>NC_090934.1:263604498-268604498 GCF_040938575.1 Ambystoma mexicanum
CATTGCATAAATAAATAAACTGGGTCGTGGCTGAGGACTGTAACTTCCTCTTGTGACCTCTTGCATGGGGTCACCAGAGGAAGTTACAGTTTGCTCGCAGGCCTTTTTTTTCCCCTTCTCCCCAGCGCCGAGCAGGGATTTGGGGCAGCTGATGCTGGCCGGATCCTGAGATCCAACTAAACATCTGGTGCCGGATAGGGCGAGAGCCGGCCCAATGACCAGCGCTGGTTGAAGCTAGTATTAGACCCCACAACCTCAGGAACCACAGTCAGCAACTACACCTTGTCCCAAACTAAGAGCGACTGTTACTGTCATGCCTTATGTTTTCAGATCCTGGGAGATACTGACTTTCAAATGGCCACACCAATTGTGTCACGTGGTGAAAGGCTCTTCTGTCTTGCTACTAACATTAAACATTAAACATGAAGGCTGATAGGGCTGACCCGTGGAGTACCCCACGGGTCAGCCCTATCAGCCTTCATGTTTAATATCTACATGGCGGGCTGGCTCACATCATTGACAGCAACCCAGATGGCTTTCACGTGTATGCTGATGATACGCTGCTATGCCTCAGCCTTCAGGAAGGCTCTGTTGGAAGTCAGCAGGTGGCAAACGGGCTCCATTCACATTTAAAGTTGGATGCACAGTAGCCTTCTTTATCTTAATACTGGAAAACCCAAACAACAGGCCAGGTGCTCCAGGAATCAAATGTAGGGGAGGCACAGAAGGGGCCACAGACAAAAGTAGGGGGCCGCCTATAAAAGGGCAATGTGTATGCTTTTTCCAAGTAGTCCAAAGTGGCCCGGGGGAGGTAAAAATTGTGCATTTATACAGCAAGCAATTCTGTTCTACACATGTATATATCTTGATGTTAACGATATTGGGCCTCGTTATGAGTATGGAGGTAGCTATGCTGCTTTTAGCGGCATGGCTACCCCCATACCGGGTGCCGGGTCCGGGTTCCTGGAATGGGGAAATACTGGGCCATTCCGACCTTGGAGGGCTGGGTAATTCCCTTTCCCGGGACCCGGACCCGGTACATCCCCATTCCCATTTGAGCCCCGGGAATGGGGAGGATGCTAACAACGGGCCCATTAATGACGGGCCCGTTGTTAGCATCCTGGTCTGCTAGCAGGTTCCGCTAAGGACGCCTGGTTTTACCAGACGTTCTTAGCGGGACCCGCAAGCAGACCTCGTAATGAATCGGTTGAGGGTTAACAGCACCGGCAGCTCTACCGGTGCCGTTAATCCTCTACCGCCTGGGTTGTAATGAGGCCCATTGTCTCATCCTATATCGATATTGAAAATATATATCCCTATATCTCCAAAACTCCCATTCCTACCCCTGACTCTCAAAAGACAAATACCCCCTGGCAGCAGTAGGTGCTGCTGGGGGAACAGGAGGGAGCCCTTAATGACTGCTTATCACTTTGTTTCTTCTGGCAGAGCATTTAAAGTGGGAGTAATTTACCAGTGATGGCCTATTTAAGAGACCATTCTTTTGGACAAGACGTTCTTAATGTTTCTGTGTTAGGAAATGCAAGGGGACATTTTTATTCTAAAAGCACACATACAGCACCAGTTAAGTTCACTCCTGGTTTCGGCCTTCATGGCCAATTTGTTCAAATGTTGCCTGTTGTCATTGGCTGGTAATGGACACCTGCCATTTTATGCACTTTGAAATGATACAGCGTCCATATTGTGTCCCGATCGCATCTGCTGTAGGTGGCCGTTCTCAAGTGCGCCATTAATACCCACGGTTCGCGAAGCCTTTTTGTGCGGGTGCTTTTCTGCAAAGTCTGTGCAGATCGCAATTGGGGCTGTGGGTTCTTTTCTCAGCAGTGTCTTTGTGTGGACATTTTACAGTGCACATGTAGCAAGAGCACTGAGAATATCCAGAGAGAGCATGTGAATTAGAGGAGCACAGTGTGTGTCAGTGGTGCGTTAGCAGCGGTCAACCACTCCTCCAATAGTTGTAAGCAATTCAGTCAGACCAGCAACATGAGCCAAGGAACAAGCGTCCTCTCCACAGTAACTGCACTTGGAGCTGCACTTGGCGCGGCACGCTTTGTGCAGCACCTCAACTTTAATGAAGTAAGCCCTCCTCCACAGGTGCAAGCAATTCGGTCAGACCAATACGGGGAGTCAAGGATAAAGTGTCTGCTTCACAGTAACTGAAATTGGCTGTGCAGTTCGTGCTCCCACATATACAGAATTACCAATCTAATTGCCCAACAGAATTAATCTTTCCTTTAAAACTGGTGAACTTATTTCCATAACATCGCTGTGCAAGAAGAACAGAAATGGCTTTCTTTCTTGTAGCACTTCACATTGTCACATCACACAGGACAAGCTGCTGCCCTTGTCAATCAATGACGAGTAGCAGATGCCCTCATGACATCATTTGCTGTTGTTGTACACCTTAACAAATACCAGGCATAACACGCAGAGGAGATTTTGTGTGTCAATTGGTGGAATTGTGTGACAGCTGGGGAAAGGAGGACAGCAGATTAGATCACCGAAACTGGCAGCACTGCAGAGAGAGTAGCCCAGGAGGCCGGAAGGGGGCTCAAGATGGGGCATAGGATTTCAGAGGAGGCGCCGTGAACCCCCTCCAATCCCCCCTTCAGCAACGCTACTGCCCATTCCCTGTCCCCTGCCAACCGTGGAGTCACCGTTGACATTGTTCTATTATTCAAATCCCAAATCAATGCTGCCTCCAAATTGGTATTTTATCACGTGTGTCTCCTGGGGGCAACCCCTAGCCCCGTCCTATCACTGCCACGAAAGCTCATGCTGATCGATGTAATTATCGACATGATTAATGCTGTAATGTCTACACGGGGCTGCCGCCAGAATCCGTAAACACAACTTGAAAGGAGCCCGCACTCCGGCTGCCCTGCTCATCTCCGGCCTCTAGAGATCTGACCTCCACCCCAGTGACTCCACACTCCTCTGCTATGCAATCCTTGCACTGGCGGCCGGGGAAACCCCGTAGCGATGCCAACGCTTTGGCCTGCATTTAGAATTGGGAGGGGGCGAATTGTGCAATGGTTCTCCTAGTCTTGCAGTGCTGTGTTCGTGGTGGGACGGGGACGGAAGAACCATTGTAATAGTGGCGGACGGTTCTCTCCATCATAGTTGCGCAAGTGCATGGCGCAGGCAATTGTTCCAGAATAGGCACCTCGCCCTTTCCACCGTCCATTCCTATGCAGATAGTGCTGCGGTGTAAAGAGTGCAGAATAGAAAAGAGGGCAAGCAAAAACGAGGGAACAGAGGAAATTACCATTTTTGTTGGATCAAGGAGAAGTTAGGAAGGGACAAAGGAAAGCAGGAAAAAGATAAAAGGTGGCCCAGGAGGAGGAAAGAAGGCTTGTGGGGAGAAAAGAGGGGAGCGACCAGGGGAGTTGCTAGGTCTGGAAAAGACCCAGGGCTGAGCTGATGTCAGAACTGTTGAGACTGGGGGCTAGCTAGTCCTTTGGTTGCAGCTCCTGAGATTCTATCCGGGGCTACAACCAAAAGATCAGGGCCTATAGCCCCCTTAGCCACCCCCTAGCAACGCCCCTGGGAGGGACAAAGGAATACGGAGAAGAGTGGTGGGAGAACGGGCAGAACCTAAAAGATGGAAGAAACAAGAGGGGGAAGGAAAGAGTAAAGAAAAGGAGAGTGATGATGTGTCCCCGAAAAAGATCATTCTTCGCAAGAGGAAAAATCTGCGAGAGAAAACTGCTGGCCCTGGTGTGTGGTGATTACAAAAAGGATATGTTGCTTGGAATCAATACCCACCAATCCCATTCCACGATTAAGAATAAGATTAGGAACTGTATCCTTACCAATTCACTCCTGTTGCAGCCAAGGAAAGGGATGTTGAAAAACAAAAAAAATGTCAGGACCTCAGAAAAAGTGCTGTAGAAAAATGCATTAATTTCAAGCAGGCGGTGACTCGTCAGCGGAGTTGAAACTCTCACCAGCAGGACAAATGATCCTGGCCTCCAGGGATCTCACTTCTTTAGAGGGTCTAGTGAGACCGACCATCTATAAGTAGTGACTGCTTAGTCATTTTATGTTTCTGTCATGTGTATGTTGTGTCATGTATCGCTTGATTTTAGTGGAGGGTGTTCTCAGCGAGCACTGGGTGAGTGAAAGCGGGAGTAAGGAACATATAGGATGTGCACAGGGTGAATGCAGGAGTAAGGAACCTATAGGATGTGCGCAGGGTGAATGCAGCAGTAAGGAACATGTCGGATGTGTGGAGGGTGAATGCAGGCGTAAGGAACATGTCGGATGTGTAGAGGGTGAATGCAGGCGTAAGGAACATGTTGGATGTGTGGAGGGTGAATGCAGGTGTAAGGAACATGTCGGATGTGTGGAGGGTGAATGCAGGCGTAAGGAACATGTTGGATGTGTGGAGGGTGAATGCAGGAGTAAGGAACATGTCGATGTGTGGATGGTGAATGCAGGACTAAGGAACATTTCGGATGTGTGGAGGGTGAATGCAGGAGTAAGGAACATATAGGATGTGTGGAGGGTGTATGCAGGAGTAAGGAACATGTCGGATGTGTGCAGGGTGAATGCAGGAGTAAGGAACATGTCGGATGTGTGCAGGGTGAATGCAGGAGTAAGGAACATGTCGGATGTGTGGAGGGTGAATGCAGGAGTAAGGAACATGTCGGATGTGTGGAGGGTGAATGCAGGAGTAAGGAACATGTCGGATGTGTGGAGGGTGAATGCAGGAGTAGGGAACATATAGGATGTGCACAGGGTGAATGCAGGAGTAAGGAACATGTCGGATGTGTGGAGGGTGATTGCAGGAGTAAGGAACATATAGGATGTGCACAGGGTGAATGCAGGAGTAAGGGACATGTCGGATGTGCGCAGGGTGATTGCAGGAGAAAGAAACATATAGGATGTGCGCAGGGTGAATGCGGGAGTAAGAAACATATGGGATGTGCGCAGGGTGAATGAGGGAGTAAGGAACATATAGGATGTGCACAGGGTGAATGCGGGAGTAAGGAACATATAGGATGTGCACAGGATGAATGTAGGAGTAAGGAACATGTCGGATGTCCGCAGGGTGAATGCAGGAGTAAGGAACATTTCGGATGTGTGGAGGGTGAATGTAGGAGTAAGGAACCTATAGGATGTCCGCAGGGTGAATGCAGCAGTAAGGAACATATAGGATATGCACAGGGTGAATGCAGGAGTAAGGAACATATAGGATATGTGCAGGGTGAATGCAGCAGTAAGGAACATTTAGGATGTGCACAGGGTGAATGCAGGAGTAAGGAACATATAGGATGTGCACAGGGTGAATGCAGGAGTAAGGAACATTTCGGATGTGTGGAGGGTGAATGCAGGAGTAAGGAACCTATAGGATGTGCGCAGGGTGAATGCAGCAGTAAGGAACATGTTGGATGTGTGGAGGGTGAATGCAGGTGTAAGGAACATGTCGGATGTGTGGAGGGTGAATGCAGGCATAAGGAACATGTCGGATGTGTGGAGGGTGAATGCAGGCGTAAGGAACATGTCGGATGTGTGGAGGGTGAATGCAGGTGTAAGGAACATGTCCGATGTGTGGGGGGTGAATGCAGGTGTAAGGAACATGTTGGATGTGTGGAGGGCGAATGCAGGCGTAAGGAACATGTCGGATGTGTGGAGGGTGAATGCAGGAGTAAGGAGCATGTCGATGTGTGGATGGTGAATGCAGGACTAAGGAACATATAGGATGTGTACAGGGTGAATGCAGGAGTAAGGAACATGTCGGATGTGTGGAGGGTGAATGCAGGAGTAAGGAACATGTCGGATGTGTGGAGGGTGAATGCAGGAGTAAGGAACATATAGGATGTGTGGAGGGTGTATGCAGGAGTAAGGAACATGTCGGATGTGTGGAGGGTGAATGCAGGAGTAAGAAACATGTTGGATGTGTGGAGGGTGAATGCAGGAGTAAGGAACATGTCGGATGTGTGGAGGGTGAATGCAGGAGTAGGGAACATGTAGGATGTGCACAGGGTGAATGCAGGAGTAAGGAACATGTCGGATGTGTGGAGGGTGAATGCAGGAGTAAGGAACATATAGGATGTGCACAGGGTGAATGCAGGAGTAAGGGACATGTCGGATGTGCGCAGGGTGATTGCAGGAGAAAGAAACATATAGGATGTGCGCAGGGTGAATGCGGGAGTAAGAAACATATGGGATGTGCGCAGGGTGAATGAGAGAGTAAGGAACATATAGGATGTGCACAGGGGGAATGCAGGAGTAAGGAACATATAGAATGCGCACAGGGTGAATGCGGGAGTAAGGAACATATAGGATGTGCACAGGATGAATGTAGGAGTAAGGAACATGTCGGATGTCCGCAGGGTGAATGCAGCAGTAAGGAACATGTAGGATGTGCACAGGGTGAAGGCAGGAATAAGGAACATAAAGGATATGTGCAGGGTGAATGCAGCAGTAAGGAACATGTCGGATGTCCGCAGGGTGAATGCAGCAGTAAGGAACATATAGGATATGCACAGGGTGAATGCAGGAGTAAGGAACATATAGGATATGTGCAGGGTGAATGCAGCAGTAAGGAACATTTATTTGTGCACAGGGTGAATGCAGGAGTAAGGAACCTATAGGATGTGAGCAGGTTGAATGCAGCAGTAAGGAACATGTCGGATGTGTGGAGGGTGAATGCTGGAGTAAGGAACATGTTGCATGTGTGGAGGGTGAATGCAGGAGTAAGGAACATTTGGGATGTGTGGAGGGTGTATGCAGGAGTAAGGAACATGTCGGATGTGTGGAGGGTGAATGCAGGAGTAAGGAACATGTCGGATGTGTGGAGGGTGAATGCAGGAGTAAGGAACATATAGGATGTGTGGAGGGTGTATGCAGGAGTAAGGAACATGTCGGATGTGTGGAGGGTGAATGCAGGAGTAAGGAACATGTCGGATGTGTGAAGGGTGAATGCAGGAGTAGGGAACATATAGGATGTGCACAGGGTGAATGCAGGAGTAAGGAACATGTCGGATGTGTGGAGGGTGAATGCAGGAGTAAGGAAAATATAGGATGTGCACAGGGTGAATGCAGGAGTAAGGAACCTATAGGATGTGAGCAGGGTGAATGCAGCAGTAAAGAACATGTCGGATGTGTGGAGGGTGAATGCTGGAGTAAGGAACATGTTGGATGTGTGGAGGGTGAATGCAGGAGTAAGAAACATTTGGGATGTGTGGAGGGTGAATGCAGAAGTAAGGAACATATAGGATGTGAGGAGGGTGAATGCAGGAGTAAAGAACATGTCGGATGTGTGGAGGGTGAATGCAGGTGTAAGGAACATGTCGGATGTGTGGAGGGTGAATGCAGGCGTAAGGAACATTTGGGATGTGTGGAGGGTGAATGCAGAAGTAAGGAACATATAGGATGTGAGGAGGGTGAATGCATGAGTAAAGAACATGTCGGATGTGTGGGGGGTGAATGCAGGTGTAAGGAAGATGTTGGATGTGTGGAGGGTGAATGCAGGCGTAAGGAACATTTCGGATGTGTGGAGGGTGAATGCAGGAGTAAGGAACATGTCGATGTGTGGATGGTGAATGCAGGACTAAGGAACATATAGGATGTGCACAGGGTGAATGCTGGAGTAAGGAACATGTCAGATGTGTGGAGGGTGAATGCAGGAGTAAGGAACATTTCGGATGTGTGGAGGGTGAATGCAGGAGTAAGGAACATATAGGATGTGTGGAGGGTGTATGCAGGAGTAAGGAACATGTCGGATGTGTGGAGGGTGAATGCAGGAGTAAGGAACATGTCGGCTGTGTGGAGGGTGAATGCAGGAGTAAGGAACATGTCGGATGTGTGGAGGGTGAATGCAGGAGTAAGGAACATGTCGATGTGTGGATGGTGAATGCAGGACTAAGGAACATATAGGATGTGCACAGGGTGAATGCAGGAGTAAGGAACATGTCGGATGTGTGGAGGGTGAATGCAGGTGTAAGGAACATGTCGGATGTGTGGAGGGTGAATGCAGGAGTAAGGAACATGTTGATGTGTGGATGGTGAATGCAGGACTAAGGAACATATAGGATGTGCACAGGGTGAATGCAGGAGTAAGGAACATGTCGGATGTGTGGATGGTGAATGCAGGAGTAAGGAACATTTCGGATGTGTGGAGGGTGAATGCAGGAGTAAGGAACATATAGGATGTGTGGAGGGTGTATGCAGGAGTAAGGAACATGTCGGATGTGTGGAGGGTGAATGCAGGAGGAAGGAGCACATAGGATGTGCACAGAGTGAATGCAGGAGTAAGGAACATGTCGGATGTGTGGAGGGTGAATGCAGGAGTAAGGAACATATAGGATGTGCACAGGGTGAATGCAGGAGTAAGGGACATGTCGGATGTGCGCAGGGTGATTGCAGGAGAAAGAAACATATAGGATGTACGCAGGGTGAATGCGGGAGTAAGAAACATATGGGATGTGCGCAGGGTGAATGCGGGAGTAAGAAACATATGGGATGTGCACAGGGGGAATGCAGGAGTAAGGAACATATAGGATGTGCACAGGGTGAATGCAGCAGTAAGGAACATGTCGGATGTGTGGAGGGTGAATGCAGGAGTAAGGAACGTATAGGATGTGTGGAGGGTGAATGCGGGAGTAAGGAACATGTCGGATGTGCGCAGGGTGAATGCAGCAGTAAGGAACATAGAGGATGTGCACAGGGTGAATGCAGGAGTAAGGAACATGTCGATGTGTGGATGGTGAATGCAGGACTAAGGAACATATAGGATGTGCACAGGGTGAATGCAGGAGTAAGGAACATGTCGGATGTGTGGAGGGTGAATGCAGGAGTAAGGAACATTTCGGATGTGTGGAGGGTGAATGCAGGAGTAAGGAACATATAGGATGTGTGGAGGGTGTATGCAGGAGTAAAGAACATGTTGGATGTGTGGAGGGTGAATGCAGGAGTAAGGAACATGTCGGATGTGTGGAGGGTGAATGCAGGAGTAAGGAATATGTCGGATGTGTGGAGGGTGAATGCAGGAGTAGGGAACATATAGGATGTGCACAGGGTGAATGCAGGAGTAAGGAACATGTCGGATGTGTGGAGGGTGAATGCAGGAGTAAGGAACATATAGGATGTGCACAGGGTGAATGCAGGAGTAAGGGACATGTCGGATGTGCGCAGGGTGATTGCAGGAGAAAGAAACATATAGGATGTGCGCAGGGTGAATGCGGGAGTAAGAAACATATGGGATGTGCGCAGGGTGAATGAGGGAGTAAGGAACATATAGGATATGCACAGGGGGAATGCAGGAGTAAGGAACATATAGGATGTGCACAGGGTGAATGCGGGAGTAAGGAACATATAGGATGTGCACAGGATGAATGTAGGAGTAAGGAACATGTCGGATGTCCGCAGGGTGAATGCAGCAGTAAGGAACATGTAGGATGTGCACAGGGTGAAGGCAGGAATAAGGAACATATAGGATATGCGCAGGGTGAATGCAGCAGTAAGGAACATGTTGGATGTCCGCAGGGTGAATGCAGCAGTAAGGAACATATAGGATATGCACAGGGTGAATGCAGGAGTAAGGAACATATAGGATATGTGCAGGGTAAATGCAGCAGTAAGGAACATTTAGGATGTGCACAGGGCGAATGCAGGAGTAAGGAACCTATAGGATGTGAGCAGGGTGAATGCAGCAGTAAGGAACATGTCGGATGTGTGGAGGGTGAATGCAGGAGTAGGGAACATATAGGATGTGCACAGGGTGAATGCAGGAGTAAGGAACATTTCGGATGTGTGGAGGGTGAATGCAGGAGTAAAGAACCTATAGGATGTGCGCAGGGTGAATGCAGCAGTAAGGAACATGTCGGATGTGTGGAGAGTGAATGCAGGTGTAAGGAACATGTCGGATGTGTGGAGGGTGAATGCAGGCGTAAGGAACAT
The DNA here is from genome assembly GCF_040938575.1 of Ambystoma mexicanum. Classification (NCBI taxonomy): domain Eukaryota; kingdom Metazoa; phylum Chordata; class Amphibia; order Caudata; family Ambystomatidae; genus Ambystoma; species Ambystoma mexicanum. Next base: position 263,614,426 of record NC_090934.1, read on the forward strand.
GTCGGATGTGTGGAGGGTGAATACAGGCGTAAGGAACATGTCGGATGTGTGGAGGGTGAATGCAGGTGTAAGGAACATGTCCAATGTGTGGAGGGTGAATGCAGGAGTAAGGAACATGTCGATGTGTGGATGGTGAATGCAGGACTAAGGAACATATAGGATGTGTACAGGGTGAATGCAGGAGTAAGGAACATGTCGGATGTGTGGAGGGTGAATGCAGGAGTAAGGAACATGTCGGATGTGTGGAGGGTGAATGCAGGAGTAAGGAACATATAGGATGTGTGGAGGGTGTATGCAGGAGTAAGGAACATGTCGGATGTGTGGAGGGTCAATGCAGGAGTAAGGAACATGTCGGATGTGTGGAGGGTGAATGCAGGAGTAAGGAACATGTCGGATGTGTGGAGGGTGAATGCAGGAGTAGGGAACATATAGGATGTGCACAGGGTGAATGCAGGAGTAAGGAACATGTCGGATGTGTGGAGGGTGAATGCAGGAGTAAGGAACATATAGGATGTGCACAGGGTGAATGCAGGAGTAAGGGACATGTCGGATGTGCGCAGGGTGATTGCAGGAGAAAGAAACATATAGGATGTGCGCAGGGTGAATGCGGGAGTAAGAAACATATGGGATGTGCGCAGGGTGAATGAGGGAGTAAGGAACATATAGGATGTGCACAGGGGGGATGCAGGAGTAAGGAACATATAGGATGTGCACAGGGTGAATGCGGGAGTAAGGAACATATAGGATGTGCACAGGATCAATGTAGGAGTAAGGAACATGTCGGATGTCCGCAGGGTGAATGCAGCAGTAAGGAACATGTCGGATGTCCGCAGGGTGAATGCAGCAGTAAGGAACATGTCGGATGTCCGCAGGGTGAATGCAGCAGTAAGGAACATATAGGATATGCACAGGGTGAATGCAGGAGTAAGGAACATATAGGATATGTGCAGGGTGAATGCAGCAGTAAGGAACATTTAGGATGTGCACAGGGCGAATGCAGGAGTAAGGAACCTATAGGATGTGAGCAGGGTGAATGCAGCAGTAAGGAACATGTCGGATGTGTGGAGGGTGAATGCAGGAGTAGGGAACATATAGGATGTGCACAGGGTGAATGCAGGAGTAAGGAACATTTCGGATGTGTGGAGGGTGAATGCAGGAGTAAAGAACCTATAGGATGTGCGCAGGGTGAATGCAGCAGTAAGGAACATGTCGGATGTGTGGAGAGTGAATGCAGGTGTAAGGAACATGTCGGATGTGTGGAGGGTGAATGCAGGCGTAAGGAACATGTCGGATGTGTGGAGGGTGAATACAGGCGTAAGGAACATGTCGGATGTGTGGAGGGTGAATGCAGGTGTAAGGAACATGTCCAATGTGTGGAGGGTGAATGCAGGAGTAAGGAACATGTCGATGTGTGGATGGTGAATGCAGGACTAAGGAACATATAGGATGTGTACAGGGTGAATGCAGGAGTAAGGAACATGTCGGATGTGTGGAGGGTGAATGCAGGAGTAAGGAACATGTCGGATGTGTGGAGGGTGAATGCAGGAGAAAGGAACATATAGGATGTGTGGAGGGTGTATGCAGGAGTAAGGAACATGTCGGATGTGTGGAGGGTCAATGCAGGAGTAAGGAACATGTCGGATGTGTGGAGGGTGAATGCAGGAGTAAGGAACATGTCGGATGTGTGGAGGGTGAATGCAGGAGTAGGGAACATATAGGATGTGCACAGGGTGAATGCAGGAGTAAGGAACATGTCGGATGTGTGGAGGGTGAATGCAGGAGTAAGGAACATATAGGATGTGCACAGGGTGAATGCAGGAGTAAGGGACATGTCGGATGTGCGCAGGGTGATTGCAGGAGAAAGAAACATATAGGATGTGAGCAGGGTGAATGCGGGAGTAAGAAACATATGGGATGTGCGCAGGGTGAATGAGGGAGTAAGGAACATATAGGATGTGCACAGGGGGGATGCAGGAGTAAGGAACATATAGGATGTGCACAGGGTGAATGCGGGAGTAAGGAACATATAGGATGTGCACAGGATCAATGTAGGAGTAAGGAACATGTCGGATGTCCGCAGGGTGAATGCAGCAGTAAGGAACATGTCGGATGTCCGCAGGGTGAATGCAGCAGTAAGGAACATATAGGATATGCACAGGGTGAATGCAGGAGTAAGGAACATATAGGATATGTGCAGGGTGAATGCAGCAGTAAGGAACATTTAGGATGTGCACAGGGTGAATGCAGGAGTAAGGAACCTATAGGATGTGAGCAGGGTGAATGCAGCAGTAAGGAACATGTCGGATGTGTGGAGGGTGAATGCTGGAGTAAGGAACATGTTGGATGTGTGGAGGGTGAATGCAGGAGTAAGGAACATTTGGGATGTGTGGAGGGTGAATGCAGAAGTAAGGAACATATAGGATATGAGGAGGATGAATGCAGGAGTAAAGAACATGTCGCATGTGTGGAGGGTGAATGCAGGTGTAAGGAACATGTCGGATGTGTGGAGGGTGAATGCAGGCGTAAGGAACATGTCGGATGTGTGGAGGGTGAATGCAGGAGTAAGGAACATGCCGATGTGTGGATGGTGAATGCAGGCGTAAGGAACATATAGGATGTGCACAGGGTGAATGCAGGAGTAAGGAACATGTCGGATGTGTGGAGGGTGAGTGCAGGAGTAAGGAACATTTCGGATGTGTGGAGGGTGAATGCAGGAGTAAGGAACATATAGGATGTGTGGAGGGTGTATGCAGGAGTAAGTAACATGTCGGATGTGTGGAGGGTGAATGCAGGAGTAAGGAACATGTCGGATGTGTGGAGGGTGAATGCATGAGTAAGGAACATGTCGGATGTGTGGAGGGTGAATGCAGGAGTAAGGAACATGTCGATGTGTGGATGGTGAATGCAGGACTAAGGAACATATAGGATGTGCACAGGGTGAATGCAGGAATAAGGAACATGTCAGATGTGTGGAGGGTGAATGCAGGCGTAAGGAACATGTCGGATGTGTGGAGGGTGAATGCAGGAGTAAGGAACATGTCGATGTGTGGATGGTGAATGCAGGACTAAGGAACATATAGGATGTGCACAGGGTGAATGCAGGAGTAAGGAACATGTCGGGTGTGAGGAGGGTGAATGCAGGAGTAAGGAACATTTCGGATGTGTGGAGGGTGAATGCAGGAGTAAGGAACATATAGGATGTGCACAGGGTGAATGCAGGAGTAAGGAACATGTCGGATGTGTGGAGGGTGAATGCAGGAGTAAGGAACATATAGGATGTGCACAGGGTGAATGCAGGAGTAAGGAACATGTCGGATGTGTGGAGGGTGAATGCAGGAGTAAGGAACATTTCGGATGTGTGGAGGGTGAATGCAGGAGTAAGGAACATATAGGATGTGTGGAGGGTGTATGCAGGAGTAAGGAACATGTCGGATGTGTGGAGGGTGAATGCAGGAGTAAGGAACATGTCGGATGTGTGGAGGGTGAATGCAGGAGTAAGGAACACATAGGATGTGCACAGGGTGAATGCAGGAGTAAGAACATGTCGGATGTGTGGAGGGTGAATGCAGGAGTAAGGAACATATAGGATGTGCACAGGGTGAATGCAGGAGTAAGGAACATATAGGATGTGCACAGGGTGAATGCAGGCGTAAGAACATGTCGGATGTGTGGAGGGTGAATGCAGGAGTAAGGAACATGTCGGGTGTGTGGAGGGTGAATGCAGGAGTAAGGAACATTTCGGATGTGTGGAGGGTGAATGCAGGAGTAAGGAACATATAGGATGTGCACAGGGTGAATGCAGGAGTAAGGAACATGTCGGATGTGTGGAGGGTGAATGCAGGAGTCAGGAACACATAGGATGTGCACAGGGTGAATGCAGGAGTAAGAACATGTCGGATGTGTGGAGGGTGAATGCAGGAGTAAGGAACATATAGGATGTGCACAGGGTGAATGCAGGAGTAAGGAACATATAGGATGTGCACAGGATGAATGTAGGAGTAAGGAACATGTCGGATGTCCGCAGGGTGAATGCAGCAGTAAGGAACATGTAGGATGTGCACAGGGTGAAGGCAGGAATAAGGAACATATAGGATATGCGCAGGGTGAATGCAGCAGTAAGGAACATGTCGGATGTCCGCAGGGTGAATGGAGCAGTAAGGAACATATAGGATATGCACAGGGTGAATGCAGGAGTAAGGAACATATAGGATATGTGCAGGGTGAATGCAGCAGTAAGGAACATTTAGGATGTGCACAGGGTGAATGCAGGAGTAAGGAACCTATAGGATGTGAGCAGGGTGAATGCAGCAGTAAGGAACATGTCGGATGTGTGGAGGGTGAATGCTGGAGTAAGGAACATGTTGGATGTGTGGAGGGTGAATGCAGGAGTAAGGAACATTTGGGTTGTGTGGAGGGTGAATGCAGAAGTAAGGAACATATAGAATGTGAGGAGGGTGAATGCAGGAGTAAAGAACATGTCGGATGTGTGGAGGGTGAATGCAGGTGTAAGGAACATGTCGGATGTGTGGAGGGTGAATGCAGGAGTAAGGAACATGTCGATGTGTGGATGGTGAATGCAGGACTAAGGAACATATAGGATGTGCACAGGGTGAATGCAGGAGTAAGGAACATGTCGGATGTGTGGAGGTTGAATGCAGGAGTAAGGAACATTTCGGATGTGTGGAGGGTGAATGCAGGAGTAAGGAACATATAGGATGTGTGGAGGGTGTATGCAGGAGTAAGGAACATGTCGGATGTGTGGAGGGTGAATGCAGGAGTAAGGAACATGTCGGATGTGTGGAGGGTGAATGCAGGAGTAAGGAACATGTCGGATGTGTGGAGGGTGAATGCAGGACTAAGGAACATGTCGATGTGTGGATGGTGAATGCGGGACTAAGGAACATATAGGATGTGCACAGGGTGAATGCAGGAGTAAGGAACATGTCGGATGTGTGGAGGGTCAATGCAGGCGTAAGGAACATGTCGGATGTGTGGAGGGTGAATGCAGGAGTAAGGAACATGTCGATGTGTGGATGGTGAATGCAGGACTAAGGAACATATAGGATGTGCACAGGGTGAAAGCAGGAGTAAGGAACATGTCGGATGTGTGGAGGGTGAATGCAGGAGTAAGGAACATATAGGATGTGTGGAGGGTGTATGCAGGAGTAAGGAACATGTCGGATGTGTGGAGGGTGAATGCAGGAGTAAGGAACATGTCGGATGTGTGGAGGGTGAATGCAGGAGTAAGGAACACATAGGATGTGCACAGGGTGAATGCAGGAGTAAGGAACATGTCGGATGTGTGGAGGGTGAATGCAGGAGTAAGGAACATATAGGATGTGCACAGGGTGAATGCAGGAGTAAGGGACATGTCGGATGTGCGCAGGGTGATTGCAGGAGAAAGAAACATATAGGATGTGCACAGGGTGAATGCGGGAGTAAGAAACATATGGGATGTGCGCAGGGTGAATGCGGGAGTAAGAAACATATGGGATGTGCACAGGGGGAATGCAGGAGTAAGGAACATATAGGATGTGCACAGGGTGAATGCAGCAGTAAGGAACATGTCGGATGTGTGGAGGGTGAATGCAGGAGTAAGGAACGTATAGGATGTGTGGAGGGTGAATGCGGGAGTAAAGAACATGTCGGATGTGCGCAGGGTGAATGCAGCAGTAAGGAACATAGAGGATGTGCACAGGGTGAATGCAGGAGTAAGGAACATATAGGATGTGCGCAGGGTGAATGCAGCAGTAAGGAACATGTCGGATATGTGGAGGGTGAATGCAGGAGTAAGGAACATATAGGATGTGCGCAGGGTGAATACAGGAGTAAGGAACATATAGGATGTGCGCAGGGTGAATGCAGGAGTAAGGGACATACAGGATGTGCGCACGGTGAATGCAGGAGTAAGGAACCTATAGGATGTGCGCAGGGTGAATGCAGGAATAAGGAACCTACAGGATGTGCACAGGGTGAATGCAGGAGTAAGGAACATTTAGGATGTGCGCAGGGTGAATGCGGGAATAAGGAAAATATAGGATGTGCGCAGGGTGAATGCAGGGGTACGGAACATGTTGGATTTGCGCAGGGTGAATGCAGGAGTAATGAACATATATGCAGGGGAGCCAACTTATGAATTTCCGGGGGGGTGCCCAAATACAGGAAGTGACATCACTGGCAGTTAGATGACCGCAAATTTGCATGTAGTCGCCAACTTGGTGCAACGGTGCGCAGGGGGGGGGGGCGGGTTTTGGCACGCGCAGCACAGAACAGTGGAAACATTGGCTAGCATGCACTGCATATACTAAAGTCAAGAAAAAAGGAGATTTAAGCCTTCGAGTTGCATTCCTGTAAGACATCACTGCCCCTACTCCACCGCTCTATAATCGTCCAGCAACACAACTAGGATGGGAGAATGAAATGCTTGCTAAACAGAAGGTACAGCTGCAAGGTGGAGTACCACCACCACCACCACAAAAAAAAAAAGTTCCCAATTCAAAGGAAACGAGAAGTAAAGACGTTTCCCGATTAAAAACTACCAAGCAAGACGTGTGTGGTGCCATAGTTCAGTAAAACATCAACAATTCAAACTTACAATAGTGCTGCTGTAGATTGGCCAGCCACAAGTGAAATTTGCTAAGATGTTACCTCTGGGTAACCAGATAGAGTTAGGGATGTAGCTGAATCTTAAACTTTTCAGTGGACACATCAGATGTGCTGCAGAAGTATAATGCAATCCTGGCTGAAGTATAATGCAATCCTGGCTGAAGTATAATGCAATCAAGTGTGGTTTCAGACTTGGGGGGGGGGAGATGAGTGTTAACTGCTTTTAACATTGTAGTTTATAAGAAATTCAGGTAAAGTAGTGTACAGTGTTAAAAAGCTGTTACCCAGGCTCACCCTGCAACCAGGTGATGTTTGGGACAGATAGAAGCACTCGCGTCTAAATGTTGTAGCCATGGTTGTCTCCATGTTTTAAAAACTCCCACTTTCTGGGTTTTCAACATTCATTTGAAACACCCCTTATTCAAAAAATGAAGGAGTCATTAAAAAAGCCAATGCTGAAAAGCCTGTTTCGCACAAGTAGTAAGACCGACTGTATAGCAGACCATGCCAATGTAGGATACTCCAGGATTACCTTCAGTCAAAATTCACCCACTGCAATGTTGCTAAATTCAGTTTGCAGAGTAGTGTCCGACTGAACCTCAATCAGCTCTTCCTGGGCATCAAATGGATGATGCACCACCTCCTCTGCCAGAAAAGTCTGCATCACCCAGTCATTAATGCCAGCATTAACTTCAGAGAAGTATTCATCAAAGCTGGACCTTAATGTTGCTAGGTGGCTTGCCCAGCTCCAACTGTTCTTTTGCAAAGGTCTAGCTTCCTTTTGAAGGCAAATACTTTTTTATTCATTCTTTCCTCTGTGTTCTCATGTCCACAGGAATGCCCCCAACGGTGGGGTTGGGAGTTTCTGGGGTGGTGAGTTCTAGTGGTCTTAGTTTCCTTTATAAAATACACAAATCACATAGTATGTCAACCAGACAATGTATCATTGTGTACAGCTTAAAGGGGGCCAACTGGCCCAAAGCAGCACACTAGGAGATGTATTTTGGAACAATCAACATTGTAAACACACCTCTAGTTTAGATTGTAGAGAGTGCTTGTGCTGCAATTACAAGAACCCAGTTAATAAAGTCCAGACTTAAAACACTTGATCAGCATTCAGTGAGTAAAATAACCTTATCAAAATAAAATGCAGTTTTGCATAAAATTTACAGAGAATTTTGGGATTATCAGGCACTGGCACGCGGGCTCTGCTGTTGCTGTGGGAGAAGTGAGACTTGCAATGGCGACAAATTTAAGGTTAATAGCTGCCGTTTATCACAAGATGGCAGGCCAGCATAGATCTTAACCACTGAATGCCCACTGAACAGCTATACACCCTTCTATGTCAGCAAGAGGCTGGTGTAGAGGAACCAGTGATAGAAAGCAATGAGGTAATTACACTGTACCATATCCCGTGGGAGGTGATGCCCCCCCAAGACTCAGTGAAGGCCCCTCTTGTCAAAAGGTTGAAAAGTCCTGCCGTCTCAGTCCCCACAGTCCTAACTTCTCCCCCGCTTAGAGTGGAAGCAGTCTGTGGCACACAGCTTGTAGTGCAAATCGCACATTTTAAGCGTCAGGACAAAAAACGAGAGAACTGAATACATTGCTGAGGTAAATGAGTTCTGACTGGCAACACTGGTAATACCGTATAGAGCCACATTATCGCACCGCCCAACTATAAGTTTGAGGGCAAAGGTGGAGGAAAATCCTCCAGCAAGAAGCTGGAGGTATTTCCTCCACCATACCGCCCAAAATAGAACAATTTGTCTGTCTCCTCACGTGACTCAGACCCCCCACCATTCCATCCTACATAAACTTGATGCCCCCAGGCTGTTCTTCTAGTCTACTTTTATTCTACCCATGTAGATCCAGGAACGTCATACTCCTGTTACTTTCATGGATTATTTTACTTCCTGTTCCTTAAAGCCAGGGGTCTTAAACATGTGGCTCTCCAGATGTTTTGGACTACGACTCCTATGATCCATCACCATTGACTATGCTGGCTGGGGCTGATGAGTATTGTAGTCCAACACATCTGCAGAGCTAAAGGTTGCAGAACCCGGCGTCCAAGCAGAGACCTGGAACTCCATACTGCCACAAGCACCTTATCATTTGACTCTGGATCTGAAATAGAGACTTTATGCCGTCCCTTTACCCACAAACACTGGTTGTTGATATTAAACCTTGGAGCTGCACACGTTAATAGCACTAGTGCAAGAAACGTTCAGGACGGGCGGTAAAAAGACTTCAGTGGGTCGTATGCGGCCTATGAGTTCACAGGGTTTGGTTGGCCAGGGAATAGCACTTGAGGCATGGAGTTGGGACAGGATGGCAGGTTAGCTGCTGGCAACCTTTCAGGTGGCAACCATAAACTCATGAAGAGGGAGCGGAGATGTGCGGTGCTTCTTTGCCCCCCTGATTCTCTGATTTGTCAGAGTTACATTTTCAAAGCCTCTCTCTGAATGGAGCATGAGTGCATTCATCTCTCAGTTGACTCACACAGTTATTGTTCTGTCTGCGTCTTTCATTTGTTATAAAACAGCACCCAAGGTTGGTGGCTCCCAGGGGGTAGGGAGCCTGGGATGCACCAAGGACAATGAACTGGCAGCCAGGGGGTTTTAGCAATGCGCTACTTTTGTAAACAAAATGAACCCCCTAAAAATCTTTTTTTTGTGACTGCACCAGTAAATCATCAAGAATCGATGACTGGGAGAGAGGCTGCTGGAGAGCGATTCCCCCTAATTGGTATGGGACAGTAGCACAGATAGGAGAAAGAGGTTGGTTGGCTCTCGACTTACATCTACCCCTGTTCAGTAGCACATCTGGGAGTGGGTAGTTGAACTGGCTTTGGGGTCCCCGTTTCTCTGTGATAGCATACTCTTGAGGGCATACTATTTTAATGAACATTTCATTGCAACTGCATGTGTATACCAAGTGCTTAATTTGTAAAACAGTAGGTGCCTGTGCCCAAATATGTTCTAGCACTTCTGTGACACTTGGGCAGTTCCACACCACTGCTGCCACCCAGGGTTGGACTGGGACAAAAAATAGGCCCACCCCTCGCCTCAAAAAAGTGGCCCACCACTCGCTTCATGACACTAGACCTCTGATATCACCGGAAGTGATGTAATTTGACCCCATACCAAAGTGACATCCCGGGAAGCGATGAAACACAACATTTCACCCCTTGACAAAATAGGAAGTGGCATCAAATAGCATTGTTCCTAAGTCAATTACACTACGAAAAATATGGTTATGATTTCACTAAGGTGATATACATTTCATACAAGAATGGATCACCATACGTATCATTAATATCTGTGTGTATAGATCCAAATTGTCAAAATACTGTGACTCCAAGCAGACGTCCAAGGCCACACGATAATATGGTATTATATAGCACTTACCCTTAAGCTCTTTTTTATAACACAAATATGCATACAATATCACCCAACCTGTGTTGGTACTTATATCGACCCAAGAAGGATGAAAGGTTGTTGAAGAATAAAAAATGAAAAAATAAATTTGAAAAAAATGAATTTTTCAGAATTTATTTTTTCAAACCGGCCCAAGCATGGCCTGAACCAGCCCTTACTCCCCAGGGACGATTTCGGCCCGGCCAGGGGCCAATCCAACCCTGCTGCCACCACCCATAGTGCGACAGAGGCCGGGCCTTTGTGGGGCCTCAGGCTCCATTAGGAGCCTATTCATGAAGACAAAAAAAAGCACACACCTTCTTTTGCCATGACGACCATCATCAAGGCAAAAGAAGGTGTGCGCTTTTCTTTTGTCTTCATTAATAGGCTCCTAATGGAGCCTGAAACCTCACAAAGGCCCGGCCCCTGTCGCACTAAGCATGTGTGGCAGGGGCCGTGGGTCGGGCTGCTGCTTGTTAATGAAGCAACAGCCCGACGACCCTTTGGTCATGTATCCTCTTTTTTTTTTCAAACTGTGGATGCGCGCCCCCCCTGGGCATGAGGCTGCGGCCCACCAGAGGGGCGCGCCCCACAGTTTGAATACCCCTGCGGCCTAAGCCCTCCCCTCCAGGACCATACACCAATGAGTCCTAGAGGGGAGGGCTTAATCGCACATTTTCCCGATTATACCCGGCCGGAGAGAAGCGATGCAGTATCGATGGAAAGGGCCTTTGATGCTGCATCACTTCTCTCCGGCGGGGGGGGGCTCAGCCCCGACTTGATTTTGCCGGGGGGCGGGGGCTCGGGCCCCAGAGCCCCCCGTACTCGGCGCCCCTGCAGATAGGATGTGCGCAGGGTGAGTAAAGAATACGTCCTGGACACAGGAAGGGTTATTGATTGATCAATGTGGCAATGCACCCGACTGGAAGCCTGAATGCATCTTGAGGCTAAGGGGCCATAGGTCATGTTACTGCCCTCCTTTCCATCGCTCACTACATATGCCTCATGTGCTAAACAGGGTCACAATGCGCTGCACAATTGAGATGGGAGCCACCACTTTATTGAGAAAGGTACCTATGCATGAAATACATGCCAAGATGGCCGCCGCCAGAACCCACTCTCCCCTGTGCCTAGAGCAGTCCTCCTTCATCCTCTGCCACTGGACCCTGCAGCATATAAATGGACCATTGGAGGAGCGCCGGCAGGCCTACTGCAAACCCCTTCGACCACTACCCGCGGCCCATCACTGCTAAGACCCTGTGAAACCAGCCCTACTGTGGGAAGACCACACAGACCAAGAGGAATACAAACCCACAACTACATACTCAACCCGAGAAGATGGAGTAATGAGGCTCAAGCCTCGATATCCAAAAATCACTGCTGATGGATAAAAATCTATCAGCAAGAAGAAGAAGAAGAAGAAGCTCGGACGCCGGCAGGCGAAGCCGGCCCCCTCCAAAGTCCACTTCCTGCCTGGCCCTGTCAGGCCATGGGAGGCCAGGCGCTTGCCTATGGGCTGCCCACACCATATCTCGCAGACTCGAGCACATCTGTAATGCAAAGTAAATAGTCCCATACCTGAGCCTCATCAGACCCAACACTCAATGTAGCTTCTGAATTTTCACTTAGCCTCACGAACAGTAGGTGCCTCCCCGCCGAGTTCCTCACCTTGCCCGGTTGAACCGCACTACATGCCGTTGTAAGCCTGCCATAATCAGGTTGACCTCTATGGAGCTTTCTGCAACTGTCGCCTCGCCGCTTGCACAGCTACGGACTACTGTACTCAACCTCACCGCCAACCATGCACAAACCAATGATCGAAGCCGAGCACGCAAGTGTGAACACACCCGTATCACATGGGGGCGTTTTCGGCTCCAGGGCAGCTTCAATGCCTACACATCTCAGGTGTCTGATACTAACATTGCGTCTCTGCCAAAAAAACTGATCTCTATCACCCAGGCGAGCATCCTTGATGAGCTGCCTAAAGCCGCCTACAGCATACACAAGGACCCATCCGTCCCCACGGCAAAACCGTGCACTACGTGCTCGGACGCGGCCATCCCTCAAATGCAACATTCTGTCCACCCGATTGCGTGGACCGCCCCGTGCAAACGTAATATATGTGGGAATCACAGACTACGCCCTTCTCCTGTATTTCACCAGTATTTAGACCCAAAACAGTGAAAAACGGATGACATGTGTCACCAGGCATAAACAAGACTCAGAACCTTTTCAATCTTACAAGAGGAATTTTGGATACATTTATTTCACAAGGTAGTTTCCTTATTGTGAGATATGATACTAAAAAACATAATTCACGACATAGTTTTCACAGGTACAAAACATTCTACATGGGTTAGTATACAAAAAACAAACTGGCATCTTTATTGTGCCATCTAATCATGACTTCAACAACAGAAAAGGGATTTTTTAGAAGTTTGCGTTGGTTATTAAACACCTTATTGCAGAGCGATTTAAAAAACTTGGAGACAATGGAGCACTTTCGCAATGCGATTTCTTATTCAAGAGGACTTTTTACATCAATAGTCTCTTCCTTGTTACCACACGGTTTTCATGTTCCTCTATGGGGCACCTTGCCTATGATCTATCTTGCACCCCTGTCTCTTCACTGCTTTTCCACGTCTCTGTGAAGTACTGAGTGTCCGTTACTTCTCCAAATTTTTGTTTGGGCTGGATGTTTGTCAAGGTAATATGTCGACACACTGCGTTCCGGCCTATAATAATGGGATAAACCCCATCCCTAGTAGGTTTTCCCGGTGGTTTGAGAGGACTTTGTCAGGACAGATGGTGGTTTCTATAGTAGATCTTTAATCTTCTAACCCTTTATTTTGAGCACTCTTGTTTAGTAGACAGGTACAGGGAGAGATTTCTTATTTCAGAGCCACTTAGTAAGGCCGATATTCTGTACTCTCGGTCTTTACGGAGTGCCACAGGTCACTAGGCACATCAGAAGAGAAGAGCTTCCTCTTGTCAATCGTCATCCGTCTTGATCTCGATGCTGCCCACGGCTCCAAAAAAGCCTGTGGGCTGATGCCGTTCAACAAAGTCGGAACTCCAGACACCGAGTGTGGATCCACCCTGCAAAGAAACAAAGCTCACTGAACCAAAAGAGCCCGATTACCGGGCCCGGTATCTGAAACACCAAACCACGCAGCATGATCGCGACCTAACTACGCCAACATGCAAGGTAACATGCAAGGTAACTGCAAGGAGACCGTTTCAATGCACATAACCCTAGCAATGTCTGATGCCTCTAACTTAACATGCACTTGGTTCTATAAGGCCGTACACATTGTACCGGCACACTTGCGTTTCACGACCTGAATGCTCAGCGTATTGCCTCCTTTGTGCCGCATGGTCACCATGCTCAATGTAGTGCTACCATTACATCGACCAATCCAAATGTACACTGTTCCACCTCATCTGTGCTTTCGCATGTTCTAATTGCACAGACTACCATTCCAAACGTGTTGCTTGATCCAAATGTGCAATGTAGTGCCCCAAGTGTACTGCAGGCTCCAAATGCTCAATGTAGTGCCCTAAATGTGCCACATGTTCTGAATGATCACGATAATGTCCCAATTGTGTTGCATGCTCAAAATGCGCAATGTAGTGCCCTAAGTGTACTGCATGTTCCAAATGCTCAATGTAGTGCCCTAAATGTGCTGCATGCTCCAAATGCTCAATGTAGTACCCTAAATGTGCTGCATGCTCCAAATGCTCAATGTAGTGCCCCAATTGTGCCATATGACCTGATTACTCAGCATACCATTCCTAAAGTGCCTCATGCTGTGAATGCCCAGCGTACTGCCCCATGTCTGCCCCACAGCCCTAATGCGCTATGTAGTGCCTCATTGGTGCCTCATGACCTGAATGCTCAATGCAATGCCCCAATTGTGCCTTATGATGCAAATCTACAGTGTACTGCCCCAATTGTGCCAATCTTGCCTCATGCTCCAAACGTTCAGTCTACTGCCACACAGTTTATAGATCTAACTGAGCCTTCTGACTCTAATGCACCGTTGACTATCAACTCGAATGCCACAGTTGAGCACCACATCTCCCATGTGGCTGACATCACTAACCTTTATGCCACACAACTTAGAGCCATAGTTGAGCACGAAACTCTTAATGAGCCTTACATACCAGGCCCTGACGCCCTGGATCCAAACACCAATAACCCCACCAGTACACTAGTGCACTGGAGCCCATTTGCACAACATCCTGAACAAGTCTTCCTCCCTTGACCCTGACTGCCATGATCAGCACCACCAAAAGGCTTCCACCTCACTGGACTCTACTAGAAACAAACCTCACAGTGGCTGCAAACGTAAACTTCCTAAGCATCTCTCCAATGATACTGACCAAACCCAAAGTGCGAAACTCCCCAGAACTACGGAAACCAACCAAACTGCGTCACTGCCTACACCTTAAAATCCATCTAAGTCAACCAGTATCAAAGGTGGACTTATCAATGCCATATCCTTACTTGCCAATGTCCTTGACATCTCTGACCTCATTACCACCCACCAACTCGACCTACTAGTGGTGACAGAAACTTGGCTACACCATGCAGCCGATCCAGCTCTCTCAATGGCAGTTGCAGAGGGTTTTACAATCTATGGGAAAGACAGAACCTCGGCCAAAGGAGGCGGAGTCGCCTTGATTGCTAAATCTTCCTTGTCCTTCAGAGAATCTACCAAGCACCCTTTTTTTTCAGGGGAACTACTCTGCCTCAAACTCTCCCTTCCTAACACTGCTACTATCACCTTCCACATTCTCTACAGACCACCAGGCCCCCTCCTCTCCTTTCGAAAATGAAATTTCGCTCCTCCAGAGACACCAAGCCATCATCTAGAATCATCTTCCTAGGCGATTTCAACTTAGGCCTGTATGACAAATTGGACCTCAATGCAACGATCATAAAAGACACTATTGCTGCCCAAAGCTTCACCCAGCGCATAGACCAGGCCACACATGACAAAGGTCGAATTTTGGATTGGCTTGGCCACCTGATTGGGCTGACTAACATAACAGCCAATTCTCTGTGCCCCTGGTCAGACCACAATGTCATCCCTTCCACCTTACCCAGACAACCTCTGCCTAAAACAGCACCACATCTGGCACCAGCCTCCCTCGCCAGAAATACGTGCAATATCAATAGCACCAACATGCTCCCATTACTAGGCCCTATCATGGAGTATAACCACTGGCCTGAAAATCGAGTCGCTCTAGTGGATCTGTATAATACTACTATCCTACAAGCCTTGGACAATATTGCCCCACTCAAGCACCGCAAACCTAAACCTAAAGCTCACCTTAACTCCTGGTTTACACCTAACCTCACAAATCTAAGAATGAACAAACGCATTGTAGAATCTTTTTGGAAAGACGCTCCTACCAAATCCAATAGAGAACTCTTCCTTATCGCTGCAAAAAAATACAAACATGCCATACTCCAAGCAAAGAGTCTCACATTCAATGAGCGAATTGCCAGTGCCAAATCGGGGTCTAAAGAACTCTTTACCATATTGAGGGAACTGGAGACACCAACAAGCCCGCCTGAAACATGTCATAAAGATGAAACCTGGTGCACTAGGATCCAAAATGCACTTATGGACAAAGCCCTTATGCTGCAGACCAAAATTGCCAACAAAAAAGATAAGTTAGCCATCCCAGATTCTGTCAGTAACTCCCACAATGACCACCTACCTTGTTCACCATTGAATTTAGGCCTGTCTCCATCGCTGAAGTAACCAAAATTGTATCCAGCCTGAAACCCTCTAGATGTCAGGGCGACACATGCCTGGCATCTCTTATCAAAGAATGTGTCACTGAACTAGCCCCATTCATCACATCCCTCATCAACAACTCTTTTGCAGAAAGCATGGTCCCCAAGAATCTAAAAGATGCCTAGCTCCTCCGACTCTTAAAAAAAACCTTGCTAGACCTGAATAACCCCACAAATTACCATCCCATTACTACGGTACCATTCCTCCTGAAAATCTTAGAATGCGCAGCCTACCTACAGATCCAAGAACACTTGGAAACAAATAACCTCCTGGGCCTGCTCCAATCTGGCCTCAGTGGCTTCAGACCCAGACATGGTACTGAAACAGTGTTCTTGGACCTTAAAAACCAAATGGACACCATCATTGACAATGGTAACCTAGCGATATTACTACTTCTAGACCTCTCAGCGGCCTTTGATTTATAAAAATTCTCTGCCACCACATAGCCAGCGCTGCCAATTTCCCCCTGAAGCCACTGCTTGGATTGAATCCCTCCTCTTAGAACGTACAATGAGAGTCTTCTCTAACAAAGCAAGCGCTGCCCCAGCCTCAGTTCTCTGTGGAGTGCCCAAGGATCCTGTGTGTCACCCACACTTTACAAGATCTTTACTAAGCCCCTGTTATAACTTTTAACTTGGAGGGTCATACACTAATTACGCGGATGACACGCAGATCCTATTGCACCTCACAGGAGACTCTGACAAAGATACTGCCACACTCAATAACATCTACTTGATCATCCAAACCTGGATGGCCCAGTACAAACAATGTTTAAATGACGACAAAACGGAGTTTGTATTAGTCGGCACACAAACATGCCTAAAAAAACTAGACCCGAAATACAAAGCCTTCACAATAGACGGGAACACCATCACTGTCTCAAAAGAGGTCAAAACCCTAGGCGCATACTTACACTCCACACTAATCTTGTCAAGACAAGTCAATGCATCTATCTCGTCAGCATCCTATACAGCCAAGCTCATTAATGATTGCAGACCCTACCTCACAGCCGACAGCTGTCTGACCTTAGCGAGAGTCCTTATCCTCTCCACACTTGATTATTGTAACATCCTCATGGCTGGCGCTTCGAACAGCAGCATCAAAAATCTCCAAGTCACCCAAAACAACGCCCTTCGAGATGCACTAAATATCCCTAGGAGAGAGCATATCTCAGAAATGAGACTGAAAGCTCACTGGCTGCCGATCCAGGACAAATACTGGCAGCTACACACAAATGCCTTATTATTACGGCCCCCAAATACCCTACCAACCTCTTGACGCCAACAAAAACTACGAAACATGCACGCGCCTCCACGGCCTTTCTCCTCACAGTTCCCATATTCAAAAGAACTAAGGCCGGAGGACGTAGTTTCCCACTAGTAGCTGCCAAAGAATGGAACACCATCCCGCTAGCCATCAGATCTGACCCTTCACACACATCTTTCAGCAGAAAACTCAAAAACTGGCTAAACACCAACAAAGATGTCCTGATACTCAATCCGAATGCAGTGAAGAAAAGGTTATAGCAACAGGATTGGATCGAAACCATAGAATAGAGAGCACAACACAAATGCATGCAGCATAATGCTCCAGAATCCAAGGCTCTAAATAACCTTCCAAAATACTTGGAAAAATTTCCAAGCAATTGCCTTCGAACATTTCTTATGAAGTTTCGCCTAAATCTCTTTCAAACTAGAGAGAGATCCAAAACCTGAGAAAGGAAAATTCAGAAACAGCACTGAAGTGAGGATTTTGTGAGAAAGAAAATGAAACATTGAAGCACTTAGTGCTATTCTACATAAAACTCAAAACATTGAGAATCAAACATCCAGGGCCTGAAATTGCCAAAAGACCTTCTTTAAGCGGGAAAGATTGGTGGATAATGATGTCAAATGGAACGGATAACAAGTTGACATTTGCTTTAACATTTTATTTCGAACAGCGGAATAAGAGATGGATGAACTAAAGTAAATCAGCACATTCCATGATGACAAATCAGGAAAATTAATTAAACAGCATGTCTGCAGGACTTCATATTGCTGTACATGATGAGAATCACTTGGGTGTTAGATTGGATTTTTGCTTAAAAAAATTAAGTTTGTAATAAACTGAATTAAAAAAAAGAAAAGAAAAACGGGCTTTGCACGTTCAAACAGTTGCACTTTCAGATCCTAGAAGAAACCTTGGCTCATTGTAAATATCTGTAATACCTGTAGATACTGTACTTTGTCAATTATTACAGTTGCATATAAATGAGCCAGCTCATTTTTTTAAATGCTAAATAAAATAAAATAAAAATAATATAAATGCACGGAACCAGTTCTATGTTCATAGAACCTTCGGGCGAGCTTTGTCAGGGAGACACTGCTTGATGCTGGCCTTAGCTACTGTAGGTAAGGCCTTCGGCTGACCTCTGCTATCCCATTATTTAGAATGTCCTCCACACGTTCCCATGTTTTGATCACGAAATACCAAACATTTGAAGGGAAGTACCCTACCGGCAGGTTATGGTTTTGTTGTGGATGTCGTTTCTTAACAGACTTGTTTTTTTGTTTGCAGTGGGGGGCACAGGTACACAGAATGTTTGCAATGGCAGAACACTAAAAGGCGTGTCTGGCAAAGTTAGAGATCAGTCACTGGACACAACTGCTGTTGCATTAGTGATGAGAAAGACACAAAGCAATGAGCAGGCTTGTTCCCTCTGGAAGTAGTCAGTGCAACACCACGGGTTCAGGTGGAAGAGAATATAGAAGGAAGTGTGTCTAAAGAACTTAACATGTGTTGGTCTGGACTGGTTCCTTCTCCTACTCCTACCAAGACGAGGGTAGTGGCTGCACCCTCAAGGGACAAGCTCTTAAAATTACCCACTGGCAAGAAAAGACTACTTCCTGCATCCTCTAGGTCCAGGGCAGACCTTATGGCAGGACCACCCGTGCGACGGCCCGGGGCACCATTAGTCCCACCACCACACCAGCTCGGGGGAGTCTTTCACGGTTTCCCTGAGCTGGCATGGTGGGAGAAGATGCAGCAGGTGCCCTACTGAAATTAAATGCACCTGTTCTATAGAGCGGGGTGCATTTAATAACAATAGGGCGCTGACGTGCCAATTGAAAAATAAAGGGTTGCTGCCTGGTGCACTGCTGCCGCGAAGGCCATCGCTGTCCAATACCCTTAGATCTAAGGTACATAACGTGACACCCATCGATGCTGCAGTGTCTGCAGAGTGTGTGCTTGAAAATGTACAGTCTTGTCTTCTCCAATCAGCCTCCCGGTAATGCACACTGCTGTGGTGTGTAAATGTGCAGTTACGCACCATGTCACGTCACACATCAATTGGGAATGTGCTGGCCCCTGAGGATAGGATGCTTACTTGTCAGACCAATCCCATTGAAAATTATGTGACTGATACACGCGCATCCGCTATAGGTACATTCTAACAATTATTACATGTATTAGTTGTCAGGAATTATAATGCAATTGTGACCACTACAGACGCTTTGGCGAAACGAACATAGATTTTGTTGCAGGAAATTCTTAGTGAGTCCCAGCAGTGTTGCTGGGGGTTTCAATGACTAGTCAATGGTTAAGTGGGCCGGGGCCTGCCAGGGCCCCTCCGAAATCTTGTTTTGAGGCGGGGCACTGCCAGGGCCCACTAATCTCGCCTGGCAGGCCCGGCCACTACACAAAAAAAGGTTTTTTTTTCTATAGCCTGAAGCTCTTGCTCATGTGCAAGAGCTTCAGCATGCCTGCCTAACCTCCAAATTTTCTCCGTATACTCAGGAATTTTAACCATTTCTATGGGGCTCTGGGAAAGACCCTGGAATTTCAGGAATTTTGCTGGGGGACAGCTTTCACTGATTGCTATTTTTTGTTTTGTTTTGTTATGCTTGCAGGACTGCCCGCAGCAGACTCCCTAACTGAGTGTGGCTTTATCTCTTCAGCAATGAATGTAACAATTCCAGCACATTGGCAAAAAGAATGCAGGTGAAGCAAAATAACGCACGTTTATTTTGCTTCACCTTTCATTCTTTTTTGCCGACTTTCAATGCGAACGCGCGTTTCTTTTGCTTTCATTCTTTTTGCCCACGTTAGGGTGGACTCGGCCCCATTGAACCACAGCCATCAGGTTTGCAGGCTGGACAACTCACCACTGCACTACATAACCTGATGAAAAACAACTAAGGTGAAATGTCCAATTTCGGTACTGCAAAATTCAGTGAAAACCTTTGTATTGGTTCTTGGAGTTTACACATGTGCACATTTTAACGTGTTGATGAGGAGTCAGAGAAGATCAATATTAGGCGTGACGAAACTCTCCCTCTGCTGCTTTCTTTGTTGGGCGCGAGCAACAGAACCACATTGGAGGCAGAGTTAAACGCCTGTCCGGCCCAGGGCACCAATGCTGGTGTGACAAAAGCTATCTTTGCCTGAAAACATTACACGTTCAGGCCCATCATACGACTACGAAGAGACAGATGAGGCAGACTATGAAAGGGCCTGGTCTAAGACATGTGGGAGATGAACATGTAGTTGTGATGGTGCAGGAGCAAGAGGTGAGGTAGTTCCAAATGTTATTAATGGATATTGTTTGCTAGATAGCCAGGATGGTTCATGCCACTGCAGCAGGAACATTTGTGTAGGGCTGTAGCTGAGCGGACGAGTTTCTCACAAACAGTTAACAAAACAATTGAGCCTTCTGAGCCTAAAACGTGTTCACTCATGCCCTCTGCGCAGTGAGCCACTGCCCGGAGCCCTCCAGGAGCTTTCCACAGTATCACAAGAGAGGGCCACATGTGCATGGTTATCACAGAAAATGGAGCAGACCAGGTGGCTAACTACCAGTGTAGCCAATCATTCCCGATGACCAAGACGTGTCACCCCTTTCTTCCTATAGACACCTGGTGTCGGATTACAGAACCTTTGCACAAGTCCAACAGCAAGTTTGCATGGTATTAGCAATAGGGCAGTTTGCTTTAGGGCAAAAGCCCATTCTTTCAATTCATGTTTGCACCACGACAAGGTTTGCCCTTGCGCTAAAGGCCCTGGTGCAAAAATGCATTCAAAGAATACGTTTTTGCCATAGGGGAAACATTGCCCTAGTGCTAATACAATGTAAACACATTCAGGTAAAAAAATGACCTGGCGTCAATGCCCTGTGCAAGCGTAAACGGCAGGGAACAAGTGAAAACTGCCATGTAAGCAAAAGCCAAAACATGGTGCACCACCATCCCGCACTTCAGCAAAGCTCTTCAAAGAACTGCCCTTTTCTACCTCATCAGAGTGCAACTTCATTGTTCGTAGACCAGATGCCTAAAGTCGATCTCCCAGAAACTGCTTTTTACCCAGAAGTCTAAGTGAAAGCCTTTTGGGGGGCAGGTGGAAGACCCTTCACTTCAAAAGCTCCTATGTGACCAGATGTCCTGGTTTTGCCGGGACAGTCCTGGAAATGGGCCCCATGCCCCCATCCTGAGAGTTTTTTTTATTTAAAAACCCTGTCCCGATTTTGGGGAAATAAAGGGTCTGTAACAATTATAAAGTACATACAAATTATAATAGACTCTACATTTTGTCAC
Organism: Ambystoma mexicanum; assembly: GCF_040938575.1. Taxonomy (NCBI): domain Eukaryota; kingdom Metazoa; phylum Chordata; class Amphibia; order Caudata; family Ambystomatidae; genus Ambystoma; species Ambystoma mexicanum. The sequence continues at coordinate 263,635,834 of NC_090934.1, forward strand.
AGTAAGTTGGGCTTGAACCCCTAACATTAAAGGGCACAGTGGGATGCATTCAAAGGCCCCAGACCGAAGGTCCCTTTCACCTGCGAAGCAGGATTTTTTAACATTAACATCAAAAATGGCTTTGCATGTGTGGATGCAAGGGAAAACTGAAGGTCCCTTTCACGTGAAAAGCAGGAGTTTTCAACACTAACACCAAAAATGGCTTTGTATGTGTGATTGCAAATGAAAATTGAAGGGCCCTGTGAAAAAGGCCTACCTGTCATTACCCAAGGAAAAGCAGCATTTTAATACACGAAGCAAGAAGAAAAATCAATAGAATGTTTAAAGAATGACACAAAAAACGACTTTGCATGTGTGTTTGCAGTTTAAATGTGAAAAGTGTACCCCTGCTGACATTTGAAAAGAAAAGGCCCTTTTGTTTTCCATGGAAAAACTTCTGTAGGCTACAGACAAACCCTTTTGCTTGCAGTGGGACACTTCATAAGGAGGTCCCCAACTGCAATCTGGATTTTACATCCCCCAGCTAATTATAAAGGCAATAAAGCATCCCTTGGCTGGAGCATGACTAAAAGGTGCGAAACTGGATGCAACAAACTTCAAAGAGCAAGCTGCAAACACAAAGAGAATAATAAAAACTCTGGTTACATGCTGACCCAGTGAGACCATATGGTCTGAAGGCAGGAGAATTGCCATTTGTACCGCATGAAGATTTACAATTAATTTAAAAGTACTGTTATCATTTAGGCCTGTGTTATTTTTTATGTCATTTCCAGGAGATTGCAGAGATATACATTTCATCCATCTGCAACTCCCGGAACTGTAATGGCCAGTAGAACTAGGTTTCTAGCTGATGTGACAATGTCCCAAATGTGATAGTTGGTGAACTGGTGGAATATGGGTAATAAGGTACATATACATAACTGTTATACTTTTTGTGAAAAGGGCAGAAAAGTGCCACATGGATGGGCAAAAAGGTGCAGACCTGGCTCTCGTCTTATTTAATTCTCCATGATTAGTGGAATCAGAAAATATGAATATTATGGCAGTTTTTTAGTACAATTATAAAGTTTTGCCACATAACTTGATTTTTGCCAAACTTTGACATGAGAACTAATTGGGTTTGTAAATTAAGCTGCCATATGTCTGCTTCAGACCCCCTAAATCAATCCTGACTGAGAGGCTGGGTTTGGGAGGAGAGGGAAGGATAACTGTCCAATCCTAGTTGCGGGAACTATTGCAGGGACTTCTCCAAGATTGTAAAATGAGTGGTGTCATCGCTGGTATATAAGAGGGACTGCACTAGCAGGAAGGGACAGAGCTGCTGAGATTTACCATCGAAGAGCACTGATGAAACCTAACATCTGACAGCTACAAGGTAACACTAGAGGAGATTGCTGGGAGTGCATCTGGTATTTCTAGGAAGGCCTAAAAGCTGACTGTGTCCTAGGTGGAGAGCGGGAGTCCATCCTTGAGAGTGAAGTGACCAGACCCCTGCCCTATCTTCCCAGAGGGTCCTGACATGCAGCTGGCTGTCCTGAACTTTAACCAGAGGCTTTCTATGTAAGTCGAACTGAGCCCTCGGAAACAAAAAGGTGGGCAGTCTGCTTGCCTTAAATCCTTCACCTCTATAGTGGGCAGGGGCAAAACTGTATAGACCCTTAGCCTATTTAACTAAAATGAGTAATTTAATTAATTCCTCATTTCGTGGAACACTACATGGGGATTTCTGTTAAACTTCGAAATTAACAAAGTTCACTTCCCAGTGTGCGCTGAAAAACTATAGCCTATAATTTAATTGGGTAATACTTTGACTCTGACTTCTTTAAGGAAGAGGGGTGTCTTTGTTCCTAAATAATTCCAATCTTTTTGTCCAGCTTCCCCTAACACAGGCCTTTCAGTGGAGGGGGTTCTGAAATCCAAAATTCCCCAAATCATTCAAATCTTTCTGTCGGACTTCCCCAACACAGACCAAAGTAGGGAAACCACTAAATCACCCTGTGTTTATTTTAAACCAAAATTATGGCTGAAATCATAATTTCCATATGGATTTGTACCAATCTTAAAACCCGACTGCTAGCCTTTTAAGCCTGCAGGAAAATCAAAATTGCACGACACTACATTAATAAATGTTTTGGTTAGTGATCAGTTTAATTATTTCTTGAAGTGAAATTTTTAGACAGTAAAGAATTGTGATCTGTGTTTTTTAAAACTAATTAGTGTAATTTATTTGAGCAATAAGAAGTTAATGGTGAGCCACAAGGAAGGTGGCACATGTAGTTCATTGTGATTTCTGTTACTTTTATTTAAATAAATACAAATATATTTCCTGTACACCGGCCTAGTTCTTGGCTCACTGGTACCACGGGGGGTAGGGTGGACTCCAGGGGGCATGATATGAGTCTGGAGTAGGGCTGAAGAAAATAATCAGTTAAACAGTTTGTTGTGTGACACCATGAGTGGGGAGGCTAGGAACTCCCTGTGTTGAGGGCGGTTTCTCAATAAACCATTACAGTACGCACATTAACTGATTGTGCCACAGAAATTAATGAACTACAAGGCCTGTCATATGTATCGGAGCAAAAGCTCTTTTTTTAGTAATATTCTTATATCTGTTACACATTGGGGGCCTGTGGCCGGGATTTAGCTAGCTATTTCTGACTCATGACAGAGTGCATTCGGACAGACTGTTCATTTTGATGCAATTGCATTATGGTGGATGGAAAGCCATCTTCACCTTGTTAAAGTGCCCCGAGGACATGACCCCTGACTTCCAGAGAGGTGTATAGGTGAAAAATTTATATTGTGGAAGAATTGACTTGTGTGAGGAAATCAAGCAGGAACAGGGTGATGTTACCCCTGCATAAAGAACATTTTACTAAGGTGCATAAAGCCATTATGAAAATGACTACTGTACAAATTGGTGAATCCAGGGAGCATCTCCTAGCTGAATTATTTCTTAAAGGAGAATGGGTTGAGGATGTTTCAGGAAGCGAGAATTGTGCGGGAGGTTACCTCAGAAAGCAATGATATTTGAGGATATTTGGATTGAGAGTGGAATGTTACACCAGGCGCTTAAGGCATTTTATTTGACCACAACTGCTTGTGATGAATAGATACGAATAGCTCAGCTAACTGCACAGTTATATTTCCATTTGCTGTTAGTAGTAGAGCATTGGCAAAACAGTGAGGCTAGTAGGATGAATCGGGCTGGAGACCTGTCACGGGCCCATGATTTCATTGAACAACTTAAAAATGAGTTAAAAACCTAGCAACAAAGGAGCGCAGAGTGTGAAACAGTTTTCTGCACTGCACATAGTTTGTGGAAAATGTGAGCACACTGCAACATAAGTTTCATGATCAGACTATTTATAATAGAGGGTTGTTAGATGACATTGTGGCCCTCAAGCAACAAATAAATATCGCAGAAAGGGAAAATAGTCAGTTTATCATTAATGAAATTGACTCCCAAAAGGAGTTCAATGACATTCACCAAGGAATAAGTACTCTGCAACAACAGAGGACGCAGCTGATTAAGGAAAGAGACCTCTTGAATCAGGATAACAGCGTCCTATTACAGAGGATAAATCAGTTGGAAATGGAGGTAGAAAAGGAACAGCCAGGTTCTCAGAAACTGACCAGAATTAGAGAAGAAAGGAATGACATAGAAAGGAGTGTGAGACAAATAGAAGCTGAACTATCAGGGGCAGCGAATGGTAGGCATGAACAAGAGAAAGAGATTAGTCTCCTGAAGGAAAAGTGCATTGCACATGCACGCAACATACAAGACTCACAGGGGGAGAATGAATCACTTCAGCATGAGGTGCAGCAAACAAAAGATCAGTTGGCAGCTCAGTGCAGGGTGCTTGACTCTAATCAGGCCATAGTGTCAGAATCAAAAGGCCAGCTCTCTGACTACCAACTGGAAATAAATAGAGACACAGGTGTGAGAGCCTTACCAAGGAAATCAAACATTATAAATAGGCCCTGAGGCACCCTAACCAATCAGGACGTGGGACAAGGCAATCTGATCAAGATGAGGCACCCTTCCCAACAGGGGCCTCATGCCAGTAATTTACAACCTCCCATGTTCAAATGGGAGCCAACCTCATGCATGCCACCCTCCAGAATAGGGCGACATGAGGCAGTTAGACTTACCCAGGCCTAGCCCAACTGATCAAGGAGCATAGTCCCTGTCTGATATTGATGAGTATTCATCTCTACCACACAGAAGGGAAAGTAGCCAAACCAGTTTGTCCTGGGAAGTAAGGAATAATACTGTAAGTACTTCTGATTGATGAGAAAGTCAGGGAGTTAGACTGGCTGAAGATGCGACTACAAAGAGACCACCTTGACTGCTTCGCAGAAGGAGAAAAGCCAGGCCCTCAGCCTAGGAAGTGCATTCTAAAAACCTCTGTATGTTCAGGGGAAGGCGGGGAATTCCTCAGACTCCCTGGTAGGAGGGATGAGGGTTCTATCCTGGGCCTGAAAGGAACTCCAGGGAGAGTGACCCTGAGAGTTCCCTTTGGTCCAGGTGAGAGGAGAACAGTACTGTTGTTCTGGGAGATATTCCCAGTCTCATAGAGCTAGGGAGCACCTAGAAGACAGGGAAGGGAGTGCCAGTAGCAGTTCGGAGTCAGAAGGTGAATGGACTCCGGTGCAGAAGAAGAAAAAGATAGGGAAACAGTGCAAGGGTTTTGTGAAAGACCCAGTAAGACACATCAAGGCCATAAAGATCTTCCTGACCCCATGCCACAAGAATTGCAAGTATTTAGTATAGGAGCACCTCGAACTTTATGAGCAGATGATGGCATCATTCCAGATCAGGAATGATGTGAATTGTATAGCGTTTGCTAAATGGACTTTCTCACCTGAGTTCTCCAGTTTCTTTGCAGGACTGAAGGATCAGGATCATTATAAATCGTGCACATATAAGGTGGCCATATTGAAAAAAAATTCCACCCACCAGAACCCACAAGAGGCCCGTAAGGCTGCAAATCATTTGCAATGTGGGGAAGACCAGGCGCCTAGGGAGTTTGTTCAGGAGCTAAAGCGCGCATTTGCTCAGACTTCCCGGCAGGCGAACACCAATAGCAGGGAATAACTACATATTTTCATGCGTCCCCAAATACATAATGACTCAGTTGGTGCATGATTTTCATGAGCATAGGACCTTAGATTGGGTGATTGAACAGGCCACCAGGATCTACGAGCTGCAGAAGCCTGCAGAGAGCAAAACTCCCCCTAAAACCGCCAATCTAACACCCCTGCTGCTGCGAAGGTGGCAGAGGTAAAAACGACCCCTCCATTGGATCTGGAGATGGTGGGGGCCTAAAAGTAACCCTCCTGCCAACAAGCAGAATGGAAGGTAGAAGGCACCCCCCAACATGGCCCAATCGAATGGCAGTCAGGCAGGGGCTCAGTATTATGATCCCTCTGATCCTGCCACCTATATAAGCCCTAGGTACAAGGTTACCAAACCAATCCTAGGGTATGTATACACACCCACAGCCCAAGGAGGGGGAACCAATCGGGTAAGTACTGCCCCGGAAAATTTCCCTCCAATGTTCCTTCAGAAGAAAAGTATCACGCCACCTCCCAATCTGAGCTTTCTTCCCAGATATCCCCCAAACCAGAACTTCCAAAACAATCCTCCTCTCTCTCCCCGATTCCAGGACAATAGATCCCTAAACCCGGGAGAAGAGAGATTCAGGACAGAAAATTATGGGGGGAATTTCCAGTACACAAGTTACTCTGTGAGAAGGGGCAGATACCCTTTTCGGGAGCAGCAGAGGTATGACTTGAGACCTCCCTACCACCCAGACAAGGTCTCGCAACTAGAGCGACAGGTCCAGCAAATGACCGAAGATCTGTGGCGCATGCTGAGGGCTCAGTCCAACCCTCAACCTAACCCTACTTCCCAGATTTCTCCAACACCCAGCGCTGATAACTCAGGGTGGAAATGATAAAAGGAAACCTGACAAACCACAGGTTCCTGAGGAGGGGTCCCGGGTGGAGGGGAGATGCCAAGCCCTAGAAGAAGATTCATTTCTCACAAAGACAGAACCCCTAAAAATCTCTCAGCCTGAAAGTGTCTCTTCTACCCCCAAAATGTTAGAACTCGAAGAGCAAAGGGTAAGTAGGAGAGGCCAAAGAAGAACCCATTTTGTTGAGGAACTCCAGAGTATCCTCTTTGAAAGAGAAGAATCCCTGGAGGATTCAGGTAAGCAGACCTTCTCTTTTAAAAACGGGAGGATCCCTCACAAAGAAAAATGGGTCCCGAAAGACCCTAAGTGGGGCAGGGTAAGAATGGAGACCGACCCAGAACAAGAAACTATTCAACCCCAAACATGTGAGCTAGACAGAATGGAAACAGCGGGGTGTCCTTTCTCCAAACAGGTTCTGAGAACTGTCACCAGGTAAAGGTGGACAGACAAGGAGCCGGAAAATAGCAGGATTCCCCAACAACTCCCATTGCAAGTTGCAAAGATTTTTTTACCGATTCCCAGAACTCCGACACTGAAAATTGCCCAAGATCACACAGTGTCAAAGTTCAATTTTAAGAAAATGACCACCGGGCTGTCAAATAACTCGCACTTTCTCTGCACCTTGAAGGAGAAAGAAGGCCGATTTTATGCACCAGTGCATGGTCAGTGTGAATGATCAGCCCTGGTGGATGCTGGCACCCAAGCCACCCTCCTGTCAAAGTGGGCCTTTGACCAACTAAACTCAGGATGGGGAGGGCCACCAAATTGCACTCACACCACTTCCCAGGCAGCTACAAAATTTTGACGGGAATGATATTTCCGTTGAAGGTACTGTGGATCTGGCAATAAAAATTGAACGGCATCGGCTGAAACATCCAGGGATAGTTGTGACTCCAGAAGGCACACCTTGTTTACTGGGGAACGATTTCGTGAGGAGGTTATCACCTCTGATCGACTGTGTAAACAAGGTCCTCTGGACTCAGACTAGGCACCCTATAATATTAAAAAGGAATACTAATTATGTAAGCCTGAATGGTACCTGTCACATAATTGATCAACGCTCTGAGAATGTAGAGTTCCATTAAAAAAATATCCAAGTACCAGATATCTCTCTCATCTCTGTGGGAGAACAAACTGATGATGGGAACCATTCTCCATTTTTGAAATTCAACCTTCCTTCCAGTTTTAAGTGGCACTCCACCCTTGAAGTGAACACCCTAAAATGTTACACCAGTTCAAAATCAGAAGAAACCTTGAGTCCCGTGAAACCAGACAAGGAAGAGCCCACTCAGTCTGATGGACAGTCAGAAAAAGGACAAGCAGTTGTTTTTCCCCATTCAGTTAAATGAGGGGGAGAAGTCGGTGCTCGCCAGGGTATGCCTGAATAATGGAAGGAGCTTCATCAGCGTAGAATTATTCAGGAAACTCCCAAAATATAAGACCATTCCCACATTTAAATTGATTGACAAATGGGAAGTAGGTCTAGAAACCCCAAATTCCAAACATCTCCTGCTTAGCAGGTGTATGCTAAAAATGTCCATTATCAACAAAAACATTGACCATAATTGTTGGGTCGTGAGAGATTTCCCTTCCACCTTTTATCTGTGAAGTGACATTCTTAACCGATTCGCAATCAATTTGGACCTAATTAATCATAAAGTCTGGTCCCGACTTGGGGGGTAGCCAGCAACATTGAAAAAGCATTCTGGTCAGCTCAATTGCTGCCTTATGACATTGAAATACAAGTGCGAGAAGAGGTTACAATCCTAGTACAGGTGTGACAATGTACTCTTCCCCTCAAAATTAAGCGAGGACAGAACCTCAAACATCAGGATGCCTATATAAATCTAAATTCCCATCTCCAATAACAAGGTTTGTATTTAAATCAAACACCTCTAGTAGACCTAGAACACAACACCATTCGAATATTGGTGGATAACAGCGACCCTTGAAGTATCACTTTGGGCGCAGACACCTTTATTGGAATAGCGGTTGATGCCTACCATTATTCTATTGATTTAGGTAATGAAATCCTGGGACCAATCCTAAACGACTGTTTCAGACATCAGTGACGGTATTCCTCCAAAAAAGATTTTTACTAGGCATGGGGGGAATTTCATGGTGTACTCTTCCTGCCCCTACAATGTGGAGGAGGTGACCTGTGACATTAGGAGGGAGGAGGTAGTGTTCAGAGTCAAGGACCACTACCTCGAATCCCCTGTCCAGGTCAACACCATCAAAAGAGATCTCTCCTAACTGGAGGATACCGCTGAAATTGCCACACCCGAGGTCTTTCCAGGTTTCAAGCAGATGGCCAAGGAAAGCATCAATCTTGCTAATGCCTGTGAGACTAAGGAGCAAAGACAAAAGCTGAAACAGGTCTTCCTGGAATTCCAAGATATCTTTTCAGTGGACTGTGGGCGCACATTTATTCATTCAACCACCATTCCCATGGACCCGAGATGGCTCCAATATTTGTGAAACAATGCCGGTTACCTCTCGCGTCCATGGAGTCACTCCCAGAGATTATTAAGAACTTAGAATCCTATGGGATAATTTGTCCAATCCACAACCCGGTACCAACGATACTCAAACCATACGGCCAATGGAGACTATGTGCAAACCTGAGAGAGTTCAACAAATGGTTCCACATGTCAAGATGGCCCCTTCCCTACATCTATCAGGGGCAGGCCCAGATCCAAGGGTCAAAGGTGTACACCTCCATTGACCTGACCAACAGTTACTGGACAGTACTCATGGGTAGGGAAGAACAGTACAAGCTTGCCTTTACCTTCAGGGAACAGCAGTACATGTGGACCCGAACCCCCTTTGGATACATAAACTCTGGCAATGAGTTGAACATCTTCCTACACAAGGCCATGCCCGATTTGGATGAAAGGGAAACCTGGCCCTTGTGGATGATGTTTTCATCAAGAGCTCAACTGTGGAGGAACATATAGCAGAAATCTGCTATGTCCTAACCCAGTTGCAGAAGGCCGGATCAAAACTGTCCTTTTTAGAAGGCACAGCGTGTAAGACCAAATTAACTTCTTAGGGTAGGAGATCACACCTGAAGGTCTTAATCCCCAGGCGAAGAAGGTGAAAGCCTTAGTGAAATTTTAAAAGACCCTACTACTCTGCAAGAATTAAGAAGTCTTCTTTGACTCACCAATTGTAGTCGGAAGTTCATTGAAGACTACGCATAGGTCACTCGACCCATGGTCCATTTATTAAAGCCAGAGTCAAGTGGGAGTGGGGCCTAGAACAATCCCAGACAGTGAAGAAACGGAAAAGAAGCCTTTCCCAGGCTCCTTGTTTGGCTTATCCCATAAAGAACAGGGAGTTCTTCTTGGAGATAGGGTTCTCAGATCCTTGCCTAACAGCGGTATTGTACCAAAAGCATGACGAGGTCAACAAAGGCATCTCGTACGCGAGTAAGACTTTGTCCTCTGTGGAGGAAAAATTCAATGACTGTGGGACGGCACTCCTGGCATCGGTATGCGCGTTGAAATATTACTGTCAATTCATCCAGGGGGAGCACATCATTGTTGAGACTCCTCACCAACCCTTGCAATATCTCCAAAGTGACAGAATCCGGGCGGCAAACGTTAGTAATTCCAGAATGAATTCCTGGATTCTGTCTATGCAATGCTTTCCTGTGGAGGTCAGATATGGCCAAAACAAGAAGAGTCCCCTAGCCCAAGTGTTAATGAAATGATATTTTATTTATAACACGCTGGTACACAGGTGTTTCAGAGCACGACCAGGCAAAGGGAACGGGACAGGGGAGAACAAAAGTAATGATCTTACTAAGCCCAGTGACATTGAGAATGCGCAAGTGCATGGGAAAGGGAAAAGTGGGAAAGTGCATGGAAGGGGGGAGAAGGGGAAAGTGAGAAACCGAGGAGAGAACAGAATAAATATTAATAAGTAAAATAAATAAATAAAGGCGATAAACAGTGGTAGTGCAGCCAGCAAGTGGCAAGTGCTAGGTTAGTCTGATAGAGTATATCTGATGAGTTCAGAAAGAAAGTGGGTGGGGGACTTTATGGGTACAGATACAGACCCCAATGCAAGAGGTTGTCAGACTTTTAGGATTTTGCTCAAGAAAACTGTCTCAAGGATGACAGTCTAATGACCAACAACAACATGGAGGAGTACTTAACTTCCCCACACAAGGTCTGTGAAGAAGACATGTGTCAGCGGTTACCCACAGTTTATGTGGATGGGTGCTCCTACCATGTTGATAACAACGGGGGAAAAGAACTGGCGGCTGGCACTGGGAATGCCTGGGTGCAGTGCTCCAGATTGGATTTTGATGTCAGAGTATTTTACTCCCAAGTTTTAGAATTAAAGAGTAAATCCAATTTTGTGGGAGTAAAAATGATTTTCATCCTTCGCAAAAGAGAGTAAAAAGTGTCTGACAACTAGCCAATTTGTGCGTAAAATTAAAACTTTGTTCGAAAACATAAGTGATAAAACAGCTGTATCTGAAAGTGGTTCTAAATAAGGTTCTCAGGTAATATTGTCCCCTTTAATGGCGCCATGAATATAGTCATGGAGAAACGGCATAGGCGACATTATATAAGGGGACAAAATATAGAGTAAATGGGAGCATGGGTTGCCGGGGTGTCCCCGCTCCCTTTTAAAAACACCTCTGCACGTTCCATATGATGATGTCGCTGCAAAAAGACAGCGCCATTCTTGTATGGTGACATTTTTGCGACGACATTAACACATGGAGCCTTAAATAATGTATTGCACCTGTGGAAAACATTTTCCCCACACAAGAACCTTGTAGATGCATACTACCTAGCTTGTCTTCATGATACTTGGGCACAAACTCTGTTAATTGTTTCTACAGATGCCAACTAGTTACATCGGGTGATTCATTAATCAAGTCCCTCACTCTACCAGCATCATTTCTCTGCCTCTTTGGCCTACTGTTGCTGCCTGGCACTACCTGCTTGACAGCAACTCCAGGTTTTTGCTCCATCTCTCCTTCCCTTTGCTACTATGTTTCCCCTGTCTCTCCCTCTCTAACTCTCTGCCTCTCACCCTTAAGTGTTGCAATGCCACATTTTGCGGTTGGTTTCTCTGTCACTCTGGATCTTCCATCTCTGCATTCTATTGTTGCTTTTTCCCTCCTATATCTCGCTGTATCCGTTGATATAACTCAACTCCCTCTCTCATGTCATTACTCTGGCTCTATCTGTTTTTTCATTTTCTCGGTTGTGATTGCTATTCATTTTGATGATCTTTCTTGCACTGTCTCTTATGGTATTGGGCTGCTCTTCGCTAGTCTTGTTTTCTATTTTCATCTCTCCCAACCTGCTGTTGATCTGTGTTTTATTTTACTGTCTCCAAATGTCTATTTTGCTCTGCTTCTATCCCTCACTCCTATTGTGTGTTTGTCCTATTATTGACTCTGTTTCCTTCTCACTTTCTTTGTTGCCCTATCATGTAGCTCATTGCTCTCTCTTCCGGTTGCTCGAATTCCTGTTTTGGATTGTCTAGTAAGTTCTCTGTCCCTTCGCCCCCTCACCCCCCTCCCTGACATACCTTTGTTCTTATGTATTGCTTAGGGCCGAGTTGCTCTTCCTTTCCTGTTTTTCGGTTTGTCTTTTAACATAGCACCAAAAAATATCCAAAAAGCTGACAATGCCTTTTCTATTTAAAAGTCTGGTGCAGCTTTACCATTGGGTGCTCCTTTTTAGATGTGTGCAAACCTTCTTTTGGCCATTAGGCTGGGAATTATAGAGTTAGAGGTTTGTCTGACCAGATGCAGCACTTGCATGCATGCAGATGCTTTACCAACACTGTATGCCATTACAAATACAAGAGCCCATGTGAGATATGTGTTCCGAGCCATTACAGGTATAGCAGCCTCAATGAAGTGTGTATTCTGAGCCATTACAAGTATAGCAGCCCTAAAGAATTGTCTGTTCTGAGCCATTACAAGTATAGTGTTCCTTGTGATGCGTGTGTGTTCTATTTCGGAGCCATCACAGGCATATCAGCACTGATGAGGTTTGTGTTGTGAGCAATTACACATATAGCAGTCCTCAAGGGATTTGCTTCTTCTGAGCCATTACAAGTATAGCCACCCAAATGAGATGTGTCTGTTCTGAGCCACTACAGGTATAGCACCCCCAATGAGGTGTGTGTTCTGAGCCATTACAAGCACATCGGCCCTGAAGAGTTGTGTTCTGAGCAATCACAGGTATAGCAGCCCTAATGAATTGTGTGTTCTGAGCCATTACAAGTATAGCAGCCCTGAAGAGCTGTGTGTTCTGAGCCATCACAGGTATAGCAGCCTTGATGAGGTGTGTGTTCAGAGCCAATACAAGCATAGCAACCCTGAAGTGTTGTGGTCTGAGCAATTACAGGTATAGCAGCCCCAATGAGTTGTGTGTTATGAACCTTTACAAGTAGAGCATCCCGGATGAAATGTGTGTTTTCTGAAACACTGAACATTTAATAGTCCTTTTGATAAGTCGAAAGTTAAGTCAACTGTGTTACAATTGAATGTTACCTGCATCTTAAATGCATATCTCTGATGCAGACCCATTAACTCATCTATTAACAAGATTTGTATTAACAGGCTACACAATAATCTCTGCAGCAAGGTTATTGACCCACTGAGCTGCCTTTCCCAACAGGGTGTTGACACTGATATGCACATAGGGTTAGGGCACTGGCAGTTCCACGTGAGGCTTGCCTAACATAGATGGCTTGTCAAAAGCTCTAAGCCTGTTTGCACTATCCTAGATTAGTCAGGAGATGATTCATAAAGAGCTTTTGAAATGTGCTAGCATTTCGGCAGTGCGACTTAGTAATCGGACATGGGAGAAGCAGACGTTTTGAAAAGCGCAAGACCGAGTACAAGGGATTAATGTATATGACAGCAATGCCATCTTCTCACACTGTCGGAGGTTGGTGGGAAGACCTCAGACACTGTTCTTGCTCTGTACTTTAGCTTTCTGCAGAAAATGCCATCACATGTTCGTGTTTTCTTAACAGCAGCTCTGTTAAGAAATTCAGGTACTGTCCCAAAACATAGCAGTCCTGCTAAGAAATGTGGCCATGATGCAATCAGCCGGCTGTGAATATTTGGTATTGTGCGAAAACCTGTGTACGGTATAGCAACTCCGTTGATAAATTAGGCTACTTTGGTTGAATATATAGCAGTCCTTTTGAGAGGTACAGGTACAATATGCCGCTGGTGCCACTGTAAATATATACAGCACTGCTTCTACCTGTATCCATTATACCTGCTTGCGGTGGGTGGTCAGAAAGGGAGTTAAAGTTCAGACCACATGCCTAGCTATGCAATTGGAGTGTTTCTGTGATGAAGAAAACAACTTATGAAATGGCCATGCTGCAAATGTGCTGCATCTATTAAAACCAATTAAGCAGAAATGTAGCCCTTGTTTAAGACCATTTTCCTTTTACACAATACTATCTCTGTCCTAAAGCAAAGTGAAAAGCATGTTCATGATTCAAGATGCTTTAATAACACTAACTTACAAAATGCAGGCAGTTGAACAAAGTGAACAAAACACAAATTCCCTTTCACATTACTCAGAAAGTATTATCGTGATAGAATAATTAACAGAGAAGAGTGTAAAAACAATTAAAGAGACCAGGACTCATCCTAGTTGGTTCTTTCAAGGAACTGTCTTGATTACTAAAGTAAAGAGTGGATTTACAAGCTGCTGCTAGCCAGGCTGCCACCAGTGAGCTCCATGATTTAAGGGGATGCTGCCATAAATAGTCTGTGTAAGTGGTACGCAAGGAAGAATTAAAAGGGCTGTATTGACAAGATTTCTGTGCATAAAAAGGCCTAATACGCACCTTGTCTAGAGGGCTACCTGGGTGAATGATACCCCAGAACCCTCTGCTGGTTTTAAAATAGGACCCTGAAGTAGTCAGGTTGCAAAGTTAATGGCCGTTCATCAAGCCATCCTCACTGCAGTGCACCACCAACTCAATGAACTGGTCATAATCACTGACTCTGATTATGTCAGGAATAGTTGAGTGGAGCACCTGATTAACTGGAAGAATGGGGGCATGCTTTGTGCTAACAATAAACCCCTAAAGCATGCCAAACTGATCCAGTCAATTGACGATCTAGTGACCTCCAATGAGATGACAATCTATTGGAAGAAGATATGATGTCATTCCAAGATAGAGTGGCCAGATAAGACTGGGAATGACCTGGCTGACCAGCTGGCTAAAACCGTTGCGCTGCAAGGGGATTTCATAGAGACGGAATCGCTGCTGGGTGAAATCCAAATGGCAGCTTTCACCAGGTCACAAACTTGTGCTAACAGTGAACTCTCAACACCCTGGTGGAGTAAAGGTACCCCATGCAGATTTGATCACTGCACAGAAAGGGGACTCGAACATTGGGAAATTGTATCGACACATGGAAGACCCTGTGAGCTTTCCTTTAACAGAATCGGATAATACTGGTAAAAAGGATCTCCGGATGTTGATGAAGTTTTCCAAGATGTTCCAGATCCAAGAAGGTTTGTTGATAAGGAGAACCCTATCTGGCTGTGACCAGTGGGTGGTACCTACCTCATTCCGAAGCCTGCTGTGGAACCACGCCCATGACGCGGCCACTCTCAGTCAAAGGGGGTTTCATACGACATTGGAAATCTTGCGCGAGGTTGGGTACATGGGCTAGGACCTCGACATTTACCTAAAGGGGTGTCTTGTGTGTGCTCAATTTCAACCCAGTTCACTCACATACAGAGCTCCCATACAAAAAAAGGGGAATGACACTGCCTTGGTCAGATTTGTAAGTCGATTTCATTAGGCCAGTGATTCACTCCTCTAGCGAAACAAGTACATGTTGACTGTCACATGTTGTTCACAAAGTGGGTAGAATGTCTTCCAGCCCCGAATTGCAAGGCGGAGACAGCTGCTGTACTAATGATCAACCACATCTTCATTTGTTTCAGCCTTCTACAAAGGATTGAGTCAGACCGAGGCAGCCATTTCACCTGTGAGGTGATGGCAAAGATGTGGGAGATTCTAGGGGTAAAAAGAAAACTCCACATTACCTACTGCCTGGCCTCAAGTGGGGGGTTGAGGGGTGGAGAGATACAACAAAACAATTGTGTGTATTTTAAAGATGTTTGTGGCAGACTTTGGACCCAGTTTGGACATTCAATTACTGCTTGTCCTGATGGCTGTTAGGTCTACACAATCTTCTGCAACAAGGATTGACTCCATTTGAGTTCATGACTGGACAAAAAATTGTGTTACCGAGCATCTGCTCTACAGAACACAGGAGCTGACACTGATAATTGCGTCCACTACTCATGTGTACATTGAAAATGAATGGAAGCACCTCCAGCATGCTTTTGCATATGCTCAGCGCAATTTAGAAAAGTTGGCTGAAGGAATGAAGACCTATTATGATCTAAAGACCACCAAGAAATTTTCAAAGAAATCAGGCTCAGGCAAGGAGTGGAAATTCCTCCCATCTTTGCGTGGTGCTTTGAAATCTTATCTATTAAACTGAATGTATGTACGTGTGTGTGTATGTTTGTCCGGATATACAAATCCACACAGTTGAAAACACATCTAGTAAATCTTGCATGGATTCCTCATATGTCTGGGCCAAGGTTATTGTCTATGTTTGGATGCATAATCTTGTGGAAAAACCTTTGTATGTGTGTGTGTGTTTATGTTTGGCCAGCTATACAAATCCACACCGTTGAACCCACTTCTACCAAATTTTGCATGGATTCCTCATTTGAGTGGGGCAAGAATGTAGTCTATGGGGGTCATTACAAGGTTGGCGGTAAGGGGTTAATGGCGCCGGTAAAGGTGCCGGTGCCGTTAACCTCTTACCGCTGCATTACGAGGTCCTTTAGCGGGTCCCGCTAAGGGCGGCTGGTTTTACCAGGCGCCTTTAGTGGGAGCCGCTAAAGGACCAGCATGCTAACAACGGGCCTGTTATTAACGGGGCCGTTGTTAGCATGGTCCTCATTCCCATTGAGCCCAGTCGGGGCTCGAATGGGGATTGGTTCCCTGAATGGGGAAATACCGGGTCCTCCAAGGTTGGAATGGCCCGGTATTTCCCCATTCAGGGAACCCGGACCCGGTATGCGGTAAGGGGGTACCCATGGCACTAATAGCACCATGGCTACCTCCAACCTTGGAATGAAACCCTATGTTTGGATGCCAAAAACAAATATACTCCGTAGTCACCCCAATTAAATAAAATGTACTCCGTAGTCACCCTGAGTCACTAAAGTAGCTACTATAAGGAGGCATACAATTTTCTTAAGTTTATTTCACAAGAAGAGGGCACAATCTATCAAATGTGCTGGAGCAATTAAGTGACTAAAACATGCCTCCCAAAAAATGAACATCACTTGGAAAAGCTCCATCTGATGCAAAGCGAAAATCAATAAGGCTATAGCAGACCCCTATGTGCATGTCAGCTACAGACCCGGGCAATGCCGGGTGGTTCCACTAGTTGTAGATAAAATATCACCTGTTGCCTACAAGATCTACATCCCAAAAGGATGAATAAACAGAAGAAAAATGGGTCCACATAAATCAGTTGAAAAGTTGCCACCCTAGACATGCTTTATGACTGATTGAGGAGCCACATGAATGTCGAGCAGAGGAACCCTCAGAAGAATGAAAAGGAAGGATGAAAAATGTATGGAAATTAAGACAAACATATGTATAACAGGGAGTAATTTCCTTGGTGCCCACTGTGAAAAAGAAGATAATAAATAAAAAATGTTTTGTGAAATGGTGAAAATTTAATTTTATAATTGTATGTTGTAAATTCTATGTAAATCTTCTAGGGAAATATGTGTGTAAAATGTACTGAAACTCTTTTTCTCTCTTTTATTAGAGAACTAACCTCCTTAACTTTCAGCCTGGAGGTGAGAGTGGAGCTGGGTGAGAACCCCAGGGACCCCAGAAAGAAAAAAGGAATGGGGTTACTGCTCCACACCCTCCAACCCAAAGATGGAAGGGGAGGCTCGAGTGCCCACTCCCTATTGAAGAGGAAAATGGGGTGCCATGCCATGCCCCACCAACCCAGAGATTGAAGGGGAGACTGGAGTGCCCACTCCCTAATGAAGGAAATTACGCCTAATGAAGCCCCACTCTGCCCTGCTCTTCCCCAACACTGGGACAAATTTGTTTCTCAGATCACAATGGGATTCATTATTTTGGGCAACACTTTATGACTATACCAGTTCACAGAACACTGGGAAAATATGGTTGGTTTTGAATTCCAACAATACTAATCCCGTGAAATAAATGGGGAAATTGATTGATTTGCTTAGAAAAATACACTAAAGATTTACACAGGCAAATGTGGGTTCTTCAATGGGGCAATGACTGAAATACAGGCAAGTGGGGATTGTGAAAGGGGGAATTATCTAACACAATTCTACACGAATACTGGGCCTACACACTCTATGGCTTCTGGGGTTCAGTTTACTTACAGGAGAGGTCTGGACTGGATATCAGGGAGCGTCAGAACACCACTGATGGGAGTCAGTCAAGGATTTCCTCTTTCCTCAGGGGGCCCCAAGTCAGCTACTTGGTCTCCTGGCTCCTATGCAAGATTGGGCCTCACTGGTAGTGCTGGGATGTTCCTCCAGTTTTCCGGCAGCTGCTCACCCCTGGAGTTAGTTGCAAGTGTCCTGATCTGAGGCGGGGTTACTTAGTTATAGGGAAAATGACATCAAAAATGTGTCATAGTTCCCGCAGAAGGGATAGGTTAATGTTCACTACCCCACACCCACCTGTGTGCTGATAGGTCCAGAAAATGTGGGAGTGCTTTGGGACACCAGGGGAGGAGACCACCCCTTCATCTACCTTTGACAGGGGGGTTTGGCCTGGTTCGGGGACATAGAAATCACACGGCATGACAAGTGCCCTTAATCTCCATATTTTGACACATATGAAGGCATTTTATAACACTATATTTTTGGGTGAATCATATAAGCCTTGTCAGGTGTCTGTGCAATATACTGATGCAAAGATACCGTTTTTCTTCATTTACTCGAGAATTATATCAATGAAAAATATGACCCTTGGTGGGCGGCATATAAATCATATTTTAAGCAACTTATTTTATAGTTCTCAAGTTCACATGGAGGGCCACATTAAGTTTTTATTACTAACTTTTGGTTTGTTGGTCCCACAAAAATTGTTTTGGGATGACCAGAAGCGGCTAGCTAACACCTTTTCAGAAATCATACCATGACTATTGTGCAACAAATATTACCAATTTTACGCAACAAAAAACAATTTCTCCCGTTTTACACAATGGACAGTGAAACCCCTCTTTAACCCTGGCCCCCAACCCTTGCAATGTACCTGGTCCTGGCTGTGGCATCAAGAGGGGTCCAGTGTTGAGATTAGCTTGCACATTCCAAGAGCTAATGGCCACCTTTTACTGTGACCTGAGTGACCTGGGACATAAAAGCTGGAGAACAGAACTGCCTTTATCTTGTCCACACTGTGAATCTGATCTCTAAGTATCTTTAAGTTGTATTTTTAAAGAAATGCCCTCATGTTTGAAGTGAGCCAGGCCTAAATCCCCATAAAACATGGGCCTTGGAATCTAGTTTCACATTTGAAGAAATCACAAGCAAAGGAAACCCCATGGCCTGGCCCAACTTAGCCAAAACTGCCTTTTAACTCACATTTCACTTTAATATGGACTCTGGAAGGGCGCACAATTTTAACATGTGGAAGTGTCACTGCAAAGTTGTGCCCTGCATACTGTGGTTAAAGGAGGGCCTTATAATTACACTTTTAGAGGCTTTACTGCACATCTGGCTGTGCAGAGTGTCACTTTAGAGGCAAAATCGAAATGTCATTTTGGTTGATTTCAGCCGTGAAAGGCCTTCATTTTACTGCAGTTCAACATCCCCTTATAGATTCTGTACACTGTTTCCTTGTGATGGGCTCATGATAGACAGAAACCAAGTTCATATTTGAAAGTCATGCACACATTTTGATCAGCATATTTTTAGTTTAAAGGGAAAAACAGAATTACTAATTTTATTTAATGTTCATGACAGAAAGCAATCTGCTTCACTGCAGCTGCTGCACACAATGCTGACATCCCATTGAGGGTTCTGTGGACCGTTGTTTCTGAGAATGTTATTCCAGCTATCCAAGAATTTGTCAAACACTGCAATGTATCTTTTGCTTATGCAAGGCAGTTGGCATCTTTAAGAATCTTGATGCTTTGATGCCCAATTCCATTCCTTTTTACCTTGCTTCCATAAGCCTCATGTCCCACATTATTTCAGTGCAGGCCTTTTACTTAGGGGCATGTCCCCCACTGACTCTGGCCTTTTATTTATGGCATCAACGGGCTATTTCACCCCACACCTGGGAAACCAAAAGGTGGGGAGTCTGCTTGCCTTTGAATACATTCCCTTTATAGTGGGCAGGGATGGGGGGCAAAACTGTATAGATCCCTGGCCTATTTAACTCAAATGATTAATTTAATTAATTCCCCATTTGGTGGAACACTACGGGGGGATTTCGGTTCAAATTCGAAATTGTCAAAGCTTACTTCCCAGTTTGTGCTGAAAAACTATAGCCTATAATTTAATTGTGTATTCCTTTTTGCCCTTTTGTCCCCGACTTCTTTAAGGAAGAAGGGTGTCTTTGTTCTTAAATCCGTCCAATCATTTTGTCCAGCTTCCCCTAACACAGGCCTTTCATTGTAGGGGGGGTCTGAAATCCAAAATTCCCCAAATCATTCTAACTTTTCTGTCTGACTTCCCCAACAGACCAAAGTAGGAGCAGGGGGTCTGAAAAACAAACTGCTAAATCACCCTGTGTGTTTTTTAAACCAAAAGTGTGGGTCAAATCATAATTTCCATATGTATTTGTACCCATCTTGAAACCCTACTGCTAGCCTTTTAAGCCCGCAGGAAAATCAAAATTGCACAACACTACATCTATAAATGTTTTGGCTATTGATCAGTTTATTTATTTCTTGAAGTGAAATTTATAGACAGTAAAGAATTGTGATTTGTGTTTTTTTAAACTCATTTGTGTAATTGATTTGAGCAGCAAGAAGGTAATGGTGAGCCACAAGAAGGGTGGCACGTGTAGTTCAGTGTAGTTCTATTACCAGTCTGGTTCTTGGCTCCTTAGTAGCTCAGGGGGAGGGAACCAAGGGGCATGATATGCCTCTGAAGTAGGGCTGAAGAAAAGAATCAGTTAAACAGTTTGTTGCGTAACACCTTGAGTGGGGGGGGAACTCCCTGTGTTGAGGGTGGTCTCTCAATAAACCGTTACAGCATGCACATTATCTGAATGAGCCACAGAAATGAATGAACTACAAGGCCCGTAATATGTATCAGACCAAAAGGTCTTTTTCTTCAATATTCTTATATCTAGGGTGACCGGACGTCCCGGTTATGCTGGGACAGTTCAGGAATTGTGCCCTCTTGTACCCCGTCCCAAGATTTTTTTTAATTTAAAAACCACATCCCAGTTTTGGTGAACGGGGGTGTGACAGTCCCGGTTTTGGGGAGAGGGAGGATCGGAAACAATCATAAAGTAAATTTATAATTGTACTACACTGAGAATGTTGCCATGGCAGGTTGGGCTCCAACCTCCAACCTTACAGGTACCAGCATCAGCATTAAGTTATTGTGGCACAAAGAACAGTTGTCAAACTGTAGAGGAGATCCCAGATACGGCCTGCACTCTAGCCACCCATTTTGAGATACCAGGAACATACTCGCCGAGATATGTGACATATGAGGGGCAAATAAACCAACAGAGAGCAGCACTAGGTTTTTCCCAGTGCCAATCAGAAGAGCAATACCTGTTTAAGTGCTGATAACCAGACAACCATGGGCAGTACGGTACCCATTGAAACAAACATACCAGCAGCTGACACGAAATGAAGACTACTTACAAACTGTCCCTGAAGAAACCCAAAGGGCCTTAATGGAAGGCGAATGGTGACAACACAAGGGCCCGGACAGACGTACAGATAAACGAAACGACAAGCAAAAGATGACACGCGAAGACGAAATGTAAGGAATAATGATGTAATGGACTTAAAAGGAGAAATGATGCTGAACTGTAAAGAAACCTAACCATAAAACAGGATGAAGATACGCAACTAGCTAACGCCTGTAAATAAGCTTGGAACGCAAGAAGCTAAGAAAACAGTACGGCTTGCTATGCTTAGTAGAAGAATAGAGCGGCAAGCGCCAATTATATATCTAACTCAATGAAACACATTATACAAGTGCGACTCCATTTTACAAAAAGCAGAAATTAAGCCCAGGATGGTAGGGGTCAAACAGGCCAAGAGTCATACTCCAGCTAAGCTAGAAGAAATAGTGGAATTGAAACTTAGCAAGATGCAGCTCATGCCTGGGAATTCGAGGTCAAGTCCAGGAAGGGAGGAGAGCGGCAACTTCGAAGAAACGAAACTTAAGAGCATAGCAGCCTGCCCCTTGAAGGTCGAGATAAAGGGGCCCAGGCAGGTGGCGAGGCTGAAGGGAGAATCAAATACGCAAATAGAGGGAAAATGAAGCAGAATCACGGTGTACTAACACGTGACCAGCCAAGCGCGAAGAGGTACCAACGTCTGATGTCACCCAAACCAGAGGATGCCATAACTTTTCTCGATAAGAAGCTACAGTTTCGAGGCCAATCTCAGGCAACTAATTGACACATAGCCCTAAAGTACTGATTGATGGAAGGGAGGCAGGGTGAATCGTGGGGCACACCGCATCTGGGTGAACATTCTGCATGCTGCTAATTAAAGTGGAGATTTATGCCTAGGGGTGTAACCTACCCAATCACAATGGACCAAATAATCTAGGGTCCTATAGCTAACAGAACCAATGAGACGTTGAACTTGTAGTGACGTCGAGCATGAGTGATGTAGAGGGATGGGCGTAGGCGCCCATCCGATCAGAATTATCCAATCCTCACACTCTGTTACCATATACAAATATAGCACCTATACTTAAGTTATCTTTTTAACCAATAGAATTGCATGACAACATTATGAGTGTTACACGTCAATGATGACGAGAATTTGTTATAACTATTTCTGTCTGAATGAAGATTTTGGGAGTTGCAGCGAGATGGACTTCGCACCACTGGTGATTTCCATTGTTTCCCCGTTTTTTGTACTTGTCATTAAACGGACTCCCCTTTGCCAAACCATTGAGTTGTCCTTATTTGCTCCGCCCTCCTGTACAAAACAAATGGACGGCAAGCCCTGTAATATGTATCAGAGCAAAAGCTTCTTTTTTTATTAGGTATGCTTATATCCACGATCAAAACAGGGAATTTATATGCAGGAACACTGCTGGAAATAATGTTGGATTTGGCGGGGAATAGAGTGGAGATGGGGGATATTCGAAGGAGACGGGTTGCAGCATTTGTGGACAGGCTGTGAGGGGATAGTCATTTTATTTTGTTGCCCATACCGCTTTTACGTCTTGAAAATGTGGTTGCCCTTCTTAGATCAACAGTCAAAAACGTGTAATTTAAAGGCAGGAACAGCGCTGGAAATACTGTCGGATTGAAGGGGTTGGAGGTTTGAGGTTGGAGCGGTTTCAGTGCGGTGTGCAGGGTTGGAGGACGGACTATGAGGGGTGGTTCTTCTTTTATGTTGTTGGCCATCCTGGTTTTACGTTTTGAAAATGTGGGCACCCTAAAAGCTCCTTATTCAGGAAATGTCTTCATGCTCCACTCCACGTAGAACCTGACGTTCTGGAATTCAGGAAAGCATTGAAAACAAACGTGTTCGAACTTGCCTATGGACCAGGTGCTCAAACTCCTTTTTTAAAAATATTTTATTGTGAATTTGATGACAATTTGATCTTACAAACACATATACAATTGAAATAAATTTTTCAAAAATAAAACATTTCCATAAAAATCAAATCAATTGAAATCATCTTCTATATAAACATAATCAAAACGTATCCATTTATGCAAATAGACTCCTTCTCAGCCTCTTTTATATGCTCCTCCCCCTCACTATGTTAGCACTCAGAAGTAGCTTTGCGGTAGCGAAAGCTCTTAACAAAAACCTCAAATAAAATGTGTTAAAAAAAGTTGGTGTCAAAACTTGACTGCAGGTTAGTCAAGCCCATCAAGTGTGTCCATTTTCCTAGCTGCTAGATCCACAGCTGGCATTTCATGGACCCAGCTTTACCCTTTGCATATTCAGTACTGTTATGCCCCTGTATCTGCCCAATGACCCAATACATTGTTACGGGTTTTGCAACCACCATTCACGTTCCATTAAATAACAATAGCCCCCCTGACCAGTACAGCAGTGCAGTAAAAATGGTGGTAAATTGGTAGTAATTCTCTAACTGCCACTTTACCGCCACATTACTGCATCGCCAACCTATGGGCTAGGAGTAAAAGTGGAGGATGTACCTCCAGCATTACCACCCACAGTAATTCCATTGAAAAACCCACATGGAGTCCTATAGATTAAAACATTGGGGAATTACACTGTTTTGCCACCACCCGTAATCCCATGGTAAATGCACAGAATTGAGTGGTTTTAATATTATGTGATTTTGGTGTAAGTGCTATGGTTTACCGCTGTATTACCACTAGACTCGTAATGAGGCCCAAAATATATTTTGTTCTTATGACGGAATCATGAGTTGCCGGACCACTCTCGTCCCTCACACTCTCCATCTCATATTTTAAATCTCCAGTTTTACAGGCTTTTCACCAGTCGTAAAGACTGCTCTTGTAATGTTAGCTCCTTTAACACATCCCTGTCTTCAACCCTTCTCTGCTCCATTGTATGCATGTCGCTCTGACATACTCGGCCCCAGCTGAACCGGCCTCCCAGGTATACAACGCCCAATAGGAATTTCGCCCTATGTCCATACAGGGCAGTTCTTCTATGTCGTCATCATTACCCAGCCGGACACAAGACAGCAGGGCAGGGTAAACAGTCCCTGCTTAGACTGGCCATATGTGGCTAACAAAGACACGGCAAAGAGGTCCCCGCAGGATGTGGTCTGAATTATTTGTTGTGGCTGAGGGCAATTGTGGAACAGGAACAAGTGTGGCTGAGACCCTTTTCGACGAGGCCTACCCCTTGATGCCGTTTGACGTAGTGCACCTGGTTGTGGGGATATGTGCTGCTTGGGTGCACCGCGTGGGCACCGCAATGGCGGGAAGGATATGGTCTGTCAGCAAACGTGGGGAAACGTGTGGGGGCGTTGGCGACGCACTCATGCAGTGGCGTCGATGCAGCAGATAATGAGTTGTGATGGCGGCAGTCTGATGTCTTTGACCGTAGTTACTTTAAAAAACGGAGGCTAAATATTCAGTCGCACGACATTGCTGCGAAAACTGGCACGTCAAACCCCAAGCCTATTTTATTCCGCAGCAGCACACCTTAAACATGTCCTGTACTCGCCGACTGAGCTGCGCACCAGAGTGACGCCACAGGCGCACAGAGAGTGCTGGAAAAAATTACTCATCAGAGGAGGCGGGACACAGGGACATGGTCCCAGGCCAGGTCACGCAATACAATATCTCTCCATAGAACCCCAATTCTAGCGATTTGTATAAAAGCAAAGAGCATTATGGAAACATAAGAATGTCCACAATTTCAAATTTGAAACCTGTCTTATCGTGATTCAGAAAGAAACCCTTTTGAGCGAATAAAGAAAGTTGGGCTATGCAGTTTTGATTGGTTACACTACCCACCTTAAGAAAAAAAAAAGTCTGCACATTGCAGGCCATGTATGCCAGTTTAGACAGCTGTTGTTTCTGTATTCGGTTTCCTATGCCGAGAGTCTGTGTGATGACGGACTGGCAGCACTGTAGAGTCCTTCTCTGCGATAACACGGCTTCAGAGCAGTGTTGCGGGCAAACGCCTGGGCAGCACTCTGTCATGTTCAGCCTTTATTCCTGTGTTGATTGTGCGTGTGTGAACTAAGGGGGTGGTATTACAGAACATACCGAGCCAGTGCAATTAGCACTAATAACAAGAATTGTCCTAGTGCAAAAAATATATTGTTTGGACCAGGGTCATATTTTCTTCAGTCATAGCATTTTTTTTCTGGTGCAAAAATGCATTGAAAGAATATATTTTGTGCAGTTGGGTAATGGTTGCCTTAGTGCAAATTGCACTTGCACTCGTGCAACGTTTCTCTGAGACCACCTATGGTATGGCTTGAAAAGGGACAGCAGGCTAGAAGAGGCAACTGTGGTTGGTATGCAGTGACATTACTAAATGACGAGTGCAGTGGTCAGGGCTGTACTGGGAAGCAAAAGGGGCCTAGGAAATATTTTACAGAATGGCCCCATATTACATTGTGCAGGCACAAGAAAGGTGATACAAATTGGTCCAAATAGTGAACTTTGAAGCACATGTGTGCCTGTCTAGGGATTAAAAATGACATAGCATTCGTTAAGAATGAGGAATGAGATACCGGAAGCTTCATAACAATCATTTATTCCAAACAGATGGGGAGGAGGAGAGTGATGGATAGGAAGGGGCAGAGTGAATGGCAGAGGGGGGTAAGATGAGCAGAAGACCAAAGTACCCACACAAAATAGGGTCATGGTGCAGAGGCCCATCGGAAAACCTGCAGAATTCCCAACATGCCAGTGCACTACTGAGAGAGGCGTAGCCGCTAGCAACAAAGTAGATTTGTTCAACTGTCAAAGGTGGGCGATCCATCCATCAAAACCCCACAGTAGGATGGGCTGGCTGACGCTGCGTGCTCCTCGTGAAGTGGTTTCCCATAATACCCACTGGGCGCAAGTTGGCAAGCAAGACCGATTACTGTTGGGGTTCGTCTGGACTCGAACTACACCATATCGCCTCAGATCCAAGTCCCAGCCTAATTGAGTGACAGATCACACAGCTGACCAGGGGGCCAAACTGAGGCCGGTCAGCGGTAGTTCCTTTATGCCACCATGCCTGAACTGAAATAAAGGTGCTTGATTTGTATTGCTCTCATCCAAGTGACCCACCTTTATGGACAACCAAGTCCGGTTCAACTAGAGAAGTAGATCGACCAGTGATGGCTGAAGATGTTTACCCCTCACTGGAGCAGTATAGAAATCACTACAAATGCACACAAGTGACTGAACGTAGCGAGGGAGCCCCAACCATGCAGGATGGTTTGGGGGTGGGAGGGACCTCCCCCAGAGACTTAAAAAAAAATAATGAGTCAAAATGGTCAATTTTTCAGCAGAGGTTTTCAGAAAAATTGGGTTGGATGCCATGTAGTTTGCAGATGCTTGGTCTTGTAGGATAACATGAAACAAACCCAAAAGATGCCAAGTGACCAAAAGTACATACGAGTATTTTCCAACACATTTTCATGATGCCCTTGACCACAACATATGTTATGTATGGCATTTATACTGAGCCAAAACAACAAGAGAGACATCCTACAGTGCTAGGCTTGTCATTATATGTCAGTTCACGGCCAGTATAGACATTTCCATGCCTAATAGGACCAGCATACCATTGTAAGAAGACAGTGTTATGCTGCCTATGCCAATGTATGCCTTACTTACACAAAAATAACATTGTCATGTTGGCTTTTTCCCATAATGCCAGTAATGCCACTGTTAGAAGACAAGTCTGTGCTGGCTGTCCCAATATATAGCAGAATTCCCATATATGCAAGTATCCCACATAAGAATATGCATTTTGCTTTTTCCATAATATCAAAAATGACACCACTGAAAGAAAATATTTCCATGCAGGCTATGCAAGCAACGGGACGCTCATCTCCAAACAATGGATTGCAGGCTGTGCAAACAAAGGAACACTCATTTGCTCACCTCTAAACAATGGATTGCAGGCTGTGCGAACAAAGGAACGCTCATCTCTAAACAATGGATTTCAGGCTGTGCAAACAAAGGAACACTCATCTCTAAACAATGGATTGCAGGCTGTGCAAACAAAGGAACGCTCACCTCTAAACAATGGATTGAAGGTTGTGCAAGCAAAGGAACGCTCACCTCTAAACAATGGATTGCAGGCTGTGCAAGCAAAGTAACGCTCATCTCTAAACAATGGATTGCAGGCTGTGCAAGCAAAGGAACACTCATTTGTTCACCTCTAAACAATGGATTGCAGGCTGTGCAAGCAAAGGAACGCTCATCACTAAACAATGTATTTCAGGCTGTGCAAACAAAGGAACGCTCATTTCTAAACAATAGATTGCAGGCTGTGCAAACAAAGGAACGCTCATCTCTAAACAATGGATTGCAGGCTGTGCAAACAAAGGAACGCTCACCTCTAAACAATGGATTGCAGGTTGTGCAAGCAAAGGAACGCTCACCTCTGAACAATGGATTGCAGGTTGTGCAAGCAAAGGAACGCTCACCTCTAAACAATGGATTGCAGGCTGTGCAAGCAAAGGAACGCTCACCTCTAAACAATGGATTGCAGGCTGTGCAAGCAAAGGAACGCTCACCTCTAAACAATGGATTGCAGGCTGTGCAAGCAAAGGAACACTCATTTGCTCACCTCTAAACAATGGATTGCAGGCTGTGCGAACAAAGGAACGCTCATTTGCTCACCTCTAAACAATGGATTGCAGGCTGTGCAAGCAAAGGAACGCTCATCTCTAAACAATGGATTGCAGGGTGTGCAAGCAAAGGAACACTCATTTGCTCACCTCTAAACAATGGATTGCAGGCTGTGCAAACAAAGGAACGCTCACCTCTAAACAATGGATTGCAGGCTGTGCAAGCAAAGGAACGCTCGTCTCTAAACAATGGATTGCAGGCTGTGCAAGCAAAGGACCGCTCACCTCTAAACAATGGATTGCAGGCTGTGCAGGCAAAGGAACGCTCATTTCTAAACAATGAATTGCAGCCTTTTCGTTCTCACTCAGAGCGATGATCATTAAAAGTAGATTTGTGGCTTGTCGCTTCCTTAACGAGAACTTCATTTTCAGCTCTGAATTTGGAATCTTACCATCGATTGCAAATAAATGTTTTAAAGAATGCGTCAAACACTGTTGTTTTTTTGTTTCAATGTCAGTTTTGAATTGGTGATTATACCCGAAAGTACTTTCTTTAACTGTGCATCATTTCTGTTTTAACTTTGCATCATTGTTGTTTAAATTAATGGTCTCCTCACATTAAATGCCACAACAGTGTTTGGCGCATCCTTTAAAAAAGGTTTTGCAATCAAAGGAACACTCATGTTGATGTGTCCTTAAGGCCAGTAAAAACAGTGCTATGAGAAGCCATGTCTATGCAGCATGTGCCAATCTTGGCCAATATATGCAAACAAAAACAGTCTTATTGGTTTGCCCTTAATGCCAATAATAATGCTACTTTAAAAAACGTTGCCCATTCGGGCTGTGGGAATATATGCCTGTATTTCCATGAAGGACCCTATCCCCGAGTCAGAATGTGTTGCTTTGCCTTTAATAACAATAATAATGCCACAGAAAGAAAAAGTGCTTGCCCGTGTGGCCAGTAATAATGCCAATGTAAGAAAACATGTCCATTCAGGTTGTGTAAATATAGGCAAGTCTGGACACAGGAATGCTCATGTTGCTTTGACCTTAATGCCAGTAATACATCTGCTGTTAGAAACCATGTCCATGTGGGCTGTGATAATATTTACCTGGGGTACCATATAGGCCAGTATCCACATGTAGGAACGATCATATTACTTTGCCCATAATACCATCAATAATGCCCCTGAAAGAAAATGTGTCCATGAAGTCTATTTCACGCTCAGAGAGGAATGGTGTGATCAGGCTTGGTGGACAACTCCAAACGAAACGCGGCTTGCTCGCGTACGGTATATTGATTGCTACCCGTTTTTAAGTGGCTGACATTACTGCAGCATCAGTCTGGTCTCCACTGGTTGCTTGCATGCAAAGTCGGTGGGCCCAACAACATCAACTTTAGTACAATCTGGAGTGGTGGGGCCACTGAGAGTGTTGTTTTGGACAATCCTTAAGTGGAGGGCCTCCAGTGTTGGCGATTTCTTCAGCTGTTTATCTTGTTGGGTACTTCGATACAATCCCCTGAAGGCTCCCTAAGGTTTTATAGGTGCCTAGTGCTATGTTTGGCTGGTCGTATGTGAATTAGACGGCCTAGATTATTTACCAATTCCCCTGATGAAGATGCTTATAAATCAATTTTTCCAACATCGAAACCAGTCAGTGCTCTCCTAGAGTAGCAGGAAGTAATTTCCAGCAAAACTGAGCTATCCAGTATTTTTACTAGCTATACAACACATTATATATGTACAAATATAGTTTTATTTTGGCTTCATTCTTGTGTAATTCACAACTTTCTCCCCAATGTTGTAATTGGTTTTGTACACAGTTCTATTGAGTACATGGTTTGTGTACTTGGTTTGATTGAGTGTGTTGTATGGTTTGAATGAATTCATGGTTGAGTAATTGCACTGTTTATTGTTCTATTGTTTGTATCTTTGATGACATTTTATGGAATATGTTTTTTTATTGATTTTTATTTGAGTTAACAATTGAATTTATTTTTGATCCATTTTTCCAGATTTCATTTTTCAGAAATCATACATATTTTGTGCTTAACAGAAGATGCAGGGCTGTTTTAATCACATGCCATTGACTCTGCACTGGTCTATGTTAGATCTTTGTTGATGTGCTTATAGTTAGGGCTAGACAACATTTTCGCCAGCGAACCAAAAAGTGGGGATTTCACACTGGATTCTGCATCTGCCCATTCCGCAAAATTAGCTTTACGGTTCCGACACCACTGAAATTCTCGCCAGTTTTGCGCAGAGAGTGGTGTTTCGTCTCGATGTTGGTTTCGTGTAGCCAGATGAGAAACTTTGCACAGATCCCTTTTTTTCCGATCCATGCTAATTTTGTGTAGCAACACAAGAATCTTCGCACAGGTTTTTCTGTACCGTGATAGTATCATGCAGTGCCACGAGAACCTTTGCGCAGAGTTTCGATTTGTGCTAGGTTACTCTAAGTGGCATGTGAAACTTTGTGCAGTACTTTTCGATTTGTGTGGGGGTTTGCGCGACTGCACAAGAAATTTTGCGCTGCTCTTTTTGATTCGTGCAGCCACACAAGAAACTTCAAGCCGCTATTTTTTATACACAGGGGTGGCGAAACGGCCGTTTGGGGCAAAGCAGAACTAAACCGGACAGATTTTACTTCAGCAGCTAGTGGAACAGAATTTTACAATTTCGCCCCAGCCCTACTGATTGTAACGTTATTGTACAAACAAGCTCAACTGCAGGGCATGCTGTAACAATACAATAACTACGCCCCCTCCAGATAATCCAGAATATGGCTGCAAGGCTTATGCGTTGCCCCAATACCAGGGACTGTATCTCTCCAGCCCTAAAATCTCTTCACTGACGCCCAGTGGTTGCAAGGTTTAAATGCAAGACCCTCTGCATCATCCACAAGGCTTTCTGGGGTTAGGATCACGCGATCTCCAACTTTCTCTCCATAAATACGTCCCAGCTAGAGCCCTCCGCCCGTCTAACTCCAACTGCTTGTCAAACACTTCTCCAAGCAGAGAGTGGGGGGCAGGTCTCTCTCTTCAGCTGGTGCCTCTCTTTGGAACAGCCTCCGTACCCCTAAGACTTCAGCCGGATATCCTTAAATTCTGGAAACTTCTCAAAACTCTGCTTTTTGCTACCTCTTCCCCTCTTTCCCTTCCCTGCTAATCCTCCCGCTGCCACTGAGACTGGCGCAATGGGCCCTCAGGAATCTCATAGGTTACGAGGCCTTGCACCCAGTCGACACCAGCCCCGCCCCCCTTTGCAATGCACTTGCGGGCACATTCCTGGTGGCTACGCATCCCACTCTGGGACTACTCCCCCCTAGCACTTAGCCAGTGGCCTCCCACCTTGACACCCCCTGGCACTTCCCTCCCCTGCTCCCACTAGCACTTGCATTACCCTGGCCCCACCCCCACTTCCATTCCTGCACTTCTCTTCTTTGCACTTGCACGTCGGAAGGCCGCAAGGCCTAGTAGGTGCATTATTGTTATTTTTTTGTTTGCCACTGTCATTTACTTCTTTGCTCCCTCCCCACTTGCCTTGTGGTGCCTGGAAACACCATTTTGTTTTATAGGCGCCTAACAAATGCACAGTAAATAAATAAAAAATAAAGCCACCCCCCCTTCTGTTGGGGTTATGCGTAAAACCATGCATTCGAATTAAACCTGGCAGGCTATGACTGTAATACCAGAAGTGCATGTACCTCATTTGCTTACAAATGTCAAAACAGTGCACATTTCAAGCAATTATATACCATCGAGCTTAATTGTCTTTTGTACTTTCCCCGTTTTATTTACAAAGTGAGTCAGTGCTCAGTACCCAACATATACTCGGTCGAGAATCCCTCTTTTCAGGGCTTGCATTGGAAAGCACCAGCTGTTAAGATACTTAAAAGGAAAGAGGGCTGAATGGCAGAATTGTTTCTTAGTGTGATAATGTGATCAGGGGGACAATCAGTAAAAAACAGCAGACTATCACGTGATCACGGGCGGCTCCCCAAATATAGGCAAAGAGGTACATCATGTCTTCTTTCCCTTTGCAAATTATTTGTGCCAGCATAAGGCAGGGAGCCCAATCCACAACATGGGTAGTCCCGTTGCAAAAGGAAAGCCCAGGTCATCACCACATGAGCCTATTACATTGGCAGGTACTTCAGCACAGGGCCTTTGGTGCCAAGAAATGAACGCATGGTGCCGTCAATGAACAAGCAGATGAACTCTGTCAGAGCAAACAAAGGCTTGGACCTCGTCAGACTTCAATGCATGTATTCCAGGGGGGACGCATGACAGGTCACCTTCAATAATCCCTGTATGTGAAAACACTTGCATGAGAAGAATTTCCCTCACTGGTTTGGAGGAGCAGGTTTAAAGCCAATTTCTACTCAAGTGTACACATTTTTTCAGGTACGCGAGCGATATGTTTCAGTGTGCGATGCTTCTAATGCCCAACGTCGAAAAAAGAGACTTACAAAGGGAGTTATAGAGAGTGAGAACATACCTGGAGGGTGGGGTGGGGGGCGATAGGGGAGAGAGAATCAAATCAAAAGCGACACAAACAGCAAAGGTCACAAAGAGTGATGCACACATAGAAAGTGAGACCAATGGGGAACTACACCAATAAAGAGGGAGACGGGGAGTGAGCTGATAGGGAACTGAGAAGGGAGCCCCGGCAGGGCCCAAGCCCAAGAGCAATGGGGAACTGCACCAACAAAGAGGGAGACGGAGAGTGAGCTGAACAGAAACTGGGAAGGGCGCCCTGGCAGGACCCTAGCACAAGAGCAATGGGGAACTGCACCAATAAAGAGGGAGACGGAGAGTGAGCTGAACAGAAACTGGGAAGGGCGCCCTGGCAGGACCATAGCCCAAGAGCAATGGGGAACTGCACCAATAAAGAGGGAGACGGAGAGTGAGCTGATAGGGAACTGGGAAGGGAGCCCCGGCAGGGCTCTAGCCCAAGAGTAATGGGGAACTGCACCAATAAAGAGGGAGACGGAGAGTGAGCTGATAGGGAACTGGGAAGGGAGCCCCGCAGGGCCCAAGCGCTAGGGCAATGGGGAACTACACCAATAAAGAGGGAGTTGGAGAGTGAGCTGAACAGAAACTGGAAAGGGAGCCCGGGCAGGGCCCTAGCCCAAGAGCAGTGGGGAACTGCGGCAATAAAGAGGGAGATGGAGAGTGAGCTGAACAGAAACTGTGAAGGGCGACCTGGCAGGACTCTAGCCCAAGAGCAATGGAGAACTGCACCAATAGAGAGGGAGATGGAGAGTGAGCTGAACAGAAACTGGGACGGGGGACCCGGCAGGGCCCAAGCTCAAGAGCAATGGGGAACAGCACCAATAAAGAGGAAGACGGAAAGTGAGCTGATAGGGAACTGGGAAGGGAGCCCCTGCAGTGCCCTAGACCAAGAGCAATGGGGAACTACACTAATAAAGAGGGAGGTGGAGAGTGAGATTAACAGAAATGAGTGAGCTGAACAGAAACTGGGAAGAGAACCCCGG
This sequence comes from Ambystoma mexicanum, assembly GCF_040938575.1. Taxonomy (NCBI): domain Eukaryota; kingdom Metazoa; phylum Chordata; class Amphibia; order Caudata; family Ambystomatidae; genus Ambystoma; species Ambystoma mexicanum. The sequence goes on from NC_090934.1 coordinate 263,668,856, forward strand.
CAGGGGCCGAGCCCAAGCCCAGGAGCAATTTTTTGGACATTCGCGGAGCTGAGCTCCGGCTCACTTAAACCTACACTGGTGAGTACCTGCACTACCTTTCTTTATTTCAAGCACTGCATACACATTCATACATAGATACATGCAACGCTGTGATTGGTGTGGGAAACATCACCAATCTTTGTGTTTGCAAAGAATCCAAATATGTTAACATTCTTTGGAAATGCAAAAAACTATGATACCGCCAGTGAAAATCACTTGTTCGTAATGCACATGAAAACAAGTCTTTTTTGTGTGAGACCACACAGATTTTAATTTAAACATGTTAAAAATTCAATTAATAGGGACGGCACCCTAGCAACCCCTCTTTATGAGCCTCCACTAAGTTCAAAGGAGTGGCAGAGACTAAGTCAGACAACTACAACAGGAACCCAAGCAGAAGGAGGCTTCTATTCCCTAACCACGGGTGTGGATACGCTGGTCAATGGGCAACTTGCCTTGTTGGGGCAATTGCAAACTAGCACACTGGTCCCTTATATCTCCCATCTCCAGAAATAATCCCAAGGCAAAGGTCTGCAGGCCTTCCCCAATAACTGGGAAAATGTTGCCTGTCCTGTTACGTGGGGAAAGAAAGACCTGCTGGCCCCATTATATTGCACCATTGTTGACTGGAGAAATTGCAGGCCACATACCAGAACCAGAACGCTGATGGACAGACCGATTATGACTCGCTTCCAATGTGCATGGTGGAGCGATGGGAGGCGATCCAGATTATTTATCTATTTATTTATTTATTTTTAAAACTTTTATTTACATTACCACTATTACAGATAGCAAGACAATCAATTAATTAATAAAAAGAACAATACCAATAACAAAGGAAAATCACAACAGTGTACACAGGAAAATGTACAAATCAAGATACATTAAACATTAAACCCCCCTTACCCAACATCAACAATGCACAGTCAAAACAGCTGCAAAAATCTACCCCATATTTTCTCAAACAAAGCCAATAATGATCGTTGGATGACCTCTAGGGAATTGCAACAACAGTATGGTATTTAAAACTTTAGAGCCTCTGACTATATGAAGTTTAAACGTGCGATTGGTGTTGTGGATTTTGAGAAGAAAATTGCGTTGAGTCTGTTTGCAGTGAATTTGGAGGGATCGAATGGGGGACTGGCCAGTCGCCTGTATAAAGTGTTTGTATCTTGCTTTCAAGGAAATTATTCTTTTACGAGAGGAATGGGGCAGGAGGCTCGGCTTGGATGTAACTGAGGATTTGTGGCAAAACATGTGCATGAATGTGAAGTTGTGTTCGTTGGGACTCACGGAGCGATCGAGACAGATTCAAATTCTGAATCGAGTCTATTGGTCGCCTGAGAAACTGTATCAAAGGGGGTTGTTGGAGAATGCGGAATGTTGGAGATGCTCGAGTGAGACTGGGACGATGGAACATCTAATGTGGGACTGTAGGCAGGTGAGGCTGTTCTGAGGTGAGATTGAACGGGTGTTCGGTGAGGTGATTGTTGGTCTCTCTCTTCTGGACTTTAGTGTGATTATCCTGGGGAGTGATGTGCCTTTGGATGATCTCACTCTGAGTGAGAAGAAGTGGTTGTTCAAAGGGGCGATGATTGACAAAAAAATCGTCTTGAGAAATTGGAACAATGCTTTGACATTGGACATTGGGATATGGTTGTCTGAGATGCATGACCTGGCGAACATGGAGCGGGTGCTGTTTCGGAGGATCCAGATTATTGAAGACAGCACCTCCAGGATGTTTAGTTACTCCCCAAGAAACATCACGCCATATGGCACACCATATCCGGTTCCTAGTGGCAAATGGCTTGGCAGGGAGACCTTGTAGGAGATCCAAGAAGAATTGGTCCTTGAACAATTTGTTAATCCTGTGCCTTCCCATTTATAACGGCATGTGATGCAGCTACGCCAACACACCCGGAGCTGGTGATCGAGGCCACATGACACAGGAGTGCAATAGACAGAGCAGTGGAAACAGACCGGAATACCAGAATCTCAGAAGAAGAGACCAAAAGGATACCTGAGAACTATCGGAAGATAGTGCCCCAGAATCGGGCCCCAGAAATCTACAATCATGAAATGAATCACCACCAAGTCAATTGGCAAAACCTGTTACCAACAATAATGCATGAAAACTCACTTCACTCGTATCCAAAAGAACTGGGGTACAAAGTTATCCATGCAGGACACTGGGTCATCTTTGTCATGCCTGTCCACCCTGGCCCCAAAGGTGCCAATTGGCTCCAGTTATTGTGCCCTAGAAGATATGAAGGATGCTGACCAGACCTGGTGGTGTGAGCCAGAGATGCCAAAACCTGGCCCATGGTAGACCTGGATGAACCTTCTACCTTACCATGGATCCATGTCTGTGGCAAGCTAGAATCAGCAAGCTGCATTTATCGTGGGTGTTAATAGTGCTGGCTTTTCCTCCACTGTCTGTGTCCCCTGCCCTATCTAGCTCGAAGGTAGGTTCCCCTTCATACTCTGGCCAACTCCCGCAAGCCACTTCTGAAGAGGGGGCTTCTGTTAGGGCCCCCAGCCTCATTTACCTGATTCCCATTCCATTGTTCTCAGGCCACTTTCTACTCCTTGCAGCTTTTGTCTCCCCACTGCCCAACGATTATCCACCCCTTCCCACCCCCTCCCTGCCCCCTCCACGCCCCTTTCCAACCTCCTTTTGCGCCCCCTTCTTGACCTAAGTGTCCCACACTGTCATTTACGGCACCACATGGCAAAGCTGCCAATGTAAATGCCTGTCCTGTCAATGAGACACAACACCCATTATTATTGCTTTGTGAGGACAGAAAAGCCTGAGCATGTTCCACTCCATAAGTAGACAGACCCATTCAGTCTCATTTAGTTAAGTCACTGCACACAAACTAGTCTAGTCAAAAGGCACGGCTGGAGTTGAGAGTTAACGGAAAATATTATGGAGCCGAGACAGCCGTCCTCCCGGCCTACTTGTAATGATCATCCTGGGCACCCACCTTCCTCAGTTTGATGAATGGTTTAAAATAGAGGAAATTCTAGAAGCATCAACCCAAGAAAAAGACCTAGTCGATAAGTTTTGGGAGTGCCCACAGACCATGGGGATAGCTAGTGGGATGACAGTAGTGGCTGGGTGCCTCCCCAAGCTAGAAGATAGTGGGTCCGGAGGTGTTGCACGTTTGTTTCCAGGTTCACTCCCATTTAGTCCCTGCCATAGGTCACATGGCCTTTACTGAGGACACTGGCCCCTTAACAGCAATCAGGAGAACACTGGATCTAAAGACAAGTCAGCAAACCAACCCTCTGCACAGTCATGGGTCACTCACAATAGAGATCCCCTCTATCTTATAGACCACCATAATAAACACTTGAGAAATTGCTGTCCCACATTGGCGCCCGCTCTGACATTAGAGATCCACCAGAAATCTCTACATGAGACCCAGGCATTCAAAAATCTTCTGCATAGCTTGTACGGGAGGCTTGTGGGTAAATGGAAATGGCAGCAATGCTCACTCGGTAAACAGATCAGATGCTGAGAAGACACCTAGAGGATACTGCTTAACAAAGGGCTTACCAGAATGTTCAGATATGTTGAGCCTGATACAGCATATCACACATTTACTGACACGACTAAGACCACATCAAAGGCCGTATTGACATCCAAGATGGTGGGATCGCCATTTGAAGGTTTGGTTTGCTCTTCCAGTCCTCAGTGATCTCGGTTGAGCTCATTAAGCACACGCAGTACAATCTCTCATAAATTCACTTGCCCAGGTGCAAACCCTTAGAGGGAATCCAGCCCAGGGGGAAGGATCAGAGGGCTATATTAGCCCAATGCGTCTGTCAGTTATCATGGATGTTTGGAGAGTGATCTGCTGACTGCAGTTAGGAGGTGGTTGTTGAAAAGGGGGGATTAGGAGAGAAGGACGATGTTGGAGAGACAAAAATGGTTGGAGAGCAGAAGGGAAGTAGAGAGTAGGAGGAGGGTGGAGAAAAGGAATCAAGAGTAAGTTTAAAGCCAGAGGAGGAGGTGGCACAATAGGGAGGAAGGATGGTATGAGAAATGGAGGTGCTGGTGGAACAACATCAAAGAGGATGGTAGGAAGAAAAAGGGGAGGAGGAGATTGCAGAATGCCAAATGGAGATGGTAGGAGAAATTGGGGAGGAGGTAGTAGGACAGATTAAGGAGGAGCTCGGAACATTAATAGGAGGTAGGAGAAAGTGAGGAAGAGGTGGTAAAAGACCAAAAGTTGGAGGGTGGTGAGTGTCATGAGGCAGTGATTGAAAGAACCGAGAATAAGGATTGAGAAAGCCAGTTGGGCTTAAAGCTTGGAGGAACAAGGGAACACCCATGATCAGAAGAGGTTGGTACCATGGTGGGGACTAAGCATGAGAGTGGGGTAATGACATTGAGGAATTTCAAGATCTGCACAGAGAATCGACCAAGAGGGGAAATGCTCTGCAACCAGAAGACATAGCCCAGGGAAGCCCTGGCAGAAAGATTGAGGCGAGTCAAGGCTTCATTAGGACACTTACGCACTTAACTATGTCCTAGAAGAATTCTAGCGAACCTGTCCAGAAGCGGAATCGCAGGACTGCGAGTGAGAAGAAGGGTGGGAAGGAAACTGCTCTAAGCCTGAGAATCAGAGAAGAGAAAAGAAGGGGTGGGAAACACCTGAATTCCAAGACTGAGAAAGAGGTAAAAAGGGTTTGGGAAAACCTTAAAACCGAGAAGGTAATGAAAGGGTGCCGGAAAGCTTTAAGCCTGGGCCTGGGAGAAGTCTTTGAGCTGACTTAAACCAGTCAGAAAGGCCTTATCAAAAAACAAATATAGAAGGCAAATATCTCGTCTTAACCAAAACAGCAGGATGTCCGGATAGTTTAGAAACCAGATGCTCATTAGTTTGCATCCATACACCCTCTCTCTCCACTTCAGGCCCGGCTCCAACAGGTGGGCCAGGGGGGCCAGGCCCCCCCCAGAGCCAGCCCCTGGACCCCCCTAGAAAGGAGGCCATGTCAGTGGTGTTATACACCACCAGTAACCAAGGGAGTAGGGGGGTGTGGATGGCACTCTAAACATTCAGCAGCCACCTCAGAGACATCATTCTGAGAGGCTGAACTGCAGGAGGCCCGGTCAGGATTTGTTATCTTGCCCTAGACAATGATTCATGCCACACAGCCATGAAAGTACAAATGACCAGGGAGATGGAGGGCCATTAACACATCTAAGTGAGGTAGCACACTTATTCAAACGGGCTGCCTACAAATATTTTCTCAAACCTAAAATCACTATTTTGGTTTCTGTAATTTAAAGTATGTTTATTTTTTGTGGGAATATAGCGGTTTTTCAAATCATGCTTAATAAAATGGTTAATTATATTAAACAATATAAATGACAAGTGCAGTTACTTGAACACAGATTTCTGGAGAAGGTGCATCAACTGACTGGTGGCCCTTACAAATTACATTCAAAGTATATATTCTGCTGAATTAACTACTTGAGTACAAGTGAAAAGATAAGGTTGGTAGTAACACAAATTTAATTCTGGAGGGGAGAGTGTAGTAAAATCAAAATGTGATAGATGCAAGGCTTTGATTTTAAAGATTACCACTATCATTGCTCTGCACAACATTCCATGGCATAAATCTGTAGTATGTCTGTGCCATTAGAGAGGGGGACAAGCCATTAGCAAATCTCAATTGCTAGGCCGTGTTCCATCTGCACTGGAACAAAAGTAACCACATGGATTTTTAGGCCCTGTGGTCCAGCAGTTTGGTACGGGCTTCTGATATAAGTGACAGGGCCAAGACTGATATGCAAAAAATGGTATGGAACGCTGGCCAGAGCAATGACAGTGGTTTTAATTGATTCAGAGACTTTTTACCTATTCGGTACAACCAGAATGCATGCAGTGGAACACAGATAGTATGGCAGTAACATTTGAGGAGAACACACATCCTATGGGTGTGTCTGGTCATTTACCCACCTAGTCACTAGCCATGGCTATGTTAATGCCTCACCACCAAAACCTAACCTTTCTAGAACTCTTTGAGCAAGCTCTTTCACAAACTAACACCACACATGTTGCAGTATAGGGCCTGCCAGTGTTATATCTAAGCATTATTTTGAGTGTTTAATTACTTAATTGCCTCTGTAAATGAGCTCCTGGTGTAGTCGAATTCTCTTAATGTGTGTCTTCAGCCAGTTGATTTTATAAGCAATATATCTGTCAATACCTCAATGACTTGCACTGAAGTCCTGTCTTAAACAAGCAATCACATTCCATCAGTTTTGACTTGCATATAGGTATTAGCAGACATTTGCCAGGCAATACCACCAATGCCCAGTCACTGGCATCATATTACAGCTGTTGCCATCTTATGGCCAGGTGGTACCCTTATGTGGCACCCTTATGGCAGTGCCTGGCAAATGCCTATCCATGCCTAATCAAAACCCCAAGCTGTTGGCTTTGCCAATGCATGTTGGCTTCCGTGTGTCTCCCCAAGTGAATGTGTATATGCCCAGATGTGGGTGTCTTACTTGCTACGCCTCGGGAATCAAGCTGCACCTCACTGAGCTGGTCCAACAAGGCCCTACCTGAAAATGATAAGGCTAGGTTGGCAAGTATTGACCAGTTTCAGATTTTCTAATGCATACTTACCAATGGCGCTCCGACTTAAATAGAATGTATCTTTGCTTGGAAGCCTAGTCTACTCTGCCAGAACGTTTCATGATTCAGACTGATAAGTACTGAATTGATAACCTCATTCTGTTTGAGTAACTTTACAGAGTTTGCATGCAAACAGAGTATGTCATGCGTGTTGTGGGATTTGTTTGGAAAGTATGATGCAAATCCTGGGGGCTGGGTGTTTAGGCAGTGCTGGAAATGAAACATGAACACCCGTAAAATAACACAAAAGAGCCTTTTCTATGAAGTTGCGGGCAAAGTATAAAAAGGTATACACCTTTTATAACAAAAAACAGTATTTCGATATTTTCTATAAAGTGCAATCAGAGGTGGATTTAACATTTGGACAAGGGACAAATGCCAATGCCCACTCCCTGTTCTACTCTCTACCCTCAAATGCAAACAGCAGGGCTGAACAGGCCCTACCATTGAGATTGTATCTTTTTAACGGGTCTCAGAGGCAGATTATTTACAACAGGAAGTCCTATGGCAACTATGCTGATGATACTCAGTGTCTTTTCCCTTTATCAGGTGACCACTCCAAAGTCACTGAGGTCATTAATGCCACATACAACTAAATCCAGCTATGGATGCTGTATAATGGCCTAGCCCTGAATAACTCAAAAACTGAGACTATTATCCTGGGCACCAACCCCAAGTGGCACCAGCTTGATCAGTCCTATTCATTCTTTCAAATCGGAGATTGTCTGCTCCCCACTTTGAAAAAAGTAAAAACCTTGGGACTCACTATTGACCAAGAGCTCTCAATGAGGTCCCATATCAGTGACCTAGTGTCTAACTCAACATACTACATTACCCTTTTGGCACAAATCAGACCATTCCTTGAGGCCTCCAGTTGTACCACCCTATCCAGGGCGATCATTGGGAGCCGCCTGGACTTCTGTGCCAGCAGTCTACTTGGGGTAGGCAAAGGAGAACTCAATCGTCTGCAAGTCGTCCAGAACAACATAGCGAGGGTCATTATGGGTATGCGTAAAACAGATCATATCTCAACAACACGCAGAGCATTACATTGGCTCCCCATTAAAACGGAATCAAGTTTCGTACCCTTTGCATTGCACATGCTTGGATGTATGGAATAAGCCCTTCTTATATGGCAGCACAGTTGAAGTGGCTATCTAACAGGCATAATCGAAGATCCAATAACACAGGGTTGCTTTACACCCTAAAGGCCAAACTGGTACAGGTGCAAAATGGATGCTTCCCAGCCGCAATTCCACACTTGTGGAATACTCTTCCGCCTGATTTGAGCTGTGTGCCTGTCTTCCCAGGTTCAAACGTGTCTTGAATACCTTTCTTTTCGAGTAAATGGATCCTTCGCCTCCACTAGTTTCGCTCAGGTTTCTCCTTAGGCCTCTGTGAGCTTTATGTTTTTTATTGTATTTATGTCAGTGCTCTTATGCCTCCAGGCCACTGTACTAGCGCTTTAGAAATAAATAAAATAAATAAATTAGAGATGAAAAGAGGTAAAAAGGCAGTGACCATTCCTGTGGCATATTAAAAAAAAGGGATATAGGGTTTAAAGAAGCTGTTTACATGTGATTGTTGGGTGATTAGTAATTAAGGGTATACAGAACAAACTATGTGAAACAATAACCTTGTCATGCATTTCCTTTCACTTTGTGTCTGTATGAGATTTTTTTTTCCATTCAGGATGGGGAAAATAAAGCTACAGTGATAGGGGTGATTTTTCAGGTCAAGCGGAGTGGAAGAAGTGGGGCTAAATGCATTTGAGTGGTAAAGTAAAGAGCAAATGTGATTTTTCGCCTGTGTTTTACTCATTACTTTTCCAGTACTTGCTGGAAATAATTAAAATTAATGAATGGCCCCTTTTGTAAAAAGTGCAAACAGGAGAAATCTGCTCTATGCAGTTTAGGATTCAAAACAAAATGACCCCCCCGCCGATAATTTTTTCATCAACATGTTGCAACAACGATGAATACATTGTCAGGTTGATTTATCATGTGACTTGTACATTTTTAAGGTATTCTGTATAAAATTGAGTATTATTTTAGGTATTCAAAGCCAAACTTCAACACATATTTGTACCAACTTGAGGTCAGAAGATGTGTAGTATCTAAATTTCAGGCTAGTCTGAAATTATGGCTTTACCACCTTAGCAAAGTGTGTGATCCTCAGCATTTTATTTCATTTGACTATGCCTTGCCTGTTAAAATTCAGTACCCCTAGAAGTGATTCAGTTCACATTCTAAGCTATTCCAAAAAGCCTCGCTCGTGGTTTAATAGATGGGCAGCACAGGAATTATGAAACACACACACATCTAACTTTGAAAATATCTGGGCCACATTTATAGAACAAAATTGTGTCATTCAGTGCCAAATCCAAGTAAACACATGAAGCAAAGAGTCATCATGGACAATTGCATACTATAACCAGTGTGTAAAAGGTATTTACCAGACAATTATGTACAGGAGCATGGCAGGGGAGCAAGGCCCTCTCCTTCATGCCACTCCCCACCAGGAGCGATACCAGGAGGCCGGAAACCCCTCAACCAGCACCGTTTGCCCCCTGATGCAGCCCTAACATCCCTAGCACTGCCTTGCACTCTCAACTCAACTAAAATGTGCTGCAAAAATGCAACGAAAAATAACATTTTGTGTTTAAAATGTCATTTTGGACATGAACCATTGGTGGGAGACATTCAGAATGGGACTACTGTAGGGGTTCCGTTGGAAAGAAGGGGGTGGAGGGTTGTGGACGGGAGGATTGTATACATGCGTATGTTATTGAAGAATATGTTTTTGTGCTCTAAATATTGCTAAGATCAACAAGACTACCTGTATTGATTAGGCATGGTATGTTCTGTTCTTGAAATAAAAAGAAGTTTGAAATAAATGTAATTTTGTGGGAAACAGAGGGCCTCATTACACGGTAGGCGGTAAGGCTTTACCGGTACCGGTATTTTACCGGTACCGGTAAATCCTTTCCGCCTTACTACGAGGTCCCTTTGCGGGTTGGGGAATTTAACGCCTGCTTTTAGCAGGCGTTAAAAACCAACCCGCAAAGGAACCAGTGGAGCTAATTACGGTACCGCAATTTGCGGTACCGTAATTAGCGCCTTCCCCATTCCCATAGAGCCCTATGGGGCAAAAATGGGAATGGGGAAGGGCAATGGTGGAAGGGGGAATTACCGCCCCGCCAACCTTGGAATGGGGCGGTAATTCCCCTTTCCTCCAAGGCGGTACCGGTAAATTACCGGCATGAACCATGGCGCTAATAGCGCCATGGTTTACAGCCTACCGTGTAATGAGGCCCAGAATCTCTTATTCCTTGCTTCAGTATTCTGTGGTGTGGGGCAGGCTCTATCTTTCCCAACAAGATGGAGGGAGCACAAACATCTCCTCCGGGGCCTGCTGGGAGTAGCCACAGTTGTTGGGCGTACACCATCTGAGATGGTACAAAGACTGGGGGCCTCACTGCTCAGCCCTCTCAGAGGAAGAGGAAAAGGCATCACCCACAATTCTCCCAAGCCAGGCCAGGAAAGGCATGCTGGGTGCTGGTGTGGATAGGTGGTACAGGAGGTAAATGGGAACATGGGTTAGGGCAGCTGAAGGAAGGTGACTGGACGGGGAAAGGTGAAGGAGGATCAGTTATACAGATATAACAGAAAGGGGAAAGCAGATGGGAAGGGAAGATAGGTATATTGATGTTGCAATACTATTTGCCTTGCTTCTTTTTTGCTATGTACTGTTTTTTATAGATGGGTGCAAATGTATTTTTGCAGATCTGGGAAAATAATTTGCTGCATCATGGATCTGGGAATTCTGAATCCACGCCAGCACTTTGATTAGGGTACTCCTAGACCCACACCCAATGGAATGTGGGCCCCCCTGGTCATAACCCTGGCCCACCCAGATGAAAAATCCTGGTAGCAGGCCTTCCCCACTTCCTTATTTTGGCCCATCCTGTGTTCATTTTCTCAATAGAAATGTATATACAATTGTTTTGGTTTCTGACCTCTGATATCCTCCTGATACGAAATGGCCCACGAATGGCCAGGATCTACATGCTAAAAGGCTGGCTGGAACTATGGGCCCTCTTTCACGAGCTTGGGCTTTGAACCCTGGCTCTTCTTGGATACATAGCCTTGGACCTGGTTGTCTGGGAGTTCTTGATGCCTGCTGGGTGCTTTATCGGGACTACTAAAGTGATGTGGGAGGCTCCATCCCTCTGTGCTGAGGCTGGGCTCTTCTGTGAGTTCACTGTGTGAGCCAGTATTTTTTACTCTTCTCTCCCTAGGAAGTTACCTTTTCTTATTCAGAGAGTAGCAGGGGCAACTTATATTTGTAGGTCTATTTGGGGCATTAAGGCGAGTGCCACTTAAAATGCATAATTTATTTAGTTGTGCGTTTTGTGGAGTGCTATATATCATCTTGCAGAGGCTTCAAAGAGCTTGTAGGCCTCGTGGAAGATATCAATGTAGGAAGTTTGGATCGCATATAGAAAAGTCACTCACATTCTATTGTTGGCCAATGGCTTATCATCACTCGGTTATAGGAAGAATGGCTAAGCTCTCTCGGTTGGACCGATCCATTTGCAAAGGGACTATGGCAACTGTCTATCTTCTTAACATTATTGTACCTTTACTTACTGCTTATGCCATTGGAAAGGCAGAACTGTTGGTAAGGAAATGAAAAGAAAAAAGTCTCGACTGTATTGGTGGCTCACATTTGAAATTCAACAACTTCAGCTGCTTATGGTATTTACAGGCCATAGTGCAGAGCACAATTAAAAAGATGGGGGTTGTGAAACAATAGGATAAGTCAAAAGGTAGAACTATCCGCCTTGTGAGGAGCAGGCGGTGCATTGTCTTCCGATTCTTTAATTGCGTTGAAGTTGTGTGCTTGTAGTGTTGCTTCACCGTTACAAACGCAAGTCTGTGAGTGGCAGAACGCAAGGAGAGGTAGGACCATTCACAAGGGAAATGCGACAAACACTTACTCCTCGTGGTTAGATTATCAAGGACAATTCACGTAATCTTATCATTATTTGAAACAGGGATGCAGCTTGTTGTTAGATAACACCTGATTAAAATGTGCAGTGCTGAAAAAAGTAAAATGTGTTGCTTGTGAATCAAGCATGCAACTAAACCTGTTCAAAATATGTTTTCTTTTACAGAATAAATAATTAATTCCAGCAGCGGGGGAGGGAGATGGGGGGTTTGGCTTTAAAAGGAAATTCTGATGGTCTATCACAGTCTTAACTAGATAAACATTAGCAGTTTTAATGAAGATTTTAAATGGCAACTCTAAAGAGTCACAGAAGAGGAGCTTGATTGCCACAAAGGCGCACAATACAGCACAACAGGATTATAGCAGAAATCACTGTAGGAAGCGTTGATGGGGGAATGCCACTCATGCCCACTCTGGCCCCGAGGCGCCCCCAACGAGTTGAGGATCCTCTTCAGTGGACATCAGGTTAACCGAGGGTGTGTGGGTAAAAGGGTGCACTACTTTAAACAAAACAAGACATCTTCAGGGTCACCCAGTTATCTCTACTATAGAACTGGTCGCTCTGGGCATTGGGGCCCTTCAGTGCAGACCTTTTGGTGCACTTGTCCTTACGTTGTTGGGTGGCAGCCTCAAAGACTCCCTGCCTACACCTCACCCTCTGTGTTGCGAGGGGGCCTTGCCCTGTTATGAAGTGCTACACAAACAACAAACCTATCATGCCTGCAAACTGTGCTGCGTCTGAGCTCTGTGACAAAGCCCCATGGCTAGAGGATGGAACGAGAGGTGATCGCGCAGGTTGGACCGGCCGCCCACTCTGCGAAGGAGGGCCTAGAAGAGGTACATGGGAGTTTATGCAGGATCCCCAGCCCTTCCCTATCCGTTTGTGTTGCAATCACCCTGCAAGCTCTAACAGTAAAGGAAAGCACACTTGAACGCCAGAGAGAATTTGACCCTTTGGTCCTCGGACCCACAACCGTGGGTGTCTGCAGAGCCTGTGGCAGTAATGGGGAGAGATAGTTTGACAGAAGACAGACATCTGCAACTTTGGTTTGCACACCCCATCACGGACCCAATCTGTCCATGTTTGTGGGAGCCAGTTCAAGTCAGGGAGTCAATCGCTTAGGCAGTTGAGAGGAATGTAGGACTTGACGTTGCCAAGTCAGGCCAATTCTACAGTGCGTAATCTAAATCTAAGATGGCTAAAATGGCATACACCCTTAAAGTAATCTCAGTCAGCGGAGCCATGCTAGGCCCCACTAGCAAACTGGTCCCCGATGATATATATGTAGTTGCATGCTATCAGCCACCAAGGACAGTGCGGTGCAGTGGCGTGTCAAGTATGAAAAAGGCACACAGAGAGGAGTAGAGGTAGAGGAGGTGAAGACAAATGTTGAGGAGTGGAGAAAGCTGAGATTAATGGCACAGTAGGTGAATAAATGTAGGAGGAGAAGCAGTGGAGAATTGAGGAGGCTGAGAGAGTTGAGACCAGAGGAGGAGCAGCAGTTGTTTATATTTAAGGAGTAGGAGCAGGGCTGGCCTTAGCAGCAGCAGTGCCCCGGGCAGCCAATAAAAATGTGGCGACCCCCCCTCCTTCCACGCGCCCCTGGTCATGCAGAGGCGGGGCAACATTTTTCAATAGGCAAGGAAGCGAAAGCATCAGCGCCCTATTGTTATTAGATGCACCCCGCTCCCGAGAGCGGGTCACATTGAATTTCAATAGGGCGCCTGCTGCACCTTATCCCACCATGCCTGCTCGGGGGAGACCTTGAAAGACTCCCCCGAGCTGGCGTGGTGGTGGGCTAATGGCACCCTAGGCAGCCGCCCGGGCGGCCCTGCCCTAAGACCCGCCCTGCCTGCAGCAATTTCACGTTAATTGCAGAAGACAAACGCTGATCAGTTCGGTGTGGGGCTATATGTGGGCTTGGGGATGGGTGACATGCCCAAGGCTATTCAAATAAAAAGAATGCTAGTACCTGCGAGATAGCTCAGCAAGATGTGAGGCTAGAGTTTGTGTGTGTGTAGCAGGACCAAGGTTCGAATCCCCAGTAGAGGGGATACAATAAACAAAGGCACCTGACCCTTCCCAGCCACAGAGAAACGGTGCTCAGGGTTACAAACAGCAAGGGAAGAATAGGGGATTTACCTAAAAGTTGAGGAATGTTATACAGCTTAATTCATGCCCATCTCGACCTCTTTGCGGGTCACCGTTCCCCTCATTAAGACCATGGTGCTATTAGCACCATGGTCCATGCCAGTAAGTTACCGACTCCGCCATGGAGAAAGGGGGAATTACCACCCCATTACAAGGTTGGCAGGGCGGTAATTCCCCCTTCCTCCATGGCCCTTCCCCATTCCCATTTTTGCCCCATAGGGCTCAATGGGAATGGGGAAGGCGCTAAGTACGGTTCCGCAAATTGCGGCACCGTAATTAGCACCAAGGTCCCTTTGTGGGTCCCTACTTTAACGGCTGGTCTACACCAGCCGTTAAGGTCGGGTCCCGCAAAGGGACCTCGTAATTAGGCGCTAATAGGTTAACAGCGCCGCAGCCTTTTATGGGGCCGTTAACCCATTAGCGCCTGGGTCGTAATGAGGCTGTGTCTCGTTTTTGTGTTTTTTTGGCAAATCCCCACCACTTAAGCTCAGTTAAACCTGGAGATCCCTTAATAATAGCTGACCGAAGCTCAAAACTCAAATTCGGTTCTCAAAGTAGCAATCACTACTTCAATGACAGTCAAACACACATTATTCCCCACCCAACACATAACAACTCTTAAACATGTTACAGTGCTAGTCATCTATGTCAAAGTAGTTGTTTTCTCCTGTACTGTAGGAAGCAGTTTATCTAATGTTCAGACTGTGGTCTACTAAATTCCCACCAGCAAGGGTTAAGGTACCTGTTGGAAATGCCAAAGTGCTATGAAGCCATAACAGTGGCAGTTGGGTGCTATGCAAATATAACCCCGCATAACAAAGGGGTAATTGCTGTGAGGTTCTGCTTCCATTAAGAAAGTCTCCAAAATGTCAGCAGTGAAGGAAGAATGGAGGGGTGCAGAAGTTGTGTGGGCCCAAGCAAGGGCACTCCCCTCCCCCTACCAGAAAGGCCAATCAATTACGTGAAAGTCCCCATATGTTACAATGAGACTTTATTTGTGTGCAGCTGGCCTCCACCAGCCCGCGCATGGAAATCCAAAAGTCTACGCCCCTGGGCCGAAGTGAGGACCCATGATCTGAGCAGGAAAGGTACCCATTAACGCAGCTCTATAGATGGTTCTGCCTAAGGGAAGGGCACAATTCCAGAAGTTTGAAACAATGCCTAGTCTAAGGGCAATGGCAAGAAGCCCTGCGTAGAGCAGGTTTAGATACTCATGAAACATGGCAGGATATGGTCTTAATTGGTTGTTGTGGCTAGAGGCCTGCTGCCACGGGAAAGACTGGGCCTGAAATGGCGGGGAGCCCCAGTCCATCAAACTCCCACGAGCGCAAGTGCCCTGGGAACAAAGCAGCGGAGGGGCCGAGCAGGTGCCCTGTGCGGACACAGCAATGGTGGGAAGGGAAGCGAGTGGCGTGGCTGTCATCAGATCCAGGACAGCAGTGGAAGAGTAGGCGAAACAAAAGAGGGTTGTGTGAATGTGTTCCTTTGCTCACACGGGTTGCTGGCTGGGAGTTAGTCATCAAACACAATGCGGCGTGATAAGTAAGTTAAATGACGGATTTATTCTACATCACAGTACAAATGTGTCATATGTTATAAAACGACAGACGATGTTGCAAATTACGATATTTTGTAACACAGCGAAGATATCGTAGAACATGCTTTTTTTACAAGTACACACGTTGAAAGTGATCAGCATTGAATTCAAAGCGTGATGTTATTGAAGGTGCAACCAAATAGTAATGCAGTGAAACACAATATGACAGATACTTTTTCTTTTAATACATGTAAGGTGACATTTGACTTACAGTTATTTTACCTCTACATTTGTGGACAGCCCAACTTTTTCTTTTGTTTCAGCCTCCTGTCCTGACTTTCTGCAAGTGAAGCACAGCCTGCAGCTCCACTCCACTGAGCTTTCGCTCATCGTTATGGGGAAACTGACTTGCCCTTTTGACAGTCATTATTGAGACACTTTGTTTCTCTTAGTCTTATGACTTTGTTGCCACTTTTGGCAACTGTATTTCAGTGTGCATAGCACATTACTGTACTGCGCACTGGGGCTCTTGTGTTTTCGGTCCCTAGTCATCCCTTAAGGATTTTTTGGTAACTGGACAATATGCCTAGGAGTAGACTGGTGGCAGCAGAAGCTTTTTCGTGTATTTTTATTTACTTTTACCGAGCCATACTGCGCCTACTGCGTGTGGCTCATGACTGTGTAGTGTCCGTCATGGCCGTGCCGCAAAGTCTTTGGGGGTCATTCCGAGGTTGGTGCTAAGGGAAGAACGAGGCAGTAAAGGAATACCGGCATCGAATACAATTATGGGCTATTCTGACCTTCCCGACCGCTATTAACGGCATTGTAAAGTACGATGCCGTAAATAGCGATTTGGGCGAGGGCACGCGACCCACCATGCCGCCAATAGCTTCATGCCGTAAAGTGGAGAAGATCACAAGGTAAGCGGACATGCAAATTACGGCTTCATGAAGGCGTAAAAAGACCCTCCCGGCATATATACCGCAAATACCGGCATCGCAACCCTACCGTAAAATGCCATGTGCATTGATCCAAAATGCCACAGGTGCACACAATCAGCACAGGTGGAGGCAATGGAGTTTGTCCCACTACAAAATGAGCACACCCACACACCACACACCTTACCACACCAAGATCAATACAACAACATCATCAACACTTCAGCTGGAGGACATGCATGCATTGCAACACCAGCAACAACACCAACGACAACAGCAGGCACCACAGAGGAGACACAGCAGGAGAAGGAGGGTGAGACAGGTCCTACGTGCCACACCAGTGCAGCCAGCTTAAGCACTCATGCATCCCCCAATCCCAAACATCATAGACAGTCCCTCCAACCCAACCCTGCAGCACAACCACACCCCGTACCGTCTGGACCGTGACACCATCAACACCATTGTGGACATGATATAAGACTGTCAGTCTCATTATGCACCGCCACCACCCCTCAACTGAAGGTACTGTCGGTGCTCCACCTCAAGCACACAATGGAATACATATCTCTATCATGGTCTCCCCAGGAGATACTAGAAACAAAAGGTGGCCTCCATGCCATGGAGGTGGTTTAACACAATCACAAACTATACCAACACAAACAGGTGGAGATGGAAGGTGACGCAAGCAAGATCATCACACATTGTGGTGCACATCATCCCGCATCAACCACAGGAATGCTGCATGTCACCATGGGAAAAAACAGCACAGAATGGCAAAAATTGCAGAGGCAACTGCCAACGCTCACCATCAGAAAATCATACACAACACAACTAATCAGCAAAGTCACTCAAACACAGCAATATGCACACAAAATGAATGAGCTACAATATGACAGAGCACACCGTGTATCATCTTGAAGATGCTACCCACACCATTATTCCATGGCACAGGACACGTTGAGGGCCAAAGATTTGCTTGCATACAACCAGGGACATGTGCATGTGACCAACGATATTCTGCCGGCAAGTGTGACTAGTACACCTGTCCATCATTATTCACATTACAGTTACCTACAAATGACTCACATGCAGATGATAGTGGCTAGCCCTTGAAGCCGTGGCTCCTCACCCCTGTCCGTAACCCACAGAACAGGCATGACGAGGACTACAAATGTTCCCATTCCCGTACCCATGTGGACATCGAGCATACCTTTGGCCTGTTGAAGGCACGATTTCACTGCCTCAGCCGGTCGGGTGGGGCACTCCGCTACAGGCATGAGAAGGTTGCCAAGATCAACATGGCATGTGTCAAGCTGCATGATATGTGCATCTGCCGGAACGTGCCTCTGCCCCCTGACATTGAACTGCTACCACCTGGTGATGATGAGGGGGAGGAAGAAGACGTGGCTGGACATCATCGCGATGGCGATGCCCAGTAGGCCCGTACTGTGTGCAAGTCCGTGATTGGACAATATTTGTGACACACATGGCAGCAGAGGGTGACATGATGGTTGGACAGTGGGCACTGGGTGTGGGGGTACATCTACACCAGGCACTGTAACTGAATAATTGACACATGCGCATTGATGAATGTCCACTCAGGTATTTTATTTTTAAACAACCGGTGTATTAAATGTAAGAAAGTAAACTTAAGTGACAAAACCCTCAACCAACCTCCCCTTCCCCCACAACTTCCCCACACACACACACCCTCACCCCCTCCCACTCCCCCACAACACCCCCACACATCCTCATCCCCACCCCCCTCCTCCCACAACTCCGCCACACACCCTCACCCCCCTCCAGGCCCCCCCAGAACTCCCCCACACAAGTCCCATTGGGTCCCCGAAGCCTGCATGAGGCTGCCATAACAATTACTCTGCACTCCCTGACTCAGGGGGCAGCATGTCCTGTCGGCGCTGTGTACGGGCGGACCTGCGGAGCGGGCTAATTTGTGTCGAACTGCAGGATGACGGTGTGGCCGCCTACTGAGTTTGTGTGGTGGGATGCCCTGCCTCCATGGCATCCGCGATGCGTCCTAGCACCTGCCGGAGGGCCGAGACCTCCTCGCAGAGGAGGCTGGTGTTGTCCGAGAAGGATCGCACCATGGAGGCTGTGTTGTCCGAGAAGGATTGCACCATGGAGGCTGTGTTGTCCGAAATGGAGCGGCCTAGTGCAGCTAACTCTGTACGCCACTCCTCTCTGGCCTGACGGTTGTCCCGTACAAACTCACGAACGAGTGCAGTGAGCAGGTCAGTCCGCTACGGCCCTGCGGGTGCACCTGTGGATGTGTTGGGCACCTGGCTGTCATGCACAGCCTGCTCAGCCTCCCCAACACCGAAGACTGGACTGAGATGTCCCTCTGTGTGGTCATGGGCAGACGGCTCTGGGGTGGTGGCGTTCCCGGTATCGAATGATGATAGTTGGGGGGATCCAAGTTGGGATGGGTTATGGACCACATCCATTATATCGTTCTCCATGGTGCCCCAGATGTCCTCCTGGCTGTCATCCACAGTCAGGTGTGTCGTGGCTGCCACCTACCCCGCCAAACTCGACTCCTCGGAATGTGGAGTCTCACATGGATCTTCAGGCTGATCAGTGGGTTGAGGTGGTGGTGGTGCAGTGCACACCATGGGCCTTGGTGGTACAGGTGCAATGTGTACCTGCGGTGGCTTGGTTGCTGGGACACGGCGCCCACTGGCTTGTCCCTAAGAGGTTGACGGCTGGTTGCTGTCCTCTTGGGACCTCATCCTGGGTGTGGCCTGTGCAGGGGTGGCGTCCTGCCCATCGCTGTTATGGTCACTGCTTGTGGGGGTGGAAGAGAGGGACGGCATGAGTGATGTTTTGATAGGTATCATACATACATTAGGACAATTGCTCATCTACACAATTGGGGGTAATAGGCATTTGTGTTTGGAAGGGCACGTCATTTAATACATGGGTGGTGAATGCAGGCATACGTCGCCGTCACTCATGTTGGCCAGGAATAGTGCTGTCTGACATGCATACTATTTTGTTCATGCACGCTGTGTGCCTCGTGGAATTTTCTACTTTGTGTGGTATGTGTCATGTACGATATTGCCTTGCACCAGGCATCAGCATGTGTCTCTGATGCTTCGGCCTACTTTACGGGGAGTTTGTGTGTGGGCGACCATGGCGTGACTCTTGGGACTGACATTGGGGTTGACCTTCATCAGATTTGGCATAGCAGTGTTTACTTTGGAGACTCACCTCCATCGCCAGATGTTGTGGTGCCACGCTCCATCTCCCCTACGCCTTCGATGGATTCTGTCCCAATCATGCTTGCGCATGTGTCCTCCCACGGGGTGAGCTTTATTGGGGAACTGGGGCCTCCTCCTGTTCCCATGGCCTGGCTGCGATTGACGGATTATATGTTGCGCACCCTTAGGCGCAGGTCTTCCCATCGCTTACGGCAGTCTTTCACTGTGCGTGGTGTGTTGCCCACTGCTGGGCAACAAGTGCCCTGATCTCTTTTTTACGGAGAACTGCCTCTCTCCTCATGTTGCTGGAGAAGACTGTGCCTGCATGCTCAGCTCCCTTCTTCAGGGCCTTTGGCATTCTTGTCTTGTAGGAGGAGGTTTTTTGACGATCAGCAGTGTCCCAGGGGTCCTGTGTGCCGAGGGTGGCAATGGATTGTGTTTTTAAAGATGGCCGCCGTGCTCCTTCTCATTCCTGTGCGATGACGCTACTTCCAGTTCCGCTTATTAGCGGTGACTGTAAATAGCGGTGTCTGCTAATTAAGGTCACCGCTATTTACAGTCATCACTAATGACGCATTGGACTATGTTGGTAGTGTTGTCTACGCTACGCTTGATGCCGGTAACGGCTTTTTTGGTGCCTTTTGCGGCATGGCGCAAGATACCTTACTGGCATGACACAAAGATCGTGCCCGCAAAGTTGTAATAGTCCTCTATTAGCAGACTGGTGCCAGCATTTGCGCCATGCCGGTAAGGGACGTTACTTACCTCCAAACTTGGAATGAGGGCCTTTTCATTCCGAGGTTGGAGGTAAGGAATTACCGGCATCGCTAAGGGTGCCGATGCCGGTAATCCCTTACCTCCGTATTCCGAGGTCCCTTTGCGGGTCCTTCCTTACCTCCTGCTTTTAGCAGGAGTAAAGTACGGAACCCGCAAAGGTACTTCGGAGGTAATTACGGTACCGTAATTTACGGTGCTGTAATTACCTCCTTCCCCATTCCCATTGAGCCCTATGGGGCAGAAATGGGAATGGGGAAGGGCAAAAGGTGAATGGGGAATTACTGGTCCCTCCAACCCTGGAATGGACCGGTAATTACTCCATTCACCATGCCGGATTTGGGACGGTTTCGGAGGCAACCATGGAGCTAATTACTACATGGTTAGCTCCAAACCCGGAATGAGGCCCATTGTCTGTTGGTTTTCCTCCTGGTCTTTGTGATCCAGGTAGTCCTTATTTGGGCATGCATACACCCGTGAAAAAAGCCAGCACTTTTCGCGGGCTAATGCATGTCACGTGTGTGGGTACCTAAGAAATGGGCTGGGACTGCCTGGTCCCAATCCACATTACTGGTGCCAGGATGTCTGATGTGCACGAGAACATGAGAGCCACAGTAGTCCCTGATTGGACCACTGCTGGCGTGCAGGAATGGGGCAGATCCCCTCATTGGCCAGCTGGTTACGAGCACTCCCTAGACTTTGGGATATGAGAAGGGGGCTTGAGTGCAGACCCGCTGATCATCCATATGTCCGAATCGACCTATACACAGAGCCAAGTACCCAGAGAAGCGAAGCAGACCTAAGGACCTTCCCGGACCGCGCAGAGAAGGTTTGGCACCCCGAGCCCGCTGTTGTTCCAGTAGAGCCCTGCTTTGCGCTCGATCTCCGAAGACCTATAAAGTTGCTTCAACCCCTTGGAGTGGTGGGACCAATCACTCTCGATGCCTCCTTGTTGCCCTGCAAACAAGCCTTTTCAGAAGTGTCCATGGGTCTTTCAGTGGACTGACCAGCTTGTACTATGGCATGGAAGCATTGCAACATCAAGTTTTTGCTCAAGCTTTGGGGAAATCCTAGTTCGCACTGCAAAGCATCTCCTTGCTGAATTTCGTTGACCCAGCTGCTTTGGGCTGTGAGAGAGGAGCGTGTGCCAGACCGCGAGACCTCGGTGCCCCTACGTCACTGTGTGACAGTGGTGGTCACTGCTGGTGACTATCCCGCCTTTCTTTAAGTTTCCTGATACCAGCTGCATTGGTTCTTTCTTTGTCCTGCATTCCTAGCGAGAGATCCAGCCCCAGTTGTAAACCAAACCCGCATCCGCACCCGCACCTCCTGTGCACTTCGAAGCTTAACCAAGGATGTAATTTCATACTCCAGGCGACCATCTCCAAACCTGCCAAGTTTGGACCGGGAGTGAGCTAAGGGTGGTGAGTAATCATATCACTTACCGGTGGCCCCTAGTTCATCCAACCTGTTTTTACACACAAAGGATCCCTTGTGGTCCTTGCCTTGGCTTGCTTCCTAAAGTCGTCTGAAAGTTGGGGACAGCTTTGTTCTCCACAACGGATCCTACTGTGACTCTCGGAACCACATTTCCACACTCCAGAATCTCTTGCTAACCTTTCCTTCCCATTGAATATTGTCATTTGAAAGCTTTATGCATAAGTGAGCGCTTTTACGTACAAACCTGACACTGAGCCCAAGGCTCCAATCTTCATAGGGCTGGACTTTTTAAGTTAGGGAAACACATCTCTGGAGTTGGCCAATGTATTCAAGTTTGTCTGCTTTCCCTCCCTACAGGTTTTGGTGGGAAATAGCACTTTACTGCATTGACCGAACAGAGATTGTACATATATTTTACATAGTGATATTACTGTGTTTGCCATTATTCACTTGTGTTTGTTCTGGGCCTAATACATTGTATATTTTTGATATACTACTGTCTATGGGTAATCCTTGTCCTACTGTGTGTGCTCATTCAAGACCTCAGATCACCCCCACCACTCCTGAGACTTAGCCTTGGCTGCTCTCCAAGCGACCTTGAATTGTCCTGGCTAACTTCGGAGAAGTGTCCCCTGTTTCACTAACACAGGTGGCCTCCTAAACATCTGTTCACCAGAGCAGAGTTAGAAATCCATTCTAATAAAAAAAAAACATTTTGAATCGCCCACATCATAGAAAAAGTCAACAAACACGCACACCGACCTTAATGGTCGCACTGGATGCGGAAAAAGCCTTCAACAGCGTTGAGTGGCAATTCCTAGTCCACATGGAACATAGGTTTTGGAGAAGCCTTCATGTCCCAAATTGCTGCTTATTGCCCAAAACCTTCCCTGCGCCTGTTAATCAAAGGATACCTTTCAGGTCCGGTGGCAGTAACAAGAGGAACAAAACAAGACTTCCTCTTATCCCCGCTCCTATATGCCATCCATCTAGAACCACTCCTGAGTAAAATAAGAGCCACAAAGGAAATAGAGGGAGTTCCTTTTGGGGGTGAGGAACACAGCGTGGCAGTATTCGCCGGCGACATGCTGTTAACAATAACTAACCCAGGAGAGTCCCTGCAGGCAATAGATAAGGCGCTGGCCCAGTTCGGAGAGGTTTCAGGCCTAAAGATAAACAGAAACAAAACTGAGATACTGAACCTGACTACACCTCCGGACTGTGAGAAGGTGCTGAAATCCAGCTTTCCATACTAATGGGCCCCCAACAATATAAAATACTTGGCAATCCATAATGCCAAATCCACAGACCATCTATTCACAGCCAACTACCCCACCCTACTGTCATCTATTAAAAACATGCTTCACAGTATGGGGGCCTCTGACCATCTCCTGGATGGGCGGAATCAATGTTCTGAAAATGGTCCTATTTCCAAAAATGCTATATGAGTTTGTGGCCCTTCCCACAAAAGTCCCAATGTCATACTTCCGGACAATCCGTAAACCTTCAAAGGCCTTCATCTGGGATCACAAGAAACCAAGAATCTCAAATGAGGTGATGCTGTTACCCAGGAAATGGGGGGAAAGGGGAAACCTGACTTCAAAGCTTACTACCACGCAGCACAGATCAAAGTCATAAGAGACTGGTCAAGGGACGACCGTGATAAAAGGTGGAGGGACATGGACAGGGCAGTGGTGGGAACACACTTAGAGGAAGTCCTATGGATACCTAGGGTAGATAGACCCCGTAACATGTATTGTAGCGACATTGAATCCCTGGTGGGGAACACATTCGACAAGGTGGTAAAGCAATCCAAAATCACCACATTCCCATCACTCCGATTTTCAGGAACCCACAATTCACTCCAGGGGCGACCGAGAATGAATTAGACAACTTACAGGAAGCGGGCTGCCACAAGATACGAGATATGTTCGAGGGAGGGGAGATAAAAACCTTCCCCCGATGTAAAAAGGACTTTGGAGTCAGTGAAGGGGAAAGATTCGACTATGCCCAATTGAGACATTGGGCCCAAGACCCCAAAGTAAAAGAGGCAGCAACAAGAGAGCTGACCCGTTCAAAAAATGTGTCACAACAGATACAGGGTACACACACTTAGTGGGGGAGCTGTATGGCCTGATTAAAGAAGGGAAGGAACCAGGGGAGAGACGTTTCTTGGCCAACTGGGAAAGGGAAATGGCACAACCAATAAGCATGGAACAATGGATAGGGCTATGGGCAAACATCCCCAAACTGGAGCAGTCAATGCAGATACAGGAAATCTGGACAAAGATGATGTTCCAATGGCACCGCACCCCTGGTAGTCTGTATAAATTCTACCCATCATCATGTTAGGTATCCTGGAGGGGCTGTGGGGGTCCTGGAGCCATATATGGTGGCAATGCCAGAAAGTATGACCATTCTGGGGCCTGAACCAAAAAGCAGTAAAAGAAATACTAGGCGTGGAGGTGAAGGATAATCTGGGCCCATTCATAATGGGACTAGGAGGGGAACTGGAAAAACTGCCCACGAAAGCTCAACACAAAGTCTACGTGATCCTGCTGAAGGCCGGGGCCCTGGTATTAGCCCATAAATGGAAATCAAAGGAAGTGCCCACGAAACACGAAAGTTTGGGGGAAGATTTGGAACTTAGTAGCCATGGAAAGGGTAACATGCTCTTTCTGGGGAGAACATCAAAAATTCCTTATGGATTGGGACCTAGTGATGCAATTCCTAATTAAGGACTCTAGAGACTCCTGGTGCCCAAGGAGAATGAAACTAGTGGGAGTCATCTGAAGCCCCCACCGCCCACGAGACACGTAGATGTCAACAGAACAACAGAAGGGGGAGGAGGGCGAGAGCAAGCAAAGAGACGGTCAGATGGAGGACAGATCATGGTCTCACAAATAAAATACCAGAGTTATACGGTTCACTAAGGGAACAAAGGAGACAGGCGTGGATAACATGAGGAAGGGTAATCGAACAATCAAGACCTGGGAAGGGGAGGGGAGAGTTGGGGGATCGGAAGTTATGTTAAATGTTGCTTTCTCTTTTATAATTTGTTTGAACAAATGCTGATAAAAAAACTTAAATGGAAAACCCCCTATTTTTTCATTTCTGTAAACTTGGGTGGATTTAATGGCGCTCAGTTTATCAATCACAGCAGCAGCGCAGGTTGAAGGTATGCTCAGGGGGTGCAGCCTCACATGGGCGCCCCCACTGGCACAGCAAATAAAGGGTGACTTGCCTACGGTTTACATGACACTGAGCTGGAGGCTCCAGCTCAGTGTCATGTAAACTTAAGTATCCGTCTGGCCCGGCCAGCGCCTATTAAAGTTTCATGCCACACCGGGTGTGGCTGTTAATCACACTTTACAAGAACAGCAGGGGACTCTGTTCTGTTGTTCGGCCAGTATCAGCCAAACAACAGAACTGAGCCCCCTGCTGTTCGGCATTTTAATGCCGTCTTCTGAATGAACATCAGAGCGACTTGGCAAATTGTGAGGTTCGTTCCCAACTCTAGAAACTCCCAGGGAAGTGTCTTTTGCATGCAGCAGGAAGCTGCAGTTTGCAAGATGTTCCAAGCCGACTGGAAAAAAACCCTGTCTTTGTCTTTGGATATTTAAGTTATAGCTTACATGCTGCTTCGTTTTAACACTTGACTGGTTGGGTGTGGCTGTTAAATTTGTCCACACTAGTGCTGTCAGAATGTTGGGGTGTGTGGGGTGGGGGTGGAACGGGGGCGCACCAAAAATCTTGCACAGGGCGCTGGCAGACCTGCAGCCAGCACTGAACAGCATGATGATTCGCAAGTCCAGGACTCGGACCTGCAGGGGTGATCACAAATCTTAGCAGTGAGTGGCGACCTCATCAAGTTCTTTTGTGGTGTCATCACTAGTTCCGGGATTTGCATTCTAAATTCGAATCAAAGTTGTCTCAACTATCCTCGTACCTGAAGCAACTCTTTCATGGTTCAATGAAATATGTTATGTTATGTTAAGTTGTCTCATACCATGCACCGTTACCATTGGCATAGTCTTCAGGCACTCACGTGGTTCTGTAAGCGAGTGGGTTGGGTAGATTATTGAGGGAAGAGGGAGTAGGATAGAGGTTGTGCTTTTCTGTTGGTGTCTTGTGCAGGTTTGGTTTCTAGGTGTGTTTGGATTGTACGCACTGGGGCTATTGTGTCTGGATGGGTAGCGTCCAATGATTGGGTGTTTGTTTGCTGCAGTTTGTTTCGTGTTGGATGTGTGGGTTGTGTGTTTCAGTGGGAATTACACTGATCCAAGGATCGTGTGAGGTAAGTATGGGTATGCTGGAGAGGAGTTGGAAACGGGGTTAGTAGTTGGTGGCTTTAATTTGGTCCCCATTGGTATTGCTGGCCAGTGTCCATTTTGTGCTGGTCATTGGGAGTTGAATTGCCATGGTTTTAGTCATTTTCTGAAGGTGAGGTGGTCTTCTGTCATCCTAATTTCCTTCGGTATTATGCTCCAGAAATGAGCAATTAATTGTGAGAATTGGTTCCTCCGAATTTCCTTTTTTCGTATTGTTTCATTTTGATTAGGAGGTCCTCGATTGATCTTAGGTCTCTTCCTGGTTGGTAGCGGTTGATCTTGGCCTGGAGGAATTCTGCTCCTTGTCCATGTAATGATTTGTGTGCAATGCAAAGGGCTTTGAATGTGATCTGGTCTCTTCTGTTTAGTCTCAGGAGTATCCTTGCTGCAGTGTTTTGGATGCGTTGAATTATTTTGGTGAGCCGTTCTGGCATTTCAAGGGAGAGGCTGTTTGCATAGCTGATTCTTGATAATACTAGGGGGATGATTGTGAGGGTTCTAGGTGGGAAGGAGAGGCAGAGGGAGCATCCCTCTAAGGAGTCTGAGGTGGTAGAGGCATTTCTTTGTAATAGCGTTGACTTGTGGTTCCAGTGAGTGTCCATTGTCCATGAGTATTCCTAGGCATTTTACCATGTTCGATACCTCTGGTTGGGTTCCCCTGCCAGGCGGCCAGTCCAGTTGTGAGTCGGTTGCGTTGTCCTCTGGGGGAGAGATCATTATTTCTGTTTTGACTGGATTTAATCTGAGGTTGTTTGTTGTCATCCAGCTGTGTATGTTAGTGAGGCACTGTTTGTGGGTGTTGCTTGGGTCTTGGGCCATGGCAATCTTGACAATGAGTTGTGTGCCATCTGCGTAGTTGTAGGTGGTCAGTCAGTGGTTTCAAATGATTTTCATCAGGGGGGACATGTAGATGTTGAAGAGGAGAGGGGAGAGACTGGAGCCTTGTGGGGTGTGCAGTTATAATGTCGAAAACATAATGTCGAATTACAAAAATGTCGAAAAAATAATGTCGAATAAAGAATTTCAAATGCTTTATTTTTTTATTTACATGTTTTTTTGGGTTCTGCAAGTAAAAAAAAAGGTTAAAACAGAAAGTCTTTTAAAAAAAGGGGGGTTGGGAGGGGAACCCCCCCATTTTGAACAAAGAAAAAAAGACATTCGAAATGTCTTTTTTCGACATTATGTTTTTGACATTTTGACTTTCGACATTATGTTTTTTGACATTAGCACTATAAACCGCCTTGTGGCACACCACACAAGATATTTTTGCTATTTGAGGTAAAAGGCAGTAGGTAGGTTCTTTTCATTCGATTTGTGAGGAAGGATTTTAGCCATTTTAAGGCAGAGTCTTTTACACTGCATTCCTCCAGTCTTTCAATTAGTGTTGCATGAATGATTGTTTCAAATTTCGCTGATATGTCCAGTAGTATGAGGGCAGATTGGGTGCTGTTGTCTGTATTTATTTTTAAGTCCTCCCACATGGATAGGAGTGCCAATTCCGTTCCTCTCATGGCTCTGAAGCTGACTTACAAGAGGCTGAGTATTTCTGTTAGTTTCTACGTAGCTAAGTAGAATTTTGCCTATATGGTTCTCCAGTATTTTCATCGGGTAGGTCAGATTGGATATAACTCTGTAGTTACTGGGGTCTTCCTCGCTTTCAGTTTTGATTTTTTCACTGGCTTGATGTAAGCCGATTTGAATGATTTTGGTACTAGTCCAGTGTTTAAGTATAGGTTCATCAGAAGCCAGAAGTGTGATGCTAGGGTGCTGTGGTTGAGGACTTCTTTGTAGATGCCCGGGGGCAAGGGTCGCTTGGAGATCTGGTGAGGTTGGTGTCCTTAATTAGTGTGGAAAAAACATCTTTGTCTATTGGTTGAAATCGGACGAGTCTTGCTGTGGTTGGTGCATAGCCAGTTGTCAGTGGTTCTGTGTGTGTTTATAGTTGCGCAGTGTGCTTCAATGGTCTGTTGGATTGTTTCCATTTGTATTCTAAGGTAGTTGATGATGTTGTTACATAGTGCTTGTGATGGGATGATGCCTTTATTTTACAGGATGTTGTTTTTTAAAATCTCTTTGATGATTCTGAAGAGTTCCTTTTACAGATTTGTTGCTGATTGGATTCTTGTGGCATAGAATGTTTTGTTTTTGCTTGAAGGACTGTGGATTTGTATATTCTTAGTTGTGTTTGGTATTTTATTTTGTTAGGTTGATTTAATGGATTCTCCATATTTTTTCCAGTTTGTGTTTTTTTTTTGTTCTCTCAGCACTTCAGTGAACCACCTTGCTGCCATCTTTTTTTCTGTGGCTTTGAATGGTTTTGCCGGTAGATTGTAGTCTCGGGCCTCGGTGATACAAGTGTTGAGTATTTTTTCTGCTGAGTCTGGGGTCATTCTGTTCAGCTCTGCAGTGTTCAGTGGAGACGATTCCAGCAGATCTGCTTAGGATTCCAAGTCAAGACTCTTCCAGTTTCTTTTCCTTGTGGCATGTAATATTGCCTTTCGGTGCAGTATGCAGGTTTGAAGTTTGGCGGAGAATGGTATTATGTAGTGATCACTCCATACCACTGGTAATGGTGGGGCGGATGCACAGAGTCCATCTCTGTAGAAGATTGCGTCCAAGGTATGCCTGGCATAGTGGGTGGATCCATTTATTATTTGCCTGAAGTGGAGTGTTGCCAGGAGGGCGGAGAATGAATTCGCAGTGGTTTTGTTCTCTCTTTCAAACCAGATGCTGAAGTCTCCCAGGACGATTAGGTTATCAATGTCGGTGGAAAGGTTGGCAATGGAGTCGGTGAGTTTCGTTGCATAGTTCGGGTTGTTGGCTGGCAGCTTGTAGATCAGAAGGAACACTAGGTTGGCTTGATCGTTGAGCTTGATCTTGACAAGGAGAGATTCACAGTCTTCTATGTCAGTTGAGGGGAGTGGCATGGCTCAGATGTGCTCTTTGTGCACCATTGTGATTCTGCCTCCTCTTTGGTTTTGTCTGTTGGCGTGTATTCATTTGAAGTTGTCCGGCATGGCATTGTGCGCGACAATTTTGTAGTTGTCTGATAGCCATGTTTCTGTGAGGAAAAGTGAATCAGTGCCTTCCTCGCTTAGGAGGTCAAATATTTCAGTTTTGTGTTTAGCCATAGATTCTACATTGAGTCAGCTGCAGTGCATACAAAAAGATGTCTGGGAGCCCCTCTACCAAGAGCGAACACAGCCAAATAACCTGTTCTTTGGGAAGGTGCCCACTCGGGGGGGTCTGCAACCGCGTTGCAGTGCTGTTTGTCTATTTTCCCTTGTGGGTTGTTGTCTATTCTTTCGTGAGTCCCAGACGGTGTGGTGTTTGTCGGGTTTCCATTGCTAGGGATTCCATCCTGGGTGGGGCTGTTAGTTGGGATTGTCCTTGGGTGTTCTGTCTCCTCATTAAGTTGTCTAATTAGGTTGATGACAGGGCTGCTTAGTTTTGGTTTGTGCCTGTTGTTTGGTTGTTGAGTGGGTACTTTATTCCAGTCTTTGGTGATGTAGGGCAGGTTAATGGTTATAGATTCAAGTTTTCTCCTGATTCTTATTGGGTTTTTTTTCGAAGGTGTTTTGTGAGTTGCTGGGCTTTTCGTTTTGGTGTATTTGGTTTGGC
This sequence comes from Ambystoma mexicanum, assembly GCF_040938575.1. Classification (NCBI taxonomy): domain Eukaryota; kingdom Metazoa; phylum Chordata; class Amphibia; order Caudata; family Ambystomatidae; genus Ambystoma; species Ambystoma mexicanum. The sequence goes on from NC_090934.1 coordinate 263,698,581, forward strand.
GCCCTGGTGGGATCCAGGTTTGTTTGGGTTCTTGCTTGTGGGTTATTTGCCAGCTGTCTGTTATGACATTGGGCCTCATTACGAGTCCGGCGGTAACCCTGCCTGTGCTACCGGCGGTTGGCCACCGGACCCCCATTACGGGTCCGGTGGCCAACCGCCGGTAGCACCAGTGCCTGACTTCCCGGTGCCACTGGCTCATTACTGTCCGGCGCCCCAGGTAGTCAGGTGCCAGCAAATTGTAAGTCCCCATTCCCATAGAGTCCTACGGTGCCGGTGCTTCCGTGAACAGTCTGCCTACCTTGGCCGCAGCGCCCGGCAGGGTCATACCTGTCGGGCACAGCAGCCATAGCAGGCAGACTCAGAGTTTGCCGATCCAGACACAAGGGTGCCGGTAATCTTACCGGCACCCTTGTTTTTGTACCTGAAAACTCGTAATGAATCCCATTGAGTTGAGTCATAGGTGGAGAAGTAGCGTGAGATGTATTCCGTGTTTGCTCTTTTCTGGGTCTGTATCCTTAGTCCATTTAGTGGTGTCCCCACCATGTTTGTCAGTGGTGTGCATTCTGGTGTGTAGGTTCTCCCTCCTGGGGTAGTGGTTTTCCCTCCTGTTTCTGTTCTACCTTCTTGCTTCTTTGTCTTTCTTGTATCGAGGCATGTCGGGGTAACTGTTTACTATTTGGGTTGAGTTTGTGATGTAGGTTTCTTGGTGGCGGGTGTCCTCTTGGGTCAGATTGTGGTGAGATTCGAAGAAGGAGATGAATAAACCGCACTGCAAACCTTTGAGCACAGTGGAATTCAGAGCAGTTACAGTCTGGTGTTTGAGTATAGCAAGATTCAAACAGTGTTTGGGATCAACAACAACTTAAAACCTTGTGTGCAGCGAGTATTAAACTGTCACATGTGTACTTCTGTATATAGTAAGAATCAATCAACTGTATGTGAAGCTAAGAGCACAGCAGAGTTTAAAGCGGTCACAGTGTGTAGTTTGAGTGTAGCAAGGTTCAAGCCGTGCCTGGGACTGATAGCCACTTAAACCTTTGTGCGCAGCAAGAATTAGAGCACTCACAAAATGTGTGTTTCTGCAGCAAGATTAAACAGTGTGAGGAATCAACAACACTTTAAACCTTTAAGAGCAGCAGAGATTAAAGCAGTTACAGTGTGAAGTATTAGTGTGGCAAGATTCCTTAAACCTTTGTGCGCAGCAAGAATTAGACCGTCACGATGTGCACTGCTGAATGCAGCAAGATTAAACAGCGAGAAGTTTTGGTGTGTAGTTTGAGTGAAGCAAGATTCAAAAAGTGTTTGGGACTAACAGTAACTTAAACGTTGTGCGCAGCAAGAATTAAAACAGACACAATGGGTCTCATTACAAGGTTGGCGGTAACCCGCCATACCCACTAGCGGGTTGCTGCCGACCCTTGAAAACACTGAATCTGCCGCTTGACTTCCCAGTTCCACCGGGACGTTACAGGCCCCGGTGGAGCAGGAAGCCAGGCGGCATATTCGGTAACTCGTAGGACTCCATGGGAGTGAAGAGACGGAAGCACTGGCACCGTTGCTAGCGGTGCTGGTGGTTCCATGATGACTCTGCCTACTGGAACCGTTGCGCCCGGCAGGGTCAGACCTACTGGGCGCTACGGCCCTGGAGGCAGACTCATAGTGTGGCAGTCCGGAAACAAGGGTGCCAGTAGGTTTACCGGCACCCTTGTTTCCAGACTGCCACACTCGTAATGAGGCCCATCTGTGTACTTCTGAATGCAGCAAGATTAAACAGCGAGAGGAATCAACAACATGTTAGACCTTTCGGTTCAGTAGAGATTAAAGCAGTTTCGGTGTGTAGTTTGAGTGTAGTAAGGTTCAGACAGTGGTTGGGGCCAATGGCAACGTAAACCTTTATGCTCTTGGTTCAAAATGTATGCAGTACCTACGATGCAGTTAGTTTCAAGATGTGTTCAGAACCTACAATGCAGCGAGTTTCAAGATGCATGTATTACCTACAATGCAGCTATTTTTAAGATATATGCAGTGCCTACAATGCAGCTAGCTTCATTATCTATGCAGAACCTACAATGCAGACACCCTCAAGACATGTGCAGTACCTACAATGCAGCTAGTTTCAATATTTATGTAGTACCTACAGTGCAACCAGCCTCAAGACATGTGCTGTACCTACAATGCAGCTAGTTTCAATATATATGTAGTACCTTCAATGCAGCTAGTTTCAAGATGTATGCAGTACCTACAATGCAGCTAGTTTCAAGCTATGCGCAGAACCCACAATGCAGCTAGTTTCAAGGTGTATGTAGTACCCACAATGCAGCTAGTTTCAAGATATAGGCAGTGCCTACAATGCACCTAGTTTCCATATATATGCAGAGCCCACAATGCAACTAATTTCAAGACATGCAGTACCTACAATGCAGCCAGCCTCATGATATGTGCAGTACCTTCTATTCAGCTAGTTTGTATATATGTAGTACCTACAGTGAAGCTAGTTTCAAGATATGTGCAGTACCTACAATGCAGCTTGTTTCAAGATGTGTACAGTACATACAATGCAGCCAGCCACAAAACGTGCAGTATCTACAGTGCAGCTAGTTTCAATATATATGCGATACCAACAGTGCAGCTCTTTTCAATATATATGCAGTACCTACAATGCAGCTAGTTTCAAGCTATGTGCAGAATTTACAATGCAGCTACTTTCAATACATATTGTAAGGAACTCATGGTGGCAACAGTAAAGACAGACACAAGTGCATACATTGGTTGCAAAAACACCCAATCTAAACCTAAATCGAAGATGGGAGCAAGCTACGACCATCAAACAATAATAAGGTTGTCCTAGTGGTGCTGTGTCAAATAGAAAGGCCTATACTAAGAAAAACCTATTACCAAAACAGTGTGGGCTAGGGTTCACAAGAAAGAAGTGTTCAAAAATGATAAGTCAGGATGTGTTAGCCGGGGTCTCCCTTCCCCATGTTTTAAGCACAGGACAAGGTGGGAGTCCTGAGCACAGCACACTCTCGAGCTTTCCCAGCACGAGACAACAGTTTTGGTTCACGTATCATTAACTTTGGTGGTTAAGTCTCTTTTCTGCAAAAAGTCTCTTGTCCCCCAAGGACGTGATGGGTTTAAAAAAAAACAAACAAAAGAAGTTATGTTCCAAATGTACGTTGGGTGATGACTTCACCCCTGGGTGCCCCTCTTCCGGGCGCAGACCTCTCATGAATCTCAACCTCCGTCTGTCAGGTTCACTATGGCTTTTCACAAATCAATTTCTCTTTTAACACTCACAAATCTTAATGTCTTTTTAAACAGTTCACTGTGGACATCTCTCTACCGGGTTCACTTTTGTCAACACACTGTTTCTTGGGACTTTAGACTTCGCCCCTCTTTATTGGCATCCCTCTGCCGGGTTCACTCTTGCCATTTCACAATTCCTTTTACTTTCTTCTGATGCAGGATTTACTTCCAATTGTTTGTCGGTCAAAGACTTTTGACTTTAGACCCCTGTATGACCACTTTGACCTTTTCCTCTCGGCTTCCCTAGGGCCTTCTGGTATCAGTAGTTTCATTCAACGTAGGATCAACAAGAGTATCTCAAGTGAGCACCCACTTAGTGCCGGACCCCTCTGCAACTGGTCTTCCCTTAACAATTTACAGTTCTTTGAACGTTCCTCAATGTCCCACTTTGCGACTTTCATTCAACACAGTTTGGTCTCTTTATCAGGGCCCCTTCGACTCACCGGCTGTGAAGAACCACTTTGCTTTTCATTCTGTCTTGAGCTAAGGCAGGTAACACGGTATTAGGTGTATCCCTCTGTCCTGCTTATCAGCAGAGACATGCTGTGTACAATTGACATCTGCTGCAACACGCTTGGGCTATTGTTCACGGTTTTATATTTCCTTCTGCAAAGGCTTCATGGGCCTGGGTCGGAAAGGGCAAAGTCACTTCTCTCCTTGTCGCCCCTTCGATATTCGCCACCTTTCTCCACCTCTTGAAATGCCGTGCTTGGATAGCTCTCTCTTCGTGGGGTCTGCCTTGCTTGTACTGTGCTCTTGTGCTCCACCTTTTATCCCTGTGGGGAAGGGAAAGGGCCATCAGGTGTGTGTGATTCTGGTCAATTGCCTGACTTTGACTGAGCCTTGTATTGGGACATGTCAGGTAAACCGCTCTGGTGTTAGTCCGTTGTCTTTTGTGGCGTGCGAAAGTGTTTGTGTGGAAAAAGGGGAGGGGGCAGTGTTTCTGAATGTCCTACGTGGTAGGATGGGGAAAAAGTGTTGGAAGAAGGGGGCTACTGTGTCTCACCCATCGGTGTCCCACGTCCACTCCCCAAGGACCCCCCATCCAGGTGATCCTCCCTCTCTGGTCCACCCCCAGGAACTGGATCCAATAGTGATGGCTGTGTCCTGGCCACCTGGATGACAGATCCCCGGGGACTATATAGGTAGACACCTTCAGGTTTCTCACACAACCCTACATCACCTTTCCATCACCCCTCCATTCTTAATTTAACACTTCTTCCCCCATCCCATTCCTCAGTCAGTCAGTCTTTATTTCAGCAGAAACCGCCATAAAAATGCACATATTACATTAATACAATACTTTAATCATATGTACATTACCAAAACAGTAATGAGTGTAAGAAATCAATGGCGAATTAAAATCAGAAAATGTGTTAAATTTTGCAGAAATGAGTGTCTTAAAATCATAAGACTGTAGAAATAAAACCTTAAAAATAGAAAAGAAAAATATGCAGGTCAACAATTCGTTAGATACAATAGTTGATGCAGAATTCTACACAACATGTGCAAATGACTACCCATCAACAGGTTAAGATTCATTTAAATATAATAGGGTACTCTCAACAGATACTTTCATTATTCATAAAATAACTACATGCATTTGGCTACCCCTCAGGGTGATGTACGATTGTGTCGGAAAAGTAAGATACAGGTTCCGGGGAGATATCCTAATCTAAAAATGTAAAGCAGCATCTTTACTCAGAGGTCACACTGATAAGTTCAGATCTTCTAGTTCATGCCCTACTTAGGTAGGAGCCCAGGGCATAGGCGACTCTCACCTCTGAACACAAAAGTAGGAAGGTAAGAGGCGGTCTTAAGTGTCTTAACCCACTTCCCCTGATAGTGCTCAACAACCAGTTATTTCTGATGTCTGCATATATAGTGCAAAACAGAATAAAATGTGCAAGTTTTCCTATAGCACCACAGATCCAGCATTGGGTGGCTCCACACTTCCATGTAGAGGTGCTCACTGCCAACGGCAACACCTTTAACCTCCTTCTAGTCTGTAAAATCTTGTGATATTGATTAGTCACAAAAATAAGGTACCCTGGCAGTCCCGTCATAGGTCTAAGTGGAAGGTACGCTCTAACCTGTGTGCTAACTACCATCTTGTCTTCCCTTTTGTCTGCCAGGTACTGCCCAATCCTAAATTTTACAATTCTTTTGGGAATCCCATACAGCATCTTGTGATCGTTAAAACAGATTCCCAGGCCCAGCTTGTGTAGAAATGAATTAACTGGGTGACCCCTCACACTTGTGCGCTCAATCCCTGCGATCAGTCATTCAAATAATAGTTCTATTCCTTGTTGGTTTTAACTAAAGATGCTTGAATTAGGTGAATAACTATGTGAAGGTTACATCATTTATTTTAGGTGCATTCATATACAATCTTATTCAGCCATTGTAGATAGATGTAGTGATCAACAGCCAACAATAACCTCTTGATGCACGTGCCTCTTGTTTCGGCAAACTGTGGCTTCCTCTAGGCTCGTTAAACAATATCTGGCTATTTACCAAGATAATGCACAACATTTGGTTGTAATTTGATTGTAATGTTTGGTTACAGTTTCATTATAACATACTAATATTCATTACATTTAATACTTAGAAATTTAGATTACAGTACAATCCATAAACGTTAGTCTGTAAGGACGAGAGATGGAAAAAAGATGGCCCAACATGAGACAAAAGCATGGTTTTATTAACGGGTGTGGTTTGGATTGAGTAATTCCTATAACACACCACTATGCTTGGTTGCATTAGTTGTTTCACAGTATAGTCAGCTGCCTTGTGCTTCACATGCGTGGTTAACGCCATGGATAGTGAATAAGGGAAAGGTATGCCAGCTGCTGGCTTGTGTGTCAGCATTTTGCAGGGGCCCCCAACTTGCCTGTGTGCAGGTTGATGGTGTTTGTTTGTTTATTTATTTATATAGCGCTCTTGACCCGGGGGTATATATGCGCTTTGAACATCAGGTTACGGTGTGATTCAAGGTAATGGTTATCACTAGATGCTTATGGGCAGTGGTTGTGGGGGACGGGGGGGTTTAACTGTCAGATCAACTGTAATTGTTGTGAGTGCTGGTTCTGGTGACTATCTAACAGGCTTAGTGTGAGGGTAGAAAAGGTTCGGTATTTATGGTCCAACATGTAAATGAACATTCATGTACTAGAGTTTTGAGTTGTGTCGCACAAACCCTGTGTGGGATAGAAAGGAGAATAATTCCTGTAAGAAAAATGAGAGGCCAGTATGATTGATAATATTAGCGCCATGCAGGTTGGTGTGTGGATTATTGACCAATCCACACGTATGTATTCTTGCAAGCAAAGTTCATAGTTGCGCTTGGGGAGTCCTCTGAGTGGCTGTTGGTAATGTCCGCCTAGGGTGTCGTTGCTATTAGGACCTTGTTGTCTGTATAACCTAATACTGGTAATTTCCTACCATCGCACCTTGGAACATCGGCCCTTGAGGCAAGAAAAGGCTCTTCGATTGAGTTAGTATACAAGTTGACTAGGAGGGTTCCAGAACACACCCTTTATGCACCCCCTTTCCCACCTTTATTTCATCACTGAGTTTGCCTGCCGTAACGAACCTGCACCCTAACATTTTTGTGAAGTGCCTTGATCATTCGCAGTAGGGGCCTTGGTACACCTATTTCACACAACGTTTTCCATAGGCAGTTCCTGTCCACATGGTTAAAGGCGGAACTCAAGTCCTTAAAGGCCACTGTTAGGTAAGATTTTCATAAAAATGGTAAATCTTCCTGACCTGTGTCAACCTCAGAACTTTTTGCTTTACTGGTGGATTATTTTTCCTTAAACCTCTGTGAGTGGAACCTTTTCCACACTCACAGAATCATTTACTCTTTATATGGGTGTCATTTTTTAGACTCTCCATACTGTCTTTTAAAAGTTATCTTCTTTAACAACTTTCTGGCAATAAGTGCCTGTTGTTGCTGGGTTTCCTAGGGACTTCCCATTTAACTTTCTCTGGCTAACCTTGTGAGAACTACAGTTCCCACGGGTAGAAAGGATCTTTGGATCCCTTTTATATTTTATTTGGTGAAACCAGCACACCCCACCTTATGTGGAGTGCTAGGGAGATACAATGTATCCCCTTTCACACTAAAACTGTAACAATTCTGTTACAGGGACAAGCTTACCTTCATTGGCTGGTGGCAGTGATACCTTGTATTAATTTGGTTCTTCTTTACCGCGAGCTGTGTTCACAGTTGCAGTAAAGGCACCAAAGGGTGCTAATTTTACCAAAATAGCCCCTGTCTTCTTTTTTTCACCATTTTAGTGTTTCTTGTCCTTTCTTGTTCCTTCCCCTGACATCCAGGGTGGGAAATTCATTTGTGTGATTTTTATCATCGGCGGGAGTCCCCTAGACTCCCCTCCCAGGCTCCAGTCTGTCTGTGAAAGCAGGAACCGAGGGAGGAGTCTAAAACTCTGCAGTCCTTTGTCTTCCTCCTTGCCTGAAGGGGGGACAAATCCCAGTGGGGGGCTGGCTGTCCTGATTGGACAACCAGACCGCCTCTTGTTGTGAAATTCAGGGAGAGAATGCAGAAGTTGTGTTGTAGTTCCTGTTAAATACTGCGAACCTAGAAGCTGAAGACAAGTCGACCACTGGAACCATACCCAAAGAGGACGGTGAAGGAAAAGCGGCTGAGACGATTTCCAGCGACCGGAGACCCTGCTGTGTAACCGAAGCCTGCTGTAGCCCTTCCTTCCAATCAACCTGGGGACTCCGAAAATGATAGCCCTGACCAAGAGCCTAGTGAGACCCACTACACTCCAGTAGACATGCATTTTGAGCCATCCCACTTCATGATGAGACCTTGTGAGTCTGCAATGCCCCAATACCCTGGCACCTCTTGCTATTGTGTGGTGCACAGTCTTCCGAATTCCAAATCCTGCTGAAACTTCATGGACATCTTGATGTATCGCCAGAAACATGAACTGAGTCTGAAAAATCATCTCACCAGAGTGCCGGACCTTTGTAGCTATGAGAATCCGACCGCAATATTCTGTCTTCATATGTGCTCCTTTAAAAGGCACCAAGACTACAGAGACACATCCAGCCTAGAGCCTTCTCCATGGATCCCTGCTGCAAAGTCCTTTCTGAGGTCCTGTTTTCAGTTACCATGACAAGGAATCCACTGACCAAGTTTTTGGCTGCAGATCCTGAAGTCCTCCTGCTGCAAAATCTTCTTCCATGGTGAGGTACTGTGTTGGCTTGGGTATGTACTTACCTTAAGCCTCTTGGGATTTCTGTGTAGTTGTGGGGTGTTTTTTGTGACAGGGAGGCCTGTCATTCAGTGCACCCAGTCCCACCGCTACAATCCTGCTTGGGCATCTTCTGCGAAGCCCCTGGACCCTCCTTTAACTCTTAAAGTAAAAAACTCACCTGTTTGACCAGACTTCCTGAGGAACTTTGACTTTGCTACTTTAGAACCTATTCTGACACTGTTGGTCACTAGATCCTAGTGACCCCCCTTCTGCCACTGAGAACAGTCATGCTCCAAGAATAAGGGAAAGACTTTTAGGGGATTGGGCCTTTTGCCTCGAAAAGCAAACAAGCGTTTACATGTTACTTACTTGTAAAATAGTTGGTTTGTAACTTTAACTCTGAGAGTGAACAGTTACACAAAGTTCTTACCTTGGATGTGTGATGCACTGTTCTCAAAAGTATGTTTAACATCTTTCTTTACTTAGAAACCATTTTGCCATTCTAACAGAAAGTAGATGTAAGGGGATATTACTTACATGTGATTTGGTTGTGCTTCTTCCCAAAGGTAATGTGTTGGTTTCACCAGATTATTCCTGTTAGGATAATTGTTTGAGTGTCCCCCAACTGGGTCTTGCTTCCCCTGACTTGCTGTTAGCCTGTCCAAAAGTATGTAACATCTTTCTTTCCTTAGAAACCCTTTTGCCATTCTAACAGAAAGTAGATGTAAGAGTATATTACTTACCTGTGATTTGATTGTGCCTCCTCCCAAAAGTGATGCTGTTAGTTTCACCAGATTATTCCTATTAGGATAATTGTATAAGTGTCCCCCAACTGGGCCTTGCTTCCCCTGACTTGCTGTTAGCCTGTCCAGAATAAGTCTGCCTTTGTTTTTACCTACCTAGAATAACTTTGAGTCAGTCAGTAAAATGTAACATTGGGGTTTGCTTTCCTTGTGCTGTTTTAGACAGACACAAAAAGAGTCTTAGGTTTATAGATGCCACAAGCTGCTGATAGCTCCTTGAAAAAGTATATGGGGTTTGCTTACCTTGAGTTAGCTGTGCGTTATCCCAAAAGTAGTTATAGGATTTTACTCAACTAGTATAACTGTGTGTTATCACAGAAGTAGTTATAGGTTTTTACTGCAGCTAGAATAAGTGTTCCACTATTCACAAAACGTATACTGTCCAGTTAACTGAATATATGATTTGTTGCTGAGCGTCACTGTACAACTGGTAGGGTCTACTACCCTTGAATTACGTAATGTAATCTGAAAGTAACCATTGGTTTTTACTCCCCAAGAATAAGTGTGACCTATACTAAATGTGTATGAAAAGGTTTTGACTTCCCTAGAAATACTTTTATAAGGTTTATGCTTTGGTCTGTGTGCCTTCAAGCATAGTCCTGTGTTCTGATAATTGTGATTACGTATAATGCGTGATAGTACTTAATTACCCCTAGATTTATCTGGGCCTACTTGTATTTAAATAAATCCTTTATTTGTACAATACATAGTGTTTCAGTGTTTCTTGGGACCATTTGTATTACAATTTAATTTGTACTGATTGTACAGCCCTCTCTTCATCCTAAAATAAGCCTGGCTGCTCTGTCTGCACTACCATGAACTCAGGTGGTACAGCCTTATACTAAGAGTGGAGTCTTGCACTGTCTCAATTGAATGGTTTTACTAAGCCCTTGGTTGGACTTCAGAAAAACTGTCCTAACAGCCACGTAGACAGGAACCCCCAGGATTTTGACATACTTGGGCAGTATCAGATACAAATTCAAGCCCTGAAACATAGTACCCGTCCCTGGCCTAAATATGAGTTGAGTATCTGACAGCACATTGCTGTCCTACACCCTTTCCTCAAGTCCTTTTAGGAGGACTCCTGCAAAAATCTTTAACGAACCGCCAAGTAAAGTAACCGGACGATAGGGACATGGGTCCGCTAGATTTCCCTTTTTAAATATAGGTTCTATAATGCCAGTGCATCAACTTAATGGCAGTGTATTAGTAGAGATAAGTGCATTGAAAAATTGTACTAAGACCGGTATAAATATTTGAGGCTGACTTCTGAAGATGTCATTAGGTACACCATCAATCCCCAGTGATGTATAGGGCTTTTGCCTTGATATCACATGTTGTACCTCTTCCACAATAAACGTGCCCAGCAATTCTATGGCCACAAATGTCCTGACTTTAGTATGTCTGGGCTGTCAGTTTTACAGAGATGTAAAGTCTAGAAATGATTTATCCACACCTTTTCTGAAATGTCGATTTCTGGAAGCTTCCTGACTCCCAGATCCAGTTCTTCAGTGTTCCTTGACAAAATGGACCAAAAGTCCTTGGTATTATTTTGACCTGCCCCAGCGGAGAACCTGTCCCACCTCTCATTTGCGATCTCCTCCCTTCTACTTGCTAATTCTTTTCTAAAGCCGCCCTGCTTTTCTCTTATGATACTAATATCTGGTTGCTGACATTTTAGGGCGAGCATTAGAGCTTTCCTTCTATTCGTACAAGGTTGGGAGAGCCAACACCTCCTTAGTCTACTAATTCTCTTTGTATCATTGTTTGGTGCTCTAAAGGCTTCACCGCAGTACGTCATTATGCGGGAGAAAACATCTATAATAACCTCCGGATTATGGTGAAGATGTAAACAAATAGATAACTCCTCTCTACAGGAACGAATAGTCAACTTCAGTAGAGAAGCTTATTTAGCAGATGTCCACCTAACTGCCCCTGAATCCTCTTTTCATTAAGTTACTGAAGAAGACCAGAGAGTTCGCTGGAGGAGAGTTACCCCGGTCCCAAGTCCAGGTGAGTACGAGAGGATTGTGGTCACTTTCACTCCTCTCTATGATTTTGAAGCCTCGTATGATTACCCAGCGTGGACGGGTGTCAGTATATAATCAATTATACTCCAAAATCACCCTGTAACAAGAAAGGAGCAGTCCCCCCATTTAGTGTTCTGAAACCTGCCTCGTGTAGTATCTCCCAGAAGTCCTCCCCTGTACCGAGCCAAATATTGATATGATGTGGCATTTATAACGTGCCTGTACACAAATGTTTCTATTAGAAATACAAGTGTTATATTTATTTTACATTTTTAAAGCGCTCACACAGCCCACAGGCATCGAGGCGCTGTTACAGGAATTGTTTGTTTTTTTTTTTGAGTAATTGGTTTTTTTTTGTCTTAGTTGCGTATTTATAATGCGTTTAAACACCCAGAGGTTTCTAAGCGTGGACCCGGGGATCGAACCTGTGTTGCTTCGTGTCGTCTTGCTTCCAAGGTGCACACGTGGCCGCTGAGCTATCCTCCCGGGTTATATTCAAATTGCCAACCATGATCATGAGATAGTTGGCATCTGCATCCAAATTAGTGTTCATAAAATCTCCAGTAGATTAAAGAGTGCAAGAGACGCCTTTCCCGTTTTGTTATCATAAAAGTTTACCAGGCCAAGTTCCTGTCCGTCTTTGAATTTTAGGCATATAAAAAGAAGATGTGGATCTGACCTCATGGATACAATTTTAGATATTGCTAGACTAGTTGAGAGGTAAATGGCCAGTCCACCCGAGGGCTTGCATTTTGAGCGAAGTCTGATAGTGGGGACTAAGTGGAGCGTGAGTCCATGTATATGTACTGGGGTTGTGGCCCAGGTTTCTTGGAACATACAAATCTGGTATTGGATGGTAAAATTCTACCAGTCAAAGTTGCTGGATGTCCCCTTAAGACCAGCAATATTCCAATTCATGATGTATAATGTACCTGCCTTATCCCTATTGCTTCTCTCTGTTAATATACCAAAGGCCACTCCTGTCATCTTTGCGACCTTGGTCAGGGGGGTACCTACTTTAGTTGGAGTGAACCTATGGTCAAGTGTTGGCAATATCTTGCCCTCCATAAACAGTGCAGTGTTCAGATAAAGGGAATGCTGGCATAAAATCAAGGGTAGTCAGTTTTAGGGGTAGAGAGGTTAAGTCAGTCTATCTCATCTAAAGATTCAAGACATGCAAACTCGTTACTATGCTGGAAGTTTGTACCCTCCCCTCGTGTTTGTGCCATTGTCAGATCTTTACCAACTGCAGGCTGACCTAGGGCTGAGAGATGTGATTGCCTGGGTTGATGACAGTCCCGCAACCAAGGGTGTGTGTAAAAGAAGATCAGTGGTACTAAGCCTATGTCTGTACGACCCTGTCATTCATAATTTCCCTTCCAGAGTCTCTTACTGACCAGTGTGGGGTTAATGAGAGTTATGGTGACTCAGTCCCCCGGTATATTTTTTCTGTTCGGGCATACCCAATTGGACCTTTTGGCGATCAGAAGGCCCAACGCCCTATGTACACTAAGTCCACAATTTGACTTAATGAAATGTATTGCCTTATTCAAAAGTAATACAGTATTCTCTGAGTTTGGGTCGTGAAGCTTGGATACGCTTGTAAGCACCACCACCAGTGACACCGCTTGAGGTGGTACATTGAGGCAGAAATAAGCTTGCCTCTCTGAGGATAGAGCACTCTCTGGTTCCTCTGCCTATTTTGTTAACGTTCCATCTTCCCCTCCCCTGGATTATATCCTCTGCCATCTTTCAATTTCCCCATTGCGTCTGTAAGGTCTATGATATCTGTGTCCCTCTTGTGTTGGCTTGGGGACGATTTAGCCACGTTACCTAATAGTTTCCTAGCTTTATTAGCCTTATTAATGAAATTGGCGTCCCTTGACCACAATGCTGTGTCTTTGAATAACTAGTCATAGATTCTGTGGGCATATTCTGCTGTGTCTCTAAATAAGTACTGAGCGTCCTGTGGGCTTATTCTGCCAATGCTCCAACTCCTTATTTCAATTATGTTTAAGTCTCATTGATGTATAGGATTTGGCTCTCCATTAAGGCAAGCCTTTTCCCGTAGGTGCACCTCTGGTCAATGGGCAGGCTCTTGGAGGGTCTGAGATCCGCCATCAGATGTCTGGCTGGATCTCGGACCAGGCCTGCCTAAGCCCTGACAAGGCTTTACTAAGCTGGGGGCTCAATGATCTAATCTGTTCTGTCCTCCTTTCCCCAGCAGTCACTCGCGCATTTGCAGGTCATATTTGCTCAGCATGTTTTTTTTCTATTGGTCTGAGAGGGACACCACAGGAATTAATGGGACATGACTATAACTGGGATGGGGCAATCACTGTTAAAAGCAGGCTTTCTACATGCTGGGCACACTATTGTTTTCCAAATCTGCATTTTATGCTTTCATTAAAAAAAATCACAGGTTTGTTTGTTTGTTTTGTTTGTTTTATTATTTATATTGCACACCAGACCCAGAAGTATTCGGGAGCGAAAGCATAAAGAGGGTTATTAAGCTTGGGTTACATAGTTACATATAGGAATAGTACAGCTAAGGTTACAATGCTGTGTGCAAAAACAACAGGCATAGCAAGTAGGTATATACAATAAATAACAGGAGTAGGCATGAGACACATAGATATAGCACAAGTAATGAAGTCCCGTATATACAAGATATCCTAAGAAGGGTGTAGGTCAGTATACATGTCAGGTGGGATCAGACGTCATGTTTCTTTATCCAGTGAATGAGACTGGATCTAAATTGCAGGTAGGGTAACTCTTCTCTTAAAGCAGGAGGAAGGGAGTTCCAATATTGAGCTGCTTTAACAGGGAAACTGCTCCCACCGGCTTTAGTGAGCTTAAATCTAGGTACTAGTTAGCTTTTCTTAGGGGGCGGGAGGCCGTTTGTTGGATGAGTCTGTCCGTGAGGTATTGTGGTGCTGCATGGTTAAGGCATTTGTGTGTCAGGGAAGTAGTTTTAAGGAAGATTTTATCTTTTGTAGAGAGCCAGTTGATGGATCTTCTAAGATCAGATATGTGGGCATTTTTGGGGAGACTTAGAGCGGCTCTCAGGGCATTATTTTGGAGGGTTTGGATTTTGGAAGTGATGAATTTGTTGCTGCCTAAGTATAAGGCATTGCAATAATCCAATTTGGATAAGATTAGGGCTCTTGCTAAAGTGATGCAGTTGTTTGGCGAAAGGAATGGCTTGGCTCCTCTGATAAGTTTGCAAGTATAGGATGCGGCAGATGCCAAAGCGTTTACTTGTTTACCAAAGGTGAGCGTGGACTCTGTGTAGAAGCCAAGAGTTTTGACTACTTTGGCGACGGTGATGGTGTTATTATCAATTATGAGGGAGGCATAATTGGGACCCAGTTTTTTAATGTTGGAGGGAGTACCTAGAATGAGGAGTTCAGTTTTGTCATCATTCAGCATAGACCGTGGGAGGCCATCCATGCCTGGATGATGAGGTACACTCTGTTCACGAAGGCCAAAACCTTATCATAGTCTCCCATCAGCGGGATGAGGATCTGTGCATCATCTGAGTAGTTTGTGTAGGTGATACCTAGACTATCTAGATCGTCGAAAAGGGGCTTTGTGAAGATATTGTACAGAGTGGGCGAGACGCAGGAGCCTTGGGGTACACCGCATAATATAGGCGCAGGGTCTGCAGCTGCTAGTGGAGAGAATACTCACATTGTTCTATTATCAAGGAAAGACTGGATCCAAGCGACTGCCTCCTGTGAGAAGCAGGCCACAGAGACCAGGTGGTTACATAGTATTGAATGGTCCACCAGGTCAAACGCGGCTGAAAGGTCGAGGAGAAGTAGGAGTGCCGTCTTGCCTTTGTCTCTTAGTGTGTCTATTTGTGCCTTGAGGTCCAGGAGTGCAGTCTCAGTACCATGCTGAGGTCTGAAGCCAGACTGGCGAACGCCTAGAAGGTGATTTTGTTCTAGGTAGTGCTGAATTTGTAAGTATGCTACTTTATCCAGGATTTTTAGTAGGAATGGCACTGTGGTTATGGGGCGGTAATTAGTTGGGATGGAAGGGTCGAGTGTTTGTTTTTTGAGGAGGGGGAGGAACCAGGAGTGTATCAGGTTGTTGGGTATGGTGCCTGATGTGAATGAGGCGTTAATGAGTTAAGTGATGAAGGGGGAACGTTCACGGGCAGCGTCTTTTATAATTTGGGCTGGACATGGGTCGCCTTGACAGTTGGATGGTTTGAGGGTGAGGATAACTTTCTCAACTTCTTTGGTAGATACTTTACGAAAGTGGAAACTAGGGGTTAGAGAAATAGGAGGAGTTAAAGTTGATTGCGGTGGTGGTGAGGTATTCGTGGCTGTCTTAGAGGTGGTACCATTGATGTCAGTTTTAGACGCAATAATGGTATCTTTTTTGTTGTTAATCTTCATCTGGAGCGTTGTTAACTTATTGGCCAAGGCATTTTGTACGCTCGTGCACCAGTTCTTATCCTTAAGGCAGGAGTCAGGTGCTTGAATGGGGGATTCTATCTCTTTAAGGATAGCAAACAATTCTTTAGTGTTTGAGTTGGCTTGGGAGATTCGGGAGTTGTAGGATGTTTGTTTAGCTAGGATAATTTCTTTTTTATAGAGGGTGGCTAGATTATTCAGGTTGTTTTTGTTGAAGTCAGAAGGGTCTGATCTCCAGATTTTTTCACGTTTTTCTTGTCTGATAGCTTTCAAATGGGGCGTAAACCATGTGTTTAAGTGTTGGCGGGGTTTGCTCTTTCTGATCTTCAATGGGGCAATGACGCCTAAAGAAGGGATCATTACTTCGTTGTATATTTCTACCATGGTGGCTGGGTCGATCTGGTCTGAGATGGAATTTAGTGTGGGAAGGATGAGGGGGATGAGGTTTTTGGGGGTGATATTTCCTTTATTTCTAGTGTGAGCGGCGGGAGCTATGTTGCTTGTATTTAAGGGTGGTGTGGCTTCTAGGGTGAAAGATATCAAATAGTGGTCGGTCCATGACTACGGCATTATCGAGGTAATAGTGGGTGGGCAGTTGTGTTTGGCGACCCAGTCAAGGGTCCTTCCTTTGATATGTGTGGGTTCTGTGATCTTTTGGGTGAATCCTAGTTCCTCAAAGGAGTTATTGATCTGTAAGGCATTGGGGTGTAGTGGGTCACTAAATCCAAGGTTGAAGTCTCCTAGGATAAGGCAATGTGAGGAGTTTTTTAAATTGTCAGATAGTACGTTCGTGAGGTCTTCCTCGAAGGAACCTAAGGGGCCTGGTGGACGGTAGATCAGATGAATGGTGATGGTTTGTTTGTTGGCGATGGTAAGTTTGGACGTGAGGGATTCGCAGGAATTTGTTTTAAGAGGTGTGGAGAGTCTTAGCGTTAAGTTCTTCTTGACAATTATGGCAAGGCCTCCACCTCTGCAGGTGATACGGTCTAGTCTTATGAGAGTATAGTTGTCTGGCGTGGCTGGCATAATTGCTGGGCCTGCTGCAGGGTGGAACCAGCATTCGGTAATGGCCAGGAGGTCTATGTTTTCATTTTGGATTATGTCTGCTATATCTGTGGCATGGGCTACCATGGAGCGGGCATTTATTAAAACGCCTTTTATGCCAGTTTGGGTGAGTGGAGCGGATAGCGACTGATCTTTGTGTTGGCAGTTCGAGGAAGAGGTGTGATCGCTGAAGAGTCGATAGTTGAGCTGGAGTGGGTGTTGGCTGCTGTTGCCCCTGGGGCAATTAGTAGAGAGGTGGACATTAGTTAGGGGATCATAGATTCTTGGGAGTCTAGCACGAAGTTTAAGGTTTCTCTGTTGGACGCTACAAGGTTTAGTAGCCATGCCGGCAAACTCAAGAGGTGCACTTGCATGTGTTAATTGGTTCTGAGACTGGGACATGTTAAAGTTTTGTAGGGTGATCAAGTTTAGGACAGTTCTGAGTAGAACAGTGTAGAGTAATGGCAGATACATAGTTTGTTCGTGGGGGCGGCTTGAGTGCTAGGGCGGCTCGAGTGCTAGGACGGCTCGAGTGCTCATCTAAGTTCAGGTTTGCAGTAGGGCTAAAAGGCAGTATGCAAGTAGGTAGGTGTAATTGTGGCAATGGGATTCACCTAGACTCAAAATTCACAGTGGGCTAAGCAGTGGGCTAAGCAGTACAGCAGGTAGGTGCAATTGTGGCAATGGAATTCACCTAGATTCAAAATTCTCAGTGGGCTAAGTAGTGGCCAGTACAGCAGGTAGGTGCAATTGTGGCAATGCGGAACACTTAGATTCGGAGTGCACAGTAAGGTTAAAATGCAGTGTGCAAATAGGCAGGATTCGCAGTAGAGGCTAAGCATGCAATTTGCGCAATTATGGCTCCGGGTTCGCCTAGATTCAAATTCACAGTGGGCTAAGCAGAGCAACAGATAGGTGCAGATTTGGCAGTGGTTCACCTAGATACAAATTCACAGTGGGCTAAGCAGAGCAACAGATAGGTGCAGATTTGGCAGTGGTTCACCTAGATACAAATTCACAATGGGCTAAGCAGTGCAACAGGTAGGTGCAGATATGGCATTAGTTCACCTAGATTCAAATTCACAGTGGGCTAAGCAGTGCAACAGGTAGGTGCAGATATGACAGTAGGTTCACCTAGATTCAAAATACACATTTGAGGCTAAATAGTGGCAAGCAGAGGCTAGGCATTGCAACAAGTAGGTGCAGATATGACAGTAGGTTTCATTTATATTCGGGAATCGCAGTAGAGACTAAGAACACAGTGTGTGGGCAAGCTAGCGTACGTTTTAGCATCATTTGACTAGTGCAGTAGGTGCAAGTCACTAAGTAGGGTGAGCCATTTGTTTTTTATGATGGTAGTAGTCACAGGCTAGTGGATAGGTACTGATGGGAGGCGTAGAGATAGCCGTTAGAGTTTTTTTCAATGGATTCGCCGCGTGGGTCGCTACACGCAATAGTCTTGTAACAGCGCAGCACTGCGTGTAATTGAGGGGGTGGGTGAGGACTTAAATACGGGTGGTGGCCTCATAGGAGAGTCAGTAATACAGAGATGGA
The DNA here is from genome assembly GCF_040938575.1 of Ambystoma mexicanum. Lineage (NCBI taxonomy): Eukaryota > Metazoa > Chordata > Amphibia > Caudata > Ambystomatidae > Ambystoma > Ambystoma mexicanum. The sequence goes on from NC_090934.1 coordinate 263,716,979, forward strand.
TGTAACAGCAAATTTCTAAGCTTGGTACCTTAGTGGGGCGACATACGGGAGTTGGTAGTTCAAGCATGTAGGGAAGCAGCGTTCCTGGCAGACGGCAGGAACTGGCAAGTGTTTTCGGGCCAGCTTCACCTTCTGGCGATTTCCGATAGGCTGTTTGAGCCGCGGTGAAGCCAATCAGCTGGTGGAGCGGGCTGCTGGCAGGCAGAAAGGCCGGACTCAAAGATAAATGATGGTGGCGGCCATCTTTAAATGGATAGAACCCTCGTGGTTCTTAATGGCGGTGAGTCGAGGTTGGCGTTTTTCTTTAGATGGCTACTTTCTCTTCAAAATGTGTGGCTGGCGTTGCTTCTGCACTTCGCATGCAGGTGTTTTCGGAATTTCCTTCCGATGCGCTCGATGCGCGTATCATGCACATAGTAATGGCATATTAGAGGATGATGGACTCCAAGGCTTACATGCTGTGTAAAGCAGGGTGTGGATGGTGCTGCTCCTGCAGCACAGTGTGAGCTCCGTCTCCGATGGTGGGCTTGTGAGGACAGACAGGCTGGGACAGGTGATGTGCCTTTGTTTTCGGGCCGGCTTCGCCTTCCGGTGATTTCCGATAGGCTGTTTGAGCCGCGGTGAAGCCAATCAACGTTATATTTATAAAGATGTTATATGCTTGTCAAACCGATTACTCAAAAATACATGCTTCTGTTGTGCTGACAACAGTTATTAGGAAGTTAAACTGTGGGTTGATAGGGGCCAACTTTTGATTTTCACTTCAGGGGCAGAAATATCCCGACCTGCGCCCTGAACATAAGCAAGCGACCAGGCCAACCCATGCTCTGGCCAAATACATTTTATAGCACTTGTTTTCTATAAGGAATTGCAAAATGTCGTTAGATTACCAAGCAGTTTTTAATATATAACATCTCAGCAATGGTCTCTCAACCTGCTGAGCTACCCTGGTAATCTTCTACTGTAGAGCGTCTCTATGGACCCCTTAATGTACTAAAAATCACAGCATTACCAAAAGTATTTTGTGTGCACCATTGTCATGGAAGTGATTTCAAGTGGACTTGATGGGAATCCATAGAAAACACCCCAGAAAACACAGAATGGTAGATTTGTTCGTATTTTGGCTGTATGAAAATTTACCACACAGTGCGATTATAGTGAAGAAGGGGAGCGGGGTTGTGGGGGTCTCCCCCGCACCCATGTCCATTACAATAGCATCGGAGGTGGAGTGGGTTTCCCCCGCAACCTAAATAATACATTTTTTTGAAAAAAGGACCCTGCAGCGTCAGTTCCCATGTAGGTAAGTGAAGGGAACCAGCGTCGCAGAGGGATGGAAGAGTCGGTGGCGGCAAACAGCAAAGTGTGCTGCCAAAAGGTAAGTAGGGGATTGGAGGGTGGGGGTTTGGGTTGCCAGAAATGTCCACCGGAGAAAAAAACAATAGCCATTTCTGTTTAGATGACTTTCGGTCTTTTCTCTCCCGGACATTTCCTTTTCGATCAATTCATGGACAACCAAATTGATTTACAGCGTGCAGTGTGGAAAGACACAGCATGAAAGCAATTGCTTCATTTTTAAACTATTATTTTCAACATTTGCTTTGAGCAGAGTTCAAATGCCAACTCCGCCCCATGGAACTCTGCATCCTCCTCCCAAACTCCACCCCTACCCTGGCACTTGTGGGAACCCCTGTTAAAATTTTTCCATTTCCACCACTGCGTAGGTGTATTATGGATAACTTCCCTTCAGTGAAAGATTATTAGCTAGGTTGAGAGGGTGTGAAGTAATTTCGTTTCTGACGGCACAGTCGTGCTAGCTAAGACCTTAGCTGAATTGAGGTCGCTACCCTGGCTGTCCTCTGTGTGAGTTAGTTTAGTGTCTAACGGGATAGTCGTCGGTTTGACCCCATATTTTCCCCAGTGCCCATTCAAAAATTGTACAACAGGCTCTGAGTGGTGAAGTCCCTGAGCAGAGGTATTCTTGGGCAGCACAGGACCTGCATCTTGCATTTCCCCTTCCACCATCCCATTCATATGTCCTTCTGTCCTGTCTGTTAGAAAGCGAGGTGTGTAATATCTTGGTACATGAACATGCATTTAGTTAACACTGGCTCCACCACAGCGAACAGTCCCTCGCTCAATTCACTCAGATCAGCATCCTTTCTCCTGGGTTCCACATTCTATATTCCCTCTTCTGTTACATCACTATCCCACAATTACATATACATGTGTTAACTAAATGCATGTTCATGTACTAAGATATTACACAGTCCTCATCTCTGGTTTATGTTTCCATCTTCCCCAGCAACATCTGGTCTTCAAGCCCTGCTCTCTAACCCCACAGCACTGGCTACACACTTCAGCGCCAAAGCACAGAACATCCTGTCCTCTCTCTCCTCCGCACCCACTCATGCACCATCATCTCTTGGGCCCCCCTCGGCCGCCCCACCCCTGCCCCTCTTCTCTCCACCCTCCCCCCTGTCACACCTGAGGAGGTTTCCGGACAAGTCCGGTCTATGAAAGCCTCTTCCAAACAGGTGGACCCCTGCCCCTCCAAAACCATCAAGGACAATATCGACTATTTTGCTCCGGCCTTGGCAGACCTCTGCAACCTCTCCTTCACCGCTGGAGTTTTCTCCACTTCTCTCAAGCACTCTTTTGTGCACCCGCTGCTCAAAATACCCTCTGCTGACCCCTCAATTCCGGCAAACTATCGCCCGATCTCTATCACTCCTTTCCTGGGCAAACCCTTGGAGAAGTTGACTATTGCTCAGTTTACCCTCCACACCGAAACTGTTGGCTGTCTCCATGACCATCAGTCTGGCTTTGGAGCATCCAGAGGCACGGAAACCGCTCTTCGGAACACCTGTGAAGACCTCTCTTCTGCTTTCGATACAGTAAACCACAACATCCTGACCTCCCATTTGTATGATACCTTGGGCATCACAGAGCAGGCTAGCATCCTTTCTCTCAGATCGTCCTTCCCAGGTGGAACTTGTTCCTTTCTCTTGGCTATCACTCTCTCTACTTGTGGTGTTCCCCAGGGATCTAATCTATCCCCCTGGTTCTTCAATGTCTACATGGCCCCTTTGGCCCACAGGATCTCTGCCTTCACCTCAAACTTTCAATCTTATGCAGATGACACACAGCAATCTTTCAGGCTACCCTCGGTCTCTTCCTCCTCCTAGCTCATCACAGACTATCTGTCTGCAATTCACTCCTGGCGTGCTGCTAATGATCTCTGCCTTAATGCCAGTAAGACAGAGATCGTCCTTATTGGGACCCCTGCTCCCGCTTTCCCTCTTTCACTCTGGCCGGCCTCCCTTGGTCCTGTGACCTTACCCACCAGTGAGGCAAAAAATCAGGGGATCAATTTCGACTCCACTCTCACATATCGGACATCTCTAAAAAGTCCCACTACCAGCTACACCTCCTCAGACATATTCTACCTTTTCTCACTTTCCCAGAGCCCTGGTTCTCTCTAGACTGGACTACTGCAACAATCTCTTTCTCAATCTTCCTACTTTTACTCTCTGACCTCTTCAACTTATCCAGAACACAACCGCAAGACTTCTCCTTGGCCTCAAGCCCAGGTACTGCATCTCTCTGGCGCTGAAATCCCTCCACTGGCTCCCTGTGGCTGCAAGGATCAAGTTCAAGTCCCTCTGCCTAGTCCACAAGGCCTTCTGAGGCCGGGGGCTGCACTAACTACAACACCCTGTTCCTAAATACTCTCCTTCTAGAGCCCTCCGCTCAGCCTCCTCCAACTCTCTGCGGGTGAGCAGTTCTCCAGAGATTTAGGGGTAGATCTTTATCTTCTGCAGGTGCCTCCCTCTGGAACAGCCTCCCTGCCTCTCTCCATCTTAAGCCAGACCTCCTTATGTTCTGGAAACTCCTCAAGACCTTCCTCTTCTCTTTTTCTCTCCCTCTTCCCTGCTAACGTCCTTTCTCTTCTCTCCTGCTTCCCTCCTCCTTTATCCTCCCCAACTCTGCTCAGTCTCGCTGACTGGTTGCCTGGTGCACCTCCAGAGCCTGACAGGTCACAGGCTCCCCCGGCAGTCCTACACTTACCTCCAGACCTCTGCACTCTGCCTGGCACTACTGCACTCGGAATATGTTCCATGAGCGGGGCAACCTCTCTGCACTTAAACCAGGCCCCTGATGGACTGGGTGCGCTTGTTCTCCGTCCCCAACCCTCGCACTTCCTGTCTGCGCACTTGCACAACCTTGAATGCACTAGGCCTAGCAAGATCGTTTGTCCTGTCCTCCCACTGTCTCCCCTCCCTAGCTTGGTTGCGCTTGAAACACTTGTGCATAGACGCATTATTGATGATGACCTATCACCAATCAGTCTGAATGTCGCCAGTCTAGTATGGTAGTTTATTGTTCTGTATGTATTTTCCCCCTCCTCCTTCTCTCCCCACTCTTGTCCTGCCCTTGTACTATCTGACAAGTCGCTAGGTCTAGTACGGCAGTTTATTGATTGTATGCTCTTTCCTTCTCCTCCTCCCTTCTCTCCTTCCCTCCTGTCATACACTTGCACAAGTAGAAATGCCTCAGGCCTAGTATGCTAGTTATTTTTGTTAGATCATGCGGAAACCTCAAGGCCTAAGAATGACTACTGTATTCCCTTGTTCCCTTTCCACCTTGAATCACTTTGAAGCACTTCACTTGTGTATAAGCACTTCACAAATAAACAATTACAATTACATTGGGCCCCATTATAACCCTGGCGGTAGCCGTGCCTGTAAAACAGGCATGGCTGCCACCGGAGTTGCATTTTTTCCGGCACCCGCGAATGGGCAATTACCGGGTCATGCCGAGTTTGGCGAACCCAGTAATTGCCCATTCGCGGGTGCCGGTAATAAGGGACTCCCCATCCCCATTGGGCCCCATAGGGCTAAATGGGAATGGGGAGGCCGGTAGCACCAGTACCATTAATAACGGTACCGGTGCTACCATCATGTGCTGCTCGCGGATGTCGGTCTATCCGCCAGGTCAGACCTGTTGAGCAGATGGGCACCCGCGAGCAGGACTTGTAGTATGGCGGTGCGTTAGCAACGGTGCCGGCACCGTTGTTACCGTACCGCCATAGTTGTAATGAGGCCCATTGTCAAGGACCTACGTTGTTATCGATGTTAGATTTTGTATGTGTTTTTGTGCCATGTGTTCCTGTGATTTCTATAAATAAATAATAAATAAATGTGACACCCGCCAGTGCCCAAGACGAAAAGGCAATAAAACAGAGTCTAGGTCAAGGGCTGGGGAAGGTGCCGGCCACGTACAAAACACAAGTGACACCTGCTGTTACCAACAATGGCAGGAGATGGATGCGAAGTCTGCGCCGGGAAGGTAGCAGAGGGCTCGATAAATACTAAAATACTAACAGCTACTAAAACAGAGCAAGAACAAGTTGGAACCTGCAAAGGGACTCAGTCCCACCACACCAATACATTGGTCCTGCTCCACGCTAGGCCACGGATATTAGAGTCAGGTGGAGGGTACACACATATGATGACTGAGAAAAGCATGGCGCTCCAATGACTCCTATCGCAATGAACAGGTGCAGCACTCGAGGAGAGAATTGTAAATACTGGAGATAGCATAACTGTAACTTAACTAATGTCAAAGGGGTAGCCCCATGCTCCAATCCCTCCCTGCCAATCAAAGAGTACTAAGCCTTGGGAAAGAACATTAAGTGATTCAATTCAACCATAAAATGAACAAATGCCAAGACGCGCTCTACGCTAACTTTCCACACCAGGCCTATCAACAATGGCCATGTAGGCCTAGAATCAATATATTCCTGGCATGGCAGCACCACACCAGCGCAAAGAAACCCTCACTTGCAAAGCTTTGTCTCTTCAATTCTTACAATAATCGTAGTTGCCACCACACCAGCACGCACTCACTTCCACATGCACACTGCATGTCCAGAATGTCTAAGGTAGGCAACACCTGCGTGACAGCATACATGACAATATACCGCAGCAGGTATGGTGCCACCACGCCGGTCGCCCACAATGCACCCACCATCTTCATCAATTCATTGTATATAAAACAACTCAAAAGGCAGGCATGCTGCACCACAGTGCCTACATGCCGCTTCTTACATACTGCACATTCAAGCAAATGGAACTCAAAAGCAAGCGGGGCGCAACCAATCCAGTACGCATCCACACAACTCCATGCATAATGCATGTTCGGGTATTTTGGACTGAGCAACAAAACAATCTCCTCTTTAGTGATAAGTAAAGGAAGTTCCTTAAAGTCAGTGCACTACTGTGAACTAATGGTGATTTCCCTTAGCTTGTGACCAAGAGTCGGGATTCAATTAATGGCACAGAGTTGAATATTATGCAACAAGTGCTTTTATTGCATTCACAGCAATAAGAAAACACAAGAAAAACTACAAACCCCATAAAGCCCATATCAGCATGTGACCAGCTGTCACCAATCCCCAAAAGTCCATTCACATAGTCCAAAAACTGTCTGTCCTTCCTCATTTCTTCTGTGACACTAGAGCCACTCTTCCACAGTCCTTTGAGGAAAAAATAAAAGCATCGCCAAGGCAGTCCACATTCAGCGGGACCACTGCAAAGACTCTGGACATCCTTCATTAAAACAAATGTATTGAGAAGGCACTAGCTGCTGAGAAGAAACAACGAGAGTCATAAGGCAGGTTACCCGGAGAGATGATACTCACCTCCGTACCATTGAGAGAATCCTGACCCTCCGTCACAAGCTAGTAGCAATCGCCATTCTATGCTGTTATCCCAACGTGTAGCTCAGGAGTAACATGTTACTCATGGCATCTTAAAATGTTGCTCGCCCGTTGCTCAAGTTATGGTGTTGAGGTCAAGAGGAGGTGGTCAAGAGATGAGACCTCAGTAGCAGTACAGCCAGCAGTGGAAGTCTTGGACTGTGCATGAATGTTAGCCAATGAGCGTGATGTGGTTCCACTTGTCTTCTATGTGTAGATGCAAGATTTGAGTTTGTTGCCACCATGCAAATTATTTTTTCAGAAAATGTTCTAACTTATTGCAGTGACATTGTAAAAAAGTTCTCATTTTCAGATTCTTTTCCCAGCTGTCAAATGCATTAATGAGAAAAATAGTTGAACCATGTCCCCTTGCTTGTGTCCTGGAGAAAATTATTATCTTTCTTTCCTTTGTAGCGCTAATAAGTGAATTATGGAGAAATACGTGGCATTCATACCCAACGTTACTGTATTAAATCATTTGCATATGCTGATTTTCGTACAAGTGAGGGTTGTCTTTGCTGCCACCATGTATTATATTTATCAGAAATATTCCTTTTAGTGTCACCTGATTTTAGTGTTACACAGTGCCCTGGTGGAAAAATTGTCATCATTTGAAACTCTGTCCATATGGCATGTGGATAATGTACAGACAATGCAAATGCATGACAATGTTGTCATAATTAAATAATTTGCCTTATATTCAAATCCTATTAAGTTACTGTTAATACGTTTTAACTAACAAGACAAATGCTCAATGTATTGACCAATGTTTATCACTACATTTCCTGGCAGATCCCTTTCGGTCTGATAAAAGACTCTCCAAATCCTTCAGAAAATTACTTTCTTTCTACCTAACTACTCTTTTACCAAGGTAACCATCCCCAGGAGCTTTAAAATGCACCATTTGCCATTACATGTCTAAAGAGTTCCTATTGGTACCCCTCAAAGCCCTAGTGAAGTATTAGTGGTCTTCTATCCTTAGGAATGCACCATTTGCCACATCTGAAAATCAGTGCTCCATTTGTGACCAATTTTACTGTCCAAACATTTGCACCGAATGTTACAAAAATATTTTGAGTGAGAACACAAATCCTCTGGTAATGGTTTAGTCCTACCATATTTTTGGACAACTTGACTGGCCCACTTTGTCTAACAATTGACTTCTCACTCAATTTCCTCAACATTTCCTATAAACAGCCACTTGATGTTAAATGAAGTTAAATAACATTGCACTTTTCATGGACTAGAAAAGTAAATGGTCCAGATAAGTGTTAATTACTGCAAATTAATATGTTCTATCAGCAATCTTAAATTCATTACACTTATAATTAGTGTTACTCTCTTTTTTTCCACCAACTCAGTGCTGATATGTTCAGTCGAGGAATGGATGTTGCTCACCATTTCCTTTTATTTGCACATTTTGCTAATTGCTCACAAAAAGGTTGGGGAACCCGGTTCTGTGGCATGGCAAAGAATATTATGCACTTTCAAATCCCTTTCAATACGGCCCGTGAAGTGTGCACAATATGTTTACAGTAAAACTGATAAATTGTTCTTGCATTAGACAAATCTGCTCCCTGAGGAATGCTAGCGGCCTAGCTTCCACCCAAAGTGCTTTGAAATCCATTTCCCCTGAGCCCTGAAAAGTGAGACATCATTGCTTGACTGATCCATGACCCATGACTCAGCAAGCCCACATGGCCCGACACAGAGCAAAAGGCTCTATGGAAAAAAATAAACAGCTGATCTGCGAACCTTGAAGAAGCAAGAAGACATTGGTTCACACACAACTGAGGAAAGCCTGGAAATACAGGAAGCTAAATTACCCTAGAATGCACCCTGTCCTGCAGTGCAAATGAAACCGATCACCTTCCTTAAAGATGAATCTCCCTGAGATATCAAAAACTCTGACGTCTGCTACTGTTCTAAAGTACTCTAAACACATAAACATTATCAATTTTGACGACAAAGCCTGAACATAGTCAAAACAATGTTAGCATCCGAGAGACACGAATATCAGGAGGGGGGGGGAGTGGATGAGAGATCCAAATCCAGAGGATAGCACAGGGGCAATGAAGAGCAACAGAGGTTCGAATCCCGGTTCTGCGTTATAAAAAAACAATAAAATAAAATAAATAAATCCCTTTCAGCAGCCTACAAACCAAAGCATGCTCCTAAACCAGAACATTCTGCACCAGGGCGTGCCTAGAAGACAAGTCTGAAAGTGTTGACAGTATGATAAGAGAGAGCCAGGTATAATTAAGCCAAAAAATGTACCAACTGTCAGCATGAATGGGATCCAAACTCCTTAGAACACACCAGCGAACCCATGCCTCCAGGCCAAATAGTAGGCGCTAACCATCCTGGGAACCCAGGGGCATTGGAGGAGCTCTGTAACTGCCTCTGAAATTCAGTGGGGTTCCATCGGTTCCTGACAGTAGCCAGCTATAAACTGCAGGGAGCCTTCTAGTACCATGGGGTAAGTGTGCTGTAAAGAGTCCGTTGGCAAAAGCAGGAAGATCAGAATAAGTACACGCAGCACAATGGCCATCTGCAGGTCTAACAAAAACCATGCCAGACCCCTCCAAAGAGGGGCCACCCAGACCAGTGTCATGCCCTGCAGACAGGACTGAAGGAGAGTCTGAGCAATCATTACTTGTACCCCTCCTGGCATCCAGCATCTTAACTCTTCCTACCCTCTCTCACCCCATCTCTGTTATATCCCCCTGGCTTGCATGAACGCCACTCTCCCTTCCCATCTCTCTAGCACCATCACCCTGGCACGAGCAAGTATCTATGTGCTGCACGCCCATGCTTACTCGCTTCCATTCTGACTGTTGCACCTTGCATAGCTGCTATTAATTGTTGCCACCCTGTCTAGTGGCGAATATATTGATTATCGCACCCTTCTCATTTGATTTTAATATTGATTGTTGCACCCGGCCCATCTGTTGAAAATATTAATTGTTGCACCCTGCCCATTTGATGAAAATGTTGCCCATTTGATTATAATATTGATTGTTGCACCATGTCCATCTAATGAAACTATTGACTGTTGCACCATGCCCATTTGATGAAAATATTGATTGTTGCACCTTGTCCATCTGATGAAAATATTGCCCATCTGATGAAAATTCGAATTTGTTGCACCTTGCCTAGTTGATCCAATTACTGAGCTCTACTCACAGCTCAACTATCCTCAGAACACGGCCTGGCCCTTGATTCTAGGTACAGGGTACCCTAGGAAACCCACCTCGTTAGACTATCCAGCCTCCCCACGCCCTACTGCTATTCATAGTTGCGACCGTTTAGCACCAATCTTTAGGTTCCACCTGGCTTATGCCCCTCAGCATCCCAACTCCTAGGCCTAGCTTAATTTATAACTCAGGGAAAGCTCGCATACCACCCAACTCGAAGGACGTTCCCCCTACACCCTTCCTACCCTCCCTTCTTAGCTACCAGTCTAATCCTCTCACCCAGAACTACCCTCCGCTTCTCACATTAAGGACAACGCGGCACACAGAATCTCCCTGCTTAACGATTGTACTCGGCCCAAAGGGCTTCCTACATGCCCCAGGCCTACCATCAACAGGAACCAACTATTAGGCCTTTGCACAGCTCATCCTGCTGCGGCCAATAAACACGAGGCTCTCCCACCCCCACACATAACACCAACCACTCCCTATGCACCCCTTGCACCGCCAACAAAGAACATCATGTCATACCGACTAAACCTCCTAAGCCCAAAAGAAACTCCACTCCCATCCCCATCCAAACTGCCCTCTTAAACATACACTCTCTCCCTGCACATGCCTCTGAGATCCGTGACCTACTCTCTAATTTAGATCTTGATGCTCTTGCTATCACAGAATCCTGGCTACACGAGGCAGCGGGGCCAGCCATCTGCGTAGCCCTCCCTCCATGCTACACCTTACTCAGGCAGGATAGACTGCTCTCTAAAGCAGGGGGAGTGGCCCTCATAGTTAAGGACTCCCTGTCGATCAAACAAATGAACTCCCCATTAGGGGGTAATGCGGACGCCCTGACCGTGAAACTTGCCCTTTCGCCAAACTGCACGATTGCCTTCCACATCATCTACCGGCCTCCCGGCCCACTACTTGACTTTCAGGAAAACCTTCTCCATTTACTAAGCAACAACCTGAAAAACACCACCAAATCCCTACTGCTATTCATAGTTGTGACCGTTTACCTACTACTGGGTGACTTAAACATGGGTCTCACTGATCCAAAAGACAAACAAGCTAAAACCCTAGCTAAATCGTTTCAGGACTTAGGATTCGTTCAACGAATCTCCAACCCCACTCATTCCAAAGGGCACACTTTATACACGGTAGCAGACCATAACTGTAACGTGGACATCAGCCCGAACACCCCTTGTCCCTGGACGGACCACCACCTCATAAATTTCTCCATCCCCGCCACCATCAAAACCACCTTACCTAACACCCCGTCACCACCTGCTCTAGCCAGAAGCACGCGTAAAATAACTAAAAACAGCATCTTACCTCTCCTAGAGATCTCTGCCCTGAAGCCGCCATTCTCCAATGACCCATTGGCCCTGGCAGAACTTTACAACTTGACAATCAAAGATGTAATTGATGCTTTTGCCCCTCTAGAAAAAAAAGAAAGCCAAAAGAAAATGAAACGCCAATTCCTGTTTCACGACCAAACTCAAGGAACTACGCTCACTCAAGCACTTGGCGCTCACCAATTGGCAATCTAATCCACAGGGCAACATCTTACTTGCATACAAGAAACTCGCCGCCCAGTACAAAAAAGACATCACAGCAGCTAAATCCGCTTCTTACAACACCAGAATCGCTAATGTTAATGTTATGTTAATGTTAAAGGATATTTGTACCGCGCACTATCACCACCGGAGTGGTCCCCTGGCGCTCTGGCGGCTCTGAATGAGGCTAATGCTAAATCTAAATCAAAAGAACTGTTTGCCAAATTTAAGGAACTAGCCACCCCGCCCAGGAGCACCCAAGATCTTGTTAAAGATGAATCCTTAAGCATCCAGTCTGCCTTGCTCAATAAAATGGAACTCCTACAGACCAAAATCAAATCCCACTTCTCTGCACTGCCCAAACCCGAACTCCTCGGATAAAAAAACACTCTTCACCTTCAGTGATGTGTCTGAATCTGAAATACTAGTTATCTTGAAAACATCCAATTGTAAGGGTGATGTGTGCCCGGCCAATCTCAAAGATTGCGAAGACACCCTAATGGCCTTCCTGACAGCATTCATAAATGCTTCTTTCGCCTCGAGCAATGTGCCATCTTGCCTGAAGGGGCCTGGGTTCGCCCACTTCTGAAGAAACCATCCTTAGACCCCGCCTCACCAAACAACTACAGACCCATCACCACCGTCCCCTTCTTGTTAAAAATCCTAGACAAAGCGGCATACAATCAAATCCAACATTTCCTAGAAAAAACAGCATCCTAGGTAAGAGGCAATTAGGTTTCCGCCCTGGTCATGGGACTGAAACGGCCCTACTGGATCTGAAAAATCAACTAGGAGAAATAATGGATGAAGGCAAACCTGTGCTTCTCCTCCTTCTTGACTTGTCGGCAGCATTTGATCTTGATGATCCCAAGACTCATCAACTCAGCCCAATTCTCCCTGGAAGCCACTGCCTGGGTTACCTCCTTCCTGGAAGGAAGAACCATGAAGGTATTCTAAGAGCATGCCTGCATAGTGCCCCCCACCATACATTGGGGAGCCCCACAGGGCTCATGCACATCTCCCACTTTGTATAATCTCTTTACCCTACCGCTCTTCAACAAACTGGACAATTTCAGCATAGCATACACAAACTATGCCGGCGATACTCAAGTTCTCCTTCCTCTCACTGGCTCTTATGAAAGAGACACAGAAACGCTATGCAAAATATACGTCACCATCCAAGCATGGATGGCAGCTAATGGACTATGCCTCAACGGGGATAAAACTGAGCTCCTCATAGCAGGCTCTAAGGAAACGCTCAACAAGCTTGACATACAGTACAAATCCTTTATCATAGACAACTCCTAAATCCTAGTCTCTACTGCAGTCAAAACCCTTGGGGTGTACGTCCACGCCACTCTCTCAATGACATGCCAAGTTAGCGCCATTGCATCGTCAGCTGCCCTCACGGCGAAACTTATCTATGCAGTCAAACCATACCTATCTACACCAAACTGTCTCTCCATAGTCAGAGCTACCATTGGAGCCAAATAAGACTACTGTAATGTCCTATTTGCTGGCACCTCTTCCAAAAATCTGAGCAGACTTCAAGTCATTTAGAATAATGCGCTGCGGGCTGCCCTCAGCATTCCCAAAAGGGAGTACATTGCCAGCGCAAGACAAAATGCCCATTGACTTCCGGTCAAAGAATGAATTCTCTTCAAGACACTATCCATAAAGCACAAATGAACTCTCCCTCACAGCCCCCCCCCTTATCCTTCAGAAAGAATCACGAGAGCTACATCGTCCAGACCTAAGAGGTCACACCACGCCAAACAGCTGAAAATCCCCACCTTCAAAAGGTCAAAGCAGGAGGTGCTAGCTTCACTATCCTTGCTCCTAAACACTGGAATGCCCTCCCCACAATCTTGCGAAACGAGACATCTCACTTTGCATTACACAAATCACTCAAAACTTAGCTGTTCAAATAGCACCCCTGCTCTTTCCGCCCACCCACTCCTTCATCGCAAAGAAGGGCCCTTGCCTTCTCTCGCCTTTCTGTTGTTAACCGAACCATTTTGCCTGTAACTCTGCATTTTGCTTGTAACTCTGGACTCCTGCTGCTGCTTGCTCGTTGTAACTGTCACTGGTCTGGCATCAGGTTAAATGAAACCAAGAACCACAGACAGGTGAGCATATCTTTTTCTCTGTAACCAAGTAAGTACTGCTATAACAGCGCCACAATGTCCCAAGGCCGTTTTATAAATGTAAATAAATAAATAAATAACATAAATGGTAAAAGGAAGTAATGCTTAATGCCTTTCTTTTCCACATGGATGAAGGAATTTATCCTGCGCCCTGGCGAATGAGTCTGTCTCCAACTGAAAAGGTTCAGAATTTGAGTGTTCCGCCATGTAGTGTACTGATCTAGTTGCATTGGCCCCCACAATTCCTGAATCCCCTGAAAGAGAGGGCTGTGAAGCATTCCTTTTTGGAATCCCTCCAATGACGGCAACACCAATCAGCTCCCAAATTGATGGGCCTTGGAAGATACTCTGCCTTCACCTTGATACAGAATTGATTGCAGAAATCCAAAAATGCTTTCGCCATGTCTGAAAAACACCAGGACCTGGTATCACCCAGTTTCTTTATGTATTACACTGCTGCTGCTTTGTCTACTAGAAGAGGCACCACACGGTGGGAGAACAGGCCTCTGAAGCACCTGATTGGAAAAGAACCTGCAAGCATCTTCAAACAATTTATATGCCTGCACGACTCCTGAAGAGAACCTTGTCCTCCAGTCAAGGTTGTACCACACCTGACACCCCACCCCTGAACACCACCCCCTTTGACCAGTAAAATTCTTCTCTTGCATCGATGGAAAGTGGAACCTAACCAGCATAGCCAAGGCCTGTCCGAAGCGTATGGAATTTCAACCTTTGCAATGCACGTTGGTGCAAATGACCTGTAAATATGACTTGAATGGAAGATGAAAGGAGCCTAAATATCCTGGTTAGAGACCTGATTTATAGCACTGACAACTTTGGGGTCCTTCAAATGGCTTTGTGAATAATGGACAGCTTCCTGGGTGGTAAAATGTGAGTAGTCGTACTGAATTTGATCACAAACCCCAGATACTGCTTCCTCAGAGAAAGAGCCAACACTGATTTCTGGAGATTTATTATAAACCCCAAGGACAGTCGGCGACCTCCTACCAATCTGGAGGGGGACAGCGTTGACTGAACCGACTCACCCATGATAAGGATATCATCCAAGTAAATAACTAAGCTGATTCCCCTAGCCGTGAGCAAAATCTGCAACTGGTCTGAGAAGCACGGTCAAGTACAAGAGAGCTGAGGACAGCCCAAAGGGAAGGACTGAATATTGGTATTATCTCCCTTTCCAAAGAAACTGCAATAAACGTCTGTGTGGTTTGAAGATAGATAACATGAGGTATGCATCTTGGAAATCTCATGAACCAATTTCCCGAGTTTCAAGATGTCTTTGAGAGTTGCAATAGTTTCCATCGTGAAATGTCGGACCAGAATAAACTTGTTGAACTCTCTGAGCTTTATCACCGGTCTGAAGCCTTTGTTTTTCTTCCTACCAAGTACATATTACTGAGGAATCCCAGTGGGAGGATACTTGGTCATTCTATCTCATGCTTCTCCAAAAGGCTCTTGAATTCCAAACTGATTAACATATGGTGTTCCCTGGAGAAAAATACACCCTTCTGCAGATTATTTGTTGAGGATTTTCCACAAACTCCAGATGAAAATCCTGTGTAGTTTGAAGGACCCAAAGCTCCAGAGTAACACGTGATTAATGTAGTGTGAAGAATCTCAATATGTCCTCCCCCGGGCCCTCCATATGATGGGGCAGCGGAATATTTACCTTGGGAGAAAGCTGATGTTCCGCTACCTCCTCTGAAACCTTGTCCTCTGCTAGCCTGGGCTTGTGTGGAAGGAAGGGCTGCGTAAACTTCATATTTAGCGATGGAGGGACCTGAGTTACCATCGCCGCAGCCTGTCGAGTGGCCCCTGCTATGGCTGGCTCTAGAGGAAAATAAGTTCTTATGGTGGACCTGCACATTTTCCAAAGAAGTAAAGGTATTAACGTACCTTCCCAGATCCTTGACAAAGTAATCACCAAATATCAAGCTTCTGAGTCTTCTACCCCTCTGAAATCAGCCCGGCCCCCAAATGTAGCGCTAATTTTAAGCAGGGTGCCCTTCCTCCACTTTTGCATCGTGGAGGCATTGGCGTCCCCCAACAAGCATACGGCTCTTTGAACCCAATAAGTTATTTCTACAGGATCTAACAATTCTCCTACCCCCTTGGATTCTTCAGCCAACTCTAGGATCCTGACCAAAGGACCTACTGTATTAAGCAAGCCTTTCTGACATGCTTGCCATGCCTGTCCACTCCTTTTGGCACATACCTTCCATTTTTAGATAAGAACGTGGCAATGTTAAGATCAATCTTCGGGGTTGAGGCTATGTTAAGCAGTAGAGAGGGCCTACGGCATTCTGTTTTCATTTTATTCCTACCTGAGGTTTCCAATTAGTACCTAAGAAACAGCCCTGCATGAGGCTGTTGCCACATATGGTATTTTCTGCGGCGCTGAGCAATGTCCCTATACACTTATTGACGTGTGGGGACATTCAGTAAAATGTCTTAGGAGTCTCTGGCCAAGAGGAATCTCTTCTCCTCGTCTTTCCATGTGCCTTGCTGTATCCGGACAGGTATGGATGTTTCCCATGTGGGGAGGGCCTCAGAGTAGGGTTTCTATTGTCGCCAGGAGGTTGCAAATGAAGGATGATCATGGACTCCAAGTACCAGCAGGAGGAGTCAGTTGAGTGGTGGATGTTACTGTATTAATGGTCTCAGAGTGGTAGGTACATGACCACATTTGGAGAGGTACATAGGAAAGGACCCACCAAAGCATCTATCCATCAGCAGTATATCCCGTAACTGCCACTCTCAGAAAACTCAATCCACCATGCATGATTCATTCATCCAACATTCCACCAATCTTGACATCATCACCTCAGTTGCACACACACCAAGCCAGACTCCCACATAATATCCCAACAAAACAAAATAAAAACAAAGAGGTAGAAATAACACATAAATAAATAAAAGCAAAGGCAAGATATTCCAAACTGGCCGTCGTGAGGAGATCCGCGTAACATGGAGCTCTCCTTCCCCCCCTGGGCCTAATTCGTATGTTTAAATGAAGTAAATCTTTCCCAGGTGCGGGAGACAAGGCGGCGCAGCGTAGTCTGCTGGTGGAGATCAAGAGAAAATAGGCAAGGCAGTGAAGAAGAACTAGGGGGTCACAGATGCCAGAGAAGCCAGGCATGTAACAGGGGATGGTCTGGAGGGAGCAGCAACCCCAGCGGTCTCTATTCTGCATCAGAGGACGCATGGCCGGTGAACCCCGGGAGGGGCCCAGGGCTGGGGGTGGTCACGCACTGGCAAGAGGGGGATGAGCGGACTCCCTTCCCTGTCAATTGAGGCTGAAGAGAGAGCGGGGGCATGGCGACAGCGGGGAACATTACCTAGAGAGGCTCCTTGGTGGCAAGGGAGGCTGTGCCGCAAGCCTGGGAGTGAAGCCGCTGGAGTGGGAGTGGGGCTTGTCTGCTGGCCTACTCCCCCCAGAAATTAAGGGTGAGTGTGGGGGGAGGAATAGGAGAGACAAGGGGCGCAGGTGGCCAGCACTCTGTCCCCGCCTCCCGGTGTCTAACTGAGAGGGCCACAGATCCTGACTTGAGGCCTTCCCCCGTGGGAGGGGTAAGGCCTTTGGAGGCCTCGGAAAGCTTCATCAGGTGGTTCCTGAAATATTCTATGGGCCTAATTAAAAGGAGAGCCAGAGCTGGGTCCTGAACTTACAGTAAGGATCACAGGCCTGGAAGCCCTGAGGGGGCAGACTTCCACATTGGAGGAAATTATCTTGGCAAGAGGGAGCTGGGACCCTTCCTGGGTAGGCCCACGACAGCTCAGACTCAGAGAGCAGCTTTGTTTGGCACAGTAAAGAGACCTTCACCTGGCACCACAAGAGGCAGGCACAATGCCTGGCTATAACCAACAGAGGCCTGAGGCGGGTCGGGCCTGACAGCAAAGTGGTGAGGATGCCCACAAGGGACAGGGGGCCTCAAGGGGAAGGGCTGGGAAGGAAAGGAATAGAAACCTTGGCTTGGGTGGAACACACTCCTACGCCCCTCATTGGTGGGGAAACTGCCTTGATGACGTCCAGGGAATACAGCACGAAGTTACGGTCACCCTGGGAATAACAGGAAGACTAGGGGGTGCGGAAGAGCCCCTGAGCAGAAGGAACTTGTCCCACCAGAGCTGTGGATCTTTTTTTTGTACCACCCAGGGGATAGAAGGGGGATGATGTCCAAAGTAAAAGGAAAAGAGGCCCAAAACCTCCCGAAAGAATCCCTAGAGGGAAACATTAATAAATGGTGGCGCAAAGATGTGGGTGCCCAGACGGATGGGGAGCGTGACCCTAAGAGGGCCGGAGAGAAGGAGCTTCTTGAAAAAGGTGGGGAATGATCAGGTGGTCACGCAGGAGGTCCTGCACCAGTGCTTCCAGGATTTTGGGTACCATACAAAAGCGAACGTCTAAAATGAGAGAGGACTTGTCGCTATGCCTGCAAGAGTTGAAGGGGGACATGAACAAATTGGAAGAAAGAGTGGATGCCGTGGAAAACGCAATTCAGGAGGTGGAGGATTATACGAGAAAAATACACCTGTCGAGAGTCACGCAAAATCTAGAACTCCAAAGTGAAGACCTGGAGAATTATTCACAGTGATCGACCATGCAAATAAAACGTCTAGCGGAGGAGGTGAGCGACAAAGACCTAGGCCTGATGGTCTAAGAGGTGTTTGCAAACTTGATCGACCTAGAGGACAGCACCGGGATAAAGGTGGATCGTGTGGGCAGAGTCAAACCTGGAGCCAGACCCAGAGACATGTTGGTCGCCCTACACAATTACAAGAAGGAGAGAGTGCTGGCGGAAGCGGGAAAAGCAAGGGCATGTATAATAGGTCCAACTTGCAACTCTACTAGGACCTGGCACAGATCAACCTTGGCGAAGAGGCGAATGATGGGCCCCGTGGTCAGGGCCCTATAACAGAGAGAACTAAGGTACAGATGGATCTTCCCTTTTGGACTGTTGTTTGCGTGGGAGGGGCTGCAATAACGGATTGCTACATGCGAGGAAGATTTGAGAATCTTGGACCTTCAGGAGGGAGAGCGTCATGGGGGGTACCAAATCCGCCAAGAGAACCGGTAAAATGGAAATCGTGGGAATGGTCCAAATACACTTTGAAAAATCCCAGGGTAAAAAAATTGCATCGAACGGCCCACCACGGTTCCCTGAAAAGAGAGCTGAGGAGGGAGGGAGCCTGTCAGCAGAGACCACAGGCTCCTTAAATAGATGAATATGATCCCAAGGGATCCTCACCAGGGCCCGCCCTGGGAAGGGAAACTTACAGAAGGTACCGGGAGAGGGGAAGGGGATACTGGTTAGATTGGAATCGCTCATGGGTCTGGGGAGACCCATATAAGAATTCACTGGGAGTATGCAGGGGCTCAACATCCGAGATGGAAGTTCGGGTGGGAGGGAGAGGCTGGTTGAGGCCGTCCAGTGTGGAGGGGAGGGGTGAGGAGGTGGGAGGGGGTGGGGAGTGGGTCTAGAGGACGAGAGGGGGCAGGGTCGGGTTTCCCACCTATAATCCATTGCATGTAATCCTACAGGGTTAGATACCTTAAGATCATGGTCAGGAATAACATGCTCAAGATTGTATTTCTAAACATTAGGGGGATAAACTCACCTGTGAAAGGGACAAAATTAGAAAGCTTCTTGGGGAGGTAGGGCCCGGGTATAGTAGCCCTCCAAGAAACACTAATCCAACACCAAGATAGGAACAGGTAAAGATAAGGGGCTATGGCCAAATATACCAAGCTAACGCATAGGGGCAGAGGGGAGGCATCCTACTTGCGATACGAGGTACCTTGAGTTGTCAAATCACTGCCATGGAGAGATACTCTGAGGGTCGTTAATTAGCTGTAGTCTTTCAAGGGAGGGGGAAAGCATACACACTGGCATACACACTGGCAGCCATATATGCCCCCAAAGTGGGATAGGATACGTTTATGCGGCAAAATCTAAACAAGCTGGAGGTCTGCGCGAAAGGCCACAAAATACTAGTTGGAGATTTCAATATGGCCTGAGGACAGGAGTGCAAGGGTATTCCACAATCAGGGCAAGTCCTCGAAGGAGCGAAAAGAAAAAATGTCACTAATGGCGATGGTGGATGGGTGGAGGGAAAAGCGTGGGACCACAAGGGGATACACTTTCTATTCCCATGTGCATAGAACCTTCTCTCGAATTGACTACTGGGAATGGTGTCTGACATTGAGGTGGGTGCAATCTCTCTTGCTGACCACGCTCCCATAACTTTAACCTTGGCCTTGGGACTGTGGAAATGGCGGTACCCGGCTTATATTCTCAAAGATGAGATCCTTAGGGGGGAGGTCAGGGATGAAATAGAGGAGTACTTTAAAAACAATAAATTGTGAGGGACGAGACAACAAATAATTTGGGTCGGATTCAAGGCCACCTTGAGGGGGTCATTTATAGCATTGAAAACTTGGAGGGATAGGAAAATGAGGCAGTTGGAATTTGATCTTGAGGGGAAGATAAAGCAAGTAATGGCTAGTGTGGCAGAAGGTGCTGGCGAGGCGGTCAGGAGGGAATATCGTCTGATTAAGGGCCAGCTTGAGGTCCTACAAACTAAAGCAGCTGAGTGCTTGGTGGCCTACCTCCAGCTGAAATATTACATGAAGGCCAACAGGGCAGATCGCCTCTTGGCCCGGATGTTGAGGAAGAAAGAATTGTCTAGAACCATACTAAAAATAAGCACAGAGGGGGGTGAGGAAAGTTCTGCGTACCCAGACATTATAAAGGCATTCACAGGCTATTACTCATCCTTATACAAATTGGACTCCCCATCAGATAAGGCCTAAATGGAGTACCTAGAGACATGTCCACTAAAGAAGATCACAAGTTGGCAGAGGGAGGAGTTGGATGGTGACATTACACTAGAAGAAGTTAGGGCAGTACTAAAAAGCCTGCAGAAGGGAACAGCGCTGGGTCCCGACGAATACTCTGTGGACTTTTACAAAACCTTTAGGGAGGTACTAATCCCGTACATGGTCCAGCTCTTTAATTCCTTTGGGGGCAAATGAGGACTTGCTCCTTCTATAAATATTGATGCAAAGATCTAAATGAAGATACTGGGCAATCGTTTAGAGAGGTTCCTCCAAGGCATCATTGACCCAGACAAGTCCGGATTCATTAGAGGCAGGCAGACCTGCGAAAACACTCAAAGAGTCTGCCATTTTATAGAAAATGTCAACAAGACAAGGATCCTAGCCCTTATTTTGGCTCTAGATGCTGAAAAAGCATTTGATAGAGTTGAATGGAAATTCCTCTTTCATACTATGGCATGGATGTGATTTGGGTAGTCATGATAAAAACGAACTACTGCAGGCCAAGCTTGCGCTTGGCAATCAACTACAAGTTTTTGGAGAAGGTCTCGGTTTCATGGGGTACGAAGCAGAAGTGCCGTCTATCCCTGCTCCTCTACACTATAAGACTAGAGACCCTCCTGGCCACTATTCAGACCGCTAGTGAAATAAAAGGTGTCCCCTTCTCTTGGGCTGCTAATGGTCACAGACCCAGAAACGACTCTAAGGGCGATAGACCGGGTTTTACAGCAATCTGGGGAAATGACATCTTTGAAAATAAATGACCATAAACCGGAGATACTGAATTTAACGGTCCAGCGAGACAGGATCAAGGCATTGCAGGATGCCCTCGCATACAGATGGAAGGATACAGCCATAAAATATCTAGGGGTAATGATCACTACCAAATTAGACACGTCTTATAGAGCAGATTACCCACCCTTGCTAGAGTCAATCGGAAGATGCTCAATGATTGGGTACCCCTAGCAATTTAATGGCTGGGGAGGATCAATGTTTTGAAAGTGGTAATCCTTCCAAAAATATTGTATTATTTTATGGTGCTCACAATACGTGTATCCAATACTTTCTCCCGGGCACTGCAAAAGCCTACGGGGCATTCATATGGAACCACAAAAAACCTAAAGTGTCATGTGGTTATGAGAACCGCAAGGTGCAATGGCGGCCTAGGGGAGCCAGACTTTAGGGCTTGATATCTTGCTGCACAACTCAAAGTGACCAGAGATTGGTTTAGGGATGACCAGGGCAAAATATGGAGACCCATGGACAGAGCAGTGGTCGGAGCCCCGCTGGAAGGTGTTCTATGGCGACATGATGATGGACAGATGATAGACCTAAGAGCATGAGAGGCAGTGACATTGGGGCTTTGGTAGGAGAAGCTTAGGACTAACTTTTCCTCTCCGTTGTCACCTATATTTAGAAAGCCTCAATTTACACTGGGTATCATAAGTGACAGGAAGGTGGTTGCAGAAAACTGAGGGGCATGTTTAATGGACAGGAAGTGAAATCCTTTAATCAGTGCAAGCAGGACTTTGAGTTGGGAGAGGGTGAGAGGTTTTGTTATCTCCAACTGAGACACTGGCTGCTTCATCCCACGGTCAAGAGGGCTGCTGCCAGGGACCTCACCCCATTTGAAAAATATGTCACAATGGACTCGGGATACGCACATGGTGGGGGCAATTTATGAAATCAATAAAGGTATCATGAAGAAGGAGGTACATCTGGAAGTGGGAGAAGGCAGTGGGGCATCAGATAGAGGGGGAGCACTGGACTGCACTTTGGTCACAAATCCCCAAGCTGGCAAGGGCAATTCAAATACAAGAAATGTGGACAAAGCTGATGGTCCAATGGCACCACACCCCAGAGAAGTACACATTCTACTTGAGGGTCCCGGAGAGGTGTTGGAGGGATTGTAGTGGGGTGGGAACCTGGGAACATATTTGGTGGGAGTGTCCGTCTATCCAGCAGAAGTACTGGGCGGGTCTTCGAGAGGCAATGGAAGAAATCTTTGGGGTACAATGGGCGGGGTCATGAGGAATGGCCATCCTGGGACTGGGGGGATTTTGGAAGAGCTTCCGTCAAGAGTACAAAGAAAGGCGTTTGTAATATTGATGATGGCAGCGGCACTGGTGATAGCCCAGAAATGGAAAAGGAAGGAACCCCCTACTGAGTGAATGGGTGGGGGAAGTGTGGTCCTTTGTAGCACTAGAGGGGATAACATACTCCCTCCAGGGTGAGCACCAACGCTTTCACACAGATTGGGACGTAATATTGAAGTTCCTCCTAGAGGACACAAGGGGAACTTGGTGCCCGAGGTTGAATGAAACTGTTGAGGGTGAACTGACGACAAAAGTCATGAGGGTATCATGAGAGCCAGGACTGCCGAGGCCATGGACAAGGAACTTCGCAGAGTCACAGGTCTCTCTTAGCGGCCGCGAGAGGGGCTTCCGGGCAAGGGGGATGGGTAGGGGAGGGTAGGGGACAAGGTTTGAGACAGGAACAGGGCTTTGGTTGGGGTAGAGGCGTGGGGAGGGATAGGGGTGGAGGGAAAGGAGTGTTCACAATGTTTGTTCTATTGAAAAGGTCAATAAAAACCTACTTTAAAAAAAGGCTAAACCACTAAAAATAATAAGTGAATTGACTTTAAAAAGAAACAATAAAGGACACCACTACAGCAAAGCACAACTTTAAAAAGATAAAGACATAGGACGAGAATGCTCACATACTGCGTCCAACTAAAGTGCTCAAACCATAGAACCTTCCAACTCCATTATTTTATAAAAAAACAATGATTCATTTAAAAAGAAAAAGATAAAAACACAGCAAAAGGAACGGTTTACAGCCGGGGTGCGCTTGCCAACCCTCAAAAACCCAATTTTCTAAAGAAAATATAGCACAAAAGGAGGAATCATCTATGCCCTAAAGCAGCACCCACCTCTTCCTGTTAATAGATGGTATCTGCGCCATTGGAGCCCCAAGAAGCCCCCCATGCTGTAAATGACTAAGCAGACACAAGTCTGCTGCTGTCGGGCTCCGGGCAGGCTCTGCTCACGTAGACGCTGGAACGCCTCTTTATTGGTAACCTGCAACGGCTCAACTTAGCCGTTGTACAATCATGTGACACATTACATTCTGCCCTTTTTATAGGGAACAAACCAAACACAAAACATAGTCAGTTAGAACAAAAACACAACAACACTTGACCCAACGGGGCAATAACATGGCATGGCAACATCTGACTGTAACATTTGATGAACAGTAAATTACCCTGAGTATCCTACATTTAAACAGGATAGTACAGCCTCCCTTCTTGCTTACCCCACAGCTCACTTACTCTGACATCACATAATCATCAAAACGGGTAGGCCTCCTTCTACTTTCCCGGCTGGGGTACCTGCCTCCTCAGCCCTCTCCCAGTGCCTGTTCACTTACCAGGACAGGGTTATCAGGCTCTTGGGTGGGCCCTTGGTCGTCATCACTCTCAAGGCTCTGGGCAACTTTTCCCTCCCTCACCTCTCCAGACAACATGCTAACTTCACCCACCATCCTGAAAAAACTGGAGTTACATGCCACCGTTCTTCTGGTGTCCGCACCCGTGACCATGGACTCCTTCACCTTGACAACATCCATGGGACACAGTTCATATGTGAGGGACAGCTTTCCTGCGGGATGTCTGTTTCCTACTAACACAGTGTCTCCCACAACCATGTCTGGTGGTTTTAGGTTCCTTCTCATGTTTTCCTTTTCTTTTCATCATCTCCTGTCCTCAAAAACTCTCTCATCGTCGATTTCACCAGGGACTCTTCCTTCCACCTCAGGAATAATGCCTCGGGGACACCTTTGGAAAAGGGCCTCTGCCGGTTTGATTCCCATTGCACTGTGCGGCATGGATCTGTACTCCCGCAAAAACTGATACACCATTTGTTTGAGGCAGTTTCCTTGCCCTTGAGCAATTCAAAAGATTTTGTTTAGAGTGTGCATAAAATGCTCCGCTTCACTGTTTGCTCGCAGCCAGACAGGTGATATCTTCCGATGTATTATTCCACACTCTCTGAGTAACTCTGCGAAGCATTCCCCTTGGAACGGGGGTCCATTGTCTGAGCAAATTACCCAGGGATAACAGTGGGTGGCAAATATCTTCTCCATCACATGCGCCATTTGCTCAAATGACATGGATTCTACCTGCTCCACATCTGGGTATCTGGACCATTGGTCAATCATGACCAGAAAATGTGACCCACGACCTGTGGAGCTGAAATCAATGTGTACAGTGTCACAGGGTCTATCACTCCGGGGCATGGACTCAATTTGTGGTTGTCAGTTAGCTGGCCGTGTCGCTTCGCACCATACGCCACCGCTGATAAAGTCGTCTACGCTCTTCTCTAAATTGGGGAACCATACCTTTAGGTGCAATCTGGCCTTGGTCTTTGCCGAGCCCTGGTGTCCGCTGTGCGTCAACTCTACCACTTTTGCTATGAGCGCCACCGGGATCACCATCCTACTTCCCCTCAGCAGGAATCCTTCATCGGTGATCAACAGCTCGTGGCGTATCCTCCACAGCTGTTCCAACTCCAGTTGGGCCGCATGGACTTTCCAGTGGTCATCAGTCAGAATGTACTTCCAGTCACCACTTGACATGGCGGTATTGACCAGGCTGAAACACTCATCCCGATCAGACACTTCCAAACTCTCCTGGATCAATAGCGATACCGGTTTGGTGGACTCCAGCACTAGCTGGACGTGGTCTTCAGCTTCTGTTTCTTCGGCACATTCAGTGCCCTCCTCTTCCCGAGGATGCTATGATAGATAGTCCACTGGGTTGTGTGATCCTGGTCTGTACATAGCTTTACCCCATATTCCAACAGGGTGAGCATCCACCGTTCAATTCTAGAGGGTGGTTTTGCTGAAGAGCCTGCCATGATGGGTAGCAGTGGCTTATGGTCAGTGACTACTGTCACCGGCTTCCCCAGAATGTATAGTCGGAAATGATGACACCCCCACAGGACTGCCAGAGCATCCCTCTAGATTTGGGAGTACAGTTGTTACGTGCTGGACAGGGCCTTACCCGTATATGCCACGGGCCTCACGAGTCACTTTGCGTCAGTACCGCTCCCAAACACACCGGGCTGGCATCCACCACGATATCTGACTCTTTCTGTGGATCGAAGAAAGCCATGGTTTAATTTCCAATCAGTACCTTATTGATGGTTTCAAACACCTCCTGCTTCTTCTGGGTCCATTCCCATGCCATATCTTTCTTTGTTAGTAGTCTATGAGCCCCAGATATGGTGGCGAGGTTCGAAATGAAGTGTCCACAGTACGCGACCATTCCGAGGAAGCTCCAGATTTCCAATGCATTCCCTGAGGGCCTTGCCTCTTGAATGTCCTGTACCTTGTGCGGGGCCGGCGATAGGCCCCCTTCATGAAAAATGAATCCAAAAAACTCAATGCGCTTCCAGAGGAATTCTTACTTTTCCCTGTGAAGGGTAAGACCCAGCTGCTGAATTCTTTCTTGCGTCTTTTCTAATCTTTCCATGTGTTATGTCTCTGATGTGGCGAATAACAGTATATCGTCACTTAAATTAATAACTATGTCCAGTCATGCCAGGGCCCCACAGATCACATTCTGAAACACCTCTGCTGCCGAGGATACACCGAAGCTGAGACGCTTGTACTGGTATAGGCCGCTGTGCATTGTAAATGTCATGATATAGCGGGAGTCCGGGTGGAGCACTAGCTGGTGATACACCAATCTCAGATCGAACTTGGAGAATATGCAGGCTCACTGTAACTCCCCCACCACATCGTCTAGCGTTAGGGTCAAGTGTCTCTCCCTCCTGATGGCCTGGTTGGGGAGCCTCATGTCCACATAGAGTTGCACCAACCACTTCTCAATGATGTCTAGATTCACCAGGTTTTCGAGTTCCTGATCCACCTGTCCGCTTAGGTGAAATTGTATCCGACGGTGTTTGCGTGCCACTGGGCGGATCGACTCATCGATGTGTCATTTAATGGGTTCTCCCATCATTTTCCCCACACCCACAAACATGGTATTGAACTTTTCCAGGACTGCATTAATGTCTTCTTAGACCCCATATGCAAAGTGCACAATCCCTAAAGCTTCAGCCACCGTCATGTGCCACTTTGGTTACGAAAAGGCCCTTCAATGGAATGGGTTGCGTTCCCACAAATGTGAAGATCTTGGCTTTCGCAGTTGTTAGCGGCGGCAGGCCTGGAAGAGCTTCGTAGTGTTGTGAGGCCATCATGCACAATGATGCGCCTGTATCCACCAGGGCCGGTGTCTCTGCCCCATTTGTTGCCACCATGCACTTTGGTTGTCTTTGCTTTTTCGTCTTCAATGAGCCAATACTAGAGATGAAGAATACCTCCTCCTCCTCCTCTTCTTCTTCCTCTTCCGCTATATCACGCTCTTCAAAATCGATCCCTTGTTCCACCATTGGCACATTTTGTTGTTACCTCGAGACATTGATATCTGTCCTGCTCGGGCCTCTCGGAATCGTCATGGGAGTGGGGGCCTTGCACAGTCTGGCAAAGTGTCCAGTTACTCCACACCATCCGCACAGCCTACCCGTCGCCGGGCATTCACCCAAATGTGAGAGGTAATAACCACACTTTGGACAGTGTGTAGGACTTTCCCATCTCTCTTTTGTGGGAAAGTCCTACACACTGTCCAAACTCTGGCTTTGCCGCTGTGGTTCCTAGCTGCTGGCCCACTGCACACACCTCCTCCAACCTAAGTGAATGGATTGCTGTGTCCATCTTGGATGCCCGTGCCTCCGCTAGCTCTTATGACCTGCCCATCTCCAGGATGCAGGCAAGCGTGAACCCGGACTCCCTCAGTACTTGGCGTCACATTTTGCCAGAGACACAACTATGAGAAACCAGAAGGTATCTCATCTGCTGGTCCCCAGGGATCTGTCATCCAGGTGGCCAGGACACAGCCATCACTTTTGGATCCAGTTCCTGTGGGTGGACCGGTGTGGGAGGATCACCTGGATAGGGGCTCTTTGGGGAGTGGGAGTGGCACACTGTATGGTGAGACATTGTATCCCCTTTCCTTTAACACCTTTTCCCCATCCTACCAGATAGGAAACTTCAAAACTCAACCTCTTTCCCTACTTTCCCGACACAAACACTTTCTCAAGGGCAGCTCACAGTGATAAAAAACTGACTAAAACTCGAGTCGTATACCTGACATGTCCCAACACAAGGGTCAGGCAGAGTCAGGCAATTACTGATAATTGAACACACCATCTTTGACAGCTAATACGAACTGCAAATGGTCTGAGCCTGGCTGAGGAAGACTAATTGTGTAAAAGGGATCTGACCCCGGCTGAGGGGGATCAAGGGTGAACCGTGAGTCATCCGAGAAAAGATATTGCTGAAATTGGTCCAAGCCCGGCTGAGGGAGACTAATTGTGTAAAAGGGATTGGAGCCCGGAAGAGGAGGATCCGGGGTAATCTGTGAGTCACCCAAGAGAAGATATTCTATGAGCATTGGCGAAGAGGATCAGTTTAGGGGGATCCAGGGTGAAGAGTGACTCACCTGACTTGAGTATTTGTAAAGGAACTTTTTGTTTGTTTTGGTACATCAGGTCCTCTGAATCAAGAGACTTTGATAACGTAAGAGACTTGGGCACAGAAAGCCCTGATGTTGGTAATGGAACTGTGTCCTCGTGCCGGAGAAGCCCGAGAGTGTGCTATGCTCAAGTGAACTGCCTTGTCCTGTGCTGAAAACGTGCGCAAAGGAGGCCAATGGCCTGAACATCCTGACTTATCATTTTGTGAACACTTCTTTATTTTTCGTATACATTATTCCACACTATTTGTAATTAGCGGTAAGAATTGGCAATAGTTTTATTTTTTAGTATAGGACCTATTTATTTTGACGAGACTCCACTAGGACTGCATTATTATTATTTGATGGTGATAGCTTGCTCCCATCTGTAGTTTTAGGGTTAGATAGGTGTTTATCACACCTTTGTCAAAGTTCAATAAACACACTTGAACTGTGGTTAAGGGTGCCCAGGCCTGCCAGTAGTTCACTGCCCCTACTGGCAGACTCAGAGTATGCCAGACCCGCAAAAACCAACATTTTTCCCATCCCATACCGGTTTACTCCTAATTAGTTTAATTTGTTTATTTGTATAGCGCGGCCCATCCCTCAGGTAACTGGGCGCTTTTCTTAGGGACAACAAAGGTTACAGAAGGTTGCACATACAGAGTACAGAGCGGAGATGATACGGTACAATCGATATGGTACGGGACCGGGTTACAGAGTGGTTCGTATCGTAGGTACACAATGGAGTAACAGTGATACATGTGGACAAGTGGCCTACCACTGTCCGTAGAGTTAGGCATACATTAGAAACAGTGATACATGTGGTCCGGTGGCTAGTGGCAAACCATAGATTCCAGATACGAAAGTTACCAGGAGGACGGGCGCAGGCATAGCTAGGTAGCAGTAAATGGTCTATTGCTGCATTGTGAGTAGTTCCTTTACCTTAGCTCTAAATGACCAGAACGAGGTGTCAGCCCTGATTGTCATTGGAAGTGCATTCCAACATTTAGCTGCAAGCACAGGGAAACTTGCTCCTCCAGCAGTTTTCAGGTTGAACCTAGTGATGTTGAGTTGGTGTAGGTATGGGGATCTAGTTGGTCTGGTAGAGATCTGTCTGGAGAATTTGTCTGATAAGCAGCATGGGGCTGTCAAATAGAGGCATTTATGTGTGATGACCAGTGCTCGTAGTTTGATTCTCTCACGGATGGGGAGCCAATGAGATTCCTTATTAGCAGTGGAGATGTGGGCCTTGCAGGGTAGATTAAGGGTGCTTCTAAGGGCGTTGTTTTTGAATATCTGTAATCTGTTCAGATTGTGGTTAGTGGAACCGAGGAAGAGTGTGTTACAATAGTCGAGTTTGGAGAGTATGGGAGCCATCGCTAGCGTGAGACAGCTGTTGGTGGATAAGAAAGGTTTGCAGGCATTAATAAGTTTATTAGTATATGCTGTAGAAGAGCTGGTGGCATGATTTGTTTTTTGAGGGAGAGAGTTGAGTCAAGGTATACACCCACTGTTTTAACTTCTTTTGATACTTTTATAATGTTGCTATCAATGACGAAGGATTGGTATCTGGAGTCAAGTTTGTTAAGACGGGCCTGTGATCCGACGACCAGCAGTTTTGTCGCTGTTTAAGCAGAGGCTATGGGTGGTCATCCATGCGTGGATTTCAAGGTAGATCTCGTTTAGTTTTGCAGCATCTTCCTCATAGCACCCCGTGAGCGCAATGAGGACCTGGGTGTCGTCCGCGTAGTTGGTGTATGTAACACCCACGCATCAAGTTGGTTGAAAAGGAGCTTGGTGAAGATGTTGTAAAGCGTGGGGGAGATACAAGAACCTTGAGGGACTCCATATTGGATCAGCAGGGGCAAAGACCCAGGTTGTTCTGTCCGATAGGAAGGATCGAATCCAATTGGTGGCATCCTGGGAGAATGCAGCAGCCGGTGAGAAGTGTTTGTTAAGTATTTGGTGATCGACTAGGTCGAAGGCCGCCAACAGATCCAACAAGAGCAAAATGGCCAGTTTGCCCTTGTCTTTGGCTTCATCCATTTGAATATTTAGGTCCAGGAGGGCAGTT
The DNA here is from genome assembly GCF_040938575.1 of Ambystoma mexicanum. NCBI lineage: Eukaryota > Metazoa > Chordata > Amphibia > Caudata > Ambystomatidae > Ambystoma > Ambystoma mexicanum. Next base: position 263,747,145 of record NC_090934.1, read on the forward strand.
TCGGTCCCGTGCCTAGGTCTAAAGCCAGATTGTCGCAAGCCTAGGAGGTTATTGTCTTCCAAATGTTGTTGTATTTGGAGATATGCTACTCTGTCTAATATTTTTAGGAGAAACGGGACAGTCGTGATGGGCCTGTAGTTTGTGGGTGTATTGGGGTTGATGTTGGGACATGGTAAGGAGCTTGGAAACCCTGTTGCAGTCTCTACCCCTCCCCTTGACTCTCAGGCTCTTTGCAATACCCTGGCCTCACACTTTATCTAAAAAACCCAGGACATACTGTCCACACTCTCCTCCACTCCCTCTTCTCTCCCCTCTCTGTCGGTACTCACTGACCCTCCTCCAGCCAACTGACCCTCCTCCAGCCAACCCCCCACCCTCCTTCTCTTCCTTTCCTCTCTTCTCCCCTGATGAGGTCGCTAGACAAGTCCGATCTATGAAAGCCTCGTCAAAACAGGTTCATCCCTGTTCCTCTAAAACTCTCAAGGACCACATTGATACCCTCGCTGCAGCCCTTGCCAACTTCTGCAACCACTCCTTTGCCTCAGGATCCTTCCCCTCCCCTCTTAGGCACTCCCTTGTGCATCCTCTCCTCAAGAAACCCACAGCGGATCCCTCTTGTCCGCCAACCATCGCCCAATTTCCATTACCCCTTCTTAGGCAAACTCCTTGAAAAGTTGGCCATCTCTCAGCTAAACCTTCATTCTGATTCTGTTGGCTGTCTCCATGACCATCAGTCTGGCTTCAGGTCTGGCAGAAGCACGGAAATTGCTCTCCTGAACATCCGTGAAGATCTGCTTTCCAACCTTGACTCTAGCATTCCCTCTGTTCTCATCCTACTTGATCTCTCCTCTGCCTTCACACGGTCAACCATACCATCCTGCTCAACCATCTCCGGGATAACTTGGGCATCACCGATCAGGCTCTGGCCTGGCTGACCTCTTTCCTATATGATCGACCCTCCCAGGTCCAACTTGGGTCCTTCCTATCATCTATCTTCCTCTCCACCTGTGATGTTCCCCAGGGGCTAACCTCTCGCCCTGGCTTTTCAACCAATACCTGGCAACTCTCGCCCGCTGTATTGCCATTTTCTGCTCAAACCTCCAGTGCTATGCAGACAACACTCAACTCATTTTCAGGCTGCCCTCTCCCACCTCCTCCACCTCTCTCATCACTGATTGCCTAACTGCCATTCAAGATTGGTGTGCCGCCAACGATCTTTGTCTTAATGCCAGCAAGACAGAGATCCTACTCATTGGCACACCATCACCTTCCTTTCCCCTCACTCTCTGGCCAGCCTCCCTTGGCCCTCCTCCTATCCCCACCTGTGAGGCCAGGAACCTTGTGTCACCTTTGATTCCACACTCTCCTTCTCTGCCCACATCGCTGATGTATCAAAAAAGTCAAACAACCTACTGCACCTCCTCAGAGGTATTCTTCCTTTCTTCTCATTCCCCCAGAAGCTCACTGTCTCCCAAGCTCTGGTTCTCTCTAAGTTGGACTATTGCAACAGCCTCTTTCTTAATCTACCTGCCTCTACTCTCTGCCCTTTACAACTTATCCAGAACAGGACTGTGAGACTTGTCCTTGGCCTCAAGCCCTGGGATTGTATCTCTCCAGCTCTGAAATCTCTCCATTGGGTCACAGTGGATGCAAGGATTAAATGCAAAACCCTCTGCATTGTCCACAAGGCTTTCTGGGGCCTGGGTCCAACATACCTTCAGCTATCCCCCTCTCCAAATACCTCCCATCTCGAGCACTCCGCTCCTCTAGATCTCTGTCTTCGGCTGGGGCCTCCCTCTGGAACAGCCTCCCTGCCACTCTAAAACTTGAGGAGAATCATCTCCGGTTCCGGAAGCACCTCAAAACCTTCCTCTTTGCTTCTGCCTTCTCTCCTCTCCCCTGTTGATTCTACTCTCCCTCGGCACCATGCTCCTGGCCACCCTCTGTCCTCTGGGCCCAGGTACCTGCTCATCTTGCCACCCTCATGCACTGCCTCCGGGCCACCCCTTGCACTGGGTCTGTATCTGTACCCATACAGCCCTCCCCTTTTCTTCCTGCACTTTCAGACCTACATGGCCTGCTGCCATAAACCCAGTACTTGCCACTTGCTGGTTGCACTCCCATTGTTTGTTGCCTTTTTATTTATTATTTTATTATTATTTTGTTTTTTTCCTTCTCGCTCCGCACTCTCCTTTTGTTCCCCCTTCCATGCACTTCTCCCCCACCCCCCTCTACCCTGCACTTGCACGTTCTCAATGTCACTGGGCCTAGTAAGATCGTTGTTTATGTTCTCCCCTGTTCCCCTTCCCTTGCCTTGTCGCGCTCTGAAACACTTGTGTATGAGCGCAATAGAAATAAAATATCAATATATATCAATATCAATATGTTCCGTGGCGATTAGCACAGCAGGTTACTAGACCTTGCAGACGTCCTAGATTCATTCCTCAGATAATCTTGAGCACCCTAAGGGACTACAGTTCCCATGAGTCCCATTACGTGAACATGTCACGTCATCAGGCGCACAGGCCGGGATGCGACCGGGAAGATCGACTTTGCATCTATTCTACTGAATAAAGGGGACAGAAAAGCGTGTGTCCATGCTGCTCAACCGTGTGTGAGTTTTGTGATTAGCTACGTTCGTTTTGTTACCCGTTCCTCTGTGGAACCTGATTCCCGCTTAATGCCAACCTGGCTTCTGTCCACGAACTACCACTGTCTAGCCTTTGTCTGCCTGTTGATTATGATCTCTGCCTGTTTACTGGTACTCAACCTTAGCTCATGGTTTCTTTTTGGACTGATTGCGGATTAACCTTGAACCGTTGTGATGCAATAGATTGATCTACCTTCCTGGAACTCGACGCTCGCTCTTGCTTTTTGGATTACTTGTGGATTAGCCCTGAACTGTTGTGACCCGTTGGACTTTCATAGCTCTCAACCATTTGTGCCGCAAAGGCGGGTGAAATCACCCGATTTTGTTTTTGGCGGGTGAGACGCCCATTGGAATGAATGGGCGTGCAGGAGGCTTGGCGGGTGAGTCAGCCCTTTACAAGGCGGGTGACACCCGCCAAAAGCGTGTGAGTTGAGAGCTATGGACTTTGCCCCCTGAAACATGACCCTTGTGTGGTGAATGAGTTCTCTTTTGGATACTCCTCATTTTCCTCAACATTTTCCTTAACGTCTTGAATGCCAACGCTAACTGCTAATGCTGTTACCTCCAACAGTGTCTTGTGTTTATCTAACCTCCTTTAGTTTCGAGTCCTTGTGCCTTTCGGGTTGGGTCCCTGCGCTCCATGGACTTTTTGGCACCCTTTTTGGCAATGAATGTCGAGCAGTTACCTGGCCTCTGACCTTTAACAACTTCTGGTAGGAGTTTTTTTGTCAACTTGCTGTAGGTTTAACAGCATATCAACATCACGCTCAGGTAGGCAAGGTATTTGGCGGACAGGCAGGAGGTGGCCAAACTGTATCACCTCAAAGTTATACTTGTGTCTTCTTATCTCTTTCTTCCATATTGCCCCATTGACATGACTCCTGCCTTTTCATCTGAGCCCCTATCCCAATGATCTTATAGTAGGCTCCATATGCTGCTCTCTCAGAGGGAAAGTCTCCCTGTAAAGGAGAATCACTACTGGTGTGCTTATGGTCTGGCCGCTGTGTGTTCTTGACAGTGACTAGCCATTGCTTTGTCCTACTGCTTATAACTGAGAATATCATATTTATTTTGCAATTTTCCAGGACCTCCATCATAAGGAAATTTGTCTATTGGCTCCAGTCTCCCAATATTAAACATATTTGGATGTCCTCCAGTCCCTGCGCCTTGCTATGTTCCTAACTCTACCCCTTCACCACCTGGCTTTCGTCATTCAATATAATGATACTTTTATGTAAAGGCACCTTATCTTAGTACTGCCTTTGCTCTCTGTTATTGGCTGTCATTTATTTTTGAAATTACATCCTGTTCTTAAATAAATACAAGTGCAAAATCAAAATCTGTTGTTCTCACGTGTCAAAGGTTATTTATGTTTGCCCAAAGGAAATTTCTTTCATTGAAGTGTCTATAATATTTTTGTTCAAAACCCTTTTATGGTTTAATTTCAGGCGGCAATTTTTGACGAGTCAAATAAACGATAAACGCTATCATGAGTCTTGAATTTCTCATCTGCCTCTCTCAGAGGTTTAAGTTGCAGACATTTTATTATTATTAGTAGGCGGCAGGGGTGTGGGGTGGTGAGAGGTGGTGGGAGAGCATCCTCCCAGCCAATCGGGAGGCTCATAACTGAGGTTTTACTACATGGTAAAACCCCTGCTCTGAGCCTCCTCGGAAGTGGGAGGCTACCATCTTCCCTGCTGGGAGTCAGGTAAGTGTGCCCCTGCACTCACTTCCCCCCTCCTTCCCTCACACCCCAACCCCAAATTCCATGTCCCCCATCCCCTCCCCACTTACCTTGTGCTCCTTTGTCCCTTGCTGGCACCAGGAACACTTGTGTAGTTCCCTACTCCCTAATCCATGGTGGGCATCTTGGATTGTAGTTTTTTTTCAAGTGAGAAACGTAAAACATGCCATTGCTCATAATGAAACAGCAAACTATTAGCATCCTGGTACAACGTTCCGGGATGCTAATAGCAATAAACCCTTCTAGGCGGGTGCTTTACTGGGGTAGGTAAAGCCTCCGGCTAACGTTAAAGCCTGAGCTAACTCAGCCACAGGGCATTACCTGCCATTATTAGGATGTTTATTGAACACGGAACTAACTTCGGAAAGCAACAACGTGTTTTACAAGTCAAAAGGGGAAGAGGATGGTGAGGGAAGCAGAGATACAAGAGAACAGAGAGCTAGCAAAGCGGGACGGGGAGAGCAGGCAATTTGGTAGCAAGGGATGTACAAGCAGCCAGGAGAGGAAACGGGGGGGGGGGGGTTAGGTTAGCTTTAGCAGTACAGTGTGGAGGTGTTGTGGCACAGTGTCCAGTTTGCTGCTCTTGGAAACCCACATTCTGGCCCTGGCTTTAGCACTTGATTAAATACTTGTCGGATTGTGGTAAAAATTACTTTATTCCCCTGTGCTTCAAATGTACATGCATGTTTTATTTTCTAACCAATAAACTGTGACGGATTGCCATTTGGCAACGATGTAGTAGCCCTGGCTTTATGGGATTTTTATTAATGAATAAAGTGTTGCGGGTAATTCCATCTCTGAAAGGATAATCTGTTTATCAGATTCCCCTTTCATAAGCTCCACGCCAGAATCCTAGAGTGCATCTGTGCCTTGCTGCATCAGTATCCTGATCTGCAGCACCTGCTCTACCAGTGGCAGTGAGCAGGTTCAGAGTGCCTATTTGACAGCTGCAGTGGCAGCCAAGACTCTGCAGCACAGGGGCTGCCTTTAAGATATGCACCCCTGTTTCAAAACTATAATGATCATCAGCAGCCCAGGCTGTTCGCAGGGTAAACTCACCATTTCATTGATTCACTCTTGAACATACACCTGAGGAAGAATCTATGAACCTCAGTTGGAAGAGTTCATCTCTCCAAAGTCTTCTGCCAGGGAGGTGAAGACTGAGCGACCAAGGCAGAGATGAACTCTAGCCCCTAACTATCCCCAGGAACCATCAGGGATGATCTGCTGCTTGGACAAGAACTGCCTCTCTGCCATCCACAACAGCACCCAGGACCTCACCACATTGTAGGAGTCCTGAACTTGTGGACCAGCCTGCGCATTGTTTGGGAAAACTTTATCCTTGAGCCCCTGGATGGGACTCACAGCAACCAGAGGACCAAGACAGCCATGAAACATGTGTTCCTTCCATGTAACCCAATTTGAGCTAGTTCTACACCTTTGAACCCACAGGACCCACCAGAGCTGCTGTTGGCACTCTACCTCCTGGAACCACCGTCCTGCGTAGTCAGACCTGTTTGCCACTGTACGACACTAGCTAATCGCATTGTTGCCTCGGCTTGAAATACATGCTCATAATTGCACCTGCTGCCTTCGAACCGCCACTCGAACCACCAACATCTTTGCTGCCAATTGCCATTGCTAGCCTTACTGACACTAGTGGCCCATCGCTCCCCAACCATCGATATGCTACATCAAACAACCCGAACTGAACTGTGTATCCAGTCTCCAGCATCTTCACTGTCCAACTGGCCCTGGTGGCCCTTACGATCCAGAGCTCCTCAAGCACTTGATCGAACAGATTCAAACCAATCCAGCCGAACAGTGCATCCAGTCCCCAACATCTGTGCAGTCGAATCAACTGTCGAACCGTCACTGGTGGCCATCATGATTCACCCTCTCAAGCATCATGTTTGAAACACAGCAATCCCTTGTTCGAACCCAGCTTGACACCACTCCTCGCCTGTCCTCGCTCTTCCTCACTCTCCGGCTGCCTCTCCCTCTCCTCCTTCTTCCTCCTCTTTCTCTCTGACAACACCTGACAAGATTTCTAGACCAGTCTGATATATGAAAGTGTCATCTGAACAGGTGCTCCCCTGCTCCTCCAGAACCATCAATGACCACATTGACCCCCTTGCTCCACTCTTGGTCGATTTCTGCAACCACTCTTTCACCACTGGATCTTTTCCCTCTCTCCTCAAGCACTCCCATGTGCACCCCTCCTCAAAAAACCTTCTGCTTATCCTACCTGTCTGGCAAACTACTGCTCGATCTCTATTACTCCTTTCCTGGACAAACTCCTAGGAAAGCTAGCCATCTCCTAGCTTACTCTCCACATTGAATCTGTTAGTGGTCCCCAAGATCATCAGTCTGGCTTCAGAGCAGCCAGGTTTGGAAACTGCTCTCCTGAACACCTGTGAAGATCTGCTCGCTAATCTTGACTCCAGCCCTCCTACTGTCCTCATTCTCCTTGACCTTTCCACGGTCAACCACTCCACCCTGATCAAGCGACTCTGTGAGAACCTGGGCATCACAGATCAGGCTCTGGAGTGACTGACCTCCTTCTTCCTGGACCGACCCTCCCTGGTCCAATTTGGGTCCTTTCTCTCGACCACCTCTCTCTCCACTTGAGGTGTTCCCCAGGGCTCTAACCTCTCACCATGGCTCTTCAATGTCTACTTGGCCCCCTTGACCCACCTGATCTCTACCTTCTCCTCTAACTTTCAGTTGTATGCTGATGACACCCAGCTCTCTTTCCGGCTCCCCTCAACATCCTCCCCACTCTTGCTCATTCTGGACTGTGTATCCGCAATCCAGGATTGGTGTGCCTTTAACGATCTATGCCTTAATGGTAGTAAGATGGAAATCCTTTCCATTGGGACTCCTTCTCCCGCTTTCCCTCTCGCACTCTGGCCGCCCTCATTGGGCCCTCTTTCTGTAACTTCCTGTGAGGCAAAAAACCTTGGTGTCATCTTTGACTCCTTCTCTCTGCACATCACGGACCTTGCCAAGAAGGCCCGCTACCAGTTGCACCTCCTCAGAGGTATTCTTCCTTTTCTCACTTTCCCAGAAGCTCACTGTCTCTCGAGCCCTGGTTCTCTCTAGGCTGGACTACTGCGACAACCTCTTTCTCAATCTTCCTTCCTCTACTCTCCGCCCTCTGCAACTAATCCAGAACAGGACTGCGAGACTAATCCTCGGCCTCAAGCCCAGGGACCATATCTCTCCAGCCCTGAAATCTCTCCACTGGCTCTCAGTGGCTGCAAGGATCAAGTTCAAGGCCCTCTGCATTTTCCACAAAGCTTTTTGGGGCCAGGGCCCGCACTACATCCAACTCTCGCTTCCAAAATACCTTCCTTCTCGAGCCCTTCGCTCCACTACCTCCATCTCTCTGAGGGTCAGAAGGTTCTCCAGTCAGAGAGTGGGGGTAAATCCCTCTCCTCTGCAGGTACCTCCCTCCGGAATGGCCTCCCTGGCCCTCTCAAACATGAGCCGGACCACCTGAAGTTCCAGAAGCAGCTCAAGACTTTCCTTTTCTCATCTGTATTCTCTCTTTCTCTCCTGCTGGTCAACTGTCCGTGGTGCCGACTGGTTGCTTGGCTACCCCAGAGTCTCACTGGGTCCAGGCTCTTCCATGATCACTCTCCCCTGCACTGCCTCCATGCCTAATGCACACTTAGGGGCTGTAAGTGTAACCTCTACAGTCCACTTCCTCCTTGCACGTAACCAGAGCCGCGCTGTCCGGACTGCTCTTACTCAGAGCATTGCTGCCCTGATTTCACTTCCCCCTTCCCTCTCCCTGACACCACTTCCCATTCTCCCTTCCCCCTGCACCTGACGTTGTCGCACTTGCACGATCTGAATGACACAAGGCCTAGTAAGATCGTTTGTCTTGCCCTATCTCTGTCTAACCTCTCTTCTCTTGTCGCGCCTAGAAACACTTGTCAGCAGTTCTTTGAATCGCACCAACTTTCAGCGAGACCCTGTCTAGAACAATGCTGATCACTCTGTTGAACCCAATTCAAACTGATAGAACAGCACCCAATAGCCTGGTTCGATGCTGTCGAATCGCTGAGCAACCTAAGAAGGTACTATTGGCTCTTAACTGCCCCCTTAGTGACTGGTTAGGTCACTTAATCCCCTTTCTTCAAGAAACATAACCTTTAACAAGGTTTTCACTTACCTTACATCCCTGATTTATTACTCAGAGTGCTGCATTGTGCTATCTTTGCTTATTTTCTTGCTCTTTCCTCAGGGTGGGTTTTATGTAGTGTCTGTCTGTTTAGTTATTTTGCAGATGGTGTGTTTTTATTAAAATATATCTATTTTTCATAGACCCTTGATTGGACATTCCCTTTATTTTGCTCTGTTATGTTTTGCTGTTTGGGTCGCTACTGAATCACATTCACCCGCCTCTTGAAAGTATAGCCTTCGCACGGCCCACATCATCACATAAAGGCCAAGGAGGTCATTTTGCCTGTTTCACCTTTATAATTGTGTTGGCTCTTGGTTTGTAGCAGTGTAAGGACTGAGTGGGCATTTTAGCCCCTACTCATCCTTGATATGATATGATTGGTTATTTCCGTGTCGTCTTGCTTCCAAGATGAGCACGTTACCACTGAGCTATCCTCCCTCGACTTCTGCTGGGCAGTCTCCAATTCGCCACATCAAAATCATTTGTTGAATGACCTAGTTCTGAGTAAAATGTAAACAAAATAGGTCTGGGATTTCAGGGCCTTTCCTCCACGCCTGTTTTGTATTTAGGTAACCAATAAAGTTTTGAAATTAAAAACATAACCGCATACGTGGAATGTTAAAATAGTGTACTGTGAATCTGCAATGATCTCCAGCCGCCACCCCATTCTTTCCTCCTTTCTGTTATCTGGTCTCAACAGGTCCTCAAATCCCATATTATGCTATGCATATGACCACGTGTTCTGGATTACTCTGCTACAGTGAATGTTCTCTGGAAAGTGCCCCACTGTTTTTTGGAACTAGCCACCCTTTATCAATAATATGAAAAAACAATATATTTAATTCGAATGTGACCTCTCTGGCCAGCAGCCCCATTTTCTATTTGACATATTAGGCACATCTCTACCACAATTCCTCCCTGGAAAAGACAGCGTGCACTAAAAATGACTCTGTAACTGACGGGCATTTGTGGACTGAAGCTGTCCTGGGATGACCAAATTATGTAAATTAGACGGTATCGCTTCTCTGTTGTGGTCACACTAAAATCAATAAGAAAAGCAAATGAAAACCGATCTGTCATCTGTATGTGGCCAGACACAAGTGTGAGACAGGGAAAGGAAAATATTGCCGCAAACAGCAGTCATTTAGGAGCAATTAGACTTAATAATTATGAATAAGGCGGTCGTCAATAACAATTTAACTGGGCCATCGTTTTGCTCGTTATCAATCAATTGCAAAGTCGCTTGCCGCTGGAAAATAGCGTCAGGTCTGTGCTTCTTATACTGCCATCAATTTTGAATGTCTTTGGCCAAGCAGTGCCGCATGAGCCCATCTGGTGCAAATCTGCACCCAACAGAGCCCCCCTGATGGTTTAAAAATGCTTTAAGGTCCACATCGGGGCTTAAATGAAGGTGCAGTACCAGCAACATCTCAGTCACAGTTGTCTTCACAGTCAGCAACCTTCTGTTTTCAGCAGGTTGAATTTGCAGATTTCCAGTTTCAGATTTGTCATTGGTTGCTTGATTTGTAACACGTGACATTGCACTCCTTGATTAATACAGAAAGCTGTTGTTGTTGGCTGAATTTCCGTCATTGTAGCCGTTATCCGTATCCACACGCTGTGGGGAATCCATGCTCCACGCTCAAGGGGGTTTGTTAATGTTAACCCGCCCTTCAACTTCATTGCTCTCATAGTTCGCCATTTGCATTTGCATATGTTTTTTTTTTATAGTGTGAACCTGGATAGGAAGCAACAGAGCGCTGGACATGTCGAAGAGGGTAACATATAAGGTAAAGAGGAGGGTTAGAATATGTGGCAAGACATGTTCTGGCCATGGGGGTGGGATGTGATGCGAGAACCAAAGGAGCCGAGGTGGTGCCTAGATATTGTCTGAAGTCAGGTCTTGAGTGCCTCACTGAATTGCAAGTGCCGGTCTGATAGCACAGTGAGTAGAGTGCTCGCTTTGACATCTGTGCAGAGCCTGCTGATGCAGTTTGAAGCCCGGCAGGGTCAAACTCAGCCTTTCATCCTTCTGAGGTTGATAAATGAGCACCACACACTGTGGGTAATAATAAGCAGTGCTCAGATGTGTGAGGGTTCGTAGCGCTATATAAATGCTAAAATATTATTATTATTACTGGCGTGGCCCAGATTGCCACTGTCATGGTGTTCCAATAGACAGTGGAGTAGCAAGAACAGGCTTGTTTTGTTCCTCGTGTGCTAGTTTGGTCTGGAACATTGCGATTGCCCGGTTCCTGGAGAAGCGCAACAAATACTGGCAAAGAGCTGTACCAGTGTCTTTCTGTGGGCAAAGAGGATACACCTCATGCTCTCTCATTCAACAGATCCCTAAGTAGTTCTGAGCCTGCAAGGGAAAGCTCTGCTTTCTCATTAAGAGTTATCCCGATGTGTCCGCCGAGTACCTTTGCCCTTGTATTTCCGTGCGCAGGAGAGTAATCCGCTCCTAAATCACAACGCAGATAGCTCTTTGCTAATTTCTCTGCCATCGTTCGATCTGCGGGATCTCGGCCTTACGCTTAGGTCTGAGGATTGCACACCATATGTTATGTTCACAGGTGGGGGTGGAACTTTCTGCTCAGAGATGGAATGGAGCAGATTCCCCAAGCATTCCATACCACACCGGCACATAATGTTTGTAAACTGCGTTTTTGATTCCATTTCTGCCCCGCGGCTGAATGGACCAGCGCAAGCTACTTAGCCCAGTCTGCTTTGTGGAAACGGTCCGTGTTTCAGCCAGTCCGAGAGTATAGGATATTCTGAACATTAGTACCCGGCGGTGACATTCCACAGGATACACTTAACGTGGATGGGCCCGTTTCCGAGCCATACCACAGTGTAATCACGTGGATGCACTTATGTACATCGTGCACCGGGTACACTCTTTTTCTCCTCTTTTTTTGTGGCGACTGTGGAAAGGGAGAAGGGACCACATGTATTCCTTTCTCCCTTTTCCAAGGTGGCCAGTTTCCTCCCATTCATTAGTACGGAGCAAGTTGGCCCAAAATGGCGCCCTGTTGCTCTGTACTAATGAAGCAGTATGCGCGTTCTAGTGTTCCTAGAACTAATGCGTACTGCGACAAAACCTTTTCAAACGGCAAAAGAAATGCCGCTTGAAAAGGTTTCGTCAGCCATTAGTATTCCGGGACTGCAAACTCCGGAAACCTACTATCCAGAGCCTGCACAGACCCCGGAATACTAATGGCAATAACCGCCTCACTGGCGGGCCATTACAGCCTTAAGGTAATGCCCCCGGGGCCAGCGTTACTACGCTGTGGCCTATAACTTCAGGGCCAGGGGCATTACCTTAGATGGTAATGGCCCACCTGCTCGGCTGTTATTGCCACAATATCATAGGCCCGATTTGCAAAGCTTTTCTTTGCAAGGTGCAAACATTTTTATTTTGCATGTTCAAAAACTCTGCCCAATTCACAAAATAAATCCGCATGCGTACATTTCTGCACAGGATGTGTGTGCAAATGTTACTGAGTGCAAGCATTCTGTGCAAAATGTCTATCTGCGACTGCATAGATGGGATGGGGATGTACATCCAGTAACATTAACTTGCAGATGCAAAGTATACGTGGCTGCAGGAGCGGCACTGGATAGATGATACAAATGGGAGACAAATGCACAAACATAGATTAGTTCCTTTTGTGCGTTTGGACCTGCACAGCTCTATAGATAAAATGTGTGCACGAGTCACTTGGTTTCTTTGCGATTTACCAGTTGCTTGCAAATCGCGAGTTGTTTGCAGGAGCAAAGTGTGCCTACCACCCTTTGCTTGCAGAAAATTATTTCTTTGTGAATTAGGCCTCCTGTTTCTGCAATGCAGATCCTTGCATGGGAAGCTGTTTCTTGGTTTTGGCATTATTACCTGCAGTCAGTGCACCCTGCATTGTTTGTATGATTTAGCAGTGTCGGGAGGTTTAATCTGGTGTTTTGATCTGAAATAAATTGAGAAGTATTGACACTGATGGGACAGGCAGCTTTTTACGGCCTGTCAAATTGAGTTCCCTTCCATGCTTGGCCACCAACGCTTCTAATATGCCTCTATGCTGCATGTGTGGACCAATAGTTTGTAATTAATGTGGTGCATCGTAGCAAACAACTCTCAATGAAAACCAGTTAAAGGAATAGCGTGCTCAAAATGTTTATTGTCCCGATCGTTCAGGCAAGTCGTTATAAGGATACAGTCATCAATTGTAAACATTTTTCCTATGCATCTTACCTCAGATTTCCTCACTTTTACACTTGCGAAAACAATGTGTTGGGCGCAGCCATCTTGTGCTAATCTTATCTGTGGATCGATCGCCCTAAGTTCAAGTGCGCTTGTGGCAATAAACCAAAACACCCGTCCCCGATGCTGACATTACTGGACGCGTTTGGCCCTTTCCACAAGGCCAATGTACGTCTCGTTTCAACGTTCTCTGTCCGCAAGTTATTGACGTGTCTCCATGGAAATGGCAGGACTCCTCTTTCCTCAATAAGTATAAACAGACCATTTCGGATCAGGCAACACTCTAGTTTCTTAGTCAACAGTTTCACTGTATTTAGTTAGATCGCTCGGTTGAGCTGTTTTACTAGTATGAAGCCCCTGCAAACCATTACTGACAGTAGCAGAACCGATTTCACTCGTTACTTGTGTTTTGGGTAAATCTTTGTCGTACAATGTCAAAAATACAGCCCTTCCAGTACAAGCTTGAGTATTCAGAGGAGGAACTGATGGATAGAGGAGGCTGCTGAAAAGATGGGGAATCTGACCATAGTTTGAAAGATCAATCACCCTAGCCTGAGCCGCAGCCGAGTCGCATGGAAGACGTTTCAACGTGGTCTACCTGCAATCGTTGCAAGGTCATGCCAACCTAGGCGGAGCACTGCTGCTGCCGAGAAAACTCTGGATGCTTGGCCTACATAGCTGAAGAAGACACACCACCGTTTTCCGTTACCGAGCTGCATGACTTCAGGGCAGCCTGCTTCACAAGTTCTGTGTTGAGGATTATGATGGTGCTTATGCACAAACTTCGTGGAACAGTTTGGCCGCGCAATCCAAGTAACGAGTAAGTATACTCTAGATCTGATGTAATTTTTACTACTGAGACCATTTGAGTTTCATGTTTTTCTCCTACGTTCTATGAATTGTGATCCATCTCTCTGTAGAAATGCAGCTCTACATTTCCCAGTGCCTTGCACAGTAAGCCCACACACAGCATCGCCTCCCCTTCACAGGTCTGTGTGAGCAATGTTCTTACGAAAGTCCTGCCATGCCGTTGTTACAATACTCATCTGACCCCCTTCCACTGAACATTCAAGAACACCCACCACAGCCCTAATGCCGTGCATCAGTATATTCTCCCAAAAGCAACACACGTCCACCTATATCACTAGGATCCAAGGAAGGCAGATGGTAGCAGATGGTAGATTAAACCTCTGTGGTGTGTTATAATTATTTCTTTTAGCATATAGTGGGGACTTGTGCTGTAAGGGGTCCAGCCTTCATTTTTCTAAGGGCAACTATGCCATTGAATTTCCCATGCACTATTTGAAGTTGGCTGCTACAATTATCAAGTTAATTCGATTTAAATGTGTAAGTTTCTCTTTCTCAGGTGGTAGAGGCTGGTGGCCTATCGTTCGTTTACATGGTGGCTTTATGGGAGGCTTGGATACCGCAATCGACGAGTAATACCCGCCTGTGTCATTCGAGCCATTCGCCACAAATTCCCCAGTGACAGCGGACAGTACAGGGGATTTTCTAATACTGTACTTCAACCTCAAGTATACAATTTATAGTTTGTTGGTGCTATCACCATCACCCAATTAAATAAAATACAACTGATTAAATAAGGATATTTTTTGAGTTTTTCAGTGCGTCAAGAACATGCGCAATCGTCTAGGAGTGTCATGCTAGAATGGTTGTTGCCCGGGTGGACTGTGAACGAATGGAGACACTGGAAATAATTTGCCAAGTGGTCCCATATTACACATTTTGATCTAACTCCACTCTTTTCCTATGATATAATGTGAAAATAAAATACAAAATAGGCACAGAGTGCAGAGGCACACCGGGAAATCTCCACAGTACCCAGTAGCCAATTTCAGCTCTGGTTGGGGCACTTTTGCGCTCAACTTGTCCCCATCCATCCCCCTTCCAGTATTAATGACATTGCACACCTATGACCGTGCCCTCCCAAGGGGGCTGGGTGGGTGTGATTGCTCAAGTTGTCAAACACCATGTACACTTCAAAGGGATCTTCCGCACAGTGACCAATGTCCACATGGCTTCTCCAGACCCTGTGTCTCCAGACTCCCCTCTTCAAATCCCAGGCCCTGCAATCAACAAACATTTGTGTCCCTTCAGCATTGTTCCTGTCTTTTCTTATTTAATTTATTTATTTTTTGCATTTTTAAAGCGCACAAAAAGCCCAGCAGCACCGCAGCGCTGTTACTTGTGGCAGGCTTAGTTACATACAATACAGGGTGTATAATACAATTGGCATAGAATATTCGAGCAGAGCATAATACAGGATACATACTTTCTGACATCCTCCCTATATGTGTAATTTTCTTTCAAAGCATTGCGTTTGGGCTTCTTGCTCGCCTCATGCCCATCCACACACCCTTCCAGTATCAATGGCATTTTCGCACCTATGACCGTGCCCTCCCAAGGGGGCTGGGTGGGTGTGACCGCTTGTCAAACACCATCTACACTTCAATTGCATCTTCTGCATGGTGAGCATTGTCCACATGGCCTCCCCAGACCCTGTGTCTCCAGACTCCCCTCTTCAAAAGCCAGGCCCTGCAATCAACAAAGGTTTGTGTCCCTTCAGCATTGTTCCTGTCTTTTCTTGCTCGCCTCATGCCCATCCACGCACCCTTCCAGTATCAATGGCATTTTGCACCTATGATTTACGTAGGCCTGTGCCTATGCGCTGAAAAGGCGGAAGGGCGGGTTCATATGGCAGATGGGAAACATTGGGGTGGAGGCAGAGTGGGTGTCTATAAAGACGGCATCCATTCACATACACACCCTCCTGTGTAAGCCTTTATAAACACCTTGAGATTTACCTTGAGAACATCTGGGAGATCTACTAGGTATATCGTCATCGAGCTACTTGGTCACCGGATACTTGTTTCTCTGCTTGCTGAATCTGCTTATCTGCTCATCTGCTCATTGCCAAATTAAGGGTAAGTCAACTAATTACTTCCCTATGTTCATCGAACGTTACTATGAACGTTTATGTCGATTTCAACCAAATGTACCCAGGATTTTAATGTTCATGTATCTCAAAGACTTATGCATTAGCGATTAGTTCAGGTATTTTCCTCTTGATTACTATCACAATTCATCACTGTGCGTTGTAGTAGAATGTGCAGTATAACAATTGTATTAAAAAGTTTCGCAGAGTTCACTGGGCTAGGTCACAAAGCTTTTCTGTCTTTATTCCAATTAAACTTAAAAAGACAAATCTCAGGTGCAAATTGCTTTCTTCACATTCATCCTGTGTTATTCGTGCTAAGAGTTCATATTTCTTTATACAGCTCTCACACACGTTTCAAGAATGCCATCATGTGTGGTTGTCGGTTGCAATTCTGCAAGCCATGTCAAAGATCAGGGTACTATCCTGCATGTATTCCCAAAGGATATTGATTTAATAAGAAGATGGCTTAGAAATTGCGGTTGTAAAGTGGACGAGATTTAAATTAGGGCCCAGGAAGTCTTGGCCGATGTGAGGTCCAATCGATTCCGCGTCTGCAGCCTGCACTTCACCCAGGATATGTACGACCAGTCAAGGTACACAAAAAAAGGTCTACTGCAAGATCTTCCTAAATTGCTTCCAAATGCCATCCCAACCCAATTTCCACAAGTGGCTGGTGAGGTGAGTAGTAAATGTTGTGTTTGTTATGTTTTTGGTATGTAGGACGATGGTCTGCATTAAAAAGTATTATCTTCCATCTGTTTATCTACATCATTGTTCTATTACTCCATTTTCCATAGTCACCGGATTCAACACAAGTGTCAAATATTTAATCTTAGTATACTTCATCTTTCACCGCTTTCTGGAGCCTCTGTTGGGAGGGAGATGGTTTATTCCACCTCCCCATCCCCACCACTCCCGAAATTATGTTTGGGAAATAAGTTGGTTGACATATCCTTCTTCACTTAGAGCACATTGATAGAAGAACAGACCCTCGCAAGCGACAAAACCACTGACACGCCTTCTATCCCAATGGTGATCCCTTCCGACCTGCACAATGTGTAATTTTATCTTGTCGCATAAATCCACTTTTCAAGTACTAATTTTCCTTTTCCATTGTACTATATTCGGACATTGGGCTGAAAATGAAGGAGCAAGATTCTGCATCAATTTCTGTTCCGGAGTCAACATCAACCTCATACACATACCAAGTAATGATATTACACTACTCTTTGTACGCAATAGAAATACTTGCATGTGGTATGCTTTCAATGTAAACATATCAAAATGTATTATGTGTAGTACTGGCTATTTGTACAAAGTGGCAGGTATGGGGTTGGGAATGTATGGTTTTGTGTACGTGTGTACCATTGTCTACATTTCAGTTCAGTATGTACCTTCTTCTACATTGCATTTTTTCTGTTTCATTTAGCTGTTTAATCCATATTAAAACAAGTGCTGTATTATAGGAGGATGGTGGAACTTCGATTACTATCTCGTCCTCCTTTGGAACAGGTCCACAGCTTGAGGTATTTCTATTCACATTTCATTTTCAAGAAGCACAGTACATCCGACATTGGATATACTTTGAGACATAAATGTATGTAACCATGCACTGTTTAAAACTTTTCTGATTTTGGTAGTAACGTTGCACTTCCCCCCTACTGCAGACCAGTTACCAAGGACACATTACAAAGCAAGATACTTTACAGGGCAAGATTGTGATCACTATGTTTTACAGGGTGAACTCAAATCAAGCCCATTTTTGAACTCGGATGGATATCAGCTGAAATATGAACTGAATGTTATGATCAAGTCATGTACACTCTTTTCATGGTTTTATCCATACTAATGTCCTATTTATGTTGCAACAGCAACCTTAACAGTATATGGTTCAAAGTCTGTGTAAAATACCTTGCTTAAAGGTGCTCTGTCGAATGCAAACTTTTATTATGCGCTCTAGCTGACATTGTATTTTTTTTGTATATTACTCTGTTCAAGGAATGTGCTCCAGATGTGGACTTAGAAGAGGCGCATGGAACCGAGGTATACATTTATGAAGTGAGATTGTGCATCACATTGCGTTCTGAATACATTTTAATTATATCGCAATCTTTTCCAGTCTGTCTAGTTGATTACGATTTGTAGATATTTATTTAGGTTTGTTTGCTTTTGAAATGATTTCTGATGTATTAAAACCATATAAAACACCTTTTTTTGCAGCTGGATGTCACCGTCCGCAAAGTGAAGGCCACTGTTTCGAGGCAAATCAAGAAACCAAGGCTAAATAACGTACCAGTTTGTTTTTCACAAGCTTTTGAGCAGATGTTCTAGTCTTTCTAGGTTTTAAGTTGCAAGATTGTATGTTCTGTATGTGTGCAATACATTCAGCAACTTCTTCTATTTATTCTTTTAGAAGAATACCTTGCTTAAAGGTGCTCTGTCGAATGCAAACTTTTATTATGCGCTCTAGCTGACATTGTATTTTTTTTGTATATTACTCTGTTCAAGGAATGTGCTCCAGATGTGGACTTAGAAGAGGCGCATGGAACCGAGGTATACATTTATGAAGTGAGATTGTGCATCACATTGCGTTCTGAATACATTTTAATTATATCGCAATCTTTTCCAGTCTGTCTAGTTGATTACGATTTGTAGATATTTATTTAGGTTTGTTTGCTTTTGAAATGATTTCTGATGTATTAAAACCATATAAAACACCTTTTTTTGCAGCTGGATGTCACCGTCCGCAAAGTGAAGGCCACTGTTTCGAGGCAAATCAAGAAACCAAGGCTAAATAACGTACCAGTTTGTTTTTCACAAGCTTTTGAGCAGATGTTCTAGTCTTTCTAGGTTTTAAGTTGCAAGATTGTATGTTCTGTATGTGTGCAATACATTCAGCAACTTCTTCTATTTATTCTTTTAGAAGCCAAGAAGTAAGAGGAGTAAAAAGATGCAGACATCGCTTGTAACCAAAGATGTTGCTTGCCAAACCGATTGGAGCAACTAATATCTCAGGCGCAGCGTCGCACAGTCAACAAGCAGATTAGTGATGCATTTGTCCAGTGGCTGGAAAATGAATGGAATGTCACATGCAACCCTTACAAATCCAGCCTGGACCATTGCTACTGTGGGTACGGTCGAACACATGAAAATGAAGAAAGTGATGATGCATTGTAACTGCTTTCCGACCCCTTCACAGAATCTACAGCCGCTTAAAATGTTCTACCAAAAAAACACTCAAAGTTAGCTTTTTCTCCAATTCATGTTTAATTATCACATCATGAACTGACAGAGGTTGAAGCTTCAACGAAATTGACCAATGATCTTGCAGACGATCTCAAGGGGGCGTGGCTAACTGGCCATGGAATTGGACGTGCTGCGTGAGGAGCTCCTGATGATCCGACTCTATTTTTGCCAAATTTACCTGCTGAAACTGCAACGAGCGCCTAGAACTTTGAGGATCAGGTGTCGGAAGCCGTACGCTAACTGAAGTTCGCTGGAGAAGCTCATAGTCCCCGAGAATCCTGAGATATTCATGGTTTGGTCGGTGCGATTGTGTGGCTGCTTCGACACCAAGATGGCGGCTAACAAAGGAAAGGCCTCCGAGGAGAAACGAAACTGATTCCCCGGACATGCGGGACACGGCTGCGGTAAATTGCCTGGAGAAGTAACACAATTGGGTGATATGGCAGAGTGGTCGAATCCATGAAAGCGCCCGGCCTGACATACGCGAATGGAGCCTCGGCGATCTGACCGCAAGAGGAGATGACATTGGATGCTTGGGTGACAAGGCCTACGGAAGTTGCATGGGGAGCGTGAGGCCATAGCCCATCCGCAAGACAATTTGAAGTGCCATCTCGAATGTGCGTTAGGTGACCTGGAAGCCGGACCATTGTCGGACCGAGGACGGTGCGACAGCAGCATTAAAGCGGAGGCGTACAGGAGCAGCGGGAAGCGTCATGTCGGCGAAAGGGTTGAGAGTCAAGACCAAGCAACCCACGATGGAAACTTTCACGAGAACGCAACGGACCCCCTCAACATCAATACAGAGCGCGATTGAGACCCCTGCGGAAGATGCCCCCGAAGGGGATAAGCACCAGATCCTAGAAGCTATAACGGGGCTAAGCGCTAAATGGGACTTGTCAATGGCGGATCTACGCACAGCTTTGGAGAATAAGATCGATGCTGTGGGTACAGAACTCACCCTGCTACGTCAAGATGTTAGGGCACTTGCAGAAAGGACCAGCGGTTTGGAAAGTGGCGTGAAGATTAATACCGATGTTAGCACGAGCAATGCGAAGGAGATTCACGTCTTAAAACAACAGGTCGCTAACTTGGAAAATCGTGTGGAAGAGGCGGAAGGAAGGGTGAGGAGAAACAACATCCCCGTGGTTGGCCTTCCGGAGGGAGAAGAAGGCCAAGATCCCACAAACTATGTTCAAAACATGATCCTGCAAGGGATTGGAGCTGGTAATCTTTCGCAGGGATTTACGGTGGAGAGGGCGTACCGCGACCTGATGAGGAAACCCCGGCCGGGGGCCCCGCCAAGACCGATCATCGCGAGGATCCTGAATTACAGAGATAGGGAAAAGATCCTCGAATACTTTCGTAAGGGCGGCACGATAGAGAGAGCATCCACCAACATCACAGCATATCCGGACTACACAATGCTGGTACAGAGGCAGATATACAGCTACGTAGCCGTCAAAAGGAGACTGAGGGCAGCAGGAATCAGATATATGCTTCTGTACCCGGCACAATTGAAAGTGCTACATATGAACAAAGCGCTATTTTTCGATACCCCTGAGGATGTTGTCGCATGGTTGGACCTGCAGGGCTGCCCGGAACAAGAAGCGGATCGGGATCGGCAAGATCATACCAAATGAAGATTCAGTAAGAAGAAAGACCCTGATTGTATGGAGAAGCTGTGACTAACTGAACTTTGTACATAATCTGAGCCTGGTGCTCGATTCGGACTGGAATATAGTGAGTGTAACTTTAATCGGTAACGGTTTGGCAATTGAATGTGTAATGTTTTTTGAAAGGAGCAACAGAATGCGGACGACCTACCCCAATAGACTATTAGTTTCAGCGGCCATTAGGGTGGCTTTATCCTACTGAGCCCTGAGTAGAAGCTTGCTCTCGGCAGGGCTAGATATGGGGGTGCCTGAGATCCAGGAATGGAGCTGGGCAACGGTTGGGGAGGGGTGGGTGGGCAGAAAGTTGGGGGATGGGGAGTTGGTGTGTGTGTGGTTATGGGGAGTTTAAGTTTTGTTTCAAGCCTATTTGGGAGAATCAGTTTGGGGTACTTGCGGTGCATGAAGGGACGTAATCGATGGAGGATCGGGTGGGTGCTTATTAACGACCTATGGGGGACCTCAGGATAATAACGTGGAACGTCAGGGGCCTTAACAGCTACCTGAAAAGAAACAAGATCATGATGTATCTGAAAAGGCAGAAAATAGACATCGCATTACTACAAGAAACATACTTGACGCGGGAGAAGTTGGACCTAGTTAAGAGAAAGTGGAAAGAGACTGTAGTGGGCTCGCCATACTCTGCATATGCCCGGGGGGTGCTAATCTGGGTGGCACCGCATGTCCCGTTCAAATTGACACAAGAGGTGGTCGAAATGAATGGAAGGATGGCTATACTGCGGGGGCTGGTGGAGAGCAGGGAGGTATGCATAGTAAACACGTATGCCCCCAACCAAAACACAGCAGCATATTTCAGAGCCCTGTGTACCAATCTTAGTGTGTGTATGGGGAACGCGGTGATCTGGTGCGGGGACTTCAATTGTGTGTTGGATCCGGTGGTGGACAGGTCGGATGACAGGGTGGGTAAGCCTAGCCCAGCGGCGAGAGCGTTGCGGACGCTGCTAACTGATTTTGGTTTTACAGATGCTTGGAGGATGAAACATCCCACTGAGAGGCAATACTCACACTATTCAGCCCTGCACCAACTGCACACTAGGCTCGATTACGTCTTTGTCACAGCAGATGTGATGGCCGAGATTACTCAAACCGAATACAAGGCCAGGGTCCTCTCGGATCATTCGCCCCTGATCCTCAGATGGCAATATTGCCCCCCGAGGGCGAAAATCCCTACATGGCGCCTCCGAGCGGAGGCGCTCAAAGATCCAATCTTTAGAGAAGATATAAGAGAGGAGATTACTAACTTTTTTGTGGAAAATACCGGAAGTTTTGACTCTGCGGGCACACTATGGGAAGCTTTTAAGGTGGTGATGTGGGGGGCGGCCATGGTAAGTCAAGAGGGTTACAGGGTGGGGTCTTGGCTGGGGTCTTGGCTGACCTACAGAGGGCGGAAACTGAGCTAGAAACAACGTTAAAGAGCGAAGATGTAGACACAGAGCTGGTACTCCAACTACAGCAACAATGTGCAGGGCACTGGGAAAGACTCTGCAATCTTAATTATAAGAAATATGTTGAGAGGCAGCACGCGGGGGGAGACAAGACAGGCAGCCTTTTGGCCTGGCTATACAAAAGCGAGACCCCTAAGCCTCCGATTAGGACTATTATTAGGGAGGACGGAGAAGAGGTGGCCACGCAAGAGGGGGTTAACAAAGAATTTGAGGAATATTACAGAGTGCTGTATGGAGATGATGAGATAGGCGACCAGCGCACGATAAGCGAAACGTTAGAAGACATACGGCTGCCCAAGATTAGCGATGAAGAGATGGAGGAGTTAGATGAGCCAATCACGTTGGAGGAATTAGAAGAGGTAGTAAAGCAGCTGCCCACTTGTAAGGCCCCATGGGCAGATGGGTTCCCCAGCGAATTTTATAAAGTATACAAGGAGGAAATCCTCCCCCCAATGCTGGACATGTTGAATGAAACGTTTGAGATAGGACGGTTGCCTGAGTCGCTTAGAGAGGCGATTATAATACCGCTGCCCAAGCCCAATAAACCGGAGCACAGATGTGGTTCCTACAGGCCCCTGTCGATGCTCAATCAAGACAGCAATATTCTCACAGCTGTCCTTGCAAATCGATTGCGGAAAGTGATTGGCAGACTCATACATCCTGATCAGACGGGTTATGTCCCGAGTAGGAACATTACACACAACCACAGGCGACTTCATCGGGTGGTCGAATGGGGTGTTAAGAACGAGGGTGAGATGGCAATAGTGTCTCTAGATGCAGTCAAGGCTTTTGACTCGGTCAAGTGGTCATGGCTATTGGCTGCTTTGGAAGGGTATGGAATGGGGCCGTGCTATATCAGGTGGGCCAAGATGTTGTATAGTGAGCCGCTTGCCAGGGTCCGAACTGGAGCGGTGATATCTGAAAGATGGCAACTTGGCAGAGGCACCAGACAAGGGTGCCCCTGGTCCCTGATGCTTTACATCTTGGCCCTGGAGCCTTTGGCAATATGCCTTAGGGCACAGTATGAGACGATTGGCAGTGAGGTGGGAGGGGAACGACACTTGATATCCTTGTACGTGGACGATCTGTTGCTGTACTTGCAATACCCAGAAGAAAATCTCTTATACATACTTGAAGTGATGGAAAGGTATGCAGAGTTGTCGGGCATCTCGGTGAACCCCCAAAAGTCTGTCATATTCCCATTAGGTAGCTATAAGGGGATCCCTGCAGAAGGACTACCGGTGCTACAGGTACCGTGGGCAACAAGCTCTTTTCGCTATTTGGGCATAGATATATATCACACGGCACAAGATGAACACAGACACAATACGGAAGTAGCCGTCGAGAAAATCAGAAACAGCATGCAGTTCTGGGCAAGATTGCCCTTGGCGATGATGGGGCGGGGGGCTATGCTCAAGATGGTAGTTCTGCCCAGGCTTTTGCATTACTTTAGTAATATCCCATACATAATACCCAAGAAGTTTTTTAGTAAATTGAACAGCATGTGTAGGGATTTCCTGTGGCACGGTACCTGAAATAGGGTGGCGTTCTGGAAACTGCAGAACGTTTATGAAAAAGCAGGTATTAGACTACCCCACTTTGAGGTTTATTATTTGGCGGGACAGTTGCAATATGTGGCTAAGTGGCTTTCCGATGAAGAGACTCCTGAGCACAGGGTGCTTGGGCAGGACTGTGCCCCGTTTTATTTGAAAGAAATGATCTGGCTGTCCGAAACTGAAATGAGGGGGTGCCCTGAGATGTTGAAGCTTGGGCGGAAAATTTGGCGCAGGGCTTGTCGCCTAATGGAGGTCCCATACCCGTGCCTCCCGCAGGTACCGTTGGTTGCTTTGACGGGAGGGGATGATCAGCTAAGGGCGATTGTTAGGACCTACTGGGAATCAGTGGGGCTGGCAACGCTAGGCGATGTTTGGCAGGAGGGATCCATTAAGGAGTTTACAGAACTCAACGAAGAGGCGGAGCTACACACGGGGCAATATGTCACATACATTAGATTGGTGCGAATGATTAAGAGCACCTGGCCAGAAACAGTTTTGATAGAAGAACCAGATGCAGTGTTGGAAGCAATGTATGATATGTCTGAACGGGGTCATGAGATCTCGAGACTGTACGAGATGGTGATGGCTAAGGTGTGTGAAGATTTGACGCATCTGAGGCTGGACTGGGAGATGGAAGTGGGGGCCCCGATGGAGGACGGGATGTGGGAGCGTGCCCTGGGCTACCACAAAAAAGTATCTAGAAATGCCAGATTAAAACAAATTCAGTTGTATATAACGCATAGGGCATACATGAACCCCGTGAGGATATCAAAGTTCCGAAATGCTGGCATACAAGTGTGTCCTAAATGTAACCTGGAAAACGCTGACATGACACATATGTTTTGGTCGTGCCCGATCATTAGATGCTACTGGAGTGATGTGGCGCAGAAACTGGCCGACAAAGGGGTTACTCTTGTCATAGACACGGCTTGGGCCTGCTTACTGGGTGGGTTCCCTAGGCCACGGAAACTCAAACATATTGAGAAACTAAGAAATCTGGCGTATGTGCTTGCGAAACGTAAGATCGTCATGGGGTGGAAGAAATGCCACAAACCTAAGGTGGATGTATGGTGGAAGGACTTACAGAAATGGGCGGAGGCTGAAACAGTGGCATGGCAAGATGCGAGTAGCCGGGCTGATGAGGGGGAGGTGGGCACCCTATTGGCCTGGAAAACGCTAATAACAGAATTGTTTGGAGTAATATCAAACCCAAAAGACTCCGAAGAGGACGAAACTCGGCCGCATGTGCCAAACACTGAAAGAGATGGACAAATAGGCTCATTGGGGGAGGGAGGGATAATGGGAGCAGTGACTACGATAACTTGATGTGTAATTGAACCATTATGATTATGCTGCTTTTTGGTTTTTATTGTTTTGTTTGTATAAAATCAATAAAAGACATTTTTTAAAAAAAAAGATCTCGACTTCAGTTTGGAAAGTCTTGAGGATTTGTCCACCAGTACTGCAGGATGATTGGCTACTAAAGGAGCAAAAGTACATTGTGTTCGACAGCTGCCTGATAGAGATTGTACACATGCTTAAATGTGAAAATACAATCGGGCCAAGATATGCGGGGAGGTGAATGTGTCTCGCGTATTACATGGTACCAACCTGAAAACCCAAGCAACCTGTTTCCACCGCCATAATATATTCACATGGCTGCTCAACCGATGCTCGGCAAAGTGCCAGCTGGGAATCTACTTTGTTCAGCAGATTAACTGTTCAGCGGATCGACTTTCAGCAAGACTTCCAGTTTTTGGCAGTTTGTGGGTCCTGCGTTCCTTGCTAAAACTCAATACTACAAATACCAAAGGGAATTCTTATTGCCTGCTATTAGCCATTCTTGGAATGTGCAACAGATGTCAATGCACATTACATTCTCTGGCAAACGTTTCTGGATAGCTGGCGACAGACAGTGTGACAGTCCAGGATTTTCCGCAAAGTACTGCACTTACCACTTTCAAGACATGGAAAGTAAAAAAATGGTGAGTTCTGTCGTGGTGCAGGTGTCTGAATGTTCATCGTCTGTTGCCATGGAGAAACATGGCTTCATCAAATCCATTCAACTTCTGTTCTGCAATCCAGGGGAATGAAAATAGATGTGATAGCCACCGACAAGCACATTTCGATAGCAAATGCCATGCGAGACCAGTTTCCACTGATTCAGCATCAATATGATGTAAGGCACGTTGCTAAATCAATCAATAAAAAGAATTTACAGCTGCTGGGAAAATAAGGGTTCTGAAAACCTTACAAAATGGTGTCAGTCCATTTCATCAGCAACCATCTTTGGTGGAGCTCCAAAATTTGTGATGGATCTGTGGAAATTCTACTTGAGAAATGGTGTTGTACAAATGTGAACTCATGGACAGAAAAACAACATTTCCACAAATGTGCACATGGACCGTTGGCGAAGGTGGAGGAACGGAAGAAGAAGTGGTTGATGCTATGTTCACCTCCACACAAAGCACTTGAAAAGATTGTGTACGATAAAACGCTTTACAAGGACCTGAAGTGACTCACCGATTTCTGTCACACTGGAGATTTGGAGGTGTTCCATATTATGTGCCCAAAGTACAGGCCCAAAAGGTTGCACTTTGGCATAGACATCCTGGAGACTGGAACGAGATTAGCCATACTGGCCCATAACAATAACCTCAGTAGGGATCAAGCGAGAACTTCAGGAAAATGGGGTGAGCCACGTTACTACAAGGCCTTTATAAAATGAAGCAAACAATGGGTGCTCAAGCCAATATACGAGGACATGGATTTTGAATTTGTCAAGGATCTGACATTGACTGTGCTGTCCACGCATACTCATGGACTGGAAGCTGATTTTGTTTCCAGGACCCATACAGTGCCACAAAACATTGCAAACAAGCCTTGTCCTCCAAAATCCGAACTTGTTGTAAAGCGTAGTTCTAGATTCAAATGATTTGCAGCTCTCTGTAAAATGCGTTTACATTCACATCTGGAGGTGTTATCAGTGCCAAATCAAAAATGCCAAAAAATCAAATTTGAATGCAAAAGAAACTTTAATTGAATATTGAGGTGAATGTGAAATCAATATGAATTTGAATTGAATGTGGGAGGGGAGGCCCACAAGGCGGCCTGATCGAAAGAAGTAAGATTCCTTTGTTCACCATACTTAAATAGCATACATCAGAATATTGTATGGCATGGTGTTGAGGCTCTAAACCTATTGCCTGTCTGTTTTGGCAAGTACATTCTGCTTCAATCAATTCATCATGTAATTATTTATGTCTTCTCTGTGGTATACTGGGGATTATGTTGATCATGTGCAATAGCCAATTGTGAAATGCATATTGGTAAATTAAGGGCTACAATGGTTCAAAAGTTAGCTCAGCGTGTTAAGCACTAATTGCAGAGATGTGTGTTCCTATGCAAGATTAGAATAGCACATTCCAGCAAGATTGGCTCAGCAAGATAGTGGGAACTTATTCTTCAACGCCTCATGCCTCTTCCTGACTTGACATAGACATCCCAAGAAGAACAATGTTTTCATTCAGTGGCACGATCATGCACTTTCACCAGCTACTGCCATTTTTAAAACATGTTGAAACACTGCTCAGGGATGTGCTATGTCACCTGTCTTGTATGATGGTTACAGAGAGGGCTGACCCAGGTGCCTTTTGGAAGGTCACAGCTACAGGAATGAGATCACACACAGTGGGCCTCATTATAAGTTTGCCGGTCTGGGAACTATGGTACCAGTAAGCATGCCGGTACCGTAGTTCCCGGACCGGAAAACTACGAGTTGTGCTTGCGAGTGCCTTTCTACCTGCCAGGTCGGACCTGGCGGGCAGAAAGGCACCCTCGAGCACAGCATGTCGGATGCACCGGCATCGTTACAAACGTTGCCGGTGCATCTGACCTTCTCACTCCCATTCAGCTCTATGGGGCCGAATGGGAATGGGGAGCATCTTTTTTCCGGCACCCGCAATTGGGCAATTACCGGGTCCGGCAGGGCCGCAATGACCCGGTAAAAGGCCATTCGCGGGCACCGGAAAGAAAATGACACTGGCGGCAGCCGTGCCTGTACTACAGGCAGGGCTACTGCCGATGTCCTAATGAGGCCCACTGATATGATATGATAGTTTATTCATATAGCGCCTATACACAATGTGTTTCAAAGCGCTTCAAGGCAAGGGAGGGAACAAGGGAAAATACAATGACATTCTTACAGGCCATGAACAGTAAGGATGTGAAATTAACTATCGTACTTGCCCTGACGACCTAAAACATAGATAAGGAAGAGAGGGGGAGAGTGGGAAGGGAATGGAAACAGACAGGCGACTACCGTACTAGGCCTGACAACATTTCTGGTAGAGTCGGAGAAAAACAAGAGGTGAGGGAGAGGGGTGCAGAAAGGAAGGGGAGGAACAAAACAAGCGACTATCATACTAGGCCTGACAACATTTCAGATAGTGCTGGAGGGGCGGTGGGTGGGGTGGAAAAAAACAGTAAGGGGAGGGGGAGGAGACAGACGAGGTTTCTATCATACTAGGTCCAGGGACAATTCTGATAGAGTAAGTGCATAGAAGAAAGTAAGGGGAGGAGATAGGAAAAGGGAGAAGGGAAAGGAGGAGAGAACAGAGAGTTAGCAGTGAAAAGAGTGGAGAAGCAAGAGGGGAGAGTGAATAAAATTGCATAGGGTTGCAAGCCAGGATACAAGATGAAGATGGGAACAGCATGATTCAGGGCCATCATGAGTACAAGATGCAAAGGAAGTCCAGCATGAGAGTTGAGAAAGGGTGACCATGAATGAAGGAAGTCCATAAAAGTCAAATCCAGCATTGGCCACAAGACGGTGAAACCAGAATTTATCAGGACAGACTCCTGCAGAAGTTGGCTTGAAGGGGGTGAGGAGTGAGCAGGGTAGAAGAATCAAGCAAAACAGACAACACCTGTGTGCGAGGCGAGAATGGTGGGGGCACAAGGGAACATCAGAGGGGGACCAGAGGGGGTGTGGATGGCCAGTGGGGACAGAGGGAGTAACACATGTTGGTGCATGCTTACCTGCTGTCTGAGCAGGGGGTCGGCCTTGGGTCCTCCTAGTACTAGGACGCTCGGGCGAGAGACACCCTTGATCTAATAGTTAAGAGCAGGAAGGAAGAGGCAGGGCTAAGAAAGTGGGTGGTGCTTAGGCCAGGTGACCTAGATCCACTTGCACATACTCCCCATCTGCAAAGGAAAAGAGGCTGGAGGGATCCTTAAGTAGGGAAAAAGAGTGGCAAGCAGGAAGGCACCAGATGGGCGGGGCTTGCTAAGTGGTGAAAAAGAGCGGCAAACAGGAAGACACCAGGTGGACGGGGCTTGCTAAGTGGTGAAAAAGAGCGGCAGGCAGGAAGGCACCAGGTGGGTGGTGCTTAGGCCAGGTGACCTAGATCCACTTGCACCTGCTCCCCATCTGCAAAGGAAAAGAGGCTGGAGGGCTCCTTAAGTAGGGAAAAAGAGTGGCAAGCAGGAAGGCACCAGATGGGCGGGGCTTGCTAAGTGGTGAAAAAGAGCGGCAAACAGGAAGGCACCAGGTGGACGGGGCTTGCTAAGTGGTGAAAAAGAGCGGCAGGCAGGAAGGCACCAGGTGGGCGGGGCTTAGGCCAGGTGACCTAGATCCACTTGCACCTGCCCCCCATCACACTGTCTGAACATGCACCGTTCATTGGTAAGACAGTGTACATAACACTATTACTTAGGGGGCGGAAGGCTAAAGTTATTCATTGCAGCGTGTAAGCTTGGATCATCTC
Organism: Ambystoma mexicanum; assembly: GCF_040938575.1. Lineage (NCBI taxonomy): Eukaryota > Metazoa > Chordata > Amphibia > Caudata > Ambystomatidae > Ambystoma > Ambystoma mexicanum. The sequence goes on from NC_090934.1 coordinate 263,776,657, forward strand.
TCCATGTAGCTAATGCTAAGGTCTATCTAACGCACACAAGTTACATTGCGAAAGACACGATAATATGCTAACACTGTCCCGCCTGAAGGCCTTTTTTTTCCGCATTCTTTTGCCGAAATCGAAAGCTAAACGTCTCGGCCTTTGAATAGGACAAGTGCTTTATTGTAATTTGGCTTGAATCCTAGGTATCAATTGCTCGAAGCACATACGCTGTGGGTAATAGAAAAAAAAGAAAAGATCACTTTAAATATATTGAGTGTGGCCATGTACCGCAAAGTTAGTGTGAAAGTGTGTGATACATCGTACAGAGCTGTTGCTCGTGGAAACAATCTAACCATGGAATTTTCCAGAAATTATGTAAATTGAAGTTTACATAACATTTTTATTTGGATTAAAAACGAGAAGGGTGGGGTGCTGTATGCGTAATTGACGGTGGGGTAAACATTGTCGGTGTGCACTGTGATCGCTTTTCGAACAGTAATCTTGCAAGCTTTGTTACAATGACATATGTCCGGGGTTCAAGCTGAATGGTTGCTATGTTTGTTCTTTGTTTTCTCCATGTGGTTCTCCATCACATCGGGAGCTATACCTACTTCACAGCGCTGAAATTGTACACAACTCGTGGTCTCAAGTAGTACACCTTGTTTTCATTTGTGTGTTAAATATTGGTTGTGTTGTGCTTATGATTAGGTTTCGAACAGTTATGAGTTATCCAGTAACTGGTTATATTAAAATGAAGAACAGCAGCTGGAATGTATTTTTATTGTGTTTTGTTCACAGATACTTTGTACCATACTGCCCTTGCCATAGCTTCCAGGTGCCAGCAGATGGATTCTGGAATCAACACTGGAGGATTACCATAAGCAGTGTTTTTTCAATCAGCGTTATGTGGGATGATCGATGTGGCCCTATATGTCCATTTGCGTTTCTGGCAATAAGGAGCAACATGTCAGCATTCATGATATAAAAAGGCAGAGAAGCAAGAACGTATGGCTTTGAAAATGCAAAAAAAGTGTCTTCTCCCACACGGAGCACCAATGGCGGTCATTGAATCGTTTTGCTGATGTGCCATATGGCAAAACAAGGACACAAAAGGACAAAGAACATCGTCAGCTCCAACTTACCTGCAAAATAAAAAAAATAATTTGTTTCCTGGAATTTATAATTTCCTGTAAACATTCTTTGAAAAATAAAAACACTTGCAACATTGCAGACAATTGTTGATGGGTTATTATTCGAAAAGCAAATGCTATTTAGGGCAAGACAGAGAAGGTACGCTCTGTGTGAGCATGCCTGTGTTTATCTTGTGTTTATCTTCCTGTTTCTGTGGGCGTGGGTGATGATGTGGCATGTTGGGCTACACTGGCCACAAACGTAATGAAAATAGGTGGAGCAGATCGTTGGAACAAGTGAGGTCAGCTTCGGGGGCGGGTGTATTGATTTATTGCCACAAGCGCGCAATCCACGGATAAGATTAGCACAAGATGGCCACGCCCAACACGCTGTATTCGCATGCGTAAAAGTGAGGAAAACGTACTAAGGTAAGATGCATTGGAAAAATGTTTACGATCGATCACTGTATGCTTAAAACGACTTACCCGAAAGATCGGGGCAGTAACATTTTTGCACGCACTATTCCTTTAAGTTTGCTTTCTCTCAACTGTATGAAAAGTTGTGTCAGGATGTGTTTTCTTGGTAGGCTTCTTTTTAGTCCCTCTTGATCAATACTCATGTGCCTAGCCTTGGAGAATGGCAAATATCACATTTCCCCTGAGTTTTAGCATCAGATTTTGTTCAGGGATTCCTATTTCTAGCAAAGAGCCTTTCTCCATTGACTAGATAATCATTGCAGGCTTAAGTCAGATTTTCAGGGAAACTCTCCAGCATCTCGGCTTGGCCACTGAAGTGGGTGAGAGACCTTCTCAATGGATCCCTGTGGGGTGCATTTAAAGGCCCCAAAGAGCATTTAAAGGCCCCAAACAGATGTCCCTTTCATATGAATAGCAAGATTATAAACACTGAAACAAAAAGGCCTGGGCCTTGTTTTTGTTTTTCAAGTAAAATTAAAGAGCAATGTGGAAAGTGGCCTACCTGTCATTACCAATGGATAAGCAGCATTTTAATTTACAAAAAGAAGGAGAAATCAAAGATAACAGTCACATGGAAAACAGGATTTTTAAACATTGACAAAAGAAACAGCTTGCACAGGTGTGTGCAAATAAAAGCAGTTTTAAAAGTGAAATAGTGTCACTGCTCACAGAAAAATGTCAGGAAAAGAAAACATGATTTGCGTGTTGACAAAAACCAATGTATATTATGTTTCACCTACAGAACTCCAGTGACATTTTGAAAAGCCACAATGTCTTCATGGAAAATGTGTGCCCCAGGCAAACACTTTTGCTGGCTGTAGGCAAAACATCACATGGAAATCTCTCACTACCAGCCTGGATGTCACATCTCCCATCTAATGTCCAACCGCAATAAAGTGTCCTGCTAAAGGTGTCAAAATTCAGTGTTCTCCAGGCTCTGAAAGCATTGACTGCAAGAAAAATTCCTCTTGGCTGGAGCATGACTAATAGGAGTGAAATGGGGCCAAGAACTTCAAAGAGCAAGCTTCCAACACAAAGGAGACTGATAAATAAAACTCTGGGTACAGGCTTACCCAGTAAAAACAAATGGCAGGAAAGTCAGAAGGAGGGACATTTGTCCCACATGAAGATTCACCATTAATTTAAAAGGACTATTATCATTTAGGCCTTTTTCTCAGCCACCTTAAGGTGGGTGGATTTCATCTATGTACCATTTCTTATGTAATTTAGCGGGGATTTTAGGGATATAAAATTCATCCACCTGCGACTCATGGAACTGTAATGGCTATCTAAGATGTGTTTCTGGCTGATCTGAACATGTTCCAAATGTGAAAGTTAGTTAGCGGGTGGAAAATGAAATTAGGGATATGCTTAATAACTTAAATATTCATAACTGTTGTGCTTTTTATGGAAATGTGCCACATGGATGCGCTACACTGGTAGGCTTAGCTGATTTAGCTGAATCAGAAAATAAGTATATTTTGCACTTGATAGTAACATTATGAAGTTGTGATACCTAACCCTTTTTTCTGAAAAATTTGAAAGGAGAACAAATGGCGATGACAAATGGGAATTGCCATATGTTGCTTCAGACCCCTAAACCAATCCTGACTGGTAGGCTGGGTTTGGGAGAGGGGAGAAGGGTAACTGTACAATCCTAGTGGCAGGAATTATTGCAGGGTACTTTCCCAAGATTGGTGGAGAGCGGGAGGCCATCTTTGAGAGTGGAGTGACCAGACCATGCCCTATCTTTCCAGAGTGTCCTGAAATGCAGCTGGCTTTCCTGAACCAATCTTGAAATACTACTGCTAGCCTTTTAAGCCTGCAGGTACATCAAAATCACACCACATTACATGATAATTGCCTTTGTTATTGATCAGTGTAATTATTTCGTGAAGTGAAATTTGTAGCAAGGAAAGAATTGTGATTTTGTTCTTTTCAATTCACTTTTGTGATTTATTTATGCTGAGAGAAGCTGATTGTGTTGTGCCATGGATAAAGTGGTGTTTGACATTTTCGTGCACAATATATTTCTGGTACACTGGCTGGTTTTTGGCACATTGTTAGCTCAGAGGGAGCGATACAAGGGGCTAAAGAAAATAATCTGTTAACCAGTTTGTTGCGTTACCACTTCAGTGAGGAGGGAAGGAACTCCCTGTGTTGAGGGTGGCTTCTCAATAAACCCTTTAAACCACTCATCTTTCTCACTGCATGAACATTTCTCAGGGGCACTACCCATGCTCTCATCTGGGCAACTTGACATGAAGGAGAGAGAAATTCTCAATTTGTCTATCATCTTTCTGACCAAATGAGCAATTTCTGACATATTCGCCGGCCTCTTGGCTTGCCAACTTGACATGGGTCAGAAACCTTCTCCATTAGTCTCTCATATTTCTCACCAAATGAGCAATACTCAGAGGTATCCACCAGCCCTTCTTTTTGGCAACTTGACATGGGTCAGAGACTTTCTCCTTTGGTCTCTTGTCTATTTCACCAACTGAACCCTTCTCAGAGGAATTCCCCATCCCCATGGGCTTTCTTTGCCTTCTCCATAATGTTGATTATGCTTTCTCTGCCTTTTCATAGAGTCTCAGTTGGCTTTCTCAGACTCTTATGAGGATTCTCAGTAGGCTTTTTCCAGCCTCTAGTCTGGATTCTCAGTAGGCCAACTAGTCTCTTCTCAGGCTTCTCAATAGGCTTTCTCAGCCCATTCTTAGGATTCTCAGCATACTTTATAAAACATATTCAGTGGATTCTGAGCAGGCTTTCGCTGTCTCTTCTGGGGATTCTAAGTGGAGTTTTGAGTCCGTTATTAGGATTCTTAGCAGGATTTCTTAGTCTCTTCTCAGGATTCTGGGTAGGCTTTCTCAGCCTGTTCTCAGGATTCTCAGCATGCTTTCTAAGCCTTTACAGTGGATTTTGATCAGGCTTTCGCTGTCTCCTGAGTTTTTCAGTCTCTTCTTAGGATTCACAGTAGGATTCCTCAGTCTCATTTTTAGGATTCTCATTAGGCTTTTCGCAGCGTCCTTTCAGGATTCTCAGTGGACTTTTACAGCCTCGTCTCAGAATTCTCGATAGGCTTTCTGTTGTCTCAGGATTTGCAATAGTCTTTGCCAGCCTTTTACTTTGGTTTACATAGTTTTAGGGTTACTCACAATGATAATAAGGTCACATTGGTTCCAGAGAACAGCTCACGTCAGAGGCAATCCATAGCCTTTTACTTGTCTCACGGTCAGGTAATTCAAGCTGGCATATGAAATTGTGTGTTAATGACCCATCAGAGACAACGCTGAAATCATGGGCTCCCAATGAAACTCCTGTGCCAGGTTTCCATTTGCCTATGATTTTATTGCAGCCAGACCATGTGGGAAAAGCATTGTGCTAGGCCTCCACAGCTTCATTGTGAACGAAGGATAGCACTGGGGCAACACGCTGGTCTAGGAAGCAACACCACGCAGAGCAGCAGAGGTTTGAATCCCTGAACCACGCTTAGAAACAGAACTCAGGTATGGTGCTAGGAGTGCTATAAAAACAATTAAATAAATAAATACAATAACCGTGACTTCCTCCAATTGTCATGTCATAAGCAACCACGCAAAGCCTATGATCTCTTTAGTAGGATTTCTCAGTCTCTTCTCAGGATTCTGAGAAGGCTTTCTCAGCCTGTTCTCCGGATTCTCAGCATGCTTTCTTTATCATCCAGCAATGGGCTGTCACCAGATGTTAGACCTGTAGGGGAGTTTGAAAACATGTCTTCCATTTAAATGTCATTAAACAGTCCAGCTCTATTGTAAATATTCCATCGTGCAATGGAGTCACAGTCAGGGGTTTGAGAACCTTTATTCATTTATTTTAATACTTTGTAGAATGCAATGTATACCCCAAAGGGGGTCTTATGTCACTGGTACAAGATAGTGGAGGTGGGAGATAAACTGTAGGTTGATTAGCCATGTGTTGACACCTGGCAGAAGAGCATGCGATCTTGAATATTCCTGACAGGCAAAGGGCGAGCGCCAGATGTGGGCTGGCGAGGAGAGAGAAGGTTCGACTTCTAAATCTCCTGTGCTGAGGAGAGGGGTGGAAGAGGCTTGTAGCATAGAGGTTTCATTTGTGAATGAAAAAAGCGGCCCCTATTGGATGGAACGGTTGGTGGACAGTGATCCTTTAGGCCACAGGGAGCCACTGCAGCAGAGAGGTTGCCACAGAGAGATGTTTCCCTCATTGGATGTGTCTTCAGATAAAACTAAAACTTGTGCTTCTCCGAAACAATGCACTAAAGAGACCAACCCAACCTTGCAATACTTGTCCTCGCCTGCATGACATCACAAAACCTGGGGATGGAATGTGGTAGGGAAATGTGGAATGTGTGGGTGGCGACGAATTTGGGGCTAAGAGATCACCGTGGGAGGCTATTGATTTGTTTGGATATGGTATTACATTATTAAACACTTGCTTTGTATTAGTTTGCTAAGCACAGCCAGCCCATGCATACACACAGCACTGCAGTGGAGAGCCTCCACGATGGAGCAAGCATGCACTTTGCCAGTTGAAAAGCAACTTATCCCTTCATCCTTCAGAGGTCGATTAATTAAGCAGCATTCAATTTGATAATAGTAACAGCTATTATTAAAGTGCATCGAAGCAGGAGGAATCTGAAATGAAGTGCTATATAAAACCAGATATTATTATTAATGGGGACCGCAACTGTGGCCTTAAGCGATAATTCACAGGACTATGCACTCTTTACTTACATTACCATTGGACATGGTGACATCAACCTTTGATGTTCTCCCTTCCTCCATTGGATCTCTAAAAGAATGTAATATTGCCACCATAAACCAGGAACAGCATCATATGCTAAAGTACAGAGTCATATACACATAAACCATCTCATGGCCATGTAATATTACCATCATAAGCCAAAAACAGCATCATACGCAAAGTACAGTCATTTAAACATAAACCATTTTATGCCCATGCAATATTATCATGAAGCAGACTTATTCACAAAGATGCTACAGTAAGAGGAGACCACTACTCCTGCTTCGAAACACAAGAGGAGAATAGACACTTCATCCTCACTATACATAATTCATTAGAATACAACAGGGAATGCGTTGCACCAAAACTGAAATTTCTGTCAGGCGTGGGTCTCTCTCTCCCTTCGTGGGACTCTCGATTCTGGCTGAGTTTTAGGACTGTACTGAATTACTCAATTGTTTCTCAAATCCAGCAAAGTGAGGTACTATACTCAATTGCTCTGTTGGGCGTGGGCCTCTCCCCCATTATACAGGACTCTCAAGTCTAGCCGGTTTCGAAACCCAGGCATTCAGGCATATTGTGATTAGCTGCAAAACATGTAACCCACTAACCAAAAAAGCTCAAAACTTTCTACATACTTATCTTGCTCAAAAACTAACACAACCACCTGTCACACCGCAAGCCACATGCACTTCACCACACCGCTACAACACATAAACCGCACCAAGAGCACACGAGGACTGACATCGCTCCGATACTCGCACCAAAAGCTCAGCACACAGTGTATACAGAGTTGAAACTGCCAACAGACAATCACTCGTCTCACTATCCTACTCCCTTCTCCCTACTAACCCATCCCACCTTCTTGTTTGCAGATCCGCCAGAGCGCCTGGGGACCAACTCCGTTGGTGACGGTGCACGGTACAAATATCTTGAACATTTAACATTTAACATAAGCCAAGAACAGCATCATTTGCTAAAATACAGAGTAATTTACAAATAAACCATCTCATGCCCATGTGATATTACTATCATAAACCAGGAACAGCATCATATGCTAATGTACAGAGTCATATACACATTAACCATCTTATGCCCATGTGACATTACCATCATAAACCAGGAAAAACATTATATTATATGCTAAAGTACAGTCATATACACATAAACCATCTTATGCACATGTGATATTATCTTCATAAGCCAAGAACAGCATCATACGCTAAAATACAGAGTCATATACACATAAGCCATCTAATGCCCATGTGATCTTAACATCATAAACCAGGAACAGCATCATACGCTAAAGTATACAGTCATATACACATAAACCATTTTATGCCCATGTAATATTACCATCATAGGCCAGGAACCACATCATATGCTAAAGTACAGAGTCATTTACACATACACGATCTTATGCCCATGTAATATTGCCATCACAAGCCAAGAACAGCATCATACGCTAAAGTACAGAGTCATATATGCATAAACCATCTTATGCCCATGTAATATTACCATCATAAACCAGTACAGGCATCATATGCTAAAGTACAGAGTCATATATGCATAAACCATCTTATGCCTAGGTAATATTATCTTCATAAACCAGGAACATCATCATACGCTAAAGTACAGAGTCATGTACACATAAACCATTTTATGCCGATGTAATATTACCATCATAGGCCAGGAACCACATCATACGCTAAAGTACAAAGTCATTTAAACATACACGATCTTATGCCCATGTAATATTGCCATCACAAGCCAAGAACAGCATCATACGCTAAAGTACAGAGTCATATATGCATAACCCATCTTATGCCCATGTAATATTACCATCATAAACCAGGAACAGCATCACATACACAGGATGTAGCTGCGCAGGTAGTGCCATACGCCCTCAATATTACCCGTCCTATGCTGAGGATCAGTGTCAGGGATATAGCAGTGTGCCCACGAGAAAATCCCTCACAGATATTTCCCTGCACCTCCCCACTTGAGTCAAGAAAGAAACAATACTCGGGCGGGTGTTGTACCCTGGGGGAGGCCCTGTGGTGGAGTGTGGGCCCCCCTGGGTCGGGGCACCAGCGCGCGTATGCGGCGCGCAAGAACACACACCGGAGACGTCTGCCTGTTCCGGCGCTCCGGCGCGAACTGCCCCGGGCACCGCCTTTATTAACTGGCGCGCATGCGCCGGCCCGCTGGGCCGCGCATGCGCGCTTCGTGTACCACGTACACAACATCCCTCCTTTTCCCCCTCAAACAACAAACACATTAAACATGGGGAGCCAACATGGCTCAAAACAAATTATACTTAACAGACTTAGTTACTCAGGCTGCCGAGTCCATGATGAAATCTTGGAACCTTTGCGGGGGGCGGCGCCCTTCCCTGCGCGGGTACCTGGGCGAGCTTCTCTCGAGGTTCTCTGTCCCCTCAGGATCTTCGGGCGGTTCAACGCCTTCCTGCGGCGCCTCTGCCGCTAGTCCTTGGTCAGGATCGGTTTCTTCCCCCGCTGCCACGGGTCCTATGCGCTTGAAGAAGGACACGTTTCTGGTCACCGTCCCTCGCGCGTTCGCAGCTGTGACCATGGAGCCTTTCACATGAGTTACTCCCATTGGTTGGGTTTCGTAAGTCATCGAGAGTTTTCCTTCCGGTTTCCTGTTCCGTACAAGGACGGTGTCTCCTACTGCTATCTCTTTCTCCGGCAGCCTCTGCCTTGTTGTCTCGCTCTCGTTTCTCGCGGCTCTGTCTGCTGTCACCTGTGCGCTATCGATCATTCCTGGGCGTCGGTCTCCCGCTTCAGGTATCAGCCCTCTGGGTATTCGCCTGAACAGCGCCTCGGCGGGTGCGATTCCGGTGGACCGATGTGGGGTGGACCGGTACTCACGGAGAAAGTCGATTAAGTTGTGTCGCAGGTCCTCCCCTCCATTGACAGAAATACGAAAAATTTTGTTAAGCGTCCGCATGAAACGCTCAACCTCTCCATTGGCCCTTGGCCACAGCGGGGTCACCTTCCGGTGCTTGATGCCTCGTTCCGCGCAGTATCTGGCAAACCGCTGCCCTTGGAACGGCGCTCCATTGTCTGAGCAGATCTCAAGTGGGAAACCATGGGTGGCGAAGATTTTGTCCATGGCCAGGATGGTGTGATCGCTGGCGGTGGATTCCACGAGTTCCACTTCCGGGTACCTCGACCACTGGTCTGTGACTACTAAGAAATATAGACCTCTTCCGGTCGAGCCGAAATCTGCGTGCACCGTTCCCCATGGCACATCGCTCCGTTCCATGGCCTGAATGGGTGGACCCCTTTCCGCAGGACTCGTGGCCTGGCAGGGGATGCAGGTCCTCACGAATTCGGCCACCCTGTGTTCCAGATCGGGGAACCAGACCTTCAGCCTGAGGCGCGCCTTCATCCTCGCCATGCCTTGGTGCCCTGTGTGGGCCAACTGGAGGACTCTCATGACCAGCGACCTGGGGATCACGATCTGGTCCCCTCGCAGCAGCAGGCCGTCCGTGGACACCGAGAGCTCGTGTCGAACTTTCCACAGCAGTTGTAGGTCCCTTTGTACCTCTGGGTTCCTTCTGGCATTGTTTAGGAGGACGTCCCGCCACTCCCCTGTGGCCACCGCCTTTTTCACTCTTAGGAACGCCTCGTCAGAGTTCGAGTCGTCCGCAATGTCCTCTCTCGACAAGGCTACTGGCAGGGCTGATTCAATGACGAGATGCACAGCGTCCCCAGCGTCTGACATCTCTACGGGACTCTAGGCGTTCCTCGTGCCTGGGTGGCGAGAAAGGTAGTCAGCGGGGTTATGAGTGCCTGGGCGGTATACTAGCTTGACGCCGTATTCGATGAGGGACAGCATCCATCTCTCGATGCGGGGAGGCGGCTTGGAAGACGTTCCAGACAGGATAGGAATCAGGGGTTTATGATCCGTAACCACGACGACGGGTTTGCCGAGGATGTAGATTCTAAAGTGTTTGCACTCCCACAGGATGGCAAGGGCCTCCCTTTCTATCTGGGAATACCGCCTTTCCGTGTCGGTGAGGGCTTTGCTGGCATATGCTATGGGTCTCATGGCCCCTAGTTCGTCCGCCTGCATGAGGACTGCCCCCAGTCCCACTGGGCTGGCATCGACCACAATCTCTGATTCCCGGCTGGGGTTGAAGTAGGCCATTGTCTCCTGCCCTGACAGGGCTTCCTTGATGGCATTGAAGGATCGTTGTTCAATCTCAGTCCACTGCCAAGCCACGTCATTTCTCGTAAGTGCCCTCAGTGGTTCTGACAGAGAGGCCAGGTCTTTGATGAAGCGGCCGCAGTAGTTGACCATCCCTAAGAAGCTCCGAACCTCCGCCGGTGATGTGGGTGGAGGCGCATCTCTTATGTCCTTCACTTTTCCAGGGTCCGGGGATATGCCTCCCGCATGGAAGGTGAACCCGAAGAATTCCAGACGGTCTTTGAGGAATTCGCACTTTTCTTGGTGCAGGGTTAGGCCTACCGCCTGTAGTCTCTCAAACGTGCACTCTAGCCGTTTAAGGTGTTCACTTTCCGACCTGGCGAAGACCAAGATGTCGTCGGACATGTTAATGACACCCTTCAGACCGGACAAGGCTCCTCTGATGGCATTCTGGAAGACCTCAGCCGCGGACGAGATTCCAAAGTTAAGTCTCTTGTACTGGTACAACCCCTCGTGAGTAGTGAACGTCGTAATGTACCTTGACTCGGGGTGCAGTTCCAACTGGTGGTACCCAGACCTGAGGTCCAGTTTGGAGAAGACTTTGGCGCCTTGAAGTTCTCCGACGATGTCATCTAGAGTGGGTGTGAGGTGACGCTCCCTTTTGATGGCGGCATTTGGGAGCCTCATGTCCACGCAGATGCGTACTGCCCCCGGCTGTTTCGGCTTTGGGGCTACTACGATGGGCGAAACCCAAGGGGTGGGGCCTTCCACTCTTTCGATGATGTCCCGGTCGACTAACTGTTGCAGCTCCTCCTCCACTTGGGCCCTTAAGTGAAAAGGAATCCGGCGGTGTTTGAGGGCTGTCGGCCTCACGGACTTGTCGATGTGCAGGCGAATGGGCTCTGCGTTCAGTTTGCCAATGCCCTTAAAGAGAGTCTCAAACTTGTGTAGCATGCTTTTCAGATCGGCGTGGTATACCCCAAACGTGAAATGGACAATGTCGAGCGCTTCTGACGCCGCACAGCTCAACAAGGAATGTGGGCTGACGTTGGTGACGAAGAACCTTGCTTTGATGGTGTTTTGTCCATGAGAGACTGGGGCAACAAACACGCCTTGGATGGGTAAGGGTGTTTCCCCCCCGAATGCATATATTCGTGCCGTGGACGCTGACAGTTCCGATGGGCCTGGCAGGGCCTCATAATGTTTGGTGGCTAGCGCGCAGACCGAAGCCCCAGTGTCGATGAGAATGGGGGTGGGAACGTCATCGATGTTGACAGTGCATGTGGGTTGGCGCCTCGTGCCAGGACCTTTCGCGATGCCGGAGATGAAGAAAACCTCTTCCTCCTCCTCTTCTTCTTCCGCGATATCCAGGTCCTGCAGGCCATGATCGATCGAGGAGATGCCTCTCACTCTGCGAGCGCCTCCTCGTCCAACTCTCTCCGGTCCCCTTCCTGCTGCAACGGGGGAAGCAGCTCGGCACATCCTGGCATAGTGCCCCGGTGTGCCACACCGGGCGCATGTTCTCGACTTTGCCGGGCAGTCACCACTGTGGGGGAGGTCGGGGGAGGTCATACCCAAAGTATGAGTACGATGGGGCGTTGCCTGGTGTGGGCGTGGTATCGGGTCTTCTCGGCGCCCATCTTGACCTTCCCGCTGCTGACCGTCCCACTGCAAATGCATCCTCGTTATTCCTTGGTCGCGTGGCAGCGTCCATTTTCGCACCCCTGGCTTCCGCCAGCTCATGTGCTCTACCGAGGTCCAAAATTTGCTGGAGGGTCAGGCCAGGCTCTCTCAATACCTGCCTCCGAAGTTTTCCGGAGCTGCACCCCTGCAGTAATTGGTTGCGGACCATTTCTTCCTCATTGACCCATCTGCAGGAGGTCGCCAGGTGTCTCAGGCGGGCGCAAAATTTGTCTCGGGGCTCGTCGTCCAATTGTCTCTCAGCGCCCATGACAAACCTATCAAAATCCATGTTAGCCATGGGGAGAAAATGGTCTTTGAGTGCCTGCTTGACTGCGTCATACGTGACCACGGGGATGACGAGGGAGTCGTAGATCTTGTGGACTTCTGCGCCTGCCGAGTAGATCATGGTCGCGATTTTGGTGTCATCATCGTCCACCCCAGATGCCCTGAAGAACATATCTAGTCTTTTGACCCACAATAGCCACTTCGGGCCCAGCTTGGAAGGGGGGCCAGTAGTATCGAATTCCGGCATGGGGGCTAGGGAGTTACGAGCTCTGCGGGGGATTGGGGCAGTGGCACCCACATCGTCAGCTTCTTCACCCATCTCTGCGCCACGTACTCACAGTTGTCTGTCTTGAGAGAAGGGCGGCTTGTCCTGGTCTCGTGGTAGGGTTGGGGTGTAAAAACCCACTTCTTTCTTCTTAATTGCCACAGCCCTGCGCCTGCAGGACTGTGGGCTTTCCAAAAATGTTCAGTGTTCTCCAACACCGCTGGCGAGTGGCGCACAAGCACCCTGTCGGGCCGCAACCACTGCCGCCACTTGTGAAGGGGGAGCGAGTGAAAAGAAGATGGCCGCCGGCGCTCCGTGGGTCCGTAATACGGCAGACTTCCGTCTCTCCGAGGTAGTCGGGCGCGGAAGCAGACCGTACCTCCTCATCGCCAGTGTTGTACCCTGGGGGAGGCCCTGTGGTGGAGTGTGGGCCCCCCGGGTCGGGGCACCAGCGCGCGTATGCAGCGCGCAAGAACACACACCGGAGACGTCTGCCTGTTCCGGCGCTCCGGCGCGAACTGCCCCGGGCACCGCCTTTATTAACTGGCGCGCATGCGCCGGCCCGCTGGGCCGCGCATGCGCGCTTCGTGTACCACGTACACAACAGCGGGGCACTACCGGATAATGTGAGGAGGAAGATGGCACAGCCTTGCGCGCTGAGCTGCAAAAGAAAAAGATACAATATTCGTGAGTGGTCGAAACGGTACCTTGTGCCATGCCGACAACAGATATCTGAGTATGGTTACCGCAACTCCAGCAACGAAGACTGTAAACCTGGTTGGCGGCTCTCCATTGAGGAGATTAAGGAAAAGTCTGTATAATTCAGGCATGACAAAGCAAGGGGGAAAACCCCAGACACGCAGTTCATTTGAATGCACTTTGCAAATAAACTTGATTCCCTCCAGTAAGTGCGAATGCTGGTCGAGTGGTAAGAACAGCAATGATAGTAGCATTTGAATGTGGAGGCCCTGAAACAGCTCCAGGTACTCATTCAAACCTGTGCCTGTTCTCACGACATTTAAACGCAGCCACAAAATATACCTTTTTAAACCACCTACATTGGTGTATGCTTGTTGGCAAATTCATAAACAAGCATTGGCAATGCAAAAGGTTTGGGCTTTTGTGCAGGCAAGGCAAAGGCACTTGCCAGGCAGGGCAGTATTGGTATTGACTGGCCATTGATGGTAGCAGGTGCAACATGGTGCGAGTACCTGGGCATCTAATAGCAGTGCCTGGCAAATGCCCAACACACAAGCCAAAACTACTGGCTTTGCCGTTGCTTGTTTTTAACAGGTCTTCAGTGAAGGACACGCAGAGTGCATATACATGATTGTTTGAAGGCAACCTGGATCAAACATTTTATTACACCAGCTCCAATTAAGTCATAAACTCTGAAGACTGCTTGTACAAAACACTGGCAGGCACATGAGTTCAAAGTTTGATGACAAGGCTCGATTAAAGCGAGCTCAAAGAGTTCCCACGAGGAGTTGTTTTGGGTAGGGAAGGGTAGGAACTGGGCGGGAATGGCCATAGAGAACAGCATAGCTCTGGGCAGTCAATGGGTGGCACAAATAACGAAACAACACCTAAAAGCTGTGTGTTCCACCTCCTATGCCATTTGTACCTATCTGTACTCTAATAGATTAAGCTTAAAATGTTAGATTTTTAGGGATCTTCAAATTAACATAATAATAATCTGATGTCTGTGTTGAACAACATCTACAAGCGGGTAACCTTACTTACTTTCCCCATCTTGACTCATCAAATATAACAACATGCATACTGTTTGAATATCATCTTTTTATAACCATTTTTGTATTTGTCAGTTTGTTTCAGTACGAGATTTATTTTTACTGTTCAAGTTATCTATACTCAACAGTATTGTTTTAGCTCTTGAATGCCAAAGAATAATACACGTGTGTACCAACCAGAGGTAAGAAAATATGTGGTTAAGTGCCAAAATCACAGACACGGTTCAAACCCTGTCTTGCCTATTTAACTGAAGGGTGTGATCAAGAAATCAATCATGGTTAAATACACTGCAATGTGGCTTTCTACCTATCACAGTGACCATTCATATATTGAACATCAGAACGTTTTTTTTCTGTTGGCAACTACTTGTAGTACAACTTCCCATGATGCCCTTAGGCATTCAAGCTTGATGTTACTTCTTGTGATGCCACTTCCAGTGATATCAATACACATGCACATGGGAGCGGGGGGTGGAGGGGGGTGGAGTGGACTTAGAGTTGCACTTCTTTTGCCCACAGGCTCTCCAGAAAAAGTCCAGTGAGGACACAGACGCAGGAAAAAGTTACAGAATGTACTCACTACGTGAGAAATAGGGCGTCATTGGGAGTGTGGTGGTCATTTCGGCCATAAAGCTACCAAATTATTGCCAGAATTGCTTACAGTTTCAGCCACTCAGTCTCGTGGCACTACCACAGGATTACAAGTGGTGGTATGTGGTATGGTGGTGTAAATCCCCATTTCTGGAGATCATGGGACTCCATGGGGATATTTTGGGAATTACTGCCTGGGATAATTCAGCTGTGGCAATGCAGCTGATTTTTGGCCTTATTTAAGCATTTACTACCAGCATCTTGTCAGAACTCGGAATACAGTGATGCAGAAAAAGCGGTAGCAATTCTGGTTCCGCCCAAAAAAATCAGCAGTGACAAAATTACTGCCACATTCTTACCACACCGCCATGCTCAGAATGAGGCCTATAGAGTGTTACACCTCTAGTGTTTGACTCTCTGTGATCTTTCAGAATGCACAATAAGAGAAGGGAAAAAAGTTCCAAGGCACACTTGAACTGCATCAATTAAGACTACTACTTTTGAATACATTTCCTGTTCAGGGAGACTAACATAATATGTTATTCATGAATCAATAGCTGCCATTTTGGTTTTCTGCATATTACCAATCTTTTAGACAAGATTCATAATATTTATTGATCATTTAAGCGTTAAATTGATTGGGGTTCTTACCCAAACTAATGGCCCACCTTTTACCGAACATGGAAAGGAAAGGCTGGGTTGACTGAGCAGGATTTGAAGCCTGTAACCTGCAGGCAGGACACTGAATTCTGTGGCTCCTTTATTGACTATTCCTCGGCCTTCGACACAGTGAAGAGGTAGGTGCTAAGGCAAGAATTGGCAAGTTTGGGGATCGCCCCGGGCTTTTAAAGCTGATCATTGCCTTGAACTCTGAGACCACCGTCCGGAATCTGGTTCTCCATTAGTGGCCATCTCACCCGCCCTACACGCACGCACGTTGTACTCAAGCAGGGATACACCCTGGCGCCACTCCTGTTCAATCTTTATCTGCCAGACTTAACAGAAGTATGGACCACTGACAGTAGCTACCCCCCAGGCTGGGTCAAGCACGCCTGGCTTGGTTGGGGATGCTGACGAACTGCTTCTATTAAGCTTACCATCTTCTGTGAATGGCCTTGCCACATATTCGAACATTAATGGTCTTATGGTCAATATTCTTAAATCATGATATTTATGGCTAATCCACGCAGCAGCTGCCCCAATTATGCTTGGCAACTAGATAATACCAAACCAGAAGATTGGCAACCTTTTGTTATCCATTCGCCAGTCGTCCAGTGAAGACATGAGGGATATTGCGTAAAAGCCATTATCATGATCTACACCATGAAACGTTAACCTAAATTACTATATGCGCTGAAATTTGGGCATGTAACTACATCCGAAGGCTCAAACATATTGAGAGTCAATTTCTTAAATCTTTGCTTAAGGCTCTCCCTCACGGCTCTCGGTTGAGTGCCTAACCATGGCGCTCGGAATTGCAGGGGTGGTGTCTGGCTTACTTAGATGTTGCTTAAGTCTACAATGTCGTCCTACGAACTCAACTCCCAACACTCTTTTAAATGTGATGCAACACGGTAACCTCACTTCCTGTTGGAGCTAAACCCGTCTCTGGCTGCTGAACTATGGTGCGCACAACACACTATCGACCCTCTTGTCATCAGTAGACCAACTTTTATATCTCTTACCAAAAAATGCACTCGCCTTCTATAGCACGACCAATTAGTGGTAGATTTAGGTTGTGCATCAATGAGTGGAGAATATCTGCTGAACTTAAACAAATAAAATCAGGCAGCGCTATATAAAGGCCCTCCCAGATAATTGGGTCCTTCATGAATATCTTAGAATGAAGTTTAACTTGGTAGAAACATTTGAGGTGTTGGGGACAAACCATTCCCAGAAATAGCTGCACCTGTAGTCAATGCTGCTCCACAGTGATGGAAACATTAAAACATCTAGTACTGGATTGTGAGAGACTAGCACATACATGCAGACTTACGGCGCTAGCATATGGGAACCTCAAACTCTTTACCTCCTTCAGAGAACAGTACTGGGAGTTATTCTTCCATGCTAATGACTTTGGTCTGATTTATCCCCTTACTACATTTTTGGTGACCATCAGCAAATTGTTGAATTTTGTAACTATAGAATTACCCACTTGTTTCTTTTAATTGCTGATTTACGATTGGTTTCTTTATTTCTGTTTTTCTCTTTTTCTTCTTGTTATATATGTCTATATATATTCTATATGTATGAAAAATATTTATTAAAATAAAGAAAAGAATGAAAAAAGAAAGTTGTGTCTCAACATGTGGCTTGCAGGGATAGGAACATTCAGATTTCTGGCTCTACCCCCATGACCTGCAGGCTACACACAGATTTCTGGGTCGCAACCTGTGGATTGCAGGGACAGATACATTTAGATTTCTGGGTCTAACCCCAGGACCTGCAGGCTGAACACAGATTTCTGGGTCCCAACCTGTGGCTTGCAGGGACAGGTACATTCAGATTTCTGGCTCTACCCCCATGTCCTGCAGACTACACACAGATTTCTGGGTCCCAACATGTGGCTTGCAGGGACAGATACATTTAGATTTCTGGGTCTAACCCCAGGACCTGCAGGCTACACATAGATTTCTGGGTCCCAACCTGTGGCTTGCAGGGACAGGTACATTCAGATTTCTGGCTCTACCCCCATGACCTGCAGGCTACAGACAGATTTCTGGGTCCCAACCTGTCGCTTGCAGGGACAGGAACATTCAGATTTCTGGCTCTACCCCATGACCTGCAGACTACACACAGATTTCTGGGTCCCAACATGTGGCTTGCAGGGACAGATACATTTAGATTTCTGGGTCTAACCCCAGGACCTGCACGCTACACACAGATTTCTGTGTCCCAACCTGCAGGGACAGGTACATTCAGATTTCTGGCTCTACCACCATGACCTGCAGGCTACACACAGATTTCTGGGTCCCAACCTGTCGCTTGCAGGGACAGGAACATTCAGATTTCTGGCTCTACCCCCATGACCTGCAGACTACACACAGATTTCTGGGTCCCAACATGTGGCTTGCAGGGACAGATACATTTAGATTTCTGGGTCTAACTCCAGGACCTGCAGGCTACACACAGATTTCTGGGTCCCAACCTGTGGCTTGCAGGGACACGTACATTCAGATTTCTGGCTCTACCCCCATGACCTGTAGGCTACACACAGATTTCTGGGTCCCAACATGTGGCTTGCAGGGACAGATACATTTAGATTTATGGCACTACCCCCATGACCTGCAGACTACACACAGATTTCTGGGTCCCAACCTGTCGCTTGCAGGGACAGGAACATTCAGATTTCTGGCTCTACCCCCATGACCTGCAGACTACACACAGATTTCTGGGTCCCAACATGTGGCTTGCAGGGACAGATACATTTAGATTTCTGGGTCTAACCCCAGGACCTGCAGGCTACACACAGATTTCTGGGTCCCAACCTGTGGCTTGCAGGGACAGGTACATTCAGATTTCTGGCTCTACCCCCATGACCTGCAGACTACACACACATTTCTGGGTCCCAACATGTGGCTTGCAGGGACAGATACATTTAGATGTCTGGGTCTAACCCCAGGACCTGCAGGCTACACACAGATTTCTGGGTACCAGCCTGTGGCTTGCAGGGACAGGTACATTCAGATTTCTGGCTCTACCCCCATGACCTGCAGGCTACACACAGATTTCTGGGTCCCAACCTGTGGCTTGCAGGGACACGTACATTCAGATTTCTGGCTCTACCCCCATGACCTGTAGGCTACACACAGATTTCTGGGCCCCAACATGTGGCTTGCAGGGACAAGTACATTCAGATTTCTGGCTCTACCCCCATGACCTGCAGACTACACACAGATGTATGGGGCCCAACCTGTGGCTTGCAGGGACAAGTACATTCAGATTTCTGGCTCTACCCCCATGACCTGCAGACTACACACAGATGTATGGGGCCCAACATGTGGCTTGCAGGGACAGATACATTTAGATTTCTGGGTCTAACTCCAGGATCTGCAGGCTACACACAGATTTCTGGGTCCCAACCTGTGGCTTGCAGGGACAAGTACATTCAGATTTCTGGCTCTACCCCCATGACCTGCAGACTACACACAGATGTATGGGGCCCAACATGTGGCTTGCAGGGACAGATACATTTAGATTTCTGGGTCTAACCCCAGGACCTGCAGGCTACACACGGATTTCTGGTTCCCAACCTGTGGCTTGCAGGGACAGGTACATTCAGATTTCTTGCTCTACCCCCATGACCTGCAGACTACACACAGATTTCTGGGTGCCAAAATGTGGCTAGCAGGGACAGATACCTTTAGATTTCTGGGTCTAACCCCAGGACCTGCAGGCTACACACAGATTTCTGGGTCCCAACCTGTGGCTTGCAGGGACAGGTACATTCAGATTTCTGGCTCTACCCCCATGACCTGCAGGCTACACACAGATTTCTGGGTCCCAACATGTGGCTTGCAGGGACAGATACATTTAGATTTCTGGGTCTAACCCCAGGACCTGCAGGCTACACACAGATTTCTGGGTCCCAACCTGTGGCTTGCAGGGACAAGTACATTCAGATTTCTGGCTCTACCCCCATGACCTGCAGACTACACACAGATGTATGGGTCCCAACATGTGGTTTGCAGGGACAGATACATTTAGATTTCTGGGTCTAACCCCAGGACCTGCAGGCTACACACGGATTTCTGGGTCCCAACCTGTGGCTTGCAGGGACAGGTACATTCAGATGTCTTGCTCTACCCCCATGGCCTGCAGACTACACACAGATTTCTGGGTCCCAAAATGTGGCTAGCAGGGACAGATACCTTTAGATTTCTGGGTCTAACCCCAGGACCTGCAGGCTACACACAGATTTCTGGGTCCCAACCTGTGGCTTGCAGGGACAGGTACATTCAGATTTCTGGCTCTACCCCCATGACCTGCAGGCTACACACAGATTTCTGGGTCCCAACCTGTGGCTTGCAGGGACAGGTACATTCAGATTTCTGGCTCTACCCCCATGACCTGCAGGCTACACACAGATTTCTGGGTCCCAACCTGTGGCTTGCAGGGACAGATACATTTAGATTTCTGGGTCTAACCCCAGGACCTGCAGGCTACACACAGATTTCTGGGTCCCAACCTGTGGCTTGCAAGGACAGGTACATTCAGATTTCTGGCTCTACCCCCATGACCTGCAGGCTACACACAGATTTCTGGGTCACAACCTGTGGCTTGCAGGGACAGGTACATTTAGATTTCTGGGTCTAACCCCATGACCTGCAGGCTACACACATATTTCTGCGTCTCAACATGTGGCTTGCAGGGACAGTAATATTTAGATTTCTGGGTCTGACCCCCATGACCTGCAGGCTACACATATTTCTGCGTCTCAACCTGTGGCTTGCAGGGACAGGCATAGTAGCCCCATGACTTGCAGGCTACACCCATAGTTTTCTGGTTCTCAACCTGTGGCTTGCAGGGACAGGTACATTCAGATTTCTGGGTCTAACCCCATGACCTGCAGGCTACACACAGATTTCTGCGTCTGAACATGTGGCTTGCAGGGACAGTAATATTTAGATTTCAGGGTCTGACCCCCATGACCTGCAGGCTACACATATGTCTGCGTCTCAACATGTGGCTTGCAGGGACAGGCATAGTAACCCCATGACCTGCAGGCTACACCCATAGATTTCTGGGTCTCAACCTGTGGCTTGCAGGGATAGGTACATTCAGATTTCTGGGTCTAATCCCATGACCTGCTGGCTACACACAGATTTCTGGGACAGAACATGCGACCCAGAGGCTATGCACACATATCTAGGTTTCAAACTATGACTTGGAGGGACAGGTCCATTTAGATTTCTGGGTCTGACCCCATGACCTGCAGGCTACACACAGATTTCTGAGTCTGAACCTGTGACCTAAAGGCTACACACAGATTTCTGAGTCTGACCCTGTGACCTAAAGGCTACACACGGATTTCTGAGTCTGAACCTGTGACCTAAAGGCTACCCACAGATTTCCGGGACAGAACATGTGACCCGCAGGCTATGTACACATTTCTGTGTCTCACCCTATGACCTGCAGGGACAGTAACATATACATTTCTAGGTCTGAACCTGAGACCTGCAGGCTACAGACAGATGTCTGAATGTCAACCTGTGGCTTGTGAGGTACATTTAGATATCTGGGTCTGAACATGTGCCTTGCCAGCTACACACATGTTTCTGGGTCTGAACAGGATATACAGAGTCTCAACCTGTCACTTGCAGGGTACATTCACATTTCTGGGCCTGAACCTGTGACCTGCAGGCTACACACAGATGTGTCTGGATCTCAACCTGTGACCTGCAGTCTACACGGAGATTTTAGTGCTTCAATCTGTGACAGGCAGGGACAAGTGCATTTCGATTTCTGGTTCTGACCCCAGGACCTGACGACTACACACGCATTTCTCGACCAGCCCATTGGACTTGGAAGCTGCACACATATTTTTGCATCTGCACCTGTGGCTTGGAGCCAAAGTCTGCACTGGTGATAGCAGGGACCCGATTGCCGCATCCGAGCCTGCAACTCGGAGGCAACACAAAGATTTCTGAAACAGGCGCTTTGCTCCACGACAACACGTGCCCACTTTGCTAAGATTGTGTTTCCCCGTCCTCAGAATCTCTAATAAACAGATTAACACCACTTTCATGCTTGCATCACCAGGAGTTCCAGGGAATTGCATTTGCAGACTATCTGATGGGTCTCGTTGGCAGGAAGTGGCTCCAGCTGCTTCCTGTGTACAATTAACTGTTTCGCAGGAGATTCTCAAGCATTAGTCAGTGTAAAATGGGCCTTTGAAGTCACGAAAGGCTACAAATAGGCCTATGGCGTCATGAAAGGTTAAACATGGACCTGGAAGTGTTTTCTATTTATGTTAGGGTTCTGTTGCAAGATATTTATAGCTTGCAACTACTTCAGAGCACATGATTGCTTAGCGTGTGTGGCTTCCTGGCTCTCCACCTGCCTTGCCAGCTTCTGTGTCCCTGTACACCGTGCTGCACATGGCAGAGGTGGTGCTGCACAAATATTCATGACTGTGTTGGCCACAAAGGGTTGCATGTGTTCTACTTAAAGCGAGTGCTGAACTGCAAACTATGGTGGTAGCGTGTGAGCACCATGTGGTAAAACGCGTGTACTAAGGGCTTTAATGTGCACTGGTGCTGTATATGTAGTCTATGCCGTTGTGTACACTACAGTGGCAGTTCTGTACTCAGCGAGATTTTGAAGTGTTGCTGAGCTGTATGTTCTAATGTTATCAATGCTGTACTGTGCATTCCAGTTGCACTGGTAAATTGTGCTTTAAGTGGGGTAAGAAATTGAGGGGGGGCCCTCGTTTGGGGGCGTGGCTTCCGTTGTGGGCGTGGCCTAAAACGTGCACAAATCATTGTAAGGTGCGCAAACAAATATATAAATGTATGTGAGCATTTATATATTTGTATGCGCACTACTATGGTTTGTGTACCTTTCAAGCCTTATAAACATACCAATGTTACGTATTTCTAGGTTTATAAAAAGGTGGCTTGAAAAGTGCACAAACCATAGTAATTTACGCACACTTGTGTGCTTACCTTACTATGGTTTGTGCACTTTTCAAGCCACCTTTTATAAGCATAGACATTTATAACATATTTCTATGTTTATAAAAGACGGCTTGAAACGTAAACAATTCAAGGCATCTTTTATAAAGCGTTGAGGACGGACAAAACCCGAGGTGGCTTTGTCCATCGACAAAGCTTTATAAAAGATGCCTTGAATTGTGCACGTTTCAAGCGGTCTTTTATAAACATAGAAATATGTCTACGTTTATAAAAGATGGCTTGAAACGTATACAATTCAAGGCATCTTTTATAAAGCTTTGCCAACGGAGATAGACGCCTCGGGCTCTGTGATCTATCTGCTCTGAGCAGATAGATCACTGAGCCCGAGGAGCCTTTCACCCTCTGCAAACCCGTGGGCTCCGTGATCTAATCTGCATTTTAGATCATGGAGCCCGCAGGTTCGCTGAGGGTCAGTGACCTGGCGAGGGCAAACAAAGGAACTGTAACTTCCCTGATGACCCCTCAGATGAGGGGTCATCAGGGAAGTTACAGTGACTGACAGAAGTGCCAGCCAGCCAGCCTGGCTGGCACTTCTGTCAGCTCACCTGAAATTAAACTGGCGGGCGCATCTCCCGTCGCGACTGCGGCCGCGGCGGGATAATGCATCCCGCCAATGTTGTGTGGGATGGGGGGTCCCGGCAGGGCCCCGGCTCAGTCTCACTTTTTGGAGACTGCCGGGGCCCGGCCCCGGCAGGCCCCGGCCCACTTTAAGCACTGCTGGTAAATATATGCCCATTGTTGTGTGTTTGGTTCTAAAATGCACACTACAATTGTTAGCAGGGGTGGACTTGGAACCAAAAGAGGCCCTGGAAATAATGTTCAAAGTGGCCCCATATTACACATTTTCATAGCTCTCAACTATTTGTGTCGCAAAGGCGGGTGAAAACACCCGATTTTGTTTTTCGCAGGTGAAAGCCCATTGAAATGAATGGGCGTGCAGGAGGCTTGGCGGGTGTGTCAGCTGTTTACAAGGCAGGTGTCACCCGCCAAAAGCGTGTGAGTTGGGAGCTATGCATTTTCGGCGAGCCCAACCCTTTTCCTATGAGAAAATGTACAAATAAAACAGGTTACACACAAAAGAGGCCCAGGGTGCAGAGGCCTACCAGGAAATCTCCAGAGTTCCCTATAGGCCAGTCCATCCCTGATTGTTAGGATGATTTTCCAAAATTCGTCTGGTGTAGGATACGAGTAGGACGATCAGCCTGTCAGTAGTAAAAAGGGTTTTCCTTACTTTTAACCTCACTTTTCAAATAGTAGCTAGATAGAGCAGTTAATCCTTTACTCCTAAATTGGGAGAGGCCCAGGGATGTCATTTCACCAAAATGCCAGGGGCAGCGGAAGTGACATCACACAACCTTTGGCCTCTGATGACATCACAGGAAGTGATGTAATTTGACCACACCCTGAAGTGACATCACTGGAAGCGACAGAACACATCCTTTCATCCCTTGACAAAACAGGAAGTGGCATCACAAAGCACTGTTCCTAAGTACAGTGACGTCGCTAGGGGGCAGGCTGGGGGGCCGGGCCCCCCCTGTAAAACCCTGTGCCCCCTCCTTGTGCCCCCCTACCTAAGACGAGCAGTGACCATGTTCTCCCCCTACTTATTTCTATGCCTCCCTACTTTTATCTTTGGCCACCTCTGTGCCCCTCCTAAATTTGATTCCTGGTGACGCCACTGCCTAAGTACACTACGAAAAATATGGTTACGATTTCACTGTAATGTGATATACATTTCACACAAGAATGGATCAGCATATGTATCATTCATCTCAGTGTGTATAGGCCCATATTAACAAATTACTGTGAATAAAAGCAGACCAGCAAGGCCAAATGATAATTTATTATATAGCACGTATGCCTACGCGCTTTATATATGACAAATATACATACAATATCACCCAACCTGTGTTGGTACGCATATAACAACATCAGAAAGATGAAAGGCTGAGTTGGCCTTGCAGGGATTCGAACCTGCAGATCACACACACAGCGCAGCAGCAAGCACTCAACCCAGTGAACTATCTTACCAGCTTTAGCTATCTCACCGGCTATAGTAAAATGACCACTTACATGTCTGAATGTTCTCAAAGTCAGGAAGCAAATTACACTCTGTAGTGGATACCAATAAACTGGTAACTGAGATTTAACAGCAGGCCAGTTCATCTGCAGGTCTGGTGCAAAGTTGGCCACATATCAAGACTGCGTCGATCTACTTTTTCAGGCTTCAGAGGTTTGCAAAATACATCCTATCCTGTCCTTCCCCCAGAAGCTCACCGTCTCCAGGGCCCTGGTTCTCTCTAGGCTGGACTATTGCAACAGCCTCTATCTAAAGCTGCCTGCCTCTACTCTCCGCCCTCTGCAACTTATCCAAAACAGGACTGCAAGACTTGTCCTTAGCCTCAAGCCCAGGGATCGTATCTCTCCAGGACTGAAATCTCTGCACTGGCTCCCTGTGGCTGTAAGGATTAAGTTCAAAACCCTCTGCATTGTCCAAAAGGCCTTCTGGGGCCTGGGACCGCAATACTTCAACTCTCTCTTCCCAAATACCTTCCTTTTCTGGCTCTTCGCTCATCTGCCTCCAACTCCCTCAGGGTCAGTTGCTTCTCCAAGCAACGAGTAGGTGGTCGATCTCTCTCTTCGGCAGGGGCCTCCCTCTGGAACAGCCTTCCTGCATCCCTGAAACTTGAGGAGAACCATCTCCGGTTCCGGAAACACCTCAAAACCTTCCTCTTTGCTTCTGCTTTCTCTGCCTCTCTCCCCTGCTGAAATTCCTGGCTGAAACTGCACTGGTTACCTGGCCACCCTTTCTGATCTTGGATCCAGGCCCCGCCCTTTGCACACCTGCCCTGCCTCCCTGGCAACCCCCGCACCTAGGGACTGTTTTCTGTATCCCTACAGTCCCCCTACCAGCACTTATGTCTGCTCTTACCTTGCACTTGCCACCATCTTGCCGCTTTTATTTATCTTATTTATTCTTCTATCCCATGTACTGCACTTTCCCCTCTCCCTTCCCCAGGCACTTTTCCCTTTCTCCCTACCCATGCACTTGCGCGATCTGAATGATACCTGACCCAGTAGGATCGTTGTCTGTCTTCCCACTGTTTCCCCTCCCTTGCCCCGTCACGCCTTGAAACACTTGTGTATAGGTGTGTTATGCATGCCATATCATATCATATCATATCATATCATATCATTGGGAGTGTTCATAACTGTGTATTAAAGAATTTAGAATAGCACAGGGAAAACAGCGCACTCACATGGCTTACCATACTCTGGGCACTCGTTACCTCATACATGCAGACAAACATCCTGAACAGCATGCCATGGAAATAGGAAAGATAGACACATTACAACACGCATTCATTGTGGCATAATGAAATCAAGGGCCACTTTATGTGCTATGGTCCAACATTTCTACACTGTACACAAGCTTTTAGGCACAAAGATTTTTTCAAGTCACATAGGAAAGCGAGATGGACTGTCTTGTGAGGATCGTAACAGAGACAATGGCAGAAAAAAACATGCTATAACTGCAACTTACAAAAAGCAAAATGCATAGTCCGAAATTGATGCCTATTTTATTCTGAATGCTTTTTGGAAGTTTTTGTCTACATTTTGAATTTGAGGTGGTTAAGAACAGCCTAAATCAGGGACTCACCCCCTGGAGTGTGCCTGAAATAAACCTTTAATGAGTCTGGCAATTATTGTATAGCATTCCAGAAAGACAAATTATTTGTTATTCCTATTCTTTCTTATTTAGGGTCACTGCTCAAAGTGTTTTTAAGAGACCTGAACAAGAAAGCCGGCCACTCCAGAAACACAGGATCTTCAATAAAAAAAAGAATATATAAATATATATATTTTTTTAGGGGTAGCAAGGAAGACCTCAGGGGTCGCAGTTGCGACCCCTGACAACCCCAAATGACATTCCTGGCTATAAGTTCATAACAAAGACTCCATACCTAACTGATTTCTTTTACAAAGCCTACTTTACTGTATGTCTTAAAGTGCTCGAAGTATGGTGGTGTTAAGAGATTTGTCAGGCTTGCGTTACTTTGCATTCTGGGACTGGTACACTCATGCACTTCTGTAGTGACCTGCAAAAGGCAGTCACTTAGAATTGCATTACTGTTGCACTGGCCCTTCTTCAGTCCTATATCACTTGCTTTAACAGCCAGATATAGTTTCACCAGCCAACCAGTGCCCCAGAGATTCTTCTACAAGGGCCTTGTAAGTGATTAAGTCAACATTAACTCCCTCCGCTCTTGCTGCCAGTCACCAAAGTTGCTTGTCCATCCAGAGTACTGGGCCACGTGAGTATGAGTGTAAATATTTACCATGACCTGTTATGCTATGTTATTGTGTCTTTTATAGCACACCTTCTGCATTTTTGCTGTTTCTAGGAGCTTTAGTATGCGCAAGATGTAGCGTTGGGGACTAATTCAGTAGCATGGGAAGCAGGAAAAGGTTGCTTTGTTACAATATTGAGCGGTGCAGGCCTACTGCGCAGGTTTATGTTTCAGATATTTTGTGAGCTGCCTGGAGCAATGTATAATGTGTGCTCCAGACTGTTAATACAATTTGTGGTGTCTTTCTCCAATCAGTGCCAAATTGTATTGCATGGAAACGTCATGCAAGCGTGGGTATTTAGGGCTGTCAAAGTGCACTTTAGGCAGCAACATCACACAGGGGTTTTGCCTCTTTTTGTTTTTGCTGGCGACTCACCGGGGTGCCACTCTCCAGAAGAATGATGGCTCAGAGGAGAAACCCACAAGGGTGCCAAGAACCAGAGGGGCAATACAATACAGAGGGGCAATACATCAGAGCAACCAAAAAACAGATGTGTGATCGGCCAAAGAACTACCTTAGATTTGTTTAAGTCCATATTTAGTTTTGGATATTAGGGGCCACCTATAATATGAAATTATTGCACTAGAGTACAGCTAAGAGGAAGAGGACATGTGAGGACACACAGCTTGAGGGTGTTGTTTGGGTATTTATCCACACATTGACTACCTATTGCCATATTTATTTAAGGCATGCCCCTAAACACTCACACCATACAAAATACAACCCAGCAGGGAAAAAAGGCCAAGAGATTCTTGCAAGGATAACACGTTTTAATTATACAAAAGATAGGTGTGCCAGCAAAGAACTCTGCTGCTCAGGAACTTTCTGAGCGAAAAAGGTGCAATCAAGAGCTTAAAAAGGGGCACTGCATCATCAGTATACAGTAATAAGCCACGGGGCAGGTTGGTGCGACTGGTTGGTGTGACCCTATGCATGGTCAGCCTACTCCATAGGGGATGCCAGGCCATTGGCCCCAGGCCCGTCCGTCCATCCTTCCGGCCGTCCGTCTTCCGTCAGCTCTGCTCATCGTCTCCAGGGAACCAAGTTCGAAAATACAATTAAATGTGTTATTCTAACAGTGCAACTCTTTGCTACACAGGGCAACTGGCATGATCATGGACTGGTACAGGGGGAGGCTTGAGGTCACTGTGACCCGCACACATTTCACCCATCCCAGTTGCGTCATCTGTAGTCCAAAGCTTCCCCATTTGCTTTTGAACTATGATGTATCCCTCCCCACACCTCGCATTACAGATCATGCCATTGTAAAGTACAGATAGGATGACCATTGTTTAAGATCTTTCATGGTTGTCTGGTTTATGGTCGGTGGGCCTGGGGTCAGCTGGTATCTTGGAATTCAGGGGTCTTGGGACTCAGAGAGATGTAGGGGCAATAACCTGTAGTTGACTGGGTGGGGGTCGGAGGATTGCTCTGGCCTGGTTGTGATAACACGTACAGCGAGGTGCCTAGCACCATCTCATGGCTTGCCGGACACATTCTTTCTCGGCATAAACCTTATTAGCAACAGTTGTAGAACAAAGGAGGGTTTCTGTGGAAATTAACAGCGCAGGTCTCCCTCTCTCGTCGGCGATTGGGACTATTCAGGTTTCTTCATCAGGTTTGCAGCCTCTGTCTAGCGCGCTGCTATGCAGGACCAATGTTTCTGCTATAGCTACAAAATGGTGCCTGTTTATATGTGCGCACTAAGTCTAAACATCTACAGTTCACATAATATTATGTCTGTCCAGGGTCTCTTAGCACGCCCCCCTCCCGCCTGGCACATAATAGGTTTCTCATGGGATTTTCCTCACCCTAAAGCGCCTAGGTGGGTAGGATATGTTAATTTCCCTCCCAACATTCCACCTTTCGTTACTTCTACAGACACAAACTCCCCTGTACCCATGCATTCATTCTCCCTTCTCACTGCAGCGTCATATGGTGGACATTCCTTCATTGGCATCCAGGCCCTACATACTGACCGCACACTCTCTCCTGCTTGCGCATATTCTTCGTGTGTGCATGCCATATAAATACATCCTCTGTCTCCTGCTAGAGCAACACATACTTTCTTATTATTTTTAGGGTCAGAGGGTGGGACAATGATGGTGTGGTGGTATAAGCGGTCTAATTTGTCTCCATAGGGGATAGGAATCATTCGAGGAATGGCTTGGTCTGTTTGTATTTCAGTATCCTTTGCATTGCGAAGTGCTTTTGGAGCCCCAATTAAAACCATCACTGTTGCGCTACTAGGCACACAACACCAGAGTCACATTTGGCAGGTGCAGAAGATGACCAAGATGAACACAATGACAGGTACCTACATCTTCACAATGACTCCTAGCCAGGATGGAGCCCAATGAAATGTGATGTGAAACCAACCCTCCATACCAGCTTCTTTTTTCATGCACACTCCTAGACTGTGTACTGCCGCTATAATGTCAGACAACAATCCATTCTCTGCATCTTCGGGAGGCACAAATCCCCGATTTTTCGGCACATGCCTCCTTCCATTGCCGTCAGCATGTTGAGGACCTAGCGGTTCTGCATCATCAACAACCTTAGGGCACTAAGCTTGACCTTTATGACGTTCAACCCATGCTCAGTGTCTTTGGCAACTGGGCCAGTTCCCAGTGCACTATCTGCAGCCATTTTGTTTTTGGTTGGCAGCGGCTTTTACGCAAGTTAGCAAGAATGAGGTGAAAAAGGTTTCAGCTGAGCTGAACAATCAGTATTTTTGGGGGATTTCCCAAGCAATGCAGCTGAGTCTTCTGATAGACAGTTTGACGATCTCTTCTTCCTTTGCAGTTTTTCACACTGGCTTTTCCCAGGGAGAATGCAGAATTCTTGTGGCAGCACTGGGTTGTGTTCCTCAAAAGCAGGAAACTGTTGAAGCTGTGTCAGGTATAGGCCCCCCTTTCAAGTGTTCTTCTGGGATTACTAGTAGATATTTAACAGTTTTCCTAGTATAAATAGATGTATTCAACGTTGCTGGTTCCATTGTCTTTTTCCTGAAAGGGAGATATAATACACATAAAAGGGCGGAAAAGAGAGGAGGAAAGGGGAGAGTGGAGACAGAGGGAGAGAGAGAGAGGGAGAGAGAGAGATAGAGAGAGAGAACAAAAGAGAGAAAGAGAGAGAATTTTATAAACATTTTATTTAATAGCAGGCTTGTGTAATTGTATCTATCTTATATAGTTGACAATATTTAGCAGTTGTTTACTATAGGAGCTGGCTGAATTGATAACTGGAACTGAGGTGGGAGAGCAGGGACGTAGGGACTCACTCAAGGTGGTTGTGTGCTGGTTGGGGGTGCCCTACATACATCTGAAATATGTATCCAATAGCGGAGCCCCTTTACTTTTACTGAAGGATGGGTTGAGAAAAATGACCTCGTATGGGCCAAGAAATCTAGGGTTGTTCCATTTTTGGACAAAAACACGCACATAAATAATTTCTCCAGGCAGGAGTGTTGGGTAGCTGGGAGCTTGCCACTGCTGTGTGTGTGGTACTTGTTGTGTCTTCTGTCCGGGGCAATGCAATTTGTCGTGAAATGCATTTAATGGCATGTGTTAGGGTTGCCAGATACTCTTTAAATTTCTCACCTAGAACCACTGCTGCGTTATGGCATCTAATGCTCTCCTGACAGGGGAGATGGGAGTGCTTATGTACCTACCAGTTACCACCTCATTCAGTGGTAGATGGTGGTCTTTGCGATGGTTGTGTGTGCAAACTGAAAAGCAGTGTACCCAGTTCTTTTTCAATGTGGTGCAGAGATTAGATAGTTTGCTTTTGAGCAGGCCATTGATGCGCTCCACAATGCCGTTGGCTCGGGAGTGGTAAATTGAACACATCCGGTGCTTAATGCCTCATAGTGCTAGGATCTATTTAAAGAGTTCATTGAAAAAACGTGTGCCGTTATCAGACCTAACACATCGCACACACCCCATCGGGGGAAAAACTCACGGACAAGGAATTTAGCAGCACATTTGGCCTCTGGGTGTGCACAAGGACCTGCCTCGACCCACTGTGAGAAGGCGCAAACCACAACAATCAAGTACCGCTACCCATTGCATCTTTCTCCCATGTCAGCATAATCTATGTGTAGCTCGCGGAAAGGCCCAATAGGACAGGGCAAGGTGCCTCATAAGGTCCTAAGCATCACGCATCTGCTGAAACTTTGACATGTGGTGCAATGTACGATCATGTTTGTGAGGTGCTCCTGAAGATTGGGGACAAACCAATCCTCCTGTATGTGTTTTGCAATGTGTTGTTTCGAGGTGTGGGCAGGATGATGAAGTTGGTCAAAAGCTATTGCTAACAGCTCATATGGCATTACTGCTTCACCAGAGCATTCCTGGCACCATAAAAAATCTGTCAGGGATTGTTTACACATTCTTTTGGACCACATTTCCTTCTCTTCATTTGCTCGATGAGCTGTACAACTGGCAATGTTGTATCCGGTATGTCTTGATGATTGTGTGTTGGTGTCGTCAGGACATACTCGGAAATTACAGGGACAGGAACATAGACTGCCATTTTGGCCGCAGCATCCGCCGCAGCATTTCCCAATGAAATTTTGTCTGTGTTATTGGTGTTGGCAGGGCATTTGATGACCACCACCAGAGATGGTTATGACAGAGCAGAAATCATTTATCTAGCAATGCAGCATTTTGTACTGCCTGCTTTCTGGAAACCCCTCCTCTTCCATTGTGACAATCCAGCATGCACTGCTGTAGTGATGTATGCTGAGTCTGAATAGGTAGTCACGTGGCCACCTTGTGATGAATGTAGCACTTCGATGAGCACCACAAGCTCTGCTGCTTGGGCCAAATAGTGCATGTGTAGTCTTTTCATCACTAGTGTTTCATAGTCACCTCCCTCGAGGCACACTAC
This sequence comes from Ambystoma mexicanum, assembly GCF_040938575.1. Lineage (NCBI taxonomy): Eukaryota > Metazoa > Chordata > Amphibia > Caudata > Ambystomatidae > Ambystoma > Ambystoma mexicanum. The sequence continues at coordinate 263,808,704 of NC_090934.1, forward strand.
TGCCACGCCCATATGCCTTTGTCCTGCGTCCTGATCAATTGTCGCTGACCCATCAAGAAAGAGCGCCTCGCCCTCCTCTAATGGGCTATCCTTTGCTTTGGGAATGTCATCCTCCTCCTCTTGATATGTGGCACAGTCGTGTATTTGCAAGTCTTCATCTGTACACACTTCTGTCAGAAACGTGGCAGGATTTGCTTTTTTGCAGTGCACAAAATGAATGTTTGGGCTGCTGAGGATAATCTCATTTGCCAATGCTGTCTGTGTGGTATGGGTAGATTTCGATTTCTCTAGGATGGCGAATACTGAATGCTCCAGGTACAAAGTGACTGAGCATCCCATCACGATTGTGGAATTGGTTTCGATTGCAAAGACAGCCGCACCAAGTGCTTGTTTGCACGCCAATTGCCCTTGCATAACTGAGTCGAGTGTTCCACTGTAATAGGCCAATGGCTTGAGGCCCATTGTACTTTTCTGGGTCAGCACAGCGGTCATAGGTTTGCTGTTTGAATGTGAAAATATGTAAAATTCTTGGGTATAGTCTGGGGTGGCGAGAACTGGGGCTGTGGATATCACTTCCTTCAAATCATTGAAATGTTTCACCATATCTGCTGTCCATTTGAGTTTGGGATTGCCTTTCTGTGCTTCTTTAAAGCCCTGTAGGAGCAGCCTTGTGTACGCTGCATAGTCTAGAATCCATGCTCTGCAGTAATTGCACAACCGTAGGAATTTTTGTATGTCTTTCACAGTCACAGGTGGGGGCGTGGCACGAACAGGATGCCACTCTGTCTGGTATTATTCTTTTGCCATTTGCTGATATTAATTGACCCACATACAGTACTTCCATTTGGCAATACTGGAGTTTGGCCCTATCAACCTTGCGGGCCAAAAGTTGTAGAAGAGTAATGGAGTCCATTCGGCAGTTCTGCTCACTGTCGCTACACACAAGCAAGTCGTCCCGTACTGAATGACCGTGCTGGGCACTTGGATATTACCTTATGGTGTTTCTCAAGTCTGTCTTGATACAGAGGTAGGGCCTTACACATATACTCTGTAGGGGATTCTCCTCCCATGGTAGTGATGATTGCGCACTTGCTATTCTTATGCCTGTACTAACGCGCTGCACACAATGTTACTGTTCGTTTAATCCTCTCCCTTCTGTCTATACTTCCCCCATTTTCTTCCCACCCTCCCGCTCATGCACTCCACACACTCAAACCATACAGCTAATTACACAGTGCCCCTCTTTGGGCCTTCACCCTACACAATAAAAACACAAATACAACAAGCTAAAATAACAAGCTAAAATAAGAACAACTACTATTCTCGAGCCCTCTAATTATTTGGGCTCCTATTCATTTACTTTTTCCTCCGTTATACGATGCTTGTGGTACCACCTTCTCCCCTCTCTCGAGGAAGCTCCCTATCATTCCATTTTCCTTTCCTTAATATCCTACTTACCCACAACATACCAACAATGTCACTCTCTGTGCACTCACACTCTTCACACTCTTCCATACATCTACACCCTACTTGTTATCACGTGCAAGGCGATACTCATGTGGACGTGTTCATCTGAACACTTCTGTCACAGGGTTCCAACAACACCGACCTGTACTCTCCTTGAAGCCGCGCCAGGCTACAAAGAGCAGGCAGGAATTCTGCAAAGATGGCTCCTACACGACCACTGTGGAATATGTGTTTTTGGGACTGGCTGCTGTAGGTGGGCGCGGGTCCTTCAGAGAACTGACTGGACACCTCTGCAGGTACAGGGGTGCTGGGATCAAGTTGGGGTCACCAATTGAAGGCATGCATCTAAACGCTCACACCAGAAAAAATACAACCCATTAGGTAAAAAAGGCCAAGAGATTCTTGTAAGGATAACAGGTTTTATTTATACAAAAAATAGGTGCGCCAGCAAAGAACTCCACTGCTCAGGAACCTTCTGAGCAAAAAAGGTGCGAGCAAGAGTTTAAAAAGGGGCACAGTGTCATCAGTATACAGTAAAAACCTGCACAGCTGATTGGTGCGAAACTATGCATGGTCAGCCTACTCCAAAGGGGATGCCATGCCATTGGCCCCAGCCCCATCCGTCTGTCTTCCATCACATTGGGTCAGCTAGGCTTATCGTCTCCAGGGAACCAAGGTCAGAAATACAATTAAATGTGTTATTCTGACAGTACAACTCTTTGCTACACAGGCCACCTGTCATGATCATTGGCTGGTAAAGAGGGAGGCTCAAGGTCACTGTGACCCGCACACATTTCACTCATCCAATTTGCGTTATCTAGCGTCCAAGACTTCCACCCTCGCTTTTGAACTATGATTTATCCCTCCCCGCAACTCGCATTACAGATCATGCCATTGTACAGTACAGATAGGATGACCATTCTTTAAGATCTTTTATGGTTGTCTGGTTTATGGTCAGTGGGCCTGGGGTCAGCTGGTATCTTGGAATTCACGGTCTTCGGAAACAGACAGTTGTAGGGGCTATAACTTGTAGTTGGCTGGGTGGAGGACAGAGGATTGCTCTGGCCTGGTTGTGATAACATGTGCAGTGAGGAGCCTAGCACTGTCTCATGGCCTTGCAGGACACATTCTCGGGATAAAACTTATTGGTAACAGTTGTAGAACAAAGGAGGGTTTCTGTGGAAATGAACAGTGCGGGTCTCTCTCTCGTCAGTGCTTGGGCCTATTCAGGTTTCTTCATCAGATTTGTGGCCTCTGTCTAATGCGCTGCCATGCAGGCCCAATGTTTCTGTCATAGCTACAAAATGGCACCTGTTTATATACGTGCACTTAGGCCCTCATTCACAGAGCATTTTCCAATGGGGTTTTGCCATTATAAAATGCTTCTGTTAATTAGGCCCTAAGTCTAAACATCTACAGTTCGCGTAATATTCTGTCAGTGCAGGGTCTCTTAGACGCCCCCACCCGACTGGCACATCAGAGGTTTCTTCATGGGATTCATTGCACCCTAAAGCACCTAGGGGGCTGGGATAGGTTGATTTCTTTCCCAACAATATCTATCCCAATGGCCATGCTCTCCCACTACCTACTCCCACTCCCCAGAAACACACTCTCCTGGGATCTCTTTTAGTTGGCTCAAACAACCAGCAACTTTAGACTCTGGCCTGCTATTTCTAAGTAGTCTGCTGATAGTTAATGACATAATCACAACTGTAAATGCTCTATTAGTGTAGCATAAATGTCTTAACAGCCACTTCATTTAGATCTGATTTTTCCATTAAGGTCCTGTTTAAAAAAGCATTGATGAAGTCAATAGTTTTGGCTTTTGTATAGGTATTAGTTAGGCAAATGCCAGTTACCCCACTTATTAACCCAGTCAATCACACCATGGTACGCAGTGTTAACAATTACAATTGAACCCTGCCTGACAAGAGGGGCAGGGTTTAATTGTAATTGTGAGCACTGGTTGCTACCTTGACAGGCAGCGTTTACAATGGATCCCTATAGGGTCTGCCTGCTTTATCGTGGACCCAACAGGGATGTCCATCATTTGCGCTAGAATGAAAATCCATGCCGGCACAAATGCTTTCTGCCATAATAAAGGATTGAAAATGAGCTGTAATGTGAATGAATGGCATACACCCTTATGCAAGACTTTTACGTCATTCAATCACGTTACGTGTTCATTGAACATGAGTTCCAAAGTGTATTGCTGCTTCATCGACTGCTCTGATTTGCTTGTATGGCTCTGTGTGTCCGCTGCTCTATTCCGTCTTCTAGGTTCCCTCGTCAACTATCCTGTTTTTGCTGTGTGCTGCTTGTGTTCTGCCTTGTTTTTTCCCTCTTCTAGGTCTTCTTCCGCCGTATGTTCTGTTTTATTTGCTGTGAATTGTCTTTTGTACTGTTGTGCTCTTCCTTCCTCCAGGTTCTCTTTCATTGACTGCTCTGGTTTCTTGTTGCCCGGCTAACCTGTTTTTTTCATCATACTGCCCTGTGTTCTTTTGTGCTCTCTCCCTAGCCCTCCATCTAGTTCATTTTAGTTTATCTATTTACCACTTGTTCTTGTCTCACTCCATCTCTTCTGCTTGCACCACCCACTGTGTTATCCCCCACTGTCTCCCCCACCTCTTCCGTTCTTCTCTCACTCTGCACCCACACACCTCTCACCTCTCCTCTTCCCCCTCCACCGCATCATCTATGTTGCTCTCTGTTTTTCCTATCTTCAACTGCATTCTATTGACTATCCTACCTTTCTCACTAAGTCTGGTAGGAAGAAGTTCAAAAAGGATATCCTGGTCTCCAACCCAGGCCTCCCTATCGCTGATACCTACACCAGCGCTTCCTCCAGACAGACCCGCACAGACATCCTCTTTGTCGTTCTTTCGCCAGGCCTATGGACTCTTCATATGGTCTCTGTGCTCTCTCCTTTCTCTTCCTCTCCCATTAATGGTGGCACCTGGAGGGAGACCCTCCTGGATACCTTCCACTCCTCAAAGGTCATCATTAATGTCTACCTGAATGACACCGTCTCGGTCCAAGTCCCTCAGGCCAACCTCCTCCTCTTTGATAGATGCTTATCAATTTCCTTTCCTCTCCTGTTGTCTCTTCTCTCCCTTCTTCGGCTTCCTTGCCTCACCCCTCTGCCACTCCTTTGGCACCCTCTTCTTCCTCCTCCTTGGCTACCTTGCCCTCTCCTTCTACCTCCTCTGCCACCATTGGCTCCTTCTACACTTCCACAGGAAGTGCCTCTGATTTGTACCCCTCCCCGGAAGTCTTCCAAAGTTGGCAACCTTCTCCACCTTGCCACATTTAACGCTCTGCTGTCAAACACTCCTCTGACATCTGCCATCTCCTGGAAGAACTTGACCTTGATGTCCTTGGTCTCACCGAGACATGGTTCACGGCCAGCACTGCCACAAGCTTCGACACTCTCCTCCCTGATGGCTACAAGATCTTTTCTGCGCCCACATCCATCCGTTCCGGTGGGGGTGTAGCCTTGATCTTACCGGAGTGGATTCCTACCTCTATCATTTCTATGCAGGTCTACTCCTCCTTCGAATGACTGGTCTGTAGGCTTTCTCTCTCTCCTGGCCACTCCCTCACAGTGGCTACTATCTACCGGCCACCTGGTCAGATCACCTCCTTCCTCTCCGAGTGGGGGGACCTCTCTTCTTCCCTATTGGCCTCGACCACTCAACCTGGATGCTGCCTGTCCCGCCACGGGACTCTTTCGCGACCTTTGCGACCCTCTCTCTCTCTCTCTCTCTCTCTCTCTCCCTCTCTCTCTCTCTCTCTATTCTTCCCTCTGGCCCGACCACTCTGCAGGGCACACTCTTGATGGTCTGATCTCCTCAAACGTCCCCCTCTCTAACCCTCTCACCACTTCGCTCTCATGGACTGACCACTTTCTCCTCTCCTCTCATCTCTCTCCTCCCCTCAGGCCAAGCCAACCCCCACACTGCCACCCACCTTCTCGGTCATGCAACCCATGAAGCGTGTGTCAGTTGAGGCTTTTGCTGCCTCTTTCTCTCCCCCTCCTGCACTAACACTCTTGATGGACTTGCCCCTGTCATGAAGATCTGCATGAAGCCTAAAGCCAAGTGCAACTCCTGGTACGACTCAGACCTTGTTCCCCCTTAAACGCCAGTATTGGGTGGCTGTGAGGAAATGGTTGGCATCTTGTACATCCTCTGACAAACTGGTCAGCCACCTGCTCCAAAGGCAAAACCAACTCTCTGTCCTTACTAAGAAGGGAGCTCACATCCAAGCCTCCGTCTCGGCTGCGTCTAACAACACGGCCAAACTTTTTAAAATCTGCAAAGAGCTGGCCAATCCTGCTGCAGGCTCTACCTCTCCTGTCCCCTCCCAGCCCCTCTATATGGCCCTTGCTTCTCATTTCATCTCTAAAACCCAGGCCATCCTGTCCACCCTCTCGCCCTCTCCTGCTTCTCACTCCCCTCTCTCCTTTGGCCCCCCTGTGGCCACGCCCTCCATTCTCTGCCTTTCCCCTCTTCACCCCTGATGAGGTTTCTAGACAAGTCCAATCTATGAAAGCCTTGTCAAAACAGATACTTCCCTGTTCTTCCAAAACCTTCAAGGACCACATTGACACCCTTGCTCCAGCATTGGCTGACTTCGGCAACCACTCTTTCACCACTGGAACTTTCCCTTCCTCCCTAAAGCACTCTCTTGTGCACCCTCTTCTCAAGAAACCCTCAGCCGACCCCTCCTGTCCGGCTAATTATCACCCAATCTCCATCACTCCTTTCCTGGGCAAACTCCTGGAAAAGCAGGCCATCTTCCAGCTTAATCTTCACACTGAATCTATTGTTTGTCTTCATGATCATCAGTCTGGCTTCAGAGCATCCAGAAGCACGGAAACTGCTCCCCTGAACATCTGTGAAGACCTGCTCTCTAATCTTGATGCTAATCTCCCCTCTGTCCTCATCTTACTTGATCTCTCTTATGCTTTTGACACGATCACCATGCCATCCTGCTCAACAGGCTCCGTGATAACTTGGGTATCACTGATCAGGCTCTGGCCTGGCTCACATCTTTCCTCTCAGACCGACCCTCCCAGGTCCAACTTGGGTCCTCTATCTCTCTCTCTCTACCAGTGGTGTTCCCCAGGGGTCTAACCTTTCTCCCTGGTTGTTAGACCGATACCTGGCACCTCTCACCTATCACATTGCTGCTCTCTGCTCCAACTTTCAGTGCTATGCGGGCGACACTCAACTCGCTATCATTAAGAAACCCACATGGGCCTGGAAGCTAATGAATCACACACTGTAACTGAGGATAGCACAGGGGCAACACGCTGGTCTTGGAATCAAGACCACACAGAGCAACAGAGGTTTGAATCGCGCTTAGAAACCAAATTCAGGTAGAGGTATTAGGTGCGTGATGAAAAACCAATAGAATAAATAAAATACATCTTGCCGAGAAGCGCTGGTTCTATCCCCTTTCAAGTACCACAGTCCTGCAGAGTGTGTGTGTGTGTGTGTGTGTGTGTGTGAGTAGGTGAATGGGTGTGTGTGTGCATAAAATATCCTATCATGGGCGGACTAGCTGCACGCAGAGGGAGCACTCGCACATATGCTGACTAGCACCTATTCTCGCGTCATGCCATGAAAGTAATATATTTATAGTTCGTTACAGACTATACACATACACTCACATTCCCAGACAATGTTAATACAACATATAAATGCCCACTCTGCATAGGTGCTCTAAACATATTCCTAGATGTAACCCCTCCCGCAACATTGTACCATAATGGCCTTAACCTGGTTAAATCAGAAGACTGAGAAATCCTCGTGTAGTTTCTTGGAGGGAACATTCAAAAACATATTTATTGGCTATCAAAACTCAAACAATGTATTAAAAACCTCCAAAAGGCATATTCTGCAGCTAGTGCACACAACCCCGCACCCCCCAGCTCTGAACCTAGTCCCTTATATAGCTTTTCAGATAATATAAACATTTAACGGAACGAGCTGTGCCAAATGTTTTGCCCCCTGCACTGGCTCTCGCAGCCCATTTTATCATCCAGTTATTTGTGAATTTTTAACATTTCCCTTTTCAGCATAAGTTTAAGGAATAAACATGGGTCTTAAAGATGTTAGACAGCGGCTCGAGCAGAGCTTAGATATGTTATACTTCATGGGAGAATAATCCATGTTCCAGTCGGATCATTGGGGTTGGTGTGCTATGCATGGGGCTTAAAACCCTCCCGCAGGCAAAGCTTCCATTAGGTCCCAGGTCACTAACCTCTCTGGCTTACCAGTCCCGCCAAACATGTGGGCGGCTTTCAAATCATAGGCCTGAGTCATAGTAAGCAGCAGAACTCCCCCATATTTGGAGTTAGAATGCTTCAGCGCTAACGTAAGACCATCATTGTTTATATAAATAAAAGTTCTCAAATGTTTTCTGGTCATACTCTTGTGAAAAGCAGAATCAAACACAATAATTGCCATGGACACAATCTCCCTTATTTGTTTACATTTTAGAAGCTCTAGTAAATGGATTCTTCCATGAAAGTCAGATCTGCCAAACAGTCTCACTTGTTTCAGGCAGCGTTTTGCGTTTTCATAAAGTGGTGCTGGTGGGCTTGTACCAAGGTGGTCCGTTTACCTGTCAGAGTTAAGCTGTCTGGGACTAGGTTCTGGAGTTAGGGTTTGTCGGCAAGAGGATGTCAAACGTAGCCCCAGACCCTTCCTTTGTTCGTGTTTGGAAATACTCGTCACCTTCCCAGAATACAGGATTTGCTCCGAGGAGGCATCCTGGTCTTCGAAAGGACAAGCTCTGCCAGCAAGAAGAAGACCACACCGCGGTATAATTACTGGAGCTTCCTTTGTTATAGGACAGCCATGCAGAGAGAAGTGACAGCCCAAAGAAAGGTTCCACCATATTGGATTTTCTTAGGCTGCTCATATTTCCCATGCTCCCCTCTCCAATTCTTGCAGATAAAGCACCCTGGGACTGCCCTCTCCAGGCAAAAGACACTGGTCACAGCAACCAGGAACGGACCCTTACAGAAGGCTTGAATCTGATGTGACCGATTCTCTGTGTAACGGGCGATACCACCCTTTAACTGAATCATCTTTGGACTAGAGAAGAAGGATTTCACCAGAGCTTAACTGGGGTACAGTCTGCCCAAAGTCCTCCATCTCAGAGGTGAAGATTAGAGGCCTCCAAGAAGGGAGAAATACCCATCCCCCACCAGCCCAAGTGAAACATTTGGAGTGAACTGCTGTTGGGCAAGTCCTACCTGCAAACAGGACACGGGTACCAAGGATCCTGCTCACTGGAGGTGGCAGTCCCCGCAAGTGCTCTCTAGAAGCCTTCCCAGCTGAGAAGGGCAGGACAAGGACTCACCTTATCCTTTGAAACCATGGACTAGGTCTCATAGCAACCCAGAGACAAAGGAACAGCTATGAGCTCTGGTTCCCTCCTCGAACCACTTGTGAGATGCACCGACCCAGACATCACCTGCATTTCCCAAGCCCCTTTGCGCCAAGTGCCCTTGCCACATGTTTGAACCTCACCATGTGTTGGACCCAGTTAAGCAACTCACCAACCCGATGCTGTAGCCTCACCTCAGAAACCTCCCAGAGCGACACTGCTGAGCCTCAGGAAATAACCTAAAAGGTATATGAAGTGGTTATGTCCCCTTGCCCTACCTTAAACTAGTGACACTTAGGACCACACCACCTAACCTTTTAATGACAGTTTTGTTAAACTTGAACATTGATGCTGAAATTATTGCCTGGCTACCTCTGTCTTCAATTCTAGCAAATGCCCTTTTATTCCAAAGTTTGCATTTATGTGTCTTGGTGGGTTATTCGTGTTGTTTTTGTAGTTTGTGTGCATTTTTAGTTCAACAAAAGACTCCCATTTGTACAGCACCTTGATTAGACATTCCTTTATTTTGGTACTATTGTTGTTTGGATGCTTCTGTGCTAGCTCACATTGCTCTTGAAGACTATAGCTTTTTCACCTTTATGACTGAGATCACACTAGTTTAGAATTAGTGTGGGGCTGAGCAGGAGTTTCATTCACTACTTAACTTTGTACTCCTACAGGGCGGTAGTCATTTTGTCACACTCCTGACCTATCATTGATTTCTACAGATGCCCCTGAATGTACTCAGTGGTTATTGTGAACCTCTTCTTCTTTGTCGCCATCCAGAACCCACACAGAATGTCTGCAGTTCCTTTTTCCATTGGTTTAGGGGATGAAAACATTTAGGATTAAGGGTGGATTGGTTGTTTGGCTGTGCAGTTAAGTGATGTGATCTTGGGCAAAGGCTTTATATTCAGATCTTTCTTGCTCATATAACCGATTACTTGGCATATTGACCACATCATTAATTTATAATTAATACCAGTGGTCGAATTGGCCGTTAACGGTTGGGAGCGGTGCTCCTCTACATTTTTTTATTACGTTTTACCGTTCATATACTTTTATTTTTAAAAAGAAACTGTTCCGCAATGGCTTCATTTTCAAATAAAAGTGTAGGTAGAAGTTGAACCTTGAACTGCAGTGAACTGCGTCCAGGGTCACGCTTCCAGAGGTATGACATTACCTTAAACAACAGGCGGGTTTGCTTTTTGCGGTTTGGACCTGGAACCTGCTGGATCAGCTCCAACCTCACATCATGGCGAGCTGTCGTACAACTGCTGGGATGCTGTTATTTTTTCAAAGCCTCTTCCCAAGCATCATCATAGCCCTGCTCCCGCAGTAGTCAGAATGTTTCTTTTGCATTTAAGCAACTTAACGTGAAAGTACTGGAGGCACAGCTGTACATCCAACTAATGCGTTGGTGAGACGGGTGGCTTTAATCTTAAGCATGCCCCTTAAGAGGTGCAAATGGTGGGTGAATAGAACAGGGAGGGTGCGCAAAGTTGCATGCTGTGGGGGACAATGAATAAAGGTAATGGGGATCTTTTAAAATGCATTTTCTTTCAGCATTCACACAGTGGTGGAGTGGAATGGAGGAAAGGTGGGATCCAGATATGGAGTTGATATTGCGAGCGGGAGGGGGTGTGGTGATGGGGTTTGCAGTTGTGGGGTGTGGAGCGAGGTGCCACCAGGAAACATAGTTCCTCTACTTGTTTTCGTACACTTCGACCACTGATTAACACCAAACTTCATAGTCTTAAAATGAACCAAATAAAAAACAAATGTCTGCCCCACCCTCCCTATGGCCCACTTATCTTCAGTGCTGTTTTAAAACTACCCATTTGATTTGGATGCCGCCAACAATTGTGTGGACCTGAAAGTCATAAGTGTAGTAAGTTGCAATCTCCTGGCCAGACAAAGACCAGCAGTGCCCTCTAACTTCAGTAATGTTTTATTTATACCTAAAATGACTGGAATTACTTGCCCACCCCTCCCAAGTGACATTGGGGGTAATTCATGGATTATTTCCGCCAAAGAAAACGGGATTTGTGTGCCATTCTGCCTGCAAATCCCCATTTGTTAAACAGGGATTTGCGGGCAGAATGGCGCACAAATCCTGTTTTTTTCGGCGCAAATAATCCATGAATTACCCCCAATATCTTTAATGAAAACATGTCTTTCTTGCACTATAAGAACCTTGTGCTACAGGGTCCTCCCTCTCCAAGCACCATTGGAGAAGCACGGTAATAGATCTTGCTTGCAAAAAGGATAGATGCTCATCCACAGACTTTGCTCTATGATGTTTATTTGCTGGATAGGTGCAGTACTTTCAGTTTTCAAGTATTTCATATTCCTCTAGTTTTCATGTGGCTAGTGCTTTGCTGAGCTGGTGATTTACAACAACATCTTTCTAAGAACAGTATGCAATAGCTTTGAAAGAGAGCTTAAGCTCTCTCCAGATAAGAGTACTTACTGCAGGGTGCATGCATTTCCCCCTGCTTATATAACATCTTTATGGTCCCATTTTTCGCCCTCTTGGATCAGGAAGGGGTAGTATTTACTAACTACGCAGATGACACACTGTGTATCTTCCCTAATGTTGGCATTCACTCACAGGACGAAGAAGAACTGAATAGAGTGTACACCCTCATGGAGAACTGGATGGTGTGGAACAATTTAACATTACATAGGGATAAAACAGAGCTGCTAATCGTGGGCACCCAGTTAATGCTGGCCAAGCTTGGACATCTTATAATAGCTTTCAATTGTGAGAAGAAAGTAAGAAATCTGGGAGTGGTTCTCGACCAGTAGCTTAACATGAAAGCACATGTTGGGAGCCTTGTCTCAGCGGCTGCTTACTATATATAGCCCTTAACTCACCTTAGACCCTTCATCTCTCAGGCCAACGCCGAAACCATTGCAAGAGCAATTATCGGGTCAAAAATTGATTACTGCAGTAGCCTTTTGGTTGAGCTAAGTAAAGCTGATACTAATAGACTACAAGTGGTTCAAAACAGTGCCGTTAGGGCGGTTGCTGGATTATCCCACTGCAACCACGTATCGGCTGCCAGACGATCCCTGCACTGGCTCCCTGTGGAGGCGTGTGCCCTCTTTCATCTTCTGGTTATCACTTTTAAATGTAGACTTGGCCTAATGCCCTCATATCTGCAAGACCTTATCTCTAATAAAGTGAACAGTAGATCTCTCAGGTCTAGTAACCAGAACTACCTGACTCTCCCTAGATGTAGGACTAAGAAGGTCGAAAGTGGAGCGTTCTTTACTGCAGCTGATCTTAGAGGTAAGGACTCTTTGGAGTTCTTCAAGAAAAAGTGGAAAACCTGGTTGTTTGTTTGATCTATTTAGGTAGTTTAGATGGGGAACTCTCCTCTCCTTGTTTGAGAGCTTGTGTGTTCTTTTTTAGTGTTTTGTCTGAGCCCTGATGCCCATGGGTCCATGGTTTGCGCTATACAAATGTCATAAAGTAAAGTAAAGTAAACCTATATACTTACAGTCAGACATTTTAGGAAGACTTCCAAGTCTCCATGTCATGATGATATGGTATGCAGTCTTTTGCCCACAATCCACTGATCATGGGCAAAAAGGACTGCATACTGAAGGCCGCAGCGGAAGACCACAGCCAGGCTAAGCCCAGACCAAGCCACACAGCAGTGTGCGCAGGGGCTGACAGGCCTGGTCTCTGAAGGCGTCAGTGAGAAGAGAAGGTAAGTGTGTGCGTCTATATGTATGCATGTGTATGTGAGGGGTGGGTGTTGGTTGGGCGCATGTTTGTTAAGGGGAATGTAGGGGGAGGGATAGTGGGGTCTGGAGGGTGACACGGCCCAATTATAAGAAAATCCTGCTAGCACGGGAGAAGGAAGGGATGGGAGGTTCAGGCGTTACCCCACACAAAATAACAATTTCCCACCCATGGAAAGGAGCACCAGAGCGACCTAAGTAAGTGGCCATTTTGGGATGCAGCCCTTAACGGGCAGGAAATAGACGTAACACTGATGTTATACTTTAAACTCATTGCAATTAATTTAAGGTTTCCATTTCCCTACACCAACACCAAATCACTGCCTCAGAAAGTACCTTGAAGCCTGACTTGACATTGTTGAGCTGCAAGAACAAGACATAATGGTATTTGAAGAGGACCTTTCACCCTGTCACATGTTCGGTACCATAGTGACTTTTAAGACCCCCTTCTCTAGCTTGTTCTTAAAGACATATCCTTTGAACGGTGGTATTGTGCTAAGCTTCTGCATGAACACCCCGGCTCATCTACCCAGGGTGCCTTTAAACAAAAATCTGCATTTTCTGTGTTTCGTCTAGTGTTTTATGATTAGTCAATTGCATTTTATTGTTTAGTGAAAAATCCTTATTTGTGTAGAACCTTGACTGAATATTGTTATATTTTGTAACCATTGTATTTACGTTGTTTGTGTTGCTACTGTTATCAGCTAACACTCCTCATGAAGATATAGCCTGCCCCCGGCTCACGTTATCAAAAGAGGCATCTGAGGTAATAGCTTTTAGGATGTACCTGTTTAACCTTTATGATTGGGATCACTGCTGGTTTAGTAGTAGTGTGGGCCTGAGTAGGCGGTTCAGCTGATCCCTGTACTTCTGAAGCACAGTAGTCATTTCATCTGACACATTTTGTAGGTTCTAACTGCTAGAATAGTCTAATAAAGTCTCTGATTTGTCCCTGATTTGTGGGTCTTTTTTCACCATCATGTCTGTGGATGGATACTGGATACTGGGCACTTGTGATTGGGTCCTCCTCCTTCGTGTGTGTACATGTCTTTTTGTGTAGGAACAGGTGAGAAGTATGAAGGACTACTGACTGATCCATGCTACAACACCTATGGCCCAACCTTATAAATAGCCTGCCCACCATCTTGGGATCAGGTAAGCCTTCGATCTTTAGATGTGTTTTCGTGCAGAAGTTACTTTCCCCCCAGGATATTGTGATGGAACTCATGATTTGTGAAACCTTTGTTTTTAATCTGGGCTCTGGTTCACAATCCACTCCAGATCTCGCAGAGCCAGTGTTTGCATTGCCCCACCTCCCGTTACAGATCAACAGACATGACTTAAGTATTGCTACTGTTCTCTTGCCCAGACATTCAATGGACTGATGAATAAGCAGTCCCTCTAGATAACTGACCAAAAGCTATGTCCTGGGATCTCACATGGGTACTTCCCATGCCTGTAGGGCTCAGAATCTTACTACAGGGAGGTCTCTAGAGGATTCTATAACTACTGCTTCCAGGGATCACATCAGGGAGCAGGTAACACCAAGAGGTCCCCAGTCCTCCTCAAAAGGACAACATAATGACCTTGTCAGAGTGTGTTCATAGACTTTAACTGCACATAAGACAGTCGAGTACTGTATGTGTGTGGTTGTATATGTAATACGAGAATTTTGTTGCACAAGTGGAAATTGTATGATTATTGCTGCAACATTTGCTAGATAAGTGACCACACAGGGAAATGTCTGGGTTGATTTAGTTGTTCATTTAGGTGTTTTGTCTCGAGCTATAGTACATGATGCCATCAAAGTTCTGTCATGACGCGTGGGCATTGGCAGCTGTGGAAGACATGGAAAAGAGGCTAACGGCCGCCGCGGGAAGCGCAGCAACGGGCTAGTCTTCCTTTTTGTTGTACGTCATCGCGCCGGCAGTACATGTACTCGCCCATGGTGGCGCGATGACGTGTAGCAACCCTCGTCCACTGTGGGTCCTAACGTTAGTTCACCGCTCCAGTCCTTCGGTGCTTATGGCGTTTTTCCTGCTTCCCTGTATCCAGCCTCACCGCTCCTCTTCTACCTTTTCTCATTTCTGTCTGTGTGTCCCCCGCTTCAAGCTGGTTTCCCCACCATGGTTGCTTACCTTTTAGCTCTCTTGGTGTTCTCCCTTGCGGCTGTTCTTCCTGGCAGCTTCTGCCTCCACAGAGCAATTGTTTACATTACGTTGTATTCCTTGGCTGCTTTCGGAAACCTTGAGCTTCGAATCATCGGTCAGCTGGCCCAACTTCTTCCTCCTGCTACTACTGCAATTCCTTTTGGTAGTCCATACTCCAAAGGAGCAGCTATTAACATCGCACTCAAGCTGCACCAGGGTTTTTTAGCTTGGCTTTTCCCTGGTTTTGGGGCTTGCTCCCTGGGGGTCCCTCTGCCAAGCTATTGACCTATTGGCAAGGTGGCCTCCAGTCGAGCTCGTCCTAAGAACTGCGCAAAAATGTCAGACACCGCCTGGAGGGAAAGGAGGACCATATCTTCGGAGGATTCCTCGGAGGACATTAATACAGGTGAGGAAGAGGAGGAGGAGGTTTTTCGGGCATAGGACAGGGGGTCCCTTCGGTTAGTCCTGTGAGTTCCTCACTGAGTTCTGAGAGTTTGCAACACCAAAAGATGGCTAGCTTAGAACAGTATCAAGAGCTGGTCAAAGCTATTCAGGGCATATCCGCAGAATTCCAGTCTATGAAGGCTGAAAATAATGCTCTTAGGGCAGATAACGCTGGTCTAAGGCAACAGATTACACAGAGAGAAGAAAACCGTGGCAACCTTCCACCGATGCCTTTAACTTGTGGTAAATTCGATGGAAACCCGAAAAGAATGAAGGAATTCCTTGATGCCTGTCTGATATATTACACTTTCCGTCCTAAGACATTTGAAGTGGATAGGTCCAAAGTGGGCTTTCTAATCTCAAACCTGGTGGGTAATGCCCTTGCATGGGCAACCCCAATGGTAACCAACTCTGACCCTGCCTTGAATAACTATGGAACCTTCGTACAGAGATTCCGCGAGAGATTTGAAAGACCAGAAGTTCTGTATTCTTGTTATGAGAATCTGTTGGGCACCCTTGATGTCCAAACCTACATAACCCATTTTCAGCGTATTGCTGAGGAGACAGGATGGCCCGACTCAGCAAAGCAAACACTTTTTCGAAGAGCTCTACACGAGGATATAAAAGATGAATTATCTCGGGCGTCCTGACCGGCATCTTTTCAAGAATTGGTGGCTTTGGCTCTCCAAATCGAGTACCAACTCTCAGAACGTAGGGCTGAAAGGAGGAGACCCAAATCTTATGCCCCCACTCCTGCCTCCTACCAACCAGTTACCTCTGAAAAGTCTTCGTCCCAAGGAGAGGAACTTATGCAGATTGGGATGGCCCGCCGTCCTTTGACAGCCGCGGAAAAGAAGAGACGAAAGGATCTCTGCCTATGCGTGTATTTCGGCTCGGAAAAGCATCTCCTTAGAGACTGTCCCGAAGTTCCTCCTCGTAAGGGGGAAAAAACGAAAGACCCCGACCACGAACAGGGACAAGGAAGGGGTTTCATTGGCTAATCCCTCTGTGACCAATCCATCAGTTATCCCAGATCCTTCCCTTCAGCTAATGGTCTTTAAGGTGGTGCTTGAGGTCACGAAAGACCACCAGGTAGAGTGTTTGGCTATGTTGGACTGTGGCGCATCTAGATGTTTCATGGATGATCGCTGGGCTGAAGTTCATGCGGTTCCCAGGAGAAATAAACTTCAACCTATTCTGGTGGAGGGCGTGGATGGCACTCCACTATCTTCAGATTTGATTACACAAGAAACACAGTAGGTTCCTGTAGCAATGCAGTCACATCAGGAAAGGATAGTCTTTCACTTGATCAAGGCCGCTCATTTTCCTGTAATCCTGGGAATCCCCTGGTTGAGGAAACACAATCCCCAGATAGATTGGAGAACCAACAAGGTGGAATTCTGCTCTGACCCATGTCTTCGATCCTGCCTCAATCAGAACGGGAATCAAATCAATCAAGGTATTACCATGCCCACAAGGAGCATAAACTCCATTCCATTGGTATATCAGGAGTTTGCAGACGTATTTACTGACACACAGCCCCATCCTTTACCACCACACCGAGCGGAAGACTGCAAGACAGAGCTTGTACCTGGGGCAGAAGTACAGTTTGGGAGAATGTTCTCGTTGTCTCTTCCGGAAAAAGACGCTCTACGTGAATACTTGACAACCAACCTGCAGAATGGTCTCATCCAAGAATTCTCCTCTTCCGCCGGGGCGTCCCTCTTCTTCATCCCTAAGAAGGGCACCAAAGAACTGAGGCCCTGCATCGACTATCGTGGGCTTAATAGCCAAACCATTAGGGATAGGTATCCCATGCCTTTAATAAGAGACATCCTGGAGGCTGTCCATGGGGCAAGGTGGTTTACCAAGTTGGACCTTAGAGGGGCATATCACCTTCTACAAATAAGGAAAGGAGATAAGTGGAAAACGGCCTTCCGTACACCCCTGGGCCATTTCGAATACAAGGTGATGCCCTTTGCGTTGGTAAATGCACCTGCCCAATTCCAGAGATTCATGGACAAGATCTTTAGCGACCTTCTCTTTCCATCAGTAGTTGTTTACCTGGATGATATCTTGATCTTTTCCTCATCCCTAGAGCAACATCGACAACAGGTCAAGGAGGTACTCCGACGTCTCAGACACCATAACCTTCTTGCCAAGCCCGAAAAGTGTACATTTGATGTCTCTTCAGTTTCCTATTTGGGCTTTATCTTATCAGAGGATAAGGTGGAAATGGACTCTACCAAGACCAGCGCTATCACAAACTGGCCCGCCCCTAATTCTGTGAAAGATATACAAAGGTTTTTAGGGTTGGCCAACTTTTACCGAAAGTTCATTTCCAATTTCTCCAACCTTGTACTGCCCATTACTGCGCTGTTAAAGAAAGAGAGGAAGTTTGAATGGAATCAAGAAGCAGATCTCGCATTCAGTCAATTGAAGGAGGCCTTTACCAGCGCTCCTATTCTCAGGCAACCAGACCAATCTCTGCCCTTCATAGTTGTTACAGATGCCTCTTATGGTGCTATAGGAGCAGCACTATTGCAAAGAAATGAAGACCAACTGGAGCATCCCATCGCCTACTATTCTAGAACCCTTACCTCCAGCGAGAAAAAGTACTCTGTTATCGAAAAAGAGCTATTGGCTATTCGCCAAGCCTGTGAGGAATGGCAACATCTGTTGCAGGGGGCCATACACCCTTTCCAGGTTCGAACAGATCATCGGAACCTTAGCTTATTACAACAGATGGAGTGTAGAAATTCTCGTCATGCCAGATGGGCATATTTCTTTTCCCAGTTTGATTTCGAGCTCACCTACCTACCCGGGAAGGAGAACTGTTTAGCGGATGCTCTTTCATGAAGCTCGGGAGAAGAAGCTGGGAAATATACTGGTCATGAGTTTCTACTAAAAGGGAAACACTTTGTTAACGCCATCAATACTTTCCTCCAACAAGTATTAGAAGCACAGAAAGAGGCTTCTGACATTCCTAAGTCATCGCTAGTCCAGAAAGGGAAATATTGTTTTCTGGGAAACTCACTACACTTACCAACTCGAACGCTTCAGTCGCAAGCCCTATATTGGAGCCATGATATTCCCATGGCTGGACATAAGGGAAGGGCTGCCACGTTGGAGCTAACAAGAAGACAATTTTGGTGGCCAACCATTGTACGAGATACACATGAGTATGTTTCTTCATGTCCTGTGTGCGCCCAAAATAAATACTGCACCTCCAAGCCGCTGGGACTACTCCAACAAGACGACATACCGGCAGGACCTTGGCAACACATCTCAATGGATTTCATAGTGGAACTACCAGCATCAGAAGGATATACAACAATAATGGTGGTTGTTGATACTTTCAGCAAGCTAGCACACTTTTCCCCTTTGAAGGGCATTCCATCGGCATCTTTGATGGCAAAAGTGTTCCTCAGAGATAAATGTCAGACTTCATGGACTTCCACACACCATAGTCTCCGACAGAGGTACACAATTTACTTCCAAGTTCTGGTCCTGTTTGTGCAAGCAGCTGCAGATCCATAGGGCTTTATCCTCTGGTTTCCATCCGAGAGCAACGGCCAAACAGAAAGGTTAAACGCTACGCTTGAGCAATACATCAGAGGATTTTGTAACCAGGCACAAGACAACTGGCATTCACTCATACCAGTGGCCGAGTTCTCATATAACAACACCACGCATACAGCTATTGGGATAAGTCCTTTTTGATGTACATATGGATACGACCCTAGGCACATACCTCTAACTACGAGACTGTCTACCAACATACCCACCGTTGATTTCCTTTTGGAAACCCTGAAGCAGACACTTAAGCAAGCCCAAGAGACTCTTACTGAAAGCCGGCAAGAATACAAGAAGTGGGCTGATAGAAAGAGAAGGAACTGTCCAAATTGGCAAGTAGGGGATAAGGTATGGTTGTCGACCAAATATTTACCCAAGTGGATCCATACGGGAAAATGTGCACCTAGATACATTGGCCCTTTTACCATCAGTCGACAGATAAACCCAGTGGCGCTCCGCCTGGTCTTGCCAGAACCCCTTCGAAAAATACACCCAGTATTTCATGTCTCTCTTTTTAAGAAATATCAACCAGATCCACACAACAGAGGTAAGAAAAAGGAAACAACCCTATTAGACAGTTCTCAGGAGTATGAGGTCTCCCGAATATTAGACTCCAGATACAAGCATGGAGTGCTTCAATACCTTATCGTCTGTAAAGGGTACCCTTGGACGGAAAGGTCTTGGGAGCCAATAAAGAATCTCAATGCACCCAGGCTGTTACAACAGTTTCACCGAAACCACCCGGGGAAGCCCGGAGGGGCCGCTTTGAGAAGGGGCCATACTGCAATGACGCGTGGGCATTGGCGGCTGTGGAAGACATGGAAAAGAGGCTAACGGCCGCCGCGGGAAGCGCAGCAACGGTCGAGTCTTCCTTTTTGTTGTACGTCATTGCGCCGGCAGTACATGTACTCGCCCATGGCGGCGCGATGACGCGTTGCAACCCTCGTCCACTGTGGGTCCTAACGCTAGTTCGCCGCTCCAGTCCTTTGGTGCTTACGGCGTCTTTCCTGCTTCCCTGTATCCAGCCTCTCCGCTCCTCTTCTACCTTTTCTCATTCCTGTCTGTGTGTCCCCCGCTTCAAGCTGGTTTCCCCGCCTTGGTTGCTTACCTTCTCGCTCTCTTGGTGTTCTCCCTTGTGGCTGTTCTTCCTGGCAGCTTCTGCCTCCACGGAGCAATTGTTTACATTACGTTGTATTCCTCAGCTGCTTCCGGAAACCTTGAGCTTCGAATCATCGGTCAGCTGGCCCAACTTCTTCCTCCTGCTACTACTGCAATTCCTTTTGTCAGTCCATACTCCAACGGAGCAGCTATTAATATCGCACTCAAGCTGCACCATGGTTTTTTAGCTTGGCTTTTCCCTGGTTTTGGGGCTTGCTCCCTGAGGGTCCCTCTGCCAAGCTATTGACCTATTGGCAAGGTGGCCTCCAGTCGAGCTCGTCCTAAGAACTGCGCAAAAAAGTCAGACACCGCCTGGAGGGAAAGAAGTACCATGTCTTCGGAGGATTCCTCGGAGGACATTAATACAGGTGAGGAAGAGGAGGAGGAGGTTTTTTCAGGCATGGGACATGGGGTCCCTTCGGTTAGTCCTGGGAGTTCCTCACTGAGTTCTGAGAAGTTCTTGCCCACATTGTGGAAGGTGTTAATGTGGTAATCTTTTGACTGCCTGATCAGCTGCTGGGTTTGTCAGTTGGAGTTTGAAGGAGAGCGAACAAGTGAAGGGTTCCCTTATTATTAGGGCCCTATCCCTAGACCAGGGGTTTGAAACCTTTGTCTCTCCAGATGTCTTAGACTACAATCCCCATCAACCCCAGCCAGCAGTTAGCACGCAGATGTTTTTGACTACAACTCCCATCAGCTCTAGCCAGCCTTATCAATGGTGAGGGATCATGGGAGTGGTAGTCGTAGTCCAAAATGGTAAACAATATGCTTCAGATATCCTGCTTGAAAAACTAGGAGCAATTTAGGAGAGTTGTAGGTTCAAGCAGAAAGGAAATGTGGGAAATATTCTAAACTCACCGTGTGTAGATGTGACTGAGAGAAAATGATACAGGGAAATACTGGCAAATAATAAACCCAAGTGAATATTTCCCTATTTCTTTTGTTTATTTATTACTTTCTATTCAGATAAAACAGGCTAAGGCTCTGCTTCTGCTCAACGGATAAGCAGTAAAACCACATTTAATGCGCTGCCTTTTAAATCAGGGGCTGGCCTGTAGTGGTACATTTTATGAAGTTTGCTGTGCAAGTGGATGAATACATCATACTTATCACTTTATGCATATGTTATGTCCTTCTTGAAAGCCTTTGCAGAACCTTCAGGGCCAATACAATTACGTATTTGATTTATGTATTATTTTGTTAATGCTATTTGCACCCTCCCATTTTTCCCGATTCAGTGGCTTGTACATGTATTGTTGACATCAACACCGCACTCCCTGACTTGCAAGACTTTGCATACTATCTTGCCGCCATTTGTGACTTCTGCTGCACGCCGTCATCAAATTCGCCTCATCCAAGAGCATCTTTGTTCGGGTGCAACTATTTGTTGTAGTCTTTACATTCCTGCATAGCAATCTCTGCTCATTCTTTTTCCTTCATTGTGTTTCCCTACTTTAGCACCTGTACTTGAAAGTAAAATGTAGACATTTTGGATTCCTGTGCCTTTTACATCTGTAATGAAAGTCAAATTTAGATATTTTTGATTTCGTGTTTGTTCAATACTTAGGCACACATCGTCACTTTAATCTTATTGTATTGCTTTACTGCTTGCTATAATCTAGGCCCTTGTTTCCCCCTTGGATACTTGACTTACTGTTTATCTGTTTCTTTTTCCCTGCTCCAAACAGGTGCTATCCTGCTCCTCTGGAACTATCAAGGACAACATTGCCTCTCTTGCTCCCTCCTTGGATATGTTCTGTAACCACTATTTTGCCACCGGCACCTTCCCCTCTCCTCTTCGGCACTCTCTTGTGCAACCCTCCTTAAAAAGTCATCTGCTGACCCTTCCTGCACAGCTATTTACTACCCTATCACCACCTCCCCCTTCTTGGGCAAATTCCTAGAGAAGTTGGTCAACTCCAAACTAATCCATCACACTGACTCGGTCGGCTGCCTCCATGACCACCAGTCTGGCATCATAGCAGTCAGAGGCACGGAAACTGCTCTCCTTAACACCTGTGATGTCTTGCTCTCTAACCTCAACTCCAACACTCCTTCCGCCCTTATCCTCCTAGATCTTTCCTCTGCCTTTGACCTGGTCAATCATTCCATCCTCATAAATCGGGTCTGTGATACCTTGGGTATCACAGAACTGGCACTGGACTGGTTGACCTCTTTCGCCTCGAATAAGCCTTCTCAAGTCAATTGGGCCCTTTTCTCTCCTCAACCTCACTCTCGACATGCAGCATCCATCAGGGCTCTATCCTCTCACTGTGGCTTTTCAATATTTATCTTAGCCCTATGGCCCACTTGATCTCCACCTGGTCTCATTTCCAGTGTTATGCCGATGACACACAGCTCTCCTTCAAGCTTCCCTCCTCCTCCTCCCATCTTTCCTCTCTCATTCCCGACTGTTAGACTGCTATTCAGGCATGGTGCGCAGTTAATGATCTCTGCCTTAACGGCAGTAAGACTGAGATACCTCCTCATTGGGACTCCTATGCTCTCCTTTCCTCCTACACTCTGGCTGCCCTCCTTGGGCCCTCTCCGTGTACCCTTGTGTGAGGCTAAAAACTTGGCTGCCATCTTCGACTCCTCTCTCTCCTTCTCTCCTCATATCGCTGACTTTACCAAGAAGGCTCACTATCAGCTTCACCTCCTTAGAGGCATTCTCCCTTTCCTCACCGTCCCCCGGAACCTCAATGTCTCTAGAGCTCTGGCTCTCTCAAGGCTGGATTACTGTAACAGCATCTTCCTTAATCTACCTCTCTCCTCCCTTCGCCCTCTTCAACTAATTCAGAATAGGACTGAAAGACTAATTATTTTGTTTCAAGCCCAGGGACCGCATCTCTCCAGCCATAAAATCCCTCCACTGGCTCCTGGTGGTTGCAAGAATCAAATTCAAGACCCTTTGTATCATCCACAAGGCCTTCTGGGGCCTGGCACCCCGTTACATCCAACTATCTCTGCTGAAATACCTCTCTGCTAGAGTCCTTTGGTCCTCTATCTCCAACTCTCTGCAGATCAGCCGTTTCTCCAAGCAGAGAGTGGGGGGTAGATCTCTTTCTTAGGCAGAAGCCTCACTTTGGAACGGCCTCCCTGCCCCTCTCCGACTTGAGCAAGATCTCCTTAAGTTCCAGAAGCTTCTCAAGACCTTCCTCTTTTCCTCCTCCTTCCTTCTCCCTCTCCCCTGCTAATTTCCTCCTGCCGCTGCGACTGGTTGCCTGTGTTCCCTTATGAACCTTACTGGGGCAGGCCTTTCATTGTCCAGCCTTCCCCCACACCCCTTACTACCAGCACTTGTCCTCGGGCACCCTTCCCTGACTAGCCTTCTGAGACCCGTCCACCCCCGTCCTTGCACTGAACCCTAACCCCTGGTTTCCCCCACTCGCTCTCCTGGCCACCCTTTAGCACTTGCCCAGCCCTGGGACCCTCCTCCATCACTTCTTGCTCTCCACCCCCTCCCTAGCCCATCCCCTCGCCTTGAACTTCCCCCTCCCCCTTCCCCCGCACTTCGATACTGCACTTGCATGTCACAGGGCCTAGTAGGACCCTTATTGTTGTTTTTCTCCTTTCTGCTTACTCCTTCTTGTCTTGTTGAACCTGGAAACAATGTTGCTGTATAGGCGCCATACAAATGTTCAATAAATAAAATAAATGAATAAATAAACACAACCTTTGGGTCATATTCACCCATCAGCATCTCCCAGATCCTGCCCAATGGAAGAGATGTTGATTTGCAAAATGAGGGTAAATCACGATGCCAAAGCTAATGGGATGGGACTAGCCCTATAAGTGGTAATGAAACATCCATTTTGTACGATCATGTGACATTACAAAGCCAGCCCCCCCTTAGAATTTAGTTTTTGGGGGAAACAGCGCATTATTTATACCTGAGCTATTATAAATTGAAGTGTGGAACTTTTGTACAACCATTTTTATTTAAGTATTTTATTGTGCATTTGTAAGGCGCTTATACATCAAGTAAAATTGTGCTTCAAAGCGCAAGAATCTCAGTGTTGTCAGCAAACGAAGCGTGCAAATGAGCCCCTGGCCAGCCCTTTTTGCAAAGCCTGCTAAAGCCTTCGCAGCACTTACATTAAAATGTAAATCTGTTTCGATTCGACCGAAGAGAATAAAACAAGGAGAAATCCAGCTGCACCGCCACCTTTTGCCCATCCCATGCTCTTTGCTGTCTAACCTTCCTGCACTCCTTTACAGTTCTGCACACCCATGCATGGGGCAAAACTCCGCTACTTTTCCTTTTTTTATATTGTCCTGATCTGGGTCTTTAGTCTCATTATATTTAAATTGTCCCATGCCATTCTCCCCCTGGCGCTCCCCCTCCTCCTCTTTCTCCTTTGATCTCACGTCTGTTGCTTTTACTTTGCCAGTAAAACAAGAGAAGAAAATGCCTTAGTCAGCTATAAAATAATTCTGCCAAACCCCCGGGATATTTTCCAGTGAAACCTTCCCTCCCACAGGGTTCTGTTCTGCAGGATGTGACTTTTGCCCACCCTTCTGCCCCCTCAGCCCCCTCCCTCTCTCCCCCCACCCCCCCACAGTTCCCCAGTGCTGGCTCTCCTTATGCTGCTGGCACAGAGTCATAAAGGCTGTGACGACACACACAGCCTCAGTGTGGACACATTATTTGGGGCCACAAGGATGACCGACAGACAGGGCAAATCATGTCTGTGATTGTTAAGCATCTTTTAGAGACGCCTGCCCTTACCTGACAATAGGCTGCTGCTTTTGTGCATTAGTTCCACAATTCTGTGCCTTTTCAGCTGACAATGTGAGATTCCCTTAGAAATAATGTCCCTGCCAACATTCTCAATGCCTCGGGATTCTGGGCAGCGTATGAGTGATTAGGCGAAACGTGCGTAGTTCTGCAGTTGCACTGTGTGTTATATCATTGACGTCGTGGTGACATTTTAGCTCCTCTCGAGAGTTTTTAATTCATCTCAATATCTCTTGGGTGAGAATTCTGCTGGCAAGATAGCTTAAGCGCTCACCCCAGACATCTATAGTCCGCCTGCGGGACATAGCTTCCAATCGGGAGGACGACAGATTGAGTGGCCCATTGACCGTCAGGGCGGCTCATTGATATGAGTCCCGACTTCCATCATCCACAAGGAAAACACGCTCTGTAAAGCTGCCAGGGTAATATATAACACTGCACCTACAAAATAATTCAATAATGCACTTAAATCTGCATGCATCTCATAAAATGTACCATAATGTTAAAAAAGGCCTTCTAATGTTGACTAAACAGGGCTTCGTTACCTCCAGTAGCTTAGTGGATGGTGCAGTAAATTGCACCCCGCCCCCTCACCTCTCTGGACTGGTGCCTAACGCTTCCCTAGTTCTACTGCCCCCGCCCCCTGCCCCCGAAACCCCAAGACCCTCCTAGAGACTTGGAGCCAGATCAAAACTGCAGCGTTTAATGTTAACAGCAGGTCTAAGGTCTCCCAGTCCCCATGGACACATTCAGGGCTCACCATTCTGCTGCCTTTCAACACAAGTAGGAGGCTGCAGCCCTGGGAGGGGTTTGGGGAAGGACTGGTATATGCAGATGATGCCTGAAAGAGCCTAACATTGGGTTAAGAGGGGCCCTGTCTTCTAAAACCAGAGGAACCCCAAAGGGAGGCTGACTGGGTAAGGAGGGCAGCTGGTAGAGCAGGCGAAAGGCAGAGTAGTCGGCTGGAAACATACAAATGAAATACTACCCTCACCCGGGCACCTGCCTATAAAATAGGGTATTCCGGGGCAGGGGGTCCTTAAACTGTTAGAAAGATGCTTTGTGGAGGACCCAGATCTTCCTATTGGCCAATGGAGGGGATCTCTCACTACTTGAGAAGATCCCCATATAAAGGATATCTAAGTAGGGCAATGGCGAAACATGGCAAGGAGCATCCCCTACCCTGACCAGGGTTAACATCTATGTTCCGGAATACACCGTATTTCCAATATCTCTAATTGCTGTGTTTGTGTCAGTGCTGCATGTGATATTGAACCCGCCATGTTGGCTCTATAATCTATCTGCATTTTGGTAATGTTACAGAGCTGTAATACTGTGCCAAAGCACCGCCACAGTGGTCTCAGAGCACCTAGCCTCGTCCGAGGCCTGGGTATTGTGTCCCTGATGTTTGATCCGTGACAGAAAAGAGGGGATTTAGAGGAAGAGGGAGGGCTGCATAGATGGAAGGAAGTGGGAAGGGGAGAGACATCCGGGTGGAAGGAGTTTGAAAATCGTATTGGTCCTGCTACGTACAGGCCTTAGGTAGATGTTTTATTTATTTATTTGTTTATGTATCTCTACCGCGCCGGAGCCCACTGGCATCAGGGCGCCACATGTACACGCAGAGAAACATTATAGAAACAAGTCACGGAACAACATGAATCGACGGATTTTCGGGTTAGTTTTAGCTTAGATTAATGGAGTTTATATTTTGACAGTATAATGGTGATGTGCTTAAAGTGTCACCATGAGCCTGACGCAGGGTGTCATGATTAACATTTCTGTTTAAGGACTACACATGTTGTGAAGTCATTCCCCTTCTGATGAACAATTAATGTTTGTTAAAGCCCACGCATAGTCCCCTGTAGTGCACTGGTGGTCTTCTGTTTGATGCGGCTGCCAGAACCAGGCCAGGTTCTGGATTTTCTGCACGATGCAGTGTCTCAAAACAATTGGGAGCAGCGGCAAGGCATCATGTGGGCACTGTATGAAACAACAAAACACAAAAGCAACACCATTCAATTGGGTAATACCAATAATACAGTGCCCAGGAGCAGGTAGAATCTGGCAAGAAGCGCTAAATAGACACCTGATGTTATTATTTGCACGGAATATCACATGTATGTTGCCCAATTTCAGGGAGATTTACGGTGACCTCTAACACCGGGGTAAGGGTGGCCAACCAGTAGGGAAACATCTCCCCTCCCTACCTCCCCACCCCACCGAATAGGCTCACGCAGATTTTGAGGGATTGAGCTTTTGGCTTTTAACAGCCTTCCCCCTACATTTCCTATCAATGAGGGTTTAGAAATTGTCTGTGAGGCCCAGTAGACCGCAAAATGACCACACACATTCTTCCATAAATATGCACCGCTGTTCCATTTGTATCCAGCTTCCAACCACCCCTCCTCAGCAGCACAGTGCAGGTTTAGACTGGTATATAGGGCAACAGGGCAATGCCAGAACCAAAAAAGTGCAAAAGGCTAGTGTGAGCCCGTTTTTCTGGTCAAAATGAGCCACTTTTTTTGGCCCATTTGGGCCAGTTTGATAAGTTATCTCACTCTGCGAGTTTGACCAGTGTTACTGAATGAGTATTCTTTAAAATGCACAATTTGCATCACATTTTATCAAAAACCTCCCCCTTGGGCACTACTCAAACAGTCTGTCGCAAAAGGAAGGAATTGCCATTTGCAATGGTGGGACACTTTTTCATTGGTGCCCGAGACAATTGTATGCCCCAGTCCGACCCTGGCACAGTGGGTAAATGGGTGAGACTCCAAAATGAGCTTCCTATATGGTCACAGAGGCGCAGGTGCAATCGGTCTTCAAGCACTTTCTCTCCTCTGTCTGGAATTTTGAAACCCTAAGCCACTGATATTGCGGCGGGCACAGGTCCTGGCAGGGAACAGGCATGCCCAAGGTAACCTCAGATGCACCAAAGTGAGATAGATGCAGAGCGGATAATTACCGGCATAGACACGCCAGGGCATCCAGGGCTCTGCTCCATGGGTCAGGGACTTTCAGGGCAAGTGAGGACATGCATCTTAACCTCCATCATGTATCCCACACAGGAGATGTCATGAGCATTAGGGGCTGCCACTGTGGAGAGCATGTTAGGAGGACATCCTCTGCTTGCAGGGCTATGGTCCAAGAGCAAGGATTGCAGTTGGTCTCACAGTGATATGTGGTGGGGCCCTGGATGGGACGTGCATCCCACACAGGAGATGTCATGAGCATTGGGGGCTGCCACTGTGGAGAGCATGTTAGGAGGACATCTTCTGCTTGCAGGGCTATGGTCCGAGAGCAAGGACTGCAGTTGGTCTCACAGTGATATGTGGTGGGGCCCTGGATGGGACGTGCATCCCACACAGGAGATGTCATGAGCATTAGGGGCTGCCACTGTGGAGAGCATGTTAGGAGGACATCTTCTGCTTGCAGGGCTATGGTCCGAGAGCAAGGACTGCAGTTGGTCTCACAGTGATATGTGGTGGGGCCCAGGATGGGACGTGCATCCCACACAGGAGATGTCATGAGCATTAGGGGCTGCCACTGTGGAGAGCATGTTAGGAGGACATCTTCTGCTTGCAGGGCTATGGTCCGAGAGCAAGGAGTGCAGTTGCTCTCACAGTGATATGTGGTAGGGCCCTGGATGGGACGTGCATCCCACACAGGAGATGTCATGAGCATTGGGGGCTGCCACTGTGGAGAGCATGTTAGGAGGACATCTTCTGCTTGCAGGGCTATGGTCCGAGAGCAAGGACTGCAGTTGGTCTCACAGTGATATGTGGTGGGGCCCTGGATGGGACGTGCATCCCACACAGGAGATGTCATGAGCATTGGGGGCTGCCACTGTGGAGAGCATGTTAGGAGGACATCTTCTGCTTGCAGGGCTATGGTCCAAGAGCAAGGACTGCAGTTGGTCTCACAGTGATATGTGGTGGGGCCCTGGATGGGACGTGCATCCCACACAGGAGATGTCATGAGCATTGGGGGCTGCCACTGTGGAGAGCTTGTTAGGAGGACATCTTCTGCTTGCAGGGCTATGGTCCAAGAGCAAGGACTGCAGTTGGTCTCACAGTGATATGTGGTGGGGCCCTGGATGGGACGTGCATCCCACACAGGAGATGTCATGAGAATTAGGGGCTGCCACTGTGGAGAGCATGTTAGGAGGACATCTTCTGCTTGCAGGGCTATGGTCCAAGAGCAAGGACTGCAGTTGGTCTCACAGTGATATATGGTGGGGCCCTGGATGGGACGTGCATCCCACACAGGAGATGTCATGAGCATTAGGGGCTGCCACTGTGGAGAGCATGTTAGGAGGACATCCTCTGCTTGCAGGGCTATGGTGCAAGAGCAAGGATTGCAGTTGGTCTCACAGTGATATGCGGTGGGGCCCTGGACGGGACGTGCATCCCACACAGGAGATGTCATGAGCATTAGGGGCGGCCACTGTGGAGAGCATGTTAGGAGGACATCTTCTGCTTGCAGGGTGAAGGCATGCGTCCCCAGCCAGCACGATCCTCCCCACAATGAGAGACAATGAAGGACTCTCCCAAATCGGGAATAAGGCCAAGACAGAGTGCGGGTGAGCTTAAATGCGAGTTTATCAATGAGAATACGGCATGCAAAGAACTCTGCAAACTCCGAGAGCGCTCTGTCTGACAATAGCAAAGACAGGCGTATATATTTACAAAAAACGTCATAAGAACCTACACACTATAGGGGGCACAAGTTCAATGGGATTGGGTGGCGACGACTAACTATAGGTGCTGCTGCGATGTGGTTGGCCGTGGCTGGAGAACGTCACTGGGCAGCCTCGTGGGTTGGGCAGGGCCTGGCAGGTTGGCAGAGTTCATCCGGGCGGTGTTGTTGTGCCATCGCGGCCAGTGTCAGAGATGAATGTCTTTTCCTGACTTATTTGCCCTACGCCATGCACACCGCAGTCATTCAGTCATTTCAATATTATCTTTTTTAGTAAATCTTCCAATAGGTTATTCTACAGGTTAATGCAACACAGGAGGAATGTACCTTGTGAGGGGTCTGGCGGTAATACGTCAGGACACGGTTACCAGAGTCCTGTTGACCGGGGCCATAGGTCGAGGTGCTAAGCTTCAGGGCTTGGGACGGGCGGTACAGGTCTTTCTGTCTTGTTAGAAGTTGTTATGGATGTGCCGCTGTGTGTTGTCAGAGTGTTGGGTGTCCTGATTGCACAGGGCCATAGGTCTAAGATGATCCGGTGGGTTATGGGGTTTACGAGGGGGCGCCTTTGGAAGTGGGTGTTCAGGCAGAGGTTTACTGCTGTGCTGTAACTAATGCAGGTGGCGGGCCGTGGCCTTGGGTGCTGCAGAGGGGGCTACAAATCTTTGAAGCGGCTCCAGTCTGGTTGGGGGAGGCGGAGTAGCGCAGCGCGGGCCTCTGCTCTCATGTCTTGGCAGCCTTCGCAGGGTGGGAGGGGGAATGGCCTTGCATGCATTTCACAAAGGTATCTCCCTCGTGTGTTGCCGATTTTAGGTAAAAACATCACAAACATTTGAACACTCTATAATACTTATTCAAATCATTTTAAAACATGCATTTAAACTTTGCTGGATGTGTCTCGATTATACCCAGTCTGAGCACCTTATTCGTACACTATGTTTTAACAACTACAGTATTTAGTTATATGCATATACATTTGCAGTAAGTGAGGTATTATTGGGGTTGGTGGGGTACATAGAAAGTAACTCGCCACTGTACGTGGCGGAGGTGGCACGTGAGGGGCTTAGACATACACGTGTGACGAGTGCATTCTCGCACACTCTTCACATGTGCCCGTGGTATGGTTACATTCGTTTTCTTGTGTACCCTAGCAGCATCAGTTCAGTTGTGGCGCGGGACCGCGGGGCGTGGGGCTTTCGATGATACTTATGAAGAATAATCCCCGGAAATGCTTTTATCATTTGCACACCACTGCAAGGGGTGTGGGGCCTTCACGGCTGGTGTCATGTACGATAATTACACAATTTCACAGGTTTCTTTAGTAAGAGTGGTTGTATGGAGAGGATACATGTGTAAAAAGTGGTTTCGTACATTCATATTTGGGTACCTGTCTGCTTTCAGTAGATGACCATTCTACAGATCTTCCCATCGCCCAGACCTTGCTGACCGGGTCATTGTGGGAGCAGCAATACACTGCGGAAGGTGAACTGTTACAATGTTAATGATTTACGCTAGATCATGCCCGTCTTGTTCGTGGGAACGGGCTTGCAGCGGATCTACCATGGTGCTGCGGAGACAAGGAGGACTGAAACTTTCTGAAGGTGGGGGTCGCGCTACAGCGCGCTGAGCTCACACCATCTCTAGCAGACAAAAAATGGTTTCTGAGGCCTAGCTAAATTTAATACGTGCGGGCAATGTCTTCAGCAGGTGAGCCATCCATCACCTGGGCCCTGGTGGTAAGGAGGGGACGCCCAATGAGCCATGGCCCTCACCTGGGGTGGAGATGCAGGCCAGGGGGGGGTCCCTTGGACCACCCCTCCCCTACAAGGGCTATGGTCCAAGAGCAAGGATTGCAGTTGGTCTCACAGTGATATGTGGTGGGGCCCTGGATGGGACGTGCATCCCACACAGGAGATGTCATGAGCATTAGGGGCTGCCACTGTGGAGAGCATGTTAGGAGGACATCTTCTGCTTGCAGGGCTATGGTCCAAGAGCAAGGATTGCAGTTGGTCTCACAGTGATATGTGGTGGGGCCCTGGATGGGACGTGCATCCCACACAGGAGATGTCATGAGCATTAGGGGCGGCCAATGTGGAGAGCATGTTAGGAGGACATCCTCTGCTTGCAGGGCTATGGTCCAAGAGCAAGGATTGCAGGTGGTCTCACAGTGATATGCGGTGGGGCCCTGGACGGGACGTGCATCCCACACAGGAGATGTCATGAGCATTAGGGGCGGCCACTGTGGAGAGCATGTTAGGAGGACATCTTCTGCTACAGTGAAATATATAAATAAATAGGTGGTAGGGCCCTGGACGGGACGTGTATGTGGCCCAGATACAGGTAAAGCTGTATTCCCGTTATCTCTTTAAAGTACTGAGGCCGAGATATACACATGGATATTGCACCCCCTCGACCACATGGCAGAGGGATGCCCCTATCTCTTGGTCCCAAGCATCCCCTTACACAGCATACCATAACATGGGTTCAGCGAGTGAAGAGCACATTGGCTGGTGGCAGAGGCTGCTTGAAGGCAGCCTCCCACGGATCAATGCTGAGGCCATGTCCCAGGTCCATCTTTGTGAGAAAGGCGTCTGAATCTGTAGCACCCACTTTTAGGTGGGTTTATTGATTTGTTTTTACTCCAGAGAGTCCAACTCAAGAGAAACCCCCTTTTAGCCACTCCATGTGCAAATAATTGTTATATAAAGAAAAGGGGATGCCAGAAGGCTTAAGGTAAATTATGTATCATATGCATTTATTTATTGGAGTTTATAGAAGCCTCGCACCACTTGACAGCTGCATCAGAGCATCGATACATTAATCAATCAAAGTAAGAACATCTACTTTAAAATGCAGGAGTACGCTGAGGGCAAAGCATGGACTGTGCATGTGGCATGAAAGGAAGAAGACAGCTCAGTTAGAGGCCAATGCCCTGCTTTGCAATTCTGTCAGAGAGGTGTTGGGCTGTAGATTTCAGGAAGGTCAAAGCATGGCACTCTGGGATGTAAGGCATGGCACTTCCGGGATGTAAGGCATAGCATTCTGGGATGTAAGGCATGGCACTCTGGGATGTAAGGCATGGCACTCGGGGATTTAAGGCATGGCACTCCGGGATGTAAGGCATGGCACTTCCGGGATGTAAGGCATAGCATTCTGGGATGTAAGGCATGGCACTCTGGGATGTAAGGCATGGCACTCGGGGATTTAAGGCATGGCACTCCGGGATGTAAGGCATGGCACTCCGGGATGTAAGGCATAGCATTCTGGGATGTAAGGCATGACACTCTGGGATGTGAGTCATGGCACTCCGGGATATAAGGCATGGCACTCCGGAATGTAAGGCTCAACCTGGCAAGAGAGGCGCCGGTCTCACAAAGCCAGCTTGGGATGTTGGGATCAGCATGGAGGCCTGGGGCAGGGGCCATTAGAGGGTCAAAAAGTAATTCTGATTCCCCCAGGGGTATTTTTAGAGGAGTAAACATATATTCTAACTCACAACCAGGCACCATTTTGTAATCCCTACTTTCTTGCACCTGCTAATTTATGCAAAGTAGAAGATGCTTTTGACTTGGATTTTCCTCTTTAGACCAGGCAGTAATAATATTAGCGCACCCCCTGTGCCGCTACTCTACTGATAAGACTTATCTGAGCATAGCTGTGTTCCTGAGTGCCTTGAAGCTAGGGGCAAGACCCTAGCAGTCCGTTGTTTCCCAGTTTTATTTTGGAGTATTTTTGCTCCATATTTATTTAAATTGAGCGTATTTGCCTGTTTTTATGGCGTGTGATTGGCTGGTATCTACAGGGCTGCTTGCATCAGAGTAGGTGGGTACGTGCGCTCTTCTCATCAGAACGAAGGAGGCTTTAGCCTTCGTTCGTGAAATTGTGCATTTTGTACTTTTCTGTTGTGCA
Organism: Ambystoma mexicanum; assembly: GCF_040938575.1. Taxonomy (NCBI): domain Eukaryota; kingdom Metazoa; phylum Chordata; class Amphibia; order Caudata; family Ambystomatidae; genus Ambystoma; species Ambystoma mexicanum. The sequence continues at coordinate 263,842,007 of NC_090934.1, forward strand.
GCTAAGAGGGAAGGCTCTATTTTCTGGCCCTACTTTGTTTGTGCCCAAACGACAATTGCAAGCTGAAATTCTGAACTTGTGACACGGTACAGGCCCTCCTGGGCACACAGGGGTTAAGGTTACCTTTATTTTTGGTTTATCAATTATTTTGGTGCCTACTTCTGCCAGCATCCACAGGTATAAATCTGTGTGCACAGCATGTGCTAAAGAATGCTGGTTCACACCAATAGCTGGTTGGGTTGCCACAACACTTACAGAGTGCCATGGATCTATGGCATACCATTGCCACATTTGTTATGGTAAAGCCCCGGCACAGTACCCGTTGGGCATACATATGAGCCATGTCCAGCAGGCACTGCAGGTAAGGAGTCTGTACCCGGGGCACGGCCCTTCCAAAATGGGGCTTAGATGGAAAAAATATAGCATCACAAATAAATAATCAAAATACCTTACTGTGGGAATGTATGGTTCTATGATATGGCAACATAATGAACTGTGTAAAAAAACATGCAACTTTCCAGACAAAGAGGGACCGTATACTTACTATGCTGAACCTAAAACCAAAGCACTTCACCAGTTGCGGTTACCAACATAAACAGAACTCCGCCCCCCTCCTACCCCCACCCCGGCCATGTACTTGTCAAGATATCACAAATGGGCTTTAGAGATGGCATCACAAAGGACAACATCAGCAACATCACTGTCTTCATCATATATGATCTCACCAATGCGTGGCTGTAGAGTAGACCAGGCTCAGGCACAATACCCCGTAGGCCATGCACACTGGGTACCCCGGGGATGAGCACTGCGCCTGGGCCATGGGTGTGCGCGCAATGTGCCCTGTGCATGCATTTGCGCTGCTCCCTGTGAGTACTAACCAGAGAGGTACTGGGTCAGAGGCATGCCCACTGGCCAGCCCTCTGGCACAGTACTCACAGGGCATAGCTGAAGGCCATACTCTGTGGCTTTTTTAGGATGAGCAGTCTTGTACACACATTGCTGTAAGCAAAGGATTGTGTGTGCAGTGCCCAGAGAAAATGACATAAAAGCATAATGCGGCCATTGCATGGACATAAACCATGTCCAGTTAATAATGATGGGGGCACATGGAAGCAGGCTTTGCCATGGGGGTATTGCTAGTGTGCACTGTTGAAGGTCAAGCTTCTTTCCTAGTAGTAATGAAACCATATAGATATATTTGATGATTTCAGTGGTAATGGTTGCATAGTTGATATCATCTCCGATGTAATTGATGATATTAAAGATGGACATACGCGAAAAAATCGAATGAAAAAATGACCACATCTTTTTTCTCGTAATAATGCGGGGGGAGACAACCAGCTAACTCCAGAGCATGGCCACATGCTTTCTCAAAGACGAAACTGGAATGTTCAATCATGTCCTCTTGAGCAGGTCAGCACATCATCAACACAGATCGAGAACTGACTTCCATGTGCCCCGTTTAAGACACCTAAACTCACCTCTTGCTAACTACATTATCCCAGGACCAGATCCTCCCACAATGCCTCTTCGTACATTTTTCCATTAGGTGTTTGGACCAGTGCAACCTTTCGGGGTCTTCTTGACGGTTCTGCGTCCATTGTCATCAAAATCAGCGTGGCAGCTGGGTTTGGGAGTTCCTTCACTCCGTCTGATGGCGTGTGTACACGTTCATTATGTCCTCAGAGGTCTTTTATAAGGCACCAGATCAGCACCATAGCGCTGTTACAGCTCACTGGCTTTTCTGGTTGCTGCTTTGGTTACACTATGTCACTGCCCTCCTACCGTCATTGGCCAGCACTTACTTTTTAAGCAGCCAAGGATGGGTTGGGAAGTGTGTCATAGCTCTTCAGCTCGAGAGTCCAAAGCCAACTCTATATTGGAGGGTTCCGAACTCTTAATTGCCTCTGAATATCCCCTGGTTCTTTTAACTGCCTCAAGTCATTGAACCCATTGGAGACCTGTCCTTGTGAGCTCCCTGTCTGTTTCCACCTCTAAGCTAGGGTAGATATGGTGGCATCAGGCAATGGGCTTTCTTTACTCATAAGATTAAGAGAAGGACAATGGCAAGAAACATTTTCCAAAACCAAAAAGTGATGGATGGAAAGTTTTTAATTAATCATAACTGACTTGGCTCAGGGCAACCTTACATACCATTGTTTGTCTACACTATTCCAAAGGCAGATCAGCCCTATGCAAATTAGCAATGGTCCTGCCACCACATGTCCCCTCTGCACAAGCACACAAGCAACCCCACACATGTTTCGGCAGAGTTGGGCCTCATCAGTAATGTGCAGGTTAGTTGCCTTTGGCACAGTGAGCAAGGGACTCACATCTGGGGTTTCCCTCTCTTATGTAGGGAGACGAACGTAAACACTAACGTGATGGATGACATGTTTTGTATTAGACATACCTCATATCTGCTCCAATTGCTCTGGCAATCTTCCATTTAATTGTATCCATGTATAGGATTTACAGAGTGCAAGCCTTGGTGAATAGAAATGGTGCGCTCTACATATAAAGAGGGAGAATACAGAGGGTGAAGGACAAGAGGCGTAGGATAAAAAGAGGAATGAATGGTGGGGGAGAAGTGTTATCAGGCATCCAGTGGGCGAGAGGGTTTTCCTTTACAGGAGTGATTTGTGGTGGTGAGTTATTCCTGAGTGTGGTGCCCTAATAGAAAGGCTAAGCCGTTCCTTTATGTATCTCTGCGCTGGTGGTGTAGGGGCTTCGAATGCTGCTGTAACCTCCAGAGAGGCTGCGTCCTTCAGTCTGGGTATAGCTTGTTTGCCATAGCCTGGTATGTGGTGTAGGACATTGTCATGGGGATGCGGCCTTGGAGGCAGGGTCAGACCAAGACAAAAAAATAGGCCCAGGCATGAAGAGAGCAGATGCTTTTGTGATTTGCATTTCATGATTTCTTTAAAAAAAAAGCTGTTTTATGTTGAACCGTGAGACGGGGGACCTAATTATGAGTTTGGCAGTAATTCGGCAGTACATCTTTAACCCTTACAGCTGCTTGGTGAGGTGTTGTTAATCCTCATTTAAAAAGTCCACAGTACTCCATGGACATGGAGATGTATCTGGATTTACAGTGAGCGGTGGTAATTCTGCTGCGGTAAAACTGCCTATCTTTGGATGCGAAGGGAGGATTTACCTCCAGCTATCAACTATTGGTAAAGCCTCTGCTGTACCTCCAAAACTCCTAGTACGGCAGTGCGATACAGCAGTAGTGCAGTACATCGGCAGTGCGATACAGTGTCAGTGCGGTACAGCAGCAGTAATTCCACTAATTACTGCAATTGTTTCCCACATCTCCATACTTGTAATGAGGCCCAATGTGTTATGAATGACACATTTTAAAGCACATGATGCCAGTACCATTGGTACAGGCTTGCACTCTGTAAATCCTATACATGGATACCATTGGTCAAAACGACCAGCTGAAATGTGAAATTGGTGATCAAACTTGCCCACATAGGTCCACAAACCCAGCCCACCCTGGGCAGTTGGGCTGGGTATTGAGGCATTGCCCTCTGGGCCTGTCAGAACCTGCTGGGTGTTAGGGGTGATGTGATTTGATTTTGCCAGCGCTTTGATGAGAAGGGTAGTGACAAGCAGGACAGCTTTCAGGGAGGCATTGCGGAGTTCAGCAAGGAGAATGTTACCCCGTGCGGGAAAGGCCCAGGGTCTGAACAATGGTCCTGGAGTATGCTACTCTGAGTTAGCAGTTTCCATTCTCTTGGTAAATCCTATTGGTATATTGTGCAAAAGATGTACTGTAAATATCGCATATGCTTCACTATGCCTTAATTGCAGAACATGGGACAGTACTAGCACGTCTCGTTCAGATTTCTGAATGTAATACAGAAAATAAAACAAAAACCGAAATCAAACACTATTTCTTTCAAAATTGTGTAATGTTTCTAATGGTTGGTATTTGAAAGAGTTATCTTACTCACTGTATCACTCACACCAGTCTATCATCAGCCCTTGATTTAGTGTCCCATCTAACTTGGTGCTCAATTTAAATGCGAGACACGGGGCACAATACTGGGGCTTTCTATACTTGCATTTTTAATGTGGCTTCTTATTTTTGGAGAACAGCTTGTATGCTCAATCTGAAGTTACTGCCTCAGCAAAGTCCCTTTTCAGCTGACCGTTTCGAAATAAATCATCAATATATGGTTTGCTCATTTCTCTCTGAAATCCATTCTTTCCTCTGCAGTCTTGACACCCTTTCATCCAGATAGTGTCAGCTCCCAGGCTATCTGCATCCCCAGTTGTATCCAGAAATAGTCTTCAATATTAATTTTATAATATTAATATATTTTTGCACTAGCTATTTAATATGCTTATCCCCTGCCCATATCTTGTGTCTTTTGAAGGAAGAGCTCTTCCCCTTGAGTTCCATGGGGGTCATTACGACCCTGGCGTTAAGGGTTTAACGGCGCCGTAAAAGGTGTTGGCGCTGTTAAACCCTTAACGCCTGATTACGAGGTCCCTTTGTGGGACCCGACCTTAACGATTGGTTTTACCAGCCGTTAAAGTAGGGTGCCGCAAAGGGACCTCGGTGCTAATTACGGTACCGCAATTTGCGGTACCGTACTTAGCGCCTTCCCCAGTCCCATTGAGCCCTATGGGGCAAAAATGGGAATGGGGAAGGGCCATGGTGAAATGGGGAAATACCGCCCCGCCAACCTTGGAAAGGGGCGGTATTTCCCCATTTCACCATGGCGGACTCGTTACAACACCGGCACCAACCATGGTGCTAATAGCGCCTGGTTTAGCGCCGGGGTTGTAATGAGGGCCCATGACTGCAATGTTGGGAGCGAATGTCACTCTTTGTGTTATGGAGAGGCATTTTGTTTAATTGCGAAAACATTGGATGTGAATGTGCAAGTTTAATAAAATAAGGTTTCATTATATTCTGTAAATCAGAAGGAACAATTTTAAGTGTTACATATTCCTGTGTGATGTGTATTCCCAGATATAATCATGTTTCCCATTTACCTTAATTTTTTCTATTATGCTCCTATTGTACGCTAATTTTTTCTATTATGCCAGGCAGATTTTAGATGGGCTGTTAGATATAACTTCAGGTATTCATTGCAATGTGTTTTAAGTTCTTAGAAGCTTCCTTTCTAAAGGTATGATCTTTCTAACATTAAACATTAAACTCTGGGGTTAAAATGCACACATGTAACACACATGTAACTTTCCTGTTCAGCTCATAAATTGAATTAATGCAGACATTGGCCAACAGAGGTCAATGTTGATGAATCCCATGCACATTCTCCTTTGGGATATTGAAACAAAATCAAAGCTAGTTTCTTTTTTTCTAATGGAGATCAGATAAGATGTCACATGCAAGTAAAGATAAGGCAGAATAACAAAGCAAGATGACGGAAAGGCAAGGACAAGAGGAGTATTGAGGTAAGGCAGAGAACCAACATGGAAGGCAGGTACCAGGACAAAAAGGAGACCATCCAGAAACATACTCCCTAGTTAGAGGGAAAGGCTGAAACATGAGGGGGTGGAAAATGGAAGTGCTTTTAAAGGCACTGTCATGGGAATGAGGATGAACCTTGCGTCCTTCATTGCTACAGGAAACCGCCGCCAACCACAGGTAAGGGTGCAGTTTCTACGAAATGTGGATGCCGTGATACGCTGCCCACTTCCAAGACCAGACCATGCACCAGGCGTCCAGGGAAAATAGAGGAAGAAGTGTCGGAACAAATGAGGTGCATGTACATGCAATGCTGGCTCCCAGGAGTTGTCATAAGCCGCATAACCCTTCTAGGCAATCAAAAAGTAGAGGCAGCCCTTCTGGATGCGAGAATTACAGATCCCTCTGACCTTGTATTCTGGGTTTTCACCAGGAAAAGAGACAGAATGATGATGAGGATCAGCCAGGTAAGGCTTGAGCAGGGACACATGGAAGACAGAATGAATGTTCCAAGTGACAGGAAGCTGAATGCTTATGGCAGTAGAAGACACAATCTGCAAGATACGGAAGGGCCCCACATACTTACACGCCAGTTTGCGTGGTATGTTATATGCGGGAAGATTCTGTGAGGACAGCTAAACCTTCTCACCCACCTGGTAAACTGGAGCTGGTGGCCTCTTCTTCTCTGCTGTCTCCTTCATGTGGTCCTTTATGGCCTGTAGCTAGTTCAGAGCCATTTGATACGTTTCATGGATCCAATGGAGCATGGTATCGGCTGCCAACACAGGACTGGGTCTCAATGGAGCAGTGGGTAGGAATTTAGGGTGTAGTCCGCAGTTACAAAAGATGAGACTACATTCTGTAATCGAGTGCAAGGAGTTGTTGTAGGCTATCTCAGCCGTGGTTGAATGCTCACTCCAGTTGTCCTGAAGGATGTTGGTGAAACAGGATATGCAGTGCTCCAAGGTTTGATTCATCTGCTTTGTCCGGCCAATGGTTTGATGGTGAAAGCCAGAACTGAGGGTTTGCGCCGTACCCACATGTTGGCATAAGGCTGTCCAGAACTGAGAGGTACATTGGGATCCTCGATTGGATATGTTTTTCTCTGGTAGGCAGTGCAGGCTGAAGACATGATAAAAGAAGGCTTGTACCATCTCGATAGCGGTCGGAAGGCCACTCAGAGGAATGCAAAATGCCATTTTGGAATAAAAGTGCACTACCACTATGATGCACGTGTGGCCATGTGATGGGGGTAGCTGCAGAATGAAATCTGTTGAGATAGCATGCCAAGGTTGTGGCAGTATTTCTTCTGGCTGTAACAGTCTAACAGGGTGGTGGTGGCTGGCCTTCGCTTGGGCGTATACAGGACAAGATGTGACATAGTCGAACATGTTTGCCCAGACAAGGCCACAAGAACTGTCTTTGGGGGATTTTGGCTGTTGCTTGGCACCCTCAGTGTCTGGTGATCTTGGTGTCCTAGAACGAAGACATGAAAGGGGTCCGTACGCCGGAGGCAGGTACTTATAACCTGTTATCGTGGAACAAGCATCCATCTTCCCAAGTGCAACCTGATCTGGTCCTCAACTGTGGTATTGCCAGGTGGTTATCATAAATCGCCAGACTTGGTCAAGAAAGGGAACAAGGGCAGACAGGAAGTGGCATTCAGAATCCAGGACTAATCCCTGTTCATCTTTGTTGTCTGCATTTTGCAAGGAATGGCATAAGGCATCTGCCTTCCAGTTCTGTCAGCCTGGTATGTATGTGATGTGGAAATTGTACTGCATGAAGAAAATAGACAGTGTGCCACCTGGCTGTTGCGGCAGGGAAGAGTCTGTAGATATTGCAGGTTGCAATGATCTGTGCGTACTTCCACATTGAGCCATCCTCCCTGTGGTGCCGTCTCCACTCCTCAAGGGTGCCTTAATTGCCAATAGCTCTTTCTCAAAGATGAGGTAGTTCTGTTCGCAAGAATTCAGGGTCCATTAGAAGTATGCTACAGGGTGTTGTTGCTTGCTCTCTTGGCGATACTGCAGTAGGATGGCTCCAATGGCACTCACAGAAGCGTTGGCTTCTTCAATGAATGGCAACGTTTTGTCGGGATGATGCAGAATGCCGCACTCATGAAGGCCTTTTTCAAGGTTAGAAGAGCAGTCTCGACTACAGCCTCCCACCGGAATGCCTGATGTGCTCGTAGTAGGCCCGAGATATCTTGAGACAGGCAAGCACATTCAGAAATGTAGCTGCGAAATTAGTTGGCAAAGCCAAGGAACTGTTGGATGGCTTTCACATCCCTGGGAGACTGCCAGTCGCTGAAGGCTTGTACTTTTCTGGGATCCATGGAAAGATCTTCTGGACTGATCACATAGTCCGGGAACTATACATGAGAAACATGGAAGGTGCACGTTTCTATTTTCACATGCAAGTGGCTGAAACGTAGACGATGAAGGGCGTCTTGCACGTCTTCAACATGTGCTTCTGGAGTCGAGGAGAAAATCAAAGTAGCATCCAAGCACACCCATACCGGCTGATGGAGATCATATTTTGATTAGGGGGAGGTTGAAGCTCCAGAATGCGTGTCAGTGAGAGACCTGGGACGCCCAAAATCTGCTTCTGCATTCTTGCATAATTAAGGTTTGAACAATCTGTGCACTCACTGCAACGTTTTCATCAACTATGGTGCATGTGTTTGCTAAATGCCAGAGGCAGGCGTGGTAGCCAACCCTCGACTATTCACAAAACCAATCAGAATACATTCTAAAGTCTGCTCTGCATTCCCTTTTATCATTCCAAAGTCCTTTATTTTGTTTTTTAAATGTATTTTAATTGATTAATTGTGGGGGCACTGTGACGAATCAACTTCCGGGGCAGCAGTGGTCCAGGGATGAATATCGGATTCTAAACCATCAATCAACCCCACACCTCTCGTACACCAGAAGGGATCCAAACAGATTGGAATGCAAGTGAATTATAAGACCTCTTTGTCTAGTTTTTGGTAACGTGGACGGATGGCAGGCTTACCTCCTCAAGGTTGTGGATTGTTGGTTAGTTGCAACACAGTGAAAATACAATTGTTACCCAATGATAAAAGGGACTGTCCAGTCAAGGTTGTATACACATATTTACTTGATTATTATGACAACAGACAGTTTTAGCACACTACAATTACAACCCACACTGTAAAGGAACACAGACAACAGACAGTTTCACAAAGGCAAGGGATGCACTCTGGATACTGACAGGAGGGTAGTTGGTAAAGCAATCGGTCTTACCGTTCAAGCTTAATTGGTTTCAAAACAAAAGGGGTAAAGGGTTGTAACTGTGTCTAGGGGCCAACAGAGAAGGATCAGGGGGCAGAACCACAATGTACCCGTTGCTGAAGAAGATCTTGGTGCTCGACAGCATTGAAGCGGTTCCAGGGAGATTTGCGGTCCGTGAGACAGAGTTAGTGGCGGGAGTCAGCTGTGGGTACCAGGCGGCAGGCAGTTCGGCAAGTGAGGCTTAACGGACATCTGCAGGCTGTCTGGCGCGGCGGCTCGGGGCCAAGAATCATTGTCTCTGTGCTGGTTGGTGGATCTGGAATGCTGGTCCAGGTGTCTCGGATGGCTCTGGTGACTGTGGCATGACAACAGTCAGCGGTGCAGCCGGATGCGGTTCGAGGACTCGAATGTCTCAAAATTGTCCTGAAGAAGATGGACGCTGGATGATGTGTGTGTGGCACTCCTCTTAGCTTCTTCACAGGGCTTGTGTCCTTTCAACGCGGATGGCCCAAAGCTCAGGAGGGTGTTAGCAGACAACAGCCTTGTCCTTTATCCAGAGACTTTCCAGCACTTCCCACCTAGGAAGCTGTCTGTCAGAACCAAGCAGGGCACGCGCTGTGCTGGCTGGGTACCGGTTCTGGAGCTGCTGGACGGGTCCTCTGAGTCCCATATCTCCCTCTGTTCCCTGGAAGATGTTTAGGGGAGGGATCTTGCTTCCCTCTTAGAACTCCTGGCCTTCCTTCACTGGCAGAAGATATAAGGTAGACTGTACCTTCCGCTCTGGCCCAAATGAGTCCTTATTCTTACTCCTTGCAAAGTCTTCAGATGATCTGATCAGTGAGGGGCTCAGCCCTCTTTTAAAGCCAAACGGGGCCCAGGGATTGGTGTAAGCCAAGCCAAACTTAAGTGAGCCAATCCTGGGTCTCCACCAACAATCTTCAGTGATGCTTCAGATCAGAACCAGAGCGCTTGGCAACAGACAGGGGAAGGATGACAACATATACTTCTAAGTCCCACCCATTTTCCTGCCTGCTGTACATCAAAGTGTCTCCTTAATTAACTGAGCCCTATGCAGCTCTTGATCACAACATGGGCCTCCTTTGAAGTAGGAAGTTGCAGGCAGACTTTTGCCTCCTACAATTCACATACTTCTCTGCACTGAAAGTAGTGGTTCCAGACAGACATTCACTGCCCTTCCATACCAAGGAGGGGTGTTAGTAGCAAGTTGACACATTGCATTACCAAGAGGTGTTTGCATCTGGTCTCCATTGTCACTTCCTGCACCGAGGCCTTCCCTGAGGCCTGCTAATTAACATTTTTCAGTATTCGCCGCCACCAGCAAGGTTTGACAATGGAGATCCAAATCCATAGGGCCTTGACATTCTAATCCGGCTGCCCATGGCCAAAGGCTTTTGCTATACCCACGGCTGTCAGGTGTCAGCTACACATGACAGGGGAGGGTGGCACTGGTAAGCTGTGTCCTCCCAGAATACATGACTATTTTTCTGCTGGGCGCTGATCGTGGAAAATGTGCGCCAGAATGGCCCCATCATTCATTCTTTTAAACAAACAAAAAAAGCCCAGGCGAGTGCACACTCACCCCGTGCGGATGGTCGGATTCCTCACAGGCACACTGAAAGTAACCCCATTCATATGCATGTGATTTCTGGCATTGCCCACAGGGACAGCAAGCGGGCATGATAGGGCTGGTAAAGGATGGATATCTGGGGTGGAGAGGCCGGGGCAATGGCTGCAACATCAGTGGCACACCGGACATTGAAATACGGCACAGAATGGGATTTGAAAATTTTGGCTCAGAAGTTATTGTTCATGCAGGAAAAGAATGGTCATGGTTGCCAAGTGTATGACATGAACTCACGCCGCTATTGCGATCGACCGAGTAAGACTGCACTCCTTAATTGGACCTTGAACTCTGATGGAGTAAACGTGAATTGGTTTACCTGGCATGGGTTTGACTCCGCGGTAGTCCTTACGGCCTTTCAGATAAACTTGATGTTCTGAACTTGTACACGACTAACCCTTCACTAACTCCCTAATCAATTTTCAGAGGCAATGGTACGAAATGTTACTCAAACGCCGTAGCACCGATTTATTATTCCACACTTGACAACATTATCCATTTAATTCAGGAGACACTAGTGCAGACCTAGTTTTAACTTTGCGTTCTGGGATTGTAGTCCTGTATTTCCCCATTATAAACCCAGGAATACAATTCCCAGAATGCAAAATGAAAACCAGGAATGAAGTGCTGTCTCCCAGGTTGAAATGGGTAATCCTGGCATTTACGTTTAATCCAAAGTGTCTCATGGCGTGTGATTTAATCAGTGAAATGCATCTTTTTATCCAGCAACACTTAGCATTTTGGTCTTGTAGAAGAACCTTCTCCATTGTAGTGTTTGCTCTATAGGTCAGACCATCAGAAGTGCTGGGGCGATCAGCAAGGTCTTATTGGTTGAGTCACACAGGTGGGTGGGGTTATTTTAGGTCTGTGTTGGAACAAATTAAAAGGAACTGCCCAAAAATGAAGACTTACGAAAATAAGGGCCTCACCTGATTTGGGCCTTAGCCCTTAAATGCAGTGGTAACACTATTACAGATGCATTTAAGGGTTGGCCCAATCATGAGTCGGGCGGTAAGTGGGAGTTTAACCTCCAGCTTTTTGCTGGCGGTAGCAATGTCCCCTTACTGTCCGTTTTCAGAGCTATTACCGGCCGCGCAATTAGTTCAGTAGCGGTACAGCGGTAAGTGCACGTTTGCCACTAGGTTCATTGGACCCAATGGGGTGGGGGTGAAATTACCGCTGGTGGAAATTGCGCCAGCGGTAATTGTTCCCCCAACCCCATTGGCTCCAATGGACCCAGTGGAGAATGGGAAATTACTGCTGTATCGCTACTCGTGATCCGGTGCTAATATTGCTGGATAGAGTAGCGGTAATGCTATTTGCAATGGCAGTCTTCCGCGGGTATTACGCTGGGTTAGTGCCAAGTCTCTGAGAGAGCCAGTGTTTCAAATAAGTGCTTTAGAGACAGGGGGCCTCATCACAGCCTTGGCGGTATCCCAGCAGTAATTGTACCAGGATACCACCAGTGCAAATAGCATTACCGCAAATCGATCCGGCGCTATTAATGCCAATTCCCAAGTTGTGCTAAGGCTGTAATTCCCCATTTTGTTAAGAGTCCATATAACTCTATGGGGCTTTTCGTTGCTACTACCGCCGGCGGTAATAGTGCCGGCAGCAGTTCATGCCAAAAATGGGCAGAACGCTGGAGATTTAGCTGGAGATTTTGCCAGCTCAAAGCTTTCCGCCCAAACTCGGGATTGGACAGAGCGGTAATGCAACAATAATAGCGTTACTGCCACATTTTTTCCGCTCTGCCCAACCAGTGATGAGTTTTTAATGACCTACTGCTTTCTGATTTTATCACTGCAAGACATCTCAGGCATGCCTTCAAATGATAATGAGAACAACATGCACAAAATAGCCTGCACATCCTTAACCATGAGCAGTAGGCTCTCTCCAGCAGATAGTATCCCACCTTCAGCCTTCTTGCCCTCCTGCCTACATCCCGTCGCCACAATCACTCCAACCACCACTACATTATCACACAACCCTTACCTGAACTCACCAGCCTTATGGCTTGAACACTTCGCTACTAAACCTACATCGAATCAATCTTGCGCTCTGAATTATGGGAACTTCAGATTAGGCATCAGATTTCTCCCAGCCCCGTCAGCATCTAATATCATTACCATGACAAAAACTCACAATACCTCTATTAAATCAGCAGACATGCCCAAGATCATATCCACCAAGTGTACCCTGCCGAAGGAACTCACTAACGCTACCAATATCAAACACACCTTGGACAAAGCTACCACCCCCATTAAGGGCGCATTAATCAACGCTAGGTCACTCCCAGCACATGCCTTAGATATCGCAGACTATATCACAGCACAAGAACTCGATTTCTTAGCGATCACTGAGACCTTAGTACATGCTGCAGCGGGGCCATCTCTTTCTCTCGCCATCCCTAATGACTATTCCATCACCAGATGCGATAGAGATTCCAACCATTCAAAAGGTGGGGGTGTCGCCTTCATATCCAGAACCTCCTTAGGCCTCAAACCCATATTGAGTCAGCCTTTCCCCTCAGCAGAACTACTGTCCGTTAAGCTCTCTGTCCCAGCTACCCAAACACTCACCATGCACCTTATCTATAGGCCACCTGGGCCAGTATCCTTCTCTCCACCAAAACCAAGCTCAGTTCTCAAATCATTCTACTGGGCAATCTCGGCTTCTAAGATGCTAAGGATTCCAAACCTCTCGACATCGCCAATATAATAATGGAACTAGGCTTCCTCCACTGCATCCTGGAACCCACCCATATGAAAGGCAGGACCCTTGATTGGCTTGCAGACCTCAACTGCAGCATCAACATCCTATCCAACACTACATGTGCCTGGTCAGATCACCATCTGATCACATTCACCATCAAGTATGATAATCAGCGCACCAAGCAGAACATCTCTCCGCCCATCTGTACTAGAAACAGTAGGAACATAACCAGGGAGAAACTGCTTCCACTGATACTACCCATCCTCAACAAAGCCACTGAGTCAAACACAGACCCTACGGCGCTAGTTGATATTTACAAACAAACTATCCTCAAGGCTATCAATACTATTGCTCCACTTAAATTACGGAAGTCTAAACCGCACGCACACCTCAACTCTTGGTTTACAACGCCTCTCATAGCATTAATCAAGAAAAAAAGAAATGCAGAGGCCCTCTGGAAGGGCCTACCCACTGCATCCAACAAGAACAACCTAATGTTAGCGTCCCACTACTACAAAGAGGTGATCTTCCAAGCTAAAAAAGACACCTACAACAACCGGATCACCCAAGCCAAATCGAGTACTAAAGAACTCTTAAAGATACTCAGAGAATTAGAATCCCCAGCAGTTGCAGTTCCTCTCGACACTTGCATTAAAGACATCACATGGTGCTCCAACATTCAAAAAGCACTACTAGATAAAATCACTATGCTCCAAAATAAAATTGAATCCAAAAAAAGCAGTTTATCACTCGACACACACCAAAGTACCTCTTCAGTCTCCCCACAGCATGCTAGAAAGCTATTCAATTTCTCACCACTCTCCACCAAAGATGTAGAAAACATAATCCCTAAATTTAAAAACATTCAATTGTCAGGGAGACACCACCCCAGCCCCCATCATTAAGGAGGCAATGAAAGAACTAGTGCCATTCATCACCTCCCTCATAAACGCCTCCTTTAACACTGGCATTGTACCCAATAACCTCAAAAATGCCTGGGTTCTCCCATTACTTGAGAAGCCATCATTAGACCCGAGCATCCCCACAAAATATAGGCCTATCACCACAGTCCCCTTTCTATTGAGAATCCTGGATAGAGCAGCATACCTGCAGATCCAGGATCACTTAGAATCTAATAACCTCCTTGGCCTCAGGCAATCAGGCTTCAGACCAAGGCATGGGACCGAGACGTCCTTGATTGATTTGAAGACACTAATTGAAGACTTAAAAGGTAATGGCAAGCTGGCCCTTCTACTATTGCTTAATTTGCTGGCTGCATTTGACTTGGTTAATCACCAAGTACTATGCAACCATCTTATTTCCGCAGCTCATTTCTCAGACAAAGCTACCACCTGGATTAGATCCTTCCTAGAGAACAGATCAATGAGGGTTTTCTCTCTGTCAGCCTCTGCCGAACCTGCACCAGTCTTGTATGGAGTCCCCCAAGGCTCATGCGTATCTCCAACACTTTACAACGTGTTTACAAAAAGCCCCTCTTCAATATCCTTGATTGTTTAGGTGTCACGTACACAAATTATGCAGACGACACCCAAATACTCATCACCATCACTGGACCACAAGCAGATTCCAAAGCACTCAACGACATTTACCTTGTCATCCAGGCCTGGATGGCACAACACAGGCTTTGTCTTAACGACGATAAGCCAGAACTCCTCCTCCTTGGCACACAACATAGACTCAATAAGTTAGATCCCAACTTTGACTCCTTCACCATTTACGGTAATACCATCAACGTCTCTAAGGATGCAAAAACCCTTGGTATCTACTTAGCATCTACCCTATCACTAGCCAGACAAACTAACACAATAATCTCCTCAGCGGCCTACACATGTAAACTCATCACCGCTTGCCGACCTTTTCTAACCACCATCAATTGCATCACTCTAGCCAGAACACTGGTCCTGTCAAAACTTGACTACTGCAATGCACTTTATTTAGGGACTTGCCAACGGAATACAAACAAACTACAAGTAATTTGAAATAATGCCATTAGGGCAGCGTTGAATATCCCCAGAACCCATCATATCTTGGATACCAGACATAGGGCCTCTTACACGGATGGCGGAGAACCATGGCGCTATTAGTGCCATGGTTCATGCCGGTAAAATACTGGCACCGCCTTGGCGGAAAGGGGAATTACCGCCCATTCCAAGGTTGGCGGGGCGGTAATTCCCCCTTCCACCATTGCCCTTCCCCATTCCCATTTTTGCCCCATAGGGCTCAATGGGAATGGGGAAGGCGCTAATTACGGTACCACAAATTGCGGTACCGTAATTAGCTCCCTGGGTCCCTTTGCGGGTTGGTTTTTAACACCTGCAAAAAGCAGGCGTTAAATCCCCCAACCCGCAAAGGGACCTCGTAGTAAGGCGGTAAGGATTTACCGGTACCGGTATTTTACCGGTACCGGTAAATCCTTACCGCCATCCGTGTAAGGAGGCCCATAGTCTACACTGGCTATCTGTCAACCAAAGAATCACCCTCAAATCACTGTCACTCACGCACAAGTGCCTCGCAAACCTTGCACCAAGCTACCTCTCAAATCTATTCACTCGCGAGTCGCAACACTTCTTACCGTCACATTGGAATGGCCGAAGCACACTGCCTCAAGGTACCGAGGTTCAAGCTCCATAAGGCTGGGGACAGCAGCTTCCCAACACTCTACCCATCTCACTCAGAACTGAACAATCCTTCCACTCCTTTAGAAGTAAAGTCAAAATCTGGCTCATAGTGCAAGATCACTAGCCCTTCAGCACTAGACGCTACACCTACGCCCAACAAACCCATCCGCAATCATATACATATGCCAATTTATAACATGCTCTATCCCCAATGCTTAGTTTGTGCAATTTGTAAGTAATGTAGCTCTTTTCCTGTATCTGTGTACCACTATAATGTATATATGTAACTGTGTAACCTCAAGAAATCCGACCAGATGCCCCTGGGCTTGGCACGCTATACAAATAAATAAAATACTAAATACTAAATAAGGCTGCAGCAAAGCGGCTAACGTTGGGCAATTTAATAAATCAATTGCGGTGCACGAGTATGATTCAGGGATGCACAATATGTTCAGGAGGAATTGTGAAAGATGGGTAGTGTGGTAGAAGGATATGTGAGGGGTAGCAAAGTTCACCTATTCGGAAAGTGGGTACAGGCAGACTTCCTCTTACAGATAGTACGTGGAGAGGGATTCAGCTTTCAGGCCGTCAGGTTAATTACTATGTGGCCATCCAGATGTGTTGCGCCACATTACCAGTGTCTATGTTGACTATGCTGGCTGGAGTTGATTGGAGTGAAGTGCAACATTTCTCAACAGTCATCCAATGAGTATCCAAACTGTAAGCATGATCGAACCCCCACCTCAACCACCCAGCACTAAAGTAAATTGAAGATAATCCGAACCCATTCTGAAAGGCAGCATCTGGCAACAGGTCGGATTGCAAGATGCCGCGAGCTCTCTTTGGACATCTCGGTTCTCTCCTTGGGTTGCATTCAGGCATCTAATGCTTACTGGGAAATACAGTTTTCTTTTACTCCAGCTGAGTCAATTGGAAAACAGTGCCAGATTCCAGTGGTTTGTAAAAGGCTAGCTATGGATTGGAAACAGGGTGTGGTGGTGACATGAAGTCATGTTGTCATGCTAGAAAGGGTGTCATATCCAGCCACTCTTAATGGAATCCACACGATCCATTCCAGTCTGTAGGCGCTTATTCAGTCCTGACTTTTTCTATGGATTCTGGGAGTCGTAGTTTGATTGCCATTATGGGAAAAGCAGAACAGCAAGTCCCAGAATGCAAAGAAAAAACCGGACTGGGTAAGTACCTCCAGATTGGAAAGGACCACGTTGCCAACTATGAGAATGGTTTGGTAGCAAGAGAAAAAGTGCTTGAGCATAGGGCTGGGTGAAGAAAAAGGACAGAAATTAGCGGTTAGGCTGGGGAACCATAATCGCATCCAGACTAACCGTGGAAGTGACTCAGCAATACACTTCCTGGGTATAAGTCTGAGGGTTAGTGAGGGGAGCCCCTCCTTTACCTTAATAATTGAGTTCTCAAGTAGCAATCACAGCGTCAGGAAGGGAGGTTCGTGTTAGAGTTCTCCAGTTATGTGTGATGGTTTGTGAAAACAGCTTTGGTGCTCGGAAGTGTCTTGGCGACACAGAAGAACCTTGTACACAAAATGTTTGAACCATATTCGCGTACATACACCGAGCTCGAAAGCAAAGCTTGAGTTGACCATCACGTTATTCAGAGCCTACGGTGGGATGAACACCATAGTTCTCATACTGTAGTCTAATTTCCTTTTTTGGCACCCAACTTCCTTCTGGGTATGCCCACCTCTCCTATCTAATCTTCCCCATTTTGTTTTTGTTGTTCTCCCACTTTCTAATCCTTGGCAATGCCCCCAACTACCTGGAGACAGGATGTGTTTGAGAGCCTGGCACAGTTCTTCCCTTCAACAGTTATGGAAGGTTCTGTGTAATGAGGCTGCACTGGAGGTAGGACATGTCGGCTAGTCCTCATTTCATGACAGCCTCTACTCCCATGCATGTCCTTACCCAAGGCTTAGGTCCAGCTGGACCATTCTACCCATCACCATCTCCTCTTTCATTCACTGAATGTACCTCTTGATTTTGTAATCAGTTGCAGTCCTGCGGTTTGCACCAGATCACATTCCACTTCAGCAAAGGTTGATAGTCACATCACCTGGATGAGGCCACTTCCCTTAAACGCTGATAGGCCACACTACCCTCCCAGTGCAGTACCCGGCCCAATCGCCTGAAGGGCTATCCCACTGCAGCGAATGCACACTTTGCTCGCGCCCTTCCCTAACGAATGCAACATATGGATCACAATCATCCAAGTGTCACTCACCCTGGTGCCCGAGGGACTCGCTACGTCACTGTGGGTGGGAAGGGGATGTTTACCATCGCTGATCGGATCTGTCTGTGATTACTGCATTGATCTTTGCATAAGCCATGGCACTCATGAATGCTGTGCTTACAAAACGTGTAGCTAAATACATAGGGCCAGATTCTCAAAATAAGTGCATCTCACCACTTGCAGCAAAACATAGATGCGACCTAGCAATCATAAACGGCAATAGATTGTGTGCAACAGGGATGGGCACGTTCAAATGACATCTTTTTCATCGTTGCACATTTTTCGCAAATAAGGTTTTCTTTGTGGATTTTAAAGTGAATTGCATATTCAAAATCCAGATACACATTGGGCACGCTGAAAATAAATGCCCCCCCCGCACCCCACCGCGGCAGATTGGAACAGCTGCACGGGCATGCGTATCTCATGAAAGGGGCATTCCCCACTCTGTCATGCATTTCTTTTACATGAAACTGCAGCGGTATGAACCGCTGCTGTCCCACTTGCATGTCTAACCCTCAACAGGCATGGACATGCTTTTTTAAATGCTTTACTCCCCCCCCACAGGTGTGCTGGAAGCCTGTAAACAGTAGTGTTAGAGGTGGGCGCTCCCAACACTAATAAATGCAAAGGGCTGCACATCGCATGCTGCCCCACCTCACAGAATCATACCGGTCACCTCTGAGAATAAGGTGACCCGCGCATTTCTAAAATCTGTCCCCTAGTTAAAAAAAAGGAACTATCTCACAATAGCAGGCCTTACTGAATCCTCCTGGCCCCTTTTTGCCATCCCACTTAACGCAGGCTTGCATTTGAAGTCCCAAGTTGTATACTGGTGTTACACCGTGGCTTGTGGAATGATTTCACACTCACATCTCCCTGGATTACAAAAAAGGTAGCAGGCGCCCCTCTCTTGAAAGAACATGGCATGTTAACCTGTTCAGTGGTTATTAACCACTTTGAGAGTTTCAGCCATCTGCTTTTTGCTCACTGTACCTTTTTTACAGATGAGAAATATGAATTTGCATATCAGTCTTTGTCCCGCCCACATGGGCAGTTCAGCACCGAAATGCTATGGCAATTCCCCTCTGAACAAGAGTACGAACAGTAACCCCATACACCTGTTTCAGCCTTGTTGGGACTCATCAGTGAGGTGGAGCTGTGCCTCTCTGAGCAAAGTGAGCAGAGAGTCCACATCTGGTTGCCCCCAGGTAACTTAGGGTGACCAACCCCAAGTTCCTTCCAAAAATACAAAAAAGGTAGCAGGCGCCCCTCTCTCGAAAGAACACAGCATGATAACCTGTTCAGTGGTCATTAACCACTTTGAGAGTTTGCAGCCATCTGCTTTTTGCTCACTGTACCTTTTTTTACAGATGTGAAATAACAATTTGCATATCAGTCTTCGTCCCGCCCACATGAGCCGTTCAGCACCGAAATGCTATGGCAATTCCCCTCTGAACAAGAGTACCAACAGCAACCCCATACCCGTGTTTCAGCCTTCTTGGGCCTCATCAGTGAGGTGGAGCTATGCCTCTCTGAGCACAGTGAGCAGGGAGTCCACGTCTGGTTGCCCCCAGGTAACTTACGGTGACCAACCCCAAGTTCCTTCCAAAAATACAAAAAAGGTAGCAGGTGCCCCTCTCTCAAAAGAACACATCATGATAACCTGTTCAGTGGTTATTAACCACTTTGAGCGTTCACAGCCATCTGCTTTTTGCTCACTGTACCTTTCACAGATGGGAAATATCCATTTGCATATCAGTCTTTATCCCGCCCACATGGGCAGTCCAGCACCAAAATGCTATGGCTATTCCCCTCTGAACAAGAGTACCAACCCAACAGCAACCCCATACACGTGTTCGACCCTTGTTGGGCCTCATCAGTGAGGTGGAGCAGTGCCTCTCTGAGCACAGTAAGCAGGGAGTCCATGGCTGGTTGCCCCAGGTAACTTAGGGTGATCAACCCCAAGTTCCTTCCAAAAATGCAAAAACGTTAGCAGGCGCCCCTCTCTCAAAAGAACACAGCATGATAACCTGTTCAGTGGTTATTAACCACTTTGAGCGTTCACAGCCATCTGCTTTTTGCTCACTGTACCTTTCACAGATGGGAAATAACCATTTGCATATCAGTCTTTGTCCCACCCAAAAAGTCGGGAAAAAAAACACAGAACAGGTTATCATGCCATGTTCTTTCTGGAGAGGGGTTCCTGCTACCTTTTTAAAAGAATGTTGCAAGGAACTTGGGGTTGGTCCCCCTGAGTTACCTGGGGGAACCAGATGTGGACTCCCTGCTCACTGTGCTTAGAGAGGCACAGCTGCACCTCACTGATGAGGCCCAACAAAGCTGGAACACCTGTATGGGGTTACTGTTGGTACTCTTGTTCAGAAGGGAATTGCCATAGCATTTCAGTGCTGGACTGCCCATGTGGGTGGGACAAAGACTGATATGCAAATGGATATTTCCCATCTGTGAGAGGTACAGTGAGCAAAAAGTCGATGGCTGCGAACTCTCAAAGTGGGAAAAAACCACAGAACAGGTTATCATACCATGTTCTTTCTGGAGAGGGGCGCCTGCTACCTTTTTGAAAAAAAACTCCCTGGATTAGCTCTTCACCCTCAGAACAGTCACGAGCAGAATGTTTTAATATGAGATAAAGTTTAGTATTTCTTTCTTTATTTTATATATTTATAAAACTCGCAGGTTAAGCAATGCTTTTTTGGCACAAAAACACATACAAAATGTAACATTGACGACAGAGGGGAGGACACGGGTCCTTAACAATGGGGTGAGAGAATGTGACTTGAAGACCAGATGTTGCAGGGGAAGGCGGAAACATAAACCAGTGACGAATATGGGACAGAATGACATAGGAACGGGATGGTGGAGGAAGTGCTGAATTAAGGATGGAGGGGTGATGGAAAAGTACTGTAGGGTTTCTGTGAGGGTCCGGAGAGAGGAAAGCAGGGTGATGCAGTAGTGTGCAGTGCTAGGAAACAGGTTCTTCAGAAAGGAGGAGGGCTTTGAGATTGGATTTAAATAGTGGTAGTGTTGGAGTGGTATGGAGAGGAAAAGGAAGAGCATTCCAGAGTAGGGGAATGAGGAGAGGGAAGGAGTGGAAACGAGAGGGAGCACAGGGAGCTAGAGTAGTGGCAAGAATGTGAGCCGAGGGTGACCGTAACGAGCAAGTGGGAGAGTAGGGAGTGAGATGAGCATATAGGTAGGGTGAGGAAAGTCCATGAATAGTTTTGAAGATGATGAGAAGAAGTTTATACTTAGCCCTTTGTTTCATAGATAGCCAGCCAATCTGGTGACAGCAGTTGAGGTAGAGATAAAGAGGGAAATGTTGAAAAGTGTACCCTGAAGTTCAGGACTCTGCTAGAGGTGAAAAAGCATAGTTGAGAAGGCCATAGCAGAGAATGGCACAGTAGTCAGATCTAGAAAGGACAATGGAGGAGATAAGCTGTTTAGCAGTATTGAAAGGAAGAGGATGATATATTTTTCAGATATTGAAGAGGTTGAGTATGGCTGCAGTTGCAGATTTGGAGATGAAGAGCGAGAATCTGTGTGATGGGTCAAGGATGACACCAAGGTTATGAACAGAAGCAGAGTAAGGAAGGTAGTAAGGAGAGAAGAGAAAACTGGGGGGATGGAATGGCCTGTTTGGCTGGGAAGTGGATACTTCAGTCTTTCAGGAGTTTAGCATGAGCAAGTGAGACGCCATCCAATATCTGATGGAGGAGAAACAGTTTGACATTTTTGTCAATAGTTTATCAGAAAAGGAGGGAAAGGAGAAGAAGATCTGAGTGTCGTCAGCAAAGTGTTAATAGGAGATGCCTTAAGAGGCAACTAGGACACAAAGAGCAGAAGCATAGAGAGTGATGATAAGTGGACCAAGGAGAGACCCTTGAGGAACTGCAACAGTACGGGGAGGTGAGTCAGTGGCGTAACACAAAATGTGGGGGTACCCCTGCAAGCCATGCTGAGGGGGCCCCACCAACTCAGCAACAAATCACGGGTTGCGCCACATTATGGGCCGGCCTACATTATCACGCTTGCGCAATATGCACGAATGTGCTGTTGAAGGGGTATGCCACACACCGCACTAGGAGAAAGATATACATATGTGTTTTAATGCAATATACAGCACACTTTCTGAGAGAAATTGGCTAAAAGCCAGAGTGTTTGGTGTTACCCTACAAAACCATTGCAATCAAATACATGCAAATCACCAGCAGTGCACAGGAACATTAATGCTTTGCTATTAAAAATGCCATACCACAATGAAGACATGTCAAACTGGCTGCACAATGTAGACCAGGGTAACATTACAGTAAAGAATGCCAGGCCGCATTTAGACATACATAGACTGGTTGCACCAAAATGCCAGTCGAAGCAATAAGACTTATCAAGAAGAGAATACACATTCAAGCCTGCGTCTCTGTGGCCACTAACAACAAGGCCAAACTCTTTAAAATCTGTAAGTAACTGGTCAATCCTGTTGCGGTCTTTACCTCTTCTGTTCCCTCCCAGGCCCTCTGTATGGCTCTGTTCTCTCACTTCTCTGCTAAAACTCAGGACGTCCAGTCCCCCATCTCCTCTTCCTCTCCCTCTTCCTCTATTGGCCCCCCATTGGCCAGTTCTACTTCTCTTCCTCATTTCTCCTCTTTCTCTCTGACAATACCTGATGAGGTTTCTAGACAAGTCCGATCTATGAAAATGTTGTCCAAACAGGTGCTCCCCTGCTCCTCTAGAACCATCAAGGACCTTAATGACACCCTAGCTCCAGCCTTGGCCGATTTCTGTAATCACCCTTTCACCACTGGAATGTTCTCCTCTCCCCTTAAGCACTCCCTTGTGCACCCAACTCCTCAGGAAGCGGTCTGCCTTTTCTGCCTGCCTGGCAAACTCTCGCCCAATATCCATCACCCTTTCCGGGGAAAACTGTTGGAACAAACTGGCCATCTTCCAGTTTACTCTCCACACTGAATCTTTTGGTTGTCTCCATGACCATCAGTCTGGCGTCAGAGCTGTCAGAGGCATGGAAACTGGTCTCCTGAACACCTGTGAAGATCTGCTCTCTAACCCTGATTACAGCATTCCTTCTGTCCTCATCCTCCTTGATATTTCCTCTGCCTTCGACACAGTCAACCACGCCATCCTGATTAATCGACTCCATGAGAACCTGGGCATCACGGATCCGGCCCTTGAGTGGCTGGCCTCCTTCCTCTTGGACTGCCCCTCCCAGGTGCAACTTGGTCCCTTTCTCTGCCACATCTCTCTATACCTGTGGCGTTCCCCAGGGCTCCATCCTCTCGCTCTGGTTTTTCAACCTCTTTTTGGCCCCTTTGGCCCACCTGACCTCTACCTTCTTATGCAGATGACACTCAGCTTTACTTCAGGCTCCCCTCAAACTCCTCTCCTCTCTCTCTCATTCCTGACTGTCTATCTGCGATTCAGGATTGGTGTGCATCCACCGATCTCTCCCTTAATGCCAGTAAGATGGAGATCCTTCTCATTGGGACCCCTTCCCCTGCTTTCCCTCTTGCACTATCTGCGCCCACCTTGGGCCCTCTTCCTTCGCCTTCCTGCGAGGCAAACAATTTGGTTGTCATCTTTGACTCCACTCTCTTTTTCTCTCCTCACATCTCAGACATCGCCAAGAAGTCCCACTACTAGCTGCTCCTCCTCAAAGGAACTCTTCCCTTTCTCACTTTCCCCCAGAAGCTCACTGTCTCCAGAGTCCTGGTTCTCTCTAGGTTGGACTACTGCAAAAGCCTCTTTCACAACCTGCCTTCCTCTAATCTCTGCCGTCTGCAACTAATCCAGAACAGGACTGCGAGACTTATCCTTGGCCTCAAGCCCAGGGATCATATCTCTCCAGCCCTGAAATCTCTCCACTGGCTCCCGGTCGCTGCAAGGATCAAATTATTTATTTATTCATTCATTTGTATTGCACTGGTAGCTCGCAAACTTCGGGGCACAGAGACATGAACGTAGTGAGACACATGAAAAACATAAATGTCACGATACAATAGACAGGTGAATAGAAAGGAAGTGAAGATATGACTTTTAAGTTGAAAATGTGGGTTTTCAATAATTTGCGAAAGTGCAAATAGTTTGTTTCCAACCTTATGTGTGCAGGGAGATTGTTCCAAAGGACAGCAACTGTGACAGGGAAAAACTTTCCTGCTCCATTGTTGCTCTTGTGGGTGGCCACTGCGATCATGCCTTGATCAGCCGATCTCAGCTTTCTGTTGGGCACATATAGGAAGAGTTTAGATTTTAGGTATGCCAGAGCCTTTCCGAAGATGCATCTGTGCACCATCGTCAGAGACTTGAATTGGACCCTGTCTTCAACTTTTAACCAGTGCAGTTCTTTCCTAGGCTTCACTTATGTGCTGGGTTCTGGTTTTTTGTTTGATAATTCTTGCTGCATTATTTTGGATGACTTGGTAGCTAGGAAAACATTGTTTGTTGGATCCTAAAATGAGGGCATTACCTTAGGCAAGGCGTGATAATATAGTAGCTCTTGCATTGGTAGAACAGTTGTCTTCTGATAAGTATGGTCTAATGGCTTTTAACAGTCTGAGATGGTATGAGCATGTTCTTTTTTATATATTGGGCTTGTGCTTCAGACCCGAGGGATGCTTCAAGCATCATACTGAGAGTTTTGACCTTACCAAGGACTTGAATGTGGATGTCCTTTATCACGAATGAGCTGTAAAACGTATGTAGCTTTGTTCTGGCTGAATGTGATCCAAAGACCATAAACAGTTTTTTTGCCATTTAGGCACATCCAGTTCATGTCCATCCATTGTTCTACATTATTGCAGACCATGGATAGTTGCTCACTGTCTTTCTGATAGTCCCCACTTAGATCAATCACTAGCTGAGTTTTGTCAGCGTAGTTGGTGAAAAAGGTGTTGATGTTGTCAAGAATTAGGCAGAGGTATCTCAGGAACATATTGAATAAGAAAGGGGACATGCTGGCCCCTTGTGGTATGCCACAGATGATTTATTTTTACAGGGAGAACTTGTCCCCCCAGTGTACTCTAGACATCTTATTTTTAAGAAAGGACATTATCCAGCCTATAGCTTCATCTGAGCAGTTTGCTGTTTTCTTCAGTGCTGTTTTGAGTAGATTATGATCGAGCAGGTCAAAAGCGGTGCTCAGATCTAGAAGTATGAGAAGGCCGGCTTTCCCCTTGTCTATAATGCTGAGCATTTTATTCTGCAAATCTAACATAGCGGTCTCTGTGCTATGGGCAGGGTGAAAACCTGATTGTTGGTAGTGCAGGGACTCCGATGCTTCTATATGGGCTTGGAGTTGCATTGTAGCAAACTTGTCCATGATTTTGAGAATAAAGTTACAATTAGTAATGGGTCTAAGGTTATTTGGGTCTCTCTGGTTCAGGTTCAGTTTCTTAACTAATGGTGTTACTGTGACCCTTTTTATGCTTTCAGGCACTGTTTGGTCTCTGAAAGAGGTGTTGATGACTTTTATCTGAATCGGGGCGGAGGTGTCTGGATTATTCAGAATTATATTGGGCGGAAGTATGTTTTCAGCACAGGTTGTGGGTTTCATGGTGGCAAGCACTTTTATCATGTCGCAGGTGGTGATTTGTGTGAATTTAAACAGGGCTGAATGGTGGATTATTTCCTGAGAGGGCAATGATTCTGGCATCTTTCTAATGGATTGGGACTTTCCTATGATGTCCCTGGCATTAGTAATTTTGCTAAAGAAGGCAGTCTGGGTTGCGTTGCACTCTTCTTGAGGGGCTGAGAAGAGAGGGGTGGTTTCCTTAGATTTCTCAACCGATTTCAAGATGTTGAATAGTTTGCTGGTGGAATTAGCTGCAGTGTTGATCTGTTCATTATAAAAGTTCTTTTTAGCATCTATTATCATGTTTTTATAGGTTTTCTCACTATCTTTCCATAGTGCCTTTTTCCCGGGGTGGAGAAGTTCAAGACCCTTTGCATTGTCCACAAAGCTTTCTGGGCCTGGGCCCACACTACATCTATCACTCTCTCCCAAAATACCTTCCTTCTCAATCTCTTTGCTCAGCTACCTCCAACTCTCTAAGGGTTAGACATTCCCCAGGCAGAGAGTGGGGGGTGTTGGAGGGGGTGGGTAGATCTCTCTCTCCTATGCAGGCACTTCCTTCTGGAAAGGCCTCCCTGCCCCTCTCAAACTTGAGCCGGACTACCTGAAGATCCAGAAGCAGCTCAAAACTTTCCTCTTCTGCTCTGCTTTCTCGCTCTCCCTCCCCTCCTGGCCTACCTGACCTACCTGTCTGCTGAACCGACTGGTTGCTTGGCTACCCTCAGATTCTCACTATGTCCAGACTCTTTCTTGATCAGTCACCCCTGCACTGCCTCTGGCCTACCACGCACCCAGGAGCTCTAACTGTAAACCTACAGTCCCTTGTTCTCCTTGCACTATCCAGAGCTGCACTGCCCTGGCTGCACTTGCTGCCCTGTTTTTCCCTCCCCTCTCC
Source organism: Ambystoma mexicanum (assembly GCF_040938575.1). NCBI lineage: Eukaryota > Metazoa > Chordata > Amphibia > Caudata > Ambystomatidae > Ambystoma > Ambystoma mexicanum. The sequence continues at coordinate 263,868,469 of NC_090934.1, forward strand.
CTTGCTCTTCCCCCTCCCTTTCCCCTTGCACTTCTCGTTCACGTACCTGCATGATCTGAATGACACAAGGCCTAGTAAGATTGTTTGTCTTGTCCTCCCTCTATATTCCCTCCCGTGTCTTGTCGCACCTAGAAACACTTGTGTACAGGCGTGTTATAAATGACTTATATCATATAATTTTATCACAGATGCCCACAAAAATATACAATGCCCCAGTAAGAAACGACTAGTCTGGCAGCACCCAAATGCCAGTCTAGCCAGGTAATTACACTTAGCAGGACTACTTTACCAGAAATGCCCAGTTATTAAAAAAATAGTCATACCAAACTGAGGAATGACTAGACTGGTTGCACCAAAATGCCCCTCTAGCCACTAATACCACATATCATGCCTGCTTAGACTGGACATAGACAACCATTATTATTTGTCACACACTCCCGCACAGAATTACCTCCACGTCCCTCTTCCTTGTCCCGAGCTTACATATGAGGCTCCTTCACTCATAGGTAAGTACTGGGATGAGGAAGAGTGGGACTAGGAATAATGAAGATTACAGGTAGCTAAGTGAGGCATTACCTCCATGTACCTCTCCCTCATCCCAGTACTTGTGTATGAGGCAGAGTGCCTCATACACAAGTAGTGGGACGAGGAAGAATAGGGCTAGGAGTAATGAAGATGACCAATAAGCAATCAAGGCATTAAACACAAGTAGTGGTGCAACACCATTTAGTTGACTGGGATTTAGCACTCCTCCCTCCCGAAATGCTGACGTTACCTGGTTGACCTTCAGAGCAGTTGCCGGCCAGAACAGGACAACGATGTTAAACGGCACCTGGGTTTTGCCTTTAACAAGAGCACAGCAATTACTAACATAAAGCAATTCACTGTTAGTACCTGCATTCAAATGCCAAATTTTATAGCCAATTGAAATTGTGATGTGGGTTTAATATTTGCATGCCAGGGTAGTGATTGGAAGGGTAGAGAGGGAACAGAAGACCACTCAATTCTCACAGCAGTCCATAAGTGGGAGCTTTAAACCTTACAGGAGAGAGTAAACTGCTTGTAACATTGAAGCTGCACTAGAATAGTCTCATTAAAATGCATAAAGAAGTTGGATGCCCCCAAACAAATAAGTTTGCCCCTCCCCACGGCCTGTGAAGTTAGCGCCTCTCCCAACATTTGAAGGGTTAGCCCCCCGAAATGTAGGTTTTGTTGCACCCCTGAACACAAGCACACACACCATTCACCATACACACACATGCACACCCAGTCATCCATACATTTTAGTGTGCACTCTTTCACCATACAGGCACACACACCAAGGCACCCACCCATACATTTAAGTGTGCACCCTTTAACCATACACCCACACAGGCAGCCACCTATACATTTAAGTGTGCACCCTTTCACCATGCAGGCACACCCAGGCAGTCACCCGTACATTTAAGTGTGCACCCTTTCACCATACACTCACACATGCACCCGTCATGGGGATAAGGGAGCCCTATTACTTCAAAAACTAATTGTTTCTTTTTGAAGTCACGTTGACTTCATAAATAAATGATTTCCTTTAAGGACTGAACCATAATGGAAATCATTTCTTTATGAATGCAGATTGACTTCAAAAAGATACTGGGGGTCATGAATTTTCCAGTGCCTGGGAATGGGCAATTACTGGTGCAATACAGCCCCGGTGGACCCGGTAATTGCCCATTCCCGGGCGCCAGAAAATATTACTCTCCATTCCCATTTGAGTCCCATTGGACTCAAGGGGAATGGGGAGGCCAGATGCACCGGCACCATTCATGAATGGTGCCGGTGCATCTGTTGAGTTCTGCACGCCAGTGCCGTTCCGTCTGCCGGGTCAGACCTGGTGGGCTGAAAGGCACCCGCTTGCAGAACTTGTAGTTTCCCGGTCCGGAAACAACGGTACTGCAAGCTCACCGGTACCGTTGTTTCCGGACCGGCAAACTCATAATGAGGCCCGCTGTTTCTTTTTGAAGTCATAGGGCTTCCCCAACCCATGACATGGAGGCCTCCAGCCTAGGGCCTTCCATTGCATGGGGTGGGAGGATCCCTCGGACTTTAAAAAGAAAGTTTATTTTTGCAGTCACTCTTCCTTCATAAAGACATTACTTCTGTTACATTTCCTTATGAATGCAAAGTGAAATCAAAAAGAAAAAGAAAATCTGAAAAAAAAATGATTTCTCATTTATCTCCAAGTGTGGCACCCTTCCAGGACATGTGCTGGTGGCCCCCCACCACGCCGCAGGGGGCTGCGGGGGCCCCAGTTATGCCAGTGTGGTGAGTGGGGCGGTAAAGCTGTTCCAGAGCACCTGAAAGTGTCTGGGGCAAGGTATGTAGCAAACCAAGCGAGAGCCTTATCTCTGATGCCAAGGCGAGATAATATGGAGAAAGTTAGAAAGGTTGACAGTATCATAGGCAGCAGAGAGCTCCAGAAGAATGAGAATAAATTAATGGTTTTCATGACATATGGAAGAGATGAAGTTGTTGACATTGAGGAGAGTTGTCTCAGTAGAATGTACAGGTCAGAGGCCAGATTGAACAGGGTCCCGGAGGTTGTGAGTATCAAGGAACTCAGTGCGTCAATTAAATACTACTCATTCTAGGAATTTGGAATAGTGTGGTAGAAGAGAGACAGGATGAAAGTTGGCAGGACAGTTAGAATCTAGACCCAGTTTCTTTTTTTTTTCAACAAAACTTTTTATTAAGCATTTCAAGAATGATAAGGACAAACACTGCATCATAGACATCAACAGATCCAATCAGAAGAAAACACTTTTCCGCCACATCCCGAAAAGAAGGAGCAGGGGGCACATTAGGCTCGGTGAACTCCATGCAACACATCTCTGACCCGGGGCATAGCCCCTCAATCCTACAACCAGTGGGTGAGCAGGGGCCTGCGGGAGAGAGCCGGATACTTCCCTGCAAAGTCCATAAACAAAGCCCACATGTTTACAAAGGGGGGCAGTTTCCTAGAGCGCATTGCTGTTATCTTTTCTGCCACCACAATCTCCCAGCATTTAAACCACCATAAAGAGCTAAGGAGAGGGATGTTGGAAAAGTGGCATTATCAAGAGAGTTGACGGTGGAAGTAAGATGTGGAGCAGCGCTGGGAGCTATGTGTTTCACAATGTGTGGGGAGAGTTGGTAAGTGGGGGCACAGGAAGTGTTAGCCATGAAGAGTAAGTCAGAAATATAATAAGGGTTGGTGGGTACAAATGAATACATAGTAGCAGGAGAGGCGGGTGGGAGTGGTGGAAAAAAGTGAGCAGTAAGAGGGGATAGAAGTTAAGCAGCGAGGGTATTGGAAAGGTAGACCTTTTAGAAGCAAAGTAGAGAGCGAGATAATATGCAGAAAGAGTGTGGAGATGGAGGAAGGTTTGGGAGGTGAGTCAAATGAGTTGAGGAATTTTTGGAGGCACCTAGGTTGGGAGGATTCAAAGGCAATGAGTTATAGGATTCACGTTTGGCAGAGTCAAGAGCAGAGGAGTAGTTTTGAAGAAACATTGAAGTAGAGTTGGAGATCTGAGGAGTGTCTTGACCTTTGCCAAGTGCAAAGCCTTTTCCGTATTGTTGTTTTCAGGATGCGGGTGGGAGGTGTAATCCAGGGTCGTGAAGTGGGGATTTAGAAGTGAATGTAGTAAGAGGGTAGTGAGAGGAGAAGGGAACATAGAGAGCAGTGGATGGAAAGGTGAGTTTAACAAATAGAGGAGAGTGTGGTGTAAGTTAGAGGGGTAGTCAGCAAGGTTTCTGGAGGGAAACCTGCACCTAGTAACAGTTGAAGTAGATGGAGAGGCAGGAATGGAGATTGAGGCAAAGAAGATAGAGTGATCGGAGGGAGAAGGAGCGGTGGAGATATTAGAAGCAGAAAGTTGAGAATAAGGTCAATGAATTTTCCATTTGAATGGGTGGGCAGATAATTGACAGAAGAGAGTGAGTGGTTAAGGAGAAGAAAGTTAAAGTCAGTGGATAGAGCAGCAGAGAGAGAGGGGATGTTAAAGTCACCAATGACAATGAGGTGGGGATCGGGAGGGAGAGGCAATTATATGATATAATTTTTTTTTATAAAGTGCTTAATACGCTTAATACCGGGGACCAGTTTCTAAGCGCGAGACCGGGGAACTGGTGTTGATATGCGCTGTCTTGCTTCCAAGACAAATGTGCTGCCACTGCGCTATCCTCACAACCTAACTAGTTGGGAGAGCTGGTTGAATAATTGACATACTGGATGTTTGGAAGATCAAAACAATCCTAGACCACCACCACCACCTGCCAGTGAGGCGGGGAGAGTGGGTAAAGGTGTAGACAGGGTCATGAAGGGCAGCAAGGGTTGCATAGTCAGAGGGAGAAATCCATGTTTCGGTAAGGATAATGAAGTCAAGAGAAGGAGAAAAGAAGAAGTCAGAGGTGAATGAGGTTTTATTACAGAAAGGACTGTGCGTTCCAAAGAGCAATAGAAAGAGAGTGAAATATAGAATATTAGAGACGTTGAGTCAGAGAATTAGACAGGCACTTGGAGTAGGTGCGAGAAAAGGAAGTGTAATGGGAGCTGGGGTTGGAGTAGGTTTTGTGAATGGAGAGAGATTAATGGAACAAGTTGAGAAGTGGCATCGAGGACAAGAGATGATAGCGATGGGAAGAGGGTTGAGATGGTTATGAGTGTAGGAGAGTGAAGAGATAAGTAGAAGGGAAAGCTATAGCTAGCCGGAGAAATACCTAGTGGGGGCGACCTGAGAAGTAGCAATAATGGTACTTACAGACAAGTAGGAGGACACAACAAAGCAAAGGCTCATAGGCAAAGAGACTGGGGGAAATAAGATAGGTAAATTGCCCTTTACTTCAATGACCTCAACTTAAGATGCCCATGGGCTGAACACCCATATGGAGCTACTAAACTACGTGACATGGCAAAGTAATCTTAAGATGTCTGCCGCTTCCTGTTCCAGGACCCAAGTCACATTATCTGAGACTAGTGCCCCCAATTGTTGGTTAAAAATGGAGGCAGGTCCGTGAGAAAGCTGGGAGCAGTGCTGGCTGATAGCAGGAGATGTTGCTCTGCTCTCGAGTAGGCAACGTCACCTTGCGATGTCTCTCACTTTCGTCACCTAATCTAAGACCAGTGCCCAGAACTGGTGGTTAGAATGGAGGCAGGGCTGTGGGAAAGCTGGGAGAAGTGGTGTCTGAGAGCAAGAGTTGGTGCTGGTCTCTCCGGTGGGCAAAGCCAGTTGCTGCTCTGTTTAATGAGGAATTGGGTGGTGTGCCTTGACATTTAACAATTCTCCATGGCATCTTTCGCAGCCCATTTGTTATTAATGCAGGGTTTGAATGTAGCATTCATACTGGGGATTATAGTTCTGTTCATAGAGACATAGATCAAAAAGCTTAAGGTTGCTTCTGACACCATTTCAAGATGTCTGACTGCTATAAAAAATAGTCCTTTCTCTCTGATTATCTAAAAGAGTGCCCCTTTCTTCTGAAATATCCTGCAGTGCTCAATAACACCTCTTCAACAGGATGATTTTGTAGTTAATAGGCGGCTTCGTAGTGGTGTCTTAACAGGTATCAGGTGTTGCTGCAGGACTCGTCAAGTCTTAGCGACCCGCGTTATCGTCCCTCGCTGATCGTTCAGCATTCAGGCGGGAATAATGCGTGTCTCGTACCCTAGATTATAAGGATATAAAAAGTACAAAGGAGTTCCATGACCAAATAGAGAATTGAGACTAAAGGTCGAGTTACTTCATAAGGTCACAGAACTTTGAGGTTTCTTGCAATAAAACCGTTTTTACACACGGTGAGGGGTATGATGGGGTACTACATGATCACACCCTCACTCTGTTCAAGTATTGTCCTATTGTCCTCATACTTAAGATGAGGAAAGATGTATTTGAATGGTTCATATGTACAATAATTGTGGAATTGTTTATGGTTGGCAATACCCCACACAACCCACTAAACTCAGTTTTGTAATGTTCTACAACCAAGAACTGTGAGCAGAGTTTAATAAATGCAGTGCAGATAATGGGCAGATTTCTTCAGATGGGAATGCATCAAAGAGTGTCTCCTCAGATTCCAAATCCAGAAAAACGAAAAGCCTATACTACTGCACAATACTGTATCCGCAGTGATCAGATGCTCCTAGCACAGACACATTCTGAGCTCAGAATATCTATTCTCTGACTTGTCTTTTTTTGTTTTGCACTTAAGCATATTAAAGTGCAATTAGCCGTAGTTGGTTGCAGACACAGCAGCAAGTGGATGACTGGGAATGGTTATTGTCCCTTCAGAGGTACAAATGTTGGATATTAATGGGATAGATTAGTAAAGCTATCTGTTGTGTAGAACAATGTCTGCAAGCTGGTGATCATATTGTGCATTTTTGTTACCTTTGTTTCTTTCCAGGGGCAATTATTTAAGCTTACATTAGTTTGCATGCTGATAATTGTAATCTTCCATTTAGGGTGTGTAAAATAAAGCTACAATCACACACTTTTTGCTCAACATGTTTCTAGAATGATTTTATATATTTGCAAGTTCTTTTATTTTATAATTTGTGCATGTTTCAATTCAGCTTTACAAAAGGGGTGTTATTTAACCCTGGAGTTTGTACACTTTTTACACATCTACCGGCTGCCTGCCATGATCCCACCACTTTCCTCCCCCCATCACTATGGACACTACTGAACCGCCGGTGGATACCCACAGAACAGTATTCCATTTTCAGAACTGAGTAAAAGCAATTTCTGTGGTTTTGGTTTTAAAATAAGTGGCAACATCCAGTTAGTTGCAAGTTCTCCTGTATGTACTCATGCAGCACTCAAGAAACATACTAACAAACTTGTCTCATTAACTAATTTGATTTATTTTAATGTATAGAGCCCTTATGTTAGGGTGACCAGACGTCCCGGTTTTGCCAGGACGGTCACCATATTTGGTGCTCCGTCCTCCTTTCTCAAGATTATGTTCCCATAGGAAACTGCAGTGGTCCTGGTTTTTTGAAGTAGGACTTCATAGCTGGCAGGCAGGAACGCACAATCTGGCACGGAAGAAATTCTGCATTGTACAACTTAATATAGTGTTCGTTTGTGATAAATTAATTATAATATGTGTTTCTTAAAATAGTATAAGTTTCTACAGGGGTGGTACCCCACACATAAGGTATTGACCCCTCCTACTTAGTGGGGATATAATAATATTAAATCTCAAAAAAAGGGGACGGTTATGGATCTATATCTATACCTACAAACACGGTCTGTACCTAGACATCACCATATCAACAAGACAATATAGGGTGTATATCCTCAGACAATACAACATGACATATTTTAATATTCAATAATCAAAGCAACCAAAATCCTGACACATACATCTCTAAAATACATAAAAAGCATATGCACATGTTACAATACAATATACAAAACACATAAAAAATTGGTGTTAAAAAACCAAGAAACAATAATTAGAACCGGCAGAGGCACAGAGCCAAATCAATTGTTGTTGCTCAACACTGTACCCATCAAAGCCCGACTTATATAGGTTTCTGTCCTGAATGTTATGTAATAACTGGACATTCCTCAGGGGCAATCATGTATCTTGTGCTTTGACGTGGCATTCTTTTTCCACTCAAGATTCTAATTCTTAAATTCAATAATGGTACTCCAAAATCTGCAGGTACAATAAACATACATAAAACATAGCAATATGTGGGCATCACAGGTTTAAAGTACTTCGCCTACCCCTCACCCTCAATACCAAAAAAGGGTAAAAACAAGTAGGAAAATATTAATATATCTCTACCTGTGACATGTGCCCCAAGGGTATAATTCTCTTAGGCCATAAAAGGATAATTATCCTCAGTTCCATATGCAAAGGTCTTCACATCCAACAAGGTCCACCTGTTCAGACTTTACCGAAAAAAATGAGGCAATTGCCCCCCAACAAACGATTAAAATCAGGTACTGTTATACCGTCACAAGCATCTATGTCAGCACCTAAGTGAAACACCAACCACCACCACCAACGTGTAACCTCACCTTAGCAGTCCAACTCTAGTAACAGAGGGTAGGTCTTGGAGCGCTTCCAATGTGTTCCAAGAGTGAACAATAGGTTCAGAAAGGTCTACCAACGTATCCAAATTGCGTGGCCAGTCAACCATACAGAAGTAATCTCCCAGTTATAGTCAGTAGCCAGGGCCTACAAACCAAAACCCAGTGTCAACAGCTTAGTGATGGTTATAAGTATAACCTCCATTTCTTACAAACACTCAAATGATCTGTACATAATACGTGCCCTGCGGATGCTGGCTTACCTTGTGTATGTTCAATGCGAGTATAACCAAACAAACTTCAGTCTACACGGCAAACCGAAGCGACCTCGCTCACCCGACCTGCTCGGCTTAAAAAACGCTGCCATATCACGTGATCACTAGACGTGAAAGCAGCAGAGTATGTTGCTGGGCAACCACGTAATCACCAACCAAACACGCGACAACAACAGAACGCGATCACGTGATCACTCCCACTCTTCGCATTGTAAATAAACCCGGCCCACTCGATACTACGAGCAGCTGGTCGACAGGGAGGCGGGGAGGGGGAGGGACAAAGGGGTTGTCCAAGAAAGGCGGACACAACTCATGGCGCCCGACCTGATATGGGTAGATCAAAGCCAAGGCACACCAAAAGGCCCCATCCTTGGAACTGCAGGTATGAGTATTTACAAGAAGAATCACAGTACCACCATAAAGTCACATTAATGCCTAATTAACCATCGATATTACGCCACATTACAAGGGCGTTACCAGAAGGAAATGCAAAAAACGTTACATGTGAACTTCAATCGGGTCAGAATCATCTCACATTGTGCCACTCAATATTTTCATTGAGACCTGTAAGATGACTTTTGGTCATAAAGATTAGTTTTTGTTCTAGATTGACCAATTTTTTGTTAATCAGTGTTTGGCAATTGCCTGTAATCTTTTTCAAAATGCACCACTCAAATTCATTTTCCGAATGTCCCATGGATCTAAAATGAGTGACCAAAGGAGCTGTTTCAATATTATTCCTCAGGCAACTCCTGTGTTCAATCATGCGTGTCTTGCATTTCCTATTGGTCTTGCCGATGTATATTAGCGCACACGGACATCTAATCATATAGATTACATTGGTCGTATTGCAATTTGTATGTTCCTTCAACAGCCAGTCATGTTTAAGACCTAAGTTCACCACAGACACTTTCTTTGTTAAAGGACACATTACACAATTACCACAAGGGTGATGGCCCAAAACTTGAGGAAGGTCCCAAAGAGTACTCTGTACTCGTGGACGGGTTACCATACGTTGTACACCATTTTTCATAACCAGATTCCTAATGTTTGTGCTTTTCTTAAAAGCTACCACTGGAGGGGCAGTACCCATACATTTCTTCCAATTCTTAACAACAATCCCCTTAACTTTGTAAGATAAGTTGCTAAAGGTGTTGACCAGAACCAAAGGAGGGTTATCTGTGTCTTTGCTCTTTTTCTCAAACAAAGAGCCTCGATCATTATTGAATGCTCGTTTAGCAGCTTGTTTCACCACTCTCGAAGGGCAACCTCTATTATTCAGTTTCTCAATCAAAACATTAGCACCTTCTTCATAATTCTCTTTAGTGCTGCTGTTGCGTTTGATCCGCAAAAATTGACCAAAAGATAAATTGTCATGATCATGTTTTGCATGATGGCTTTTATAATGAAGCATTTTTATCTGTTGCCTTCACATATGGTTTCACACACAATTTCCGAATTGTTATGATAAATTGTGAGGTCCAGATAATTGACTTCCCTCACGCTAAAAGTAGCCGTAAATTTGAGATATCTATTTTGAGTGTTCAACCATGTCAGGAAGTTTTCAGCCTCTTCTACTGAGCCATGCCATACCACAAAGACATCATCGATATACCTCAACCATTTGGTTATCTGATTTTTGAAAGGGTGCAAGTTAGAGTTTACAACTGTCTGTTCTACCATGTCCACATACAAGTTCGCTAAATTAGGAGCCATAGCGGCCCCCATTGCAGTGCCTTCAACTTGCATATAGAACTGACGGTGTCCAGTCAACTGGTCGACTGCAAACTGGTCGACTGCAATTTGGTCGACACCATTTGGTCGAATGCCAAATGGTCGAATTTTTTTTTTTTTTTATATATATGTGTTTTGTGGGTTTTCGTGTGGGGAAAAAAAAGAAAAAAGAAAAAAAAGGGGGTTGGGGGGGGACCCCCCCAAAAAAACCCAAAAAATGGGTAAAAAAAAAAAAAAAAAAAATTCGACCATTTGGCATTCGACCAAATGGTGTCGACCAAATTGTCTGTTGACCAAATGTTTTTGACCATTTGACTGGTAACCAGAACTGACCGCAAAATTGGAAGAAATTATTGACAAGGGCTGTTTCCGCACACCACAAAATGAATGCATTACTCACAGGGTGGTTGTCTTCTCTTAAAAGTAATGTTTCTTCAATTACTTCCTAAATAGCACGCTGCAGAATATTCGTGTACAGAGATTGGATATCAAGGCACATCAACACATCCGTAGACGGACTAAAGGACACGCCTTCTATTTTGGAAATAGCATTTCTGGTATCTTGGACATAACTCTGCATTTCCATCACAAAAGGTCTCAAGTATATATCCACAAATGTGGACAGGGGTTCCAAAATGGAGTTAACCCCAGAAACTATTGGTCTGCCAGGAGGTTTCTCTATACTTTTGTGAATCTTGGGGAGGATATAAAAAATAGGGATTCTAGCTGTCTCCCTAGCCAAATACTCTCCTTCCTGTTTGCTGATCAAGCCTAACTCAATCGCTTTGCCTACCTTATCTTTAATCATTCTCTGAAGTCTGGGAGTGGGATCCCGATCCACTTTGCAATAACTGATATTGTCAGAAAGGAGTCTTTCACATTCCTCAATATAATCCTTCTTATTCAGAATGACTATAGCCCCACCTTTACCTGCCTGATGGATCACAATGTTATTGTTATTACCCAAATCCCGTAGTAATCGGGTTTCCTTTTGGCTAAGGTTGGAATTCCTAGGGATACCTTTTTGTTCCAGTAGTTCTATTTCCTTAAGAACTTTTTTCTCAAACACTAATGACTCGAATGAGTGTGGGCAGGAGGACAAAACGTCGAAGGATTTCTCAACCCACTAAAGTTGGTCTGTGTGTTGGAAGGTTGATCGCCGAAAAACTCCTTAAGATGGACTTTACGCATAAATGCATTGAATTCAAGCCTGAATTCAAAAGGATTATGAAATTTAGAAACTACAAAATTCAAACCCTTATTCAGAGTTTTCTCTTCTTCCACTGACAACACATAGGTAGATAAGTTAACTACCAACCCCGGTAGCTGCGTGTCTGCATCTGGCCCATATTCCATTCCTGCCCGCCAATGCCTCTGCCTAAAAAAGGTTGGCATCCTGGTCTGTTCCGGGAGCCTCGATTATTGCCCTGATTCCTGCCCCTACGGCCACCCCTGCCTCTTTGGCCCGGATTGGTGTCATCCTCATTGCTCACTACATTACCTTCTTCACTCGAACTATAGGAAGTGTTCCTAAACCTCACCCTACGATTGTTTTTTTGTATGCCACTCTGAGCACCAAACACGTAATCTTTTGTGGTATATGGAAATGTTTTGTCATGTGAAAAACTCGTGAGATCCTTCTTAAGTCTCTTAATTCTTTCTGAACTAGTGTCCATTTTAAAAGTTTGCATTTCTTTCAGATGTGCATCTAGTTTAGTCTTGAAAACCTCTATATCAAATTTTTTCTTCATTTCTTCCTCCAACGTGGTTAACTCAATCATTATCTTCTTACTTGTTTCCTGCGCTGTTTCAATAATAAGGACTAACCAATCCCTCCAACACTTATTGGCTATATAACTCCATTTCAATTTGAAATCTGTATTGTCCAAAAAAAGTCTGGGTTCATTACGAACTGTTAAGCACTGTGGGAGGGCCTGATTTTTCAAGTATTCCAGCATAATTATAGCGTGTAATTCTGTGCGGACTAAACGTTTACGTACTTGCGTTAGTTCGTCCCATTGATCATCTTTACTCATTTCACAGAGTTCGCTATCTAAGTCTGAATCAGGGATAGAATTCTATAGTTTCAATATATAATCTTCTGTATATCCCAAGCTCTTATCTGCATTAGAAGCCATATTAAAGGAAGACAATTTGGAGGTTAGGATAGAGTCCCAATACTACTATTCAGATCACACTGGAAAGATGTACATTCACGACCCTGTGGACAATGTGAACACAATTTTTTCAGACCAGTGCACAAAAAAACCCTACAACGAGACAAACGTTGCCTCTTAAAGCATAAGTTTCTACAGGGGTGTTACCCCACACATAAGGTATTGACCCCTCCTACTTAGTGGGGATATAATATTATTAAATCTCAAAAAAAGGGGAAGGGTATGGATCTTCGGTTTGCCGTGTAGACTGAAGTTTGTTTGGTTATACCCGCATTGAACATACACAAGGTAAGCCAGCATCCGCAGGGCACGTATTATGTACAGATCATTTGAGTGTTTGTAAGAAATGGGTTTTGGTTTGTAGGTCCTGACTACTGACTATAACTGGGAGATTACTTCTTTATGGTTTACTGGCCACGCAATTTGGATACGTTGGTAGACCTTTCTGAACCTATTGTTCACTCTTGGAACACATTGGAAGCGCTCCAAGACCTACCCTCTGTTACTAGAGTTGGACTGCTAAGGTGAGGTTACATGTTGGTGGTGGTGGTTGGTGTTTCACTTAGGTGCTGACATAGATGCTTGTGACGGTATAACAGTACCTGATTTGAATAGTTTGTTGGGGGGCAATTGCCTCATTTTCTTCGGTACAGTCTGACCAGGTGGACCTTGTTGGATGTGAAGACCTTTGCATATGGAACTGAGGATAATTATCCTTTTATGGCCTAAGAGAATTATACCCTTGGGGCACATGTCACAAGTAGAGATATATTAATATTCTCCTACTTGTTTATACCCTTTTTTGGTATTGAGGGTGAGGGCTAGGCGAAGTACTTTAAACCTGTGATGCCCACATATTGCTATGTTTTATGTATGTTTATTGTACCTGCAGATTTTGGAGTACCATTATTGAATTTAAGAATTAGAATCTTGAGTGGAAAAAGAACGTCACGTCAAAGCACAAGATACATGATTGCCCCTGAGGAATGTCCAGTTATTACATAATATTCAGGACAGAAACTTATATATGTCGGGCTTTGATGGGTACAGTGTTGAGCAACAACAATTGATTTGGCTCTGTGCCTCTGCCGGTTCTAATTATTGTTTCTTGGTTTTTCAACACCAATTTTTTTATGTGTTTTGTATATTGTATTATAACATGTGCATATGCTTTTTATGTATTTTAGAGATTTATGTGTCAGGATTTTGTTGCTTTGATTATTGAACATTAAAATATGTCATGTTGTATTGTCTGAGGACATACACACTGTATTGTCTTGTTGATATGGTGATGTCTAGGTACAGACCGTGTTTGTAGGTATAGATATAGATCCATACCCTTCCCCCTTTTTTGAGATTTAATAATTTCTTTGAATAGTAACACTTAAACCCCCTTCTCCTCCAAACGCTACTGATGTGTAGTGCTTTGACTGCCAATTTCAAGAGTTAGTCCTACTTTTATGTCAATTGCCTAGTCCCGGTTTTTTACTTTTTAAATCTGGTCACCCTACCTTAAGTCTAAGCACTGTACATAATTCATAATTTCATTTAAAAATGGCATAAGAAAAAGGGCGTAAAAAAATGGGGTACAACGTCTTTAGCAGCGATGAAGGAGAAAGAAGAAGAGGAGTTTTAAAATGGCTGGCAGGGTAGAACTGGGCATAAAACTGTCTCAAGCACCAATTAAAAAGTAGGCCACAGTTGAAAATGGCAATTCATTCCTTGTGTGACAAACTTTTTGAATAGCACCCAAGGGGCCGTTTTTAGATGAAATGTGATGCAAGTTGTGCAATTTTGCGAATATGTATTCAGCAACAATGGTGAAAACGACTATCTGCATAGTGCAGTAACTCATCAAACTGGCCCACATTGGCCAAAAAAGTAGCCCACTATCATTAAAAAAAAAAGGGCCCGGGAATTGCCCTGTTGCCCTATAGGCCAGTCTGAGCCTGCTGGCTGACCCACAGAACCGTGGCAGGACAAGACAATAAATGGTGACTGTGACTGATTTGGGAAGCAAAGGAGAATGAGACATGAAAGCTAATGCCAAGATTACGACAGGAAGAAGAAATTAAAAGACGATGAGGAGGAAAATAAATAAGGCTAGTGGGGAAGAGTTATAGGGAGGTGGTGCATGACAGACGATATTTTTATCTTGGATGAGTTAGGGTGAACGGATGATCATTGAACCAGCGATTAATAGCCGGGAGACAGTTAGAAATAGTCCAATGGAGGTGGTCAATGAATGAGGGAAAAGAAAAAACTTTGTATACAAATTAGTGTTAAGACTGAAGGCAATGACAATAGATGAAAGAGATAATGTTGAGAGGTAATAGTAAAGAACTAAAACTGAGCTTTGGCCAAACCATGGCAAAGAGGAGTAATGTGGCTAGAAAGATACAGAAAAGGGAAGAATAGAGCCAGAAAAGCCCAGCGAAGAAAGCAAAGAACAATGAATAGAGCGATCCACTGTATCAAAATTTGGAAAGCGCTGGATGGGCCTATGATACTCTGGGTACAGTTAATAAAACACATTTTGTTTCGCAAGCTTGCAGGATGATAAAGTTCCCTTTTATACACTTCTCTCAATGCAGATTGTTCCATTACAAATAAGCAAACTCTGATATATATTACAGGGACTGCAGTAGCGGCCCTGTAGTTATGGTTAAGTTGCTCAACCCATAGGAAGAGCAGTTTTTAGACACCTTATTACGTTGGTGCCATTCGACAAGTCCTCACCAAACGTTGCAAAGAAAGTGTATGGCCACCTCTGAATGATTCTGCAAGGTTTAGCGGGTTTCATCAAGGTGGGGGCAAAGTTATAGAGGGGGTCCCAAAACGTTTGAAATCCTCATAGACATACATTGAAAAAAGATTCTGCTCACGCCTACAGCCAAAACCGCTGGACGGATTTGTACCAAACCTGCGCGAGGAGCAGCGGTTTGGTACAGAAAGCGTGCTTTTGTAAATTTTGGGTAAATCTGTCCAGTAGATATTTTTAAAATGGGCAAAAAGCAGGTACAAAATAGTGATTTCTGAGTCCAGTCCAAGGACTCACGTCCTGATTCGTGGTCCGCGGACACCTCTATGCCAATAAGAACATCGTGCAACATTCGCGGATGTCATACGTGCCCGCTGAATGGTCAATTAAAAACGTGAGGTCAAAAACGTTGAAACAGACGCCATATTGGATTTGTGCCTATAGTCCGCAGAGGTAAAAATATATTAAAATATTAAAAAATACGACATTAAACTTGTCTCTGGGGAGGAGAGGGGAGGGTTGATGAGGATGGGGTGGGATATGTCCAGAAAAAGCCAAAAATTGGGTGCTTATTCTTCTGTCAAGTCCGCAAACATCTCAGATGTTCAGGGACATTGCTGGGATGTTCGCGAACCAACGTAAAAAGACATCCATGCATTTTTCTGCATTATTGGGTCAGTGAAAAGCAGTTTTTGGATGGCTTATAACTTTGATTCAATGAAACTGCATGATATCTTGTAATATTATTTTAGACCCAACATCGAATGCTTAACTCGTGATATACATTTGGTGTCTGGATAGTGGGCCTGGTCCTCAGCAAACGCAAATGTGTACTCTGATTTGTTCATTGGGGAATGTGGCATGGCCGAAGCCGACACTGAGCTAGGATGCAGGGGAGGTGCAGTGAATAATAGGGGTGGTTTGGTTCAGCTGGGGTCGTAGTGGAGCCTTATGCCGTAGGCAATTGAACAATGATTTGCATCCCCAGCATGCACTGCTGATAACAACAGACATAAGTATGTGTTGCAAAAAATATGTTTCTTAAAGGAGGTTTATAGTTCTTTCATAAATATTAAAAGAGGAATTATGAATAACATATATATAATGCTGTAACACCATGAAACATTTTCACTTATAAAAACCTATTAAATTGACAGAAAAAACTTTGTTAAAGGGATGTTATGGTTAAGATGCATCCCACCCTTGGGACTCCTCTGCTCCAATAGTTGCCCTGTCAAGTCCCACCTTGGAATACACTGGCATTTCCCTCCTGGGTTTTCATGAGCATTTGCACATCCATACTGCCCATTCTATTTATGCACTTCTCTCACTGCACAATGCATATGTGCATTTATAGGAGTATTGTGTACAATTGTTTTGTATAAGTAATGGAAATATAGATGCAAACGATTTGTAAAAGATTGTTAAGTGGCAGTTGGTGCGTGGAAGCTTAATATGGCCATAGGGTTCTATGTACAGTTTTTGCAAGTGATTGGTGGATGGATGTGTGACTGTTTGAAAGGTGGCATTGAGAAAGTGTTACAAATATAAAATTAAAAAGGGCAGAAGGGCTGCCCTGTGCGATGGTGGGTACATGTCATCCGGGTCATTTAATGATCCATGGCGTGGAAAGGGGACTGTGGAAACCAAGGATTGTTATAAAGGTTCATCGATTGTGGTCCTTATTGTATGCTAGAGAAAGGTATTTGGGATAGAAAATAGTTTCTGTCGTTTTATATTTTTCTCTAATTTATAAGTGTACATTAGCACTCCGGGCAGGGGAGCCAGCCAATCAGGTGGTAGGAACACGGCCTTGAACCGCTGGTAGAAGCCTGCTTTCCAAGCCGCCTGATGGCCGGCTGTCCCTGCGCCATCTTCCTCCCCACCCTCTGCGCCATTTTTCTTTTTTTTACCCCAACTTACTTTATTTCGGCGGCGGCGGGTGCTGCTGCTGCATTTGCTCCTTCTCTTTGCCTCCCGCAGGCCGTCATGGAAAGGGAAGAGGGGCTCCGTATGGAGCCCCTCTTCCCTTTCCAGGGTGGCCATCTTGGAAAAGGATTTTCCCTCCTACAGTGGGACGCCACTCCGCATCCCGCTGTAGGAAGGAACATCTTTTTTTAGCACCCTGGGTTACTGCTTTGGCAACCCGCAGTGCTAATGGCCTTCATCCCCCTTTGCATGGGCTGGAACTGGGGATACCGGTCTGGAGCCCTCGTTGTCCGCCCTCTCTTCACATGGGCCAATAATTTGGGCTTCCGGGCCGTTATCCCCCATTCCAGCCCCTAGAATGGGGGATGAAGGCTACATTACTCCCATTAGCATAACACAAAATGCTAATGGAATGTTGGAAAATCTTATTGAGTCTATCTACTTTACTGAGAAATGTAAAGTAGATGGAGTCTATAAGATTTTTTTAGTTCTATTTTTTAACTGTGAAAGGTGGTTCTTAAAGGAACCTTTTTTTTAATTATATTTTTTTTCTCAGGAGAGGGCAGAAGGTAAAATGGGGATGTAAATGTTTTTATTATCATTTTTTTCTTAGGAGAGGGCAGAAGGTAAAATGGGGATGGAAATTAGCAAAGAGGCACCAAGCAGTAATATGGAGGGGCAGGTGGACAGGCAAAGATGTTGTACGTGTGTTACATCTATGGTAGGGGGCAGTGTTTCTCATGCACCTTCAATACAACTTCAAAAGCACTTTGAAATAGCTCCCCCCTGCAGAGTGGTGTGGTGCAGTATATACATAGTACTGTTGTCTTTGAAAGATATGGATCAACAGCCTCTTTTATCGCTCGCAAGGTAGCTGGTGGGATTTTGTGTCCCACAGAAGTAGGCTGTGTGGTTATAGTATTGATTGAGGAAGCTGAGGTGGGGGAAGACAGCCTAGTACTTGCTAATAAAGGAACCGCCTTTTTGAGAGCATTGCAGTGGTTGGATTGGTGTGGCGGCGCATGGAGGTGGTCCCGTATGAGTGCTGTCCAGGTAGTCCGCGACTGAGTACAACATTGCAGCTTTAGCCTTTGGTACATTCCCAACAGTGGTAAAGAACTGCCACACCCATGATTCTCTCTGGGTGCTAGAGGTAAGCACTTCCTCTACCTCATCTTATTGGTCCTCTTCATTTTCTTTTGAAGTACTGTGCTTCTTTTGTTGTGTAGGTCCTTTAGCTGGTGGTGGTGGTGGCTCTTGGGGAGGAGGGATGTAATTTAAGATAAATAGCAGTTTTGCATTCTTCGAAGTATGTGCTCTGTGGTAGATTGTTAATGGATAATGAGTAAGAATAGGTGTAGGAGTTGTGCAAGGGTAAATTATAAGCTTGAAAGTTCTTAGATCAGCAGCAAATGCAGTTCGGAACTGTAAATGAAGCACAGACCCGATCGTGAAGTGCGGATGCATTTGTGGACACATCTTCTTGATGCGCGCAATGTTATGTGACTCTGCCCGGAAAGCCTGCGATGACGTCAGAAGTTCGCGGATGTCGGCGATCTCAAAAACAGTGGAAAAAGTTGCAAAAAGTGTAATGATGTGTTAAAAACTATGCTAGAAGGTGTGAATGGCAGAGTTTCAAGGTGAAAGCTTGTAAATAGGACACAACAATTGCTATATTGGGGTAAGTAAGATATTAGTAAATTGTAGGAGATTAGTGGGCACTGGTAAAAACTCATGAAATTCACTGGAAAAAAACATTGTTAAAGGGACGTTATGCTTAAGTTGCACTAATAAAAACCTATGAAATTGAATGAAAAAACATTGTTTTAGGGATGTTACGATATGATATGATATGATGAGGCATTTATAACGCAGCTGTACACAAGTGTTTCTAGGCGCGACAAGACAATGAGGGGGAAACAAAGAGAGGACAAAATAACTATCTTACTAGGCCCTGTGTCATTCAGATCGCGCAAGTGCAGGGAAGAGGAAAGGGGAGAAGTGCCAGGGGTAGGGGAAGGGAGAAGTGCAGTTAACTCACAAGTGCAGCCAGCAGGTGGCTCATACTTCAAGAGAGAAGGGACTGTAGGGTTGCAGATGCAGACCCTTAAGTGCTGGGGAGCCCGGAGCAGTGCAAGGGCAATTTTACATGCAGGAGCCTGGGCCCGAGTTCAGAGGGTGACCAGGTGACCAGTGTGCAGAGCAGTCAGGTGCATCCGCAGGGGAGAGGAAGAGAGAAAGCAGAAGCGAAAAGGAAGGTCTTGAGTTGCTTCAGCAACCAGTGGTGGTTATGCTCAAGTTTTATAGAGGTAGGGAGGCTGTTCCAGAGGGAAGCCCCAGCCGAGGAGCTAGATCTGCCCTCAACTCTCTGAGTCTGAAGAGAAGCGTCTGACCCTCACAGAGTTGGGGGTGGATGAGCAGAGAGCTTGAGAAGGAATATGTTTTGGAAGAGAACGTTGGAGGTAGAGCGGTCCCGGGCCCAAGAGAGCCTTGTGGACGATGCAGAGGGTCTTGAACTTCATCCTTGCAGCCACAGGGAGTCGATGAAGAGATTTCAGAGCTGGAGGGATGCGATCCTTGGGATTGAGGTCAAGGACAAGTCTTGCAGTCCTGTTCTTGATAAGTTGTAAAGGTTGAAGAGTAGAGGCAGGACGATTTAGAAAGAAGCTGTTGCAATAGTCCAGCCTAGAGAGGACCAGAGCTCTGGAGGCAGTGAGCTTCTCGGGGAAAGTGAGAAAAGGAAGAATACCTCTGAGGAGGTGCAGCTGATAGTTTGATTTCTTAGAGACATCAGAGATGTGAGGAGAGAAGGAGAGGATAGAGTCGAAGATGACACCAAGGTTCTTAGTCTCACAGGAAGGAGCAGGAAGAGGGTCCAGAGTGGGCGGCCAGAGAGAGAGAGGAAAGGAGGGAGAGGGTGTCCCAAGGAGGAGAATCTCAGTCTTACTTGCATTAAGGCAGACATCATTGGCGGCACACCATTACTCAATTGCGGCCAGATACTCTGGTATGAGAGAAGAAGCAGAGGTGGCTGAGGGAAGCCTGAAAGAGAGCATAGTGTCATCCGCATAACATATAATTGGAGCAGAAAGTAGCGATGCAGTGGGCAAGAGGTGCCAGGTAGTGGTTGAAGAGCCAGGGAGAGATGTTAGACCACTGCGGAAACCACAAATGGAGAGAGAGATACAAGAGATGAAAGTCCCCATTTGGACCTGAGAGGGTCTGCCAGTCAGAAAGGAGGTCAACCACGCCAGGGCCTGATGTGTAATATCAAGGTTGTCACAGAGGTGACTGAGCAGGATGGCATGGTTGACCATGTCAAAAGCAGAGGATAGATCTAGGAGAATGAGGACAGACCCGAGATTAGAATCAAAGTTGGAGAGCAAGTCCTCATGGGTGTTCAGGAAAGCAGTTTCCATGCTTCTGGCAGATCTGAAGCCAGACTGGGGGTCATGGAGGCAACCAACAGATTCAGTATGTAGATTTGCCGGGAGATGGGCAGCTTTTCAAAGAGTTTGCCTAGGAAAGGGTTGATGGAGATCAGGTGATAGTTAGCCGGAGAGGAAGGGTCAGCCAAGGGCGTCTTTAGAAGGAGATGCACAAGACAGTGCGTAAGAGGGAGGGGGAAAGTTCCAGTGGCAAAGGAGTGATTGCAGAAATCGGCCAAGGCTGGAGCAAGGGCCTCGATGTGGTTCTTGATGGTTTTGGATGAGCAGGGGAGAACCTGCTTTGACGAGACATTCATAGATCAGACTTGTCTAGAAACATTGTGAGGGGTGCACAGGGGAAAGGAGGAGAAAGGAGGAGGAGAGGTGGCCTCAGACAGGCCAGAAGTGGTAGAGGAGGATGAAGAGGAGGTAGAGGAAAAGAGGCTTGACAGGATGTCCTGAGTTGTAGTAGTGAAATGAAAGGACAAGGCCGTGCAGAGGGCCTGGGTGGGATCCAGAGAGGTAGAGACTGCAGCAGGATTGGACAGCTTCTTGCAGATTTTAAAAAGTTTGACCAAGTTGTTAGATGCCACAGAGATGCAGGCTTGGATGTAGGCTCTCTTCTTAGAGAGGACAGAGAGTCTGTACTGCCTTTGGAGCAGGCGGCATGCCAGTTTGTCAGGGAGTGCACCCAATGCCTTTCTCAAGTACCGAAGTACAAGTAAAACCGAAAAATCGCAAACATTCACCAGTTACGGTAAGCTAAGCAACCATAACTTGCGCTACCACGTGCCCTACTGAAACTAATACCTAGGGCATCAAAGATGACATCACAAATGTCATTGATGACATCACTGATGACATCACATATACAATTAATTTTGATGAAAAGTCTGTACAATATATAATGTTGGTAACAAGATGTCAGGAGTGATCGGGAGACCTATTCTGAACTACTTAATGTATTAAAGAATGTACTCAACTAAACAAAACATTGTATTGGAGTGTTGTTGTTAATACAGGAACTTAATCATACACACTAATTGGCAATGGCTGCAGCATGCACCATAGAAGTCCAATATTTCTAATCTGGTAATTTTGGATAGTAAAATAATTAATGCTACCTTATCAGAGTTTTGAGTACTGTTAAACATGGAATAAGTAGCTAATAATTCAAGACGTAGTACATACTTGTGTTAGTGCAAACAATACATATGAAGACCCACAATGCATACAAATCAGAAACACATATAGGGAAACTAAAGTAAGGAAGAAAGAAACAACATCACCAGAAGATGTCAATAACATGAAAGTTCATCATCATGTATACAAATGAATTGTGTGTTTGAGGCCTGCTTATTTCCCCATATATGTGCACCATGAGCTGAGACCAAACCCTAAGGAAAGTTCTTCAAGAACATACAAGATGGTGAATGCCTAGATATATAACACATTTTCAATTTTTATATTCTGACTGGAAGTGAACAAAACCGCCTGACATAGATATGTCAGTGAATAAAAACATGTGGCCCAGATATGTGATGTCATCAATGATGCCATCAATCACATTTGCGGTGTTATCTTTGAAGATCCTGGTTGTTAGTCTTAGCAGTGCACAGTGGTGGCGTGAGTTATGGTTGCTTAGCTTACCATAATTGGCAAATTTCTGAGGTTTTTCAGTTTTACTTGTAACCATAACGTCCCTTTAACAACGTTTTTTCATTCAATTTCATAGGTTTTTATTAGTGCAACTTAACCATAACATCCTTTTAAGAAAGTTTTTTCAGTGAATTTTATAGGTTTTTATTAGTGCAACTTAACCATAAGTGCCCTTTAGCAACGCTTTTTTTAATAGGGAATATATATATATATATATATATATATATATATATATATATCACACGGCCCGTGGTAGTGACCGTGAGTTATGGTTACGTTGCTAAACTCATAGGAAGAGCACTTTTTCGGCAGCTCCCCCTGGACGAATCCTCACCAAATTTTGCAACAAAAAGTATATGGTCAGCTCTGAATTTTCTCGCCAAGTTGGGAGAGGTTTTGTGCAGGGGGAGGCATAGATATAGGGGGGGACACACATTTTATTTTTCCCATAGACTGAATGGGGGAAAACATTGCGCACGGCTACAGGCTGAACGGCTGGACGGATTTTCACCAAATTTGCAGCAGGAGCGAGGTCTTGGGTCAGAAAGCGTACCTTTGTGTGTTTTGGTGGAAATCCGACCGGTAGTTTTGTTGCAAAGAACTGAAATTCACATCCCAAACAAATGGTGATATCTGGGTCCGCTCCGCGGACACATTTCCCTGTTCGTTCCGCGGACAGAAGTATCATTGGCTCGCGGTACAGCATGCTGTTGGAGAAGTTTGGGCGCGGCCGGTGGTTGGCTGGAGGGAAGCGTGGTGTGCGTCAAAATTCTCTGGGAATGCCGCCATGCTGTATCGGAGGAGAGTGCGGCAGCGGAAGGGTCTGGAAAATGTACCGTAAAACCTGTTTGCAGCGACCTTTTCCTGTGGTGAGTGGTGGTATAGCAATTTTGAAGGGGAATGAAGTGCACATGACATAGGTTGGGAGCGCGGGTGGCTGTGCTATGCGGATGGAATGCGGTAGTTTTCTATATCTATGCCTCCACCCGCACATGGTACATGGGCACATGGTGGCATGCATGGGTGCAGGAAGTTGCGTTTGGTCTGTAGAAGGATAAGACTATTGGGTGTATGGGTGAAGGCCGTAGAGAGTAGGGCATGCACTGAAGAGCGTACAGCTTTAGCATACCCACCGCAGTAACACAAGTGTGGGTGTGCATCCGGTACAGGGTGCTGCTTGCATAGTGCGGTGTGTGCTTATTGGTTGCAGTAGGGCAGTGTGGCGATCAGATTGTGGGTAGTGTGGCAGTGACACAATAGTTTGGGAATGGAAGTGGGGACGGCCATGGTATGTGAATGAAAGTGCAGAGGAGTGCAGGAGAGAGTGTTTTCTTTGTGCATTATGGTAACTGGTGCAATTTGTTGCTGCATACTTACATGGCAGTGCGCAGGTTGGATAGCTTGTGCCGCGACCTGTTTGCGCCGACCTCTTTCCGTTATGAGTAGTGGCATGGTAATTTTAGAAGGGAAATGAAGTGCACATGACATTGGTTGGATGGGAGCTCAGGTGGCTCTGCTATGCGGATGGAATGTGGTAGTGGGGCACATGGTTGCATGCATGTGGTAACTGGTGCATTTTGTTGCTACATAGTTGCATGGCGGTGCGCAGGTTGGGTAGGAGTGCTGGTGGTAGTGCTGTGTATGTGGATAGTCGAAGTTGGTGACATGGTGCAATGGATGGTGCCATTATGTAGCAGTGAGACTGTTGAAGGCTTAGCCTGTTGGGGGCATGGCTGAAGGGCGTAGGCTGAAGGCCATGCACTCAAGAGGCCAGGAGTTTCTGATACACCCGGCAGTAATGAATTTTGGATTGTGCAGCAGTTAGCGAGTGGTGACCTGTAAATAGTGTGTGTAGAGCATATTTCAGACGCAATAGAGCAGGAGAAGTGAGCTGCCATGCGTGCATGTGTGGTTTTGCAGGTGAGAACACAGTTACAAAATGGTAACGTTTTTGATGTGTACTTGGCGATGGTGCTGTGAAAAGTAATGCAGTGTGGGAACTGGGTGCTGGGTTTGCATACTGTTAGTATGCAAGAGGATATGGTAGAGGTGTGCCTTGTTTGTGCTTGGTTACTATGGTGTGTGCTGAATTGTTGAAGTAGGGCCAATGTGGTGGAAATGTTGCGGTTAGGTTGGCAGTGACACAGTACTTTGTGAATGGGTGTGGGTAGGGGTGGTGGAGGCTGTGATATGTTAGTGGATTCTGGTGATAGGGACCTGTTTTCGGGAGTGCTGGTGGCAGTGGAGTGTACGTGGATTGGCGTAGTTGGTGATATGGTGAAATGCATGGTCCCATTAGGGTGCAGTGCATGTGTTCAAGGCCTAGCCTATTGGGTGCAATGCAGCAGCAGAAGTGAGCTGTCATGCGTGCATGCTTTGTTTCGTAGGTGAGGACACTGTTACAAGATGTTAACGTTTTTGATGTGCACTTGGCAATGGTGAGGTGAAAAGTCATGCAGTGTGGGCACTGTGTGCTGGGTTTATATACTGTCAGTATGGAAGAGGATATAGTAGACATGCACCTTAAATGTGGTGGTTACTATGCCTTTTGCTGATTTGTTTAAGTAGGGCCAATGTTGTGCAAAAGGTTGTGGGTAGGCTGGTAGTGGCAAAATACTTTGTGAATGGGTGTGGGTAGGGGTGGTGGAGGCTCTGGTATGTTTGTGGATTGTCCAGATTGCGACCTGTTTTTGTGATTGGGTGCAATGCAGAGGTTCAGTATGTGATTGGTGGGTGCGTGTACAGGTTGGGTAAGAGTGCTGGTGGCAGTGGTGTGTATGTGGATAGGCGTAGTTGGTGATATGGTCACATGCATGGAGGCATTACGTTGCAGTGCCTGTGTTCAAGGCATAGCCTATTGGGTGAATGGCCGACTTTGTATCTGGTAGAGGGTGGTGACCTGTAAAGAATGGTTGTGGAGTACATTTGAGATGCCATAGAGCAGCAGCAGTGAGCTGACAGGTGTTTATGTTTGTTTCTGCTGGTAGAACATGGTAAAGTTTTGAATGTGTGATTGGAGATTTTGCAATGAAAAGTCACGCAGTGTGGGCACTGGGTGCAGTGTGTGCATACTGGCAGTATGGCAGAGGGTATGGATGAAGTGTAACGTGTATGGGTTCTTTACTATGCTGTGTGTAGATTTGTTGAAGTAGGGCCAATGCATGGCCGTAGGCAGTAGGCCATGCATTGAAGAGCCTAGCACTTGACGAAACCCACACCACTAATGCAATTTTGACTGTGTATTGGGTATAGGGTGGTGACCTGTAAAGAATGGTTGTGCAGTACATTTTAGACGCCATAGAGCAGCAGAAGTGAGCTGGCAGGTGTGTATGTTTGGTTCTGCAGGTGAGGGCGCTGGTAGAACATGGTCAAGTTTTGGATGGGTGATTGGAGATGGTGTAACGAAAAGTCACGCAGTGTGGGCACTGGGTGCAGTTTGTGCATACTGGCAGTATGGCAGAGGGTACGGTTGTAGTGTAGCTTGTATGGGTTCTTCACAATGCTGTGTGCAGATTTGTTGAAGTAGGACCAATGTTGTGAAAATGTTGTGGTTAGTCTGGTAGTGACACAATACTTTGTGAATGGCAGCGGGTAGGGGTGATAGAGCCTATGGTATGTTGCTAATTGTGACCTGTTTCATTAATGGGTGTTTTATGGTTTGAGGGAGTTGGGTTGCAGTGCCGCTACGTATGTTACGTTTGTGCACAATGTTAGCTGCCCACATGGTTGCATGCATGGATTCATAGTGTTGTGCTGGATGTGGGTGAGGGTGGACTGCTGTGTCAATGGCGCAAGGTGTGCTGGGTGAGCCGCAGGATCATTGTGGATGCTGAAATAGGGCATCCTGTAGGAAACGTTTCTGGTGGAGGGGCTTTGGAATGAAAGGGAACGTGCTCTCAGAGTCTTTAACTAGAAATATGGAGTTGTGTACAGAAATTATAGTGTGCAATGGCGAGGTTCAGTATGTGATTGGTGCAGGCCTTTTGAAATTTTATATTCGGCAATAGGTTGCACTAAGTTAGCGTTGGAAAAATCGAGTGCAAACAGAAGATGTATTGTGTCTGCTTTAATGGGGCGTAGCCCTTGCTGTAGCTGGAAAAGCGCACGTGCCACATCATGGCATTCTGAGCATGGAGGCTTCAATAATGGAACTGTGGGGATTGTCCAATGAGGATTTGAGGGTGTGGTTCACCGGCAGGGGCGGTGACATATTCACCTAAAGTTTGATGCAGTGAGGTTGGCAGAGATGGACAGATGGCGAGTGCTTATAGTCAATGATACCTTTGTGCACGATCTGCACAGGTATGCCATGGAAAGAGGCTTCGATACTGACTTTCATTTGGAAGGAGTGCAGGCTTTTTGGGGCACAGTTTATTAGTGGAGTTTGGGTGCATGGATCTTCTTTGCAAATGAATGGCCTCTGTTGGTACTGTAGATGTGGTGGTCGTGCATCTGGAGGACTACATTTGGCGCACATGTCGTGCTCTCGTTTGCTAGCTTATTTAAAGAGGTTGATGACAGCTGTGATGCAGATGTTTCCTTCTGCAAAGGGGATTTTCTCATCGATGACACCAAAAGGACAATGGGAGAATGCCGGTTTAAATTGTCCACAGCCAGAGGTCAGGAGATGTTGGATAAACAGAAGCATGTGCAACTTTATGTGCAGTGCTGGGATGTTCTGCACCGACTATGAAAGCATTAGTAACCGACCAGATTTCCAGTGGTTTCAAGGAAATGGCATTTTTTTACCTTCATTGGCAATGCTGTTCTGTTTGCCACTCTGCATGAAGCGTTGCAGAGAATTCTGTAGAAATACAAGATAACTGTTCATCTTAAGTCGAGAAAAATGTGAGGAGCAGAAGCAAACAGACAGTGAGCAAAAGAGAGAAAAACAAGGAAAAAAACTATGAATGCACAAGCCCCACCCCTGTTTCACATTCTCCCCCCACCCCTGCAAACACCCATACACCCCCTGAACCCTCTCATCGTTGTCCAGTTTCTAGCACGGTAATGCTGCGGATTCCGCGGCACTTTGAGGATTAGACATGGCACATCCGTTTTTTTTTTTTAATTTCATGTTTTATTGTTTTTGGTTTAATCAAGTACAAACCTTTACAAAATCAAATTTCATTTTTACACTACATATATACAATAAAAGATAAGACAAAAACATACTAATAACTCATTCCATAAATCACTCCACTAAAACATTACAATACTAAAAGTAATAATTGATACCTAACTAATAAAAAGAACAAATGTCGAAACTTGAAACAGGACTGGAATAAACAAACAGCGTTAATACATTGTATTTTACAATTTTTCTTTTTAGTTTGATTATCTATGTAACCTTTCATTTAGGCACTAAGATGGAAAGAGGCAATATTGGCTTTTGACGAGGGCAAGCTGTTAGTCATGATGTATTTGATTATACACTCAATAGTGCCTCAGACAGTTTACCATCAATAAGTACAAGTAGCTCAATTAGTTTCAAGATATGTCGTTGGCTATAACACTCTATGCATCGTTTCCACAGTGATTCTCTAGCAATGGGGGTTTTGTTCATACAACACAAATCAAAAATGTGAGCACAGGGTTCTTTGAAGAAATTACAATAAGCCACCAGATGTTTTAAAGTTTCACAAAAACAACATATACCTGAACCCACTGTTCCCTGACATCTATACCAATACTTAGTTCTAGCATAGGTAGGTTATTGGTTTAGCCTAAACTGCAGGTATGTTTTTCTTGCAGTTGATGAGGGGAATTTAATTAAATATTTTGGTCTATCACCCCATTTCCTCCGAAAGAGATTGTATTCATAGAAGGAGGAATAGGTCCCCATCCAGTCTAGCATGATGCACCAGTGGTATCTGTGATATTTTCTCTTCTGGCTCGGCAGACACATACTCATTGACTTTGGAGTGGCATTGATTTCTTTGAGAATGAACTGGAGTTTTAATGTGAATTTGTTCAGGGAACGAATATTGGGGTCGCCAAGAATGTTATTAAGCTCCACATATAATGTATTTTTTGGAGGATCAAGTATTTTATTATAGTTATTTAGGCTTCTCCAGTTTCGCTTTACTGAAAGAGGTAACAGGTTAATCTCATGGCATAACAATGCATTAGGAATGGAAAGTGCTACCCCTAGGACATTTTCCCATAATTTCCCATGTAGGACATCTAGAAACTCATCTATCTCAAAGGTGCACATATCTAATGGATATAATAAAATAGGTTCTACTTTGAGTAAGTAAAATTGAATAAGAGGCAACAAAGAAAACATACAATCTTTGTGGAGTATAATTTTAATCTGTGAGGTCAGAATTTTGACTTTATGATTTAAGAAAGTCTTCCACATGCTCAAGAAATAAGTATCTGTAAGAGGATATCCCAAGTAATGAATCAGGGAGGCATACACAATATTGATCCCATTTATTGACCAAGCAAAACGGGTTGGTTTTCGTTTGCCATCACGGAAAATTAAGATGTGGGATTTAGCAGGATTTGCTAGAAGATTGTGTTCTTCTGCAAATTCTGCAAATAGATCTAATTTGTTTTGCAGACCGAAAGGGGTTCTGTCAAAAAACAGAAGATCATCAGCAAAACCCATCCAGTCCAATCTGATGGAACCTAGTTTGGCTGGAAAAGCTACTGCAGTTTGCCATGAATCATCAAAACCCAGGAGGTATGGGTTATATAGTACTGCCACCATATTGCACCCTTGTTTAACCCCCATTTTGGTAGAAATGGGGTTGGTGAGTGCCCCCTCGCGATTCAATCGAACACAGTAGTTGGTGTTTTGGTGGAGAAGTGCTGTGAGGGCTACTAAATAATGAGGAATGCTGATATTTAGAATTTTTGCCCAAAGAATCTCTCAGATCACGCTGTCAAACGCCGCAGTTAGATCTAAACTGGCCAGTTAAACAGGCCCAGTTTTTGATTTTTGGGCCTGAAGATGAGATAGTATGTTTGCGTTCAAAGGGCAACCAATGTATTTCTAAAAACCCACCTGACAAGGTGAAAGTGGTGCCTGTTGATCAATATGTAATTGCAATTGATGCAGCAGCAATAAAGATTTTTTTTCGATGAGGCATAGTGAGTGCAATGGGACGATAATTAGTGGGGGAATCAAGGGGTCCCTTTTTGTCGGAATGGTGTGAGCTGAACACCAAGAAAGTGGTACTATGCCAGTGTAAATAATCAAATCAAAACATATTTGTAAAATTTAAGCCCAAAGTAAGGGATCAGATTTGTATACACACGGAGGCAGGCCGTCAGGTCCTGGAGCCTTTGAGTTCTTTAATTTCCCTATAGCTTCAACAATATCAGTGATAGACCATATGGATTGCATGCCTGGTTCCAGCTTATGTTCGCTACCTTTGAGCGAAGCAAATTGCTCTGGTAGCTGATATTTATCCTTAATATAGGATGCCCATACCTCCGCAGGAATTACAGATTCTACCGCAGTAACAGTACTAGAAGTCAAGGAGACCACACTTGCCTAGTGTCATGTTTTAGGAGATGATATATCATTTTTTGGTTGTCTACATAATTAAATTCTCTTCTCTTCCAGATAATTTTATTTTTATAGGTCTGTTTAATTTTTCTTATTTGTTCCATCAATTCTTCTGAATGGAGATTAGTTCTTAATAAATGCCTAATAAGTGATTTTTTTCTGTTTTTAGAACGGCTAGACTTAAATTAAAAGAGTGAGCATGGCTAACATATGATTGGGCTTGCATTTTTCTATCAATTGCCAGTCTTTTTAGATGAATTTGAATTTGCGAACCGTTCCTTGCTTCTGCATCCATCAGACTAGGATCCCCTTCTCCTATACTGGTTATAATTTAATGATCCAGTTCAATATATTTTAGAAGCTTGCTGCAGACTGTGGAGTTCCACCTCACTGACAGATACTGGCGGTCGGGTTCAATCAGAGTTAAAGCGGTGTCCTCAGAGAAACGGGCAAATGGAATTTGTAGCACCAATTTAATAATCACATGGTCACCCAGTGCTGGATTTATAATGGTCACAGGAGTAGAGTAGTGGTAAAACCCAGAGGGAAAAAAAAGAAATCAGTCAGGGAACTACTGACTCCCCTAGTCTAAGTGTAATTGTAGGGCTCTAGAATTATAGCAGGGGTTTGCATGTCCCATTCTAGAAAGAAATCTATCCATTTCTGCCCGTTTTTCGTGGACAGTTTTGAGTGCTTTTTCACAATGGCTTCCGAATGATACGCAACTTCATAGCAAAAGGAATTCAGGTCACCACCGACAATAATTCTCACTAACGCATTTGCAAACAATGCTTTCTCTAATAAAAAGTTCAATTCATCAAAAATAGAGGATAGTGCAGAGGTATATTTGTTCCAATAGATGCAAATCAATAAAATAATAATGGAAGGATCCTCGTCGGCAGTCAATTGAATGGCCAATAGTGCATCGGAACTGCTCACCAATTCAGAAGAACATTTACAAGCTGTGTTAATCAGTATGGCTAGGCCACCCGATGGTCTTCCTTGAGAACCCCTTGAGAACCCGATTTGCCACCTGAATGAAGGCAAAATAGCCCTCGACAGTAAAGTGCTTTTGGTACATATTTTCTTGCAGAAAAATAACATCGGGCTTTGGATGTTTGTTGAACCTGCTCCAAGTTTTAAAGTTGTTAAGTCCACAAGAATTCCAGGAAATGATTTGAAAATTAGCAGAGCTATGAGTCTCCTAATGAGTCCGACTGAGGACCAGATTGCTCTGTAGGAGGATCCATCCAGGACAACCCCTTAAGTGCTGACACAAAGGCCATGAACTGTTTAATTGTGTTCTCATTTATTTTAGAAGAAACACAATGCGCAGTCTTGTTTGAAGTGTCCTCAACAGGAGGAAGGGGAGTCTCCACATAACTTGTAGCATTCTCAATTGAGGTAAACAGGTAGGGTAGTAGACCAATTGAAAGATCTTCCCTTTGTTCCCAAATAAGTTTCATTATAAAGGGAGAAATACATTTGCAAATCATTCTGTTATTATTTACAGAAGCCAATTTTACCCAGTCGATATCATTAGATCTTATAATACGTGGGGCTGGCATATCCTGTAGAATAGTAAGCAAAAAGGTTTGGTTTAACCAAGCTTTACTATGTCGAGTTGGATCAGTTTACCAGCCCATCAGGGTAGCAGATTTAAGCTTGTTTGCCATTTAAGGGGAGGCAAAGCGTGTTGGCACAAACTCTGAGGTGCTACTACATCACCTGTTTTGAGCATTCGGTCAGAGGGCAACAGTTGTTGTCCACTTAGTTTAATTTTTGTGGAATTGTTTTGAGCTTTTACACGCTTGTCACATGCTGTACCGATGATTACTTTCTCGGTTTTCTTAAAACCCAACATAGGGTAAAAACATGATAGTACTGATTGTTTTTAGTTAGGAGTTGCGAGCACTGAGGCAGAAGCTGGTATCTCAATTTCTTTTTCTTTAGTAAATGGAGCAGTCCCTTTGTTGGATTTAATACCCACCTGGTACCTTATGGGTCTTTTGAATCAAGTGAAGGCTTTTTCATTGGATGAGCCTGTTGATTTGGCTCTGAGAGGTTAAGCAGTGCTTTTGATTCTTCATTCAGTTGATTCAAATCAATAATGGTGTCTCCACCAGATAGATTACATATATCTTTCATGTGTGTATTGTGTTTATCAGTTTTGTCTAGTGCTTGATTTTTTCATTTTTTTCAGCTTTACCCTTCATTCTTTTATCAAATACTTTACGTTTCTCTGCTCTAGCCATGGCTCTTTTTTGTTTATGCGTTAGGGCTATCATAGGAGCCTCCTCTGAGCAACTATCTAGGACAGGGGTCTCTTGGATCCCCTTTAGCTCAATAGAGTCTCCAGATAAATCAATAAGGTCAGTAAGAGCAGAATGGCACCTTCCCATGGGTAATCTGAGGGACAGAAACTCCTGCTTCATTTAAAGTAGGTTGGATCTCATGAATGGATACCATCTCTTTGACTAATGATGTCAATTCTCCGATTTGTGTAGCATTCAAAGCCACTATTTGCGGGAGAGACAGGACTGGACCCAACTCTGGTCGCGGCATCAAGTTAGGACTTGCAGTCACTGCCTCAGAAAAGGATTTAGTCTGAGTAGCAATGGAGTTGGTCACTGCCATCTCGTCGCGCTTTTGCGTGAATGCAGAAATCGCATCACAGGTAAAGAGCAGCCCCTTGATTCTGCTTAATTTGTCAAACAATTCTGTCATCTGCAGTTGTAACAGTCTGACTTCCCCATGAGTTTTCTCCTGGCCCTTGTCCAGCAGATTGAGAATCCGAGTACTTACTGGAAAGGCGTCTGAACTATATTGGTGCTCATCCGATATAGGGGCCAATGTCGGACCGAGATCATCATTTCTTGGCTCATAGCTAGGGAGTTGTGGCTCCATAGAGCATTCAAGACTATTAGAACCTTGGGTATGCTGTCTAATTGATTTTTCCGAGATGGGGGAATTATTATTTTGCACATTTAGGGCAGCCGATGATGAAATTCTTGGGCTAAAGATACTCCCAATTTCCTGAACCTCTCTATGTGGAATATAGCGAGAGGGCACAGTATGTGAGTAGTTAGGAAGGTTGTTAAAAAGAAAAACATATTCAACTCCATATTTCCTTTGGGTTACAAGGGTGGAAGGCTCATGTGAGAGTCTAATTTGCTTCCCTAATTCAGATTCAATTACTGGAGCAAACATTGAAAAATCAGCAAGATGGTTATCAAAGCATTCCATTCCCATTTATTTTCTGATTTCATCTCTATCAAGACTGTCATCCAATTTCTCACAATCGTTTGCCCATCCTCTTGGGGGATTTTATTTGCCTCTTTTATAGATAGAAAGCCCATAACTTGTGGGTGATTCTGTGGTTTTTTGGGGAACCCCAAGGTTTCATTGTCACGAGAAATATGTGCCTCGTATGGTAAAACATTATCATTAGGCTCGACCTCGATCTGGGTACTTTCTCCTTGTGGAGGAGCTCTAGGCTGTGCTCGAAGGTCATTATGGACCCTATCTGAGGGATGTGGGAAGGGAGCCTCTGCCATAGTAACAAGTATTGAGGAATTATTCACCACCTCTGAATTGGTCGTAGCAGGGTCATCATCCGACTTCTCTCATTTCGCAAGTTCCAGATTAGCAGACTCCTCTGCCCTGCTTGGAGCCCCTTCTTCTATTGGTAGGATGGGAACTAACTTGTTCATTTTGTTCACTCCTCTTCCCTCTACAGGAGTGGAGTAATTGCCCACCATATCAGTTGTGGGGGATAGGGCAGAGCTCTCAGTTTCGGAAGATTTAGTTTTACCCATTGTCAATTTTCTTCCACTACGCAGACCATTGACAATCGTAGGTGTAATAGTATTGAGCACACAACTGCAAATCACAATCCTGAATAATGGGAGCACTATTCATATGACATGAATAGAAGCTGCAAATAAAAAGTTGCTATGCTTGTCATTTAAAAATTGAAACACCTAATGAATAGCTCAGTAACTGCCAGACACAAGAATGACTAAGGTTTACTTCTAATTTACCTGTGTCTGGATAACAGTTTAGATAGAAAAGCTCTCTGCTCACCAGCACCCCAGCAGCCTAAAAGCCCAACAGCCACTTTGGATGGCACTTCGGATGCGTATGCACGATGCGCGCGCACCTTACTAAATATAGGAAGTGATGTGAGTAGAAGGGCGGGCTGGTGGGTGGAGTCACAGAGAGAGCTGCAAAGAGAAACAAACTCGAGTAAGGGCCAAAAAGAAGTTGTTCTGGCACAGTGAACCGCGGGAAGACTGTGGGTCACAAAGAAATAACAAAGTCACAAAGAAAGAGTGCTAAGTCCAGCAAAAGTTCAATTACTTGAATCTTGGTACATGTAGACCGCGAAAAAGTCAGTGGCCGTGTTGCGGCAAGGGAGACAAAGAAGTTGCTTCTCCTTACAGACGGCGAATTGACCCAGTCAGCAGGGCAGCAGAAGCAGGGACCAGCAACACGCACAGCCCAACAGCCACTTTGGATGGCACTTTGGATGCACATCGGATCCACATCCGGCTGTTTTTAGGATGGCACCTATGCCATTGGGCAATGTGGTGGCTGGTTGTGGTGTGAACATAAACACTGTGCTGTGACAGAAGGTTTGTTTGTACCGATAAATGTAGGAGGCGATGGTGAAAGTGTGAAAGGTAAGGGGCATGCATCCTGTTTGTATGCATGCACTGCACAAACTTGCTTAACGTTGCTAATATAGATTCCCTGCTGCTTTTGTGGGTTAACTCTTCCGACATTTGGAGCAGATGCATTACAGTGGGAAGACCATATTCAGAAGTTTACAAGGTACGTGGCAGGCGTCATGTTGTTAATAATGCAGTGTGTGCAT
Source organism: Ambystoma mexicanum (assembly GCF_040938575.1). Taxonomy (NCBI): domain Eukaryota; kingdom Metazoa; phylum Chordata; class Amphibia; order Caudata; family Ambystomatidae; genus Ambystoma; species Ambystoma mexicanum. The sequence goes on from NC_090934.1 coordinate 263,902,899, forward strand.
TATATGATATAATGTGTTATGGTATTTTGTGCCATTTGTATCGCACCTACAAGTGTGTGAAGGCGCGCCGAGGAAAGAGAGGCGGAACGGAGGCCACACACAGACATTGATTCCTCTAGGCCAGCTGACATTGAGAGTGTGCAAGTGAATGGAAAGGGGGAGGGCAAAGTGCAGTACATGGGAACAATAAAAAATATAAATGTATGCAACTACGGCCGGTGCTGGCAACTGCAAGGATCCGTATAGACATGAAGTGGTGGCTGCACTGTTAGGGTTTTAGAAAATAGTCCCCAAGTGCGGGGGTTAGTAGAAAGCCAGTGCAGGGGTGGAACTGTAGGGAGGGAGGTGGCCTTATGCACAGAATATAGGATGGGTAGGAAAGCAGTGCACAATACCTTTTAGCCAGGAAGTGAGTAGGGGAGAGGATGGAAAAAAGAAGAAGCACATGGAAAGGTTTTCAGGTGCTTTTAGACCCTATGATGCTTCTCCTCAAGGTCCAGGGAGACAGAGAGCATGTTCCACAGGGAGGCCGCAGCAGAAGAACCACATCTACCAACATGTGGTTTGCGTGTAGCAGCAACTGGCCCTGAGGGAGTACGAGGCGGATGAAGGAAGAGCTGGAGCAAGCAGATATTTAGGAAGTGACAGTGCAAGTTTATTGTTCACAGCCACTGTGAGGTATTTCAGACATTTCAGTCCGGCAGAGATACAATCCCTGCTGTTCAAGCCAAGGACATGTTGTGCACTCCTATTAAGGATGAGTTGCTGAGGGCACAGAGTGGATGCTGGGAGATTTAAAAAGAGCCTGTGGCAACAGTGCAGCGTACAAGCCACCACAGCCGTGTAGACACTGACCTTTTGGAAAGTGACTGTAGGTTGCTAATATACATTTAGTGATGGCTTTAGTGCCTACTTTTTACGAGTTATGTAGTAAGTGGGTTAGTGGGGAACAATTTTCGTAGCATTGGCGGAATAGAGTTCTGTTTCGCTAATATAGTGTATGACATGGGTAAATGAAAATGTTGCAAGCACATACGAACAAATTGCCACTTAATGGAAGGAGATGGGAAGAACATCAGTATGCTTTTAAATACGTAGTGGACGCTTAGAGGCAGATCTCGTGCGCAGAGGCACTTATAACAGAGTTGTGACTATACTGCAAAACAACTGTTCATACCTTTCTTTTGTGGTGATGGGTGCTTATGTGGATGAATGTGCATGTATAACTCATGCAATGTTTCACTGAACTTTTCACTGAACGTTCTTTCCAATAACAGCACACGTGCAGGCTGATTATGTAACGGTACATATGAAGTCTTGTGGAGAACTGACATTATAAGATGCTGAAGTCTTGGAGGGCATTGGTGGATACGTGTGTGAGTACTTATCAACACCTAATAAGGGCGTGGTGGGAAGAGGATAGTGGAAAGGGAAGAAGGACTAGTCATGATATACTGGGGCACGGCCATTATGATATATTGCGCGGCGCACGTGCTACATTCTGCTCTTTTGAACATGCTGGCCAATGGAAATGCGATTGTTGCAATTGTCCAATCAGGTGGTTAGAGTGTGCATCACCGGAAAGGGCGGCCATATGTAGCATGTGCTACATTCTGCACTTTTGAACATGATGGCCAATGGAAATGTGATTGTTGCAATTGTCCAATCAGGTGGTTAGAGTTTGTGTCACAGGAAAGGGCAGCCATATTTTGTTTCATTACTGTTTGTAGTGAGGCTGGCAGAGATGCCCAGATGTAGAGTTTTCATAGTGGGTGATCGCTTTGTGCTAGATCTGCTCCAATATGCAGTGGAAAGAGGCCTTAATGACAATTTGAATTTGGACGAAGTGGAGACTTTGTGGTGCGGTGTCGCTGTCCGTGCTTTTGGCCATTTGCTTGCAGAATGTCAACGAGTGGCCCGATTAGGTACTGTACACATTGTGGCAGTGTACTTTGGAGCACTGCTTTTGGGTTCCATAGCTTGTGCAATGTGTACCGACAACTCAAAAAGATGATGAAAAAAGTGCAGCACATTTTTGCCACTGCAAAGCTGCTTTTCTCATGTATACCACCACGTCCACTATATAATTATCGCAATTAATGTTGTCGGCAGCCAGAGGTGGCAAGGCGTCTTATCAACAGAAGCCTGTGTAACTTTTTGCATGCTGCTGGGGTGTACTCCTGTGACAACGACAACATTGGTGATCGATATGTGCTCCTTCTGAATGGAAATGGCATTTCATTGTTGTCCAGTGGCAATGTCATTTGGCTTTCCAATCTATAGGCTGCACTGAAGACGGTATTGTAAGAATGTGTGGCACAGTGCAACAAATAAAAACAATGATAAAAGCCCAGAAAAAGAGTTATTACTGTGGAAGTTGTTCTAGAAAATAGAAAAAATTGCTTTTTTAAGAGCCACCACTACAAAGGACAAAGGACTACCCTGGTTGACATTTATTCCCCTATTCCCGTGCGCACACACCTGGAAAAGTCAGCGCAACTCGTGACAGTTGCAGGGTTGTATGTGTAACATACACCCCTTTTGCACATGGCCACCTTATATTTGGGACTGTGGAGGACACGAGATTGTGCAATAAGCTTTCTGGGTGTGGGGTGCACACACAGACTGTGGTATACGGTATATTTGTCGACCTAAATGCAGAGGGTGACCTTATGCCTGTGTGTTGTACGAGCCACAGTGTATGCTTTGTGGGTGAATTGCACATACATAACTTGACAGTGAATGGAAAACAGAGTCCGGTGGGATTTATGTGTGGAGTGTATCATGTGGGTTTGTGCGCGTATGGGGCAGCTACACTGGAGTGATTGCTTTTGGTTTGTCTGTGTGAGACTTTGGTGACACTCAATCACGATGATATTATTGTTGTTGACTGTGGAGGGACAAATGAACACCATGTAACACGATTTGTCTGTGCTGTTTGTGCTGAGGGAGGCAGTAGGCCAGTTAACGCTTCTGTTTCTGATCTTCTGCATAATTGTGTATCCCATTATGCAGACACCCATTTAGGCACGTTATTTTTTATTGGGTCCGGAAATTGCGAAATTGCAGTACATTGTGGAGAGGTGTATTTGTGTCTTTTTACAGCTTGTGCCATTGTGGTACTGTAAAAATGGGAATCTATTGTTTCACAGCACGTACAGGTTTCCCCAAAAATAGCGTTCCTGTTGATATTACTGCACTTCTGAATTCTACGCCCTCTACACACATTGCCTTGATGCCCTTTTTGGAAGTATAGGAATAATGTTTGTGGTTGCTGTTGCGCACTTGCGCTCTTCAAAACGCACTGCACCATGCAGAACCATCTGTTTCAACAGCCACACATTTCTACTTGTTTCCACTGCAATGTTTTCCACAGTATCACCGTTCCTTCCATTTAGCATACAATTGTGTAGCGGTTATACGATGCATGTCGCACTACCTCCCTTCATTGGCACTTGCATTGTGACACTCTGAAAGGAGCTTTATATCATAATCAGCGACAAAAAATATTGCTAAAGGGACGTTATGATGAAGGTGTGATACTACAAACAGCATCATTGTTAAATACACTATGCTAAAGCAACGTTATGTTTATAGTGCTCTAAGAAAAATCTATGAAATTCACTAACGAAAAACATAGTTAAAGGGATGTTATGGTTAAGTTGCACTGGCAAAAACCTATGAAATTCAATGGAAAAACATTGTTACAGGGACATTATGGTTACCGGTAAAACCACAAAACCCCAGAAATTAGCCAGTTATGGTAAGCTAAGCAACCATAACTCGCACTACCACTGTGCACTGCAAGGACTAACATCCATGACATCAAAGATGGCATCACAAATGTCATTGATGAAAGCTGGACAAGCTCACCTTGTTTTAGTCCCAAAGTGTTTTGAACTTCTTTAAATTTATGGTGATGGATAAGTGAACTACTGAAAAATGTATATAGATTTTTCATTGTACTGAAGAAATCTTCGGCTTCCTTTATTGCTTTGCAGGTGTGACATAGCACAAGGTTAAGTTCATGGACATAACAATGAACATAAATAGCTTCTGGAGGGTATTTCTTAAACTTTGCCTGCACACCATCACATACTCCACTCATAACAGCTGCGCCATCGTACGTTTGAGCAACACATAATATACTATCTACCCCATGTTCTTTTAAGCATTCTTGTAAAGACTCTGTGATAGCATCTGCATTAAAATCTACCAATTCCCTGAAACCTAGAAAATGCTCTTTAATTTCACCACTTATTGGTAAAACATAGCGAACACAGATTGCCAATTGCTCTTTGTGATGATCTCTTGCCTCGTCTGCCATTATTGCATTCATGCTAGAAGCTTGCAGCTCATTTACTATTTTATGGGTAGCTTCCTCAGAGCAGCACCGGATGATTTAATATTGAGATGATGGGGAAGTGTAGGTACCATTGTCAGGAGGTATATACTTTTTAAGAAAAGGGTCAAACTTTGAAAGTACATTCAAGAATTCTGTGAAATGTCCCTTGTTCTTGCTATCCTCTGACTCATCATGCCCCCTAAATGAAATTCCTTGTTTACTAAGGAGCTTTATTACTGCCACAATACGGAGAAGATATTCTCGCCTTTCTCTGATTTGAAGTTCACTGCCTGTTTGCATATGGTGGACTAAATTGCCATGCAGAAGAGCATCCTTGTGCACTGCCCATGCCAAGATACTTGATTTGTGTACTGCTGTCATTTCATGGTCTTTATATGAATCTAATGCACATTTCCAGTTTTTATATCTACTAGTACACAATGAATCTACATTTAACCGGTCATGTTTTGACAAGAAATGTCTACAAGCAAAACAAAAAGAGGCATTTCCTTTGACAGAATATCCCAGCCAAGAGTATTTTAAAAACCAATTATACTGAAATGAACGTTTTTGTAAACCAAAAATATCATAAGGATATTCAACTAATTTGATTTGTGCTGGGCCCTTATCAATATCTCCTAGATCTGTTGCCTCACTAAATCTACTGAAAGCAATAGGTCCACCACTTAATCTTTCTGGAACTGTACTCTGACATGTGTCGGTACTTGAGCCTTCCTGAGCATGTTGCGAATAATCATCAACCTGAATATTCTCTTCTGCAGTCTCAGATTCGTCTTGGTGCTGTTGAGACTCATTGGATGTGGATGATGAAGATGCTGTTGCTTCTGCTGCTGCACCTTCACTGCCAAAGTACTTCCTAATATCCATTTCCTAAAGTAAAGAAATTAATTTCAGATTCTGCCTTGTTCTTATGTGTATCATCTTAGAAGCCTTCTCACTTATTGGACAGTCCATGATACAGTCACACTAATATGTAATCTCTGGATAGAGTGCAGCAGTACAGACTAGAGGTTGGATCATTAGGAATTGTATGGTTTAAAAGGCTGCAGATATCAGATGGTGCACATAAACAAGCAACATTCTCAAATAAGCAACAGTAACACCTCAACTCAACAAGCAGCAAACAAGGATATACTACTAGGATGTACTCACCACGTCAGCTGCTGTAGTGAGTTTCTCTGCTGGGTCTGTAATGTAGTAATTTGATTGAATGGCAAGCTGTGGAGTTGTGGAAGATGTGACTTCTGTGGATCGGTTTATGGTCATAATGTCGAAAAAAAAATGTCGACAAACAAAAATGTCGAAAAAAAATGTCGAAAACAATAATGTCGACATCCTATGCATATAATGGAGAAAGTCAATTTTCCGGAAAAAAAATGTCGAAAAAAATGATCAATTAACGTAAGCAATAACACGAAATAAATAAACATAACAAAAATACCGTTTATTATTGGGGGGGGTCCCCCCCAACCCCCCAACCCTCCAACCTCACCCTACATCACAAACCATCCCAACACCCCCTCCCCTCCCCCTCGCCCGTGATCACCCACTCGTCTAACACACTAGAGAAAAGTAGGTTACGAAATGGTTAACACAATAGGTGACATTCCTGAGTAAAGCACCTTCTTTTGGTAGCAGGAAACCAGTAACGGCTGTGGAAAACCGTCATTACCTGACAGAACATCTCGTGAGAGCGTACTTCAGGCAATAGATTACAATTCATTCATAATCAAAACAGGTAAGACACACGAACATTAAAAGAAAATACAATGTACTATAAAACACATAGTATAAAATACCATAAAAAATAATTGTATGTATCGTTTCAGGTGATATAATGGAAGACAAAGTGGAATTCATAAGCAGTCAAAAAGGCGGAAAGCAGTTAATTTTAAATGGTTACGTGTTCTATAAAGAACTACAGAGAAAAGAACGGATTTACTGGCGCTGCGCGGAATATACAAAAAATAAGTGTACAGCACGCGCAATAACAGTCGGATCAGACGTACAAGGGAACCAAGAACACAATCATATGCCTGATTAGACTAATATAATCATCAGGAAAACCTTGGCGGAACTGAAAAGAAAAGCAAATGAACATCAGGGGGAAGCTAGCGGATCTGTGCTAAGAGAAGTTTGTGGACAGTTACCGATCCATACAACAGCTCAGTTGCCGGCTGAAAAATTAATGCAGCGCACAATTAACCGAACAAAACATGCGAATGAAAACCTGCCACCACCACCAATGTCCTTTGAAATTATAACAATTCCGGATATTTTTAAGGTAACTGCAAGAGGAGAGATTTTTTACCATGGCACACTTGCAGTGAACACTGACAAAATCTTGGTATTCTCTACCGCAAATAACTTTGAGCATCTGAGTCGAAGCAAACAATGGCACAGTGACGCAACATTTAAAGTATGCCCTCACCCGTTTTTTCAATTTTACACAGTACATGGGACAATAAATGACAAAATAATACCGCTAGTATATTTTTTGATGCCAAAAAAAACAGAGGAAACATACAAAATCGTGTACACTAAAATTAAGGAAACAGCACCAGAATCGAAACCAGAGACAATAATCATGGATTACGAAACAGCTCAGATCAAGGGATTTTCTACCGTGTACAGAGAAACTAAAGTAAAGGGATGTTTTTTTCATTTTACACAGAGTGTTTGGAGAAAGATACAAAAATTAGGTTTGGGATCAAAATATACAGAGGACAGTTGCTTTCAATTTAACATTAAGAAACGTTTTGCCTTAGCTTTTGTACCAGAAAATCATGTCATTGCTTTTTACGAACATTTAATAGAAAGTCAATACTATAAAAATCATGAGGAGGAGTGTACAAATGTACTGGACTACTTTGAGAACACCTGGATAGGCCAATTAACGAGAAGTGGAAACAGACGCAGACCAAAATACCCAATAGAATTGTGGAACTGCCACAAGGCTACCATGGAAAACACACCGAGAACAAATAACGCATTAGAAGGCTGGCATAGGCGCATAAATAAAAATTTCAACACACAGCATCCGAATTTATGGCATTTTTTAAAGGATTTAAAATTAGAAGAACAGCACCAGGAATTACGTATTTCACAAACAATATCATTGGCAAACCAGGCACCAAAACGAAAAAAATACAGAGATTATGACAGTAAATTAATGCAAATAGTACACGAATTCAACATGGAAAACAAGGAAATCTATTTAGATTCACTGGCATTTAATTTAAAATGTTGAAAAGCACTTACAGTTAATGGTCATCACGATTCCACGGTGAAATAGGTGAAGACTCCAAGAAAATCCCGCAAATCCTGGTGTAAAGCTGCATACCATATAATTGAACCACGAAAAAGCCAACCGAAAAAAACGAAATTCCAATGAACAGAAAAAGGTGATGCGTCCAAGGGGAAAATCCAGACCAACAGGAAAAAAACATATCCAAGCACCAAGGAAAAAATCCGTAAATCCAAGAATCCAGGAAGCATCCAAGTAGACCCAGTCGATCCAATGAAAAATGCAAGAAAAAGTAGTGAAAACACGAACAAATACGAAAAAACGAAGACCGAACTAACGGAGACGCGACCGCGGGATAAGCTTTTCGAGAGTGAACTTTAAAAATGGCGCTTACGCTTACGTAGCCGGACGTACCGTGCGTACGAAACCAAAACAAACATTTGTTATTATTAGTATACATGCATTTTTAGCACACTCGCACCATCAAATGGTCATTTAATATATTACATGTTCAAATGAAATTTAGACTTAGTATACAGTTATTTATTTATTTAAGTAGATACATGCATCTACAAGTTTTTATTTAAAAACAATAATTACATGTAACTAATAAGTTATAGTGATATATTTACTATTTGAATATTATATTGTATTAATAAAAACTTACTTTACTTACCTGTGATTAATGCTTTATTTAATACTGTCGTAATTGATGAATGCTTCTTATTTTAGTAATTTCGAAAAATAGATGTCGAAAAAAAATAATGTCGACATTTTTGTTTGTCGACATTATTGTTTTCGACATTAATTTTTTGAAATTTTGACTGTCGACATTATTGGTGTCGAAATTATGACTGCCCACCCTGTGGATCATATGACTTTGAAAGTCCAGCAGTCGTCGTATTGCTGGTTGTTGGGCTCAGGGCCGGCTGGCCTAGATGGATTGACTCTGCAAGGTAGAATATTGCAAATATGATGACTTATCATGTGCAGCCGCTCAGCTAACCTAAGAGCAAAACACAGATTCTGACAATCACCCATCCAGAGATGGGGCTGTATGGGGACGTTACACATTTAGTAGATGAAAAAACAAAGATCCTGGGAGAACAGGAATGTCAGGTTTGAAGGTTTGGGTGCAGGGTATGAGGACGTTGATGGAGGAGAAAGAGGTAGAAGTTAGACCGAGTTGGTTCTGAAGGCTGTGAGTGAAGGGGAGGAGAACAGTACATTCAAGTAGGAAGGGAGTGAAGTCAAAGTCAAGTCAAGTGTACAGGCCTGTGTCTGAGAGAGAGAGGGCAACCCAAGTGTGGAGAAGGGGCACCAGAGGGTGGAGAGTGACAACTAAGAGGGGGAGCTATCAAAGTGGAGCCAGCAATTAAAGTGGTCAATAACAGAACCGCGGGGTGGGGAGGGGGTCATTTTACAATAGCAGGCAGGCATCCACTTATTAGCAGATGAATGTGCGCAAAGCAAATCGTCCGATTGACAATCAGGATGTGCTGGTGTTAATTTGGAGCTCGCAGTAGGAAGGGCTTTCACATGGGGGCCTGCCAGCAGCTAGCCACCACTTTTATCATCATGCACACGAAGACCTGAGGGGGCATCTCAAGTAAAGCACAGGGAGGGTGGCACTGTCAGCTGTCCGATTATGACAACAGATGCGATCTACTCCAAGCAGCAACGGAAAAGGTGTCCCCCGTGACATTAACAAGCATGGGGGGCAACGTGTGCTCTGGTCTTTGCAGACAAATATCCCATGTCAGAACAAAGAAACGCCAGCCCCGGCCACACCGAATTACCAACTGCAACTATTTGGCTGAGAACTGTCACCCCATGAAAAATGTGTGACAAAACAAAGACAACTGCTTCCACAAAGCCCAACACAAAACTCATCTCTGCTGGCCAGCCACTGAAGCCCAATCATTGAATAGCAGTTAATTGAACCAAAAAAAAACCAATATCTTGGATGGAGCATGTATGGACACAGGTGTAGCGGTCTTTGGCAGGGCCACAGGACCACCCTTGGGGCAACAGTATCCCATGCATGCCAGACTCAACTGTCTAAAATAATGTCTGTTTGGTTCCGAACTTACCAATACAATTACAAACTGCGTGTCTTTCACATTGGTTCACTCCACGGTTCAGTATATGTATAATCATGCCTTTTTTTACTGTTTCGTCGGTTGTTGTGGTGTGTAATCGGGTAAACACTACTCCTTGTAGCTGTGTTGGCCGTAGGGTAGGGCAGATTGAGTGTATGCAAAATACCACTACTCTCTGTTTTTGAGCTCATAGTCAGAAAGAGCGATATTACTGTGGAGGCATTCTTTTGAGCCTGCATTTAGATGATGTTTCACTAACTTTTGGGCGCTCTTTGTAAGGATGTCATGCGAACGCGCAGTAGGCAAACTGTCCAGATATTTTGGGTTGGGTTGCAGCCTCCATATTCTGGATAGCAGCACACAACGCCCGCACGCTGTCCATGGTGGCCGGCCAAAGCGTGCGATGTATGCTGTTGCATATGTTTAGAACTGTGCATAGGCAGTCGTTTTGGCCTTAATCCGTTTGGTGGCGAAGGCGTTCAGAAGCCAGAAGGCGAATGCTGGTAGCACATGCTTTTACACAGGGGTGACCATATGTGAGAGGATTCAATTCAACACTACAGCTAAGTCAATGCCTAGTCTGGGATACTGAATGGAAACCCTTATTGATATATCTTTACGTCCAGTTCATGTGTTCTGGATGACTACCCCTATATAACACCCCTCTCTTGGAATCCCCCTGACCCCACTGAGCCAAGAAGTAGTTCTGTTTTGCAAGTTAAAAGGTTTATTTGAGAATTTAAACAATATATATATATATCACACTTTATAATAAATTAATAATTGAATATCACACTTAATCTGATATGATGAAGATTAACAACGGAGAATCTGGCACTAGCCCACTTCTTTATAATCACTAAGAAGTTGACATGAAATGGATAAGGTAGCACACTGGTAAATAGGGACAGAAGAATAATGTGGTAGAGAATGCTTTATAGGGTTCCAGGAAATGCAAGGTTGAATGAATGAAATGCAGTATAGAAAATAAACTGATATGGTTTCACAAAAGACAAGGTAATCACTTTCCCTTTGTGGCAATTCACCCCCCCTATACAATGTAAGGAGATGGAAGGAAGAGCACACAGTTCAGGCATACAATCACAATGTAATACAGAGTTCCAGTTTCCCAGCAAGCTTAGAGGAGAATAGATATGAGTTTTACACAGGCTCAAAATGCTTTTAATATGGTGACAATGCAGTGAGAAATATGCTGAAAAATGCTTTGAATTCCCTTCAGGAGGTTCAGGTTGAGGATTAGTTGGTTTAAATTAGTTCAGGCTTACTTTAGCAATGTTCTAGGAATGATTGGCAGGTTAAACGAATTTTTGGCAAATGAAAGCAAGGAAGCTGCTGTTTTCACACGTGGAGAAATTTGCAAATCGCGGTAAAATTCGCAAGTGCGTTTTTCGAGATTGCGGCAAAAGTATAGGGAATAGGAATGCGGTTCTAGGTTCGTTGAAAAGCCAAGATTCCCAGCTTTCAGAGGAAAGTTACTGCAAGTCTCTAAGACAAACAGTCACAGAGATATGAGCGATATGGTAAAGGTCGTTTTTCAGATTTGAAATTTTAAAAGTTCAAAGTGACAAGTTACAGCTAGCAACTAGAAATGACAGGTGACAGCTTTGCAAATGACAGGTGACAGTTAGGAGACAGTTCTGGTTAGATTAAAATAGATTGAATTATATTATTTTAACTAAGAGATTGGTTCTGCACAGTTCTGCTAGGTACTCACAATATATTTAGAAATAAAATGGGCCTCGCCACGGATCTGGTCAGGTTTTCTTCACTCGCCACGGACGGTCTCTGCGCACAGCGGTCTGGGTCAGCTCTCTGGTTCTGCGAACAGCGGTCTGGGTCAGCTCTGCTCTGCCTCTGGTTCTGGATACTGCTCTGCTTTCTCTGGGTACAGCACTGCTTCTGGATCTTTCTGCACAGCTTTCTCTGGACCCAGCGCTGATCTGCACGGCTCCTGGATGCTGCTATCGCTGTTAGGTTTGCTGGATGCTGAGGCCCACTGAGAAGAGTTCTCAGTTTGTGGGTTTAGGCCCTTGCTTTGAGTTCTGAATCAAGTTCTTTGGAGTTTTAAAGTCTAAGTGTTGAATCTAGTATCTTCTGGATGTTGTGTGGTCGGGCAGAGCGCGTTGCAGCAAATGGAATTGAATGTCTCTATCTGTCCTGACTGTCTGCTTTTATGTGTTTTGAAAGTGGGTGTGTGTGCAGCATCACTAGCCAGCCCCTCTTTCAACTTGTCATTGGCCCAATTCTCCCCTCTCCCATGATTGGGGAAGGAACTGTGAGTCAGAGTGATGCTGTAGGTTTTATGGGTCAGAGGATCCTCCCCTGGTCAGTTTGCCCACAAATCTATATTTGATTCAAAATGCACATTTCTCAAATACATAGTGGTTTGTCATTGCATGTACATATTACCTATCACATGAGGTAGTCTCTGTCCCAAATCTGCTCTTCCTGAGAGCTTGCATTGAGAAATGGCAACTTTTTGCGCTTTTGGTCGGGTTACCAATATCGTATTCTTACTCAAATTTACCCAAATGTGTCCAAGGCATGCAGGCATTAATTGATGAAGTATCAGACTTTTCACATGTAGACATTTTAAGTAATACCCTCTTAACTGCTAGTTTGCCCCCAGATCATGCCACCGGTTCTAAAAACCTCTTAAAATGTGGGCAGAAAAATCACAAGAATTATGGTATCATTTAAATAATTATGACAAGTCCGTACTATGAGTTATTCATCTTTTTCTAAAACCATATTCTGGCTACAGGGGTGTGTCTTTTCAGGTCACATGGTACAGAAACCAGTCTTTCCACTTTCTTCAAGCTCAGCCTCTGTCTCCAGTTTCTCCCCCTCCCAGTTTCTGCCAAGAGGAAGCCATTTTTATGACACCCCCAGTAAAACATTTGCCTGAGTCAGGACAGGGCTTTGTTCAATTTCCTGCAGAGCCCAGGTAATTCAATCAGAGAAGTGTCAAATCCCTTTTGGTGGGAGCAGCAAAAGGCAGCTAGGCCTGGGAACACAGCTGTTGTGCAAGTCTCAACTCCTGTCGGGGGTAGCTGGTGGGCAGAATTCAGTTTCATTAAGCCAGGTTTCAGATAAAATGTCACTTTTTGTTCCCCAGTTTAAGTCAAGACAATTTTTACATATGCAGCTAGAATGCTGATTCTAAGTTCAAAACTATGACATTTTAACAGTGACAAACTATGTGGCAGTCACAAGTCTGTCCCTCAGTTTATTTACACATTTCGATTTTTGGTAATTTTAAATCCAGTTTCAGTTTAAGCCGCTGCAGACCTGCAGAGCTCAGCCAGTCTTGTTATAAACCTTCAAGTCACTTCAGAATATAACTTTACATTGTATCCACCTCTTAGTAAGTCTTTCTTTGGCCTGCTTTGGGTTCATTTATTCAGTTTTACACAAATGTCTGGTGTTGTTTTAAAACGCTGGCTTTCTGATAGTGGTGAGTACTGGTAATGCAACCATTTTTGGGATTTTTCTTGGATTAATGCATTCCAAACAGGAATGGTTCTTACATGGTAGTAAATCCTTGCTTAACATTGTTTTGATGGGGCTCCTTACAGTAAAATGGTTATGTGGAACCCCACAAAAGGGTTGAATCTTTAAAGTGGTCCGGTGAGCCACGATTTCAGCAACTTTTTGACATCAATAACAGTGGATTTTGTTAACAAAGATCTTTCTTTACACTGGTGGGTGGCAAGTGAGGTAACCATTTTGGTGTGCACACAAACTGCGTGGTTCTCCTGGATTCTGGCGCACTTGTGGGCTTTTTGGCCATCTTGGATTTTCTAAGCCCACAGCACCAAATGTTGCAGCATGATAGCTCAAACGTGGGTCAGGACACCCGACAAATCCCCCCACGTGACTGCCCTTTGAATTTAAGTCGATGGGGAGTCGGGTGCACAAGGGTTTTGACCCACGCATTGGTCTGTCCGCATAATCTTCTTCCAATTCTGCAAATGGCACAGTTCAGCATCTTTTCCTCCATCCGGTACTGATTGATCGGTTCTCCTCGCCGGTCCTGATGGGAATATTGGGCGGTACCCTGGGCCCCTTGCGTCTCTGCTCCCGGTCTCCGGATCGTCCTCCCTGGCCAGTCTCAAGGTTTTCTTTCTCCTAGGACGACAAAGGAAGAGCGGCAATACCTATTCATAGACATTTTTCCCCCACCATTGATATAGTGGGGTGGCATATAAATTTATAGTCAACACATATGAACATGCACATTTCTTTTTGCATTCAAAAACGAAAACACCCACATTGAGAAACTCAGAATTAGATAGGCGATATGTAGGATATTTTAAGTTAGAACTGAATTAATCTGAGACAGTACCCTCTAGGATTCCAGAGGATTCCTCCAGTTGTTGCAGAGTGTGCCTAGGATGGCAACACTTTAGCTGATTTATATGTACCCACTTGTCTTCCCCCTCTGCCAAACCACCTTTGGGGATGCAGATCTTGTAGGCCACAGGGGAGATCTTGTCTATAATCTCATAGGATCCCTTCCATGTAGGCAAAAATTTTCGCTGCTTGGCCTCGTTCCTTTGGAAATTGTATAGATAGACCCGGTCCCCCACCTGATATTCCTTCCTGGAAGTTTTCAGGTCATAGTGGGTCTTCATACTCTCAGCTGATCTTTCTAGATTCCGCTGAGCATAGGCAAAAGCATGTTGAAGGTGTTTCCTTAAATTCTCCACATACTCATGAGTTGTGGAGGCATTTATCAACGTTTGCTCTTGGGTTCTGTAGAGCAAATGCTGAGGAAGCACCATCTTGCGTCCAGTCATCAACTCAAATGGTGACATTTTGGTTGCAGATGAAGGGGTAGATCTGATGGCCATTAGGACCAGAGGTAATCGGATATCCGAACTTGGCCCAGAATCTGCCACAAACTTTTTTAAGATGCTCACAATGGTTCGGTTATATCTCTCTACTGCCCCAGAAGAAGCTGGCCGGTAAGCAATATGCAACTTCCTTTTGACCCCCAGTATCTCCCACATCTTTGTCATCACTTCACTGGTGAAGTGGCTACCTCTGTCTGACTCAATCCTTTGAGGTAGACCAAAACGGGAAAAGATGTGGTTAATCATCAGGGCAGCTGCTGTTTCTGCCTTGCAATTTGGGGCTGGGAGACATTCCACCCACTTGGTAAACAAGCATGTAACGGTCAACATGTACTTGTTTCCTCTAGTCGAGCGAATCACAGGGCCTACAAAGTCGATTTGCAAATCTGACCATGGCAGTGTCATCCCCCTCTTTTGGAGAGGCGCCCGGTGTGTGAGGGATGTTGGCTGAAATTGTGCACACACAAGACAATCCTTCAAATATTGGTTGAGGTCCTGGCCCATGTGTGGCCAGTAGGCAACCTCTCTTAAGATCTCCAGTGTTGTGTGAAACCCCCTATGACCGGCGGTGGCCGCATCATGGGCGTGACTTAACATCAGGCTTCAGAATGAGGTAGGAACCACCCACTGATCGTGGCCAGCTTTGGATTTCCTTACCAGCAAACCGTCTTGGATCCGGAACATTTTTGGACATTTCATCAACACTCTTAGGTCCTCTTTCCCAATGTAATCAGTATCCGTCAGGGGAAAGTTCTCAGGGTCCTCAAGGTGTTGGTAAAACTTACCAATAATTGGATCCCCCTTCTGAGCTGTAATCAAATCAGCATCAGGGGTCTCCTTACTCCATTGTGCAATTGAAAGATCATTGTGAGCATTTGTCTGGGACCTAGTGATAGCAGTGACCTGGATTTCCCCCAACAGGGACTCAATCTCAATTATATCCCCTTGGATGGCCCCGGTTTTGGCCAGCTGATCAGCTAAGTCATTTCCAGTTTTGTCTGGTCCCTCTACTTTGGAATGACCCTTGATCTTTTTCCGATAGATGGTCATCTCATTCGAGGTGACCAGATCGTCAATGTTTTGGATCAACTTCCCATGTTTCAAGGGTTTGTTGTTAGCACATAACATGCCTCTGGTTTTCCAATTAACCAGGTGCTCCACGAACCCGTTCCGTACATAATCCGAATCTGTGATTATGACCAGTTCGTGGAGTTGATGCTGGACAGCAGTGAGAATGGCCTGATGCACAGCCATCAATTCTGCCACCTGACTACTTCGGGGACCAATTTTGTATCCAGCGGAGGGTTCTGGGGACTCATTCACCCATGCATTCCCTACGCCGGCCACCAGTTCTTTCTCCCCGTCGTTGTCAACATGGTAAGAGCATCCATCCACATATACAGTGGGCATTCCCTCACACTTGTCTTCTTCAAAGACTTTGTGGGGGGAATTAAGGTATGCCTCCATGTTGTCCTTTATTTTTAGACTTTCGTCCTCGAGACAGTTTTCTCTGGCACAATCATGCAAGTCAGCCAGACCTTGCGCGAGGGGACTCTTCTTTTTTTGGCCATATCTGACCTCCACAGGAAAGCCTTGCATTGACAGAATCCAGGAAGTAATTCGGGAATTACTCACATTTCCGGCCCGGATTCTGTCACTTTGGAGATATTGCAGAGGCTGGTGTGGAGTCTCCACTATGATGTGTTACCCCTGGATAAACGGGTGGTAATTCTTCAATGCCCACACCGTTGCCAGGAGTGCCTTCTCACAATCGTTGAATTTTTCCTCCACAGAGGATAAAGTTTTGCTCGCATAGGAGATTACTTTATTGACCTTGTCATGCTTTTGGTATAATACTGCCGTCAAGCATGTATTAGAGAACCCCGTCTCCAGGAAGAACTCCTTGTTTCTGACAGTGTAAGCTAGGCAAGGCGCTTTTGAGAGGCTTCTTTTGAGTTGTTTTACTGCCTCGGCTTGTTCTGGACCCCATTCCCACTTGACCCCCCCCCTTCAGGGGATGAATCAGGGGTCTGGTGATCTCTGCGTAGCCCTCAATGAACTTTCTGCTGTAATTAGTCAGTCCAAGGAGGCTCCTTAGTTCCTGCAGAGTTGTGGGGTCTTTCAGTTTCTGAAGTGCTTCCACTTTCTTTTCCTGGGGACAGAGACCCTGAGGAGTAATCTCATGCCCCAAGAAATTAACACGGGTTCTACACCACTGTGCTTTCTGAAAGGAAAGTTTTGCTCCGGCGGCCCTCAACTGCGTCAGAACATAACGGATCTTCGCTATGTGTTCCTCCACAGATGAACTTTTGATGAGGACATCATCTACATAAGCCAGGTTACCCCTCGCACCCAGGTCGGGCATGGCCTTATGTAGGAAAATATTGAACTCATTAATGGAGTTAAAGTATCCAAAGGGAGTCCGGGTCCATGTATACTGCTGGCCCCCAAAGGTAAAAGCCAGCTTGTATTGGTCCTCCCTACTGACCGGCACGGTCCAGTATCCATTGGTCAGGTCTATTGCAGTGACTACCTGTGACCCCTGGATCTGGGCCAGCCCTTGGTCAATGTAGGGCAGAGGCCATCGGGAAGTATGGACCCGTTTGTTGAGCTCCCTAAGGTCAGCGCAGAGTCTCCACTGGCCGTTTGGCTTTAATATTCCCAGCACCGGATTATTGAAGGTGCTGTGAACTGGACGGATTATTCCCCGGGACTCAAGGTTCTTAATTATTTCAGTAAGGGACTCCATGGATGCAAGAGGCAAACGATATTGATTCACAAACACTGGAGTCATGCCAGGGTCCGTGGGGATTGTTGTTGTGTGGATGTCGGTGCGGCCACAGTCATATGAGTCTACCGCAAAGAGATCTTGGAAATCCAAGAAAACTTGTTTCAACTTTTGCTTTTGTTCCAGAGTCACACAGGCATCAGCTAGGTTGACTCTCTCTTCCACCATCTGCCTGAAGCCTGGAAAGACTTCTGGTTTGGCTATCTCAGCGGCCTCCTCCAGCTGGGTGGAGAAGTCCCTGGTCAGAGTGCTGATTTGGACTGGAGGCTTCAGGTGGGAAAGGCAGCCCTCATGGACCTGGAAAATCACCTCATCCCTCCTGAAGTCACAAGTCACATCTTCCTTACCATAAGGGCAAGAAGTGTACACCAGGAGGTTCCCCCCATGCCGGGTAAAAATCCTGTCTGGTGTTGTATTGTCATCACTGTCACTGTCAAAGCAGTCCTTGGGGATTGGCCCTAACAGTTCATTACCTAAATCGAAACAAAAATGTCGGTCATCAACCGCCATTCCAATAATGGTGCCTGCGGCTAGAGTAATACTCTTTAAGTCGCTATTATCCACCTCTATTAGAATGGTGTCATGTTCTATGTTGACTAATGGAGTTGGGTTTACCCCCAACCCTTGCTGTTGGAGAGAAGCGTTTAGATGTATGTAAGCATCAGGGTTTTTCAAATGTTGTCCTCTTTTAGCCTTCACTTCCAGGGAGAATTGTCGGGTCCTTTCTGGGATGGTGACTTCCTCTTTGATCTGAATTTCAACTGCATAAGGTAGCAATTGAGCTGACCTAAATGCTTTTTCTGGATCATCAAAGCCCATGGGATTATCCGCTAATCGGGACCAAGCTTTGAAGTTTATTAGGTCCAAACTAATGGCAAAGCGATTGAGGATGTCACTGCCTAAGTAAAAAGCGGCAGTGACGTCTCGCACGACCCAACAATTGTGGACTATGCTCTTGTTGCCAATGGAGATTTTGAGCATACACCTGCTTGGCAGGAGATGTTTGGAATTGGGTGCTTCCAGGCCCATTTCCCATTTGTCTATCAGTTTGAATGTGGGAATGGCTGGATCTTTTGGGAGTTGGCGGAACATGGCTTCGCTGATGAAGCTCTTACCGTTGTTCACACACACTCGAGCGAGAACAGACTCCTTCCCATCATTTAACTGAACAGGGATGAACAACTGCTCTCCAATTTGCTGAATATCAGCCAGGCTCTGAGCTGATTTCACATCTTTCTGGACTATAGGAGTGGGAGTTTCTGATTGTGGATTAGTAAACGTTTTTAAAGTGTTTCCTTCCAGCGTGGAGTACCAGTTTAGACTGGAAGGAAGGTTGATTTTCAGAAATAGAGAGGACCCCCCATCACCAGTCTGTTGTCCTACTGCTATTACTGTCACGTCTGGAATCTGGTTGTTCTGGAAGTGAAATTCTACTTGGTCAGGTTTTTGTTCAACCATGTGGCAGGTGCCGTTTAAACTAACATGGTTGACACTCTGTTTTAATTTTATGGGTCGGCTAGTCTGGGTCCAGAGGACCTTGTTTACGCAATCTATTAGGGGTGACAACCTTCTCAGGAGGTCATTCCCTAGTAAACAAGGGGTGCCCTCTGGAGTCACAACTATGACCGGGTGTTTCAACTTGTGTCGCCCAATTTTAATGTCCAAATCTGCAGTCCCCTCAACAGGAATTTCCTTCCCGTCAAAGTTCTGCAGTTGTCCAGGAAGAGAGGTGAGAGGAATTCGGTAATTCTCCCCCCTTCCTGCATTCAGTTCATCAAAGGCCCTTCTGGACAGAAGGGTAGCTTGAGATCCCGTGTCCACCAGCGCTGAAATCGTACCCTGCCCCTGTACTTGTACCGGGGCATAATATCTCCCCTCCTTCTCCTCAAGGGGGTACAGATAATGCACATTTTTGGACAACTGGTGGGCTAACTTTCTGGTTTTGGACATTGCAAGAGAAGAAATTTGGGGCAGAATTCTGTGGAGAGCCTTGGGAATCTGAAAGAAAAAGTTGGCAACTGGAGATCAGAGCCATTTTGGGTTCCCCGGGTTCCGGTTCTGGGCCGCCCCCCCCTTCTTGGAGGCAGTCATCAGGATGGGTTTTAACCAGGGGATTTTGGTATTGTGGGTTCTGGGATGAGATGATGGGCGGCGGTAGCTCAGTCTCCATATCTCCCCAGTCTGATTTGGCATCCCTTGGGACCCATTTTTCCTTGTGAGGAGTTCCCCCATCTCTGAAGGAGAAGGTCCTTTCCCCATTATCCTCTGAGGATCCCTCTCCCTCAAATTGGAAGACCTGTACCTCCTCCACAAAGTGGGTCTGTTTGGGTCCTTTGTTTCTCCTACCCCCCCTCTGCTCCTTGGGAGGCAGGCTTTCAGGGGCAGGAGATTTTGTTTCTGGTTCCTGGTTTTCCAGGGGCTTTTTACAAGTTGGGAAGGAAGCTTCCTCCAAGGCTTTACACCCCCCTTCCCCTTGTGTCTCCTCCCTAGGAACCGGTGTGTTATCGGGGTGCTGCCCCCGTCATTGTTCTGGAGCACCAGGTCCAGAGTTTGGGGCATTCTGCGGTGGCATGCTCATCTGAGGGTTCTGTTGAGCCCTCAGCATGTGACCCAGATCCCGTGCCATATTTTGGACCTGGCGCTCTAACTGGGAAACCCGCTCAGGCTGATACGGGGCTCTATTTTCTCCCCTCGGCTGATCCCGGGAAGGGTAGCTATCCCTTCTCTGGTAGTACCCCTGGTTGGGAAGATTTTGGTACCCCTCCACCCTTGGCCTCCCCTCTCCCGGATTAGGTTGTCTGGGCTCAGGGAATTGGGGAAGGAAGGATGGATGATTTTGGGGCTGGAAATTGGGTGGATACCTGGGAAAAAAGTTCTGCCCAGGATTTGGAGAATTTCTGCCCTCCGGTGGGAAGTTAGGAGGGAAGTTCCCTGTGTTAGGTGCTTGGCTGGAACCCCCCCCTTGGGCTGGAGGAGTCCACACATAACCCAGGATGGGTCGATTTCCCTTGTAACAGGGACTTACATAATCAGGAGAGCGAGGGACCCCATTTGTGGGGCTGCCTCCTTGGCTCCCTGTCTGTGACTGGCCCGAGGACCTTCTGGGCCTAGCATTAATAGGTGCAGGTAGGTTTTTAGGCCCCCCCATCTCCAAATCCAAAACGGGGGCAACCTTTACCTCTGCCACCTTGGCAGCAGCAGGGGTGCTGTTGGTTTTGGGGTTTTTGGGCTGGTTTTTGTTTTCCACCGGTTTCTGCACCTCGTAGATGTGGGTGGCTTGTTCAATGACCCATTCTAAAGATCTTTTCTCATGAAAATCTCTCACGAGCTGGGTCATTATGTATTTGGGCAAGGCATGGAAAAAAGTTTAAACAAATTCTCTGCTGTCTGTGCGCACCCTTCTGGTGGTCTGCGCAAAGGCACGTTTCAGTTCTTGCACGAATTCTTGTGGGGCCTGATCCTCCCCACATTGCAAATTGTAGGCTGCCTTGCGACCCTCTTGAGGATTTTTGTTAACAGAAAAATGTTTCAAGATGGCCGCCTTATAGGTGGACCATCTTAAATGATTTTGGTCCTCCAGCCCCGCAAAGAAACTGGAGTATTCTGGTGAGAATGTTCATTTGACGTACTGGATGCAGCTACTGCTGTCCTTCAAATGGAAAGTCTCCATCATTTGCTCATAGAGCTCCAAGTGTTCCCATACGGAATACTTGGCGTTCTTATGATAAGGCGTGATAACACTCCTTATTGCCTTTATTTGCTTCAATGGGTCCTTAAGCAAGGCCCTTTTTGCCTTATTGGCCTTTTTGGTTCGGGTAACCCTGGTCCATTCATCCTCTAACTCAGAGGCACTGCTCCCAGAGGTTCCTGTCTGATCTTCCAGGTTTTCCCGGATTCTGCGAGCCTGGGAATGGCTGGCAGAATGTGGGGACCTGGTCTCCTGTGTCCTGCGCCGTTCAGAAGAGTCTTCAGATTCCTCTTTGCTGCCAGGATTTGATGGGTACCCCCCCACTGACCTAACTGGGCAGAGGTTTTCAGGATGCCCTTAATGGGCCTAGTCTCCTGGGGTTCCCCACTAAATTGCACTGTGCTTGGGTGCCCATACCCGGATGCCCGCCCATCCATTCCTGGGAGGTACTGGCCTATGAGCCCCATGCTTCTGGCTGGATAGTAATCTGCCATCCCTGTGGCCCGGTGCTCATGTGCGCCAGGGGACAGGGGGGTGGCAGAATCCAGGGACTGAGAGAGATAAAGGCCTCTGGTACTAGGGCTCCTGAGGTTATGCTCAGGAGTTTCCCTTTCCCAGCGCACCTGGTCTCTATCCGCCCCTGCTACCTGTTGTAATGCAAGAGCCTGCGCCTTCAGTTCCTCAGTTAAGGCCTTACTAGACTCTATCAGTCTCTCCTGTATCGCTACCTGTTGTTGGAGCCTATCATTGTGCTGGCAGAGAGCCTCATTCTCTCTCTGCGTTTCCTGATTGGTCCTGGAGCACTGGGCCAGTCTTTGCTGCAGGAGGCTTACCTCCTGAGCTGTGTCCCTATTGGCCTGCTCCTGTCTTGCCAAAGCCTCCTCCACCCTCCTGGTGTGCTCTAGCAAGTCCTGGTGTTCTTTTTGGAGGTCACCCAGTCCCTGGTGGGCCAGGTGATTTTCTTCCATTTTTCTCCTTAAGTGGCAGACTTCCCGGCCTAAGGTGTCCCTTTCCTGACCAAGAGCTTGAATTTGTGACGCCAGGTCGTCCCCTTGCCTTTGGAAGGCACCAGCTTTCTGGCGCTCCTGATCAAACTCTGCCTGGGTATCCAGGTCTTTCAGGATCAGTTTATTGCTCTCCTCTTTCTCTCTGTCTAGTTGGATTTGCAGGGTGGCTACCTGCTCTGTGCATGCCCTGTTGAAATTGATCTGTTGCTCCAGCTTTTTCTGGCTCTGCAGTAGGGAGTCCAAACTGTCTTGGCGTTCCTTCTGCAAAGCCAGAATTCTGGTATCCTGGTCTGTCTTTTCCTGTTGCAGTATATCCATGTCCTCTTTTATTTTAATGATATACTGCCTACTATCATTTTCTGACTCCTGGCTCCCCTGCAGCCTCTGCTCAGAAGAGACCAGGTCAGATTGGACCTTCTCTAACGCCATCTGTCGCTTGTTCGCCAGATCTTGGCTTTCCGTACATTTATCCTGCATGTCTCCCATATATAGGTACAGGTATGCCGCTATCCTAACCATCTTGTCTTGTTCATCCTTAGCTTTAGGAGCCATGTATAGTTCACTCAGGGCCACATGTAGGGGACCCTGATCTCCCCATATATCTGACCCTGTTTCAGTGACCTGTTGCGTGATGGCCTGCAACCAGACCATGCGGTCCTGGTGAGTCCACTCACCTCTCACAAATAACTTATGTAAGAAGTGTTCTCTGGCTATTTTCATATCTACCAAGGTCGTCATTTTAGAGATTGGTCTCTGTCCTGACTTACAGAAGTTTATATTTTATTTTTGCAAAACAGACCTTTTCCTTAGAGCGTTCCTTTGAGGAGTGCTTTACAGCGTAACACAGCGTGGTGATCTGACCGGATATGTGTATCTGGTCAGCTGGCACGCTGTATTAATCTGCACAAGTGATAGATCTAACCCAAACGTCCGGCCCGAGCCCCCAATTTGTAAGAGGATTCAATTCAACACTACAGCTAAGTCAATGCCTAGTCTGGGATACTGAATGGAAACCCTTATTGATATATCTTTACGTCCAGTTCATGCGTTCTGGATGACTACCCCTATATAACACCCCTCTCTTGGAATCCCCCTGACCCCACTGAGCCAAGAAGTAGTTCTGTTTTGCAAGTTAAAAGGTTTATTTGAGAATTTAAACAATATATATATATATCACACTTTATAATAAATTAATAATTGAATATCACACTTAATCTGATATGATAAAGATTAACAACGGAGAATCTGGCACTAGCCCACTTCTTTATAATCACTAAGGAGTTGACATGAAATGGATAAGGTAGCACACTGGTAAATAGGGACAGAAGAATAATGTGCTTTATAGGGTTCCAGGAAATGCAAGGTTGAATGAATGAAATGCAGTATAGAAAATAAACTGATATGGTTTCACAAAAGACAAGGTGATCACTTTCCCTTTGTGGCAATTCACCCCCCTATACAATGTAAGGAGATGGAAGGAAGAGCACACAGTTCAGGTATACAATCACAATGTAATACAGAGTTCTAGTTTCCCAGCAAGCTTAGAGGAGAATAGATATCAGTTTTACACAGGCTCAAAATGCTTTTAATATGGTGACAATGCAGTGAGAAATATGCTGAAAAATGCTTTTAATTCCCTTCAGGAGGTTCAGGCTGAGGATTAGTTGGTTTAAATTAGTTCAGGCTTACTTTAGCAATGTTCTAGGAATGATTGGCAGGTTAAACGAATTTTTGGCAAATGAAAGCAAGGAAGCTGCTGTTTTCACACGTGGAGAAATTTGCAAATTGCGGTAAAATTCGCGATTGCGGCACATGTATAGGGAATAGGAATGCGGTTCTAGATTCGTTGAAAAGCCAAGATTCCCAGCTTTCAGAGGAAAGTTACTGCAAGTCTCTAAGACAAACGGTCACAGAGATATGAGCGATATGGTAAAGGTCGTTTTTCAGATTTGAAATTTTAAAAGTTCAAAGTGACAAGTTACAGCTAGCAACTAGAAATGACAGGTGACAGCTTTGCAAATGACAGGTGACAGTTAGGAGACAGTTCTGGTTAGATTAAAATAGATTGAATTATATTATTTTAACTAAGAGATTGGTTCTGCACAGTTCTGCTAGGTACTCACAATATATTTAGAAATAGAATGGGCCTCGCCACGGATCTGGTCAGGTTTTCTTCACTCGCCACGGACGGTCTCTGCGCACAGCAGTCTGGGTCAGCTCTCTGGTTCTGCGAACAGTGGTCTGTGTCAGCTCTGCTCTGCCTCTGGTTCTGGATACTGCTCTGCTTTCTCTGGGTACAGCACTGCTTCTGGATCTTTCTACACAGCTTTCTCTGGACCCAGCGCTGATCTGCACGGCTCCTGGATGCTGCTATCGCTGTTAGGTTTGCTGGATGCTGAGGCCCACTGAGAAGAGTTCTCAGTTTGTGGGTTTAGGCCCTTGCTTTGAGTTCTGAATCAAGTTCTTTGGAGTTTTAAAGTCTAAGTGTTGAATCTAGTATCTTCTGGATGTTGTGTGGTCCGGCAGAGCGCGTTGCAGCAAATGGAATTGAATGTCTCTATCTGTCCTGACTGTCTGCTTTTATGTGTTTTGAAAGTGGGTGTGTGTGCAGCATCACTAGCCAGCCCCTCTTTCAACTTGCCATTGGCCCAATTCTCCCCTCTCCCATGATTGGGGAAGGAACTGTGAGTCAGAGTGATGCTGTAGGTTTTATGGGTCAGAGGGTCCTCCCCTGGTCAGTTTGCCCACAAATCTATATTTGATTCAAAATGCACATTTCTCAAATACATAGTGGTTTGTCATTGCATGTACATATTACCTATCACACGAGGTAGTCTCTGTCCCAAATCTGCTCTTCCTGAGAGCTTGTATTGAGAAATGGCAACTTTTTGCGCTTTTGGTCGGGTTACCAATATCGTATTCTTACTCAAATTTACCCAAATGTGTGCAAGGCATGCAGGCATTAATTGATGAAGTATCAGACTTTTCACATGCAGACATTTTAAGTAATACCCTCTTAACTGCTAGTTTGCGCCCAGATCATGCCACCCGTTCTAAAAACCTCTTAAAATGTGGGCAGAAAAATCACAAGAATTATGGTATCATTTAAATAATTATGACAAGTCCGTACTATGAGTTATTCATCTTTTTCTAAAACCATATTCTGGCTACAGGGGTGTGTCTTTTCAGGTCACATGGTACAGAAACCAGTCTTTCCACTTTCTTCAAGCTCAGCCTCTGTCTCCAGTTTCTCCCCCTCCCAGTTTCTGCCAAGAGGAAGCCATTTTTATGACACCCCCAATAAAACATTTGCCTGAGTCAGGACAGGGCTTTGTTCAATTTCCTGCAGAGCCCAGGTAATTCAATCAGAGAAGTGTCATATCCCTTTTGGTGGGAGCAGCAAAAGGCAGCTAGGCCTGGGAACACAGCTGTTGTGCAAGTCTCAACTCCTGTCGGGGGTAGCTGGTGGGCAGAATTCAGTTTCATTAAGCCAGGTTTCAGATAAAATGTCACTTTTTGTTCCCCAGTTTAAGTCAAGACAATTTTTACATATGCAGCTACAATGCTGATTCTAAGTTCAAAACTATGACAATTTAACAGTGACAAACTATGTGGCAGTCACAAGTCTGTCCCTCAGTTTATTTACACATTTCGATTTTTGGTAATTTTAAATCCAGTTTCAGTTTAAGCCGCTGCAGACCTGCAGAGCTCAGCCAGTCTTGTTATAAACCTTCAAGTCACTTCAGAATATAACTTTACATTGTATCCACCTCTTAGTAAGTCTTTCTTTGGCCTGCTTTGGGTTCATTTATTCAGTTTTACACAAATGTCTGGTGTTGTTTTAAAACGCCGGCTTTCTGATAGTGGTGAGTACTGGTAATGCAACCATTTTTGGGATTTTTCTTGGATTAATGCATTCCAAACAGGAATGGTTCTTACATGGTAGTAAATCCTTGCTTAACATTGTTTTGATGGGGCTCCTTACAGTAAAATGGTTATGTGGAACCCCACAAAAGGGTTGAATCTTTAAAGTGGTCCGGTGAGCCACGATTTCAGCAACTTTTTGACATCAATAACAGTGGATTTTGTTAACAAAGATCTTTCTTTACACTGGTGGGTGGCAAGTGAGGTAACCATTTTGGTGTGCGCACAAACTGCGTGGTTCTCCTGGATTCTGGCGCACTTGTGGGCTTTTTGGCCATCTTGGATTTTCTAAGCCCACAGCACCAAATGTTGCAGCATGATAGCTCAAACGTTAGGGTCAGGACACCCGACACCTAGGCTAAAATTTTAGGGGGGTCGGGGGAACTTCAGACTGTGAGGGAGGGGTAAAGGTACTTGTTTTGACGCATCTAACGTCGTTACGCATTCTAATGAGACAGGTCTAGTGCAACTCCAATGTTACAAGCAGTTAACTCTCCCCTTCGTGTTTGAAGCCACACACTTAAAGACTGCTGTGAGAATGAGCTGTTCCGCCTACCTACCCTTCCAATCACTCCCCTGGCATTCAAGTAACCCCACATCACGATTTCAATTGCCTTAAAATGTATGAATATGATATGAATGCAAGTGCTACAGTGACATAGTAATTGCAGGGCTTTTGTTAACAGTGAAGCACGGGCACCGTTTAAACTCTGTGTCCTGTTCTGCCCGAGTCAACATAGCCCAACGGTGGAGGTGAGGAGGGGGGCTAGAACCTGATCTGCCCAATGGTGTCGCGCCACTGTCTTCACATGTTAGCAGCCCCTTTCATGTATGCATGCCATGCAGTGTACATTCATTCACGAAACACTGATTTACCAATTACGAAGCACCAAGCACTATACTGTAAAGAAAAGGGCAGACGATTCAACAACTAAAAGTCTCCCAAGACTAAGAGGCATGGAATGCTCCGCTTCAGCCCCCGCACAGAGCCCCCAGTGAGTCACAGCAAGCAGCGTCCTCCCTTGGAGAAACGCCTCAACTGGAAATGGCGCGCTCTGCTGATGGCCCACTTGTCCATTTCGCTGTTGGTTAAGTGAACGGGTCGCCACGGGAGGCAGGTTTCCCGTTCAGACCCAGAGTGGAGAGCCGCGCGCCAGGCACACTCTGCGTGCGCCTGTTTTCTATCATGCATGCGTCTGTGTGTGGGCACGTGGAGTGCACAGAGCTTTAAGTGGCATAACTAAGAAATAGAGGGGCAGGGGCCAGAAACAAAGTAATATATTGGTGGGCGGGGCCTGAGAGAAGCATGGCTTTAAGGTGTAACTACAGGACTGGCCTAACAGGCAGAGGTGTTATGGGGTGTTCAGACATAACAACAGGAGTTGATTGTATTTTAAAAGCTGTTTTAATATAACATAATCAGCAGTCAAATCAACTACAATAAATACTCGAATATGTGAACGAAATGAAATAAAAATAGGAAAATGCATGCCCCAATTCAGCAGTTCTTAATTTTGATGACAGGACTTCAATATATGTAGCAAAAGGTAAACAATGTATTCTCTATATTACGTTTCCCTGAATAGTATTGTATACTGATCTACCTCTAAGTGCCGGAACCTGATGATGTGACTCTAAACGGTATCTGGCGGGGAGTAACAGCATTGCCACTAACATTTTCGTACAGGAAAATCGGGCGCGGGGGTAGAAGAGAGCGTTTATTAAATGGGTGCCTGTGTTTACACGTGTCTGTTACGTGCGCCTGTCACTGTATTTCTGGTATTTCCTTCCCCCGTGTGGTGATAATGTGTTTAGAGCTGGTGAAAGTCACGCCATTTGAAGAAATCAGCAACAGTGACCTTTGTCTTGATTGTTCCACAGGAGGACTATCGCCCTCCTCCAATTTCTAGAAGATGGAGCGCCCTTTTCAAAGAATGCCAAACCAGCAGGAGGAGATAATTGTGGGCACTTACTTGTGGTGTCACCACTCCTTATTTTGTTTAGAGGTTGAGTCCTCTGTTTGTTGCTGTTAATTAGAGGGCTGCGACCAACGTGTGCTAGGGGGGGGGAGGGGCTACCGCCCAGTGGGCAGTTCGAGTCTGGCAGTTGTCTAATAAAGACGTGTTGCACCCCAGCTCTGTGTCAGCTCATCCTTGTATGCATGGCTGAGTGACTTGACACTACGCCGTGAGGCGGTCCACGTAGAGAGACACCACATTAATTATTTCATGTAAACTAATAGCGCTTATTAAAAGCATCACAGTTCTGCGCATGCTTCTGTCAAGTGAAGGCAGCCTCCACATAGTGTTGAGCAGGAAGGTTTTGCGAGTCATGTCGTAGGCCGCGAGCCGCGGCTATTACCAATACCGACACCTACCTTAGCTGGCGCCGGTGCATATGCCGCCGCTGGCATGGGGCTCGGTCCCAGATTTGGCCAGCACTGCAGCTTCACAGCGGTGGGGGGGCACAGTGACACAGGGTCACACATGAGTAGATGGTGGCGACTGGCGTCGTCGGACTCGTCGCTCGTGGCAGCTCGAGTTCAGTGTCTGCAGGCACATGGCTGGGCGTGATCTGCTACTGGCTTAATCTGCGCAAGTGCGCATGCAGGGAAAGACCCAGGGCATGTGAGTTTGGGCCTGGGCGGTGGCTTGGTTCCCTGCTGTGCAAGCGCAGACTGTCATCATGAGGCAGCAGCACGAGTAGCAGCCCAGGGCTAGGAGGCAGCTATGTTCGAATCATGTCACATTTTTTTTTATTCAAATCACGACCGAACGCTGCTGCGCTGCCTCCTGGCCTGCCTGCATGCTGCGTCTACTTGTGTGCACAGTGCCGCCCACCCGCCTTTCCAGCACTGCAGGCCAGGCGGCAGACATTTTTTTTAAATGTTCGGGCCCGGGGTATACCTTTGCTTGTAGACCCGTGATCTTCATCCGGGGCTACAAGCAAAGGATCAGGGGCTATAGCCCCTCTAGCCCCCCCACCCCACCCAGCGATGCCCCTGCTTGTTCCTGGCTTTAAAAGGAAAAAGAGAGAAAACCATGCCGAGTCTGGCAGCAGGCGTGGAGGCGAACCAGCACGAGAGGTCTAGACACTGCCGGGAGAGGGAAGAGGATGCCGTGAAGTTCCCTGGGAACCCTCCAAAGGTTCTGTAGGAGCAAACCCGGGCAGAAGACCAAGCATAAGAGCAGAGCCACAGAAAAGACAAACATACCGCACAGAAAAATGGAGCAACTGCAGTAAACCAGCAGAGCTAAAGAGAAGACATTTGGTCCCAGGAAGCCCCAGTGATGTACCAGGATCCGACACAAGGCAACAGGCATACGTGAGACCCGGAGGAGACACAAGGATAGAAGGGAGGCTAGTTCACAAAGCAGGATGCCTTATCTAACTATACTCCCTCAGCTTCTTCCTAAAATTGTACCTTCACTATCCAGTGATTAGAGGTGCCTTGTAGACACCCTGCCTGATTTGGTCTTTCTTCTACCACATTCACTTTCTCCTCTGCGGGTCCTAATTTATTGCTACACTCCTACTCCAATTCCACCCGCCTCTATTCTTTCCTCCCCTACTCTTTTGTCCCTCTGATGTCTCACGTTCATTGCAGGCCTCGCCTCCACCCTTTCATGTTACTCCATCCTCTTCTTCACTACTACTCTTTCCTCCACACTATTACTCCCTCCTCCACACTATTACTCCCTGTTCCACAGTACTACTTTCTCCTCCACGCTACTACTCCCTCCTCCACACTACTATAACTACCCCCACCTCCTACTCAGACACCCTCCTTTCCCTCCGTCCTACATACTTCACTTTCACGCTGAACATTAGCTCATCTAGCCACACCCACCGCACTGTCATGCACACTCACAACGCATTACCACTTACACCCACTAACCAATATCTCACCTTCTCCATAAATCGGCTCCACATTCCGGGTTTCCTTGCTTCCTCCTGCTGGTCTCTTGGTCTGCCACCTCCTCTACTCACCCGAACAACCCAAAATGTCCTGCTTCCTGTTGCTCCTTTTATGCTCCCCCTCCTCCTGCCATTGGTGTTCTTGCCTCGTCCAATCTGGCCTTGTCTTTCCCACCCACAAGGTTACACAGTAGAGACACAGATGTACATGCCAGCTATAGTGCCTGCCCACTCACCTCTGTCATACTGGAATAACAGCAAGAGAGCCTTGTGTGTGTGTGACACCTGGCATCATCCCAATACCACATCGAAGGTATGAGAGACGCCATGCAGTCAGACAACCATACCAAATGTATCCCCGAACTGAAATGGTGGATGTGAGTCTGCAGACACCACTGGACATAGAATAGCTATAAGGAAAGTTGGATCGGAGCAAGCGAGCACTGTGTATGACATCTGGTATCATCCCAATACCACATCGAAGGTATGAGAGACGTTATGCACTCAGACAACCATACCGCATGTATCCCCAAACTGAAATGGTAGACATGAGTCTGCAGACACCACTGGACATAGAAGAGCTATAAGTAAAGTCGGATTGAAGGGAAGCGATGTCACACAAAGAAAGAAGATACATAGACGCACTGAATCCGATGACTGGATTTCCAAAGAATGAAGGATGTAACTGAAGCAACGAAGTAAATATATCTGCAAATATGAAGAAAAGCATATACATGAAGAAGATAAGTGACAAGAGATGCGGTAGATTTACATATGCAGAAACACAAGGTAGATAAGACAACGTAGAAGCATGCTGAAGAAGGAAATATTACGACGTGAAAAAAGCAGCCATATTAAGAAAATGGACATTGGCAGGACTCACAGGTGCTGGAATACAGCTTTGTGTGAGAACAAAGAGTATTTGCTTGGCTCAGGATCAAGGATGCCAAAGTAAGAAGCAACTGCAAAGAACAAAAGCAGTCGAAGAGAATAAGCCATGTACACAAGACATATTTCTCTCAGTTTAAGAAAAGGAGTGAATAATTATGAGTGCCAAGTATTGGACAAACAAAGATGCAGAAAGTGCATGCAAGACGGAGCCACCAAGTCTCCAGAGGCAGAGAGGAGTAATAGCACCCAACATAATTGAATTAAATAGCACTAAATAAAAGATCAGACTGGACAAAATTGTGGTCTCCTAACACGTGGTGCAAGACCAGAAAATAAGGCCTATTCATAAAGCTCCAGACAAAGATAGCAATGTACCTTCACTCCCTTAAAAGTTCTGAAAAGAGAACGGCTAGCAAGGTCAACTAAAAACAAAAAACCTGGGCTTAAGGCCTAGCTGGTGAGAGATGGTAGGCTAATTAGCTAAGAAAGGCAGTTTTCTGACGCTGTTCCCTTGCACTTGGGTTTCATTGCTTATGTACTGCTAATCAGATGAATGTTCAAGGTTGAAAGAGAGTGCCAACCAATCATGAGGACCTGTGTGGTGATGGACTATACATTGTTGCAGAAGCTTGCCCACCGCTGACATTATACTGTTATCTGTATTTTACGTAGTTAGAGGGTGTTTAAGGCGTGCCTGCCAGAGAAGGGGCAGTCAATGATGTTATGAACACTTATACACAAATATAGGTATATATGTCCCCCTAATCAATCCCTTAACCCAATAGGTTTTACTGTTTGCCACATAGGTGCGCCAGAGGACCACTCCGGTGGTGATAGTGCGCGGTACAAATGTTCTTTAACATTAACATTAATACAACATAGGATGACGTCATAGCTGACATACATCGAAGAATAAAGGCTTTCGCCTAATGGAAATACAAAGAGAGTGTGTGAGCTACAATTTGTTGTTTGCCAGGTTTCCCTACTTTATTGAACCGAGAATAAAGTTGTATTTTGCCATATTCTTTGAGTCGATCTGGTTATTTGGGCCTGATATCTGTTAATGGTAATCCTATTCAGCACTTGGAAAGCTCCAGTTGCTATTGCACAACACAATCACAAAACGTTTAAATAGCGTACTATGCCAGCCACTTTTCTTAGCCCGGGCCCTTCACAGAATGATAATGGCAGCCAAAGGTTTTCTATGTCTATGTTCATGTTGGGGGGCTTGGTTCTAGACTACCCTCTGGTAAGTGCAGTCTGTTTAGAGGTCAGGGCCCCTTAATTAAGGACACAGTTGTCTAGAGGAAAGAGGGCCCTTTTTTAATCTGTTAAAGTTAGTGAATGCCAAGCAAGGAGCCTGGTGGGTTCTGCAAGGATGAAATATATTGAACTGCTTGAGCGCAAGACAAAAGCATATGCTGGAAAGTGGCTGTATTGGGTTCCACTATTGAAAGTGGTCTGAATACAGATAATATCACTGAAGCTGCATGGTTTAAATACTTTAAGGGCCTATACTTGCAAGACAGTTTATTTTAGGGTAGCGCTGAATGTTAGTACTACTCACAATTATAGCCAGGCTGATGCCAACAGGATCTATGTGATTTTAACAAATTAAAAAATAGAGAATTTAATTGTATTGGATCCATAACAACGAAAAAATATTGATGTTTCTAAAAAATATTTAATGAGGGGTTCCCACCAAACCCTGTGTTTCCCCATGTTTCAAGCCCTACCCCAAACCCCTCCGTACCAGATGTGATCCTTTACCCCACCCCCACATGTATTTTGTTATTTTTTGTATTCATTATAATTGCATTCTTTATTTTCTTTTCGCTAAAATCACTGGATATCATGGCAATCCATTCATTTTTACCTTAGAGGAAGCCAAACTAGTGATTGAATATCAGAATTCAGTGAATGCTCCTGAGCCGAAAGAGATCCCTGTTTATATCCTCGGTGAAGAAACAAGTGTTTACGATCCCTTTCTTGCTTTCTTATTTAAGGTGATCCCTGCCCTTGGTGAGGTACCCTCTTTTAGAGTAAGGTTGAAACACTGTCATTTTTTGGGAAGAGACGCAGAGATGATCCAGCCAATTGTAGTCGCATTTCCTTCTTTGATGGAGTAGGGACAGCGTATGGTCCGGTGTTGCAGGACCGCCCTGAAGGCTTGGATGAAGGCAATGTCACCAGTCGTCTCCAGGCAGGCTTCATGAGAGGTCTGCATGAACGTCCAGGGTTTCAGGTTCGACATGGTATTGTCTAATTAAGTTTTGTTACGGACCGAGGGACTCATTCAAAATTTGGCGATGCAGGAATAAACAGAATTAGTCATTTTTCCAGCGCCACTCAATTATAATTTTTGCCGGAGGAATCACTGCGTGTGCAGTAAATCTGATGGTTTTTGCAGGAAGCATGGCCGATTCTCCTGCAACTTGTTGCTCACAAAATGGGGAATTACACCGCTCTACCACCACTTGTAATCCCATTGTATAGGCTCAGTGGCGGTAACCAATTTACCACAGAGTTATCAACAAACCTGGAATGTGACCCAGAGTAACTATGTCTCATTTTTGTAGACCTACACTTCATATTTGATGGGACCCCAATAAAAGAATGGTGTTCTTCCATTTTGGCCTTAGGTGCCATGACACCATTGTTGATGGCGAAATGTAATTTGTATACAGGTAACTCGAAGTCAGCAAGATGGGAGGAGAAACTACAGAACCATTCCCTGTACAAAAAAGGATCAACCATGGATATATCTTGGCACCACCCCTGTTTTGTCCTTATTTCAATAATTTAGCCAAGCAGATTTCATCCTTGGCAGATGATGCTCCAATCTTAGGCATAGATAAGATTGATATTCTGCTGTTTGCAGATGACGCAGCCCTCGTGTTCTTAGTAACACTGAATGTTTCATTGAATTCTGTTATGATAAAGGTCTATGAATAAATCATAGCAAGACCAACCTCATGGAAAGCAAGAAAGTCTCCTTTACAGATTAATGGTTATCGCATTGAAGAAACAGAGATGTACGATTTTCTGGGGATCAGGTTCACAAAGCATTACCTCTGGAGTAGGGTATGATATGATTGGTTATTTATAACGCATAATACCCAGGGGTTTCTAAGCACGGACCCGGGGATCGAACCTGTGTTGCTCTGCTTCGTCTTGCTTCCAAGGCAAGCACGTTGCCTGAACTATCTTCCCGAGACAAGCAATTGGAAGAGAGTAAAGCAATTTTGCATGATAGAATTTAGTTTTCTCTAAGTTTTCAAATAATGGTGGTCTCCCCAACTCTGGGAATGTACAAAATGCAGGCCAAATAGGCCTTTACTGAAGGGGCTGCAATGTGAGGTTTTCGCCCAGTCCCAAAGCTAGCATCAACAAAGAATTTCTTTTTTTTAAAAAAAGAGTGCTCCGACTAAACGATTGTATTTGGAACTGGCATTGATGCGATAATTGCCTTAAAACCTGTTCTATATGAGGTCCGTATATTGTCAAACCCTTTTCTAAAAACGATTCTCCCAATGATGTCTTAAGCGATCATGTAAGGGGTGCCTTCCCTGGCTTTCCCACATTAAGAAACAGGCAATTACTTTAAAACTATTTGCTCTTTGGGGAAAACCAGAAAAAAGCCAAGAGTTAAATATGCCCATTCCACTATTGCAATTGTATAGAAATGAAGCAAGTATAATAAAGATTACCCCTGCCTTGGTGCAGGGAGTCTTGATTCTATTAAAGACACAGAGGCGACCATGTTGCTTGCTCTTAATCCCCAGGGTCTCTGGTAGTCCATATGACCATACTGAGGCCCATGTGTCACTTCCTGCCTTGGTCCCTTCCTCTTCTTTTTATGCCTTCGAACTGGCAACTGTGGTAAACTTCTGTCAACTCCTCAATGGAAATTTGAAACAGTATTGCAAGGTCCTTTCTCTGGTCTCTTTGCGCTCGAAGTATTCACAAGCCCAACCATGGGAACTTGGACTGCAGCTGATATCACCAGGCTTTGAACCCTTCAGGTTGCCTTCTGGTCATCCCCTGTCAGAGAAGCCATATGTTAGGGTAGGGAAGAAAAACACTGATGCAATGTGACAAAACATTAATGATAAGCACAATGTATCATTAGAGACCTCATCTCGATTGCGTCGATGGGCGGGTTAATGCTTGCCTCTGTGTCTTTAATAGAATCAAGACTCCTTGCGCCAAGGCAGGGGTAATCTTTATTCTATGCAAAGACCAGAGGCGAGCATTATGCTTGCTCAAAGCTATGAACTATTGCCCTGCTGGGCCTGTTATTGGCTTAAAATAGAAGGTCCTGAATGTACTGTCGCTGGACCAGTCTGCTGCTCTTAATATGTCCGGTAGGCTGGCACCAGCTCCGAAAGCCTTGGAAGCTGTGGCTCCCCTCTTGCTCTGTCTACGCCTGCTGGTGCCATAATCTCTCGCACCCATCGTGCTATGGTCGCTACTGCCACTGCTCTGAAAGGTTTTCTGTGCATAATGAGCAACTGCGTTATGCCTGCCGGTCTTTTCTGCTGTTCTAAGCTCATACTCCTTGATACACTCCGCACCGCATAGCTTGTGCTGCTCTCGAAATTAGGGGTACGAGATATTCGACGTGAGGCATTTGCTCCTTTTTGCTATGGAGAAAATCACTTTGTCTGGGCTGAAGGATTTACGGTTCACTTCCAGAGCTTTCACGTATGAAACTCTTTTACATGATACTAGGCACAGTAGCATGGCTAGTTTCCCTGACAACTGGTAGTCAGATAGGTATTTGTTATGGGGCCAGTCTGGGAATAGGCGCAGGACGAGCGATACGTGCCATAATTGGCCATATTTCAGAAGGAGGGGCACTTGTCTTAATTCCCTTCATGAGCCTCACTATCACCGGGTGCTCTCCTATCGGTGCCCCTTCTAATGGATCTTGCCCTGCGGAGATGGCTGATCTTTAAACTCCTATAGTACGAAAGGCCTTCCCTTCCCCGGCCAAAGTTGCTAGAAAATTGAGCACTTGTACTAAAGGGGCCAAAATGGGATGAAGGTTGTGCTGGTGGCACCATACCCTCCATCTTCCCCAAGACGCCTCATAACTTTTGAGTGTAGAGGGAGCCCAGGATTGTCCGATGAGCTCCGCAGCCGAGCTCGAAATGCCTGGCAGGGCCCATCTATTCCTGATATCCTGCAAGCGATGAGCAGTAGCTGGTCAGTCTTCATCAGAGGATGGTAGCTCCCTGATGGATGTTGTAGAAGATCCCTCCTGGAAGGGAGGACTCGTGGGAAATCCATAGAATATTCCATCAGAACTGGAAACCACGCTTGCGATTTCCAGTTCAGGGCTATCAGTATCACTTCCGCTCTCTCTCTCCTGATTTTTGCTAGTGCTCTGGATAGCATCACAAAGGGGGGGGGGACGTAGTGCATCGCTCCAGTCTATGACTGCAGGAATGCATCTGCTTCCTGGGGTTCTGGATCTAACCTCCAGCTGTAAAATCTTGGTAACTGTCTGTTTAATCTGGAGGCAAAAAGGTTGGTGTTCGGAGTACCCCAAAGAGATGTAATCTGAGTGAACACCTCTCTGTGCAAATTCCAGTCGCTGGAGTCGTGCCAATAGCGGGAATTCCAGTCTGCAACAGAGTTCTGGGCGCCTGGTATGTATTCTGCTGTGACAGATATCTTGTTCTCTCGGCAATACCAGAAGTCTTTTGTTAGATCCGCTAGCATGCACAATCTCGTCCCCCCTAAGTGGTTTATGTAACGAAACACGGAAATGTTGTCCATCCTGATTAGGATGAAGCACTCCACCATGTCTTTGGTGAATGCTTTCACAGCGAACAATCCCACCAGAAGCTCCAGGCAATTGATGCGGAGGTTCATTTACTCCTGGGACCATCTTCCTCCCATCTCTAGCTGGCCACATCTCGCTCCCCAGCCCACTCTGCTGGCGTTTGATTGTATGACCAGCTCCGGGGAGTCTCCGAAAAGGGCCTGTCCGTTCCAGGCCTCCATGTTGTGGAGCCACCATTGTAGCTCTGATTTCGCTTCTGTATCTAGAGGAACTAGCTTCTGGTAACCTAATCCCCCTTGAAGATGGTGGATCTTTAATCTTTGAAGGGCCCTGTAGTGTAGGGGACCCAGGAAGATAGCCTGTATGGAGGCTGCTAGGAGGCTGACGAGTAATATTCAGTCCTTGGTTAGGGTCGATCTGATCTCTTTCTTTATTGCTCTTATCTTGTGGTTTGGAAGCTCTAGCATTCCTTTTGTGGTGTTCACCATGAACCCTAGGGACTCTTTATTGTGTTTGAGAGTGAGTCCTGATTTCTCCCTGTTCATCAGGAATCCCAACGAACTGAGGAGTTTGGAGGCCCACTGTGTCTGTCTGTTCAGTACTTGTTTGTCTGCTGCTAGCATTGGGATGTCGTCTAGATAGACAATCATCAGCATACCTCTCTCTCTCATAACTGCTGCTACTACCCTCATAATCCTTGTGAAGGCCCACCTTGCTGAGGCTAGGCCGAATGGGAGGCATTTGAATTGCCAGGTCTGGTTGTTCCAGATGAAGCTTAAGTATCTACGGTGTACGCTGGCTATTAGAATAGTTAGGTAGGTGTCTTTTAGATCTATCCTCACTAACCAATCCCCCTTGTGAAGGATATCCCTGAGTAGGTGTACTCCCTCCATCTTGAAATGTCTGGATATGAGGCAGCTATTCAGCTCCTTCAAGTTTATAACTGGGCAAACGTTCTCCTTTCTGCATGCTAGGAACATGTTGCTTATGAAGGCTTGTCCAGCGGAACTGCGTTTGATAGCTCCTTTGCTCTCTAGCATTTCTAACTCTGTGTCTAACAAAGAGCTGTCTATCTGCACTGCAACGTAATGCTTGGTTACTCATGCTGCACTGGGATCGCGCTGAACTCCAGACAGAGACCTGATACTGCTTGTAATAGCCATGCATCGCCTGAAAGCATTCGACAATTTCCTAAGAATAATAGCGTCCTGCATCCCACTGGTGGGTAGGGTTTCATGTTTCCCACCTGTTGGTGTGCTTGGGTGGAGGTAATAGCCGCTTCCCCAGTGCCCTCTGAAGCTGTGCCCGCGAGCTGGGAAGAAGGCGTCCTGTTGCTGTGATTCCCAGTAGTGCACCCTGGAGTCGAGGTCTGTTCTGTGATTGAAAGTGAACGGACGCAAAACCTCTGTTGCGACCGGTCCTGTCGAAAACACTTGTGGGGAACATTTTCTTGATGGATGCCTGGGATTTCTCGAAGGCTGTGTGGGTGCCCACAAATCTCCCCATCTCCTTGACGAAAGCTTCACCAAAAATCTGGCCTTGTGCGGCCTCTCCCGCCTCGTAGGAGGCTAGGTTTCCCAGCTTAGAGTCTATCTTTAGCAGAAGGCTTCTCCTCCTTTCTGACGATAAGGTGCAAATTGCGTTACCACCAGGCATACCGCTCTTTTGGCCCAACTGGCTAGAGCTTCGGGGTCCACTGGCACTCTGGATCTTTCTGCTAGGTCCAATATTTTGGCTATAGGACCGGACAAGTCTAGGACTTTTTCCTGGTATCCTCTCAGGCTCGGTCCATACCTTTCCTCAAATCTCTGGCTGCCTTTGAGATGAACATAGTCATTTTTGGGTCTAACTCGGGAGTCTCTGCCACCTTGCCCGGTAGCTTTGGTCTGGGACATTCAGAGCGCATCCGCAGCCTTACTTCTTTTTCAATGGCCTGTACGCTCTGGGTGAGTGGTACCAGCTGTTTGATCTCAGGTTTACAATCGACTCAGGCTCAAACATGTCTGTTAGCTCTTCTATAGGCTCCTCCAAATGTTTCTTTTTGCTTCCTCTTCTATCCTTTGGATCTTTGGGAAGCCTTTGAGTCCGAATCTCTGGATTCTGAGGAGGTGTTGGCATCCCCTGTGTTTTGCACCCCAGGGCAATGGGGTAGGAAGTTTGGCATGGTCGATTTTGATAGAAAAGCATCTCTCGGCTTTTGGAATGCATCGACAGCCTCAGGAGACCTTCTCTTGTCCTCCTTGTTCGGACCCTGGGGAGTCGGAGAGGTTTTACGCTTGCAGGTCAATTCTCTCCCCTTTATTACTACCTTTATTACTACCCAGCTGGGTGGGCTGCTCGGAGGATGTATTGGCTACCTCTTTAGAGCCTGTCTTCTTAAGCCTGCCCTCGATGAGGTATTCCAGGGCGTCCAGTCTATCCTGGAGCGGGCATACCCCCTGTGCCACTGCGTTCGGCATAGAGTCCCCTAGTACTCTCTTAAAGCTGAGAGTGAGATCCAAATTCTCTACTTCTGAAAACATTCCTTCAGAGAACTCTTGTTCCTGGCTCCCCACACTCCCCTCTTCTGATTCCATTGCCTGGTGTGCCTGTGTGCCTGAGCGGTGCAGGCTGAGTCAGACGTCCTCCTTGAG
Source organism: Ambystoma mexicanum (assembly GCF_040938575.1). Lineage (NCBI taxonomy): Eukaryota > Metazoa > Chordata > Amphibia > Caudata > Ambystomatidae > Ambystoma > Ambystoma mexicanum. The sequence continues at coordinate 263,942,137 of NC_090934.1, forward strand.
GTGGGTTTTTGGTGGCTTATTGGGGTCTGAGGCTCTGGTTGTGGGCTTGAGTCAATGTTATGCTCTCTACTCTTTAATATGGTGCTATGAGCATTCAATATATTTCTCAGTGCGAGCATTATATATATTTGTGTAGGAGGTTTCTTTCCTAATAATTTGCAGCTCCCAATTTGCCTGGATGCTGTTCGGATTACCTACGTGAGTGCCTGCGTTGTCATTCATTGTCAGTGGAATGCTTTTTAAGGAGAAAATCACCCGGAGCACAGCCGAAGCCACGGGCGCGAGGTAGGTACTCGCGGGCTAGGCTGCGCTCCGTCTCTTAAATACCCCGCTGTGCGTGCACGGGCGCTCTGAGGAGCGGTAAAAGCAAGGAAGAAAATGAAAAGCTTCTAAAGCAAAAGCTCCCAATAAACTCTGACTGCTTAGCGTGTCGCACTAGGTATTTGATGTAAATTAAATGTTCATCGCATATTCATGCTACCAAGCTTAGCTATTATAGAGACGCATGCAAGCAGGGTACTTATTTCTGAGATGAGCAGAAAAAGAAGAGGAAAGGACCCAGGAAGGAAGTGACACATGGGCCTCAGTATGGTCATGTGGACTACCAGAGACACTGGGGATTATGGGAAATGAAGATAAGTTGTATTTTCGTTTAAACTAAAACAATCAGTGATGTCATCAATGACATTTATGATGTCATCTTTCATGTCATGGGTGTTAGTCCATGCAGTGCCAGTGGTAGTGCGAGTTATGGTTGGTTAGCTTACCATAACTGGTGAATTTCTGGGCACTTGAATTTAGGAATTCTAAAGAAGAAAAAAGATATAAGAAATTGACTAAATAATTTCAAGGTTCAGCAGCAGCAGACAAACAAGAGCAAACAAGAGCCTATCAGCTAAAGAGCATAGGTAGCAGGTATAGTGGGAAGTGGTGGTAGGTTAATGGAAATTATTGACGAAATGTGGTTAGTAATCAGTTGAATTTGTCTTTTAGATACTCACAGGCGCAGTTATCCAGTCCAGTTCATGAGGGCATCAGAGGTGCCAAAGATCTGCGTTTTTGTATTTTCTCCACTTCCCCTTTCCCCTTGGGTTTGCCAGCTAGGCAGTTATATCAGTTTTGAGACTGTTTGGCAGGCAGACTTGGGGGATCTGGTGGGTCAGCATCACTCCTGCAGGAAGATTCAACTGGACCTGACAATACAGATGGGCACAGTAACCGCGAACTATGCATCTGTTGGCGGATAGCAGCTAGCAATCAAACTGCTGGAAAAGACAGGGGTTCTCTTACATAGTAGTACCATTCAGCAAAGACAAGGAACATATACAAAGAGCACCATGTGCGTGCATTGCAAGGAAAAATAGAGTAGGTCTGCAAAGTTGGTACTAGGGAAACAAACAGAGCAAATGCATAGGGTGTACACCATAATGGAATGTACCAATAAGGGAAATAACGTCTGCATGGAACAATATCACAGCACTGCAGCTGTGCATTGGAACGAAGAAGCAAATGGCAGAGTAAGGACTGCAAAGTATTGAGAGCAGAACATCACTACAACGCAATAAGTACAATGATGTTTCTTCTATAATTACACAGCTTGTGCAGGGTACAATAGTGGAAAACCATGAGTTTTCTTTTGTACGCAGCAATACCAAGCACCTTAGAATGGCTGGAAGAGAATTTACCTCATGACGAAGTGTGTAACAATAGTAACCCCATTGGAACGCAACACAGTCTGAAAAGTAAGACAGTTAATATGTATTGCTTCATATATACCTAAGAAATATTTTTATCTTTAAGAGGACATAGTGGAAATGAAATGAATACACCGCAAGCGGCACCTCTTCCACAACAACATATGGCCACACAAAAGGAAGGAAACTATGTAAGTAACAGTCTACACAGACTGTACTCCAAAATGGAACAATTGCTCAACAATTTAGCCGCCTTATTCCCGATTTCCCAGCCCACCATCCCCAACAACATCCTTGTGAGCACAGACGTTACGATGAGACCTCAATCCTTGCCTCCCCTCATGACGACCTTGTACAAATCCCCAATTCCCCTGTGTATGTATCCATTTCAGGTACCCCGTCCCTTTCCTACTAGTGTCTATGTATGTCAGAAATGCAAGGTGTAGATGTAAACTGTTTCTGAGTGTGTGAGTGGCTTTTCCTTTTATTTAAAAATTCCATTATAAGTCTGTAGTGCACAGTAAAGTCCAAGATGGATGCAGTTAAGCAAAATGGAGGTTTCCTATGGACACCGCACCTGCCCACTGTATGCGCAATCACAATGCAGGTATCCGTAGCACGCCAGTACTTGCCTCATGTCTGCATTTGTGATGCACCTTTAATTATTTGTGGGAGCGCACGTCTGCCCATCCCACAGCTATACGCATGCGTATGTCATCCTCTATGTCCTGGTAACACCAGCCCGGTGCAGCATGGTAGGAAAAAGTTGTGACGTACTTTCAGTACTTCGACGCATCCACCCACGTCCTACGGACAGCTGTGGACACGAACATTGCACTGGCTGCAGCCTACAAACAACCAGCTTGTGCGAAAATGGTCCCCGGACATGTGTCGCACTTTTAATGAGTCCAGGGAGGCCAAGCCTGTTCGTAGGACACCTATGCACATGCACACAAAGTATTCCACCCAATACAGGTCCTGTGAACAGCCGTCCCAGTGGAGAACATTCACAACATCAGTATGTGACCGCATCCATGCTGTGCGTAGACCCTTATTTGCCGGACACATTCAGAGCCCCCAGGATTTGGAAAAGTAGTGTTTGCTGCAATATAAGGAGTGTTACTGTAAAAGTACACCCTTACAAATGTCCCACACAGTGCCACTGTGCATGTGACAATTTTCTTGAACGATTTAGGCCCGCTTTCCGGCTCCAAGTGCTGCACAGCAGCCCTACAAAAAGCCACATGCCAGAGGTGCGCCGCATTCAGTTTGTGTCCTTGCAGAGCAGAGTAGGGGGCCATGTTGCTTCATGCTGGAATTGTTTTCTCATAATTTCTATTGTGCTATATTACCTTTGCAACTAATGGCAACCATTACTGCTGCTACTGCTTCTAAGTCACCAGCACCCACACCCTGACCCTCACTACTACCACCTCCTTCCGAAGGGAACAGTCGTGGGGATGTACATATAGATCAAAAGGAGAAAGAGATTGAAGTAGAGCAAATCCCCAATACCTGCAGGCACTGTGAGTGCTGGGTGTGCAAACTGTTTAGCAGCATAGGAGATGTGCCGAAACGTTGTGCTAACCAGGTAAAATGCATTCACTCAGGTCCGGAAAACATGGCGTGTACAGTTAAGGCACCACCTCAATGCGGCGAGATCTCAAAGTGAACTAGAAGGCAGCAGTTCCGACGGTTGTGCCCTTCAAACAAGGCAGTAGGTTACTTTCTTTTACAGCATCCTCCGCATCTGCTCCTGCCACCACCTGGGACACTCCTCTGGGGCAACGCATCCCTAAATCAGCCTTGCAGGCTATATCCACCACAGCAGATCCTTACCTTTCAAAGGTCATTGGATTGTGCATGTACTGTGATGCGCTACTCTGCAGGGTGGAGCAACTTCAAGTGTGTTTGAGGAGTCGTTCTGAGAGCATGCAAATGAGTGTCCCCTACATAACTGAGGGCCACCCAACATCTTCCTCTCTGTGCATGTGCCTTATCTTATCCCTGTGGTTGGTGCCCCTTTCCTACCCTCGCTTCCCTTCCTTTCCTTCTGTGTCGTGTGTTACAAGAGCAAGAAAGATACAAAACAACCAAAAAAGAAAAAAAGTTTAAAAAAGGCTCTTTTCAGAGCCACCTTTCAAAGTTCAAAAATAGAATTGCCAATGAAAGGATGCAGGCTGACATGCAGCCGATAAGCTCTACAGATTGCTTGATGAATAATGGGAGTGGTAGCTCAGTCAAAACACTGTATTTGTTTCCGGGAGAAAGTCCTGGCTCTAAAAAGAGGCTTTTTTTGGTGTTTAACTGTGTTTTGACGGGTTGAAATGAGCAACACCTACTAGAAAAATACTTGCTGTACTTGCAAAAAGGGCATGAAAGCATTTGTCATATGTCGCAGACAAAGCTGATTAGCAGCATCAGTAAAATGAACTCCATCTGTGGGAAAAATGGTCGTGCTACTAAACACAATGTTGGCATTCTGGGAGTCCGACATGGCAACATCTCGCAAAAAGGCACAAACAGCCTTCTTGACATTGCACTTCACTTTCTCCATTTTCGTACCAAAGCAAGAAGAAGCCAGCCACATCTGTCTGCACAATGCGAGAAAGTAATAATTCAGGAGTTCGGAAACATAGCCATGAGCTAGCCAAGGGCCTCCTTCATCGCAAATTGCAGAGAAATTCCGGTGACATGTACTAAACTATTTCCTCCACAATGAAGAATAAGTATGGCTGTATGAGTGAGCATCATCAAAGTGGCAGAAAGAGGAACTAAAATCCGCCACTTCATTGCACATACTCCATACCAGTGAACATGCACATGATAGAATCCAAAATGTGCAGCCACTGCACACTGTTTTGCATGCACTTCCAACAAATGTATCTAAGAGTCCCCCAAAACCCATACACTCAGCCTCCTAAAGCACACAACCATAACCATACGTTTCTGCATTCCTCTCTACAAACAGACCTTCTGCCACAGTCTCTCAGTGTTGCCAACTCCTCAGTAAGGAAAGTAGCTATTGGCTGTCCTAAAAGAAGCTAGAACTAGCTAAATAACGTCATCCCCTCATTTGCATAATTGGCCATGTGCATGATGGGTAATTACCAAGGGCCCAGTTGTTATAGCCTCTGATTCAATGTTTCACCCAGCTAGCTGCCTAATTATAAGTGGGGCGTGGTCTGATCACCTACAGATGTCAGTACATAACATAATGCATAAGTGCAGGACAGCATGCATGTCGATATGTCATTGGCCCGGGAGGATAGCACAGCGGCAGCGTGCGCGTCTTGGAAGCAAGACGACACAAAGCAACAACAGGTTCGATCCCCGGGTCCGCGCTTAAAAACCTCTGAGTGTTTAAGCGCGTTATAAATACGTAACTAAGACAAAGAAAAAAAAAAACACAATTGCACAACTAAGAAAAACTAACAATTCCTGTAACAGCGCCTCGATGCCTGCGGGCTGTGTGAGCGCTTTATAAATGTAAATAAACAAATAAACAAATAGTCAGAAGTAAATACCTATTAGAAATAGTAATAACTATATTTTGCTTCTTTATGATTTGCAGGAAAAAGGTAAAAATGTGTAAAATTCCTCTGCAGGGCCCTTGTCAGCTTCCAAACCAGAAACTATTTCAGTCCTAAATAGCTTTACAGGTTTTAATGCTGTAGGAACCTCAAAGCGCACGAAAGTTGACAGTTCTAGTACTGACACAATGTATGTACTGCTCTACCAAAGCACCTCACTTAGCTGCTTCTGATGTGCGGAAACCCCTGCTAGATCAGCGTCATGGTTGGACTGGGGCATACAATTATCTCGGGCACCAATGAAAAAGTGGGCCACAGTTGCAAATGGCTCTTCCTCCTTTTTGTGGCAGACTTTTTTAAATAGTACGCAACTGTGAGTTTTTGATGAAATGTGATGAAAATTGTGCATTTTATAGAGTATTGTTTCAGAAACAATGGTCAACTACTAGCCGCACAGCTAGCAAGAAATGTAGAGCCTTTTTTCAATTGTATTGGAAAGCAACAGAAAAAAGTGTAAGTTTCCAAACCAATGGAAGAAAGTGGGTAGATTTCGCGCTAGCCACTTTTACAGCACAAAGCCGCTAGGGGGGGGGGGTGTGATTTCTCACTAAATATAGTGAGAAAGTCGCCACGTTCACAACACTGCACTCTGTGCTTACACACCACACCCAGAAAGTTTGTTGGCCAATCTGTTAGCCTCCACAGTCCCATTTCCATGCCTGGCATCCTCAAAAGCCCCAGATGTTTTTTTTTTTTTTATTGTGATTCAAATCAAAATGTTTTTTTTTCACAGGTACCAGAAAAAATACATTTTACAACATTTCTTACAAACATATTAATCTTAAATAAAACCTGTCTGTTGTAAAACTCTGACCACATTTATGGTCAGGGCCGTTTCGTGGCCCGATGTCATTCTCACCCAAAAATCATCAGATGTCAGCCAGTCACTTGAGCAAACAAAGTGTTCCTGATATTTCTTTAGCGCTGCCCATGTACCTTCACAGATGCTCCAATGACTGATTTATGGGATTTTGACATTGTGGGCATAAATGCCTGCTTCTTTCACCCCAACCCCAACGAACTAGAACCACTCCTCTGTGGATCAAACCCAGGTGAAGTCTGAGAAAGTTTTGCCTCCGTATTGCGTCCGGGAGCTTCATCAAATAGTTTGCTACAGAATTAAGTTTCTTATCAGTCGGGGAAAGCGAGGGTGCCACAATAGAGGATCGTGTGTGGTCAATTGTCTTTGTCCAATCGGATAATGTTATGTTATGTTATTTTGCACTTATACAGCGCCTTATATACCATTGGTATGGTCTGAAGGCGCTGGTAGGTTGAACGCCCTTGGGAACCGAAGTTCTTGTCAGTAGAGGGAGGAGAGAGGGTCCAAAAGGTGCGAGTGCGCAACTGGTGTGTGTGCAGCTGGTTCGAAAATTCCTGTGGAAGCTGCTTCATAGCGGTAGGTGTGGTGGCTGAGAGGTCAGGAGTATGTGTTCGAATCTGGCAGGAATTATCCAGACCGAGAGTGGCAGCGTAAGGCCTGAGGAGAACGCCTGGCTGGGGGTGCGAGACCAGCAGTGATTACATAGAGTGATGTGGAGTGAGCGGCGTCATATGTTGATATGAGAACAGTTATACCAAATGGTGTCATAGTATCTCTGTGTTCTAGTTGGGTGCTGGTGTAAGGAGAGAGTAAGCGTGGGGTGTGATATGAGGTATGATCTTTTAAAGGATCCATGCATTCTAGGTATAATATGGACGTCATGCAGTTAAGCAATTCGTCCGTTCTGCACATTCGTCGGCCCTCCACACGTCCTCTCGCCATACACGTCCTCTCGCCACAACACGTCCTCTCGCCACAACACGTCCTCTCGCCACAACACGTCCTCTCGCCACAACACGTCCTCTCGCCACAACACGTCCTTTCGCCACACACGTCCTCTCGCCACACACGTCCTCTCGCCACACACGTCCTCTCGCCACACACGTCCTCTCACCACACACGTCCTCTCGCCACACACGTCTTCTCGCCACACCGTGTCATCTTGTCACAACGCGTCCTCTCGCCACAATACGTCCTCTCGCCACAACACGTCTTCTCTCCACACCCGGCCGCCCTCCACACCCGGCCGCCATCCACACCCGGCCGCCCTCCACACCCGGCCGCCCTCAACACTCATGCGCCCTCAACACTCATGCGCCCTCAACAATCATGCGCCCTCAACACTCATGCGCCCTCAACACTCATGCGCCCCCAACACTCATGCGCCCTCAACACTCATCCGCTCCCAACACTCATCCGCTCCCAACACTCATCTGCTCCCAACACTCATCCGCTCCCGACACTCATCCGCTCTCGACACTCATTCGCCCTCAACACTCATCCGTCCTCAACACTCATCCGCCCTCAACACTCATCCGCCCTCAACACTCATCCGCCCTCAACACTCATCCGCCCTCAACACTCATCCGCCCTCAACACACATCCGCCCTCAACACACATCCGCCCTCAACACACATCCGCCCTCAACACACATCCGCCCTCAACACACATCCGCCCTCACACACATCCGCTCTCCACGGTCATCCTCTCTATATGCTCGTTCGCTTGTATACGATCGTCTGGCCACGCGTTCACCTAGTCTATACGTTTGTTGGTTCAGTAAAGTTAATTTTATACGCCCTCATCAGTTCTACGTGCTCCTTAGTTCTGTTCGCTTCTCTGTATTTGCGTTCATATTAGCTTTTACATACTGCTATGTGCATTTCATCGGTTCAGATCTCCTTAGTTTCTCATTGAATTATTTATCCATATTAGCTTTTACATACTGCTATGTGCATTTCATCGGTTCAGATCTCCTTAGTTTCTCATTGATTTATTCGTAATATCTGCTTCCCTGTATTTGATCTACTTTAGTCGTTTATTGATAGGTCGGTGTGATGGTGCTAGTTCCTTCTTGATCTTCATGGGATTTGTAATTAAAGTATCTATGTCACTATTACATCTGGTAAGAATTCCTTGAGATACTTTTTTTAAGGCCTGTAGTGCTCCCGCTGAGTCTCGGCTCAAATGTACTTGGAGATCTTCATATAATGTGTTTCGTCTTGGATTTATTATCAGATTATAGAGTGATAAGAGTTTCCAATCGGCATGAACCCCAAGTGAGGAGAGGACCAGCTCAAATCGCAGGCTAGCCATTGGTAGACTATTTGGAAGATGTAATGCTTTTTTCCAAATCTTGCCCTCTAATATCTGCCAATCCATATTCTAAGCCAAAGGTTTTGCCTCTAAGCCGTATAAAAGAATTGGCACGATTTTTGCTCGATAGAAGCGAATGGTGGGAAGAAGAGAGAATTTACAGTACTGCTTAATTATTTTCTGTAGTTGGGCCACCAATTGTGTGCATTTTTGTAGCATCTCTGCCCACATCGTGCAAACTCTAGGTGTTGCATACAGAGTGTAGCCCATGTAAATCACCTCCTCAGTTACCGAAATTCGTATGTCCCCCATTGACCACCCATATTTCTCTCCTATACCACCTTTCCTTCCAAAAATCACAATTTTAGATTTCTCCGGGTTAACTTTAAGATCATTTTCTGTCATATATTGATCCAGGGCATTTAACAACCTCTGAAGGCCCACGGGAGTCCTGTCCAGGAGGACGATATCATCTGCATACATGAGCCACTTTATTTGATTTGTGCCTAACTTGGCACTGCCCAATGCTGCAATGTCGACCTCCTGTCCAAAGTCTGCCAAGTAAAAACTGAACAAGAACGGAGCAGCCATACACCCTTGCCTCACCCCCCTCTTCACCGGGATGTGTGTTGATAAAAACCCCTCTGCGTTTAATTTTACTTGGACCGTATTTCCTTTATGAAGTGAAACCAAAATATCAATCAGTTGGGCTGGAGCTCCCCTGTCTCTTAATTTAAACCATAGTCTATCCCGATTTACCAAATCAAAAGCGCTTGATAGATCTATAAATGCGCTATATAATCGTGCAATTTCCCCTCTTCCTTAATGCTGCAAAGAGTAGAAAGTACTATGCCATTTAGGGATGTAGAATGACCCTTTCGAAAAGCCAGTCTGTTGTTTTGGAAGAATGTTATTTAACTCAGCCCAATGTTCCAGATCTCTCAACACTAGACTGGAAAACAACTTACTTTCCACGTCAAGAAGGGTAATTGGTCTATAATTCAGGAGATCTCTTCTGTCCCCATTCTTAAATATTGGGACAATAATTCCCGTTTTCCAAGATGACGGGATCATTTTGAGCCCCAAAATCCCATGAAATAGGGTGTTTAAGAGACCAGCCCACCTTTTGGGGTTCCGCTTCAAAACTTGATATGTTAAAGCACTTGGGCCAGCCGCCCTTGAGGCCGAAGCCTTTTTTATAAGGGCATGAATGTCCTCTTCCTTTATGCCAAATTCCACTGGACACCAGAGATGGGAAAAGATAAACCCCCTCTCGGCTTAGTGTATTTCTTCGAAAGGAAATTTACCCACTCCAATTCTGTGACCATATTTGACAGGGCTCCGGCTTGGTCCATAGATTGTTGATTAATTAAGGACCAAAAATTCCGTGAGGTCTTATTTAGAACTGCTTTGAGCATAGTTTCTCCGTCTTCCTGGGCGCGGGACATTCGGTGTTGTTTCGACCATTGTTTAAACGTACTTCTGATGGAATTTATTTTAATTTCTCTGATGGCTGTAACATGTTCTTCCCTTCTAATGGCACTTATTGCCCACCGCATCTCACGTTTCTTTTCCCAAGTTTGCTTATCAAATGTGTGTTTATGGATTTTTCTCGTTTGGCATACCACAGGTTTTGGAGACTCAACCGACCACAAAAAGTCATGGAAAACGTAAGGATTGCACATGTCTTTCCATTTTCTTTCGCTTAGCTCTTGTTTACACTTATCCAGTGCTTTATTCAAGTCTTCTCCTTCCCTCTTATATTTAACTAACCGATTTTTCTGATTATTTACTACTGTGCACTCAATCTGCCTCTTTACCTTCCTGACATTATTCCATTTTACTGACATTTCCAGTTGTTTGTGGTCGCTTGTACCTCCTTCTCTTACTCTCATATTTTCACATTGAACAAACATACCTGGAGACATAAACATGTAGTCCAAAATAGATTCTGAAACTCCCCGGGACCATGTACTTGCCGCTGGAATGTCTCCCTCTAGGGATCCATTCCCCATTTTCAGATCCCATTCTTTAAAAAAGGATCTCCACACTTTTCCATTTGCGGAGATAGCTTTATAAGTTGCTACACCTCTCCCTTGACCACCTTCCACACATTGGGAATTTAGATCACCTACCACCAAAACATATGCATTGGGGTAAGACAGTTTTATTTCAGTCAGCACGCTAGAAAGAAAGTCCAGAAAAACAGTAAGCTTTGAACATGCGGGATTACAATATAAGTTTACTACTGCTATTTGTTTTGACCCTTTAGATGTTAAGGCATCACATATTACTGCCAAAATCCCCTCTCGTTTGTCTGAGATTATTTTTACTTCTTTGAAGAGAGTGGCTTTACAAGCCATTAACAGACCTCCCTTTGGCCTTCCTTTCCCGGTGGTTGTTGCGGATTGAGCGGTCATTATGAAGCCCTCTAGTTCTGGCATATTAACCAGCCATGTCTCCTGTAGGAGAACCAGGTCGTTTTTTCCAAATACCTCTGATCTCATATTGAGGTTCCTAAACGAACTGGAGCCCTGCGTGTTCCAGCTCACTATCCTCATACTCTCCCAACTAAAGACAGGTCTCACCCATGCCCAATTTCTGGCAGACTTGTGTTAAAATCTCTGGTAATAGTGCCCACATTGACCGTTTATCCTCCTCCAATTTATCGTGGGGAGCCACCGATGTTCCCTTTATTTGATCTTTTTGTGTTTTCACTCCTTCTTTCCCTCCCTTCCCCCTTCCTTCCTCTACCCCAGTATCTACTGGAATAGCTTTATATATGGTTAGACCATGGCTCTGTAAAAGGTCTGCTGCATCCAATACTGCCCTTGCCCCTACCTTGGATGTAAACCCCACTTCCACAAAATGGGTTGCTTGACTTTCAGGGAATTTAACATACTCAATATCACTTGATGAAAATAAATAAAGATCTGGTATCTTTTTAAACAGTATCAAAAATGACCCTCTATTTAGATATTTACAATTCATCTTGTCTTTATGACCCTGAAGCCAAAGCCGCGGTACTGCAAACGGGTTAATTTTAGACGAGGATAATTCTCTTTCAACCCTTCCTTCTTGCTCTCCCTCCTTTCGACTTTCAGACTCTTTATAATTTGATTGCTCTGACGGAAGGTTATTTACTGCAGCTTCTTCTGATGATAGTTATAATGGCAACTCCCCTTGGGCTAAGGATGGTAGTAAGCTTTCTCTTGCTCTTTCATCTCCTCTTTCCAGGGCTTCAGATGCTTTATTTGTCTTTTTTGGATCTTGCAGGAATATCGGAGCTATTTTTAATGCAGGAGCTCTTATCTGGGGCGGCTTTATGGGAGCCCGTTTTGCTCTAGGAAGGAAGATGGGGGCCCACTTTATTGATTTCTCTGCAATCAATGGTGGTATCATACCCGCAACTGGGCCTACTTGCTCTGTTTGTATTGCCACTGTTTTCTTAGATGGTTCTTTAATGTTGGGGTTCGATTTTTCCCCTGTCTTCTTTTGATTGAATTCCAACCCCATCACAGTGGGCAGCTCCATCTCCAAAACTGGGAGCAATTTCTCTTCTTTGTTCTTCTTCTTTTTATTTTGCTTGTTGGATAAATTAACTAAGTTGTTAATAAACTTGTTTGTATCAGTATTGGTCGATTTCTTTCCTTTCATGTTTTTTTTTTTCTTTTCTTGTCTGGACAATTGCTTTGATTTATGCCTTGCGTTTTTTTGTTTCTTTTTTCTCCCCCTCCTCTTTCTTTGTGATATTTGTTCTTCTTTGTCCTCTACACCGTCTTCTTCATTATCCATATCACTTGATTTCGGGGGAGAATCTTCCTCAATGTAAATCACCTCGTCTTGTGGATTAGCCTCCGCCAGATGGGCCAGGCGGCAGAACTCTTCCATCACTGATGAGGATAATGGTGTATCATCCCAAGTGACTGAAGGTTGTTCCTTCACTGGCTCAACTAATAAAAGTGGTTCTTGTCCTTTATCGTTTCCTTGCATCTGAGTCAAGTTATACAACATTGACTTAATTTCTTTTCCATCTACTCTTATGCTTTGAAGCATTTTTATTAATGTTGGCTATCTCCATATTCTGGGATGCCAAAGTTCCTGTCAATGATGTTATCGAAGGTAGGATTGTACTATTTATAGCAGAAGTAAGGCCCACTATTGAGGACTCAAACAGGTCAAAATCTTTAGATATCTCTAACAAGATTCCGGTGTGGGCTTGGGTGTCACTCTTTGTTGCCTCCAGGACCCCTACCAAGGAATTGAGGACAAAATGCAGCGCTGTTAAAGTGATCTCGTTTGCCCTATGTTCCTTTGCTGGGGGTCTTACTGAAGGAGTCTGTTCATGTATGTTTATATGAAAATTCGTTCCCAACTGGACCTTTGGGTCACTTCTGTTATCTATTATTTCATTCAATGGGGGACCAGAATCTGACGCAATGCCTGGTGGAATAGCAGGCAGATTGCTGCCTTCTGAAAAATCAAGGCTTGCCATTTGCAAAGAAATGTTTCTCGTTTCATCTACAGAGTTTGCATTGCAAATCATGGGAGTTTGTGCACCCTCTCCTTCTTCATTCCGGCTTCTCTGCCCTCCTCTCTGGAAATAATGATCTATGGTCCCTTTAATATTTGAGGTTGTAAGTGTATAATCTTTACCTCGTTTGAGCGTTGGAACCAGGGAGGAAGCTTTATGTCCCGGGTCTACCCTTCTGCTCTGATATAAAAGAGTAGGGTTATGTATTTGTGCATGTGTTAACCCGGGCTGCCCTGCGGGAATACACATTTGCAGCTCCTGCAGGGTGTTGTCTTGTTGCATTGGAGGATGATGATTTCTAGGGCTCGCCCCCTCCTGATCCTTATGCTCTTCCCCCGCTGGGCCGCTTCTCAAATTATATCTCATTGCCATGATAATTTCTCAATTACTCTGTATATGTCAATGTCAAGTAAATATCGTCTAACGGGATCAAAGAGGTCAAAGCCTCGACAGTCTCCCGTTTTGCCTTTGTTCTAGCAAAATTTGATTTCCAGGCACATGCTATTATAGATGTTTCTTTAACTCTGTCTCCCAGGTAATTCAAGTGTCTGTATATTCTTAATGGTAACGCACAATGCGGTCAATCATTTACGTCGAGGGGGACTTACTTGGATTCTCCACTAGCGACGTCTTTGTGTCTGAGTGTATCTTAATAGCCTCAGCCCAGGGCCAGCGTCCAGCCAAACAGCAAAACAGACGGCAGCCTTTTTCGCGGCAGGGCTTATCGTCGCAAGGGCTGCTGGGTCCCCTTTTTCTGGTCACTTCCTCCTTCCTCCTTCTTCCAGGGGACGGGACCGGAGGCAGATTAAAGGTACAGGCACCAATTTGTTCCGTATTCGAGCGTTCTATCACAGCTGATTGCTCGAAATGTAATGCAGCAAAACAGACGGCAGCCCTTTTCGCGGCAGAGCTTATCCCTTATTTATCAAAAGCCCCGGATGTTGCACGTGCGAACCTGCAAATATCACGATATCCGCGGATACATCGTGCTGTGCACGGGAGTGCGTGAAAACATGTCAACCAGGGTAGGGGATTTCCTCCTTACATTCTTACAGGAACCTCTTCAAAGAATCCTGCAGATTGTAAAACAAAATACCATTTCCAATGGCGGTCAAAGAAATGCCATTTGCATGGAAAAAGTACACATTTTGAGAATTAAGAATGTCATTGTCACAGTAAAACATCACAGCAGTGCACAGAAATTCAAACTTTCTTCTGTTTATTAGACACCTTCCGAACTCTGGCTGCGGACAAATTACATTTGGATAGTTCCATAGTCTTCTTGGTGGTATGGATGAGAAAAGCACCTTGGCAGTGGGAAGAATCTGCTTCACTGCTTTCAGCACCTTCTTCAGTCGATTCAGCAAACATGCACAAGGTATGTAAACCAAGTGCAGCGCACCATAGTGCACCACGACAAGGTGAACAGTAGCAACAGTGGCCACATTTCTGCAAAGTGCAACCACAGTGCCGAAACTGCACTCACGAACACTGCACCACAAAGCCTCCACTCCTTCCAAATCGAAATTGCCATCAAAGCCTCTTTCCAAGGCATACCTCTGCAGATCTTGCACAAAGGCATCACCCATGATCAACACTGTGCGTCTGTCCATCTCTGCCATCCTCACTTCATAGAGCGATGAAAAAAGTATTACTACTCCTTCCTGTGAAGCACACCCTCAACAGCTGATTGAATGGTCCCCACATCCACATTTTCATAACCAGCATGCTAAGAAGTACAGGCTGTGGCACATGTGCTTCCCCAACGACTGTGAGGACCACGCCCTACTAAAACAGCAGCAGTGCTTCTTCCCTTTCCACTACTCTTTTTCCAGCACTCCCTCATTGGGTACTGTTAAATAGTCATACACGCATCCACCGATCACATCCAAGACCTCTGCATCTAAAACTATCATTTCTGCGCAACACACTCAGAGTACAAGTCTTGTGTGCTTGTAAAGCACCTCCAGTAGAAAGTTCTGTGAAACTATGCAAGATTTCTGCATCCAGATTCAGCCACATCGGCACCCATCACCACAAAGTACAGGTATCAATATATTTTATACAGTACTTTTGCAACTCTGTTCTAAGTGCCTCTGAACAGTGTACCTGCCACAAAACCTCCACAACATTCTCACGCAGCATACAGTAATTTCTCCCATCACCAACCATCAAATGCCACTTGTAACAGCATGGGCTTTGAACGTTTTAGCTTACCCATATCAGCCATTGCAATAGCCAAACAGTTACCCTCTTCTTTTCTTCTAACAATTGTATGACTTTTTTCCACACTAACGCATCTCCTATAACATTTGTAAAATTGTCTCAGCAAAGGAGCACTGAATGCTTCCTACCAACCTAAACTAAATACATACATTGCACGCATAAGAACAGGGTGCCTGCCACTGATCTTGCACACTTCAAAGAATGTGACATTACTTACAAAAGCAAAAAAAAAGTTTGTGTGCATTGGCAACAGTACCAATCATACCTGTGGACAAATAAAACCAACAAGTGAAATAATTGCTCTACTCATGTGGAAGGCATATATGCGCAGAAAAGGTAATAGAATTTCACACACAAAAACATTTTCCTTTCCAAGCTGTACACTTTTCCGGACCTTGTTCTCACCCTTCTACAAATAAGGCTAATGCATTTGCAAAGTAAATACTCCTACAAATGCACAAATTTACTAAACCGCACGTCGTACAGCACACTTACAAGTGAACCACTTACCCCCTCACCAACAATGATGCTGCTCCCAAGACCCCATTCATATAAAAAGCCATCCACCTACACACACACACTAACTCTTCCTGGCAACACATCCCTCTACCCGTTTAAGTAATGTATTCTCCAAATGCAATCAGTATGCCACTAATCAACATATTGTCTTACTGTCTTCTTTCACAGTTGCAGTAAGCACCTATATCCTGAAAGCCAGTGGCGTGTCCACTTGAAAATGCAACCCACACTAAATCGACTCTCGACAGCCAACAAAGTAAGTGCAATGCTAACATACAGTGTCACATCTTACTGACACTGTGCAGTGTTCTTGTATTTTCATGTACAGAATTGCATCAACCCACTGGTGTTTACATCATTGTTATGCATTGCACCTCAACAGTTCGGCACTTTGTATTATCATGTCGCTGCCATTATATTAACTCCCACATAGCATTATAGCGTTCCCACCGGACACTAACACACCATTACACAATCACACACCTCTATCTATATTCCTACCCTCACATTCATCCATTCAAGCAGAGCTGCACACATATACATCACAAAATGTGCACACCCTAGCACAAATGAACTCAGTAGAGAAGAACGCACAAATAGACCAGCTGTACCTAAAAGCATAGACAGTAGCCATCCTCCTCAAGCAGATTTTCTACTGAAAGTTGAAAGGGAACAGCTAATGCAGTCACTAACGAAAACTAAAGCACCTTCCAGTAAGGTGAATGTAATGCCTCTATCAAAATGTAGACGTGAAAAGAAAGGTAGTAAAAAGAGTGCAACTGTCACAACTGGTAATAGAGCATGTATAAATGCTAATAGCACCGCAATGAAGCATTCCAAATAAGTAATTGTACACACAATGTTCCTCCACGGAGTCCTTTACCCGTATAATTGGAGGGGAGAAATTACGCTCAGCCCTTAACCTTGCCACAGAACAGTAATCCTGGAAGGTCTTGTAGAAAGTACAATGCTCTAGAAACAAACATTCTTTCTATCAATTGTAAACAAAATGAAACCACTGCCAAAATTAATTTGTAAACTACAACCACTACTTTGAAACAGACCCAATATCAGCATAGATAGCTTTGGAAACAGCAGTAGAGGTGAATAGACTCACACACCAGCACAGAGCCATACTTCACTGTAGAATCATAGAAACAAGAGCAAAGGAACCAAATTGCCGTACATAGCACTGTACGAGGGTATGAAAAGGGAGACAATAGCATAATGGAACAAAAAACACTGCTGTCACAAATATCCCCATCAAACCTAGATGCCACTCTAAATGGTACCGAAGCAATAAGGCCCATCTACAAATGCACTTGCACATCAATGTGCAACGGTCGCTACACCTCTATCAAGTCGTTGCAGCAGTTCCGCGACCACCTGTGAAAGGCAACAAGAAAGGAAAAAGTAAAATACTACAAACTATCAACTCCTGACCAGTGTGCAAATACACACGAGTACCACGACATTCGTTAACCTGTATTTCTGGACCTGTTTGCAATAGTTCCTTCCACCATATTAAAATGTTACCAACACATCATTGTAGTGTCAAAAATGGCGTTTACAAAGTGTAGTAAGCAAAATGTACTCAAACACAAAACTGCTTGCTCCATTAACATTTTCCAATACAAGTGGTGTAAATTACTGTGCAAATGTAGCAATCAATGATGTATTACAAATGCCAGCAATTGTTCAAAACATTTATGTAAACGGCTCAGACCAGTTGTGTTTACAAACAATAGTCCTGCACATAAATGCTGTAAACAATCCTAGAAACAGTGACAGATTCTCAGGAATAAGACAGGAATTGTACTAGTGTTCTAGAAAGATACATTCACATTAAACACATTAAACAGACAAGGAGATCCACAGGAAGTTTTAATGTACTTAGTACAAGTATTGGAAAGCAAAAACATACCCATACATGACATCTTTCAGACTTCCTACATGTGAAAACATACATGCACTCTCAGCAATCATGTCATTCATGAACAAGTGCTTAACGAATGCTGCCTCTATGTAGCGATACCTAACTGTGATTCCATTCCATTTTTAGCAACCATAGTATATTGTATAGGCCTTGCAATTCCGATAAACATTCCACCTTACAGATACAATCACATAGGCAATACGCAATATGAATGCTTTCAACATACAATGCAGATGGAAACAAAAATAACTGCAACCTTAAAACATTCACACACTGACAGGTATCACTTGCCAACACAACGTTCTCACCAATAGCCTTAATGTACCACACAGGCGACACAACCACTTTAGGTCACTGTACTGCATACATTGGAAAGCACGTACAATGTTTAAAGGAGTTGTAAAGTAATTAGTTTCCTTTCATGAATGAGAGAGCCAAAAATCTACTTGCCAAAAGGCACTAAGGTGAGTTAGATGGCCATGCCACCCACATATGCACAGCCATTGCACACACAGTCTGCCAACATACACCATTGATTCGTAAGACACTGCACATATAAATAGTACATAGGGCCCAAAAATGTACATTTACATATTGTGGTAGGTGTACATTCATTGCACCATGTGTAAGGTAGTAGCATGTCTCCATGTCCGTACATGTAGGTTCTACCTAACTGCAACTATATGTGGCTGGCTGTGTACATTCTCTATATTTGAAATGTGTGATGCAGAGCAATTCCTTTCATCTTGCAATAGCTTACTGCACTTCCTAAACAAAGGGTGTCTTCAGGGGCTAACCATAGGAAACACAAGTGGTGGCATTTCGCTCCCTAATGTGGAACACCTGCTCTAATCTACATCATATGGAAGTGTACGGATGGCAGCTCACTTCTGGTGCTCTACCAAGTGTAAAATGTCCTTTGCAACCATTCTGTAAAGGTGACCACCCTCGGAGAGATGCAGAGTTGTAACTGTGTACAATGCAGCAACGTATCGTTATAACAACTTACACAAAGGAGCGAAGGAGAAAAAAAATGACTCCGGAAACATATTTGTGACATCCATATACCAGTATCACAGTGTTGGCATGCATGGCTGCATTATGCCGCAGTGGGTGTGGCTAAGGCCTAGCCTCTTGGGGGAATGACCTACGGCCTTCAGCCATGCACCCAAGAGCCTAGGCCTTGGCCACACCCACTGCAGCGTAATGCAGCCATAGCCAGGGACCACAACCCACAAACGTAACACAGCCACTGGCAGTCCTACCCAACCCCCACAATATAATACAGCCATGCATGCAACCATGTAACCAGTTAGTAGAAATTACAAACATTACACAGCCTCCGGCACGCCTACCCACTTCCATTCACATAGCATTTTACTACTTCCAACCAAACCACAAAATCTTCACAACATTGCCCCAGCTCCCAACACCCTATTAAATACAAAGAATCAATACATCATCATAGAGTTCAGAATCCAGTAATCTGCGCAATGGCCACAACCCTACCACATAAACCATCCAATTGAACCCTATGCACTAGTATACACACAGTACTTCAACACTCCACCCAGTGGACACAGTGCAGGACTGTTGACTCCACCATCTGCAGCCATGCTCCCAAAACTGGAGGACGTGCTAACAATCACCACACCCATGTAACCAACAATGTGTACAATGCTGACAAACCAAACACACAAGGCAACAATGTGAAACCTACTTTCAACCAGTAGACATACTTTTCGGTGAAAGCCTCCAGCCATGCTTCCAAGGTGCTAGGAGCTTACCGCACACAACATTCTGTAACCAAAAATCTGTAGGAATCTCAAAGTTTCAAAAATAGTAATTAGCATAATGATGCCAATCCAAGAAATGATGTCACATCAGTTTGACCAGATGAAATGACAGGACATGACATCACAGGAAATCATGTCACGAGAACTGTCACCATATTACATCACAGTAAATGTCTTCACTTGACATATGGCCTTTACGAAATTGCAGGAAAGGACTGTCTGTCTTCTGACCCAACATGAGAAAGAAATGTACCAAATGTGTGAGCTGTGAGCACTGTGGCCAGCTTCGTCCTCATTAAGACATATTTTCCTTGTCAAACAAACAATGAGGTGATAACAAATCTGTATACCCCAAGGTAAGTGACTGCCACATGGACAAATGCAGCATGTAAAATGAGCGCTGCAAACCACACATTGAAAGCCCCAGAACAAAAGTAATATAGAGAGAAAGATATTGTTGTTTTAGTAGACTGCTGACTTGCAATATGGGGCAGTTTCTAAAGGCCTCCCTGAGCCTCATGTCCACTTTCCACTGAAAGAGAAGAAAGGCCCTCATGCTGTCCCTACCTTTGACACATCAATTGCCAAATATATTTTTCAAGTATTGCAGTGTGAAAAGGCAATAAGGTGATAACCCTTCCTGCCTGCCCCTCTTTTTCACCACTTAGCAAGCCCCGCCCACCTGGTGCCTTCCTGCTTGCCGCTCTTTTTCACCACTTAGCAAGCCATGCCCACCTGGTGCCTTCCTGCTTGCCGCTCTGTTTCCCTACTTAAGGAGCCATCCAGTTTATTTTCCTTTGCAGATGGGGAGCAGGTGCAAGTGGATCTAGGTCCCCTGGCCTAGGCCCGCCCACCTGGTGCCTTCCTGCCTGCCGCTCTTTTTTACCACTTAGCAAGCCCCGCCCACTTGGTGCCTTCCTTCACCATCACTGTCTTGTGGCCAATGCTGGATTTGACTTTAATGGACTTCATTCATTCACGGTGCGTCACTCTTTCTCAACTCTCATGCTGGACTTCCTTTGCATCTTGTACTCATGGTGGCCCTGAATCATGCTGTTCACATCTTCATCTTGTATCCTGGCTTGCAACATTATGTGTTACTAATGACTTCTGCAATTGTATTCGCTCTCCACTCTTTTTGACTGCGTACTCTCTTTTCTCTCCTCTCCCTTCTCCCTTTTCCTTTCTCCTCCCCTTACTTTGTTCTATGCACTTACTCTATCAGAATTGTCCCTGGACCTAATATGATAGCAACCTCGTCTGTTTCCTCCACCCTCCCATTACTGTTTTTTTCCTCCCCACCACGCCTCCAGCACTATCTGAAATGTCGTCAGACCTAGTATGATAGTCGCTTGTTTTGTTCCTTTCTGCACCCCTCTCCCTCACCTTTTGTTTTTCTCCGGCTCTACCAGAAATGTCGTCAGGCCTAGTATGGTAGTCGCCTGTCTGTTTCCATTTCCTCCACTCTCCCCCTCCCTTCCTTATCTATGTCTTAGCTCTTGCACTATCTGAAATGTCATCAGGCCGAGTATGATAGTTAATTTCACATCCTTACTGTTCATGGCCTGTAAGAATGTGGTTGTATTTTCCCTTGTTCCCTCCCTTGCCTTGAAGGGCTTTGAAACACCTTGTGTATATGCGCTATATAAATAAACAATCATATCATATCATAAACCCAAAGGGCAGTAACAGCCGCAATGGCGCCAGCAAATGCAGCTTGTAAGACGACTGCTGCACAGCGCACCTTTAAAGCCAGACAACAAAAGTAGTACAGAGAGAAATATATTGATGTGTTATGACACTGCTGGCTGGCAACATGGGACAGTTGTGGGCCCCCACACCTCTCGTGCTCAGGGCTCATTTCAACTGAAAGAGTGCAAAGTGATGCTGCAGTGAGAGAAAGCACTGGCTCGTAGCATGTTTGTGGCCTGAGCTGTTACAGGAGTCTTCAACTTTTGCATCTCCAGAGGTTCTGGACTACAAATCCCAATTCCCCTCTGCATTGAAAGTCATAGCTAGGGCATATGGGAGCTGTAGTCCAACACATCTGGAGCGCAAAAAGTTACAGACATCTACACTATTGGATTGTATATGAAACAATTTTAAGAAATTGGTTTAAAAAGAAAGAATCTTTGTTACTGTGCCGTGAAGCAGGGAGCCATTGCATTAGAAAATTGTTTAAAAACAAATAGTAAAGCGTGCTTTTCTGGTTTGCTGTTGTCATTTTACTTTTCTGGTCTATGTTTTTTTTTAGAAGGGAAACAAAACATGTGCACTGTCGTGTCCACCCCCTGTACAAACCTTTACCTGCTGAGCTACTGAAAAGGAGAGAGCATGGGAAAAGTGTAAGAAAAAGCTTCACAATAGTAAGAGTGACATTGAACAAGCACCACAACACACCAAGGGCCCGATTCATGGAATATTTGCACAGTTCAAAGTCAGTGCATGTGTTTTTTTTTTGCTTTTTGCAGTACTCAATTACTTTGCACTGGCTTTACACTACAAAAATACACTTTCCACAGTTCAATGAATCAGGGTTTGTGGCGGCAGTGCAAAGTAATTTTTAAGGAGTGCAAAGTCACTTTGAAGCTTGCAAAATCTCAATGAATCGGGCTTCAAGTTCTGATTAAAAAGTAACAGAAGTTGAAATAAAAATACTGTCTGACATTACGTAACCAGGTATCTGGAATATTTTTGGACTTGTTAAGAAAATAGTTTATGTTGTACTATCGTTCCATAGCTTTCCACGTCTCAAGCCAAATCTACTTTTCAAATGCATTTTAGACCGCTCTGTCATGTAAACAAAGCTGTCCCAAAACTTGAGCACTGCTACTTCACTTCTCCATTTTTGGGGGGGCCTGGAAAATTCGACCGTAAATGTAAGGTTTGTCAAAAATCCAACATTACAGCAGTGTCTACATTCTTGGTAGCAGGTAATTAAAATAGCTATTGCAAAGCGTGGGCAGGGATTTGGATATACATTGTGAGTGAAAGTGCATGAGTTTTACTCGTTCCCAATACCCTCTCTGTTGCCTCCTTCTTGCCTGTTAACAAAGCGACCGAAAACAGGTTGCTATTAACAGTACAATACTAAATCGAATGTGTATATCCAACGTCTCATACACTAATGACAAAGAACTTCTGCAGTGGCGCTGCCATATCTCTGAATCTGTGAACACAGGCAAGTGGTTCTCGCAGATATTGAACTGTACCATAATGCATGACATCTGGCATTAGCTGTACCACCAGCATTCAGGGAGATGAGTACATTCTAAAATACAAGAATGCTTTCAACAAGGAGCAAGAAGATCATTATTCAGGCAGCAACACGCGGCCACAGTATCTTTCAAACCACCACTGACATTCTTTGAGATCCAAAGATTCTGCTGTGTACTTACTTGTCCTTAAATGTACTTGTATGGACGTAACCAAGCAGCAACAGCAATGCCATTTTCCAGACTGACTAGAGACTGTCAGACGTACAGTGAAATCCTTTCCCCAACTCTACAAACCGCAGGCAACTACTAGACACTTTACCTCATGGTGCTCAGTGCAGAGACAGTGTGTCTGTTTCACGGGTCATGCAAGGACATGCAGCACATCAATCAAATTAATGGGCCATTTAACACGCCCACCGTACACTGCAGGATGCTGTCCCTTGCACCCACTAGGCCTACGGCAGCCAGGCCTGCTGCATTCATAAATTGGTAGGTTTGGACAGAAAAATCCATAGGCGGTAGGACTGCTTAAAATGAAGTAGCCTACCGCCTGACTCGGTAGGGTTGCCAACTGTTATGTGCCATCCACGTGCCATCTGCAATTGAGCCTGCCAGTAGTCACCACACAAAGAGGTCGCCACGGGACCTATCGTGCCATTACGAAGGCTACCTGCATTCACCACACAAGAAAATCACCAGAGGAGGTACCCGCCAAATGGTGCAGTACGCACGGACGCCGCTGGCACACCACTGCCTTCTTCCAATTAATGAAATACATATCAGATGAACCACTTCTCACTCCCCCACTTTTTCCATCCCCTCTTCTCACCACCATATGCCACAAAGCATGTTTGCCAGCCCCTTTCGGCGCGCACTATCATCGGATACAACATGGCGGCATTACCCAAAATGATGACGCACATCACGCTTCCCTCCAGCCAACCACCGGGCGCGTCCAGTGTCCACCGACATCACGCCACACTACAGGCCAATAAGGACATTTGACCGCAGAGTGACAGGGAAATGGGACCACGGAGCCAGATATCACACATTTTTTGAGTTGTGCATTTTACCTGCTTTAAAAAAAGTTACAGCACGGATTATCACCAATTTTAGAAAAGCACAGTTTCGGGACCAAACCGCCGATCCTGCCACAAATTTGACGAAAATCGTTGCCAACGGATTCGGCTGTATGCATGCGCAACATTTCTGTCCATTCAGTCTATGGAGAAAAAAAACGTGGGACCCTCCCTATAAGTTTGGCCCCCATGGACGAAAGCTCACCAAACATCCCAAAAAAATTCAGACCGGCAACGTTTGATGCAAATTCGTCCAGGGGGAGCAAAGTTATAAGCCTCCCAAAAAATGGTCTTCCCCTGGGTTGAGCAACTTAACCATAACTAGATGGCTGCTACCACGGTCCGTGTAATGTGTTTACTGAAAAAGGATACAAAGATTTAAATCTGATGAAGAGTATGATTAAAGAAGAGTAAGCATAATGCTCGCCTCCAGTCTTGACATAGAAGCTGTCTCTATAGTAATGCATTATCAAAGAGAAGCCTCCTCGTCCGAACTTTGTACATTAAATTAAAACTTGTTCCCTTCCACTAGCCTCTTTTATGGGAAAACTGTATTTGGCATCACCTGGGTATTGCTTGTGGTGCGAGGGGGCTGGTGAAATCGTTGAGCATTTTATGTGCAGCTGAAACCTTAATGACCATATAAGAAGGCAACATTCGAAACAAGGGATTGAACATCTTCCCCAATTGGAAAGACTTTGCTGATCCAGCAAACACGCTGTGGCGCTTGTTGTGGTATCTAGCTATGTATATAAACCATGATACCACCGAAACATCATGTCACTGATACAGGGCTACCAAGCACAACTAACCCCTAGGGGTGGAAGTATGTATCAAACGTATAGTGTATTCCATTTTTTTTTTTGTGAAAGTTTCAGCTCGACAGGCCTGCATGATACCATACTGGCCATCGTGCTTTTATTACACATTTCAACTCAAGACATAATCACAGACATCAAATTCACAGGTCATACTTTTGTTACTCGTGACACAGGCGCATTGCTTTTTGTAGAGTTTGCGCCTTGTTTGCATCATATTGTCTTTCTTATTAGTCATTTCTCATATAGTTTCAATGAATCCATAAAGTTTACGACGGCATACGTTAGTTTGATGTTATGGCCTGCGATTGCATATTGCCACCATTCTTGATTGTTCGGGGTAGCTGGAGCAAATGTTCCCAAATGTAGCGTACGCCGGGCTACTAGAAAAGTGCAGCCGGTCATAAGATGCTCGATTGACTCGATCTGATGGCTGCAGAACCGACAAAGATTTCCCCCCACCTCATTAATATGACGACGGGTTAACATCTCTTTGGTTTGCAGTACATTCAGTCGTAGTCGCAAAAACTGGTTGCGGTGGTGTCGAGATGGATGATTAATTAAATATCGACTCTGCACATGAAGTTTGTGAGCTCCAATTCCAGAATTCAGCGTCGTGGGCATTAGTAGTCGTTGGTCATTGTTCAGTATCCAGCTCCAGAGCTCAAACTTCTTTTTGATGACTTGTGGTCGAACAATTAATTCTTCTAACATTAAATCTGCATGTGTCAGTTGATCTAATTGTAGCTGACACCACTCTTGTAACAGTAAAGACTGCCGTTGGCCTGGTTTTTTTTCGGAGAATAATTTGTAAGCTGGAAATACTGGTCTTAATTTTATTTTTCGGAAAATCATTAAGGATTTCCACATAATGCTCGAATGTAGAGAGTTCAATGACAGCTCATATCGTAATTGAGTCATTGATATGTAAGAAGGCAATTTCAGGACTTTTCGCCAAAAAATGCCTTCCAACTTTTGCCAAAACCATGGTTCAATATTCCATCCAGATTCAGCTCCAAATGTGATTGTCGGTGTAACTTTTTGACAGTAGAAGGTAATTATTGGTTTTAGACTGAATTTGCCGTACAGTTTGTATAGTTTAAGGCCCTGAATACTGAATCGAGTCATTTTGTTCACCAGTTCTTCCTTCCAGTGCTTTTCATTTATCGAGTTATTAAACATTATACCTAAATATTTAATGGAATTTGTTGAACTTAGTTGAGTTCCATTAAAGTACCATTTATGTAGTTTCTGCTTTTTTGAAGTTTGGTCACCAATTGACATAATTTTGGTTTTATCTGAATTCAAATCTAATTCGTTTATTTTCAGGTATTCTTGTAGTTTGTTTAGTAGCCGTTGGAGGCCAATCTCCGTTGAATCTATTAGGACTACATCATCTGCATAAATGATGCATTGAATTCCTGTGTTGTTTATTTTTGGTGCGAAACAACGTGCAGACTCTAGATGATTAGGCAGATCGGAAATAAACAATTTAAATAGCCCAGCCGCCAATGGGCATCCTTGTTTTATGCCTTTGTTGGTAAATACACTCTTTGATAACTCGCCCTGTTGGTTCAGGCGAATTCTAATCGAGGTATCAGTATGCAATGCTTTTATTGGGGCAAACAAGTCTGATGGGCATTTCCAGGCAACCATTTTCTTCCATAATAATTCACGGTTGACACTATCAAATGCACCACGCAAATCAATAAACGCCAGATGTATTTTCTTCTTGGCTTTCAAGGTCTCAAGCTTCAGAACATTAAGTATCATCAGATTTGCATCTACACCAACGCCCTTGGTGAAGCCGGTTTGTCTAATGTCGCAGATCTTTTCACTCAATGTCCAAGAGACCAATCTTTGTCTCAAGAAAGATGCAAAAATCTTTCCAATGGTATCCAAAAGAGCAATCGGGCGGTAGTTGTTTGGTACCACCCGATTGCCCTTTTTATAGATTGGCACAACTATGGCTTGTCACCACGAATCTGGCATTTTCATTAGGACAGATAGTCGTTGAAAAAGTGTCTCTGTTAGGATAGCCCATTCGGCAGCGTTCTTTTTTAGCATGACATTTGAGATCATGTCAGGACCCGCTGCACGTGAACTTTTTAGGTTTCTTATGGCCATCTCTATGTCAGACAAAGAAGTTTGCATACCCCAGGTCGTCGTAATAATCTGCATTTCTTCAGTTGAATCATTTCTTGGTTTAAAAAACGTTTTTGCAAAGTGTGCTTCCCATCTTGAAGCATCAATTTCGTGCACTGTCGCAGATCGATGTTGCATTTCACCTGAATTTAATATTTTCCAGATTTCATATGAATTCAAAGTAATCAGGTGTTTCAGGAAGGTTTCAGCCCGATCCTGCTCACTAATCATTCTCTGCGATCTCAGCCACTTTCTATATTTTGATCTTCTCTCTCCAATGGCAGCTTTTATATCTTTTGCACTCAATTTCAGGGCTCTTGCCATTTTTATCAATCAAATGTCTCGTCGCATCATTTTCTTGGCATTTGCTATTTGCATAGTGTAACAATGTTTGTGATGGATTCCAAATATTGTGTTGGTTGGTTTCTTACAACTGTAGTTTGAAAGTAACGGCACATAGTCGACTAATAACTCATTTGGTTGGTTTAATAATTGTTGATTTATAAACCGGATTTGAGAAGCATTTATCCGTAGTCGGTTACCACTAGCATTAACCGTCACTGGAATACTGTAATTCTTAGTTTTTTCAAGCCATTCAATCGCACAGGAAAATCGTAGGAGCTTGTGATCACTGTTCTGCATTTCACAAATTTGAAGCGAAATATCCTGTTCAAAAAGGTTTCGAGAAACCCAAAAGTAGTCTATTATGGACTGTGAGTTGTTATTGGACCAAGTTGCATGTGGAGGTTGGTCACCTTTCACTTGTCCATTTACCATTGAACAGTTACGCATTTTTAGTGCATTTCTCCATATGTGATTTTTTACTGTTTCCTCATCTTCGACTATTGGTCGAAACGACAGATTTGACTGGTTTAACTTAAACCAACTACAGTTTAAATCCCCACAAAATATGATGGAAAGATTCTTAAATCGTGTCAAGGCCTCATCGATCTGTCCAATAACAGCATTTACAAAATTTTTACAGCTGATTTGTTTCGGGTTCCAGTAACCATTTAATACTAACAGATGTTTCCTTTGCACAGCATCTGGGTTATCAGTTTGTAGTACAACACCTTGCAGAAATGGATTTGGACAAAATGAGTCTGTAATTGACCACCATGGAGTTATTTTTATTAGCATTAGGAGGCCTGATGAAGGTCTACCTATAGGATTTTTTATTGCGGGATTCAGTAAAGTGACATACCCGTCTCGTGACGGAGGCTTGCTTAGCCATGTTTCCTGGAGACAAATTACAAAAGGAGACTCATTCCTTCTCCAGGGAACCTCGAACAAGTGAGCAAAACCTCTGGTGTTCCAGGATAGAAAGATGCACTGCGTGACGCTCAGTTCCAGTTGTTGCTAATAGCCAGCATCATGTTTCCTCAATTGAGACTCCTTAGGATTATTATGAAAGTTGTCATTTCTTTTGCTTCCATTGTTGCAGTCCTTCATTGCACTTCTCACTATTGCGCGTCGGTCTGCTTGGGATTCTTGTAGGCCTCGACTTGTCCTTTGGCTTTTTAGATGTTTATCATCGGTTCTTTGTTCAAGCGTGATATCGAATCCAAAGATTAATAGTTCGTTTGCGGCTTGCAAAATGGTGTTACGTACTGACACAGATCTAATGTGAAGAAGCACTTGATCACAGCACTTCTCAGTAGCATATTCGACAATTTTTATGTCCTCGGACACAATTGTGCGCAATGACGGCACACAGTTAAAGAGTTTCATCACATTGTGTCGGTTCAGATTCAGCTCATCGTCTTCTGCATGAAGATTTTGAAGTCTTAATTTCCAGGTTGAAGATAAATTATTGTCATTCGATGCAGAGTGAACTCGAGTTGAATAATGAGTTTGACACTTTCTCTGAATCGAAGTCTGTTTGGGATTCAATTTTGAAACCGCTGCAATGTTGTTCATAATGCTTGATCCACAGTTGTTCTTCAGTGGGTTCCTAGATTTAAGCTCCTTTATGTCTCTGCGAGCATCTAAGCTGTTTCGTTGTTGCTTTTCACCATTGAAGTCACTGCGTTCATGGTGCGAAACTGACAAAAGTTCCTCGGATTCGTCTGCATAAGTAGAGAGGTCACATAAGTCAGTTATTGACCCTTGGGATCGGCTTCTTTTATCTATTTCTTCAGATTCGGCGCAACGTCGTTTATTTTGTGGAGGCAACAGACCACGTTTGCAGGAGGGCAAGTTGACAGTGGGCCTCATTACGACCCAGGCGGTAAGGGGTTTACGGCAGCGTAAACAGCGCCGACCCTTACCGCCTGAGTACGAGGTCCCTTAGTGCCATGGCGGATTTAACACCTGCTTTTAGCAGGTGTTAAAATCCATGGCGCTAAGGGACCATGGAGTTAATTACGCCACCGTAATTTACGGTGGCGTAATTAACGCCTTCCCCACTCCCATTATGCCCTATGGGGCAAAAATGGGAATGGGGAAGGGTAAATGGGGATTGGGGACTTACCGCCCCGCCAAGGTCGGAATGGGGCGGTAAGTCCGCCAACCACCATGGCGTAAACGTAGTTTACGCCATGGTGGTAAAGTCACGGCCCAGGCGGTAACTTACCGCCTGGGTCGTAATGAGGCCCAGTATGTCCAATGGGATTAAGGGAACCATCCCTTTCCTTCCTAATTTCATTGCTCAGCCCTGCATCAGGTGGCAGAGGTATATTTCTTATATATTTCCTTTTTGAAGATGCAGCTTTCGATCTCTTGGTCTCTGTCAATTTTTTACTTAACAAGGCCTCTTGCTGGTTTGCAACATTTTTTGTTTTTGTTGTTTTAGGATAGGGCTTCGGGCTTAGTTCAATAGATTTTGCTACACCTTCAAATATTCCAAAGGAAACCAATGGTTTTGGCATTGTCGAGTTTACACTTGGTCCGGAATTTAGTTGACTTGCTTTGTTCTTCACGACAGTTGCTTCAGTTGGCCTTGCCTTCTCATTTATAATGTTGCTGTCAGGCAGGGTGGAAGTAACCACTTCATTCATGTGAATTTCGTTAGGTTGGTCGGTCTCAACCATAGATGTACCACTAGGATTTAAAGATTGAGCTGTTTTTCTCTTTTCCAGATTATTAGGACAGTGCGCATTGGCATATGATTGCTGGGTCTCAGTCACATGTGGATGTTGTTGAGATAACGGCAATTCCTTTGAGGTTGTAGATTTCATGATGTATTCGAGATATGTTTTTTCTTTACAAGAATTTCCTGAGTTAGAGTGACGCATCCACTTCACTGCTTCCAACAAACCTTCAGTCAGTGTGTCATTCTGGCAGTGATGTCGAGCTGCAAGATCACTTAGCCTCTCTTGCCATCGTGTGGTGTGGTCTGCTTCACGTAACAGTTGATTTTGAAGGAAGGTGGTCGTTAATTCAAACCTATCCCATTTTTTCTTTCAAACTGATGATTAGAGAAGATTGACCTTTTAGGGTGTCATGCAAGGCTTCATACATTTTTAGGAAGGGAAGCAGCGCGGTCGACGATGCCGCTAAAACATTATTATATATTTGGACTGCCGCAGCCGATGAAAGACTTGGTTTCCCTCGCGGCTCGCTTTGATCGTCCCCACTTAACTGCGTGGAATTGGCAGAGTCTGAATGAACATCACTATTTCTCGTGGTATTCTTCAACCCATTGTTTCCTATTTCACTCGCCGCAAGCTTTGGTGAAGTTTGAGTACAGCCTTTCCTAGGAATCTTATTCGGAAACGTCGTTATTTGGGGCATACTTGATGTTAAGTGCCAATCTGATGATCAAACATGTCCTCTGATCTTGTCGCTCAGTAAATCAAGTGCAGGCGATCTTATTGACTTACCAGATATTTTATTTGACGAAAGATTACTGCTCTTATTATTTTTCAGGCTCTGGGTGACCGTCGGACTCAGAGTTGCTGGATAGCATCCAACAGACTTTCCGGGCACCTCATGGCTCCTGTAGCCTCTCATCGATTTTTCTTTTATCCTCTTCGCTTTTTCAGGTAACTGTTGTTGATTTGTTGAAGGCATTACTAGATCAATACCAAGGGATGATGTTCTGTCCTCCATGAGTGTTGTATTTTCTTCAGTTATTAAACCTTCAGCAAGATGGAGGGCACTTGTTGTTACTTTTGTTGTTAACATTGACTTATTGAAACCTGTGTGATCTATGCAGTCTCCACAGGTTATTGCTTTAGTATTGTCAAACAAAATTTCGGGGATCAAATGTTCTTGTTGTAACTCAGTCCTGTCTTCAATTTGTGATGCTTCCATTAGTTCCACGTCTGTGAATTCAAAAGGTGAAAAGAAGGCGTCGGCAGAGGCCTAAAATGGAGCAGAATTGCTACCTTCATCCTCCACAACCAACGTTGGCAATGTCCCTGTATCAGGATAAATGGGACAGTTTGCTGTAGTTTGTTTTGGCTCTGACTGTGAGATTTGCATCCTGTTTACCTCTATTGGCAATGCTTGAGTACTTGGGTCTAATACAGTGTCTAGCGCATGCATAGGCATAATCATGGGTATGAGCATAGGTACAGGAACAGGTATAAGACCTAAAGGTACATCTGACAATACCTCCGTGCTATTTGGCTGGGGGCCAGGAGACTGAAGGTAAGCAATGGTGACAGCCAATTCGACAGGCTTTTCAACAGGCAGTTCAGCGGGTGTAACAGCATGTTTAACTGAATTGACTAAAGTATCTGGAATGGCGGGGCGCGAGCCCGTGTCGGCGATATCAGAGCAACGCCTACACATGAGCTCTGAATCTGATTCAAGTTCGGGCTCAGGCTCAGGGGAAGTCGAGGGGGGGACTTCGCACGTTAACAATTTATTCAGTTTATTCATTGTTAAGCTTACCTTCAAAGTGTTTGAAGGAGCGTCGGCTTTCAAGGCCGTCCAGGGATTTTGCATCCTGCGCTGTTGTAGCGTCTTGCGCCGAGTTGCGGGCCCGTCACTTGTAGAGGTGGCAGTCATTTTTTTTTTTCCGTCACCTCGTCCCACCACCGACTGACGACTGACGCAGACTAACTGACTCGCTCTTGACTCTGCAGCTACTTCAGCCCCCAACAGCCGCACAACAGCCAGTGGGCTTTACTCCCCCGGGCTTAACGCCGCAAGGGTAGACTGGCCCGATTTTGTGGGCAGGGAATGTCACGTGAGCAGTCACGTGAGTTGCACAGTGCTCCGCCCCCTCTGGGAGCGAGTGTTTGCAGTGCGCGAGTTTAAGAAAACTCCCAGCGCTAATTCCAAAGCAGCAGCACAAAGTGAAAACGTTCGTCTCCTTGAAAGAAATGCTTCTCTATAGTGGAGAATTCCATTTTACATTTGATTTCTTAAAGCACTCTTTTAACATATGAAAATGACTGCAATTTTAGATATGAATTCCATATGTTTTACAGACTGAATGGTTCCCCCTCTTTGTGTTTGTACTTTATATGTCGGGTTTAATTGCCAGCTAAATTGTCATATCATTTATTTATTTTTTAATGAATTTTGCATTTAAGCTTTAATTGGAAAGTAGTAGCGAAAAGGTTAGGCCTTTTGTGAAATGAAGAGTACCTCAATAGCTGCAAAGATGTGATGATCTGTGTTTTTATTGATATTATTTTGATCATATTTATGTTATCTGTGTTATTTGGTATTATGAAACTGGACAGCCAAATGTGCCCTCACGACTAGCCATTGGCTAGTGAGTGATAAGTGACTCTTGGCAAATAAGAAATGGTGTGCTCTCTGTATGTATAGAACTGAGGGACGATTTATTGCCAGCTAGTAATGAAACTATATTTAGAATTGTATTCTGTGAGGCTGTGCTTTGAAGGCTGATGCTGAAATAAAGCTTGATATTGAACATTGAAACAGTGTTCCACGATATGTGGTTACTACTGCACTTGTCCGATATTGAAAACTGTTTCAAAATGTATTTCAGTGTGATTCAGACAAGACTGCAAACTTTCCATTTCCACCACTCTCTCCCCCTCCCCTCAACCCCGCCAGACAACCATGAGAAAAACGGTTATATGCACCAAATGAAAGGCAGCCCTATAAAGGAATGCCATCTAGTGAGGGCAGGATACCCCATGCTTTTTGATTTGACTTTATTAAATAAATGGATGCAGGTAATTCTGTTTCTGAAAGGGAGGGAAACTAATCAGAACCCCTTTTCATAGTGCTGAATGCCAAAATCATAGTGCATTCATGTGCCTTTGCTGTGCCAGTCTTCTGACATCCACAGCAACTGCCCTGCAGAGGCAGCAGGGCAGGTTCAACTGTCACACGGGCATGTGTGACAGCTGTAGGAACACAATGTTCCAATAGGTAGAAGTGGTTTTATAATTGTCTGCACCTCTATTCAAAACATAACAATTGTGAATCCTAGTCGGCTTGGTAGAACGTTAAACTGTAAATATCAGCATTGTGAGCAGTCCACAGTTATGAAAGGGATGTGTATTAGCTGTCTAGTCTTGGTGTCTCCACAGCAGCCATGTGATTCCAAGGCCAGCAAGCTGCTTTTTGATCCCCTGGAGCAGGGGCATTGCCGAGGTGTGGGGGGGCCGAGGGGGCTTTAGCCCCGGGTCTTTTGGTTGTAGCCC
Organism: Ambystoma mexicanum; assembly: GCF_040938575.1. NCBI lineage: Eukaryota > Metazoa > Chordata > Amphibia > Caudata > Ambystomatidae > Ambystoma > Ambystoma mexicanum. The sequence continues at coordinate 263,975,412 of NC_090934.1, forward strand.
CGGATGGAAGCTCAGTGTCTACAACCAAACGGCTATAGCTAGCCCCGAATCCCAAATGTCCCGACATTAGCTTAGCTCCTGATCTGTTCCAGACCTAGCAACTCCCCGGCCCTGGAGGAAGGGCAACACCTTTCTCCAAGTGCCCATGAAACTTCCCCAGGTGATCCCCTGGGAATCAGTACTCCAAAAGCAGTACTGACATAACAAGACACTTTCACACCAGTGCGCAGGCCACTGGAGTCCCTTTGAAGTCAGCTGTCATGAGAAGGGGAAGAGACAGAGTAGCAATAGGAGAGAGGTAGGCTGAAAGGTTCCACCATCCTGGTTTCTGCGAGCTCTCTCTACAATTTCCCACCCTTCCAATTTCTTGCTGACATGGTACTCTGGTATGATGTCAGAAGGGAAAGGACACTTTTTAGAACAGCCTGAATTGGACCACTTACAGCATGTTTGCTTTGGAGCAAACCCCTGTGACAATTTGTTGGCCTTTGTAAGGATGGGAAACACTGTCCTCAGTTGATTCACCTTTGTACCCTTACAAGAAGAAGGATTCACTGACCTCTGTTTGGAATACATCCTATTCCAAAGCCATCTGCCATATAGGTGAAGACAGAAGGTATTCAAGGCTCTGCTATTTAACCATCCCCAGGGAATAGTGGGGTTGATACTGCTGTAGAACTAAGGTCTTCCAGCTGACTGCACACTGGAACCAGGATCTTGTGAATTGGTGGTGAAGCGCCCCTGTAGGTGCCAGACAAATTCCTGGGTAGAAGTGCGTAACAAAGCGTTCAACGTGTCTCTGGAAACCCTTGATTGGGCCTTCCAGGAACACAAATGCAGATGCAACCCTGTTGTATCGCCTGGAGGCACCTTCGTCCTGGTTCAACCACACTCTCCGCACTTCAAGCTGTGACAGGGTCTGCAGTGTTGCTTTTGGAACTCCATGCATGTTTGAACCGCTTACCTGCCTTTTAAACCAATCGGGATGCTGTTTCAACCCACTAAAGCGGATCGTCTCATCTCAACCTGCTTGTTGCCTCGACTCCATAGAAGCAACTGATTTGAACACCAACTCGCCTTCGTCCAAGTAGATGTATCGTTTCACTGTCAAATCAACCACCACCATGAACCATTAGCAGCCATCAACTAGCTCTTATTTAGTGCCGATTCAGCCCAAAGAGAGCCTGCACAACAAAATCACTGAACGCCAACTCGCCTTGGGGCCACACGACTCGAACATGTCAACATCAGCTCAGTCGCAATAAAAGTGCTATAAGCCCGGCTCAACACAGGCCCTTAATTACAAGTCACTATTCTTTACCCTTTTGTACAAACTGAGTAGTCCCTGCGTTGGCACATTTTTAGTACTGTGCATATAAAAGGTGCATTTTAAAGGACCATTATTCACGGACATTGGTCAAAACTACCAGCTACAAAGTGTACTAACTCATCAAACTGGCCCACAAAAACTGGCCCACCACAGTCTGTTAGGTAAGTCCTATGAGCACTGCACCATAGAGCTTGCCACCAGCCATGACTGATGCACCTTAATCCACAACCTCAGTGGCAAACCCAAACCCAATCCCCTCCTGCCACTGACTGGATGATTTGAATGTGTAATGTTCTGTAGGCTTAAATATTGATGCTTTAATAATCAGGCTGTGGGCCGTCCCTGCCTGTAACTTTGTGGTTGCCAATGGCACAGCGAATCCGAAGTCAGGGTTAGTAATGCCTTTAGCATCCACAATGTCAAAATGCATAAAATTAAGAAAACTTGAACTTACCTTAATTGGCTGTGATGGTGCTCCTGTCAGGTGATCAGTGTTGACCACGGTTACTTAACCGATACCGAGAATGGGCTTCAACTGACAGGACCAGCTTTGCCAGGGACAGCGTCAGGGCCTTTCAATCCTTTCAGCTGAAATGGGCACCTTGCCTCAGGGCCGCCTCCCCCTCAGGAGCTGTCCCCATGTTCGCAGTCTTACAACACAGAAACTTATTTAGTTTAGTTTAGTTTGTTTATTTATAAAGTGCGTCCGAACCCTCAGGTAGCTGGGAACATAATCATGTGCACAGCAGAGTTACATATCGTTACACAAGCATCATAATACAACAGACAGATTCATGACATTAAATGTGCGCTTGTGTGCTTGCAGCACAGATGTCACATGCAATCTTGCTGGAGCCTTGCATCAGCAACTTTGCCATCACCTTGTTGCATTTTACTCCGGTTTTGTCTGCATTGGCATGTTGGTGACAAAAAGCAATTACTAGCCTTTCGATTTCCCTTGGCCCTTGATCATCTACAGTGATTAACATCCCCGCTGCATTCCTTTGCACTCATTGTTTGGTACCAATGCCTCAGAATGTTTTTCCGAACTGTAGGGAAGGGGGCCCGCAAACATCATATTGAAATGACACACTTCAATATGATGTTTGGGGGCCCCCTTCTCTACAGTCCGGGTAAACATTTCAAATGTGCCTCCACAAACCCTGACAAATCTTCAGCCGACCCTGAGTGTTGCAGATAACTAAGGTAAGTTTCATTGCTCATTTTCATTTTTACAAACCTTTCAACATTGATGGGGTTGTGCTGTGATTTGCCGGCTCCCTATGCAGGATGCCAAATGTCCCTACTTTGCATCGAACCTGGAACCTCCCTCCTCCCCCTAAACCCCCCAACACGTCCCCCACCAGCCTGACTGATCAAAGCCTTTTCTGCCTTGAGCTCACACTTCCGCGTGATAGTTGAAACTCAGGGCAGAAGAACAGCTCTCCCAGGGTGTGCAGCATCCCAAAATGTTGCTCTGTGTCAACAGAGCATTACAATGGCAGCAATTAGACATCAGTAAGGGGAAGGGGGAATATTAGCAGGGACTTTTGTCCACTAAGAAATGTGAATTGGGGGTGATTAGAAATAGGAAGGGTGCATAATGCAGCATGCTGTGTTTGAAATAAGACTATGGTTTTAAAACCCAAGTGAAAATGTTTTGTTTCACATTAATGTACCTGGTGCTACTGTGACCTTTCATGCAGGATGGGGAAAATAAAGCTAGAGCATTTTTTTGCAAGGCATTTTCAATAAAAAGACTTCATAAATATCTATATCAAGTAAACCATGAAAGATATGTGGTCAACTGCTTAAATTCCCCACATCCCATTTTCACCCCCTAACCAAAGTGTGTGATCCAGGGCAAATCATTTAATCTCACAGTGTCTTTCCTGGAGTCCCTGTAAGTGATTCAGTTCATAGCTTATATTATTATACCATTATGTTATTATAAGCTGTTATAAAAAAAAGAACTCATAGTTTTAATATTTATAGAGTTGCTACCTATATAATAATTATAATAGTGCCATTCACACCACAAAGTTATTTGACACTCAATTTACTCATGGCAACTTTAGTAATGTCACTTCCCTTGGTATGCTATGATATGGCATTTATAACGCGCCCATACACAGGTGACATTGAGTTCGCGCACGGGCATTGGAGGGGGAAGGGGAAAAGTGCGGGCGGCAGGCCCGGCTCTAACAGTGGGGACAGGGGGGCCAGGCCGCCCCAAGGCCACCCTCTGCCCCCCCTAGAAAGTGGGCCATGCCAGTGTGATATGGGTGTGGGTGGATTTCACTCTACACATGCAGCAGCAGCAACCTCAGAGATATCATTTTGAGAGGCTGAACTGCAGGAGGTCGGTCAGGATTTGTTTTCATGCCCTAGAAAATGATATAGCACCTGGATGCCTAAGGGCTTTGGCGCTCTAGAAGTATATAGAAATAGAAATGTATGCCCCACAGCCATGAAATGACCAGGGAGATGGAGGGCCATTCACAACTATAAATGAGGCAGCATACATGTTCAGGATGGCTGCCTACAACTATTTTCTCAAACCTAAAATCATAGTTTTGCTTTCTGTAATTTAAAGCATGTTTATCTTTTGTGCTAATATAGAGGTTTTTCGCATCATGCTTAATAAAATGGTTAACTCTATCAAACAATAAATGACAGCTGATGTTGCTTGAACACAGATTTCTGAAGAAGGTGCATCATCTGACATGGGGACCTTCTAAATGACATTCAAAGTATGTATTCTGCTGTATTAACTATTTGAGTATAAGTAAAAAGATAAGGTTGATAGTAAGACAAATGTAATTCTGGAGTGTAGTCAAATAAAAAGTGATAGATGCAAGGCTTTGAATTATAAATTACCACTACCGTTGCTCTGCGCAACATTCCATGCCATAATTCTGTGGTATGTCTGTGCCATTACAGAAGGGGACAAGCCATTATCAAATTACTCTTGGTGCTGCCACCAAAAGGTGCAGTCCAATCTCAATTGCTAGGCCATGACCCCTATGCACTGGAACACAGCAATCACATGCATGTTTAGGCCTTGTGGTCTAGCAGTTGGGAAGGGCTTCTCGCATTGGTGAATGGGCCAGAGGCGATTTGAAAACAATGGTAAAGAAGGCTGGCCAGTGAAATGACAGTGGTTATAATTGATTCAGACTTTTTCGTATTAGGTTCAAGCCAGAACCCATGCAGTGGAACACAGATAGGATGGAGATAAAAATGTGAGGCGAAACACACATCCTATGGATGTATTTGGTCATTTACCCACTCAATGACTTGCCATGGCTATGTTAGAGCACATGCCATTACCACCAACTACCTGCCTCTCACCACCAAAACGTAACCTTTCTGGAACTCTTTGAGCAAGCTCTATCACAAAGTAACACCAAACGTGTTGCTATATAGGGCCTGCCAGTGTTACATCTAAGCATACTTTTAGTGTTTAATTACTTAATTGCCACTACTTAATGTGCTCCTGGTGTGATAACAGAAAACTCTTAATGTGTGTCTTCAGCCAGTTGATTTTATAAGCAATATCTTTGTCAATGCCTCTGCTTAAAGTACTGTCTTAAACAAGCAATCACAAAGCCAACAGTTTTTGCTTGTCTATAGGTATTAGACATTTGTCAGACAATGCCATTATATGCCCAGGTACTCGCACCATTTTCCAGCTGTTCCCATTTTATGGCCAGGTGGTACCCTTATGGCAGTGCCTGGCAAATGCCTATCCATGCCTAATCAAAAGCCCAAGCTGTTGGCTTTGTCAATGCATGTTGGTTTCAGTTTGTCTCCGAAATGAACATGTATATGTCCAGATGTGAGTGCCTTGCTTGCTGCGCCTAGGGAATCCAAGCTGAACCTCACAGAGGTGGTCCCAAAAGGCCCTAACTGAAAATGATAAGGCTAGGATGGCAAGTATGAACCAGTTTCAAATCTTCTCATGCATATTGAACAGTGGGGCTCCGACCTAAATAGAATGCATCTTTGTCTGTGTGGAAGCCTAGTCTACTCTGCCAGAATGTTTCATGATTCAAACTAAGTACCGCCTTGATAAGCTCACACTGTTTGAGTAAATTAACAGAGTTTGCATTCCAACAGAATACATCAAGTGCATTGTGGGTCTTGTTTGGAAAGTATAATGTAAATCCTGGGTGCTGGGTGTTTAGGCAGTGCCAGCATTTCTTAAAGAGCACCTTTAAAATAACACGAGAGAAGAACGTTTCCTATAATGTTGCGTTCAAAGTATAAAATGGGGGTACATCTTTTAAAACTAAAAAGCAGTATTTAAATATTTCCTAAAGAGTGCAATCAATGGTGGGTTCAACATTTGGACCTTGGACAAATGCCCATGCCCCCCTGCTCTGCCTCTCGCTCCCAAATACAAACAGTCAGGGCTGCGTAGGCCCTCCCACTGAGATCGTATCTTTTTAACATGCGCAGAGGCAAATTATTTACTACAGGAAGTGATTAACAGAAAGTAATTAGACATGAGAAAAGGTAACGGGTAGTGACCATTGCTGTGGCACCTTTTTCTTTAAATTATATAGGGTTTTAACAAGCTTTTTAAGTGTGATTGTTGGGCGATTAGGATACAGAACAAGTGGTGTGAAACAATGATCTTGTCATGCATTTAATTTCACTTTGTGTCTGCATGAGATTTTTTGTAAATTCTCATTTATGTCTATAATGATGCCTATATGCTTCCATTCAGGATGGGGAAAGCAAAGCTACAATCACAGGGGTCATTTTCCAAGCAAAGCGGAGTGCAAGAAGTGGTGATAAATGCATTTATCTCCACTATTTATGACCTGCAGGATTTTGTATGATTTGGCATGTGAGGTCAGAGACCAGAGCTCCCCCTGCCAAATCAGATTGTTTTTCTACCAGCATGTATTTTTATGTTGGCAGAAAACCAATGGATTCCTCTGGGATCCGTCTGCCATTTACACCTGGTAAAAGCAGGCAGATTCCAAAGGAATCCATTGTGGTTGGCTACCACAATCGTTAATTGTGGAAGTGATTTACACTTTCCCAGACACGTAGTGGAAATGTAAAGAGCAAAAATGAATGAATTGCCCCTTTTGCAAAAGGTGAAAACAAGAGTTGTCCCTTCCTGTGCAATTTAGGATTGAAAACAAAATGCCCCTCTTACTCTTTTCATCAACATATTTCAACAATGATGAATATATTGTCATGTTGGTTTATCATTTGACTTGTGCATTTTTAAAGTAATCTGTAGTAATCTGTATAAAATTAAGTATTATTGTAGGTATTCAAAACCAAACTTCAACACATATTTGTACCAACTTGAGCTTGGAAGATGCATGGTCAAGTATCTAAATTTCAGACTAGGCTCAAATTCTGCCTTAACCACTTAAGCAAAGTGTGTGATCCTGTACAAATCATTTAATTTCACTATGTCGTACCTGCTAAAATTAGGTGCCCCTAGTAGTGATTCATTTTGCATTATAAGCTATTCCAAATGCCCCACTCATGGTTTCATAGATGGGCAGCACTGGAACACGCCAAGAACAAACACACCTCTTTCTTTGAAAATATCAGGCTGCATTTATTGAACAAAATTGTGTTATTCAATTGCAAATCAAAGTAAACACATAAAACAAAAAGTCATTGTGAACAATTGCATATTATAACCAGTATGTACCAAACAATGACGGACAGAGGCATGGCAGGGGAGCAAAGCCCTCTGTTCCCTGCCACACCCCACCAGGAGTGATACCATGAGGCCGAAACCCCTCAACCTGCACAGTCTGCCTCCTCATGCAGCTCTCCCAGCCCTAGCACTCTCTACTACATGCTATCACTCCCTTACATCCTCAACTCAATTACAATGTGCTGCAAAAATGCAGCGTAATTCTCTAAGAAACAAAATCTCATATTCCTTACTTCAGTATTCTGGGGGGGGCTATCTTTCACATAAGATGGAGGGACCACAAGCACCTCCTCTAGGGCCTCTTGGGAGTAGCCACAGTGTTCAGGAAGGCATTGTTGGGCGAACACCATCTGAGATGGTACAAAGACTGGGGGCCTCACTCCTCAGCCCTCTCTGAGGAGGTGGAGGATGCATCACCCTCAATGTTCCCCAGCCAGGCTAAGAAAGACATGTTGGGGGCTGGTCGGAGTAGGTGGGAGCGGAGGTAAATGGGAATGGTGATTAGGGGAGCTGAAGGAAGGTGACTGGGGGTGGAAGAGGATAGGACATAATAGCAAGGGAAGAACAGATGGGAAGGGAAGATAGGTAGATTGATTTTGCAACACTATTTTCCTTGCTTCTCTTTTTGCACTATACTGGGTTTTTTTTATAGAGCGGTGCAAATGTATTTTTCTAGATCTGGCAAGACATTTTTGCTGGATCACGGATCTGGTAAATCTGGACTGACGCCAACACTTTCTTTAGGGTGCTCCTAGACCCAAACCCAATGGAATCTGGGCCCCCCCTTATCACAAACCTGGCCCACCCAGATGAATATTCCTGGAGCTGGGCCTGGCGGGGGGAAAGGGGAGGTGGTTGTGCAGTACATAGGATAACAGCAAAATAAATAAAGACAATAAATAATAAATAAAAGTGCGGCCAGCTGGTAGCAAGTGCAAGGGTAAGTGCAGACATCGGGTATCAAGTGCTAGTAGGGGCTGTAGGCATACAGAAACAGACCCCGAGTGCAAGGGTTGCCAGGAGCACAGTGCAGGTGTGCAACTGGCGGGGAGGTGGACCTGGGCCCTAGATCAGACGGTAGCCAGGGAACCAGTGCAGTTTCAGATTCAGCCAGGAGATCAGCAGGGAAGAGGAGGAGAGAAAGCAGAAGCAAAAAGGAAGTCCTGAGGCACTTCCGGAACCGGAGATGGTTTTCCTCAAGATTCAGAGAGGCAGGGAGGCTGTTCCACAGGGAGGCCCCAGCAGAAGAAAAAGATCTACCACCAGCTTGGAGGAGCGACTAACCCTGACGGAGTTGGAGGCGGATGAGCAAAGAGCTTGAGAAGGAAGATATTTAGGAAGAGAGAGTTGAGGGGGCGTGGCCTGATGTCCACGGAGTGAGGACGCGAGTTCCCTGAGCTCCGTCTGGGCCGCAGCAGTCCGATCCTTTTCTAGGTGATTCAGCCCACAGACACCGCATCCGAGGAGATCCACCGGCGGCCGAAGCGGGAGACCTTGTCTTCCACCCAACCCCGACGAAAATCGGGGCCTGAGAAGCTTCTACCGCGACCCGGCGCTGGCTCCCCCTTCTTCCCGGGCGAGGCACACAAGATGGCGGCCGCCTCGCGTTGATAACCCAGCGGCTCGCACTGGATCCGGGAGCCAGCGACTCGCTGACTCGAGCAGTCCCACCCTGCAGTCGAGTGCACCCCGGCTCGGGCCACTCGAGGGCACCGTCAGGACCCGGTGCAGCAGCCAAGAAGGGCCAGAAGGAAGATCGCTACGCGGCCGATAGACACGGGGGAGAGGGTGGCGACGGCATCAAAGAGGCAAGATGGCTGCCGCGAGGAACAAAGCCAAGCACGCTACTCTGGACCCCTTTGTAACATCCAGGCCTGCTGCTCAATCCACACCGAAGACCTCACCAGCACAAGATGCCCCTGGGGATGAGACCAGACATAATCAAGTGCTTGAGGCGATCGCGGCCCTGAGGACATTCATCGATACGAAAATCGGGGAGGTTAAGACGGACATACAACTTATCAGGCAAGATGCCCGCAACTTAACGGAGCGCGTCACCATAGTCGAATCCTCCCAGAAGGACATCTCAGATGAGACGACGTCTCTACAGAAAGAGGTAGCGGACCTCAAACGGAAAGTGCACTTCCTGGAGGCGAGATCCGAAGAAGCAGAGGGTCGGGCCAGACGGAACAATATCAGGATCCTGGGCGTACCGGAGGGGTCGGAGACCATGGATCCGACGGCTTATGTGGAATCCCTGATACAGCAGGAAGTAGGGGTGTCGAAACTCTCGCAGGGATTCGCCATTGAAAGAGCTCATAGATCCCTCCAGAAGCGCCCCCCGCCTGGATCCTACCCCCGCCCCATCATCGCCAAGGTCCTCAACTTCCGCGACCGAGAGGTGATCCTGAAATTCTCGAGGGAAGGAGGTATAATCGAGCGGGGTGACTCAAAGATTACCATCTACCCCGACTATACCCAATCGGTGCAGAGAGCAAGGAATTCCTTTGTCCCCATCAAGGCCCAGCTGAGGACACTGAACATAAAATACATGCTGCTCTATCCATCACGACTAAAAGTAATCCACAATGGGCGGGCAATATTCTTGGAATCACCAGAAGCGGCCACTATGTGGATGGAACACAATAACCTTGCTGAGGCTCCCAAAGAAACCACGCTAGAGGAACGCACTTAGCACGCCCAAAAAGCTGACCGCATACTAACGCGGCTGGAGCACCCATTTCTTTGGTATTATACTCCAAACCGAACCGAGGCTATACCAATACTGAAGCAAAACTACCACATCAGTACGCTAAATGACTGCGGGCTCACTCGACCTCCCGCCCATGGACACAGACCACGGACCCACCGTTGACCAGTGCAGACCTCTTTTCTGCACACAACCACTCGCGCCAGAGACCTGGACTAGGTCGGACGGCGCGAGGGCCCCCGAGCACTCCACCCTGGTGGCTGAAGCTGGGTGCATTAGTTTTAGTTACTTGTTCCAAGTTGTTATTGTTATGACTGTCCCAACCCGGATGAATAAAGATTTCCTGGGCCTGGGCGGGCCTACCCACCCCACACAAATGGCTCATCACCCACCCTACAATACGGCTCATGCAACACTGGGAGAAGGGGTGGCACACCCCTCATCGAGGAACCCACTTATGCAATGGCAGCAAGACTCAAGCTAATTACATGGAACGTTAGAGGGATGGGAACATACATAAGAAGAAACCGGATTTTTTCTTATCTAAAGAGGAAAAAAATATCATTGGCCCTCCTGCAAGAAACACATCTCACCTTGGAGGCCACAGACAAAATCCTGAAATACTGGGGAGGCCAGGGCAGCGGCGCATCCTTCTCAAAGTACGCAAGAGGAGTCTATACATGGGTGAGCCCGGACACACCATTTCAACAAATGGGAACGGAGCTGGATAAAGAGGGCAGGTATGTCATAGTGTGGGGCATGCTTGAGAACACTCCCCTGTGTATAGTAAACTCGTATTTTCCCCAGCACAATATACCCTCACACATCAAGGACCTATGCGCTAAATTGCTGCACTACCGAGAGTATACGTTTATATGGGGGGGGGACTTCAACTCTATTATGAACCCGGAACTGGACAGATCGGCAGCTCCACGCATGCCCCATAGCGCCTCTCCTGGGGCCCTCCCCAGGATGGTGGCAGACCTACACCTGACGGACATTTGGAGAGACCTCCACCCCTCGGATAGATCATATTCATTCTACTCGGCTCCCCATAGCCTCCACACGAGACTGGACTACTTCTTCATCGCCAACGAACTAACCCCGCAAGTTGAATTGGCAGAATACATGGGCAGAACAATATCTGATCACTCCCCCTTGTTGTTGCAGCTCTCCCTCAAGGGCCCCCGCCCTCCCATCCCGACGTGGCGCATGCCATCAGATGCCTTGACCGACCCAGCATTCAAGGAAACCCTAAGAGAAAAGCTGGAAGAATACTTAGCGATAAACAAGGGTTCGGTCGAGAAGTGGAGCACGCTTTGGGAGGCGCTGAAAGTAGTGACAAGGGGGGAGATAATCGCCGAGGCGGGCGGGATCAGGCGACAACTGAGGAGAGAACTGGAGGTTGTGGAGGAGAGAATAAAGCGACTTGAAAGTGGCGCCCCACCAACCACCGAAAGGGAGGCTGAACTGAAACTGATCAGAGAGGATTGCAGGGAGGCATGGGAAAGACTCTCGAAGTTTGACTTCTCTGTGCGCACCTCGAAGGCCCACAGGGAAGCTGACAAACCGGGCAGAATACTCGCATGGCTATGCAGGAAAGAGCACCCGAGACAGGCCCTCAAGGAGATCAAAGATACGAATGAAAAGACCTGCAGAACACGACAAGAGATCAATGACACCTTCACGGAATTCTACAACGACCTATACACTCATGAGACGAAGGTCCCCATAGCAGATATAAAGGATACGCTGGCTGAGGTGGGACTGCCTAGGCTGAGCCAGGAACAACAGGACAAACTTGGGGAGCCTATCACGGTGGAGGACATCACAGATGCAATCAGATCCCTCTCCACAGGCAAGGCTCCTGGCACAGATGGCCTCATCCCAGAATTCTACAAGGCCTACGAGGAGATCACCTCTCCTATACTACACGCAGTATATACGGAGGCATATGAGTCGGGCACTCTCCCTAACACTATGAGAGAAACCCTCATCGTCCCGATGCTCAAACCGGGCAAACCAGCCGATAGATGTGACTCATATCGCCCACTGGCGCTCCTAAACTACGACGGCAAAATATTGACGACCATATTGGCCAAAAGGCTCTCGAGGGTGATCGGTTCCCTGGTACATGAGGACCAGAATGGCTTCGTTCCGGGGCGTAACACCTCCGCCAACCTCAGGAGGCTCCAACATATCATTTCACAGCCGTCCGAAAGCGAGGAAGATCTAGCAGTACTCTCACTGGATGCCATAAAAGCCTTTGACTCTATTTACTGGGAGTGGCTGATCGAAACCCTGAGGGAGTTCGGACTTGGTGAACACTTCATCCGCTGGATAGAGGTCCTGTACAGCGACCCATTGGCAAGAGTTAAAACGGGTGTCATGATATCGAGGGCCTGGCCCATCCAGAGGGGTACCAGACAGGGATGCCCACTGTCTCCAATGCTGTACATTCTAGGCCTGGAGCCGGTGGCAATATACTTCAGGAAGCAGTTCTTTGACGCTGGCATTAGCATTGGAGGATCAGACAACATCATCTCGTTATATGCCGACGACGTCCTCCTATACCTGCGCGACCCCTTGGAGAATGCCCCGATTGTACTGGATGTTCTGGACAACTTTGCAAGGTACTCGGGGATAAGATTTAGCAGGCAGAAGTCTTGCGCGTTCCCACTAGCAAGACTGAAAAATAAACCTGAGGAGGAGCTTCCTGAGATCGGGATCCGTTGGCAGGTGGACACTTTTCGATACCTAGGCCTCAACATCACACATTCACCAATATCCACCCACAAAGCCAACACGGAGGCCGCAATGGGCGGAGTGCGGAGATCCATACAGTTCTGGTCAAAGCTCCCGCTCTCCATGATGGGGAGGGCGGCGATAGCTAAAATGATAATCCTCCCCAGGTTCCTCTACTATTTCACCAACGTGGTGTATTACATTCCCCCACCCTTTTTCAGGACACTCGACTCTCTGATCAGGGACTTCCTCTGGGGACGAGCCCGGCACCGACTCACACTGAATACCCTCACACTCCCTTACGCAGAGGGCGGCATTCAGCTCCCCGACTTCCAGAGATACTTTCTGGCGGCCCAGTCGACACACCTGGCAAAATGGCTCTCAGATGAACCTTCAGCTGAGCTAGAACTTCTATCCCACTCCTCTTCACCGCTGTACCCCAAGGAGCTACTCTAGAACCCCCGACTTGGACCCCCCAACCCACCCACTATACTAGAGGTCGGAAGGCAGGTATGGAACAAGGTGAGATCCATGGCGGGCCTGCAACGCTCTTATACACCCGACACCCCCATGATGACGGATGCCTGCAAAACCTCCACCGACCTGGCAACTATGAGGAGATGGGAGAACCATGGTCTCTACACATGGGGGGACATATTTCATGATGGCCTCTTCAGGGACTTCGAGTCGCTTCGAGAAGGAGATGGACTGCCACTGGGCCAGTTCCTCTGGTACCAAAAAGTGAGACATGTGGCCAGAAAGAACTGGGTCGCATGGCCTGAGGAACCAGAAACTCACCCCCTCCTGAGAGAAATGTATGACGTTGGTGACGGATGGAGACCGACGTCCAGGTTGTACACTCAACTGAACAATCGACCCAACCCAAAGAGCGCCCGGCTGAAGGTAAAATGGGAGGCAGACCTCCGGACTGAAATCACAGAGGCCGAATGGGCGAGAGCCCTGATATATCCAAAGGAGGTATCCAGAAACGCCAGGTTTAGACTGATCCAACTGAACGTACTCTACAGAACGTATATGACCCCTCACCGGATATCCACGTTCAACAACAAAGCGGACTCAAGGTGCCCCTGGTGCTCCTCAGACCTGGCGGACATGATTCACATGTTTTGGACCTGTTCCAAATCTCAGAAACTCTGGCAGGCCGCTGAACGGACCTGCAGGAACGCTGGCCTGGAAACTTACGAGTGGACATCCAAGGAGTGCCTACTGGGCACCTATCCGAGACTTGGTAAAATCAAACACTTGACGAAGCTTATGGATACGGCCTGCCTTCTAGTTAAGAGAACAATTGCCATGGCCTGGAAGGCCCCAGCGGGCCCCAGGTATGACCCCTGGATCAGGGAAATGGAAAGATGGACTACGGCTGAGACTGTAGCCTGGGAGGAGGGAAACAGATGTGGCGGCGTCGATGTGAGCAATGTGCTGGAGGCCTGGAAAGCCCTCCTTAGAGACATGGTCTTTGCAACGAGCTACAAACCTCCTTGAACCCATCCCCCTTGCATCCTAGAAAGCAACAGACACTACAGATTAGCCCACCACACCCAAGGGCTCCACCCAGCAACTGTACTGAGGGAGCAAAGCCGATACCCGCCTCCGGACCCACTCCCCGAACCTGGCGACATCGATTAAAAAACCACACCGAGAGTTGGGACAGTCACTGTTACTGTTATTGTTATTTCTTTTCTCTTCTTTTCCCTTTCTTCCTTAGTTTGTTTGTTCTTTATTAATAGTTTTGTCGTTGGTTATAAGCTGATCACCATATCACATTTACGCCAGTTAATGCATTTTGAATGTAACTGCTTTCAGAATCTTATCCTTGTACAAGTTTATTCACAAATGCTAATAAAGACATTTAAAAATAAATTAGGAAGAGAGAGTTGAAGGTATTGAGATCCCAGGCCCCAGAAGGCCTTGTGGACAATGCAGAGGGTTTTGAACTTAATCCTCGCTGCCACCGGGAGCCAGTGCAGGGATTTCAGTCCTGGAGAGATGCAATCCCTGGGCTTGAGGCCAAGGACAAGTCTTGCAGTCCTGTTTTGGATGAGTTGCAGAGGGTGGATAGTAGAGGCAGGCAGATTTAGAAAGAGGCTGTTGCAGTAGTCCAGCCTAGAGAGAACCAGAGCTCTGCAGACAGTGAGCTTCTGGGAGAAGGAGAGGAAAGGAAAGGAATAATACCTCTGAGGAGGTGCAGCTGGTAGTGTGACTTCTTAGAGATGTCAGAGATGTGAGGAGAGAAGGAAAGTGTGAAGTCAAAGATGACCCCAAGGTTTTTAACCCCACAGGTGGGAGCAGGAAGAGGGCCAAGAGGAGCCGGCCAGAGAGTGACAGGAAAGGAGGGAGCAGGTGTGCCGATGAGGAGAATCTCAATCTTACTGGCATTAAGGCAGAGATCATTGGTGGCACATCACTCCTGCATGGCGGACAGACATTCAGAGATGAGAGAAGGAGAAGAGGTGGCAGAAGGGAGCCCCAAAATTAGTTGAGTATCATACGCATAGCACTGAAAGTTGGGGTAGAGAGCGGCAATGCGGTGGGCAAGAAGTGCCAGGTATTGGTTGAACAGCCAGGGAGAGAGGTTAGACCCCTGGGGAACACCACATGTAGAGATAGAGATAGAGGAAGGACCCAAGTTGGACCTGGGAGGGTTGATCGGAGAGGGAGGAGGTCAGCCAAGCCAGAGCCTGATCAGTGATACCCAGGTTATGAAGTGTCTTGAAGGCACGCCCCTCAACGCTCACACCAGAAAAAATACAACACGCTAGGGAAAAAGGACCAAGAGATTATTGCAAGGATTTCAGGTTTTATTTCTCCAAATTAGGTGTGCCAGCAAAGGACTCAGCTGCCAAGGAACGTTCTGAAGGAAAATTGTACAAGCATAAGCTTAAAAGGGGGCACATCATCAGCAGTCACATCATTACATATGGTAAAAACCTGCACGGCTGGTTGGTGCGACCCTATACATGGGCAGCCTGCTCCATAGGGGATGCCAGGCCATTGGTCTCAGCCCAGTTTGTCTGTCCGTCTTCCACCACATGGGGTCTGCTGGGCTCATTGTTGCCAGGGAACCAAGGCCAAAGGTCGCTTCTTTGGGGATACTGCACAAAATGCTGGCTGGGTTTGGAGCCACCGGAAACTCTTTCTGTACCACATCATTTAGGGGGCGTAAATCCTAGATCATTCTCCAATTGCCCCTGCTGCCTTTTTGACAGGGTAGATTGCTGTGTTGCACGGTGATGTGGATGGCACTATTATCCCACGGCTAAGCAGGGCCTGTATCGTGTCTCTTATTCCCTCCTCTGATTCTCTTGATAGTGGGTACTGTTTCACCTGGGGTAGCACTGCTCTTGCCTTTAGTGTAATGTGTACTGGGGTCACTTGTTTTAAAAGCCCAACATCATGTGGATTGGTGTATGGGTACATACTCTACGTCTGCTTCAATGAAGGAGGTGACGCCGCAACGGCCATCAGGGGGCACTGTACCCTTCTGTAATGCACCATGATCTCACAGTGGATTAACATTTTCAAAATTATTTCTCCATCACTGTCATTGTTTTCAAACTGTTCTGAATCTGTTACCTCCTTGAGGGGTACGGTGGGGTTGATGCAAAGCACTGTATGCCACTCACACCCGTGCCTATCTGTTGTTAGCACAAACACTCTTATTGCAGATACCACCAACCCTAGTAGGTCTAGAGCCAAGATTGTGCCCGCCACCAATTCTGGGGACACCACAGGGTAAAAAATGAAATCTGTTGGCACTCTCCAACAGCCCTTGGCAATTTGTGCCACTGCCTCCAAAAGTACTGTTATTCTGTAGATGAACATGTCTGGGTCTACAGGTATCCCTTGCACCACCACCTCTCCTGCCATTGTGTGTATTATTATTACCATGGCCCTCATTGCGCACTTTCTTGGCGAGGTGCAAACAATGGCGTGATCAGTGAATGAGATTGACATGTTCAATTTACTGAGCAGATCCCTGCCCAGCAGGTTGACAGGAGAAGTCTCTGAGTACAATAGGGGAGCGCACACCATTCTCCCTCCCACTTTTACATCAAAATCTTTAGTGTATGGACCCTAGAAATAGCCCCAGAGAAGCCCTGCGTGTCGAGAGTTTTGTCCGATAATGGGAAGTCCCCTTCACTGATGCATGATTTCTCAGCACACGAATCACCCATTAAAATGAATTGCTTATTTCCTATCTCTGCCCCCACACCAAGGGTTCATCTTCAGGGTTATGGGTCCTTGACAGGACCAGACATGCAAATGTTCTCTGTGGGCTGGCCTAGTCAGGATATGTATATGTTCCAGGAAATGAAAAGGGGTTTCCCCCCACCATGGCTGCGACTCGAAAAGGGGCAACCATCCCATTTGGTGTTCCACTGAATGGGTTTGCACTACTTCCCTGTTGGAATGCATGCAGGGTGTGTGTTACACTACCTACTGCTGCTGTTGTTGATGTTGGACTGTGTATCTGCTGGGGCAATTGTGTGTAGGCCTGCTGTACCTCATAGGGTATGGAGGTCATTCTGGGTGCTGGCATTTGTGGTGGACTGTAATTCTGCTGCCTGCAACTGTAGCCCATCCCGTCTGCTCCTACATTCCCTTGAAAAATGCCCCCCCTACTTCCCACACAGTTCCAACATTGTGAAGACCACATTCCTCCCCCTCTGGATCCCATTCCTCAAAAGCTCCTTCCCCTTGCCCCTCGAAGCTCACCTCTTCCTCACGGCTGTCCTCCTTGTTGCCAAGTTTTGGGTGCTCCCTGCTGCTTCTGCCTGTACTGGTGTCGATACTAAAGCCTCAACGGCGACTTTAGCTAATTTGTTTTGTACTAATTACTCTTCCTCTGCCTGCCACCTCTGAGCTGTTTCCTTGTCACGTCACACTCCTTTATTATTCTGCAATGGTGTACTAGTATGCTCTGTATTTAGCGCCACCCCTTTGCTTCAATACCAACAATTTTGTCTAATGCTTTTTACAACTCTTTGGGTAGGCCCTTTTGAACAATAAAGTAGAAAAAGGGTATTGATTGGTCTCATGAGTTACCTGTTTCCACTCTGTACATCTCCTGAACCGAATGAACTGAGAGGGGGCCTCATCATCGCCCATAGTATATTGCATAACAGACTGTAGGTCGGCTTTGTCAGTGAATGCCTGCTGTACCGCGTGCCATACTTTTGCTCAAATCTTGTTAAACAATGCTTCATCATGTGCATCATTCCCCAAAGTCAATCCCGGGTATCCTGTTTCACCCACACATCCTCAGCTTGGTCTCCAATAGTCACCACCAATAAGCTTTTTATGTCACCGACTGCCAGGGGTACTCGGGCGGTCTGCTTTTCAAATGTGTAAATCCACTTGACCGCACCTGCCGTAAGGGGCCGGAGCACCTTTATCAAATTGTTTTTGTCCATCTGTGCCCATGGTACATGGTGCGGTCTGCCAGAACCCTTGTGTATAAGGGGCATCTAAATCCTTGGTCTATCCCCATCAGTCCTTTTTCCACTTCCTCTCTTTTTTGATGCTGCCATCCAGCAAAGCCTGCTCCTTAACCTGCCTTCCCACAAACTCTGCACCCGAGGCGTTTGCTCAGGGGCTTGTTCTGCCTCCTCAACCACATCATCTTCAAACTAAAAAGCAAATGTACTCCACCCGTCCTCCTCTCCTCGACTGGATCCAAAATTCTCATACACAAGGCTGTCTGCCCTCAGGTTTGCGGCCTGTGTCTAACGCACTGCCATGCAGGCCCTCTGCTTCTGCCACAGCTACAAAATCTTGTCTGCTTATATGCGCCCACTACGTTTAAGCGTCGATATTGCTTATAATATTGTGCTCATGTGGGGACCCTTAGGTCGCCCCCTCTCTCCTGGGCTATTAGAGGTCTCCCAATGGGGCTCACCTTACCCTAAAGTGCCTAGGGGGGCGGGATAGATTAATTTCCTTTCTAACAGTCTCTAGGTAACAAAGACTGGTGATGCTTTTTGCAGTGCTCTTTCTGTGAAGTCACTTATATTGTTGTCAATGAATATGCAAATTTGGATGTTTGCATATTTTTTGTCTCACATGGCCTAGCACAAGCTCTAACATAGGAGTGTCCTGCATGTATAATGGTCTTACCATTTTTTGTGTGCTGTATATGTGTTAAAATGTCATCTGCCACTAATGTTACCAAAAAAGTGGATGGGGAACCGGGGTTCGAATTACACCATATGGCACAGCGCATATTGCAAGCCGTTTCTGATGTACTACCACGTCTACAGTATCCTGCAAAACCACTCTGTAAAGTTGGCCACCATAACCTCTGGGTTTGTCCTGGAGCATCCGGGTTTTCAAGCTCTTCACCAGGTCTCCTGGTAAGAGCATGAAACCTCTGGTGGTTTTAGGACTGCAATAAAATGCAATGGCTGTCTTCCCTCAGCAGAGATCAAAGGATGCCTGTGAGAGACACAGTGCAGGCCCCTGGCAGCAAAGTCCACAGGGTACACATTGTGGCATTTAAACATGTTACAAGCCTTTGCTAATGTTTGTAATGGTCAATAAGGACTGTGGGTGGAATTAGCCATTTTGCATCAGAAAGACCAAATCAAGCTCCTGTGAAATAACCAACTATGTGGTTCATTTAAAGACAAAAGCCTTTAAACTGTCATTTTAATGTGTTCTTATTTGACACACTCAAAGAAGGGTTTACCTTTAGGTAGATTCTAACATGGGCTTCGCCCCACAGATATATAAGCAGGATGCATTTAAACATGCGATTTACCACAGTGGCCCTCATTACGACCCTGGCGGAAAGGGGTTTACGCCGGCGTAAACCATGGCGCCCCTTTCCGCCTGACTACGAGTTCCCGTAGCGCCATGGTGATTTTTACGCCTGCTTTTTGCAGGCGGAAAAATCCATGGCGCTACGGGACTTGTTGTTAATTACGCCACCGTAATTTACGGTGGCGTAATTAACGCCTTCCCCACTCCCATTATACCCTATGGGGCAAAAATGGGAATGGGGAAGGGTAAATGGGGATTGGGGGCTTACCGCCCCGCCAAGGTCGGAATGGGGCGGTAAGTCCGCCAACCACCATGGCGGAGTTGGCAGCTTTGCGCCATGGACCATGGTGCAAATTGCACCATGGTTCTCCGCCAGGGTCGTAATGAGGCCCAGTATCTTTTATGTGGCTGTAAGTCTTGAAAGTACTCTTGTAAAACCTAAAAGTCATTTTTTAGACTTGCATTACTTTGCATTCTGGCACTTGTATTTCAACATTCATGGCGGCGCGGAGGGGGAGCTACAATTATCCTGTTTTTGCTTAACATATTTCTTTAAGGATTAAATCTTAGAGGATCTTCTTTCTCTGACCTCGCACCAAAAACTTGGACTGACTTACCAAAGGACATACGTAACACAAGAAATCACATACTATTCAGGAAACTCCTCAAATCCTGGCTCTTCACTGCATAACTAGAAGAACGCCCACAAGGGCATATGCATAGTTGAAACAATGATGAATAAAGAAACCGATACCGGATCTCACTAAATTATTAATAACAAACAGAATCTAAGGAAGACATTCTATTGCATACCAAGCTTACCAACTGAGAGACAGCTATGACAGGATAAAACTAAAGTCTGAATACACAGCTAGACCAGGACGAAAGGACAAGGACAACCACCAACAGCACCCTGGCCCGAATTACACTCTTGCAGCGACGGAAATAGATAACAAGGGAGTAGGGAACTGCTAATCTACAGCACCAACACTAGAAGGGAGACTAGACACACCCCGTCCCATTACACTAAGCCCACTTACAACACAGCCGGAATGCACAATGCCATCAGTCACAACAATAAGATGGACAAGAAAGGAAAGTGGGAACATACTTACCAACAGGAATACCAGTTAAACAGAACAAGTCTGGCAATGACCTAGGATACATAAAATACTAACCTACTCTCAAACCTCTGCATACCTAACTCACCCGAAAAACCACAAAACCATCTCTCACCCAGCAAACTGCACGCACTTCACCACACTGCAAAAACTACAAGCAAACAACACATAAAATGCACCAACAGCATGCAACGTCTCGCATTGGTCCGATACTCATTTCTTCTCCTGAAGTGGAGAGGGCAGGAGCCATTCCACACGCCCCTTGCCGATGCAGGAGCATCCTGCATCTACAGTCTGCTGACCACTGTGTGATCGCGGCAGCAGTAGAACGTCAAACTGAACTCGACTGATGATTGCTGCATCCTAATCTCTTGAAGCTCATCACTTGAAAATCATGGTGAGCGAACCCTGCCAGTGAAGGCATTTAATCAACTGTGCCTGAAGTATTGCCCCTTTTCAGCCGCTTCTACATGTGTGCTGTATACAGAGGAAGATGCCTAATCCTAAAATGGCCAGCGGCCTTCTCGCCTCAGATTGAGGCTGTTTACTTCGTTACTAGGCAACCAGGTCTTTCAAAAGACCCAATCACCATCGCCGGCAGGCGGAAGCTGGCCAGGCGAAGACGGCCATAGAAAATGGCCCTGTCTGTGCCCTGTATGTGTATCTGCTGTGTTCTGATGTGTAGTCAAGGCCCCATCGCCTGACATTCCACAGGTAACTGTGCCTAAATATCCTGGTTTGGCCTCCTCATATTCGTGAGTTTACGCTACTGTCAACTTTCAAACTACCTTAGTTAAAGACCCCACTCCGCGCGAACCTCGCTCTGCGCACTGCAAACACGCCTACCCATATTCCGCAACAACACGGTGTTGCTTGCTGTCGCCATATACCTCTGCAACGGATTCCTACGCCTGCGACTGGCTGCCCCCTAGACTACAATTTATTGAACCTATAGATTTATGCAATGTCACAGGTGCCATCCGCTACTCATAGCATCAACCTCGCCATATCCAAACAGTGACTGCGAAGTAACTGAGCCATTTGCAAGCACCCTATTGTCCATAATGAGTTCTTTGGCTCGCCGCTGCTACATATGCTCCTTTGCACCTATTGCTGCACCGCAGGGCTGCCAACTTTCCTTCCCATCACCACGTCCCTACTGGTTATCCATAATAATGTATACCCTATGTTAACGACAAATGCCGCACCTCGTCTGCTTTGCAATAATGTTATGGTGCACCCACCTTTGAATGGTGCACTCACTGAATAATGCCATTGATTATTGCTACCAAATCTCTGTGCTAACCTGAAAACTGCATCTTGCCTAACTGAATGCTAATACTGAATGTTGCATCTCGCTAATTTTGCCCCTAATGGAAAACCTCATCCGGCAAAATCTTGTGCCTACTTTGTATGTTGCATCTTATTCTGCCTGAATAGTAAAACAGCATCTTGCCCAACTATGCGCTAATATTGATTGCTGCATATTGCTAATTTTGCGCCTACTAGAAAACCTCATCTGGCCTAACCCTTTGCCTACATTGAATGTTGAATCTTATTTTGCCTCAATTGTAAAAACTGCATCCTGTATAACGCTGTGCCTATGCTGTATGGTGCATTTCACCTCACCCTGCGCCTACCTGCCCTAGTACCTAGGTCCTTACCTCGACCCCCCCAGGGAGTAAACAATGCTCAGGCTTCACTTTACTACCGCTTACCTTCATTTTGTGTTGAGTTCTCTAGTCCAACCCATCATGACCACCAATGTTACCAGCCACCACCTCCTTCTGGCATCTAATACCAAGAGCGCCACGTTTAGTTTCCCAAATACTCCCCCAGTGAGGCCCATGAGACTACGTGCTTCAGATTGTATACCACCCACCCCATTCCTGCCCCAATGCCTCATAGCAGCCTCCAAACACTCACCTAACATATTAGAGTGCCTAAACAACTCATACCTTAACTCACCAGACCTATGGATCAAACAATTCACTAAAAAACCCACACCAAATCAACCGTGCTCATTACAAAAAAGGAATTAAAGGCTAGGCATTAGACTTGCGTCTGCACAGTCTGTACCCAGAAACTCCATGACCTTGTTAGACCCTCCCTCTAGAATTAAGGATACTCCTAATAACTCCACTACCACAATCAAGGGTGCATTGATCAATGCCAGATCTCTACCAGCACATGCGCTTGATATTGCCGATGCTATAACCTCCCGCGACCTTGACTTCCTTGCTGTCACTGAGACGTGGCTTCAAGTTGCAGCAGGACCTTCTCTCTCACTTGCCATCCCTGACAAGTATTCCATCATCAGACTTGATAGAGATACTAACCGAGCCAATGGTAGGGGCATCGCCTTTATCTCAAAAACTGTGTTAGGCATTAGGCCCATATCTAACCAGTCACTCCCATCAGCCGAACTACTATCCGTTAAGCTACCTATCTCTCCTCCCCGAACTATTACTATCCACCTTGTATATAGACCACCTGGGCCTGCCTCCACATTCGAAGAAGACATTACTCTTCTCCTCTCAAACAATATCAAGCCTGGCTCACAATTTATCTTCATTGGGGACCTCAACCTTGGGTCCCAAGATGTAAAGGACACTAAGGCTTCAACCCTAGCTAGCTCCATTACAGAACTAGGCTTCATACACCGCATTTCAGAACCCACCCACAACAAAGGTAGGACCCTAGACTGGCTAGTCGACCTCAATTGCAATATTAATATCCTCGCCAATACACCTTGCGCCTGGACAGACCATCACCTGATATCATTCACGATAAAGGATGAATGCAACCAAAACAATTCCCACAACCTTGCCCCCCAACTCAAAACAGGAACACTCGCAATATAACAGTGGAAAAGCTACTTCCACTACTACAACCGATCATCAATGCCACCAATACAAAACTTTCGGACCCTACGGTCCTGGTGGACCTGTTCAGCCACACTCTGCTTAATGCCATAAATACAATCGGCCCCCTCAAACTGCAAAAAGCCAAACCCCTTGCGCATCTGAACTCATGGTTCACACCACACCTCAGATCTTTACGAAAATCAAAAAGAAATGCAGAAGCACTCTGGACGAGTCATCCAACAGCCCTAAACAAAGACAGCTTTCTAAAAGCATTCATTTGTTACAAAGGGGTAATCCTACAAACAAAAAAAGATACCTACAATACCTGTATCATCCAAGCTAAATCAAATACTAAACAACTCTTTAATGTCCTCAGAGAGCTGGAATCCCTGGCACCACCACCAGTCACCTGCACTAAAGATACCACATGGTGCACCAAAATTAAAGCAGCAGTGCTGAACAAAATAACAATGCTAAAAAATAAAATTCAATCCAAAAAACGCACGATCATGGATACTGATTCCAAACCTAAGACTCCCACTCCCTGCCTAAACACACAGAAACTATTCAACTTTTCGCCTCTCACTACTAAGGAGGTAGAGGACATAATTACCAAACTAAAACCCACAAGATGCCAGGGGGACATTTGCCCTGTGACCATCATTAAAGAGGCAGCCAAGGAACTGGTGCCCTTCATCACCTCCCTAATTAACACTTAATTTGAAACAAGCATAGTGCCCAACCACCTCAAAGATGCCTGGGTCCTCCCGCTACTTAAGAAGCCGACCCTAGACCCTAATATCCCCACAAACTATAGACCTATCACCACAGTCCCATTTCTTCTGAAAATTATTGATAGAGCAGCTTATCTGCAAATTCAAGATCATCTAGAAGCAAACAACCTCCTTGGCCTTAGACAATCAGGCTTTAGACCAAGGCATGATACCGAAACGGCCTTAATTGACCTAGAAACCCAAATTGAGGCGTTAAAAGACAAAGGCAAACTCGCCCTCCTCCTACTACTAGATCTGCCGGCTGCATATGGCTTAGTAGACCACAAAGTCCTCTGCATGCCCCTTGCCTCAGCAGCACTCTTTTCTAACAAAGCCACTATTTGGATCCAATCATTCCTTGATAATAGATCAATAAGAGTTTTCTCACCATCAGCTTCTGCTGAACCAGCACCAGTTACATGCAGTGTCCCCCAAGGTTCCTGTGTGTCTCCTGCTCTATACAATGTATTTACTAAGCCTCTGTTTGACAATCTTGACTATCTGGGTGTCACATACACTAATTACGCAGACAATATCCAGATACGCATAACTGTCACCGGAGACTATGACACAGACGTCAAAGTACTTAACGACATTTACAGCATCATCCTGGCGTCATTCAGACTTTGTCTCAATGACGAGAAAACAGAGCTTCTCCTCTTAGGGTCCAAGCTTAAACTCAACGGACTCGACAAACAATTTGACTCCTTTAAAATGGATGGTAACCTTATCAAGGTTTCCAAGGATGTGAAAACGCTTGCCATTTACATCGACTCATTCTTAAATCTATCAAGGCGTGTCAATGCATCGGCCTCCTCAACAGCATACACCTGCAAGCTCATCGCGGCCTGCAGACCGTTCCTCTCCACACCAAACTCTATTTCCATAGCTAGAGCTCTAGTACTTTCCAAGTTAGACTACTGTAATGCACTCTACCTTAGAACTAGTCAACATAATTTTTAAAAGTTGCAAGTTCTTCAAAATAATGCCATTAGGGCCGCTCTGAATACCCCTAAATCACAATATATATCTGGGGTAAGACGTAGTTTGAACTGGCTATTGGTTAAGCAAAGGATTGCCTTCAAACCCCTTTCACTTACCCACAAATGCCTCGCTAATCTAGCTCCAAGATACCTAAGAACTTTGCTTGCAACACTTCAGATCGCCCGACGAGATTGGTGAAGGCATACTGTCTTAAAATCCTGAGCTTCAAACAACAAAAAGCAGGAGGTAGTAGCTTCCCCGTTCTAGCAGCCAGATTATGGAACACGCTACCCCTACCTTTAAGAACTGAACATGCATACCACCCTTTTAGGAGGAATGCGAAAACATGGCTCCTCAGTCAAGATCCTTAGACACCTCTCAGCCTCATGACGTTACTTTCGGCAGCTACATAAATGTACGATATGTAAAAATGTAATTAAGTAATCTCACTCTGTAAACCCTGTAATTTATATCACACGAATAATGTATGTTCTGTAAATTGTGCAAACTTGATCTCTGCCATTTTACTGTCTATAACCTTTCTATGTAAGAAATGCGCCCAGATCCTCTGGGCTTAGAGCGCCATACAAATAAATAAACTAAACTAAAGTCACACCAAAACTCAACACAAAGTGAAAACCGAACTGAAGCCGCCAACAGCACACCACTTATCTACTGAAGCTGCCAACAGCACACCACTTATCTAACTTTCATACTCCTCCTCCTCCCAACTAACCTACCCCGCCCTCCTCTTGTTTTACAGATCCGCCTGAGCGTCTGGGGACCAATTCCATTGGTGACAGTGCACGGCATTAATACCTTTAACATTAACATATTTGTCAAGCTATTTTAATAAGATTTATGTGCTGCTCAAGTTATTTTTATATAACAGTATTCTGAAAGGTAAACAACACATATTGCTAACAAATAGACTTGAAAAGATATGTGGTCAAGTGCCTAACCTATAGACCTGCCTCAAATCGCAGCTTAACCACCTACTAAAGCGTGTGATCCTTGGCAAGTTTTTTCTATCTCTCTGTGCCTTATCTGAGAAGTTTTAATTATACAATTGTAAGCTCTGCTTTTGCACTCAATAGATGATCAAGTACTTAAACAGAACAGATGTGTCTAGAGGTTTTTAATTAACGGAACGGGAATATTTAGGATTACACAGAAATGTTCATTTGGTACGAGGGTGCATGTGTGTGTGCGAGGGCGGAGTTTATAATGCTTATAGCTTCTCCGAGGCGTGCGCGCACAGCGAGCGGGCCAGAGAAATCTAAGGGTTTTTTGATTTTCAAACGTGGGCAGGTCTGCTCTGGAATACAGAGTTCAGTTGCTCCTTCGGTTTGATGGCCGCGCGCAACAATATTCTCAATAAAATATAATAAAGGCGCGCCTTTGGGAGCGCGAGGTGGTTGCAGCACGTGCAGGCTTGCGCCGTCCAGCAGAAGACGTGCTTTTGGCGCGTGTCATCCGGCCTGTTTTTTCTTGTCGGCCAGTATATTTCGCAAAGCAGCGGTAAGCCACGGCTGACGCAGCGAGAATGATGAGTTTTTGGTGAGTTACGCGTGTTTACTGGACTGACCCTCTCGGCCTTGACAGACATATCTGGCCTGTGAGTAAAACTCCCCCCTCCCCCACCGTTCTCTTCCTCTCCAACAGAGCCGTGCATATGCCAGAACGATCAATGGCTGCCTTGATGGGTTCCATATGTCCTGAGGTGCAGCACCGCCTCTGCCAGACTCGCCACCAAGTGGAGGACTCGCAGGGGCGGGAGACACGCTGACAGGCCGCGTCCTGTCTCCAAGGGGGCGGGGAAGGAGTCTGGCTCACGTGAGGTACAACGGCCTGGGAAGTCGGGGTAGAGTCAGTCGCAAGTCAGGTTCAGGGCTCAGTGGCCCATGTGTCTTCTTATTATTTAAGTAGTTCTGCACAGTAAATATGTGTCCATACGTTGAGCCTTCTAAACATATCAGGCAAATAACAATGGGTATAACTGAGCTCCACGGTTTTATGGTGTATATATATTTTTGCTGTATTTATTTTTTTCTACCTTTTCGTCTACTTTTCTTCCAATTCCATGCGTAATTATCACATTTATTGTTTGCTCTGACCGAAAAAATAAGGTACAGCACGTGTTTTACACATGTATTAATATAAATAATTAACAATAGCACTTTGATTTCTTTAAGGGAACATATGCAGAGCTGGGTTCCATCAGATGAAGGCAAATTACATGTTTATCTTTTAAATAAATGGGGTACTATTTGCTTAAAAGCACATGCAATAAACCTGCAACAGGGCGTCTCCCAATCAAGGAATGCACACGTTTTTATTTTCCTTGACAATTACTGCACACGCGGAGAGAGATCAAATTAACATCAATTCTATGGCACGACAAGGAGGCTCATATTATGCCAAACAATCTTTACTACTGACATAAAATAGCAGCAAGAAAACATTTTTTGTTAACTTTCTCCATTATAACAAAAAAACACAAAGTTCAAATAACACATTTGAAACTCCCAATCCAAGATGGGGTTAGCCCATAGTCCAACATCCAATCAGGATGAACCCACACCCATATATGTCCTTTTCTCTAATGGCAACTCCTCTTTCTTTGCTGCTGACGCAACAAGATAAGTCCTCGACACGCTCTCGTCCTCTTTAATGGGAGTTTGTGTTACTTTGTTACAGTGTATTTGTATCTATTGTACAGTGCTATTGTACTTTCCCGCTCGCTTGTTCGAGCGTTCTTTGTATCTAGGTGCCGCTCGGCGTGAGGCTTTAGCCCGCCTCTGTTACGCCTTGAGCCGGCCCCCTGGTACGGCCTTCCCGCCTCCCGCCCCTCCTTTCCCGACATTCTTTATTCAACCTCGCCTGCTCGGCGAGGAGTTGCACCGCCAAGCGCTGCTCACGCTCAAGGCTTTGTTCGCACCTGCTCGGCGCGTATACATTAATTTATACTGTGCTTCCTCCCCACTCGTTTTAGAGCGGTTTTCTACAACACGTAGCGTAGTCCCGCTTCTAGTCAGAAGCTCCCCTGGAAGCGTTCGCCTGCTCGGCGTTGCTTCACTTTGATGTGGATATTTTCATACAGCGTTGCACACGCGTGTTTGGGTGGCTTTGCCTCCGCTTTAATTTGTGCCTGTTTACACAGGTTTTCTCCAACACAGTTGGTAGTTGGCATTTGTGTGTGTACACATTACTGTTCCACATTAATTAAGTGGAAGTTTTTCTGTCAGACCTGCTAGGTCCTTCTTTTAGTCACAGTGCACTGGGGGTGTGATTAAGTTGGTTTACATATATATATATTCTTGTTTTTTCCCTTTTTCAATAATGCAGTCTACAAAGGGATCTGAAGGGGTGCCTTATGGGGATGCGTGTGCCCAGGTCAGAGTTGCTTCAAAGAAAACAGACAAGCCCAGTGAAGATGGGGTTATGAGGGGGTTCGGGGACCCTACAGTAGCTCCTCCTCCTTCGGTCTCTAGAGCAATAAGGGATTCTATGGATTTGGCGTTGGGGAATTTAAATTCTACCCTTGCCTCAGCCTTTGACAGGCTAATAAATAAAATTTCGGATTTCCACCCGGGCCCTGCGCAGGGACCCTCGATAGCCCCCAGAAAGTGCACTTCAAAAACCAAGCATTTGCAAGGGCAATCCAGCCCGGTTTTAAGCTCTTCTTCCCCGGGTTCCCCGGTTAGGACCCTCAAACGTAAGTTCAGTGAAGGGGTATCCCAGACTTCTGCCCCTATTAGAGTGGTTGCCTCTCTGTTGTCATCTCCTGAGTCCTCGGAGGATTCAGATTCCCCTCCTAAGAGGAGGAAAAGAAGGGTCGCCGCTCCAGATGTGTCGCAACCTGTTACTGAACAGTTGTTAGATGGCAGTGGTGTGCCGTTCTTTGACCCCTCTTTAATACAGCACCCACGCTCGGCGGAGTGGCGTCCATCAGAGGCGGTATCCTCTTTCCTTCATCATTGGGTTAGGAGGGCTCTCCCCAATGAGGATAGGAGTAAGCTGCGATCAGAATGTCCCCGTCCCGTCATCCCGGATAAGGTGGCGATAACCGCTAGTATTGACCAGTCCATGTTGGCCTTTCTTTCCCAAAGGGGTAAGGATCCTAAAAAGGGGGTGGATGGGACCCTTAAGACCTGTCAGGATAAACTTCTAGATGTATTGGGGCCCTTGACCCAAATTTTCGAACTGGCAGAGGAAGAGGCTGTTCATGAGTCACAAATTGACATTGAAGCACTCAGAGGCTGGGTTCAGCGTTCTATTTGCCTGCTTGGCAATGGTAACTCATGCATTTCTAAGGAAAGGCGCAAGGCACTACTAAGACGTATTGACCCCAAACTCCAGGATATGGCGGAGGGGGAGGCTGGTCCCAAAGCCCAAGGGAATCTCTTTGGAGACAAGTTTATAAAGGATTTGTCAGCTTACGTCCATACTTTTACGGCCTTGGACAAGGCCCAGACAAATATTAGAAAGGTTTTTGCACCCCAAATTTTTGACAGGGCCGGAAGAGGAAGAGCCCGCTCCTCTGGCCGCTTCTCCTTCAGGGGCTCTGCCAGACCTCAGCAATACGCCTCCAGAGGGGCCCATCATTCCTCCTCTGCTAGAGGTGCGCAGACCTTCTACCCCCAAAGAGGAAATCAATGGAGAGGTCGGAATGGCAGGGGTTCCGGTAGAGCGAGATCCGCTCCAGGTATTGAATCGTTTCGTAAGAGTTTCTTCCCACAGAGGTTTGGGGGGCAGGTTGGGACGATTCTTTCAGCATTGGAAAAATCTTACAGCAGATCCTTGGGTCTTACAGACAGTGCGGGGGTTTCAGATAGAGTTCTACTCCCCTCCGTGTCAGCTCTTTCCCCCTCCACCCCTGGTGTTCAATCAGGAAAAGCAAAAACTGGTGGATGCAGAGGTTCAGGATCTGATTTTCAAGGGTGCAGTGGTCCCGGCCACATTCAGAGCTTCCCAGTTCATCAGCACGATTTTTCTGGTTCCAAAGCCCGACGAGGGTTTCCGTCCGGTGATAAACCTGAAGGCTCTCAACACCTTTGTGGTTTACCATCATTTAAAAATGGAGGGTATTCATCTTCTGAGAGATACTCTGCTTCCTGGGGATTGGATGGTAAAATTGGATCTCAAGGACGCGTATCTGGTAGTCCCTGTGTTTCCCCCTCATCAGGAGTTCCTTCAGTTTCACTGGGGGGGTCGCATTTGGCAATTCGCTTCTCTCCCGTTCGGCCTATCATCAGCCCCGTGGTGTTTCACCAAATTAATGAAGCCGGTGATGGCTTTTCTCAGGTCGAAGGGGGTCAGGAGCATCATTTATCTGGACGATATTCTCCTCTTAGCTCAAGATCTCCAAGCTCTTCAGGACCAGTTAGATCTCACAATATCCCTGTTGCAAGATCTAGGGTTTGTTCTAAATGCAAAGAAATCCATTGTCTCTCCTACTCAATGCATCCAATTTCTGGGCTTCGATATCGATTCCAAAGAGTGCATCCTCCTTCTTCCGGGTTCCAGGCTTTTGAAGATTCGGAAAGAAATCCGCCTCATTCTCAGGCTGGGGGAGGTTTCCCTTCGTCAGTTAGCAAGGGTGGTAGGAATGTTGTCAGCATCTATTCAGGCGATTTTCCCAGCACATCTGCATTACAGGGCGCTTCAGCGCCTCAAGGGAAAACACCTGCGCAAAGCCTATCTTATGCTCAGAAGGTAAAACTGGATCAGGAGGCCAGATTGGAACTGATGTGGTGGCTCAATCATATGAACGCTTGGAATGGCAGGGCGATTTTTGGGCCTTCTCCGGATGTAGTTCTCGAGTCAGACGCAAGCAGATCCGGCTGGGGGGCCAGAGTAGGTCACATTTCCACGGGGGGGAAATGGTCCAATCAAGAATCGCTACTTCATATAAATTGCCTGGAATTACTGGCGGGTTCCTTTGCAGTCAAGAGCCTTCTAAAGGATCAGGGGAATTGTTGTGTCCTCCTCCGGATGGACAATGTTTCAGCGGTTCGATATATCAACCATCTGGGAGGGACCCGCTCGAAGGCTCTAGCGGATCTTGCAAGGGAATTCTGGCACTATTGCCTAGGCAGAAACATTATACTCCAGGCAGAGTACCTTCCGGGGTCGAGCAATGCTGTAGCGGATTGGAATTCCCGGTACCTTCACGACAGCATCGACTGGATGCTGGACAGACAGGTGTTTGCATTGATTCAATCTCTTTGGGGCCCCATTCACATGGACCTCTTTGCATCCCGTCTCAACTGTCAGGTTCCCAGATTCTACAGTTGGAGACCAGACCCTCGGGCCCTAGCCACCGATGCATTCCTTCAAGACTGGTCGGTCCATCTTTCCTATGCCTTCCCTCCTTTCGCCATGATAGCCAGAGCTCTGGTGCAAATACGCAGACAGCGAGCTTCCTTGGTAATGGTGACCCCGTTTTGGCCTTCTCAGGTTTGGTTTCCAGCTCTCCTAGAGCTGTCGGTGGATTTCCCTTGCCTCTTGACATCTCATCGCCTCCTCCTGATGGACCCGGCGGGTCTCCCTCACAACCTGGTCCTGCAGGGACATCTTTCACTTATGGTTTGGAAGATTTCAGCACGTCCTGGTGCTTCAGAGGTCTTTCGCAGGTCTCTATTGGGGTCATCAGAGATTCCTGGGCAGCCTCCACCAAGGCAGGTTATTCATCAGCATGGGGTCGCTGGGTTAGCTGGTGTTTGGTTAGGCACCTCAATCCCGTTTTTGCTCCTCCAGTAGAAGTAGTAAACTTTCTGGTAGATTTGTTTAAGGAGGGTAAGGCCTATCGGACAATTAATGGGTTTCGGTCAGCGATCTCCGCTGGCCATGTTTTGGTAAAAGGAGAACCAGTGGGTAAACATTTCCTCGTCAGAAAGGCTCTTAAATCCATTAGGGTTAAAGTTCCCCCTAAACCTCGGTAATCAGTTTTGTGGGATGTTAGTAAGGTCCTGGATTTGTTTATATCATGGCCTCATAATCAAGATTTATCCCTACAACAGCTTTTTTAAAAGTTAACAATGCTCTTATGCCTGGTCTCTATAAAGAGGGTGTCGGATATTAGAGCACTGGATGTGGACAATAAGATTTTCTCGCCACAGGGAGTAACCTTTTTTATTACTAGGAGAACAAAAAATATGATTTCTTCTGTTTCATATCCAGCATTTCCTGAAAATGTCAAGTTATGTGTAGTTCATTGTTTGAAATGTTTTGAAGATAAAACTGTGGATTTGCGTTTCCCTGGGACCTCTCAGCTGCTTATTTCGTACCGTAAGCCTTACAAGACAGTGTCCTCTGCTTCCCTAGCGAGGTGGGTTAGGTGGATAATGCAGGAATCTGGTATTGACATTTCCTGTTTTGGGGCTCATTCAGTTAGAGGAGCCATGGCCTCTAATGCCGCTCTCCTTGGGGGAGGTTTGGAACAAATTCTCAAGGCGGCTGACTGGTCCAGGGAATCTACTTTTAAAACGTTTTATCATAAACTGATTGATCATGTAATGTTTAATGTGGTGCAAGGGCTTTAAACTTGCATAATATGAGCCTCCTTGTCGTGCCATAGAATACCTAATCCCCCGCACTATCGTGAGTGGGGGTTTAGATTCTATTAAAGACAAGGAGGCGAGTATTATCCTGCCCTCCCACCCAGGTTTTTAACATCTATCTCTGTTTTTTCAGCTTCGGGTTGATTACCTTGGGTGCCTTCTTCGGCTGCGGTTATTTGGAAACCACGCCTGGATGTTTACTGGACTGTTTCTTTGGTTCCTGGTGGTGTTATGTTTTGCTGTTCAAGCGTCATTGCAGCTTCAGAAGAGGAGTTGCCATTAGAGAAAAGGACATATATGGGTGTGGGTTCATCCTGATTGGATGTTGGACTATGGGCTAACCCCATCTTGGATTGGGAGTTTCAAATGTGTTATTTGAACTTTGTGTTTTTTTGTTATAATGGAGAAAGTTAACAAAAAATGTTTTCTTGCTGCTATTTTATGTCAGTAGTAAAGATTGTTTGGCATAATATGAGCCTCCTTGTCTTTAATAGAATCTAAACCCCCACTCACGATAGTGCGGAGGATTAGGTATTGTTTCTCCTTTAAGACGCACACGTATGCACGGGCGCGCCCACACATTGAAAAAAGAACAGCAAGCCAAGCTCAGTTTTCGACTTAAAACTAACAGATGCGTCTGAGTGCTCTTGCGAATACTGCTGACCTGAGACACATCTCTGCAACCATTAAAAGAATTTTATAGGCAAACTAACTCTTTTATTTACACTATACATGCTGTCAGTTTGTACAATCATTGGCCTGAAATGAAGCAAGTGGCAAAAAACAAGAGGCCCAATTTACTTTTTCTTTTTCAGTTTTTCTCATAAGTACAGAAACAGATTGATTTCCGTCTGTACTCATGTGTAAAAATCAGTAAAAACTGAAAACCTGAACCTTGGTTATATAGTAGAAGCTGCACAGTCATTAAAGTGGCCCACATAGGCCCAAAAAAACGGCCCCAGAATGGTTTCTCAGGCACAGCCTTATGAAACAAAGCATCTACAAAGCAGTCACAAGTAGCACACAAGTGTACCTGAAGGCTAAGCTCCACATATCTGGTGGCACACACTCCTCACACAGTAAATCAACCAACTGGCCTTTATTGTAAAGGGTGCCATTAGGTTAGGGATCCCCTTTAATACAGGGCTCCATGAAACATCAGGATCCGGGGAACTAACCCTATTAATGTGTGCACATACCAACCTCACTCTCCCTCAGAATGGTAGGATATTACAAGAATAAGTGCCCAGTTTTGATAAAGACCACAGTTGGTCGAAACACGTGTCAACATAGTGGCACCCTTTAAAATAAAGGCACTTTTCTATATTCTTCTTTAACGTTTCGTGGTACAATACTTTAGGGACCTGCGCCGTACATAGATACACAATTAAATTTTTGCAATCCCAGCTTCAGATTGGGGATATAAGTGTTCAATGGACCCATCCTGAAAGCAGAGCGGAGGTAATCAAATTAACCAGAATAATTAACCATCACTAGATGAAAACATTCTACAAATTCACATAAAAGCACATGACTATGGTTTGATACCTGGCATATCAGACACAGCCCTTCACCCTTTTGAAGTCTATACATTGATTTAAATAATAATAATATCAGTTGAGGGCATGCAGTGTTGGTGGTGTAGAAGACCAATTACAATCATACAATGTTCACACATCTGATAACATGAGCACAAAATGAAAAAAAGATTATAAACCTCAACTCGTCTTTGAATTTTACACAGAAAACCAAACAATAACAGAAGTTGACATGGTTTTGGCTTCAAAAAATGATCTAAAGATTACCTTCTTCAGGACCACTTTATTCTTCAGAAGAAAGATTGTTCATCATGAAACTAAAGATGAAGTTTGGGAAACGTTATATGCTAAGGTGAAGGTGACATCCTTAATATTGGTAGATCTGGGATATCCCTTCTAGTCACCAGAGTAAGCAATTCATAATGAATACACGTTAAGATGAAAATCCTGAACTGTGGCTCTAGCATGAGCCGCCTGATCTTTTTGGTTATCCAGAATATTTCACTGACCTGTTTTTCCAAGTGAGCCCCATCTAAGGACTCACTCAAGATGCTATTGTGTAAGCTGTGCCCCTGAGAGACCTTAAGCCTCTCGGGGAGGGTTGCCTAAAAGATGCACAATGTTTTCCTAGCCAGTAAACTGACCTAGTTTACTGTGTGTGTCTTGGGTGGTGGTGGCAGCTGTGGCCGGAAGCCCAAAACCCTAACCAGTTACAGTTGAATTAAGGAGCCTACAGCCACCTTGTCACGGATCCCTTAGGTCACACTCTTGCATCTGTGTTCTCGAAGAAGCCACACGGCTAAACATACCCTGCAAGACTTGTCCTTGGCCTCAAGCCCTGGGATCGTATCTCTCCATCTCTGAAATCTCTCCATTGGCTCCCAGTGGATGCAAAGATTAAATTCAAAACCCTCTGCATTGTCCACAAGGCTTTCTGGGGCCTGGGTCCAAAATACCTTCAGCTATCCCTCTGCAAATACCTCCCCTCTCGAGCTCTTCGCTCCTCTACCTCTAACTCTCTCAGGGTCAGTCATTTTTCAAAGAAACAAGCTGGGGGTAGATCTCTGTCTTCGGCTGGGACCTCCCTCTGGAACAGCCTCCCTACCACTCTAAAACTTGAGGAGAACCATCTCTGGTTCCGGAAGCACCTCAAGACCTTCCTCTTTTCTTCTGCCTTCGCTCCCCCTCTCCCCTGCTGATCTGTTCTCTCTTGGCACCGTGCACCTGGCCACCCTCTGTCCTCCGGGCCCAGGTACCTGCTCACCCTGCCACCCTCCCGCACTGCCTCCGGGCTCCCCTTGCACTGGGGTCTGTATCTATACCCTTACAGCCCCCCTTTTTCTTCCTGCACTTATCAGACATACCTTGTCTGCTGCCTTAAACCTAGCACTTGCTAATTGCTTGCTGCACTACCACTGTTTGTTGCCTTTATTATTTATTTATTATTATTTATCTGTTTCTCCTCTGCTTCGCACTTTCCACTTCTCCCCCCTTCCATGCACTTTTCCCCTCCCCCTCTCCCATGCATTTGCGCGTTCTCAATGTCACTGGGCCTAGTAAGATTGCTGTTTTGTTCTGCCCTGTTCCCTCCCTTGCCTTGTTGCGCTCTGAAACACTTGTGTACGTGCGCGATAGAAATAAAATATCAATATCAATATCTTTTGGTGCTGGCTACTTGGAGCACAGGAAGACTGTGCCAAGTAAGTCAATGCCAGATAAGGCAAGTATTTCCTAAGGTTGACTAGTATTCAGTGCTGAATCCACACCTGTTCATTTGCCAGAGAAGGTTTGAATGCAGTGACCTCCCATGATTGGGTGGCAGTCAAATGTTGATGATTGCATGGTGAGGCCAAACACAGAGTTCTGTTTTCCTATAAGAAAGGCGAAACATTCTCAATTGCAGGGAGGAGTCCCGAACCCCTGAGAAACATCCTGAACCAGACAATAATATGTGGAAGCTCTGCTGTGTAAAATGTGTCCAAGATCATTCTGAAGGCGGACACTGCAGGGATCTGCAGATTCCAGCCTTTTCGTGTGACCAGAAGGCTCCATGAGAGGTGCTCTGCTCAACTTGACCCAGCCGAACCATCTGGGTTGATATCCTCAAAGACCCCTCTGCTTCTAGAAGAAACATTGCTTTTTGCTATGCATATCTAAGACACAGAGAAGCAGGACCAACCTGCGACTGAGTTGAGTAACCGATAGAGTCGTTGTTACAAAGGCCTGTTGAGTCAAGAAACTTGCATCCAGATCCCAGAGGCTCACTTGATTTGTATTTCTCTGGCCGCTGTCTGCACCGCTCCCAGCTACTGGACATGTGCCGTTGGCTGCCATATTGCTGCCCTGTACCACAGCATCAGGTCACCGTTTCCTATGGTCCAGCAACAGACTTGGTAACTTTAAGGGGGATCTTCCTTTTCGTCACCAGAAACATCATATCTGCTGAAATGGCACCATCATTGACAGAAGGTGACTTTTGAATTTCAAAACAATTCCTAACTTGTTGGTATCCTGCAGTTTCTCTCCTATTACGATTACCTTTGCTGCATTGATTCATCAGGGAGACGTTGATTCCCTTTTGATAAACCGGACTTTAGGGGCATTCTTTGGTCAACCTTGAGCCAGAGTCTCTCTTTGCCCCTTAACTCTCACAGTGGCTCTATCGTGGCAGGGTCACACAATAAAACCCTGAATAATCAATTGTTAATCGGATATTTGTCATATTTTCTTTGCACAGTAAACGAAATAAAGATACTGTTTGAGTGACATATTGTGTAGACATTCCCATATAGTATATTGCAACGTGTGTATGGAACTTTGAACCATCATGTGCCCCAACTGTGAGTACTGCCTTGACTGCTCCTCCACCTTTACCACTAGGAGTGTAAATTAGATTTGAGGGTAACCCTGTTGACTAGTTGTGGTCTGGGTCGTCCCATACTTTAAATATAAGGCCAGAGCAGTATCTCCCTATAACAACATGTTGTTTATTTCATCACTGCATCCTACTAATGAAGTGAAATTAAGCTGAAATCATCTATTTTCACACCCCTCCCCTTCATAATGAAAACAAATCTAAGCCAGAGCAGAGAAAGGGAATGATATTCTTGCCTTAGCTGTTTAGCGTGAATGGAGATAAACAAATACTTCCGGTGGCTTTTCATCAGATGCATATTTTACACGTATCTCATAGTTAATGGGGTACTACATAGTAGGAAAAACCTTAGATCCTAAAAGTGGGATGCCTTTTCATATTCTACATGGCCCAATTAGTTGTTTAGAAATGCTGGACAACTTGAGTTGTGAGATGGCTACTCAGTGTAAATCCGGTAGCCCTCTGCCAAGCATTAATCTGTCGCGGAGTCTAGGGCCTCATTACGAGTCCGGCGTTAACCGAGGCGGTAAAACCGCCTGGTTAACGCCGGACTCGTATTACCATTCCGCCTCCGTGATTCCCGGAATTACCGGGGCATCACAACCCCGGTTTTCCGGGAATCACGGAGGCGGAATGGTGTAAATCCCCATTCCCATTGAGTCCTATGGGACTCAATGGGAATCGGGATCATGGAAACACCGGCAGCATCTTGTAATGCTGCCGGTGTTTCCTCGTCCGCCTGCAGGCGGGCGGTGTTAAACCCGCCAGGTCAGACCTGGCGGGAACATCACCTCCCGCCTGCAGGGGTCGGGATCAGGCGGTCCGGAAACAACGGTGGCGGCGGGTTTACCGCCACCGTTATTTCCGGACCGCCAGGGTCGTCATGAGGCCCATGTCTGGTATATTTTTTTGTGTTTTTTTTATTTTGATGATGCCTTTATCACTAATAATGAAAAAAGACAAATATATCAAGTCACATAACACATGCTCATGCACTGTGTTAGATGAATCCCTTCAAAGTTCTAGTCCCTTAATCAGGCACCAGATGTCATCCCATGTCCCAGGTCAGTACAGCAGTTCATACAGTTCTAGGCTTTGTCTCTTTGTGTGGATTTATGTATGGGATTGATAAATCACAAACTTCGCTGCAAAGCAACAGAATGCTGTACAAAGCAGACACACCCAGGGTGTTACAGTAGGGTGCAGGGGTAGCAGAGGAACTTGGATGGGTACAGGGATCTCTAGCGTGGAAGAAATTCTGAGTGCAGCAATCATTGATTGGCAGGATGTTCTTTGAAAAGTAGGGTCTTCAGGTCCATACTTCAGTGTCGGGTGGAGGGAAAGGTCTATCTGCATTGATAACTTGTTCCCTCAACGTGCTCCATAGCAGGAAAAGGCCTGTTTTCTGAGTTTTCCCCCAGAAAGTTCTTTGCTGCAGCCTGGGGATGTTGTGGTGTCCGGTGGTGTGCTGGCCTCTGGAGCTGGTGATTTTCTCTGCCATGTAGAGTAGTGTTTTGGTTGTTGCTTTGTATGTGATGAATTCAGTTTTGAAGATGATGCTTGCTTGAAGGGGTAGGCAATGCAACTCTTTCTAGTGCTTGCGATTTTGCATTGCCCATTAACAATGCAGACTACAAGTCCCAGATAGGATGAAGTACTTCCACTTGACATGGAGAAATTTGAGATTTCGTACTTTATCCAAGACAAATCCTAAATACATGTAGATTACTGTCTTACTAAAAGCTTAATGTGAACAAGTGTGCATTTATCGTGACATGGCGCCGTCGGCGCCGTTAACCCTTAACGCCTGATTACCATTTTAACGCCTGCTTTTAGCAGCCGTTAAAATGCAAGGCGCTAACCCGCCTTGGTGCTAATTACGGCACCGTAATTTACGGTGCCATAATTAGCGCCTTCCCCACTCCCATTATGCCCTATGGGGCAAAAATGGGAATGGGGAAGGGTACATGGGGAATGGGGATTTACCGCCCCACTCACCTTGGAATGGGGCGGTAAATCCACCATCCACCATGGTGTAAACAGAGTTTACACCATGGTGGTAAAGTAGGGAACTTACCGCCTGGGTTGTAATGAGGCCCAATGTGTTGACATGAACAACAATCCCCTAAAAACAGCAAGGAACAAGGGGGGTCAGTGTAGGTTAGTGTTTGTTGCCGGTGGTGGGTAGCGGGAGTCACTGCCTGGAATGGTTTCAACCCTGTCACAAGAAAAAGAGAAAATGTGCAATTCATAAGAGTCATTTTTGATGGATGAGCAAGGTCCCAAGCCAGACAGCTATCTTTAAACTAAATACTGATGCCTGTTCCATTGTGTGCTTTCAAATCCACCCTCTCCATATTTTGGTCTGACATTAGGGTTTTTCCTTAGCTTACTGTTTCTTTTTGCTTCTTGTCTTTCGCACCATGCACAGGAGATTCTTTTACATTGTAATTTTATTTTATCAGTAATCCGATATTCAGGTTGTCCAGTTGCCCATCCAGCCCTAGTTCCTTTACCATCAGGGATTTGTAGGAATTGATTAAAGCTGGACCAAGTTTAGGAACTTACTTTCCTAGAGGCATTCACTAACTGAAATCTTATGTTTGTCCTGCAGCAAACGCATCTCTTTCAATAATGTTCTGTATTTCAGTGAAATCTGAGGTTGTTTTAGCAATTTTCGGGAAGGCTTCTGTGATTTTATTATTTTGTATCATGGTTGCATTCCCTTACGTCTACGTAAGATAGACACAGATTTAGCGTCAGAGCTGCCAATGGGTCCCAGGCCTTGAGGGCTACCGTCAGCCAGGATTCAGGAATTTGTAGCCTCACTTTTTGCATCATTAGTATGGCCATGCAAGTCCAGACATGCAAAGAAGTCTATGCTAAAAAGAAAAAAGAAAAAAAAGAAACAGAATTGTCTGAAGCTGTCACACATGTCATGGGACCAATTGGCGCTGATGTGTAGAGTCAACATCAATATCAGTAAGATTCTCTGGTCAACCAGGGAGGCTCTTTGCTGGTAAGAAGGGAACTTGAGCTGCCTCCGAAGGATTAACAGCTGATTCCTTTTAGAGTCCCCAGCTCCTGGTTTGCACATGTTCACCTGGAAATAGTTAAGAGGAGGCTCGTCCCCCCTCTCCCTCCCATCACAGTTCCAAACTCTGCAATCATAACAGACCATGTTTCTGTTTCTATTAAAAACGAGTTCACGGACAGTTCTGTAACAAGAGCATATTGTTCATAGCAGCTATTACCCACGGCCTGCTGATCACCCCCCTTGAGGGACGAGAGCACATGAACGGCGGTGGTCTAACGAAATACTGGACTGGGTGAGATCAAAGGACAAAAAAAATAAAATTCGTGCCAGTCTGACCCCTGAATGAAGAGTAATGTATTGCACAACAATCAAAAGAAATCAATTTGGCAAGCAATTCCCCAGCTTCACCCCAAGTGGGATACAGAAAATGATTGTTTATAACCTAAATTAGGAATTTTGCTAATATGTCCACGTGGTATAAGATTAACCCTGAGAGAGATGGTGAATATAAGAAAATAGATGCAGTGGTATGGTCATCCTGAGGTACAACATCCTTCTGCTGTCAGTATTTATTCGATGAGTTTTTTTCTGATACATTTTCAATGAAAAAACTCATGGGCCTTTGAGAAATCTTCTCATGTACATAGATACGTTTGCTCTTTTTATTACGTCTATCTGGAACCCAGTGTCCAGCCTTCATCTCAGGGACTTCTTCAGTGGTTACGAGGTGGATTAATATGTGAAGACCCTGAGGCGTGCTCGCCTCTGGTGATATTGGGACATGCCCCAATAGGCCTGTGTCTTTGCAAGACTAGTTGGTCCGTTGCAGGGTCAGTCCCTTGTCTAGTAAACCCTTCATATGACTGTTTCTGCTCCAGCCCTGCCCTTTCAGGCTTGCAGAGACACTGACTTCTCTGAATGTTTCCCAAATTCCCCATTTGCCAATCTGCCTCTCAACATGTTTTGGCCTGAAAGTCCTTTCTTTTAGAGATGAAGCGTGTTATTTGTTCTTTCATTCCCAACAGATGTTCCAGCCATCACACTACTAGATGTTTAAGATCCACCTCTGGCTGCCCAACAGGGCACAACTAAATGTAAAATGCAGCCGTCTTTGGAGCCTGAACAGGCTCACAGCTAGAAGAACATATGAACAATGGACTTGCTGTCAGAAGAGAAAACCCAGATGATTTGCGATCTGAAGAGTCACTATCGAGCCGAAGTTATGATGTTGGGGCACATCTGTGCACGCCCTGTCTCTTTTTATCTCTGCCTATCCCTAAGCGGTCTCAAGCTCTCTTTTGTGGCCACCACTCAATCAAGAAGTGCATGCCAGTTTCAGCATCTAAGTTTACAGGAAACAGCTGCCAGCTGCAGGAGACCTGAGCTGCCTGCTGTGAAACGGGGCCAGAAAAGCCATGTGATGATTATTTACATCTGTAGTTTTAGGAGCCTTTTACTTCACACCAAAATCGATAAGCCCAAGCCTCTTCATTATCTTGTCTCTACGAGCACGCCATAAAAAAGACCCCCTCTCCTACCTCCTTCACCCCCCCCCCCCCACCCTGGCCTCCCTTTAGTCTCTAGCAGAATAGGTGTACATTTCTTTGTTTTTATATTTATTTATTGGAGATATGGGAATAATGTCTCTACTAAAAACACATGACAAAAGAAGCCACGAAGAGCTGAGCAATTCCATAGAAGGGTCGTTACACGTTTAAGAGTTTAGGAGCATTGGTGAGCATGTTCATGCGGGCGTAAAGCCACTTCACCTGTTTTTAGCACCTTCCAAAAGCAGCCGATTCCATCGAATTCCCTCCTAAGTTAGTTGGAGAAGGCACAAACACTTTTTCCAACGCAGAAAGTAAAATAGAGGATTTCGCCTAATTTAACTATTTGTTTTCATTATGTTGTCGAAACTATACAAATTGCATGGAGGGGATCCAAGTACAGGTAAGGGCACACATAGGAGGCCCTCTCAGTACCATTTACACTTTGGACAAAATGAAACTTAATGTATTGCTATCAGTGGTACTATTTCTATAATTGCAATATTGATACGTTGAAAGGCAGGGGCCAGCGTTTGTACCTAATTGAATGGGATCCGAAAGCACATTTCAAGCTATTTCCCACGCGTTCCCTTTTGTGCAGCCTCATTTACTGCTCACTGAGATTTCCCAAGTTCTGAACGCCTAACATCCAAAAATCAATATGACCTACTTACTAATGAATCCTTTATGGTGCGCTTTCCAAGCAGTTTAGGGTTAGGGCCTGGACTCTGAATGCAAGGCCTGGCCACCATCTGCTAGGACAGTGTCATACAGCCTGTGTCCATTAGCAGGCTGTGGAAATGACCTCACTCGAACCCTGGCATTCTTTTCCATCCCACGCTTACCTAAATCAGAGAAGGGGCAAGGACTTGTTCTCCCTGCATCTAAATAACATGGAAAACTGCATACCTGGGACTTTTCTGTCTTAGTCCCTTTCTCTCTGTGCCCCCCCAATTTCCAACTCACTATCCAACCCTGTTTCTTTTCATGTCGCCCTGCTAATTTCTCTTTCAAACTCTCCCGCCTCCCTCCTCGCTTCTCCTCTTCCCCATAGCACATTGGAACAGCCTGAAGGCAGTATTAAGCACTCTACAAGACATCTAAGTAGGTGGCATGTGTGGTTTGTTAGCTAAATGTCCAATTCTACTCTCACATTTTAGGTAAAAGATGTGTTCATGCATATTTAAACCCACGATAACATCAATGGTGTTTGCTAAGCATACTCCAGTGCTTCAACTGCCCGTCTATATCACACAGATTATGCCTAAAGAGGGTACAACAAATATGTGGTTGCATCCATGAGAGCTGTTTCTCTTGTGTTGATACAATCTATATGTAAAACAACACCACCCTTTGACACAAAGAAAAGGATTTGGAGCAAATACATGCTTTTGAGTTAATTTGCATTCCCACAATGCCTTGCTGAGGGCTCTGAACTGGAGGTGAACTTCCAGGGATGGCTACTGGGTCACGCTCTGACATGTGTGGCTTGTTAGCTGACACTGCCTATTCTACATTCTCTCGTATATATTGTGACAGGCTACCTGGGTGGGGGACAGAAAGAAGCAGACATGTGAGTAGATTTCACTAACAGAAGAGGATATATTCTGGTAACCAAAACATCAGGAATTGTAAAATAACGTCTTTGTCTGAAACCATAAAGAAAGTTGCTTACAATAGTTCCTACAAAGAGGTCCATCTTCCAATGCTTGAGAGGCCAATTGATAACCCTGGTCTTTTTCTTCAGGCGGCAAGTGTGCGTGGTTCCAGAACCCTTGTTGATTGAGTAATGTAACAGACCTTCTGCGGCTGGTAAACTCCAGGCTTGGACGAGTTGGCAGGTTTCCCCCAGCAACTCAGGACACTTAATTGACTGTCCGCAGAACTGGCCCACTCTTCTAGGCTCTTGGAGTGGGGCCTGAGATGCTCTATTTTGGTTGACCACCACCCTGCACATTGACCTAGTTTC
Organism: Ambystoma mexicanum; assembly: GCF_040938575.1. Taxonomy (NCBI): domain Eukaryota; kingdom Metazoa; phylum Chordata; class Amphibia; order Caudata; family Ambystomatidae; genus Ambystoma; species Ambystoma mexicanum. The sequence goes on from NC_090934.1 coordinate 264,018,957, forward strand.
TGAGACACCTTCTCAATGATCTCTTCTAGTGTAAACTCCCTGGCCCCCAGTGAGATTGCACCATCTAGTACCTTCTCCCACTCCTAGTTTCTGCTCTGGCACTACCCTGCACTCACCAGTGCCTTTCTCTCTACCTGATGGTAAGGGCTTCAACCTTCTTCCCTCTTGGGCACTTGGTCTCCTTATGATACTTCTCCTTCCACCCCCACATACACTCTCTATTAATTATCCTCCATCCTCCCCACAACTCCCTCTTCCAGTAATGGTCCACCTCCTCCACTCCCCAATAACTCATCTTTTCCTGATGGCAACCGTCTATTCCTCCAACCTCCTCCCACTTCTATTTCTCTCTCTCTCTCGCTCTCTCTCTCTCTCTCTCTCTCTCTCTCTCTCTCTCTCTCTCTCTCTCTCTCTCTCTCTCTATGTCTCTCTCTCTCTCTATCTCTCTCTTATGGACTGTGTTGTAATGTGTATCTGAGTGTGGTGACATCACTGTGGGATTGAATGTAGTGATGTCAGACTGTGTGGAGTCATGGGGATGTTATCCTCTGAATTGTGTATGTGAGGCCGGTGTGTATGGTGTCTTGTCTATATGTGGTGGCCTTATGTGTGTTGGTTGGTTGTGTAGCATGGGCCCGTGTGATTGTGTGAGTTGTTGAGAGGAAGTTTGTGTATGATTGTGTGAGTTGTAGAGAGGAAGTTTATGTAAGATTGTGTGATGAATGAACTTGTGCAAAAGTAAGTTGTGTTGGAATTGTGTTTGTGTTAAGTGACAGTGTACTAAATTGTCATTACGAAATTGCACTTTCTTGAATAACCTATTTTCTTGCAGGAGGGTTGAACCATTGGGATTATGGACTCGTGGGTGGGGGTACTCGCGTGTAAAGTCCTGTGGTTGATGGACTTAACTGTGTGCTGAATTGACATGGTTAAATTGTATTCTCTTGTGTAACCATATTTTCCTGCAGGTCGGGTTGGCACTTTTGGGTTTGGACGGACTCGTGGGTGGTGGGAGCTCGCGGGTTTTGATTCTGTATTAATGTCAGCGCTGTTTACAAAGTGCTGAAATGACTTTGCTGAAATCACTTTGTTGTATAACATTAATTGTTCTATGCGATTGTTTCCTGTTATTGTGATCTCCAATTTGGAGCATTTGCATATTTATGCCAAAGTGTTGTGGTTTGAATATGTTAACCTGTCTCGTGCCTTGCATGGGCTATGTGAGGTGTGTGAGGGGGCGTTGTAGTTTATACCCGTTCTGGTTCTAGGTGCGGAGTGGGCCTTACATCTTAGTATGGTAGTGAGGAGGTGAAGTTCTACTACGGTTGACGCAGTTTGGTTAGGACCTGGTCCTCAGTGGTAGTGTTGGTGTGATGCTGCAAGTGCAGTCTGGTAAGGACTAGGGGTCCTAAGTGGAAGAGTTGGCTGGACCAGGGGTCCTAGGTATGTATTGGTGTGCTGCGGTGGTGCAGTTGGCTGGACCAGGGGTCCTAGGTAGGTATTGGTGTGCTGTGGCGGGGCAGTTGGCTGGACCAGGGGTCCTAGGTATGTATTGGTGTGCTGCAGTGGTGCAGTTGGCTGGACCAGGGGTCCTAGGTATGTATTGGTGTGCTGCGGTAGTGCAGTTGGCTGGACCAGGGGTCCTGGTTGTGGGTTAGTGTGCTGCAGGGTTGCAGTTTGGCTGGACTAGGGGTCTTGGGTGTGTTGGCGTACGGTCAATGGCAGTTGCTTGAGACATTTGTCTCGTATTGAGGTGGTTTATGGAGTGTGTTTTTGTGATACAAGTGGGACTGTATCTTCTTAGGTGTTCGTGGTTGTGTTAGGTGTAGGGGCGCTGTTGAGGACTGATGTTGGGATGGTGTGCTTGTTGTTGCTCTTTGTGAGCTGGGATCGTGCCCCGGGGTGGCAGCCCTGGTGCCCTAGGTGCAGACTAGGGTGGAAGGTTGTTTGTGTACAGACGGGTTGGCGTGTTAGGTAGTCTACTATTTTTGGGAAAGCTGGGGCGTGGCAGGTCCCAGGTTTCAAGGGGCAGCTTGAAACAGGCGGTAGTGCTTAGTTTATTATTTTCGTTTCTCGAGTGTATTTCCAGTTCTGGTTTTTTAAGGGAGGAGTTAGCCCTTATTCGACTTCGGTGGGTTCCTCATTATTTGTGTTTTCTGTGGAAGGAGTGGAGTTGGAGTTGGAGTTGGAATTGGACGTGTCCTTGCCGACACGGGTTTGCTTTAGCTGTCCAATTTGTTGGAGGCACAGTTAGAGAGTGTATTCTTGGGGTGCCATGTAGATTATGCTTGTCCATGGTTTTATTGCTAAGCTTTTCCGTAGTGTTGTTTAATTGGATTAGTTGAGGGTGATAGTGAGCTCCAGGTGGCAGTTTTTCTTATTGCTAGTGGAGTCTGGTTAGTTGCTGCATTTACGTGCTGGCCACACGTTTATGTAGGGGATTGTGTTAGTGATAGTTTTAGTTGAATTCCTTCTTGTTCAAGAAATGTAATGAGGGAGAGGTGTTGTAATGTGTATCTGAGAGTGGTGACATTACTGTTGGATGGAATGTAGTGATGTCAGAGTGTGTGGAGTGTTGGGGATGTTATGCTCTGAATACTGGTTCTGGGATTTACAGTTGAAACCTTAAGCTGGCATGAAGGGACGTGCCGGTGTCTTCCTGGCATGTACTTAAGATAATAAACCTACTAATAACTTGCCTGCTGGTCCGGGTGCTGCTTAAACTACCAAGTTATTACAGACTTCCTCCTTCAGTTCCCCAACAACTCTCCTCCCTCTGATGACACCTCCATCTCCCTCCAACCTCCTCGAGGCTCTCTCTCCAATCTCCAGCTCTCTCTTCCTCCTCTTCTCTCAGTACTCGTCTCCCTCGCTATGCTCTGCCAAACTCCTTCCTCAAACCCTTACTCGAATACCCCACTCTTCCAGTCTGAACTGGCCACCTTTTATAGCACAGTCTCTCCTCCTCTCGAGTGGCGCTTAATGATATTGAGGACACCTGTGTACTGTGGGCTATGTTGTTCGGTGATTGCGCCATGAATTGATGGGCATGTGGTTTGGAAGTCGGCTGCCGTGAAGTTACATGAATGCCTGCCTCCGTCTTGGATTCAAGAAGGGCCATGGGCATATGTGGAGCCCAATCCTCCTCTTGAGAGCCCTGTTGTTATCGTCTGCATTATACTGGGTCCATCTGCTCTCCCAGTGTGTGAATCTGGAGTTAGAAAATCTATTGATAAGGATGGGAAGCTGTTGTGCATTTAAATGTCCTTCATTGCACAAAATATGAAAGTGTGGAACCCTGCAACGCTGAGATTTAATTTGCTGGAAAGTGTCATGGAGTCCCTCTATCTGATTCTTGGTGCCCAGTTGGAGCTTTTACAAATCCAGTTTCTACTTTGCATTACATTTTGTATTTATACTTGAAAAGCAGAGGGCATAACAATTTGACCTGTTTCATTACCCAAATGCTGACTTCTATTTTTTGTCACAGAAGTCATTACTCCCAAAACTTTAAACATAGAAGTATTTTACCTTCCAAAAAATGAAATGACTTACATTTTTAGGCATGATTATGTATGACTTTCTCATTCAGAAAGATAACTGGAGCTCTGCATGTATGACTAGCAATCTCAACAAATGAGACACTATGAAACGGGGAATTTGCCTCTAAAAACCCCATTGAGATTTCTGAGGCACAAAGCAGGGCATTCATGTCCTCCCTAGTGTCAGCACACTGTTAATCAAAAGTAAGGCAAGAGGTCTACAAGAATGTCTGGTGCAACTTTTGGCAGCAAGGCTGGACTCTCAAAGTGTATTCTGTTAAAGACAGACGGACTGGCTGCAAGTGCAATCTCGGATAAATAGTGATTTGACAGTATTTTTAAAAGAACAACATAACCTTTTAATCACTGAAAATTATCACATGATTACAGTTTCGCGAAAAGAACAGATAATAAAAGATATAGTTAAAAAGCGGTAACCGTTCCTAATATAACCAAAAATAGCTTTTGACCACCAACTACAAGAGCGCCTCACTCCTGTATTCCACACAAGGAATAGCAGTTGGCAATGTGTTCCCTGAACACTATATACAAAGATATGTCTCAGAGCAGCCTCTAACCAAGCTGGAGACTTTGATTATTTGTGGATGCTCAAACTCGGTGGTGGATGCTCTTACAATGAGCTGGCTTGTTGAGCTTGAAGTCCAGAGGTTGAAGATCCCCACTGAGACCGCCAATGGAAAAAGCTGGCATCCACCACACGTTTAGAAAGCTTTTTTTGGGACTTTGCAGTTATGTTGCAGCACCTTAGCCAATGGGTCCTATTAATGTATGGCAAAAGGGGGAGAACGTACCAGCAGTCTGAAATGCTGCAATTGATAATATCAAGAATGAAACTGTGGCAACCAAAGAAATGATGACTGACATATATGAAGACAATTGTATCATTCCAGATATGTTTCCTAGCGATGTCTCTTGTTTCAAATATCCTGGGACAGTCACTGAGGTCAAGAACCTCTTTCTGGAAGCCCAAATTACAATATATTCCACAGGAATCAAGTAACCACAGATACCTGTAATCACTTGCCGTGGCACTTACAATTGATAATTTTGGGGGACAACACCCTCCTCCAGTTTCACTCATGATCAGAAGATTGAAACAAGCATTATGGCCAATTGGAGTGTTCTACTCAAATCCCAACAGAAACATTGCCCCAGATACCCCAACATAATCTTTACTGTGTATGTCCCAAAACTCAGCCAAGGTGCATAGGAAAGAGTTTACTCTAGTTTGTAAAGGAAATGTCACTCTGTGATCCGTGATGACATTTTCACTGTCTGGCATCATGCTGACCCCAGAGATTCAAGATATGATTACATCAAATAAAGACTGAAAAATGGCTACCGAGCAGATTTGTTATCAACAGACCTTTTCCACCCAAGTCCACCAGTATTCAGATAAAACTCTTAACCTGTAAACCATTTATATTTCAACGCAAAACAAACTAATACCAGTGTCCCGCAACCAGGTCAAAATAGAGCATAATGCACACAATGTATTAGTTAAAGAAGGTGAAGATGGACCAAAGACAACTTTGCGCTCGCTTTTTTGTCAAGGAGGTCTCTCCTGTGCTTTATTTTTCAGTAATGTGATAGCACATTTCCTATGTACAATCTTATTGTGTCTGGATCAGACCTGTCCTGGTGACAGGGTGCTTTTACAATCATCAGAAATAAAATAAAAAACTAAGCAATGTTTGAGTGACAGAACATAATTCCAGAGAATTCTGGAGAATTATATTCAGGGGGACCAGATGACCAATGGATATTAATGGTGTTGGGCACAGCAGATCAAGCATGGCAAAAACATTTCAGTATCTTATATGGAAGAACCGATTTAGTCTGGCTTTCCTAGTGATATGAATAGGATAAATTGCATAAAAACACTTTTCCAACACAACCCTCTTTCACTTACTGTGGACATTGCTACAGATAAGGGGTGTATCGGCCACATTTACTCCCTATAATTAGGCAAATACTCCCAAAAAATAAAAATGGGGAATAGAAATCCTATCTGGAGCACTGACTGTGGATGAGGTAGAAACCACACTTTATTGGTAAGCGCTGAGAGAGGCCGCCAGACCGGCAGAGATTCCAGTAGATTTCTTCAGAAATTAGCCAGCAATTTGGGCCCCTTTTTTAACATTGCTTTTCAGTTCACACTTCATATTACATGGGGTTCCTTGGTCCTGACTGTGATGCTGGAAATGCATCAGAGGGACAGGGCCTCCGTATCCTTGTCCTTTACTGCTTTTTATCGTGTTTTCTGCGCAGGAGTTCATGTGGGACTTCTCGTGGTGCAGCTCTCTCTCCTTTTGGTTTGGTGAACGGACCCGTGGGACACCCTTATGGCACCCATGGGTAGGGGTACAACCCTGTGCCCATAGTGTATGTTTTTGGGCACCTGTGTGTGACCCACACAGCAGGGAACGTGCTGGTGGCAGCTCCGTGCTGAAATGGCTGGTGCCCTGAGCGTCCTCCATTTTGGGATGCCCAGACCCTGTCATTGAAATCGGTAGATTCCTGATGGAGACAAAATGGCCCCCATGGCCTCTTGCCTTCCATCACCTGTTACCCTGATCTTCCCGAAGACCCGCAAAGCCCTGCCTCTGTCACTTCCCCCTGACTGGCTGTTGGGTGGAAGCTCCGTTAAAGGTAGTGTGGGGAAGTGCCGACAAGACTGGCTGGAGCCTTCCCAACGACCGTATGTTGTGGGTACGCCTGTGGGTGGGACCTGGGTGAATGGAGTGTGTGACGAATATACATTCTATGTTGTGACTGTCTAATATCTGGTGTTTGACACAATGGTTGAGACAGCCCTGCCCGAAACCGGTATGAATGCAGCTTGGAGTGTTGAATGGCTCGGTACTTGTCCCAATACACATAACTTGTTGTGAGTGTCTGGAGAGAAGTGAATGGCCTGAGTACCTCGTGTGCCTGATTGGCTGCCTGCCTGCATGAATGCCCGTAGTCGTGATTGGATGCTTGAGTGCGACCCAGCGGATTGAATGGGAGATCAACAGTATATCTGGGGACCTCTCACTGCTAGGAATCGTGTTCAGAAGCTGAAGTCTAATATGACGAGTAACTGGAGTGAAGCCTAACCTTGAGCCCTGCTGGAGGAGAAGAATTGCTGTTGCTCTCCTTCGCAATCTGAAAGCTGCTGTGCTTCAAGAACTGACCCAGAGATGACCTGGTAAGGCGCCCTCTTCCCGAGCCACGAGGGACCATCGCGCACAGCTGTTCTTTGCCTAAGCTCCCTGGTAGACAGTCCTTCGACAGGCTGCCGACCCGATACGGGGATTGCTGCGGAACTCCAAGGAGAAGCACCCTGACTGTTGTCTGCCACTCTTGCCGACCGCCGTCGCCGACCGGAGCCGCTGTGCTCCCGTTGCCTAAGAACTTCATTGTCCCAAGGACACTCTCGTCCGCATCGTTGCTGCTGTATCTTGCTGGAGAAGGCCTGACCGTCGACGCGCCGAGGAGCATCCACCGGTGGGTTTCCCGCCACCCAAAGACCACATAGACGCCGACGACTCGATGCCCTTGCTGGCCCACAGTTCTTCAACTCTTTGCGGTCCAGAACTATCGACACCGGGGTGCCCCGCACGCCTCTTCCTTGCAGGGCGTTTACGCTTCCCCGTCAACGAGCACCGCTAGGAACGACACAGCCACTTCACTGTCGTAGCTCTACCTGTCCTCCGTCGGACGTTCGACGACCCGTGACTCCTGCCTGAAAGGGAGGACACTCAAGAAGGGTTGTCGATTTCCCCGACGCGGAACGCTACAACACCAAGGTTCATTGGGGTTGCAGAACTATTGGGAAGCTAGTGTGAACAATATATGGACTGGGCTTGTATCTTTCTTCTACAGGTTGCCCAGATGGGGGGATCTCCACACAGAACTGTGTCTAGGTATCAGGGCCAGTATTCTGTCTATTGTTGAACCATCTTACTTTGCTTCCTCTCTCTACTGCTGGTTTCCTCTTCTATTATGATCTGTGTGTCATTCTGACCGTATGCACTTTAATAAGATTGAGTAACGTTAGTGGTATCACTTTAAAACTGCACACATTTACCATACATTTTGCGGAGCATAAAGTGAGTTATCGTGACGTGTATATGACCTTGAATATTAATTATATAAAGACTGTGTTTTAACCGATACAGTGTGTGGACATTCCTTCGTGGGTGCTCGGGGACTACACTGTACTTAAGAACCAGCTTGCATTACCTCCCGAGAAGGTAGGCCTTGATTGCTTGACTACGTCTACCAATACTAGAGAATCTTGCCAGGGGTCTCTGTGCCTCCCCTCTTCCATATAGAGAGTGGAAGTGCAGACCCCCCCTCCGTTCTTTTCACTGGCAACGGGCGGAAATAATTTTGAAAAAAGGTGAACGACACTCCGCAAATAATTACCAAACCATTTCACTTCTGGATTCTGCAGGGAAAACGTTTGCAAATGCTGTCCTAAACCACTTGGGAGTGCTGAACGACCCCACGGAAGCTAATTTCACCATTGAAAGCATGTTTCCAGAAGGGAACTTTTACAGTCCATCAGGCCTTCAGGTTCTGCCTTTTGATGAACAAATATGTAACCCTGAGGAAACAAAGTTTGCATGCTGTTTTTGTAGACCTCCACAGAGCATTCGACATGATTCTAAGATCTCTTTTATGGTCAACACTTACAGAGATGGGTGTATGACCCTCACCTTGGAAAGCCACGCTTCCCCTTGCTTTGAAAGCCACGCTTCCCCATGATTCTGACTGTCTTGGGGATAGATGGGAGAGAGGACCAAATGTTTCCCAGTGGAAAGAAGATTTCGCTAGGGCTGCATACTTGCCAGCACCACTCTTTCGTTGATATGATTAGAGAAGTTTCCTATTAGCAGCCCTGCCAGTCATTAAGGTCAGCCCTCTAAGTCTTTTGTTATTTGCAGATGAGGCAATGTTAATTTCTAAAACTTGTTCAGTGCTGAAATCAGCTTTAGAAATCAACACTCATAAAACAAAATGAATGGCTTGCACGGGCCATACAAAGAAAAGAATCAGGTTATCCGTTAAATCGGATGATGTTTGGTCGAATAGTCACATTTGATTACCTAGGCCTGAGATATGCACAAACCAGATCTTGGTCCCAACAGATAACGAAAAACAATACATCCCTGAAGGTTCTACCTGGAGCATTTATGCATGAAAAAAAAATCGTACGGCAACAAAGCCATGTCTCCCTCGATTAAAATATATAACGTGAATGCCCAAAAGGTGAGACTTCATGGCGCAAACTATGAGGACATGGTGATGTTAGGGCTTTGTGAAATGGTGAAAATGAATTCTTAAAACACTTTCGGGGCATTCCGATCTCATTTCCAAACTCAGCCACTTATTTAGTGCTGGTATGGTTCCCAATAGCAGAATTTATTAAACGTTATCTCGTTCTATATTAGTTAAGGCTTTGGTCAGATCAGTATTTACATTTTTTTTTGTCAGACATTCTGAATTAGGAAGGGAGTGCTGATCTCCCGGTTCATCCACATCAGAGACACCTTGACATAAATTGACTTATTCCAATTTTGGCATTCGTCTGCTACAGTTGATAAAAGTTCAGCAAACCCGAGAAAATAGAACTATATAGAACTGAAGGAATCCCGTGGCTTTGAGAAATGCTTATATCTGTTATATAATCCCTTGTCTGGAGCTTTGTATGTAAAACGCTGCAAATGGAATTTACCTGTTGCAACCTTAACCTATCATCGGTCTACCAAGTAATTCGACCCCTGGCCTACTTTCAGGTCACAAAAAGGACAACGGAATATTTTCTTTTCCTGTGCCCAAAATATTTGAACAGTCAACATAGTACCATTTGACTCCTGACTCCTGGCGCCTCGAAAACACGTGGAAGCTCTGAAAGACCTTCTGATTTATGCACTCACATACATCCTGTGATGGCCTGGAAAAACAATGAGCCACCAGATCCTGGTCTCAGGCCTCATGTTTATTACCACCAAACCAATTACTAACTCCCTCTAAAGATTTTAATACAAAGGGCGAGATACCATCTGTTCCTTTGCGGGACTGTAAACATTGTCCTGTTCGTATATTATGACAATGGTTGAAATAAGGTGTGTTGATGAAGAACTAAAAATGGTGTAAAGGTCTTAAAAGTAGTCTATCCAGCGTATAGCCATTTTGCGCTCCCAACAATAAACTAAATGTCTAAGTTTCAAAAAATCTGTAGCATTTTAGAAATACCACTAAAAAGATACCAAATGTAGCATTTTAACCATTTGGCATCCATTTTAATTGATGGAAAAATCTATTTTCGTTTTTTTATTATCTGTTGACCTCAGCACCACACATATAATATGTATGATGGAATTCACTCCTACGAGCAAAATGGTGAGTTTTGCGCTCCAATATGTACATTTCACAAAATTCTAAAATAGGTTCCACAATATCACAGGGGCTCCCTTTATAATGTGATGAAGGCACAAGTTGGATGATAGAGGATGAGGGTTGAGGAACCCTGTGGGCTGATGATCGTTATATGGCCTGTGATGATGGTAGAGGAGGCCCTCAGGTGCCCCAAACAATCTCTCATCTTCAATGTAAACTTCCTTATCCATCCCAAGACCCCTGTTAGGCCCCACAAAATGGGATCATATTTGTGAATCACAAAGTTGGCAGAAGCTGGAGCAATACTGTGACAAATCAACTTCCGGGGCACCAGTGGTCCAGGGAAGAATATTGGTTTCTAAACCATCAATCAACCCCACACCTCTAGTACACCAGAATGGATCTGAAAAGATTGGAATATAAGTAAACTATAAGACTTCCTTGTCCAATTTTGGTAACGTGGACGGAACGGCAGGCTTATCTCCGCAAGGTCATAGATCGTTGGTTAGTTGCAGCACAGCAAAAATACCATTATTACCCAATGGTAAAAGGCATTGTCCAGTCAAGGACTTTATTATTACTACAACAGACAGTTCTAGCACACTACAATTACAACCCACACTGTAAAGGAGCACAGAGGACAGACAGTTTCACAAAGAAAAGGGATGCACTCTGGATACTGACAGGAGGGTAGTTGGTAAAGCAATCAGTCTTACTGTTCAAGGTTATTTGGTTTCAACACCAAAGGGGCAAAGGGTAGTAACTGTTTCTAGGGACCTTCGGAGAAGGACGAAGGGGCAGAACCACAGTGTACCTGGTGCTGAAGAGGTTCTTGGTGCTCGACAGCATCAAGGCGGTACCAGGGCACTTTGCAGCCCGTGAGACAGAGTTAGTGGCGGGAGACAGCTGCGGGTACCATACGGCAGGCATTTCGGCAAGCGTGGCTGGACGGACGACTGCAGGCTATCCCGCGCGACGGCTCAGGGCCAAGAATCATTGTCTCTGTGCTGTTTGGTGGATCTGGAATGCTGGTCGGGGCCATCCGGACAGCTCTGGCGACTGCAGCGTGAAAACAGACAGCAGTGCAACCGGATACAGTTCGAGGACTCGACTGTCTCGAAATTGTCCTTAAAAAGATGGACGCTGGACGATGCTTGCGTGGCACTCCTCCTAGCTTCTTCGCAGGGCTCGCGTCCTTTCAAGGCGGACGCCCAAAGCTAAGGAGGATGTTATCAGGCAACTGCCTTGTCCTTTGTCCAGACACTCTCTGGCACTTCCCACCAAGGAAACTTGCTGTCAGAACCTAGCAGGACACGCTGTGTGCTGGCTGGGTACCGGTTCTGGAGCAGCTGGACGGGTGCTCTGAGACCGGTATCTCCCTCTGTTCCCTGGGAGATGTTTAGGGAAGGGATCTTGCGTCCCTCTTGGAGCTCCTGGCGTTCCTTCACTGGCGGAAGATGTAAGGTAGACTGTACCTTCAGCTTGGGTCAAATGAGTCTTCTTCTTAACTGATCAGTGAGGGGCTTGGCCCTCTTTTAAAGCCAAACGGGCCCCAGTAATTGGTGTAGGCTAAGCCCACCTTAATCAACCAATCCTCGGTACCCATCAATAATCATCAGTGATGCTTCAGGTCAGAATCAGAGCGCTTTGCAACAGACAGGGGAAAGAAGACAACATACTTCTAAGTCCCACCCATCTTCCTGTCTGCTGTACATCAAAGTGTCTCCCTAATTAACTGAGCCCTATGTGGTGCTTGATCATAACATGGGCTGCCTTTGAAGTAGGGGTTTGCAGGCAGACTTTCGTCTCCTACAATTCACATACTGCCCTGCTCTGAAAGGAGTGGTTCCAGAAAGGAAATTCACTGCCCTTTCATACCAAGGAGGGGTGCTAGTACCAAGTTGACACATTGCATTACAAAGAGGTGTCTCTGGTCTCCATTGTCACTTCCTGCACCCAGGTCTTCCCTGAGGCCTGCTAATTACTGTTCTTCAGTATTTGCCGCCACCAGCAAGGTGTAACAATAGAGATGCTAATCCATGGGGCCTTGAAATGCTAATCAGGCTGCACACTGTCAGAGGCTTTTGATGTACCCACAGCTATCAGCTACACATGACAGGGGAGGGTGGCACTGGTAAACTGTGTCCTCCCAGAATGCATGACTATTATTCTGCTGTGCAGTGAGTGTGGAAAATATGTACAGGAATGGCCCCACATATGTTCCGGAGGTTGATCTCCTATCATTCATTCTTTCAAATAAATATAAAATCAAAAAGCCCAGGCAAGCTCATTCTCCCTGTGCGGATGGTCGAATTTGTCACAAATGCACCCCAGAGTTCCGTATATGCGGGATTAATCCGTGGACTACATGACATTGATATGCAGAGCAAGATGCCCAGGTTTGCAGGCACTCACAACAATGAATGCCAACCACTTTAGACTGTGAAAAGCAGTCTGGTTACTTTGACGGTCAGTAGGCAGCAAACAGGGGGACACGCACAAGGTAACTCTGCGATCGCCAAGTCGCAGGGCGGATCTCTTAGTATAATAAGGTATACCTGGGGACTATAGAAGCTCAAGCAAGTCTTCACCAATCATTTAGCTAAATCATTTAGCTAGTTCCCAAACAGCACACAGCTGCCGACTCTTTCATTCTTGATATACCAGTCTCAAGCACCTTCATGCTAGAACAGGACAGCATATGAGACAGGTGTGGGAGTCGATCTTCATAGGTTTACCTCAAATTGGGACCTTTACTCATACTCACTCATGTGGGGGAGTGTCTGGAATGTACTATGAGCTTATATGCACTCTCAAGTGGCACCAGATACATTTAGCACCTGTTGGAAATTTTTCAGGAAGCAGGGATTGTTTTTGTCTCAAGACAGCTTTGTAGCAAACAGCCAGCGTGAGAGAAGCTCTCTGTTCGGGTGCTATAACGTGACACCCAATACAAAACAACATGCAATTGGGGGGCTCTGTAGGGTAGGACGTTACGCTGAGTGGCTTGTTGCAACCTCACTGTTCTTTTAAGGGCTCCCAAAGGACATGATATGGGGATGGGCCTTTAATCACCTTAACCCAAAACAGGCCCACCACTTAAGAAGCGAGTAAACAGTTGTACATGAAGCAAGTTTATTGTACGAAGCTCCAGGGAGAGGTTAGATGGTGTTGCAGGATCAAACTAACCCAAGTCTCAACAATACAACATCAGTTGGCAGCTTATGTACTTTTTGCAACAATCCAAAACACTACCAGATACTTTATTACCATCCACCCCCAAAGATTGAACAAAACCTCTTCAAAGAAATTCCATCTTTTCCAAATTCTCAATTTTCATTGGCCAGTCTTATGTTGATTATATCCATTGATGTACACATGCTCTTGATAGGGTTGAGTATTATTGGGAAATGGGGTCTCTTCAGGAGATCCGGTACTGTTCCCACTCAGCGTAACCAAACCACGTTTGGCCACTCTCTGGCCTAGTGGGAAATCCTCCTCTGAGAGGCCCACACTAATGATGGCCTCCTCCATGAGTCCAACATTCACTATGGCTTGCTTAGGTGAGCCCTTGCAAGCAGGATCCCCTTTCCTATGGTCCAGCTCCTTACACACGAAACAACCTTTGGGTGGTGAGAACGCAGGTGTCCCAGTGTTGGGGGTCCCTTGTGGGACTGTAAACCTTGTCCTGTTCGTACCCTGAGCTTCTTACTAGGCAACTCATTCTTCTTTCCTTCTAGAATGTCCCTGCTACTTAGAATTCATGTGTAACAGCTAACCGTGAACCGTTTTTTGGATTGTGTTTGTGTTGCATTTGCAGTTTAAATATTGTATCTTTCTACTTGCATGAAGATCTAATATGTAGAAATTCTAAAAAATAGTAACACTAAAAGTAACATATAAATAACCCCATTCGAGTCATATGGATTTGCAACACTGCCCCAGTTCGCTGCCATCCCCCGTCATCAGTAGGGTGTGCCAAACATGAATCCCTCTTGATAATGGTGACCCTCCTTGACCATCCGGACAATGACTCAAAGTGGCACTATGAAATTGCACCTTTTATACAGAGAAGGTGAACAGATGTTTCAGAATTAGGATACTTTCTACTAGGCGCAACATTATTGGTCATTAGGACATACAAGGGCAGTAATCAGCTTACAAGCAGCGTCGTCTCCTCAGGCATAGATGACAACAAGGAAACAACTATTCCCACCTCTTAAATTAGTGTTTGGCAGTCTCGAAGTAGAAGCACCTATCTACTTATAGTGAATCAGAGCCTAGCTTCATATTCTTTTACAATCAATATCCAAGTGAAGAGTGAACTCCATTGATAATGCAAAGTGGCAGATCCAAGACACTAGATGTCCAATCAGCTCACAGCTACTCCGATAAAGAACTTCCTCAAAGCGGGTGATCCACAAATACAGTATACTGTCACCTTTCATTGGCACTCACTGTAGTTTCCTAAGGGAAGTGTGAATTCTCATCAGTTGAAGATGGGGGGACTTCCCTGGTAAATACTCCCAAAGTATAATTGACCCTTGTTCACCTGCCAGGAGAACACAGTTAATCTTAAATTGCTATTGACATTTCCCACAGCTGTAGATAGTGGGCTTTTTCAACCAAACACTTAACACTGCAGGTACCCATGGCATCTACTGATAGTCACAATGGTTTTAGAGTTGACACAAAAGTTCTCACAGGTGTTGGTTCTCTGCAAACTGTTGCAGGGGTGGTAGGACACACAGTGGAATCAGTCAGCCTGGTTTTTCTCATCTCCTCTGACATCCCCCCTCTCAAACCCTCTCAGCACTCCTCTCTCTCTTGGACTGACCACTTTCTTCTCTTTTCCCACCTGTTGCTCTCTGTTCCCCAGGTGAAGCTGACCCCAGCATTGCCACCCACCTTCTTGGCCATCCGGCCCATGAAGCATGTGTCAGTGGAGGCATTCGCAGCTACGTTCTCGCCTCCTCCTACGCCTGCGGCTAACACACACTCTGACACAGCCCTCTATAACCTGCATCTCTCTATCACTAACACTCTTGATGTCCTTGCCCCTGTCATGAGGATCCATTTGAAGTCCACCTCCAAGTGCAACTCTTGGTATGACTCCGACCTTTCCACCCTCCACCGCAAGTGCCTGGCGGCCGAGAGAAAGTGGAGGTCATCAGGCACCTCCTCTGACAAACTGGCCTGTCGCTTGCACCAAAAGGCAATAAAGACTCTCTGCCATGTCCAAGAAGAGAGCCTACATCCAAGCCTGTGTCTCTGGGGCATCTAACAACATCTAACAACATGGCCAAACTCTTAACAATCTGCAAGGAGCTGGCCAATCCTGCGTCCGCCTCCACCTTTACTGTTCCCTCCCAGGCCCTCTGCACAGCAATGGCTTCTCACTTCACCACTAAAATTCAGGACATCCTGCCATCTCTGTCCTCTTCCTCTCCCTCTCTCAGCCCCTCTTCAGCCACCTCTCCCTCTCCTCCATTCTCCTCTTTCCCTGTGTTCACTCCTGACAATGTTTCTAGACAAGCCTGATATTTGAAAGTATCATCCAAGCAGGTGCGCCCTGGCTCGTACAGAACCATCAAGGACCACATCAACACCCTTGCTCAGCATTGGCCTATTTCTGAAATCATTCTTTTGTCACTGGAACTTTACCCTCGCCCCTAAAGTACTCCCTTGCGCACCCTCTCCTGAAGAAGCCTTCTGACGATCCTTCCTCTCTGGCAAACTACCACCCGATCTCTATCACTCCTTTCCTTGGCAAACTCCTGGAAAAGCCAGCCATCTCCCAGCGTACTCTCCATACCGGATCTGTAGGTTGTCTCCATGACCATGAGTCAGGCCTTAGAGCAGTCAGAAACCCAGAAACCGCTCTCCTTAACACCCATGAAGACCCGCTCTCAAATCCCGACTCTAGCTTTCCTTCCTGTCCTCATCCTCCTCTTTCCTCTGCTTTCGAAACGGTCAACCACACTATCCTGATCAATCGTCTATGTGACTACCTGGGAATCACTGAATAGTCCCTAGCCTGGTTGGCCTCCTTCCTCTCCGTTCGACCCTACCAAATCCAACTGGGGTCCTTTCTCTCCACCACCTCTCTCACCAGTTGTGGTGTTCCCCAGGGCTATAAACTCTCACCCTGGCTTTTCAACCTTTACTTGGCATCCCCGGCCCATCTCATCTCTACCTTCTCTCCTAGCTTTCAGTGTTATGCGGATGACACTCAGCTCTCCTTCAGGCTCCCCTTAGCCTCCTCTCCTCTCTTGCTCATTACTGACTGCCTATCCGTGATTCTGGAATGGTGTTGTAGAGGAGGTCCCAGACATGGCCTGCACCCCTTACCCTCATTTCGAGGTACCAGGAGCATACTCGCCAAGGTATGTGACGTATGAGGAGCAAATGAACCAACAAAGAGCTGCACTGGGACTCTGCCCAGTATACATCAGAAAATCCATACCTGTTGAAGCGCCCATAACCAGACAACCCTGGGCAGCACGGTACCCTATCAGACAGCCCTACCAGCCACTGGTACGAAATGAAGAGTACCTACAGACGGTCCATGAAGAGACCCAAAGAGCCCTAATGGAAGGCCAGTGGAAATGACTCAAGGGCCTGAACAGACTCGTGAATAAAGAAAAGCAGCTATCGAAGATAGCACGCCAGAGCGAGTAACTACGAAAATAAATGTAATGGACACAGAGAAGAGACAATGTTAAACGTGAGGAAACGTTGCTACGAGACAAGGTGGGAGCAACCGACCTGTCAAACGTGTGTAAATAGACTTGGAACGCAAGAGGCAAAAGAAACGATACTGCTTGAAATGCTTAGTAGAAGATTAGAGCGGCAAGTGCCAACTATATATTTACCTCAATAAGGCACATTATACAAGTGCGACTCCATTTTATAAAAGCAGAAATGTACCCAAGCTGCCAGAAGCCTGACAGGCCAAGTTTCGTAACCCAGCCAAAGGCAAGAGAAGGAGCGGGATCGAAACTCAACAAAGAGAGGCTCATGCCTAGGAAATCGAGGTCAACCAGAGAAAGGGAGGAGAGCGTCAGCTAACATGACTCAAACTTCAGAGCATACCAGCCTGCCTCATGAAGGTCAAGATAAGGGGGGCCCATGCAGGTGGCGAGGCTGAAACAGAATTAAATGCACTGGACCAAGTTATCTGGAATCCTATAGATAGTAGAACCAATAAGACATTGTACTTGTAGTGACGTCAATCACGTGTGGTGTAGTGGGATGGGCGTAGATGCCCACCCGATAAGAGTTATCCAATCTGCATGCACTATTATCATATACAGATATAACACCTATACTTAAGTTACCTTAAGTTACCTTTCCTAACCAATTATATTGCATGTCGGGTTTTTGTAGACTTAGACGTCAATGATGATGAATATTGCATAGAAGAATTGCTGTTCAACTGAAGTTCAAGGATGTCGAAGCGACACAGGTGATCGCAATGCTGCTGATTTCTATTTATTTCTCTGTTTGATGTACTGGTCCTTAAACGGACTTCCCTTTGGCAGCTTACTGAGTCCTCATTATTGAGTCGTGTTGGAGTAAGTGAACCCTGCACCCCCTGTCCTCACATGGTGCAGCTATCTTGTCTTACAAGTTCTAGAGGGTAGCGCTGACCTATGGGCCTGTCAGTGAATTCCTCTCCTCCTGAACACTTGGTAGCGTGAGGATGGTTTTGGCCATTAATTATTGATTACATAATACTAGGACACCTTAGACCGACGGCACGAAGTAACTCCGGGCCTTTGGCAATATCACAAGTCCTTTCGCCATTCCGGCTGAGTAGACTGAGAAGCTCCCCGTGGACAATGATAGAGTAAGTCCATAAAAAATCTGCAGTGGGTCTGAAGGAACCATCCTTTCCAAGCATAACCCTTCTCATTCCCTCGAGCAGCCAATCGGTTGAAAAAACCTTGAAAGTCTGGAAGAGGAAGGGGCGGTGATCCCGAAGTTCCAAAGAGGAAAAGATGGGATCGGTGAGTGAAACAACAAACTCGTTACTTTGGCAAATGTCCTAGGCATTAGAGCCAGTAAGGGAAAGGTAACGGTGGGTGGCGGAGAAAAAATTAAATAGTCTGAAGTAGAGAAGACTGTATATATATATATATAGGGGATAACGACTCAAGCATAAGAGGTAAAGAGTGGATACCGGGGGGACACCCGAGAGACAAACAAGGGGTGCCGGGGGGACACCCGAGAGAAAAACAAGGGGTACCAGGGGGGGACACCCAAGATAAAAACGTAAGGATTACCAGGGGGACACCTGCGATAAAAACGTAAGGTTTACCAGGGGGGCACCTGAGATAAAAACGTAAGGATTCACCTTATTCATGCGCTTTAATACAGCGGTCAGAAGAAACGTGAACTCAGAGCCCACAGTGGGGGGTCAATTAGGCTACGGTAACGTTTAAAGATGTCATCAAGGGAGTTAGTTTAAATCCCATGATGGGGTATTGATTAGAAGGCAGGTATACTGTAGTAATGCAATGTCCATACTTGAGTTAGGTTGCTTATAAGTAAGTTTACTTCCAGTTCTTCAGTTACATGTCACAGGACATAAAGACATAAGATATAAGACATAGGATAGATACTAAGATAGATAGATCACCGGCACCCATCACCCAGGGAGGGAGGGACCAACTGGCCCATAAACAGAACACTCAGCACAGCCTTCTCTCACTCATACATCAACATTCCACTTGGTACTTGCATGACATCACAGTACCACAGTGGCTAGCTCAGCTGGCTCAGGCAGTGCCTGAAGAGTGTGACATAACACATCTCCCTCCTTACCGAAATGTCTACACAAACAATAAGCACTTTACACATAAGCAAGTCACATCACCATCCACCATACAGCTTCAAAAGAAATCCCACAGCTATGCAATTCCAAACTTCACCTACATATCCAGGTACCCTCAATACCAACACAAATCACCTTCTGTCTATCCCTGCCACGGATAAACTCTAGACTCTCACCCTAGACACATGCCAGCCCATACACCAGGCTAAAGCTACCCTACAAACCAAACACTCGCTAACATAACATATATCCTTCCGCCCGCCCCTACCACGGGCTTTGCAAGCGTGGGTTCATCCCATCCTCGTCGCCATTGTTGTAAAGCAATGTCCATACTTGAGTTAGGTTGCTTATAAGTAAGTTTACTTCCAGTTCTTCAGTTACATGTCACAGGACATAAAGACATAAGATATAAAACATAAGATAGATACTAAGATAGATAGATCACCGGCACCCATCACCCAGGGAGGGAGGGATCAACTGACCCATAAACAGAACACTCAGCACAGCCTTCTCTCACTCATACATCAACATTCCACTTGGTACTTGCATGACATCACAGTACCACAGTGGCTAGCTCAGCTGGCTCAGGCAGTGCCTGAAGAGTGTGACATAACACATCTACCTCCTTACCGAAACGTCTACACAAACAATAAGCACTTTACACATAAGCAAGTCACATCACCATCCACCATACAGCTTCACAAGAAATCCCACAGCTATGCAATTCCAAACTTCACCTACATATCCAGGTCACCCTCAATACCAACACAAATCACCTTCTGTCTATCCCTGCCACGGATAAACTCTAGACTCTCACCCTAGACACATGCCAGCCCATACACCAGGCTAAAGCTACCCTACAAACCAAACACTCGCTAACATAACATATATCCTTCCGCCCGCCCCTACCACGGGCTTTGCATGCGTGGGTTCATCCCATCCTCGTCGCCATTGTAGTAAAGCAATATCCATACTTGAGTTAGGTTGCTTATAAGTAAGTTTACTTCCAGTTCTTCAGTTACATGTCACAGGACATAAAGACATAAGATATAAAACATAAGATAGATACTAAGATAGATAGATCATCGGCACCCATCACCCAGGGAGGGAGGGATCAACTGACCCATAAACAGAACACTCAGCACAGCCTTCTCTCACTCATACATCAACATTCCACTTGGTACTTGCATGACATCACAGTACCACAGTGGCTAGCTCAGCTGGCTCAGGCAGTGCCTGAAGAGTGTGACATAACACATACGTATGACCAGCTGGTGTTCGTCTAGTCTGTCAAGTGTCTGTAATACGTGTCTTGTTGTATGTGAAATGTAAAATAATTGTATTAATGATTGTTTGAAATGCATTTTGGCTTTACGCGATTCTGTAACTAAGAGGGAATCGCCATTGAATTGATGGGTTTAGAGTAAATGTTTTTTATAAAATTTTGGCGGGAAAAGCTTTGATAGGAGCTTGCGTATTTGGTGCTTGCTCATACTATTGGAAGGATAAAACACTGTATAAACATTGTTGGTGGCGGAATCAAAAATGGAGGTCACCCCACTTGCGCATCTGTGCATGAAACTACTTAAGCATGTACCAAAACTCAAGAAGAATAGGACAGAGTGGGTTAAGGGTACCGCCCACAAAATGTTCATGCCTTGGCCACAGAATGGGTCCCTTTCTAAGGCTGTTTTACAGCATATGACGACCTTCCTACACGCCACATATACAGACAAGAAGCTAGAGAAACGTCTTGCTGTTCAAGAATTGTGGAAGATGTTTGAAGAAACAAAGGTGGAAGAATCACCCACAGACTTGATACTAAATGTATGTACGGAGGGGGGTGAGACGCCTAACGCACCACCAGCTCCGCCTGAGCCAGTCATTGAAGGGAGTAAAACAGAGGGGCTTTACCCACTAAGAGAACTTAAGGCAGCCACGGGGTATAACAACCCTGCATATGAGTCGCCTACGTACAGTAGTGACGATAATAAGGGAAAGACGAATGGATGGGAGTTCAGATATTACTGAAGTTGGATGGAAAAGGAAGTGATGATTTGAGGCCAAGGGAGAGGTCTGATGAGACGCAAAGGAGGGAGAGAGAGAGAGATGGAAGTAAGGGATGAAAGGACAAGAAAGAAAAATAGGCTAAGGCGAGAACAACTATATCGCGAAGAGCAAGAGAAACAGCTCGATCGCAGACAAGAGGTAGCCTATGACCGGTACAGACAGACAAGCAAAGGATGGAAGAAGAGCAAAGGGTACGTGAGAGAGAGCGAAGAGACGAGAAGAGGAAGAAATTAGAAGGGCAAAGAAACGTAGAAACTAAAGAATGCGGGAAGTAGATAAGGCTAGAGAAGAAGAGAGGAAGCGCAAGGAAGTAAATGAGGAAATGGAACGTAAGCGCAGACAGAGGGCACAGGACCTTGAATATCTGGAGCGGGAAGTTAAAAAACCCAATCCTGTTGTAGAATGGGAAGACATAGATGAATTCTTTCCTGCACACGACTCGGTGCAAGGTATAAGTGGGACAAATATTGAAGATGATTTCGACACCAGAAGCATCGGGGAAATGATTGATAAAATATACGATGAGATGGGGCTAGAGCAGATATCCGATGGGGGAAGGGAAGATGAGTGCTTAGAAAGCACTCAGCTATATGACACTGAGGATGTCACCCGAAGTAGTGGGAGCAGGGGACTGTCCCTAGACAGGCTGGAGATTGGGCAGAACGAAGAAGATGCAAGGAGTTGTGTAAATTGGGAGTATTCAGGATCTGACTCCAGTGGGGAAACAGAGGATGTGGCACACGAAGAAGGGAGACAATGTGAAAAACGGCTCCCAGGGGACCGAGGGGTACGATGGTCAGACGCTAGCGGGTCCACAAGTAGGACACCGAAGTCTGCCACGCAGTCCGGCTGACAAGAAGGAACACCCCACGGTCAGAGGGGGGTGGCAGCACCTACCTATGCAGACAGATTAAAGGCATTGCCAGGAAGACGGCAAGGCGGGAATGCCACCCCAGCGGTAGATAGAGGAGCTATGAGGAAGGAAAAGGAAGACTGTGCATTCCAATTCCCATTGTCAGAAAAGGGGGGAGCAAGACCACAATATATTCCATGGCCACACATGGACCGAGAGAACTTAAAAAATAAGCTTCCAATGCTGACATCGGGAGCCGGGAAGTGGATACATGAGTTAGAGAAAATGATGGGGGGTGTTACCCTAGCTATAGGGGACATTAAGGGTCTCCTAATTGCCATACTTGATGAGAGAGCAGATGATGTATGGAAACGGGCAGGCTACCCTAGGGTAACCCTAACTAACACCTCCCATGACAGAGCACCATTTAATAACTGTAGAGCAGCCGTGTGGAAAGCGCTGTGAACACTATATCCAGACACGTCTGATATGGGGGCTATAATGACTCAGAAAATGGGAGAGTCAGAGGATCCGTTGATTTATATACAGAATTTTCAAGACGCTGGGTGCTCGAAACACATGAGTCTTGGACGAAATCTATCCCTGTATTCTAACATATATTATACCAATGGTTGCCTGAGCCAGTGCAAAAACAGCTCAAGAAATTAGTAGGAATAGAGGCTAAACCATGGGCTGAAATACAGTTGACAATTGCACATTACTGTAGATTGCTGCAAGAAAAGAATCGGAAAAAGGAAGCAACCCGTAAGGGTGAGGAGGCAAAGCTGGTGCAAAAGAAACTCTCAAAGTATGCTCTCGAGGGAGCCATGCTGACAAGCCCAGCTGAGCCAAGCGCACAGCAAGCAACTAACCCATCACAGAACAATCAGAATAACGCAGGATTTTACCCGAGGGGAAGGGGTTTTGGAGGAAGAGGATGGCAGAGTATCAGGGAGGGTTTCGAGGTAACCAGGGAGGCTTTCAGAATAATCAAAATGGCTTTCAGAATGCGCAGATGGGCGGTCCAGCTATGCCAGATGGACAGATGGCCCGACCACCGCCAGTGTGTTGGCTGTGTGGAATGACAGGACATGTGGCGCGTGTGTGCAGAAGCCAAGGCATGTGGCAAAATATCCAAGGGATGGGGGCAGGCATGGTGAATCAGCCTGCTGTCCCGCAGCAGGGCACTGCACAAAATCACACAGTGCAGCAGCAGGCGCCAGGCCTGCAGCAAGGTGCACAGCAAGTGGTTCATCCCCCGCACATGGGGAACGTACCGCAGGGACAATCCCAGCAGGCACCACCGCAAATGTCACAGGGCACTAGCTCCGGAGGGGGAGTCAACCCTGGGGCTGGGGGAAATCCACAAGTATACAGTGGGCCGAACTTGTATATGAAATAGGACAGCTCACGGGGGACTCTGATGTGTTCTATCCTATCACTGACACCAGACCTTAATAGGGAACCTAGGGTGAATGTCGTCATAGGGGGTAAAGAATATTTCTTCATAGTTGACAGGGGTGCGACGCGCTCGTGCATACGAGAAGGCAAGTTTTCCTTGTCCGGCGAGGCCATAGATACTCAGAGTTTCACGGGAGCTCACAGTAGAGTTCCCTTTACAGATGCACTCCCAGTCTCTTTGGGAGAGCGCAAAATGAATTTACCCCTATTATACTCATGTCAGACCCCAGTAAACATCCTGGGTCGGGACTTAATGACTAAGTTGAATATGACAATCTCGTTTACCGAGAATGGTATAGTGTGCTCCACTCCAGGAATGCATTATTCAAACATGTGCGAAATGATCAGGGCATACTCCGGACATATAGCCATGAGAGCTATACTATTAGAGCCAGAAGTCTTCGCATATGGGGTGCGGGTGCTCATGACGGGATTGCCAGGCCTCGCAGATAGAACTATGAGGACACCTGATGTTTTTATTCAGACCCAGAATACCTATGCACGAAGAGGAGGGACAAGTATTTCCCTTAATGATACAATCTGCCGCAGTGCGAGGGAAAGTGGTACTGGTAGAAGGATATGATGATGAAGGACGACAATGGTGCGCTATTATCGCCATTGAGGAAGGGTATCGAGTGACCGACATCACTGATGATGATCTGTTCGAAGAACACCCTGACCTGGGAGAGGTAAGGGTGGAAGTAAGTGTCACATTTTGGGTCAAAATGATCAAACGGGAGGTGCCACAGAGAATGATGTTGCCGCTGATACGTCCAGAATACTTTGATGACGACATAGCCCAAGTGCCTGCTGCGGTATGAACTACAGGGCCCTATGACGTAGGCCTCCTGAAAGGGGCAGGTGAAGTAAAAATTAAACTGAAACCAGGAGTAATTTTACCACGAGCGCGACAATATCCCATGTCCAGAGAGACAGATGAGGGGATTGCGAAGACAATTTCCACCATGATGGAGCAGGGCATCCTATTGACGTCAGAATCACCTTGCAACACGGTTATTTACCCTGTCAAGAAATCAAAGGAAGGGTCTTGGCGGTTAATCCAAGATTTATGAGCATTAAACAATATAGTTGAAGCCGAATTCCCTCTAGTCCCTAATCCATCCACAATTCTGTGCAACATACCAAATGAGGCAAAATATTTCACGGTGATTGACCTGAAAAATGTGTTTTTCTCAATCCCGTTGCACCATGACTCTCAAGATCTAACGTCATTTACTTTCAGACAAATGCGCCTGAAAAGCACGAGGTTGCCACAGGGGTACTGTGAGTCTCCATCCATTTTCAACAGAGTCCTGCAGATGGACCTAAACAATATTGCAGTAGACAGTGTTGTTTTGCAGTATGTGGATGACATTCTGATCTGCAGCACCACTGAGGAACAATGCAGGCGCGACTCTGTCCAGCTACTGACAATCCTGGCTGAGAAAGGATACAAAGTTGATAAGGAAAAGTCACATTACTGTCAGCGAGAGGTGCTGTACATAGGCCAGCTAATCTCACACGAAGGGAAAAAGGTAACCCCCGAAAGGTCTGAAGCTATCATGAACACGGCTAAACCACTCACGATAAAACACATGCAAAGCTTCTTAGGTCTGTGCAATTATGTCAGAGCATGGGTTTTCGACTACAGCTCGTATACCAAGCCCCTGCTTCAGGCTTTGAAGAAAGCCCAGGTAATAAAAGGAGAAATTGAATGGACTGAGGCACTGGAGAAGGGGTTTGCAGAACTTAAGGGGACAATTTGTAAGGCCCCGGTTCTCAGGATTCCTAATTATGCAGAGGAATTCTACCTGTTCTCACACTCTGATGGTAATTTTATGACGGCAGTGCTCTCGCAGTGAACCTCACTGGGGTACAAGCCCCTAGCATATTACAGCGGGAGGGGCCACTTCCCATGCGAACAAAATCTAGCTGCTGCTGTGTTCGCCATTGAAAAGGCATCATCTATTGTGATGGGGTGCTCCATGACATTGTACGTCGAGCACTCGTTATTCGCCATACTAGAGAAGCCAAAGGGCACGCTGACATCAGAGAGCATCTGCCTATGAGGTGATTATCTCCAACCCATCGATCAAAATAGTTCGATGTAAAACTGTGAACCCTGCTTCATTCATAGCTGAGCCAGTCGCAGAACGAGAACCTATACATGACTGTGCAAATTATGAGGAATTCTATGATGAAATCCCCAGGGTAAAGGAAAATACCCTGGCAGGTGGCAAAATCGTGTTCATTGACGGTTCTTCAAGAATCGATCAAGAAGACGGACAAAGATATACAAGCGTGGCCATGGTAAAACACCTAGCGAATGGAGAGTTCCAAGTATTTGTCAGTGCGCGAATACCCTCTCACTATACTGCGCAAGCTGCAGAACTGTTGGCGCTGATACTCGCCATTGAGAATCATGTAGATCAGGAAGTAACTGTGTACAGTGACTCTGCCTATGTGACGTCCACAGTACATGCAGGTCTAGCGCGCTGGAAAACGAGGGGCTACCTCCGAGCGGACAGCACGCCAGTGCAAAACGCAGCCTTACTGGACAGGTTGATAAAAGCAGTACAGCTCCCAGTGGGCATAGCGGTCGTGAAATTCGCCGCCCACACTAAGGGGACAGATTTAGTGTCACGTGGAAACCATGAAGCGGACACGGAAGCCAAGCGTATGGCATCCAAAACTGAAACAATCATGGACGTGGAGGTGGCACGTACCCATGAGAGGAGGATGGTAGCGCGAGCCACACCTGAGGCCTATAGTAACATGGGGCAGACTCATGTAATGGAACTCCAAGGGGAGGCACCTCAGGAAGAGAAAAATTTGTGGAAGCGTCAAAGGTGTTCTTTAAACCCCTCTGACGGGTTGTGGAGGCAAGACAGCACTGGTAAACCAGTGATGCCTGTCGCCCTGCTAAAGGTAGCATTAGAACAACTACACTACCCCATCCATATGTCAAAAGAAAATGTTGCTGTAGCGCTCGCAGAAGACTGGTTCACACCGAATTTGGCAGAGCATGTTGCATTTTTCATGGTGAACTGAATTATCTGCCAACAGTTCACCACTGGGCACACATTAAAAGTAGTGAGAGGAGTTATCCCCCGACCGAAAGGGCCATTCCAGCACTTGCATATCGACTACGTCGACATGATTCAAGTGTGCAACGGGTACAGGTATTTAATTGTGGTGGTGTGTCCATTCTCTAAATGGATCGAAGCAGGTCCCTGTACACACCCAGACGCTACCTGTGCTGCCAAATTCCTAGTGAGGGAAGTGTTCCCTAGATGGGGGGTGCGAAGTAATGAGATCAGATAACGGGGCTCACTTTGTTAATGTAGTGTTCGAACAGATCAGCTTGTTGCTTGGTATAAAGCACAAGTTCTCATCGGTTTATTATCCGGAGGGGAATGGGATATGTGAGCGGCTCAACGGCCTGTTAAAGGAAAGGATAGCCAAGTTGAAGCTCACATTAAGAAAGGGATGGCTGCACTGTCTACCACTGGCCTTGTATGCACTTCGGAACCAACCCGGTTCCGACCATCATCTTACGCCGCACAAGATAGTTACAGGCAGAAGGATGAGGACCCCTCTTACCACCGAGATAGAGCTAGATGTGACACCCAGCCAACTAGAGAGGTTCTGGGAACAGAGATGCACGAGTACCTTAGCTGTATGACATCCAGCGCCTCTGTCATTTCAGGCCAACTGCAGCGACGGCACAAAGGGGACAGCACAGCACGAAACACATCAAGAAGTGCTGAAGCAGACACCGCACAAGGTATACATGCGCCCCTTGTCTTCCCTGGCGACAGAGTACTCATAAGGAACTTTAGCCGGAAGAGGTGGGGCGAGCCAAGATTTAATGGCCCCTTCATCATAGAGGACTGCACCCCGTCCGCCATCAAGCTCCAGGGCAGAAGGGCATGGATCTTCATAAATGACATTAAACCGTATATAGGGGAGAGCCCTCCTGCTGCATCCAACTGCGAAGAAACTACAGACAGCGGGGAAGAACCTCAGCATGTGCAGACAAGATCCATGGCGAGGAAGAAGGACGCATGAGCAGGAAAACCAAGACAAAGAACCCGGATGCAAGTTGTGGCATGAAACTGGACAGTTTCCCCAAGCAAAGGGGGATAAGGACATAATGAACACTCTGTATATCCCAGTTGCAGGGTAAAGAGAAGCACATCCAAAGCCACAACAACATTGATAAAACAAACTTTTCAAAGCACGTCATGCACAAGTAGTACAAAGAACCAAGACTCTGATAGACTGTAAACAAAATATTCTCTGAGAGTGTAACACGGTATCCTGATGTGACCAGTATTGAGACTTTGTTCACAGAATTTATGGTACATTCCAACAGAAGTCTCAAGTGGGATGTGCTAACCTAGTTTCAACTCGTGGTGTTATCATACCCATCACTCATAGGGAGAGGAGCCAGTGTCACAGACTTTATTCAAGATCCAGCTAACAAAAAAGTAATCGGCGGCTGCAAACCGTCATCGCAGAGGTCTTCGCTGAGTTACCCGAGCATAGTGAGAAGGACATAAATCCTTTCACCGCAAACAGACGTTGAAGAACTCACCTTCGCATTGTTCTTCCGCATAATTGAAAGTTGCCCAGGACTCGTTGGAAGAACAACTGATACCCATACGTTCATCAGGGACCCAAGACATATCGAACATTTAAGTCAACTGTGGACCAAACTACACAATCTACTGTCAATACACACAGCGGGCCAGTGCAGAGACTGTGCGAATCAAAAGAAAAGCTTGTGATCAGGACGCAGCCAAACAGGGCAAATGTCCCTATCACCCGAGGACACCCTGCTGGCACAGAACGTCCTTTTTAGATTAGTCACAGACTATCCAGAAATGGTAGGAAGGCCTGCAGATGTTGACGTCATCACCTTCCTTAGAGATCCGGCCAACGCCCCACACATGGGCACACTTCTCCATGGTATAATGCTCCAAGTGGAGCTGTCCAACTTCCAGTGAGAATTCCTAAGGAAATTCCAGTGAGACTTTCCGCCGGGGACAGATCAACGAGACAAAGACACAGTTCTTCATTCTTCCGCCGTGGACAGATCGAGAAGAGCAGAAACTTGGATTACGACATCTTGATCCTAGTTTATTTTTTATTTTTTCTTCTATTTTTCTTATTATCCTTTTCGTCATCTTTCCGCCTTGGGGCAGATCGAGGAGAGAGACACTGATCTTCAACTTGTCGCAGAGAGACCGAGCAAAAGGAGCAGACCCAAGAACTTCACAATCTTCTTTTCCTTTTTCTTCATTTTTCTAATTTTTCCTATTTTTCCTATGCTCACTTTTATTTTTATTTTTATTTTTACGACGTTTTATTTTTGTGTGATTTACAGCAATTCCATCTGTTCAGCCCTTCACATTGAACAGATTCCAGCATGTCCTCAAGGCCAAGGCAAATTAGAGGAGTGCACTGGGATTTTGTCTATCATTGAGATGCAGAATGAGTGTGATGTGTTAAAGATGTTAATCTAACCTTTTCCCATAGTCTAGCACAGACACTGGGCCTCATTACGACCCTGGCGGAAATCGAAAAACGATGGCGGAAATGCAATACCGCCATCGAATAGCGCTCGGTGCGACTATGACCCGTCACCGCAAAGTACGATGCCATTAGCGACACCGTAGTGAACGCCAACGCTAACTGCACCAAGTACGCGCGCGCGCGCCATGCCAAACCGTAAATACCACCATGGCGCAAGGGTACGCGAATTCCGACCCTAGCGGACATGTACCTAACGCCATCAAGCACGGCGGAAAGTACCATTCCGCCATGGTGAGAAGTACGGCATCGCGAATCAACCGTAAACGGCCCCACTGAGTGCCTGTACACCGCTCCCTGCCCACAAAGTACAACTCCCCGTAGGTGCAATGAAGTCACAATGCAACCAGTGAAATGTACAAGTCACCCATGCATGCCAACGAACAAAAGAATCACAAGAGGGGCCAATGGGAGCTGCAGGGCACAGATGGCACGAATACAGAAGCCATTCCAATGGACATGACCACAGTCCCCCACCAAGAAACGCACGCAAACACAGGCACCTGTGACCAGCAATATTCCGAAAATCACATCATTCCACCAGTCCACCTGGCTGACCGGCATCTGTTACACAAAACCCAATCCCCCGCCCCTGAGCATGACAACATTCAAACAGTCATATTGGCAGCCCCCATCCCTGACCTCACTGGGCTTCGTAGGCAAACGCGCCCAGCACAGTACCACGCAACTAAACTCCGAAGCTGGAACCCAATGCAGATCTCCTCACAATACATCGCTCCCCAAATAGGAATATGCCACATCACTTGCAAAGAAGAACGCTACACGGCCCATATCAGAATAGAAATTTAATGCACAACAAATTCACCAAGCCCATACAGCCATTAGGCCATGAACTCCAAAACACATTTCACCATTGTGGGCTGCATCCGCAAGAAATGACCAGCTACTACTTGTGTGACGCCCTGTTCCATCATGGTACACAGAGCCACATTCACGTACGAAAAGGCAACATGGAAGCGCACAGAACCGCAGGGCCGTCCCAATGGGGAGGCACTAGTCCAGCTGAAAGGCCGAAATGTTGCTCCGAGCCACTAGTACTGCGTAAGGGCATGTGGCCCATTGGCGATCGTCCCATAAGATCGTAATGCTGCTCCACTGATTAACACGAAGCAGCAGGTGTCGGGAGTAAAAGCCATCTGCAGGAGTGGCATACAGATGGCAGTGGCAAAAGGGGAGGAGATACCTGTCAACCAAAAGAAAAGAAAAAGAACAGAATGGCCATCAGAACTACATTCGAACAACTCACTTCAATGATCACACTAAATCCACAGCCATATGCATGCTAGCCCACTCCAAAGGATCATCACCACCCCAAAACCACTTGCGACTCATAACCATCTATATCGAGGTGTAAACACCATCACAAACGAGTGTACCTGTGCATGCGTCTGTGAAAACAGAATCCATCTGATGGGAATGTTAACGTGCATGGACACAAGTGTCTGAAGGCGCGTCGAGACAGGGAGGGCTCAACAAGGCCAGATAGACGATGGTCCCACTATGGCAGCCCTGCATCACATAGCGCAGGGGAGGCGGACAGATTCCAAGAAGCCCTGTACATGGCAAACTCTGTATCAAATCATCTGCCCATGCATCCATTCATCATTCCCTCATCCCGGTATAAAAACGCCTGAATATTTACTCACATAACATTAGAAATATCCATTGAGTCTGTGCGTTATGCAGCCTGCACAATCCACAGTGCCCCAGCCCGTAATTCCAGTGTTGTGAAGTAACATGTATTTGGGAACGTCCGGCCTCATCGCCCACGTCGCTATTGCGCATCCCAAACTATTCATATCAATCATTGCATCCTCGCCATGGCCCCTGTCTCAAGGACATTGAACAATAGAACGTTATATTTGCAGTCAGACCTGTGGGCATCTCCTCGCCGCTAGCTGAAAACCGAAAGCGCCGCCCTTCGAATTCCTCATTTGCAACATCACGTCGAAAAGGCATCTGTGGCCGTTTGAAATCACAAATTAATCCATCTAGTGCGGCTGTGTGTGAAAATGGCAACTGCCTTCACCCACAAATGGGACGCCCCGCCCGTCGGTGCAACTCGGTACAGTGATGCATGAGGGCCCACCGTTACTCGAGTACTACGTTCCACTGACCCTTCACAAGTCTGTTCGCGACTGCAAAGATTGTATGTGAAACAATGGGACCATAGCCGAATGTACATATCAAACAATGTTACACGGCCATCGGGTACAAATACATGATTGCAATAGCAAGATGCCATTACTCGAATTGCAGCGTTGTGTGCGGGACGTGCTCGGCCAAAGGGGAGAGCAGCTTGCACAGGTGGAATGAATCACCACAGGTGGAGGCCATACAGCCTGAAAACACATAAATTGCACACCCAGTCTCCTCCCACAACCACACCCACTCCGAAATGCTACCGGCAGGACTCGCGATGTTGGCCCTGGGGGACCTGATAGCACTGCAAGTACTCCAACTCCAAGAAGAAGACGAACACCAACTACAACCGGCCGCACGGAGGAGACGCAGGAGGAGGAGGAGGCCAAGGCAGGGCCAGCAAGGGCCGCCAGCACAGCCACTACCACCACGCAGGCAGCCCGCAATCCCACGCCTCCGAGCACATCCGTTCAACCTCACTGATGAGCAGATCCACACCCTCTACCGTTTGGACCGGGACACCATAGCCGCCATTGTGGACATGACACAGGCTGACCTTGTCAGCATGATAGATAGCCCAACCGCCATCCCACCCCTACTGAAGGTGGTGTCTGTACTCCACTTCCTGGCCACAGGCACCTACCAGCACACAGTCGGACAGTTGCATGGCATTTCTCAGCCACTGTTCTCACGGACACTATTGCAAGTGCTCGATGCCCTCCTGCAGCACGCAGACGACTACATCTCTCTACCACGCTCGGAGCAGGAAATTACCAACACAAAAGTGGGATTCCATGCACTTGCCGGCATACCGGGTTGCATTGGTGCCATCGACTGCACCCATGTGGAATTGGTCGTCCCACATGCCATGGAGGCCCAGTACCGCAACCGAAAACAATTTCATTCCCTGAATGTACAAATGGTGTGTGACTCCAACAGGATCATTACACATTGTTGTGCCCGATTCCCTGGATCAACCCATGATTCTATGGTCTTGAGGAACTCTACAATACCACGCTACATGGAGCGACACGCAGGGAACAGATCCTGGCTACTCGGTGAGTCTCATTTCATGCATGATGATGTGGGGTATGTGATTCGGCAATGACCTGGCAGGAAGGGGGGGGGGTGTGCGTACGTAGCAATGGCATTCCACATCATACGTTTATCGTCCACATACAGGTGATGCTGGATATCCACTGAAGAGATGGCTCCTCACACCAGTCCGGAACCCACGGGACCAGCATGAGGAGGACTACAACCATGCCCACTCACGTACCCGTGTAGTCATTGAACAGGCATTCGGCCTACTGAAGACTCGTTTCCGCTGCCTCAGCAGGTCTGGCGGGGCACTCCTGTACCGCCATGAGAAGGTAGCAAAGATGGTCATGGCATGTGTCATGCTCCACAACATGTGCGTACGTAGAAATGTGCCCATGCCCCCTGACGCAGAACTGCAAGCACCTGAAGATGGTCATGATGAGGGTGGGGATGTGGCAGCACCTCAAGGAGTCTGCGAGGCACCGGAGGGCCGTGACATTCGTCAGCATCTCATTGATGCATGCTTCTAGCACTCACGCCTGGTGGCTGATACATGGACACGGTACTCGTGGCACTGTGTGTGTCTGGTACATGCACAATATGGACTGTACGCCTATGATGGCCTAGTACACAAAGATCATTGTCCACACATCTCATTGGTTGATCGTGCATTGTTTATGGCATTTGTGATATCATGTTGAACACCCTATCGACCCGCCACCCAAGTGAGCCCAACACACCCCCTCCACCCTCCTACCTCCCCCCCGAACACCAGTGTCCAAAGATGCTCATTGTCAGTGGGCAGTCGCTATTGCAAGCCCCCTCTGCGGGTATCAGGGGCACCCCTGCCTGTGGAGCGCAGGTTCCTCCCAGATCTACGTTGGGGGCTGCCCTGGACGGAACTTGCAACGGATGATGTCTCTGCCTGCTCACGTCCATGCATGTCCCTAAGGGTTTGTGAGAGCTCAGTGAGCACACGGCGCACTGCGGCAAGTTCGGCACATACGTCTTTGGACGTCGCATGCAGTTCTCCCCTCAGGCTCTCGGTGCTTCTCTCCATTTGTACTCTCAGGCTCTCGGTGCTACTCTCCATTTGTACTCTCAGGCTCTCGGTGCTACTCTCCATTTGTGCCCTTAGTGTCTCTGTACTTCTCTCCATTTCTGCCCTAAGTGTCTCAGTTGATGTTTCTATGTCTGCCTTAGTGCCCCCACATTCATCGGCATGGTCCTTGAGGAGCGTGGCCAGTTGCTGCTGTTGCACGATTAACTGGTCGAGGGACTGTTGCCTCTGCTGGGCCATGGCCATTTGCGGTGGTGTCACAGAGGGGCTGGTGGTCTCATGTTGCCTTGCCACAGGGCTTGTGGGGGATGGCCAGTCGTCGTCTTGTGGGTGCCCCTGCGTGGTATCCTCATGTTGTACGGGATGGGACAGACAGGGGGATTGGGACAGGTCATGGAGGGATCTGACTTCGACATCCCCGTCTTCTGTGTCGGAGCATGCTGCCATCAATGGGGTGTCACCTATGGTGCTGCTGCCACCAGAGGCAGTGCCTTCTGTGGCATCCATTGGGGGGACCTGTGGTGGTGGTGTTGTGGGCATGCTGGCTGCTGGGGTGCCTGTTGATGTTCCCTCCTCTGTGCTGCCACCTGATTTGTGCTGCTGCCGTGTCTTGATGCGTGCAGCTGAGGTGGAGGGTCTTTGGCCGTTGGTCTTGGCCCTCTTTGCAGGTGTGCTGGTAGGGGTGTCCTGATGCTCGTCGTTTGGATCGGACCCTGTGGTGGAGTAAAGGAGGGCGAGGGTTATTAATGGGTCTGTGGGAATTGGAATGGCATTGTATCACATGCATTGGGGTGGTACCTGAGGGTGATTTGGGTCGGGGCCTTGGAGGTGCTTTCATTTGTGTGTGGAGTGAGGGTGCAGTTGTTTGGCAGCCTGCAGTTAGGGTGTGCCTGCTGCACGTGTAGTGGGTGTTTTAGGGGTTTTTAATTATTTATGTATTTATTGTGAGTTTTAAAGTGCGCTATCAGGCCAATGTGTGTGGACACATGGTACTTCACATGATTGGACATTGTGGATTTTGCTTTGTTTCATTTGGGCCACCTACCAGATTCTTCGGATGTCTGCACTCCTTTCTCCATCCCTCCGACTCCCTCTATGCTCTCCATTCCAATGGTGGAGGCACAGATTTCTTCCCAGGGGGTCAACTTGATGGGTGATTCCGATCCTCCCCCGGTGGCTGTGGCAATGTTGCGGTTGGCAGAAAGTATGCTACGGACGCGTATCCGCAGGTCGTCCCATCGCTTTCTGCATTGCTGTGGGTTGCGGGGTGCGGTCCCCACCGCACTTACCCGCTGTGCCACCAGAGCCCATATGGCCTTCTTGTTCGCAAGTGCCGTCCTGGTCATTTGCGTGGAGAAGACGACGGCAGCATTCTCCTGGAGGGTCTCTGTTAGCACGGTGAGTTCCTCACGGGAGAAGTGGACCTGCCGCTTGCGGTCGCACGCTTTCTTCGCTACTTTTCCCATTTTTCTTGGTTTCGCTAGGGTGGATGACGGGTTGGGGTGTGTTTCAGGGTAGTGTTTTTAGTGGTTGTGTGGATTTTGTGGTTTTATAGGTGTACGGCGGGATGTTTCCCGTTCCGGGCCCATGTTTTTACTTCCGTTTCCGTATATTTACGGTCACCGTACTTTCCGGTTGGCGCTCACTGCGGTGTCCGCTAAGATGGGTGGCGGTATTGCACCTAGGGCGCCGTACGGCGGCGGTGTGGGCCGTTTTGGGGTCATTTCCGCCATCGCGGACTTTGCACTTCCGCCATGCCGTGGTGCTCGTGCCCGATGGGTCGGAATGGGCCGCACTTTGCTCCATCGTGCAATGGCGGAAACGCTATTTACGCTGTGGCGGTCCGGTCAGTCACTTTCCGCCAGGGTCGTAATGAGGGCCACTGTACTGAGTACCCAGAGACTACCGACATCACTCACATGAGAGGGGACATTTGGAAGGCACTCGTCACTTAATAGTAATGAAATCTCGAACTTCGGGACCACGGCAAGAGAAGGAATAAATAACTGACTATGAACTCATTCGAAATGGGGGCCCAGAACAGTAACTTGGTTTTACCCCCAACGGAAGGGCTCCCCCACTTCCCTGGAAGAAAATGGTGCAAATTGTCGTTCCGAACGATTATGTGTATATGTATAGTAATTATTATTGTTTTTCTGTAATTAACAATCAGAACTGCTTTCTTTATTGGTGCACGAAGTGTCCCAATCTCAGTGCACCCACCAGATAATGAAAGTCTGGGGCCTACGAAAGCACCCAGACCCTACATGTAGTCATTCCAGTCCCAAGAAAACCTGATGATGAAAGTAACGAAGTAAAATTAAATGTAATTAGCAGTAATTTAGACACATTTGAGGTCACAAATGAAGAGAAAAGCTGGAGACAGGGTCAGCACTGAATGAATGACAACGCTGCACTGACCACTGCACGGACCCACACACAGGATCCACACAGACAAGAGCAAGTGTCAATGGCTACAGGGCCTCCAACGAAGGCAGCAGAGAGGGGGAGACTGCCTGCCGAACAATCAGTTCCAGAAAACAGTGGAAGTGATCAAGAGAAGTCAAGTGAGAAACCCAAGAGAGAGGGCATAGCAAAATCCCTCGAAAGAACAGAAGTAACCACAAAGGAACTCGCAGAGAAAACACAAACGCTGATAGATTATTTATTCCCACTCATAATCAGAGCAAAGAAACTGCACGAGGAGCTGGAACATAGAACTGCAGAGACTATAACGACAAGCACGCCAGCTCGAGCACTGCAAACAAGCACCAGATCTATGACTCAGCCACATGGTGAGGAGATAATGAGCCAATGGCAGCCAGAGAACCATAATGAAAAACTACAAGAGGAGAGGAAGAGAAACACAAAACCCTCTCCTACCACAGCGATGCAGTCGAGGCAGCCTGCTCCACTGAGACACCCAGAGAGGAAAAGCAGCAAAGACGCATTTAGAGACATCATCATAGCAAACTACAGAAGAACGCTGAGAATCAAGAGAAGCCCGCACGAAGATAACAATGAACTTAATGATTACCTGGACAGCACAGCCCGTCTCGGAAACAACATACGGTACCAGCACATGAAGGAAGTAGGACGAAGTAAGTCGGAAGGAGAATGCTTTGTCTGTGCTCTCCTACCATACAGCATGGGAAAGATCTTCGTGGCTGTAGAAATTGATGTCCCTACAGCACACTGTATGTCACACGTAGCAATGTACAACACCAGATGACAATTTATGAGAAGAGACGCTTCACTGATGTGGGCCACCAAAAAGGACTACCAAGACGAATATGGCTACGTCCAGGACATTAGAACAAGAAACAGAGCGCACACCAGGAATCACGTGACCCGATACGAGAATTGTGATGTCAAAGGATCAGGGACACGATGGGTGACAAACCCGAGAATGAACATTCACGGAAAAACTGCAGAAGAGGCAGAAATCTGGAAGAAGAGAGGCCAAATGCAAATCTGGGGAAGAGTGGTTTTCCCAAATGGATGGGAAGAAGGAGTAGTGATCTGCCGAGCTTGGATGGTCCTTGGAGCCTGCAAAGAAGCAATAGAAAACTCTCAAAAACTGTGCAAACCCCTATGGCCAAAGCTAGTAAAGTTACTAACATGGGTTGAAGATAGAGGGGGACCCCTGCAGATAGTGCCACTGGAGAGCCCGAAACTATGCTTCAGAAACAATGGCACAAGGAAGATGGGAGAGAATCAAAACTGCGGACGAATCTTTGAAGGTCCAGGAATGACACAAGAAACCACAGTTATTATGGACCATTACTGGGCGTGTGGATCCAAGGCATACATAAGGCTGCCGAAAAACTGGGGAGGCATATGCACACTAGTGAACGTCCACGTTCCCGCGCTAGTGATCACTAAGAATGACCTGAAGTTGGACAGTTTCCCGAAAGCAGATGCTCAACTAAGAAGAAGGATATCTGTGGAACTGGTATCCAGGATGAAGAGGGAAAATTTCTTTTCTCCCAAATCAGAAGAGGCATTCCATGCAATCCCATATGAACACAGGCTGTTAAGCCTCACCTCAACAGTATTCACAACACTACTCCTGTCCCACATCCAAGTTGGAGTGAATGCTAAATGGTTGCAGATAACCTGATGGGAGTTATTGCAGACCATCCATTCCACTATAAAAGGATTCAACGAATCAAAGAAGAGCTGAGAGCAATCAGACTGATGACCCTCCAAAACAGATATGTGCTTGACATGATCACTGCAATGGATGGAGGTGTTTGTGAAAAAATCGGAGAATCATGTTGCACATTTGTGCCATCACACGATGAAGAAAACAGAACCCTGACAGAGACCATAAGCATGTTGACAAACCTGAAAAACCAGATGATCGATGAAAGTGATGAATTGGACAATGACAGCTGGTTTGGAGATCTATTCTCGTGGGTCCCACAATGGATGGCAGATATATTCAAGTTTCTGGGAGCTCTGCTAGCAATGGTATTGCTAGGAGTCTGTGTTGTCAAGATAATCATTACACAGTGCCAGAAAACTGCGAAGAAAGCCATAGGGATGAAAATAATGGTTGATGTTGAGCCAGGGTGGAAGCCCAGAGACCTGACTGATGAGGAAATAAGAGACTTTGTGAAGACCAACAAATTTGCGCCAGAAGGAACAAGGTTCACACACCCTAAGAAATGAAGAAGGTATGAAGGAAAATTGATCTACTGCAGCCCAAATGGACAATGCCAGCTAATGACATGGAACAAAGATGAACATGTGAAAACAGCAGGGAGCTTGAAGGGAGTGATAAAATATGGACTCCAAAGGCTCACACATTCACACCATCATGTACAAACCCTGAAGACGATGAACATGACACCGAAGAATTAAAAGAAATAAATGCAAAAGAGGTTGCAGAAGAGGTCGATGAACCGACCAGAGGGGGGAGTGTAGAGGAGGTCCCAGACATGCCCTGCACTCCTTCCCCTCATTTCGAGGTATCAGGAGCGTACTCGCCAAGGTATGTGACGTATGAGGAGCAAATGAACCAACAAAGAGCTGCACTGGGACTCTGCCCAGTATACATCAGAAGATCCATACCTGTTGAAGTGCCCATAACCATACAACCCTGGGCAGCATGGTACCCTATCAGACAGCTGTACCAGCCACTGATACGAAACGAAGAGTACCTACAGACGGTCCATGAAGAGACCCAAAGAGCCCTAATGGAAGGCCAGTGGAAATGACTCAAGGGCCTGAACAGACTCGTGAATAAAGAAAAGCAGCTATCGAAGATAGCACGCCAGAGCGAGTAACTACGAAAATTAATGTAATGGACACAGAGAAGAGACGATGTTAATACGTGAGGAAATGTGGCTACGAGACAAGATGGGAGCAACCGACCCGTCAAACGTGTGTAAATAGGCTTGGAACGCAAGAGGCAAAAGAAACGATACTGCTTGCAATGCTTAGTTGAAGATTAGAGCGGCAATCGCCAACCATATATCTACCCGAATAAGGTACATTATACAAGTGCGACTCCATTTTGTAAAAGCAGAAATGTACCCAGGCTGCCAGAAGCCTGACAGGCCAAGTTTCATAACCCAGCCAAAGGCAAGAGAAGGAGCGGAATCGAAACTCAACAAAGAGAGGCTCAAGCCTAGGAAATCGAGGTCAACCAGAGAAAGGGAGGAGAGCATCAGTTAACAAGACTCAAACTTCAGAGCGTACCATCCTGCCTCATGAAGGTCAAGGTAAGGGGGGCCCATGCAGGTGGCGAGGCTGAAACAGAATTAAATGCACTAAAAGCTGGACACTGAAGCAGATTCATGGTGAACTAACAAGTGACCAGCTAGGCGCATAGAATTACCACCGCCTGATGTCATCCAGGACCCGAGGATGCCATACCTGTTCCCGATAAGAAACTACAGTTTCGAGGCCATCCTTAGCCAACTAATTGACACATAGCCCTAAAACAATGATTGATGGAAGGGAGGCAGTGTGAAACTTGGGGCACCAGGCCCCTGGGTGTCCATTCGGCATGCTGCTAATTAAAGTGGAGATTTATGTCTAGGGGTGTAACCTGCCCAATCACAATGGACCAAGTTATCTGGAGTCCTATAGATAGTAGAACCAATAAGACGTTGTACTTGTAGTGACGTCAATCACGTGTGGTGTAGTGGGATGGGCGTAGATGCCCACCCGATAAGAGTTATGCAATCCGCATGCCCTATTATCATATACAGATATAACACCTATACTTAAGTTACCTTTCCTAACCAATTATATTGCATGTCGAGTTTTTGTAGAGTTAGACATCAATGATGACGAATATTGCATAGAAGAATTGCTGTTCAACTGAAGTTCGAGGAAGTCGGAGCGAGACAGGTGATCGCAATGCTGCTGATTTCCATTTGTTTCTCTGTTTGATGTACTTGTCATTAAACAGACTTCCATTTGCCAACTTACTGAGTCCTCATTATTGAGTCGTGTTGGAGTAAGTGAATCCTGCACCCCCTGTCCTCACATGGTGCAGCTATCTTGTCTTACAAGTAGTAGAGGGTGAGCGCTGACCTATGGGCCCATCAGTGAATTCCTCTCCTCTGAACAGTGTGTCTAATGATTTCTGCCTGAATGCCAGTAAGACTGTGATCCCTCTCATTGAGAACCCTTCTTCCACCCCCTTCCCTCTTTCACTCTGGCTGCCCTCCGTGGGCCCTCTACCCGCGTCTTCCTGCGAGGTACAAAACCTTGGTGTCATCTTCGACTCCACCCTCTCCTTCTGTCCTCACTTCACGGAAATCTCTAAGAAGTCCAACTACCAGCTGCACCTCCTCAGAGGTGTTCTTCCTTTTCTCACTTTTCCCCAGAGGCTCTAGGCTGTACTACTGCAACATCCTTTTTCTAAATCTGCCTGCCTCTACTCTTTGCCCTTTGTAACTAATCCAGAATAGGACTGCGAGACTTGTCCTTGGCTTCAAGCCTAGGGATCATATGTTTTTTTAAATAATTTTTTTATTGTGTTATAGTTCATAGAACTTTTCACAAATTTATATCAAAACATATCATGCAACATTAAATAACAGCACCTCCAAGAACTACAACAAATTTGGCAATAAAAGAACACAAAAAATGAAAATAAGGATAAGAAAAGAAGAGGAAAAAAGAGCCCAAAGTAAATATAAAAAAACAAAAGCACATACAATCATCATCACAATGAAATAAAGCACACCAGAATATAGATCTGGACAGAGATTAAGCCAAAGAAGCATAAAATGTTAGTTACACCGCATATTAATTGGTGATCCATACCAGAGCCTAATTCAGGTCCACTATCAAGATCCATCAACCTTTTAACCTCCTCTTCAAATGTACGTAGATGTTCATTAGAACCTTCCAAATCTGGGTAATAGCAATGACCAACCTATTACTTCTCCACGAGAGGCATCTCAGCCAGAAGATTTTGTTTTCAATGTACATTTGATCGTAATCGAATTTGGCAAAGTATTTACCATAAATCAATCTCATCTTTTGGCAGCAGGTGAATACATGTCTAGCTGTTTCCACCCTAGAATCATCAGCACATATTCTACAAGTCCTTCTCTCAACAAGTAAATTGATCCAAGATCACCGAACCCCCAATACATTTAGACAATTAAGTCTAATATCTAGAAATATTCTGCAGTTAGCCTGGGAGGGCATACGTTTCAGATAGCTTTGGGTCTCTTTAAATGTAAAAGGCATCTTAGCAAATGTACGTAGAGAATTCATGGAGGCAACCTTATCATAACTGCCAACCCAGTCCCACTTCTCTATGACATCCTTCATAGATTTTAGCACCGCCCCTTCACCATAATCCCACTTAGGTGTCCAGCGGATTTTGTCCAAAAGTTGCAGATTCTTCTCCTTAAATGTATTCAGGGCGTCCATTTTACCTCCCTCCAGACCTTCCTGAAGGATGTGCAACAGAGTACCCAGGCGAGCATATTTAATTTTCACATAGAGCTTAGCTCTATTATGGTCAATTTGAGTAGACCAGGAGATAAGCCCAATTCGAGCCGCACTGCGCGGGTATAGTTAGTAAGGCCAAGCAGTCTGCGCCAAATTATCCCTTCCGTCACATCCGCCCAGTCAGACCACTCAGAAAAAGATGTATAAAAACATGGCCGCAAGCTTCTGCTTATATATGTTAGTTATTCCCAACAGGCTGTAGCCTGCCTTTTTTTGTTGGAGAAAGACATGACTGCTGTTAGAGTGGCCATGACTTTGGATCTTTTATTCTGTTGGACCATCAGATTCATTGTCCTTCTATCTCCACATACCTCATGGCCCAGATACTTGTAACAGTTTACCTTCTTTAT
The DNA here is from genome assembly GCF_040938575.1 of Ambystoma mexicanum. Taxonomy (NCBI): domain Eukaryota; kingdom Metazoa; phylum Chordata; class Amphibia; order Caudata; family Ambystomatidae; genus Ambystoma; species Ambystoma mexicanum. Next base: position 264,060,337 of record NC_090934.1, read on the forward strand.
AAATCCTAATGGGCACAGGGTACCTGACTTTTGCAACAATTTCGACCCACTGCCATGAACTGAGTTTTAATAAGATTAATTTGTAAGCGATTATTCTTAGCATATTCACAGATGTCACTGGCGCTATTACAGATTCCACTATATGTATTATCAAAGATAATAATGTCATCTGCATAGCAGATCCACCCAATTTTGTGAGAGCTGATTCTGGGTAAGTGTAGAGGAGGTCCCAGATATGGCCTGCACTCCAGCCACCCATTTTGAAATACCAGGAACATACTCGCCAAGATATGTGACGTGTGATGAGCAAATAAACCAGCAGAGAGCCGCGCTAGGGCTTTGTACCAGCAATACCTGTTGAAGTGCCATTTACCAGACAACCATGGGCAGCACGGTACCCATTGAGACTTATGTACCAACAGCTGACACGACATGAAGACTATCAAACTGCCCCAGAAGAGACCCAAAGGGCCGTAATCGAAGGCGAATGGTGACGTCACGAGGGCCCGGACAGATGTACAGATGAACGAACAACAACCGAAAGATGACACACTAGGACGAAACACCATGGATAAAGATATCACAGACGTAGAAGAAGAGACGATGTCGAAATATAAAGAAACGTAACCATAAAGCAGGATGAAACTATGCAACCAGCTAACGCCTGTACATTGGCTTGTAACGCAAGAAGCTAAGAAAATATTGCGGCTTGCTATGCTTAGTAGAAGAATAGAGCGGCAAGCGCCAACTATATATATCTACCTCAATGAAGCACATTATATAAGTGCAGTCCACTCTACATGAAAGCAGAATTAAGCCTAGGATGGTAGGGGCCAAACAGGCCAGGATTCATATACCAGTACAAAGCCAGACAAAAGAGCAGAATCAAAACTTAGCAAGAAGCTGCTCATGCCTAGGAATTCGAGGTCAACCCAAGGAAGGGAGGAGAGAGGCAACTCTGAAGAATCGAAAATTAAGAGCATAGCAGCCTGACGTGAAGGTCGAGATAAGGAGGTCCAGGCAGGTTGCGAGGCCGAAGAGAGAATCAAATACACAAATAGATGGAAAATGAAGCAGCTTCACGGTGTACAGACACGTGATCAGCCAAGCAGGAAGAGGTACCAACGTCTGATGTCACCCAAAACCAGAGGATGCCATAACTTTCCCTGATAAGAAGCTACAGTTTCGAGGCCATCCTCAGCCAACTAATTGACACATAGCCCCAAAACACTGATTGATGGAAGGGAGGCAGGGTGAATCTTGGGGTATGTCGCATCTGGGTGAACATTCTGCATGCTGCTAATTAAAGTGGAGATTTATGCTTGGGGGTGTAACTGACCCAATAACAATGGACCAAGTAATCTAGGGTCCTATAGTTAGTAGAACCAATGAGACGTCATACTTGTAGTGACGTCTAGGACGAGTGATGTAGAGGGATGGGTGCAGACGCCCACCCGATAAGAGTTATCCAATCCCCACACCCCGTTACCATATACAGATATAGTACCTATACTTAAGTTACCTTTTCCAACCAATAGACTCGCATAACAAACATTCGAGTGTTACACGTCAATGATGACGACGTTTGCCTATAAGAATTGCTGTCTGAATGAAGATTGTGAAAGTTGAAGCCATACGGACGATCGCATCACTGATGATTTCCTAATGTTTCCCCATTTATTGTACTTGTCATTAAATGGACTTCCCTTTACCAAACCATTTGAGGTGTCCTTATTGATTGGTGTTGGAGTAAGAGAATCCTGCACCCCATCCACTTCAAGGTGCAGCTATCTCGTCTTAAAGTACTCAAGTGTGAGCTCTGATCTCATGGGCCCGTCAGAGGTTGCTCCGCCCTCCTGTACAGAAGGCATTCATTTTTTTCTTTAAAAATGCCACCAAAGTCGGCCTTAAACAAATTGTATAAGGTAGGAGCCAAAGCGGAGCCCTGTCTTACACCTTTTGCAATGGAGACAGGATCAGACATGGCACCCGTATTGTCCAATAGGAGGTTAGGGGGCATACAAAAGGACTCAAGTTTCGACCACAGCCTCTTACGCTCTGCTGAGTCAAATGCAGAGGAAAAGTCGACAAATAGCATATTCAGAGGTAGCCTATCCTTACCCTTGGCCTGCTCAATAAGTGTTTTTATGATAAAGATATTGGGCCTCATTACGAGTCCGGCGGTAACCGCGGTGGTAAAACCGCCTGGTTACCGCCAGACTCGTCTTACCATTCCGCCTCTGTGATTCCCGGAATTACCGGGGCATTACAACCCCGGTTTTCCGGGAATCACGGAGGCGGAATGGTGTTAATCCCCATTCCCATCGAGTCCTATGGGACTCGATGGGAATGGGGATCATGGAAACACCGGCAGCATCTCGTAATGCTGCCGGTGTTTCGTCGTCCGCCTGCAGGCGGGCGGTGTTAAACCCGCCAGGTCAGAACTGGCGGGAACATCACCTCCCGGCTGGAGGAGTCGGGATCAGGGGGTCCGGAAACAATGGTGGCGGCGGGTTTACCGCCACCGTTATTTCCGGACCGCCTGAGTTATAATGAGGCCCATTATCTTTTGTAGAGCAACCTTTGCGAAAGTCGCTAATAGCTATAGCTCCATGGCTGCCTCCAACCTCGTAATGAGGCCCTCTGACATTCTCAAAGATGCTCGAGCAGCGGCAGGAGAACCCCAGATTTTCATACATTGATGGGAGCTCCAGGATCAGAACCAGATACATTCTGACTGTAATGAGAGCTCTATTAGCACCTAAACTGGAGACACATCTGACTGACACAGGATCCAGAAACATCCTGGCACTAATAGATTCCCAACAAGCAGCACCAGAACCAGAGATATTCAGACAGGGGGTCATTACGAGTATGGTGGTAGGGGCTTAATGGCACCATTAAGGATGGCGGTGCTGATTTTCCGAGGTCCCTTAGCGGGTCCCAGCAGGAACCCCCCTAAGGGGGCTCAAATGGGAATGGGGAATGGTTTACTGAATGGGGACTTACCGGGTCCGCATAGGTCGGAATGTCCTGGTAAGTCCCCATTCAGTGAGACCGGACCCGGGTTTGGAGGCAGCCATGTCGCTAAAAGCGCCATGGCTGCCTCCAAACTCGTAATGACCGCATTGATTCGAGGTCCAGACAGGGTCAGAGAAAATCAGATACTGATGAAAGATCTGATCAGCATCTGAACAAGACACATTCAGACAGACTTGGCAGGGCAAAACAACAAACCAGAGATACTCTGACTTTAGCAGGATATTAAACCTGTGCCGGAAACAGGACAGCCTTAAACCAATAGGCGGTTTGAGCAGCATAAGGACAAGAGACAGTATGGCTCCTATTAGTGGTCCAATCAGCACCAGGGGCACGGGAAGTCTGAGCAGCATCAGAACCAGATGCAGTCTTGGCTCCTATGGGAGGCCCCATCTGCACCAGTTCTGCACCAGTTCCCAGACACATTCGTATACTCAGCAGCCCTAGAAACAAAGACATTCAGACTCCAATGTGACATTTTGACTTCAGTAGATGTTCTGATGAACACCAGAAACAGAGAAAGGTGATTTGATCAGCATTAAATCCAGATACAGTCTGACTTCTGTCTCCTATGAAAGAAGGGGGGCAGATTAACACCAGTGACAATCTCTTGCACTAAATATAGCTCTGAGCGACCCTGCATTTAGAAATATTCTGACGCTGAGGGGCTGCACAAGCAGCAACACCAAAACCAGAGCTATTTAGACACTGATGGGAGGGTCCAAGCAACATCAGAACCAGGCACAGACGCTGATGGGCAATCACAGCCTCAGAACCTTAGACTTTTGGTCACTTATGCAAGATTTGAGCAGCATCAGAACACACACATTCAGGCACTGATGTTACAGTTGAGCAGCCTCCGAACACGCACGTTCAGGTACTCATGTGAGTTTTCAGCAGCCTCAGAACGCGCGCATTCAGGCACTGATGTGAGATTTCAGCAGCCTCAGAACGCGCGCATTCAGGCACTGATGTGAGATTTGTGCAGCCTCAGAATGCGTGCATTCAGGCACTGATGTGAGATTTTAGCAGCCTCAGAACATGCGCATTCAGGCACTGATGTGAGATTTGAGCAGCCTCAGAACGCGCGCATTCAGGCACTGATGTGAGATTTTAGCAGCCTCAGAACGTGCGCATTCAGGCACTGATGTGAGATTTGAGCAGCCTTAGAACGCGTGCATTCAGGCACTGATGGGGTACCAGATGAGCATCAGAACGAGAGACATTCTGACTTCTGTGGAAGGTCCAATCTGCACTAGAACATGACACAGGATGACACCAAGTGGAGGTCTATGTAGCACCACAACCACGAAATTGTTTAGTCCAGTGGGGCAGCCTATGGGCCCTAGAGTCAGAGACATAGGTAATTTCAGCAGCATCAGAGCTAGAGGTATTCTGACTCATGTGGGAGGCACCAGCAGCAGAGATGCCCTCTGTCTGTCCAAAGTTAGAGCGACACAGCAAATTGAAACACACTGAACTTCTGAGGATGACCAAGCAGCATCCAAGCCAGAGACATCCAGAAACCGATGGGTGGTCTTAGCAGCACGAGAACCAGGGGTATTTTGGGACCAATGGGAGGACACATCAGCTGCACTGAAACCAGAGATAGTCAGGGCTTTATCTTGCAGGCAGGCAGAAAGTTTAACAATTTTACAAATCTTTCGGGGGGTGGCTTTAGCCTCCCTCATAATTTACACTCCGTTTTGGTAAACTTCTAAAATCGAGTTGAACTGTTTCATCTATTTTGCTTTCGACTGTAATGATTTTTGCATGGCGACGTGGGTTTGCTTCCTTGGTTACCATTAAATTGGCCAAGATAGTTTTGCTGTCGATGACAACAAAGTATATTTTTGTGGTCGTGTAAAAAGAAGCGATGAAGTACTCGGGCTTATTGTGTTGTGACCATTTTGTTGAAGAGGTGTTCAGTTTACACGTATTAAGTTTGTATGTTGGTGGGAGAACACTCGCACAGAGGAGCATGTAGGCTCGGCTGAAAATGTGGGGGGGGGGGCATTTCAACATGATGGTTTGGGGCCCCTCTTGTTAAGAGCAGAAAATAGAGGCACCCATGGAGAAAAAGAAATACAGCTGGGAGTTAATAGCTGATGATTATCAGGAGACAGCCAGCAGGGAGCTGAAACAGTAACTTCTCTCTGAAAAGCTATACATCCTTCTTTGCCATCAAGTGGCTGTGACTGGTGTTAAAAGGCAATGAGGTGATAATATTTCTATATACCCCGACGGAAGTGATGACCGGAAGGGCTCGAACATGCTCAGCTTGTAATGTGAGTGCTGCAAAGCACACATTTAAAGACCCAGAATGAAGGGACTATAGAAAGGAAAATATTGCTGTGCTATGAGACTCTTAAAAGACTGCTGATTGGCAACATGGGGGTAGTTAGTGCCCCCCACCCCCTCCGCCCTAAGGCTAGAGGCCCCTTTCAGTTGAAAAAGAAAGGCCCTGACGACGTCCCTAGACACACCAGCAGAAGGACTCCTGTGCACAACAGGTCACCCGCACTGAAACCTGTGCTGCATTACGTTGGGCACCAGGGCCAGCCCTAGGCATGGGCAGTCTGTCTCATAGTCCTAGAGAAAAACCCCACCTTCTACAATGGCTCATCAGATTCTCTGGGGTCTCCCAATTATTACTTATCACGCTTTTTGTTTAAGTAACCTTTGTTTTGGACCAGGATTGGTTAGGTTTCGATGCTCAGAACTGTAAATGGGGCATTTTATTCTGATAGCCTATACCAATACACTGCCAAAATCTATGCCTTCTTTCAAGACAATTAAAATATGTTCACACACGAAAACAATGTTCAACTATCTAGCCAATTTTCAAGTGTTCATATTTGACGCGTGGAAACACTTTTTTTTTACATTGTCACGTTTTCCTCACATAATATATGAGGCACGCCTTTGTCAATCAATGAAAAACACCCAGGTTACCTTGTCATATCATCTTTTGTTATGCGTTTTTAAGTCTTGAAAGAAAACCACCTCCATTTGTTATCCTTCAGCTGAATGGCATTGTGGTATTTGTAGTCTTCCATTAAAGATGGGAGAAAATAAAGTCTGGTTGCTTATCATATTTCAATACAGAATTATACATTTGTGGAGTACTTTATTATGGTTGATGTGTGTACTTTTCAAGGCATCTTTATAAAACAGAGTATTGTTGAAAGCCAAACATGGGGCTGAGGAGGGAAAAGGAGTGAAAGGGAAGTGGGTCATGAACATTTACCAGGCCCCCAGGGATGTGGAAAAGAGGTTGCTGGAGTGCAGAGTTTCTTATGCTTAGTCACGCCCCTCTGCTGATTTTCAGGGCATAGGTCGAGGGCGCATGTGGGTTGACAGCACCTGCCCACTTTTTTCAGAGGACAAACGCCATCCCCATGGGTGTTTTTGAGGCTGCATCAAAAATGAGATTTGAACCCAGGTCGTCACGTTCCCAGGGCAGGCACATGCTTACCAGACCACATGAATGTGTTGTCGAAGCACATGTCCTCGCATTGGTATTTTGCTTTGCAGGGAATATTTCAATATGGATTTTTGGGTTTAAAGGTCCGCACCTTTTATACTTAGCCAGCAAGGTTATGGGAAAATCTCCCCAGTCTTGTTATTTATTCGGGTGTTGATAAATCATTTTTTTGAAAGGCCAATACACTTTTGTCTTGTGCCCTTTCCTCTACTGGGAAAGTCCAAGTGAATTAAAAGTGCAAATATGTTCAGTTTCTGTGCACATGTTAATCAGCCCCCCATTTTGTGTTTAGGGCTTGAGCCCTGTTGATTTTGTTACCATTTGAATACCTGAGCATTTGCTTGTTCTAACTTCCTCAAGATCTTCCTGATAAATAGGCCAAGTCTCGGGTCTAACATCGTTGGAAACTCTGGTCAGAGCAGGAGACATTCTTGGGTATCAAGCTTGCCTTATGTTTCAAAATAATAAAAGCATTGCTTGGAGATTCATTTCTTCTGACCATCAGAATGACATTCAGCTGTAGCTTCTGAATTAAAGGCATATTGCTAGCTTGGACATTATGGCCAACTCTATACAGCATAAAAATAGAAGCAAGAGTAAAACCACTTCAAAACAACAACAGCTCCTCCCAGTTAGCAAAACACAATCGCCATTTGTTTGCACTGTATTCCACAGTCAGGTGGTATTTTCAAACCTATCTTGCAAAAAGACTGGTCGCAAGCTGTATTTCTAGCAACTTCAGCTGGGAAGTAGGTGTTCAAGAGCCTGAGTTTCAGAACGGTCTCAAATCCTGTCTGTGCCATTCATCCAAAGTGTTCCCACCCTGGCATATCATTTTATCTCACCTGAGGCTTATCTGGTAAAACTAGAAGTCTCTAGAAGTGATTTAGATAAAAGTGCCTGCTACTGCAAAAAAAAAAAAAAAAAAACTCTTGATAGTGTCACATATGTAATAGTAGAGGTGACCATGTATATACTGAACATATCAATTAATTTCTTGTGGTTTACTCCTGGTAACTCATTTAAATGATGTTTTGCTCACTGTTTATGCAAATAAGGGAGCCCAACACCTCTTTTGTTGCCAAGGGCCCTGCAAATCCTAGGGCCATACCTATCAGGCCTGATAATGTAAATTGTGGTGATGAGAAGAGATTAAGAGAGGGTGAACTAAGATGAGGGGCAGGAGGTTGGGGCGAGAGGGTGTTCATTGTGGTCGGAGCAGGGGAAAGGAATAGTAAATGCCGGGGGGCTATGGACCTGAAGTGGAAGATCCAAACGTGGCCCTCATGACCCCCACCCACCTAGCAGCCCGAAGGCAGAGAAATGAGAGATGTACATCACTCTTGGGCCCTTCATCACCCTCGGTGGTGTATTGCAGATGTGAGAAACGCTATTAGCTCAGACAGCCCTTCAAACCGTTCCCGACTGACAATATGGAAGAGATACAGTTGTCATTGATCAAAAAAGCTGACTGACTATAATCTCGAGAAGCTGATCATGACCTAGATGCTTTAGACATGAAGCATATTGTGGGGTATAATTAAAAGCCCCAGAATGACAAACTAAAAGGCCAAGGAAGGCCACTACTGCAAGATTAAAGCCGGCTGATGGATGAGACCATTGGAACATGAGGGCCAGCCCAAAACACTTATTTTCCAACATGAGGCCTTGCGAATGCAAAAAATGAACCTCTCTCAACTGTACCAAAATGGAAAGGCATTCAGGTGAAGGAAAGTGTGCCTTAGAACTGTAATATTGCTAAATGTGCCCAATGGATTACAAAAAGACATGTGGTGCTGTTCATGCTGACTTCATGTAAACAGTGAAATGGCACATTTTGACTGAGGAAGACCAACAACAGCATGTTAGATTGACTTCTATGCAATACACATCTGTGATTTAGAGATCTAAGTGAGGTAGTCAACATATAATCTAACATTTAAATGGAAAGGCCTACTTGGAGTTTTAAAGTGGATATTTGTTTTCCATGGTAAATAATGGTCTATATGTGGGCATTACAAAAGGGGTACACATGTCTTTTCAGCTATTAGACTAAAGAAATATATTATACATAGACAGAAAGCCTAGATTACATATAAACGGTTACATGTAAAACCTCTTTTCGATTTAAAATGCCATTTCTATTAGAATTAAACATGTAGCTTTCTTTTGCAGCTTCCCCCATTAACCTGCTGGGCTGTGTAGCTGGATCTCTGGCCTCAGTGACTTTTGGATGAGGCCTACCAGGAATGCAGGGCTGTTTCAGCAAAAAAGCTAAAAAATACACTGTTTCAGATCAAAATTGTGGAAGGGTCAGATAAGGAAAGACAGGCACAACCTTTAAGGACTGTCATGGCCCCAATAAACTGCCTCCTTCAAATAGAGAATGATAATGGAACTTAAAAGAGTGTTGCATAAACATTGGAAGAGTGGCAGGCCCTAGAATGCGAACACTCCTGCGCTGTGCTCTGGGTTTCCGGTGCTCTAGTGATTATATGCTGCAAGGTCACAGGAAGGTGGAGGTGATACCCACACCTCTTTGATAAAGTTAGAGAGAAGATCCTGGCTACATCGCACTGGTATATTTGGAAAGAATGAATATCCACGCTGTGTGCGGTTGATATAGTGTATGTTAATTTAAGTGAAGACATTTGGTCTTAGTAGTGGTCAGCTGACATGTGTTTTCAACCTCTAGGGTCTTTATCAAGGCTATGGTCCGGGTTGCGGAGAAATCTGTAGTCCCTGTTAGGGATGATCTGATTCTCTATGGGACCTGTTTGCATATTATGTTTTCTAAATAATAATAATTAGGCATTTATATAGCGCTACGAACCCTCAGGTATCTGAGTGCGGCTTATTATTACCCACAGTGTGTGGTGCTGCACGGATGTCAAAGCGAGTGCTCTACTCGCTGTGCCACTTGACCGGCACATCTGTTTTCATTATGATGTTCTTTGCTTTCCTATGGGGAATGCTTTACTTTTTGAAATGTATGGCGCAATACATAACATTATACAATTGTTTTGTTGGATTGATATTTTTGAGATATGAAATCTTTCCGTGCACCATTTATATTTTAATGTACCTTCTTACTAGTTTGATTACACCAGCCCTGATTTGAAAAAGGCCGGCTGAGGCCGAAACACATGTAATTATATGGGCAACTTTATGACTATAGAGGATAATAAAACTTATCTTTTACAAACTCTAAAAGGCGCAATGTTCTGGATCTTTCTGGATGCTTTTGCATATTTTTGTTACTATTTATGGCGGGTAACCTCTGGCTTACCGTCGATCCAGTGACCTGCGACGATACACGATAAGTTTGTGGAATTAAGGGGGTATTCTTGTCCCCATTTTTTGGATTTGGCTTAAGTTATTTTTGTCTGTAACCAATGCTGAATGAGTCGCCCAATAGACCAGCTATACCACTATGCCTTATATTTCTTTTCTAAACCTATTGTGTAAACCCTGAATACTGCTCATCTCCCTCTTGAGATAAGTCTGACTGCTTAGCCACAGCTACCAACTAAATCTTTGTGGCACAGACTGATACCAAAGGGGATTTTTATTGCTCTCACCTGTAGTCCTAATCCTGGGTAGTGCTCCCTGAGGGAACTGCATGGGATTCTGCCTAACACTGGTGTACAGCGGAGAGGATCAAAGTATTGGATTTACATTTTAGTGTGCTACTAGTACCTTGGTTCAATTACCCACAAGGTTAGCAATCACAAAAAGTTTAATTTAACAAAGTCAAGTATGGAAGGTTATAGTCAGGACACCCTCCTTGCAAAAACGGCTGATTATCTTAAAGATTTGTGCAGACAGAAAGGTCTTCCTGTCAAAGGCAAGAAAACAGAAATGATTGATAGACTGTTAGAGAAACAAAGTCTGGATAGTGGTGCTGTAGGCTCTACGACTCCAGCAAATGTGGCAAACAGTAATGAGGATAATGTTGAAGATGTTATTGTTGAGTCAAATGAGGAAGAGGAGGATAACAATGTCACCCCCTCTGGTCCTCTGCCTGCTCAAGGGCCTCAACCTGTAGCTACTGGACCCTTACCAGGTCCCACATTAAGTCCTGAATTTATATCTCTCGAAAGAATGAGACTTGAACTTGAATTCAAACGAATTAGTGCCCACACTGAACAGAGACATCAGGAACTAAGGCTCAAAGAAATGGAGCTCAACCATGAGCTTGAGATGAAGAAATTGTCTTTGGAAAATGATTCTCTCCCCGAATCCTCTAGATCTTCCAGTCCAAAAAGACATTGGATGCCTAAAGAGATTGTGGGTATGTATGAACCGAGGTTGGATGTATTAGATTGGCTTGCTATGTTTGAATATGATCATGGGCTCCAGGATATCACAGGGAATCAGTTGATCCCCTGGTTATTCTCTAGGCTCCCCCCTGTTGCATCTGATGTGGTAATGGAGTTGGGGGAGGTGGATAGGATGGATTATGAATGTGTAAAGCTAGCTTTGATAGCTAGATTTGGGAAGACTCCTTCCCAGTACCTTAAGAGGTTCATGACCCTCAAAAAGCATGATAGTACCCCTTGGGCTACTTGGGTGAATGAATGTTTGAAGAATTTAGAGGGATGGATTAAGGGTTACAGAGTTAACACTTATGAAGGAATGAGAAATCTTGTTATGATGGAGTCTATCTATGATGCCTGCTCTCCTGAGCTCAGACAACACTTGGCTGATTCAAGATAATTAGATTCTAAGAAGCTATCTAAGGCTGCTGACTTGTGGGTTGCCAACAGGGCTACTCAGAAGGATTCAGGGGTAACTCAGAAAAAGGATGAGGGAAAGCAGCCTAAGAAAGACACCAAAGAGAATTCAAATAATTCCAATTCCAGAGAGGGCCCCAAACAACACTTTAAGGGTAAGCCACAAGGGAAACCAAATCAGGCTAGTGTACCTTCTGGTCCTAGACCAGAAGGAGGTCAGAACAAGCCACCATTCATAAAAACATTTGGGAAATGTTATGTTTGTGGCTCTACTGATCATGTGAAAGGGGATCCCAGATGTAAGGGTAAACCTTCAGGGGTCCACACTGTCTCCTTAGCCTACACTCCAGAGGAGAAAGTACATATGGTCAATGGAAACTTTCAACTACTGGCTGAAGATCCCATTGGAGTCTCAGCCAGTGTATCTTTAGTATCTCTTGGGTTGTGGGAACAACAGAATTTAGATGTGTATAATTCTATCCCTCCTAATACTAAAGAGTATTATAAATACAGTGTCCTAGTCAATGGTCAGGAGACCCCTGCCATTAGAGAAACTGGGGCCAGCATAACTGTGGTGGACAAATCTTTTTTCAAGGTGGAGGATGTTGCTAAGGCACCCAAACGCCTCACCAAGTTAGCTGGAGGGCCTGTGCAGATGCTTCCCCAATTACCAGCTCTCATCCAGTGGAATGAAATGACTGTCAGGATACCTGTAAGTGTACAATCTGAAGTACCAGGACGGGTGCTGTTGGGAAATGATCTGAAAGACCTGGGAGTAGTGTCAAGTACTCCCAGACCCCCTAGTAAAAGATTACAAGCGCTTACCAGACCTGCAATGGAGAGGACCTTGAGAGGCTCTCCTGAGGATATGATAGAAAAATAAATCACTCCTACACCACTGGAGTTACTAACTGCTATTTCCAAGCAACCAGAAGCAAAGGGGAAACCAAAGACTTCAAGAAAGAAAACAGTAGAAAACACTCCAGTGCTGCCAACCAGGAAATCTCCTAGGTTAGCAAAAATCACACCTGTGATTCCTCCTCCAGCTGAGGCTGAGAGTGAGGTACAACCCTGTGTGGTTGAACTAGAGCCTGAGGACTCAGATCTAGTAGGAGGCCAGGAACTCATTGGAGATGTTGGCCCTGTGGACCATCCTGAGCTGCAGTCTTTACTGAACCCCAAAGGGCAGACTTGAGTAAGGGACAAAGAGAATGTCCAACTCTGGAAGGTCTCCGCCACCAGGCAGCTTCTCAGCTTGAAGGGCAAGAGCCTGGGAAGTATAGGCTACACTGGGAAGATGGCCTCTTCTATAGGGAACCGACAGAGTCAACCCCTGTAGACTACAAGAGACTTGTAGTGCCCCAAGCGAACAGACTCCAATTCCTGCAAATAGCCCATGAGATACCTTTGGCTGGTCACTTGAGCTTCAAGAAGACTAAGGAAAGGCTCTCTCTCTACTTTTATTGGCCTAAAATGGGGGCTGAGGTAGAAAAGTATTGCAAGAGTTGCCACAATTGCCAAACTTCTGGTAAAAGTGGCTCCAAGAACGTAGCACCCTTAGTGCCTCTCCTTGTGGTGGGAGTACCATTTGAGAGGGTAGCAATCAACATTGTTGGTCCCCTTGATCCTCCAACTTATTCAGGCAACAGGTTTATCCTTGTTGTAATAGACCATGCTACTAGGTTCCCTGAAGCAATTCCTATGAGGACTGTTACAGCTCCGGCTGTGGGTAAGGCCCTCCTTGGTATTTTTTACCAGGGTTGGGTTTCCTAAGGAGGTAATATCCGACACAGGGTCAAATCCTATGTCCCACTACATGAAGGCCATGTGGAAAAACTGTGGAGTTACCTACAAGTTCTCAACAGCATACCACCCTCAGACAAATGGGTTGAAAGAAAGGTTAAACTGAACCATGAAGAGCATGATAGGTGCCTTAGAAGACCCCCTTAAGAAAAAGTGGGATCTTCTACTGCCATGCCTTCTCTTTGCATATAGAGAAGTCCCTCAGGAGGGAGTGGGTTACAGTCCCTTTGAACTACTCTATGGCCATCCAGTTAGAGGCTCATTGGCCCTGATCAAGGAGGGGTTGGAGAGTGCTCCTTCCCCCACACCAGTCAGAGTCACTGACTATGTGATAGGACTCCAGAGGAGAATGTCACACATGGTGGCTGAGGCAAGTGATAACTTGAAAGCAGGTCAGGCTCTGGTCAAGCATTGGCATGACCAGAAGGCCAACATGGTTGAGTTCGCTCAAGACCAGCTAGTTCTTGTTATGGTACCCACAAGGCAGAGGGCCTTGCAGGACAAATGGATGGGACCCTTCAAGGTTGTGGGAAAACCTGGAGAGTTGAACTATCTGGTGGATTAAGGCAATCCTAAGGAGGCTCCTAGAGTCTTTCACATCAACCGTCTAAAATCTTATGTCTCGAGACCAGAACTGGGAGCTTTGCTTCTAGCTTCAGCTCAAGAGGAGGAGGAGAGCAAACCTCTACCTAACCTTCTCAGAGGCAAACCTTTAGGTGAGAAAATAGGAGTCAATCTCTCTTCTAATCTGACACCTGAGCAACAGGAGGAAGACAACGTTTTGTTAAATCAATTTGCCTCTCTGTTCTCTCTGACACCAGGTTTGACCCATTGGGGCCAACATGATATCCAAACTGGTGACCTTTTACCTGTCAAAAGCAGGGGCTACAGGATGTCAGAAAATGTAAGAACCCACATCAAAGGAGAGGTGAACAAGATGCTTGATCTCGGAGTAATAGAGCCCTCTACTAGTCCATGGTCTAACCCAGTTGTGTTAGTACCAAAGGCAGGATCCAAAGAGTTGAGATTCTGTGTGGACTATAGAACTCTAAATGCAGTCACTAAGACTGATGTCCATCCTTTGCCAAGGACAGATAAGCTGGTGGATAGACATGGTTCAGCCAAGTTCCCCAGCACATTTGATCTCAAGTCAGGCTATTGGCAAATAGCCCTGACTGACCATGCCAAGGAGAAAACTGCATTCTCCACCCCAGTTGGCTTATAACAATTTAAGGTAATGCCTTTTGGACTAAAGAATACACCTGCTACATTCCAAAGGATGGTTAATCAGGTTCTGAATGGGATGGAGGACTTCTGCATGGCAAACCTGGATGACATTACAATGTTCAGCCCTACTTGGGAAGACCACCTAGGATATGTTTTGCAGGCTCTTGGACAGGCCCATCTGACCATAAAGGCAAGTAAATGCCATATTGGTCAGAGTAAAGTGGTCTACCTTGGGCATGAGGTGGAGGTGGTGAAATAAGGCCTTTGCTCAGCAAGATTGAAGCTGTGCAAAATTGGACCACCCCTTCTACTCAAACCCAGGTGAGGGCCTTCTTAGGCCTCACTGGGTATTACAGGAATTTCATTGAGAACTATGGGTCCATAGCTTCTCCACTGAATGTAATCTCCTCTCCTAAATTCCCTAAAAAGATCAAATGGAATGAGGAGTGCAATCAGGCCTTTGAAAGCCTGAAGAAAGCCCTCTGTCTAGCTCCAGTTCTCAGAGCTCCTGACTACCACCAACCCTTCATTGTACAAACAGATGCTTTCAATATAGGTATAGGTGCAGTACTCAGTCAACTGGATGAGAAAGGTAGAGAGCACCCCATTTGCTTCATCAGTAGGAAACTGAAGGCACCTGAGACAAGGTGGGCAACAATTGAGAGAGAATGTTTTGCCATTGTGTGCGCTTTGAAGAAATTTAGACCATACTTGTATGGATCTACTTTCACCATTCAAACAGACCACCAACCCTTGAGATGGTTGATGCAAATGAAAGGGGAAAACCCAAAACTGCTAAGATGGTCAATCTGCCTCCAAGGGTATGATTTTACCATTGAGCACAGGTCAGGATGTCACCACCAAAATGCTGATGGTCTCTCTAGGATGTTTATAACCGACTAGAGGTATGAGACTCATCCAGGAGTGGATTAGATCCTCCTGTCCCTTAGTCTGGGGGGGGGGGAGTGTTAGGGAGAATTATCATTCTATTGCTAATTTCCCTTACCTATAGAGTCCCCCAGCAGCTTTGCTGGATTTGAAGGGTTTTTTTCTTTTTACCTGCTAAGAGTGAGACTCTTTTTCCCACTCTTAGACATTTTTGCTGTGTGTGTTCTAGGCTATTTTTGTGTTAATGCCTATGGGATTTTCTCTCACCCATAGGAACCATCTTTATTCACATGTGTTACACAGCACCCTCAGTGAAGTGACACGGGGGTGTCGTAGCGACCCCCAAACATAGACTCCATACCCTGGGACGGACTACTGTCTCCCAGGGCATGTAAAGTCCCCATTGACTTTACTAGTCAAATCTTATGAACTTATCCAGTCCAACCCATCTTACTATGGTGGTACTGGAAAGGGTTAATAGTTTTTCCCTTGGGTTCATTTTCGAGGGGTACCGTAAAGTCCCGCTCGCTAAAGTTTCTGGCTGGTGGCAGTGGTTACTACCATAAATATTCAACCGCAAATATTTTCCTATGGGATTTTCCCATTGTTCGAGGCTACCACTTTTACTGACAGCCTCTAACATACCGCCGGTTTATTTTATTATTAACTTTACTCCGGTAGGTTTTGTTTGCCAGAACTTTAATATAAATTCTTTCTCGTGTCTTACTCTAAACTCCTAACACAGGTCGGGGAACCTTTGTTCGCTCTTTTGGCGGGCTTCTGCCAAGAAGCCCTCCTTTCGGCGCCTCTGAGTCTGGGGTGGGTCTGTTGTTTGGGAGGGGGAGTAGAACCCCTGGACAGAGTTGCCACAGCAACTCAGGTCGCACTCTGACCTGATAGGCTGGAGGGTCTCCCGCCAAGAAGACCACTCCACTGTGTGAGTGACAGCTAGGCTGTATGAATGGGTCTCTTTCTGCATAAAAGCAGGGTCCTGAGGACTGGAAGAGCAAGACGTCACTGCTGGAACTACGGAACCAAAGGGGAGAGAAGCAACAGACATCTTCAGCATCTACACAACCGGTGAAGCCCTGCCGGATTGTCTCACCACTTTTCTTCCACACGATGAGAGGAGATCTTTATCGAAAGAGCCTTCTTCCCTTGAGCTGGTGGGACCAACCAGTTCACCCATCGCTTCCCCGGACCTGCCTTGGTCGAATCGACAGTGCCCAGCACTTGCAGACCGGATAGCCAGGCAGCTATCGACCCGGACCGCGATTAAAAGGAGCGTACCTTTTAAACTTCGTTTGGCAGCACCGCGGCTGGTTTCATCCCTGGGTAGTGCAGTGACTCAAACCGTCCTCCACGACGAGAGCCCCTCTTCCTCTGCTGGACACCTCGAACTGCAGGAACTACCAGGAACAACCGCCACCGCAGGAGCCACTTCTGTACGTTTAAGGTACATTGTTCTGCCAGGCCTCCCTTTCCCCGTGGTACCCCTAAAGGTGTTTTAAATCCTTTATCTACTTGTTGGGTTGGCCACCCTCTCTCTTAACATTGTCTTTCACCTTGCATCTACCTTTTCAATATTCGTTTACCAAAGACTTGACTGCAGCTACAAGAACATTTTTGCTCCTAATCTCTTGGTCCTGTACCACTGACTCTGGCTCAGGCCTATTGACTCTGGCTGATTTGTTAGATCTGCTCTCACTAGATTGATTTTCAATGAGAAATGTGTTGATACACCTGAATCTTCTAAATCCCTCTTCCTTCCAACTGTTTTAACTTGTGGAGTGCCATTTTGCTCAGTTTTCATTCACTTATCTTTCTGCTAAAGTGTTACTGTGCATCACATGTTCACAAAACTTCAGGGAAGTGTTGCTAGGGGGTGTCTGAATATATTTTGGTTTAACTTGTGCTTTCCCTCCCTTTCGTTAAATTGATAGAGTGCCATTTGCAGGTGGTTTTCACTGTGTCGTTTTGCTCAGTTTTCACTCTACCGCAAACTTGTCTACAATTGAATAGGGAGTTGTACATACTTGTCCTTGACTGAACTTAACTTGCTTTATCAACTGTGATTCATGTGTTGAACTAGATGTGTATAAAATAAATATATATTCTCTTTTTGATACAAAAGCTTTGGTCAGTGTTTCCTTGTTCCATAGTACGGTAATACCTATTGTGTAAACCCTGAATACTGCTCATCTCCCTCTTGAGATACATCTGATTGCTTAGCCACAGCTACCAACTAAATCTGTGTGGTACAGACTGATACCAAAGGGGATTTTTATTGCTCTCACCTGTAGTCCTAATCCAGGGTAGTGCTCCCTGAGGGAACTGCACGGGATTCTGCCTAACAGACAGAAACACAGAGCGAAGAAGGAGAAATGAAAGGAGACTGTTGCTTGGAAAACTAGGATCCCTATCTGAGATAGGCCTCTGGCTGGTGGGACCTTGCTCTGAATAGAGGTCTGAGGTGTGAGCTGCCTATGTTAGCAAAAGAGGGTGCTACATTCTGGCTGGCCTCCTGAGCTAAGAACAGAGATCTCCCATGTAAGTAGATATATCCCAAGGCTATCCATTGTGTGAGGGAAACAACTTGCTTTAATCCTTCTCATTGCATTGTGGACAGGGGACCAAACTGTGTTCACCATTAGCCATTTGATTAAAATGCATTCAATTAATTCACCTATAGAAAAGATCTCTAGATGTTTCTTGTTAAAATTCAAAATTAACAAATTGCATCCCGTGTGTTATAGTCACTATAGCCGATACAGTATTTGGTTGACCCTATTTTCCTGTAACCCCTAACTTCCTTACAGAAGAGGGGTGTCCTTGGTCCCAAAACAAGAATCCCCCAAACCATGCCTTTCATTTTGAATGTGTGTGTTTCCAAATTAATTTTCCCATTCATTCCAAATCCCCCAAATCCCTGTCTTTCATGGGAGAAAAGAGCAAAGATGTGTATTATCAAGTTTTCCTATGTGTTGATATGCGATATGCACTGTGATTAAAAATAAACTTGTGTTAATTGAAATTGAAATGTTATTCAGAAATATCTGCTAGTGAATGAGAATAAGTAAATTGGCATATGTGCTGAAGTTATTGTGTGGTGCCACAGAGTTGGTGGCTTGTGTTATTGTGGCATAGCTATTATTAATTGTATTACTTAAATAAATAAATATTTCTACTTCTATACACCAGCCTGGTTCCTGGCGTATTGGTGGCATGGGAGGTAGAAGCTGAGTGGTATTAGACAGGTTGGAAACCTGACCAAGTCTGAATCTGTTAAGCATTTTACTGCGCAACACCTTGATTGGGAAGGGAAGGAACTCCCAGAGTTGAGAGAGGCCGTCCAATAAATCGTTGCATTATAGGCATCCATGCATGAAGCTACATAGACATTTTAGTTTATTGCAGATAGACATGAAACAAATGATTATGGCTCACGTAGATAAAGGACTGACACACACACCTACATATATATCCTTTGCTTAGTGGAAACAGTAAGACGCTAAGAATACGTACAGTTAGCTTGCTCATGCATAATTGAGACTAACATGGACGGCCATAAGAAAAAAGATGGAAGCCATCGATACATTGAAGTGAATGGATAAAGCAAGACAACTAAGATTGCCTTTGAATAATTGTAGGGGCTGGCAGCCTGATTCAGCTAAAAGCAGATAAACAGACCTCTCAGCGCAGACACAGTGCACATCCTCACCAAGGACAAGCAGAGACAGAAAGTTTCTAGTTTACCAAGGTGATAAGACACCTGCAAGTAATATAGCCTAAAATCCTTATAATTACAAGCAGGAGAGCTCCATTTCATGATCCATACACCCGTGACCTGGAAGAACAGGACAATGTCTATTCACTCGAGACAGATGGGGGAAAGCTGTTCCCATAGAACCAAAAGGGGAAAGATACAATTGCTATGCAGGTTCAAAACTGAATGTTCTGTCTCAGGGCTTAGGCGATCAGAGATGACAACGTATTGGTAACACACAGCACCTTTGTGATCGTTCCCATTGCCTTGAGTAGGTTCACTCAGTCTGGTAACTGTCCATGGTCCTAAGACTGAGAAGACCTGATCTGCCCAATCCTTAGCTACCTTTCATGTTAAGCACACTATTTTGCAGTAGCCAATGATTTCCCTGTTAACCTGCAACTTTAAAATTGTAACATTTAGAGGTGGTCCTAGAAGGAGCCACCAGATATGGCGACCCAATAACCAGACTAACCCTTATGGATTACATTTATAGTTTTCCTCAATTAACCAATACCCTTCCTTGATAGGTTTTTGGGATGTAACTTGTTTTTATGACATAACTAGCCTTTAAAGTGGTGTAACCCACGTTTGAATCATGAGATCTCTTGTAGCAGGATGCTGTTCCAGTCTGATCCCTGTCATTCTGATTGATAATAAAGACAGTCAACTTTGCCCTATGGTTGAGCCTTCTTCGGCGGGATTTTGTTATGGCCCAAGTACTCGCTTGCTGGTAATCGGGGTGAATGCTAAGATTGCCTGTGCTGCTTCTTTACAGACCTAACAGTGTTCGGGCCGGGGGGACTGTCGTGCAATGGCACTATGCGAGTCACAGAATGACACCGACATTGGGTTTCCGGCATCGCCGTCCTAGCAAACAGGCATCAACCTGTTTTCATAATGGCTGCTTTATCACTTATTGTCTTGCAGTGTAAAACTTCAATTTAGCAAGAACTGTTTAACTGATTCTGTGGCATGGAAATGGCGACTGCACGTGGTATGAATCACATTAACATAACAGACATTAATACACACCGACCAGGCAATGGTAGACTCCAGGAATAGTTGTGCCAGCCGGCAGACAATGCCTCTAAGTCATCTTTAAAAACAAACTCCACTGCAAAATATGTGGGAGAAATGCAGCAGGACTGTGGCACATTTCAGAGTTTTCAGAAAATAGCTCCTCTAGCTCCATTTTAACCTAATTTAGAGATCATGCTATTCAGCCTCACCCATGTATGATGCAAGCAAGGACATCTGTTGCAAAGTGATAGCTCGACTGTGTGACTGTGATGCACATGTAAAAGTATAGAACGAAAAAGGGTTGCACAATGGACCATTACCAGCAACATCAAAATCAGGCCCTCATGGAAGGTTCAGGCAGCACCGAACCAGTGGGACCTAATGGGAGGTCCAGGCAGCACCGAACCAGACCAGAGAGAACTAATGGGAGGTCCAGGCAACACCGAACTAAAGGGAACTAATCGGATGTCCAGGCAGCACTGAACTAAGCCAGAGGGAACTAATGGGAGGTCCAGGCAGCACTGAACTAAGCCAGAGGGAACTAATGGGAGGTCCAGGCAGCATCGAAACATAGGGAACTAATGGGAGGTCCAGGCAGCACGAACCAGGGAGCACTAATGGGAGGCCGAGGCAGCAATGAACCGGACCATAGGGAATTAATGGGAGGTCCATGCAGCACCAAACCAGAGGGACCTAATGGGAGGTCCAGACAGCACTGAACTAAGCCAGAGGGAACTAATGGGAGGTCCAGGCAGCATCGAAACATAGGGAACTAATGGGAGGTCCAGGCAGCACGAACCAGGGAGCACTAATGGGAGGCCCAGGCAGCACCGAACCGGACCAGAGGGAACTAATGGGTGGTCCAAGCAACACCGTACCAGACCAGAGGGAATTAATGGGAGGTCCAGGCAGTACCAAACCAGAGGGAACTAATGGGAGGTCGAGGCAATACCGAACCATATGGAACTATTGGGAGGTCCCGGCAGCACTGAACAAGAGAGAA
This sequence comes from Ambystoma mexicanum, assembly GCF_040938575.1. Classification (NCBI taxonomy): domain Eukaryota; kingdom Metazoa; phylum Chordata; class Amphibia; order Caudata; family Ambystomatidae; genus Ambystoma; species Ambystoma mexicanum. The sequence continues at coordinate 264,081,309 of NC_090934.1, forward strand.
CTATTGGGAGGCTCAGGCAGCATTAAACGAGACCAGAGCAAACTAATGGGAGGTCCAGCAGCACCGAACCAGAGGGGACTAATGGGAGGATCTGGCAGCACTGAGCCAGACAAGAGAGAACTAATGGGAGGTCCAGGCAGCACCGAACCAGAGGAAACTAATGGGAGGTCCAGGCAGCACTGAACCTGCAGGAACTAACGGAAGGTCCAGGCAGCACCGAACCAGAGGGATCAGGGGCCTGATTTTAATGGCTGTCTTAAAGTGGCTACATTTACAATCGTGTTATAAAATGGCTTAGCACTGGCATCACACTTACTGTGCAGTTCTGATAGTTACCAAAAATTTAGTTTATTTTGATTTTACAGGACTAGTTCTTGCCATTGCATTTCTGACATCTCCTATTTTGCTTAGGGAGATGTTAGCATCCCTGATTACTACCATATTAGTCAAGAAATTGATTTTAGCTTCAGTTTGTGATATTTGAATAGTTAAATATGACTTTGAAGGCTACATTTGCAATAGCAGCTTCGAGTGGGGCCAAGAGGGTTAAAGGATTTTTATTTCCGATTCAGGATGCATTTAGTGGTGGAATAACGTTGGTTACTTATTATTTGTCCCTCCAGATGTTTTGGGCTATAACGTCTATGATCCATCATCACTGACTTTGATAGCTGGCGATCATGGGAGTTGAAAAGCTGAAGTGCAAAACAGCATAGGGGCCACTTAATGTGCATCCAGAGGCTCATCCTGCAAGTTTTTTTTTTTGAGAATACCGAATTGTTTGTAAATACCTTCATTTTAAAGAATTTGCTGTAGATACCCATGTCTTTCTGTCACACGCACAAGTTAATCTCCAAAAAGGTGACGTTTATTTCCCGAATTGACTGCTAGATTCACACAAATTCAATGATATCTTAAAATAAGGTGCACAGTGCAAAGGCATTGGACCCCAATGGGGCCTACAAAGGTTATCAGAACCACTGCCACATCACCAATGTTTAAGGTTATTTGATGAGTACATGTCACCAGGGGCACTGTACTCCAGTCCTTAGGTTTTACTTTTACTTTAGTCCAATATATTCAGTTGAACTGACACAATATTGCAATTGATGGAGAAATGAAAGGCCAGGATTTGGAGGGACTTGGTGTACACACACATAGAGTCATTTGGTAACCTTACCAGGGTTCCATCACCAGACCTCTGATATCCCAGCACCAGGGTCTCAATAATTACTGCACAGTCAAGAGAATGAAAAGTGTAGTTTCTACCCTGAAGACTATTCACAGCTCTGGGCCTTTCTTGGCAGGGGCTGGGGAGTGGAAAACAGCTTGTTCTTATTAACGGAGCCGCTTGGAATACCAAGGATGGCTGTTTGAAAACCCAAAGCTCGGATTTCCAGAGTTTATTTAATTAAGGATCAGTCGGGAACTGGAGTCAGTTACTAAGGAGAGAAGTGTGAATGGAATGCGAGCACCCAGGCCAGGGAAATGGGCGTCTCTTAACGAGGGCCCGATTCATGGGCATGGCTGAGGTTCGGCAGGGTGATCAGACATACCGGTGTGCTGGGACTGGGACTTCTGTCTCCAGGTCCTGAGAGTTTTTATGTTTAAAAAAGTAGTCCCGGTTTTCAAAAAGTATCAACTAAATAAACATTATTAATATGAGAATGTTATCATCATAGGATGGGCTCGAACCCCCAACCTTCTTGGTACTTACCATATGTATTAACTGCTTGGGCAAAATGGACAGGCTGAGAAGAAAATACATAGCAAGGCATGTAATGTCAAACAGAGCAAAAGCACCTTTGTTTTTAATATTAATATTTACGTGTTTTTGGGTGTTAGAGTGTGCAACATTTCACACTATATACCAATAATAATCAAGTTCATTGTACAAATATAACATTAAAATACATAATTCATTCAGTATTACTTAAAATATTTCGTGCTTGTTACTTTCATGCTATTATCTACACCCAGGAGGGTCTCACCCAATCTGGAAGGCAGCGCTCTAGTGCGAATTTTGGTCTCCCTATTCAGTTATCAGAGCCTTCAAACCCTCCAAGACAGGTTGAGTGTGTTTAAGAGTGCCATGAGGGAGAGATTGTCCATAATTTGCTGCGTACTGCATACTGCCTTTTACAGTATAACGCTGTTTGTAGTATATGGGGACCCTGTTGGCAGTTCCCTCTGAGTCTCGAACCCTGGTTTTTGAGACCTCCACTAATCATAGCATCTGACGATCGAGTCCCTTCTTCTGTCAACCCTTCGCTAACATAGTGTGAACCTTGTACGTCTTTTCATAATAGGGCTAGTTCACAAAGTGGAGTTTTTTGTAAATCTCCTGCATCTGAAGGGACTCCAGTCCTCCCGTCATGCGGTGTAATCTATGCAAGAACCCGAATTTCCTTGCTCTTACTCAATTTGCGCTACTTCCTGTCAGAGTTCATTTTCCCCTTTATGCCATTCCCCCTTTCTCTTGGCACCCTGTCTCCAGAGGATAGCTCAAGGGCAACGCGCTCACCTTGGAAGCAAGACGACACTGAGCAACACAGGTTCGATTCCCGGGTTTGCACTTAGAAACCTCTGGGTATTAAGCACGTTAGAATAACCTATCATATCATATCACCTCCTTCAGCAAAAGGGTCCAAAAATTGCCTTTGGCAGAACAGAGAGAGACTGCCCCTTTCTTCATTTCGTTTCACCAATTACTGCCATCATATCAATGGTAGAAATGGGTTAGTGCGGGAATGGGTAATGAGCAGTAGTGCCGCCTAATCCTGGGAATGGGTAAGGCGCAGTAGTGCCGCCTAATCCTGGGAATGGGTAATGAGCAGTAGTGCCGCCTAATCCTGGGAATGGGTAATGAGCAGTAGAGTGGTGCCTAAACCTGGGAATGGGTAATGAGCAGTAGAGTGGCGCCTAATCCTGGGAATGGGTAATGAGCAGTAGAGTGGTGCCTAATCCTGGGAATGGGTAATGAGCAGCAGAGTGGTGCCTAATCCTGGGAATGGGTAATGAGCAATAGTGCTGCCTAATCCTGGGAATGGGTAATGAGCAGTAGTGCTGCCTAATCCTGGGAATGGGTAATGAGCAGTAGAGTGGTGCCTAATCCTGGGAATGGGTAATGAGCAGTAGTGCTGCCTAATCCTGGGAATGGGTAATGAGCAGTAGTGCTGCCTAATCCTGGGAATGGGTAATGAGCAGTAGTGCCGCCTAATCCTGGGAATGGGTAAGGAGCAGTAGTGGTTCAGATGACATGTGTGTGAAGACTGTGTGCCTAGCCATCCATGACAGATCCAGACCCGTCAATCTCTGACGAGCTGGGCAGATTGTATCCAATAAGGGGGATAATTAACTTGAAGAAATTTGAGGCAAATCAAACATTTAGTGTAATATAAATCCTAAAAGAGAAGGGTGCTAAATCCAGTGCAAATGTTAGCACGCCATGGACAAGCAGTTGGGTAACCTATATATCATCGATATCCCGACATTTCACTGTAAAATTGCAAATCAAAACACACAGTTGCTATCCATGTCCTTTGTTTTATCGGGTGGAGCAAGACATCATCTGCAAATTGGCTTCACTTTTATTGGGTAGGCCCATCTTGGATGCCCCCAACCTCGCAGGAATTCATGATCAGTACTGAGCTCTATTACCATGCCAAATAAAAGAGGGTGACAGAGGACACCTGTGGGGGGCCTCCGTCAAGAAGAAAGAGCCATGATGAGACTTGCTTCAGTTTGACTGCCTCTGGGAGCTTCAAGTACTTTTGCCCCACCTAGGGGAGGTGGTTGAATATAGTTCTACATGCTAATGTCTCATAACAAATCTCTAGCTGACACCATTAAATGCCTTGTCCACACCTTTGACACATAGCATCTGACAATCTAGTCTCTACTTCTGTAAACGCGTAGTGTGATCTTTGTCCCCCGTTTCATAATGGGGTTGTTTCACAAAGTGGAGCTTTTTGCAAATCTCCTGCATCTGAAAGTTCCCCCGTCGTGCAGTGTAAGCTATGCAAGAACCCGAGTTTCCTTGCTCTTCCTCAAGTTGCGCTACTTCTTGTCTGAGTTCATTTTCCCTTTTAAGACATTCCCCCTTTCTTTTGGCACCCGCCTGCAGCAAAACGGTCCAAAGTGTGCCTTTGGCAGAACAGAGAGAGACTGCACCTTTCCTCAAAGTACTGTGTAATCTCTTCTCTCATTAATTCTCTAAACTGTTTGTCTCAAAATAGAATGTCATTGCACTGACATTTGCTTTGACCACATCCCGATGTCTGGAGGTCGAGAGAGAGTAAGACCAAATCGTGGTCTGGCCGCATAACAGGGGCAATCCGGGACAATGCTAGTTAATGGTGCTGGCCATCCACCATCAAAAGACAATCTAGTCTAGAATAGCTTTTGGGCGGTGAGAGTAGGGAGCAGAAAGCATTCAGATCCCTCCCTCTCCAAGTATCAAACAAGCCATGTACTTAGCAAGCAAAATACACTGAAAAGCAAGAATGTTTTATTCAGCGAAGGACTTAGTTATGAATTAAAATCCCTACCAATCACCAATTAGCCCGGAGACCAGGCTGAACTCTTCAGGAGCACACACTCTATACATTCCGACTGGGCATGATTGGGTGTCTAAAGAGCAAATAAAGCAACGAACACTCCCTCCAAATGAGTCTACCTTTAAGTGCCCTTCTGACTTGTAGATCCTGACTAAGAAACCTCTTGACCAACAATATACCTACCCCGGCTTTCATGAGTCTCTTGAATAAGTAGGTATTTCTCTTGAATACACCTCCTGCGAAGATACATTTGTATGTAGAGTTCAGCCTTTCATGTTTAATGGGAGAAGAAGCCAGCCTGTTTATTCAGGAGCCAGTTTATCCAAAGTACGAAGAAGCAAAATAAAGCAACAGTTTTGCTTTGGTCACCCTGAGTGTAACAGGCATTCCTAGACGTGGGTCCGTGCCTGCTGGGCCGATAAGCCCAAGCTACTCCTCACTGATGAGGCCAAAACATGTCTGGGGATGCTTGTTGTCTAGTGCAGAATGGGCGTGACCAAGCAGATCGGGCCGGACTGCCTATTTGGGGGTGGGACCAAGCCTAAATGCATAAGTCCTTTCCCCTTTTGTAATGGCTTGGCAGGCGAAGAATGATGGTCTGGAAGGTTGCCCAGAGCAATGCCAGAGGTTAAGATTAATTCTAAACCTTCCAGCCATCACCTCCTTTGTCCTTTGTTTTGTTATCCTCCTGATTCAGCATCTGATTTGTAAACTCCTATTTGACTTCTAAAAGGAGGCATCAAGTTGTAAGGGGCTCCATCTCAGGGCTTGCAGGGATTGGCACAACAATTACTTTACTGGTGTCTTTACTGTCTGGATCCAGAGTGGGACAAAGCTCCAAGCAGGGCCTTTTCATATGCCTTCACCGAAGCCCTGTGAAATCAGTGATCCAGTGTCTAAATGAAGTCTCGGGAGGATAGCTCAGAGGCAAGTGCTCGCCTTGAAAGCAAGAGGATGCAGAGCAAACCAGGTCCTTCCCCGGATCCGCGCTTTTATAAATAACCAATTACAATTACAAGTACTGTTACACCCCGTATATAACCCTTTGGCTGTAGGAAATCATCAAGTAATGTTTGTGGAGCAGTGCATTCCCCACTCCTCTGGTGGCAGGATCACAAGCAGTGAGCCACTGGGCCCATACCCAACACTCGCAAGCCCGCTCACCTCAGAGTGTTGTATGGAAGCCAATTCGGTGTGAGGTGGCGAGGAGGGAGGGCAACGCTCCATGGTCAGTGTAGACGTACTGATCCATCCGCCATGTGTGAGTGAGACTGTAATGGTGTCCAAGAGTGTTGTGCACCCACATGCTGTTCGCAGAGGTGTAGGCCGCTCCAGCAAGCCTAGTTGTGAGGATGCTGTCTCGCGAGACACGCCAACCGCCGTAGCCTCACAAGACTTGTATGTGCAGGCGTGATGTGCGCACGCGCCTGGAAGGATTGAAAGCGTGGCCAGTGCAGCAACTACCAATTACAACTGATACTATTGCCGGACCAGAATGAACACTTGGAGCACTGTAGCAACTGTCTTCTGTACATAGTTAATTTGTGTTATGATGATTAAACAAGTCACTTACAATTTCGTGTGGAGTCTTATGTGAAGCCATAACATAATTGGCCATGAGGATCAAGGAAAGTACCCATTATCTCCACGATGTAAGGCGCAACGCCTCCCCTAGCATTTCTGCAGTCCCCGGGTAGGCCTGGAATTCGATGTCCACAATTGGAACCATTGTTCACTAAGTACATAGAGGCGGTGGTTGGCACGAAATATGCTGCTAGAAGAAAGAAGGCCATGTTACTCAATGCCATGGGGGTAGTGGGGCAAAGAATATTTGCAGGCTTGAAACCCGAACCGGCCGATGGGGACAGTGATGATGTATTTAAAGAGGTCATCCACAGGATTGTTGAAAGATTATCCAACAGGCAGAATACTGTGCTGCATCGATTAAAGTTTTACACTAGAAAGCAGGAGAGCGCAGAACCAGTAGATGACTGTGTCACCAGGATGTGGGAGATGGCTGCACTGTGTGGTTTTGGAGAGAATACTGAGAATATGATATGCAACATGTTAGCTGTGCATGCCAACTGCGGAAAGTGCAGGACAAACTCATACTGGCAACGGAATTGCAATTGGATACAGTTATTCAGATTGCCAGAGTTGAAGATGAGGCCTTGTGCAGGTGCAAATAAATGGTGGGAACTGCCCAGGCCACCATTCTCCATACGGTGCAATGGAAAGGACAAAGAGATAAACCAGGTATGAAATCAAATATAAAATGAGAGGGAAAAGAGAACCTCTGAAATGCCACAAATGTACCAGCACACGTCATTTGGCGAATGACAAAGATTGTCCTGCAAGGAGTAAAGAATGCTCAAACTTCAAGAGATATGGTCATATTGCGATAGCCTGCAAATGGTGGGGAAAGAAGGTTACCTGCATAGAGGGGGATATAGACCTGAGTGGAAACCATGCTTGTGAGGAAGATAGGCCTATAGTCATCATAGTGAACAGTTCAAGTGTGAGAAGAGAAAAGCCACACTGTATATTAAAGGCAGATAGCAACAAAACTCACGTGATGGCTGACTCTGGGTCAGATTTAACAATCCCGCCCATTGAAACATACAAGCACATGGTGGGACAGAGCAAAGTGGAACTAAGAAGGACTAAACACAGACCCTCTGTTTTCATGGGAGCATCAGTGAAGCTATTGGGCTACATCAATGCATTGATTGAATTTAATAGATTACAAAAGTGGGCACCCAACATTTGTTGACGTGTTAAGAACTAATTTAATATTTAGACACAAAAGTGAAACTAGCACATTCATACACATTGAATTTAGAGGCAGACAAACTACGACCAGAGTATATTTTTCCAAAGAGGGCCCAGCAATATTGGGGTGGGATGACCAGGCCAAACTGAACATTACGCTGGTTCCCTGCACAGATGATCAGGTGCTCTCAATCGGACAGGAGGAGCCTTGGGATTGAGAGACAAATTCCCAACTTTGTTTTCCAAAGTACTAGAAAAATCAAGAACTATGTACACAAAAGCCGTCTGAGACAAAATGCAGTCCCAGTCAAGCACAAGGTAAGACCGGTGCCTGCAACTGCAAGAAGCGCTCTGCAGGCCCAACTCGTAAAAATGGTTACTGAAGGTACCATTGAAACAGTGGAGTCCTCTGAATGGTTGAGCCCGGTGGAAAACAACAGTAGAACAGCATCTGAGTGTGCACTGTCCTGCGCAGTCTGAATATGGAAGTAATAACGGACAGTTACCCGCTACCCTGCATAAATACTCATGATGAAAGAGGCCAAGTTCTTTTCAAAACTAGATCTGAGAGGCGCTTACCATCAGATAAACTTACACAAATAGTCAAGGCCGCGAATAGCTTTCATCACCCCGTTTGGCACCTACCAATACAATCGCATGCCCCTGGGGTTGTCTCCAGCCACTTCAGCGTTCCAAAGGGTGATGGACTGACTGCTGCGCAACATAGGTAACGTGTCATATTTTAAAGAAGACATCCTGATCTATGCAGAAGGTACAGATGATGTGCTGCTGAGGAAAGTACTTTTTAGACTCCAGGATGCAGGAGTATGTTTGAGATATGAAAAGTGCAAGATCAAAGCGAATGAATCTTATACAAGCCATAGTTAAAGCCCCAGCCCCTACCTCAAAGGAAGAACTACGATCCTTTCTAAGGTGGCAGAGTATGACGCAAAATGTATAGCCTAGTTCTCAGAACACACAGATCCGTTGAGAGAACTCCAGAGGAAAGGCGTGGAATATGAATGGCGACAACGGCAAAAAGAAGCATTTGAGGGAGTCAAAAAGAGAATAGTAAATGCCCCGTGTTCAACCCATTATGGGAAACCTGCATAACCACTGATGCCAGTGCATATGGATTAGGACCCACAGTGACCCAAAAGAAAGGCGACATGATACATGTAGTGGCTTTTGCATCTAACGCACTGTTTGAGGCAGAAAAAAACTATTCCACAATAGAGAAATAAATTATAGCATGTGTCTGGGGAGTGGAGTATTTCATGGTTAATGTGTGGGGCACAACGTTTCATTTGGTCACGGATCCAGGAGGCGAGTGGAACAAGAGGCACCAGGAGTGATGTGAGAGACCTGCAAAGCAAATGGGACATGTCGATACCAGGCAGAGAAAGATTAGAAGGAGAAGAGCCTGTATCATCAACGGCATCACTGAGCAAGAATCGTCCCCAACGGGAGAGGTGGAGGCAGGTGAAGTACAAGGACTTCGTGATGGTGTAGTAGCAAGCTGCTCAACAAAAGGAGGGATGTGAGGATGCACTCTCGCGAGACACGGCAACCACAGTAGCCTCGCAAGGCTCATGTGCGCTGACGCGATCCTCGACGCGATCCTCGTGCGCCCCTGAAAGGATTGAAAGCATGACCGGTGGAGCACGCAGATGCACCCCGGCGCTCTTCCAGACTTTGAGGCCTAAGCCTGAATCCAACTAGCAATTACAACTGACACTATTTCAGGAGCAGAATGAACACTTGGGTCAGTGGAGCAACTGTCTGCTGCACAGAGTTAATTTGCGTTATAGTGATTAATCAAGTCACGTACAATATTTTGCAGAGTCTTATGTAGCCATAACACTAGTGTACACACCGATTATGCCACAGGCAGGTACACGAGCCGTTGAACCGGGAAGGCCCGTATTCTTCAGGGGTCTCTGTCTCTCACTCATTTCCCGTTAACAACCATGGAAATAGGAAGAAACTGCTTTTAAGCAACAGGTATCACAAGAGCATGAACTATGTATTAGTTGGGTAAGGCGATGAGGGGGCAGTGACATCAAAGGCATAGTATATCATGACCAACTGTCTGCCCCCATTTTAGTTATTGGGCACACCTAGCCAGTCCAATCTATGAATGTTAATTGACGTTTGGTTCATAACAGACTATCTGTGGGGCTATGACAACAGAATATTTTGACAATGCCTAATGTAGAGGGCTCAGTAGCTTCAGGAAATTGTCCTGGGTCTGCACCTGACCTCAAGTACTCTGTATCCGTCCGCACTATTTTGGTTCCTGTGCACCCAATGCAAACAGGGCTGCAAGCGGCGGGAGGGGAAGGGTAACAGAGGTCTCGTTGTTTGGGTTGGGGGTGGGAAATGAGGGTAACCAGAAAGAGGTTATGACATTTATATGGCGAGTGAACGGGAACACGGAATGGAGCATACAACAGACCGCCCTAAACATTAACAGCATTCACCCTCAATCACAGAAGGCACTACCGATGAAAGTAAACCTACTAATTCAGAATGGCAGATTCGTTCATCATAAGCTATCATTGAAAGCTGGACACACCGAAGATCAGGCCGTATTACTTAATATCAGGCTGTCCTTCCACACTTAATGTTGGGTTATACACCTCTGTAAAACGAATTCATGTATCTCTATGTTGCTGGAAACTATGGCATTAGACTCAGCTAGGAGGGAGACGACATATAAGGAAGGACAGACAGCTTGTGGTTGTTGGGCTATTTATCCACCCATTAACTGCCAAAGGCCATGCTGCACCCTGTGGCTATTAGCACCTACTACATGCCCATCCCAACCCCAAATACATTCTCCTGAGATACTTCTGAGCTAGGTCTATCATGCAGTAACCTGAAACTTTAGCCAGCCAGTGTTATTTCCAAACAGTCTTCTGAGAGTTAATGACTTAATTGCACCTGTAATGGGCTCCATGTGTAACAAAATGTCTTAGCCAAGTGTGCCTTTAGCTACTTCATTTATAGCTGTTGCTTGCACCGAAATCCTGTTAAAAACAAGCATTGAGAAAGCCAACAGTTTGGGCTTGTGTATAGGTAATAGGTAGGCATTTGCCTGGCACTACTATCATATGCCCAGGTAATCACACCATTTTCTAGCTGTAACCAGAGGTGTAGACAGGGTAGGACCTGAGGGTATGGGGGGACAAATCCCCCCACAATCTTAAGAGGGGGGATACAATGCCCTTTATCCCCCCCCCCCAGTTTGTGTGTCCTGTGTCCATCATGTCTGTGCAATGCTGTGTGCAAACTTCAGACTGGGTCTGAAGTTTGCACGCAGCAGGCGCGGGCCGACGCTGTGGTTTCGATTCCCCATGCCATGGCATGTTTGATTCATTGTACAACAACAGTGGGGGAGGGAATACGGCACGTGCCACTGCAGGCTGGGCTGGAGTGTGCAGTGCACTTCTGCACAGCTTGCCAGCCTCCCTCATCTTCCGAAGCCAAGCCAGCAGGCAGCAACGAGTGCTGTGGAGACTTGTGACGGTGACAAAGGACGGTGAGAGACTAGAAGAAGACTGATTGTCTGCTGCTCAGCTCTCTCTGTCTCAGGTAGGTTGGCAATGGTGCAGTGTTGACCAGGACTCTGCCATTAGACTGTGTCCTCATAGAAGATGATGTTATCAGCCGTCTCTGTGGCGCAATGTTGGTGGTTCAAGCCCACCCATGAACGCATTTGTTTTCTTCATCTTCCATTTTGTTTGATGCTGGCTCTTCACCCCATTATACAGCCACCTCAGATGCCGAGCACAGAGTGGCGGCGGGCGCAGTCCCCAGTATTAATAGCAGCAGGTTCCTCTGCTTCCCAAACACATTTAACATCTAAAAGCGTCTCATTTGTACAGTGCATTTCTGTACACCCAGCGCTCACCCTAAAGGTATACGGTATACGAACATGCCCCTGTTGGCATGAGTGGGGTGGGGCTGTTTTCTGTGAGGGCCACAATGTGCCCTGACATCAGAGCAAGTTCCCTCAACATGTAACGGGGCTGTTAGCGGCGCTGTGAACTCCCTCCTTTCCGCCGCCCCTGTGTGCAGCAGGATTGCCCAAGTGCACAACAAAAAGCATCAACCGCCGGACACTGAGGGGTCCTTCTCTGGGTGAACACGTAGGTTTATGAAACAGTTAAGGATTAACTCTGCATCTTCTCTTTGCAGTATTTGGCAAAACGACTGGGGATTTAAAATAATGTTACTTTTAATCGCTCAAAAAATCGAGACTCACTTGACCACGACGTGATTTGAACATGCAACCGTCTGATCTGGAGTCCGACGCACTACCGTTGCACCACAAGGTCTTGTGTAGGTCTGTGGTCAGCTGTGGCAGTGAGGCAGGAGCCACTTCATGCACCGACACTGAAAACGTACCTCTGATTTCATACATGCAAAACCTGCCTTTTGAACGGGGGAAAGGCAGAGTAAAGCATCAGGGGATGCAGCAATTGCAGGCAGTTGTCAAACGCATCTGCTCCACAGAAGGTTTCTCACATGCGGCTTATCTGGGAAAATAACCCATGTTATAGTCAATTTGTCTTTATCCATCCCACACTCGTGTACATGCCCGGAAACAGGCATTTGTTCTTCCGTTCATTTCGAATCATGTGCACATTTCCAATCGCCTTTCTAATTGATAAATGACAGAGCAGCCAATATTCTTCCAAAATTAATCCTTTATTCTGTCCCTGACACAGCCATAGGTTACAGAGGGGGGCGAGGGATCTTTTCATGGGAGTCTCTGAAGTATCAGAAAAGCTGTTTGCTTTCTAATTGGTTAGACAAAATCTCCCAAACCACTACCCGGCACAGTTAATGTGTAGGATTATGGGAGTTGTAGTCTGAACCGTCATTTCTGTTGGTATGGTTACGTCAGCATAAACTAGCAACTCACTCCCTGAAGATTAGCAATGTTCATTGATGTGACTTTTATTTTATTTTCTGCAGGTTTGTCTCCCCCTGTAAAGAGCAGCTTGTTTTTGGCATCTTTGCAGATATTAATTCAACAGGAAAGCATAATTAAATAAGTATTTAAAGAAATATAAAGGAATGCATGAATACATTAATCTGTATTCATCAGGGGGCGTTTCTAAATAAGGTGGGTAGTCTTGTGGTGTGTAGGGTAGCGTCATTAGGTGTTGGCTTGATGAGGATGTGAGAGATACTTATTTTACTAAATGCGGTGGGGGAGGAAGCAGGGCAGTGGGGCCACAGAGGTTACCATTCATTTTGGTGGTGTATCAGCAAGAATGAGTTTGGCGTGTGATCCCCAGTAAATCGCACATGCACAATGCAGAGTATTGTGGTCCTCATATTGCCTTGGTTTCCAACCCATCAATGTTATACCAAATGTAAAACTGTTCAGGTGCTTGAATGCATCACTGATCATCTCACCCGGGGTGGTACATTTGAAACTGCTAACAATGTACTGCTCATACTCTGGGGGTAATATCTCACATTGGCAAATGGGCATTGGTGCACTATGAGGTGGGTGCAATGGATCTGTGCTGCTGCAGAGATTACCAGGACAAGAGGTTGAAAAGAGGTGTGGGGTTTACTGGTGTTTAGATATCCAATACACAGGGTTGTGACGGTGTGTGGGAACTGCCACTGGTGGACCTATCAATCAAGGGGATAGGTGGCATGGAGGGGACATGAAGGGGAGCATGAAAGGAGCAACAGGCATGCCAGTGGGTGTCAAGGAGAGTATAGGCAGCACTGGGATGACGGAGAAGTGTGTAAGGGGTTGCAATGCCAAGAGCGCAGGGAGTGCCAGCTGAAGATGCTGGGATACAATTGATGGAATGCTATGGTGCATATCATTGTCTTTTGTTCTTTAAGATCATGTTGTTCCTTGATGATATATTATAAATCTTTCACACGATAGAGACCAATATTGTAGCTGGCCCTGTTCTGCAGCGTTCCAGGCTCATTGTGCACCACCCCCGGCAATTAACAGGCACACACTGTTTCTTATGAGGCACAATTGCCACTTCTGGCTCCACAGGTCTGAGGCAATCCTCTGTATTCTGAAGTGCGAGTGGCTGGCTTTTTTTTGTGGGCACACAAAATGTCCTCCTTCTTCATTTAAATGGCATTCAAGCACGTGCTGAAGATAAGCGTCAACATCAGAGTCAAATTCTGGCTGCAGCTCCTTGCCCCACTCCATGGTGCAATCCAGCGGCTTGTCCAGCATTGCATATTTACCTTTTCACTGGGGTCACAGCCTCACAGGCAAGTTGTTGTGGCCCCTGAGCTTTCTCCCATTATATGCTGTAGTGCAGTCGGAATGCCTGCCGCAGCACTATGGTCACCGCTGGTAGGAGCAGCTGAGGTGTAGGTGCTAGTCATGTAAATGTGTACCCACGTGTGGACTGTTCGATGAGTTTTCTATTTGATTTTCTCAAGAAAAGAACGTTTTCTACAGTTACAGCACAAACAGGTTAGATGTAAGTTTCAGCATTATAATTGTTAAGACATTCAAATAATTGCTAATATACAGGGGACGGGAAACCCACGCAGGCAGGCACCAGTATGTCTTTCAGGGATGTGGGTGTTCTGTAAAGCACTGACCCCCACTCCCTGCTTTCACATCTCCAAGTCCCTCAATGCCTACCTTATTGATGACATTAATGGGTTTCCTTCCCATGGCCACAGCTCCAGGGGTCGTGGTGGAGAGCCACCTCCTGTGGTTAGACAACCCTTCTAATAGTCAGTGAACAGACGGTGTTTCCGCCTCTCCAGGTCTCGCCAGCGCTTCTTATGTTGTCAATGCCACCGGGGAGGGGGTTTTGGGGGGGTCTGCTTGCCGCTGAATTGAAGTGGATGAGGAAGGCCTCTTGCTGCTTTGCTTGGATATGCGGAAGGGTTTGTGATACCTTGAAGCCGAACACAGGGTTTGCTGCTTTATGATGATGTCAGGGGTGGACTGGGAGCCAAAGAAGCAAGTGAAATGTCCTTAATATAGCATCCTCTTGGGGAAACTGATCACAGATGTATAATGTTTATATTTTATTAACGACTAGATAATCCATTTAAAGCTTAGATGAGTATCTGTTGAATTAGACTCGAGATATGGAGAGGGCATGGTGTCGTGTCGTGGGGGGCGACATGGGTTTGGAGGGGGTGGGAGTGGGACATGGGTTTTGGGGGGCAACATGGGTTTAGAGGGAGGCCCAAGGCTGTCTGTGCCCAGGGCCCCCAAAACTGTTAAGATGGCCCTGACCCCCTCCCCCAATAAACTGGTCCAGTTCGCTTCGGCCCCCATTGTGGTGCTTGGCTGTGTTGCTGTGTCTAGGGGCATGTTTCGGCACATCCTCTCTTCACCTGTTGTTTTCCACCCTTCCGTCTAGTTCAGGAGTACCCTGAGTAGTCTTGGTCTGAAGTGTTGGGCTTCCCTGTCCCTCACAAACTCTATAAATGGGTCCCATATTGCCAGAAATGTCAGGCGTTTCCCTTCTTTTAACGCTCCCACTTTCTCCATCGCCAAAATGTTCCATATCTTGACCCACCAACAAGCAATTATGGGTCCGTCCTTTGGGCTACGGTCAGTCTCGCCTCCATTAGTAGTAGTTTGATGAGGGCTGCCATCTTTCCGGATGCTGGGTAGCTCCCTTCTGCCACCGCGCCCAGTAGTATCACTTTTGGAGTGTGGGAGTTGTCGCCCCGTTATTTCTTTTATATGCCCCAGAATCTCTTTTCAATTGATTTTTGCTTTGGAGCATTCCCACCACATGTGATAGAGATCCCCTCTGTGCCCGCATTCTCTCCAACAGGTGGCGGGATAAGAGGCGTTCATGTTTTGTAGTCTATAGGGCGATAAGTACCATCTGTAGCATAGTTTGTAGGCAGTTTCTTTGACAGTCGTACATACCGATGTTTTCTTTGCTCTCCTCCATATTTACCCCAATTCTTCCTCTGTAATGGGTGTGCCCATGTCCCTCTCCCAATTGTTTTATATGCTAGAGGGTCCACCATTTTTGCATTGCCTAATAGTTTGTATATTCTGGAGAGGACCCCTGCCGTTTCTCCCCCCTGCAACGTCAATTCCAACCCCACCGGGTCTCTGGTGGCCGCCCTCTTCACTTCATTCTGAGCTATCCAGTGTCTAACCCGTATGTATGTGTAACGCTCCCTCTCGCCTACACCGAATGTCTGCTTACATTCCTCAAACGAGAGGGGGTTACCATTGGAGTAGAAGTCTTTCAAGTGTAGCGACTGTGGTTGTCCCCAGTTCGCCCAGAATCTGTTTTCTTTTCCAGGGGCAAAGTCTTGATTGTGCGCCATCGGGGTAAACAGGCCCAGGCCTGGGGTGATCCGTCACCTCCTTAGCGCCTTGTCCCAGCCTCTCAGTGCCACCCGGGTGGGCTCTAGGAGTCGGCCCACGGCTTTTCTGCCTCACGGGCGAAGCACATGTAATGAACTCAGGGGAATGCCGGGTACACTTTGTTCAATACCCACCCAACCTAGCCCCCTTGCCCCTGTCCACTTCAGCATAGGTACCACCTGTGCCGCCATTATGTATCTCCCCACCTCGGGGGCCCCTAACCCACCCAGTAGTGGTGGTCTGGTTAGGATCTTTTTTTGCAGCCTAGGTTTTTTCCCATGCAATATGAAATTCACTATCTCTCTCTGTAATGACATAAGCTTTCTAGGCAGAATCTCCACCGGGAGGGAGCTCACCATACATAGGAGGCAGGGCAGTAGCGTCATTTTGACCGCTGCAATGCGGGCAAACCAAGAGAGGTCCTGTGCGTCCCACCTCTGAAGGTCTTCCTTCAATTTCTTCCATAAAAGGGTTATGTTAGCCTTATATAAGGTCTTGTATGTTGTTGTTAGTTGGAGTCGTTCTCCCAAGTTAGGGAATACCGGATGCTCAGTGTTTCTATCACTCCAGCGTCTTCTGAGATGTTCAATGCCTTGGATTTAGCGAAATATATCGCAAAACCGGAGACCTCAGCAAAGGCGTGTAGTGCGTTCATGGCCCTGGGGAGTGATCTACTACTCTCTCTCAAGAACAGCATGATATCATCTGCATGTATTGCAATCTTGTGTGAAGTGTGTCCCCCCCCACCTCCTTCACCTCTGGGTCTTGTCTAATGATTTCTGCTATTGGCTCCATTGCCATCGCAAAGATAAGGGGTGACAGTGGGCAACCCTGTCGTGTGCCTCTCTGTATTTCAATTTTCGTGGTAGTACCCTTATTAAGTTTGAAGGCTGTGGAGGGGAGTTGAAAATTAGCCAGGAGCATCCTACTAAAGGAGAGATCGCATCTAAATTCCTGCAGGACCAGTGCCAGGTATGTCCAGTCCAGGCTGTTGAATGTGCGACGTGCGTCTAACGCCGATATTGAAAACTTTTTCCCCATTCTATTGCCTAGGTCAGTGAGGTCTACTGCCCTTCTGACGTTATCTTGGGTTTGACATCCCACTATTAAGCCCGCCTGGACCCATGAATAATTATGGGTGGGACTTTCATCAGCCTATTTGCTAGGATTTTGGCATACAACTTTGTGTCGGTGTTTAGGAGGGCCATCTGTACCCAGTTTTAGCGCAAGGATCATAGTTGACCTCGCCATATCGGATGTGACTGTGCCCCTCTCCCGAATATTATTAAAGAGCCTCGTTAGTGGCCCCACCAATTGATTCCTGAACTTCTTATAATACCCGTTTCCCAGCCCATCCGTTCCCGGGGTCTTGTTTAGGGGTAGCTGCATTATGGCGTCCCCTACTTCCTCTGCCATTATGGGGGCTTGTAGCATGGGGTTATCCGTTTTCCAGATTTGTGGGGGCATTATTCTCGGCATATATTTAGTTTGGGATTGGAGATGGGAGATCCTCCTTCACTAGGAGGTCTCTATGAAACTTTTCCATTATCTCCAATTTATCTTTCTCTAGCAACTTCATCTCACCCCTTTGATTTTTAAGTCGTACTATGTGATTGCGGACGCTCTGCTTCTTGAGCTTGGCGGCCAGGAACCTATTGGCCTTACCCCTGTGGACATAATATGACTGTTTGGTGAGCAGTAAGGCTTGTGCCGTGCGGTCTGCCACGTGGGCTTCTAATTGGGCCCTGATTTTACAAAGGGCTCTCAGTGTCTTTAAGGTGTGTTTGGACTTAAGTTGGGATTCTGCCTCCTGCACTTCTGCCTCCAATTTCTTCCTTATAATCTCCCTCTCACGCATGTATACTGCTGTCTGTGATATGAATTCCCCCCTGACCACTGCCTTCCCTGCGTCCCATATCATTGCCCAGTCTGTAGTCCCATTATCGTTTTCCTGGAAGTAGTTGGAAAGTGTTTCTTCTATGTGCGCCATGAGTGCAATGAGTATCCCCTGTGGACTGCCAAGTAGTGTGTAAACTCTTTCTCCTGTTCGTGAAAGAATCTCCAAGTTTCTATCACCCCCAGATCCCGGAAGAGCCTTCCCAGTGCTTGCCTGTTCCTACTGTCTGCATGGGTGGGTGGGAGTGTCTTGTCCAAGGTCGGATACATTACGCAGCTAAGGTCTGCCCAATTCACTATTTGGCCCTCACACCAGTCCCCCAGGTGGCATAGGATTGCACCCAAGAATAGGTCTTGTTTCTCGTTTGGGGCATAAATCGCTATTAAGGTATATATTTGGTCATCCATCGTACCCTTGAGCAGCAAATATCTACCCTCTGCGTCTCTGTGTACCACTTCGTTTTTGGAATGGGACATTAGCCCCCAGAAGAATGGCCACCCCTTTGGTTTTCTTCCCCACAGAAGCGAAGTATTGTTTCGGGAAGGCCTTATGGGCTAATCTCTCATCCCCCGGTAATAAGTGTGTCTCCTGCAGGAAATTTATTGCAGCTTGGAGCTCTATGAGCCTAGTTAGGATAGCGCGTCTCTTTGTTGGGGCATTCAACCCCTGTACATTTAGGGTGACTACGTTCAATTCAGCCATATCCTCCCCCTGTGTTCTTTTGCTTCTTGGAAACCCTATGGGACCCGTTCCCTCGAGTAGAGTGACTCATTTCTTTGCCTTGCATGCGCCTTGACCGGCTTTTGTTGATTTGGACCTTGACTACCCCCCCTTCTTCCACTCCTTCCCCCCCAACCCCCGCGTTCCCCCAAACCTTGAGCCACGGCACCAACGTGCCTTCCCCAGGATATTCCTGGGGCGAAGGGCCCTATAAATGTCTTCAAAACTTCCCTGCCAAGGCATATGTATGCCCTGTGTCTTGATTCCAATGTGTCTGCCACTCCCCACCCCATCGGCATGCACGTGGTCTGTTCCCCCGGGGATCCCCAAGAACCCTCAGTTAGTATTCATCTTACTTGTTTACTCCCGTCCCACTCTTCACTTCGGTCTGGGTCCTTGCGGGGTGGTGTTCCTTTCCCTGTCGTCTCTTGGGCACCGAAGACCGTTTCCATTGCTTCGGTCTGTCTCCTTTTGGGTTGTGGGCCCCCTCTCTATCCCTGCTGCTCATGTCCTCCTCCTCTATCTGTAGGAGCGCCAACTCTTCCTCACATGTAGAGATCCGCTGTTGTTTACCTTCCCACTTGAAGGTCAGACCACGGGTACGCCCATCTAGGGAGAGATCCTTTTTGAGTTCAGAGCTTTAGTTACCGGTTGCATCATCCTTCTGGTCTTGGAATAGTTGTACTTCTGTACCGTTGATCGTAAATGTCTGCTGTTTTCTTGCTGCTCGCAGGCTCTCTTTCTTCATTATGAAGGAAGT
This sequence comes from Ambystoma mexicanum, assembly GCF_040938575.1. NCBI lineage: Eukaryota > Metazoa > Chordata > Amphibia > Caudata > Ambystomatidae > Ambystoma > Ambystoma mexicanum. Next base: position 264,100,382 of record NC_090934.1, read on the forward strand.
CATTGCCACTAAGATGTCCCTTGGTCTCCCTCCTGGATCACCTTTCCTTGGGCCCACTCTGTGCACTCTCTCCATGAGTACTTCTTCCGGCTGTGTACCTTGGAGGAGGCTGCGGAAACAGTGTTGCATCGTCTCGCGGTGATCGGAGTTCTTTACTATTTCTCCCAGTCCTTTGACCCTAATATTCAATCTTCGGGACCTGTTTTCCAGGTCCTCCGCCTGGAGCTCCAAGTTATGAATAGCTCTAGCGAGTTGTTCTAGGATGATGCTATTTTGTTTTGTGTCTTCCGTCACTTCTGAGATACCCGCCTCCGTGGTGTTCACTCTCTCCCCAAACTCTGTGATCTCCTTCCGCACCTCCTGCAGTGAGGTCTGCAGGTCTTCTCTGATAGAGCTCAGTTGGGTCTGGATGGAGTCCATCATCCTACTTTCCATGTTCCTCAGCCATTCCTGGAGGTCTTCTTTATTGAGTGCCATGTTCTCCGGTTCTCCCCCTTGATCTCCTGTTTCTTCCTGCTCTGTAGCGTCCAGGGATTGGTGTGATTCTGATTGCAGTCGTCTCCAGCAGTGTTCCAGTTGGCCCGGCTGTGCTTTGGATATAGATTTCGGTCTAAGCGGGGTGTTCTTAGATCTATTATTTGGCATCTGTATTCTCCTTCCCGTACTTTCACTGTCAGCTTCAGGCTCTGTATTAGTAGGGTTGCTTCCTGTCCTTTCTCTCTGAGCCTCAGTGGTGGATTGGCTTGTTCTGTAAGTCTTCAGTGTTGGGCCCAGCTTTTCTATAGGTACGGTTGGGAAGGGGAGGATGAAAGATGGGGGAGTCTTTGTGGGTAGGCAGGGAGGGCTCCCGAGATCACCACTCCGGATCGCAACACGCACTGCAGTGTGTGGTTCTTTGTCCGTACCAGCTTTCCCCTCCGCCTGTACCTGTGCACTGTGGCTACAGATAGTGTTGTTTCCTCTCAGCCCCCCAATGTCAGGTCTGTTCCTCACTCTCTTCTGGGCCCCTTTTGTCCGCTCTGTTCTGGGGGGCGGTGTTAAGTTGCTCTTACTGTCCTTCTGAGTTCCCCCTCCTGGTGCCAACTCTATGTGCCCTTTGAGGACCGAACTGGGCTGCTGTCAGACCCCCAGAGGGTGCTAATCATTAGTTTCTCTGGCCGACACTCTCCGTGGGTGGTGCTTCTCGGGTCATCTCCTGCTCTCTGTTGGCCGACTTCCAGGCAAGTTTGGTGCGCTGTCAGTTGACACACTGTCAGTATCCGTTTGGGGCGTGTAGTATACTGTGCTTCAAATCCCAGTCCTGAGATCTCATCCGCCGGTTCGCCGTGGCTAATATGCAGATCTTGAGTGGATATTTTCCTGGGCCACTCTGCTGTTCTTGGGGCCTCACCAGGCGCCTCACGCTGTTCTCTGCTCTGTGGCCCTACACCTCTCTACAAGTCAGGTCGCAGGGCGCTCCTCTGACAGTGGTGGACACTTCGTCCCCCTCCGCTCCTTCGCTGTTGTTGCCTCAGGCTCTGGCGATGGGAAGGCCAGTGTTCAGCCCCCCCGCCACTCCTCACCAGCTTCCAGTTCGGGGGGTCCCACCCATGGGATCGTTGCCGACTGCCTCCACCCGCAGGTCCGCCTCACTCCTCGGCACCGCCGCTGGGCTTTCGGGGGGGGCGGGGGCCGGTCAACCCACTCGCAAGGCCAGGGGCCAGCCCCTCCAGCCGCCCGGGGCTTCGGCGGGGCCCCTTTAGAGCTTTTCCCTGTGGGGAGCGACGGGGACCCCGCCGGGGCTCCCTGCAACCAGCGCTGGGCCCGGAGACCTTCGAGGCAGGGGGAGGGGTGGGTGGGTGGAAGCAGCACCGGCCGCCCCAGAGCTCCGGCCGGGCCCCCCTTAGAGCTTCTCCCTCCACGTTAGAGCCTTGCCCTCCCGGGACTGACCCACAAACGCCGTGGAACTCGGGCCCGGCCACTACGAGCGCCCCTTGACACACGCACCCCGTTCTGGACTTGACCGCACACGGGAGTCACTGGGCCGAGGACCGGGAGTAACCCACGAACGCCATGGCACTCCTTCGGGGAGTCACAAGTGTGTTTTCTGCAGTGCATTCGTCTCGCTCCGTCCTCTCGTGTCTGCACTCCCCGCTTCTGTCCAGGGGGCCCGGGTCACACCACTCACGGCACTAGAGGATCCGCCATCCCTCCCGTTACGCTGCCTTTGTCTCTGTTGCTCTCACAACGGGGAGCGTCAGGCGGGCAGACGGGTCCACGTCGCTCCTCCACTTTCTTGCACCTTTCCCCGGCTTCACTGTCCGCGTTTCACCGTGGCTGGCGCTCCCTACGTTACTCAGGTCGGGTTGACTTCTTGGATGCTTCTTTTCCCCCCACACACCTTACAGACTTTTAGGGGGTACCTTTAAGGTTCCAGGGATAGGGGAACTGCGAATTTCTCCTTTAGGACTTTCCCGCCGAACGGAGCACCGAGGGAGTGCGTCCTCAGCAGGTGGCGGCCATCTTGGAATCGCATTTACAAATCTTAATGTCACTGCGTTGGGCCCAACTACTATATAATGTTTTGACATTATGTTAGTTTCAGGCCCCACTTGTTAGTCAATCGTGGCTGCGCCTCTGGCTGTTAGAATCATATGGCCAGTTGGTATCAGTATGGCTGTGCCTGGCAAATGCATACCCCAAGCAAAAGCCCCAACTGTTGGCTTTGCCAATACTTGTTTGTTCTGTGCTGCAGAGTTCCAGACTTTGGAAGCAGATACAATGCGCCTGAAAATAGAAAACCTGCTGAGGGGGCAATTCTGAAGCCGACGCTAATGACATTCTTCCTATCAGTTACATGTTCTGTTCTTTTGAGTGAGTGGCGGACAGTCTAGCTGTCCACCACTTTTAGAATGTGGACGTGACCTTCGCTTGACAGCTTGGCAGCCGCCCTGGTTGCCACCATAAATGGATTTTGCTGTGCATGGATTCTTGTAGTTTACCAATTCTCTTCCATCTTTTTCGATTTTGGTACAGTGCTATTTAATGCAACATCGCCTGCATTAAAGGGTTAGGAATAGGAAAGCTGTTGGGGTGGAGGGGGCGTAGGGGTAGAGCATAATGAAACCATCGCAAGGGCCTGATGCCGAATGCGGTAAGGAATTTAGGTAGTGTGAGCAGAATGCTGGTTATGGCACAAGACGAAGTTATTGACCCATTGATGTACCTGATTAAATTATTGAATTAGGACCTAGAACTTAATGGCAACACTGCTGCACGGGGTCTCTGTTTAGTCCAGATGTTTTGTTTTGTTGCATTGCATTTATGTGCAACTAGGTATTTCATGTGGCAGTGGAATCTGGAGTTTCGCAGTCAACTGTCAGCAACATGTTTATGCAATAACTGGTTTCCCTAATGTTGCTGTGGCAATTGATGGAGTCTCAGTGTTTGGTAACACCACCTCCCACGGAGCAGATGTTCCAACACAGAAAGGTTCATTATTCATTGTAGAAAAAAGAACATTTTTGTGACACCGAACTTCTAATCTTGGCTCTGGAACGTAATTTGCTCATTTTTAACAAGTAATTTTAATGTAGAGTTATTTTTTAATACATCTTTTTCTCTGAGACTTGCGTTTTGGAGGGTAGTGTCATTGAGCTGTACTGCTTGTTGGAGGAGGAATGTGTTTGCACTATTTTAAGCGAAGTATTGATCTCGGTAGTTAGATGTGTAGTTTTAGTTTTTTTGTTCTTTTAAAGGATTTTATGGAAATTGCTGACATAATTTCATGATTCTATTTATATGTATTTTAGTCTCTATGTTTTGACATTATGTACAGCGCCCTGATACACTTTATGTGTTTTGTTCACGCTATATAAACAAATAAATAAAAAAGCACTAAATGCTATGCGACTTTCTTAGGAACGCCACATGTTGCATTTATTCTAAGGAGGAGCAATCAGCGTGAGTTGATGAGTTCCCTGCCAAGAGTGCAGATGGTTGCTTGGTAAGTTTCCTATCTACTTTGCTGCAACACCAATGTGGTATTTTTGAAGTGCCAATAATGTGAATGTTAGCATTGTTATGTTATGTTATTCAATTTTATAAAGTGCACATTCACCCGATGGCATCATGGTGCTCACCTAACAGATAGAAAATCAGAAAAGCAAGCAGTTTCTAACTAAAAAGAAAGGGTTTCAGTGCCCGGCAGAAGGGCAAATGGTTAGAAGTAGCCCGCAGGGACAGGCGGAGAGACTTCCATATGGGAAAGTCTCACACAAGGTATTTGAATCATAAAAGATAATTGAGAGCGAAGAGCTCTAGAAGGTACGTACAAGGGGAATGCGGCTTGAAGATAGACAGCACCAAGTTTATAAAAGGCTACGTGAATGATGCACAGTGATTTGAACAGCACTCGCTTCTCAACGGGGAGCCAGTGAAGCTGATGAAGAAGAGGTGACATATGGTCACCGAAGGAAGGTCGCAGTACTTCTCGGGCCAAAGCATTTTGCAGTAGCTGCAAACAGTGCAGAAGGTAAGCCGGTTGAGCGAGAGTGTTGCAGTAATCAATACTGCTTATCACCAACAGAAGCATGACATTTAAAGGGGATGAAGGGTAGGACTTTCCGAAGAATTCTGAGCTTGAAATGTCCAACTGAAGAGACCTGATCATGCATCGATAGGGAGAAAGATAGTTTAATCCCCAGGGCTCTAGCAGAGACAACGGGAGAGGAAAAAGGGCCAAGAATGGAGGGACAGAAGGCGGGGGTCCAGAAGGACAGAGGACAGCAGGAGCCAACGACCAACACCTCAGTCTTCTCACCATTCAGCTTCAGCCAGTTCTCGGCCATCCACCCACCAACCTCCTTAAGGCACACACTAAGCCGCGCAGCAGTATCCAGTCTGGCAAGATCCAGACAAAGAATAATCTGCCTGTCATTGGCAAAGGAGTAGCACATGAAGCAAGGCCAAGAAGTGGCTGAATATAAATGTTGAGCAGAGTGTGAGAAAGTGCAGAGCCCCGAGGAACTCCACAAGACATAGGAACAGACTTAGAACAACAAGGAGAAAGAAAGACATACAGGGCCTCATTACGACCCTGGTGGTAGGGGGTTAACAGCGCCGGTAGAGCTGCCGGCTCTGTTAACCGCCTACTGCCTCATTACGAGTTCTGCTCGTGGGACCCACTAAGGACCAGGCATCCCGCGAGCAGACCAGGATGCTAACAACGGGCCCGTCATTAACGGGCCTGTTGTTAGAATCCCTCCCATTCCCATTGAGCCCTGTTGGGGCTCAGATGGGAATGGGGATGTACCGGGTCCGGGTTCCTTGAATGGGGAAATAACAGGCCCTCCAAGGTCGGAATGGCCCGGTATTTCACCATTCAAGGAACCCGGACCCGGTACATCCCCATTCCCATTTGAGCCCCAATACGGCTAAAAGCGGCATGGCTACCTCCATACTCGGAATGAGGCCCACTGAGAGCGATCAGCCAAAAGGCAGTGAACCATGCAAGAACCTGGCCCGAAAGACCTGCAGAAGACAGCCGGGCAATCAGGGTGGGGTAGTCTACGGTGTGAAATACGTCCGACAACTCTAATAGAATCAGCGCCCCACCCCACCCTGATCTACCAGGCGAGTAAGGTCATCGACCACGGACACTAAGACTGTCTCAGTCCCCATACCAGGCTGGAAACCCGACTGGAAGGGGTCAAAGAATTTGGATGATTCAAGAATGGAACCAAGCAACGGAGAAACCAAAGATTTAAGCAGCTTCATAACGAATGGTAGAAGCAAAATAGGACAGTAATTTGATAAAGTGGAGGGGTAAAGAGAGGGTTTCTTTTTTCTTCTTTTTTTTTAAATATATGATTTTCTCACATATTACAGTCAGTTTAAACAATGCAACCCCCTCCCGCCCCTCTCTCCTTTTTCCTCCCTCCCCCGGAAAGGTCCGTTAGTTCAGTCTGTTAGTTCAGCTTCTGTTGTTTTTTCCATGCGCCTTAATTGAATAAGTCTAGTATCTGTATTTTATGTGAGCACCATTGTTGCATATAGTCTCCTTGTAGAAATTCCAAAACTCTGCCCCAGTCTTCTCTGAATTTATGGGCTTTCCCTTGGATAATGTACGTTAAGCGCTCCATTGCCAAATGTGACCATATTCTGCGTGTCCAGTCTATTGCCTGAGGTGGATGTTTCTGTTTCCATTTTTGGGCTATTTCCAACCATGCTGCTATCAATAATCCCATGAAGTTGCATCTCTGTGTCGTGTTAAATGTTTTTTCTCTTGGGTCCCATAGTCCGCATAGCCACACTTCTTCACCCAGGTCCTCCATGTCTGGGAACATTGACTGTATCTGTGTCTTTATTTCTGTCCAGTAGGGTTGGAGGGCCGGGCAGTCCCACCATATGTGCCTCCAGTCCCCCGTCGCTCCACATTCTCTCCAGCATGAATTTGGTGAGTTTCAGAACATCGTGTGGAGTCTTTCTGGCGTGTAGTGCCACTGTATTAGTATTTTCATCCACATTTCTCTGGTCTGTATTGCTCTTGTGAGTTTATGTATTGCCCCCCATACATATTCCCATCGTTCCTTTGCTGGGGTGGTTTTTAATGTCCTTTCCCATCTTTTTATATATTGCCATTTTACCTCCTCTGTTGAGGTATTTATGAATTTGTATGTACTTGAGACAAACTTTTTCGTCCCTGTGTGTGTCATGATATATGCCTCGAATGGTGTCAGCTCCCTTGTCGCTGCATTCTTAATTCTGGGGTTGTTCAGCCAGTGGTGGAGCTGATCATATCTGTATTTGTCTGATGCAGTTAAGTTCAATAACACCATACATTCTTCGAAGGGTCGTATCTGTTGCGCCTGGTACATTTCTCCATCCATTTTTGCATCCCGCCTCCTCCCATTTCTTGTATGCCCCTTTTTCTAGTCCTGGTGGAAATTCTGGGTTTTTAAATAGTGGCATAAATGGGGCTGGACCTTTTGTTAGAGAGCCTTTCTGTGTTGCCGTATCCCAGACCCCTAAGGTCGCCTTCAATATTTCGCTAATTTGGACATTCGGGTGTCTATACTGTTTCCGTAGCCACAGAAGATGTCTGGTGGGGGTTGTCCCTACCGCCCTATCCTGTGCCGCCCAAATCTTCTGTGAATTATCCGGTATACATTCTTTTAGCACCCATAATTGGGCTGCTTCATAATATTTTTGGAAGTGCGGGAGTGCACAGTCTCCTTCTCTTCTCAGAGCCGTTAGAACCGCTCTTGATATTCTGGGGGTCTGATTCTGCTATATGTATGCAAGTATCAATTTTGTCAGGGATTTAAAGAAGGATGGAGGGACTCTAATTGGTAGGGCCTGGAAGAGATACATGATTCTGAGTAGTATGGTCATGTTGACCGCAGTAATTCTACCCCACCATGATGTCGAAAGTGGGTTCCATTTCAGTAAGTACTGTTTGATTTTTTCTAGGAGTTGGGGATAGTTTTGGGCATACACTGTATCCACGCTTCCTGTCAAAGTGATCCCCAGGTACCTAACCCCTCCCTTCGCCACTTTCAACTGTAACGTCGATGCGAGTGATTGGATGTGTGCATCATCTCCCACCAGTGTCAGGACTTTGGATTTTTGCCTATTCATTTTCAGTCCTGATAAAGCGCCAAATGTCTCTAACTCCTGCAGAAGGTTTGGGAGGGATTTCTCGGGGTCCCCCAGAATTGCCAGCATGTCATAGGCATACGCGGCGACCTTATGCGAATGACCTGCCATGTCTATACCTTTGATGGTCGGATTGTTTCTTATTCGGGATAGCAAGGGTTCCAAGAATATCGCATATAAATGTGGGGATAGTGGGCACCCCTGTTTTGTCCCCCTTTCTATGTGGGTCTTCTTTGATAGTATCCCGTTCACCGCTATTCATATTGTTGGGGAGCTATAATTCACCTGTATCATAATTATAAAGCGATCTCCCATACCCATCTGTCTTAGTATGAGGAAGAGAAGTGACCACTCGACACGGTCGAACGCTTTTTCCGCGTTGAGTGCCAGTGCTATGGCCGGGGTTTGCGTTATTCCTATTTTTTCCACCAAGTGAAACACTCTTCTGAGGTTGTCATGTGTCTGCCTATTCGGGACGAATCCTAACTGGTCTTGGTGGATTTGTTTCGGGGGAAGTGGCGCCAATCTTTTTGCTAGAATCTTGGTATATAAATTAGCATCTAAGTTAACTAGCGCAATCGGGTGGTATGAGCTTGGGAGTTGTGGATCCTTCAATTGTTTGTGGAAGACCAACACTTTGGCCTCATTCATCGATTTGGTAATGTTACCTCTCTCTTTGAATGAGTTGAATAGGTTGGTAAGGAGTGGGGCTATTATGTCCATGTATCTCTTGTAAAAGTGTGCTGTGTAGCCGTCCGGTCCTGGGGCCTTATTCTTCGGGAGATCTCTAATAGCTAAATTCACTTCTTCTTCCATGATTTCTTTATCTAATTGCTGCTTCTCATCCTCCGATATTTTCAGGAGGGAGGCCCCTTCCAAGTAGGATCTCTGTTGTCCCTCATCTGGATGTTCCGAGGAGTATAGATTCTGATAGAATTGCCGAAAGATGTCCCCAATTTCTGATGTTTGCGTCTTCACTTGCCCTTTTTCATTTATTAGTGCCTTTACGGTCTGATTTTGCTTCTTCACTCTAAGCTGTCTCGCTAGAAGTTTGTCTGCTTTGTTTGCCTTAATGTAGTACCAGTGCTTCATATATAGTAGGTCTCTCTCCGCCCTTCTGGTGCGGAGGGATTCCAGCTGTCCTTGGAGGTGTCTCAGGGACCTCTGCAGTTTAATTGTTGGTTTCTGGGCCATTTCTGTGTGAATTGCGTTTATGTTTGATTCTAGCTCCTCTTCCCATTTGCGATTCTGTTCATCCCTTTGTGCCTTTAATGCTATCAGGTGGCCACTTGTTACTTCCTTAAATGTTTCCCTTTGGGTTTCTTTAGATATTTCTGGGATGGTATTATGTGAGAGGTATTCTAACATGTGTTCCTTGAGTGTTTTCCCTAGTACTGGGTCTCTGATTATTTCCTCTGGGAGTCTCCAACTCCATAGTCCCGAGCGGTTTTGGGTTGGTGTTAGGTCTGCCCACAAGGCGGCATGGCCGGATAACATGATAGAGCCCGTCTCTGCCTGTTTTATCCTGCTCAGTAGACCGGTCGAGACCCACAGGTAATCTATCCTGGACATTGTGTTGTGGACGTTAGAGAAGTATGTGTATCCTTTGTGAGTAGGATACTAATGTCTCTAGAAGTCCTCCAGTGGTAAATTATTCAATTTCGGTCTCAGAGTTTTGGAAGGAGTTTCCTGACCCTGTTGACGTGGGGCTGATCTATCTAAGTTAGGGTCCCAAGCTATGTTCATGTTAGGGAGAATTCTCTGTTTAGGCTGAATTTCCTAACCTGCCAAGAGTGAGACTCTTTTCTCCCACTCTTGGACGTGAATGTGGTTAATTCCTTTGAATGTCAATGTGTTCTATGGGCTATGGGGTCTTTTACTCCATAGGGTCTCATATGTTTTGCTATGTGTGTTACACCGCACCCTCCGTGCCGTAACACTGGGGCATCCTAGGGGACCCCCACCATAGACTCCATACCCTGGGACTGACTACTGTCTCCCAGGGCATGTAAAGTCACCATTGGCTTTACTAGACCTAAATTTACTAACAGAACTAGTACAAACCATCCTATTGTGGACGTACTAGTAGGGGTAATTCGATTGCCCCTGGGTCTGTTATTCGAGGGGGCACTGTCCCGTCCCCCCTCGTCGAGTTTTGGCTGGTGGCAGTGGAAACTACTTGTTATATTCAACCCCGAATATAACTCTATGGGATTCTTCCCATTGTTGGAGGTTAATACTTTTTCTCGTGAGTCTCTAACATACCACCGGTTTATTTGTCTTAAATAAATCTATCGGTTGGTATTTTCTGCCAGAACTCGGTTTTTAAAAATGGCGTCTGTGTTCATCTCTGTGACTCCTAAACCAAAGGTTGAGCCCTTTGTTCCACTTCTGGCAGGCTTCTGCACAGAAGCCCTCCAAAGTGGTGCCATTCTGTCTGGGTACCACAGGGGGTGTGGGAGGGGGTTTCGGCACCCTGGACTGAGTTGCCGTGCCAACTCAAGTCGCACTCTGGTGTGATTGGCCCAAGTGGTGAGCCATCCCACTCACCACTTAGCGTGTTTTGATTGACAGCTAGGCTGCATGAATGCGGGTTTTCTGCATAAAAGCAGGGCTTTTGGGACTGGCTCTTCAGAAGTCGCCACAGGACCTAAGAATCAGACGAGGGTAAAGCTGAGCCGACCTGCAACGACGACACTTCCGGTGGAGCCCTGCTGAACCGACTCACCACTTCCCAACGACAGAGGAGATCTCCCGGCTGGAGAGTCTCTTCCCCTGACTGGTGGGAACAACCAGTCCCCTTTGCCTTTTCTTCGCTTCCAGGGGCTAGTGGTGGAATTGCCCATGCTGAGCACCCTGGCAACCGGATAGCCACTAACCCGTACCGCAACCAAAGGGTGGTGCCTTGTGACGGAGCACTCCGCGGCTGGTCTCTTCCCTGGTGGTGTAACGATCTTCAACTTTCCTTCGACGACGAGATCATCTCTTCTCTTGGCAAAGCCCCGACTTGCATCCACCACCAGAAACAACTGCCCCCGCCGGAGCTGTCTCTCCACATACAAGGTACCGTGTCCACCTGGCTTCCCTTGTGTCGGTTAGCGTGAGGTGTCTTAATCCTCGCCTCTCCATTGGGTCGCCTCCAAGCCTTCTTAACTTTCTGTTCTGAACTGGTCCAATATTTCTGTGATAATTTGCGCCAAAGACTCGAAGTGCATTTCCACTGTGATACTTTTTGGGACACATCGCCTTGCCTCTCTCCGAGTGGGCCTGGCCTCTGAACTTTGCGATCTACAGTAGACCCTGCCTTACTTGCCTTGCATTTGTTCGTAAAAGTGTTTGTATCGAGTTGATTTCATGCCCTGCCTTTTCTCTCCCGTCCTAACGAATACTAGAGTGCCATCTAGGTTAAAGCATTCACCTCTGTCTGCAAATAAGTGGTGCCGTTGAACCTAGACTTGTCGAACTATTGTTAGGGGGATTAATTTACTTATAGTAATTGTAATTGAAGTTGTTTGCCGTATTAGTGCCAGAGTGTTTTTCATAGATGTGTTGTTATAAATAAATACCTATATATCTTTACACCCAAGCTCTGTTCCGTGTCTGCTTGTTCTACTGTGTAAATTGCCCTATTTTGTATACTTCACATACTGCCTAACTTTTCTTGAGAGAAGTCTGACTGCTCAGCCACATCTACCAGGTGAATCTGTGTGGTACAGACAGCTACCAAGTGGGTTTACTGCCAAACACCTGTAGGGCTAAATCTTTTGCAGTGGTCCCAGAGGGAACTGCACAGGTTTCCGCTTAACAATGTCCCCTCCCAATATTATCTCCCCTACTGCAAACTGCTCCAGTTTATCTAACGTATCCTTAAGAAACCCCCCCTGTCCTGTATTTGGGGCATAAAGTTCCACCATCGTGATGGAGTGGCCCTCTAATTTCGCATTCACTAGGACATATCTGCCCTGTTTGTCTATTTTTGTCCGAATTATCTGCGCATTCACTGTGTTCCTGAAGGCAATCAGTACCCCCGCTCTCTTTTCTTGGGCGTTGGCTTGTACAATTTGATTATAACCTTTTAGTCTAACCTCACCCCTATCCTGTGCTTTAATGTGGGTTTCCTGTAGCATTATAATTTCGTATTTTCCCTGCCCCAGGAAATGTTCGAGATTCTTCCTCTTGACCGGGGAATTCATTCCCCTTATATTGTATGTCAGTATCTTTAACCCCATCCCACCTTGAGTTGTTGGATTTTTATTTATGATACTCTATTAGGCGATGGATATATGCTGTCCTTTCCGTTTCCCTCCCCCCCTTCCAGCACTGCCTCCCCCAAACTGCATGGCATCCATCACCCTTCCCCCCATAACTACCCTGAGGAGGGCTTTGGTTCCTGTGATCGCCTTGGCGTATAGCCTTCTGCGCAATGCCCTCCATCACCTCAGGGATAACTCGTTGGGTGTCATAAAACACTTCTTGATTCCATTTTGCGTCCTGGGAGCCCCCCCCGCCCTGATATGATAATGATATGATATGATATGGCATTTGTAACGCGCCTATACACAAGTGTTCCTGCACCTCGTTTGTGTAGATTGCTCGCTCTTCTCTTGGTCGTGCAAGATCGGGATGGAGGATCTACTCTGGGGTGTGGTCCTCCTCAGTTGGGAGCTTTCTGCTCTCTGCCGTGCTCCTATTTCTTTGTCTGTGGTCGGTTCATTCTTCTATCATTCGTCATCCATCCCCATGTGGAAGTCCTTGCAATCGATCTTCCCCTTTCTCTGTCATGGTGGTCTCTCTCCTGGTCCTGAATTCCCATTATTTGCATTCCTTCTTCACATGTTGTTATCCTGCGTTGCTTCCCGTCCCATACGAATAGTAGTCCAAGCGGGAATGTCCATGTGTACCTAATTTGTTTCGCTGTTAGCTCTCGCACTACTGGGCCCATGTCTCTTCGTTTCAATAGCGCTGATTGCGCTAAGTCCTGATACAGCTGTCCTGTCCATTCATGCGGATATGTTCCATTGTTCTTGCTCGTCGCAGGATTTGCTCTTTTTGGGGATATGATGTGAGCGCTACCAGGACGTCGCGAGGTCTTGCGCCCGGTTCTTCCGTTCTCTTTGGGCCTACTCTATGTACCCTGCCTATTGGCACATCCTCATCTTCTTTTCCGTCTAATATGTCCTTGAATACTTGCTGGACTGCATCTTTTACGTCTTTTTCTTCAATTGTTTCCACCATATTTTTTATCCTTATCTTTGACCTTCTTGAACGATTTTCTAAATCTTCACTCTGTACTTCGAGATTGTGTGTCAGGCATATTAAGCGTTCCTGGGCCTCTGCGTGTTGTTGCGCTTCTTCTTCTAGGTTTTGCACCACTTTTTCCAGGGTATCTGTTCGCTCGCCTATATTAGTTACTTCTGTCTTTAGTTGTTGTATTGCCGCCTTCATTTCACCCTTCATTGTCTCAAATTGGGTTTGCACTGTGGTCATGAATTGTGCTTGCAGTTCCCCGAACCATGCCCTCATATCCTCTTTTGTCACCATCTCTGTGTTTGACTTTTTCGTGTCCGTATTGGCTGCGTGTTCCCCTTGGTTCTTTTTTTTCCCCTGTGTTGTATGGTCTCCATCCCAGAGTTGCAGGAGATTTTGGTCAAGCTTCCCTTGAGGTGTCTGTTGGCTCCCTTGTTGTTGCTTCCCCCTGGACTTGGACATAGGTGCAGATGGTTCTTTGTTTTACTTTGGCTGATACTTGTTTGACCTTACATGGTTTGTCCCGTTGTACTCGATCTCTAGGTGCCACCCGGCAATGCAGTGCACCCTTGGGTCCCGAGTGTCGTTTTTGGTTCTTGCTACTGTAGTCGTATCCGCAAGGGGTGTTGTATTTGTTACAGCAGCCCCGCTCTCCTCTTGCTTCTGCTCTCTCACTTATTAGGGCTCTGGCTTACTTGGCCTGCGCCAGTGTGGGTTGCTCCTCTGGTGTCCTGTTTCCTGTTTCTCCCCCTCTGTCACCCCTTGTTATGTATGGTGTTCTTTGGCCTGTATTATATCATGTCCTGGGCCTCTGTGTCCTCTTTGTTGTTTCTGTGTCCCCGCCCCATTGGATTCTGCCGTGCGCTGTCTTTCTCCCCTCCTCCATGCTTCTTTTGTGGGGTCACCTCTTTTTGGTGGGGGGGCCTTGTTGTCCCCATATGTTGCTCTGGGGATTGTAGTGTGCGTGGTGCGGGGTTCTCCCGCTTCGGTTTTCGCTGGGGTGAGGGGGCAGGCAATGGAATTGCCTCCCTCCGTATTGCGAGGCGTATGGGGGGTGCTCCTTTCCTCTGGCTTCTAATCTTCTCGGCCAAGCAGGCCACCTCCCTTGCATCCCCTCCCCGCTTGGGCGGGCTGCGTTACCTCTGGGTCTATGCGGCTCTCGTGGGTCTCTCTGCTGCCGGCGATGTTCGCGTAGCCGAGCCCGTTGGTCTCTGGGGTGCGTGGGTGGGGGGGAGCCCGTCTCTCCGATCGGCTATCTGCTGTCCTTCTGTTGCGTGCATTTCCCCTTCTCTCGGAGGGCTGATTCTCCTTCCACGTCTGCGGCTCCGTACCTGGTGCTCCTTCGTGCTGCGCCTCTGCTTCTTCCTGCTGCCGCCGATGCTGTTGATGGATGGTTCCGGCGTCCGTTTATGGAAGTGCGGCGGCCCTGGAAAGGCCTCTCCTGGGACCCGTTGGGTGTTTCTTTTCTCAGTCCTCTCCTCAGGCGCGCTTTGTGCTGCAGATTTGGTTCTTTCTCTTGTCCACCATCCCCGAGCTTCTGCTGCTTCTGTTAGGCGAGTAATCCGCTTTACTGCCTTGTTTTATTGGCGCAGCGCGGGAGGGAGAGCGGAGCCACCTCAGGTACGTCTTTCCCTCTCCACCACCATCTTGGAATGCCAAGAGAGATGGTTTCTTAAGCAGAGGTATTACCAAAGCATGTTTCAGGTCACTAGGAATATGACCAGAGGAGAGAGAAGTGTTAATTGCCATAGTAATCCATGAGATAAGCTCTGCAGAGATCTCTTTAAGTAGAGAAAGAGGAAAAGTATCAAGAGGTGAAGCAGCTTTCAATTTATGAATAGCAGCAAGAACATCGTAATCAGAGAAAATTGGGAAAGTAGAACAGTTTGCAGTGGACAGAGAGTCCAAAGGGAGATGAGTAGAAATTGAAGGGGGAACAGGCAGAAGCAATTTTAGGACAAATGGTAACGATTTTATCAAAAAAGAACTACTAGAGGGATTCTCAAAACACCTGAGAGGGCATTATCCCAGAGTTGGCCTTGTTAGGAGAGGACAGATAATGTACCAAGTCAATCTCAACCTTAGCATTAGGAAAAAACTGCGGTGGAGGGCAAAGGCCCATTACATCTTTGTCTTTGTAAGTGTGTTCGGCAAAGAATTGCTTCAGCCTGATTTTTCGCATGAGTTCAATACATTCGACACGCATTTGGAAAGGGTCGTACCGGGCCGTTGGAAGGAAAGATAGCCTTTCTGTAGGATCTCTTGTTCGGGAATGGTCAAAGTATATGCAGATTGATTGACGACGTATTGCTCCTTGTCCTCGGCTGCGTGTGACCACTGATGATTGTGGGTGGTTCTGCCATCGAGATCGATTCTGTCCTCTGCCACGCTGGCCTAAAAAAGGCACAGCAGGGGATTTCCCTTGATTGGTTCCACCAAACTGGACTCTTCTGTTTTGCCAATTGCTGTTGCCTGAGCTGTTTCTCGAATTGCTACTTGAACTATTCCAAGATCTATTGAGGCCACCCCTTTGGAGGTTCTTAAATCGTAATTGAGCAGCATCCCTTCTGGCTTGTTTAGCCTCTTCGGGGAAGTACTCCTCACCTGTATAGGGATATACCTTCACATGAGTGAAAGCTGAAAGGTCTTTCTTGAGTTTACCCTCCCCCCCTTTTTTGGCCACTGGCTCACCCAAGCACCACTCGACGCGTCTCCATGGAAATGGGATGCGTTTGTGCAGTCATCAGCGCGACCACGCTTATTAGTTGGGTGAGGTGTTTGGGCACACTTTTCCCCGCCCGGAAGCGTTGCATCAAGCAGCTCGCTCGTAGTACGAGGTAAGCAGCCCCTGCTTGCCCTCGTGCCCCTCTGCAGGCACCTAGTTTAATATCGGCCTGTTTCAGTGTGTTTTCTGTGGCTTAGCCCGACTTTCGTAATCTGTCCCTGCAGCGTATGATGCTGCACGACGCGTACATCAGTATAATCTTCAGCTGTGCCAGATTCCCTATGTAGGTAAGCAGGATCTCCTCCAGGTCTGTTTGCTTCATTAGCCCCAGAGTTCAGATGCACGCATGGATGGGACAGTTGCACAGCTATACGATTGAACCCACCTTAACAAGTCTAAACTTTGTATTTTGGCATGCGGGCCAATTGACACACTGTGCATGAGATGGGTTTCACGACCCAGACCCGCATGTGACACCCTTTCAACCTTCACTCCCCCCCCGGGTGTGCTCTTTCTCCCACGTGACTCCGAGACTCCCACTTCACCCCATTGGTGCCCAGGCACCACACCACTTCTGCAAATTAATTTACGGCACTGTCTCTATTATTCCTTCGGTTGAAGGATGCCAATCTTTGTCCTTGAGGCAGGGAGAGTCAGGTTCTGGTTTTTCTAACCTCCTGTCCCCTTTTCTCCCTCCCCTCCCCCTTTTTTTGTCTCCTTTCAGGGGACACACATAGTGACTTCTCCAGTACAATAACACTGGATGAGAAATTCGCTTTTCCATGTTACAATTACGGTCCTGATGAAGATGGACCACTTGTCTATTGCCATCGAAACCAGTCGACTTCCAAGGTCATGAGGGCTCTCATTACCTGTTCGGATATCTCCCATCATATCTGAGAGATACTGGTTGGAGAAACTAGATTGCACACTCACTCAGATGGAGTGTGTTCTTTTATTAGAGCCATTTTTAGCTTTGTTGTTTGTATAAGACATTCCAACTGCACTTATGGTTTTCCAGTAACAGTGACCTAGGGGTACAATTAAAGAGTTCGCACTGAGCCTGGAACCCTATCAGTGAACCTTCCTCCAGGGTTCCCTCATAACAAGCTGGTTATGACATAATCTATTATGCAGTTCTGCCCCTTATTGCCCCAGCCAGTTGGAAATGTTCTTAATGTATGTTACTGTCCTGAGTAGGTATATGCCACTAATTTAGAAAGTTAGGGTCAGCTCTCCTTTCTATCACTATTAGATAGGCGTTGCATCTAGGGTGAGGCACCCCCGATAGGGTCAGGATGTTCTTCCCCAGGGCTAGCTTTTAGCTAGGTTGACTTCCTTCCTTTTAGACTTGTATATGATGCAGCAGGATTTGAAGGTGAAACATGCTTGCAAGGGGAGCCAGTGTAGTTTGATGAGGGCCACGGTTCTGTGGTCGAATTTGCAGGGTCCCTTGATGATTCGTGCTGCAGCATGTAGGATGCATCTCAGGGGTACAAGGGTGGTCGCCGGTCGTGGTCTTCCATCATGAACCCCTATTGTTTCATTGGCACTTCTCCAATGTTTCGGTGGCATCTGCTTGTGTGAAGTACTTTGTTTCGCAGTGTGTACCAGCGCCTCCTCCATTCTAGTGACATCTTAATCAGTGGGGGTCATTACGAGTTTGGAGGTAGCCATGGCGCTATTAGCGCCATGGCCACCCCCTTACCGCATTCCTGATCCATGTTCCCGGAATGGGGACTTACCGGGTCATTCCGACCTTGGAGGACCAGGTAATTCCCCATTCCGGTAACCATTCCCCATTCCCATTTGAGCCCCCATAGGGCTCAATGGGAATGGGGATGGAGCTAATAACGGGCCCGCTATCAGCGGCCCATTATTAGCTCTGAAGTCCCTTAACGGGTCCCTTCCCTAACGCCTGGTAAAACCAGGCGTTAGGGAAGGGACCTGCTAAGGGACCTCGGAATAGGGTGGTAAGGGATTACCGGCAACAATGCCCTTACCAGTGCCGGTAATCCCTTACCACCTACCTCGTAATGACCCCCAGTGCCTTCAGGTACCAGTGTGACAAGTACATTTCACCACTCATTTCCACATGCTGCATGTTTATTACATCTTTGGCCAAAAGCATATTGTTGAGATGCCATGTTTAACGAGGCATCTCGTAAACTTCTTCTTCGTGAACTTCCTTTGCACCTGCGAAGAAATCGAAGCGAGTGTTGCTTGGACACTGAATGTTCAGTTGAATGGTTAAGTTGTGTGCTCACATCGGCTAAACATTTTCTTTTAAATACACCTAAATAGTGGAACATCTCAAGCAATGCAATTCATCACCAACATGTGCAATATTGGCCCCGGCAGTTATAGCAGGTTTACAAAGAAATGCAATTTAGCACAATCTTAACTTGTACCACCTTGTGAGGCTTATGTTATCCGACAACAAATTGTATCGGAAGGCCTGATTTGGATGTATGTCTGTAAAGTGCACGCTATGACAGTTCTCTGTGGACAGTTGTCTGTGTACATCACACTCACGCAGCGCACATTTCTCTTACGCTGCTATTGACACCTTTGTAAACCAGCAGCTGATTTAGGAATAACTGTCAGATTTTTGGTAGATTCTTTTGTATGTTTTGTTAAAATATATTTTGTACTGCCCCATATATGCAGTTATTTATTATTTATTTATTGGTCATTTAGCCAATAAAATAACTTTTGACCAAAAAGAACAAGAATACATTGCATACCCAAATAAAGCATTTAAAACGCAGTGACGTAATTTTAAAAAAAGGGGGGGAGGGGAAGAGAAATACAGTCAATTAGGAAACACGCTGCTATACAATACAATAACATAAAGGGCATCTGCTCTTAGTACCAAAAGTGTTTTTAAAACTAGGCGCTCTTCAGTAAGGTACATATCAATAAAAACTAAAAAGGAAAAAAATACCTTCCGTACACATTTTCAATAAAGTGCGTTCAAAGTGCGTTCATGAAAGTGCATTCTGTAAAGTGCATTCAATGTAAAAACATACGTAAAGTTCTTAGGTGCATGTCCTGTAAAGGATTGTCCAACTGCAGACTATCTAAAAAATAAAATAATTGAAACTACCATAGAGGTCGTACGACCAGCCAAACAATCTTTCCAAAACTCTCCACCATTACAGCCGATAAATCATCTGCCCTTATGGAATTTGTTAAAATACAGTTGCCTTTTATCCTCTAGATTAGAGCAAGCTACCAACAAGTGAAACAGTGCCTCTTTCACATTAGTTTGAGCACTTTAACGACACATCAGATTATTTTGTGGCAAGTAGTGACATCTTCCACAAATCTCTCGAGTCAAATACAGATTAAATCTGAATTTCATGATAGATCTTCAAACATGTCTATTCAGATATCTGTGCAAATATGGAGCAATTACACCTTGTTTCTTATGATCCATACTGAAATGTTCGAGAGATTGGTAAAAGAATGGAACTCTACTATGGTTTGCACACAGTCGGCCATGTACAACATCTTTTTGACCCTCTCTGGGTAACTCATAAGGTCAGTATCAGTTAGACCAATTTTTGTGAGCAACCCAGAACAGAATGGCACAAACCCTTTAAGAAGCAAGTATTCTTACCCGGAATAGCCAAGATCAGGTCTAAAAACAAAAAGTCTTTCACAGGTACCAATAATTTCGAATCAAAGGATAAGAGTCTCTAGTGTGCTCTAACCTCCAGTGAACACACTCCAAGTTCATAACGTAAAACAGAAATGGGAATATATTTTTGTAAACACAGCACTCCTTTCCAGACCAGACTTTCCAAATTTTTTAAACTCTTTAAAATCCACGGATAAAAAGTTTCAATTGCATTTGCATTTCTGGGTAAAAGCTTTACTTCATAAAATCTGACGATTGGTCTGACGGAAAACGTACCAAATTTAGACTCTACTCGCTTCATTTCGAGAACCATTGCCATTGTGTGTGCTCTGACCCATTCCTTTACTTTAGAAATACTAGGTTTAGAATACACTGGAAAACCTAAATAACTAAAATTGTCCAACTTTTTTAATACCTCTGTTGCTGATCGCCATGTATAAGAAGATTCCCTAGTCTTAGTCAAACTCATTATTTTTGTTTTTTGTGGGTTTATTGCCAAAGAGTTTGCACAGGCATAGCCATTAAATGCAATGCATCCAGTAAATATTGTAGACCCCGTTCTGAAGAAAAGAATAGGAGAAAATCATCCCCATAACTAAGCCATATTATTTTCAAATTGGCTAGTTTAGGTGAAGCGAATTATGTTTTCATCAAGTATTCCTATAGGGGGCGTGGCTACAGAGCCATGTAGGAGGACGTGTTTCCAAGGAGGCTCCTGCTGATCCTGAAATGATCCGAGAAAATGTGACACATTGAAACCATCCTGGTCTGAATACATCGTTTGCCCGAGCTCATGAACTGTCACTGCCCAATCGGAGCTGGAGATGGTGGGGATCAGCGCTCTGATGTGAGCGAAATCAGCCGGAAGAATTTTATGGCAGTGCGCTTGCGAGGAATCCAAAATGGCGATCCGCCTACAACAAAGAGATGAGGAGGAAAGCTGACTCGTGGGCAGCCCGTTGCAGGAGAGCGAGCTGCGCTCAGATCGGGACTGCCAGAAGGGGCCGCGAGTAGAGCGGTGCTGTGAAGACTTCCTGTGGCCACAACGCGGGACCCGAGGGAGAAGCCCGACGTCGGAGTAAAACGGCGAACAAACAGTGCCGTGACTGAAAAGCGCAAGCCCGGTGCGCGACGAAACGGGACTGGAACTCCAAGCAGTCTGCCTGGTATGCGCAATAGACTATGAGGCTGCTCACCCACAAATACGTGACATTATAGTATACACTGCAATACTAGGCAGTGTATACGCAACACATACGAGGCACCGGCGTGCCCACAAGCAGCTGTAGCTAAGTGACGGCGTGTGAGCCGGCCACGCGTTACGGGCGGTTTCGCTCGCAGCCGCAGTGGAAACTTGGCCATCAGACCGGCTAATGACGGAGCAGCCTTTCGGGTCGCACATAGTAACCATGACTGAATGCTCCGCGTTGCAGCCATCCGGACCAAATGTAATGCATTAACATGGAGGTACAGGGGCAGCTTGGTATAAGGAGTGCCACACAGGAAGACCCTGAAATGGATGCGATTAAGTATCACTGATAAAAAATCCGAGCACAGCTTAAGGGTTGCCTGAGACCTGACGGAGGCACACAGGGGGACCCTGATTAGACGTGATAGCAGCTCCTAGCAAAACAGATGATCATATTATCCTTTGCAACGTGTATAACTTCATGCATCCACCGGGAACAAGGGAGTTGATTTTGCAATTGCAGCACAGGGCAGGGTCATGCACAGCGCTGACCCTGCAAACATGGAACTATTGCATGGTGGAAATGTGGAACCAGTAACTAGAATGAACTGGTGGCGACCAGAGCATTATTGACTTATATTGAACTATCACGTTGCCAAGCAATTCTTTGGATAGGCTGCAATGTGAAGCTTGGTTAGCGCATTCAAAATGGCGTCAAGACGCGCATGTGTATAGACGCGGGGAGCTGCTCGGTACGCTGTGCACCAAGCGGATCGCTCAGAGGGAGGCGACGCTGGGAGCGTCCGTCTTCTTTAAAGAGGTGACAGGAGGAGAGAAACGAGCACCGTAGCTGCTCACAGACAGCTGATTATATGCTGAAATGCCCATGATACAATAAACACAGCGCCGCAACGAGAGACAAAGAGGCGCAGGCACACATCTGCAACCCAACCTGCAACAAGGTCCACTAAACCATCCTGTGGAGGCTAGTAAACACAATGGTACAACGAAGCATAACAAATGCCTATGATTAATTCATGAACGCTGATCCAGCCACCCGAGGGGCACAGACAGGCTAAGACAGATACACAGAGACTTGCAGCCGCCTGAAGTGGGAACAAAGAGACGCACACAACGTGCCCGAGGTGGCCAAAAGAGGTAACTGCAGATGAAGGGGTACGGGATCGCCCCATGAAAGTGGGGACCGGCAAGGGAGGCCATCAGAGCCCGCAGAGCCACACCAGCGCCAGGCGGACAGGCTGGGGAGCCAGATCGACTGGGGCAAGGTCCTGAGTCCTGTGAGGGAGGAATGAACCCACATGGTTACGTGGGAGGACACAGTCCATTCTGGAAATAAGGAGGGTTGCTCGAGGACACCCCTGAAATGATCAGGCCGGGCCTGGACATTTTGGGCAATTTAGCACGCTCTAAAAGAGGACAGCACGTATTGGGGTCGACTTACTTTACCCTGGCGCAACAAGATGTCCAACAAACCCATCAGACAGAAAGGCAAGCAGCCCACACTGGACGATTTTGCCAAAACACCACCAGGTGCTGAAGGGGCCAGGAAGAAAGACAGGACCCCTGCTGGGGGCCCAGACATTATGGGCAACCAGGAGGTACTTGCGGTGATTGCTGACCTGAAAGTGGCCTTGGAGACGAAACTGGGCCTGGCAATCAACGAATTGAAAGCTGCACTTGAGCTCAAAGTTGGAGCGGTGCAGGAGGACGTAAATCTTCTCCGGCAAGACGTACGATTGTTGGCGGAGTGCACGGAGGACCTGGAAAAAGAGGTGGCCCCGAACACGGCGGCCTGTGCTGCCCATAAATCTGAACTTCACGCCTTGGTACAACGTGTGGGCAATCTGGAGAGCAGGGTGGAAGAGGCGGAGGGACGCGCCCGAAGAAACAATATTCGCATTGTCGTATTGCCGGAAGGAGCTGAGGGAACTAACCCTACGGAATACATCGAGTCTATGCTATTACAGGAGAGAACTGGGGGAGCCCCGTCCCAGGGGTTTGCTGTAGATAGGGCGCACAGGGCCCTGATGAGGAAGCCACTGCCGGTGATAGCTACGAACCTAAACTACCGGGACCGGGAAAAAATCCTTGAACACTTTCGGAAGGGCGGCACGATACAAAGATGTGCAGCAAACATAACGGCATACCCGGATTATACCTTGCAAGTACAGCACAGCAGCATGAACTTTGAGTCCGTGAAAAGAAGATTGCGGGAAGCGGGCCATAGGTACATGCTGCTTTACCCAGCTAGACTGAAGGTATTCTACAAGAGCAGAACCTTGTTTTTTGACACCCCAGAGGATGCGATGGGATGGTTGGACGCGCAGAGCTGTCCTTAGGAACTGGACATCCAGGGAGCAGAAGGTGGAGATAAGTAACACGCGTCGGTAAGCGCCCTAGGTGCTGCAGTTTATGACAATGGGACTTGAATATAGCATTGCATATAACCGGCAGAGGAGGTGTGTTTAGAGCTACAGTTATAAGTATGATACAGTGGCACTGGAAACCTTGATATAGATATAGGAGCTATACGGAGCATGACCTCACACCCCCATAACGAATAGTTTAGTTAGGTCACTGGCAGTCCGGTGACACCCTGCTGGGTTCTG
Organism: Ambystoma mexicanum; assembly: GCF_040938575.1. Classification (NCBI taxonomy): domain Eukaryota; kingdom Metazoa; phylum Chordata; class Amphibia; order Caudata; family Ambystomatidae; genus Ambystoma; species Ambystoma mexicanum. Next base: position 264,123,457 of record NC_090934.1, read on the forward strand.
GGCCGGGGCCTTTTAGGGCAGAACCAAACGCAGGGGGGCCTGAGATCCAGGGATGGAGCTGGGCACTTGTTGGGGTTGGGGGCGAAGAAGGGGGGGAGATGGGAGCGTGAGGGGGATGTGCAGTGGTTTGAAGTTGGGGAATGGGTTGTTGGGAAGGGGGTTGGAGGGAAGTTTGATGGGAGGGAAAGGGTATTGAGCCAAAACGTGAACCTTAACAGGCGGGATAAGAGGCGGAGAAGGAGTGTGGGATATCATGGTTATGGCGCCAGGGTGCCTTAGAGTGGTTATCTGGAATGTCAGGGGCCTCAACAGATATCTGAAACGTAACAAGGTAATGATGTATCTAAGAAGGATGAGGACCGACATAGCATTATTGCAAGAGACCCACCTCACTAGGGAGAAATTGGAGGTGGTCAAGAAGAAGTGGAGAGGGTGCCTGGTGGGATCCACATACTCGGCCTACGCTAGAGGAGTTATCATCTGGGTGGCGCCGCAGGTGCCATTTCAGCTGCTTCAGGTCACGGGTGACCCAGATGGCAGATTGATCGTTGTGAAGGGTATATTGGAAAACCGAGAAGTGTGTACATTTATATGCCCCTAACCAGGACACAGCGGCTTACGTTAGGACCCTGTACAGTAGAGTCGGCCCTCTGCTGGGTGGCGGGATGATTTGGGGAGGTGACTTTAACTGTGTACTTAACCCTAAGATTGACAGATCGGATAGCAAGATAGACAAACCAACCCCAGCAGCAAAGGTGCTACAGGCCCTCCTGAGGGACTTCGATTTAGTGGACGTCTGGAAGCAGTTGCATCCAGTGGATAGACAATATTCACATTATACGGCACCACACGCCCTTCATACAACATTATACTATTTGTTCGCCTGCACGGAGTTGGCAGGAGAGATGGAAGGTGCGGAATACAAAGCTAGGGTGCTCTTGGACCACTCCCTACTGGTCCTGGAGTGGCGGCATCAACCTCCCAGGGCACGGATTCCCACTTGGAAACTCAGAGCCGAGGCTCTGCCGGACCCGGGATTCAGGGAGGATGTAAGAGAGGCGATCACTGAGTACTTTGTGATAAATACTGGTAGTGTAAGCTCTATGGGAACTGTTTGGGAGGCGTTTAAGGTGGTTTTGCGGGGGGTTGCCATTTCGAAGTCTAGGGGGATCAAGGGGGGCATAGAGCAGGAGTTGAAGGTAATTGAGGAGGAGTTGGAGGGCAGGATGTGTACGGAGGGCACCTCTGATGAGGACAGAGACAGGATAAGGCAATTACAACAGGCCAGTGGGGACTGCTGGGACAGGTTATGTAAACTAAGCTATAAGAAATACGTGGAGAGACAGCACGTAGGAGGAGATAAGCCGGGCAGGTTGCTGGCCTGGCTATACAAGAGTGAGACGTTGCGACCGGTGATCAGGGAAATCAAAGGCGAGGGAGGGTGGACTCAGAATACCCAGGAGGGGGTGAATGAAGAGTTCCTGAGATTCTATAAACATCTTTATGAGGATTCAGGTGGCCCTAGAGACCACGAAATTCGGGTAACATTGGAGGACATGGGCCTACCCACCTTAGATGAGGCAGAACGCGCAGACCTAGACGCCCATATTACGATGGAAGAACTCGAACTAGTGGTTCGCTACTTGCCCACCTGTAAGGCCCCCCGGTCCGATGGGCTTCCAAGTGAATTTTATAAAACCTATAAACAAGAGTTGCTTCCCCCCCTGCTGGCGATGCTTAACGAGTTGTATGAGCAAGTCAGGCTACCAGAGACCCTGCGAGAGGCGGTGATTATTCCGCTTCTGAAGCCGGGCAAGCCTAGCACTGATTGTGGGTCGTACAGGCCCTTATCGATGCTCAATCAGGATAGTAAAATCCTCACTGCTGTACTGGCAAATAGGCTTAAGGCTGTTATTGGTAAACTGATAGACGCCGACCAAACAGGCTATGTTCCGGGCAGGAACATAACTGATAATCTCAGAAGACTGCATCACATCATTGACCAAACAAAAAATGACCCAGGTGAACTGGCAATAGTTTCACTAGACGCGGTCAAGGCTTTCGACTCAGTGAGATGGCCCTGGTTGATCGCGACCTTAGAGGGCTATGGAATGGGACCGGGGTACCTCAGGTGGGTGAAAATGTAATACAGCTCCCCGATTGCCAGGGTCAAAACGGGTGCTATCATTTCGGATAAATGGCAACTAAGCAGAGGCACTAGACAGTGGTCGCCCATGTTATATATATTAGCACTGGAGCCATTGGCCACCTGCCTGAGACAGCAATATGAGGAGATAGGTATTCGTACTGCGGATGGCATGCACCTTGTTTCTCTATATGCGGACGACATACTGTTGTATTTACGCTAACCAGAAGAGAACATGCAATATATTCTAGACGTGATGGAGCAATTTGCCGTTCTCTCTGGCATAACGGTTAACCCCAAGAAGTCTAGCGTGTTCCCTCTGGGGAGATACAAGCTTGTCTTGCCCGGGAGTCTGCCAGTGTTGCCGATACCCTGGCACACAAAGTCGTTCCGATATCTCGGAATTGACATATACCATACGGCAGAAGAAGAACATGCACGCAACATGGTTAAAGCAGTAGAAGGAATTAAGAACAGCATGGGATTCTGGTCCAGGTTACCCTGGCTATGGTGGGGAGAGCTGCTCTGCTAAAAATGGTAGTTTTGCCCAGACTGTTGCATTTCTTTGTTAACATCCCGCATGTGATCCGAGGCGCTTTTTCGCTAGCCTCCATAGCCTGTGTAGGGGCTTCATCTGGGGAAACTCCAGGAACAGGGTGGCCCTCTGGAAACTACAGAACACGTGTGATAGGGGAGGGATTAACCTGCCAAATTTTGAGCTATACTATCTGGCAGGGCAGCTGCAGTATGTAGCAAGATGGCTGTCTGATGAGGAGACGGCAGAATCCAGGCTGCTGTGCAGGGAACCGCTCCTCTTCTTCCTCAAAGAAGTGGTGTGGCTGTCCAAGTCGAGGTTCCTGGGGATGGCGGGGCTGCTGGTACTGGGATGGCAGATTGCGGGACACTCGGTTCCGTACTCTATGCAGGTGCCGCTCCGCAGCACTATGTGGGGAGGATCCCCAGCTGATACAAGGGGTCCGCAAGTACTGGGAACCAGTGGGCCTGGTCACCCTGGGAGACATATGGCTGGAAGGGGAGGCATTAGAGTTCACAAACCTGATCGAAGATACTGGGGTGCATAAAGGGTGCATAAAGGGCAGTACATAACTTACACCAGAATTGTCAAGAGAGTACGAGCGAAGTGGCCAACAGAGGTGCTCACCGGACAACCGGATGCCACCATGGAGGCTATATATGATATTTCAGAGGGTGGGCATGAGATTTCCCGCATATACGAGCTGTTGGGGTCCAAGGTGGGGAATGATTTGTGCCCAACTCTCCACATGACGCAGCAGCAAGGGAATCTATGTGATGTTGCCGAATTGAAACTTCAGAGAATACTTTTTTACCTGACTTTTTTACCGAACAAATATCATTTTTTTTTTAAATCCCCGTTTCCCTCTTCTTTTAAACCCTCCAAGCCCCTCCCTACTCCTTTTTAACCCCGTACCTCACACCCCATATACATTTTAATTAAAAATTTGATATTCATTTGGTATTCTCTGTCTTCTATTTGGTAACACGACTGGATATTGCAGCAAGGCAGCAAACACCTTGCTGTCTGCGTTAAGAATGGAGATCGGGTAATAATTCTGTGGCTAATCTTTGGGGTCAATTTTTGTAGATTGGAACCATGTGTGCCATGTGCCAGGTGGTAGGAAAAGAATATGTTTTTGTCACATCTTTAAAAAGTTGGGCAAAAAGACCCACCCACATTGGCGGGTTCCACGGAACACTACGCTAGATAGTTTATTGGGTCCCAGGGCTAATTTTAACCAAGATTTCCAGTATGCATTCTTTGTCCACTTCTAGTTGCCTATCCACTGAATTCAAAGCAAATTTAAAATGAGGCTTTAGACCATCCAAGGAATATATTATCTCGAAATGGGCTACCCAAACCGGTTCAGCCACTGCATTTAGCTGCTTACATGATTGTGGGGTTTTTATTCCATTCATAATACACCAGAAGGTTTCATCATTCTTACTGGCCAACAATTCCAGCATATACTCGCTATCCTGGTGATATAAGCGAGCATCTGTGTCTCTTGGGATTTCTTAATTTTTGTCCGTCTTCGTCTGAAGATTTTGGGCAGAGCATGTTCAACCAACAGGTTAAACATTTCTGCCGTTAGACTATAAACTTTCCATTCCCAGTGTTCAGACTACACCATTCTTCAAAGACAGAGTTCACCTGAGTAACTTTGGACTGATTCCAAAAGACATGATTATTTTGACTCTTCACTTAAGACCTGATGGACCATCCTCTGGGTCATTTTCACCCCACTGCAAATTAATTACTGTAGTCAACACTTAGTGTTGTTCGTGTGATCACCAAGGAGGAGCAATGGCTAACCATGCCCTCATCTATATACATATAGTCCATTATGGATGCTGAGGTGCCATTATGCCAGGTATAGTTAGAAGATTTGTGTTCTGTTGAGGGTGTCCAGTTTAACATTTGCAAACCCAGATCCTCCAAACCGGCACTCCAACGCCATCCAGCTAGACTATGTTTATTTTTGACTGGTGGACATCTTTCAACAGAATTTAGGGTACAAAAGTTCAAGCAGGGAGACTTTAGCTCTCCTACAAGAACCCCCCGGATTTATATCATGCCAGCCATCAATTAAAGCAGTAATGGTGCCCAACATTGTTTCTGCAAGACAAATACTGAGATGTGAAGACATCTCAACTCACCCACTTTTGGCGGGTGTCACCCGCCTTAAAAGCTGGTGAACCACCCGCCAAGCCCCTCATACGCCCATTCACTTCTATGGGCCTCTCACCCGCCAAAAAGAAAATTGGGTGTTTTCACCCGCCTTGGTGACAAAAAAGGTTGGAAGCTATGCAAACACCCAGATGCCACTTAACGTTTAACAGTAATATATTTACCATAGAGCACCCCGTTTGCAGTTCAACATGCTGTGAGGAACCCATGGTATCAAAAGCAAGAGATACACAAAAGATACATTTGGAAAACCTTTATTGTTCTCAAAAAGGGGTTGAAAGAATGCCTATCTTGTCCTACATCTAGGATGGGAGCATGCTCAACCATCAAATAATAAATAGCACAGCCTTGTGGAGTCTGTCAAAATAAGATAGTCTATGCTAGCAGAACCTATTACCACCCCTTACTCTAATGTAACAAAATATGTGTGGGGAAAATGTGTATGCAATAGGAATAGTGTGCAAGAATATAAAGAATCAATGTGGCTGAGTCAGCTCTCCTCCCCACGGTGGTCAGCACGGAGAAAGGCGATCCCCGTAGACAGATTGACACACACTGGCTCAGGTCCTCAAAATAAAGGCAGTTCAAAACATGGATCGAGACCCACCTGGCCTTCCACGTTAAAGTCTCTCATTCCAGCTTTCAAAATACAGTTCAACAAAAAGTTCACGCAGGTCTCCCTCGATCGGGATCAGACCTCTCAAAGCAAAATGTTCATGTAGGTCTCCCTCAGTCGGGCTCAGACATTTCAGAGCAAAAGGTTCACATAGGTCTCCCTCAGTCGGGCTCTGACCTTTCAAAGCAAAAAGTTCACGTAGGTCTCTCTCAGTCGGGCTCAGACCTTCCAAACACAGCACTGGCAGGGGTTCCCTTCCACAAGCTTAATTCAGCTTTTTACCCCCCCCCCTTTACTGGGGTTAATTTTGATGACTTTGCTTTTTATAGTTCCATCACTTTAGCGCTTCACAACAAAAACCTTTTCCCCTTTCACAAAGACTTTTGAGTGGGCTACTTCCTTTCGCCGGACCACTTCGCTACTCAGTGTCGCTGGTTTCACAGCTATCAGTAATTCAAAGTTCATCACAGGTCTGCCTTCCTTCGCGCCTCATCCACAAGCGTGCAGCCTTCAATTGTACGATATGCTTGTCGTGATAAGCTTCTAGGCACCTGCAGTAACCTGCACTTGCACTAACCTACTGAGCTATCTTAAGTATATTAGAGCTTATTCGAAGCGTGGAGGAAAATGATGAAATCAGCCAGGCCTCTCGAACTGGGTGAGCCCACATGCTTGTAAGGGGTTAACTGCGAAGGCCCTTCATGAAGACATAAACATCTAGCCTTTGAAAGAAGCTCTACGCAGCCCTTGGGAGCCAAGCACAGCTTTGCACAGATTTGCTCTTCTTTGCTCTGCGAGTCAGGTGCACTGATAATGCAGAAATGCCAGACCTTCCCCAAAACAACGTGCACAAAGCCTGGGAGCCAAGACTGGCTGTTTCTAGGCTTGTAACTTTCCAGGCGAAAATAAGTTTACTGCCCGGAAGGATGATCCCAGAAGCTTCTCGAAGAGCTGGTACGTCATAGTGATTGACGTGCAACCCCTAATAAGAGAACTATACCTGGGCCAGTAAAGGAGGGACTCATCCTGGGCTGTTTGGTGAAACACGCGCACGAAGAGGAACAGCGCCTGGACGACCAGCCTTGCACTATCTGGGCCGAGACTCCTAGCATCACATCCCCGCTTTGGTGTAGGACTGTGGGGGCCTTGACAGTCCTCCCCTCCTCTCTTGAGGAGTGCCGGGCACCTGTAGCTATGATCTGACCTGATCATCTACATTTTCTAGGCGCGTAAGATAAATAATTGCATATTCATCTGTGACTGATAATTGGCATTATTCAGCTTTCACTTTTATTCCCATATTATTGAAAATTGCTGCCTAGTTCTCATTAGACATTATAGAAATAAATGCAAGCATCATATATTCTGTGTGATTGGGTTTCTTGCAGACTGAGTTAATTGTGCTTTGTATAAACTTACTTGTGTGGGAAGGTGATTAGGAGTGATTATAGCACCAAGGGCTGGCCCCAAGGGAGGGTGCGGGATTCCCCTTTTCACTACAATGCTGTTGCAACTTCAATCTTTCTTTAACTTTAACACACATCAGTTTTTCATGTCGCTTGCCAACACATCGGCTGTGTGCATTTCTTTCTTGTCTTTGCAGTTTTTAGTTCACGAGCCAAGGTTAATACCACAGGTTTGGCCCCGCCTCGCCAACTCTGACGTTCACCAGATAGGGTCGCTGGCATCCTTGAAACACAATGCAGTCTTCTTGTCTGGGATTTTGCCTTCTCTACATGTCTTTCACTGCCTTTTGGAGGCAACAACCTCCTGCAGGGAACTCCTGTGGTTCTCTAGCCTTTGTTCTCGTCCCTTGGTCCGTCGCACTGCTCCCGGAGGTTCTGCTCTTGCTCGTGTTCTACCTTGCTCCCCTTTTCTCACCAAATGTCTTTGGACTTCAAGTCCCATAATCCTTCATTCTGGTTTTGGTCCCAATTCGCTAGCTCCCCCTTTTGGTACTCTGGTGGTTTTGGGAGCTGCAGGAGTTCAAGGGGACACTTGTTGAGGTCAGGTTCTCGCTCCTGCCCCTCAAAGGCCTGGGCTTTCCTGCTTTGCCTACGGCAGGAGTGTGGGCACCACCATGTAACTCCAGCTGCCCCTGATTTGGCTCCTTAGAGGTATAGTTCCCTCTCCACACTGCAGCCTCCTCTGTACTCACAGGTCCAGCAATCAGGCAGTCTGTCTTCCTCTGGGCCTTCCAGGGTCTCTCCAGCTCCTATTCTCTCCCTCTGGCTTTTATGTACCATCCAGCATCCCTAGCTCTCTCAGGGTGTGCCTGTATGTTCCGCCTTTTACACTCCCTGGGAGAGTCCACCAGAATCAGGTGTTAGTAGTTGTAGAGGAAGGCCTGACCTTGCCCGTCCTTGTTAAGAGGACAGTATGTTGTTAAAAAGGAAGAGTCAGTCCTCTGTCTCTAAGTGTGTTTCTTCTCAGTGATCTTCAACCTCTCAGTTCCTCTCTTCTTCATCTCATTGTTTGTATAAAAAAGGGTTGAGGAGCTGGGAAGTCGTAGAGTTTTCTGGTCATTATGGGAAAATTGGGTAGCGTATTGTCAGATCAGGGAAGGTAGATGTATGATTGTAGGTACATGGGTTCTGGTTTTCCATGAGGCTCTCGCCTTCTTTCCTTTAGGGAAAAGTACTGGGGTAGGAAGGGGCTTGGTTTACCATATCCTGTGTACACTGAGGAGGTGTCAGGTAGGGGTGTGTCTGATAGGGGTGTGTCGGAAAGGGGGGAATACTGTGTTTCTTCCGAGGGCATTCCTCCTGCAGTCCCCAAGGACCTCTTGCCCAGCTGATCCTCCCGCACTTGTCCACTCCCAGGGTCTGGTTCCAAAGGTGATGGCCGTGCCCTGGCCTCCTGAACAAAAGATCCTCTGGGTCTATCCGTGAGAACACCCTCGGGTTTCTCACAATGCACAATTAGCAGTCCATTAAACAAGGCATTTGAAGAAACAATCTTGATGCCTTTATTATTTTTTTGCAAGATGCATAGCTCCCCTGCAGGACAGCCTGTTACAGTTGGTCTCGCTTTTTTGGCAAAGCCATCTATATGGACCTCCCTCGTTAACCAAGTTTCTTGGAAACAAATAACAGTGTGCTTTCTTAGACAATTCCCCAAAACAGGATCACCTAGCAATTTGCTGTGGCCCCTAATGTTACATGAAAGAAGACTGACAGGACCTTCATTCTAAAGGGGACGCTTATCTACTGGTTCCTTTGTAGTTCCATTTAAGGTCCCCCCCACCCAGGACCAGTCACATTCTATTTGTTTGCCATGGCTCATATGACTAAGAGAGGTCACTAACTGGCCTCCATTGTTATTGGCACTTATTCAGACTAAGAGCTCATTTGGTCGAAAATTCCCAAGTAAATCATGACATTCTTTTCCATTTTGGTCTTGCAAAAATGATTCAGAAATTATATCAAATCCTATTTGCCATAAGGCTGAAGTTTCACTTAATATTAAGTCAAAGACCACTTTGAAACCTATGAACAATACTGCATAGTCAGTGCAGTAGAGATCATTAAAGGCTACGCGTGTGAGGTCCCTGGATGCAATTGCACGCAGGGATGGCACCGTGTTCAAAAGCTTCAAGATGTTGGATCTGTTTAGAATCACCTCCCTGTATTCAGATAGCAAGCACTCTACCGCAAGTTGGAACGTTCCTGCTAGCAATGTTTGCTGAGTTTTCTGAGTATTAATTAGAGACCTCAACCCTTCCCCTGAGGGTGTTTTTACTGCCCTTATTTTCAGGGAGAGTTGGTCTTACCCTCTTGCTCCTTTCAGAATGGAATAGATGTCTTTATATCCCCCCCAGGTTGGCTCTACAAGGGACAAAATCTGGAACCAAGAAGGGTGGTACCTTTACAGTACCTCCATTGAGAGTTTGGGCAGCTGAGGAGGCTAGCTGATGCTGCTCCAAACCTCTCAAGAGAACGCCTTTAAATGAGTCGCTTACTCGGTTCTCAAACCTAACATCTTGTATGGCTGCAGTGAGAGAGACAAAGGGATTAGCAGCAGGTCTAAGATTAAACAGGGCTAGCTTTCCGTGTGCACAGGTCTACCTTGATGGTGTCCCCATCGTGCAGCCCCCTGCCCACGTGCCTCTTTACATCTTCTGCCCTATGCCACCTCGATGGAATCTCATTTGAAGTCGTACAGTCTAAGTTCTCAAACCCTGCCCATCAACATTCAACCCGGCATTCACAGAAGGTGAGTTTTGCATCCCTCTACTTACCTGTGGCTCTATTTCTTCCACCATGAAAGATTCTGAGATGTCAACTACTTGTATACTCCTATTAACTTTAGTTACTGTGACGGCTGGTTTGTCTGTATTGCCAATCACTTGATTTGGCCTTTTTCCAGTTTTAATAGTTGGCCTTGGGAGTGTCTGGAAGTGTTCCTTGTGTTTGGTACTCTGTGGAACTGTGGTCTGGTGGTGGAGCTGAGTCCCTCTACTATCTCTACTGAACTGGAAGGAGGAAGAGAAACAGTTAAAACCCCCTTACCCACGGAGAGCGTCGCGTGTTCGGTGAGGGCGGATGGAAATGGAAGACGAAGTGATTTGTCCACTAATCACTATGCCCGTTAAACAAACACTGCTCACACAAGCACATTTACGGCGATTGAAATCGGCCCCTGAAGTCCTGGGGGCATGCGGCTTTGAGGTGATACCTGCGGCCGCAAAACAACTGGTATGTAAGTTGCATGGACATGTTTTGTTATCTGTCCCATTCCCTCTGCCGCAGTCTGATAACCAAAACAACTCTGACCCCTCCCCGCCTTTACCAGCTACTTGCCTGGCTGCCTCTGACTCTGTCCCGGTCTCGGCTGAGACGCTGTTGTGCGGCGTGGTGGGCGCCCTGGAGGGTGCCGCGGCCCGGGAGGCCTTGCTTGTGTCGGCCGGGTGTCAGTTGGCGGCGTTTGGCTCAGACTCGGCGGGTGGGGCCGTGGCGTCTGGTGGGGCGAGTGTGCACAGGGCGCGGTCGAGGGCGGGGGGCGCGGTTGCTGGGGCCGCGGTCGTGGTAGGCTGCGCATGCGGGATGTGCCCAGCAGATTCTGTTGTTCTGACGAGAGTGAGGACAGTGCTGCGGCTAGACCTTGCGGCATAGCTCTGTCCCACGGAATGCAATCATTAACATCACGCATTGACACTTACACCTAGAAACGGGACGGATATGGATATGGGGAACAAGCCTTTCAAAACAATCAAGTTCTCTTACAAATGGAAGAAGAAATTTTAACCGCTGACGGATATACAGACAGAACACTAACCACGCCCCCCTTGGTGAGAGTTTTGGCTTGGCGTGTGTTTGACCAACACAAAAAAAAATCACAAAAAGCTCTTTCAAAAACACAGGAACAAGTTGATGCACAAAAATCCTACTTGAGAAAAAATCAAACCTCGATAGATGTTGCATGCAATGAGACTGAATCAGCTACCGATGGTAATGATAGAAGGGTTGATGAGGGAAACAAAATTAACTATAGACTTGATGATGAAGTCTTTCATGTAGCTAGCGCTTCAAATATCTTGAAAGATGACATAGTGGAAACAAGTCTGTCAGACCAACGTGCCGCAAATAATGGGAGGAGAAATTCATTGGGGGTCATTCCGAGTAGGGCGGTAAGGGTTTACAGGCACCGGTAAGGATGCTGGTGCCGGTAAACCCTTACCGCCCTATTCCGAGGTAGCTTAGCGGGTCTCAGCAGGAACGGCTGGTCTGACCAGCCGTTCTCTGCGGGTCCCGTTAACGGACATTGGAGCTAATAACGGGCCCGCAATTTGCAGGCCCGTTATTAGCACCTTCCCCATTCCCATTGAGCCCTACCGGGGCTCAAAAGGGAATGGGGAATGGTTTACTGAATGGGGACTTAGCGGGTCCTCCAAGGTCGGAATGACCCGGTAAGTCCCCATTCAGTCAGACCGGACCCGGACCCGGGTTTGGAAGCAGCCATGGCACTAATAGCGCCATGACTACCTCCAAACTCGTAATGACCCCCATTGTATTTAGCGGACAAGCTAATAGATGACCTGAAGAAAATAGATGGAAAACTGAACAGCGCAATCTTCCCGTTGGAAAATACTTCTAATATATACCAAAGAAAGGAAACTTTTCCTATGTCTAATGAATTGCGTGATACCACAAGAGACCAGATGAGCGGCAATCAGTTAGACCCAAGTAAAGAAAAATAAAGTATGCCTCAAAACTTCCATCGGCCAAATAAATGTAGAAGGATAATGTCAAGCACTAGTCCCATTATGATTGCTTGCTCACAGAACACCAAAAATAAACCCAAATTATCCAAAAACAATGCATGACAAAAAGCCTAAATGCGAAGAGCAGCTGTAAGAATGAGAACCTTTCAAGACGGTTACCAGTAGCAGCTTTCTCTGAATCCAGTGATGAGAGTACCACTGATTCAGACTCTTCACTAGCTGAAAAAGAATTCCCTAAGGTACGGCGCCAAAATCAGTGCATAAATCCAAACAGTTCGCAAAAATCGGCTGATCCTCGAAATGAATGTTTTGAATTAGTGGAGCAAGTAATCAATCAATTAAGACCAAACATAATCTCAGCTCTTACAATAATGGTTGCCCCACTGATAAAACTTTATGAACATCTAAACAAGAGCCTAAAAGATCAGTCTACGCTGACGGCACTGGCAAATGCAAAATTAATAAATATGGAGCTGCAATTACAAGAAGTCAAAACTCACACATTGAACAATCAGCAAAACAATGCAAGCTTCATTACCCAAATTACGGAGCATCTAAAATATAATGCGGAAGATAAACGATTGCTAGCGGAAGTAGCCTGCGAAGCACTCAATATACTAAAAAAGCAGCACTCAAACAATGAAGAAAATCAGAGAAATGGAAATGAACAAAGAAGAGCTTCCGTGATTAGTCCAGAAGCAGTGCCTGCAGCCTTACATGAACAAAGCACGAAAAGCGGTGAATGTACCTATCCAGCTGTGGTGAGCTTAGTCGCTCATGAGCAAGTATCCGGAAATTCAACTCAACTGCCAACGTGGCTGGCAGATCTTCCAGTGAATCTTGGTAAGATTGCAAGTGGAAAGAAGCCGGTTTCTCAGTCTGATAGGCAAGCATCCAGTAAGGATACTGGAAATAACAAGAATAAAAAAGAAGACAATATCAATGAAGATGTGGACCAGGCTCGCCCCTCAACATCTGCAAATGCAGAAGGTCTCATAGGGAATCCATCTCATCTGCCAGCAAATACCATGGCGGTACCAGCTGGGAAAACTGATACGTTTGCAATCTTTGATAAAGTTAGAACAGAAACAATGGATAAAAACGAGGGGAAAACAAGCTCCCGGCAGAACAAAGAAATCAAAAAACATGCCTAGTAAGAAAAAGGTGAACTCAAAAAATGAGTGTAAATTCTTACAAAATAATAAAGCTCTAAACGTAACAATACAAACATTAGCAGCGTAGTCTAAATCAGACTCCGACAAGGTTAAACAGGCAGAAGTAATGGTTGAATAATTAAATCAAATTGAAAAACCACAAGTAGTAAAGGACAGTGCTGAAATACAGGAATTGGATGAGAATCAAAGGACTGAAGAGTTGGTTAATTTTTCCACTTATGATTCAGAAAGCGTTGACCTAACGCAAGATGAGGATGAATATGAAGAGGAAAACTTAATTTTCGGCTGGCATAAAACAAATGATCAATGCTTACCTGACATAGAAAAAAGGACTCAATCACAAACATGTACTATGGATGCCACACCAGAAAAAGCAAATAAACGTTGTATCCAATTTCAAGATGCAGAATAGGAACCACAACAAAAAAGGAAAACGGCAGACGCTAGACGAAAGATGGGCTCCGGCTCGTCAAAAGATCACGGGTAACTGTGCTCAATCACAATCCAAAGTGCTGGAAGCAAATCAGGGAAGCACTATATTGCAAAACAAGGACATAAGAAACACCAAAAATGTTCAAAAATAATAAAAGAGAAGAAATGGAAAACAAAGAAGGAGTCAAAGAAGATTGGAGAGAGGATAAGCGAAAGTTAAATGACAGGCAGAAGAACATAACAAAGAAGCAGCAGGACATAACCTCAAAATTCTGTCTGTTGTTTGAGAGGATTTGGAAATCCAATGATGGGTTAATTCTAAATCGATATAACGTCTTGCAACTCCTGAATCATCTACCTCAGCTTCGCTCAATAACAACAAATGACATAAAAACTGTTGAATTTATACAAGACTCTATAACAGATAGAATTTTGTTGCATATTTATTCAAGAGCAATAAGAGATATCATCGTAGAAAATGCTACCGATCTTCATGAGTTGGGTTTCAGAATAAGCGAATTATGGATCGACTCTACACAAGGCAAACAGAATGTAGTGCAAATGCAACAACAACAAAAAAAATGGAGTGGGCAAACCAACCAAGAAGTATGGTTGGCCAAAAGAAATCCAAATTTGAAAGCCCTATAGACTTAACGGAAGATGAGTATGATCAGCAAGCACTACATGAACTACGTATAGATTCAAAAAAACAAATAAAGATCACATTTTCAAGTAAATGTGAGAAGGGTGGGCTCCCAACACAAGACAGCGGAAATACCAATAATGTCACTGACGTACAAAGTTGGAGTTGGTTGGCAAGCACTCTAAATTCACAGACCAAGAAATAGCGTCAACTCAGCGACAAAATTCCATGCCTGTTAATGGGCATGTGGAATACACGAGAGTTTAGCCATCTGTTCAACAATAGTCTTCGTGGCTTCAGGCACAGCCTATAGTAGAAGGCTACGAAGTAATCTGGAATACCGCAATTAAGCAGACTAAAGGAAGACCATTGGCAGGACTATTGACTCTGGTGAAGGCGTCAAACTAAATGCCATACATTCAACATGTAATTATCGAAATTAAGAAGCAAAGCTTCGTAACAAAAGACAAATTACATGTAATCAACCTATATTGGCAGCATAAGGCATCTGATGTATGGGCATACTTAGATACTATCGGAGAGCTTATCGACTCGATAATGATCATTGAAGAAAACGCAAACATAATACTTTGTGGCGATCTTAATATGGAATGTTTAAAAACACATAACGTTAAAGCATCAAACAGTATTATAAGGTCTAAAACAACAAATTTACTAAAATTACATCGAAGGAAGAAATGGAGGCCCGGAGAATGTCCATGTTGAATGGAAATCTGAAAGGCGATATCCCTCCGAAACCAACTTGGCGAAATGGAAACTCACAATCCATCTTGGATTATTTCTACGCATCAGAGAGCCTATTGGGAAAGATCGAAGCATTGACTGTAATTAACATGCCATAGTGACCATGATCTAGTTCGAATACACATACAAGAGCTGAACCTAAATAAAGAATCAGCATGGAGTCAAGATCTTTCTGTTACTGCTGGTAGAAATCGCCTGAAATTAAGCAACCGTGAGATTATCGCAATGACAAAGATTCTGGCCGGTGAAACAAGAAAAAAGCCACGTGGAATGGTAGAATATCTGGATTTACTAGCTGCTTATACAGAAACAACTAGAGAGCAAAAGAAAAACAGCTTCAAGAAAAACCATGTGTTCGATCACGAAGTTGTAAAAAAAAACATGAATTAAGGAAAGCCATCAGGATTTTGCAGAAAAACCCAACTAAGGATTACATAAAACAAAAACGTAAGGCTCAAATAGCGTACAAAAACTGGCTAAGATCTCATAAAAAGCATCATGGCCCAGAACGATGCAGAAAAAATGTTAAAAATGTTGTCAGCAAAAAATGCTCGCTCGTTCTGGGAAGTTATTAACAACATGGAAGTGCCACAACAAGCTATACAACATAACATGGTGTTAGAAATGGAATGGAAAGAGCATTTCACAGATCTGTTCTCGAAAAGCATGGAGACGGCATATGTGGTTCAAAACCCAGTACGATCTTGGGACCTTATCATATCCAGGATAGACATTTATGAAAACATCAAGAGGCTAAGTACATCGAGAGCCCCAGGCCCTGATGGCCTTACAAATCAGGAACTAAAATGCTATCCTGAAGCGTGGGCAGAATTTTGCCACACCCTGTTCAAAAACATAATTGAACAAAAAAGGATACCAGATTCCTGGAAAAGAGCTATAATCGTGCCTGTATTTAAAAAGGGAATAAGAACGGACCCTAAAAATTACAGGCCGATTGCACTACTAGACGTTGTAGGATTTTTTTTTGCAACTGAATTGTTATTGCATTTAAATGAATGGATAAAATCAGCAAAAATTGCAGATGTTCGCCAAACTGGCTTTGTGAGAAGGGTATGCTGCCCGCTAAATCTCCTTTTAATCAACTTACTGAACATGGAAGCAATATGGAATAAAACCAAAATGTATCTTGCTTTCGTGGATTTAGCTCACGCATTTGATAGTATCGATCGTGAGCTACTTTGGACTAAACTAGACAAATGGGGATGCCCTGAAAGCTTGATTGGTGCAATTAAAGAACTTTACACTGATACCAATATTCAAGTCAAATTGGATATGCAGGGAACCCTCTCAACAGCGATTAAAACAACTAGAGGGGTGAAACAGGGGTGCCCCCTAGGCGCCAAATTGTTTAGCACATTTATATCAGACATAGGGATGGTATTCGAGTTAATACGAGCTTTTGCTCCAAAGATAAATGGGAATAGACAAGGAAACATCCTATATGCAGATGACATTGTGCTAATAGATGTAACCCAGATTGGTCTACAGAGGAAACTGACTGCACTTAAAGAATATACAGAGGCAAATGGCCTTGTGATAAACCCAGCAAAAACAAAGATACTAGTTCTCCAAATTTTAAGAGGCAAGAAGACGGCAGAAAAGTTTAAATGGCACCTAGGTGTAAATTCAATCAAACAGACAATGGAGACGCAGTATCTTGGCGTGATAATAAATTCTCGCATCAATGATGATCAAATGGTGGAGAAAATTCGCCGGAAATGTAAAGCCCTTGCGGCGCAGGGGTCTGTAATAGTATGGAGCATTTTCTTTGAAGCCGGTAATTGAATTTTATAAATCCAAAGTTATTCCAGCTCCGAGCTTTGGTGGCGAGGCTATGCTGGGTTGTCTGGCCGACATATGGTCTTGGTTCAAAAACACCTTTTGGAGCAGAGTATTAACACTGCCTAGAGGAACTCCCATTACTTGCATTAGATATGAACTGGGATTAACATCAATCAATGCTAAAGTGATGTGGAATATACTTATGATATACAGGAAGGTACTAGGTGCAGATGATCTACCCCAATATCGAATTCTTCGTTCGGTTGGAGAACAGCAAAATGAATCAATACTATGTAAATGGAAATCAGTCTGTGTTGATACTTTAAAGCAACTACTCGTAGACCAAGATCAGTTGATCAGAAACACTGATGCAGTTAAAAAGAAGCTGTGGAACCAAGACTGTTGCGAAAACTCACACAAGGGAGGGCTTCACAGAAGTATGGCGCAAGTAGCCTTAGAAGCCAGGGCATGTAATACTTTACCGAAATACCTCCAAAATTTCCCATGCAAAAAGAGAAGGAATATCTTCCTGAAATTTTGGATGAATTTATTTCAAACTAAATCTGTACCTAACATAAAAAATAATGACAATAATCAGGATATTGACTGCAGATTTTGTAAACTTGCACCAGAAACATTAAAGCATATGGTGCTATATTGCAAAAAATTAACCCTTCTGAGATCTAGTAATTTGGGACCTGAAATTATAAAGAGACCAACTCTCGATCCGGAAAATAGGTGGAACAAATTGACATATGGATTAGTAATGAAAATAACTTTTGCTTTAGCAGATTTTTTAGAAAAATTAGAAGTTCTTATGGCTGAATAATGGGCACTAAACGTTAGCAAGTTATCAGCCAAGATGATGTAAAAATGCTTGATAAAAGTTTAAAATGTTATGGTAAGATAAGAAATGTTTGGAGGTTCATAATGATCATGCATGTTGAAAAGTTTTGTTGAATTATTACTTTGAGCAAATATTTTAAAAGTTTGTAATGAACTATAAAAAACAACAAAAAAAATAGTTGGCCTTATTTGCTAACTGCAGGCTGCTTAGATAACATTTGTAGAAACTTCCTAGAGGATTGTTTGTTGGCATTTTCCAGGTGCCAAATTCCAACTAGACAGGGACACCAACTGTGTCTCGGGTAATTTAATCAAATTTCCTCTAGGGCAGGTTTCTCCTGGCTCAGTCGGTATCCTTTGATTAGTTTTATCTAGGTCCAAAAAGTCTTTAACCTTTTGGTGAATGACCACATTATTGAATTTAAATACCAGCAATTCCGTTAATGTTGATTGCGTTTTCTCTTCTACTTTTAAGCCTTCATACGATATAACCAGGATGCCCAGTACTTGGTTGATCTCTTCAAGCACTGGATTCAGAGTCTTGTCCCCCACCTGATTAGTAAGCCTATCAGTGTTGTGCGACTCGTTCGGGTTTCCCCTTTGGCGAGTGAGTACCGGAGATGCATTATGTATGGCAGAAAAATCAGGCCCTAGACTGAAATTTCAGTTAAATCTGGAGAGGCATAGTTCTCACTATGCCAACTGTTCGTTGCATCAATTTCTCCATTTAAACTCTCAATTTGGACCCCTCGCCCTCACTGTAAACGTCACTTCTTGTCTTGCAGGGCTTACTTGCATCTCCTGTTCTTTTGATAATACCGTAGCCTTTCCCCACACAGCGTGAAAAAGGCTGTGATGGTGCAGTCTTGCAGCACTTTTCTAACCTTCTCCACCACCTTTTCTCGCGGTTCTTGGTGCTCAGACACTCCCAAACCTATTGGTGCTGCTGCCTCTGCACTCAAAGGCCCTACTCCCCGAGATATAGGGATCGGGAGGTCTATGGCTAATTGCATTAGTTCCATGTCCGTAATTGTCCTTTCTGCCCAATCCTGTGCCATATCCACACTCGGCAGCTGTGAGGTCTTGGCTCCAATCCTAAAGTACATGGGACAAAGGCTACTCCAGGGGGCTTACGGAGACTATGCCCATGAGGGTAAGTCACACACTCTCTCAGATCAATAATACAATAATTTTAAACAATAATTATGGAGCTTGCATCAGTAAGGATGGCACTCACCACAGTTCCATTGAAAGAGTATCTCTGTTCCTGAGCCAAGCTGTGCCCCCTGCTGAAAGCTGGCAAACACACTGCACACACTGTGCACCCTCCGCGTGCATATTTGAGTGGTTTCAAACTCCACCACCAGACCAGTAGACCCTTCAAAAAGACTCTGCTGCTTCTGGGCTCACAAAAAGTAAAGCGTAGTCTCCTGCCAGGTATTACCAAACACACTACACCACCCATATCTGCAGTGTAGTTGACTCAAAGCATCGAGGCTTGTCTGGTAGTTGTCATATTGTACCTCTGCCTCATGCCCAGGGTATCCAAACTGTAGTGTGTGGAAGAAAAGGAAAAGAGAAAGGCTGTGTGTTGGACCACTGGTGTAACGGGTGCTCCTGCAGCCCCTGTGGTGTGGGTGGCCCACCCCCACATGTCCAGGCAGGGGGGCCCCCTTGGAGTGAAAACATTATCAAAACAAAAACACTTTTTTTTTCCAAACATGCCTTTTTTTTGTAAGTTTCTTTTTGAATTCACTCTGCATTCATAAAGAAATTATTTCTGTAACAGAAATTATTTCTTTATGATGGCAGATTGACTTCCAAAAGAAACTTTCTTTTTGAAGTCTGAGGCACCCCCCCCACTCCATGACATGGAAGCCTCTAGGCTGGAGGCCTCCTGTCATGCATGGGATGGCGGAGCCCTATGACTTAAAAAAGAAAGCGTTTATTTTTTAAGTCACTCTGCCTTCATAAAGAAATTATTTCCGTTATGGTTTGGTACTTAATGGAAATAATCAGAGTGAAGAAATAGGGATCCTCTCATTCCCATGACATGTGCGTGTGTGAGTGCATGGTGAAAGGGTGCATAATGTTAACGTTAAAAGTACTTGTACTGCGCACTGTCACCACCAGAGTGGTCGCCAGGTGCTCTGGCAGATCTGAAAAGGGCGGGAGTGGGGTGGGGTGGTTAGTAGGGTGTAGCGGGAATGGAAAAGTGAGAGTTTTGATGTCCTTTTGGCAGCTCCAGTTCGGTTTGCACCATTCGCTGAGCTAAAGTGCGATTTTCGGGTCGGTGTGACTTCCCAGTGTGCTTGATCCAGATGATCCCTTGTGTTGCGTATGTTTTTTGGTAGGTCATTCCAGATTATTGCTGCCAGGTGAGAGAAAGATGATCTTCCCAATTTTCTTTTATTTTATGGTTTTGGTTCTACGCAAATGTTTTTGCTTGATCTAAGTGGTCTTGTCGGATGGTAGACAGTTATTTTCTCATTTAGGAACTCTGCTCCTTGGCCGTAGATTGTTCTGTGCATTATGCACATTGTTTTGAACTTTATTTGCTGTTTTATTGGTAGCCAGTGTAGCATTTGTCAGTGCTGGGGTAATGTGTTCTCTTCGTGGACGTTTGAGCAGGAGTCTGGCTGCAGCATTTTGGATGCACTAATGTTTCTTTAATAGACTTTCTGGCTTTCCTCTGTATAGGCTGCTGGCGTAGTCTAGTCTGGACATGATTATTGCCATGATGGTGAGTGTTTTGTGGGTGAAAGAGAGGAATGGTAGGATCCTTTTTACCACGTGTAGGAAGAAGAAACATTTATTGATTATAGTGTTTACTTGTGGCAGAAGTATTAGTTCGTTGTCCATCAAGACTCCCAGGTTCTTTACTATCGGTGATGGAGTCCGTGCTGTTCCTAGTTCTGTCGGTCCTGAGATGTAGTGATTGTTTTCCCTGCTTTTGGATATTATCATCATTTCTATTTTGCCCAAGTGAGTTTGAGGCTGTTAGTGTTCATTAAGTCGTAGAGTTCTTGTAGTCAGTCTTCCAGTGCTGTGTTTCCTTCCTGTGTATCTTGTATTTTGTAGATGATCTGTGTGTCGTATTTTGTAGATGATCTGTGTGTCATCAGTGTAGTTGTACCATGTGAGGCCTTATTTTTTCTAATGAGCTTGATTAGTGTAGTCAGGTATATGTTGAAAAACAATAGGGATAAGGGGGATCCTTGTGGTACTCCACAGGTGAATTCCCTTGGAGTGAATTTGAACGGTTTGATCCATATGGTTTCTGTACTGTTTGTTAGGCCAGTGATTCCTATTTCTTCCAATCTGCCGATGAGGATGTCATGGTTGACTGTGTCAAATTCTGCGGGGAGATCCAGATGTATTAGAGCTGTGCTTTTGTCTGAGTCTGCATTAGCCTTTAGATCGTCCCAGATTGAGATCAGTGCTGTTTCCATTCCTCTCATCGGTCTGAAGCCTACTTTTGCTTGGCCCAGCAGTAGGTGTTCTTCTAGGAATTCTTGTGTTATTCTATAGATGTATGTTTTGAGTAGTTTCTCCGGGTACTGGGTGTTTGAGATGGATCGGTAATTGGAGAGTTCCTCCACGTTTCCTGCTGTGTCCTTGAGGAGCGGCTTGATGTATGCCCGATTTGAATGATCTTGGTACTTTCCCTGCTGAAAGTGATTGGTTTAAAAGGTTTCTGAAGTATTCCATGAGTGTTCCTTGTGTGAGGATGAAGTTGTGTATATCTGGGGGGCAGGGATTCATGGGGGAGCCAGCTTTGTTGTTATTGCTTACCAGTTTGACGAATGTCTCTGCTGATATTTGGGGGAAGCTTCAGAGTTTGTTCTGGCGATCCTCGGATAGCTGGGTAGTTTGCATGTTGTAATTGTTTGGTCTGCTATGTGTGATCTGCTGGATGGTGCTGATTTTGTTTTTGAAGTGGTCTGCAATGTCGTTGCATAATTTCAGTGAAGATATTGGTGTGTTGTTGCAGCCAGTGGGGTTTCTCATTTTGTTTATGATTTCAAACAGTTCTTTTGGATGTTTGCAGCTTTGGTGATTATGTTGTCGTAGTATTTCCTTTTGGCCTTATGGATTTCCTTTTTGTACAAGTGGATTTGTCATTGGAATTGTAATTTCTTCACCGTGTCATACTTTTTCCTCCATTCTATTTAGTTCAAGCTTCCTGTTTTTTCTTTTTATGGCACTGAGTAGCAGGGTAAACCATTTTGCTGTTGCTCTCTTACGCGATGCGGTGAAAGGTTTTTGCTTGGAGATCTCATCTATTGTTTTGGCGATCCATTTGAACAGTAGTTCTGTTTTTCTGTGAAGGTCAAATTCATCCAGAGTCATTGCCAGTGGTTTGTTGATTTCATGTAGTTCTACTAAGTTCCTTTTTTTATGGTCCTCCACTTTCTTTTCATGATAGTCAGCAGTTTGTCGGGTTGTTTGGCTGTTGATGTGGCTAGCGTGATCACAAAGGGGATGTGGTCATTCCAGAGGATCTTTATTGGTGGTGCCATGGTGATGAGGATTTTGTTGGCGAAGATTGCATCTAGTGTATTTCCCGCCGCGTGAGTTGCTCCCTTGACTAGTTGATGTAGTTTCATTGTCTTCAGTTGTTTGGCTAGTGATTTTTGTGTGTTAGTGGTATCTTCGTCAAACCAAATGTTGAAGTCTCCAAGGTGATCCTGCTCTATGGCTAGGTTGGTGATGGCTTCAGTGAAGGCATCCACGAAGGTTGCATCGTATGTCAGTGGTCTGTATACCAGGATGAATTTGAAGTTTGTTTTTGGGTTTGCTGTTAGGCAAAGGATTAGGGATTCGCAGTTTTCGATGGTTAGTGGTTTTCCAGTTTCAATTTTCAGGTGTTACTTGTATGCTATTGTCAGCCCTCCTCATCTATTGTTTTTCCTGTTTTCTTTTGAGCACTTGAAGTTGTCAGGGAGGCAGTTATGGAGTGTCATTTTGTAATTCTCGTCTAGCTATGTTTGGTTATGAATAAGATGTTGATGCCTCTGTCACACAGGAGGTTGTAAATATCTGTCATCCTTGGACATTGATCTAGCATTGATTAGGTTGCAATGGATCTTTTTGGCATGGTTAGGTTTGTTTTTTGATACTTGTTTTGTCTTGAGGCTGTTTAGTTGGAGTGCTTCTGTGTTGTTGTCGTAGATTGGTTGGTGATCCGTGAAGTCTGCTTAGTCGTTGAGACGGTCTGTTAGATTAATGGTTGGGTTGATGAATTATTCTGCCTCGTCGTCTTTTATGTTTTGATGGGGTTGCTGGTGGAGCCCGTGTGTTTTTGTGATGTATGGAGTGAGGGCTTTGGTTTCGTGCCTTTCTCTTCTGGTGTCCTCTCTTCTTTCTTTGGGGGTTTCCAGTTGGTTCTCAGCATGTCTGGACCTGTCTGTGGCATTGGAGTGTCGAGGTGCTGCGGTTGAGGAGAGTTACAGTGGAATATATAGAGATCATTCTCTTCTCAGGATGTTTGTTCTGTTGGCTGTAGTGTTTGTTGGGGTATGTTCTGTATATGTGACGGTTTCTACTGGAGGAGGGTGAGGGTGTGGAGCCGTTCGGGTTGTTTCTTTTTTTTATTCTCCTTGACGGCGTCCAACTCTGTGTCGGGGCATTTTGTTGTCCTTGGTAGTAGGATGGTTAGGGTATGGAGGTTACAGGGGCGGTAGCCCGCCTGAAGGGCCTTGTGTGGTTTGGTTGGATGGACGGTATAAGCGGGGAGCTGTCAGGATACTACGCGTTGGAAGAGGGCTGCGCAGTTAGATATGGGAAGTGGGTGACAGGATCCTAGTTAACTTGTGCACTGGCTAACGTTACTTGCTTTCAGTGGTTGCTGGGTGTTCCTGGATGGAGGGTGGGTCTAGGATTCGCAGATGGCAGGCAGTGGGAAAACACACCTAGATTTGAGATCACTTCATAGTGGGAGAAAAGGTCTAGGTTTCACAAACTGGTAGACAAAGGGTAGCACACCTAGATTTGAGATTCCTAGACACTTAAATGTATAGGTGCCTGGGTGTGTGTGCCTGTATGGTAAAATTGTGCACACTTAAATGTATGGGGGGCTGCCTCGTTGTGCCTGTATGGTGAAAGGGTGCACACTTAAATGTATAGATGGCTGGGTGTGCATGTGTGTATATGGTGAATGGTGTGTGTGCTTGTGTTAAGGGGCACAACAAAACCTACATTTCGGGTGGGCTAACCCTTCAAATATTGGGTGAGGCGCTAACTTCACGGGCGGTGGGGGAGGGGAAAACCGATTTGTGTGGGGCATCTAACTTCTTTACACATTTTAATGAGTCTATTCTAGTGGTTTCAATGTTACAAGTAGTTAACTCTCTCCTTTAAGTCTTAAAACACCCACTTATGGACTCCTGTGAGAATGAGCGGTCTCCTGTTCCCTCTCTACCACTCCAATCACTCCCCTGGCATGCAAGTACTAAACCCACATCACAATTTCAATTGCCTAAAAAATGTGGCATTTGAATGCAGGTACTAGCAGTGAAATGCTTTACATTAGTAAGGGCTGGGCCTTTGTTATCAGCGAAACCAGAGGTGTTGCTAGGAGAGGGCTGAGGGGGATGTAGCCATGGGTCTTTTGGTAGTAGCCCCGGATAGAAGCTGAGGGGTTCCAACCAAAAAGGCTAGCTAGCCCCCAGTCCTGACAGTCCCAAAATTAGTGAAGCTAACTGGGCGAAACCCAGGTGCCGTTTAACATCTGTATCCTGTTCTGTCCGGCAACTGCTCTTTATGTCAGCCAGGTTGAGTCAACATAGCCCAACATTTCAAGGGGGAGTGCTGAAGCCTGTCAGCTCAATAGTGTTGTGTGCAATGCCTTGATTACTTATTGGTAATCTTCATTAATCCTATCCCTATTCTTCCTTGTCCAGTACTTGTGTATGAGGCAATCTGTCTCACAAGTACTGGCATGAGGTAGAGGTGCATGGAGTTAATGCCTGCTTGTAATCTTTATTATTCCTAGTCCCATTCTTCCTCATCCCAGTACTTACCTATAAGGCAAGGAGCCTCATACAAAGCACTGGGACAAGGAAGTAGGATGTGGAGGTAATTCTCGGCCACAGAGCTGGTTGGGGTAGGGTTAGGAGGGAGAGGGGATGTGTGGGGGGCAGAATTGTGTGATAAATCATAATGGCCATCCATGCTCAGGCTGAGCAGTCTTGATATGTGGGATTGGTGGCTAGGGAGGCATTTTGATGCAGCCAGTCTAGTCATTTCTTAGTTTGGCTTGACTTTTTTTTAACTGAACATTTCTCATAAAGCAGTCCTGCAAAGTGTGATTCCCTGGCTAGACTGGCATTTGGATGCTGCCAGTCTAGCTGTTTCTTACTGCAGTATTGTATATTATATCTGTGATAAAATAACCATGGTAAGTGTTATTGTTTCGACTGGCATTTTGGTGCAACCAGTCTAAGGTATGTCTAAATGTGGCCTAGCATGCTTTACTGTAATATGTTATTATGTGTCTACACTGGTCTAGATTGTGCAGCCAGTTGGACATGTTTTCATTGTGGCATGGCATTTTTAATAGCAAAGCAGTAATGTTCCTGAGCACTGATGGTGACTTACATGTATTGGATTTTTGGATTCGTGTTGCCCTACAAAACAATTGCAAACACTCTGGCTTTTTAGCCAATTTGTCTCTGAAAGTGTGCTGTATATTGCATTAAAACACATATTCATATCTTTCTGCTACTGCAGTGTGCGGCATACCCCTGCAGCCGTACGTTCGTGAATATTGTGCAAGCGTGTCACTCTAGTCTAGTCCGGATTTGTTGCCGAGTTGGGGGCGCCCTCTCAGCATGGCTCACAGGGGGCCCCCAAATTTTCTGTTACACCACTATGTTGGACTCGAGATGTGCTCAAGCAGACCCCTTGAAGTGTGCTGGCTTTTTGCTGTCAGTCACAGCAGTACATCAGCATCTCTTTTAAAAGCCTTTTATATTCAAATTTGATAGTAACCATGGATGCTAACCAATATTGGCAAGCTAAAAAGCAGGCTCTGCTGCAAATGCTATTTTATTATTTTTGTATATTTGTATTTATTTTTGTAATCTTTTTTTATTGCTTTTGTAAGAACCAACATAGTTGCCCTCATTGGAATCCACACCATGAAAGTGTTGTTAAGCCATTAAGCTATTTTACAACACATTAGTAAGATTGCACAACTTGTAGACCCACATCAAAGCAGTGCCTCCAGCACAGTCATCCTCGTGTCTACTCACATGTGCCCCTCATATGGCCAACTCAGGTCTTTTTTTTCCCATGCCATCCCGATGGGAACTCATCTTCTACGCTGCATTTTTCTTTTATGGTTTGAGAATATGTTGCTGATGCATTGCTTCAAACTGTTTTTCTTTATCCTCTCAGCTAAGATCCCCTCTGTTCTTTACCACAGGCAGCCTGGCTCTTTTTCCCTCAAATTCTCAGATGCGGCTTATGACACGTTTAGGCAAGCATCGTGTAACCCACCTATTGGTATAGGCTTGTACTGCACAAGTTGGTAGTGTGACTGAGCAGCCAGGCTTATCTCAACGGGGGTGAATGTGAGCTGTGGAGCTGTAGCAATGACAACCACAAATACAAGTAGCCAAGTAACACACTCAAGGATTTTAGTTAAAATAATAATGTATTTACTTAATGGTCGTTTTTAAATAAACAGTCTTAAAAAAGGGCAATATATGCAGCAATCAAATACACTTCAAAATACTTTTCCAGACTCAACACAAAGCTAGTAGATACTCTTTAGAGATGCTTCTTACACACTGTCTACACCCTGAGGTGACTTCAATAAATAGTAATTGCAATTATTTATCATTTGTTCACTTTGTAGATTCTGGTGTTGGCAGAAAGGAAAGGTTAGAGGAAGGAAAAAGGTTGAACCAATGCATCACCTATGAGGGACAGTAAGAATGAAAGACAAATGGAATAGAAGAGTCTGCAGGGAGCCAGGATAGCCAAAGGCAATTGGAGCAAACTCTATGGAGCTTCGGCTCTTCTTAGATAGTAAAAGCCTTGCACAAAGTTAGAGAGTTTGTTGAAGAAAAATCACTGTTAGGGTCACAAGCTCTTTCACTTGTGAAAATTAGAGCTGAAATCAACTCTAGAAAAGCAGCTACTGCAAGTATCAACTGAAAAGAGCAAGCTACAGACACTGAGGTAAGTACCCCAAGTCAGAACACTACCTTTGGTTAGAAGAAGAGTGGTCCAGCTGGCTCCTGTCTGGTTGCAGCAATGCAGATCCTGTGTTCCTGGGCCTCAGTCGTGGGGACAAAAAGGAGGACATCTGGGGATGCCTACGGCAGCAATTACATGGTCAGCGGCAGCTACGGGCACTTTTTGGATCAGCAGCACTTCGCAGTGTAAGCGCTCAGTAAACAGCACCACTGCGTATCTTGGATACCGGTTGAGCTTCCATCACACCTTGAGTCCTGCCCTTTGGGGAGGTGACTAGAGCTCTAGTCGTCCTGCTTCTGGAGGGTCCTGGGGAGACTCCTGTAGCTTCTGGCCAGATCACTGACGTTGCACTCGACTATGGATTTCTAGACCCCTGGCACTCGGTTCTTGAAGCAGCAAAGAAGTACAGCCAGTTGGGGAAGGTGTTTCAGTGGAGTTCATCTCGGGGTTAGTTGGTCCCACTAACCTAAGGGAAGAAGTCGACCCTTCGGAGCATCTCTTGTTGATCAGAAAAAGGAGTTTCAGCACAGCAGCAGGGCTTCACCGAGCAGTTCAACTGTCCAGGAGGATGCAGAAAGCTT
The DNA here is from genome assembly GCF_040938575.1 of Ambystoma mexicanum. Taxonomy (NCBI): domain Eukaryota; kingdom Metazoa; phylum Chordata; class Amphibia; order Caudata; family Ambystomatidae; genus Ambystoma; species Ambystoma mexicanum. The sequence continues at coordinate 264,150,625 of NC_090934.1, forward strand.
TGTTCATGGTTTCTTCATCGGGTTGTCCTTCCCAGTGGTCGACTCTGTCTTCAGTCCCGAAACCCTTGCCTTTTAAGCAGGTTTCTCCCATTCATGCACAGCCTAGCTGTCACTCAAACAGCAGGGTGGCTGTCCTAGAAGGACAGCCAGCCAGCCAATCAGGACTGAGTGCATTCAGGCATTCCTAAAGACAAAGGACAGGGGAGTTTCAGGAACCTCCCTCACTTCCTGCCCTTCCAGACACACTGGAGCCAGAGGTGGGTTTCAGTACTGAAGCCCACCAAAGGCAAAATGAACTAAGGGCTGAAACCCAATTTAGCGCACAGAGTGAAACCCAAGAAAGCCCTCACAAACAGAAAATGGCAAAAAAAGAAGACTGGGCCATTTTGACACAATGGTCATCCATGGGTGCTATACTGCAGCTGAGGATTCAGCCTGCGATAGGAAAGCACAATGCTAGGAAAATTAAACCACTGCCACCAGCCATTTAAAGTAGTGAGGGATACACTCGCTGGATGCCAGAGCTAAATCAAAGCTCTATGAAAATAACTTTATGGACTCCAGAGCAAGAGGTTCTCTCCCCTCCTAAATTGTAATATTCCCATGCAAAATCAAACGGGATAATTTCTAAAGGGTGAGAATGAACATTTATCCAACAAAGGAAGTAATTGAGGTTAGGAAGCCCGTGGCACTTTGAAATTATCAATGTGGGCTATCCGATTGTGAATGAGAGACCCTTTTTCATCTGACTCTAAAGTGTCCGGTATGTGCCGGTCTGCAACCTAAATGCATGGACAAATTCTTTGGCAAATTTTCAACACGGTCGGCAGAGGAGTGGGAGGGGGTATCTGATGACAAGTTCAAGAACTTTCCAGACCCTGGCTCTACTGGCTTTTCTGAAAGATCTTTTTGATTTGTTAAAGGTGGAATAAAGGCTTAAGCAGGTTGTGGTATAAATCCCAAGGGAGCACCCTTATAAGGGGACTGGCTCTGGAGATTTTTTCTGAACACTAGACTTAGGAAGTAATTAACAAGATCTAGCTACTAACACTATGGGTGCTCCCTGTTGGGGTCTTTGTGAAATCAGAAATGTGTTAAATTGTACACGGAATTCATGAACTTGGATGTCATGATACTTTGTAGGCCTTTTAAGCATAAATGTTGTAATTGCCTGTTTATTTGTTTGTAGCAAAGGTTTAAGATGTAAACCATATGCTCATAAAATAAAAAAATGAAAAAATAAAAATAAAAAAGTAGTGAGGGTAACATAACATTTTTTACATGAGTAAGTAGGAAAAGGGGCTACTAAGTAACCCCCCAGCACTCCACATAAGATGGTGTGTACTGGACCTACAAAGAGAAAAGTTAAGTTATGTCAGTTTCACTTTACTATTCTTGGGAACAGTAGTTCTCACAAGAAAAGGTATTCAAACCTTATGAGAAATCTAAAGGATTTCTCTGTGACGCTGCACTGAAGGTGATGTGCGTCACCATACAAAAAGTAGATGCCTATGGAGTTTGTCAGACTCCAAAAACAAAGGAAACAAGTAATCAAAATCAGGTCAAAACACATGAGAGAGTGAAAAAAGGGCTCACTTACTCCACAGTTAAAATTAAAAAGTCCTAAACTACAGCAAAAAAAGCTGGGGTCTCTAAAGTTGAAGGGAATTAGCACAGAAATGAGAATTCCACCTAACAACGTTCCAAGCTATGCCTCAAATGCTGCAGGACAGTTGGAATGACTTGCCCTCGTAGAGCAAGCACCCCTTGACTGTGGACTTCCCATTAGGTTGCTAATTTCCCTGTGAGTGCTGAATTGCACCGAGATTTCAGCTGAATTCATTGCAGGGCAGACTGCTGAAAAAGAGACCTTTGTATTGGAATAAATTACCCATACCAGTGTAAAAGTTGTGCACCCATTTCTAGTCCCCTCTTTCCCCAATTTCGTCAAGGGGTGGGTGCATTTTCCAGGGCTCAAAAAGATCAGTGATTAGAAATGTTTTGACAACATGGTCCAAATGATGTTCGCCTCCTAACTCGCAAACAGACAAAAGCATGTTCCAATAGACACAAACAGACCCCAACAAACCCAACATGGCCATGAGATGTGTGTAGTCCCTCAAGGGTTCATCGTCTTCCCAGTCGTTTTCAAACTCTACATGGAGACACTGGGTGTACTCTTCACTGATATTTGTTTATTTATTTATTAAGTTTGACATTTGTAGAACACACCTAGCCCTAAGGCATCTGGGCGCTCGTTTTTGACAGTACAGCTTAAAGTACATACAGTACATACATACATACTACATACATACATGCGTACCAAATCTCAGAGATATAAACATGCGTCAACGATTCTCTGTGATACGTACGTAAGAATTCTCTTGATGATTCAGGTAATGCATATGGTTAACAGTCTTAGTAATAGTAGACATTGCAGGAGGGTTGTGAGAAGGAGCTACTTTAGCAGCTCTTGAGTTAAAAGCCAGGTTTTCAAACTTTTGCAGAAGGACCAATAAGAGCATTCAGATCTTGGTGGTGCTGGAAGAGTGTTCCAGTGTTTGGCTGCTACCATAGGGAAGCTACGACCCCATGCTTGATGTTGACATCAAGATTCACAGATTTACAGCTGACGTGCCCCTCTACCAGAAAGTCAACTGTCTCAGCATCACGCATTGATTACCACATCACCACTTCCTAATCCAGTCCCGGCATTTACACACCTACCTGAAGCAGAACCTCACAGAAAAGGGCACCGGCCGTGCCTTCTCCCACTATGCCGGACCTGTCTTAATGGGAAACTGTGATCACCAGAGACAAGTCCAAAGTGGCCCAGTGACCTTGGAGATGGCTGAAAGAGCCAGAGTTGCAGTCCTACTGATTTCAAAGTGGCCGGAACTATTGTGTTGTCAGGAAGAGGCCACAGGCATTTAACTCCCCAATAGAGCCCACATGGAGAATAAGTTGTCCACGTATCTGCAAACCAATCAGTGGACACACTTGCACCAAGTACACTCCTACTCAGTGTCACACAACCATGTGGCTCAGCACTTCAGCCCTATTCAAGAAGGCACATGCAGAAGCTGAGTGTGGATATTAGGAGTCGAAGTACAGAGTAGAAGGTATGTGTAAAAAAAGTGCAGAGAGGGATCTATGTGAAAATGTCGAATCCAACACTAAAAATCCTGAAAATGTCGGGGAATTTTTGATATTTTGCACTTTTTGCACAAATAAATGCAGGGGGAACCGCCCACAGCCACTCTCACATGGCCCATTTCTAATTAATACCGTTTCCCACTTAACATCTATATTTGTTCAAAAAAGTGCAGAAACTTGGCTGAAAAAAAACAACATTTTCGGGTTTGCAGTAATGGGACTCGACATATTGGTCCTATCTATGCAGAGAGTAGAGTATGGCAGGTGCTCGAGAGGGGGGAGGGGAAGGAGAGAAGGCAATTGTGGCAAAGTGACAAGGAGCTCAAGAAAATAGAGACGTAGAAGATGAGGTGCAGGAGGGAAGAAGAGTGTGGTGAGGCGGCAGGAAGGCAGAAAGAGTGTATAGGAGGCAAACACAGAATGAAAAAGTGGAGGAGGAGAAAAGAATGGAGAAAAAGATAGGAGGAAGGGAGGTGATAGAAATAAAGACAAAATAACAGAGTAGGAGAAGAAGGACATAAGGAAGAAAATGAAGGAGGGGGGAAGGGATGAGATAGCAGGGCAGAATGAAAGGAAAGAGGTATGGAAAAGGAGAAGAGAAAAAAAGAGGGCGGAAAGAGGGAGGAGTTACCATTATAAAGAGCAGAGGACGAGCCTAAGGTTACAGCTAATGACCTTGGAAACCTCTTTTCACCGGTAGGAGAAAGCCACATGCACCCCTCAGGTCACATTATCTGTGCATTTAGCCTGACACAAAAGACCACCAGAAGGCTTAATGTAACCTGGTGGGGATATCTGGTAACAGCACCTTGGAGTTGCTGAAGTTGACAGTTCATGTCAACTTCAGCAACAGCCAAGAAAGACCCTACGAAAGCCAAGAAAGAAGTGGGGGAACTATAAATCCCAAAGGCTTTAAGTGTCTATTTTGCTGCTACGAAGATATGTCAGAACTGGAGAGCGAGGGACGGACTGAGGACCACGGTTCTAAAGAAAGCCCGACTGAGTTGGGAATCCTATCCTATCCGTGGGCTCAATCAAACTCCAATCGCTGTTGTGATGTACAAAATAAAAGGACATTTCAGCATATATCCTAAGTATATAATTCTCTAAGAATGTCTGTGCACGTGGCACTCCCTCCCAGCCACAATTCTTCTAAATTTCTGAGAAGCTACCCGTTTTAAAAAGAAGCGGGGAACCATTTGGAGTGACAGATATCATACTAATTTTACCCTAACATCCAAATCATGAGGTTGTCTGAATGAGTACATATGGATCATGCTTACAAACACTTTAATCTTAGGGTTTGTTTGTTTGTTTGTTTGTTTGTTTTATTTGCTTATATAGCGGCTTATATATATACACCAAACCCGACGGTATCTGGGCGCTTTTCTTAGGGTACATCATGTTACAACAATGATACATAAATATATACAGCCATAGATATATTAATATACAGTCGTATAAAGTCAAATATATAGTCATATACAGATATAGATAAGATAGGAAAATATACATAATGTACATGGTTCATATCAAGGCTCAAAGACATGCTTGCAACAAGCCAAAGCTGGAAGGTGTTCTTGAGCAATGGGCAAAGTCGATGAGGCAGCTAAACCATGGAATCACAAGTATAATCACGGAGTCAGGAGGTAGTTAGTTAGTTTGATCAAACAGCCAAGCTTTTACCTTGTTCTGGAATGAGAGGAATATTGATTCTGTCCTTAGTGCAGGCGGTAGTTTATTCCATGACTTGGCCGCCAGCACAGGAAAACTGCAACCTCCAACTTTGCTGAGTTTAAATTTCGGTATGTTAAGGCAGTGGGCATAGTTGGCTCTGGTAGGTCTAATGGACTCTTTACTAGAGAATTTGTCTGTCAGATACTTGGGGGCAGAGTTGTTAAGACATTTTTGGATAATCATCAGCATTCTGAAGGTGATCCTATCTTGGATAGGGAGCCACTTGGTGTTCCGACCGTTTTGTGAAATGTGGTTAGAGCGAGCAATATTTCAGGCAGTTCTGAGAGCATTGTTTTGCAGTAGTTGTAACTTGTGGAGGTTCCTCTGGCTAGTGCCAAGGTATATAGTGTTACAGTAGTCCAGTTTAGACAGTATAAGGGCTCTTGCGAGGGTAATACAACTATTTGTGGACATGAATGGTCTACAAGCGTTAATAGGTTTTGCTTTATAAGCCGTTGAGGATGAGGTGGTATTGATTTGTCTTTGTAGGGTCTGTGCAGAATCTAAATAGAAGCCTAAAGTTTTGGCCTCCTTGTCAACTTTGATGAGTTTGCCATCAATATTGAAGGCGGAGTATTTGGGGCCTAGCTTATTCATTCTTAGCTTAGATCCAATGAGTAGAATCTCAGTGTTATCATTGTTAAGACATAAACCGTGCTTGGCCATCCAGACCTGGATTTTACTGTAGATGTCGTTTAGGAGTGTGGAGTCTGATTGATAGTTGCCTGAGAGAGTGATGAGTATTTGTGTATCATCTGCGTAGTTTGTATATTATATGTCCAGGTTATCTAGATGATCAAATAGGAGCTTTGTAAATACATGGTAGAGGGTAGGGTAGACACATGAGCCTTGTCGGACTCCACATGTAATGGGGGAGGGGTCAGCTGAGGCAGTGGGGGAGAAAACACTCATTGATCTGTCAGAAAGGAAGGAATTGACCCAGGCTGCAACTTTGGTGGAGAAAGAGGCAGCTGTAATATGGTGGTTAGTTAAGATGTTGTGGTCGACTAAGTTGAATTCTGCCGACAAGTAATTATGAAAAATGAAATGAGCACCAAGCACAGTGGACATTATGATTCAAGTACACAACTCTGTTATTTCAGACATATATTTTAAAATATAAAGATCTGTTGTCATTCTTATTTCCCAAAATGCTCTTTGATTTTATGCAAAGGAGCCAGGTACCCCCAATGGTGATATGGGTCCCCTTTCCCTTTCTCATAGGGGTACTTTCAAAAGAGTGCAATAGGAGTGTGCTACGCAGTCCATCTTCGAATGATAAACTTCTATCATAAAATAATGTATATCGTTACTCAGTTTTGAAACATGAAGCAAACACACACCCAACAACATGACTCGCCGCAATGAGAGCGTTTGAGAGAGAGACATGGAGTGTGAGAGAGAGACAGAGAGGCAGAGACATAGAGACTGAGACAAAGAGAGAGAGAGAGAGAGAGAGAGAGAGAGAAAGAAAGGGACCAGAGTGAGAGAAAGAGAGAAAGAGAGAGAGACAGAGAGAGAGAGACAGAGCTCACTAGATCAGCATATGATGCACAGAGTAAAGCCAGTGTATGGTTAACACGTTCCTGGGAACATTGTACTTAAAAGGCTACTTGCATCTCGGTACAAACATGTCCAGTTACGGTACCTCACATAAAGAAACAAAAGGCTGAAGCATAAAGTGACTCAGTACAAATAGGTTGCGTTTATGGACCTTATATTTTGGAAGTAAAACTGTATAGACAATAATGTTATGATGGAGCACCAGATTTCCTGATGATATACTTACATGATTGTTACATTAGTCTAATTGACTGGGGTGGTTAGGAAAGATCTCGATGAGGAAGAGGGGCTCACGTTGCACGTGCCATATTGGTGACTGGGGGAGCGTTGAAGTTGGCGCAATGTTGCAATATTATATGTATTTAACGTAGGTAATGAGAATGGGATATGTATTACTTTAAGTATTACTTAGTGTTTAAGTTGATACATCTAGATTTGCGCACACACAGCAAGATAAATGTCAAAATCACCAATGAAACATAAATACAATCTGGGTATGGTGTGCCACAAAGAGGCTAAAAGCTAGGCAACAAGAAGCTTTGTAAGGCGCATGCAAGAAAGGGTGTTTGTCATGCAGAAACCACTGTGACGAGGATGCAGAAGTTTTCAAAACATGCATGCACCGACATATCTACATAGAGGTCTCAAGGGACATCTTTTTGGACAGCTTGGGGAACATGGTGAAAATGTACAAATCTGTAGGCTGTGTGCTTTTCATAGTTTGGCTAGGCACTGCAGCCAGGGCTGTGCAAGGTGAACTCTGTGACTGGGAAAACTGGTTTTGCAGGGTTTGGAGGCTCAAAGGAAAGGCAATGAGTAGCCGCGACATTAAGCAGATGGTCAGCCAACAGGCCGGCCCGAGGATTTTATGACTTTGCAGTTTCGTGGGAAGGAGATGCAATCTTTTAAAGTACATTAGAGCCTGCTATTCATTGTTCATATAGGTCCACCATCTGTTTGTGGCTGAGCAATAAACGTGAGATGAAGATCACTGATACTTCACGGGTTTTGATTGTATTCTCAGGATGTGAACGAAGGCCATGCGTTATGAATTGGTACTTGTTTAGATTACAGTGTTCCGAGGACGCCAGCAAGTTGGGGTGGGTGAGATGGTTATCACTATTTCAAAGGGAACCTGTTTTTTCTTCCCTCCCCATATTGTTTGAAGTACTTTCGCAAACCATGTGCACTTCTTAAAAGGGTTTGTGCTGTATGCATGAGCTGAAGATGGTAGTTAAGATAATTGTGACCAATGAGAACAGGGAAATTGGAGAAATATTGGATTTCGTTTGTGTGGATTTTGACCAATCATGTGTGGAGGTGGTTTGTAAAAATATATATGGGAGTGTTTTTATTGTTGCAAAAATGTATATAATGTGTCAACTTGTGTGGTTCAGGGAGACTTGGGTTAGTTTGACCTTATAGAATCATCTTCATAAGGGGTGTGCCTGCTTTGGGTTAAGATGATTAGAGGCACATCTGCACATTTGGTGAGCCAGCCAGGAGCCCAGGCTGTTCCGAGACGTTGGGGGTTTCCTGTCCACACAACTCAGCTATGGAGCTTCTCTGTGCGGACCAGTCTTTCATGCACGATAAAAGTAGAGGTACACAGGCTCCATATTAGTTAAGAGGCCTGTCTGTTCCCTTGAAGCATGGTACCATGGTCCAGCTGTGCAGTACGAATTGAAGGAGCACCACTTCAGAGCTCTTTGGGATCACCTGAGTGCACATTTGGGCGATAAACCAGAGGGGAAATAGGGGAAAAAGAGGGTTGTCTCTTTGATTTAAGGGGTTTAGTAAGGGTAGAATTGGAGTGCATGTGTGGAGTTAGACAGGTATACAGGGATTGAAAGGGGGAATGCTTTGAAGGAGTGAGTGAACTGTAATATGTCATATGTCCTTTGCATATATTTGTACCTTATTTGTTATTTTAGAGGTGTGAGGTGGTATCCCCACCAGCACGTCCATTGTGAGGTTTGCCCTGATAGCCTTCAGTTTGCTTGTCTAGTTGGCTGGAGCCCTCACCTAGGGGAAGGTGGCATCTTATGGTAAGTCCACCAATATATACCTTCTTGAAGTATACCCTTCATTTTGTATTGACTGTGCGGATGGAGCCCTCGCCTCGCTTTTCTTGGTTAGTCGAAGTAGTGATGGCAATCGTCCTGTAGTCAGGAAAAGACGGTGTTGTACTAGAAAATACCATACTAGTAATGAAGGGAGTGAGAGCAGCGGTGTTGTAGTGGAACACATTGCACTCCTTCTATTCTCGAGTGAAGGAGATGTCTCAGAGATATTGGACAGCATGTTTTTTTGGATAAAGATGAGAAGTGTAACTAAAGCGAACAGCTAAGCGAGGTGATTGTGGTGAAAGCAAGCAAGGTGTGTGATTGTGGCGGAAGACTAAGAAACTGGGAAGGGGCAAAAAGGGCTTCTTTGGGTTGAAATTTTGTGCCGCGGGTTCGGCTTCTGTGTTCCAAGTAATTTTTTCTGAAGTTAAATTGTTAAAGGGTGGACTAGGTTTAGAGTATGGAGACTCCATTGAATCATTTTTGTCAGCTACTTCCGGCTATAAGATAAAGATTTCAAAGTACCATCTGGAATGGATGCAGTTAACTAAGGGTAACATTCTCGATTCCTGGCCTACTGAGGGGACCTATGACAGCGGTCCTGGCCCAGAAAACACTTAGCATAATATAGTGATGCCAGGACATGTTCCCTCGTGAGCAAATCTTAGCAGCAACAGCTTTTGCAATTCAAATTTTTCAACTATTACTATGGGTTGCACAGTGACATTGTACGTAGAGCATGCAATCTTTGCGATCTTGGAAAAATCCAAGTCAACTTTGATGACCCATTCAGGTTATGAGGTTATTCAATCAAATGCATCCATACATCCCGTACGGTGTGACCTAGTAAACCCTGCATCATTTGTAGTTGAGCCAGTGAAACCTGATGATATTGTCCATGATTGTGAAATGTATGACGGAGAAGAGGAAGAGGGGACAAATGTTAAGGAGGATGCCTTGGAGGGAGGTGAGGTACTTTTTGTTGACGGGTCCTTGACAATCAATCAGGAAACTGGTGAGAGGCATATGGGTGCAGCAGTTGTGGGTCTTGTGCATGGGGAATACCAGATCGGAGTGAAGAAACAGTAACCTTGGCATTCACTATTTATTCTGACTCTGCATATGTCACCTCCACTATCACTATCTACAGAGGTAGGGATCGCCAAGTGCCCTGCGAATACTAATCATTGTAACTCAATAGCACTTGGAAATGATGAAGCAGACCAGGCTGCAAAAGAAGATGCATATTTGCCATTCCCAGATCCCCAAAAAATGGAAACCAGAGCACCTAAAGAGGAACAGGAGCTTTAGACAAAGAGAGGATGTGACCTCATGCCCATGGATTTGCTATGGAGACAGGAGTTTACAGGAAAGATAGTAATGCCTGTAGAGCTGCTTCTTGTGGCTCTAGAGCAACTACATTACCCATCACACCCCTCTGCAACACATCGTGGCAGAGCGCCAGGAGTGGTTCATACCAAACCTCAAGGAACAGGTAAGCAGATTTGTAGGGAATTGTGCAGTTTCTAGGGAATGTAATACTGGAAACACCATGAGGTCAGTAAGTGGAGTTTTGCCGAGGTCTTCAGGGCCATTTCAGGAACTACATATTAATTTTGTCAATGTGATTGTGAAATGTAATAATTATAGTTACTTTATAGTTGTAGTTTGGCCATTTTCCTGATGGATTGAGGTTGGTCCCTGCGTACACCCTGATGCTAAATCTGCAGCAAAAGAAAAAATATTTTGTAACAGGTATTTCCACAGTGGGAAATTTGTGAGGTCCTGAAGTCCCACAATGGACCCACTGTTTTAATGCCTTGTTCTCAGAAATTACTTTGCTCTTGGGGGTCAAGCACAGGTTGTGGCCAGTGTAGCACCCACAGAACAATCGGATCGTGGAACAGTTAAATTGATTTCTTAAGGTTCGGTTGTCCAAAATGTGTAGTGTTTTACTTTAAAATTGATTATAGTGTTTGCCACTGGTTTTGTTTTATTTGAGGAATCAGCCAGGGAAAGTCCACCAATTTAGCCCTCATGAGATCGTGATGAGGCGGAGGTTACACACACCGCTTTCACCTGCATGCACACCATCAGATGCCATATGTCATCAGAGGTGCTGGGTGAGGAGTTTAAGAAGTACCTTAGGGTGTTAACCAAAAGTGTCAGAATCATATCTTCAAAGGTTGTGTCTTCTCACCAGCAACTTACAGGAGGAAGCAGCAAATAATCAGATGATCTGCATAAGCAACCATTACTCCCTGGGGACCTGATCTTCATCTGTTCCTTTTTATGATGCTGGCATTAGTAGCATTTCCATGGGCCGCACAGCATCGTTTTTGCAACTCCAACTGCTGTGAGGGTGGAGGGCAGCAAGAGCTGGGTCCATATCAGCAACTTACAAAGGGAAACCAGTGCCACTCCATTGGCACAGGAGCTGGCTCAAAGTTAAGTATGCCTTAATGATTAGCAGTTAATTCCAGTGGAAAATGGGGGAGCTCATGAAAACCAGTAAATTGTTAATTCTCAAGGCAAGATTAAACTTTGAATTTGCAGTGTATACTATAATGGTTGTTTGTATGTCTTTCTAATTTCTCTTGTCATCATGTTCAAAGATGGCAAACAGTATGGCTGTGAATGGTTTAAATGTATTTAGTATTATAGAATTTGATGATATACTATTGAGGCCACAAAGGAATGTTGATGCTGATTTCCTGGGTAATGAGGACAATGTAAATTTAGACCTGATAGCAGATGTACGTGGTTTTGCAGCAGATGGTCAGCCAACAGGCCGGTCAAGTGTTTTTATGACTTTGCAGTAACACGGAAAGGAGATGTAATCTTTTGAAGTACATGAGAACCTGTTATTCATTGTTCAGATCGGTCTGCCATCTGTTCGTGATTGAGCAATAAAACTGGGGTGAAGAGACACCTGGGGGCAGAGTGACCCGATACTTCATGAGTTTTGATTGTTTTCTCAGGGTGTACACATAGGCCATGCATGTTGAATTGGGTGTCATTTGGATTAGAGATTTCCGAGGATGTCAGCAAGTCAGGGTGGGTGCGATGGTTATCACCAGGTCAAAGGGAACCTGTTAATTCTTCCCCCTCCCATTCTTGTTTGAAGGACTCTTGCAATCCATGTGCAATTACATTTGGGGTTGGGAGGTCTCAGGCCAGTTGGGATTTGTAATGAATTATGTTGTATGTGAATGTGTAACTGTGTGAAGATGTCATGACCTACCACGAAGAAATCCTAAAATGTGGTGTGCTGTACATGTGAGCTGAAGATGGTAGTTAAGATAATTGTGACCAATGAGAACAGGGATTTGGAGAAAGACTGGATTTCTTTTGTATAGGTTTTGACCAATCTTGTGTGGGGGTGGGTTGTAATAAAATATATGGGAGTGTTTTTCCTGTTGCAAAAATATATATAATGTGTCAACTTGTGTGGTTCAGGGAGACTTGAGTTAGCTTCACTCTATAGAACCATCTAGCCCCTCCCAGCCGATTGAACAATACACTTACTTTATGTACAAATGTGCACTAACTTCTTAAATGCTGGGCCTGCTTTGGGTTAAGGTGATTAGATGTCCATCCACACACTATCTGTGTGCATGTGCTTTATGACAACAAAGTTACAAGATGGAGGACCTTTGTGATAGAATTGTAATCATGCCATAAAAGGAATGTGATGGCTTTCCCACCCACTCCACAACAAGGGCTTTTTGCCATAAACTCCATAGATACTATTGCAAATCCATCAACAACAACAAAGTTGTAAAATGGTGGACCACCGTGACACAATACGGCATCATATCCTCATCCAGAATATGTGATGCTATCACTTCCCGCATCACAACAAAGCAACCTTTTTATAAGCGCACATGATATTTTAGAAAAATACATTAGAGTGACATGAGCCAGACGTTAGTGAGACACAGTGAACCCTGACACTTCACCAATCCAGATAGTTTTTGTTAAATTGGTTTAACTTTTGAGAATATTCTATTTTTAGATATTATTTAAATAACGTTATTTTCCTTGTCATATAACAGAACAAGGATTACTTTAGTTATAAGTTAATTCACTTATTTTCGAAAACATGATATTTATGAAATGTGTAGATCTGTAGACAACATAGTCCATATAAATATTGCAAATGTGTCCGTGATTTCTTCCCTTATTTTTCATAAAATACCTGTAAATAAACCAATAAACCAAATGGCTTTATTCACAGAGCTTTCAGTTATATTTAATCTTCTGCAAAAAGAAGATCAGTATTTTTTTAACAACTTTATTTAAATCTGGACACAGCAGGTTACACCTCTCAGATTATGCAGAGACATTGGTATTGCTTTCAACCCCATCTATTCCCCACCTCCCTCCACCCCTTATGTCGTCGCTTAAGCGACTTGGTCCATTTCCCCCCTTGGGATCGTCTCTTTTTACTCCTCGAGCTGTAAGGCAAGTTTCGCTTGTCGCAGTCTGAAAGTTAGGGCTAGGAAGGCCATGTCATATTCTAAGACAATCCCAGCAATCTGTGAAGTGGGGTAGCGCCCCATCCTTGGCTGCTGTCACCTTTTCCGCCACCAGAATGTCCCACGCGTTGGTCCACCATACAGGTGGTAGGGGTGTACAGGAGGCCAGAGTGACCTCTGACGGGCCCATGGGATCAGAGCTCACCCTCGTGTACTTTAAGACGAGATAGCTGCACCTTGGGGTGGATGGAGTGCAGGATTCTCTTACTCCAACACCAATCAATAAGGACAACTCAAGTGGTTTGGCAAAGGGAAGTCCGTTTAATGACAAGTACAAAAAACTGGGAAACATTAGGAAATCATCAGTGATGCGATTGCCCGTCTCGCTTCAACTCCCAAAATCTTCATTCAAACAGCAATTCTTATAGGCAATATTCGTCATCATTGACGTGTAACACTCGAAGGTTTGTCATGCAAGTCTATTGGTTGGAAAAGGTAACTTAAGTATAGGTACTATAACTGTATATGGTAACGGGGTGTGAGGATTGGATAGCTCTTATCGGGTGGGCGTCTACGCCCATCCCTCTACATCACTCATGCTAGATGTCACTAAAAGTATGACAGCTCATTGGTTCTGCTAGTTATAGGACCCTAGATTATTTGGTCCATTGTGATTGGGTCGATTACACCCCTAGGCATAAATCTCCACTTTAATTAGCAGCTTGCGGAATGGTTACCCAGATGCGGCATGTCCCAAGATTCACCCTGCCTCCCTTCCATCAATCAGTACTTTAGGGCTATGTGTCAATTAGTTGGCTGAGGACGGCCTCAAAACGGAAATGTTATGGCATCCTCTGGTTTTGGGTGACATCAGACGTTGGTACCTCTTTGCGCTTGGCTGGTCATGTGTCAGTACACCGTGAATCTGCTTCATTTTCCATCTATTTGATTCTCTCTTCAGCCTCGCCACTTGCCTGGGCCTCCTTATCTCGACCTTCACGGACAGACTGCTATGCTCTTATGTTTTGATTCTTCTGAGTTGCCGCTCTCCTCCCTTCCTTGGGTTGACCTCGAATTCCCAGGCATGAGCTGCTTCTTGCTAAGTTTCGATTCCGCTCTTTCGTCTGGCTTTGTGCTGGTATATGAATCCTGGCCTGCTAGGCCCCTACCATCCTGGGCTTAATTCTGCTTTCATGTAAAGTGGACTGCATTTATATAATGTGCTTCATTGAGGTAGATATATAAGCAATATGACCCGAGCGGCGGGGGCATTACCGACTTAGGTAATGCCCCGGGGCGCATAGTTATAGGCCTGAGCAAAGCGAGGGCCTTAACGAAGGCCCCGGGGCATTACCTGAGTCGGTAATGCCCCTGCCGCGAGGGTCATATAGCTTTTATTACCCCGGCCCGCATTATGTGCGTGATCGGGGCACTAAAAGCATTTTTTTCTGTCCCGAAACGCTGCAGCGTTTCAGGACAGGAAAAAAAAAACGACCAAGAAAATGGCTGCCATGCAAAGGGAAAACGGAGTCCATTTTCCCTTTCTATGGGGGCCATCGGGAGCAGACGCGCTGGGAACACAAGTGTTCCCAGCGCGTCCGCTCCCAAAAAAGAAGCAGAAGGTAAGTGGGGTTGGGAGGGAGGGGATGAAAAGAAATTTAAAAAAATAAAAATAAAACGTACCTGCGTCCCCGGCGGGGGACGATGGAAGCTTCCAGCCGTGTGGAGGCACGGAGCGGGGATGGCCCCGCTCCGAGTCTACACACTGCTGGAGGCTGCTATCGTCCCCCACCGGGGATGCAGGAGCAAGCAGGTAAGTGGGGTGGGGAAGGCAGGGAGGAGGGAGGGAAGGGAAGAAAAAGAAAAAAAAATAAAGCTTACCTGAGTCCCCGGCGGGGGACGAAGGCAGCCTCCCAGTTGTGGGGAGGCGCGGAGCGGGGATGGCCCCACTTTGAGCCTCCTCATTGGCTGAGGGGCTGCCACGCCCCCCGCCGAGGACAAGGCGGCTGGTAAGGACCCGGCGAAAGCCAATCAGAATGCATGTTGCATTCTGCTTGTCTCTCGCCGGGTACTAAATATATATATATATATATATATATACATATATATATATATATATATATGTGATGAAAAAGAGGAGAGGGGCGCACTCCAGTTCCCTGCACAGTAAACCTTCTCAGCTACAGGTGTTCTCCTCCGACCGGTTTCTGTGCCAATACACGTCATCAGGGAGGCTGTCTTAACTTGCAGCTCACAGCAAGTGCAGGTGTTAACACTTAGTAATGATTCTGCTGCAAGGACTTCTGGTAGCTGTAGTCATCAGGTTTGCAAGGAACAAACTCACACCCAATCCCATAAATGGGGAAAGGGGGGGAGTAGCCTACAGTGAGGCACTCCAAAGTAGGGCATATGTTACCCCGGTGCAGCACCCTATAAGATTTCTGAAGATTCCACCCTTCAGAAAACTTGCAAATGTGATGAAAAAGAGGAGAGGGGCGCACTCCAGTTCCCTGCACAGTAAACCTTCTCAGCTACAGGTGTTCTCCTCCGACCGGTTTCTGTGCCAATACACGTCATCAGGGAGGCTGTCTTAACTTGCAGCTCACAGCAAGTGCAGGTGTTAACACTTAGTGATGATTCTGCGCCCCTCTCCTCTTTTTCATCACATTTGCAAGTTTTCTGAAGGGTGGAATCTTCAGAAATCTTATAGGGTGCTGCACCGGGGTAACATATGCCCTACTTTGGAGTGCCTCACTGTAGGCTACTCCCCCCCTTTCCCCATTTATGGGATTGGGTGTGAGTTTGTTCCTTGCAAACCTGATGACTACAGCTACCAGAAGTCCTTGCAGCAGAATCATCACTAAGTGTTAACACCTGCACTTGCTGTGAGCTGCAAGTTAAGACAGCCTCCCTGATGACGTGTATTGGCACAGAAACCGGTCGGAGGAGAACACCTGTAGCTGAGAAGGTTTACTGTGCAGGGAACTGGAGTGCGCCCCTCTCCTCTTTTTCATCACATTTGCAAGTTTTCTGAAGGGTGGAATCTTCAGAAATCTTATAGGGTGCTGCACCGGGGTAACATATGCCCTACTTTGGAGTGCCTCACTGTAGGCTACTCCCCCCCTTTCCCCATTTATGGGATTGGGTGTGAGTTTGTTCCTTGCAAACCTGATGACTACAGCTACCAGAAGTCCTTGCAGCAGAATCATCACTAAGTGTTAACACCTGCACTTGCTGTGAGCTGCAAGTTAAGACAGCCTCCCTGATGACGTGTATTGGCACAGAAACCGATCGGAGGAGAACACCTGTAGCTGAGAAGGTTTACTGTGCAGGGAACTGGAGTGCGCCCCTCTCCTCTTTTTCATCACATTTGCAAGTTTTCTGAAGGGTGGAATCTTCAGAAATCTTATAGGGTGCTGCACCGGGGTAACATATGCCCTACTTTGGAGTGCCTCACTGTAGGCTACTCCCCCCCTTTCCCATTTATGGGATTGGGTGTGAGTTTGTTCCTTGCAAACCTGATGACTACAGCTACCAGAAGTCCTTGCAGCAGAATCATCACTAAGTGTTAACACCTGCACTTGCTGTGAGCTGCAAGTTTAGACAGCCTCCCTGATGACGTGTATTGGCACAGAAACCGGTCGGAGGAGAACACCTGTAGCTGAGAAGGTTTACTGTGCAGGGAACTGGAGTGCGCCCCTCTCCTCTTTTTCATCACATTTGCAAGTTTTCTGAAGGGTGGAATCTTCAGAAATCTTATAGGGTGCTGCACCGGGGTAACATATGCCCTACTTTGGAGTGCCTTACTGTAGGCTACTCCCCCCCTTTCCCATTTATGGGATTGGGTGTGAGTTTGTTCCTTGCAAACCTGATGACTACAGCTACCAGAAGTCCTTGCAGCAGAATCATCACTAAGTGTTAACACCTGCACTTGCTGTGAGCTGCAAGTTAAGACAGCCTCCCTGATGACGTGTATTGGCACAGAAACCGGTCGGAGGAGAACACCTGTAGCTGAGAAGGTTTACTGTGCAGGGAACTGGAGTGCGCCCCTCTCCACTTTTTCATCACATTTGCAAGTTTTCTGAAGGGTGGAATCTTCAGAAATCTTATAGGGTGCTGCACCGGAGTAACATATGCCCTACTTTGGAGTGCCTCACTGTAGGCTACTCCCCCCTTTTCCCCATTTATGGGATTCGGTGTGAGTTTGTTCCTTGCAAACCTGATGACTACAGCTACCAGAAGTCCTTGCAGCAGAATCATCACTAAGTGTTAACACCTGCACTTGCTGTGAGCTGCAAGTTAACACAGCCTCCCTGATGACGTGTATTGGCACAGAAACCGGTCGGAGGAGAACACCTGTAGCTGAGAAGGTTTACTGTGCAGGGAACTGGAGTGCGCCCCTCTCCTCTTTTTCATCACATTTGCAAGTTTTCTGAAGGGTGGAATCTTCAGAAATCTTATAGGGTGCTGCACCGGGGTAACATATGCCCTTCTTTGGAGTGCCTCACTGTAGGCTACTCCCCCCCTTTCCCCATTTATGGGATTGGGTGTGAGTTTGTTCCTTGCAAACCTGATGACTACAGCTACCAGAAGTCCTTGCAGCAGAATCATCACCAAGTGTTAACACCTGCACTTGCTGTGAGCTGCAAGTTAAGACAGCCTCCCTGATGACGTGTATTGGCACAGAAACCGGTCGGAGGAGAACACCTGTAGCTGAGAAGGTTTACTGTGCAAGGAACTGGAGAGCGCCCCTCTCCTCTTTTTCATCACATTTGCAAGTTTTCTGAAGGGTGGAATCTTCAGAAATCTTATAGGGTGCTGCACCGGGGTAACATATGCCCTACTTTGGAGTGCCTCACTGTAGGCTACTCCCCCCCTTTCCCCATTTATGGGATTGGGTGTGAGTTTGTTCCTTGCAAACCTGATGACTACAGCTACCAGAAGTCCTTGCAGCAGAATCATCACTAAGTGTTAACACCTGCACTTGCTGTGAGCTGCAAGTTAAGACAGCCTCCCTAATGACGTGTATTGGCACAGAAACCGGTCGGAGGAGAACACCTGTAGCTGAGAAGGTTTACTGTGCAGGGAACTGGAGTGCGCCCCTCTCCTCTTTTTCATCACATTTGCAAGTTTTCTGAAGGGTGGAATCTTCAGAAATCTTATAGGGTGCTGCACCGGGGTAACATATGCCCTACTTTGGAGTGCCTCACTGTAGGCTACTCCCCCCCTTTCCCCATTTATGGGATTGGGTGTGAGTTTGTTCCTTGCAAACCTGATGACTACAGCTACCAGAAGTCCTTGCAGCAGAATCATCACTAAGTGTTAACACCTGCACTTGCTGTGAGCTGCAAGTTAAGACAGCCTCCCTGATGACGTGTATTGGCACAGAAACCGGTCGGAGGAGAACACCTGTAGCTGAGAAGGTTTACTGTGCAGGGAACTGGAGTGCGCCCCTCTCCTCTTTTTCATCACATTTGCAAGTTTTCTGAAGGGTGGAATCTTCAGAAATCTTATAGGGTGCTGCACCGGGGTAACATATGCCCTACTTTGGAGTGCCTCACTGTAGGCTACTCCCCCCCTTTCCCCATTTATGGGATTGGGTGTGAGTTTGTTCCTTGCAAACCTGATGACTACAGCTACCAGAAGTCCTTGCAGCAGAATCATCACTAAGTGTTAACACCTGCACTTGCTGTGAGCTGCAAGTTAAGACAGCCTCCCTGATGACGTGTATTGGCACAGAAACCGGTCGGAGGAGAACACCTGTAGCTGAGAAGGTTTACTGTGCAGGGAACTGGAGTGCGCCCCTCTCCTCTTTTTCATCATATATATATATATATTAGGCGCTTGCCGCTCTATTCTTCTACTAAGCATTGCAAGCCACACTGTTTTCTTAGCTTCTTGCGTTACAAGCCTATGTACAGGCGTTAGCTGGTTGCATACTTTCATCCTCTTTACAGGTACGTTTCTTTATATTTCAACATTGTCTCTTCTTCTATGTCTGTGATATCTTTTTCCATGGTGTTTCATCTTAGTGTGTCATCTTTTTGGTTGTTGTTTCGTTTACTTGTACTTCTGTCCAGGCCCTTGTGACGTCACCATTCACCTTCGATTAAGGCCCTTTGGGTCTCTTCTGGGACAGTCTGAAAGTAGTCTTCATGTCGTGTCAGTTGTTGGTACGGTTGTCTCAATGGGTACCGTGCTACCCATGGTTGTCTGGTTATTGGCACTTCAACAGGTATTTCTCTTCTGATGGGCACTGGGCAGAGCCCCAGTGTGGCTCTCTGTTGGTTTATTTGCTCCTCATATGTCACATATCTCGACAAGTATGTTCCTGGTATTTTAAAATGGGTGGCTGGAGTGCAGGCCATATCTGGGACCTCCTCTACACTCCCCCCCTCTGGTCGGTTCATTGACCACTTCTGCTTCCTCCTTTATATTCACCTTGCTTGGTTCTTCTGTATTCATTTCTTCTTCATCTTCTCGGTTTGTACATGATGGTGCGAAGGAGTGTCTCTTTGGAGTCCAAATTTTTATCACTCCTTTCAAACTTCCTGCTGGTTTTACATGTTCGTCTTTGTTCCAGGTCATTAGCTGGCAATGTCCACTTGGGCTACAATAAATCCATTTTCCTTCGTACTTTCTTCATTTCCTGGGATACACAAATTTTGTTCCCTCTGGCGCATATTCGCTGGCCTTCACAAATTCTCTTATTTCTTCATCAGTCAGGGGTCTGGGCTTCCATCCTGGTTCGACATCGATCATGATCTTCATCCCTATGGCTTTCTTTGCAGTTTTCTGGCATTGCGAGATAATTATCTTGATAACACAAAATCCTAATAGTATCATCAGTATCAGGGCTCCCAGGAACTTGAATATGTCTGCCTTGCATTGTGGGACCCATGAGAAAACTGTTCCAAACCAGCTGTCGTCATCAACTTCGTCAGTTTCATCGATCATCTGGTTCTGTAACTTCGTTAGCATCTCTATGGCTTCTGTCAAGGTTCCATTTTCTTCGTCATGGGAAGGTATAAATGTGCAACATGATTCTCCGATTTTTGCACAAACTCCTCCATCCATCGCTGTGATCATGTCAAGCACATAACGGTTCTGTAGAGTCATCAGTCGGATTGCTCTTAACTCCTCCCTGATTGCGTTGAATCCCTTTATTATCGAGTTGATGGTTTGCAGTAATTCCCATTTGGTGATTTGCAACCACTTAGTATTTGCTCCACCCTAGAATCTTGGCATGATGATCATTGTGAACACAGATGAGGTGAGGCTGAAGAGCCTCTGCTCATACGGGATTGCATGGAATGCTTCTTCTGATTTGGCAGAAAAGTAATTTTCTCTCTTCCTTTGGGATACCAGTTCCACAGATCTCCTTTTCCTCGGGTGAGCATCTGCTTTCTGGAAACTGTCAATATTCAGGTCACTTTTCGGGATCACTGGTGAAGGAACGTGGACGTTCACTATTGTGCATATGCCTCCCCAGTTTTTCGACAGTCTTATGTATGCTTTTGATCCACACGCCCAGTAATGATCCATAATTACTGCGGTTCCGTGAGTCATTCCTGGAACTTCAAAGATTCGTCCGCAGTCCTGATTCTCTCCCATCTTCCGCGAGCCATTGTTCCTGAAGCACAATTTTGGGTTTTCCAGTGGCACTATCTGCAGGGGTCCTCCTCTGTCTTCAACCCATGTCAGTAATCTTGTGAGTTTCGGCCATAAAGGTTTGCACAACCTCTGTGAGTTCTCTATTGCTTCCTTATCGGCTCCAAAGACCATCCATGCTCGGCAGATCACCACTCCTTCTTCCCATCCGTCTGGTGAAAGCACTGTTCCCCAAATCTGCATTTGGCCTCTGTTCTTCCAATTTTTTGCCTATTCTGGAGTTTTTCCTTGGACATTTAGCATTGGGTTCACTTCCCATCTGATTGCTGCTCCTTTAACTCCAGGCTTCCTAGAATGGGCTCTGTTTCTGTTTCTTGTCTTAATGTCCTGTATATAATCATCTTCATCGGGGTAATTTGTCTTGGTTGCACATATCAATGAGGCATCCCTTCCCATGAACTGTCCTCTGGTATTGCACAATGCTACGTGTGAAAGACAGTGTGCTGTTGGGACATCAATATCTACAGCCACGAAGATCTTGGATTTCCCCATGCTGTACGGTAGGAGTGCACAAACGAAGCATTCTCCTTCTGATTTCCTTCTTCCAACTTCTTTCATGTATTTGTACCAAATGTTGTTTCCTAGATGTGCTGTGCTATCTAGGTAGTCATTCAGTTCACTGTTATCTTCATGCAGGCTCCTCTTGATCCTTAGTGTCTTCCTGTAGTTTGCTATAACTACATCTCTAAACACGTCCGTGTGGCTTTTCCATGCTGGGGGACTCTCCGGCATTCTGGCTGATGGAGCAGGTTCCTTTATCTGCATCGATGTGGTAGATGGAGGTTTTGCAATTCTCTCCTTCTCTTCTCGCATTCTTTTCCTGCCCTATATTATTGCCTTTATTAGCCACCAGCCTGTCACCGGCCCAGTGTATGGCTGCATTGTGGGCCTGGTACTTGTTCCTTGTGTTGGAACATGTGTGATTGTCAGTACAGTCTCTGTGATTTTATTTCTCAGTTCCTCATGCCGTTTCTTCGCTCTAGCTATAAACGGGAATAAATGATCTATTAACATTTGTGTCTTTGCAGTGATTTCTCCTACAGCAGCTTCTGTCTTTTTAAGGGCATTTGTTAAGTCTTCTTTCGTTGGCTTTTTCTTGATTCTTCTCGGTTTCTCTCATTATTTTCTGGGGCTGATTGTTCGGTAGGCAGTCTCGTGCTCTCGATTGCCTTCGCTTGAGGTCCTGTGGCCATTGACACATGCCCTGGTTCGTGTGCATTCAGTGTGTGGGTGCGTGTAGTTGTCAGTGCTATGTTTTCATTCATTCCGTGCTGACCCTGTCTCCATCTCTTCTTTTCATTTGTTTCCTCAAGTGTGTATGTGTCACTGTTAATCACATTCATTTTCAGTTCATTTACTTTACCATCGGATTTTCTCGGGACTAGAATAACTATACAAGGTCCTGGTGCTTTTGTGGGACTCATGCGTACATCATCAGGTGGGTGCACTGAAATTGGAATGCTTCGTGCACCAAGAAAAAATGTAGTTCTGATCGTTAATGACAGCAAAATAATGATAAACACAATGCATAGATACATGATAGTGCGGTGGGTAAAACGGCAGCCTTTCCTTCCAGAGAAGCGGGCGCCCCTCTGCTTGTGGGAGGACCAGGTTACTGTTCTGGGCCCCCAACTTGATCATAACAAAAATGTCAATGTTTTAATCTTTTACCCCTATTAACTGTTGTTCTCGAACAGTTTGCATCATAAAGTCTCTGGTGCTTCACAAGTGCCCCCCCTCTTGCGGGTGACGATTGTCTCTTGATACAGGATGCAGTATCCTTGCTAGACTATGGAAAAATAGATTAGACTAACACTTCGATAAGTCACTTTTACTGTGTATATTGAAAGTAGGTGAGTTCCCAGTCCACCCCCCTAATCTGCTTCAGTCCTGAGGACATGCTGGACACTGTTCAATGTGAAGAAATGGGAAAAATGACAATTAAAACAAATAAGGGTGAAGTTCTTGTCTCTGTTCCCTTGATCTGTTCCTCGGCGGAAGGTTTCACTGGAATCTCCTCATATAATCTCTCTGAAAGTTGCTCCACTTGCAGCATGATGCCATGGATGAGCGTTCCCATCTGTGCCACGTTAGCTGGATCTCTGATGAAGGTTAACCTCGACAGGTCTCCCTACCATTTCTGGAAAGTCAGTTACTAGACAAAAGAGGACGTTGTGCGCCAGTCGGCTGTCCTCAGTTGACAGGGACATTTGTCCTGCCCTGCTGCGTTCAGGATTATAGGCTCTTCACTTGACGTGAACAATGCTTGCACTTTCCTGACGCGTGGATTGCGACCAAATAACTTAGCTTGGTCCACAGCTGGCTCAAGAGTTCAGAGTTTGCTGGATCTCGAATAAACGTGAGAGTGTCTGTGGTTCTCCCAACAATAGCTGGCCATTCCTCTATGACGCGAAAGAAAAGTGTATTGACATGTTCATCTATAATCGCCTGTGGTGGAAGCATTTGTGTCTTTATCACTGTATTCAGGCAGTCCAATGAAGGCTTCCGCGATGACGGTAAGTAGTTGCCAGATTACTTTCTTGTTGGCAGGAACTTGGATAAAGTCTGTGACACTGGTAACCCTCCCTACCAGCGACAGATATGATACCAATACTAACTGGAAGTAGGTGAGTACGTCCTCTGTAATGTTTCTGCTAGGGGACACCACAAATTCTGCCAAACAAAGTCTTGATATAGACATGGGTCCCGTGCCTGCTGGGACTAGAGACCCAAGCTACTCCTCACTGATGAGCCCCAACAAGGGTGAAACATTTTTGGGGATGCTTGTGGTCTCGTGCAGAAGGGATATGACCTAGCAGTTCGGGCTGGACTTTCCCTTTTGGGGTGGAGCCAAGCCTGATTTGCATATGGTCTTTCCCCTTCTGTAATGGCTTGGCAGGCGAAGAACGATGGTCTGGAGGGTAGCCACGAGCATTGCCAGTGGTTAAGATTCAGTCTAAACCTTCCAGCCATCACCTCTTTGTTTTTGCTTTGATATTTGATGATTCAGGATACTGTGTTTAGCTCTTAAGGTAAAAGTCCTTGATCAATGTCTGTTAGAGTCTTGTTTCTCAACAATGCTGGAGTGTGGGTTGATTCACAAGTTTGTGTCACCAAAACGTGCTGTGGCTTAAATGTGCAATTTTCTTCTTCACCCTGCAAATAGGATGCACAGAGTGTCCATTTATGTCCTTATCCCCTTTGCTTAGAGGCAATGTCTGGTTTAAGCCACAACTTGCACAAGGGGTTATCTGTCTTTGCTCTGCTGCTCATGCGTCCTTCTTCCTCGTCATAGATCTCGTCTGCACGTGCTGAAGTTCTTCCCTGTTGTCTGTGGGTTCTTCGCGGTGGGGTGCAGCTAGAGGGATTTCTCTGATATAGGGTTTAATGTCATTGAGAAAGATCCATGCTCTCCTGCCCTGTAGTTTTACAGCTGAAGGAGTGCAGTCCTATACGATGGAAGGGCCATTGAATCTTGGCTCGTCCCACCTCTTCCTCGTGTGATTTTTTACTAACATCACATCTCCAGGAAAGACGAGTGGAACACAGAGACCTTGAGCTGGGTCTGTTGTAGCGTCTCCTGCTGCGTTTTGTGCTGTGCTGCACCCTCTTCGTCGTCGCTGCAGTTGGTCTGAAATTACAGTAAGACTGGATGTCATGCAGTTCAGATATTTTTGTAATTCGGATCCCAGGACCTCTCGGGTTGGCTGGGCATCACATCTAGCTCTGTCTCGAGAGGTTAGGGGAGTATTAATTCTCCTTCCTGTGCGGCGTAAAATGATGGTCGGAGTCTGGTTGGTTCTGAAGAGCATACAATGCCAGTGGAAGGAAGTGCAACCATCCGCTCTTTAGAGTAAGCTTCAACTTGGCTATCCTTTCTTTTAAAAAGCCGTTGAGCCTCTCACAGATACCATTACCTTCCGGATGATACGCCAATGAGAAAGTGCTTTATACCAAGCAACAAGCTAATCTGCTCAAAGACTGAATTTACAAAATGAGCCCCACTATCTGACCTCATCACTTCACACATCCCCCGCCTAGGGAACACTTCCCTCACTGGGAATTTCGTGCACAGGTAGAGTCTGGGTGTGTACATGGACCTGCTTCTGTCCATCTAGAGAATGGACACACCACTACAATTAAGTATCTGTACCCGTTGCACACTTGAATCATGTCGATATGTAGGTGCTGAAAAGGCCCATTTGGCCAGGGGATGACTCCTCTCACTACTTTTAATGTGTGCCCAGCAGTGAATTGCTGGCAGATTATGCAGTTCACCATAAAGAATGCAACATGCTCAGCTAAATTCGGTATAAAGCAGTCTTCTGCGAGCGTTGCTGCTAGATTCTCTTTTGACATTTTTAGTGGGTAATGCAATTGCTCCAATGCTATTTTCAGTAGGGCTACAGGCATTACTGGTTTATCAGTGCTGTCTTGCTGCCACAATCCATCAGAGGGGTTTAAAGAACACCCTTGATGTTTCCATAGGTTCTTCTCGTCCTGTGGTGCCCCCCCTTGAAGTTCCATTAGTTGCGTCTGTCCCAGATTACTATAGGCTTCAGGTATGGTACGTGCCACCATCATTCTCTCATGGGTGCACGCCACTTCCACTTCCATAATCGTCTCATTTTTGGAGGCCATGCGCTTGGCTTCTGTGTCTGCTGCGTGGTTCCTGCGTGACACGAAATCTGTCCCTTTGGTGTGGGTGGCGCATTCACGACCGCTATGCTCACTGGGCGCTGTAGTGCCTTAATCAACCTGTCCAATAAGGCTGCATGCTTCACTGACGTGCCATCCGCTCGGAGGTAGCCCCTCCTTTTCCAGCGTGCTAGTCCTGCGTGCACTGTAGACGTCACATAGGCGGAGTCACTGTACACCGTTACTTCCTGGTCTGCGTGATTCTCAATGGCGAGTATCAACGCCAATAATTCTGCAGCCTGCGCTGAATAATGAGATGGTATTTGTGCACTGACGAGTACTCGCAATTCTCCGTTTGCTATGTGTTTCATTATGGGAACGCCTGTATATCTTTGTCCGTCTTCTTGGTCGATTCTCGAAGAGCCATCAATAAAAACGATCTCTCCTTTCGCCCTGGCATTTTCTTTCACCCTGGGGATTTCATCATAGAATTCTTCATAGTTTGCACAGTCATGTATCAGCTCTCCTTCAGTGACTGGCCCTGCTATGAATGTAGCTGGGGTTCATTGTTTTACATCAAACTACTTTGATCGATGGATTAGATACGATCACTTCATATGCAGAAGCTCTCTGAGATATCAACGTGCCTTTAGGTTTCTCTAAAATAGCGAATAGTGAATGTTCGACGTATAACGTCATGGAGCATCCCATCAAAATAGTGTTTTTTTTTTCTATGGCGAACGCCGCGGCAGCTAAACTTTGTTCGCATGGGAAGTGGCCTCTCATTACTGGGTCCAGGATCCCGCTGTAATATGCCAGGGGCTTGTATCCCAACAAAGTTTTTTGAGCGAGCACTGCCGTCATAATGTTGCCATCTGTGTGCGAAAACGGGTAGAATTCCTCTGCATAATTAGGAATCCCGAGAACTGGAGTTGTACTAATCGCTCTTTTGAGTTCAGCAAACCCTTTTTCCATTACCTCAGACCATTCAATCTTTTCCTTTGTCACCTGGGCTTTCTTTAGAGCCTGAAGCAAAGGCCTGGTATATGAGCTGTAATCGAAGACCCATGCTCTAACATAGTTACATAGGCCTAGAAAGCTCTGCATTTGCTTTATCGTGTGTGGCTTAGCCATGTTCAATATGGCTTCAGCCCTTTCTGGGGTCACCTTATTGCCTTCATGTGAGATCAGCTGGCTTATGTATAGCATTTCTGTTGACAATATTGTAACTTTTCCTTGTCAACCTTACAGCCTTTCTCAGCCAGTATAGTCAATAGCTGAATAGAATCTCGTCTGCATTGTTCTTCCGTGGAGCTGTAGATCAAGATGTCGTCCACAATTGCAAGACGACACTTTCTAATGCAATATTTCTTAGGTCCATCTGTAGGACTCTATTGAAAATGGATGGGGACTCACAGTACCCCTGTGGCAACCTCGTGCTTTTCAGACGCATTTGTCGGAATGTGAATGACGTCAGATCTTGAGAGTCACGGTGCAACAGGATTGAGAAAAAGGCATTTTTCAAGTCAATCACTGTAAAATATTTTGCCTCGGTGGGTATATTACATAGGATTGTAGATGGATTAGGGACTAGAGGGAACTCGGCTTCAACAATATCATTTGATGCTCTTAAATCTTGAATTAAACTCCAAGACCCTCCCTTTGATTTCTTGACTGGATAAATCACCATATTACATGGTGACTCTGATGTCACCAAGATGCCCTGGTCCATCATGGCGGAAATTGTCTTCACTATCCCCTCATCTGCCTCGCTGGACATGGGGTACTCTCGCGCTTTCAGTAAAATTGCTCCTGGTTTCAGTTTAATTTTCACTTTTCCCACTCCTTCAGGAGGCCTACGTCATATGGTCCTGTAGTCCAGACTGAGACAGGCACCTGGGCCATGTCGTCATCAAAGTATTCTGGACGTATCAGTGCCAACATCATTCTCTAGGGCACTTCTCTTTTGATCATTTTCACCCAAAATATGAGACCCACTTCCACTCTTGTCTCTTCTGAGTCTGGTTGTTCTTCAGATTGTCATCGGTGACGTCAGTCACTCGACACCCTTCTTCAAAGGCGATATTTGCGCACCATTGTCTGCCTTCATCATCGTAGCCTTCAACCAATGCTATTTTCCCTCGCACAGCTGCGGTATGTATCATCAAGGGAAATACTTGTCCCTCCTCTTCATGCATCGGTATTCTTGGTCTGATTACAAATTCATCAAGGGTTCTCATAGTTCTATCTGCAAGGCCTGGCAATCCTGCCATGAGCACACGCATGCCATATATGAAAACTTCTGGCTCTACTGGTATAGCTCTCATTGCTATGTGCCCTGCATATGCCCTGATCATTTCGCACACGTTTGAATAATGCATCCCTGGAGTGGAGCATACTATGCCCTCCTCCGTAAACGAGATTGTCATGTTCAACTTTGTCATTAAGTCTCGACCCAAAATGTTTACTGGGGTTTGACGTGAATATAGTAAAGGTACACTCATCTCGCACTCTCCTACGGAGACTGGGAGTGCGTCTGTAAAGTGAACTCGACTGTGAGCTCCTGTAAATCTCTGAGTATCTATGGCCTCGCCGGACAAGGAAAACTTGCCTTCACGTATGCAGGAGTGCGTTGCACCTGTGTCAACTAAGAAGGAATATTCTTTACCCTCTATGACGACATTCACCCTAGGTTCCCTATTAGGGTCTAGTGTCACTGATAGGATAGAACACATCAGGGTTCCCAGTGAGCTGTTCTAGTTCATATGTAAGTTCGGCCCACTGTACACTTATGGATTCCCTCCACTCCCTGGGCTGCCTCCCCTTCCAGAGTTTGTGCCCAGAGACGATTGCGGTGGTGCCTGTTGAAATTGCCCTTGAGGCAAATTCCCCATGTTTGGGGGTTGAACCCCTTGCTGCGCACCCTGCTGCACGCCTGGTGCTTGTTGCTGCACTGTGTAGTTTTGCGCATTGCCCTGTTGTGAGATTGCAGGTGGATTCGCCGTGGCTGCTCCCATTCCTTGGCTATTCTGCCACACGTCTTGACTTCTGCACATGCGCGCCAAATGCCCCGACATTCCACACAACCAACATACTGGCAGTGGTCAGATTATTTGTCCGTTTGACATATCTGGGTTGCCCATTTGCATGTTTTGAAAACCTCCTTGATTACTCTGGAAACCTCCTTGATTACTTTGCCATCCTCGTCCTCTAAATCCTCTTCCCCTTGGGTACTGTCTTACGTTACCCTGGTTATTCTGCTGTGGGTTAGCCACCTGTTGTAAGTTCTGTTCAGCTGGGCTAGTTAGCATGGCTCCTTCAAGAGCATACTTTGATAATTTCTTTTGCACCAGCTTTGCTTCCTCACCCTTTCGTGTTGCCTCCTTTTTCCGATTCTTTTCTTGCTACAATCTACAGTAATGTGTGATAGTTAACTGTATTTCTGACTAAGGTTTAGCCTCAACCCCTACCAATTTCTTGAGCTGTTTCTGCACTGGTTCTGGCCACCCTTAGCAGAATATGTGGTAAAATACCGGTATAGATTTTGTCCAAGATTGATGCGTTTTGAGCACCCACACGTCTTGGAAATTCTGGATATAAATCAACGGATCTTCTGACTCCTTCATTTTGCGAGTCATTATAGCTCCCATATCGGAAGTGTCTGGTTACAGCACTCGTAGCGCTTTCATTACTGCTGCTCTGCAATTATTAAATGGTGCTCCGTTGTGTGCTGTGTTAATTATGGTTACACCAGGGTACCCTGCCCGTGTCCACACATTGTCTGCTCTCTCACCAATTATGGCGATCAGGAGACCTTTAATGTCCCCTATAGCTAATGTGACACCCCCTGTCATTTTTTCTAACTTGTGTACCCACTTCCCGGCTCCCGATGTCAGCATTGGAAGCTTATTTTTCAGGTTTTCGCGATCCATGTGTGGCCATGGAATAGATTGCGGTCTTGCTCCCCCCTTTTCTAGTAGCAGAAATTGGAATGCGCAGGCTTCCTTCTCTTCTCTCATAGCTCTCCTGTCTACCGCTGGGGTAATATTCCCGCATCGCCGTCTTCCTGGCAATGGCCTCAACCTATCTACATAGGCGGGTGCTGACACACCCCTCTGACCATGGGGTGTTCCATCATGCCGGTCCGACTGCATGACAGACTCTGATGTCCTCGGTACGGACACACTAGCATCTGACCATTTTACCCCTTTGTCCCTTGGGAGCCGCTTTTCACACCGTATCCCTTCTTCATTTGTCTCACGCTCCGTTTCCTCTCCGGAGGCGGACATTGATTGTTCCCAATTCACACAACTCCTTGTGTCATCATCGTTTTTACAGATTTCTAGTCTGTCCAGGGACAGTCTCCTGCTCCCACTACTTTGGGTGACATCCTCAGTGTCATACAGTTGAGAGCTTTCCAACCGCTCGTCTTCCCTTTGTTCTCCTCCCATTTCATCATATGTCTTATCGATCGTTTCCCCAATGCTTCTGGTATCGAAGTCATCTTCAACATTTGCCCTAGTCGTGCCTGGTACTGAGTCGTACGCAGGGAAGAATTTTTCAATGTCTTCCCATTCTACAACAGGATCAGGTTTTTTAACTTCCCGCTCCAAATATTCGAGATCGCGTGCCCTCTGTCTACGCTTACGTTCTATGACATCATCAAATTCTTTGCGCTTCCTCGCCTCTTCTCTGACCTTATCTTCTTCTCTTCTCCTTTCATTTCTACGTTCATTTTCCCTTCGAACTTCCTCATCCCTTCATCTCCTTATCTTGTCACGTACTCTTTGCTCTTCTTCTAAACCTTGCTGTTTCTGTCTGTCCAAGGCATAGACTGCTCTCTGTTTGCGATCGAGCTGTTTCTCTTCGCGATATAGTTGTTCATGCCTCAATCTATCCTTCCGTTTTATCCTTTCACCCCTTGACTCCTTTTCTTTTTCTTATCTCTGCGCCTCGTCTAACCTCTCTTTAGGTCTCACATCATCACTTCCTTTCCCATCGAGTTTCAACAATATCTGTCCTCACATCCATTCGTCTTTTGTGAATGCTATCTCATCAGTTCTGCTTTCACCTTCTTTCCAATTCCTTCCCTCTCTCTCCTTATCGAGAGATGCACTAATCTGTGCCTGATCCTTCCTCACATCATCACGTCTCTCCTTGTCCCTCGGGACTGCGGAGGTAAGAATCTTGTCCTGATCCTTCCCTCGGTTTTCATCACTACTGTAAGTAGGTGACTCATATGCGGGGTTGCTGTACCCGATGGCTGCCTTAAGCTCTCTTAATGGGCAGAGTCCCTCAGGCTTACTTCCCTCGGTTTCTGTTTCAGGCGGGGTAGGTGGCGCGGTAGGTGTCTCAGCCCCCTCCGTGCATACATTTAATATCCAGTCTGCAGGTAGCTCTTCCTCCTTCGACTGTTCAAACATTTTCCAAAGTTCTAGAACAGCGAGGCGTTTCTCTAGTTTTTTTCCTTAATACGTGGCATGCAAGTAAGACGGCTTTAGATAAAGACCCATTTTGTGGCCACGGCATAAACATCTTGTGGGCGGTACCCTTAACCCACTCGGTGCTATATTTCTTAAGCTTGGGTGCATGTTTCGGCAGTTAATACATAAGTGTGCTAATGGTGTAATTTCTTCCATGCTTAAATCTGTTCTACTTTCCCCTTAAACACTACTTTTCAATGCTTCCACGCAATTTAACACTGTCAACAATACGAGTGAGCACCAAAAACTGCAAGCTCCTATCCAATTTTTTCCCACCAAAACATTATTATCTACAATTTACTCAAAACATCAATCCAAGTGCGATTCCCTCTCAACTATAGAATCGCGTAAAAACCCTATTTGATTTCAACCAATACAAGACAACATTTCTTACATGTGACATACAACAGAACATGTATGACAGACTAGACAGACACCAGCTGGACCCGAATATCTCTGCCTCTAATTTGTACCCCGACATGGAGTTTAAACAAACTCCTTTTACGACGTCTTTAAACGTGGTAGTAGCCTTGTGAGGGACGTTTCTTCTGACCGCTATATTAAAGTGCTGGAACAAGGCGAATCCTCTCTCTTGTCAGGTGTCTGCCCTGGAATCCTCTCTTTTCTCGGGTGTCTACCCGGTATTCTCCTTTCTCGGGTGTCTACCCCGGTATTCACTCTGTTCTTGGGTGTCTACCCCGGTATTCACTCTGTTCTCGGGTGTCTACCCTGGTATTCTCTTATTTATTCAATTATTCTCGAGTCATTATCCCCTTATGTATATGCAGTCTTCTCTACTTCTATTTAGTTTTCTCCACCTCCCTCCGTTACCTTTTCCCTTACTTGTTCTAATGCCTACGACATTTGCCAAAGCATTCAATTTTTGTTTCACTCACCGCTCGCATGGTACCTCTCTGGATCCTCGGGATCACCGCCTCCGTTACTGCCTCTTTTAGTCTTTCGTCTACTCCGCTGCCCATAGTAATGGAAGGGTTTATGTTTATAAAACGGGTTCCTTCAGACCCACTGCAGATTTTGGATAGATTTAAACTATCATTGTCCACGGGAGGCTTCACAGTCTACTCGGCCAAATGGCGAAAGACTCGTGATATTGCCGAAGACCTAGAGTTACTTTGTGTCGACGGTCAATAGGTGTCTTGTTTTAATCAATAATCAATAATCGATGGTCAAAACCATCCTCACCGCTAACAAGTGTAAAAGAGGGCGGAGTGACCACTGACCGGCCCATGGGATCAGAGCTCACCCTTGAGTACTTTTAGACGAGATAGCTGCACCTTGAGGTGGATGGGGTGCAGGATTCACTTACTCCAACACCATTCAATAAGGACAAATCAAATGGTTTGGCAAAGGGAAGTCCGTTTAATGACAAGTACAAAAAACTGGGAAACATTAGGAAATCCTCAGTGATGCGATCGCCCGTCTCACTTCAACTCCCAAAATCTACATTCAAACAGCAATTCTTATAGGCAATATTCGTCATCATTGACACAACACACGATTTTGTCATGCAAGTCTATTGGTTGGAAAAGGTAACTTAAGTATACGTACTATAACTGTATATGGTAACGGGTTGTGAGGATTGGATAGCTCTTATCGGGTGGGCGTCTACGCCCATCCCACTACATCACTTGTGCTAGATGTCACTACAAGTACGACATCTCATTGGTTCTACTAGCTATAGGACCCTAGATTATTTGGTCCATTGTGATTGGTTCGGTTACACCCGTAGGCCTAAATCTCCACTTTAATTAACAGCTTGCAGAATGGTTACTCAGATGCGGCATGCCCCAAGAATCACCCTGTCTCCCTTCCATCAATCAGTACTTTAGGGCTATGTGTCAATTAGTTGGCTCAGGACGGCCTCGAAACTGTAGCTTCTTATCAGGAAAAGTTATGGCATCCTCTGGTTTTGGGTGACATCAGACGTTGGTACCTCTTTGCGCTTGGCTGGTCATGTGTCAGTAAGCCGTGAAGCTGCTTCATTTTCCATCTATTTGCATATTTGATTCTCTCTTCGACCTCGCCACCTGCCTGGGCCTCCTTATCTCGACCTTCACGGGCAGGCTGCTATGCTCTTAAGTTTCGATTCATCGGAGTTGCCGCTCTCCTCCCTTCCTTGGGTTGACCTCGAATTCCCAGGCATGAGCTGCTTCTTGCTAAGTTTCGATTTCGCTCTTTCGTCTAGCTTTATGCTGGTATATGAATCCTGGCCTGTTAGGCCCCTACCATCCTGGGCTTAATTCTGCTTTCATGTAAAGTGGACTGCACTTATATAATGTGCTTCATTGAGGTAGATATATATATATATATATATATATATATATATAGTAGGCGCTTGCCGCTCTATTCTTCTACTAAGCATAGCAAGCCACACTGTTTTCTTAGCTTCTTGCGTTACAAGCCTATGTACAGGCGTTAGCTGGTTGGATACTTTCATCCTGCTTTACAGTTACGTTTCTTTATATTTTGACATTGTCTCTTCTTCTATGTCTGTGGTATCTTTATCCATGGTGTTTCTTCTTAGTGTGTCATCTTTTTGGATGTTGTTTCATTTATCTGTACTTATGTCTGGGCCCTCGTGACGTCACCATGCCCCTTCGATTAAGGCCCTTTGGGTCTCTTCTGGGACAGTCTGAAAGTAGTCTTCATGTCGTGTCAGCTGTTGGTACGGTTGTCTCAATGGGTACCGTGCTGCCCATGGTTGTCTGATTATTGGCACTTCAACAGGTATTTCTCTTCTGATGGGCACTGGGCAGACCCCCAGTGTGGCTCTCTGTTGGTTTATTTGCTCCTCATATGTCACATATCCCGACGAGTATGTTCCTGGTATTTCAAAATGGGTGGCTGGAGTGCAGGCCATATCTGGGACCTCCTCTACAGGGGGTCTTCACTGGATTTCCATATGCAGGCGCGTGAGATCTTCTGGCACCAGTGGCAGCTTGCAGTGGGTGATGGCTTCTTTTGTCTGGAGTACCTGTTCCCAATACGATTGAGCCCATGGGCATTCCCACCACATGTGGAAGGATGTTCCCCGAGCACCACACCTTCTCCAGCACTTCGGATCCAACGAGTGGTTGAAGTGGTGCAGACGTTCCAGTGGGTAGTTCGAGCGATAGAGCAGTTTGAGTGCCCCTTCTTTGTTAGTGATGCATCTGGATGCAGAGTTGTTCCTGGACCAGATGTCGACCCATGTCAGGTCCTCGATGCTATGTCCTAGGTCTGATTCCCATTTGGTCATGTAAATCGGCCTCACCACCAGCATATCTTCTTGCAGCTGATTGTAGAGTTTAGTGTTGTGGCCTCTTTTGGGACCTTCTGAAATTGAGAGCTCCAAGGGAGAGGGCGCCCTGGGGGCTTTTTGCTTAATTGCTGGCTGGGTGCATAGGTGAACCTATCCATTTCCTGAAGGTTAAAGCGGGATTTACATTCTAGAAAGTCCAGGGGGATTCTGTCTTTAAGTAGCTCTGAGAGTGTTTGCAGTCCTCCTTGGGTCCAATTGTGGAGGTTCGCTGTTTGCAGTCCCAGGGAAAAGTCTGGGCTATGTTTGACTGGGGCAAAGGGGCCTAGCCCCATGGAGATCTTTTTCTTTTGTAGTGGTCCTCGTTGATGATAGGATTGTCGGCCATTGCCTGCGAGTTGCCGCTGAAGTGTGTAACAGGTTTCAAAGCAGTTTCGGGCTTCCGGCTTGTCCGATCTTGACCCATTTAGGGGGATCTGTGGAGTTG
Source organism: Ambystoma mexicanum (assembly GCF_040938575.1). Classification (NCBI taxonomy): domain Eukaryota; kingdom Metazoa; phylum Chordata; class Amphibia; order Caudata; family Ambystomatidae; genus Ambystoma; species Ambystoma mexicanum. Next base: position 264,185,166 of record NC_090934.1, read on the forward strand.
GTCCACGCCAGGGAGTTTGTTAGTTGGGCTGCCATGTAATAGTTGCGGAGATTGGGTACCCACATTGCCCCCTTAGCTGACATTACTTTCCGTGGAATTAGCAGTTTCCACCCTTTCAATATAGATCGGAGCACTTGTTTGTGCAATTGAAGGAGAGGTTTTAAGGGGACTTCCACTGGGAGAGCCGCGCAGAGATACAGGAATCTTGGTAGTAAGTACATTTTGCATGCCGTCACCCTCCCCAGTAGTGAAATCTCTGGGCCTCCCACCTCTTAAGGTCAGCCTTTAGCTCGCTGAATAGGTGGGGGAAGTTTGCTGCATATAACTTGTTGGGGTCGGCCGCAATGTGTACTTCCAGGTATTTAGCCGTTGAGGTGATCCATTTCAGCAGGCAGATTGGGCGGAGGAGGTGCAGAGTTTCCTTCGACAGGCTCACTCCTAGGGCCTCCGACTTGGTGTAATTAATGGAGAAGCCTGCCACCTGCTCGAGGGCTTCCAGCTCTGTCACTGCTTCTGGTAGTGAGCCAGTGCTTAAAGTGGGCCGGGGCCTGCCGGGGCTGGGACCTGGCAGTCTCCAAAAAGTGGGACTGAGCCGGGGCCCTGCCGGGGCCCCCGTCCAAGCGCAACATTGGCAGAATGCATTATCCTGTCGAGGCCGCAGCCGCGACGGGAGATGCGCCTGCCATGAAGTCAGACGAGCCGACAGAAGTGGCAGACAGCGACGCTGTGACTGGCTGCCACTTCCGTCAGTCATAGTAACTGCCTTTGGTGACCCCTCGCGCGAGAGGTCACCAGAGGCAGTTACTGTCCCTTTGTTTCCCCAGGTCGCCGAGGCGTCTTTAACCCTCGGCGAACCTGGGGATTCCTCGACGTTTATAAAAGATGGCTTTGAAAGTACACATTTGAAGCCATCTTTTATAAAGCTTTGTCGACGGAAAATTTCCGTCGACAAAGCTTTATAAAAGATGGCTTGAAATGTGTACTTTCAAAGCCATCTTTTATAAACCCGAAATCTTTAAAAAAAAAAGATGGCCTGAAAACTAGGCAAACCGTAGGGTATGCACACAAATATATTTTAATGTTATATATTTGTGTGCGTACCTTACTATGGTTTGTGTACTTTGCAAGCCATCTTTTATAAACGTAGAAATATGTTACATATCTCTATGTTTAGAAAAGATGGCTTGCATAGTACACAAACCATAGTAAGGTCCGCACACAAATATATAACATTTATATATATTTGTATGTATACCCTACAATTTGCATACTTTTTAGGCCACGCCCCTCCCACAAGCCACGCCCCCAAATGAGGGCCCCCCCTCGATTTCTTACCCCACTTAAAGCCCTGTAGTGAGTTCTGGTAATTTGTGAGAGACAGCATCATATCGTCAGCATATAGCAACACCTTGTATTGGTCCCCTTTTAGTGACATTCCCTCGATGGAATTATTATTGCGGACCTTCTGGGCAAAGGGTTTCATGATTGGGGCAAAGATCAGTGAAGAGAGTGTGCATTCTTGTCTTGTGCCGCACATGAGTGGAATATGGCCTGTTCTGTGTCCGTTTATCCTTAGGGAGGTTTTGGGGGCCACATAGTTGGCTAGGATCATGGTGCGGAAATTAGGGCCAAATTGGAATGCCTTCAGTGTTAGTTCCATGAACGACCAGTCGACCCGGTCAAAGGCCTTGGTTAAATCCAGGGCGAGAATGGCTAGTTCTTGGTGGTTTCTTGTCGCTACCTCCACTGGGTTCAGTGCTCGGTGGATGTTGTCGCCAGTGCTTCTCGCCATGATAAAGCCTGTCTGGTCTGGGTTGATCAGGGTGGGGAGGATCCTCGTTAGTCTATTTGGTGGCACTTTAGTATAGATGTTCATGTCATTATTGAGATGGGAAATGAGTCTGTATGAGGCACAGTCTCTTGGATCTTTCCCAGGTTTGAGCACCATGATGGTAGTGGACTCCTGCATTGATTGGGTCACTGAGCGTGGTTCTTGGAAGGAGTTTAGGAGCTCCGTCAGGCAGCCCGAGAGGAGACGGCTGAAGAATTTATAAAATGTAGGCGAGAATCCATATGGCCCTGGGGCTCTGGGTTTTAGGGTTTTTATCACCTGTTCCACTTCCTCCCTTGAGATGGGGAGCTCCAGGGATTTCTGGTCTGCCTCCGAGATGTGCGGGATGTTGGCCTTCTTGACGTACTGTTCTTGCAGCCTTGGATTCCGTGGGGTGGCCGTCATGGTGTTGGTTTGATGTGCGGTTGCCAGTTGTAGTTTAGTTGCTTCAGCATATTGGGTGATCCCTCTGTGATCTTTTAGGCCTGTTATCTGATTCTGGCGGTGGATTTGGGCCAACATCCTAACTAGCAACTTGTTAGCTTTGTTGCCATGTACATAGTAGCTCTGTTTAGTTTGGGACAGGGATTGGGCCGTCTGTTACGTGTAATGTGCTTCTAATTTGTTACGGGCAATTCGTGGGTTTCGGGGACCACTTCTCTTTGTGCCTCATTTCTGCTTCAGCTAGGTCCACCTCCAGTTGCTCCCAGCGGGTGGCTCGTTGTTTTTTGTAAGCCAATGTGTGCAATCAGCTCCCCTCTAATGATTGCTTTCATTACCTCCCATCTTGTGGTAATTGAGGTGGGGCCCGTCGGGTTTTCCTTAAAGTAATGCTGAATGGCTGTGGCTAGAGTGTCTCGGAGAGCCATGTCATGGAAGATCGGGTCGTAGAGGGACCATTTAGTCATCGGGGGCGTCCGGGTTGTGAATGTGTGCTGTTAGGCTTACCGGGGAGTGGTCCGGCAGCACCCTAGTGCCTATCTCTACATCGTCTGTGAAGGAGAAGAGTTGTGAGCTGGCCAGTAGTAGGTCTATCCAGGATGAGGTGCGGTGTACATGGGAGAAAAAGGAGTAGTCTTTGACTGATGGCGCCAGTGCCCTCCAAGTATCCACCACTCCCAGAGTTCCGAAGAGCGGCCGTAGGCCTAAGGCTATTTTAGAGTCTCTTGCCATTGGGGGGCCTGACTTGTCCAACTGTGGATCTGGGAGCCCGTTGAAGTCTCCACCTATCACTGTCTGGCCCTCCAGGAAGGGTGCTAGAGCGATTGCCACTTCGATGTAGAATTGTTCCTGCTTGTTGTTGGGGGTGTAAACTGAGACCAGGGTGTACAGCTGACCAAACAGGAGCCCCTTCACCGCTACGTAGCGGCCCTCTGTGCTTAGGAGCGTCTCTCGTTCCACAAATGGGACCCCTCTCGCTATCAGGATCGCTGTGTCCCCTTTCTAGCCGCTGCCTGTTGCCATGTATTGCTTCGGGAAGGATCTAGCTCGCAGGCACGGAAAGTCTGCCTTAGATAAGTGCATTTCTTGGAGGAAGGCTACCGAGCTGTTCAGGTCGCTTAGGCGTCGAAGAGTGGCCTTCCTTTTAGTAGGAGAGTTGAGGCCTTTGACGTTCAGGATCACGAAGAAGAGTTTTTGGTGTGGCGGAAAGTCTTCCTGGGGAGGTGCCCCAGCTTCTGAGGGCGAAGGGGGGGGGACTTGAGCACTGTCATCTGCCATGCCACATTCTGGGGTTAGTGCTTGGCTGCTGAGTCCAGGGTTTTAACTTTTGTGAACCAGTAAAACCTGTCCCAGGGGGACGATCAACCAAAAGAGAACTTAACAACAGGTTCAAACTGGGCCAAGGGGCCCTTGGGTCCATGAGAGACTTCCTTCTCATGGCTGGGGTGAATCGTTGGAACCCTGAGCTCCTGATGTGGTGATAGGTAGGGATCAGGCTGATCACTGGCGTGGGGGGAGGGGGTTTGGTGGGGCCGGTGTGGAGGAGCATAGTTAGGCCTTGTTATTGATGCTTCGGGGAATATATGGTTTTCCCTTTTCTTGTGAGCCGGGTCCACGCATTCCATATGAGTTTTGGGGCTTCCCCCACCTTCAGTGGGGGAGGGGCTCCTTAGATCTTCATCAGGGGTAGATGGCTACGTCCCAGGATGCTTGCTGCCTCCCTGAGGGAGCTTATCACACGAGAGTGGCCCTTGTATATGAGGTGGAGGGCTGCCGGGAAGATCCAGTGGTACCTGATTTTGTGGTCTTGGAGGAAGGACGTAAGTGGTCTGAGGGCTCTGCGCCTCTGGACTGTTGCTGGTGCCAGGTCCTGGTATACCTGTAGAGAGGACCCTTGGAAAGTTAATTTTCCTTGCATTTTGGCTGGCTGACATAATCTCTTGCTTGGTCCAGAAGAAATGAACTTGGGTGATGACGTCTGGTGGTTCTGCTACAGGGGCCCCTCCGCGGCTCTTTAGCCTATGGGTGCGGTTCCGCAGTAGCATAGCTCTGTCACAATCTGGGAGGAGAGTCTGGAAAAAGTCGCTTATGAAGAATTGTAAGGCTTGGTCCGAGACAGTGGTGGGGACCCCTCTGATTCGCACGTTATTTCTGCACGCTCTGTTTTGTATGTCTTCCTGCTTGCGTGTCACTTTGTCGCTTCTCCCTTCCAAGGCCTGGACTTTCCTTTTAATTCCGTTAGCTGGGTCGCGTGGTCTAGGGTCTGGTCTTTGGTTTCGCTAATTCTGTGTTCCTGTTCCCCCATCCGATTGTACCAGGCCTTCTACTTGGTTGTTGATTTCTGCCATACAGTTCCGGAATTAGGTTTTGGGGTTACCAGACATTTGGTCGAAACAAATTGGTCGACCAGACAAATGGTCGAACCAATTTGGTCGAAAACCAAATGGTCGAATTTTTTTTTTTTTTATTTTCACCTTTTTTTTTTTTTTGTTTGGGGTGCCCCCCTCCCCCAACCCCCTTTTTTTTCTAAAAACCCATTTTTGTAAAAAACAAAAACCCGAAAAATAAATATATAATTAAAAAAAAATCGACCATTTGGTTTTCGACCAAATTGCGTCGACCAAATGTCATTCGACCAGTTTTAGGTCGACCAAATGTCTGGACACCGGTTTTGGTATCCGTTAACGGAGATTGGATGTCGTCTTTCGTGGCCCAGAGGCCCTCGTGTCTCTCTGGGGAATTCACTTTGACGGTTCCGGAGTCCTGTTTTTTTCTCCTTTCCTGTGACTGCAGCATGGTGGCTATGTCCGTTGACTTAGAGGACTTTAGCTTTTTGCCATTTTCTTCTGGGGGCGGGGAGAAGCAGATCAGTATTTAATAACCAAATGTTTTGTTATTTGTTAAGTGTATAGAAAATCTGTCACCACATGTATTGTAATGAAAAACATGTCCACTATGCAAAATAAAACAGTCTTGATATCGCATCATCATGCGTACATGGGACTTTGCCATCTGCCAAGTTTTTACACACACACACAGTCTAAATCAGTGTATAATATAGGATTCATAACCCCAGCTATTCTGTGGGTACTCTAATAGTACCAATAGTCCTTAGTTCATTGTTTAGAGTAAACCAGTATTCTTGAAGGAACACCTTATATTCTAAATAAACACATTCGTCATTCCCATCTCTTTACTTTGTATTACAGCTTCAGTGCCTATATCGCTTGATTCTTCCTGAAGAAGCTTCGTAGTGCTGCGAAATATGTGTTAATGTGTTAAGGATTATAAGCAGATGTTAACAAATAAGTGGTCCACAATAATATTGACAGGAACATAAGAACAAGATTATAATTAAGAGGTCTTGCTAACAAGAGGTTACAAAATAAGAGTGGAACACCCGAAGAAGGCAACAAACAAGAGGCTGTAAACGATTGGAACCATGAACAATAGGTCTTTCCAGTCATTGCATGCCAGAAACTGGAAAGTGTCATTTTTAAATGGAAAATATGCAAAAGTAAATAATACATGAAACATATGGTATTAATGGAAGCACATTGGTATGACCAATATGATTTTTATACAAAATCAGAAACACGTGAATGAGAAATGTATATTAAGAACATTATTTTGAAAATGTACATTCATTCTTTGAAGTATGTTCTACTCATCTTGCCATCTTGTAAGTATAGGAATCGCTTCTATTTCGGTCTTATTTGCCACTATTTCTGATAGTAGTTAAAGGTATTTGGGTTTTTTTCTTCATTTTGCAGAATCGTTTACCACTATCACGCGGAAGCTATTTTTCTATCATGTTAACAGTAGTCCTGAGCCAACCTTTACAGTCATGTTTGTCATGCTTGCAACGTTTGGGATAGTGTGCAATTGTTTTATGGTTGCAGTCATGAAGTTTGGGGTTCATGCTTGACGCCAATTTATGGCAGTGTTTACATCTCTCTGAAGACATGTGGATTTCTTCCAAATTTGAGTTGAAATAAACAGCTAATTAGTGCTATTGATGAACACCTACATTATGACCATGTCTGCACCTACATGTATATAATGTGTACAGTGGTTTGTTTCAGTTTTGTTTATAGCAACCATGTGATCAGTTGTCTATATATTGTGCAGCTATCTTAGCCTTCTGTTTTCTGATATGTTTGGGCAACTGTTAGCCATTCGGAGATAGTATTTATAGCCTTTTTGCAGTAATATTTCATCTGTTTGGCTGTATTGTTTTGGGCTTTAGTTTCCACTATTTTCCTGCTAATAGAGGACAAGCAATCAAGCCTTCTCTTGTCACGCACCCACCTTCTGGAACTTGATTCCTGTATTGTCGTGGAATGTCCCCACAAATCACCAACTCTGCATTGGCCTCAAAACGTGGCATTTTCAACAACACCTGACCAGTGACTAATCCCGATTGATGCAGAGATTGACGCACACCCGCAACTCACAGTACTGTACTGTGTTACTGTTAAAAGATGCCGGCAAACATGCTGCCCACGCCCTGTACAGAGCACCTCTGCTCTCGAACTAGGTACACACTTTAAACAATGAAGTAAAATAAAATAAAGCATTGTATCTCTACAGCTATTCCGATGTAATAATGTCCCAAATCTTCTTTGCGTTCTGTCTTTCACCTCCGAAATTTCAACCCATATATCTGTCTCTCTTCCAGGTGACACTGGATGGCATTTTGGGCCTAATTCTTATAAGGCCAAAGTCATGTCCCTTTCAGCTCCTAACCCATAGTGCAGTCCTCGATACTCAGTCAATCATTTCTCCTCCCACCATCCTCCATGGCTTACAACCTTGAGGTCCTCTTTGACAGCTTTAAACAGAAGCTTTAACAATTCATTACTGACATGGATGCTAGGCTAAACCTGCTGAATAGATGCAAGGTCCATCCCCAGCTCACATATCTCGCTACTAAAGCCCTGATATCCACTTGTGTGTTCTGCCATCTTGAGCACTGCCACGGACCCCTTCCTTGTGGCCTTCCTCTGCACTGTGGTGCTCCCTCAATAAAATACAACTAGCACCCAGGCAAGCTCCCATGATCCTTTCCTACCACTGCCCACCTCTTCCTTGAGGGCTGGTCCTCCTGCAACATTGATTGTTTTGCAAATTCCGCCTCTGTGTTTCAAAGCCATGCATGGGCCACCCTTTGGCGATTTACCTGGGTTACTCTGACTCCCTCTGCTCCCAACCTTGCACCCTATGATCTAAAACCGTGATAGCTCTCCCAGTTTCGTGGGGCCCATCCTGGCTCTACTGCTTCACACTTCTTGGTCCGTAACACTGGAACTCCCTACCTCTGATATTTAGGAAACTGACACAATACAGTCCTTTCAAGACAGCTCTCAAGCAGCACATTGATGCTAGGCAAGCGGCATCAGAGTCCTTTAATGGCATTGCCCTTCCTCCAAATCACCACTCCCCACCAGGGCGCATCCATATGATCAAGTGTGTGCCTTATATAAATATGTATAACCTCAAAGAATACCAGAATGTATTGTCAGTCTCTAATGTCACCATTCCATGTTCCCAATGCACTAACTGGTTGGCATCCTGCTCAGTTCCATAGTCCGTTTTCGTAAAGCATCCTGCACAGGCATTGCTACACTCACTACTAATTAATACACATATACATACAGCTGTTTCGAGTTACAATTTCAAGGACTTGTTGTTTTGGGAAGACAACGTTATATGGATTTAGGGCTCATGTTTACCATTATTGTGAGGTTATATTTACAACCATTTGAGTTCATATTTAGACTGAATGTATGTGTCCATTCAGATAGTCCTTCTAATAGTTTCTCGTGTAGTGCCTATAACACATTTTAATTATAACATTTTAATTTTAATTTTACGTGCTACATACAACTGTAAAGTGCCAACATGTACAGCTTATTTGAAGTTCCACTGAGGGGTGTTATCAAGCGACAAAACCATGCATGGGACAAACTGTTCCATGTAAAGGGGATCAGTGATCAGGCACCCCAGGGGTTCTGTGTGCAGATGATGAGAACAGTCATTAAAGGATGACCAAAGAGAGAAGACGCCTATAGATGCTGTGGGTACAGCGCAACTATATGCTTTGCATTCCAATTCTTTGAAGTGCTCATAACAGCTCTGAAGCTGTCTCTGAGCGAGAGAGAGCTTATGGCATATACACCACAGAAGTAATAATACGCAACAAGTCACACACATGCAAACTAGGCAGTCTTCAAATGGGAACCTGAAGGAAAAACACCATAACAGTGGGTGACAGCCCCACCAGCGTTAAGAAATCATATCGTGACAGGCCATCCAGACTACATGTGACAAATGTGGATGGGCCACGGGACGCCCAGAAATATTGAAGAGCGTAAACATCGAAGTTAGCCACAATCTGTTAACTGACACATCCAGAGTCCAATAGTATGTATCCCCCAAAAGAAATGAAGACATAGATGTAGGCTGGCGAAAGACGGTGGAAGGTGGAAGGTGAGGGAAAAAACAAGACAGATGGAACTCATTGATGTTTGGACTGGCATCAGTGTTCCCCATAGACCGCCTTCTGGTAACTCCTGGGGCCTCAGCAAACAAAGTTCAAGCTAACCTGTGACTGAAAATGGAGGATAAAGCGAGACCAAAGGGTCCAGTCCAACCACAAGGAATTCCTGTAGAAAATATAGCCAATTAACCTTTGCACACATGCCACCAGCTCGTCTCTTTTACAGACAATTCACACAGCGTTCCTCGCCTGTATCTCTCCTCAGTGGCCCGAGGAGGCCCGTGTCGCATGGGACAGTGCTCAGTATTACAGATGCCAGTTTTTTTTGCTCAGATGTAACACCTCTGGACTGGCAGAGCCTCTTTACCCTAGCTCAGCTTTCTTCGATCTAAAAGCGATGTTAGGGCCAGAACTGGCTGTCGGTCACTGAGCTGCCCGGGCTCTGGTTGTGCCTTCTAGCGAGGAAGGACTGAAGCATTTTAGAGTAATCTGCACCAGAACAGTGTCTGCCTCCATTTTGTCAACCTCTTTGGCATATCACTGTGTCGTCACCCCTGTGTCTGTGAGGTGGCTCCTGCCCTTCCCCCAGGGCACATATGCCCCAAACCATGGATGTGTTTCCTTGTGTGCATTTGATTCTAGCAAAGTTATGAAAAGGACAATAGGCAACTGTCTGTCTGGCTACTGGCTTCTATATAAGAACGAGCTGTCGACTTAATTCATTGGAGCATTACAGTCTCTATCCATTCTGTTCATATAAAGTGTCTGCATATGACACCTTAATTATACACAATGTCCACGACATAGCAGAGGAACCATGCCAAACGAGTGAAAGGTCCTACAATAGTTAGCAATGAGCAGGTGCTTGAATGCACCCACCACACTTGACTTCAACAACTGCACATCTTCACAGCATCAGCGTGGTGACAGCAATGGGCTAGCAGCAAGTAAAGTGCCCCTCTCTTCCTGCAGGCCCGGGATGAGGCGTATTGGTGATGGTGTGTGGACTCAGAGTTCCAACTCGTACTAGAACTAGGTTCATTAAAGTGCTAGGAAGCCAATACAATGACCTCCTTTGCAATGTAAGGTGCTTGACAGCGGGCTGGGCAGTAGGAAGGAGAAATCTAATAGACAGCCTCCCGCCTTCGAGTTTGAAAGCGAGGTGGTGGAGATTATGACCTTAATGGGGGGTGTACTATCATTACTACGATGGACCACGAATAGAACCCAAGTGGTGAATTAACCATGTGAATGGTCATATTTATTAAAGCAAAAAAGGTCCCACTTTGCCCTTAGGGTGGGTTAATTTACATCCTATTTTGGTGGATGGTGTGACCAGCGTCCCACCAAGTCATGCCCCTAAAATATTTTGTTTTTGGCTGTGCAGCAATTTCGGCCTCCAGCAGTTTCAGGTGTTAAAGTGTCAGGCTATCTGAGTTGTACCTGGCATATACCACTCCAGTGTAAAACTCACCTGCTTTTGTGGTCTGGGTCCCAATTGAGTCCGAATTTTAGAAGAAGAGCTGAGTGGAGAAGCAGGTGCACAGACATCCTTCGAGAATTGTATTGGTCTGATACCAGTTAACCATGATATTGAGTCTGCATGGTTATGAGCTGACCTGTGCTGACTCTGCTAACCCTGGGGAAACACTGCCACTGGTGGGCAACAACACTTCATCATTTGGCCCATGGTGCATGGCAGTGTGTGTTTGCATGAAAGCAGCGTTTTAACTTAGAACGTGCTGGCATGACGAACTGCATATGTAATGTGGCATCTACGAAATTGAAGACTATTTGCTTACACAACACAAGATGTATGAGGAAAAGGATTTATAAGCATGTGTAGAACCAAGGACATCTCCTTACACATTCTCCTCAGTGATGCACTGATCGACAACCTCCATTTTTATTGCAGACCTATAAAAGGTTCTTGGGTTTTCTGTTGAGCAGGTTCTGCCTTCAATGGAGAATTTACGTCAGAGTTGGTCTCGCTTTAGTATAGCGCTCCCAGGAAGACTGACATTATCATCTACTATGGAGCTATTTTAGGTACCTTTTCCGGTAAGGGCAATCTTAGATGCATTTTTGATGGGTGGCTGTGAGGCTAGTGATAAGTGATCTTATTCCACTGATGTACTTAAAGAAATTGTTCTCTAAAAACACAGATGTGGCTTTGTCTCATGGTCATACATGTATATGTGTGTGCATTTGAGTGTAGAAAAAGACCTGGATAGTAAATATTGTTTGTCTCGCTACAGGTGGCACCCTAAAAGATGGCTTTGAACCTCACCATTCCAGAGGAGTGATTCCCCAGCCACGTTGCCGGTCCAGAGAATGCTAGTTCTTGGCTTGATGATGCTTCCAGCATCTCATGTCTTTGTGTAGTAAACATGTGTTTCATGGCCAGGTAACTTGGAAATCTGCAGCAGCCAACCTCCCACCTTCTTCCATGTCCCCAGCCGGCCTGGGGCTGGCAGAAGGGCTACGCGTGCGGTTCACCGCCTTCTCCAGCCTACATTTATTTAGGCCATAAATGGTTGACAGCAATCAGTTCTCTGCCACCTCAGGTGCCTCCTCTGGCTTAGAGCTCCCACATGAGTGCCGTAGACATCGATGAGCTAGAATGCACATAACTAACAGAGCTGTAAAGTGTTTTCTAAAGGGGGACTTACCTGCATAGAACCTAGGAGACTTTCCAGCAGGCTGGTGAATCTGAAAGGTTGATAGCGCTGGGCCAGTGTCAGGCACATGCTGCATTTGCCTGACCTTGCCGTAGCACTACCGGCCTTTTCCAAGTATTGACATGTAGGGATATCTCTAGATTTTCTTTAGGCCTGTCCTTCTGCGAGTGCTCGGGACTGATCTCACACTATGCTGCTGCCATACAAGGATGTTGAGAAAATTGCAACTTGCCAATGACGACAGGCCATTTTTGTTTTGTTTTATTGAATAAGGTCAATGTACATCTTTTTCAAGTAATTAGACTTTTCACTGGAGATACCGGAAGCACATTGGCAGCCCACTTAGCCTTCTACTTTAAAGCTGACTTCACACAGAATGCACAATAAGAGGTGCCAACTGGCCATCAACTCGCAGCTGGTTAAACCTTTAAATTTGGTTGAGGGACCCAACCACATTTCCAGAGCCTATCAGAAGCAGAAGTGGGTGGAGGACTATAATTAGGGGCACTCAGTCGTACTGCGCGTGCTTATTAATGTAGATATCCTCTTGCACCGAGCACGCTGTGCAATATATGGATTGTTTGCAGTCTTTCCTTTTGTCAGCCCTTTTATTCGGCGAGAGAAGGTCCACCTTGAAATGATGCATTGGGCTGAATAACAGATTGACAAAACCTGACTTATGTTGCATCAAAAAGCCAGGGAACACTTTGTGTCAGGTCTATCGCTCGACTCCCAACTGATGTATGGGAGACATGCTTGTCATTAAGTGGTCGCTGGGCTGGAGTGGTAGACCATTTAAAATGTCTGAACTTTTCAACTAATTGACCGCTTAGTGAGGAGTAGGGAGACAAACATCCAAGGTGATGAGTGGTGTGGGGTTGGAGAGAGTGGGGGGAATGTATGGTAGGGGGATGCATATAAGTGAGGAGGAGGGGCAGGGATGGGAGTGGGTGACGGGACACAAAGGGAGGGAGCAGGGTGTGGGGTGGTTCCAGGAGTCCCTGTATAGAAGGGAACTGGGAGGGTGGGAGTGGGGGATGGTAGCGCAGGGAGAGTGGGCTATAGGGGTTGGATTGGGCACTGGTGCGAGGTGGTGGTGAACACAGGTGTAGTGCATGGGGAGCCCAGGTGGAGGAGTATGGGCTAAGAACAAGGAGGGCCTGGGTGTGACCCCTGAGAAGAATAGAGCAGTGGTGATGGGGGGAGCGGTAGAGGGCAGAAGGGGAGGTGTAGGGATTGGATTTTGAGAAAGATGTTAAGCCGTTAAATGTGTCAACTATCAGGGGTCAACCAATATACAACTTCTCATAGGAAGTAGTAGGGGCGAGCAGTTGGAGGGGGCGAGCAGTAGGGGTCGACCAACCAAACGTCCTGTCACCCGCCTGTGGATGAACAAAAGACACAGAAGCAATCTTCACTCTGCAAACTTAAATTTTTCTAACATGCAAAATCTTCTACGTTCACCATCTTTAATATCTGCACATCCTTCATCAACATCCCTGTGAGGACAGCTCTACCTTACACAACTTCTCCAAGTCATCCCATACTCACACCTGCCAGCGCACAAGATTGTGAGAGCAACCCTAGCATGATCAGAGGAATTGACTCTTGACATTGAAAGCCGTGAAGGAGGGTGACCCTCGTGCTTTCCAAGCAACTGGCCCTCGCTTCCACCCACCGAACCTTAAAGAGTACGTAACATCCCCTATTATTTTGCATTGCAATATGTTTTCTATGCTAGGTTACAGCCCTAAGTAGGTACTGTATGGAGCATTTTATAAATAATGTTATTTTAATATGAAAATAGAAGGAACAGTGGGCAGAGAAGGCTCCACCTGCCATACCATACACCTTTCACTGATATAAGATGTAAGCACCACTGACACTCGCTGGACACCCCTCCTTCACACGTTGTGAGAAAACATTCTTCGATTTTCCCGAGGATGTCGGGATATCCTTTGGCACTTAAGGACCATACTCCTGGCCAAGTAGGTCTTTCCTAAACTACATCCCCAATAGAATCCTGGCTGCTCGGTCCTGTGATCATTGATGGATCAGATTGTTCTAAGGATGTTTCCACGGAGTCTCCTCTGTTCTCGAGCTTGTTGTACCCAATAAGGGTAATGCTATCCAGCCGGGGCCAGCTGCGGTTCCTTCTCTCCCGGGTTGTGGCCACCAGCTTCACTCCTCGCCGGCCCAGGTCAAGTGACTTGGAATGACCCACATTGTTTAGCTGCATGTCTGAGCTGAATTCCCTTCTAGCACATTCTGGAGACAAAAACTCTGTCCTCTGGTAGTTTGTTGGTGCCACGTTGTCCACGTTGATAACAACATGAGATCCATCAAGGTCTTCACCCATTGAAGAATGGCTTATCCTGGGAAGAATATTCCAGGATTGGCTCAGCCTCTGCTCTTTTGATCTGGAGTCATTTGGTTCTCCTTTGTTGGCCAGCTGTGCAACATCTGGACTCTCAACAATGCAGTTGTTGACTTTGATGAGAGGAAGAGGCACGACATTCCCCATTGATGAGACTCTCCTCTCTATGGTTGTATGCATGGAAGGAAGGTAGGCATTGCCTTGGACGGAGTTGCTGGAGTCCGAGTATATGCTCCTCAAAGAAATAGATGGCGAGACGCCATTGTGGTGAAGCAGCAGTGCTGTTGTATGAAGCCCGTATGAACCGCAGCATTCTGCCCACTTACTTATTGGACTGGAGCAGTTCTGAGGGATGCAAGAGTGCAAGTCGATGTCCTGAAAGCCTTCCTCTGGCTTAGTCTGATGCTCAGGCGAATCAGCCTTTTTCTGACAGTATTTGAGATCCACGCTGGAGTCGCAGGCAAGACCAACAGCCATTGAATACAAATTTTTCTGAACTAATAGCCTAGTCTCCAAGTCCCTATTCTCATACAACATGGTGTTAGCACAAATGAAAATAAATAGCCCCACCCCCATAATGACTGGGCCAATGAGCTTGAGCTTGTCCGTGCTTTGTGAGCTTCGAGACTGAACAGTCGCTGATGACTTGGCCTCCAAGGTTCTGCTGGAATTTAATGGTAGGCCACTCGATGTTACGATAGGAGAACGTTGAGGCCAGTAGCCAATTACAGCAATAGTCATGCCCAAAAGGACCACAAAGACCCCCAAAATGACAAAGGCACCCGAAGTCGACTTCATTCTGAGTTTCCCCTTGATAGGTGCTTCGGCTGGTGGTTGAGGTTTCAGTCGCCGAAGGTGATGCAGGAACCGTGGACTCAGGCCCATGAGGTTCTGCTTTGAGGTTTTTCGGTCTTTTACGCACTCACCAGCACCAGTGCCTAAAACAGCCATTGTCTCATCGATTCATTCTGAAACGAGAAGAAAAAAGGGTCATTAGCGCTGGCGGAATGTCCGGACAGAGGATTGTCCTCAGCCTAGAGGGCAAAGGGAACATGTCCTGCATTTAAATTAAGCAATGTGTGAGGAAATATTACTTTTAGGCGCTTGCTTTCCATTTTTTGAGGAACATGACCACGCAGGTACACAAATAACTATGTGCGCATCTCTCAAGCTAATTTTCATCTTCTGAACCAACATTATTTTTCATAAGAGAGACAAAAATGTTCTGCTGGAAATGCATGTGTTTACATATGGTGTCCTGCCACAGGGGTCTCTTAGTGTTTCTAGGTCCAGTGGTGTGTTACAAAGGGGCTTTTAGTGTGACTGCCTCCGGTGCTATACTAACATGGGGGCTTATGGCTTCTTTCATTTGTGTTGTGTTCCATGGGCTCTTACCGTGTCGGTCTTTTGTGGTGTGCACTATCAGGCTATTGTGGTGCATGTCTTTAGTGATGTACTCCGGGGTGATATAAGGGTGCCTTTTATTAGTGGAGTGCTTTCATGGGACCTCTAGTGGTACCTTTCTTTAGTGGCGTGCTATGGTGGTGTGAGGACCTCATGCCGTGTCTGTCTCTAGCAGTGGGTAACAAATGGCATAATCTTACATTTCCATCGTCAACAAAGCCACTTGTGGTGTTTGTCTGTGGCAGTGTGCTTTTCAAGGGGCCCTATGATATCTGTCTTAGTGGGGGCTACAATGCGGCACCTCTTGCTATCCGTCTTTGAAGGTATGTTAACAGTGATGTGATACCATAGGGCTGTACAATGCCTGCCTTCACTGGCGTGTTAGCATGCAGCTCTTACGGTGTATGTGTATCCCGTTAGTGGTGTGTTACCATGGGTCTCCTACGGTCTATAACCTCAGTGGTCTGTTACCATTGGCCTCTTATGCTGTATAACATTAGTGGGGTGCTACAACGGGAGATCACTTGGGGGGGGAAGGTGGGTAATGGGGTCTGACTTTGCTTGTGTGTTAGCATGCAGCTCTTATCGTGTATCCTTTTAGTGGTGTGTTACCATGGGTCTCCTACGGTCTATAACCTCAGTGGTCTGTTGCCATTGGCCTCTTATGCTGTATAACCTTAGTGGGGTGCTACAATGGGGGATCACTTGGGGTGTAGGGGAGTAATGGGGTCTGTCTTTGCTTTTGTGTTAGCATGGAGCTCTTGTGGTTTATCCCTTTAGTGGTGTGTTACCATGGGTCTCCTACTGTCTATAACCTCAGTGGTCTGTTAGCATTGTCCTCTTATGCTGTATAACCTTAGTGGGGGGCTACAATGGGGGATCCCTTGGGGGTAGGGGGGTAATGGGGTCTGACTTTGCTTGTGTATTAGCATGCAGCTCTTATCGTGTATCCTTTTAGTGGTGTGTTACCATGGGTCTCCTACGGTCTATAACCTCAGTGGTCTGTTGCCATTGGCCTCTTATGCTGTATAACCTTAGTGGGGTGCTACAATGGGGGATCACTTGGGGGGTAGGGTCTGCCTTTGCTTGTGTGTTAGCATGCAGCTCTTATTGTGTATCCCTTTAGTGGTGTGTTACCACGGGCTCCTATGGTCTATAACCTCAGTGGTCTGTTACCATTGTCCTCTTATGCTGTATAACCTTAGTGGGGGCTACAATGGGGGTCACTTGGGGTGTAGGGGAGTAATGGGGTCTGTCTTTGCTTTTGTGTTAGCATGCAGCTCTTGTGGTTTATCCCTTTAGTGGTGTGTTACCATGGGTCTCCTACTGTCTATAACCTCAGTGGTCTGTTAGCATTGTCCTCTTATGCTGTATAACCTTAGTGGGGGGCTACAATGGGGGATCCCTTGGGGGGTAGGGGGGTAATGGGGTGTGTCTTTGCTTGTGTGTTAGCATGGAGCTCTTATCGTGTATCCCTTTAGTGGTGTGTTACCATGGGTCTCCTACGGTCTATAACCTCAGTGGTCTGTTACCATTGTCCTCTTATGCTATATAACCTATGTGGGGTGCTACAATGGGGGATCACTTGGGGGGTAGGGGGGTAATGGGATCTGTCTTTGCTTGTGTGTTAGCATGCAGCTCGTATGGTGTATAACGTTAGTGGTGTGTCACCACGAGTCTCTTACAGTGTATAGCCTCAGGGGTCTGTTACCAGTGTCTCTTTACGGTGTATAACCTTAGCGGTGTGTTACCACAGGCTTTTTAGGGTGCCTAGCCTTCCTTCAGGTGTGTATTACCAAGGGGTAAGATGCCATCTTTAGTGTGTTGCTAACACGCATGATTTCGTAAAGCCTGTATCAAATTGTTGGAATTTCGTAGTAAAGTCATGGGATAATCATGCTCGCCCTTATGGATTCGGCAAAAGAGTACAGCAGAGGCACATTCACTTTAGTTACCCTACACCAAACACATGTGTATGAATTAAAGCCCTGATAGGCATCCCAAGCACTATTCAAGACTCATCACGAGTTTGGTGGTAACCCTTAAATCCGGCGGTCGTGCTATTACCGCCAGATTTAAGGGTCCGGCAAATCAGGGCTTTGGCAGATTTCTCCCCAGCTCTGAGCTCGAATGGGCTCAGTGGGGAATTCCATTACCGCCAAACCCATCATCAGGCGCTAATAGCACTGGGGGGTTTGGCGGTAGGGCTAATACCGCCGGCGTTACCGCCCAACGCGTGATGAGGCCCTGTGAGGGTGAGTAGACAGCATTTTCAGGTTAGTTGGCAAGTGACGTGGCGTGAGCTAAATTGAAGTCCTAGACGAGAGCATTCAGACCAGATGCCTGCTGATTGGCCAACACCTGCTCACAATCAGCGCGTCATTATTTTTTAGGCATGGCTTTAATGGGCGTATAAAAGGAGAAGTAGGAAAGAACCGATCGGGCCCCTTTCTGCAGGCCCTTATAAAGCAGTAAAGAACGTATTGGCAGAGTGCGCGCGACGGGATTTTTGGTGAATGAGATAAGATTTGTAAAGTTTTCCAATCAAAGCAAGACAAAATTAAAACTGTAAAAATGAGTTAGCTGGGCTTAAGCTTGGCAAAGATGAGGCACTCACTCAACCAATACAATTTGTTTAAAGATGTGCCAGGATGAAGAAGGAGAAATTAGTGTGGGGTGGAGGAATGTTGGCGAACAGGAAAAAAGGCATGGATGCAAGTGGGCGGGGCCACCTATTACCCAAAAAGAAAAGAAAAATAATCTATTTTTAGGGCCGGCTACAACAGCTTTTGTTCTTAGTAAAAAGTAATGCAAGTAAAACAAACAGATCTGGAGTGCCGAAAGGAGTTCATGTGATGCTCGTGCAGAGTGCGCATTTTCATTGGTGGTTTAGTGCAGCGCACGGTGTCTTTGGTGTTTCAGTGAATCAGCTTCTGCAAAGAAATGCGTGCAACCAGCAATGCTTCTAATTTGGATTCCACAAATGATTTTAGAGGAGCGAAACGAAGCTTCTGGGTATCCGGCATAAACAAGTGACCAGGAGCTACCACTGGGGAACGAGGAGCTAGTACATAGCATTCTGCAACTCTAACTTCTACATGAGATAGAAACAGGAGCGAAATGTAGCTCCTGGGTATCCGGCATAAACAAGTGACCAGGAGCTACCACTGGGGAACGAGGAGCTAGTACATAGCATTCTGGAACTCTAACTTCTACATGAGATAGAAACGGGAGCAAAACGTAGCTTCTGGTATGCGGCATAAGTGACCAGGAGCTACCACTGGGGAACGAGGAGCTAGCACATAGCATTCTGCAACTCTAACTTCTACATGAAATAGAAACGGGAGCGAAACGTAGCTTCCGGGTATCCGGCATAAACAAGTGACCAGGAGCTACCACTGGGGAACGAGGAGCTAGCACATAGCATTCTGCAACTCTAACTTCTACATGAGATAGAAACGGGAGGGAAACGTAGCTTCTGGGTATCCGGCATAAACAAGTGACCAGGAGCTACCACTGGGGAACGAGGAGCTAGTACATAGCATTCTGCAAGTCTAACTTCTACATGAGATAGAAACGGGAGTGAAACGTAGTTTCTGGTATCCAGCATAAGTGACCAGGAGATACCACTGGGGAACGAGGAGCTAACACATAGCATTCTGCAACTCTAACTTCTACATGTGATAGAAATAGGAGCGAAATGTAGCTTCTGGTTATCCGGCATAAACAAGCGACCAGGAACTACCACTGGGGAACGAGGAGCTAGTACATAGCATTCTGCAAGTCTAACTTCTACATTTGATAGAAGCAGGAGCGAAACGTAGCTTCTGGGTATGTGGCATACACAAGCGACCAGGAGCTACCACTGGGGAACGAGGAGGTAGTTCATAGCATTCTGCAAGTCTAACTTCTACATGTGATAGAAACAGGAGTGAAACGTAGCTTTGGGTATCCGGCATAAACAAGTGACCAGGAGCTAACACTGGGGAACGAGGAGCTAGTACATAGCATTCTGCAAGTCTAACTTCTGCATGTAATAGAAACAGGAGCGAAATGTAGCTTCTGGGTATCCGGCATAAACAAGCGACCAGGAGCTACCACTGGGGAATGAGGAGCTAGTACATAGCATTCTGCAAGTCTAACTTCTACATGAAATAGAAACAGGAGCGAAACGTAGCTTCTGGGTATCCGGCATAAACAAGTGACCAGGAGCTACCACTGGGGAACGGGGAGATAGTACATAGCATTCTGCATTTCTAACTTCTACATGAGATAGAAACGGGAGGGCAACGTAGCTCCTGGGTATCCGGCATAAACAAGTGACCAGGAGCTACCACTGGGGAACGAGGAGCTAGTACATAGCATTCTGCAAGTCTAACTTCTACATGAGATAGAAACAGGAGTGAAACATAGCTTCTGGTATCCGGCATAAGTAACCAGGAGCTACCAGTGGGGAACGAGGAGCTAGCACATAGCATTCTGCAACTCTAACTTCTACATGAGATAGAAACGGGAGCGAAACGTAGCTTCTGGTATCCGGCATAAGTGACCAGGAGCTACCACTGGGGAACGAGGAGCTAGCACATAGCTTTCTGCATTTCTAACTTCTACATGAGATAGAAACGAGTGGGAAATGTAGCTTCTGGGTATCCGGCATAAACAAGTGACCAGGAGCTACCACTGGGGAACGAGGAGCTAGTACATAGCATTCTGCAAGTCTAACTTCTACATGAGATAGAAACGGGAGTGAAACGTAGCTTCTGGTATCCGGCATAAGTGACCAGGAGCTACCAATGGGGAACGAGGAGCAAGCACATAGCATTCTGTAACTCTAACTTCTACATGAGATAGAAACGGGAGCGAAAACGTAGCTTCTGGTATCGGGCCTAAGTGACCAGGAGCTACCACTGGGGAACGAGGAGCTAGCACATAGCATTCTGCAACTCTAACTTCTACATGAGATAGAAACAGGAGTGAAACGTAGCTTCTGGTATCCGGCATAAGTAACCAGGAGCTACCACTGGGGAACGAGGAGCTAGCACATAGCATTCTGCAACTCTAACTTCTACATGTGATAGAAACAGGAGCGAAACGTAGCTTCTGGGTATCCGGCATAAACAAGTGACCAGGAGCTACCACTTGGGAACGAGGCGCTAGTACATAGCATTCTGCAAGTCTAACTTCTACATGTGATAGAAACAGGAGCGAAATGTAGGTTCTGGTTATCCGGCATAAACAAGCGACAAGGAACTACCACTGGGCAACGAGGAGCTAGTACATAGCATTCTGCAAGTCTAACTTCTACATGTGATAGAAACAGGAGCGAAACTTAGCTTCGGGGTATGTGGCATAAACAAGCGACCAGGAGCTACCACTGGGGAACGAGGAGCTAGTACGTAGCATTCTGCAAGTCTAACCTCTACATGTAATAGAAACAGGAGCAAAATGTAGCTTCTGGGTATCCGGCATAAACAAGCGACCAGGAGCTACCACTGGGGAATGAGGAGCTACTACATAGCATTCTGCAAGTCTAACTTCTACATGTGATAGAAACAGGAGCGAAACGTAGCTTCTGGGTATCCGGCATAAACAAGCGACCAGGAGCTACCACTGGGGAACGAGGAGCTAGTACGTAGCATTCTGCAAGTCTAACTTCTACATGAGATAGAAACAGGAGCGAAATGTAGCTTCTGGGTATCCGGCATAAACAAGTGACCAGGAGCTACCACTGGGGAACGAGGAGCTAGTACATAGCATTCTGCAAGTCTAACTTCTACATGAGATAGAAACAGGAGCGAAACATAGCTTCCGGGTATCCAGCATAAACAAGCGAACAGGAGCTATCACTAGGGAACGAGTAGCTAGTACATAGCATTCTGCAAGTCTAACATCTACATGAGATAGAAACAGGAGTGAAACGTAGCTTCTGAGTATCCAGCATAAACAAGCGCCTAGGAGCTACCACTGGGGAATGAGGAGCTAGTACATAGCATTCTGCAAGTCTAACTTCTACATGTGATAGAAGCAGGAGCAAAACGTAGCTTCTAGGTATCCGCATAAACAAGTGACCAGGAGCTACCACTGCGGAACGAGGAACTAGTACATAGCATTCTGCAAGTCTAACTTCTACATATAATAGAAACAGGAGCGAAATGTAGCTTCTGGGTATCTGGCATAAACAAGCGACCAGGAGCTACCACTGGGGAATGAGGAGCTAGTACATAGCATTCTGCAAGTCTAACTTCTACATGTGATAGAAACAGGAGCGAAACGTAGCTTCTGGGTATCCGGCATAAACAAGCGGCCAGGAGCTAGCACTGGGGAACGAGGAGCTAGTACATAGCATTCTGCAAGTCTAACTTCTACATGTGATAGAAACAGGAGCGAAACTTAGCTTCTGAGTATCCAGCGTAAACAAGCGCCTAGGAGCTACCACTGGGGAATGAGGAGCTAGTACATAGCATTCTGTAAATGTAATTTCTACATGTGATAGAAGCGGGAGCGAAACGTAGCTTCTGGTATCTGGCATAAGTGACCAGGAGCTACCACTGGGGAATGAGAAGCTAGTACATAGCATTCTGTAAATGTAACTTCTACCTGTGATAGAAGCAGGAGCAAAACGTAGCTTCTGGGTATCCAGCATAAACAAGCGACCAGGAGCTACCACTGGGGAACGAGGAGCTAGTACATAGCATTCTGCAAGTCTAACTTCTACACGAGATAGAAACGGGAGCGAAACGTAGCATCTGGGGATCCGGCATAATGAAGCAAGAAGGAGCTACCACTGGGGAATGAGGAGCTAGTACATAGCATTCTGCAAGTCTAATTTCTACATGTGATAGAAGCGGGAGCGAAACGTAGCTTCTGGTATCCGGCATAAGTGACCAAGAGCTACCACTGGGGAACGAGAAGCTAGCACATAGCATTCTGCAACTCTAACTTCTACATGAGATAGAAACGGGAGCGAAACGTAGCTTCTGGGTATCCGGCATAAACAAGTGTCCAGGAGCTATCACTGGGGAACGATGAGCTAGTACATAGCATTCGTCAAGTCTAACTTCTACATGTGATAGAAGCAGGAGCGAAACGTAGCTTCTTGGTATCCGGCATAAACAAGCGACCAGGAGCTACCACTGGGGAACCAGGAGCTAGTACATAGCATTCTGCATGTCTAACTTCTCTACCTGATAGAAGCGGGAGCAAAACGTAGCTTCTGGGTATCCAGCATAAACAAGCAACCAGGAGCTACCACTGGGGAACGAGGAGCTAGTACATGGCATTTTGCAAGTCTAACTTCTACACGAGATAGAAATGGGAGCGAAACGTAGCATCTGGGGATCCGGCATAATAAAGCAAGGAGGAACTACCACTGGGGAATGAGGAGCTAGTACATAGCATTTTGCAAGTCTAACTTCTACATGTGATAGGAACAGGGGCGAAATGTAGCTTCTGGGTATCCGGCATAAAGAAGCAACCAGGAACTACCACTGGGGAACGAGGAGCTAGTACATAGTATTCTGCAAGTCTAATTTCTACATGTGATAGAAACAGGAGCTAAACGTGGCTTCTGGGTATCCGGCATAAACAAGCAACCAGGAGCTACCACTGGGGAACGAGGAGCTAGTACATAGCATTCTGCAAGTCTAGCTTCTACATGTGATAGAAACAGGAGCGAAATGTAGGTTCTGGTTATCCGGCATAAACAAGCGACCAGGAACTACCACTGGGGAACGAGGAGCTAGTACATAGCATTCTGCAAGTCTAACTTCTACATGTGATAGAAGCAGGAGCGAAACGTAGCTTCTAGGTATCCGGCATAAACAAGTGACCAGGAGCTACCACTGGGCAACGAGGAGCTAGTACATAGCATTCTGCAAGTCTAACTTCTACATGTGATAGAAACAGGAGCAAAACTTAGCTTCGGGGTATGTGGCATAAACAAGCGACCAGGAGCTACCACTGGGGAACGAGGAGCTAGTACGTAGCATTCTGCAAGTCTAACCTCTACATGTAATAGAAACAGGAGCGAAATGTAGCTTCTGGGTATCCGGCATAAACAAGCGACCAGGAGCTACCACTGGGGAATGAGGAGCTACTACATAGCATTCTGCAAGTCTAACTTCTACATGTGATAGAAACAGGAGCGAAACGTAGCTTCTGGGTATCCGGCATAAACAAGCGACCAGGAGCTACCACTGGGGAACGAGGAGCTAGTACATAGCATTCTGCAAGTCTAACTTCTACATGAGATAGAAACAGGAGCGAAACGTAGCTTCCGGGTATCCAGCATAAACAAGCGAACAGGAGCTATCACTAGGGAACGAGCAGCTAGTACATAGCATTCTGCAAGTCTAACATCTACATGAGATAGAAAAAGGAGCGAAACGTAGCTTCTGAGTATCCAGCATAAACAAGCGCCTAGGAGCTACCACTGGGGAATGAGGAGCTAGTACATAGCATTCTGCAAGTCTAACTTCTACATGTGATAGAAGCAGGAGCAAAACGTAGCTTCTAGGTATCCGCCTAAACAAGTGACCAGGAGCTACCACTGCGGAACAAGGAACTAGTACATAGCATTCTGCAAGTCTAACTTCTACATATAATAGAAACAGGAGCGAAATGTAGCTTCTGGGTATCTGGCATAAACAAGCGACCAGGAGCTACCACTGGGGAATGAGGAGCTAGTACATAGCATTCTGCAAGTCTAATTTCTACATGTGATAGAAACAGGAGCGAAACGTAGCTTCTGGGTATCCGGCATAAACAAGCGACCAGGAGCTAGCACTGGGGAACGAGGAGCTAGTACATAGCATTCTGTAAATGTAATTTCTACATGTGATAGAAGCGGGAGCAAAACGTAGCTTCTGGTATCTGGCATAAGTGACCAGGAGCTACCACTGGGGAACGAGAAGCTAGTACATAGCATTCTGCAAGTCTAATTTCTACATGTGATAGAAGCGGGAGCGAAATGTAGCTTCTGGGTATCCGGCATAAACAAGCGACCAGAAGCTACCACTGGGCAACGATGAGCTAGCACATAGCATTCTGCAACTCTAATTTCTACATGTGATAGAAGCGGGAGTGAAACGTAGCTTCTGGTATCTGGCATAAGTGACCAGGAGCTACCACTGGGGAACGAGAAGCTAGTACATAGCATTCTGCAAGTCTAATTTCTACATGTGATAGAAGCGGGAGCGAAATGTAGCTTCTGGGTATCCAGCATAAACAAGCGACCAGAAGCTACCACTGGGCAACGATGAGCTCGTACATAGCATTTGTCAAGTCTAACTTCTACCTGTGATAGAAGCAGGAGCGAAACGTAGCTTCTTGGTATCCGGCATAAACAAGCGACCAGGAGCTACCACTGGGGAATGAGGAGCTAGTACATATCATTCTGCATGTCTAACTTCCATACCTGATAGAAGCGGGAGCAAAACGTAGCTTCTGGGTATCCAGCATAAACAAGCGACCAGGAGCTACCACTGGGGAACGAGGAGCTAGTACATAGCATTCTGCAAGTCTAACTTCTACACGAGATAGAAACGGGAGCGAAACGTAGCATCTGGGGATCCGGCATAATGAAGCAAGAAGGAGCTACCACTGGGGAATGAGGAGCTAGTACATAGCATTCTGCAAGTCTAATTTCTACATGTGATAGAAGCGGGAGCGAAACGTAGCTTCTGGTATCCGGCATAAGTGACCAAGAGCTACCACTGGGGAACGAGAAGCTAGCACATAGCATTCTGCAACTCTAACTTCTACATGAGATAGAAACGGGAGCGAAACGTAGCTTCTGGGTATCCGGCATAAACAAGTGACCAGGAGCTATCACTGGGGAACGATGAGCTAGTACATAGCATTCGTCAAGTCTAACTTCTACATGTGATAGAAGTAGGAGCGAAACGTAGCTTCTTGGTATCCGGCATAAACAAGCGACCAGGAGCTACCACTGGGGAACCAGGAGCTAGTACATAGCATTCTGCATGTCTAACTTCTCTACCTGATAGAAGCGGGAGCAAAACGTAGCTTCTGGGTATCCAGCATAAACAAGCGACCAGGAGCTACCACTGGGGAACGAGGAGCTAGTACATGGAATTTTGCAAGTCTAACTTCTACACGAGATAGGAACAGGGGCGAAATGTAGCTTCTGGGTATCCGGCATAAAGAAGCAACCAGGAACTACCACTGGGGAACGAGGAGCTAGTACATAGCATTCTGCAAGTCTAATTTCTACATGTGATAGAAACAGGAGCTAAACGTGGCTTCTGGGTATCCGGCATAAACAAGCAACCAGGAGCTACCACTGGGGAACGAGGAGCTAGTACATAGCATTCTGCAAGTCTAGCTTCTACATGTGATAGAAACAGGAGCGAAACGTAGGTTCTGGGTATCAGACATAAACAAGCGACCACGAGCTACCACTGGGGAACGAGGAGCTAGTACATAGCATTCTGTAAGTCTAACTTCTACATGTGATAGAAACAGGAGCGAAATGTAGCTTCTGGGTATCTGGCATAAACAAGCGACCAGGAGCTACTACTGGGGAACGAGGAGCTAGTACATAGCATTCTGCAAGTCTAACTTCTACATGTGATAGAAACAGGAGAGAAATGTAGCTTCTGGGTATCAGGCATAAACAAGTGAGCAAGAACTACCACTGGGGAACGAGGAGCTAGTACATAGCATTCTGCAAGTCTAACTTCTACATGTGATAGAAACAGTAGCGAAGCGTAGCTTCTGGGTATCCGGCATAAACAAGCGACCAGGAGCTACCACTGGGGAACGAGGAACTAGTACATAGCATCTGCAAGTCTAACTTCTACATGTGATAGAAACAGGAGCGAAACCTAGCTTCTGGGTATCTGGCATAAAAAAGCGACCAGGAGCTACCACTGGGGAATGAGGAGCTAGTACATAGCATTCTGCCACTCTAACTTCTACATGAGATAGAAACAGGAGCGAAACGTAGCTTCTGAGTATCCAGCATAAACAAGCGCCTAGGAGCTACCACTGGGGAATGAGGAGCTAGTACATAGCATTCTGTAAATCTAATTTCTACATATGATAGAAGCGGGAGCGAAACGTAGCTTCTGGTATCCGGCATAAGTGACCAGGAGCTACCACTGGGGAACGAGGAGCTAGTACATAGCATTCTGCACGTCTAATTTCTACATGTGATAGAAGCGGGAGCGAAATGTAGCTTCTGGGTATCCGGCATAAACAGGCGACCAGAAGCTACCACTGGGCAACGAGGAGCTAGTACATAGCATTCTGCAAGACTAACTTCTACATGAGATAGAAACGGGAGCGAAACGTAGCTTCTTGGTATCCGGCATAAACAAGTGACCAGGAGCTACCACTGGGGAACGATGAGCTAGTACATAGCATTCGTCAAGTCTAACTTCTACGTGTGATAGAAGCAGGAGCGAAACGTAGCTTCTTGGTATCCGGCATAAACAAGCGACCAGGAGCTACCACTGGGGAACGAGGAGCTAGTACATAGCATTCTGCAACTCTAACTTCTACATGAGATAGAAACGGGAGCGAAACGTAGGATCTGGGTATCCGGCATAAACAAGCGACCAGAAGCTACCACTGGGGAACGAGGAGCTAGTACATAGCATTCTGCATGTCTAACTTCTCTACCTGATAGAAGCGGGTGCAAAACGTAGCTTCTGGGTATCCAGTATAAACAAGCGACCAGGAGCTACCACTGGGGAACGAGGAGCTAGTACATAGCATTCTGCAAGTCTAACTACTACACGAGATAGAAACGGGAGTGAAACGTAGCATCTGGGGATCCGGCATAATCAAGCAAGAAGGAGCTACCACTGCGGAATGAGGAGCTAGTACATAGCATTCTGCAAGTCTAATTTCTACATGTGATAGAAACAGGAGCGAAACGTGGCTTCTGGGTATCCGGCATAAACAAGCGACCAGGAGCTACCACTGGGGAACGAGGAGCTAGTACATAGCATTCTGCAAGTCTAATTTCTATATGTGATAGAAACAGGAACGAAACGTGGCTTCTGGGTATCCGGCATAAACAAGCGACCAGGAGCTACCACTGGGGAACGAGGAGCTAGTACATAGCATTCTGCAAGTCTAACTTCTACATGTGATAGAAACAGGAGCGAAACGTAGGTTCTGGGTATCCGGCATAAACAAGCGACCAGAAGCTACCACTGGGGAGCGAGGAGCTAGTACATAGCATTCTGCAAGTCTAACTTCTACATGTGATAGAAACAGGAGCGAAATGCAGCTTCTGGGTATCTGGCATAAACAAGCGACCAGGAGCTACTACTGGAGAACGAGGAGCTAGTACATAGCATTCTGCAAGTCTAACTTCTACATGTGATAGAAACAGGAGAGAAATGTAGCTTCTGGGTATCAGGCATAAACAAGTGAGCAAGAACTACCACTGGGGAACGAGGAGCTAGTACATAGCATTCTGCAAGTCTAACTTCTACATTTGATAGAAACAGGAGCGTAGCGTAGCTTCTGGATATCCGGCATAAACAAGCGACCTGGAGCTACTACTGGGGAACGAGGAACTAGTACATAGCATTCTGCAAGTCTAACTTCTACATGTGATAGAAACAGGAGTGAAACGTAGCTTTGGATATCCGGCATAAACAAGCGACCAGGAGCTACCACTGGGGAATGAGGAGCTAGTGCACAGCATTCTGCAAGTCTAACTTCTACATGAGATAGAAACATATCATTGTATCTATTGTTTATGGCCCCTTAAGCTTTAAATGTCATATACATTTGTCATAACGTTTATTTATAGAGTGTCCCAAATACACAGAGTTAAATTCACATAGCTGTGTTTGTTTTGCAGCAGTTGCCCTGGGGAGCCAAAGTAGATCCTGTTAGCTGTTGTTGTCAAGCTAACCAGGCACTTCTAGGCTACAAGCAGGAGCAACCGAGCTCCAAGTTTCCCCTCAATTTAGGACCCTGTTTAACCACGTCTCCAAACTCCCAATCAAGTCCCCGATCTTTAGAGACAGGGCAACGTAAATTCCATAGCTCACCTGTAGTAGCAGTGGCTGAACCATTCAGACTGAGCCCCTGTAGGAGGACTGTGAATAGGGGCATCAGACACAGTGTGACGCAATGCTAACAGGCCAAGTGCAGAGGAACGTCTAGTCCGACTTAGCAGCCAAGTTATACCTCTTTGCTTATACAGTATAAAATATATCCAGTAACAAATAAGCATTCAAGATGAAAAGTATCTTAAGCGTAACCATACGTCTGAACCCACATGCTTTTGGTAGGTGTCACCCTCCAGGTAATCAGTTCACTAACCCCCCAGAGCCCTAACATGCCCATACATTTCAATGACTGTCACCCACCAAAATCAAAATCGCCTGTTTTCTTCCGCAAAAAGTTGAGCTCTATGCCCTAACGGATTAAATGTTTTGAACCCAAGCAGGGTCTATGTTATATCTGGGTCCTATGACCACAAGAAGATGGTCTTAGAACGTGGAATGCTGTGTGAGAGGTTTCCACTTTAAGGTAGATGGGGTTCCACGAGAAGCAGAGGCGCATACAGGTTAGGGCCTGTGTGGGCAGGGCCCACAGAAAATCTATAAATGCCCACTCAAGCAGCGCTGTGTGGGCATTTATCGATGCTAATGCCACTGCTGTGGTCCCAACTACATTAGCTTCAGGCCCCACTTATTAGGCAAGCCTGGCTATGCCTCGGACGAGAAGTTGTTGGGATAGAGGAAATGAAGGATGCTGCATGGCTGCACGGAAGTCTCTTCCATGAATAAACTGATGTAACACCACACAATGGTGTCAGCCGGCTTTATTACAGTCTACAACAAGGGTTGTGCAATGGTAGTTAATGAGGTAAGACCTCCCCAAGGTCATAAGGAGGGCTTTTTCGCATCACTTTTGAAGGTTTGTTCACTTTTTTATGCATTTTAGACGGGCCAGGGGCTTTCAAGTATGCATTACCCGTTTCCCTTACCCGCTGACTTCATGCAGAGTGATCTGGGCAAGCTAGTGTTTTATCAAACGCTGAGCTTGAGCCCAACTGCTTATTCCACTGGACCCTACCGCAAACATACGGGAGACCCTAACAGCAAGAAAGTTAAGGAGCATTCCTTCTCCCCTTTCAACAACTTTGAAGTGGATTTTTGAAAACAATGTGTGATACTATGAAAACACGAGAGAAACAGGACTCCATTACCGAACGCCGCTTTTCGTCCTGATGAAGGCCATCCATTATCAGCACTATAGATCAGCTCTTAATTGGCCAAAACACATCTGTGTCGACATCCTCCCCATTGCCCAATGTCTACACTGTAAATGTTGTAATTTGGCTTGCACTGATTTTGTTTTTGTGAAACCAGATAACCTAATCCTGAAATGTCACTTGGGACCCTGTTGTGTTCCTCAATGTATGTGACAAAATGCTTGGACAAAATTGTTAGTGTTTAAATGTTTGGATACTTTATTTTCACCACTGTATGTCCTGTTATGATTTTCATCCCATTAGGGATATATGCATTGAAGCAATTGGTTGAAATGGCATTCATTATATGAACTGAATGAATATTGAAGTGTGTTTGTTGCGTTTGGTCACCCTGACCATCTGTTGCTATTTTTGATCGTTACCCATTTCCCTGCCTGGTTGCTGAGGCAGGAAGCTTGCATTACCTGGAAAGTGAATGAAGGACTATGTGGCAATGCTGAAGCTCACTCTGGTGTTGTTCCTGGGCCTTACAAAGTGTGCCAAATCCATTTCTTTCTTGGTGCATGGTCACGCCTTCTGTTGAGGCACAGGCACAACGAGCAAGTGTCAGGGTTTTCTTTCCCAGCAGGGCCAGCTGGTGAATTGTTTAGTTGGAGGGGTGTAAATGTTTCACGCGAAAATGCGTGAGCAACTGAGCATAATGAGGCAGCCTGAACAAATCAAGGGAGGTTTGGGGAGATGGTTCTCCCTAGAGAATTTTTTTTAAATTCTGGTTTAAAATGGTGCATTTTACAGCATCCTTTCTTTGAAAAATTGGTTGAAAAGCCACGCAGTCTGCTTCTGGTTTTGAGGGTAACATGTGAAAAAAATCCAATTGAGGCAAGTCACCAACAGTGCGCATGCACTTTTTCCAACACTTTTTCATGATGACAACCAGATGAGAGGTGCCACGTTTGGATAGAATCGTGATCACTGGCCTGCCTCATGTCTAGACAGAATATTGAAGAGTAGCAAGTGCCACGCTCAGATGGAATAGTGAATGATAGCAAGCATCACACCTAGACACAATTGCAAGGACAGCAACACCAACTAACCAATCCACTAACAATTTCATCCCTCTGCATACACCTCTCAAACTCTAATCAAACACAACCACAAACCTAAACACAGCTATCCGCGCAAACTTCACTACACTGCAACAACAAAACAAACCACACATAGACTTGCACACCAGCACACGATGACTACCGACCGTAAAACACCCCAAGCCCAGCAAACGGACCCATCAGGCTGAAGCTGCCAACAGCACATCACTGCTCTCTTGCACTTTTCCAGCTTATTCCCACTAACTCACCCCCCCCCACTTCTCCCTTTTGTCAGAGCCAACAGAGCGCCAGGGGGACACTCTGGTGGTGATAGTGCACGGTACAAATATCCTTTAACAGTAACATTAACATTATATGCCAGTAAAAAAAACATTTTCATGCTGGCTGAGACCATGCATGTACATGCAGGCTGCAACAATACATGCCACCATTACCATTTTTCTGTTGGTTTGCCTATATAAAAATGCAATCCCGCAGTTAGAAAATATATCTATTATGATTAATCGCTATGTCTGTGTTATGATGCGTTATTCTAGTCTTGTCCTGCTAGCCACCTAGAAATGATTGGCTGCTCAGGAGAAATGTTGGTGAGTGTTGCTGGTGAGTGTTCCAAGAGTGTCAGTTGGGACCTGAGCTAGGTGAGTGTGAGGATGGCGGGTGGGTGTGCTGCGTACTACTTGTACTGTAATATATACCAAGAGTAACTGGAACCTGGTCTGTGTTTGGACATCTGAGCAACTTCATTTTACAACATAATTGGCAACAAGCTGAACCCAGGCAGAGGAACAGTTCTTAAGAAGTTTGGACAAGAGACAGGGACAAGTGACAGGAAAACATGTAAGGAGAGCTGTGGGGAGGAGTAGCATTAGACATCCACTTGACCCATAGCTGTAAAGCAGCCATGGCAAAGATATATGACCTGGGTGGTCTCTTACGCAGTGTAAGGTGGTGATGTAGGACCAGGTGGACCCCTAGTGTGTTATGTTACAGCTGTTTTACTGAAAGGGGTATTTACAGGCAGTGTTGGCCGGCTGTAGCCTGGACAGATGGCTGCAGGCTGGCCTGCCCGGTGGCTCGGGGTCAGGAATCATTTTCTCAGTGCTGGTTGGTGGGTCTGAAGCACTGGTCGAGGCATCTCGGATGGCGTGAGCGACTGCGGCGTAACAACTGTCAGTGGTGCAGTAAGTTGCAGCTCGAGGGCCTCAACTGGCTTGAGAATGTCTTTTAAGGTGGACGCTAGTTGATGCTTGTCGATGCACTCCTCCTAGCTTCTTCACTGGGCTTGTATCATTGTTTAAGGTGGGCAGCCCAAAGCTGAGGAGAGTGTTGCATGCAACAGCATTGTACTTGGTTTGGTTCAGAGACTCTCTGGCACTTCTTATCTAGGAAGCTTGCTTGCAAAGCCTAGCAGGGCACACTGGGTACTGGCCGGGTACCAGTTCTGGAGCCGCTAGAGGGTCCTTTGGATTCAGTATCTCCCTCTGTTCCCTGTGAGATGTTTAGGGGAGGGATCTTGCTTCCCTCTTTGGAAATCCTGGCCTTCCTTCACTGTGGAAGATATAAGGCAGACTGTACCTTCAGCCAGGGTACAATGCTGAGTTCTTCTTGTTACTAGTTGCAAAATCTTCAAATGATCTGCCAAAAGAGGGGCTCAACCCTCTTTTAAAGCCAAATGGGCCCCATTGATTGGTGTGGGCTAAGCCTACCTTAATGTACCAATCCTGGTTCCCCGACCAACAATCTTCTGTATGTATGCATGAGGCCATAACCAGAGTGCTTTGCAACAGAAAAGGTGAAGGGGTGAAAACAGACAATACTAAATCCCTCCCATCTTCCTTTCTGTTGTGGATCAAAGGGTCTCTCTGGTTAATTGAACTCTCTGTGCTTCCTGATTAAAGCGGCAGGTCTCCCTTGAAGCTGTGGTGAGACCAGACTTTTTATCACCGCCAAACCACATACTCGTACCTTCTAAATGGGGTACCCCTGCAGTGGTGACTTCTGTAAATACATAGTCTCAGACATGACAAGTCACTGCCCTTGATACTGAGAGACAGGAGCTAGCTTGAGGTTGACACAGTGCTTATCAAAGGTTATTGGGGTGTTCCAGTCTTTTGCTCACCTCTGTACATAGGCCACGTGTGGGCCTGTTTGAAGTATACTCTATTAGTATGCTAATTATGTTAATTCCTGCGGCCATTCTGCAGTGCTTACACAAAAGGGCAGAGCGGATGCATCGAGCCTTTGATAGTTAATTAGGCTGGCTATGGCAGGAGGAAGGTTTTGCCTTCCCCCTTCTGAGATGCCTTGATGTACTCTTTGCTGTCATATTCCAACTAAATATAACAGACGGGATGGCGCCTTTAGGCTGTGTTCACCCAGAGTACTCGGGTCTATGTTTATGTCATGCAGTGAGCACATTAGCCCCACACATTTTCTGGAGATTGAGCTACCATTATTCCATTTCATTTAACATTTTTAAAAAGCCCAGGCGAGCGCACACCCACCGTGCAGATGGTCAAATTCCTCACAGTGGTGAAAGGTGTTGGTGTGCTGCCATGAGGAAGCGGGCGCAGACATGGGCAGCTCTCCATGTGGTGTGGCAGCCTGGCCAGAGGGACGGTGATGGGAGCAGTGAGGAGTGGACGGGATCAAAGACGTTTGCGCACCGTGGCCTGAAT
This sequence comes from Ambystoma mexicanum, assembly GCF_040938575.1. Lineage (NCBI taxonomy): Eukaryota > Metazoa > Chordata > Amphibia > Caudata > Ambystomatidae > Ambystoma > Ambystoma mexicanum. The sequence continues at coordinate 264,218,395 of NC_090934.1, forward strand.
ACTTTGGACACGCTGCAGCATGCCTCTGCTCTGCCGCACAGAGTCGATGATTGGTAAGGAGCGGCTGGGAGAACCTTCCTCCCCGGTATTCCCTCCCCTACTGACGGCATCGCTGCGTTTAGAGTGTTCGCTCAACGGCCCCACCTTGGCATTCCTGAAAGATGCTGGTTGTGGACACACCGGCATCAGTACTGGGAAACCATTGGGGAATGGTACATCAGGGATAAAGGCTCTTTGAAGTTAGTATGGAGCCACAGCACTTTAAAGCGTTGACCAACGCGCCTTTCCCGAAGGTGTTTGTAGTAAGATGGTGCACTTGTACTACGGCGCTTGCTTTTCCTGATCACTCCAGCACCCACTAGAAAGAGGACCATTCTTAGTTCTGTTTTGGTGCACAGGAAGATGGGGTGCAGTTTATTTTTATATCACATCGGCACCGCGTTTTATGTTTTTAATAGCCATTTACGTAACATTCTTAGTTAGCATATTTTAGTTTTTAAGCGCCTGGATGATATTTGTTTGTGTGTGTGAGAATTGTAATAAGGTGTTAGGGGCTAAGTCAAGTTAGCAAGTTCAGTTTTGCAGGCAAAGGTTGTGTTGATGTCTTTTTTAGGATAATAATTGGACGTTTTTGTGATTACAAGCTGGGTCGTTCTGAGTTTATTATGGGAAGTTTCACTTTAAAAGTGAAATTTCGTTTGGATTAAATATTTCATGGATATGTCATTTGTTATTTATAATACAGGTTTAGGGAAAAATGTTGTGGTACAGAATTTGCAGGAGAAAATAATGTAACCAGTTCCACCATGGGGGCTGTGAGTGGGGTGGTTATATGTCATGTGAAAGTGATGTTGGGTGATGTCTTCAGGGCATTGTCTAGTGCCAATGTGTTGTTGTATGTTCTGTGCTGTTGCCTGAGAGTTGGTTATACGGCGGGATTTTTCATCCTTAGTGCACTCCATTGTTTTTGCAAGTGTGCTACAGTGGCCAACGGGGAAGAACAATACGAGTTCAATGAGTATGTGGTTGCAGTCGTTTTTCAGAGGCTGTTTGGCAAAAGGCGACAGAAAAAAGGATTTAGTGTCTCCCTTTCAGGTTTTGGGAGACACAAGGAGATATAAGAACAATATTACAATAATTTACTAGTAGAAGTTTATTTTGGGAATACAAAGTACCCATAAAAAAAGCAACAATTGACAACATAAATACACATCACACAATAAGAGAATAAACAACATTCCACCCTCATAAAAACAATGCAATATTTTCAAATAGAAAAATCTTCAGTTTTCATATAAAAAATAATTATAATGTAATGTAGGGGCTTTACTTGTGTCTCACTTTGGAGCGCATTGTGAGCAGCCTGTAGAAGACAAACAAGGAAGATTTAAGGATTGAGATGTCTAAGACTTTGCAAAGACTGAATATTTTTGGCCATTTTGTACAGTTACTGTTATGTGGATCCGCTGATAGTTAAGATAGTTATAATATTTTTATTTTGCCTCAAGAATCTTGGTGCTGCCAGGAGTACCTAAATGTTCTGCTCTGTTTTTCTGTATGTTGCGTCTGTATGGTGAGGGCAGCGTGTAGTTGTTTGGTCTACATTTGGTGTCAGTAGTAGTGTAAGTGAGGAGTAGATTAGTATGAGTGTGTCTGCTGTTGTATACATCTGGTTGGGTTATGGTGGAATGGGTGATGAGTGGGATGGTTGTGTGGATTGAGTTTTTGTGAGTGAGGATGGAATATGGTGGATTACGTACCCATTTTGTGTTGTTGCACTTGGAAATGTGTAGCACCGCCCTCCTGGTTTGTAGTTTTATGGACATGGGCGTTCTGGTTAGTCCGCTCGTGCTCTTCATCCATGACAGAGGGATGCATCCTAGTTCTGTTGTTGGACATGCAGTGGTTCCCTCCCCTGTCATTTTCCTTCCCCACTTTTGGTGGGTTTCTTTTGTTCCTGGAGTGTTCCCCTATTTGTGCTAGGCCGTGGCAGGCCCTGGATCTGAGAGTGGCAGTCTTGGATGGAAGGTGTCTTCGTGTTTCGTGATGGAGTCAGGATGTAGTAGTGTGTTTGTAGTTGTTTTGAGGCGTGACAGGCGGTGTATGCTGCATCTATTGGTGTGTGAGTTTTTGTAGGAAGGGGAATGTTATGATGTGTTATTCTAGTCTTGTCTTGTTATGCTGGCCACCTATGTATGTTGTGTAGAATGTTGGTGACTGAAATGATTGGCAGCTCACGAGAATGTTGGTGAGTGTTCCTGGTGAGTGGTCCAAATGTGTCCGTTGGGACCTGGGACCTGAGCTGGTTGTGTGTGTGTGACGATGGCCGGTGGGTGTGCTGCATACTGCTGTGTACTACTTTTCCTGCAATATATATTCAGAGTTTCTGTAACCTTAATATGTAAATGTGTATAGTAAAGACATCCTGACTTTATACCAAGAGGCTCCACAGCTGCTCTGTCTGGACATCTGAGCAACTTCATTTTACAACAGCTTGCCAGACAGGTATGAACAATGACTATAACCAAAGCAGCTTTTTCACCATTGTTTAATTAATTGATTTTTTATAACGTGCCTAATACCATACCTGAGTTTGGTTTCTAAGCGTGGATCCAGGATTCGAACTTCTGTTGCTCTGCGTGGTCTTGCTTCCAAGACCAGCACGTTGGCCCTGTCCTATCCTCCGTTCACAATATATTATTGCACCCTATATATATTACCCTACTTGTAACCTGCTCCTTTCACCCACACATTTTCCTTCCATGATGTGTCCAAGCGCTGTGATACCTCAGGGTCTTGATGTTACATGAATGTAATAAATAAAGAAACATAACATAATATTCAGACTAGCTACACCAATGTAGGCCAGTCTAACCACATAAAAACACTGATCATATTTGTTTTAATCTTGATGCCCAGTAAATACTGCCATACCTGAGTAGGAAAATATAACCAGACTGGCTGCAGCAATGTAGGCCAGTCCAGTCACATAACAACACTTAGCATGTTTTCTTTAACCTTGATACCTAGTAAAGAAACTATGAGTTGGGAAATGTGACGAGGCGGACTGCAGCAATGTGGGCCAGTCTAGCCATTTAACAACACACATCATGTTTGCTTTAACCTTAATGCCCAGTAAAAACAGGCTTGCCACAGTAACAAAATATAACCGAACTGGCTGTGGCAATGTAGGCCAGCCTAGCCACATAATAACACTTATCATGTTTTCTTTAACCTTGATGCCCAGTAAATAAACATGCCATGCCAGAGTTGGGAAATGTAACCAGACTGGCTACAGCAATGTAGGGCAATCTATCTACATGACAACACTTATGTTTCCCTTAGCCTTGATTGCCAGTAAATGATGTCATGCCAAAGTCAGAAAACGTAACCAAATTGGCTGCAACAATGCAGTCCAATCTAGCCTCGTAACAATACTTATCATGTTTACTTTAACCTTGATGCTCCACACAAGTTGCCATGCCAAAGTAAGAATAACCTAATAAGACTGGAAGACTGAACCATTAATAATCCCATGCACCACCCAATTCAGTGGCCCTCTCCCCAGCACACATGCAACTAACCACATGCATTAATTCACCATTTATACACATTCACCTGCATACCCATGCACATTCATAGCACATTCATAGCATTCATAACGCTTTCATTCGTGCCCCTATAACATATACTCTCTCATTCAAACGTGCACCCGCACAACATACACTCTTTTATTCATGCACGCACCCAAGCAGCATACTCTCATTCCTTCACACAGACACACTGTTTTTATTCCTTTCTGCAGCCCCCGTCCAGAATCCGCTCCACCTCAGTACAGGCTCTGACAAAGGCTCTCTGACACCTGCACAACACGAACAGGAACCGGGGCACAAGGAGAGCATTCTGGTTACTGCACTCCCTGCATGATACCCCAGGTACTACGAATGTGCGGGGAGGTGCAGGAGCCCCTCCTACACACATGCATCACTCCATCCAAGAACCGCACCACATTTCACATTTGGTATGCAAGTGATCCTGACCTATTTGCCCAAGCATGCCGAATTAGGTAGCAATCCGCGCCGTGGTTCAGTAGATATAAGAAGTTGGGAAAAGCATGTGTTTTGCTTTGTTGGGATTGCGATCGTCCATAGTTAAAATTAATTTTCTCGACATAATTTCTTTAAACTGTCCACTTTCATTTTTCATATTTTTGGCACACATATACACTTGACCTAGAAGTAGTGCATGTTTAAACATTTTCAATATCGCATCAGAAAAACGTGAAATATTAACGTAAAAAAATGTGAATTCATATTTTTAACATGCAAGCGTGTGTTGTGAGAACATCCAAACGATCTACATCTTCATGTATACAGCTCATGTTCACTTGCACAACATATAACATTGTGTTAGGTGGCTGCTGCTAAGAACTGTGCTGACACTGATTCCGAGCAAAGAGTATGAGAGTCAACATGAACCCATTACCCGATGACAGAGCTATTAAAGGTATGGGTGTGTTTTTCTAATTTGAATTGAGAATATACAGGCAAATTATATTCAAACACATGACAGCACAAACAAATAGCTTTTATTTCATATTTAACACTGCATGTCTAGTTGTAATTTATAAAACAAACGAGGTGACGAATGGAAGGTATGCCCAGACGTGGGTCCTGTGCCTGCTGGACCTGGAGACCCCAGCTACACTTCACTGATGACGCCCAATGAGGCAATGTGTGGTTGCCTGTGGTCTCGTGCAGAAGGGATGTGACCATGCAGTTCAGGTTGGACTGCTCCATTTGGGGTGGGACCAAGCCTGATTTGCATAAGGTCTTTCCCCTTTGATTAAAAGCCTGGGCAGGAAAAGTACAGTGGTCTGGAGGGTTGCCAGAACGTTGCCAGAGTTTAAAATTAGTTTGAAACCTTCCAGCCATCACCTCTTTACTTTTGTTTTTTGTTTTTTATTTACTTGTACCTTAGAACATGAAGATACAAAATGATGTGTCAGAAATAGATGCAGATAGGTAGCTATACGCATAAATAGACAACTGCAGACACACACATAGATAGACAGATAGATAGATAGATAGATAGATAGATAGATAGATAGATAGATAGATAGATAGATAGATAGATAGATAGATAGATAGATACCCTCACAGGAATATACACCGATAGGCAGACAGATACACAGAAACCCGAAGAAATGCCGGAAATATGTGGCATATATTCAAACATACCAACTGGAAAGCTTTTTCCCACTCATGTAAAGTTCATCCTCCTCTAATGTATGGAGAATAATTAAAGGCTAGTGACAGACACACTAAATATATTTCAGTTAGCCTGTTACTTGATACGTTACACATATTTATTGGTCCCAGAGTGTACAGTTCTGAAGTGAAATGTGATATACAAATCTTCCAATCAGAGAAGAAAAGATTCAAAGCCATCTACTTGAACACAGCTTACATTCACTTGCAGTACAAATAGCTCACAGTGTTAGGCGGTTGCTGCTAAGAACGTGACTAAACCTGTCTGATTCAGAGCAAAGAGTTTGAGAGTGAACATTAACCCACTGCCTAGATAGGTGCATGCACACAGAAACGTCAGATCGATAGACGGACACACACACAGGTAGGTGGGTAGATAGATAGATCAACATACAACTAAAAACTCATCAAACAAGCATTGGAAAATTCAATAGTTTTGGCGTGTGTACTTCATCAACAAACAAATGGTCTTAGCTTCATATTTCATTTTGTAAAGTGTATGAACATGTCTTATTAATCAAGGAACTTCAGAAAATAAACAGCATTGTGGTATTGGAGAAATAATCTAGAGATTTTAGCCAATACAAAGTTATCAAAAGAATGTGTATGTTTCCCCCAAAGTATGGACTTTTAATATGTTATATTGCAAATGTTCTGGATAAAGCTTTGAGAAGGGTTTACATGAACATATCTATGACATCATCCTATGTGGCAAATCATAATACCTATCGAAGGGAGGGATTGGTTAGGGGAACTTATCTACTTACAGAAAATATACAAATGAATACATTATTGGCTGCCCCATATCTGTAGGACACGCCTTGAACTACTTCTAGATACGTATAGTACTGATTATAGCAGCCAAAATAGCATCAGATTAGTCTATGCAACATTGTATGTTAGGTGCCCCTTAGACCCACTGATTGGTTGGTATACCATCCCAACCTTGGACTTTCGGCTCTTAAGCAGCACATACGTGAAACAAAACCTATGTGCTTTGAATTGTGTCAGATTACTCCCTGTTCTCCCAATTAATCCATCATCCCTCATCGGTCAGCCATAAGCCAAAGTCTTCCATCTGTAGTTGACCTTGCAGCTTGCTCACTGTCCTTGAATATTTAATGGCAGCACACCACTATATTTGAGGATCTAATGAATAGCCCTTGTCTTCGACGTCTGATTCACATGTGAACCGACCGTGTTTGTCCATTTCAGCCTTTTATTTACTGCTATTTGATTCAATGATATAGGGTGCTGTTGCTCCTCTTGGCCCGTGTCCTTTTGACTTGCAATCATTCCTTAAAATAGTATCCTTGATCCTAGGTCAACCTCGACTCAACAATGTTTTTCACGTGAACTGTATTACTATGATAGCAATCTCATCTGTCTCTTCCCCCCTTCAGCACTATCCGAAATGTCGTCTCCCTTTCTGCACCCCTCTCCCTCACCTTTTGTTTTTCACCGGCTCTACCAGATATGTCATCAGGCCTAGCCTGTCTGTTTTGATTTCCTTCCCACTCTCCCCCTCCCTTCCACTGTCTGAAATGTCGTCAGGTCGAGTATGATAGTTAATTTTACATACTTACTGTTCATGGCCTGTAAGAATGTCATTATTTTCACTTGTTTCCTCCCTTGCCTTGAAGCACCTTGAAACACATTGTGTATAGGCGCTATATAAATAAGCTATCATATCATATAATTTCCAATGTCTCCTGATTCTGCAGCCTTGGTCTGTCTCTGAGGTAGTTTCGTTGAATTCAACATGAGCCAGCATCCATTTTCCTAACATGGCCGTCCTTGCCACATTATACATTCCTCTATAGCAAGCTTCTATGTTCCTTTTTTTTTACGTTGCGTTACTGCGTATTTACACTTATTGACAAGCAGGTTACTTTGTCTTCTTTTGTGTTCATGATTACTTTTGCTTTAGGTACATATTTCTCTTGGTGCTTCAGTTACATTGTCATTCTTAAGATTTTCCATATCGTTTCACCATCTGTCTTTTTAATGACATCACTCTGCCCTCGTCCAATTTCACTTAACGCTCCATGATGTCCATAGGTGCGTGCTGATATCTTTCTATGCGACATCCCTCCATATTTTCAATGTGAGGGTACATTTTATATGGCTGTCTGAGTGCATAACGTCTCTTATAAACACAATGCAGTAGTGGTATTACACAAAGTGTCCCAGCCGTAGCCAGGGGCGTTGCTAGGGGGGGGCTAAGGGGGCTACAGCCCCTGATCTTTTGGTTGTAGCCCTGGATAGAATCTCAGGAGCTACAGCCAAAAGACTAGCTAGCCCCGAGTCCCAACAGTTCCGGCATCAGCTTAGCCCCGGGTCTTTTCCAGATCTAGCAACTCCCCTGGCCGTAGCCCTTTGTCTAGTGAGAAAGGATTCACCTGCTCCTCTACAAAAAATAATTTTAGCCACAATCATCCCCAAAACGTATACTCTTTCACACAATCTGCCTCCTGTGCCACAATCCACATGCCCCATGCCACGCAATTACCTCTTAAACAATATGATAATGTGAACTTACGTTGCAACCTGAGAAAAATGCAAGTCAGTGAAAAGTAATATTTTAAAAGGTTTTAAGTAACTACATATAAAAAGTAAAGTCTACAAAAATTAAACTGATTACAGTTAAATCAGTCATGATTACTAGAAACAGAGTCTAAATGAAAATCACACTACAACTGAAACCCTAACTCACAACATATCCCTACTTCACAAAACACGGTGGCAGCTTAGAAGCGAAAAAGACGCACTCTGCTTAACCTGAACTGAACCTGCTGATCTCTGTGATGAGTGGGGGTCCTTGCTCTACGCGTGACATGGCATAGATTGTGGACTAGGCCAAACAAGTAAAAGGTATAGCAGGCGCCTGAATCAGGCGCTCGTGCTAGGTGTGCGACTGCGAACTCAGCCAAAAGCAAATGCATTGGCAGTGGAGGGAATGGAAGGGAGTAGATGCTCAGGGCGCAGGCGCTGACTGCTACAGTTCATCTTTACTAACAAACGCCGACATAAGGAAGAGCCAGCCCCAGTGAGTGCCACTCGGGACAGCCAGTTCACCAAGAACTTGGCAGGAAGCAGCCCCAACACTTCTATCTGAACGTGGTGGGCCTGTAGAAAACGAAAAACATGAACAACTCCCCTCACCCAGAGGTAAGAAGGGGGAGGTTATACCCAGAAAGCAAAAAGATGGGTGCGAGGGTCTGGGGCCAAACAGAGGAAGAGGGACCCCAGATCAAATGGTGCAACCAACGAGAATACCGTATCACCCACACTATAACAAAGTTCAGATCTCCACTAGCTTTTGGGGAGAAGAGGATGTCATTCCTGGGGGGCTGGTGTTAGAGATAGAGAGAGAAGTGAGAACTAGAGGGCGAGTAGAGGAGCAGGGTAGAAAGGAGAGCAGGACGAGGTGGGGGGCTAGGAGTGAAAGCAGGAGGAGGTGGGGGACTGGGAGTGAAAGCAGGAGGAGGTGGGGACTAGGAGTGAAAGCAGGAGGAGGTGTGGGACTAGGAGTGAAAACAGGAGGAGGTGGGGACTAGGGGTGAAAGCAGGAGGAGGTGGGGGGCTAGGAGTAAAAGCAGGAGGAGGTGAGGCACACGAGAGAGAGAGAGAGGCGGGGGAGGAGGATTAAGAGTAGGATCATAACCACTCATATACTTGGTTAGTTTTTTATTAGGTCCTATTCAAATGTAAACTTTGGTTTGCACCTCTTCTTTTCCGCTCAAGCTTCTGTGCTCTCCGTGCAGAGAGGCAGTGCTCTCCAAACCGTGTGAACGCTGGCATCTCGGGGCAAAACAAAGTTGACTATTAACAGGACCTAAGTAAAGATGCACAAAGGGGCCTAGTATTTGTGATATGAACTGACAGCGAACAGGAGCAATGTTTCCAAAGGGATAACCCGAGTAGGACGAGACACCCATAAAGAACAGCACTAACGGAGAGAAAGGAATAGCGCACTGCAGATGAAGACTTTATTATATCTAATCAAGGAACGCACACAACTTCCCTGAGGCAGCACAGCAGTGCGAAACCTGTATGCAGATGGCAGATGGAAAAGTTATTTAGGAACTGTGGATTATAAATAAGAATGGGATAGAACACGGTAATACTATTTGATGATTTTAGAGCACTGGCATTTTCCATTTATGTGCGAATGAAAGACTTTTCTAACAGGCTAGCACTTTTCCCAATGGACGACAGACCATATTATGGGCCTTCTCACTAATGTGCAAAAGGGGTCAATACCTGGTACGATGGGAATAGCTTTACAATTTGAACATGCATTCAGTGTGGTGGACTGTGCACGAAACAACGGCCGTTTCTTTGTCTTCTAATAAAGCGAAACTCATTTGGTTTTCCCATATTTCTTAAAAGAGAACGGGAGTTAAAAATTAGAATAAGGGTACAACCAAAGAAATAAAGTGAATGTAAATCTAGGAGACAGAGAGAAAAAAGTACGGTAGCTGGAATGACTGACGGGCATGAGGGACCGCAGAACTCAGAAACACCAAAAGATGAATGAACTGTGGGACATTAGAGCGGGCAGAAGCTGCTACCACCTCAGAGGCATATTGTGTCATTTGAACCCAACTTGGTCACCATTCATTTCAATTGGGTGTTCACTGCTTATCTCGCCTTTGCCTGCACCACTAGAAGTCCCTTCCAACACATGTCAAAAACTTGGCCTCAATCGTCTTTTAAATCTGCACTCAAACTACACCTTGATGGTCTGCCCCTTCCTACTCACATACCTCGTCCCCCTCCCCTCCTTACTACCTGTGGCCTTACCTCCAATGTAAATACTCATGGTAGATATCCATGCCCTCACACTGCTGCATATTGTATATCTTGTCCTATAGCTGGCTCCAGGACTGGTCAAATGCTCGTCCTGTTCCTCATTATGTAGGGGAACCTTTTACGGCCAGCCCTGTTTACCGATTTGGTTTGTTTGTTTGTTTATTTGGTAATGCGCACCAAACCCTTGCTCAGCAATACACACAAGAATTCTTAAGCTTTGTTACAGTACTTGGCATAGGTGTATAGAACAGAGATGCAGAAATGCATAAAAATACAGAGCATAGTTTTGAAAGTCAAAGGGACGCTAACATGTTTATCTATAAGGACATATATACAAGTCATATTTATAAATTTGCATCATATAATTATAAATGATATAGCAAATACAACCTTCTCGGTGCTCAGGCATGCATAGTTACCTAGAGTGCAGAATTAGTTCACAGACGGATGCAGATTCGAGTAGAGGCCGGGAGTAGTAGGAAAGGTGTGGGTCGAGTTATGTGTCATTGGCTCGCAGCCATTTGATTGTTTTATGTCTAAATTGAGGGTAGGATTGTTCAAGTCTAAAGTTGTGCATTGCGCAGCTTTAACAGGAAAGCTGGTACCTCCCGCTGTCAATCGTTTAAACCTAGGAGTCGCTAACATGAATGTGTTAGCAGATCTTGTGGGCTGGGTGGCTGTTCTCCTAGTAATTTTTTCCATTAGGTAGGGGGGAGCTAGGTTGCTCAGGCATTTGGATGTAAGAGAAGCTGTTTGAGGAGGATTCTATCTGTTATCTTGAGCCAGTTAGCCTCTTTTCTAAATTTGGTGATATGCTCTCTGTAGGGGATATTCAGTGCTGCTCTCAAGGTGTTATTCTGCAGTCTTTGAATTGAATTATCTGTGATGTATTTGTTGGCTCCTGAGTACAGGGCATTGCAGTAATCTAATCTTGACATAATCAGAGCATTGGCTAAAGTGATACAGCTGGCACTAGAAAGGTACGGTCTGGAAGCTCGGATAAGTTTGCATGTTTAAGTTGTAGAAGAGGCAAGGGAGTTGACTTGCTTTTTAAGTGTGAGGGCGGAGTCCAAGTAGAATCCAAGAGTTTTAACCATGGACATCACCTTGATGGGATTGTTATCAATGTTGAAGGATGCGTAGTTCGGGCTTAGTTTTTGGATGTTAGCTTCGGAGCCAAGGATTAGTAGCTCCGTTTTATCGTCATTCAGGCAGAGGCCATGGGATGCCATCCATGCCTGAATGAGGGTGTAGATCTTGTTCACCAAGGCTGAGTCTGCCTCGAAGTTGCCCGAAAGGGGTATGAGGATCTGGGTGTCATCTGCATAATTTGTGTAGGTGACACCCAGTCTGTCCAACTTGTCAAACAAAGGCTTGGTGAAGATATTGTACATGGTGGGGGAGACACAGGATCCTTGTGGGACACCGCAAAATTATTTTGATAGGGTCAGCAGTGGCGGACGTGGAGAAGACTCTCATAGTGCGGTTGGCTAAGAATGATTGGACTCAAGCTATAGCATCTCCGGTGAAGTTGGCGGCAGATTTGAGATGATTGCATAGGACTGCATGATCCACCAAGTGGAAGGCTACCAACAGATCTAGTAAGAGAAGCAGAGCTGTTTTTCCATGATCTTTTAGCTCCACAATTTGTGTCTTAGGGTCTAGCAGAGCTGTTTCTGTGCCATGGAGGGGGCGGAAGCCAGATTGCCGTGAGCCGAGTAGGTAATTAGCTTCCAGGTAGTACTGGATTTGTATGTAGGCTGCTTTATCTAGGATTTTAAGTAAAAAAGGCACGGTCGTGATCGGTCTATAGTTGGTAGGGATGGTGGGATCTAAGGTTTGTTTTTTCAGTAATGGGAGGACCCAGGATTCTTTAAGATTGCCAGGTACTGTATTAGATTTAAAGGAGGAATTTATGAGCTTAGAGATAAAGGGAACCAGGTCCCTAGCTGCATCCTTTATTATTTGTGCTGGGCAAATGTCGTCCTTACAATTTGAGGGTTTGAGGGAAAGTATTATTTTCTCTGTGTCGTTTATGGAGATAGTCCTGAATGTAAGAGGTGACGTTGTTCTAGTCTCCGGAGGTTGAGATATTTGTTGATCAGAAGTTGATAATGTGGCTTTTTTTTGCAATTTTGCATTGGAGAGAAGTGATTTTATTCGATAAGGCATTTTGTATGTTGGTGCACCATACTTTGTTTTTAGGTGCATTGTCTATCGGTTGAATTGGGGATTCCAATTCACGAAGGATAGAGAATAGCTCTTTAGTATTAGAGTTAGCTTTCGCAATCCTGTCATTGAAAGAGTTCTTGGTTATACTTATTGCTTTTTTGTAGAATTTGGCAAATTCAGTTAAATTATTTTTGTTGTTTTCAGTGGGGGAATGTCGCCAAATAGATTGGAGTTTTCTTTTTTGTAATCTTAGAGATTTGAGATGGGGAGTGAACCAGGCATTAAGTGAGTTTCCTGTTTAGCTTTGCACAGTTTGGCAGGAGCAATTGCATTCAGTGCATTGGTCATCGCACCATTAAAGGTATTTACCAAGGTGTCAGGGTTATTACCTTCTGAACCAGAAATAGCAGGAAGGAAAATAGGGATAGGTTTTTCAGCAGTAATATCCTTCTTGCTTCTGGTCAGGAGGGGGGGGCATATTGTTAGTCTTGGGAATGAGAAGATCTAGTGTAGCAGAGAAGGTTATTAGATAGTCATCTGTCCATGTTTGTGGGACAATGTCGGTGATGATGGTGTTACATTTCAATTCGGATACTCAGTCGAGAGTTCTTCCTTTAGTGTGGGTAGGGGAGAAGACTTTCTGATTAAGACCGTGATCGTTTAACAAAGCTGCAACTGACTCTGCATGTTTGTTATCAGAATCGTTGAAGCCGAGATTAAAATCTCCCAACAGTAGAATTTGAGAGTGGTCTTTGGTAGTATTAGCTATAATGCTAGTTAGGTCATCTTCAAATGTGCCTAGTGGCCCAGGCGGTCTGTATATCAGGTGGATTGATAGTGTGCGGTTATTAGAGAGGGGCAGTTTGGCTGAGAGTACTTCACAGGATGAGTAGGAGGCTGACGTGGTAGGTCTAATGGCATGGGTAGATTTGAAGATAATGGCTAGGCCGCCACTTCTGGCATTGGGCCGGTCAACTCTGAGGATTTGGTAACTGTCAGGCACTGCTAGCATTAGCGTTGGTCCTGCAGCCTCGTGTAGCCAAGTCTCAGTTATGGCCAGTAAGTCCAGGTTATCGTTATTTAGGATGTCTTCAATTTCAGTGGCACGGGCTACCATTGATCTAGCGTTGATGAGGGATCCTAATAGCGTTAAAAAGCTGCTAGGTTTGGCTATTAGGTTTTGGGTGATAAGGTATTTTGACTTGTGTGAAACTTATTAGGAATTTGATCACTGGTAAGGGTAGACTGCGTTGCTGAAAGAGAAGAGTTCTTAGGCTGGGAGATAGTACGTCTGTTGGCATTGTTGAGGTGGGTACTTATAGGTTCGTAGATGCTGGGCAATCTAGACCTGAGTCTCAGGTTTCTATCCTTAGGGGGGCTTGTTTTAATAGTAGTGGCCATTGTAGTAAGGATAGCAGAGGTAAGTAATAGGGGCTGAACGACTTTAATGGAGTAGGCAGGGAACATTTTTGTCTAAGCCCGAAGCATGCAATGAATTAACAACTGGGTGTCGTTCCAGTTTGGCTGTCAAGATACATTTCGGTACTATACCTATAGGAACTGTTTACAAGTATCTAGATTCGATTTTAGTGCAAGTGGCCAGAGGCACTAGTGACCAAAATATACAATATGCTAACATCTGGTACAGTTATAGTATACAATGCATGGGGAAAAAAAATGACAGGCTGGTCCTGTGTGCGCTACCATCTAGATTCGATTTTAGTACAGATGGCCAGAAACACTAGTGACTAGAATAAACAGTGTGCTAACATTGGTGCATTTATCATATATAATGCATAGCAGAGAATGTAGCATGCTGGGCTTGGATGTGCTAGCATCTAAGTTCGATTTAAGTATAGGTAGCCAAAAACACTAGAGTTTGGAGTATAGAATGTGCTACCATCTGGTACAGAGTGCCAATGATATCACGGTGAGTGGCTGGACAAGGATAACTACCGGTAGGGCCTAAAGTTCACAGTGGAATGCGCGCGCCAGCCTGCAGCAGGTAGGCAAATGCTTATGCGTTAATTCAGTAGAATGCTTATGCGTTAATTCAGTAGAGGGATCACGCGCACGCACTAAAGCTACAAGTTAATTCGTGGGCTCTGGTCAGGTAGGCTAGTGTGGCGCAGCGCGATACTACACGGCTTACGTTAGAGGCAATGTTAAATACAGTGTTGCCTTAATGGTAAGAGTCAGAACAAACAATGCAGAGGCATGACTTATCAAACAGGTGAATTTGGCAGGGTAAACATCAGTGCACAGTCGGGCAGTATTGGCCAGCACAGCTGCTATCCTCAGTGCAGACAAATACAATCAAAGCAAATACAAAAAAGGTGTTTGATGAAGAAGGAGTGCAGTGCTTTACACAGGAAGTGGCGGCTGGTGGGAGAACGGCCTTCGAGTGACATCATGAGATTTGATAGCAGGTCGGTTAGCCTTGAAAAGGAGGAGGGGCTGGGGCAATAATTCACATATAGGTGCGGAGACTTTGGAGAAGGTCTGACTTCTCCGGTGGGTATAGAATAGTAAACTGCTCTCTGTCTCTCATATAGCTCGCTATGCCCAGCTCCTAGTTACAAATCTTCAAGTTGCAGACCGTGGATTATTCTGCCTTCGATCCTTCTGCAGTTGATAAAATAAGTACTGTTCAGTTTGGTAATCAATTCTCCTGACCAAAAGCAGGGCTTTAAGTGGGCCGGGGCTAGCTGGAGCACCAAGAACACGACGCTTCACTGCGCTGAAGTAACCACACAAAAACAATAAGTGACATAACTGCTCTTTCCCAGTAGATGTCACAATCAGCTATGTTTAGAACCACATATTCTGTTACAGACATTTTAAATTACAAATTCATAGAAAGTTACCATCTACACAGGCTGCGCTGAGTAAACCAATTTAAAAAAGCTTGCTGTGGCAAATTATAAGCAAACATAGATGGGGACGTAATCACAAATATGCGCATCTGATGTTTAATCCAAATGAAGTAGATTCACAAAAGAAGACACACATTTTTGAAAAAGTACATATGTTCAAACACGTGTTTCAACCTAAAAAGGCCGTCTTCAGGGCATACAAATGCATTTCAAACTAGACCTGTAATATATTGCTTGTAACATTCACTGTTATTTAACCAAAAAGCAGAGTTGGGAGAGTTGGTCGGAGAAAAAAGGCATAAGGATACAGGAGAGAAAAAAATATAAAAATAAATAAAAAATAAAAAATAAAGAAAAAAACATACCGTTAGAATAACGCATATAATTACTAACTCCAGATGTTAACATATTAAATAAATAAGACAGGGCATACCTTTTAGTGATTATGCTGGATTTGTTCTGAATTGTGATTAAAGAAATTAGAAATTGGGAGATCCACGGAAACGTTTACTGGCCAAGTCCATGGGCTGTAAAACCAATTAGGCAACTCATGAAGTCAAAAGTTCTACACTGCCAGTTAATTAGTGCAAATGTCGTTATACTATTTTTGGAAAAATGTAAAAGCTATAGTTACCAGACTCAATTCTAGCCGTAGTTGTATCACGAATGGTGTGCTGCTAATGCAGCAAACGGTAAAATTGTGAGCACGTATTGGAAGTGCTTTCGCCTTTAATTTTAGCCGAAATCTACAAAACAAGCAGGACAACGTGTATGTGTTATTTGATATTATATACAGCCTAAGCGAACTGGCAGGGTAAAAAAGTGCGTAGCAACTAGCTTACCGGCAAGAGCTCTGAATATGCGTGCACAATGGCGGATTGCTTCTGGAACACTACGAGCATCGGCATTGCCTGGGGGTTACCGTAGTAACCTCTGAGATAGTCAGGTGACGAGGTAACGTGACCTGGTTGCTTGGTAACTGGAGTCAAACCGGAAGTAAAGAAAATACTCTTTTAATGTGCGCTTGTTAAGACCATGCACATATTCTGTGTCTTGTAATAAGACTGTATACTTAAAAGGTAAAGTACTTAACTAATAGTGTTGGACAATTGGAGGTTTGAGGTAAACAATTACGTACTGGCACGATATGTGACATGGAATGGATCCCGACTGCACGGAGAATTCGCATTGTTAAGAAAATAAAGCAAACCATGAAAATATTCATTTCTTGGCGGTCCATTCGGAAAATGCAGTGTTTTTTCTAAAAACGATTGCAATGTCTAGTACGATAAATGTATATTACCTGAATGAGCATGATAACTGCGCTAATGTGTGAAGCAAAGATAATTAGAATGTAGAAAAACAATTGATTGCAAAAGTGCACTGACCTATATATGAGCACCTGGGACTTGCCGGTACGTATTCCTATTAATCATGAGCCTGGTGGCGTGTGTCAGGGCATAAAACTGCAATATCAGCACAAACTGAAAGCCAAAATGGTTCGCAAGGGAGCATGACAGATGCAATTTAGCACACATTGATAGACACTCATAAAAATAATGATCTGTTTCCTGTGGGAACCAGATGAAATTAGTTAAGTTTACGACCAATTAGGCTATCATAGTTTATAAAAACACATTCAGTTCATGGTCTTGGTTCAAACCTAGTGACAGGCAACGAAGTTTACAAATCATCCTTGCTTCCTGCTGTCGTAGGATCAATTCTCTGTTGCCACCTCTCTGATGTTGTTTGATGTGTTTGAGTCCGATGAATTTAATGTATTTGGTATTGTCCAGTTGATGGTGTTTCTGCCAGTGGGAAGCCAAAGGTAGTCTGACGTCCTGACTGCTGAGATTGTTAAGGTGTTCTCGAATCCTAAAGCGTACTTCTCTAATTGTACTGCCAATATACATTTTCTGACATACACATTGTATACCATAGATGACGTATTTCGTTCGGCAATTAATAAAATCGATAATTTTAGTTTTCAGTCCATTGTGACAGCTAAAGATTTTGGTAGAAGCTAAGGCATGCTGACAGAAATTACATGACCCACATTTATAAAAGCCTGCTGGTTTGGTACTTGCGGTGAGCCAATTTTCCTGTCCAATTGGGTCAGGTTTGAGGAAAGAGGGACTAAGGATGTTTCTCAAGGTAGTTGCCCTCTTAAAAATAATATTAGGACGGTCAGTAATATACCATGTCAAATCCGGATCTAAACGCAAAATATGCCAGTGCTTTTGTAATATGTACTGTATAAATTTATGATCACTTGAAAATTTAGTGATAAAGTTAACATGCAAAGGATATTTCTCGTTAGACAATTTTGTCTTTTCTATCAATAACTGCGATCTTGGTACTTTCTTCACCGAATCTGCGGTTTGCCTGATAAGTTGGATTGGATAACCTCTTTCCCGAAATCTGTGTCCAATAGACTTACATTCTAATTGGAACATGGCATCTTGGCTACAATTTCTCTTGGCTCTTAGCATTTCACCTCTAGGTATGTTTTGAATAACTTTGGGTCTGTGACTACTGCTAGCATGCAATATTGAGTTAACTGCAGTGGCTTTCCTGAACGTACAGGTTTCGATAGTGTTGGATACAATATTGATTTTGAGATCAAGAAAAGTAATTGCTACAGCATCCATATATCCTGTGAATTTGATATCAAAAGTATTATCATTGAGATAAAGCATGAATGCTTCGAAATCTTCCCTGCTACCTTCCCAGATGGCCAGAACATCATCAATGTACCTTTTCCAACTGATAATATTATGATTGAACGGATTATTCTGAAAAATGTATCTTTCCTCAAAAAAGGCCATAAATAGATTGGCCAAAGAGGGCGCATATTTTGCCCCCATTGCAATACCTTTTATTTGCGAATAATAGTCTCCATTAAAAAGAAACTGGTTGTGCATGAGTGTAAATTCCAAAAAACTTTTGATCATCTGAACATGTGTATAGTGGGAGGCTGAGTAAGTTCTGAAACTGAAGTCAATCGTATCCAAGGCTAGTTTGTGTTGAATTGATGTATATAGAGCTGCCACATCCAGAGTCACTAAATTGTAAGTAGGCTTCCAGATTATCCCTTGTAGTATTTGCAAAGTATGTGTTGTATCTTTGAGGTATGCTGGGATCTCAGATACCAGGTGTTTGATACTACTATCAATGTAATCAGCAAGTGCTTCTGTAGCACCTCCCTGTCCACTCATGATTGGTCGAACTGATGGGAGAGACAAAAAAGGTTTATGAACTTTGGGTAGAAAGTACATCGTAGGCATAAGTGGTTTGGAGATCATTAAGAACGCTTTTTCCTCATCAGAAAGTAATCCTTGGTTATACCAGTATTGAAGTAAGGTATGTAGTTCTTGTATAGTTGATACTGTGGGATTGGTGGTGAGTTTCTCATAACATCCCGGCGTAACAAGATGTTCCATGGCCATTTGGATATAATCAGATTTGTTGAGAATAACAATATTACCACCCTTGTCGGCTTCCTTAATAATGATGGAGCTATCTTCACTTATATCTTGTAGAGCCTGTCGTTCCAACTTCGTTAAGTTCTGTTTCTTACTACTGTAACTTTGTTGAAATCCGTCAATATGTTTATGAATTTCCTTAGTGATTGTTTTGTAAAAAGTGTCAATAACATTATCGCCAGTAATAGGTGGCATGAATTTTGATCTGTTCTTGTGTTCCTTGATATCCATGTTACGTTGGTGGATACCGAGTTCTGCATGAATGTCGCTCACAGTTTTCGTTTCCTCTCCCATAAGGTTGGAAAGTAAGTGAATATTTTCAATTTCTTGTATACTTTTGGAACTGGTGGGTGGGAGTTGTTCCAAAGGCCTATACGTTTCATCTTTGTCATGAAAGAATTTTTTCAATCTTAATTTTCTAGAAAATTTATAAAGATCTATTTGGAGTTCAGTCGTGTCGGATATAGCATGTGGCGCAAATGAAAGGCCATGATTAAGAACAGATAATTGTTCAGATGAGAGGTGTTTGGCAGATAAGTTAATCACTAGACTTTTAGTATGGACTTCGGTTTGGTTTTGTTGAAGCTGGATCTGGTGAGTCTTTTGTTTGTATCTCTCCCGTCCTTTCCTTCTTGCTCCTCTTCCTCCTCTGAGGTTGTTGGAGTAGGAAGTTTTTGGCGTCCTAAAGGGACATTTTTGTGAAAGTGAACTTGTTTGTTTTGAAGGTTATATGATGATTGGTTGCCTTTCTTATACCTTTTAATTTCAGCAAGAAAACCTCGTCTGTGATGACGAGACCTGCTTGTTTTGTAGATTTCGGCTAAAATTAAAGGCGAAAGCACTTCCAATACGTGCTCACAATTTTACCGTTTGCTGCATTAGCAGCACACCATTCGTGATACAACTACGGCTAGAATTGAGTCTGGTAACTATAGCTTTTACATTTTTCCAAAAATAGTATAACGACATTTGCACTAATTAACTGGCAGTGTAGAACTTTTGACTTCATGAGTTGCCTAATTGGTTTTACAGCCCATGGACTTGGCCAGTAAACGTTTCCGTGGATCTCCCAATTTCTAATTTCTTTAATCACAATTCAGAACAAATCCAGCATAATCACTAAAAGGTATGCCCTGTCTTATTTATTTAATATGTTAACATCTGGAGTTAGTAATTATATGCGTTATTCTAATGGTATGTTTTTTTCTTTATTTTTTATTTTTTATTTATTTTTATATTTTTTTCTCTCCTGTATCCTTATGCCTTTTTTCTCCGACCAACTCTCCCAACTCTGCTTTTTGGTTAAATAACAGTGAATGTTACAAGCAATATATTACAGGTCTAGTTTGAAATGCATTTGTATGCCCTGAAGACGGCCTTTTTAGGTTGAAACACGTGTTTGAACATATGTACTTTTTCAAAAATGTGTGTCTTCTTTTGTGAATCTACTTCATTTGGATTAAACATCAGATGCGCATATTTGTGATTACGTCCCCATCTATGTTTGCTTATAATTTGCCACAGCAAGCTTTTTTAAATTGGTTTACTCAGCGCAGCCTGTGTAGATGGTAACTTTCTATGAATTTGTAATATTTTAAGGTGATAGTGGTAGATCACCTCACCACCTACACGACAGCAGCTAAACAAATATTTTTCTCATAGCCATTTAAACTATCAGGTGTGCGCATTCCTGAATAGGGCTCTACTCCCACAACTTCTTCATGACATTTTAAATTAGATTGTCTTTTTAACACTGAGGGGAAAGTATAATACAGAGAATATTGTTTGATATTTGCAACATAATACATTGATGTCTTCTCAGAATGATTAAACAAAATACATATGAATCATCGATTTCCTTCAATAGAACCCAGGGAGTGGAACATGCATGCACCGATTTGGATTTGATTTCTGTCTTATATTTGAATATTACTATTTCATTGATTTTTGACTATACATTTATATGTAACAATGGCTTCAAACTACATGTTCCCTTTTACTCCCGTTCCTCCCAGGTATGGCAGCTCGAGTGTGTCCCTAAGGCCACGCCTTTCGGTATCCATGTCCCCTTCTTTTAATGGCTCCTTGGCAGCTTGCACTTCTGATGCTGTGCAAGACACTTTTCAGGCCGCATCCCAAAATATTGCTTTGCAACGCCTTAGAGCTCCCCCTTGATTTATTAGCCCGCTTGAAGGACTGACAATAGGCCACAGGCCCCGAGTGAAAACCAGTGATTTAAGGTATCCGTGGCTCAGCCTGGGTGTATATAGAAGTGTAAGTGTGCAAGCAGTGCACTGTCAGAGTAGCCTGCCTCCAGCTCTTACTGAAATCATGAGGGCCTGCACTGAGGAGTGGCAGAAAAGCTGAGGCGGGGCTCACTGGAACAATGCTACTGGTGTTAACACAAACTCAAGAATAAGGGAAGGGCAGGTAGCATTTTCATGTGCACTCGGCTGTCCCCTTATTATTAACATCCTTCACTACCCACCACCCTTGAGCAGCAGAAAAGTGCTCTTCGATTTGAATGCATAAGGAGGATAGGGCAGGGCGTGGATGGCGAGTTGTGCAGGACAATATTGGTGCTGTTTCGTTCTCCTTCATTTGGACAAGACTGTCACGCACTCCTGCCCCCACCTGCCGCCCCCCAAGCACAGCTAATCAGGAGAAGTGAAGGGCCGAGTGTAATAGTGGGTGCTGTGGAGGTGGGGTAAGCTCTCCTGTCAGAAATTAGTCCTGTACCTGCAAGGGCGGTGGTGAAGCATTGCTCGTTCCCGTGGAACGCCTACCCTTCTCCAATACCCGAGGCTGTGGAGAACGACAGAGTTTTCCTGTGACATCTGCATGTCAAGGGTTGTGGGCATGGGCTTGGTGTTCCTGCAACATGTCTGCTATGCCAGAGCAGGAGGGCAGTGAGGGTTCTTTTCACGTATAAGAAGTGCTGTGACAGACTGCATGGTCCATTGACATATGGGCCAGTACCCAATGCTTTAAGTGGGCTGGGGCCAGCCAGGGCCAGGCTCTGGCGGGTATCCAAAAAGTGGGGCTGAGCCGGGGCCCTGCCGGGGACCCGCGTCCCACCACAACATTGGCGGGACACATTATTCCACTGCGACTGCAGCTGCGACGGGAGATGCACCCGCCATTAAGTCAGGCAAGCTGACAGAAGTGCCAGCCGCAGCGATGCTGTAGCTGGCTGTCACTTCTGTCAGTCACTGTAAATTCCTCTGGTGACCCCTTGCAGAAGGGGTCACCAGAGGAAGTTACTGTCCCTTTGTTACCCCACCCGCTCCCAAGTTGTGCACTTTTCAAGGCATCTTTTATAAACATAGAAATATGTTACATATTTCTATATTTATAAAAGATGGTTTGCATACTACACAAACCATAGTAAGGTACGCATACACATATTTAAATGCTTACATACATTTATATATTTGTTTGCGTACCATACTATGGTTTGTTTCCTTTTTAGGCCACGCGCCCAAATTAGAGCCCCCACCCCCCTCCATATCTTACCCCACTTAAACCCCTGCCAGTAACAGGGCCTTTGGCGAATGACTGATTTCATCTGTGAAACATCTGTTCTGGGAGAGCAAGAAAATACCTGAAAGTTCCTGTGACAAATTAGCCATGTAATAGAGATGGCTGTGCAGAATACCCTGTGCAGCATTATTATGAGTATATAATGATACCAGCAATTGGTTTCTAAGCACCGGATCAGGATTCGAACCTGTGTTGGCTGCATTGTATTGCTTTCAAGCAAGTTGCCCCCGAGCTATCCTTCCTCCCCAAATCTTATAATAGCGAATAAGGGCTGAGTGTTCCTGTGATAGCAGGGGCCTGTGTGGAAGGGTAGAGTGTTCCTGTGACGTAATATCCCTATAATTACAGCATCAGTGGGGAAGGGATAAGTGTTCCTGCGACGTAAGGCACATAGCAGTGGCTGTGGAGAAGGGTTGAATCATATGTGGCCTATAACCGTGACTGCGGAGAAGAGCTGAGTGTTCCTGTAGGATATGAGTCCTATAATACCAGGGTCTGTGGAAAAGGACTGTATGTTCCTGTGGAGAAGGGCTGGGTGGGCCAGCGGCCCATGGACCTCATAGTAGCAGGGGCTGCGGAGAAGATATGATATGATGGGTTATTTATAACGCGCATAATACCCAGAGGTTTCTAAGCGCGGACCCGGGATGGAACCCGTGCTGTTCCGTGTCGTCTTGCTTCCAAGGCGAGCACGTTGCCACTGAGCTATCCTCCCAGACAACGAGCTGAATGTTACAGGGTCCTGGAATAACAAAGAGCTGTGGTTTATCTTTTCCTCTCTCTGGGTCTATGACCCCTTCCCCCAATGTGTTGCCCCCTACCCCGCCTGCCAGTCCTACTCTTTATTCTTCCCTCCAACCCCTGAGCCCCCACCTCCACACACACACACAGACGTTGATCGCCCCCAGAGGGTTGCAGACCTTGAGCTGATTGCTAATTACATTTCTGGCTCCAGACACTGACCCCGCCACCTCCCTTCACAAATCCAGGCATGAAGTAATGCTGAAACAATAAACTGGACGCCAGGCTGCAACTTACCTCAACCTCCCTGAACCTCTCCCACACAGGGCGTCCAGCGTGCGGCAAACAGCCGAGCAAGCTTCCCTTGCACGCACACAAAGAGTGTCCAGCACGTGGAAAACAGCTGAGCAAGCTTTCCTCGCACACAGCGAGCGCCCAGCACGTGGCAAACAGTCTTTCCCACACACACATAGAGGAACAGCACTGCAGCAACAGAAAAAAGCTTCCCTGCACACACAAACACACACAAACGCAGCACTGGAAGCTACAGAGCAGCACTGGAAGCTACAGAGCAAGCTTCCCCCACACACGGGAAAAAGCACTGCCTGCAACAGCGCACACACGTGTGTAGCACTGGAAGCTACAGAGCAAGCTTCCCCCACACACGGCAAAAAGCACTGCCTGCAACAGCGCACACACGTGTGCAGCACTGGCAGCAACAGAGCAAGCTTCCCTACACAGACAGGAAAAGCACTGGCAGCAACAGCGTAAGCTTCCTCCACACACAGAGGGGAAAAGCACAGGCAGCAAAAAAACAAGCTTTCACACACACAGTGACAGATGTGCAGCACTGGCAGCAACAGAGCAAGCCTCCCTACACACACTCACTCACACACAAAGGTAAAACACTGCAGAGCAAGCAATCTAAACACACCGAGGAAAGGCACCAACAGCAAAAGAGAATGCTTCCCTAAGCGCACACACACCCCCACACACACTGGAAAATCACTGGCAGTAACAGAGCATGCTTCCCTACACACACTCACACAGAGGTACTACACTGGCAGCAACAGAGCAAGCTTTCCTATACCCACTGAGGGTCCAGCACATGGCAAACAGCCAAGCAAGGTCCCCTCACACCCACACTGAGACAGGTGTAGCACTGGCAGCAACACACCAAGCTTCCTTACACTCACGCACTCACACACAGAGGGAAAACACTGCAGGGCAAGCTCTCCTACACACACAGCGAGGAAAGGCACCAACAGCAAAAGAGAATGCTTCCCTAAACACACACACCCACACACACTGGAAAATCACTGGCAGTAACAGAGCATGCTTCCCTACACACACTCACACAGAGGTACTACACTGGCAGCAACAGAGCAAGCTTTCCTATACCCACTGAGTGTCCAGCACATGGGAAACAGCCAAGCAATGTCCCCTCTCACCCACACTCAGACAGGTGCAGGACTGGCAGCAACACAGCAAGCTTCCCTACACACACAGAGGAGCAGCAATAGAGCAAGCTTCCCTACACACAAACAGAGGAACAGCACTGGCAGCAACAGAGCAAGCTTACCTACAAACACACACATACACAGGTCAGCACTGGTAGCAACAGAGCAAACTTTCCTAGATACACACTCTGATCTCTATCTGGGATGATCTCTGGGTGATGGAAGATTCTGAGGGCTACGCAGCGCTGATTCTCCTCGATCTCTCTGCTACCTTTGACACAGCTAACCATTCAAACCTCCTTGACCGCCTCCACTCCCTAGGAATCCATGGCTCGACACACAAATGGATTGCCTCTTTCCTCAGCACCAGGAAACAAATCACCTTCCTCTCCCATTTTGTCTCAGCCACTCTCCCTGTGAGAACTGGAGTACCCCAAGGTGCATGCCTCTCTGCTCTACTTTTCAACCTCTATCTGACCACTCTACAAGGAATCATCTGCGTGCACAAAATCTCCTGTTACAACTTTGCCAACGATACTCACATTATCGTAAGAATCCCCAAGACAAAGACTGACCCACGTCCCGACCTTGAAGCTTGTCTCTGTGATATTGACCGATGGATAACAAGTAACCACCACCTCTTGAACCCTGAGAATCCAGAAATCATGGTGTGCAGCAATACTGCCCTTCTCCCACAACCGCCACCATGGCCCCACTTCCTCGGCCCACCGCCCCCTCCCTCCAACATAGTCAAAACCTAGGCTGCACTATTGACCCAGGCCTAACCCTCTCTCGTCAGATCAATAATGTTTCAAAATGCTGTCACTACCACCTCAAACTTCTTAGACGCATTTTTCCCTACCTCTCCTACCCCAACAGACTCGCCGCTGTTATGTCTATTGTTATGTGGAGACTGGACTACCCAACTCCTTTTACCTGGGAGCACCGGCATACAAATTCAACGAACTCCAAAGAGCCCAAAACGCTGCCACCAAACTCCTCCTCACCCTGGGACACATAAACCACATCCAACCTGCTCTCCGAACCCTCCACTGGCTCCCGGTCAGACAAAGAGCCACCTTCAAGACCCTATGCATTACCCACTGAGCAGTGCACAAGACCGGCCCAATGTACCTATAAGAGAAGATAATACCCTACCTCTCATCTCGCACCCAAAGTAAAGCTCTGCCCTCTTTCTAGTGATTCCAACCTCTAACTCTGTTAGGATCGGAGGATCTGCCTTCTCAACCTTGGCACCAACTCTGTGGAACTCACTCCCCCCTCATATTTGACACACCCAAGATTACATTGCCTTCCGCAAGGCTCTAAAAACCTGGCTCTTTCCATAATGCCAACTAAGACCATCTAAGACTGCTGAGACCCTACAACCAAATGACAAATGTTCAGATAGATCCTGAGCAATGACGATACTGAATGCGCATACTTAGTCACGAATAAGTTTACTCTGAATGCAGCACTTGCAAACACCCACTTGGAATCCGGTAAAACCTCCACTCAAACACTGACCTCTCCTATCACTACGCTCACTCTCTATTCTACACCAATACACAATTAGAGCGCAGCTACACCCCTAAATCAATTTGGCCTAGCTGCTCACATACGAACAATACTTCATGAACACCCCAACATTCTCATAAAATGCAGCTACACCCCACGGAAATCGGCCTAGCTGCACACATAAGCATACTAAACAGGCCTAACGCAGCCAGAACCCAGTCTTGGAGCCCATCCACCAGACTGCACACATTCAGCTGATATCAAATACCACCACACCTAATGCTAGGACGCAGCTACCATCAAGCAATTGCATCAGCTTCACACATAATCGGTGCACCCAACCACCCTATGACACCTTACTCTCTCGACTGACCTGGACTGCGGTCCCCAAGGACGTTCAACCTACCAGCACTTTGCGGTCATATCAATGATATATAGAGCGCTATATAAATGCCAAAGAAAAGCACTGTCAGAAACAGAGCAAGCTTCCCTACAAACAATCACACAGAGGTACAGCACTGACATCAACAGAGCAAGCTTACCTATACCTACAGAGCGTCCAGCGCATGGCAAACAGCCAAGCAAGGTTCCCTCACACACACTCAGACAGGTGTAGCACTGGCAGCAACACAGCAAGCCCCCTACACACACAGAGGTGCAGCACTGGCAACAATAGTACACACTTTCCTACATGCACACAGAGGAAACACACTGGCAGAGCAAGGTTCCCTAGACAGACCGTGGTGCAGCACTGCCAGCAAGCTTCAAACACACACACATACACACATATGTGCAGCACTGGAAACACCACAGCAAGCTTCCCTGCACACACAGAGGTACAGCACTGGCAGCAACTGAGCAAACATCCCTACACACACACAGAGGAAAAGCACTGTCATCAATGAGCAAGCTTCCCTACACACACACAAACACACACATCAGAGAGGTGCAGCACTGGCAGCAACACACTGGCAGCAACAGAGCAAGCTTCCCTACACACACAGAGCGAGGTGCAGCACTGTCAGCAGCTGAGTAAGCTGCCCTCAAACACAGATGGGCACTGGACTGGCAGATGTATTGTATTGTAATGTATTTGGTTATTTATATAGCGCTCTTTTCCCACTTCTGTGGCCTAAATGTGCTTTTTCCTGGTCGGGACGCCCTCTGTGACCGTTGTCAATATGGTAGAAGGTTCTAGGGAGTTTAGTTTAGGAGATGCATGGGTGCATGTTGCCGTTCTAAGGCTTGGGTGGCTGGCAAGGCTCGACTGGGTAACACTTTCCTCACATACAATGAGGTGAAGCACCAC
Source organism: Ambystoma mexicanum (assembly GCF_040938575.1). Classification (NCBI taxonomy): domain Eukaryota; kingdom Metazoa; phylum Chordata; class Amphibia; order Caudata; family Ambystomatidae; genus Ambystoma; species Ambystoma mexicanum. The sequence continues at coordinate 264,245,587 of NC_090934.1, forward strand.
CAGCAGCTGAGCAAGCTTCCCTGACTCACAGAGGAGTACACTGCTGGAAGCAGCAGAGCGCACACACAAAGGCACAGCACTGGCAGCAGCAGAGAAAATGTCACTCACACATAGAGACACACTGCACTGGCAGCTGCAGACCAAGCGCCTCTTACACATGAAGAGGTACAGCGCTGATAGTAGCAGTGCAAGCTAGCCTCAAACACAGTAAGCTCCAATACTGGTAGCCACAAAGCATACCTCCCTCACACAAACACACGGAGGAATAGCACTGGCAGCAACAGTGAAAGCTTCCAGCATACACAGAGGTGCATGACTGGCAGAAGCAGTGAAAGCTTCTCTAATACACAGAGAGGTACATCCCTGGCAGCAGTGGAGCATGCTACACATATGTGCAGGGACAACACGGGCAGCAACAGTGCACTTTTCCCTCATACACAAAGAACTGTTTGTGACGAATCAACTTACAGGGCACCAGTGGTCAAGGGATGAATATCGGTTAGTAAACCATCAATCAACGCCAAACCTCTAGTACACAAGAAGGAATCCAAACAGATTGGAATATAAGTAAATTATAAAACCTCCTTGTCCAATTTTGAAAACATAGATGGAACGACAGGCTTACCTCTGCAAGGTCGTAGATCGTTGGTTAGTTGCAACACATCAAAAATACAATTGTTACCCAATGATAAAAGGGACTGTCCAGTCAAGGTTGTATAAAAATATAGACTTTTTTATTATCACAACAGACAGTTGTAGCACACTACAAAATACAACCCACTCTGTAAAGAACTACAGAGGACAGACAGTTTCAAATAAGGAAAAGGGATGCAATCTGTATACTTACAGGATGCTAGTCGGTATAGTAATTAATCGCAATAGTTCCAGGATATTTGGTTTCAACACAAAGGGAGCAATGGGTCATAAAATGTCACTAGGGGCCTTTGGAGAAGGACCAGTGGGACAGAACCACAGTGTACCTTGTGCTTGTACAAGTTCTTGGTGCTCTATAGTGTAGCGTCGTTTCCAGGGCACTTTGCAAGTTCTGCAACAGAGTTCAAGATGGGAGACAGCTGTGGGTATCAGGAGGCAGGTGATTTGGTGAGTGAGGCTCGAGAGACGGCTGCCGGTCGGGTTCAGGATTCGTTTCAGCGTTGGATGGTGGTTCTGGAGCACTGGATGAGGCATCTTGAACGCCCTAGCGACTGTGGGGTAACAACAGTTAGTGGTGCAGTTGGTTGCAGCTCGAGCTGCTCAACTGGCTCGAAAACGTCCTTTATGACGGACGTTGGTAGATGCTTGTCAATGTACTCCTCCTAGCTTCTTCACTGTGCTTGTGTCGTCCTTTAAGGCATGCTGCCCAAAGCTGAGGAGAGTGTTGCAGGCAGCTGCCTTGTCCTTAGTTTGGTTCAGAGACTCCCTGGCACTATCCACCTAGGAAGCTTGCTGCAGAGCTTAGCAGGACATGCTGCGTGCTGGATGGGTACCAGTTCTGGAGCTGCTTTAGGGTCCTATGTATTCGATATCTTCCTCTGTTCCGTGGGAGATGTTTAGGGGAGGGATCTTGCTTCCCCCTTGGAAATCCTGACCTTCCTTCAGTGACAGAAGATGTAAGGCAGACTGTACCTTCAGACAGGGTCCAATGCTGAGTTCTTCCTTTTTCTTCTGGTAAAGCCTTCAGATGATCTGCCCAAAAGAGGGGCTCAGCCCTCTTTTAAATCAAAAGGGGCCACAGTGATTGGTGTAGGCTGAGCCTACCTTAATGAACCAATCCCTGTCCCCGCCAACATTTTCCTGTATGCATGAGGTGATAACCAGTGTGCTTTGCAACAGAAAAGGTATAGGGGTGAAAACATGTAATACTAAGTCCCACCCATCTTCCTGTCTTTTGTGGATCAAAGGGTCTCTCTAGTTAATGGAGCTCTCTGTGGTTCCTGATGAAAGTGGCAGGTCACCCTTGATGCTGGGCGAGAACAGACCTTTTGACACTGTCACTGTCCATTGCTACTAAGGGCAGGAGCTGGCTTCAGGTTGATACAGTGCATATTAAAGGTTGTCGGGGTTTCCTGTCTCCTTTGTTAACCTCTGCAGCCAGGCCCCATGTGCTCTCTATTAGTATGTTAATTATGTTAATCACTGCCACCACCTGCAGGAACGAATAAAAGGGTATGCTGGATTCATGGAGCCTTTGATAGTTAATTAGGTTGGCCATGGCAGGGGGAACATTTTGCCCTCCTCCTTCTGAGATGACATGGTGTAATCCTGGCCTGGCTGTCATCCCAACTAAATATGGCAGGAGGAACTGCACCTGTAGGCTGTGTCCACCCAGAGTACACAGGTTTATGTGTGTGTCATGCGGTTATTATAGGAAAATGTGTGCAGATTAGCCCCACACATTTTCCGGAGGCTGATCTACCATCATTCAATTTCATTTACAATTTTGAAAAAACCCAGGCGAGCACACACCACCGTGCGAATGGTCGAATTTCTCACACTGTTAAATAGCAGGAAGCATGTGAAATTTCAGTGCAAACTTATCTCATACAGGATAGGTTTGGCAGGAGTGGCATCAATGCAAGCTTTTGTACAGAAAGTACAGGCAGCAGAAGTGTAAGCTTCCCTCATACACATAGCAGGTAGAGCACAGGCAGTAGTAGCAAAACCTCCCTAAAGCACAGAACAGGTGCAACATGGAGAAGCACAATGCAAGCTTGGCATTGCTAATTTCTCTAGCACGGAGAGAGGGACATCAAGACCAGTAGCAGCGCAAGCTACACACACACGCACACACACATATTAAGGACATGCAGCAGTGCAAGCTTCCTTTACACACTGAAGAGATAGGGCACAGGCTGCAATAGCACAAGCTTCCCTGACAGAACATGTACTTACCAGATCGAATAGGTAAAGGTTTCCCAAGCTCCCAATTACATCACTGGGATTAGGTGTACAAGCTTCTTTCACACATGGGCCAGGTGCACAAGAGACGGCCACAGTGCAAGCTTATTTTACCCTTATGGTCGGTAATGCATGCACAGCAGAGGCACAAGCTTCCCCCACACAAAGGGAAGTTCAATACATGCAGCAACAGTGCAAGCTTCCCTCACACACATTCACCGTAGCATGTACAGAACAGACAGCCGCCTCATCTCCCCTCACACACAAAGAGAACAAGTGTCTAACGCATCAGCAGTGCAAGAGTCTCCAACACGGCGATCATAGCTGCCAAGATTCTCTGTGTCGTACGTGATACGCCGAGCCAGCCCTGGGTTTTACCATTGCATGCTGGGACTTGTAGTTTCGTTTTTCCTATTGAAAATATACGTCTATAAGTCCCGCAGGCAATGGTAAAAACCAGGACTGGCTTGAGGTGTCACACATGACACATACCAACTTGGCAACTAAGAGTGACGCCTTGCTGCGTGTGCAGCAGCATGCTTCCCTAAGGCTTAGCCCCGTTTTCCAAAAATCAAATGATAAAAAGGACCCAAAACTCCCTTTTCCTGATTTCTAATGCACATTTTGAAAGTGCCACCAAAAGCCACATAGGTGTAGGGCAGTGCCTTAAGTAGCACTGCCAAATGAGCAGGGGCTCATTTATGGGGTGTGGCCTAATGGGGGGGTTTCGGGGGCTGCTGGGCCGTTAGGCCCCTCCACGCCCCCTTGAGGAGCCCCGGCTCAATGGGCTACTGGCACCCCTGCCAGGCAGCCTTTTACAGAGATCTGCACCCTCTGCCCATGCGGGGAGGGGGTGCTGATCTCTGCATTTATTTTCTATAGGCTTGCCTGGCAAGGGACAGTGCCTCACCTATTCAGCCTTAATGGTGCTGCTGCCCCTCTCCAGCGGGGGAGGGGCAGTATCACCATTAAGGCTGAAAGGGTGAAGCCACTGGAAGCTGAGGCCTTTTTTCCTAAAGACTGAAACTCCTGTGAATGTGCGGGAGCTTCAGGATTTAGAAAACAAGGCCTCTGCTTCCAGCGGCCTCACGTTTCTCTCCATAATGGTGGCGCTGGGCCCCGGGCCTCTCTTGCTTGAAGGGATGCCTGGCAGGTGCTGCACCACTATTATGGATGAAAGGCATTTTTTTGTTTTCTGAAGCTTGAAGTTCTCACACACAAGCTGTCATTTAGTGGCTGGGGCTGCCAGGGGAGACTAGTAAGCCCCGGCAGGGCCCTGCCTCAAAACGAGATTTCGTAGCCTGCCAGGGCTCGGCCCCGGCTGGCCCCGGCCCACTTAAAGCCCTGGTGTAGGGGGAAGGGTTCAAATGTAGAGAGTAGTAGTACAGGAGGCTGTGCCCATTATGTGAAAGAGGTATGTCCAAAAATGCACATTTCTAAAGATAAGGGCCCGATTCACGGAAGCGTTTTATAACGGCGCATTCACACAGAAAAACACTCTGGGAATCAGGCCCGAAATGTTCAAAAAAGCCAAAATTTGCAAGTCCTTAGTAGATCTTTCCCTTACACACAGGAAGTAGCAGTGCAACCGTCCCTTAGAACAAAAATGGCATAGCATGGCCAACAACGGTGGAGCATACGTCACACACTGGGCTGATTTACAACAGGAAGAAGTTGTCCAAACGCGCACAGAATACAGACACAACACAAGCAGCAGTGGGACACCCTTCACTTGCACAGAACAGATAGCGAGCAGGCAGTACCTGCCCAAGCTTCCCGCGCAACCAGAACGGCCCATCACATTCAACACCAGTGCCAGCTTTCCTGACACAGAGAATAGTAGCATATTGTCACTGACATCTTCCTTCATGTCTCGGGAGGATAGCTCAGGGGCAACCTCCGGGTATTAAGCGCGTTATAAATAACCAATCATAATCATTCATATAAAGGAAGGCCACAACTGAGGCAGCGGCAGTGCCAGGTTTCCTAACATACAGAACAATTACGGAATAGTTACAGCACAGTCACAGAGCACGACAAAAAGAATGACTGGGGAGGTTACTGGGGTAGTCACCCCCATCGGCCACTCCGCCAGGTACTGGCATAACCCCCCCATCCCCCCACTACCCGCTGAATTGGCGCTTGGTCTTCCAGGTCGAGCACAACCAGGGGTGGACTGGCCTATAGGGAACTCTGGAGATTTTCCGGAGGGCCTCTGCACCCCGAGCCTCTTTTGTGTGGTAACCTATTTTATTTTCAAATGTTCTCATAGGAAAAGGCTGGGCTGGCTGAACATGTGTAATGTGGGGCCACTTTGAACATTATTTCCAGGCCCTCTTTTGGGTCACAGTCCACCACGGAGCACAACTGTAATTCGTATTTTTCAAAAAGCGCAGGAGTAAAGGAACTTCAGCATGCAACCAATGTACGAATTGCCACCCACCCACCCCACATGTGCCAGTGCCTCAGTGAATCTAAACCTGCTGCCCCACCCACAGGACAGGAAAGATCACCCTCATATAAAGGTGAGCTTTAACAAAAAAGTGCTGTATTCATGCATACCTCGAATGTTATGCAGAGTGTGTGTGTGCGTGTGCGTGTGCGTGTGCATGTGAGTGAGTGACTCGTGTGTTTTTCTGTGTGTGTGTGTGTGTGCATGTATGTATATGTATGTTTTTGTGTGATTGTATGAATGTATGCCAGTATAATCAGTGTTTGTTTGGTTGGGAAAAGGGCTCCACCAGCATTGTGCAAGTGACACAGAGTGGCATTGTTGGCATATATTGTTGGTGCACCATCATGAAAGTAATTTAGAGTGGGAAAGTTAGCATATTCTGTTGGTGAAGCATCATTAAAGTGATTTACTGTGGGAGTGTTGCGATATATTGTGGGCACAAGATCATGGAAGTGATTTACAGTGGGAATGCTCCTTTATACTGTGTGTGCAATATCATTAAATTAATTTACAGTGGCTATGCCTGCATGTATTGTGGGTGCAGCATCATTAAAGTGGTTCAGAATGGCAATGATGGCATATATTGTGAGCGCCTCATAATAAACATGATTTACAGTTATGCTGCCATATTGTGGATGCAACATCATAAAGGGCATTTACAGTGCAATACTGGCATGTATTGCGGATGGAGCATCACAAACGTGATTTGGAGTGGCAATGTTGGCACATATTGTGGCAGTGCATCATCAAAGTGATTTACAGTAAGAATGCTGAGTGTATATTGTGGACAAATGCATCAGGAAAAGGTTGTAGAATGCTCCTGTGTACTGGCATTTATTGTTTTTATTTTCATACCTACCCCTAGAGAACCAATTGTAAGCTGCATTGTTTTTTACCCTGTTGTTATCAAATGTTCTGCTATTAAAATTCACCATGTCAACCCACTATTTCGAAAAGGTTTTCAGTGGTCAGTGAATCCCACAAAAGCCATGTCTACATTGTTAATGGCTCCGGCACTCTACTGGGTCACTCACACTAATTCGGGGGAGCTATGAATGCCCCCCCCCCACTGAAGATCTTCAGCAGCTGCCACAGACCCTAAATCATTCAAGATGTCCTGACTGAAACTGCACTGGTCACCTGGCTACCCTCTGATCTTGCCCCCCCCCTAACCCTGCCAGTTGCACACTTGCACTGCCTCCCAGGCAACCCTGCACTTGGGGGCTGTTTCTGTATCCCTAGAGTCCCCTACCAGCTCCTGACACTGATGTCTTCGCTTACCCCTGCACTTGCCACAAGCTGGCAACACTTTTTACCTATTGTTTTTATTTATTTTTTACTGTTGATCCTATGTATTAAACTGCCCCCTCGCCTTTGCCCCCGCACTTTTCCCTTTCCCCCCTCCACTGCACTTGTACGATCTCAATGTCACCTGGCCTAGTAAAATCGTTGTCTCTGTCTTCCCTCCGTTCCCCCTCCCTTGCCTCGTCGTGCCTTGAAACACTTGTGTGTAGGCGCGTTATAAATGCCATATCATATCAGTGCCTCCTCAGGCACCGCTTGCCCAAGAAGCTGCCTTCGCCACTGAGGCACAGCATGGGAACCTGCAGTGCTAGCTTCGCTCACGCACAGAACAGAAGTGGTGCAAGCTTCCCTCACACAAAGAGCAAGCGGAGCACTTCCCAAACAGGCTGTATTCCAAGCAGTCACCAGACCTGGAAGTTCCTGTTTGTCATTGTAAAACGTACAATCCTTTTTTATAAGAACATGCAGCTGATATCAGGTTTTCTTACAGCCAGAAGAATGTAGAAGCATAATTAGGAGACATATTGGGAATTAACAAACTGTTCCACTCGCTATGAAAGGCGCCATTCCTAGAGTGAATTCGCATATCTCGATATATTTCTTTTTCCAAATCTACATGGAGCTCATCTCATGCCTGGGCCCTGTGCTTTAGCTGCTTCTCACCTCACTGAGGTGTAACTGGCTGCATGATTCTTCCCGCTGCATCCTCACTCTCTGTGAGCAGAACATCGAGGTGGGGGTTATGGGGATGGTGAGAATTAGAAATCACACACAAGGTGTCAGTAGATAATTAATCTGAAGTTTGGAATATCTACAGACTTTATATCTCACGAAGCCTTTGCTTCAGGGCTCCACTGGCAATGATAATTGTACATGTGAACAGTCCACATTTAAAAATGTGCATTTTTTTCGTTTTGGCTCTGAGGTGGTGATTTAGCATCACCTAATGAGGAAAATATATTGCTTTTGAGTGGGTAAATTCAGGGAGGGCAATGAAACTGTAGACACATTCTCTAGCTGTTGTTATTACGCTACGTAGGGCCCGATTTATATTATTTGCTTGGAAAATAGGGTACTTGCGCGCCAAACTGCGCGCAATTCTGCATTCGTCGATTCATGGAATAGAATGCACAGTACATTTCCTAGACTTGCATGAAGTTTGCGCAGGCTCGGCACGTCTCTGCGGGCCGTCGAGGGCCTTGCGTGAGACTCCACGCAGAGCTTGGGTGTGGCTTGTGCAAAGGGCTGGGAAGGGGGCGGAACACCAAACATGGGGAAGAACTTGCTAAAAATGTGGCTTTCCGAGGGATGGCCTGCAGGCAGTCCCTTGCACACCCACAATTGCGCAGCACGAGATGTATTCTTGGATTCGATCGCGCAACCTCTCGGCCGGGAAATGGGCATGCAAGTCCTTCATACTATCCGCCACCCGAAGGCAGGCGTAAGTACACTTGCGGGTAGGAATCGCAGCATGGAGGTGGGGCTGCATGTCGGATATATGGGAGGGTGTTCTCAACCGGGGTTCCGATCTAACTTAGTGATGCACATACACAGTTTAGCGGAGTGCAGGAACGGTTTACGGGGGTTCGCATGCAGATTTCCCAAGTAATTACAGAGTTATGATTTTTTATACCCATGTAGTCGGGGTGCCTGAGACAGTTACGTGGTACCCTGTGCAGGGTCCCCGATATGCAGGCCTGCTTGCTGGAGACCCCACGCACTGTTTGAAGCTGTTCTGGCTGTTTATGCTTTGCATGTGGGCGTGTCGGTCATATTCCGGCCACGACTTGCGCTTACGGTTACTTTGCTCTGCCCATGAATACGCAGGGATCGCCTTTTTCATTCTGCGCACAGGCTCAAGCAGTTTCCTTCTCAGCGCGTAGCCCTTGAAGGATTTCAGCGCACATTTCCATGAATCAGGCTCATAGTTTTGTCTCAGAGGTACCACTTTAGCCTCCCACGGTGCACCTGTTTTCGGCGCGAGCCTTTGGATGCCGACCATTTCAGTGCAGCACCCAGGCCGCAGTTATCCTTTTGGCGTGACCTGTTGGCCGCAGCCAAAATGGCATAGGGACCTATCAGCGTCGTATGTGTCCTTAAATATGTTGTCATTGCGAATACTAACACATGTTTTAAACGGTCAGCACCCAAACGCTCATGGGCAAATGTCCTGCTCCGAGCCTCCCCCTCCCCCATTCGGTTTGGCTCATCAGTAACACTTAAGCACCACATATTGAGTCTACAAAGTTTTTCCAAATCGGCCGCACTTCACCGTCAGGTTTAGTTTTGGCTCATGGGTGGAACTTTAACACCAAACAGGGGGCGCCAACAATATTGTTACTCTGGATGTAGCATTCCGTGTAACACTACTGAACCCTGAAAGGCAGTGGGCCTAGAAGGTGGGTAGGATCGAGAAGCAGGTGGAGTCGAGAGACAGCACTTCTTTCTTTTTTAGGCCATGGGTCTGCAAACTGCGGGTTTCTATATGTTTGGGACCAATCACCATTGACTATGCTGGCTATTGCTGATGGGACTTCTAGTTTAAAACATCTGGGGAGACCCATGTGGTCCTCTTTCAGCCAGGAGACCTTTCTAAGGTGTTGGTGTGTTAAACCTGGGAGAATGCCAGCATTATACTAGAACTCTTTTATAGTCTGCCAGCCAATGCTGTTCCTTTCAGCAAAGCTACAACTGTTGGCTTTGCCAGTGCTTGTTACTATGGTAATAGGACTCCCCTTTATTGGTGCCATATTGTATATCTTTACGAGGAGAGTGAGATGAACGTCTCTTGCTCTATTTGTTAATTTTGTTGTTTAATATCCCGCAAACGTGCTGCCTTCTGGCTGCTTCTAAGTGCTTTGAGACACTGCCGTATGCTGCACTACTAGAAAAAGACACGATACAGCCCAGAGAATAAATAAAGGGAACATCAGTGCACCCCAGAGCCTGAACTGGATCCCCGGGCCCTGTGATCCCGGAGTAGCTCCTTCCAGATTCTGGGTGTTGTTATTGCCGCTTTTCAAAATCCCCTCTATAAGCAGAAACGATTGAATTGGAGTACAGCTAAGGGCAGATGGCAAATGGGGTGCATACAATGCTTGAAGGTGGTGTTTGGCTATTTACCCACCCATTGGCTGCCCATGGCCTGCTAATTGCTATGGCCACTAACACTCCCTTTCTGCCCCTCTCGACCCAAAACACATCCTCTTGGGATCTCTTTGAGCTCGCTTTATCAAGCCTTACCATCACACTTTGCACTCAGTGTGCGTGCCAGTGATTTTTCAATGCAGTCCTCGGAGAGCTATTGGTTTAATTGGAGCTGTGAACACGCTACTGGTGTAAAAAATATGACTTAATCAGGTCTGCCTTCAGCCACTCGATTTATAAGCACTGTGCGTGCCCTTCACTGAAGTCCTGTTAAAAGCAAGCATTGGCAACGCCAACAGTTTCGGCATCTGTATAGCTGTTAGACAGGCATTGCCAGACACTATTATTAAATGCCCAGGTAGCATTTTGGAACTATTGCCATTAATAGCCAGTTAGTACCATTACGGTAGCACCTGGCAAATGTCTTTCCCATGTCTGCACAAAAGCCAAAACTGTTTGCATTGTCAAGGATAGCCAGGTGGCCCCTAGCACGCTCTCAGTTGAGGATGGAATTACATATGTACGCCCACACGTGAGTGCAGCACCTTCCTCTGGGCTGTCCTGTCTCGCCAGTTCCCATTTTAAGGTTCCAGATATATCTTTCTGTGGCCAGTGATAGCAACGCAGAACCTTTGCAGAGGTTCTAAATGACCGTTGTCTTTTGTGTGTGCAATTTTCTTCTGAAGAGCAGCTGTGTTTTGACCTCACCAGCCATTTATTCTCATAGTACATGCACGCATGTCTCCTGATGCAGCGATTAATGGACATCCGTGAGAGAGAGGCTGGATGTGCTGGCAGCTGGACGTTCATTTGTTTCATAGAAATTGCATTGTCCGAGTAATATGATCCCCCTAAACGGTGATTCAGAGTTGAAGTCATCTTTTCTCTGCATTGTTGCATCTTTTTTCAGATGTGTGTGTTAGGGTAGGAATTCTAGCAGGCTTGCAGCAGGTTTTTCGCCCCACTTGTCCGCCTCTATTCCACGGCTGTGGGCTGCTTGGGGCAGCAGTTGGCATATTAAACCTGCATATGATGGGCATGGCCGGGTGAAGATGTGACAGGGCTAGTGAGGGCCAATTTCAACATGGTGTTTGCCCCCCTCCCACACCCCCGACTTATCTTACAGCTGGGAAAAACAAATGTGCCTGTGGGGTGTTTACATTATAATAAAGTCAAAAGACTGCAGCGAGGTGGTGAACAGCTGCAGATTATCTCGGGACAGGCAGCAGGGGGCCGACACACTAAATGGCACCTGAAAAGCTATTATTTGCTTTTTTCACAGCAGGGTGCTAATGCCAGGGAAACCTGAATAAACTGGCAACGAGGTGCTAAGAACGTTGCCAGAAACTGTAAGAGGGAGCCTACATGCTCCTGCAAAGGGAGCCTGTAACGTGCATGTCACGCATGTTTGATATCCGAATTAAAGGAGTATATTTCTGTGTCATAAGACAGGCAACACAGGGCAGCTGCTTAGCGGCCCCTAGAGCTTTGGCACCCATTTCAACTGAAAAGTTGGAAAGGCCCTCATGCTGTCGATGCTGCTAGGGCATTGGGTGGCCAGCCTTAATGTCATCACTAACGATATTGAAGTGATCCCCTGCCCATGGTCAGAGCATATCCTTATACATTTTGATCTGTAAGTGCTTCACAGTACAAGAAAGTAAAACTAAAAAGAGTGGCCATCACCTTCAAGAGCACACGCCGGCTCACCGCTCTAGCACTTGCTCCCCTCTTTGAAGGGACCTTGAATGACCTCCAAATCTTCACACCGCGGACGCAATAGCTGATGCCTATCAGAAGATGGTTGAGAACGCTGTTAACACAGTAGCTCCAAATAAAACACAGTGGGCCTTATTCGGGACGGTATGAACGGTGCCGGTAAGACACCGGCACCGTTCATACGGGGCCGCCACATTACGAGTTATGCTCGCGGATTCCTGACAGCCTGCCAGGTCTTACCCGGCGGGCTGTGCGGCACCTGCGAGCAGAACTCATGATTGCATCGGCACCGTTATCAACGGTGCCGGCGCATCCATGCTTCCCGGAGCCCGGCATTACCGCCACCCGCGAATGTGCAATTAGCGGCCCATTCAACTCCTAATGAGCGGTTATTGCCCAATCGAGGGAGGCGCGGCCGGTAGCGAACATAGTGGTAGCCGTGCCTGCCATACAGGCACAGCTACCGCCATGCTCGTAATGAGGCCCAGTATGTGCTAAAAATGGAGACGAAAAGTCGGTACTCGGAAACAATTCAAAAGCTAAAAACAGCCAAGCGTAAAGCTTTTGATTGCTGGAAAACTTCCAACTCAGATATGAACAGAACAAAATACACTGTAGCAGCGAAAGAACACATAGATTCTACCACTAATGCTAAAAAATCCGCCTATGACCAGAGGATAAAGAGTCTGACACTAAAGAACGCTTTAGGGTCCTATGGGAATTAGAGAACCCAGGCTCCTGCTCGTCACCTGTAATTAAAGACAGCATGTGCTGCTCTTCAATCCAAGACGCCATGAGTAATGAAATCAAGTGAATACAGGATGACACTCCAGCCAAACCGGAAACTCACGGCACCATGAGACACGCTCTTATGTCAATGCCAGCATCCCCCCTCTTTGAGTTCTCGTCACTTACCGAATGTGAGATGCCCACCCTTCTGGGTCGACTTAAACCTACGTTTTGTAAAGGTGGTGTGTGCCCGTCTAGGGTGGTAAAAGCATGCGCTGCGCATTCGCGACCGCTGATTGCTAAGTTAATAAATTCTAATTTTAGGGAATGTCTGGCACCAATCAGCATTAGGCAGACATGGATATCTCCATTACAAAAAAAAAATCATTGGATCCTAGGGTGCCCATCAACTATAGGCCTATCTCTAATGCACTGTTTTGCTTAAGTTGCTGGACCGAGCTGCCTATTTACAAGTGCAAGACTTCCTGGATGGTCACCAGATTCTGGGGCAGAGTCAGTCAGGCTTCCTCAAGACTCACAGTATGGAATCTGCCTTGCTTGGCCTTAATGCTAATATGCTGGAAACACTGCCCTCTTGATGCTTATCGATCTTTCTTCGGCCTTTTACTTAGTGGATCACTGTAAGCTGATTTCCAGGTTAAATAAATCTACTCAGTTCTCACCCTCCGCTGCGAGATGGGGTAAGTCCTTTTAAATAATCGCACAGCTAGGGTTTTTAGTGACTGCCACAAGGCCGATGATTTTGTGGTGCCCTGTGGAGTCCCACAGGACTCCTGTTTGTCTCCTACGCTGTTTATAATATTCACCATGTCGCTGTTTGTACTGCTAGATGACAAACGAGGTGGTATACACTAACTATGCTGATGACACTCAGTGTCTCATCCTACTTTTGGGAGACTATATCAAAGACCCTGAGTCCATCATCTCTGTCTACTCCATCATACCATTGCTGGATAATGGATTAGCACTTAATGATGCTAAAACGAAGTTGATAATTGTTGGTAAGCAACACGGTTAAAGAAACTCAGTCCGGACTACCGTGAGTTGCAGATAGCCAGCTGCAGTATTGCCACCCTTCCTAAAGTTAAAACGATGGGTGTGGTGATTGACCAGGGACTTAGTATGAAGGCCCATGTGTGAGTCCTGGTCTCATCCACATCCTACTATCTAAAACTACTGGTGCAGCTAAGGCTGTTTCTGTGTCGAGAAAACGGTGCCACCATTGCCAGAGCAATTGTCGGAGCCAATTCGATTATGGCGCTAACCTGCAACAAGGCATTAATAAGGGAGAAATAATGTGCCTTCAGATAATTCAAAATAACACTGTCAGAGTTGTGGAAGGCATACGTAGGAAAGACCACATCTCTGAGGAGAGGCGAACACTGCAATGGCTACCTGTAGCCAGCAGGATTTCTTTCCAACTCACTCATGTGCATCACGCAAAAATGCCTATATGGCACCAGCCCGAGCTATCTCTCCAATTGCCTTGAGTGGCTAGCATCACGTAGGACCATGTGGGCCTCCTACAAACCATTAGGGCTAAGCTGGATGTGGTGGCACAGGGTTCCTTCTGTAGAGAAGCAGATGTATACGTCATTTCTAGTGCCCGTCCCTCACGTCCATCATATTGGAAGAACAAGAAGACACTATGGGCCCAATTCATGAAATTATCTGCATGGAAAATAGGGAATTTGCATGCCAAACTGCATGCGAAATCCTGTTTTTTCGATTCTTGGAATTGGCTGCACTGCACTTTTTTGCACATTGCGGGCACTGCACGCAGACTCAGCACAACATTGAGAGCGGCCAAGTGCCTTGCGTGAGACACCATGCAGAGCGTGGGTGTGGCTTGCGCAGAGGGCAGGGAAGGGGGCGGAACTCATAAAATGAGGAAGAATAAGGGAAAATGTGGGCATTATGAGGAACAGCCCGCAGGCAATCCATCGCACACCCACTATTGCGTGGAACAATATGTATTTTTGGATCCGCCCACGCAACCTCTCGGCAGCGAAATGCCACGCAAAGCTCTCATTCGATCCGCCACCTAAAGGGAGGCGGATCGAATGAGACACTTGCACAGAGGAATCACCAGGCAGAGGCAAGATCGGGTGTCGGATTTAGAGGTGCATGTATGCAGCCAAAGTTCCGAACTAACTTAGGTGTGCACGTACACAGTGTAGTGGGGTGCACAAATGGTTTACGGGGGTTTGCATGCAGATTTTCTGAGTTTTACCCGAGTTACGATAAATCGTACGCATGTCGTCTTGGTGCCGGTAACAGTTACGGGGGACCACGTGCAGGGTCCCCAGGATAAAGGCTTGCTTGCGGGGGACCTAACGCACTGTTTTGAGGGTGCATCTATTCGCGCCTGGGGAGCATGCAAAGGTAGCTGTTTCTGGCTGTTTTTGCTTTGCACGGGGCGTGTCGGGGGTGTTCCGGCAGCGACTTGCGTATACGGTTACTTTGCACTAACAATTCCATGAATACGTGGAGCATGCACAAAAAAGTCTGCACCCAGGTTTGCGCAGAGTTGTTCTCGGCGAGCACCTTTGTAGGGTCTCTGAGCACTATTCCATAAATCAGGCCCTAAGTATGACACCAGGTATCATCCCAATAGGGCATTGAAAATATGAGAGACGTTATGCACTCAGACAACTGTATCTAATGTACCCACCGAATGACGTGGTAGAAGGATGTCTGCATACACCATTGAACAAAGAAGAGCTATGAGTGAAATCTGATAAGTGTAAAGTGACATCATAAAGAGAAGACACAAGGATGAACTGAACCGATATGCGAATACTTAAAGAATGAAGATGTGACTGAAGTAACAAAGTGAACATTTATACAAATGCGAAGAAATCATATACACTGAGAAGGTACGTGAGAGATGCAGTAGATGTATATGTACAGAAATGCAATTAGATGAGACATATTGAAGTTTGCTGCAGTAGAAAATATAAAACGGGTAAAGCAGCCATGATGAGAAGATGGACGCCGACTCTGGATAAATAGTAAGCGAGAAGCCTTGAGGAGAGAGACCATGGCTGCAGAGCTGACAGATGCAGAAGAACAGTGGGCATTTGCAACTGCCAAGTATTGAACAATCAAAGATGCAAAAGCATATGCAAGATGGAGCAACCAAGTCTTCAGAGACCAAGAGGAGTACATGCACCCAGTATAATTGAACCAAATAGCACTAAATAGAAGTTTCGGATTGACCAAATTGTGGTCTCCTCACACATAGTGCAAGACCAGAAAACAAGGTCTATTCATTAAGCTCCAGACGCATGTACCTTCACTCTCTTAAAGGTTCAGAGGAAGAGAACAGTCAGCAAGGTCAACTAAAAAGAAGAAGCCTTGGTTTAGGGGCTAACTGATGAGAGATGGTAGGCTAATTGGCCAAGTGGTCAGTGGTCTGACATTCCTCGCACCTGGGTTTTGTTTTGCTTACGTGCTGCTAACGAGCAGAATGCCCAAGGTTGAGAGAGAATGCCAACCAATCATGAGGGCCTATCTGATGATGTATTGTCGTAGAGACATATCTGCTGTTATTCTGATATTATGTATATTATACATAATTAGAGGTAGTTCAAGGCGTACCTACAAGATAAGGGGCAGACTATTATGTTACTAGGACCTAAACCAAGTATAGGTATACATGTTCCTCTAACCAATACCTCTTTCGATAGGTTTTTACAGTTTGCCACATAGGATGATGTCATAGCTGATGTACATCGAGCTATAAAGCTTTTGTGTAATTTAAATGTATTCAAGAGTGAGTGAGCTGTGTTAGGAAAGATTTCCATTTATGGGTAATTTTCCATCCAGTTGTCAACCCCCCAACATTTTGCTTTGGTCTGACCATCCTAGTTTGAATTTTTCCAGTGGAGCCCAGCCTTCTGCTATTCTCTGCTAGGCTTTTGCTCATTTTGTTATGGGGAAACTGACATGCCCTTCAGACTGTCAGTGCTGGGAGACATTGTTTTCCTTAGTCTTTCACTTTGTTGCTACTTGCTACTTGTTGGTAACATTTTAGCAGAGTACACTGTACCTTACAGTAAAGGGTGCTGGGGTCCCTTTTTCATTTTTACGGCTGTAGACACCCTCGAAGGATATTTGGTGAATGTACAAGGGTGCCCAGGACAGAGCTGGTGTCAGCAGTTACTTCTAAAGCATTTTTGACACTTTTCGATGGTCCAAACCGGGTTTACCGCGTTTGGCCCACGACAGTGACGAGTGCCTAAAATGGCCATGCCACAAGGTTCTTTGAACTGTCCTGGATGTCCTGTGGCCATCTTGTCCCTTTACCTTCTCCAAGTCGAGCAGACCTGGGAATTTCCTTATTTGGTCATGGAGACCCCCGTGTAAACCAAAGCTTTTGCGGCCTTCTGCGTGCCTTGTGTGTGAACGCCCAGGATGTGTGCTGGAGGTGTCTAGTTTCAATACACATTGTGGATGCCAGGATTTCTGATGTGCTGGGAGGACTGGGACCACCGTGGTCCGTGCTTGGCCCACCTCTGGGATGGCTGAATGTGAGCAGATCTCTTATTGGTTTCTCTTTGTTTGGGCGTGAAAGAGACTTTGGATAAGAGAAGGCACTCTACACCCATTCCAGGTCGATCTTCTGTGCTCACACCGAACTTAGTAAAGGAGCCAAGTATCCTGAACCGAAGAAGCAGATCTGTGGAACCGCTGGTGACCAGTTTGAACGTTTGCCACCCTAACCCTGCTGTTGTCGTGTCAGAGCCCCTGCTTCTCATCGATCATAGAAGGCCTGCAAGGACGCTTTGACCCATTGGAGTAGTGGGACTAACTACTCTCGGTTCGTCCTGCTTAACCTGTAAGCAAGCCTTTTTTCAAAATTGTTCCTGGACCGCCCAGTGAACTGAACAGCTCGCACAAGACCTTTGCCCTGGAACCACTGCTGTCTCAAGTTTCAACTTGAGTATTTAGGTACCATAACCTCTAGGTAGAAGGCACTCTCCTGCTGAGTTTCGTACACCCAGCATTCTTAGGTCTGGAATTAGGAGAGTCCACCTGAACCCGAGCATATGCGGTTCCCGTGTCACCCCGCTGTGGTGACGAACTTCATGGGTGCCTTGCTGCTGTGCCCTCCTGTGCCCTAAGATGAGTTGCAGTGGAACTAGCCCAATACCTTCACCTCAAGCAGAGAAATTGACACTGTCCCGCCAGGGACTGAGGTCCCGGAAAACACAGCCCCTGAAAGCCGCAGAGACGCACAACTGTGGGATTAGAACCAGTGAACGAACTGGACTTGACTGGTGAAGTTTGGTCCGGAGTGCGCTGAGGGTCGGTAAGTACTTGCAACCCTTACTGGTGGCCCCTGGCGCCTCCATAGACTTTCATGCATGAGTGTTCCCCTAGGGCCACTCTCCATTGTTACGGTAGCCTGTGCTACTAAGCTATTCCCGATTCTTGAAAATCACTCTGCACTCTTGTGGAGACCCCCCTTGAATAGTGGAACCCTATTCTTTATCACCTCACCCACCTTCCTGAGTCACTACAGCCCCTTGAAGAGACACGTTTTGAACTTAACTGCACGAACCGCACAATTGCATGCTCCGACACTGAAAGTACTTTTGAGCACAAGGTTCCACACTTCGTAGTGACTGAACTGCGTATTAGTTCAGGTTTGAGTTGTTGAAGGACTGCCTAAAGTATATTTGCCCTGTATGACCCCTTTCTGTTACAGGTTGTGGATCTCTACTGGTGTAATGTTCCTTTAGGGAAATAGTTACTGTATATATGTTTCCTAGTTAGTGTTGTGTTACTTTTGTTAATATTGCTGAGTTTTACTTTGTAAAAGGCCTTTAATAAATGTATATGCATTTTTGATATATACACCTGACTAGAAGTAATTTGTGGTGTTGTTTACTGTGTGTGCTCATTGTGGGCTTCCGATCACCCACACCCCTCTTGAGTCTTGACCGCCACCAATGCTACCTTAATTGGTCTGGCTTGTCCAGCAGGTTACCCTGTTCCAAGAAACTAGGCTGGCCTTCCCAACCTCTGACCACCAGGTCAGAGTTCAGAAATCCATCTTAAACTGCAATATGTGTGTTCACCAGGTTTCCCTACATTATTTGAGTTGATAATAAAGTAGTATTTTGCCATATTCCTTGAGTCTGTCCGGTTATTTGGGTCTGAGATTATTGATTGGTAATTCCATCTGGCACTTGGAATACTCGAGGTGCAACTGTTCATTTCTGCAATGCTGCTCCAGAAATCTGCAATGCACTCCCCCCTGACCTGAGACTGCACCGGTCCTTCCCTAAATTTAAGCACGGCTTAAAAAGGACCCATTTCACTGACTGCTGACCCAGTTTTGGATCCGTTGATGTATTTATGATTACTGTTTTTGGTTTTTTCTGTCTTGTTCGCACACATTTGTCTACTGGCTCATATACAAATAAAAATAAATAAATGAATAAATAAATAAATATATTGCCCCACATCCCGCTGGACAATTGGAGCCCTCTATCTAGGTTGACCAGAGGTTCAAAAGAAAAAGAAAAAGGAAAAGGACTAGCTTTTGCCAGTGGATGGCAGAACTACACTTTAGTAGTGGGGGAAATAAAGGGATTGGGGGAGGGGGCCTGGACATTAACTGCAATTTACCTGTGCCTAAGGACATCAAACACAAAGGAGCTTCTGTGCCTGGCCCCATCGCAAGCAGTCTCTCTGCATTAAGTGTTACAATAAAATTGCCAATTATGACATTTATTTAGTGTAAAACAAATGGCCTGTTATGCTGATTTGTAAAACACGCATTGCAACCTAATTCTTCTGTGCAAGATTGCGCTCATTCCTGCCTGCAGCGGAGCCCCTGAAAACCCTCTCCCCAAAACCGGGACAGTGTTTTCATAAGACAAATACTGTTGGGGGCGTGGAGATGGCAGGGGGGTGAGGTGTGTACAGAGCACCGAATTCCAGGGCAGTCCTGGCAAAACCGGGGAACATTGTCACCCTCCCACTATGACCCAGCTCAAGGATGGATAAAGTTGCTTCGAGTGACATAAGGCCAGTTGACAACTCCACACCCGTAGGAAAGCTAATGCATGGCTCTGAAATAGGCGCAAGTCAGGTGGATGCAGCCCGTCCGGCTTTATTGATTGCATTGTGGGACTTGCAGTCCTGCGTTTACAATGGAAAAAGCAAAACTAAAGCTGCGAAGAATAAATATAGGACTAGGTGGACTACACTCGCCGGGCATGCTTCTTGCTCAGCGCCATGCTAATGTCTTCAAGAATTGCCTAAAAGGAATGTGACACCTTGCACCCAACCTCCTTCACTCTCCAGCTGTGTGTACGACTTAATTTGAGGATTAAGAATGCCCGGCATCCCCAGCAGCAAACCCAGAACACATCTGCCTTAAAACATGTGCAATATAAAAGAAACACCCCCAACAGCGATATTCAGTGGATTCAGAGTCCGGGTGGATAGCTCAATGGGTAAAGGTTCACCTCAGGGAGTAAGACTGAATTTTACAAGCTCGGATTCCAGTTAGAGAAGACTCAGCCCTTCATACGTCCGAGGTCAATGAAGTAGATACTGTTAAACTCGGGAATAACAACAGCTGTTTTCACAACGCTTAAAAGTGGGAAGAATCCAGCATTAAGTGCTTTATAAAAGACCTGACATACAACAGACAGCCCCCAACTCTTTTACGCAGTATCTGAAACAGATCACAACAGCTGAAACTGACCACGGGCTCTGAAATGTTCCACTTTAGCTGAAGCAGCGCGCACTACTGGAAACTGACCACAGGAACTGACATGACCGAAGTGCCTGGAATGGAACACAGTGACTTATACTGTTTACCCTCTCTGAAACTACCACATTACCCCTAAATATTGCTGCAATCGAATTTCTGAAAACGATTTTAGGAGCGTAACTGCAAATTGTGCAGTATTGTTAAAATATTATGTTGGGGAGATGCTCTGTTTTTATATCATTTTTGATGCCATGTGTTGTCTTGTCAATTATGCGCATTCTTTGTTTTTTTTAATGTTATGCGTGTGAAAGGTTGTGTATAATAACTATTTCGTACAATAAATAAATACAAAAAAAATTACCCCTTCTTGTCCACGGTAACCAAAACTCTCCAAATTGCCTCTATCTCAGCCCAGTAACTCAAAATGACTACAATGTCCGTAGCTGGTTACAATCTCTTAAAATGACCACAGCACTTGAAACTGACCACAATAAATGGCACTGACCAGAACAGCAAAGTCTAACCAGAGTACCTAAAATTGACACCAAAATGTAAAATTGAACTTTTCAATTAAAACTGAACAAAAAGCCTACAAGTAATTTCAATACATAGAACGTCTGCGCTCCCTGCAATCGGCAATACCTGCCAATCGCACCACCTTAAACTGAGCACAGGACCTGAAATTGAACACAATACCGTGAAATGCTAATATTATCTGAAACTGACCTTTAATCAAAATTGGCCCTACCATCTAAAATTAATTGTGGGGTCATATTCCACTGTGTGTAGTTGTGGGGTCCTTTTCAACTATGCACAGTGCACGAACAGTCCATGAAATGCATGCACGTGACGGAACAATGTACGCATGGTTTTTTACACACTGCAATTTTTGTGTATTTTTTTGGGTGGAGAATGGTTATGGATCATAGTTTCTGAATCAGAAAACTGTTCCAACAGCCCCTCTGCCCTCATGCAATTTTGATGCGGGCGCAATGCCTTGAATTATTCTGGAATGTGCATCTTTTTGCACCTGCAAAAAGCAGCCTCGTTTCATAGAAATTGCTGTAAAATCTATACGCTGTGCACGGCCATTTACAATGTGTTCTGTCCCAGGCTTAAACATCGAGAAATGTATTGCACCACCTGTGACCACAATACCCAAAACTGAATACATGGGGCCTCATTATGAAAGTATTTTCTGATTGGACGGTGAGGATCACAGATATGTGCACTTCTGCGCCAGCAATGCCATCCCTGAAATTGTGATTGTTTTCTCTACAAACTGCAAACGATGCACACAAATCTGGGTGAACCATAGTGCACATTTTGTGTAAACAATCGTAAATACTTCGTGCCATGTACATGGACATGTACACAGTCCCCTATGGAAATACAAAGAGATGGCAAATTCCATAGTCCCTTCTACAACATCAAGACCATATGCTGGAGGAGATGTTCCCTAGAGAGGATGGAGGTGTGGTGACATTTCGGTCTTTGCAGCCATCGTTCCTTTCAAATACTTGAAAATCGCCTGGAGTGGCAAAGAAGGCCGTGGATAAAAGATGCAGGCTTTTAACACCTCCTGCACTTGAAAGGTTAGGCCCATTGTCTGATACTCAAGACACTACCTGCCGCCGACCACAATATCTGAAACTGAACGCACGAAAGGAAACTAGCATCAGCTCATCACACTACCTAAAACTGAATGCATTGCCTAAAATAGAGCATACCATTTTAAACTGAACACACTGCCAGAAACTAGTCACTCTACCTGAAACATACAATAATTGAAATTGACAGCAATCCTTAGAACTAATTGCACTATATGAAACTAACAGCACAGTGAAAATGACCAGACCACATGAAATTAACCACACTACCTGAAACTGACCACATTACCTGGACATAACATATCTTGAAACCGACTCTAATATGGAAAATGACCACTCTTACTGAAACCTACTATAATACCCAAAACTGACCATGATCCTTAAATCTGACTGCACTAAATGAAAATAACAGCAACATCTGAAAATGATCACACTACCTAAAACTGAATGCATTGTCTGATATTGACAATACCAAAAACTCTCACACTGCCCACACTACCTGAACCTGACAACCTTTCCTGAAACAGGCTAATTCCTGAGATATGCAATTATTGAAATCTACTGCCCTACATGTAGCTAACAGCAACACCTGAAACTAACCACACTACACGAAATTGAGCACACTTCCTGAAACAGACCACACTACCTGCAAGAGCCCAATTTCTTAAATAAACCACGAGCCTTTAAACGGACAATACTTGAAACGTATTGCCCTACATGAAACTAACAGAAAAACAAGAAACTTACCACAACACCTGAAACTGACCACACTACCTGGGCACAAAACCATCACTCAAACCTGCACATACTATCTGAAACTGGAGACACTGAAAACTGAGCACACCATCTAAAATTAAAACTGAAACATAATGACTATGCTTTGACATCTGAAGCTGACTACAGTACCCAAAACCAACCAGAAATCAGGCCATACCTCAAATTGACCTCAAAAAATGAAACTGACAGTGCTAAGGGAAAGTACCTGGAGCTGGCCACTCAGCCTTAAACTGACCACAGGACTTGAAATAGACAACAGTTACTAAAACTGACCGCTGGACCTAAAAACATCATTACATCTGGAACGAGTGTTCTGCCTGAAACTGACAAAAATAATAAACGTGAAGAAAATGCTTGAGGCTGACTGCACTGTCTAAAACTCACAATATGTGAAATTGGCCACAGTAACCGAAACTGACCAGATAAGTGTACGAAACATAAACTATATCAAACTGAAATCAGGGACTGAAACAAACACCCCTATGGAAAATACTGCATTACTCCATACTAAACATTGTACATGAAACTACCCACACTAGCTACAATTCAGCACAATATTTGAAAAAGGTAGCACTAACCGAAACTCACCACACTATGTAATGTAATGTAAAGCTGATGTGTATAGTGCCCCTCTGCCATTTTTGCTGTTCTCGATGCACGTGGTTCTGTAAAAAAAGAGAAATGGTGTTGGTGGTGGCATAGCAGGAGAGGCAGGTGCAGGACTTGTGGTGCTGATGGGTGAAGATCAGACGCACCCAGTTCCTGAGTGCCGTGCGTGCATTTTATGGGTTTGGTGGAGAGATGCTTGGATATGATATCGAGTGGAGGAGCCCTAGATCTGATAGACTACAACAACTTGGTTTCTAGTTAGCCGCTGATATGGGGGGGGTGATAGGGCTAAAGAGGAGAGCTTCACCATATCTAGATTAATGTTCAAGTGACAATGACCAGTGATGGCCTGGGTGGTTTGTCTGTATAATGTAAGATGGTTGGAGATGTCAGGAGGTAGTCCGTTAGTTGGGAAAAAAGGTGGAGTAGCCAAACGAGGGGTGCAATTAGTGGGGGGAGAGAAAAACTAGGTGGCATTCAGCAAAATGATGTCAGAACAGTCTGGTCTCCGACCAGCACCCTGGCCTCTGCAACAGCTTCCATGTCACTAGCTAACCATGCCACTGTGAAAACCTGTCTTTCCTTCTCTCTATCGCTGTCTTTCTCTATTTCTTTTTTTCCACATGCAAAAAGTGTACAATGGATCCCCACGGGGTCTGCCTGCTTTATACTGGACCCCGATCTCCAGCATTGCCCCGGCAGGAAAAGCCATACAGGTGCAAATGCTGGAGCATATGGTAGAGAGGAAGAGAGGCAGCGGAAATGCGAGTTGTGTTCCGCCCCCTCCTCTCAGCCATAAAAATGAATGAAAATGAGCCGTAGCATCAATGTAAGGCGTAAAAGCTGCGTTCCGGTGACTTCATAGCTCAATTGAACATGTGAAACCTGAAACTGACGATACTATCTGCAGCTGACAGCAATACCTGAAACAGACCACCCACACTACCTGAAAACACTTACAGTACCTGAAACTGACCACACAGTCCAGGAACTGACAGCAACACTTGAAACAGCCAGCACTGTTCTAAACTTAGTACAGTAAATCGGAAATGGGCACACTACATATAAATGAACAAGCGAAGGAGCACAGTGCATAAAAGTAACCACATTACTTGAAACTGACCACACTGCCCAATACTGAGTAAAATCACTGAATCTATCCATGATACCCCGAGCGGACTAATATGCCTAAAACTGAACACTGGATGCTGTGCCTGGAACTCACTATACTAAATAATACTTCAAATTGTGTCATATTGACCACAGAACCTAGAACTGATCACAGCACATGAAATTCACCTAAATACATACAACCAAACACAGTGCCTGAAACTGACAACACTATTGCGACACCTATGTCACCCCAGACTGACCACACATTACCAGAAACTTAAAACACTACCTGATGCAACCATATTACTCGGTACCAGTCACTTTACTAGAAACCGAGTACTGTTCATGAAACTGACCATAGGGCATAACACCAGGTACACTCACTGTCCCCTGACATCACTAATGCAACACCTATGTCACCCCAGACTGACCACACAGGTACACCCGCCGTCCCATGTGACAGGTTAAGTGTGCAGAGGGCAAGCAAGGACCAGATCGAGGATCGAGGTTCGAGGACCTCGACCCCGTCCCTCTTAATAGCTAGCACTCTCTCTGAAATAAACACTCATGCCGTATCTGATTTCACACCCCACGTCAATAAGAAGACCAATGAGAAATGCATGTTATCTAGCGCTTCGGGTCGCATTACCCAGCTTCTCAACGCCCTCAGTGTTATTACCCAGTTCAATGCTGTTTAATGTATCGACCTGCTGAAGGGTGGCGGGCTGAGTCGGCTCCGCCGGGATTCCAAACTGTGACTGAAGGATGCGCGCAGACCTCGGAAGCAAGCCCTTGACCCGATTATCTACACGGCCTAATCAGCATCTACGAAAGAGGTGCTTCTCTGGCGGACAGGGCTATATTTAAAGAAAAAAATACTTTTAAAACATGACCTTTTTTAGAGCTACTGGTTGGATTAAGGCTCAAAATTGGTCACCGTCAAAATGTGCGTACTCAAAATGTCTGCCTATGGCTCTCCTATGGGACGAAAGCCCCCTGGCAAAGGCTGCAGGAGAGTTGATTGGCGTGCGGGTTGTTGTGGGTAATTGGCCTTTTTTCTGCACGATAGAGGTTTTTTAAACATGTGCCATTATTTTCTTTCCATATAATTGGGGTTGTTTGGTATTAGTCCCAGTGGGTATAGTTTCTTTTAAAGCATGACAATTACATCACAGTGATGGTCTTCAAATAGGGCAACGCGTGTCTGTGATTGCTGTACGTCTTTGAGGCATGTTTTTTCTTAGGCTGCTCAAAATGAACCTCCGATTGTGACGCGCACAGCAGATTGGATTTTTGGCAATCTCGCGTTTCTGTGTCTGCACTTTTACAGTGACACATAACCCAGAAGGGACCAGAACAGGGCTCGGACCCGCATAACAAAACCTTTCATTGAACACCTGCTAATACATGCCCAGCTCTGTGCTGCCCACCCAAAGTGCGCAATATATCAGAACAAATGCACTATATATCAGAAAGAATGCACTCTCTG
Organism: Ambystoma mexicanum; assembly: GCF_040938575.1. NCBI lineage: Eukaryota > Metazoa > Chordata > Amphibia > Caudata > Ambystomatidae > Ambystoma > Ambystoma mexicanum. The sequence goes on from NC_090934.1 coordinate 264,271,197, forward strand.
CTGAATTGATATATCGCTATCTATGAATTATATATTGTTGAAGTGTCCAGATCTTCCCTGTATGCAATATAAGGACTGCGGGCTGTACAGGCACTCTGCGCTTTACGCACTTACTTTGCCTCATATAAAAGCGCTGTAATTGATGTATACAGTATTGGTAAAGTGCTGTGCATATCCTCTGTGCTGTATGTGCATTGGATTACTAGCTCCACTGAAGTGCAGTGTCTCACAATTGCGCAATGTAGTGATAAAGTGCTGTAAGTGCGCTTGGCGCTGTATTGATATCGTGACGTACATACACCATTAGCTGTATTGGTAAAGTGCTGTAAATGTATTTTGTGCTGCATGGGTAAAGTGCTGTAAGTGCAGTACCAGCTCTATTGGGGAAGTGCAGTACAGTCCACCTACTGTGCGCTGCATAGTATGTGCATGCACTCTGGCTGCACTGATAACGCACCATACGTGCAGTGTTAGCTACATTTGTGAAGTATTAGCCATACCACGTGTGCTGAATATAATGATAAAGTGCTTTACGCGCTGTGCATTGTATTGCGAAAGTGATGTCTGTCCTTGGTGTATTGGTAACGTGCTGTGCTCGCATTATGCGCGGATATCGCGGTCGAAGTGTTTTCCCTCTTTACGCTGATGCCAGACACAGTCCCCCATGCATGTGTTCCCTCCTCTGGCTATGCAGTTCCTGCTCTCTGATCTCCCCTGATCCCGGAGAATTACCCTTAGCAGCTTCCCGGTCTCCCCGTGTAGCCCCGCTTCCAGTTGAGCCCTCTGCTGCTGCTCCCTGATGGCCCCCTCTTTACCTCCGTGCCATGCTCAGCCCTTCGCTGCTCGCGCCGGGTCTCGTCCTTTCCGTCGCTCCCCTCTGTATCTCTGTGTCCCGGGAAGACCCGTGCTGCTCTTCTCTGAACTCCACTTCCGAGCCCTCAATCACCGGGAGTTGATTGAGGGCTCTGCTGCTCTCGGTCGCCACTCGCTATCTCCGTGTCCTGGGAAATGCTCTCCTGTTGCTGCTCTTTGAGCGCATCACTTCGGCGCGTATCCTCGGCTGCTGCTCTCGGATCTCCCCTCTGTGCACCGTCTGTCCCTGGCCTCTGCTCGCTTTTGCTTTGACCTCTTCCTCCAGATCCGGCAATGGTCTCTGCTCCTCTTCTAGACTCCCACCCGCTCTCTTCCACAACTTATCCTCCTCTTCCTCCTCCCCTCCTTCGACTTCCTCTGCCGCCGCCACCGCCCCTCCGCCTTCTCTTCTCCAGTCCCACCCTCAGCTTGCTCCATCCCCTCCTTCGGGTTCACTCATTCCTTTCTCCCCGAGTCACCGCGCCGCTTGTTTCTCGTTTACCTGCAGTCATTGCGCTTACTTCGCTATCTCGCTTCTCTTTTGCTCTCCTCTCTTTGACTCGCTCCTGCTCTCTCTCTCCTTTGCACCCACCTTCTTAATCTCGCTCAGTCCGCTTTCTCACCTTTCTATCTTCCTTGCGTTCCGTCTTCTTTCTCCCTGCGTCCCCATTCTCACTTTCTACCTCCTCATTTCTATTGTCCCGTCTATTCGTTTATGCCTTTTCTTCTATGACCCCTCCATTTCTCTCCCCTCCTTTCACAAACTCTCTCTTGCCTCTCTCCAACCTATCTTTCTCCCTCTGTCCTCTCTCTTCTAGCCTCTATCCCTCTTTCTTTCCCCACTCTTTTTCTGCCTCCTTTTACCCCAAACAATACAGTACAGCAATGCTTTTTTGGCCTTACCCTTGAATTTATATTTATTGGCAAGGTTTTTCAACTATACTAAAGCAGTGCCATGCTAGATGAGCGCCTGGAGACCATGCAAATGGCAGCGGTGCGCTATATAAATCCCAGTACAGCGCTTGAGTTTAACGTGGTGTTGCAGGCTGTTATGTGATTTGCGTTTTTTTCCTTCTGCCTCTCGGTTGTCTCCCAGCAGGGTCTGGATCATCTCTGCATCGTTAACCTCTGCGAAGCCTTGACCTTGATGCACAGTTCCTTGTAGTAGTGTTTTCTGATGTTTTCCTGCTTGGAGCCTTGCAAGGGAAAGTGGATCCTGTTTTGCACCACACCTAGTTGCATTTCATACAGACGACGTGTGACGATGGCCTCCCGCTTGGCCCTCAAGGTGCCCCACCCGTTACGCGATGTCATGCCAGGGGCAGAATGGGGAAGATCCGCCCGCATACCCCACAACATTGCCGCTACTGGACCTTTAAGGAAGAAGACACAATATTAAGCTGAAATCCGGCATCTCTGTGGTGTTTGGCCCATTTTGATATCACTCCCAGCAGACATGTGCGATTCTGCCGAATCCAAGAGGGTGGACAAGGTGTATAAAGACTCATCGGCCTTCAGGGGGAAGTGCGAAAGTCAAATGATACACACCTCAACATGTGAAGTCTGGGTGGCCCAACCAATCAGTGAATTAGGGAGGATTATCACACTCAGCTGCAAATCCTAACCCCAAGCCTGGCCCAGGGAATTGAAGGAGTCGTTATGAAAGCCCAGTATGTGAAAAGAATAGTGCAGGAGTTTGGAGTGGCAGAGCAGTAAGTGGAGGAATGGAGACATTGGAAGCGCAGGAGGATTTGGTGGTGGAGGAGGAGTTAGAGGTGCAGCAGGATTTGGAGGTGCAAGAGGATTAGCAAGAGCAGGAGTGTAGACAGAGCAAGAGGTTGGAGGAGTTAAAGAGGCAAGAGAAAGAAAGGAAGCAGGAGAGGTTGGAGGAGGTGGGGAAGGGGGAAAGAAGAGAACCACCAGAAGAGAGCGAGGCAGAGAAGGTGAAGTTGGCAGGAGGAAGGAGAGGGAGTTGGAGGAGTACATGAGAGAGTCGGGCATTGGTAATTCCATTGGAGACATAGGGAGAGTGCCAAACAGACAGCAAAAGGATCAAGCATGTGGCAGAACACAGAGGAGGATAGACAACAACCAGTTTGAAGGCTAGAGGTGAGGTCTAGTGCAAGGCCCTTAGGTGTAAGTGTCTGTTCGGTGAGGATGGGGCTGGGAGGTTATAGGCTCAGGACTCAATGCCAGGGAGGTGAATCCGACCCCAATCAGGAACCTGGACACCCTCCAGTCCTACGTCATTTCTGGGAAACACTGTGAACCCTGTACTGCAACAAGAAAACCTAAGACATCTTGGCAGTGCTATGCGCTCAATAACCAAGACATCATTCGACTCTGTTCTGTTCAAGAGATTGTGAGTCACGCCGTGGAGAGACCCAGAGAAAGATTTGGAGAACGCCTTTGAATTAAGAGGACTTTTTCATATTATAACCCCTTTTCAGTTGATCAACATTGTAAACAGCCCAGAATAAACATTGCAAAATGAAACCATAAGTTGCATCCTTTGTGGTGTCCACTTGGCTTATTGGCAGATGGTATCAGAAGTGTGATCCATCGAAGCCTTATTGGAGGGCCCAACTCTCATCTCCAGACACAACCCCTCAAGGTACTCAAGATACAAGACAAGGACCAGCTGTCCCTCCATGCCATCAAGGAACTGCTGGCTTTTACTTCTTCATCATAGACGATGTTGACATCCCTATCAGAAGTTGAGTGTTAGTGCCTATAGGATTGAGGTTAGAGTTTCCAGAGGGAACCTATTGGAGAATTTCCTCCAAATCAGGGTAAGTCCCAGTGGCAGCTGGCAATTTTGTTAATTGGAGGGGCAAAAACATTTCCCATGGATATGTGAGAGCGACCAAGCAATAGCGCATTGGAAGTTCTTCCCCCGAGAACATTTTCTAAATAATGGTCTACAATTGTGACATTTACACACAATTTCTGTGAACAATTGAGTAAAAAGTCACAGTTTAAAGTCAGCTTGGTAGGGTAAAATGGGAAGAAATCCATGGGAAGCCAAGTCACTAACAGTCCACAGGAGCATTTTCCAACACATTGTCATGATGCCTTTGTCCACTATATGATAGTGTAAAAAAAAAATTGGCCCTACATGCCCATGCTGGCTGCACCAAGATATGCTAGTAGTTTCACATAAGTACATTTTTTATTTTGTCCATATTGTCAGTTATGATACTATAAGAAACCATATCTATGATGATGGCTCTGCCAATATATGGCATTATACCGACACAAGAACATACTCCTGTTGGGTTTGTCACCAATACCAGTACAAAAATGCCATGCCATAATAAGAAAAACTGCCCACACTGGTTGCACCAATGTAGGCCAGTATGGCCATGTAAGAACACTCATATTAGCTTTGGCCTTAACACCGGGAAAAAAAGTCAATCCACAATAAGAAAACATGTCTTTGCTGGCTGCTTATATGCTCCACCCATGTAAGAACACTCATGAAGGTGGCTCTGCTCTTAAAGCCAGTATAAAATGCCATGCCGCAGTAAGAAAACATGTCTTTGATGGCTGCAAAAATATAACCTTCCCTCCACGTATGAAAAATCATCATGTTTACTTTACCCTTAACTCCAGTGTAAAATGTCATGCCATAGTAAGAAAACATGTCTGCACTGGCTACACACATGTCCCATCAAATGTGAGAACAGTCATGTTGGCTTTGCCTTTAACACCAGTATTGAATTCCATGCCCTAGTAAGACAACAGGTGTTTGCTAATTACACACATACCCCCCATGTAAGAACAATCCTCATGTTTGTTTTGCCCTTAGAGCCGGTATAAAATGCCATGCCGTTGTAATGAAACATGTATTTGCTGGCTGCACAAATGGACCCCCACCATATGCTGAGAACACTTACACTGGCTCTCCCCACGTAAGAAAAATCTTTATGTTGGCTTTGCTCACTTATGTGCTGGGGAGGGCAGAGCCTATAATGATTCTTAATGGTGTGGGATGTTTTTATCCACGCATCCAAGCCCTACCTCAAAACTGTGCAGTACTGACATGGAAAACATCATGATGGCCAGAGCTTCCCAGAAAATGCACAGGGAAATGCATGAAGAATAGGCTGCCACTCATTTTTGCCGATGTTATGGGCACAGAAGGACACTGCCTAAAACCACCATTGGACTACCCACACAGTAGTCTGAAACCATTGGGAATGGCAATGCTGATTGCCAAAAGCAAACCCATAACTGTTGGGAATTCATTTTCTTAAATCCCAAAAAGGGGTGTAGTACCAGTACTCACCACTATCCAAAAGCCGGCGTTTTAAAACACCAGATTTTACTTTTTGTATAAAACTGAATAAATGAACCCAAAGCAGGCCAAAGAAAGACTTACTGAGAGGTGGATCCAATGTAAAGTTATATTCTGAAGTGACTTGAAGGTTTATAACAAGACTGGCTGAGCTGTGGATTTCAGCAGTTTAAGTAAATTTGGACTGAAAGACACTAAAAAATCTAAATGTTTAAATTGACTGAGTGACCTACTTTTGAGTGTCACATAGGCTGCAATTGTTTAAATGTCATAGTTTTAAACTTAGAATCAGCATTCTAGCTGCATATGTAAACATTGTCTTGACTTAAACTGGGTAACAAAAAGTGACATTTTATCGGAAACCTGGCTTAAGGAACTGAATTCTGCCTGGCAACTACCCCCATCAGGAGTGAAACTTGAGTCACAGCTGTGTTCCCAGGCCTATCTGCCTTTTGCTGGCCACACTAAGGATATGCCATCTCTCTGATAATTGAATTAAGGGGAGCCCCCACAGAATACAGGAGCTCTGAACAATGCAACCCCCTTCACCCAGGCAGATGGTTTATTGCAGATGTCGTAAATGTAGCTTCCTCCTGGAAGGGAAGGGGAGGAGCACTGCCTGTAAGAGCCAGCTGGCTTGGCAGAACTGGAAAAACCAGAAATTCAACCTTGTGCTGGGGGGAAACCACACCCCTTTGGGGCCAGAACATAACTCTAAAAAGATGGATCATTCATAGAGCGGACTTGTGAAAATTATTTAAATGACACCATAATTCTTGTGATTTTTCTGCCCACATTTTAAGACGTGTTAGGACCCGGTGGTATGTTCAGGGGGGTTTTAGCGGAAAAGAGGATATTACTCAAAATGTGTGCATGTGAAAAATCTGACACTTCATCAACTAATGTCCATACTCCTTGCGCACATGTGTGTAAATTTGGGTTAATGTCCGATATTGCAAAATCAGTTAAAAAGTGAAATATGTGCCATTTCTGAATGCAAGCCCCCAGGAAGAGCAGAGTTTGAACAGGGGATACCTCCTGTGATATGTGAGGGGTGCGTGTAATTTTAAAACAATATGTACCTCTGCAAATATGTATTTGGTTCAAATCTAGATTTGTGTGCAAGTTGACAGGAGGAGTGGACTTTCTGCAGGCTGTAAAATGACATCACTCTGACACAACTTAGCTCCCCCAATCAGGGGAGAAATGAAAGCTTGGCCAATGATAAGTGGAGAGGGGTAGAGCCTAGTGATGCTGCACACACACCCATTTTCAAAACACATAAAAGCAGACAGACAGGACAGATAGGGACCTTCAAATCCATTTGCAGCTGGAAGCTCTCCCGGAAAATCCATACTTTACCTCCCTCAACCTTCAGAGAGCAGACATAGAGACTTCAAATCTATCAAATATCCAGAACCAGAAACCCAGACCAGACCAGCAGAGCAGAGCTGACCCAGATCACTGTGAAGTGCAGAGACCAGAGTCCAGTCTAAAACCTGACCAGATCCGTGGCGAGGCCCATTTAACTCAAGAATATAGTGTGAGTACCTAGAAAACTGTGCAGAACCAATCTCTTAGTTAAAATAATATAATCCAAGCTATTTTAATCTAAGTAGAACTGCCTCCTAACTGTCACCTGTCATTTGTAAAGCTGTCACTTGTCATTTTCTAGTTGCAAGCTGCACTTGTCTTTTTGAACTTTAAAATTTCAAATCTGAAAAACGACCTTTATTTAATCGCTCATATCTCCGTGACCGTTTGTGCTAGAGACTTGCAGTAACTTTCCTCTGAAAGCTGGGAATCGTGGCTTTTCTAGGAACCTAGAACCGCATTCCTACCCCCTATACTTTTGCCGTAATCGCGGAAAAAGCATTCGCGAATTTGCCGCGATTTGCAAATTTCTCCACGTGTAAAAATCTGCTGCTGCTTGCCTTCCGTTGCAAAAATTCGTTTGCAACCTGACAACCATTATAGAGCATTGCTAAAGTGATCCTGACCTCATCCCAAGTATATTTCACTCACCCTGAACCTCCTAAAGGGAATTAAAACCATTTTTAGCATATTTATTCTTCATTGCCAGCACATTTAAAAGCATTTGGGCCTGTGTTTTCAACTTCTGTAGTCTAAGTTGCTGGGGTGAACTGAATTACATTTGATTGCATTTCTGAGAACTGTGTGCCTTCCTTCCATTTCCTTGCATTGCATAAAAGGGGGGGGTGAATTGTCCAAGAAAGTGATTACATTGTCTTTTGCTGAAATCCTATCAAGTTATTTTCTGTACTGCATTTCATTCCACATTGCATCCATGTGAAACCATAAAAGTATTGTTGCTATCTTATCCATCCTATAACCACCCATCATTGATTATAAAGAAGTGTGCTAGTGCCAGATTCTCCGTTGTTAATCTTTATCATATCAGATTAAGTGTGATATTCAATTATTAATTATTAAAAAGTGTGATAGATATATATTGCTTTACTTCTCAAATAAACCTTTTAACTTGCAAAACAGAACTACTTCTTGGCTCAGTGGGGTCAGGGGGATTCTGAGAGAGGGGTGTTATATAGGGGTAGTCATCCAGAACGCATGAACTGGACATAAAGATATATCAATAAGGGTTTTCATTCAGTATTATAGACTAGGCGTTGACTTAGCTGTAGTGTTGAATTGAATCCTCTTACAAATTGGGGGCTCGTGCCGGACGTTTGGGTTAGATCTATCACTTGTGCAGATTAATACAGTGTGCCAGCTGACCAGATACACTATCCGGTCGGATCACCACGCTGTGTTACGCTGTAAACCACTCCTCAAAGGAACGCTCTAAGAAAAAGGTCTGTTTTGCAAAAATAAAATACTAATTTCTGTAAGTCAGGACAGAGACCAATCTCTAGAATGACGACCTTAGTAGACATGAAAATAGCCAGAGAGTACTTCTTACATAAGTTATTTGTGAGAGGTGAGTGGACTCACCAGGACCGCATGGTCTGGTTGCAGGCCATCACGCAACAGGTCACTGAAACAGGGTCAGATATATGGGGAGATCAGGGTCCCCTACATGTGGCCCTGAGTGAACTATACATGGCTCCTAAAGCTAAGGATGAACAAGACAAGATGGTTAGGATAGCGGCATACTTGTACCTATATATGGGAGACATGCAGGATAAATGTACTGAAAGCCAAGATCTGGCGAATAAGCGACAGATGGCGTTAGAGAAGGTCCAATCTGACCTGGTCTCTTCTGAGCAGAGGCTGCAGGGGAGCCAGGAGTCAGAAAATGAGAGTAGACAGCACATCATTAAAATAAAGAGGGATATGGACATCCTGCAACAGGAAAAGGCTGACCAGGATACCAGATTTCTGGCCTTGCAGAAGGAGTACCAAGAAGGTTTGGACTCCCTACTGCAGAGCCAGAAAAAGCTGGAGCAACAGTTAGACTTCAATAGGGCATGTGCTGAGCAGGTAGTCACCCTGCAAAGCCACCTAGATAGGGAGAAGGCAGAGAGCAATAAACTGATTTTGAAAGACCTGGATACCCAGGCAGAGTTTGACCAGGAGCGCCAGAAAGCTGGTGCCTTCCAAAGGCAAAGGGACGACCTGGCGGCACAGATGCAGGCTCTTAGTCAGGAAAGGGATACCTTAGGCCAGGAAGTCTGCCACTTAAGAAGAAAAATGGAAGAAAATCACCTGGCCCACCAGGGACTGGGTGACCTCCAAAAAGAACACCAGGACTTGCTAGAGCACACCAGGAGGGTGGAGGAGGCTCTGGCAAGACAGGAGCAGGCCAATAGGGACACAACTCAGGAGGTAAACCTCCTGCAGCAAAGACTGGCCCAGTTCTCCAGGACCAACCAGGAAGCACAGAGGGAAAATGAGGCCCTCTGTCAACACAATGATAGGCTCCAACAACAGGTAGCGATGCAGGAGAGACTGATAGAGTCTAGTAAGGCCTTAACTGAGGAACTGAAGGCACAAATGCAGGCTCTTGCATTGCAACAGGGAGCAGGGGCGGATAGAGATGAGGTTCGCTGGGAAAGGGAAACTCCGGAGCATAACCTCAGGAGCCCTAGTACCAGAGGCCCTCATACCTCTCAGTCCCTGGACTCTGCCACCCCCATGTTCCCTGGCGCACATGAGCACAGGGCCACAGGGATGGCAGACTACTATCCAGACAAAAGCATGGGGCTCATAGGCCAGTACCACCCAGGAATGGAGGGGCGGGCATCCGGGTATGGGCACCCAAGCACATTGCAATTTAATGGGGAACCCCAGGAGAGTAGACCCATTAAGGGCATCCTGAAAACCTCTGCCCAGTTAGGTCAGTGGAGGGGGTACCCATCAAATCCTGGCAGCAAAGAGGAATCTGAAGACTCCTCTGAACTCCGCAGGACACAGGAGACCAGGTCCCCACATTCTGCCAGCCATTCCCAGGCTCGCAGAATCCGGGAAAACCTGGAAGAGCAGACAGGAACCTCTGGGAGCAGTGCCTCTGAGTCAGAGGATGAATGGACAAGGGTTACCCGAACCAAAAAGGCCAATCAGGCAAAAAGGGCCTTGCTTAAGGACCCCTTAAAGCAGATTAAGGCGATCAGGAGCGTCATCACGCCTTACCATAAGAACGCTAAGTATTCTGTTTGGGAGCACCTAGAGTTGTTTGAGCAAATGATGGAGACTTTCCATTTGAAGGAAAGCCAAAGCTGTATTCAATATCTAAAGTGGACCTTCTCCCCGGAATACTCCAGTTTCTTTGCGGGGCTGGAGGACCAAAATCATTTAAGATGGTCCACCTATAAGGCGGCCATCTTGAAACATTTTTCTGTTCACAGAAATCCTCAAGAGGCTCGCAAGGCAGCCTACAATTTGCAATGTGGGGAGGATCAGGCCCCACAAGAATTTGTGCAAGAACTGAAACGTGCTTTTGCGCAGACCACCAGAAGGGTGCGCACGGACAGTAGAGAATTCATTAATACATTTTTTCATGCCTTGCCCAAATACATAATGACCCAGCTCGTGAGGGATTTTCACGAGAAAAGATCTTTAGACTGGGTCATTGAACAGGCTACCCGGATCTATGAGGTGCAGAAACCGGTAGATAGCAAAAGTAATGCCCAGAAAAACCCCAAAGCCAACAACACCCATGCTGCTGCCAAGGTGGCAGAGGTAAAGGTCACCCCCGTTTTAGATTTGGAGATGGGGGGGCCTAAAAACCTACCTGCACCTAATAATGCTAGGCCCAGAAGGTCCTCGGGCCAGTCACAGACAGGGAGCCAGGGAGCCAACCCCAATGGGGTCCCTCGCTCTCCTGACTATGTAAGTCCTCGCTTCAAAGGTAACAGTCCAATCCTGGGTTATGTGTGGACTCCCCCAGCCCAAGGGGGGGGATCCAACCGAGCACTGAACCCAGGGAACTTCCCTCCAAACTTCCCACAGGAGGGCAGAAATTCTCCAAATCCTGGACAGAACTTTTTCCCCAGGTATCCACCCAATTTCCAACCCCAAAATCATCCATCCTTCTTTCCCCAATTCCCTGAGCCCAGGCAACCTAATCCGGGAGAGGGGAGGCCAAGGGTGGAGGGGTATCCAAATCTTCCCAACCAGGGGTACTACCAAAGAAGGGATAGCTACCCTTCCCGGGATCAGCCCAGGGGAGAAAACAGGGCCCCGTATCAGCCTGAGCGGGTTTCCCAGAGCGCCAGGTTCAAAACATGGCGCGGGATCTGGGTCACATACTGAGGGCTCAGCAGAACCCTCAGATCGGCATGCCGGCGCAGAATGCACCCAATTCTGGACCTGGTGCCCCAGAACAATGACGGGGGCAGCACCCCGATAACTCACCGGTTCCCAGGGAGGAGGCACAAGGGGAAGGGGGGTGTAAAGCCTTGGAGGAAGCTTCCTTCCTCACTTGTAAACAGCCCCTGGAAACCCAGGAACCGGAAACAAAATCTCTTGCCCCTGAAAGTCTGCCTCCTAAGGAGCAGAGGGGGGGTAGGAGAAACAAAAGACCCAAACAGACTCAGTTTGAGGAGGAGGTACAGATCTTCCAATTTGAGGGAGAGGGATCCTCAGAGGATCCTGGGAAAAGGATCTTCTCCTTCAGAGAGGGGGGAACTCCTCCCAAAGAAAAATGGGTCCCTAGGGATGCAAATCCAGACTGGGGAGATGTGGAGACTGAGCTACCGCCGCCCACCATCTCATCCCAGAACCAACAGCAAGAAAATCCCCTGGTTCAAACCCATCCTGGTGACTGCCTCCAAAAAGGGGGGGGGCGGCCCGGAACCGGAGCCAGGGGAACCCACAATGGCTCTGATCTCCAGTTGCCAATTTTTTCTTTCAGATTCCCAAGGCTCTCCACAGAATTCTGCCCAAATCTCTGTGCTAGCGATGTCCAAAACCAGAAAATTAGCCCACCAGTTGTCCAAAAATGTACATTATCTGTGCCCCCTTGAGGAGAAGGAGGGAAGATATAATGCCCCGGTACAAGTACAGGGGCAGTGTACAATTTTGGCACTGGTGGACACTGGATCTCAAGCTACCCTTCTGTCCAGAAGGGCCTTTGACGAACTGAATGCAGGAAGGGGAGAGAATTATCGTATTCCTCTCACCTCTCTTCCTGGACAACTCCAGAACTTCGACGGGAAGGAAATTCCCGTTGAGGGGACGGCAGATTTGGACATAAAAATTGGGCGACATAAGTTGAAACACCCGGTCATAGTTGTGACCCCAGAGGGCACCCCTTGTTTACTAGGGAATGACCTCCTGAGAAGGTTGTCACCCCTAATAGATTGCGTAAACAAGGTCCTCTGGACCCAGACTAGCCGACCAATAAAATTAAAACAGAGTGTCAACCATGTTAGTTTAAACGGCACCTGCCACATGGTTGAACAAAAATCTGACCAAGTAGAATTTCACTTCCAGAATAGCCAAATTCCAGACGTGACAGTAATAGCAGTAGGACAACAGACTGGTGATGGAGGGTCCTCTCTATTTCTGAAAATCAACCTTCCTTCCAGTCTAAAGTGGTACTCCACGCTGGAAGGAAACACTCTGAGATTCTTTACTAATCCACAATCAGAAATTCCCACTCCTATAGTCCAGAAAGATGTGAAATCAGCTCAGAGCCTGGCTGATATTCAGCAAATTGGAGAGCAGTTGTTCATCCCTGTTCAAGTAAATGATGGGAAGGACTCTGTTCTCGCTCGAGTGTGTGTGAACAACGGTAAGAGCTTCATCAGCGAAGCCATGTTCCGCCAACTCCCAAAAGATCCAGCCACTCCCACATTCAAACTGATAGACAAATGGGAAATGGACCTGGAAGCACCTAATTCCAAACATCTCCTGCCAAGCAGGTGTAGGCTCAAAATCTCCATTGGCAACAAGAGCATAGTCCACAATTGTTGGGTCGTGCGAGACGTCCCTGCCGCCTTTTACTTAGGCAGTGACATTCTCAATCGCTTTGCCATTAGTTTGGACCTAATAAACTTCAAAGCTTGGTCCCGATTAGCGGATAATCCCATGGGCTTTGATGATCCAGAAAAAGCATTTAGGTCAGCTCAATTGCTACCTTATGCAGTTGAAATTCAGATCAAAGAGGAAGTCACCATCCCAGAAAGGACCCGACAATTCTCCCTGGAAGTGAAAGCTAAAAGAGGACAACATTTGAAAAACCCTGATGCTTACATACATCTAAACGCTTCTCTCCAACAGCAAGGGTTGGGGGTAAACCCAACACCATTAGTCAACATAGAACATGACACCATTCTAATAGAGGTGGATAACAGCGACTTAAAGAGTATTACTCTAGCCGCAGGCACCATTATTGGAATGGCGGTTGATGACCGACATTTTTCCATAGATTTAGGTAATTAACTGTTAGGGCCAATCCCCAAGGACTGCTTTGACAGTGACAGTGATGACAATACAACACCAGACAGGATTTTTACCCGGCATGGGGGGAACTTCCTGGTGTACACTTCTTGCCCTTATGGTAAGGAAGATGTAACTTGTGACTTCAGGAGGGATGAGGTGATTTTCCAGGTCCATGAGGGCTGCCTTTCCCACCTGAAGCCTCCGGTCCAAATCAGCACTCTGACCAGGGACTTCTCCACCCAGCTGGAGGAGGCCGCGGAGATAGCCAAACCAGAAGTCTTTCCAGGCTTCAGGCAGATGGTGGAAGAGAGAGTCAACCTAGCTGACGCCTGTGTGACTCTGGAACAGAAGCAAAAGTTGAAACAAGTTTTCTTGGATTTCCAAGATCTCTTTGCGGTAGACTCATATGACTGTGGTCGCACTGACATCCACACAACAACAATCCCCACGGACCCTGGCATGACTCCTGTGTTTCTGAAGCAATATTGCTTGCCTCTCGCATCAATGGAGTCCCTTACTGAAATAATTAAGAACCTTGAGTCCAGGGGAATAATCCGTCCAGTCCACAGCACCTTCAATAATCCGGTGCTGGGAATATTAAAGCCAAACGGCCAGTGGAGACTCTGCGCCGACCTCAGGGAGCTCAACAAACGGGTCCATACTTCCCGATGGCCTCTTCCCTACATTGACCAAGGGCTGGCCCAGATTCAGGGGTCACAGGTATTCACTGCAATAGACCTGACCAATGGATACTGGACCGTGCCTGTCAGCAGGGAGGACCAATACAAACTGGCTTTTACCTTTGGGGGCCAGCAGTACACATGAACCCGGACTCCCTTCGGATACCTTAACTCCGGCAATGAATTCAACATCTTCCTACATAAGGCCATGCCAGACCTGGGTGCGAGGGGTAACCTGGCTTATGTAGACGATGTTCTCATCAAAAGTTCATCTGTGGAGGAACACATAGCGGAGATCCGTTATGTTCTGACCCAGTTGAGGGCCGCCGGAGCAAAACTTTCCTTTCAGAAAGCACAGTGGTGTAGAACCCGTGTTAATTTCTTGGGGCATGAGATTACTCCTCAGGGTCTCTGTCCCCAGGAAAAGAAAGTGGAAGCACTTCAAAAATTGAAAGACCCCACAACTCTGCGGGAACTAAGGAGCCTCCTTGGACTGACTAATTACAGCAGAAAGTTCATTGAGGGCTACGCAGAGATCACCAGACCCCTGATTCATCTCTTGAAGGGGGGGGGTCAAGTGGGAATGGGGTCCAGAACAAGCCGAGGCAGTAAGACAACTCAAGAGAAGAATCTCACTAGCGCCTTGCCTAGCTTACCCTGTCAGAAACAAGGAGTTCTTCCTGGAGACAGGGTTCTCTAATACGTGCTTGACGGCAGTATTATACCAAAAGCATGACAAGGTCAATAAAGTAATCTCCTATGCGAGCAAAACTTTATCCTCTGTGGAGGAAAAATTCAACGATTGTGAGAAGGCACTCCTGGCGACGGTGTGGGCATTGAAGAATTACCGCCCGTTTATCCAGGGGGAACACATCATAGTGGAGACTCCACACCAGCCTCTGCAATATCTCCAAAGTGACAGAATCCGTGCCGGAAATGTGAGTAATTCCCGAATTACTTCCTGGATTCTGTCAATGCAAGGCTTTCCTGTGGAGGTCAGATATGGCCAAAACAAGAAGAGTCCCCTCGCGCAAGGTCTGGCTGACTTGCATGATTGTGCCAGAGAAAACTGTTTCGAGGACGAAAGTCTAAAAATAAAGGACAACACGGAGGCATACCTTAATTCCCCACACAAAGTCTTTGAAGAGGACAAGTGTGAGGGAATGCCCACTGTATATGTGGATGGATGCTCTTACCATGTTGACAACGACGGGGAGAAAGAACTGGTGGCTGGTGTAGGGAATGCATGGATGAAGGAGTTCCCAGAACCCTCCGCTGGATACAAAATTGGTCCCCGAAGTAGTCAGGTGGCAGAATTGATGGCTGTGCATCAGGCCATCCTCACTGCTGTCCAGCATCAACTCCACGAACTGGTCATAATCACAGATTTGGAGTATGTACGGAACGGGTTCGTGGAGCACCTGGTTAATTGGAAAACCAGAGGCATGTTATGTGCTAACAACAAACCCTTGAAACATGGGAAGTTGATTCAAAACATTGATGACCTGGTCACCTCGAATGAGATGACCATCTATTGGAAGAAGATCAAGGGTCATTCCAAAGTAGAGGGACCAGACAAAACTGGAAATGACTTAGCTGATCAGCTGGCCAAAACCGGGGCCATCCAAGGGGATCTAATTGAGATTGAGTCCCTGTTGGGGGAAATCCAGGTCACTGCTATCACTAGGTCCCAGACAAATGCTCACAACGACCTTTCAATTGCGCCATGGAGTAAGGAGACCCCTGATGCTGATTTGATTACCGCTCAGAAGGGGGATCCAATTATTGGTAAGTTCTACCAACACCTTGAGGACCCTGAGAACTTTCCCCTGACGGATACCGATTACACTGGGAAAGAGGACCTAAGAGTGTTGATGAAATGTCCAAAAATGTTCCGAATCCAAGACGGTTTGTTGGTAAGGAAATCCAAAGCTGGCCACGACCAGTGGGTGGTTCCTACCTCATTCCGAAGCCTGATGTTAAGTCACGCCCATGATGCGGCCACCGCCGGTCATAGGGGGTTTCACACAACACTGGAAATCTTAAGAGAGTTGGAATACTGGCCACACATGGGGCAGGACCTCGACCAATATTTGAAGGGGTGTCTTGTGTGTGCACAATTTCAGCCATCATCCCTCACGCACCGCGCGCCTCTCCAAAAGAGGGGGATGACCCTGCCATGGTCAGATTTACAAATCGACTTTGTAGGCCCCGTGATTCGCTCCGCGAGGGGGAATAAGTACATGTTGACCATCACATGCTTGTTCACCAAGTGGGTGGAATGTCTCCCAGCCCCAAATTGCAAGGCAGAAACCGCAGCTGCCCTGATGATTAACCATATCTTTTCCCGTTTTGGTCTACCTCAAAGGATTGAGTCAGATAGAGGTAGCCACTTCACCAGTGAAGTAATGACAAAGATGTGGGAGATACTGGGGGTTAAAAGGAAGTTGCATATTGCTTACAGGCCAGCTTCTTCTGGGGCAGTAGAGAGATATAACCGGACAATTGTGAGCATCTTAAAAAAGTTTGTGGCAGATTCTGGGCCAAGTTGGGATATCCGATTACCTCTGGTCCTAATGGCCATCAGATCTACCCCTTCATCTGCAACCAAAATGTCACCATTTGAGTTGATGACTGGGCGCAAGATGGTGCTTCCGCAGCATTTGCTCTACAGGACCCAAGAGCAGACACTGATAAATGCCTCCACAACTCATGAGTATGTGGAGAATTTAAGGAAACACCTTCAACATGCTTTTTCTTATGCTCAGCGGAATCTAGAAAGATCGGCTGATAGCATGAAGACCCACTATGACCTGAAAACTTCCAGGAAGGAATATCAGGTGGGGGACCGGGTCTATCTATACAACTTCCAAAGGAACCAGGCCAAGCAGCGCACATTTTTGCCTACATGGAAGGGACCCTTTGAGATAATCGACAAGATCTCCCCTGTGGCCTACAAAATCCACATCCCCAAGGGTCCTTTAGCAGCGGGGGAAGACAAGTGGGTCCACATAAACCAGTTGAAATGTTGCCATCCCAGGCAAACTCTGCAACAACTGGAGGAATCCTCTGGAATCCTAGCGGGTACTGTCTCAGACTAATTCAGTTCCAACCATAAAACATACCACATCTAGTCTCTCAAATATTGTGATTTGCATGAAACTGTCTTTTAGTTATACTGTTTTTTTTTCAAAATAAGAATGTAATGTTTCGTTATGATGAAATGCAGATGCTGCCCCACTATCTCAACAGTGGTGGAAAAATGTCTATGAATAGGTATTGCCGCTCTTCCTTTGTCGTCCTAGGAGAAAGAAAACCTGGAGACGGGACAAGGAGGACGATCCGGAGACCGGGAGCAGAGACGCGACGGGCCCAGTGTACCGCCCAATATTCCCATCAGGACCGGCGAGGAGAACCGATCGATCCGACCGGATAGAGAAAAAGATGCTGAACTGTGACATCTATTGGAAGAAGATGAGGAAACATCCCAGGTCTTGCGAGTCCCATTAGTGAAATAGAATGGCCATCGCAAGAGGGGGGCTTGTGGGATGTTTTTATCCACGCATCCAAGCCCTACCTCAAAACTGTGCAGTACTGACATGGAAAACATCATGATGGCCAGAGCTTCCCAAAAAATGCACAGGGAAATGCATGAAGAATAGGCTGCCACTCATTTTTGCCGATGTTATGGGCACAGACGGACACTGCCTAAAACCACCATTGGACTACCCACACAGTAGTCTGAAACCATTGGGAATGGCAATGCTGATTGCCAAAAGCAAACCCATAACTGTTGGGAATTCATTTTCTTAAATCCCAAAAAGGGGTGCAGTACCAGTACTCACCACTATCCAAAAGCCGGCGTTTTAAAACAACACCAGATTTTACTTTTTGTATAAAACGGAATAAATGAACCCAAAGCAGGCCAAAGAAAGACTTACTGAGAGGTGGATCCAATGTAAAGTTATATTCTGAAGTGACTTGAAGGTTTATAACAAGACTGGCTGAGCTGTGGATTTCAGCAGTTTAAGTAAATTTGGACTGAAAGACACTAAAAAATCTAAATGTTTAAATTGACTGAGTGACCTACTTTTGAGTGTCACATAGGCTGCAATTGTTTAAATGTCATAGTTTTAAACTTAGAATCAGCATTCTAGCTGCATATGTAAACATTGTCTTGACTTAAACTGGGTAACAAAAAGTGACATTTTATCGGAAACCTGGCTTAAGGAACTGAATTCTGCCTGGCAACTACCCCCATCAGGAGTGAAACTTGAGTCACAGCTGTGTTCCCAGGCCTATCTGCCTTTTGCTGGCCACACTAAGGATATGCCATCTCTCTGATAATTGAATTAAGGGGAGCCCCCACAGAATACAGGAGCTCTGAACAATGCAACCCCCTTCACCCAGGCAGATGGTTTATTGCAGATGTCGTAAATGTAGCTTCCTCCTGGAAGGGAAGGGGAGGAGCACTGCCTGTGAGAGCCAGCTGGCTTGGCAGAACTGGAAAAACCAGAAATTCAACCTTGTGCTGGGGGGAAACCACACCCCTTTGGGGCCAGAACATAACTCTAAAAAGATGGATCATTCATAGAGCGGACTTGTGAAAATTATTTAAATGACACCATAATTCTTGTGATTTTTCTGCCCACATTTTAAGACGTGTTAGGACCCGGTGGTATGTTCAGGGGGGTTTTAGCGGAAAAGAGGATATTACTCAAAATGTGTGCATGTGAAAAATCTGACACTTCATCAACTAATGTCCATACTCCTTGCGCACATGTGTGTAAATTTGGGTTAATGTCCGATATTGCAAAATCAGTTAAAAAGTGAAATATGTGCCATTTCTGAATGCAAGCCCCCAGGAAGAGCAGAGTTTGAACAGGGGATACCTCCTGTGATATGTGAGGGGTGCGTGTAATTTTAAAACAATATGTACCTCTGCAAATATGTATTTGGTTCAAATCTAGATTTGTGTGCAAGTTGACAGGAGGAGTGGACTTTCTGCAGGCTGTAAAATGACATCACTCTGACACAACTTAGCTCCCCCAATCAGGGGAGAAATGAAAGCTTGGCCAATGATAAGTGGAGAGGGGTAGAGCCTAGTGATGCTGCACACACACCCATTTTCAAAACACATAAAAGCAGACAGACAGGACAGATAGGGACCTTCAAATCCATTTGCAGCTGGAAGCTCTGCCGGAAAATCCATACTTTACCTCCCTCAACCTTCAGAGAGCAGACATAGAGACTTCAAATCTATCAAATATCCAGAACCAGAAACCCAGACCAGACCAGCAGAGCAGAGCTGACCCAGATCACTGTGAAGTGCAGAGACCAGAGTCCAGTCTAAAACCTGACCAGATCCGTGGCGAGGCCCATTTAACTCAAGAATATAGTGTGAGTACCTAGAAAACTGTGCAGAACCAATCTCTTAGTTAAAATAATATAATCCAAGCTATTTTAATCTAAGTAGAACTGCCTCCTAACTGTCACCTGTCATTTGTAAAGCTGTCACTTGTCATTTTCTAGTTGCAAGCTGCACTTGTCTTTTTGAACTTTAAAATTTCAAATCTGAAAAACGACCTTTATTTAATCGCTCATATCTCCGTGACCGTTTGTGCTAGAGACTTGCAGTAACTTTCCTCTGAAAGCTGGGAATCGTGGCTTTTCTAGGAACCTAGAACCGCATTCCTACCCCCTATACTTTTGCCGTAATCGCGGAAAAAGCATTCGCGAATTTGCCGCGATTTGCAAATTTCTCCACGTGTAAAAATCTGCTGCTGCTTGCCTTCCGTTGCAAAAATTCGTTTGCAACCTGACAACCATTATAGAGCATTGCTAAAGTGATCCTGACCTCATCCCAAGTATATTTCACTCACCCTGAACCTCCTAAAGGGAATTAAAACCATTTTTAGCATATTTATTCTTCATTGCCAGCACATTTAAAAGCATTTGGGCCTGTGTTTTCAACTTCTGTACTCTAAGTTGCTGGGGTGAACTGAATTACATTTGATTGCATTTCTGAGAACTGTGTGCCTTCCTTCCATTTCCTTGCATTGCATAAAAGGGGGGGGGGGTGAATTGTCCAAGAAAGTGATTACATTGTCTTTTGCTGAAATCCTATCAAGTTATTTTCTGTACTGCATTTCATTCCACATTGCATCCATTTGAAACCATAAAAGTATTGTTGCTATCTTATCCATCCTATAACCACTCATCATTGATTATAAAGAAGTGTGCTAGTGCCAGATTCTCCGTTGTTAATCTTTATCATATCAGATTAAGTGTGATATTCAATTATTAATTATTAAAAAGTGTGATAGATATATATTGCTTTACTTCTCAAATAAACCTTTTAACTTGCAAAACAGAACTACTTCTTGGCTCAGTGGGGTCAGGGGGATTCTGAGAGAGGGGTGTTATATAAGGGTAGTCATCCAGAACGCATGAACTGGACATAAAGATATATCAATAAGGGTTTTCATTCAGTATTATAGACTAGGCGTTGACTTAGCTGTAGTGTTGAATTGAATCCTCTTACAATGGGAATTCAGGGCGTACATAGACGCCCTTTGCATTTAAGGGGTAGGCAGTTCAAAATGTCATGCCATAGTAAGAAAATGTGTCTTTTCTGGCTACACAAATGCCTCTCTCCATATGCAAGAACAATCATCATGTTGCTTGGCCCTTAACGCGAGCTTTGTTGGTTTAAAAAATGCCCCCTCCCAAATGTGAGAATACTAATGTTAGATTTGGGAGTGTGGTGGCCCCACTTGGGTGTGGGACTACCCATTGACAGTATGTTTGGCGCGGGGCGTACACCAAGTTCAGGTGGCCCCACAAGGTGGATGGGGCCACCCAGAAGCACAGAGTGGGACATGGATAGACCCATTTCCATCAGGGGCAGACTTCAGAACCAGCAAGGGACAGCACCAGAGGTACTGAAAAGGGGATGGCTGACTGCGACAGTCACCATTATGTATTATATATAATATGTGTGTTCTAGATTTGTTTAAATGTATGTTTATATTCGTAGTTATGTGATATACTAGTTATGAGGGCTAGTTCAGGGTAGTGTTTGAGTATGGGGTTAAGTAGGAGATTGTTTATAAAGTTGGGTAGTTGGATCTAGAAAGAGGAAGGGATAGAAAAATAGAGGGAGATAAATAGGTATCTACATTTCATCGAAGTATTTTTTGCACATTTCGCCACAGTATAGAGAGGGGGTGGGTTTGGTATTATTTAAGGTGGGAGGTATGTGGGGGGATGTCTGTGGGGGAAGGCTGCAGGGGTCTGCCTCTCCCTGCACTTATTTGCGATGAAAAGTGCACATAAAAAAAGCGATGAAATTAAGTTTGCAGTAATGGTTTTGATGTAATCATATAGATCCGGTAAAAGAGAGGGCGTGGGACAGGTAGGGCACATGGTGGCTGCCAGAGGCCGCCTAGGGGGTGTGATACCCACTGAGGCCTTCCTCTGGCCTCCATCTCCAGTGGGTGGTGCCGGGTGTAGGTCAGGGGTCTGCTGCGTCAGTTCCACCCTATGGGCCTCCCTCTAACCTCTCTAAGGAAGGGTGGGCTGACAGGGCATATTCCTTTAGAAGGAACTGATGCCAGAGCGGAACCTAGAAGGGGGATTCGTGTTCGAAGGGCAGGAATGTTTTTTTAATTTTTTTTTTAAATTAAATATTTAAACAAACAATACAAACCAAACTTGCAGTGTATACAATAACATTTAAATTATACATCATTCAATCGTGTTCACTGCTTCCCTTATCCCACCCCCGTTACGAGCCTACTTCTACTCATGTTCTATTCCTGCATCTTGTGATAGGGTATTCCTTTCCGTGGGATCCAATGGGTCTTGTATTGACCCAAATAGTTCTGCTATCAGTAATTTCCAGGCCATCAGGGTCTCAGTCTCCTCCTCCCCCCACAGCACTGTTATCTTCTTGCCATACCATGGTTTCCGCCTCCGCCCATATGGTTTCTGGTATGTCTTCCATCCCATAGCAATTCTCCCCTTCGCAAGCGCGTATGCCAAATCCTTCAGTTTGCTTACATGCCTAAGTTTCCGTGGCCTAGGGAACCCCCTAACAGGCCCACACAGTATCCACCACAATCTTAATACCCTTTTCTGCTAGTTTATGTGCGACCTCACCCCAGAAGCGCTCAATAACCCGGCATGACCAAAACATATGCACCATGCCCATGTTCTCCTCATCACATTTAGGGCATGCCTGCCGTCCTGCATTTTTGAACTTGGCTATCCTCTGGGGTGTCAGATACGCCCTATGTGTAATATACAATTGCATCTGTTTAAGTCTTGCGTTCCTCGACACCTTCTTGTGATACCCTTCGACTCGTTCCCACGTCCCATCCTCCATCGGGGTTCCTACTTCCTCCTCCCATTCTAGTCTCAATTGCACCACCTCCTTTGCCACTTTGGACATCATCATCTCATATATTCTAGATATCTCATGTGCCCCCTCTGCTATGCCATATATTATGTCTATAGTAGCATCTGGTTCTTCCTCAAGCACCAGTTCGTGCCACGTTCTCTTAATCCTTCGCACCAGTCTATGGTACATGATATACTGGCCAGTGTGTAACCCGGTTTCCGCCCCCAACTCCCCAAAATCTGTTATGGTCCCCTCCTGCCAAATATCCCCCATTGTCGCTATACCAGCTGGCTCCCAGTGGTTTCTGATTATCATACTTAACTGCTCTTCTCCACCTGCCAGTGCAACCAGTGGTACCTGAGGGAAGCACAGGCATGGGTTCCCCATCAGTTGTCAAGCCCTTCGCCACATCTTCCATCCTAGCACCATCATCTTTGGGCGCCCATCCATTACTGCTTGGGGCAACCACATAATCTCCTTCAGATAAAATGGGGCACAGTCCCGCCTGAACAGCCTGGTTTCAGAGGTTACATCCTCCACATATTGCAGCTGACTTGCAACATAATAAACTTCATAATTAGGCAATTTTATACCCCCCTTCTCATGTAGCTTCCAGAGGGCCACTCTGTTTCGTGTACCATGCCACAGGAAGTCCCTACACGTGCTGGCCAGTCTACTAAAGAACTTCTTTGGTATCAAATACGGGATAGTCCCGAAGTATTGCAGGAGCCTAGGCAAGACCACCATCTTTAACATTGCACTACGTCCCATCATTGCTAAGGGCAGCTTTACCCAGAACCGCATGCAATTCTCAATTTTCTTAATGGCTACTTCTGTATTGCGCTTATGCTCTTACTCCACCGCGTGGTATATATCTATTCCTAGATAGCGAAATGTACTAGCTGCCCATGGTACTTGTAACACCAGTAATTGTTTCAGGGGGATCCCTTTATATCCACCCAATGGGAACATGCTAGACTTCTGAGGGTTCACCGCTATACCAGACATTCCCGCATATCTTCCCATTACCTCCAAAACATATTGGAGGTTTTCCCCTGGGTATCACAAATACAATAGTATGTCATCTGCATATAACGGTATCAGGTGTCGTTCACCACCCACAGGGATGCCTATCATGTCATATTGTTGCCTTAAATAGATCGCTAGAGGTTCCAGGGCCAATATGTAGAGCATAGGGGACCATGGACAGCCTTGTCTGGTTCCCCTACTGAGTTTCCACCTTTCCGATTCCACTGACCCTGTTTTAACTCTGGCCATCGGTTCACTATATAACATTTTAGCCCACTGTAGATATCCTGGACCCATCCCATAGCCAGCCAGGGACGCCAACAACCATGGCCATTTGACCGAGTCGAAGGCCTTTATTGCGTCCAACACAATTGTCAATTCGTCCTCACTTTCATTCCATATTCAATGACTCTTTGGAGCCTTCTAAGATTATTGGATATGTTCCTATTAGGGACATAGCACGTCTGGTCCGGGTGTATCAATTTGCCTATGACTTTCCTTAACCTGTTTGCCAAAACGGCAGTCAGAATTTTACTGTTTTGATTTAACATCGACAGGGGTCTAAGAACTGCAGCTATGCCCTGGCTTATTAGGTTTGGGAAGTGGCATTATAATCGCTTCTCGGAGTGACTCAGGCAGTCTGCCTAGCTCATACGCCTCATTCAACATATCTAACAGCGGGCCCTCATTCAACATATCTAACACCTCTTCTAGCTCCTCTAAAGTAATCAGTGCGTCCATCTCCTCTCTTTCCTCAGCACTGATCTGCGGCAATCCTATGTCCTCCAGTGTTTCCACTATCATTGCCCGATTATCCTCCCCATCATCCCCACATAGCAGCCCATAATAGTTTGCAAACTCCTGATTAACTCCCTCTTGGGTATCCACCACCCTTCCGTCTTCCCTTGTTATCGATCTAATCGGGGTCTAGGGGTTTCACTCTTATATAGCCATGCCAAAACCCTTCCTGGTTTATCTCCTCCCGCATGCTGCCTCTCTATATACTTTTATAGTTTAGGTTACACAATCTTTCCCAGTGCCCTGCACACCTTTGCTGCAGTCTTAGTATCAGATCAATGTCTTGGTTGGTACTGTTTTCTCCTTTAAGTGCCCTTTCCAGTTCTCCCTCGATTTCCTGCAGGTCCAACGGGATCCCTCACTGCAATCCTTTAGATTTTGCTATAGCCACTCCTCTCATCACAACTTTGAAGGCTTCCCACAATGTGCCCGCTGAATCCACACTGCCCGTATTCGTCTCAAAGTAGCTAACTACCTCTTCCCTCATGTTCTCCCTAAAATGGGGGTCTCTGAGCGCCTCTGCCCTGAGGCACCACGTCGGAATTCTTGCTCTTGGGGGACAACATTGCCATCTAAGGATCAGAGGTGAGTGGTCTGAGAGGACCCTCGCTTTATATTCAACTTGCGTGATCTCTGTCAATATCTCTGGAGTAACGAAAACATAGTCCACCCTTGTGTGTAGTTGCTGCAGGGCAGAATAATGCCAGTATTGCCTCTCTTGAGGATGGCACGCTCTCCATACATCTTCTAACCCAAAATCATTCAGCAGCGTCTGTAATGCATTGACCGACGGGGCAGGCCTATCCATTTTCCCATCTGACCTGTCCACCCTTGGATTTAATACGCAATTAAAGCCCCCCCCCAAATCACTGCACTCCGCACACACATGCTAAGATTGTTACACAGTGTTTTAAAATATGCCGCAGTATTTTGGTTCAGGGCATACGTATTTACAATACTTATTTCCCTATTTTCCACCAATCCCCTCACCACGACCATCCTCCCGTCCGTCTCCACCAGCGTCTGTAACAGCTGAAACGGGACGTGTGGCGCCACCCAGATGATCACTCCCCTGGCATAAGCCGAATATGGCAAACCCACCACCGTTCCCTTCCATTTCCTCCTGATCATCTCCATCTTATCTTGCGTCAGGTGCGTCTCTTGCAATAAGGCAATATCTATCTTCTGTCTCCGTAGGTATAGCATAACCTTATTTCTCTTCAGGTAACTATTGAGCCTCCTGACGTTCCAAGTGACTATTTTAAGATCCCCCATGGCATGTCAGAGTCCCTCTTCCCCCCCGCCTATGCAGTCCAACTCCAGTTGCTTAACTCGTCTATGTAGGCTTATACCCCAACTTGAACTCCCTCTAACTATAAACACAACAAACCCTCCCACCTCCCTCCCTCACACCTCCCTACCCTTCCCCAACAACACCCTCCCCAACTGTTGCCCAGCTCCATCCCTGGATTTCAGGCACCCCCGCATCTAGCCCTTTCTGGCAAAAGCCTGTACTTGCGGCTCAGCAGGGTGAGTCGCCCTAGTGGCCACCTTACTACTAATTCTCGGGGGTAGGTTGCCTCCATCCTGTTGCTCCTGTTTGTTACAAATTTGCTGCGCTTAGTGCTACTCAGTTCACTTGTGCATTTTATTCACTATATTCCAGTCCAACAGGGTCATAGAGTCCAAAAGCTACATAGTACCGATCAAATGTTCCAAAGTTTCATACTAGGACCTCCCCTCCCGCTTACCCCCTCAGTGTTCACGGTACATTCTCCTCACTTATCGTGCTCCCGGTGATCTTTCTCCTCATCTCGCTCCGGACAGCCCTGCAAATCCAGCCATGACGCCGCATCCTCTGGAGTATCAAAAAAGAGCACTCTGCTTTTGTGCAAGACTTTTAGCTTTGCAGGGTACAAAAGTATGTACTTGATACCAGCCGTACGCAGTCTCCTCTTGACCGCCACATAGCTATACCTCTGTCTTTGCACCAGCCTAGTATAGTTAGGGTATGCCGTGATGTTGGTGGACGCTCTTTCTATCGTTCCGCCTTTACAAAAATACTCCAGGATCTTCTCCCTGTCTTTATAATTCAGAATTTTCGCAATTATCGAAGGGCAGGAATGTTTACAAGAATTTACATTTGTGTGGTTTTTAAATTAAAACGGGTCTCCATTGGGATCCTTAGGACTTACGCCTAGCGCATCTCCTGTTTACCAATGATTTTATTTGCAGGTGCAGCGCCTCTGCCTATCCAGCTTGCCTGTTTTCATGGGGAATGTCCCTGTCCTAGGGTGAGGGAAGTGTACACCCTTATCCCTAGACGGGCCGGAAAACAGGGGCCCCTTGTTTTCCTCTGAACCGTCCCTTCTTCTCTCTGTCTCCACTTTGGTCACTACTTCTCAATCTCCTGTGTCTTTAGAGGGCTCTCTCCTGATAGTTCTCTGTCCTCTATGCTTCTCTCTTCCTATTCATTACCCAGGCCTTTCCCTTAGCCCACGCCCTCGGTCCTGTCAGCCCCGCCCTTTTTTACTGTTGTCTTTCTATCTTCTCTGCCTCTGCAGTGGCAGCTGGTGAAGATTTTGTTAATTGGAGGGGTCATTATTTGCCACAAATATGTCAGAGCAACCCATTGTAGCAAGGGAGTCCAAACCCACCAAGGTGGGTTTGAAGAGTTCACCCCCTGTGAACATTTTTTGAATAATGATTTTAAATGGTGGACTAGGAAGCACAATTTCAGTGAACAATTGGGTAAAAAACAAGACAGTTTTACATCGGATTTGTAGTGTAATTCATGAAAAAAGCCAATCGATGCAAGTCACCAATAGAACACAGGTGCATTTCCCAACCAATTTTCATGATGCCTTTCCTCATATTATATGCCAGTATAACAAACATGTTCACGCTGGCTGTGCTCATACATTTCCATGTTGGCTGCACCTATTCATGCCAGCATTCCCTTATAAGCACATACTCATGTTTGCTTCATGCATACTGCGGTAATGATACTATAAGAAAACATGTCCATGTTGGATCTGCTAGTATCCGCAAGTAAGAACATACTCCTGTTGGCTTTGCCATAATAAATGCCATGCCACAATAAGAAAACATGCTTGAGACATTATAACCCTTATCATGTTTGTTAATCATAGATGCCCAGTACAAAATGCCATGCCACATTACAAAATGGCTAGACTGGCCAAAATGCCATGCTAGCCACATAATAACACTTATCACACTTGATGTATCACAGATCACTTGTGATAAAGCAAGCATAAAAGTACGATCATGAGGCTAGACTGGCTTTTTGGTGCAGCTAGTGTAGCCATTTCTTACTATGGCCTGTTATTCATTTACTAAGCCTCTTTTACGGATGCCTAGTTCTCCTGAAACACTTGTGTATGAGCACGATACAATTAAAATATCATATCATATCCTTTGACATTTGAATCCACGGCTAATCTATAATGGGCAAGGGTCCTGGCGGGTCGGTGCCCCCTTGTGCATTGTCGATGACTCACCCATGTTGCCTTGGCTCTTTTTCCCATCCTCCTGCTCAAGGCACACATTGGCCAGAGCTCCCGCAGCAGCTCTCTGCGCACTCGCGCACACACCCTGGAGCGCTCCGTGAGGGATATTAAAATGACACGGTCCTCCTTGTCACTCCGCACTCCCACCTGAGCTTAGCAGACACTGACTTGGCATGCAGCCTTTCCATCTGTGGAGCATTTGTCCACAGCTGCCTCCAGCCCAGGCTCAAATAAGGTCAGGCAGTGCCCGTGCAGACCCAATGATGCAGATTACCAGCGATCCTCTTAGACTGGCTATCAGTCTCCCTGTGCAGGAATTCAAATAATAATAATCATGTCTTTTTTATATAGTGCTTGGTGCCCCGAATGTTGCCATTTCTTAGCAATGTGAAAAGAAAAGGCATGTTTTATTTCAACAATGTTTTATAAAGACTATCCCTGGTAAACGATGTAAAACATGGCAGAGTACAGAGTGCAATTTAATAGTACCGCGGTCTCCCCGGGCCAAAGAAGCCTCTGGCGTGGCCTAAGAATCACAATCAGCCGAGGCACCTACAGAAGAGGTATGGCCTATGTGCCCCAAAAGACACAGCCACATGTTGCTACCTGGCATGAAAGGGAATAATATCGACTTTAAAAAGTGTTTGAATATATTATAATTAATCAGCAGTCAAAATATCAACTAAAATAAAAATGTTCAAATAGTAAAACGAAATTGAATCAAATGCAGTCACTGCAGGTTCCAATCCTTCAGATGGTTTGAAGGACATTCCTGCTCCTTATGTATTAATGTTATGAAATCATTCTAACAACAGCCCTTCAACATAATATGTTGCAAAAATTAAACAATGTACCATCTAGATTATACGTTTCCTTCAGGGTATAATATGGTCGAACTCCAAACACCTGAAACTGACGATGTGGTTCTAAGAAGAGCGGTATTGTTACTCGTCACCTTTTCATTGGACGGGCCCTAGCAGAGCCCTGGCTATAGGAGCATTTGTTGACCCTACCAGGCTCAGCCCGGCTGGCTCCAGCCCACTTAAAGCCGCAGACTGTACTCATTTCAATGACTTCCAGCGTTTAAAAAGGCAGCATTGTGTCGAGCTGCATTTGAGAGGGATGCCTGCTGGAATTAGCGCAGCAGCGTTTGGGAAGCAGATTTGAAAGCTGGCACAAAATGTGGGCAGTGTTGAGCAGACAGTATAGATGTTAAACCAGAAAGTGCATGTTATTTACCTTCAGGGGTAGCCAACATGAATGCCATGTCGTTTCCGCAAAAGTTGTGATGAGCAGGAATTTTGATGTGAACTATGTGTAAAGAGAGGGAATCTTAGGAATACCTTTAGGTCATGATCCCTGTGAGCCTATACCTCTGACACTGGGCTTCTGAATGCTATTGAACACAGTAGACACTGTTGTGATTCCTTGCTTAAGGAACTGGAACCGCTTCCTCTATCAGTTAATACCATACTGGACAGTGAGGCGAAGTTTCATGCATGAAACAACCTTGCTGTGGCCGAACCACCCCATTTCCTTGCAGAAGAGTTTGGATCATTTGGTCGTACGTTTTTTTTAACCACATTTTACCACAAATGTAGATGCAGGGTTGGGATTAGGCATTTAAAAAGGTGGGCGAGATGTGGGGCAGAGCTGCTTGGGGTCTCCTCACGCATTTATTTTGCAGTAAAATGTTAAAATAAAATCGACCAAATGGCCCTCGAGCAAATTGCTGCAAGGAAGCACAAGAGATCCACTGTGCCACATTAAGATTACCAAGTAGAAACATGCCTGTAGATTTACCCCTGGTGGACTCATAAAGACGATCTGCCTAACATTACCCAGAGAGATGTTGCATTGATGACCACAAATATTTATTTCAGATCCTGGTGAAGACTATGTTATGAAGACAGAACAATGCAGTAGCCGAAACATGTTGCTCATACGAAATATCCTAAAGACCAACATAAGTAGTACTAAAATTAGGAGGACTGTATACTTCATAATTTTTTAACACTAATTGTGTTTAGTTTTGAGATGAATTAACACTGTGCATATTGTTTTCTTTTTTCCATTCTTTGGGAACCAAAGTGTAAGGAATGAAGGAGATATGAAAGATGTGTTTGAATGGAATATGTTTTCTTCTGGTCACTGGAGAATGACTGTCATATAGTCTTTCTTTATCATTCAAAATAATGCCCTGTGTGCCGCTTTGAACATCCCTAGATCGGAACACATCTCAGCTGCCCGCAGAGCAGCTTACTGGCTACCAGTCTGTGAGAGAATACTGTTCAAGACTCTATCACCCACAAGTGCATCGCCAAATCTGCCCCCCCCATACCCGGCGCAAAAAATGTACGAATCTTTTTCGGTTAGTCTCACCAGAACCCCATACACTCAAAGATTGGTGCAACCTAAGTTCAAACGCACCAAAGCCGGTGGCACCAGTTTTCCAGTCATTGCGGCCAAGCATTGGAACGCTCTCCCCCCAAACTAAGAGCAGAGGAATCCTACTGGGTCTTCCGTAAATCACAAAAGACCTTGCTGTTTGTGCTGACCTTGCCGCCTGCTGTAACTGATTGTACCCTGAAGTAACCACCTTTGTACTTTTGTAACTACTATCTATGCTGTTATTGTTCCTTTGGCCCCCAGGCTTTATGTAACTGGTTCTCTCTAGCGCCCAGATGCCTCAGGGCTTGTGTGTGCTATACAAAGGGAAAAATTAAATAAAATAAATACATTTATTAATGTAAAACCTTCATTAATTTTTGCTTATCATGTTTAATACATATATATGTATATATATATATAATAAATGCTGTTATTCTTTAAATATACTTGTATGTGTGAGCACTTTTGCCATTTAATTAACTGTGCTTATGAGTGTGAGTTATGAACGCTCTCTTTTAATAAACACAATTCAACCCCTCCAAGACTGAATTCCTACTGTTGACCAACAACACTGAGCACCTTGAAATTCAGACCTGGCTCTCTGCTATGAACCTCAAGGCCTTTACACCCCAGCTCGCCACCTGCACCAAGTGCACTTGGTTCGCCATCAACAGACACCTCTCCTTCAAACAGCACAATGCCAGGAAGACACAAACTGCTTGCTACCAACTTTCTCTCCTGCAGAAAATCAAGCCCTTCATCTCAGAAAAGAACTTCAGATCTGCTGCCCAAGCCTTGGTCCTCCCCCACCAAGATGGCAGCAATGGCTTTTTGGAATGTCTTTTCAGCAACTACACTGGCACCCCTGGGATGTGCCCTGCATGCTGCAGCACAACTCATCAAGGTTCTATGTGATATTTCCGCATATTGAACACAGAACACAAAAAAGACCAATTCTTTTAATGTGTTTTTGTGAGTCCCTCAATATGCAGAAATATGACATTACATGGCCCCCAACCAGAATCTGATGCCCTGCCCGCCCCACACCTCCCACAGTGCTGAGATTTTTTTATGAATTGGAGGGTTTACCCTCAAACCCCAATTCCTCCCACCCCACCCCACTTCCCTGCCAAAAGCCTTTCTCCCATCTCACCCCCAACCACAGACACACTAAAAGGCAGATAAACAAGCACACACTTACGTTTACTGGCTCCTGCCCCTCCCCAAACATTGCACATACATACAAAACACCCACAGAATCATTCACAAAACACTTCCCTGAGGCACCCAGGTTTCCCCTCTTCCAGGCCCGGCCACGCCTGTCAGCCCTTGGGTGCAGGGGCATGACAGTTTGATTTAGAACGACCGCCCGGAGCAGTCTACGAACGGTCTTTTGAAATCAGTCTTTGTTTCTGTTTTTTAGAAATTGAAAAATTCACTCCCTACGCTCATCAAAGGACTCAGCAAATTCAAACACATTCCAATGAACCTCATGGAACTGCATTGGCTACCGCTGCAAGGCCGTTTCATCTTCGGATCCTGCTGCGTCATCTACAAGGCTGTCATCCTGAACTCCCCGATCTACCTCACTGAGAAACTCAGCATCTCCGGAGGCCTGTGATCCACCAGATGAAAGGGCATGTGAAGACGTGAACTCTGCCGGTGCAGGAGGGAAAGAACCAGAAGACAGTCGCTCTCTATCTACACCCTAAGACCCTGGAACATCCGAAGTGCCATCTAAAGTGGCTGTTGGGCTGTCTATGCTGCTGGAGCCCACTTTCCTATGCTGCCTGTGTCAACTCGCCGTCCGCGAGTGGAAGTAACTTTCCTGCCTTTTTCTGCCGTAATACGGCTACGGACTCTGTGCAGCCTACAAGGACCAAGTAACAACTCCTTTTGTGACTCCGCCCACCTGCCTGCCCACTTTCCCACATTTCTTTCTATATCTAGTGTGGTGCGCACGCATTGTGTGCGTGCATCCGAAGTGCCATCTAAAGTGGTTGTTGGGCTGTTAGGATGTGGGTGAGTGGAATATTATAACTGGAGACAAAGTAAGTACAGAAATTCAGGAGGGATACTCAGGACTATAAATTAGATATAGTCTATACCTGGCAAGAATATTATGGTCAAAGACCAAACCGACCTTTTCAGCCACGTAAACCGAGTAAACCTAATCCAAACCAGGAAACAGCATCATCTGAAGCATCCAGCACTGAGCTGGAGGAGAGTGTCGCACCCGCTCAAACAGAAGAGGTACAGACACAAGACACAGAGGAAGCAAGCGGATCAACCACACCTTTTTTTTTAGAAAAGGCCCCATCAGAAGTGGACAGAAGAAAAAACCCACAAAGAAAGAAACCAGTGGTAAAGAAGACCTAGTAGTCAACATTAGCTCCTACCAACTATCTAGATTTGAGTTGGAGGTGTTGAAGAAAGGACTATCATTTGTGCCTACATCTAACAGTAATCTCCTGAAAGAGAAGATGGATTTTTTCAAGCTAATGAGGAAGCTGAAGCTTAAAACCTTTTTTGACATGGTTGAAACAGAATCAGAGACAGAAGAAACAAAAGAGTTTCTGGAACTTTGTCCTAAAAGTACTTTCAACCCCCCTCTACAGAACCACGTGCTATCTGTCTTCGAGAAATCAGTCTTGGAAGACTTCAAGAAGATCCGTTTTGAACACAAGGGACGAGGGAACTTTACAAACCGTGAAAAACAAACACTCAAGAGTCTATTGGATAACGAGGAAATTATTTTTAGGCCAGTGGATAAATGTGGTGCATTAGTCCTTATGGACAAAAAGGATTATTTAGACGAAGTACAGCGACAATTTATGGATACTGAAACATACATGGAACTACCTAATAATCCAACTGAACAAATACGTACCCTGATTCACGAAGTACTTGATGAAGCATTATCCAGAGAAGTCATATCAGAGAAGACCAGAAGATTCCTTGAGAACCAACATCCTATCACTCCGGTTCTGTATATTTTACCAAAGATCCACAAAAGTTTGATCGAACCTCCTGACCGACCAATCATAGCAGCAACACAGAGTTTGCTTGAACCATTAGCACAATACCTGGACAAAGTGCTACAACCTATGGTCCAAGAGACTGAGACATATATAAGAGACACAATGCATTTTATTCAGAAATTAAGTTAAGTTTGTGGTTGGAAGAGATATCCTCTTCACCATGGGCGTTACCTCGCTGTGTACGAATATCGTCCATGAATCTGGTTTGGAAGCAATAGAATGGCTATTGTTAAGAACTCAAAGGTGTCAGGGAGACAGACTATTTGTACTCACCTTACTAAAACTGGTACTTATGAATAATTTTTTCAAATTCCAAGACCAATACTTCCTACAAATATCGGGGACAAGCATGGGAGCCACTATGGCTCCCACCTACGCAAATGCGTATATGTTCTATCTAGAGCATGAATACATCCTCTCCTCACCACGCTGGATGAGGCATCTTTCAATGTACGTCAGATATATCGATGACGTGTTTGGAATCTGGACAGGTCCTACAGACGAATTGCAGGAATTATTTGGGACGATGAACCTGATGCACCGCAGGATCAAATTGACCACTGAAACAAGTACCAGATCGGTAAACTTTCTAGATGTTGAGATTTATGTTCAGGGCAATTCCCTGGCAACCAAGATTTACACCAAACCGACGGATAGAAATAGCTTATTACTAGCAACAAGCTTTCACCCAAGACGTACAGAGGACAGCGTACCCCTGAGCCAATTTCTACGATACAGACGTAATATCTCAGACATTGAGGAATACAGGAGGCAATCCTAGACCCTTCAACGCAAATTCGAAGACCGAGGCTATAAACAGGACTTAGTAACAAGTACTGCAAATAGGGTGGAAATGTTGGAGAGGGATTCTCTCCTGGTACCTAAACCAGTGAAACACCAGGAAACTTTGGTATATGTAACTACCCACTCAGTCCAGAGCCCGATCATCAAGAGGATCATCAAGAAATACTGGCCGATGCTCCAAATGGACCCACAACTCCAGCCACTCTTTCGCCAGCTACCCGTATTTGCATAACGCAATAATAAGGCCTTACGTAACAGCTTGATCAAAGCAGAAATTGGAACAACCAAGAGAGAAGACACCCAGAAGTTTAAAGGCACACGACCGTGCCATAACTGTCAGCACTGCAATAACATTTTTCAGGGGAACAGTATACCACATCCTCACTCGGGTAAACCTCTATTACTGCGCCATTCTGCCACGTGTGACTCTACCAACGTGGTGTATGCATTAAAGTGCCCCTGCGGCCTATACTATGTGGGGATAACCACAAGAAAAGCAAAACGTGCTGGACTGAGCACAAGTCCAACATCCGGACAGGTAACCTGAAATCAGCAGTAGCAATGCACTTTATTGAATACAGACACACCATAGCCCAGCTGAAGTGCGTCATTGTGGAACAGGTCAAACTATGATTTACATAGGAAACTTCTACAGAGGGAAGTGCTGTGGATAGACTTGCTAGACTCTGTACATCCAAGGGGCATGAACACAGAAATGGACTTAATGGGCCTCATTACGACCCAGGCGGTAAGTTACCGCCTGGGCCGTGACTTTACCACCATGGCGTAAACTATGTTTACGCCATGGTGGTTGGCGGACTTACCGCCCCATTCCGAGGTTGGCGGGGCGGTAAGTCCCCAATCCCCATTTACCCTTCCCCATTCCCATTTTTGCCCCATAGGGCATAATGGGAGTGGGGAAGGCGTTAATTACGCCACCGTAATTTACGGTGGCGTAATTAACTCCATGGTCCCTTAGCGCCATGGATTTTAACACCTGCTAAAAGCAGGTGTTAAATCCGCCATGGCGCTAAGGGACCTCGTACTCAGGCGGTAAGGGTCGGCGCTGTTTACGCCGGCGTAAACCCCTTACCGCCTGAGTCGTAATGAGGCCCAATGTGTTTTGGCTAATTGATTGTTAACCTATGGAGTGAATATTTTAGATGCACCACTATTTGACACTACACAATGGTTAGGCCGTTATTAGCGGTGTCTGGTGGTATACCAAGAGGACTGTTCCTCTCCAATGTGAGTGTATGCCCTTGACAATTTGGTTATGACCTTCTGATGTTAATCATGTCACTAACATTGACACAGATCTCTTTGCCACTGTCCTAGGGACTCGTATGGTACTTTTGAATCAGAACTAGGGGTCTTTGGGGCACTTG
This sequence comes from Ambystoma mexicanum, assembly GCF_040938575.1. Lineage (NCBI taxonomy): Eukaryota > Metazoa > Chordata > Amphibia > Caudata > Ambystomatidae > Ambystoma > Ambystoma mexicanum. The sequence goes on from NC_090934.1 coordinate 264,306,280, forward strand.
ATCGGATTTCTTCCGGGTCACATGCCCCTCTGCTCCCTCTTTTACCTTTGCCATCTTTTGTGGCACTTACATTATTCTTACATACAAGGTTAGGGGTTCTTGAGGCACCCGACCGGATTTCATTCCGGGTGAGTTCCTCCTCCCCCTTTCCCACCATGTTACAAGTGGTATGGCATGGTTTTTTCATGCCCCTTCCGCCCTATGTTTACCTTCCCTTTCCCTTCATCACCTTTCTGGTCATCACGTTTTCGTCATGTCCTACAGCGCCCCTATGGGCTTACTTTAAATTGTTCCTTTCCCCGGGACTAAGGACATACATCTCCCTCTCAGGCTTAGGGATTTGTTTTACCCTCCATCACGTGAGTCCAACCGGGACCTTTTTCGGCTCCACGACAGCATCGGCACACTTGTGGTCGGAGAACGAGGGCAGTGTGATGTATAATCCACCGCCTCTAGAGTGGGCGGTGGTGGCAGCATGTTTGCGGCCTCCGGCAGGAAGGCCCAGCTCGCGGAGCAATGCAGCGTGCCGCGCAATGACAACACGCGACTCGTTGGTTGTATGCCTAAACCCGGACTGGCGCGAAACCGCCAGTTCCGGTGATTCCTTTATTCTCCTCCCCTTCCTCGTGTCACGTGACCCTCCTCTCCCGGCACGTGACACCACATTCCTCCCCAAATTGGAGGTAAATTCACATATACCACAGAATACATTTCAGTATGGATTATTGTCTCTTCTGCTAGCCCCTTTACGATATACCCCGTCTATGACATACCCTTTGAGGCGGGATGATGGTTTGGGCTTCTCCCTCAGGCTCTAGCGGGTGTTCCGTCCTTTGGGCGAGGTGTCGGTGGTGGTTTTTTCTTCTGTCTCGACCTCTGGTGGGCACAGACTTTTTGACTCTTCCGGCGTATTTTCACTGGTTGGCGGTGTGGGTCTTTGGGGCGTCTCAACAGTTTTTTCCTTCGGGGACCGGGGGTGTTCTTCCCACATCTCCGTGGGTACTTTCTTGAAGTGGGATATGTTCCGGGTTACCGTTTCCCCTCCTCGGGTGGCAGTGACCATGCTGTGGTTGGTGGTTTGAACTGTCCATGGATGGACTTCGAAGTTTAGGGACATCTTCTTTGGCTGTGCCCGGTTCTTGACGAGGACAGTGTCTCCGGGGTTTAGTTCCCGATGATGTGCGCGCCTGGCGACGCTCTCTTGCTCGTTGTGCCTCTTCCTCCTCGCATCCATTTCTGGGATGTCTAACTCGGGTGCGACCCAGTGTGGATGTATGGGGAGTTCCGCCTGTATTGGTACTCCAAACATGAGGGCTGCTGGGCTGATCCCTGTGGCTGAGTGTGGGGTTTGCCGGTGCGTCCTCAGAAATCGGTAGACTGCCTTCAGCCAGGGGTGTTTCTGCTCTTTGGCAATTCTGATAACTTTGTTTAGCGACCCCATGAAGCGTTCCGCATCTCCGTTGGCCTGAGGCCATCGTGGGGTAATTCGCTGATGTTTCACGTTTACCTCTTTGAAGAACTCTCGCAGCTCTTGGCTGGTGAATGACGGTCCATTGTCACTCTTCACTTTCCGTGGGATCCCATGCGTGGCGAATATTTTCTCCAGCGTGAGGATGGTGGTTTCTGCATTGGTAGACGGTACGTGTTCTACTTCGGGGTACCTACTGAATTCGTCTATCACCACAAGCAAGTATCCTTCACCTGCGATGGTGCAGTGGTCCATGCTGACCGCGTCCCATCTTTTGCAGCTCCGTGGTGCACTGGCGATCGGTTCTGGGTTCTCTGGCCTCCTGGACGCTTGGCAAGCTGCGCATGACTCAATTAGTTCTGTGATTCTTTGATGCATGTTTGGCATCCACATCCGGGACTTGAGGTACGCCAAGCACTTGACGATCCATTGATGTCCACTGTGTGCTAGTTTGAGTGCCCTCTCTTCGAGGGACTCCGGCAGAATGATGCGGTGGCCTTTTAGGAGCACTCCCTCTGGTGCTATCGAGAGTTTGTGTCTGATCCCGAACAGTGCTCTGAGCTTGGTTTGAGCTGGTATGGTGCGGTGAGATGCAGACATGAGATAGGTCTTCCAGCTTCCCGTCTGAATGGCCGAGGTAGTGTGTTGCAAGATTGTGTCCTCCCTTGTTTCCTGTATTATTTCTTGCAGCGTCAGGGCTCGTGGCCTGGCACACGCCACCACATGACAGACGTGCTCGTCTGTTTCTTTTGCATGATGTCGTTCGCGGTCGGTGGCGGGTCGCGGATGGCGGGACAGATAGTCTGCCGGGTTGTCTGAACCTGGCCGATATTCTACCTCAATGTTGTACGGCTGCAATTGTAGCATCCACTTCTCTATGCGGGCCGGGGGGTTTGGAGCAGAGCCTCGGAATATCGGTATCAAGGGTTTGTGGTCCGAGAAGACTTTCGCTTGCTTTCCTAATAGGTACACCTTGAATTGGCGGCACCCCCACAGTATTGCTAAGGCCTCCTTTTCGATGTGGGCGTAATTTTGTTCTGGCTTCGTGAGGGCTCTGCTGGCAAATGCGATAGGGAACACTCTGCCTTCGCTATCTGTTTGGGTTAGTACGGCCCCTAGGCCTACGGGGCTGGCATCCACGAGGAGCTCAGTCTGCCGTTCTACGTTGAAGAACGCCATGGTTGTGGTAGCCGACAGGGCGTCCTTGATCTGTTGGAATGCTCGCTGGTGGACTTCGGTCCACTCCCATTTTTGGTCTTTCTTGGTTAGTTCTCTGAGGGGACTCGCGATGCTTGCGAGATCCGGGATGAAGCGCGCGCAGTAGGTTGCCATCCCCATGAAACTTCGCACCTCCGATGCAGACTGGGGAGGTTTGAAGTCTTTGATGTCTTGTACTTTGGATGGGTCAGGGGATACGCCTGCGGCACTGAAGATGTATCCGAAGAAACATAGTTCATCTTTGTCGAATTCACATTTCTCAGCATTGAGCGTCAAACCTGCACCCTCGAGTCTTTCCAGGAATGCCGCTAGTCGTCGGTGGTGCTCGTCCTTGTCTGCGGCGTATACCAGGATGTCATCACTGATGTTGGTGGCACCAGCTAGTCCCATGATGACTTTACGGATCTCGTGCTGGAAAACCTCTGCGGCGGATGAAATCCCAAAGTTCAGCCGCTTATACCTCATGAGGCCGAGGTGGGACGAAAACGTGGTAATGTACCGTGATTCTTTGGACAGTCTTAGCTGGTGGTATCCTGATCGGAGATCGAGTTTGCTGAATACCTTCGCCCCTGTGAGGTCTACGATGAGCTCATCAATGGTGGGAGTTACGTGGCGTTCTCGGCCGATGGCTACGTTGGGGAGCCTCATGTCGATGCATATTCTCACCGCGTTCTGCTGTTTCGGTTTCTGGGCTACTACCATAGGCGAGACCCACGGGGTCGGGCCTGATGTTTTCTCGATGATTCCAGCGTCCTCGAGTTTGGATAGCTCTTCTTCTACGGCTGTTCGCAGGTGAAACGGGATCCGTCGGTGGCGCACTGCCTTGGGTTCGACGGTGGGGTCTATTTGTAGTTTGATAGACCTCCCTTTCAGGCATCCGATGCCTTGAAATAGTTTCTTATGACGACCTAGGATGTTGCTGAGTTTGTCGTGTTGGACGCTGAACGCAAAGTGTATCAGCTTTAGTTTCTCCGCAGTTCTGCAGCTCAGCAGGGTTTCGCAGCCAGCATCTACGATGTAGATCCGTGCGCGGCAGTTTGTGTTGTTGTGCGCAAAGTTGGATTTAAACGACCCTTGCACTGGTAGGGGTTTCTTGGATCCATAGGCGTATAGCCTGATTTTCTTCTTGTGGAGTATTGGTTTTGGGTGAAGTCTGTTGAACGCCGTCACGGGCATGACGTTGACTGTCGCGCCGGTGTCAATTATCACTTTGAGTGGGTCTCCGTTGGATAGGACTGTGCACGACGGTCTCTTCTTTTGGCGCGATCGGCCTGATTTGACTGCCGATATTAAGTGTACACGGTGTACTGCTTTTCTCCCTTTCTTCTTCTTCCCTTTGTTCTGTCTGTCGGGGGATGAGCTGCTGTCACTGTCATCGCTGTCGCTTGAGCTCGGGGATCTTTGGGACTCGTCGACAGCTCTCGCTTTACCTCTCCTCGTTTGTTGGCGGGGATGTTCTCTCGGTGCGAATCTCCTCCGTTGTTCATGTGTTGTGCGGGAGCTTGGGTCTTTGTCATTTTTGTTTGGCGGATTCAGGCAGACTGCTGCGTAGTGGTTGAGGCGATTGCATTTTCTGCAAGTGGACCCCCAGGCGGGGCAAGAGTCGCCTTTATGCCATGGGCCTCCGCACCATTTGCAGGCTTGATCTCGTCCTTGTGGTTGGTGCGGCTTCTGGTACTGTTTCGGGCGAGTTGATTGTTGTCTGGAGATAGCAGCCACGTCTTCTGCGGGTCCGGGGCTGTCTAGCGGTAGTCTCTGGATGGCGGCTTTCATTACCGCTACTTGGTCCTCTGTCTGTTCACGGAGGCGTGCAGTCTCGAGAATGCGTGATAGTCGCATGTTCTTCTCTGACAGGATTGCCCTCCTTAGTTTTTCAGAAGAGATTCCGTTGATGATCTGGAGGCGAATGGCGAATTCTTCGTCCGGGAATTCACAGCCCACGGCCATTTCGCGAAGGCGAGCGTGAAACTTGTCTACCGTCTCCCTCTCGTGCTGACGTGCCATGCAGAAATGGAACCGCTCATAGTCCGGATTAAGGTCAGGCTTAAACATGTTGGTGAGCGCAGCCCTCGCCGCAGCGTAGTCAATGTCGTTCCCGCGGTTTGGTAGGGCGTTGAAGAGGCGCAGGGCTGCCGACCCCACGTTGAGCAAGAGGAAGGTGCGCATCTTTTTGGGTGTGGCGATATCTTGTGCCTCTAGATGCATCTCAAATTGTTGTAGCCAAATTTCCCACCGGATGGCTGCTCCGCTGGTGAAAGGGTCAAATGGTTGCATGAACGTTGTCAGTGAGGGGTCGCTGCGCTCCTCGGTGATGCTCCTCCTCGAAGATGAGGAGCCGGTGCTGATTCTTGTTGGGCTTGTGTTCGGGCTCGACATGTTGTTCTTTGGGATGACTTCTTGGGGCTGCGCGTAGCTGGAGAGGTTATCTTGGCTGCCTGGTGTGACGGCACGTGGCTTCGTGTGAGGCGCTGCGGTTTCGGGCCGTGGTGGGCTGTGCAGTGGCTATCCTGGGGTGTTGGCGTGTCCAGAGATTTCTTTTCCCTTGCTGTATGGTGTGGAAAGCGAGAGAGAAGAGAAAAAAAAATTTTTTTTTTTCTTTCTTTGGGCGTGGGCGGAGCCGGGGCTAACGCTTACCGGCCTCCGCGGAGTTGTCGTGGGTCTGTGGACGCCGCGGCTCCTTCTGGTGCTGGGAGGCGTGCAGTCCACACCCGCCTCGTCGCCAGTGTGATGTATAATCCACCGCCTCTAGAGTGGGCGGTGGTGGCAGCGTGTTCGCGGCCTCCGGCAGGAAGGCCCAGCTCGCGGAGCAATGCAGCGCGCCGCGCAATGACAACACGCGACTCGTTGGTTGTATGCCTAAACCCGGACTGGCGCGAAACCGCCAGTTCCGGTGATTCCTTTATTCTCCTCCCCTTCCTCGTGTCACGTGACCCTCCTCTCCCGGCACGTGACACCACAGGCAGTGTCACCTTGGCAAAGCATCCTTCACTCGTCCACACCAAGATGGCCGCTTCTACCCATGGGGACACCAAGCGCATGCGCGGGCATCCCTGACAATGTTTTTATTTACCGAGGGTCCGATCGAGTAGCGATCGGGACCCTAGTCTGAACCGAGCACTTGTACTGTGCATCAGGTAAGCGAACGCACCGTGGGCACTCTGTGATCGAACAGGCAGTGTCACAAACGGGCAGTTTTCACTGCGCACATCGATTCTTTTGCAGAATCTCTGGAGCGGTTTACAGTTTCACACACTTGGACCTTTGGCATTGCCCTTGTCCATTCTGCCAGTATTGAATTTTTAATGGGTTTTGCCCCCTCCTGTGATCCGAAGTTACTTTGATCGCATACACTTTAGCGGTGTCCCCGCATGTATGTGGCTATACATGCAGCGCCCTAAGTGGCGTGCTGTAGAATTCGTATTATCTCATACGATGTTTGCGCCATAACGTATCGGTGCTGCTCCCCTACAGTCCTCAGTCCCTTCCCTATTGGACAATTGTTTATCCTTGGAGGCATTTCCTCCTTTTTGTGCATAGGCTACCACCTAGTCTTATTTCTCTCATGTTTATTTCCTACAGCTCAGAGCAATTCTGCTCTCATCCCTACAGACCATTTTCCCTCCTCTCTGACTTACAGTCGGGTAAGTGCTTTAAAAACTATTAAGCTCTTTTTACTTATGGAATTAGGAGACACTTTCACTTTACTGTTTGGGTTACTAAGAGGTGTTTTACCTCTAACATAGTCGTTTTCGGTATTTTGCAGGTCCGGTACGGGCCATGGAGTTACTAGGAAATGGCAAGGAGGTCAGTTTCATATCTAACATTACTTTTACTGATACCTACTGTTAGGCCCGGACTGGGCCTTTGAAAGGAGGACAGACACACCGATGGAGAATACACGTCCTCTTTATTCCCATACATGTACCAACTGCCTCCCAAGCTCCTACCCTCCTTCTGACGTACGTCCCACGTGATGTCTCTCACGTGGTAGGGTTGCATTCTCTTAAGGGGACACGAGCCCTGCAGTAGCATAGCCCCGTAACATCACCCCCGGACGAAATGTCCTTGCATAGAGTTCAACACTCTTCGACCAGGCGAGCTGGTTTCTTTATGGCGCGTTGGGGCCGGGTGCTGGTACCTTCTTGAGGATCTTCTTCAGGTCTCTCTGTCCTCTTGACTCCTGGCCGAGGAGAGAACCTTGGAGGCGTCCACAGTGTGTCTCGCCCATCCACTATCATCGCTTCAGGGTCTGGGGTTTGGAGTCCCTCGGAAACTGTGGTTGTCGCCACCTTGAACTTTGAGCAGTTCCTTGTGATTTCTCTTTCTTCATTTTCGGCGGTCACCATTGTTCCTCTAACGGCCGTGACCTGTAATGTCTGCGGGGAGAATCTAGGGTCACTCTTTTTTACCGTTGGCTGTTGGACGAAAACCTCGTCTCCTACTTGAAAGTCTTTCGGACGTGCTCGCCGCTTTTCATCGGTTTGGGTGCGGGTTCGTTCTTTTCTCTGCGCATCTCTCTCTAGGAGTTGCATGTCTGTGTCCGGTCTGTTCAACGGATGTTGAATGATCCTTGTGCGAACTTGGTACTTTACCATAAGTTCAGCCGGGGTCTTGTTTGTCGCTTCATGCGGCGTGTTCCTGTAGTCCCGAAGCATTCTGCACAGAGCTTGGTGGAGATCTACATTTTCTAGCTTGGCTCTTTGTACTGTTTTCTTGATGGATGACATGAAACGCTCTGCCATGCCGTTCGCCTGGGGCCAGAGTGGCGTTATTTTCTGATGTTTAAACCCCAGGTGTATTGCCAGCTTTGAGAAATCATGTCCACAGAAAGGGGGTCCGTTGTCAGATTTGATCACATCTGGTATGCCCCATTCACTCACTACTTCATCAAAGATTGCCGCTACTTGTGCAAATGCTGTGGATGATGACCTTTTGACAATGGGGAAACGTGAGTGTTCATCAATGAACAGGAGTAGGTATTCTCCTGACTCTAGGGGCCCGTAGAAGTCTACCGCCACCCTTTCCCAGGGGCGTTCCGGTATCTGTGTCACTTGTAGAGGTGCAGGTGCCTCCTCTCTGGCCGTGCATTGGCATGCAATGCAGTTTCTTACCCATCTGTCAACTAAGGCATCGAGAAAAGGAAACCATACGTGGCGTCGTAGTTGGCGCTTGGTGTTGTCTGCGCCTCTGTGTCCTTCGTGTGCTGTCTTGATTATTTCAGACCTCAGGGCTGTTGGGAATATTATTCTGCACCCTCTGAGAAGTATGGTGCTGTCTTGTACTGCCAGCTCTGAGTGAATTCTAGCAATCCTTTCCAATTCGTCTCGGTTTGCTCCTGGGTGTGTTGACAGTGCTCTTTTGTAGTCTTTCCACTTGTTGTGTTCTGTGAGTTCGATCGCCAAGGCCATGGATGGGTCCGCTGCTGTCGCGAGTGCCACTGTTTCCAGTGACATTGCCGGAGGTAGTGCGTTGGTGGTGACATAGCTTATGTATTCCACATCGCCCTGTCTTGGCGTTGACGTTCCGGAGGGGTGTCTCGACAGATAGTCGGTTGGATTGTGTTCGCCCCCCGGTCGATGAATGATGTGAAAGTCATATTCTTGCAGCCGGATGCCCCATCGTTCGATTCTGGGGGGCATTTTTGTCCGTGGGTTCCCAAATAGCGACAGGAGGGCCTGGTGATCCGTTATAAGGGTGAATCTTTTCCCAATGATAAAGTTGTGAAAGTGTTCACATGCCCAGACTGCCGCTAGACTCTCTTTTTCCGCTTGGGAGTATGCGGCCTCGGGGGGCGCAAGTGCTCTGCTGGCATATGCCACAACATGCCTCGGGTGAGCGCCGGTGCCGTTGGTCTGGGCGGGTATAGCACCTAGTCCCACCGGACTCGCATCGACCACTATTTCAGTGTGCCACTCTGGGTCGAAGTAGGCCAGCTTCCGCGCTTCTGCTAGGGACTGTTTAATGGAGTCAAACGCCCCCTGGCATTCGGTGGTCCAGGCGAAGAGCATGTCTTTCTGGAGTAACTTCCGAAGAGGTTCCGTGACGGTGGCATAGTGGGGTATGTATCGTGCGCAATACCCAGCCATGCCCAGGAAGGAACGGACGTCGGCTATCTGTCTTGGGGCTTGCAGATTGAAGATAGTGGCCACTTTGTCGGGGTCTGGTGTCATCCCGTCGGCCGAGAAGATGTGTCCGAAAAATTTTAACTTGCTTTTGCTGAATCTGCATTTTTCCACATTAACGTGAGGCCTGCGTCCTGGATGGCTTTGCACGTGGTGCGAAGGGCTGTGTCATGTTCTTCACGGGTGCGCCCGAATACTAGTATGTCGTCGCTGTAGTTCAGCGTGCCTTTGATCGGACGTATGAGTTGCCTGATGGCTTCATGAAACATTTCTGCAGCTGACGAGATACCAAAGTTTAGGCGTTTGTACCGATACAACCCGTCGTGTGTGGCAAACGTGGTGATCCCTCTGGATTCCGGGTGGAGTACCATCTGGTGGTAACCCTGGTTCAAGTCCAGTTTTGAGAAGAGGGTGGATTTGTTCAATTGAACTATCATATCTTCAATTCGTGGCCCAGGATGCCTTTCACGTTGGATTGCTGTATTGGCTATGCGCATGTCGACGCAGAGTCTAAGCCGTCCACCCTCCTTTGGTACTATTACCAACGGGGATACCCATGGTGTCGGACCAGTGGCTGGTTCAATTATCCCGTCAGTTAGGAGTTGATTGAGTTCTGCCGACACTGCGGCCTGAAGATGGAACCCAACTCTTCTCGGGTGTTGTGGTACAGGTCGGACGGTGGGATCTATGTGGAGTTTCACAGGTGGTCCTTTCAGTTGACCCAGGCCTTTGCAGATAAGAGGGAACTCTTTTAGGATGTCATCGCGCGACATCGTTCCAGTTTGGGTAAGCGCTGGTGCGAGGAAGAACACTTTCTCCCGCGCCTCCAGTGTTGGGTCCGTCGAACAGATTTTGTCCCCTTCACCGACGTGTATGTCTATGAGTCCCAGGCACGACGCAGTTCTGTAACTGAGCAGGCATCTGCCTTTGGTAGGGCTGCGAATGACGTGGATGTCCGTCGTGGTGGAATGGTTATCATGGATGAGTCGATGGCTGAAAAATCCAATCGATTGCAGAGGAGTTGTGGCCCCCCATTGGTAGATCTTGGAGTTTGGGGGTGTCAGGGGCGGCCGGTTGGTGATCTGATTGAATTCCTTCTCACCCATTATGTTAACGGTGGCTCCCGAGTCTACAAGGAAACAGAATTGTTGTCCTGCTATGTCAACGGGAATCTTGGGTGCCTCACGGGCCTCGCCTTCATCCATGATGAGGTTCACATATTCGTCGTGTGGATACTGATTGTAGTGGTCGAATTCCTGTAGGCCCCCTTGAGATCCTCCCTCATATTGTGAGAATTGTTCCGGGGGCCTGTCATATTCGTCTCTGATGTGGGACACTTGCTCTTCACCCTCGGGCTCTTGACTGTTATCCATGGGGTACACCTCTTCGACTACTCTGACGTACCTCCGTGGATTTTGGGCGTATGGACGTGGTTGGTAGGCTTGGGTTAGGGGGCTTCTAACCGGCGTTCTGAATTGAGGGGCAATTGGGACCTTTTGTGTGGGGAACGGTCTGCCTTCTCTGCAGACTGATTGGAAGTGTCCCTCTCTGCCGCAGTTGCCGCATCTCTGTGAAATGGTGGGGCAGGTTCCTGCATGAGGGAAAGACATTCCACAGCGGTAGCATTGGCGTTGGGTCCTCGGCGTCGTGGAATAGTTGGGGTTAACGCCCTTGTCCCCTTGTCTTGCGTTGCTGGCCTGCAGCGCTGCAACGGTTTCAGCTTTCTCTTGTCTCGTCGAGGCTGTGTTCGAGATTTGGGACACTTGCTTTTCAACCCTCTCTAGAATTCTGGCCATCTGGCTCACTTCCTCTATGGTGATAGGTTTTTTGAGGAGTTGTTTCTTTAAGGTTTGAGACAAACAGCCTTCAATAATCCTCAACCGTATGGCTTCGTCGAGTGAGAAGGCTTCGAACTGACAGTTGGCCCCTTTAATTCGTAGGCGGGTTATGAATTCATCAATGGTTTCATCGACCCTCTGTGTGCATAGGTTGAATATGTATCTTTCATAGTCTCTGTTGGGTTCAATTACTAATCTTCTGTTTATGGCCGCTATTAGTGTTGGGAAGTCAGCTTGTTCAGCGGGGGGAATGGTCTTGGTAAGGATTTTGATGTCATTGCCCGCCAGATTTAGGAACATGCTGCGTAGCCGAGGGGACTTGTCTTCTCCAGCAGCATCAATGAAGGTGTTAAAGTCCTCTAGCCAATCAGTCCATCTTAGACCTTTGTCTGCTTGTGGCATCATTGAAAATGGGGGAGGCATGCGCCATGCTGTAGTTGCTGTGTTCCTTGCAGGGGCTGGGGCATTTGGTGGTTGATGGGCCTGAGGTGAGCTCATGCTGAGGGATTATACAGCAGGCCGTGTGTCTCTGATTATGTGTGGCAGCAGTGTTGTCTGACCCACCTCTGACGACTTCCAGGCTTCCGTAGCGCCTGCTGATGGGTCGTCGTGCATTCAGCGTAGGCCGCGTGGTGCTTGGCACGTGGGTTCTCTGTGGCGTGGTGGTGCAGTTCTTTTGCAGGAAAGCAGGCCTGGGTGGAGGAGGCGGACCAGTTCGCGGCGCGGATGCGCTGTCCGCTCGATGAGGGGAAGACGGGCCTGGGATCAGGCTCGGCGCCGGGCTCGGAAAACGCCCACGGCGCGGACGCACTGTTTGCGCGGCAAGGAGGAGGCAGGCTGGGCGCCGGGCGCGGAGTAGGTCGCGGCGCGGACACGCTGTCGGCGCGGTGAGGAGGAGGCGGGCCTGGGATCAGGCACGTGCGCCGGGCTGGAAGGTGCCCGCGGCGCGGATCGGAGCGGGATCGCTGCTCGCAAAGGAGGAGGAGGATTCGGTGGTCTGGTAGGTCAACTCGTCGCCAAATGTTAGGCCCGGACTGGGCCTTTGAAAGGAGGACAGACACACCGATGGAGAATACACGTCCTCTTTATTCCCATACATGTACCAACTGCCTCCCAAGCTCCTACCCTCCTTCTGACGTACGTCCCACGTGATGTCTCTCACGTGGTAGGGTTGCATTCTCTTAAGGGGACACGAGCCCTGCAGTAGCATAGCCCCGTAACACCTACGTGTTAGCATTTATTTTGAAAACGCACACTAATGTGCATTGTCTTATATTATTTTATAGACACATTGCTGTAACAAGCTGTATAAAGCCTAGAAAGTTGAGTGCGCTCAAGCCCTCAAGAAGGATTTCCCTATAATCTGAAACGCGTCAGCAAACCTTGTCCACCATCATTGGAGCGCATTAGGAGATGTTATCCCATGTGATTTATTTTGTGTATCAACTATTTCCTGAAATACAACAGTGTATATGTGAATGTAACATTACGATTTTCTTACTTTACTTCATTTGAACATTTATTGTGATATAACATACTTCTGTTGGAATGATTTCTTTTGAATGCTTAACCTCAATCTTTGGATTCTCAAGGCAGTATGCCTTTGTAATCATATGTAAATAGATTTGCTTATTTGGAAAACAGACTTTTATGTGTGTTTTTGTCCACCTTCGTGGTCTCGAATCACAGATACGAACAATCGTATGTAATTAATTTATTGTAGGTGATTAATCACCCAAGAACGCTTACTGATTATAAGATCTACTTACTATCGTACTTAGTTTTTTGCTTTGAATTTTTTCCTTTGAACTTAGTTACATTTGTAGTGTAAGTAGGGTATTTACCCCTTAGGAGTGCACTAGAGGGGGCGCCGGATATCAATAACCGGCTTATGGTATAAGGAATATTATAATACCATATTGTTATTTGAAATTAGCAAACCAGTTGTAAGCTCTAGACAAGCTCCAGATATTTGTCTGTGGCTGGTGTATACAGAGCCTCGTACAAGGAGACTCATTTTGCAATTTCTTACATAGCAAGTTTACCTTAGCTGCTTTAATCTAATTCATTTGAAACGCGCACCCCATATATTACCAAAGTCGCATGTCCCTTTTTTACACGCACATGAACGATAGTAAATGGATTGCGCAGTTGGAGAAAACTAACAACGGGTAAATTGAAACCATCCGAAACGGAGAGCTCTGCATCATCCACTCTAGCTGCTATGGAGGGTAATTACTCCACTCCTACAGAGGGAGAAGATGTAAAAGAAGCTAAAGAGTCAGCCCCCACTCTCCCGTTGGATGAAGGGGCACCCAGTACTGTAGAAGAGTCTGCGAATCTGGAATCTGCTACACGGGAGAATTTGGGCGACAACCCTGCTATTTCTACTAACACGGGTGCGATGAATAACCCCTTGTTAATCGATACTATGGCTGAGTCTCCCCCTCCACATCTGTCGGTTAGGGTGCATAATGATCTTGAAGCACAGATCAGACTTCCTCTACAAGGAGACAACACCCACATTGAGGATAAGATAAATGACAAATTGTTTCCAGATAAGGCACACATTTTTCGTGATAGTGAAACTCTGGGGTTCCCCAAAAAATCATCTATTCACTCACAAGCCAAGGGTTCTCTATTCATAAGAGAGGCGAATAAAATCTGCCCAAGAGGATGGGTAAACGAGTTTGAGAATTTGGGTGACAGTCTTCATAGGGATGAAATTAGGAAAACAATGTGTGTGGAATGCTTTGATAAACATCTTGCTGATTTTTCAATGTTAGCCCCAGCTATTGAATCTGAATTAGGGAAGCGAATTAGACTCTCGCATGAGCCTTCCACCCCTGTACCCCAAAGGAAATATGAAGTTGACATTTGTTTTCTCTTTAACAATTTACCTAACTATTCATAAACTGTGCCCACCCGTTATATTGCACACAGAGATGGTCAAGAAATTGGGTGCATTTTTACCCCAAGAACTGCATCCTCGGCTGTTGTAAATGTGCAAAATAATAGCTCCCCCATTTTTCGAAAAGTCAGACAGACAGCATACCCAGGGCTCTAATAGTCTGGAATGCTCTATGGATTCAGAGTCCCCTAACAATGAGCCAATAAATGATGATTTTGACCCAACGATGGCCCCTAACTCTGATGAGCACCGATTTAGTCCAGAAGCTTTTCCAGTAATCACTCAGATTCTTAATCTGCTGGACAAGGGTCATGAGCAAACACACGGGGAAGTTAGATACTTACAACTACAAAGGACAGAGCTGATTGCCAAACTAAGTAGAATTGAGGGGTTGCTCTTTACCTGTGATGCAATCTCTGTACTGACGCAAAAGCGTGATGAGAGGGCAGAGACTAACTCTGTTGCCACTCAGACTAAAACCTTTGCTGAGGCAGTGGCTGCCAGTCCAAAATCGAAGCCACGGTTAGAGTTGGGTCTGGATCCATCTCTCCCGCAAATAGTGGCCTTGAATGCTACAAAAATTCCGCAACTGATATCAACAGTTAATGAGATGGCCTCCATTCATGAGATCCAATCACGCTCTAGTGAAGGGGGAGTTTCTGCACCCCAAGTTACCCTTGAAAGTGTACCCCTTGATAGCCCCTCGGTTCTCACTGATCTCATTGATTTATCTGGAGATATTATTGAGCTGAAGGGGGCTCAAGAGACGCCTGCCGTAGTAAACTGCCCTGAAGAGGCTCCTACGATAATGAGAAAACAAAAAAGAGCCCTAGCCAGAGCAGAAAAGTGCAAAGTATTTGATAAAAGAATGTAGGGAAAAGCTGAAAAAAAACAAAAAAACCAAGCATCAGACAAAACAGATAGACATAACACACACAGGAAAAAGATATATGTAATCTATCTGGTGGAGACACAATTATTGATTTGAACCAACTGAATGAAGAGTCGAAAGCATTGCTTAACCTCTCTGGGCCAAATCAACAGGCTCAACCAATGACAAAGCCTTCATTTGATTCAAAAGACTTACAAGGTACTAGTGGGGTGACTGGAGCAAACCCACAGAGTATGGGTAGAGGTGATAAAAAAGGAATTATCAAATCAAATAAAGGGGCTGCTCCTGTACCGAAAGAGAAAGAAATTGAAACATTAACATCTGTCCCGGTGGTCGCAATACTTGCACAAAAACAATCTGTTTTATCGAATTTCTACCCTATGTTGGGAATTAAGAAAACAGAGAAAGTAATCATTGGTACAGGCAACGATCAGCGTGTAAAAGGTCCATATAAATCCACAAAAATGAAAGAAAGTGGACAACAACTCTTACCCACTGATCGAATGCTCAAAACAGGTGATGGAGGTGGCAAACATGGAGAGGAGGTGTATAGGGGTCTGCCTTCACATGGTATCTCAAATGGACATGTATTGACGGTTCCCTCAGCGGTGAGTAGTGTCATCCAAGAGAATGAGCCACCACGCAATGCTTCCCCTCACATGGCAAATTAGCTTAAATCTGCTATTCTGATGGATTGGGAAAGTGATCCAACTCGTCATGGAAAAGCCTGGTTGAATCGAGCCTTTCTGCTAACCATCTTACAGGATATTCCAGCCCTACGCATTAGAAGATCCAATGATATCGACTGGGTTAATCTAGCTTCCATTAACAATAATAGCATGACTTGTAAATTCAATTCTCCCTTCAAAATGAAACTTATTTGGGAACAAAGGGGAGACCTCAAATCAATCGGTCTATTTCCTTCCCTGTTTATGTCAATTGAGGATGCTACAAGTTATGTGGAAACTCCCCTTCCTCCTGTGGGGGACACCTCAATCAAGACTGCCCATGGTGATACTCCTAAAATAGATGAAAACACAATGAAACATCTTATGGCCCTTGTGTCAGCACTTAAGGGGCTGCCATGGATGGATCTCTGTACAGTGCAATCAGGTTTGCAGTCTGATCTGTTAGGAGACTCATAGCTCTGCTAATTTACACATTATCTCTTGGAACTCCTGCGGACTTGACAACTTTAAAACATGGCACAGGAACAACAAACAGTTAATCCCTGATGTTATCGTTCTGCAGGAAACTATGTACCAAACTCCTTTTACTGTCGAGGGCTACTTTGCCTACACTCATGTGGCAAATAGCGGCTCCCTAGGAAGACCATCGTGTGGCTTAGCCATACTGATTAATAGAGCTTGCAAATGCTCCTCCGAATTGGTTAGCAGTTCTGATGCATTATTGGCCATTCAATTGACTGCCGACGAGGATCCTTCTATAGTTATTTAACTGATTTACATCTACTGGAATAAGTACACTACTGCTCTATCTTCCATCCATGATGAATTGAACCTTTTATTAGAGATAGCATTGATTGCAAATCTGTTAGTAAGAATAATTGTCAGTGGTGATTTCAATGCTTTTTGCTATGATGCTGTGTCTCAATCAGAAGTTATTGTGAAAAAACACTCCGAATTGTCACGGGAAAACAGGCAAAAATTGATACACTTCTTTTTTAGAATGGGACATGCAATCTCCCCCTGCTATCTCAGGGCCCTATAATTATACTTGGTCTAGGGGAGTTAGCAGCTCAGTGATTGATTTTTTTTTATTCTCCTCAGGGCTTTAACAGTACACTGCTCCTGTGACTATATTCAATCCAGAACTGGTTTATCATATGATCATTAAATTGGTGTTACAACTTCCATTTGCCCGTTTCTCAGAAGAAACTCCTCTAACTCTGATTGAACACAATCGCCAGTCTCTGTCAGTGAGATGGAACACCACAGTCTGTCGCAAGATTCTAAAACATATTGAATTAGACAGCAAAATCATAACTAGGATAGGTGCAGGGGGTCCATCATTGATGGACGTAGAAGCAAGAAATGCTTCTCGAATTCAAACTCACCTAAAAAGGCTGGCATTCGAAAGAAAGAGGCAAGTCCATTCATACTTTAGTCATGCTCATTTTTTTAATTTAAATTTTGCTGTCTTAAAAAAAGAAAAAAATTCATTCATCAGGCATTTATTAAGAACAAATTTCCATTCGGAAGAATTGAAAGAACAAATAAGGAAAGCAAAACAGAATTATAAGAATACAATTATATGGATGAGAAGAGAATTGTACTTAGTTGACAACCAAAAAAATGATATACCATCTCCTAAAACATGACAATAGGCACGTGTGGTCCATTCTGCGTACTTTGACTTCTGGCACCTCTTCTGCGGTAGAATCCGCAATCACTGCGGAGGTCTGGCCGATCTACATAAAAGTTAAATATCAGCTGCCAGGGCGTTTTGCTTCGTCCACAGGCGGTGAACCTAAGCTGGAAACAGGCATGCAGTCCATATGGTCTATAACTGACATAGTTGAAGCTATAGGGAAATGAAAAATCTCAAAGGCCCCAGGACCTGACGGCTTGCCCCCGTGTGTATATAAATCCGATCCCCTGCTATGGGCTAAATTCTAAAAAATAAGTTTTGATTTGATTGTGCACACTGGCGTTAACTCTCTCCTTTAAGGTTGAAAGCACCCACTTATGGACTGCTGTAAGAATGAGTGGTCTCCTGTTCCCTCTCTACCCTTCCAATCACTCCCCCTGCATGCAAGTATTAAACCCACATCACGATTTCAATTGCATAAAACATTTGGCATTTGAAAGCAGGTACTAACAGTGAAATGCTTTATGTTAGTATTAGCTGGGCTCTTGTTAACAGGGAAACCCAGGTGCCATTTAACATCTGCGCCCTGTTCTGTCTGGCAACTGCTCTAGAGGTCAGCCAGGTCGAATCAACAAACATAGCCCAAAGTTTCAGGGGGAGTTCTGAATCCCAGTCAACGCAATGGTGTTGCACCAATACTTGTATTTAATGTCTTGATTGTTCATTAATCCTAACCCTATTCTTCCTCGTCCCAGTGGTTTGTATGAGAAAGTACTTGTGTATAAGGCACTCTGGGCCTCATTACGACTCAGGCGGTAAGGGGTTTACGGCGGCGTAAACAGCGCCGACCCTTACCGCCTGAGTACGAGGTCCCTTAGCGCCATGGCGGATTTAACACCTGCTTTTAGCAGGTGTTAAAATCCATGGCGCTAAGGGACCATGGAGTTAATTACGCCACCGTAATTTACGGTGGCGTAATTAACGCCTTCCCCACTCCCATTATGCCCTATGGGGCAAAAATGGGAATGGGGAAGGGTAAATGGGGATTGGGGACTTACCGCCCCGCCGACCTCGGAATGGGGCGGTAAGTCCGCCTACCACCATGGCGTAAACGTAGTTTACGCCATGGTGGTAAAGTCACGGCCCAGGCGGTAACTTACCGCCTGGGTCGTAATGAGGCCCTCTGCCTCATACACAAGTACTGGGATGAGGTAGAGGTACATGGAGGTACATGAAGGTAATGCCTGACTTAGCTACCTGTACTCTTCATTACTCCTAGTCCCACTCTTCCTCATCCCAGTACTTACCTATGAGCCAAAGAGCCTCATACGTAAGCTCTGGGACAAGGCATGTTGGTGCAGCCAGTCTAGTCGTTCCTCAGTTTGGTATGACTTTTTTTTAACTGGGCATTTCTAATAAAGCAGTCCCGCTAAGTGAATTACCTGGCTAGACTGCCATTTGGGTGCTGCCAGTCTAGCCGTTTCTTACTGCGGCATTGTATATTTTTCTGGGCATCTGTGATCAAATGATATGATATAAGTCATTTATAACGCGATGGTACACAAGTGTTTCTAGGCGCGACAAGAAAAGGGAGGGAAGATAGAGGGAGGACAAGACAAACGATCTTACTAAGCCTTGTGTCATTCAGATCATGAAAGTGCGAGAACGAGAAGTGCAAGGGGAAAGGGAGGAGGGAAGTGCAAGGGAGAGGGGAGGGAAAAACAGGGCAGCAATGCTCGGAGTAAGTGCAGCCAGGGCACCTTGGCTCTGGGTATTGCAAGGCGAACAAGGGACTGTAGGGTTACAGTTACAGCCCCTAAGTGCTTGGTAGGCCCAGAGGCAGTGCAAGGTTGACTGATCAATAAAGAGTCTGGACTCAGTGAGACTCTGAGGGTAGCCAAGCAACCAGTCGGTACAGCGGACAGGTAGGTCAGGTAGGCCAGCAGGGGAGGGAGAGAGAGAAAGCAGAGGAGAAGAGGAAAGTTTTGAGCTGCTTCCGGAACTTCAAGTGGTCCAACTCAAGTTTGAGGGGGGCAGGGAGGCTATTCCAGAGGGAGGCACCTGCAGAGGAGAGCGATCTACCCCCACTCTCTGCCTGGAGAAGTGTCTAACCCTTAGAGAGTTGTAGGTAGCTGAGCAAAAGGCTTGAGAATGAAGATATTTTGGAAGAGAGCGTTGGATGTAGTGCAGACCCCAGGCCCAGAAAGCCTTGTGGACAATGCAAAGGGTGTTGAACTTGATCCTTGCAGCAACTGGGAGCCAGTGGAGAGATTTCAGGGCTGGAGAGATACGATCCCTGGGCTTGAGGCTAAGGATAAGTCTTGCAGTCATGTTCTGGATTAGTTGCAGAGGGTGGAGAGTAGAGGAAGTCAGATTGAGAAAGAGGCTGTTGCACTAGGCCAGCCTAGAGAGAACTAGGGCTCTGGAGACCGTGAGCTTCTGGGGGAAAGTGAGAAAGGGAAGAGTTCCTTTGAGGAGGAGCAGCCGGTAGTCGGACTTTTCGGTGACGTCCGAGATGTGAGCAGAGAAAGAGAGAGTGGATTCAAAGATGACACCAAGGTTGTTTGCCTCACAGGAAGGGCCAAGGCGGGCAGCCAGAGAGAGAGGGAAATCAGGGGCAGGAGTCCAAATGAGAAGGATCGCCATCTTACTGACATTAAGGCAGAGAGGCACACCAATCCTGAATCGTGGATAGACAGTCAGGAACGAGCAAGAGAGTAGAGGAGTCTGAGGGGAGCCTGAAGGAAAGCAGAGTGTCAGCCGCATAACACTGAAAGTTAGAGGAGAAGGTAGAGTTCAGGTGGGCCAAAGGGGCCAAGTAGAGGTTGAAAAACCATGGTGAGAGGATGGATCGGAGAGAAAGGGACCAAATTGGTCCAGGGAGGGGCTGTGCAAGAGGAAGGAGATCAGCCACTCAAGGGCCTGATCCGTGATGTCCAGGTTCTCATGGAGTCGATTGATCAGGATTGATCAGGATGGCGTGGTTGACCTTTTCGAAAGCAGAGGAAAGATCAAGGAGGATAAGGACAGAAGGAATGCTGGAATCAAGGTTGGAGAGCAGATCTTTACAGGTGTTCAGGAGGGCAGTTTCCGTGCCTCTGGGCGCTCTGAAGCCAGACTGAAGGTCATGGAGACAACCAACAGATTCCCTGTGCATAGTAAGCTGGGAGATGGCCAGCCTTTCCAACATTTTGGCCAGGAAAGGGGTGATGGAGATTGGGTGATAGTTTGCCGGGCAGGCAGGATCAGCAGATGGCTTCTTGAGGAGTGGGTGCATAAGGGAGTGGTTAAGGGAAGAGGGGAACATTCCAGTGGCTAAAGAGTGATTACAGAAATCAGCCAAGGCTAGAACGAGGGTGTCAATATGGTCCTTGATGGTTTTGGAGGAGCAGGGGAGCACCTGTTGGATGACACTTTCATAGATCGGACTTGCCTAAAAACCTCTCTCAGGTGTTGTCAGAGAGAAAGAGGAGAAAGGAGGAAGAGAGGTAGAGCTGGCCAAAGGGGGGCCGAGAGAGGAAGAGGGAGAGGAAGAGGAGACAAAGGACAGGAGTTTTAGCAGAGAAGTGTGAAGACAGAGGGCCTGGGAGGGAACAGGAGAGGTAAAGACTGCAACAGGATTGATCAGTTCCTTGCAGATTTTAAAGAGTTTGGCCGTGTTGTTAGAGGCCACAGGCTTGAATGTGTATTCTCTTCTTGATGAGTGTTAATCCTTCCACTGACATTTTGGCGCAACCAGTCTAGGTATGTCTAAATGTGGCCTGGCATGCTTTACTGTAACAATATTACGTGTCTACACTGGTCTACATTGTGTAGCCAGTTGGACATGTTTTCATTGTGGCATGGCATTTTTAATAGCAAAGTATTAATGTTCCTGTCCACTGTTGGTGACTTGCATCTATTGGATTGGTGTTACCCTACAAAACAATTGCAAACACTTTGGCTTTTTAGGCAATTTTTCTCAGAAAGTGTGCTGTATACTGAATTAAAACACATATTTATATCTTTCTCCTAGTGCAGTGTGTGGCATATCCCTTCAGAAGCACGTTCGTGCGTATTTCGCAAGCATGATAATCTATGCCGGCCCAGAGTTTGGCGCGACCAGTAATTTGTTGCTGAGTTGGGGGCCCCCTCAGCATGGTTCGCAGGGGGGCCCCCACATTTTGTGTTACGCCACTGGCTACAGGCAACCTCCCCAGGAGGAGGCATCCTTAGTTCTTTGCCTATTGCAAAAGAGCCCTGGTCTAGACAGCAGTGTTGAGCCTGAGGAGCAAACAAAGACAAGTTTTAATGTCACAGTTCCCTCTTTCCAGTACCACCCCTCCCTTAGGTCCCCAGCTCACCTGCTATGTTAGTGTGACGTTTTCACCTCGTGGAACCATTTCTCAGAAAGGCAATGTTCGAAGAGCTGACCAGATGGGGTGAGTGGGGGGCCCTGAGACTTAGTGCCTAGTTAGCTTCACCGGGGTACTGGAGCCGTTTGTGATTCTGCCTCTCTGGTGATCTGCTTCAGAACTGTTCACCCCAGCTCTGCTGGGGTAGGCGAGGTTTACTCTATTCCAGGTTTGATGCCACAGAGGCTTTATTTGTTGCTCTGTCCATGTCTGGGCAGGAAAGAGTAACAAAATAGCCTTCATTGTCTAGTTCTGCTAGCGTGCACGGTGATTTATTTATTTATGTATTGATTAATCGTTGTTCATTTGTAATGCACCTATACACAAGTGTTTTCAGTCACAGATTTCCAATTGCTGTGCTCCAGCCAAGTGATCTTGCTGGTCTGGACTTGAAGTGTCACCCTGAAAGGTTGCATACAGGCCACAGTTTGGGAAGCGTGTCTTTTCATCACACAGGATTGCATCCAGGATTCGCTTGTGTTTGACTGGCTTGCTTACAGGAATCAGTGCTTCTCTTCCGGTACGATCCTGTCTCTGATGAAGGAATCTAGCGCTTAGTGTGCAGTCAAGGCATGACACAAGCACATATCTCACACTCCTCATTACTGCATCTATCACCCTATAAACAGCTCCAATATGGCCTTCAAAGTGTCCAAGCATAGAATGGGGTACCTGGGAGGAATCTGATCTTGTTCTGAGGGTGAATCCTAACATCCTCCTAATGCATGATGACCATTTGCACACTCTCCACCTCAACCCATTTCAAATAATAATCAACCATAATTATGAAGAACCTATCTCTGGTCCCCTAATATATCATGATCCTTGTTATAGCTATGCTAATTTGATACAAATCTTAAAACACACCTCCACAGGTAGTGGGACTGTATCTTTGACTCGTTTTGGTCACTGCACACATGCAGGACTCCTTCACTCCCAACTACAGTTCACCATCTACCTTAGACCACTAATTTTCCTAACGTAGAGTGCACTTCATCAAACATCTGTCAGAATGTCCTTCATCAGCATTGCCCACTAGTTTAGATACAAAACTCACAAGAGGCATTAACCACTCCTTTTTTTTTCACACCCACGGTTATTTGCCAATTCTTTCCAAACCTTATCATAATTGATCAACTCTTTCTTGATAGGAGGATATGCTACCCTTCTGTAAGCCACCTTGGTACAGCCTCCATATCTTTGCATCCATTCATCTTGTACCATTGCTATATTCAAATTGCCTGTCATTATACCTTCATCATCCTCTGCAATCACAGATGCTATCTCAACTCATAAGCATCACACAAGTAGGTCCTCCATCACAGAATTATAGTCTTCCAAGTACACCATCCACCTTGTGACACTAGGTGACAATGAACCAACCCATTGGTGGTCAATGGTTCAATCAATGGTTCATGGTTAGTCCTAACAATATGACAAACCCCATAAAGATGTTCTGAAATGTATTGAGGTCCACCAAATGGTCAAGGCATCCTCTCTATTATGCCATAATGCCTTTCAAACACATCCCTTTCGACGGCAATATGACTACTCGGAAAGTGTCTCAGAGGAAGGCTCCAGTGATTACGAATAACAACTAAAACAGAACAACCTGAAAACCCTTTCCCTTTGCTCTTGTAATACTAGAGGGTCAGGACACATGCTCCACTTAGAGCATGCTAATCTTCAAAATTACCACTTCATTTGTCTACAAGAAACCTGGCTCGCTACACCTCCAACATGTGAAGGCTACCTTGTTTATATGAACCCGGCAAAAAGAAGACCTAAAGGAAGACCAGCTGCAGGCCTCCTTCCTTTAATTAAAGCAAATGGGGCCTATGAGATAAAAAAGGCTACGAACCTGAATTCCTGGTCTCAGTTCCCAGTGATCCAATATGATAGCCACTCTACACTTAGCCACGATCTCACTAATCTACTAATAATTGTGAACATCTATTGGAACTCCATTGCCTCAGGAACCTCAAAATGTATAGACACGATCTTCACAATCATCGATGAACTGAGACTCAAATATCCAAATGCTGAATTTGCTGTATGCGGCGATCTTAATGTTCACCTATACGACAATCAGAGGCGTTCCCTGGAAACCCACCAAAAAACTTCTAAAGCCCAACTCTTGTCTAAGGAAATGTCAAAACAAGGCTTACACCTGTTTAATGAGTCCACACTTTATAAGCTTCCTCCTAAACCAACATGCAAAGGTAATGTGTCTGAAGACACACGCGAAAAAAAATAATCATCCACATGAACAACTCAATGTGTTTTAGTGACCACAATATACTTTCGATTAGATGGAATGACAAGGTGTGTCCCAACAAGAGAATAGAACTACCAGAACTTATGCTCAATGGAGCCATGAACCGATTGAAAATACCAGGAGCTCAACTCCCAGCTCTGGCGGATCAATTCAAATATTCACTATGACAATCAACAGAAATTCTGGATTACACGGAGACCCTAAAACCATTTATATTCACAACAAAGAACTGTAACAACCAGCAGAAAATAGATACCCAGGCCTATAACATCGAACTATCTCGAGAAAAAAAACTACTGAATAAAGATCTGCGTCAGTTAAGAAAACAATCTTCCATAGATGTATCCAACATGATAAAAAAGAGCAAACAACAATCTTCCAATTGGATAAAATCGATAAGAAACATCTTCGCCCAGAACGATGCGGAAACTATGCTTAAAGCTCTGAAGAATTCCAACACTAGAAATGTATGGTCTCTGCTGAATGATCAAATCTCTCAACCGATCGCCCTTATCCAGATGTCTCTGAATTAACTTGGATCACCCATTTCACCAAACTCTACCAAAAATTCGAGGAGACTCTAGAAGTGAATGACCTGAGAAATTGGACATTGCCATGGGACTATACTGATATATTACACCAAATAAAAAAGCTGAACCCATCCTGAGCCCCGGGGCCTGATGGGCTGTCCAACGCCCATTTGAAAGACCATCCAGAAAGCTGGGCCGAAATATACCTGGAAATCTTCAAAGCTATAGAAAAACATAAGATGATCCGGTATCATGGAACAAGGCTATCATGATACCCATATACAAACGAGGTGATAGACACCTGGCAATGAATTATCGGCCCATAGCACTTTTGGATCTGTTGGGCAAAGTGTATGCATCAATGATCCTCCATGATCTGGTAAAATGTTCAAATGACGTGGGGTGACTAGACCCGAGACAAATGGGCTTCGTGAAGAACACTTGAACCAGCATTAATTGGCACATTTTAAACCTTCTCAAGCTGGAAGCAGCCCATGTGTAAACAACAACCAATCTTCTTTGACCTAGAGCTCGCTTTTGATGCCATAAACAGAGGTAAACTCTGGAAAAAAATAAAAGCATGGAACTACCCTAAGTATATCCTACAACCCATCATAGCGCTTTACACAAATACATCAATTAAAGTAAGACTAACTCAACAGGGCCTTCTAACATCTGCTATTAGAACAACAAATGGTCTGAAACAAGGATGCCCGTTAGCAGCGACCCTCTTCAATCTTTACACCTCAGACTTACCAGAACATCAAGCTATGATCCTTGGGAATCCACCTATTCTCAACCAGTCCAAAGTTGCTCACATCCTATATGCTGACGATCTGGTTTCCCTCGACCAAACGAAAATTGGCCTCCAAAGAGCAATTGACCATCTCATGATCTACACTCAACAAAATGACCTGAAAATAAATCTTTAAAAAACGAAAATGATGAGCCTTACGCAAAAGGGAAGGACTTACGCCCAGTCGATTTACCTAGATGGAACCAAACTTGAAGCCATAATGGAATTCAAATACCTAGGTATGAAGATCAATCAATCTGGAACGGAAGCTCCATGGATAGAGAACATAAAAGAGAAGGCTTGCTGTCTGGCGCGTCAAGGTAAGATAATCCACAGTAAATTTGGGGCTTACTCCTTGCAACCTGTTGTCGCGTTTTACACCCAGAAAGTTATGGTAATATTAAGTTATGGAGCAGAGACAATGCTCAATGCCCCAAATAACATCTGGATAACACTAGAAGGATTGATATGGAGAAATATCCTAGCCTTGCCTGCAGCATTCCCCGCCCCCAGAATCCGCCATGAACTAGGACTACTTTCCCTGGAAGCGATAAGAAACTGGAGGGTGTTGACACTATATAGAAAGCTTGATGTGCAAACTAAAATTCCTTCTATAGATATATTCCATCCTTGATCGCAAGCAACCAAAATAAAGGCCCTAGAACGCTGGAAACTACATTGCACCACACTACTAGCAAAAGAGGGGATCCAATTGGAGATGCTAGTAAACCGACCACAAAAAGCAAAAATCAAGCTGCAAAGAAATGATTGGTTGAGAACCATTGCAATAAATGCTACCTACAAATTGTCCCTGACTCACAATATTGATCATAGAACTTATCACCAACTTCCGGCATACTTCTACCAATTCCCAGACCGCAAGATTAGAGATACCTTTCTGAGGCTGCGGCTCAATCTCTTGCCAACCCGCCAGCGCCTAGGAATCATGAGGAAAATATCCAATGAACTAACATTTTGCCGATTCTGCGAAGACTCCATGCAACCAGAAACATTATATCATCTGATCATGGAGTGTATTGCACTCCAAGAACAAAGAAACTTGCTCAGCGCAAGATGGTTGGTTCCACCCACCACCCCTTAGACTCAGCTGAAAGATGGGCACTAATCCTGAGTGGAAAGGACAAGAAATTAACAATTATGATCATACGATTCTGGGAACTACTGAACATTGAATCATAATAACTGATACGAAGTAAGGTCAGACTCTGAAAATGAACTGTCTATCGAAGGATGCATGCTCAACACCAAGATCTCCGTCGCCCTTTAGGATTTGTGCCCCTTCTTTCGATTTTTCCTTTTCTTTTCTTTTTCTTCTGACTGTGTAAACTTTGTAAGAAATATGTTCTTTGAGTGAAAAAGTTTGTCAATAAACTACAACATTCAATAAAAAAAATAAAAAAATAATGCCTTTCTTGAACACTTATTAGCAGGCTAGGGAGAGTTGTTGGCCAATCAGGAGGCCGGGAACAAGAGTGGAATTAGCCAGAAACTGCTGACATTCTCTCTCTCTCTGCCTGTCTCCACCTCTGCCATCTTGCTTACTGTCGGCTGGTGCCCTATGACTCCCCCCTTGCAAACAACAGTATGAACTAGGAATAATATTCTACCATGGCAGGACAGGAAACAGACAATCCTAGTGTCTCTTTAGCCACAAGAGTAGCCTTCACCAGCACATCAACTAACCCCTTTTTGGCATAATGCCACCTTAATTTCCAAGAATGAAAAGTGACGTCATTGTCCTACATCTTTCAGATTGTTTACTTTCACTTGACAATGGGATGCCTTGATAGTCGACCCATATATTTTTTTATGCTGTTCTTCTGCCTCATCCTATATTACAAAAAGGCAACTGTTGACCCCTTCCTCACCAACACACCTGCAAATGGTGGTACTCTTCCAAAGCTATATTACTTACAGCATTGTATTATCCAAAAAACCTTTTCCTTTAAAAACAGAAATGTATTCATTATATTCATTATATTTTTATAAAGTCACAAATACCACAGTACAAATTCATACATAAAAGATTGGCTTAACAACACAGTTCATTCATATCAATGGTGACATTTACTAACTTTACATCAAACATTACATATACCAAAAAACAACTTTTTGTGTCTTGCGGTTGGTAAGTGATGTGGTTTGAACATTTCAAACACATCCGCTTTTTTTAAATAATACAGTAGGTCTCTTATTCGATTTCTGACATATTCAATTAAAGTTCAAAACATTTTGGAGACAAAAAACAGAGCCCGCTGATTGAAAAAGGACCCTGGACAAGAACTAAGAGACAGATTGTAGTTCAAATTGTCTATTACATCTACACGCGTTTCAGCCCATATAACTGAATACGCATGTTCAAAGCATTTCTGACGGGTGTTGCTGGGGCTTTCTTCAGGACCGAAAATGCTTCTATGTGTGATGACATCAGTGGACCCCACTGTTTGAAGGAGTTTCCCTCTGGAATACTCAGCACTAGCTTTACTGTTGAAGTGGTGGAAGTGGGCGGAGTGAATGAGTTATTTCTTTCCGGCAAAAGAGTTTACCTAAACAAACAGACTTAAAGCGGGTCCCCTTCGCCAGTGGAGGGGCAGCAGGGTGGGCAGCATGGGAGGCGCCGGCGAGGCGGTAGAGGTGGGGCAGTGCAGGTGCGGACCCCTGACGTTGGCCAGGGGCAGGGCTTGCCCTGGGCAGGTACAATGCAGCGAGGAACAGGGGTGCCGGCAATGGCGCCGTTATAAGGGGACGAGGAGGAGAGGGAAAACAGCAGCTCCTCTACCTCACACCTTCCTGGACCCTGCCGGATGTCGCCTCATGGATCTCGCCCCAAGGAGAAAAGCTGACGCACCTGTACTCCCCCTGCCAGCCGACAGTACTCCTCAACTCTCTGCTAACAAGTTTCCTGCCAGGACGCTCATGACCGCCGCGGGGCGCCTTGCCTGGAGAGGCCGGCCTTGCTGTGTGCGCCATGGGACTCTGGTGAGCTCATCGGTGGTGCAGTGGAATTTGTTCAACGCTGACTTGGGCTCGTGGGATTTCCAGGACATGCAGGTAAGGAGGATCGGGCCACTGGGAGGGGCTCTCTCTGGGTAGCGGGGCAGGGGTATGGCTGTGGGGCGTTTGGTTTTGCGGACTGTAGCGGGGGAAGGGGCGAGCTGGGTGGAGCAGGTGTATTGTGACCAAGCGTTTTTATTCAGGCAGCGGTGTGCCATAGGAGCAGATGGAGCGAGCATGGGGACTGCGGGGTAGCGGGGAAGGGCACTGTACGCAAATATTAAATCATCAGAGAAACCTTAGGTATACGAAGTGTTCATGGGAAGAGTGGTTGTACAGTAATCCGAGTTATAGCAGGCATAGTACAGGTCACAGCATTACCAGATCAGGCTGCCTGGGAGAAATCGTAAATGAAAGGACAGTTGTGGAATGATACGGTTGTGCGGGATATAGCTCGGTTAGAGCTGCCTGGGTGAAAACGTAAACATAAGAACATAGGAGTGGGTTGCATAGGGACCTCGAGGGAGCATAAAATCAGGAGGGTGAGGGATTTCCTGCACAATTAGTGAACTGCAAACAAGGGTGACCAGGAGATGGACCCAAATAAGGTTGCAGTGCTATTTGCCCTTCTCCACAACCAGGGGATAGACACAGTAATGGAGAAATTGACCGAGGGGGCTCCCGCGCAGTGGGGGAACCGCCTCAAGGGCATCAGGGAGAGCAGCCATGAAGGTAGACCTCGCCGGAACAATGTGGCTCCACGGACGGCAGGCCCACCCGTGAACAAACGAAGAGGGAAAAAGGCGCCTACTGTGTAAGGGCCAGGCGCAGATCCTTCAGGGGCTGCGGCAGAATGTCCAGGGGGGAATGTATGCAAACTAGGGGCCATTCAGACACCTGAGGGCAGCGGGGGAACTAGAGGTATGGAAGAGACTCCTGAGACCAGGGTGCCAGAAATTACCCAGCTAAGCAGTGCAGGAACTGAGGGGGTTCCAAAGGGATGTCAGGATATGGGGCATCGACAATGTCACAGATGAACTGCGGGTTGAGAGGGCCAGTGGGAACAAACGGATTGGGTGGGCCACCCTTCTTGGGGAACAGGGGACCCACAAGCAGCACAGTGGATAGGCCAATATAGGGGGGTTATGGGGATCAAGGAAGGTGCACAAGGGGTAGCCCCCCTCAAACTGACTGTAGAGGAGATAGACCCACCCCCTCAAACTAAATATAGATAACTTGTCAGGTTGATCA
Source organism: Ambystoma mexicanum (assembly GCF_040938575.1). NCBI lineage: Eukaryota > Metazoa > Chordata > Amphibia > Caudata > Ambystomatidae > Ambystoma > Ambystoma mexicanum. Next base: position 264,335,324 of record NC_090934.1, read on the forward strand.
ATGACTCTAAAACTGCGAAAACTCAGAAATGGAGTGCCTTTCAGAAAAGCGCTTTAATGGCGATCTGTTTGTGGGGTCAGACTTTCCTGCACAGTAGAGAATATGTCAAGTAGTACGTGTTTATGATAAATTATCAAACAAATTAGATTTGAAACTGAGCAGGTTTCAAGTTCTGAGTCAAAATTGGTTAGTCAGGCATTTCGCAATCTGGTCGGCCAATTTTGATAAGACAAGCCAGGCAACTCTAAAATGGATGCTTGGGCATACCAAATAGTCGATTTTTGCTAATCATGGTGATCTCGGTGGATAAGTTTTTCATAGAAGTTAATGGAGAGTCCACTGGTGTAGAAGGAGTTAGGTAAAGCCTGTTTAGACTAGTTTTGAGTGGCAGCTAAGGCAACCAACCAGGGATTGAAAAAGGGATTGTCTTCAAATACCAAAGCCAATTAGGATGTTTTATTTTGATCATTGCATTACATCACTTTTTAAAATAGTATATAAGAAGCTGAAAACTGAGGGGATTTGGGAGTTGCAGAGTTTTCTTTGGTGTGCTGTATGCTGTGTCCTGGTCTGCTGAAAAGAATAAACTGATGTCTCTTGAAAACCAGCCTCAGTGTCCTGATGTGCTTCAGAGTGCCTTTCCTGACTCAGGGGTGCCAAGGCCCGGTGAGAGGGTGTTGGGACCTTCTCTTCAAATGGCGAGCCAAGCCTGTAGTCCTGAGCTGATTGTCTCCAGGACTATGAGGCGAATCTGGAATACAGGTAGATGCTATCAGGATTTGGAGAGAGAGAGGGAGAGAGATGGGAGGGCAAACTGAAGATGCCCTCACATCACTAAGGAGAGGAGACTCACAAACCTGATAGCATGAGAGGGGGTGCCTTGGCACAAGGGGGTTGGAAGGGGGCTATTTATTTTTTTGTCTTCCAAGACAAAATTATTTTGAGTTGTTTTTTGCAAATGTTTCAGAAAAATTATTTGAAGTTATTTTTTGGGGGTCTTCCGGAAAACTATTTAATTATTTAACAATTTTGGGGGGACCCCTCCGAGAAAAGCTATTTATTTATTTCTTTTTGAAGGATTACTTTTGGTGAGTCTTTAGAAAAAAAAATTTGGGGGTTAAATCAAAGTTTTAAGAGTGTAAATATAGTAGTTTAGAAGAAATAACAGGAACTTGGGGTAATTAACTTGGACACTGATTGTTGAGTATTAAGTAATTGACTTGAGGAGAGGTCAAGCAATTGAGTGATTGAGTAATTGACGGCCAGTTTCCTGCATCGAAAAGACATAACAGACGGAACCGTACCTAGAGCCCCATTTGCGGGTGACGTAGGTGACTACTTGGTTAAAGACAAGTTTAAAGAGGAGGGTTCACATCCCAATCGGGGTATTTTTAGGGCTAGGATAAGTCTTGAAGAGAAGACTGAGATATATGTGGCTGGTCAGTCTGTCATGTTTGTCAAATTTTATTATGTGTTATTTGTTGTGTACTGTACATTTGTTTATGTTGTGGAATTAAGAAGATATGTTTATTTAGTTGAGGAAAAGTTGGCACCAAGCCAGAAAAATAAAGTGATCAATAGTGGAGAAAATAGGATGTAAATATGAGCTAAGGATGACAATGTGCATGCATGTGTCATTTAAATTATTGAAACATACAATATTAGGCAAATAAATGCTGAATAAAGTTTTAAAAAGTGGTCATCTTTGAACCCTTGTAAAAACCAGAATATAGTAAATACAGGGTTAATTCTTGTATTTGCCAAAAATAGACAGTTTAAACTACTTAATTAACTTCACACTACAAAGAACTGCACTAGTTTATTGCAAAACGAAGACCAGATAAGACTTGACAAGATATGAAAAATGATGGCTTGCTTTAGGCTGTTTTGCAGCCGACTGCGTAGCTCAGAAGAAAGGGCTGTAATTCTGTCAATGCATTACTTTCTTGTTTAAAAAAAAAAGTACAGATAATAATACCCCAGCACATGAGAATGTTGGAGACTAAAATATATTCTCTTAAAAAGGAAAAAAATGAAGTGTGTAGCTTGGCAGTTGGCCAAGATAGACCGCAAACTGCTGAAAGTGGACAGTGTTTGTTTAAGGGATTGGGAGATAACAGCCGATGCTGTTAGACAAGATAATTTATGTTCACAGTAAACAGCCTTTTGAATAAAATGCAATTCAGGCAGTATGCGAGGAAAACATGACAATGAATAATGATGAAGCCAACAGATACGAGGGAAGCCCTTTTCTGTGAACGGAGCAAGTTAACTCCTTAGTGATCAGTATGTTGAAAAAGCTGATGTTTTAGACTGAAGGAGGATTGAATAATTGAAGTTATTGCCTTTAATTTAAGGCTGTTCATGGCAGTAAAGCCATGTGTAGGTTAGGGAAAGCCACACTGAAACATTTTTTTAGAATTATAGAATCTGTTCCTTAGTTTAAAAAGATTGACTAAGCCATCGTAATGGAATAGTGATTAATGTTTTTTAGTATTGGACACAAGTTAAGAAGTATTAACTTAGTCACAGATTTTATGTGTGGCAAATAGCAGTGCAAATGAGAAGAGAATTAGGCAATTATATTTTTTAATGAAATGGGTTTTTATTGGACCATGACTGGGAGTTGGGAATAGAGAAGTATTACAATGCAATGATAGAATGAAGTGCGAATACATGCAAGTTTAAACATTTGCACTAAATAAATTTGGAATACAGTAGACAGGTGTCAAGTGAGGGAGCGATGTTTCCAGTGCTGTACATTATGTCTGTAAAATTTGAAGACATTTGGAGACAAAATCGGAAATAATGTGTCCAAGATCACAAGTGTAGCTGAGATGGTATTTGAACTAGGCACAGTAAATAGTTTTGGGAAATGACAGAAATAAATGAGGAAAAATGTAGATGCACTGATATAAGAGAGAATGCAAGCTCTCACACATACGCACATGAGCACACATGATTTTATGGAAGTGTAGGCAATCAGTACACTACAGACAATGCATCCTTGCAGGCATGCACAACACATGCACACAGAAGGCCTTTGCTTGTTATACTCACAAGGAGATAGTTTTAAACCGAGCAGATGATTTGTTATGCTTACGTGGACGGTGAACACTACTCTCTCGGGTACCTAAATCATTTCTATAAGTCAAGAAAATGTGTCATCGGGTTTTCTTGACTTACAGAAATGATTTAGGTATCTATAGATTGGCACCCTGAGTACTCATGTTTAATTTGTTTATCATTTGGATGGCGGGCCACTGCCTCTCGGTCTCGCGCGAATGCGCGGTACCCGAGAGAGTAGTGTTCACCGTCCACTTAAGCATAACAAATCATCTGCTCGGTTTAAAACGATCTCCTTGTGAGTATAACAAGCAATCAAGAAGTAGGTATGATTACTTAAGAGTTACACATCCCCAAGCTGCACTTAATGGATAATGCTAACAGAATACATGAAAGAAAGAGTTAGTAAGTCGTGCCATGCGTGAGGGGAAATAGTGTTTATATACGCTTGCAATGATGGCGGCAACTCTTTTCGGGTAGCCAGCTCATCACTTCAGAACGCAGGACGCAAGGTAAGCGAACGTACAGGAGGGGTGAGTAGATAGATTTGAATAGAATTAGAGGGGGACTCAACGTGTACATTTAATTTCACAGTGAATACAGGCTGCTCTGGGAAACTCAGCAGAGTGGGTCAGCGCTCTGGGAGAAAAAATAACACACAGGTAGTGAGCCAAATTTTTAAAACTTAATGTTTTGACAGCCGAATAATGTACTACAATGAATTTTCTTTTGCTTTTTGTTTGTTTTTCTGTCTTTTGAATTGCACGTGGACTGCAACTATCACCTGGTATGTGAAATTTATATAATCTATATTTGATACTTTACATTTTGCTCGCATTGTGGGATGTACTCTATAATGGGGAACTGTTTTCAATTGGATATATGTATTACAACATGTTGATGGGATAATGTACGGTTGATGCACAACAGTGTTAATGGCCCTGACGATGGACGGAGGTCCGAAATGCATTGGCTAATAACTGTATAACACTGATGGGTCAGGAATAAATAATGAGATTTGAGAAAAGCTACACAGAAATGCGTAATCGTGTTTTATGGTGCTTGAAAGTGATTAATTAATTGGAACATTACTTTGAAACCCCAGAAAGGGTGCTTTGAGCGAGCTCACCCAGGGACGGAGGCTACCCGTTCTTTCTTTTTGATATTGCTATTACCTTGTGCCGAGGCTACAGGGTGAGCTCCCACAACAATTGTGAATAACAAGAAACAACTGTGAACTATTTGAAGCAGAAGTGGTGCCCACACTACTCCTCTTTCTTTAGAAAGGTGAGAGCCACATTAGTTATGGACAAAAAATATGGCAGACAAAGAAGGGAAAACCTTTCAAGAAAAGCAGGGTGCTAGTGCATGTGGTCCCGAGGGGAGGGGTGTTCTTAGACAAAGAAGTAAGATGGTCGGATCTAGACCTACCTATATTTAGGGCAAACACATTTCTGACGCAGCTAGATACACCTAGGGGGTAGTCCGATGGTGAGAGAGGGGGACTCGCCACCTTATGTGAGCAGGTTAAGGTTGCTGCCAGGAAGAAGGCGGTGCAGAACCATTGTCCCTGTTGTGAAGAGACAGACGATGGGGGACGAAAGTGAGTTTTGGATTTCACAGCTTCCTTTGTGAGAGAAAGGAGGAGCTAGGACACAGTATATACCTTAGCCGCAGATGAGTTTAACTTCCGGCGCTGGGTAAATGATATGTCAGAATAATTGACAGGAGGAAACACCTTAGCTATGGGGACATTAAAAGTCTTCTAGCCGCTATCCTTGGGGAGAGAGCCGATGACGTTTGATCAAGAGCAGGATATTCGAGTGTTACTGCATTGAGCACGACTCATGATGAGGCACTGTTTAATAACTGTAGGGCGGCAGTCTGGAAAGCACTTAGAGTGCTTTATAGTGTACAGGAGGGGGGAGCGACCTCTGACGGGCCCATAGGATCAGAGCTCACCCTCAAGTACTTTTAAGACAAGATATCTGCACCTTGAGGAGGATGGGGTCAGGATTCTCTTACTCCAACACCAATCAATAAGAACAACTCAGTAGCTTGGCAAAGGGAAGTCCGTTTAATGACAAGTACAAAAAATGGGGAAACAAATGGAAATCAACAGTGATGCGATCGCCTGTCTTGCTTCAACTTCCAAATTCTTCATTCAGACAGCAATAGTTATAGTACATTCTCGTCATCACTGACATGTTACACTCCAAAATTGTCATGCAATTCTTTTGGTTGGGAAAGGTAACTTAAGTATAGGGGCTATATCTGTATATGGCAACAGAGTGTGAGGATTGGATAACTCTTATCGGGTGGCCATCTACGCCCACCCCTCTACATCACTCATGATACGATGTCTCATTGGTTCTACTAGCTATAGGACCCTAGATTATTTGGTCCATTATGATTGGGTAGGTTACACCCCTAGACATAAATCTCCACTTTAAATAACAGCATGCAGAATGGACACCCAGATGCGGTGTACCCCAAGATTCACCCTGCCTCCCTTCCATCAATCAGTACTTTAGGGCTATGTGTCAATTAGGTGGCTGAGGATGGCCTCGAAACTGTAGCTTCTTATCAGGAAAAGTTATGGCATCCTCGAATTCTGGGTGACATCAGATGTTGATACCTCTTTGCGCTTGGCTGGTCACGTGTCTGTTCACGGTGAATCTGCTTCATTTTCTTTCTTTTCGTGTATTTGATTCTTCCTTAGCCTTGCCACCTGCCTGGGGCCTCCTTATCTCGACCTTCACTGGCTGGCTGCTATGCTCTTAAGTTTTGTTTCTTCGAAGTTGGCGCTCTCCTCCCTTCTTGGAGTTGACTTCGAATTCCCAGGCATGAGCTGCTTTGTGCTCAGTTTCGATTCCGTTCCTTCCTTCTGGCTTTAGCTGGAATATGAATCTCGGCCAGGTTGGCCCCTTGCAGCCTGGGCTTAATTCTGCTTTTACAAAATGGAGTCGCACTTGTATAATGTGCTTCATTGAGGTAGATATATAATTGGCACTTGCCGCTCTATCCTTCTACTAAGCATTGCAAGTAGTATCATTTCCTTAGCTTCTTAGGTTCCAAGCCTATTTACAGGCATTTGTTAGTTGCATATTTTCATCTCACTTTCATCTCACTGGCGCTCTCCTCCCTTCTTGGAGTTGACTTCGAATTCCCAGGCATGAGCTGCTTTGTGCTCAGTTTCGATTCCGTTCCTTCCTTCTGGCTTTAGCTGGAATATGAATCTCGGCCAGGTTGGCCCCTTGCAGCCTGGGCTTAATTCTGCTTTTACAAAATGGAGTCGCACTTGTATAATGTGCTTCATTGAGGTAGATATATAATTGGCACTTGCCGCTCTATCCTTCTACTAAGCATTGCAAGTAGTATCATTTCCTTAGCTTCTTAGGTTCCAAGCCTATTTACAGGCATTTGTTAGTTGCATATTTTCATCTCACTTCATGGTTACGTTTCTTTATATATCAACATCGTTTCGTCTTACAAGTCCATTACATCATTATTCTTTACATTTTGTCCTTGTGTGTCATCTTTCGATTGTTGTTTATGTTCATCTGTATGTCTGTCTGGGCCCTTGGGTTATCCCCACTCGCCTTCCATTAAGGCTCTTTGGGTCTCTCCGGGGACAGTTTGCAAGTAGTCTTACTTTCGTGTTAACTGCTGGTACGGTTGTCTCAGCTGGTACCTAGCTGCCCATGGTTGTCTGGTTATAGGCACTTCAACAGGTATTGCTCTTCTGGTGGGCACTGGGCAGAGTCCTAGTGCCACTCTCTGTTGGTTTATTTGTTCCTCACACGTCACATATCTTGGCGAGTATGTTCCTGGCACCTCAAAATGGCTGGTTGGAGTGCAGGCCATATCTGGGACCTCCTCTACAATCCGTAAACATCAGATATGGGAGCTATAATGGCGAAAAAGATGCAGAAAGGGGATGATCCTCTTATTCATATTTAGAATTTTCCGGAGGAGTGGAGCTTGGAGACTTGCGAACCTTGGGGACAATCTATACCTGTCATCTACCATATATTATGTTGGGGATTGCCAGAGCCAGTACAGAAACATCTCAGAAGAATTGGTGAGCATTCAAGCAAGGCCATGGTCAGAAATACAGCTGACCATTGTGCATTATTGCAGATTACTGAAGGAGAAGAATCGACAGAAAGATGATGCTAGGAAAGGCGAAGAATCAAAATTAGTGCATAATAAAATGTCAGAATATTCCATAGAAGGGGTGAGGTTGAGTAGTGGGGAAGGGTCAGGTTTTCAGCAAGTAATAGGCATGCCACAGGTGAAAAACCAAAGGCAGTTTGATTAAAGTAATAATGGATTCGTACCACGGGGTAGGCGAGGCTTCCAAGGTAGAGGCTTCCAGAATAATCAGGGACATTTCCAGAGTAACCAGGGTGGGTTTCAAAGCATGCAGAATGATAGTCAAGGCATGCAGGAGGGGCAAATCAGGAGACCTCCTGCATGTTGGACATGCAGTATGTCAGGGCACCTTGCGTGCATTTGTAGAAGCCAAGGATTCGTCCAGAATGGGCAATTCTCAAAAAGGGGGACAGCACACCCCCTAGTACATAGCTCACAAGCTACGGAAGGGTTTGCCCAAGATCAGACATTATATTAGACATATGCGCTCTGAGTGCAGCAAGTACAGCAGCTTGGGGAAGGTAAAAAACAGATTTACTGCAGAGGGCAAGTGCAGTGAGCCCATATATAGACTCAGCAATATGCAAACATGGAATAAATAGTGCCACACAGGGGTGAAGGTGTCATTATGAAAGGAAGAAATGCTTTCACAAAAAGCTAGGTTATGCATGCACCCACAGTGGAACAGCCTCATAGGGCGACTTGATGTGTTCAGAATTGTTAATGGCACTAGTCCTCAAGGAGTGCCGAGAATTAATATAACAAAGTGAGAACAATTTTTGGTCTAGTGGTAGACAGTGGGGCTGTATGTCCATACAGCGAAGACAGAAAAGTATAGAATGATTATTGGAAAAATTGAGGATTTTGTTGAAAACTATGAATGCAGTTTTCTTGCCTAGTGATGAATTAATAGTCTCTGAAGGAGAGTGTGTTATGATGAATTTTTGTTATATTTGCAACAGACACCTGTCAAATATTTTTAGAAGGGGATCGGATGATAAAAGTCTAAACATGATGATTTTGTTTAGTAAATTAAGGATAGTGTGTTCCACTTTTTGGAGTGCACCATTTGAATGTCGATGAACTTTTAGTGGTTTCTACAGGGTAAGAAGTCCTATGAGACATTTCTGGTAGAGCCAGATGTTTTTATTGATGACATGAAAGCCCAGTGCTGCAGATGGCTATGTGACTTAGTGGAGAAAAGTGGTAAGAATATGTGATGGATTTAGTCTCAGATCATGGATATTTATGAAACAAAGAGGGGGGTGGACAGATGACCGCCATAAAATTAAAAACAGCCATAGTATAAGACAAAAATTGCAAATAATCAAGGAATGAATAATAAGAATGAACTACAAAGGACAGTGATGGTTCTGAACAGAAAGGTCCAGGTCGATTAAATGTCACGAATGACGGCGTATCTAGATAGGGCTTAAACAAAAGGATGAAGTGGTGTTTCTTTAGGAACATCACACACTAAAAAAGAAATAAAAGGAAACATTTTTAGTGCATATGGTAATAATGTTGTAGCATTTAGTATAATTTAAGGACGACTTCGAGGGATTGACAAAAATGTCAGGCGGACTATGGGCCTTGTTGGCATGGGTCCAGAAAAATGTATTAGGAGAAGATGAAAATAAATAATTCACTTTAAACAGTATAGGGATAAGAAGCTCAGTTTAAAACATTGACGTCATTTGGGTGAAATAAATAAATACATTTGAAAAAAATGAATAAAAGAAAAAATAATGAAGAAATCATTTGATTGGATGAATGAATGATTGGACATTAAAAGCATAAAAACAAAAAATAAGCTAAAAATTTGGATTTAAAAAAATTAAATGGCACCAATGAAGGTTGATGACCAAAATTGTAATTTTATATATATATAATATTATAATAAAAAACAATGATGGGGTTAATAAAGGACCAAAGGGGTATGGTTGACCAAAATTGAGTTAACCATACAAGGAAAGTTGTGTACAGAGCCAATTTAAGAGAACATACATGGGTAAGTAAAATACCATTATTTAAGTGCATGTAATGATGTTGGTTTATTTTATAGATGAAGATCATGGACCTTTCTTGAACATAGGAGGAATGTCTGCATGGCCTTAAATAGGGGAAGAGACAGTATATCACAACACAGGTAACTGTTAGTGAATAGGGAGAGAAGATAAGAGGTAAGTACTGGTTCACACCACAGGGTGTGAACACACTGATGATCATTATTAGAAGTAAGAGGACCCAAGTGAGTAACAGAAAAAGAAGCAGTTAGAGACACAGGGCCTCATTACACGAATGGCGCTAAGGGATTAACGGCACCGGTAAGGGCACCGGTGCCGGTAATCCCTTAGCGCCCACTACGAGGTCCCTCAGCGGGTCCCGTCCTTAACGTGTGGCCAGACCACACAGTAAGGAAGGGACCCGCTGAGAGACTTCAGGGCAAATAACGGTACCGCTAATAGCGGTACCGTTATTTGCTCTTTCCCCATTCCCATTGAGCCCTATGGGGCTCAAATGGGAATGGGGAAGGGCCTTGGTGAATGGGGAATTACCGCCCACCAACCTTGGAATGAGGTGGTAATTCCCCCATTCACCAAGGCGGACTAGGTAAAATACCGGCGGCAACCATGGCGCTAATAGCACCATGGTTTCCGCCCTCCGTGTAATGAGGCCCACAGTGTTTCAATTATGTAGCCATTTTTTCCCAAGATAGGTGCAAATAGGTGTAAATAGAGTATATAGATGCAAGCATGGCCACCTCCGACAACACAGGACATAGAAGACGACTAATGAAAGGTGGCAAAATGTTTGTTATGTCTCAAACAGGATGAAAACAGAGCACAGAAAGGAAATGACCAGGGCCCTACGTGATCAGAAGGAAGATGGCAAAGGAAAGATGAAGCATGTGCAGCAAAGCAGATGAAGCACATGCAGCAAAGCAGGTGAAGCACATGCAGCGAAGCAGAATGAAGCATTTATAGCAAAGCAGACGAAGACCGTTCAGCTGAGCTGGGAAACAACCAAGAGCAGGTTCAAATGTTGTATAGGTCCAAAGAAGATTATGTTAAATGGGCTGAAAAAAAGCCAGAAACGAGTCTAGTAAACATTTTTTGTTAGCAGCAAGGAGAACAAATTTAGCTTAGGAAGAAACCTGACCCCCTTGCCAGTGTTCAAATGACTTTTGTCTGTATTTCGATTTTCTACAGAGAACAGGGATCCCTGCCAGCAATGTCCTCTTCTGCTATGGATGCACCTAGGAGATGGAGAAGACGAGGACCTGTCTTTTAATTGTTGTTTTTAAAAATTTGTTTGTTTGTCATTTGTTATTTTTAACACCTCTACCTCTGAGAATGTCGATGTAGAGGGAAAATGAACATGTCCCCTGAAAGGACATACAATTTTGTAAATGCAAGAACAAGCCCACAGAAAGTAAGGGCAAAGATGAGCTGGGCAAATGTATTTATTCCCTAAAAACTAGACGTAGGTGAATGTGTTTATTGAAAACACACCAGGTCCCGGTATTAGACACCATACAGTAAAAAAAAAAAGTAAATATGAAAGGGAGAGGATTAGTAGCGTTGGTATATAAAGAACCAAAATAAATTATGATGTTTTTTCTAGAAGGCAGGGATATTCAAAAGGTGATATAATGGAGTTTTTTAGAAGGCAGGAAAGGGTTAGGTTGAAAGGAAAAATGTTGATGATGGACATACTTATTTTTCAAAGGAAACTCATTCAGCTTTCTATTACAGGTGGACAGGAGAGGAGGCATATACATTAAGAGAATGACGGCACACAACCCTATGAGCAAAAGGTCTGGTCAAGGGACCCAGCCAAAACACCCAATCACAGACACTATCAGCAAAGCTCCCCCATCCTTGTATCCCCGGTTCAAATTCGAGTGTCTCCTTTTGTAATCATTCTTTGTGATAAGTTTAAAACTTTCAGTGATAAAAGAGACAATGGACTCCTAGCCTAAAGCATCAAAAAGGCTTGGGAGACTTGCTGCAAGGCGGTCCAAGAAAGGACAAATTCAACTGGAGAAAGACAGTCTCTGGATGCTAAATCAAGATGAACTGGGTGGAAGATGAACTTATGAAAGAAGAACGAACATTAAAAATGTGTACGGGGTGGACAATGAAGAAACAGGGCACCGAATGCCGTTATGGGGTGGGAGTAATACAGAAGTGTGCAGTAGAAATCCCACATGATCAAACTTGTGAAAATGGGCTGGTGGGTTTCCTAAAATTAGATACCAACTTTTGATTCTCATAGTGGCCGTAAATGACCTAATGTATAATTAGTATAAAAATTAAACTGGGTAATGGAGGTGGGACTCAGATAAAAAGTAAACAAGGGTATTCTTTAATGACACATACATGTTTAGACTAGGAGAATATAATGTGTTAGTACTGACGTTGTAGAAATGTTTTAGGATACCTCCCAGGTTGAAATAAATTGTCTCATAGAAAAGGGTGATTAGAACAGAGATGTGTAGGCACACTGAAAATTAAGGAGGGTGGACATATATGTATAGTGGTATGTATTGAGTAAGTGACTAAATACAATCCAGATGGGGGAGTGTACAGGGGTAGGCCCCCCTCCCCTCAATTAGATTTGAAACTAAGCAGGTTCCAAGTTCTGAGTAAAAATAGGTTAGTCAGGCATTTCGTAATTTGGTCGGCCATTGTTGGTAAAGACAAGTCGGGCAACTCTAAAATGGATTCTTGGGCATACAAAATAGTCGATTTTTGCTAATCATGGTGATGTCATGGTGATTTTTTCATAGAAGTTCATGGAGAGTCCACTGGTGTAGAATGAGTTAGGTAAAACCTGTTTAGACTAGTTCTGAGTGGCAGCTAAGGCAACCAAGCAGGGATTGGACAAGGGGTTGTCTTCAAATACCAAAGCCAAATAGGATGTTTTATATTGATCATTGCATTACATCATCTTTTTAAAATAGTATATAAGAAGCTGAAAACGGAGGGGATTTGGGAGTTGCAGAGTTGGTGTGCTGTATGCTGTGTCCTAGTCTGCTGAAAAGAATAAACTGATGTCTCTTGAAAACCAGCCTGAGTGTCCTGATGTGCGTCAGAGTGCCTTTCCTGACCCAGGGGTGCTAAGGCCTGGTGAGAGGGTGCTGGGACCTTCTCTTCAAAGGGCTAGCTTGGGGATATGGGGGAGGACCATGTCCTTAAGGCAGGAGGCTAATGGACCGGCTTACATGCATGCCAATGGGGCCTGTTGAAAGGGGGAGTGGTGTAGGGTGGCCCGGGGCAGCATATGGGATGTGGGAACCCGGGACTTTGGGGGCTAGCATTGGGACAATGGGGGAACCAGCCAGAGCCATTAAGGGCCCGGAGACACCCATGGGCCTGGCTCAGGGTGCGCCTGTAACGGGGAGTTCTTGACAGGGGGTACAGGGGGCACAGGGACAGGGCAAGCCAGGCCATGCCAGCATATGGGGGTTATGCACCAGAGGGACCCGCAAGCACAGGGCAATCAGGTACCCAGGGGCCAAATCACTTAGGGGCACCGAAGGTCACAGGGGTGCCCGCGGGTCCGGACCAGGGTTCCCTGGTTCCGGGGACAGTAGGGCTGGGGCCCAGGAATGCAGTAGGGAATGCTGTAGGGGCTCTGCACCCAATAGCAAACAACAATGGGGGGTACAGGTCAGGGGGACTCCAGGTGCGCTTGAGGCTCTAGGTGGGACAGCGGCCGCATCAGTGGGAGACGTGAGGGCACAAGCAGCCCCCATCAATAACCTGCCTGGTTTGGCACCAGCGACACTCTCCAATACCCCCGCAGGTATACCCACTTGGCACATTTCAATTGAAATCAAGGAGAACATTTGGGCTGATAAATGTGTGGACATATTCTCGTTATTAAACTATATTATACCAGACGACGTCAGGGAGGCCAAAGGGGAAGGTAAAGACAAGAAAGTCTAGGTAGAACGGTCTATTGTGAACTGGACAACAGGTTTTTCAATATTTGCTGCAGTAATGGGGGATAAGCATAATTAGAAGCTTCCCTTCACTCTGGCCTTCCACCTTGGAGGCATCTTCGATTCCTCTCTTTCCTTCCTCCCTCACACTTAGGACATTGCCAAGAAGCCCAACTATAAGCTCTTCCTTCACAAAGGAATTCTACCGTTTCTCACTTTCTCTCAGAGGCTAAATGTGACTCAAGCCCTTGCAGGGATGTCATTTAGGGCTCACCAGAGGTCGCAACTGCGACTTCTGAGGTCTCCCTTGCGACCTCTGTGGTTTTTTTTTGGTTTTTTTGTTTTTTGGTACTGCAAGCTCCTGGGCTGTTGCCAGCACCATGTGGCTCTTTACTTCTGGATTGGATTGCTTTCTTGTTAAGGCCCCTTAAAAAAAGAAGAAAAAAAAGAAGAAAAAAAAGAACAGGAGTGGCACAAGTCTAACACTTTCAGCACTGACCCTAAATAAGAAAGAATAGGAATACCAAATAATGTGTCTTTCTGGAATTCTATACAATAATTGCTAAACTCCTTAAAGGTTTATTTCAGGCACACTTCAGGGGGTGAGTCACTGATTTAGTCTGTTCTTAAACGCCACAAATCAGCCTTTCATCCTTCAGAGGTCGATAAATGAATACGAACACAGGTTGGGTGATATTGGGTGTATATTTTTTCTTTATAAAGCGCTTAAGCGTAAGTGCTTTATAATAACACATCATTATCATTTGGTCATGGACGTCTGCTTGCATTCACAGTAATTTAGTAATATGGGCCTATTCACACTGACCCTAACAATACATATGGCGATCCATTCTTGTATGAAATGTATATCACATTATAGTGATATCGTAACCATATTTTTCATAGTGTACAATGCTATGTGATGCCACTTCATGTTTTGTCAATGGGTGAAAGGTTGTGTTCCATCGCTTCCTGCGATATCAGTTTCTGTGATGTCATCAGGGGTCAAGGGTCGTGTGATGTCACTTCCGCTACCACTGACATTTTGGTGAAATGACGTCCCTGAGCCCTTGTTCTCTCTAGACTTGACTACTGCAACAGACTCCTCCTGAATCTTCCTTCTTCCACTCTGCGACCCCTCCAGCTTATCCAGAATAGCGTAGCAAGTCTTATCCGTGGCCTTAAGCCCAGGGACCACATCTCTCCTGCACTAAAAAGTCTTCACTGGCTCCTGGTTACTGGACAGGTTAAATTCAAATCCCTCTGATTCATCCACAAGGCTGTCTGGGCCCAGAGACCACACTTTCTTCAACTTTATCTCACTAAATACTCTGCCTCTAGACCACTTCGCTCCTCTGGCACCAACTCTTTGTGTGTAAACCGTTTTGCTAAACAGGGGGCAGAGGGTCGCTCACTTTGCTCTGCGGGCTCCATCCTTTGGAATAGCCTCCCCCTACCGCTGCGCCTTGAGCAGGATCTTCTCAAATTCTGGAAGCTCCTTAAGACTTTCCTCTTTTCCTCCCCCTTCCCTCTTTTTCTCCTCTGCCAATCTCACAGTTGCTGAATCAGTGTCCTTGAACCTTATGCATCTTCGGGCCATTGACCCCCCACACCATTTCTTCCCAGCTCCTGTCTTTCCACAGCACTTTGTATCGGCACACCCTCCACTCTGGAGACTTGCAATTACACCTCGCGCGGCCCAGGCCGTGGAGCACTCAACATTCTAGCACTTCGTCCATGGCTCACCCACGAGCTTGGACACCCAGCACCTACTCCCTCTTCCTTTCTGCACTTGCATGTTCTGAATACTCACAAGGTATAGTAGGGATTCCCCCTTCCCTCCTCCCCTTCTGCTCTTAAATATTGTGTTGTAATGTTGTAATGTATTTCCCACTTACCTCCCTCCCTCCCTGCCGGCGCTTTGAAACAGTATATTCTTATTGTAAAAGCGCCTAACACGCAAACCAGAAATAAATGTGCTTACACTGCTAAACGGAGGCCCGTGAGGGGAAACAACTCATTGCAAGTGAAGAAGGTAAAAAACATCAGTAAAAGGCAAGAAGCATTATTCGGATACACCCCAGAGACTCGTGAACTGAACGAGTTCCAGTTCCAACCTGTGTCATGAAGTCACAAGAGCATGAGGTGCAATCATAAAGCTTTAGGTAGAACAAGGAAATACACAATGACAATAGAGTCCCCACTAACTTGATATCACCAGTTAAGTAACAGCACTGTGATTTCAATATTTTAAATAGGTTAGAAATGTCCAATAGTCTTGCATTGAGAGTGCGATTTCGCTCTGAAATTAGTTATTTGGCACCCTAAAGTGAGTTCATTTTGTTGGTGCTGTACAATCAACAATTGAATCAAAAATAAACACAAAATGGTTTGGGGGCGGGTGGAAGCAGGGCATGGTAGTTTCATGAAAGGGCTGTCATGTTACTGAAGTGATGTCACAAAAGTACGTCATGCTCCTGAAGTGACGTCATAGATTGGAATCGAGTTTCTGCAGTGATTTCACAATTGGAGGTCAAGTTCAACAAGTGATATCACAGTTGGATATTAGGATTCTGGAGTGAGAGTGACGTGTAACTGGCTCTGACCCAGCCCTGTCACTCTGAGCCTGACATGGGACTACATCAGACCCGTTTCCTGGGGCGGGCGAAGTGGGTGACTGCCCAGGGAGCACACTCAAATAGCTCAGAGGCCCAGTGGTCTGGGGGTCGGTGGCGGTTATGAATGGAATCCTGGACTGCTGCCTCTGAGCCACCAGAGAATTGCAAACAAAGGAACATATGCTGTGAACGCAGCCTCTGAGATGGCCTGGAGACACACACCCTGTGGCCCTTGTCCTTTGTGTTGACAGAACATTTAAAGTGGGGGTAATTTATAAGTGATGGCTTATTGTTTTTACACAGTATGTGCTTACCATTTCAGTGCTAAGAACTGTGGCTGATGTTGCAGCCACTGTACACTGGAGATCCAAAAATGTAAGCTGTCTGCATGAGTATGTATGATTCATGGTTAAGAACATTTTAATGTTACGGTGTGTGTTTTGAACAGTGATGTGAGCACCAAGCCATGTGTTTGATATGTTATTAGAGATTCACACATACAACCTTTTTATCACAGACTTGTTTATCAAATACAGAGATCTCTTATCACTGTTATTTCCTGAAATGCTCATGTGATTTAATGCAAAGCAGACAGGAACACTCGTTGGTACTATTTGTCCCCTTTCCCACTCTCATAGCGGTATTTTGAAAGAGTACAAAAGGAGTGTACCAGACTATCCATCTTGGAATCAAAACCTATCAGAAAATAATTAATATGGTTAGTCTAGTATTGCCCTCTATTCAATACAAGTCAGGTGGTACGAACAGAAGGCCTGCAACACAGGGCCAGTGGTCCGTGGGTCCTCAGACCCTGGCAGGCTGGTTACATCAGTGTCCCAGTACGGACAGTTTGAAAATGCATTCAGGCTAGGCCTTCCCTAAGAGCAGGTGACAGAAAAACGATTTACTTGGGCAGCAACAACTGTGTTTTCACATTCGATTTCTTCTGTAAAGTACCTGAATTCCAACGTAATGAAACCAGCTTCATTCGTATTACAACAATGTATTGATATCGAGGAGGGGTTTTTGTCATACGACACAAAGGTGCAGTTTGGGAGTGAGTGGGCCAGTCAGGAGGAGGGTCGCATTTTAGTGTTTCGCCCTGGGGACCAAGTTGGCGAGAAACTGGCCTGGAGTACTTATCTCCCAGCCTTTCACTAACGCCGACCTAACATGGCTGCCAGAGCCTGTTAAGCAGCTGACCCCTGTGCCCCTCCCCCCCCTCTCCCAGTGGAGTGAAGGCGGCTCTGGCGCCTTGTGTTGAAAGTCCACGCGGCGATTTGAGCTCTGTAACTAAGGCAGAGGGCCTGAGATATGAAGTCCCAATCACCTTGTCTCCAGCAGAGAGCTTAGGCCATCGCAGTCCCCGGGGCCTCCCTAATCCAGTCCATCCACCCCCTGGCATCACCTGCTAAGGAGATTTCATATGTTTCACAGAGGAAGCAGCCCATCAAGACTGCTTTATTGAGAAGTGCAGAGAGGAGGGGGAGAGTATTAGTGGGAGAAGACGGTGGGTAGATGGGAGGGGGGGGGCGGTTACTTGTGGGGGACGAGAGAAAGGACACATCCGGTGCTTAATCCACTAGGCACAATTTTAGGTCGAGCTAAATAGAGTGTTAGCTCCCTGAGACAGGCTAATGAGAAGATGAGATGACGAGGACAGGCAGGAAGGGCATTACAGGACACAAGAAGAAATTCAGAAAGGCAACAGTTCAAGTAACACGAAGTCCTCTGCTGTGGCACAGCTTATGTCTCTTAGTGTGTTCAACACTAAAGTCAAGCTATATGTAGTGCAGTGTTTCCATTGTGTCTGCCTTGTCCTCTTAGCACGTGGTGCAAACGGCATGGTTTGCAACCGGGGCCTGCCTGTATTATATTGCAGTATTGACAGTGCTTTAAATGGCCGGTGCTGAGTACCTGCACTTCTTTTATTTACAAGGCAAAGTACCGGCACTTCCAAGCAGGAAGCCAATGCGTTTAATGGAGGAGTATCAGCACTTCCCATCTGTAAGCAGGCACTCTGCTGTAATGAGTGCCTACACTTCTGAGTGTCCATGTATTGACAGCCTTTGTGGGCCTGCCTTTACTAAGCACATGGTACACGTGGGGTAGTGTTTTTTGTTTGAGTGCGGCGCCTGTCTACACTCACCAGATGATATCAATAATGCAGTTTTGTAGCCCCTGAGCACCTATGCAAAGCACATGATTGAGCTCTGAAGTGGCCAGTAGTGGCATGATGCATATTGCAAACAAACTGGAAGAAATCATACACATTGCGCCGTTTTTAAGGTTGTGAGTGCCCGCGCTAAGCGCTAAGCGCTAAGCGTAGGATTTAAAGAGTGCAGATTTGACATCTTTGTTTCTTGCTGCACTATGCCATTAAAGCTGTGCAGCTTTTTCATTCTGTGTGCATGGGGGGCTGTGCTAAGCACATGATTGTATGGAAGCCAATCAGCATATTCCCATTAGCATTCCGGATGTGCATACCCAGTGGTGGAAATGGAAAAAATGTAAAGGGGGATCCCACAAGGGCCAGGGTGGGGGTGGACATTGAAGGAGGGGGCAGAGGTCGGGGGGGGGGTTGTGGAGTTTCGAGGATGCAGAGCTGGCAATTGAACTCCGCTCAAGGGAAATGTTCAAAATAATATTTTAAAAATGGTGCAATTTCTTTGATGATGCTTCTTTGCAAACTCCACCATGTACATCAGTTCCACTTTAAATCACTGCTATGGCAGTGGCGCACCCAAAATACTGTTGGTAATGCAGTGATTTTTAGTACGTTAAGGGATCCATAGACACGCTATACAGTAGAAGGCTACCTGGGTAGCTCCGCAGGTTGAGAGACCATTGCTGAGATGTTATATATTCAAAACTGGTTGTTAATTATATGACTTTTTGCAATTTCTTATTTAAAAAAACAAGTGCTCGGCCAGGGCATGGGTTGGGCTGGTCGCTTGCTTATATTCAGGGCGGAGAAGGGGCTATTTATGGCCCTGTAGTGAAAATCAAAAGTTGCCACCCATGAGCTGACTGTTTAATTTCCTAATAAATGCTGTCAGCACAAAAGAAGCATTTGTGATTAACCAGTTTGACAAGCATGTAACATCTTTATAAATATGACCTGTGATAAAACACACAGGATGGGGTGCACAAATTACAGAGTATTGGTGTGGTAGGGTATCAGGTAATATTGTCCCCTCATATAATGTCACCATACATATAGTCGCCAGGAAACGGCATAGGTGACATTATATAAGGGAACAAAATATGGCATAAATGGGAGCGGGATCGCGGGGGTGTCCCTTGCTCCCTTTAAAAAAAAGGGCGGGTTGTAGGGGTGTCTCCCGCAGGTTCAATATGATAATGTTGTAGCAAAAAAAGCCACCATTCTTGCATGGCAACATTTTTGCAGGGACACACATGGAACCTGTGGTACTCCGGCAAAAAGACACATTTCAAAGAAAACTAGAGAAGTGAATGCAAGCAGCATTTTTGAGTTTAGAAATTACTTTTTTCTCTCTATGAAAGTGTGAAAGGCACATTTGGAAAACAAATAGTGTGCCCATTATGTAGGAAGCCTGTCTTCAACAGTGCTGACCCCTGCCCCAGTGATATTCATGGCCCATTGATTCCTGTGGTGTCCCTTCCAGTCCAGAAGTAAGGAAACAGGCTGAGTCCAGATGCGCGAATGACGGCTGTGCAATAGAGCACATACCACTGAGCCCCCAGCATCCCTCGGAGAATCTGGGGTCTCGGAAAAGCCTTGTCAGGGCTGAGGCTGGCCAGCTCTGAAATCTGGGGAGACATCTGAGGCCAGATCTCGGACCGGCAAGAGCCGGCCCCTTGACCAGTGCTGCTTATACCTGAAAGTTTCGAATTGGAGCACACCCGAAGATGTTCAGGTATCTTTGAGATGCTCATGTACAAATGTGATTCACAGCGATTCGTTCGAGGGCTTCTCGGAGAGGCTGCAGACATCTTGAGATTTCTGGTTGTGAATCGGGTATAAGGCAGCAGGTAAAAAAGAGAGATACACACAGTGCGATTGATTGCACAATGAGCCCATAGTGTAGGGCTTGAAGATTGTCTGCATAATACTCCAAGCAGAAGGCACGAATAGTGCAGTGTTCCTGCCTGCCGAACAGGACAGCAGGCACATTAGTCCAGGGCAGCACGGGTAGCACTGAGTGCTTCAGCTCCTTCACAAGTTTCTTTAAAATCACTAGGGGTGAGTCAAAGAGCATAAAAGGGAACATTATTTTTGGCAGCCAAATCCTTCTCCCCATCAAGGTCCTTGAACCACTGCTTAGACGCACTCCCTGTGTTTTAAAATATAACCAGCTAAAAACATCCTTTGTCAGGATTTCAGAGAGGATGCTGTGTCATCTGCAGAGTGCCTGAGGGCAGCTTGACATCACAGTGAAGTGGGACGGGTGATGTTGGAGGAAGAAAGTGTCGAGGGAAAGAGAGGGTTGAGGGGGGAGTTGGTGGAGTAACTGCGGGGCTCGCAGAACCTCCTTATATTTGTTGACCTACAATAAAAGACGTTTCTGGTGCTTGTGCCATGATGATAGCTTCAGATACTCACCACCAAGCACCCCAAGACATCTTTTGTTTTCTTGGTTTTTATTTTGCAGATACGACTATTGGAAGAAACAACACAATATTCTACCCAGGGAAAGGTGCTCAGTCAATAATGTTGCTGGAAATGCCAGCGTCCTCCCAGCCTCTGGCAGCCACCTGTGCCACTTCCCAGTTCCTGCCATGTTCTTTTCGTTGCCTCAGCCTCTGTGCACCAACCTGTCCTCTCTCCTGCACCCCCATCGGCCCCCACAACACCCTGCACTCCCTTCTTCCTTCCTCCCACCGACTTCCCTGCTGGCCTGGTGGTGCTTAGTCCAGATGCCATGCTCCCTGGGTTTTTTTTTCTGGGAGATTGGCCCAAGAGTGGCCTAAAGGGAACTTTGGAGATTTCCCAGTGGGCCTCGTCACCAAGGGCCACTTTTGTGTGGGTGCCCTAGTTTTGTGCTCCTCTTACCTCCTCTCCCATACACCCCTAACCCCTTCCTTCCATCTCGCCCTATCCCCTACATATATTTAAAGTAAAGAAGTACCTTTTAATCATTGTATAAGTGTATATAGGGACAGCTATACATTAAAATTCGCGAGTTGGGTCAATGCTTTTCAAAGTGTCTTGTGCGAGTGGCTGGGCCTACGTCCACTGTGTAATACTGGGACACTTTGAAAAACATTCCCAGTGTCACTGGTGGGTCCCAGTTCACCCAAGGATTGGCACGCGCAATATGCACGGGGCCAAAAGGAAACCTCATTTCAACTATTCGCATCCTGGACGGAGGCCTCGGGTGTTGAAGAACAATATACCCCCTTTCAATGGCCGTACAGGGCCTGTACCAGCCCCAGTGGCTTGCTGAAGCCCTGGATACCCCGGGACACGGCAGTGATATATATAACGATTACTGTGCAATGATGAAGCAAAGAAACACAACTATGAATGCAGATTGGCGTGAGTCTAAACACATGCCTCACAGCACGAGGTCCACTGAGGTCAAGTCCATTCATACCCACTCATGCTCTCAATTAAACTAAGGCAACAACAGCTAAGCCTCTCACTTACGTTGAATGGCTGGGAATGGAGAACTTTATGTCTGTGGGGGGTGTGGGGGGGAATGGCATGCAGCACACACCCCAATCAAGTCGAAGGAAGGGGTGTGGGGAAATGCGGGGGAGAAGCGATTGGCTAGAGCAGTCACTATTTATGATGCGACCCCTTTGAGTAATAATAATAATGTTGGGGGGGGCAAAGACTAGAGCACCTCATAGGTTAATTAAAGGCAGCCCCCCACCCCATCCCCTGGACAGCAGGGCAGGGGAGGATGCACCTTATTACTCAAATGGGGGACGGGGCCCATACGGAGTTTGGAAAGCCCTGCCTAAATGGGGGACGGGGCCCATACTGAGTTTGGAAAGCCCTGCCTCAATGGGGGACGGGGCCCATACGGAGTTTGGAAAGCCCTGCCTCAATGGGGGACGGGGCCCATACGGAGTTTGGAAAGCCCTCCTAAACACGGGACGGGGCCCATACGGAGTTTGGAAAGCCCTGCCTAAACGGGGGACGGGGCCCATACGGAGTTTGGCCCATACGGAGTTTGGAAAGCCCTGCCTATCGGCCAACCTGCTTCATATCATTTGGTAGATAACATAACAGGCGTATTTGTAAAGCGCACGTTTACCCTCAAGGAGCATCTTGGCGCTATTGTTACACAACTTAATGGTACTCATTTTATCGACCTCAGAAGGATGAAGAGCTGAGTGGACCTCCCAGGATTCGAAACGGTGACCATGAGGTCAAACACAGGTCCCTGTAGTGGATGCACTAATCCACTGAGCCACAGACCCAGCTGATGTTTATCCTGGTCCTCTTTCTGTCATTGCATTCTGAGACTTGCAATTTGCTTTCCCATTATACATCTAGGACTATAAGTCCCAAAATGCAAAGAAAACAAACGGATGAACATCCCCCGAATGGCACGGGGCACTCTTGCATTGAACGTCACCGTCCCAGGCAAAACACGTTACATTCCTGTGTCTTAGTGAGCTTAGCAGTCAAGGTTTGGAGTGTTTAAATAGCAAGACCCATGAAGAAAATGATATGATGATAAAGTCCAAGATAGCGGCTGAACCGCCTGGTAACGGCTTATCAGCCTGAGATAATGACCCAAGCAAAGGCGAGTGGCATTACCAAGGACTGTGGGTTGTTAGCAGCCAGGGCAGCTTGTCACTGAGGGATGTTTCACCATTAGCATCCATGGTAACATTCAGTCTGCTAAGGGAAATTCATTTCTGGTAAAAGAATACACGGATCCCTCCTAAAATGGAGGAAGAAAAAAGAAATAAGATGGCCGCCATGGAAATCCATTTTGATTTCGATCAACCAAGCGAGATGAGAGTGGGATACAGCTGCAGAGAGTGCCTATGTGGCAGTATTGGCAAATATGCAGTGAAGTAGGTGGGACCATTTTGTTGCAATTTGAGGGAGATTAATGACAGGGAGCAGAGAGCCACGTGGGATTGCGGAGATTGGGACAGGGTGAGACAAACCAATAAATAGCGCCAGTGCTAGAAATGGGAAACATTTACTGGGGGAACCCTCTCATCTTTGGCGGCACAGGGCAGTGGGTAGGCGGGGGCAGGGCCATGGGGAGGAGGCAGCGGGGCCTAGAGGCGTGGTCCCAGACCACCGAGCTGTGTGGGCTCAGACCAGGGCACACATTATATAATCTATTCATAGAGCCCAATCCTGGCAATTTGCATAAAAGCAAAGGCTAGTATGGGAACATAAGTATGTCCAGAATTTAAAATTTGAAACATGTCTTCGTGTGTGTCAGTTAATTGGTCATACTACTCACCCTAAGAAAAAAATGTCTCTACATTGCAGGACATATATACCAGGCTGAACAGCTGCAACAAACATGTGAGGCTTCAGTTGCTCATGCATGTGATAACTCGGCCTCAGGAGAGATCTTACTAGGAGCATCCTATTCTGAAAGCTGACTGCTCATTGAAGCGCGGGTGTGAGTGTTGTGGGCAAGCCCCTGAGTCTGGCGATGGGGGGGGCATGTTTTGCAGGAGCCGTGTTCTGGCCCATTTCCTGCACTGTCTAGCTCTGAGAAAGGGGCACACGCCTGCAAAGCCAATGATCTATGCCACCTGTTGGTTTTCTTGCACCTTCCAGGGTGCTGCTAATGAGCATTTCAGAATGTTTCTTTCTGTGATAATGCCTGGTATTGGTACATCCTGTCATAGGAGCATCGTGGCAGCATGGGTGTGATTCTCTCTTGTTTATTTCAGTGTTTTGTACAGCGCTGAGTGCAGGATGAACCACTTCTGGGAGATAACTTTTAAACAATTAAAATCCCTGCTTCCTCCTTTCTTCCCTCCCATCTCTCCACATCCACTCAATTCTTCCCTGAGTGCTTTGAAGTGGCTGCAGTTTGATCTAAAGACCTAAAAGAGCAACAAAAAAGACATACATGTTTCCTGCTTCCTCTTTCTCTCCTACCCGCTCGCCCAATCCCTCTAACCACCCCGCCCCTCCAACCCCCCCCCCCGGGCTCAGTGCCCCCCTCCCGCAGTACTTTATATTGGCCGTGTGGTCGCCTAAGAGATATACAAGCAACTAATATAATATACATAAGATAACATCATTTTGGCCATAAATATGTATGTAGTTGGATAGATAACTAAAACTGGACATTACTTGTTGATATTGCTAGCATCATTTAAATCACTGATGCTAATTCACCGCTCCAATATACCTCCAAAAACAATTCAAGAAATATGAACCCACAAGAAATCTAAGATCTTTGAACAAAGGGCTACTAGAGGCCAAGTTATCTAAAAAAGTAAATGGATTAGGCAGAGAATTCCACACCAAAGTCATGGAAAAATGGAATACAGTACCAGAAATCCTAAGAACTGAAACAAACAAGCCACATTTTAAATAAAAACTGAAAACGTTCCTATTCAAATAATCCCTCACTAATGTGACTACCCAAACTTAGAAATCCTCTTTTCTGTGCTGTCCCGTTACCATGTTCCTTGTCTTTGTGTAAAGCGCTCTGATGCCTGCGGGCTGCAGCGCTATAGAAATAAATAAATAAAAGAAAATATTGGTCAGTGATTCTTTCTTGAAACTTGAATCAGAGGTGTGTGGTATTCAAAAGAGGACAGATGGTAGTTCTGACACAGACCAGCTGTGAGCCTCTTGGTCAGAAAGTCCAGGTAAGCTTTGTTATTCATAGAGGCAGCACATTGTGCGTCCTAGTTACTTTTTTGTAATATAATTGTTTCAATAAAAATGTGAATACAAAAACATTCGCCTTAGCTACACTCATGCATCAACATTTTATTAGCATGTATAGATGGCCAGCACAACAGGACCACATTCAAGAAGACACAACGAGGTGTCGTTGTTAGCAGTATGGGTCCTCGTGGAAATGTCAGTTTAACAGTTGCACATTGTTTCTATGGCATCCAGTTGCTCACATACAAGTTTTCAGACATCTCATGAAATATTAAATGAAAACTTCCCCTTGATCAGGGAACTGTGTACTGGTATCCAGTGTTGTTAATTGGTATTCGTTTTTTCTTTTTTTAATGTAACCAGTGGTATTCCCTTGTTTTTTTACCACCGGTGATAAGGACCAGCAGGGATTTCAATTTTAAAATGTTCTGTATTTCAGTGCATTTGGTTCATAAATAAACCTTTTGCACAAAAAATGTATAATGCATAACATCAACAATTATTATGCAATACAAATTCAATACACAAATCATCAGCGTTTCACATAAAAACACTAATAAGGTGATTATCCTTAGTTTTAAAAATCTCAATCAACACGAGATGATAAAATCCATAATCTCACAAGAACCAGTAAACCAGTTCAACTATAGCAGATCAATTGCCTAATGGAGCTGTAATCTTAAAGTGCAAGTTCAAAAAGTGCAAGGGCCTCCTTCCAGATGCAAAAAGCAGCGGATGTAATCACCAACGATTCGGCCCCAAATATAGTACTCCAAAATTGGTGAGTTGCTAGACAATCCTCATGATTTATAAAATGTAAATATCCCTTAAAATGGTGTGCCCTTAAGACGAGACAGGACGTGAGGACATGGCGGCTGGTTTCAATTGCTTGGGGGCAGAGATGGCATAGTCTTTCATTATGTGGGAGCCAGACCAGCCATCATTGTACTCTAAGGTAGACAACATGTTGAGGCGGAGATAGAAGGTGAAACTCCTCAATTTTGCAGTGCACATTTTAGTCCGGTAAGCGCGAGGAGTGTTCAATTTAAAACCTTGGGTGCAGAATTCCACAAATCCCTTTTTTCGATGAAGTTTAGTCATTTTATCAGCTCTATCACATTCTATAGTTCTATTTTTCAGTATAAAGTAAGCGTTAGGTAGGGGTTGAGCTTGATTTAATGGCATCCCGATGTTTTCTGAATGAGCCAGTGCCGAAGTTTGCAAATCCGGTAGAAAAGGGTTAAGAACTTCATCAGAGCTGTGGAATGCAACCAATCCCAAAAGAGTGCCGGGGTCAGCCTGAAGAGCATATAGCTTACAGCGCTGTAGTAGCCAGAGAGATCTAATGGATGGTAAGCCAAGTTCACATCTCAGGGCCTTGACGGGCACTGCACTAGAGACACCCAAGAGAGGTCCTAGCAGTTTCCCCTCAACTTTGTCCAGCCATGTGGAGTATCGAGTAGAGAGAGCTTGGTGTCCATATAGCACCCCAGGGACGATGCTGATTCTATAGATGATACAAAAACCCTCTACATTAAAACCTCCCTTTGCTGCAATGAGCCTCTTGATTACAGGCCTTGTTTTATGGCTCTCGGCATGATCAAATCACTATAAAAGGTAAGTGATGGACTGAATTTAATAGCAGAGCCCAAATATATATACATAACTATCAAGTACTTCTAAAGTACTGTGTCCCAATTTCCAACTGTACAAAGGTTTTTTCTGAGATCTACCACCAATGATCATGATTTTTGATTTTGAGATGTTAATTTTCATGTGATTCATGGAAGTGAAAGTGTGCAGCGCACCCATGGAGTGCTGGAGTCCACTTGGCACATAATCAAGGAGCACAGTGTCGTTGGCGTAAGTTACAGGAAGATCTAATTAACTCACACATGTCAGAGACATAGAGATTAAACAACAGGGGCGCAAATATGCACCCCTATTTAAGACCTTGATGTGTGGCAATAGGGCCAGTAATAGCAACCTCCTGGCCTACACGAACAGCGGCTGGGGTGTTGGTATTCATTAATAGTAGTGCTATGGGTTTGTCTAAAACCAGTCTGAAACTTTTTTAAGAGGCCTTTCTCTTCCACCCACTTATTTAGTTTTTTCAAAATTAGGGAAGAGAATATTTTTGAGCTTCAGTCAAGCATGGCAAGCAGTCTGTAATTGGAGGGGTCCACCCTATCCCCCGTTTTGTACACCGGGATTACACCAGGATTAGGATGGATTCTCTCCAGCTGGTTGGAACAAAGCCATGGATCATAACACGATGAAAGAGTCGCTGCAACAACAAAGCCCAAAAATTGAGATTAGCTTTTATGATAATATTTGCAAATGAGTTGGGCCGGGATGCCGCGAGGCCTTACGTTTCTTAATGCTCTCTAGAATGTCATCCATGTCAAAGCCTGCTATTATAGTATCCAGCTGACCGTGGTGTTCAGTCTGAAGGCTCGGTTGATTTATGGTCATTATAGAGTTGCATAATAGAAATAGCCCAGGCAGTTTCAGAGATAGGATTAAGTTTGTGTGAGGCGCTTCCCGCCAGGAATTTCCTATAACAATGCCAAAACCTTTTATTGTCGTTTTCTTGCAATAAGCGAAATAGAAACTTCCAGTTTGCATTGCTGGTGTAGTATTTAGAATGTCTTAACCAGTTCTTGTATCGGTGGAAAGGGATGCAATTTGCTCTACCCTGTATGCACGAGAGAGAAGGTGAGATCTCTTAACAGTCGACATCGCCCTACAGTAAGCTTTTTTCTGTTGATGTATCAAGAGATTTTAGAGGAGCAGGTGGTCACATTTTTACCTAACTCCTGCCCCCTTACCGCCGTCATACTGGAACAGCAGGAGAAAGGCTATATGTGGGACTCCTATAGCTCATCAAGTGTATGAGAGACAATATGCTCTCAGACAACCGTATCGATTGTACCCTCACACTGAAAGTGTGGAAGGATCCTGTATGGAATGATGTTAGTATGTTCCATTGGACATCATGGAACGCGGAGTGAAAACTGATGTGACATTTATTTATTATTATTTATTTATTATTTAGTATTTATAAAGCGCACATCAGCCCGGGGCATTGTGGCGCTGTTACAGACAGTTGAGCTTAGTTGCAATATACATACAAATGTACATGTTATGATACATCTTTACATGGCACAGATATGGTTTCTGGATTGGAACTTCATAGGAAGTGTGTGCATACAATTGTCTCACATTACGATACTGTTAACAGCTTCAAAAACCTTCATAGACCATGTTCATAATGCTTTTGCTCTGTTTTACTTCGCATGGCCCGTCCACTCCTTCAGGATTTCATGCTTACTTGTGTCTTCTGCCTATTCCGGTTTCCCAGGTTCTCATAGCATGAACAGCTTTGGCAGTCTTTGACCCAACAGTTTGCAGCCCTCGCTGGTGTAGTCACGGTGGGAGTGTTTGCTTCCCCTCGCTACATCCGTCACTTGCTGTGTGGAGCTCAGGGACTCTGCTTTCGATTGCTGATCGCCCGGCCTACCACTGAGCTCTAGTGGTCGGGCCAGCAGGAAAGACGGTTTGCTTCCAGTCTACACTCCTTTCCTGCTCCGTCAGCCTACCTGCTTCATTGACACGCTGATCGCATGCACCAAAGCAGAGGTATTCACAGCCCCATTAAACTTAGCATATTAAAAGAATAAAGGCAGATGGAAAACATGCACCCTTCATTCAGCCAGCTACTTATAGGAGGAGTATCTTTTACATCTGGATTTCCCAGCCATTAAAATAAACTGTGCATAATGGTGGCAAACATCTGATAAGCAGAAGGGTATGGTTAAAATAGAATAATACCTTTTTCGTTTTTTATATAGTGCTTTAATCTAAAGAGCTTTACAAAGGACATATTTGGGTAATACTAGTAATGCATGCAATCGAAATTGATACTCGTTTATCGACCTCGGAAGGACGAATGGCTGAGTTGGCCTTGCCAGGATTCAAACCTGTGACCTACAGATCACAGCACTGAGCATTTAACCTGCTGAGCAAACAGTTCTTTATGACAGTGATGTCATAAAGGAGATATACGAAGTTATACTGAAACGATATGAAAATACTGAAGACTGACGATGTAACTGAAGCAACAAGCGAAATATGTACGGAATGATAAAGTAATCATGAATGCAAAAGAAAATAAAGTAACTTTCTGATCAATAAGTGTAAATAAGCAGTAACACACAATAGAAAAGATACATAGAAGCTTGCTATAGAGGAATATATAACGTGGCAAGGACGGCCATTGTTGCAAAATGGACTCCTGCTTGTATAAATATTCAATTCAACAACCTCAGAAGCCTATCAGGGTTGGCGAGTCAGGCGACGCTGGAAGAACAGCTTTGTGTGCAAAACAAATAGTGGACAATGTTTGCTTGGGGTCAAGGAGGCTATTTTTAAGGAATAGCTGCAAAGCACAAATGGAGGCAAACAAATGAGTCATGGACATGAGACATATTTTTCTAAGATTAAAGAAGAAGAAGACATCTGCAAGAGCCAAGTATTGGACAGTAAAACGTGTATAAAGTCTATGCAAGGAAGAGTGAGCAAGTCCCTAGAGGCCAAGAGGAGCAATGACACCCAGTATAATTAAATTAAATAGCCGTAAATAAAAGGCTGAAATTGACAAATTCGTGGTCTCTTCACATGTGACCCAGAGGTCAAAAACAAGGGCTATTCATTAAGCCTTGAATGAAGATAGTGATGTGTTTTCACTCCCTTGAATGTCCTGGAACAGAGAACAGGCTACAAGGTCAAATACAGATGGGAAACTTTTGCTCATGGCCGGACTGATGAGAGATGATGGACTAATTGGGAAAGTAGGGAGTAATCTGACATGATCCAAGCACCTGGGTTTTGGTTTCCTTATGTGTTGCTGAGTCGAAAGTCCAAGGTTGGGTGAGAATGCCAACCAATCAGTGGGTCTATGGGGCAACCTGCTATACAATGTTGCATAGACCAAACTGCTGTCATTTTGTTTGCTATAATCAGTGTTATAAGTATTAGAGGTAGTTCGAGGGATGTCTTACAGATAAGAGACAGCCAATGAAGTACTGACCTGTATAGCTTCTATAAGTAGATATGTTGCCCTAATCCAATGCCTCCCGCTATTAGGTTTTATGGTTTTCCATGTAGGATGACAGCATAGATGACGGATGTTGGGGTATAAGACCACTGTGTAATCAAGTGTGTGTGTGAGTGTGCAAGCATCAGTCCGATGTCTGCAGAGGGCCCTGCTTTATTAAATTGAGAATAAAGTAGTACTTTGCCATATTCCTTGAGTCTGTCTGGTTATTTGGTCTGAGATCTTTATTGGTCATTCCATCTAGCACAAGAGACGCTTCTAGGTGCCAGAGCACAATATCAAACAAGCCCAGGTTACCATTCTTGTGACAACACCGTGTTTGGTTCAAGTGAAGAAAGTCAGCGAGAGCCACTATCATATCACGAATGTCCCAGTTATCCTGGTCCAACCAGCTTTCCAGATCTTGCTGAGCAGAGCAGAGCAGCAAATTTAGTTTCTTTACATTTATATCCAACCAAATAATATAATTGCCCTGGGGATGCACTACGGCATCCATGTTAATTCGAAACGTTTCTTTGAGGTGAAACAGAACCCGAATCCAGCAGAGAAGGGCATGATCACTAAGAGTTGTACAATTAATAGACGAAGGGCTATTCCAACTCCACTGTGAGGAGTCAATATAAACATAATCAAGGCTGAAGGCAGCTTTACCATTGGACCAATCATGCTGAGGTGTGTTACAGCCCAGGTCCTTCATATTTAAACAGCTTAAATCAAAGGTGTTTAAAAGATGTCCCTATCCACGGGCCCCCCTGCTCCTCTTAACCTGGAAACAACAATGACGATCGATGTGGCTGTTGTCGTAAGCAACGTCCAAAGGAGAGGGGTAGCAGTGAGCGTTAAAATCGCCTGCAAGGATCACAGTATTGTCAGGATATAAATCAGAACAACGTAATAGTAGCCTCTCAATGTATTTTTTAACAGTTGTAGTGACAAGGCCTCCAGGGTGTCGTATAGGTTGATTAAGCTCCTATTGGGGGGAGAAGAGAGATCTTCAAGCATAAGGGACAATCCATAGGGCTTGGTAGGCCTGGCAGTAAATGCTTTCAAATTAAACTGGACCACGGCCTAAATTGTCAGTCACCCCATCGGGCGACCCCTCTCCTTTATAGTTGCCGGGCAACATCTGACATTATGACTGTCTATGCTAAAGTCAATACCCACCCACGTTTCCTATAAAAGGAAGATGTTGCTCGACGAAATAATGGAGAATCCCAATGGATGACATAAGAAGGACCTGAAACCACTGGTGTTCCAAGAGAGCCGTTTGAAGCAATCCGAAGAACCGGAGCACCAATTGTTGCTAGCTCCTAACTTGTCCGGGATCCATCGGTCCATTTCGCGCAGACCAGAGCGCCTCTCCCCTGACACTTTCCATTACACAGTTACTTGCTGATGTAAGCCTCGCGGGCTGGGCGGGAGGAGGATGTATAGCTTCGGAGGGTGGAATGCTGAGAGTGCGTTTGTGACACACTCTCAGTTAGAAACCCGATTATTTAATTGCTGCAAAACAGGAACTCAACAATTCCACCACTATCGGGGTGAAAAATCCGACCAATACCCAATTGGATGAACTATCAATCTCAGAGAGTTCGATGTGTACAATTTCATCTGATCCAATCCTTTCAGTCGAGGTATGTGTCAAAACACGTCCTACAGAAAGCTGCGATTCATGAATGGGCTCTCAGCTGTAGGGTTCAGCGCCTCCAGTTTAGCCCACTTCTACAGGGGTAATAAGTCTTCAACAGGCTGCTGCACATGTGATCATACAGTGCCCGAAACATGGGAAGTATGTCGTGTTGGGAATGGCACAGGAACATCCTTGATTTGAGAAATGACAAGCTTGTACTAACCATGACTTCTGTTCCCGTTTGCAGCCATTTGTCCATTGTGTCTTGTAGTTGCACTTGGCGGACAGTGTCATCCTGTAATACTCGGGTAACAACAGTTTTGCTGCGTAGGGTCTGATTTTTCCAAGAAAATTGGCAGACCCCACCAGGCTTAGGGCCTGATTTATAGAATGTTTTGTGTGCTGAATAGTGACTTTGCGCACTAATCAGCATGCAAAACACCTTTCTTCGATTCATGGAACGGACTTGGCGCGCCTTTCTGTGGCTTTGCGCTGTCCATCACATCTTTACGTGAAGTCAAGTGCTGTGCGCGAGACTCCACACAAAGTGTGGGATATGGCTAGCGCAAGGAAATAAATAGGGGACAGAACATGCATATTCCCCATTCCCCACGAAAAATGAGGAATAACTTGGCTGTGTTGAGGGATGGGCCATGCAGTGAAGCCCACACCAATTCATGACCAAACATAACCAAATGTATGTATTTCCCTGCGCAAGGCCAGGTGGAGAAAAAGTTATGTGCAAACCTCCTGATCTGACCGCCACCTGATACTACACGCAAAGTACAATCCATGTACAACATGCAAAAGGAAACAAAACATATAAAACATGCAATGCACACTATTCCAATGTCTGCCAGCCACAATGAATGCAGGAATACTGGGAGCCATTGTATATGGACACAGGAGGACGAGGTTGCAGTGACCCCTAGATTTTCACAGCACACACCGCGCTGTTCGGGATGCCAGACGACCAGCTAAATGCAAGGTACTGTTTCCCACCCCATGTCATGCTAGACCTGGTCACGGAGTGGGACGAAGATCTTACCTCCCTCAGCATCTGCTCCCATGCCCTCACCCCCATGGAAAAGGTACTGACAGCACTTAATTTCACAGCCACAGGCTCCTTTAGCACACTGCTGCCATAGTTGGTTGCATGTCTCAGACCACACAATCCCGCTGTCTACAGCAGGTGTTGGCCTGCATAGCATCATGTGCGTGTGTGGGTAGGCACATACACATGTTGCACACACTGCAGGAAAGGCACAGAGTGTGCCAGGAGTTCTATGCAGTTGCGCATTTCTCACGTGTACTCATAGCAATTGATTGTACACATGTTGCGCTACGCCCCCCCGACTCTCTATTGACGCAGCACATTTACTGCAACCGGAAGCATTGGCATTCCATCAAAGTGCAGGTCCTCTGTGATGCAAAAGGAGTCATCATGCAAGTCAACACCAAATTTCCCGGAAGCACATATGACAGTTATATCTACCGCCAGTCACCCCTCTACCAGGCCCTGGCATCGGGAAAGTTTGGCAACAGCTAGCTTCTAGGTGAGCATCAACTGTCATGCACATGCATGCACTCATTTGGCACAGTGAACAACTGACAATAAATGGCAATAACAACCATCCACACATTTACAGGGGACAGTGCCTACCCGCTACCAAGATTCCTGCTCATGCCATTCAGGAATCTAGCAACATCAGCTGTGGTAAAATACAATGCAAAACATATAGCCACTAGGGGCTTAGTGGAGCACACATTCAGGGTGCTTAAATCATGTTTCCAATCCCTTGACCACTCTGGTGGGTATTACTATATGCTCCACCAGTAGTATGTAAAATCATCCTGGCAGCATGTGTCCTGCACAATGTTGCCACACGGCGTGGCATACCAGTCGATATGCAGGAGGGTCATCACCCTCAGCCACAGGCACCAACCTTGCAATTGGTTGGACACTTGGCACAAGGAGAGGCTGCACACAATCAGCTTGTGTAAACATACAGCTCCCCAGAATCAGCCCCCAAGGAGTACAAACAGTGAAGCCACATCCCTGGTGCCATACAATGATGACCTGGGGCCAATCCTACATTGCCCATAACGACACACTGAGAATGTGTGTCTGCGAGAGGTAAACTGTGCATGGCCATAGCCATAAAATAAACTGCAAGAAACACTGACACAGTCATAGAAACTGTAAACAACAGTGACCATGTTGCACACACGAAAGCACACAACACAAGCAATGAAATCCCCGACCAGGGTCACATGGCTACCACCAGCAATAGTGCACGCAGACCCACAACAACACACACAAGGACACAATTAGGAAGGCTAGGCACAAAATTAAATCCGCAACTAAGACATGTGTGGACTGCCCTGGACATCCTATGTGTGACTCACAACACTACACAGCTTGAACTGCCACCCCATTCCCTCAAAACAGTTATGCCTACATTTCCCATCTACATCAAAATAGTCACACAATATGTGAAAATTACAAGTTCACTTCAAGAAAGATGCACATCTCACCTCACACCTTTCCCCATGTGTGCCTGTTGCAGCTTCACCATTAATGAACCCCACTCCCCTCGGTAGGCTCACAAACCAGTGTACTCTGCTGACATGTCACATACATGCATCCCACAGCGCTGTACTTAACAATACAGCCAAACATATTTCCACAATGAATGCCTAGGCATATAAAAACAGCACACAGTCAGAGCAGGTAACACATCCATGCATCCAATTACACTGCAACATGTGCCCCCCTGAGTGTCACACAACAAATACAAGCAGGAACTCTCCAGCCACCCATCACCATGTGGCCCTGCACCCATGCAGCCAGACCTGCCCACCTCAGGCCAATGCAAGTAAAAAACCACACACAGTGACACCTTCCCCACCCATAACACTTACACTGCCTGCCCCCCTGAGTGGCATACATTAAAGGAGCAGGTACCACTTACCCCTTGTTCTGGTGAGGGGACATTGTGAACACGCTGATCTGGCTGGAGTCAGAATGACAGTGAGCGTACTCCTAAAAAGAGATCAATGAGAGATTGGAAACCCAGGATCCCCTTGGAATCACTCCCAATGCCACAATATGGCATCCCCTGATCAACGTGGCATCAGGACAGTGCAGTAAACACTACTAGGGGAGCTGATGATGTAAACTCCAAGGCAATGGAATGCAAACAACTCATCAATTGCAGTGAAGACAGGATCCGGCCGAAGGCAGCTGGTCAAAGAGGCAGCAGTCATACATGAAGGCAGGGCGCATAGGCAACTGGCATAAAAGAGACAAACAGACAAGAGAAAGGAATGAGAAAAGGAGGTCAAGGGGACTGTCACAAAAAAGGAAGGAGGGAACAGGCAAGAGGAAGGGGAGGCAGAGTTCATAGGGACTGGACTGAACAGGGATCAATGTGCTGGGAACTGAAGGGATAATTCAGATGCACTGAGCAGCTGCCAACAGCCAGACAAATATATGCATGAGTACCGTGCATGCTATATGTCCCCATGGCAAACAACAATACCAGGCCAAAGGTGTGTGCCTGGTGTCTGGGGTGAACTTGGCATCCCCCAAATGGCCTGCAATGCTGTGCTTTGTGTGGATTTATCTCGGGACAGCAAACCCAGAAGGGGCAGAAATACCAGGAGTAGACTGCCTGTGTGGGTAGACATGCCATGAACAGCTGAGTGAATGGGAAGCCAGGCACCAGGCAAGATACATGCAGAAACAGCAAGCAATCACTCACCAGACTTCCATATCCATGTCCTTGCACCCATGCAGACGGACCAGCTCATCTCAGGATAGCTCAACAATAAACACCACAAAGTGACAGCTTCCCTCACAACAACCACCCCACAATCAGTGCCCCAGTGATTGCCATGTA
The DNA here is from genome assembly GCF_040938575.1 of Ambystoma mexicanum. Classification (NCBI taxonomy): domain Eukaryota; kingdom Metazoa; phylum Chordata; class Amphibia; order Caudata; family Ambystomatidae; genus Ambystoma; species Ambystoma mexicanum. The sequence continues at coordinate 264,370,597 of NC_090934.1, forward strand.
AAAACAGCAAGCACTGACTCACCAGCCTACCATCACCATGCATCCCCACACCCATGAAACCAGACATGCTCATCTCAGTCCAAGGCATAGAAATACACACCCCATACAGTGCCTGACCCTGTGCCCCCAACAACACCACAACCTGTGCCCCCCTGAGCGCCATGAACTTACCTGCACAAGGTATCCACCTGCCTCTCATCCACAGCATTACCCATGAAGCAACATTCTAAGCTTGCAAAGACATGCATGGCATTAAAGAAACTGGACAGCCTTGACAGCTCTCGTATGGAACAAGGTAACTGCCAGGGACAAACCAGTGTCAATGTACAGAAGTACAAATAACAGAGCGTGAGCAACTATCAACCTTATGACAGCAAAACTCACCAACAGAAACATTACGGGCAGATTTCAAGCACAATACGACATGCTCTCTGGAAACAGGTGTCTGCCTTGGGATGCAGGAACAAGTGGAGCCATTGATTGCAGGCATACAAGTTCTGTACACCCACTGCCAGGTGTCATGTGTGCCTTTGGGCCAACCATGGATGCAGGGGAGGGAAAGGACAACAGGTGATGAGGTGAAGGTCTGGGAAGTGGAAGTACAAGTGTGGGAGCTGATGTGAAGGAAGATAGAGGGCAAGAGGGAGACAGGACATGGAGTGACGAATGTGTAGCTGCGGAGTGGACAGAGAGAGAGAGAGAGGGGTAGGGGAATCGTGGTGCAAGGAGGAGACTGGCTGGAGGGGAGATGAGGAGAGAGATGCTGGCTGTCACAGTGGGTAAGTGCAGAGAGAAGTAGGTAAAGAGAGGCAGACAGAAAGACTGGGTAAATGCTGCATGGTCTGAGAGCCTGGGAAGCACATGTTGGAGGCAATGAATGACAATGGTTGGTGAGGTGGAAGAGCAGACTGGGAAACAAAGGGCACCTGTGAAAGGGCAATCCTCAGCTCCTCATCACAAAAACAAAATGCTGAACCAACCATGGTATCTAAACCAGAAAGACACCCATGTCCGCAACATACACGCACATAAGTCAATTCAACCATATCTCCAAACCCTGTACCAACCACCAACTCCCCTGCTGGACACCACAGTAAACGGACATGACAACAATACCCAGCTGTTGTCTCACCCTCCAACAGACCACACAACCTGGACGAGACAGTCCCAGTAATTGTGTGGGGATCATAGGGTGCACTGGCAACACCTACAGGGAAAACAGATGAACAGAACCTGGGGGGAGTGGACAATATATCACATGCATATGCCCACAATGTACGAACACACCATGCAGTCACTCACAATGCTGGATTTAAACAACACATAATTCAAAAACAAACTCATGAAGTACATCCAGGTGCATAGAACATTTCGAAAACTATGAACAAGTGACTTGAATGGGGTACACAGGTAAAGTCCATCAGGGGTACACATGCGTAATCCAGTACGACCCTAGATGCATCAAGAGTGCCAAACCTGTCCTGTGCAGTCAATGGAGACAAATGGCCAGATTTGTGTTACCAGAGGCCAGGCCATGAAGGGGAGCAGTCGAGGACGGGTAGCCCTGAGAATGGACATGCGTATAAAAAGTGGAATTGTAGCAGGGCAGGTCCTGTGAGCAGATCACGGTGTGACGTGTGCTCTGGCATAGGGCAAAGAGTAGTGTGGACAGGGATTACACCTGCAGGGCCTCGTAGGACACATGGGGTGAGGGGAGGAGAAGGGTGGCAGTAAGAAGACATCATCACGGTCAGTGAGGCAAGTGGTGAACAACCAAACACACAGAGTCCAGATGCACAGAGAATGCAGCACGTGAAAGAGGATGTAGATCAAGAATGTGGCAAATACTGCCAAAGGCTCAAGTGTGATGAGTGCTTCATATTCCCATTATTTGGCCGTCAATTGTGGAAGTGCAACCTCAAAAACCATGTACATGCAGTGATATGGAAGGGTACCTACACAGACATGCATGTGGACAAACACACATTTGCACTGACATTCACCGTGACTAAATGATGACACCCGCAGAAATTAAATGTGTGAGAATGCATGCAAAGATCATGATGACCACTAATATAGATATACCACCATAGTCAGTGCTCATCCTTATCTCCCGACAGAGCTGCCCTGGTGTGATTCCCTCATCACCTCCACCGAAAACTGTTCCTCCATATTTGTGAATAGAGGGCCAGTGCTGCAGAGTGGGCCTCACATGGAGTGCCGTCACTGGATGAATCAGGATCTCTGCAACAACATGGGACATTGTATGTCACCAGCCATAGTAGCAAATCATGTATATTGCACATATGCGCAAAAAAGGCTATCAACCCCATCATGTATACCTGCACATGTCATCCTGTTATTCTCAAGTCAACCATGGCAGTTCACACCACTGTGCATGGCTGTATCTCCAGTGCTGCACTCAGTATTCCCTTGAGAGGCCAACAGCACATCTCTCAAGGTTGGGAAAAAAAACAAAAAACAGTTCATCTCGGACAAAGGATAAAAACAGCACATGCCTCCATCCTGGACAGGGTTATGAATAAATATGAAAAATGTGTCCATCCCGATTTGGGAGGCGAAAAAACAGAAATCAGACCACACCCGTCAGGTAAAAAAAAGAAGAATGTCCATCCTGGACTGGGGGTAAAAACATTTCCACCCTGGAGGGGGTAGGAGGTGGGTGCGCATCCATATCCACATGAGTGGACCACAAAAATAAAAAACATAAAAATAATATTGCCATGGGCTCGTGGACATTAAGACAGAGGTGGTTGAGGAGGCATGGGTGTGCTTGGACCCCCATCCTGCAGTGGATCTTCGGGTGGTTGTGGTAGTGGCTGTGGACCCAGTCCATGCAGTGCCAAGGGCTGGTCTTCATTGGCCAGGGTCAGCCATGCCACAGATGCATGCACCAGCCTCCCAAAGGTGGTTAGGTGACGGTGCACTTCATCCCAAATGGCCACAGAATCTGCATATGCACTCACTCATGACACATCAAGGTGCTTGTACAGTGTCTCCCTCAAGGCATCCATCTCCTTATGGAGCTGTGTCCCTGTGGCTGAAAGTTCATCAAGCAGTGAAGCCTGCAAGCTCTCCAACGCACAGAAATTGGATTTACAAGATGCCAACCTCTCATGCCTCAAGCCTCTCTATGAGCCCTAGCATCTGCATGCAGGGACTAATGCAGACACTTCAGATCAGCCTATTAGCCCTTGATGTTGGCCTCCATGCCCAGTCTGTGGGAGCAGCTTGAGGACTGCATGGTTTGCTGCCGTTGTGCATCCCGGGCCGCTGGTGTGGACATGTTCTCGGTCAGGTGATCCATGCCCTCTTCCATACGACTCAGCATCTCGCCATGCCGGATGACAGAATGCAACATTTTGCTGCTCCCACAATGTCTCTCCAGCATGCACACGTCCACCACATGTGCGGGGCCCAAAGCGGTGTGATGCAAGGGACCAGGCCCATTGCTGCAGTGCCCCTGTCGTTGGCTGCAGGTCTGCAACTCTCCATTGTACATCAGCCTCGAAACCAGTTCATGGGAGGGAGTTCTTGTAGCCATAACCACCGCAGACGTACAGGTCACCACTGACTTGCCATGTGAAGCCTGCTGCACTGCCGCAGACTCAACAGCCCCATATGATCTGCCCGTTGCGACACTCACCTTCTCCCTCTGTGAGTCATCCACTTCTGGGTCTGCATCCAAATCAGCGGTCAGAAGAGTCTGAAGAGGCAGGAGCACGACTGATAGTCACTTGTAACACCTGTGGATTTTCATGGCGAAGGACACCACAGCCTCCACTGGTGGATTGACAAACCAGCTCCTCTTCTTCCTCATCCTCATCTGTATCCATAGCATCATCACCTGCACATGAATACAGAACGACTGTTTGAGTCATGTGTTTCCTGACAAACATGCACCTGTACATTAAAGTGCATACAGACACAAAATGGCTGGACACCAATACATCTTACATCGTGACTTGGCACACTGTGAGCTGTAAGCCACAGATGTGTGGCATTTGCTGACATGTGTCACCCACTCACCCCCAATCCTGTCCATGACGTTCGTGGACAAATAGACAAACAAATGTAGCATACACAATGACGGATGTTCATGCAACAAGCATTTCAACACACAACACAGGGACAAGTAATGCACATGGGGCATTGTAATGCTGAAGGCCAGCGCATGGCATCAGTTAGCCAGCCAAATCCACAGATACTTCCTAGATCGAAATATGACAGATAAAATATGATTACGAATTTGTACTTGATAACCATGTCATGGCAACTCACACATGTAGACTGCTCATCCATTACTCTCCATTGCTACATATTCTGCATGCCTGTGATGCCAAACAGTGATGCCCTTACCAAAGTGCTCGTGTGGATGCATTGGGACGTGGCCTACATGCATTCCTTTACCATCGGCATCCTCACCATCCGCCCAACATGCCAACCACTGTCACATATCGCCTAAATGTGACTCTGCACCCTGATCAGGACAGCACGGTCTATTGTGTTATTTTTCAGAACGTAGTCCATGTACAATCAATGACGTGATAAGTGTGCAGCAATGATGTGTGTGCAGGCCATGTCACAACCCTCTCAGTGAAGGCCGCCCCGTGCTTTGCCAAAATGTGACTACACATATGACTGCTACCATCTGGTGTACCACATCAATGATGACACCAGATGTACCTACAACCTGTCTGTGGATTCACATGATTGTGGGTCCCTTGCTGTATGCGTTGCATCATGCATGGATATGCATTGGCAAATCACAATATGTGTGATGACAGTGCCATTCACATGGCATTGTCATATGAAGCGTCTGCCGATGACTGGCCATGAGTGAGTGAATGGCAGTCATTGGCTGTCTCTTTGTATGACAATGTCCTGTAACAGGTGCTGTCATCTCACCCAATGTGTGTGTTTGCTCTGCACTATATTCGTCTTTGTCCTGTGTGACCGCACAACTTAGTAGTTCCTTGCGCCACCTCTGTGCCACTTGTACATTCAATAGTGCACTGTGAAAATTGACATTACGAGTGTGCCATACTGAACCCACACTCAATCACCTGGATCAATGACATAATTCTCACGTAATTCCTTACTCCACTGTACAAAATCCCCTTGCCGTACTGCCACAACATGATATTTATGGCTGCAGGACATCTCTGAGTAGAGAAGATAATGCCAGCACTGTCAGTCGAAGCATGGCCCTGCTCTTTTGTGCACGATTCGCCCATGAGGTATGCCTGATGATGAGGAGGCTGTGCCTGTGTGCATGTGGACCCCATACAACATATCATGAGCCGCCTTTGTCATTCATACTGCTAAAGGTCATTTGTGGTCTGGGAGTAGTACGTAGGTGCAACAATCATTACCTACAATTCATGCATCCTGTTTAAGTGATTTTCTTGCGGCATCAGTCCCTGTCTATGAGTCAGTATTCTTGACCGGGCATGCTTGGACCGAGAACCAGCACCTCCTCAATTACAGATCCCATGACACAAGGATCAACAGAGCCCTCATGCCACATCTGAGTGGGTGATGTAGCTGCCATGTCATTACATTTCAAACAGTTCACACATGTGTGCACAAGTATGCATGTCTCAAGTACACAGAAAGGCCAATGTTTGTGTGAGCGTCGTCCACAATGATGCATGGAACTAGGCATGTGTCTGTCATGCATCGATTGATGAACACATACAGGCCTTTCATGTCAGACTGGTGACTCTAATATGAACTGAATTAATATTTTGAAATTTAACCATGAACATAAATGACATGCAATGCAGACAGGCAAACTCATATATATTATTCATGCCCATAACCTTTCACATGGGCTGTCTAAAGACATTTCAAATGGAGGGTACCAGACTGGCCACATTGGCATGATGACCCACCATCACCTGTTTTACACACTGGTTCATCTAGTGGTGCCCCTTGCAATATACAAGTTGAGTTGCATCTACAGAACGCCTGCTTCACAGGGCAGTGGTCTGTGGGCACTGATGCTCCGGCAGGCTGGTCACACCACAGTGTATCATGGCAGGCAACCTGGATATGCATTCAGACAAGACATTCCATAAGAGCAGGTGACATTGCAATCATGCAACTAAGAAGCAAATGATGTGTGTGTTCGACTTAAATCGCAGGTACTTGATGGACAATTCAAAGAGACAGGCCACAAGAATGTTGCAAGGATCGATACATGTGGATGTTGCATTTTTTGGTGTGACACAGAGGTGTGCCCTGTGGGTGATGTGTGCCTGTCAGGGGTGCACATCATGGGGTCTTGCAATTTGCACATATTTTGGGCATTGAAACCCTGCGTACAAGTACTGGCACAGCTGTGATGGCCAGCAGATAGTGATGTGTACTGTCACACTGACATGTGCCACACATGTGACCCACACAGCAACCTCCCAGAACACCAGTCATGCAACAGAATTGTACACAGTATCAAACATGCATTACCCAAGGATGGCTGCCAACTGCAGCCAGCTGTACTGCTACACATATATGGGTAGGTCAACAGTGATTATCCACACATACGAGGCACACAAATGTCACTCACCAGATGTGTCCTCATAGGCCTCCCCACCTTCAATGCTTTGCACCTGCTCAATGGCGATGAATTAACTTGTGGCCTCCTCAAATGGATTCAGCTGATCTTCCTCTGGTGGCCCCCATCTAGTGGCCAGTGCAGAGGCCAGTTTGGCACAGAGCTTATGCTTGGTCCTTCATGTGAGATCATTCATCCATTTATGGACCTGTTCAGCAGTGCGATTCTCCACACCTAAGGCATTGATGAGTCCTGTGACATGCTGCCAATGCACTATTTGTGGTGTGGGTGTGTGGGAGGTCCCCGCATGCTGGTACATCGCATGATGGTGGTCGCTAACATAGTCATCGATGATCTCGAGCTACTCATCACTGAAGTGCCTCTTCCTCTGTGAACCCACTCCTTTGTCGTGTCTTGGGATGGAGCCTCTTCCTGCTCTTCAGGGCGTCCCTTCTTTGACCTAGTAGCCCTAGGTGCTGCTGCTTCAACCGTTTGCCTTCAACCACGTCCATGTTGAGGTGCCGGGTCACCTGTGGACTGAGGCACACTACGTCCTCCTGGGGCTGGGACAGATCTGTCCACACCACATCCCTGTCTACTCCCTTACCCTTTTTAGGCTTTTCCACTCATGTTACAGATGTAATAGATGAGAGCAATGCACACCAGTATGTTGTTCTGGCCAATATGTGGAAGGGAAGAGTCTATGTGATATCCTACATGGATGCGTGGTCAAGCAAGGCTCCAATGTAGCCCAAAATCAAAAATATGCGGTACGCAATACGCAGAGACACTCTAAAATAGAAAATCGTGTATGCGATACCTGGAAAGCTACAAAGTGGTATGCGATACGCAGAGGCACCCCAAACTTGAAAATTGCATACGCGATACACAGAAAGCTTCTGAAAGGTTAAAAAACGGTACGCAATACGCAAATGCATCTCGAAACATCAAATTGCATACGGAACACACTGTAGGCCTCAAAATGGACAAAAATACATGTGCGTATGCGCTGGGGCAATCCCCAAAAAGTAAAATGCAGTACGCGTTACCTGAAGGAAACAGCTTTTGTAGGATCCCAAAAGACATGTATGTGATACTTGTCCATCTTCGTACCATCGCGTGCGCAACCAGTGATGCGTTGCGCACCTTTTAAATAGCACCATCATTGATCAACTACTTTTTGGTCACCCTTTAGCCTGGCTATGTTAGACCCATCCAAGGTCTTCACTTTTGAGGAATATTTAGGTTACACCAGCTACATGTTCCGTTGGGTAAACCTGTTTTTAAACCTGTTGGGTAAAATTGGTCAACAAAATGAAAAACAGAATGTATTGGTAGCAACATGATGCCTCTATATATTTCTGTCTCGGTTGTTTTATACCAGTGACAACACACAGTATGTTCATGTATGAATTGGCTTTACTCTTTGTTACATGCTTTCCACTTGTATTTGTTTGTACTATGGTGTGTGATTTGGGTGAAATGTTTACACCCCTGTATATTGTACTTACAATTCCTTCACAAAATGTTTAAAATAATGAGAACAGCAACTTAATAAAAGCTGTTCCCCTACAAACTAATGATCTAGCAAATGTAGATTATTACAGTCTCTTTCATGTACTGCTATCCTAGGTATTATATAAATTATGACACCAAAAGATTGCAATTTGTCTTTAAACTTATACTGCAATTAATAAGTTGCAGTCAGCTTAGACTTCTACAGTCAGGACAAAAAAAACCCCTTTTTGTACACATTTGTTTATAGCCCGTAGTCCTGAGTCTGGTTAGGGCTCTCCCTCCCGTATATACCATCATTGAAGTGAGCCACGTAGGCGTGATGTGTCGGTGCACAGTGTGTAGCGCATGTAGCATAATATACCCGCTGCCGCCTTTGCTGTTTTCGGCTGCCTCGGATCAGAGTCCCTCCTGCCTACGAGCCATTGCCTTTGCCTCATCCGGCCCTGCATTGCCTCACACACTCCATCCCTGTTGCTGCATGATTGAGTGTGAGTGCCTGCCTTCTGCCAGCACTGTCTTGGGGTCAGTTGTCCTGCATTTGCATGTACTCCTGTGTTGGGCCTGTGACAACCTCATATGTACTTGGGTACTTCCACCTCTCCCTACCAACACCACCACAGCTTCACACTACCTATCCAGTACCCTGTGAAGCCATACCTGCCTCCGGGGTTGCCATGTCGGGACAATCTAACTCTTCAGGAGATAACGCCCCCTCGCCCCCCACGTCAGCGAGGCAGAGGGCTGCTAACTTCACCACCACCGAAGTTGGGGTCCTGGTTGATCAGTACCTGGGTGCATATGATGCCCTCTTTTGCCCTGCAACACAGCTGGGTCATGAAGCACGTCAGCAGATCTGGAATGACATCACGTCCACCATCAATTCGCAGGCGGTGGCACGCCCTCCGATGAAGACTATCAAAAAGAGATGGGATGACCTCAAGACCCATAGCCATATGAAGGTGGAGGCAGCCCTCGCCACGGAGCCCACTGTGGAGGTGTACTTTGCAGGCATTCACCTGTTGTCACACAACCAGCTGCGGGTCCTTGAGAGGTTTTACCCAGACCTTCTCTCCCAGATCTGTGCGTGGAGAATACATCTGGATGCTGCTGGTGAGCACCCATGTGGAGCACTGCTCTACACTGTGTGGCACCCATGATTGCAGGTGCCCCACTCTGTATGCCGCATGTGTGTAGGTGTGAGATGCAGCAGCATGATGCCTCATGCCAATGCTGGGAGTATGTGGTGGCAGACATTGTTTTCTGGCATATGCATGGGTATTTGTAGAATGTGTCCTCAGTGACCTGTTGAAATCGCCCACATGCTGTCTATGATCATGGCCAGGTGCATGGACAGTACGGATGCTAGCATGCTGTTGTGGCCATGTGAGTGACACGCATGAAGGACAACTCCATGTGTGGGGCAACTGCAAGTGAGTCCATTCACATGCATCCACTGAGCGACACATGTGCATGGATGTCTGTGAAGTTGGAGCATTCACGTCTCAGAGACAGGGATGTGATGTGACATGCAATATGTATGTAATTGTTCCTCAGATAGGTGTGACGGGACATGTTGCGTGTTTGCAGGTCAGACTGTAACGGATGCATGTTGCTGACTGTAGATAGGTGGACAGGTGCCGAGGTGCAGATCCCATGCCCTTAGCTGCATGTCATACTTGTGTCAATTTGGCATTTCTATGGTGGCATTGCATATTTTTGGTTATGTGTTTGTGGCCATGTGACAATGTGCAGTGTTGTCATCTGCGTGTGTCATGACTGTGATTAATCGTTGACACTACACTCACGTGGCAGTTGTCATGCAGATTGCATGGGCGTGCCCATGTGTTTCCGTTGTGTGTATGTCAGTTGCTGGTTGACACGGGCTGCATGATTGATACTGCTGATGTCATGTATGCCACACATGCATTAACAGCGATGACTGATGTTAATATCCTTTGTTCGATTTTCCACAGTTGCTGCAGCTCGTGAAGAGGGCAGAGGCCTTGCTGTGGAGCGGAAGGACAGGGACCGGACCACCAGACCCAGGCGCACACCCTAGCCATCGCCAATTGGCACCACCTATTCTGAGGGAGAGTTGGCTGGGGGAGTGCCAGTTCCATCTAGCGGAGTTGATGTGGGTAAGTCACAGGAGGTGGTTGTGGTGAGGGACTCCTCAGAGCTGTGGGCCAGGGTGCAGGGACATTGAGGGAGGAAGGCTCTCTGGAGTCATCCAGGAGGGTGGAGGTGGTGGTGGAGGAGGAGGCAACTGAAGGCCAGTGCACAAAGTCTGTTTTGGGCATCCAGGAGGATGTTCAGGCAGCATCCCTGGGCAAGGAACATGAGGATGTGCAGTGCACCATGAAGGTTGCTGCACACTACTGTCCCTGGTCCATCTGCTGTGGCAGTGACCACCGTCTTGGATGCCTCCACCCAATTCCAGCCCCTCACCCCCCTGAGCCTGAGGAAACCACCCCAGAGTTGGTGTGTGGCCTGCTGGCTGGTCTGGTGAGGAGGACTGGGCACGATTTGTGATGCTGTGTCAGCTACTCATGAAGAGCTGGCTCAGCATCACAAGTCGATGTGCCAATCTTGGGGGGTCTCTGTGTGCTGGCACATTTAATTGCCCCCTCCTCCACTTCCTCCTCTGTGCCCCAGTCATCCTCTGGGTAGCCTTCCTTGTCACATTCCATCACGGCACCCTCTACACCAATCCCACCCACACTGCCCGGTCTGGTGGTGAGTACATCACTGCCTCCAGTGGAAGTCCCACATGAAACAGATGAGGTGGTCACTGTGCCTGGCCAGGCACCAACACAGGGGTAAGCAGTGGTCAGACAACTGCCACTTTTGGACAGTGCTGGCACTGTGCCTCCTCTGACATGTGTTATCCAGTCGGCGGGGTACCTGCGCAGCTTGCACTCAGCCAGGCAGCAGCACCTGAGGAGTGTACAGAGGCACTCCATGCAGGGCCAATCTACACTGAGGAGGCAAATGAGGCAGGGCATAATTGGCATTTGGCAGGAGGAGCTGAGACGGCTCTGTAATCTGGTGTGCATGAGCACAAATTACAGTAGGCAGCTGATGCCAGAGAGGCAGCGGGCTAGGGAGGCAAGGATTGAAAGGACCAGGGCATAGATGTCGGAGAGGTGGGTATTGAGGCAGGATGCCGTCCTGGAGGAAACTTGCAGGGATGTGGATGAGGAGGAGAGGAAGATGATGAATGTGGAGGAGGCTTTGAAGAACATGCAGACCCACTGCCTGTGTACATAGTTCTTAGTGTTAGATTTCATTTTGTATTTTGTTTCCTTTCATCCCTGGACATTTCACCCTTCCCCATGTTTTGTTTTTGTTGTGTGCATTTCGTAATACAGTTGTATGTTTCATGATCACACAATTGTGGCAGTCTCTTTTTGTCTATGTGCAAAATTATTTTTACTATGCTGTTGTATTGCATTTCAACTATGACTGTCATGTGGGTTGGGGACTCACTGTGGATGTGTGTGCTGCACTCATCACTTGTGCCGTCATTCATTGGTCGTTGTATCCCTCACAAGGCATAACCCCCCCACCCGCACAAACCTGCAGTCACCCACAACCTGGTCTCACATTATGCTGACATGCAGGATTCTGTGATTATTTGTTATTTGGTCTGCCTTTGCACATTGTCCATCTTCTGGACTTGCACACTCTCAGACAACCTTCACATCGCACAGCCACATGCCATTTGGCTTGTGCCACTTGCGGGGTCTTTGCCACCCCTGAATGCCTACCTCACTGACTTCATTTGTTCCTTTGTACAGGCTACTATGCAGACACGCATTACATGTGACTTAGTACAATCTGTGATGTCTCAGACTTGGGGCCTCCACAGGCATTCACATACAATGCATTGAGTCCATTGCAATGGCACATAGGCAGAATGATATGTTTGTTGCATTGCATTTCATTGGTATGTCACAATTAGATTGTGTGGTCACAGTAATGCTTTTGCGAAGTTTTGCAGTCCTGTTGATGTACAGCTGAGTGTTATGTACCAGGGAGTCCCGTGATGGGCTCCATACATGGATTCTGCAGCAGTACTACCAGTTGTTGAAGTTGAAAGTGGATATGTGGCCAGTGTACTTCAGGTTTGCTAAAGGCCGGTTCTGTTGAGGTGAGTTGTTCATCGACATTGCACTAGTAGGTATGTCAATCGCCAGGGCCAGCCTGGGGGTCCTGGTAGATCTCACAAGGTGAGCGGAGGTGGGTGTACTGTCAGGGTACCGCCTGGGGGTAGTGGTAGAGGTGATGGGGGCTGGTGGTTGGTGTGAGAACTTGAGGGTTCTGCCGGGGTAGTGGTGGGGGCAAGGAGGCTAGTGGGTGGTGTGAGGACTTGAGGGTGCTGCCTGGGGTAGTGGCGGAGGTGGGGGGAGCTGGTGGGTGGTGTGGGGACCTGAGGGTGCTGTCTGGAGTAATGGTGGAGGCGAGGGGGCTGGTGGGTGGTGTGGGGACTTGAGGGTGCTGCCTGGGGTAGTGGCAGAGGTGAGGGGGGCTAGTGGGTGGTGTAGGGACCTGATGGTGCTGCCTGGGGTAGTAGCAGAGGTGAGGGGGGCTGGTGGGTGGTGTGGAGACTTGAGGGTGCTTCCTGGGGTAGTGTCGGAGGTGAGGGGGGCTGATGGGTGGTGAGGGGACCTGAGGGTGCTGTCTGGAGTAGTGGTGGAGGTGAGGGGGGTTGGTGGGTGGTGCGGGGACCTGAAGGTGCTACCTGCAGTAGTGGCAGAGGCGAGGGAGGCTGGTGGGTGGTGTGGGGGCTTGAGGGTGCTCCCTGGGGTAGTGGCCGAGGTGAGGGGGGCCGGTGGGTGGTGTGGGAACTTGAGGGTGCTAACTGGGGTAGTGGCATAGGTGAGAGGGGCTGGCGGGTGGTGTCAGGACTGGAGGGTGATGCCTTGGGTAGTGTCAGAGGCGAGGGGGGCTGGTGGGTGGTGTGGGAACTTGAGGGTGCTGCCTGAGGTAGTAGTGGAGGCAAGGGGAGCTGGAGGGTGGTGTCAGTGCTAGAGGAGGCTGCTATGACTTGGGGTATCTGGCAGCAGTTTGGATGCCGTGGGAGTAGGTGGGACGTTCTGCAGTTTCGCTGGGGTGCAGCTGTTACTTACGTGGCAGCTTGTGAAGTTCCGCAGGGGTGCAGCCGTTAGTTATGGGGTACCTCGCGCAATTTCCCAAGGGTGCAACCGTTACTTATGGTGGACCGCACGCAGTTTCGCAGGGGTGCAGCTGTTACTTACAGGGGACCTGGCGCAGTTTTGCAGGGGTGCAATTGTTACTTATTGGGAAGCTTGCACAGTTTTGCTGGGGTGCAGCCGTTGCTTAAAGGAGACCTCGTGCAGCATCACAGGGGTGCAGCCGTTGCTTACGGGGGACCTCACACCATTTCAACAGGGTGCAGCCGTTGCGTATGGGGGACCTTGCGCAGCTTCAACGGGGTGCAGCCGTTACCTACAGTGGACCTTGCGCAATTGGGAGGGGGGGAATTCTTGTCTTACAGGGTGCTGCACGTACTTTAACAGAGGTGCAGCCATTGCTTAGGCAGGACAGTGCGCAGTTTTGCAGGGGTGAAGCCGTTATTTACAGGGTTCGCTGGCAGTGTCACAAGGTGCAGCCCTGACTTACGGTGGGCCGCGTGCAGTTTCGCAGGGTTGCTGGATTGTAGGCCAGAGGTGGACGCGAAGGTTTGCGCATAGGTTGGTCTTTGGCAATGGTTTTGGTTTGTGTGGGGGCGTGTCGAGGCCGTTCCAGTCGCTACTTGCACCTACGGTTACTTTGTGGTTTACATTGGGCCTTTAGTATTCGCAGAAAAGGTCACTTCTTTGTGCATTGCCTCTTTGTTAACTATTTGTATGACGGATCTCCGACGTCTGTCCTCTATTCTGAACTACTTGAAAAGGCAAGAGGCATTGGGAGTAATAGCATCTTCCACTCCCAATAGCAGGGGTGACTCACCGACCAAAAGCTCCACCTCAGGCACAGATATGAAATGCTCCTGAGCAATGTTCCCTCTAATTATTTTTCTCTATGTGCGGAACCGGTTGGCTGTTGTGCGCACATTATTTTCCATGTGCAAAACTGACTAATGAGGAAAGACACTTTATGAGCTACCGTCGCAGAACAGAGTTTCGAAAGGAATTCCTCTTCCCAGCCACTGCAATTCTTAAAAAAATCTTACAACACTTTTCCAAACACATAAACTAAAATCAAATATCTCATATGTGATTATACAGAAAACTCATCAACCCGTCCAAGCCTTCAATATCTGCCACAGTACCTTGCAAACATACTTCTGTGCGGAGAAAAATGTGTATGTTTTATGCCACTGGAAAATCACTCATTTGTATTACAAAACACAAATATCTCTTGTCATAACTGATGTGGCTGTCAAGAAACTCAGAATACATTTGTCGATGGATTAATGGCAGTTAAAAGCACCAGGAGAACGTGCTTCTAATAATTTGTGTAAGGATGATAATTGTATCAGAATAACTTCACCTTAGAAAATGATGATCCAAAATTCCTGTGCCTCTGCTTACTTATCCACATTACGCTCTCCTGTAGATAGTGATAACACCATCCTTAGAGGTAAGACATATGCACCATGCATTTTTACTCCCTAAAAAGCAAAATGTGCCTAACAAAAAAAAGAAACAATGAACATATCATTGCTTCAACCCACAAAGCTCCACTGATATTTTTTCGAATTAGTGAACAGTAGAGCAGTGGCATAGGAAGGAAGGAACTCTAATAATATTAATGCCCAATCTCAAGAGGAATTTTATGGGGAAAGAACATCTTTTTAATAAGCATAAAGTATCCCTATTGGCAAAACTAATAACTTTTTTACTCCGATAAAAATCATTTGACTCAAAGTAGGGAGCAAAAGCTGATTAGAATCCTGCTTGTAACCCTGACATAGGGATTGAAATGACAAGGCACATAATAAAGTGTATAGTTTTTCCCACCTTTCCGCATCATAAGCCTAGATAAAATTAAACAAGAGCCTTTCTGAGGTTTATTCTGGAGCTATGTTGAAGAAAATCACATATATATGCTTTTTTAGGGTAATTGCATCAATTCATCAGAGATACAACCGATTTAGTGCCTTCTTCTGTAACTATGGATCCCTCATCTGTAATTCTTTTTGATCAGTTAGATAAGATGCAGGGATATGCTAGAAACTGCAAAAACAGACCGCATGGCTATATTGAAAAGCCCACAGCAGTTGAGCATAGAAAGAAAAAGAAGGCACTGTTGTCTAGATTGGTACTAGAATTCCCTATCCTTTAGCAAACATGCAGCACATTTCCTTCAGTGTATTGCTGAAACGTCTGACTTGGTCATTGGAATTTGCCGCTTTGTTCATCCCCCGCAAGGAGTGATGCATCCACTCATACCCTTCCCCGGCCCCTGTGCTTGCCTCCAATACTAGTTGATGGACCAGTTGGTCCGATAGCACAGTGAGTAGAGCGCTCGCTTTGCCATCTGTGCAGAGCCTACTGATGCAGGTTTGAATCCTGGCAGTGCCAAACTCAGCCTTTCATCCTTCTGAGGTCAATAAATGAGCACCACACACCATGGGTAATAATAAGCAGCGCTCCGATGCCTGAGAGTTCGTAGTGCTATATAAATGCAAAATTATTATTATTATAGAGAACTGTAAAAAGTAAAGGATTGTAGCAGTAAACACTCACTGGGATATTGACAGACCCACCATACTTTGCAAGCAAGGCATATTTAAATGACAACATATGATGTGAATTTTAACAATATCATGACTCTGCATGTACACAATTCTTTTGCAGCGCATACAAGATTATTTGCAACATACCCCAACCCACCCTTATATCATTGTGTAGGATTACACAAGGGCTCAGTTGAAAATATTTTTGTATAGAAGCAAGTTAGCATATAATGTGTTACGGTCTATGCCCAAAGAACTATGAACACCTGGAAATGAAGCATATTTTTTTAAAAGCATTCTTCTGTCTGAATATCCGGTGCACTGATAATATGGTTGAGTAATCCCAGGCATAGTCCATACCCATTATCCCTTGTAGGGTAAGTAAATGATATTGCAATGTCGCTCTCTACTTATAGGGTAATGGAAGTAATGCGGAAGTAGGAGACAGTGAGCAACACATTTGTCTTTTCAAAATCTTTATAGGGCAAAATAATATTTGAGTTTTATAATGCGTTAACTTACAAGGGGACCACTTCAAAGCAGTTGCGTGACAGATGTACAAAGAAGAGGAAGTATGAGATTTGGTTACACGTCCAAGTAGCCTGCTTACTTACAGCCAGTATCCGATATTTGAGCTGGTAGTTCAATTATGTAGTGGGAGTGACGCTTTTCATAAGGCACAATGACTACCAGACATTCTGGCACGTGAACGTTATTAATGTTCAACAAACATAAAACAAGTGGAGATAGGTATGCGTCTGCTAACCATTCGCAGAGCCAAGAGAGGAAGAGTCAAGGTTGTCCAGTAGTATCTTAATGTACTCTGGGGCAGAAGTTAAAGTCATAAGGGTGTGGTAGAGTCAGGTTTAGGAGTCATAGGTGTGGAGGGAAAATCTTCGGTTAATGTGAGCAGGCTTATCTTGGTTAGATTCTTCTATTCGTGGAGCCAGTTTTCATATTAGTTTGTAACCTCTTGTGTGGTATTTTGCTGTTAGGGATTGTAGGTGCCATAGTAGAGTAATTCAAATTAGCAGAATATGAAAACTAGTTGCTTATTTTAAGAGAAAGAAACTGTCAGGTAATTGCTGTGGCTTGTGCCTTATTAAATCTTTTTGTATAGGTGAGAATTGTCTGTGTGCACTGCTAAAAATCTTCTGAGCGGCACCCAGAAGGAAGCTGGGCAAGCGCACATGCGCACAGCTTAGAGGGAACATTGCTCCTGAGCTAGTCAAGGTAAGGGGGCTGTCGAGGGGTTAGAGTTGATGCTTTGGGGGGCCGAGGCCCTTCTGCAGTCCCGGCTGAATAGGCGAGTTCTGGTGGTCACCGGGGCGATGAAGGCAAACAAGCTCGTCCGATGTTTTTGTGTTCGATCCAACTGCCCCGTCATAGCTCTCAAGAAGAGCATCAACCACTCTGGCTAGTATTCTTTTCATGTCCAGTTGCTCCGTTTCCATGTTTGAACACAGCTCAAATAGGGCATCGACAGTGGATGCAACTGCATTCAATGAGGGAGTAGAGAGTGTATCCTCTTCAGAGGAAGTCTCTGATATAAGGGAGAAGGAGTCCACCTCACCATCACTGTCTGAGGTGTCACAGGGTGGTGCTATATTTTCTAAATCAAGTGTAGCCAACAGGTTAGTCCCAATAATGTATTTATTTATTTATTTGACATTTGTATTGCGCACATAACCCGGAGGCATCTAGGAGCTTTTTACTTAAGGGGGTTGGTTACAGTAGTTGCTTACAAAGGTAGTAGGTTACAGACATTGCATGATTTGCTTGCATGGGTAATAGGTTACAGGCGTTGCTTACATAAGTTACAGACGTTAGTTACATTAGATACATGAGAGGCGTTGCCGTTGCTTACATAAGTTACAGACGTTAGTTACATTAGATACATGAGAGGCGTTGCTTACATAAGTTACAGACGTTAGTTACATTAGATACATGAGAGGCGTTGCTTACATAAGTTACAGACGTTAGTTCCATTAGATACATGAGAGGCGTTGCTTACATAAGTTACAGACGTTAGTTACATTAGATACATGAGAGGCGTTGCTTACATAAGTTACAGACGTTAGTTACATTAGATACATGAGAGGCGTTGCTTACATAAGTTACAGACGTTAGTTACATTAGATACATGAGCGGCGTTGCTTACATAAGTTACAGACGTTAGTTCCATTAGATACATGAGAGGCGTTGCTTACATAAGTTACAGACGTTAGTTACATTAGATACATGAGAGGCGTTGCTTACATAAGTTACAGACGTTAGTTTCATTAGATACATGAGAGGCGTTGCTTACATAGGTTACAGACGTTAGTTACATTAGATACATGAGAGGCGTTGCTTACATAAGTTACATCATACATAAGGCTGATGTCTACATGAAGGTGCGTTGAATTATTATGTTTAGGGTGGCAAGCATTTGGTTGTCTTGTAACAATTATAAGGAGCGGTTATGAGTGGGATGCAGACGGGATGAAGACGGAATGGGTTGAGGATGTTAGAGGAAGGTAATGGCAGGATGGCAGAGAAGGGTGCAGGTAGGTATGTAGCTGTAAAACTTCTATGTGTCTTGGGAAAAATAATATTATCATAGTGGTCTGAGGTGTCCATAGTTGTGTCCAGTGCACATAAAAAGCCTCTTGCAGACTCAGACAGAGCTTTAATAAAGAATAGTTTTTGTTAGTGGTAGGTGAGGCCAGGGGCGCCGAGTATGGTGGGCTCCGGGGCCCGAGCCCCCCCCCCCCACCCGGCAAAATCAAGTCGGGCTGAGCCCCTCCGGCCGGAGCGAAGTGATGCAGCATCGAAGGCCCTTTCCATCGATACTACATCACTTCTCTCCGGCCGGGTAAAAGTGCGAACATGTCCAATTAAGCCCTCCCCTCTAGGACTCATATTGGTGTATGGTCCTGGAGGGGAGGGCTTAGGGCAGCGGTATTCAAACTGTGGGGCGCCCCCCCCTCTGGTGGGCTGCAGCCTCATGCCCAGGGGGGAGCGCATCCACAGTTTGAAAAGAAAAAAAAAAGAGGATAAATTACCAAAGGATCGGGCTGTTGCTTCATCAGCAAGCAGCAGCCCGATCCACGGCCCCTGCCACACATGCTTAGTGCGACAGGGGCCGGGCCTTTCTGAGGCCTGGGGCTCCATTAACAGCCTATTTATGAAGACAAAAGAAGGTGTGTACTTTTTATTTTCTTCATGAATAGGCTCCTAATGGAGCCTGAGGCCCCACAAAGGCCTAGCCTCTGTCGCACTATGGGTGGTGGCAGCAGGGTGGTTTCTAGCCCATTTGGTGCCCAGGGTGCCCAGGGTGAAACACTAGGAATGCGCCCCCCCACCTCGCGCTCACTCCCACCGCACCCCACTCCCACCACACCCCGCGCCACTCCCAAACTCAATATAACACTGCACAACATTGGGACACGGGGACCAGTGGGGGCACAACATTAGGACACAGGGACTAGTGGGGGCACAACATTGTGACACAGGGACCAATGGTGGCACAACAGTGGGACACAGGGACCAGTGGGGGCACAACATTGGGACACAGGGACCAGTGAAGGCACAACATTGGGACACGGGGACCAGTGGGGGCACACATTGGGACACGGGGACCAGTGGGGGCACACATTGGGACACAGTGGGACATGGGGACCAGTGGGGGCACACATTGTGGCATGGGGACCAGTGGGGACACACATTGTGATACAGGGACCAGTGGGGGCACAACATTGGGACACAGGGACCAGTGGGGGCACACAGTGAGAAAAGGGGACCAGTGGGGCAGGGAACCAGTAGGGGCACACACTGGGACACGGGGACCAGTGGGGGCACACATTGGGACACAGTCGGGGCACACATTGGGACATGGGGACCAGTGGGGGCACACATTGGGACACAGTGGGACACGGGGACCAGTGGGGGCACACATTGTGGCACGGGACCAGTGGGGGCACACAATGGGACACGGGAAACAGTGGGGGCACACATTTGGACACAGTGGGGGCACACATCGCCTGGGCCAAGAAACGGGCCTGGGTGGCAGCAGTGGTGTGGAACTGCCCAAGTGTTCGCAATTTGGAATATTTCGGTGAATGCCGTTTTTTATTTTGCACACTTTAATTCTCTCATCATCCGTCTACAGTAACCTCAAACAAGCATTGGCAATGCCAACCGTTTGGGCTTTTGTGCAGGCAGGGGAAAGGCACTTGCCAGGCACAGCCATAGTGGTATTAACTGGCCATTGATTGTAGCAGGTTCAAATTGGTGCGAGTACCAGGGCCTCTAATTGCAGTCCCTGACAAATGAGATGTGTGCTCGTTTCTTGGAAGGTAAGACATTATTAAGCATAAGTGGGGTGTACCTTTTCTACTGACTCCTTCATTTTTTGAATAAGGGGTGTTTCAAATGAATGTAGAAAACCGGGAAAGTGGGAGTTTTTAAAACATGGAGACAACCATGGCTACAACATTTAGACCCGAGTGCTTCCATCAGTCCCAAACGTCACATGGGTGCAGGGTGAGCCTGGGTAATTGCTTTTTAACATTGTACACTACTTTACCAGAATTTCTGGTAAACTACAATGTTAAAAGCAGTTAACACTCTTCCCCCCAAGTCTGAAACCACACTTGATTGCATTATACTTCAGCAGAACATCGGATGTGTCCACTGAAAGGTTTAAGATTAAGCTAATTCCTAACTCTATCTGGTTACCCAGAGGTAACATCTTAGCAAATTTCACTTGTGGCTGGCCAATCTACAGCAGCACTATTGTAAGTTTGAATTGTTGATGTTTTACTGAACTATGGCACCACACACGTCTTGTTTGGTAGTTTTTAATCGGGAAACGTCTTTACTTCTCGTTTCCCTTGAATTGGGAACTTTTTTTAGAGGTGGTGGTGGTACTCCACCTTGCAGCTGTACCTTCTGTTTAGCAAGCATTTCATTCTCCTTCCTAGTTGTGTTGCTCTGCCTTTTGAGGGAGGGCTACTACAACCTGGATGATTATAGAGCGGTGGAGTAGGGGAAGTGATGTCTTACTGGAAGGCTTAAATCTCCTTCTTACTTGACTTTAGTATATGCAGTGCATGCTAGCCAATGTTTCCACTGTTCTGCGCTGCGCGCGCCCCCACAACCCCCCCACCCCGCGCCGTTGCACCAGGTGGGCGAGCGACTACATGCAAATTTGCGGTCATATAACTGCCAGTGATGTCACTTCCTGTCTTTGCCCCCCACCCTCTCCCCCCCCACGGAAATTCATAAGTCGTCTCCCCTGGGTGAGGCATTGAAACCAGTAGCTGCTACCACTCATTGTTGTTCGGGGCCTGGCGAGTCAATCCGGAAATAACGTCTCCTTCCATGATGGAGGTCAACCTTCCAAAGAAGCCTGTAATTTTTGGTTGCGCTTCGTGCACACTATCCGTTTTGTCCTTTTTAGGCCGCGGAGTATCATTAGAAAGGCCTTGTGTAGCTGGTGGGCTGCGCGTCCATTTGCCAGAGTTACTGCGAAGCCCATAAGCACAAGATTTAATAGATTTCCTTTGAACAGGCGGCCAACAATGTTAATGTCAAAATGGAGAACTCACCCTAGCTCGCGCGTGCTGATTGTGGAGGGTACGATACTGCAACCCTGCATGCACTCAACTTCGCATTCGCCAATGCGCACACTCATTGTGGAGGGTACATCTGCCGACGCAGGCAGGCACGGCCTGCCAATTTCCAAAAGTCGATCCGCACTGCAAGTAAGACTGCAGGCACTCAACTTCACACTTGCCGACTCGCAGGGCTTTAAGTGAGCCAGGGCTAGCCGACGCCCATTTCTGATAGTGTCTCAAAATTGCCAGGGATTCATGAACTGATTTACCCAGACTTGTTTTCCCAGGTGCTGAAGTAAATGAAAAGATGATGTGTGGCAAGACCACTTTCCCCAGTAGATGTCACTATCAGCCATGTTTAGAACAGTTACAGATCTGGACTAAGATTTCAAACTGTGAAGGGAAGGGAACTAAAATATACAGAATACTTGTGTGCAATTTACAACACGTTATATTGAAGTATTGTCAATAGAATAGAATTAATAAAATTAATAAATAAGAATAATGGATTACCCTTGAAAGTACTATGGTACATTCAGACACCCCTTTTTATTTGATGTCGATACTTTATTTCGGTCGATTTTTTTATTACCCTTTGATTATATTTAACACAACTTTTTAAATAGATAACATTATTTTTGTACTGCCTTTCAAAACCTCTACCACGTCCGTTGGGCCCCGCCTTAAATTACATGGACCACCATTTAAGAATTCCATGGTTACTGGGGATTTTTAGGCCACGTCAGACACTTCTTATTCACTGGCACAACCCCAAATATTGTTCCGCAACATGTTAGGGGCCATCCTCGATTTTCTTCTGCTGCCTTTATCAGCATAAAGAGGGTGAAAGACTGATCACGGATCTCCACAGCTGCGCTTCGACAGACTGAGCTATTTTATCTGCTTAGATGTAAACCCGCTGGTCCCAGAGCTTGTGGTTCCAATGCTCAGGCAAGCGCATGCATTCTGGCAAAGTCGATCCTCCTTCGGGACTGGAGTCCGGATGACATCTCATTTCTTTTGCTGACAGCAAGAAAAGAATTACCTTTCAAATAAATAATAGAAAAGGTATATAAAAAAAAACATCATTACATATTTTACCAAGTCTGGGGAAAGTGAAGAAAAAAAGCAAGCCTCAATTAGCTTCTGCGTCAATATTTGATGTGCTGTAAGCAGCTTGCTTTCGTACAAAGGTAGGTCCTCTCTGGGGGTTGGTGGCCGCTGCAAACAACGTCAACGTGTGGCGAGGATCTTGCACTGTGGCACTATCATCTATTTATAGCGCCAAGATGCCGATCAGGGGCCAGATTATCTAACATTTGCACTGGTGCAAAAAAGTGAGTAAACGCTTTGATAATGCAAAATGGTGCGAAGAGATTTTGTCACACTCCATATTAGCTAAGAACGTTTGCACTGAGGCAAAAATCAATCAGGTAGTTGTTTGCATTGGATTTGCTGCATAACATACAACAAAAGGTGTCTACGGCATTGGTTTTCATGTTATGCAGCAAACATAGCAAATAAAACAGCCTGCTCCAATTTTTCACGGTGAAATATATTTTAGATAATACCGATTGGGGATAAACCTGTTTGCTCAATTCTCTATTATCAAAGCCACACAACTGGGGCCAGATTGCAAAAACTTTGCACTGGTGCAAGTGCAAAGTTTGCACGGTATTAACACTAAGGCAAAGTTTGCCCTATTTTTAAAAACACTGAGACACATTAGAAAACTATTGCACCATGACAAGTGCAGTTTGGCACGGTCGAAGCACCCGGGCAAAAAAAGATACATTTTCACTGCATTATTGCAACATGGCAAAGTCTGCCCTAGTGGTAGTACGGAATGACATTAGCACTAAGGCAAACTTTGCCCTGGTAAAACAATGCCGAAAATTGATCATTTTTGCACGGGGGCAATTTTTCCCTGGTGCTTATGCCATGCCAAACTCAACTTGTCATGGTTCAATAGTTATCGAATATGTCCCAGTGTTTTAAAAAATAGGGCAAACTTTGCCATAGTGCTAATACCGTGCAAACTTTGCACTTGCACCGGTGCAAAATGTCTGTAATCTGGCCCCAGGTGCTAAATTCATTTGCTCCACTTTTTTGCTTTTTGCACCAGTGCACATTTTTGAACTCAATGCGCTGAGCCACAGGAAGCCAGTGCAGCAATCGTAGGACTGCCGAAATATGAGCCCCATAGGGTGAACCCTTTGCCACCCGCACAGCAAGATTCTGAAGGCGCTGAGGCTGCTGGACTATGCCCTTAGTTTGGGTCAAGTAAAGGGCATTGCAGTAGTCCAGGCGGCTTAAACCCATAGCTGCAACCACCGGTGGACGGTGGGTGGCAGGGAGCAGGGGAAGCACCTTTCTCAATACTTTGAAATGAAAATGGCCAGTTGTGCAAACTGCAGACACCTGTGCACCCATAGAGAGGCCAACAACACCACTCCCAAGTTCTTCACTTTAGCCGGCGGAAACAGGTAGAGGGCCAAGAGAAGAAGGCCAAAAAGAAGACACCCAGAGTGACAGATCGGGGGAGAACCTACCACCAGCACCTCTGTCTTGTCTCCATTCAATTTCAGCCAATTGTGGTTCATACAGTGACCCACGGCCGTCAGGCACTGATAGAGGCACAATGACATCTCAGCCTGATCAAGATCTAAACGGATCAGGATCTGAGTGTCATCAGCATTAGAATAGCACCTGACGCCGAAAGAGCGCATGAGACACACTAACGGCCTAATATAGATGTTGAAAAGAATGGGAGACAAGGCAGAGCCCTGCGGCACCCCACAGCCAAGATGGCAAGAACTAGAAAAGAGCAGAGAAAGAGAGAAGATTTGAGTTCTATCGGCCAGTAATGAAGAGTACCAGGCCAACTCTTGGCCAGAAATACCAATCTGCGCCAGGTGGGCCAACAGGATGGAGTGGGCGACAGTATCGAAAGCCACCGAAAGATCTTATAAAATCAGGGTACCCAGCCCCCCTGCGTCCACCAGCCTGGCCATGTTGTCCTGGACTGAAACCAGAACACTCTCTACCCCTGCCAGGCATAAAGCCTGATTGCGCGAGGTCAAGAAGCTCTGATGACTCTAGAAATGAGGATAAAAGTGGAGAGATTAAAGACTCTGAAAGCTACATAAGGAAGGGTAGTAGAGAGATAGGCCGAAAGTTAGATAGAAGTGAAGGGTCAAGCAATGGCATTTTCAAGAGTGGAATCACCATAGCGACTTTAAATTCCGGGAGGATGTACCCCGACTGGCAGGAGGTATTAATGGCCATCGTAATCTCCTTCAATAACTCAGGCGAAATGTCCTTCATGACTGCCAGTGGAACCACATCTGAAGGAGAAACTGACTTGATGCGTTGAATGGCAGACAGTACCATCGTCTCGGTAAAAACAGTAAAGTACGAATGTCCTTTCAATATAGTCAGACCACTAGAACCAGATAATTCGATCTCAGTAGAAATCACTGCGACCAATGGAATGTTGGTATGAATGGTTTCAATTTTTGTAACGAAAAATTGTGACAAAGAGTCACAGAGCTCCTGAGAAGGACTGACACTAGGGGCATATTTAACCGAGGAAGACAATGATTTTACCACAGCAAATAAGTCTTTTGGCTGACGCAGAGAAGACTCAATTTTCTGCACCAGAAATGCTTTCTTAGCAGCCATAATAGTCGCTGAATAGGCAACTGAACAGGCTTTATACTGAGCTCTAAGATTGAGATGATTGGCTATCTGCCATTTAC
Organism: Ambystoma mexicanum; assembly: GCF_040938575.1. Classification (NCBI taxonomy): domain Eukaryota; kingdom Metazoa; phylum Chordata; class Amphibia; order Caudata; family Ambystomatidae; genus Ambystoma; species Ambystoma mexicanum. The sequence continues at coordinate 264,395,767 of NC_090934.1, forward strand.
ACTCAGTTTGTCTGAGTTTGAGTTGAGCTATTTTGAGCTGTTCTGAAAACCACGGCTCAGAAGGAAGCCTACGTGGCTGAATGTGCCGTAGAGGGGCCACTTCATCTGCTTCTTCATGCAGTGAATGAAAAATCACTGCAAGCGAAGAGGCAGGGTCCGCCATACATTTTGCTTTGATTGAAGAAACAAAACCCTGCAGGTCGGCTGAGCGCCAACAGCGTTGCCACGCCCTAGGGGGAGGGGTCTTAGACGGCACCTGAGGTGATTTCAGCATACATGTCGCCAGGTAGTGATCTGACCAAAGTAGCGGCTCAACAGACTGAAGCGTTAACAAGGCTTCATTCGCCGGTACCAGGTCAAGCGTGTTCCCTAGCGGATGAGTGGATCCTAGTTGTTGCAAACCAAGGTCACTCAAACTATCAAAGAAAGAGACAAGGGCAGAAGCCCAGGTGCGATTAAACTTCAAATTAAAATCGCCCAACACAACAAGATGCGGGCATTTATTTGCAAATTAGCAACAAGATCCAATAATGGTTCAAGACAGCCAGCATAGGAACCAGGAGGACGATACACGATAAAAAAACAAGTAAAAAAGGAGGAAATTACACATCTTAGTAACATAACTTCCATAGTTAAAGAGTGAGGGCAGCAGAGCTGAGTGACAATAAAATTAGATTAAAGAATCGGTGCTACCGACCCCCATGCTGGGGAGAGGGCAGGTCTAAATGAATAATTCTATCATCAGCTGGAATTGCCTGGACGAAAACTGGGGAAAAGCCCTCCTGACGCCAGATCTCAGTAAGGCAAAGCAGAGCAGGGCGGCGGTCTGACAAAAGGTTATCAATATCAGCTGCATGCGCAGATAGTGAGCAGGTGTTAAGCAACATCACCGGCGTCTCAGCCATGCTCTGCACCTGCTGGGTCAATTGAGGCAAGCTCGATGGCATTCCTAAATCAGGGCCGTCTTTCCAGTCGCACGGAAACACAGTATTAGGAGGTGCTAGTGGCAGGAGTTGCCACCTGGAGTAATGGAGGGCTACACCCTGCACGACGGTCCCACGGACGGGCACATACGGGCACAGACGGGCTTGCCTTAAGCATGCCTTTGGCTCGCTGTCGCCGTGCCCGCTGCACCCATCTGCTGCATGGGTGATCAACGTGGCACATAAATTGCCGGTGCGGGATGAGAGGGAGGCGAGGACCGCCCACTCCCAAAACAGAAAGAGGACTATTTGGTTTGTATAAACAAAAACAATTTCCATTAAAAAGGAGAAAAAATCATATGACGTGAACTGTTTATATACTTGTTGCTGTCCACATTACACATTGATTTACATATTAAAATAGAATATATGCAACTTCTTATAGTCAATACTAATAAATACAATTAATTTATCTTTTTTGATAAATTTCTACTCACGCTGGTCCCTGTCGCGACTTGCTCGATGACATTCGAAAACATTCGCCCATTTCTTACTTTATGTTTATCTTGACTTCGGTGTTCTCTTGACTTGGCTATTGCTCCTCTCTTCTTGTCGGATTTCCTGGCTGTGATCTTGCTCCACTTTGATCTTTTTTTAAATGCTGTTATCTGTGTGCTCTATGCACTCCCTCCCCATTCTCATATTTCTCATTCCTCAGCTGCTCAGCATTGGCTTCCTTTTCCAGGCTGTCTTCAGGTCAGTTTTCTCTGTATTGTTTTTAATTGTACTCACAATCTTGCCAACTCCTATCTTTCCTCTTTGGTATCTTTTTATGCTGCCCCTCAGTCACTTTGCTGTTCTTCACCTGTTCAGAGTGTTCCTCAGCACCCCTGTACACAATCTTGTTTCCTTTCTTTTGCTCTCCTCGTTCCTAAACTTTGGAATGTTCTCCTCCTCTATATGCTCCTCTTCCTTGCTACCTAGTTTTTGCTCCTCTCCTAACATGTACCTTTTAAGCTTGCCTTGAATGAAATGTATTCCTCATGACATCATTAGAAATGTGGCCATTGCTTCTGCTCTTAGATGATTTATAAGTGTAGCCAAGGTTTTTGCTCTGTGAATTTCCATTAGGGTGGCCAACATGTTAAACTTAGAAGACTTGTGCGGTTGGCCATTGTGCTGCACTTGCAATAATTCAGGAGGGTGACCGGGTGCTGATATCGGAGGAGCCATGATTTTGTGAGGGTAGCCATAGTATTGCACAGATTGTACCCTTTGCACCAGAGGTACGCGTGTGATAGCTATTGTATAGCACCTGAAAGGGTTGTGCTGTTGACCAGGGTGCTGCACTTAGTGCAGTCCATGAGGCGACCATGTTATGGATTCTAGGTGATTGTGGAATGTGTTCCACTACAGGGAATGCAGGTGTTGGCAAAAGGCTGCCTTTACGGTTAAGTGGGGTCTTCAGTGTAAACACTTAATGATAGCTGGAAGTATGCAGAATACATACATCATAAGTTATCAACCCAGATGTTTTCGAATGTTGCCGAATGTACCAATGCCAGGGTTTCATTTGATCAAAACCAATGTATTTTCCTCAAGCACTCTGTGCTTTTTGAGTTAGTCAAAGGCGCGGCCACACTCCTGCACGCATCTGCTTTTTCACGCTGGACAGTCATAATGTCGAAAAAAAAATGTCGACAGACAAAAATGTCGACAAAAAAATGTCGAAAAAAAAAATGTCGACTTTCTCTTTTTTTAATTATATATTTATTTTAGGGGTTTGGGAGCTAAAAAAAAGGGAAAAATTAAAAAAAAATTAAAAAAGGGGGGTTGGAGGGGGAACCCCCCATATAAAAAAAAAATGCATTGAAAAAAAAAGTCGACATTTTATTTTTTGACTTTTTTTCGACATTTTGACTGTCGACATTTTGACTGTCGACATTATGACTATAAACCCGCTTTCACATACAACTCGAATGACACTTTGCACAGCACTTCTGCCATAAGAATGTAGCTACCTTTCACAACATAAAATTCGAACTGTATCTGTACACATAATTGAGTATCTTCTTACAAACCCCCTCCAGCTTATTTCCATAGTGTCCATCTCTCCACCCATACACATGCCAATCCGACATGGGTGCCTAGAAGGGACTCGGCCGAGCCCTCATAACCTTCAATGGCCATTAAGCACACATGCATACTAGTACCTCCTAACTTTCCCATACTTCGGACTTCGGTCCCTCTGAGGGCTTTCAAGTGACAGCACATTGGAACCACGCCCATGGTGAAAGGCACAATACAAATGATGAATTTAAATGAAATGCCTGATCATATGTAAATATTCCCATTCCTTTGCATCTGTATTGTGTAATTTCTGTACAGTACTTAAGCAAAAGTGCTCCTTAAAATTAAATACATAAATACATAAACGTACATATCTTTCTTAAACATACTATCTACACCTATTCCATTACACACCCTATTCCTCCGTATCACGCCTTTTCTAAATCTTCCATTTTGCCACATGAACTTCTAGCTTTGCCATATGTCACTGTTCCCGATGACCTGGCTTTATCATACCTATTGTAAAGCAGCACATATTTCTCCCCATAGACAATAATAGCCACTCATACACTCATGTGTTCCGATGCAAGGCCTTCTATCCATAAATCTTCATCAGATAGAATTGCAAGTTCACTATGTGAAGGCCCCGGCTACCTCACACTGAGGCGCATCAGAGTTTGGCATTTCTAACATAAATGTTGGGTAGTTTTGATGTCACCCTTACATTGACATAGTCAACACACCTCTTGTAATAGTGGGAGCTGGCCCCATCTTCCACATATTGTCAAGCTTAGGAATTGATTAAATTGCTTTATCCTATATAGTTGTCTCCTGATTCGGCATGAAATCAATTGCCGGTAATGTTGCAGAACCTAACACTTTCTTTGGAACATGACCATCATTCCTTACAGATATTTCCCCTGTAACCTTTTCCTAGTTTTCATCCTATCCATCCTACTCACAGAATCCTATCCTTAAAGGCTTTTAAAGTATTGTATTCTTCGATATCTGCGTTCAATAATTTTAGCAGCCAAAAGTCGTTCAATTATATCAATTTCCTTAAGCACCCACACAGGGGTAAAGATCTCATAGTGAGTCGTTTCTAGAAGAGTTTCATCCTTTGCTGGCCAGATCTTCCTGCAGAATATTAGGTAACACAACATGGCGAGGATGGATATTAATTGCAATCCCAATTCCCCGCTACTCAGCTCAACTGCGGCCCCTTTGGGTAAGCCTAGCACTTTATGCCAGTCTGTCCCTTCCAGTAAGTTCTGCGTCCAGCACCCAGACAGCAGCCTGTATAGTACGATTGGCTAGGATTGCCCTTATAGGCTTTTATTAAAGCGTCAAGCAATAAAGCCCAATATTTCTTATCAAATCTGCTTAGCACTGCCATTTCCGGGTGCCCTAAATTGGACACCCCTCTCTTAATGGGGTTCAATTTCACATTTTCGTCAAACGTTATATTCAGGTATTGGAAGCTTGTTGCCATCTCAGTCTGTTCACCTTCAGAATAGCACTCCATCTAATTGCTATTTTTTGACAAACCCCATTATCTTAGTTTTTCACTGATTAGCTATTGGATCAGTGACTTTACAGTACACTTCAAATTCCACAAGTAGCCGTGTCTATCCTGTATATGTAGTATACACTAGCAAAACAAAAGAGGTGATGGCTGGAAGGTTTAGAATGAATCTTAACCTCTAGCATTGCTCTGGGCAACCCTCCAGACCATCGTTCTTCGCCTCCAAGCCATTACAGAAGGGGAAAGACCATATGCAAATCAGTCTTGGCCCCATCCCAAAGGGGTAGTCCAGCCCGAACTGCTAGGTCACATCCCTTCTGAACGAGACCACAAGCATCCCCAGACATGTTTCAACCTTGTTGGGCGTCATCAGTGAGGAGTGGCTTGGGTCTCTAGGCCCAGCAGGCACGGGACTCACGTCTGGGCATACCCGTCCCACTCGGGGTGACAATAGCAAAACAAAAGAGGTGATGGCTGGAAGGTTTAGAATGAATCTTAACCTCTGGCATTGCTCTAGGCAACCCTCCAGACCATCGTTCTTCACCTGAAAAGCCATTACAGAATGGGAAAGACCATATGCAAATCAGGCTTGGTCCCACCCCCAAAGGGGTAGTCCAGCCCGAACTGCTAGGTCACATCCCTTCTGCACGAGACCACAAGCATCCCCAGACATGTTTCAACCTTGTTGGGAGTCATCAGTGAGGAGTGGCTTGGGTCTCTAGGCCCAGCAGGCACGGGACTCACGTCTGGGCATACCCGTCCCACTCGGGGTGACAATAGCAAAACAAAAGAGGTGATGGCTGGAAGGTTTAGAATGAATCTTAATCTCTGGCATTGCTCTGGGCAACCGTCCAGACCATCGTTCTTCACCTGTCAAGCCATTACAGAAGGGGAAAGACCATATGCAAATCAGGCTTGGTCCCACCCCCAAAGGGGTAGTCCAGCCTGAACTGCAAGGTCACATCCCTTCTGCATGAGACCACAAGCATCCCCAGACATGTTTCAACCTTGTTGGGCGTCATCAGTGAGGAGTGGCTTGGGTCTCTAGGCCCAGCAGGCAAGGGACCCACGTCTGGGCATACCCGTCCCACTCGGGGTGACAATAGCAAAACAAAAGAGGTGATGGCTGGAAGGTTTAGAATGAATCTAAACCTCTGGCATTGCTCTGGGCAACCCTCCAGACCATCGTTCTTCGCCTGCCTAGCCATTACAGAAGGGGAAAGACCATATGCAAATCAGGCTTGAACCCACCCACTAAAATAATATTGTATGTGTGAGACAGTGATTGTATATGCGATAACCCAAGAGGAGTTCCCGGGCTGTACTCAGAGAAAGGTGCCTATATATATACATTTGCTTTAACCCCCTGTGTGTACTCATCCTTCGTGATACATCCCAATGTTTATTCGGTCTCACACATCCTGAGGTTTTTTGGCATGATGCCCTAATCATTCTCAGAAAATCCTCTTTTTTTCCCGGGGTCTAACCCCTCATCGTGAATCTCCACATCAAAAGTCACTGTTAGTTCTATAAAAGCTATGCGTTTAGGTCTCGTTTTGCTAGGACCAGCCAACGTAGGCTGCTCCTGGCAAATGGACCCGATCCCGGTACCCAATTTTGCAAATCTCTCAAAACGTGGCTTTTCCAACAACACTTGACCAAGGACTAATCCCAATGGATCTACAGACCGACGCACAGACTGTAACTCATAGTACGGCGCTACTGTTAAAAGATGCCAGCCCAAATGCCAGCTACCCACACCCAGTACAGCACTCCGCTCCTCTCGAGCTAGGTCCGTACTGTAAAGAATAAAATTAAAATAAAATGAAATAATGGAATACCTGCTCTGGACCCTGATTCTATTGCATGGTTTGGCGGCTTCCTGTTGTGCATTTTACTTTCCTTTCATTTTCTTACCAGATGTTCCCCACTGAACCCGTCAGAACCATGTCGGGAAGATCTTGAAATCATGATCACAAAAGTCCCTTTTCCCCACTGCACCACAAGACTTCACAAGCGGAAGAAACAGCAAAAAGTAATTCACAGTCCAGAGGAATTTCTCAGAAGTTGTTCCAAGGCTTCATAGGAATATCACTCAAATTAGCTGCAGTCCCGTGTAAGCGTCCTGTGAAAGTCTGCACAATAAACAAGCAAAGGGAAGGTGAGCGGGGCAGCCAAATGCTCACCTCCATGCCAATAACAGAATCCCTAGTACACGTTCTAAATTACTGGGACTAATTGACATTTGATTGTATTGCACGGAGACTTTCTATTATATATATCCAAACCATGAAACAATCATAGAAGCCACTTGCACATTGTATCCCCTGAACAGTCAACTACCCTGAGAATGTCCTCAACTCTAGAACCAGCCCAAAAGGCTTTCAAGGCAATAGCCCCACCAGCTCAGTGGCCCCCATAGTCCCGAAAATCGACACCCACCAAAGACATAACTCAACGCACCCATCCAGATAAGGTGGGAGAGGGTAAGGATTGCTGTGCACATGCTCAGTTACCAATGTACAAACACCCAAAGATAATTATATATATACAGAGGATGTCTTTCAAAAGGCATTGGATCCAGGCCTCTAGCAGACAGTTCCTCCTTAGCCCAGTGTCCTTAACATCAGGGGATAATAAGCATTAATGGTTAGGATTTGCACTGGGTCTCCATTATTATGTTCAGAAAGGTTACAGCATGCCAGGAGGTGTTTGCGTGCTTGTCTCAGATTCATGTTTTAAGACTTAGATGGGGCTTTGTACCACTTATAAACTCCCTTTACCACTTTGGATCTTCCCAGTGGCGTCTCTAGCATGGGGCTGGGAGGTGGAGGGATACCTGCCTCTCATTGTAAAATGGGGTGCCCCCCCCCCATTCTGCCACCCCTACCCCCTAGGAGGCAGGTGTGTGCTTGGTTGCTGTGCTTGCCGCCTTTCTATTGAGAAAGCCAGCATAGAACAGAAGAGGAATACTCTTCCGGGCTGATGCCTCGGGACCAACAGGGGCCACGTATAGGGCTCCTGCTCTGGCTGTCGGGGCAGAGGGCCATGTGTGGGGCTTGCAGTCTTGGTGGTAGAGGGCAGGATGCCACGTATGAGACTTGTGTGCTGGGTCGTGGGTGGCAGAATGCCAGTTATTGGGTTTGTGCTCTGAATGGTGGGGGACACCATGCCAGGTATGGGGCTTGCAATTTTGGTGGTGGGCACCAGGATGCCAGGTATGGGACTTGTGCTCTAGGTGGTAGGGGGCAGAATGACAATTATTGGGTTTGTGCTCTGGGTGGCGGGGGCCACAATGCAAGGTATGGGCCTTGCAATCTTTGTGGTGGGGGACAGGATGCAAGATATCCTTGTGCTCTGTGTGGAGGGGGGCAGGATGCCAAGTATGGGGAATGTGCTCTGAATAGTGGGGGCAGGATGCCAGGTATGGGGCCTGTGCCCTGGGGGCCAGGATGCCAGTTATGGAACTTGTGCTCTGGGTAGTGGGGTTGCAGGATGCTGGGTATGGGGCTTGTGCTCTGGGTAGGGGGTAGATGCCAGGTATGGGGCTTGTGCTCTGGGTGGTGGTGGGGCGAGATGCCAGGTATAGGGCTTGGGCTCTGGGTGGTGGATGGGCAGGATGCCAGGTATGGGGCTTGCAATCTTGGTGGTGCATGGAAGGATTCCAGATATAGAGTGTGTTTGCTGAGTGGTGGGCAGGCAGGATGCCAGATATGGGGCTTGTGCTCTGGGTGGTGGTGGGGCAAGGTGGCAGGTATGGGGTTTGTGCTCTGTGAGGTGGAGGGGCAGGATGCCAGGTTTGGGGCTTGCAATCTTGGTGGGTGAGGCAGGATACCAGGTATAGAGCTTGTTTTCTGGGAGGTGGGAAGGCAGGATGCCAGGTATGGGTCTTGTGATCTGAGTTGTGGTGGAGCAGGATGCCAAGTATGGGGTCTGTGCTCTGACTGGTGGAGGGGAAGTATGCCAGGTATAGAACTTATTTTCTGGGTGGTGGACAGGCAGAACGTCAGGAATGGGGCGTGTTCAGTATTAAGGTGCCAGAAGGCCAGGTATGGGGATTGTGCTCTGGTCTCTGTCTGGTGAGGGCATTATGCCAAGTATGGGGTTTCTGCTCTGGGTGGTGGGGCAGAATGTCAGGTATGGGGATTGTGTTCTGGGTGGGACACAGGTTGCCAGGTATGGGGCTTGCGCTCTGGGTGGTGGAGGGGTAGGATGCCAGGTATGGAGCTTGCATTCTGGATTTTACGGGGCAGGATGCCAGGTATGGGGCTTGCGTTCTGGGTGGTGGAGGGGTAGGATGCCAGGTATGGGGCTTGCATTCTGGATTTTACGGGGCAGGATGCCAGGTATGGGGCTTGCGTTCTGGGTGGTGGAGGGGTAGGATGCCAGGTATGGGGCTTGCATTCTGGATTTTACGGGGCAGGATGCCAGGTATGGGGCTTGCGTTCTGGGTGGTGGAGGGGTAGGATGCCAGGTATGGAGCTTGCATTCTGGATTTTATGGGGCAGGATGCCAGGTATGGGGCGTGTGCTCTGGGTGGTGGAGGGGCAGGATGCCAGGTATGGGGCTTGCACTCTGGATTTTGCGGGGGTAGGATGCCAGGTATGGGATTGTCGCTCTGAGTCTTGGCAGTTTTGGGCCATTTGAGTTTGAACTTGTGGGGGCTACCTTACATATGGTGACTCGACCAACAATAAAATATCTTTATTTGGGAATTTGAAGCTGCACTAGGCATAATATGACAGCCCATGCAAAGCTATACATTACATATGGTGGATGGCCAGGCATTCCATGGAATTTTTGGCAGCCGCACTTACATCAGAGCATGTAATACAGGGGAAGGCTTGTGCAAGGATGGCATGGCACTGGTGTAACTGGCATTATGTTGACTGTTAATAAATAACTGGCAGGCTGAAGATTGCAGGTTTTACAAGAACCATAGCAAATTTAAACATGACCACAGTCAGGTGGGCACTTTTATTAGTAACGCCCTGTAAGGGAGTAACACGGGCCACCCTAACTTAATAGCACTCTGCACCATTTGTGGTATACTTTGAAGTAACCTGGCATTTTGGTGGTAACCCCTTGCTACTAATTTTATTATAAACTGGCACTTCTAGACCCAATCCTGTGCACTGCATGATATCCTGGCACAATATTAAAACTGGTGTGACTTATACTGACCTATGATGGAAAATTGGCAGTGTGTTTACAGGTGACAACTTGGTATAAAATGTATTAGAATATATAATGTGTCCTAGTATGCGTGTCTTTTTATCCAACTTTCCCCATTGCGCTGTTGAAATGCACAATTGTTACCACGCCGGGTTCACTTGGGAATACTTCGCCCATGACAATTTGGGAAAAGCATTCACATCGTCCATTTCTAGGTGGATTCCTGGAGGCCCACTGGATCTTCCCAATCTCGCTTCCCTCCTCTATCTCTCCAGGGCTACTGAAAGGCGCGTGGGGCGTGGAGTCAGTCATGCCCTAAACGAGAATGCCTCTGTTCAAATGGCCGGAAATGTGTGCCCATGACATGTGACTGGCGACCCCAGCTATATTGATATATTGGGCTATTCCTCGCTCTATCGGGCTTACAAATAAATGTCCGATTACGATCAGGAGTCTGGGGCAGGGGAAATTCTGGGCTATTCTGGGCCACTTTATGTGGCAAAAGTAAGACACATATTTCTTACTGGTTTCATTCAAATGTTGGAGTAACGAGGAGGGGAGAAAAGGGGCGGGAATGCCGGAGAGAAGGGGACATGTGAATGAGAAACACGAAGGGCGTGATTGCCAAAGCAGTGGAATAGAGAGAAAGGAAGAAAAAAAGATAGGAACAATGAAGAGCAAAAACAAGAGAGGGTGAAGGGGTGACACGTGGCTCGAGAAAAGAGTCAGAAGCCAGAGGAGGCTGGCTGGGTGGCGGAGGGCATGTCGCGCAAGAGGCGCAAACGGTGGGGGATTGGGAGAGGAGGCTGGCTGGGGTGGCGGACGGCATGCCGCACAAGAGGCGCAAACGGTGGGGGATTGGGAGAGGAGGCTGGCTGGGGTGGCGGAGGGCATGTCGCGCAAGAGGCGCAAACGGTGGGGGATTGGGAGAGGAGGCTGGCTGGGTTGGCGGAGGGCATGTCGCGCAAGAGGCGCAAACAGTGGGGGATTGGGAGAGGAGGCTGGCTGGGGTGGTGGAGGGCATGTCGCGAAACGGTGGGTGAGTGGAAGAGGAGGCTGCCTGGGGTGGCAGAGGGCATGTCGCGCAAGAGGCGCAAACGGTGGGTGCGTGGAAGAGGAGGCTGGCTGGGGTGGCGGAGGGCATGTCGCGCAAGAGGCGCAAACGGTGGGGGATTAGGAGAGGAGGCTGTCTGGGGTGGCGCAGGGCATGTCGCGCAAGAGGCGCAAACGGTGGGTGAGTGGGAGAGGAGGCTGCCTGGGGTGGCGGAGGGCATGTCGCGCAAGAGGCGCAAACGGTGGGTGAGTGGAAGAGGAGGCTGGCTGGGGTGGCGGAGGGCATGTCGCGCAAGAGGTGCAAACGGTGGGTGAGTGGAAGAGGAGGCTGGCTGGGGTGGCGGAGGGCATGTCGCGCAAGAGGCGCAAACGGTGAGTGAGTGGAAGAGGAGGCTGCTTAAAGCTGCACGCAATGGGGACAATGACAGACTAATGGCGCTCATTGAAACGCATTTTCCTTTGCTGTGTTTTCGTCAGTCTTGTAGCATGGGGGAGTGTAGGAAAGGAAGGACCGAGGTATGGGGTTTGAATGGGTGGGGTGGTGAGCATTGGACTGGTGGGGAGCGAGGGAAACGAGTAGAAGGGAGCAGGAAGGATAGAAGGGATTAGGGGAGGGAGAACATATTTCCTCTACTTTTCTTTTACACTTTGACGTCTGAGCAAGGTGTGAGCTGGGGACAGGGTGGGCTAGAAACAGTGGGGTTTCTTGGAGGCCACCCGCCTTTCTGCCCTGTGCCCTTCTAGCATCTCAAGCGCACCCGCTTTAGAAAACGAACTCCAGTGCATTTTGTTTTGGCGGCATAGACGTGCAGTCCCCTTCTCCTAGCCTCTGTGGTCTCCCTGGTGCTAGCTGGAGACATTCCTGTCCGATGAAGGTAGAGGTGTATCAAGGGTGGGGCCTGAGTGGGCAAGGCCCATCAAAAATCTATAAATGCCCACTCAGCAGAGCTGTGTGGGCAATTCCAGATGGTAATGTCACAGCAGTGGGCCCAACTACATTAGCTTCAGACCCCACTTTTTAGACAATCTAACTACACCTCTGAGGTCTCTCAGGTCCAGAGCAGTCTTAATGGCTGGGGGCAACCAGTAAAGTGTCCTGCTGTGTTCTCAATTACCTTTTCATTACAGTCGGTCTGGTAATTTACAGCTCCGTGCCCGTCTAGAGCTGCACAGCAGGCGGTAATTAATAACCAAGGGGTCATTATGCAACCTCATCCTCGGTGACCTTTCTGATTGTACAGTTCAAAACCTTCATGAACAAGTGCTCACTTGCAGACAGACTGTTAAGACGGTGTCAAGACTGTGAGGGTCCTCTGACTTTTAAAGAATGTGAAAGACTTTTAAAGGCAAAACCCCAGGGCTCGGAGATGATGGATTCATGTTTCAATTCACATGTAAATTGAGGACTTTCTTTGAAGCTCTGCCCGTTTTTGTCACATCCTCCCTAACGTGCTGCACACCTGTTTCAAATGATGAAACAATCAGGAGATGTGTCTTTGATATCGCAACCCTGACGTGAGTTGACAGATGTGTCAAGTGTTCCCAATTCACTGTCAGTAGCACATCTGTCCTTCCCTTCTGTCTCGGCATTCTGCCACTTGCAGACTCACGTTTATAATCGACAAGGAAAACTGCAAGTACCATCATGCAAAGTATAAAGCAGTCCAGGATGCACACGTGCGCCTCACATGAGGCATGGTCATCATACGTGCTATTAGCTCCTTCACCAAGGCCTTAATGCCCACAACACGCCTGCACATGTGATCTACTAATCTGACTCCAGGGCCCTGCAGGACCCAAGATCACCCCGCAGCTCTCAGCAGGTCACATATCTGCAGCCCAGTCAGAGAAGCGGGAAAAAGAGCAGGACAGCGTACATAACCCCCTGAAAAGCCAAGCCTCACCAAGCCTCACTAAGGGTCAAGATTCGGACACCACTAAACCATCCCCATAAAGCTCCTAGCAGGCCTCAAGACCTTCCAGGGAGCCTGGTACAAGGCCATGCTCAGAGGATCCGTGGTTCAAAGGCCACCTTGATTTAAGAGCACACACAGTTCTCTCCAGCATTCCCACGGCCCTACCTATAGAACCTGTCTGTTCGGGGTCTAGGGGGCAACTCAGAGACAATGGGCCTCGTTACAATGAGTGCGTCCACGGAATGAACGGTGCCGGTAAGGGAACGGCACCGTTCATTCCGGTCCACCTCATTACGAGGTCCTCAGCGGGTCCAGCTGAGGACGTCTGGTCCATTGCCCAGTGCCATTGGCCCAGTGCCATTACAAACCTTACTTGCATCTTTCCCTGTGTGTTACCCCCAAGCATTTCAATGGTAGTTGCTCCTCTGGCTGGGAGATGAGTGGTGGTGAGAGGGTGGGATTCGGAAGTGGTGGAGGAGGCATAGGTAGTCCAGGAGGCTTAAAGTTTAATATGGACCCTATCACCAGGTGAAAAGTTTGTACAAAGAGAGGGTGGATACCCTAAAGTGAGTAAGAGGTCTCACCTTGATAACAGCGATGCAGCTGGAAATTACGATTTTCATGAACTGGGCTTAAACATTCCAACTCTTCCAGTGCTCACATTGCGAGAATATTCTCCCGGGAGGATAGCTCAGCGGCAACGTGCTCGCATTAGGAAACAAGATGACACGAAGCAACACAGGTTCCATCCCCGGGTCCGCGCTTAGAAACCTATGGGTATTAAGCGCGTTATAAATACGCAACTAAGACATATTCCTGTAACAGCGCCTCAATGCCCCGGGGCTGTGGGAGCGCTTTAAAAATGCAAATAAATAAAATATATACTTCTTGCATGTGATATTCCTTAAAACAGGCGTCTGCAACCTGTGGCTCTCCAGATCTTTTGGACTACACATCCCATGACCTGTCTCCATTGACTATGTAGGCTAGTGCTGATGGGAGTTGTAGTCTAAAACATCTGGGGAGTGAAAGGTTGCAGACGCCTGCCTTAAATACTAAAGCAGAAACAGAGTTAGACTAAAACTTCTCTCAAGTATACCACACATTCTAGTTTGGCCTCTGAGAAATGCCCCAACGTCTGCCACATTTGTGTCGCCAGTTGAGATAACAGTTAAAACAACTGCATTGGGGCTGGTTCTGTTTGTTGTTAACAAGTAAACTAGATCATGTTCATCCCTTGAGATGCAGTTTTCAGTCATTATTTTTTTCTAGAATGATTCTTGTGAATTTCATATATCTATGTATTAAAATGATATGTTTCAATGTGTGAGTTTTAGCCTGATTTGCAGTTTTTAATACGCTATGCTAAAAGCAAGGAGCAAGTTGTTTCATGCCCACACATAATGTTTTGAACATTAAAGGCCAGATTATTATAAATTGTAGGGTTGCAGAAGTAAGACTCTGACAAGGAGCGGTCATAGTGTTTGCTAAAAACGTTTATTTAAGGATAAAAAGGAAAAGAAAACCCTATCCCGCTATAACCATAAGCAGGGTTTCCCTGCCTCAACTGAAATAAATAGGGCCAGAATGTCCAAAGCAAACGTCCAATGTCCAGTGTCAAAATCCTAACTCTGTCCCTTACACAATAAGCTAACTAGATCAAAGGAGATGTCTTCTTGGTCCACAGGGGTGATTCCAATCGGCTAGTTTTTTTCCAAAGGTCTGGTCTTTTTACTGTATCGAAAGCCTTGGATAAGTCGAGGAACGCCACATAGAATCTTAAATTGTTGTTTCTCACAGTTCTGGTTTTGAGTAAGTTTAATATGAAGATATTCAATGATGTTCCTCTCCCTTTTACAAAGCTCGATTGCCATTGGTCGCTGTGGCCAGTTAATTCACTGCATGTTGTTAGTGCTTTTAGTAATATGGAGGCAAATATCTTACCCGCTACATCTAATAACGCTATAGGCCTGTAATTTTCTGGATTCGTTCTCAGACCTTTCTTGAAGATAGGGACCACTATACTCTCTTTCCAAGACTTAGGGACACTTCCCGAGAGCAGAACGTATTTGTATAGTTCATGTAAAAATTTCGACCATTGTTCTGGGTCAATTTTTAAAGCTACGTTCGTCAGCCCATCTGGGCCCGGGGCTCTGGAGTTTTTGAGTTTTCTAATAAGAATTTCAATTGTGTCACTATTGATGTCCAAAGGATCAAGGGTTCAATTTCTCTTTTGTGTGCTGTTCCCAGTTTTCGGAGCTCTGTCTTGCATCTGAGCATAATATGATTGCTATTGAACTCCTTAGACTGGGTTTGTTGTTAGAGCGTCTTGCGGGGTATCCATTTAGTTAAACAGCCTCGATGTATCTGTGGTATTTCTATTTTTCGTCGTCGTTAGCATTTGTTTGGAATCTTGGTTTAGCATTGTTTTTTTGTGCGTTGCCAGCCAGTTGTGGTATTTTTGTTTGATTTTGCGGCATTCCAAAGTTGCCACTGATCGATTTTTTGTAGAGTTGTCTAAGATTTTTTCTTAGCTCTCTTTTTTTAGCCACTATTGCTCTGTCGTACATGCCTGTATTAGATTACGAGTCTGTTGACTCCTACTTTATGAGATGTTTCAAAGATATTAACTAACGGTACATAGTCAATTGTTTGCAGAGGTGTTTGCTGATGTAGTTCCGAGATTGTATTCCAGAGATCCTCATTTAAGATCGGAATTTTAGAGTTTTGTATTCTTAGTCTATTTCTTCCCTGATTAATTATTAGTTTGTGTGAATAGTAAACTAGATGAGTTATATTTTTGGGTGCAAAATTCAAACATGTTAACCTCACCGGGTTATGGTCACTTGCCTCAGTGGGTTTTACTTCTACATTTTTGATGTCATCTGAAATATTGGATGAAACCGCAATGTAATCTAAGGTGGCTGTTGATTTTTGGTCCTTGCCAGGTAGGTTTCGCCAGGATGTCTCCGGGTATAATTCCATTTAGAATTATACAATCTTGTGATTCCATTGTTGTTCTCCATACAACTCCCCTTTTCTGTTTGGGTGTCAGGTTAGTTGTCACTTCCTGTGATCTGTTTTCATTTTGCCTATACACGTGCAGTTTAGGTCTCCCACAATTATTACAAAGGGGTCCTCCCATTTGTCTCTCTGCTCCTCAATTAGGTGAGTGATGGTTACTGGGAGGGTGGTGATCTTTTCTTTCCCTGGCCGCCAAAATATGTTGATTAGAATTAAGACTTGGATTTTTTCTGCCTCTGGCGTTTTTGGCAGCTGTATTACCACCATCAAGATATAGGGTGAGGGTTTCAGAGAGGTTAATATAGTCGTTTTTAATTGCTGTAATTAACCCTGGCATAGGCCTTCCTTTGGTGCCTTTTATTGCGGGGTTGATGAAGACTTGATAGTCTTCTATCAAAGGTGTTTGCCTTAACCATGTTTCTTGCAAACATATTACTTTAGGCTTTTCCTTTCAAGTTCATTATTTGTACACAAATGACTAAACCCCCTTGTATTCCAAGTTATCAGTGACCATTCTTTTTCATAGACCGCTTCTTGGCATTATTGTTCCTGCATTCTTTCGACTGCTAAGTTAGCCAGCCATTTCCATTTTGCTTGGTCTTCTTCTACTTCAGCCTTATGGTTATTCTGATAGACTGATTTCTTGTGATTATCGTATGACTCTTGGAATTTTGTTTTTCTTTTGCATTCACCATGCTCTTTTTCAGATTCATTTACTTCCGGCTGCGTTCTTTCACATAGGTCAAAGTCCATGCCATGCAAGGTTGTTATTTCCGGCAAGAGCAATTGGTAGACAATTTCAGAGTCAATATGGACGTAGACCCTGTCCATATGTTTCTTATCAGGGAACTCAATTAAGGCCAATATTGCTTGAGTTAATTAGGCTAAGTGTTGGAACGCAGTGCAATAATCACAACACATTGGCGCGGTTTAATATCAAGCCATAATTTAGATGTAAAGTTCTTTCCAAAGATAGGCCTCTTCCCCTCTTTAATTGTCTTTCTGGAGAGTTAAAGGTGCCCTGCTGTTTGCAGAGTTGGTCTTCGCTATCTTGGTTAGGGTGCGTTGTTAGATTTGTCTCGCTCTCCTTACTTGGTATCATTAGGGTATCTCATTGGTAGCCCCCCCGGGTTGAATGGTGGGGTGCTTCCTATGTTTTTCAAATCCTTTATCTTGGTGTCAGTTGTCTCGACATTGAGGAGGTCTAAGGCTTGCTTATCACTAGATTTTAGTTCCCTTGAGTTGTTTTTTGTGTGCTTGTTCCCCATTTTTTGTTTGCAGTTCTTATTAATCAGTTTTGAGTTAAAGGTGGGTGTCTTTGTTTCCTTTGGTGGTTTCACAGGTGCAGCGTCTTTGTCAGTGGAGGACTCATCTGTCTCTTCTTGGTCGTTCTCGATGTCAGACGGCACTTCTGGAGCAGTTTCCACTACAGATGTTGATTTGTCTTCTTCCTAGATTGAGTATGTGGACAGGTTCATTAGATCTATGATCGATTGGGCCTCAGCTTCCTCTTCTTCTAGTTGGCAGATTTTTTCATGGTCCTCTTGAATTTTTTTGTCCTCTTTGTCAGCTGTTTTGTTCGTTTTCATTACTCTGCTTCTTCTGGAGCTGTTCAATTTTTTGATGAAAGACTTGCTTTTGTTTGATTTAGTTGTTCTCTGCACTGTTTGATTTTTTGTTTTTTCCCTAGGATGCATAGCGATGCAGTGCCTTCTTTGCAGTTGTGTATTCTTTGCAGTCGATTTTTTGGGTGCAACTTGTTGTTTGTTTTCAGTAAGCTTTCATTTCTATAGGAATATTTCGCACACTTTAGGCTCCTGTTATTTGTTTGTGACGCGATCCCCACTTAGTCGGGAGTCCTTTGCATGGTCCTCGTTGACTATTTGGGGTAGGCCACTTGTTCTCTTATTGTCAATGCGTTGTTGACAGTCGTTTTAACGAGGCTTGGTCTGTCTGTTATTTGCTGGCTGCTCAGACTCTTTCTCGTTAACTGTAAAATTGTTTAAAAGTTTCTTCATTTTCTGAGATATTTCTACGTTCTATTTTGGGTTCTTGTTTGTGGCCTCCAGTTTCTGTTTTCATTTTGGGGTGGACGGTTTCGACTGCCTGTTGGATTCTTCTTCGGTTGGTGCCTCTCGTCTGTTGTCCACTAGATTGAGTTTGCTTGTGGGCGGGCAATGGCATTGTCGTTTGTGTCCCTAGGTCTTGGTTGAGTTCATCTGAGGGAGCTTTAGTAGGAAGACTTTTTGCTATTGTGTTTTCGGGAGTTTCTGTTGGATTTCCAAGTTCATCAATAGTTGTCGTCTTATCATTTACGTCTGTGGGGGTGTCAAAGCTCCCTGTTGCCTCTTCTTTTCTTGTGGCTTTGCACCTGTTTCTCTTCTCTTTCCTTATTGGGCCCAATATTGACTGTAATATTTGAGAGAAGGGGAGCTCGACATTATCCATGTTAGTTTGTAGGGACGTGATGAAACCTTTGACGAAGATCATCTTTGAATGGGCCATGGCCAACAGGGTTGTATGATCTTCTAGGGTATCGGATGCATCCTCATGTAACTTCATGAAAGGAGCTAAGATTTAAGTCAACGTTGATATCATAAGAAAGTTGTCTGTTTGTTGCAGTGTTTTGGTCCAAGTCCGCTCTAGTACAGGCTTTGGTGTCTTTTCGGGTTTGTTCTGCCATTCTTGAGGGTGCGATTGGTTAAGTTCCAGTCCAGCATTTTGCTGTATTTGCATTGATTGATTTGTTTGCGTCCCGATGTTATTTCCCTGATCTCTTATTGGGGTCTCAGATTCAGTTATTTGTGATGGGGACGCTCCCTTTTCTGTAGATTTTCCATCATCAATGATTTCTCCAGTAGTAGTGCATCTGAAATTTCCGGGGTCAGCATCCTTTCTCTTTGTTTCTCATGGAAGGCAATGAAGCTCATGGATTCCTTGTTGGTTAGGATTGCTTTTTGTCCAAAGTAGGCACTAGAAGCACCCCAATTTTGGTTGAATGATAGTGTTTGGGGTTTCCAGATGTTCCTCTCTCTTCTAATGTAGGTTATTGGTCTCAGTTTGACCCTTCCTCCACTAATATGTTGTTGTTGTGGCAAGGATTCTTTTCCCGTTATTGTATGTTCAAATGGTTTTGTGCGGCCTTTGGCTACATGTTGTTTTGTGGGGCTCGTGGCCACGTCTGCCATTTTTGGGGTGGTTTTGCTAACATGTGTAGCGGCTCCCCCCACTTCCAGCCCTTCTTTGTCGCTGTCATCTGAATTTTCGCCGTGGTTGGCTTCTCTGATTTTGGCTGCCATTTTGGATGTGTCATTCAATGAGGCAGGTGGAGACCCTTTTCTGTGAATCTCTTCCGAATTTGGTGTGTTAAGGCTTGGATTTGTTTGGTGATCTTGGTTTCCTTTGTCCAATGGTGTCACTATCCCTGTGGAGTGTCCCATTTCGTGTTCGTCTTGTTCCGGTGTTTGCATACTGTAAATCCCTTCCATATTTGGTGTATTAAGGATTGGATTTTTTTGGTGATCTTGGTTTCCTTTGTCCAATGGTGTCATTGTCCCCATGGAGTGTCCCGCTTCATGTTTGCCTTGTTCCAATGTTGGTGTACTGCAGACAACAATTGTTGGATTTAAAGGAAGAAGCCTGCCTTTTTGCGTCTCAGCTGGCTGTAGAGCCGATAAATTTGGAGAGCATGCGTTAGCACACTCAATATTTACATCCTTAAGAGGCGTACCTGTCGTGTCGTTCAGTGGGCTTTGGAGGTGGGCATTTGTTTCAAGCAGATTTACACTTGATTTAAGCGATCGGCCCCTGGGATCCCTACGCGTTGTGTCTTGTTCACGGAGTCAGTTGGGAGCGTTTGTGGGGATATCAGGGGCAAATCTTGGACGTTTTCAACGTTATGGTCTTCCGTCATATTTGGAGATTTTGGGTCAACTAGCGACTCTGCTTGTCTTTAGTCTCTTGCACGCTTCAAGCAAGAGTAAAAATGTAAGGCGAAGGAGCGTTCTTTCAATCCTGAAAAGGGAAGATTCTGTGCTTTTCTTTTTGCACAGCTAAATTCGATTTCCCTTGCTATTAGGTACACGGTAATCTGCCCAGTGTTATCAGGCCGTGCGGCTATAAGGATAAATCCTGCACTCCCCGCACAGCAATTGGTGTAAATGTAGATCAGTAAGTTCCGTATAGACAACTTTCACAGTTTTCAATTTTTGGAATTCCTTACCTGTTTGCTTGCGGATGTTGGTATTGTAATGCCCAATAGCCCAGTGTCGGGCCAGCAAACAGCCAAACAGCAGTGATTCCGGCGCCCTCTACTCGCGCGGGCTCAACGCTGCAAGGGCGGCTGGGGCGTGATTTTAAAGGTCCACTTCCTGGTGGGCGGGGCACACAATTCCAGTAGCGAATCTTTTCAGTTTCCAGGGATATTGTTGAGAATGTAAGCAGCGTTTTAAGAGCATTTGAAAAGCAAAACGCTCATTGAGTCCAATGCACTTGCACAACTCAGCCAAACAGCAGTGATTCCGGCGCCCTCTACTCGCACGGGCTCAAATTACTTATTGGTAATCTTCATTACTCCTAGCCCTTTTCTTCCTCATCCCAGTACCTGGGTGTTAGGCAGTACTTGTGTATGAGGCACCATGACTCATACACAAGTACTGGGATGAGGTAGAGGTACATGAAGGTAATGCCTGACTTAGCTACCTGTAATTGTCATTACTCCTAGTCCCACTCTTCCTCATCCCAGTACTTACCGATGAGGCAAGGAGCACTGGGACAAGGAAGAGGGACATGGAGGTCATTCTGGGCCAATGAGCTGATTTTGGAGGTTGGGGTAGGGGATGGGAGGGAGAGGGGATGTGTGGGGGGTGGGATTGTGCAATAAATCATAATGGCCGTCCATGTCCATTCGAAGGAGGCATGCTATATGGTAATAGTGGCTAGAGGGGAATTTTGGTGCAGCCAGTCTAGTCATTCCTCAGTTTGGTATGACTTTTTTTTAACTGGGCATTTCTGATAAAGCAGTCCTACTAAGTGTAATTACCTGGCTAGACTGGCATTTGGGTTCTGCCAGTCTAGCTGTTTATTACTGCAGCACTGTATATTTTTCTGGGCATCTGTCATCAAATTATATGATATGATATGATATGATATGATATGATATGATATGATATGATATGATGCAGAGGAAGGACAAGACAAATGATCTTACAAAGCCTTGTGTCATTCAGATCGTGCAAGTGCGAGAATGAGAAGTGCAAGGGGAAAGGGAGGGGGGAGTGCAAGGGAAAGGGGAGTGGAAAATAGGGCAGCAATGCTCTGAGTAAGTGCAGCCAGGGCAGCGAGTCTCTGGGTAGTGCAAGAAGAACAAGGGACTGCAGGGTTACAGTTACAGCCCCTGACTGCGTGGTAGGCCCGGAGGCAGTGCAAGGGTGACTGATCAAGAAAGAGCCTGGACTCAGTGAGACCGAGGGTAGCCCAGAGACCAGTTGATACAGCAGACAGGTAGGTCAGGTAGGTCAGCAGGGGAGGGAGAGAGAGAAAGCAGAGGAGAAGAGGAACGTTTTGAGCTACTTCCGGAACTTCAGGTGGTGCAGCTCAAGTTTGGCAGGGGCAGGGAGACTATTCCAGAGGGAGGCACCTGGAGAGGAGAGAGATCTACCCCCACTCTCTGCCTGGAGAAGCATCTAACCCTTAGGGCTCGAGAAGGAAGGTATTTTGGAAGCAAGCGTTGGATGTAGTGCGGATCCCAGCACCAGAAAGCCTTGTGCACAATGCAAAGGGTCTTGAACTTGATCCTTGCAGCCCCCCGGGAGCCAGTGGAGAGATTTCATGGCTGGAGAGATACGGTCCGTGGGCTTGAGGCCAAGGATAAGTCTTGCAGTCCTGATCTGGATTAGTTGCAGAGGGCGGAGTGTAGAGGAAGGCAGATTGAGAAAGTGGCTGTTGCAGTAGTCCAGCCTAGAGAGAACCAGGGTTCTGGAGACGGTGAGCTTCTGGGGGAAAGTGAGAAATGGAAGAGTCCCTTTGAGGAGGTGCTGCTGGTAGTCGGACTTCTTGGCGACGTTCGAGATGTGAGGAGGGAAAGAGAGAGAGCGTAGTTGAAGATCACACCAGGAATGAGCGAGAGGGGAGAGTAGGCTGAGGGGAGCCTGAAGGAAAGCTGAGTGTCATCCACATAACACTGAAAGTTAGAGCAGAAGGTAGAGATCAGGTGGGCCATAGGGGCCAAGTACAGGTTGAAAAACCAGGGTGAGAGGATAGAGCCCTGTGGAACGCCACAGGTAGAGAGAGGTGGCGGAGTGAAAGGGACCAGGTTGGACCTGGGAGGGACGGTCCAAGAGGAAGGAGGTCAGCCACTTCAGGGCCTGATCCATGATGCCCAGGTTCTCACAGAGTCGATTGATCAGGATGGCGTGGTTGACCGTGTCGAAAGCAGAGGAAAGTTCAAGGAAGATGAGGATAGAAGGAATTCTGTAATCAAGATTAGAGATCAGATCTTTACAGGTGTTCAGGAGAGCAGTTTCCATGCCTCTGGTAGCTCCTAAACCAGACTGATGGTCATGCAGACAACCAACAGATTCAGTGTGGAGAGCAAGCTGGGAAATGGGCAGCCTTTCCAAGAGTATGGGAGAGGAGAAAGTTCCAGTGGCAAAAGAATGATTACAGAAATCGGCCAAGGCTGAAGCAAGGGTGTCAATATGGTCCTTGATGGTTCTGGAGGAGCTGGCGAGCACCTGTTTTGACGACACTTCCATAGATGGGACTTGTCTAGAAACCTTGTCAGGTGTTAGAGAGAAAGAGGAGAAAGGAGGAGGAGAGGGAGAGTTGGCCAAAGGGGGGCCGAGAGAGGAAGAGTGCGAGGAAGAAGAGATAGTGGACAAGATGTCCTGAGTTTTAGCAGAGAAGTGAGAGGCCAAAGCCTTACAGAGGGCCTGTTGAGGGAACAGGAGAAGTGTAGATTGCAACAGGATTGGCCAGTTCCTTGCAGATTTTAAAGAGTTTGGCCATGTTGTTAGAGGCCGCAGAGCCGCAGGCTTGAATGTGTGCTCTCTTGTATTTTTGTATTTTATTGTTTATATAGTGCTTTCATCCAAAGCACTTTGTTCTTGATGAGTCTTATTGCTTCAACTAGCATTTTGGTGCAGCCAGTCTGAGCATGTCTAAATGTGGCCTGGCATGCTTTACTGTAATGTTATTACGCGTCTACACTGGTCTACATTGTGCAGCCAGTTGGACATGTTTTCATTGTGGCATGGCATTTTTAATAGCAAAGCATTCATGTTCATGTACACTGTTGGTGACTTGCATGTATTGGACTGGTATTACCCTACAAAGCAATATCAAGCACTGTGGCTTTCAATCAAATTTTTCTCAGAAAGTGTGCTGTATATTCTATTAAACACATATTTATATCTTTCTCCTAGTGCAGTGTGCAGCCTACCCCTTCGTTTTGTGCATATTGTCAAGTGTGGTAATCTAGGCCGGCCCAGTGTGTGGCACGACCCTTTGCTGAGTTGGGGGGGGCGCCCTCAGCATGGCTCGCAGGGGGGCACCCAGATCTTGTGTTACGCCACTGCCCACACCCAGCACAGCACTCCACTGCTCTCGAGCTAGTTCCACACTGTAAACAATAAAATTAAAATAAAATGAAATAATGGAATACCTGCTCTGGACCCTGATCCTATTGCATGGTTTGGAGACTTCTTGTTGTGCATTTTATTTATTTTTTAATTTTCTTACCAGAGGCTCCCCAGTGAACCTGTCAGAACCATGTCAGGAAATTTGAAATCATGAATACAAAAGTCCTTTTTTCCCCAGTGCTCCACAAGACTTCACAAGCGGAAGAAACAGCAAAAAGGCCTTCACAGTCCAGAGTAATTTCTCAGAACCTGTCCCAAGGCTTTGTAGGAGCAAAGCAAAGGGAAGGTTAGCAGGGCAGGCAAATACCACCATGCCAATAACAGAATCCCTAGTATGCGTCATAAATTACTGGGACTAATTGACATTGTATTGCATTGCACGTAGACTTCCGATTATATATGTCGAAACCATGAGAAAATAATAGATGCCACTTGCACATTGTATCCCCTGACCACTCAACTACCCCGAGAATGGCCTCAACTCTAGAACCACCCCAATAAGCTTTCAAGGCAATAGCCCCACCAGCTCAGTGGCCCCCATAGTCCCGAAAATCTACAACCACCAAAGACATACCTCAACGCACCCATCCAGATAAGCGGGGAGAGGGTAAGGATTGCTGTGCACGTGATCAGTTACCAATGTACAAACATCCAAAGATAATTATATATATACAGAGGATGTGTTTCAAATGGGATTGGATCCAGGCCTCTAGCAGACAGTTCCTCCTTAGCCCAGTGTCCTTAACATCAGGGGATCATAAGCATTAATGGTTAGGATTTGCACTGGGTCTCCATTATTATGTTCAGAAAGGTTACAGCATGCCAGGAGGTGTTTGCGTGCTTGTTTCAGATTCATGTTTTAAGACTTAGATGGGGCTTTGTACCACTTATAAACACCCCTTTACCCACATTGGATCTTCCCAGTGGCATCTCTAGCATGGGGCTCAGTGGGGATACCTGCCTCCTCTATAAAACGGTGTCCCCACCACCATTCTGTCACCCCTCCCCCCGGGAAGCAGGTTTGGGCTTGATTGCTGTGCTTGCTGCCTTTCAATGGAGAAAGCCAGCATAGAGAAAAAGAGGGCTGACGCCTCGGGACCAACAGGGGCCAAGTATAGGGCTCCTGCTCTGGCTGTCGGAGCAGAGGGCCATGTGTGGGGCTTGCAGTCTTGGTGGTAGAGGGCAGGATGCCACGTATGAAACTTGTGTGCTTGATTGTGGAGGGGCAGAATGACAGTTATTGGGTTTGTGCTCTGGATCGTGGAGGACACCATGCCAGGTATTGGGCTTGCAATCTTGGTGGTGGGGGCCAGGATGCCAGGTATCGTTCTTGTGCTCTGGGTGGTGGGGAGCAGAATGCCAGTTATTGGGTTTGTGCTCTGGATGGCGGGGGACACAATGCCAGGCATGTGGCTTGCAATCTTGATGGTGGGGGATGGTGGGGGACAGGATGCCAGGTATAGGGTGTGTGCTCTGTGTGGAGGGGCCAGGATGCCAAGTATGGGACATGTGCTCTAAATAATGGGAGCAGGATACCAGATATGGGGCCTGTGCCCTGGGGGGCCAGGATGCAAGTTGTGGAACTTGGGCTCTTGGTAGTGGGGTTGCAGGATGCTGGGTATTGACCTTGTGCTCTGGGTAGGGAGGGGTGGATGCCAGGTATGGGGCTTGTGTTTTGGGTAGTGGGGCAGAATGCCAGATATGGGGCGTGCAATCTTGGTGGTGGATGGAAGGATTCCAGATATAGAACGTGTTTGCTGAGTGGTGGGCAGGCAGCATGCCAGATATGGAGCCTGTGCTCTGGGTGGTGGTGGGGCAAGGTGGCAGGTATGGGGCTTGTGCTCCGGGAGGTAGAGAGACGGGATGCCAGGTTTGGGGCTTGCAATCTTAGTGGGTGAGGCAGGATGGCAGGTATAGAGCTTGTTTTCTGGGTGGTGTGAAGGCAGGATGCCAAGTTAAGGTTTTGTGATCTTGGTTGTGGTGGAGCCGGATGCCAGGTATGGGGTCTGTGCTCTGGCTGGTGGAGGGGCAGGATTCCAGGTAAGGGGATTGCAATATTGGTGGTGGGGGGCAGGATTTCAGGTATAGAGCTTATTTTCTGGGTGGTGGGCAGGCAGCATGTCAGGAATGGGGCATGTTCTCTGGTCTCTGTCTGGTGAGGGCATGATGCTAAGTATGGGGTTTGTGCTCTGGGTGGTGGGGCAGAATGTCAAGTATGTGGATTGTGTTCTGGATGGGACACAAGTTGCCAGGTAAGGGGATTGTTTTCTGGGTGCTGTGGGGGCAATATGCCAGGTGTAGAGCTTGTGGTTTGGGTGGTGGGGCAGAATGCCAGATATGGGGCTTGTGCTCTGGGTAGTTGTGGTGGGGCAAGATGCCAGGTATGGGCTTGTGCTCTGGGTGGTGGACGGGCAGGATGCCAGGTATGGGGCTTGAAATCTTGGTGGTGGGTGGAAGGATTCCAGACATAGACCGGTGCTGAGTGGTGGGCAGGAAGGATGCCAGGTATGGGGCTGGGTGCTCTAGGGGCAGGATGGAAGTTATGGGGCTTGCAATCTTGATGGTGGGGGGGCAGGATGCCAGGTATAGAGCTTATTTTCTGGGTGGTGGCAAGGCAGAATGCCAGGTATGGGGCGTGTGCTCTGGGTGGTGGAGGGGCAGGATGCCAGGTATGGGGCTTGCACTCTGGATTTTGCGGGGGCAGGATGCCAGGTATGGGGCTTGTACTCTGGATTGTGCAGGGGTATGATGTCAGGTATGGGGCTTGCGCTCTGAGTTTTGGCGGTTTTGGGCCATTTAAGTTTGGACTTGAGCGCGACCGTACATATGGTGACTCGACCAACAATAAAATATCTTTATTTGGGAATTTGAAGCTGCACTAGGCATAATATTGCAGCCCTTGCAAAGCTATACATTACATATGGTGGATGGCCAGGCACATCATGGAATTATCGGCAGCCACACTTACATCAGAAACTGTAATACAGGAGCAGGCTTGTGCAAGGATGCCATGGCACCGTTGTAACTGGCATTATGTTGACTGCTATTAATCAGAGTTTCTTGAAATGGGCAAGGTTGTGATTAACTGGCAGGCTGAAGATTGCAGTTGGGCATTTTTATTAGTAACTTCCTATAAAGGAGTAACACAGTTCACTCTAACTTCACAGAGCTATGTACCATTGTGCTATACTTTCAAGTAACCTGGCATTTGGGTGCTAAAGCCTATCTACTCATTCTGTTATATGCAGGCACTTCTAAACCCAATCCCATGCACTGCATGATACCCTGGCATGATATTAACACTGGTGTGACTTATACTGACCTATGATGCATAATTGACATTGTGTTTACAGTTGACACCCTGGTATAAGAAGTTTTAGAATATATAATTTGTCCTACAAAACTGCTTGTCTTTTTATCCAAGTTTCCCCATTGCGCTGTTGAAATGCACATTTTTTACCTCGCCAGGTTCACTTGGGAATACTTCGCCAATGACAATTTGGGAAAAACATTCACATCGGCCATTTCTAGGTGGATTCCTGGAGACCCACTGGAGCTTCCCAATCTCGCTTCCCTAACAGGTTCTGCTATTAGCCGCAATCCATCTCTGCCCTCCTCATCTGTGGGCTGTAAATCCTGCAGTGCAAGGATGCCAAGCACTCTTATCCTATAGGAGACTTGCGAGGTCTCTTCCACAGCCTGAAGCTACTAAGAAGGACTCTCGATTGCTTCTCATCGTCGCTTGTTCTGGGCTCTGCACTGCGTGCCTGGTGCCCAGCGCCATTTATTTTGGAATATATGTGTATTTTGCTTACAATGTCTTCGTTCGCCATCTTTCACTTTTTGTATTTAGATTTGCTGTAAATTACCTCGCTGCTATGGCCCTCTGCTTACCTCACCACTTTTGGCTCCATGGCCAGCCTCCTCTACCACTGCAGGGCTAGTGAAAGGCGGGTGGGTTGTGCAGAAAGGGAGTCACATGTCAGGGTGTTGCTAGGTCTGGAAAAGATCCAGGGCTAAGCTAATGTCGGGACTGGGTGACTCGGGGCTAGCTAAAGCCTTTTGGTTGGAGTCCCTGAGCTTCTAACCAGGTCTACAACCAAAAGACCCCGGGGCTATAGCCCCTTCAACCCCCCATTTCGCTTAGCAACGCATGCTCTAAACAAGAATGATGCTGCCCCTGCTCAAATGGCCGGAAATGAAGGTGACGAACGGAGACCTGAAGGGAAATGGAGGAGGCACCCCGATAACCAGGCAGGGGCCTTCCTCCTTCCGCTCTCCCGTCCCTCCCCGCCCCCAAGGGGGCAGGGGAGAGGGCAGCAAGAGGGGAAAAAGAGCGCCAAAGCGCTGCCAAAGCCCGCAAAGGGCAACAAAAGAAAGGGGAGGAGCTTGGGCTACATAAGCGGCGGGCGCCCGGCACAGGAGCACTTGCAGCTCTTCCAGCAGCCAGGTGCCCGCCAACCAGGAGAGGATTTCGTTTCGTGAGGAGTTTGTTTGCAGCAGACTTGCACCTACCGTGGGGCCGCCAAGTCAGGAGTGAAGAGCCCCGGTCGGAGGAGCGGTCGTCTAAGCATCAGAGGAGGTTTCTGCAGGTGCAGCGGCGGAGAAGCTGTCTTCAGTCGGCGGGTACGGGAAAGAGGCTGTCAGCGAGCACCAGACGGTACCGGAGCCGCGGTAGGGAGGAGGAGCGAGCATCAGGAAGTGCCGGCTGCTGGCGTCCATCGGAGCAAGCTGCGGTGAGGAGGTGGTCACTATCCAGAGGTTTCCGCGAGCAGTGAGGGAGAGAGCGCCAGAAAGGGGAGGGACGCACCAGTCAGCTGATTGGAGAAGCTGAGCTCCGCGCGGTCCCGGAAACGAAACACCCAACACAGCCAGGCCAGCACTGAGGAGTACCGGAGAAGGTACGTCTATATTGGGAGGCCCGGGTAAAATTGGGGCAACGCATGAAAGGGTGTCATTGTTTTGTGAGCATAAAGACACGGCAAGGGCAGTTTTGAAGGAATCACGAGCTGCGCGCAACGGGCTCAACACTTACTGTCCGGCAATCACCAAAAGTTGTGGAGGACACAGGGCCACGGGCTAGCACTGAAGCGGGTGTTCAACGAACACTGGTCAATCCTTGAGCTGCACTGCGCCAATGAGAGAGATGGAGGCACAAGGGAAGCAGAAGGGACAGGAGGAGCAGCAGAGAGATGACCTGGAGGCGTTCCTGGCAATGGCACGGATGGCTGGGGACAAGTATGGCACGAGCTGGAAGCAGCAGATGGCATCACAGATGGGAGCAGAGGTTGCTGGACGCAGCCAGAGGTCCAATTCGCCTTTGTTGTTTCCACCAACGCCAGTGGAGGAGGCATGGGTGGAGGTGCACTCCCAGGAAGGAGATTGTCAGGACATTGAGGAGCTTGTGGAAGAAGACAAACCTGTCAGCAAACGAAAGAGGGTGATGACCAAGAGAGCCAAGGACAGCCAGCAGCAGGCGGCAGCAGCACAAAAACGGAAAGCCACCCCCAAGGGAAAGGGGAGGGCGCAGGAGGTTGCAGCCACACCGGCACCTTTACCTGCTGAGGCTCCAAGGACTATGGGAGGTCCTCGCGGCGCACCTGTAGCCACACCGGCGGTAGCAGCTGAGGGTCCGACCACCTTGGAGATGGTTAAAGGTATGGTCATGGAATGTATGAAAGCATGGGGAACTGGAGTAAATGGACAGATGCTTTGTAACAATAATAATGCTTTTAACCAAGTGGGTATGGGGGCTGAAGCAAGTCACCAGCAAGGGGGAAGTATGGTCTTAGATCAAGAGGGGCTAGTGGAGAGTCGGCCCATTTTGGGGTGAATCCTGGGCAGATTAGTGGAATGGGTCAGGGGACACAAGGGGCAACCGCCTCATTTGCACCTCATCTCGGGGGAACGCCATGGTGGGGGGCACAGGCCACTTCACAGGTTCCTAGCGGGCCAGGGATTAATAATGTCAGGTTGCCAGGGGTGTTGGATGGCCGGATTGGAGTGGCAGGGGGGCTCCCAGCACAATTCAGGGGCAGGAGTCTGCTAGCAATGCCACAATATATGGGAGGCCCATGCCAGGATTTGCACCGGCCAGAGTGGCTATAAACTCGCTGGCTTGGCACATCCCTCTGGCCTACAAAGAGCAGGTATGGAGGAAAGAGTTTCTGGATATTTTGGAGCTGGTGGGGATGGAACCCGTGGGACAGGGGTTCAGTGAACCAACGGAAAGAGAAAAGGAAAAGAAGGAGAGAGAGAGAGGCCTAAGGTTGAGCTCTCTATTCATAATTGGTTGAGGGCATTTCGAGTGTATGCCGCCATCATGTTGGAGAAATTCCCACAGGACGGGGTGGCTATGATTGCATACGAGCAGTATATTCATGAACAGTTTCTAAAGTATGGGGGCGATGCATGGATCAATTATAACAGGGGTTTTAGACTCAAAATGCAGGTATGGCCAGCAATGACCTGGGATGAAGTGGATGTAGGCGTGTACATAGAGAAGATGGTACCATCCAGGCCAGTGGGTGAGAATGTTCCAAGCGAAAGACCAGCACATGGCATGGGCAGGGGGTCCTATGTCAGGAGGAGGGGGCCCTTTCATAGGAACTCCTCCTGGAATAACCATTCCAGCTACCAGGGGGAGTTACCAGAATGTTGGTTGTTTGCAGAGGGGAAGTGCAACTATGGAAATGCATGCAGGTTCAGGCACTCAAAGGGCTCGAGCTCAAGGGGGCACAGCTCCTCAAGCAGAGAGAAAAAGGCAAAGGGCAGCACAAACACCAAAGACAAAAGCAAGCATGATTAAAACACAACTACCAACGCCAATATGTTTACAGGCCATGATTCCATTTCTGAATGCATATTGTGATAAGGGTGATGCAAAAATGTTGTGGGAAGGTTTCAGGTCGGGGTTTAACATTCCTTTCAACGGGCACATTGGGCCAAGGGAGGCTTGCAATTTGAAGTCAGCTTTGGCGAAGCCTGATGTTTTGGCACTAAAGGTGGGGAAGGAATTACAATTGGGGAGGGTGGCTGGCCCATTCGCCTCACCTCCACTGGAAAACTTAGTAGTGTCTCCACTGGGCCTGGTACCGAAAAGGGAAGTGGGGCAGTACAGATTGATCCAGCACCTGTCTTTTCCGGAGGGAGAGTCGGCTAATGATGGCATTTCAGATGAGCAATGGAGGGTTCATTACGCATCATTTGAGGATGTGGTGGAATTGGTAAAAGACTTAGGGGGAGGGGCCCTCATGGGGAAGGCCGACATAGAATCGGTTACTACCAATACATAAGGACAGCTATCATTTGCTAGGGTTCAAGGTTCTGCAGGAACACTTTCATGATAAATGTATACCGATGGTGTCTGCAATTTCATGTGCTTATTTTGAAAAGTTCAGTCGATTCCTTGAATTTTTAGTAAGGTAAAGGTCCAAGGTCGGGGGGATACTCCACTATTTCGATGATTTCCTTTTTATTGGGAGGAAAGGAACGCAGGACTGTGTGGAACTCATGGGGGTATTTCAGGGGCTGCCAGGGAATGCAGTCTGCCAGAAGACAAAGTGGCGAAATTGAAAGAAGTAATTGCAACAATGTTGGGCAGGGAAAAAGCCACGCTGAAAGAGCTTCAGTCCCTAGCGGGGTATCTAAATTTTGCTGGCAAAGTGATTCCAGCAGGGAGAGTGTTTGCTAGAAGGGTTGAGCTAAAAACTGTGGGCTTGCAGCATCCTGGGTAACATGTGCGCCTGGGGACTGAGGTCAAAGAGGACCTTAAAATGTGGAATGCATTTTTGGACAGTTTTAATGGGGTGTTGCTGTGGAGAGAAAACTTGGGGCATGGGAGTAGCCAGAAGCTGGTTACCGACTCCTCAGGGGTACTCGGTTTCAGTGCCATCTTGGGTAGGAGATGGTGCGGACAAGCATGGCCGGCACGATGGCAGGCAGAGAGGATCACCAGGAACATTACGGTGTTAGAGTTGTTCCCGATAGTGGTGGCATTCAAGCTCTGGCCAAAGGAGCTGCAGGACAAGTAGGTAATGGTCTGGTCTGACAACCTAGCGGTAGTTCAGATTATCAACCAGAGCACAAACAGGAATGGCAGGGCACTGGGGCTACTCAGGGAGCTCACAAGGTGCTTGCTGCAGCTGAATGCAGAGGTCAGGGCACGGCATATCCCTGGGGTTAAAAATGTGGCTGCTGATTCTCTTTCTCATTTACAGTGGGAAACATTTCGGGAAAATCACACAGAGGCGAGCACAAGGATGACACCCTTCCAGGCACAATGGTGGGGCTTGGCTGGGGAGATCTGAGCACACTGATCAACGTGGCACTGGCACCTAGTACAGTGCGAAGATATAGAGGCTGCTGGGGCCGATTCTTAGCCTTTCAAAACAGCATCTTGCCTGAGATTGAAAAGGAAAGTCCAGTGCGGGCCTTTGTGGGATGGTGTTGGCAACAAGGAAGGTCCAGATCTTGGGTTGTTTATCACCTAGCAGCTATTGCACATTTCTACAAATTGGGGGGCAGGCCCGATCCCACAAAGGAACATTACATTGTCATGGCGATGAAGGGTTGGGCCAAGCAGGTGCAAACCAGGCCGGATGAGAGGTGGCCCATAGATGTGTGAAAATTACATGAAATGATCAGGAGCCTGCCAGGGGTGTGTAGGGATGAGTATGAAAAATCATTTTTGCAGCAGCCTTCTCACTGGCATTCTTTGGGACTCTAAGGGTAAGCAAATTGGTTCCTGCCAACAAGAAGGGTAAAGGTTTGAGTTTCCTGAGGAGGTGTGATGTAGGGGTAAAAGGCGAGCAGGTGTACATATTTCTGAGGAAACCCAAGACTGATCAAATGGGGAAGGGCAGGACTATCACGCTAGGGGGCATCCTGAACAGCCCGGTTTGTCCAGTGGGCTGCGTAAGCACATATTTGAAGTTGAGGATTCACATGGAAGACGAGGAGCCTTTTCTAGTACATGGTGATGGGTCAGCACTAAGCCTTTTTCAATTTATGAGAGTGATGGACATGGCACTGGTGAAAGCAGGGTTCTCAAAGGGGGTTTACGGGATGCATTCCTTCAGGATAGGGACAGCCACATCAGCAGCAGGGATGGGTTTGGGAGCAGAGGCAATCTGGTTGGAGGGTTGGAAGTCTGGTTGTTTTAAAAGATATTTTAGGCCTGAAAATATGTAAGATTAACGGTTCCCCTCCCTATCTCTGCTCAGTAGCATCGACGAAAGGAAGGCGGCGGTCCGTCTGGGTGGTGGGCCATTCGTTTGTGTCAAGGGCTGGGGCAAGCTGGACAGCCAAACACGAGGAGTTGACCACTGGGAAATACCGGGTGCAATGGCATGGAGTGCTAGGTATGAAGTGGGCACAGCTGCGGGGGCACATGCATAGACTCCTGAGTAAGCATCGGAAGCCCGATGTGTTGGTGGTACACCTCGGCGGAGAAGATTTCGTTTCCCACCCTCCCTCCCTACAGCTCGTGGCAGAGCCTGGACGTCGTCGTTGCAGGAGGACCAGGCAGTGTTGTGGTGACCAAGGATAAGAGAAAGACTCCGAATGAGCCATTGCTAAACCAGAAGGGGCTTTGCCCATTCTGGACAGCGCCTCCTGGGAGCCTAAACGGCGGGGGTGTCTGGCGGTAGCAATTGGGGCTCAGCTTCCCCCCAACAAACGGCGCTCCCCCAGTCCGCAAATACCTGCAGGGGCAGGCGGTTCTCAGACTCGAAGGTCTTGGGGTAGTTGGGCCTACAATGGACATGGATAAAAAGGGGGAAGCAGGACAAGGAGCAGTCACCACATCTTTTGAACTATTTTCAATATCTGTTTGCTGCGGTTATATGTGAAAATAAATCTGCAGCCTTGTTATGCCAAACCAAAGGAAAATGTCTCATTCAGCACCCTACTGGAGGGGAAAGAAAAGGGGCTGGCAAGAATGAGTAATGGGTGATACATATGGCATAGCTAATGGACAAATGCCCAGGTTATGTGTGCCCCTGACATGTGACCAGTGACCCCAGCTATATTGATATATTCTCGTTCAATTAGGCTAAAAAAAGGCTGATTACAAACAGGAGCGTGCGGCAGGGGGAATTATGGGCTATTCTGGGCCAGTTTATGTGGCATAAGTAAGACACATATTTCTTACTGGTTTCAGTCAATGTTGGAGGAAACGAGGAGGGGAGAAAGGGGGCGGGAATGCCAGAGAGAAAGGGACATGTGAATGAGAAACAGAAGGGTGTGATTGACAAAGCAGTAGAATAGAGAGAAAGGAAGAAAGATCGGGGCAACAAAGGGCAAAAACAAGAGAGGACGAAGGGGTGACACATGGGTAGAGAAAAGAGTCAGAAGCCAGAGGAGGCTGGCTGGGGTGGCGGAGGGCATGTCGCATAAGAGGTGCAAACGGTGGGGGATTGGGAGAGGAGGCTGGCTGGGGTGGTGGAGGGCATGTCGCGTAAGAGGCGCAAACGGTGGGGGATTGGAAGAGGAGGCTGCTTTAAGCTGCACGCCATGGGGACAATGCCAAACTAATGGCGCTCATTGAAACACATTTTCCTTTGCAGTGTTTTCGTCAGTCTTGTAGCATGGGGGAGTGTAGGAAAGGAAGGACCGATGTATGGGGTTTGAATGGGGAGGGGTGGTGAGCATTGGGTTGGTGGGGAGCGAGGGAAACGAGTAGAAGGGAGCAGGAAGGATAGAAGGGGATAGGGGAGGGAGAACATATTTCCTCTACTTTTTTTTACACTTTGACCTCTGAGCAAGGTGTGAGCTGGGGACAGGGTGGGCTAGAAACAGTGGGGTTTCTTGGAGGCTACCTGCCTTTCTGCCCTGTGCCCTTCTAGCATCTCAAGCACACCCGCTTTAGAAAACGAACTCCAGTGCATTTTGTGTTGGCGGCATAGATGTGCAGTCCCCTTCTCCTAGCCTCTGTGGTCTCCCTGGTGCTAGCTGGAGACATTCCTGTCCGATGTGTCTCTCAGGTCCAGAGCAGTCTTCATGGCTGTGGGCAACCAGTAAAGCATCCTGCTTTGTTCTCAATTACCTTTTCATTACAGTCTGTCTGGTCATTTACCTGCCCGTCTACAGCTGGCGGTAATTAATAACCAAAAGGGTCATGATGCAATCTCATCCTCGGTGACCTTTCTGATTGTACAGTTCAAAACTGTAAGTGATTTCAATCCGGCACACACCTAAATCAACGCCTAGCATGTAATGCACAACTGAAATCCTTATTTATTTTTGTCTAAAAGTTCTTTTATGTTGAACGATGTACCACTCATATCACGTCCTTCTCCTTGAATCCCCCGGTCACACTGAACCAGGAATCAGGCTGGTTTGCAAAGTTAAAATATGTATTTATGTATTTACAATTTAATCACACTATGTTTTAATGGGTACACAATAATCACCAATGGGGCGATGTATCACTGAATAATCTCTTTAATACACCAGGAGTAATAGTGAGCAAACCAATTAGCACAGAAATAATACTTTTGTGTGTGTGTTCAGATCAGATAGCACTGTGGTTAAGGGTTCCCCCTGCAGACCCCTCAACCCCCCAACAGGCAATGTAAAGAGATAGCAGGAGAGAGCAGGTATTCAGTAATGGCAGAATTCAAACGAAATAACAATCCCACTTTCCCCCAACAAACACAAGAGAAAAAAGAATTGACTGCCAAGCTGTCTGAATGGCTTTTAAAGTTATCTTTAGAATGGACTGCGTAAAAACACTAATATGGTCAAAATTGCTGAAATTGCTATCAATTCTTATGGGAGCCGCTTTGGATGGTTGCACACAAACACAAGCAATGATTCAATACCAAGAAACAATTTGAAATCTTAAAATTCTAGTCGGGAGCACACATAAGCTGTTTTACACGTGTCAGAATTTCCCAAAAACGAAATTCGCGGCAAACTTTTCACTGCGTGATAATCGCGATTACGGGAAAACCGTATGGATTTGGCTTTAGATGTGAATTAAAGCGGTGGATGTTAGCTACAAGCAGAAGTTGAAAAACTGAGGGAGTTATGGATGTTTTAGTGGAGGTCGTTTTTTCGAGATAGGCGCAAGAATGGAAAACAGGAATGCACTTTTAAAATGACAAAAGGGATTTACACTAGAGCAGTGGTCTTCAAACTTTTTTGGCCTGGGCCCCCCTGAGCAAAGTTTGGGCAGGCCGGCCCCCCCCCAAAAGTGCCAGATGGACAGTATGTGGAAATCGCTATGAACCTTTGCGTGCCGTCACCGCACCCTACTCCCAGTCCAGACCCTGGGCTCTCCCCACCCTACTTCCACCACTATCCCAGTGCTGCTGCCCATCCTGCTCCCACCCCAGTCCCATAACACAAGCATACACACATCCATACACATTTAAAATAAAAAATAAATTGCCATAAACGTACCTTCTGCAGGGGCCTGCGCGTGGTTGCTGAAATGCCCTGCTCCAGGTTGCTCTGCCCGTATGTGCGAGGAGGTGCAGGAGCACCCCCTCGCACATACATACATGCATTGCCCCAGCCAGCATTTTAAATGGGCTACGCAAGGCTGGCGAAGCAAAACACCCCCAGCGTTGTATGGCTCAGTGATCATGTGCGGCCGGGGAAATGAACTGTCGAAGGCAAACAGTGTTTCCATTTGACAGTTCAGCCAGCCCAGGAGCACTCCCTCAGCTGGAAAAAGCAGCTGAGGGAGTGCTCAGTGTTTCACTGGGCTGGCTCCTTGGCTCCTCCATAATGGGTGAGGTGGCCAGTGGGTGGACGCTCCCTCACCCATTATGGATGAGCTGGCAGGCTTGGACTGGCCTATAGGGCAAAGGGGCGATGACCATATCAAAAATGTAAAATGCTAGTGTAGGCCAGTCAAAATGGGCCACTTTTTTGGCCAATGTGGGCCAGTTTGAGGAGTTACTTCACTATGCAGCTAGTAGTTTTGACCATTGTTGTTGAACAAATATTCTTTAAATATCCCCATTTGTTTACATTTGAACAAAAAACAACCCCTTGGGTACTATTTAAACAGTCTGTGACTAAAGGACTGAATATCCATTTGCAACTGCTGGCCCTTTTTTCATTGGTGCCTAAGACCGTTTTATGGTCCAGTCTCACCATGTGAGCTGCCCCTTCCCATTTCCTCTACTCTAAAACAAAAAAAAAGTTTTTTTTAATTTTTTTTTATTTTTTACTAATTTCATGCTGGGCTCTGGCACCCCCCCTGGAATGCGGCCGTGCCGCCCTGGGTGTGGTGCGCCCCACAGTTTGAAGACCTCTGCACTAGAGGATGACTATGAACAAAACGAATACCACACAAAAACACAGCCACTTGTTCAGAATGACTGCCTGCAGTGGTCCCGCCTTCTTCAGATGAGAAAAGATCAGCGCAAAGGTAGTTTTAACAATACTAGCACAGAAGGAAGATAGGAGGGATTGGATGGAGAGTTCAGACAATTCAAAAGTACTCCTAACACTGCAGGTTCTGAATACAAGATAGGATGGGTTTAAATAAATAATTATTTATTAGGGATTGACTAAGCAAGGTACAGCAAGGTACATAGGCTAGTGACACAGTTCTATCTATAGATACTCACTAGATATGTTTTTAAACGGAACCGTCAGGATTCTGGTCCATCAAAATTCTGGTCAGGGAAGGGAATCTGCTTCTGGGACAGACAGCTGAGCACACCGGACTGGATCTGCAATCAGCAAGGCGCTCTGGTCACAGCACGGCACAGGACTGGATCTGCAATGCACTCTGGTCACAGCACGGCACAGGACTGGATTGGATTGGCCCCTCTTGGTTCTGATGATAATTATTTCAGCAGGCAAGCAGTACAGTGCAGCCCGGCTGTAGTATGATGCTTCCCCTTAGGTTTGTGGGGTTGGTTCTGGTTCTGAAAATTGAGGCCTAGCTGAAAGTGGTTCAGCTATGCAATGGGTTCTCCTTTGCCAAGTTTCTGGAGTCTGGAGCAAGGAAGATGTAATGTTCTGCAGCAGGGTGCTCCGCCAGCATTCGGACACTGGGTGAATCCGTCTGTGTTTTTCTGCCCTTCCGCTGTCTCTATTTATGCTATGATAAAGGGGGTGTGTGTGCTGGTTTAACCTAAGCTCGCCCATTTGACGGGGATTGGTCAGAGTCTCCTCTCTGCCTTGATAGGTGGAGAGAAACAGGGTGTCACCTTTATGGTGTGGGTTTATGAGGCTTAGAGTCCAGCCCTAGCCCCTTGAACACAAAATCTATTTTAGATACAATACATATATACACATGTGCAACCTCTATAATAACCATATATACAGATTACATATTTTGGACAGCAGCTACTCCTCCAAACCCCGTAGCTGTGAGATCTTGTGTCTGCCTTTCACAGAATTTTGCCCTTTTCATCCAGAACACAATGTCCGATTTATCAGCAAATTTCTACAAGTGTGCGCGTATAACCTGGGCATAAGTGTATAAAGTTTCATACTTCTAGCAGAAATTCATTTGGTGTAAAATCACATTTTCTGCCGTTTCCTTACAAAATATGTCACACAATTTTGCCACCTCTTGAAATGTGCAACCAAAATTTAGATTTACAATTCTATTACTTTTGTGTTTTTGACAATTTTAATTGGCAAGTTATATGTATTTAAACAAAATGTTCTTTGTGAATGTTCAGCCACAGATGGCTGTTTGGGTCCGCCTCTTTTTCTCTCCCTTCAGTTCAGAAGCAGTCTCCTCCCTGTTCTCTTGGCAGAGGCCATTTTACGACCGTCCTCACACTATGCATTTCCTGAGCAGCAGTTGTTCATTGTTTCCTTCCCTACTGCAGACCAGGTTCTTCCCCCACCCTATAATTATCGCTTTGGTGTGATTTCCAGGTGGAGAGACCTGGAGGGAGAGGCCTTACCGCTGTGAGGAAAGCTGTTATACCAGTTTGGTTGCTTTAGCCAGGCTTAAATTTAAATGTTAATTCTGTTGAATTGTCCCTTAACATACAACAAACTTGTGGGATCACATCACAGCTAAATACTTATTCAAGATTTTGAAACCATGGAATCAAAACAATTACCAGATGGGTTACTCTCAATAACAGGCCACTTAGATTGCAAACATTTGATTTTAGTTTGTACATGTTTAAAGTTTAACCCTGCATGCTACTGACAGCTGTCATTCAGGCAGCCCAGGGTACTGAACCCAGATTTTGACAGTTTCACAGGCAGGCCACTTTTGCTGTGGAAATCCCTTGATGATTTCAGCTTTTCAGGACACTGTAAGTTCACAATGATTTCTTATACTAAGTGAATTGTAGCACCCAGCAAGAATTTTGGATGCTTGAGGGTGTTTTGTACCAACATTCTGCAGTTTCATCAACAAAGAAAAAAGGATTTAAAGCAAGATTTCGGGGTTTCTTTTAGCAAAGCACTGCTTTTCCTTCTGTGCTCCATTTTCACATGTTGTGGAGCCCAGTGACATGTTTCAGGAGTGAGATCTCCGTTCCACCACTGACAACATGCTTGGCAGATTGGGCAGCCATATTTTTGGGCATTGCAAAGCGCGATTTCCAGAGGTTTTGGCGCACACAAGGGTTTTGCAGCCATTTGGATGTTTCTGGCACCATCAGAACACAGTGATGCTGCATGGCAGAGCAGAAGTGGGTTAAGACATCCCACAAATCCTTCATGAACAAGTGCTCACTTGCAGACTGTTAAGGGGTGTTAAGACTGTGAGGGTCCTGCAAATCCTGAGGGTTCGGAGATAACAGATTCATGTTTCAATTCACAGGTAAATTCAGCACTTTCTTTGAAGCTCTGCCCGTTTTTGTCACATCCTCCCTAACGTGCTGCATACCTGTTTCAAATGATGAAACAATCAGGAGATGGGTCTTTGATATTGCACCCCTGACGTGAGTTTACAGATGTGTCAAGTGTTCCCAATTCACTGTCAGTAGCACATCTGTCCTTACCTTCTGTCTCGGCATTCTGCCACTTGCAGACTCACGTTTATAATCGACAAGGAAAACTGCAAGTACCATCATGCAAAGTATAAAGCAGTCCAGGATGCACACGTGCGCCTCACATGAGGCATGGTCATCATACGGGCTATTAGTTCCTACACCAAGACCTTAATGTCCACAACAAGCTTGCACATGTGATCACTCCAGGGCCCTGCAGGAACCAAGATCACCTCGCAGCTCTCAGCAGGTCACATAACTGCAGCCCAGTCAGAGAAGGAGGAAAAAGA
Source organism: Ambystoma mexicanum (assembly GCF_040938575.1). Classification (NCBI taxonomy): domain Eukaryota; kingdom Metazoa; phylum Chordata; class Amphibia; order Caudata; family Ambystomatidae; genus Ambystoma; species Ambystoma mexicanum. Next base: position 264,435,315 of record NC_090934.1, read on the forward strand.
GCAGGACAGCGTACATAACCCCCTGAAAAGCCAAGCCTCAACGAGCCTCACGAGGGGTCAAGATTCAGACACCACTCAACTATCCCCATAAAGCTCCTAGCAGGCCTCAAGACCTTCCAGGGAGCCTGGTACAAGGCCATGCTCAGAGGATCTGCGGTTCAAATGCCACCTTCATTTAATAGCACAGACAGTTCTCTCCAGCATTCCCACGGCCCTACCTATAGAACCTGTCTGTTCGGGGGCAAATCAGAGACAATGGGCCTCATTACAACGAGTGCGGCGACGGAATGAACGGTGCCATTAAGGGACTGGCACTGTTCATTCCGGTCCGCCTCATTACCAGTTCTGCAGCGGGTCCCGCTGAGGACGTCTGGTCAGACCAGGCGTCCTTAGCGGGACCCGCTAGCAGACCAGGATGCTAACAACGGGCCCGTCATTAACGGGCCCGTTGTTACCATCCTCCCCATTCCCATTGAGCCGTATGTGGGCTCAAATGTGAATGGGGTGTACCGGGTCCAGGTTCCGAGAATGGGATTTACTGGGCCCACCAAAGTCGCTGTGGCCCTGTAATTCCCTATTCCTGTGACCCGGTAACCGGTACCCAGTATGGGGGCAGCCATGGCGCTAAAAGTGGCATGGCTACCTCCAAACTCGTAATGAGGCCCGATCTCTCATTTCTCTTGTGAATTTCTTCACTGTATCTATACTGACACTGAGGCTTTGTGGAAGGCCTCAAAGGTCAACCTCGCAACAAGATATACTTGCATAATACTGTAGGGCAGAGGTCTCCAACCTACTGGTCTCCAAATGTTTTGCACCTCAACTCCCATGATCCCTCAACGTGGACTATGCTGGCTAGGGCCAGTGGGAGTTGTAGTTGAAAACACCTCCAGAGCCAAAGTTTGCAGTCCCCTACTCCAGGGTGTCAGGGATATAGTCCAGCTGCTCGCTTCTGGGGGATATATGTTGTTCACATCTGGTAGTCTTTTCGAAATGCGGGCACAACATAATCATTGGCCCAGTGCCATTACAAACCTTGCATCTTTCCCTGTGTGTTACCCCCAAGCATTTCAATGGTAATTGCTCCTCTGGCTGGGATATCAGTGGTGGTGAGAGGGTGGGATTCGGAAGTGGTGGAGGAGGCATAGGTAGTCCAGGAGGCTTAAAGTTTAATATGGACACAAAAGAGAGGGTGGACACCCTAAAGCGAGTAAGAGGTCTCACCTTGATAAGAGCGATGCAACTGGAAATTATGATTTTCATGAACTGGGCTTAAACATTCCAACTCTTCCAGTGCTCACATTGCGAGAATATTCTCCCGGGAGAATAGCTCAGTGGCAACGTGCTCACCTTAGGAAACAAGATGACACGAAGCAACACAGGATCCATCCCCGGGTCCGTGCTTAGAAATGTCTGGGTATTAAGCGCATTATAAATATGCAACTAAGACATATTCCTGTAACAGCGCCTCAATGACCCGGGGCTGTGTGAGCGCTTTAAAAATGCAAATAAATACAAATTATTTAATTCTTGCATGTGATATTCCTTAAAGACTAAAGCAGAGACAAAGGTGGACTAAAACCTCTCTCAAGTATACCACACATTCTAGTTTGGCCTCTGAGAAATGCCCCAACATCTTCCACATTTGTGTCGCCAGTTCAGATAACAGTTAAAACAATTGCATTGCGACTGCTTCTGTTTATTCTTAACAAGTAAACTAGCTCATGTTCATCCCTTGAGATGCAGTTTTCAGTCATTATTTTTTTGTATTTGTGTGAATTTCATATTTCTATGTATTAAACTGACATGTTTCAGTGTATGAGTTTTAGCCTGATTTGCAGTTTTTAATACACTATGCTAAAATCAAGGAGCAAGTTGTTTCATGCCCACACATAATGTTTTGAACATTAAAGGCCAGATTCTTAGAAATTGTAAGGCTGCAGACGTAAGACTCTGACAAGGAGGGGTCATAGTGTTTGCTATAAACGTTTATTTAAGGATAAAAAGGAAAAGAAAACCCTATCCCGCCATTAACTATAAGCAGGGTTTCCCTGCCTCAACTGAAATAACTAGGGCCACAATGTCCAAAGCAAATGTCCCAATGTCCAGTGTCAAAATCCTAACTCTGTCCCTTACACAATAAGCTAACTAGATCAAAGGAGATGTCTTCTTGGTCCACAGGGGTGACTCCCTTACCCTGGGAAAAAGGCAATTCTTGTCTTAGTAGGATTTTCCTATATTGTTTCAGCCACCCCTTGGCTGTTGGAGGGAATGCCTCCTTTCCAGTAACCTTCTTCAAATTTACAACAGGGCTCCTAAGGGTCCCATACCCTGGTTGGCAGCTCTGGCTTGCATATACTGCACTAAATAATAGCCTGGGTGCACTCCCCAAGCTGTAGCCAGATCCTGGTCCTGGTGGACAGAACTGGTTTCCTATCACCAGGTAGTGTGACGAAGAAGAGTAGCCTGGATGCTCCCCAGGCTGTAGTGGGTCCCTGACCCTGGAGGGCAGACCTGGTTCCCTCTGAGCAGGTACTGTGATGAAGAAGAGTAGCCTGGATTTACTCCTCAGGCTGTAGTGCGTGATGCAGGCTTTGTTCACTAACCTGCCAAGCACTTGATGAACTGTCCATCAAGTTCCAGTTATCTTTATGGGGCGTGAGTCTCAGACTCACAATTCTGACCTCAGTTTACCTTTCTGTGAGCTTGGTTCACTCTCCTGCCAAGCCTTAGTACAACTCTGTGTACTTCTTTGCTTTTCTCTGACTGTATTAGGTTCCAGACCCACCTTTCCAAGCCTTATGATTCATGCCACAACCTCTGTGAACCTTCACTGCCTTCCCAACTACCTGCGTACCTTATGGTGTGGTCTGCACAGTTGTCGTCTCTCTTGAGGTACCTGGGCTTGGTTTGTGGGGCTTTGGTACTTTCTGAGAGCTTCCCTTACTTTGAGGCAGCTCTGTTTAGTCTTCCTTCCGGGACTTTATCTGTCTACAGACTGTGTGGTCTTCATGTCCTGGACCAGCCTCAAGCTTCCTCTCCTTCTTCTTGGTGTACCGGTCAGCACCCACCTGCACGTCGGGTTCCTCCCGGCTCTCGTGGTTCCTCCAGGGAGAGCTTGATGATCTGTCAAGTCCTTCATTGGTTTTTGTCCTATTTCTTCTAATCACTAGTTGTGAACCACTAGACTGGTAGAAGTGGTTCCAGTGGTTATTTGGTATTGCTCCGCAGTTCCTCCTCGTCTCAGTACTAAGTGAGTGCTGGTGCGGTAACTCACTAGGAATATTCCTTGTCTCAGTACTGAATGCTGGTGTGGTAACTCACTAGGAATCTTTCTCATCTCTGTACTCTCTACGTGGTCTGCTTAGCGAAGTGCATAGATATGACACAGGGGCAATGCACTGGTCTTGGAAGCAAGACCCAGCAGAGCATCAGAGGTTCGAATCGCAGATCTGTGCTTAGAAACTGAACTCAGGTACGGTATTAGGAGCGTTAGAAAAAACTAATAAATAAATAAATAAAGGTGACCAACACAAAGATATGCTGTCCACCCCCTTAGCATACATTAGTGTCGAGAGTGTGCTTCTGACACTAATGTATGAATGGCTCCCATCACCCACATGTGTCCTGGTAACGAATTTCACAGTGACAGGCACTTGGAAAGTGATGTCAGTTTGGAATGTAAACAAACAATACAAATAGCCTTCTCTCCCTGTTTGGGGGATGGAATGGCAACTGTGACAGCCCCAGTTCAAACCACGGTTGTCACACTTCATGAAAAATGCATGACGTTTTGTGCATCCCTCTGAGCCTATTTCCAACATGCACAGGAGAACGTGGCTAATTTGTGAATAGCATAAACGCCCTCTTATTTGTGCGAACATGCAAAGGTGGTGGGACAAGCATCAGAATGTGCAAATCTGTAACGCGCACATTCAGATCCCCTTTGAGAATAGGGTGCAACTTTGTTTGGTGCAAGTGATGAGATGTTTTTAGAATCTGGCATTATACTGAGGTCCATTGAGAATATGTGGTTGGGCTATTTTTGGGCTTTTTCTGTACTCCATTTGTGCTGTTTGAGGGTTTCCTTTTCTGGCAAACCTGCATGCTGGTCTCTCATAGACATGCTTGTGACATTTTAATCTCCCTGCAACAACCTTCATGGCTTTCCAAGGGCATAGGCCTGCTGAGATATCTCTCTGAATTTACCCAAAGGCCCTCTCCAGCTCGACATGACATTTTATGCTGTTTTATATTTTCTTGCTGTAATATGTATTAATAATCGGTGTCAAAATAAATGAAGACATTTCTCCCCCCCACAGAGCAGGTTGTAGGTAATAAAGCACCCGGGTGAAATACTAGAAAAGGCCCCATACCACAAACTGAAACCGTGCGGCAACATTAGAACATCATTGCAATATAAGTAAAATATGATTTTATTAACTTGTAATTAAAATACATAAATGTAATAAATAAATAGACACAGCAAGGTAGACTGCAAAATTGCAAGGAAACATTAACTTGTATATATTTATTTTGCATTTGTAATGCACACAAACAGCCCGGGGGCATCGTGGCACTGTTGCTGGGGTAGGTTACCTACATTCAGACAGATTGCGACAGGCAGGGGTTACAGGTGACCTAAGCAGTGCTTATCAGTGATTATTCGAACAGCCAGATTTTGAGGGCTTTACGGAAAGTTCGGAAGGGTGGTTTGGCTCTTAGGGTAGGAGGCAAGGAGTTCCATTGTTTGGGCGCAATACAAGGGAAGCTGGCTCCCCCAGCTTGACATGCTTAACCTTGGGTTGTGTGAGTCGGTGGGCATAAGGGGTTCTAGCCGGTCTGGTGGGGCAGGCTCTTACAATTTTCTGTGAGAGATAAGGTGGCGCTGTGGAAGAGTGGATAGGTTTTAAATAACATGGGCTCCCTCATAGGCAACCAGTGGGCATCTCTCCTTGCGACAGTGATGTGTTCCCTTTTCGGGGTGTTTAATGCTGCTCGTAAGGCATTATTCTGAATGACTTGCAGCTTCTGGATGTTTTTACCAAAGGTGCCAGCGAAGAGGGCATTACAGTAATCTAACCCGGGGCCTATCATGGCTCTGGCGATGGAGAGGCAGCTGTCTGAGGACAGGAAGGGTTTGGCAGCATTCAGTAGTTTGGTCGCATAGGCTGGAGAGGATGCTATGGCATTCACCTGGTGCGACATAGAGAGGGTGGCATCCAGTAACATCCCTAGGGCTTTGACTGAGGATGAGACATGGATTTGGATGTTGTCAATAACAAATGGTGTGTTTTGATTGTCGAGTTTTTTTAATATCGCATGGGGACCAACCAGCAGGATTTCTGTCTTATGTCCGTTTAGGCAGAGGCGGTTGGTCGCCATCCTTGTCTGGATGCTGGAGTAAGTTGCATGCAAGGTTTTGGAGTCATCTGCACAGATGCCTATGAAGGGAGAAGGATTTGCATGAAAACGGCATAGTTAGTTTAGGCTATGCCGATGGAATCCAGATGTCAAAGAGGGGTCTGGTAAATATGTTATATAGGGTGGGGGAGAGGCACAATCATTGTGGAACCCCACAGGAAATAGGGGTTGGGGCAGTGCTGGCATGCTCGGTGAACGCTCTCATGGCTCTGCCTTCTAGGAAGGAGGTGATCCATTTTGAAGCTTCCGGTGAGACTTTCATTATCTCATGTAGATGTTCATTGCCTAAAACGCACTCTCCTAGATGTTGCTGCTGGGAAAGCATTTATTGTTGCTGCGTAATGTATTTTTTCAATAGTTTTGCCCTTAATTCAAAGTAAAACCAGAGCAAATACCTCTCTTCAGCCATAAAGTAAATACATATATCTTTACTGAAGCTTCTCGCACAATCGGTCACAGCAAGTGGAGATGTAACCAAGATCACCAGGGCAGCCCACACCTTTTGAAGCAACAAATGTTTATTCGTATGAAGGATATGCTCTAATAAGGAAACTATTTTCACTATTCACCAGCCATAACTGTTGTCTTTGTCACTGCTACAATATACTCTGTTAAGCACGCGTGAGCATTTTTTTAATAGGCTACACTCCAAAGTTAATCACTATGGAATCAAAATAATGGCGGATAAGTCACATTGAGATGAAATGATTTGCTGAGGATCTCATACTTTGGTTTAATGGTGAAGACAGGATTCGAGACCTGTCTGCAACGATGCTGGCACTTGACCACAAATCTGTGATGCTATAGTTAATAAGCTGTGAGATAATGTTTGGTTTCACAGGATCAAATAATGTTCTTCTTTGTAAGATGACTTGAAAAGTACACACATCACATAATAAAGCAACCTTACAAAATATTAATCATCATAGAAAGATATTGAGCAAAAAGAGTAGGGTTATAATTTCGTTTTCTTTATCCTCAGGAGACATAGAGGCACACAGTAAAGAAGATGCATGATATGGTGGCCTGCTTAGAGTCATTGTTTCACATAGCATAGTTTGTTATGCACCTTTCATATGTCTAATCATACAGCTTTCACACTTCTTAAGGGATATCCTACTAATGATAGCCACTCCCAATTACCCTCTTAATGATTTGTCTGCAGCCATCTAATGCTAATCACTCATTTTAAAGTCTGTGCTTATAACCAAGAGGCATCCTGTTTCTTTCTTTGCGCTTGTAAAGCAAAGTAAAAAAACAGACAAACAGATAAAGAGTCTTCTGCTCCCTCAAACCACTGTGCACCAGGCAGCTGCCCGCTTCGCCCCCCCAGGAACCGGAACGTATTGAACCAAAAAGCAGAAAGGTAAACAACACTAACAAACACGTACAAAAAATGTACATCATAATTTAAAAAATAAGTGAAAAGCCAGGGACGTCATTTCACCAAAATGCCAGGGGTAGCGGAAGCGACATCACACGACCCTTGACCTACGATGTCCTCACAGGAAGTGATGTCATTTTGCCCCACCCCGAAGTGATATCGCGGGAAGTGATGGAACACAAACTTGACAAAACAGAAAGTGGCATCACATAGCATTGTACACTACGAAAAATATAGTTAGATATCACTATAATGTGATGTACATTTCATACAAGATTGGATCGCCATAAGTATCGTTAAGATCAGTGTGTATAGGCCCATATTACTAAATTACTGTGAATGCAAGCAGGCGTCCATGACCAAATGATAATGATGCGTTATTATATAGCACTTACGCTTAAGCGCTTTATATAGAAAAAATATACACCCAATATCACTCAACCTGTGTTGGTACTCATTTATCAACCTCAGAAGGATGAAAGGCTGAGTTGAGGCATTTAAGAAAAGACTAAATCTGTGACTCACCCCCTGAAGTGTGCCTGAAATAAACCTTTAATGAGTCTAGCAATTATTGTATAGAATTCCAGAAAGACACATTATTTGGTATTCCTATTCTTTCTTATTTAGGGTCAGTGCTGAAAGTGTTAGACTTGTGACAATCCTGTTCTTATTTTTCTTCTTTTTTAAGGGGCCTAAACAATAAAACCAGCCACTCCAGAAGTAAAGAGCCACATGGTGCTGGCCACAGCCCAGGAGCTTGCATTACAAAAAAAAAAGGTTTTTTTTGTTTCTTTTTTTTTTTAGAGGTCTCAAGGAAGACCACCGAGGTCGCAAGGGAGACCTCAGGCGACCCCTAAATGACGTCCGTGCGAAAAGCTGGAGAAATGCGAACATTAGTTCTAAAACATGGATCAACTGGAATATAAACCTAAAAAATCAAATAACTTTTCAGCTAAAACAGAGCTGCAAAGACTAGTGCAATATACTTAAATCTAGAGCAAAATGTTAACCAGCTTTCCTAAAAATATGCCTTTTACTTTCTCTCGCTTCTTTTTAGTTTTGACTTCAATGGAGCTTAAACACCACTAGTAAGGAACTAATGTAGTGTAGCAGCGATTGCACTTCTATATTTCATAAAGCATCTATGGGATGCCTGACATGATGGAAGGGTCCTCCTTTAAGTGTGTCCGTCTACCACTCCACAGGAGGACACTGCTGCTGAGGCACAGGCATCTGACATTGGGGTTGTGCAGCTAACATAGTGGAAAGATACTTGTGACCTGCCCTTTATTTACACAAAGGCATATAGCAGGTGAGGCTTGGCAGGCGCACGCACATGTATTCTCTTCTTCCAAAAAGCGACAGATGATATTTTTCATCCAGGCCGAAGTACCATTACAAGGTATGATGACTGGCAACAGTGGCATGTAGAGATACTCTGTGCACGCGGGCACTTGCAGGTTATGAACCCATTAAGGATGTGAGGGGTGCTGCTTCTCATTTGCACCTCGGTGAGAGACGACCTGGAAGGAAATGGGCGTGGTGGTACACAGTAAAGACCTCAGGAAAATAGCCAGGAAGTGTCTGTGCTGGGTGGCTTGAGTGAGTTGGTTGGTGCATCGAGGGTGACACGAAGGCAGTCTCAAACATGGCAAAGGAAAGATGAGTCTGTGAGGAATCGATATCTGGCAACGGTGTAGGAGCATTGGCTTTACACATTTGTATTAAATAATATAATTATGCTGGTGTTTCCATCTCAGAAAGGGTGGTTTGCTAACCAGACTTACCTTTCATGAAGCTCCATACCAAACACATGTGCCCTGCGTCTGCAGCACCTGCTCTCCAGTGGCACAGAGCAGGTTCAGAGGTCACAGTTGCTCTTTGGACAGCTGCTGTGACAGTCAAGTCACTTCAACACAAGGGGGCATTTAAAGTCTGCACCTCTCTTCTGAAGCCTTTTAACTACGGGAAATAATTATCCTGGTGGCAGTTTAATCTTTAAACATAAAGCATACCTAAGATTGGTGTTTGGTGTATAGTAATTCACATAATTATTAAAAGCCACATCTGGTTTGTATCATACGAGTGTCAACACTGTAGGCCCGGGTCAGCTGTGGAATGATTGTGTGCATTCTAGTAAAACATCCTGTGCCTGGCAGGCAGCAGGACAAGAGACTGAAAGACTATGGGGGTCATTACTAGTGATCCGGTCTGGATTAAGGTGCCGGTAACAAAGTTACTGGTTCCTTTTTCCGGACCAGCTCACTCCATGTTTACCATTAAGGGCCGTGAACGACCAGCAGTCCTGACCTGCCGGTAGTTCAAGCCCCTACCTGCATATAATTTACTGAAGCACCAGCACTGTTAACCACAGTTCTGGTGCTTCAGTGGTTCCCATACCATGGAGTCCCATGGGAATGATAACTTACCGTTAGACCGCCCCCCATAATATCCCAGTAATACCAGGATATCGGGTGGCAGAAATGGTAAGCTGAGGTTGCAGGAGTACCAGCAGCCTACCGGTAACCTCGTACTTACCCCCTACGTCTAACTTTTGATTTTTGATTGATTCATTGTTTATTTGTATAGCGCCTATACACATTGTGTTTCAAAGCGCTTCACGGAGGGAGGGAACAGGGAGAAAACAAATTCATTCTTACACGAGTCCTTGAAACAGATCAGAATGTGAAAAGTAACTATCAATCATAACAGATTGTACAAGTGCATGGAACAGTAAGGGAGAGGTAGAGGGAAAAGGGAGACAAATCTAGCAGCAACATTACTATGCCTGACAACAATTGTTGCAGTGCAAGAGTGGAGTGATAAGAGGAGGGGGGAAGAGGGTAGAGGAAAGGAAGGGGGTAAGGTGAGGAAGAAACAGGTGACTATCTAAAAGAATGGTCGGAGACTGTGCAGGGAAGGGAGTCGGAGGATAAGTGCTAAGTGCGGTTGGGTAACACCTCTCTCCAGCAGAACATCCTTCCAGGAGGAGCTGTTCTGGGAAACAGCAATCTGATAGCACACCCTACACAAAAGGACTAGACGCACACCAGGGTATTGCGTAACGAAGGGCATTTGATGCTATGGGTCTGAGAAGGGGGCAGAGTTAGTGTAGCCAGAGGGAGCTCAACGCAGGCAGAGATACGGTCTACTACCTTGTTTTTCTCTGTGCCTCTCCTTCCTTCATTTCTCTTTCACTTCCTTTAGCACAACGCAATTTGGGTATGATGCAAGAAGGCAAAGACCGCTTGTCACAAAGTCAGGGATTGTGCCCTCAAAATGAGGCTTGCTTTTGTCCAATATCCTGTAGACCTTCACCTACAAAAGAGGGGGTATCCCACCCCTTCCAGGCAGAAGGAAGAATTAAACTGGACAATTTTTGGGAGAGCAGTCTTCTCCAAAGCGCTCCACTATTGAGATGAAGATTGAGCGTTCCACGACAGAAGCAATCCCTGCTCCTTAACCATCACGAGGGCACAGTGGGGGTGACATGCTGTTGGAGTAAGACCTGCCTCTCTGCCAGCCACACTAGTATCCAGGACCTCAGTGGAGATGAAGGACTCCTGCAAGTGTTCGCCGGCCTCCCCCGTGTTGGTAGAAATTAGAACAAGGACTTATCTTGATGTTGAGGCCAAGGATTGGGACTCACAGCAACCAGAAGCCATGCAGCTAGTCCTCTGTATTCTCACGCTCTGAGCTCCTTCAAACCATCCATGAACACAGTTCAAATGCATTCAAAACAGCTTGACCATCAGTACTGCCTCTGGCACTCTTTTAAAATCTTCAAACCTCTGTGTTGCCGTAGAACCAACTTGCCACTTGATTGCGCCAATTTAGCCCATCACCCACTCTGGCTTGAGAAAAAAGTCAATTGGTGCAACTGCCACATTCGAGCCACTCTTCGTACCACCAATAGCTTCATCACTGGCCCAGCTCAACCGTCGACCTGACCCTGTTGACCTCATCGAGCTGCGACCTTCAAGCACTGCATCAAACCACCTAGTCCTGACCTGCATATCCATTCACCAGCATCTTCACCATTAAACCATCTGTCGCCAGTGAAACCGACTCTGGTGGTCCTCATGAGCTGAATCACAGCAAACTTGAAGCTCAACCGTGACTTCACGCTTCCTCTCCATTTGTAACACTGGCAACACCACTTTCGAGCCTCGTTCGAACCACTCGCACAGTGCCAAGAAGCCTGGTTCGAGGCTGTCAAACCACCAAGAACAGCAATAAAGTATCATTGACTCCTAAGTGCCCTCCGGGTCCAGCTTTGGGTCCTATAAACTGGTTAAATCACCTTGTAGCCCTTCTCTAGCACAAGACATTTCCTTTTACAAACATTGGATCATTAACTGCCTTTCCCACTGTTTCATTACCCAGTGTGCTGCATTGTCCTATCTCTTGCATATTCTGTGTTCTTTCACCAGATGTGGGTTTTTGTGGTGTATTATATTTAAGCATTTTTGCATATGGTGTGTTTAATTAAAGTATGTATATTTTCATAGAACCTTCATTAGACATTCCTTTTTTGGACTGTTGTGCTTTGCTGTTTGAACTGCTAGTGGATCACATTCACATCCCTCTTAAGAGTATAGCCTGCCCTTGTACCATGTTACCAGAAATGGTGAAGAAGGTACCTGTGCCCTTTTCACCCTTATGATTAGGATGACTGTTGTTTTGTAGAAGTGTGAGTGCTGAGTAGGCGGTTTAGCCACTGCTCATCCTTGTACTCTTGCGGATAGAAGTAATTTCGACACAGGGTCTGTGCCAAGGAACGCACAGATCTTGTCAAGCTCGGGGTCAAAGAAAACGAGCACTTGTGCTCCTTGCCCCATGCGCTCCTTGTGCTATTGCCTTCATACATGTCTGGCCCACTCCCATGCGCCTTCTACGTGTGCCCCTCTTCTGTACCCATTATCCTGTGCTCCTTCCACCTATGACCATATGTCCCTTCCTGTGATCTTGTTACCCTTTGTACCCTGACCCCATGTGCCCTTTTCAATGCTGCCTCTCAGTGTGCCCATTCACACGAATATACCATTCTGCGCTTCTTCTCTCCACCTCCTATGCTCTTCTTTGTGCCATGATCCGACCTGCACCCCTTCTCACCAAAGAGGTGTTTCCAAAATAAGACACTGGGCCTCATTATAAGTATGGCGGTAAGGCAATAAAGGTGCCGGTAGCGCTACCGGCACCGTTACTACCGTACCTCCATACTACGAGCTGTGCTCGCGGGTGCCTGTCATCCCACCAGGTCTAACCTGGCGGGCAGTGCGGCACCAGCGAGCTCAGCATGTCCGATGCACCAGCACCATTGTAAACGGTGCCGGTGCATCCGACGTCCCCATTCCCATTTGAGCCCTATCGGGCTCAAATGGGAATGGGGATGTATCGGGTCCGGCTGGGCCGGAATAGCCCGGTATTTGCCCATTCGCGGGTGCCGGATCCGCATGCGAGTTTGGAGGTACAAGGCTACCTCCAACCTCGTAATGAGGCCCACTGTCATTTGGAGACTGATTATAGTTCCACATTTATTTTTTCTTTTTCTTCTGACAAGTTCATCCACAGACTGGACAGGGGAGAAGGAAGGAAGAAGGAAAATGTCTTCTAATCCCATTACTCCACCATTTGTCACGTTTCATCAATGGCTTTCATTTAAATATTCTGACGCTGCAGGACTCTTCTCCTGGTTTATACTTCATTAACTTTATCTTTGTACTGGAGGTGCCAAAAGAAGAGGTCTGTTTTTTTCAGTTTCTTAGTTCCTCTAGTGGAGCAGTGCTCTGCAACTAGGATGGCCGTTGGAGATTTCCGTGGCTAGTCTTATCAAGGACTTCCCACAGAAACAGGGGCCCCCGAAATCTTCTTGTCCATGTTGAGCCATTTTTACCCGGAGAGGGCCTGTGTTTGCCAGACTCTTTAGTATGTTTCCGAGTCTTCTAAGCACCTCTTACGTCACGTGCTTTTCAAGACTTCATGCCTCTTCCTACTTTTCCTCGATACGGTATATATTTGTCAGACTTTTAAGTATTTTTCTCAGACTTCTAAGCACATTGTAAGTCAAGAGCTCTTCAAGACGTTTTGGTGCCTCTTCTACTCTCAGCACCTCAAGTGACCCATGCACACTTCACCTGTTTATCACCTCTTGTGGAAAGTGCTTGGCTCGCCGGTTCACCGCTTCATTTAGCAAGTTCTTTCTTTGCCACCTCTTTGTCTACAGTGTGCAGCTAGCAGCTTTCTTCTTCCCCTGTTCTTCAGTATGATAGATCCAGACTCAGCATACACCCTCTTCTTCCACTCCACCTTTGGAGCCTACTCAATAAATAAAAATATGGCTTGTCAGCCATTTTGTTTATCGTCTTTACCTAGCGGCATTCTCAGAACCACTGTGGTACTATGTCCTCTGCAAGCCTGCAAATCTTCAAACCTGTCTGGCGGAGTACTCGTGAGTGCATGGAAGGGCATTTTCCGGACCCACCGCTTGGGTTCAATGCAGGCTCATTGTCCAAGGTATGTTGGCCAATTGAATATTCATTATGGGTTTGCAAGTCCCCCCTAACTTAGGTTTAGATCACAGTCTTAAGCTTACTCCGCAACACACCCTCAGGCTTAGGCTGGCCTATAAGGCAATAGGGCACTGCCCGAAGTGTAGGCTCAACGTGCTTGTTATGGGGTCGGCTATTGGCATTGATGCTATGGCGCACCAGCACCTTAGAGGCCCAGTGCCTCAGGGGGCTGCCGGGGAAAACCCAGTCTTAGTCCTCTCTCCCACTATACAGGACCCTCTAAGTGTGCCCCCTTATTCGACCGTGCATTAAAACGGCTTTTAAACTGCATTTGAAACTGTGTTTGAACTGCATTTGAAATTACATTTGAATTGCATTTGAAACTACATTTGAAATTTAGGCCTCTCTCCCACTATACAGGTCCCTTCTAAGTGTGACCCCCGTAACCTGAAACTGCATTGAAACTGCATTTCAACTACATTTGAAATTGCACTTGAAACTTAAGCCTCTCTCCCACTATACAGGACCCTTCTAAGTCTGCTCCCCTTTATTTGAGACTGCATTGAAACTGCATTTTTACTACATTTGAAACTTAGGCCTCTCTCCCAATATACAGGACCCTTCTAAGTGTGCTCCCATTTTATTGGAGACTGCATTAAAACTGCATTTGAAACCACATTTGAAACCTAGCCCTCTCTCCCACTATACAGGACTCTCTAAGTGTACTCCCCTGTATTTGAAACCGCATCTGAAATTACATTTGAAACTGCATTTGAAACTTAGGCCGCTCTCCCACTATACAGGACTCTCGAATCTCAGTGTGCTCTCCTGTAATATACTGCACCCTGAACCTAGGCCTCTCCACCTCAATACAAGGCCCTCATGTCCAAGTATTCTCTCCTGTATCAACGTGTACTGTGAGGTCTGAGCCCCTCTCTCACTGTGCAGGACTCTCAAGCCTGGGTGTCCCCTCCCGCACCAAGATGCATTGTACAACCTAGGCCCCTCCCACTACGCAGAACTCTGGGGGTATTCTCCTGTACCACTACACCTAGGTGTACTCCTCTGTGCCTGAACTGCACTGTGAAACCCGGGCCTCCCCACCAATGTACACGAAGGTCAACTCTAGGTGTCCCCACCTCCATCTCATCACTTACACCTGCCACACTGTGAGGCCGGAGCCTCTCCCGCTATCTAGGTACTCCAGCCTAGGTGTTCAATTGCTGCCTAGGTTTCCCAGTCTAGGTGTTTCAATTGTTGCCGGCTACTCTAAGAGCCTTGAACCTTCCTCCCGATATCGAGGTGTCTTAAAAAATTTGGTGTTAATTATCTCCCTCAAACCGAAACCTCCCCTGTCACCCAGGCGTCCCCAACCTGATACTTGATCGCCTCCAGCCATCTGCGAAAAACCCATCTGTCAAACCCTCTCCCAATAGAATAAAATCCCAATCATGACTTTGTGGAACCAAACCTACCTGCTGCCGTCCAAGGATCAGAAATCAAGCTGTTCAATCAGCTTTGGCTCCCGCCGAAACCTTAATTGCTTCAGACTTCTGATACTCCTCACCCAATAAAACAATTTCCTTGTAAACCACCTGTAAAATTCCAAGCTCTCCACCTCTTGCCTCTCAGTCGTCTGGGGATTATCAGTAGCAGCTACAATGGAATCCTAGGAACCTGACACACAGGACACCCAACAAGCACCAAAGCCAGTAACCACTACCATAATCCCCTCCCCAGTTACCTGCACCCTTAGCCCAATCCAGATGCCCCACCCACCAACGTACCATACCCCCAAGACAGCCCTCCCGTTGTAAGAGGAACGCCATAACCAAATGACTGAACAAAGAAATACCCTCGAAAAACATCCAGACTGAACAACTTAAGAGGATTAGAACCTACTGAAAGAACAAAGTCCCACTGACCCAAGACCCAACTTACTGAACAAAGACACACCCTCTAAACAGCCAGACGGAACAACTTAAGAGGATTCAAATTAACATTAGCCTGGCACGAGGCACCACAATTGGAAACTACCCCTATAAACCTAACACCCAGACCAACTCCTCCCACCTAAGACCAAAATGACCCGCCGCAGAATTGGACGCAGACAAAAAGAAAAGGAACATGGTACAAATTACACAGATACACAAGCTCAACCGCCCCCAGCAGAAGACGCCTTTAATACAGAACACAATACTATCGACAGAACAAACATCGCAAGAGAAAAATCCCTATAACTTACTGTCAAGACACTGTGTTCGCAGAGAAGATATGAAGTACCTCCGTCCCCAAGTACCAGCCAGGGAGAAAGCAAGTCACTCACTGGCCAGTCCTTGAGGCCACAGGTGGAACCAGTACAGCAACAAGAAGGACCCGGACAGCTGAAGGGGGGGTAAATGGTGGTTAGAGCAACTGTGGCAACTAATAATCTAAATCAATAAATCAAAAGGAAAACCTGGTACACCTACCTACAGTGGGGTCTGCAAGGCTGTATGGGAAGGAGGGATGACCGTCTCCAGGAAGCCCGGAGGTGCTTCCTTGCCCAAATTTGCTGTATGTGAGCAGGGTTCTAATGACCTGGTTAAGCCTGTAGGTGAAGGTGGGCTACAGCTCAGGGAATGCCGGGGTGGAACTGGTGCTTAAGCAGAGCTCAAGAGTAACCCACATGTACCGAGGAGGATTTATGCAGGGAGCAGAAAATGCCAAGGAAAGTTCAGGTCGTGAGAGCACAAAATCCAAAATGGGGAGTCCGTAACGCAGTCCAATGAGGCAATCCAGAGGTCAGGGAGGCAACAATGGTTGGAACACTACGAGTCCAAAAGTACCAAAATCCTAAGGGAAATCCAAAAGCAGTCCAAGGGGCAGGCCAGAGGTCGAAGAGGAAAAAGTTCCAAAGTAATGGCTGTGAAGAGAAGCAAAGCCAAACAACCACCAGAACGAACAGCTGAGAAGCACTGTGTTATGTGCTTGATCTGCTTATATGGCCGTTGCCGCGGGGAGGAGTCAGCTGATGTGGACGTTGCCAGCGAATGACGACAGGCGCCCTCCTGGCGTCCTGTAATCACCATGGAAACTTCCAACGTGATCGCTGCCAGGAGAGCGGCAGCTGTTTCAAGCTCGGTCAGACCGTCTTCTGCCCAGCAGGGACCGTGGCAACCGAGGACCCGGTAGCAGAAGGAGCGCCACCAGAAGCCTTGCGATGCCAGGTAAGTCCACGGAACCTCCCGCGCAGTTGTGGTGTGACACTTACACCGTATCTCGCATCATCAAAGAACCTAGAGGGGACCCAAGAAGAGAATGGGATGATGCCAACCCCCTTACTCCCTACATCACAAGAAGAGAAGGGCACTATCGATACCCACATCAAATGACAAGAGATAAAGAAACAATAGAAGTCAGCAACCCAATTATCAACAAATAAACCAAATGACACCAAAAAGATCCACTGCAATCTAATTAACGCAAGATCAATGTCCAAACACGCCACCGAAATATATGACCTCCTAAGTGACGGAGGCATCGACATTCTTTTCGTAACCGAAACATGGCTAGATAAGAACTACAACATCACCTTCAATAACTGCCTGCCGATACCTTCAAGTGCATCCAAGCAAACAGGAAAACTAAAAGAGGTGGTGAACTGGCAATCATTCACAAGGAACACCTGGAAATTAAAGAGGAAGACCCATTAAACATCAACAAATGTGAATCCCTAATCATACGTCTATCAACAAATCCCAGAACAAACCTGAAATTCATACTGATATACAGACCACCAACGTACGATGCGGCCTTCATAGACAACTTCATGGAAGCAATCACCAACCTAGCTATCGAGCATAACCAACTGATTATCCTCGGGGACTTCAACATCTGGTTCGATGAAGAAACCACAACCTCACAAAAATCTCTTATCAGACAACTAACAACAATGGAACTAAATCAGCTGGTCAAAGGAGCAACCCACACGGCAGGACATACACTGGACGCAATCTTCGCTAACAGAAAACTAAATACCACGGCACCACCAATTCAGATCCTTTGGTGCGACCACCTTTTCATCCCCTTTGTAATCACACTGCCCTCCCCAGTAACCAAGAAACAAGAAAAACTATAGATCATCATGAAAAGAAACTGGAGAACCATAAAAAACTCTAATTTAACGACTGGAGATCACCAGACCACAAACAACAACCATGGCAGAAGCTGACCTAGACACTAAAATAGAATCCTCAAAGCACCAAACACCCAAAAAGAACTATTTAAAATCATAAACGAAATGCACCCGGCTGCAACAACACTCCAATACCAACGAAGAAATGATGCAGTGACCTTGCAGACCACTTAAAAAAATAAAATCCTGACCATCCAACACACCATGTAAAACAGACCATGCAACCACAACACTGAAGACACTGACCGATGCAAGGAACTCCAGATCAAACTCTGAAACTTCCCATACATATCAGTGGAGACTTTCATCAAACTCGTAAATCAAAGCAACAAATTGTGCTCCCTCACGGATCCCTGCCTCCCTGACATCTACAAATCAATCCTCTCACAAGGAACCCCAATGGAATACTACAGGAATGTCCTCAACCAATCAATCTCAACAGGGAGAGTGCCTCAAGCCTTCAAATCAGCATACATCAAACCACTCCCCAAGGATACAACAAGAAGCGCAGAGGACCTCTCCAACCACAGACCCATCTCCAACATCACCTACCCAGCTAAACTGCTAGAAACACACATATATAAAACAACCCAAGAATTCATAAAAGAACACCACCTATTAAACCAGGAACAGGTAGGCTTCAGATCGATGAGAGAAACAGAAACAGCACTTATTTCAATCTGGGATGATCTAAAGGCAAACACAGACTCAAACAACAGCACCGCTCTGATACTTTTAGACCTCTCTGCAGCATTCGACACAGTTAACCATGACATTCTCATCATGAGCCTGGAAGAATTCGGAATCACAGACAACGCCTTAATTTGGATCAGATCCTTCCTAACAAAAAGAACAGAAACAATATGAATGAAACCTTACAAATAAAGCCCACGAGAATCGTCATGCGGAGTCCCACAGGGATCATTCTTCTCGCCACTACTATTCAACATCTACCTGTCACAGCTAATTAAAATCATCAAAAGACATGGCCTCACCTGTTACAACTATGCTAACAACACACAAATAATCTACAAAATACAAGACTCACAAGAAGACAACTCAACACTAGAGAACTGCCTTAGTGAAATATAAAACTGGATGAATTTACACTACCTCAAACTCAACCCAGGCAAAACATAAATAATGATCATCACAAAAAACGGAGAAGACAACCTCTACATCCCATGGTCAGCAGAACTTGGTGAAACCCCAGACCCATCATGAATTGTAAAAAAAATGGGAGTCCTGATGGACAATGAATTCACTCTAGAGCCACAAGTGAACAACCTAATCAAGAAATGCTTCTTTCTTCTGCAATCGGCTAAAAGGATCCTACCATTCCTCTCATTCACCAACAAAACAACTACTGTCTTCGCCCTCATCATGTAAAGATTAGACTACGCCAACAGCCTATATCTGGGCATGACTGAACGACTCCTAAATAAACTCCAATGCATACAAAATGACTCTGCCAGACTGCTCCTTAAACTACCTTGAAGAGAACACATCACACCAGCGCTGAAAATGCTACACTGGCTACCCATCAAACAGCGGATCAAGTTCAAATTAATGTGCATAACGCACAGAGCAAACCACAACCAAGGTGCAAAGTTCCTCAGAAGAAAACTAAACGTACATCACACTCCAAGGCCACTCAGATCCAGCAGCGACATCCGTTTAGAACCCAAATCGTACAACAAGAGAAAACTCGGAGGATCCTCTTTTTCTCACCTCTCCCCAAAAACCTGGAACGAACTACCAAAGAACACACAGAACACAAGAGATCACCTACAATTCAGGAAACTCCTCAAATCGTGGCTCTTCACCCCATAACCAGAAAGAATGCCGATAAGGACATACTCAGCGGAACTAGGCTGAGAGAAGAACCTATCCTGTTTCCATAAGTCATTAACCCTTACAAAGCAAAGATATACAGATCTGCAACTTATCCACTTATCAATTAAAAGACAAACCACTTTGATTCATACCAAAGAAAACCCACAGATCAATCGGAAAGGAGAGCAAGGTATGACCCAGCAGTCACACTTGGCCCACCTCGTAATCAAGGGCAGCAATGGACCACTGACAGTAAATAGATAGGAAGGAGCGGGAAATGATAATTTAACACCATTACCTAAGCAGGAATAATGCTCGTCCTCCTGGGTGTACTGAGCTCAATAACTTAGCTGGATGCCAGCCTCACCACTGCCCCTTGAACTAGACATGAAAGGGAAGAGAAGAATATACCGACCCAATGGACTACCGACAGTAAATAAATAGAAAGATAATATAACACACTATCGAACTAAGGGATAATGCTTGCCCAACCGGGGATACTAAGCTCAATAAATTTGCTAGAAACCAAACATCGCCCCAGAAACTAGACAGTCAGTAAACCAAGAGAAAGAATATACCTACCCAGTATGACAACCTGATACATAAAACAAACTACAAGGATTATGCGACATAAAACCCACTAACCAAAACCTCAAATTTCTGCATACTTAATGAACACAAAAACCCACACAACCACCCCTCTCACAGCAAATCGCACGGACTTCACCACATGGCAACAACAAACAATCAACACATAGATCGCAACAACAGCAGGCAAGGACTCGCTTCGATCGTATATATGCGCACCCAAGGTCAGCGCACAGTGAAAACGAAACTGAAGCTGCCAACAGTACACCACCTCTCACTTTCCTACCCCCTCTTCACCCACTAACCCACCCCCCCACCCTTTTGTTTACCCTTCCGCCTGAGCGGTGATGGTGCTTTATATAAATACCTTTAACATTAACATTATGTGGGTGTAGGGCGGGAAATACCCAGACAATGCGGACCCTAGCCAGCTGGGCTGGGCCAGCTGGCTAGGGTCCGCATTGTCTGGGTAACAAGGTTGCTGCCACGAGAGCCCCACGGCATCATGGCCTGCAGGCCTGTGCTCTATCTCACAGGGTGGGCCTGCAGGTTTAAATGATAGATGGACTCAGTCGTTCCTCTTTGGGAGTCTGCAGCCGTCCTGATGCACGTGCCCGCAGGGGCTCCCTTTATTAGCTTGGGCCATGACAAAGTCATGGGCCATCTTAAAAGGGCAATATACGTGGGAAGGACACATCACATTAAAAGGGCAACACACTTGGGAGGGTCACACCCTACAATGCTAGTGTGTGCCAGTATTTTTGGTGCAATTGTGCCCTTTCCTTAGCCAAAGTGGGCCAGTGGGATGAGTTATTTACAATGCAGTTAGTCATTTGATCAGTTATACTCAAGAAATATTCTTTAAAATGCAGTTTGGACACTTTATGCCGAAACACCTCCCCCCCCCTTGGGTACTGCTCAATTTAAAACAAAAGGAACCCATCGTTGCGACTACAGACCCCTTTTTCATAGGTGCCCCAGCCATGTGTATGCCCCAGTACGAGCCTGTATACCCCGACCTTACAGTAAGGGTTGAAATGTTCTGTCTAACATAAGTGGTGACGCTATATTATGGCTCTGTCCTGGTTAAAAATGTTTAGCTTCCAGTCTTAAGCTTACTTCATCACACCATGTGACTTCCTTCTGCTCATAGCAGAAAAACAGTTTTTCTCTGTACACAGTGTCACCTAAGGGCTTTGTTAATGCTTTTCCCTCCTGGTTGCCAGAGTCATTTAGAAAGCAATCACAAAGGTTTGTTGAAATACTATGTCGTGCAAATAATTAAGTCTGAAACAAAGAGTGAGTCTTAGCCCAATCCAAAATGGCCAGAGGGAGAAATGGAAAGGGGGCCAAAGAAAAGAGCCCCCTTGCCATTTCTCCTGTGAGCAAGAGGAGCTGCGCAGTAGGAATGATGTGGCAAGGGGGATACAACATAAAAGAGTGTGTGCATCATGTTTACAATTTAAAAAGGTTAGGGGGCAGTTATCGAAAGAAGCCGGACTAAGCTGACATCTGATTGCTTGGAACTCGGGCTTTAATGGCAGATACCGCCTGCTGTCTAAGCAACTGGAATGGATGGACTCCAGCTCTGAGTGCTCTTTCAAGGATATATTGTAGGGCAATTGGTTTATTAGGTGTAATGAGGGCAAAATTGCCCTGCCACAGTATACACTCACTAATGCAATGGCTAAGGTGGGGCAGAGCCAATCCAACAAACAAGGATGAAAACCTTAAATTTTAGTATTTCTTAGACAGAGAAACAATAAAGGGTAAAAAGGGCTCCAGAGGAACACTTGCTTCAGTTTGTGATTGAAAATGATGATGATGATGATTATTATTATTATTATTATTGTATATATTAAGCACGGACCTAGCTATGGGAAGCATATAATGCGCTTTACAAATAATAGAGGGAGTTACACAGTGCGGGAAGTAGAGAAACATGGGAGCAGAGAGTAAACAAAGTAGGAAGGCAGCCAATTTGGCAGGAGGAAATCTACAAGCAACCAGGGCAGGAGACAGCGGGAACCAGATCCCCCAGTCTCAGGTTGGTGAGGCATGGAGGGTGTGTGGACTGTGGTGTTAGGGATGAGCCATTTATTGAAGAGGGGGATCTTAAGCTCCTTCCTGAAATATAGGAGCGAGGGGGCAAGTCTGCCGTTGGCAGGGAGGAGATTCCGTGTCTGAAGGCATAGAGAAAGAAGGCCTTTCTTCTGGTTCTTTCCGTACTGCACAGGCAGAGTTCAAGTCTGCACATGTCCTTAATTCTTGTGGATTGTAGGTCTCCTGAGATGGTGAGTTTCTCAGTGATGTAGCTGAGGGTATTCAGGGAGACTGCCTTGTGGATGATACAACAGGGCTTAAAGATGATACCTGCTTCTAGCGGGAGTCAGTGCAGTTCAATCATGGTTGGGGTCATGGTCGGGGTGATGCAGTCGAATTTGCTGAGTCCTTTGATGAGTTAGGCTGGAGCATGTGGGACACATCTCACCGGTGCCGGATTAGATGCCAGAAGGACTTCCAAAACGGCATTGCCACCATCCAGGTGGGAGAGATCCGGGGCTTGGAGAACAGATGTGAAGTTATTATCAGCTTCCTATCACTTGCAAAATTTGAAATGGAGGTAAGAGTTTGAAATTACAGTTGTTTTCAGTTTTTAGTTGATTGATTTTTTTATATAGTTAAGTGCTATGCATAGGGCTCTGCATCCTGAGGCTCTCCGGATATTTCGAACCACAGCTCTTATTATCCTCCACCATTAGCTTGGACTGATGGGAGTTGTAGTCTAAAACATCTGGGGAGACAAAAGTTGCAGACCTCTGGTTTACCGTGGGATGGAGCCAACACGTGTTGTGAAACAACGCTTTCTCATCGCTTCTAATTAATTAGAGATAATATTGGTTTGCTTCTAAGGCATTCAAAAAAAAATAATACAAATTAAATGCTCTGGCTGCAAAAGTCTTAAAGCAGCCTCATGATTGGAAAATCCAATTAGACGTGTCTTTATTTCCACTTTGGAAGCTGCAAGTGTAGGCCTTTGAAGGTGGAAGGTTTTGTGGACAAGGTGTTTGTGAGACAAAAATGTCAGCCGTGTGCTCTTCTCACTGCTCAGTTTGACTATAGTACTGATCTAAACTACCTAATATTTAAAGTAAGCGTTGTGACGCAGTCTTGAAGTTGGATTGACGTTTGCCAAGACTCACTGATTATTGTAATGTTAACGTTGGCGCCAACGACTTTTGTGTGCGTAACGTCAATACCCATCTACACGCGCGCGTACTCCCTTATCTTTTGCTCTCGGACTTGCGACTGCCTCAACCCTGTCAGGCTATCGGAGACCTCGGCATTGTGTTACTGACTCCGCAATAGACTGGCAGGCCTTTCCGAGACTTTGGCTTGACACACGCCTGACTGCACTAACCCCACAGGCCTTCCTGAGGCACTTGCTCGATTGGGGATTTAGGAGGACTCTGCTCGAGCCCTGCCAGCCATCTTCGCCCTGGCACCCAGCCGATTTCCCTAAAGGCTAGTTCGCCCTTGGGCCAGACCCCTCCTTTTCCAACTGTCTCTGTTTATTTTCGTTTGCGGTTATTAATAGACCTTTGATTTTCTGAGAGCTCTTTCGGACAAGTGCTCTCACAGGCCTGGGGATACTCAGGGGCTGGAGCCAAGGTCAGCATGTCAGCAAAACATCCCATGTGCTCGCACAACAAAAGGCAAACCTAAGAGTACCCATTATCTGCTAGTCCTGGGGAATGAAATCAGTGCTTCCCACCTTCCGTCATATGTCCTTTGAAGCAAGGTGGAGACCCTTAAAGTTTCCATGCAGCGAGACAATGGCATCTGCAGAAGAAGAGGGTGCCGGGCAGCAAACAGGGGGCAGATTCAGCAGAAAAGCAAGATTCTGTTACCACTGTGTACATAACTCACACGCCCTCAATGTTATTTTATTTTGACTATGCATTGAGCACTAGCCTAGTTTTAGGAAGCGCTGTACATCAGAAAGGGCTACCGGCATAAATTGGAGAGATAGGGTCCTTGCAACACTGCATTTATTACCTCCATACCAGGGCATATGAGGGTCATTTTTCAAGTGTCCATGCAAAGGCTTAGAAAGACCAAACTTTAGTATTAGCAGGGCTGGCCTTAGCAGCGTCAGCGCACTGGGCAGTAAGACAAACATTTGGTGTCCCACCTTCCCTCCTCCCACCACGTGCCCCCGGTCATGAGGGGGGCGGGTGTCACCAAATATTTCAATAGGCACTGATGCAAAAGCACCAGCGTCCCATTGTTATTAAATGCTCCCCACTCCCGAGAGCGGGCTGCATTTAATATCAATAGGGTGCCTGTCATGCTTTCTCCCACCACGCCAGCTCGGGGGAGACCTTGAAAGACTCCACCGAATTGATGAGGCGGGGGGCTAATGGCGCCCCGGACGGTGGCCCAGACAGCCCTGCCTTAAAGCCAGCCCTAAGTGCTAGACAGGGGTTTCCACCAAGTTACTCTTGACTCACACAGAGGAAGCTGTGGCTAAGCAGCCAGTGCACGGGAGGGTCAGCCCCTACTCTGTCCAGGACCAGTGAAACGTACGGTCCTGGCAGGGAGAAAAAAGGGATTGTTCCAGCGACATGAATCACTAGATTTTAAAATCAGTGTTGAAACTACACAGAGTTTGTTTATACGTATCCCACCTGAATTTTTTAGGGAGCGCATTTGACTATACTACATATATTTAAGCAAGAAAAGTCGTATCCATTAATTTGTCACTTCAAATACATGTATTAAATTCATTTACATGAAATTCATGTGGCAACATTAGAAGTAAGACATAAGAGTTGTCTAGTTAGATAGAGAGGCAAAAATAAACTGTCATTCTTTAATTTTCTCTGGGTAATTAACTGCTCTTTTCATTTACCTACAGTACTCATTCAAGGTTGAGCCTGTAGTAAAGATTTATTATACATCTTTGTTTTTTGCACGAGTATTTATGTCTAAAAATGTGTAAATACATGTTTTGTCATTGTAAATCAATGTAATAAATGTCAGGACATTTTGTTGTGTTGTGGTTAAGCTGCCAGACTTCACTCTTAGGAGGGGAATGGAGGGATCAGAAGGTACAGTTAGTCAACAACAAGCACACACTAGAGGAAGGCCCAAACAGCATGGCCTATAAATGTACTCTTTAGTTAAAGTAGTGCATTGAGAAATAACACATTTACAGGTAAGTATTTAAAAAATCTAAACAAGCGCATAAAAAAGAGTACATGGTTTATAAACATCCTAAGCAACAATCTACGCAACCAATCAATACGGTTTTACAGGTGAAGCAAAAGAAAGTTTATAATCTTGAGAAAGGTTGTACAAAGAAATGAATTGGAAAAGACAATACATTCCTCTGAGTTATAGGGAAAATACAAGGTACATGTTTCCCGAATTGTAGGGGAGCTGCAGAATTAGTAACCTTTGAACTGACGAGGATGGAGGATCCCACCAGACAAGGTCCAGAAAGGGAGATGGAAGGTAATTGAAGTGACCCACAAGTTAAGAAGCAGACATATTTGTGGTGGCATTACCTAGAAAGAAGCTCTACATACAGAGTTTCCTGGTAGTGAAGACAGTCACCAGCATTGGATTTGAAGCACACGGACCCCAAGGATGTAGAAAAGGCAGATGAGCCTTAAAGAAAGTGTAGAGAAGGAGCTAAGTACCCCTCTCAAGCATCTCGCCCATATTGCCGGTATGTTGGGAACCAGAGTGTGAAATACGTGCAGTACCAGTGGAAATACCCATACCAAAGAGAATCCTGGAAGCAAGGTTCCCATTGAGAAAGCCATACCTGCATACAAGACAGTATGATGGCCGTTTGAATGAAATCCCAGAAGAAGCATGCAAAAAGAGCAGATTGGTGACATCACGCAAAGTAATGCTGATGCACCTAGAAGAGAAGCAGTGACAAGATATTCTATAAAGCATCAAGAAAGTATCAAAGATAAGAAACATCTCGGGCTTGAGATGAAGAGGCTTATGCTACAGAAACGATGAAGATATCAAGTTATTTTACACATTTACAGATGCAAAGAAACGCAAGCAGACTAAGTATTCGTGAGGCTAGCTATGTAGTGAATAGACTCTGGCAAGCGCCACTGTATATCTATATAGGAGTAAGTAAAGTGTGGATGTTTCCACTGCGCATTATAGCAGAGCTGGACCAGAAAAGGAAGTGTGTCACAGTTAAGAAAGCAATTGAATTACAGGATTGAATCTCAGAAGGGTGAGGCTGGACCATCCCCAAGAAGCCAAGATCGTGTCGGGCTGGGATGATCAGACAGAAGTTACAATCACGTGAAAGAATGAAACTCCTGCTCAGAAGACGTGAAAGAAAACAAGGAAGACATCAGAGGTTCATTAAATAACAGTATTTTAAATGCACCAGAGCTCAAATTTGTGGTCTTCAGTCACATGGAGGGATGGCACTGGACAAACATGATGAACCACACCCCTGTATTCCCCAGAGCAAAGAACATTACCAAGACCGGGTTCAAAGCCTTAATTGACATGCAGACCATTGAAGTGATGTAAGATGACATGCTAATTGGTGGGAAGCTATGGTTATGACCAGCCCACCAGCACCTGGTAGTCCACCCTGTGTGCTGCTGACGTAGGTGGAAAATTACTGATGGATGTTAGGGTGCCAACCAATTATAGGGCACTGTGTAGTTAAGAGCCCTAGAGCTTGTGTAACCAATGGGATGTTGTGTATTTAGTGACGTTCATAGTGACCTGTGTGAGGAGTGGGCTTAGTAGTCCCTCCTGACGTTAAGGAGCCTATCACTTTCTTAGACTAGTATGGAAGGTATACCTAGATGTTCCCCTTAAGCCTATCACATTTGCCACTAGATTTTTGTAGTTTGCCACGCAGGATAATGTTAGCAAATACATAGGTTAACGTAGGCAATGACGAGTTTTTGCTATAAAAGTAATGTTTTTTATGAACTTCTTTGAGACATCATGCTGTGAGATGTCCTTTGATTTCAGTTGTACTCCCTGTTTTAGATAATTGATATTAAAACAGTCACATTTGCCAACAGTTGTTTTGATTATTGATGTGTGAGTATCTTCTGCATCGTCATTCTACTCAAAGTATTGCTACCTCGTCTTAAAGGGCTGGGTTATCAGTCCTGGTCCACGTGGTTGCAGAGAGATGATGGTTTAAGAACCGTCGACATAGTAAGCTTTGGGGTCCCGGGAATATCGGATGTCCTCTGCCATTCCGCTGAAAGGACGTCAAGCTCTCTGTAGATAGCTGAATCTAGATTAAAATAAGGCTTGCAAGCGTAGGTGAGACGGATCCCTTGTTTTCAGGCAGAATCCCCTCCCAATTGCTACAGGAAGCTGAGCAGATGGAAATTACTTTAAGGTAAAGATTTTATGCTACAAAACCCCTGTAATTCGCAGGTGTAGGAAGCTATGGCATCTTAACTATGAGTCCCCCATTGTGCAGCCCCTAAGAACAATTCAAATTCGATTTTCCCAATTTTTGGCATGCACCTAGATACTATCATGAATCGGTGCACTCACTGAAAAACATTTTTGAAAATAGAGCTGTCAATTTTGAGATATTCACGTTTTAAGATTTAGTTATATATGACCAATGTGCAGAATGAAGGTGCACCTTTTATACAAACTGTACATGTACGTACAGAAGAAGTTCATTTTTTACATGTACGCTACTATATGTGTGATAACTTACAAAGTTAGGAGAGACTTTGATGTCAGTTTTCATATGTATATAAGATGCATAGGAGATTTAAATTAAATCCATGAAGGAATTGTAAAATTCCTGCACACCTCTTGGACATATTAAAACTCACATCAAAGCTGAAGCTCATTTTAATGTGAGTTTTTATGCACGTAGGAGGCATATAACACAAGAGCAGAATTAATATACATTTTTTATACGAAATGCACATCTACGTGTGGGAGATGTACATTTCATGCATGTACACTACTATATTTCGAAAATTCACATCAAATGTAGGACTCACTTTGAAGTTCATTTCCAGGAGCTATAATTTGTGTAAAAGTGTGAACTGTAAAACTCCTATACACTTGTGTGTATTGAAAACTCATATCAAAGTTAGAGCTCACTTTAGTGTGAGATTTTGTACATATAGGAGGAGTATATTACATGAGCAGAATGAATGTACATTTTTTTTTAAACTCTCTTTATTGATTTTAAGATACAACATAAGTCAACATCTATAACACCCCCACTCACCCCCCCCCACTCATTCCCTGAAACTCGAGATGGCTAAAACATGGCTACCGATCTTATGAGATCAATACAGAGTTACATTTTCAGAATAGATTAAGGATACGAATGTTATGGGGACACCATTGGAGCATATAGTCACTCTGCAAGTATTGGAGAACCTGGCCCCAAACCAGCTGAAAGTTCTCGGTGGCTCCCTGTATTTTGCATGTCATCCACTCCATTATTACAAAGTGCCAAACCTTCCTGGGCCATTGGAGTTGTGTCGGGGATGGCCGTTTGCTTCCACCCTTGGGCTATCAGCAGCCAGGCAGCTATCATCAGGACCATGATCACCTTCCGCTGGCGTCTGGTTTGTGTTTTTACCGTGGGGTCCCATAAACCCGCCAGCCAGACTCCATCTCCAAGATTGTCCGATCCTTGACCCATTTTCCCAGCCTGGGCCCTGACCTCGTTCCAAAAGCGTGTAATGTTCAGGCAGGTCCCCCAAATGTGTTTCCAGTCACCCACCTGACGACATCCACGCCAGCAGAGGCCATCCGTGTTGGGATATATTTCTTTCAGCCTCTTTGGTGTTAGATGCCACTGCAGCAGAACCTTTTGCCACATTTCCCTCAAGTGAATGGATCTTGTCAATGAGGTGACACTTCGCCAATGGGATCGTGGGATTTCCCTCCCCAGAGTTTCCTCCCATTTCCTCATGTATAGCCACCTAACCTCCTCCCCCTGAGAGTTCAGCTGGGCATACAAATTGGATATCAATTTGCGCGTACCTGGATCTGTTATCATGTAGGTCTCGAACCGTGTGAGGTCTCTCATCCCCGCCTCTTCATTGATTGGGGAGGAAAGCCAGTGACTCAGTTGGATATATTGGTATCTGTCCGACGCCGTTACTCCTAGTTCCTGAACACAGTTCTCAAATAACCTAAGTGACTTGTCTATGTACATATTGCCCACTCTTGTGCAGCCCGCCTGTTTCCATGGCATGAAGGCCTTCGGGTCCATCCCCGGTGGAAAGTCTGGATTGTGGAAGAGCGGCGTAAATGGGGATGGGTACGATGTCAAATTCCCCCTCTTCACTGCCAAGTCCCAATCCTCGAGGGGAGCACCTATTATCTCACTAAGACAGGTATTAGCGTGCCTATACTTTTTTGTGAGACCACAGAAGGTTCGAGAGTGGGCCTCCAGCGATAGCTATGTCCTGTTTTGTCCATTTAGCCCATGAGGAGTCTGCCACCCATTCTTTAATGACTCTCAGTTGTGCCACTTGGTAGTATCTTTTGAAATATGGGAAAGCTTGGCCTCCCTCCCTCACTGCCGCTGTTAAGGTAGCTATTGCCACTCTTGGTCTCTTGCGCTGCCACACATATGCAGATGTCATCCTGTTGAGCGAGCGAATAAAATGACTTGGGGAGCCTAATCGTCAGGGCTTGGAAGTAGTACAATACTTTAGGGAGGATCGACATCTTGACCGCAGTGATGCGTCCCCACCACGAGGTGGATAGTGGTGTCCATCTATTCTGTAGTTGCTGGAGGTGTACAAGCAGGTCTGGGTAGTTTGCTGCATACAGTTGCTGGATCTTGGAGGTAAGTTTGATTCCGAGATAGGTTAAACTGTCCCGTGCCAGTTTCACTCCCTGGTCTTGGGCCAGGCTCGATATTGTCACAGGGTCGGCCGACAGGTTCAGAACTTCCGATTTGCTTTTATTTATTCTGAGGCCTGAGATGGCCCCAAATGCCTCTAGCTCACACATAAGTGCAGGCAGGGATATAGTGGGGTCCGTCAGAGCCATCAACATGTCGTCTGCGAAGGCCATGGTTTTGTGTTCCAGCCCGTCCATCAGCACACCCTTAATTCGGTGCAGTTGTCGTATCCTCGTCAGGAGGGGCTCAAGGAACAGGGCATACAAAAGGGGGGACAGTGGGCACCCCTGTTTTGTGCCTCTCGTCTGGGCGACAGATTCAGACAGGAAGCTGTTAACTGCTAGTCTCATTTAATGTACATTTTATATACGACCTGTGCATGTACATGTGGGAGATGTGCATTTAATACATGATCACTAATATATATTTGAAAACTCACATGAAGGTCAGGACTGAGTTCAATGTCAGTATTCAGGAGATGTAAATTGCTTATGTGTATGAACTCTGCAACTTTTGTGCGCCTTCTACACACATTTAAAATTACATCAAAGTGAAACGTGGCTTCTATTTGAGTTTTCGTATGTATGGACATATGCAGTTGATGACTTTATGCTATACACTCACATGCCAGACACTTTCACCACACACTCTTATGACACGCACTTACAACACACACTTACGCCAAACACTCTTACCACAAACACTCTTATACACACTATTACGGTGTGCACTTTTATGACACAGGCACAAATGACACACACTTGTGACATACACCCTTTTAACACAGACTCTTATGACACACACTCACGGCACTCACACTTACAAGACATGCCCTTACACCACACACTCTTATGGCACCAGCTCTTATGACAAACGCTCTTAGGCTACATGCACTCTTATGACAAAATGTTATGACACAGGGCACACACACTTACAACACACACTCTTACAACAGACAGTTTTACGGCACACTCTTATGACACACACATTGACTGTACACATTTACAACACTCACACTCACGACACTCAATTTATAACACCCACCCTTATTACACTCACACTTAAAATACTCAAAATTACAGGACATGTTCTTACACTAAACACTTTTATGTCACACGCTCTTACGACACACAATTGTATGACTCACACATATTTATGACACACACTCTTATAACACACGTTCTCATGAGACACGAACTCCCCACACACACACTTATGACACACACCACTTACAACACACACTTATGACACACACACTTATGGCACACAGACTTACGACATATACTGTTATGACACACATATTTCATATGTAAATGAAATGATTTGTAAATTGTGTGCACATATTAACTTTAAAATGTTTAGATGCAAGACATTTACACACCAAACACTCATATGTCTTCCACCATGCACACATATGATGCACACTCATGCACTTACAGCGCACACTTATGCCACCCAGTCACCTACGTATAGGAGGGATACAATTAGGATGAGTTTGGTGGAATTACCATCGGCAGAATTAATAAGTGTTAATTCTGCTGATTTTTGCAGGAACATTTGAGGATTTACCTCCAGCTTTGTGCTGGAGGTAAATCTTCCACTTTTGCTGCAAATATCTGAAGAATTACCACTTGGTAATTCTGCCAAAAAAAAAACAATGGAGTGCTATGGACTTCATGAATGCGGTCTAACACTGCCTTACCACCACTTGTAATTCTTAGGTAAACCCACAGGACCAAGTGGTGGTAACCTTAACTCTGTTTGGCGGTATTCTGCAGAGCTGATCCTGTTGTAGCCACCCTTGGCAGAGCGGGGGTGGTGGGACCGATTGGTGCATGCAGCAATGAGTAAGCTGCCTAGAGGTACTGTACTTTCTGGACGTTATACAAGACTGGCCAGTGGGGACTAGACGTTAAGGGCAGTCTGCAGCTGTCAATGTCATTTTGAGGAAGGGAAAAAAGAAATGTTTATGGGGGAGAGCGGAATAAAGGATGGAAAGCCCTGGGTGTTGAGGTTTGTGAACTTGCTTAATGTTCAATTCATGAGGAGGGGTTGTCAGAGAAGGGTATATTCTATCCTTATTATGTATATAGCAACCCACGATCAGGGAAAATGAAGGGGGCGTACTGGAATGGAAATAAAGGTATAACTGGTTAGTAGTTGGCATCTTTTATATAAAAGCAGATAAAGGTGAAACAAATAAAACTCTGGTTTGCAGTGCCTTATTTAATATCAGGAACTCAGGAAGGTGGCCCAGCTCCTATACCAAAATCTTTAAACTGCAGTTGACTCAGTGCCTCACCTTGCCAGCTGTTCTGGGATGTTGAGGCGGTTCCAGTGTGGCCCATTACTGGCCCGGGTGAGTTTAGAATTCTGCCACCCCAGGCCAAGACCATAAAACCATGGGCTCCACCCTTGCCAATATTGGACTTATAGTAGCACACTGCGTTTAAGGGTCTCGAGCAGGTAAGCATCCTGGCACGCTCACGTGCGCCAGTGCGGTGGCATCACCCAAGGCGGAGGGCCAGCAGGCCACACACCCGTGCCATAACACCTTCCACACACCACACGAGGAAGATGCCTAAGCCTGGAGAGTATGCCCAAAGGGGCCCTGGGAACGTCTAGAGCTGGTGCCCCTACCCTCAGAGTACCGGCCCTCAGAAGCTGCATGCAGTAGTTATATGAAAGCGCTCCTCCAGGAGGTTACAGACCACCTCCCGCTGTGGCCACGAGATGCTATTATTCATTAACTCCTGTGGGCTTGAAAAACCACTTTTTATTATTCATGCCGTTTATTTGAATCTAATATCATTTGGTACCATTTATTATTAATGCTCTGTAATTTGTTTTCTAATGTAGCAAGTGCGCCCATGGGAGCCTGCAGTGCTCAACACAGCGGATACAAACTTTTGCTTTCATTTTCGTTCACCCACAATATAACTTTTCACACTCCGTTAGACGCCTTCATAACAAAGGTGGGCCTGGGTGTGGGGATGGCTGCTTAAGAAGAGGTAAGAGCTTGGGGGCGTGACCTCTTGGTGTGCATCAAATTAAAAGCTAGGCAGGAAGACCCTGGGTGCCTGATCTGCACCCTCTCTGCTACTGCAGTAATGGC
Organism: Ambystoma mexicanum; assembly: GCF_040938575.1. Taxonomy (NCBI): domain Eukaryota; kingdom Metazoa; phylum Chordata; class Amphibia; order Caudata; family Ambystomatidae; genus Ambystoma; species Ambystoma mexicanum. The sequence goes on from NC_090934.1 coordinate 264,468,267, forward strand.
CCTATAGCAGTGCAACACCAATCACCGCCTGCAACATAATTATAATTATATTTGTTCTTTTATAAAGCGCTTGATACCAGAGATTGGTTTCTAAGCGCGGGTTCGGGATTCAAACCTGTACTGAACTGCGTTATCTTGCTTGCAAGACATACACATTAAACGCACTGGCACTTATTAGGAAAGAAAGCATATCAATCAGGAAAGGATCTATACAGGTGTAAACCCATGACCTCATTGATAGAGTATCTGGAGCGCATTTAAGAGCTGAATTGCGTCCACGGGATTCGCTCCCAATGTGGAGGTAAGTGAACAAATAGGAGGTAACCGGGTAAGTTATCCTGTGGTGATCAAGTGTGGCAACTGCTCTCCTGGCTCCCCCTTTGGTACCCCTGACACTGTCCTTGCGGCCCTGGGGCAGAGGTTGCAGGGGCAGAGTCAGGGACACAAAGCAAGCCCAGGATTTCAAGTGCAGCGTTTCTTTTATATATGTGCAGCTACCCTGTGATTTAACATGAAGTGTGGGTACAGACCTGAGCCTTGCTGGCAGGAGCAATAAAAAGGCATTCTATACTATCCCATGTAATCCGTCCTTGGAAACAGGTCTGGCTCACCTGAGATGAATTAGGACATTGGTTTCGTTTTTATTGAATATGGATTCCATCCTAGAGGGTCTTGCTGCATTTATTTGAGTGACTGTGCATAGCTATGCTACTATGCTTTTATACTTTGCCAAATCCCCATCGTAGTAGTATAAGAGCACAGTGTGCCACTCCACAGACAAGTGGCAAGCAACCCTGCCCTCTATTTGGCAGTTCACTTCTGACTACCTTCATTCTTATGCATTTTTGGGAAAACAAGTAACATACTAATTACAGTTGTTGACCTAGACCTGCACCCTTGCTAGGAATGAGACTGGTATGTAAGGCAAAAACAGCATGGGATGGCAGTAACTGCACCTCTGAGTCTTTACTGGAATAGGAAGCCAATGCCTCCAGCATAGGATGTCTCTGCTGGATGTTACCATTGTACATAAGGCCTCAGTATAGCTGGTAACTAAAGAGACCTTTGTTATGCTTTAGTATCTTTTTATGAATCTTAAAATTCATGTTTTGTTTTTGCATGAGTGTTGTCACTTCCTGTGATGTAGTCCAAGTCAAAGGTCATGTGACATGACTTCTTGTGATGCCAACCGTTTTTTAATGTCACTTCTGCTAACCCGGGCATTTTGGTGAATTGTGTTTCAGTCCTCCTGATTATGAGTTGCAAATCCACATGCATGGCGGTACTGGACCTCATGACATGGTTGCCAGTAGAATGCTGGTGCTACCGGCGGCTTACTGGCAACCTCGGTTTACCGTTTCCCCCACCCGATATACGGGTAATACTGAGATATTACAGGCAGCGGATAAACAGTCATTTCCTATTTCCCTGGAGTCCCATAGGACTCCATAGGAATGGGAACCCTGAAGCACTGGCACCGTTAATAAAGGTGTCGGTGCTTCAGTGAAAAATCTGCCAGTAGGGGCCTGAACTCCCGGCAGGTCAGGCCTGACGGCTTTTCACTGCCCCTATCCGCAGACTCAGAGTATGCCGGTCTGGAAAAGATGCCGGTAACCATTGTTACCAGCACTTGTTCCGGACTAGCATGATCATAATGAGGCCCACTATCTCCAAAAAATGGAGGAATTAACTTGGGTGAATTACCTCTGTACATAATTCATCCATTCCCCAATGAAGTACTATGGAACATCAAAATGGGCGCTAACCACTACTCATAATTAGGTTGAGATTCACAAGTTACTGGTGGTAACTGTAACTCTGTAGGAGGAATTACCACTACTATATCTCAAAGCCACTAATAAGGCCCCACATCTTTGAAGAAAATTCCCAACGTCAGAAAAAAGTAAAATGCTTCCATGACATCATCCAGCATTTCTAATCCCTGACCTCCATGAGACAAACGCAAAGTAAATATTAGTCTTAACTGTTCAAGGTTATTTGGTTCAGCACCAAGGGAGCAAGGGGTCATAAATGTCACTAGGGGCCTTCGGAGAAGGACCTGGGGGACAGAACCACAATGTACCTGGTGCTTGAGATGATTTTGATGCTCGACAGGGTCGAGCCGGTTCCAGGAGGCTTTGCAGCTCCTATGACAAGGTTCAAGACGGGAGACAGCTGAGGGTATCAGGCGGCAGGTAGTTTGACAAGTGAGGCTGGACAAACGGCTGCAGACTGGCCAACACGGTGGCTTGGGGTCAAGAATCGCTGTCTCTCTGCTGGTTGGTGGATCTGGAACACTGTTCAGGGCGTCGCTCAGACGGCTTTAGTGACTTCAGCGTGACAACAGTCAGTGGTGCTGCCAGTCGCGGTACAAGAGCTCAACTGCCTCCAAAATGTCCTTAAAAAATGGACGCTTGTTGATGCTTGTCATGGCACTCCTAGCTTCTTCGATGGGCTTGTGTGGTCCTTTAAGGCGGACGGCCCAAAGCTGAGGCGAGTGTTTGCAGGCAACGGCCTTGCCCTTTGTTCAGGGACTCTATGGCACTTGCCACATAGGAAGCTTGCTGGCAGAACCTAGCAGGGCACACTGTGTGCTGGCTGGGTAACGATTCTGGAGATGCTGGATGGGTCCTCCGAGTCCGGTATCTCCCGCTGTTCCCTGGGAGCTGTTTTGGGGAGGGAACTTGCGTCCCTCTTGGAAAACCTGGCCTTCCTTCACTGGTGGAAGCTGTAAGGCAGACTGTACCTTCAGCCTGCGTCCAAATTAGTCCTTCTTACTCCTTATGAATTCGTCGGATGATCTGCCAAAAGAAGGGCTCAACCTTCTCTTAAAGCCAAATGGGCCCAATTGATTGGTGCAGGCTAAGCCTACCTTAATGAACCAATCCTGGGTCTCCACCAACAATCTTCAGTTACACGTGAGGTCATAACCAGAGTGCTTTACAACAGGAATGGTAAAGGAGTGACAACAATGACTACTAAGTCCCACTCATCTTCCTGTCTGTTGTCGATCAAAGTTTCTCTCAGTTTAATTGAGCTGTCTGTGGCTCCTGATCAAAGCGCAGGTCTCCCTTGAAGTTATGGCGAGAACAGACTTTCTGTCTCCATCAAATCACATACTCGTACCTTCCTGAATGGGGTCCCCCTGCAGGGATGGCCCTGTAAACAGTTGTCCCAGACATGACATTCATTCCCTTTCATACTGAGGGGTGGGAGCTGACTTCAAGTTGACACAGATGCATTTAAAAAATGTGTTGGGTATCCTGTCCTTTGTCAGTCCTGCAACCAGGCCGCCCGTAGGCCTGCTTCAATTAACTCTCATCAATATGTGCTGCCACCGGAAGATGGACAAAGGATAGGGCGGATCCATGGAGCCTTTGATATTTAATTAGGCTGGCCATGGCAGGAGGAAGGTGCTGCCCTGCTGCTCTTGCTGCTTTCATGTACTCCTAACTGTCACATTCCAACTGAACATGACAGGAGGACTGCACCTGCAGGCTGTGTCCACCCAGAGTACACGTGACTATGTGTTTGTTGTGCGGCGAGCATAGGAAAATGTGTGTGGCTTTCAATATCCCATCATTCAATATCTTAAAAAATATCAAAAAAGCCCAGGCGAGTGCACACCTACCGTGCGGATGGTCGAATTACTCACAGGTTGCTTGGCATATTTCACGTGTGTGGTCTGTAGGTCATGCCCAATAAAGGCCTTTATACGAGAGGCTAGATACAAAAGGCTGCCACCAGTTCATAGCAGGCCTTTAGAGAACACGGCCTGGATAGGAGCTGGACAGGAGTGTTGCTTACGGCAGGTAAGTGGGTGGGGTGCTGGAGGGTGGGGGGCCGCACAGCAGCTGGAGGGTGCAGGGTTAATTCTCTGAGAGGGACCCATACAAGACCCATTACAAAAGGCCAACATTGCAGATGCAGCAATTTCAGGCTTGAATCCGCAAGGTCGACCTTTTGTCACTACCTTCAAACATAGATCCACATTTCCTGTAGATAGATACCACGTTACGTACATAATATCATTGGAGAACTGGTGATCATCTGAGAAATAACTAATTCCCATTTTTAGATCAAGCTACTCAAAACTCTCCTCCATCTCCAAAGGGTAATGTTCTGGAAACAGAACCTTGTAACTGGATGTCTTAGTTATTGTGGATTTCTGGAACTACTCTTAGCAACAAAGAAGGCTCAGCTCATGGTGTTGTGTCTCAAAGTGCTTGCAAGCAGCTTGAAGCCAGTATATTAGTGCTATATAGTAAAGCAATACAAACAAACTCTTCAAATGTCTTTATCTTGTGAAAACATAATATATGAAGGCTGTCTCACAAAAGTGCAACTCACTGACTCTTCTTGTAAATATAATGGCTATCAGGAAACTCTTCATCCAGGAGAATCACATGACACTCCATACCTGTATACGTGCCAATAATGCCATCAAATAGGTTAACACTCAATTAAGGCTTAACTTTATCTGACTATTACTCAGATTCATCAGGGGATCACTCGAGGTTGCAGCGAAGTTCAGCTAGTTTCCCTATCCTTAATACACAACCATTGTAAGAAGCGAGTAGGTAGGGATTTTTTTTTAAAGTGTCTTTACAGCATTTGTATTATAATAGCATAAACATTCCCACCCCCATTGCTCCATTGCTCCATGGTATCCCAACTCCAACCCTCAAAACAAGTCCAATAAACGGATTCTTTGTGGACACCAGTTCTCACGATAGCCTTTATGGAGGAAGTCCAAAACCATGTCCCAAACTTCCTGAAACTTCCTCTGATCCCCCTAGACGACAAATGTCACCCACTCCAATGAGACACAATGACAGATCTTCGATAACCATTCTTGTTCTGTGGGGGCAAAGCCTGTTTCCATTTTTGGGCAATAAGGGACAAAGCTGCTACACTAAGAATCATATATGCCTTTCTTTGTGATTTTGATAATAAAACATCAAAAACATAACCCAAACCTAACATTACTTCCCCAAAGTCTATACATATCTGCGACCCGAATATAATTTTCATCGCCGCGTTCACACTATTCCAATATGGTTTCACAATTGGGCACTCCCACCATATGTGCCCCCAAGTGCCCTTCACTTTGCAACCCCGCCAACATTCCCAATGAACTTTTGGGTAGAATTTAGGTTGTTTCTCGGGTGTCAGGTGCCATTGCAACATTACCTTGTACCACATTTCACGAATCTGGAGTGCCATTTTAAGTCTCGAAATCTCCTGCCACACCTCCTGCCATTGCTGTTCCAATATGGGGTTGCTTAAAACATTTTCCCACTGTTTCATATACCCCTTCTGTGGATGCGGTGGAACATCCGCGAATAGCTTATAAGCTTATACAATGCAACTACCTTGTAACTACCACAAGAGTTTGTGATTAGATATTTTTCAAAGGGAGTGATTTCCCTCACCGCCATTTGACACCCACCATCCTCCCACACCGTCCTATTTAAAATATAAAAAAATGTCTCAGGGACCGATAATGGTAAGGCTTGGAAATAATACAATACCCTTGGTAGCACTCCCATTTTAATGGCATTAATTCTGCCTATCCAAGAGATTCACAGGGAACTACGCTTCTCCAGCCACTTTTTCATTGCATCTAATAAAGGTGGATAATTTGCCTGATACATAGATTCCAGGGAATTATTTATCTTCACTCCCAGATAACTTATACCCTTATCAGCCTTTACATACTGACCCACAGCCAATGACCGTTCCTCTGACCCCATTCCCCCTGATAAAATCATCATTTCGGATTTATGAGTTTTAATTTTCAGGTCTGCTACTTCCCCACATGTTTCCAGTTCTACTGTTAACCCTAATAGTGAATTAGAGAAATCAGTTACCGTAATGAGTAAATCATCGGCAAACGCCATTAATTTATGCTGCTCTCCTCCAAATTGTATGGCGCTAATATTTTTCTCCTCCCGAATCCTAGTTAAAAACGGTTCCAAATGTATCGCGCACAGAACCAGGGATAACGGGCATCCCTGTTTAGTACCCGTACCCCTAGACACCGTGATGCAATGTGACACATAGCCATTAATGGGCAACTGTAATACCGGAGACTGATCATTTGCCTTGACCATTCGTAAACATCTCGGCCCAAACCCCATTTTCTCCATGGTGTAAAACAAAAAAGACCGCCTCACACAGTCAAATGCTTTTTCTGCATCTAAAGTTAACAACCCCGTTGAAAGTCTTGTCTTATTTGCCTTCTCGACCAAATGACTCACATGTCTTATGTTGTCAAATGTTTGCCTTCCCTCAACAAACCAGACTGGTCCGGATGGATAAGTTTGGATATTAATTTCTTCAATCTGGATGCTAATATTTTAGTATACATTTTTGCATCAATGTTAATGAGTGCTATGGGTCTCTATGATATGCACTGTGTTGTATCTTTACCGGTTCGGGAAATAACACTACTTTTGCCTCTTCCATGTACTGTGTAATATATCCTGAACTAGCAAATGAATTAAAAAGAGAAGTCATCACTGGGGTTAGCATATCTTTATACGATTTATAAAACAATGCCGGAAAACCATCTGGTGCTGGAGCCTTATTTATTGGTAAAGACATGAGAGCTGTTTGTGAGTGATTCCCCCTTCCAGCTCTTCCGTTTCATCTGAATACATTTTATTTAACAAACAATGCTTCAAATAGGCTGCCTGAACGTCTTCATCTGGGGAGTTGGTGGTATATAGCGTAGAATAGTAGTCTGTGAATACCTTCAATATATCCTCTGAAGAAGAGCTAAAGGCTCCCGGTCCCGTTCTAATATGCAGGATCGCCCTTGCTTCCCCCTTTTTCCTCACCTGCCTTACCAAGATACGATCTTCTTTATTAGCTTTGATATAATACCGTTGTTTTAAAAATAATAAGGACTAAGGACTTCTCGGCCTGTCTAGTCTGTAGCAGATCTCATTGTCCCTTGATATGCCTAAATTCCCTCTTAAGAGTCACCCCCTATTTGTTTCCATTCTACTCATCACCCCTTCAATTGTAATTCTAACTTATTGCCTATTGAGGCAAGTTGTTTTTCACATATAACCTTCCTTGCAATTAACTCCCCTCATGGTAACCTTAAAAGCGTCCCACACTATCTGCTCTTGCATTCCCGGAGTCCTATTTATCTCGAAATACTCCCCAATTGTTCCCCCTAGCTCATCGCCTATGACTGGGTCCCCTTATAGATGATTAAAAAATGTCCAGCACCAAAGCCCGAACCCTTCTATTTCCTGGTGAATTTCTAATGATATGGGTGCGTGATCGGAGAGACTAATGGGGCCCAGTTCCATATTCTGTACTTGCCCCAGAAGCGTGGTGGATACCCAAATATAGTCAATCCACCAAAAGGACCAGTGTACCTGTGAGTAAAATGTATACCCTTTGATTCCCCTCTGGGTTTCTTTCCAAGCATCAACCATAGCCAACTGAGTCATACATGATTGCAATTTTTGTGTGGGGCTCCTTTAGGGTGAATATGATGTCACACTCCAATCTACCAAAGGATCTCAAGCTAAATGAAAATACCCTGTTATTATAATTTGTCCTACCGCAAATATCTTAAGTTTAGCCAATACGTCATGCAAAAATCTATCATGTCCCATATTTGGAGCATATATAGTGGCTATAGTTACAGTATATCGTATTCTCCCCAACTGAACACAAGTGAAAATATATCTACCTTCTTTGTCCACCTCCTTTGCACTTATATGCAATCCTGCCAAAACCTTGAAAGCTATCAGGACACCTCCTATCTTACCCCTACTGTTTGATTGCAGTATATGAGGATACCCCTTGATCCTTAATTTATGGCTGTCGATCTTACATATGTGGGTCTCTTGCAAGGTCACTATATCTGATTTTCCTTGCCATAAAAGGGTTTCTACTTAAAAAAAATTACTGGAGAATTTAAGCCCCTAATATTCATTCACAACAGTTAGATCCTGCTTTTACCTCCATCGACCGGTCCGTATGTTAATATTTCCCATAGCATCTGTCCCCCATAACCCACTCTTGTCCTGCCCTTTTCTCCTGTTCCCCCACATCCCCCCTAACACTCTGGTCGGACTTAACCCTTTCCACCCCCTCACCCATGCAACAAGCCATGGGGGTTGAGTCTCACCAAACACCCAGAGTTAAGTTGTGAGGGTCTACTAGGACCTATTCATTCCCCAAATTCCAAGCGCCAGGATCACGTCCCACTTTTCTCGGATCGACCTCACCACCAATCAACCTCCCTGTGGTTTATTACTCTAGTAATGCCCATGTTAATCCAGGTCATACCCCTTCCTCCAGGTCCGGACCTTAATGTACCTATTTTTCCCTCAAGGGCAAGTGGATTTGTCCATTGGTTTACCGGGACCACTCAGGTCCCTCTTCCTCAATGATAGTTCTTACCCTTTTCTCCATTCCCATTGTTTAGTTTTTGCTGTCTCTCATAGCGGCCTAGAATCTTGCTGGGCGCTCTCTTTCTCCTCAATTTCCATGATTCTAAGTCCTTCGCAGGTAGTAATGCAGTGTTGGTGTCCCTGCCATGAAAACAACAATCCAAATGGGAACGTCCATCTATATTGTACTTGAGCCTGCGATAGAGCTTTGACCACAGGCCCCACCATTTTCCGCTTCACCAATGTGGGTTGAGCTAAATCTTGGTATAATTGTATTTCAGCACCATTCACTTTGATGGGACTTGTCTTTCTTGCCATCTGCAGAATAGCCTCCTTTTAACCATATCATTGGAAAGCCGTTACTACGTCTCATGGTCTAGACCGCGGTTACACTCTTCTAGGACCCTCACAATGAATATCGTCTTGGGATACCTCTCCCCCAATTCTAGCTCAACGAGATCTGCAAAAACCTGTTGCATAGTGTCTTTTAGATATGGGTCCTCAACTCCTTCAGAAAAACCTTTCACCCTAATGTTAGATCTCCTAGAGCAATTTTCAAGATCTTCAGTCTGGATCTCTAAATTATGTGTGGCCATTGCGACTTTCTCTGCTAATGCATCTGTCTTGCACGTATCCTCAACCAAGTCTTGGATGACATTCTCCATGGTAACCACTCTCTCTCCCAGTTCAATATTATCACCTTTCACCTCTTACAGGGATTGAACTAATTCCGATATAATCCAAGCTGTGCCTGCAATGTCTCTGTCATCTGGTCACTGAACTCTTTAAAGCACTTTTGAGTAACGTCTTTGGTTACTGCCTGCCCAGTTGTCTATATTGGGGATCCTCCCAATCCCCTCCTGCTCCTAGGAGATCTGTTCTTCCTTGGCATGGTGTCCCCTTCCTTCCGCCAAAATGTTTGAAGCACACCGTTTTGTTGTTTCTTTGTCAATTTGAGAGAAGAGACCCCCTCTATGGGTTCTTTAATCTTGTTTGAAGGGTTGGGGGTATCCCTCTTTTTCAGTTGTTAATAATATTCCTGTTGATGCACCTTAATCTAAATTTCTATATTCTCCTTCTGCTGAAAACTTCCACAGAGCAACGACCACACCCTCTCAGTCTCCTCAATTAGGGCCGCCAAGGCCCCTAACCCTGCGCCAAAGCCAAGAACTTCTAACGTTCACCTTTTCTTTCTTTTTATTCCTGTTGCAAGAGGTGCCTCTCCCCAAGGTCCCCCTTCCACCTTGCATCTCAATAAGTCCTCCTTCTAGTAGGCCTCTTGTAACTGTGGCAGTACCTCTATCCGCAGACTCTGTCACAGTGTGACTCCCTCCTCATCCACCTTAGCTTGCATCCCGATTGTGGCATGGTCCACTCAATTCAGAATCCTGGTGACACCAATCTCCTTCACACCCTGGGTCGCCTTCTCCTTCTCTGCCCACTGACACCTATGTCTCCATGTACAGGCCATCCAGTGGCTGCCTTAAAGTCACTCTCCAACTGAGTAGGGCAGTGAACGGTGGAAACCTTCTCCGCAGTATCTACCTACTATCTCTGCAGCTACCAAGGGAAAGATAGCCAGCCGATTCCTCTGGAGCCCTCCTGTACTTCCCACTGACAAAATGGTGGGCGCCGCCTCACTGCAATGTCTCCTTATTGTTTTCACGGAATCCTTCTCCTCGCCAGACTTCTCACAATCCCGCAATATCAGCTGGGCCAGTGCGTTGGTAGATAAACAACAAAGGGGAGCGGGGGGTATTTCACTCAAAATCTTCACTGCATAAGTGGAGCCGAGCAGGAGACCTCTCCTTACAGTGTTGGTGTCCCGGCGCTAATCTTGGATAAAATGGTAGGTTATTTTTATAGCCCTTTTGGGCCATTTCCAAGATGGTGGTGCACAGATGTTTTCACTGCCTATCAGAAGCCCAAGAAGTCAGGAATGGGGAATAAAGGACGCTACAAATTGACACCCTATGCCCTATTTTACTTGAAGTAGGTAGGAGAGGAGGGGACATCTGCTGATTTCCTCAAGCTGATCAAGCCGTTCGATAAAAGCTGATAGCGTGGAAAGGTAACAGTGCAGGTCCACTCTGAGGCAGTTCAAGAGAGAACAGAGAGGATCGCACTACACACCCAGAGAGTGATGAAGTGATTAAGTTATATTGATGCAGGGGTGGACTGCCTTATCGGCCTCTGCACCATGGGCCTCTTTTGTGTGGTAACCCATGTTATTTCCAAATTTTCTCATAGGAAAAGGGTTGGGATTAGTGAAAATGTGTAAAATGGGGCCACTTTGAAAATTATTGTCAGGGCCTATTTCGGTTCCGAGTCCACCCCTGTATTGATGTTCTTCAGTTTAGGGATGTTGTTTAGCAGGGACGAGGGGTGTCATGGGCATGAGGTTGATATCACTTATGAACCTGGTATGGGGAACTGCTAGGAGTATTGGAGAAGTTTGTAAAGCACGGAAGGCAGCAGAGCAAGAAATTGTGGATGGTTTGATCTCTTCTTCAATACAAGATCAATGTAGGGCTTGTTTTTGTTGGACACCACTGGGAAGAGGTGTGGGGGTTGGACAAAATGTGCATGTACAACAAAAGAGTCATATACAATACTGGAATCTGGACATCGAATCCTCAGTCTTATAACCCCAAACAATAGGGTCCGCTGTCTGAGGCAAACCTGCATAGTGAAGGATGAGATAGTATCCCTCCAGGAGACACTCCTGATATTGGGGATAGTGGGATTGATATGGACTTCTTCCCAAAGTGCCATGGTAATTATTCAGCCTACAAAGACTTTCTATTAACTCTTGAACAAGTATTAATGGACACTTTGTGGTGGCCTCAGGGACGGCAGCAGACACTGCTCTATCCATTGTCTCAATAGAGGCACCCAAACCAAAACCAAGAACCCCACTTCTTGAAATGTCTGAAGCTGGTGGCTGCCATGAGTAATGGAGAGCTTATTGTAGTGGGGCATCTTAATCTAATTTCTGATCTGGCGCGCAATTGCTCTAAAAGTTCCCTTCACCCAGCCATAGCAGCCATGCCATCTAAACGGAAAGACAAATCAAGAATTCTTGTGTTAGTGATCATTATTGGATTTACAGCTAAAGTCTCTAATTTAACAATGTTCATAGGTTCTTTCTCTATGATTGATGCTATAATCCTTAGACAATACTTAAAATAGCAGGGGAGGCCACTATAGGTGCAATCTCAATTTCAGACCATGCCCCAGTCTCCATTAATATAAGGCTTGGGAGGAATGTGTTCTTAGAGACTCTGTTTATAGAAGAAAATTACTCAAATCCCACTTGTCTGCCAATTACACATGGGATCCTCTCCCACAGGTGGTATGGGTTGCAACAAAGGTAGTCCTTAGATGCCAGCTCATGGATCTCTCATCCACAGCCAAGAAATTGCAGAGTTTCATTGAATGTGACTTTAGGTCCGCAGTGGCGGATTACAAAAGAATTCACACAACAAAGGGGGACCCCTTGGTCCTCAAAAAACATCCTGTATGGGGAGCCTAATTGGCTTAACAATGCTTTTCAAATGCAGTAAAAATCAAATCTGGTTCTTTCCAAAACAAACAACTTCAAATCAAATGAAATAAAGCCTTCTTCCAGAGAATGGTAAGGCATACATGTCAACATTCTGAAGCACCTGGGAGGGAGATTTCATCAGAGAAATCGGGAGAAGTAAATGTTCTCGGTTCCATGTCTTTTCATCGCGTGATGTTTTTTTCCCGCACATTTTTTACCGAAAAAACCCATCAAATATTTTTTACATTCTTTTTGGGGGGCTATCCCTCCCAAACATCCCATTCCCTTAACTTTTTTATCTTTTCCCAAACACCCACACCCCATATGTAGAATTTCTAACCCCCCAAAAAATTTGATGGGTTTTTTCATTAAAAAATTTATGGTAAAAAACCCGCAAAAAAACGTCCTGCAATGAAAGGACGTTGTACCAATTTTCCCATAGGAAAGCTTTGTTGTTAGAATTATTTTAGGTGGGAGAAAGTGAAAAATAGCAATATGTTTCAATGAACAATCAGGAGTCTCCCACCTACATCAGGGGAGGTTGGCATATGTGACAAGCTGTGAGGAATTCAACCAACCGCACAGGGAGAGTGCGCTCGCCTGGGCTTTTTTGATTTTTTGATAATGAAAATGAATGATGGGAGATCAACCTTTGAGAAATGTGTGAGGCCATTCCGCACACATTTCATCTGCTTCCCGCATGAAACACATAATCACGTGTACTCCGGGAAGACACAGTCTACGGGCGCCATCTACCCCTGTCATATTCTGCTGGAATGTGACAGCCACGGTACATCAAAGCATCTCAAGAAGGGGAAAAGCACACCTTCCTCCTGACATGGGCAGCCTAATTTAAATATCAAAGGCTCCATGGATCTGCTTCCCTGTTGTGTTAATTCAGCTAGTGGCAGTGCATACTAACAAGAGCAATTGAGGCAAGCCTGAAGGTGCTTGGTTACCGAACAAGACAACAGGAAAGCGGGGCTAACACCCCTTTGGTATGCAATGTGTCAGCTTGAAGCTAGTTCCCACCTCTCTGTATGAAAGGCTGTGAATGGCCTGCCTAGGTCCAGCAGTTACCGCAAGTGTCCCTGCAGAGCAGACCACTTTCAGAGGGATGGCGAATGTGATTTGGGGGAGACAGAAAGTCTGCTCCCATCACAAACTTCAAGGGAGACCGATGCTTTAATCAAGAGTCACAGAGGGCTTAGTTTATCAGATAGACACTTTGGTCTACAACAGACAGGAAGATGGGTGGGACTTAGGTATATGTTGTCCCCCTTATCTGTCCTCTTGCAGAGCACTATGGTCCTGACCTCATGCATAACAGAAGATTGTTGGTGGGGACCCAGGATTGGTTCATTAAGGTGGGTTTACCCTGCACCAATCAATGAGGCCCATTTGACTTTAAGAGAGGGCTGAACCCCTCACTTGACAGATCATCCGACGACTTCGAAAGGAGTAAGAAGAAGGACTCATTTGCACCTGGGCTGAAGGTACAGTCTATCTACATCTTCTGCCAGTGAAGGAAGGCCAGGTGTTCCAAGAGGGAAGCAAGATCCCTCCCCTAAACATCTCCTAGGTAACAGAGGGAGATACTGGACTCAGAGGACCCATCCAGCAGCTCCAGAACCGGTACCTAGCCAGCACACAGTGTGCCCTGCTAGGTTCTGCCAGCAAGCTTCCTAGGTGAGAAGTGCCAAAGAGTATTTGAACTAAGGACAAGCCTGTTGCCTGCAAACACTCTGTTGAGCTTTGGGCCGTCCACCTTGAAAGGACAACACAAGCCTCGCAAAGTAGCTAGGAGGAGTGCCAGACAAGCCTCATCCAGCGTCCATCTTTGAAGGACATTTTCGAGACAGTCAAGTCCTCGAACCACATCCGGCTGCACCACTGATGGTTGTCACGCTGCAGTCACCAGAGCCATCTGAGACGCTTTCGACCAGCGCTTCAGATCCGCCAACCAGCACAGAGAAAATGATTCTTGGCACAGAGGCGCCGCACCGGCCAGCCTGCAGTCGTCCGTCCAGCCTTGGTTACCGAACTGCCGGCTGCCTGATACCCGCAACAGTCTCCCACCACTCACTCTGTCTCAGGATCTGAGAAGCACCCTGGAACTGCCTAGATGCTGTCGAACACCAAAAACTTCTTCAGCACTAGGTTCTCCCCCTAGAGACAGTTACGACCCTTTGCCTTGTTTGTGCTGGAACCAATAACCTTGAACAGTAAGACTGATTACTTTACCAACTACCCACCTGTCAGTATCCAAAGTGCATCCCTTTCTTTCATGAAACCGTCTGTCCTCTGTGTTCCTTTACAAGATGGGTTGCATTTTTTAGTGTGCTAGAACTGTCTGTTGTGATAATAATAAAGTAGATATTTGTATACAACCTTGACTGGACAGTCCCTTTTATCATTGGGTAATAATTGTATTTTTGCTGTGTTGCCACTAACCAATGAACCACAACCTTGCAGAGATAAGCTTGTTGTTATGTCTATGTTACCAAAAATTGGACAAGGAGGTCTTAAAATTCACTTGTATTCCAATCTGTCTGTATCCCTTCTGGTGTACTAGAGGTGTGCGGTGATTGATGTTTTAGAAACCGATATTCATCCCGGGACCACTAGTGCCACAGAAGTTGATTCGTCTCACAAGGTCAGATGAAAGATTGTTGAGGACTTAGAGGGATCGGGTTTGGAATTCACCAAATTTTATAAATCTTTATCAAATCTAAGGTTTTTATCCTTTCAGTCTAGTTACAATATGTGGATGACGTGCAGATCGTCTCTATAATCCGGAAACAGAGTGAAGAACTTGTTCTCTCGATCTCAGTCGAGAACTTTCTGGGATCTAATAAAAAAAATTAAACTGGCTGGAAGGCTTTATGGGGCAATTTTATGGGAAATGTGTTGCAATTCTAGGATCTCATCTAGTAACATGGTTCAGTCATTTCATGGAGACAGACCATGTAACTGACACTATCACAATCATCCGCAAACGCGAAAAGGACCCATCCTCGGTAATATCAATGGACAGCACTGCTGCAGGATCCCAGCTGAATGAATGGAAACAGTTCTTACTGTTACTCTCAATCCTAATCAATCTGGCACTATCCCAAATAGGAAAACATTCTATGATAGCAGGAGGTTCCTCGGTTAGACAGAGGTTTCATGACTGAAGTTAAGATGAGGATGATATTGGCAAATGGCCAAATACAGAGACCTAGTGTAGAGGTAGAGGCTCCCTAGTACAGGCACAAAACAAGGCTGTCCGCAATCCTCCTCCCGTTTAACCTAATCATGGAGCCCCTTCTGATGACATAAGAAACTGGGCTGACATTCATGGCATAGGATGGGGAGAGAGAGACACATAAACCATATATAATCGCTGTCAATATAATTCTAACAGTGATGGACCCAGAACTCTCCCTCCTGGCAATATTAAGGGAGGCCGATGCATTTGGGTTTTTTGTGCTCAATGTTAACACACTGCAGTACAAAATCTTGACCTTGAACCTCCCATTTAGAAAGCAGAGGTGTTAAAACATGAGGTCTCCAATAACAGGGCTAAGAAGCTGATGAAATTGTTAGGTTGTTTTTGACCCCATTGGTCGAACCTTTTACTGCTGCCAACTTCCCATGCTGATTTGAAATGGTACTTTTACAAAACTGAAACCTGAGTTGGAAGGTTGTGAATGAATCATAGCCTTGCTCTGAGAAACACATTAGACCATCGTCCTTCAGCCTGTCACTAAAGAAGTGCAAAGGCCATATGCAAATAGGAGTGATGCTAAACCAAAAGGGGTGGTCCAGCCCAGCCTGCTAGGTCAAATCACATCTGCATGAGATCACAATTAACCCTAGACATGTTGCCGCCTCAATGGCTGTCATCTTAGAGGTATAATGAAGGTCTCTACACAACCAGCTCAGGACCCAAGGTTGGGCATCCCAACCAGGGTGAATGTTGCAAAACTCAGGAGTGATGGATGAAAGGGTTTTAATGAATCATTACCACTAGCATTGCTCTTGGCAACCTTGTAAATTACAAGGCCTAGTAGTTTGGCTGGACTTCCTCCATTAGTAGCAGGAAGAAGAGTGATTTGCATTAGTTGGTCTTTGTCTCTAGCCGTTTAGAAGAGCTAAAAATAATTATGAAATTGAAGCTGCCCAGAGCAAAGTCAATGGCTATGATTAATTCATAGATTTCTATTCATCACTTTCTGGTTTCTATTTCAGATGAGGCAGAAGTATCTACATAGGTGGAAGGGCCTTTACACTTCTTGGCTGGCAAGTATCACCATTGATAAAAAAAAGAACGGACTGCTCTGCCTCATAGTTCGTTCCAGGCACTCGCTATACAATGTCCAAGTGCTAATTGGTAAGGCTACAGAAAGCCGTGCTGCACTTCCTTTAGTGAGGTGCAGGAGGGAGGGGGAAAGGATGCAACTCTAGTTTGGAATCTTACCAAGCGACTCAAGTTAGGGTAGTGGGAGAATGAATACAAAGTCAATTGGAAAATCCTCATTCTTTATGGAGGCAGTGGTTGAGGCCTGGTGATTGGGGCCCACTTATGGAAAAAAACTGTCTCTCGCAACCCCACAAACCCCACTCTAAACAATTGGATCGCTAAGCTAGTACTGGAAGTATGGGATGGTATTACTTAAATGGAGGTGGTGATATTCTTGCCCACCTAATTTTACCACGGAACTAGAAGGTCAGGTCTTATAGAGGGGGCACGCAAGAGGATGCTCCAAACTGGGTGATTCATTTGGCACTACCAAAGTTTCACTTAATGTATATTGAACTATGTTCTGATGGAAAACGACAGACAATGATACTTCCAATTAAGGCAGAGGGAGCTGCATGGAGGCAATAAAATAGAAGGTATTCGGGCCCCCAAAGACTTTGAAAAGACTGTATAGAGCACGTATAATGAGCTATTCTCACTAGGAGACACGTGAGATAAATAAAGGGCAGCTGGAGAAAAAGACCTGGGAGTCCCCATAAAAGACTCTACTAACCCGATTAGTATCAAGTATCGAGCTGCTGTCCCGGTGGTACCGGCCCGCCCCTACTTAGGAAATGCTGAAATAGCTGTGGGGGAATGGACGGGATGATAGCTCTGGGGCAAAGCGTTTGTCTTTGAAGCAAGCACGATATAAAAGCGCTTTACATCTGGTGGGACTGGCCAGTCCTCAGAGGGTTTTGGTTGGAAGTTAAATCCTCTGTCAAGGAGATATGGGGCTACTCAATGCCCAATGGCCTTATGCTTGCCCTATTCAAGGTGTCATTTGAGGACCATACAGGTCCAGATGTACACTTGACATATAGCATTGTCTTTATCAATCTCAATATACTCTGTTTGCCCTCCTGATCAACCCCATCAGAGGCCTCTCATTAGCTTCTGAGGTGCCTCAGCGAGTGTACGCGATCCAACGTCAGTGGCTAGGATTAGTGTTCTAGGCCAAAAAAGCAGTTGACAACCAGCAAGACCAAATCTGGATACAATGGGTGAATAATGGCAACAACAGTTGGGTCGCAGGCCGCCCCTCTTTTGAATTGCTATGGCAGTGTTTGCTGTTTCGTGGGGCTGCAAGTAATTACTTAGGAAGGATAACAGTTGAATTGGCTCTTCCATAATTCAAATACTTGACCTCAGCGTGAACGCATGCTTCAGCAGCAATCGCGTCACTGATTGAGATATCTCACCACATTCAAGAAATTAGTACTAAATTAGATTTGTGAAATACTGAAACAAAGATATGCTCAAACAGGATACTTTGAACACACCGAAATCCTATAATAAACTTTTACATCCGTTAAGGCTGCGGTCTTCAATCTGTGGCTCTCTAGATGTGTTTGACTATGACATCCATCATCCCTTCCCATCGGCTATATGGCTATATATGGCTCATGGGGCGGGTAGTCCAAAACATCAGGAGAGCCCAAGGTTGTAGACCACTCTTTGATAATAACACCAAAGTTCAAAAAGCTCCAGTGTCAATGCAGGGCAATGACTGCGACCAACTGTGGCTAATCAATGACAGAAAGGGCAACTCACACTCCTTCCGTAGCTTGGAATTGTTCTCGCACTATTTCTAGTCCCTCTGCTTCAGTCCTAGGTTTGATTTTTACAACACAAAAACAGGCCTGTTGTGAGCTTTCAAAGACTTCCTCTCAGGTCTTAGTTATTTTCAAGTTGAACAATGAGTGGGCAATGCAGCTTGCAGAGGTTTTTCATCACAAGGGTGGTTTTTGCTTGTATTCACAAGCAGATAAGGTTGCACAATCAGAAGAACTCGGAGGGGACAACATTCTCCCTTTTGCAGGAGCTTTACACAGAGCCTCGAGGTTACAGCCAATGATCCCCTCTGAAAGCCATTCGAACAAAAAGGGCCCAGGGACGGTACTTCCTGGTCCACGGATCACTCATTTTCTGGAGATAGGGGTAAAATGTCTGCAGTGACTAAACTCGTTTCCAGAGGCCATAGGTGGTTGGCAGGCAGCAATCTGCTTCACTGCTTGTAGGGGACTACCTTTGAACTGTACATGTCTTTGGCAAGGAACCTGTCATCTCCTGTATGTGATCATTGTTAATGATCTATGTAGTCAGTTCTGTAGGTCACCCTGGCAAGGAAAGTCCCTACTTGTAACACACCTAGGTGTTACCCTCACTCTGTTTCAAAAGGTAACACTAAATACTATCGGTTTACCGAATTTCACCTGAAATCCAGCTATTCAGCTTCAGCCGAATCCTTTCTGGAAGACTCACTCAAAGTCAAAGTCCACTTTCTATGATTAGCTATCTTCTCTCTGTTTGAGGGATGATAGCCTATCTCAGAGCTTTTTGCTGATTGGCTGCTGTAGCTTTACCTTGTCAATATTTTGTAGTTTGCTCACAGAGCCTCTACAGAGGAAATCCTTGGAGACCCTCCATGAGCAAAATACATTCACCACACCAGCGAAGGTGGCATTTACATAACCTGCCAATATATAATATACTGCAGGAGGCATGTTATGGAAATGATGCAGCGTTTTATTATGGATACATGGACATTTTAATAATTTAACCGATCAGAATATGTGCATGTATTTAGGAAGAGGGTGTTGGAGATAGGGTGATAGTTAGCCAGGCAGGAGGGGTCAGCAGATGGCTTTTTTAGGGGAGAGTGCCCAAGTAAGTGCTTGAGGCATAGAGGGAAAGAGCAAGTGGTAAAGGAGTGGTTACAGAAGTCGGCAAGGGCCGGGCAAGAGAGGAGATGTTTTCCTTAATAGATCTAGAAGACCCATTTGGATGAGACCTTCATAGAGCGGACACATTTAGACACCTCATCAGGTGCAGTGGAGAGATTCTTCTCCCTAACTAGGCCCCACCAGAAGGCCCAAAACATGCTTTTGGGGGCAGGCGGCCCGCACTAAAGACCCCCGTCCCCAATTTTTATGCGCTATTTCCATAATATGTCCCCAGCAATATATTAAACTAATATACTGCTGAAGGGAGCCTGCCAAGGCTCCCCTGAGAAAAAAATGATATCCATCCTCTCCCTGTCGGTGCGCATTTATTTTGCGTGGTAACATATGTTAGGGAGAATTCTCTGTTTAGGCTGAATTTCCTAACCTAGTGAGTCCCCCAGCAGCTTTGCTGGATTTTTGGGGTTTATTTTGTTTCTCCTGCCAAGAGTGAGACTCTTTTACCCTCACTCTTGGACATGATTTGAGTGTGTTTCTTTGAATCTAGAAGTGTTTAATGCGCTATGGGGTCTTTTACTCCATAGGGTTTCATGTGTTTTTGTGATGTGTGTTAAACAGCACCCTCAGTGCAGTGACACAGGGCTGTCTTAGTGACCCCCCAGTATAGACTCCATACCCTGGGACTGACTACTGTCTCCCAGGGCATGTAAAGTCACCATTGACGTACCGGCTGGGGCAATTCGATTACCCCAGGGTCTGTTAGTCGAGGGGGCACGTCTCCGTCCCCCCGGATCGAGTTTTGGCTGGTGGCAGTGGATACTATTTTTTATATTCAACCGCGAATATTTTCCTATGGGATTTCCCATTATTTTAGGCTACTATCTTTATTTAATTATTTACGGTAGCCTCGATCATACCGCCGGTTTATTTAATTAATATTAATTCTCCGGTTGGTATTTTTTGCCAAAACTTGATTCTAAAATGGCGTTTGTGTTCTCTTCTGTGACTCCAACCCAAGTCGAGCCCTTTGTTCCACTTTTTGGTGGGCTTCTCCACAGAAGCCCTCCAAAGTGGTGCCACTCTGTCTGGGGTACTTAGGAGGGGTGGAGGGGAATTTAGGCACCCTGGACTGAGTTGCCTAGGCAACTCAAGTCGCACTCCATCCTGATTGGCCCAAGTGGTGAGGGGGCCGGCTCACCACTTAGCATGTTTGAGTGACAGCTAGGCTGAGTGAAGGGGGGTTTGCTGCATAAAAGCAGGGCTTTGGGGACTGGAACTTCAGAAGTCGCCAGAGGACCTAAGAATCCGACGATGGAGAAGCTGAGCCGACCTGCCACGACACCACCACCGGTGGAGCCCTGCTGGACCGCCTCACCACTTTTCCCAACGACAGAGGAGATCTCCCGCCGGAGAGTCTTCTTCCTTTGACTGGTGGGGATAACCAGTTTCACCGTCTTTTCGCTTTCCCGACGTACCTCGTGGCCGCCTTGCCCGTGCCAAGCACCCCGGCAACCGGGATACCACATTTTACCACAACCACGAAACCAAGGTACCACCTTTAACCGGAAAACTCCGCGGCTGGTTTCTTCCCTGGTAATGCAACGACCTTCATCTTTCCTCCAAGTCGAGATCTTCTCTTCCCCTGGACGACGCAACTTGCACCTACTACCACGAACAACTGTCACCGCTGGAGGATCCTTCCCACTTAAGGTACCGTGTCCCGTCTGGCTTCCCTTGCTACCGACTGTACGGGGTAGATTTAGCCCCCGGCTTTCGAACCTGGGTTAGCCTGGGACACCTTGGCTAAACTTTTCTAAGCCTCTCTAAACTCTTCTTGAACCCTCTGCAAGACTTTCTAAGCCTAGTGTAACTGTGTGATCTTGAGCGCATTTGTGCTCTGCTCCCTCTCAGAGTGGGCCCAACCTTTGGACTTTGGCTCACCAGTGACTTTTTGCTCTCTGCCTTGCTAACAGTGTTCCTGGATCATAGAGTGGTGTACCTCTTCATATTCTGTCTTTCCCCCCCCTTTCTCACAAACTTATTAGAGTGCAATCTAGTTAAGCGCTCACCTCTGTATGAAAATAAGTGGTGTTTTACTGTGATTTATCTAATAGGGAAAAAGGGGTGTATATATCATAATAGTAACTGTGTTTAGAATATTTTTCAATAAGAGTGCTGAAGTGTTTCAACTGTGTGTTTTTTAATAAATAATTATATACTTTGATAACAAAGCTCTGGTCAGTGTTTGATTGTATTATTGTATCTGAGTGCCTATTGAGTATACTTTGCATACTGCCTAACTCTTCTTGAGGGAAGTCTGACTGCTCAGCCACAGCTACCAGGTAAATCTGGGTGGTACAGACTGCTACCAAGTGGGTTTACTGCCAACACCTGTAGTCTTAAATCTTTTGCAGTGTTCCCTAAGGGAACTGCACAGGTTTCTGCCTAACAACATAATATATAAGGGATGTTTTAATGGGGTAATATTCCAGGCCTTCAGTGGGGCAGTCTGAGACCAAAAGTGCATTTAAAAAAAATAATTGGGGGCAGTGGACTTTAGCAGAGGCCGCCCTCCCCAAAAGCATGTTTTGGGCATGCTGTTGGGGCTTAGTTGGGGGGGGAGAATGCCTCTAATGGTGGGATGAGGCGGGCGCAGGTCTAGGAGCCGTGAGGGGGTTGAAGAGGTCTCAACTTCAAAAAATGCCAGATCCCTAACACGCTTCTTCTCAAAGGAGAGCACGGGTGTTAGGGGTCTATCTTTCCGCTACAGCCCTCATCACCCCCTCGCCCAGTATCTTTCCCCACTGGGAATGGGCAAAGGGGGTGAACACACCACTCAATCCCACCAATGGAAATAAAAAAAAAAGAAACGTACCTTCTGCGACCATCGTGAAATAGATGCAGCTTGGAAGACAGTTTGGGTTGCAAAGCAAACACAAACAGCCTTTCGGGCTGCATTGATTTCTTGGTGTAGTGCCCCCGGATCCAAAATGGCTGCACCACCACCCCACCTACTGAGGCCCAACCCCGTCACACTGAGCATGTGTGGTGGGGGCCATATTGGATTGGGGTGCTGCTCACTTAAGCAGCAGCCTGATCCTTTTTTTTACATTTTCAGACTGTGGGTGTGCGCCTCCCTGGACAAGAAACCGCAGAACCTTCAGTTTGAATAACACTGCTCTAGCAATATATAATATATTGCTGGAGAAACGTTATGGAAATGGTACAGCATTTTCCTGTGGATACATGAACGTGAACTAATTAAAACTGCATGCATCCATAGGAAATAGCTCTATCATTTCCATAGCATGCCTCAAGCATTATATTATATCATGCTAGAAGCACATTGCCTCCAGCAGTATATTAAGATGAAATGGCAAAGCATTGCCTATGGATACATGCACATTTTATGATCAGTTTAATAATTAAACCAATCAGAAAATGTGCATGTATCCATAGGAAAATGCTGCGCCACTTCCATAACGTGCCTCTACCACTATATATAGGCAATAACACCCGTGGTTACGGCCCGGGACCTGAGTTAATGCAGAAACCCGGGGTGCAGATAGCAATGTATTTTGTATGAATGAACGTGACATGCTTGCAGTGTCCCATTAATTCATACAACAAACATACCTAAGATGGCCGCTGTGGAGCCGTAACAACCCTGGAGGCTGGAGCTGTGGCAGCGATTGTGCTGCCGCAAAAACAATTAGTTGAGTGGGGTAGGGCACTGGGAAGGGAACAGTGACCCGAGGGGAGGGAGAAGAAGGTGGCGCAGTGTGGGAGCAGCCATCAGGTTTCTTGGAGCGCAGGCTTGGATCGTGGGATTCAGCCCATGATCCGAGGAACCTGATCGGCTGGCTCCTCCACCCTATGTGCTAATAAACTTACTTCTGTAGCAACAAGGGCAGGGTCCACACTTTGCCCCCAAATACTTGGGTCAACTATTTGGACTTCAGCCGAATAGAAATTTCACTATTCAATATATCCCTACTAAATAGCAATATTAGATGGTGTGAAAGGCGGAATACTAGAAGCTTTCAAACTCTCAGCAGAGGGATTATTTCTCTTTCAGGATCAATGAGGTCTGGGTAAAATGTGGTGGGAGCTTGTGAGCAAAAAGTGACTAGTACAATCTTCCACTCTGACCGACCCGCATCACGGCATGGAGTGGGTAGCTCTTGGAGTTACTTCTCAATGGAAATTGAATGGGAAAGGAAGAAAGAAACTGTTCTGGGACATTGAACACTTGAGATGTATTATGACAAAACGGATTTACAAGAAATGTTTTTAACAGTTGTCTTTAATCTCAGGAAACAATTGTATATCTTTTATGTGCGCCTGCTTATTCTCAGACTGCACTGGATTTTTGTTACATTCACATGTATGCACATTCTTTGAATGTTCTTAGGCTATGTCATGGATTTCATTACTCGAGAAGTGTACTCTGAGACAAGCGAGCAGACCATCAGATTCTTTCTTGGCCCGATATCAAACCATATCTTCATATCCTTTCCTATGGATCCTGTGGGATGTTTTTACCCATGCATCCGAGCCCTACCACAAAAAACTATGCAGTACTGGCATTGAAAACATCATGATGGCCAGAGCTTCCCAGAAAATGCCCAGGGAAATGCATGAAGAATAGGCTGCCACCCATTTTTGCCGATGTTATGGGCACAGAAGGGCACTGCCTAAAACCACCATTGGACTACCCACACAGTAGCCTGAAACCATCGGGAATGGCAATGCTGATTGCCAAAAGCAACCTAGAACTGTGGGGAATTCATTTCTTAAATCCCAAAAATGGTTGCATTACCAGTACTCACCACTATCAGAAAGCTGGCGTTTTAAAACAACACCAGACATTTGTGTAAAACTGAATAAATGAACCCAAAGCAGGCCAAAGAAAGACTTACTAAGAGGTGGATACAATGTAAAGTTATATTCTGAAGTGACTTGAAGGTTTATAACAAGACTGGCTGAGCTCTGCAGGTCTGCAGCGGCTTAAACTGAAACTGGATTTAAAATTACCAAAAATCGAAATGTGTAAATAAACTGAGGGACAGACCTGTGACTGCCACATAGTTTGTCACTGTTAAAATGTCATAGTTTTGAACTTAGAATCAGCATTCTAGCTGCATATGTAAAATTTGTCTTGACTAGGGAACAAAAAGTGACATTTTATCTGAAACCTGGCTTAATGAAACTGAATTCTGCCCACCAGCTACCCCCGACAGGAGTTGAGACTTGCACAACAGCTGTGTTCCCAGGCGTAGCTGCCTTTTGCTGTTCCCAGCAAAAGGGATATGACACTTCTCTGATTGAATTACCTGGGCTCTGCAGGAAATTGAACAAAGCCCTGTCCTGACTCAGGCAAATGTTTTATTATGGGGGTCGTAAAAGTGGCTTCCTCCTGGAAGGAAAGGGGAGGAGCACTGCCTGTAAGAGCAAGCTGGCTTGGCAGAACTGGAAAAACCAGAAATTCAACCTTGTGCTGGGGGAAACCACACCCCTTTGGGGCCAGAACATAAATCTAAAAAGATGGATCATTCATAGAGCGGACTTGTGAACATTTTATAAGTGATATCATTATTCTTGTGATTTTTCTGTGCACATTTGAAGACGTGGTAGGACCCGGTGGTATGTTCAGGGGGGTTTTAGCAGAAAAGAGGATATTACTCTAAATGTATGTATGTTAAAAATCTGACACTCCACCACCTAATGCCCACACACCATGGGCACATCTGTGTAAATGCGGGGAAAAATCCAATATTGGTAACCCGACTAAAAAGTGAAATATGTTGCCATTTTTGAACCCAAGCTCCTAGGAAGAGCAGATTTGGGACAGAGACTACCTCATGTGATAGGTAATATGTACATGCAATGACAAACCACTATGTATTTGAGAAATGTGCATTTTGAATCAAATATAGATTTGTGGGCAAACTGACCAGGGGAGGATCCTCTGACCCATAAAACCTACAACATCACTCTGACTCACAGTTCCTTCCCCAATCATGGGAGAGGGGAGAATTGGGCCAATGACAAGTTGAAAGAGGGGCTGGCTAGTGATGCTGCACACACACCCACTTTCAAAACACATAAAAGCAGACAGTCAGGACAGATAGAGACATTCAATTCCATTTGCTGCGGAGCATGCTGATCGACGACTTCACATCCAGAGATCCAGACTTCAAATCCATCAATCTCCAGAACCTGTAGCAGTACCTAGAAAGCAGAGCAGTATCCAGAATCCAGAGAGGCTAGACCAGCAGAGCAGAGCTGACCCAGACCGCTGTTAGCAGAACCAGAGAGCTGACCCAGATCACTGTAAAGAGACCCAGGCCAGACCAGAGTCCAGTCCAAAACCTGACCAGATCCGTGGCGAGGCCTAATTCAAAAATATATTGTGAGTACCTAGCAGAACTGTGCAGAACCAATCTCTTAATTAAAATAATATAATTCAATCTATTTTAATCTAACCAGAACTGCCTCCTAACTGTCACCTGTCATTTACAAAGCTTTCACCTGTCATTTTCTATCTGCAAGCTGTAACCTGTCGCTTTGAACTTTTAAAATTTCAAATCAAAAAAACTACCTCCTCATACCTTTGCCGTAATCACGATTCTCGCACTCGCGAATTGTACCGCGATTTGCGATTTGGTTAAAAATCCAGTCACGTGTGAAAACAGCAGCTTCCTTGCTTTCCTTGCTAAAAATTCGTTTGCCTCTTAAGAACCATCCCTGAATCATTGCTAGAGTGAGCCTGGACTAATATTAACTAGATACCACTCACCCTGAACCTCTAGAGGGAATTAAAAGCATTTTAGCATATTTTTCACTTCATTGCCAGCACATATAAAAGCATTTTAGCATATTTTTCACTTCATTGCCAGCACATATAAAAGCATTTTGGGCCTGTGTTTCAAACTTCTGTAGTCTAAGCTTGCTGGGGTGAACTGAATTACATTTGATTGCATTTCTGAGAACTGTGTGCTTTCCTTCCATTTCCTTGCATTGCATAAAGGGGGGGGTGGATTGCCAGAGAAAAGTGATTAAATTGTTTTGTTGAAATCATATTGAGTATTTCTGTACTGCAATTTCATTCCACCCTGCATCCATTTGAAACCATAAAGGTATTGTTGCTATCTTATCCATGCTATAACCATTCATCATTGATTATAAAGAAGTGTGCTAGTGCCAGACTATCCATTATTGATTACTGCTCAGATTAAGTGTGATATTCAATTATTAATTTATTATAAAGTGTGATATATATATCTATCGTTTAAATTATCAAATAAACCCTTTAAACTTGCAAAACAGAACTACTTCTTGGCTCAGTGGGGTCAGGGGGATTCCAAGAGAGGGGTGTTATACAGGGGTAGTCATCCAGAACGCATGAACTGGACATAAAGATATATCAATAAGGGTTTCCATTCAGTATCCCAGACTAGGCATTGACTTAGCTGTAGTGTTGAATTGAATCCTCTTAAAAAGTGGGGGCTCGTGCCGGACGTTTGGGTTAGATCTATCACTTGTGCAGATTAATACAGTGTGCCAGCTGACCAGATACACATATCCGGTCGGATCACCACGCTGTGTTACGCTGTAAAGCACTCCTCAAAGGAACGCTCTAAGGAAAAGGTCTGTTTTGCAAAAATAAAATATAAACTTCTGTAAATCAGGACAGAGACCAATCTCTAGAATGACGACCTCAGTAGACATGAAAATAGCCAGAGAGCACTTCTTACATAAGTTATTTGTGAGAGGTGAGTGGACTCACCAGGACCGCATGGTCTGGTTGCAGGCCATCATGCAACAGGTCACTGAAACAGGGTCAGATTTATGGAGAGATCAGGGTCCCTTACATGTGGCCCTGAGTGAACTATACATGGCCCCGAAGGCGAAGGATTTATTTTCAAATCTATTTATTGGCATTTGTTATTTATTACAAACATAGGAAAATTACCATTACTGCCATCAAACAATAAATCACATAGCGTCTCATATTATTAACGTTTACAACTTAACATGAAACTTTAACTATCTCCAAACGTTTGTTTCTTGAGAGGCCGGTGCCGAGTGGGGGCACAGGGGGGGATTAGGACCTTCAGGGGGGGGGAAACTTCCCTTGGCAGGGTTCACATGAGGTAGTGATTGGGCTGCCTCGAGGACTCCAGTTCTATCCATGGGACTTCCTACTGTGGGTCTGCGGTGGTTCATGGGGGCTTATCGTCGGAGGGGTAGAACAAGGGGTCTGTGAGTCCCTTCCAGGCGTCTAAAGTCATACTCGAGGCATCTGTGGATCTAGCCACGCTCTCCTCCCAGGCTCTCGTTTCTGCCTGCACCCATCGTTTCAGTTCTCTGTGCCAGATTTTCTGTTGTGGTCCCGACGGTTTCTTCTAGGACATTGCAATTGTCCTCTTAGCCAGAATACACATAATGTCCATTAGTCTAACTAGATGCTTTAGCTTTGCTGGTCTGGGGTATGTGCCGAGTAGGCACTCCGCAGGAGTCCATTCGTATCTGGTCAGCCCCAGATTTTCACTTGTCTGCTGTATTGAAGACCACAGGGATTGTGTCCTGGCACAGCGCCAGAATGCGTGAAGCAGGTCCGCATTGTCCATTTCGCACCAGGTGCATTTGGAGCTCTGAGTTTTATGGAGTCTGGCTAGCCTGGATGGGGTTAGGTATGTCCGATGCAGAAGGTTCAATTGTATTTGTCTAAACCTATGGTTTCTAGATACTGTTTTAGGAAATGTCAGAGCCCTTTCCCATTCCCCGTCTGTTAATTCCCGGCCTATGTCAGCTTCCCATCTGGATTTGAGTCCATCACTGCGTGGGTTGGGAGTGTCATTTAGGTGGCTATAGATCTGAGACACTGGTCTCCCTCCCTCTCCCAGTTCGTACAGTAGCGTGATCAGGGGGTTTGTGTCTGGTTCCTCTGGCCATGTCGACCATCTGGCAGGTGTCGTGGATCTTAATTTTTGATACCACAGAAACTGGCCTGTGTGGACCTAATTTTGTTCTTGAAACGTTTCAAATTCTTTGAACTCCCCTTCCGTGTATAGGTCCCCCCATGAGTATATCCCTTTCTGTTCCCAAAGTCTGAGTTGTAGTAGGTCCACGGGGGATTTGCATAAGTCCGAGATAAGCGGGATGTTCGGGGAGTATTGGTGTTTGACATGGGCGAGGGATTCGGTCCTACGCCAGATTTTGCGTCCAAGGGTGACCATTAGGGGGGCATTTCTTATCAGGTGGGTGGGGGCCCAGGGAAGTTCTTTCATGTACAACGGGGAGACCAGTGGCTGCAGGAGAGGTGTCTCCGATGTGGCATCGTCCGCTAACCATTTGGTGACAAAGCTAAGCTGCGCGGCCAGATAGTATTTTTCAAAGTTTGGGAGTTGGATTCCCCCCTGAGTATACGGTAACGGCAACGTGGTAAGCGCTATCTTACGTCTTCCCTTCCCCCACAAGAAGTCTCTAAGCATACTTTCCAGTAGGCGAAAGAAGGGCGCTTTGATGTAAAAGTGTACGTTCTGAAATCCATACAAGAATCTAGGAAGGACAATCATTTTAGTTATGGAGGCCCTGCCCATCATGGATAGGGGGAGTTTCGCCCAGAAAGCCATAGATTTCCTCAAGGTCGGGAGAGCAGCCTTAGTGTTGCGCTCATGCATTTGTTCGGGGGAATGCATTATGTGTATGCCTAAGTATTTGAACGAGGTGTGTTCCCACCGTATTCCCACCGAAGGAAGCTCCGATGTTTCCTTTCCCTTAAGGTTTGCCAGTGGGAAGAGACAGGATTTGGCTCTGCTGAATTTTATTCCGGAAACCTTCGCGAAATTGTCTAGGACATCTAGCAACGTAGGCACATTGTAGTATGGGTCCTTGACAAATAATAGAACATCGTCCGCGTAGAGAGAGATAATGTGGTCAGTGTCTCCCAGCCGGATCCCAGCATCAAAAAATTGCTTTCGAAAGTAGATAGCAATGGGTTCCAGGCCTAGTACGTAGAGCATGGGAGAGAGGGGACACCCCTGTCTGGTTCCTCTGCATATGTTCCAGACCTCTGATACGTGCCTCCCAGTTTTTACTCTGGCTCTAGGTTTCGTGTATAATATCTTGATCCACCTAATGAACCTCGGGCCGAAGCTGAACCCCTCCAGAACCGCCAATAGCCACTCCCAAAAGATCGAATCGAACGCCTTAATGGCGTGCAGGGACAGTAGTGCATATGCTTCTGTGCAAGCTTTAGTTTGAGCAATGACATGCTGCACTCTGCGCAAGTTCATGGTTGTGTTTCGGGCTGGTACAAAGCCGCATTGGTCTTCGTGTACTACTTGCCCTATAACTCTAGCCAGTCTATTTGCTAACACCGTTGTCAGGATTTTCGCGTCGTAGTTGAGCATTGCTATCGGACGGTACGAGTCACACCTGTCAGGGGGTTTATTTGGCTTAATTATCGGGATCAGGAGGGTCTCTCTCATGCTATCAGGTAATATCCCTGTCTCGTGTGCTTCTTGAAAAACCTTGTGTAGCAGGGGCGTTAGGGTGTGCTCGTACGCCTTATAAAACTCCGTGGGCAGACCATCGCTCCCAGGCGTCTTGCAAGTGGCTAGCGATCTAATGGCTTCTGTGATATCCTCAGTTGTGATGTCTGCATCTAGGGCCTCCGATTGCTCTGGGGGCATCTTGGGGAGTCCTATCTCTTCAAGGGTGTCCATGATTTTTTCTATGGGGATCTGGTCGCTATGAGAGTAAAGGCGTTCATAGAAGCCCTTAAAGGTATCGTTTATGGCTTGCTGTGTCTGTGCTAGCCCCCCTTCCTCGGTTTGTACCCCGGTGATAGTGTGCCTGGGGTGCTCTTTCTTGCAGAGCCAGGCTAGCATTCTGCCTGGTTTGTCCGCCTCCGTGTGTATTCTATTAGTTTTGGTGGCATAATCAAATTTGGCGAGCCTATTCCAAGCTAAGGTAGAGTTAGTTCTAAGTACTTTGAGGTTGTCTTCCCTTTGTTCTGTGGCAACCGGGGCTGCTTCCAATTGTTCTATTTGTTGCTCCCAATGGGTAAGCTCGCCCCTGAGTTGTCTTTTAATGCCCCCTGCCTTTGCTATTATTTCCCCCCTCGTCACTACTTTTAGGGCGTCCCACATCGTGCTTAAGCGGTCTACGCTTCCGGTGTTTCTTTCTATGAAGGATTCTATGAATTTGTGCAGGTCTTCTCTAAATGTTGGGTCTCTCAGGGCATCTATCGGCATTCTCCACATTGGAATAGGAGGTCTGGGGCCAGTGTGATTCCAGCCCACCAGGAGTGGCGAGTGGTCGGAAATGGTTCTGCCCAGATAATGGGCTTCTTCTATTTGTGGCATATGCTCATTGCTTATGAAAACGTAGTCCAATCTGGTGTGTAGACCGTGCGGAGCGGAGAAATATGAGTACCCTCGAGCATCAGGGTGACACTCTCTCCAGGTATCTGCCAAGTGTAATCTATTGACTAATAGGGAGAGAGACGTTGTAGCCGCTGAGGGCCCTTTTGGGTGCGGGAGGGACCTATCGAGTATCGGGTCGTGGACACAGTTGAAGTCTCCCCCCCAAAAAAGGATTTCATGCCGATATGGCGCAATCTTAGCGTATTTGGAGTTTAGGTACGATGGGATGTTGGTATTGGGGAGGTAGGAGTTCACTATGCAAATATCTGTTTGTTCTAGTCTGCCCCATAGTATTACAAACCTTCCCTCTGGGTCTGACTCGGTCTTAGTTATCTGGAAAGGGAGTTGTGAGTGAATCCAAGTGTATACCCCTCTTGCATACCTAGAGTACGAAGTTCCGACCCCCTGGCCTCCCCAGTGTTCACTTAGCCTCTCTAGGGATTCAGCCGTGCAGTGTGTCTCTTGCAATAACGCTATCTGTACTCTCTTTCTGTTCAAATAGGACTTGACTCTATTCCGGCGTAGGTATGAACCCAGACCCCTCACATTCCAGGTCAATATCTTAATATTTGTTTTAGCCGCCATGATATGGTAATTGAGTAACACTCACAGTTGTCCAACCCCTGTTGGCCTCATTTGTCCTTCCGTCCTGTCTTGGTCTTCTCCCCACCTGTCCTCTCGTTCCGGGCCCAGATCTTTCGTTGGTTGGAGATTTTCGAACTTGTGTAGATCCCATTGTGTTGAATGGGGAAAAACTAAACAAAACTTTCCAAACTGACCCTAGCAGCTGCTTATAACTTGCAGCGCTCAGGGGCTCCTGAGCCTTCCAGGCCACTCCTGGCCTTCCGGATCAGGTTGTGTGTGAGCAAACTGCTTACACCTTTTCTGGTGGGGTGGGTTGCTTGTCCGCCGCTTGTATGCTCCTCCGATCTCGCGTCCGGTGTTGCGAGACTAGTAGTAGGACCTGCCTAATGGTTTGTTCGTCTACGGTTCGTGTTCATTTCCTTTTGTTTTCTGTGGGGATTGCCCATTGCTTGCTTTCACCGGGGGTGGGTGGTCATCCCCGGTCTGAGTTCAATGATTCTTCCTTGTCGTCCGCCAGATTGTTATGCTCAAGCCACATGTTAGCTGCGGCTGGGGTCTCTAGGAACGTCGCTTTCCCTTTATATAGAATCTTGAGACGTGATGGGTATAAGAGCATATATTTCAAGTTGAGCTTCCTCAACCGTGCTTTTATTGGAATGTAAGAGTTTCTGGCTCGTTGTACTGCAGGGGTGTAGTCCGGGTATATAACTATTATGGAGCCGTTTCTTTTTATCTCCCCGCCTTCTCTAGAGAACCGCAGTATGGTTTTGCGGTCTCTAAAATTCAAAATCTTTGCTATGATTGGACGTGGATGAGATCCAGGTGGGGGACGTTTCTGGAGAGACCTGTGGGCCCTTTAGACGGAGAATCCCTGGGAGAGGTTTGCCACCCCTATTTCTTGCTGTAGGAGCGTTTCAATGAAGGTCGTCGGGTCTGGGCCTTCCAGATCTTCGGGAACCCCCAGTATGCGAATGTTATTGTGGCGTGCCCGACCTTCTGCGTCCTCAGAGCGGGCCTCTAGCCTTGCTACCTTTTGCTCCAGATCTCTGACCGTCGTCTGTAGATCTCGGGTGTTCTCAACATTTTCCTGCAGGGCAACCTCAGTCTCCGTAACTCTTTCCGTTAGGTTGCGGGCGTCCTGCCGCATGAGCTGCATATCTGACTTCACCTCTTCAAGCCGTCCCTTGAGTGATGTGCGGAGGGCAGCTATTGCTTGGAGGAATTGCGTGTGTTTGAGGTCCTCCTCTTGTTGAGGCGGATCATCAGGGAATTCTCGATCTTGTTGTGATGACTGCCTTTGGGGTCTGACTGTCGTAAAGGAGTCCATCGTGACTAGTTTCGGCTTGGTCCTGGGGGGAGACATCTCCTGGTTTGAGGTCTATAAGTGCAACCCCCTGCAGAGTGCAGATCTGTCGACGACCCCTGTATCAAGAGTTTTGTGTGGGCTACGAGGGAGCTATAGGCCCAGGGATCCCACCCTAGTTTTTCGGTTGTTTCCGGCAGCTGGTGTCTGCAGAATTAGGTTTCAAAATCTTGACCAGGGGCTGTGGGCTCAGGTTGTGTGGGAAGCCTTGTTCTGGGAGTCGCTGTGGTGCCAACAGGTCCCGGGCTGCGCCTCCGATGAGCTGCCGGCAGGCTGATGTCGTCCCACCACCTATGGGTCAGGCTCCCAGGGGCTCCCAGTCACTGTAGTAGTCGCCCTTCTCCCTCTCGGGCCTTAGTGCCGTGAGTGGGTTCGTTCCGCTGGGGACTGCCTCCCACGAGTCTTCTCGCGTATCAGGCAGCCTCTAGGGCGACCGCAGCCCCACAGGTCCAGGCCAGTCCTCCTCGCAGGAGCCAGTGATGGGCCCCAGGGCCGACCGAGCTTTGCTCCCTCAGGCTGCTGGGGGACCGTATGAGGCGTTTTCAGGTGGTCCCGTTAGGGGGCGTCGTGAGGGGGGACCCGGCCCCGCTTTTTGCATTAGTGAGGGGCCCGCCGCCTTCTGTACTGTTCCCCGTAACTCGCTCAAGTGCAGGCTGTG
This sequence comes from Ambystoma mexicanum, assembly GCF_040938575.1. NCBI lineage: Eukaryota > Metazoa > Chordata > Amphibia > Caudata > Ambystomatidae > Ambystoma > Ambystoma mexicanum. The sequence continues at coordinate 264,501,472 of NC_090934.1, forward strand.
AGCGTGAACAGTCTCACCTTCACGCCGCCGGCCTGCTAAGTGCTCCCAGTTCCAGCGTCCGCGGCGGACACGACCTCCTCCTGACCGCGCCCATGCAGCGGTTCCTCCGACTTCCGCGGCAGTCACCGGTCTCCCCCTGTCGAGTATCCACCGGCGGGGCAGGGAACAGGCTCTTCCGCAGCGGCCACCCCAGCTGCAGCGGTCCGCAAGATGGCCCAGGGGGCCGAGGCTGGCTTCGTCCTACTCCGCGGCGGGCGCCGCCATCTTGAAGTCCCAGGGGGCTCGGCTTCGAGCTTCCCGTTTTCCATCGTCCGCACTCTGATTCAGCCCAATATTGTTGCCGGGTGTTGGCAATCGGTTCCCCCACGATATTCTGGCCTCAGGTCGAGTCGTAGACCTTAATTCAGCGAAAGTAAAGCATTAGTTTCAGGATCACGGACGGAGCTCCGTGGAGGTCTGTCTTTACGGCATGCGTGCTGGCCGTACTCTTCCGAAGGCCAAGGATGAGCACCACAAGATTGCCAGGGTAGCAGCATATTTATATTTACATATGGGAGCCATGCAGGACAAATGTGCTGAAGGCCAAGATCTGGCGAGTAGGCAACTGCTGGCACTACAGAAGGTCCAATCTGACCTGGTCTCTTCTGAGCAGAGGCTGCAGAGGAGCCAGGAGTCAGAAAATGATAGTAGGCAGTATATCATTAAAATAAAAGAGGACATGGATATACTGCAACAGGAAAAGACAGACCAGGATACCAGAATTCTGGCTTTGCAGAAGGAACGCCAAGACAGTTTGGACTCCCTACTGCAGAGCCAGAAAAAGCTGGAGCAACAGATCAATTTCAACAGGGCATGCACAGAGCAGGTAGCCACCCTGCAAATCCAACTAGACAGAGAGAAAGAGGAGAGCAATAAACTGATCCTGAAAGACCTGGATACCCAGGCAGAGTTTGATCAGGAGCGCCAGAAAGCTGGTGCCTTCCAAAGGCAAAGGGACGACCTGGCGTCACAAATTCAAGCTCTTGGTCAGGGAAGGGACACCTTAGGCCAGGAAGTCTGCCACTTAAGAAGAAAAATGGAAGAAAATCACCTGGCCCACCAGGGGTTGGGTGACCTCCAAAAAGAACACCAGGACTTGTTAGAGCACACCAGGAGGGTGGAGGAGGCTCTGGCAAGACAGGAGCAGGCCAATAGGGACACAGCTCAGGAGGTAACCCTCCTGCAGCAAAGATTGGCCCAGTGCTCCAGGACCAATCAGGAAACGCAGAAAGAGAATGATGCTCTCTGCCAGCACAACGATAGGCTCCAACAACAGGTAGCAATGCAGGAGAGACTGATAGAGCCTAGTAAGGCCTTAACTGAGGAACTGAAGGCGCAGGCTCTTGCATTGCAACAGGTAGCAGGGGCGGATAGAGACCAGGTTCGCTGGCGGCCATCTTGAAACATTTTTCTGTTCACAGAAATCCTCAAGAGGCTCGCAAGGCAGCCTACAATTTGCAATGTGGGGAGGATCAGGCCCCACAAGAATTCGTGCAAGAACTGAAACGTGCCTTTGCGCAGACCACCAGAAGGGTGCACACAGACAGCTGAGAATTTGTCAATACATTTTTCCATGCCTTGCCCAAATATATAATGACCCAGCTCGTGAGAGATTTTCATGAGAAAAGATCTTTAGAATGGGTCATTGAACAAGCCACCCGCATCTACGAGGTGCAGAAACCGGTGGAAAACAAAAACCAGCCCAAAAACCCCAAAACCAACAGCACCCCTGCTGCTGCCAAGGTGGCAGAGGTAAAGGTTGCCCCCGTTTTGGATTTGGAGATGGGGGGGTCTAAAAACCTACCTGCACCTAATAAGACTAGGCCCAGAAGGTCCTCGGGCCAGTCACAGACAGGGAGCCAAGGAGGCAGCCCCACAAATGGGGTCCCTCGCTCTCCTGATTATGTAAGTCCCTGTTACAAGGGAAATCGACCCATCCTGGGTTATGTGTGGACTCCTCCAGCCCAAGGGGGGATCCAGCTAAGCACCTAACCCAGGGAACTTCCCTCCTAACTTCCCACCGGAGGGCAGAAATTTTCCAAATCCTGGGCAGAACTTTTTCCCAGTGATCGAAGTGTATGAAAAGAAGTAGTGGAGCTATGTTCCCTGCTGGTATGCCCCTGCTCCCCACAAACCCCATTGCCACAACCCCTCCCACACACAATACACCCCCCCAAACACTTGCGCCTGCTGTTTAAGGGAACGTTCAGTGCAGTGCACTGAAAGTGAAGGTTTCAACTTCTTCCTACACTTTTATTTTAAAACAAAACCATTCCGGAACGGTTTCTTTTTAAAATAAAAGTATAGGAGCTGTACAAGCTAATTTAAAAAAGTATAGGAGCACCGCTCCCGACCGCTCCCGCTCACTTCGACCACTGCTTTTTCCCCAGGTATCCACCCAATTTCCAGCCCCAAAATCATCCATCCTTCTTTCCCCAATTCCCTGAGCCCAGACAACCTAATCCGGGAGAGGCGAGGCCAAGGGTGGAGGGGTACCAAAATCAGGGGTACTACCAGAGAAGGGATAGCTACCCTTCCCGGGATCTGCCCAGGGGAGAAAATAGAGCCCCGTATCAGCCTGAGCGGGTTTCCCAGTTAGAGCGCCAGGTCCAAAATATGGCACGGGATCTAGGTCACATACTGAGGGCTCAACAGAACCATCAGATGAGCACGCCACCGCAGAATGCCCCAAACTCTGGACCTGGTGCTCCAGAACAATGACGGGGGCACCACCCCGATAACACACCGGTTCCTAGGGAGGAGGCACAAGGGGAAGGGGGGTGTAAAGCCTTGGAGGAAGCTTCCTTCCCAACTTGTAAAAAGCCCCTGGAAAACCAGGCACCGGAAACAAAATCTCCTGCCCCTGAAAGCCCGCCTCCCAAGAAGCAGAGGGGGGGGAGTAGAAACAAAGGACCCAAACAGACCCACTTTGTGGAGGAGGTACAGGTCTTCCAATTTGAGGGAGAGGGATCCTCATAGGATCCTGGGGAAAGGACCTTCTCCTTCAGAGATGGGGGAACTCCTCCCAAGGAAAAATGGGTCCCAAGGGATGCCAATTCAGACTGGGGAGATATGGGGACTGAGCTACCGCCGCCCATCATCTCATCCCAGAACCCACAATACCAAAATCCCCTGGTTCAAACCCATCCTGATGACTGCCTCCAAAAAGGGGGGCGCGGCCCAGAACCGGAACCAGGGGAACCCACAATGGCTCTGATCTCCAGTTGCCAACTTTTTCTTTCAGATTCCCAAGGCTCTCCACAGAATTCTGCCCAAATTTCTTCTCTAGCAATGTCCAAAACCAGAAAGTTAGCCCACCAGTTGTCCAAAAATGTGCATTATCTGTGCCCCCTTGAGGAGAAGGAGGGAAGATATTATGCCCGGGTACAAGTACAGGGGCAGGGTACGATTTCAGCGCTGGTGGACACAGGATCTCAAGCTACCCTTCTGTCCAGAAGGGCCTTTGATGAACTGAATGCAGGAAGGGGAGGGAATTACCAAATTCCTCTCACCTCACTTCCTGGACAATTCCAGAACTTTGACGGGAAGGAAATTCCCGTCGAGGGGACGGCAGATTTGGACATTAAAATTGGGCGACACAAGTTGAAACACCCAGTCATAGTTGTAACTCCAGAGGGCACCCCTTGTTTACTAGGGAATGACCTCCTGAGAAGGTTGTCACCCCTAATAGATTGCGTAAACAAGGTCCTCTGGACCCAGACTAGCCGACCCATAAAATTAAAACAGAGTGTCAACCATGTTAGTTTAAACGGCACCTGCCACATGGTTGAACAAAAATCTGACCAAGTAGAATTTCACTTCCAGAACAACCAGATTCCAGACGTGACCGTAATAGCAGTAGGACAACATACTGGTGATGGGGGGTCCTCTCTATTTCTGAAAATCAACCTTCCTTCCAGTTTAAGGTGGTATTCCACACTGGAAGGAAACACCCTGAAATTCTTTACCAATCCACAATCAGAAACTCCCACTCCTATGGTCCAGAAAGATGTGAAATCAGCTCAGAGCCTGGCTGATATTCAGCAAATTGGAGAGCAGTTGTTCATCCCTGTTCAGTTAAATGATGGGAAGGACTCTGTTCTCGCTCGAGTGTGCGTAAACAATGGTAAGAGCTTCATCAGCGAAGCCATGTTCCACCAACTCCCAAAAGATCCAGCCATTCCCACATTCAAACTGATAGACAAATGGGAAATGGACCTGGAAGCACCTAATTCCAAACATCTCCTGCCAAGCAGGTGTATGCTCAAAATCTCCATTGGCAACAAGAGCATAGTCCACAATTGTTGGGTCGTGCGAGACGTCACTGCCGCTTTTTACTTAGGCAGTGACATTCTCAATCGCTTTGCCATTAGTTTGGACCTAATAAACTTCAAAGCTTGGTCCCGATTAGCGGATAATCCCATGGGCTTTGATGATCCAGAAAAAGCATTTAGGTCAGCTCAATTGCTACCTTATGCAGTTGAAATTCAGATCAAAGAGGAAGTCACCATCCCAGAAAGGACCCGACAATTCTCCCTGGAAGTGAAAGCTAAAAGAGGACAACATTTGAAAAACCCTGATGCTTACATACATCTAAACGCTTCTCTCCAACAGCAAGGGTTGGGGGTAAACCCAACTCCATTAGTCAACATAGAACATGACACCATTCTAATAGAGGTGGATAACAGCGACTTAAAGAGTATTACTCTAGCCGCAGGCACCATTATTGGAATGGCGGTTGATGACCGACATTTTTCCATCGATTTAGGAAATGAACTGTTAGGACCAATCCCCAAGGACTGTTTTGACAGTGACAGTGATGACAATACAACACCAGACAGGATTTTTACCCGGCATGGGGGGAACTTCCTGGTGTACACTTCCTGCCCTTATGGTAAGGAAGATGTGACTTGTGACTTCAGGAGGGATGAGGTGATTTTCCAGGTCCATGAGGGTTGCCTTTCCCACCTGAAGCCTCCAGTCCAAATCAGCACTCTGACCAGGGACTTCTCCACCCAGCTGGAGGAGGCCGCTGAGATAGCCAAACCAGAAGTCTTTCCAGGCTTCAGGCAGATGGTGGAAGAGAGAGTCAACCTAGCTGATGCCTGTGTGACTCTGGAACAAAAGCAAAAGTTGAAACAAGTTTTCTTGGATTTCCAAGATCTCTTTGCGGTAGACTCATATGACTGTGGCTGCACCGACATCCACACAACAACAATCCCCACGGACCCTGGCATGACTCCAGTGTTTGTGAAGCAATATCGTTTGCCTCTCGCATCCATGGAGTCCCTTACTGAAATAATTAAGAACCTTGAGTCCCGGGGAATAATCCGTCCAGTTCACAGCACCTTCAATAATCCAGTGCTGGGAATACTGAAGCCAAACGGCCAGTGGAGACTCTGCGCCGACCTTAGGGAGCTCAACAAACGGGTCCATATTTCCCGATGGCCTCTGCCCTACATTGACCAAGGGCTGGCCCAGATCCAGGGGTCACAGGTATTCACTGCAATAGACCTGACCAATGGATACTGGACTATGCCTGTCAGTAGGGAGGACCAATACAAGCTGGCTTTTACCTTTGGGGGCCAGCAGTACACATGGACCCGGACTCCCTTTGGATACCTCAACTCAGGCAATGAATTTAACATTTTCCTACACAAGGCCATGCCCGACCTGGGTACAAGGGGTAACCTGGCTTATGTAGATGATGTCCTCATCAAAAGTTCATCTGTGGAGGAACACATAGCGGAGATCCGTTATGTTCTGACGCAGTTGAGGGCCGCCGGAGCAAAACTTTCCTTTCAGAAAGCACAGTGGTGTAGAACCCGTGTTAATTTCTTGGGGCATGAGATTACTCCTCAGGGTCTCTGTCCCCAGGAAAAGAAAGTGGAAGCACTTCAGAAACTGAAAGATCCCACAACTCTGCGGGAACTAAGGAGCCTCCTTGGACTGACTAATTACAGCAGAAAGTTCATTGAGGGCTACGCAGAGATCACCAGACCCCTGATTCATCTCCTGAAGGGGGGGGTCAAGTGGGAATGGGGTCCAGAACAAGCCGAGGCGGTAAAACAACTCAAGAGAAGCCTCTCACAAGCGCCTTGCCTAGCTTACCCTGTCAGAAACAAGGAGTTCTTCCTGGAGACGGGGTTCTCTAATACGTGCTTGACGGCGGTATTATACCAAAAGCATGACAAGGTCAATAAAGTAATCTCCTATGCGAGCAAAACTTTATCCTCTGTGGAGGAAAAATTCAACGATTGTGAGAAGGCACTCCTGGCAACGGTGTGGGCATTGAAGAATTACCGCCCGTTTATCCAGGGGGAACACATCATAGTGGAGACTCCACACCAGCCTCTGCAATATCTCCAAAGTGACAGAATCCGGGCCGGAAATGTGAGTAATTTCCGAATTACTTCCTGGATTCTGTCAATGCAAGGCTTTCCTGTGGAGGTCAGATATGGCCAAAACAAGAAGAGCCCCCTCGCGCAAGGTCTGGCTGACTTGCATGATTGTGCCAGAGAAAACTGTCTCGAGGACGAAAGTCTAAAAATCAAGGACAACATGGAGGCATACCTTAATTCCCCACACAAAGTCTTTGAAGAGGACAAGTGTGAGGGAATGCCCACTGTCTATGTGGATGGATGCTCTTACCATGTTGACAACAACGGGGAGAAAGAACTGGTGGCTGGTGTAGGGAATGCATGGGTGAATGGTCCCCGAAGTAGTCAGGTGACAGAATTGATGGATGTGCATCAAGCCATCCTCACTGCTGTCCAACATCAACTCCACGAACTGGTCATAATCACAGATTCTGATTATGTATGGAACGGGTTCGTGGAGCACCTGGTTAATTGGAAAACCAGAGGCATGTTATGTGCTAACAACAAACCCTTGAAACATGGGAAGTTGATCCAAAACATTGACGATCTGGTCACCTCGAATGAGATGACCATCTATTGGAAAATGATCAAGGGTCATTCCAAAGTAGAGGGACCAGACAAAACTGGAAATGACTTAGCTGATCAGCTGGCCAAAACCGGGGCCATCCAAGGGGATCTAATAGAAATAGAGTCCCTGTTGGGGAAATCCAGGTCACTGCTATCACTAGGTCCCAGACAAATGCTCACAATGATCTGTCAACTGCCCAATGGAGCAAGCAGACCCCTGATGCTGATTTGATTACCGCTCAGAAGGGGGATCCAATAATTGGTAAATTTTACCAACACATTGAAAACCCTGAGAACTTTCCCCTGACGGATACCGATTACAACGGGAAAGAGGACCTTAGAGTGTTGATGAAATGTCCAAAAATGTTACGGGTCCAAGACGGTTTGTTGGTAAGGAAATCCACGATCAGTGGGTGGTTCCTACCTCATTCCGAAGCCTGATGTTAAGTCACGCCCATGATGCGGCCACCGCCGGTCATAGGGGGTTTCACACAACACTGGAAATCTTAAGAGAGGTTGCATACTGGCCACACATGGGGCAGGACCTTGACCAATACTTGAAGGGGTGTCTTGTGTGTGCACAATTTCAGCCATCATCCCTCACGCACCGTGCACCTCTCCAAAAGAGGGGGATGACACTGCCATGGTCAGATTTGCAAATCAACTTTGTAGGCCCCGTGATTCGCTCTGCTAGGGGGAATAAGTACATGTTGACTGTGACATGCTTGTTTACCAAGTGGGTGGAATGTCTCCCAGCCCCAAACTGCAAGGCAGAAACGGCAGCTGCCTTGATGATTAACCACATATTTTCCCGTTTTGGTCTACCTCAAAGGATTGAGTCAGACAGAGGTAGCCACTTCACCAGTGAAGTGATGACAAAGATGTGGGGGATACTGGGGGTCAAAAGGAAGTTGCATATTGCTTACCGGCCAGCTTCTTCTGGGGCAGTAAAGAGATATAACCGAACCATTGTGAGCATATTAAAGAAGTTTGTGGCAGATTCGGGGCCAAGTTGGGATATCCGATTACCTCTGGTCCTAATGGCCATCAGATCTATCCCTTCATCTGCAACCAAAATGTCACCATTTGAGTTGATGACTGGACGCAAGATGGTTTTTCCTCAGCATTTGCTCTACAGAACCCAAGAGCAAACGTTGATAAATGCCTCCATAACTCATGAGTATGTGGAGAATTTAAGGAAACACCTTCAACATGCTTTTGCCTATGCTCAGTGGAATCTAGAAAGATCAGCTGAGAGTATGAAGACCCACTATGACCTGAAAACTTCCAGGAAGGAATATCAGGTGGGGGACCGGGTCTATTTATACAATTTCCAAAGGAACCAGGCCAAACAGAGGACATTTTTGCCTACATGGAAGGGACCCTTTGAGATTATAGACAAGATCTCCCCTGTGGCCTACAAGATCCGCATCCCCAAAGGTGGTTTGGCAGAGGGGGAAGACAAGTGGGTCCACATTAACCAGTTGAAGTGTTGCCATCCCAGGCACACTCTGCAACAACTGGAGGAATCCTCTGGAATCCTAGAAGGTACTGTCTCAGATTAATTCAGTTCTAACTTAAAATATCCTATATATCGCCTATAAAATTCTGAGTTTCTCAATGTGGGTGTTTTCATTTTTGAATGCAAAAAGAAATGTGCATGTTCATATGTTTTGACTATAAATTTATATGCCACCCCACTATATCAATGGTGGGGGAAAAATGTCTATGAATAGGTATTGCCGCTCTTCCTTTGTCGTCCTAGGAGAAAGAAAACCTTGAGACTGGCCAGGGAGGACGATCCGGAGACCGGGAGCAGAGACGCAAGGGGCCCGGGGTACCGCCCAATCTTCCCATCATGACCGGCGAGGAGAACCGATCGATCCGACCGGATGGAGAAAAAGATGCTGAACTGTGCCATCTATTGGAAGAAGATGAGGAAACATCCCAGATCTTGCGAGTTCCATCAGTGAAACAGAATGGCCATAGCAAGAGGGGGGCTTGTGGGATGTTTTTACCCATGCATCCGAGCCCTACCACAAAAACTGTGCAGTACTGGCATTGAAAACATCATGATGGCCAGAGCTTCCCAGAAAATGCCCAGGGAAATGCATGAAGAATAGGCTGCCACCCATTTTTGCCGATGTTATGGGCACAGAAGGGCACTGCCTAAAACCACCATTGGACTACCCACACAGTAGCCTGAAACCATAGGGAATGGCAATGCTGATTGCCAAAAGCAACCTAGAACTGTGGGGAATTAATTTCTTAAATCCCAAAAATGGTTGCATTACCAGTACTCACCACTATCAGAAAGCCGGCGTTTTAAAACAACACCAGACATTTGCTTAAAACTGAATAAATGAACCCAAAGCAGGCCAAAGAAAGACTTACTAAGAGGTGGATACAATGTAAAGTTATATTCTGAAGTGACTTGAAGGTTTATAACAAGACTGGCTGAGCTCTGCAGGTCTGCAGCGGCTTAAACTGAAACTGGATTTAAAATTACCAAAAATCGAAATGTGTAAATAAACTGAGGGACAGACTTGTGACTGCCACATAGTTTGTCACTGTTAAAATGTCATAGTTTTGAACTTAGAATCAGCATTATAGCTGTATATGTAAAAATTGTCTTGACTTAAACTGGGGAACAAAAAGTGACATTTTATCTGAAACCTGGCTTAATGAAACTGAATTCTGCCCACCAGCTACCCCCGACAGGAGTTGAGACTTGCACAACAGCTGTGTTTCCAGGCCTAGCTGCCTTTTGCTGTTCCCACCAAAAGGGATATGACACTTCTCTGATTGAATTACCTGGGCTCTGCAGGAAATTGAACAAAGCCCTGTCCTGACTCAGGCAAATGTTTTATTATGGGGGTCGTAAAAGTGGCTTCCTCCTGGAAGGAAAGGGGAGGAGCACTGCCTGTGAGAGCAAGCTGGCTTGGCAGAACTGGAAAAACCAGAAATTCAACCTTGTGCTGGGGGAAACCACACCCCTTAGGGGCCAGAACATAAATCTAAAAAGATGGATCATTCATAGAGCGGACTTGTGAACATTTTATAAGTGATATCATTATTCTTGTGATTTTTCTGTGCACATTTGAAGACGTGGTAGGACCCGGTGGTATGTTCAGGGGGGTTTTAGCGGAAAAGAGGATATTACTCTAAATGTATGTATGTTAAAAATCTGACACTCCACCACCTAATGCCCACACACCATGGACACATCTGTGTAAATGCGGGGAAAAATCCAATATTGGTAACCCGACTAAAAAGTGAAATATGTTGCCATTTTTGAACCCAAGCTCCTAGGAAGAGCAGATTTGGGACAGAGACTACCTCATGTGATAGGTAATATGTACATGCAATGACAAACCACTATGTATTTGAGAAATGTGCATTTTGAATCAAATATAGATTTGTGGGCGAACTGACCAGGGGAGGATCCTCTGACCCATAAAACCTACAGCATCACTCTGACTCACAGTTCCTTCCCCAATCATGGGAGAGGGGAGAATTGGGCCAATGACAAGTTGAAAGAGGGGATGGCTAGTGATGCTGCACACACACCCACTTTCAAAACACATAAAAGCAGACAGTCAGGACAGATAGAGACATTCAATTCCATTTGCTGCGGAGCATGCTGATCGACGACTTCACATCCAGAGATCCAGACTTCAAATCCATCAATCTCCAGAACCTGTAGCAGTACCTAGAAAGCAGAGCAGTATCCAGAATCCAGAGAGGCTAGACCAGCAGAGCAGAGCTGACCCAGACCGCTGTTAGCAGAACCAGAGAGCTGACCCAGATCACTGTGAAGTGACCCAGGCCAGACCGGAGTCCAGTCCAAAACCTGACCAGATCCGTGGCGAGGCCTAATTCAAAAATATATTGTGAGTACCTAGCAGAACTGTGCAGAACCAATCTCTTAATTAAAATAATATAATTCAATCTATTTTAATCTAACCAGAACTGCCTCCTAACTGTCACCTGTCATTTGCAAAGCTGTCACCTGTCATTTTCTATCTGCAAGCTGTAACCTGTCGCTTTGAACTTTTAAAATTTCAAATCAAAAAAACTACCTTTATTTAATCGTCCGTATCTCTGGAACCGTTTGGGCTAGGAACTTGGTTTAACTTTCCTCTGAAAGCTTAGAACCGACTTCCTACTCCTCATACTTTTGCCGTAATCACGATTCTCGCACTCGCGAATTTTACCATGATTTGCGATTTGGTTAAAAATCCAGTCACGTGTGAAAACAGAAGCTTCGTTGCTTTTTGAATTACATTTGATTGCATTTCTGAGAACTGTGTGCTTTCCTTTCATTTCCTTGCATTGCATAAAGGGGGGAGTGGATTGCCAGAGAAAAGTGATTACATTGTTTTGTTGAAATCATAATGAGTATTTCTGTTCTGCAATTTCATTCCACCCTGCATCCATTTGAAACCATAAAAGTATTGTTGCTATCTTATCCATCCTATAACCACTCATCATTGATTATAAAGAAGTGTGCTAGTGCCAGACTACCCATTATTGATTACTGCTCAGATTAAGTGTGATATTCAATTATTAATTTATTATAAAGTGTGATATATATATATATCTATTGTTTAAATTATCAAATAAACCCTTTAAACTTGCAAAACAGAACTACTTCTTGGCTCAGTGGGGTCAGGGGGATTCCAAGAGAGGGGTGTTATACAGGGGTAGTCATCCAGAACGCATGAACTGGACGTAAAGATATATCAATAAGGGTTTCCATTCAGTATCCCAGACTAGGCATTGACTTAGCTGTAGTGTTGAATTGAATCCTCTTACAAATCTGTTGATAATCTCAACTTTCAAAAGTTTCAGAGGTGCCCTGATTGCTCCCAAACATGTTGCTAAGTCTTAGCCACCTGCCTGGCCACAGAGTCATGTTCAGGGCTTTAAGTGGGCCGGGGCAGTGCCCCGGGCTGCTACACAAATTGTTTCTAAAACGAGGCCCTGTTGGGGCTCTCCAAAATCCTCTGCTAACCCCAGCCCACAAGGCTGCTACAAGGCAAGCCTTTTTTCTAAAGCCTGAAGCTCTCGCATGTAAGAAAAAAAGTATTGCATTCTCATTGTGTCACCAACTCCCCTATCAGGTAACCCTTTCATTACAGATGCTATGTATGCGGCACTATGCGGATGATACCCAGCTAATTTTCAGGCTACCCTCGGCCTCCTCCTCTCCTTCCCTCATCTGTGACTGTCTGTGTGCTATCCAGGAGCCGTGTGCAGCCAATGACCTCTGCCTTAATGCCAGTAAGACTGAGATTCTACTCATTGGTACACCCACTCCCTCCTTCTCTGCAGCTCTCCGGCCTGCCTCTCTTGGCCCTCTTCCTGCTCCCACCTACAAGGCAAAATATCTCGTGGTCATCTTCGACTCCGCACTCTCCTTATGTCCTCACATCTCTGACGTCTCTAAGAAGTCTCACTACCATCTGCACCTCCTCGGAGGTATTCTTCCTTTCCTCACCTTCTTCCAGAAGCTCACTGTCTCCAGAACCCTGGTTCTCTCTAGGTTGGACTATTGTAACAGCCTCTATCTAAATCTGCCTGCCTCTACTCTCCTCCCTCTGCAACTTATCCTTAACAGGACTGCGAGACTTGTCCTTGGCCTCAAGTCCAGGGATCGTGTCTCTCCAGGACTGAAATCTCTGCACTGGCTCCCAGTGGCTGTGAGGATTAAATTCAAAACCCTCTACATTGTCCACAAGGCCTTCTGGGGGCTGGGGCAAAAATACCTTCAACTCTCTCTTCCTAAATATCTTCCTTCCCGAGCTCTTTGCTCATCCGCCTCCAACTCCCTCATGGTCAGTCGCTTCTCTAAGCAACGAGTTGGTGGTAGATCTCTCTCTTCGGCAGGGGCCTCCCTCTGAAACAACTTCCTGCCTCCCTGAAACTTGAGGAGAACCATCTCCGGTTCCGTAAGCACCTCAAAACCTTCCTCTTTTTTTCTGCTTTCTCTCTTCTTCTCCCCTGCTGATTTCTGGCTGAAACTGCACCGGTTACATGGCCACCCTTTCTGCTCACAGGCCCAGGCCCCGCCAGTTGCTCACCTGCACTGCCTCCCTGGCAACCCCTGCACTTGGAGACTGTTTCTGTATCCCTAAAGTCCCCCTAACCAGCACTTATGCCTGCACTTACCTTGCACTTGCCACTAGCTGGCAAGTGCAAGGTATTATTTATTCTTATCCTACTATCCCATGTACTGCACTTTCCCCTCTCCCTGCACCCTCGCACTTTTCCCTTTCCCCCTTCCCATGCACTTGCGCAATCTGAATGACACCTGGTCTAGTAGGATCATTATCTCTCTTCCCCTGTTCCCCCTCTCTTGCCTCGTTGCGCCTTGAAACAGTTATGTATAGGCGCGTTATAAATGCCATATCACATCATATCATATCATGCAACGGTGATGATCCCTTCATCTCTAATGAAAGGGGTGCCTGGCAGGGGGTTGGAGACACAATGAAAAGGCTAGGATTTTTTTTTTGTAAAGCCGGAAGTGCTCGCGTGTAAGCGAAAGCTTCAGCTTTACACAAAAAAAGCCTCACCTTTTTATTGCGTCGCCGACCTCCTGCCAGACACCCCTTTCATTGAGGTGCAGGGATCATCACCCTTGCATCTCTAATGAAAGGAATGCCTGGCAGGGGGTCAGCACAGCAGTTAAAAGACATGTAACACTTACCTGACCGGAATGCTGCCTATTAGGCGATGGCCTTGCAAAACAGAGCCGGGGCTCTTACGGGGACGTGGCCTAACAGGCAACATTCAGGCGAGACAAGTGTTGCCTCTTAATTGCGGTGCTGACCCACTGCCAGTGTACGCCCTCCAAGAGCCCCAGCTCGAGTTTCATGCCACTTAAGGCACTGGTCATGCTACCTATAAGGAACACTGGTTTATCTCTTGAGGTCGCCCTTGTTTCTATCCTATTCTACATGATGGAGGAACCGCTCATGCGGACCTCTGGCTCTATTGATGGGTCTTCTTGCTTGTGGCTTCCTTGGTCTCCTTTTGCATCTCTTTGAAGGTTCACCATGGACCTTCCTAGTCCTCCATGGTTCATTGGCCTTACTAGTCTCCACTCTGGTTCAGTTTATGCTTTCTTGATCTTTGCGGGCAGCCAGCAAAGTTGATAGCTACTCATGCACCTGGTCTGGGAATGACTCATTGATTTTCACACTTTCACCTCTTCTCACACGCACTCCCATGGGGCCACGGCTCCTTGTGAGCATTCGTCCAGAAACTCCTGCCATTACACAGCTGACTCTTGTGAGAGATCGTACTGCATCGTCTGTGGGATCCTTGTCCACCACTCACAATCCACCCGGGTGGTTGACTTAGGGCCCTGTGGAATGTTTAATATTCACTCACTTGCATGCCTTTCTTGTAAGGGACAGTCCGTCGAACATAAAAAGGAGAGAAGAACATCTCCAAATGGGGCAGCAAGACATCCATTTTTTCATTAGATGGCCAATGTTTTGTGAAGCTGCATGCAAACAAAATGGAAGAATCTTGAACTGGAAGAGCTTCAACAGAATGGTGAACACTGTTGTCTTATTTTCTGGTTCCTATCAAATCTGTCAATGGCTGTTGGCGAGGCTGAGCATAAACAAAAGTAGATGGTCCGAAGTTGTTTAGAATTTTGCTAAGTCAATGCATGTGTTGTGCATCAAATAGGAACATTAGCTCTATGCACCATAAGCCTATGGAAAAACAGGGGGGGCATGGCTAGCAGCCATGTGAGGCAGACTGTCATGATGCCTACTCCCGGGAAGCCAGTTCAGGCCCAGCGTCCCCGAAAGCAGACATCATGTGCCCAGCGAGGGACCCAGCAACCCCTTATAGGGGCTCTTTGGACATTGTCCTGGCGCCTTTGGCGCCAGGCTCATAGAAGGCATCAGTCCTGGCACCATAGGCGCCAGGCTCATTATGGGAGTGCTTGGATGGACTTACCTGAGGCAGACCATGCTGCCGGATCCAGACCTCCTTGAGGTCTGAAAGGGACTATTTTACCTATGGGACTATTTTACCACTCGGGCGTGGCTGAGGAAGAATACTTACCTGGACCTACTTTGGGGGCTATTTAAACCACGCCCAGACAGCAGCTCACGCTTCGCGTTGTTCTGCATCTAGCAGCTGGACGCTCACCGTGTCTGCTCCTGCATCCTGGCTCCAGCCACGCCCGCCTGCAACCTGGAACACCTGAAAAGGAAGGAAAGGAGAGAAAGGTGAATAATTGGACTTTACCTACCTCCATCCGGAGTTCGGAACCATCACTCCGACGAACCAGAGAAAAAACATTATTTTTAGAAGCGCATCGCTCGCTGCAGCGCCGCGTTCCACTCACCTTCACGAGACGCCCTCGGCCTCTTCAGCGACCATTGGCACCATCCGTCGCCTTTCAGCGCCTAAGGAGAAAAAGAGACAAAACAAAGGTAAGCGAAGGAACAGATTGAGGAAGGCCTGATTCTTCCACCTTAGGACTTACCTGATTTTTGTTGGGACAATCTTTCCACACCTCGGGTCGGCGCCGCTTCTTTGGCACTGCCGTACCCCGGCCCCTAAAGGGAAAAAGAGACAAAACAAAGGTGAGCGAAGGAACAGATCGAGGAAGGCCTGATTCTTCCACCTCAAGACTTACCTGATTATTGTTGGGACAATCTTTCCTCACCTCGGGTCGGCGCCGCTTCTTTGGCACTTCCGTACCCTGGCCCCTATGGGGAAAAAGACACACGCATTAGTGGGTGAAAGCAAGATCACTAAGGGAACCATCCATCAAAAAGACTCACCAGAGTTTACCTTCGGCAAATCCATTCTTCTACGCGGATTCTTCATCCTACATCTGAAATAGAGAAAAGGACAACGGACAATTAAGGCTTGAACTTTTGCAACTGAATACTTACGGCCTCATATCGGAAAAGTCAAGCGGAGTTGAATACTCACCAAACCCGAGATCCAGTGAAGTAACTGGAAATCAATGCGCCCCTGCATCGGAAGCAGGATGGAGAGCTCGTCCTTTCAGACTCTAAGGTGAGACTCTACGGGGAATCGCGGAGGGGGTTCGAGGAGTGTGAGAGGGGGAAAGGGGGGAATCCGACACATTATCCAGCAGACAGTTAATCCCCTTTTCCATCTACAGAAGGATTCTTCTACGGGCCAGACAGGCGAGGTTTGGGGGTCCGGTCCAGTCCGTCTTCCGAGTCCTGCGCATCCCCTTAGAAGAGGTCATAGCAGTCCAGAACAGGTCGGTGCCTCCGTGGGAATCAGGTGAGCGTTACAGAACGCGAAGACTACCTACAATTTCCAACCCAGGCGCTATAGAGACTTCCGAGACAGACCAGCTGGCCCAGCTATTGGGGGAATTACGGGCTGAAGTTCATTCCGCTCGCCAGGAGACGAATGCCCTCAGGAGAGAGTTAATTGTATCTAAAGTACAAACTGATGATCTTGCCAGACAGCTATTACAAGGTCAGGCTGGTCAAACTCCTTTACCAGGTTCTGGGGGTAATTCCGCCCCAGGCGTTTCAAATAACCCTGTGCAAATTAATCTACCTGGAAATATGCCACTGGCCCCACCGGAGCGTTTTGCCTGGGACCCCAAAAGGTTCGCCGTATTCATGAATCAATGCCGATTGCACTTCCTCTGCAGACCTGGGGCCTTCCCTAACGACCAAATGTCATGATCTCTGCTTCCAAAAGATCAGGACTTGCCCGACTCCCTTGGAAGCAGACCCATAACCCATGTTCCGAGTGCCAGCCAGTCCCAATTGGGACCTTTTGGACCCAGTCCTGGCGCCAGTGGCACCAGGCTCATAAAGATGCCCAGTCCAAGCGCTGGAAGCGCCGGGCTCATAATGCTTGGGTGGACTTGCCTGCAGCAGACCATGCTGCTTACTTACCTGCCAGTTGAACCCCTGATCCTCTTCTGTTTGGGACTACTTTTCCTGTTGGGTGGGGCAGGAGCCACTCCCTAGGTTCAGAACACTGGAACTCTTCTGGAAAGCAGGAACTCTTTTCTTACCTAGGCGTGGCTGTGGAAGGAGACACCTAAGCACTACAGGAGGCTATTTAAACCACACCCGATGGATGAATCTTGCTTTGCGTTATTCTGCATTCTCTGCAGCAGAACGCTCATCGTGTCTTCTGCTTCTGATCCTGGGCCTAAGGGAACAAAGGCTTACCATCCTGGAATCCAGTCTTCAGCAGCACCTGTAAAGACAAAGAAAGAACAGGTTAGCACTACGGTCTTCAGTGGCAGCGCATCTCTTACCTGGTCCATCGGCTGTCACCAACGCCTCGCGCTGCATTCCGGCATCTGAAAGACAAAGGCTTACCTACTCTTCGCATGCTCCGGAGGTCTTCGCACTGCATTCCGGCATCTGAAAGACAAAAGCTTACCAGCTCTTCGCACGCTTCGGAGGCCTTCGGCGCTGCATCCCGCATCTGAAAGACAAAAGAAGGTGCGTTTAAAGACATTGGGCAACTTTATTACTCACGTGCCATTACTCCTTCCCACGCCGAATCCAGTGGGTATTCCAGCACCCTTCAGCTTCTCTAAAGCTCCGAACTTGTACCTGCAAGATAAAAGGGACAGTTAGTGCGCATCGTGAAGCAGGCTACAAGCGCTTACTTACGTGCTTCCAGGCGCTGCTATTCCTCACGTGGGTTCGATCCTCAACTCTCATCAGCCCGCCATCCGCCATCGCCGGAACCCTGCAAAACAAGAGATATCATTACAAAAGACTTTTAAGACATTTGAAGTGCCCAGAACTTACCGTTTGTGCAGTTAACGACGGACAGCAGTCCTCTGAGGTCAAGAGGCCTGCACCCTTATCCAGTGAAGAAACTGGTTACGGCACCCTGCCCCGAGGCAGATGGAGAGCTCGGCGTTCACTTACCTAAGGTGAGGGTGTTAACCTTTGGGGTTCTACAGGAGAAGAGAAAGGGAAGAGGAGAGAGGCACCCAATAACCCCAGTTCATTAATCCCATATTTTCTATCTGCAGACATCTTACTCTTCGAGTCAGACATACAGTGCACAGAGGTCCAGCCCAAAGAGCCAACCGTGTGTTACACATCACCTTTGAAGATACGGCATTCACCCAGTCAAGACCGGCGCCTCTGCGGAATCAGGTGAGCGTTACACCAAACCAAGGTCGCTTTTGTACTATCATATCTCAGCGGCTGTGCTGCGGATTGGTCAGTTCCACTGGTTACTCAAGATGACCCAACTCTTCGGAACTTTCAAGCCTTCCAGACAAGCATGGAAAGACTTTTTGCGCGGCATTCTCAGTGACAGGCCCTGGACAACTAGCTTCAATCCCTACGACAGGGTAACCAGGACCTCTTAGCCTATATCGCGACCTTCAATAGGTTAATTGTGGAGACTGGATGGCCGGAGGATAAAAGAATCACGTTATTCCAACGAGGTCTACTTGGAGAACTTAAGGATGTCCTGGTCCAGGTCGTAAATCCACCCCAAGACTGCTCTGAATATATAGACTTGGTGGTCCAATTAGATCACAGGCTTCAAAACAGAAAGGCAGATCGGTCCAATTTTGAGACCCGGGTTTTGGTCAAAACCCATGTTAACCCTAAGGGTGCCGATGTTACTGAACCTATGCAAATTGGAGGGGTTAAAGGACTTTTAACTCAAAAAGAGCGTGAACGAAGACGGCAAATGCAATTATGCCTTTATTGTGGGGCTTCTGGACACTTTTTAGGAGATTGCCCTATAAAACCGTCTAAGAAGGCGGTAGGAGTCGCTGATAAGAACCTGATGGAATCTGAGTGGGGGAAACAACCACGCCCGACAAGCGTAGGGGTCCGCTTGCCAAGCTTAAAAACTAACGCTCTGACCTCGCATTTCATCATGCCAATGGTCCTCGTAAATCCGAAGCAGCCTGGGTGGTTACATGCCATTAAGGCATACATCGATAGTGGAGCTATAGGAAACTATGTGGATCGTGAATTGGCATCCAGGATCAACCTCCCTCTTTGCCCTAAAACCAGTAAGGATGTCATCACCACAATGGATGGAACCGAAATCGCCTCTGGGCCGGTAACACACTCCACTACTGAAGTGACATTGTTGGGTCAAGACGGACATCGGGAGGCAATTGTGTTTGATGTAATCAAGGCTCCGCAATTTCAAGTAATTCTAGGAATCCCTTGGTTGGAAACACATAATCCTCGAATTGACTGGCGAGCAAAGAGGATAACCTTTCCAGATTGTGCACAAACCTGTTATCCAAGAAATCCAAATATTGGCCTAGCTACAGTAACCCCTGTCATTTTGCAAATACCGCCAGAATACCAAGAATTTCAAGACGTCTTCCAAAAGGAACAGGCCAACACTCTACCGCCTCACAGGTTGTACGATCGCCAGATTGATCTATTACCCGGTGCACAACCCCCTTGCAGCAGGATCTATGCCCTTACCGAACCCGAGAATCTTCATTTACAACAATATCTAGATCAGTACCTAGCCAATGGTTTTATTCGCCCGTCTAAGTCTCCTGCATCCTCGGCTTTATTCTTCGTGCCTAAAAAAGAAGGCGACCTCAGAACTTGTATTGACTACCGCGCATTGAACCAGATAACTGTTAAAAATCGATACCCTTTGCCTCTGATCCCTGAACTCCTTGACCAGGTGAAGGATGCCTGCATATACACCAAGTTAGATCTCCGGGGGGCCTACCATCTGGTGCGAATAAAGGAAGGCGATGAATGGAAAACTGCCTTCCGCACCAAATATGGGCTATTCGAGTACCAGGTGATGCCTTTCGGATTGTGCAATGCACCGGCTGCCTTCCAATACTTCATGAACGATGTCTTTCGGGAACTCATCGACATTTGTGTTGTCGTATATATCGATGACATTCTTGTGTACTCCTCTTCGGAATCTGATCATAGAAAACATGTCAGGGCAGTGCTCGAGAAATTGCGCCAACACAAACTATTTGCTAAACTTGAAAAATGTGTTTTCCATGCCAGGGAAGTCGAGTTTCTTGGCTTCATCCTGACACCTAAAGGAGTCCGCATGGACTCACGAAAAGTGGATGCTATCCTCAAATGGCCATCGCCTAGCTCCGTGAAAGGTGTTCAAAGCATGCTTGGCTTTGCCAATTTTTATCGCAGGTTTATCCCGGAATTTTCTTGTGTGGTTCAACCCATCACTGCGCTCTTAAGGAAAAATAAACGTTTCGAATGGTCTGAAGAAGCCGAGCAGGCCTTTCAGGAACTAAAAGCTAAATTTACCTCTGCACCTGTATTGAAGCACCCGCGCCCAGATCTCCCTTATGTCGTCGAAACTGACGCATCCAGCCTAGCCATGGGAGCTGTCCTGTCTCAAAGAGATCCCGAAACTAACCAACTGCATCCCGTTGCATTTTGGTCCAGAAAATTCTCGGCACCCGAGGTTAACTACGCAATCACTGACAAAGAACTGTTAGCCATTAAATCCGCCTTTAAAGCCTGGCGGCATTATCTACTTGGCGCTAGACATACCATCACGGTGATCACCGACCACCGGAACTTACAGTATTTAAAGACCGCCAAGGCTCAGTCATCTCGACAGCTCCGTTGGGCTTTGTTTTTTTGCGGAATTCGATTTTGTAATCACCTACCGTCCTGGCTGTAAGAATGGCAAAGCGGACGCTCTATCCCGAATAGGAATGGGAGAAACCTATCCCGAATAGGAATGGGAGAAACTGATACTAACTCAGAACCTGTACCGATAATTCCCAAACAGAGAATTTTGGGCATGACTTCTTTACAAACGCTTGAAGACATTCAAGCTAGAGTTAAACAACTCCTGGACCCTACAGACTTACAGGATTGGGTACAAAAGGGATCTGACTTTACTATAAATAATGATTTACCTTATTTCCAAGGGCGCTTATTTCTGCCACACAAGGAATTACAAGAGCTCGTTATTTCTCGTTATCATGATACACTAATAGAGGGGCACCCCGGTATTGCCAAGACGGAAGAAAAGGTGAAACGACAATTCTGGTGGCCTTCTTGGTGAAAAGATGTTAAATCATTTGTGATGTCCTGTGGTGTTTGCGCCCAAAATAAAGGCCAAAAGAAAAGACCAGCCGGTCTCCTTCAACCTTTAGACATTCCACCAGCACCTTGGCACACCCTGTCATTGGATTTTATTACGGACTTACCTCCTTGTTCAGGATATAACACTATTCTTGTTATTGTGGATTTATTTTCCAAAATGGCCCACTTCATTCCATTGAAAGGTTTACCTTCAGCTTCAGTTCTAGCCAAAGAATTCCTTGAAAATATTGTTCGTTTACATGGATTCCCGTCTGTACTAATCTCAGACCGGGGAAGCCAATTCATTTCCCACTTTTGGCGTAGATGTTGTCAATTGGCACAAATCGATGTAAGATTATCGACTAGTCACCACCCTCAGACCGATGGTCAAACAGAGAGGACGAATCAGACCCTTGAGCAATATTTACGGTGTATGTTGCAGCAATCTGAAAGTAACTGGGAAGACTTCTTTGGATAGCCGAATATGCATATAATAATTTGGTACACTATGGAACTGGGCAAAGTCATTTTTATACTTTATATGGGCATCACCCTCGAACCTCAGACCTCGACTCGCCTCAAGGCCTCGGAATGCCCGCAGTGGACCATCTGCATTCTACTATTACCCAAGCCTTCAAAGAAGCAACTACACATTTACAACAAGCCAAGAGAAAATACAAGAAGAATGCTGACCTGCATCGGAGTGAAGCACCTCAGTACCAGATTGGGGACCAAGTATGGCTTGCTACCAGGCACTTATCGCTCAAGTGACCTCTAACTTTTAATCCAAAATATCTGGGGCCTTACTCCATTACGGCCATAATCAATCCAGCGGCCCTTAAAGTTGATTTACCAGCTAACATGCGAATTCACCCTGTTTTTCATGTGTCACTTTTGAAACCAGTGCAACCTGGAACCAGACTAATCAAGCCTCCAGAACCCATTCAAATAGATGGAGAACCTGAATTCGAGGTGAAGAACATTTTAGATTCAAAGATGTTAAGGTCAAAACTTTTCTATCTAATCGATTGGAAGGGATACGGGCCTCAGGAGAGGTCGTGGGAACCCAGTGACCATGTACATGCACCTCGATTAATTAAGAAATTCCACCGGATCTTCCCAAACAAACCAAAACCCCCGGAGGGAACAATCTTGGGAGGGGCCTTGGGGGAGAGTGCTGTCATGATGCCTACTCCCGGGAAGCCAGTTCAGGCCCAGCGTCCCCGAAAGCAGACATCATGTCCCCAGGGAGGGACCCAACAACCCCTTATAGGGGCTCTTTGGACATTGTCCTGGCGCCTTTGGCGCCAGGCTCATAGAAGGCATCAGTCCTGGCACCATAGGCGCCAGGCTCATTATGGGAGTGCTTGGATGAACTTACCTGAGGCAGACCATGCTGCAGGATCCAGACCTCCTTGAGGTCTGAAAGGGACTATTTTACCTATGGGACTATTTTACCACTCGGGCGTGGCTGAGGAAGAATACTTACCTGGAACTACTTTGGGGGCTATTTAAACCACGCCCAGACAGCAGCTCACACATCGCGTTGTTCTGCATCTAGCAGCTGGACTCTCACCGTGTCTGCTCCTGCATCCTGGCTCCAGCCACGCCCGCCTGCAACCTGGAACACCTGAAAAGGAAGGAAAGGAGAGAAAGGTGAATAATTGGACTTTACCTACCTCCATCTGGAGTCCGGAACCATCACTCCGACGATCCTGAGAAAAGACATTATTTTTAGAAGCGCATCGCATCGCTCGCTGCAGCGCCGCGTTCCACTCACTTTCACGAGGCGCCCTCGGGCTCTTCAGCGACCATTGGCACCATCCGTCGCCTTTCAGCGCCTAAGGAGAAAAAGAGACAAAATAAAGGTGAGCGAAGGAACAGATTGAGGAAGGCCTGATTCTTCCACCTTAAGACTTACCGGATTTTTGTTGGGACAATCTTTCCACACCTCGGGTCGGCGCCGCTTCTTTGGCACTGCCGTACCCCAGCCCCTAAAGGGAAAAAGAGACAAAACAAAGGTGAGCGAAGGAACAGATCGAGGAAGGCCTGATTCTTCCACCTCAAGACTTACCTGATTATTGTTGGGACAATCTTTCCTCACCTCGGGTCGGCGCCGCTTCTTTGGCACTTCCGTACCCCGGCCCCTAAGGGGAAAAAGACACACGCATTAGTGGGTGAAAGCAAGATCACTAAGGGAACCATCCATCAAAAAGACTCACCAGAGTTTACCTTCGGCGAATCCATTCTTCTATGCGGATTCTTCATCCTACATCTGAAATAGAGAAAAGGACAACGGACAATTAAGGCTTGAACTTTTGCAACTGAATACTTACGGCCTCATATCGGAAAAGTCAAGCGGAGTTGAATACTCACCAAACCCGATCCAGTGAAGTAACTGGAAATCAACACGCCCCTGCATCAGAAGCAGGATGGAGAGCTTGTCCTTTCAGACTCTAAGGTGAGACTCTACAGGGAATCGTGGAGGGGGTTCGAGGAGTGTGAGAGGGGGAAAGGGAGGAATCCGACACATTATCCAGCAGACAGTTAATCCCCTTTTCCATCTACAGAAGGATTCTTCTACGGGCCAGACAGGCGAGGTTTGGGGGTCCGGTCCAGTCCGTCTTCCGAATCCTGCGCATCCCCTTAGAAGAGGTCATAGCAGTCCAGAACAGGTCGGCGCCTCTGTGGGAATCAGGTGAGTGTTACACAGACGTGCTGGCAGCTCAGGCAGAGCTGGAATTTGAGAAGCTTCCTATGATTACGTAAACTACTGAAAAACATTTAAAGAAGGAGTAACAGCTGCTGGAACTATCAGAGAAGCTGGATGGCATGAAGCGGCAAGCAGAAAGACTCTGTGCAGTGAACACTGTCGCATGGAAAGAGAGCTGCGAGAGTCGGCAGAAAATGGCGGCTGAAGACAAAGGAACCCATGAATAGAAGTGAGCTGTACAGCACCCATAGAAGCGAAGAGTGGTGCTGCCCAGCCGTGATGGAATATCCCAGGCATACGCCACACCAGACAGTAAAGCACCATGGGAAGCCGGACAGAATTACCAGAGTGCTGCGAGAGGAGGCACTTGGGCACCAATAAGGGAAGGCTGCAAGCCGAAAATACTGAGAAGCCGGGACGCGACAAGCAAGCAGCAGATGGCAGTGAGGTGTTACCGAGGGTGGTGGCAAGGTGACACAGAAAAGTTGTGGCAGGCACTCCCCACTGCCCGGCAGACCCCCGTGGGCCGCTGGGAGGTAAACCATCTTCATAGATACAGACAACAGGCTGGAGCGGCATGGCAGAGGAGGAGCGCCTGTGAGAGGAGTCCACGGAGGGATAGCACTGAAAAGAATCAGCTGAGCTGTAACACGCGGTTGCCGGGGAGCATGGCAAATGGCGGTAAGGAGTTGGGTGGGGGGCTGGTGGGGCCCAGTGCTCATATTGCAACATATAGATTGTACAGAAAAGGGCTCCCCACACGCCGCCCGCGGAACGCCAGAGCTTTATACCGGACTTGTTACACAGGCAGCGCACTGAATAAGACAGCACAGTCCACAATAACGTTTGCTCGCTCCCTGAGCAGAACGGAGTATAGACATTGTGTAAGGGGCCCAGATGAGAAGTATCAGGTGCCAGCCATGGGGCGCAGCATGGACAAAACGCATGAACAGAGCACAACAAGTGGCCCATAGACCCTGGGACATAAAGAAAGGTTGCAACAGGAAGCCCGCAGACTGCAGCCTGAGGGCTAGTAGAGATACTGTCCCCCTAGGACGGCGAGACTTAAGACTGCCCCCCCGAGGAATAGAACTACGAGGTGCAAGCAACAGGCAGGGGCCCATGGGCTACAGCCTGAGTTGAAAGCTGGCACGCATTGGATAGCGCCAAACAGGGAGTCGGCAAAGACTCTTGATGACGGCAGGCCTGGGGGGACAGACGACCACAGGCCCACTTAGGAGTCACCACGCGGTAGCGAGTCCTCAGCCAGGAGAGATACAAGGGCCCCGGAGCTAAAGCAGACCATGAGAGGACATTAAAGGGATTGGGCTGTGGAACGAGCAACATGGACACAAGACACCACAAAGAGGGCCTGTGCAAGACATTATAGTCAAGCACTGGCACCATAACAGAGATCCCTGCAAAACGAAGCCGCTTGGCATTGGAAGAGACAAGGAAGAGCCTTAAAAGCACTGGTCCAGAGGGGAATTCATGACTGGCGCTGCTACAGGGCGCCGATCTTGACAAGATGCACTGGGTGTAAGTGACAGGAACATTGCAAGAAGTCAGGGGAGGCAGGCGCAGCAGCAAAAACCAACAAGGCCAGCTATAAGCAACTCACCTACCCCGATATAATGGGATAGGACGAACAAACTCTGCAAAAGGGCAAGCAGCAACTACAGCCTGTGAAGTGAGCCGATAAACTCCGGAGAGACAGTGGCAGCGGCGTGCACCGCATCCGGGGCCTTCAACAGAGCACTGTTGATCCTCCTGGAAGCAAGTGAGAACAGGAGGCACCACAACAACTGCTGAGCATGATGACGACTAAGGGTGGTAAGACTAAACACAAGCAAACCACACTGGAAACCTTTACGAAAGACCAACCCAATCGTCAAGAAAGAGACAAGGAGAATATAGATAAGGGACAGGCATCGCCACCAGAAAACATGGCGGAAACAGGACAGCAACAGCTACTGGGCGTCATCGCAGCACTCCAAGCAATGCTAGAGGCCAAGATCGATGCAGTGGCCATTGACGTGGCACTGTTGCGACAAGAAGTATGAGCTATAGCAGAACGCACAGGGAAACTGGAGGAGCAGGTCAAAGAGAATACAGAAGTGAGGGGGCAATCGCCGAAGGACATGTAAATGGGGAGTCTGACACAAATAGTCAAATGCTGCATCGAACTCTTACTGAGGTGGGCAATAGACTGGTGGCCTCATTGATACCCCGGACTTGGTATGATAATGGCTGACAATGTCAAAATGATGACATGGAATGTCCGGGGCTCAATAATTATGTGAAACATAGAAGAGTGAGCATGTATATCAAGAGGAGCAAGCTAGGGATAGCACTGTTACAGGAGACCGACTTAGATGCACAACAGCAGAAAAACATGGGGAAGGGTGAGGAGGGATGATGGTGGGCTCCACTTACTCGACATAAGCAAGAGGGGTCCTCATCTGGGTGGACCCCTCCATCCCTTTCAAAGTGTTGACCACGAAGACAGATAAAGATGGCAGAATGGCATTGGTGCATGCTATGTTGGAGAACCGTGAGATATATATTGTTAACACTTATGCCCCCAACCATGACGCCACAGTGTTTTTTAGATCACTGTATGCGAGGTTGGGACCCTATACGATTTGGACTCTGATTTGGGGAGGGGATTCAATAGTACATTAGACCCAACTGTGGATAGATCAGAGGAGAAGCACAAACAGCGATCACCGCCGGCCAAAGTGCTCAACTCGCTGCTGAAGCACTTTCAGTTACGAGAACTATGGAGGGCACAACACAAAGAAGGCAGGGAATACTCTCATTATTCTGCCCCACACAAGGTATACACAAGGATAGATTATGTGTTTGCAAGTGAGGAACACGTAGTAGAATTCTCAGAAGCAGAATATCTAGCCAGGGTCCTGTCAGACCACTCCCCGCTAGTAGTGAGATGGCGGGTGTCAGCCCCAAGACCACCCATAACCACATGGAAGTTGAGAAGTGAGGCACTGCTAGACAAAGCATTTGCCAAGCACATTCTCAAGAGAACAATTGAATACATTGCAGTGAATGAGGGTAGTGTACAGAAGGTGAGCACGGTATGGGGGCCGTAAAAGGTGCTTATTAGAGGTGAAATGATAACGAATCGGGGAGTGTACAAAAAGTAATTGTCAATGAACTACAGAACATGGAGGGGAATCTGAACATATTGGAGGGGGAGGCGAAGGTACATAAGGAGCATGTACGGGAAGTAATTGAAGTGAAACAGGCATGTCTAAAGCAGTGGGATAGATTGGGAAAGTTTAGCAATGCGAAATACCTGGAAAGGAGCCATGTTCAGGGGAACAGACCTGGGAGATTGTTAGCCTGGTTGTGTAAGTGGAGCAACACCAGATCCCCTATATGCTCCACCCAGAATGAGGACCGGGAGGTGATAAATACGCATGCGGGTATTATTAAGGTTTTCTCTGAATATTACAAAGCACTTCACGTGGAACTCCTAGTAGGTGAAGAGAGGGACCTGCAGGAAGTACTTGACCTCATTGCCTTACCCCAACTAAATGCACTAGAGGCACCCATAACTCCAGAGGAGGTGGTAGCCACCATTAGATCATTGCCCACGGGCAAAGCCCCCAGCACAGATGGACTCCCCAGTGAATTTTATAAGGCCTATGGAGATACGCTGGTGCCGCAGATGGCTAAGATGTATAACGAGGCATATGCAGTTCATATACTCCCCGACATCTTGAGAGAAGCCCTGGTAGTGCCATTATTAAAACCAGATAAGATAGGTACAGATTACAGATCCTACAGACCACTGTCACTGTTAAATCAGGACAGCAAGATCCTTACAGCGATCTTGGCAAATAGGCTCTGCAGGGTGATACATGTGCTGATCCATCCGGATCAGGCCGAGTATGTATCGGGGAGGAACATCACTGAGAACCTCAGGACACTGCAAGTCATCTATAACATCGAGGATCACAAGGGAGAGCGTGCGGTTGCCTCACTAGATGCGACTAAGGCATTTGACTCAGTGCATTGGAATTGGTTGTATGCCATAATGACAAAGATGAAGATGAGGATTGGACCACAGTACATGAAATGGGTTCAGCTGCTATACACCGAACCAATGTCCAGAGTTCGAACCGGGAGCATATACTCAGGCAAGTGGCAGCTATACTGGAGCACGAGACAGGGCTATCCATTGTTTCCAATTCTGTATATTATAGCGGCGGAGCCTATGGCGACGTATTTGAGACACGAATATGGAGATGCGGGTATAGAGACAGGAGGGGTGAAGCATGCAGTGTCCATGTACGTGGATGACATGTTGCTGTACCTGAGCAATCCGTCAGTGAACTTGCCATACATTCTCAAGGTGTTGGATAATTCTAGTGCACTGGAATCAAAATAAATAAAAGTAGGTCATGCTTATTTCCACCAGCCAAAATGGCGACGGTGGCAGAGGGGGACTTACTGATCCTTCATTTGCCTTGGAGCAAGAACTCATTTAGATAATTGGGGATCAACATTTATCGAGACGCTGCACAGGCACACAAATTCAATACAATAAAGGTCAAAGAGGGCTGTGGAAATCCATGGAGTTCTGGAGTAAGTTACACCTGTCTGTGATGGGCAGAGCAGCACTACTGAAGATGTTGGCGATGCTGAGACTTATGCATTGTTTTGGGAATGTCCCGTATAACATTCCAAGGCAGTTCTTCCAGGATATAGAAAAGATATGCAGGGGGTTCCTGTGGCGGGAGGGGAGAAACAGGGTGGCCCTGAGCACGTTGCAGAGACTGAACATGGGGGGTAAAAAATACCAAATTTTGAGCTGTACTTCTTGGCATGCCAGCTACAGTACGTAGAGAAGTGGATGGCCGATGATCCCACCACAGAAACGGCGCTGTTACAACCGGCTATAAAAAACAGATACCTAAGAGATCTACTTTGTATTCCCCATGGGAAACAAACCAACTATCCTTATTTGGTA
Source organism: Ambystoma mexicanum (assembly GCF_040938575.1). Classification (NCBI taxonomy): domain Eukaryota; kingdom Metazoa; phylum Chordata; class Amphibia; order Caudata; family Ambystomatidae; genus Ambystoma; species Ambystoma mexicanum. The sequence continues at coordinate 264,530,251 of NC_090934.1, forward strand.
GAATTGGGCATCCAAGTTTGGAAGAGGGCTTGCAGGATCATGGGACTGGTGGATCCCCTCTCGCCGCAGGCACGGATGGCGGCAATTCTGGAGGGTAGAATGGGCCGTGAGGCCGTGGTGCGGTTAAGATGGAAGGAGAGCGGTATAGCTACAGTGGGGGACCTTGGTGGTAGATCTCTTTCTTCGGCTGGGGACTCCCTCTAGAACAACCTCCCTGCCTTCCTGAAACTTGAGGATGATCATCTCCGGTTCCGGAAGTACCTCAAAACCTTTCTCTTTGTTTCTCTTTCTCTCCTCCTCTCCCTGCTGATTTTCCTGCTGAAACTGAAACTGCACTGGTTACCTGGCCACCCTCTGATCTCGGGCCCAGGTACCCTCCCACGCCAGACGCACACGTGCACTGCCTTCCTGGCAACCACCGCACTTGGGGACTGTTTTCTGTATCCCTACCGTCCCACTGCCAGCACCTGACTCCTGATGTCTGCACTTACTCTTGCAATTGCTGCCAGCTGGCCATACTTTTACTTATAGTTATTTATTCTTGTTATTATTCTTTGTTATTTATTCTTGTTATTTATTCTATTCATCCCATTTACTTCACTGTCCCCTCCCCCCAACCCTCTGCATTTACCCTTTTCCCCTTCCCATGCACTTGCACGATCTGAATGACACCTAGCCTAGTAGGATTGTTATCTCGTCTTCCCTCTGTTCCCCTCCATTGCCTCGTTGCGCCTTGAAACACTTGTATATAGGCGCGTTATAAATGCCATATCATCATATCATATCTTATCATATCATATAATTACTACTAACAATGGGCAGACAGGTCTGGTTAAGGACACAAAGAATACTGAAGCTCAAACACCCCTATTCTCCTAATGCCCCCATCCTGGTTAGCATGCAGTGGAAGCCTGAGGAGCTGAAGGCAGCACGATGTTGGGAGGAATCAGGCATTGCAAGTTGGGGAGACATGTATGAAAATGGTACCTATAGAGAACTTCCAGACCTCATACAGAAGGAGGGTCTCCTAAGAGGGCAGTTCCTAAGATACAAAACCTCAGCAGAATGTGCTGCTGGCGCTCATGTAAGATTTGGATAGTGGCTGCTAGTTGGTGTCCAGACTGTACAGGGCCCTACTTGATAACACAAATACCGACCTTACGAAGCTTAAGACACAGTGGGAGACAGACTTGGGGGCAGATATCACGTATACGCAGTGGATGTGGGCGCTCAGTTATGTAAAAATGTGCTGCGCAATGCAGGATTTAGACTGATTCAAGTCAATGTGCTCCATCGTACATATATGACACCGGCTAGAGTTGCTAGGTTCAAGAATGATGTACCATCTGACTGCCCCCGGTGCAGTCAAGAGAATGCCCACTTAATGCACATGCTTTGGGAATGCGAGTTGATACAAAGGTTTTGGACTCGAATTAAGCATACTTGTGAGAGTGCAGGGATTAGCAGATATAGGTGGACCCCACTAGAATGCATACTAGGTGTGTACTCTAGAACTAGTAAGCACAAACATGTCTCTAAGTTCATGGACGTAGCCTATATAGTGGGTAAGAGGTGCATAACTCTGACTTGGAAATTAAGTAGAGGCCCGCAGTTTGAAATGGCTAAAAGAAATGCAGCGCTGGTGTGTAGCTGAAACCACAACTTGGGAACACTCTATACATTTACATGGTGGAGATGTAGGGCTCAATTTTGAAGCATAGAAGGCACTAGTTATTCTGTCCTTTATCCCTCGGATAACAAACCACTGAGAGCTTACCTCAAATACCCGACAGGACTTCTGCAAGTTGTTTTCTTTTGCACTGTAGAATAAGCTGTACAGCCCTCTTGCTGTGCAAATTTCAGTCAAATATGAATTTAATGCCCTAATGTGACAGGCCGTGCTATCTCTTGGGAACAAAATGAAAACTTGTAATATTATCTTTGCTCAGCCGGTTGGGTATCAAGTTGTTGTTTCCTTTTTCTCCATTCCTTCCCCTCCTCTTGTTCTGACCCTCCCCCCTTCTGTTTCTCCTTTCTTCTACAAAGTTGTTAGTTTATTTATTATTCATCTCCTGATGAACGCTCCCTCTTGAAGAAGGGATTGTCGTTCGCACCAACTGACTGTAATGAATATGTTCAGATCCAGATAGATCTGTTTAAATTCATCCTCAAAATAAAATTAAAAAAATACTTTGCAACTCAAGTCAAGTACTTTAAATCCAAACCCCAACCGCCTCTCCTCGCAGATGTCACATTGCAGACAATGCTGAGCACACACGTGCTTATGTCCCTTGATGAATGTGAGCATTACCCGAGTATCAATGTTATGGATTTACTCCAAGATTTGAAAATACAGCAGCAAAGTTTGAAAATAAAAGAGCTGTCAACCAAATCGAAATTTGTACCTGTGTTTCCTAAAGACAACCTCATTGACACATTTCACCAAGGAGTCAGGAATGCTTTATGCAAACACAATCTATCAAATTGAGAACAGATGGCCTTGAGCAAGCTAGCATCTAATGATACATTAATTATCAAGGATGCAGATAAGGGGGGCAATGTAGGGATTATAGACAAAATCGACTACATTGCCATGGGACTTGAACATCTGAACTCCCCTGGATGATATGAGGTATTGGCATCCAACCTGACACACCACCTACGAGCAGCAGTAAATACACTTCTGTCCAGATGGCACAACAGAGGTCTAATTACCGATGTGCAGAAACAATTTCTTATTGTCGATGGCCCAGTGATGCCCACAGTCTACTTTCTACCCAAGATACACAAATACTTTATGAAAATACCTGAAGGGAGACCAATCTTGAGTGGTGGTGGTGGTTGCATCTTTGAGCCCATCTCCATCTATATTAATGAATGTCTTGCGCCCGTGGTAAATACCATTCCTACTTTTATCCGAGACACCATGTATATCCTACACATATTAGACCAGCTTCCGGTACTGCCAAACATGCTATTAGTGACGCTTGATGTGAAAGCCTTATACACCTCAATTGACCACCAACGAGCAGTTGCCAGTGTTGATTACATTTTCCGTGAGCATTCAGCCTCATTTTTCGAACACATCGAATTAGTTAAAGAACTGTTACTTTGCGCACTCTCCAATAATGTGTTTTATTCAACAATACCTATTACAGACAACAAATAGGCATAACAATGGGAGCCAGTTATGCTCCAGCCCTTGAACATATTTTCATGCACCACTACGAGCAACTGTTTGTCTTTTCTAATGCTATGTTTTTTCTGTATATTTACACCTGGAAAAGATATATAGACGATGTGATTCTGATTAGGAAAGGCTCCATAGATTGTCTAAATGATTTTGTGTCTTATCTTAACACCAACAAATAGGGTATACAATTTACACACACTTCCAGCTATTGCAGCATTAAGTTATTGGATCTATCTATTAGCATCTCTGAGAACAAATTTGTAACTAAGACCTATCGTAAATCTACATCAGTTAATGCTATACTTCATGCGACTAGTTGTCACAAGAAATCGGTTTAAAAAAACATTACCTAATGGTGAATTTGTGCGTGCCAGACGCAATTGCTCATTAAATAAGGATTTTTCTACGGAATGTGCTCTAATCCGTCATAGACTCCTGGCAAGAGGTTATGACAGCAGCCTCCTTGATAAAGCAGAACGGGAGGTTAAATCTATGAGGAGAGAGGATTTGCTTACTCCTAAAGTACACCCTCATAGTACCTACAGTAACAAACTGAAATTTATCACCAGATATAATGCATATAGTTCCATTCTGTGCAATATAGTCAAAAGACAGTGGCATATTCTCCAACTAGACAGAGATATTAGTTCATGGGTAGACGCTGCACCTAATTTTATTTACACCAAAGCTAATAACCTCAAGAACATCCTTTCACCCTCCTTTATGTCGAACCTAAAACATAAACATACTTGGCTACATCAAGCAAGCAATGATGGGTTTCATAAGTGTGGGGGATGTTCGATGTGCACCTTTGCATACAAAACCTCCAAAATTGAATTTGGCCAATTGGGCACAGACAGAATTAATTCCTTTATCAATTGTAACACTAAATTTTGTGTATATTGCATTTTATGTGTATGTGGACAGCGCTATATTTGCAGTACCATCCGTCCGTTGAAAATTAGAATAAGGGAGCACTTGTTATCCATTTCTCAGGTTGATTCAAAATATCCATTGTCTGTACATGGGCAACAAGTCCACCAAATGGACGACAAAGCACAGATTCAATTTGCTGGGATGGCTAAAGTCACCTTACCTCAACGAGGGGGAGATATGGTCCTCAAATTGAGGCAATCAGAAGTCCGCCTCATCTGCCAATACCGAACTGTCGCACAAGGCCTTAATACGGACCATGAACTATCTGTATTTTTATGAGCAGGCATTTCTTGTTGATTTTCTCTTGTAAAATAGGTTAATTGTACCTTAGTAAAACATGTACCCCATTTTTTTCTGTTTCAATCAATGTTGGCCATTCACTTAGCTCCATTTGACTATATTCATATTCATTGATTCACCATGCAGATCAGAAATTGATTAGGCAGAAACAATGGGTAAAGAGACATATTATTTTCACTGGCGGGACAAATCACGACCCCACCGTTTGGGTTTTATCTAATAATGAGCCGAATTCAGCTTTTTGGCATCTATGTATATACTGGCCATCTCATTCACCTAGATTCAGATTTATTTATGCCTTTCTGTAATTATGTCCAAACCAGCACATATTCAGTCCCTGATTGACACTGTGTCTAAATTTAATGTTTGCTCGGAAGCAAGGCCTTGCACAACCATATTTTCGCTATCAAGGAAATCGGCTTTCAATTGTGCCAAATATGGGTTGTTAATTATAATACTGCTTACGCTGGTGCCCCTTTATTAACATAATTGAACCTGGCACCTTGTTACCCTCATCCCGTGGTTTAATACTTTTTAGCTTCCAGGAAACACATTCAAGATGGCGGCCATTCTCGCATACACGGTCGCACACGGTTACGCTGCGACGCGTTCCTGTGTTTATAATGTACAACAGGAGCTACTCACGGTTGGCTCCTACATCACAAATGCAGCGGAGACATTGGTAAATCCAACACTTGCGCACAGACCCCTAGAGTGATCTGAGGGTCCAGGCGCTTTCACCTGAACATCCAGACGCTCATTAGATTAGCTAATTGGTGTGTCTGTCCCTCTTTTTCTTCCCTGCCGGTTTTGCCTGACTGACTCTCGACACTTACTTCAACTTTCACCCTCAGCGGGTCCACTCATATGCCTAATGTAATGGTTACCTTGCAACTGCACAACACAGGTATGTAGTTTATTAACCTGCATAACCAAATCCAATACCAATTGGTTCATTGAGCTGCCCTATAACTGCGCCTATACCACTAATGCACCACATTTTCAATTGCAGTGGAGCCCACATTATAATTACTTAATTCCCTTACCAATTCATGGGTAAGTGCGTAATTCAAAATTCTTACATTCTAAATTTTTTGCCACATTTTACCTAAATCCGAGTAGCTGAATTTATTTTTTTTAAATTATTTTTTCATTCACTTTTTTCGTCTTCAGTGATTAAATAAAGGACACTCCAGTTCCAGGTACTTCACTGTAGCCTCAGTAGAAGAGCCAGTCGCTCGAAACACGTGTCAGGCTACAACGCTTTCTGATTAAACCACAAACCATTTGAATTTCATATTGTTTTTGTGTTCAGTGTGTTTGCAAAACAAACCCTTCTTTGTTGGTTTATTGGATTATACTGTATGCTGTTGTGCAAGCACAAGTTTTGCACTGTGCATCCACTATATCAGATGAAAATGGCAATAAACACATAAAAACAAAATGAGTTTTACAGTTCAGACATTACACAATTAACATCTAAAAACTCACATCAAAGGCATGTCACAGCTGACTTGGATGTCAGTTTTAAAGTAATGGAATAAATGTACACTGTTCATATGAAAATGTACACTTTTGATGCAAAAATGTACACTTTAGAAACCATACAATGGAAGTGAATTTCATATTAAAACCCTACACGTACATTTGTGTTATTAACATTGTGTATATATGAACACTACTAACGTGCTCCTATGACACGTGCACCTAATACACATGCATTTACTACACATATCATGTAGACGTACGACAAGGACTCTCACATGCACCTAGGACACATGTTCCTATGAAACATGCTCCTATGGCACATGCTCCTACAACGCACGTTCCTACCACACACTCTTATGAAACACACTCTAATGACACACACACACGTATGACACGTGCTCCCATGACACGCATATCTAATACATATGGCCTACTACATAGAACATGTTGAAGTACAAGTGCTCACACATGGACCTACAACACGTGCACTTATGACATGTGCTCCTATGACACATCCTCCTACTAGACATGCTCCTACCAAACGCACTCCTACCACACATGCTCTTACCACACACGCTCCTACCACACACACTTACTTCACACTTTTACAACACACACTCTAATGACACACACTCCAATGACACATGCTGCTATAACATGCACTCCTACAACACACACTCCTACAATACACCTACTAAACACATGCTAACTACCCATAACATGTGGATGTATGGCACATGCTCTTACGACACATGTCTGTACCAAACATACTATTACGATGCACACTTACCACACACTCTTATGACACACACTCCTACAATATCCACTCCTACAACATGTACTCCTGTGACACCTTCAGGTACTTACTACATGTGCTCCTACTACACACATGCACACGCTCCTATGACACATGCTCATACAACATGCACTCCTATGACATGCACTTCTACAACACATGGTCCTACAACACACATTCTTACAACAAATACTCCTACCACACCGGTGCCTGCAACATGTGCTGCCATCACATATGCAACATGAAATGAACATCTGAATATTCACATCAAAGGCAAGTCATAAAAACTGTACACAGAACGTATGTGTTTTACTGTTGGTACATTACACAATTAATATCTCCTAAAAACTCACATAAAAGGCAAGCCACGGTTCACTTTGATGTCAGTTTTAAAGTGATGGAAAAATATGCACATTTCATACGAAAATGTACACTCTAGGAAGTATAAAATGAATGAGCAGAATTGAAGTACATTTTATATCAAAACCTTACACGTACATTTATGATATTAACATTGTGAATATGAACACTAATAACGTGCTCCTACGACATGCGCACCTAATACACATGTGCTTACTACACATACAATGTAAATGTACAAGTGCTCTCACATGCACCTAGGACACATGCACTTAGGAAACATGCACCTACAGCACATGCACCTACGACACATGCACCTACGACACGTGTTCCTATGACACATGCTCCTACCGCAAACACTCTTACCACACACACTCTTATGACACACACTCTATTGACACAAACTCCTACGACATGTATTCCAATGTCACGGCTGATGTAAAATGTGCTCCTACAACCCACACTCCTATAATACATGTTCTGATGACAAGTGCACCTACTACACCCGTTCCTACTAAACATAATGTGTGGATGTATGACACATGCTCTTACAGTACATGGTCCAACCACATACATTCTTATGATGCCCACTTACCAAACACTCTTATAACAAACAATTGTGCAACACATGCAGCTACTACACATGCTCCTACTACACACACACACACATTCCTACAGCACATAATCCTATCACACTGTTGGCTACAGCATACATTGCAATCACGTATGCAGAGAGTATGAGCCTCATTACGACCCTGGCGCTAAGGGGTTAACGGCGCCGTAAAAGGCTGCAGCACTGTTAACCCCTTAGTGCCTAATTATGAGGTCCCTTTGCGGCTTCCGACTTTAACGGCTGGTCTCGACCAGCCGTTAAAATAGGGACCCGTAAAGGGACCTTGAAGGTAATTACGGTACCGCAATTTGCGGTAACGTAATTACCGCCTTACCCATTCCCATTGAGCCCTATGGGGCAAAAATGGGAATGGGAAAGGGCCAATGGTGCATGGGAAATTACCGCCCCACCAACCTTGGAATGGGGTGGTAATTCCCCATTGCACCATGGTGGACTCGTTACAATACCGGCAGCAACCATGGTGCTAATAGCGCCATTGGTTACCGCCAGTGTTGTAATGAGGGCCTATGAGTTTTACAGTTGGTACATTAAGAAATTAGCATCTCCTGAAAACTCACATCAAAGGCAAGTCATACGAACTGTACACAGAGCGTATGAGTTTTACTGTTCGTACATTACACAATTAACATCTCCTAAAATCTCACATGAAAGGCAAGTCACAGCTGACTTTGACGTCAGTTTGAAGGTGATGGAATAAATTTACACTTTTCACTCACAAGAACTGTACCAAGAGGAGTATGAGTTTCACAGTTCAAATATTAAGCAGTTTACATCTGAAAACTAACATCAGTCAGGGCTGGCTCTAATGTAACTTTTCAGGGGATAATAAATGTACATTGTTAATACAAACTGTACCATGGGGCGTATGATTTTCGCAGGTCATAGATTACGCAATTTACATTTTATGAAAACTATTCAGGAAAGTCAGGGCTTACTTTGATGTAGGTTTTCAGGAGCTGTAACTTATACACGTACGAAATGAAAAAGTTATATACACAGTGGTCGAAGTGTACGAAAAGAAGTAGTGGAACTATGTTCGCTGCTGGTCTGCCCTGCCCCCCACACACCTCATCACTGAGCCCCCTCCCACACACAATCCGAACCCCTAAACAAACACACCCGCTATTTTTGGGAATGTGCATTGCACTGAAGTGCAAGCTTCAACTTCTTCCTACAGTTTTATTTTAAAACTAAACCATTCCAGAACAGTTTCTTTTTAAAATAAAAGTATAGGAACAGTGAAACTTAAAAATAAAAAGTATAAGAGCACCGCTCCCGACCGCTCCCGCCCACTTATCCACCTCTCATACATATTAAAAACACACATTAAAGTTAAAGATAGCTTTAATGTGGGCATTCATATATATAGGGGCATTCTTACCACACTCTTACAATACACATTCACGTGCTCCTATGACACATGCTCCTACGACACACACTCCTATGATACATGTTCCTATGGCACACGCACATGCTACACACGTACCTACTACACATAACATATGGGTGTACTCCACCAGAACATGCACTTTCAACACACACTCTTACGATGCACACTTACCACACACTCTTATGACACACACTCCTACAACATGCTCAAGCACTCTTACAACATATGCTCCTATGACACATGCAGCTATTACACATGTTCCTACTACCCACATAACACATGCTCCTATGATATGAGCTCCCACGACATGCGCTCCTACAAAACAAGATCCTACAACACACACAGTCACAACACATACTCCTACCACAAGGGCACATACAACATGCGCTGTAAACACGTAAATAGAGATTATGAGATTAACAGTTTGTATATGACAATATTAACCTCTCTTGAAAACTCACATCAAAGGCACATCAGAGCTAAATTTGATGTTGGTTGTAAGGAGATGGAATAAATGTACACTTTTCATACAAACTGTACCGAGAGGCATACGAGTTTCACAGTTTACAGTTCATACATTGTGCAGTTGACATCTCTAAAATCTCTCAACAGTCAGGGGTCATTTTGATGTTAGTTTTCAGGGGATGCAATAAATGTACATTTTTCATTCCAACTGTAATTTACATCTTTTGAAAACTGACAGTAAAGTCCAGGCTCACTTTGATGTACGTTTTCAGGAGCTATAAATAACATAAAAGTAGGGATTGGAGAAGCCTTCTAAAAACGCACTTTAAAGTTAAAGTTCACTTTAATGTAAGTTTCCACATGTATAAGAGGCATACAATGCGTGAGCAGAATGAAGGGACCTTTTATATTAAAACCCTACAAGTGCATTTGTGATATCAACAGTGTAAATATGAACACTAATAATATAAACTCTTACCATGCACACTCTTACAACAAACACTCGACTACGACATGCATTTATATAATATGCGCTGCAACCACGTTCTACCACACACACTCCTTTGACACGTGCTTCAAGAGCACACAGTCCTATGAAAAACTCTTATAAAACATACTCGTATGACACATGAACCTATAACATGCACTGCTTTTACTCACACTCTTACAACACAGTTATCACACTCTCCTGACACATGCTCTTATAGCCCCTTGTAAGCAGATTAAATTCAACACTACAGCTAAGTCAATGCCTAGTCTGGGATGTTGAGGGAAACCCTTATTGATATATTTTTATGTCCAGTTCATTTACTCTGGATGACAACCCTTATATAACACCTCTCTCTCAGAATCCCCCTGACCCAGCTGAGCCAAGAAGTAGGTTTGTTTTGTAAATTTAAAAGGTTTATTTGAAAATTAAGCAATATATATATATCACACTTTTATAATAAATCAATATTTGATAGCACACTTGTGAAGATGATAGTGATCAACAACGGATAATGTTACAGTGGTACACTCTTTTTGATGGCTTAGAAGTGAGATAGAGAGGATAAAGTAGCTGAGAATGCTTTTATGGCTTCAAAGACAATGCAATGATGAATGGAAATGCAGTACAGAATATAAACTTGATATGATTTCAACAAAAGACATTGGCCCTCATTACGACCCTGGCGGAAAGCAACTGACCTGACCGCCATAGCGTAAATAGCGTTTCCGCCATTGCACGACGGAGTAAAGTGCGGCTAATTCTGACCCAATGGGCACGAGCACTACGCCATGACGGAAGTGCAAAGTCCGCGATGGCGGAAATGTCCCCAAAACGCCCCTCACCGCCGTCGTACGGCGACCTAGGTGCAATTCCGCCACCGATCATAGCGGTCACCGTAATGAGCGGCAATCGGAAAATACGGTGACCGTAAATATACGGAAACGGAAGCAAAAGCATGGTCCCGGAACGGGAAACAGCACGCTGTACACCTATAAAATCAGAATATCCACACAACCATTATAAAAACTACCCTGAGACACATCCCAACCCGTCATCCACCCTAGTGAAACCAAAAACAATGGGAAAAGTAGCGAAAAAAGCGTGCGACCGCAAGCGGCAGGTCCACTTCTCCCGTGAGGAACTGACGGTGCTCACAGAGACCCTCCAGGAGAATGCTGCCGTCGTCTTCTCGACGCAAATGACCAGGACGGCACTTGCGAACAAGAAGGCCATATGGGCCCTGGTGGCACAGCGGGTAAGTGCGGTGGGGACCGCACCCCGCAACCCACAGCAATGCCGAAAGCGATGGGACGACTTGCGGATACGCGTACGGAGCATACTATCCGCCAACCGTAACATTGCCACAGCTACCGGGGGAGGATCGGAATCACCCATCAAGTTGACCCCCTGGGAAGAAATCTGTGCCTCCACCATTGGAATGGAGACCATAGAGGGAGTCGGAGGGATGGAGAAAGGAGTGCAGACATCCGAAGAATCAGGTAGGTGTCCCAAATAAAACAATGCTAAAACCACAATGTCCAATCATGTGAAGTACCATGTGTCCACATAGTGCAACCGAAACACATGTCCAGGAGAACGTCCACATACATTGGCCTGATAGCGCACATTAAAAGTCACATTAAATAAATAAATAATTAAAATTCCTAAAAACACCCTCTACACGTGCAGCAGGCACCCCCTAACTGCAGGCTGCAAAACAACTGCATCCTCAATCCACACAAAAATGTAAACACCTCCAAGGCCCTGACCCAAATCACCCTCAGGTACCACCCCAATGCATGTGATACATTGCCATTCCAATTTCCACAGACCCATTAATAACGCTCGCCCTCCTTTACTCCACCACAGGGTCCGATTCAAACGACGAGCTCCAGGACACCCCTACCAGCACACCTGCAAAGAGGGCCAAGACCAACGGCCAAAGACCCTCCACCTCAGCTGCACGGATCGAGACACGGCAGCAGCACAAATCAAGTGGCAGCACACAGGAGGGGACTTCAACAGGCACCCCAGCACCCAGCATGGCCACAACAGCACCACCACAGGCCCCCCCCAATGGATGCCACAGAAGGCACTGCTTCTGGTGGCAGCAGCACCATAGGTGACACTGCATTAATGGCAGCATGCTCCGACACAGAAAACGGTGATGTCGATGTAGGATCCATCCATGACCTGTCTCAATCCCCCTGTTTGTTTCATCCCGTACACCATGAGGATACCACGCAGGGGCACTCACAAGACGACGACTGGCCATCCCCCACAAGCCCTGTGTCAAGGCAACATGAGGTGATCAGCCCCTCTGTGACACCACCGCAAATGGCCATGGCCCAGCAGAGGCAACAGTCCCTCGACCAGGTGATCGTGCAACAGCAGCAACTGGCCACGCTCCTCAAGGACCATGCTGATGAATGTGGGGGTACTAAGGCAGCCATAGAAACATGTACAGAGACACTAAGGGCACAAATGGAGAGTAGCACCGAGAGCCTGAGAGTCCAAATGGAGAGATGCACCGAGAGTCTGAGAGTCCAAATGGAGAGAAGCACCGAGAGCCTGAGGGGGGAACTGCATGCGACGTCCAAACCTTCTCATGGTATGTGGGGAACTTGCCGCTGTGCGCCGTGTGCTCACTGAGCTCTCACAAACCCTTAGGGACATGCATGGACGTGAGCAGGCAGAGACATCATCCGTTGCAAGTTCCGTCCAGGGCAGCCACCAACGTAGATCTGGGAGGAACCTGCGCTCCACAGGCAGGGGTGCCCCTGATACCCGGAGAGGGGGCTTGCAATAGCGTCTGCCCACTGACAATGAGCATCTTTGGACACTGGTGTTCGGGGGGGAGGTAGGAGGGTGGAGGGGGTGTGTTGGGCTTACTTGGGTGGCGGGTCGATGGGGTGTGTAACGTAATTTCACATATGCGATAAACATTTCACTATCATCCAATGAGATGTGTGGACATTGATCTTTGTGTACGAGGCCATTATAGGTGTACAGTCCATATTGTGCATGTTCCAGACCCACACAGTGCCACAAGTCCCGTGTCCATGTATCAGCCACCAGGCGTGAGTGCTAGAAGCATGAATCTATGATAATCTGACGAATTTCACGTCCCTCCTGTGCCTCGCGGACTCCTTGAGGTGCTGCCACATCCCCACCCTCATCATGACCATATTCAGGTGCTTGCAGTTCTGTGTCAGGGGGCATGGGCACATTTCTACGTACGCACATGTTGTGTAGCATGACACATGCCATGACCATCTTTGCAACCTTCTCATGGCGGTACAGGAGTGCCCCGCCAGACCTGCTGAGGCAGCGGAAACGACCCTTCAGTAGGCCGAATGCCTGTTCTATGACTACACGGGTACGTGAGTGGGCATGGTTGTAGTCCTCCTCATGCTGGTTCTGTGGGTTCCGGAGTGGTGTAAGGAGCCATCTCTTCAGTGGATACCCGGCATCACCTGTATGTGGACAATAAAGGATGTTTGAGGAATGCCATTGCTACGTAAGCACCCCCCCCCTTCCTGCCAGGTCATTGCCGCATCACAGACCCCACATTATCATGCATGAAATGAGACTCACCGAGTAGCCAGGATCTGTTCCCTGCGTGTCGCTCCATGTAGCGTGGTATTGTAGAGTTCCGTAAGACCATGGAATCATGGGTTGATCCAGGAAATCAGGCACAACAATGTGTAATGATCCTGTTGGAGTCACACACCATTTGTACATTAAGAGAATGATATTGTTTTCGGTTGCGGTACTGGGCCTCCATGGCATGTGGGACAACCAATTCCACATGGGTGCAGTCGATGGCACCAATGCAACCCGGTATGCCGCCAAGTGCATGGAATCCCACTTTTGTGTTTGTAATCTCCTGCTCTGAGCGTGGTAAAGAGATGTAGTCGTCTGCGTGCTTCAGGAGGGCATCGAGCACTTGCAATAGTGTCCGTGACAACAGTGGCTGTGAAATGCCATGCAACTGTCCGACTGTGTGCTGGTAGGTGCCTGTGGCCAGGAAGTGGAGTACAGACACCACCTTCAGTAGGGGTGGGATGGCGGTTGGGCTATCTATCATGCTGACAAGGTCAGCGTGTGTCATGTCCACAATGGCGGTTATGGTGTCCCGGTCCAAACGGTAGAGGGTGTGGATCTGCTCATCAGTGAGGTTGAACGGATGTGCTCGGAGGCGTGGGATTGCGGGCTGCCTGCGTGGTGGTGGTGGCTGTGCTGGTGGGCCTTGCTGGCCCTGCCTTGCCCTCCTCCTCCTCCTGCGTCTCCTCTGTGCGGCTGGTTGTTGTAGTAGTTGGTGTTCGTCTTCTTCTTGAAGTTGGAGTACTTGCAGTGCTATCAGGTCTCCCAGGGCCAACATCGCTAGTCCTGCCGGTAGCATTTTGGAGTGGGTGTGGTTGTGGGAGGGGGTTGGGTGTGCAATTTATGTGTTTTCAAGCTGTATAGCCTCCACCTGTGGTGATTCATTCCACCTGTGCAAGCTGCACTCCCCTTTGGCCGAGCACGTCCCGCACACAACGCTGCAATTCGGCGCATGGCATCTTGCTATTACTATCATGTATTTCATCCCGACGGAAGTGAGATATTGGTTCATATGTTCATTATGCTATGGTCCCATTGTTTCACATACTATTTTTGCAGTCGCGAACAAACTTGTGAAGGGTCAGTGGAATGTAGTACTCGATTAACGGTGGACCCTCATGCAGCACTGTACCGCGGTTCACCGACGGGCGGGGCGTCCCATTTGTGAGTGAAGCCAGTTGCCATTTTCACACACTGCCGCACTACATGGATGAATTTGTGATTTCATGCGGTCACAGATGCATTTTCGACGTGATGTTGCAAATGAGAAATTCGAAGGACAGCGCTTTCGGTTTCCAGCTAGCGGCGAGGAGACGCCCACAGGTCTGACTGCAGATATAAAGTTCTATTGTTTTATGTCCTTGGGACAGGGGCCATGGCGAGAATGCAATGATTGATATGAATAGTATGGGATGCGCAATAGCGTAGTGGAGGATAAGGCAGGACGTTCCCAAATACATGTTACTTCACAACACTAGAATTCCGGCCTGGAGCACAGAGGATTTTGCAGACTGCATTACGCACAGACTCAATGGAAGTTTCACATGTTATGTGAGTAAATAATCAGGCGTTTTCATACAGGGATGAGGGAATGATGTATGGATGCATGGACAGATGATTTAATAGAGAGTCTGCCATGTACATGGCTTTTTGGAATCTATCCACTTCCCCTGCGCTATGTGATGCAGGGCTGCCATAGTGGGACCATCGTCTATCTGCCCTTGTTGAACCCTCCCTGTCTCGACGCGCCTTCGGACACTTGTGTCTATGCACGTTACTAATCCCATCTAATGGATTCTGTTTTAACAGACGCATGCACACAAACACTCGTTTGTAATAGTGTTTTCACCTCGATTTATATAGTTATGATTCGCAAGTGATTTTTGGGTGCGATTGATCCTTTTGAGTGGGCTAGCATGCATATGGCTGTGGATTTAGTGTGATCATTGAAGTGAGTAATTCAAATGGAGTTCTGATGCCCATACTATTCTTTTTCATTTCATTTGGGTGACAGGTTTCTCCTCCCCTTTTGCCGCTGCCATCTGTATGCCACTCCTGCAGATGGCTTTTACTCCCGACACCTGCTGCTTCGTGTTAATCAGTGGAGCACCATTACGATCTTGTGGGACGATCGCCAATGGCCCACATGCCCTTACGCAGTACTAGTGGCTAGGAGCAACATTTCGACCTTTCAGCTGGACTAGTGCCTACCTAATGGGACGGCCCTGCGGTTCTAGGCGCTTCCATGTTGCCTTTTTGAACGTGAATGTAGCCCCTGTGTACCATGAAGGAACCGGGCATCACACAAGAAGAAGCTGGTCATTTATTGCGGATGCAGCCCACAATAATGAAATATATTTTGGAGTTCATGACCTAATGGCTGTATGGGCCTGGTGATTTTGTTGTGCATTAAATTTTGATTGTGATATTGACCGTGTAGCGTTATTCTTTGCAAGTAATGTAGCATATTCCTATTTGTGGAGCGATGTATTGTGAGAAGATCTGCTTTGGGTTCCGGCTTCTGAGTATAGTTGCGTGGTACTGTACTGGGCGCGTTTGCCTACGAAGCCCAGTGAGGTCAGGGATAGGGCCTGCCATTATGACTATTTTAATGATGTCATGCTCATGGGAGGGGGATTAGCTTTTGTGTAACAGATGCCGGTCAGCCAGGTGGATTGGTGGAATGATGTGATTATCAGAAAATGGCTGGTCACAGGTGCCTGTGTTTGCGTGCGTTTCTTGGAGGGAGACTGAGGTCATGTTCATTGGAATAGCTTCTGTATTCGTGCCATCTGTGCCCTGCAGCTCCCATTGGCCCCTCTTGAGATGAGCCTGGCTGCTCAGTCACTCTGCCAACTTGTGTGGTACATGCTTATGCTGATGGTTAGTTTGTTTACTGGCAGGAGTACAGGGCTGGTGCAGTCTCACTCAGGATACTGCTTTGAATGTTGCCTTACACTGGTGTCAAACGACGGGGGGCCTGTTTTTGTTTGTCTCAGTTTTCAGTTCATGTTGCTGTACTTGAAGCTTCACATGCCTGTGCTGCATCAGTACGGCAATGGTGCCATGGCTAATATGAATGGCCACTCACATGGCACTTGGAGCCCCTACATTCATTTGTTCGTTGGCATGCATGGGTGACTTGTACATTTCACTGGTTGCATTGTGTGACTTCATTACACCTACGAGGAGTTGTGCAATGTGGCCAGGGAGTGGTGTACAGGCACTCTGTAGGGCCTTTTACGGTTGGTTCGCGATGCCGTACTTCTCACCATGGCGGAATGGTACTTTCCGCCATGCTTGATGGCGTTAGGTACATGTCCGCTAGGGTCAGAATTCCCGTACCGTTGCGCCATGGTGGTAATTACGGTTTCGTTTGGCGCGCGTGCGCGTACTTGGTGCAGTTAGCGTTGGCGTTCACTACGGTGTCGCTAATGGCATCGTACTTTACGGTGACGGGTCATAATCGCACCGAGCGCTATTCAATGGCGGTATTCCATTTCCGCCATCGTTTTTCGATTTCCGCCAGGGTCGTTATGAGGGCCATTGTAATCACTTTTCTTTGAAAATTCACCCCCCCCCCACCCTCTATGCAAGGTAAAGAGATGGGAGGTAAGCACACAGTTCTCAGGAATGGAATCACATATAATTCAGTTCCCCCCTAGCAAGCTTAGAGGAAAACAGGTAGGAGTTTTAAACACAGGCAATATCCTTTGATGTGGTTGCAATTAAGTGAAAAATATGTGAAAAATGCTTTTAATTCCCTATAGGAGGTTCAGGGTGAGTGAGAGATACTTTAAATGAATTCAGGATCACTTTAGCAATGCTCTATGAATGATTGTTAGGTTGCACACGAATTTCAGCAAGGAAAGCAAGGACAAATATTTTTACACGTGGCTGAAATTAAGCAAAATGTCAAATCGCGGCAAATTTAGTCGCGTGCGTCGAGCGCAATTACGGAGGCACTATAAGGAGTAGGAAGTCGGTTCTAGGTTCGTTGGAAAGCCTAGAATCTTAGCTTTAAGATGACAAACTCGCTCCTAGCATACACGGTTCCGGAGATACGGCCGATTTAGTAAAGGTAGTTTTTCGGATTTTAAATGTTAAAGCTCAGAATGACAGATGACCGTTTTCAGTTTTAAAGATGACAGAATGACACGATTCTAGGAGGCAGTTCTAATAAGCTAAAATAGTTTGGATTAGATTATTTTAAACTAAGAGATTGGTTTTGGCACAGTGCTAGCTGGGTATTCACACGAGATTTTGGACAGGAATGCGACTTCGTCACCGATCGGGTCAGGATTGGCTGGACTTCCGCTAGCAGTTCTTCACAGCGATCTGGTCTCTGGTTATCTCTGGTTCCGGATACAGTACTGCTTTCTGGATACTGCTACAGGTTCTTGCAAAAGTTCTTGGCAAATAATTCAAACAGCTCGCCCGGCTGTTGAATAGTTTGGTTGGTTTTGAGGCCTGCTGAAGAGGATTCAGCTTGTGGTTTCAGGCCTCTCTGCTACAAATTCTGGAGTTAATTTCTGGTCTCTGGAGATTGATGGATTTGAAGTCTGGATCTCTGGATGTGAAGTCTGAAGTCTCCCGGCAAATCGTCCCGCAAGAAAGTGGAAAGTGAATGTCTCTACCTGGGTTTCAATGTTCCTTTTATGTTTTTTGAAAATGGGTGTGTGCCTGGGCCTAGCTAAGCCTGCCCCTCTCACTTATCATTGGCCAAGCTTTCCTCTCTCCCTTGATTGGGGGAAAGAAATGGAGTGTCAGAGTGATGCTGTAGGTTTTATGGTCAGAGGAACCTCCCCTTGTCAAATTGCACACAAATCTATTTCTGACCCAAATACATATTTATCTATGTACCATTTTTCTAATATTATAGGTCCAGTTAACATATTTTCTGTAGCACCAAACCATCCGATCCTTGTCTTTGTACAATGTCGTGTCCACTATTGACAGAATTCTCCCCTTTTCATCCAGATAACAACCTCTAAACCTTTCCAGATTTTACACAAATGTGCACCAGGGATATGGGTTTCAGATGATAAAGTGTCAAATTTTTAACATGCATACATTTGGAGTAACAACCTTTTTTTCGCTACTATCCCCAGGAACATACCACAGGGTCCTAACACCTCTTAAAATGTGCACAGAAAAATCACAAGAATGATGATGTTATTTATATAATTTTGACAAGTCCGCACTGTGAATTATCCATCTTTTTAAAATCATGCTCTGGCCCCAAAGGGGTGTGGTTTTCCAAAGCACATGGTGGAATTTCTGGTTTATCCACTTCCCCCAAGCTCCGCTTGCTCTCACAGGCACTGCCACTCTCAGTTTCTCCCAAGAGGAAGCCATTTTACGACCCCCCCAATATAACATTTGCCTGAGCCAGGGACAGTGCTTTGTTTAGTTTCCTGTAGTCCCCAGGTGCTCCTCCCCTAATCCAATCAGAGAGGTGTCATCTCTTTTTGGCACGGGCAGCAGAATGCAGCCAGGCCTGGGAAGAGTTGTTGAGCCAGTTCAACTCCTGTCGGGGGTAGTTGTCAGGCAGAATGCAGCTAAATGTCACTTTAGTTCCCAGTTTTCTACATTCAAATCCAACTTACAATTTTTGCACATGCAGCTAGAATGCTGATTCCAAGTTCAAAACTATGGCATTTAAACAATTGCAACCTATGTGACACTCACAAGTAGGTCACTCATTTATTCTAAACATTTTGATTTTAGTGGCTTTAAACCCAAATTCACTTAAGCTGCTGACATCCCCATCTATTTTTTATATATACATTAAATAATTACTTCCTTCAAGTCATTTCAGAATATAGTTTTACATTGTATCCACCTCTTAGCAAGTCTTTCCTTGGCCTGGTTTGGGTTCATTTGTTCAGTTTTACACAAAAGTCTGGTGGTTTTAAAATGCCGGCTTTCTGATAGTGGTGAGCACCAGTATTGCATCCATTTTTGACATTAAGAAAATTAATTCCCCACAGTTCTGGGTTGCTTTTGGCAATCAGCATTGCCATTCCCAATGGTTTCGGGCTACTGTGTGTGTAGCCCAATGGTGGTTTTAGGCAGTGCCCTCCTGTGCTCACAACATAGGCAAAAATGGGTGGCAGCCTATTCTTCATGTTTTCCCTGTGCACTCTCTGGGGAGTTCTGTCCATCATGATGTTTTCAATGCCAGTAATGCACAGTTTTATGGTAGGACTTGGATGCATGGGTAAAAACATCCCACAAGCCCCCCCTCTTGCGATGGCCATTCTGATCTTTCACTGATGGAACTTGCAAGATCTGGGATGTTCGCCTCATCTTCTTCCAATTCCGTAGATGGCACAGTTCAGCATCTTTTCCTCCCTCCAGTCGATCAATCAGTTCTCCTTGCTGGTCCTGATGGGAGGATTGGGCGGTACCCCGGGCCCCTCAGATCTTTGCTCCCGGTCCCCAGGTTGCCTTCCGTGGTCAGTCTCCAGGTTTTCTTTCTCCTAGGACGACAAAGCAAAGCGGCAATACACATTCCTAGACCTTTTTCCACCACTATTAATGGTGTGGTGACCATATACATTTTATACATCCGAATACATTTTGCTGTCTGATTTTAAAACAAAATATAACAGGAAATATTTTCTTTCCAGAATCATCATATTTTAGCGACTATATGTGGGATATTTTAGGGTTGGAACTGAATTAATCTGGAGAGGTCCCCTCTGGTATTGCAGAGGACTCTTCCAGTTGCTGCAGCGTGTACCTGGGATGGCAACACTTTAGCTGATTTATATGTACCCACTTGTCTTCCCCTTCCACCAGACTACCTTTGGGGATGCAGATTTTATAAGCCACAGGGGAGATTTTGTCTATAATTTCAAACGGTCTCTTCCATGTAGGCAAAAATGTTCGCTGTTTGGCCTGGTTTCTTTGGAAATTGTATAGATAGACCCGGTCTCCCACAGTATATTCCTTCCTGGTGGTCTTGAGGTCTTAGTGGGTTTTCATGCTATCAGCTGATCTTTCTAGATTCCGCTGAGCAAAGGAAAAAGCATGCTGAAGGTGTTTCCTTAAATTCTCCACATACTCATGAGTTGTGGAGGCATTTATCAACGTCTGCTCTTGGGTCCTGTAGAGCAAATGCTGGGGAAGCACCATCTTGCGTCCGGTCATCAACTCAAATGGTGACATTTTAGTTGCAGATGAAGGGGTAGATCTGATGGCCATTAGGACCAAAGGTAATCGGATATCCCAACTTGGCCCAGAATCTGCCACAAACTTTTTTAATATGCTCACAATGGTTCGGTTGTATCTCTCCACTGCTCCAGAAGAAGCTGGCCGGTAAGCAATATGTAGCTTCCTTTTAACCCCCAGTATCTCCCACATCTTTGTCATTACCTCGCTGGTGAAATGGCTACCTCTGTCTGACTCAATCCTTTGAGGTAGACCAAAACGGGAAAAGATGTGGTTAATCATCAGGGCAGCTGCTGTTTCTGCCTTGCAGTTTGGGGCCGGGAGACATTCCACCCACTCAGTAAACAAGCATGTGACAGTCAACATGTACTTGTTTCCTCTAGACAAGCGAATTACAGGGCCTACGAAGTCGATTTGGAAATCTGACCATGGCAGTGTCATCCCCCTCTTTTGGAGAGGCGCCCAGTGTGTGAGGGATGATGGCTGAAATTGTGCACACACAAGACACCCCTTCAAGTATTGGTCGAGGCCCTGCCCCATGTGTGGCCAGTATGCAACCTCTCTTAAGAGTTCCAGTGTTGTGTGAAACCCCCTATGACCGGCGGTGGCCCATCATGGGCGTGACTTAACATCAGGCTTCGGAATGAGGTGGGGACCACCCACTGATCATGGCCGGCTTGAGATTTCCTAACCAACAAACCGTCTTGGATTCGGAACCTTTTTGGACATTTCATCAACACTCTTAGGTCCTCTTTCCCAATGTAATCAGTATCCGTCAGGGGAAAGTTCTCAGGGTCCTCAATGTGTTGATAAAACTTACCAATTATTGGACCCCCCTTCTGAGCTGTAATCAAATCAGCAACAGGGGTCTCCTTACTCCATTGTGCAGTTGAAAGATCATTGTGAGCATTTGTCTGGGATCTAGTGATAGCAGTGACCTGGATTTCCCCCAACAGGGATTCTATTTCTATTAGATCCCCTTGGATGGCCCCAGTTTTGGCCAGCTGATCAGCTAAGTCATTTCCAGTTTTGTCTGGTTCCTCTACTTTGGAATGACCCTTGATCTTTTTCCAGTAGATGGTCATCCCATTCGATGTGACCAGATCATCAATGTTTTGGATTAACTTCCCCTGTTTCAAGGGTTTGTTATTAGCACATAACATGCCTCTAGTTTTCCAGTTAACCCGTTCCGTACATAATCCGAATCTGTGATTATGACCAGTTTGTGGAGTTGATGTTGGACAGCAGTGAGGATGGCCTGATGGACAGCCATCAATTCTGCCACCTGACTACTTCGGGGACCAATTTTGTATCCAGCGTAGGGTTCTGGGGACTCATTCACCCATGCATTCCCTATGCCAGCCACCAGTTCTTTCTCCCCGTTGTTGTCAACATGGTAAGAGCATCCATCCACATAGACAGTGGGCATTCCCTCACACTTGTCTTCTTCAAAGACTTTGTGTGGGGAATTAAGGTATGCCTCCATGTTGTCCTTGATTTTTAGACTTTCGTCCTCGAGACAGTTTTCTCTGGCACAATCATGCAAGTCAGCCAGACCTTGCGCGAGGGGACTCTTCTTGTTTTGGCCATATCTGACCTCCACAGGAAAGCCTTGCATTGACAGAATCCAGGAAGTAATTTGGGAATTACTCACATTTCCGGCCCGGATTCTGTCACTTTGGAGATATTGCAGAGGCTGGTGTGGAGTCTCCACTATGATGTGTTCCCCCTGGATGAACAGGCGTTAATTCTTCAATGCCCACACCGTTGCCAGGAGTGCCTTTTCACAATCGTTGAATTTTTCCTCCACAGAGGATAAAGTTTTGCTCGCATAGGAGATTACTTTATTGACCTTGTCATGCTTTTAGTATAATACTGCCGTCAAGCACCTATTAGAGAACCCTGCCTCCAGGAAGAACTCCTTGTTTCTGACAGGGTAAGCTAGGCAAGGCGCTTGTGAGAGGCTTCTTTTGAGTTGTCTTACTGCCTCAGATTGTTCTGGACCCCATTCCCACTTGACCCCCCCTTCAAAAGATGAATCAGGGGTCTGGTGATCTCTGCGTAGCCCTCAATGAACTTTCTGCTGTAATTAGTCAGTCCAAGGAGGCTCCTTAGTTCCCGCAGAGTTATGGGATCCTTCAGTTTCTGGAGTGCTTCCACTTTCTTTTCTTGGGGACAGAGACCCTGAGGAGTAATCTCATGCCCCAAGAAATTAACACGGGTTCTACACCACTGTGCTTTCTGAAAGGAAAGTTTTGCTCCGGCGGCCCTCAACTGTGTCAGAACATAACGGATCTCCGCTATGTGTTCCTCCACAGATGAACTTTTGATGAGGACATCAACTACATAAGCCAGGTTACCCCTCGCACCCAGGTCGGGCATGGCCTTATATAGGAAAATGTTGAATTCATTCCCGGAGTTGAGGTATCCGAACGGAGTCCGGGTCCATGTGTACTGCTGGCCCCCAAAGGTAAAAGCCAGTTTGTATTGGTCCTCCCTACTGACAGGCACAGTCCAGTATCCATTGGTCAGGTCTATTGCTGTGAATACCTGTGACTCCTGGATCTGGGCCAGCCCTTGGTCAATGTAGGGCAGAGGCCATCGGGAAGTATGGACCTGTTTGTTGAGCTCCCTAAGGTCGGCGCAGAGTCTCCACTGGCCGTTTGGCTTCAATATTCCCAGCACCGGATTATTGAAGGTGCTGTGAACTGGACGGATTATTCCCCGGGACTCAAGGTTCTTAATTATTTCAGTAAGGGACTCCATGGATACGAGAGGCAAACAATATTGCTTCACAAACACTGGAGTCATTCCAGGGTCCGTGGGAATTGTTGTGGTGTGAATGTCGGTGCGACCACAGTCATATGAGTCTACCGCAAAGGGATCTTGGAAATCCAAGAAAACTTATTTCAACTTTTGCTTCTGTTCTAGAGTCACACAGGCATCAGCTAGGTTGACTCTCTCTTCCACCATCTGCCTGAAGCCTGGAAAGACTTCTGGTTTGGCTATCTCAGCGGCCTCCTCCAGCTGGGTGGAGAAGTCCCTGGTCAGAGTGCTGATTTGGATTGGAGGCTTCAGGTGGGAAAGGCAGCCCTCATGGACCTGGAAAATCACCTCATCCCTCCTGAAGTCACAAGTCACATCTTCCTTACCATAAGGGCAAGAAGTGTACACCAGGAAGTTCCCCCCATACCGGGTGAAAATCCTGTCTGGTGTTGTATTGTCATCACTGTCACTGTCAAAACAGTCCTTGGGGATTTGTACTAACAGTTCATTTCCTAAATCAATGGAGAAATGTCGGTCATCAACCGCCATTCCAATGATGGTGCCTGCGGCTAGAGTAATACTCTGTAAGTCGCTGTTATCCACCTCTACTGGAATGGTGTCATGTTCTATGTTGACTAATGGTGTTGGGTTTACCCCTAACCCTTGTTGTTGGAGAGAAGCATTTAGATGAATATAAGCATCAGGGTTTTTCAATTTCTGTCCTTTTTTAACTTTCACTTCCAGGGAGAATTGTCGGGTCCTTTCTGGGATGGTGACTTCCTCTTTAATCTGAATTTCAACTGCATAAGGTAGCAATTGAGCTGACCTAAATACTTTTTCTGAATCATCAAAGCCCATGGGATTATCCGCTAACCGGGACCAAGCTTTGAAGTTTATTAGGTCCAAATTAATGGCAAAGCGATTGAGAATGTCACTGCCTATGTAAAAGGCGGCAGTGACGTCTCGCACAACCCAACAATTATGGACTATGCTCTTGTTGCCAATGGAGATTTTGAGCATACACCTGCTTGCCAGGAGATGTTTGGAATTGGGTGCTTCCAGGTCCATTTCCCATTTATCTATCAGTTTGAATGTGGGAATGGCTGGATCTTTTGGGAGTTGGCGGAACATGGCTTCGCTGATGAAGCTCTTACCGTTGTTCACACACAGTCGGGCGAGAACAGACTCCTTCCTATCATTTAACTGAACAGGGATGAACAACTGATCTCCAATTTGCTAAAGTTCAGCCAGGCTCTGAGCTGATTTCACATCTTTCTGGACTATAGAAGTGGGAGTGTCTGATTGTGGATTGGTAAAGAATTTCAGAGTGTTTCCTTCCAGTGTGGAATGCCACCTTAAACTGGAAGGAAGGTTGATTTTCAGAAATAGAGAGGACCCCCCACCACTAGTCTGTTGTCCTACTGCTATTACTGTCACGTCTGGAATTTGGTTGTTCTGGAAGTGAAATTCTACTTGGTCTGATTTTTGTTCAACCATGTGGCAGGTGCCGTTTAAACTAACATGGTTGACACTCTGTTTTAATTTTATTGGTCGGCTAGTCTGGGTCCAGAGGACCTTGTTTACACAATCTATTAGGGGTGACAACCTTCTCAGGCGGTCATTCCCTAGTAAACAAGAGGTGCCCTCTGGAGTCACTACTATGACCGGGTGTTTCACCTTGTGTCGCCCAATTTTGATGTCCAAATCTGCAGTCCCCTCGATAGGAATTTCCTTCCTGTCAAAGTTCTGCAGTTGTCCAGGAAGAGAGGTGAGAGGAATACGGTAATTCTCCCCCCTTCCTGCATTTAGTTCATCAAAGGCCCTTTTGGACAGAAGGGTAGCTTGGGATCCAGTGTCCACCAGTGCCAAAATTGTACCCTGCCCCTGTACTTGTACCGGGGCATAGTATCTTCCCTCCTTCTCCTCAAGGGGGCACAGATAATGCACATTTTTGGACAACTGGTGGGCTAATTGTCTGGTTTTGAACATTGCTAGCGAAGAGATTTAGGCAGAATTCTGTGGAGAGCCTGGGGAATCTGAAAGAAAAAGTTGGCAACTGGAAATGGTTTCGGGTTCTGGGCCGCCCCCCCCCTTTTTGGAGGCAGTCATCAGGGTGGGTTTGACCCATGGGATTTTGGTATTGTTGGTTCTGGGATAGGATGATGGGCGGCAACAGTTCAATCCCCACATCCACCCAGTCTGGATTGGAATCTCTTGGAACCCATTTTTCCTTGGGAGGAGTTCCCCCGTCTCTGAAAGAGAAGATCCTTTTCCCAGGATCCTCTGAGGATCCCTCTCCCTCAAATTGGAAGACCTGTACCTCCTCCACAAAGTAGGTCTGTTTGGGTCCTTTGTTTCTCCTACCTCCTCTCTGCTCCTTGGGTGGCAGACTTTCAGGGGTAGGAGATTTTGTTTCCGGTTCCTGGTTTTCCAGGGCCTGTTTACAAGTTGGGAAGGAAGCTTCCTCCAAGGCTTTACACCCCCCTTCCCCTTGTGCCTCCTCCCTGGGAACCGGTGGGTTATCGGGGTACTGCCCCCGTCATTGTTCTGGAGCACCAGGCCCAGTGTTTGGGGCATTCTGTGCTGGCATGCTCATTTGAGGGTTCTGTTGAGCCCTCACTATGTGACCCAGATTCCGTGCCATATTTTGGACCTGGCGCTCAAGTTGGGAAACCCGCTCTGGTTGATACGGGGTTCTGTTTTCTCCCCTGGGCTGATCCCGGGAAGGGTAGTTATCCCTTCTCTGGTAATACCCTGGGTTGGGAAGATTTGAGTACCCCTCCACCCTTGGCCTCCCCTCTCCCGGATTAGGTGGTCTGGGCTCAGGGAATTGGGGAAAGAAGGATGGATGAGTATGGGGCTGGAAACCTTGTGGATACCTGGGGAAAAGGTTCGGCCCAGGGTTTAGTGAATTTCTGCCCTCCTGTGGGAAGTTAGGAGGGAAGGTCCCTGGGGCAGGTGCTTGGCTGGATCCCCCCCTTGGGCTAGAGGAGTCCACACATAACCCAGGATTGGTCTGTTTCCATTGTAGCGGGGACTTACATAATCAGGGTAGCGAGGGACCCCATTTGTGGGACTACCTCCTTGACTCCCTGTCTGTGACTGGCCCGAGGGCCTTCTGGTGTTAGAGTTATTCTGTGTAGGCAGGTTTTTAGGCCCCCCCATCTCCAAATCTAAAACGGGGGCAACCTTTACCTCCGCCACCTTGGCAGCAGCAGGGGTGCTGTTGGTTTTGGGGTTTTTCTGCGCATTACTTTTATTTTCTATGGGCTTCTGCACCTCATAAATCCGGGTGGCTTGCTCAATGACCCAGTCTAAAGATATTTTCTCGTGAAAATCTCTCACGAGCTGGGTCATTATGTACTTGGGAAGAGCATGGAAAAATGTGTTGATCAATTCTCTGCTGTCCGTGCGCACCCTTCTGGTGGTCTGCGCAAAGGCACGCTTCAATTCTTGCTCAAATTCTTGTGGGGCCTGATCCTCCCCACATTGCAAATTGTAGGCTGCCTTGCGAGCCTCTTGGGGATTTCTATGTACAGAAAAATGTTTCAAGATAGCCGCCCTATATGTGGACCATTTTGAATGGTTTTGGTCCTCCAGCCCCGCAAAGAAACTGGAGTATTCAGGGGAGAATGTCCATTTGACGTACTGGATGCAGCTACTGCTGTCCTTCAAATGGAAAGTCTCCATCATTTGCTCATAGAGCTCCAAGTGTTCCCAAACAGAATACTTGGCGTTCTTATGATAAGGCGTGATGACACTCCTGATTGCCTTAATCTGTTTTAAGGGGTCCTTAAGCAAGGCCCTTTTCACCTTATTGGCCTTTTTGGTTCGGGTAACCCTGGTCCATTCATCCTCTGATTCAGAAGCACTGCTCCCAGAGGTGCCCGTCTGATCTTCCAGGTTTTCCCGGATTCTGCAAGCCTGGGAATAGCTGGCAGAATGTGGGGACCTGGTCTCCTGTGTCCTGTGACGCTCAGAGGAGTCTTCAGACCCCTCCTTGCTACCAGGATTTGATGGGTACCCCCCCCAGTGACCTAACTGTGCAGAGGTTTTCAGGATGCCCTTAGTGGGCCTACTCTCCTGGGGTTCCCCACTAAATTGCACTGTACTTAGGTGCCCATACCCAGGTGCCCGCCCATCCATTCCTGGGTGGCACTGGCCTATTAGCCCCATACTTTTGGCTGGATAGTAATCTGCCATTCCTGTGGCCCTGTGCTCATGCGTGCCAGGGGACATGGGGGTGGCAGAGTCCAGGGACTGAGAGAGATGAAGGCCTCTGGCACTAGGGCTTCTGAGGTTATGCTCAGGTGTTTCCCTTTCCCAGCAAACTTCATCTCTGTCAGCCCCTGCTCCCTGTTGCAATGCAAGAGCCTGCGCTTTCAGTTCCTCAGTTAAGGCCTTACTAGACTCTATCAGTCTCCCCTGCATGGCTACCTGTTGCTGGAGCCTATCATTGTGTTGACAGAGAGCCTACTTTTCTCTCTGTGCCTCCTGATTGGTCCTGGAGTACTGGGCCAGTCTCTGCTGCAGGAGGGTTACCTCCTGAGTCCCATCCCTACTGGCCTGCTCCTTTCTTGCCAGAGCCTCCTCCACCCTCCTGGTGTGATCTAGCAAGCCCTGATGCTCTTTTTGGAGGTCACCCAGCCCCTGGAGGGCCAAGTGATTTTCTTCAATTTTTCTTTTTAAATGGCAGACTTCTTGGCCTAAGGTATCCCTTTCCTGACCAAGAGCCTGCATTTGTGACGCCAGGTCATCCCTCTGCCTTTGAAAGGCACCAGCTTTCTAGCGTTCTTCATCAAACTCTGCCTGGGTATCCAGGTCTTTCAAAATCAATGTATTGCTTTCCTCTTTCTCTCTGTCTAGTTGGATTTGCAGGGTGGCTACCTGCTCTGTGCATGCCCTGTTGAAATTGATCTGTTGCTCCAGCTTTTTCTAGCTCTGCAGTAAGGAGTCCCAACTGTCTTGGTGCTCCTTCTGCAAAGCCAGAATTCTGGTATCCTGGTCTGTCTTTTCCTGTTGCAGTATATCCATGCCCTCTTTTATATTTTAATGATATACTGCCTACTATCATTTTCTGACTCCTGGCTCCTCTACAGCCTCTGCTCAGAAGAGACCAGGTCAGATTGGGCCTTCTCTAATGCCAACAGTTGCCTACTTGCCAGATCTTGGCCTTCAGCACATTTGTCCTGCATGGCTCCCATATATAGATACAAATATGCCGCTATCCTAACCATCTTGTCGTGTTCATCTTTAGCTTTAGGAGCCATGTATAGTTCGCTCAGGGCCACATGTAAGGGACCATGATCTCTCTAGATATCTAACCCAGTTGCCGTGACCTGTTGTGTGATTGCCTGGAAACACGCATCCTGGCCCTGCTCAGTCCATTCACCTCTCACAAATAGCTTATGTAAGAAGTGCTCTCTGGCTATTTTGATGTCTACCAGTGTCGTCATTCTGGAATTTGAGTTCCTTCCTGACTTACAGAAGTTTGTATTTTATTTTGCAAAACAGACCGTTTCCTTAGAGCATTCCTTTGAGGGGTGCTTTCACAGTGTAAAACAGCGTGGTGATCTAACCGGTTATGTATATCCGGTCAGTTGGCACACTGTATTAAGCTGCACAAGTGGTAAACCTAATCCAGAATCTCTGGCTACGAGCCCCCACTTTGTAAGCGGATTCAATTCAACACTATAGCTAAGTCAATGCCTAGTCTGGGATGCTGAGGGAAACCCTTATTGATAAATTTGTATGTCCAGTTCATTTACTCTGGATGACAACCCTTATATAACACCCCTCTCTTAGAATCCCGGACGAGCCCCCACTTTGTAAGCGGATTCAATTCAACACTACATCTAAGTCAATGCCTAGTTTGGGATGCTGAGGGAAACCCTTATTGATATATTTTTATGTCCAGTTCGTTTACTCTGGATGACAACCCTTATATAACACCCCTCTCTCAGAATCCCCCTGACCCTGCTGAGCCAAGAAGTAGGCTTGTTTTGCAAATTTAAAAGGTTTATTTGAAAATTAAACAATATATATATATATATCACACTTTTATAATAAATTAATATTTGATTGCACACTTGTGAAGATGATAGTGATCAACAATGGATAATGTTACAGTGGTACACTCTTTTTGATGGCTTAGAAGTGAGATAGAGAGGATAAAGTAGCTGAGAATGCTTTTATGGCTTCAAAGGCAATGCAATGATGAATGAAAATGCAGTACAGAAAATAAACTTGATACGACTTCAACAAAAGACAATGTAATCACTTTTCTTTGACAATTCGCACCCCCGCCCTATGCAAGGTAAAGAGATGGGAGGAAAGCACACAGTTCTCAGGAATTCAATCAAATATAATTCAGTTCCCCCCTAGCAAGCTTAGAGGAAAACAGGTAGGAGTTTTAAACACAGCCAAAATACTTTGATGTGGTTGAAATTAACTGAAAAATATGCGAAAAATGCTTTTAATTCCCTATAGGAAGTTCAGGGTGAGTGAGAGATACTTTAAGTGAATTCAGGATCACTTTAGCAATGCTCTATGAATGATTGTCAGGTTGCACACGAATTTCAGCAAGGAAAGCAAGGACAAATATTTTTACACGTGGCTGAAATTAAGCAAAATGTCAAATCGCGGCAAATTTAGTTGCGTGCTTCGAGCGCAATTACGGAGGCACTATAAGGAGTAGGAAGTCGGTTCTAGGTTCGTTGGAAAGCCTAGAATCTTAGCTTTAAGATGACAGTTAAAACTCGCTCCACAAACGGTTCCGAAGATACGGCCGATTTAGTAAAGGTAGTTTTTCGGATTTGAAATTTTAAAGCTCAGAATGCCAGATGACAGTTTTCAGTTTTAAAGATGACAGAATGACACGATTCTAGGAGGCAGTTCTAATAGGCTAAAATAGTTTGGATTAGATTATTTTAAACTAAGAGATTGGTTTTGGCACAGTGCTAGCTGGGTACTCACACTAGATTTTGGACAGGAATGCGACTTCGTCACCGATCGGGTCAGGATTGGCTGGACTTCCGCTAGCAGTTCTTCACAGCGATCTGGTCTCTGGTTCTCTCTGGTTCCGGATACAGTACTGCTTTCTGGATACTGCTACAGGTTCTTGCA
Source organism: Ambystoma mexicanum (assembly GCF_040938575.1). Lineage (NCBI taxonomy): Eukaryota > Metazoa > Chordata > Amphibia > Caudata > Ambystomatidae > Ambystoma > Ambystoma mexicanum. The sequence continues at coordinate 264,560,979 of NC_090934.1, forward strand.
AAAGTTCTTGGCAAATAATTCAAACAGCTCGCCCGGCTGTTGAATAGTTTGGTTGGTTTTGAGGCCTGCTGAAGAGGATTCAGCTTGTGGTTTCAGGCCTCTCTGCTACAAATTCTGGAGTTACTTTCTGGTCTCTGGAGATTGATGGATTTGAAGTCTGGATCTCTGGATGTGAAGTCTGAAGTCTCCCGGCAAAGCGTCCCGCAAGGAAGTGGAAAGTGAATGTCTCTACCTGGGTTTCAATGTTCCTTTTATGTGTTTTGAAAATGGGTGTGTGCCTGGGCCTAGCTAAGCCTGCCCCACTCACTTATCATTGGCCAAGCTTTCCTCTCTCCCTTGATTGGGGGAAAGAAATGGAGTGTCAGACTGATGCTGTAGGTTTTATGGTCAGAGGAACCTCCCCTTGTCAAATTGCACACAAATCTATTTCTGACCCAAACACATATTTATCTTTGTACCATTTTTCTAATATTATAGGTCCAGTTAACATATTTTCTGTAGCACCAAACCATTCGATCCCTGTCTTTGTACGATGTTGTGTCCACTTATGACAGAATTCTCCCCTTTTCATCCAGATAACAACCTCTAAACCTTTCCAGATTTTACACAAATGTGCACCAGGGATATGGGTTTCAGATGATAAAGTGTCAGATTTTTGGAGTAACAACCTTTTTTTTCGCTACTATCCACAAGAACATACCACAGGGTCCTAACACCTTTTAAAATGTGCACAGAAAAATCACAAGAATGATGATGTTATTTATATAATTTTGACAAGTCCGCACTGTGAATTATCCATCTTTTTAAAATCATGCTCTGGCCCCAAAGGGGTGTGGTTTTCCAAAGCACATGGTGGAATTTCTGGTTTATGCACTTCCCCCAAGCTCAGCTTGCTCTCACAGGCACTGCCCCTCCCAGTTTCTCCCAAGAGGAAGCCATTTTATGACCCCCCCAATATAACATTTGCCTGAGCCAAGGACAGTGCTTTGTTTAGTTTTCTGTAGTCCCCAGGTGCTCCTCCCCTAATCCAATCAGAGAGGTGTCATCTCCTTTTGGCAGGGGCAGCAGAATGCAGCCATGCCTGGGAAGAGTTGTTGAGCCAGTTCAACTCCTGTCGGGGGTAGTTGTCAGGCAGAATTCAGCTAAATGTCACTTTTGTTCCCAGTTTTCTACATTCAAATCCAACTTAAAATGTTTGCACATGCAGCTAGAATGCTGGTTCTAAGTTCAAAACTATGACATTTAAACAATTGCAACCTATGTGACACTCACAAGTAGGTCACTCATTTATTCTAAACATTTCGATTTTAGTGGCTTTAAACCCAAATTCACTTAAGCTGCTGACATCCCCATCTATTTTTTATATATACATTAAATAATTACTTCCTTCAAGTCATTTCAGAATATAGTTTTACATTGTATCCACCTCTTAGCAAGTCTTTCCTTGGCCTGGTTTGGGTTCATTTGTTCAGTTTTACACAAAAGTCTGGTGGTTTTAAAACGCTGGCTTTCTGATAGTGGTGAGCACCAGTACTGCATCCATTTTTGACATTAAGAAAATTAATTCCCCACAGTTCTGGGTTGCTTTTGGCAATCAGCATTGCCATTCCCAATGGTTTCAGGCTACTGTGTGTGTAGCCCAATGGTGGTTTTAGGCAGCGCCCTCCTGTGCTCACAACATAGGCAAAAATGGGTGGCAGCCTATTCTTCATGTTTTCCCTGTGCACTCTCTGGGGAGTTCTGGCCATCATGATGTTTTCAATGCCAGTAATGCACAGTTTTATGGTAGGGCTTGGATGCATGGGTAAAAACATCCCACAACCTTCACCTACAACAAGTGCACCTATGCCATGTTTACATTTCAAACCTGCACATACAAAACATGCACCTACACCATGTGGTCTTATGGTATGTGGATGTGAGACATGCGCGCCTATGGCTCATGCTCCCATAGCACTGCATCTGATGACACCTACTCTTCTAAAACACATTGTTATGACACCCGCTCCTATAACACACGCTCCTGCAACACACGATCCAACAACACATGCTCCTACAACACACATGACACACAATTTTACAACACATGCTCTTACATCACAGAAACGTACAATGAACACACTTACAACACATACACTTATGCCACACGCTGTTATGCTCTTATGCCACACAGACACTTATAATACAGGCTCTTGCAACACACGCTAGTATTACAACAAACACTTAAAATCAATAATCAGGTTACCATTAAAAAAGAGCAGTAATGAAGTTTATTATGTTACCTTAACGTTATCATTTCTGATGTTTGTCTACTTTATGTTTTTGTTGGTTGTAACCTTAACTCTTGTCTTGTATGCAATCAAGCGGTGAATGGCAGTTGGGGATCGTTGAGGTTGGGCTGTGTCATAGTATGATAGTACTCGCTGGGGAGAGAAGGGTGATGTGGAAGTCATTCACATTTGGAGTGTGCTTAATTTTTTGAGTAGGGTGTTCCAGTGATGGGGAGTCAGCACGGCATAGGAGCAAAAATGGTAGACAGTACAGGGTGGACAGAGGTTAGGAGAGGAGAGTTTCAGACCAGAAAGTGTGAGGCTGCGAGTATCACTAGATAGTTTCAACCAGTGCGGGGGATTAGCCCTTTGATGGATTTAAAAACAAGAAGAGGGGATTTTCACAGGAGCAATTTTGGATGAAAAACCACCTCACGGAAAGGCAGGGCACAGAGGAGGGTGATATTTGTGAGAGGGTATAGAGGGAATAGTGAGCAAAATTCAATAATTTGCTGGGGGGATGAGTACTCTGAGATACGGCTGCGGCAGTAAAATAGCCTGCTGAGGACCAACATGGTGATGAGTGTTTTGGTGGAGAGAAAGGTGAGATGGGGAAAGAATTTACAGATGTCCAAGAGGTTAAGGTTGCCAGAAGTAACCGGTACAGCAAGTGCTGAAATGTTGATGTTTCAGGTCACTGTTAAAGAGAACCCTCACATTTCAAGCCTTGTGGCATTGAGTTATGAGGTCAGGGGAAAGTACATCAGAGAGAGGGTAAGGGTCAGGGATGGCCTGGGCAAAAAGGACAATGGAGCACAGCCCCTCCCTTTATGAACAGAACATCACTACATTTCTCTGTCATGCAAAGTCCCCAAGTTCAGAACCGTGATGCAGTACAAAAACTAAACACATATTGCCTGCAAGTACAGAGGCCCTGAAGGCCCTCACATGGGCTGTTGCCCCGTATAGAGGCTTGCACGGCCTCTGACCTTATAAGCAGTAAGCGACAGTAGGGGAACACAGGACATAGGCAATGATGGCTTCTAGATTATGCGAAAGAGAGCCAAAGGGAAGAAAGTGTCAATATACCAAATGGCTTCATGTTTCAGGGTGGGCAGCAAGGACAAGATGATCTACATCAGAGCTGAGGGACGTGGTGTGAAAACGGTACATGTAAAAAAAAACAGTGTGTGTGCATGAGTATTGGGTGCAATTGTGTAAGTGTTTGAATGTGCGTGTGTGTCTATGTGTAAGCATGCATGTGTGTGAATGTGTATTCATGGGTAGGTATGCATGTATGTGTGTGCATGCTGTGGAAGTATGGCCACAATAAAATGTATTTTAGAATGGCAATCTTGGCAATTATGTGGCACTGACATTAGGTCAATGTGTTTACAGTGTTATATGGACATATTCTGGGCTCAGCCAGCAAAGCTAGTATGAATGGATTTTTACAGTGGCAACGCTGGCATATATTGAGCACAGTCAACATGAAACTTTCCTTTTACAGTGTCATTACTAGTATATATTGGATGACGACAGCATGATTGTGTTCTTATAATGGCAATACTGCCATATGTTCAGCACAGCTAGCATGATGTTGTAGCATGATTGTTATAGTTGGCATATATTTTTTGGCGCATCCAGACTGAGTGTTTTACAGTGGCAATAAAGGAATGTATTGGGCACCACCAGCATGAGTGTCTTCTTACGAATCTAAAACTTCCATGTATTGGGTACAGCCAGCATTAGTGTGTTCTTGTTCTTACCGTGTCCCAAACACATCAAGACACACAACGGAGACATTGGGGGTCATTACGACCTTGGAGGTAACCATGCCACAATTTGCAGCATGGTTACCCCCTTACCTGGTACTGGGTCCGGGTTCCTTGAATGAGGAATTACCAGGCCATTCCAACCTTGGGGACCTGGTAATTCCTCATTCAAGGAACCTGGACCCGGTACATCCCCATTCCCATTCGAGCCCCCATAGGGCTCAATGAGAATGGGGAGGGAGCTAACAACGGGCCTGTTAATAACGGGCCCGTTGTTAGCATCCTGGTCAGCTCGCGGGACCCGCTAAGGGCGCCTGGTTTTACCAGGCGCCCTTTGCGGGTCCCGCGAGCAGCCTCATAATGGGGCGGTAAGGGGTTGACGGCTCCAGCACCATTACCGGCACCATTAACCCCTTACTGCCAAGGTCGTAATGACCCCCATTGTGTATTTCCTGTGTCATCTCTGCTACCTAGCCCTATGCGTTGTTTTATGTGAATATGTTTTTGTATTGCACCAAATCACCACTGTAGTAGTTTCAAAGTGACAGTCCTTGTTCGTAAAATGGTATATTGTATCCGTCACCCTCAGGGTAACCAGACATTAGTCTGCTAAAAGAAAAAGGATGGGGGTAAAATAAGAGGTTGGAAAAAGCAGCAAAATACGTTGCAGACATAGGGCGTTGCAGCAGGTGCGGTGTTTAGTGGATGCACGTTAGTTGAAAATATGGGACCCAATTCTAGAGAGAAGTGGCATAATGAAGCAGGTGTTTTGACACATACAGACGATGTTGCCATGTCAGCTTGGGAGTACTACAATACCAGCCTGTCTCTGGCTCTGCTCGCTGTGTCACTGAAGCAGATGGGGATGAACTACAATATGAAAAAATGGAGTGATGGTGGGTACGCGAGGGGCTGAAGAGTCTGTTCGGCCGATCTTAGAAGATATGTATGCTTGATTTCTTGGGCATGTCTATTTATTGTACTGCAGGTGAAATTAAGGTATAATAATTCTGGGACTGCTAAGCCAGCAGAGCTCAGGAATAGGTGTAATCGTATCTGTGTTTCTGCACCAATCCAGTGAGCCAATCCGTCCTGGGGCGATGCCACACTGTGCGAATCTTGTATGCATCCATCCCTAGAGATGGCAAGCTGCATCCCTCTCAAAACCTTCTACGCCCTTTAGCCCTATGTCAGTGTGGCACGTTCCGTTTTCCTGGGCAAGTGCTTTTTTTGCCCTTTGAGTTGCCGCATATAGACTGGGTGCACGCGCTTCCTCCAATGGTGCATTATAAATAAACGTTATAATTTATTAGTTGCCATTTCCTCCATTAGCACCAAGACGCGATTGTTGCGAGCTGCACTGTAATGAACTCACACCTTAGGCGGGCACCGCCGCCCAGGAAGTGCTTTTTATAAAACTCCCTGCAAGCTCTGGAGTGTCAACCTTGGAAGCAGAGATATTCTGCAACCGCAAAATAGCGCAGGCGTGGTACAGGGTGTGCAGTGCCATGCAGGCCCTGGGTCAACAGGGCTCGGCCCACTTCAGTGGCGTCTCCAGGAATCAAATGTAGGGGGGCACAGAGGGGGCCGCAGACAAAAGTAGGGGGGCCATCTATGAAATGACAATTTGTATACTTTTCCCAAATTGACAGAGGCAAAGTAGTCCAAATTTCCACAGACCAGGTAAAAATCGTGCATTCATACAGAAAGCAATACTTCTGATGCCAGGCCATCAAGTGTAAGCCGAATCCCATGAGTCCTAGGTCAGTAGAAATAACACTCGTTTCAATGTTGACCATGCCATGCACAGCATTATGTTCGGAAAGGTCACAATATAAAAAACAGAATTAGTTGAAAGGTGTTAGCACCAAAAGTCACTGTACTTCAAAGTAGTGTTGGTCAGAAGCTGCAGTCTGCTGTCCATTTAGAGTGACTTGTGTTGCTCAATTACGGGGCGTTTCTCATAAAAGTGCCACCGTGCCTGAGATAATGTTTAAATACACCATGGTTCTCTTAAATACGTCAGTTTTCAGCTAAATGTGCCAGCCTGCCAGTTAAGCACAATCACAGTCAACATAATTCCTGTTCCAACAGTGTCATGCCAGCCTTGCCCAATCCAGCCCCTGCATGACATGTTGTGATGTAAATGCAGCCTGAAATCCACCAATAATCACATCACATGCCTGCACAGGCACCATATGTAATGTATACCCTTGCAGTGGTCACAATAAAGTGCAAAGTGCAACTTCAAATGCCCCAGTAACTGGTAGAGTCACCATATGTAAGTTAGAGGCCCAGGAGCCCAAACTCAAATGACGCAACACAGTGACAATACGTAAGGTATAGCCTCACACCCATGCCCTGATGCGGCCGTCATATTGTAAGTGCACATTGGCATTCATACATAGATCACTGGCAAGCTGGGCTTTTTGACGGCTTGGGTTTTCCCAAGCCAGGCATCTCAATGTGCTATCTCGCAGGTGCTGGATTGGTATTCTTTTATTTCAATAGACAGCTTGGGAATTGCGATATAACACCAGTGCTGGAAATGGACACAATTAACTGGGGGAACTCACCTCCCAACCTTCTTGCGCAGAGGAGGAGGTAGTAGGTGAGGGGGGAGATTTCCAATGGTGTGGGCAGGACTGAAGGTTGCTAGGTGCTGAATAATATGGGTGCCCTGAACATAGGATGCTAGCTGCTTTGCATAAAAACAAAGTGCATTTTGGGAACATACGAATGGCCACCAGTTTATCAAACATTTAGAGAGAGGGTGAGAGCACCAGGAGCATAGCTTCCGCACTGAACTTGTCTGAATAAGAGTGTGATGTAGAAGCAGTCAGTTGCAGGAATCCGATAGGGCAGTGTTCATGTGCCCCAGGCGAAGGATTGGAGAGTGAGTGTTGGATTCCTGCGGTATTGGTGTTTCGTACAGAGTTCATAAGGTTTTTAGAGAGTTCCTAGGATGTGTTGGATCAAAGTTTGTTGAAAAGGGAATCCACCAGTTATGGAATTGTGCCATTAGGTCTTTATTGTCTTGTTTGTGAAGGTTGCATATGAGTTGCAGACTTCCAACTCAAAGCATTAAGGAGATTTGTGGAACAAAAGAACCTTCTCAACTTTTTCAGCTTTGGGTATACATGGAACGGTGCTCCGGCAAGAGGATTTTTGCAGGGCAGCTCCGTCTTGTTTTTTTATAACGTGGCTAATACCGTATCTGAGTTCGGTTTATAAGCGCGGATCGCAATTCGAAACTCTGTGCTTCCAAGACCTGCGCGTTACCCATGTGCTATCCTCCATTCACAAGTTATTTATATACCAACCACCGCTGGTCAATGGGCCAGCTCTTGCCTGCCCATTGACCAGCTCTTGCCTGGTCCGAGATCCGGCATCAGATGTCTCCCCAGATCTCGGACCCAGCCTGCGTCAGCCCTGACAAGGCTTGACAGTGCCCCCAGCTTCGTCGAGGGAAGCTGGGGGCCCGGTGATCTAATCTGCTCTGTGCTGCTTTCCCCAGCCATCATTCGAGCGTTTGCAGGACTGATTTGCTGAGCCTGTTTATTTTCTTCTGGCCTGAAAGGGACACCACGGGAATCAGTAGGCCATTACTATCACTGGGGCGGTGCCATCACTGTTAAAAGCAGGCTTTCTACATGTTGGGAACACCATTGTTTTCCAAATAAAATGTCATTTCCAAAAATGCTGCTTAAGCTTGATATCACTAGTTTTCTTTGAAATGTGTTTCTTTTTTTGTCCGACTACCACGCAAATACCCTGTAATTATTGTGCCCTTTCCTTTGGTGTTATATGCTTGCCAAACTGCTTAATCACAAATAAATCCTTTTGTTGTGCTGAGAGCAGTTAATAAGGAAAGTAAACTGTGGCTTTATGTGGGCCAACTTTTGATTTTCACTACAGGGGCAGAAATACCCCTAGCTCCACCCTGAATATAAGCAAACAACCAGCCCAACCCACCTCCTGACCAAACACATTTTATAGCACTTCTTTTTATAAGGACTACGCCAACCCCTTACCACCACATTAAAACGCCATACGATTAACAGTGCATTTTCAACACATACATCTCAGCAACAGTCTCTCAAACTGCTGAGCTACCCTGGTAGCATTTTACTGTAGAGCGTATCTATGGATCCCTTAATGTACTAATAATCACTGCATTACCAACAGTATTTTGGGTGCAGCACTATCACAGGAAGTTATTTACAGTGGAATTGATGTAGAGTGTAGAGTTTGGAAAGAGGCAACATGAACGAAATTGCACAATTTGTAAACTATTATTTTAAACATTTCCTTTGAGCAGCGTTCAACTGCCAGCTCACCCCCTCAGAACTCGGCCACCACCTGGACCTTGTGGGATCCCCCTTTCCATTTTTTCCATTTCCACCACTGAGTTGTGAAGCAGTCTATTGAATAAATACAACACAAACCAGCACCTGCGAGATAGCAGAGTGAGTTGTTACACTGGCTTGGCTGGATTGGTGTTGTTTTATTTCAATACACTGTTTGGGAATTGGGATATAAACACATTTCCAAATTGGGAATGGGTTTTATATCCCAAGCAGTCTTTTGAAATAAAATAACACTAATCCATCCCTGTCAAGATAGCACAGTGCAATGTTGCACTGTCTCCTTTGCAGCACTGTTCAGGTTCGAATTGTTTAAAAAAGAAAACATGTGTAGGGGGCACCCCTCCCCCCCACCTTAGCGACGGCACTGGTCCACTTCACGTGAAATATTTTGGGATTAGGTCGTGCTAGTGACTTATTAGCCATGCAAACAACATGATGGATGTCAGTTTGGTGTCTCAGAAAACCTTGCTATGCCTTTCAGAGGCAGATGACTGACTCCGCGCAGTCGTGCAGACCTGTCATCGGCCCTGGCCTGTCCTCCAGTCTACCTGTTTCCATATATCATGTGCCACCTCTAGATTTAGCATGTGATGCGACATAAAACCGAGAAAGGAAATACCATGCAAATCCACCTCTGGTAGGGAAAAGCAACCTCTGAATGTGTTTCACTCTCATTAGTGCTCTTAGATGGATTGCTGGGGAATTTACCACAGTTAGATGGATTGTCGGGGATGGGAAAGGTACCACACTCAGAGGGATTGTTGGGGGTGGGAAATGTACCACACTGCGATGGATTGGTGGGGGTAGGAAATGTACCACACTTAGTCGGATTGTTGTTGGTGGGAAATGTACCGCACTTAGATTGTTGAGAACACTAATGTTTAACACTTGGATGGAAAGTTGGGGGTAGGAAATTTATTGCTACTAACTAACCATACTAAAAACTCACCTTTCTGCATACTCACCCTCAAACTCTGAACTAAACACAGCCATACCTCTACGGCACCGCAAATCACACATACTTCACAACACCCAACATGAAACCAAACCATACACAATCCATTGCAGAACCGCCAGAGCACCAAGAGACCGTGCATGTGGTGACAGTGCACGGTACAAGAACCTTTAACATAACATAACATTAGAGGACTATAACTTAGTACACCCATTACACCCATGAGCAGGTCATGAAGTACACATTGCTTTTACTATATTTCATGTGGTATTTTAACATTTGAAAAGCTGCAACGCTTACCTGGAATGGTAAATGCTTATTTCAGGTGCAGGAATTATGGTCTAGCGGTGGCTAGCAGAAATGTGATCTTCTAGGGCCCATCTGGTCTATTGTAGGAGATTTCTAGTAGAGATGTGGTCTTCTACAGGATATATGGTCTAGTAGAGAAGGGATCTAGTGGTGATGTTGTCTTCTAGGGGCCATGTGGTCTAGTGGAGGAGATGTCTAGTAGAGATTTGCTCTTCTACAGGATATATGGTCTAGTGGAGGTACAGATCTAGTGGCGATGTGGTCTTCAAGAGACCATTTGGTCTAATGTGGGAGATTTCTAGTGGAGAGGTGGTCTTCTACAGAATATATGGTCTGGTGGGGGTAGAGATCTAATGGAGATTTGGTCTTCTGGAGGCCATTTGGTCTAATGTGGGATATTTCTAGTGGAGATATGGTCTTCTAGGGTCCATATGGCCTAATGGAGGAGAGATGTCATGGAGATGAGGGAGATTTCTAGTGGAGATGTGGTCTGCAACTGGATATATGGTCTAGTTAAGGAGAGTTCTATTGGAGATTTGTTCTTCTGGATATATCATCTAGTGGAGGAGAGAGCTACTGGAGATGTGGTCTTCTAGGGGCCTTTTGGTCTCGTTAAGAAGATCCTAGTGGTCTTCTACAGGATATATGCTCTAGTGGAGGAGAGAAGTGTAGTTGTCTTCTACTGTATATATGGTCTAGTGGAGGAGATACCTATTGAAGATGTTATCTTCTATGGGCCATATAGTCTAGTTGAAGAGTTTTCTAGTGGAGATGTGGTCTTGTACAGGACATATGGTCTAGTGAACAAGAGATCTAGTGGAAATTCAACCACACTTCCAAAGTCTTGTGATCATTATACCTGTTCTCTGCCTCACTGCTGCAACAAACCAACATCAAACTTGGCAGAAACGTGTCATACCTTAGATAGTTTCAGCAGAAAGAGCAAGGAAACAAGGAGCACGGTGGAAAGTGTGGAAAGCCTCATCCCTAGGGCCATATAAGAAGTTGGACAAGTATGCAGTGTGTGAAATAGGACTGTGAAAGGTGTGAGAAACTGGTTTGGCAAGTGGTGTGAGAAGGTTGCTGTGGTGGGCAGTGTGAGAGGCTAGCACTGTTGAGTAATGTGAGAAACATGCACTATTGATCGGCAGTGTGCAAAACTCTCCCTGATCGAAAGTGCACAAACATTGAACTGATTAGTACAATAAGGAGCTTAAAGAGACGGGCAGCGTCAGAAGGTAGATTAGTATGGGCTGTGTGAGAAATTGGCCCTGGTGGGTAATAGGACCAGAAATTCACTCTGGAAGACAGGATGAGGCGAACACATTGGTGGGCAGCGACGGAAGTTGGCATTTGTGAGTGCGCTGTTAGAGAATCTTGGAATGGCAGACAGTGTTTCAAACTGGCACTACTTTACAGTATGAAGATGCACACTAAAGGGATGTGAGAGCAACCAGCACTAGTAGGCAGTGTAAGATGCCATCCATAGTCAGCAGTGTATGATGCTAGCACTGGTGGCAAGTCTGAGAAGTTAACACTGGTGAACTATGTGAGAAGCTGGAACTAGTGGACAGTGTGAGATGCTAGCGGCCACAACGAGAAGCTGTTACTTATAGACAGCATGAGAGATTTGCAAAGCTAGGATGACATGAGAAGGCGGTACTGGTGGGCAGTGCAGGAATATCACAGTGGTAGGCTGTGCTGAATTCTACCTTCCTATGTCAGGGCTTTCGTCTAAATGATCCATTTGAAAGGGTGGGTTCTGGTAATCTATTTGCCAGTCAATAATATTATGATATCCTGGGAACAGTAAACCAGACTGAAAATGAATCAGAAAAAATCATGATAGAAATTAATATAAACACTAAAAATTAAGGCATTTGAAATGAAGATAAAAAATAACAAAATGTATTAAATTATGTTCTAAAAGAAATGAAAGGGATTTTTTTGCCCAAATATGTGTATTTGTTTTCAAGAGGTATTTTTGTCACAATGATTTAGTACAATGAGGATAGCTACAGCACCCTGCGCCAAGCTCAACTCAACACCCTTTTTGTTACCACTGATTCCTTTCCATTCTTGAAGTTCTACTTTAAAAACGGGCAACCTACATAGCAACCCTCCTTCCCCCCCTCTTTCCTTGACTGGCAGGGCCGGAGCAAGCACTAGGCAAACGAGGCAGCTGGCAAGGGTACTAGCCAACAAGGGGCGCCAAATAGCATGAATTACAAAAGAGATGTAAACCCATCCGAGTTAAATTAGCTACATAATGTCCTCCTGCAATTAGTGGGTGACTTGCGGCCTTTGCCAGTATATTTATATCTTGTGCAGGTTATAAATCCAAGAGGAGCATGTTGACTGAGAATATGGGTATGTTGAGGGTAAATGTACTTCACACAACCTGCCAAAGGTTTATGTGGTTCTTCTGATGTAAAAATGCTGGTCAAACATTAAAACTTACAGTGAAAAGTATTAAACAAATTGAACAATTTGAAAGGTCACACTAGCAATTTGATGATAGACAAAAATGTCTGCCCCTCCAAATTAATGTCACTTAAAAGCAGTGCCGGACGACCTAATAAGCCACTCGGGGTGCTATTCAACATAGAGGATCGCTGATGAAACTTTGTCTGCAGTGCAATTGCGCTCCAAAGGGCTATGTAAGTTCCAGCTTAGCTGCACTGGCCTGCATTCTTAAAACATGCTCTCTTGCTGTCCCCTCCCACCTTCTTGGGACAGCCTGAGATTGGTTAGTGGGCATACTGGGCAGGCCTGGGAGTGGAGATTCTCTGCAATGAGCAATGGTTGTGTGTGTATGCATGTGTGTTTTGCAGGCTTTCACTCAGCCCTTCCATCCTCACACAAGTAAGTTTAGTAATAAGTTCCTGACATGACAGAGTGCAAAAAGCACAGTGCACCTTCTGTGCCTGCCAGACTGGCCTGTATACTTTATACCAGTACTTTGTGAGTGGTGCTTGCATTTACCTTTTTTTCCACTTGACCATACTGAACAGTTTGCGACAGACATTTGCTCTTGTATACATTCTGTATCTGTTTGAGTTGGAATCTTGCACGACCTCTGTCCATGCTGAATGTATATTTGGTTGTTAGGGAAGGCTGTAGTGTCTGTGCACATGCTGTACCTGGTTGTGGAAAGCATCCACTGGCGCTGCCCATTCGGTACCTGATGGATTTTGAGGAAAGCTTACAATAGACAGGGCTATTTTAAAAAATATATATTATTATGTTTTATTGGTTAATTTACATTTAAACCTTAAACATTTACACCAACATTACTCCCTGCATCAAATGAGGTCAAATTTTCATTTGTCCGTTTCACCAATCATCGTTCGTGTTAGTTCTATGGCTTCTGGGTCAGTTGCAATAATTCCATAAATTTCAATGCCGCCAATGTCGCTCCCATTCTTCCTGCTGCCATTAGCCCTTCCCAGCATTCATCCTCTGTTTTCTGATCAAAATGTCCCCTAAAAACAGTGATCTGCTTGGGGTAAGGTTCTTACAGTTTAGCATAAGGTGCTTTATTGTCTCCAATTCATCGTGATTGCCACAAAAGCGGCAAAATGCATTCTCAGGTGTTATCTGCTTTCTCAGCAGTTGGACCTCTCTCGTGGGCAGGATGTTTAATCTACATCTCATCAGTAGATCACAGTGGAAAGGGGACGGGAATTTGGCCAAATACCTAGGTAATTGGTTCAATGGTTTACATCGCCAAAATGGGAAGAAGCCATTGCTAGCTTGATCTCTCAACATTAATATCTCAATCCAGTCTCTCCTTCGTAGATTCTCTTTAACTTTAGTGGGATTCTTTATTAACATTTCAGTATCCATCCCATTCATTCTCAGGTATTCAGTGCAGTGTAATCCCCAGGCTTGTAGGTATTTATCCTTTAGAATTCCATTGTTTCTTAAGATCTCAAAAGGTATTGCAGGGGTGGGGGTTATGCACTTCTCAAACAGGGAGATGGTCTTCCACATAGTTATAGATCTTAATGATTCCAATCGTAGTTCATATCTGATCATGTAGGTAGGCAGTGAATTAGACAACCTCAGAATCTTTTTCCAAAAGTAAGATTCAAATGTTTCCCACTTCTTCCAAGATAGATTTAAGAGTGATTCAGAACCATATGCCAGGACTGCCACCACCTTTTGTTTATAGAAAGTCCATGTAGGGGTCATTGAGAATTTACCATAACGGTTGTGAATGGCTTTCCCCTGGTTAGTCAATTCTTTCAATTTATCTTTGATTAGATTCAATTGTCCTTGTTCATTGATGTTCTTGTTGATCAAGACTCCTAAATAGATAATGAAGTCAACATTTTCCAGTTTTTTACCATTAATATGCCAACATGGTACTTTCCCCTTTTGTACTTTCTTATGGGCGGATTCCAATATCATCACTTTTGACTTGTTCTCATTTGCCCACATTTCATTCTCATCCAGATAAATTTTGAAGGTGTCCAGTCTTCTTTGCAGACTGATTTCAGTCTGGTCTATGAAGACCAGATCGTCTGCATACATGATCCAGGGTATTAACCCTTCGTTTATCTTGGGGTAATGCTCAGATCTCACTTTGGGAGTTGCCTAAATCTGCCATGTAGAGCACAAAGAGAAATGGGGCCAGGGCACATCCTTGTTTTATACCTCTACTAGTTGTAACCTTTTTCGTGAGAACACCTTCCCTGTTTAAACGCACTTGTATAGTTGTGTTCGTATACAGGCTTTGGATAGCCTCCACTAGGTCCAGAGGACAGTTCAATTTTTTTAGTTTAAGCCATAGACACTCTCGATTTATTGTATTGAACGCTTGTTCCAGATCCATAAATCCCATGTGTTGGAGTCCAGCGTTCTTAATTTTAGTAGATTCAAAATGAATAAATTCAATGATGTCCCCACTCCAGCTGTGAACGCAGTTTGTCTCCGATCTAGAATCCCAGTCAATATTGCCTATTTGTTAAGGTCTTGAAGCAGCAGTATTGCAAATAACTTCTCTATTGAGTCGAGAAGGGAAATTGGCCAGTAATTGACAGGATTGCTTCGGTCTCCCTTTTTGAAAATCGGGACGATCACTGCTTCTTTCCAAGACGATGGTAGTTTTTTTGTTTTCAGCACTTGTGAGAATAGTAGGATTATTAGATCCGCCCAGCGATATAATTAGAAATACCCTTTGGTCCGGCCGCCCTGGATTGGCTCAAATTCCTGATCATTTTTAAGATGTCCTCTCGATCTAATGCAATGTTCCATGGCTTTGTTATTTTATCCGACACAGCACTTTGTATCGCCGGCTCTTTCTCAAAAAGTGCAGTATAGTGATCAACCCACTGGTCTTCCGAGACTTGTGCTATGCATACCGCTTGGAAATTGTCCCCATGGTTGATAATATCCCAAAGATTTCTACTATTATGAGTAGAAATTGCTGCTAACATTTTTTCAGCGTCATATTGGGCTCGTTTTACTGGAGAAGCTTTCCTCCAGTTTTTGTATTTTTGTTTCAATTTCCGAATCAGTCTCTCTTTATCATCCACATAAGACATTCTCAGTCTTTTAAAGTTTTTTCTATATTCTTTTCTTATAGGCATGGTTATTTTTGATGATTGGCATCTTATTTGGTCCTGTCTTTATTACAAATTCCTTCAACAACCACCAGTAATCCACCTCTTCTGGGTTCTCATAGACAAAATTATCATAGTTCTTCACCAGTTTTGGTAGTGTATTCTGGTGTATCCGTAGTCTATTCATACCCCAGGTAACCTCTATTTTAGTTGGCATCATGGGCCGTGTCTCTTTTATTGGTACTGTCAATTCGATCCTCAATAGGTCATGGTCACTCTTAATTGTCTTTTTGATCTCAAAGGACTTTATTCACTGTAGTAACTTATCGGAGACAAAGCAATAGTCCAGGCATGCCCCACTTGTGCCCCTATGCCAGGTATCAGCGCCCCGTAGATCACCCAGGGTCTGGGCGTTCAGCATTCTCATGTCCCTGATTTCCATTTCGTTTGTCCATTGAAAGGCTCTACCATTGAGCTCGGAAATGGTTGTCACTTTTGTGTTTCTTCTCAGTAATGTCTAAGCTGTTAGTTAAAGAATCCTTCAGATTGGAATGGGGGTCTTAATTTAGCTAAGCAACCACTAGTCTCATCCGGTCAGGTTGATGGAATTTTCCACCAAACGACCCTCCTTCCGTGTCGGGCTGAGGGTAGTTGCTAGGTTTAAGGCAGGCTCCGCTTCCGGATTGTTACTTAGCCGCCCACATAGCTGGACGTCTTTTGAAGGGGGGACGGTTTCCTCAGCTAGCTTCAGGTCAGTGCTATCATTTACTTTGGGTTCCCTCTCAGATTCCATATGCAGATCAAGTCCTGGAACCTTGCAGGATTCCGCAAGGCTTCTCTGGGGTGAGGGCCGTATATTCTCCTGGTTTGGCTCAGTCAGCCCCCTTCCTTCACACGATGGGTAATTGCTGATGGACGTGAGATTACCCGACGCGGGTGTCTCCGGTCTTCTGGAGTCCTTCATCTTATTAGCCATGGCCCCTAGGTGGGGGTCAGATGGCTCATCGGATTCAATCTGGGTCAAATTATTACCGCCTCCCACTGCTGATAAGCCCACTTCATTTAAAGGGCCTTCCGCCGCGGGGTCAACTAGATTCACATCCTCTGCTGCAAAGGCGATCTTGGAGGATTATTAGGATTGAGTTCATGCTTCCCTACTTCGCTTTCCTGCAATTGATCTCCTCCAGCATGTTCAACAGACTCTGCCACATCACAGTCACTGTGTGCTGTTCGTGCTTGATCACAACGAGGCTGTGGTGAAAGAGGTACAGCAGGCTGCGTTAGGGACAGCAGCCGCTTTCTCACCTGATTTCTCGTTCTTGCCGCGGTCGGACGGTCCATACTTGCTGTTCTTAAAACTATTTGGAATTTTTCCAATAGTTGTTTTTTCTTTCCCACTCTGCCCCGGCTGTCTTCTCTCAGGGGGAGCATCGTTGTGCAGCTCCTCACGTCCCAATCTACGTTGTGCAGCTCCTCCACCGGCGACCACCACAGAACCACCACAGAACACCAATGAACACCACTTGCTACTGCTTTCGCACCGCTTTCGCGGTAGGAAGTGGTTTTATGCAATCTTCCTGTGGTGACACGGTATACTGCAGCGCCTCCAGGGGAGGTGAAGTTGTAGCAGCAGTCAGCAAGCAGAGTAAAATGTTCCAACACCAACGAACACCACTTGCTACCGCTTTCACTCCACTTTCGCGGTAGGAAGTGGCTTTATGCAATCTTCCTGTGGTGACACAGTGTACTGCAGCCCCTCCAGAGGAGTTAAAGTTGTAGCAGCAGTCAGCAAGCAGAGTAAAATGTTCCAACACCAACGAACACCACTTGCTACCACTTTCGCTCCGCTTTCACGGTAGGAAGTGGTTTTATGCAATCTTCCTGTGGTGACACAGTGTACTGCAGCGCCTCCAGGGGAGTTAAGGTTTTAGCAGCAGTCAGCAAGCAGAGTAAAATGTTCCAACACCAACGTACACCACTTGCTACCACTTTCGCAAGTCTATGTTGGACATGTTTGAGGAAAGCCTGTGCTGATCCTGCCTACCCTGTGCCTATTCTGTTGATGGGCGCATGTGATCATCTTATGCATACATAGTAACTGTATGTGCTGTATTTGTGAGGAAATCTTCAACTTTTGGAAACTTTGCTGCACTGCTGCCTAGGCTGTGACTTATTGGTGCCTTTAAGGGAATCTGGAGTTGTTGCTTCCCATGTCAAACCTGTTTGGTGTGTGATAGTAGCTTGCAGTGTTGCTGACTATGATGTATCTGTCCAGTTTCCGATGAAAGCTTTCAATGCTGCTCCCTGCGTGATTCCTGTTCTTTGTGTGAGGATCAATTGCTCTAATGCCCATATTGTACCTTTCCTGTATGCCACAGAAGTTTTGAATTCTTCTACATGTGTTGTCTTTTCTGTGTGTTAATAAAGTTTGCAATGTTTGTGCCAAGTCTGTACCTGTATAGTACATTAATTTAAAAAGACAATGAATGACTTTACACAGCAAACTGAGTAATGTCAAGAGGAACTTATTTGTGCAGTTTGTGAGTAATGTGACATTTTAAAGAACATTGGGCCACTAAAATTGGTTAAAACTCCTAGCTGCCCAGTGAACCAAATTCCCTATTTGGAAAACGTGATTGAAGCAAAGCTTTCACATCTCCACTCGATCTATGAGAAAACTCAAATAGCTTGGAATGGGCGTAATTATAGGGGGAACAAGGGGTTTTGTCCCCCCCAAACTTCTGTGGAATGCCTTTTTGCCCCCCCATCTTTAGGAGGGAGAGCAGGGGGGTCCTCACGTTGCTCTGTATCAACAGAACATTAAAATGTGGGCCATAAGGCACTGATGGGAGGGAGGGGGGTACTATTAGCAGGGACTTTTGTCCCTTTAGAAATGTGAATGGGAGGGAGTGATCAGAAGTGAGAAGGGTGCATAATGCTGCAAGCTTTATGAAATAATGACTATGGCTTTAAAACCCAAGGAGGATTTGTTAGGCTCACATTGATCTACATGATGCTATTATGATTGAAGCCATACTCCTATTGCTCAACATATTTCTATGACAACAAATATAGTGTATGGTTAGTTTACTATTAAAGGCTAGTTTATTATGTAATGTGGTTTGCTTCCAAGGCATTGCTATAAATCATTATTTAAGCACATGAAATATAAAGCAAAACCTTAATAAATATCTATATTGACTAAACCTGGAAAGATGTGTGTGGTCGCTTAAATTGTTCACATCCCAGTTTCACCATTTAACCAAGTGTGTGATTCTGAGCAAATCATTGAATCACATTGTACCTTTTCTGCAGCTCTGCAAGTGATTCTTATTCACTTCAAAGCTTATGTTAATGTTTCATGGTATTATAATGGAAAAGCCTAATGACTATAGAGTTGCTCCACATATAACTATAGTGCAATGTAGGTATTTTCCACCACAAAGTTATTTGTCACTTGGCTTATTTATGGCAACTTATTCTAAAGTCACTTCCATGGTGCCTCCAAGTATCAAAGACTGACGATACACCTTTCAATGCCCTTTTCTGTGAAGTCATCTGCGTTGGTGCAATCCATATAATAATTAGGAAGTTTGCATGTATTTTGCCTCAGAGGGCTTGAACAGAGCTCTAGTAAATGAGTGTTGTGCATCTTGAATGATCCTGCAGTTTTTTTTTGTTGTGTGTTAAAAATGCCATCTTCCACTATTGTTACCAAAAAAGTAGATTGGGCCAGGTGTGGATGGTTTGGGAGTGCTAATGAGACCATGTGGAATTCCACACACTTCATTTTGATGCTCACCCCCGCCCCACCCACACACACTCTTACAATGCTGGATTCTCCCCTGCTTAGTTTGGTAAGTGAAGCAGTTTTTGGTGGCCTGTAACCTGAACCATGACACCCATTTACTCATTTGCACCAAACCGTCCTTAAAAAGTGTCTGCAAAACTCGAAATACTTTTTGTCAGTTTGGTGAAGATTATTTTTGGCGCCAGGGGAAGGGCTCTTAAACACAAAATCCCATACGGTTCTTTCTGCGTACCAAGAGCAAAAACTGCTTAACAAAAGTTCACCGTGTATGGAAGGCGTATAGCACTCAGCTTCATGTCACCAAATTTGCAGAGTATGACAGTTTTGGGTCACAAGTTTTCTCAGCTTGACTCTTTCCACTCTACTTGGGCAGGGCGCCCCTTTCGCCAACTTCATTTTGAAATTAGGATGGTGGTGCTTTATTAGCATCTGAAAATTGGCAAGACTAATTTTCGAGGTGTTGTAAAGCTGTGACTTGCCACAGAGAATGGACCATTTGTTATTGTATGTGTGTCTTCATACCTGGGGCCTTAATGTGTACTGTGAGCTCTGCTGACATTGTCCAAGTGTGACACGCGCCCTCACTAGGGTCAGCCAGCAGCCCAGCCCCCCAACAAACATACACAAAAACAATTAAACATTTTTTTTTTAAAAAGTACCCCTGCTCTGCTTTCAAATGCCGCCCTGGCTACGTCTCATGTTACCTAACCTCGCACTCACGAACCTCCAGACGCAGGGCATCCCACTGCCCTGAATGTGAAGATTGTGGCCCCCCTGCACCTTCAGTCAGAAACCAGCAAGCTGAATTAGCTTCCTAGTTCATGTCTGTGTGTCGCACGAACACAAAGCCGGAAAGCGATTCTCTGCGCTCTGGCCCCTGGAAGTGCTGCTGCTAGTGTGGCAGCACAGGTGCCAGGTCCTGCAACACCCAGTTCAGCAACACCCAGTTCAGCAACCTGGCTGCTGACTTTGAGTCAGGCCAGACAGGGTGAGGGACCTGACATACGTAGATGGTAGTTTTGGAGGTAATTCCTTACAGGACGCTTCAAGTATCAAATCTGGTAATGCATCAAGAATTTAATAGCCTTGAAACACGTGTTGGCTGTTTTTTTGCATAAGAAAATAAAATGGACTTAACTATCCCACTTAAGACTATATGATTTTTAACTCAAGCGTTACTAAAACCGAATAATCTCTTGTAAAACATGTTGTAGAGCGAGAAATGTGAGGGGTTTTCTTCTTTCTATTGGAATTAAGTTTGTGAATGTTATGTTGTGTCACTGGGTGCATGGCAGGCCGGCTGAAGATGTGTGGGGGCCAAATTGAATTAAAAAATATGCCACCAGTCTTATCCAAGTTATAAACGAGCATCGGCAATGGACTCTTGTGGTGTAGTAGTTTAGTGTTATCCCTCAAGGATTTAGGTTGTTTGACCGAGGTACAAAACCACAGCAGAATTGACCGTAGTCATTTTAGCTGCAAATACGTTTTACCTCGGTACAAAAAACCAAACCCATGTCCCCCCATACCACCAGTAAACCCATAACCCTCCCCACCTACTTACCTTTTCTCCATCCGCCGCCTCTCCTGCACCCTGCAACGTCAGATCCATCCATCTAAGGCACGTCGGATCTGACGCTGCAGCTCCCTTTTTCTTCTTTTTTCTGTTGGGTCCACTGCCACCAATGGTGAGGAAGTGGGGGACACCCCTGCAACCGCCAAAGCCAAAAATACTGAACATGGGGAGCAGGGGACACCCCCGCAACCCCAGCTCTTCATGTTCGGTATCTTCGGCTTCGAACTAATGGTGCTGACCGAATTCAGTCAAATCTATCATTCAACCAAATTCTTTCAAACAATTTGGCCAAAACTATCCCTAAGAGCCACCATCCACCTTGCCTCCACCTCACCCCTGTCCCCCCCAACATTTTCAGCAAGGTTACTCCACTGCAGCTTGGTATCACCTCTCCCTCCTACAAAAGTCAAGCCCTTCCTCCCTCCCTCCGGACAGCTTTAGATCCACCGTTCAAGCACTGTACTAGTACTTTCCCACAGAATGGGGCCCATGCATTCCTCAAAGGCCTCCCGTCATCCTCCCTTGTGCCAATGAGAGGTGTTATACACGCGGCTGCACACCTTAACAACGGTCTACACAGCTACGACCACATCACCCCGGCCCTCATCGCCCTTCACTGGCTCCCACTGCATGCACAAATCACCTTCAAGTCGTGCTGCATCATCTATAAGGCAGTCGCCCTCAAGTCACCCAGCTACCTCACAGAGAATTGCAGCATCACTGGTGGACAGCGCAACACCAGAAGTCAGGACACGTGCAGACTTCCAATTCCCTTCTGTAAAAAGCGACCAGAAAACAAGCCTTCTCTGACTACACCCATCAGACCCCACGCTCCTTCAATTCAGAAAATAACTCAAGGCCAACCTCTTCAAGGAGTCTTTCCTCCTCAACATCTAGGCCTGGGGTGCACAACATACGGCCCACGGGCCAAATGCGGCCCTCCATCCCGTGATATGCGGCCCGCCAACAGTGTTTACTTTTGTAATGTGATACGGCCCACTTCAAACAGTTGGCCGCATTTCATTACATAAGTAAACTGATGACAGGGACTGTCTGCACCTCTATCCAAAGCGGCTATTAACATGATCTTTATCTCCTTTACAATGTATGCCCCCTCCTTTGTTTAGAATGAAAAGCAGTCTGAGTGAGGGGGCGGGAGGGGCATGGGGTGCATACATGATAATGGAGATAAAGATACGGTTAATAGTCGCTAATTATCAAAAGACGGGGAGCCAGCAGTCTCCCTTGTGTATTATTTATTGTGCACATGATTCTTTTGATTCTTTTGAAATAAAGCACTTGGGCCATTTCTTTTGTGGCATACGGGCAGCCAAATCTACAATAACGTGTCAGCAGTTCATTACACTACGTGCGGCCAGATGAAAAATGACTCAAGTGTAAATCATTTTTGGAAGACTAAATTGGACGGCTGTCGCTGCTCAAACACCATTGCAGTGCGTGCAGAGTGTGTTTAGATAACTGCAATAACAGGTTTATTGAGGCCCAATCCCCAGGTTACCAGTTACAAAAAGCTTACAGTACTGCATCAAGAGGGAACTCTGCGACAGTCCAGGGAGGGCCGCATATGAGGTCCAAAGTTGCACTGGCCAATAGGGCAATGCCCAATAGGCCCACACACCAGGCCAGCATAAACCAGTTTCGGGGCCTATGTAGACCATTTAACCTATGCAGTCCAGTTCGCTGATTGTGGTTTCAAAGAATATTGCTGGCTTAATGTGTTGAAACTACAACATTTTTAAAATTAAAATGGTCGCACATGTGAGCAAAAGAAATTGTGGTTTGTGATTGTGTGCCGACCTTGTGGATGACTGCCTGGACTTGAGGATTAGCTGTCAGCCACTTTCTTACAAATAAGGATTCATTGCTACTCAGCAGGCATGCAGTGTTTCATTGCATGCCTGCTGAGTAGCAATGAATCCTTATTTGTAAGAAAGTGGATGGCATGGAGAAACCATTGTTGAATGGCAACGAGGTGGCACTTCTGTTTTCCCCAACAAAAGCAAAGCAGACCAGCCACTCAGGACAGTGCAGCACAGGAGGGTGTGCATGAACTTTTGCAGACCTGCCACATGTTGAAGAACTCTCGCATGAGAAAATGGGGAAAAAGCTAGAAAATAGGGGACTGAAAGGGCGTGCGGGTGGCACCCCGGCCATTCAAGCAGAATGCTCCCTGATCCTCTGATCCAGCATAGCAATGTGTGTGTGAGAGAGGAGAGAGAAAGGGCGATCATGTGAGAGTGGACAGAGTGTGGGCATAAGCGAGATACATAAAATGATGACAGAGATAGGAGGAGTTAAGGGGAAGCGACAGGGGCAAGATAGAGATGAAGAAAGACGGACATAAGAGAGTGAGTGGGTGGTAAAGAGAAGAGAAAGGAGGGATAGAATGAGACAGGGATAGTAACATGGGGAGAGAGAAAGAGGCAGAGTGGAGCAAAAAAAAAATCAAAAAGAGAGAGAACTAGTAACAGAGGAAAAGAAGGGGAGAGAAAGAAAGACAACAAGAGTGAGCGACAGAAATAGTAACAAGGAGAGAGACAGAGGAAGAAGGTAAGAAATAGAAAGACAGAAAAAGTAAAATATGGGAGAGAGAAAGACAGGTATGGGTATGTATGCATGGTGTATGCTTGTTAGTCTGTATGCTGGGGTGGCGGGGTTCAGGTCTGTATGGGTATGTATGCATGGTATATGCTTGGTAGTCTGTATAGTTTTGGTTAGGGGGAGGGGGCCATGGGGCATAGTGTTTGGTTGGGGAGTGGGGGCCACGGGGCATAGTGTTTGGTTGGAGGGTGGGGGCATGGGGCATAGTGTTTGGTTGGGGAGCGGGGGGCATGGTGTTTGGTTGGGGACTTGGGGCATAGTGTTTGGTTGAGAGGTGGATGCCATGGGGCATAGTGTTTGGGTGGGGGTCATGGGGCACAGTGTTTGGTTGGGGGGTGGGATCCTGGGGCATAGTATTTGGGTGGGGGGTGGGGGCCATGGGGCACAGTGTTTGGTTGGGGAGTGGGGGCCATGGGCATAGTGTTTGGTTGGGGAGTGGGGGTAATGGGGCACAGTGTTTGTTTGGGGGGTGGGAGCCATGGGCATAGTGTTTGGTTGGGGACATGGGGCACAGTGTTTGGTTGGGTGGTGGGAGCATGGGGCATAGTGTTTGGTTGGGGCCATGGGGCATAGTGTTTGGTTGAGGGGTGGTGGCCATGGGGTATAATGTTTGGTTGGGTCAATGGAGCATAGTGTCACACTCCAAGAGTGAACCCAATAATAAAGCTAAAACAGGCACAATTAGGAGATGAACATCATTTGCTTTTTGTGGAAACCTGGCTCAACGAAGGCCATACTCCTCTTTGCTAACCCAAACAGCATAGTATAGCAGTCCAAAATAACGGAATGTCCAATCAAGGGTCAATCAAATATATATACTTTAATTAAAGACGATATGCTGTAACTAAATTGAAATAAATAACAATGGAAAATGTGTAGTATAAAATGTAAGTTTGAAATACAAATAGTTACACCTCAAAAACGTATTATTTTTCCATGTGCTTAATGAAAAGGGGGGGATGAAAAAGCCGCCTGCCACGCCACGACCCGCCGCGCCTACATTTATTTTTCGCCCCACTATAGGCTTCACGTAAGGTACTTTCTCTGTCAAAATCAGTTGTGCACCTCTGATCTAGGCCATCACCTCACCTGACTCGCTTGATGCTGCCCGCCCCTCTCCTCTCCGCCACCCGGTACAGCTCTACCCCTCTTCTGTGCCACTCTTTATCAAACACCCGCTGTATATCTGTTCTGTTGTTACCTCTGAAAAGTGCTCCGTTATGCATCTGTCATGCTCTACACCTCTGTAATGCGCTCTGCTATGTATCTGTATTGGTGTATACCTCTGTGAAGCGCTCTGTTGCTTCTCGAAGCTAGCTCCGCGCTCAATAAATACCATAACAATTATTATAAGCATGGTGGCCTGGCCGGGAGGCTGTAATCAGCCTGATCAGATCATGTTCACCAGATGGTGCTTTGGGTAGTGTACCACCTGCTTGGGGATGGTCTGGCTTACTACTGTTCTCCTGTCCATCTCTGTGACGACAAAGCAATTCTCTTCCTTTGCCTGTGAATGCAGTCAAGTAAAGGGTATTTCTCTGCCATCCCTGATACATGGAAAGAGGATGTGAGGGGTCTACCAACACCCAAGGATAGTGGTGATATAGCACAGCTACTGACAGCCACATACACCCTCTAACTTTCAGTGACTCGAGCCGCTGTGTCTGCCACTTCCTTTAGTGGAGGCTTAATGGATTCAGGTGGAGGCAGTGATACGGCAAGCAAAGCCACCAGTAGGTTCACCTTCAAATCGGGGGTTCCCACAGAGAGTCTGTGGGGTTTGTGGAAGGATGAGATAGCCTCCTTCCGACAACCTTTAACTAGAAACCTACAGTGTGTAATCAAAGGGGCTCAAAACAGCCAGAAAACAGCCTCAGAGAGGCACATGTGTATGTGTGGGGGAGGGGAGTGTAGGAAGGAGATGTCGCTACTATCATTATTTTTAGATTTACTTATAGATCCTTCGTGATTCTGCCTATTTATATTGCTAATCCTTTCCTGATCTGATCATAGTTCCTACCAGCCTTTATATCATATATTGTCTGGGAAAGAGTGATTTCATTTGACTTTGTTTTGAAGCGGTCTAAAACATGATGCAGGTAGTGCAGCTTTTGAACGTGGTGGGCAAGACATGCACGTGAAGTGGTGAGAACGCATCTGGAATGAAGGGATTGTTTAGCCAGGACACATGAGGCTGGCAGTGGGGGGCCACACAATTACTTTTCGCCTAGACTGGCAAAAATCGTTCCATCAGCCATGCTGCTCTAAAACGTACAACCCCTGGCCAGGCATGTTTTTTGTTTTGTTTTATGGATTTAATGTTTTGGGAATTAAAGATTAAAGTCAGGTCTTTTTTTGTGCTCCTTTCAAAGTTAGCATAGTTATATTGAGTAAAAGTGAAAGTTATTTTTAACCTCTTGGGACTTCAGTATTCTTCGTGTTTGCAGAGTTATTTTTAGTGTGCACCTAATCCTCCAGTCTCCATATTCCCAGGGTCTTCGCGTTCCTGCCATCGGATCCTCGTGGGCAGCTTTAATCTTTTTCAAAGCTCCCCATTTTAGGTACTAAAACGCGGTTCTGTCTATTTTTGTCGTTTCTCGTCCGCGGCTTTTTGGCTTTTCCTGTTTTGTCCTCAGTTCTTGCATGACTTCTAGCATCAGCGGATCTCGGGGCAGCCCCAGGAATAGCCAGAGTTAATCTCCGGGGAGCGGAAATAAGCCCGTGTCCAAGATGGAGGCATCATTCTCTTTGAAAGGGTGTAGATGCGTATCAGAGACAGCAGCGCTACCCCGCAGGACGCAGAGATTGAAGCGGCCCGAGTATCAGACGCCACAGCTGTCCCTTTGGGTACACAGGTGAGGGTTCACGCCTCAGACAGCAGAAATAAGTCACACAGGTGAACGTTCACGCCTCAGACAGCAGCTATGGCGCAAGAGGAAGCGTTCAATGAGGCCCCAGTCTGAAACAGCAGAGCCACCCTTCAAGGTACGCAAAGGGAATGGGGGTGAGTCTCGCAGCACAGTTCTATCCACCCAGGACACAAACTCGCGCTTCAGACGTCAGAACTATCTCTCAGAATAGCGAAATCTAACAGGCTCCTACAACCGGAGAATGATGAAAGCAGAACGTTATGGCAGACACAACGTCGTTAAATGTCAAATAAACAATTTACAGTATTAAACAGTGGAATAAAAAAAAAGCATGTAAGGAAAGCCTGCAATGAAACATCTATCTCAAAAGATCTTCATATTAGGAAACTATTGCTATAAAAGGAATTGCCCATAGTTTGGGAGCCTTCCTAACTGGGCCAGACACAGGAGATGAATTATTAGTAAATGCCTGGAAGATTGCAACAAAAAAAAAAAAATCTGCCAAACCTGTTGAAATTCAAGCTGCAAATACTGATTGGCCGAGAGGTCAGAGATGGCCACTTCTGAAGTTTGCACCAATCAGAGAGTAGCACGAATGTATCTATTACCGACAACTGCCGCCTTTCTGTCAGGGTGGCGAGGAATGCGACTTGTCAGTCATGGAGTGGGTACGATCAAAGAAGCCACGCTACGATTGGCCCTCACTTTCTTGTTAGAAAACAAGTTTACCGCAGCTTTTTTCTCTTACCACAGAAAAACAAGATGTTTGAAGGCAGGGGCGCAACTAAACCAAAACGTGGGGGTCCAGCGCCTCAAATGGGGGGTAGGGGCTGTTGCCCTGTACACGGGCACAGAAAAGGAAGTACGCAAGACGCGGGGAGTGTTCCTCAGAATGTCCTCTTTATTTAACTGCCATACCGGAACTGGCGCCAATATGCGCCTTCACCCACAATCCCTCAACTCCCTCCTCCCACCATGATGTGCTCGCCCTTAGTGGGCGGAGCCTAAGATTAACACTGTGGGGGCGGGTAACACCACCCCCGGACAAAATGTCCAAACGTCTCTCTAACATTCTTCGACCAGTCTTGCTGGCCTCCTAATGGCCCGCCTTGGCCTCTCGTGTTGGACCTTGGGTCTGTTGTTGTCCTGTGCTCCTTCATATTGATCCGCTCCGCGGTTGTCTTCTTCCGGCGGATGCCACAGATCATCTCGGGGAACCCGTGGCTCTGGAGTGTTTGGTATCGTGGGAGACTCATGATCCTCCCTTTTGACGTAGTGTTTGAACTGTTGGCAGTTTCTTGTGATGGTCTTGTCCTGTCCTTGGGCCATCACCATTGTTCCTTTCACTGCGGTAATTTTCATGGGACTTGGGACATAGCGAGAGTCTGTCTTGCGTGCCATGGGTTGTTGTACCAACACCACGTCCCCAATGTGGAAGTCTTTGGGTGATGCTTTGCGTCTGGAATCAGTGTCTTGCCTTGCTATTCGTTTGTGTTCGGCAACTCGCTGCAGTGTTTCTGCGTTGGGCTCCGCTGTTCCCACCGGATTTCGTGGGATGCGAGTGTGTACCTCATAACGTAGCATTAGTTTCGCCGGTGCTTGATTAGTGGCGTCATGGGGTGTGTTTCGGTAGTCTCTCAGAAGGCTGCATAGAGCCTGATGCGGGTTGTTGGCTTCAATTCGTGCTCTCTGAAGAGTCTTGTTTATGTACGCCATAAGCGTTCGGCCATCCTGTTAGCCTTGGGATGTCGGGGTGTGATCTTCATGTGTTTGAAATCTAGGTGGTCAGCTAAAGCTGCAAACTCATGTCCACAGAACGGGGGCCCGTTGTCCGATTTGATTACTCTGGGAAATCCCTATTCGCTGAGGACTTCTTCCAGTATTTCTACGACTTGTGGAAATGCGGTAGTGGCTACCCTCTTTACTATGGGAAACCGTGAATGTTCGTCTATCAACAGTAGGAAGTACTCGCCAGATTCCGTTGGCCCGTAGAAGTCTATAGCTACTCGTTCCCATGGGTGATTTGGTATTTGAGTATGTTGCAAGGGGGGCAGGGTTTCGGCTGACGCTGTGCACTGACATGCATGGCAGTTCTTTACCCATTCATCTACTGCTGCGTCTAGGAATGGAAACCACCTTAGTTGTTTCTTTGTGTTTTCAGCCCCTCTGTGCCCTTCATTTGCAGTTCGGACCACTTCTTTTCTTAGGGCAGCTGGTATTACAATGCGGCAACCCCTGAGCAATATGTTGTGATCTTTTACCGCTAGTTCGCTGTGCACCCTCGCCAATCTCTCGATTTCCTCTCTGCACACCCCGGGTGTGCCAACATTGCACGTCGGTTGTCCTTCCATTTGTTGGCTGATGTGAGGCCTATAGCAAGTGCGGTAGTGGGGTCCGCTGCTGATGCTGCAGCGACTGCGTCCAGTGAGAGAGCTGGAGGTAGGGAGTGCTCGGCGATGTAGTTGACGTATGCAACATCCCCTCTCCACATTATTGGTGGCCCTACCGGATGTCATGAGAGGTAGTCGGCAGGGTTCAGGTCGCCCCCAGGTCGATGAATGATATCATAGTCGTATTCCTTTAGTCGTATACCCCACCGGTCTATCCGCAGAGGCATCTTGGTGTGAGGGTTTCCGAACAGTGACAACAATGCCTGATGATCCGTTATCAGGGTGAATCGTTTTCCTATCAGGAAATTGTGGAAATGTTCTCACGCCCAGAAGCGGCTAGACTTTCTTTCTCTGCCTGGGAGTAGGCCATTTCTGGTGTGGACAGTGCCCTGCTGGCGTAAGCCACCACGTGTCTGGGGCTGACGTCAACTCCGCTGGTCTGCGCTAGGATTGCTCCTAGGCCCACAGGGCTGGCGTCCACGACCACTTCCGTGTGCCAGGCCGGGTTGAAATAGGCGAGGCGATGTGCTTCAGCAAGGGCTTTCTTGATGTCATTGAAAGCACGTTGGCATCCTGGAGTCCATGCGAAGATTGATTCCTTCTGAAGCAATTTCCTAAGCGGCTCTGTGAGGGATGCATAGTGTGGTATGTACCGGGAACAGTATCCAGCCATCCCTAGGAAGGACCGGACATCGCCCACTTGTTTCGGTTCCATTAGGTTGGAGATGGTGTCCACTTTATCAGGGTCTGGCATCATTCCTTCGCTGGAGAAAATGTGTCCGAAAAACTTTGACTTTCCCTTGCTGAATCTGCATTTTTCGATGTTGAGTGTGAGGCCAGCGGCTTGTATGGCTTTGCATGTGGCAAACAGGGCTGTGTCATGTGCTTCTTTTGATGAGCCAAAGATGAGGATGTCGTCGCTGTAGTTTAGCGCACCTCGTATGGGCCTGATGATTTGTCGTATAGTCTCTTGAAAAATCCCAGCTGTGGAAGAGATGCCATAGTTAAGTCTGCGGTACCTAAAAAGTTCTTTGTGGGTTGCAAACATTGTGATAGCTCTGGAGTCTGGGTGTAACTCTAGTTGGTGATAACCCTGTCTCAGATCGAGTTTGGACAACAGGCGTGCATTGTTTAATTGTACGATCATGTCTTCAATGCACGGGCCCGGATGTCTCTCACGTTGAATGGCGGTGTTGGCTACCCTCATGTCAACACGCAAACGTAGCTTGCCTCCCTCTTTGGGCACTATGACCAGTGGGGACACCCACGGTGTTGGTCCTGTAGCTGGTTCGATAAGGCCGTCTGCAAGCAGTTGCTCAAGCTCACGTGATACTGCTTCCTGAAGGTGAAAGCCAACTCTTCTCTGGTGTTGTGGTATTGGCCTCACATTGTGTTCAATGTGCAATTTGATTGGGGGACCCTTTAGTTTTCCCGAATCTGAGCATATGTTCGGGTACCTCTGTTCAATGTCCGTTTTTGAGATAAGGTTCTGAGGGTGTTCATGAAGTAGTGCTCTGACTTGTTCTTTTGGCTCCCAGCAGACTGTGGTAGATGTAATTGTGTCTCCTGCTCCCACGTGGATCTCGATTAATCCTAGGCGAGAAGCGGTGTGATAACTGAGCAGACATCTGCCTTTTGTGAGGGATCTAATCACGTGGATGGTGGTGTCCACTTGGCGTCCATTTAGGAGAAAACGGCACGTGAACCGTCCAATTGTTTGTAGCGGTGTGGCTGCACCCCATTGGAAAATTCTGGAGTGTGCTAAAGTACTGGTGGGCGTGGGATTTTCATGTATTCATGTTTGTCCATTATGTTTACAGTGGCACCAGAGTCTACCATGAAGTGAAAAATGCAGTTCTCCATTTTGATCGGTATTTTTGGGGCTTCTCTGGCCTCCTCATTGTCAAGTATCAGGTTGACGTATTTGTCCTGGTGCTGTGGGTCATGTTGTATGTAATATGCGGTAGCTGATGGTTCAGGAGGGTTGTCATATTCATCCGTCAGCTGGTGTTGCCGATCTGCGTATTGAAAACCCCCTTGAACGATCCATCCCTGCACAAACTGATCTATCCCTTACTTGATACTCTGCTTGCCCACCCGTTCAGGCTCCTTTCGCTACCCCCCTAATAACCCTCAAGAAATGATTACTTGGTAATTATGTGGAGACACCTATGTTACTGTTAATGTTTTCAGTTGTACCTGTTTGGCTCACTCAAACAATATTGCCTTTTGGTTGCAGATGGCACCCATTGTCATACTGCTGTTGCACTTATCATAAATGCCAATAAAGAAATAAAAAAAAAAAAATGAGCTTGAGTGTGTTCGTATTCTTAATATTCGTCGAGTGCTCTGATGTGTCTCCGTTGGTTCTGTTGGTAGTATCTTTGCGCCCCGCTTTGTGTAGGTGTCGGGCGAAATGGCGTTCTGCCCGGAGCTTGGGAAGGCATTGCGGGGAGCGGTTTTCTTTCTCTACATACTGATTGAAAGTGACCTTCCCTCCCGCAGTTTCAACACCTCTGTGACAGCGCTGGGTAGGATCCTGAATGTGGGTATGCCATGCCACATCTGTAGCATTGTCTCTGTTGCCGTGGGATTTGTGGTGGTTGCGGCCTGTAGGGGTGTGGGTTTCAATCATAATGACGAGGTGTCTGAACAGCGGCTATGAGTTCAGTTGAGTCTTGTTTTGGATTGTTGATGCCGGTCATGGACGCGGCTTGCGCGTCGACTCTTTCGAAGATACGGGCGAGTTCACTGACTTCAGGGATGGTGAGTGTTTTTTTTTAATAGCTGCTTCTTTAGTGCAGGGGATAAACAGCCTTCTATGACTCTGAGGCGAATTGCTTCTTCTAGGGAGAACTCATCAAATTTGCAGTGTGCTCCCTTCATTCGTAGGCGGGTTATGAATTCATCCACTGTTTCTTGGGGTTTTTGGACACACTGGCCCTCATTACAACACCGGCGCTAAACCATGGCGCTATTAGCACCATGGTTGGTGCTGGTGTTGTAACGAGTCCGCCATGGTGAAATGGGAAAATACCGCCCCATTCCAAGGTTGGCGGGGCGGTATTTCCCCATTTCACCATGGCCCTTCCCCATTCCCATTTTCTCCCCATAGGGCTCAATGGGAATGGGGAAGGCGGCAATTACGGTACCGCAAATTGTGGTACGGTAATTGCCTGCGAGGTCCCTTTGCGGGTCCCTACTTTAACGGCTGGTCCAGACCAGCCGTTCAGGTCGGGTCCCGCAAAGGGACCTCGTAGTAAGGCGCTAAGTGGTTAACGGCGCCGCAGCCTTTTACGGTGCCGTTAACCACTTAGCACCTGGGTCGTAATGAGGCCCACTGATTAGGTATCTTTCATAGTCGCGATTTGTCTCTATTGTGAGTAGATTGCCTAGGGCCCTGATCAGTTTTGTAAAATCACTTTGTTCGGCTGCGGGGACTGTCTTGACAATCGTTTTCATTCCCCCCCCCCCACCAGGTTCAAAAAGATGTCCCTCATGTATGGAGAGTCCCAATCACCTGAGCATCTAACAAAATGGTGGAAATCCTCCATCCATTCGGTCCACCTTGGCCCTTTAGTGGCTTTTGGCATCGTGGAAAATGGGGCAGGCATCCTCAACTGAATGGACTTGGCTGCCCGCATTGGCTGGGATGATGCAGGGTTACTCATTTTTGCAGTGTAGCTTGGTATTTCATGGGCCTACATCGGTGTGGGTGCTGTAAACCCTCTTGATATGGAAATGTCTTCAAAAGCACAGAGCTAAGAAAATGTGCTTGGTGCTACTGTAGGTGTGGCCGCTTGTGGTGCTGGTTATGGGCATGCACCCTTTCTTGCTCTTCGCGAGCCTCTGGTAGTGGGTGGGCGTGTGGTTCCACTCACCTTCATTAATCAGGGTTCCAAATACCCCCCGTGGGCCCACGTTCGATGATGTGGCTTTTCCTCTTTTTTTTTTTTTTTGTTTTGTGGGTTTTTTTTCACATCCCGGGTGGAAGTCGTGGGCAGCTGGGCCTCCCTGAGGGAGGTGTTGGCATACTGCTTTGTGGCTGGAGCGGAGGCAGACTGTCCTCTGTCGCCGCAGGGTGTTTAGAGGGTGACCGTTGCTTGTAGGCGGAGGCTTGGCGGGCTGCACAGGCACTGCAAGTGCGCTCAGCGGGATCGCTGGCTCGAGGAAAGGCGCAGACGGAAAAGACTGGGCGGCCTGCCTGTTGCGAGTAGGAGGAGGCGGGGCAGAGCACTCGGGCACCGCACGCTCGCTCAGCTGGATCGCTGGCTGAAAGAAGGAGAGCGGCCTGCCTGTGCGCCGGAAGGCTTGTCATGCTCCCGGCAGGGCCGCGGCTCGGGAAAGCAAGAGGAGGAGGAGGATCGGGCGGACAGCCCATGCAGCGGAGGTTATGGCTTTTGCGTGTCGGGCGGACTGCCCATAAGGAGGAGGAGGAGGAGGACTGGCAGTGAGGGCGTTCAGCGTACTGGGACCGTCTTCGTCACCAGTGTTGCCCTGTACACGGGCACAGAAAAGGAAGTACGCAGGACACGGGGAGTGTTCCTCAGAACTTCCTCTTTATTTAACTGCCATACCGGAACTGGCACCAACATGCGCCTTCACCCACAATCCCTCAACTCCCTCCTCCCACCATGATGTGCTTGCCCTTAGTGGGCGGAGCCTAAGATTAACCCTGTGGGGGCAGGTAACAGGGGCTACCTTCGGAGACCTTCTATGGGCGGGGCAAACGCACTTGTATGGGTCCCTTCCGCTTGGCCATAAGGAATGTTTGTTTTAACTGGTGTCACATTAGCAGCCAGTAGTGCAATTAAAAACACAGTGGGCCAGTGACATTGCCCAAAAATAATATAGGATCAAAAGACATAGGGCCTGATTTACAAAAATGTTTTAACATGGGAAAAGCCCATTTCATTTTTTTTGTAAATCAGGACCATGGTGCCTCATTACTGCTACTGCCACTATTTTTGCCAGTTGTGGAAATACCACTTTTTTTCCCGCACATCCAAATTATAGGTTTTGGCGGATTTACCACCATCGGAATTACTGTGCAGCAAATCTGACGATTGGCAAGGCAGGTGGACAGGCCTTGTATTTTTGGCACTTAGTAAAACCTTTCAGTAAACCTGGTAACCAATTAGTCATAGAGGAGTTCTTCGCAACTGGGGATAAATAGCTAGAGACCAGTCTGTCCTTTAATGACAGTGCTTGTTTGTAAGTCAATATAGGGCATTTAGGCAAAACTGGACCAAGATCTTTGTCAAGCATAAGAATGCGCCAATTCTCATAATAATCTTCTGAGCATCATGTGAAGCATTGTTA
Source organism: Ambystoma mexicanum (assembly GCF_040938575.1). NCBI lineage: Eukaryota > Metazoa > Chordata > Amphibia > Caudata > Ambystomatidae > Ambystoma > Ambystoma mexicanum. The sequence continues at coordinate 264,594,819 of NC_090934.1, forward strand.
AATGTGACAGTCAGGCGGGGGTCATCGTGGTTACTGTTTTTCTTATTTGTGGACCCATGCAGGAGCCTTTCTCTTGAAAGTGTACGTGCTTTGAGGAAGACCATTTCTATAGTCTTTTTATCATAGCCCTGTTGCAGAAAGCCGGCAGCGGCCGTACTGCAACATCGTTCAAACTCAAGAATGTCTGTACAGTTCTGCCCAAAACGAATAAATTCGCCATATGGGATACTTTTTTTGCAAGTTGGTGGATGCCAACTTGTGGCATGCAAAGGAAGGCCTGTGTTTGTGGTTTTCTTTATATAGAGACGTATGAATCCCTAGACTGTCAAGCTTAACAGTAACATCCAGATATACTATCTCTGTGGGGCTGTGGCATTCAGTAAATCTCAAATTCACAGTATTGATGTTGATACTATCCACAAAAGACAACCAGTCACTTGCACTGCCCTTCCAAATTATAAAAACATCATCAATATAACCTTATATATTGTTTTCTTTATTAAGTGTGTACGGTTGAGAATAATCAACCTTTTCCACTAAGTAAAACTGTACAAAGTAAAAAATATGCATTCTATCATAAAAGCAACATGGGCCAGCAGCGCAATGGAGCAGACGTGAGCTTGATCAGCTCCATGGCCGCTGCAAATATCCTGCCTTTTATAGCCTGATTCCTGAGAGTTCTACACACTTCTGATACCTGCATCGATAGCAGACGCTCTGGAGCACCGTCGGATGCAAAATCCAAGAAAAACCGAAGCCCCAAGAGTGAACCTGAGGCGAGTGAAGAGCAAAGCGGAGAGGGCTCCATGCTCCCAAGATGGCCGCTGCTGGCGCAAAGTGCTGTTCGGGACCTGTCAGGCTGCGGAGAGTGACAGCACTGCAAGCAGATTGACGGAAAACGCCAGACCATCTCTGCCCCCGTAGTAGCAGCGGGGACGGGGTAGAGAGCTGGCCCACGAGGAGTAAACCCTGTGCGGGATCGTAGCCCCGCCACTCGGAGGCCCTGCGGTTCGACTGCTGGGCCGGGAAGAATCCCTTACCGTGACATCCAGCGAGCCTAGTGAGTGCCCACAAGCACCAGCCCGAACCCACACACCAGTAAACCCGAGGTGGAAGCCCCTCTCTGAGCCACACCTGCGGGAGACTTCGGATGGAGAACTCGTCTGACCAGGACTGCCGCGGCACATGCTGAACTACCCGATCCACAGCACGCCTCGGGTCCACCCGGGTGCACACACTCCCGTGAAACCCGCGGCCACTGGGACTAAATACCACCACGAAACCGGCGAACCTACCTCTCTCCAAGGATGGGCAAAGACAAATTGAAAAAGGCCTCTATGCAAAGCAAGATGGACCAATTTGCAGTGGCCCAGGCCTCGCAGACCTACACACCACGGACGCCCCCCCCCGAGGACGAGACCGCCCTCTCCCTGAGAGACGTGATGGCGACCATTGCCAACTCCCGCTCATCGATGGAGATGAAAATTGACAGTATAGCAGCGGATGTCTCCTTTCTGCGCCATGACTTGCAGAAACTCTCCGCTCGTACAGGGGAGGCGGAACAACGCATCTCGGGGACTGAAGACAACATTAGAGGCATCAATCAACAACTCTCACAGACACTAAATCGTCTGAAAATGTTAGAGGCCCGTGTGGATGAGGGGGAAGGAAGATCGCGCCGCAACAATATACTCATCTGCGGCCTCCCGGAGGGGGAGGAAGGGCCCAGCATGGAGCTCTTCTTGGAACAATGGTTGGTAGACATCTATGCACCTCACCCCTTCTCTAAGTTCTTCTCGGTGGAGAGAGCTCACAGAATGCCATCGGGCAGGCCTATACCAGGCGCACCGCCCAGAACGATCATAGTCAGATTCCTTAATTATCGGGACAGAGATGCACTCCTTCAAATGGCTCGCTCCAATGGTACAATCACCCATAAAGGCTCCCAAATCTCCTTTTTCCCTGATTACACAACCGGGAGTTGCAGAGGGCGAGACAGTCGTTTGAACCGCTGAAGCGGCAACTATTCCACATGAAAGTAAGATATGGACTGCTGTTTCCGGCCCAACTCAAGATCCACCACAATGGAACCACAGTTCATTTCACGGATCCGAAGGAGGCTTGGAGATGGGCAGAGGCGCACATTGAAGGGGACTGGACGGCAAGACCAATGGATCGGGGAAGGAGACCCCGGCCTGGGACGTGTCGTCCCCCTCCCGGGGGGCTCCCGGATGCCCAGGAACTAGCGATCCTGGAACAGGCGGCAAACCCCGCCAACTAAGGCACGGGAAACCAACTAGCACTAAGATGCGACGGAATACCGAACCGAGGAGAGGCCAACGTCACACGTGAACCCTAAGAACCACGGAATGTTCAAAGGCGGTAGGAGCTGCGGACCCAAGGGGACCCCTTTTGCTCGCCTGCCAGCCAGGACCCCAAGTTTAAGCTGACACTCTAGTTTCGAGATTCAACGATGTTCGGGCGACAGGTACTTCGTGTTGGGGTGGAGTATAGGGAGGGGGGATGGGCGAGTTTATGTTGTTCTTGTTTTAGTATTAATACATGTTTATTACTCATTCACAAGATTAACAAATCACACCACCCAACACATCCGACACATAACAATTCCATGAAACAACCCATAATGTTTGCAAACCTAGTACTGTACACAATAAATGGCGACCACACTGACCCATGCACCAAGCCCTGAGCGCCCCAGATCTCTCAAAATAATTACATGGAACGTGAACAGGTTGGGGTCCGGAATTAAGCGACGCCTTGTTCTGCAATTCTTGAACAGACACTCCCCCGACGTCACCCGGATAAATGAGATACACTTAGCCGGAACCAGCTGCACTTTCTTTCGCAGAACCAACTACCGATTGGCCCTACACGCGGGATACACAATGGGATCCAGAGGGACTCTTATCCTGATACACAAACGCGTCCCATTCACATCGCTAACAATTGAACAAGACCCCCGGGGTCGCTATGTGGTGGTCATAGGAACACTGGGACAAGAAACACTGGCCATTGCGTCAGTGTACTCCCCGCCAGGACTGGGAGAGGAACTCCTGGATGAGTTGGTCATTCTTATGGCAAAACACCAACCTGATACGTGGATTTTGGGGGCCGATTTTAACGATGTCTTGTGCAATATTAAGGATCGCACTCACATCAGGGACCGCAACCCGAACACTCCCACCAAATTAGCTAAATTTGCGTCGGCCTTGGGCCTTCGAGATGTGTGGCGGAATCTCCACCCTGTAGACGAGGCCTACTCGTTCCACTCGGGGGCACACGGGTCCATGTCCAAGCCGGATTACCTCTTCCTCCCAGGCACTGATATACATAGGGCGACTGCTGCAGACCTACTCTCCTGAGGCATCTCAGACCACTCACCCCTCATGGCGGTACGGTACTGCGCATACAAAGCGAAACCCCACCCAGATCATGGAGGCTGAATAGCTACTATCTGGGCTCCCCTGATCTTGTCGACCACCTCACGGAAGTAACTAATGAATATTTTGAAATGAATACCTCTAAGGTCGATGACCCAGTCACGATATGGGAAGCATACAAAACGGTACTGAGGGGGGAAGTGATCACCTGGGTAGCAAATAAGAAGAGGGAGCGACTTCGGAAGTTTCGGGAGGCAGAAACTGATGTGGGCGATTGGGAAGCCAAATTTGTTCGCGACCCAAGCCCGGAGACTCTCAGATCCCTTAAGGGTGCTAGAGAACGTCTTCGACATATCGAACTAGTCAACGCCAGACAAGCCCACCAAGACTCCAGGGCAAGGGTCTATGAACACGAGGACAAAGCTGGGAAAATACTGGCCTGGCTCGAGAGAAGAGACAAGGGTCAACGCCACGTTAGAGAGATTATAATCCCGCAGAATGGGAAATGCCACTCAGACAGGGATATAGCACAGGCTTTCGCTGACTTCTATGCTACTCTGTACGGTGCCCCAGTGTCCCCTCTGGATCCTTCCCTACTAGACAACATCACCCTACCATTCCTATCAGAACAACAGAGGGCACAACTGGACTCGGCTCTCATCGAAGCGGAGATTGCTGAGGCTGTAGCCCAATTGCAGTCAGGGAAAACGCCGGGCCCCAACGGGTTCCCGGTCGAGACCTGGAAGAAACTGGGTGGGGAGAAACTGGCACCATACCTTCACAAAATGTTCCTCGGGACCCGCGACCAGGGCGCTCTCCCGCCGGATCTGCGCAAAGCCACGATCGTCGTTATTCCCAAACCAGGTAAACCACCCAAGCAATGTGTCTTCTAGAGGCCTATCTCATTACTCAATAGCGAAACTAAAATCCTCGCCAAAATCCTAGCCAACCGGTTGCAAGCGGTAATTACCTCCCTGGTCCACCCGGACTAATGTGGGTTTATGCCACATAAATCAACACGTATGAACTTGCAGCGCCTCCGCCTACTGCTGGAAAGGGCCCCCATCATAGACAAACTGCTTGCACTACTTGCCATAGATTTTGAGAAGGCGTTCGACTCGGTTCGTTGGGACAGCCTGTGGGAAACTATGCGAAGAATGGGATTCGGGGACAACTTCCTGGGATGGGTACAACTCCTTTACACAGATCCACAAGCAGAGGTGAAGGTAAATGGGTGGCCCTCTGAGCTTTTCCCCCTGGGCAAGGGCACATGGCAGGGATGCCCCTTGTCCCCCCTTCTCTTCGCCCTTGCGATAGAGACACTTGCCCTGTGGCTCCGCCAGAGCAAGGATTGGTTGGGATTCAGGTGGCCGGAGGGGCACGAAGACAGGCGTCTTTGTACACGGATGATCTCTTGGTATACTTGGGGGACCCGATACGAACCTGCCCCATAGTGACGCAAATGCTCATCCGATACGGGGAATTCAGTTGGTTGAGAATTAACTGGGACAAATCTATCCTTTTCCCGGTAAAGGGCGGTGCACAGGCCATCCCCCAGGAATGCCCATACAAGGTGGAACCAAGCGGCATCCGGTATCTTGGGATTTGGATATCCGAGGACCTGACGCGCTACGCAACCCATAACCTCCAGCCGATCATGGACCGTTTTAAAGACGATGTCCGCCACTGGAGGCTTCTCCCCCTGACACTAATGGGTAGAGCCGCCCTCTTTAAGATGATTACCCTACCCAGATTTCTCTATGTACTACAAAACGCACCACTGGAGATTCAAGACACCGAATTTGACCGCCTTGACTCCCTCCTTAGAGAACTCATATGGGGAGGGGAACAGCCTCGTATTGCACTGGCTACACTCCAGAGATCGGTTTAGGAGGGGGGTATTGGCGTGCCCTGTCCACAAGCTTACTACTGGGCCTCCCAGCTGGCGGTGGTTAACGACCTACTACACAGGGACAGGGAACTCCCGCACATAAAGGCAGAAATTGCAGCTATCCACGACACTGACCCATTACACCTGCTCTATCAGCCCCTCCACAGACCCTCACCCCAAACAATGGCAGCACATGTCTCAAGGATCTGGAGACGGGCCCACGCCTTTGTGGGATGGAAAGACAAGATCACCACTGCACAACCCCTGTGGCACAATAGTAACCTGGCCGAATTGGGGAAACTCAGTCCATGGCCCAAATGGGAGGAGGCTGGAATTACAAAGATCGAGATGTCCTGATAGATGGGGAAATCGCCTCCTTTGCAGCACTGCAGCAGAAATTCCAGCTCCCAACAACCGAACGCTATCACCATACTCAACTGACTCACATCCTACGGACATACATCCAGTTGAACCCCTCTATTCCCGAGTACACACCCATAGAGCGCAATATACTTCTAACACATATCCCTACTAAAGTCACTTCTATATTATACAATGCCATGTCCTCCTTTGCTACTCCGAAACTTCCTCGTCTTAAATCCAAATGGGAGGACGATGTGGGAGCCATACACCCGGAAGACTGGATCCGGATCCTAATGCACCACAGCGAGATTGCTATCTCCTCCAGACTCCGCTTGGTCCAACTAAAAATCCTCCACAGAATATACTACCCAAGAACTATGATGCACGGCTGGAAATGAGCCCCAAACCCGAACTGCCTCTGATGTGGGGGAGAGGTTGGAACATTCATACACATCCTCTGGGAATGTCCGCAAATCCAGACTTTCTGGGGGAAATGCTGCAATGAACTATCCAGAGTGCTAGGCTGCAATATAACACTTGACCCGAAGGTGTTGTTGTTGGGTACTCCCGACGAGAATACTACTAATAAATGGGAAGGACTGCTCCTATCCACGGCCGCAGGATTGATGAAGCAGAACATTGCACAAAAATGGGGTGCCCCAGAGTCCCCAACATTGGATCAATGGACAGACGATATGGACACACTTGCATTGTTAGAGCACAGAGTTTATAAAGCAAGAGGCTACCCTACCAAAGCTTCTAAGATATGGAGAGGGAATACCAGTAATTTCATGATGCCCTAAGACACAAGACTAAATTGTAGATGGAATGGGCGACAAATGGAGACCAATTGACTCTTACCATGCCTTCACTGACTGGTTCGTTCCTTGAATGCGTATGTTTGGATCTTGTTTTTCTTTTGGTTTTCATTGATTGTATTGTTGTTTAAATCCAGTAAAATGCAAAAAAAAAAAAAACCAACATGGACAAAATATACTTGATTAAATAAAAAAAACTTGTCATAATGACATTATATCTCATTTTAAAAGATAAAATTACATATTTCAATAAAAACTAGTCACAAGGTCAGATAGATCATTAAAAGGAAAAAGGAAACTCAGACAATGGAACATTATAAAGGTGAATCACAAAGATATCACAATATCGTTATAATAGCATCCTTCAACATAACCGAGGAAAAGAAATATCCTGTTTTATGGAGCAATAATGAGGTGATGTGCCGAAGTGGCAGGCCCACCCTCTGGGTAAAGGCCCCCCACCCAAGTTAAGGGCCCGAGCGAAGGGCCCAGCTACTGACGTGCATGTCACCATTAGCACCTGTGTAGTGCGCTAAATGGGTGCTAAAAGGTTTTTTTTTAAAAAATACTATGCCAACATAGCCGCCAGGGAATTGGAAGGCGGGGCTCCATACAGAGCCCCTCTTCCATTTCCATGGCGGCCACACAGGGAAAGGAGCTCCGGCAGCGGATCTCCACCGCTGCAATCAGGTAAGTGGGATGGGGGAGGAAGAGAGAACAACAACAAAAAAACTGGGTTGACGGGGGAAGATGGTGGGCAGGGGAGCCAGCCATCAGGTGGCTTGGAACACGTTTTCACTGGTGGTGTCAGCCTGTGTTCCTAGCCACCTGATTGGCTGGCTCCCCCTCCCAGCGTGCTAATGTTAATTATGAATCATGTGTTAGTCCAGTTGTAGAGACAGTGCTGTCCTCCAGATTATCTTTAATCTTTCGCCATATATAGTAAACTGCTGATGAGACTACCAATGATTCCGCCCCATAGATCTCCGACCAAAATTGATTGAATCTGTAGAGTCTGAATCCTTGATATCCCTTAACATATAAGCAATCCAGAACCAGGCATTGTGTAAGTACATGACAAGGGGCCTCATTACAACCCTGGCGTTGAACCATGGTGCTTTTAGCACCATGGTCCATGCCGGATTCCGCCATGGTGGATGGCGGATTTACCGCCCCATTCCAAGGTTGGCAGGGCGGTAAATCCCCATTAATCATGGCCCCTTCCCCATTCCCATTAAGGGTTTAACTAAGGGTTTAATTATGATCAAAAGAACACATAAAACGTGAAACTGTAATTAGTGAACCAAAGTTTAGTCTTCACAAAAACATCCTGATAGTTGTTCCCAAGGTGTGCTGGATTTTTTGGGGAGATAACCAAGTCTTGTAGTAGGTCGTTAAGCACCGCCAGCTGGGAGGCCCAGTTTCACGTTTTATGTGTTCTTTTGATCATAATTGCTGCAAAATTGCCCTGCCTTTATGCACATGCACTAGCAAATCTATGACCATGTATAAATAACTTGCATTGTGTTTCAAGTTTGCTCTTTGTTTTGTTCTGTTTTCAATAGGTTTGCCAACTTTTAGGCAAGTGTTGTTAAAAAAAACTATTAAATACTATGGGAAAATGAACCCAATTCTTTTTTTGACATCAGCTAAATAAACAATTTAATAGTCATCCTTGATATTCTTTTTATATTCATATATCTACTAATCATGAGTATACAGTTTCTTTGATACTTAGCATGCGAAATTATATAACCTTTGCAGCAAATAAAAATGTTGAGGTATATTGATGTAAATGTATGTGGCAGGACGCCACTCTTTTGTTTCAAAAACGTGCAGCTCTGAAGTCCTACCACTTTCTTTGAGCAGTCCCTTCAGTTACCTAGCTATATTTAGGCAGTGACTGTTTACCAATTTCTCCATGTTTTTATACCAGTTACTACGTGAGTACCTCCTGCAATGTTCTACAGTGTGGGATAACAAAGTTTTCTGTTTAGGGATGTCATATTTGACCTTGACCCAGAATTTACAAACATCCTCTTTCCATAATGAGACTAGAAATTTCAATCCAAGTTCAAGCCTTATGACCTCCACTGGCACAAATTTAGGGAGTGCAAGAAGGGACCGCAAGATCCTAGATTCCAGTTTATCCAACCAAACATTTGCTGTTTCGGGCAGGGTTTCTAAGGCATACAGAATTCCCGGTACAATGGAACTCCTGTTGGCCTTTACCGTCACCTTGATGGAATTGCCCCCATATTGATCGATGACCTTTTCGATAGCTAACCATTTTAACCTGGCCTTAGTCGAGATAGAGTCGGCATATTGCATACGGATAGTGGAAGCGTTTATGAAGATGCCTAAGTACTTATAGGCTTTGGTTAATTCTAAACCCACATCACCCAATTTCCATTTAAAAGATGGGCTTGTCAAGACTTAGGGGCCAATTCATGGAACAAACGAGCGCTGAAAATCTTGGCGCAAGTAGGCGCAAGTAGGCGCAAGCATGAAAAAACAGGCGCACGCGCACGCGTGCGATTCATTGAAGTCCCTGCGCGTATTTTCCTTGGGATGTGCGCCAAACCCGAGCGTGGCACACATGGGCGCACACGTCATTGCAATAGCTCAAAACCGTGCGCAACATGCACAGGGAAAGCGCACTACGTCCACGCACACACCAAAAAGGGGGCGGGACACAGAGCGTAGCACGCGGAATGGGGAACAATGCGTGAAAAAGAAGGCGTAACTGGGGAAGTACTGCTGGGAAGTACACGGAACGCCCACACGCACGCGAACCACACGTATTCATGGAATCGAATAGGGCTAACCCACGCACGGACAAAGATACGCACAGGCCTAAACACGTCCGCCACACGAAGGCAGGCGGTAGCGTCCCTGCGCATTACAAAAGTGTGCGCAAACAAAAAGCATGTATATACAGCTATGATGAATGTCCCATACTGTGGCCCCCTAGGATAAATGACGTGCACGCAACACACAGGCACCCCATAAAAGAAGAAAAAGAGACAAGCGCCCCCTAGTAGCCCACGTGCATGCAAAAATGACACACGTAGTACGGTGTGGCAGCCAGGAGCCAATTAAAAATGTACGCGATCAACAGGCAGGCCAGTATGGCCGTGAAAAAAGGGGTATGCGACAAACACGGACACCCGCTGTGTGAAAAATAGCATGTGCATGTATTTCGGGGGTCCGCAGGAAGTTTCACATGCGATAGGCCCTGTGCGAGGGGGGTACGTGTATTACTGGGGTGCGCGGGAAGTTTCACAAGCGATTGGCCCTGTGCGAGTGGGGTACGTGTATTACTGTGGTTCGCGGGAAGTGTTACACGCGAAAGGGCCCTGTGCGAATGGGGTACGTGTATTACTGGAGTGCGTGGGAAGTTTTACACGCGATTGGCCCTGTGCGAGTGGGGTACATGTATTGCTGGGGTTCGCGGGAAGTTTCAAACGCGATTGGCCCTGTGCGAGTGGGGTACGTGTATTACTGGGGTGCGCAGGAAGTTTTACACGCGATTGGCCCTGTGCGAGTGGGGTACGTGTATTACTGGGGTTCCCGGGTAGTTTCACACGCGATTGGCCCTGGGCGAGCGGGATACCACTCACCGTCTGCCTTGTGTGTAGAAGAATGCATAGCCAACACCCACCCGCTGTGAAGTAATAGCGTGTGAACCCCAACAGCTGGAAAACACACGCCCGCACCCCACGAAAAGCACTTACAGAGCAATGGAAAGCCACGTGGGATCTTCAACCCGTGCCAGGGCAATGCCCGTGCGCGATACATCACAGAGGCGCTTACGCGCTAAGGGCCTTTGGTCCAATGAAATCGCGTATGTGTGCTGATGCGCTTATGCCCTAAGGGCCTTTCCTCAGATTTCACACTGACGTGCAAGATTTTCACGTGCCAAATCACTCCGTATCAAGCTGGCCATACAACAACACACGGAAGACCACGCTCCTGCCCAGAAGGCTGATTTACTGCCCCCCAGAGCCCCGAGCATGCTCCCACCTGCTGCCATCTGCTGCTGCCTGACTGCCTGCTGCCCACGTGCCCTGCTATTTGCTGCCTGCACGTCAGCCAGGGGTGCAGTTGCTGTGACCACCCCTGCTGGAACCGAAGACTCCCGAGTGGGATACCATCGCTCCACAGCCCAGCCCCAGGACCCAGTTGCCCACCCACTCCTGCCTCTGGGGTTGCCATGTCGGGCACAACACCATCTGGCACCACAGGCAACCCCCAGCCAGAGAGGCAGAGGGCCACCAGCTTCAGTGCCAGGGAAGTTGGTGTCCTGGTGGAGCAAGTCCTGGGGCAGTATGATGCCCTCTTTGGAAGTTTGCGCGCCGACAAAGAAGGACGGACAAGGATCTGGATGGACATCGTGACTGCCATCAACGCGGAGAGGGTGGCAATCCGCGACTTACATCATGTCAAGAAGCGCTGGGAGGACTTCAGGTCCAGGACCCTCAACAAGGCCCGGTGCCTCGCTAAGGCAGCAGATGCCAAGAGGCGCCGGGTCCAGCTGTCAGACCACCAAATGAGGGTCCTGGAACGCATATGCCCAGCGCTCTACGTCCATATCCTTGAGAGGCAGACCCGTCTGGAGTCGAGCGGTAAATGTACATGCATGGTGATTGGACGATGTGCGTGTCGTGGTGTGCCTGTAGTGTGCAGGTTGCACATGTGTTTTTGTGGGCCATGTAGGGATGTGTATGAACATGGGCGTGATGCTGCCACATGTGAGTCCTCTCAGGTGTGAGACGCATCGATGGTGTATGTGTTGGTAAGCATGCTGAGCAAATGCAGGTGTGGGAGCACACATGTTTGACTTTCTGCGTATGTACATTGGCATGGTTGTGGCATGGATGTTGGTTCATTATGCATGTATCTGCACTGTGTACATGTGCATGTATGTGTATTTGACAAGTGTGCAACTGTGATGCAACATGGATGCACGTGACACTGATATGTAGAAGGCTGAATGGCAGATGTTACATGTATGGCGATCTCATCACTGCGACAGTTGGATATGTACACATGCATGTAAGTGTGGTGGCATGTGTGCATGTCTAGTGCACTCGCATTGTTTCATGTGATGTCCGGCTCACCTTTGGCTGTACATGCTGTTGAATGTGTTTGGATGCTGCTGCCTGGTGAAATATTGCTGTGGAAATGCTCATGTGTGTGAGTTAAAATGACATGTGTGTCGTGGAGTGTGATGCCGTGTCTGAATTTTGACTATGCCACTCATGTACAACTGTCATGTGTGTATCAGTCCAATGTACTGTGCCCTGATGCCTGTGTTTTATCTCTCCCTGTCCGCAGCGTCGACTGATGAAGAGGGCGGAGAGGGTGCTGTGGAGCACAGCGGCAGGGATCGCACCACCAGCAGGAGACGCAAGGCCCGGCTCCCCTCCCAGATTGTCATCTCGTCGGGGAGTGAGGAGGTTGGAGGTGGACTCCTCGGCAGCAGAAGGGGCAGCTGAGACCCCACATCCGACGGAGGAAGATGGCATGGAATCATCCAGGTTGGTGGGGGGTTTGGTGGAGGAGGAGGCCATGGAAGGGACACACACTGGGTCTGGAGGTGGGGATTCTACTGGTGCTAGTGGTGCAGTGCAGGACCAGGGACAGGAGGCAGCACAGGCCGCCGCGGAGGTGCCTGTGTGCAATCCTGTCCCTGATCCTGTCACTGCATCATCTGGCTCCAGCAGGGATGCCTACGTCCAGACCCGTTTTCAGGGAGGGGGTGAGCGCACACCAACTGGCCTTCCTCTCCCTGCGGACGTGGCCATCCGGGACTGGGTTGAGCCTGTCCTGGGTGGGGTGGCGTTGCGTCAACGGCCCATGCGAGGTGACCTGCAGTCTTTTCATGTGGAGACTGCACGTCATCTCGAATGGCTCGTTGACCACGTTGACCTGCTGGGACAGCTCACCAGGGCCGGATTCCTCCATTTTCTGGACCTTGTTCCGACTCCCTCCTCACCTGAACCCCCTATGCGCCAGTCGTCCTCCATGCCATCCTCCCACCCATGTATCACCTGGGTACCCTGTGGAGCAGCCTCTGACCCTGCGGCCAGGCTGGTGGAGGACACATCCCTGCCACAGTCAGGAGTCGGACATCCAGCAGGGGTGGCCACCTCAACAACTGCACCCCAGCCGGAGGAGGATGTGCAGGCAGCAAGAGCCAGGGCACAGGCAGAGGCACAGCAGCAGCAACAAGGTGGGAGCCATGATGGCTCGGGGCCTTCAACATCGGAGGGGCAGGCATCGGCCATAGGGCAGGAGGACCCTGGATTTCAAGTGTCTTCCGTGTGGCAGCGGTTGGGCTATGCCATAGATGCGGAACGGCAGCGGGCGGAAGAGGCACGGCTCACAATGGTCAGGGCGGAGAACTCCATGCGGAGTGCCCTGAGGCGGGCTGAGTGCCTCGAGGCATCCGCAGGAAGTTGGAGGAGAACATGTCGTCCCTGCGAACCCTCGGGGCCATGGAAGAGGACCGCCTGCAGGACATTGAGCAGGAGTTCGATGATGCCCTTGCCCGGGACATCCAAAAGTGAGCCGTCGGACTAGCCCGCTGCCATTGTAAATAGTTTTTAGAGTTAGGTTTCCTTTTCCTTTTATTTGTGGTCAATGGACAATGCCACACACATTTGTATATAGTTTTATTTTTAGGTAGTTTCTTAGATAGGTTTCATTTGTTTGGTTGGGCTCATGGACCCTTTACATCGTTGGACAATGGATTCATTTGATATCTTTTTTGGAATTTTGCACATGGATTAATGGATTTTTATTTTGGACCATGGATTGTATGTATTGTATGGATTGTACCATGGATTAATTTGGACATTTTTTTTCATTATGGACATGGAGAAATTGATTTTTTTTTTACGGACAATGCATTGTAAATAGTTGGACTATGCATTGATTTACCTTTTTTAGTTTTCATTATGAACATGAAACAATGGATATCATTTTTTTACCTTTCCTTTGGATTTGCGTTGGTGGAGGGAGAGTTATGACTGTTTTTCTTTCAAATTTCTTTGGATTAGTTATCATTTTCATTCACTCATCTCTTTCACATGCTTTTCATTTCATGTTTGATATTTTGGTATGCTTTCATTTCATTTATTTATGTATGTACATAATACATTTTCATATGTTAGTTCCATGTGTGGGATTCGCTCATTGGGTTGATACATGTGAAAATGTGGGTTTTACAGAAGCAATGCCAACCAGTGTATGTGTGTGATGGACATGTGTTGATGTATATAGTTGAGTTTTGGTTTGTGTCTTGAGATGGGCATGTCAGTGTGGGGTGGATTGGGAAATTATTGCGTCTAAAGAATGGGGTGGCGGCATATGGTTTTTTGGTGTAGAAGTGGGCCATGATTGTGCATCTTTATTTCGTGTAGGGGGGACATGAGTGGGACATGTGTGGGGGCCTGCTGGAAGGTGCCCCGCACTGCTTGGGGGTGGGGGTTCGGGGGGACAGGAGTGGGGGCCTGCTGGCAGGTGCCCCACCCTGCTGGGGCGTGGGGGGTGGAGGGGGACATGAGTGGGGGCCTGCTGGCAGGTGCCCTGCACTGCTGGGGGGTGGGGGTGCAGGGAGACATGAGTGGGACAAGAGTGGGGGCCTGCTGGCAGGTGCCCGCACTGCTGGGGGGTGAGGGTGGAGGGGGACATGAGTTGGTGATCAGTAATGCAAGCTGACATGTGGCTTGGCTGGGGGGCATGCCCATGGTGGATGGGCTGCCTGCGGGACATGACCAGGGGTGCAGGGTAGTCCCCTGTGGTGTGGGCTGCCTGCAGGGGCCGTGGAGGGTATAGAGGGAACACCTGGGAGGACCCACACTGCCAATTCACGTGTAGGACTCCCCGCGCACCACAGAAATACACGTACCGTGCTCAAATCGCGTGTGAGACTTCACGCGAACCCCAGTTATACACGTACCCCGCTCGCACAGGGCCATTCGCATGTGCAACTTCCCGCACACCCCCGAAATGCACGTACCGTGCTCAAATCGCGTGTGAGACTTCACGCGAACCCCAGTTATACACGTACCCCACTCGCACAGGGCCATTCGCATGTGAAACTTCCCGCGCACCCCCGAAATACACGTACCATGCTCAAATCGCGTGTGAGACTTCACGCGAACCCCAGTTATACACGTACCCCACTCGCACAGGGCCAATCGCGTGTGAAACTTCCCGCAAACCCCAGTTATACATATACTCCACTCGCACAGGGCCAATCGCATGTAAAACTTACCGCGAACCCCAGTAATACACGTACACCACTCGCACAGGGCCATTCGCATGTGAAATTTCCCACGAACCCCAGTAGTACACATACCCCACTCGCACAGGGCCCTTTCGCGTGTAAAACTTCCCACAAACCCCAGTAATAAAGGTACCCCACTCGCACAGGGCCAATCGCGTGTGAAACTTCCCGCGCACCCCAGTAATACACGTACCCCACTCGCACAGGGCCAATCGCGTGTGAAACTTCCCGCGAACCCCAGTAATACACGTACCCCGCTCGCACAGGGCCCTTTCACGTGTAAAACTTCCCGCGAACCCCAGTAATACACATACCCCACTCGCACAGGGCCAATCGCGTGTGGAACTTCCCACGCACCCCAGTAATACGCGTTCCCCGCTTGCCGTGTGCTGTGTGGCGGCCATGTATACTGGTACAGGGTTAGCGCAGCCCTTTGCGGATTTTGATGGCTTTTCCCTGCGCTAGGGGCGTTCTTGGGGGCATAACTGGCGCTGCTGCAGGGTCGCTGCGCCACTGTGCGCCACGGCTGGTTTTGGTAGCTAAAATTCATGAATACGCTGTGCGCGGAAATGGATTTTAGCGCACGCGGCTGGCGCAGACCATCGCACGTGCACACTGTGCGCCAGCCGCGTGCGCCACTTGTGCGCTAAATTCTATGAATTACCCACTTAATCCCCCAATTTTTGTTTTCAATAAGTTAATACACAGACCATTTTTTCCTACATATTCTTTTAGGGCATTTAATGACCATTGTAGTCCCTTTGGAGTGCTATCTAATATCATGGTATCATCCGCGTAAGTTAAACATGGTATATTAATCTTCCCAAAATGCAGGGAATGGTTATTAACTGTCTCAAGAGTCTGTAAGAAATCTGCTACATATAAATTATAAAGTAGTGGGGCCAAGTCACAGCCCTGTTTACGTCCTACATTGATGTTAAAGTATCGATGGTGCCCACCATCCTGTGATGAGCGTATCTGCACCTTGGGTTGTTTATATAATAATTTTATGAAGCATAAAAGCAAGTGGTCTATGCCCCAGGCTGTCAGTTTCTCCCACAATTTAGACTGATTGACGATGTAAAATGCAGAGCAGTAATCTACGAAGCATATATAAAGGGCCGTTCCAGGATATAGATAGGTGTCGGCTATCAACGTTATAAAAGTCCAAATGGAATGGACAGTTCCAAAGTCCTTTCTAAAACCCATCTGTTGCGGGCGTCGTAAATTCTTAATAGATACCCACTCAGTCAACATAGCTAGGAGAATATTGGCAAATAATTTGGCCCCGCAATCCAACATTGCAAGTAACCGATAATTATTCACGAGTATACGAGGGCCCCTCTTATGAATTGGAACCCATACAGATTTTTGCCAAGAGGAGGGAACTGAACCCTTCTCACAATAAAGTAGGAACTGTTCTTTAAATAGGGTTGCCCAAAGGACAGAACCCTTTTAAAAAAAAAAACTTTAGTCAGGCTTAGCAAGCAAGGCACGTCATATAATAACACATTATAGAGATCATACAATCATTGCGGAACATAGTTACAGAGAGGAGGGGACATGCAAATAAGATATTATCAGTATCATTTAGGAAGTTGGCAGAAGCCACAAATTAGAGGCAGGAAACATATATCTTATAGGGCACTGTGAATCAGATCAGTACATTCGTTTGGGGGTTGCATGGATAAATATACCCTAAATTCCTTCCATATGCTGTTGAGACGCAGAAAGTCAGCACCGTGAGCAGACCCAATGATAAATCAAGGTTCAGCCAGAGCGAAGATTCTATTTTTGGGGATAAGCGCAAAGCACAAAGGGAGTACAAGAATAACCTCTGAATGTGGAACATTCTTTATAGATGAAAGAAGACAAAAACATCTGTGAGAGCCAAACATGCTGGTCAATTAAAATTACATAAAGTTCATATGAGATAGAGTGAGCAAGTCTCTAGGGGCCAAGAGGAGCAACAGCATCTTGCATGATTAAATCAAATAGCAGTAAATAGAAGGCTGAAATTGACAAATTCGTGGTCTTTTCAGACATGACTCAAAAGTCGAAAATAAAGGCTATTCATTATTGCCGTAAGCTAAGATAATGGTGTGCTCACACTTCCTTGAATGTTCCAGAACTGTGAGCAGCAACAAGATCAACTACAATGGAAGACTTTGGCTGATGGCCTACTGATGACAGAGCATAGGCTAATTGGGAAAATGAGGAGTAGTCTGACGGGATCCAAACACAGAGGTTCCTTTCCACATACGTGCTGCTAAGGAGCTAAAAGTCCAATGTTGGGATAGCATGCTAACCAATCAGTGGGGTTGGGAGACAACCTAACATACAAAGTTGCACAAGCCAATCCACTAATGTTTTGTTTGCTATATTCTGTACTATATGTGTTTAGAGGTAATTAAAGACATGCCCTACAGACAAGGGTTAGCCAATGAAGCACTGATCCTTATATATTCTATAAATAGATATGTTCCCTTCACCAATTGCTTGCCTCGATAGAGTTTGTATTTTGCCACGTAGAATGACGTCATATATGACGCATATTGACTTGGAAAACCTCCATGTAATCAAACTTGGTTGTAAGTGTGCAAGCATAAGTCTGATGTCTGCCAGTTGGCCCTGCTTTATTAAACCTAGAATAAAGTAGGACTTTGCCATACGCTTTGAGTCTGTCCAATTATTTAGTCTAAGATCTATTATTGTGATTCGATCTAGCACAAAAGACATACTTCAAGGTGTTAGAGGACATTTGGTAGCAGTGCGGATGGTTGCGGTCTCGTCGGCCTACACCAGATCCAGACCACCAGACGCTCAGCTACTCTTGCCATTAGCCAGACGACCGCAGAGTTTTCTGTGGAGAGCGGCACGCAGAGCACATGTGAAGACGATTTGGTTGACAGGTCACTCTTTGATGAAATTCCTGTCCGGTCCCCGCCAGCGCCCCGTGGATGAAAGACAGACTGGTTGGTTGAAGGAGAGTCGAAGCTGGAGGACTCAAACTGAGTCACGGATGTAAGTAGAACAAAGAAACTGGCAAAATAAGAGATTGTGGTGTTAATAATAGGTGTAAAAAGTAATGGGATTTTTTGGGGAGATTATAAAGAGAAATAGATTCCCTTGTTTCCTGATCCCAAGGGGGAAAAAGGGTATGCACTAAATTATTAAGGATTCCTGAGGCAAGGTCCGCAGAAGAGTGCTTAGCAAACTCCAGAATGGAGTGAAATAGAGAAGGGATACATTGGCTAAGATAGTTAAGAAAAGCATATGCAGTAAAATAATTTTTTAAAGTGCACAAGCGTGGGGTTATACAATTGTATATATACATCTTTTGGTATGTCTAGACTGATGAATATAAAATGATAGTAAAAATGTAAAGAGATTAGTGAAAAAGTTTGACCAAGAGATTGACATCAATCTGGAAGTGAACACTTAAAAGAAATATTAGTAAAGAAGATATTCTTATATTAATGATATGAGAACTATATAATAAAACTTGATAGAAAATGTAAATGAAGGAGGAAACAAAATATCATTGCATAGATTTTTTAAATAAAGTGAGCAGATCAATATATCCTGAAAGGGTTTATAAACAGTGGGTCTCATTACGAGTCTGGCGGTAATAAATAGCAATTACCGGCATGCCGGTACTAGCTTGTCCGTGTTGCACAGCGCCCGTAATCAACAGGTGATTACGAGTCCAGGTGCATGCGCGTACTGGCATGCCGGTAACGGAAGTGCCGCCATGCCTGTAAGGACCATACCGCCCCTGATAGCAGCATCAGTGAATGCACAGAGACCTCCACCAGCATCGCTGAATCCGCTAAGAATGGCACCGTTCACAACGGTACCACTAATGCCGGTACCGGTATCACAGCCACCGGAAGCAACGTCATTGGGCCAGAACGGGAAATGCACCGGCGGCCATCTTTGAAAACACAATCCATTGCTATCCACTGCAGACAGGACCTGTTCCAGAAAACACACCACCCTGCCTGCCAGATCATGTCTGAGGAAACCAGAAAAGATACCCCTTGCCGGATAAAACCTAGGTTCAGTGATGATGAACTGAACATGCTCGCAGATACACTCGTCGAGCATTCAGACGTAGTGTTTTGCGCTGACCTAAGCCGTGCAGTGCAAATCAGGAAAAAAAACATATGGGAGGAAGTGTCCAGAAAGTTTTCTGCCTTGGGGACAACCCCACACAGTGTGAAGGACTGTAGGAAGAGATGGGATGGATGACCTGTGGCTGCGAGTGAGAAACATCCTGTCAGCCAACCACAGCCAGGGGCAGCCAACAGGTGGAGGAGCTGCCTCGCCCATGAAGTTGGCATGGAGGGATGGGACGTGTAGCTCCGTCATGGATATGGAGGCAATTGAAGGGGTTGGCCATGCGGAGACGGGAGTTCCATCATCGGACGATGAGGGTGAGTGACCCTTTGCACAATTCAGAAATCACCACACATACCAAAGTAGAAAGTTGAACTACAAATGGGAAGTAGATGGGAGCAAATACATGGCCCATCAGCACCACCTAAACACATCCCTAAACCAAACACCACATCAAGCCACAAAAACACACAAGCAATCCCAATGCCACAAACAAAATGACCACAATATTGCACACACAAACAACACATGCATGCATACACACACACATGCCTGTTGAGATGCTGGCATCACCACCGTCCCATGAAATTGCATGCTGCACGCCTCTCCACAACCAAATACACACTTGATACACAACCAAACAGCACATGGCACACAGCCCCTGAGCCATGGCTACAGCACAGAAGCCACAACACCCCGTAGGCCACCCAACAGACACCATGGACATCATGGCAGTCCCAATAGGATGCCAATACAATTCCCCCCAATCCTGCAAGCACCATGTGTGCCCCTCAAACATGCACACAACGCTGCACATGACCCAAATTGTACCAACATTGAGGCATGCAGTTCTCCCATGACTGATGCCATGCATCTCCATCCCCCACAGGTACGGATCCAGACAGTGACACTGAACACACCACATCAACAGGGAAGACACCTGCATGCATGGGCCGGGGTGAGGATGATGCCACGAGGCCATCAACCTCCAGGGCTGCAACATGCATGACAGGGACACCAAAATCACACATCAGGGCCAAACAGGGTGCACTCCCCAAGACCAGGAGGAGCAGGCATCTGCAACTGGCACCATGCCGGAGACATTTGTGCCATCAAGGCTCACTTGCAACAAGATGCAGCGGCCAGAAAGGTTGCACCAATGAGGAAACTCACCCCCCAGCAGGCACCTCCTGATGACGATAACCCAACCACAGTGGCCAGTGATATTGAGGGTACACATTCAACGGCCACAAGCTCCATGGGTGAGGTGGCAGCCTCAGCACAACATAGCACTGAGGAGGACAATGGGCCTGAAGACGAACACACTGCAGGACCTACCATGTTGGAGGATGGCCAACACACCCCAAGCATGCAGGACACACCACAGTGCTCACCTAAACATGTGGCTGGTGCCCACAGCACTGAGGAGGAGATGGCTGAACATGGCTTCAGCCCTGTGATGAGCATATCACCACCTCCCGTACAACCTCCCGTACAAACATCTGTAAGCACAGCCATACGGGACATCGAGGGACGGCTGAGCTGAATGGAGGCCAGACAGCAAGCCATGCATGACATGGTCATAGAGCACATGGCCGAAGGGGAGGCCACACGCAGGGCTAACAGGGAGAACACACAAGCAATAATCCGTGCAGTAAACTGTGTGGCGAGGCAGGTACATGAGGGCATCCTAACCTTGACACAGACTGTCGACCGTATGGCTAGCAACATGGCGCAAGAACGTCCTGACCCGGCCGAGACACAACCACCATCAACGAGCACTACACCTGCAAGCTCAACGCAGACGAGCCCTGTGCGCAGGTTCCTGTGTAGTCTGCGCTGGCCGGAACCACATATCCCTCCATCCAAAAGGGGGCGACAATAGCCAGGGACACTGGGACATGCAATGTGGCAGTCCTGTTGAACATCAGAAATATTGTGCTATCAATGTTTGGCGTACAGTACATCTCTCATGCGCATCGCGACATGGCCGATGTGCAGCTTCTTCTTCATCATCAACATCTTCACCAGGTGGTGTCTGGTCCATGTCAGGTGGCAGAGTTACGTTGCTCAGGATGCATGTTGTGCAGCATGGCACATGCCAATACAATCTTGCTAACCTTCTCGGGCCCATAAACGAGTGCCCCACCCGACCTGCTGAGGCAGCGAAACCGTGCCTTCAACAGGCCAAAGGTCTGCTCTATCAGCACACGAGTGCATGCATGTGTACGATTGTAGTAATCTTCGTGCCGGTTCAGTGGATGCCTGACAGGAGTGAGGAGCCACAGCTTCAGGGGATAGTCAGCATCACCTGAATGGGAGAAAATTAATTGTCATTGTATTCATGCCATTCCATGTGTGCACTGCCTGTACATTGTTCATGTCCATATGCAATACATTTCCAATGTCAGCTATTGCCATCACATCTGAGCAAATATCAGGTCTGTCTACTACTCGGCAAGCCATGGTGGGGGGCATGGGTGATGCACACCACTAAGGGACCTTGACATGAGATACACCACTCACCCAGATGAAATGTGAAGGTCCATGATGTACTCACATGTGAGGGGTGTGAGACAGGAAATGATATCAAATGCATGTTGAGCACTGTATGATGCATTTAGCTGATGTCCTATATGATACAGGTGGGTTTCACCATCATGCTTTCAATGAATCGATGACGCCATGCACATGTCCCTCGACACCTTCACCCATGTGACCATGGTATGGTCCACCGGAATAGGGATTTGTCCCTTTACTGATGCAGGGTGTCAACTGGCATGCTGGTACTCCCCCCCCAATCTACCCCATGGCCCAGGAAGCAGACAGGTTGCATATGCATGTTCCCACCCCAAATGAGCACCATGGCCCTCAGACTTACCCAACAGCCAGGCACGTCGTGCAGCATGTCGTTCCATGTAGCTGGGGAGCATGGAGTTCCGCAGCACCATTGAAACATGTGTGGATCTTGGTATCTGGCACAGCAATGTGTTATCATCTTGCTTGCATTACACACCATCTGGACATTGATGGAGTGGTATTGCTTCCGGTTGCGGTACACCACCTTCACGGCATGCCAGATTACCAACTCCACATGGGTGCAGTTGGGGGTACCAATGACCTTAGGCATGCCTGCCAGTGCATGGAATGCAATTTTGGTGTCATTCACCTCTTATGCAGTCCGTGGTAGGGATATGTAGGTACTTGCGTGCTTTAGGAGTGCATTCAGCACCTGGGTCAGCACACCGGTAAAACATGGCTGCGAGATGCAATGCAGCTGCCCCACTGTGTGCTGGTAGGTGCCTGTGGCCAGGAAGTGGAGCACACACACTACCTTCAGCAGTGGTGGGATGGCAGTGCGGATGCTGATCAGGTTGACCAGGTAATCATGAAGGAGATCCATGATGGTGGTGATGGTGTCCCTGTCCAGGCGGTACAGGGTGTGGATCTGTGCAGGGGTTAAGTCGAATGGACTGGCCCTTATGCGAGGGATTGGTGGCTGCCTGCGGGGAACCACTGGCTGCACTGGTGGTATTTGCTGGGCCAGTCTCACCCTCCTCTTCCTCCTCCTGCGTCTCCTCTGCAGTCCCTGGTGTACTGCCTGCTCAATGAGTAGCAGTGCATGCATGTCCTCCATCCCCTGTATGGCAATAGCTAGTGGAATCATTTTGATCTTCGAAGGGATGTGGTGTGGGTGTGCTCCTTTTGTGCTGGGCCAGACTCCATTGCCTACATCTGTGCTGATTGTGTGCCCCTGTGGCAGGTCTGAGCACAGCAGATTGCCATTAACACCCGTCCTGCGATGCCGGTGTTAATGGCATCATGGTGGCCCTTCTTACCGGCATCTGGATGCCGGTAAGTGCATGTCCGTGCGACTTGTAATGTCCTCTTCCTTACGGCATGCCGGTGTTACTGGCAAGGCATCCGCGTGTCCGTGCACAGTCCGGTATGGTGGTGCACGGTCACAGCGGGTCCCTGTTGATGCCGGTAGGACCGGCATTGCAGGTCGTGATGGCCCGGTCCAGTAAGCGATGCCGGTATTGCCCTACCGGTAACGTTATTACCGGACCGCCAACCTTGTAATGAGGCCCAGTGATTAATGGTGTTTGCACCAATTAATCGGCGTGGTGTATTTAATAAAATAAAGAATTGAATAAAACAATGGGTAAGTATTGCCGATAGAAACCGATCTTTCATCATACACCTCTTTTACATTTACAATAATAATTTCTGTTCTTAATATTAATAACACCAAGAGTTTGAAAGTAGAGTCTAAGTGCAGTGAAAGGTGAGACCACCTCAAACGCATTACCAAGATACACAGCGAAAATAAGGAAATATAATTTGGAATGGGTCAGAAGCACGACCAATAAGACACTTACCCTGGACTCAGGAGGGTTTGCTGTCAAAAGATGTATTGTGGCAAATGACGACATTCTTGCATGCCATATATAAGGGGAAAAAGTTGCAGACAAGATTGTCAATTTTAGAGCTTTGGAAAATGTACCAGAGTGAGAAGGAAGATCTAACCTATAGGGAGTGGATGTTCCATCAACATAAATGGGAGGATAAAATGCCTTCAGCTCCCCTTTCCCCTCCCAAAGAGAAGAGTACAGATAGAGAGGAGAAGCCATTTTACCCTTTGAAGGAATTAAAAGCAGCGTGCGGGTATGTTAATCCAATGTATGCGCCCACGGCTTATAGCAGCAAGGATAATGTGGAAGAGAGCAAGATCAGAGAACACAAAGATATATCAGCACACAATGAAAGTAAGTAGCATGATGAGAGGAAGGACAGACAAGATAGATGAATAGAGATAGATGAAGGAGCAGGAAAACAGAAATAGAAGATAAAGTTAAGGAAATAATGATAGTACAGAGTGAATGGATGGGAGTACAAATATTGCTTAAGCCAGACGATAAGAGCATTGATGGGGTTCTCGAAAGAGAGGCTAAAAAAGAGTGGGTAAGGAAAGAGAAGGAAGAAGAAAGAGCATATAAAGAAGAGAGGGACAAAGAGTGCATGCAAAGGGAACAACGAAGGAGATATGAGGCAAGAAAAGAGGAGCAGCTAGAAGAGAAGAAACGGGAATAGATAGAAGCCCAAAGAATGAAAGTATGTAGGTTGCAACGAACGTGAGAGGAAGATGAATTGAGAGGGATGAGACAAAGAGAAGAAGAAATGAATAAGAGTAGGGGATTAAAAGACGATGAAATAGAATATTTATGCCATAAAAGCATAGTGACGATTGATGCACAAGAAAGATTTGAGGAGGAGAGAAGGTCACAACAGCCCCGTAGGGAGCTGCAAGAAATGCTGCGATGAGCATGGGCTGGTGGACAGGATATAGAGGACATAGAGCAAAGGCTTGGGAAGCTGTATAGGCAAATGAGGGACAGAGGAAGGTACGAAACCCAAGATATATAGAAAGATCCTGATTAAAAGGAACCAAAGGTAGATCAAGTGATGTCATAACAGACAACTATGGAACATTGTCTTTAAATAAATTAGACCTCGACAATGTGGAAGAAGACAATAGTCACTCAAGCTGGGGTATAATGATGTCAGACGAAGAAAGGGAGGAAAACAAAAGGGCACAAAGAGAGGGCGCATGCATGTTTTTAAAAGAATCAACACCCTACGTTGAGTGGCTGCCAGCACAATTGCGCAGTAAACAGGTCATATCCCTGCCATAGTAGGTTAAGATCATTACCAGGAAGGAAACAAATGGGCGAGGCTAGTTATGCTGTGAGGACAAGCAGTGTAGGTAAATATCATTATGAACCAGGATTTTTGCAATTCCCATTATTAGAGAAGGGGGAGGACCACCACAATATATACCATGGCCACAGATGGATAAAGATAATTTAAGGTGTAAATTGCCCAGTTTAACTTCCGGGTTGGGAAAATGGATTGATGCATTAGAAAGGATGACATCAGGAACGTCGTTAGCTATAGGTGATATAAAAGGACGTCTAGCGGCTATTCTATGGGAGAGAGCTGACACCATTTGGAAGTGAGCAGGATATGCAGGGGTGACTACGCAAAACATGACACACAATGGAGCGCCATTGGCGAGCGCTCAGAGTACAATATACATTGGATATGGATGTGATTATGAATAGGAAAAAGGGAGAGGATGAAGATAACATTCTATTGTCTTTCTTAAAGATATACAGGACAGATGACAGCAGGAAACACATGAAACATGGGATAAAACTATATCATTATTTTACCACATTTTGTGTCTGAGCCAGCATGACGGCAATTGAAAAAACAGGTGGGAATGGAAGCATAGCCATGGCCAGAAATACAATTGACAATTGTGCATCAGTGTCAATTAATGCAGGCGAAAAATAAGAAGAAAGCAGAGAACAGGAAGCAGAAGGGGTGTCACAGGAGACACAGTCAGAACAGCAAAATAAACCTGGATATCCCGCAGATCAGAGCAGGTTACATTTTTGGCTAAGCGGTAGAGGGAATGGGTATAGAGAAATAGGACGAGGTGGATTTCAAAACTCTAAGGGAAGACGAGGATTTAAAGCTGGGCATCCACAGCAATGTTGGAATTGTGGAAGAATGGGACATATAACTAGGACTAGCAGAAGCAGAGGAGGCATACAACAAAATTGGCAAGCTCCAAGAGGGGTGGGTGGGTTATACTCCACGATATAAAGCAGAATCGCAGGAATAGTATGCCCGAGATCACAGATATGCTCAGACACATGTGCCGCAACCCCAACAAATGCACCGCTGCAAATACAATTGCAGCAAGGGCAGCCACAGCAGGCAACCATACAAATACAACAGGCCAAGGTGCAGCAAACACCAACAGAGCAGGCTATGGCACCACAATGGAACATGACTTCAGGAACACAGCACGCACCCACACCCCAAATGGTGAGGGTAACTGTGATAGGAGGAAATACTTTCACAGGTACGGGATGAATTTATATCCACAATAGGACAGCCCACAGAGTGACGTGATGTGTTCAGTTCTATCACGGACACCGGACCCCCAAGAGGAACCAAGGGTCAAGGTGACAATAGGAAGCAAGACATTTTCATTTTTAGTAGACACTGGAGCCACTTGTTCCTGTGTACACAATGTAAAATATCCAATGTCAGGAACTGCCATGAATGCTCAAGTGTTCTCTGGGGCGACAGATTTAGTTCCTTTTACAGACGAATTACTAATTTCTATAGGAGAACATGCTATGTCAATGCCATTGTTATAATCTAGGCAGACGGCAGTCAGTATATTGGGACATGATATAATGACAAAGCTTAACATGACGATATATATTTTACTGACGAAGGAATAGTGTGCTCTACTCCAGCGATACACTATGTAAATGTGGGAGAGTTCATACTAGCCTTTACATGTCAGAAAGCATTGCGAGTAGTGTCTTTAAATCCAGAAGTATTTTTGTATGGGTGACTATTTTACTATCATGGTTATCCAGATTGGTAGGTAAAATATTGAGAATACCTGAGGAATCTTTGTTCAGGCCAGAAATTCCCATGGACAATGAGGAAGGGCAGATCATTCCCTTAGAATTAGAAGCAGCAGTGGTCACACAAGAAAGAGTGATGCTTCATGGGACAGATGATGAAGGAAGGGGATGGAGAACAGTGATAGCCCTCAGTGAAGGATAAGATTGACAGATTTGACAAATAAAGAACTGTTTAGAGATAACTATTCTGATGATGAACTAGTGTGTTTTATAAGTATCAATTATTGGATTCGAGGGAAGAATATAGAAATACCACAGAGAATGGCATTGGTAAACAGAAGACTGCCATTTTTTCAGGAAGTCTTAGAGCAACTGCCAGAGATTGTGTTGACCAAGAGCCCATATGATGTGGGTTTATTAAAAGGGCTAGGGGCAGTTACAATTAAATGAAAACCAGAAGCTCTTTTACCACAAGCAAAGCAATACCCTATGTCCAGCAAGGTTAATGAAGGTATATCTGAGACCATTTCCACTTTAATGATGCAAGACATGTTGTGCCATCAGACTCATCATGTAACACGGATGTGTACCATGTGAAAAGATCAAAGGGGGGTGTGTGGATAATATAGTCGAAGCTGAGTTTCCTTTGGTTCCAAACCCTGCGATGATATTGTGTACATTACATCAGCAGCCAAATATTTCACAGTTGTTGATTTCAAAAATGCATTCTTTTCGATTCCCCTTCATGAAGACTCACAAGATTTGATTTCCTTTTCGTATGGAACGATCCACCTGAAGCATACTCGTTGCCTCAGGGGTACTGTAAGTCCCCTTCTATTTTTAACAGAGTCCTCCAGATTGACCTGAGTAATGTCCAACTCGAAAGTGCAATAATTCAGTATGTGGATGACATTTTGGTGTGAAGAATTGTATTTATTCTCCCATTCAAATGGAAAAGTCATGACAGCAGTTCTTATGCAAAAGACGACATTAGGACACAGACATAAACCAATGGAATATTATAGTGGGATTTAGATCCACTAATGAAGGGACACTATCTTTGTGAGCAATCTTTAGCTGCTGCTGCATTTGCAATTGAAAAAGCTTCAAGTATAGCAATGGGGTGTTCAGTAATGCCATTTGTACAGCATGGATTGTTTGCAATTTTAGAGAAACCCAAAACTACATTGACTATACAAAGAGCATCGGGGTACAAGGTGATTACTTCCAAGCCCGAGATTAAAATTGTTATATGTAAGACAGTGGGCCTCATTACGAGTTTGGAGGTAGCCATGCTGTTTTTAGCGGCATGGCTACCCCCAAACTTGGGTTCTGGTCCCACGAAATGGGAATTACTGGGCCATTCTGACCTTTGCGGGCCCGGTAATTCCCATTTGCGGGACCCGGACCTGGTACGTCCCCATTTCCATTTGAGCCCCATAGGCACCGTTCATACCATGGCCCCCACAGTCGTAATGAGGCCCAGTGAATCCAGCAATGTTTAAAGCAGAACCAGTAGGAGAGTATGACTATGTAGATGATTGTACAACGTATGCTGAGAATTATAATGAAATCCTCCAAGTTAGAGAAAATGCCATTGGGAGGGAGAAGTTGTTTTTGTTGATGGTTCTTCAAAAATTGATCAGATGACTGGGGAAAGGCATACGGGATAAGCAGTAGTGAAACTGAATAGAGAAGGTGAAGTTGAGGTTGTAACAAGCATGAGGTTGTCTTTGAATTAATCAGCACAGCCTGCAGGAATAGTGGCGCTCATCGAAGTGCTGCAGCGCCTTGACGATGAGGAAGTGACGTGTACTCTGACTCTGCTTATGTGACATCAACCGTGCATGCAGATCGGTCATGCTGGAAAATGATATGGCTATGATTGGTTAGGCTTATAGAAGCATTTAGTCTCACATTGACCCTAGCAATCGTAAAATGCTCAGCACATTCTAAACTAGCAGATTTAATTTCCTACAGAAACGAATATGCGAATATAGAAGCTAAAAAAGCAGCCTGTTATCCACCCATATCTAGTTTAGAGAAAGAAGATATTAAACAAATGACAGGACGATGAATGTCGGTAAAGGAGGGCTTTAACATGCTATCTATTGTTCCGTTAATTGAAGGAAAGGTCGAGCTCCACAAGAAAATGGGGGTGTTCTTTATCCCCTGAACCCATAGACCTAGGGCCCTTTAAGACGAGGTAGCAATACTTTGAAATGGATGGGGATGCAGAAGTTACTCAAACATCAATAATCAAACCGACTCAGGAAGTTGGCAATGTTAGTCTGTTATATTTTCAATTGACTAAAACAGGGAGTTACAACGGATATCAAGGACGTTCGCTCGATTTCTCTCAGAGCATTTCATAGAAAACACAACTTTTTAGTCAACACTCATCATAGGTGACGTCACATTATGTGGCAAACTACAAAAACCTACTTAGGGATGTGATAGGATTACAGGGAACATCTAAGTATATGTTCCATACTGATAGGGGTTGTGCTTGGGTGGCTACTGTCAGGTGGGCAACTAATCCCATCCTAAGTGCAAGTCATCTTTCGTGTCATACTAATACTCGACACTTCATTGGTTATACAAACTATAGGGCTCCCTTATATGTGGCCCCCAACCATTGGTTTGGCACCTTTGTACCCATCTGGAAGATTCCACATACTAGCAGAATGCAGGCTACCTTACCAGGTGCATGGATGGTCGGCGTGATCATGCCTCCCCTTCCAATTAGCCCACATCTATCATCACTCTTGTAGTCTACCAGTCAATTAGGCTTTGAATATGGCCACACTGAAAACTCTTTCCAATCACCTTCAGCCTTGCTTCAAGTGCACTGTGGAATATCCAGGTTCTATACATTCCTATGTATTATAGACTGGTGTATTGCCACAAAACTATTCACTACATAACCAGCCTTAAGATTACTGTGGGCCTCATTACACGGTAGGCGGTGAGCCATGGCGCTACTAGCGCCATGGCTCATGCCGGTAAAATACCGGCACCGCCTTGGCGGAAAGGGGATTTACCGCCCCATTCCAAGGTTGGAGGGGCGGTAAATCCCCCTTCCACCATTGCCCTTCCCCATTCCCATTTCTGCCCCATAGGGCTCTATGGGAATGGGGAAGGCCCTAATTACGGCACCGCAATTTTGCGGTGCCGTAATTAGCTCCGAGGTCCCTTAGCGGGTTGGATTTTAACGCCTGCAAAAAGCAGGCGTTAAATCCTCCAACCCGCAAAGGGACCTCGTAGTAAGGCGGACCGGTACCAGTATTTTACCGGTACCGGTAAATCCCTACCGCCATCCGTGTAATTTGTCTTCTTGCGTTACTGCGTCTGTACAAGTGTAAACTGATTTACGTATTTCTCAGCGTTTCTGTAGCATGAGCATCTTCATCTCAAGCCGAAATGTTGCTCATCTTTACCATCTTCTCTTCCGAGCATATAGAATGTCTATATTGTTCTACCTCATGCATCTTTTCCAGGTGCGTCATCATCTGCTCTGCATGATGTCACCAGTCTTCTTCTTTCACGCATTTTCACACTTCTTCTAGGACTTTGTCCAAGAGGCCATTATTTCTTCGTGTATGCATATAAGGTTTTCTCAATGCATACCTTGTTTCCATGATTTTCTGAGGTACAGGCATCCTTACTGGTACTGCATGTGTTGCAATTTCCGGCTAACAACATGATATGATATGATTGTTTATTTATATAGCGCCTATACACAATGGCCCTCATTACGACCCTGGCGGAATTCGCGGTGCAAAATGCACCGCGGAGCATGGCGGAAAGCCGCCGATAGCGCCATGGGGGTTGGCGGATTTACCACCCCATGCCGACCTTGGCGGAGCGGTAAATCCCCAATCCCCATTTTACCCTTCCCCATTCCCATTCTTGCCCCATAGGGTATAATGGGAGTGGGGAAGGAGTTAATTACGCCGCCGTAAAGTACGGCGGCGTAATTAACAACGAGGTCCCTTAGCGCCATGGTTTTCTCCGCCCGGTAAAACCAGGCGGAGAAAACCTCCATGGCGCTAAGGGAACTCGTAGTAGGGCGGACGGGTCCGCCGCGATTACCGCTGGCGGTATCCCACTCCGCCAGGGTCGTAATGAGGCCCAATGTGTTTCAAAGTGCTTCAAGGCAAGGGAGGGAACAAGGGAAAATACAACCACATTCTTACAGGCCATGAACAGTAAGGATGTGAAATTAACTATCATACACGGCCTGACGACATTTCAGATAGTGGAAGAGCTAAGACGTAGATAAGGAAGGGAGTGGGAGAGTGGGAAGGAAATGGAAACAGACAGGCGACTACCGTACTAGGCCTGACGACATTTCTGGTAGAGTCAGAGAAAAACAAAAGGTGAGGGAGAGGGCTGCAGAAAGGGAGGGGAGGGGAGGAACAAAACAAGTGACTATCATACTTGGCCTGATGACATTTCAGATAGTGCTGGAGGGATGGTGGGGAGGAAAAAATAGTAATGGGAGGGTGGAGGAAACAGACGAGGTTGCTATCACATTAGGTCCAGGGACAATTCTGAGTAAGTGCACAGTAGAAAGTAAGAGGAGGAGATAGGAAAAGGGAGAAGGGAAAGGAGGAGAGAAAAGAGAGTAAGCAGTCAAAAAGAGTGGAGAAGCAAGAGTGGAGAGTGAATACAATTGCAGAAGTCAGTAGTAACACATAATGTTGCAAGCCAGGATACAAGATGAAGATGGGAACAGCATGATTCAGGGCCACCAGGAGTACAAGATGCAAAGGAAGTCCAGCATGAGAGTTGAGAAAGAGTGACACACCGTGAATGAATGAAGTCCATAAAAGTCAAATCCAGCATTGGCCCAAGACAGTGATGGTGAAGGAAGGCACCAGGTGGGCGGGGCTTGCTAAGTGGTGAAAAAGCTCAACAGGCAGGAAGGTACCAGGTGGGACGGGGCTTAGGCCAGGTGACCTAGATCCACTTGCACCTGCTCCCCATCTGCAAAGGAAAAGAAGCTGGAGGGCTCCTTAAGTAGGGAAACAGAGCGGCAAGCAGGAAGGCACCAGGTGGGCATGGCTTGCTAAGTGGTGAAAAAGAGCGAGAAGCAGGAAGGCACCAGGTGGGCGGGGCTTGCTAAGTGGTGAAAGAGCGGCAAGCAGGAAGGCACCAATTGGGCGGGGCTTGCTAAGTAGTGAAAAAGAGTGGCAGGCAGGAAGGCACCAGGTGGGCGGCATGGGGGCGGAGATTTTGGTGGGGTGCTCGACTCCACCTCTACACCCCCACCAAGGCAATTTGGAAGCATATTAACACTAGAAAGCCAGTTATGCCTCTAGCAATATTGACACTAGTGCTGGAGCAGCTTCACTACCCCGAACATACGACCCGAGAGAGTCTAGCTGCAACAATTGCAGAAGAGTGGTTCTCACCTAATCACCTGGAACATGTGGCACAGGTCATTGTGAATTGCATTGTGTGTCAGAAATGTACTGCAGTACACACTTTTCAAACAGTAAGAGGATCAATCCCTAGACCAAATGGTCCATTTCAACATTTACATATAGATTATGTAGATATACTACAGATATGTGACAGCAATAGATATATGCTGTTTGTAGTATGTCCTTTTTCTAGATGATAGAGGCAGGTCCATGAACACACCCTGATGCCTCCTGTGCTTCCAAGTTGCTGGTACATGAAGTTTCCCCAGGGAGGGGACGGTGGGGGGTGCGAAATGTTGCGGTCTGACAATGGACCACATTTTGCAAATGAACCTTTTTAACAGATAGTTCTTCTGTTAGGTATAAAACTCGGATTTCTCATCTGCTTATCACCCATAGGCCAATGGTATCTGTGAGAGATTAAACAGACTCCAAATTCATACGCACCTGGAGTATACCTCGATTTGAGCGTCCCCATGAAGTAGAGGAAGCGAGCCCCACTGCCGTGAAATGTGAAACATCTGCCCCTCCCGAAGACATCCCAAGAGAAGCAGTTCTGAGTGTGCTGATCCATCCAAACGAAGCAAGAGAAGTAGTTCAGAACAGTGGTCGAAGTGGGCGGGAGCGTATGGGAGCAGTGCTCCTCTACCTCTTTTTACTAAGGTTTACCGTTCCTATACTTTTATTTTGAAAAGAAACCATTCAGTAATGGCTTGGTTTTAAAATAAAAGTGTAGGAAGAAGTTGAAACTTGCACTTTAGTGCACTGCACTGAACATTCCCCTAAACAACAGTCGTGTTTGTTTGGGGGTTTGGATTGCGTAGGAGGGGTGCAGCGCTGGGGTTTGTGGGGAGCGGGGGAAGGCCAACACAGAACATAGTTCCACTACTTCTTTTCGTATAGTTCGACCACTGGTTCAGCGCATGCAGGCTCACCAAATAGCTAGGAACGAGAACAAGGAGAAAGAAATGCACACAAGCCCCATATATTAGGGTTCAATGTTTTTCAAAATCAATAAAAAGATCATTGGTTTCCAGATTTGACAAGGAGAAAATAGACTTGCAGCTACCTTGGAACATTCCTTTTAGATAGGATTTAAAACACAATGGGGGTCATTCCAAGGTGGGCGGTAAGGGGTTACGGGCACTGGTAAGGATGCCGGTGCCTGTAACCCCTTACCGCCCTATTCTGAGGTTCCCTAGCGGGACCCGCTGAAAACGTCTGGTTGGATCAGACGTCCTTAGCGGGTCCCGTTAGGAGCCCAGGGAGCAAATAAGGGGCCTGCTATTTGCGGGCCCGTTATTAGCGCCTTCCCCATTTCCATTGAGCCCTATGAGGGCTCGAATGGGAAAGGGGAATTTATTTGGCATGGGGACTTACCGGGTCCGCATAGGTCAGAATGTCCCGGTAAGTCCCCATTCTGCCTAGCCGGACCCGAGTCCGGGTAGGCGGACCCGGGTCCGCCTACAAACTCAGAATGACCCCCATTGAGAGAAGAGTCTGGACCTTGAAGAAAAAAAGTTGTTTTTTCATTTTGTTATTGATATGGTTGGAATACAACCTTTCAATATTATTTTTTTTAGAATGAAAACATTTTTCATGCTGAAAAACCAACAGTGATAAAAAAGTGAATACATAAATAAATCAATGTACAAAATATCAATATTTCATCCTAGTTACTAAAAGTAAAGACTATATATAATGTCAAATAAAAAGATGACCAAGATGAGTCAAAAAATTACACACCATAATTACACACTATGGCCAGGGACGTCATTTAGGGATCGCCAGGGGTCGCACTTGCAACCACTGAGGTCTCCCTTGCTACCGCTGTGGTCTCCCTTTCTTACAAATTGAAACGCCGGTCTGTGGCCAATGCCATGTGCCTCTTTGTTTCTAGATTGGCTGGCATTCTTGTTCAGGCTTCTTAAAAAAACAGGTGGTTCCACAAGTGTAACACTTTGAGCAGTGACCCTGAATAAGAAAGAATAGGAATAACAAATAATTTGTTTTTTTCGGAACTCTATACAATAATTGCTAGACTCATTAAAGGTTTATTTCAGGCACACTTCAGGGGGTGAGCCACTGACTTTGTCTGTTCTTAAACACCTAAAATTCACAATGGAGTGAAAATCGTCCAAAAAGCATTTAGAGTAGAATTATGGGGGCGCATGCTGCCACGCCATTTCGGACTGTGTATTTTGCTTTTCTCAAGTTGCAGTTATAGCATGTTTTTTTTTCTGCCGATACATATGGTGATCCATTCTTGTATGAAATGTATATTATGTTACAGTGATATTGTAACCATATTTTCATAGTGTACTTAGAAACAATGCTATGTGATGCCACTTCCTATTTTGTCAAGGGGTAAAATGGTCGTGTTCCATCGCTTCCCGTGATGTCACTTCAGGGTGGGGTCAAATGACATCACTTCCTGTGATGCCATCAGAGGTCAAAGGTCATGTGATGTCACTTCCGCTACCTCAGGCATTTTGGTGAAATGAAATCCCTGACCATGGCTTTAATATACACAATATAAACATTTCCTCATGATAATGGAAGACAGTATTTAGTGTCAAGTTAAAAGGTATGCAGTAAGCCATGGGAGTGTGGAAATATTAATTGCAACATGTTTCAATTGGATGTGCTCACAGAAAGTTAGCATACCATAATCCTACGTAGTCGAGTCCAACAAAGCCTAATTAGATTGAGAAAGTATTATCAACCTCTTAAATTTAGAGAATGTAGGAAATTCTTGGTTGCAAACATTACAGCATTGCGCTCGCCTCTAAGAAGGCTGATCCATAGTGTATCATGGGAAATACATCTGTAACTCTTATATAAGCTTTGTAGATGGAGTCTCCTGCTACTTGTCAGTGCAGGACAATAAATAAGAAGATGTTTTAGTGTTTCCAATTCTGAAGCGATTCTACAGAACCTACTGGTTCTGGATGATTTAGCTATATTAAGCCTACATCCGGTGATTTTGCGTGTAGGCCACAGGTTAAATCTGAAACGTAGATATATTGATCTGAATTTTGCAGCAGGTAGCAAAATTAGGTAGCGCTCTGGGCGGTGCAATGGTTTATCTAAAAAGTGATTTCTTATAAAATCAGGATAGTCATGCACTGTTGTCGTGTGGTGATCCAATCTCGGAGCCACAACTTTTTCTTCGCACGATTGGGGTTTGTTGTTAGTAGGTCTAAGGAGACCCCTGCTGCTAGCATTGTATCTGCAACATACTTTTTCCATGGTATAACATTTTTAACAAATGTTTTGTTAAGATATTTGACCAAAATGAATGGCAAAGAACCGTCAATGTCATTTACAAAACACTTTTTGTATAAGTTTATCATTTTCCAGGTACACCTTGCACTCAAGAAAAGAAGACCAAGTGCTTGACGGACTATACACATTGGTTGGCTGGTCGGCAAAGGCAATATTCTTTTCCAGAATTGACCTTCCAGCTTGGTTCCAGAAGGAAGGGTCTTGATAGGTACTAGTCTCTGCACCATAAGTAACAGTAGGTACAACTTTCTGTATGTAAAACTTGATGACTGCGACTAAAGAGAAATGTTCATACTTTTTAACAATGATTCTAGCTTGTGCAGCTGCAGTAAGAATTGTCTCCTCTATATCACGCTTATATGGTATGTCGGACGGACGGATGATTCGTGGCATTCAACCCTAAATAACAATATTGATGGATGGTTTCAATAGGTATGCCATGGATGTACCAATTGTATTGAATATGTTTGGGAAGCCGAGTTATACCACATGCCATAACCTTTGTTTTAGCTAGGTTGATGGTCAAGTGGTTTTGTTCAGCATAGGGCTCTAGGGCTAGTAGATTTGAAGGCCGTTAGGTGTTTTTGAAAACAGAACTAAATCGTCAGCGTATAAAATCCATGGGATGGGGTATGTGCCGATCTTTGGAGGGTCCAACAGTGTTTAATCGTGCGATAGGGCTTAGTTGCCCGGTAGTTTGCGGTCGCCCTTTTAAAAAATCAGCCCTATAATAGACATTTTCCATGTTGGAGGTATTTGTTTTTGTTTGATGACTTTGGAAAACATGGTGAATAGTATGGACGCCCCTGCTTCTGGATGAGATTTGAGCATTAAATTGGCTAAGCCATCGAGGCCCGGGGCTCCAGATGTAGTTAAATTCTTGATCTGGAGAATGATGCCCAGTTTACCAAAGACCAGAGTATAAAACGAGGTCCAGGTGGCTAGATTATGAGTGGATTGGGGAGTTAGAGTGGCATATACATGTTGGAAATGTTGAATCCAACTCTCCTGAGAAACTGAGTTAATCCGGTAGGTAGATTGACTATTTTGATTTGCAGCATTGATAATTCTCCAAATATCCCAGCTATTTTTGGAAGCAATTGCTGCTAGCATCGGCTCCGAACCTCGTTGGTATATTAAAGCTCGGTGGGCTTCGTGCCCGTTTTTATATATGGTCTTTAAGTTATGAACAATAATATGTCTATCATGAGATGACCAATATATTAGATCTCTGATACTTGTACAGGAGCAATCTTATTTACAACTTCTTGGTCATAGGCATATTTATGGGTGTACCGTGATTTCTGATTGAGTGATGGTTGCACTTTATAGATTGTCATGGCGGCTACATAGGGGCCATCTTTACGTATGATATCACCATTAAGATGTTGGGAGTCTGTTCGAAGCACGTGATCAAAGTCAAGTAGCTGTTCGACCGACCAGCGAAATCTGTTACGTCCATTAATTAACTGTAGCTGAGATGAACAGCAATCAGGGAAAGCTAGAGGAAGTACCCAGGACCATTTAATTGCCAAAGGTTCGTGACCACTTTCTAATTGTGGGAGAACTCGAAAATCCTCAGTGATATCAAACATGTTGTTTTGTAAAAAAAATGTTTTCAATTGTGGCACACAGATTAATTCTCTTCCAAGTGGCCTGTGGGGGAATGTCACCCTTGAAAGCACCATTTAACATTGTAAAAGATCTATTTTGAAACATGGATAGCCACCTCTCCGCAGGACCAGCCAGCAAAGAAGGAAGACTCTTCATGCAATTAATGTTTTGATCACCTGCAAGTATAGTGTACATAATGGAGGGATCAAGCGCAATTAATTCAAGCATTTGTTCCATAAGTTGGAAGAAAATAGTTTCAGAGATGCCACTATGGTTCCAATAGATGTTTATGATAGCAAGGTTGCCAGCTGGAGATTTCATTTTGACGAGTTGAATGTAAAGGTTAGGAGTAGCCCATGGTTCTAAAGTGAGGAGAGAACACATTTAAACTGCTACTAGGTGACCCGATGAAGGATGGCCTCGCTGAGATGACCTGGCAGAAAGAAAAGATAGCACGTATCCATGCCATGCAGGCTGCATAATGAACCAGTCTCTTGAAGTAGTATAATGTCATAGTTGTGTAACGGGTTAAGTTCTAGCCGTAAGATATGTTTAAACCCCCTGGTGTTCCAGATGGCTAAATTACATGTTATGGAACTTGAGGAGGTGAGTTGTTATGTCTACCTTTCCCATGCTTGGTTGATCAGATCTATCCCACCCTACAGAAGAATCCAGCTGAGTGGTTATAGTTGCCTCACTAACTTGGTCAAAAGGTCCTTGTGTGCAAGTGATTCTTATAAATGGTTTAGATGGATGAATGACCAGCAATCGGGTTTCAAATGACAGTTGTCCATTGAAAGGGAGTCACTATGCACATCGTCTTGTCTCAGGATAAATCTGATATAATATAATGCTGATTTAGCCATCCATAGGGTATTTAAGACTATACCTGATTTGATCCATAGCCGGGGGTCTTGATGATGTAAGAACTCAACCAGGGAAATATCCAATGTACTCAGATCATCCAAACATGGTATATCAGCTAATATGGCGAGAATGCTGCTCCTGTTCAAGGTGTACGTTTTGAAGCGGCACCCTCAACAAGATAAAATGAGATGATGAAAACATTTTTGATTGTCCAATTCAAATCCAGATTAGGCCTGTTAGTTATGACAGGTGCTTTCCTTGAATTGTTGCTCTGCGTAGAATGAACAGATGTCTCATGTTGATGAATGGGGCCACCTACAAGACTAGACCCCAGCTTTAGGGCAGGGTTAGCACCAATCAAATGTTGTGCAGTCTTGATTCGCCGCTGTTCCAGATTAAGAAATTGGTGAGTGGTATGTAAGGGGGGGGGGTGTAGACATGAAAGTATATCTCAGGAGGATTGATTATCCTCAAGGTTAGAGTCAGCATCAAGATTAGAGTCAAGAGTGCGTGGAATAAGAGCCATGTTTGTCGATTTAGTTACAGTGTCCTTTAAAGAGAAACTACAAGAGTTGTGGTCGATTTATAAGTGGAATTACAGGCAGCTGGCTCGGGGTTTAATTTGGCTGCCTCTCTCACGAGGTCGTCAAGCGGCCCATAATCTCTATCAGTATGTATTGCCATGTCTGTAACCACTGTGCTGGTTGATGGCCTGCGTGTTGACTCTTTTTCGCTTTAGCAATGTTGACATATTTTTTTTTTAATTTTTAATCTGGGAGGTAGTAGTTTGTATGTTAAGCAAGGGGACGGGTAGAGTAGAACTTGTAGTAATCTGAGAAGGCCACTCTGGGCTGATTTTGGCAGGAAGTTTTGCTTCTTGGGCTTTTTTAGAGTAAGCCGATTGCGGGATTGAGGGCCGTTTTTAGAAAAGAGGGGGTAAGTTACACCAGCAGATTGGTTGTTGGGATCGTCTAAGGTAGATATTCTCAGCGAAGAGGATGAAGTTGGAAACTGCATAGTAATAGATGTATTGTGTACATCACTATACTCCTTATTGTATGTCACCTGATCACATGTTAGTGGCTCTTCTGCTGAGGCAAGATCCCTCTGAATATAATCAGCCCCCGCTTGAGGGGGGGGGGCTGAGAAATTAAAGGGGATGAGTCAATTAATATTAAGGAACTGTCCGACGTAGGGAGGGCAGACTTTATGACAGGGAGAGGTTGTGAGTTTTGACAACATTTCTGACTGCTAGCAGAGTTGGAAGGAGTTGTAGAATGCTGTGCTAAGGGATTAGTATTATACCTTTTTTAAATAGAGTTAGTGACAATGCTGTTGCAGCAAGTGTCGGGCATCAGTATGTATTGTGTGAGCTTTTGGAGTAATTCATTTTTGTCATTTATCTTTGCATTGAGTGTCACCTAGAGTCGAGTTAAAGATGCAAGTGCCATATTGATTTCTCCAAGGGTGACTTCAATCAAAGACGAGGGTGCTTGCCTGGGAAAGGATACTCTGCAAGGAGTTGGGTTAACAAAGGAAATGGATAGGGGATATGAGGCAGATGAGGTATTAGAAAACATGATGGGAGATTGGGACAATCCAGAAATGAATAGGGAGGATGGTAGCCTGTCCATTGTGTTGAGCCGATTCCTGGGTAACATTCCGAATTTCGTTAATCGGACCAGGCGTTGCAACTTCACTTTCATGATGGAAATTATTTTGTTGTAATTCGACACCATTGTCGGCTATAAAAGCAGCAGAATCATGAAGGCTGGAGTTGCTAGTCCGGACCCAATCAGAAAGGTGATTCAAGATAATTGCTTTCTCAGGACTAGCTGGTTCTGAAAGGCAGTCTCCAATGTACATGCAAACTGATGTGGAGAGCATAGGCAAATGCCCACCCAACACGGTGTAAATTTTAGCAGTAACCCTAATCGTATTGATATGATATGCTATGATATGATACGATATGATATGATATGACATTTATAACGCACCTATACACAAGTGTTTCAAGGCGTGATGATGCAAGGGAGGAGGAACAAAGGGAAGACAGACAACGATCTTACTGGGCTAGGTGACAATGAGATTGTGCAAGTCCAGGGGAGGTGGGAGGGAAAAAGTGCGAGGGGAAGGGGAGTGCAGTACATGGGATCACACAGTAAAACAAATAAATACAAATGAATAAAAATGTGAGGCCAGCTGGTGGGCAGTGCAAGGGTAAGTGCAGACATCAAGTGTCAAGAGCTGGTAGGGGACTGTAGGGATACAGAAACAGACCCCTAGTGCAGGGGTTGCCAGGGGGGAAGTCAGTGCAGGAGTGCAACTGGCGAGGAGGAGACCTGGCCCAGAGATCAGATGGTAGCCCGCTGACCAGTGCAGTTTCAATTTCAACCAGGAGTTCAGCAGAGTAGAGGAAGAGAGAAAGCAGAAGCCACAAGGAAGGCCTTGAGATGCTTCCGGAACTGGAGATGGTTCTACTCAAGTTTCAGAGAGGCAGGGAGGCTGTTCCAGAGGAAGGCCCCAGCCAAGGAAAGAGGTCTACCACAAACTCATTGCTTGGAGAAGCGACTGCCCCTGCGGAGTTGGAGGCGGAGGAGCGAAGGGCTCGAGAAGGAAGATATTTCCGAAGAGAGAGTTGAAGGGATTGAGGCCCCAGAAGGCCTTGTGGACGATGCAGAGTGTTTTGAACTTAATCCTTGCAGCCCCTGGGAGCCAGTGCAGAGATTTCAGTCCCGGAGAGATACGATCCCTGTGCTTGAGGCCAAGGACAAGTCTTGCAGTCCTGTTCTGGATAAGTTGCAGAGGGCGGAGAGTAGAAGCAGGCATATTTAATAAGAGGGTGTTGCAGTACTCCAGCCTAGAGAGAACCAGAGCTCTAGAGACAGTGAGCTTCTGGAGGAAGGAGAGGAATGGAAGAATACCTCTGAGGAGGTGCAGCTGGTAGTGTGACTTCTTATAGAAGTCAGAGATGTGAGGGGAGAAGGAGAGTGTGGAGTCAAAGATAACTCCAAGGTTTTTAGCCTTGCAGGTGGGAGCAGGAAGAGGGCCAAGACAGGCCGGTCAGAGAGCTACAGGAAAGGAAGGAGCAGGGGTGCCGATGAGGAGAATCTCAGTCTTACTGGCATTAAGGCAGCTGTCATTGGCGGCACACCACTCCTGGATAGCAGACAGACAGTCAGAGATGAGGGAAGGAGAGGAGGAGGCCGAGGGTAGCCTGAAAATTAGCTGGGTGTCATCCGCATAGCACTGAAAGTTGGGGCAGAGAGTGGCGATGCGTTGGGCAAGGAGTTCCAGGTATTGGTTGAACAGCCAGGGCGAGAGGTTAGACCCCTTGCGGACACCACAAGTAGAGAAAGAGATAGCAGAGAGGAAGGACCCAAGTTGGACCTCAGAAGGTCGGTCAGAGAGGAAAGAAGTCAGCCACACCAGAGCCTGACCAGTGATACCCAGGTTATCACGGAGACAGTTGAGCAGGATGGCATGGTTGACAGTGTCAAAGGCAGAAAAGAGATCAAGCAGTATGAGGACACAGGGGGTGTCAGCATCAAGGTTGGAGAGCAGGTCTTCACGGATGTTCAGGAGAGTAGTTTCCGTGCTTCTGGCTGCTTGGAAGCCAGACTGATGATCATGAAGACAACCAACAGATTCAGAGTGCAGATTAAGTTGGGAGATGGGCTGTTTCTCCAGGAGCTTGCCCAGGAAGGGAGTGATGGAGATTGGGGGATAGTTAACGAGGGATCGGCAGAGGGTTTCTTAAGAAGAGGGTGCACAAGGGAGTGCATTAGGGGGATGGGAAGACTCCAGTGGTGAAGGAGTGATTGCAGAAATCAGCCAGGGTAGGAG
Organism: Ambystoma mexicanum; assembly: GCF_040938575.1. Classification (NCBI taxonomy): domain Eukaryota; kingdom Metazoa; phylum Chordata; class Amphibia; order Caudata; family Ambystomatidae; genus Ambystoma; species Ambystoma mexicanum. Next base: position 264,636,217 of record NC_090934.1, read on the forward strand.
CAAGGGAGTCGATGTGGTCCTTGATAGTTTTGGGGGTGAACCTGGTTGGACGAGGCTTTCATGAATCAGACTTGTCTAGAAACCTTGTCTGCAGAGAACAGGGGAAATGCAGAGAAGGAGGGAGGAGAGATGGCTGCAGAAGGGCCAGAGGAAGAGCAGGTAGTAGAGGGAGGGGAGGATAGGAGGAGAGTGAAGACAGGATGTCCTGAGTTTTAGTGATGAACTGAGAAGCCAGTTCCTGCAAAGGGCCTGGGAAGGAACAGGAGAGGTAGAGACTGCGGCAGTTCAGCCGAGCTGTTAGATGCCGCAGAGACGTGGCCTTGGATATGAGCTCTCTTCTTGGATAGGACAGAGAGCCGGTATTGCCTTTGGAGCAGGCGGCAGGCCAGTTTGTCAGAGGGTGTACATGAAGCAAGTCATTTCCTCTCGGCCACCTTGCACTTGCGTTTAGGGTGACAAGGTCTGAGTCGTACCAGGAGTTGCACTTGGCTTTGGGCTTCAGGTGGATTCTCATGACAGGGGCAAGGATATCAAGACTATCAGATATAGCAGAGTGGAGTGTGGAGAGGGCTGTGTCAGGGTGTGAATCAGCCAAAGCGGGAGGAGAGGGAGAGAAAGTGGCAGCGAAAGCTTCAACAGACATGCGGTTCATTGGTTGGATGACCGAGAAGGTGGGTGGCACTGATGTAGGTGGCTTGGCCTGAGGGGTAGGGAGGGTGAGGTGGGAGGAGAGGAGAAAGTGATCACTCCAGGAGAGAGGAGTGGAGAGAGGGACAGAGAGGGGAAGGTCTGAGGAGATCAGAACATCCAGAGTGTGCCCTGCAGAGTGAGTTGGGCCAGAGGGGAGAATAGTGAGTGAAAGAGAGTTGCAGAGGTCGCGAAAGAGTCCAGAGGGAGGACAGGAGGCATCCAGGTGGATGTTGAATTCTCCAAGAAGGAGCAGTTGAGTGGTTGAGGCCAGGAGTGAGGAAGAGAGGTCTGCCTACTCAGAGAGGAAGAAGGAGATTTGACCAGGTCACCGATAGATAGTAGTAAGGGAATGGCTAGGGGAGAGAGAGAGCCTGCAGACGAGGCATTCAAAAGAGGAGTAGGACTGCGTAGGAGTGTTAGAGGTGGTAATCCACTCGGGGAAGATCAGGGCTACACCCCCTCCAGAGTGGTTGGACCTGGGCGCAGAGAGGATCTTGTAGCCGTCAGGTAGGAGCGTGTCAAGGCTAGCGACAGAGCTGGCCATGAACCATGTCTCGGTGAGACCGAGGACATCGAGATCAAGTTCTTCCAGAAGGCGGCAGATATCAGAGGAGTGTTTGACAGCAGAGCAAGATTTTAGAGTGGCAATATGGAGAAGGTTACATCCTTGAAGGACTTCTGGGAGGGGTACAGGTCAGAGGTATGCCCTTCGGAGGTGTAGAAGGAGCATGAGAGGGGGCGGAGAGGGAACGAGAAGGCAAGGTAGCCAAGGAGGAGGCAGAAGGGTTAGGTGAGGTTGCTGCGGAAAGGGGCGAGGGGATAGCAGGAGAAGAAAGGAAATTGATGAGGCACTGTAAGTGTCTATCAAAGAGGTGAAGGTTGGCCTGAGGGCCTTGGACCAAGACGGTTCCATTTGAGTAAACATTAATGATGACCTTAGAGGAATGGATAGAGGCCAGGAGGGCATCCCACCGGGTGCCACCATTAATGGGAGAAGAGGAGAAAGGAGAGAGCACAGAGACCATATGAAGGGTCCATAGGTCTGGCGAAGGAACGACAAAGAGGATGTCAGTGAGAGTTTCCTTAGAGATGGGGAAAAAACCAGAGGGCACACTCTACGGCTGATGTCAAGTCCCACCTTTCCAAGAATTCAACATACTAATAGTCACAAAAAATCAACACAGACCCTTTCTTTCTGCATGTTGCTCCCATCTTTCCATGATTCCTTTCCATTCATCCAGCCTGAAGGAAAAAGAGGGCCAAAAAGCTCCCAACCATCCCTTTTAGTGGCACCAGACGACAAGATTTATTGTCCATCGTCCTGATCTTTGTCATCACCCTCATGCTCCAACAAGCCATCAAGGAATTAGATCACAGCAAACACCAGGGGCAGATGATGGCCCTGCAGAAATCTCTGCCGTCATTCTTCCCTAGACAATGTAGGAGCCAGAGCGATTTTATACCCCAAAAACCGGGTACGCCTAGAGGTCAACCCCATACAGGCAGTTAGCAAGTGTTTCAAAGACTCAGTTTCTTCAAGAGATTTACAGAAACTACATCCCGTTTCCTGGGGAGGCAACTGCGTTCGAGCCAGCAACACCTCTTTAGTGTGATAGAGGTTAAACGGACTCGCAGAAAGCTGGCCCTGATCACTGGACAAGGGCATCTTTCAAGGTATTTAGGTACAACCCTTAACGACTTGCACTCAAATGCATAGTCTTTCATCAAAGAAAGCCCATTCCGCTGAGATTGAGTGGTCATCCAATCTTGTATGCTCAGTTTTTTCTTTACAGAAACAATGTTGGCTATCAAGGCTTCATCAGAAGAGGCCAAGTCCTGCAGGATATTCATGCATTTCAATTTCCATAATTTTAAGTGGTAGGGGCCCAAAGATAAAGGGTTGTCACCCAAAATACACAATTGTGGGCCTTCAGAGGAGAGGAGGCTTTTGCGGAATAAAGAAAGACGTTTCCACAGGCAAACAGAATACAGGGATGGCAAGCCCAATTCAAATCTTATACAGGACGCCGGAAGACTTCTCTGGAGACGTAATATTTGCTTCCAAAAAACAACCTCTAGTATCTCCCAGATACACCATGACAAATTGAGGGTTGTTTCAGGTCCATACGTTATTATTGGGATCACCTTTTGCATGTAGAAGATAATCAGAGGGGCCAAAAAGAATTTTCCAAACCGCATATGCAAAACCAAACCTTGAGAGGTAAGATTTTTTGTCTTCATTCTTAGCAACCATGCCCAGGGGCTTTCGCTACACTTTGGTTAATGCAGACTCCCAAGTACGTGATAGAGTCAACACATTCCAAGGCATTACAATTCCAATGCCATTTATAGGCTCTTATTCGCTTCCATCCTAACCTCCACGTGAAAATTAAGCTTTTTGGATTTCCCAAAATTAACTCTTAATTTATTCAGGGACATATAAGAGTGTAAAGCCTCCAGGAGCCTTTGTAGAACGATTGGTGTTCGGTCAATCAGGAGGATGTCATCTGCGTAGATGATCCACAGGATAAACTTTCCTTGATTTTAGGAGGAAATAATAATAATAATAATTAGGCATTTATATAGCGCTACGAACCCTCAGGTATCTGAGCGCTGCTTATTCTTACCCACGGTGTGTGGTGCTCATTTATCAACCTGGAAGGATGAAAGGCTGAGTTTGGGCCCCGGCCGGGATTGCTGTGCCACTTGACCTGTACATCCTTTTGCTGTTCCCCAAAATCAGAGATATATAGGCTGCAAAGGATAGGAGCAAGGGCACACCCCTGCTTCAATCCCTTATCAACCTTAATGGCCTCTGATAGACTCCCCCCTGATTTAGGTGAACCTGAATTGTCGAATCCTGGTAGAAGGCCTCCATTTGTTCAACCAGGTCCTCCAGACAACCCCACTCCCTCAATTTAACCCATAAACAACCTCGGTCAACAGTGTCAAAGGCTTGTGCCAGATCAATTGAGGCAACATACAATTTAGTTTTCTCCTCAATGGCCTGGAGCTTTAGAAGATTTAACAAAAAAAAGTCCAAACTAGTGCCTATGCTATTGACAAAGCCTGATTGTCTGGGGTCTTGATGGCCAGAATCTGTAGCCCATTTTGTATTTGTATTTATTAAGTTTATATAGCGCTTTATGCCAAAGCGCTATGCATTTCGACAACAAGAATACATAGGACAATAGAAGCATAAAATTACAAGACATAAAACAAACCATCAAAAACAGTATACACAACAATTTACGGCGGATAATGTAAGAGATATAGATCAGGGGAAGGAAAGAGGGATGAAGTAAGGGAGGTCGGGGTAGGTGAGGAAGATGCGATTACAGGGGGAGGGGAAGTAGGAATGGGGAAGAAGGGAAGTTGTAGGGAGGAAGGATGGAAAGAGGGATAAACGGGGGATAGGAGAAATTAAAGAGGGATGTCAGGACGGGGGGTGAAGAAGAAAAGATTTCAAGGAGGCACAGAAGAAGGAGTACGAGGAAATGGAGTGGATAGAGAGAGGAAGAGAGTTCCAGTGCAGAGGGGCAAGGAGCTGAAAGGACCGGAAACGAGAAGAGGCACGAGGAGAAGGTGGAACAGTGAATAGGAAGAGATCAGCAGACCGGAGGGAGCGAGAAGGAGTGTAGAAAGAAATGAGAGAGCAGAGGTAGGGGGGAGCGAAATCATTAAGAGATTATAAAACAAGGCAGAGGAAGTTAAGTTTAAGTTGGGAGTGAAAGAGGAGCCAGCCCAGAAAAGAAAGTGTAGAAGAGATGGAATCATGAGGGGGAGGAAGACAAAGGGTGCGAATAGCAGAGTGGAAGAGGGATTTGAGGGGGGCAAGGTGAGAGGCGGGGAGACCGAAAAGGAGAGAGGAACAGTATAAAAGACGAGAGAAGATGAGGGAAGAGATTAAGGGCCTCATTGCAATGAAGGCGGTAGGGGGTTAACGGCGCTGGTAGAGCTGCCGGCCCCGTTAACCCCCTACCGCCTCATTACGAGGTCTCCTTGTGGGACCCTTTGTTTTCCTGGTCTCAAGTGGAGCAGAACCAAATCCATTCTATTTTCTTGTGCAAACTCTACCACCAGTGTGTCCTTAGATGACAAGGAGAGCAGGGCCGGTATATGATGAAAAAGAACCATCACATTCGAATGATTCAAAATCAGGCCATCACCTTCGCACTTGTGCTGTTCCAGTGATAAGATTCTAGGAGACCCTTTCTTTTAGTCCAATTTAGCCAAGCCTCCCTATTTTTTCCTTGTGGCATTTGGACTTTATCAAAAGGAGGCTTCTCTTGCCAGACCGTTTTTCCTCCAGTGACAATCTTCTTGCTTCCAAAGTCATGAAGGATTCCGCCGCCTCGAGCATCTCTTTGCCATTGTCGACTTAATGGGGCAGAGGCAAGCGGGCTCACCAGACCCAGAGGCCTCTTTACAGGGACAGTCATAGGGTGAGCTGGTTGAATATCCGCCTCTGATGATTCAACCGAGTAGGTTGACAGGTCTAAAATAGAAATTGAATCATTTTCAAAACGTTCATGATCCTTCCGGGCCGGCTTCAATAGGACCGGGGTCATTTGGTAATGAGTCTGATAGAGGAGCCACCGGGGGAAGCGTTGTGGGGCGATTCAGTTCAGAAAGAGACTGGACATCAGTCCCCAGGGGTTTCAAATTCCTCATAAATTCCCTTGAAGAGTTGGATTTTTTGTTATGGTTGGACTCCATATTTTTTATTTTTTTATTTGAAGTAACACCCATCCATGTTTAGTTTTTGTTTGTTATTGAAGATGGCATAAGTTATATCTTTAGCCTCTGGGCCCTTTGGCACTCCTGTACTGAAATTCTTGTCCCCTGCACTCTAGACCTCCTGGTCCGACATCACCAGAGGAATGGCCACCAGTTCAGTCCCTCGATCAGGGTGGGTGAATCTCTATTGCATACACACACACACACAAAAGGAACCAGATAGGGTACCCCTGGAGCCTCTGTCCTCTGAACAGTCGATAGACTTCTAGACAGAGCATCGCCCCTCGCATCATTATTTTGGGGGCCTGAGCCACCCTGCAGGATCTCATTATCTCCTCTAGACACAATATTTGTTAGGAGTGGGGCAGATGTCCCCCAAGGTGATCCTGTCACTCTGCTCCGTAGATTTACGTATCCACCTATGGGATTCCAGAATTGCTTCCATCAGCGATCCTTTGTCAACTTGTTCCGCACTTGCCATATCGCATAGCCTGTTTTGCCATCAAATTGAGGCTTGCGCTTCCTGATCCAGTCTCATCTGCAGTTTATTAGAGACTGCTTCTAAGTACAACCGCTTTGAATGGACCATCACCAACAGGGGGGCTTGGTCCTTGAAGTCCTCACTGATCGTTTCAAAGAGCTTCATAAATGGGCCCAGCGAACTAGATAACGTTGACATAATTATGGCTTGAATTAGTTGAAAAGATTGGCCACTCACGTAACGCATGTGATTATGCATGTTAGGGGAAAAAACGGAGTCACTCATGGTTGATTCTTCTGAAGCGTTCATAGACTCTGGTAAAATTGCAGAAAATGTAGGAGAATGCCTTGCCGGAAATTCGGGCCTTGGGGGGATGGCAGTCTGATTTAATGTCACCTACACACGCCTTGCCCAGGGTTTTGGGGTAGATATCTCGCTATTAGATGGAGGAGTTTCAAGCGTAGGCAATGTTTTCCGTGTCCCAACAGGGTGGATTGCTGCTTTTTGTTGGTTTAGACAGATGGGAGAAGCCAATTCCTTTAACAGTTCATTGACCTGGAGTGATTGATTATTCCTTTTCCAATTAGATGTTTTATTAAGGGAGGCCTGAATAAGGGCTATGTCCTGGGACAGGCGGAGTGCCAAAAGCGAGGATGATAGCTCAGGCTGAGGCTGATCACCAGAAGTAGCCCCATTCACATCCAGGAAAAGACTCTTTGAAGTCGGACCCCCTCATCCCCAGTTTCAGGGGTATCACTCAGCAGCCCAATAGGGGGCCCTAGCTCAGGGCCTCCAACAGAAAGCGAGGACAAGTTCCTCAATATGCCAATCTGGGGGCATAGCATGGTAGAAGGGAGCGGTCCCTCAGCCAGTAAAAGTACTGGCAAAACACAGGATTCCACTGACATGATTACCGGTGCCATATCCACAGCATCGGCAGCATGAGTTGCAATATTAAGGCCATAAGGGTTGTCACCCGGCAATGAGAGCATTTCCTCATCGGTTATGTCCAATCTGCTTGATTCAGCTGTAAAGTGTTAACTTAATTACCCCAAGTTCCCTGAACTTAATAGAGTGGTCTTAGAGGACATCAATAAAATGTCACACTCCTCCATCCCGGGCCTAAAAGGGAAAAGGGGAAGGGCAAGGGAGCAAACTTCACAAGGGGCAGCAGGAGATGGGATAAGCTCACCTTGTATTAGAGATTCCCGCCGGGTCCTCCCCAAAGTTGTTTCATTGTCACCTCCATCATCTTGGGGAAAGGCAGGGCTGGACTTATAGAGGCGGCCCCCAGCCACTCTCCGTTGCTAACTGCTGCTAACTGCTGAGTAGACTCAGCTAGACTCCCTTTCGCAGCAAGATAGAGGTTTTAAGTCCGCCTCCTGATGGAAATGGAAAGAAGACTGTAGTATACGTGCACAATTACTGGCACGGCTCCCACTGCAACACTGCTGCAAACTACTGAGTAGACTCAGCTAGACTCAGCATATTTTGAAAATTCTGTTAATTTAAAGAATAACCTGTGGTACCAGCACATAAAAGAGGTAGGCAAAAGAACGTCAGACGAAAGTTGTTATGTTTGTTCTTTAATACCGTACACCATGAATGCGACAAGAACCGTTTTGCAAGAGAAATATCTTCACATGACGCAAAACGCCTCAGTCATCTAGCAGCATGCACACCCAGAGGACAATTTGGCGGAAAATGGGCTATGTTAAAAAATTGGCATTTTCATGTGAAAATACCTATGTGAAAACAAGAAGGATGGAAAATGGATTAGGATGGACAAGCAAGAAACTCATGTCTCGATCCCAGATAAGCGAACGAATAAAGGTTGTCCAGATGAAGAAGTTGAATTGCTCAGACATCACTGAAAAACCAGGAGGGTCAAGAAGTGGAGAAAGACTTCAGTTAGTGATATACAGACATGTTTTCAGTAGTACTGGAAGGTAAGAAGGGCTATTGGCCTTCCCTGCACATCTATTGAAGAAAGAATCAGCAAGTATAGTGCAGACAGTGAGTGACACATGCCTGGAATCATGGGACAAGTATTCAAAGTTACTCACATGGGTCGACAATAGAGCAGGACAAGGTTCTATAATACCAATGAGAAATTCAACAACATGCTTCAGGAATGATGGTCTGATCCTGGTTGGGAAAAATAAAGGATGTGGACAGACAATTGAAGTCCCAGGAATGAATGAAGGAAATGCAGTGTTAATGGATCGATATTGGGCCTGTGAATCCACAGGCTACATGCAGGTGCCTACGAATTGAGGAGGAATATGCCCTATGCTAATGCTACTTGTACCAGCATTGGTGATTCCCAAAGTGACCTCCATATTGATGATTTCCAAAAATGGATAAATATCTGAGGATGAAAAGATCACCCAAACTCCGCCAACTGAAGAGAAGCATTTCATTTTCAGCAAAATCAATGGAGTCTTATGACAATATCCCAGATGAGCATAAATTGTTCAGCAAGACGGCAATGATAATGACAACTATATTCTTGCCAGGACTTCAAGCTGCAGTAAATGCCAAGTGGCTGCAGATTACAAGATGGGCGCTGCTGCAATCAATGCAACAATAAAAGGATTCAATGTAATCAGAGAAGAATTAAGAGCCATCAGGCTGATGACTCTGCAGAACAGGTATTTCCTGGACATAATTATAGTAATGGAAACAGGCGTGTGCGCCAAGGTCGGCCCTTCTTGCTGTACGTTATACCATCTCATGATGAAGGAAATGGACCCCTGACAGAAGCAATAACCATGTTGTCAACGTTGCACACTAAGATGCTGGAGGAAGTAGACAAAATTGAAAATGATGATTGGTTTACATATGTGTTCTCATAAATTCCGAACTGGCTAGGAAATGCTTTCAAAATGCTTGGAGCAATATTAGTGTTCGTGTTGCTAGAATTCTGTCTCATAAGGATCATTGTGGAACGATGCAAGAAGACAGCCAAGAAAGCTATTGGGATGAAGATAATGATTGACATTGATGCTGCAACGGGTGAGCAGATCAAAACGAAGCCAGTACCCATGAGAATATAAAGAAAAGCACCCTTGCACTTTCAGGAACCAAGTTCCAATACACCAAGGATCGGAAAAGATATGTAGGACATTGGATATTTTGTTTGTCATCTGGAAAGTGCTGTCAAATGACCTGGAAAGTGGATGAACACATAAAAAACGCAGGCCATCTGAGCGGGGGGACAGAGATTTGGATCCCAAAAAAGAAGCAGGATGAGGGGAAGATGCTGATAGAGGATGAATTTGAGGTAAAGACTATGGAAGTAGAGAATTTGGTTGAACATTCGACCAGAGGGGGGAATATAAAGGAGCAGGTAAACTTTTTTGCCAGTTCCCGCTCCCTCACTACCGTCATATTGGAACAGTCGAAGAAAATCTAGTTCCTATACCGCATCAAGTGTTTGAGAGACATTATGCACTCAGACAGCCATATAGAATGTACCCTTGCACTGAAAGTGTGGAAGGCTTTTGCATGGAAGAAAGCTACATGGAAAGGTGTCACCTGCCAAGATGCCTGAATGCATATGTGAACATCATGGACGGAAGTTAAAGTAAAATCGGACAAGGACGAAGTAATGAAGAAGGTATATGAACCTATGTTGAAATGATATGAAAATACTAAGTAATGAAGTAACTGAAGCATTAAGAGTAACAGGAACCTAAAACTAAAGTAATCATGGGTCTAAAGAGAATGAAGTGGTTTACTGAACAATAACTGTAAATATGCAGTAATGCAAGGTAGAAAGACAACGTAAAGAAGCTTCCTACAGAGGAATATATAATATGGCAAGAACAGCCATATTAAAAAAATGGATGACAGCTCATGTCGAATTTAACCAAGCTACCTCAAAAACAGGCCGAAGCTGTACAAATCAGGAGACACGGAAAGACAGCCCTGTGAGTAGACCCAATGATAAATCAAGGTTGGCCCATAGCAAAGATGCTATTTTGGGGGACAAGCACAAAGCACAAAGGGAGTACATGGATAAGCTCTGAATGTGGAACGTTCTTTATAGATGGAAGAAGACGAACACATCTATGAGAGCCAAATTGCTGGTTAATTAAAAGTGTATAAAGTTCATATGAGATAGAGTGAGCAAGTCTCTAGAGACCAAGAGGAGAAACAGCACCTTGCATAATTAAATCAACTGCAGTAAATGTAAGGCTAAAATGGACAAATTTGTGGTCTTTTCACATGTGACACTGAATTCGAAAACCAAGGCTATTCATTAGAGCCTTAAGCTAAGATAGTGGTGTGTTCACACTCCCTTTAATGTTCCAGAACAATGACCAGCAGCAAGGTCAACTACAAACAGACGACTTTGGCTGATGGCCTACCAATGACAGAGGATAGTAGTCTGAGGGGATTCAAACACCTAGGTTTCGTTTCACGAATGTGCTGCTAAGGAGCTAAAAGTCCAAGGTTGGAATAGAATGCCAACCAATCAGTGGGGTTGGAGGACAACCTAACATACAAAGTTGCAGGAGCCAATCCACCGATGTTTTGGCTGCTATAATCAGTACTATATGTGTTTAGGGGTAGTTCAAGGTGTGCCCTACAGACAAGGGGTAGCCAATTAAGCAATGATCCTTAAATATTCTATAATTAGATATGTTCCCTTCACCAATCCCTTCCCTCAATAGGTTTTGTATTTTGTCACATAGAATGATGTCATAGATGACGCATATTGAGGTATAAAACCTCCATGTAATATCAAACTTAGTGTGAGTGTGCAAGCATCAGTCCGATGCCTGCCAGTTGACCATGCTTAATTAAACTGAGAATAAAATAGTACTTTGCCATACTCTTTGAGTCTGTCCGATTATTTGGTCTAAGATATATTATTGCAATTCCATCCAGCACAAATGTTGCTTCAAGGTTCTAGAGCACAAGCTATTGAGAGGTTATTAAGGTGCTGGCTGTGCAGCCACCAACGCTGTTAAACATGTGCATTTTGTCCTGGCACAACACCTCTGAAAATGAGCAGTTCCCTTCAAGCAATGGTCAGAATTATGGGGGTTAGGCTGAGGATAAAGCCCAATTAGCCCTATGGTGTTGCATGCCTGCTTGTATATGGTTCTTATTATATAACCACTTATGCAGCCCTGATAGAAGCCATGCTTGAAACCAAGATATCCCAAATGAGGAATGCAAAAGAGTTAGAGAAGGGGTGTAAGCCTGAGACCCTGGCCACCACATTGCACTACACATGCTGGCTGCCCAAAGCACCAATGTCAATGCTTTTCCAGCTAGTAATGGAAACCTATGAAAAATGGATGACTTCCGCTGCCACCCCTCTTCTTGTTAAAAACCGTCATCAACACTTACTTACCATGCATACCTATTTCAAACCTGGTGAAAAAAACAACTTCCACATACCATTTAGTGATTGATTAGTGTGGCCTTTTCATATATATGCAAAATACCTTAACATGCATAACAATGCTGGTAACATATTCCAAGGACGTACACTTGCAGGCTGTAGCAATCTTTGAGTGTGTGAAATATAGGTGACAGTCTCAAGTCTTGGCATTACCAGTGAAAGGGAGTCCCTGTAAGGGTAACCCTAATTCTTAGTTTGTACCTTAATTATGCTCACACCAGAATGAATGCACCCTCTAGGGAATTAAGGCCAAGAGTCTATCTTGCAAAAGATAACAAACTTTAATATTTACAGAAAATGAGGATAAGGGTTCGGGGGGGAAAGTACTCTGTCCCTCTGGCCTCCGCCAACAAGCATTCTGTCTCCCTTGGCTGACTCCTGCAGACTAATGGCAAGCAGGCACCTTTATATCCTCTTCAGCTTGGTCACTGGATACCAGCAGAGCTCATCCAAAACTGTTGTTCTTCCTTAAAAGGGATGCTGCAGTCTCCAGTGTTGCATGGCCAGGTTTACATTTAGACCAATCCTACTTTATCACTCTGCTGGAATACATTGTAGCTCTTATTTAGCATCATTTGCTATGCTATAAACATTTATACATATACACATCTTCCAGCCATTCTCAACACTTCACTTCACTCAATAAAATTATATTTTATCTGGTCCAGTAATTCTCATAAAAACCCTTATTTTATCTATTGTTGCATTGTGTGCATGAGCACGTACATTCTGCTATTCTTAGTCTGCATGGGCTTTTGATGAACAGAAACAACTGCTCATCCACTTTCTGTGCTCTGCGAGAGCTAGCGTCGGTGACGCAATGCGTGTAGTCTACATTTAGCACAGGCTGCATTCACTGTGTGCTTTGAGCACAGCTAACTACAATTCTAACAGTTTTACAAATATGTTCATCTAAATAGTTATTTGCAGCTTATATTTCAATCCTAACTATCTTTATTTAGTGACCCTCCTCCCCACTGGAATCTTGTAGTGCTTAGAAAACAGTTAACAGAAGTCTTGCCTAAGTCTAAAGCGCTTGGGAAGTTTGGGAATGAAGGAAAGCACTAGGCTCCTTCCCAACATTCCCCCCATTCGTTACATCTACAGTAACAAACTCATCCCCAGCCCACATATCTACAATCCCAGAAATATTAGTTTGAGGTTCGCTGTTTATTGTATGGCAAGGTGTTTTCGATCCCCCAATTGATACCATCATCTTTTCACTTTTTATTAGGGACTATATAAACACAACATCAGAGACCCATTGCCACATGCAGAGGAGAACCAAGAAGAACACGATCACAGGAATTAGTACTTTTACTGCTGCCCCAGCCATGACAGGGCCCAATCATAGGCAAGCGATAGCCAATCTGTGTTCTGAACTCCACCTTTTTTCTTCATTTGAACAACTAGATTGTGCACCGCCTTGATTACGTGGGATAGTCATCCATTCTCAGCATCCTCCGGGGGTATAAAAGTGCAGCAGTTGTTTGTACCCCAGGAGCCAAACAAAAAGGATGAAAAAGAAAGTCTCTGCTGGGCTAAAACACTGATACTTGTCAGGTTTTCCTCTGAGCAGTGCGGAACAGTCTTTTGAGACACTTTGATCTCTTCTTTCTTCCCTGACGTTGAAATCGTCCCTTTTCGGGTAGCATTGTCATGATGCCTACCCCCGGGCATCCTGATCAAGCCCATCAGCCCCGGGAGCAGGCATCCAGGTATTTAATAAAACCCCAAAAGCCCCGGCTGGGGGCTGTCTGGGTTCAGTCCTGGCGCCTTAGGCGCCAGGCTCATAATAGAAATCAGTCCTGGTGCCATAGGCGCCAGGCTCATAGACTTTACTTACCTCATGCAGACCATGCTGCAAATGAATCCAAGCCAACGTGAGGCCTGGATGGGACTATTTTTCTACAGGGACTATTTTTTACTCGGGTGTGGTTCTAGGGACTTCTTTCCTGGAACTACTTTGGAGGCTACTTAAACCACGCCCGAACAGCAGTACATGCTTCGTGTTTTTCTGCTTCCAGCAGCGTAACGCTCACCGTGCCTGCAGTCAGCATCCAGTCTTCAGCCACGCCCGTCTCGAATCCAGAGCTCCTAGCAATAGAAGAAAGAAGAAGGAAAGGTTGGAAAACAGATATTATTTCAATCCTTACCTGAATTCCGGATCCATCACATCTTCGAACTTGAAAAGGACATTATCCTACACGCGTCGCATCGCCAGCTGCAGTGACCGCGTCATACTCACCAGTCCGCACAGCATTTTTAGATCCGGCGCAGCCTCCATCATTTTCTCTACCGAATTCCACCATCTAGAGGACAAAAGAAACATAAGGTGAGCCGAGAGAGCCAACAAATGCAACCTCTCCACCATAGACTTACCTGATTAACAACTGGAGGCATTAACCGCAACTTCTTACGCCGCACCCGTAAGGAGAGAGAAACCAGCAATTTAAACACACGCATCTTTTGCCGGACAGTGTTGGGTAATACAGACTCTTACCTCAACACCATCAGCTGCCACAAGACAATCTTCCCTTGGACCCAGCTGCAACACAAGAAAGGAATGTACAAGAGTGAACATCGGACATATTGAACTCTTTGAACTTTATACTTACGGGTTCTCGCCTGGAACCTCAGAGTCAATATTCATCCGGAACTCTTCCAACGCCCTCAAACCAGTGAAGTAACTGGTATCTACGCGCCCCTGCATTCCACGCAGGATGGAGAGCTCATCATTTACAAACATAAGGAGAATATTTCTACGGGTCAAGCAGACGAGATTAGGCGGTCCAGTCCAGTCTGTCATCTCTGCACTACGCTTCACGTTGGAGGAGGTCGCAGCTGTCCGGGTCCGATCGACGCCCCTGTGGGAGCCAGGTGAGCGTAACAGAACACGAAGCCTGTCTACAAATTCCCACCCGGGCATTATGGAAACCTCCGAAACAGACCAACTAGCCCAATTATTATGGGAACTTAGGGCGGAAGTGCACTTTGCGCGCCAAGAGACTAATGCCCTCAGGAGAGAACTGATTGTGTCAAAGGAACGCACAGATGATCTTCCTAGACAACTGCTGCAAAATCAAGCTGGGCAAACACCCCTACCTGGACTCGGGGGAAACCCAGCTCCTGTTTCATCGAGCAATCCTGTGCAAGTAATCCTACCAGGGGCTATTCCTTTAGCTCCACCCGAACGCTTTGCTGGGGACCCAAAAAGGTTCACAGTGTTTATGAATAAATGGCGCTTGCACTTTTTATGCAGACCTGGAGCTTTTCCAAATGACCAAGCCAAAGTAGCCTTTGTACTATCATATCTTAGTGGCAGCGCAGCTGACTGGTCAATTCCACTAGTCAACCAGGATGATCCTCTTCTTCGGGATTTTCAGGGTTTTCAAAGAAGCATGGAAAGACTATTCACCAGACATTCACAGGGACAGGCCCTGGATAACGAACTTTTATCCCTTCAACAGGGTAAACTCATGAACTCATTGACGTCTGTGTTGTCGTATACATAGACGATATTCTAGAGTACTCCTCCTCAGAATCAGACCATGTGAAGCACGTTCGTGCAGTCCTAGAGAAACTACGCCAGCACAAATTATACGCAAAATTAGAGAAATGTGTTTTTCATTCTACAGAAGTTGAATTCCTGGGATTTATCCTGACTCCAAAAGGAGTTTGAATGGACTCTCGAAAGGTGGACGCAATCCTCAAGTGGCCATCACCCAGTTCTGTTAAAGGGGTACAAAGCATGCTTGGATTTGCTAATTTCTATCGCAGATTTATTCCTGAATTCTCACATATTGTACACCCCATCACAGCACTTTTGTGAAAAAACAAACGTTTTTTGTGGACTGAAGAGGCTGAAAGAGCCTTCCAAGAGCTAAAATCGAAATTCACGTCTGCACCTGTCTTAAAGCATCCACGCCCTGAGCTTCCATACATAGTTGAAACCGATGCATCCAGTTTAGCCATGGGAGCTGTCCTGTCCCAGAAGGATCCCGAAACCGGTCAACTTCATCCAGTAGCATTCTGGTCAAGAAAGTTCTCAGCACCCAAATTAAACTATGCGGTTACTGATAAGGAGTTATTAGCCATCAAGTCCACCTTCAAGGCTTGGCGGCATTATCTTCTCGGTGCCAGGCATACCATCACTGTAATCACAGATCATAGGAATCTGCAGTATTTGAAAACAGCCAAGGCCCAATCATCGCGTCAACTTCGGTGGGCATTATTCGTTGCCGAATTCGATTTCGTGATCACTTATCGACCTGTTGTAAAAACGGCAAGGCAGATGCCCTATCCCGAATAGGGATGGGAGAAGTATATTCGAACCCGGAACCGGTGCCTATAATTTCAGAACAAAGAATTCTTGGCATAACTACTCTACAGACTCTAGAAGATATTCATTTAAAAATCCAACAACTTTTCGATCCAGCAGCCCTGCAGGACTGGGTAAAGAAAAGTCAAGATTATTCAGTCATCAATGACCTGCCTTACTATCAAGGACATCTATTTCTACCACACAAGGAACTACAAGAACTAGTCATCTCCAATTATCATGACGCCCTTATGGAAGGACACCCAGGTATTGCAAAAACTGAAGCTAAAATTAAAAGACAATTCTGGTGGCCCACCTGGCGAAAGGACGTAAAGTCATTTGTGATGTCTTGTGGTATCTGCGCCCAAAACAAAAGTCAGAAGAAAAAACCAGCTGGCCTTTTACAACCTTTGGATATTCCACCTACACCATGGCACACCTTTTCTTTAGATTTCATTACAGATCTACCTCTGTGTAATGGATTTAACACCATTCTAGTTATTGTGGATCTTTTTTCCAAAATGGCCCACTTTATTCCTTTAAAAGGATTACCTTCCGCTTCGATTTTGGCCAAGGAATTTCTCGAAAACATTGTTCGAATCCATGGATTTCCTTCCGTATTGTTCTCTGACCGAGGTAGTCAATTCATTTCGCAATTTTGGAAGAAATGCTGTCAATTGGCGCAAATCAACGTAAGGCTATCAACCAATCACCATCCCCAAACTGATGGTCGAACGGAGAGGACCAACCAGACTCTTGAACAATACCTACGTTGTATGCTACACCAAACGGAAAGCAATTGGAAAGATATTTTATGGATTTCCGAATACGCATACAATAACTCCGTACATTCAGGAACCGGACAAAGCCCCTTTTATACCATATATGGACATCATCCTCGAACCTCAGAACTCGATTCGCCTCAACACTTAGAAATGCCTGCAGTGACTTATCTGCACTCTACTATTACACAAGCCTTTAAGGAAGCAATAGAACACTTGAAACAAGCAAAGGAGAAATACAAGAAAACTGCTGATCGACATAGAAGTGAAACTCCACAATACCAGATTGGAGATCAAGTTTGGCTAGCTAAAAAACACATAACTCTAAAGGGAACTCGAATTTTCAATCGTAATTATTTGGGACCTTACACCATTAAGGACATTATCAACCCGGTGGCCGTCAAATTGGAATTACCCTCTAATTTGCAGATTCATCCTGTCTATCATCTTTCACTTCTAAAACTAGTTCAACCTGGGACAAGATTAACCAAACCACCTGACCCCATCCTAATAGATGGAGATCCTGAATTCGAGGTAAAGAATATCCTGGACTCTAAGATGGTTAAATCAAGACTTTTTTATTTAATCGACTGGAAGGGTTACGGTCCACAAGAAAGGTCATGGGAACCATGTAACCACGTTCATGCACCTCGGTTGGTGAAGAAATTCCATCGGAACTTCCCAGACAAACCAGGACCAAGGGAAAGAGCAACTTTAGGGGGGGCATTGGGGGGAGTGCTGTCATGATGCCTACCCCCGGGCATCCGGATCAAGCCCATCAGCCCCGGGAGCAGGCATCCAGGTATTTAATAAAACCCCAGCAGCCCCGGCTGGGGGCTGTCTGGGTTCAGTCCTGGCGCCTTAGGCGCCAGGCTCATAATAGAAATAAGTCCCGGAGGCATAGGCGCCAGGCTCATAGACTTTACTTACCTCATGCAGACCATGCTGCAAATGAATCCAAGCCAACGTGAGGCCTGGATGGGACTATTTTTCTACAGGGACTATTTTTTACTTGGGTGTGGTTCTAGGGACTTCTTTCCTGCAACTACTTTGGAGACTATTTAAACCACGCCCGAAAAGCAGCACATGCTTCGTGTTATTCTGCTTCCAGCAGCGTAACGCTCACCGTGCCTGCAGTCAGCATCCAGTCTTCAGCCACGCCTGTCTCGAATCCAGAGCTCCTAGCAATAGAAGAAAGAAGAAGGAAAGGTTAGAAAACAGATATTAAACCAGTGAAGTAACTGGTATCTACGCGCCCCTGCATTCCACTGTTACCACCTCACTTACCTGTCGGAGGGGGCGCGCCTATGGGTCCCGACGCGCCCCATCCTGGCGCTGTTATCCCCGATACCGGCTGGGGGGACCACGGTCATCCACGGCACTTGGCGCTTCCGGGGTTTCTGTATCCAGAGGTTTGCGCATGCGCGGAAGGCCGCGTCTCGGTCTTCGCGCATGCGCGGTCCTCAAGACGCTTGGGAAGCCACAAGCTTGCTTCCCAAGCCTCGTTTCGGGCACGGCAGCACTCGGGGATAGCACGGCTTGCGTTTCAAGCCTCCTGAGTGCTGCTGGTCCTATTTAAGGAGCGAGATCCCGAAACTCACAGCGTCTCAACGTGATTTGTTATGCGGATCGGGTTTTCGCTCCTGTAGCCTCCTGCGGCTCCAGTCCCCTGTTGATTCCTGCTACAGCCTTGCCCTTCAGCCTTGCCTGCTTCAGCCTTGCCCTCCAGCCTTGCCTGCTTTAGCCTTGCCCTCCAGCCTTGTCTGCTTCAGCCTTGCCCTCCAGCCTTGCCTGCTTCAGCCTTGCCCTTCAGCCTTGCCTGCTACAGCCTTGCCCTTCAGCCTTGCGTGCTTCAGCCTTACCCCTCAGCCTTACCTGCTACTGCCTTGCCCTTCGGCCTCAACATCTACGACCTGCCAGCTTCTATCTTCCTGCATCCCAGCCACTTCCAGTTTCAAACTCTCTACTCAGCTCTACTATTGGGTTTCCAGTTGTTTTTCCCGGAATCTGGCATCATATATTTTGTGGACATTCACCTCACTCATCAGTCTACCTTTGAGTTCCTCTCTGAAGTATACCACAGCATACAGTCCGCAATACAACCTTGCAGACTGCTCCGGCGCCACAAGACTCAGGAAGGAACACACTTGTGGCGTTGGGAGCTGGTCCATCCCTAACCCTGTTGACTTCAGGGAGAGGGCTGCACCGGTTTCTCGCGTTACATCATCTACAGTAACCTGTCGGACAGCCTGGCGACCTCACCACGAACAACTTCCGGAAGCCCAGGTACTCTGCGCCCTAGAGACGCCATCTTTAACATCCACGCAGGATGGAGAGCTCATTTTTTACAAGCATAAGGAGAATATTTCGACGGGTCTCTGCACTACGCTTCACGTTGGAGGAGGTTGCAGCTGTCCGGGTCCGATCGACGCCCCTGTGGGAGCCAAGTGAGCGTAACAAGCATACCAAATTTGTGTGTGATCTGCAAGCTTCTTTCTGCTTCTTTAGGTGCAGGAGTAGCTGTTGGCACCTAGACAGGCATTTCTTCTCCCTTCAGGTGTTCTTCCAGGATTACTAGTGGCATTGAGTACAGGGTGGCCAGTGAGCACTTGCCCCTCCAAGATGGTAGGAGTTGCAGGTAGTCTTTTCAGCCACAAACCCAGTAGTAATCCATCACTGCTGCCGTACCTTTCGTCATACCAGGGATCACAAGAGTGTGGTTGCACTGTGTGTTTGTGCCACCAGGAACTGTTCTGTCATTGAGTCTATGGCTCTATGTACTTGCACTGGCTTCTTCATTGTTGCAATCCGTGTCAGCCTTGTGATGTGTTGGGACCATATTTGTGCACACTGTAGACACTGTACTGGATCAGCCCATCTGCCAGGCACACACCTGTGGTGCCCTGCCATTTGTCATTCTCATTCGAGTAAACTCCCAAGGAAAAATATGGTCCTTGTAGACACTGGCGGTATTTTGTATTGCCAGTGCATAACGCTGGGTCTAGATCAATGCTCCTCACTGCACGCTGTGTGCCTGTAATGTGCCATGTATCCCCTATAGTGGAAGATGTACCAAGCATTATTCATCTATAATTGGGCCTGGATGTGGAACCAAAACCTTAGGAGCCCCTGATGTTTGCGGGATAAGTGCACACACGTAACATCTTTCATTGATTATATTCCTTCCTGCAATGCGCATATCAGAATACCAGGATGCCAGAAATAGTATCAAAGCCCAACCTCTTATATAAATCATACGTCATTCATACTTCCCGTTTCATTCATCTAAGAAAACTTGTACAGTTGGCCGGCAAAACGTGAGACATTTTGTGATTGTGTTTTTGTTTCATAAATATATTTATACTAGCATTATTTTCCAACTGTCCACCCCCCCTTTTATATGGCCACCCATATAACATACCTTCAAATACTCCAACAACCATGACCAGTGTCATACAAAACATCATAGTACTAAAAAGAGGCACTACATAATTTCTAAAAGAAATGTCATGTATTTTAACTTTATCCCTACATAACAGAGAGGTCGGTCAGCCATCTTTGCTTATTCCTGGAGAGGAGAAAAAAAGGTTATCAAGAAAGAGAGAGGAAGAGAACATGAAGGAAAGAGAAAGAAAGAGAGAGAGAGAGAAGCAAAGAGAGAGAGAAATAGAAGGAAAGGGAGAGAAAGAGAAGAGGGAGAGAGAAGGAGAAATAAAGGGAGAGAGAGTGAGAGAGAGAGTGAAAGGCAAAGAAGGAGACCCTTTTTCCACCAGGGCCGACCGGGTTCTGGACCTTTGAAAAATCAAAAAAGAATTGAAAAAAGATTTTAAAAAAAGAAAAAACTATAAAAAATGAAAAAATAAAAAAGAAAGAAAAAAGAAAACATCAGGAGGCGTGTGCCACTGCACACCACCCTGGCATGGATCCTCAAAAATGTCTCTTCTTTGGCTATGCCCTTACTAAACTTTGCCTTGTCTAAGGTGCTCTTCGGATCTCTGAGAGATGCACCCAATATCTAACTCCTTCATACGGACGACGAGACGAGTACAGACGGCACCTCATATGGACCCTTAAACCTGGGGCTGATCAGTTCCCCAGATAATAATGGTCCAGTTGTAATATGGGCAATGCTGTCTATGGAACTATGGTCTTGCTTTCTACAGGGGTGGTCACTATTTCTCCCCCCTTTACCGTCCCCGACTACCGCCCATGTGTGCTTCCGCCCCATCCCCTGGTCAATTATTTATGACCCATCAACATATAATGTCTCCTTCTGTCAATGTATGAGCTGTTCATCAGAGTGGGAAAATAAATGAAACTCCTGTATATAATCCGGAGTTGCTAAAACAGGGGCCGTGCCAATAATTTAAGTCCTCAAATTGTCTAGTCATTTTCAGTCCATTCAAATGTACTTTAAAGTCCTCTGTCCTTCCCTGAAAATGTTTAACAGTGGCCTTGTGTAGACTGCGTAGTCTAGACTCCACGCCCCACAGTAATTACAGTACTGGGCCTAGGGGCGGTGCGTACTGCTGCTGCCCTATCTGATAAATTATTTTCCCCATTATAAAAAATAAGTTGTCCCAAGTATAGTCCCTCCTGCTGGCTGTATTATAGCTTCTTTTTATCTGCCTTGTTCCCTTTGTGAGCCAGCAATTACAATAATGCAACAGAATCCCTCCTGCACTGATGTTTATTTTCACTCCATACCAACCGATCATCCACATACTAGATGATTTGTGCTAGGCACCTTACTTCAATGTAATCTGTACAGGGGTCACAGCTCTCAATAACCCAACATCATGTGGATTAACACTCCATAATTGTGCTGGCACATATTGCATGTCCTCTTCAAAAAATTAAAGCATCCACATGCGTCGATGTCCAGACTGGACTACTTTTTCCTCCCCGGCGAAAACATACACAAAGTAATAGAGGCGGCACTACAACCCCGAGGGATTTCAGATCACTCCCCACTCACGATGCTGCTTGAGACAGAGGGACCTCAGCCTCCACCGGAGTGGCGAATGAATGCATACTACCTGGGATTCCCGGAACTAACAGAGAAAATTCAGGAAGCAACTGCAACATACTTTGAATTGAACCAGGACTCCGTGGATGATGCGGGAATAGTATGGGAAGCATACAAGGCAACTCTGAGAGGTGAAATCCTGAGCTGGACAACAGCTCATAAAAAAGCGCATCAGTAGGAAGTGGAGGCTGCAGAAGCAGGGGTGAAACAGGCTGAGGCGAAGTTCATAAGCACGGGAGCGGCGAGAGACAACACCACCTTACAAGTGGCACAAAAGAAGTTACATAATGTGGCGCTAACATGCGCGAAACACGCACACAGAACCATACGCGCCAAAATATATGAAACGGGAGATAAGGCCAGCAAGATGCTAGCATGGCTAGAGGGGAGAGAAGAGGGCCACCTACAAGTGCGTCGGATAAGCATCACAAACAACGAATGGGCCACAACGGACCCAGTTATTGCAGAAGCCTTTGCAACCTATTATGAAAAGCTATACACCCTGCCGTTGGTCCCTACGGATTCCAGCATACTGGATACGCTTACCATTCCAGCATTTAATGAAACACAGAGGTTGGCACTCAAAGCTGAAATAACAGAGGAAGAACTGACGACCGCCATCTCCCAGCTCCAAAATGGAAAGACACCGGGACCCAATGGCTTCCCAGTGGAAATATGGAAGAAAATTGGCACCACATATGCTAAAAATGTTCTTGCATGCAAAGGAAAAGGGAATCCTCCCGCCGGATCTAAGAAAGGCCAGTATAGTGGTGATACACAAAGAAGGCAAACCTCCAGATGCATGTAGCTCCTACCAACCAATCTCACTCATAAACACTGAAGCCAAAATACTGGCAAAAATACTAGCCAACCGGCTACAGACAGTGATTACAGACTTGATCCATCCGGACCAATGCGGCTTCATGCCACAGAGATCCACACGAATGAACATTCACAGACTTCAAACAGCCATTGAAAGAGCACCGGCTCTACAAGACACACTGGCACTCCTCACTATTGACTTTGAGAAAGCCTTTGACTCCATCCACTGGGAGGCCCTGTGGATCATAATGGCCAAAATGGGGTTCGGAGCTCAATTTACAAGCTGGGTCAAACTCATATACAATGCCCCAACAGCCGAAATTAGAGTAAATGGGTGGTCCTCGCGCAGCATAAACCTTGGGAAAGGTACGAGGCAGGGATGCCCCCTATCGGCGATGTTATTTATTCCCACTGGCAATTGAACCACTAGCGATAATGCTGAGAGATTCCCAGGAATGGAGAGGGTTCCGGTGGGCACAGGACTGGGAAGACAAAGTTTCCCTATACGCCGACGATCTTCTAATCTACCTGGGTGACCCAACTCTCTCTTGCCCTATTGTCACGAATATGCTAAACACCTATGGAACCTTTAGTGGGCTAAGAGTCAACAATGATAAATCCCTGCTATTCCCGATCAAGGGACTTGATCTGACAACTCTAAATAACTGTCCGTACAAAATTGAACAAGAGCAGTTCCGATACCTCTGGATACAGATCACGACAGATCTAACACAATATACGGAAAAAAACATACACCCAAAAGAGTCAGGTTTGTGAACGATGTGAGGCACTGCATGACTCTCCCGCTCACACTGCTGGGAAGAGCTGCCTTATTCAAGATGATCGCCCTCCCCCGGTTCTTATACATACTGCAGAACGCACCATTACACATACCGAAAATAGAATTCCGCAAAATAGATGAGACGATTAGGAAACTGTTTTGGGGAGGAGGGCACCCTCGTATCGTACTGAAAACCCTACAGCGCTCAGTATGGGAAGGAGGAATTGGGCTTCCGCACCTACAAACATATTATTGGGCAGCCCAAGTGCCAGTAGTGAATGACATCCTGCACAACGACACAAGGCTACCGCACAATAGAGCGGACACTCAGGCGGAGCAAGGGATCATCCTGATAGAAAATCTCTACCAAAAAAGAACACGGCAGAACACATCCACAATGGCCGCTCAGAGAACACAGATCTGGACGGATGCACACAAGCACCTGGGATGGGAAGGGAAGGTCACACTGAAACAGCCCCTGTAGCATAATAAACATCTTCCGGAACTCAGAGGAATCCCCAAGTGGCCGGCCTGGGGGGAAGCTGGGATCAACAGACTAGAAGACATTGTAATGGAAGGAGAAATTAAATAATTCCAAACCCTAAAAGACGAATTCAATCTCCCTGACTCAGAACACTTCCACTACAGGCAAATGAGGCACGCCCTTATCACAAGTGAGATAGACCTCCCTAACGTACCAGAGTGTACCCCGATCGAGACGAACATAGTAATGGAACGAATTGCTCATAAAATAACCTCTACAATGTACAACGCAATCACCTCATTCGCTACAATGGAGCTCACAGAACTTAAAGAGGAATGGGAGAGAGACGTGTGCCCAATTCAATCGGAGGATTGGACTACTGCCCTCATGTATCCCAAGGAGACAGCAATCTCTGCCAGAATCAGGTTGATCCAACAAAAAATCCTGCACAGGATGTATTATCCCAGAGAGGCCTTGCATCAATGGGGAAGGGCAATTGATCCCAACTGTCTATGATGCCACCAAACGGGAGGGACCTTCTTCCATATCCTGTGGAAATGTTCACAAATACAAGACTACTGGCAAAAATGCTGCGACAGGCTATCATTAGTGATTGGCCGCAAGATACCGATGGACCCCAAACTTCTAATACTGGGGATAGATGCAGATATAGAGCTATCTCGATACAAAAAACTCATGTTCGCAACATCCACTGGACTTGCAAAAAGGAACGTAGCTCAATTATGGGGCTCGGCCTCGCCCCCACAATACAAGAAATGCGTAACGGATGTGGACATGTGTGTGCCGATGGAAAAGAGAGTATACACTACAAGAGGATGTCCAGAGAAAGCAGCTAATATATGGCAAAGATGGGAAGACACCTAAAGGCATGAAAAAAGGAGCCCAGAATCTGATGAACTGCCGGAATAGAACTCACCCAAGCGATCGAGATGATCCTAAAAGTCAGGATACAACAGATCTACAGTATAAAAGGAAAAGAGAAAGTAGCCAACCATCGAGAAGAAGTGAATACCTGTGTGTTTAATGTATTGCCTAAGTGTTTAATTAGTCTCTATTTTGTTTGTTTGTGTCATGATGCCTACCTCCAAGGAGCCAAGTCCGACCCAGTAACCCCAGAGGCAGGCATCATTTCCCCCAGGGAAGTGCCAGCGGGCCATAGCTGGGGCCCTTTGGACACAGTCCTGGCACCTTAGGCGCCAGGCTCATGTTGGACCCCTGTCCTGGCGCCTTAGGCGCCAGGCTCATAAAGCTAGACATGTGTTCAAGTGTTTTAATGTGCACTTACCTGATGCAGACCATGCTGCTACATCCAGGCCCTCTTGAGGCCTGAATGGAACTACTTTACCTGTGGGACTACTTTCCCTGGGTGTGGTCGGGGAAGGATACATACCTGATGGGTGGAAGGATACATTCCTGGAACTTCTTCCAAAGCTATTTAAACCACACCCGATCAGCAACTCACGCTTCGCGTTGTTCTGCTCCTCGCAGCTGGACGCTCACCGTGTCAGCTCCTGCTTCTGGACTTCAGCCACGCCTGTCAGCATCCTGGGTCACATGCTAAGAGAGAATTGGAGAGAAAGAAGACCTTACCTGCTAAAGCAGCATCACAGAGACATCACACCGACAATCCTGAAAGGGAAGACATCATTTTAAAAGCATTTTGCTTCGATCGCTGCAGCACTGCATTTCACTCACCTTTCCTGGGCACCTCCATCTTCAGCAGTGATCATCCAGATCCGCAGCCATTTCCCAGAGCCTAGAGAGAAAAAGACAATAACACAAGGTGAGAGAAGGAAGGGAATAGGAAAAGCTCAGTTTCCTTCTAAGACTTACCTCTTGGGTAATTCCCATTTCATTTCGGGTCCTGCCGTTTCCTGGCATTCCGGACCCCGGCCCCTATGGGGAAAAAAGACAAAGACATTGAATGAGCGAATGCAAAGACATTACCCGAACGCTCATCCAGAACTTACCTGTCATTTACTGGAACTGCACGTTTCACTTCGGGTCGGCGCCATATCTCCGGCATTCCGAACCCAGGCCCCTAAGGGGAAAAAGACATAAGTGTTAGCGCTTGCTGCAATAAGACAATGAACATTATTATTAAGCTTGAACTTTTGAACTTGCTACAGAACTCTTACAGCGCCTTACCTGAATAATCAAGCTTATTTGAACTCCCATCAAACCTCGATCCAGTGAAGTAACTGGGTTTCAACGCGCCCCTGCATCAGAAGCAGGATGGAGAGCTCATCCTTCCTGACCCTAAGGTGAGACTTCATGGGGAATCAAGGAAGGGTATCGTGGAGGGTTGGAAGGGAGTGGGAGGCTTGAGCATTATTCCGTCAGTAGATAATACTCCCTTTTCACGCACAGGGGAATATTCCTGCGAGCCAGTGAGTCCATCTTCAGAGTCCTGCGCTTCACCATTGAAGAAGCATCATCACTCGAAGCCAGACCTGCTGTAACGCTCACCTGATTCCCGTAGAGGCGCCGGTCTTGACTGGGCGTATACCGTATCTTCAAAGGTGATGTGTAACACACGGCTGGCTCTTTGGGCTGGACCTCTGTGCACTGTATGTCTGACTCGAAGGGTAAGATGTCTTAGGTAAGTGAATGCCGTGCTCTCCATCTGCCTCGGGGCAGGGTGCTGTAACCAGTTTGTTCACTGGATAAGGGGAGCAGGCCTCTTGACTTCAGAGGACTGCTGTCCGTCGTTTACTGCCCGAACGGTAAGTTTCGAGTAATTCTAATGTCTTTAAAGTCTTTAGTAATGATGTTTCTTGTTTTGCAGGGTTCCGGCGATGGCGGATGACGGGCTGAAGTGAGTTGAAGATGGAGCCCGTGTGATGAATAGAAGCGCCTGGAAGCACGTAAGTAAGCGCTTGTTGCCTGCTTCACGATGCGCTCTAACTGTCTTTTTATTTTGCAGGTACAAGTTCGGAGCGGCTGCAGGGTGCCGGAATACCCACTGGGTTAGATGTGGAAAGGAGTAATGGCGCGTGAGTATTAAAGTTCCCCAATGTCTTTAAACGCACCTTGTTTTGTCTTTCAGATGCGGGATGCAGCGCCGAAGGCCTCCGGAGCGTGCGAAGAGTTGGTAAGCTTTTGTCTTTCAGATGCCGGAATGCAGTGTGAAGACCTCCGGAGTGCACGAAGAATAGGTAAGCCTTTGTCTTTCAGATGCCGGAATGCAGCGCGAGGCGTTGGTGACAGCCGATGGACCAGGTAAGTGAAGAGCTGTCACTGAAGACCGTAATGCTAACCTGTTCTTTCTTGTCTTTATAGGTGTTGCTGAAGACTGGATTCAGGATGGTAAGCCTTTTTCCTTAGGCCCAGGATCAGATGCAGAAGACACGATGAGCGTTCTGCTGCAGAGGATGCAGAATAACGCAAAGCAAGATTCATCCATCAGGTGTGGTTTAAATAGCCTCCTGTAGTGCTACGGTGTCTCCTTCCACAGCCACGCCTAGGTAAGAAAAGAGTTCCTGCTTTCCAGAAGAGTTCCAGTGTTCTGAATCTAGGGAGTGGCTCCTGCCCCACCCAACAGGAAAAGTAGTTCCAAACAGAAGAGGATCAGAGGCTCAACTGGCAGGCAAGTAAGCAGCATGGTCTGCTGCAGGTAAGTCCACCCAAGCATTATGAGCCCGGTGCTTCCAGCGCTGGGACTGGGCATATTTATGAGCCTGGTGCCACTGGCGCCAGGACTGGGTCCAAAAGGTCCCAATTGGGACTGGTTGGCACTCGGAACCTGGGTTATGGATCTGCTTCCAAGGGAGTTGGGAAAACCCTGACCTTTTGGAAGCAGAGATCATGACAGTACCCCCCCTCAAGGCCCCTCCCAAACCGGGCTTCTCCGGGGGTTTTGGCTTGTCAGGAAATGTTCGGTGAAATCTTTTGATTAGGCGAGGAGCGTGGACATATTCAGCAGGTTCCCAGGATCTCTCTTGGGGGCCGTAGCCTTTCCAGTCAATTAGGTAAAATAGTTTAGATTTGGAGATCTTGGAGTCCAGAATGCTTTTGACTTCAAACTCGAGTTCTCCATCAACTAGGATAGGTTTTGGAGATTTAGTTAGTCGGGTTTGAGGTTGCACAGGTTTTAATAGAGAGACGTGGAAGACCGGATGTATCTTCATGTGCGGGGCAAGTCCAACTTGACCGCTACTGGGTTTACTATGGTAGTGATGGAATAGGGACCAAGGTATCTTGGGTTGAATGTGCGTGGCCCTTTTAGAGGTAGATATTTGATGGATAACCAGACTTGATCCCCTACTTGATATTGAGGGGCTTCCTTCCGATGTTGATCTGCTCCTTTCTTGTATTGTTCTTTAGCCCTTTGAAGGTGAGAAACAGCTTCCTTAAAGGCTTGGGTGATTGTAGAATGCAGGTAGTCTACTGCTGGTGTTTCAAGATCTTGGAGGGGATCCAACTCCGAGGTTCGAGGGTGACTGCCGTACAAAAGAAAAAACGGGGTTTTCCCAGTTCCCGAATGGACAGAGTTATTGTAGGCATATTCGGCTATCCAAAGGATGTCTTTCCAAGTTTTTTCAGTTTGTTGCAGCATGCAGCGTAAATACTGTTCCAGAGTTTGATTGGTCCTCTCGGTTTGTCCGTCGGTCTGAGGGTGGTGACTGGTCGATAGTCTCACATCAATTTGAGCCGACCGACAGCAACTTCGCCAAAAATGAGAAATAAATTGACTACCTCGATCCGAAATTAGAACCGAAGGAAAACCGTGCAGTCGGACGATGTTTTCAAGAAATTCTCGGGCCAGAGTTACTGCTGTTGGCAAGCCTTTGAGCGGAATGAAATGCGCCATCTTGGAGAATAAGTCCACGATTACTAGAATCGTATTGTATCTGGAGCATGGAGGTAGATCGGTGATGAAGTCCATAGAAAGCGTATAAGGGCGAGGTGGGATGTCAATAGGGCGTAAGAGGCCTGCTGATCTTTCCTTTTGACTCTTGTTTTGGGCGCATACTCCAAAGGACATTATAAAGTCTCTGATATCTTTTTTCCAAGACGGCCACCAGAAGTAGCGCTTGATCTTTTCTGAGGTCTTGGCCATACTGGGATGTCCTTCCATTAAAGAATCATGATAACAAGAGATTACTTTTTTCTGTAAATCTGTGCTGGGTAGGTATAATCGTTCTTGGAAATACAATAAGTTGTCCTTTACTGCAAAGTCCTTTCCCTGCAGATGCCAATTCTGTATGTCTGCTGGAGTTACAAGTTGCCTGGCTTTATCCTTAACTTCCTCTATGGATTCTGTGGCGATTACACCCAGAATTCTTTGTTCGGGAATGATTGGTACAGGTTTAGGGTTGATCAAGTGTTCTTCCACTCCCATCCGAGAAAGGGCATCAGCTTTACCATTCTTTGTACCAGGTCGATAGGTAATTATGAAGTCAAACTCGGCAAAGAATAATGCCCAACGGAGTTGTCTAGAGGATTGGGCTTTTGCGGTTTTCAAATATTGCAGGTTTCGGTGATCCGTAATCACAGTAACGGTGTGTCGGGCCCCCAGCAGATAATGCCGCCAAGCCTTAAAGGCAGACTTGATAGCCAGAAGTTCCTTGTCAGTAATCGTGTAATTGATTTCAGGAGGCGAGAATTTGCGGGACCAAAATGCCACGGGATGCAACTGATTGGTTACAGGGTCCTTTTGTGATAGAACTGCCCCCATGGCAAGGCTTGAAGCATCAGTTTCCACGATTTAGGGGAGTTCGGGGCGAGGGTGTTTTAAGATTGGTGCAGAGATAAATTTAGTCTTCAAATCCTGGAAAGCTTGTTCCGCCTCGGTAGACCATTCAAAACGTTTGTTTTTCTTTAACAAGGCAGTGATGGGCTGGACTATTCGAGAGAATTCGGGGATAAACCTGCGGTAAAAGTTAGCGAAGCCTAACATGCTTTGCACACCTTTTACGGAGGATGGTGATGGCCATTTGAGAACTGCATCGACCTTCTTTGAATCCATACGCACTCCGCCAGGTGATAATATGAATCCCAAGAATTCAACTTCAGTCACGTTGAAAACACATTTTTCCAACTTAGCGAAAAGTTTGTGTTGACGCAATCTTTCGAGGACCATTTTCACATGTTTCCGATGTTCAGATTCCGATGAAGAATAAACGAGGATGTCGTCAATGTAAACAACAACACACACATCTATGAGCTCTCTGAGGACATTGTTCATAAAATATTGAAAGGCGGCCGGGGCATTGCAAAGTCCGAAGGGCATGACCTGATATTCAAATAGCCCATACTTGGTGCGGAAGGCCGTCTTCCATTCATCGCCCTCTTTTACTCGTACCAAGTGGTAAGCTCCTCTAAGATCCAGCTTTGTATATATGCATGCTTTTCTGACTTGGTCCAGGAGTTCGGGGATCAAAGGTAACGGATATCTATTCTTAACGGTGATCTGTTCAGGGAGCGATAATCTATACAAGTTCTAAGGTCTCCTTCCTTTTTTGGAACGAAGAACAAAGCTGAAGAAGCAGGGGACTTGGAAGGACAAATAAACCCATTTGCCAGGTATTGATCCAGGTATTGTCGAAGGTGAAGGTTCTCAGGCTCGGTGAGGGCATAAATTCTACTACAAGGAGGAGTAGATCCAGGTATCAGGTCTATCTGGCAGTCATAAGACCTATGAGGAGGTAGAGAGTTAGCCTGATCCTTCCGGAAAACATCTTGGTATTCTAGGTATTCGGGAGGTAACTGGGGAGTCTCTGAAGAATTTGCTGCCAGTGCAACACCAGGTGGAGGGTGACAAGTAGAGACACATTCTGGAAACTGGACCGTTCTTGCTCGCCAATCGATCAGAGGATTTTGTTTCTCTAACCAAGGTATTCCTAGAATAATCTGAAACTGAGGGGCCTTGATCACATCGAACACGATCTTCTCATGGTGTCCATCTTGACTTACTAGCGTCACCTCTTGAGTGGTATGCGTTACTGGCCCGGAGGCTATCTCCGTACCATCCACCGTAGTAATGACGTCCTTTACAGCCTTGGGACAAAGAGTTAGATTCATCCTCAAAACCATTTCATGATCCACATAATTGCTGATGGCACCGCTGTCGACGTAAGCTTCAATTGCATGTAATCGATCCGGATTATCAGGGCTAATGAGGACCATAGGTATCACGAAATGCGAGGTCACGGAACTGGTTTTCACGCTCGGCAAGAGGACCTCTATTCTTGTCGGGCGAGGTCGTTTCCCTGCTCAGAGTTTGTAACTTTGGTAACTGCAGCTCCTACTGCCTTCTTGGCAGGTTTCACCGGACAGTCTCGAAGAAAGTGCCCTGAGTTTCCGCAATAGAGGCATAATTGCAACTGTTTTCTCCTTTCCCGCTCCTTTTGTGTTAGAGGACCTTTCAGACCCCCTATTTGCATGGGTTCCCCGGAGTCTACTCCTTTGGAAGGAGTTGGCGGTTTGGAAAATACTCGAGCATCAAACTTGGAACGATCGGCCTTCCTGTTCTGCAGTCTGTGATCTATTTGAACGACTAAGTCTATATAGTCCGAACAATCTTGTGGGGGATTCACTACTTGGGCTAACACATCTTTGAGCTCTCCACGTAGACCTCTATAAAACAGCGTAATCCTTTTGTCCTCAGGCCATTGAGTTTCCACTATCAGTCTGTTGAAAGACGCAATATAAGCCAAAAGGTCTTGATTACCTTGTCGCAACGAAAGAAGCTCATTGTCCAAGGCCTGCCCCTGTGAATGTCTTGCGAACAGTTTTTCCATACTGAGCTGAAAAGCTTGAAAATCATGGAGGACCGGATCATCTTGATTTACTAGAGGGATCAACCAGTCTGCCGCATTGCCACTAAGGTACGAAAGCACGAAAGCTACTTTAGCTTGATCAGTTGGAAAGGCTGCTGGCCGGCATAAGAAATGCAAACGGCACTGATTGATAAATACTGCAAACCTCTTTGGGTCACCAGAAAATCGTTCGGGCGGAGCCAGAGGTACATTCCCAGGTAGGTTGATCTGCACTGGATTCATAGAGGATGTAGAAGGAAGAATTCCCCCAGATGCGGGTAACGGGGTCTGTCCGGCTTGTGACTGTAGCAATTGTCTAGCGAGATCATCTGTTCGCTCCTTGGAAATAATCAGTTCCCTTCTTAGAGCGTTCGTTTCCTGATGGGCTGCATGCACTTCTGCCCTTAGTTCCCCAAGTAACTGGGCTAGCTGGTCGGTATCCGAGGTTTCCATAGCGCCTGGACGGGGGTTTTGTGGTAGGCTTTGCGTTCTGTAACGCTCACCTGATTCCCGTAGAGGCGCCGGTCTTGACTGGGCGTATACCGTATCTTCAAAGGTGATGTGTAACACACGCCTGGCTCTTTGGGCTGGACCTCTGTGCACTGTATGTCTGACTCGAAGGGTAAGATGTCTTAGGTAAGTGAACGCCGTGCTCGCCATCTGCCTCGGGGCAGGGTGCTGTAACCAGTTTCTTCACTGGATAAGGGGAGCAGGCCTCTTGACTTCAGAGGACTGCTGTCCGTCGTTTACTGCACGAACGGTAAGTTTCGAGTAATTCTAATGTCTTTAAAGTCTTTAGTAATGATGTTTCTTGTTTTGCAGGGTTCCGGCGATGGCGGATGACGGGCTGAAGTGAGTTGAAGATGGAGCCCGTGTGATGAATAGAAGCGCCTGGAAGCACGTAAGTAAGCGCTTGTTGCCTGCTTCACGATGCGCTCTAACTGTCTTTTTATTTTGCAGGTACAAGTTCGGAGCGGCTGCAGGGTGCCGGAATACCCACTGGGTTAGATGTGGAAAGGAGTAATGGCACGTGAGTATTAAAGTTCCCCAATGTCTTTAAACGCACCTTGTTTTGTCTTTCAGATGAGGGATGCAGCGCCGAAGGCCTCCGGAGCGTGCGAAGAGTTGGTAAGCTTTTGTCTTTCAGATGCCGGAATGCAGTGTGAAGACCTCCGGAGCGCACGAAGAGTAGGTAAGCCTTTGTCTTTCAGATGCCGGAATGCAGCGCGAGGCGTTGGTGACAGCCGATGGATCAGGTAAGTGAAGAGCTGTCACTGAAGACCGTAATGCTAACCTGTTCTTTCTTGTCTTTATAGGTGTTGCTGAAGACTGGATTCAGGATGGTAAGCCTTTTTCCTTAGGCCCAGGATCAGATGCAGAAGACACGATGAGAGTTCTGCTGCAGAGGATGCAGAATAACGCAAAGCAAGATTCATCCATCGGGTGTGGTTTAAATAGCCTCATGTAGTGCTTAGGTGTCTCCTTCCACAGCCACGCCTAGGTAAGAAAAGAGTTCCTGCTTTCCAGAAGTGTTCCAGTGTTCTGAATCTAGGTGAGTGGCTCCTGCCCCACCCAACAGGAAAAGTAGTTCCAAACAGAAGAGGATCAGAGGCTCAACTGGCAGGCAAGTAAGCAGCATGGTCTGCTGCAGGTAAGTCCACCCAAGCATTATGAGCCCGGCGCTTCCAGCGCTGGGACTGGGCATATTTATGAGCCTGGTGCCACTGGCGCCAGGACAGGGTCCAAAAGGTCCCAATTGGGACTGGTTGGCACTCCGAACCTGGGTTATGGATCTGCTTCCAAGGGAGTTGGGAAAACCCTGACCTTTTGGAAGCAGAGATCATGACACCTGCGCCTCCGTGGGAATCAGGTGAGCGTGACAGAATGCGAAGCCTACCCACAATTTCCCACCCGGGCGCTATGAGACTTCCGAGACAGATCAGCTGGCCCAGCTTTTGGGGGAATTACGGGCAGAAGTGCACTCAGCCCGCCAGGAGACTAACGCTCTCAAAAGAGAACTGATCCTATCCAAGGAAAGAACAGATGACCTGGCCAAAAGGTTATTGCAGGCCCAGGCAGGCAGTACGTCCTTTACCTAATTCCGGACGTACTGCCACATCAATGGGTTTGAATAACCCGGTACAAATCAATCTACCCGAACACATGCCTTTGGCCCCGCCAGAGACTGTCCAGAATGCTCCCAGGTTATGACCCACACTGCTGGAAATGCCGAAACATCATTGGAGACTACATACACATGTGGTGGTCATGCCCCAGGGTACAGATATATTGGGGAGAGGTCTTATCCTGGATCAGGGGAGTTGATGGGATAGACAGACCCCTCTGGCCTTGGCTGCTCCTCTTTGGGATCGAGGTTGGGGACGATCAGGAGGACACCCAGGGCCACATGCTCCAGGTCATGCTTGTGGCGGCCAGGTGTTGCCTGGCCCAAAAATGGAAAAACCCAAATATGCCACAGGAAAAGGAATGGGTTACTAAGGTCCGAGCGATTTACGACATGGAGTTCCTTACACATGTTCTTCATGAATCCAAAACCAACATCGGGGAACTCTGGCTTCCATTTTTTGAAAGATACGAGCGCAGTACATGAGGGGTCCAGTCTTCACGATGGGCCCGGTCTTGTCCTTTAGACATCGTGAAACTGTAAAGTCGGGGTCTTCAAAGGCACCCAATAACTGGGACATATTTTCTCCCCCCCACAAGGGGGTTCTAATAGGTTGAGCCCAAGGGCAAGCGCATACAAAAAATGCCCATCACCTGTGTTCTGGGACTGTGCATTGTGTTCCGAAGTATTAAATCCAGATTCTACTTTGATTAAACGGCTAGGTGGGTGGGGGGAGGGGATAAAAGGGTTATTGGTGGGTACGCTTTCTATAAATGTAATACTGTTTTCTTTTTGATGTAATGTTCGCAGTAATAACCTACAAAATGTCAATAAAAATATATTTTAAAAAAAAAAAGGTTTGCCTTCAGCTTCCACCTTGGCCAAGGAATTTCTGGAGAATATAGTTCGCATACATGGTTTCCCTTCCATATTAGTCCCGGATCGTGGAAGTCAATTTATCTCCCATTTTTGGAAGAAGTGTTGCCAACTAGCACAAATAGATGTGCGGCTATCCACCAGCCACCACCCCCAGACCGACGGACAAACCGAGAGAACCAATCAGACTCTCGAGCAATATCTTCGGTGCATGTTACACCAATCCGAGTTAAATTGGAAAGACATCCTTTGGATCGCGAATATGCTTAAAACAATTCAGTGCATTCTGGAACTCCTTTTTATACTTTGTATGGTCACCATCCTCGGACCTCTGATCTAGATCCACCTCTGACCCTGGAAATGCCAGCAGTAAATCATCTGCATTCCACAATAACCCGAGCCTTCAAAGAAGCTGCAATTCATTTACAGCAAGCTAAGAAAAAGTATAAAGAAAACGCTGATTTGCACCGAAGAAAAACTCCTCCTTACCAAGTAGGAGATCAGGAATGGCTAGCAAAGAAACATTTACCCCTCAAGGGCCCGCGAACCTTCAATCCCAGATTCATAGGGCCTTATCCCATCAAGGCTATAATCAATCCCGTGGCCTTTAAACTGGATTTACCGTCTAACATGCGTATTCATCCAGTTTTTCATGCATCACTTTTGAAGCCAGTACAACCAGGGACCCGACTGTCCAAGCCTCCAGACCCAGTTCAAATTGAAGGGGAATTAGAATTCGAAGTTAAAGACATTTTAGACTCCAAGGTGTTAAAGTCCAAACTCTTCTATCTTGTTGACTGGAAGGGATATGGACCCCAGGAGAGATCGTGGGAGCCTAGTAACCATGTTCACGCACCTCGATTAATACAAAGGTTCCACCGGCGATTTCCGAACAAGCCAAAACCCCCGGAGGGAACAACCTTGGGAGGGGCCTTGAGGGGGGGTACTGTCATGATGCCTACCTCCAAGGAGCCAGGTCCGACCCAGCAACCCCAGAGGCAGGCATCATTTCCCCCAGGGAAGTGCCAGCGGGCCCTAGCTGGGGCCCTTTGGACACAGTTCTGGCGCCTTAGGCGCCAGGCTCATGTTGGACCCCGGTCCTGACGCCTTAGGCGCCAGGCTCATAAAGCTAGACATGTGTTCAAGTGTTTTAATGTGCACTTACCTGATGCAGACCATGCTGCTACATCCAGGCCCTCTTGAGGCCTGAATGGAACTACTTTACCTATGGGACTACTTTCCCTGGGTGTGGTCGGGGAAGGATACATACCTGATGGGTGGAAGGATACATTCCTGGAACTTCTTCCAAAGCTATTTAAACCACACCCGATCAGCAACTCACGCTTCGCGTTGTTCTGCTCCTCGCAGCTGGACGCTCACCGTGTCAGCTCCTGCTTCTGGACTTCAGCCACGCCTGTCAGCATCCTGGGTCACCTGCTAAGAGAGAATTGGAGAGAAAGAAGACCTTACCTACTAAAGCAGCATCACGGAGACATCACACCGACAATCCTGAAAGGGAAGACATCATTTTAAAAGCATTTCGCTTCGATCGCTGCAGCGCTGCATTTCACTCACCTTTCCTGGGCACCTCCATCTTCAGCAGCAATCATCCAGATCTGCAGCCACTTCCCAGAGCCTAGAGAGAAAAAGACAAGAACACAAGGTGAGAGAAGGAAGGGAATAGGAAAAGCTCAGTTTCCTTCTAAGACTTACCTGTTGGGTAATTCCCGTTTCACTTCAGGTCGGCGCCATATCTCCGGCATTCCGAACCCCGGCCCCTAAGGGGAAAAAGACATAAGCGTTAGCGCTTGCTGCAATAAGACAATGAACATTATCATTAAGCTTGAACTTTTGAACTTGCTACAGAACTCTTACAGCGCCTTACCTGAATAGTCAAGCTTATTTGAACTCCCATCAAACCTCGATCCAGTGAAGTAACTGGGTTTCAACGCGCCCCTGCATCAGAAGCAGGATGGAGAGCACATCCCTCAAGACCCTAAGGTGAGACTTCACGGGGAATCGAGGAAGGGTATCGTGGAGGGTTGGAAGGGAGTGGGAGGCTTGAGCATTATTCCGTCAGTAGGTAATACTCCCTTTTCACGCACAGGGGAATATTCCTGCGAGCCAGTGAGTCCATCTTCAGAGTCCTGCGCTTCACCATTGAAGAAGCATCAGCACTCGAAGCCAGACCTGCGCCTCCGTGGGAATCAGGTGAGCGTGACAGTTTGTATCTATAAAACAATAAAAAATATTATATAAAAAAACAATTAAAGCATCTGAGTCACCACTGCCATCAGGGGGCACTGTATCTCCCTATATTGCACCATGATATCACAGGGGATGCTGATTCCCAAAATAATCTCCCCATTTTGCTCACTGTCCTCCAACATCTCCTTATTCATCATTTCCTTTAATTGTACTGTCGGGTCTATACATAATATTGTGCGCCACTCGCACCGGTCATAGTCTATTCCAATCAGGACTACTCTTTTTCTAACAATACTAGTCCTTGTAAATCTATTTACAATATTGTCCCTGCCACCATCTCGGGTGGCACCATGGGTCGGAAAATAAAATCTGTAGGTACTTGCCAACACTTTGTCACAATTTGAGGCATTTACTAATACCTTAATACAATACCATAAAAAATATATATCTGGGACCACAGAAACCCCATGTACTACTGACTCCCTTGCTATTATATTGATTACCATTGCTTGAGTTACACACTTCCCTGTAGTGGAACACACTGCCCTTTGATCTGTGGCTGATATAGTTATATTTAGTTTACTGAGCAGATCCCTACCCAACAAGTTCACTGGGGAACTCTATGAATATAACAAGGGGGCTCGTACTACCTCCCCTCCCACTTTTATGTCCAGCTCCTCAGTCTATGGAACTGTAGAAATAGCCTCGGAGAATCCCTGCATGTCAAGAGTTTTACCTGAAAATGGAAAGATCCCCTCCATGATGCATGATTTGATTGCAACTGAATCTACCATAAATATAAATTGCCTGTTTCCTATTTCCACCTCCACCAAGGGCTCCTCTTCAGGGTATGCGGTTATCACCAGGATTGGACATGCAAGTGCTTTGTGTGGGCTGTCCTAATCAGAATATGTATTTGTCCTGGGGAATGAAAAAGGGCTGCCCTGTCATTGCGAATACTTGGAATGGGGCGTCTGTTCCCCCTGCTCATCGTGTTAAACTGTGTTCCCTCTCCATGCTGTAGTTGTTGCCCATGTTGCCCTTGCCTGTCAGCCCCATAAGGGAACTGATTTTGGTCCCTCTGGCCAAATTGCTGTTGTCTTCTTCCTTGAGGCCCTTGGAATCCCTGCCCTGGAAGTGATGGCTCATAATTAAATCTCATCCCAGGCCTATTCCAGCACTCCCTTGCTAAATGCCCCCATTTCCCGCAATACCAGCACTGTGATGTTCCCAATCCTCCTCGCCGGTGCCCTATCCTCCCAAAGCCTCTCGCTCTTGCTCCTCAAATTCCTTCTTTTCCCCTTGGTGCTCCTTCATACTGCCACTGTGGGTTTGGGTAATGTCCCCCACCTCATTGTCCCTGGCTTCCTTCACCCCATAGTGCGGAGGTTGTGGCATTCCCAATTTGTTGAGTGTCTCCTGTCTTTTCCCCCCGAGTGGGTGCCTTCACTGGTGCTTGAACGACAACCTTATTTAGTTTAATTTCCACTAGTTTTGCCTCGTCAGTTCGCCGCTTCTGAAATGTCTCCCTGTCCCGCTTCTTGATTCTCTCACAGTTGTGGACTGTTACACTTTGTATCTCTGCCCACCCTTTGGCTTCAATTCCCACAATTTTATCTAGTGCCTTCTGGACCTCTTTTGGTAGTCCCCTCTTTACAATAAAATAGAAAAATGGTAATGTCTCAACTCTCCACATTTCCTGGAACTTAAGAATAAACCTAACAGGGTCCCCATCATCACCCATTGTGCACTGCATTAAAGAATGTAAGTCATGGGTACCTGGGTGCATCCTTCATAGGGCAGTCCATACCCTTGCCCTTACCTCATCAAAGGATGCTCCATCATGTTCTTTATCTGCATGACTTACCCCAGCCCTTGCCCATATGTCCCCAGCCTGGTCCCCAGCTATGGTGACCAGTAAACCCTTAGAGTCTCCTAGTGCTAAGACTACCCCTGCTGTTTGTTTTTCAAATTCATTGATCCATTTACTAGATCTATCCATAATCTGGGCGAGAGCTTTAATCAAATTATGTGTTTCCATTTGAGGCCATGGCACATACTGCGGTATCTCTATTTCTTTATGTATTAGAGGCATCTGCTTATCTATTTTGTTTTCTACCCCTTTAGTATTCTTCTGACCTTCAACTACCATGATTAAATCTGGTCTATTTCTTGGTCTGTCTGTCCTCACTGCCTCTTGTGGCAGGTACGGGTTTCTCGCCACCTCCTCTCCTTGATCTCCTTCTTGCCCTGCTTCTTCATTATTTCTACCACCTTGATCTTCCCCTCCATTTTCCCTTGCTTGTTCTACTTCTTGTCCCTGGACAATCCATACCCTCTGCCCATCATCTTTTTCAACACAAACATTTCTTATTGCCCCAGGGTTAAACCTAAAAAAAAAAATCTCCTAACTTCCAATCCCCTGTTTTCTGTACCAGTACCCTTATTTCTGGTGATACTTCTTCAAGTTCTTGTAACCTGACCAACCTTTCCTGCAATGCTCTTAACTCGTTGTCTATGTCTATGTGTGCACCCTCTGGGTACACCAATGCGACAGGCATATTAGAGCATGTGTATGGGTTATATGGAGGTGCAAAAGCTCTTGGGTCCCCCATTTAGTTGCTAATCCTGATAATCCTGTTGACACTTTCTCTACCTCTGGAGGCTTATAGACTGAGTTTTTATACCCTACTGCAGGTTTAGGCGTTACATGGTATTTCCCCATACATTGGATCTTTTTTTTCACTTTCCTAATCTTCCATATCCTCAACTAATTGCCAGAGATCTAGAATCTGTTCTCATTTTTTTTGGGCTTGTTCCCTTCATATTTTGCTGCTACAAAGATGGATATTCTTTCTAGTATGTTTCTGTTATGGGAGACCTGCTCTGGCCAGGAGCAGGACGCCCCCCTTCCTTTGTTTCTACTATCCTTTGTTTATTCATTCTGTCACAACACAGTGGCAGAACACTATGCATGTGTTTTATTGGAGTTCCTTTCTCCATAATGTTGCGCGCATCCCTAATGCTTCACTTAGGCCCTATTGCATACTTCAGCTTTTTTATACAAAAATACAGATCAACCCACTTTTTCCCCGCCCCCTTTTACACTTTCTCCACTTTGATTTCACACATACACACACACACCACAACTCATCCACCTTTCTTCCTTTTTTACCACAAAAAACAGCAAGAGAAAATATTCAAAAAATAATTTACTAAAATCCAGGCCCATTCCTTTATACCGAGCCACTACTTTTGTAATACCACTTATTGCTTTTATCGTCATAAGAACAATAATGTGTGGTACTACCTTCTCAACCTATTATGGCTGAGGATCCCTTACCTGCCAGTCCTTATAAGCTGGGGATCCCTTTCATCTCAGTCTTTTACATGCTGACAATCTCTTTAATCTCTGTCTTTTATATGCTGAGGATCCCTTTCATCTCAGTTTTTTATATGCTGAGGTTCCCTTTCCATCCAATCTACTCCTTTACACATCACCTGAAATCCAATCCAATCTATCCTGTCCAATCTTATTTCTTATCACCAAAAGTCTTATTTCATACTATATCACCAATACTACATCACCAAGTCCTATGCCATAACACATCACCAAGTCCTATTCCATCTATTCCATTGACCTCGTACATCCTCCACATCACCAAATATTTTATTCACATCACCATATCATGCATACACTTCACCATATCATACATACATGTTCCAATTTTGTTATCACTTGCAAGAGTATACTCACCTGTGTACACTCGAGTATTCTCTGTTACAAAGCTGGCCTGTCTTTCTCTCTGGAACCACGCCCTGCTTCAGTGAGTGGAGAGGATTTCTTTAAAAATGGCTCCAACTAAAACCTCTCAGGATACACATGTTTTTTGATTTGGAGGACTGCTCTCTGCAGATGGGCATGTCTCCTTCCTGGTGACAAGGCCTGGGCTTTGCAAAGTACGGGGGAAGATTGAGATCACGTCGAGGTCACCACTGAAAGGGAATCCCTGTAAGGGTACCCCTACTTCTAAGTTTGTACCTTAATTATGCTCACACCAGAATGAATGGACCCCTCTAGGGAATTAAGGCCAAGAGTCTATCTTGCAAAAGATAACAAACGTTAATCTTTACAGAAAATGAGGATCGGGAATGCGGGGGGGGACAAAGTACTATGCTCCCCGACCAGCATTCTGTCTTCCTTGGCTGGCTCCTGCAGACTAATGGCAAGCCGGAGCCTTTATATCCTCTTCAACTTGGTCTCTGGATACCGGCAGAGATCCTCCAAAACGCTTGTTCTGCCTTAAAAGTGATGCTGCAGTCTCCAGTTTGCATGGCCAGGTTTACATTTAGACCAACCTATGTAACATGCTGCTGCCTCTGCAGGAATACATTGTAACCCTTGTTTAGCATCATTTGCTATGTTAACACTTCACTCCAAATAATTATTTTATCTGGTCCAGTAATTCTCATAAAAACCCTTATTTTTACATAATGTTACATTGTGTGCATGAGCACGTACATTCTCCTATTCTTAGTCTGCATGGGCTTTTGATTGACAGAAACAGCTGCCCAGCCACTTTGTGTGCTCTGCAAGAGTTATCTCGGTGACGCAATGCATGTAGTCTACTTTTAGTACAGGCTGCATTCACTGTGTGCTTTGAGCAAAGCTAACTACAATTCTAACAGTTTTACTAATATATTCATCTAAATAGTTATTTGCACCTTATATTTCAATCCTAACTATCTTTCTTTAGTGACCCTCCTCCCCCATGGACTCTTGTAGTGCTTAGAAAACAGTTAACAGAAGTCTTACCTAATTCTAAAGTGCTTGTGTAGTTTGAGAATTAAGGAAATCACCAGGCTCCTTTCCAACACCAGCCACATGTTTTTTTCTTCTTCCATGGTCAATAAACAATCACCATTAAGTTGACCAGTAATAAAGCAACGATTGGCATTCAGCGCCAAAACAATATTTGGGCTTGTTTAGAATGGCAACACATTCTGGCACTGCAGACCTGCAAAAGACTCCCTTTCCACAAAATGCCATCTCCAGATCCAATTCATTATGCAGGTGGCAAAACAAAGAAAGGCATTTCTGAGTCTACCGTGTGATAAACTAATTCCAGGAGCATAATGATCTGTCTTCATTTCCCTGAAAAAGTTACAGAGAAATACAATTGATAAGTAAATAGGCTAGTGTGAAAGGAAAGAGAATAAGACAGTTGTACTTTGTTGTGGCGTACATAATTAAGTTCTGCTATTTTTTATTTTGATGGTACTGTTCACTCCTCATCGTACCACTTTAGTCCTGCTCCACAGTTTCTCTCTCATTGGTCCTGTCTGCCTTGAGACGTGTAAATGACTCAATCAGCTTCATTCTTTGCACAACCTACACCAATCCTCTGCATATTGGTGGCCGTTATTCTTGCCATTTTGTTTTGGAATAGTTGTGTGGATTAGTGCCAGGAGATAGAAGTATCTAGGCCTGATGGTCTGAATGAACAGAAAAAGAGGGAATGCTGGTGTCACTTTCTAGCCTCAATTGTTGTGATGGCCTTGGTCTTGGCCTCGCGCGTGCGCATGTTGATGCGCAGTAATAATAGTCGGACATGGAGCTTCTCAACATATTCTTTATTTCCTTCTCATTTCACTGGTTGACCCTGCCCTCCTGCGTTACTTCCCTCCTTGTCGCCCGCCTCCCAATTGCCCCGGAACTAGAGTGTCAACATGACATCCCCCCAATTTAAACAGTTACCCAACAGGGGTGAAGAACAAACAGGAACACTGTTCACTAAGCCATTTCCTCAATGAGGCGGCAAGGCTTATTCCTGGCTCTCTGAGGTCTAGAGCTGAAACGTTCAACAGAACCGCTGGCTCCTGATCTCTCACCTTGGTCCTCTTGCTCAGAGGCCTCAGAGTCCTCTTGGTCTCCGTTGTCATGGATCATCGATACATAGTCAATGGGTATCTCCACTCTTCCACTCAGTCTCCGTGACCCCGACATGAGAACCTTCTTGAAATGCAAGGGATTTTGCGTGGTCAGTCCCTTGTCTGCTTGGGCCGTGATCATCGAGCCCCTCTTTTCCAGTATGATCAGCGGTTCTTCTTAAAAAGCAGCTGTATGCTTGTGAGTCTTACAGCAACTACGTCCCCTACTTCAAGTTAGGGGCCTCAGGCCTTACGACGACCTTCTGCATGCTCCTTCATGCAATCTTTCGCAGCATGCTCTCGTTCCCTCATTTTGGTGTCCAGTGGTGACCGGTCCTCCTGGGGACTGGCCTGGGCCAGTCGGGTCCTGATGGTTCTACCAAACATGACCTCCGCTGGCATTTTCCCAGTGGTGCTGTGTGGTGTGCTTTGGTAATCCCTCAACAGTTGGTGGAGCGCTTTCTCATAGGGTTGTCCCATCGCCGAGCCACCTGTAGTGCTCTCTTCAGATTGGCCAATAACCGTTCAATCATGCCATTGGCCTGGGCCCATAAGGGGGTGACCTTGTGATGATGGAACCCCATCTACTCGCTGAATTTCGTGAAGCTATGTCCATGAACGGAGACCCATTGTCTGTTTTCACTTTCTGAGGAACACCGTAGGCTGTGAAGATGCGGTCCAACACGTGGTGGGCTGCGGTGGACTATATAATTTGAGCTTCCGGATACCTTGAATATTCATCCATGACGGCCAATACATATCTCCCCCCTTCGATAGGAGCGAAGAAGTCAGTCGCCACTGCTTCCCATATGCCCCCCAGCAGTTTGGACATTCTCGATGGCTCTGGATGTCGATTTAACATGAGAAGGCAGTGGGGCACTGTTTCAGGAGTTCCTCCACCATGGTGTCTAGCTGTGTAACAAGGACAGGTAAGGCTTCAATTTTGCAAATAATTCTTATTCAAACTATTATTGTGTTCCCTAGCAATCACCCTGGTTAGAAGAACACTCTTTCACTTCATGATGCTATTTTCCCTGGGTAGTGCTGTTGCAGCGCCTATCTAAAAGGGATA
Source organism: Ambystoma mexicanum (assembly GCF_040938575.1). NCBI lineage: Eukaryota > Metazoa > Chordata > Amphibia > Caudata > Ambystomatidae > Ambystoma > Ambystoma mexicanum. The sequence goes on from NC_090934.1 coordinate 264,679,765, forward strand.
GGAAGAGCAGAACTAGCCCTAATGCTACAATGAATGTACTACAGCTTTGAATTATTGGCTATACACATTTATAAAAAGCGGTTAGGGATGTTTGTTCCCATACCGTATTCATTGGATGGTCAAGCAGTTCACGTGGCACTAATTTTTGGAAAACACTTTATTCACCCTCTGCGAGGTGTGCTTGGTCCATCCAAGAATGTGTTTTCATAAAAACAATGTGGAGTGGTAATAGCAAGTACATGTTGCCTCTCTGCTTGAATGTAGACCTTGAAAACTGTGCATATCTATGCTTCAATTGGCATTCCCTCCAATAGATCGCAGTAATCACTCTGTGCGATGCCCTGTGGCAAGAGGGTTTTGTGGACGAGGAGGCGCTTCTTTTTGGCTTTTTGGCCATTTGTCATCTGCTATGAACGAACTCCACCGGCAGGAACATCACTTCTCGGTACGAACAAAAAATCGCCCAGAAGCAAGAATGTACGCTACAACCACAGTTGGGGCTCCTCCTTCCTGATTGTTGCACCACTGGTGGACACAGGAGGCGGAGCAGTTCGTCCCTTTGTTTTGCCACCACTGAAGGCAAAATCAGAAGATTGATATACTTCAGAAGACTACTTACTGTCCTGAAGAAGATGGTCCGAACCACCTTGACCATTGAAACCGGTCGACATTTTGTGGCCATTTTGTGGCAATGGGGGCTCTGTTGTCCACTGAGATATCCCTATGAATCAAAAGGGATACACAAGGATGACATCAGTACTTCACTCACATTACGTGAGCATTTTAGGTATCCCAGCTAGACGGGAACGTTTTTAGATACCATAACCACAACTTCTGTATGTGTCCAACCAGACGCCCTAGGTTGAATACAAAATTTAATTTAAATACCACGGCTACCGGATAGTCCATGCTAAGCTAAACTGGCTGTTTTGACAATGATCTAATAACCAGTCTTGCCATTTGCAGCAGCTTAGAAGTTTGTTTTTTAATCACTGGCTGCTCCCCCACGATCGAACTTAGGTTTCCCCATAACATTGGTTAGACAAGGGACACTTTCCCTCTATATCTATCTCTTTTATATAGGCGTTGCATCACACACCATCCAGGGTCAGGCACCCCTGCCAGGGACAGGGTGTTCTTCTGTTATGGTTAGATAGCACACTGGGTTCCCACTAGGTTCTTTCAGCGGTTATTATCTACTTCACAGCCGGTGATAAGTTTATTCTATGATACTTTTCTTGTGTACAACAATATTTACAAATGTAGAACCATGTTTCACACGGGAAAGCTATTTATCACAGGTAGATGCCACCACCACACTGAACCAATGACAGCCCTCTGTGTTGCACCGCTGGGGCACACATATGGCCCAATTACAATTACGGTGGTATTTGCTTCACTAATACCGCCCCATTGAATTACCATTACTGCCTGCATTAATGGTCATGTATCTCATGGTTCAAGGTTATTATTATTCACCGCTATGGAGTCCCATACGACTCCATTGGGAATAGGCCGAATTTCATCATGGTCCATTACCACCACATTTAATGGAGTTGTTATTAACTCCGCATCAAAATAGGCTTTTTTTGTTATATAAGTTAAGAAACCCATAATCATGCAGACTGGTAAAAGAGTCAGTATTCCAAAATAGCACCTGTTTTGCCATTACTGCATAATGAGCTCCATATTTGCACACACGAAAGAGAGTGACTGAGAGCATGTGACACTGTCGCAAAAGTGAAAACAAAAGAAAAGGAACAATGAAACAGAATGACATTGGGCCTCATTACGAGTCTGCCGGTACCGGTAAACTTGCCCGTACCGTAGTTCCCGGACCGGCAAACTATGGCTTGTGCTCGCGGGTGCCTTTCTGCCCGCCAGGTGGGACCTGGCAGGCAGAAGAGCACCCGCGAGCACAGCATGTCGGATGCACCAGCACCATTCATAACGGTGCCGGTGCATCCCACCTCCCCATTCCCATTGAGCCCTTGGGAGCATTCCATTCGGGCGCCCGCGAATGGGCAATTACCGGGTCTGGCAGGGCCGTAATGACCCGGTAATTGCCCATTCGCGGGTGCTGGAAATTTTCAGAAGTTTGGTGGCAGCCTGCCGGTTTTACCGGCAAGGCTACCGCCAAACTTCTAATGAGGCCCAATTGTGTGGGGTTAGATGTCAGCCGCATGGCTCATATTTAAGAATCAGAAAGCACTATACAGAGAACAGACAGGCTTAACTAACAGTAATCCAACGGGATCAGATATTAGGTGAAAAACTAGGCCATCCTTTACAAGGTCTTCACAGGCCCAGATATTAAGCAAGGAGCAGACCTGCCTATATTTGAAAATCCAAAACCCGGTGATTTCCATCTGGGTACATTTAAATATTACTGTTTTGTTAATAATTAAAAATGACTGCACATATGTGTTCTGTTTAATTATTAGATCATCATATATTATCTAGGTCAAAGGCAGGTTTCATACATTTTTCATTAAAAAGCTATAGACAAGGCACAGTGAGGTAACATTAGTTGCCATGGATCACTGTAGTTAAGTGGTGAAGCCAGGATTTCAGACCTGTCTGCGACTTAAGCACTTGACTGCATGTCTTCTCAGGCATATTTGATGGAGTGTGGGAAAATGTTTCTCTTTTAAGAATACTCTATATTACAACAACCCACTTGAGGACTCTCAGTACATACCTGACGATATGACCTAATCACACACAAAATCATCAGGTCAATCGTTACAGTTATTTCCTAAATTTCGTTACAGTTATTTCCTAAATTTAACGTTATCAGTCGTATAACTAAATCCTAATAAAACATCTTTACAAATATATAAATCTAAGTGAATATGTTAAGCAAAACAGTTTAATTGTACCTTTTGCCCTTGCCGCCCTCTTGAATAGAGGAGGAAAACAAATGTCAGAATGCAAAGTAAAGCAAGCTTAAAAATTATCTTTAGGTTTTGCAAACATACTCTCAACACTTAAAGCCCTGTAACAAACACATTTTAACTGTCTCATTTCCATTACGTGTTATTTGATATAATGAAAAAGAGAGACGGTTCAAATGTTTTAGTCTTGAAAAAGGGCAAATACTTGGATATTTATCTGGAGCTTTAGTTTGGCTTCCCGATGCAAAATAAGTGGTGCTTATTTATTTATTTTCATTTTTAAGTAGGGTGCTACATTCCCGAGGGCCTCAGAGCCAGCAAGCAAGAGGAAAGCAAGGCAACAAAAGTACAGTGAGATCAATCAGCAGAAAGAAGTTAGTCAACCAGATGAATAGGTTGCTAGGTTTGTAAAAGATTCTGCAAAATAAGAGGTGTTGCTAGGTTTGTAAAAGATTCAGGGCTATGCTAATGTCAGGACTGTCAGGATTCGGGGCTAGTTAGCCTTTTGGTTGTAGCCCCTGAGTTTCTATCCAGTGGGTACGGGGGCTACAACCAAAGGTCCCGGGGCTATAGCCCGCCTAAACCCTTCTAGCAACGGCTCTGGGTAATGCCCCTCAGTTCTTATCATGTATCATTACAAAGCGGTGTTAAGAGTTTAATAAAGGGCCCAGTGGGGGCCCTGTGAGAATTGCTGCCTGAGCTGCAGCATCACGTCTCTCTCATAGGAATCCTGTGATCTCTACCAAGGCAAGACAGCAGCTGTATTCCATTGCAGCCCCTAATAAACCTGGAGATGGTGTGCTCTTCCCGGGGACCCGCATGAAAACCCGGAGGCTCCGGGACAATTCCGGAGGTTAGGAAGGTCTTTTCAGGAGGCACTTCAGGTTTGGGACTTACACAGCAGAGATGTCCATCCTCACAATACGTCTGAACATTTCCAGCTGAACTGTACTTTTTGTACTCCAGGAAGGAGGATCGATATGTTTGTGCGTCAGTCCAGAGACTGACTAGTTCCTAAATTATATTTGTTCTGATTTTCTGCTGTCCAAGTCCGTGAGACATCAGCGCGTGCTACTGCTTTCCTCTCTGGAGTCCTTGCTGCGAGCCCCTGCCCTCCATGACAAAAGCCCCCTTGACCTGGCTCTCGATGTTGGAGTTTGTGGGCTAGGAACATTGAAATATTACATGTATTGGCGGTTTCAGGGGTGATGTGTGCTGTCTGTCATGTGATTCAGATGCAGAAGCATAGTACATCTATAGAGGCCAGGCTAGAGGCCCTTTAAGGCAGCCCATAAACCGGCCCAAAACATCCCAGCCTATTGGGTAAAAGGAATTCGTATTGAAGTCAAAGTGTTTGATGGGGAAGCAAGAGTGCGTAATCAAGGCCTGCTCTGTGCTGCAGGGAGGAAAGGCCGGCACAGAACCGAGATGCTCACTGGGCATGACTAGGGGTGCCACTTTGAGGCCGAACGAAGCAGGATCATGTTTGTTTTCTCGCTCTCTCTGTGACTGACATGTAGCTAATCTCATCCTCTGGCATCCCACAGCCCATGCTCCATCTCTGTGAGTGCTGCCTGCGGCCCAGTCCCGCCGCAGGACTGGACAAGGTCGTCAGAAATTAGGTCTCGGCCCAGAATTGTTTGTGACTTCATGACAGTAGGAAGAATCGTCTTTTCCACCCCATCATTTGAGCACCCTGCATCGTATAAGCCATACGTCTTAGGCGAGGAAAAATAAGCATTGGCAATGCCAACAGTTTGGACTTTTGTGTAGGCATGGGAAAGGCTCTTGCCAGGCTCAGCCGTAGTGGTATTAACTGGCCAGCCGGTATAATGGTAGCATGTGCAAAATGGTGACAGTACCGGGGCATCTAATAGCAGTGCCTGGCAAATGCCTAATACTTACACACAAGCCAACACTGTTGGCTTTGCCAATGCTTGTTTTTAACAGTACTTCAGTGAAGGACACGTAGTTAAGTCATTAACTCTCAGAAGACTGCTTTGAAAAAACACTGGCAGGCACTTCCAGTGCAACGTTTGATGGTAAGGCTTGATTAAAGGGAGCTCAAAGAGTTCTCATGAAGTGTTTTTGGGCGGTGGGGGGGCAGGAACTGGGTGGGCATGGCCATAGGGTTAAGCATTGCCATGGGTAGTCAGTGCCGCAATGTTCCCTCTAAGCTGTGCGCATGTGCGCTTGCCCAGCTTCCTTCTGGGTGCCGCTCAGAAGATTTTTAGCAGTGCACACAGACAATTCTCACCTATACAAAAAAAAATTAATAAGGCACAAGCCACAGCAATTACCTGACAGTTTCTTTCTCTTAAAATAAGCAACTAGTTTTCATATTCTGCTAATTTGAATTACTCTACTATGGCACCTACAATCCCTAACAGCAAAATACCACACAAGAGGTTACAAACTAATATGAAAACTGGCTCCACGAATAGAAGAATCTAACCAAGATATGCCTGCACACATTAACCAAAGATTTTCCCTCCACACCTATGACTCCTAAACCTGACTCTACCACACCCTTATGACTTTAACTTCTGCCCCAGAGTACATTAAGATACTACTGGACAACCTTGACTCTTCCTCTCTTGGCTCTGCGAATGGTTAGCAGACGCATACCTATCTCCACTTGTTTTATGTTTGTTGTAACATGAATAACGTTCACGTGCCAGAATGTCTGGTAGTCATTGTGCCTTATGAAAAGCGTCACCCCCACTACATAATTGAACTACCAGCTCAAATATCGGATACTGGCTGTAAGTAAGCAGGCTACTTGGATGTGTAACCAAATCTCATACTTCCTCTTCTTTGTACATCTGTCACACAACTGCTTTGAAGTGGTCCCCTTGTAAGTTAACGCATTATAAAACTCAAATATTATTTTGCCCTATAAAGATTTTGAAAAGACAAATGTGTTGCTCACTGTCTCCTACTTCCGCATTACTACCATTACCCTATAAGTAGAGAGCGACATTGCAATATCATTTACTTACCCTACAAGGGATAATGGGTATGGACTATGCCTGGGATTACTCGACCATATTATCAGTGCACCGGATATTCAGACAGAAGAATGCTTTTAAAAAAATATGCTTCATTTCCAGGTGTTCATAGTTCTTTGGGCATAGACCGTAACACATTATATGCTAACTTGCTTCTATACAAAAATAGTTTCAACTGAGCCCTTGTGTAATCCTACACAATGATATAAGGGTGGGTTGGGGTATGTTGCAAATAATCTTGTATGCGCTGCAAAAGAATTGTGTACATGCAGAGTCATGATATTGTTAAAATTCACATCATATGTTGTCATTTTAATATGCCTTGCTTGCAAAGTATGGTGGGTCTGTCAATATCCCAGTGAGTGTTTACTGCTACAATCCTTTACTTTTTACAGTTCTCTATAATAATAATAATTTTGCATTTATATAGCACTACGAACTCTCAGGCATCGGAGCGCTGCTTATTATTACCCATGGTGTGTGGTGCTCATTTATTGACCTCAGAAGGATGAAAGGCTGAGTTTGGCACTGCCAGGATTCAAACCTGCATCAGCAGGCTCTGCACAGATGGCAAAGCGAGCGCTCTACTCACTGTGCTATCGGACCAACTGGTCTATCAACTAGTATTGGAGGCAAGCACAGGGGCCGGGGAAGGGTATGAGTGGATGCATCACTCCTTGCGGGGGATGAACAAAGCGGCAAATTCCAATGACCAAGTCAGACGTTTCAGCAATACACTGAAGGAAATGTGCTGCATGTTTGCTAAAGGATAGGGAATTATAGTACCAATCTAGACAACAGCGCCTTCTTTTTCTTTCTATGCTCAACTGCTGTGGGCTTTTCAATATAGCCATGCGGTCTGTTTTTGCAGTTTCTAGCATATCCCTGCATCTTATCTAACTGATCAAAAAGAATTACAGATGAGGGATCCATAGTTACAGAAGAAGGCACTAAATCGGTTGTATCTCTGATGAATTGATGCAATTACCTTAAAAAAGCATGCATATGTGATTTTCTTCAACATAGCTCCAGAATAAACCTCAGAAAGGCTCTTGTTTAATTTTATCTAGGCTTATGGTGCGGAAGGGTGGGAAACACTATACACTTTATTATGTGCCTTGTCATTTCACTCCCTATGTCAGGGTTACAAGCAGGACTCTAATCAGCTTTTGCTCCCTACTTGGAGTCAAATGATTTTTATGGGAGTAAAAAAGTTATTAGTTTTGCCAATAGGGATACTTTATGCTTATTAAAAAGATGTTCTTTCCCCATAAAATTCCTCTTGAGATTGGGCATTAATATTATTAGAGTTCCTTCCTTCCTATGCCACTGCTCTACTGTTCACTAATTCGAAAAAATATCAGTGGAGCTTTGTGGGTTGAAACAATGATATGTTCATTGTTTCTCTTTTTTGTTAGGCACATTTTGCTTTTTAGGGAGTAAAAATGCATGGTGCATATGTCTTACCTCTAAGGATGGTGTTATCACTATCTACAGGAGAGCGTAATGTGGATAAGTAAGCAGAGGCACAGGAATTTTGGATCATCATTTTCTAAGGTGAAGTTATTCTGATACAATTATCATCCTTACACAAATTATTAGAAGCACGTTCTCCTGGTGCTTTTAACTGCAATTAATCCATCGACAAATGTATTCTGAGTTTCTTGACAGCCACATCAGTTATGACAAGAGATATTTGTGTTTTGTAATACAAATGAGTGATTTTCCAGTGGCATAAAACATACACATTTTTCTCTGCACAGAAGTATGTTTGCAAGGTACTGTGGCAGATATTGAAGGCTTGGACGGGTTGATGAGTTTTCTGTATAATCACATATGATATATTTGATTTTAGTTTATGTGTTTGGAAAAGTGTTGTAAGATTTTTTTAAGAATTGCAGTGGCTCGGAAGAGGAATTCCTTTCGAAACTCTGTTCTGCGACGGTAGCTCATAAAGTGTCTTTCCTCATTAGTCAGTTTCGCACATGGAAAATAATGTGCGCACAACAGCCAACCGGTTCCGCACATAGAGAAAAATAATTAGAGGGAACATTGGTCAGTGGGTGAGCAAATAAGCAAAGAACACCTACAGGAAGCTGTGTGCCCCTCCTCATACGCCATTCCTCCATATCTGTACTCTAACGCAATAGTTTCGACATAGAGGTGTTGCAAGCGACACCTACTAGCCCAAACTAAAAATCTGCTTTGCATTGGTGAGGGCAGTAAGAGCTCCTCCAGATAATTCTTTTTATTTTTTTTTCATTTTTATTGAGTTTATGAAAACGCATCAAACACAAGCAACAAGTGGTCCGACACTTGGATCAAACCGACAACATATCAAGGTCACCACAAGGTCATACCAGGCCAATATAGTGTTTTGTGCATTCTGACGTCCAGGTCAATATAGTGTTTTGTGCATTCTGCCCTCCAGGCCAATATAGTGTTTTGTGCATTCTGACCACCGGGCCAATATAGTGTTTTGTGCATTCTGCCCTCCAGACCAATATAATGTTTTGTGCATTCTGCCCTCCAGGCCAATATAGTGTTTTGTGCATTCTGACCTCCGGGCCAATATAGTGTTTTGTGCATTCTGCCCTCCAGGCCAATATAGTGTTTTGTGCATTCGGCCCTCCAAGCCAATATAGTGTTTTGTGTATTCTGCCCTCGTGGTCAATATAGTGTTTTGTGCATTATGACCTCCGGGCCAATATAGTGTTTTGTGCATTCTGCCCTCCAGGCCAATATAGTGTTTTTGTGCATTCTGCTCCCCAGGCCTACCTTGTGTAATCTGTATCTCGGCCTACGGTACCACATGCTCCAGGCACATGAGCAACACCCTTACCTCCAAATCTCACAGCACAACGAATTCACACACAATATGTACTCTCTGCCCCTCCTCGCCTGCCTAGTTAGCACACTACTCACCCTAAAGACTACACCTCACCCTTTTACCACACAGCACTACCACCACTATCAAATCACCTCGAGTCTCCAACACACGATGGACTTCTTGCCCAAGCCTTCACACACCTCAAATAACACTGCACTGATACCTAACCTCAGCCACAGACTAGCAGACTCAGAGCCCGCACCACCCCTATCCACCACCATGCCACCACTACACTCACACCACACAGAAACTGCAGACTCAGCTTACACACCTCCAAAGTGCACACACCCCACCACCAAGACAATACCTCTATTTGCTACAGATCTAAACCCACGCTCACCACACCTAGCGGTAACTCATACTCTCAATGTACCGCTGTACCCAATGCAGTCACCCACACCATCACAAAAAACTCCTGCCCAGCACTATACAAATGCGCCTTAATCAATGTACGATCACTCAATGCCCACGCATTAGAAGTAAATTACTTAATAGCTACCCAAAACCTAGACCTACTCACTATCACCGAGACCTGGCTCAACGAAGGCTCTGGCCCAGCCATCACACTAGCCCTACCACAAGGGTATGCCATCCTCAGACAAGACAGGATAGCAAAAACAGGAGGGGGGGTAGCCATTATTCACAAAGACACACTACCCATCAGAATCTTACCCCATCAAGAGGAAGAAACTATAGACATCCTATCAGTCAAATTAGCACTCTCTCCAAATAGCACAATAAATATTCACACTTTATCCCGTCCACCCGGACCAACCACTAACTTCACAGACAAAGTCAATCACCTCCTAGGAAACAACCTTAAAAAATCCACTAAGACACTACTTATAGGTGACCTTAACTTAGGATTCAATGATCCCAAGGATAAAACTGCTATCTCCCTAGCCAAAGACATCCAAGACCTAGGCTTCTCCCAAAAGATCACTTCGCCTACTCATGCAAAAGGACGCATCCTATATTGGATTATAGACCATAACTGTAACACAGACATCACCTCCAATACCAGTCACCCATGGACAGACCACAACCTTCTCCTATTTGACATCCCTGTCACATCAAGCCCCAAAGTGCCTACTAAAGCACCAGCGACCTTAGCCAGAAGCGCCAAAAAACTCACCGCTGACAACGTCGGTGCACTCCTCAATCTGCCATGCCTAGTGCCCCCATTCTCCACAGACCCCAACATCCTCGCAGAAATATTGAAAGACACCATTACCATGGCTGTTAACACCGTTGCCCCATTGGAAAACAAAAAAGAAAAAAAATCCTTCCACTCCAACTCCTGGTTCACAGAGGAACTTCAGACCGTGCGCAAGGACAAACGCATGGCGCTTAATAACTGGCAGTCTAACCCCTGCGATACCACAAAAGCCAACTTCAAATCCATAGCAAAAAAATACAAAGACGCAATCTTCCTTGCCAAATCTGAAGCCTACAACCACCGCATTGCCTCTGCCAACTCTCACTCTAAAGAACTTTTCAATATATTCAAAGAACTAACCGTACCACCTACATGCCCTGATGAAATTATCAAAGACGAGGCATGGTGTATAGGCATTCAATCAGACATGCTTGCAAAAATAAACCTCCTCCAAAGCAAAATATCCAACCACTTCAATACTCTACCTAAGCAAAGCGCGCATGCACAGATAAAACCCAAGGTAAAAGTAGGAAACATACCCAAATTTGCATTTACCAAAATCTCCAAAGCAGAAGTCATAGACATCCTCAGGCACCTCAAACCCTCACAATGCAAGGGTGATATATGCCCCCCTCAAATCATCAAAGACTGCGCTGAACCACTCGCCCCTCTTCTCACAGCATTTGTCAATGCATCCTTCACAACAGGCATAGTTCCTGACAGCCTTAAATAGGCCTGGGTACGCCCTCTCTTAAAAAAAACAACGCTAGACCCTGCCAACCCTAACAACTACCGACCCATAACCACAGTCCCTTTCCTCCTGAAACTACTTGACAAAGCCACCCACAGAAAGATTCAACTATACCCCGAATTTAACGCTATCTTGGGAAAAAGACAATCTGGATTCCGCAAGGGACACAGAACTGAAACCGCACTTCTAGACCTAAAAAACGAAATCACCAACATCCTAGACAAAGGCAAGCCCGCTCTCCTCCTTCTCCTTGACCTCTCAGCTACGTTTGATTTGGTAGACCACACTACACTTACCAGTCACCTTACGCACGCTGCACACTTCTCAAATGACGCAGCATCTTGGGTAACCTCATTCCTAGAGGGCAGAGCTATGAAAGTGTTCTCTAGCACAGCACATGCAGCACCCTCCATTATCCACTGTGGTGTCCCACAAGGTTCCTGTACTGCTCCCACGCTCTATAATCTTTTTACCAAGCCTCTCTTTGATAAACTAGACGGGCTAGGGATCACCTACACAAATTATGCCGACGACACGCAGGTTCTCCTTCCCTTGACAGGGAACTATCACCAAGACGCCACTACCAGACAGCAAATCTACGCTACCATACAAGCATGGATGGCTACCAATGGCCTCTGCTTGAACAGGAATAAGACCGAAATCCTCATACTAGGACAGAAATCCACCCTCTATAACCTCAACCCACTGTATATCAATTTCAACATAGACAATTGTATCATCCCAGTGCTATCCTCAGTCAAAACACTGGGGGTTCACATAGACGCCACACTATCTATGGACAAACAAGTCAGCGCCATAGTCTCGGCCTCTGCACTGAGCACCAAACTCATTAACGGAATAAAACCATTCCTAACCAAGGATAACTGCCTCTCCATCGCCCGAGCAGCTATAGGAGCCAAACTAGACTATTGTAATGCGCTCCTAGCCGGCACCTCCAAAAAAAACCTATCTAGGCTCCAAACAACCCAAAACAACGCTCTCAGAGCAGCCCTTAGCATACCAAAAAGAGAGCACATCACACAAGCCAGAAAGACAGCTCACTGACTTCCAGTCAAAGACCGTATCTCTTTCAAAATTCTCACAACCACCCATAAATGCATCAACCTCTCAGCTCCCCCTTACTTATCTGACACGATAGGTAGATCTCATTCCACGAGACCAAGAAGATCTCAATACACCAATCAACTAGCAATACCTCGCATCAACAGAACCAAGGCAGGAGGCATAGGCTTCCCCTTCCTCGCACCCAAACTCTGGAACGCTCTGCCTTCTGACCTCAGAGCTGATACATCTCTACTTTCCTTCCGAAAAAAACTCAAAACTGTCCTATTCAACTAACTCTGTCTCATGTTCTACTGCTGCTCTATGTATATCTGAAAAAATATATATCGTCCAATGTGACCGTACGGACATGAACTGTATGTAACTAAGTATAAGCAACACTGTAACTAGCCCCACAATGTCCTCGGCCTGTTGTGCGCTCAACAAATGCGAATAAATAAATAAATAAATAAATAAATAAGGTTTTGTGAGAACAGATTGTGCCAGTGCATTACCACGTGTCCCCCAGCCTCCCGATGACCCCCCCTTCACATTTCACCACAAGTTCAGCTGTTTATCACTTTAGCTATTGACACCATCAGAGGGTCTTCTGTGTCTTACATTAAGTACGTAGATTTTGTTAAAAGTAATATTCCTTGTTCAGTAGAGCTCTGTTGCATTGGAGTTGTCCTGCACACATTTTATCAGTGATCATATTTAGCACCGAAGTCAGCCCATGCCATTTCAACAGAGCTATCATCTTTGTGGATGGCCGCGGTTAGACAGTCCATTCGATATAAGCTCTGTGCTACATTGCTCCATTCTGTTTTCCTTGGGAGAAGTTCTCTTTCCAAAATATTGCAAGGCATGTCCTGTTGGCTCGGAGCAGGCCATGAACCATCTTTGGCAATCTCATAACTTCATCATCTTGTTCTTCTAAACCAAACAAAATTAGCATTAGTACTTTGTCCCTTATTACCCAGTCTAGTAATCCAACTAAGGACCTCATCCCAGTAAGATTGGACTGCTGTGCAACCCCACCACATGTGCCAGTAGTCGGCTTTCACCCCACATTCATGCCAGGAAAAGGGGCTTACTCCTTGGTACATCTTTGCGAGTCTGACTGGGTCATATTACCATCTATACAGGAGTTTTATACTGTGGAGTTTGTATTGGCAAGCAATGTATGTTTGTGCGGTTTTCCTACATATCTGAAGCCAAGTGCGCAGAGAAAACTCCTGTTCCATGTCGGCTTCCCATTTTAGTTTTAATTTGTTGGATGGATGTTTTTTCGTCTCTACTAAGGCTCTATATAGTGCGCCTATCAAACCACTGGTACCTGTACTAGTGTCTAGGATCTTCTCAAAGGGAGTAAGCTCTCTCTGTAATTTGTCTTTCCAGATTTCTCTGGTCATGACTCCCTTCAGCTGTAAGTATAAAAAGACTGGAAGTGGTCCTAGCCCGAGTGCCTCCTCGAGTTCCTGTATCGTAAGAAAGGTTCCCTCCTTCCATAGCTGTCCTGCCCTTTCGAGTCCAGCTTCAAACCAAGCCTGAACCCTTTCCAGGTTTGGGATGGTGTCTCAAATTCCTGGTACCCATAAGTGCCCTAAAGGGGAGGGCCATGTTGTGACCCCCTTCATTCCCCCTCCATGTCTCCACACACTCCAAAGGGTCCATAGTATGGGATGTTCTCGTATCTTCCTGAGTAACTTTGGTCTGGGTACCCATAACCATTCCCCCACAGTTGAAGGACGGAGATGATGATTGTCTAGGCCTACCCACTGGAAGTCTTTCCGTTGTCTAAGGTGTGGAATCAGAATTCTCAATTGAGTAGCCTTGTAATACAGATGTATGTCTGGGAGCCCCACCCCTCCACTGTCTTTGTTAAGATGAAGTAGTGCTTTGGAGACTGTTTTTTCCCCTTGCCATAGGAAACGTAATAGGGAACTTTCGGTTGTCACATAATAGACGTTGGGTATCTGAATGGGGAGCATCTGGTGTAGGTACAAGATTTTCGCTAGAATTACCATCTTGATCGCGTTGAGTCGTCCCATCCATGAGAGTGTGAGCTGATTCCATCTTTCGAGGTCCTTTTCTATCATTGTCATCAGAGGGGGAAAATTGGCCTTATATCATTCTTTGAGGTCTCTGGTGACATTGATGCCCAAATATCGCAATGTACTCCAACTAGTTTTCATGCCCAAGGGTGTGAAATGCCCCACGTCTGCATCTCTGCTTTTATCGATTGGGAGGATGACTGATTTTTCGTTTTTATTTTAAGCTCCGCCAGTTGATATATGCCTCAATTACCTCAATCGCTGCTGGAATTGATGTTAGGGGGTTTGTCACATACAACAATATGTCGTCCGTACAGAGCCCCAGTTTGTATATCTCACCCCCAACTGTGATTCCCTACACCCTCTTATCTAGTCTTAATCTTTGGTTCTAGCGAAAGGACAAAAAGTATTAAGGATAATGGGCACCCTTGCCAGGTCCCTCTTCTCATGTCGAACCATCTTGAGTAGCCTCCATTAACCGCTATGCAGGTTTTCGGGGAGGAGTATATCGCTTTAATGCTCCGGAGGAGCCTCGGTACCAAACCTATTTTCATGAGGACCCCATCTAAGAAATCCCATGCTGCCCTATCAAACACTTTTTCTGTGTCTATTGAGAGGAGTGTGGGGTCTCTCTTCATCCCCTGTGCTTCGTTTATTAGCTGGAGTGTTTTTCTCATTGTGTCTGCTCCCTGACGTCCCATTATAAAACCTACCTCGTCAGAGTGTATTAATTTTGGCAGATGATTTTCCAATCTGGCTGCAATGACCATGGCATATATCTTTGCATCAATGTTGAGGATTGATATTGGACGGTACGAGCCACAGCATTTGGGGTCTCTGGCTTCTTTAGGTATCACTGTGCGGAGACGGGCGCTTTGCCCGTCTCCATATTGTCATTAGAGAGTGCCGTTAGGAAGGGGGTCAGGGAGAATGTTTTAACGAATCCCGGGATGAAGCCATCTTCGCTGGGTGCTTTCTGCAACTTGAGGCATCCAATGGCTTTCTGTATTTCGTCTCCCGTGATCGGCGCTTCGAGGATCTCGGCCTTTAGTTTGGATAGTGAGGGGAGGTGTGATTCTGTGAGATATTTGTCGATGTCCCCTGCGGGTGCCGCCCCTTCGCTGCTATACAAGGTTTCATAAAAATTAGCAAATGCCCCTTGAACCCTCTCTGCCGTGTCTGTTTTGTTGGCATCTGATCCCTCGATTTCATTGACCACCCCTCGGCTCGCTGTTTACGTAGCCATGCCGCTAAGACGGCGTCTGCTTTATCCTCTTTCTCATAGAACTTTTGTTTTACAAACTGCAAGTTTCGAACTACCTTTCCCTCTTCGAGTACCCTCAGCTCTTCTTTTAGGTCTCTAGCCTCCATAAAATGTTTCTGCCTATCTCTGGGAGAGGACTGGGTGAGCCTCTCGGCTGCCTCTGTTTTGCTCCTTAGTCCCTTCTCTAGTACTAAGTGAAACACTTGTGTATAGGCGTGTTACAAATGCCATATCATATCATATCAGGAGTGTGCTTTCCGTTTTTTTCCTGGCCCCTTCCCTGATGAGGAATACCTCTCCATGTGGCCTTGGCTGCCTCCCACACCAATCCCTTCCTCAGCTACCCCGTACCATTAACAATAAAGAATTGTTTAATCTTGTTTTCTATTTCCTCCCTGAAGACCGGATCTTTCCATAGTGATTCATCACATCTCCATTTCGAATTACAGGGCGACAGACCTTCCCAGTTTATATCTACTGACACCATGTCATGGTCTGACCACGCAATCGGGTGGATTTCCGAGTTTCCCAACACCTCTAGCAGGCTTTCTGATGTATACAGGTAATTAATTCTCATGTGAGTACCGTGTGGGGTGGAGTAAAAAGTAAAGCCCCTTTCCTGCGGGTGAAGATATCTCCAACTGTCCCTTAAACCATGCAGCTCCAAGGTCGTATGGACTCCCGCTGCCCCCTGGCCTCGAGGTTTGCGCTGTACGTCATCTTTGGGTTGTCTATCTAGTGTTACGTCCATCCAAGCGTTAAAGTCTCCTCCAAGTAAAAGGTGTCCCTGTGCCTCCCCCATAATTTTTTCTGTGGCCCTTTGCAAGAATCTTCTCTGACCTTGGTTGGGCGCGTAGACTATTGCAAAGGTAATTTTCGTGTTTTTTATTGAGCCTGTTATCAGTAGCACTCTCCCCTCTGTGTCTGCCCATGTTTTCGTGACCTCCATGCGTATCCCTTTTCATATTAGGATGCCCACCCCCGCCTTCTTAAGGATCCCCAAGCTCCAATATGTCCCGCCTATAAGGCCACTTGGTATTCTACGCTCGTCACCTTTTTGGTATCTGGTTTCTTGTAGAAATAGGATATCAATATCTGATCTCCTAAATTCTCTGGCAACTAAGGATCTTTTTGTGGGAGAATTTAGACCCTTGGTGTTCAGTGTACATACTCAGAGTCTGCCATCTTTTGTGGGTCCCCATTATTGCTGACATCTGTGATGTTTATGAATTTCGCCTATCTCTGTGTACCAGACATGCCCCTCGGGTACATCATTCTTAGTCGTGATAAAAGTTGTTTCTTGAGCCTTTTTGGTGTTTGAAGCACTCCCTGGAATCCCTCCCTTTCTCTCCCTCACCTGTCCCTCCCCTAGTCCCCCCCACCCTACCATACCTCGCTTCCTTTAAGGCACCCGGTCCCTCCCAGTTATGGTGACTAGGCGAGTCTGAGTCACCCGCGGATTTCTAAATCTTGACCCCTTCTCTTTGCACCACATTGTCGGGTGCCCCCCTATTCCCTTGCTTATTGTTTTCTACTTAACCATAACACTTTAAATATTGAGTAAAATGTTTCAAATTTGCCAGATTTCCTATGACATAACAGGCCCTGTGAGAGGCTATTTACCACCATGTGTTTCTTATGGTGTTTAGGACATTTCTCTAATCACTACCGGTGACCTCCTAGCAAGTTCACCTATGTGAGTGCCTTCTTGTATCAATCACTCGTTGATATTCTGCCGTGTCCTCACGATGCATAAGAAGAGGATGCATTAAGCTTGATGAATTTTCTCAATCCCGGTATCCTCCTCCTCTCTGGCACTTTTACTCGCCATCCTGTGTCTTTCCCGGTTTATGACTGATTTTCTGGAGCACATTCTTCTCCTCTGATTAGCTCCCATATGGCATTGCTGATCTCAAGTTCCGTAATGAGCTTATGCTTCTGTCCGTCCAACTCGAAAGTGATTGAGAAAGGATAGCCCCATCTGTATTGTGTTCCTTTCTCTCTGAGCCATTTGGTTAGTGGCAAACATATAGTCGCCTCTTGGCAAGGCTGAGGGATGACAAGACTTGGAATATGGTGATTCGTGCTGTATTCAACATTGCAGTTCCTTTCTTTTTGGCCTTCTCAAGGATTTTGAGCCTATCCGGGTAGTTATGGAAGTAAACCAGGATGGATCTTGGGCCTCCAGTCGGTCCTCCAGCTCTGTGGAACCTTTCGATCTTTGTAACATCAATGGAGTTGTCATCAAAGAGGTGTTTTAGGATCTGGTGGATGGCATTTTTGAGGTCTCCTTCAGTCTCTTCATCTCTCTCTGGAATTCCGAAAAAAAACTAAGGTTATTCCTTCTCTCTCGAATTTCAAAGTCGTCCATCTTTAAAATCATGTCTGTATCTCGTTGTTCTATTTCATTTAGTCGGACGTCCATTTGCGTTTCGATAAAGTCAAGGGAGGACTAGTTGTGTTCTACCTCCTGGAGTCTCCCTTCCATTTTGTCCATCCTGCTGTTGATCTTTTCCACTTTGCTGCCAATGTCAGCTTGCATGCCTGTTATTTCATCTAGCAGTGCAGTAACATCCCCCTTGGTGGCCATTGAGTCTTGACTCCCTGCTACCATTGTTGTTGCTTCGTTTGTGTCACCGCTATATCTCCTGCCAGGGTACGCAAATTCGGCTAGCCTGTCTCTGCACTCCATGCACCAGTGCTGTTTGGATCACCGCTATATCTCCTGCCAGGGTACACAAATTCGGCTAGCCTCTCTCTGCACTCCATGCACCAGTGCTCCTGCCTCCGGCTACCTCGGTGTGGTTCAATGACCGTGTGTTCTTTACCGTGTTCTGTACTCAGCATTCAGGAGTACAGTGCAGGGGGGTGCTTGGCATGTCCAGCTGTTACCACCCAGGGGGTATTTTTTAAAGCTGGTTTCAGAAAATGTGTGGTCACTAGGTGTTGGTCGTGACTCACTTGTGTTCAGGGTATTGAACCTCAATTATCGGGTTGCGGTGCTGTTCACCTTGAGATTTCTATGCTTGATTTTGAGCAAGTGAAGCAGGTTGTTACGCTCACCTGGTCTCTGCGGAGGCGTTGGGCCACGGTTGCAGCCCTCCCTGAACTTGAATCACCCCCTTCAGGCCTCTCGCTCAGTAGAAAAGCTGTGAGCGGTGGTACGTGATGATACTGCTCCTGTGAATTATGGAAGATAAGCTCTCCGTCCTGCTACTTCTGGCAGGGGCGCGTCAAATAGGATCTAGTTCCTTCACTGATCCCTGGTAAGGATTAGTCCAGTCCAGCTCCGACTAGGCTTCTCCTTATGATTGGTAAGTCTTTCTTGAGCTCTTGTGATTCTGTTTGTTCTGTATAATGTCTTTATATGTTGCTCCTATTTATGCCCGCAATAATGTCTCTATTCTATTTTCTTCCCTTAGATGGAAATGCGGCCTCAATGCAGCTGTGAGACGTGAGCATGGCTGGATGGAAGATGGATGCTACCGCAATGTTCGACCGCAGGTAAGTGAGGGTTTAAGGAAAAGCGTGAAGTATGGCGAAGCGCAACCTTAAACTGACTATTTTTTCGATGTCTATCCTTGTCTTCCGTTTTCCTTGAAGGCGCTGCTGTTGATGATAGAGCGTGTCGTGCTGCGGTGCCAAGATGAAGATTTCGGCTTTCCGGAAAGTGTAAAGATGAATACTTGGTTCGCCGAAGAGATGTACAGGTAAGAACAGCTTCCCCCATTTGGTAAGTATGCTGGCAGGAAGCAGGATGTCCAGGAAGCAGGATCTTCAAAGGTAAGTCTGACCTCAGGCAAAAGTGAGCGTTACGCTGCTTGCAAGTGCAGAATAACGCGAAGCATCTGTCGTGAGGATCGAGGCAGCTTATATAGCTGAGACGGTGGGCAAACCCATTAGGGCCGGCTTACAAGCCACACCCTACCACTCCTAGAGAGTGAGCACGTGCAAAGGCAATCCATTAGCAGCCAAACCCAAGAAAGCACTTGGTGCTGCTTAATGGATGGAATGTTCAAGGTCAATGCATCCTGCTTAATGGATGGAATGTTCAAGGTTAATGCATCTGAAGTGCTATGTCAATAATAAAAGCTTTTTGGTGTTAAATGGATGTTCTTGTTTGCTTTTGTTCATGAGCCTGGCGCCAAAGGCGCCAGGACAGTGTCCACCCAGGTCTCCTGTGCATGCGACCCCTGCATGCCTGTGCCCCTGACTTCATGAACATGACAGCACTCTACCTCAATGCTCCTCTCAAGGGTGGTTCTCCACCCGCTCCTGGTTTGGTGTGATTATTGCGATAGAAGTGTCAGATTAAACGCGGAGCATGGACATGTTCACTGGGTTCCCAAGTTTGGTTTTGAGGTCCGTAACCTTTCCAGTCAATTAAGTAATACAATTTTGATCGAACCACCTTGGAGTCCAGGATGGATTTGACTTCATATTCTGGTTTTCCATCTATTACTTCGGGCTTTGGCGGAGAACTAAGCCGTGCATTGGATTTCATTGGTCTGAGGAGAGAGACATGAAATACGGGGTGAATTTTCATGTGAGATAGTAACTCCAATTTCATGGTGACAGGATTGATTATGGACTTAATAGTATAGGGGCACAGGTATCTTGGGCGGAAAGCTCTTGGCCCCTTCAAGGGAATATATTTGGATGCTAACCACACCTTTTCTCCAATCTGGTAGGCGGGAGCTTCCTTCCGATGTCGATCAGCAAACACTTTTTGTCTTTCCTTAGCCTTGGTAAGATGCTCTGTCGCCTCCTTAAGAACCTGAGTGATGGTTTTATGAAAGTTTTTTTTGTGGCATTTCCAGGGTATCGGGTGGATCAAATACTGATGTCCTCGGATGTCTTCCATGCACAGTGTAGAATGCAGTTTGCCCTGTGCTTGTTTGAACTAAGTTGTTGTATGCATACTCAGCTATCCAGAGTATATTTTTCCAAGAATCCTCGGACTGTTGCAGCATACACCTGAGATATTGCTCTAAAGTTTGGTTGGTTCGTTCAGTTTGCCCATCAGTTTGAAGGTAATGGCTTGTGGACAACCGGAGATCCATTTTGGCAATTGTACAACTGTAAGTGATTTCAATCCAGCACTCCAACTAAGTCAATGCCTAGTATGGGATGCCCAATGGAAACCCTTATTTATATATTTTAATGTCAAAAGTTCATTTAATTCTGGATGATGTACCCTTATATAGCGCCCCTATCTTTGAATCCCCGCGGCCTCACTGAGCCAAGAAGAAGGTTTGTTTTGCAAATTAAAAGAATTAATTTGAAGAATTGCACAATGTATATATATCACACTTTTATGAATATGAACAATATCGGAATATCATACTTATGAATATGAACAATGATCAGCAATGGGTAATATTACAATATCAGCAATCTCTTTAATCAATTAGGAGTAGGAATAGGAAGAATTACGTAGCAGAGAATACTATGTATGGTTCAAGGAAATGCAAGGATAGGAAAGAATGCAACACAGAAGTAAGACTTGATATGACTTCAATCAACAGATAATATGATCACTCTTTCCCCCTGTTACTCACTCCCCGAGTATGCAATATAAAGAGGTGGAAGAGGGCACACAGGTTTTAGGAATAACAACCAATAATGCAGTTAAATCCCAGTTCACCCAGCAAGCTTAAAGAGAACAGGTATGCTTTAAAAACAGGTCAAAATACTTTTGAATGTGATTTAAAATGAATAGGAAAAATGCTAAAAATGATTTTAATTCGCTAAAGGAGATTCATAATTAGTGAGAGTTGCTTTGGATTAGGTCAGGTAAGCACTAGCAATGATGGTAGAATGATTAGCAGATTGAAACGAAATTCAGCAATTGAAAGCAAGAAATAGCGGTTTTTCTGTGGCATGAAATTTAGCCAAATTGCAAATCGTGGCAAATTGTCCAGCAAAACTATCATGAATTATGTTTGTTTGAAAGCTGAGGATGTTAGCTTCAACATGAAATTTAAATTCCGTTTCTAGGACGTATGGTTCAAAAGTTACAGAGGTTTTTAATAAAGGTAGATTTTTCAGGAACAAAGTCAAGATTTCAAAATGAAAGATGCACTGTTGAAGATTTGGAACAAAGATTTCTGAACACTAGAGAGTCTATGGAGCCGCAAACTACACGACAGCCCAGCTACCTATCCAGAGGCGCCTCCGGATGGTTTCTGTCTGAACGACACGATTGCCTTTCTCCAGAAAATATATATTAGCGCCAAGATGATTATCACTACAATTATCAAGGATTATGTGGAGGAGAGAAGAACTTAGGATAGACAACAGAGATTCAACAATGCAGTTATGAATAGGTTGGAATGGTTGGATTGGGTTGCTTAATACTAAGAGGATGGGTATGGATAGTTCTACACTAAATACTTACAACTATGGCTTTGAAATGGAATGGGCCCGTCAAAGATCTGGTCAAAGGTTTGGACTTCACTCGCCACCGGACAGGATAATAATAATAATAATAACTCTGCTCTCAGCAAGGCACTCTGGTCTGCGCGGCCTCTTGGACTGGATCTGACGGGTTCTAGATTACAGCTCTGCTCTGCGGGTCTGGATCTGGTTCTAGCATGGGGTTCTTAGCTAAAACAGCAAAACAGATCAGCCAGGCTGTTGGATTTTGTGGGGTACCCCTTGGAAATTTAGGGGTTAGAATCAGGTTGCAAAAGATTCTGAGGCCTGCTGAAAAAGGGTTCTGCTTCTTGGGTTAGGCCTCTCTGCTTCAAAGTCCTAGAGTTTGGTTCTAGAGTCTAGTCTCTGGATCTATGTCTGGAGCCTGGATCTTCCTGCAAGGTGCTTCGCCAAGAAATTAGTTGAGGAGTGGAAAGTCTGTGTTCCCTGTCCTCAGCAGTCCCTATTTATGTATTTCCAAAGTGGGTGGGGAGGCTGATTTTACTTTGCCCAACCCTCTAAGGATCTGATAGGTCAGTGAATTTCCTGTCCCCTGATTTGAGAAAGGAGCAGTGTGTCATCCTGTGTCATCATGTGTCATGTTTATGGCTTAGGGAAAAACCCTCCCATTTGTCTCTGTACAGTATATCTTATTTTTCATAAAAAACATATTTACAATATGCACAACTTGTTAATATTACATATACACATCACAGATTAATTAAGGCATGTCTCTGTTCAAGTCCCATGTTCCTACGAGCTTTGGTTCGTAAATGACAACTTGTTCGTGCTTTTGGTGGGTTTCTCAATGTTAGTTCTGCACCAATTTGTATACATGCATGCATATCCCATCTGGGCACATTTCTATAATTTTTCATGTTCCTAACATAAACACAATGGCTACAATATGCATAAATTCCGGGGTTCAACCTCAGAACATCGCACAGATTCCAAATTAGCCTTAAACTGTGAGCAAATTTTTCATTTTAACAATCTCTAAGTTTCATATTTTTGTCAGTCACACCCGAATTAGCATTCCTATTCAGCTCAAGGACTCCATTGTCTGCACTCAGAGCAACAGGCCAGGGTGCCCCTCCGAATTCCGTTTCACACCAGCCTGCCATTCTCTTAGCCAAGGGCAGGGGGAAGTTTCCTTTGTTCAGGGAGAAGGTGTGGAATGTGTTTGAAGCACAGTGTGGGAAACTTTAACTCTGAAACCCAATGTCTGAAATTGTCTTGTCTTAAAATATAACTCAAATTTTTCACAAATACATCAACCAATTTCTTACCTCAAGCCTTTTCAGTTTTGAATTGTATCCACCTCTTAGGCTTCTGATAGCAAGTCTTTATTTGGCATAGTTTGAGTTCAATGTTCAACTTTACACAAAATAGGTTTTAAATCGCCGGCTTCTGACAGAGGTGAGTAACGGTATTACACCCATTTCTGACAGGTTTCTTCCAGCAAGCAATCCTCAAAAGTGGATTTTGTTCTGAATACATATGATTCTTGCTGGCATTGTATTTGTGTGGATTCATGCAGTTCACCACCCAACAAGCAGGTTGGATCTTTTTGGGTGGTTTGTGAGCCCTGATTTTTGCAAATTTTTGACAATCAAGAAAATGGATTTCCAAACAGCTCTGTATTTCTTTTTGGCAATCAGCATTGCTTTTTCAAGTGATTTAAGGCTTCTCTGTGGGTAGCCCAATGGTGGGTTTTGGCAGTGATCTCCTGTGCTCACTAAGATAGGCAAAAGTAGATGGCGGCCTATTTTTCTGATTTTTACTGCTCATTTTCTGGTGATTTCTAGCGAGCAGCATGCTTTCCGGCGACCATTATGTTTCTGCTGCAAGCAATGCACAGTAATGTTGCAGGGTCTTGACTAGTGGGTTGAGACATCCCACAAGCCCCCCTCTTGCAATTGGCATTGATCATCCATCAATGGAAACTCACAAGACTGGGATGTCAGCCTCATCTCTTCTGATTCCATAAATGGCAAAGCTCAGCATCTTTTCCTCCATCAGGGGTGGATCACTCGGTTCTCCTCGCCAGTCTTGATGTGAGTATTGAGCGATACTCTGGGCCCCTCGGATCTTTGCTCCCGGTCCCCGGGTAATCCTCCTTGGTTAGTCTCCATGGTTTATCTCTCTGAGGATGACAAAGCAAAAACATATTTGTAGACATTTCCCCACCACTATTAATGTAGTGGGCGGACATATACATTTTATAAATCAGGAGACATTTACATTATTGTATTTTATAGACTATATATTTTAGAGTTGTAATTTTATGGAGCTGGAGTGGCCCCCTCTGGGGTTCCAGAAGACTCCTCCAGTTTCTGCAGAGTGTGCCTAGGATGGCAACACTTTAGTTGATTAATATGGACCCACTTATCTTCCCCTTCTGCCAAACTACCTTTGGGGATACGGATCTTGTAGGCGACTGGTGAGATTTTTTTCTACAATTTCAAAAGGTCCCTCCAGGTAGGCAGAAATGTTCACTGTTTGGCCTGGTCCTTTGGAAATTGTATAAGTAGACCCGGTCTCCTACATTGTATTCTTTTCTGGTAGTCTTTAAGTCATAGTGGGTCTTCATGCTGTCTGCCGATCTTTCTAGATTTTTCTGAGCATAGGCAAAAGCATGTTGAAGGTGTCTTCTTAGATTTTCAACATACTCATGAGTTGTGGAGGCATTGATCAATGTCTGCTCTTCAGTCCGGTAGAGCAGATGCTGGGGAAGCACCATCCTGCATCCAGTCATCAGCTCAAATGGTGACATTTTAGTTGCAGAGGAAGGGGTAGATCTGATGGCCATTAGGACAAGAGGTAATCGAATATCCCAACTTGGCCCAGAATCTGCCACAAACTTTTTTAATAAGCTCACAATTGTTCTGTTGTATCTCTTGACTGCACCACTAGAGGCTGCCGGTAAGCAATATGTAGCTTGCTTTTAACCCCAAGTATCTCCCACATCTTGGTCATTACTTCGCTGGTGAAATGGCTACCTCGGTTTGACTCGATCCTTTGGGGTAGTCCAAAACGCGAAAAGATGAGGTTGATCATCAGGGCAGCTGCTGTTTCTGCCTTGCAGTTTGGGGCCGGGAGACATTCCACCCATTTAGTAAATAAGCATGTGACGGTCAACAAATATTTATTTCCCCTAGAGGAGCGAATCACGGGCCCGATGAAATCTACTTGCAAATCTGACCATGGCAGTGTCATCCCTCTTTTGGAGGGGCGCACGGTGTGTGAGGGATGTTGGCTGAAATTGTGTACACACAAGACACCCCTTCAAGTATTGGTCGAGGTCCTGCCCCATGTATGGCCAGTATGCAACCGCTCTTAAGATTTCAAGTGTTGTATGAAACCCCCTATAACCGGCTGTGGCCGTATCATGGGTGTGACTTAACATCAGGCTTCGGAATGAGGTGGGAACCACCCACTGATCATGGCCAGCTAGGGGTTTCCTTACCAACTAACCATCTTGGATTCGGAACATTTTTGGACATTTCATATATATTCTCTGAGGTCCTCTTTCCCAATGTAACCGGTATCCATCAGGGGAAAGTTCTCAGGGTCCTCAATGTGTTGATAAAACTTACCAATTATTGGATCCCCCTTCTGAGCCGTAATCAAATCAGCATCTGGGGTCTCCTTACTCCATTGTGCAGTTGAAAGATCATTGTGAGCATTTGTCTGTGACCTAGTGATAGCGGTGACCTGGATTTCCCCCAACAGGGACTCAATCTCAATTAGATCCCCTTGGATGGCCCCGGTTTTGGCCAGCTGATCAGCTAAGTAATTTCCAGTTTTGTCTGGTCCCTCTACTTTGGAATGACCCTTGATCTTTTTCCAGTAGATGGTCATTCAATATTTTGAATTAATTTCCCATGTTTCAATGGTTTGTTGGTAGCACATCACGAACCTGTTCCGTACATAATCCGAATCTGTGATTATGACCAGTTCATGGAGTTGATGTTGGACAGCAGTGAGGAGGGCTTGATGCACAGCCAGCCACTCTGCCACTTGACTACTTCGGGGACCAATCTTGCACCCAGCGGAGGGTTCTGGGGACTCATTCACCCATGCATTCCCTACGCCGGCCACAAGTTCTTTTTCCCTGTCGTTGTCAACATGGTAAAAGCATCCATCCACATAGACAGTGGGCATTCCCTCACACTTGTCTTCTTCAAAGACTTTGTGTGGGGAATTAAGGTATGCCTCCATGTTGTCCTTGATTTTTAGACTCTCGTCCTCGAGACAGTTTTCTCTGGCACAATCATGCAAGTCAGCCAGACCTTGCGCGAGGGGACTCTTCTTGTTTTGGCCATGTCTGACCTCCACAGGAAAGCCTTGCATTGACAGAATCCAGGAAGTAATTCGGGAATTACTCACATTTCCGGCCGGATTCTGTCACTTTGGAGATATTGCAGACACTGGTGTGGAGTCTCCACTATGATGTGTTCCCCCTGGATAAACGGGCAGTAATTCTTCAATGCCCACACCGTTGCCAGGAATGCCTTCTCACAATCATTGAATTTTTCCTCCACAGAGGATAAAGTTTTACTCGCAAGATTACTTTATTGACCTTGTCATGCTTTTGGTATAATAATGCAGTCAAGCATGTATTAGAGAACCCTGTCTCCAAGAAGAACTCCTTGTTTCTGACAGGGTAAGCTAGGCAAGGCGCTTGTGAGAGACTTCTTTTGAGTTGTCTTACCGCCTCGGCTTGTTCTGGACCCCATTCCCACTTGACCCCCCCCTTCAAAAGATGAATCAGGGGTCTGGTGATCTCTGCGGAGCCCTCAATTAACTTTCTGCTGTAATTAGTCAGTCCAAGGAGGCTCCTTAGTCCCTGCAGAGTTGTGGGGTCCTTCAGTTTCTGTAGGGCTTCCACTTTCTTTTCCTGGGGACAGAGACCCTGAGGAGTAATCTCATGCCCCAAGAAATTGAAACGTGTTCTACACCACTGTGCCTTTTGGAAGGAATATTTTGCTCCGGCGGCCCTCAACTTTGTCAGAACATAACGGATCTCCGATATGTGTTCCTCCACAGTTGAGCTTTTTATGGGGACACAAGCCAGGTTACCCCTTTCACCAAGGTCGGGCATGGCCTTATGTAGGAAAATGTTGAATTCATTGCTGGAGTTGATGTATCCGAAGGGAGTCCGGGTCCATGTGTATTGCTGTGCCCCAAAAGTAAAACCAGCTTGTATTGGTCCTCCCTACTGACAGGTACAGTCCAATATCCATTGGTCAGGTCTATTGCAGTGAATACCTGTGACCCCTGGATCTGGACCAGCCCTTGGTCAATGTAGGGAAGAGGCCATCGGAAAGTATGGACCCGTTTCATGAGCTCCATAAGGTCGGCGCAGAATCTCCACTGGCCGTTTGGCTTCAATATCCCCAGCACCAGATTATTGAAGGTGCTGTGGACTGGATGGATTATCCCACGGGACTCAAGGTTCTTAATTATTTCAGTAAGGGACTCCATGGATGCGAGAGGCAAGCGATATCGCTTCACAAACACTGGAGTCATGCCAGGGTCCATGGGAATTGTTGTTGTGTGGATGTCGGTGCGACCACAATCATATGAGTCCACCGCAAAGAGATCCTGAAAATCCAAGAAAACTTGTTTCAACTTTTGCTTCTGCTCCAGAGTCTCACAGGCATCAGCTAGGTTGACTCTCTCTTCAACCATCTGCCTGAAGCCTGGAAAGACTTCTGGTTTCGCTATCTCAGCGGCCTCCTCCAGCTGGGTGGAGAAGTCCCTGGTCAGAGTACTGATTTGGACTGGTGGCTTCAGGTGGGGGAGCCAGTCCTCATGGACCTGGAAAATCACCTCATCCCTCCTGAAGTCACAAGTCACATCTTCCTTACCATAAGGGCAAGAAGTGTACACCAGGAAGTTCCCGCCATGCCGGGTAAAGATCCTGTCTGGTGTTGTGTTGTCATCACTGTCAAAACAGTCCTTGGGGATTGGTCCTAACAGTTAATTTCCTAAATCAATGTAAAAATGTCAGTCATCAACCGCCATTCCAATAATGGTGCCTGCGGCTAGAGTGATACTCTTTAAGTCTCTATTATCCACCTCTATTGGAATGGTGTCATGTTCTATATTGGCTAGTGGGGTTGGGTTTACCCCCAACCCTTGCTGTTGGAGAGAAGCATTTAGATGAATATAAGCATCAGGGTTTTTCAATTTCTGTCCTCTTTTAACTTTCACTTCCAGGGAGAATTGTCAGTCCTTTCTGGGATGGTGACTTCCTCTCCAATCTGGATTTCAACTGCACAAGGCAGCAGTTGAGCTGACCTAAATGCTTTCTCTGGGTCATCAAAGCCCATGGGATTATCTGCTAATCGGGACCAAGCTTTGAAGTTTATTAGGTCCATACTAATGGCAAAGCGATTGAGAATGTCACTGCCTAAGTAAAAGGCTGCAGTGACGTCTCGCACAACCCAACAATTATGAACTATGCTCTTGTTGCCTATGGAGATTTTGAGCATACACCTGCTTGGCAGGAGATGTTTGGAATTGGGTGCTTCCAGATCCATTTCCCATTTGCCTATGAGTTTGAATGTGGGAATGGCTGGATCTTTTGGGAGTTGGCGGAACATGGCTTCGCTGATGAAGCTCTTACCGTTGTTCACACACACTCAGGCGAGACCTGAGTCCTTCCCTTAATTTAACTGAACAGGGATGAACAACTGCTCTCCAATTTGCTGAATATCAGCCAGGCTCTGAGCTGATTTCACATCTTTCTGGACTATAGGAGTGGGAATGTCTGATTGTGGATTGGTAAAGAATTTCAGAGTGTTTCCTTCCAGTGTGGAATGCCACCTTAAACTGGAAGGAAGGTTGATTTTCAGAAATAGAGAGGACCCCCCATCACCAGTTTGCTGTCCTACTGCTATTACTGTCACGTCTGGAATTTGGTTGTTCTGAAAGTGAAATTCTACTTGGTCAGATTTTTGTTCAACCATGTGGCATGTGCCGTTTAAACTAACATGGTTGACACTCTGTTTTAATTTTATTGGTTGGCTATTCTGGGTCCAGAGGACCTTGTTCACACAGTCTATTAGGGGTGACAACCTTCGCAGGAGGTCATTCCCTAGTAAACAAGGGGTGCCCTCTGGAGTCACAACTATGACCGGGTGTTTCACCTTGTGACGTCCAATTTTAATGTCCAAATCCGCAGTCCCCTCGACGGGAATTTCCTTCCTGTCAAAGTTCTGAAGTTGTCCAGGAGGTGAGAGGAATTTGGTATTTCTCCTCTCCTTCTGAATTCAGTTCATCAAAGGCCTTTTTGGACAGGAGGGTAGCTTGGGATCCAGTGTCCACCAGTGCCAAAATTGTACCCTGCCCCTGTACTTGAATCGGGGCATAGTATCTTCCCTCCTTCTCCGCAAGGGGGCACAGATAATGCACATTTTTGGACAACTGGTGGGCTAATTGTTTAGTTTTGGACATTGAGAGAAGAGATTTGGGCAGAATTCTGTGGGGAGTCTTGGGAATCTGAAAGGAAAAGGTGGCCCCTAGAGATGGGAGAAGTTTTGAGTTCCCCTTGTTCCGGTTCTGCCCCCCCCCCCCACTTTTTGAAGGCAGTCACAAGGATGGGTTTGAACCAGGGGATTTTTATGTTGTTGGTTCTGGGATGGGATGATGGGTGGCGCTAGCTCAGTCCCCACATCTACCCAGTCTGAGTTTGAATCCCTTGGGACCCATTTTTCCTTGGGAGGAGTTCTCCCATCTCCGAAGGAGAAGGTCCTTTTCCCAGAATCCTCTGAGGACCCCTCTCCTTTAAATTGGAAGATCTGTGCCTCCTCCTCAAAATGGGTCTGTTTGGGTCCTTTGTTTCTCCTACCCCCCTCAGGGCAGGAGATTCTTTTTCCGGTTCCTGGGTTTCCAGGGGCTGTTTACAAGGGGGGAAGGAAGCTTTCTCCAAGGTTTTACACCCCCCTTCCCCTTGTGCCTCCTCAATGGGAACCAGTGGGTTATCGGGGTGCTGCCCCCGTCATTGTTCTGGAGCACCAGGTCCAGAGTTTGGGGCATTCTGCGCCAGCATGCTCATCTGAGGGTTCTGTTGAGCCCTCAGCATGCGACCCAGATCCTGTGCCATGTTTTGGACTTGGCGCCCTAACTGTGACACCCGCTCAGGCTGATACAGGGTTCTGTTTTCTCCCCTCGGCTGATCCCGGGAAGGGTAGCTATCCCTTCTCTGATAATACCCCGGGTTGGGAAGATTTGGGTATCCCTCCACCCTTGACCTCCCCTCTCCCGGATTAGGTTGTCGGGGCTCATGAAAGTGGGTAAATAAGGATGGATTATTTTGGGGTTGGAAGTTTTGTGGATACCTGGGGGAAAAGTTCTGCCCACGATTTGGGGAATTTCTGCCCTCCTGGGGAAAGTTAGGAGGGAGGTTCCCTGGGTTAGGTGCTTGGGTGGATACCCCCCCTTGGGCTGGAGGAATCCACACATAACCCAGGATGGGTCTGTTTCCCTTGTAGCGGGGACTTACATAGTCAGGGGAGTGAGGGACCCCGTTTGTGGGACTACCTCCTTGGCTCCCTGTCTGTGACTGCCCCGAGGGTCTTCTGGGCTTGGAATTATTCTGCTGTGCAGGTGGGTTTTTAGGCCCCCCATCTCCAAATCCAAAATGGGGGCAACCTTTACCTCTGCCACCTTAGCAGCAGCAGGGGGGTTGGTTGTTTTGGGGCTTTTCGGAGCATTCTTGTTATCTATGGGCTTTTCCACCTCATAGATCCGGGTGGCCTGTTCAATGACCCAGTCTAGTGATCTTTTCTCATGAAAATCTCTCACTAGCTGGGTCATCATGTATTTTGGTAAAGCATGGAAAAACGTATTAACAAATTCTTTGCTGTCCGTGCGCACCCTTCTGGTAGTCTGCGCAAAGGCACGCTTTAACTCCTGCACAAATTCTTGTGGGGCCTGATCCTCCCCACATTGTAAATTGTAGGCTGCCTTGCAAGCCTCTTGGGGATTTCTGTGAACAGAAAAATGCTTTAGGATGGCCGTCCTATATGTGGACCATCTTGAATGATTTTGGTCCTCCAGCCCCGCAAAGAAACTGGAGTATTATGGGGAGAATGTCAATTTTACATACTGAATGCATTTACTGCTGTCTTTCAAATGCAAAGTCTCCATCATTTGCTCAAAGAGCTCCAAGTGTTCCCAAGCAGAATACTTAGCGTTCTTATGATAAGGCGTGATGGCGCTCCTTATTGCCTTGATCTGTTTTAAAGGGTCCTTAAGCAAGGCCCTTTTTTGCCTTATCGGCCTTCTTGGTTCGGGTAACCCTGGTCCATTCATCCTCTGACTCAGAGGCACTGCTCCCAGAGGTGCCCGTCTGGTCTTCTAGGTTCTCCCAGATTCTGCGAGCCTGGGAATGGCTGGCAGAATGTGGGGACCTAGTCTCCTGTGTCCTGGGGCGCTCAGAGGAGTCTTCTGATTCCTCCTTGCTCCCAGGAGTTGATGGGTACCCCCCCACTGTCCTAACTGGGCAGAGGTTTTCAGGATGCCCTTAGTGGGCCTACTCTCCTGGGGTTCCCCACTAAACTTCACAGTACTCGGGTGCCCATACCCAGATGCCCGCCCATCTATGCCTGGGAGGTGCTGGTCCATGAGTCCCATACTTGATAGTAATCTGCCATCCCCGTGGCCCTGGGCTCATGTGCGCCAGGGGACATGGGATGGCAGAGTCCAGGGACTGGGAGAGATGAAGGACTCTGGTACTAGGGTTCCTGAGGTTATGCTCAGGTGTTTCCCTTTCCCAGCGAACCTCATCTCTATCAGCCCCTGCTCCCTGTTGCCATGCAAGAACCTGAGCTTTCTGTTCCTCAATCAAGGCCTTACTAGTCTCTATCAGTCTCTCTTGCATGGCTACCTGTCGCTGGAGTCTATCATTGTGCTGACAGAGAGCCTCATTTTCTCTCTGTGCTTCCTGGTTTGTCTTGAAGTACTGGGCCAGTCTTTGCTGCAGGAGGGTTACCTCCTGAGTCCCATCCCTACTGGCCTGCTCCTTTCTTGCCAGAGCATCTTCCACCCTCCTGGTGTGCTATGACAAATTGTGATGCTCTTTTTGGAGGTCACCCAGTCCCTGGAGGGCCAGGTGATTTTCTTCCAGTTTCCCTTTTAAGTGGGGGACTTCCCGGTCTAAGGTGTCCCTTTCCTGAGCAAGAGCCTGCCTCTGTGCTGCCAGGTCGTCCCTGTGTCTTTGAAGGGCACCAGCTTTCTGGTGCTCTTCCTCAAATTCTTCCTGGGTGTCCAGGTCTTTCAGAAATAATCTGTTGCTCTCTGCCTTCTCCCTATCTAGGTGGCTTTGCAGGGTGACTACCTGCTCTGCGCATACCCTGTTGAAGTCCAGTTGTTGCTCTGGCTTTTTCTGGCTCTGCAGTAGGGAGTCCAAACCTTCTTGGTACTCCTTCTGCAAGGCCAGAATTCTGGTATCCTGGTCTGCCTTTTCCTTTTGCAGGACATCCATATCCTCTTTGATTTTAACTAGATACTGCCTACTTTTGTTTTCTGACTCCTGGCTCCTCTGCAGCCTCTGCTCAGAAGCGTCCAGATCAAATTGGGCCTTTTCTAATGCCATCAGTTGCCTACTTGCCAGATCTTGGCCTTCAGCATATTGATCCTGTATGGCTCCAATAGACAAATATAGATATGCCGCTATCTTGGCAATCTTGTTGTGCTCATCCTTGGCCTTAGGGGCCATATATAGTTCGCTCAGGGCCACATGTAAGAGACCCTGGTCTCTCCATATATATGACCCTGTTGCAGTGATCTGTGGTGTGATTGTCTGCAACCACACATTCTGGTCATGCTCAGTCCACTCACCTCTCACAAATAACTTATGTAAAAGGTGCTCTCTAGCTATCTTGATGTCTACCAATGTCGCCATTCTGGAAATTGATTATCTTCTTGACTTACAGAAGTTTAATATTTTATTTTGCAAAACAGCCCATTTCCTTAGAGCGTTCCCTTTTGAGGGGTGCTTTTACAGTGTAACACAGCGTGGTAATCCAACAGGATTTATGTATCCTCTTAGTTAGCACACTGTATTAAGCTGCACAAGTGGTAGCTCTAATCCAGAATTCCCGGCCAAGAGCCCCCAATCTCTAAGTGATTTCAATCCAGCACTCCAACTAAGTCAATGCCTAGTATGGGATGCCCAATGGAAACCCTTATCTATATATTTTTATGTCAAAAGTTCATTTAATTCTGGATGATGTACCCTTATATAGCGCCCCTCTCTTTGAATCCCCCGGCCTCACTGAGCCAAGAAGAAGGTTTGTTTTGCAAATTAAAATATTTATTTGAAGAATTGAACAATGTATATATATCACACTTTTATGAATATGAACAATATCGGAATATCACACTTATGAATATGAACAATGATCAACAATGGGTAATATTACAATATCAGCAATCTCTTTAATCAATTAGGAGTAGAAATAGGAAGAATAACGTAGCAGAGAATACTATATATGGTTCAAGGAAATGCAAGGATAGGAAAGAATGCAACACAGAAGTAAGACTTGATATGACTTGAATCAACAGGTAATATGATCACTCTTTCCCCCTGTTACTCACTCCCCCAGTATGCAATATGAAGAGGTGGAAGAGGGCACACAGGTTTTAGGAATAACAACCAATAATGCAGTTAAATCCCAGTTCCCCCAGCAAGCTTAGAGAGAACAGGTATGCTTTAAAAATAGGTCAAAATGCTTATGAATGTGATTTAAATTGAATGGGAAAAATGCTAAAAATGATTTTAATTCACTAAAGGAGATTCAGAATTAGTGACAGTTGCTTTGGTTTAGGTCAGCTAAGCACTAGCAATGATGGTAGAATGATTAGCAGATTGAAATTGAAATTCAGCAGTTGAAAGCAAGAAATAGCTGCTTTTCTGTGGAGTGAAATTTAGCCAAATTGCAAATCGCGGCAACATTTCCAGCAAAACTATCAATAATTTGAAAGCTGAGGATGTTAGCTTCAAAGTGACATTTAAATTCCGTTTCTAGGACGTATGGTTCAAAAGTTACAGAGGTTTTAATAAAGGTAGATTTTTCAGAAACAAAGTCAAGATTTAAAAATGAAAGATGCGCTGTTGAAGATTTGGAACAAAGATTTCTGAACACTAGAGAGTCTATGGAGCCGCAAACTACACGACAGCCCAGCAGCCTATCCAGAGGCACCTCCGGATGGTTTCTGTCTGAACGAAACGATTGCCTTTCTCCAGAAATATATATTAGTGCCAAGATGATTATCACTACAATTATCAAGGATTATGTGGAGGAGAGAAGAACTTAGGATAGATAACAGAAATTCAACAATGCAGTTATGAATAGGTTGGAATGGTTGGATTGGGTTACTTAATACTAAGAGGTTGGTTATGGACAGTTCTACACTAAATACTTACAACTATGATTTTGAAATGTAATGGGCCTGTCAAAGATCTGATCAAAGGTTTGGACTTCACTCGCCATCGGACAGGATCAGGGCACCTGGACTCTGCTCTCAGCAAGGCACTCTGGTCTGCGCGGCCTCTTGGACTGGATCTGATGGGTTCTAGATTACAGCTCTGCTCTGCGGGTCTGGATCTGGTTCTAGCACGGGGTTCTTAGCTAGAACAGACAAACAGCTCAGCCAGGCTGTTGGATTTTGTGGGGTGCCCCTTGGAAGTTTAGGGGTTAGAATCAGGTTGCAAAAGATTCTGAGGCCTGCTGAAAGGGGTTCAGATTCTTGGGTTAGACCTCTCTGCTTCAAAGTCCTAGAGTTTGGTTCTAGAGTCTGGTCTCTGGATCTATGTCTGGAGCCTGGATCTTCCTGCAGGGTGCTTTGCCAAGAAATTAGTTGAGGAGTGGAAAGTCTGTGTTCCCTGTCCTCAGCAGTCCCTATTTATGTAATTCCAAAGTGGGTGGGGAGGCTGATTCTACTATGCCCAACCCTCTAAGGATCTGATAGGTCAGAGAATTTCCTGTCCCCTGATTTGAGAAAGGAGCAGTGTGTCATCCTGTGTCATCATGTGTCATGTTTATGGCTTAGGGAAAAACCCTCCCCTTTGTCTCTGTACAGTATATCTTATTTTTCATAAAAAAACATATTTACAATATGCACAACTTGTTAATATTACATATACACATTACATATTAATTAAGGCATGTCTCTGTTCAAGTCCCATGTTCCTACGAGCTTTGGTATATAAATGACAATTCTTTCACACTTTTGGTGGGTTTCTCAATGTTAGTTCTGCACCAATTTGTATACATGCATGCATATCCCATCTGGGCACATTTCTATAATTTTTCATGTTCCTAACATAAACACAATGGCTACAATATGAATAAATTCCGGGGTTCAGCCTCAGAACATCGCACAGATTGCAAATTAGTCTTAAACTGTGAGCAAATTTATCATTTTAACAATCTCTAAGTTTCATATTTTTGTCAGTTTTCCTTAGACATATATTTAATCCAATGTCAAATCCACATTTTCAGTCCGGCCTGCCTCCAGGAGTGGCTGAGAGGACTGAGTCAGAGGGTCACATGGCTTTCTTCCTGCCAGAGCAGTTTGTTGTCAGTCACACCCGAATTAGCATTCCTATTCAGCTCAAGGACTCCATTGTCTGTACTCAGAGCAACAGGCCAGGGTGCCCCTCCCAGTTCTTTTTCACACCAGCCTGCCATTCTCTTAGCCAAGGGCAGGGGGGAGTTTCCTTTGTTCAGGGAGAAGGTGTGGAATGTGTTTGAAGCACAGTGTGGGAAACTTTAACTCTTAAACCCAATATCTGAAATTGTCTTGTCTTAAAATATAACTCACATTTTTCACAAATACATCAACCAATTTCTTATTTCAAGCCTTTTCAGAATATAGTTTTGAATTGTATCCACCTCTTAGGCTTCTGATAGCAAGTATTTCTTTGGCATAGTTTGAGTTCAATGTTCAACTTTACACAAAATAGGTTTTAAATCGCCGGCTTCTGACAGAGGTGAGTAACGGTATTACACCCATTTTTGACAGGTATCTTCCAGCAAGCAATCCTCAAAAGTGGATTTTGTTCTGAATACATATGATTCTTGCTGACATTGTATTTATGTGGATTCTTGCAGTAGAATAATGTTCACCACCCAACAAGGAGGTTGGATCTTTTTTGGGTGGTTTGTGAGCCATGATTTTTGCAAATTTTTGACAATCAAGAAAACGGATTTCCAAACAGCTCTGTGTTTCTTTTTGGCAATCAGCATTGCTTTTTGAAGTGATTTTAGGCTACTTTGTGTGTAGCCCAATAGTGGGTTTTGGCAGTGATCTCCTGTGCTCACTAAGATAGGCAAAAGTAGATGGCGCCCTATTTTTCAGATTTTTACTGCGCACTTTCTGGTGATTTCTAGCGAGCAGCATGCTTTCCGGCGGCCATTATGATGTTTCTGCTGCAAGCAATGCACAGTAATGTTGCAGGGCCTGGACTAGTGGGTTGAGACATCCCACACAACACTTTTTCCAAAAGGCAGAAACAAATTGAGTTCCGCAATCAGATACTAATATTGATGGAAATCCATGCAATCGAACAATTTGCTCTAGGAACACAGAAGCGAGAGTTGACGCAGTTGGGAGTCCCTTCAGAGGGATGAAATGGGCCATTTTGGAGAATAAATCTACAACAACTAATATGGTGTTGTATCCATTGCAGGGTGGAAGATCTGTGATGAAGTCCATCGATAAGGTATACCAAGGTGCTGGCAGTACTGTTAGGGGATGTAGTAAGCCAGTGGGGTTCTGCTTCTGAGACTTGTGTTGTGCACAGACACCGCGGGTTTCAAAAAATTGGGTGATGTTTTTTTGCAACGTTGGCCACCAGTAGTTTTGTTTTACCTTAGCCTGAGTTTTGGCTATTCCTGGGTGTCCTTCCACTAATGAACCGTGGTAATTTGTGATGTTTTGCTTTTGCAGTTCTTGGTCTTGGACATATAATCGTCCTTGGAAACACTGTAGATTGTCTTCGATGGTGTACTGGTCACCTTTTAACAGCCATTCCTGTTGTGTTGATTGATCCATCGGGGATTGCAAACTGGTGCTTTGGTCATCCACACACGTGGTGGCAGCTATTCTGGTTTGAATCCTTTCCTCAGGAATTATGGCCTCAGGGTTGGATGCTGTAAAAGCCTCTTTTTCTTCACGCATGCATGATAGAGCGCCTGCTTTCCCATTGCATACTCCAGGTCTATAAGTGATAACAAAATTGTATTCCGCGAAAGAGAGAGCCCAATGAAGTTCACGCGAGGATTGTGCTTTGGCGGTTTTCAAGTATTGCAAGTTACGGTGGTCCGTGATGACAGTGACCGTATGTCTCGCCACAAGAAGGTAATGTCTCCAGGCCTTGAATGCTGCTTTAATCGCCAGTAATTCCTTATCTGTGAATGCGTAGTTCAACTCGGGGGCTGAAAATTTGGGAGACCCAAATGCGACGGGGTGTAGTTGTCCTGTTTCAGGGTCTCGTTGAGACAATACTGCTCTGATGGCTATTTTTGAAGCATCTGTCTCAACTATGTAAGGTAGGTCTGGTCGTGGGTGTGGAAGGACTGGTGCTGTAGTGAATGCTAGTTTCAACTTCTGCAAGGCTTCTTCAGCTTCTGTCGACCAATGGAACTTTTGATTTTTATTTAACAAGGAGGTAATTGGATGTACAATTTGTGAAAACCCAGGTTTAAACAGACTGTAAAAGTTGGCGAATCTGAGCACGCTTTGCACTCCTTTCGTGGATGTTGGTGAGGGCCATTGGAGGATTGCATCCACCTTTCGTGTATCCATATGTACGCTTTGTGGTGTGAGCATGAAACCGAGAATCTCAACCTCAGTTACATGGAAAAAACATTGTTCCAACTTGGCATACAATTGGTGTTGTCAAAGCTTCTCTAAGACTGCCCGGACATGGCCTATATGTTCTTCCATGGATTTTGAGTAGATAACAATGTCGTCAATGTAAACAAGAGAGCAAACGTCCAGTAGTTCACGGAGTACATCATTCATAAAGAATTGGAACGCCGCGGGGGCATTGCATAGCCCGAAGGGCATGACCTGGTATTCAAAGAGGCCGTACTTCGTGCGGAAGGCCGTTTTCCACTCGTCTTCCTCTTTTACTCTTACAACATGGTATGCTCCTCTTAAATCCAGTTTTGTGTAGATTTGAGCATGTTTCACTTGGTCCAGGAGCTCTGGTATAAGTGGTAAAGGATATTGATTTTTTACTGTCATCAGATTGATGGCTCTATAGTCGATGCAAGTTCTTAAGTCCCCCTCCTTTTTAGGCACTAAGAATAAGGGCGAGTAGGCAGGTGACTTGGACGGGCAAATGAAACCGTTCGCCAGGTAGTGATCCAGGTAAGTTCTAAGATGCTGATTTTCCTGCTCTGTCAGAGCGTAAATTCGGCTGCAAGGGATCTGGGCTCCGGGAACAAGATCTATTTGACAATCGTAGGGTCTGTGCCGGGGCAGAAAGTTGGCTTGCTCTTTTTTGAAGACATCCTGGTAATCTTGGTATTCAAGCGGTAAGGAGCTGATGAGGCCCAACACGATTCCTTTCTTCGGTTTCAGATTGGTGTCATCTTTTTTGTAACATGTGTTGGCACAATCATGATGAAATGTCAGAACTCATTTTCGCCAGTCGATCCTAGGATTGTGGGTCTCCAGCCAGGGCATTCCCAATATCATCTGGAACTGAGGAGCACTGATGAGATCGAAAGTAATGTCCTCTTGATGCCCGTCCTGACACAGAAGCTTGACTTTCTCTGTGTATTGTGTCACCGGGCCAGATGATAGCTGAGAACCATCCACAGCAGTGAAGTTTTCCGATTTCTGCTTTTTTCGGAGAGGAAGGCCTATTTGGAGAGCCAAATCTTGGTCAATGTAGTTACCAACAGCTCCACAAACAATATATGCTTCCAAGGCATGTATTTTTGATGGTTGCTTGTGATTCACCAAAAGCAGTGGAAGGACTAGATGTGAGGTTTCTACGGATTCCTTTTTTATGCTCGACAAGCGGATCCCTACACTTGCCGGGCATTGCCGTTTCCCAAGTTCTGTTCTTCTTCTTCATCAGTTTTGGCTGTTGCCCCAACCGTTTTCTTGGGTGGTTTTACCGCGCAGTCACGGAGGAAGTGACCTGCTTGTCCACAATATAAGCAAAGCTGTTGTTGTCTTCTTTTTTCCCTTTCTGCTTTGGTAAGGGGACTTCGTAATCCACCAATTTGCATTGGCTCAGACTGTTCATATGGTTTAGTCTGATTCTCACGAGGTCGTACGTAAACTGACCGTCCCTCTGATCTAGCTCGGTCCCTTTTCCGATTCTGCACCCTATGATCGAGTTGCACCATCAGGTCTATGTAGTCCGCCCACCTCTCAGGGGGATTCACCACTTGCGCCAACACATCCTTAAGTTCTCCACGTAAAGAGTGTAGTCCTCTTCTCTTCTGGCCAGTTGGTCTAGGCTATGAGACAATTGAAGGTTGCAATATAGGTTAATAGATCTTGACTTCCTTGTCTGAGTGACAACAACTCGTTGTCCAGAGCTTGTCCTTGAGTATGACGGGCAAACAATTTCTCCATCTCATGTTGGAAATTCCCAAAGTTCCGGAGTAAAGTGTCATCTTGATTTACCAAAGATATAGACCAGTCTGCCGAATACGAGAGTACAAACGCCACTTTGGCTTGGTCATTAGGAAAGGCACCTGGTCTGCACAAGAAATGAAGGCGACATTGGTTCATAAATACAGCAAACTTGTTTGGGTCACCAATGAAGCGTTCGGGAGGGGCTAGAGGCACTGCTCCTGGAAGAACCACCTGAACCGGTGTTGATTGTTGTGGTGTGGAAGAATGAGAAGAATCGGTCACTCTAGGCTGTGGAACCTGTCCTGCTTGTGCTTGTAGCATTTGTCTTGCCAATTTGTCAGTTCTTTCTCCAGTTACAATAAGATCCCTCCGTAATGCATTGGTTTCCTGTCTTGAAGCATGTACTTCAGCCCGTAATTCCCCTAGTAAGAGGGCTAACTGATCTGTTTCAGAAGTTTCCATAACGCCCAGGCAGAGTATTAGAGGCTTTGCGTTCTGTTACGCTCACCTGGTCTCTGCGAGGGCGTTGGGGCATGGTTGCAGCCTTCCCTGAACTTGAATCAGGCCTCTCCCTCAGCAGAAAAGCTGTGAGCGGGGTACGTGGTGATACTGCTCCTGTGAATTATGGAAGATAAGCTCTCCGTCCTGCTACTTCTGGCAGGGGTGCGTCGAATGGGGTCTAGTTCCTTCACTGATCCCTGGTAAGGATTCGTCCAATCCAGCTGTGACTATGCTTCTCCTTATGATTGGTAAGTCTTTCTTGAGCTCTTGTGATACTGTTCGTTCTGTTTAATGTCTTTATATGTTGCTCCTATTTATGCCCGCAATAATGTCTCTCTTCTGTTTTCATCCCTTAGATTGAAATGCGGCCTCAATGCAGCTACACGATGGAGCGTGTTGTGCTGCGGTGCCAGCATGAAGATTTCGGCATTCCGGAAAGTGTAAAGATGAATACTTGGTTCGCCGAAGAGATGTACAGGTAAGAACAGCTTCCCCCAGTTGGTAAGTATGCTGGCAGGAAGCAGGATGCCCAGGAAGCAGGATCTTCAAAGGTAAGTCTGACCTCAGGCGACGGTGAGCGTTACGCTGCTTGCAAGTGCAGAATAACGCGAAGCGTCTGTCTTGAGGATCGGGGCACCTTATATAGCTGAGATCATGGCCCCTGATCATGAGCATGACACAAGTGGGCACACGCCCCAGATCGGGGGCCACACACCTTTGACTATCCTCTTAGAGACTCCGGAATGTCATTCTATGCTTTTACTTGATCAGCAGGTCTTTCCTTTTTTTCGCTTGGGGTCGCTTACTTGTCGTGCCCTTCGGGAGTCGACATGGTTTTGGGACCCAGGGTTATAGGCCTGTTTGCGTCCAGAGGCTCCGATGCTTCCCTTCTTGGCCTACCAGGGCGACACACCCTGCAGGGGGCTGTGTTCTGGATGTGACATGGTATTTGACCAGGTGTCAGGATCTTGTGTGCTCTTGTACACTTTTAATTGTTAGGGGGTCAAACAATGGGCCTCCTGGATGGTGGCTGGTCTTTCTTATGCCGTATGCTGGAACAAGGTTGCCTGGCTTAAGAGGCGTGTGTACATCTGTTGAAGGTGGGCCTACGCTTTTCGTTCTGCGTTGATATTTATTTGCTGCATTCTGTTGCCCTTCTGGATTCCCACGTGTTGCCTGGCCTCCTGCGCACCATGTTAGTAGTGCGGCAGTGAGGTGCAAGGTTATGTGTGGGCACTGTGTCTGACCACTGCCCTGCAGCGGTTTGTGCAGCTGTTGGGCGTGACTGGTGGTGTGAGGCATTTGCTGTGTAACAGTGCAGTCTTCCGCTGTACTGGGGAGCACAGGGGTCGGTTATCTTCTCCCTGCGAGCCCACGTGTTGCTTGATCTCTCGTGTGTTGTGTTGGTGGTGCAGTGACGAAGCACCAAGTTGTGCAGGGGCACTATGTCTTACCCCACTCTCGAGTGGGTTGTGCAGCTGTTAGATGTGTTTGGTGGCGCGAGATGGGCACCGTCTAACAGTGCGGTCTTCCACCGTACTGCAGGGCCATAGGGCTGGTTCTCCTTTCTCCATGGGCGCCACCCCAGTGCTCAACCTCCCCACGATTTCGCACTGGTGGTGCTTGTCGGACTTGGTCTCGCTGTACCTTGGGGGTTGCCCCGGTCCTCTGGATGAGTTTTTTGGGTTTGTGGGGTGGTATGTCCCTTCTCCTTGGGACGCCCCTGCAGTGTTCGTTTTGCCAGGAGAGCAGTATCAGGGCGGTGTGTTGTTCGCCTCCTCCTCTGCTCAGGGGTGGTTTCACTGGGCACCATTAGCAGATAAATTCAACACAGCACAATAGCCTGTCATGAAAAAGGTGCTGAAACGTGGTCAGAGGGGAGCATGGGAGCGCAACAAGGAAGCGGGGAGATGCGGGAGCCACGGATGTCCTTCAGTCACCGCTTGGGCACAAGTCGCCTCCTTGGTTTATCGTACTAGCAAGCAGGTCAGTGTTTCTCCCCCCGCACCCCATAAAAGCGCACGAGTGCCCAGACACTTTTGCCGAAACTTTTACCTTTGAACGGGGACTCGTGCTCAGCCTCTGTATGTGCCACCAGTTTATGCCAGGTGGGCAGGCCGCTGTGATAGGGGTCCACGTTGAGCAGGCGGGATGTAGCTGTTTGACGACTCTGTGGTCTCTGTTACCGCAGTCAGGATCTCTGCAAGATATGGTTTGTTGTCTGTGCGTGAGTGGCGGTAAGTCGCTTGTTTCTGCAGGGCCTTATTTAATGGAGATCTCAGCCGATTCCAGTCCTTTGTGGGACAGGGCCGAAGCACGTCATGCACACAGCTTTCACTGCTGAGCGCGGGCCCAGCTCAGACGGTAATTCTCTGGGATGCCTTCACCGATTTCAGCCAGGTTTTCTCTCACTGCCTGCTCTGCTGGTCACCCGATCCACGCAGTGTTATGGTGTTACCAGAGTGTGGGTAAATGGGGGCACATTTGATAATTCGGGGGGTCAGGGACACAGAGAGGCTCTAGCTTGAGTCCTCCTCCGTGCGCCCCCTGCTGGCCTTCCCCTCCAGATAATTCTGAGTTGCAGAAGCTCAACAGAGTAAGGTGCTCTCTGAAGTGACTTCAGAACATAGTCCTCAACCCCATCCCTTAAAATTTCTGAGGTATACAGGACTGCTGCATTTGTCTGAGCATAACAACAGGTACACACACACACGTATAGCTTCAGACCGAAGTCCGTCCTCCCATGCGCTAATTTCAAACCAGATGTATGAATGTATGTCAGTAAGTATTTATGGGATTTAGAAAGCACAAGCATAGATGGGAAGCAACTGACCACTGTAAAAGAGGACGTACCAAGGGTGTTACAAGTAGGGTGTGTACTGGTGAATGGGAGCACTAGAGCTGCAGGACTGCCCCGCTTCCAGATTAGTTTGTTGTGCATCCTGCAGGGCGCGACCTGATCTCATAGGGACAGTGCATCGGACAATAATTGTATTATAGGTGTGGTTTTGAGACCTATCACAGTTGCGCTAGACACTGAACTGATATCAAGCGCTCATTCTCTTAACTAATAGTCTGCGAAATTTAAATTGGTCTACATGAACCAGTGTTTATGTGAAATTTGCCATTGTTTATTTGGAATTGCTGACACGTGTTTCGACCTTCGAGGACATTTTCAAGGCAAGATGGATTAGGTCTGGCTGTTAAGCATTTAAGGGTGATGAAGGGGAAGGCCCCTTTCACAGATACAGTGGGTGATCCAAAGGTCAGGGTTGAAGTAGGGCCTTATTGAGATCATGTGAGTCTTGCTGGTCGGTTGCACAGTGCAACTGACCAGCAAGACTCGCGTGAGCTCAATCAGGCTCTACTTCAACCCTGACGTCTGTTACAAGTAGGGTGCAGAGAAAGCAGAGGAGCAGGGATGGGTAGGGGATACAGTTCCTTTAAGATACTGTTTGTTCTATCATCATTTAAAAAATCCATTGCACAATTCTGGTGTCCAAGCACTCCCAGTACTCAACGCTGCAAAGTCCTATCTAAAATGTACATACTATTTCCATGTAGGCCATCTGTCCCCACAAGTGTCATCTTTGAGTCCTGATGGATCCAGTTTATTTTACAGTTGCATTTTCCTTGCATTATGTTGGGCATAGAAAAAGAACAAAGAGAAGCATGGATGGTTTAGGGGATATACATCACATGAAACCTCCTACCTACCAAACTGTCTCATCATACTTTTCTACAAAGTCGTCACATCCATGGTTATAGGGGTTGATATCACCACACATTATAAAGGAGGCCTTTTCTCATGCTGCCAAGGAAGTCATGTTCTCTAGGCACATATCCATTTTAGGCTTGTGTCTATACCATATGTAAGGCTCTAGGGATGTCCATGCACCAGCTTCCCCACTCCGTCCCTCCACTTCTAAAATGTCTCTCTGTTGGACCCTAAACCCTCAGTGGAGAGATAGATATTGTTCCATTCAGAGCAAATGCATAAACACACCCTCAATTCAACCATGCTCATCACACTTTTTAGGGCTTCATGACTCATGCATGTGGACCTAATCTATGTGGTTTGCCCACATGTTCAGTACACATGCCATTGTTCCCATGCTGGATCCCAGAGTCAGTCTGTCATGTCCACCATGGTCCTTGCACGTGTGGTCAGTTCGTAGGGGTTCCCGAGGGGGTTTTCCTCCCAGTCCTACGAACCTCCCACTTACTCCTCAATCCCAGAGGTTCATACTGGCTGTCTCTATCTCCTCCACCCTGTGAGGGATTTTCTCACTCTTGCTCCCTCAGGCTTTAGCTGTGACCTTGTTTCATACATGGCCTCAAGAACGCACCAACCCTCACAGACTATTCAAGGGATTTTGTTAATGTACTTGAAAAAGGGCTCGCTAATGGTGTTAGGCTCTCACTCATCCGTATGCATTCACAAGTAATCACGAGGCGGAGCCTTGCCTGCTGTGAACTATCTTTATTCACTCCTACAACATAACTGCTGTTTTCCCTCTTGGCCCCTCCCTTTCCGCCCTCTTCCCGCTTCTCCCTGTGTCTGTGTTCTTAAAGGGGCTGTGTCCCTTTTAATCACGTATAACACCTCCTCCGGTCTGGTTGGACCTCATCAGTAGGGTGGATCTGTGCCTCTCTAAGAATAGTTAGCAAGGGGTCCACGTCTGGATTCCCCTAGTAATTTAGGGTGAGACCCAAAGCTACTTAAATATGCAAATTAACAAGGGGGGTCTCACCCTAAATTACTAGGGGAATCCAGACGTGGATCCCTTGCTCACCATTCTTAGAGAGGCACAGCTCCTCCC
Organism: Ambystoma mexicanum; assembly: GCF_040938575.1. NCBI lineage: Eukaryota > Metazoa > Chordata > Amphibia > Caudata > Ambystomatidae > Ambystoma > Ambystoma mexicanum. Next base: position 264,724,222 of record NC_090934.1, read on the forward strand.
TACTGATGAGGTCCAACCAGACCAAAACACGTGTCTGGGGATGCTGTTGGTACTCTTGTTCAGAGGAGAATTGCCTAGCATTTCGGTGCTGGACTGCCCCAGGGCAGAACAAAAACTGATATGTTTGGGATATTTGTTCTCTGTGAAAGATAGTGAGCTAAAGACTCTGGGTAAGTCTCCCGTAACCAGGACTAATGTCTGGCAGAGGGACTCCCAGGACCCCCCCTTGTTAATTTGCTTCTGAGCATACTGCAGATGGCTTGCGGGTGAGGTGTCTGCTCTGCTACTGCTTTCTGTCTGGTCAATTTGATGGTGGCCATGAATCGTTCCACCATCCCGTTGGCCTGGGGCCAGAGTGGCGTAATCTTCTGGTGGTGGAATCCTAGGTGGTTTGCAAGCTTTGCAAATTCTCGTCCTTGGAACAGGGATCCGTTGTCTGTTTTGACGACGTTTGGGATGCCCACTCACTGAATAGTTTGTCTACGATGGGTGCTGTTTCCGTGAACAATGTTGAAGGTATTTGCTTGATGAAAGGAAATCTTGAGTATTTATCTATTATAACTAGCAGGTATCCCCTTTCTTCTAGAGGTCCATAGAAGTCCATCGCAACTTTTTGCCAGGGCCTTGTTGGAAGTGTGGTTAGTTGGAGGGGGTTTGGCACTGGCCCCTTTGCTGCCAGTTGGCAGGGTCTGCAGTGCATGAGCATGTCTTCGACTATCACGTCCATGTATGGAAACTAGACGTAGTTCCTGAGAATTTGTTTCGTGTTGTCAATTCCCCTGTGGCCTTCATGTGCTAGTGTTACCAGGGTCTTCCTTAGGTCTCTCAGGGCTACTAGTCTCTTCCCGTGCAGTAAAATTCCTTGGTCCGTGGCTATTAGTTCATCGTCTACTTTGGCTAGCCGATCAAGTTCCTTCTTGTCTGCATCCTCCCCCTCGTTACCTCTTTTCTGGCGCTCTCTCCATTTGTTATAGCGGGTGAGAGAGACAGCGGCTCTGATCGTTGGGTCAACTTTGCTCCGTTCCTCGAAAGTTGCAGTTGAAATCGTTGGTGGCATGGCATTTGAGGACAGGTAAGAGATGTAGTCAGTGGCCTCGTGGGCCAGGGTGTCATCCTTGTTCATCGTGGGGTCTCTGGACAGGTAGTCCACTGGCTTAGCGTCTCCCCCAGGTTTATGGATGATTACGTAGTCATATTCTTGTAGTCTTATTCCCTATCGCTCTATATGGGGTGGCATCTTGGTTTTGGGGTTGCCAAATAGTGAAAGGAGTGCCTGATGGTCTGTCACTAGAGTGAACTTCCGGCCGATGATAAAGTGGTGATATTTTTCGCAAGCCCATACCGCTGCGAGGCTTTCTCTCTCCGCTTGTGAGTAGGCCCTTTCTGTGTGTCACAGGGCGCGGCTGGCATATGCCATCACTGGATGGTGGGCGTTGTCTTTGGCATCGATCTGGGCAAGGATTGCTCCGAGTCTTACTGGACTGGCATCAACCATAATGATGGTGTGCCACTCTGGATGAAAGTATGCCAGCTGGCGGTTGTTGGTGAGGCTTTCGTTTATGGTTGTTAACGCTGCTTGGCAGGGTGTGTCCCAGATAAAAGGTTGGTCCTTCCTCAGGAGGGTGCGGAGTGGGTCAGTTATTGTGGCATAGTTCGGAAGGTAGCGTGCGCAGTATCCTGCCATGCCTAAGAAGGAGCGCAGTTCTGCCGCCGACGTGGGGGCTCGGAGGTCAGTAATGGCCTTTATCTTATTCGGGTCGGCTGTTATCCCTTTGTTGGAAAATATGTGCCCAAAGAATTTGAGGCTGGTCTTATTGATGTCACATTTGGGTTCATTTAGTGTCAACCCTGCTTCTTGGATGATGTTGCAGATAGCTATTAGGGCCTTGTCGTGCTGTTCTTGATCCTTCCCAAAGATTAAGATGTCATCACTGTAGATTAGTGCATTCATTTCAGATGCTATCAGGCGTCTGATTGTCTCCTGAAAAATCTCTGCAGCAGATGATATGCCAAAATTTAGTCTTTTGTATCTAAATAGTCCGTCGTTGGTTGCAAAGGTGGTGATGGGTCTCGATTCCGGGTCCAGGACGAGCTGGTGGTAGCCCTGATTGAGGTCTAGTTTTGAGAAAAACCTCGCCTGATTTAGCCTGATCATCAGCATGTCTTCCAGGCTCAGGCCTGGGTGCCTCTCCCTCTGGATGGCGGTGTTTGGGATGCGCATATCGACACATATGCGGAGGCGTCCATTGTTTTTGGGCGCAGTTACTATTGGGGATACCCATGGTGTTGGTCCTTCTGCTTTCTCTATGATGTTGTTGAGGAGGAGGAGCTGGATCTCCTTTGATACTTGTTCCTGAAGGTGGAAGCCCACCTTGCGGGGGTGCTGTGGTATCCGCGTGATGGTGTCGTTGATGTGTAGCTTGATGGGCGAGTTTTTGGGCATTCTCACTCCCTCAAATACTTTGGGGAACTGGTCTTTGAGGTCTCCTTTCACGAGGGGTCGGTCTGTTATCACCATGATGGATTCACGTGTCGATGGGTGTCCCTCTATGATTTCCGATTGGTCGTAGTGTAAGTCAATCAGTGCCAGGGCACTGGCTGTTCGGTAACTGAGGAGGCAGCGGCCGATGGATGGGCTCTTTATGACATGTATCGTGGAAGTCACTGTGAGGTCACAATGTCGTAGGTCACATTGGAATTGCCCTCTGGAGGTCATGGGTAGGGCCGCTCCCCATTGAAAAATGTGTGTCCTGGATTCTCGTAGGGGTTATGAAAGGGCGATATCATGGTATAAGTCTTTGTTTATGACGTTTACCGTCGCTCCCGTGTCGATGACAAATTTGTTTCTGGTGTTCCCCATTTGAATTGATACTCTGGGAGCTGAAGTGTCTTCCACGTCAACACCGAGGAGGCGGACGTACTCCCTGTCGTAGCCATCTTGTAGGTATTCAGTATGTTCGCTTTCCTCTGACTTATATCTCGGTGGGGAGTTGAGTACTGGTCCACGTCCAGTTTGTGGGGAGACAGGGTTGCCCTCATGTATGTTGCCCCTGGTTCTGGCACTTGCATTAAGTCTCGTTGGCGGATGTCGTATAGCTCATGATCTTTTCTGTCTGGTTCGATCTAGAGTCCTTCAAGAGCCCTTACGGTGTTCGGGCGTTGATAGGCGTTTATGGGAAATGAAGCATTTCTATCTGCAGGGCGATGTTGTTCCGGATGTGTCTCTATTGTGCGGTTGGCAGACCGCTAGCGTGTTGAACCTCCTTCGGTTAGTTGTTCTTTGCACATCACTTGGAAGTGGTTTTCCATTCCGCATCTCAGGCAGCGTTGGCCGATGGCTGGACACGGGCCTCTGTGTGGGTACTCAAATCCACAGCGGTAGCATTGGTGGTCACTTTCTGTCCATTGAGTTGGGTATCTTGGGTTTGTTCTGTTTTGTGAGGCTGGGTATCGGGCATAGGGGTTCACAGCTGCGATAATGTTGCCCTTCTTGGGGTTTTCAATGGCTGCGGCCTGGATGTCCACTCTTTCGTAAACTCTGGCCAGGTCCAGTACTTCTTTTAGGGACAGGGGCTTTTTCCGGAGGTGTTTCTGGAACATCGAGGATATGCATCCTTCAATTATGCGCAGCCTGATGGCTTCGTCGTCGTTAAAGTTGGCGAAGTCGCACTTTGTTATTTTTATTTGAAGGCGTATGATGAATTCTCCTATCGATTCATGGGGGAGTTGACAACATTGATTAAAAGTGTATCACTCATAGTCGCGATTGGGTGAGATGACAATTTTCTCATTGATGGCTTGTAGGAGTTTCGAATACGTGGTGCGGTCCTGTAGGGGAATCGTGCATATGATGTTTTTGATTTCTCTCCCTGCGAAATTGGCAAAAATGCTGAGTATGTTGGGTGGTTCTTGTGTGCCGATGGCACCTACGAAGTCCTCAAATTCTTCCACCCACTCTTCCCATCGCTGACCCTGATCGTGATGCGGGTTCAGTGTGAATGGCGCGGGTCTCCTCATTAGGCTAGCGTGAGAGGAGGGTGCTCCTGGTCCTCGTGGTTGGGCATTGGGGTCCGCTGCGTCCATAGCCAACATGGTGGCGCCGCTGGGTGCGCTTTAGTGGTTCAGGTGGCACGTGGGCGCCGGTCGTAGTTGTCTCTTACGGCACTGTGGTCGCTTGTCTAGTGTTGGGGTGTGACCTTTCCTTCTAGGAAGCTCGAATTGTCTGGCCTGGTAGGGTGGGTCAGCCGTGAAGTTTTGTCTTGACCCTTGTTGTGCTCATGTGGGGCCGTTGGGCCCTGGGTTTTGGCCTTTCTTGTGAGTGTACGCTAATGTTTACAGTGTACCACTTTTCCTTTTTAATATTTTCGAGTGTCACTGGGCGGGAGACGCAGGGTTAATCCTGCTAGGCCAGTATTACGTTTTCTTTGGAATGTCACGTTGCGGGAGACACAGGGTTTTTCACCTTTTATTTTGAGTGTCACAAGGTGGGAGATGCAGGGTTAATTTTGTTAGGTCAGTATTTCGTTTTCTTTGCAATGTCACGTTGTGGGAGACACAGGGTTTCCCACCTTTTATTTTAAGTGTCACTGGGCGAGAGACGCGGGGTAAACCTCGCTGGGTTTTATCGGTTTACTCTGAATTGTCACGTTGGGAGACACGGGTTTCCCTCGGCTGTGGCTCCTTTCACTCCCAGCCCCCGTCCGAGCTCTCCTTACTTGAATCGTTGCAGTCAGTCCGGTGATTCTTTTCGTCCTCTCCGGGTGGGTGGGATGGATCAGCTGGGCCTGCAGCGCGGTCGCAGGCGTCGCAGACGCGGTCTTCTCCTCTCCATCCTGGCGGCTCTGCATTTGCAGGTCCGGTCTTCTCCTCTCCTTCCTGGAAGCTCTGCAGCAGCTGGGGCTTCCTTCATGGGGCACACGGGCCGCACAATCGATGTCGGGCGCACAGGCCTGCAGGCGGTCCACTTCGGGTCGCTGCACTGCCGTAGGGCACACGGGCCACTACACCCTCGCAGGGCACACGGGCCCTTCCTGAAGTGCTGGGTGTACGGACCCCCCGGCAGGGCGCACGGGCCTCTGCTTAATCACAGGGCGCACAGGCCCAACTGAACTGCTGGGCACACATGCCCTCCGGCAGGGCGCACGGGGCCTCTGCACAATCTCAGCGCACAGGGGCCCACCTGAACAGCAGCAGGGCACACGGGTCCCTCCTGAAGTGCTGGGCACACTGGCCCTCCAGCAGGGCACACGGGCCACTGCTCAGTGTCAGGGCGCACGGACCCACCTGAACTGCTGGGCTCACAGCCCTCAGCTGCCGCCGTCACATGAGGGTTTGTGTCGGCCTCGTCGCCAGTGTTAGGCTCTCACTCATCCGCATGCATTTACGCGTAATCACGAGACGGAGCCTTGCCTGCTGTGAACTATCTTTATTCACTCCCACAACATAACTGCCGTTTTCCCTCTTGGCTCCTCCCTTTCCGCCCTCTTCCCACTTCTCCCTGTGTCTGTGTTCTTAAAGGGGCTGTGTCCCTTTTAATCACGTATAACAAATGGCTGTTCTTCTCTCTCTCTCGCTTTCCTCTACTACTTACTGCTACTTCCCCCTCACACTACTCTCCCCTCCTACCCCTTTCAACTCCCACCACTCGCTTCTTCACTACTCCCCACTCCCCTATTTCCTCTTCACTACTCTTCACTCCCTTCTCCATTAGTCTTACTACTCTTTGCGCTCTCCCACTACCCTACACTCATCTTCCACTACACTACAATCCCACTTCACTACTCACCTCCCACTACACTACACTCTCCTCCCAATACACTACACTCTCATCCGCTCCTTATGCCACAGTCGCCCTCCTTTCAGTGCCTCAGTCACCTTCCCAACCACTCTCTTTCATACCTGCTACACTCTTCCTTAGTCTCACACACTCACTCACCTTACTCTCACTCTTACACCACAAGTAGAACTTTCTCCCACCAACCAATAGCTCACCTTGCACCTGCCTTCTGTAATTCTCCTCCATGCTTTGCTGCACCTTCCTTTCCATGGTCTCTTGGTCACCATGTCCTCTCTTGACCTCATCCGAACAACCCACACTGCCATGCCATTTCTGCCCCTTTTTATCCTCTCCCTTTCCCCTTGATTGGTCCTCAATGTCAGCTAGTTCCCCGGGCCATTTGGCGCCTCCATTTTCCCCATGGGCCAGCTTAAAGGCATTAGAGAACATAAAACAGACCTGACATCCTTTTCCCTTTTCGAAAAGAGGGTGCGGCCCGCTACAATCATAGTCATTTTCAAAGTTACTGTCCACATTGAATGGAGTGTCCGGATTGCCTGTTTGACTCGTTCAGTGTTCCGCTGCATCCCTGCTTGCCATTTCTGCTCTCTGATGAGCTGCACAGTCGGTTCTTCACCTGAAGGACATCTGGTAGTTGCAGTCCTACTGGACAAAAAGAGGAATACTGTCTAGCATATGGGACAAGTAGAACTCGGTACATTCAAGCAGACACAGCTAGAAGGGACAGAGAGTGCAGCCCTTCCAAACCTCTCACCCTCTGGGGCAGGATTGGTTCTGTAAAGTACCCTGAGAGACCTCCTGCCACAGGGTGAGATGGGTCCCCATCGCCTCTTGACAGGGTCAGGCACCTGACCCTATCAAACTCTGTAGCAACCCAGGTGCCTCAGCATGTTTGTCCCAGGGAGGAGATTGCACACTTTCCTTCCACATGATCCGTTTGGTCACCCAAGACACACTGTTCCTGTAGAGGAATGGTGTAAGTCAAGTCCACCCAGTACTAAGTGTTCTGTGCCTGGGCTAACTGGGCAGGTATTGCACGCTCACCAGAGTGTTCTTGGCCTACCCTGTCACCATGTGTCAGTCCACTGTTCCATCCAAGAGTGCATCAGCCATTTCCCATCCCTACACTTCAAAGAACATCTCACCAATTGCTAATCGCTCCACTCAACCCTATTTCCCCCTTCCACTGCTCCTCCTTCCCATCCTAGCCCCTCTGCTACGCTTGCACCCTACTTGTAATCCATTGAGTGCTTCCCTTTTGTAAAGCACTCTGTTGCCTCACAGCTAGGTTTATGTTTTATAAATCCTATACATACTTGGTTCCTCGGGTTTGTCATTTTGTTCCACGGGTTTGTCATTTTGACAAGGCACACACCATGGTATTCCGTTGCTTTGGACTTACTCCTTTGCCTGCTATGTAGCACACATGGGCATTAGGCATGCATCTCTGCTTTGAGTTTCACTTGGAAACTTTCTTCTGTGATCTGGCCATCACACACCTCTCGTTACTACATGTTCTTAGCACGGTTTAGCCTTTTAAATGTTGTCCATTTTGTAAAGACTAGAGGGGGGTTATCTGTAATCCTGCCCTCTATATGGCAGAGTAGAAGCACAGAGCACCCCAGACAAGATTCTCTATGCTGTAGCAATGGACGAGCAATCAAGGCTTAAGCTCTCAGGAGGTGATGCAGGCTGGTTCTTAAGTACAGTGTAGTCCCCAAGGCCCCACAAAGGAATGTCCACACACCATGTTAGGTGATAACACAGTTCTTTACATAAAGAAGGTTCAGAATATATACACAAACAATAACACACTTTGTGCTTTGGCAAATCTTATATGGTAAATATGTACAATGTCTATGGATTACCACAGTTCACTCTTGACTTCTTTAAAATGCACCAACTGTTGACAGTTTTAATGGCATATAAATCAAACAGTAATGTGTATCAGCATCAGACATAGGAAGGAAGACAAGTTAGGTTAAACAATGGCAGAATAGTACCCCCTCTACCTAGAGGCAGTTCTGTCTGAGGATCCCCCACCTGGGCAACCTGTAAATAAAGCCTATCAACAAGCCCAGTCCATTAATGTTTAAAATAGTCTTGTTTCCTGCTAAAATGTTCTACTACACCAATGTACCTGGTTTAGCAGAGTTTCGACAACGGTTCATCGACAGATCCATCGAGGGCGAACTCCCTTTAAAGCAGCAGCCACAGGGCGTAGAGATTCCTCAATGAAAGGTGAACACTATCATTGAGATAGCAGCTTCAATCTTTGCAGTGCTCGTCGACGGTCGGTCATGGACATCCTGTGTTGATGAGGGGTGTGGTGCACTGAGATGACAAGAGTTTGTTGCTGCAAAGATGACTTGATGAAGAACGTAGGCCCGGCAGCAGGTGTCCGGTGTCGGCGTTGATCGGGACTCGACCACAGCGTGCTCTCGGATCTTCGTGGGTCTGTGTCTTTGCAGGCTTCAGGTGGCGGAAAACCCACTAGCGGATTCTCCTCGGCTTATTGACGACCTCTACCTTCTCCGGCGGGACAAATCGGTCAGCGGTGATGGCAAGGGAGTCCTTCGTTTCAATGTCTTAGGCAATGGTGGAGCGTTGCGGCTTCGGTCATCGACCCGCACGGCGTCAAGCTGTCCCTGCTTCTGGGCAACACGACTCAACAGGCTTCAAGCGGTTATTGCGGTCCTCCGAACCCTGGTCGATGATGATGGACTTCGATATCCGGGTGCTTCACTTCAGACTCCTCGGTCGTCCCCGTCTCCGATCGACAGTCTTTCGGGACTGGCTTCCAGGGTGCCTTGGTGAAGATTCTGCACGCTGTTCCCTCGTAGCTCGGGAAGCTACGCTTTCAGATTTCGATGACGGCATGCAGCAGCAAGACTTTCTTCTTCAAACTGGGCTTCAAGGTTAAGCATCAAGTTTCAACTTCAGCTTCTGAACAATTCTGGTAAGTGAGAGGTCCCCAGATATACTGTTCTGTCTCTCATTCACACTGCTGAGCCAAGCAGCTCAGGCAGCCAATCATTCAGAAGGACATTCATGCAGGCAGGCAGACAATCAGGCTCACAGTGCATTTAGGCCATTCACTTCCACCCAGACACTCACAACAAGGAATGTGGATTGGGGCAAGCACCCAGCCTTTCAGCACACCACAGTGCATTCATGTCAGTTTCCGGCAGGGCTGTCTCATTCTTTGTGTCACACATACAGATACCAGACACCCATAACATACAATGCATATTGGTCACACACTCCATTCACCCAGGTCCCACCCCAAGGGTGTACCCACAGCATACCGTCACTGGTAAGGCTCCAGCCAGTCTGGCCTGGACTTCCCCACAATACCATATATGGTTCTTCAACCCAACAGCCAGTCAGGGGAAGGGACAGAGTCAGGGTTTCCCAGGACTTTGGGAAAACAAGGTAACAGGTGATAGAAACCAAAAGGCCACGGGGCCACCTTGTCTCCTATTAGGAATCCACTGGAATGGATGTCTACTCAGAGTACCTGTCAAATTCAGCATGGAGCTGCCACCAGCCCATACCCTGCTATGTGGACCACACAAAGGTGCCCAAAAACATACACTGGGGGTACAGGATTGTACTCCCACCCATGGGTGCCATAAAGGTATCCCAAGGGTCTGTTCACCTCAACCAAAAAGAGGAAGAGCTGCACTGCCAGGACTCCCACATGGACTCCTGTGCAGAAAAAAACACAGAACACACATGATGAGGGAGAACAGGACAAGGACATGGATTCTCTGTCCCTCCAATGCATTTCCAGCATCAGAGTTGTGTGTAGCCGACAGTCTGGACATTAAAAATGCAAGGATAGGCCTCAGCCTGGCCAAGTGACTGAAATCAGATGTAGCATACTCTTAAAAGAGCAGATACGACACTTAGGGCCTCATTACACGGAAGGCGGAAACCATGGCGCTGTTAGCGCCATGGTTGCCGCCGGTATTTTACAGAGTCAGCCATGGTGGATGGCGGAATTACCGCCCTATCCCAAGGTGTGTGGGGGCGGTTATTCCACATTCACCATGGCCCTTCCCCATTCCCATTTTTGCCCCCATAGGGCTCAATGGGAATGGGGAAGGAGGTAATTACGATACCGCAAATTGCGGTACCGTAATTACCTCCAAGGTCCCTTTGCGGGTCCCATCCTTAACGGCTGGTAAAACCAGCAAAGGGACCTCGTAGTAAGGCGGTAAGGGTTTACCGGCACTGGTACCCTTACCGGTACCGGTAAACCCTTACGGCGATCCGTGTAATGAGGCCCTTAATCTTAGTTAAAGGGCAGAGAGGTGATGTAGAAGTTGCAGCAATTTCATCTGCCAAATACAGAGGCTATCAGAATAAGCATATATAGTTAATGGATAGAAACACTTTATTATTAGGGGGAGAGTTATGAAAAATGAAAGGAGCACCATGCCTAGTGTGTATGTATTCAGTGATTTAGGCATACAATCCTTTTATCAAAGGCATATAGGTCAAATGTTTAGATCTATGATCATTCTTATGTGCCCAAATAGCTCTTTGATTTTATACAAAGCATCCAATAACCCTCAATGGTGCTATTTATTTCCATCCATTTTTCATAGGGATATTTCAAAAGAGCATGATAGGAGTAGACTAGAAAGTCCAATAATGTATATGGTTATCCCAGGTGTTTAACATCTTATATAATATTATATTATTACTATGAATTCAATATATACTGGAAGTGATCACTAGAAATCAACATCGTAAACATTTTTAGCTTCTTTTTCCAATGTTGTCTCTTACAATATGAGGGTCATACTTGGAAAGGGTCACACTCGGATTAAAAGCAATGATCTGTTTCACATGCAAGCACCAAGGCAATGCTTAATACTGTGTGCCGTCTACCGATTGGTCACTAATGCTGTTGAACCCACACATATGTTGAATTATGCACAAATACTAATAATAATCAGAAAACAGAAAATAACAAACACAGCTGTATACCATGAAGCCTCGTCATCTGATCTCTTGCCAGGTTTGTCAGAAGCCCAGCATTCTTCTAGGACAACTCACACTCAGCGTGATGGTGAATTTCTTACAGGGCACATGCAATGACAATGTATGTCTTCAAACACTACTAACCTCTTTCGTGGATGCCTCCCTCACTGCTAATCCAATTCTTCTTTGAACCGTAAAGAAGAGCATCTCCCTTCAAGATAGCTGTATTTTTTCCTCTGGTTGCGCTGCTGTCAGCAACGGCTGGGGTGGCTTTAGCAAACGCACACCTGACCACATGGCTCTCATCCACAGAGGGAGAAAAACAGAGGCATAAATAGAGACAGAGATAAATAGAGCACAGAAAGAGAGTACACTAGATTGGCATATGATTTAATTCTGAGTACAGCTAGTTTAAAAAACATATTTCCCTTTTTCCAATCACTTCCCTTAATATCAATAACTTCCCACACTTAACCCTCCTTTGCAATTCTTGCAAAATGCAAACCCAATAGTATTAGTTTCGTACATGCTGTGCATCTATTCCCAATTAACAGATCCATCCTTACGCTTACTTCCCTCCAGAAGCTTTCCATGTGTATGCACTCCCAGAACCTAAAGACTGACCTTTGTTGCATCGTCCTCACTCACGTGTTTCTCAAACACTTCTTCGTAATACTTTACACTCTGGCTACTTACTAGCCTTGCATTACTTGTCCCATTCCCCTCCATTGATACCTTCAGCTAACTCCCCTTCCCATGTTGTCTCTCTTTACTTTATCACCCTTTCTATTCTTTCCAGCACCCAACTCGCCCCCCCCCCCCACCGGTTCTGGGTGTTGCTCATTCTAATGGTCTCTGCCCAGGGCATCACTTTTGGGATGGCACCAATATCCAATCTTTTTCCCTTTTGTGAGGGGAAAATGCACAGTTGCATTCATATCAGGCAAGTGTAGATTCAAGTCAATCTCTGCCATTCGCCACATTTTATATTTACCGACTCCGTCCACCTTGAAGCCATCAGAACATCTTTTGTGGTCGTTTTATCCCCAAATTGTGAAACACAAGTGCATAAAGGTACAAGTATGGGGGGACCTTCAACTTCTCATATACTTCCCCCACTCCCGTCTTGGGCCTAAAATGATAGGCAAGGAGAGACCTTGCATTCCTGGTGTAAGTTGGAAGTGGTACCAAGGCCTTCATTCCTCTTCCCAGGTCTGCTCAAATCAAGCAAATAATCTGGGTGTTGTTCTCTCCCATTTGGCAGCCTCTGAAAGCTAAAGACTGCTTTGTAAGGGGGTTAAGTCTTTCAAACGAAAACCTCATTCTTTTGTTTTTAAGGACATAACCAGTTTGGAGCAAACTGACTTTTTTCAATCCCTCCAAAGAAATTTGAAATCACCTTATACACCTTTTTCAATTAACTTCCCCGAAATAAAAACTGGAGTGCCCTAACCAAACATTTAACTTTAGGATATATAATAATACTTATACTATACTATAAGCATTCGTGATCCAGGAGTGACTTCCGTCATACTTGTTCGTTGTCACAAAAGAAGTTGAAGAAACAACGCCATCGCTCCTCATTCTCCAAGCCTTATAGTGTTTAGAGCATTTCTTGGGTCTTTCCGGAGACCTGTTTCCGGTAGAACTTATTCCTTTGGTAGATGTTCTCTTAGAAGAAATACAAGATGGTGATTTTGAAACCGACCGACCTAGTGTGAGTTTTGACCTTCTGTCTTTTAAGTCCTTACTAGTCATCGACTCGCAGGAGTCGCACTTGACCACCTTGTGTTCTTTGCCAAGGCACCAGAGACAAATTCTGTGTGGCTCAGTGATCAGTGACAGTCGGCACACTGCACTTCATAATCAAAACTCAGGACATCCTGTCCTCACTCTCCTCTTCACTCCTCCCTTCTTCCTCTCTCCCTCTCAGGCATCCCTTGGCCCACTCTCCCGTTCCCTTCTACTCTCCTCTGTCTTGCCCATACCACCGGATGAGATCTCTAGACAAGTCCTCTCTATGAAAGTCTCCTCCAAACAGGTGTTCTCCTGCTCCTCCAGAACTATCAACTTTATCCCTTGCTCCAGCCTTGGCTGATTTCTGCAATCACTTCTTTGCCACTGGCTCCTTACCACTACCCATCAAGCACATCCTTGTGCACTCTCTCCTCAAAAAGCCTTCAGCAGACTGCTCCTGCCAAGCTAACTACGCCCTATCTCCATTACTCCCTTCCTGTGCAAACTCTTGGAGAAGTTGGTCATCTCTCAGCTTATCCACCAAACTGAATCTGTTGGTTATCTCCACGGCCACCAGTCTAGCTTCAAAGCAGCCAGAGGCACGGAAACCCAACTCCTGAACACCTGTGAAGACTTTCTCTCAAATCTCAATTCCAAATCTCCTTTCATTCAGATCCTCCTCGGCCTTTCCTCTGCTTTTGACATGGTCAATCATGCCACCCTTATAAATCAACTCAGTGATAACCTTGGCATCACAAACCTGGCACTGGACTAGTTGGCCTCCTTTCTCTCTGACCGACCTTCCCAGGTTGAACTGGGCCCTTTTCCCTCCCCCATCACACTCTCCTTAATACCAGTAAGAATGAGATCCTTCTCATTGGGACCCCTGCTCCCTCCTTCCCTCCTACTCTCTGGCTGCCCTCCATGGGCCCCCTCCTTCAACCTCTTGTGAGGCCAAAAACCTTGCTGTCATCTTTGACTCCTCTCTCTCTCCTCTCTTCACATCACAGACCTTGCCAAGAAGGCCCACTTTCAGCTGCACCTCCTCAGAAGCATTCTCCCTGTCCTCACCTTCCCCCAGAAACGTATTGTCTCCAGAGCTCTGGTCCTCTCTAGGCTGGATTATTATAACTGCCTCTTCCTCAATCTGCCTAAATCCTCCCTTCGCCCCCCTTCAACTAATCCAGAATAAGACTACAAGACTTATCTTTAGCCTCAAGCTCAGGGACCACATCTCTCCAGCTCTAAAATCTCTCCAGTGGCTCACAGTTGCTAAGAGGATCGGGTTCAAGACCCCCTGCGTCATCCACATCATGCTTTCTGGGGCCTGGGACCACGCTATCCCCAACTCTCTCTCTCTAAATACTTCCCTGCTAGAGGTCTTTGCTCTTCTAGTTCCAACCCTCAGCAGCTCAGATGCTTTTCCAAGCAGAGAGTAGTGGGTAGATCTCTCTCTGCCGCAGGATCCTCCCTCTGGAATGGCCACCCTTTTTGTTATTCTTCATCCCTGTTCCCCCTCCCTCTTTTGTATTATGGCACCTTGAAACACCTTTTGCTTTATAGGTGCATTATAAATACTCAATAAATAAATAAATTAAAAAAGCCTGTCTCCAGTGTAGACATCGTAGATTTGTCAAAAGTAAATATGTTAGATTTGCTGAGGCGAGTCGAACCGTTCCGAGTGCGTGCTGTGCATGCACAGAAATGTAACTGAGGCAGTGGGCGTAGTGTGTGCTATTTATACTACCATACGCACCACGTCCAGGCGTGGGAATGGCAACCGCCGTGAGACCTCTGCTGTAAAAATATTTCAGAGACTGCAAGGTAGGATACGGATATATCAAAGATGTGGAATCCGTAGGAGGACACAATCCATTAAAAGATGAGATTGATCCTGAAGCAGAAGTGGCTACGGAGGAGTTGCATACAGGGTGATGGGGAAGAGGGTTGTGATGGCTTGAAAAGAAATGGCAGGAAATACCCAGGTTCTATAACTGGGACCTAAGGGTCTGTTATCGGTCTACTCCCATAGGCGACTTGTGTGTTTGCAGAGAGAACAAATAAATAAAGCAGCGTTTCCGCAGGGGTGGAAGACGGAATAAAGAGACATGTTATGGGCTTCTCTGGGCCTCATCTTATACAAGGGTGGGGGCTCAGGGGTGTATTTCTCTGCAGGTGCGATTAGCCAAGTTTATCGTTGCCAGATTCCTGACTTTTTGACGAGACGGAATATGGGTGATACTGCTTAGTTGAAGACATGGAAGAGATGGCGAACAAATGCAAGCAGGTATTTTACAGTCTGCTAAAGGTCTTGTAGCTTTCCAAAGACTATTCTGGCTTAGTCTCGTAAAGGTCAGCGCTGTCAAATAGCTGTTTGATCTGGACCTCTTAGACAAAATGTGCAGTCCTCATCAAAGGGTGCCTCCTTATAATAGCACCCATGGCCATGGATTGTCTCATGTATTCTGTTGCATCCAGACGCATTTGTAAAATATGTTTGTAAAATATGTTTGGGGGTCGCTTCTCCATCTTGCAACAATTAGGTGAATGAGCCTTGCAGGTGTTGCAATGCACGTACAGCTTCCCAGCCAGGCAAAAAGGTTCAGGCTGAGAAAAACCTATTAGCATGTACCACAGTGTGAGCAGGGTGAGTTTTGCATTGTAGAAGGCACACATTTCATGTGTAGTTAGTTTTGACACATATTAGATACCCACATATAGCAACACAGAAGGAGCAACACATATATTAATATTGCAGTTGCAGAGGTTATAAATAGGGCACTGTTATATGCCCTGTGTTTAGCAGTTGTTTACATAGTTATGTTTTTCAGTAAGGTGTGAGGAAAGAGCTGAAGTAGGTGGAAGATGAAGTCAGAAAGGTATTGTGGTAAGAGCGAGGTCAGCATGTTAACCTGGCAGGAGCCATATTGGATTTTAAGCCCTACTACACAATGAACAGAATAGAATGCAGGCCCTGATGAGGAGCTGCGGCTTCATTTAGCTCAGCCCTTGCCTTTTCAAATCCCTTTTCTGTCCCCCAGGAGAGAAGACAAGGTCAGAGCCACCCACAGTGCACAGATAAATGCTAATTGTATCCAGCTGCTGAGACGAAAAGTGAGGAGAATGGAATGTTAGCTGTGGGGAGAGCAGGTAGGGATGCGCCCTTTGAAGGACAAATTCATAAGGATAAGGCAGGAGGTTTTCCGATGCCAATAGGTCAGGCAAAGATTTAGAGCATTACTGCCCTCACCCAATGAGCAGTCATAATATTTGAATTACAAGTACATGCATAACTAAAAGCAAATAAATCCCTAAAATGTAGATTCAAGAGTGGTGCCCTGGTAACGTCATTACTGGGCACCTGGGGTTTGAAGGAGACAAGGGGGAGCCATGTCTGGAACATTACGTGATTTGGGATAGGAGGATCAGAGGTGTTGGGAATACATTTAGTACAAGGTCGGGTTTGCAGCTTGTGTGTGCCACGGCATCTGGTATAATGAGAAGGCCCATTATCTTATCAAAGCTGAGTTGGCCTCACCAGTCTTACTTTGAACGTGTCTGGATTGGAGGGGTGTACATCACCTGACAGTCACGATTAATTAGTGTATCAATATACTTATTAGCCAGTGCCATACCTGGATTTATTTATTTAATTTATTGGTTATTACATGGTTATACAAATCGACAACCTTTAACCACACATACTTACAGATACTTTTAAAATAAGAAAAAGGAAAAGAAAGTACCTTTTGTATATTGGTCCAATACTTTTGTTGTAGAAATCCTTTGAAAAATAACAATTAATAGTTTGACCAATGCCAGCGTCATGGCTATTCTTTCTCCTGATGACAGAATTTTCCACCATTGTTCTTTAGGTCTATGGCATATTTGCTGATCACTTCCCTCATTAAGTTTCTTCTCTGATGCTCAACTGCTGGACAGTCCATTACGAGATGCTTTAAAGTTTCTATGAATCCCCTTCCATGACACAATCTGCATGCCAACAAATCTCCTTAAAAAATCCTCTGCCTACAGGTTTCCTTAGTGGGGAATAGGTTTAGATGAAATTTCAAAAACTGATCTCTGATAAAGCAAGTTGGAGAAGATTGCAGATATTTCAGGATGGTTTTTAAACTACGGCTTTCTTCAAACGGTCTCCCGTAGGATTTGTATTTCTGTCTTTCTTCTTGTGTGCAAATCCAATCCCAGATGTACAATTTTCTTTTGATCTTGTCAGGGTTACTGATAAGGGTTTGTTCACATCCCCCCAAATTCGATAATAGTTGTTTACAGTTTGGTTCCCATTCCATCAGAGCTGGCTCCGTTTGTTCAAATAAAGCTTTTTTCAAACAAACAAAACCACCTTTTGTGGCCTCTTCAATGCATTTCCTCAGAAGCGACAAGGACTTCCACATGACTATTGCCTGACGGGAGGAGAGACCTGGTTCCATTCGGACTCCTTATATTGGTGTACTTTTCGGGATCCCCAGTACCTTCTTCCAAAACACTCCCTAATTTCTTGACCAATTTCCAATCTTGAAAATGAGGGAGGTTTCAGAACCATACGTTAGACTTGGCGTAACTTTTAGATCGATAATATGCAATTAATGGGATCATAGAGAATCCGCAATACCTCTTGAGAAGTATCCTCTCTTGACCAGCCAGATTCTGTGCTTTCCTGATCAGCAACTCATATCTGGAGAGTATCAGTAGAGCTGGTGTTCAAACAAACTCCCAGATAAGTGAAAGACTTAACGACTGGTATTTCTACACCCAAAAGGTGCCATTTCATCAATTTATTTCCTTGTAGACCTTTCTGGTGACCTAGAGGCAATATGCTTGATTTTTTCGAGTTTATCAAGAGACCTTTTGCCTCGATGTAAGAGTGTAGGGCTTCCAATTGCCTCTGCAAACCCACCGGTACCTGGATTGAATAGTGACGATGTAGTGGGCAACGTGAATAGGGGAATGGGTTTAGATAAGGTGTGGCCAATCAGTCCATGGAATATAGGGGCTATTAGCATGTTCTATCGTGGTAGCCAATGAGGGTGGCAGAATAACATTGTAACCTATGTAGGCTGATTTGCGGTTTTCCGCTATATAACCTGTAACTTCTTAGGCCGTGACGAGCTCCATGTCAGTTCGGTTGTACCAGACCGCCTGAGACCTTTTTGCATGAAATAAACCATGTTTTCCCTTGCAATGCAGTGCAGTGATCATTTGGTCGCTTGGATTATTTTGATCGTATGGGTTTTGGGTCACATTTCTCTTTACAAAATTGGTGACCTGGATGTGATTCCAAACTCTGTGTGCGATTGGGAGCGTCCCAGCCATGCATCCTGCATTGCGGTGCCCATCTGCACTGTCCCCATCCACGACCTGAAGAGGTTTGCAGGTGCTGTGTTGGAAGAAGGCCTGTCTGCTCCTTGGAGCGGTGTGCCACTCCCTGTTGTACGGGCCATTGATGGGAACCTGTATTGGAGGCGCTCGGGAGAATGCATATATGTAAGTGCACCTCTGCGAGAGAAAACAACGAGAGTACGAGAGTAGAGTGTGAGTGGAGTGAGTTGACTGTGAGTGTGTGGATTGTAAAAAACCATGTGGCAAGATATAGTGGTTTTATACAGAGGTAGCCAGAGGGATCTCCTCCGCCAAGAGAAAAGGTGATGCCACGGTAGTATCGTGTGAGAAAAAGAGAAAAGAGAGGCAACAGGATCTCCTCCATCATAGAGGAAAGGCAGTGCTGCAAGTAAAAGTATAGGACCAGTAAATGAAGGACCTGGGATCCTCCACTCGGCAAAAGGGAGTGTGAGGTGGGGAAATTCCCTCATCTTGAGGCAAGGGGACAGAGGAAGGTCCTAAACCATTGTGTTAATAAGTGTGATTTTGTTGTGTAGATCCATTATAAATGGCGGGCCTGGGATCCCTTTGCCCAGCATTAGGGGGCATGAGGAGGTAAATTCGCTAGTCTTGAAGAGGAGGCTGAGGAAGGGTCTAAACCAGGGACTATATGATTGTGTTTTATTGATTTGTGGTTTAAGGTGTTTATGGAATTGCTATGGTGTGATGTGGTGGTTGTTGAGTTGTGTGGAGAGAGGCGTGGTGGAATAACTGTGTGGTAGGTTGGGTAGTGAGAAGAATGGGGAGGGGGAACAAGGAGTGCAGGCAGTATTGGGAGAGCAGGGTAGATCAGCACTGCTGGATCAGTGTCTAGGTAATATGAGATTATTAAGAGTGCAGAATAAGATGTAACTATGAGTACCCTTACTCCACTTGAATACATGTGTAATGCGCTCCTGCAGGTCCGAGAAAACGTAGCGAAGTACCATTGCGAGTGGGTCGCTGACATGAGAGCAGGGCTGTATAAACTCTGGCCAAAAGAAGGAACAAATAATAAGGATGTGTTGGGCCAAATGTATACTTATTTAGCTGTGAAAGGGGGGGGGAGTTGAAAAAAAGGCAGGGCATTCTTGAGCTTTGGAGAATGGTTGAGGATTTGGAGGATGCCCCCGAGGACCCTAAAAGGAGAGACATTGTAATGCAAGTACCCTGTGTTACCCCCGTACCTTGTGTAGCCCTGTACCCTGCGATACTCTTACAACCCCCATAGTCCCGCCAACCCCACAGGGGTGTTACCCCATGCAAGCAGCTGCAGGTTATACTAACCCTGAGGATGTGCCCCATGGCATGCATGATGAAAGAAGATGAAATCCCAGCACAATATACAATCAAAATTCAGGAGATGTGGTGGGCTGAGACCGGTAACGATGGGGCAAGAACTTAGCAATATTGTACCATATGTTAAAAATTGGACGCCTAAAAGACATACTGAAAGATTGGATAAAGTGGTAGGGATTGAGGCTAAGGGATGGGTGGAGATTCAAGCACTTTTAGTACACCATTGTAGGTGACAGCAGGAGCTCATGGTTGCTCTGGAGCAAATGCATTACCCAGCATATATTTAGAAACAGCACCTTGCAGCTGACATTCAGGAGGACTGGTTTGACCCCAACCTGCATTAGTATGTTAACAAATGTGTGGCAAATTGTACCAATTGTCATCTTTACAGTACAGGACACACTCTCAGAACGTTTCACAGCACATTGCTCCGTCCAACTTGACCCTTCTGGGAACTCCACATTGATTACGTGAACATGTTAGAGGTGCAGTAATTACTGTTACCTTATTGTTGTGGTTTTCTCTATTTTCCTGTTGGATTGAGGTTGGCTCTTTCGCACTACGAGATGCTAAATCAGTGGCTACATTTCGAGTATGCAAGGTTTTTCCTCGTTGGGGGAATGTGAGGTCATAATGTCTGATAATAGAACTCACTTTTTTAATTAGTTGTTCAAATAATTAGCATCTCTATTAGGGATACCGCACAACCTGTACTCGATTTACCACACCCAAGCCAATAGGATTGTCAAAAAATTTAACAGACTGTTAAAAGCTAAACTGTTTAAAATGTGTACTACGTTAGAGATGAATTGGCTGCATTGTCTCCTTCTGGCTTTGTTTAGCTTGAGAACGCTGCCAAGCAAGGATCACCACTTGTCCCCGCACAAAACAGTGACAGGGAGAAGAATGCATACACCTCTCACACCTACACACACGGCATCAGATGCTCACAGAGCAGCAGAAGTATTGGGAAGGAGTTTCAGGGTTATTTAAGGGAGCTAACAAAAAGTATTACAATTCTGAGGGTCTTCACAAGTTTGCCGGTTTCCCGCCGATAATTCTGGTGGGATTCCGCCAAAGTGACCTACCGTTTCCACCAGTTTCCAGGATATTACAGGTGGTGGAAAAGGCAGTAACTCCCCATTCCGTGGAGTCCCATAGGACTTCAGTAGTTGGTCCACTGTCACCACAAATGAGGATATCATCATTAAACCAGTGGACAAAGGTGGCACCACTGTAATTATGAATATTGCAGATTACCGACATATGGTTGGCCCTCTACTTAATGATCATGACAATTACAGTGGAGTTGGCAGCGACGTCACCAGACGAATTAGGGAATTGATTGACACCATTGTCGATGACGCCCTATTGGAAGGCTATATAAATAAAAAAGAGCATGAGTTCCTACTACCAAAATATCCCAAATGTCCAGCATTTTATGCATACCAAAAGTGCACAAAGGAATTAACCCAACAGCGCGTAGACCTATAGTCTCGGGGATAGGATCCATTTTAGAACCACTGTCCCAATTCATTGGGCTATTTCCACAGACCAGAAATCATCAAGATTAAATCTTACTTGAAGGACACCACAGCAGTCCTCAACCTCATTAACCTCACCAAGGATCTACCATTCAACCCTACAAAACAAATATTGGTGACACTGGACTTAAAACCCTTGTACACTAAGATTCCACAGGAGGCTACTTTAACTGTGATCGACAGGATCTTGAGGGAAAAACAACTGCTCCTCAGTATTCCAGTCACCTTCATCATGCAATTGGCAGAAATTGCCTTGACGAAGAATGTTTTCATCTAAGAAAAATACTTTTTTGAACAAACTTTTGAGACAGCTATTGGGGCAGCTTTCACCCCCAGACTAGCCAACCTCTATGCAACTGAATTCGAAAAAAGAATGATCTATGACCCAGGTAATCCATTCAAGAAAAACATCAATTTATGGACCAGATACATAGATGATATCTTGATGAATTCGAAGGAAATGATGAAGAACTCAATACCTTTATGACATGGCTAAACACCCAGAATGATTTTTTTAATTTCACTAAGACCTGTAGCCACATGGAGGTCAGTTTCCTGGACCTGGTCTTAAAAGCACAAAATGGAGGAATAACCAGCACAAATCTACAGACAGGAATTCCCTCCTATTGTTTCAGAGTTACCACCCAAGGAGCCTTTGAGAAAACTTCCTTTTGGGCAGTTCTTACACTACAGGAGGAACTGCACTGAGTATGATGAACAGGCATTGGATCTGGCAAAGAAATTGAAGAACTGTGGAATCCCCAAAAGAACAGTGCATCATGCGAGAAAGAGAACCAGGCATATTCCCAGAGATTTCACTCTAGAACAACATGGGAAGAGAAATAATGACTAGGATAATAATATTACTGCAGTATTTAGCTACTCCCCGCTCATCAACCTCTTAAAAAGGGAGGTGAAAAAACTCTGGCATGTTCTGAATGTGGGTTCAATGAAAATTAGGCCCCCCAGGTTCGCTACCAAACAGAGACTGAACCTCTGAGACTCCCTGGTACAAACATACAAGGAGATTGAAGAGTCTGCGTCTACAGTAACCATGGTAACCAACACACACAATGTATTTCGCCGGGTCTAACTCTTAGGCTTCAACATGTCTTCGTAACTGCAGATGACCCTTTTTACATCTTGACAGGCCCCAAATAAAAACTAGATTCATAATCAGTGTATTGGATCTCTGAAGGTTGCAACGGCCCGAATAGAACTTGGCAATTCTTTTGAACTGGCCGGCCCTACTTTTCACTAATTGCAAAATAGGTAAAATGCATGGTCAATTACACACTCTAGGTGCGTCTCATAGGTACCAGCGAGTAACCCACCATGGCACCGCCATAGAAGAATACAAGGGAGACCATACTCCAACATGGCCTCCCCATTACTTGTGCGCCAGCGGCCACTGTATCGCGCATAAGCAGCCAGGCAGATCCGGGCAGCAGCTTCACAAAACGAGGGTCGGGCACGCCATGCGCACTGCTGTACAGCCGTGTGGCGTATCTCTGAGCCCTCGTCATCACAGACACATGCAAATTTGAGGTAAAACAGGGTTTGGGAGACATCAGACAACAGCGGGCAGGTTACTTAACAGCCTCTGGTCTCATGGTGTCTGCCACATTGGATTGAATAATATACTGCGACCTAGATTGCTACTAAAAGAAATACACTGGTGTTTATAATCCTCAACCTATACCTGACACAACTCCTTTATTATTGTGTGCAGGTTCAGAAGTAATACTATATTGAGAGGCCGCCAAACTGCTGGATCAAATCTGTAAAGTTCTGCAATTGGGGTAAGCATGTATGGTGGATCTGCCACAGCCGTACCACATAATATCACATAAGGGTGACTGCCTTTTAACTGTACCTACCTGTGTCTTCCCCCATCCTGCCTTCCTACAGGTAACAGAACCCTCCTATGCATACCAACCAAGATTAAATAGGATAAAGCAACCGGCAGCAGCAGAATGACCGTGCTATTATACTAATACCAGCACCTTAGGTCCTGAAGAAAGTGGCAATAATTGTGCTAGCCACTGAAACCGGTCGACCAGCCCTGAAAAGGGATGTCCCAATAATTAACGATATAAAGTTACAAATATTATGTGCACCCCTCAGGTCCACATATATTCTTTTTAAATTGTGTGACTAGATTCAAATATACAAGAAGATTAAAAGTAATTGTGATTCCTGTTTTGAACATATTTTTATGAATACTTCCCCATGTGATTCAGTGGTTTTATTACAGTTGAGCAATAGGGTCAGCCTCTCCAATGTCCCCTCACCCTAGATAAGCAGCACACCACCAACACCTAGACTTGTCAACACCTGACAGAGACAGTTAGCTTTGTCGGAGGGTCAAATAGTGCTCATTAATTGATGATCTTAAAATAACTATTGCTTTACACCCGTACAAATTGATGTGCGATAATAGCTGAGATTCCGTCAGCAGATCCAGTGAACTGCAACTGTACCCCAACAATCAGATTTTCATACATAACTTTGGGCCTCATCACACGGTAGGCGGTGGACCAAGGTGCTATTAGCACCTTGGTCCATGCCGGTAAAATACCGGCACCGCCTTGGTGGAAAGGGGAATTACTGCCCTATTCCAAGGTTGGCGGGGCGGTAATTCCCCCTTCCACCATTGCCCTTCCCCATTCCCATTTTTGCCCCATAGGGCATAATGGGAATGGGGAAGGTGCTAATTACGGTACCGCAGATTTGCGGTGCCGTAATTAGCACCAAGGTCCCTTAGCGGGTTGGTTTTTAACGCCTGCTAAAAGCAGGCGTTAAAGTACCAACCCGCTAAGGGACCTCGTAGTAAGGCAGTAAGGGTTAACGGTCACCGGTACCATTCCCGGTGACCGTTAACCCTTACCGCCTACCGTCTAATGAGGCCCTTTGTCTGATGCTGGAACCATCAGCATTTTCAAGGAGCCTATCCAGTAGCTTTTGCCACTCCGTTCGCGGTTCATGTGAAGGAGTTGCGATACTGGGTTCATTTGTCAGATGTTCGGAAAGCAACCGTGTTTTTTCTACCCCACTGCAGGTTCAGCACTGCAAGCGTCATATACTATATATGTTATGGTGTATATGCAGTGTTTTTTTGGAGTTTTTATATTGTTTCTTTGTGGTTATTTTATATGGTTGGGGCATATAAAGGGGGGTATGGGAATGACACAAATGTACATTTGGGGATGACACGAAACAGGAGAAAACAGAGGCAAAGATAGAACATAATTAGTGTAAAGGCCTGATCCTGGACACCATGGTGGATGTGCACCAACCAGAGATGGACATGTGATATAATCACATGCCCAAGGTGGGGAGGGTGACGGGTGCACACAAGTTGTTTATACCTCAAGAAGGAGAAATTACTGTAATGTACTTTCTTTGGATTCTTCTCCCACAGATTCCTCATCAGATAGATATCCCTTCCAGTGTCAGCTGCATGGAAACCTTTTCGACAGGGGGCATAGATCATTCTTAACTCAATTCACCCGTCGTCAACTCTGGATGTGAGGAAAAAAGAAAACCTAACTTGTGTTTTTTTTCATGAGGAACGGGACAGCAGAAAGAATGCGGCACCCAACAATAAGTCAACGGTAGCTCCGAAACAAGAGGTCACCGCTATCTCCCAATGAAGAAGTAGTCATCAACTGCAGACACTTCTTCATAGCATGGTTTGATGAGAGGGTGATGAGGAATCTGCGGGAGAAGAATCCATAGAAAGAACATTACGGTAAGTCATTTCTACTTCAATGGATTGCTTTATTTTTGAAGATTTCTCATCAGATAGACTCCCCAAACAGCATCCGTGATGGAGGCGGGAGGAAAGTCTCTTAAAGTAGGACATTTTGTAAAACTGCTCTCCCAAATCGTGCATCAGCTCCACAGGCTACATCCAGGCAGTAGTGTTTGGTAAAGGTATGCATTGAGGACCAGATTGCCATCCAGCAAATGTCCCTCACCGGTACTCCCCTTTTCAAGGCCGAAGAGGCAGCCACCCCTCTAGTGGAGTAGGTTCTAATGCCCAGAGGTAGTTCCTTCCCTGCGTTATGGTAGAATTCTGAAATGCAAAGCGTGATACACCGTGAGATGCTTTGCTTGGAAACCGCCAAACCTTTTGTAGCTATAGAGAAGGCTATGAACAGCTCGTCCACCTTCCTAAACTCTGCCGTCCGGGCAATGTAGAAACTAAGGGCCTCATCACGAGTTGGGCGGTAAGCGGGCGCTAGAACGCTAATTGCACATGGCGGAAAGCGGGCTACTGCCCAAAAACCCAGCGCAATTCGAGCTACCACCGGCGGCACAATTATAGCCGGCGGGAAACAAGTCACCTCCAGAATGGGAAGCACTGGGTGGCCATTTTGGAAATCACAATCCATCAAAAGGCAGAGCCCCTGGTATCCATCCACACTCCCCAAGTAGCAGAAATGTTTCAGGAGAGAATCAGGGGCAAGGCAGCTCAAGATCGACTGAGTAAGCCAAAATTGTGTGAGCTAGTAGTGCTGGCTGACGAGGTTGTGGCCCACCATGATGAGCTCTACAGTGCAAGGAAGCGCAAAACCTCTGCCCTGCACCGCACCCAAATCTGGCAGGCAGTGAGCCGGAAGGTTTCTGCAGTCGGCTGCGTCCCCCAGGACGGGGTAGATGTCATGATTCTTGCCCCTCGTGTCCCCAGCCCTCCAAGATGTCAGGCAGGAGCCAGGCCACAATCACCTACATGGCCCTCAAGGGCCTCTCCATCCCTCCAAAGACCCACTTGGAGTCAGACTTGGCGCTTGTGGCACCAGACTCACTCATGGATGCCCCCACATATTTCGGTACCCAGAACTGCATGTGCAGTCCAGTCTTTTGGGTGTGGTTCAGCCCAGAGACACCTGGGATACCCAGAGACTATTTAAGCCACGCCCAGGCTGAGAAACATGCTTTGTGTTTTCTGCACCTGCAGCGTGACACTCACCGTGTTCGGATCGGTCTCCAGTAGGCCTGCATCTTTCTTCTGCGCTCAGCTCCTGCAAGAACACCGTTAGAACAGCCTTACCTTGCGGCGCTTCTGCCCATCATTCATCGCTTCTTCTGTTCTGCGGGCATCTTCAACGGTGTCATTCCCATCCCGGCACGCCGCTTCCTAAGGAAAAGGGAAAAGAACAGAAAAAAGGCATTAGTAAGCATTCAGCAAATCTTTGCTTATTTTTAAAGACTAAACGAGCTTCAAACGCTTACCTGAATCCCAGCCGCTCTGGGGAAACTCTGTCTCCGGAACTTATCATCCATCTGCAAGAGGGAAAAGACACTCCAGGCTAGCGTGGAAACATCTAGAGGCGCCGCAAACCGCACTTACTCACCGCATTTCTTCTTCATAACTGGCATCCACGCTGAAAACGTCGCGGCACCTGAAACACACAGAAAAAGAACTCAGTTCAATACAAATACAAAAGGGTCGCATCGCGCATCGCACTCTCACTCACCTTCAGCGCTACTCATCTCAGCAGCACGTCGCCATCCCCGGACGCCGGCCATCATCTAAGGAAGGAAAGGAACAAAGTTAGAGAACTGTTCAAAAGACTCATTATACTTACCTGTCGGACTCTTGCCAGTGAAGTAACTGGACAGCAACGAGCCTGCATCAATCAACGCGCCCCTGCGCTGAAAGCAGGACAGAGAGCACACTTTCCAAGGAAACAAGATGAGCTGTGGCTCAAAGGGAAGAGTTGGACCCCGGGGAAAAAGGGGTTCAAGCACACAGAGACATTAGGGAGTTAAACTCTACCAATCCTGTGTTTCAGGCCCAGTCTCCAGTCGAGTAGACTCCAGGGAAGGGTTCGAGGTCGTAAGAGGTCAGAACAGGCTGAGTGACATCCCCGTGGATACCAGGTGAGCATTACAGAACACAAAGCCTCACATCAAAATCCACCTGGGCATCATGGAAACATCAGAAACCGACCAGTTAGCCCACATGTTGGGGCAGCTACGTTCCGAAGTACATGCAGCCAGGCAGGAGACCAACACTCTGAGGAGAGAGCTGATAGTAGCCAAAAAACGCACTGATGATTTAAGCTGCCAACTTCTCCAGTCACAAGCAGGGCATGCACCATTGCCGGGAAGCGTGCCCTCGATGCCAGCACCATCAGCCAATCCCGTTCAGATAACCCTTCCTGGGGAAGTGCCCTTAGCCCCGCCCGAACGATTTACAGGGGATCCCAAGAGGTTTGCAACGTTCATGAACCAGTGCCGCCTGCACTTCCTTTGTAGACAAGGGGCCTTTCTGAATGACCAATCACGGGTCACTTTTGTGCTATCCTACCTGAGTGGTAGCGCCGCAGACTGGTCTGTTCCCTTTGTGGCCCAAGACGATCCTTTGCTGCATGACTTCAGGGGCTTTCAGCAGCAGATGGAAAAGCTGTTCGCCTGTCATACTCATGGGCAGGCATTAGACAATGAACTTCTGTCCCTACGCCAAGGGAATCAAAACCTATTAACATACATAGCCACGTTCAATAGACTCGTAGTTGAAGCAGAATGGCCAGTGGAGGAGAGAACCACGTTATTTCATCAGAGGTTGCGGGGGAGCTCAAGGATGTTCTCGCACAAGTAGTGAACCCCCCGAAAAACTGCTCAGAATTCATTGACCTTGTTCAACTGGATCATAGGTTGCAGGACCGAAGAGCAGATCGAACCAGACCGGACCCTCACCCTATGTATGTGCGTTCAAAGGACAATATTGCCCGCACAACGGAAGGTTCAGGAGAACCAATGCAAATCGGGGGGTCAGATCCCCCTTGACTAAAGCGGAAAGGGATAAAAGGAGACAGCAGCAGTTATGTCTGTACTGTTGAAGGTCAGGTCATTTCCTTAAAGAGTGCCCTGTGAAGCCACTGAGGAGGAGGGTAGGGGACACGGACAAGGAAGATACAATCAAGGAAATGGAAAACTCCCCAGCCCGGCAAGTGTAGGGGTCCACTTGTCGAGCAAAGAAAGTGAACTACAGACCTCCCATTTTGCACTATCTGTGGTCTTGATCAATCACCAACAACCTTCTCAGATGCACGCAGTTAGAGAGTACATTGACAGTGGAGCCATTGGGAATTACATCGACCAGGATCTTGCAGCAAAGATGGGGCTTCCGTTACGCCCTAAATCAACCACCGACACTGTTACCACTGTCGACGGCACGGAAATAGCTTCTGGTCCAGTATCCCAATGCACTGCAGCTTTAACCCTTCTGTGCCAGGATGGACACCAAGAATCTATCGTTTTTGACCTCATTAAGGCACCACAGTTCCGGTTGATTTTGGGAATGCCATGGTTGGTAGCTCACAATCCTCAAATCGATTGGTGAGCAAAAGAATTGGCCTTTCCCGAGACTTGCGCCCACACATATTATCACCAAGAGAAACAACCAATAGACACCAGAACCTCCACGCTTGCGACTGTGGCAATCGGCACCCTACCAAGTGAATACCGGGACTTTCAAGATCTCTTTCAGAAAGAACAGGCTAATACCCTGCCACCGCATAGACCATACGATTGCCAAATCGACCTGATACCCGGTGCACAAATCCCTTGTGGGTGAATTTACACACTCATGGAACCAGAAAACCAGCACCTGAAGGCCTATCTTGACCAATACCTGGCCAACTGATTCATGCGTCCCTCGAAGTTTCCAGGAGCCAGTCCTCTATTCTTCATACCAAAAAAGGAGGGGCACTTGAGAACGTGCATCGACTATCGCGCACTGAACCAGATAACTGTAAAAAAACTGATCCCTGAATTGCTTGATCAAGTCAAAGATGCCCAAATCTACACAAAACTAGACCTGTGCGGGGCATATCACCTTGTTCGCGTAAAACGGGGGACGAATGGAAAACTGCTTTTCGCATCAAATAAGGCTTGTACGAATATCAAGTAATGCCCTTTGGCCTTTGCAACGCGCCTGTAGCATTTCAATACTTCATGAACGATGTCCTACGGGAATTGATTGATGTCTGTGCTCTAGTGTACATCGACGATATTCTAGTATATTCCGCATCAAAGCAGGACCACGTTAAACACGTCCGATCCGTATTGGAGAAACTCCGTGAACACCAGCTCTATGCCAAGCTCGAAAAGTGCTCATTCAACGTCTCAGAGGTGGAATTCCTGGGCTTTATTCTCAGCCCGAATGGATGTACAGAAGGTAGATGCTATCCTGAACTGGCCATCCCCAAATTCATTTAAAGGGGTTCAAAGTATGCTGGGTTTTGCAAACTTCTACCACCGGTTTATCCCAGGATTTTCGCAAATCATGCATCCCATCACGTCATTGCTAAGGAAAAGCAACAAAAAGTTCCAGTGGACAACAGAAGCCGAGGAAGCTTTCCAGGAACTCAAAGCAAGATTCACATCTGCCCCAATTTTACGTCACCCTCGCCCTGATCTCCCATACCTGGTGGAAACGGACGCCTCAAGCATGGCTATGGGAGCTGTCCTCTCACAAAAGGACCCTGAAACGGGCCAGTTACACCCTGTTGCCTTCTAGTCACGTAAATCCACACCCCCTGAACTCAATTACGCTATCACAGACAAAGAACTCCTGGCCATTAAGTCAGCCTTTAAGACATGGCAGCACTACCTCTTGGGCGCCAGACACACAATCACCGTAATAACTGACCACCGGAACCTCCAGTACCTAAAAACGGCAAAGGCCCAATTCTCACGACAACTATGTTGGGCTCTTTTTTTTGCTGAATATCACTACGTGATTACATTTCGACCAGGGGTGAAAAACGGGAAGGCCGATGCCCTTTCCCGTATGAGGGTGGAAGAGCAAGGGTATCAGACCCCTGACCCAATAGCAATCATCCCGAGTGACAAGCTCCTAGGAATCACAGCAATCATAACTCAGAAAGAATTACATGAAGAAATCCAAAACCTGATGAGTCCGGAGCAATTACAAGCGTGGAGTGCACAAGGAGAACATTGCATGATAAAAGATCAGTTGCCCTACTTCAGGATTTGTTTATTCCTACCAAACCAAGAACTACGAGAACAAGTCATGTCTGGTTATCATGATTCCTTGATCGAGGGCTACCCCGGAATCGCTAAAACCCTAGCCAAGGTAAAACGAAATTATTGGTGGCCCACGTGGGGTAAATACATTATCCAATTCATCCTATCTTGTGGAGTGTGTGCTCAAAACAAGTCATCCAAGCAGAAATTGGCTGGGCTATTACAACCATTGGAAATTCCATCAGCACCCTTGCACACGTTGTCCCTCGATTGTATTACTGACTTACCACCCAGTCAAGGGTTTAACACTATTCTTGTGGTCGTGGACCTATTTTCAAAAATGGCACATTTCATTCCTCTTAAGGGGCTCCCAAATGCTTCCACTCTGGCAAAGGTATTTCTTGAAGGCATCGTACGGCTCCATGGGTTTCCTTCAGTTTTAGTCTCAGACCAAGGTACTCAATTCGTATCTAACTTCTGGAGAAAATGCTGCTCTATGGCCCAGATCAACATCCGGTATCCACCAGTCACCATCCCCAAACGGATGGTCAAACTGAGAGGACAAATCAGACGCTCGAGCAGTATCTGTGTTGCATGTTACACCAAGCTGAAGGAAGCTCGTTCGACCTATTATGGATAGCTGAATATGCTTATAATAATTCCCTACACATCAGCACTGGGCAGACACCCTTTTATACCATGTATGGCAGGCACCCACGTACTTCTGAGTTGGACGTTCCTACAACCCTGGAAATGCCAGCAGTCAAAACCTTGCACACGACCATTTCTCAAACCTTTAAAAGGGCAGCTGAACACCTACTTCAAGCTAAGAATCGCCAAAAGAGGTTTGCTGATCAACACCGAGCAAAGGCCCCCAACTACAAAGTGGGAGACAAAGTCTGGCTGGCGTCTAAACACGTGTCCATTAAAAGAACCCAAACTTTCCGTCCAAGATACCTGGGTCCATTCACCGTCACCTCCGTGATAAATCCTGTGGCCGTCAGACTAGCTTTGCTGTCAAACATGCAGATTCATCCCGTGTTCCACGTGTCTCTCCTTAAACCTGTTCAACCTGGGACCCGGGTAGCAACGCCACTGCAGCCAGTAGTAGTCGCCGGGGAGCCAGAATTCAAAGTCAAGGACATCCTGGATTCAAAGTACGTCAGATTCAAATTATACTACTTAGTAGACTGGAAGGGGTATGGTCCACAAGACAGGACATGGGAGCCTTGTGAGTACATCCATGCAACTCGCTTGCTTAGACGATTTCATCAAAACCATCCAAACAAACCAGGACCAGAGAGAAGAGCCACCTTCAGAGGGGCTTTGGGGGGGGAGTGTTGTCATGATACCTGCCCCTCATGTCCCCAGCCCTCCAAGATGTCAGGCTGGAGCCAGGCCACAATCACCTACATGGCCCTCAAGGGCCTCTCCATCCCTCCAAAGACCCACTTGGAGTCAGACTTGGCGCTTGTGGCACCAGACTCACTCACTCCCATAGGATAAAATTGGGGATTGGACTTGTAGTGCATTGATGGGGACATGATGGATGCCCCCACATATTTCGGTTCCCATAACTGCATGTGCAGT
Organism: Ambystoma mexicanum; assembly: GCF_040938575.1. NCBI lineage: Eukaryota > Metazoa > Chordata > Amphibia > Caudata > Ambystomatidae > Ambystoma > Ambystoma mexicanum. The sequence goes on from NC_090934.1 coordinate 264,755,569, forward strand.
CTAGTCTTTTGGGTGTGGTTCAGCCCAGAGACACCTGGGATATGCAGACACTCACCGTGTTCGGATCGGTCTCCAGTAGGCCTGCATCTTTCTTCTGCGCTCAGCTCCTGCAAGAACAAGAACACCGTTAGGAACAGCCTTACCTTGCGGCGCTTCTGCCCATCATTCATCGCTTCTTCTGTTCTGCGGGCATCTTCAACGGTGTCATTCCCATCCCGGCACGCCGCTTCCTAAGGAAAAGGGAAAAGAACAGAAAAAAGTCATTAGTAAGCATTCAGCAAATCTTTGCTTATTTTTAAAGACTGTACGAGCTTCAAATGCTTACCTGAATCCCAGCCGCCCTTGGGAAACTCTGTCTCCGGAACTTCTCATCCATTTGCAAGAGGGAAAAGACACTCCAGGTTAGCGTGGAAACATCTAGAGGCACTGCATACCGCGCTTACTCACCGCATTTCTTCTTCATAACCGGCATCCACGCTGAAAACGGTGCGGCACCTAAAAGACTCCGAAAAATAACTCAGTTCAATACAAATACGAAAGTGTCGCATCAGGCTCTCACTCACCTTCAGCGCTACTCATCTGAGCAGCACGTCGCCATCCCCGGACGCCGGCCATCATCTAAGGAAGGAAAGGAACTAAATTAGAGAACTGTTCTAAAGACTCATTATACTTACCTGTCGGACTCTTGCCAGTGAAGTAACTAGGCAACAACAAGCCTGCATCAATCAACGCACCACTGCGATGAAAGCAGGACGGAGAGCACACTTTCCAAGAAAACAAGGTGAGCTGTGGATCAAAGGGAAGGGTTGGACCCCGGGGAGGAAGGGGTTCAAGCACACAGAACAATAGGGAGTTAAACTCTACCAATCCTGTGTTTCAGGCCCAGTCTCCAGTCGAGTAGACTCCAGGGAAGGGCTCGAGGTCGTAAGAGGTGAGAACAGGCTGAGTGACGTCCCCGTGGATACCAGGTGAGCGTTACAGTAGACTGCAGGAACAGATGGAATTACCTGCGTGTCCAGGTCCGGGGACTGCTGTCGCAGCACAAACAGGACACCATGTCCAGAAAGAAAGGCCCACCGCCGGAACTACCTCTCACGCCGTGGGAGGAAAAGTGCAGCTCGGTGCTCGACATGGAGGGAATTGAGGGTGTCGGAGGTGCAGAGGTGGGTACAGAGAGCCAGGAGGCAGAAGGTGAGTCAACCCCCCTGTCCACAAATATGTGCATGCAACAACAGTAGCCTATCACAGTATCCTCCCGTGGGATGACCCATGAGCCGGGTATTGCAACTGCTGGTTGGAGTGTGGGAGCCACTGCCAGTGCACCAAGGCCAACCCTGTGAGTCAAGCAGTAGCGAGGGCAGGAAAGGGATACATCCAGGTGCCATGCACCACTCACTGATGGGCAGGAGCACAGCAATGACCCATAGGGACTTGACAGTGACAAGCACCATGCCACTGCCCCCAATCATCATGTGTGTTGGCAACGTGGAGGCATGGAGTCCAGATGCATACAAGCCAAGAAACAGCTACCCCAGCAAGGTACCCTTGCCATCCACCCATGGCCAAATGCAAACCCGCTATGTGTCCCCCCCACTTCCTGCACCTGTTTGCATTGTTGCCAATCCAATAGCAAACGTAACCAGACCAGACCCGTGCCTCAGTCCAACTGCCCGGTGCCACACACATCGCCATGTATTCACCGTCATGAATGATATGATATGATATGATATTTTCAGAGCGCGATGAGGCAAGGAAGGGGAACAAGGGAACAAGGGAGGACAAAGCAATGATCTTACTAGGCCCAGTGATATTGAGAACGTGCAAGTGCAGGGGAGAGGGAAGGGGGAAAAGTAGAAGGAGCGGGCGGAAGTGGGAAGTGCTGAACAGGTGATAGAACAACAAAAGGTAGTGCGGCCAGCAGGTGGCAAGTGCAGAATAAGGTGACAACAACAGGCGTCTAATAAGTGCAGCAAGGGGACTGGAGGGTAACAGACAGAGACCCGAGTGCAGTGGTTTCCAGGAGGCAGTGCGGGTGTGTGGCAGAGTGGGCAGGGATCTGGGCCCGGAATCAGAGGGTAACCAGGTGCCCAATGCCGAAGCACACAGATCAGAAGGGGAGAGGAAGAGTGAAGGCAGATGCAAAGAGGAAGGTTTTGAGGTGCTTCCGGAACCAAAGATGGTTCTCCTCAAGTTTCAGAGGGGCAGGGAGGCTGTTCCAGAGGGAGGCCCCCGCCGAGGAAAGAGATCATGACAAAACATGTGGGAGAATGTACCCTGACGCCATCCCCTATGTGCCCTACAGGCACACCATTTTTGCAAGAGGCATCAGAGGATGAGGATGCAGCCGGCCCATCTAAAAGTTCGCCCTCCTGCAACACCACCAACACCCCGCGCAGTACCCATCCCACCACACCCCACTGCAGCAGGGGCACAACTACCCCCAGCCCAGCCCACTAGGAGCATACCAGTTGCCCCAGACATCACCTCTGCTGCAGTTGAAACCACCAGAGAGGACACACCACCGCAGACCATGGGCCTCATTACGCAGATGGCGGTAAGGGTTTACCGGTACTGGTATTTTACCAGTATCGGTAAATCCTTACCGCCTTACTATGAGGTCCCATTGCGGGTTGGGGAATTTAACGCCTGTTTTTTGCAGGCAGTAAAAACCAACCCGCAAAGGGACCAGGGAGCTAATAAGTGCCTTCCCCATTCCTGTAGAGCCCTATGGGGCAAAAATGGGAATGGGGAAGGGCAATGGTGGAAGGGGGGATTACTGCCCCGCCAACCTTGGAACAGGGTGGTAATTCACCTTTCCACCAAGGCGGTGCCGGTATTTTACCGGCATGAACCATTCACCGCCATCCGTGTAATGAGGCCCCATGTCACCGAAGGAACACTGGGACAGCACCAGTGACGGTGACAAGGCGGCAGTGCCCCACCAACCCCAGGTCGCAGTCTGTGCCAGCAAACCACCTCCACAGCTGAGAGCCCACCAGTGTCAGACAGCACAGCCAGAGCCCCCAGAGCATACCATGCCACTGGCGCACCCACCCAGACATGGACACCCCCTCCTATGGCTCCCCTGTCGGCAGCCCATCAGGGCAATGTACCCCCTCGCCATCGCAGCTTAACCCCACATTGGGCATGGTTATGCAGAGGCTGGATGACATGGAAGCAAGGCAAAGGCAGATGGAGGCTGCGCTCCCGGTCACCAGCTGATGGGAGTCAAGAGAGCAGGATAAGTGGGGGTTTATGTGCTGGGGAGTTGGTGGAGGGCAGTGGAGGGGGAATTTTTGATCAAACAAGTTACATCAAATTCAATTTGAACTTCAATTATGCAAGGACATTCATGTTTATGTTCTTGTGCACTTTATTCACACTGTGCTGGTAGTGGACTGAGTCAGGTCATCGTACTAGAACTAATTGGGCCTCATTATAACCCTGGCGGTAGCCAAAACAGGCATGGCTGCCGCCGGAGTTGCATTTTTTCCAGCACCCGTCAATGAGGAGTTACCGGGTTATTCCGACATTGCCGGACCCGGTAATTCCTGCATTGCCGGATGCCGGTGCCTGGCAGTCCCCATTCGAGCCCCACAGTGCTTAGTGGGAATGGGAATGGGTACGTCGGATGCAATGGGTACGTCTTTGACGGTGCCGGTGCATCCGAAATGTTGCGCTCGCGGGTGCCGCTCTGCCCGCCAGACCTGGCGGGCTGCCAGGTGCCCTCGAGCACAGCTCGCAGTGTGGCAGCCTGAGAACTACATTACCGGCATGCTTACTGGTACCGTAGTTCCTGGATCGCCATGCTTATAATAAAGCCCATTGTATATTAGTGCCTGCCTGTCTCCCTTCCCTCACGTCATCCCTGTGGGTGTCTGCTCTGGCTCCTGCCACATGCTCATCGTATGCATCTTTCTCTGGGTTTGGCCTGTCCACGTCGGAGGGTAGTGGCACATTCCTCCTCATGCAAATGTTGTGTAGCATTGCACACACCAATATTATTTTCCTAACTTTGTCAGGGGCATACATTAAGGCTCTGCCAGTGTGATCTAGGCACCAGAATCGTGCCTTGAGGAGTCCAAAGGTGCGCTCAATGCATACACGGGTACGACTTTGGGCATGATTGTAGGCTGTCTCGTGCAGTGTACATGGATCACACACAGGGGTCATCAGTCATGCCAGCTGCGGATATCCAGAGTCACCTGCATGGGGTGAAATACTGACATCAGTCAATCGTTTTATGCATGGGTCTGCTGTCTCTAAGTATCTGTGAATTGTTAGCCATGAGCATTCATGTGTGCATACCGCCCATGCAATGTGTATGTGTGATGGGTGTGCAGCCTTCCATAATGATGCCATGCATTCCTTGTCCTATACAGGCACACTGTGTCATTGTGGTGCGTGTTCTGTGGTGTGTACCAGGTGACTGCAGATGGGCAGACAGCTGTAGTACGGGTGGGCCTTCTGTTGGGTGCTGCTGTGTGGATCTGCGCTGTGACACATTCAAGATGCATTGTTGTTCATGTGGTCTGATGTGTCATTGTGATGACAGCGGTGTGTGTCCGTCAGCATATAGGTGTTCAGGTAGGTCTAACGTGTGCATGCTCCCTTGGATGCCCCCCGTCGTTGGTGCTGCTGGAGTCCTGCCAGTGCATACTCTTGACATGCAATGCTTACTTTCAGTGTATCCCCCCAACCCTCTTCCATCTTGTGGTACCCTGTGCATAGGTGGTGGGGTGTGTACTCAACCACTTTCCAGGTCTGTTGTCCTCTGTGCCTCTCCATGTATCCTGGCAGTGTGCTATTGCGTAGGACCATGGAGTCGTGTGTGGAACCTGGGTATCGGGTGCAGCAGTGGGTAATGATGAGGTCAGGGCCACAAGTCACCTGCACATTGAGGGAGTGGTATTGCTTCCAGTTCCTGTATATGGCCTTATGGCCGTGAGGCGCTACCATGCAACTTGGGTGCAGTCAATGACTGCTATCACATTGGGCAGTTGTGCAATGGCAAAAAAAACATGCCTTCATGTCATTTTCCTGGGTGGTGGACAGTGCAATTTGTTGATTGACATGGCGCAGGATGGCATCCAGCATATGGCCCAGGACTACGCTGAGTGTTGACTGTGCCATGCCATGCATCATGGCCACCGAGGACTGGAAGGTGCCGGTTCCCAGGAACAGCAGGACTGCTACCAGCCTCAGCAGTGGGGGCACAGCTGTGTGGATACTGATCCCACTCCCAATGTCATCCTGGATTGTGGCCAGCAGTTCGGTATGGTCTCCCTGTTCAGGCGGTACTCTGGATGTCACTGAGGGCCCAGCATGAGGGCCTGTCCCTGGGGATGGGTGCTCACCTTGCTGGTACCATTCTCCTCCTCCTCATTCCCCCCACCCACCCTATACTCCCTGTGCCCTGGCCTGGTTGGCCTGCATCTCAAGCTCCAGGAGTAGCTATGAATGGCAGCATGGTGTTGGAATCAGTGTTTGGGGCTTGGGTCTGTCTCATATAGGCATCAGTTGAGCATTGTGTAGACCTGTGGCTTGATTCCTGGCACCTGGGTCCATTTACCTTCAGCTGGAGGCTGGGGGTAATTCTCAGCTGTATTAGCTCTGGTTTTCGGCTAATACCGCAGTACATGAACTTGTGATTCAGCTGTGATTAAGCTTTGTGTTGTCGGCACTATTTAAGCGGACTGTAATTGTGCTGGCTGTAATATCACTGGTTACTTTTGGATCCAGTGGTATTTGCACAGACTCGTAATCTGGCGGAGCGGTACTGGTGGCACTAATACCGTTACTGCCAGATTCAAGTGCTACCGCCCAACTCGTGATGAAGCCCTAAGAGCCCTTTTCAGGTCTAGTCGATGGGACCGCTTCTCATCCTTGGAAGGGTGTGGTGGCGGGTAAAAAACAGAAAGGTCAATAGCCTGGGACAGGTGAAATTACGATACCACTTTGGGCAGAAACCCTGGTCTTACTTTCAGGGTAACTTTCTCCCAAAAAGAACAGAAGAAAAGGAGGCTTGCATGTCAAGGCCTGCAGCTCACTGACCCGCCTGGCCGACCTGATGGGCACTAAGAACGCAGTCTTCGAAGTGAGCAAACATATGGAGCATGAATGCACAGGCTCAAAGGGAACCGCCATAAGGAAGGTGAGAACCAAATTAAGGTCCCCGTCTGGAACAACAAAAGGAACAGGCGGAAACATATTCACAAGGCTATAAACGGGATCCTAAACAAAGACCTGTGATCCAGAGACCTTTTGAACACAGACAAAATAGCCAAGTGTTCGTTTACTGTTCTGACCTGAAGGCCTGACGAGGCCAGTGACAGAAGGGACTCCATCACTGTAGTGGTGGGGCAAGAGATAAGGTTGATCTTGCGTTCCCTGCACCATGCCTAAAATCATCTCCACCTGTACGGCTACAGGGATCTTGTTGATGGTCTACATGCAGCCAGCATCACCTCAAGTACCTCCTCCGAGAGTTCCCAGTCATCATATGTCATCTTCTCAAGAGCCACGCATGTAGATTGAAGGATTCTGGGTTTGAGTGGAGCACCCGGCCTTCCAACTGGGCTAGGAGATCCGGCTGATGAGGCAACCAGAGGGGTGGCAGATGGCCAAGTCCAGAAGCTCTGAGTACCACGTTCTTCCCGCTCAATCCGTGGCGATTAAAATCAGGGTTGCTCAAAAACTCCTTAACCACCTGAGAACACATGGAATGACAGGAATCACGGGGAAGGCATAGTGGAGATCGAAAGTTCACTCTAACAGAAATGCATCCACAGTGCGCCCTTCGCTGGGAATTCCCTCCAGCAAAACTGTCTGCACTTCCTGTTGGATACTGACAAACAGATCCACTGCTGGGTTATTCCAGAGACCTTCTTTAGGACTTCTTGGCACACTTCCCACACATGTGAGACCGTGCTCTGCCTGCTCAGAGCATCCGCCAAACTGTTGTCCGTCCCTGCTGAGACCGAGATCTGATTCTCCAAAAGCCAGAACCACAGTTCCATCGCCTCCCTGCAAAGGGGGAGGGAGTGCATGCCACCCTGCTTGTTCAGGTAGTGCTTGGCCACCGTATCATGTCATAATTAGGACATGCTTCCTTTTCAGAGAGGGTGCAAACGCTTTCAGGACCAACTTGATGGCTCGCAGCTCCAGCCTGTTGATGTGCCATTAGGCCGCCATCGTCGAACAAAGGCTGCTCACCTGCAAATCCTTGCAGTGAGCGCCTCAACCTTTCAAGGATGCTTCCGTGACTAGAAAGGTTCCCCCGCCAACATGTTGTCACTGCTGGCCCACCAAGAAAGATTGTTGGCCACTGAGAATGTATTTTAAAGTGATGAAGTACTGGCACCACTGACACCGCAGGAGCCATTGCAGTGACCGTATTCGCAGTTTGGTCTCTGGCACCAGAAAAATGCAGGAGGCCATGAGACCTAAGAGGTGGAGGGAGGAGGCCGCTGGCAAGTCGCTGTGGCTCTGAAATAGCTGGGCCATCTGTCTGACAATGGCAACTCTCTCCTGGGGTGGAAAGGCCTTCCCCACCAGAGTGTCCAAGACCACACCAATAAATTGGAATTTCTGTGCTGTTGTTGTATGGGACTGCAAGTTCAGGGAGAAGCCTTGCCTGTGGAGTAGCAAGCAGTTGACCTCGAGATGGGACAACATTTGCTCCTTTGACTCCCTTCGCATTAGCCAGTCGTCCAGGTATGGAAACACATGCACCCGGACCTCCTCAGGTGAGCCATAACTACTGCCATGAGCTTGGCGAAATCCCTCGGGCAGAGGTCAACCAAAAGGGGAGCACTTTGAACTGGTAGTGCTTGTCCCCTTTGAGAAATCTCAGGAATTTCCTGTGCTTCTGATGGACTGGCACATGGAAATATGCATCCTGAAGATCTATCGACAACAGCCAGTCCTGAAGCTTGAGAGCGTAGAGAATTTCTCTCAAGGTTACCATTTTGAACTTGTCCTTCCTGCCCTGAGGTCTAAAATAGGACAGAGACCTCCCTGTTTCTTGGGCACCAGAAAATACCAGGAATACCAGCCCAATCCTCTCTGCTCGGGAGGTGCCACTTCCACACCACCCTTCAAAAGCAGGGCTTGCAGTTGTTCCTGGAGCTTCTGTTATGGGTGTTGAGGAAGAGGTGGCAGCTTGTCCGGTGTCCTTTTTAAGAAAGGCAGACAGTAACCCCAATGAACAAGCTAAAAAGCCCAGGCATTGGAGGTAATCCCCAGCCATTGGGTCCAGTGCTTGCCTGTCCGCCCTCCAACTGGGGAATCGTTGGGGGGAGAAATCAAAGAGGCTTCGAGGGTGTAGCCTCCCCTGGCACTGCTCACGCTGTCTGCTAGCCCCTGGAGCACCTCCCCTCCCCTGCCCCTTCCGGAACATGGAAAGCTGAGCCTTCCTGCCAAAGGGGACTAGCATTGGTAGCCTCTACCCATTGAGGCACCCTTAAAGGCAGTATTGGTATTTTTTTAGTTGACTTTGGTTTTTAATATTTACCAAGACGGGATTACAGTTTAATGACAGTACTACAGCCCAATGAGCAAATATCCTCATTCGGAGAATAAAGGTAGGGCAATTTACACTTTACGGTCACATCTCTAAAAACGGGATATCCCAGGATATCAGTCTCACCTGACGAACAAAAAAGCATTCAACACTCGTCTTTCGCTGCAAACATGTGTGCCTTTAAATCTCTGTAAGACTATATAGTCTAAAAAAAAGGGCATGTTTATGTTCTATTCCATTCTATCAAACTACAGCTTTACATAAACATAAATATTATTATAAAAAAGCACAAGTGAGTAATGCCTTGTGGCTTCATCCAGAATGAGTTTCAGGTCTGCGAAAGGCGAGTATCCGCACCGCTCCAGTGGTGCTGGGCACTGGTCAGCCCTCAGCAGTTCGGTGAAGCTCTTCACCCGGTAACAGTCCATTTGAACCACCTTGGGTCTTAGTCTCACTTCCGGTCGCAGAATCTCAGGTTAATGTCGCCTCCGGGGGCCAGAAGTCCATGGGTTGGCCGACACAGTCCGCAACGTCCAGGCCTGTCTGCAATGACTGCTGAGCCACCTCCTTGACATCATCCACCAGCCTCTGAAATCTCTCTTGCATCTCCCCTTCGGGAATTTACTGGGCGGCTTCACCAACAGCAGAACACAAGCCAAATGAATACTTGGCAAATTCACAAGAGGCGTTACCTGCTTTCAGTGCCATACTGCCAAAAGAATAGATCTTCTTGATACGATATGATGTGGCATTCATAGCGCACCTGTACACAAGTGTTCCTAGACGTGACAAGACAAGGAGGGGAAAACAAGGGAGGACAAAATAACGATCTTACAGGCCTTGTGAGATGTGCCAGGGGGAGGTGAAGGGGGAAGTGCAGTTAGCTCACAATTGCAGCCAATCGGTGGCTCATAAGTGCAGAGAGAAGGGACTGTAGGTTTGCAGATACAGACCCTTAAGTGCTCGGGAGCCCGGAGGCAGTGCAAGGGCAACTGGACATGCAGGAGCCTGGGCCCAAGTTCAGAGGGTAACCAGGTGACTAGTGCGTGAAGCAGTCAGGTGCATCAGCAGGTGAGAGAAAGAGAGAAAGCGTGAGAGAAAGAGAGAAAGCGGAAGCAAAAAGGAAGGTCTTCAGTTGCTTCCGGAACCAGAGGTGGTTCTGCTCAAGTTTGAGAGAAGCAGGAAGGCTGTTGCAGAGGGAGGCCCCAGCCGAGGAGATAGATCTGCCCCCAAGCTCTCTGCTTGGAGAAGCATTTGACCCTCAGAGAGTTGGAGGTGGATGAGCGTAGTGCTTGAGAAGGAAGATGTTTTGGAAGAGAAAGTTGGAGTTAGAGCAGTCCCAGGTCCCAGAAAGCCTTGTGAATGATGCAAAGGGTCTTGAACTTAATCCTTGCATTCACGGGAGCCAGTGAAGAGATTTCAGTGCTGTACAATACGAGCCTAGAGAGGACCAGAGCTCTGTAGACAGTGACATTCTGTGGGAAAGTGAGAAAAGGAAGAATACCTCTGAGGAGGTGCAGCTGATAGTTTGACATCTTAGAGACGTCAGAGATGTGTGGAGAGAAGGAGAGGGTGGAGTCGAAGATGATTCCAAGGTTCTTAGCCCCATAGGAAGGAGCAGGAAGAGGGCCCAGAGTGGGCGGCCAGAGAGAGAGAGAGGAAAGGAGGGAACGGGTGTCCCAATGAGGAGGATCTCAGTCTTACTGGCATAAAGGCAGAGATCATTGGCAGCACACCATTCCTGAATTGCAGCCAGACAGTCTGGTATGAGAGAAAGAAGCAGAGGTGGCTGAGTGGAGCCAGAAAGAGAGCTGAGTGTCGTCTGCATGAGACTGAAAATTGGAGCAGAAAGTAGCGATGCAGTGGGCAAGAGATGCTTAGTAGTGGTTGAAGAGCCAGGGAGAGAGGTTAGACCCCTGGGGAACACCACAAGTAGAGAGAGTGATAGACAAAACTGTGGAATACACTGCCTAACCCGCTCAGATCAGATCCCTCCTTTCATTCCTTCAAACACAAAACCAAACTGTGGCTCGCCGCTTCAGACTACCATCAGATTGTTTGAACTTGCACCGCCTTGATGCCTCTGTTAAGCATACACCTCGCATTCCTGTACATATCATGTATATTCATGAACTATTACTGTATATTCACCCTCCATCGTCCTCACACTGTACATATTGTACTGTACATATACCTCGTATGCTCTACCTTATTTGCTTTCTACTGCAATCTGTAATATATATGAGTGTAACCTTAAGATAAGTTATTTACTGCAACTTGTAATATGTACCATTGTAACCTTAAGATAAGCCCCCAGATGCCTTGGGGCCAGGCGCGCTCTTCAAATAAAGAAATACAAATACAAATACGAGAGGAAAGACCCCAGTTGGACCTGAGAGGGCCGGTCGGTGAAAAAGGAGGTCAACCAGGCCAGGGCTTGATCAGTAATACCAAGGTTGTCCCAGAGATGATTGAGCAGGATGGCACGGTTGACCGTGTCAAAAGCAGAGGATAGATCAATGAGAATGAGAACAGAAGGGAGATTAGGGTCAAGATTGGAGATCAAGTCTTCACGGGGTGTTCAGGAGAGCAGTTTCCGTTCTTCTGGCAGCTCTGAAGCCATTCTGGTGGTCATGGGGGCAACCAACAGATTCAGTATGTAGATTAAGCTGGGAGATGGCCAGCTTTTTCAAGAGTCTGCCCAGGAAAGGAGTGATTGAGATCGAGCGATAGTTAGCCGGAGAGGAAGGATTGGCTGAGGGCTTCTTTAGAAGGGGTGCACAAGAGAGTTCTTAAGGGGGAGGGGAAAGCTCCAGTTGCAAAGGAGTGATTGCAGAAATCGGCCAAAGCTGAAGCAAGGGTGTAGATGTGGTACTTGATAGTTCTGGATGAGCAGGGGAGAACCTGCTTTGATTGGACTTGTCTAGAAACATCGTCAGGGAAAGGATGAGAAAGGAGGAGGAGAGACAGCCTCATACGAGCCAGGAGTGGTAGAGGAGGAGGTAGAGGAAGAGAGGGTGGACAGGATGTCCTGAGTTTTAGTAGTGAAATGAGAGGCCAAGGCCGTGCACAGTGCCAGGAAGGGAACAGGAGAGGTAGAGGCTGCAGCAGGATTGGCTAGCTCCTAGCTCTAGCTCTTGGCTAAAGCATCATCTTTTTTCCACTCCCTGTCGGTTGGGAGAACAGATGTGGCTGATCCGGTGTTGACTGTTGCAGCCTGCACAACTAACCCCTCCGGTGTCGGGTGGGTGGAGAGATAAGATGTGTCGCCCCTTGCCGGCCTGTACTTCTTGGCGAAGTTAACCAGGGGTGTGGAGCATAGTCTCTGCCACAAAAGGGCGATGGGGTCGGCAATAGCCACATTAAAGGGCATGGCCCTCTCAGTAGAAGGCCCTTCTTCCAGGATATCTATATGGTCATAGTCTGATAGGGAATAGGCTGGGGTCCTTCAGCCAAGGGTATCTACCACCCTATCCACCAGAGCACGGTAATTAGCGTTAGCATGGCCATAAGGGTGGGCCTGCTGCGTTTCCACGTCTGGGGATGTTTCTAGTCCACTGGTGTCATGAAGGCCCTAAAGCAGGGCGACCAAATCTGTCTGGTCAGTAAAATAATCTGCCCCTCCAGCACTGGCATCAGCTGGGTCGAAGCCCGTCAACATTTGGTCATTATCATTACCGAAAATATTGGTCATGGCGCCGAAGAATTCAGTCCTTGATTTGGGTACATAAGACCGCGCGACTTCGGCCATTAACGTTGATGGTTTTGTGCCGATAGACGCCGAAAGGTGCTTCGGTGCCAGGGGTACACTGGCTGATTGGCACTGCTGACGCACTAGCGAGTATCAGTGCCAAAGGCGGCCCAAAGTTACTCGGCATTGAGCCTGATGGCTCCGCCGCCTATGATGATGACATTATAAAAGTGGTCACTTTGGGGCCAGGGTTACTGGGTGCCACTGGAGCCACTGGCTTTCGGAACATATCAAGCAATTGTTCCTTAAAAGCCTCACACTCAGCCCTGGATGTTGGCCCCGCTGACGACTTACCAGGGTCGTCCGATGACCTGTGCCTGCGCTGATGGTGGTGCATCTTCTTATGGGAGGAAGAGGAAGAGGAGTGACTCCAGGAGTCTTCTTACTTTTCTTTCAGTGTCTATTCTGCTTCTCATTAGGAAGCCCCTCCACCTCGATTTCTGACGACCGAACGGTCTACCGTGCCAGAGATGTCGAAGGATATTGGCCCAGCCCAAGTTTCGCTGCCCTTTCCCTGAGAGACTACGGATTCATTTTTCTACAGGAACCACAGCCCTTGGTGTTGTGACCGGCACCAAGGTACCACACGCAAATGTTGTGTGGGTCCATAATGGACATCTTGGAACTGCAATCCCTGCAGCGTTTGAACCCGGATACCTTGGGAGTGGACATAATCAAAACCGCATTAAAACATGATGAATTAGTCGAATGTAACAGCTATCTTACAAGAGAAATTTCCCTGAGCAGCGTGCTGAGCATGAGGAAAAAAGGAACTGAGGTAGAGGGGCATAGTGACGCAGTATATGTATGATGACAGACGTCACTTCCGGAGTCGACTACCAGCGCTTCGAGTCAAGAGGATTCAATGGCCGATTTGTGGTGCACTGCGCCCCCTGTCGTAAAGGTTTCTGAGCAACTGGAATTGGAAAGGATAGCTATCAGAAGTGGAGTCTGCGGGAGAAAAGCAATCCATTGAAATGCCTGCTCTTATAGCGCAATGTTTAGTACACCTGACCCTGTGCAGAGTACAAAGTATTTTCCAAGGGCACACAGTGCAAGCAGTAATAATCGACAGAGATGATGAAGAGTGTGCCAAAAGAAAGAACAAGTCAGTTGTAAAATAAGACAATTGCTGAAAATGGAAGAAGTGTTGCTTTCCAACGATAGTTGGGTGGCAGGAGTAGTGAGGTGTACAGTGAGGGGCTTACTAGGGTTCTCGGAGGATGTAGTGGCATGCATAAATCAGAACTGTGGCAGGACATGGGGAAATGATCTGCCAAAATTGATATAGATCAAGTTAAGTCAGAGCCAGCAAAAGTGCAGATGCCAGTGGATTATTCCATTTGCTTTCGAGGAAATGGTACTATACCTGTAAGAACGAACATTTGTTCTAATAAAATACTCTTCATCTCTGACCTGACCTAAGGCACAGCAGCGTTAATGGATGTCTACTGGGTTAGTGGACAATATGCGTACCTTCACTTCCCGCCATCATGGAGGGGCATCTGTTCATTGACCACCTTGCACTCAGCGTTCTGGTAGTTCCTGACGCCCGTCTGACAGTTATAAATGTGCTACCCCCAGAAACAACTAAGCCCCCATCTAACAAGTGGGCCCCCCGTTCACCAAGGCTTTGTCACCAAAAACGATCCAACTACTTATCGAAAGACTCATCTAATAAGTTGAAGGCAATCCCAGACCAGTTCAGGTTGTTTACCAAGACAGAAACATTGTTCACCTCCCTCCTGGTGCCAGGTATTCATACTGCAGAAAACGCAAGTGGCTGCAGATCACCAGGTGTGAGATGCTTCAGTTGGCGAACCAAACTGAGCAATTCCATTAAGAATGAATTACGAGCTATCAGGCCCATGACCCTGCAGAACAGATACGTTCAGCATTTGCTCATGGCAAGAAAATCGTCTTGTCTTGTTGCACGTACAGCCCCCCAAATGACGCAGACAACACGTCCTTGACCCATGCGATAGGGGACCTACATGATTTAAGCATTGCCATGGAGAAAGTAGCAGGAGTAAATGCTGATGACTGGTTTGATTCGATGTTCTTGTGGGCCCCGTTGTGGTTGGAAATGGCCATTAAGTTACAGGTACCTATTAAGGTTTTTTTGCTCGTGATTCTTTGCTCATGCCAGATTATCCTGAGATGTTGTACCAAGGCCCTGCCGAAAGAGTGTGACTATGATGGTGTCAATAACAACAGGATGAGCTCCTCCTCTCACAAAACACAAGTACACACAGACCAATAGATGGGATGGGGTTGTAGGGCATGGATACCCAAAGATAATGACTATAGAAGAAAGAAAGCAGCAGCGTTAGTTAATGCAGTATTAACTAAAGGACAATATGTTGGGATGCACTAACAGCGTCCCAGCTAGGCAAAAAGGTTCAGGCTGAGAAAAACCTATTAGCACGCACCACAGTGTGAAAAGGGTAAGTTTCACACGGCAAAAGGTGCACATATCACTTGTAGTTAGTTTTGACACATGTTAGATATCCACATATAGCAACACAGGAGCAGCAACAAATATATTAATGTTGCGGTTGAAGAGGTTATAGATAGGGCAGTGTTGTAGGCCCTGTGTTTAGTAGTTGTATACAAAGTCATGTTTTTCAGTAAGGTGTGAGGAAAGAGCTGAAGTAGGTGGAAGATGGAGTCAGAAAGGTACTGTGGTAAGAGTGAAGTCAGCGTGTTAACATGGCAGGAGTGCTGCCATATTGGATTTTAAGGCTTAGTATAAAATGAACATAATAGAACGTACGCCCTGATGTAGAGCTGCTGCTTCGTTTAGCCCAGTCCTAAGACAAATCTCTTTTCTGTTCCCCAGGAGAGATGCAGAGGTCAGAGGCACCCTCAGGGCACAGATAAATGCTAATTGTATCCAGCTGCAGGGCCACAAAGTGGTGGGAATGGAATGTTAACTGTGGGTAGGGCAGGTAAGGATGCACCCTTTGAAGGACAAATTAATGAGAATAGGGCAGGAGGTTTTACACTGCTAATAGGCCAAGCAAAGATTTAGAGCACTACTGCCCTTACCCAAGGATCAGTCATCCCATTAGAATTACAAGTACATGCATAACCAAAAGCAAATAAATCTCTCAAGAGTGATGCCCTGGTCACGCCATTAATGGGCACCTGGAGTTTGAAGAAGATAAGGGGGGAGTCATGTCTGGAAGATTCCATGATTTGGGATAGGAGGAGCAGAGGTGATGTCAATACATTTAGTACAAAGTCGGGGGTGCTGCTTGTGTGCGCCACTTTGTCTGGTATAATGAGAAGGCCCATTGTCTTTTCAAAGCAGAGTTGGCCTCACCAGTCTTACTTTGAATGTGTCTGGATTGCAGGTTGCTCGTCATGATTTATTACTGTATCAATATACTGATTAGCCAATCCCGTACTTGGATTTAATGGTGAGGATGTTGTGGGACACGTGAATAGGGGAATGGGTTTGGAAAAGCTGTGGGCAATCGGTCCCCGGAATATAGGGGGTATTAGTATGTTCTATAGTTTGTAGCCAATGAGGGTGTTGGAATAACATTGTAATCTATGAATGCTGATTTGTGGTTTTCTGCGACATAACCTGTAACTCCTTGGGGCATGACAAGCTCTGTGTCAGTTTGGTTCTACGGATACGTCTGGGACCTTTTTGAATGTAATAAACCTTGTTTTCCCTTGCAAAGAGTTGCAGTGATCATTTGGTTCTCTGGATTATTTTTATCGTACAGGTTTCGGGTCACATTATTCTTTACACAGGCCAGGGGGCAAATGCCTCTCTGTCACCTCAGCTGCTCCCAAACAGAATGTGACTACCTGGCCATGTGACAGATGCACTTACAGGCCGCAACATCAGACTGCCAGCAGTCAACGCCTACCTTTGCAAGGCGTCCAACCATTTGGATTCTGTTTGTCGTTGTTATGGGAAATGTTGTAGGCCTTAACACAGCAGTACCACCTGGATCACTAGGCTTTCCGTTGATGGATGGGACATAAAAAGAACAAATTACTTACCATTCTTTAATGTTCTTTCTGATGGATGTTTCTCCCACTGATTCCTCATCTATCTCCAGTGCAGCTGATCTTCAGAAACATTTTCACCACCAGGGGGGCCAGTGAGGACAGTATATATCGAGACGCCACCGCCCATAACCTCAGTTCCACCTTTTCCACTAGCACTCGGTTGTAGAGGGACTGTAGAACACATGAAGGTGTACTGGCTAGCCGCCAAGAGGGGCAGGTTGGGGGGGTGGTGATGAGGAATAGGTGGTGGAAACATCCATCAAAAAGAACCTTACTGCATGTAAGTAATTTTTTCTTTTAATGGATTCTTTCCTCCTACTAGTTCCTCATCTATGATAGAATGCCATAGCAATATGTGGATCTGGAGTAGGGAGGAAAGCAAGAGGACATATCCTAAACCAGAAAACTCTGTAGGACCACTCAGCCGAAGCGTGGGCATAGGTGGCAGACAGACCTTTGATAGAATGGCCTGAGAACTTCATTCACATCCTACACAGCCAGATCAAAGCATTGCGAGATGCAACAATTGATCCACCTTGCAGGGTTTGTTTGGTCACAGCCCTGCCAGCACGGGCAGAACCATAACACACAAAAGCTGGTCATCTTTCCTGATGTCCCTCATCACAGAGACATAGCAGCTGAGTGCCTTCACCGGGTCCAGCAGAAGAAATCGCTCCTCTGCCTTGGAAGGATGATGCAGAGGAAAAAACACAGGAAGATGGATCTTTCGAGAGGGATGGAAGTCTGAGACCACCCCCTCATTGGAGAAAGCCAAATAGGGAGGATCAACAGCGAACACCTGGAGCTCACTCACCCGACTCGCAGAAATGATGGCAACCTGGAAAATCACCTTAAGAGTGATCAATCTAAGATCATGAAATCAAAGGCGCAAACGGTGCACACATAAATCCCACGCCAGCACTGCAAACTAGAATGGTGGAAACTGATTACACACTCTCAGAAAATT
This sequence comes from Ambystoma mexicanum, assembly GCF_040938575.1. Classification (NCBI taxonomy): domain Eukaryota; kingdom Metazoa; phylum Chordata; class Amphibia; order Caudata; family Ambystomatidae; genus Ambystoma; species Ambystoma mexicanum. The sequence goes on from NC_090934.1 coordinate 264,772,843, forward strand.
GCATAATAGTCAGAATTGAAAAGAAAGAGCTTTGCTCAGGGGTCCTTTTGAAAATTGAGATAGCGGCTTGGTACTCCTTTTTACAGTGCCATTCAGATGGCTTGTCTTGGGCAAGAAAGCAAAAAATCCAAAACAGAGGATGTGGGACAGGTTAAAGTGTCAGGATTCCTCTACTGGCTCCAAGATGAGAATTTACGCCATCTGCAGGCATAAATAGATTTAGTGGCGGATCTCTGAGCTGAGGGAAGCACTTCCAAAACATTGTCTGACAAGTCCCCCTCTTTGTATCTCAGCCTCTCAGCAGCGAAGCATGAAGGTTCAGGGTGCTGTGGTTCGCATGGAGGACCTGCCCCTCCCGACTGGGAGAGTAGACCCACTCTTTTTGGAAGGTCCCAGCAAAGGCAAATGGATATGTCCAGCAACTCTTGGTACCATGTTCTCCAGGATTTGGGTTGTTTGACCGTGGTAGAATTGTTTGCGGTAGAATTGACTGTAGTCATTTTTGCTGCGAATATGTTTTTACCACGGTCAAACAAACCAAACCCATGTCCCCCCAAACCACCAGTACATCCACAAAGCCCCCCCATCACCCATCTGCGTACCTTTTCAACATCCGCCGCCTCTCCTGTACTCTGCAGTGTCAGTTCCGTCCCTCTAATGCGGATCCGACAATGCAGGGTCCCTTTTTCTTTCTTTTTTCTTTCATTTCTTTTGTCCCCCCCTCCAATATTAAGGAAATCGGGTGACACTCCGCACCCATTAAATACCAAATTACCGAACATGGGGAGCGGGGGACACCCTCGCAACCCCTGCTCTCTGTGTTTGGTATTTTGAAAAATCGATTGAATGGTACTGACCGAAATCGGTCAAATGTACCAAATCAATCGATTTTTTACTATCAATTTGGCTAATTTTTTCTTAAGCCCAGTGCAGAGGGATACAAATCAGCATGGAGCCAAACAGGCATAGCATTCACAGAACCAGTGGAATGACAGGGATTGACAGGAATGCAGGGTGGATTTCAAACGTTAAGTTGGCCATCCGTGCGTCCCTCAGAAAACTTTGCCAAAGAAATTCCCAGGAGCAGAACAATTCACATTTACTGTTCAACTGTAAACAAAGAGGTCCACCCGAGGAGCTCTCCAGCTCATAGCTGGAGGTGAATCCTCCAATTTACCGCCAAACTCATAGTTGGGTGGTACGGTAATGCAGCAATAATGGTATTACTGACAGATTTTTCCTGCACCGCCCAACTTATAATGAGGCCCAATATCCCTGGTGACCTACCTGCAAGGCCCAAGTGTCGGATGTGGTGTGACACTATTCCGAGCCAAACCAGGAAATGCTCCCTCCCCGTGAGGACTGATGAAAGACATCCCCATCAAAGGGGCTTTGCACCTTTGGTGGCAGACGGAGCCACAGAGGTGGAGATTACTCATCTGGGAGCTCCTTTGCCCTTACCTCTGCTGAAACAAGGTTGCTGTTTGGCTGATGGTGCTTGACCTCTTCCACTGTTGGAAACAAAAGTGAAGGGCCGAACTCCTCTACATCTGCTAGCGGGAGCTTAGGGTTGTTATCCCACCAGACTCAGGGACGTCACAGTGGCATTAGAAGACTGAAACCTCTCTAAGGAGTCATCAGCCATACCCCCAAACAGGTTATGCCTGTCAAAAGGCATAACTAGGAGTTTTGCCTGCACATCTTGTGCGACCCTTGGGGCCTTCTTCCTCCTTGCCACTGTGCCCATCGCCCATCCCATCCCAGACAGTCAGCTGTGTCTAGTTCTGACTAACATCTGACGAGACTCTTCTCTGCCTTTGTGAACTAGGACATCAATGTCCTCTATTACCTCTGCTTTGGGTAGGTGTTTGCCCAATCCAAACACTGCCAAACAACGATCAAAAGAAAGTCTGCCTGAGGTGAAAACATTCTTCCCCCATGCATCCAACCTCTTGCTTTCTCTGTCTGGAGGCAGAGAAGAAAACATGGATGTTTTCAGATTGGCAGTCACTGCCTAAAACATCGAGCTCTCAGGGGAGGTGTGGGTGTAAAGAAAGGCTGGGTCTGAAGACGCCGTGAAGTGTTTCTTAGATAAGTCTTGGTCAACCGCAGATGCAGAGGAAGGCTTTTCCGAGGCATCCAGTGCCAGAGCTGTACTTTTCACTGGTACCTCAGCCCATAACATACAAAAACTCCAGACCATCCAAAACAACACTCTACGATCTGCCTTGTACATTCCCAGATCAGAACACATATCAGCTGCCCGCAAAGCAGTACACTGGCTCCCCATCCAAGAAAGAATATCATTCAAGACACTCACAATCACCTACAGATGCATCTCAAATCTGCCCGGCCATACCTGGTTCAAAAAATTGCAAAGACTCACTCGGCAAGGCCCACCAGAACCCCTTACACGCACAGACTGGTTCAACCTAAATTCAAACGTGCCAAAGCAGATCGGCCAAGCTTCCCGGTCATTGCTGCCAAGCAATGGAACTCCCTCCCACATGCACTAAGGGCGCAGGAATTGTTTATTTATAGCACATTTGTATGGTGCCTATTCACAGCTGTTTTCAGGCGCCACAAGACAATATGGGGAGGCGTGGGGGGACATGGGAATCAAAAAAGTAGAAAAACAAAAACGGTTATACTGGCCTTGTGACAATCCTACCGTGCACCTGCAAGACAAGGTGGTAAGTGCAAGGGGGAGTTGGTAGAGGGAGAAGTGCAGGAGTGGGCTACCCCCAAGTGTGGGGCCACACAAGAGCTGGGAGGGCTAAAGTGGCTAATGCCAGGGAAAAGGGGGTGAGGGAGGATGAGTGCGGTGGACAGGGAGGGCCAACTTGGGCTAGTCCGGGTAAGGGAGCCAGAGGGCAAGTGCTGGCAAAGGATGGTGGGGGGACTCGTAGGGGGTCGTCTGGTCTCTGTATTACTCTGAAGGGACCAGGCCCCAGTCGCAGCGGCATATGGGGAGTTAGTAAGGAAGGGGGAGAGGGAAGGAAGAGGAGAAAAGGAGTCTTGAGAAGTTTCTGGAACTTAAGAAGATCTGACTCAAGTCTGAGGGAGGAGGGAGGCCGCTCCAGAGAGAGGAGCCAGCTGAGGAAAGGGATCTACCTCCTACTCTCTGCTTGGAGAAGCGTTTGACCTGCAGAGAGTTGGAGTCAGAAGACCGAAGGACTCAAGCTGATAGGTATTTAGGGAGGGAAAGCTGGATGTAAAGAGGTCCCAGGCACCAGACAGCCTTGTGGATGATGCAAAGGGTCTTGAATTTGATCTTTGTGGTCAACAGGAGGCAGTGGAAAACTTTCAGGGTTGGAGAGATGAGGCCAAGGATACGTCTTGCGGTCCTATTCTGGATTAGTTGAAGGCGGCGAAGGGAGGTAAGAGGCAGGGTGAGGAAGAGGCTGTTGCAGTAGTGAAGCCTTGAGAAATCCAGGGCTCTGGAGATGTTGAGCTTCTGGGGGAAGGTGAGGAGAGGTGTAATGCCGCTGAGGAGGTGGAGCTGAAAGTTGGACTTCTTGGCAAGGTCCATGAAGTGTGGAGCGAAAGAGAGAAAGGAGCCAAAGATGATCCCAACGTGTTTTGCCTCACAAGTGGGTGAGGGGAGAGGACCCAGGGAGTCTGGTCATAGAGTGGGGGGAAGGAAGGAGCAGGCGTCCCTATGAGAAGGATCTCTGTATTACTGGCATTAAGGCAGAGATCATTGGCAGAGTGCCATGCCTGAATAGCAGTTAGGCAGTCAGGTATGAGGGAGGAGGAGGAGGAGGTAGAGGAAGGCAGCTTGAATGAGAGCTCTGTGTCATCTGTATAACACTGGAAATGAGGGTTTAAAGTGGAGATTAGGTTGGCCAGTTGGGCCAGGTAGATGTTGAAGAGCCAAGGGGATAGGATAGAGCCCTGAGGGACGCCACAGGAGAGTGAGATGGAGGAGAGAAAAGGGCACATTTGCACTTGGGAAGGTTTGTTTGAAAGGAAGGAGGTCAGCCACGCCACTGCCCAGTCTGTGATGCCTAGGGTATCATGGAGACAGTTTAGGAGGATGGAGTGGTTGACTGTGTCAAAGGCAGAAGAAAGATTGAGGATGATCTGGACAGAGGGAGTGTTAGAGTCCAGGTTGGAGAGTAGGTCTTCGAGGGTGTTCAGGATAGCAGTTTCAGTGCCTCTGGCAGCCCTAAAACCGGACTGGTGGTTGTGGAGGCAGCCGGCCATTTCGGCATAGAGGGTTAGTTGGGGGATGACTAGCTTCTCCATGAGTTTACCCAAGAAAGGGGTGATAGAGCTAGGGCAATAGTTAGCCAGGCAGGAAGGGTCAGCAGACAGCTTTTTTAGAAGAGGGTGCACAAGAGAGTGCTTGAGGGGTTGAGGGAAGGAGTCAGTGGCAAATGAGTGGTTGCTGAGGTCAGTCAAAGCTGGAGCAGGAGAGGCAATGTTTTCCTTGATGGTTCTGGAGGAGCAGGGGAGCACCTGCTTAGCTGAGACTTTCATAGAGCAGACAACTCTAGAGATCTGATCTGGGACAGAAAGAGGAGAGTATAGGGTATGAGGGGGGCCAAGGGAGGCGAGAGAAAGTAGGGGGGTGCAGATGACAGAGAGGACAGAATCCTACTGGTCCTTCTGTAGAGCCCATAAAACCTGGCTGTTTGTCAAACTGCTCAACATTGAACCTCCTCAACATTTAACCTCCCATCAAATTATGTACCTGATCTGATGTGTAGTACATACTGAATGTAACCACTATGTATTTTACTATTTGTACACCCTGCCTCGAGCCTACATGTTCTCTCCAGCGCCCTGATGCCTGAGGGTTTGTGTGTGCTATACAAATGAATAAATAAATAAATAAATAAATGAAGCATCAACTGCCAGCTTTGAGGTCCTTCATCCAGGATGTCCGTAAGATGAAAGTAAACTTTCAGCCTACAAGGCCATGACAATCCTAGTGTCTCCACCACTTTGGCTATCAGCTGTTGGAATGAGGCCTAAGGTTTCCATAAGAGTTGGCGTCAGTAAAATATCCAACTCCGGGGATGTATCCAGATCACTGGCCTCCGGCAAGTCATAAAGCAGCTCCAACGGTCCTCTCCTCCTCACCATAGACCTCTTCTTGGAAGTCCCTCACCTCTCGAGGGCATAGCAGTTCCATCCCAAAAGGGATATTATCACACTCCTCATTGAATATTTCTCCAACCTTCAACATAAATGCCCTCATTGGAACTTGGGGATAGCTCAGAAGAGCTCTGGCTCTGTTGGCACTGAGGACACAGTGGTAGAGCGGGCCGGTGCCGATCGCTTGATGCCCAAGGGCAGAACCTGTAGGTGCAGATTCTGGTCCTTGATCAAAGCAGCCAGGGCCGAACCCTTTGGTGTGGAGTCACAGTACTTTGCTGGGTCCCTGGTGGGTTGTCGAAGCACGGTGGGACATGATGGCTCTGCCGGGGCCAACGCTGCCAGTGCCGGGGCCAAGCCACCAGTGCCTTGGCAATGAAGTCAAGCATCTTCAACCTGAAAGCCTCTCATTCATCCGGGGTGGAGGATTCGGTGGGAAACAGTACCTGTAGGGCTGCTTCCTGGGAGTCCTTGGAGTGGTGACTCCTCGTCTTTGAAGAGAAAGATATGAGGCTTTCATGGGTTGGCGAAGAGGCTCTAGATGAATGTTCCAAGGTGGTCCGCTTGCTTGTCACACTCTGTGGTGCAAATAAGTCCCCATCCAACTGTTGTTCTTATTTCTTGCCTTTCTCTGAAGCCATCGTGGGAAATCCTCATTCCTTGAAATCGCGTTGAACCCCTGCAGGCTGGTACGGACCGCTGAATCCAGAAACACTGATACTGTATTGAGCTGGTGAGCACAGCCTGTTCCCGGGAGAAACCATCCCCTGGATCTATTTAAATATACATTTCTCCACCTCACTGACACCACTACGCTGTGTCGCACCAAAGTATCAGCCTTTGCTTATTATCCAAGAAGGAGCCTCTTAGGAGCGCTCTGCAACAAGTAGTTGCCATCCACCAGTAAGGTTCCCCCTGTATCTTCTTATCCACCGAAGGGGCCACTTCCCGCCACAGGTCCTGTTGATTAATCACTGTTCACAGGGACTTGTCATACCACATTCGGGAGACCTGGTATCATGACTTTCAGCACTATGCAAGCTACGCAGTGCCTCTTACCATCTGTTCTGATCTATGGCTTTGACTTCCGCAGTAGCTTTTATGTGTCCATCTATAGTCCATAGGTGTGTTCCTCCATGTGCTGCAGGGCCTGCAACCAGCCTCTTACTGGAGTTAATCAGGGAGTGCAGGCATCCAGGCTCCGAACCGCCACTCCCTCACCCAACAGGTCACTGGCACTCCAGGAGCTGGGCACTCACCATGGTGGAATGGCACAGACCGCTCAGAAAGGCGACATTGGTCCGAGCCTCGCTGCGATGAGGCGCCTGGGCAGGGACCTCCCCATCAGTTAATGAGTCTCACACCCACCGTCTCATTTGCTGCCGTATGTCAGGCCGTTGGGCAGTCTCCGGCTCAACAGCCTTATTTCGGCCACAAGGCCCCTGCGATGCTGGGAGTTTAGTCCGGCGGGCCCTTCGCTCTCCCTCTGGTACCTGATAGCTCGACCCCTGAGGGGCGGCTGCGCTAAAACCAGCGCCCCCACTGCCTGGGCACTTAATCCACAATCTGTGCCTTCTGGTTGATCTTTTGACAAGTGGAAGCGGACATGTCTCTGGCGGCCTTTCCTCTTTGTCGGGAGCTTCACAATCAGACAGCCTTCTTCCTCTGGCCGAATGACATTTTTAAGAGTTTTATTGAAATGTTCCACTATCCCGTCGGTTTGTGGATGGTAGACAGAAGTCCTAAGAGTCTTAATGTTTAAGATTTCCTTCACTTCTGTCATCAATCGACTCATGAAGGTAGTCTCTTGACCTGTTAGGGTCTCTTTCGGGAAACCGACTTGTGAAAAAAAAAAGGATTAGGTGTTTCCAAATCTGTTGGGACGTGTTATTAGTAAGGGAAAGGCCTCTGAGTAACGGTAACGAGTAGCATAGTCTACAATTACTAAGATGTAGCAGTTCCCCAACCTAGATTTTTTCAAGGGGCCCCACTATGTCAAAGGATGCTGGGAAAACATCACATTAATGATAGGCAGTGGTTAGAGTGGAGCGCAGAGAGGTATTTGGGAATTGTTTTTTTTGCCATAGGGCACAGGTGAGTATGAAGTTCTTCACATCAGCATAGATTCCAGGCCAGTAAAACTGACTAATTAATTGTGCCCGAGTCTTAGCTGTTCCTAAGTGAACACCTGTTAAATGAGAATGGGCATTTTCTAGCACTATCCTCTTGTGAATTTTAGGCACCATAATCTGGAATCTATGAGTATAATCAGAATTCAGATTGCCTCTGTAAAGTAGCCCTTTTTTATAAAGAAGAATGGTCCCCCTTTTAATCTCCCTTCTTCCTATGACAACACATGTAGAAAAGCCTGTGCTAATAGGGGGTCATTTCGTTAAGCAAAGGCTGAATCAGTAATAATCACAACTTCCTCGCCAAAAGGTTTCAGTTTCACAGCCTCAGATGTCGATGGGGAATCTTCATCTGCCTCTCCAAAGCCCTTTCTCCCTCCCTCAGTTTCATCTACCTCCTTCACCTCTTCCATTTTGGAGAATAAAGCTCATTCAAGGATCCCTTGAACGATTTTCTTCCCCTCCTTCACTCGATATGTTTCTTTCCCATTATTTTGAAGTAGGGATTTTACATCACCTCTATAATCAGGATCTATGATGCATGCTAGTACGTCTAGACCAAATTGCCATGCCAGGCTAGATTTAGAGGTTAACCTAATGTAGGTACCGGGAGGTGGTACTAGAACCAGGTCTGTGGGTATCAAGATTCTTTCTCCAGGTGGTATTAATTATTCCCTGATGCTGCAAAGGTCGAACCCAATAGAACTTTCTGGAGCTACCAAGGGATCAGTGGCTCTGTTGCTAAGTTTTTCAAACTTGAGGTATCCCCAGTTTGTGTCAACTGATCCCGAGCCAGGAATGGGACGCTGACACAGAGGCCTCATGGTTTTGATTAGATACCTTTCTTTGAAATAACAAAGGGATTGGAAAATGTTTCACTATCCCTAATCTAGGGGTTATTTCCCTGCCTCAACCAAAACTAATGGGTCTGTCCTTCGTCAAGCTGCCCAAAGCAAAAATACGTCCTCTGTCTGAAATCCTATTCTGGCCCTCATACTCTAAAACTAACTCTACGGTACGAAGGATATTGTTTCTGGAACTCAAGGTGCACAAATGTTCGAATTCAACACAAATATGTAAATCCAACCAAAAATGTCCAAGTGGCCAAATGTTCACAGTTCCAGGGAATGGCTTCCTTCCCCAGATTTCACATCAACAAAAGTTCCAACAAAGAATAATCAAGCTCCTTCTCCATTCTGGGGAATCCCTCCTGGTTCTAAGTTTCCTCTTCAGGTTTTAGCTAGTGTATAATCCTAAGGGCATGTAACTTCCTAGGGATTCAAAATTTACAATTTTGGTGCGGGTCGCAGACTCACAGGGTGCCATGTATACTCTGCTGCGAGGCTCTTCTTCACTCTTATAACGCTTCACAATATCAAAGGCATTTGTCTTCTTTGAGGTTCTCTTTCCTTCTGTACACACTACACACTTTAGCCTCTGAACATACTTGACTCTGCCTGCTATACTCTCCTGCTAGGACTTTCACAAAGTTACTTGTTAACATTTGTTGTTGTTGAAATCTTTTATTTCGGCTGTGCCGTAAACGTTTTAAAAACTCTACAACACAATAAAATGTACATATGCATCATAAAACAAAAAATTCATACACAACAATTAAAAAAGTTCACAGGCAACAGGCAAGCAGAAGCTAAATATTTCATTAAGCGAACTATGCAGTTTGCATCCCTCGTTATTTTCAGCAGCCGATAGGCCGCAACAACAGTCCTCATTTGCAACTGAATTAATAACGGTCTTAAATAATGTCTCCTTGCGGAGATAAATAAGGGACCAATACAAATAAAGTGCATAGCATCTTTTACCAAGGTGGTACTAAATGGACATTTATCTAGAGAAGACTTCTACCAACATGCAATAAAGTAATGAACTGGAAAAATTCCTAATCTAAACTTTAACATTAAAGTCTTCTTGATCCTTTTACAAGGGATAACTAGATAAGATTCCAATACAAAAACACTTTTTAACTCTAAAAATTCAAGCACCAATATTTGACCCCTTGATTGTTTACATATCTCTTTTAAAAACCATTTATCGTACGCTTCCCTCTAAACAAGTCTATAATTTTGTCCCAACCGAAGGGGGTCATTCCACAGTTGAGGAAGGTCCAACTGTATGGCCATATTTTTAAGAAAATCAAACCAGGAAAACCTGTTGCACCGTTCTGATGCAGCAGGTCACACATTCCCTCCCGATATACTACAAGTTCACTTGTATGCCATATTCGCAACCAGTATAATAGTGGTTGCAACTTTATCAGTTACTCCAACCCATACCAACTCAACTCAAATTTGATCTGTAAATTCAAAGCGCTATTTGGAAGGTTAAAGAGCCACTTTAATAATTTATTTTCCTCACAAACCAGGCAACGTGTATCTGAATATCCCCACAATTCCACTCCTAATAGCGCAGCAGGGACAGCCTGCATTATATAAATATCCATTGCGGGGGGAAATACTCTCCCTTCATACTTATTGTTGAAGCTAATCACTGCCAGTCCCCTCCTGGACAGGGTATTTAAGAGGTTCTCTACTTAGCAATTCCAACTGCAGTTATAGCAAACTAATAACCCCAGATAGACATAACACTCCACTTGTTCCAAATCAACATTATCCATATAAAATAATAAGATTTGTGCATATAATAGTTCTTAGGAATGAAAATCATAGCTTTAGACTTTGAAATATACATTTTTAAGCCTTTACCCTGACAGTAGGTTGAAAAAGCAGTCAATTCTCTTTGTAGGCCTAGGTGGGGGCTTGGAAATTAAAAGAGCATCATCAGCAAATAGTAAAAGACCCTACTTTTTTTCCGCCCAATAGCAGTGCATCAGCTTCCAAAGTATTAATCCCTAGTGCAATACCATTAATAAAAAATGAAAATAGGAGAGGTGCCATAACGCACACCTGCCTAACCCCTTTTGAGATAGAAAATTGGTGAGAATGCTCTCCTGCATTGCCCTAACGAACAACTGCCAAGTTGTTTTTATAAAATTGAGATATTGCCAAACGTCAATTTTACTGGAACCCCTATTGATTCTAACAAGGCCCATAATTGAGGCCTAGAAACAGAGTCAAAAGCCACTTGTAGGTCAATAAAAGCAGCATATAAAGGCATCCTCCTAAGCTTAACATAATTGTCCACCAAGAGGGACAATCTGAAGGACTGATCTAGTGTTGGTGGAGCTAAACCACGCCGGAGCTGGGGATAGGATCCTATTATCAGCACACCAATACTCAAGCCTTAAAGTTAATACTTTAGCGTAGAGCTTAGAGATTAAATCTAGTAGGAATATCGGTCTATAGTTAGAGGGGACACTCGGGTCGCCCTTTTTAAATAATTATCAAGCCTTGCCAACTTCTAGGGATTCTATTCCTTGCAAGAACGTCATTAAAATAAATTGTCAGGAAAGGTACCCATATCAAACGTTCCTCCTTAAAGAAGTCTATTGGACAGAAATCCAATCCTGGCGCCTTATTAGGATTCTGACGAGCTAATGCAAGTTCTGTCTCCCATTCAATAAACTTCAGTCGCTCAAGCCCTGCAGAACCCAACTCGCAGACCCACATAATTAGTCTGCTTCTGCGACCGGCCTGTGCCTAAACAATCTGCATCAATTGAGATAGCCATAAATGACCCGCTATCAAAGAAGGCTGCACAGAGGATGTTGAACCTTGAGCAACCAGCATCCAAAAGTCTCTCTGATTATGTGATAATACTGCAGTTTTCAGGGCTTGCAAGCGCTTATCACATTGCTGATTTTTATTCGGAATGAGTATTGACTTACAGGCTAGACGTTTACTTTTAATATCGTCCCAATTCATACCAATCTGATTTTTTAAAGCCGCAAGTAGGTCAACCTTTGCCCATCTTTACAGGTAACATACCCCTTCACAGTAGTCATTAGCCAGACATAAAACAAATAATTACAATCCACATCACCTCCCAAATAAGCATTCAAGAGGGGTAACAAATCTGAGTATAAGGTGGGCAATATAGATTCCTTAATCAAAGAATGCCATTTAACAGATCTCATCATTGCCGAATGATGTTAACATTTTACCACAATATGTGCACCGAGGGACGCACCCCATAAGTCCAAAGTATCATATATAAGCTTTAAGGGGTTGTGCTCACTCTCTGGTCTCATAATGATAACCTCAAACAAGCATACCCTACACGAAGATGCAAGATACACCAACTTATAATCAATATGCATCTGAGCTACATTTAGCCAGAATATCCCTCTGTGCCCGACCATTACTTCCCCTGAGGCCATATCTGTATACTGTCTAACTTGCTACTAAGAGCATAGGTCTGCTGGGGGGCAGCAACGGGTAACTCGGCAATCCCCAAAAGTTCATCTTCTGCAGACTGATCTCTATTAACAACAAGATGAGGTTCAAATTGGCAATGTAAGTCACCTACCACCACCATCCATTCTTAGTCTATATCTAAGTTGTGTTCAATTATCAATGATATAGCAGTGTCCATTGCCACCACTGCCTCTATAGACTGCCTGAGATAAATATTAAGAAGTACAAGCGTTCGGTTATCCTTCCATTTGATTTTAATCCCCAACAAATCTGGAGAGCTTGATAGCTGTAGAGGAGTGCACAGTGCCCCAATAGTTGTTTGGATCCAGTTGATTAGTCCACACTTTGGGCGCCTTCTTTGGCCTTTAAGAGCTGGTTGGAAATATTTCTGGTAACCTGATCTACGAACTCGGTTAATGCTCCACGTTTCCTGAAGAGAGATAATCTCAGCTTTAGAAATAAACATGTTCCATTCCAAGTCAACAGTATTAGAACTAAACCCCCTGATGTTCCATGGGTTGATCGTAATACCACTATCCACCTGGAGACATAGTCCTGAACCAATCACATGTTTTACAGCGCCCACAAAGACTGTTAAACCTGCAAACGGCGGGACAGGTTTTAAGCAGGAGTACACACTCTCAGAAGCCTCTCTGGAAATACGTAAACTCTTTGAAGGCATAAATGCCTTCAATACATGATCAAGAGATTCTCTAGGACAGTCCAAGAGACTGCTTTCCCCCCTCTTTAATTTTTAATTTTTTTATTGTGATTAAGCCAAAAAAACATGACCTTTTACAAATGCCAATTCAACTCAATATTCAGAATACAATATCACTTAATTAAAACACAATTAAAAGTTTTGTTATAGTAAACCAAACCAACTGAGCCAAAAAACAAAAAAAAAAAGAAGAAAAAAACCCAGGAACAAACGACCCACACCATACATAACCTTTCTCGGGTTTAAAAGGAAGAAAGAGAAGAGAAAGAAAAGAAAACACAAAGTCTCAGAAAGACCTCATAGGAGAAAAGGAAAACAAGGGGAGAAAAAAGGAAAAAGAGACGATGAAGAGAAAAAAAGCAAGATCATAATATATATATAAAACACCTAAAATCAAAATGACTATCCTCTATAGCTTTTCTACTAACTGACGATTACATACCCCTTCTTTCCAGTTAAATTCAGTTATTTGAGGAGACAAACCACCTCAGCTGTAAGAAAAGTTGCATTTCCTGATGCTAGTCTTTGCCAAAATATAACAGAATCAAGAGACCGGGCATCATGTACAAATCTTAGAAATCTTTGAACTCTCTTGTTTCGAGTCGCTTTGCACTCAGACAGAAGATGGTGGGCTGATTGTATTTCCATTCCATGACATTTATCACAGATGTCTGTTGGATATTTTTCTTTATGTCTGATGTGCAAGATTTCCACAGTTGATAGATGATTTAATCTAAATCTTAACAATTCCATCTGAGTTCCAGGGTCAGTAGACTTCTTTAGATATGATGGTAGTTCAATAGCCAATTTGAGTTCATTTCTATTTTAGGTTCCTTACCATCTGAAGGTCCACAGACCTTGGAAAAGTGGTCTATCCAAATCTGCTCCTGAATTATGATGTCTTGTGAATGATTAGTAGAAATCTTCATTGAACCAATAATGATCCAGAAGTTTCTAGTATTTCTCAAGCAGATAACCTTTAACATCACTTCCCCGCTCTCTGTTTTATCATGAAGCTATGTGACCTCATTAGGTTTCTATAACTGTTATTTAATACTCTAATTTCTTCTTAATACACTTTGGCACCCCTTGTTTTTTTTAAATAAAGACCTCTGACCTTTTTTATGCCTTTTCCTTTCCTGAATTAGTGTATAAAAAAGTGCTTATGATTCTTACGCTATTTGGAGATACCATTATCGGGGGGAGGGTTAAATCCCATAGGAAGTCAATAAAAGTACTGGTTTCACAATATTTCGACAGTTGTTGAGCAGAGAGATCTTTTATAGCAATATCTAATTTATTTGTGAGGATTCGCCCTCCCCTATCAAACATCACTAAAAGATTTGCAGACGTATTCACCGATAATTCTTGAGTATAAAGGGGTATCTGATAGTTATGTCATTTAAATTGCTCTCAGTCACAGTGAATTGATTACAATTATCAAAAATAGTTTTGGATGCAAGGATATAGTCACTCGTCGAGAATGACGATCCTCTTCCCCAAGTGGGGGCACAAGGAATATCTCCCTTGATATTACCGCTTAGCATCGTTAGGCCCCATTCCAACATAAAATCACACCATACATGGCCATTTCTATTTTTGTATTTATATAGAGAAGTAGAAGATTTAGTTGTAATACATTGGGAGTTAAAACCACCCATTATAATTAGATCATCTGAAGGAAATTGTGAGGAGTACTCAACCAAAATGTCTGAAAGATTTTGTAAAAATTCTATTATTAACGGGATTATCAAGGGGTTTCACTATATGTCGACTAAAATCCAAATTTCCCCACTCATGTTGCCTCTGCTTTATACCTTAACCACCAGAATCCCCTGGGTATCACTTGACAACAGGCTTGAGACTGGAAAAATGTCATTACTACATGTGATGAGTAGGCCGCACTTGGTCGGCCCCTTCCACAACTGACTGCCATCTACTGATACAAAGAAAAAAACTTCTAAACCCAAAACATCCAATATCAAAGTTTCCTGGAATACTTTTAGGTCAAAAATGTGCAAGATATAAGATTTTCTAGTAACCTCACAGAAGGAGTTATACCCTCTTGTGTTCCAGGATGAAGATCGTATCACATGGTTAACTAGAGCTTCTGTTCCTTTATACCCAATTTAAGAAAAACCTGGGATATCATTTCCGGTACTATTTCCCAGATATTAGGAGATGGCATAGAGAGTCTCACAGCGTTTTGCTGTGGTCGAGAATGAGCTTGATTTAGTTGATTAAAAGATGTTTTATCTGATTGTGGGCAGTCTCTTGATATCAGAAAACCTCTCTTCAACTATTCTTCTTTGGCCCCCACGATTGTTTCCAAACCCAGTCTAGACTTCATGACCAATTCCGCAATGTTTGTATTAGGACTGAAAGGGAAACTCAGCCGATCTATGTCAGAAGATGAAAAATATTTTAGATCAGAGATGGATTTCATCTCTGTAAGTACTCTTGATCGATTTAAGGGTATTTGTTTGCTCTTATCAACAGTCTGTTTTGAGAGAAAAACATTCAACCGTTGGGCTTGCTCCTGAAATGTGTTATTAGATCGCAGGAAGCCATGGTCCTTACTGGTTAAAGTTGGTTTAGGGAAGGATTCATTCTTTTGATTTCTATAGTCTTCTTCCGTATGGTTAGATTTGCCACTCAGCAAATTATCTCTACCCATAGGATTTTTTTGCTTCTCTCCCATTTCATTGCTAATATCTGGTTGCAGGATTTTCTATTTTTCCAGATCCTCCCTGCCAGCGACCCCTTGGATCCTTCCATCCTGAAGTGCTTTCAAGAAAATTGGAGCATTTTCCGATCCGGTGCCCTAATTTTCGATTGTTGTTTGAGGTGCAGGAAAATCGGTGCAATCTTCCTAGATGGTTGAGATGACTCAGTTTGACTCCCCACCGTAGCCTTTGTTACGTCAGGTGTGTTTCCTGAGGACTCATTGGTAGTATCTTTTTCTTCAATCTTCTTTTTCAGTTTTTTACCTCACCCAGGATTGAGACCTTTGGTCTTCTCTTTCTTATTTTCCTCGGTATTCACCCCTTTCCGATTTTTATGAAACAATTAATATTGGTACTTCGATTTTTCTTTGGTCTCTATTCATTTTTTTTCTCCGTTTCTTTGTCCTTCCATTTATTTTCTTGATGCGTTTCTGCCATTTCCTTTGCACATGAAACATCATTTACACTTACATTTTCGTCTATGATTAATGAGATCTCCTCCTGCTCAGCTATTTGCGCCAGTCACGTGAATTCTTCCATTACTAATATTGAGAGTGGTGTATCATTCATATTACTCTCAAGGTGATTGGCCAACGGTACTTGCTTACTTGTATTTCTTTTGCGCAATCATTTGTGCCTTCTCCCAATTTCAAGTTCAGGATTGTCAGTTCTTTCTTTACCCCATTCCACTGATTGGTTAACAGATCAATTTTCTCAATTTGAATCTTTGACAAAGCATGAAAATCTGCTGCTGTTTCCACCTTTGAGTAATTTACTGCTTACTTTAGTGCAATCATAGACATCTCATTTGTTTCCAGGTCTTTCGTAATCTCTAGGAGATTTTCAAATACTTTAACTAGGGAATTTAGCACGAAATTTAGAGCCGCTATTGTGGGAGGCCCCAACTCTTGCGCTTTAGTGATCTCAGGCACTTCCTCCCTTGATGGTACATCAATAATGCGCTGTGGGGATTGTGGTAGTGAATCTTTTACGGCCTTCATGTCTTCCCATAGAGCCGAGATATCGTTGAGTTCGTATGATGAGTCAACGGGGAGACGATTATCCACCTACCTCTTCCCCTCGACCAACATATCAATGTTATTGGTGGCCTGATCGGGGATGTCATCTACACGGTGGAACCTTCCTTCTTTCTCGTCTTGTTGGTCCATACATTGACCAACAGATTTACCCCTTGATCCCGATGGAAAGTGATCTCTGATAGTGGTCTTCATTGCGGTCGCGGTGTGTGTATAGTTTAAATTAGTTGTCAAGTATCTCTTAAAAGCTGATTAGCTGAGGTAGATTTGCTAACTGCTTTTAATATCACAGTCAGCATTTCACCCAGTTCAGAGCTGTTAGGTATTTGTGCGTCTATTGGGAAGACACCCTGCGGGGGATAGAATCTCCCCCCCTGATTTATACAGTCTAAAAGTAGATCTAACCGCCATGATCGGAATTTCAACAAGAGCCATTAATGATTTTTGTTCCATTGAACTAGGAGCTTCTCCTGAGACTGCACTTTGTAGATTATATAATTTAGTCATTTTGTCAAAGCACCTGACACTTTATACAATCTTTCAACTTTGAAATGGGAATCCCTGTTCCGTTATTGTCGTTAATCATTGGTGCACTTATCTGGCCAGACACATCGAGTGATTCAAAGGCTTTAAGCCTGCAGTCCTCACTCGACCGTGTTTGCGTTTCGTAGCTTCTGCGGGGCGGAACAGTTTTCAGGGTTGTCATAACACACTTTGGCTCATTAGTGCACTTATCTGGCCAGACACGGCGAGTAAGTCAAAGGCTTTAAGCCTGCAGTCCTCACTCGACCGTGTTTATGTTCTGTCACTTCTGCAAGGTAAGCAATTCTCTAAGATGTCAGCACAGACTTCGGGTCAGAGAGGCTCAGAAATCCAGAATAAATAGGAGATCCCACATCTTGTGAGACTATTTTAGCATTGTCGCCAGTAGATCGAGACTCGACAGCTTCGGTTAATGGCACATCCTCCTGACTATCGTGCCACTCCATAATTACATCATGGACTTTTTGGCAAACATCTGCAACATCAGAGTTTTACTTACTATTGACCCTGCAGTCACAAAGGAGGGAAACGGCCCCTCAGAGCCAATACATATAATCACCCCATCTCATTTAAATCAGCTCCAACATACAGGGCTGACGACTCCTCCATCATGTTGCCACACACCATTTGTCAAGACCACCATAGCATTGTTAGCATTATTAACATTGTTATTAACCAGCCCCATGCAGTTCTCCCTATACAAATAATTGACAGATCTGAGGACTCCCGTAGGGTTTCTTTGAAGTGTTCTTTAGCCCTGGGCACTGTCATACTTTCCATGACTCCCAATTGATCAACTTGGTGTACTACTTGGTGCACTAGAAGCTTTCCCGGCCTCCTCAAGCATTCCGACTAATACTGGGGTAGGAGGGGCAGAGGTGGGGAGGTTGGAAGGATCAATATTCGCTCCCAGAACAACATATGCAATATCAGTACCATCAAGGAGCTGAAGAGAACTTGGGGGGATATGCAAGGCAGCAGCGGACACAGACGATGAAGTCACTGTAAAATTCACTCCCTGAGTCCCACAATCCTGTGCCAACCCTGTCTGGCTTCAGTATGCAGTGATAAAATTGCGGCAAAAATGTTGCATATACAAAAAATCGCAGCAAAAATGCCATGGTTTGACCCAGTAAAGGTGAACCTCGTTATACCATTTAAGTGGAGCAGGGGTTGCAGGGGCGTCCCCCGCATCCTTTACATGGATTGCGGTGGCAAAACCACAGCATTTTTGCCGCAATATTTTGTAACCACAGCAATTATTGGCGCAATTTTAATACATGGAAGCCTGGCTTCTCAGTGCCCACTTTGTGGTAGATTGCATCAGCTTGTTCGACCCCTGCAGATTCGAGAGGTCAGAGGGAGGATTATTCCTTTTCAACTTTCCTGTCCCTCCTCTTCTGGATCTTGGAATGAGACCCATGGAGAAGTGAGTTCACCCAAAGATCACAGCTGCACCACAATGCTCTGCCCACAGGCATAACAGAGGGGAGACAAAAGGGGGGGGAAGTACACCCGCTCACTCCTCAAACCACCCACTGCTTACACTTAATTGTAGTGATTTGTAGTGGTTTTATTGATACGCTACTCACTAGCAGATGCAGCTACAGTTGCTATCACACATGCTCAGGATCAGCCGCAGACCTCTCTCTCCCAATGCCACACTACTCCATACACCACCCAGGACTCATTCTTCACTCAACGAGTGGTGGTAAAATAGATGGGTAAACAGTGGCTAACAATGGGTAACAATCGCAGAGCACCACTAGCCAACCTGCCAGTCTGCCTGCCAACACTCGTGTGTTGCCCCCTTACCGCTTTTTACAGCCCTGTTGAGTCCCGGCTGCTTTGGGGTCAGAGCACACAGCAGGGCTCAGCAAGGCAAGGTCCACTCTGCAAGCCTGTGGGGGCAGGTAATGCTTAATCTCCCAACTCTACTCCACCAACTGAACGCCGCCGCCACACGTAGCTCGCAGCACCAGACTCACAGCCCAGCACTCCTGGCTCACAGCCCGCAGCTTGAGGCAATCAAGAGAGTAAAGGACCGCTCTGTGCGCTGCCCGCTGTGTCAAGCAGCACCTCTCTCCCTCCCCTGAGGCTACTTCCGAATGTCCAACACTTATCTTCACCTGGTATACTCTCCTGCAAGAACTTTCACACAATTTCTTATAAACACTTCTCTTCACCTGGTGTACTCTCATGCCAGGACTTTCACACTGTTACTTTTACTTTTCCCTTTTATCCATGAAACGATACTAGCCCAACATTGCTGTATGGCTCCTTGCTTAACAATGTTCGTTTCAATAATAGCCCTCTTTTTCATACAATGGACTTTTGCCTCTGTTCCAAGTGCATTTGTATTTATTAGACCATATTTCTCAATTGGTCACGATATGGGCTCAGCAACCCGTTTGTGACACAGCTTACAGGTATAGAAACCTCTTCACGATGATCCAGTGTTGTTTCTGTGAAGTGGCGCTCACTTTTAGGCCACCCGCGGACCCTTCCGCCTTCGCTGGGCTTACCGGGTGCTTGTTTTGTCCCTCCTGCTTCTCCTCTTCGTTTTTCTCTGTGTTGCTGGCTCGGTTTGTGCCCCGTCAGCCGCTGCGCCTTCGCTGTGTCCTTCTCTGTTATTTGTGGTGACCGCCGCCTTGCGTTCTTGGGCGGCAAGTCGACTGCATTCCGGTTTCCTCTTCCGCTGTTTGGATCAGCCTCAACACGTCCTCTTCTCCAACGTACTGATCGGTATCCGTGAAAGTCAGATGCAGTCCAGCGTCTGCAGCTCTCTCTGCTTGCTGTCAGCTCAGCTGGTTTTAAACTTCCTAGCATGAATAATCACCTAAAACTAGACCACTGTGTGGGCTTACCAGTCTTAGAGATCTTTATTATTCTGTCCCTCTTCCTCATCTCAGTGGTTACCATATTGTATTCTTTATTTGATATTGAGGAAGCTGGTATGATATCTCATTGGGATTGATTATTACGGCTCCCTGCCTCTTCCTCATCTCAGTAATTGATATATTGGCCTTTGTGTTCGGTTGGGGAATACTAAGAGTGGGTATGGTAAGTGATTGAGGGAGAGTGTTACAGTATCCCTTTAAGGCATGAGGAATGGAGGGAACATCTGCACATGGGAATGGGGGGCATGTGATTTCCTCCACTGATGTCATGTCATTCCCCAGAGGGTCGCCTCCCGCCTGGTGGTCCTCCCTCATATAGCCATCCACACGGTCAGGATCAGGTAGCGACTGCATCCCCTGTACACATAGGGAGAGGCTATCTCAAGGAAAGGAGTGATGACATCATCGGCATCATCACGGCAGTGATATCCCTGTCTAGTCCCTCTCTCTAGGAGAAAGGTCCTAGAGGATACTCTGTTAACCCTCACCTCTGGAGTCGATGAGGCATAAAGCAGGCAAATCCAACCCACACTCCCCAAAACCTGTATGGGACATAACTTCCCATAGATAGTCCCACTCCACGGAATCAAAAGCCTTTTCTAAATCTGCCGAAAGAAGAGTGAGTGTGTATAGGATTTTGGTGCCTGAGACATTGCTAGGTGCAACCTCCAGATGTTCATACGCATTGACTTATCCGGCATGAACCTGCCTTGATCCAGGTAAACCAGGGAGAAAATCACCCCACTCAGACTGTTTGCAAGCACCCTAGCCACGATTTTAACTTCCATATTTATTAGGGAAATGGGCATGTATGAAGCACAGAGTTCTGGTGTCCTGCCAGTTTTGGGAATTACTACCACAGAAGCCTTTTGAAGATAGGGGGGAGAATCCGGATGTCCATGCTGTGCAGGAATAAGTTATACATATGAGGGACATCCGGATTCTCCCCCCTAAATGAAGCCACCCTCCCACAGTTGACTAACAAGCAGAAGACAGACCTAGAAGCTGAAATAACTGGAAATGAGATTGCCACTGCTATCGCTCATCTTCAGTACTGGAAATGCCCAGTGCCGAGCAGGTTCCCGATCGAGGCCTGGAAGAGGCTTAGTGACCTGTCCCTCAGATTATCAACTAGTTCTCTCACATGTCTGTGGCCTTCATCTCTACTCTCGAGCCATGGTGCATCCCCCCCCTTATCACCGGCCTCATACATTTGGCTATGTTTAGCCCAATGTGCCTGTCTTGCATTAATCTAGGGCAATGTTTC
This sequence comes from Ambystoma mexicanum, assembly GCF_040938575.1. Lineage (NCBI taxonomy): Eukaryota > Metazoa > Chordata > Amphibia > Caudata > Ambystomatidae > Ambystoma > Ambystoma mexicanum. The sequence continues at coordinate 264,793,603 of NC_090934.1, forward strand.
TGAGAGCCTCTTGGAACCGAGGAGTGCACCCTGTGTTGCCGGATATCACGTCCATAGGAATTCTTCCTCAACCGCAATCGCAAGTAGTTCTGCTTCCCGTATTGCCTGTGTATGATCTTTCTTTTACGCTGCTACCAGAGAAATAATTTCCTCATCAAGTACTGCCTTGTAACCACCCCAAACAGTTATTGGCTATCTATGGACCCTTCATTTAGTTAAAAATATTCAGACGTTTTTGTCATTATCCCATTTAAGAATTCAGGAAAACCGAGGTAGTAACTGTTTAGGCGCCTAGATGACTTGGGTCTAATCCTGACACATTTAATTTCTATGATGAGTAGGGAGTGGTCTGATATCCCTCTGGATAGTAACTTGGCTGAGGCGAGTTTGTGCAGATCGCAGTGGGGAATGAAAAAATAGTCGATTCTGGACATGGAGCCATGTGGCCCGGAAAGGAACTGAGAAACCCTGTTCTGAACAGGGCATTGTTGTCCACACATCCGACAACCCAAGTGTCACCGAGATGAAATGTAATTTCGGGGGCGCATTAGCATTCCTGCCTCTAAGATGGGTGCGGTCTACGACCGGGTCCATCACGTCATTGAAGTCCCTGCCGAGGACCCAAGTGTCGACCTGGCTGTTGAGGAAGACCAGCTGAAGGTCGTCCAGGAAATCAAGTGCTACCGGTGGAGGCTGGAATCTGGCACATGTTGTGGGATTGTCCAACTATTGCCCAGTACTGGCAGGGAGTGATTTCAAGGGTTAATAGATTGTTACATTGCAGCTTTGATTATGTCTCTAAAGTTTGCTAGTGTGGTATCATTCTGGGTGGGAAGAGACATAAATCCAGGCGACGGTTGGTGCAATTTATGTTGATATTAGCAAAAAGGCAGATGGTAATTTTCTCGAAGAGACCACAGGGTCTATCTTTGCAGCAATGGATGGATGATATTCGTAGATGGACTCTAGCGGAGCTGGAGATTTTGAAAAAAGCTCGGGACCCGGTCTCAGAAGAAGAGGTGGTAATGGATTGGGGTCAGATGTTGAATGAGCTCAATTCCTCCAAGGACTTGAAACCTCCCTGAATGGAGAGGAAAAGTATATGAAAACTGTGCTTTTGTGCAAGCGGTGTGTGCGAGGGAGGTAGAACTGGGGGAGGGGGAGGATGCCTGGTATTTGATGGAAGGGGCCTTTGAACAGGGGCAAAAGATGTATCCTTATGTTGAATGTATATTGGAACCTGTAACTGATGCTATCACAATGATTTATTTGTGCACTGAAAACCTGAATATACAAATGTTTAAAAGAAAAGTGGTAGTGGTGGAGGAGTGCATACTGTGACAAAACACCAAATAGTACCCCAGAGTTCCCTCTGCAGCAACTCTAACTGCCTATGGGGGTCCTGCTTCCCCGTAAGGAGTTTAAGGGGGAGTTGTCTATGAATCAGGATTAGGGCGCCACATGCACCCCTAGAGAATCCAGTGCGGGCTACCGTCTTGTAATTGGATCTCATAAAACATTGACATTCAGACACAGCCTGAGAAGAACCACATCTGGAGAGTATCTGTTGAGTAACTGCAGCTAGCCGCCTTTTGATGCTGGATCAAAGCCCGTTTTCACTCAAGGTCAGGAAGGAAATCAACCTATCAGGTTCTCTGGTCCCCACGTGTGTAAATGAAAAATCATGTGCCCAATGTGTCTGTCCGTTTTGCCATATCTCAAAAGGAAGAAACCATCCTCTCCAATGTGAAACCCATACAAGCATCCCAATCAACCAATGTCAACATAAAAACATTTCCCACCATGAACTTCAACCCAACCTAAAGCACCTGCCACCCGAACCTCATAAGAAACATACACCGCAAACCAAGTGCAACTAACTGCGGGGGTAATAGACAGACCGCTGGTGTTCAGGATTTCATAGCCTCCGGACCCGCAACTCTATCAGAGAGACATATTATCTGGAATCACAAGTAAAGGATTTTGTCTGTGTCAGGATAAAAAATAAGAGTCAGAAAAGATCTCACTCGTCATCCCTTATCAGCCGCTGCTTGAGTCTCGCTGCCCACATCGGGTGAGTGCGGGACGGAAGGATCAGACAGGCTCGGGGGCAAGTCCTGGCCATGTACCAGATGCAGAGCGTACCCAATTGGCCTAGGTGTCGAAGTGACCACAAAGTGCATTTCAAACCAGTCCCAAGCTTCGCAGGGATTACTGAAAAGATGGGTGTTACACCATTCGGAAAGAAGCAAGCGTATTTAATGCCCTGGGAGTGCAGCTTCTTCTTGATGGAATCATAGGATTGTCTGGCGTTACTGCACCTCTCGGGTTTAGACCAGAAAAAAGCAATCTTAGACTCATTGTACGTGATGGGGCCAGTTGCCCATGCCATTTGTTGTAAGGTGCTGCAATTGTGAAAATTCAGTAGTCACATCTGTTGAGTATGTGGGGAAGCCCTCGGTATGGGTCGACCCATAGGAATCTGGTGTGCTCTCTCTATGGAAATGAAATTGGATAGTTTCTTTGGTGCCATTGGGTCTATCAGCCATTGTTCCAGGAAGAGCTCCATGTAGACACCTTCCTCCTTTTCAGGAAGCCCTAAGAGGCGCAAGGTGTTGCGCCTAGACCGACCCTCACTGTCCTCAGCCTTATTTACCAACGCATTGAGTTGCCGCGAGATCGATGAGAGATGACGTTCCATTGTTTTGATGACCTCTTCTGAGTCGGAAATACGTTTCTCTGCATCTCCAACTCTCGAAGACAACTTGTGAAGGTCATGATGCAATAGGGATACGTCAGAGGAGAGCCCATCCATCTTCCTCTCCATCAAGCTCCTGGATTCTGCAAGGGCAACCATTACATCCTTTAGAGAAAGGGAGCACTCCTTTGAGTCCATAGTAGTTGTCGTATCAGTGGGAGTCTGAGGCTTAGCAGACGTCGGGTTAAATACTGTATATTGATCCATCTTGTTTTGTGATACTGTTTTCCTAAGTTTGTCTTGCGCGATCATAACCGGACGGTGTAGTCGGGAGCCAGATCCCCAAGTCGGCATTGTGTTGCACAGGTTTAAGCTGGTCAAAGCAGCAGTGCGAATGCAGTCCGGTCGCAGCCCCAGGATTTCAGAGCACAGCAGACTTCGCCACAGGACCTGATGCTGTTATGCGTTGTGTTGGAAATGTAGGAGCGGAACACATGGTAATCATTGTCCAAGCCAGGAGTGAGCCCGGTCATGTTTATTTCCAAAATCCCCCATCACCCAGTCTCACTTGTCAGGATGGAATGATTGTGGCCCCAACTCCGGAGGAGAGGGTTGACAAAATGGGGGCGGGGGAGCGAGTGTCACCACCTGGCTGGCAATCGAGATTGGCGTCCTTGGAGATTTCCGACTCACCGAGCCTGACTGCCTCCGCACACAGCACCATCACTGCAGCAACTCACCACGGTCACCGCTGGGCTGCACAGTCTCGGGTCACACTGCTGGTGTCCGGATCAGTGTTGCAGCAATCGCTGATGTTGGCCACCCACCGTCCCTAACCAGGAGATTCCGGGGCAAGTTCCCCCGCAGGCCCCTGTTCCAATATTGCGCTTTCCACAGTCCTCTCTCGCCGCAGCGGACCTTCGGGCTGACGTAGGTTACTGAATTGGCAGCCTAATCCTCAAAATGGTGCTTGGATTACAGAGCACCACCGAAAAGCTCGCCATTCCTGGGTTATCCGACGCTGTTTTCCACCGGAGTAGCATTTGGGTAATCAGGAGACTCTCTGCAATCTGCACAGAGACACAGACTGTCAAAAGGCAGCGGTCCAGCAGGATATTGATAGCAGGATATATGAGGCTGCAACGGAGCTGACAGAGCTCACATCCTCATCCCTCTGCTGCTCCGAGAGTTTATTTTCTCGATAGATAAAGGTTGTTGCCAACCAAAACATCAGCCTTGTGTCAGCATCCTTTTTCGACACCCTTACCCCTCCTAGACAATTCCCTTGAAATATTCTCTCATTACCAGAGTCATCATTAAGGAAAGAAATTGATCAATCAAGGATTCTGCTCTAGATCTGACACCGATAGAAGGGCATCTGATTGTATATGAAAGGTCTCTGATGAACTATCACTCGCTCAGGCAAAAGATCGATAAAAGAAGGACAATGTGGCATCGGAGTACAGGTGACTGCTGAAGATCTCTCCAATCTAGATTTGATCATTCTTGGAGGGCAAGGCAAAACATGAATCCACACTGCTTATATTTCCACAGGTCATGCCAACCGCAAAGGGAGCGAAGAGATAAGGCACCTCAAAGGTAGCAAAGGGCCTCATTACATGTACGTCAGTGTGGGTAAACACTGCAGTTATGTGGTGGCAATTCCGTTAATGGCGAATTAACGCAACATTACCAGACCACCGTACTACAAGTTTGGTGGTAAGGAGGATTTACCTCCAGCAAAAAGCTGAGACAGCCTGCACATCAGTTTGCAATTGGAAAAACCTGGTCCTATGAAAGCCACCTGCTGCCTTCTTGCTTGTGGGTCATTCAGACATCAAGCCGGAAAGAAAAAAAACACAAAAAAGGTGGCTAGCACAAAGCATGCAGTGCACGAAGAGTACTCCAGTGCTGTTGAAGTGGAGAAAAGGACTGCTAGTTGGTGCCAGGCACGCTCAAGAGTAGTGAGAGTGCCTGGGCATGTGCGAAGAAGGCATCCGGGCACAAGTTTTCTCTGCAGTGCAAAATAGTCCCCAGGTCCGGTCCCCGTTCCAGGGAATGATTCCTAAAAGTATGGAGGAATGGGCACGACACATTGGAGTAAGGGCAAATGCGAATGGCGCATTGATGTAGGGCAGTCATTACAGTCACCATGAACTTTGTAAATGTCTTGGGAACCAAGGTCAGGCTAAAGGGGAGCACACTAAACAGGCAGATCACACTGGAATTTGTAAATCTAAGGAGCCCATGATCTAGGACCAAAATTGGAATGTGTATGTATGTGTACTGACTTGTATAAAACACAAAGCCAATCCTGTTGAATAGCCAAATGGATCTGAAATGGTTTGAGCATTTTGAATTTCTTCTTTGGAAGCGCAGTGGCAATGCTGAAATCTGACACAGGTCCGAAATGGTCCGGAGTATCCCCATAGTATTTCTCTGGAATCAATAACAAGCTAGTGCAGAACCACTGGCATGATGTTGAAGGCAATGGTTGTGAGGAAGGTGTGGCACAGACATTGTAGCGTGGGGAAGGGGGAAGCAAGGAATTATGCAAAGACATTTTGCACAGTGTCACATTCGCTCAAAGTAGTGGGGTTGAATGACCAGTATTAGGGAACACCTCTGTTGAAGAATCTCGTTTCTTACTATCTCCAGTTCAGGGATCTTTAATAGATTCACTTGCTTTGAATATTCCATATCGTGTGGCCAGAAAACCAGTATAGATCTAACACAGCAGTTATATGAATACCGCTGAACTATTTGCAGCCTAACCACCCACCTCATTTTAGGTCATTTACCCTACAGCCTATGAGGTAATCAGCCTTAGCTCCGCCCACAGAAGCCATTCACATCCATGGAGTGGGCCTGGAGTGAACTGCTAAAAAAAATACCAATGTTCCAGAGCTACAGATAACTTGTTTTTTCTTAAGCATTGGATCTTTCATAGATTCATATGCATTGAATAGTTTAGCAAGCAATGCTCTGGGCATATATTTACAGTAGAAAAGTGAAAGGTGGATTTGGAGGCTCACCTTATTTGAAAAGACTCTTCAGGACCCCTGATGCCTCTTCTTACCTGAATGTCAGGGCTGTAGTGCTTTGAGAAAGTATGCAGAACAGTTCAAGTTCATACCTGGCAAATCTCTTTTGACTGGGATAACCATCAATACTGCGTTTGTCATTGACATTGCTCTGGTAGTGTGCCAACATTCGACCGCAAAGGGACTTGGTGGCCTTGTAACAGAGTCTAATGCAAGCTGTGGCCTATGCAGAAGCACAGAGGAATGGGGCATGCAAACAACCATAGAAAGGGTTCTTTAGGTCTTTCCGGTAATTCAAGAATAATAAGTAACATAAATAACAATAAATAAAAGGGCTTAGATGGCCATGGGTTTACATCCCCTAAGATATTCTTTGGACCCGAAATAAACAGCATAAACCCCCCAAATCATTTCCTTCTAAGACATAAGTGGGAATCCCCTGGGTCTGTGTTAACACAACTTGGATGAGACCCTATCAGGTTTTCGGTGGTGTTGGAGGATGGCCTACAGGATGGAGGGCAACTCAGAATAAGATAACTCTAAACTAAACAGTGCCAGCGAGGCAGTGTCACACAAAGTCCACGAATAAGAACCTAGTCTAAATCACTGAAAGTTAAAAGTCTATGCCTAGTCTAATATCAAACAAAACTCCCAGGTATCTACCCAGTACATTGTTTAGCCAGTCAATTGCAGTCTCCGGTTTTAGAGTGTCTCTACACACTTCTTTCACAAGGCTGGGCTTTTCGTCATGATTTGGGCATTTGCCCTGGCTGTGGTCTTTGTCTTGGCTTAGCTGTGATGCTTTGTGTATTCCAGGTTGATGTGTTGGTCCTGTAATAACAAAATGAATGCCTCAAAGCAACTAAAAGGACAAGCCCTGTCTGGTGGCCCCCTTGCCCTTGGGATTTCTTTGTAACCAACACTGGTAGGTACCCTCCACTGGGTGTTTACGGCTGAAATGTATGGCCGTCCTACTATGAATTAAGCCTCAGTAAGTCTCATTTGATCTGGTGGCCTCGTTACTCCCACCAGGTTTGCTCCTCTAGCTTTTTATCCTCCTGCTTACAGTGGCTTCACCAGACCGTGGGTCATGTTTTAAACCCATTTGATGACCAACAACAACCTACTCAAGCACCTCTTTACCACTATCATACGACCACTGGGATTGTCATTTCCTTTCCCTGCTCTTTCTCCTCTGATGTTACTGCCACCTCCTTCCTATCATCAGCCCATTTCTCTCTTCTAACGTCACTACCTCTTTCCTCTCTTCTGAAATGACCTCCTCCTTCCAATTCACTCCTTGTCTTGGCACCTTCATCCAGCATTCCACTGGTCTTCAAACATCCTTCAAATCTACTCTTATGCTTCCCACCTCCTTCCAATCAACTTCTGGCCTTCCTACAACTTTCCACTTTAGTTCTCACAACTTCATATTACTCTCCTCTGTCACCACCTTTCCAGTCTATTGCAGTCTACTGTTCTACCACAATCCACTCTTCACCAAACACGAGACTCCTGCAACCGCCAGCACCAGACTGGGCTGCCTGGCTTATATTATTTCAGGAACCAGTCCCATCTGGGCAGGCCTCCCCTTCAGTATCTGTACCGTGTGCTGGGCTGAGCTGTGTTTGTCCCATGCGTCTGGGGTCATGTGTTCTGAGAGGAGACATGCCTAAACCTATATCGAGCATGGTGGCCATTTTGGATCTCAGTTCTGTATACGGAGAGCCATTTGTGTAAGGAGGATCTCTACCCGTTGTTTCTTCATTGGTAGAATAAATGATAATCTATCTCTAGCACAGCTGTCCTTCAGAAATGTTTTCGCAACCCCATGGGCCAGTGCAGCTTTGTTCGATGCCCATATGCACCCCACATTGAACAAGACGTCAGGGTCAGTATATAATCGCAGTTCATCATGATCTCAGTTCTGCCTTTTTCCCTAGTACTCATCTGTAGAGGGACTGGCACACCAATCAGGTTTACAAGCTTTCCGCCAATAGGTGCAGGTTGGGAGGGTGATGAGGAATCTGTGGGAGGAATATCCATCAGAAAGCGCATTGCTGAGAGGTAAGTTATTCGTTCTCCCAATGGATACCTTCCTCCCCCGGAATCATCATCTATGGTAGACTTCCATAGCAGTATATGGATCTGGAGGAGGGGAATCAACTATACCAGAAAACACTAGGGGGCTGCTCTGCTGAAGCAAGCATCTGATCTGACAGCGAGTCCAAGCAGTAATGCTTGGCCAACGTGTGCAACAAGCCCACACCGCTGCATGTCAAATGCCTAAATAAGGATACCCCATTGCAGGGCAGAGGTGGCAGCCAGCGCTTTGTGTGAATGAGCCCTCAATGCCTCAGGTAAATCCTTCCCATCCAGATCGTAGCATTCCGAAATGCAGAGAATTATCCACTTTGACAGGGTCTGTTTAGTAACATCACTGCCAGCATTTAAACCAACATAACCCAAGCTGGTCTTTTCTGACGTCCCTTGACGAGAGACATAGTAGCTAAGGGCCCGCACCATGTCCAGCCAATGGAATCGCTCCTCTCCTTTAGAAGGACGAGGTGGTGGAAAAAACACAGGAATTGTTATTGGTTATTTATTTAAGGAAAAGGGATCTTTTGAGAAATGGACATCCTAGACTGCTTTAGAAAGGAAGGATGGCCTCACTTTCAATGTCTTCCATCTCAGGAAGTAATGGCAACCAGGCAGATCAAATTAAAGGGGAGAAATCTTAATGAACATGAATGTAGGGGTTCAAACGGAGCACCCACGCAGAAAGTCAACACTAGATTTAAATCCCATGCCAGAACGACAAACGGACACTGGGGAAACTGGCTGCACAACCCCATAAGAACTGTATAAAATAGGGTTTGAGAAGAAAGTGCCCTGTTCAGGGGTTCTCTTAAAGACCAATATACGGGCCAAATAAACCTTCACAGTGCTAATCTGCTGGCCCGTCCGGGCCAAGACATGCAGATAATCCAGATCAGAAAGTTAGGACAGGTAAAAGGATACAGATCCCACTCCCGGCACCAAGCCAACAATTTATACCATCTGCAGGCATAAAATGACTTCATGGCTGGCATTCTAGCTGAGAGGAGTACGTCCAGGACGTGACGTCGTCCGACAAATCCTACTGCTTGTATCTCAGCCTCTCAGCAGCCAATGATAAATTTTCAGGCTGCCAAGGTTTGGATGGAGAACCCACCTATCTGACTGGGAGAGCAGTTCCACCCTTGACTGGAGGTGCAAGGGAGGGAAAATGGACATGTCCTCCAGGCCAAGACGGTTGTGATGTTCTCTGACTCTGTCAGATGGTCTGCTGTTAGAGACACCTTGTTCTCCAGAGCACAGAGCCGTAGTCATGTTGCTTCTTTGCATAGACGCAAGGGCCCTACACCACCTTGCTTGTTTACAAAATGCATGTCTACCATGTTTGTTCATCCATCAGGATCAGCACACATATGCCCTGTTTAAAGTGGAGGAAGGCACCCAGGGCCAGCCTGATTGCCCTACATTCCAAAAAGTTGATATTTTCCTGAGACTCTGAGGGGTACCACAGTCCACTCACTGTAAGACCTTGCAGCCTTTCAAGGATGCTTCCGTGATCACTGTCAGCTGGTGCAAGGGTTGCCAGAACAACAACCTCTTAAATAGGTTGTCTCTCAGGGACCTCAATACGAGTTCCTGAGACACGCTGCTCGAGACTCGCAAAAGGTCTGAAATATTTCCTTGAAATAAAGACCACTAACAGAGTTGCCACTGAAGCGAATTTATGCGCACCCGAGCCACTGGCATCACCAGAATGTAGGAAGCCATGACGCCCAGTAACATTAGAAACGAATAGGCGCAGAACCTTGGCATTGGAAGACACAAACAATCTGAAAGATGTTTTCCACTCAATCCATTGGTGGGCAGTCACTGCCCAGTCAAGTGTACAGGACCTCACAAAGAGAATTTGAGGGACTTGCACAATTTGCACTTCAATAAGTGTCAAGTTTCACCGTCCAACATGCTGCACATGTGATACAGGTGTGCTGACGCTTGGTTGGGGGAGCAAGCTCTGACAAGCCAGTCATCCAGATAAGGAAAGTCAAGGATACTTTTCCTCCTGAGGTGGCCCTCTACCACTGCCAGCAGTTTGGTGAAAACCCTGAGTGCCGAAGAAAGGCAGAACCGCAAAACCTTGAACTGGTAGTGGGAGGACCCCACTGCTAATCTCAGGTACTTCCTGTGCTTCAGATCTATGGGCACATGGAAGTAGGTATCCTGAAGGTCAAGAGACACCTGCCAGTCCTGCACATGGAGGCCTGAAAGATCTGGGCTAGAGTGACCATGTTTAAATTGTCCTTGTGCAAGTACAAACACAAGAGCCTCAGATCCAGGATGGGATGCAGACCCCCACCCTTCTTCGGAAGCAGAAAATACAGAGACTACCAGCCCCTGGCTCGTACGGATTGCAGCACCAGGTCTAAGGGGCCTAAGGCAGGCAGGAGCTGGCAGAGGGAAGGTCTGGAGAGCGTTGTAGAAAAGGGAAGCAACACCCCAGGTTCATGAAGTGCAATGCCCAAGCGTCGCCCCATGGTGAAATGCCGTTCCTTGATGAACAGGGATATTCTCCCCCTAAACAGGAGCGCTTGGTAGGGAAGTAGGTATTGCAATAGTGGTGATGCACCCTCTCTGGGCTCCAGGACCTCTACTTCTAGGACAGTGTAGCTGCGGCCTACCTGACAATAACTGTCCTCTGCCGTGGTGGGTGTCGGAGGAGAAGGGCTGAAAACCTATATGCGAGCAACATCAGTCGAAAGCTGTTGAACAGCTAAGCCCAAGGACTTTGCTTTGGCCTTAGACAATTGGAACCTTTGTAAGGTGTCTTTTGTTTTACTCTGAAGAAGTTGTGCCCATCAAAAGGCATGTCGAGGAGTTTCGACTGGAGGTCTAGAGTGAACCCTAAGGTCCTCATTTACAAAAGCCTTCTCATGACTGTGCCTGTGGCCATTGTATGTGCCACTCAGTCAGCTCTGTCCAGGCCAGACGGTAGCATCGGACGTGACACCTCTCTGCCATCCTTGACAAGGGCATTAAAACCCTGTCTCTTATCTCCTTCTGGGAGATGTTCAACTGCCTCTGACACCATGGTCCAAAAGGCCAAAAGAAAATTTGGCCAGAGTGCTGGTTGTGTCTGCTGCCAGAAGTGAATACCTTATGCCCCCAGGTGTCCAATCTCTTGCTCTCCCTGTCAGGGGGGCAAAGAGCAGAAGGACATGATTTCCAGGTTAGTTGTAGCAGCCTGCACCACCAAGCTCTCAGGACTCCAGCGCATGGTACTGGAAGGTACATTGTGCACTGTTAAAAAGTTACTAAGAAATGGCAACATAGTCAGCTATGTTCTACTGTGGGGTAGGGTTGGAGGAGTGATGAGGAATACTTAGGAGGAAAATCTGGTTGAAAGAACGTTACCAGGGGTAAGTAACTTGTTCTTCAAATGGACTGTGTCCTCCCCCATAATCCTCATCTTTAGATAGACACCCAAAGCAGTATGATATTTGGAGAGGAGGGAGTAAGAATTTTTGGAATGGAGTAATAAGTCTCAAATGTTAACATGAATGAAATGTAGGACAACCTTTAGAATCCCACCTGGCCTGAATCAGAGTCTAGGCAATAGTGCTTTGTGAAGGTATGAATAGAAGACCAGGTGACCGCCGCACAAATGTCGTTAATCGGCACTCCTCTCTGTAAGGCAGAAGAAGTAGCCATGCCCCCTGTGGATTGAGCTTGCAGACCTTCTGGGGGATCCTTTCCTGCAAGTCAATAACACTCTAGATGCACAGAGTTATCCATCTGGATAACATCTGTTTGGTAACTGCCAGACCCAATTTATGTCCGGGGTAACCCACAAAAAGCTGGTCACCCTGCTTTAATTTAGCAAGATGTGATATGTATAAGCACAGCGCTCTTTTAGGGTCTAGTCTGTGCAGTCTTTCTTCCTCCTTAGTAGGATGTGGAGGAGGGTAGAAAGTTGGCAAAACTATTTTCTGTGAGATATGAAAGTCAGAAACTACTTTTTGTAGAAAAGTGGGTTTAACTCTCAAGACAACTTTGTCCTTCTAAAAAGTTGTGTATAGTGGCATACCTGATAATGCTTGCAATTCGCTCACCCTGGGCGCATGTTAAAGCGGTTAATAAGATTGTCTTAAATATCAAAAGCCTCAATGTGCAGGAGTGAAGAGGCTCAAAAGTAGCACACATAAGGAATTTTAGTACTAGATTTAAATCCCAAATCGGTACCAGAAATGTGACTGGAGGGAACACATTTGTGAGTCTCTTTAGAAATTGAATAACCAGCGGCATCTTAAAGTAAGGGGCTTCTTCAGACGTGCTCTTAAAAATTGAAAGCGCCACTAAGTACTCCTTGATGGTTCCAATCTGGAGCCCCAGATTAGCTAGTTGCAGTAGGAATGACAACACCATAGATGTGTCGCAGTGAAAAGGATCTACATGCTTATCCTTGCACCAACTGCTGAACCTATTCCAACAACAGCGATACAGAGATTTCATTGATGTCCTTCTGGCCGAAAACAAAATCTCCATTAGGTCCTTCGGGAGCTCCCAATCCGTGTATCTCAACCTCTCGGAAACCAGGGGTGAAGGTTGAGTGTTTTGACATCTGGATGAAGAACCCAACCTTCCTCTCATGAGACAAAGTCCTCTCTTTGTGGAAGACGCATTGGAGGGCAGATGGACATGTCCAGAAGGTCCGGGTTCCACATCCTCCTGACCCAATCCGGACCAATTAGGATCATGGAGTTCCCAAACCTTCTCAACCTCCTGATTACTTGAGGAAAGGCAGGGACTGAAGGAAACACATACAGGAGTGAAAGCTCCCCGTCCACTATGAGGGCCTCCCCTAGAGCTCTTCTTGGGGTAAATTCCCTTGACCAAAAGAGCTCACACTTCCGGTTGACACTGTATGCCGACAGATCTACCTGAGGGGTTACCCAAAAGGTGAAGATCTCTTGAAAGACTTCCTGAGCTAGTTCCCACTCTTTTGAGACTGTGCCCTGCCTGCTCAGAGAGTCTGCTGCAGTATTCTCCTCTCCACCTAGGTGAACTGCTGATAGGTAGAATCCTTCTAGAATTGCCCAAAACCAGAGCTGCATTGCCTCTCTGCACAGTGGTAGTGACCCTACACCTCCTCTCTTCTTGAGCTAGTACACAACCACTGCGTTTTGCGCCATGATCAGGACATGCGCTCCATGTACAGAGGGCAGAAAAGCCTTCAGTGCTTGTCTGATTGCCCTCAGCTCAAAAAGACTGATGTGTAGTTTGGACTCCGATGGAGACCAAGGACCACTGATAGTCAGAACGTTGGTGTGGGCCCGCCACCCTGTGAGTGAGGCATCTGTAACTACTGTTATCTCCAGCCATGGCTGCCAAAAAAAGGTTCTCCCTTCAGAATGCCCTTGCAGGCCCACCACAGGAGACCCTGTACGACCCTGCTCAGAATCTGAAGCAGAGATGACATCTTACCTGACAACTGAGACCACTGGGTTCTGAGGGCTGTGAGAAACCAGAGGGCGTCTCACCCGCTAGTCCCCGGGGACCTCTCTCAGGTGGCCAGGGCATGGCCATCGTCTTTGATCCAGACCTCGGGAGTGAACCAGTGCTGGAGGATCACCTGGGCAAGGAGTATTCAGGGAGTGGGGGTGAGGTAACCGATGGTGAGACGCGGTATTCCCCCTCTTTTGTTTATCTGACCCATCTTATTTTTTGGGATTTTTTCCGAAGTCCCAACTCCCCCCCACCCCTTTTCACACAAACAATGGGCCAAGGAAGAGATTGACAGAGTAACCAGACTCACTCTCTCACATCGTACTGGACATGTCAAGTTAAGCGGGTCAGGCAAAGTCAGGCACTTTACACTAGGAACATGCACCCAATACCAATTAGCTCTCCTCACACGAATAAAAGGCAACACCTAAAGACACACTCTGATCAAGGTGGAACACGAGTACGGGCAGAACTTCCTGGACAAAGGCACACCTACTGCAGCAGAGCAACGGACCAAGGGACAAGAGCAGCAGATTGAACGCCCCAAGAGTTCCCTACTGGAGGTCGTTGCCTCCGACAGGCCGCAAAAGACACGTGGAGAAGGCCAGATCTCACACGTGAAGACTGCATTGTGTTTAAAGGACACCAGCGACCATCCTGAGTGAACGGCAGAGTTGGGGGCGGGGGGCGCCAAGTCTGTGGTATTAACCTTGACTCGTGAATTGGAAATAGCAACTCCAAGAAAGAGACGCGCACACAGCCCGTGAGTTGGCAAGCGACCTGAGAGACCGGTGTGTGTTAAAGCGAATGAAGTAGCAACATTATATTGCAAGTGAAGACTTCACGTGTATGGATGAGACGTGAAGAAAGGCCGTCCTGTGAATGAACTTTGCAGTAAGGACAGCTGTGAGGTCAGCAATACTAAGTAAAGCAGTGGTCCGGAGAAAGGAAGTAGCCCACTCAAGTCTCTGTGAAAGGTACATTGTTTGACGCAATAAAGCGAATGAACAGCAAAAGTGAAGTAAGCATGAGTAAGCATGAACTATGAGTCAAAGCGGTCCTGCGATGGTCTGTAAAGGAAGCCACGCACATCCGAAATTGGTCAAGTCCGACTGAGGGAAACCAGAAGTATAATAAGCTTGGGGAAGGGAGCCCCCTTGCAAGTTTGTGTTGAACTTTGAGGTGAGAGGTCTGAGCCCAACAGAGGGGGACCTACGTGAACTGTGTGGTGAAAGGTCTGAGCCCAACAGAGGGGGATCTTTGTGAACTTTGTGTTGAAGTATTATTTTGAAAGTCATGAAAAGAGACTTTAACGTGGAAGGCCAGGCGGGCCTCAATCCATGTTTTGGAACTGTTTATAGTGTTGGAAACCAAGCCAGAGTGCGTCATCCTGCCTACAGGGACAGCCTTACTCTGTGAGGTCTAACGTGGGGGAGGAGAGCTGGTTCAACCACATTTATTCTTTTGAAAATGGATTTTTCCTTTGCATACATTTCTCCTTTTTACACTTTTTTGTACAAGAGATAGGGCAGGCATTAGGTTTTGTTAGCATAGGCATTTGTATCTGAAGGCCTCCAATAGGAGTGTTTTGTTTATCATTTGATGGTCGAGACTACTCCCATTTTAGTTATTGGGCAGAGTAAAAGTTTCTCCAGCCCCAACATTTTCAATAAAGGTTTTACGAATTGTATCCATTGTGTCATTGTCATACTTGTGATACCATGCCTCCCCTAGAGGGCCCAATGGAGGGATCTCATCCTCAGTAAAGCCTCTGGCACTAGGAAAATGCAGGATGCAACCTCAAAAATTCGAAGCCCGGAAGGCGCTGGGAATTCTGGAATTTGGTGACCATCTGCAGAATGTGCTGAGCCCTCACCTCGGGTGGCGAGGCTTTTCCAGAGGACACATCCAGAAACACACTGATGAACTGGAGCTTTTGACATGGTATCATATGGGACATCTTGAAATTGAGGGAGAAGCCCAGTCTGTGGAGAGTGGCAGGTTATGCCGAGATGTTCTATGGCTCAATCTGGAGAAGGGCCCTGATAAGCCAATCATCTAGGTTGGGGTAGACGTGAATCCCCCCTCTCCTGAGACTCACTGACACCACTGTCATTAACTTGGTGAAAACTCTTGGGCGGAGGTCAGCCTGAATGGCAGAACTCGGAAATGATAATGAGAACATCCAACAGCAACCCTCAGGTACTTGCTGTGCTTGTGTTGGATTTGCACATGGAAGTAAGCATCCTGAAGGTCCAATGCCACCATCCAATCCTGAAGCTGGAGGGCCTGAAGGATCTGAGAAAGGGTAACCATTATGAACTTGTCCTTCCTGAGGAACTTGTTCAAGTATCTCAAGTCTAAAATGGGTCCCAATACTCTGTCCTTCTTGGGAATCAAAAAGTAAGGGGAATAACACACTTTGTTCCTCTCCATCACAGGTACTGGTTTCTAAAGCACATTTCTATAGCAGACTCAAAACTTTCTGCAAGAGGACCGAATCCAGAGTTTTGTACGAGTAGCTCCCCGGTGGATGATCTTAAGGCCTTCTTATAAAGGAGAGGCAATAACCCTGGGCTACTGTTTCCAAAGCCCAAGCATCTAAAGTAATGCCCCACCATTCTTGCACATGCTGAGCGAGTCTGCCTCCCCCTGGAGTCTTGTACATTAAGGCCTCGGAGTTTTGAGGTGGCTGAAGCAGCGGCTGCGGGTTAAGAAGCTGTTGCTTGGGTGGACTTGGCACCCCACCTTGTCCACCACGAGGACATTCCCTTGATCTCTTTGACCGGTCAATCCTCTCGCTCTTCCAAATGAGGAGTAGTAATGAAAAGACCTACCCCTCCAAGTCGGTGCAGTGGGGTGTGAAGGTTGTGGCTGTCAGGTGACGGCGCAGTGACTTGAATGCTGCTTTTGAGGTCTGCAATTTTTCTAGGCTCTCATCGGCCTTACTGCCAAATAGTTGCGTGCCTTCAAAGGGCATGTTGGGAAGTATAGATTACACATCCGGCGCAAAAACCAGACTTCCTCAACCACGCAAATCTGTGTAAAACAGTGCTCATGGCCATGGCTCTGCCAATACTGTCATCAGAGTCCAAACCTGACTGGATAGACTCACACATTGCTCCTGTCCCGTTCTTCACAATGTTAAGAAAGCCTTCTCTCTCTCATGGATATGTTCAGCCGCAATAGAAATACAATCCCACAAGGTGTAGGAAAATATAGCAAGGCCCCAAGTGGCATTGACTGACATCAAAGCCATGCACCCGTCTGAGAATACTTGTGTAACGCTTACCTCTGGTACCCTGCAGGAGTGCCAGGTTTGGATCACTGGGAAGATGTTGCAAGGTAAGTTGGGAGGTTCTGGTACACAATGTCGATCCAAACCATTCCTTCCCCACTGTTGCGCTGATGGCTATTGCCCAGCATGCAGTGCAGGTGGGAGTGGTTTGGGTGGGTTTCACACTGAGGATGAGGTGCCTTCTTGAGCCTAAAGGTAAACAAGTGGACAGTATTAGGGCCTCTGTTACCCTCTCCTTTCCACCCCACCTCCCTTCCCTATACCCCTAAGTTGAATGAGTAGTGGGAGTCAGAGCTCACCTTGTTGTATGTAGTAGTGAACTCCAGTAAACAGGATAACATCTGCTTTCCAGTTGCTTCACTGGATTATTGTGGCCCAGTCCTGCTGCGGCGCACAGGATGCCTCCTGTGGGTGAGATTGTGAAATGTCTTTCCTTGTTGCACGCTTATCGGAATCCGAGTCCTTGTCCCCGAGAAGGGAGTCACTCACAGTGAGGTCCCCCTTGCCCAAACACCTAGGGATGATTTGGCTGTGCGGAGTCCCCTGCCTATCCTCAAAAGGGGCGCCCCCCTAGGGGTGGAGGGACGAATAATCAGAATTCATTGCATTGGTCAAAGAATTTAAACTATGCTACTGTAGTGAATGATGTGGGGAGCAAAAGCATGAATCCACCTGATGTTTGAGGGACAGAATCTTCTGACTTTGGCCTGTACCATGACCTGCAGTGGCATTTTCTGGCAGAGGAGTAACACCTAGAAGGAGAGGACTCGATGTGCAAATGGTGGCATCTCTTCATTTTTTCTTTTTGTCTTTTCTCAGAACTTGATTAATGCTCTTGCAAAGGCCTTTCTACCACTGACTATGAACAAAGGATGGAACCCGAAGAGGACTTCTTTGGCATACCCTTCTTACTAACTGTCCAAAGCAGCTTATGGGATCGCTTCCCTTGTGGCTTTGGGGCATATGGAGTGGCATGATTCGTAAGTATTAAACTAGGCACCAGACACATTTTAGGTGCGGGTTGGATACAGACATCATGCACCCATAATTATCACAATGATTAAAGCCATTTGGACTACATGTTGAGTCAAAACAAATTTAAAGAGGAAAATGTTCCTGTACTTTGACAATGAAAAGTAGGAACTTGTAAAGAAGGCGCCTACGGCTGCAGGAATGGGTAAAATCACTTCTGACACCAAAGGGCGACAGGCATTCATGATCGAGTCAATCCCTGAGCCATACAACACTGCCTGGTTGCGAGCTGTACAACCTTCCACAGCATATTGCATTTAAATGGAAATGTATAGATGAGGAATCTGTGGCAACAATTTATCTGTTAGATGAATATGAACTAAGACGTAGCCTGTTGTGGGGTATATTTAAGGCCTTCAGCAGAAAACCTCTTGAAACCAAAGACCGCATTGAAATAATGCCACAAAAACGGCTGTGCTTTTTCTTTTCCTGGCACATGTGTGGCGAGCATTGAATACTGCCACCCAAAGAATGGATCTGCATTTGCTGTACTTCAAGATGACTCATAAGAAATGACCTGCAGTCAGAACGGCACCACATTTGCTGTTCTGTCCTCTGAATACTGAAGCTGCGCACAGCATTCAAGATGGCTTAGAACACCACCAAATTGTGCGCTTCATTGAAACACACCCCTGCATGCTTTATTTCATCTGATTGCCAAAAAGTTAGCCAATACCTCCCAAGAACGGCTTTGTCTACTGAGAAATCACATGAGAAGCAGAGTTTTCAGCTTTTCACTCTACACAGCTTTCTGTTTCCTTTTGCTGTGAACCATTGCGCACAAATTGCAGTAAATGAAAGAAATAACGTGGGATTTCTTTTTCCATGTAAATATCAAAGAAATCCTGTGCAACAACCTTTTGTGTCCATAAACCAACAGTATATGCAAAACCCCCAGAAGAATGATTGAAAATCCATCCTGTGGTCTGCAGAAACCGCATTTGTAAACTTGAAACAAAAGGAAATGAACACCCGTGTGAATCTGCTTTTTGAAAATAAGGAAAATGCCATTTAAAAGTTAATGTCAAATGACAGATTTTGCTCGCAGAGAAATGTGATTGAATATGTGGGTGGGGATTTGGTTATATAATGTGAATTATATTTGTCCCCAAAAGACTTGGTTACTTAGAAAAGACTCAGAAAACAGTAAAACTGGGTTTTGGCCCAGGCAATGAATTCAATGGCAGGCCCTGCCCTACTAAAAAGTTGCATCCATAAGTGAACCGGCCCAGAATGACATATGAAAAGGCTGAGAGTGTGAGGATTCACTGCACCGCCAGAAGGAACAATGGAAGCCAGTTTGGCTTGTGCATCACCGAGAGGTGCGATTTCCTCCAGCACCCCTCTGAAGGAGGAATTGTTAAATGGCATCATACAATTCGTTTGTTGTAAGCCGAGCACGGCAGGGACAGTTTTCTGTGGGTGTCTGCAGCACCACCCACACATGACAGGTCCACCCCATTGACATTAAAGGACTGCAGTATTTTAAGACATTTCTCCCAGCACCCTGAATAAGTAATCATTTTGTATTATGCCAGTTTTCCATGTGATTTTTGGACACATGTAAAGAGACCAAGTAAATGTTTCGGGGTGAATTATAAATGGGACAAATATGAAACTAGGAAGGATGATGTGAATTGTTATTGGGAAGATGTGTAGTCATTGGCATTTAAGTATTATGCATTTCATAAAAATGGCAAAAATGTGCCAAAGGGCGATGCAACCTCGCACCGAATCGGCTGTCGGATTGTCCAATTCCCTGTGACCTATTGAATACGCATAGCTTCTTCTCGTGGCGGTGGCTAGTGTAAGTTTGAAGTTTTGATCTAAAACTCATTTTGGTAAAAAGTAGGCTGGAGAGACAACGATAGGTCATGAATGCAAACACATAAATGTTTCATTTCCCCTGAACCAATCGGCCAAGGGGGAGGACTGGTAGGCTGCCCTATCCCAGGATAGGAATAATTCCAGGGTATTCCCCCCCCAAGGTAGTAAATTTGATGATGTCATTTTGGCTACATAAGGGGGAGACAGTGAAACACAAGTGACTCTCAAGACTCACTCACTCAAGAATCAAAATCCATTTAAGATCCAGTAAACCAGATCCATCCATCCAGGCAGATCCATCCATTCATCCAGAGCCAGGGAGAAAGGAGTAGAGGCAGCTGATCCCATCCTAGAGTTCACGGATCAGACCTTGCCTAGCTGCCAGCGTCCCATCCAGGAGAGCCCAGTGACCATATCCCTTGGCCCAGCCGTCCAGAGTGACCCGATCCCTTGGCCTAGCTGTCCAGAGACCTTGCTGGCTTTCCAGAATCCCGAACTCAAGCTTACATTGTAAGTAGCACATAACCCCAGTTCACAAAACTGCATATCCTTCCGACTGCCATTGTCTTAATCTGTACGCAAGCCAGCGGTCGCATTTCTCACCATATTCAAAATAGGAACATTTTAGCCTGAACAGATCCTTTTCAGATCGTACTCTCAAAATCTCATTCAACTCTCTCTGCATATTCCTCAGTGACCTCTTATTGTCCAGGTTTGCAGGATCATTCATCAAAGCATTTGAAAATTGTTTAATACGTTGTTCCAAATCTAAACTTTTCTTCTCCAAATTTTTCCTCCTGCTACTGGACAAACCCAAGATCAGACCACGCATTGTGCATTTAAATGCCTCCCAGATTGTCCCAACACTAAGCCCATCAGTTCTGTTTTCCACCACAAAATGTTCAGTCTCGGATCTGATTTTTTCCACAATCTTGTCATCCTGAAGAATAGAGGTGTTCATTCTCCAACAAAAAGACTTGAATGTATCAAATTCTAGACCCACATTCAGAAACACTGGTGCATGATCAGTAACAGCAATACAACCAATCTCACAACTTGCCAAATTCGAGGTTGCAGAGCCAGCCATGAGAAACATATCAATACGAGAGTGTGAACCATGCGAGCCAGAATAATAGGTATATTCCCTCAGATCAGAGTTACGCAATCTCCAACAATCTTCCAAGGCGAATTCAGACACAAGAGAGCGAAAAGAACAATATGTCGGGTCCCTCCACCGATTAGCACAGGGACCACTACGATCCTTGGCATCATCCATTACCAAATTAAAATCCCCCTCAGAATTACATTCTGTGAACCAAAATCCTGCAAAATCTGAGCAACTGTTCCAAAAAAAGAGCCATCATCTACTGAGGGAGCATAAACATTACAAAGAACAGTCTGGACCCCCTGAACCGCCACCAAAAGTCACCACAGTTCTATTGTGAAAGCAGATGGTGTGGTGACTTCTGATCGGAAACAGATTAATGAGATGTTTGAGGAATATTATAAGAATTTATACCAGAACTAATTGGGTGTCAGTGGTGTAGATGAGTCATTTTTCAATGGTTTGGATATACCTAGAGTGAATGATTTGGAGAAGGACATGTTGGGTGAGAATGTGACTGTGGATGAGATGAGGTCGACTATTGGAAAACTGAACTCAGGCAAGTCTCCTGGTCCCGACCGTCTGCCTGCTGAATTTTATAAAATCTTACCAGATTCAGCGGTGGAACTTTTACGGGATGTGTATGTGGAGTCCAGGGTGGTGGGTCTGCTTCCTGCTTCTACCAACCAAGCCACTATTTCGTTTTTTTCTTAATAAAGATAGCAGTTTGCCTTCCAGTTATCGTCCGATCAGTTTGATTAATACGGATAACAAGATATTGGCGAAATTGTTGGCTTTGCGTTTGCAGACTTTGCTTGTGAAACTGGTGCACACTGATCAATCGGGTTTCGTTCTCGGTCGAACGACATCTAGTAATATTAGAAATGTGTTACTGCTGATGACGCATGCACAGGATTCGGAGGATGATGTAGCCATTTTTTCTTTAGATGCAGAGAAGGCGTTTGATTGTGTTGATTGGAAGTATCTTTTTTCAGTATTGCGTGCTATGAACCTGGGGGAGGAATTTATTTCGTGGGTTGCCCTGCTTTATGCTTGTCCAACGGCCACTGTCAGAACTAATGGACAATCATCAGATTCTTTTGTGCTGCAAAGGGGTACGAGACAGGGATGTCCTTTGTTCCCTCTGATATTTGTTTTGGCAATGGAACCATTGGCGATAATCTTGAGGTGCGATGTGCGAATACAGGGACTGAACTTTCATGGTGCCGATCAAAAATTGTGGTTTTATGCGGATGATCTGCTACTATTATTGCGGAATTTGACAGTGTCCCTTCTGGCCTTATTGGATGTTTTGGATAGATTCTATGCGGTGGCAGGATTTAAGGTCAATTGGTCTAAATCTGAGGTGTTGCCGATTTCAGGATACTGTGATAAGAGTTTGATTACTGGACTTGGGTTTCAGTGGTGTGAAAGGAAACTGAAATATCTGGGTATATGGCTATCCCCGCTGGTGGATGAGATGGTTGTGGTGAACATGAGTGAAGTGTGTAGTGATTTGAAAATGAGCCTTTTGAGGTGGTCTTTGCTTCATTTGTCTCTCTGGGGCAAGGTGAACGCTCTAAAAATGAATGCAGCTCCAAAAATTTATTACATTCTGGGTATGCTTCCGGTGAAAATTGGTCAATTCTATTGGAAGAAAATTGATGGTTTGTTGCAGTCCTTTTTATGGGATAACAAGCCGCCACGGCTAAAATTATGGAAACTTCAGTTACCTGTGGAAAAGGGGGGACTAGCAGTACCGAACTTTAAAGCATATCATTTAGCTTTTTCCAGTCATTTCATTGTACCCTTTTTGATGGATCCACCTGATAAATGGGTAATTGCTGAGGCAAGTTTGTTGGGCCCGCTCCCTCCTAGGGCGATTCTCACAGCTACGAACAAATTGTGTAGGAATTCGCCTTTGACAGTTTTTCTGAGAGAAACGTGGAGACATATATATGAATTGCTAGGTTCAGTTGCTTTGAAAACCACTCATGCATCCATTTGATTTCTGTTTGAGGTAAGTCTTTATTCTGGACGGACTGGTTTCTGGGTGGAGTTTTCTGGATTGATGATGTCTATGTAGATGGTGAATGGATTGGAGAGCGAGAGTTCCGAGTGAAATTTACAATTGACAATTTCCGAACTGATGATTGTATATTGGTGAATCACCTTCTTAAGGAAAGGGAGCCAGGAGGTTTTTCTATTGCTAGCAGGATATATAATTGTATTGTGTCGGCTTATGAGGAGAATTCTGACTTGAGAGCTGAATGGGGAGGAGATTGGGGTGTGAGATTTTGCCCAAGATGTGGATGGAAATGTGTGCGAATGTTAAACTTTGTGCTATTAATTTGGAGGAACGGTCGAGACAAATTAAGATTCTCAATAGGGTGTTTTGGAGTCCGGAACGAATGTTCAAAAGGGGGATGGTGGACTCGGATGAGTGCTGGTGTTGTGGAAATGGATTGGGAAGTTTGGAACATCTGCTTTGGGAATGTGTGCGTGTGCGGGGATTTTGGCATGATGTTTGTTGTATTTGTTTGCGTGTTTTGAATCTGGATGTTGAGTTGGATTTCATGACAATGATTTTGGGAGGAGGTGAGTTGCTAGAGGATCTCTCTATTTCACGGAAAAGGTTTCTGCGCCGTGGTGCTAGTTTGGGCAAGAAACTGGTCCTAAAGGGCTGGAAGACACGGATTGCACCTAGTGTGGAGGACTGGATTGAGGGAATGTCTGGTCTTGCAACTATGGAGAGGGTGATTTATAAGCGGCAAGGGAAGTTACGATTGCATGGAAAAATTTGGGATGACTTTCTGAGTCTGTACTAGTTATTTGATGGTTATTTCTATACTGTATTCTGCGTGTAATTAATTGCTTTGTTTTGATTGTATTAATTGACTTGCTTGTTTATCTTTGTGTAAATCCTATACATAAATTAAAAAAAAACTAAAAAAAAAACTGCATATCCTGCTCTTTGTGACCCTTTCACCCCATTCAAGTCTTAAATTGCCAGTATAGTCTGTTCCCCTTTCCATAGAAGAATCTGTATTAGCCTGTGTCTGTAGCATGTTCCTTTTATAGTTCTTTCCGTTATCTGTGTAAATCCTTAGTACATTTTGAAGTAAATTAAGTAATTTCCCTATAAGGAAATTCACGGTGCGAGCTGGTTAAAATTCGAAATTAAACCCCTTGCGTTCAGTGTCTTTCTTTAAATAACTATAGTCATTAAAATATAGCCTAAATAGAATTAGGCTCTGTGTAGAAAAACCGAATTTGACCGTGTTTTGTGTACTTGTCTACAAATTCTGAGTTGCATTTGTCCCACTGAAAAACCCGAAACCGTAGTCCTTTTAGGAGTAGCCCTTTCTATCAGAATCCTATCTGTTATGTGCCTCTGTTCCTTGTCCTGAAAACCCATTTTCGATTTTGACAGCCAAGCCCTTTCTGTGGCTGCCTGTCATCAGAAGTCCCATGTAGAAACGAATTGCCATTCTGCCGCATGTGTTTTCTTTTGCATTTGTTTTTCCCAAAATTGACTTTCTTACCTTGTGTTCACGTTGCCTTGGGACCCTGCCTAGTAGTCTGCCAGCCTCCTTATCTCTCAAGTGTAGCAACACAAATTTCTGTCCTAGGTATCCCACTGCGGTTGGAAACTGCTGTGCAAGTAACAAGTGAAATCCGATTATGCCATTTTGTTCGTAAATAAGGTTTTCATTTTCTTTTCTGGCCTCCCATCTTGGGGTGATGGGCTGAATCCTCAATCTGATCTTTCCCTCTTCATTCTGACTCCTTGCCACTGCCTTCCATCCAGAAAGAATTTAGATAGCAGATGTTTGGGGGTGAGTGCTTAACCTGAATGCCATCTGTTGCTTTTAACAAAAATTAATGCCATTAAAGGTTTCTGTTTATTGTGTTAGGAGTTTGAATTATCTATATTGTGGGGATTTTTGCATTTGTATTGCCACAACATTGGTGGTTGCTGCCCAATTGTTTGATGTTCTTGATTTTTCATTTGACCATAAAATTAATAAACATCATATTGCTACACACCGGCCTGGTTCCTATTCCATTGCGACACGAGTTTGTTAAGGTGGGTGCGAGACGGGCTGGGGGCCTACTCAAATAAAGAACCAGTGGTCTATTAGATATAAAAAGAGTTTTTATTGTGCACCACATTCATTGTCAGTGGAAGGAGTCCCTGGCTGGAGTGTACTGTGTTATAAAACCGTTAAACTGTGTTTTGCATGGATGATATTAGGAACAAGTTTCTTTTTGCTGCTTCTCCTCCACAAACATCAATGGGACACCAAACATTTAGCTGTAGTTTTGAATCTGTTATGACTTTTGGAGGCAAGAGAAGTATTTTTACTTCATTTACTTTGCACAGCTTGTCTGTTTTGGGGGTAATACACAGTTCCTATGACTATCAGTGCAGGAGAATTCTGTTCTCCATTGTAACATTCTAGGTTTGTTTTTTCTTACAACGAAGTGCGTCAGGGACATGTGTCCCTGTAGCTTTGTTAAATTTAACTTTGTGGTCACTATCATGATGTGTCTGGGAAGGGTTGGTGGTAGTGGATGACATGCATTACTCACCGTAATAGCATTTCTGATGGTTGTATATGCTTAGATTCACATGCTGTGCATATGGTACGACATCCAGTGGTAACCACAGAGTATTATATCTTGTCTTTCGAGGATCGAAAGGGGTCGTCGACATGGGCGTGCCTCTAACACTATCCCTAACGTGACGTGTAGTGTACCCAAGATCCCTCGCGCGTTCAGGTCCCTCCGATTGTATTTCTTCTGCAATGAGGGAGCCTAATGACTATCATAAGTGAGTACATAAAAGAGAGAAAGTAGTAAGACATCTATGTTCCTTCCAACAGAGCGGGGAGGAAGGGTAGGCGCATGTGAATGTAAGCAGAAACAACCATCAGAAATGCTAATATGGTGACTAATGCATGTCTTCTGATGTTTGTTAATCTATTTAGAATCACATTCTGTGCATAGACTAGCGAGCAGTACCCGGAGGTGGAGGTGGGTTGTGAGAAGGAACAGTAGTAAAAAGATGTCTTAGTACTGCTTGTCCCACCTGAGAATCAGACCTAGAATGAGTGTCTAGGCAATAGTGTTTTGTAAAGTTGTGTACAGAACTCCAGGTTGCCGCTTTGCAAAAGGACTCAAGGGAAACATTTGCAATGAAAGCTATGGAAGACCCAGTGCCTCGAGTAGAATGTGCTCTAGGCTTGAAGGGCATTTCTCTCTTAGCAACAGTGTAACAGAGTGTGATGCATTTTACAATCCACCTTGAGATGGCTGATTTAGAGACAGGATCCCCTACTCTACCAGCTGCCACTGAAATTAAAAACTGGTTTGTTTTCCTCAGTGGTTTAGTCTTTTCCAGGTAAAACATGACTATCCTGCACACATCTAATGTGTGTAGGCTTCATTTGGCCACGTTAGTGGGGTTCTGGAAGAAAGTAGGCAGTTCTATTGATTGGTTCACATAGAACTTGGAAATAAATGTAGGTGCAAATCGAGGGCGAGAGCGCAGAACCACCTTACCTCTGTGAACTGTAACAAAAGGCTCTAGAACTGAAAGGGCCTGTAGTTCACAAACCCTTCTTATAGAAGTAATAACCATTAGGAAGGCTGTCTTATAGGTAAGATCCTTGAGACTTCCTTATGTATAGGCTCACAGGGGAACGCCATGAGTCTAGTCAATTCCACATTTAGATCTTCCACGACACCTTCTGTTGTGACGTAGTGTAGGCTGAGAGAGCAGCTAACTGAACCTTCTGAGTCTAGTAAATGAGTCAGGTACAACACAATTTTGAGTAGGAGAGCAATCAATGGGATTGACGCCCTTGGCATTACACCAGATAAAGAAGGGCTTCCATTTACTGAAGTAGCAGTATTGAGTTTTAGATTTTCTTGCCTCCCTAAGTATGTCCATGCATCTCTGAGGAAGTTGTAGATGTCCAAACTCTATGACCTCAGCAGCCAGGCCGATAAGTTCAGGGTTTGCGGGCATGGGTGAAGCGTTTCTCCCTTGTCCTGAGATAACATGTTGTATGGGCAAGGCAGTTTCATTGGAGGAGATGGGGACACCTCCATCAGATGGGAGAACCAGGGTTGGCGGGCCCACATGGGGGCCACCAATATCATGGGGACTGCTTCCTGGTGCATCTTGTGCAAGATCTTGTTGAGTAGGGGAGTCGGGGGGGGGGGGAGCGTAAACAAATTTCCCTGACCATGTTATCCAGAGACCGTTCCCCTTGGAGCGGTTCTGAGGGTACCTGGAGGCGTAATCTAGGCATTGGGTGTTCTCCAGAGTTGGCAACAAGTCGATCTCTGGGAAGCCCCATATTGCGAAAACGTTGGAGACAATGTCTTCGTGTAGTCGCCATTCGTACCCTGCGGGCAGTGGGAAGTCTCTGCTGAGCACGTCCGCCAGAAGATTGAGTTCCCCTGGAACGTGTTGGGACAACAGGAACATCCTGTGTTTGACAGCTCATATCTGAATGTTTTGGGACAGCTTGGATAGCCCTGGAGAGTGCCCCCTTGTTTGTTCAGGCAGTACCTAGCCGTAGTGCTGTCTGTCAAGATCAGGACTATCTTCCCCTGTAACTGTGTCTGAAAGGCTTTCAGTGCTTTGAAGACAACTAATAGCTCTAGCAGATTTATGTGGTTGGACGCTACATCTGGGAACCATACTCCGTGCGCCGTCGGCTGAAGCAGGTGGGACCCCCACCTTGTGAGAGATGCGTCTGTCATGAGAGTGGCTTCTACTGCGGGGGTGGTGAAGGTCTTCCCCTTCAAGAGGTTTTCCCTCGACCCTCACTGCAGAGAGAGAATGAGGGCTGGCGAGACAACTACCAGATCTTCCCATTATCCTCTGGCCTGACACCACTGGCTGTTGAGCCACTCTTGCATGTGATGCATGCGCAGACACGCGTGAGGAACTAAGTAAATGCAGGACGCCATCATTCCTAGCAGTCGCATGGCCTTGCGTACCGTCACTTCCTGACTGGCTACATACTGAGGGATCTGAAACAACATGTTTTGAACCTTCTCGTTGGAGGGGAAGACTAGGCCGTCCTTCGAATTAGAGCCCCTAGAAACTGTGTGACTTGACCGGGGTCTAGGCTGGACTTCTTGTTGATGGAGAAGCCCAGACTGAATAAGAGGTCTATGGTCTTCTGAGTGATCAGTAGGCATGTTCCGTAGGATTCCCCTGTTATGATCCATTCATCGAGTTAAGGGTACACCGGGACGGATTATCTGCAGAGGTGCGCTGCTGCCTCCGCCAATAACTTCGTAAACACCCTTGGCTGAGGCGATGCCGAAGGGGAGTACTTTGAATTGATAGTGCTTGTCCTCTATCATGAATTTTAGGTATTTTCTGTGCGCTGGCAACATTGAAATATGAAAGTATGCATCTTTCATGTCCAGTAGTGCCATGTCATCTCCCTGTTTCAGCAGCGGGATTACCTCTTGTAAGGTGACCATGCAAAACTTTTGAGGTCTGACAAATTTGTTAGCTGGGCGCAAGCCTAGCACAGGGCGCATGGTGAGATCTTTTTTGGGTACAAGGAAGTACAGTGAATAAATACCCTTGTTTACCTGTGGAATCGGGACGACTTTTGTGGCGCCTTTTTCTTTAAGGATTTTCACCTCTTGCAGTAGGATGCGCAGGTGTTCCGGAGTCAGGAGTCTTGATTTCGGTGCTCTGAATTGGGGTGGTCGGAAAAATTCTATGCAGTACCCGTGGGCTACGGTCTTCAGTACCCACTGGTCTGTTGTTATCCCCTCCCATGCTTGAAGGAAAGATGTTAGACGCCCCCGACCGGGGTGACATGGGAGGAGACCTGGATCCGAAGGTCACTTCTGACCTGAGTTTTGGGGAGTCCCTAGGAGTGGAGCCTCGGCCTCTACCCTTTCCACGCCACTGTCCTCTAGGTGGTGGTGGTATTGGATCCTTTCCCTGAATTCCAGTTGCTTCCAGAACTATACTGCTTTTGAGGGGATCGAAATGGCCCATGAAAGGACGGGCGAGAGCCGCCCCTCTCTGTTGAGAAGGTTTCTGGGCAATCTGTTGAAGGGACTTGAGTGTCTCATGTTCTTTCTTGGCTGTTTCCAGTGCGTCGTCCATTGCCTTGCCGAACAAGTTCTTCAACGGGCTTGTTTATCAAGGCAGCCTGGGTCTCAGCTTAAACTCAGATTTCCTCAGCCAGGCATGTCGCTTGAGCAAGGTACCTTGTGCGAGGGTTCTTCCCGCTGTATTAACAGCGTCTAAAGTGTTCTTAAGCACATTCTGATTTACTTGCTTGCCTTCTGATACGATGGCGAGCAATTTAGCCCATAAAGGTTTCCGGTACTTCTTGCAGGCCTTCTTGCAGTAGGTTCCACTGGACGTTTGCATAGCTAGCCAACAGGGTGGTGTTATTGGCTATTCGAGTGGAAAATGCAGCAGCAGTTGTGACCCTCTTCCCCAGTGCATACAGCCTCTTAGACTCCATATCGGGAGATGCCTCTCCTGTAGACAGGGGTACACCTGTCCGTTTCCTAGTAGTGGTAACTACTAAAGAATCTGGAGTGGCATGGCCCTTTATGTAACCAGGGTCGTAGGAGAAGGATGGAACAACTTCTCCACCCTGGGGTTCATTGCTCTGGTGTCAACAATGAGGGTGCCAATCTTCTCTTGATAGAGTTTAACAAAGGAATAGCCTGACTGGCAGGAGGCTTCTCTTTAACAATGTTCTCCACAAAATCCGAGTATGGCAAAGCTTCTTGTGTTGCGATCTGAAAATGTTCAACCGCCTTTTCCGCCTTTTCCAAAATGGCGTTAAACGCCATTTGATCGTCCACAGGGGAGGCTTGGCGGACGAGGGTGGAGGGGGGAATCCACACACAGGGCATCGGGGTCCGGGGTGGGAGTAGGGGGGACACCCAAGGTTGATCCACAACCTGGCTGCTGTCTTCGAATTGTCCATAGGGTCTGCAGGGTCATCCATATTGTTATCGGCCCCGAAGGGGGTATCATCTTTGTTAGGCAGAAACCTGTGTAGTTCCCTTAGGGACCACTGCAAAAGGCTTAAGACTACAGGTGTTGGCAGTAAACCCAATTGGTAGCAGTCTGTACCCCCCAGATTTACCTGGTAGCTGTGGCTGAGCAGCCAGACTTCTCTCAAGAAGAGTTAGACGGTATGTAGAGTATACAAGACAGGTACAAAAATACAGTAGCACAAGCAAACACTGACCAGAGCTTTGGTATCAAAGTATATAATTATTTAAAGACACACTTAAAGAAACACTCCAGCACTATTATTGTAAGCAAGTTCAAAACACAGTCACTATTAATATATATACATCCCTTATTCCTGGATAGACAAGTCTTAGTTAACACCACTTATTTTCAGACAGATATGAGCGCTTAACTAAAGATGGCACTCTAATAAATTATCAAAAAAGGGAGGGAAAAGGCAGAAATTAGAAAAGCACACAACACTAGTACTTTAGAAGCACCCAGCAAGGCAGGAAAGTCAAAGTCTACTTGTGAGCAAAGAGTTCAAAGGCCAGGCTCCCTCTTAGAGAGAGTAGAACACCAATGCGCCCAAGATCACATAGTTTAAGAGGCTTGAAAAGTCTTGCAGAGAGTTCAAAAAGGAATTAGTTCAGCTCAGAAAAGTTCAGTTAGCCAGCCTAGGGCCAGCCGAAGTGGTAAATTGAGGAATTAAGAGACACCCCACACAGACCGTTTCGAGGGAGGCCAGGCGGACACAGTACCTTGCAAGTGGAGAGGATCCTCCAGCGGGGGCAGTTGTTCCTGGCAGCAGGTGCAAGTCGCGGCGTCGTCCAGAGGAAGAGAAGATCTCGACGTGGAGGAAAGCTGAAGGTCATTGCACTGCCTGCCAGGGAAGAAACCAGCCGCGGAGTTCTCTGGTTAAAAGGTACTACCCTTTTATTTGCGGTAGTGGTAAAACCTGGTATCCCGGCTGCCGGGGTGCTTGGCACAGGCAAAGCAGCCACGAGATGATCCGGGAAGGCCAAAAGGCGGGCAAACTGGTTATCCCCACCAGTCAAAGAAAGAAGACTCTTCGGGATGAAGATCTCCTCTGTCGTTGGAAGACGTGGTGAGGCGGTTCAGCAGGGTTCCACCGGTGGTGTCGTCGTTGCAGGTCGGCTCAGCTTCTCCCTCTTCGGATTCTTTGGTCCTGTGGCGACTTCTGAAGTTCCAGTCCCCAAAGCCCTTCTATTATGCAGAAAACCCCCATTCATCAGTCCTAGCTGTCACTCAAAAATGCTAAGTGGTGAGCCGGGCGGCTCACCACTGGGCCATCACACAAGAGTGCGACTTGAGTTGCTGAGGCAACTCAGTCCAGGGTGCCTAAACCCCCCCTCCCACACATCCTGTACACCCAGACAGAGTGTCACCACTTTTGGAGGCTTCTGTGGAGAAGCCCGCCAAAATGTGGAACAAAGGGCTCGACTTGGGTTGGAGTTACAGAGGCGAACACAAACGCCATTTTAAAACTGAGTCCTGGCAAAAAGACCCAACCGGGGAATAAATATTAAATAAATAACCCGGCGGTATCTTTAACATTGCACCAAAAAGTGGTGCGTTTAAAATGAAGGGGAAAATCCCATAGAAAATATTCTGGTGGAATATTTTGCGTGCTAACCACTGCCACCAGCCAGAAACTCGACGAGGGGGGACTGCACAGTGCCCCCTCGAAAAACAGACCCAGGGGCAATCTAATTACCCCTACCAGTACTTCCACACTATGATGGTTTGTAGTTGTTCTGTTCCCAATTTAAGACTAGTAAAGTCAATGGTGACTTTACATGCCCTGGGAGACCGTAGTCAGTCCCAGGGTATGGAGTCTATGTTTGGGGGTCACTATGACACCCCTGTGTTACTGCACTGAGGGTGCTGTGTAACACTTACCAAAAACCACATGAAACCCTATGGAGTAAAAAGACCCCATAGCCCATAAAACACATTACAAAGTCAAATGATATCTCAAATCATGTCTAAGAGTGGGAGACAAAAAGTCTCACTCTTAGCAGGAGGAAAGAATTAAACCCCTAAAATCCAGCAAAGCTGCTGGGGGACTCACTGGGTTTGGGAAATTAGCCTTAACAGAGAATTCTCCCTAACACTCCCCCCCCCCTCCAGACTAAGGGACAGGAGGATTTAATCCACTCCTGGATGAATCTCATACCTCTAGTCGATGACGTACATCCTAGAGAGACCATCAGCATTTTGGTGGTGACACCCTGACCTGTGCTCAATGGTGAAATCAAACCCTTGCAGGCAGATTGGCCATCTCAATAGTTCTGGGTTTTCCCCCTTCATTTGCATCAACCATCTCAAGGGTTGGTGGTCAGTCTGAATGACAAAAGTAGAACCATACAAGTATGGCCTAAACGTCTTCAGTGCCCACACAATAGCAAAACATTCTCTTTCAATTGTTGCCCACCTTGTCTCAGGATCCTTCAGCTTTCTGCTGATGAAGCAAATGGGGTGCTCCCTACCTTTCTCATCCAGTTGGCTAAGGACTGAACCTATACCTACATTAGAAGCATCTGTCTGCACAATGAAAGTTTGGTGATAGTCAGGAGCTCTCAATACTGGTGCTTTGCATAGAGCTTTCTTCAAGTTTTCAAAGGCCTGATTGCACTCCTCATTCCATTTGACCTTGTTAGGGAATTTTGGATAGGAGATTACATTCAGTGGCGAAGCTATGGTCCCATAGTTCTCTATGAAATTCCTGTAATACCCAGTGAGGCCTAGGAAGGCTCTCACCTGGGTTTGAGTAGTAGGTGTTGTCCACTTTTGCACAGCTTCAATCTTACTGAGCAAAGGCCTTATTTCTCCACCTCCTACCTCATGCCTAAGGTAGACCACCTTACTCTGACCAATCTGGCATTTACTTGCCTTTATGGTCAGATTGGCCTGTCCAAGAGCCTGCAAAACATGTCCTAGGTGGTTAACATGTTCTTCCCAGGATTGGCTGAATACTGCAATGTCATCCAAGTATGCCATGCAGAAGTTCTCCATCCCAGCCAGAACCTGATTTACCATCCTTTGGAATGTTGCAGGTGCATTTTACAGTCCAAAAGACATAACCTTAAATTGGTATAAGCCAACTGGGGTAGAAAATGCAGTTTTCTCCTTGGCATGGTCTGTCAGGGCTATTTGCCAATACCCTGACGTAAGGTCAAATGTGCTGAGGAACTTGGCTGAACCAAATCTATCCACCAACTCATCTGTCCTTGACAAAGGGTGGGCATCACTCTTGGTGACTGCATTAAGAGCTCTATAATCCACACAGAATCTCAATTCTTTGGATCCTGCCTTTGGAACCAACACAACTGGGCTAGACCATGGACTAGTAGAAGGCTCTATTACCCCGAGATCAAGCATCTTCTTGATCTCCCCTTTGATGTGGGTCCTTACATTTTATGACATTCTGTATCCTCTGCTTTTGACTGGCAGACAGTCACCAGTGTGTATATCATGCTGGCCCCAAGGGGTTAAGCCTGGTGAAAGTGAGAACAAGGAGGCAAACTGATTTAACATAGATTTGCACTCTTCTTGTTGCTCAGGTGTCGATTTGAAGAGAGATTTACTCCTTCAATCTTTTCATCCAAGGGTAAGCCTCTGAGGAGATCAGGGAGAGCTTCACTCTCTTCTTCCTCTTCTGTTGAAGCTAGAAGCAAGGCTGCTACTTCAGGCCTGGGGACATACGCCTTTAGTCGGTTGGTGTGGAAGACTCTGGGAGCCTCCTTGGGATTGCCCAAGTCCACCAGATAGTTCACCTCTCCAAGTTTATCCACAACCTTGAAGGGTCCCATCCATTTATCTTGCAAGGCCCTCTGCCTTGTGGGGATCATAACTAGAACTAGCTGGTCTTGAGTGAACTCAACCATGTTAGCCTTTTGATCATGCCAATGCTTGACCAAAACTTGTCCAGCGTTCAGGTTATCACTAGCTTCTGCCATCATGTGTGACATTCTCCTCCGGAGACCTATCACATAGTCACTCTGACTGTCTTGGGGGAAGGAGCACTCTCCAACCCCTCCTTAATCAGGGCCAATGGACCTCTGACTGGATGGCCATAAAGAAGTTCAAAGGGAGAATAACCTACTCCCTCCTGAGGGACTTCTCTATAAGCAAAGAGAAGGCATGGCAATAGAAGGTCCCACTTTCTTTTAAGGGGGAAAATCACCTATCATGCTCTTCATGGTTCTGTTGAACCTTTCTACCAATCCATTTGTCTGCGGGTGGTAGGCAGTAGAGAACTTGTAAGTAATTCCACAGGTTTTCCACATGGCTTTCATGTAGTGGGACATAAAATGTGACCACCTGTCAGAGATTACTTCCTTAGGAAACCCAACCCTGGTAAAAATACCAAGGAGGGCCTTAGCACAGCCTGAGCTGTAACAGTCCTCATAGGAATTGCCTCAAGGTACCTAGTAGCATGGTCTACTACAACAAGGATAAACCTGTTGCCTGAGGACCTGTTGCCTGAGGAGGTTGGGGGATCAAGGGGACCAACAATGTCAATCCCTACCCTCTCAAATGGGACTCCCACAACTGGGAGAGGCACTAAAGGTGCCACATTCTTGAAACCAACCTTACCAGAAGTTTGGCAGGTGTGGCAGCTCTTGCAAAACTTATGTACCTCAGCCCCCATTTTTGGCCAATAAAAGTAGAGTGAGAGCCTTTCCTTGGTCTTCTTGAAACTCAAGTGACCAGCCAAAGGAATCTCATGGGCCAGTTGCAAGAAATGCTGTCTGTTTTCTTGAGGTACTATAAGCCACTTGTAGTCTCCAGGTGCAGACTCAGTTGGTTCACTGTAGAAGAGGCCATCTTCCTAGTGCAACCTATACTTCCCAGGCTTTTGCCCATCAGCCTGAGAAGCTGCCTGTTGGCGAAGACCTTCCAGAGTTGGACATTCTCTCAGGCCCTTACTGAAGTCTGCCCTGTTGGGTCCACCTTCTGCCAGTAATGACTGCAGCTGAGGATGGTCAACAGGATCCAGATCTCCAAAGAGTTCTTGGCCTTCCACTAGCTCCTCTTCAGAGTCTAGTTCAACCACACAGGGTTGTACCTCCCTC
Source organism: Ambystoma mexicanum (assembly GCF_040938575.1). Lineage (NCBI taxonomy): Eukaryota > Metazoa > Chordata > Amphibia > Caudata > Ambystomatidae > Ambystoma > Ambystoma mexicanum. The sequence continues at coordinate 264,828,297 of NC_090934.1, forward strand.
TCAGCCTCAGCTGGAGGTGGAGTTACAGGTGTAACTTCAGACAACCTTGGGGAAGTCCTTGTTGGAAGCACTGGAGTTCTTGTTGCTGGCTGTTTCCTAGAAGTCTTAAGTTTCCCCTTTGCTTCTTGTTGTTCCGAGATAGCAAGTTGTAACTCCAGTGGAGTAGGAGTGATATCCTTCTTCATAATCTCCTTGGGAGAACCTCTCATGGTTCTCGCCCTTGCAGGTCTGTTGAGCTCCTGTAACCTTTTACTAGGAGGTCTTGTGGTATGTGACACAACTCCAAGAGTCTTTAGGTCATTACCCAACAGAACCCTTCCTGGTATGCTGACGGGTATCTTCACAGTCATGTCATTACACTGGATGAGAACTGGTAACTGGGGAAGCATTTGCACAGGCCCTCCAGCTAACTTGATGAGGCGTTTGGGTGCCTTAGCAACATCCTCTGCCTGAAAAAATGATTTATCCACCACAGTTATGCTGGCCCAAGTGTCCCTAATGGCAGGAGTCTGCTGACCATTCACCTGCACACTGTCCTTATAATACTCTTTAGTACTATCTGGGATAGAATTATATACATCTAAATTCTGTTGTTCCCACAACCCCAGAGACACTAAAGAAACACTAGCTGAGACTCCAATGGGTTCATCAGCTATTAACAGAAAGTTTCCACTGGCCATCTGTACTTCCTCCTCTGGAGCGAAGGCTAAGGAGACAGAGTGGATCCCTGAAGGTTTACCCTTGCATCTGGGATCCCCTTTCACATGGTCAGGCGAGCCACAAACATAGCATTTACCAAATGCTTCCTGGAATGGTGGCTTGCTCTGACCTCCTTCTGGTTTGGCACCAGAAGGTACACTAGCCTGATTCGGTTTGCTTTGTGGCTTACCCTTATTGTTTTGTTTGGGGCCCTCTTTGGGATTGGAATGATTAGAATTCTCTTTGGAGTCCTTTTTTGACAGTTTCCCCTCATCCTTTTTCTGAGTTACCCCAGAGTCCTTGTGATTAGCCCTGTTGGCAACCCACAAGTCAGCAGCCTTAGCTAGTTTTCTGGAATCTAATTCCTTTGAATCAGCCAAGTGCTGCCTGAGCTCAGGAGAGCAGGCATCATAAATTGACTCCAACATCACAAGATTCTTCATTCCCTCATAAGTGTTCACCTTGTAACCCTTAATCCATCCCTCTATTTCTTCAAACTTTCACTCACCCAGGTGGCCCAAGGGGTACCATCACGCTTTTGAGGGTCCTAAACCTCTTAAGGTACTGGGAAGGGGTCTTCCCAAATCTAGCTATCAAATCTAGCTTCACACATTCATAATCCTTCTTATCCTCCTCCCCCCAACTCCATTACCACATCAGTTGCAACAGGGGGGAGCCTAGAGAACAACCAGGAAAGTAACTAATTTCCTGTAATGTTCTGGAGCCCATGATTATACTCAAACAAACTCAACCAATCCAACACATCCAACTTAGGGCTCATACATACACACAAGCTCTTTAGGCATCCGGGGTCTTTTGGGACTGGAACTCCTAGAGGATCCGGAGAGAGAAGCATTTTCAACAGACAATTTCTTCATCTCTAGCTCATGCTTGAGCTCCATTTCTCTGAGCCTTAGTTCTTGGTGCCTTTGTTCTGTTTGAGCACTAAGTCTCTTAAACTCCAATTCAAGTTTCATTTTCTCTAGTTCAAGACATTGAGGACTAAATGTGGGACTTGGCAAAGGTCCAGTAGGTACAGCTGACAGAGCAGGTACAGGCCTAGGGGGGACAACTATACCATCCTCACCCTCCTCTTCTGCTTCTGACTCAAGATTATCAATACTAGGATCAATATCAATATCATTACTGTTATCTACATTTGCTGGAGTGGTAGGTTCCTCTGAACCACCATCCTGACTTTGGTTTGCTAACAACCTTTTTATCAGCTCCATTTTCTTGCCTTTAGTCAGTATATTCTTATGCTTACAGAGAACATTTACACAATCAGCAGTTTTTGTAGCAAGGGACTCTTGACTACAGCTTTCCATAGTTGACAGGTTAAAAAATAACTTTTTTTTAGTGCTAAGCTTTGTGGTTAGTTGCACTAAGGTATCTATAAGCACACTAAAATGTATACTCAATACAAATCCCACCGCTGTACACCAGTGTTAGGCAGAAACCTGTGCAGTTCCCTTAGGGACCACTGCAAAAGGCTTAAGACTACAGGTGTTGGCAGTAAACCCAAGTGGTAGCAGTCTGTACCACCCAGATTTACCTGGTAGCTGTGGCTGAGCAGCCAGACTTCTCTCAAGAAGAGTTAGACAGTATGTAGAGTATACAAGATAGGTACGAAAATACAGTAGCACAAGCAAACACTGACCAGAGCTTTGGTATCAAAGTATATAATTATTTATTTAAAGAGACACTTATAGAAACACTCCAGCACTATTATTGTAAGCAAGTTCAAAACACAGTCACTATTAATATATACACATCCCTTATTCCTTATTAGACAAGTCTTAGTTAATACCACTTATTTTCAGACAGAGGTGAGCACTTAACTAAAGATGGCACTCTAATAAGTTATCAAAAAAGGGAGGGAAAAGGCAGAAATTAGAAAAGCACACAACACTAATACTTTAGAAGCACCCAGCAAGGCAGGAAAGTCAAAGTCTACTTGTGAGCAAAAAGTTCAGAGGCCAGGCTCCCTCTTAGAGAGAGTAAAACACCAATGCGCCCAAGATCACACAGTTTCAGAGGCTTGAAAAGTCTTGCAGAGAGTTCAAAAAGGTATAAGTTCAGCTCAGAAAAGTTCACTTAGCCAGCCTACGGCCAACCCAAGTGGTAAATTGAGGATTTAAGAGACACCCCACACAGACCGTTGCGAGGGAGGCCAGGCGCACACAGTACCTTGAAAGTGGAGAGGATCCTCCAGCGGGGGCAGTTGTTCCTGGCAGCGGGTGCAAGTCGTGGCGTCGTCCAGAGGAAGAGAAGATCTTGGCGTGGAGGAAAGCTGAAGGTCGTTGCACTGCCAGGGAAGAAACCAGCCGCGGAGTTCTCCAGTTAAAAGGTACTACCCTTTTATTCGCGGTAGTGGTAAAACGTGGTATCCCGGTTGCCTGGGTGCTTGGCACAGGCAAGGCGGCCACGAGATGATCCGGGAAGGCGAAAAGGCGGCTAAACTGGTTATCACCACCATTCAAAGCAAGAAGACTCTTCGGGATGAAGATCTCCTCTGTCGTTGGAAGAAGTGGTGAGGCAGTTCAGCAGGGCTCCACCGGTGGTGTCATCGTTGCAGGTCGGCTCAGCTTCTCCCTCTTCGGATTCTTTGGTTCTGTGGCGACTTCTGAAGTTGCAGTCCCCAAAGCCCTGCTTTTATGCAGAAAACCCCCATTCATCAGTCCTAGCTGTCACTCAAACATGCTAAGTGGGGAGCCGGGCGGCTCACCACTGGGCCAATCACACAAGAGTGCGACCTGAGTTGTCGAGGCAACTCAAACCCCCCTCCCACACATCCTGTAGACCCAGACAGAGTGGCATCACTTTTGGAGGCTTCTGTGGAGAAGCCCGCCAAAAAGTGGAACAAAGGGCTCGACTTGGGTTGGAGTTACAGAGGCGAACACAAATGCCATTTTAAAACCGAGTCCTGGCAAAAAGACACAACCGGGGAATAAATATTAAATAAATAACCCGGCGGTATCTTTAACATTGCACCAAAAAGTGGTGCGTTTAAAATGAATGGGAAATCCCATAGAAAATATTCTGGTGGAATATTTCGCATGGTAACCACTGCCACCAGCCAGAAACTCGACGAGGGGGGACTGCACAGTGCCCCCTCGAAAAACAGACCCAGGGGCAATCTAATTACCCCTACCAGTACTTCCACACTATGATGGTTTGTACTGGTTCTGTTCCCAATTTAAGACTAGTAAAGTCAATGGTGACTTTACATGCCCTGGGAGACCGTAGTCAGTCTCAGGGTATGGAGTCTATGTTTGGGGGTCACTATGACACCCCTGTGTTACTACACTGAGGGTGCTGTGTAACACACTTACCAAAAACCACATGAAACCCTATGGAGTAAAAAGACCCCATAGCCCATAAAACACATTACAAAGTCAAAGGATATCTCAAATCATGTCTAAGAGTGGGAGACAAAGAGACTCACTCTTAGCAGGAGGAAAAAATTAAACCCCTAAAATCCAGAAAAGCTGCTGGGGGACTCACTAGGTTTGGGAAATTAGCCTTAACAGAGAATTCTCCCTAACAATCTTGCACATAAGTGTCCACAGAGACATCGTCATCAGTGAGGTCATAGGTATATTCCTCATGAGGATCGTCAAAGGTCAGTCAAAACTTGGCAATGGGTGTCAAGGGAAGGTCCTCCCGAGGCCTCTTGGGAGCAAACTTTTCAGAATAAGAGACATCTCTCTAGTCTGTCCATAGACCCCTCAAACTTCTCCCTAGTCCATGAGGATGAACCAGATCGGTTCAGGGGAGGAAAGGGCTCATCTTCTCTTAAATGTCAAAATGTATCCCCTAGTGTGCTGGATAAAGGCACAGGACTCTCTGAATAGTCCTTGAAGGGTTCCGGATGCTGTGGCGCGTCTTTAGGCGCGTCCTTAGGCCGTTCTGTGCGTCTCGACGCATCTTTCGACCTTTTTTTTTTATTGCATTTGGTTAAAAACCTTTACAATTAAATTCTGTATACAAAATCTAATACATTTCTCTTTACAGGTTCTTTAAAAATATACAAAACATAAATTTAAAAGAAAAAGCAGAAGTTTACACATTTAAATTAATCCAAACATTCATACATCAATACCTCATATACAAAAGACGACTTCTCATAGATCATTACTGTCCATCAGCTTTGAGTCAATGTTTGTTAGGACCGATATTAATCTTAGAGGTAGTTTAGTACTTTCACCCAGCATACATCTATGCCACAACGCTTCACGAGACAAATTAGAATTGGAGATCATATAATTTCCAAACTTTGATTGTCGCAAATCTTCAAAATATTTGCAATAGATAACTAGATGTTTAAGCGTCTCAAGGAGACAGGAGAATTGGCAGGAGCCCTTGTTAGATTCTTTATTATAAGTGCCCCATTTACACAAACGTTCATTGGTGTAGAAAAGGTTAAGTTTAAATCGTAGATATGTGTTACAACCCGAAGCAGAAGGAAACTGCATTAAATAACCTGATCTGTCCCCCCATTTCCTTTTAAACTGGGCAAACTCATAGTAGGATCGATAGGACCCAATTCTATCTGCCTGGCAACTCCAATAATATAGGTACAATTTTTGTTTACAGCTAGGAAGACCGAATATTAGATCCTCCTTCTTTTGACCTTTCCTTCTGACCAACCAGCGAGGCGATCCAAGCGATGCTATCGCCGATGCTCGAGGTAATGGGGAGATGTGCCGGGCGGACCGGAGGCTGCACAGTGGATTTCAGTGTCACTGGGGCCTTAAGCGGCATCTGCGCTGTCTCCTGTAGCATCTTGACGGCCGCCTGTGTTTTGGTCCAGCGCCCTTTATTTTAGATTGCCCAGTCGCAGGAAGCTGCTGCGGTTGTGGGGAAGGGTGCCGATCATGGCGATCAGCGAACCCCGCCAAAGCATTCGAAGGGTCCGTTAGCGCTTTGAAACGCTTTGACTCTGTCTCCGAAGCAGAACCTTGGGTTGTGTGTTTAGTGTTTGAATCTTTGGCACCCCGTTCGCCGGGTTTCTTCCCGCACAGCATGACTCGCGTTGTGCCTTTCGGGGTCGGGGACAGACGCTGCAGATCGCAAACTCTCCATAGTTAGGTCAATGGGTCCGAAACGGAGCCCTGGTCATCGCTCGTCCCTTCATCACATGCGGCGGTTGTGGCGGCGGGGGAAGAACTGTCGGCCTGCGACATGCCGTAGGCCACCTACCGCTTCAGGTGGTGCTCCTTAATCGCCTTAAGACGAAGGAGTCCACAAGCCGCCTCGTTGTGGTTGAGGGGAAGACAGTTGTTGCACCGTAGGTGCTTGTCTTTCCAAGGATATTTAGCCCTACATCAGGAGCAAAATCTAAATGGCATCTTGTCCATAGCTCATGACAGGTACAGCGATCACAAAACTCAGGGAACAAAGAGGGTGAAAGAGGAAAGGCATACTTGAAAGAATATTTCCACCCCAACCCCACTCTCCCTATTGTAAGGGCTGGCCAGAAGGCCTGGTAATGTGGACGGCAGCGCCGCCGGATCAACAAGGCGGCGAAATTTCGCAGTAGTCTTCGGCGTTGCACAGGATTCAACCGTCGGAGTGACATAAGGGAATAAACAACCAAAGTCGATAATTATAACAATAATGCAATCTCTTTTTAAGAGCTCTGCATTAGAGGGGCCAGTTATCTGGGCAGAAAAAAACAATCAGAGATCACGACATGCGAGGGATCTTGGGTACACAACATGTCACGTTAGGGGTAGTGTTACAGGCACGCCCATGTCGACGTGCCCTTTCAATCCTCAAAAGACAAGATGCAATACTACACGGTTACCACTGGATGTCGGACCATATGCACAGCATGTGATTCTAAGAAGATTAACATCAGAAACTTTTATATATTATATAGTTTCAGGTTTTATTTTCTCATGCACATTTGTACTGACTAATCCCGAATAGAGTACAATATACTCTAAAACGGCTGTGCCATGAGATTATTGCCTTTTTGTTTTTACCATCTTGTTGTTTGGCCTTCCTGCCCATGATGGGCCCGAATTGCCATATAAGGAAAGCCCTTTCCCGAGGGAAGCTCTAGCTTTCCCGGGCAAAGTGGTGGTCTTTGGGTGTGGCCGGATGTGGGGGCTGGGACTGTCTGGTCCCAGTCCACCTCCATTCCAAGGATTGTTTGTTGCTGGGCAGAAGTGTTGGCCAGAGGAGATCCAGTATTGGACATCCCTTGCCAGTTTGAATGGTATAGATCCTTGGTGATGTAGGGGCGACACCAGCTCAAATTCTGGATAAAAGAGGGACTCCTACAGCCATTCCTCAGATTGCCAGTGAAGCCAAGACCCCTACGAAGAAGAGAATCCTGATGAAAACCCAGAACCTGTCGGTGTAAACCAGCCAGCAGAACCGTGAACTGGTGGGAACAACCAGTCAACATCTGCTTGAGGAGTCTGCCTTTGGAAGCCTTCGGAAGTGTCCAGCAACTATCCTGTGGGCTAACAGCTTCCTTCTTGGCTACCTCGGCCACCACCGAGTTGAGCCGTGGGAATCCTTGACTTACAAAACATGAAGTAGTCCCATGAATATGCAGCTCTCCATCACAATGAGAGGCCTAGTTGGAGCAGTTTCTTTGTTACAGCCATGAGATTCAACTTCCACCATTTCTTCGGAGTGGCCACCAGTGATCGCTACCTGCATCATGATCTGAGGATGTCTCTGGAGGGGGGGGGCCCTTTCTTCAGTCCAGTAGAGGCATCCAGCTGTCCAGAACCGATCAATTGTAGCACAGGACCACCGACTAGCTGGACTAAAAAAACCTGACGTCAAAAGTGACCTCTGCACTCAAGATCACTGAACTTTCTTCATTGGAACGAAAGCACAAGAAAAGGAGGCCTGGCTCTTTTAGGAACTCCGATGGTAGTCCATAAGTGAATCTGAGTACAATGAGTGAGTATACATACCTGTTCCTACCCAGTTACCTTCATAGGCTTTAACGGGTGTACCTCTCCCTTATCTAACTGAGCGATGGAGTTCTGGTCAACAGTAGTCCTCTGGAGTTTCCCTAGGGTGGTTTGATAGGGGAGGGTGCTTTCTTCGTTTTTTAACTAACTTTGAGATGCTTACAAACCGTGTGATGGCTTTGCCAACTCTTGATTAGACTCTTAAAAAGACTTCTAGCCTTCTGAAGAAAACTGCATTGGGACCTGTGACTCTGGGGCACTAGGCTCCCTCATTTATAGCAATGGAAGGACTTTTAAATGTGTAGTACATTCATTTATAAGGCTTTGTATTGTGTTTTGAACATTATTTTCAACATGTTAGTTCTCAAACTGATGGTTACTTAGCTGGTTCTTTTTATCCATTTGCTTTCGAGGAAAAGAGCACACCGAATTGAATGTGTACATACTAGTATAGAATGTTTTAGTATCTTACTTACCCATGGTTTTTCATTGCTAAGAGATTGTCTAAAACCAAAATAAATAACTGTATTTTAGTACATTCTGCACAACTTGTATTATTGGGAGGACTCTGTGTGTGCGTAATTGAACACTTCACCACTGTCACACTTCCCAAGTCTAAGCCTTGCTTCTCAGTCAAACTAGCCCGATAGATGTTGGCTAAACATTGGCGTCTATACCAGTTTCCTATAACTCTCAATGTGTCCAAAGGGCTGATTCAGAAAAGCCATCTTAACCAATGGGAATGTGAAGATTTGCATCTTTCAGGTCTATGGATAGCAGGAAATCTCTATTTTTAAAGAAGTTGTATGATGCCCTGCATGGTACCATTCTGAACGGTTGCTTTCAGAGATCCAGTATCTGCCACCATTGTTTTTCTTTGTTACGAGGAAAGAGAGTGCCCGTTTCATTTAAACATGAGGGATTCTCGATGGTACCTTTTATTTGAGATATTTTACTAAGTTCTTGAGACTAGACAATATTATGGCCTGTGTGCTATATGGTAGGGAGGTTGACAATAAACTGCAATGTGTGGCTTTGCTCCATAACTGAGAGGAGACTTTTTTCTGAAATGATAGTCACCCATGGATGAGGTTGAGGCAACTTCGGACTTGCCTAGAGTTGTGTGCTGCTGTTGAGAGGAGCAATAGACATTGCCCTTCTGGTCCCCTTGGTAGGTACACGGGTACCCCTGGGAATGGTAGGACATAGATGGGCTTCTAGGTGCTGTGGTGGATTTCCTATTGGAGCATTGAAAGGGCCTCAAAGGTCTCCTCGGCTGTAGAGTACCTAAGGATTGTGCAGTATTTGTGTCCATCCTAACAGTCTGCAGGGCTCTGTCCAACCTTTTACTTGAATCAAACAGGGTTTGGTTGCCCAAGAGGATCGGTAGCAGAATGGGCAGGTATGAAAATAGCCACAAGGCAATAGGTGCTGCTACCGATGGGCGACAGACAAATTTGCTATGTTAATGGAAGCCTAAAGTGTTCGCCCAATAGTTCAATAGAGACTAATGGTCAAATCATTTTCAATAAATGCCAAAGAGAAGACACGTAGAAAGTAAAACAGGTATCAAGTAAAAAGTCTTTGGTTTACTTTTACAGTGAATATTATATACAATATAAAGAAAAAGAGATTTGCAGTGGCGATATGGTGTCCGGGACACATGTGCGGAAATAGATCACTCAAGAGAGGGAGTAGCCAAAATATTGAGAAAATATATTTAGAAAACTTCTTCCGGGGCATTAGAGAAAACAGAGCCTGAGAAATTAATCTAGAGCCCAGCGGATGACCTAACCCGGACAGACAACCAAGGGTTGTCACATATAAACATATAAAATTTTTACTTAACAAGTACTCCCCATTAAAGTCCTGGCCTTGACTTCAGGTCGGAATGTGGCAATTCTCTACCAGCCTTGTCTTTTGAAGATTGCACCATTGTTCATCCATGCAATGTCCACTGAAATGTTAATGGTGAGGTTAAGCATGGCGTCTTCCACCTTAAAGAGACGCTGCACCTCTTAACACACGTCGTCCAGTACAGCCGTCAAGAGCTGTAAACACTTCTCTATCATACCTGAAAAGAGTTCCAAGTGAATTTGCTGTGTTCATTCAATGTGGTCACGCCCATAGCAAGAAACTTTTTGCTGAAATCATCCAACTGTCTCTGCCCCCTGACATGTATGGATATGTATGAGAGACGATATGCATTCAGACAACCGTATCAAATGTACCCATACACTGAAAGGGTAGTGGGAGATTTGCTGGAATCACTAAGCTCTGAACAGAAGAAAATCTGACAGTTGCAAAGTGAGGTCACAAAGAGAAGACATAATTACACACTGAAACGATATGCAAATGCTTAAAGAAAGAAGATGTACTGAAGTAACAAGAGAAACATGTAACCAAATATGAAGAAATCATGTGCACCAAAGAAATAAGAAAGTAGCGACAAAGTGAATGTACATACGTAGAAACGCAAGGTAGATGAGACATACAGAAGCTTTCTGCAGAAGAAAATGTAACGTGCCTAAAGCGGCCATGAGGAAAAGATGGACTAGATTTGTGTTGAAACCAATCAAGCTACTTCAGAGACAGACCGGGGCTGCAGAGTCAGGAGATGCTGGAAAAACATATTTGTGTGAGGAACAAAGAGGTGTCTAATAGTCTGGGTCAGGGATGCCACATCAAAGAATAATTGCAATGCACAAAGGGAGACAAGAGGATAAGCCATGTACATAAGACATATTTCTTTTATAAGCAAAGAAGAAAACATCTGTAAGTGCCAAGTATTGAACAATCAAGGATGCAGAAAGCTTTAATGAGGTAGAGCAACCAAGTCTCCAGAGGCCAAGTGGAGTATTGACAACCTGTTGCATTAAATCAAAGGTCGAAATTGACAAAATTGTTGTCTCCTTACACGTGACTCAGAAGTAGAAAACAAGGGATATTCATTAAGTTCCAGACAAAGATAATGGTGTACCTACACTCCCTTGAAAGTCCCAGACTAGAGAACAGCCTGCAACGTCAACTATAAAGAAGAATCCTTGGCTTGGGGCCTGAATGATGAGAGATGGACTAATTGGGCAAGTGGGCAGTAGTCTGGCGTTGTTCTCTGCACCCAAGTGTAGAGAACGCGCAGCTTTTGTTTAGCTTACATGCTGCTAACAAGTCGAAAGTCCAACGTTGGGAGAGAATGCCAACCAATCAGAGGGTTTTTGTAGCAACACGCTATACAATGTTGCACAGGCCAGCCCACTGCTGTTATTCCGAAACGTGTGAGTGCGTGGACTACATTTCGTTGTTCACCAGATTGCCCTACTTTATTTGAGTTGATAATAAAATAGTACTTTGCCATATTCTTTGAGTCTGGCCGGTTATCTGGGTCTGAGATCATTATTGGAAATTCCATCGAGCACATGAGACCCTTCAAGGCGCGAGTGCACACTCACTCTCCAGCGGTTTCCTCAAAAATCTTTGTGCCTCCTCCACTTCACTTTATCCCATTGCCTGCTTTCCAGCCTTCTCAGCTCTTCCGTTTGCTCTTCCTCTCTCAAGCAAACCTTCTCTGATCTCCTTCCTCTTCTGACCTTTTCTCTGCCTCAATGACCTCCTGCCTATGTCTCCCATCAGCTCTGTGTCGCACTCGCCTCCTCCAAGCTCCCATGTTCTGGTCAGAATGGCTGCCCCTCTTAAATGGACCAGGCCCATCCCCTTAGAGTGCCTCTGTCACTCTAAATAGGGATCTTCTGTGATTGGCTGGGGAGTAGAAGGGGTGGAATCAACTTATTAAAATCACTTAAACTCAATGCTTCCCTGCCACAATCTGTATGCCATTTTGACCTCTGAATGCTCTGCTTATTTATATTTATTTTAATATTTATTACACGCCACATGCCCATAGGCTTCAGAGCGCATACGAAGAACAGACAGAAATGAGACAACAAAAGTCATTTGTCAGGCAGGGGAATCAGGCAGTTAGACGGGGAGTACAGGATTTAACCTGGGTTGAGGTTGAACAATTACATTTTAATCTGCTTCTTAAATAATGCCAGATTCCCAGTCAGGCGTATAATCCTGGGAGTGAGTTCCAATAAAGAGGAGCCTGGATGTCAAATGATTTCCCCCCCAAATTGCACTAGCTTGTATCTCGACTGGGCAAAGGTGGGGAAGGCAGAAGAGCGGAGCTGTCTTCCTGATGTGTGCGTCTTCACTCAATCCTTTAGGTATGTGGGACAGGCATTGGTACAGCATTTGAATGACAATGTCAGAATCTTGTGTGTGATCCCATGTTGTACAAGCTGGCATGAAACAAAGCAAACCACCCAATGCACACTTCCCTGCTGGCTGCAGTGTTAACGTTCTAGGAGCCGTCACTGAGGTGCCTGAATGCCTCTTGTAAGGCCATTCCGTTAGTTATTGCCAAGCTTCTGGGGAAACTGAAATCAATCAAGATTTTACACTGCACATTTCCGTGTGCACAATCTGGTAGCTCCTTAAAGGTGCAGGAGCAGATTTGAGACTCATTGATGATCACCTTGCAAAGGTGTGGAGGGTGAGGGTGGTGGGGTGGCCCAAGGGATCCCCTGACACCACCTCTGGGCTCAATTTCACACTGTGGGTAGTGACACCCAAGCCCGGTGATCATCTCACCCACTGCCCGAGACACATGCACAGAACTTCATCATAGAGTCCTCCCACTGGCAAAGCCAAAGATTACAGTCACAAAAACAACAAAACACAAGAGAACCCAGGTGTGAGCTGGCAGTCGACTGCAAAACACAAAGAATGAAAGTCTGCTGTTGAAAGAATCCTCCACACAATGTGCAGAGCCTAAATCCAGAGAGCTGCAGCATCGGAGTAGGAGACCACAATGAAAAGAAAAATCATTCTTACAGGAAGAAGTGCAGCTGGCACATGGAGCTCTACTATGGTCTGCGTTGTGAAAAAGGACTTGTGGTTGGGGTGGGGAACATGCACGACATAGGTCCTGTGTAGAGGGAGCACATGCACCTTTGCACTGTTTTTAAAAAAAATAGTTACTTTTGCACGCATCAATGTCTGGCCCCATCCGCTTCCCTTGGAGGCTATTCTTTAAGTATGGCGGGAAGGGTAAGGTAAGGGACTTGACTTCTGCTCTATGCTCCACCTGGGCCTTTCACTGTACTACAGCCTGCATGCTTGATGGCCCCTCTTACAAATTCCTGTCCCCACCCACCCCTTTACCTGGCAAACCCGGTCTTCCGTTATTATCCGCTTCACAACCTGTGATCTCAAACACTACTCAATCTGTGAGTTCTGAGTTTCTTCTGCGCTATCAAGCTTCTGCCCCTTTACACTCTTTGCTCCCTAGTACTGGAATTCCCTACCCTTGAAATAAAAACTACAATCGGGCTCCATGTATTTAACATTGCTCTCGAGAATCACTTTCCTACATGGGATGCACTGTGTCGTCATCCCTTAATGCAATACACTGCTATGCTCTCATCTGTAAAAAGATGTTAATTACTGACCTGTTGTGCAATGCATTCCTCCTTGAACGCCAACCCTATCCTTACTTGTTGAAAGATGTAAACAATGTATATAATTTGTCTTGTCTGTTTGTGTTGTCTCCCTTCGGTTTTCTCAAGTTCCTGCCCCCACCAGCCAGCTCATGCTCCAATACCACAGATCACCCACAGTAATGCACACAGAAATTATGATTCTCTGCTGCCCGTGTATAACTTGCTGTAAAAGAAGATACACTAGCCCCATCACAAAACAATACAATTCTTCTGTAAACAGTGCAAAATCATCAAAGGAGAAATATGTGCAACCCTAGTGGGCACTAATTCACAGAAATTGCAAAATAATTGTTGTCTATGTGGTACCCGACCCATACTTATTTGATCTATTTTTGCTTTATTTGAGAATTTGTAGGGCAACAGATTTTACCAAGAAGTCAATTTATTTATTCTCTAGAATACTCTTTCAAAGGATTGACAGCTGCATAGAGGTTGCTCAGTGCAAAAGAAGGCTTCTGGTAAGACCAGAGCTAATCTTCTGACATTTAGCTCTGGTTGCTTTTTAACACAATTTTACACAGTCCTGGGCAGATCAAGTATTATTTATGGAAGGATTAATCGTGGAGGCAAGTTTCTAACACCAAAGCTTTTCAATTAATTATTCGTAATATGCTGGTGCCACAGAGAGGCTCTGGAGTTTATCAGAAGGAAAGTCAAGTGGTGCTCGTGCCTCACATCACTCTTGTTTTGTTAGCTGACTGAAGTTGATAAGACTGTTGATTGAAGCAACACTGGGTCATGCAGGTTTTGTCTTGAGTGTTGAGTCAATTGTTGGAGATAGTGTTAGGAACCATTATAGCAATTGCATTGATTTGGGTGTAATGTGGAATGGGACATTCTGGTGAGGGCTCAGAAGGTTTTCATTTGTTCGCAGGACCCAGTACAGTTAGCAACAGCAATCATTTTGAAGTACTTCTTGCTTGTTTCTGTTGAAAGATGGCAATGTGCGGTGGTAGAGTCACAACACCAGGGTACTCAGGGCAACTGGCAGAGGCTTGCTCTGCTATTGCATTTTCCCAGGAGAGCCAGCAAAGTGCTGCATGGTGAGAAATCGACTTACCTGTACCAGCAGTTTGTCAGTGTGGCCATCCTTCTTAGGTTCACACGAGACCCAACACAACAGCAGTGAACATTTAAAACTATTAGAACTAGAAACACCCACGCTGCAGAACTTTGATGTGAACAGGTGGGGAAGTTCACATCTTTCCTTTCAGATACCGTAGACACTACCCGCTCCGGTACTTGTTTTATTTTGCTCGATTTATGTTCACTTGGCCATCAATGGCACGTTTTTAAGACCCTAGCTTCCAGTAAACCTTTAAGTCTCAAAAAGTATCCACATGGGTCAATAAAGTTTCATAAAAAAGGTTACCCATAAAAATGCTTGCACTATAGTTTTGGAAGCGCTGTTCTTTCCCTTTCTTTAGGAGGCAGCATGGGTTTTGGCCCAGATTCTCACATCCACTCAAACCCCCAACCAGGAGCTTCCTGCTTTGACTTTTAATGTTCTCAAGTTCGAAGTGGCAGCAGGCAAAGCACTTGTTAAATGGAAGCTGGATGCCATGGATGCTTGACTCTTCTTCTAGCATTATCTTGCTCCTATGTCCATTCTTGTCCATCTCTCAATTCTCCTCTGAACTTTTAAACATCAGAATGGCATTGTAGATTTTCAGAGCAGGACCCAGTTTGATGCTCAGGATCTTGACCATATCAATTTGTGTCAGCAGCAGAAAAGCTTCTCCATCGATCTGCTGTGGAATCAAGAGAGAATAGCGAGCATGAGACTGGATAGCTAAATGGGTTGACAAAGGAATAGGGGGCATGCTTCCTCTCGAAAACTGGTATGCACCCACCCAACTCAGTGAAATTATTAAGCACATTATCATGTGCACTCATTTGGCAATCAAAGAAAAACATACTGGTGGGAGGTTTGTGAATGCACTCAGAGAAGGAACATGCACTGGGAAGCTTCCATTCATGCAAGCAGACTGACACGTTTTGCAGGGCATATAAATGTATAAGCAGATTAGAACACATGACAGAAGACTGGTAAACGTGTGACGAAAATGGCCTACTAATCAGGTGCTTAGAGCATACTGCGGGAGGCAGGAACATATGTAGGGACTAGCAGATGCACAGGGACACTGGCAAATCCACGGGAGGTTGGTACATGATAGAATGGTGCACATGCTGGGAGAATGGCAAGTGTGCTAGGAGGCTGGTACAACAGCTGGGATGTACACTAATTGCGACCAGCATACATGCTTCCTTAGAAAAAGCTGGCATTCTCAACTTACCTCATCTCTAAACACAGATGACTGCTCCTTGCACCCAGGTAAACGATGGACAAACGAAGCCACCTGTTAGAGAAAATACTCATTTATATAAGCAAGAATAAGGGACAATGCCTCACAAAATAAACTCTAGATTCTCCCATCCCACAGAATTCTAACAAAGCAGGACATTTCTAACAGGAATAATGTTGATACTTTTTTAAAACTTAATGTGGTCTCAATATACACATCTATGTGTGCATCCCCCTGAGATAGAGTAACGAGAGACCAGGAGACTCTAGGGACCACGGGAAGCACGCTTTCTGAGCAAGGGCTTTCTGTAAGGGCTAATTGTGTTGAGGAACCCCTGTCTTACCTGTGTGACATTTCGTAAGCATGGTGTTTTTCCCATCTGCTACAACCACAGTATTACAACTATTGTGGAGTGCTATTGCACACTTTAAACAAAGACTTGTGAAAATTGTTGTTTGTTTTCTCTGTAGTAACGGCTGAGCCCCGCCTCCGCATCCCAGCATTCTCTAATTGAAGCCCAGTGCACACGCTTCTGCGCGCGTGCTTTCTGAAAGGGCTGATTGTGCGGAGGGTGGCGAGGGTAAGCCCCAATATTATTTTAATTTCACTCCGCCTTTTGTGCAACCACTGGTGGGAAAGTTGTGAAAGTTTCCTAAGCGCGATACTGTCAAAACAGTCATAATGGTGAAACTGTACATTCTGCGCACAAATATGCCCTCGGATGAACCACTAATTGAACGACCGCATGACTTCCAAAACAACCCCGAAACGAAATGTGAATGGTGTTCCCCTACGTGTTTCTTCCCATGGTAGATCACTGTCGTATACAAGCGACATTAGGAAGTTTTATCCTGATGGCTTGCCGGGGTTTGAAAGTGATCTCACGAAGGGGAAGAAAGAAATCCAAAACTGGCGTGCGACGAATCCCAAGCGACTGCAGTGATCCCAGAAAATACTGAATCGGAACCACCTGCAGTCGACCTATGCACGCCCTCTGATTCACTTCTAGCGGCCTTTTCTGAACATAATTTGCTGGGTGACTATGCTTTGCCAGCGAACTCTAAATCCAGACCGATGCAGTTATACACACGGAACCTATACAACGTTCTGATGACTTATATCCGATAACTAATGAGGACGTAGAAACAAATGACGATGTTGGGGACATTCCCAACACAACAAATGATGTTGTATCACCGGCTAGTGGTGGATTGGCGAAACAGATAAATGCTGAAGCGATGTGGAACTCTTATCACAATCGCCTGTAATGTTTCCAGAATGTTCGCTAGAATCATCCACCCTATCGATATCGTTCACGCAACACTCCCCCAAGCAATCTAAACATAATAATTTAGAACCAATATGTCCTCAAAATATAGCCTCACTGATCCCCACAGAAATAACGTTACAGGCTATGAACACGGCTCTGTTCTCACTAGCCAAGCTATATGAAACATTAGGTGCACGAATAATGGATCAGAATTTTTTGCTAAGAGAGCTGCTAGAAAGTAAAAATGTACTTGCTCCGGTGATTGAAGACATGGTGGTCAGCACTATAAATCCCCAGAAAGTGAATTTAATAAAATCGAAAGATATAAAAGAATCTGTCATCAGCATCCCAGGTAATAGAATTGGCCCACATGAGAAAGGATCGAGAACTCTCTGCTTGAATGAAAAGAAGGGTGGCACTGGATGTGTGATTCATGATAAACGTGTAATTGAAATCATTGATCAAGAGGAAACGGAGAAAGTAGCAAGAATGCAAGAACAAGTGAGTGTGCCTCCCCTGCCCAACAATGAAACATATAACATATTTAGTGTGACTAAGAGAGGAAAAAAAACTTGCTGTTGAACATCCTGTGATGAAAAAAACTAAAAATCAAAAGATCACGATAATGCAGAAGAATAAAAATTCCCATCAGTTTGTTGAGCTTTTGTCTTTACCTGATAAAAGATGCCAAGAGAAGAGTGCAGCCATTGTTAGAAAATACACTGCCATTAATAGAAACAAAGCTGTCACTCCAATTGTTAAAATGGCTTTAAAAGAAAATAAAACTTCGACGAATACAGATCTTACATATGATCCCCTAGATAATCTAGTGGATGAGGTAGCAAAAAATGAACAAGCTACTGATACAATGAGAACATACCCGCCCTCACAGTTTGTACAGAAGAAAGAGCTGGGAGGGGATCTAGATAATAAACCACAAGATATTTTGTTTCTGACATTGGAAGATAGGCGGGAAGAAATTATGAAATCAATGGGTATCTTTTTTGCACGAAATGGTCAGAGCGCCCAACCAAATGCTGCCAGGCCACACAAGATTGCGCCGACTCAAATAGAGAAATACCACCCTAATATGCATGAGCTGAAATTTCACCAAAATAACATCTTCTGTGGTGCCAACTCCATGGCGCAAAACAAGCAAAAGGAAATGAAAATCCCTTTGAAAAATAGACATAACAAATGTAATGATTCAACACATGCAAGTTTAATTTTGCAATGTCGGGGTGGAGAGTTTGGATTATATGACCTGAATCGATCCTCAGTATTGAACATACTACAAAATATTCCGATCTTACGCGGCACGAAATCTGATGACATTTCACAAATTGAATTCATTCATGATAGATCAGTTGTAAAAATGTGGTTGTTAGTCAAATATACAATTTGGCAAGCAAGGGACGAAATATATCAGCTAGGTTTCCTGCTGCTCAATCCAACGTCAACAGCAAATGCTACTAACACCTATCCTTCGAACATAGCTAATATACATCCTAATAGACTGCATGGAAAGGTACGGTTTGCAGTAGGTTCCTCTGATCCCCTGATTATAAAATGCTTTACAGCTAATGACAATCAGACGAGAATGGTAACAAGCTTTTCTCAAGGAAAAGGGATGAACGGATGCTAGCTACCCACAGAAGAAAGTAATCAAATTATTCAGCTAACCTCATGGAATACCCGAGGCCATGCTCACCTCACGTCGACCTCCATGACCACTCTGGATAACTATGACATTATTATGCTGCAAGAAGTATGGCTTACCTCCACCCCGGTGTGGGAAAATCATCAAGTAATTCTGGAACCAGCTATCCAACGATCTAAAGGTCGGCCTAAGACAGGCTTTATAACCGCTGTAAAATTGTCAAGCAGCCTGAAAGTAGAAGAATGGGCCTCTCCAAATAGTTATATGCAGTTGGTTCGAATCACTTCGAATGATAACATCATTGCCTGCCTTAATTTGTACTGGAACCATCTAAGAATAACTGATAATCGGTTCCTCAGAGATTTGACCAACTGCTTATATATGATTGACAAAGACCCCAATATAAAGCATACTATTATAGCTGGTGATTTAAATATGAATTGTATCAACGAAAAAACGGGGAAGGTGAAGGAAAAAATAAATATTTGTAAGTGTCTAATGAAGGAGAGAGGGTTTAACATGATGCAGTGTTTGGTGATGTTCCCCCTAAAATAACTTGGCAGCAAGGTAACTATACCTCTACAATTGATTATGTCTATACTAACAGTGAGTTATTTTGTCATGTTACCTCTTTTAGAATAATAAATCAGTCAAAGAGTGACCATAATATTCTTCATCTAACATGGGCATGGCCCTTTAACGTTGTGAAAAAGACCCATCAAAAATACACTAGGAGTCTGGCACTTTCCAACAAAGGTAACCGATTCAGATGGACTCCTGCGGTCTTAAATGATCTTCTTGTAGCTGTGGTGTACCCGAAAGACATTCTGAATCCTAACTTACCTTACTTAGATGGGGATTATGTGAGTAATTTACAGCTATTCAAGAAACCAGAACAATCTTTCTCTGGGAACCAGAGACCACATGAACATGTGTACGATGAAGAGATTAGAATCAGAAAAGCAGTTCTTAGGAGAGAATTACGCTTCATAATGCAGCAAAATACTTCTGATAAAGCATTAATGGTATCCAGATGTAAAAACAGATATAACAACTGGATAAAACAGCGAAAAGCAAACATGATATTAAAAGATGCCCAGACCATGCTGCATACCATAACTTCGAAGAATTCTGCTCTAGTATGGGGCTTCATAAAAACTACCTATGGAGGAAAAAAATTGATAAGACAAATAAATGTAGTACCAGAAGAAATATGGGTACAGTATTACAACTCGTTATATGCCGAAACCCATATTCCGACGCCGCCTATGGACCCAGGCTCTAATGAAGATCAACAATTAGTGTTCGATAACTTAGACATTGAAATTTACATCAAGAAACTAAGTAAATCAAGAGCTCCGGGACCAGACGGTCTCTCTAACCTCATGTTGAGAAAGAACCCTGAGGCATGGGCGGCCATAGTAGGTGCAATTTTTAATCAGATTATAATTAGCAAGAAAATACCTCGCTCCTGGCAGAAGTCCATTATTGTCCCCATTTATAAGAAAGGGGACAGACTAGACCCAAGAAATTATAGGCCAATCGCGCTACTGGATGCCCCAGGGAAGATCTTTGCGCGTTTGGTCTTAAGAGACTTCAACAAATGGTCCAAAACAGCTGGTCTAAATGATCCTTTTCAAACGGGATTTGTAGTGGGTTTAGGCACCTCTGTGAATTTACAGGTCTTGAATGCTATTAAACAGCATGAGCTGCAAGTAAAGCAATCAGTCTTCATGGCCTTCATTGACTTCGAAACTGCTTTCGATTCTGTGTCCAGGAGACTCCCATTCAATAAATTAGCCAAAAATGCATGTCCCAAGTACCTGCAGCACTGGACAATTCAATTTCATACAGAAACTTCCATTCAAGTCCGATTGACAATGGATGGAACTTTATCCAAATCCATCAACACATATAAAGGCTTAAAACAGGGTTGTCTCTTGGCCTCCATCCTATTCAACTACTTTATAGCAGACGTGGTGAAGGAAGAGATGTGGCATCAGATGCTCCGCGGCTTGGAGCATATGCAGTCCCCTGGTTGTTTTATGCCGATGACTTGTCCCTTGGTTGTTTTATGCCGATGACTTGGTCTTATTGGCAAAAACACCATGGGGCTTACAAACCTTACTTGATCAGCTAGGGAAATATGTAGAAGAAAATGATCTTGTCATAAATGTTTCCAAAACAAAAATAATGAAGAATGTACTCAACAGTAAAGCCAGAGCATCTCGTCTTACATGGTCTCTAATATCTCAGCCTCTAGAAAATGTAATGCAATATAAATATCTGGGAATGAATGTCAATATATCTACCTCAGACATTCCGTATCTAGAAGAATTAAAAAAGAAAATCTGAACCGCCATCTCACAAGCGTCTATTATAAATCAGAAATATGGCGCTTTCTCACTGAAACCCATAATCATGTTTTATTGCCAAAAGGTAGTACCTACGGTGCTATACGGTGCTGAGTCCAGATCATGCAAGAACAAAATGGCCTGGACGAGATTGGAAGGACAATTCTGGAAAAATATATTACAAATGCCCAGGACAGTTCAGATGTGCTTACTACGGTATGAGTTAGGCCTATCCTCATTATATTGAATGTACATGTGGAGATTATGCAGTTTGTATCGAAAATGCATCATGAGTCAACAACAAAGTTCAATCTTGCATGTTTTGTCAATGTATATAAAATCAAGTGAGCACAAGGCCATGGGTAAGTGGCGACAAAGTGTGGAATGTTTTCTGCAAAGTGCAGAGGTATCAGAGGAATTACTAATAAATCCTAATAGAGCTAAGGAGAAGGTTATGATATGGGACTGGATTAATACATATGAGCAATGCCAAAACACGCTAAGGTCTATAAAACAATTGTGAAGAAAATAAGAACTTCTGAAAATTATCTGCTGAAATTTCCTGGCGTTAAAGCCAGAGACTCCTTTTTAAGATTCAGAATGAACCTGTGGCACACAAGAAACGTTCTAGCTAAATGGAACATTATTACAAGGACGGACGACTTTTGTCGTTTCTGCAAAAATCCCAGCATTCCTGAAACCATAGTCCACCTGATTGCGGAATGTCCTATGCTATTAGATAAAAGAGTCGAGTATTTAAAAAGACACTTTGAAACACATATAGCCTTACTGATGGAGCTTTTTTAGCATTTGGTGTATAACACTCAGATAACAACAATAAGATTAGCAGTTGTCAATTACTTGCTGAAATTAAAGGAAGACCCTGAATTGAATCTGTAACAGCCGCCAGAAGCAGAGAAATAGCAACCAAATGCACACTACTTGAAGAGCAGAACATTTATAATGAAAGAAAAGGCCAGGCAGTTGCAATAATCAATTTTAATATCCTTCTCTTGAGACACTTTCACGTACTTCTGCTTAATTTAGAAAATGAAAACATAAAATGCGAACGTAATATCTCTTTTCTAAATGACTATTTTTAACGATATTGCCTGCCAGTTTTTTGCTCTAATACCATACAATCACTAATCTGAATGAATTTGATATGTTTTATTATGATGTGATTTGATGTGCTGTGATTTGTTTATTTTTTCTATTTTATATATACTTCTGTTTTCTTTTACATTTTTTTGTACTCATGTATTGAAAAGTTGATTTTTCAACTATATCAATAAAAAAAAAAAGAATATTAAAAAAAAACCGACCACGGGAAGCTACTTGCTACACAATTCAACCTCTAGAGGAAATATGGGGTGAAACCTCTAGAGTCTTCCCATACTTCACACGGGGCCCGACGAAAGGTAGTATAGATGTTCCCTTTGCCCCTCCCAGAGTACACATGGATCCACCTCATTGCTTGCAAGGGTATACCTGTTTTGGGTTTTCGTGTATTGGTGCAGGAACAACTAATCATGAGAACTGGAGGCAGGATATTTCCAGGGAAAACCCCAAGACCTTAAATCCAAGTAACAAAAATAGAGGAGTTCTACACAACATCTCCCAGAATGTCCCACTCAATCAAACCAGAAACTGGCAGAGGGAAAGGTGCCAGGGGAAGGTAAAACATCAGAGGAAGCCCCTTTTCACACAAGGTATGTATAAAATGGGATTCCTTCCAATACGCTCCTGCATAACCCATAAGTATGCAAAGGGAAAGGTACATTTACTAACCAAGCCAGAACAATGCAGTGGGTAAACTCACCCATTCCATCAAGCGGCAGAGTCTTCCCTGGCTAAAATTATTTCTCCTTGCAAGTAGATTGATAACACCAATTTTAAATTCTCAAGGGAAATGGAAATAAGCAGATGAAAGCCCTCAAACATTCCACAGGCTTAAAACATCTCATATGAAGATTTATTTCCCGCCAACCACCTTTCCAGGCCACGTGGCCTGGATTTAATATGGGCACTTGGGTTTTTAAATCCCCTTCCCTTGAGTGCTAAAATACACAGCCTCAAAACCAATCAAAGCACTGCAGGGGAGGCCGCCCTGACTGCCGAAACCTATCATGCCCTTCATGGCCACGTGGCTTGGATCCAATATGGCCACTTGGCTTTTTAAACCCCTCCACTTGAGTGCTGAACTGACCAGCCTCAAAACCAATAAGAGCACTGCAGGGGAACACCTTGTTGGGGAGATTTATCATGTTTATGCTTCATCCCCTCTCCTAGTGAGACCCCCAGCACTTTTTGCAGGACTTCTGGACCTTGTTCTTTAAATCCTAAATGAGTGGAGCCTTTTTCCACTCATTCATTCTTTTAGGCTCTGTCTTTTGGAACTCTGTACTTTTTGTTCTACCTCTACTATGGAGGCCTTCTACTCCATAGCTCTTAAAGGCATCGGTACTCTTCTAATGCAGCACACCGCTCCTTATGGGCAGTGTTGCTAGTGACCCTCAGGGTCCTCCTTTATGATTTTTAATATCCCCAAGAACTACAGTTCCCAAAATGTTATAGCCTGAGAGATTGGCACACACCACCTTATGTGTAGTGCCAACGGGATCCCCAGTATCCCCCTTCTGTCTGCTCCTGTGACTTAAAAGTCACATAGACAATCTCCTAGTTATGGCTGGTGGCAGTGAACGTGTTCTAGCAACTATTGTCTAATTCCTGTATCGCAGGCTATGTCCATAGCCTCGGTAGTGCACAATAGGGGCATCCAAGTACCAACTTGGGGCCTCCCTTCTTTCTTCGCCATTACTAGCGTGGTTGTTCTTTGTCGTCCCGTCTTCTACCATACTGGGAGGGAGAGGCCTGTGTGTGTGTGTGTTTTGTCTTTGGCGAGAAGCCTTGGGTAGCCACACTTATTCTAGGACTTTTGCTTAGCTATTGTGTGGCTATACAAGGTTATGAGTAATGGCTTCATTTCTTGTTTGCATATTCAAAATGACAATGTCTACCTTAGTTGTTTTTACATCATGTTAACCTGATTCCTTTATAATACATGTAAATAAACACATATCCCCAAATCTATGGGGCATATAACAGATTAATGATCCATTCAAAAACAGTCCTGTTATCTCTCCGCATGTGAGCACTACTTGAAATACTTGCATGCTGGGCCTCTGGTGATTATCATTAACACCAATACAGTTTCTCTAAAATAGTACAACATTCTACACTTTTGTAATGTTCTAACTTTTTCGGCGGCCACCACACCCCTAGTTATATATGCCTTTGGTATTCCTGCCTAGGCTGCAGTGTGTCTGGGCATGCAGGAAGTAGGGGAGTTTTCCACCCCGGTGTCCTTTGTCTGCCAGAGTGCCTGAATAGGTCCAGCTCCACAAGGGGTCTGGCTGTCCTGTTTGGACAGCCAAACGCCCCTTTCTGTAAAATGCTGAGCGAGATTGCAGAGGAGTGTGTACTGTAACTCTTTAAAAGGTGAGGCTTCTAGAGTGAAAAGCAAGTTGACCACTGGAAGCTGAAGTAACCGAAGAAGACGACGACGACCAGAAGTGCCTGCAGACCCTTTGCAACACCGTGAAGCGACCACTGCTGTCCCGACCCTGTGCGAAAGAGGAGTTCCAAAGAGGACGACTCCTTTCCCTCTGGCTGGTGCGAACAACCAGTCCCAAGACAAACTTTGAAACAAGCCATCTCCCGAGGTCCTAGGAGTTTCCAGAGCTGCGGAACCCAGGAGACCTGCTGTCCATTTTGAGTGCATCATCGTGGAAAGGTTGAATCCATCCAAATCTTTTTCTGAACCCTTGAGGACACTACAGAGATCTGATCCAACTCGCCCAGACCCCTCATCAGAGCGTGGGACTGCAAGAAGCGAAGAAGATTGACTGGGCGATCAATGTTCTTTGTTGGTGCTGCAGAAAAGGTGCCAAGACAGCACAGAGAAACCAAAAAGCTGCTGACAAATCATGCTACATGTCCTGCTTCGAGACTGCTGCTAAGAGATCCCATCCATTGTCCTGCCTTCAGTCATCAGACCAAGGAATCTGGAGGTCGGGTCCAGAGCTTCAACATCGCGGAGCATCCAGCACGAATATTTTCTTCTAACCTAAGGTACTGTGGGGAAAAAGATATTGCTTACCCATTCCAAAAAGCCGCTCCAGAGCATTGGAGTGCATGCAGGGGTGTCCAGTGCAACCCCCTCTTACTTCAGACCCAAGCCGCTGCTTGTGTCCCTTCCTCGAGACTGTTTTAAGGTCTCCCTTGTTAGTTGTTATTCTGCTGCTTCAATAACACTAGAGACTGGAAGAAATCCCCAGGAACTCTTTATAATTCGCTGCTTGTCAAGACTTCAAGCCCTCTCCGAACTGCCCTTAGCTAGGGTTGTGTTTTGGGACTGAAACAACTTACTATGCGAAGAAACCCTCTCTAGAACCTTTAACCAAGCTCATGTTACATTATCTAACAATTTTCCTCCCTTTAAGTGATTTTACTATATGTATTTGTAGAGTAAATGCATTACCGTATAAACGGCTGAAAACCGCAAGAGTGCACAATAACCGATAATTTATTTTATTTCTTTATTTGGATTTGTAAAGCGCACTAACAGCCCAAAGGCATTGAGGCACTGTTGCAAGAATTTGTCTTAGATACAGTCAAGTTATTTCCTCATGGTTACAGTAAGCTTGCAGTAAAACCATCTTGGTAGAAAGTGTTGATAGTATCTTCCCGCATATACATACAATTTATAGAGCATTTGTTCAGAAAGTATTACGAGTTACATGATAGCAAGGCGGGAGTGTTCTTCTACGTAGGTGAGGTGCTTGAGAACTAGTTTAGATAAACAGCATCGTTTTTAGTGCTTTCCTGAATAATACAATATTGTCTTTTCCCTTTCTAACATTGCTACAAATGTAACCGCGAACAAACACAAAAGTGAAAGTGCCCCTTCGAAGTGCATTATCAAGTATTCATAAGTGTTACAGTATAAACGTCTTAAGTATTTAAAGTGATTTATGGTGTAAATATAATAAATATATACTTTTATATAACTTATAATTTTAAGTGCTTCTTTTATGTGCCTCTTTTCATATGTTTTGCAGGCCCCTGGCCACCATTCAAAACTAGGCCTGTTTTCATATGTTTTGCAGGCCACTGGCCACCATTCAAATCTAGGTGTGTTTTTACTTGTATTGCAGGTGCCTGGCCACCATTCAAACCCAGGCGTGTTTTTACATGCATTGCAGGCCCCTGGCCACCATTCAAATCTCGGTGTGTTTTACATGTATTGCAGGCCCTGGCCACCATTCAAATCTAGGTGTGTTTTTACATGCATTGCAGGCCCCAGGCCACCATTCAAATCTAGGTGTGTTTTACGTGTATTGCAGGCCCCTGGCCACCATTCAAATCTAGGTGCGTTTTTACTTGTATTGCAGGTCCCTGGTCACCATTCAAATCTAGGTGTGTTTTTATATGTAACGCAGGCCCCTGACCACAGCTCAAATCTAGGTATGATCTTATATGCTTAGCATACTCCCTACCTGCCCCCAACCCAGAGAAGATCCTTACCCCACCAGCCCACAACCACCCCGACACACAGACAATAGACCACCCACAATGACCAGTACCGCTCCCGATCGGGAGCACCAATTTTCAGAAACCCAAGCCCGAATAGGAACAAGTTACTTACCTGTAACTGTTGTTCTCCAGCATGGGTCTGGCATGGATTCACATGCTCATGAATATTCCCCGTCGTCAGGCTGGGAATCCTCGGTAAAGAAAAATCAGTATCAGTTTCGTTTCTGATCTGTCTTTCGTAGTAGTAACCAATTACTGATCTCTGTGTCATACTGACCACAGCCAATGACTGCCCTCTCCCTAAGCCCCGCCTCTGGCAGCCATCCTCAGATTTGGTAGCATGTAAAGTGGCAGTATGACCAAGTGAAGAGCCGCAGAGGGGTAGGCGGGAGGGTTCGCATGTGAATCCATGCCAGACCCATGCTGGAGAACAACAGTTACAGGTAAGTAACTTGTTCCTTCTCCAACATGGGGTCTCTGGCATGGATTCACATGCTCATGAATATAGGAATACATAGCAGTACACACATGCACAACCACAGGAGGTGGCAAAAGGCTCAACATTAAGCAATACAACAACTCAACATTAAGCATCTCTTACCTCCTCACCAGGCTCACCTTAAGCGAACAGGTTGCGCAGCACTGCTTGGCCGACCCTGGACTCCTCCCTGGAATCCCGATCGACGCAGTAGAATCTCGTGAAGGTGTGCATCGACCTCCACGTAGCAGCCCTGCAGATGTCCAGCCGGGGCACACCAGATAGGAACGCCCTTGTAGCAGCGATCGCTCTGGTCGAATGGGCTCTCGGACGGCCTGGCAGTGGTCGGTTAGCCAACCGGTGGCAGTGCATGAAGCAGCCAGAGAGCCATCTGGAAATAGAAGACTTCGAGAGAGCCTTCCCTTGATTCACAGGTCCAAAGTTCACAAACAGCTGTGATGTCCTCCGAAAACTCTTTGTGCGGTCAACGTAGAACTTCAGCGCTCTAGCCACATCCAGCGAGTGCAAAGTCCTCTCGGCCGGCGACGGAGGAGACGGGAAGAAAACCGGTAACACCAGGGGCTCGTTAAGATGGAAGTTCGACGGCACCTTGGGCATAAAGGAGGGGTGCGTCCTAAGAACCACCCTCGAGGCATGGAAAGTCAAGTACGGTGCTTTGCAGGATAGGGCCTGGATCTCTCCCACTCGTCGTGTGGAGGTAATGGCCACCAGGAATGCAGTCTTCCACAACACAAACTTCATCGGTGCGGAGTGCATCGGCTCGAATGGGGGCCCCATGAGCCTGGTCAGCACCACAGGGCCGGGGCCTTCACCGGCGGGAACGACCGGAACAGTCCTTTCCTAAACTCTTTTACCAGTCGATGGGACCACAGGGACGTCCGTCCTGTGGTTCTGGTATATCTGGAGATCGCCGCCAGATGAATCTTAATGGAGGCATGGGCCAGCCCAGCCTTTGCCAGCGATAGCAGGTACGGCAGCACTTGAGGGGCCGTAATCCGTAGGGGGTTGATCTTCTGTGCTCGGCACCAGATAGAGAACCTCTTCCACTTGTGACCGTAGCATTTGAGAGTCGAGGACGCCCTGGCCTTTGCAAGAACTTCTCTGCAGTCGGCCGTTATATCGTACCCTCCAAACTCTTGCGCTGCAGGAGCCAAGCCTGCAGGTTCAGCGACGCCGGGTCGTGGTGGAAGATGGCGCCTCCTTCTCTGGAGAGAAGATCCGCGTCCGCCGACAGCTTGATGGATGGGGACGTTGACAAGTCCAGAAGGTCCGGGAACCAGATCTGCCTCGGCCACGCCGGTGCGACGAGGATCATCCTGCACCGGGAGCTCTTGAGCTGGTTGATGAGTCGAAGCAGCAACGGCAACGGAGGGAACGCATATAGGTATAGGCCGTCCCAGGGGAACGAGAACGCATCGCCCATGCTTCTCGGCTGGGGGAACCTGCTGGCGAACCTCTGGCACTTCGAGTTTGTCGCTGTTGCGAACAGGTCGATTTGGGGTTTGCCCCATCGTCGGAAGAGTTGATCCACCTGATCCTGGCGCAGCTCCCTGCTGAGCGAGTCGGCGATGGTGTTTCTTTCTCCTGCCAGGTGGAAGGGAACCAGGAACATCCCCTGGGCGACCGCCCAGTGCCACAGATCCTGTGCCTCCTTGGATAGGGCTGGGGATCTGGTGCCTCCCTGCTTCCGTATGTAAAACATTGTCGTGGTGTTGTCCGTGAAGATCCGCACCACCTTGCCCTTGAGCGACGGGAGGAACGATTTGAGAGCCCAGAACACGGCTTGGAGTTCCAGGATGTTGATGTGCAGGAGCTTCTCCTCCGGGAGCCAGAGGCCTCTTGCGTGGAGATCTCCGGTGTGGGCGCCCCAACCTTCCAGGGAAGCGTCCGTCGTCACCGTCTCCTGGTACGCCGGCGTCTGAAAGTCCTTGTCTGCCATGAGGTGCGCTCGAACGCCCCACCACTGAATCGCCCGCCAGAACACCTCGTTGAGGGGGACCCTGTCTTCGAAGGTGCCCGTTGCCTGCATCCAACGGGCGTCGAGAAATTCTTGAAGAGGGCGCATCCGTAGTCTGCAGAGGCGCACTAGGTAGATGCAAGAGGACATCATCCCCAGGAGGCACTTGATGGACCTCACCCTGGCCACGTCCGTGGCTAGCAGGCGCTGCACTTTGCCCAGAATGGTCTTCGTCCGTTCTTCCGACGGTGCTGCCAGGCACCTCACTGTATCGAGCTTCGCTCCCAGAAACAGGGCCACCTGCGACGGCACCAGGTGGGACTTTGGGTAATTTATGGCGAATCCCAGGTCTGTGAGTAGCTGGATGGTCCTCGCAGTGTGTTCGACGGCGAGTTCCCTCGTCCTCGAGCGGATGAGCCAGTCGTCCAGGTAGGGGTACACGTGAATCACCTGCAGGCGCAGCCGCGCCGCCACAGGTGCTAGGCACTTGGTAAAGACCCTGGGGGCCGACTTTAATCCGAACGGCAGTGCTCTGAATTGGTAGTGGCGTCCCTGGACGACGAACCTGAGGAACTTTCGGTGACTTTTGAGGATGGGAACGCTTGGAGGTGGTGGCCTTGCCGCCCTGGCCACCTTGGATGGAACGTGAGGGCACTTCTTCAGGAATTCGATCTCTTGCTAGGGTATCCAGCACCCAACGGTCAGTGGAGATGGATTTCCACACGTCGACGAACTTCGTCAGCCGGCCTCCCACCGGGGTGCTTCAGTGGGGGCCCGACGCCACGCCGACGAGACCCTCCCTGCTTGCCGCAACCCCTGTAGGCCTCCTGAGACGAGGAGCATGCCGCCTGGCGGTAGGACGACAAGCCACCGCTGGATCCCTTGGAGGCCCGCTGTCTGCCTCCGGAGCTCCGAAAGGGCCGTCGTTGCTGAAGGGCTCCTAGGGCGCGGGTGGAAGTATGCATCCTCCAGGTCCAGCGACGATAGAAAGTCGCCTACCTCCAGCTGTCCCAGCACGTGCTGGAGGGTGACCATCCTGAACTTTTGTGACCTGATGTATTTGTTCAAACGACGAAGGTCCAGGATGGGGCGCCAGCTGCCCGTCTTCTTCCTGACAAGGAAGTACCTTGAGTACGCCCCGGAGCCTCTTCGGGACGAGCTCGATGGCGCCTTGTCTGAGCATCGCCCGTACTTCCAACAGCAGTTGTGGGATGTGATTTTCCTTCCTGGCCACAACTTTATGGCTTGGAGGGATTCGTCCACCGCCTTCCTGAACAAGTTGCTGCCGTCGAACGGCATGTCCAACACCCTGGTCTGGACGTCCTGACGGAAGTCGGTCGCCCGGAGCCAAACCTGTCGTCTTAGGCAAACTCCGTTGCCCAGCTGGCGGAACCCGGTATCGGCAATATCGGTTGCCACCGTTATGGCGTGGTCCGACGCCACCTCGCCTTCTTGAAGTATCTCCAGGGCCTCGGACCTCTTGTCGTCCGGTAGGAAGTCCAATATGGGGGCCAGCTTAAACCAGAGCTCCGGGCCACGATCGCCAGGGCGTTGGCCGCTTTGATCGTCGTCGCCGCCGACGAAATGACCCATCGCCCCATGGCGTCCAACTTCTTTCCCTCGCCGTCCGGCGGGGAATTCGACGTTGAGGCTCCTGAGCCCGCCGCTTTCTTCTTCGCCGCTGCCGAGACGACCGAGTCTGGCGTTGGCTGGGCCCTGAGGCACAGGGGAGCGGTCTCGGGGACCCGGTACTACTTCTCGTACCGGTCCCGTTTGGCTGGTGGTGTGGAGGGGTTCTTGAGTAACGACAGGCCCCCCTCCCAGATGTCATCGATTAGAGGTACCGCGATGACAGTCTTCCTCTTGGCCTCCCGGCGCTGATAGAGGAAACCTTCCTTTTTCTGCTCCTCCGGGCAGAGCTGGAACAATTCGGACGCCCTGGCGATCATGGCGTGGAACGAGCCAATCTCGTCGGGCGGAGAGGCCCGTGCGATGGGAGACCCGTTCAGTCGTCGTCGCCGTCAGAACCCGCCGTCGAGCCCACCGCACCGTCATCTCCCGACTCGTGGGAGGATGAGGAGGGAACTGTAGGCCTTACGGGGGCGAACGGAGGAGAGGGTTGGATCCTCCGTCGTTTGTTCTGAGGACTTCCCGACGGGCCAGGTTGCGGGTCCTCCGGCCTGGGCCGTGGTAATCTCGTCCTTATCTCAAAGCATAAGGACAGGATCGCAAACAAAATGGCCGACGAGCTATCCTGAGGCCTAGGTTCCGGCTGTGCCGGAAGGGAGGGCTGCTCTTCCTCGCCATCGTCGTCTTCCTCGGTTATCTCCCGAGGATCTTCCTTGCGGGACCGAACCCTCTCGAATTGAACTTCGAGATCCCTCACGACCCCGGTCAGTTCCCCCTCCGAGGCTGACTCCGAGCTCGAGGAGGCTACCGTGCCCCCCACCCCTTTTTCCATCACGGGGGCCTTGACGATGGGCTGAAAAGAGGATTCCCTCCTTGGCGGCAGGGAAAGTCTAGTCCCGGAGGCAGTCTCCGCTGGCGGGGTCTCTGCCGGCTTGGCCAGAGTCGCCGCGATCGCCTCGATAGAGGCCTTTGCCTGCTGGGTAGGAGCCCTCACCACCTTAGGTGCGTCCTGGGCCTTCACTTTAGGGGGAGGGGCGACGCCTCGCTCCCCCTCTTCCGAGATCGGACGGGGCTTCTCCCGAAGCTTACCCGGGGTCTCGGACTTCCATTTCCCCGAACCGGAGCGCTGGCTCGTGGTTGACGGTGCTGGGGAAGGTGCGCCCTGCCTGGCGACCGAAGAGCCCGACCTTTCGGCGCTCCCGGAGCCAGCGGACTCGCAGCGCTTGGCCTGGTGTTGGGCCCCCGTCGCCGGGGCGCCCTCACAGGACTTAGAAGCCCGCTCGGACCCTTTCTTCTTCTTCTCACCCGTTGAGCCCTTCTCCAACCAGCTGGCAAGACGGGATCGACGGTCCCTCGTGGTCCGCTCCGACAAGTTCTTGCAGAACTGGCAGTCCTTCTCTACATGAGTCTTGTCCCCATGAAGACAGTAGAGGCATCGCAAATGTTCGTCCTCCTTAAACACATTCTGCAACCGGCATCCAGGGCAGCTGCGAAACAGCTTGGGTCCGGGTGACGAACTTGCGTCCTGGGCCATCTCGAAGTAGGCCGCAAATCTTCTGGAATCCTCCAAGAAGTTGATTCGACGAAATCTTCACCCTTGAGGGGCGTAGGAAAATCCCGCAATGGGTCCCCGTTAACGGAAGAAGAAACGGTGGAGCTTGAGGCTCGATTAACCGAAAAAATGTGAGAATTCACCTGAAAAAGCGCGAAACACGCAGCAAAAGCTCGAGAGCTAAGCACGAGGACTCCCAACACTTGAACGTGTGGTAAAAATCTGAGGATGGCTGCCAGAGGCGGGGCTTAGGGAGAGGGCAGTCATTGGCTGTGGTCAGTATGACACAGAGATCAGTGATTGGTTACTACTATGAAAGACAGATCAGAAACTAAACTGATACTGATTTTTCTTTACCGAGGATTCCCAGCCTGACGACGGGGAATATTCATGAGCATGTGAATCCATGCCAGACCCCATGCTGGAGAACTAGATCTCAACAACCACCATCCCCACCCTATCGCGCAACAGAAACACATGTGCCAGTTGCAAATGGCCCATGTGCTCCCACACCCACAAGACATTCCGCCATCCACGTTCCTCCCAAAGGCAGGTCTCGACCCCCTGCATACAAACTCACAAACCACGGCTCCCAAATCCACCATATACCTGAAGACTCCCTGCCCCTGGGAGTACAGGAACAAACGCCTAGCTTGTCGCCTACTCACTTGCCAAAAAAAACCCCACTAACTACCACCCCAACCATCAACCGGAGAAACGAACGTCTGAACTCCAGAACAAAGAATCCTTCAACGACCAGAAATCCACACACACTGACAAGTACCAGTTCACCTCCCCACCTTATCGCCCACACTAGCCCATTGGCGACGACAAACCCCCACACAAAACTACACAAGGCAATAAGAGGCAACATCCGCTCAGCCATAGAACCCAAGCCAGAAATTGAAACCCTATTAAAACCTAATTCCATGAAAATCAACACTTCAGAGAATGTGAAAACAGACACCACAACCTACCTCAAGGGAGCCCTTATCAACGCCAGATCCCTCTTGGCACATGTCTTGGATATCATAGACCTTATCACCACTAACAGCCTAGACTTCCTTGCAATCACAGAAACCTGGATGCACCCAGCAGCCAGCCCTGCCCTCTCCTTGGCCATTCCGGAGGGTTATACCATCCTTAGGAAAGACAGATCGGTATCCAAATGTAACGCTCACCTGATTCCCATAGAGGCGCCGGTCTTGACTGGGCGTATACCGTATCTTCAAAGGTGATGTGTAACACACGGCTGGCTCTTTGGGCTGGACCTCTGTGCACTGTATGTTTGACTCGAAGGGTAAGATGTCTGCAGATAGAAAATATGGGATTAATGAACTGGGTTATTGAATGTCTCTCTCTTCTTCCCTTTCTCTTCTCCTGTAGGACCCCGAAGGTTAACGCTCTCACCTTAGGTAAGTGAACGCCGTGCTCTCCATCTGCCTCGGGGCAGGGTGCTGTAACCAGTTTCTTCACTGGATAAGGGGAGCAGGCCTCTTGACTTCAGAGGACTGCTGTCTGTCGTTTACTGCACGAACGGTAAGTTTCGAGTAATTCTAATGTCTTTAAAGTCTTTAGTAATGATGTCTCTTGTTTTGCAGGGTTCCGGCGATGGCGGATGACGGGCTGAAGTGAGTTGAAGATGGAGCCCGTGTGATGAATAGAAGCGCCTGGAAGCACGTAAGTAAGCACTTGTTGCCTGCTTCACGATGCGCTCTAACTGTCTTTTTATTTTGCAGGTACAAGTTCGGAGCGGCTGCAGGGTGCCGGAATACCCACTGGGTTAGATGTGGAAAGGAGTAATGGCACGTGAGTATTAAAGTTCCCCAATGTCTTTAAACGCACCTTGTTTTGTCTTTCAGATGCGGGATGCAGCGCCGAAGGCCTCCGGAGCGTGCAAAGAGTTGGTAAGCTTTTGTCTTTCAGATGCCGGAATGCACTGTGAAGACCTCCGGAGCGCACGAAGAGTAGGTAAGCCTTTGTCTTTCAGAATGCAGCGCGAGGCGTTGGTGACAGCCGATGGCCCAGGTAAGTGAAGAGCTGTCACTGAAGACCGTAATGCTAACCTGTTCTTTCTTGTCTTTATAGGTGTTGCTGAAGACTGGATTCAGGATGGTAAGCCTTTTTCCTTAGGCCCAGGATCAGATGCAGAAGACACGATGAGCGTTCTGCTGCAGAGGATGCAGAATAACACAAAGCAAGATTCATCCATCGGGTGTGGTTTAAATAGCCTCCTGTAGTGCTTAGGTGTCTCCTTGCACAGCCACGCCTAGGTAAGAAAAGAGTTCCTGCTTTCCAGAAGAGTTCCAGTGTTCTGAACCTAGGGAGTGGCTCCTGCCCCACCCAACAGGAAAAGTAGTTCCAAACAGAAGAGGATCAGAGGCTCAACTGGCAGGCAAGTAAGCAGCATGATCTGCTGCAGGTAAGTCCACCCAAGCATTATGAGCCCGGCGCTTCCAGCGCTGTGTCTGGGCATATTTATGATCCTGGTGCCACTGGCGCCAAAAGACTGGGTCCAAAAGGTCCCAATTGGGACTGGTTGGCACTCGGAACCTGTGTTATGAATCTGCTTCCAAGGGAGTTGGGAAAACCCTGACCTTTTGGAAGCAGGGATCATGACAGTACCTCCCCTCAAGGCCCCTCCCAAACCGGGCTTCTCCGGGGGTTTTGGCTTGTCAGGAAATGTTCGGTGAAATCTTTTGATTAGGCGAGGAGCGTGGACATATTCAGCAGGTTCCCAGGATCTCTCTTGGAGGCCGTAGCCTTTCCAGTCAATTAGGTAAAATAGTTTAGATTTGGAGATCTTGGAGTCCAGAATGCTTTTGACTTCTAACTCGAGTTCCCCCATCAACTAGGATAGGTTTTGGAGATTTAGTTAGTCGGGTTTGAGGTTGCACGGGTTTTAATAGAGAGACGTGGAAGACCGGATGTATCTTCATGTGCGGGGGCAAGTCCAACTTGACCGCTACTGGGTTTGCTATGGTAGTGATGGAATAGGGACCAAGGTATCTTGGGTTGAATGTGCGTGGCCCTTTTAGAGGTAGATATTTGGTGGATAACCAGACTTGATCCCCTACTCGATATTGAGGGGCTTCCTTCCGATGTTGATCTGCTCCTTTCTTGTATTGTTCTTTAGCCCTTTGAAGGTGAGAAACAGCTTCCTTAAAGGCTTGGGTGATTGTAGAATGCAGGTAGTCTACTGCTGGTGTTTCAAGATCTTGGAGGGGATCCAACTCCGAGGTTCGAGGGTGACTGCCGTACAAAAGAAAAAACAGGGTTTTCCCAGTTCCCGAATGGACAGAGTTATTGTAGGCATATTCGGCTATCCAAAGGATGTCTTTCCAAGTTTTTTCAGTTTGTTGCAGCATGCAGCGTAAATACTGTTCCAGAGTTTGATTTGTCCTCTCGGTTTGTCCGTCGGTCTAAGGGTGGTGACTGGTCGATAGTCTCACATCAATTTGAGCCGACCGACAGCAACTTCGCCAAAAATGAGAAATAAATTGACTACCTCGATCCGAAATTAGAACCGAAGGAAAACCGTGCAGTCGGACGATGTTTTCGAGAAATTCTCGGGCCAGAGTTGCTGCTGTTGGCAAGCCTTTGAGCGGAATGAAATGCGCCATCTTGGAGAATAAGTCCACGATTACTAGAATCTAGTAATTCTAATGTCTTTAAAGTCTTTAGTAATGATGTCTCTTGTTTTGCAGGGTTCCGGCGATTACTAGAATCGTATTGTATCCGGAGCATGGAGGTAGATCGGTGACGAAGTCCATAGAAAGCGTATGCCAAGGGCGAGGTGGGATGTCAATAGGGCGTAAGAGGCCTGCTGGTCTTTCCTTTTGACTCTTGTTTTGGGCGCATACTCTACAGGACATTATAAAGTCTCTGATATCTTTTTTCCAAGACGGCCACCAGAAGTAGCGCTTGATCTTTTCTGAAGTCTTGGCTATACCGGGATGTCCTTCCATTAAAGAATCGTGATAACAAGAGATTACTTCTTTCTGTAAATCTGTGCTGGGTAGGTATAATCGTTCTTGGAAATACAATAAGTTGTCCTTTACTACAAACTCCTTTCCTTGCAGATGCCAATTCTGTATGTCTGCTGGAGTTACAAGTTGCCTGGCTTTATCCTTAACTTCCTCTATGGATTGTGTGGCGATTACACCCAGAATTCTTTGTTCGGGAATGATTGGTACAGGTTTAGGGTTGATCAAGTGTTCTTCCACTCCCATCCGAGAAAGGGCATCAGCTTTACCGTTTTTTGTACCAGTTCGATAGGTAATTATGAAGTCAAACTCGGCAAAGAATAATGCCCAACGGAGTTGTCTAGAGGATTGGGCTTTTGCGGTTTTCAAATATTGCAGGTTTCGGTGATCCGTAATCACAGTAACGGTGTGTCGGGCCCCCAGCAGATAATGCCGCCAAGCCTTAAAGGCAGACTTGATAGCCAGAAGTTCCTTGTCAGTAATCGTGTAATTGATTTCAGGAGGTGAGAATTTGCGGGACCAAAATGCCACGGGATGCAACTGATTGGTTACCGGGTCCTTTTGTGATAGAACTGCCCCCCATGGCAAGGCTTGAAGCATCAGTTTCCACGATGTAGGGGAGTTCGGGGCGAGGGTGTTTTAAGATTGGTGCAGAGATAAATTTAGTCTTCAAATCCTGGAAAGCTTGTTCCGCCTCGGTAGACCATTCAAAACGTTTGTTTTTCTTTAACAAGGCAGTGATGGGCTGGACTATTCGAGAGAATTCGGGGATAAACCTGCGGTAAAAGTTAGCGAAGCCTAACATGCTTTGCACACCTTTTACGGAGGATGGTGATGGCCATTTGAGAACTGCATCGACCTTCTTTGAATCCATACGCACTCCGCCAGGTGATAATATGAATCCCAAGAATTCAACTTCAGTCACGTTGAAAACACATTTTTCCAACTTAGCGAAAAGTTTGTGTTGACGCAATCTTTCGAGGACCATTTTCACGTGTTTCCGATGTTCAGATTCCGATGAAGAATAAACGAGGATGTCGTCAATGTAAACAACAACACACACATCTATGAGCTCTCTGAGGACATCGTTCATAAAATATTGAAAGGCGGCCGGGGCATTGCAAAGTCCGAAGGGCATGACCTGATATTCAAATAGCCCATACTTGGTGCGGAAGGCCGTCTTCCATTCATCGCCCTCTTTTACTCGTACCAAGTGGTAAGCTCCTCGAAGATCCAGCTTTGTATATATGCATGCTTTTCTGACTTGGTCCAGGAGTTCAGGGATCAAAGGTAAAGGATATCTATTCTTAACGGTGATCTGGTTCAGGGAGCGATAATCTATACAAGTTCTAAGGTCTCCTTCCTTTTTTGGAACGAAGAACAAAGCTGAAGAAGCAGGGGACTTGGAAGGACGAATAAACCCATTTGCCAGGTATTGATCCAGGTATTGTCGAAGGTGAAGGTTCTCAGGCTCGGTGAGGGCATAAATTCTACTACAAGGAGGAGTAGATCCAGGTATCAGGTCTATCTGGCAATCATAAGACCTATGAGGAGGTAGAGAGTTAGCCTGATCCTTCCGGAAAACATCTTGGTATTCGGGAGGTTACTGGGGAGTCTCTGAAGAAATTGCTGCCAGTGCAACACCAGGTGGAGGGTGACAAGTAGAGACACATTCTGGAAACTGGACCGTTCTTGCTCGCCAATCGATCAGAGGATTGTGTTTCTCTAACCAAGGTATTCCTAGAATAATCTGAAACTGAGGGGCCTTGATCACATCGAATACGATCTTCTCATGGTGTCCATCGTGACTTATTAGCGTCACTTCTTGAGTGGTATGCATTACTGGCCCGGAGGCTATCTCCGTACCATCCACCGTAGTAATGACGTCCTTTACAGCCTTGGGACAAAGAGTTAGATTCATCCTCAAAACCATTTCATGATCCACATAATTGCCGATGGCACCGCTGTCGACGTAAGCTTCAATTGCATGTAATCGATCCGGATTATCAGGGCTAATGAGGACCATAGGTATCACGAAATGCGAGGTCACGGAACTGGTTTTCACGCTCGGCAAGAGGACCTCTATTCTTGTCGGGCAAGGTCGTTTCCCTGCTCAGAGTTTGTAACTTTGGTAACTGCAGCTCCTACTGCCTTCTTAGCAGGTTTCACCGGACAGTCTCGAAGAAAGTGCCCTGAGTTTCCGCAATAGAGGCATAATTGCAACTGTTTTCTCCTTTCCCGCTCCTTTTGTGTTAGAGGACCTTTCAGACCCCCTATTTGCATGGGTTCCCCGGAGTCTACTCCTTTGGAAGGAGTTGGCGGTTTGGAAAATACTCGAGCATCAAACTTGGAACGATCGGCCTTCCTGTTCTGCAGTCTGTGATCTATTTGAACGACTAAGTCTATATAGTCCGAACAATCTTGTGGGGGATTCACTCCTTGGGCTAACACATCTTTGAGCTCTCCACGTAGACCTCTATAAAACAGCGTAATCCTTTTGTCCTCAGGCCATTGAGTTTCCACTATCAGTCTGTTGAAAGACGCAATATAAGCCAAAAGGTCTTGATTACCTTGTCGCAACGAAAGAAGCTCATTGTCCAAGGCCTGCCCCTGTGAATGTCTTGCGAACAGTTTTTCCATACTGAGCTGAAAAGCTTGAAAATAATGGAGGACCGGATCATCTTGATTTACTAGAGGAATCGACCAGTCTGCCGCATTGCCACTAAGGTACGAAAGCACGAAAGCTACTTTAGCTTGATCAGTTGGAAAGGCTGCTGGCCGGCATAAGAAATGCAACCGGCACTGATTGATAAATACTGCAAACCTCTTTGGGTCACCAGAAAATCGTTCGGGCGGAGCCAGAGGTACATTCCCAGGTAGGTTGATCTGCACTGGATTCATAGAGGATGTAGAAGGAAGATTTCCCCCAGATGCGGGTAACGGGGTCTGTCCGGCTTGTGACTGTAGCAATTGTCTAGCGAGATCATCTGTTCGCTCCTTGGAAATAATCAGTTCCCTTCTTAGAGCGTTCGTTTCCTGACGGGCCGCATGCACTTCTGCCCTTAGTTCCCCAAGTAACTGGGCTAGTTGGTCGGTATCCGAGGTTTCCATAGCGCCTGGACGGGAGTTTTGTGGTAGGCTTTGCGTTCTGTAACGCTCACCTGATTCCCATAGAGGCGCCGGTCTTGACTGGGCGTATACCGTATCTTCAAAGGTGATGTGTAACACACGGCTGGCTCTTTGGGCTGGACCTCTGTGCACTGTATGTTTGACTCGAAGGGTAAGATGTCTGCAGATAGAAAATATGGGATTAATGAACTGGGTTATTGAATGTCTTTCTCTTCTTCCCTTTCTCTTCTCCTGTAGGACCCCGAAAGTTAACGCTCTCACCTTAGGTAAGTGAACGCCGTGCTCTCCATCTGCCTCGGGGCAGGGTGCTGTAACCAGTTTCTTCACTGGATAAGGGGAGCAGGCCTCTTGACTTCAGAGGACTGCTGTCCGTCGTTTACTGCACGAACGGTAAGTTTCGAGTAATTCTAATGTCTTTAAAGTCTTTAGTAATGATGTCTCTTGTTTTGCAGGGTTCCGGCGATGGTGGATGACGGGCTGAAGTGAGTTGAAGATGGAGCCCGTGTGATGAATAGAAGCGCCTGGAAGCACGTAAGTAAGCGCTTGTTGCCTGCTTCACGATGCGCTCTAACTGTCTTTTTATTTTGCAGGTACAAGTTCGGAGCGGCTGCAGGGTGCCGGAATACCCACTGGGTTAGATGTGGAAAGGAGTAATGGCACGTGAGTATTAAAGTTCCCCAATGTCTTTAAACGCACCTTGTTTTGTCTTTCAGATGCGGGATGCAGCGCCGAAGGCCTCCGGAGCGTGCGAAGAGTTGGTAAGCTTTTGTCTTTCAGATGCCGGAATGCACTGTGAAGACCTCCGGAGCGCACGAAGAGTAGGTAAGCCTTTGTCTTTCAGAATGCAGCGCGAGGCGTTGGTGACAGCCGATGGCCCAGGTAAGTGAAGAGCTGTCACTGAAGACCGTAATGCTAACCTGTTCTTTCTTGTCTTTATAGGTGTTGCTGAAGACTGGATTCAGGATGGTAAGCCTTTTTCCTTAGGCCCAGGATCAGATGCAGAAGACACGATGAGCGTTCTGCTGCAGAGGATGCAGAATAACGCAAAGCAAGATTCATCCATCGGGTGTGGTTTAAATAGCCTCCTGTAGTGCTTAGGTGTCTCCTTCCACAGCCACGCCTAGGGAAGAAAAGAGTTCCTGCTTTCCAGAAGAGTTCCAGTGTTCTGAACCTAGGGAGTGGCTCCTGCCCCACCCAACAGGAAAAGTAGTTCCAAACAGAAGAGGATCAGAGGCTCAACTGGCAGGCAAGTAAGCAGCATGGTCTGCTGCAGATAAGTCCACCCAAGCATTATGAGCCCGGCGCTTCCAGCGCTGGGACTGGGCATATTTATGATCCTGGTGCCACTGGCGCCAGGACTGGGTCCAAAAGGTCCCAATTGGGACTGGTTGGCACTCGGAACCTGTGTTATGAATCTGCTTCCAAGGGAGTTGGGAAAACCCTGACCTTTTGGAAGCAGGGATCATGACACCAAAGGAGGCAGAGTAGCAATTATCTCCCAAAACAATCTCCGATTGAGAGAAACCGTGATTCAAGCCATCCCATCGGGAGAACTCATCTCACTGAAAATCTCCCCATCTGCCACAACCACCCTTACTCTCCCACCTAATCTAGAGACCCCCAGGCCTTCTGCCATCATTTGAGGAAGACATAGCTCAACTCCTCGCAACCAACACCA
The DNA here is from genome assembly GCF_040938575.1 of Ambystoma mexicanum. NCBI lineage: Eukaryota > Metazoa > Chordata > Amphibia > Caudata > Ambystomatidae > Ambystoma > Ambystoma mexicanum. Next base: position 264,869,119 of record NC_090934.1, read on the forward strand.
AGCCCCTATCAAAAATCATCATCTTGGGGGACTTCAATCTAGGTCTTAACGACCCATCTGAATCCCAGGCACTCGCCCTTGCAAATACCATTGAAGCTCAAGGCTTCACCCAACGAATATCAAACCCCACACATGACAAAGGTCACATATTGGACTGGCTAGCAGACCTCAATTGCAACACTAATACACTAGCCAACCATCCATGCCCGTGGTCAGACCACAAGGTCACAGAATTCTCAATCTGCAATGCAGTCCACTCAATCTTCACATCGCAATTCACCAAGGCGACACTTTCAAGAAACTCTCGTAACATCACACCAGACAATATGCTCCCCAGGATACTACCGCTCACTGCCCACCACCTTAATACCAGCTCTGATCCCACCTACATGGTGATACTATACACCCAAACCTTCCAGGCAGTGATCAATGAAGTTGCTCCGCTAGGCATCCGCAAAGCCAAACCAATAGCCCACTTAAACTCCTGATAAGCCTCAAAGATCTGCAAACCGCAAAAAGTACGGCTGAGAGCGCTTGGAAAAAAACGCCCACTCACACAAACAAACTGCACTACAACACACTAGCCGGAGAATACATACAAACCACCATCCAAATGAAAGGCAACTCATACAATCTAAGAATTGAAAATGCTAACTCAAGAGAGCTCTTCACCATACTACGTGAACTCGAATCACGATCCCCATCCCCTGATCATTGCATCAAAGATCAACCCTGGTGCCTGGACATCTGAAATGTGCTCATCAGCAAAAAGTGCCCTACTCCAAAACAAAATCAACACTAAAAAATCCAAACGTGGGTGACCACCAGGGGGCGTGCGGATGCAGGAAGCCTCTCTGTGATCCTTGTAAACCATGGTCCCAAAAAGTGGTCCGAGCCCCCACTTTTGAACCCTGCCCCCTGCAGACCGGACAATGAGGTGAGGGAACCCATGTAGCAGCTGTGACTCCAACTGCGAGCGAAATCGGCCTGGAAATTGTTGTGCTGCAGCCCCCCAACATCGCAGGGAAAGTGAAAGTACAGACCTTGCTTCCTGCGTAGGAAAGAAGCGGACCAGGAATGAGACGATGGTGCTGGGAGCACGGGAGACGCTGCAGCGAGGGAGAGCGGGGAGGTAAACCAGTACCCCCTCCTCCTCATCCCATACGGTACCCGCTCTGACGGCGGTGGAAGGAACCAGGGGTTGCCGGCTGGAGCTTAGGAGCCAGCCCGCCTGGAAACAGAAACGTTCCAGAAGGAGGCCACAGGCAGACAACCAAAAGAGCGTTTAAGAGCAAGGGAAGAGGACCCAAAGTTCGAGTCCTCCCGTCCCCTGCACACTCTTGGACTACGCAACAAGGGCGTAGATTCTTAAGAATATAGGTAGCAATATTCGTTCTTAAGCACTCTTTAGAGAATAGATTCTACAAAATTTATAATATCGAACAGAAGAACAATGGTTTCTGCATTTTAGGTGTACAGGGATGAAGTGAACACCTATTTATTTATACATTAAAAAAATGTAGTGAAGACAGGAGAAATCGCATAACAACATTATAATGTCAACATAATCAAAAGTTGATGGAAATTCCACTCTCAATGGCTTGACACGTTTCGAGGTGATACCTCTTCTTCAGAAGCCTCTGTGGATCTACTGTCTAATCAAAATACATTCAGGGAAAGAAATCAACAGAAAGTATACTTGTAAGTTTGTCAACCAAATAAACAACAAGTAGCATTACTTCATTTAAATTAAATATCTACACGTTATGTGTTAAACAGTGCAAACATTCAATTTAGTTTGACCATAGAACTATCTGGCCATGTTTTTTTGCCATGTTTTTTTAAAAACTTCAAAACACTGTCTAGTATAATCCCGTGCACCTCTCATGGGAATCCAACCAATTAGAGTATCATTAGTAATCTAAAAATGGAAGCTATAATGATGGCTTCTAAAATTCAATTCAACAAATGAAACATATTCGATTTTAAGGGCATATTCAACCAGTGTAGATTTACTGTTAAGCATGGTAAATACAAACTACACATAAAAGAAGGGTTTTTTTCACAAAGAGGATATTATACATAAAAAAAGTACTGACCTATTAAGGTTTAATGTTGTAGCAGAAAAGCCATCTATGGCGAAAAATAAGTCGAAGTGGACATGCTTGCAGTGCCAAGACTTCGATTTAGGTGTTTTCTTGGTACAGAAAAGTACTTCAATACTTCCGGTAATCTCTGTGGATAGCAATGTTAATGTATGGGTCACTGTGTGTGACTAAATATCTATTCACAAGTACAATAATGCGTTTGTTAGTAAGGAAATGACCATATACCTGCTATAATTAGTGCGACAGAGCACGCGGGTATGTTGCGACAGGGTTCAATGTCCAGCGGATGTGCAGGATTTATCTGTGTTGCATCTAACGTAGCAGGAAGAACGGGTGCAGATAGATCCGGGAACTCGTAAGTGCGAATGCTTTCTGTGGAGGACAGTGTGGTGCTAGTGAGTATTCAAGATCATATGGATCATTGATCACACGGTCAAAAACGTGTATAGTATTTTATACATAGCGTGTACCTGTACAGCTTCTAAGTACTTCCAGTTGTACTTCTCTCTGCTCGTTGTTTGCACGGTGCCCATGGAAACGAGGGACCGTGTTCAAACAGCCTAGTATTTGGCGGGCTAAATTCTGGGGGTAGAGATCAACAACGGACTAACCCGATGTTTGAGGAATGTGGCGGCCATCTTAAGCTATGTAAAAAGACCCTGTTAGTAAAGGTGGTTTACATGTGTAAAATTCTGCAAGTCATCTTCTGACAACATAATCAAAATTCTATTAAGAATAGCATAAGTTTAAACAATACGATGATAACAGTAACGGTCGAAAGACAAAGTTATTTTACCCAGCATTTTTTACACGTGGTACTATTTATGTGTATGGTACTTCTGTATCGTTCGAGTGTATTCAAACATCACAATATGTCCATTTACATCCCTTTATCTAATTAGCTGGACAATCTGATACATGGTACCAGATGTCCTCACATTCTTGGTTATGCACACTGTTTACTTGTTCAATATTACAAGTGGCGAATGTACATTGCTGTAAATTCCATCATATACTACGAATAACAATGCTAAGTCCTAGCATGCAATAATGTATAAAAATATGTATACTATGTAGCGTAGCTTGAAGACTGTTCTTCAATGGCTATGACCACTTGATTAGTGCTGCTGATCTATCAAATGTCTAGTTATTTCAATAGGGTGCCCTTGTGATCTTAATTATCCCATTCATTAGGCAGTCAGTTGTGGGGACGTTGCTGTCTTCCCATATCCAAAAGCATAATGAATTATTGGTGCATGGTTTCTACAGGACAGAAATTTCTAAAAATTAAAAAGTATCTAAATGAAGCAGTTCAAGAATGTATCCTCGTTGAGACCCCTTGGGTATTTGGTGTCTAGAAGGTATATCCAATATTTTTCTCTTTGTGCCAATAGTCTTATGTAGTTGCCACCTCGTTGTGGTTTGCTTAAAACTTCAACGACCTGGAATCTTAATTGACTGATGTTATGTTTTGCTTCCATAAAATGTCTGGCTACTGGTGATTTCTGGTTTTGGCACCGAATGGTGGACTTGTGCTCTGATATTCGTTCTTTCAAAGACCTTGTAGTCTGTCCAATGTATAATTTACCACAAGGGCATTTCAGAGCGTATATGACGCCTGCTGTTATACAGGTGGCGAAGCTTCTGATCTTTATCTTTTTGCCTGTTGATGGGTGAGAGATGGTATTACCCTTAATTACATTGTTGCAATTGGTACAATTAAGACATGGAAAAGTGCCCATTTTTTTAGTCTGTAAAGGCATCTGTTTATCCTTATTTGGTCTTTCAGCTTTCACGAGTCTGTCCCTAAGGTTGCGGCCCCTTCTAAACGCCATCATTGGTACTCTTGGGAAGAGTTCTTTCAGGTGTTCATCACTTTGTAGTAAAGACCAATGCTTTCTTATAGATTTGCCAATCTGGAAACTTTGACGTGAATATTTGGAAATATACATCAATGGAGTAGAATTAGTTCTGGACTTAGGTGCTAACAGGTCTTTCTGTGTTAAATGGTTCGATCTGTCGTTGGCTTCTTGTAAAATGTCAGAACTAATTCCAGAACTAATTCTACTCCATTGATGTATATTTCCAAATATTCACGTCAAAGTTTCCAGATTGGCAAATCTATAAGAAAGCATTGGTCTTTACTACAAAGTGATGAACACCTGAAAGAACTCTTCCCAAGAGTACCAATGATGGTGTTTAGAAGGGGCCGCAACCTTAGGGACAGACTCGTGAAAGCTGAAAGACCAAATAAGGATAAACAGATGCTTTTACAGACTAGAAAAATGGGCACTTTTCCATGTCTTAATTGTACCAATTGCAACAATGTAATTAAGGGTAATACCATCTCTCTCCCATCAACAGGCAAAAAGATAAAGATCAGAAGCTTCGCCACCTGTATAACAGCAGGCGTCATATACGCTCTGAAATGCCCTTGTGGTAAATTATACATTGGACAGACTACAAGGTCTTTGAAAGAACGAATATCAGAGCACAAGTCCACCATTCGGTGCCAAAACCAGAAATCACCAGTAGCCAGACATTTTATGGAAGCAAAACATAACATCAGTCAATTAAGATTCCAGGTCGTTGAAGTTGTAAGCAAACCACAACGAGGTGGCAACTACATAAGACTATTGGCACAATGAGAAAAATATTGGATATACCTTCTAGACACCAAATACCCAAGGGGTCTCAACGAGGATACATCCTTGAACTGCTTCATTTAGATACTTTTTAATTTTTAGAAATTTCTGTCCTGTAGAAACCATGCACCAATAATTCATTATGCTTTTGGATATGGGAAGACAGCAACGTCCCCACAACTGACTGCCTAATGAATGGGATAATTAAGATCACAAGGGCACCCTATTGAAATAACTAGACATTTGATAGATCAGCAGCACTAATCAAGTGGTCATAGCCATTGAAGAACAGTCTTCAAGCTACGCTAAATAGTATACATATTTTTATACATTATTGCATGCTAGGACTTAGCATTGTTATTCGTAGTATATGATGGAATTTACAGCAATGTACATTCGCCACTTGTAATATTGAACAAGTAAACAGTGTGCATAACCAAGAATGTGAGGACATCTGGTACCATGTATCAGATTGTCCAGCTAATTAGATAAAGGGATGTAAATGGACATATTGTGATGTTTGAATACACTCGAACGATACAGAAGTACCATACGCATAAATAGTACCACGTGTAAAAAATGCTGGTTAAAATAACTTTGTCTTTCGACCGTTACTGTTATCATCGTATTGTTTAAACTTATGCTACTCTTAATAGAATTTTGATTATGTTGTCAGAAGATGACTTGCAGAATTTTACACATGTAAACCACCTTTACTAACAGGGTCTTTTTACATAGCTTAAGATGGCCGCCACATTCCTCAAACATCGGGTTAGTCCGTTGTTGATCTCTACCCCCAGAACTTAGCCCGCCAAATACTAGGCTGTTTGAACACAGTCCCTCGTTTCCATGGGCACCGTGCAAATAACGAGCAGAGAGAAGTACAACTGGAAGTACTTAGAAGCTGTACAGGTACACGCTATGTATAAAATACTATACACGTTTTTGACCGTGTGATCAATGATCCATATGATCTTGAATACTCACTAGCACCACACTGTCCTCCACAGAAAGCATTCGCACTTACGAGTTCCCGGATCTATCTGCACCCGTTCTTCCTGCTACGTTAGATGCAACACAGAGAAATCCTGCACATCCGCTGGACATTGAACCCTGTCGCAACATACCCGCGTGCTCTGTCGCACTAATTATAGCAGGTATATGGTCATTTCCTTACTAACAAACGCATTATTGTACTTGTGAATAGATATTTAGTCACACACAGTGACCCATACATTAACATTGCTATCCACAGAGATTACCGGAAGTATTAAAGTACTTTTCTGTACCAAGAAAACACCTAAATCGAAGTCTTGGCACTGCAAGCATGTCCACTTCGACTTATTTTTCGCCATAGATGGCTTTTCTGCTACAACATTAAACCTTAATAGGTCAGTACTTTTTTATGTATAATATCCTCTTTGTGAAAAAACCCTTCTTTTATGTGTAGTTTGTATTTACCATGCTTAACAGTAAATCTACACTGGTTGAATATGCCCTTAAAATCGAATATGTTTCATTTGTTGAATTGAATTTTAGAAGCCATCATTATAGCTTCCATTTTTAGATTACTAATGATACTCTAATTGGTTGGATTCCCATGAGAGGTGCACGGGATTATACTAGACAGTGTTTTGAATTTTTTAAAAAAACATGGCCAGATAGTTCTATGGTCAAACTAAATTGAATGTTTGCACTGTTTAACACATAACATGTAGATATTTAATTTAAATGAAGTAATGCTACTTGTTGTTTATTTGGTTGACGAACTTACAAGTATACTTTCTGTTGATTTCTTTCCCTGAATGTATTTTGATTAGACAGTAGATCCACAGAGGCTTCTGAAGAAGAGGTATCACCTCGAAACGCGTCAAGCCATTGAGAGTGGAATTTCCATCAACTTTTGATTATGTTGACATTATAATGTTGTTATGCGATTTCTCCTGTCTTCGCTACATTTTTTTATGTATAAATAAATAGGTGTTCACTTCATCCCTGTACACCTAAAATGTAGAAACCATTGTTCTTCTGTTCGATATTATAAATTTTGTAGAATCTATTCTCTAAAGAGTGCTTAAGAACGAATATTGCTAACTATATTCTTAAGAATCTACGCCCTTGTTGCGTAGTCCAAGAGTGTGCAGGGGACGGGAGGACTCGAACTTTGGGTCCTCTTCCCTTGCTCTTATTTGCTATAGGGTTTTTGTGCCAAAACCCTCTTTTCCTCCTCTGCACCTCATAAATGTATCGACACCACTCCTTGTGGTTTTCAAAATAATATTTTCAAACATCTCCTCTATTTGGGTGTGCACTCACTTCTCCACTAAACCAAAAGAGCGTTCCCAGCCTGCAGGGAGCGCATTGAAGGACTGCAAGGCGCCCCCCCACCCCTGACGGAATTCATAGACGCTCACGCTGGACAAGACACAGAGAAAGCACTGGCCACGTGAGCCACTGAGTACGAGAGAAGACGCCTGAAAAAGGCTGGTGCATAATAACTGGCAGAGGTGCATGGAAGCAAGATTGAAGTTGGCCACCTATACTTATGCTGCCAGTGGCGCAGGAGTGGGGGTAAGGAGCAGCCCGACATGGCTACCGTACCGGAGGAATCCGCGACCACTAAAAAAGATGTAGCGGCACTAATGGAGGAGGATAAGGACCATGAGGGCAGACATTGGGAGCAGAGTGGACAGGATCACCCAAAGGATAGATAAAATGGAGGAGAGACTTGAGGAGGTCCAGCACAACCAATCCTCTCTTGACGCCCTAGAGACCCAAGGGGATATAATACTGTCTGAAATGGAGAGGCGAGAAGAGGAGGTCAGGATGAAAATGGACGATTTGGAAAAATGCAAGAGGCGGAACAACCTTCAGCTTTTTGGCATTCCAGATTGAGAAGGGGAGACGGAACAGGACCTGGAGAGGGCTTTACATGAGGTTACGAAATTGGTGTTTGAGGATGACACCATTTGCGAAGCCAAGATTAAAGAATTCATCGAGCCGGTGAGGTGGCAGGGGGTCTGAAGTCAGTACTCGGTAGGTTTCACAACTATGCTGACAAAATGAACATTTTGGCAAAAGCAAGGCAGAGGGGTCCAATCATGTACGGCTCATCAAGAGTGACGATTTATCAGGAACTGTCCTCCCTGACCCTAAACAAAAGGAGGTTGTGTTCGCCCTGTTAACTAAATGGCTAAACGAAAAAGGAGTCAGTTGCAGATGGGGGTTCCCATTTTCAGTCTCCTTTGAAATGGATGGTCACAAGTATAAACTGACGACGGAGGAAGACATCCGGAAGATCACTGTGGAGATGCTTGGAGACACTGACGCGTCCAACAACTCTGGAGACAATGCGGAGAATGATAGACAGTGGCTGATTAAGGGTCCCAGGAGAAGACGTGTCCCAGGATCCAGGAAATACAGGAAGCTGAACACATCCCCTATGGTGGACACATGATTTATGATGGGATACAGCAAGGCTTTTGAGACACAGGGTTGTGAAGGCTTCATCCGCTGGGAGCGGGGGTTCTGGAGAACCACATGAGCCCCCTAATGTGTTTTGGTGGGGCAGTTTTTCCAGGCTGTGGGCTCTGGTCAATAGTGGAAACAGGCAACAGCCTGAAAAGTTTGAATTGGGATCTGCGGGGGAGGGGCCTCAAAGGTAATGAGGTGTTATGGGATCAGGACCAGCAGGGATATGGCTCCAACTGGTGGTCCGCTCTTTTTCTGGTTATGCTAACCGGGAAGAGTCGGGTACCCCTTTGGGTAACTAGGGGGTTAGTGGGGTGGGGGTTTATGATTCGGTTCTTTCTAGAGTTGTGGTTCTCGGTTGTCTGAGGAAGGAATTATGAGGCCAGGCCGCCCAGGGATGCAAGGGTACTCAGGAGGAGAGGAATAGTGGAATGGCTGTAGCCGTTAATGACACGGGAGAAGCCGCCTGAGGGTGGGGATGCTGAATGTCAAGGGGATGTACTCTCCCACAAAAAGGTCCTTGGTATCCAGGGAATGCCGCAGGGCCGGCTGTGATGTTATGTTTATCCAGGAAACAAAATATGCTTGAGGGGAGGTACGGAGAATCCCGAGCAGAACACTGGTCCAGGAATACCGCCGCTCAGGCCCCTTGAGGAAGGCTGGGGTGGGAATTATTATTGGTAAAGGGCTAAGGATGGAGGTCACAAAGGTCTGAGCTGACGAGGAGGGTAGGGATCTCCTGGTCTCGGGGCTCATTAATAGGGTGGGATTCATATTTGCCCCGATTTACTGCCCAAATCAGGGTCAACTGCGGTTTCTAAAAATATATAATATTGGGGTGTGATTTCAATGCCTGGATGGATTTCAAGCTGGACAGACCGTCCAGGGTAATGGGAACGGATGCCGTGCCGAGACAGGCCTATGGTGAGGTCCTGGAAATGTTAGCAGTCTATGGATTTGAGGGATATATGGAGGCACATGCAACAGGGGGAAAAAGGCTACACCTTTTACTCGGCTCCCCGCAGCACCTTCACCAGAATAGATTATATACTTATCAAGGGGCTTATGGGATGAAGCAGTGGGATCGGAGATTATCCTGATAACATGATCCGACCATGACATGGTATCGGTCAATTTGAATTGGCAGGGGATGGTGCATAGGGGGTCCAAATGGAGATGCAAAAAATCATTTTGGGAAGACCCAGTATTCCAATGAGTAGATGACCAAGGAGATTGAAGAATTCTTTTAAATAAATAATACAGGGGAGGTCTCAAAGAGAATGGTTTGGGAGGCGGGAAAGGCGACATGGAGGGGGGTCTTGATTAGGGAAGGGTCCCGGAAGAAATAAGAAATGAGAGTGGGCACTAATTGAAAATCGGCTTCGGGCAGAACTTGCGCAATTAGATAAGGACTCCACGGAAGGGAGGGAGGAAAGGGTAGTGGAAGCAAGGGGGAAAATCCTCTCATCCCGTTCATGGCGGACCTGTTCAATGATATCTTGGAGTTGAGGGAGGCCCCGGAATGTTTCTCCCACGCGTTGATAACAGTAATACCCAAGGAGAGCAGGGACCCTCGTCTGTGTGGACCATATCACAATATTGACGCAAAAATTTATACTCGGGTCCTGGCAGCCCGACTGGAACTAAACATGCCCCAGCTGATTCTCCCTGATCAGGTGGGTTTTATTAAGGGACATCAGGGGGCAGACACACTCAGGAAAACCCTACATTTTATCCATGAGGCACAGGGGATGGGGGGCGACCTAGGGCTCCTCTCCGTCGATGCAGAAAATGCCTTTGACCGGGTGGAATGGGGCTTTCTCAGAGAAGTGTTGATTAAAGTGGGTTTGGGCTCAAGGATCAGACGTGGTATAATGGCAGTATATGGGTCCCCCAAGGACTGTGTGGCAGTTATCAGCAGATTCTCCCGTTGGATTGCTCTCAGTAGGAGCACGAGACAGGGGTGCCCACTCTCCCCGATCCTCTTCACACTCTCCCTGGAACCGCTAGCTCAGAGAATCAGGGAAGACCCCCAGGTGGAAGGACTTGTAGTAGGAGGGAATGAGTTTAAGGTTGCGTTATATGCAGACGATATACTTTTACATGTAAGAAACCCCCTGGACACCATATCCAGGGAGATCCTGCTGATCGAACGGTACCGTAGCCTAGCTGGGCTTAAGATCAACAGGGCAAAGTCAGTACTGTTCCCCTTGGACAAGGATGGAGATGGAGATGGAGAGCTACAAAGGTTTGAGCCACTTGGGTTAACGGTCAACCTGGGCACGCTGAGATACTTGGGGATTCACATTACTAGAGACCTATTTGAGGCAAACTTCCCCACGCTACTCACAGGGGTTCGGGCCGACTTGGAAAAATGGGGTAAACTGACCATATCCTGGCTAGGGTGTCTCAACGCCCTGAAGATGGTATGTCTGCCAAGGTTCCTTTATGCTTTCCAAATGCTCCCAATTCGGATCCCGCAGGCCTACTTCAGAGATATAAAAAAAGGGTTATGGTAAAGTTTTTAGAATGCAGAAAGGAACACCAATAGGTCACCCTTGATCATCAGGGGTCCTTCATTACCATAATGGAACTAGAGGGAATGCTGGGCATTGGGACCCTCTCAGTTTTTTCTTACCTCCAGTTGAAAGAGGTGCCTTGGGGGGGAAATGGAAAAGGCGATACAGAGAGATCTCACCCCCTAAGGGTTTGATAGGGTAAATGTATAGGGAACTGGTGATTGTAGGGAATGGTTCCACTGAAAAGTTGAGTTGGGGCTGAACGGGAAACGGGACATGGGGAGCAGAATAGAGCCAGAACTGTGGTTGCGATTACGTAAAGGGGCTTCCCAGGTTTAGATCTCCAGTCAATACAAAATGCATGCCATTAAGCTCCTACATAGATGGCAATATGATCCTGTTAGGCTCTCAAAAATGTTTCAGACCGTGAGGTCCGACTGCTGGCGCCTATGCGGAGACCAAGCTGATTACTGGCATATGTGGTGGGGGTGCCCCCGAGTGAAAGTGTTCTGGGACGAAGTGCTGGCTGGATTAGACCGGAACAGTTTGATCGTATTTGGATAAGAGGAATCAGAGGGGGAACTGGGGAAGGTAGGGGAGCTGGCAGCCGCCATGCTGCTCTCAGCGCGGGCCTGTCTAGTGATGAAGTGGAAGTGTGCCCAGACACCAAGCAAGAGAGAATGGCTTAATGTGGAGACAAATATTTGCACCATGGAAAGAATAACTGCTCCATGGAAGGGCCGTGCCGTATGAGAATATGTGGGGCGAATTTTTAGGTAAATACTGTAACAATTAAAACAAGGGAATGTCGATCTCAGGACTGAGAACGAGCTGATAAGTTGTGAATCAATCGGCACACTGAAGGTTTCAATTCCCCCTCAGGGGTCTCCTCCTAATCCGACTACTCCCCGGACTACTCCCCGGACAAGAATGGGAAGGCACCGGTTCCGGGCATGGATTTGAATGTGACTATGGAGATTTGAAATCTGCATTTCTAAGACAACCGAAGTTTTGTATTTCTAAAGTTTGAAGATACTGTTTCCAGGGGGGTTAGAGGGGCGGAGACAGGGTGGGAAGGGGGGGGTTGAGAAGCTACCTTGCTCGCAAGTAATTGTGGTTTAAGTTGTACGAAAACCTATAATAAAATCAAATAAAAAAATACAAACTCTCCCCAACTACCCAAGCCCCAGACCTGCCCCCCACACCACACTTGGTCCTCTCTCAGATTTCAAATTCACCCATTACCATTGCCAAAACTACTAAAATCATCAAAGGCCTGAAGCCCACAAGATGTCAAGGTGAAATCTGCCCAGCATCTCTCATCAAAGACTGTGCTGACAAGCTCTCTCCATTCATCACAGCCTTGCTCAACAACTCCTTCTCATCCAGTAATTTCCAGAAAACCTGAAAGAAGCCTAGGTACTCCCACTGCTTAAATAACCTACACAGGACCCGGATGTCCCCACCAACTACTGCCCTATCACAAGGGTACACTTCCTCCTGAAAATACTTCAGAGTCGCCTACGTACAAATTAAAAAATACCTGGAAACCCACAACCTCCTTGGCCTCCGCCAATCAGGCTTCTGCCCTGATCACGGGACGGAAGACGCGCTCATGGACCTCAAAATGCAAATGGACCAGATTAAGGACAAAGGCAACCTGCCTATTAATTCTCCTCCTATTTGACCTGTCCGTAGCCTTTGACCTGGTAAACCACAAGATACTTTGCCAACACCTTGCCCTAGCTGTCAACGTCTCGCCAACGCCATGAAAATTGATTGAATATTCCTATCCAACCGAATCATGAGAGTCTTCTCTACATCTGCGGCTGCCCCTGACTCCTCTCCAAGCCCCAGTCACCTGTGGAGTTCCCCAAGGCTCCTGTGTCTCGCCAACGTTGTTTAATGTGTTCACCTAGCCACTTTTTGACCTAGACAAATTGGGAGTCACGGATACCAATCATGCAGACGACACCCAAATACTTCTACCCATCATGACACCGACTAGAACTTACTTTACAAAATGTACCTTACCATTCAAGCCTGGATGGCACAATACGAGCTCTGTCTTAATGACGAGAAAACTGAACTACTCATCATTGGTAGTCAACCTAAACTTAATAATCTACCTCAATCCTACAATTCCTTCAACATCGACAGCAACATTATCAAGTTAGCAAAAGAGGTAAAAACTTTAGGAGTCTAGCTGGACTCCTCGCTCTTCCTAGCAAGAGCTGTCAAAGCAATTTCGACAGCAGCTGCCTACACTACCAAACAAATCAATGCCAGCAGACCCTTCCTGACCACTGACAACGGTATCACCCTCGCCAGAGCCCTCATTCTGTCAATTGCTTCTCTCTTTGCAGGCTGCAACGCCCGAAACATCAATAAACTACAAATAGTCCAGAATAATGCAGACGGAATATCCACTGGCTGCCGGTTAGGGATCGCATCACCTTTAAAACGTTATCACTGGAGGCCAACAGGGGGTGCAGGCAAGATGGACAACCGAACGCGGACCTTGTCCCCAGCCGTGGGGATATTGTGGAGTTATGGTGACTGGCAGTCTTATATTTGTATGAACTGCAGAAAGTGAGCAGGAACGTGTAGCCACCGAAGGGGCTTAGATGTAGCGAAGAGATACTGCCCATGCATACTGAATCCGACTTGGGAGTCCACTGGGTTGCTTCCTGCCGTCAGCCCTGGACCACCAGAGTACCGAGCCATTATCAGCTGGGTCACGGGCTCGGAGGGAGCGACCGTGGGTGCCAGACCTCCCCAAGGCTGGAGATTCCTTTGAGATATTGGCCCGGGTGCCGCGGCGGGTTCCAAAGACTACTGCCCCACACCGCGGGTCCCTGGATAGGTTGGCGTGGGAGCACGCCTCACCAGATGCCGGCAATGGTAACCCTGAGGTGGTCCACCAGAGGCCATCCCGCCAGTGTGGCGGCAGTGGACACTCTTGTCCCCCCAGGGTGCCACAGAGGCGGGACCCCAACGCCCACAAATTTGCCACGGCAGAGAGATTCAGGCCGCCCGAGGCCACCATACCAACGGCGCGGCCCCTTCAAGCAGCGGGACGGTGAGAGACTATGCCGGGGGACGCATCTCCTTGCTGGCGCAAACCCCGAGGTGCCCTGGTGCTCTGTCGGGGGGTGAGTGTGGAGACCCATCGTCTGCAGGCAACCGGTGAGGCCGGTGCGGGAGCACGCATCGCCCATCACCTAATGACGGCACTGTGATTAGGGACGGGGCCATCCGAGGCCACCCTGCAGGTGAGGAAGCAGTGAGGACACCCCCAGGGGAGGGCCACGGACGCCGGGCTAGTGCATCTGCAAAGTCGCAGCACTGAAGAGATTCGGGCCATCTGAGGTCCCAGCCCAACGGCACTGCCCCTCTGGCAAGCGGGAAGGGGAGACACTGTGCTGGGGAGCACCCCTCCTTGCCAGGACCTCCCCAGTACTGTATTGAGAAGAGGTGAGACACTGGAGGCAATATCCCATGCGGACAGCGGCAGGGGTCTAAAGGCCCGTGAGTAGAGGATCATTGTGCCCAGCTAGTCTGAGGGGGAGCTCGGGATCCCTTGTGTCAGGGTAGGGCCACAGGTGAATGCGGGCAGCAACACAGAGGTGGAGAGGAGGAGGGTGAACACACCTCAAGCCAACAGCTGAAGAGAAAGGCCAGGGGCCCACAAGGAGACGGCCACAGTGAGTGGCCACACACCACTGCGAGATAAGCTCCTCAGAAGTGCCAGAGGACTGCCAGCACCAGGCAGGTTTGTCATAAAAGGGGACAACAGTGCAGGTATACAGTGGTATAGTGGGACGCACACGGGAATGACCATGGTGTTTTGCTCCAACCCACTTTGGGAAATGGGGGGTGTGACGCATCTTAGACGACTCATGTGCCCAGTAACTGAAGACAGCGGCATTGAGTTGGGGGTACAAGGGCCTGGGAAATTGACAAGCAGGCTTCCACTCCCATGGCTCCCCCCTTATGGACATTCCTTCACACTAGAGGCGAGGCAGGCTGAAGGAAGAGGGCAAGGCACGCTGAAGGAAGAGGGCGAGGCTTGTTCTCTTGTAACCCGCACAGCTTTGGAGTCCCGGGGCTCTTACCCCTCCCTGGAGTGGACCCAGAAGCCTAACCTGGGGACTAGAAAACGGAAGGGGAAGGACTTTCTGAAGGAAGACAATCGCACCAGCGTCCCTGTGAACTACAACTCAGTCTTGGTCCTATTGAGGCCTCTGCCTCCCTCCAGTATAATCGCATGGGTTGCTAAGGGGAGTGGTGGTATCTGGGTTTGGGCCGGACCCACAGAAAGACCCTACACAGGAAAGGGTGCTGGTAGGTGGGGAGTGCTGCAGGCGAGATCCCTCGAAGGTAAAAAGAGGGAGGTAGTGGAAACTCTATTAGCTGGAAGGAGACCCTGGCGAAATTGCAGTTGCACTCTGAAAACACCATGATGGAGGCTGGAGGTGCGTCCTCCCCACCGGCTGAATTGGCCTCCATCAAGACGGACATACAGACCATTCTGGAGGAGATCAGGGGGATGCGGGCGTACATGGGGGCAGAGCTGGCAGACCTAACGGCCAAGGTGACCACGCTTGAAGATAGAATGGATGGGGTGGAGGCTAATCAGGCATCCACAGGGCTCTTGGAAACCCAGATGGAGGCCCACTTCATGGAGATGGAACGGCGGGAGGAAGAACTTCGTCCTCAAGGTGGATGATATTGCAAATTGTGAGAAGCAGAACAATCTCAGAATTTTTGGGCTGTTGAGGTGAGAGTGAGACCCCGGCAGGTCTGGAGCATAAGGTGCAGGACATTATAAGGCTGGTCACAGTTGACAGAGTGCACCGGGCAGGAGGAGGAGCCAGAGGTCTGCGGTCGGTTCTAGCACGTATGCACTATTACGGCGACAAGGCGCGGATCCTTGATAAAGCTAAACATCTGAATGAAATAAGCTAAGGTGGCCATTTTCCAGGACCTCTCGGCTCCCACATTGTTGAGGCGTAAGAAGTATGGAGCTCTCACCAGATGGCTGCAGGAGAGGGGGATGAAGTACTTCTGGGGCTATCCCTTCTCACTGGTGTTCAAATGGGAGGGGGAGAGGCATCACCTGGTGGCAGAAGAAGACATATAAAGGGTCACAGAAGACTTGGTGGGCAGCCAGGAGGGTCTTGCTTCGGGGCATGGTGGACAAGGACTGGATCCTACCCGAGTGCTGAAAGGCCCGGATTCAGTGAGAGGAAAGCGCAGAGAGAAGGGAGGTGGAAAATACCAGAAGCTGAACACTCTTCCTTTGCGGAACGAGGACGCCGGAGGAGAGATTATGCACATTTGTGAAGACTGTCCACACCCCATATGGGGCACCTTGGCCCTGTCTGAAAACCTCAGTGGGGGGAATTTACAGCAGGAGTGATGGAAGTCCGGCGGTTGGGGGGCTGCCCAGCCGCTCAGTTTGTTGGAAACCCAAGTAGGCAACAATGAAGAGGGCTCTTTGAGTGGGGGCAAACAGTTGATGGGGGGGACCCGGGAGTTGAGGGATTTGGTGTGGGGTTTAGTTTGGAGCTGCAGGAGTCATTCTCTCCCCTGAATGAGTGCGGGCGGCTCGAGTGGAAGATCTGCTTAGTATACTGCCCACGGCAGGGGGCGAGTCCCTGATGGTTCGGTAACCATAAACAGAGGGTTCCCAGAACACACTGCGCCAATAATGCAAAGATGTTTTTTTAAATACAGTCTGGTATTTATTGAGGATGGTCGATCAGCCTGACACGTGTTTCGAGCTTAACTGGCTCTTCATCTGAGGCTTGTATTTGAAGTAATGATTGCAGTTCATGAGGGCATAAATTGCCTGTGTAAGCTCTAATGCTTCGCAGATGCGGACAAGGCTGAGTACAAGGCACAAAGTAACAAGAATGGGCTCATTCAGATGAAGAGCCAGTTAAGCTCGAAACACATGTCAGGCTGATCGACCATCCTCAATAAATACCAGACTGTATTTTAAAAAACACTTTGCATTTTTGGCACAGTGTATTCTGCGAACCCTCTGTTTATTGTTCCTATAATGTGGTAGTATACTGGCAGTATACCCACACTCCCCAGACACCCGCTGCCTTGTGCTATTTGATATAACCTATACAAGCGCTGTGGATATGGTTGACTTATCCTGCCAATTGTATTTGTTTACGGTTCGGTAACCATGTTCAGCATATCTGGGAGATAGGGTTGGCCGCCTCAATCCAGGGTAGTGGGGAGGGGAAAAGGGTTTGTGGGGCAGCGTATGCTATGGAATTCTTTGGTTGAATAGGCCAAGAGCCTGGTTGGACACAGGAGGTGTAAGGGAGATGGGCGAGGAAAGAGAATGGTTGAGGGGGCGGTTGGTATGTAGAACGTAAAGGGCTTGAACTCTCAAAATAAGCAATCCCTGACTAGCAACATGTTTTGTAAACAGAAACTGCTGGTCCCTTTCCTGCAAGAAACGCACTATCGTCAAGGGGCAGAATCACTGATAAAGGGAAGAGAGATAGGTGGGAATTTCTGGGCCTCTCCTAGAACAGCCAAGAAGGAGGAGGTGTGGATACTGCTTGCCAAGTCATGCCATCTGATGAAGATCTAGACTAAGAGGGGCTTCGGGGGGAGGTTCCTGGGGATAAAAGGGAAGTATGAGGGGAAATGAATCACACTCGCCACTCGATACGTGCCCAATGTGGGATAGTTGGGGTTTCTGCGTCAGGTGATTTGGTTGATGGATGGCTGGACAGAGGGTGTTATGTTCCTGGGTGGGGATTTCAACTTGATATTGACCCCAAAGTTTGTACTGGTGGTCAGCGAGGGGGCTAAGGGGGCGAAGGGTGATGAGAGATAACCTTGCCCTGAGGGGTCTTCTGCAAGTTCACTTCTGGGTGGACGTATGGCGCAGATCCTGGCCAGGGGGTTATACGTTTTTCTCCATCCCCTCATCAGACCTACACTAGGATCAATCTACTCCTGGTACCAGGGGAGCACGAGGGTGAGGTTGGGTTCCTGAGGGTGGAAGCAATTACTTGAATTGCTTCCACGTGCTACCTTTTAATTAAACGAATGACAACGGGGAGACATCGATGGCAACGGTGTGGGAGGCGGCCAAGGCCACCTTCAGGGGGCTACTTATCGCAGAAGGAGTCCGTAAGAAATGGGATAGTGCACTGACTGGACGTAGGCTGCGAGAGGAGTTGAAGAGCCCTACGGTCGCAGCTGAACCAATGTGGCTCGTATAGGGAGGCTCTACTGGGGGACATGAGAGACAAGAGAAAAAGAACTTCACACAGTCCTACTTGGAGAAGACGTTAAGAGGATGAGGTACACTCGGCAGAGATACTATGAGAGGGTGGACAGAAGGGGTACTCTCCTGGCTAATAGGGTGAAGGGTTGTACGGTGGAGAGAAGGGTAGAGCGAGTACGGGACAGAGAGGGGCGGATCCAGAAGAGGGGCAAAAAGGTAGCGGGATGCTTCAGATTTTTACAAAGAGTTGTATGCCACAACGGTGGAAGGATCGGTGGAGGAGATACGACAGCATCTAGCAGAGTTAAACCTCCCCAAGCTCACAGGAGGGGAGAGGGATGCGTTGGAGGGGGAGATAACTGGCAAGAGGTGCTGGAGGCCATCAAGAGGTTGAAGGTAGGTAAGGCCCTGGGAGAGGGTGGCTTCATGACTGACTTTTACAAGCAGTACCAAACTTTGCTGGCGGGACCTTTGGCTAAGCTGTATAACAGAATAAGGTGACAGGACACGATTCCGCTGACGTTTCTCCAAGCACTGATAGCTGTCATACCAAAGCCAGGGAAGGACCTAGCGGAATGTGCCTCGTATAGGCCTATCTCCCTCCTCAATATAGACGCCAACATTTTTGTTAGAATCACGGCAATGCATCTGCACAAGTGTCTCCCCCAACTCGTTCACCCGGACCAGGTGGGATGGTGTTAAATAGGCAAGGAGCGGACAGCATGCGAAAAACCCTCCACGTCAAGAGGCGCTCCTGCTATCCCTGGACACTGAGAAGACCTTTGACCGGTTGAGCGGGGCCTTCATGGGAGAGGTTCTTATGTCCCTGGGAATAGGCCCAAGGTGGATGGGTTGGATCTCGGCCCTTTACTCGGATCCCACTGCCAGTGTGGTGGTTAACAGGAAAGAATCGGGGTCCTTCCCACTGCGTAGGGGTACGTGCCAGGGGTGTCCTCTTTCCCTGCTAATCTACGCATTAGTGATGGAGCCGTGGGCGGTGTCAGTTGGGGAGAATGGAATCAGTGGGGTCACGGTGGGTGGGGTCCATTGTAAGATAAGCCTTTTTGCAGACTATGCCTACTCTAGATCTCCAGACCGTCCTGGTCAGTCCTACTTGTGCTGGAGGGTTTGGAACAATATGGGAAGTTGTCAGGCTTTAAGGTGAACCTGGGAAAATCGGTGGTCTTTACAGTGGGGGAGCTGTCAGAGGAAGAAAGTGAATACGTGTCCGGGCTACCTTTTAAGACGCAGAGGGAAAGTTTCCGCTACTTAGGGGTTCAAGTGACGCGGCACCCTGGAGATCTTTTCTCCGGTAACTTCATCCCCCTTTGGTCAGCTGTGAAACGGGATATGGAGAGGTGGGCAGGGAAGGGGATTTTGTGGATGGTGCGGCTAAATTCCATAAAGATGGTTGTTCTCCCCAAGTTCTTATTCCTGTTCCAAATGTTACCGGTGCCCGTCCCTGTGTTTTTCTTGTCGGAAGTGAAGTGAGTTATGTTACGGTATCCCTGGGCGAGGAAGAAACAGATTTGCCTACGCGCTGTTGACTCGGCTAAAGGAGGAGGGGGGGTGGGATTCCCAGACTTGGCAAAGTACTACAAAGCAGTCCTGGTTGATCATTTCAATGCAGGGTCACAGAAACAATGGTGGCAGTGGACAATGAGGTGTTGGCCCCAGTCACGTTAGACGAGTGGCTATGGGTTTCCAGAACCCACATCCCGAACAGAATTTTGTGCCACCCGGTCCTGGAGGTTCTTGTCATGTCCCCGGGGACCCAGACCACGTCCAGTAACCCCAGAAGCAGGCATCAAGTTATCCTAAGCAAGCCCAATAACCCCTGCTAGGGGCTATTTGGGTCCAGTCCTAGCACCTATGGCGCCAGGCTCATATGGAGAGTCAGTTCTGGCGCCATAGGTGCCAGGCTCATAGATTAAAACTTACCTGATGCAGACCATGCCGCAAACTTACCCGATGCAGACCATGCTGGAAGAGCTCCAAGCCAAAAGAGGCTTGGAAGGGACTAATTTACTTAGGGACTATTTTTTACTTGTGCGGGGCTGGGAAGGAATCCTTACATGGGACTACTTTGGAGGCTATTTAAACAACCCCCGAAGAGCAGCACACGCTTTGCGTTATTCTGCATCCAGCAGCCTAACGCTCACCGTGCCTGCAAGTCTGCATCCAGCCTTTTGAAACGCCCGCCTCGAGTTTGGAGCTCCTAGAAAAAGGGAGAAAGAAGGCGAAAAGGTTAGAACAAGAGCAATACCTTTGATCCTTATCTGAATTCTCGATCCATCACACCTTCGAGCTGGAAGAAAGAAGTTATTTTATGCGCGTCGCATCACCTGCTGCAGCGCCGCACTGAACTCACCGGCCTTCGCAGCATCTTCATATTCCACCGCATCCTCCTGCATGTTCCCGCCGCACTCCAGCACCTAAGGAGAAGACAAGAACAGCAAGGTGAGCCAAGGGAATACACAGAGGAATATTAGTTACCCCCCCCATACACTTATCTGATTTTAACACCGGGGGAACTATTCCTCTTCACGGGTCGGCGCAGCTTCCACTGCATCTTTGCCGAACCCCGGCCCCTAAGGGGAAACAAAAGGACAGCAAGGTGAAACAAAGGGACTAAAAAGGGGAACCCTCCTCACCACAATAGACTTACCTGATTTTACCGCCGGAGGTATTATTCCCCAAGACTTCATACTTTCTCTCAGCGCCTGAATAAGGGAAAAAGCAACAGGTTACATATTGACATTATTTTATCGAACTGTGTTGGAAAATACAAATCCTTACCAGAATACTACCGGTTGCCACGAGGAACTCTTCATTAGGGTCAAGCTGCAACCTGCAAGGAATCGGACAAGAGTGAAAGTCAGGCATTTGAACTCTTACAAACTTTATACTTCCGGCGTCTTGGCAGGAATCTCGGAGTCAATATTGTTATGGAACTCACCAATTCCTTCGAGCCAGTGAAGCAACTGGTTATCAACGCGCCCCTGCGCTCAATGCAGGATGGAGAGCTCATCTTTTCAAACCATCAGGTGAGACTATAATAGGGGACATCAAAGGCGATCTGTGGGGAGAACAGCGGGGGTGGGGGGATTTACGCTCAACTCCACGGGTGGTTAATTCCCTTTCTCCATTTGCAGAAGAATATTCCTACGGGCCAAGCAAACGAAGCTAGGTGGGCTAGTCTAGTCCGTCATCTCGGCCCTACGTGTCACATTGGTGGAGACAGCAGCTGTCCAGTTCCGATCGACGCCTCTGTGGGAGCCAGGTGAGCGTAACAGGTCTGTGGTCCGTGTGGAAAGAGGGAGGGGACAATAGGTGGCTCACAACATGGCCGTCACCCTTAAGCTGTATCTGGGCACCCCCGCTTTGGACGGGATCAAAGAACCGGCAGCGTTCAAATCTTGGTACGAGGCTGGAGTTAACAGGGCGGGACAACTATGGGTAGGAGAGGCATTCATATCTCTGAAGGGATTGGAGGAGGCTTTGGGTCTGAGCAAAATAGCCCCTTTTCGTTTCCTACAACTAAAGGTGGCCCACTCTGGGAAAGGTGGGGGGAGAATCTCAGGAGGGAGCAGACAAGCTTCAACAGATTCTTGATTGTACAGAGGAAGTCGAGAGGGTTGATGGCAGGGTTATATAAACTGCTTCTTTTGGCAAGCCTGAGGGATCCACCCCCCCTTCAAGAACCAAATGGGGACAGGACCTGGCCAGAGATATTGAGGATGCATTATGGGCTCAAATGTGCAGGCGAGCTCATCGCTCCACTGCATCGCTACAATATAGACACCAAGCCCTGAAATTGTTGCATAGATGGCATTATCCCCTGTAAGGATAGCACGGATGAGGGAAGGATACGTCCCACATTGCTGAAAGTGTCGCAGTGAAAAGGGAGACTATGTACACATGTGGTGGGGTTGACCCAGGGTGCAAACATATTGGAGGGAGGTTCTGTCTTGGATTTAAGGGGTAGATGGGATATAGAGGGACCTCTACCCATGGCTTACTCTCTTCGGGGTGAGCACAGAGGATGAACATGAAGCGGAGCAGGGCCACACGTTTCATATTATGTTGGTAGCAGCAAGATGATGTTTGGCCCAATGGTGGAAGAACCCGCGAATGCTGGGGAAGAAGGATTGGGTCTCTAAGATACGTGCGATCTATGACATGGAGTATCTAACCCACTTGTTGGCAGAGTCCAGGTCAAATATTGAGAGTGGGTGGCTCCCGTTCTTCAAGAAGTATGGGTGGTAAAACCAGCGGACTGGAAGAAGTGGGCGGGCCGGGAAGGGGGGAGGAGGTTCCCCCTAGGGGAAGCGATATTGATGTAAGTAGGATTTGAGATGGGGGGCTAGGAGAGAAGTTCATTCGTCCTGCGTTCGGGCGTACTCAGTAGTTAAAACCGGACTCACCGAAGAGTCGTTACTAGTTGTCCAACTTTTGGGTGGAGTTTAGTTTTGCCATTCCATAGCAGGAGGGGGGGTTGTTTTGGGGTGGGGGTTATCAAGAATTGAAATGTTGTTGTTTTATGTTGTTATGCCTAAAATGCTAATAAAATCGGATTTTCAAAAATAAATAAATGTATCACTAACTCACAAATGCCTGTCCATTAGCGCTGCAATATATCTCGCCAGACAAATCTCTTAAAACCCTCCTCGAGCTGTTACAACTTTGTCCTAACCTTTATGTATTCCACACAGTACTTCTCCTGCACATAGCAACCTGATGTAATGTAGAACTACCGTAACCTAACGCAAGATGCAACCACTGTAACCAAAGAATGCAACCTACTATGTAAGACCATAACCTAATGCAAGATGTAACCACTGTAACTAAAGTATGTAACCCACTATGTAAGCAACTCTTGTAACCAACCATCTTAAGCAAAAAGCGCCCAGATGCCTCTGGGTTCGGTGCGCTATACAAGTGTCAAAATAAATAAATAAATGTAATGGGAATTTGTATAGCGCCTTTCACTATTGGTATGGTCTCAATGGGCTGTAGGTTGAATGCCCTTAGGGGACCGAAGTCCAAGTATGGGAAATTTGTCAGAGAGTTATAGAATGCGTGTGTGCATTTTAGCTGGTACGAAGGTAAGTAGGGGTGGCCAAGTCCTTGCTAGTCACTCATGTAGAGCAGGCATGCGAGCGGGTGCAGAGGTAGTCTGGAGTGTATGCGATAGTATGTGTGCCACTAGACTGAATTTTATCGTGGGGGATAGCGGCATTCTAATGGTAGAGGTGCTGTCCAGAGTATGTGATATTGTATTGTATTGTATTTGGTTTTTGTATAGCGCCGGTAGCCCGAGGGCATCAGGGCGCTTGTACATAAAACACCGGTACTACAAGACGGACAAAACATATGAGACAGACGATGAGAACAAGTACTATCGCATTACAAGAGCTCTAAGTAAGTCCTACGACCAAGATCTCAAATAAAAAGGTGTGTCTTCAACATCTTCCTAAAAGCAAAGTGATTAACTTCGGACCTAAGGGGTTCGGGGACGCTGTTCCACAGTTTAGGAGCTAGCACAAGAAAGGATCTGCCCAGCCCTGTTTTTAGCTTGAACCTGGGCACATGCATCTGAGGAGGCTTGGTTGTTATCTAATACCTCCACCCAAACCTCAACCATATTCACCCTCCCATTGAGCTCAAAGAGAGCTGATTGCAGATCGGATCCGACGGCTTTTATTTCCTGCAGGATATTCAAGATGTTCGACTTTGATGGTGCTTCCAGTCTCTCCCCCATCGATACTCTCCCTGCCCCGAGTGTATACCTTTCTCTGGTGCCACACTAAGGCCCTCTAGAAAGAGTGTGCTTAGCAGAGATTTCTTTTTGCGTGCATGCACTTTCATAACCATGGGTAAAATGGGAAGATGGGCGGGAAGGTGGGGGTGGGGGATACTCCCGAGAGAGAGCTGAGGTCAAAATATCTGCCGTTGGCTGAGCAGGACTTCTCTGTCCCCGTCAGGTATGGGCGTAGACACACCTTTCCTGCCCTGGGGACCGGCCCCATGACCTCTTCCGAGCGGCTTTTCTATTGTATGCATGTGTGGAGGGGTAATGGGTGGCAGCATCCCCCCCGCTGCCTCTCGTTTGGGTTTGGTCCTAAACTCTGCTGCGCTCCACTCCACTCACCATCTCCTCAACATCACAGGTGTGACAGCCCACCAAGCATGCGGGTGATGCCGATCAGGCAGTCTCCACGAGCGTGGTTGCTGAATGTCTCCTCATGTGACGACTGCCACAGGGGAGGCCGTCCACCTCGACTCTCCGCCCTGGGAATGCCAGTCTACCTCCTCTTGTCTTTAGAGGCAGGACCGCTCACGGTCTTCAGTCTACGTTAGCATGCCCCTCCTCTCAAAGTGGAGCAGCCAATCGCAGGGCACCACTTTTGCCTTCCTGGGTGTGAAGTCTCCTGGCTGCCCAAGGACATAACAGCCAAAACGTGTGCCTGTGTCTAGGCCACAAGAGGTCTGCCCAGTTGGGCGCTCCGCCATCTTCTACAGCTGCGTCTCCATGGGGCACACCACAGACTTAATTGGGAGTTTTTTTCTCATGCCCCTCCAATGTGGGGGCAGCTTCCTTCACCTCTCCAGAAATTACTAACTTGTGGGGCACAATGCTGGGTATTGCGGAGGGGGATAGCTGCAGCACGGGGCTTATGCAGCCATTTTGTCTGCGCCTCCTGGTGGTCTAGGAAAAATAAGTGTCCTAAACTGGTGGACAGTCACGTCCCTTGCACACCTCATAAACTGATCAATTTATCAGTCAAAATTTTATTAGATTTCATATCATTTAGGTTAAGAGATTTATCTATGAGAATTTGTGGTTTCAATTTCATTAAGCATATACTCGGTTACTTTTATACATCAATGAGTTTTAATCTTGTATGTACATTTGAGCGTTTCGGGAAACAGTTCCCTTCATCAGGAGCGAGATTTACATAGCTACATTACATTCATGTGGTTCATCAAGTTCATAAGAATTCTAGTTTCAAAGGTTTTCTACAAAGCAAAATAAATGATTACTTGTGAGTGTGTTTCTACATAGTCGTTATTTAAAGTATATAAAGTAGTCTAAGTTAAAGTGTCACCTTAGGTGGTGGTTCTTCAGTGCCAGTCTGTGTCTGGTATCCACTTTGTTGAAGATTGCTAAATAGAAGATATGTGATGCATAAGAGGACAGCGACTAGTGTAGCCCAAACTACTGCATAGATACAAGATATCATTGCTCGTACCTGTCCAGTATCTAGTGTCAATAGGGTTCAATGGTGCACAGAATTCATCCTGTCGATTAATGGTTGAAGTCTGGGAAAAAGGTACGAATGTTGTCTGAGAATAATTTGGATGATGACGTAATTCATCGATAGAAAAAAAGAATATAAGAGCACATACCTCCAGTCGGAGTATTGAAGCGTGCTTGTGAGAGAATTGTTTGCTTTGTAGGTCAGATGGCTAGAAGAAGTCTAGTCTATGAAAAAGGTAAGTGCAATTACTTACAAGGTCTAATCTATGTAGGAGATAAGAAAACATGATTTAATAAGTCTACTGTTGTGTAGTACGATTTATCCATGAGAATGTGTGGTTTCAATTTAATTAAGCATATACTCGGTTTGTTTTATACATCAGACAATGAGTTTTAATCTCGTATGTACATTTGAGCAATTAATAAATAAAAAATGAGCTGGATGCGTTTCGGGAAACAGTTCCCTACATCGGAAGCGAGATTAACATTACATTCATGTGGTTAATCAAGTTCATCATAATTTTAGCTTCAAAGGTTTTCTGTAAAGCAAAAGAACAAGTTACTCTCTTACCTGGTAACATTTTTTCGATGGGATGGTCCGACGACGTATTCCATATCTATGACAGTAATCACCACAGCTGTGCTGCTTTGGAAAATCTTCGGCGTCTGCGTCCTGTGTCGATGATGTCGATACGCCGCCCTCGAGGACCTCCTCTGACGGCCGACGTCACTGGATGTTTTAAGTAGGAAGCATGACGCCCGTAGCCTCAGTTGTAGTTTTCTCCCAGAACTTGTGCCACCAGTCTTCTGCCAGTCTGACACACAAAGCCTTGCGGAAACGTAAGCTGCAATCGCATAAGAAATTCTGTAGTGGGGAAGGTAGGGAGGGAGCGATATGGAATACGTCGTCGGACCATCCCATCGAAAGAACATTACCAGGTAAGAGAGTAACTTGTCCTTCGAGGGGATTGGGTCCTCCGACGTATTCCATATCTATGACAGACTCCCAAAGCAGTACCAATGCAAGGAGGTGGGAAAAGAATTTAGAAAACAGAAATTTAGCATGCCCAATCAAATTGCGGAGTAAAGGACCGCCTTGCCAAAGGCCAGATCCTGCCCCCGGATGGAATCGAGGGAATAGTGACGAACAAAAGTATGTACCGAAGCCCAGGTGACTGCATCACAGATGTTGCAAATAGGAACACCCCTCTGCAGTGCAGTAGAGGCAGCCATACCCCTGGTAGAATGGGCCCGTAAGCCGACCGGTGGGTCCTTACCCGCCAATCGGTAACACTCAGAGATAGCCAAAATAATCCAGCGAGACAAAGTCTGTTTCGTCACAGCCTGTCCCAAACGCTTTCCAGCGTAACCAATAAAGAGCTGATCGTCCACTCTGACCCGGGACATGCGTGAAATATAAAAGCCTAACGCTCTCCTAGGATCAAGCCTATGGAGCCTCTCCTCTTTCTTACCAGGATGTGGAGGAGGATAAAATGCCGGAAGAACAACCTTCTGGCCTAAATGAAATTCAGACACCACCTTCAGAAGAAAAGAAGGACGAACGCTAAGGACAACCCTGTCGTTCTTAAACACAGTGAGAAGGGTGGCTTTACTGAAAGTGCCTGTAACTCACTCTGCGAGCGAAGTGACCGCAACTAAAAACACCGTTTTCAGAGTTAACAGTCTCAAAGGGCATGAATACAAAGGCTCAAACGGAGCACCCAACAGAAACTTGAGAACTAGGTTCAAATCCCAACCGGGCACCTGGAAAGGTGACGGAGGGAACACATTAGTGAGCCCTTTCAGAAACTGAGAAATTAAAGGAATTTTAAAATAGGAACACTCTTCAGACGAGTGCTTAAATATGGACAGCGCCGCCAGGTAACCTTTAATGGTACCCACTTGAAGGCCCCTGTGGGCCAAAGAAAGCAAAAAAGACAGAACCATGGGAATTTCACATGCAAAAGGATCCACAGTCTTAACCCTGCACCAGTCGCAGAACTTCCTCCAATGGCAACAGTACAGGGATTTTGTTGAGGGCCTTCTGGCCGAAAGCAACACCTCCAACACGTCTTCAGGGAGGTCCCAATCCTTATGCCTCAACCTTTCAGAAACCAAGCGTGAAGGTTGAGGGACCTGACCTCTGGCTGAAGAACCTGACCCCCCCTCCCGTGAGAGCAGATGGTCTCGGTAGGGAAGAGGACGTGGAGGACAGATGGACAAGTCGAGAAGGTCCGGGAACCACGTCCTCCGGGCCCACGCCGGAGCAATGAGGATCATCCGGGAACCGAACCACCGTAACCTCTGCAGTACTTGCGGGATGACGGGGACTGGAGGAAACGCGTACAGCAGTGGGAATGACCACTCCACCACGAATGCGTCTCCTAAGGCTCTGTTTGGAGGAAATTCCCGCGAGCAGAACCTCTCGCACTTCCGGTTGACACTTGAGGGGTCCCCCAAAGGGCAAAGATCTCCAGATGAATCTCCTGAGCCAACTCCCACTCGTGAGAGATCGCGCTCTGCCTGCTCAGAGGGTCCGCCATCTCGTTTTCATCTCCTGCCAGATGAACTGCAGAGATCGAAACTTCCTGCTGGATTGCCCAGAACCAGAGCTGCATCGCCTCCCTGCACAGAGGAAGTGACCCTGCCCCCCTTTTTGTTGAGGTAGAGCATGGCCACCCTGTTGTCCGTCAGGATCAGGACATTCTTTCCTCGCACAGTCGGCAGAAAAGCCTTCAGGGCTAGCCTGACGGCCCTCAGCTCCAACAGATTGATATGGAGTCTGGACTCCGACGGAGACCAACGACCGCTGACTGTCAACTCGTTGGCATGAGCTCCCCATCCCGTGAGGGATGCATCCGACACGATCGTCGCCTCCGGCCAGGGCAGTCAAAATGGAACCCCCCTCATCAGATTGCCTTCGTCTCCCCACCACAGAAGGTCCCGGGCGACCGAAGACGGCACCTGAACAGGGTCCGACATCCTGCCGGAGGACTGAGACCACTGGAGCTTGAGTGCCCATTGCAAAGATCTCATTTGCAACCTGGCCTCTGGCACCAGAAGAATGCAGGATGCCATGAGGCCGAGCACTCTCAAGAACTCGAACGCTGGGAGAGTCTGGGCAAGTTGAAACTTGTGCACCATCTGCTGAATGTGATGAGCCCTCACCTGGCGAGGAAAACACTGCCCCAGGGACTTGTCGAGCACTGCTCGATGTACTGGAACCTCTGAGTTGGTGTCAAATGGGACTTCTTTAAATTGAGGGAGAAGCCCAGCTTGTGGAGGGAGTGGCAGGTGACAGACAGATGATCCAGGACTTGCTCGGGAGAGCGCGCCCTGATCAACCAATCGTCCAGGTAGGGGTAGATGTGAATCCCCCCTTTCCTGAGGTGCGCTGTCACCACTACCATGAGCTTGGTGAAGACCCTCGGGGCGGAGGTCAATCCGAACGGCAGGATCCGAAACTGAAAGTGCAAGTCGCCAACCGCTAACCCCAGGTACTTCTTGTGCTTCGGATTGGATCGGCACATGAAAATAAGCGTCCTTGAGGTCGAGAGCCACCAACCAGTCCTGAAGTTGAAGGGCCTGGAGGACTTGAGAAAGAGTAACCATCTTGAACTTGTCCTTCCTGAGGAGTTTGTTCAAACCGCGCAAGTCCATGATGGGTCTCAATCCACCGTCTTTCTTGGAAATCAAAAAATAAGGGGAATACCATCTCTTGTTCCTCTCCGCTACAGGCACCAGTTCTATTATGCCTTTCTCCAGCAGGGATTGAATTTCCTGCACAAGGAGCGGATCCGGACTCTTCAAAGAGAGATTCCCCGGTGGATTGTCTTGAGGCCTCTGCCGGAAAAGAAGACAGTAGCCGTGGGTTATGATCTCCAGAACCCACAAATCTGAAGTAATGGAGCGCCACTCTGCAAGATGCTGGGCCAGCCTTCCCCCAACCGGCGAACCATGGGACATGGCCTCATGACTGAGCTGAAGCGGCTGCGGCGTTGCCTGAGGGCAAACCTCGAGTTCCTTGTTTTCCACCTCTGGCACTCCTACGGTGGCCCCTTTGACTGGCAGCTTCTCTCGCTTTACCAAAGGATGAGTAATAACGAAAGGAACCTCCACTCCATTGCTGTCCCCTAGGACGAAAAGGCGGAGGTTGTCGAACTGCAGCACCCAACAACTTCGCTGTAGCTTTGGAGGTCTGCAACCTCTCAAGGCTCTTGTCAGCCTTGCTGCCAAAAAGATGTTCCCCGTCAAAGGGCATGTTGAGGGGCCGGGCCTGCACATCAGGAGCAAACCCCGACTTCCGCAACCACGCAAACCTGCGTATCACGGTGCTCGCCGCCATGGACCGGCTGACGCAATCTGCCATGTCCAAATCCGAACGGCCTCACACATAGCATCCTTGCCATCCTGAACCATGGCAAGGAAACCATTCCATACATCTCCTTCGGGAATATGTTCATCCGCCAAGGAAACACAGTTCCACAGAGTGTGCGTGAAACGAGACAAGGCACAAATGGAGTTGGCTGCCTGAAGCGCCATACCCCCTGCAGAAAACATTTTCTTCGCCCAGCCGTCAAAACGCTTGTCGTCCCTATCAGGAGGGATGGTAGGGTACGACGCCTGCTTTGACGGGGCATAAGCCGCCTGCACCACCAAACTCTCCGGAGTAGGGTGCTTGGACAAGTAGCAGGGGTCACTACTGGCTGGGCGGTATTTTCGCGGCATAGACTTGGTCACTGCCGGGAGACTCTCCTGAGTAGTCCAAGCCGCTGCCACCCTTCTTTGCAGAGCCATATGGAATGGCAGTACCGGGTCAGTTGGTGGACCAATGTCGAGGATATCCGTAAGGTCATCCTGAACAAACTCCCCTGGGGAAGCAGACCAATCCTAAGTACTCAGTGACCCGTGACATAAGTCGCTGGTACGAAGAATCGGCATGAGTGCCAGGCTCAGGCCTACAAAACTCCACCTCCGGAGAGGTGTCCAATCCACTAGCATCATGCAGGGACTGCCTCAGGTCCTCAAACTGGCTATGGCCCAAGAGAATCTCGTCAGGCACCGTGTCAGGCACCATGCCATCATCAGAGCCGTTATCCACCTCTGAAATGAATTCCAGATGGCTGTAAGAAGGCACAGAACTGGAACCAAAGCCATGCTTGACCTTGGCAAGAGCCTTCCTAGGTGGTTTCCCTGAGCCACGGGGTACCCCCGTCGACACAGCCCCGAAAGGCGTCGAGAGAATCGGCGTAGACGACAGACGTGGCGCCGACGGCATCGACACAGTCCTCGAGGGAGGAGCCCCGAGCGTGTCCCTCGACATGCTGGGTGCCGAAGGCGTCAACGACTTCCTCGGAGGCGGAGCCTCGAGAGAGTCCGTCGACGACCTCAGCGCCACATGCGTCGACGTCTTCCTCGAAGACTTCACAGGTTCACGCTGTCTCGAGCGTGTCGAGGACTGGGACCTGGACCAGGCATGCCGAGAACGATTCCCCTTGTCCGAGCGGGACCTTTCCCGCGAATCGCGACGACCACCCAAGCCCGAAGGCGTGTGAGCGGCGTCTCTCTGCTGATCACGACCGACCCCACTCGGAGGCGCGGACGGACCAGTGCCCTGCGTTTCGAGAATCGCCAACATTTTCTTCCTGAAGGATGCCCATTCCTCCAGTGTCGCATGCTTGGTGGGGTAAACAGCCCGCCAATGGGCGGAGTCCTAGGATGAGGTCGGGGAAGGCGACCAATGACGGCGCTTCCGGGAGTGCCTCGAAGAGGCAGAGGAGTGGCGAGACCGACTCCGGGACCGAGACCCACTGGACTTCCGACGACGACGACGCGGAGAGTCGCCCCTCGAGTCGTCCGTCGAAAGCCCCGCAGACCTCCACTTCCGGGGCTTACCTACCGATAACTTCTTCTTGTGCTCCCGCAAGGCTTTGGACATGAACGACTGGCAGTCGACAAAGTCATCTGTGTCATGGGCCTCTCCGAGGCACCAGAGGCAGGCGTTGTGCGAGTCCGTGACCGATATCTTAGACCCACAGTCCCTGCACTTCTTAAAGCCCGGACGCGGTGTGGAAGACGAGGTAGACATGTTCACGAAGAATAACTACACAAACGAACAGGTTCGAAGAACCGAGATGAACAACAGAAATTCCCAAGAGTCGAGGCGTACCGAGATTCACGAAGCGAACACGTTCGCGGAAAAAACGGAACTGAGGCTACGGGCGTTGTGCGTCCTACTTTTAACATCCAGTGACGTCGGAGGAGGTCCTCGAGGGCGGCGTATCGACGCAGGACGCAGACGATTTTCCGAAGCAGCACAGCTGTGGTGATTACTGTCATAGATATGGAATACGTTGGAGGACTAAATCCCCTCAAATAAAGGATTACTTGTGAGTGTGTTTCTACATAGTCATTATTTAAAGTGCATAAAGTAGTCTAAGTTAAAGTGTCACCTTAGGTGGAGGTTCTTCAAGTGCCTCAATATAGGAATCTGTGTCTGGTATCCACTTCATTGAAGATTGCTAAATAGAAGATATGTGATGCATAAGAGGACAGAGACTGGTGTATTCGCAACTAATGCATATCATTGCATATCATTGCTCGTACCTGTCTAGTGTCAATCGGGTTCAATGGTTCACAGGATGCATCCCGTCGATTAATGGTTGAAGTATGTGAAAAAGGTACGAATGTTGCTGGATAATAATTTGGATGATGACGTTATTCATCGATAGAAAAAAGAATCTAAGTCTGAATATAAGAGCACATACCTCCAGTCGGAGCATCAAGCGTGCTTGTTAGAGAATGGTTCACTTTGTAGGTCAGATGGCTAGAAGACGTCTAGTCTATGAAAAAGGTAAGTGCAATTACTTACAAGGTCTAATCTATGTGGGAGATAACAAAACATTACTTAATAAGTAGGTAGTACTGTTATGTAGTATGCCGTAAAAGAACCTATCGACACGTAATATGCATGGGCTTACCTGCAATTCAATGTTCGTGTGAACTCAGGCACTGTAAGGGCGTGCTCTGGCAAAGGACAGCTATTTAAAGCATGTACAAAGGCCTTGATCACAGGACGTTAAGTATTTGTGTCATCGGATGGCTGAATGCCTGAACGTTAATTCTGTAATTGAACTTAAGAAATTACTCGAGTTCGATCTTATAAGAGCACTGTATAGGGGCATATTGATGGTAATAGCAAGTTTGTCTTGAACATTGATGTCGCAATAAGCAGCGTAATGTTGAACCCAGTGTATGTAATTGACGTCATATGTAAACAAAGCCTGAAGGTCCCAAGGTGTCTGAGTCGATGCCTAGAGAGTAGAGTTGTAATTCAAAAGAGGGTGCTCCTATAGAAAATGATATCACTACTCAATGACAGAGACGCATACTTAATATTAGACCATGATCCAACAGCTGACATTGCACGCATTATTAAAGAAGTTCTGAACAGGGCTCTGAATGAAGAATAGATTACAGAATGCACCAAAGACTATCTAACACATTTCCAATTACACCAGTCTTTTATGGTCTTCCTAAAAATCATAAAACATCCACACTACCTCCTCTAAGACCAATTGTAGCTGCCACTGACAGCATCTTCGACCCCTTGGAGAGAGATGTCGATAAACTTCTCCAACCAATAGTAGAAAGAAGTTTGACATATTTAAGAGACACTACACACTTTCTCTCCACACTGGAACTACCGGAATTTGAACCGGATTGGACACTATTCACTCTGGATGTACAGAGCTTATATACATCAATTCCACACAGTGAAGGACTTGATGCCCTTGAATGGGCCCTATTGAAAGAAGGACATTTTCCATCTAATAAGATCTTCACTATGGAACTAACCAAAATCATCCTATACAATAACTATTTTCGATTAATCAAAGACTACTACCTACACATTTCAGGGACATCCATGGGCTCAACCATGGGACCTGTATATGCAAATTTAGATATGTATGCCTTTGAAACTGAACATATCTTACAACATCCTACCTGGAAAACCAAACTGGTTGAATGGAAAAGGTACATTGACGACATATTTGGGATCTGGAAGGGCTCCGCAGAAGGACTACAATCCTTCTTGACCTATATTAATGGACGTCACACGAAAATTAAATTTACACTAGATATTGGAACTCCTAGCATTCACTTTCTAGATGTACTCGTGACACCCTGTGGAAATCAACTCAGAACATCCATTTACAGCAAACCTACAGATGTAAATAACAAGTTACACTATACAAGCTACCATCTGTTACATCTCAAAGATAATTTACCACTAAGTCAGTATATGAGGTATACACCAAATTATCTCAGATGATACGATGTACCAAGAAGCCACCAACACTATAACCAATAGATTTACACATTGGAAGAAGCCAAAAGAAAGACCTCCAACAAAAGCAGAGCAAACCTCTTAGCACCTAAGATGCGGAATACCGATCCACCCCTGATTAATCTGATGAAGTGCTCCAAACAAAGCTGCCAAATTAATCGGCTCATCAAAAAAAAACTGGAAAATCACAAGACTGGACCCACAGCTAAGTAAACAGTTCCCGAAACCACCAATGGTAGCATACAAACAGGGTAGAAACTTTAGAGACAATCTAGTCAAAGCAGAAAGGCCCGTCCCGAATAAACAAAGTTTCTTGAACAAACCCAAATACGGCCTCTTTCCATGTTTACATTGGGGACATTGCAACAATGTGCAAAAAGGAGACTTTTTGCAACACCCAGAGAGTGGACAAAAGTCAAAATTGAGTCAATATGCCACATGAGATTCTAAATTTGTAATATACGGGCAAACTTTAAATTTTTTTGTTTTTTTGATTGTTTTTGGTTTATTTAAAGCTTTACAAAATATAAAATTCATAAAACACAATAATGAAGTAAATTGAATAGTATTAACAAATAAGAACTTCGTACCAAGTATAAAAGCAAAACATAGATTTTCTTTGCATTTTTTAAGAAGAAACAAAACAGATTTCATCATTAAACAATATATTTTCTAAAAAGGCATTCACTCTAATTTTCAATGATACTGAATCGCCATGTAGCATTTTATGCCACAGATGATCCCTGTCAACATAGTCAGTATTATTCACAAACTCAGAGAAATATAAAATGATTTGCAAGATCAGTTTAGGACACACAAGTAGTAAATGCAACAGAGTTTCTTTCACACCATTTGCTTGACAGTATGCACAGTATTTGTAAGTACCAGAGGAGGGATGTTGAATATTTAGTATCTCCTGCGTATTTAACACATTAAAACAAAATTGCATAGTACTGTTTCTAAAGGTACGAGAAGGGTATTTAACAATGTAGGTTTCAGGATCAGGATACCACTTCCAAAAAAGATATAGAATGGTGTACAATTTTGAATTCAGAATCACAACGTTGTTCTGAATCCAATCAAATGATCTAATTAATGTTTTAATCTTGTTGAGTTATTAATAAGGATTTGAAGAGAAGATCCCAAGTTCTGTAACAAAATGTCAACATCCTTTTTAAGAGAGATTATAAATTGACCCGAGTTTTCATCACCAATTTGAAAATACATCGAGTCTTTTTTGCTAATCATGCGTTTTCTAAAGAGAGACATTTTCTTCCAATTCATACAACTCTCAGAGGATTGTAAACCAAATTCGTAACGAATGAGTTTGAAAGGAATACATTTTGGTAAGAAGAACAAAACGTTTCTCCGTACAAGAGCCTCAATGATTTTCAAATAAGACGATAACTCAGAGGGAAAACATTCCAAGCCATATGTTAGACGTAGCATTACTTTAGAGCGATAAAACTCCCTACAGGGCCACATCGAAAATGTCCCATATTTCCTTTCAATAACTTGCATTTACCTTGAACCAGCAACTGCCTTCGACCTTAGGCAATTTTCAAAAATATTGCTGGAATAAGTACTTGAGAAGGAGTATCCAAGGTAATGAAGGGCATGTTGAGATTTTAATCCAATACCTTCACATCTCCAGGCGAACTTGGAAATGTTTTTGTTTCCTTGGCCAAGATGAATGACTGTTATTGACAGGTTCATTTTAAGTTTTCGAACAGAAATAAAATTCTCAAAGCCTTTTTTCGTACAGTCAATTAATAAAAAGTCGTCGGCATAAGCGACCCATTGTAGTCTCAGCGAGCCTGTCTTAGAAGCAAGTAAGCCACAGTTTTCAAATACTTTTACAGCACCAGAAACATTCATGTTAAAAAGCGTTGCAGCAAGAATACAACCTTGCTTAACGCCGTTGTAGATATTTATATCCTTTGACATTAATCCATAATTAGTCAGCCTTACTTTCATCTTTTTGGTTTACGTAAAGACACATCATCTCCTGATTTAGTTATAACTCGAATTTCCTTAATTGGCCTTTACGCTGTTTAATCTTTAGATCAAATGTGTGATTATATTTGAAGTTCAGAAGTGTCTGAGCTTAGCCTTGATTAGTACATTTTTGGAGCAAGCAGCTGAGGTGATCTTTAAAGTTCGGGCAGAGTGATTTTTCGCTTTTTTTCAAGAGTGTTAAAGTTGTAGTCATGCAACATTAGATTCGTCAATTTTGCTTTCTTCTGCAGAGTCCATTTCACTCTTGATCCCCTAACATTAACCTCTGAGGTCTCACAGTAAACCTCCCTTTGGTTCCCTTAGTCCATCCCATATTAACAGAGAGCATAGAATGGTCACTGTATAGAGTTCTAGATATATACTTCCAAGCCGCCTACTTTCTCATTTAGTTGCTCACTTATGAATATATA
The DNA here is from genome assembly GCF_040938575.1 of Ambystoma mexicanum. Taxonomy (NCBI): domain Eukaryota; kingdom Metazoa; phylum Chordata; class Amphibia; order Caudata; family Ambystomatidae; genus Ambystoma; species Ambystoma mexicanum. Next base: position 264,905,172 of record NC_090934.1, read on the forward strand.
ATGAATAATAGATGATTCACCACAGGCTTTCCACTTCGGTCTAGTATTAAACATTAACTTTAAACCTCAGCTGTTAGCAAATGAAAGCCACAGTGCCCCCCTATACAGTTTACCATTTTTGGATTCAGATTCACCCAAGGAAGCCAAAGCCCATTCCATATCAGATACTGATTGATAACAATCAGCATTCAGGTCACCTGCCAGAATAATAAGACCCCCGTAATTTGTGTCAAGCCAATCCTCAACTTTCCAGTGCCTTGCACAGCTGGTCATCTGTGTGGCCTAAAGTATTCCAATATATGTTTATTATCATGAGATGAATTATCCCGCTTTGAAGGGCCACTTGAAAAGTAAATAGCTTCATAGAACCTGATATTTGCATATGTGAAATAATTTGAATGGAAATGCCTTTTCTGTATGCAAGAGCAAATCCTCCCTTATGGCGTCCTCTCTCACCGCTCGTTGCGAACAAACATTTAACTTCAAAGCCATCTGATATTACATTGAGCCCAGGTTTCTTGAAATAAAATAAAATCGTACTGCGCAAGTTCAGATATTACTCTATTGTTTGTGACTAAGTGCGAGTGGGCACAGGAGTTCCATGATACCAGATGATAGGAACTGATCGAGCTAAAGAGGTTTGCCTAAAGTTTTCAGCTGGGCAATAGATTCCCTAAGAGATAAGGCAAGCCACTTCCAATCCTGGGCTTCACTAGTGTTTGTTTCCACACCATCAACAATCGATTTTGACTGACCCACAGATATTCCTGTATAAACAGGTATATACTGTTGGGACTTAAATTCATTATTTTTCTGACTATTATCTGAGTAGGTGGTTACATCAAAGCCACACTTCTGCGGTGAACCAGCTTCCTTGAGTATCAAAGATCGAACAAGAGGCAATGGAATAATTAGACGAACATAATCATATCTATATAAATAAATATAGTCGAATACATGCTCTAATATGCCCCTGTAGTATATACTATGTTGGCCAGACCATATGGAAAATCAAGGAAAGGATTACTGAGCATAAATCAAACGTCAGAACACAAAACATCAAGTCTCCTGTGGCAAGACACTTGACAGAAAAAAAACATTTGATAGCAAAGCTGAAATTCATAGTATTGGAAATGGTCCAATCCCCACCAAGAGGTGGTAATACACAACAACTATTAGCCAAACATGAGATGTACTAGATCCACAAACTAGACTCGATGGCCCAACCAGAATGAATAAGGAATTTACACTAACTCTGTTCCTGTGAAACCATGGGCTTATTATACTCTGTGCCATAGAGAGCATGAATAACCCTATCTCTAAACAATTCAGACCTTAGCTCTAACTACACACCAACTAAGTGTATCATCTTGCAAAATCATCTACACAATTTATTTGTCATGTCGATCAAATTGTTACCCTCAGATGCAGAACTAATGTCCCATGGGAATGTAGAAGCATACTCATGATAGCATAATGATGTTTTAATATCATTGCATAATTGATGTGCTTTCCTAGAGGCAATGTTAAATACGTTTCTGCTTGAATTCCTGAAGAATGTTATTAGATATTCGCATCACAGGACAGTTCGACATTTTTGCAAAATCAATATGGTTATGTGAATAACAACAATTTATATTGACAAGCATATGAGGACTTTAGTTCCCTCCATACAAGATCATGGTTAAAGATTGTTGAGATCCCCAAATTATTCTCAGACAACATTCGTACCTTTTTCCCAGACTTCAAACATTAATCGACAGGATGAACACCATTGAACCCTATTGACACTAGACAGGTACGAGCAATGATATCTTGTATCTATGCATTAGTTGCAAATACACTAGTCTCTGTCCTCTTATGCATCACATAACTTCTATTTAGCAATCTTCAACGAGATGGATACCAGACACAGATTCCTATATTGAGGCACTCCACCTAAGGTGACACTAACTTGGCCTACTTCATGCACTTTAAATAATGGCTATGTAGAAACACACTCACGAGTAATCCTTTATTTTGCTTTATAGAAAACCTTTGAAGCTAGAATTATGATGAACTTGATGAACCACATGAATGTAATGTAAATCTCGCTTCCGATGTAGGGAATTGTTTTCCGAAACGCGTCAAGCTCTTTTTATTTTATTTATTAATTGCTCAAATGTACATACGAGATTAAAACTCATTGTCTGATGTATAAAAGTAACCGAGTATATGCTTAATGAAATTGAAACCACAAATTCTCATGGATAAATCGTATTGGATCTCTTAACCTAAATGATATGAAATCTAAACAAATTTTGACTGATAAATTGATCAGTTTATGAGGTGTGCAAGGGACGTGAGTGTCCATCAGTTTAGGACACTTATTTTTCCTAGACAACCAGGGGGCGCAGATAAAATATCTGCATAAGCGTTGTGCTTCAGCTATCCCCCTCCGCAATACCCAGCATTGTGCCCCACAAGTTAGTAATTTCAGGAGAGGTGAAGGAAGCTGCCTCCATATTGGAGGGGCATGAGAAAACTCCCATCTAAGATGGTGGTGTGCCCCACGGAGACGCAGCTGTAGAAGATGGTGGAGCGCCCGACTGGGCAGACCTCTTGTGGCCTAGACACAGGCACACGTTGTGGCTGTTGTGTCCTTGTGCAGCCAGGAGACTTCACACCCAGGAAGACAAAAGTGGTGCCCTGCGAATGGCTGCTCCACTTTGAGAAGAGGGGCATGCTAACGTAGACTGAAGACGGTGAGCGGTCCTGCTTCCCAGGACCAGAGGTGACAGACTGGCATTCCCAGGGCAGAGAGTCGAGGTGGACGGCCTCCCCTGTGGCAGTCCTCACGTGGGGAGACATTCAGCAACCACGCATGATCAGTTTATGAGGTGTGCAGGGGACGCGAGTGTCCACCAGTTTAGGACACTTATTTTTCCTATATGTATTAGTGACTTATTGTGCCAGAGCCGCATTTTCTCCCCTGCACCTTTGAATCCACATAGAATCTTCTTTACCTATCCTTAATCGTATTCCAATAGAGGTATGCGCTTCCTTTTCTTTCTATAACCCATGGTGGTCTCCCAGGTAAAGACATATAAAGTGTAGTACCTTATAACAAAAAATATAAGGCTTTGTATTGTGTTTCTAACTTCTTTATTATCAACCTACTAGTTTTCCAACTGTTGGTTACCATCCTGCTTCCCTTCATTCACTTGTGTTATCATTTTACAGTATTCTGAAACTGATCTTACTTTATTCAAAAAGCAAAGTGCTGGTGCTCTAAGCAGAGCATACCAAAGTGAATGTGTATATATGAGTAGTTAATGTTTTAGTGAGTTACTTACATGTGATGTTTCATTGATAAGCATTTGCCTAAATAAATAATGTTTAAGTTACTTACCTGTAACAATTGGTCTCCAGCATGGGTCTGGCATGGATTTACATGCTCATGAATATTCCCCGTCATCAGGCTGGGAATCCTTGGTAAAAGAAAAAACAGTTTCACTTTCACTTACAAACTGTATTTCTCCTTTAAACCAATGACTGTCCTCTAGGTCATGCTGCCCCCATCCAATGACAGTGCTCTCTCTAAGCTCCTCCTCTGGCAGCCATCTTCAGATTTGGTAAGCACGTAAAGTGGCAGTATGACCAAGAAGAGCCGCAGAGGGGTCGGAGGGAAGGTTTGCATGTGAATCCATGCCAGACCCATGCTGGAGAACAACAGTTGCAGGTAAGTAAGTTAAACCTTCTCCAGCATGGGGTCTGGCATGGATTCACATGCTCATGGATAACGAATACATAGCAGTACAACATTACACAACCACGGGAGGTGGCAAGGCTCAACAGAAGCATTACTCTTACTCCTGGAACGAACTCACCTCAAGCAAACTGGTTGCGTAGCACTGTTTGGCTGACTCTGGACTCCTACCTGGAATCCCTGTCGACGCAGTCGAATTTCGTGAAGGGGTACGTGGACCTCCACGTAGCAGCCCTGCAGATGTTGAGAATAGGCACACTAGACAGGAACGCTGTTGTTGCAGCGATCGCTGTGGTGGAGTGGGCTCTCGGGCAGCGGTCAGTTAGCCAACCGATGACAGTGCGTGATGCAGCCGGAGAGCCATCTTGAGATGGAAGCCTGGGACAAGGCCTTCCCATGGTTCACAGGACCAAAGTTCACAAACGGCTGTGAAGTCTTCCGAATATTTTGTGCGTGTCACATACAACTTCAGGGCACAAGCAACGTCCAGCGAGTGCAAGGCCCTTTCTGCCAGCGAAAAAAGGTTTTGGGGAAAAAACACGTAACACCAAGGGCTTGTTGAGGTGGAATTCGATGGAACCTTCAGCATGAAGGAGGGGTGCGTATGCAGCACCACCCTTGATTCAAAGAAAGTCACGTATGGCTGCTTGCTTAAACTAGACCTCTTTCAAACCAAGGGTTCATTAGCATTAGAAAGGCCATGCTGGCCATTCCTCATGGTCTATTCAAACAAAGAAAGGCCACAAAACAAAATGACAGGAGTGTAGGACTTTTAAAACGACAAATAGTTACCATATATGACCATTAGACTCTAACCCAAACAAAAGGCTATATCATGTACTTTCTGGATGAGAGAAATCAACCGGGGAACAATGCAGCACATTGACAGCAGAAGTCCCTCCAACAGACAAAAAACTCTAAATAACAAAAATGGCAGCAAAATATTTAGAAACTCACTGAGTTAGCAAAAGAAACAGTATTCTGACTAAACTACTAACAGCGAAGCCTGGCTGCTCTCCACGTTACCAATGCGAGCATCCGCTATGAATTGGTGGAAACCACTGACTAACACTGCAGGTTTTTTTTAAATACTCACCAGATCGCATCTGAAAAATCTTGTTAAAAAGGGGTCCTTTCTAGGTCCTTGCATTTCTGAAGGTCGAAAAAGGTGCTCCCTCTGAAGGACACTCTTGTGGTAGTGTATGGAACAGCCAAGTACTGAAGCCTCCGGAAGAGTGAGGCAAGTCACCAAAACACCTGGTTCATCTTTTTGAATGAACCTGCTTTAAAATGCATAGATCTTCTTTGACTTTCTCGCGTTGGCTACCACCACTGCCAGGCATTTTATAAAAATAACATTGGAGCTCAAATTAGCTGAATGGTTCAACCCTGTATTGAAGGTGTTGGTTCTTCACCATGAATCTCCTTACTCTGTAATGTTGCTAATCTTGAGGCTTTAGAGCACACAGCCAATTTCCTTTCTACAGTAATGGAAAGATCTGCTGCAAGGTGAGTATCCAAAATGTCTCCTTCATCCTCTTGTTCATGACATTTAAATAACTGTCCTTGTTCACATCTCTCGAATAGCTGTTCTTCCCTCTGACGACCTAGCACTTTTTGCACTGTATTCTTTTCTATCAGGACTGGGACTTCTTGGACTAGCCAGTCCAAATGCTTTGTGCAAGATTGTGACAGAGAGATCATAGTGGTGTGTTGTGAAAGGAATAGAGAGGCCCTGATGTTGATGGTACATGGAAGAGCTGGAGACTGAATGAGACATGAAATGAGCAGCATGTATAAGGGAGGAAAGAAATTCTAAGTAAAAGGGCATGAATGGGACCAGACGCTGCATACTTGAAAATGCAGTGAAAGTACCAAAGTGTCTAAATGACATAAGGCGATAAAAAAAGTCCTGAAGATGTGCTCTGAGAAATCTAGTAAATGCCAAAAGACATTGTGCGATAGAGAAAACCATGATGCTGCATTCTGGGCAAAACAGTGAATACTGTCTATAAGGCAGTGTGAGGCAAAGAGGAAGTTGCAAGTTCAAGTAAATCGTTAAAATGGATTTCCAAAATCAGCCCTGGTGGGAGGATTTTGGGAGGCTACCCTATTATGGTGAACAGGGAAGTCATGGATAGGTTAGCCAAAACCCAATTAAGGTGAGGTAGCAGAGCTTAGTCTCAGGAAGGGTGTGAGAGAGATCTGAGGCTAATATGAGTCCACACTGTAACGGGGCGGCCTGCCACAAATAACCACACCGACGCTTAATGGCAGTCCAGGGGTGTTTACTGAAGATGTCACTGAAGGTGTGACTGCCGATTCTTAAAGATCTGGAGGATCTACTGAGTTCTAGGGGAAGTTTGCTGCTACGCCCGTCCTTTCCTATCTCCGCTTGCCTGGCCTTTTGCTCCGAACTAGCCCAGGCGTCCGCAACGTGTTGTTAGTAGCTTACCACCGGTGTATTTTAACTATAACTATTGGTGGCTACCCTAATTCATGGACTAACTGACTCCCTAGGGGGCTTCTAGTCTTTTGCTGACCTAATCTTTTTAGTATTATTTCACCCTGTGTCACTCTTGCTTCCCTGAGGCCCACTCATACCCGACCCTTCACTATACGTGTCTCTACCTTAGATATTAACACTATCTATTCCTCTTCCTCCAACTACCACTCTACTACTAATATCTCTGCTCTGCTATCTCCTTCCGTCGTCCTCACTACCAGCCTACCTTCTGCTCCCACTCTGCTGTTACTAGTAGTTCTACGCTACCACGACTACCTCTCTGCTGTTCCTACTACTCCCATTACCACTACCACTCATAATATCTCTCGCTCCCATCACTTCCACTACTGTCGCTATCACTCACTACCATCCACTAATACCAACTACCACTTTCTACTCCCACTACCACTCTACTCTCCCCTCAACTACCACTTCCCCTACCCGTTACTCGCAACTACTACTACCTTCTACTACCACTACCTTGTACTCTATTGCTATTCAACACACTTAATATCACACACAAACACTCGACAGACCCCCCTCTATCCAACAGCCTCAGCACTCCGTGCAATCTCACCTCCTCTGGTCTTTTGGATGCCCTACTCCCAATTTACCCACACCCAACCATTCACACACCCCTTATATATCCACCTTCCAGGATTGGCTACACACCCTGTCTAATCACTTACCTGGCTCCATGGGATGTGTCATGGGAAGGCCTGAGGGAGGGCTTAATAAGCCTGCACTTCTTCATGCATTTCTAACATGGACCCTGATAGGGTCCAGAGATGTCTGTTGTTTAAGACCTTCCTGCAGGCCAAACCTTACCCCAAATATCCCTGGTGGTCTAATGGGATTACAATGGCCTACATGGAGGCCTTTATTTGTCAAATATTTTCCCTGGTGGTTTATTGGATTTTTTGATTGCACGCAGACTGCAGCAGACACTCTCTGCTGGAGCCCCTCTCCAGTCAATGCCTTATAAAGCATATATCCACTATCACCATTAGGAGAAACAGAATTGCATATGAATTAATAACCTGTGCAATACAGTTGAGTAGCCATATGCGTAGAAAAATAGGTATAACTCTTCAGCTTCCCTAATACTTATAAAGTCCAACCCTAAGATGCTTTGGGACATTGTGCCTAAACGTCACCCATTCCAAAGAATATACTTCCTCGTGTAAGTTCTTATAGGAATAGCAATGCCAGTGGTTATGATGAATTCAAGAGTTCCAAAGTTAGATAAAAGTTCAAGACACGTTTTGTTGAGTACTCAAATCAATCCAACACACTAGGATAGGCCTAGGGAAGGATGCTTAAGCCAGGTTCCACCACCAAAGGTCAGGTCAGAGTGAGTTATAGACAAGACTAAGGGAGACTTGGGGGGAAAAGCAACTGTTAAATAGACTTACCCCTTAGCTCAGAATTCTCCGGATACCATGGTTGGAAGTTCCAGACTTGTTCTTCTGCTCTTGTTCCTACCGCAATGGCAGTCTAATAGACACTTTGTTTCACATAATTGAGGTTCTTTCGGTTGCAGTGCACAGGAATTGGTTCCAGAGAGATTCCACTTGAAGACCCAAACTAAGACAAGTGAAGACCTCTGTGGGAGAGACAGCCATGGGACACCTCAGGGACCCAAAGAAGACAAGATCCAACGAAGTTCACCAATGTCGGTCGGCAACAGGAGATTGCACATTGGTGAACACATGAGCAGACTCGGCACAGCTTCCCTTGGAGTGAGAAAAACACAGGAGTAGGCGGCTTGTGGCTCAGGCTGAAGATCTGCCAAGTTCCAAAGCTCTACTCAGAACGACAGCTGCAGCAAGGCAGCCCAGGAGAGAGCTGGTCAGTCCACCGGTTGGTCCAGGGACACTTTTGAAAGGCTCAGCAGGCACAAATCATCAAGTAGGTGTTGAGACTGGTTGTTCCCAATGGTCCAGGGGTCGAAGCACCAAAAAAGGCCTTCTTAAGATCAGGACAAAGGAACAGGGCTTCAACGGGGCAACACTGGAGTTGATGATGATCAGCAGCAGGGGTTGTATTTGTATCGTCAGTGGGCTTCTTGTATTACTAGAAGTCTACATTCCAACTGTGATCTGATGAACAGTTGCAGGAGCATCTTCATATCCAACATTTATGCTGAGAGCAAGCCTACCAATGGTAAGGATCTGCACCATGCAAACAGCCAGTGGTTTCCAATCCTGGACAACCAGTGGTCATCACATCTGCCCACCAACCGTCTTTCTAGCAACAAAGTTTGTGGATTGGCTCTAGACAGACCCAGCCCCTTTCTCTGAGAGTGACACAGAGAGTGTCTCACACACACACAACCCCCCGCCCCCAGCCAGGGAAAGCCACCGTTTTCCCTGGGAAAGGGAGTTCCATATAAGGCATTTCCTGACCTGAGATGGCAGGAAGAAAGCCAAAGAACAATATGGTCAAAGGCCAGGCGAAAGCACTCATGGCATGGTCATTTTAGGGTGCTAGCCACCATTAGTAGCCATCCCTCTGAAATGCAAAATTGAACGAGCAAAATAACACAAAAACTGTTGCAGCTACCGCCAGCTTGTCTTAGGCACATATGAAAATTAACCAAAATGCCATTATATGAAAAAATATAAGGATACAAAGCATCCTAACTGCACATCACTGTAAGGTGATGTGCGTTATTGTAACAATTCAAGAATTCATAAAGAGAGACAGTCTCTCAGTACTGACAGTGTTCGGGTCTAGTCAGTTTCCCCATACGAATGAGCAAAACAAGCAAGGGTTGTGAAGCAGAAGGCTTTACTTACCTCCAAAAAGTCAGGACAGGGTTCAAAACAAGCAAAAAGAAGGATGTCCCATAGAGGGAAAGATGCGAAAGAAAATCTTTCCTAACAGAAATCATGACATTGCATTCTGGGAACTATACTGAAAGCACAAAAGTGGCCAAGATATACTGTTGCGATACAGAAAGCTATTAAAGTGCATACTGAGGAAGGGACTGAACTCTCCAAAGAATTGCCAAGAGATTTTTAATGAAAAGAAGTTTCAATCTGGAAACAAGATTAAGGCATTCTTAGCGCAGAGAGATAGGGGTCATTACATTAATGGCTACATTCACTCATAAGAGCAACATGTCCATTTTGCATTCCATCAATTTCTACAATTTAAAACAAACCTTGCAATAAGACCCACACAATTTGTTGTTAGAGCCAATCAATCGTCAAGTTTGCCACAATAAACCCATTTCCCCTTGAGCGAGAAAGTCAAAGCCACTAGAGCCTTGATCAAGCATCGGTTTGGCTATGAAAGCAGCTTTTCCTCACAACCTTGCAATATGTTTGGAATACAACAGTATGCTTGGTTTGAAAATTCAACAGTTAGATGCACAGCTTTACCAAAATCGGTTAAACTGAAACATGTAAATGTTGTTTCTTATTGCTGTGGTGCCCAGGAAAGCATCCACAGAGTATAGACTCGAAGATTGAGATATTCCTTCAGACTGTCAGGGTCCAAGAGAATCTAAGCAGACAACCAACACACTGTCTTTCCTTTGTTTCCAAATAATCCCAGCTATAGATACCTAAAGCAGAGTGGAGGGTGTGTTAAACTCACTCAAGACTTGCATGTCAATTTTGTATTCCCTCCATGGAAAGGCTCTGCACTGACTGCCTTACTGGTTGCTTTCAGTTCCTTCTGAGCTAACAGAACAATAGGAGTGAATACATTCCATAGCACCCCATTGAATCTAATCAACCAACTTGTACATTATTCACTATGCATATTTGATGAACCCAGCAAAAGTGCTCTCAGAGGCTTATAAGGAAGCAGATAGAGGCATCAGCCATTTTGGGGAAATAAAATCTGTATCAATACTCATTCAATTCAATCTGGGTTGAGCAACCTTCAATCAAGTCATGCAATAATAATTAAATTAGAGGGCCAATTTATTTTCTGAAGCACATTCAGTTTTCACATTTGTTATTAAGTAAAAAGGAATACACTTATGGAGAAGCCAAAAATAAAATTCAAGAGGTAGCTCTATTTCCTACAGCTGGCTGTGCTTTATTATGGTATTCTTTGCTTATTTATCCACTTTAGTTTCTGAATGTTAGTTATGTTTTAGATATCTATTAATATTGTATCCTCTTAATTCCTATTTTCATTGTTTGATCAGCGCTCCACATGCCTGCGAGACAAGGTTCATGATTTTCGAATACAAACTACGTTTGTTAATGCGACTTCTTGCTTCTTAGCATCGATATGCAGGTATTAAGAGTACTAACCACCAACCGCAGAGCATATTTTTTAAGGAATCCATGTAACAAGGAGAAAAGATTTGTATTCTCCTGATCACATGAAACACAACAGTACTATACCCACTCACCTCATCCACTGTCCACTTGGCCACATTCTTTGCAGTGAACCCAGAGACCTCAGGGAGAAGTTTGCAATGTTGCTCCCAGCAGAGGTGGACGCGATGTGTTGGGTTGGAAGACAGGGAAGACATGAAGACTGACTGGTGCAGGCCCTGTTGCAAACTGAACTCTGTGTCTGGAGGGGGTAACAAACAGTGGTAGATCAAGATTGGAAAGAAAAGCGCAGAGGAAACAGTTTGCATCAAGCACCATTGTTTAAGAGGTTTAAGTCCATGATCCCACATAGCATCAACAGCAGCCAAACTGAAGGCTAGGGGGATAGTTCAAGGCCACAATGATCTATGAGCAACAATCATAAGCACCTTGATTACACAATGTACATAAAATGGTCATTGAGAGGCACAGATGAGCGGGGTTACATCAACATCTGTACTGTACAGGATACGAAGGGGTGGGCTGGAGTAATGTATCAGCTGTCAGCCAAGAGTGATTCTGCATACCATTGGTAAGATGCCATGACTGTCGTCCCAGTTATGTGTCAGACACTGTGCACTACTACTGCACAACTGCATAAGCTACCACAAAGAACATCACTGGGCATCATGGGGCTGGTCTCGGACTTGCTGAGCATCTCTATAGAAAGGGGAATGTGCAGAGGATTTTGGCTGCATTTTACCCTTTACTCTGCTTCACAATCCTTAATGTTCCTTCGCGTGACCAAACCAAAATAGCATTTATTTTGTACTTGATGATTTCCCATACTTGTAACCACAAAATAAAGGGCCACCCTGTTGTAACAAAATACATATGTTGTATCTCTTTCCATTAAAACAGGCACTTACAAGTCTCTCGAGAATGTGTTGTGCCTCCAGTGTTAGGGGAGATGTCCTAAAGTCCTACCGACAGTAAGACTTTAGTAAGCTATCCCAGTGGTTTGTAGATCTCCAACTCTTAGTATCAGTCTGTACTAACTCAGGACCTTGGTAGAGTGGCAGAGCAGTCAGGCTGATCTTAAGAGGAAGATGTGAGCTGTAGATAAATACACAAACTAATTGGATATGCACACCAAAGAAAAACGTACACTTATAATTTATTTAAAATGATATATTTACACCAGAATCACTTTAAATACCTTATATGTTTACACTAGAACACTTTATTTTATAATACACTTCAAAGGACACTTTCACTTTTGTGTTTGGTCGCGGTTACATTTGTTGGAACGTTAGAAAGGGAAAAGACAATGCTATCATATTATCAGTAATTAAGTGCAAAACACATGCAAGAAAGTAACTTAAAGGAAGGAAAAGGGTTAAAGTAACACTATTCTGGTTTAAGGTATTAGAGAGGGTTTCTTCGCACAGCAAGTCATTTAAGCCCAAAAACACAACCCTTGCTAAAGGTAGTTCGGAGAGGGCTCAAAGTCTTGACAAGCAGCAGAATACGAAGAGTACCTGTGGTTTTCTTCAATTCTCTAGTGTCATAGAAGAACAAGTTACTTACCAACTGTAACGTTCTTTCGATTGGATGTTCCTCCCACGTATTGTCATCTTAGATATTCGTACCTTTCAGCTTTGCTGTTTTGGAATTTTCTTTTCACCAGAGGGCGCTGTGCTCGACGTTGCAGCGTCGATGTCCCTCGAGGGCTGCCATCGAGCGTCGACGTCAACCATAGTATAAAGAGCTTGAGCCGTGCCCGTTGGCTTCAGTTCTGTTTTACGATATGTTGAAGCGCATCAGGTGACCAGGCATTCATTGACCTCCAGCCCTTAAGGAATTCAGAGAGCAACTAGCGTAAACTGTACGGCGGGGTAGGTTGGGAGGGTCGATGAGGAATACGTGGGAGGAACATCCAATAGAAAATACCTTGCAGTTGGTAAATAACTTGTTCTTTGAATGAATTGTGTCCTCCCACGTATTCCCCATCTTAAATAGGCTTCCAAAGCAGTATGAATTCGGAGGAGGGAGTACCAGAAATGTATTCATGAACCGTGTGAAGGATGGCTTTTGCAAAAAGACCACCTTGAGATGATGTTGAGTCCAAGCATTAGTGCTGCAGGATGGTGTGCATTGACGACCAGGTGGCTGCTGCACAAATATCTTGCACCGGGACACCCCTCTGAAGAGCCGTTGAAGTCTCCATGTCCCTAGTTGAATGGGCCCTTAGTCCATCTGGAGGCTCTTTACCAGCCAATTTATAGTATTCAGTAATTGCCAAGAGTATACATCTGGACAGTATCTGCTTTGTTACCGCTAAACCCAATTTATGTCCAGTATACCCGACAAAGAGTTGGTCACTTTGTCGAAATTTAGCCAATCTGGAGATATAGAAACTGAGCCCTTTTCGGGTCAAGTGTGTGTAGCCTTTCTTCCTCCTTACTTGCATGCGGAGGAGGATAGAAAGAAGGTAAGGTAATTTTATGTGACAGGTGGAAGTCAGACTATTTTTGGTTAAAAAAAGGTTTTAGTTTAGTTTATTTATAATGCGCACCAGACCCAGGGGCATCAGGGCGCAGGATACAAGGATATGTTCAGCTTGGTTACATGGGTACATGGAATGCATAGGCAGCAATAAGAATAAGAGATACATTAGCATAGATACAATGTAAATTACATGAGCAACTAGATACTAAAGTGATCATAGTACATCAGAAGGGGTGTCCAAGGGGACTAACACATGATAAGGAATCAGTATGCATGAAGGGTATGATCAGGATGATTACTTATCGTTTTCTTTTAGCCAGTTGGTTAGATTCTGTCTGAATTTAGAGAAGGACTGGTGTTCTGATACCAGGAGGTAGAGAGTTCCACAATTGCGCAGCCTTGACTGGGAAGCTGTGTCCCCCGATTGTGGAGAGTTTGAAGCGTGGTACTTGGAGGCAATTAGAGTTGGCTGTTCTGGTCGGTCAGAGAGGTTTTTCCATAGATTCTATCAGTAAGGTATGGCGGTGCTCTATTATTAAGGCACTTGTATGTGAGGGAGGCAAGTTTAAGTTGGATTTTATCAAAGGTAGATAGCCATTTGTGTTTTCTTCTAGTAGAGGAAATATGTTCATTTCTGTTGATCTTAAGTGCTGCTCTCAAGGCATTGTTCTGTAAAATCTGTATTTTATGGATAATCTTTTTGTTCGCATCAATGTAGAGCGCATTACAGTAATCCAATTTCGAGAGTATGAGGGCTCTAGCGAGAATAAGGCAGCTGTCAGTGGAGAGGAATTGTTTAATAGCTCTGATTAGTTTGCACGTGTATGCAGTAGCAGAGGCTAGCGAGTTGACTTGTTTAGTGAAATTCAAGGTGGCGTCTAGATAGAAACCTAGGGTCTTCACTTCCTTTGCTACTTTTATGTTATTTCCATCAATGGTGAAGTTGGCATAATCCCGGCTAAGTTTGGATAGGTGGGTCGAGGTGCCTAAAATAATAAGCTCAGTTTTGTCATTGTTCAGCCATAGTCCATGGCTGAACGTTGCCATAGATTCTATTCACCAAAGCCAGATCCACGATGTAATCTCCAGTAGGAGGAAGGAGGATTTGGGTAACGTCTGCATAGTTTGTTAGGCAATACCCAAATGGTCGATTTTGTCAAAGAGGGGCTTGGTGAATACATTGTAGAGTGTTGGTGACACACAAAAACCCTGAGGTACACCACAGGTTATGGGGATAGGGACTGCTGAGGCCGATGGTGAAAAGACTCATGGTCCTATTGCTCAAGAATGACTCGATCCAAGTTATAGCCTCCTTAGAGAAATGAGCTGCGGAGTATAGGTGGCTGCATAAGACTTTGTGGTCAACCAAGTCAAATGCAGCCGAGAGGTCTAGTAGGAGGAGTAAGGCTGATTGGCCCTCATCTCTGAACTCATCTATTTGGGGCTTGAGGTCAATTAGAGCTGTCTCCGTGCCATGTTGGTGACGGCATCCGGATTGGCGAGAACCTAGTAGGAGACTAGATTCCAGGAAGTTCTGTATTTGAATGTAGGCTACTTTATCTAGAATTTTTAAAAGAAATGGCACTGTCGTGATGGGTCTGAAGTTCGTAGGTATGGCAAGGTCAAGGGTTTGCTTCTTGCGTATAGGTAGTACCCAAGATTCTTTCAGATTGTTCAGGACAGTACCGGTGGTGAATGAGGAGTTGATGAGTTTAGTTATGAAAGGTGCAAGTTCTCTCGCAGCGTCCTTGATAAGTTGTGCCGGGCATTGGTCAACCTTGCAATTGGACGGTTTAAGTCCCAGTATGACCTTCTCCACCTCAATGACAGAAACTTTAGAAAAGCTAAAGCAAGTAACTTTGTCCCTATGGAAAATGGTGTGAGGAGGCTTACAAGAGAGTGCCTGCAACTCACTCACCCTGCGGGCTGATGTAATTGCCACTAGCAGAATTGTCTTCAAAGTGAGGAACCTTAACAGGCAAGAATGTAATGGCTCAAAAGGGACACATGTGAGACATTTTAGAACTAAATTTAAATCCCAGATGGGAACCTGAAAGGGTGTTGGAGGGTACACATTTGTGAGCCCTTTCAGAAAATGAATAACTAAGGGCATTTTGAATGAAGACACTTCTTCTGAGGAGCGCTTAAAAATAGATGGCGCTGCTAAATATCTTTTTATTGTACCAACTTGGAGCCCCAAATTGGCCAAGTGTAAAAGGAAAGAAAGTACTGTAGGAGTATTACATCAGAATGGATCCACATTCTTATCTCTGCACCAGTTACTGAACTTGTTCCAACGACACCGGTACAAGGATTTTGTTGCTGGCCTTATGGCCGAAAGCAAAATCTTCATTACGTCATCCGGGAGGACCCAATCCTTAGATCTCAGCCTTTCTTTTTTTAAATGTATTTATTTATATAGTTGCAAAAAACAACTTTACATTAATTTAATACAAATTAAATCTGAATATAAAGAATAAAACATTTTTAAAAAATCAAGAGACACATTATTCATAATACAATAAAATCTTAAACCTAAAATCTAATAAAACCTAAAAACCTAAAACCTTTGAACATTTTTTCAACTTAATTCATCAAAAAAGGAGAAAAGGGGAAAGAAAAATATATATACATATAGACAATATATCCTATACTACATGGATAAAATCTGTTTAAACTGTCTATGTTTTTCCTACACATATCAAGATTTATACAATTTCTAGGTTCAAGGCTTTTAAAAATGCTATTGCATTAATTCGCTGGGTAGATATTTGCCCGTGAAAAATATGTTGCCAAAGAGATTCTGCATTGACATTTTTATACATTTTAAATGTTGCACCCAAATGATGTATTCGTTGAGGGATAAGAGCTTCACTTGTCACTAAGAGATTTCTCAATGTTTCCTTGTTAATCGTACTCTTACAGAAACGACAATTGGCTGCATCGGAATTTATCATTTTACGTTTTGCCTGGACTTCTTTGGTAAGCCATAAATTAAAGCGTAACCGCATAAAGTCTTCTCGGTGTTGAGGCGATGGTGATTTCTTAAGATACATTTCAGGCACACTATATTTTTTGTGTTCAAATGGTTGAACTGCAAAGTCAAGGTATTCTAAGCACCTCTCTCTTGTTTTTATCCAATCATTTAGAAGAACAAGTTACTCTCTTACCTGGTAATGTTCTTTCGATGGGATGGTCCAACATAACTTGTTCTTTGAGGGGATTAGGTCCTCCGACGTATTCCATATCTATGACAGACTCCCAAAGCAGTACCAAGGAGGGAATATAGAAATGTAGAATGCCCAATCAAATTGCAGAGTAAAGGACCGCCTTGCCAAAGGATAGAATCTAGGGAGTAGTGTCGTACAAAAGTATGGACCGAAGCCCAAGTGGCTGCGTCACAGATGTTACGAATAGGAACACCCCTCTGTAGGGCAGTAGAGGCAGCCATACCCCTAGTAGAATGGGCCCGTAAGCCTACCAGAGGGTCCTTACCAGTCAAGTGGTGACATTCAGAAATTGCCAAGATAATCCATCTAGACAAAGTCTGCTTAGTAACAGCTTGTCCCAAACGCCTTCCAGCGTAACCTATAAAGAGCTGATCAACCACTCTGACCCGGGACATGCGTGAAATGTAGAAACTTAAAGCTCTCCTAGGATCTAACCTATGGAGCCTCTCCTCGTTCTTACCAGGATGCGGAGGAAGATAAAATCCCGGAAGAATGACCTTCTGGCTTAAATGAAATTCCCACACCACTTTCGGAAGAAAGGAAGGAAGAACTCTAAGGACAACCCTGTCCTTATGAAACTCAGTGAAGGGTGGCTTAACTGAAAGTGCCTGTAACTCACTCACTCACTCTCCGAGCGGAAGTGACCGCAACTAACAAAACAGTTTTAAGGGTTAACAGTCTCAAAGGACAAGAATGTAAAGGCTCAAATGGAGCACCCATTAGAAACTTGAGAACAAGGTTCAAATCCCAACTGGGCACCTGGAAAAGTGACGGAGGGAACACATTAGTGAGCCCTTTCAGAAACTGAGAAATTAAAGGGATTTTAAAATAAGAACACTCCTCAGACAAGCGCTTAAATATGGACAGCACCGCCAGGTAATCTTTAATGGTACCCACTTGCAGGCCCTTGTGAGCTAAAGAAAGCAAAAAAGACAAAACCACCGGAATGTCACATGAAAAAGGATCCACAGTCGCAGAACTTTCTCCAACGGCAACGGTACAGGGACTTTGTTGCCAGCCGTCTGGCCGAAAGCAACAACTCCATCACGTCTTCAGGGAGGCCCCAATCCTTATACCTCAACCTTTCAGAAGTCAAGCGTGAAGGTTGAGGGAGCTGACCTCTGGATGGAGAACATGACCCCCCTACCGTGAGAGCAGATTGTCTCGGTAGGGAAGACGACATGGAGGGCAGATGGACAAGTCGAGAAGGTCCGGGTACCACGCCCTCCGGGCCCATACTGGAGCAATGAAGATCATTCGGGAACCGAACCTCCGTAACCTCCGCAGCACTTGCTTGATGACAGTGACTGGTGGAAACGCATACAGCTGTGGAAAGGACCACTCCACCACAAACGCGTCTCATAAGGCTTCTCTTGGAGGAAATTCCCGCAAGCAGAACCTTTCGCACTTCCGGTTGACACTGGAGGCGAAGAGATCCACTTGAGGGGTCCCCCAAAGGGCGAAGATCTCCAGGAGAATCTCCTGAGCCAACTCCCACTCGTGAGAGATCGCGCTCTGCCTGCTCAGAGCGTCCGCCGTTTAGTTTTCATCTCCGGCAAGATGAACTGCCGGGATCGAAATATCCTGCTGGATGGCCCAGAACCAGAGCTGCATCGCCTCCCTGCACAGAGGAAGTGACCCTGCCCCCCCCCCTTTTTGCTTTGGTAGTGCATGGCCACCGTGTTGTCCGTCGGAATCAGGACATTCTTTCCTCGCACAGACAGCAGAAAAGCCTGACGGCCCTCAGCTCCAACAGATTTATATGGAGACCAACGACCGCTGACTTGTCAACTCGTTGGAATGAGCTCCCCATCCCGTGAGGGATGCGTCCGTCACAATCGTCACCTCCGGCCAGGGTAGCCAAAATGGAGCCCCCCCCTCATCAGAGTGCCTTCGTCGGCCCACCACAGAAGGTCCTGAGCGACCGAGGGCAGCCTGTGGAGGACTGTGACCACTGCATCTTGAGTGCCCATTGCAGAGATCTCATCTGCAACCTGGCCTCTGGCACCAGAAGAATGCAGGATGCCATGAGGCCGAGCACCCTCAAGAACTCGAACGCCGGGAGACTCTAGGCATGTTGAAACTTGTGTACCATCTGCTGAAAGTGATGAGCCCTCACCTGGGGAGGAAAACACTGTCCCAGGGATGTGTCGAGCACTGCTCCGATGTACTGGAGCCGCTGAGTTGACGTCCAGTGGGACTTCTTTAAGTTGAGGGAGAAGCCCAGCTTGTGAAGGGAGTGGCAGGTGACGGACAGATGATCCAGGACTTGCTCGGGAGAGCGCCCCCTGATCACCCAATCGTCCAGGTAGGGGTAGACGTGAATCCCCCCTTTCCTGAGATACGCTACCACCACCACCACGAGCTTGGTGAAAACCCTCAGGGCGGAGGTCAATCCGAATGGCAGGACCAGAAACTGAAAGTGCGAGTCCCCAACCGCAAACCTCAGGTACTTCTTGAGCTTGGGATGGATCGGCACATGAAAGTAAGCGTCCTTGAGGTCGAGAGACACCAACCAGTCGTGAAGTTGAAGGGCCTGGAGGACTTTAGAAAGAGTAACCATCTTGAACTTGTCCTTCCTGAGGAGCTTGTTCAAACCGTGCAAGTCCATGAAGTGTCTCAATCCCCCATCTTTCTTCGAAATCAAAAAATAAGGGGAATACCATCCCTTGTTCCTCTCTGCGACAGGCACCAGTTCTAGGGCGCCTTTCTCCAGCAGGGCTTGTATTTCCTGCGTAAGGAGTGGATCCGGCCTCTTTAAAGAGAGATTCCCTGGTGGATTGTTGTGAGGCCTCTGCCAGACAGGAAGACAGTACCCGTGGGCTACGATCTCCAGAACCCACACATCTGAAGTAATGGCACACCATTCTACAAGATGCTGCGCCAGCCTTCCCCCCCCAACCGGCGAACTATGGGACATGGCCTCATGACTGAGCTCCTCCGATCCTTCATTCACCTCAGAAATATCATCCAGAGGCTGGAATGAGGGCACAGAATAAGGGACAAAGACATTTTTAGCCTTAGCCATAGCCTTTCTAGGGGGTTCCACCGTGCCACGGGGTACCTCCGACAACACAGCCTCGAAAGGCATCGAGGGCGTCGATGGAATCGGTGTCGACGTCGAGCGTGGCGCTGACAGCTTCGACACAGTCCTCGAGGGCGGAGCCCCGAACGTGTCCTTCGACAGCCTGGGCGCCGATAGCGTCGACGGCTTCCTCGGAGGCAGAGCCTCAGGAGAGTGCCTCGACGACCTCTGCGCCAAAGGCGTCCACGTCTTCTTCTTCGTAGACTTCACAGGCTCTGACGGTCTCGAGGGCGTCGAGGACCGGGACCTGGAACGGGCATGTCTAGAGCGACCATCCTTGTCTGACCGGGACCTCGAAGGTGCCCGGTGATCACGATGACCGCTCGAGCCCGAAGGCGTGCGAGTGGTGTCTCTAGCACGGTCACGGCCGGCGTGTTTCGACGGCACAGACGGACCGGAGCCCTGCGACTGAAAAATCGCCATCATCTCCTGCCGAAATGAACCCCATCCGGCAGGAGTGGAATGCTTGTTGGGACAAGCAACCCGCCGACAGGCGGAGTCCTCGGACGAGGACGGGGAAGGCGACCGGTGCCGGCGCTTCCGTGAGTGCCTCGAAGAGGCAGAGGAATGGCGGGACCTACTCCGGGACTGAGACCCCCCGGACCGACGACGATGCGCAGAGTCGCCCCTCGAACTGTCAGTCGAAAGCCCAGTGGATCTCGACTTCCGAGGCTTGGCCACCTTACCAACAGAAAGCTTCTTCTTACTCTCCCGCAAGGCATTCGACGTAATCGACTGTCAGTCTACACAATCATCCGTGTCGTGGTCCTCACCGAGGCACAAGAGGCAGGCGTTGTGCGAGTCCGTCAACGACATCTTTGACCCGTAGTCCCGACACTTCTTAAAACCTGGCCGCGGGGTAGAAGAAGGCGAAGACATCATGGATCTTCACAAACGAACAGGTTCGAGGAACTGAAAGAATAGACACCAGAAGAACTGAGGCGCCCTGAGATCTCCGAAGCAAACAAGTTCGTGGAAAAAACGGAACTGAGGCTACGGGCATCATGCGTCCTACTTATAACATCCGGTGACGTCGGCTCGACAGAGGCCCTCGAGGACAGCATATCGACGTCATTGACGCAGGACGCAGACGACAAAAGATTTTCCGAAGCAGCACAGCTGTGGTGATTACTGTCATAGATATGGAATACGGCGGAGGACCCAATCCCCTCGAAACAATATTGTTTTAACTCCAACAGGATTCTCAATTAGGTCATCTGTTGTTACTTCAGTATCTGATAAGATTTGTCGGGCCTTAGATCTCCATTTTGTTACAAATGGGTCATCTGCTTCACATATATATTAAGCTAAGATTCCTAGCATTGACAGAGTTTGACGAGCCATTACACACTTCCTAAATACAGCCATCAGATTCCAAAGTATCTGGTATTTAAAGAGATAAGTCCTAGTTCGAATCTGATCCACGAACCAGGTACACAATTAGGTAGGAGTAGTAATCAATGCCAATATTTTGCTTCCAATCTATTCCATACTGATTCTGCTATTATTTTTTTGATTTCTGCACCATAAATCAGTATGGGGGTGTTTTTTGGATAAAGAAGCCCAGAATAGGATTCATTGTAAATTTACCATATTTACTTTGCATCAAGAGTGCTTGAGAAATGGACATATTTAATTTTGATTCAAGGCGACTACAATGTACTTTTTCATCATCCCACTGCTAGGGTTACCCCCAAATACACATATTGGGATACACGTTTTAGTGGTGTTTGTTGTAAAGACAATTTGTAACTCTTTAATGGGGCTCTCTTCTTTATTTTACACACCATTGTCTTTGTTTTATCTAAGTTTATAGCGAGGCATTTGTGTTCAACATACCCTTGAAAGGTAGTCAACAAGGCTTGTAGTCCTTGAGGAGTTTTTGACATTTAAAACTAAATCATCAGTGTATAGTAAAGCACTAACAGGTCTGCAGGCTACTTTAGGTGGATCAGCTGTTATATTTTGGAAATCTCATGGTATGTCAGAAATTAAAGTTGACGCAAGGATATAACCCTCTTTGAGTCCCTGACAGGTGCAATACAAGGTGTCAGGTCACCCGCCAAATTGGTTCTTACTTGGATTTTAGTGTCCGTATGTAATTCACTAATCAGCTCAATCAAATATGGGGGGGGCCAGCCTTCACTTATCAGTTTTTTGTACAAGAGTTCTCTTAAAACTGAGTCAAACGCAGCCGTCAGATCTACAAACGTCAAGTATATTACTTATCCCTTGGAAATGTGATGTTCAATAATTGCCTTAATGGTTAGGGGGTCGATAGCTTTACCCATACCGGGTATAACACCGGTTTGGAAGGGATCTCTCTGAGAATTTGCACTTGCCCATGCATTAAAGTCTCTAAACACAAATCTCGAGAATATTTTGACAAGGGCATCAAGAAGGGTAATCGGCCTGTAGTTCGCCGGACAGGACGGATCAACCTTCTTGAAAATAGGAACCACCACTGACTTTTTCCACAACTCTGGAAAGACACTCCCACTCGGTACTCGCTGGCAGATCTTGAGCCAAATTTTTGACCACATAAGTGGATGCTGCTTAAACATATAATTTGTCAATCCATCTGGGCCAGGGGCCCTTGAACTACTAGATTTCATAATATAATAGTAAATATCTTCTTCTGATATTTCCAGACCTTTAAATTTATTGAAATCTGTCACCATATTATTAAGGAGAGGAGTGTCGTTCTGAGTCTTTGGGCATTCATACATTTTAGAAAAATACGAGATCCACTCATATTGGCGCACTCCATTAATCTTTGCTGGTAACAGTCTAGCATGAACAGCCACATTCAGCAAGGCCCACATTTCTTCGGTGTTGAGTGGATGGCCTTTAGCATGGACTCACCATCCTTTTGATAAAGTTTTGATTTGTACATGCAAAGCCAGTTTTTATATTTACACTTTAAATTACGAATCGTATCTACCCGCTTCTGTGGAGGTAACAGAAAGGCAGCTTTTTTTAGCCTTACGGAGTGTGGATTTTCGCATTTGAATTTCTCGACGAAAAATGTGTTGTGTCTTGCAATAGACATAATTGCTCCCAGAAGTGTATGGAACCCATAATCTTACAGTAGACAAGATTTCCTTGTTTAAGAATTTGATCTGTTTTCACTGGTATTGATATCCTGGAGGCCTGGTATATCTTTAAAGATGGCCAAACCCGAGGCTTGGTTGAGATCATAAGAAGGAAAGGGAGCAGGTCTCCATTTGAATATGACACAGTGATTAAAATTTTGTGTGTCAATATGAGGAGGTTTGATCTTTTCTCCATGGGAACGTGAGACAAACGCCGGTTTCTCTTTTGTAGCGTCATCCTTTCTATGTGCACGCAGGTCTTGCAACGGAGTAGCTAAGGTCGAAAGCATCTGGCCATATTTGCTCATCTGTATTTGTTGAACCCTTAAAAAAATCATCTAATGATGAATATCCTTCCTTGTATATGTGGCGAAATATCTCCAATTGAGCTTGTTTGAGCAGACTTGTTAGGAACAGCCTCTTGACTTCGTCCAAATATGTTTTTGGGACCAGCATTGTCATTATTAGCATGATCTCTGTTGACAGGTCGCTCAATTTGGAGCGGAGTGCTCTGTTTATTAGTATCTGTGGATGGTTCAGCAGCACCCACCGGCAGAAATGCTATTAGATCATCTAGAGGAGGATGATGATGATGATCTCTTACTTCAGAATTCTTTTTCCGAGGAGGTGATTTTAGACTGACATTTAGCCACTTATTTATATTTATTTAGAATCTTTTGATAAGTATCTACTCGAGGCACAGTCTTTATAGTGACTTGTTTCAGAACGTTTGTGACATTGGTTTTGCCATTTTAGCACATGAAGACTTCACGATCGGGAGCCCATTACTTTTTTCTCTAGAGAGTTTTTCTTAGAGGAAAACATATAAAAAATGTTTGAAGTATTATCGGTTCCTTTAGTCAAGTCGCTTCCATTATTTTTTAGAACATGATCGGCAGATTGTGCGGTTAAGTCCACAATCTGTTCTGTTTCTCCAGCAATTGGAGGTTTCCCCCTCCAATTTGAGACTTAATTTTGTGATCAGACACCTGTGTAGCGAAAGCGGCCTTTAAATCACTTTCGTCCACATGTGATCCCTTGTCCCTGGTCTCGGCAGACAAACTAACAGCCTTAGTTGAAGCATCTTCAAATAAGGTATAATCTCTCAATTCAAATGTTTTATTAATTCTAGCCATCCTGATTACAATTTTATCAATCTGTTTTGTTTGCATAGTTAGCTTATTACTAAAGTCTCAAAATGTTTCATTAGAGACATCATAGCAATATTTACTGCGTTCAATGTTACTTCAACCAGGGACAGGTGGCCTGCGTGATTAGTTTTGGGAGTAAAATCCGTTTGTGGTTTTCGTGGGGTGGGCTGTATATATGATACAGAAAGATCTGATCTTGTATGTATGGAATGATCGAACATGCTATGCAACATGTTCGCAGTAACTCGTGGGCACGGCGGTTGTTCTGCTATTGGTGAGAAACACGCCGGAACCCCGACCGATTCATTAATCTGATCACTCGCGCCTTGGCCACACGAAACATGTGGGGCATGGTCAACATTCAACGTCTCCAACTCATGATTTTTCGCACACTCTTCATTGCTATTATGAGGTATTTCAAAGATAATATCCTCAATAAGCGGTAACACAGAGGGTAAATGCTCAGGCATCAGTCGCCTTCAAAACCCCCTCCAGCGGCTCAGGTGCCTCTACAACCTCACCAATTGGCAAAGCACCAGAAACCAGTTGTGTATCAGTAAGTGAAACATTTACTGATGTTCGTAGCTGCACAGCACTGTCCGGAATAATAATGGGGGATTGATTACTCTCTGACAGGGGCTGGGATGGGCGAGAGGCAGGCTATCAGTCTGTGTCAGCTCTCAGTGACACAAAGTTTTAAACAGAAAGCATACAGTCTGTATGACCACACTAGTTTTTTTCACAAAAGCACAAAGTCTGCAGAACCTGCAAGCAAATGAATAATAAAACAGGTTCAGCAAATGGTTCAGCCGACAGTCACCATTCCTTTGGTATTATAGTGTAAGTGTCCATACCATAGGCGAAGAATGTTGATTTCTAGCAGGGTGAGTCAGCCACAACAGCCCTTATCCAAAGCACTGTCCCCGTGTCAGCTCTCAGTGACAAAAAGTTTTAAACAGAAAGCACAAAGTCTGTATGACCACACTCATTTTTTTCACAAAAGCACAAAGTCTGTAGAACCGTAGGTGAAGAACGTTGATTTCTAGCAGGGTGAGTCAGCCACAACAGCCCTTATCCAAAGCACTTTCCCAAATGCGCGCCAATTCCCATATCTCAGCCTTTTAGAAACCATGCGTGAAGGCTGAGTGTCTTGACCTCTGGATGGAGAACCAGACCTTACTCTTGCGAGAGAAGATCCTCTCTTTGTGGAAGACGTATTGGAGGGAAGGTGGACATGTCCAGAAGGTCCGGGTACCATGTCCTCCTGGCCCAATCCAGGCCAATTAGGATCATGGATTTCCTGAACTTTCTCAACCTCCTGGTTACATGAGGAATCACAGGAACTGGAGGAAATGCGTATAGGAGTGGAAATGCCCAGCCCACCACAAACGCGTCCCCTAGAGCTACTCTCGGAGGAAATCCCGTGAGCAGTACAGTTTGCACTTCCTGTTGACACCGGTCGCAAACAGATCCACTTGAGGGGTTCCACAATGGGCAAA
This sequence comes from Ambystoma mexicanum, assembly GCF_040938575.1. Taxonomy (NCBI): domain Eukaryota; kingdom Metazoa; phylum Chordata; class Amphibia; order Caudata; family Ambystomatidae; genus Ambystoma; species Ambystoma mexicanum. The sequence goes on from NC_090934.1 coordinate 264,930,280, forward strand.
GATCTCTTGAAGGACTTCCTCAGCTAGTTCCCATTCGTGAGAAACTATGTTCTGCCTGCTCAGAGCGTCCGCCGCCGTGTTCTACTCTTCGGCTAGGTGAATTGCCGATAGATTCTTTCTTGCATTGCTCAGAACCAGAGCTGCATTGCCTCTCTGCACAGTGGTAGTGACCCTACATCGCCTCTCTTGTTGAGGTAGTACATGGCCACTGTGTTGTCCGTCATTATCAGGACATTCTTTCCCCGTATAGAGGGCAGAAAGGCTTTCAGCGCCAATCCGATTGCCCTCAGCTCCAAAAGGGTGATATGTAGTTTGGACTCCGATGGAGACCAACGACCGCTGACTGTCAGATGATTGGTATGAGCTCCCCACCCCGTGAGTGAGGCGTCCGTCACTTCTGTTATCCCGGCCATGGTTGCCAAAAAGATTCTCCCTTGAGGATATTTTCCTTGCAAGCCCACCATAGAAGATCTTCAGCCATTCTGGCTGGGACTTGCAGAAGATCTGACATATACCCCGAAAAGAATTGCAACCATTGAGTCCTGAGGGACCAGTGAAGGGATCTCATTCTCAATCTGGCCTCTGGCGCCTGAAAAATGCAGGCTGCCATGAGGCCGAGCAACCTCAGAAAATCGAAAGCCGGCAGATGCTGGGCATTCTGGAACTTTGTTACCATCTGCATAATGTGGTGAGCTCTCTCCTCGGGAGGTGAGGCTTTGCCCGAGGAAGTATCCAGGACTGCTCCGATGAATTGGAGCTTTTGGAGTGGAATCATTTGTAACTTCTTGTAATTGATGAAGAAGCCCAGTCTGTGCAAGAAGTGACAGGTCATGATCAGATGTTCCTGGGCTCGTTCGGGTGAACTTGCCAATATTAGCCAATTGTCCAGGTAAGGGTAGATGTGAATCCCCCCTCTCCTGAGACTCGCTGCCACCACAGCCATCAGCCTGTTGAAAACCCTCAGGAGAAGGTCAGCCCAAATGGCAGAACTCAAAACTGATAATGAGAACCGCCAATTGCGAACCTCAGGTACTTTCTGCGAAAATGAGGTGAGTACCAACCCTTGTTCCTCTACGCTACAGGTACATGTTCTATTACACTTTTCTCTCGCAGGGTTACAATCTCCTGCACAAGGAGTGGGTCTGGAATTTTGATAGAGCCGGCTCCCAGTAAATGGTCCTGAGACCTTTGTTGAAACGGAAGACAGTAACTATGGGCCACTGTTTCTAGTGCCCAGGCATCTGAAGTAAGGCCCGCCATTCGTTCAGGTACAGAGTGATACTGTCTCCCACCGGGGTCTTGTGGGTCAAGGCCTCTGAGTGGCTTTGCAGCAGCTGCAGTAGCGGCTGAGGGGACAGTTGCCGCTGCTGGTGCTGATCTAACACTCTTTCCTCTTCCACCAGGAGGACATTTTCTTTGTTGTCCTTGTTGATTGGCCTGTCCTTTCCCTCTCCCAAATGAGGAGTAGAATTGAAAATGACAGTTCCTCCAGGAAGATGACCCTGAGTAGGAGTGTTGTTGAGGCTGTTTTATAGAGGCGCCAAGTGATTTAGCCGCCGCTTTTGAGGTCTGCAGCTTTTCTAAACTTTCGTCCGTCTTGCTGCCAAACAACTTAAAGCCATCAAAATGCATATTGAGTCATCTGAATTGAACATCCGGTGCAAAACCTGACTTCCACAGCCAAGCAAATCTGTGCAGCACTGTGCTAGATGCCATGGACCTGCTTATGCTGTTAGCAGTGTCCAATCCTGATTAGAGGCATTCCCCCATAGCCTCCTTTCCATCTTTGACGATTGCAAGGAAACATTCCCGTTCCTCGCCTTCAGGAATGTGTTCAGCCACTGCTGTCATACAATCCCACAGGGTGTGAGTGAACCTTGCAAGGGTGCAAGTCACATTTGTTGATTTTAAGGCCATTCTGACTGAAGAAAAAACATTCCGGGTCCAGGCATCAATCCTTTTGTCGTCGCTATCCGGGGGGATCGAAGGGTAGGCCGAATGCCTAGTAGATGTGGCCGCCTGCACCACTAAGCTCTCAGGCGAGGGATGTTTTGCTAGGTATTCTGGGTCAGAAGAGGAAGGCCTGTACTTCTCTACACATTTTTTATTTGCAGCTGGGCCAGAATCTGGGGTCCCATGTGGCCATGACCCTTTTTTGTAATGCTTTATAAAAGGGGAGGACAGGGTCCTTTTGAGGGCCCTCATTAAGGAAGTCCGTCATGTCATCTTGATCAAAATGAGGGGAACTAGATTTCCATTCCATAAACTCATTGACTCTATTCACCAAATTTCTGTATCGAGAGTCTGCATGGTCTGCAGGGATGGGTCTATCAAAATCTACTTCAGGAGAAGTATCCAGGCCACTGGCTGTTTGTAGGCATTCATACAGGTCAGTCATCTTAGTTCTAGGGTCTATTAATTCTTCAGGGACATCTCTAGTCCCAAATTTCACTCCAACAGGAGTAATATCCTCTTCAGAGGAATTCTCCTCATAAATGGACGACATAGACCTGAAAAAGTCTCGTCTAGGTTGAGGTTGGTATATCTTTCCGGGTGACTCAATAGGCATCGACCTCGGCTTCGACAAAGGTGTCGATTTTGGCACCGGAATTAAAGTTGGCCTCGACAATGGCGTTGAAGGCGTCAATGTCATCGTCCCTGGCTTCGACAACGTCGAAGGAGCCTTCGATACAGTCGTAAATGCCATCTTCGAAGTCTGCTTGCAGAGCGCTTTCGACAGATGTGTCGAAGAATCCTTCGACATCGACTTCAATAAAGGGTGGATTCCCTGCGCCATCTTATTATTCGTCACCTCCGATTTATGCACCGGTAGGTCTGATTTTTCTTTACAAGGTGTCTGGGAAATTTCTTCCGACGACACCCTTGATGAATTTTCATCAGATTTTGCGCATCTGGTCTTTGAGCTCCCCCTGTTACTTTTGGAGAGAGTCTCCATGCAGCTATTTCGAGGGGGGCTGAGCTGCGTTCTCGAAAATGTTCATCATAGAAGCCCTAAAGGCCTCCCATTTTTTGGGTGAATCATGTTTTGAAGGGTATGAGATGAGCCTTCTGTCAGCTGATGAGGAAGACGACGGAGATCCGTGTCGTCTTTTCTACGATTTTTTTAGACGAATAACAGGAAGATTTCCTCAAACGACTTCTTGATCTCGATTTCCTTGACCTACGCCGGGATTTTTCACTCGATTCTCTCGATTCTTTTTCGAAGAAGACTTCGAGGATTCCTCCCCCACCGTCCAATTTACCTCTACGTTCCTTATGAGCCTTGTTGGTCATAGCCTGACAGGAACCGCACTCGTCGAACCGATGGTCCGGGCCCAAACACCAGAGGCAATTTCAATGGGGGTCAGTGATCGACATCTTCTTCCCGCATTTCTGACATTTCTTAAAGCCAGTTTTGGGTGTGGAAGGATTTAACCAGGAAGACATTGCAGTAAAACTGAAGCGCCGTTTTCGTGACACGAAGCAGTAGCTATCGGAAAAACGGAACTGAAGCCAACGGGCGCGGCTCAAGCCCTTTATACTACGGATGTCGTTGACGCTCAACGGCAACCCTCGAGGGACATCGACTCTGCGACCTCGAACAGAGCGCCCTCTAGTGAAAAATGTTTTCCGAAGCAGCATAGCTCGAAGATACGGATATCTAAGATGAGGAATACGTGGGAGGACACAATCCATTCGAAGCAGCAAGTTAACAACTAATTATGGAGACCCTATTAAGCACTTGATAAAGGGACAGAAGCAGCGGCTTGAGTCGGAGGTAAGAGGGGTTTGCCCTGGACACCTCTACGTGCACTCCAACGCTCTGGAGCGACTTTCTTGAATTAGGTAAGCAATACCTTTTTCCCCACAGTACCTTAAATTAGAAGAAAATGTTTGTGCTGGATTCCCGCGATGTTGCAGCTCTGGGCCCGAACTCCGGATTCCTTGGTCTGAGGATAGAAGGCCGGACAATGGACGGGATCTCTCAGCAGCAATCTTGAGAGTGGACCTGAGGCATGACTTTCAACAACTTCTTGGTTCACTCTGCGGTTTTGGCACCTTTTCTGCAGCACCAACAAAGGAAGTGGATCGCCCGGTCAATCTTCTTCACTTCCTGAAGTCCCGTGCTCTGATGAGGGGGTCTGGGCAAGTTGGATCGGATCTCTGGAGTGTCCTTACGGGTTCTGCAAAGATTTGGACAGGTTTGGCCTTTCCATGACGAAGCACTCAAAATGGGCAGCAGGTCTCCTGGTATTGGGGTTCTGCATCTCTGGAAATCCCTAGCACCTCAGGAGATGGTTCAATTCAAAGTTAGTCTTGGGACTGGTTGTGTCCACCAGCCAAAGGGAAGGAGTCATCCTCTTCGGCGCTCCTCTGTCGCACAGAAAACGGGATCAGAACAGTAGTGTTAGCTTCACAGTGTTGCAAAGGGTCTGCAGGCGTCTAGTCGTCTACTTTGGTTACTTCAGCTTCCAGTAGTTGACTTGCTTTTCACTCCAGAAGCCGCACCTTTTATGCAGTTCCAGCACACACTCCTATGCAATATCTCTCAGCATTATACAGAAAAGGGAGTTTGGCTGTCCAATCCATTTCCGTATATTTGTTTGAAAGCAATTTTACCAAAGGAGAAGTGGCCAAATTTATCTAACCGAAAATGGTAGGTAAAGTTGTATATCTGTAGTGCATAATAGGTGGGGGGTGGGGTAAGGGTATACAGGGGGCTGCAGGGGATCTCCGCCCGCATTATATTAAAAAACAAAAATAGAAAAAGTAAAAAGTTAATTTCGTTTTTTGGTTAAATAAATTCTAACACTTCTCCATTAGGTAACATATTTTTTTTTTATAAACACATTTTATTGGTTTATGAGCTCAACCATAGTCAATACATTATAAACATACAAACATAAGGCACAGGTCGAGAGTTTGATACATTACATGGGTGTTTCAACTCAGTACGATCATGTTATATTACGTTATGTATTCTGCTTAGAGTAAGGCCACGCATTCTCTTGTCGTCATGGTATTCCTTTGCGTTTCTCTAGTTCTCTTCCCATCCTTTCCAGATCTTTTGTGCTTTCCCGGGGCGTCCTCTAGCTGTGTATACTCTCTTCTCCATTGCAATGCATGCATCTACGTCTGCCGCCCATTGATCATATTGTGGGGCAAGGTTTGAGCCCCATAATTGTGCCACATTTCTCTTAGCAAGGCCCATGGCCGTTGAGAACAATAACTTTTCAAAGCGAGACATTTCATCCACCTCCTCCACCCCCAATAACATCAGTTTCGGGTTTGAGGGTATCTCTCGGCCTATGACCTTTGTGAGTCTGTCGCAACATTTCCACCAGGATTGTTGGACCCGTGGACATTCCCATTAGATATGAAAGAAGGTTCCCTCTCCTTGGCGGCATCTCAGGCAGTTCGGGTCTGCTATTTTGCCCCATTAATATAGAACCACCCGTGGGTAGTATATCCTATGCATAATTTTAAGTTGTACAACTCTGATTCTGGCAGAAATGGCAATTTCCCTGCGGTACATTAGGGCTCTGGTCCAGTCCTCAGGTTGTAGTAGACCCACGCCCTTTTCCCATTTGGCTTTCAGACTGCAGAGAGCTTGCGTTGCGAACGCGGATATTGCATTGTACATTATAGAGGTTGTCTTCACATCTACTCGATCTAGGACTATGTTCCTTTCGATTGGTGTGCATTCGGGCATGTCAGAAAGCTCAGAGAGATGTGTCCTCATTGCATGGGACAATTGCCTTTAGTGGAAATGTTCTGACAAAGGTAGGCTGAATTTAGGTAGAAAGATATTATTTTACCTTTATGTACTACATCGCTGACCTTGGTTATTCCAGCTCCCTCCCAGATCGCCCATTTTGGGATCTCATGTAGTTCAGGTAGATTTCTATTTCTCCACAGAGGCTGAACCGGGGTTATTCTTCTCCCCCACCCTATGTGTCTGTGTGCTTCCATCCAAATCTGTGCTCTGTGGGCTGCCATTGTGCAGGAAGGTGGATGTGTCATTGTTTGGTAAAGTCTTTCCAGTGGGGAGATCCCAGGTCTTGCGTGTGTGTCTGGACGAATATGAGAGAGTTTTGGGTTGCTATGTAGGATGTTGTTTACGACCGCTATTTGGGAGGCCCAGTAGTATGTCTGTAAGTGCGAGAGGCCAGCACCACCCTCCCAAACGGAGCATTGCAAGGTGCGCAGAGCAATCCTTGAGTGTCCACCCCCCAAAAGGAGTTTTCTAAGTATCCTGTCTATTTTGCGGAACTCCGCCGTAGCGATATGTAGTGGTGCATTCTGCAGGATGTATAGAAAGCCCAGTAGTGCTAGCATCTTAAACAGTGAGGCTCTGGCCAGCAATGTAAGGGGTAGAGTCATCCAGTGTCTTAAATCGTTTGCAAATCTATCAGCAATAGGATGTAGATTTTTCAATACATAGTCATTAATGTTGGGTGAGATTGGTATGCCAAGGTACCGGAATTGCTTCGACTCCACTCGGTACGGGCAGATTTCAGGGGTCATATTGCATATCCATTTAATCAGAAATAATATCTATTTGTTCCAGTTTACTCTTAGCCCACTAAACAACCGGTATCTTTCCAGGAGTTGTGCGACGATGGGACAAGATTCTGCTGGATTGCTTAGATAGATCAGTAAGTCGTCAGCATACAGAGAGACACTATCTTCCCAGTCCCAAGCTCATCCAAAACCTGTCCATGATTGTGTGTTCCTAAGTAGCACTGCCAGGGGTTCAATCGCCAGTGCAAACAACATTGCTGATAGGTGGCAACCCTGCCTAGTCCCTTTGCCCAATGCAATGCTGCGTGATGTCCATCCATTCACTCTAACCTCAGCTGTCGGGGAGTTATATAGGAGTTTTACACAGCTTACGAATTGTTCTCCAAAACCCATTCTACTCATTATTTCCCATAACGCCTCCCAGTAGACCGAGATAAATGCCTTCTCGAAGTCGATTGCGAGAAGCGCAAGAGATTCCTGTAGCGTCAGTGCTCTTTCGATGGCCAGGTGAAACCTATGTATATTCATCCTTGTGGGCCTTTTGGGCATAAAGCCGCATTGGTCTGGGTGGATCAATGATGTTATCTCTTTCTGCAATCTATTAGCGAGAACCTTCGCTAGGATTTTGGCCTCGCCGTTTATAAGGGAGATTGGCCAATAAGAGCTACATTTATCCGGGGATTTACTCTCTTTAGGGATCACCACTATGCTGGCTTTTCTCAGGTCCGGGGGGTGGATTCCCAGCTCTTTGGAGGGGAGGAACATGTTAAGCATGTGCGTTGCCATCTCCACGCACCCCAGTTTCTTCCACGTCCTTATCGGATACCCATTCGGCCCCGGGGATTTCCCAGTTTGGAGTTGTGATAGAGCATCTGATCGCTCCTCTTCCGTGATCTCTGCTTCCAGGCGCTCTTTTTGCACCTCATTTAGAGATGGGAGGGTGAGCTCATTTAAAACAGCGATGTCAATCGGGCCTTTGGGGGGGCAATACAGCTTCTCATAATAGGCTGCAAAGCTCTCTGCGATTTCTTGGTCAGTTGAAGCGTGCTCTGCAGCTTTGGTTGTTATGTTTCGGAGGGAACATATTTTTGATTAAATCACTGACATCCATCCAATCAGGACAGCGAGACCCCCTGTGGGAGATGGTCCTATTCAGGCACTGTGGCAGACAAAGGACAGGGAGGTGGAGACTCCTCGCCCACTTCCTGCCTGCTCAGACATTCTGGAGCCTAGGCGTGGACATCCAAGGGTTCCCCACCAAAGGAAAAACACACACACTGACCTCCCTCTCCCAGAATGGTAGTAGAAGGGCTAACGAAGAATAACCACGCTAGTTATGGCGAAAAAAGAAGGGAGGCCCCAAGTTGATACTTGGATGCCCCTATTGTGCACTATCGAGGCTATGGACATAGCCTGCGGTACAAGAATTACACAATAGTTGGTAGAGCACGTCCACTGTCACCAGCCATAACCAGGAGATTGTCTGTGACTTAAAAGTCACAGGAGCAGGGAGAAGGGGGATACTAGGGATCCTTTTGGCCACATAAGGTGGTGTGTGCCAGTCTCTCAGACTATAGAGTTTTGGGAGAGATACCAAGTATCTGTCCATCCTTAAGAAGGAATAAATTACTCACCGTAATCATATTTTTGGTGCTTGTATCTGCTTAGATTCACATGCTATGCATAGGCCAACATCTAGTGGAAGCTGCAGAGTATTACAGTTGTTGTTTTCGAAATTCGAAAAGGGACGTCGACAGGGCGTGCCAGTAATACTATCCCTAGTGTGAAATCATCTGTACCCATGATCATCACGTGTCGAGGTCCCTCAGATTGTTTTTTTCCGCCATCGCAAAAATAATCTTAAATGAGGACCTTAAGGGCCCCCCGCAACACTGCCCATAAGGAGTTGTGTGCTGCAATAGCAAAATACAGATGCCTTTAAGAGCTATGGAGCAGACAGACTCCTTAGTACAGGTAGAATACAATGAATAGAGTTCCAAAAGACAGAGCCCACAAGAATGAATTAGTGGAAAAAGGCTCCACTCATTAGGAGAGCGGATGAAGCCTAAAAATTATAAATCTTCCTAATATCCAGTCCATACTTACTGCAATTAATACCCATTGGGTTTATAACATGCATATAGTTTGTTAAACACCAAGTTCACAGACCTAGGTGGATTTAAGGAGTGGCAAAGTAGCTAAAGAATGACAGGGGGCATGATGGGCCCAGCAGGACTTTTTTTTATCTGTCTCAGGACCATGAGCCCAATAAATAAAGGTATGAAGCATAAAGCACATAACAATGTCGGACATGACTCTGTATACAAGTCAACAGCGGCTCACCTCACATAAAACTCACATATGTACAACATGTAAAGTGGAAACATGCTCAGTTGATAATGAACAAGTTACTTACCTGTAAGGAACAAGTTACTTACCTGTAAGGAACAAGTTACTTACCTGTAACTGTTGTTCTCCAGCATGGGTCTGGCATGGATTCACATGCTCATGAATATTCCCCATTGCCAGGCCAGGAATCCTCGGTAAAAGAAAGAACAGTTTCACTTTCACTTACAAACTGTATTTGTCCTCTAAACCAATCACTGAACTCTGGATCATACTGCCCCGAGCCAATGACGGCCCTATCCCTAAGCTTTCCCCAGGCAGCCATCTTCAGATTTGGTAAGCAGGTAAAGTGGCAGTATGACCAAGAAGAGCCAAAGAGGGGACGGAGGTAGGGTTTGCTTGTGAAAACATGCCAGACCCATGCTGGAGAACAACAGTTACAGGTAAGTAACTTGTTCCTTCTCCAGCATGGGGTCTGGCATGGATTAACATGCTCATGAATAAAGAATACGGAACAAGTTACTTACCTGTAACTGTTGTTCTCCAGCATGGGTCTGGCATGGATTCACATGCTCATGAATATTTCCCGTCGTCAGGCTGAGAATCCTCGGTAAAGAAAAAATCAGTATCAGTTTCGTTTCTGATCTGTCTTTCGTAGTAGTAACCAATCACTGATCTCTGCGTCATACTGACCACAGCCAATGACTGCCCTCTACCTAAGCCCCGCCTCTGGCAGCCATTTTCAGATTTGGTAGCACGTGAAGTGGCAGTATGACCAAGTGAAGAGCCGCAGAGGGGTAGGCGGGAGGGTTCGCATGTGAATCCATACCAGACCCATGCTGGAGAACAACAGTTACAGGTAAGTAACTTGTTCCTTCTCCAGCATGGGGTCTGGCATGTATTCACATGCTCATGAATAAAGAATACATAGCAGTACACACATGCACAACCACGGGAGGTGGCAAAGGCTCAATATTAAGCATTACATCAAACTCACATTAAGCAACTCTTACCTCCTCACCAGGCCCACCTTCAGGCGAACAGGTTGCGCAGCACTGCTTGGCCGACTCTGGACTCCTCCCTGGAATCCCGGTCGACGCAGTAGAATTTCGTGAAGGTGTGCGTCGACCTCCACGTAGCAGCCCTGCAGATGTCCAGCAGGGGCACACCAGACAAGAACGCCGTAGTAGCAGCGATCGCTCTGGTCGAATGGGCTCTCGGACTGCCGGGCAACTGTCGGTTTGCCAACCGATGACTGTGCATGATGCAGCCGGAGAGCCATCTGGAAATGGAAGCCTTCGAGAGGGCCTTCCCTTGATTCACAGTTCCAAAGTTCACAAAAAGCTGCAACGTCTTCCGAAAACTCTGTGCGGTCCACGTAGAACTTCAGCGCTCCAGCTTCATCCAGTGAGTGCAGAGTCCTCTCGGCCGGCGACAAAGGCGACAGGAAGAAAACTGGCAACACCAAGGGCTCGTTGAGGTGGAAGTCCGACGGCACCTTGGGCATGAAGGAGGGGTGCGTCCTCAGCACCACCATAGTCTTGTGGAGTCAACTATGGAGGCTTGCAGGATAGGGCCTGGATCTCTCCCACTCATCGTGCGGAGGTGATGGCCACAAGGAACGCTGTTTTCCATGACAGAAATTTCAACGGCGCCAAATGCAGAGGCTCGAATGGCGGCCTCAGGAGCCTGGTCAGCACCACGTTGAGCTCCCACGTCGGGGCCGGAGCCTTCACCGGCGGGAACGATCGGAACAGTCCCTTCATAAATTCCTTTATCAGGCGATCAGACCACAGGGATGACCGCCCCGTAGTTGTACCTGGTGTAACGGGAAATCGCTGCAAGATGGATCATGATGGAAGCGTGAGCAAGCCCCGCCTTGGCCAACGACAGCAGGTACGGCAGCACTTGAGGGGCCGTAATTCGCAGAGGGTTAATCTTCTGTGCACGGCACCAGACAGAGAACCTTTTCCACTTGTGTCCGTAGCACTTTAGAGTTGAGGACGCCCTGGCCTTTGCAAGCACCTCCTTGCAGTCCGCCGGGATATCGTATCCTCCAAACTCTAGTGCTGCAGGAGCCAGGCCTGCAAGTTCAGCGACTCTGGGTCATGATGGAGGATGGCGCCTCCTTCTCTGGTCGAGAAGATCTGCGTCCGTCGGCAATCTGACTGGAGAGGGACGCTGACAAATCCAGAAGGTCAGGGAACAAGATCTGTCTTGGCCACGCCGGTGCGATGAGTATCATCTTGCACTGGGACCTCTTGAGTTGGTTGATGAGTCGGAGCAGCAGCGGCAATGGAGGGAACGCATACAGGAACAGGCCGTCCCAGGGGAACGAGAAAGCATCACCCATGCTCCTCGGCTGGGGAAAACTGCTGGCGAACCTCTGGCACTTGGAGTTCGTCGCCGTCGCAAACAGGTCGATCTGGGGTTTGTCCCATTGTTGGATAAGTCGATCCACTTGATCCTGACGCAGCTCCCACGCGTGGCACGTGCGCAGCTCCCTGCTGAGTGAGTCGGCGATGACGTTCTTTGTTCCTGCTAGATGGAAGGGCACCAGAAACATCCCCTCGGCGACAGCCCAGTGCCACAGTCCTGCTTGGAGGCGGCCTTGCCACCTTGGCAACGACGATGAGATCCTCCTGACTTGCCGCGTCCCATGTAGGCCTCCTGCGACGAGGAGCGGGCCGCCTGGCGGAACGTCGAGGAGCTGCCGCCGGATCCCTTGGAGGCACCCTGTCTGCCTCCGGCGTTCCGAAAGGGCAGCCGTCGTTGCTGCAACACTCCCAAGGCCCGAGCCGTCTTTGTGCCGATCTTGTGAGCCTGGAGTGACTCATCCACTGTTTTCCCAAACAGGTTGTTCCCGTCGAAGGGCATGTCCAGAACTCTGGTTTGCACGTCCTGGCGGAAATCAGTTGCCTTGAGACATTCCCGCCGTCGAAGGCAAACCCTGTTGCCCAACTGGCGGAATCCGGTGTCAGCGATATCCGTGGCCACCGTTATGGCGTGGTCTGACGCCACCTCACCTTCCTGTAGCATCTCCAGGGCCTCCGCCCGCTTGTCGACGGTAGGAAGTCCAGCAGGGGAGTGATCTTGTACCACAGCTCCCTGTCGTAGCGGGCCACAATCACTAGGGCATTGGCCGCCTTAATTGTCGTCACCGCAGACGAGATGACTCGTCGTGCCATGGCATCTAGTTTCTTTCCCTCGCCGTCAGGTGGGGAGGTCGAAGTTGAGGATGACGCCCCAGCCGCCTTCTTCTTGGCTGCCGCCGAGACGACTGAATCCGGGGTCGGCTGCGCCCTAAGGCACAAAGGGGTGGAATCGGGGACCCGGTACTTCTTCTAGTACCAATCCCTCTTGACAGGCGACGTGAATGGGTTCTTCAGGAGGGCAAGTCCCTCCTCCCAGATGTCGTCAATCAATGGTACCGCGAGGAACGTCTTCCTCTTGGCCTTGCGCCGCTGATAGAGGAAACCTTCCTTCTTCTGTTCCTCAGGGCAGAGCCGAAAGAGCTCGGATGCCCTGGCAATCATGGCTTTGAAGGAGCAAATTTCGTCGGGCAGGGAAGCCCAAGGGAGTGGTGATGGAAGGCCCATCCCGTCGTCACCACCGTCGTCATCTGTCCCTGTCGTGGCCGTATCCGTTCCCGTGTCATCCCTAGGCTCAGGGGAGGGAGGTGAAGGCTGAGCGGGCCGCGAGGGCTGGAAAGGCGGGGGGGATGAACTCTCCTCCGCTTTTTCAGAGGGCTTCCCGATGGGCCTGGTTCTGTTGGGTCGTCCGTTGGGGTGAGGGGCAATCTCGTCCTTATCTCCGTGCATAAGGTTTGGATTGCCATCAAAATGGCCACCGAGTTGTCCTGAGGCTCAGGCACTGGCTGCAACAGGCGCAACGGCTGCTCCTCCTCCACAGTAGTCTCATCTGCGCCACCGTCGCTCTCTTCGTCCGCCTCCTCGGGGTTCTCCACGTGGGAACGGACATCCTCGGACCTCTTGTTGAGGCCCTTCACGACTTCAACCAGCTCCTCCCCAGTTCAACCAGCTCCTCCTCAGAGGCTGTAGCCGTGTCCGTGACAGCCACCGCCCCCCCTCTTTTTCCACAAGGGCTTCACGGGGGTCTTATTGATGGGCTGAAAAGAGGATTCCCTCCGTGGCGGCAGGGAAACTCTGGGCCCCGAGGTCACCTCCACTGGGTTAGCCTCCACAGGCTTTGCCAGGGCCGCCGCGACTCCCTCAATAGAGGCCTTTACCAGATGAATCAAGGCCTTCACCACCTTGGTCGCGCTTGAGGCCTTCACCTTGGGGGAGGGGTCACCGCCTCGCTCCCCCTCAGCCGATTCCTTCGAGATCGACCGGGGCCTCTCTAGAAGCTTCGCCGGGTTCTCGGATTTATCTTCCCCGAACTAGAGCGTTGGGTCGTGGTTGATGGCGTCGGTGAGAGTGTGCCCTGCCTGGCAGCCGAGGAGCCCGACCCTTCGGCGCTTCCGGTGCCCGCGGACTCGCGGTGCTTTGCCTTCTGTTGGGCCCCCGCCACCGGGGCGCCCTCACACGACTTAGAAGAACGCTCGGACTTCTTCTCACCTGCTGGGCCCTTCTCCAGCCAGCTCTTTGAAAAAGCGCAAAACGCAGTAAAAGCTTGAGCGCTAATGCACGAGGACTCCCAACACTTGAACGTGCGGTAAAAATCTGAGGATGGCTGCCAGGGGCGGGGCTTGGGAGAGGGGCGGGGCTTGGGAGAGGGCAGTCATTGGCTGAGGGCAGTATGACCCAGAGACCAGTGATTGGTTACTACTAAGAAAGACAGATCAGAAACAAAACGGATACTGATTTCTTTCTTTACCAAGGATTCCCAGTTTGATGACGGGGAATATTCATGAGCATGTGAATCCATGCCAGACCCCATGCTGGAGAGGTGCAGGAAGAAAAAAGGGGGGGGGGGACTGTATGGTTACAGATACAGACCCCAGCGCAAGGCGTGGCCTAGAGGCAGAGCGGGAGGATGGCAGGGTGAGCAGGTACCTGGGGCCCAGAGGACAGAGGGTGGCCAGGTGCACGGTGCCAAGAGAGAACAGATCAGCAGGGGAGAGGTGGAGCAAAGGCAGAAGTAAAGAGGAAGGTCTTGAGGTGCTTCTGGGATCAGAGATGGTTCTCCTAGAGTTTTAGAGTGGCTGAGAGGTTGTTCCAGAGGGAGGCTCCAGCCGCAGACAGAGATCTACCCCCAGCTTGTTTCTTTGAGAAACGGCTGACCCTAAGGGATTTAGAGGTAGAGGAGCTCGAGAGGGGAGTTATTTGCAGAGGGCTAGCTGAAGGTATTTTTGACCTAGGCCGCAGAAAGCCTTGTGGACAATGCAGAGGGTTTTGCATTTAATCCTTGCATCCACTGGGAGCCAATGGAGAGATTTCAGAGCTGGAGAGATACGATCCCAGGGATTGAGGCCAATGACAAGTCTTGCAGTTCTGTTCTGTATTAGTTGCTGAGGGCGGAGAGTAGAGGCGGGTAGATTTAGAAAGAGGCTGTTATAATAGTCCAACCTGGAGAGAACCAGAGCTTGGGAGACCGTGAGATTCTGGGGGAAGAAGAGGAAAGGCAGAGTACCTCTGAGGAGGTTCAGTAGGAAGTTTGACTTTTTAGAGACATCAGAGATGTCAGTGGAGAAGGAAAGTGTGGAGTCAAAGATTACCTCGCAGGTGGGGGTAGGAGAAGGGCCAAGGGAGGATGGCCACAGAGTGAGGGGAAAGGATGGTGACGGTGTGCCGATGAGGAGGATCTCTGTCTTGCATAGGCTCGAAGAGGGCCCCCCATGATCCTTGTCAGCACCACATTGAATTCCCACGCTGGGGCATGTGCCTTCACCGGTGGGAAAGATTGAAAAAGTCCTTTGAGGAACTCCTTGACGAGACCAAAGTGAAGATCTTCCTGGAAACCTGGTGTAGCAGGAGATAAAGGCGTGCGCCAGACCGGCCTTGGCCAAGGATAGCAAGTATGGAAGAATCTGCCGGGCCGTGACCCTCAGAGGGGTAATCTTCTGCGACCGGCACCACGTAGCAAAACGCTTCCACTTGTAGCACTTCAGAGTCGACAATGCCCTGGCCTTGGCGAGGACCTCCCGGTAGTCCGCCGGCAACGCATATCCTCCAAACTCTAGTGCTGCAAGAGCCAAGCCCTCAGTTGAGCGATCTTGGGTCGTGATGCAGGATGGCACCTCCTTCTCTGGAGAGAAGATCTGGGAACGCTGGTAGCTTGATCGGCGGCGATGCTGACAGGGTGAGAAGGTTTGGGTACCAAATCTGCCTCGGCCACGCCGGGGGGTTGAGCATCATCCTGCACTGACTCTGTTCTGCGTGTGTTGACGACTCGTAGCAGGAGAGGCAATGGAGGAAACGTGTACAGGAATATCCCTTCTCACAGGAAGGACAATGCGTCCCTCAGGCTCCTCGGCTGATGGAATCTGCTGTCGAACCTCTGGCATTTGGAGTTTTCCGCTGTCGTAAACTGATCGATTGGTGTCTGCCCCAGTTGGTGGAGATGTAGCTTACTTGGTCCTGCCGAAGTTCCCACTTGTGGCAGGAGTGCAACTCCCTGCCGAAGAAAACCGCAATGGTGTTCTGGACTCCAGCTAGGTGAAGGGGAACAAGGAAAATATCTTGTCCAGCGGCCCAGTGCCACAGTTCCTGCGATTCCTTGGAGAGGACCGGGGAGCAAGTGCCCCCTTGTTTCCTGATGTAGACATTGTGGTGGTGTTGTCCGTGAAGATCCTCCCCACTTTGCCCTTCTGGGGGAATGTACGACTTGAGTGCCCAGAACACTGCCTGCAACTCCGGGATGTTGATATGGAGATCCTCTGGCGTTAAGATTTCCGGCGTGGGCTCCACAGCTTTCCAAGGAAGCGTCTGTCATGACCGTCTCCTGGAATGGAGGGTTCTGAAACCCTGTGCCATGGGGGATGTTGCAGCGGATGACCCACCACCTTATCGCCCGATGGAACTCCTCGTCCAGAGTGATATTGTCTGCAAAGTTTCTGGACACCTGCACCCAGTGAGCATCCAGGAACTCCTGAAGAGGTTGCATCTGTAGCCTGCATCATGCCGAGCAACGACTTGATGGTCCGCAACGTGGCAGTCTTCATCGGAAACAGCTGATGCACCATCCCCTGAATGGCTGCTACCCTCTCTTCTGAGGGCGATGCAAGGCAGGACACTGTATCAAGTCTGGATCCCAGAAACAGTGTGATGGAGTCAAGCAGGACTTAGGATAGTTGATGGAGAATCCCAGATCCGTCAGCAGCTTGTCGGCCGCCTCCGTGTGTCCGACGGCCAACTCCCGGAAGCAGGCATGGATGAGCCAATCGTCAAGGTAAGGGTACACATTAATCCCCCGTAGACGCAGATGGCCACCACCGATGCCATGCACTTCGTGAACACTCTGGGGGCTGACTTTAAGCCGAAGGGTAGAGCCTTGAATTGGAAGTGCTGTCCCTACACTACGAAGCGTAGAAACTTGCGGTGTTTCCTGTGAATAGGCATGTGGAAGTAGGTATCGTCCAGGTTCAGCAACGTCAAGAAATCCCCTCTTTCCAGCTGGCCGGGCACCTGCTGCAGCGTGACAATCCTGAATTTTCTTTAGACTTTAGGTACTTGTTTAGATGTCGCAGGTCTAGAATGGGACTCCTGCCCCCCGGTCTTCTTTCATAAAAAGAAAGATCTGGCGTAGACTCCGAAGCCCCGAGTCGCTGGGGTACCAGCTGTAAGGAACCCCTGGTGGCAACAGTAAAGACAGACACAAGTGATCACGATTCAAGGGGGTTTATTTAAACAATATATAGGTTGGCAAAACGCCTAACCTGAACCTATATCTAAGATGGGAGCAAGCTTCGACCAGCAAATAAAAAATAAGGCAGTCCTCGTGGCATCTTGTCAAAGTAAAAAGGCCTATACTAAAGAAAAACTATTGCCAAATCCTTACAACTAATTACAGAAAGATTGTGGGATAGGGATTTCAATAAAGAAAGAAGTGTTCACAAATAATAAGTCAGGATGATTGCCAGAGAACTCCCTTGACCACGTATTCTGCATGGGACAAGGGGGGTCGTCTGAGCACAGCACACACTCAAGGATCCGACAGTTCCATTCCAGCAATCAGGTTCTTCGATGGTTAAGTCTCCTTTCAATAGAAAGTCTCTTACCTTCGAGGGCCTGATATTTTCAAGAAACAAACACAAAAGCACTGTTCCACGTATGGCTTTAGGTGACGGTCTCACCCCGGGGTCCCCCTCTTCTGGGCGCAGATCTCTCACAGTCATACTCAACAACTCAATTTAACCTTCCTTTCCCAAAGAACTTTGGGTGGAGATTTTCCACCCCTGGATCTCCCTCCTTCAGGTTCGGCCCCCTTTTCAATTTCCAGGCTCCCTCCGAGTTCACAATGGCTTTTCCCTTGGGTTCTCCCTCTGCCGGGCTCGTATCCAAATGCCAAGGGGGACTATCCACTTCCCCATGCCTTTCAATACTTTTGTATTCAATAAAACTAAATGTCTCTTTACACAGTTCTTTTAGGCCTTGTCCCTTTTTGTTGCCTTCCCTCTGCTGGGTTCACTCTTGTCATTTTTGCAAAACAGATCACTATGGACATCCCTCCGCCGGGAACACTCCCGTCAACACACTGTCCATGGAACTTCAGATTTCATCCCCTCTTGTAAGCATCGCTCCGCCGGGTTCACTCTTGCCAACCTTTTCAATGCACTTCTCATACCATGTGGGATCAGTTTCCCTTAGTTTTTCAATCATCTGTCGGTCAAAGACTTTCGACTGTACAGAGAATTTGACACAACCACTGTATGGCCACTTTGACCCCCTTCGCCTTTTCCTAAGGCCTTCTGGTTACTGTAGTTCAAATAGCAGGGTAATCGCCTAGAGTTCCTCTAGTGAACACCCACGTGGTGTTTGATTCTGATATGCTGGCTTTCCCCCCTTTTTTTTTTTATAAACAGTGCTTTGTTTTTCTCAAAGTTCAAATTGCTGCTTCCTACTTTCATTTAACACAGTTCGGTTTCTTTATCGACTCTCCCCTCGACTCACTGGCTGTGATGAACTACTTTGCTTTCTTGTCTGTAGAGTCAAGGCTGGTAACATTGGGCCATGCGTCTCTCCACAGCTTGGCTGGCACCGGAAGAGGCGCCCGGGCACCGTTGACATCTGCTGCAACACAAGCTGGCTATTATTCGCAGTCTTACAATTCCTTCTCTTGAGGCTTCATGGGTCTCTGTTGATAAGGGCAAGGTTACTTCTCCCCTTGGTATCCTCTCAACTTGCACCGTCTTTCTCCTCCTCTTGAACTGCCATGCTGAGTTTGCTCTCGGGTTTTGTGGTCTGTCTTGCTTGTTCTGCGCTCTAATGCTCCACCTTTTATCCATCTGGGGAAGGTAAAGGGCCGTTAGGTGTGTGTGTGATTCTCATCAACTGCTTGACGTTGCCTGACCCTTGTATTGGGACATGTCAGGTAAACAGCTCTGGGGTTAGTCCATTGTCTTTCGTGTTGTGCGAAAGTGTTCTTTTCGGAAAAGGGGGGGGCAGTGTTTTGGAATATCCTACGTGGTAGGATGGGGAAAAGATGTTTATAGAAGGGGGATACTGCGTCTCGCATGTCGGTGTGCCACTTCCCAAGGACCCCTCATCCAGGTGATCCTCCCTCACTGATCCACCCCCACAAACTGTATCCAAAAGCAATGGCCATGTCCTGGCCACCTGGATGACAGATCCCCGGGGACTAGATAGGGAGACACCTTCAGGTTTCTCACACAGCTCTATCTCCCCTTTTCGCAACATGGCCCGTACTTCCTCCGAGAGCTGAGGGATGTGCTGCTCCTGGCGGGCCACCGGTGGGATCCGCGGACACCTGTGCTGAAATTCCAGGGTATGTCCTTGGGAAGAGCGTCCAGCACCCATCTCTCGGTGGTGATCTTTTCCCACTCGCTGACGAACCTCGTCAGCCAGCCTCCCACCGGGGTGCATGGGTGGGGGCCCGACCCATTGGCCGGTACAGGCTTGCTTCGATGTCGGCGTCCTGCCTTGCTGGCGACAATAATGACCTCCTCCTCAGTAGGCCTGTGAACGGCCTCTGTGGGCTTCCTGGGTCATGGATCTGGACGGCTGATGGTACAAGGAGGAGAAAACTTTTGAGGACCTGCCCGACTTTCTTCTGGAAGAACGAAAGGAAGAGCAGTGCTGTTGGAGCATGCCCAGGGCACAGGCCATCTCTGTATCCGCCTTGAAGGCCTGTAGGGATTTGTCAACGAATATCCCAGTCGAAAGGCATGTCCAGTACCTTCGTTTGGACCTCCTGATGGAAATGTGTGGCCTACATCCAGCATTGGTGACGTAGGCAGACACTGTTCCCCATTCCGCGGAACCCTGTGTCGACAACGTCCAGTTTCACTGTGATGGCGTGATCTGACGCTATCTCTTCCTCCTGGAAGAGGGCGATTGCCTCCATCCTCTTGTCATCGGGGAGGAACTCCAGAATAGGCCCCAGCTTGTACCACAGCTCCATGTCGTACCTGGCTGGGATTGCCAGTGCGTTGGTCACCTTGATGGTGGACGCTGCCGTGTAGATTACCTTCCTCCTCATGGCGTCCAACTTCTTGCCTTTGCTGTCAGGAGGGACGTAAGACGAGAATGGGTTGGATAACCGCTTCCTCGCGGTCACCGAAACCACCA
This sequence comes from Ambystoma mexicanum, assembly GCF_040938575.1. Classification (NCBI taxonomy): domain Eukaryota; kingdom Metazoa; phylum Chordata; class Amphibia; order Caudata; family Ambystomatidae; genus Ambystoma; species Ambystoma mexicanum. The sequence goes on from NC_090934.1 coordinate 264,949,863, forward strand.
AATGCGCCAATGGTTGCTACTTCAAGCACTTGGGTGCGGATTCCGGTACCTGCTACATCTTCAGTCTATCTCTCTTGGCTGGAGAAGGGCAAGGGTTCTTCAAGAGGACCAGGCCCTCCTCCCACACGTCATCCAGGAGGGGTACTGCCATAATTGTCTTCCCCTTGGCCTTGCGCCTCTGGTACAGGAAACCCTCCTTCCTGGTCTCCTTGGGCATGAGCTGGAACAGCTCGGAGACTTTGGCAATCATAGAATGGAACGATCCCACCTCATCCGGTGTGGAGGCTGGAAAGGGGGCATCGGATGGTGCTTTCTTTTCTTCGTAGGCAGTTGATCGGGGGCCTGGGGGACCGTTGGAACAGGCCCTTGTGGCATCCTCTTCTGGTCCTCTTACACCAAGGTGTGGAGGGTTGATAGGATGTCCAGAGACATATCCCTCGGCGGAAGTGGCGTGATCGGCACACTGGGCCCTGCGCCCTCGTCGCCTTTCTCTTCCACGTCCTCGTGGACCGTGAGCAGGGACTCCATATCCTCATCCTCTGTGGACGAAATTTCCATGGCTTGAGTCCCAGCCTAGGACTGATCTGGGGCCTCCTTGACACCCCCCTTTTTTCCACCCTCAGATGCTGGAACTGGGTTCTGAGGGAGGGTCCCCTTCTCTGCAGTGCCGGCAGACCTTATCAAAGTCACCACTGCAGCTTCTCGCCTTGGAGGGAGGGATACGTTCAAGCGCTGTAGGGTTACCCTCTTAGGGTCAGTCACTTTAGATTTCGAAAGAGCCACCGCCACCAGTTCTATCGTCGACAAAGAGTTTTCTTGTGCCACCTGGGTCTTCTTGGGCAGCTCAGCCTTCTCAGTTGTGCACCACTAAGCTCTCAGGCGAGGGATGCTTTGCTAGGTATTCTGGGTCAGAAGAGGAAGGCCTGTACTTCTCTACACATTTTTTATTTACAGCTGGGCCAGAATCTGGGGTTTCCCATGTGGCTATGACAATTTTTTGGAATTCTTTATAAAAGGGGAGGACGAGGTCCTTTTGAGGGCCCTCATTAAGGATGTCCTTCATGTCATCTTGATCAAAATTAGGGGAACTAGATTTCCATCCCACAAACTAAATGACTCTATTCATCAAATTTCTCTATCGAGAGTCTGCATTTTCTGCAGGGTTGGGTCTATCAAAATCTACTTCAGGAGAAGTATCCAGGCCACTGGCTGATTGTAGGCATTCATACAAGTCAGCCATCTTAGATCTAGGGTCTATTAATTCTTCAGGGATTTCTCTAGTCCCAAATTTCACTCCAACAGGAGTAATATCCTCTTCAGAAGAATGCTCCTCATAAATGGACAACATAGACCTGAAAAAGTCTTGTCTAGGTTGTGGTTGGTATATCTTTCTGGGTGACTCAATAGACATTGACCTCGGCTTCGACAAAGGTGTCGATTTTGGCGCCGGAATTAAAGTTGCCGTTGACAATGGCGTTGAAGGCGTCAATGTCATCGTCACTGGCTTTGACAACGTCGAAGGAGCCTTCGATACAGTCGAGGAAGGCGTTGACGCCATCTTCGAAGTCTGCTTCGAGAGTGCTTTCGACAGATGCGTCGAAGTATCCTTCGACATCGACTTTGATTGCGGGTGGATTCACTGCACCATCTTATTAGTCGTCACCTCCGGTTTATGCACCGGTAGGTCTGATTTTTCTTTACGAGGTGTCTGGGAAATGTCTTCCAACTTGTCGTCGGATTTCGCGCATCTGGTCTTTGACCTCCCCCTGTCACTTTTGGAGTGAGACAGGCCATGGTCTCAACGCGGCTTTTCGAGGGGCTCTGGGCGGCGTTCTCGAAAATTTTCATCATCAAAGCCCTAAAGGCCTTCCATTTTTCTGGGTGAATCATGTTTTGAAGGGTATGGGATGAATGAACCTTGTGTCAGCCGATGAGGAAGAGGGCAAAGGAGATCGGTGTAGTCTTTTCTACGATTTTATAGATGAAGAAGAGGAAGATTTCCTCAAACTACTTCTCAATCTCGATTTTGCTTGACCTATGCTGGGATTTATCACTCGATTCTCTTGATTCTTTTTTCTTTCTCGAAGAAGACTTCAAGGATTCCTCCCCACCGCCAGTTTACCTCTAAGTTCCTTACTAGCCTTGTTGGTCATAGCCTGACAGGAACCGCACTCATCACCCCGATGGTCCGTGCCCAAACACCAGAGGCAATTTCGATGGGGGTCGATGATCGACATCTTCTTCTCGCATTTCCGACATTTCTTAAAGCCAGTTGTGGGCGTGGAAGGATTCAACGAGGAAGACATTGCAGTAAAACTGAAGCGCCGTTTCCGTGACACGAAGCAGTAGCTATCGGAAAAACGGAACTGAAGCCAACCGGCGTGGCTGGAGCCCTTTATACTACTACGGATGGCGTGGACGCTCGATGGCAGCCCTCGAGGGACATTAACGCTGCGACCTCGAGCACAGCGCCCTCTGGTGATTTTTTTTTTCAAAGCAGCATAGCTGGAAGATTTGAATATCTAAGATGAGGAATACGTGGAAGGACACAATCCATTCGAAGCAGCAAGTTAACAACTAATTATGGAGACCCTATTAAGCACTTGATGAAGGGACACAAGCAGCGGCTTGAGTCGGAGGTAAGAGGGGTTTGCCCTGGACACCTCTACGTGCTCTGGAGCGACTTTCTCGAATCAGGTAAGCAATACCTTTTTCCCCACAGTACCTTAAGTTAGAAGAAAATGTTTGTGCTGGATGCCCGCGATGTTGCAGCTCTGGGCCCGAGCTCTGGATTCCTTAGTGTGAGGACTGAAGGCAGGACAATGGACAGGATCTCTCAGCAGCAGTCTTGAGAGTGGACCTGAGGCACGACTTTCAACAACTTCTTGGTTCACTCTGCAGAGTCAAGGGACACTTCCTTCATCTCATAATCATGTTGCATTTTACTCTCCCTTCTCTCTTTTTCTTTGTCCTCAGACTGAAGAGTCAGTTTCCTGAATCCAAGTTAAATTTTCATTTTATCAAGAGATAGTAAATGTGGGCTTATATTGTGACCCAGTGAGGTCATGGTAGGAAGTAACTGAGGTACAGTGGAAAGCTGTAAAGGGGGGTTGGCAGACCCTTAAGAACCCTCTCCACCTTCTGATACATTAGGCAGGTTTGAACTAAGCTCTAAACCTTCATCCTCAGAATTCTCTTGCATATCAATGTTGGGAGTAGGGGTTACAGCCCTACTCCGAGGCTTTCGGTAATTTAACAACCTTTGAATTAAATAATTTGTACTTCCCTTTACAACTCAGGCTCCTTGGTTTACATACATCTTCCAGTTGTTCTACTGTAAGTGATGTAAGGGCCTGTTCATTAAAATGATCCATTTCCATTAGTTATAAGTCACTTTTTCTTAGCAGAACTAGCCTTGTGGATGGATTCCTTAGACCAAGTATAACCAATAGTCAATGTAATCCAATCTACACTAATCTCCCCACCTGCCACCAATGTTGGGTAAGTTGTTCTAAAGTCCAAGTGGTGTCCATGATAAGTCTTCATAAGACTTATCTCTCGGTATTTAGGGACCCAACTCTTATTTTTAAACATTTATTTTGGAGTTGGTTCACATCATACAATATCATCAACAAATAAGACATTTAATTTGACTTGAGCAGAAGCACATACAAATGAGTAGGCACTTCTGGTGCGAATACATCTAATCACAACCCACAATATTCTTGTGCAAAATGTCACTCCCTACCTGCCACGTGTATTGGAGCCGAAGTGGCACACATCTCATTCCAGCTGGCTATAGTCTCTACCTGCTGCAGCTATGATTCGTATTCAGGCTCTGAGTCCTGAATTGGATCTGTTTACATCAATGTCATCCAATTTAGTCTCTCGTTGCCCCCTCCACACATATCCCTATCTTCCCCTTCCCTCGCCAGAAAAAAGTTACGGACTGGGTATCAAATATCAAAAGGCCTGGAGCGGGCCAGCAATAATCTGCAATACTCCTGCTCCATATCACAGAATCAAGCAAAGTCTTTAAGCCATTTCGCTGCCGTCAGAGCTGCAGGGCTTGATCACAACATAAGAACGCACCAATTTGTTAAAATCATGCAAATGTAAAGGACCTTTCTCTAACCTTTAGGATACCCCGGCAGCCAACCAAACAGCAAAGAATATCAAGAGGCACCTCCTGGTAAATCATTCGTACTTGCCAACTGATGCCAAAAACTGGCCAAGGCGAGGCACTCCCATAAAATATGTATAAAACCTGCATCTTTAGTCTTACACCTCGGACACTCCCCAGTACATGAGCTATCAAACTTCTTCTGGACTCCAGGGGTCAGGTAAGCATGATGGAGAATCTTATATTGGATGAACAAACCTGGAAATGATGGCCACTTTTTTAGCATAAATGCTCATATACGGCATCTCTTGTCATCGAGATGTCAACCCACATAAGCCTCCCATGCTGCCCTACTAACAGGGGCCACTCTTGGGGTCAAGTTCTGCGCCATCTGGTACATCGTGGACACAACGCGCTTTGCATTTGCTGAATTGACGAGGTATCTCAATGGAGGGAATATATCTGGCTCAGAGGGGAGGCGGCGACCGTGCCCTAAACGCCGCCCGGATCCTGAAGAAATGAAATGTCAGCGCAAACACCCGCCCTAACCTAGCCTACACCTGTTCTAAGGAGATAAAAGTCACCTCAGTGTAAAAGTCGAACATGTTATTAACCCTCAAAAGCAGATCAATCCCGTCTAACCATTCCATCGCAAGTGGGAGCGAGGCACTGAACTGAATGTCTCAAATGTTCAGCTGGGGGGCATACGGGAACATCACCCCCATTCTCAAGCAGAGCCTTCTCCAAGCATGAACTGTGCAAGATGCAGGGTCAAAGGGGCATGTATCATTGATCTGTCTAGAAACCAGTGTGCACTCCAATGAAAACAGGGGCGCTGACCTCTGCTCAATCCGAACATGCTGGAAGGGCAGCGAGCCCGGCATCCAACAGGACACAAACGAGACTTGGGCTGACAAAAATTACAGTTCCATATCAGGTATATTAAGCCCACCCTGCTCCTACGGCCGCGTCAGCATATCCCACCTAACTCTTGGGGTCTTGGGGCTTCAGACAAGTCTAATCAGTAAAGACTTAAGGTCTTTAAAGAACTGGGAACCAGGCCAAACTTGTATACTGAGAAAGAAAGAAGGTAATTTAGGGAGGATTACCATCTTTATAATTGCAATTCTTCCCATGGAAGAAAGTAGAAGAGAGAACCAAATGGCAGTAAAACCGAGGTCCTTGTAGGTACTACATCTCCTCAGCTGTAATGGGCAGCCGATTTCTGGCCCACATCCTTGGCCCTCTCCCCATGCCTGTCCTGTCGGTCAGGAATTTAGGGGTGAGGATCTCTGCCACTCTGGCAATGGATGAGCAAGTAGCTGCGGTTTGCAAAACTGGTCACTTTAAGCTCTGTGTAGTCGGGTATGACGTAGACCGGGTCACTGGAGTGGTACAGTCCCATCTAGACGTTCATTCCCATGCCTGCTCTCCAGAAGGAGGCGGCTCAGGGCAAGCTGCCACCTTGTCTGGCCTGGCGGCCACTTTGTAATGCCACGCGCCACATGCTTTCTGCGTGGTGCCTGAAGAGCCGGGCCCAGTATCTGCCAGTACGCGTAAAAGCCAAGGCATAACTTCGGTCCACCTCAGGTAGCGACCTGGGAGGCAGTGCCTTCGGCCATGACGCTGGTAGTTCTGTGTATAGGCGCCCCCTCGGATACGAACCCAGTAGTAGAGCAAAACCCCTCAGGGATGTCCCTGGTATAAGAGCCTTGTGGACCCTCAGCGGTGGTACCGCAAGGGTCTTATAACCCCCCTCGGCCTGTTGGCCGGTAGCTCTGAGAGCCTAGGCTTCTTTGCTGGTGTAAGGCCCAGGAAGGAGTCACCGTTGTGGGGTGCGTAGGAGAACGGGGCACCTACCTTCGCCCTGGTTTCCTCTTCACGAAAGTCTTGATGTCCTCTAGAGGTGATCTCTCGAACAGCTCCCTCCACCTGGCGAATAATTCTTGAGAGCTTGCGGGGTCAACGCGTTGCATGCAGAACAGCCGTCCCAACAGTGGTCGGGGCCAAGGCACCGGATGCAGATCTCACGGGGATACGAAGTGGTGAAGGAACCCTTGCAGGCCGGACACCAGCTAAAATCGCCTGTCGTTGCCATGTGCCAGGGAGGAGCGTGGCACCTGAGTCTTCTCTGACAATTGCGAGAAAACAAATAGAGAAAGAAAAAACAGAACGTCTTTTCGGGGAAGAGTGTGTGGCATTACAAGGCTGGAGACCTAACCCAGGAGCGCTGGTGAAGTGGTCAGTTCCCGTCGAAGTGGAAAAGAGGACGTGGGAGTGGCGCCTGGGGGGTGGCGTCAGGGAGGCGCATGCTCCCAGGGCCGCGCCCCAGTGCACATCTAAATTTAAAGGCGAAGACAATTTTTTTCTGCTGAAAAAGCTTCCGTTTCCTGTCCCTAGAGAGGGAAGCCCATACAGTATAGAGGAAAGGGGATGGGACGTAGGAGGAATTATTTTTAAGAGTGGACACTATTCAATGTAAGTAAAACAACTTATATACATTTTAAAGGAGCATCCAGCGAATTAAAGGCAAGTAATAACTATTGTGACACTTTGTAACTTATTATATTTCAGAGATAAAGTTACAAATCAAACTCATTTACAAGTTAGTACTTTGACAATTGTTATAGTTCTCAAGACAGAAGCCTCATCTTTTGTAGTCCTTCCATAGTCTATAGCATGGGTTTTCTCAGAGACAGAAGAGGGACCCTAGTGGTCTAGGAGCCAGCTGTAGGCAGGCCAGGATAGGGTTCAGATGCAGGAAAGTCAGAGTTCCAGTGGATATCCTCTTCAAAAAGTAAGTATTAGCTTTAGAGTTAGTTAAAAGTGTTCAGGGACTTCACAGAAGTCTCCCTAAACGCGTTCCAGCATTAGGCCTGGGTGAATGGTATGGGCAAACTCCAAACCACACTAATCACCCACTCAGCCTCACAGGATTCACACTTGGCTTGAGATAACTATTACCAAAGCCAACACAGTACCTTAGGAGAAAAGAAGAGCTTCTGGGTGGATGGCTTCAGGATGCAGTAGCACAGGTTCCGTTCCAAGGATTCTTGGCCAGCAGACTGAAGAAATGGACACTGGTTGGGAACTTGAAGCAGCAGTCGCTAGAGGAGGCTTCCAGCAAAGGATTTGTCTCGGATTCTTGCAACTCTGCGTATTTGGCGCCTTTTTACAGGAGTCAGATGAAGAACGAATATCGCCAATCTCTGTCCTGGACTCTGGTGAGGGGACTTTAGGGAGTCGAATTGTGTCTCTGGAGGGCAAGCAGAAGTCCACCAAAGTGTCAGCAGAATTTGAACTTCGAAAGACCATGCATTACACTCGGGCTCGAGGTTCCCTGGTATTTTGCAGCCTAGTGAGGTCACAGCACATCAAGGGATGGCTTGTTTTACAGGTCTTCCTGAGACCACTGGATCCCACCAGCCTCTGGTTAGGAGACTTTGCATTCAGGACCACCAGGTCGATTAGATGGAAGGGTTGCATTAGGCTCTGGTTACACAGCAGGCACTCTGGTCACTGCAAATCGCGTACAGCCGTCTTTTCTTCATCTTCCTCTTCGGATTCAGCTCCAGTGGTTGACTTGTCAGCAGCTTCCAGAATCTGAGTATTTATCAGGAACTACAGCACAACTTCTGCAAACTCTCTCTGCAGTTTACAGAAAGTGGCAGTCTGACTGTCCAATCAGGACAGCCAGCCAACCAGTGGGAACTTGATACTTTCAGGCAAGGTGAAAGACAAAGGGCTGAAATGTTTTGGACTCCTCCTTCGCTTCCTGCCTTCTCAAACACTCAGGAGCCTCAGCATGCAATACAAAGGATTCCCGCCGAAGACAAAATTTCAACCAAAGTCGTTCCCGCCTAGAATGGCAGAAGACAACGTCAGAAACAACAAGCAAATGAGAAATGGTGGTCCTCCTGTGCATTACCATAGGCAGAATTGAAAGCCTGCAAGTAAAAATGACTAAAAGTCATAAAGGTAGTTACACTGCCACCAGCCATTTAAGTAAACTTGGAATTGTAACAAATGTTACCAGGCAAGTAAGAAAGGTGATACATTGTATCCCCAAGCAATCAACATAAGGTGGGGTGTGCTGGCTCACTAAAATAAATGTAAAGGGGATGTGCATCCCACTTTACCTCTTGGGAACAGTAGTTCACCCAAGAAATAATAAGAAAATTAAAAGGAAGTCACTGCATTTAAAATGTTGTGTGCTGCCATAGTTTTTTACAGTCAGTCCAAAACTATAGGAAACTATAACTACAATCACACACTATGGAGAGGTATAAAAAGGTCACCCATAAAAAGAGTAAACGATTAGGCGACAGGGAAAAAAGATTCCCACTCACCTAGGAAGAAGGGAAAAATAATCAAAGTCCTGGGGTTGACACAGGTCAAGAAGATTCATCACTGAAATGAAAATCTTACCTAACAAAGCAAAGCCTTCTAATTAAGCGTTGCTGCACCAACTGCACTTTAGTTACACTCTTGCGCTCTGTGCGATGCATGGGTCCAAGCTTAGTTTGTAGAGGCATCTCCCAGCTGTTGCTGTCCTACCAGTGTTACTGCAAAGTCCTTCCTCAGTAAAACAAGCAGTTACAATACAGGTAAATGCACTTTAACGCTGCACCTTTGCACTCTGCGCAATGCACGCGTCCAGGTTTAGTTGGAGTGGCATCTCCCAGCAGTTCTGATCCTTCTGATAATACTGCTAAATTCTGCCTTAGTAAAATAATCGCTCCAGCAGTCACAATACCAAATTCAATGTATACTGGTTAAGTGAGTGCTTGAGCCACTTGCCACGTTTTCTAAGAGCCACCATCTTCCGGGCTCACACAACTTATTGCACATGGGTACTTGCCCAGGAAAGCATGGGGTAATGTTTGGACACTGAGAGGCTTAAGGATCTTGGAGGGCATAACACACAGAAGCACCCGTATCTGTAAATGAAGCACTGTCTGAGCACTCACTATTGAAAAAGGACAGTGAACCAGTTCAGGTTTAGAAAAATGAACAGGGTGCTCACGATAGAGCCACAGCTTGGGACTTTCAACCTAACACAACCCAAAAGACAATTAACGGTCTTTCACTTTGAAGTCATTGAAATCATAGTTCTTCACCCCAATATTTGAGGCTACAGTTTTCAACGCTGGATGCCAAAAACTCCCGAGCTCTTGAGGAAGCCAAATAAATGCTAATCATACAACATCTAATGCCCCTCGCCCCCTCATTACTTCATTTGTAACCAACATTTCCAAGTTGCAAGCAGTATTTGAATAGCTGAATTTACATCACTGAGCAAAAATTAAAAGGTTTCTTTGAAAAAAAAACAGCTCAATGAAATAGGTACAGGGAGGTACTTAGAAGTAAAATGAAGATGTGAGCAAAAAATGTTTTAAATGAACTGTTAAGTATTTAGTTTAAGAGAACATTTGATCATGAACAAGGAAAAATGTAAGACAATGAAAACTCACAAGAAATACCTTACAAAGTACAGTGTATATACAAAAGAAAGCAGTCTTAAAATGAAAAATAAAATAACCAACCTTTGCCATCACTGTCCTGCTGCACGAGCTGAAGTCGTATATAAGCACGAGAGTGTGTGACCCTGAAATAAACATCCAGAATGAAAAAAGACAAGCACCCAATGCAAGCAGTGCATCGTGCATCAATGAAGGATACTTCTCTGGGGGATATTCGACATGGTTGAACAGAGAATCAACAATGTTGCTGAATTATTGATACATGCATTTAACTTTTAGATCACTTGTCACAGCCAAGAAAAAAGAAAGACACGTCCCTATGGTGTCCTAACCCTGGGAATGCACAGTAATACATTCATTTACACGGCTTGGCTATAAACAGCAACTAGTTGGACTGTGTCTGGCTAGAAAGACTTTAATATGTCACAAAGCATTCTGGATTCATTATAACTTCACTTTATTGTCTGTAACATGAGATGTGAATACATGAACAGATGTTTACAGAGCGCATTACTGCGAACTGTGAACCATCGACTACGCGACTCACCAAATCAGGCCCACCGGCCTTCCCTCTTCACTGAATCGCTTTAAGCGATTCAGCTCATTCCACCTACCCTCCTTCTTTCGATCTGACTGGGGGAGTTTTCCCCATGCCCCTTCCCCATCACACCTCACAGGGTATCCTATAATAAAGAAGGTTTGATTCGTGAATCTTCATATTACATCTTTTATTGGGAAGTTAACAAGAAAGCAATGACTGCATCACCTCTAGTTTAACAGCTCCCTTGCAGCTCACCTCTCTCTCCAACATTCTTTTCCTCCTCTTCAGCCAATAACAATTCTAAAAACTTTGAAGACACAGTTCTGTATAGGAATTCCAGGGTGCAAACAATAACAAAGCAGTAACTAGTATATTTAAACATGGGTTAACCTATGCACAAATAAAGATTAATTCCCCCCCCTACCTCTCCCTCATCCCTCCACAACAGCCGTATACCCACGCTTCCCCACAGCCTCCTTTGTACCTTGTTGTGCCCCCTCTACACTCTTCTCTATGTTATCGCTGCCTCCCCATGGCCCTCTCCCATGTCACCAAACCAGCCCTACACCCATCCTTCTACTTACTTGATCCGCTTTGGCAGCGTGTTCTTCTTCATACCACACACACAGAAAGCGTGCCATGTATTCTATCACTATGTGTTTGGTGCTCTGACTCGTCAGCGGACCGTTCTTACGGTTACTTAAATTTGACGAGGATGGTTTCGATTAATTCATCTAATTCATCTTCGCCGAATGGGAGTAAAAACTATAGAGGGTCAATAACAATGTCCAACCTAGCTTTATGAATTCCACATGTAATTTTATATGCTAGCTTGCGATGGATCAGAGAAGGAACAGACCACAGGATAATGACATGAAATGGAAGGGAAAGCAAGATGGGAATGTATAAGGCATAACAAAAGCCTGAAATGAGAATGCAAAGTTAAGTGAAAAATCAGGTCTGAGGAGGATGGGTCAATGGAAGCCTCAGGGTAGAAGTGGTGCCCTGAACGGCTTGAGACAAAATAGGCTAAACCAAGAGTAGTGTTATGGAAAACAACACCTCATACAGTGAATAATAGGAGCAATGCAAAAGATGATCACATGCCCCCTCGCAAAGGCCTTTAAAAGGAGGTTTGTGGAGGTCTCCCCTGGGAAAATAAGACTTTTCACATGATATATGGAGATGCCCACTACCGGGGTGCAAAGGCCGGATACCAAAGGGGAGAATTACAGGACCCTGAGGGAGAATGATTGGGCTTTGCATTAGAGAGGGTGAGGTCCACCTGGGGTAAAGCAGACGCTTTGTAGGGCCGAGAGAGAGGCTTCTTAAGAGATATAAATCTTCACAGTGGAGATATTTTGCGAATGTGAGAAGCAAAAGGAGAGGGTGTTAGTTGGGGGCGGGGGGCAGGTTGTATAGGTAGAGGCCTCAAGGGAGAGAGCAAGACGAAGAAGCAATGTACAGAAAAAGGAACAGCGGCTTGAAGGGGCATAGTAGGGGATCAGATGGAAAATTGAGAATATACTAAGCACGAGAGAATCAGCAGTACTCTGATAGCTCTATTAGGTGACATACCTTCGGAGTTTTGGCTTTGAATCTACACACGGCTCCTCTTCAGGCCAGTCCTTATCCTGACCATTCTCCGACTGCTCAGATAGACTCAGGACACTGCTGCGACCCGACCGTTCTCCATCAAGGGCAACCGATTTCCTAAAGCAAACAAATCATACTGAGTAAGGGAGCAACTAAATCTCTTTTAATGCATTTACCCCATGGTCCCTGCCCCAATTGGTGCAAGTAGGCTGTAAGGGTTAAATCTTGGTGCACGCTTACAGCGAACAATGTGCCCACAGTCAATATCGTTAAGTTGTATAGGTGGCCAAATTTGTTCAGCCCACACTCTATTTCAATGCAAGGAACATATGACCCCAACATGGTTTGATGTCCGATTTTACACGACATGCAAAATCAAAAATGACACAGAAATTAAAACAAAGGGGATTTTAACTTTATCCTGGATGTGATATATTAATAGAGAATTTTGAGTTCCAGAGTGCCAAACAAAGAAAGGCACAATTGCCATGTTTTTGCAGTCAGCATTTGAAAACTAGGCATCAGGAATTGGGGACATTATTATTTATTGTGCGATAGTTTATATCTCTTGGCAATACAAAGGGAACGAGTCCCAGATAACTGCAGGGAAATGAAAATACAATCAATTTAATTTGCTATCATTTGGATGGTTACAACTGCTAATCAGTCGATTGTGGGATGTTTTTACCCATGCATCCAAGCCCTGCTACAAATGGAAATGCTGATTGCCAAAAGCAACCCAGAGCTGTTGGAAATTCATTTCCATAATGTCAAGAATTCGCTAAAATCATGGGCACAAGACCACTCAAAGATTCAACCTTCTTGTGGGGGGTTCCACATCACCACTATACTGTAAGGATGCCCATCAAAACAATAGCAAAATTCTCCTGTTAAATTCAAGGCAACTCCCAAAAATGGGTGCAGTACCGGCTTTGGACACAAGCCGGCGCTATCGGTCTAAACTCTGACAGGAGTGAAGCCTGGCTTAAAGAGAGTGAATTCTGCCCGGGAACAACCCCCAACAGGAGTTGAAACTTGATCAAACTGCATTCCCAGGCCTGGCTGCCTCCTGCTTCCCCACCAAAAGGAGATGACACCTCTCTGATTAGATTAGGGGAGGGGCACCTGGAGAGGGCAGAGACACAGAACAATGCACTGTCCTGGGCTCAGGCAAATGTTATATTGGGGGGCTCGTAAAATAGCTTCCTCTTGGGAGAAGTGGGAGGAGAAGTGCCTCTGGGAGCCACCTGAGCTGGAGGCGGGAACAGACAGAAGCTTCCCCCATGTGCTTTGGAACCTAAACCACACCCATCTGGGCCAGAGCATAATTAAAAAAAGACGGATAATTCATAGTACGGACTTGTCAGAATTATATAAGTAATATCATTATTCTGGTGATTTTTCTGTGCACGTTTTAAGAGGTGTTAGGACCCTGTGGTGTATTCTGGGGGGTTGCTAGCAGAAAATAGGGTCATACTCCAAATGTCTGCATGTTAAAAATCTGACACTTCATCAATTAATGTCCATACTCCTTGCGCACATTTGTGTAATTTTTGGTAAATGTCCAACATTGGTAAACCGAACGAAAAGCGCAAAATGTTGTCATTTCTGAATCCCAGCTCGCAGGAACATGGGGCTTGAACAGAGACCTGTCTTAATTCATCTGTAATATGTACATGTAATGTCAACCACTTGTGTATCTGGGAAATATGTATTTGAATCAAATATAGATTTGTGGGCAAATTGACAAGGGGTGGATCCTCTGACCATAAACCTACCTCATCACTCTGACTCACAACTCAGTTCCCCAATCAAGGGAAAGAGGAGAACTGGGCCAATGATAAGTTGAGAGGGTTGGGCATGCAGAATGAGCCGACCCACCCACTTCCAAAACACAAAAAGAGACTGCTGGGACAGGTAGAGACATTCATTTTCCATTTCTGCAGAGCATTTTGACGGCCGACATCCCATCCAGACAGAGACCAGGGACCCATAGACTACAGAACTTTGAACCTAGAAGGCCCACTGCAAGCAAAAGTATTCTCAGCAGGCCTTCAGAATCCAGCAAACCTAACCAAACTATTCAACAGCCAGGCGAGCTGTTTGAATTCTTTGCCAAGAACTTTTGCCGGAACAGCAGACCAGACCCAGACCGCTGTGAGCAGAACCAGAGATCCGGATTGCTGTGAGCAGAACCGGTGCCTGATTGACCCGCCGAGCAGAGAGAACCGCCGCTGGACGTGTTGACCAGATCTGTGACGAGGCCTATTTCAAATTTATATTGTGAGTACCTAGCAGAACTGTGCAGAACCAATCTCTTAGTTAAAATAATCTAATTCAAACTATTTTAGCCTATTAGAACTGCCTCCTGGAATCGTGTCATTCTGTCATCTTTAAAACTGAGAACAGTCATCTGTCATTCTGAGCTTTAAAATTTAAAATCCGTATTAAATCGGCCGTATCTCCGGAACTGTTTGTGCTAGGAGCGAGTTTTAACTGTCATCTTAAAGCTAAGATTCTAAGCCTTCCAACGAGCCTAGAACCGACGTCCTACTTCTTATAGTGCCTCCGTAATCGCGCTCGACGCACGCGACTAAATTTGCAGCGATTTGACATTTTGCTCAATTTCAGCCACGTGTAAAAATATTTGTCCTTGCTTTGCTTGCTGAAATTCGTGTGCAACCTGACAATCATTCATAGAGCATTGCTAAAGTGATCCTGAACTGATTCAAAGTATCTATCAACTACCCTGAACCCCCTATAGGGAATTAAAAGCCTTTTTAGCGTATTTTTCACTTAATTGCAATCACATCAAAGTATCTTGCCTGTGTTTTAAAATCATACCTGTTTTTCTCTAAGCTTGCTGGGGGGAACTGCATTTCTAAGTGTATTTTTGTTGGGATTCTTGAAGACTGTGTGCTCTCCTTCCATTTCTTACATTGCATAGGGGGGGGGTGAATTGCCAGAGAAAAAGTGATTATCTTATCTTTTGCTAAAATCATATCAAGTTATTTCTGTACTGCATTTTATTCCTCATTGCTTTTCCCTTGAAACCATAAAACTATTTTTGCTACCTTATCCATCCTATACTAACTCCTCATTGATTGTAAAGAAGTGTGCTAGTGCCAGATTGCCCATTGTTGATCAACATTATATCCATAAGTGTGATATCAATTATTAATTTATTATAAAAGTGTGATATATATCTTGTTAATTTTTTCAAATAAACCTTTTAATTTGCAAAACAAACCTACTTCTTGGCTCAGTGGGGTCAAGGGGATTCTAAGAGGGGGGTGTTATACAAGGGTTGTCATCCAGAGTACTGAACTGGACATGAAATACATCAATAAGGGTTTTCCTCAGCATCCCAGACTAGGCATTGACTTAGCTGTAGTGTTGATTGAATATCGCTTACACAATAAAATATTTGTTTCCATGCTATCAGGGATTACAAGGAGCATTCAAAAATTAAACAAACATCCAGGAGCCTCGAAGCTACATCTACTTCCAAGGAATGGTGAAGGAGATACATACATCTACTTCCAAGGAATGGTCAAGGAGATACACTTTCAACATACTAGGTGTTAGGAAAAAAAATATTTTTGCTGTTTTCCACCCACAGACTTCTATGGGACACTCTTTCTTTTGGCTATTATTGGCTGCTGACCTGACCTTTTAAAGGTAGGGCCCTCAGCTTTACTTTCCTTGCTTTTTGCTCACTCATACGTGGAAACCGATCAGTCCCTGTGACTATCAGTACTGGGAAACTATTTCTCCCTTAGTAGAATTTTTGCATTTTTAAAACTGCACACATTACCTTAAAGTAAAGTGCAGCATCTTATAACATTTCCTTTTGTAACTTAGTGGCAACATTTACAATGGGTCTCTTTACAAGTGTGACGGGCTGGAAACAAGGGTGCAGTAAGCTCACGGCACCTTTGTTTCCAGACCGCCATACTACGAGCCAGCTTGCCGGGGCTGCTGTGCTCGACAGGTCTGACCCTGCCGTGTGCAGCGGCCCCGGCAGGCAGAGTCGCCATGAAAGCATCGGTACTGTCAGCAACAGTGCTGGTGCTTCCGGGTCCCCATCCCCATGGAGTCTTATAGGACTCCATGGGAATGAGGACTTACAAAGTGGCAAAGGCATGTTACCGCAAACCTCGTAATGAGGCCCCATGTGTCCAGGATGAGCCGGTAGCTGAAGATATAGTACTGTGTTTATGACTTTTTACTCATGCACTTCAGCATAATGTTATAAAGAGTACCCAACACTGAAACGGCCACAAGATTTTTGCCTGTTCTTTGGCTATTTTGTACTTTGGCTGCCTTCCTGGCCTATCAGGTCTGGAATTGCCATATATGGAAAGGCCTTTCCTGGGGAAATCTGCTTTTCTGGGCAAAGTGATGGACTGTGTGTCTGGCCGGATGTGGGGTTTGAGACTGTCTGGTTCAAGTCCGCACTTGAGCCACAGTGTGTCTGTTGCTAGGCCGAGTGTTTGGCCGGTGGCAATTCATGATTGGACAGCCCCTGCCAGTTTGAATGGTTCAGATACTTACCAATAGTGTGGCTAGCGCCACTCCAGTCCAAATCTTAGATAAAAGGAGAACTCCTGCAGCCATTCAGCAGATCATCATTGGAGCCAAGACGCCTACAAAGAAACGTAGCCTACTGAAGATCAGTGGCCGACCATTACAGCTGACCAGTATCAACTCCAGTCCCAATGAAGCCCTACTCCATTGTCCTGATCACTGGAAGGCCCATGTCTGTGTTTTGGCCCCTGGACCGATGGAACAACATGTCCCGACCCCTGCTTGAGGATCTTTGCCAGCTGAGCCATCTGAAGTGACCCTGCATTACCGAGTGGACTGACTATCTCTGTCCTGGGCTACCTCATAGCAGCTCGTGCCGTTCCAAGTGCATCCTTCGGACTTGGAAGATCTTCAACCTTTGCAAAATTTAGACTGCTCCTACATTTTCAGCCTTCCAGTCCCAACGAAAGCCATGTAAGACCTGCTCCTTTGTTCACCGACCAAAGATCAATTGTCGCCGCCTCATCATGACGACATCCCTGAATCCCACTTTCTTCATGTTTACAAGTGTTGTCCCTTGAGGCCGCCTGTCCTGAGGAAGTCTGCATCTCTTCATGCCAAAGGTATCTAGCTGTCTAGTGTTCAGAACTGTATCACCGGAGCCTGAACCGCATACTAGCCAGACCCAATCCCGAAGCTGAAACTGATCTCTGCTCCAGCCGCCCCCCCAACCTCCCTCGGCCAGACAAATCTGAAAGAGTAAGATGAGTAAGTTATACTACCTATTCCTGCCCCCTCCCTCTATTGGGTTACATGGGCATAAAGTCCTTTCCCTGTCTCTCCCTTGCCTGACTAAGATCGTTGGTGGCCTGGTTAAGGATCCCCCTGGGCCTTTCCTAATAGTGAATGTACATAGGTATTTGATATTAGTTTAGCAACAATAGTTACCTAAAGTTTTTATGTTTAGACTGTACTCAAAGCCCTAATAAATAATTGTATATTTGTAAATCTGTCCAACTGGAATTATTGGAGTGCTTTGTGAGTCTCTCATTGTAGCGCTAGATCACTCTCACATCCCTCCTGAGTACAAGTCTTATCCCTCGGCTGCCCTACCTTCACTGGGTTTCGCTAGAGTTCAGTCTATTTCACCATAATAGGTTGGCCTCTCGGACTCCACCGCCAGGGAGGATTCTGAGAATTCATCTTAACACTAGGCTAATCTAAATAATTTGCAATAAAAAATAGAATACACACATTTCAGTAATAATTGGGAGAGGAGCAGCCATTCAGCGCCTAGTGATAACTATCACAGTTGTTCAGAATGCATATCCCATCAAACATACAAAGCCTACATTATGTTATTTTATTTCAACTATATTTTATGCCAAGGTTTTATAAAAATATATCAGGAAAGCATTTAAGGTCAAATATGTAGGACTTCAGGTTACAATTTATCTCCCCATCTTATGAATGAAATCAGGATAATTTCTAACAAAGAAAAATAGGGAGTAACAATTATGCAAGTGTCTGTCCTATTAGGCCACCTTCCAGTGATGTGTTAGGATCAGTGGCATGAACAGTACCTTCCCACAAAGAGGACATCTGCTATAGTACTAGCTGGTTTGAAGGCTCCCTACATGACGAACATACTTGCTAGTTACAAATAATGGTTGGATTGCAAGAAGAATGACAATTTATTAAACTCAAAATATAACTCTAGTTACCTAATAATATGCCAGTATGCAATGAGAACTACATTTTTACTCCCTAAGGAGGAAATATAACTTACCTGTAACGTTCTTGCGATGAATTCTCCACCCACAGATTTATCATGCTGACAGATATCCTCCAGCACCAGTGCTCTCAGAAAATCTCAACAGTGGGCGTAGTGTGGGCTGAGACCATTTCTCCAGCTCTCACATGCTTTGACAGCATCGCTCCTCGACATGACTTCAAAGCCCTACTTCTAGCATGCACTCCTTCCCCCGAGCGCAGTTACCCACCCTTTTTCCCGTGCTCAGCAGCTAAAGAAACCTAGAAAAACCTTTTTTGTGAGAAGTAACAAAACTGTTGTTTCCTTTCACTCCTTTAAAAAAAAAAACAAAGGCCAAATGTAGAGGTCAAATAAAACTGTGGTTCTATTAGCAGAAACTGCACGCACATTCCTCAAATCATTCGCCCACAAGAAGCCTACAGAGGCTTTCAGAAGCAGGAAAGGAATGGAGGGTGATGAGGAATCTGTGGGAGAAGAATCCATATAAAGAACATTAATGGTCAGTACATTTTCATTTGATGGAATGCAATCTCCCACCGATTCTTCATCTTGATCGAGTCCAACAACAGAATGCAGAGGAGGGCTGAAAGCTTTAAACTAAGACTCTGCACTACTGCTCTGCCAAAATGGGAATCCTTGCCCCTAGCCAGATCGAGGCTGTAATGTTTTGAGAAGGTATTTCCTGCCCTCTCATAGAGGTGTGCTATTCAAAGAATGATCCAACGCAATACTGTTTTTGCTTGGTCACCGCACAACCCAGGCTTGAGCGCAAGAATATGATACACAGCTGTCTGCGAAAAGAGGCCTGGCTACTGTGGCGGTTCAGAAGAATGAGACGGACCAGAGTTTGCCATTCTAGACTTGTATTTATTCAAAGAAATGAACAAAGGCCCATTTTTCCCTTACCTAAGGGTTGCCCTACCTATCAGGGTGCTCATAGAAGTGTGAAAGTCTGTATAGGGATTCGTCCCGAGTCCAAAACCAACCTGTTCTGACCCGGCTACTAAGACTAAACTACTAAGGGCCAGAAGAATGACTCCCTTCTTCTGGTGTGGAAAGATGAATTCCCAATCAAATGTTCCTTTCAATATGGAATCTTCAAATAGTGTTCTGCTATCTACTTCACCAGTTCATTCAGTTCTCTTATAGGACTTTCCAAGTCCTGGTTTGTGTCCCTCTGGGGTTTCCTTGTACTTTCCTTGTAAGGGGTATTGACCTGCATCATCTTCTGTGTTTTGTTGCCATCAGAAAATAGTCACTTTCCCTCTTGTATATATGCTTCTTCTTCTATGAGACTAATTCTTAGGTAATCTTGTTCCTTGGCTTCTTCCCTGTGATTAATGTAATGTATCTAGGGTTCAGATTTACTTTTCTGAGAGTCTTCAATACTACTGGGACTAGTAGGGCGAGTCCTATAGCTATTATCACTCTTCTTATGTTTTTCTGTACTACTGGGATGAGTAGGAGGGTTCCTGTGGTCACTCTCAATCTTCTTAGTACTGGGACGAGTAGGAGAAGTTTGGAGTTACTCTCACTCTTCTTATTCTTATTAACTTGCTAACTAGGGTATAGCCACTCATTACAGCCACCCCTCTCCCTGGGTCTCCCGCTCTTCCCGTTACCTTCCTGGATTCGGGGTTGCATCACCGAGTTGGCGTCTCTCCTCGATGCTTCACTTCTTAACAGGATGGTTTCTGTACTTGTACTCAATTCGCTTTCCAGTGCGACTCAGCGTACTTCCTGTATTGTGTTTTCAGCTCCAGGCATATTCCTCTCTCGCTTCTCCTCTCAGTTAACATACGTCAAGTAAACCCTTCACTCCTTTCGTCTACATCTCTTTCCGGTATAGCTCGGGATACCACGAGGCAGATGGCATCGGCACGTAGAGACATGTCCTCTCTTACCGTCTCCCGGCCACTACCTCTTACGAGCAAGTCCCTCGTTGGAAGCTTGTTCGCTCTATATAGAGCCTCTTGGTAGGCTTTCTTGACACAGACCTTTCTCGGGAACCTGTTGCCCTGTACTGCTGGAGGGTAGGGAGTTCAGCTTCTCTGTCTCCCTCTGACCCTTTTGAAACCCCCAGGTCTCGCTCCATCTTGGCTTTGCTCCTCCCACTTTTAATGAGGGCACACTATGACCTCCCCAAGTTCCCACAAACGCATATCTTTGCGTTAGTGTAAGGCTCGTCTTAACTAAGTGTCAGGGAGTTCTTCACTCTTTCTTACTATTAGGTGTTTACTCGTCGCAGTGCCAAATAGACCTTTATCTTCAACCGAGCTACTGCAGTAACAAATGTAGGAGGATTCTGATGTTATAGATCTTTATTTATCAGTCTCATAAGTGAAATGAAAAGGGAGTTCCTTTTTGGAACCAGAGTCCTTATCCCCAAGGGAGCAGTCTTTCCCTGTGAGATCACACATCCGCCAGCCCTAGGGGGAATATTGCCTAGCGGGCTCACTTGCCTAGTCTCCCTTGGGAGAAGTGATCAAATTACACGATCCGTCACTACATAGAAACTCAATGTCCATTTCGGGTCTAATCTATGGAACCTCTCCTTTTCCTTAGGAGGACGTGGAGGTGGAAATAACATAGGCAATTCAATGCTCTCTGAAACATGGAACTCAGACACAACTTTAGTTAAGAATTTAGATCTGACTTTCAGAGAAACCTTTTCTTTTAAAAAACTGCAGGAATAGACCGTGCACGACAGTGCCTGCAACTCTCACCAATGTATCTGGCCGATGTAGTGGTCACTAAGAAAGCAGTCCTCAAGGTCAGAAGCCTGATCAACACAGAGTGTAGAGGCTCAGAAAGGAACACTGTGAGGCCTTGTTGACAAGGGATAACAGAAACTCCATGACAACGAAGTGGGGAACGACATCGGGTCTGCACCTCTCCTTGCAGCATGCCACAAATCTTCTCCATTTGCATGCATAGACAAATCTGTAGGGTCTGAGCACAGCCATCAACACCTCCAATAACTCATCCATCAAGTCCAAGTCATTGTATCTCAGCCTTTCAAGAGCCACGCATGGAAATTGAGAGACTTCGGGTTTGGGTGGATTACCCAGATTTCCGCCATCAACAAAAGGTCCGGCCTCCAAGGAATCTAGTGAGGTGGGCAAATGGACAACTCCAGGCACCACGTCCTCCTCATCCAATCTGGGACGATTAAGATCACATGAGCTCAAAACTTGCTTAACCTCCAGAGAACCAACGGAAAAAATCTAATCGGAAGCAATACATAGTAAAGTTTGGAGTCCCACTCCAATAGAAAGACATCCCCAAGGGACCCCTCAGGAGATTTCCGAAATGGCCTCTGGACAAATCTCACATTCGTGCAAGACCAAATCCTGCCTGCTCCAGGCATTGGTTCACCTGTACTCTGTCCCCACTAGATGAGCTGCAGAGATCGAGACCTTGCTTTCCAATACTAATAGCCGATGGGCTTCCTGCAAAGAGACAATAACCGCACTCCCCCGTTTGTTGAGATAATGCATAGTCACTGTTCTCCATTAAAACTAGGACATTCTTCACCCAAACGGCGCAAAAGCTGCTAGGACAGCTCAGAGCTTCAGCAGATTGATGTGCCATAGGCATTTTACCTGGGGCCAAAGACCGTTCACCTGCAAATCCCCACGATGAGCAGCCCGACCTTTTGGAGACACATTTGTTACCACCCAAGCCTTCCACCAGGCCATGCAGAGCAGCTCCCCCGCCATCATGCTCTTCCAGTTGACTACCATAAGACATCGCCCCCATCCTCAAAACCTTGAGAACATCTGACATGCTACCAGAATACTGCGACCAAGGACCTCAAAGTAGCCATTCTTGGGAGCACATCCTGACCCTGGCCTCTGGCACTAGAAAAAAGCAGGAGGCCAGGAGGCAGGGAAAGGCTCAAGTCGGTAGCCTGCTCCAGTTCTGGAACCATGGGACCATTTGACCAATGTTGAGGACTCTCCACTGGGTATCCAGGACTGCTCTAATGAACTGGAGCTTCTGCGCAGGTGTCGTGCACAGCTTCTGGAAATTCAGGGAGAAGCCCCACCTGTGGAGCAGCGAACAGGTGTCTTTCAGATGCCTCGATGCCTGCTCCGGTGCCCAACCTCAGATGAGCCTGTTGTCCAAATAGGGGATGACAAACTCTGTTCCTTCTGAGGTGGGCCGTCACTATTGCCATCAGTTCGGTGAACACTGTGGGTGTGGAGGCCAAGCCTGGATACCCTCTCGTAAGGTCCCCATTCTGAATTTGTCGTCAGGAACTTGTTTAAGCACATGGAGTCCCGAATGGGACAGACTCCTCCCCCGGGGTACAAGGAGGTAGCTGGGGTACCAGCCCGGCGTTCTCTCTGGGTTAGGACCTCCTCTACTGCTCCTTCATCCAGCAAGGACCTCGACTCTTCCCCGAGTTCTGGCTCTGGGCCCAAAGTGGGGAGAGTTGGCAGTTTGTCCGGGGGCATGCTTAGAACAGGCCGGCAGTAATCCACATCGACCAGATAGAATACCCAGGCTTCGGAGGCGATCTCCCCTGATCTTCTGAGAAGTTAGAAGACTCTCACTCCAGCTGGTGTAGCATGGGGGAGACATCAAAGTGGTTTTGAGGCAAGTGGTGCTGCTGGTGCTGAAGCCGAAAACGCCTGGCTTGTCACTGCCCCTCTGCCTTACTGGGGCATTAAAATGTTTTCTGGCCTTGCTTCGCCTGAGGCAACTGCGCCTTACTCACAAATATGTTATACCAGCATAGCCCCCTACCTCTTCACTCAAAGTAAACGGGTGAAGATGGAGTAGGCTGCTGGACTGCCAGCCCCAATGATTTCGTTGTGATCTTGAATTCCTTAAACATCTCTTAAGGATTTGCCGGTTTTTGGTCCAAAAAGGTTTTCCCCAGTGCAAATCCGGATCCTCAGAAGTAAGTGCCCCTGGGCAGGACCGTTGATGTTCCAATGGCTCTCCCGATGCAATCCACTGCATCCAGACCAGCTTGAAGAACTTGACAAGCTGCTTTCTTGCTGTCATTAGCAATGTCCAGGAACCCCTCTATGATCACACCTCCCGGTAAACTTCTCGACCCCTCTGCCACCACTTTCCAAATGATATGTGAAAACTTAGCAAGTGAGCAAGGGGTGTTCACTGCCTTCATCGCCATGCTCCCAGGCACAAAGACCTTCTTCAGATCCATTGGTAGAGTGGACATCAATGCCCTTAAGTTAACTGTCACAGCCTCGACCACCAGGGAAGACGATGTGGAGGGCAGATAGCCACATCTAGAAGGTCCGGGTACCAGGTCACCTGACCCAGTCTGGGGTAATCAGGATCATGGTTGCTCCGTACCTCTTTAACCTCCTGATCACTTGAGTAGTGACGGGAATCTGTGGGAACACAGTAAGGAGCTGGACGTTCCGGTCCACCACCAATGCTTCCCCCAGTGCTCATCTTGGGCAAAAAGTCCCCGGAGCAGAAAAGTTTGCACTTCCTGTTCACACTGGATGTGAACAGATCCACTCAAGGTGTTGCGCAGAGGGTGAAGATCCCTAGAAAGACTTCCTGGCACAGCTCCCACTCATGGGAAACCAAGCTCTGCCTGCTCAGGGTCAGGGCCGGCCCAAGGATTTTTTCCACCCTTGGCAAAAGGTAATTTTGCTGCCCCCACTACATCCCCTATGTGTCCTGACTATACATTCATCTCATCCCAGATGTCCCCACACCACTTTACATGCATGCCTTCCCCACCACGTTAAGGCAAAATCTATGATATCGGAAGAAATGAAAATAATGACCCTCAGACATCTCACTCTCACACACTCTCACACACTCTCACACACTCTCACACACTCTCACACACTCTCACACACTCTCACACACTCTCACACACACACACACACACACACACACACACACACACACACACACCCCCCCCCCTCCCCCCCTCCCCCCCCTCCCCTCCCCCCTTCCCCCCCCCCCCCTCCCCCCCCCCCTTTTTGAGGCTATTCTGTGGGCTACTGTTAGCAACTTTATTACCATATAGTAGGCGTCTATATAAAATGTGTTTGTTGGAAGGAGGCTATCGCTTCTCGCTTCCTTCCCCCATACCCATTGGCTCTCTGCAAGCACTTCCGATTTGGAGGTGGAACTACCACTGGCTTTGCTGGACACATTTCTGTCCCTGCCCTGCCTCCACCTTAAGCCTCCACTAAAAAGAGTGGCAGAAAAGGCTGCTCAAAATGTGAGGGGGTATTAGTGGCTTTCAGTAGCGTTGCTACTAAAACCACCACTAGCTCTGGGTGGTGGTAGCCCCATCACATCCTTGTTCCAGGTACCAGGGATGACAGAGAAATACTTTTGCTCCACTGCACTCACAGGCGCGTGGAAGGAACACATTTGGCTTTTCAGAGATAAAGAGGTGATCAGGAGTGAGCCAACCCCGTCCTCCCCAAGCAGGTGGTACACTAAACAAAGCACCATCTGCTGGTGTTACATAGAATCCACATGGTGAAAATTCTTTGACCAGTCTTATTGCCACCAATGGACTGCCATTAGGGCCAGATACAAAAATGGGCCAGGGGCTCTTTCTCCCATCCAGGCCGCCACAACATTTAAGAGATATGGTGAAAGCTCTGCTTCCAGCAGGTTTTTTTTCTTAATAGGGGTTTTAGTGTGCTGTACAGCTAGGAGTTTTTACCAATTTTACTGACCCGATGTTCCTTAAAATTTCAATTTTTTTCTGGAAGATTTCCAAAACATGTACTCCTAGTACTACTCAGTATGCTGTGTAAAGTCATTGCGCATCATCAAGAGTTTGGTCTTCGCCCTAAAATGCGGCGGGTAACGCTATTACTGCCGCATTTAAGGGTTGGCCAAATCATGAGTCAGGCGGTAAGTGGGAGTTTTACCTCCAGCTTTTTGCTGGAGGTAAAAATGTCCCCTTACCGCCCATTTTTGGCACGATTACCGGCAGCGCAATTACCGCTGGCGGTAATAGCGCCCCCCAAAACCCATTGGGTCCAATGGACTCAATGGGAACTTACTGCTGTACTACTACTCGTGATCCAGCGCTAATAGTGTCAGACCGAGGAGTGGGAACGCTAATTGCACTGGCGGTATCCCAGCAGTGTTACCACTGGGATACCACCAGACTCCTGATGAGGCCATTGTGTTTCCTGAATGTGTGCCACACAGTTTCCTTAACTCACTCAACCGGGCAGTACTGGCACAAACAGTGCAACCCTTATTCACATACAGAAAAGAACAACATTTGCAGCAGAAGTTGAAACTTCCCTGTGTTATGAATCTGATGAGGTCATCATTCCTTTGCCAGAGGTAGCCTCTCCTCATGTGGCCAGGGGACAGGAGCCGCTCGCTACCTGATCCTGACCCTGGGGGCAGCTATTTGAGGGAGGATCACATGTGGGGAGGCGACTCTTATGGGGAAAGCCCGGCACCATCAGATGAGACTTGGTATCCCCTTTCCATACTCTAGGCAGCAGTGCTGCAAAGTTTCAAGAAGCACAAGCTTTCCTCACAAATACAGAACATCCCATTATTATAGGCAAAGGACCAGCACATGTTTCCCTCACAAACAGGAAAACAAGCACAGCACAGGCTGGGCCAGCACAGGCTTTCCTTAAACAGGTGCAACATATTTATATTTATTTATTGTAATTAGTCAAAAGACTTTTTACAATCATTAATACAACTACAAAATACCATTCATCCGATGTAATAGCAGCAAGTGCACAGTAGTGCAGTAAGAAAACTAACATACACATATATACTGTGTTCAACAAAGCAGTCTCCACAACAAACATACTAACGAAATACACATTTACATTATTACCCTATAATGAGGAAAATAAACTAGGATAAAATTCATCTGCACATACGCACTAAAAATATGAGCATAAATTACATCAGTTGTAGCGATAGGCAATAGCAGGTGACAATCAATGTATATCTCAACAGCAAAGATCCTGGATTCAGAATGATTTAACCGCAATGGCAAGACGCCTAGCAACCACATTCACAATCCTAAACAGTGCCAAATGGACTGTGAGGGAGAATTTAAGCAGTATGTCCAAAAATCATCAGACTTAATAGAGTCATAGTTGTGAACCAGATTCTCATATGTACACAGTGCTCAAAACAGGACACTCTGTAAATAGGTGTTTAGATGTTTCCATAACTCCATTGCACCTGCATATGCAGCACACTCGCTGGCCCGATGCTAAATCCATTTGAGCGCCCAAAAGTGATAGTGTGGGAGTAGCGGTTATCTGCGCTCATCTCCAACCCAAGGTAGGGATAGTGGTCAACATACTCTATATCACCCAAGCTGGTAGCAATTTTTACTCACTTAATTTTCTTTCCTGCCACCAGCAATATTTTGTTTTTTAGCAATGTTCACCATGAGATCATTCTCCCTGGCGTACACTGCCAGTTCCTCCAACATCGCTCTATATCCAGAGAGAGTATGATCAAAGATTGCAAGATCATCACCATATAACATACTGGTAATTTTTGTCCCTCCTATCCCTGGTGGGCAGTTAAAGCTGCCCAACATTCTCTTCAACAAGTCTGACACATAGAGGTTGAACAGCAGAGGAGAAAGGACACATCTTTGCCTGACTCCCCTGCTGAGTATCACTGGTGCAGTCACTCCCCCATTGTTATCAAGCACTCGTCTCCTCATGCAACTTCCTAAGCAGGGTGAGCAGCCAACCCGGACAGCCCAGCAGCGTCTGTTTGTTCCAGAGTCTATCTCTGTTTACTAAGTTGAAAACCGGCTTAAAGTCGATAAACGCTACATAAAGCACCAGAGAATCCCTCAGAGAGGCTTCGAGGAGAGCATACGGATGTTATGTACGGTGGAGGAGCCTGGCCGAAATCCGGCTGCAAATCATGTAAGATGTTTTCAGATGTAACCCATTTCTGGAGCTCCTTCAATACCAGGCCCGAGAATAGCTTACCAGTCATGCCCAACATTGACAGCAGCTTGTAATTTCCTGGCTTGCTGCCCCTCTTCTAGACTGAAACAAGTACAGACTGCCATCAAGTGGCCTGAATGTTATGCTCATCAAACACTCCATCTAACAGCACTTTCAAGTAGAGAGACCACAAGGCAGGGCCCCTCTTAAGGACAACATTAGCTATCCCATATGGCCTTGGGGCCCTAGATGATTTAAGAGCCTTAATGGCCACCAACGGGAAGTCAACTGACTTATCAATCGGCCAGTGCTCACGAAATAGATGGTTCGGGCCTTTGTTTACCACTAATATGTTCTAGCCAGGCTGCCTCACTGATAGGGTTTAAGATATGTTGCTCTCTAGGACCTTTGGCCACAAACTGCCAGATGGTTCCTGGGTTTCTGCTGTTCAAGGGTTTCTGCTGTTCAAGGCACCTCTCAGCCGCTGCCATTGCGTGTTTTGGGCAGAATTTTTCCATTCACGTACCCACCTGCGATAGCTGTATTTAATCATACTTATTCTGTACTGAAATTCGGTGTCCGTTCACTACGCATGGCATGTTTAGCATTTGAATCTGGACATCAAATGAGTTGCTGTGAGCCTTACCTTTGGCCGCGAGGCGGACCGTATTAACGGAAGCTACCTCCGTCATAGATGCGCTTATCCAGCATTCCATCTTGTCCACGCACAAAGCGGAGTAAATCTGCCAACTAGCCCTTCCCAAATTATTTACCCAGCATGAAGCTCTCTCAATACTCGCACTAGACCACCGAATGCAACTGCCAGAATGACTTGGCACAGCATCCTTGATAGCTATGCGCCCAACGTCGTGGACAGGGAACAAGAGTATTAAGCTCAATGGGAAGTGATCACTGTTGTCATTAGGGGATATATCAAGGGATTGCACACGCTCAAGGATATCATTCTATCGAAAAGGTAGTCCAAAGTGTCCCAAATACGGCCAATTCTCCATGTCCCCATCCCCGGCCATTCTCCTCGAACTCCTTCCATTTAATAATACCAGTTCATATTCTCTGAGAAAGTCCACTCCCTTGCTCCCTCAAATGTTTCCACTCTGTTGCAACAACCGGGACTTCGGGTAGACATTAACAAATGGGGGACAGGGCTCATTATCAAGACAGCGGGTGTTGAAATCTTCCGCTATTCATATCAACTCGTTTCCACCATCACTCCCCCAACCCGCACATACATTGTCAATAAAGGCAAAGATGTCTCCCATATAGGCACCACCATGTGGGTCATATACATTTATCAAAAGTAAACCTTTACTTTCATTTGGGGGATTTAGCTTAATTTCAACAGCCATGACTTTGACTTCAAGGGCGTTTGTACTTAGTACCCAGGATGCCATGGAATGCTGCACCCCAGTAATGAGAACCTCAGAAGGTCCCTCCAGGTCACCTTTCTCTGCTATCACTTGATGCAACACAAAACCTTCCAAAACAAACAGAGTATCAGTCAGCTAGATCTCTTGCCACGTGATAATATCGTGCTCCATTAGAAGAGGTAGGGGTGCCTGAAGCATCTGGTGTTCCAACTCAGCAGCTTTAGACCTTATTTAACAGCCAGACTTTGCTGCATGAAGAACCTCTTCAGACATTCCCACGTCCGAGTTACCCATAGGTACAGGCGGTGGCATTGGCTCAGAGCCTTTTGAGACCAGGCCCCTGTTCCTTTCGTTATTACACTTCTCACAACAACTGGATGGTGTTGCTTCAGGGATCATAGGGAGCGTATCATGGAAGAGGTATCCGCGAGGCAACAGTAGATTCTTGTTATTTGCCTTCCTTTCACCTTTGCTTTTTCGATAGAATCAAAGTCAGTAATGTTACGAATCCTCAGTGAGGATATTTTCGCCAGTAGCTTCAAAACTGCCACTCGATGTAAATGTTTATAATCCCGGTTTTGTTTTAACAAAGAGATGCTCAATATTAAAGGGTTTAGCGCAACAGACTCCTGCAAGGAAGATAGCTTAGGGACACATATCACTCAGATCTACTGTAGATAACACAATCGATGCAACATCTACTAAGGTCTGCGCAACTGAACCAGGATGACGGTTGTTGGCTGCATGCAAGTGGGGGAAGACTTCCAGTTGGAGGTATATCAGCACCCACCACAGGTACTAATGGGGCCTCTTTCACACACAAGCTCGTCAAAGTCCCCACACTTTTGCTTTGCCTAATATTGCGTCGTAACTCTTTTCCTTTGTTTTTTTGATTTGTTAGAGCACCCCACAGTTGTAGATTTCAGTGGGCAGTCACAATTTTTTGGGCAATGTTGAGTCGCAGGGGCATTGTTCACAGCAGGCTGTGTGGCACATTTGGATCTGCATCGTTCCTTATGGGTTTTGTACCTCACGGGCGAGGCCTCCTCAATGCAATTGGCCGGAGAGGGGCCTGGGCATGCTTCAATGATATGATATGATATGGCAATGTTGTCTATAACCACAGGCCCCTGTACCACCTCTACAGCTTCTGGGTCGTGGCAGTGATCTTTGGATTCCATGTTCTTTTGCAAAATGGGCTTTCTACCCAGTTTGAGCAGGTCAAACTGTCCCACCAGGTGGGGAGGGGGGCGTGGCCAGCAAGCGAACACTGCGGACGTGAGCCCTGTGAGCTCCCATGGCCGCTGGCGTCATCCTGTACATTTATCCTGTTTTGGTGACACAACCTCCTATGCACTTTTGGCTACAGCTGAATGAATATCTGCTGCAGCCTTCGATGAAGTTGCAGCCCTGAAATCGCACTCTGGCCGGAGTTATCTGACTAATAATCTACCGCAGAACTGTGAGGTGGGAGCTTCCTAAAATGGCCACTGGACTTGATCGGAGCTAACAGAGACGGGCCGAGATGTGAGAAGGCACACAATACTCCCGACTGCCCCGTGCCTGTCTCATACAGGGATCGTTGCCCGTGCAGTGGAGCACTCGCAACAAACTAAGGCGCTCAGCGGTGTACAGACTTTAGACAATGAAATAGACAGATCGGCTGCTGATCTGTGTCGCTGGACACCGTACGGAACGGCGTGGCAGATCTGAAGATCCAGCGGCCCTTCGGGCGCCTGCTCTGAGGGTGAGGGGCTGTGCTCAACCCCACACAACGATTCGCAAGGGGCCAGTGCCACACAAACTGCCATCATCGCAGGGCGGAGTCCACGCCTGGAGCCTGTGTCTCGGGGGCAAAATCTCCCAGCCTTGGAAGCCTATACTCACTGCGCCAGTGGTATTGGTGGACGTAGCCCTTCTGCCGCAGCGGCGCCACGGAGCAGGTTGTACTGGTTCGGATTGCCATCCACAACGGGATGGGGCGGACCCTCAGCATGCGGCCCCGGCGGCAGAGAGAACACGACCACGCCGCAACTGTGCAGCAAGAGGGAGTACCGGGGCACCCCACCACAACTGCAATATAACTGGGATACTGCATATGATTAAGTGACTTCCTCCCCCCACCTTGCTTGCTCCCTGGAACACACCTAACTGGAGAACGTGGAAATACCATCTTTTGGGCGGGCGCTGCTGTCAGGGCACAGTGGCATCTGAGGCTCCGGCGAAGTAGTAAAATGCGTCTGCCCTGAGCCCACTGATGCGGTTAAGAGAGCCCATGCTTAACTCTGAAGGAAGCTCTGCGCTTGGAACATCTATCTAAGACCCATGCAGGTACCTTCCCCAGGTCTTGCTTATTAAATCCATCATCCTGCGACGTGAGGAAGTTATCACTTGATCCCTGGACACCTGTGTGCGCCTGTGCTGCTGCGACGCCGAACGCTGTGACTAATTTATACACTGCCTGCCCTCCTGTAGATACTACCAGAACGTGCTATACACTTAGAGTGGCACACACTACAGCTCCCATCGTGCCTCATAGAGCGACTATAAGGGTGCACATACTCACCGCAGAACGCCACTCCTACAGAGCGATTAACGGACAATACCATAAAACTCATGACACTCGGTCCCGCTCATGATCCAGTATCTGAGTCAGTGCAATTGGTGCCCTCAGCCGCATTATTCCACAACGGAACCAACAACCTTTTTTACATCATCCCACGGCGACTCAAGGCACACTTATAACAACATGGGCAAAGACAAGACGAAGAAAACGTCCACACAGAGCACCATGGACCAATATGCGACAAACTCCTCCATTGCGACACCAGCGGTGGACGAGCAGGCAGCCTCGGCTCCCTCAAATGACCCGCTG
Organism: Ambystoma mexicanum; assembly: GCF_040938575.1. Taxonomy (NCBI): domain Eukaryota; kingdom Metazoa; phylum Chordata; class Amphibia; order Caudata; family Ambystomatidae; genus Ambystoma; species Ambystoma mexicanum. Next base: position 264,981,097 of record NC_090934.1, read on the forward strand.
ATGGTAAAGGACGTAATGGCGGCCACTGCTAACTCCCGCTCCTTGATGGAGAAAAAAATGGACGGTATCTCGGCGGTGGTGTCCTTCCTCCGGCACAACCTCCAGAAACTATCTGCACGCACCAGAGAAGTGGAACATCGTGTGTCTGGGTTGGAGGATGACCTTGGTTGGGTGCATCAACAGTTGTTGCAAGCACTGACCTGTCTGAAAGCATGCGTAGCGCGAGTGGACGAGAGCAAAGGTAGATCACGCAGAAACTATATCTGCATACTGGACTTTCCAGAAAGTATGGAGGGGCCCAGTATGGAACTCTTTTTGGAACAATGGCTGGGGGATCTCTTCGCACCCAAATCCTTTTCGAAATTCTTCACAATAGAACGTGCCCATCGAATGCCAGCGTGCAGACCAATTTCTGGCACATCTCCGAGAACAGTCATTGCTAAGTTACTAAACTACCGCGACAGAGATGTCTTAGTTACTTACCTGTAACTGTATTTCTCCAGCATTGGTATCTTACATAGATTCACATGCTTGAATATTCCCTGTCGTCAGACAGGGAATCCTTGGTGATAAAAATAATTATTAATTTTGTTTTAATATACACACATTGCTACAAAGCAATGCATGTACATAGCCCATTCTGGCCTATGAGCCATTCTATTGTGTAGTCCCTCCACCTCACTTTGGTCCTTTATGACCCCAACCAATGAGGTGGCAGGGCTTAAGCTCTGCCCCCAGGCAGCCATCTTCAGATTTTGAACCGTAGAGACTACAGTATGGTGGATGCGGAGCATAGGAGCAGCCTCTCAGGGGAGGCGGATGGGCGCATGTGAATCTATGAAAGATACCAATGCGGGAGAAATACAGTTACAGGTAAGTAACTAAGACTTCTCCAGCATTGGATCTTTCATAGATTCAGATGCTTGAATAGAATACCAAGCAGTTAAACAAAACATGCCACCATCATATACATACATGCAAATACAGAAAAAACATATTTCTGATCAAACCTTTACCATGCAGCAACACAACGGTCACATACTCCGGGAAAGGTGGGAAAAGGAGGCTGGTCCTACCTTATGCAAAGAGATGGCATAGCACTGCCTGTCCAACTGCAGTTTCTTTGTTGGTATCTTCAGCCAGGCAGTAGTGTTTAGCAAACGTGTGCAGAGTGCTCCACGTGCCTGCTCTGCATATGTCCTTCAAGGCCACCCTTGCGTGGAATGCTGTAGACGCTGCTCTTTCTCTGGTTGAGTGCGCTGACGGTGATTTGGAAAGGGGGTTGCCTTTCGTCTGATGGCATTGGGTGACGCAAGAGGAGACCCAGCGCACCAGACCTTGTTTGGAAATATGCTGATCCTTTGTATGGCCAGCAAAGGCGATGAACAGCCTATTTGAAGAACGGAACTCTCTAGTCCTTTGCAAATAAAACTTTAAAACTCTTGCTATGTCCAGAGAATGCAATGTTCGTTCTGCTTCCGAAGAATGATTCTGGAAGAAAGTTGGTAAGACAATGCGTTCTGTGTGCGTCATTTCCGATACTACCCTCGGAAGGAATTTAGGGTGTGACCTTAAAATGACACGGTCCTTTTGGAACAAGGTGAAGGGAGGTTCAGAAGATAAGGCTTGTAACTCACTGATCCTCCTGGTCGAAGTAATGGCTATTAAGAAAGCCATTTTCCATGACAAGAACTTTATGTCGCACCCGTGTATGGGCTCGTAAGGAGACTCCATGAGGGCTGTTATCACCTTGTTCAAGCTCCAGACTGGAACCGGCGTGGGAGTAGGCGGGTATGAACGTAGAAGTCCTTTAAGGAAGACCTTAACGGCCGGAAGGGAGAGTAAGGACTGCATCTCCGGGGCCGTCGTGTATGCCGTAATGGCTGACAGGTGGACCTTGACTGAAGACAGCGAAAGTCCTGCTTTGGCTAAGTGCAATAAGTAGGGAAGTACTCGCTCAACCGAAGCAATGAGAGGATCAATAGCGTGTGTCTCACACCACTTGGGAAAACAAGTTCATTTCCTAGTGCAAGTGATGCGTGTAGAAGGCTCCCTTGAGGCCCTGATTATTCCAGCATTCCGCAGGCAGATTAAGATTCATCAGTTTGCGCTGCTTAGGAACCAGGCCTTGAGAGACAGGCTCGCTGGATCGTGATGGAGGACCTTGAGGTTCTGTTGCGTCAAAAGGTCCTGATGCACCTTGAGGCGAATCGAGGACCATCGGGACCGGTTCTGAAGGGTTGGGTACCAGACCTGCCATGCCCAGTCCGGTGCAATTGGGATCATAGAACACTTCTGCTGCCTCAGTCTGCGTAGCATCCTGGAGATGAGGGGAAAGGGGGGAAAGGCATATAGGAATTTCCCCGTCCAATCCACTGAGAACGCGTCTCCTACTGACTGACTTTCTGGGTACCTGGAGGCGAACATTTAGCATTTCTTGTTGGCTCTGTTGGCAAAAATATCGAGATGTGGATGGCCCCATAAGGCAAATATCCCTTGGGCTTCCTTCTCGTCCAGCTCCCACTCGTGAGAAGATGTCTAGTCCCTGCTCAGCTTGTCCGCTAGGACATTGTCCACTCCCGGAAGGTGTTCCGCCTTGATTTGGACTCTGTGATGCAAGGTTCATGCCCATAGCAGTTGAGCTTCTTGAGACAAGATCTCTGACCTCGTGCCTCCTTGCTTTTTTGTTTAGTGCATGGAGGTTGTGTTGTCTGTCTGTACAGTGAGTACCTGCCCCGCTACTACTGGAAGGAAAGCTTTCAGTGCCCACCAAATGGCCCTGAGTTCCAACATGTTGATGTGGAGTTGTGACTCCTGGGGTGACCAGGAGCGCTTGGTTTGTAGGTCCGCAAAATGAGCGCCCCAGCCCGAGAGAGACGTGTCTGTCCTCAAGAGAAGGGTCGACGTTGGTGCCTGAAACGGCATTCCCTGTAAGAGGTTCTGCGGAGTGTTCCACCATCAAAGAGCTTTCCATTGGTGGTCCAGTGCCTCCTGAACAGGCCTCATGCGAAGCCTGCAATTTGGTATGAGGAATATACATGAGGACATCATGCCCAGAAGGTACTTGTAAGAGCGCACCAATGTTGTTTCTCTCCCTAAGAAACAAGAAGTCAAGTGGAAAATTGCTGATGCTCTTTCTGCCGACGGTCTCACTCTGGGAATGTTGGTGTTGAGATCGGCTCCCAGGAAAGAAACTGTCTTGCTGGGAACTGGACAGGACTTTGCTTCGTTTATGGCGAAACCTAACTCTCTTAGGCGATTTGTTGTCTTTGAAACTGCCAAGCGCGCGATTGAGGCGGAACTCGCTCTTATCAACCAGTCGTCCAGATGTGGAAAGACTTCTGTTCCTGTCCTACTGAGATTTGCAGCCACTGGTGCTAGGCATTTTGTAAACACCCTCAGTGCTGATCTCAGACCGAACGGGAGCACCGAAACTGAAGATCGCCCACAGTGAACCTGAGGGATTTTCTGTGTGCTGGATGGATCGGTACGTGGAAGTATGCGTCCTCCAAGTCTAGAGTGGCCAAGAAATCGTGCATGTTTAGCCAAGGGAGCACTCCTTGCAGAGCTATCATCTTGAATTTGATGCCCTTGATATAGTTGTTTAGCGCTCTCAGGTCCAAGATGGTTCGCCATTGAGCAATCTTTTTGGCGAGGAAGAAATGGGAGTAGAAACCCTGCCCTTTTAGAGAGTAAGGTACTGGCTCTATCGCTGCTTTGTGCAGCAGTTTCTGGATTTTGGACATGACTTGCTTTAACATATGTACCTTGCGCGGAGCCGGCGGTAAGGAAGGGAGCTGGTCTAGAAATTCCAAGGTGTGTCCCTCGTGCACCACCTATGACACCCATTTATGTGATGTTATTGACTGCCAGTGTTGGTAGAACTGGCTCACCCTTCCCCCCCCCACCGGGGTGTGCCGTTGAGGGGGAGGAGCTAGACTGTCAGTTTTCCTTGCTCTGCGACTTCCCTTGAGCGGCGCCCCGCCTACCTCTCTGGGCGTACTTATTGGAAGATTAATATTTGGAGTCGTGGTATGAACTTCCTATACTCTTCTGGCTGTAGGAAGGGCGGTTAAAACCTCTGTACTTCGAGGATGAACCTCGAAATGGACGAAACGACCAGCAATCCTTTCTTTGTCTTTCAAGGAACTGATGGCACGTGCCGTGTCTGAGTCTGTTTTGATTCCTTTGAGGTGGTCATCAATATTTTCCCCAAAGAGTTCTTGACTGTCGAAGGGCATATCGAAAATCTGCGCTTGGACCTCAGGTCTGAAATCCAGGCCTGCCTTCTCAGCACTGCGCCGTAGGCCATCTGCCAGAAACCTGACTCCGCCACATCGACTGCAGCGTCAATCATGTGAACCGAAGCTGCTTCCCCATCGGCGATAATCGCCCTGGCTTCCTCCTGGAGTTCTAAAGGTAGCCATTTGGCCAGCTTGGAAGTACGGAGCCAAAGCTCGCGGTCGAATCTCGCCGTTATGGCCAGCGCGTTGCCCGCTCTGATGGTAAGCGATGCTGATGCGGACACTTTCCTGTCCATAGCTTCTAGTTTGCGACCGTCCTCGTCCAGTGGGGCTGATAGAGGTGATGCTGGATTGGTCAACTTTTTCCTAGCTGCTACTGTGATAACCGAGTCCGGTTTTGTATGGCATCGAAAACAAAGAGGAGCAGATTCCGGAGCCTTGTACTTTTTCTCTGGCCTGGAAACTAGAGCCGGAGTGGATAAAGGTGTGGCTAATATCTTGGAACCGGACTCCCAAATGGTGTCGAGGAGAGGAATGGTAGTAACAGTTCTCCTACGCTTGTCCCTGTGCTCATAGAGCACAGACTTCTTCTCCTCCGATGTGACCTGTAACTGGAACAATTCTGCGGCTTTGCCGATGATGGTATGAAAAGAAACTAGATCATCCGGCGGTGAATACCCGCCCGGAGAATCTTTCTTTCTGGGCTTTTCGATAACGTAATCGTCCCATTCACTAGTGTCTGGTTTTTGCGTGATCTCGCCTTCTTCAGGCTCAAAAAACTCTCTGAAAGGATCTTCTTGTCAGTCTGAGACCGAAACAGAGGATGGTACAATCGTTGGATCTCTAGCTGGAGACCTTGTCCTGTGCGACAATGCCGGAGAAGAGACCCTTGTTGGTAAAGCACTGAGTGTCCTGCTCCTAGAACTGTGCACGCGCTCGGGTGAACGCACCCTTTTCTGTGGCCTACTCCTGGAAGGCAAATGTCTTGTCGTGCTTTGCCGAGGTGAAAAATCCCTCTGCAGAGGGTTACACTCTCTCGGTACCGTTGCCTTGCTTTTTTCATTTTGTCGTCTGTTGAACTCTTCAATGATCCTTTGCATTGATAACATTAGCATAGGATCATAAGGATCAGCAGGCATGTCTGTAGTAGGTTGCCAAGGAGGACTGTGTTCCTTAGGCGTAAAACAGTGTTGTTCCTCAACAAAATCAGTGTCTGAAAATTCCTCTTGTAGGATGATGTCAGGCAGCTCTGGCATTTCTCCTGAAGGAGATAACTGCGTTCCCTGTGGTTCAAGAGCGTCCACGAACTGAGGTGGCGCTTCTAAAGACTCAGGGCGACTGTCTTCATTGGTTGGTGTAATAGTGGCGTCAGCGAGGGGCGTTTTCGGCCCTACTCGGTAACGGAACTCGCAGTGCCGTCGACAGAGCCGTGGTCGAGATTTTCGTCAACGACGGCCTCGTTGACGGCGGATCCGTGGACTAGGAATTTGTGGACGGTGGCTTGCCTTTATCTGTCTACGAGTGCATGAAAGAAGATTTCGTGGACGGTAAGTTCTCCGTCGACGAGTGCTTCATGGACGGTAAGTTCTCCGTCGACGAGTGCTTCGTGGACGAATGTCTCGTGGACGAGTGATGAGCCTCCTTCGTCAACGATTGTTTCATCGCTATCTACATGCTTTGCTATGTAGCAATGTGTGTATATTAAAAAAAATGTAATAATTATTTTTATCACCAAGGATTCCCGGTCTCACGACAGGGAATATTCAAGCATCTGAATCTATGCAAGATCCAATGCTGGAGAAACTATACTACAAATGGCCAGGACAAAGGGATCAATTACATATAATGGCAACAAAATTGCTTGACTACACCCGGGAGGTCCAAAAGGCCAGACAGTCATTTGAACATTTGAAAAGAAAACTCCATTCCATGAATGTAAAATATGGACTGCTCTTCCCGGCCCAGGTGAAGATACAACACAATGGCACCTTAGTGCATTTCACTGATCCACAAGTTGCCTGGCAATGGGCGAAAACTCACATAAACGGGGATTGGGCGGCACACAGCCCAGATCCTGGGAACAGACCAAGGGACAGATTGCGTTGAGACCGACCTCCACTACCGGCCGGTCCACAAGACCAGCCTGATCAAGGAGGAGACGCTGACCCCTAAAGATCAACGGCCTGCATTTGCTGGAACCCGGTGCTCGGGGGGAACCTCGAGCCGCTCAGGAGCGATCTACCGCAATGACCATGACCGCAATGAGCATGACTAGTGTCGCTGTGTGCTATGGACGGAGCGACTGATTCCCAAGATCACTGCCCCAAACATGATCAACTGCCATATATGGCAGAACATCGGGGCAGGTGGATCACAAAGGGAATACACCTTTCCAGAAGGCCTGGTCTCACCATGAATTTGCCCGCCAGATAGCATTGCAGAACCGGCGGCCATAAGGGGCTGCAACACCACACCCACCACTTCGGCAGGGACCGTAAGTTGCGGGCTTACCAAGTGTGGGAATGCTCAAACCAAGTTACGCTAAGGTTCTAAGGCCTTCCTACAAGCAGTAAGATTGAAGTTCTGATTGTTGGGGTTTCAAGTTTATGCGGACGCTTCAGTTTTGAGTGTCAACAATGTTTGGGCGACAGGTACTTCGTGTTGGGGAGGAGTAAGGACGGGGAAGTTTGGTTTGTTTTTTTGTTGTTCTTCAGCCACCATATAGCTACAAGACCAACCAGTCACGCTACTTACCATATACTGTCTTATTATACCATCTCCTGCTGACACCATATCTCTGCTGCAGCCAATACCTACATACTATCCCTATTCCTAGACCATACAAACTCTGGAGAACCGGTGCTGTATACTATGAATGGCATCCACACTAACTCGACCAAAACCGATTGAGCATCCTAGATCTCTCAAACTAATCACATGGAACATGAACGGGATGGGCTCTGGGACCCTGCTACCTGAGACCCATTTGGCAGGGACCAATTGCACCTTCTTCCGTAAAACCAACTATCGATCCGCATCACATGCAGGATACACAATGGGATCCAGAGTGACTCTAATCCTGATACATAAGCGTGTTCCGTTCGTGCCACTGACAACAGAACATGATCCCAGGGGTCGGTACGTGACGGTCCTTGGTACACTCTGGGGGAAACACTAGCGATCGCTTCGGTATACTCCCCGCTGGGGGAGGAACTGCTCGATGACCTGACTACCTGTCATGATGCCTACCCCCTGGCATCTGGATCGAGTCCATCAGCCCCGGGAGCAGGCATCCAGATACTCATTAAAACCCCAACAGCCCCGGCTGGGGGCTGTTTGGATTCAGTCCTGGCACCTTAGGCGCCAGGCTCATCATAGAAATCAGTCCTGGCGCCTTAGGCCCCAGGCTCATAGACTTTACTTACCTTATGCAGACCATGCTGCAAGTGTGTCCAAGCCAACGTGAGACATGGATGGGACTATTTTATTACAGGGACTATTTTTCACTCGGGTGTGGTTCTGGGGAACTTCTTACCTGGGAATAGTTTGCAGGCTATTTAAACCACACCTGAACAGCAGCCCATGCTTTGCGTTATTCTGCATCCAGCAGCGTGACGCTCACCGTGTCTGCAAGTCAGCATCCAGTCTTCTGCCACGCCCGCCTCGAATCTGGAGCTCCTAGACAAAAGGCAAAGAAAGGAGAAGAGGTTAGATCACAGACATTATTTGATTCCTTACCTGATTCCGGACCCAGCACATCTCCGAGCCTGGAAAGGACATTATTTCAGCACGCGTCGCTTCGCCAGCAGCAGCGCCGCGTTATACTCACCAGTCCACCGCATCTTTCGACTCGGCGCTGCCTCCATCATTTTCTTCATCGAAACCCAGCACCTGGGGGGGGGGAACGAGAAAACCAACAAGGACAATCTCTTTGCCACCATAGGCTTACCTGCTTTACCACCGGAGGTATTATTCTTTAATTCTCCGCATCTTCCTATGCCGCACCTATAAAGGGAGAGAAAACAGCAAGTTAAACTCGTGCAACTTTTACCAGACAGTGTTTGGTAATACAGACTCTAACTGAAGGCCATCAGCTGCCACCAGGCAATATTCTTTTGGACCCAGCGTCAACCTAACGAGGGAATGGAACAAGAGTGAATATCGGACATATTGAACTCTTTAACGCAAGGGCACTTCTTCTGAAACTCGAGGGCGTGCCCTTGGGCCAAGGCATCCAGCACCCAACGGTCGGTGGAGATGGACTCCCACAAGCTGACGAACCTCGCCAGCCAGCCTCCCACCGGGGTGCTTCGGCGGGGGCCCGACCCCACGGTCGGTTCAATCTTGTTTGGAGGCCGCCTTGCCTCCTTGACCTCCCTGTCGACGACGACGGGCACCACCTAACCTGCCGCGTCCTCTGTAGGCTTCCTGGGACGAAGATCTTGCCGCTTGGCGGTACATGGAGGAGCCACTGCCGGATCCCTTGGAGGCACCTTGTCTGCCTCTGGAGCTCCGAAAGGACGGCCGTCGTCGTTGGAACACTCCCAGTGCCCGGACAGTCTCTGTGTCTGTCTTGATGGCCTGAAGGGACTCATCAACCGCCTTCCCAAACAGGTTGTTCCCGTCGAAGGGCATGTCCAAAACCTTGGTTTGTACGTCCTGGCGGAAATCCGTGGCCTTGAGCCATCCTCGTCTCAAGCAAACGCTGTTGCCCAACTGACGGAAACCAGTGTCGGCGTTGTCCGTTGCCACCGTGATGGCGTGGTCCGAAGCAATCTCACCCTCCTGTAGGATTTCAAGGGCCTCAGCCCTTTTGGCGTCCGGAAGGAAGTCCAACAGAGGGGCGATTTTGAACCACAACTCCCTGTCGTAGCGGACTACGATAGCCAGGGCGTTGGCCGCCTTGATAGTCGTCGCTGCGGATGAGATGATCCGCCGTCTCATTGTGTCCAACTTCCTGCCCTCGCCGTCCGGCGGGGAAGTTGATGTCGAGGCCTATGCCCCCCCAGCTTTCTTCTTTGCCGCCGCCGAGACGACCGAATCTGGGGTAGGTTGCGTCCAAAGGCACAAGGGGGCAGCGTCGGGGACCCGGTACTACTTCTCGCACCGGTCCCTCTTTGCCGGCGCCGTGTCAGGGTTCTTGAGGATGGCAAGCCCCTCATCCCAGAGGTCATCAAGAAGCGGTACGGCGGGGACCGTCTTCCTTTTAGCCTCGCGTCGTTGGTAAAGGAACCCTTCCTTCTTCTTCTCTTCTGGGCAGAGCTGGAAGAGCTTGGATGCCCCGGAAATCATGGCATGAAAGGATCCAATTTCGTCGGGCAGGGACGCCCGAGCAGGGGGCAACGGGGGACACGTCCCGTCGTCGCCTCCATCGTCATCTCTATCTGTCGTAGCCGTGTCCGTGCCTGTATCATCCCCGTGGGTAATAGACCGGGGGGAAGGCAGAGCAGGCCGCAGAGGTGGGAGAGGTGGCGTAGGATGCGTCCTCCTCCTCTTAGTGGACTTTCCGAAGGTCCTGGCTCCGGTTCCCCCGTCGGGTCTGGCTCAGGTACCTCCGTCGGGGGGAGGGGCAACCTTGTCCTTATCTCCGAACATAAGGACTGAATCGCTGACAAAATGGCTGCCGAAGTGTCCTGCGGCGCCGGAAACGACGTGAGCGAGGGCTCTCGAGAAGCCTTGTTGGCGACGTCGTCGCCCGCGTCGGGATCCCTCCTGATGGGCTGGGTCTCTTCCACGACTTCGATGAGCTCTTCTTCAGAGGTTGTGTCCGTATCCACGATGGCCACCAGCCCCTCCCCCACCTTTTCCAACGAGGACTTCGTGGGGGTCTTCTCAATGGGCCTGAAAGACGACTCCCTCTGCGGTGGCAGGGAGACTCTGGGTCCTGAGGGCGCCTCCACTGGTGTAGCCTCCACAGGCTGAGCCAGGGCCGCAGCGACATCCTCAACCGAGGTCTTAGCAGGGTGAATCAAGGCCATCGTCACCTTCTGGACACCTGGGGCCTTCATCTTGGGGGGAGGGTCCGAGCCTCGCTCCCCCTCTGCCGGAATCTTCGAGATCGACCGGGGCCTCTCCAGAAGCTTCGCCAGGTTCTCGGACTTCCTCTTACCAGAGCCAGAGCGTTGGCTCGTGGTTGATGGCGGCTGGGAGGATGCGCCCTGCCTGGCAGCCAAGGAGCCCGACCGTTCGGCACTCCCGGTGTCCGCGGACTTGCGGTGCTTAGCCTTTTGTTGGGCCCCCGTCGCCGGGGCGCCCTCACAGGACTTAGAAGACCGCTCGGACTTCTTTTACTTCTTCTCGCTGGACGGGCTCTTCCCTTCCAGCCAGTTGGCGAGATGGAGGTGGCGATCCTTCATGGTCCGCTCCGACATGTTCCCACAAAATGCGCAGTCCTTCTCCGTGTGCGTCTTGTCCTCATGGAGACAGTAGAGGCATAACGAATGCTCGTCCTCCTTGAAAACATTCTGAAGCTGGCATCCAGGGCAGGTCCTGAACAGCTTCCCGGGCGTCGAGCTTCCTTTGTCCTGGGCCATATCCGGGGTAGGCCTCGGAACTTCTGGAATCCTCCAAAAGCGTAACTCGACGAAATCTTCACCTTTGAGGGGCGTAGAAAAATCTGAAACGGATCCCCTTTGATCGGATGTAGAAACGGTGGAGCTTGAGGCTCTATTTAACCGTAAAATGAGAAAAATCTCCTGAAAAAAGCACGAAAACACAGCAAAAGCTCGAGAGCTACAGCACGAGGACTCCCCAACACTTGAACGTGCGGTAGAAATCTGAGGATGGCTGCCAGAGGCGGGGCTTAGGCAGAGGGCAGTCATTGGCTGGGGGCAGTATGACCCAGAGACCAGTGATTGGTTACTACTAAGAAAGAGATCAGAAACGAAACTGATACTGATTTTTTTCTATACCGAGGATTCCCGGCCTGACGACAGGGAATATTCATGAGCATGTGAATCCATGCCAGACCCCATGCTGGAGAACTTCTGGTGTCCTGTCAATTTGCTGCATGTTTTCAGATCAAAAGTAAGTTGTAATTAAAACCTGGGTCGGATAACCCGACCTAGCTGCAACCTCCATTGGATGCACAGATACCGTGTACAATTGCTCTGTGCTAGTACCACATGTGCATGTGTTAACTTTTTTTATAAGGCTTATCCTTTCAGAAGTTATACGCTTTGGACCCTGTTGCAGTCTTACCAGAAATATGAAACGGGTGTGGTAAATTGGTGTGCTTCGAGTGGAGCTTTTATAGGTGAAGGAGCACAGTTAAATTGAAATAAATTAAGTTATGGTTCACAGTCTGATGTCGAGCAGGGCTTGGGATAACATGTACCGCTGCGTTACGTTGTGATGAGCTTTATAGGGTCAGCATCCATCAGCCATCCCTCAGTGGACCACAGTAGACCACCTCTGCTCCACCTCTCCGCTCTGCGTTCCGAGGGATAATGGGGTTTTTGAAGCCGGTGCCGCAGAGCGGTGAAATTAGCACCAGCACAACAGCAGACCACCTCTGCCCCACCTCTCCACTCCGCAGGATAAAGTTACGATGTCATAATCTTTTTAGATATATTAATCGCCCCCATGGTCACCGGCGGAATTATATGTCAAGTTTTTTGGTCTGATGTGTATGTGTAGCGCCCTGAAGCTTGAGGGCTTTTGGCGCTTGATAAACAAATAACTAAAATAAAATAATCAACATATACCAGGCTATTGCAATCTTTCAAGACCAGAAGAGTTAGTACTGCTACTGACCAGGTCTGTTCCCACTAATTGTCAGTGAATGAAACAACTCTATTTTAGCAATGGGAACCCTGGTATTGTTGGTACTAATGGGTAAAGTCTCTAAGTTACTGCCCCATAAATTTGTCCAGAAAGAAAAAGAGGGTTGAACAAGAAAAATCACATACAATAAAGGTTGTGAATTGCAATCTTTCAGCAAAATGTATCAGATACTGCCCGGGGAGGGCCAGTGGATGCTTTCCTCAAACAGGTGCCGCATGTGCAGGGTTACTACAAGTGTCCCTAACAACCAAGTATACATACATCATCTACAGGGCCAGTGCAAGATTCCATCTGAAAAAGATAAAGCATTTATACAAGAAGAGCTACATTCTTTAACAAACACTTCAGCATGGAAAAGTGTAAGTTGCCTCCCTAAAAAAGTAAATACGAGCATCCCTCAACAACAACTACAGGTATAGAGTGGACAGGCCTGTGAACGTTGCCATCACAAGTGGGTACAAGTAGAGCACAGACAAGTCTAATACATGTTTCCATAACAAATGGGTACATGTACAGCATTGCTAGGGCCTGGGAAGCTTTCCTCAGAAAAAGATACATTATGTTCTCTCGTCACATAGCACAGCAAGTACAGGGCTCACTTTGACATCCGCAGAGCTTGCTGACGCAGGTTTGAATTAAACCCAGCCTTTCATCCTTCCAAGGTCGATAAATGAGCACTGCACACCGTGGGTAGTAATAAGCAGCAGTCAGATGCCTGAGGGTTCGTAGCACTATATAAATGCAAATTATTATTATTATTATCATGTGCAGGGTCACTGCAAGCTTTCCCCAAAAATAGGTACTACATGGGCTGGGTCAAAGCAAGTCCTGTGAAAACAGATACTGGCACAGCATTCCATAGCAGTGTAAGTCTCACCTTGCAAAAATGCACAAGTACAGCATTGGCAGAACAGCATTTGCAAGGGCCTATGCACCCTTCACTCAAAATAGTACATTTATGGCACAAACAGGCTCAGTGCAAGCTTCCCTCTCATTCCGGTACATGTACAACAGTTGCAAGGTCTGCAAGGCCAACGCAGAGTTTCCTGCTAATCTAGTACATGAGCCATATGGGTCAAAGACAAAGCACACTCCCTAGTGATAAATTGCACAGCATAGGCTGTGCCAGTGCAAGTTTCACTTGTAAAGAACAGGTACAGCGTGAGCTCTAGAGCCATGCAGCCTGCTGTTTAGCATGCATGTGGAGAGCTCTTCTTTCATATGACCCTCTACCCCAATCAGCAGCTCTTACACCACTTAACAGGTGCTTGCTGGGAAGTGGGTCTCCCTGCTTTCTTGCACTCGTCAATAGCTCATTAACATACTTGCTTGCGTGAGAGTGGAAAGGCAAGGTAAAGAGCATGGGGTGGTAAGCGCAGCTGTTGCTGGCCTGCCCAACACACACACACACACACATGCGGGCGCGCGCACACACACTTTTTTCCACCATCAAATCACTATTATGCCCTTCCAAAATTAAATTTTCAATTTGTTTAATACTTTTCACTGTAGTTTTAATGTTTGACCAGCAGTTTAACATCAGAAGTCCCAAGTAAATCCTTGACACGTTGAGTGCTATCCGGCTAGTCTAAAAGTACACATATTCTCAACCAGCATGCTTTTCTTGGATTTCTGACCTGCACTTGATATAAATATACTGGCAAAGACAGCAAGGATTGGCCAATAAAGTTCATTATTGCTTTGAAAGTTAGCACAAAAAAAAAATCAGAAATTAATTAGACCTCTTTTCTTAGTTACCTTTCCAAAAAATGCTAGACAATTCTTGCAGCTGTGAATTCACCCAGATCCAAAGAATGTCAACGTTGGCGTGTGTGCCCAAAATAAAGTCGATGTATTATTTAAATAGTTTTAAAGTTTCATGAATAAATATACATTACTTCCACTTGAGAGCAAAACTGTAACAAATCAATTGCGGGGTAATTATTTTGAGTCAGCCCTTCAAGCAATTACTTACGAAGTTATATCTATCAGGTTGTTCATGCTGATGCAAATGTTTCAGAGTAAATGTGCTGCAATCACAGCATGCTCTGCCCTATTCTGAGATTATGTGGATAAGTCCCGTTAACGTCTTGTTGCTGAACTTGCATGAGGCTCCAAACCCCCACTCCACCTCCCTCCTGCTCCTTTCTGTGAGATGTACTTTGCCTGGCCCATGCCCTCCCACCAGAAGCTCCAGGAGGTTTCTACCATGACGCTTAATTTACCTGGTGTCAGCACCCTGGAACTGACCACATAGTTTATCAATATTTCTACCTTTTAGGCCTCGGTGCTTTTATTTGGGCCAGTCCATGTAATGTGCTGCTCAAAGCATGTGTCAATAGAGGATAACCCTGCTTCCACTGCCATGTTAGAGACTCCTAGAAATGTGAGCACTGATTTGCAGCAGGACACCCCTAATCACGGGAAGATATCATGCAGCTACTTTAACTCAGATTGGTTTACATTTTCTTTGTAATTCATGAGGGGAAAACTGCTTTTTGATGCCCCTGCTGTCCAGCACCCTAGGCAGTCACTTGCACCGGGTCTTGCTCAGGGTGTCCACCGTTGTACTCTCCTTCCTGGAAGGTGAAATGCTGACAGGGAGATATTGTTCTGTAATGCCCAGAACCAGAGGTGCATTGCCTCTCTGCACAGGGGGAGTGACCCTACACAGCCTCTCTCGTTGATGAAGTGCATTGCCATTGTGTTGTCCGTCATTGTCAGGAAGGTAAAAAGGCAAAGGGCAAAAAGGCAATCAGCACCAGTCGGATTGCCCTCAGCTCCAACAGGTTTATGCAAAGTTTTGTCTCCGCCAGGGACCACAACCCACTCACTTACGTCATCGGACCATCCCATCGAAAGAACGTTACCAGGTAAGAGAGTAACTTGTTCTTCGAGGGGATTGGGTCTTCTGACGTATTCCATATCTATGACAGACTTCCAAAGCAGTACCAACATATGGAGGAGGGAAAAGAATTTAGAAAATAGAATTTAAGAGTGCCCAATCAAACTGCAGAGTAAAGGACCGCCTTGCCAAAGGCCAGATCCTGCCCATGGATAGAATCTAGGGAGTAGTGACGTATGGTCCGAAGCCCAAGTGGCTGCTTCACAGATGTTATGAATAGGAACACCCCTCTGCAGGGCAGTAGAGGCAGCCATACCCCTAGTAGAATGGGCCTGTAAACCTACCGGAGGGTCCTTCCCCGCCAAGCAGTAACATTCAGAAATTGCCAAAATAATCCATCTAGACAAAGTCTGCTTAGTAACAGCTTGTCCCAAACGCCTTCCAGCATAACCAATAAAGAGTTGATCGTCCACTCTGCGTGAAATGTAGAAACTTAAAGCTCTCCTAGGATCCAACCTATGGAGCCTCTCCTCGTCCTTACCAGGATGCGGAGGAGGATAGAACGACCTTCTGGCTTAAATTAAATTCTGATGCAACTTTCAGAAGAAAAGAATGACGGACTAAGGACAACCCTGTCCTTATGAAATACAGTGAAGTGTGGCTTAACAGAAAGTGCCTGCAACTCACTCACTCTGCGAGCGGAAGTGACCACAACTGAAAATACAGTTTTAAGAGTTAACAGTCTCAAAGGACAAGAGTGTAAAGGCTCAAATGGAGCGCCCACAAGGAATTTAAGAACCATGTTCAAACCCAACCGGGCACCTGGAAAGGTGCCGGTGGGAACACATTAGTGAGCCCTTTCAGAAACTGAGAAATTAAAGGAATTTTAAAGTAAGAACACTCTTCAGACGAGCGCTTAAAGATAGACAGCGCCGCCAGCTAACCTTTAATGGTACCCACTTGCAGACCCTTGTGGGCCAAGGAAAGCAAAAAAGACAGAACCACAGGAATGTCACATGAAAAACCCTGCACCAGTTGCAGAACTTTCTCCAGCGGCAACGGTACAGAGAATTTGTTGCAGGCCGCCTGGCCGAAAGCAACACCTCCATCACGTCTTCAGGAAGGTCCCAATCCTTAAACCTCAACCGTTCAGAAGCCAAGCGTGAAGGTTAAGGGATTTGACCTCTAGATGGAGAACCTGACCCCCCCTCCCGTGAGAGCAGATCGTCTCGGTAGGGAAGACGGCGTGGAGGGCAGATGGACAAGTCGAGAAGGTCCAGGAACCACGTCCTCCGGGCCCATGCCGGAGCAATGAGGATCATCCGGGAACCGCACCTCCGTAGTCTCTGCAGTACTTGCGGAATGACGGGGACTGGAGGAAACGCGCACAGCAGTGGGAAGGACCACTCCACTACAAACGTGTCCCCTAAGGCTCCTCTAGGAGGAAATTCCCACGAGCAGAACCGTTCGCACTTCCAGTTGACACTGGTGACGAAGAGATCCACTTGTGGGGTTCCCCCACAGGTCGAAGATCTCCAGGAGAATCTCCTGCGCCAGCTCCCACTTGTAAGAGATCGTGCTCTGCCTGCTCAGAGCGTCCGCCGTCTCGTTTTCGTCTCCGGCCAGATGAACTGCTGAGATCGAAATTTCGTGCTGGATGGCCCAGAACCAGAGCTGCATCACCTCTCTGCACAGGAGGAAGTGACCCTGCCCCCCCCCCCTTTGTTAAGGTAGTGCATGGCCACTGTGATGTCCGTCAGAATCAGGACATTCTTTCCTCGCACAGTCGACAGAAAAGCCTTCAGGGCTAGCCTGACGCCCCTCAGCTCCAACAAATTGATATGGAGTCTGGACTCCGATG
This sequence comes from Ambystoma mexicanum, assembly GCF_040938575.1. Classification (NCBI taxonomy): domain Eukaryota; kingdom Metazoa; phylum Chordata; class Amphibia; order Caudata; family Ambystomatidae; genus Ambystoma; species Ambystoma mexicanum. Next base: position 264,997,832 of record NC_090934.1, read on the forward strand.
GAGACCAACGACCATTGACTCATCTAATTGGCATGAGCTCGCCATCCCGTGAGGGATGCGTCCGCCACGATCGTCACCTCCGGTCAGAGAAGCCCAAATGGAGCCCCCTTCATCAGATTGCCTTCGATGGCCCACCACAGAAGGTCCTAGGTGACCGAGGGTGGCACCTGACAGGGTCCGACATCCTGCCGGAGGACTGTGAACATTGCATCTTGAGAGCCCACTGCAAAGATCTCATCCGCAGTCGAGCCTCTGGCACCAGAAGAATGCAGGATGCCATGAGGCCGAGCAAACTCAAGAACTCGAACGCCGGGAGACTCTGGGCGTGTTGAAACTCGTGCACATCTGCAGAATGTGATGAGTCCTCACCTGGGGAGAGAAACACTGCCCCAGGGACGTGTTGAGCACTGATCCTATGTACTGGAGCCGCTGTGTTGGCGTCAAGTGGGCCTTCTTTAAATTGAGGGAGAAGCCAAGCCTGTGAAGGGAGTGGCAGGTGACGGACAGATGATCCAGGACTTGCTCCGGAGAGCGCGCCCTGATCAACCAATCGTCCAGGTAGGGGTAGATGTGAATCCCCCTTTACTGAGATACGCTGCCACCACCACCATGAGCTTGGTGAAAACCCTTGGGCGGAGTTCAATCCGAATGGCAGGACCCGAAACTGAAAGTGCGAGTCGCCAACCGCGAACCTCAGGTACTTCTTGTGCTTGGAATGAATCGGCACATGGAAATAAGCTTCCTTGAGATCGAGAGACACCAAACAGTCCTGAAGTTGAAGGGCCTGGAGGACTTGAGAAACAGTAACCATCTTGAACTTGTCCTTCCTGAGGAGCTTGTTCAAACCACGCAAGTCTATGATGGGTCTCAATCCTCCGTCCTTCTTCGAAATCAAAAAATGAGGGGAATACCATCCCTTGTTCCTCTCCGCTACAGGCACCAGTTCTATGGCGCCTTTCTCCAGCAGGGCTTGTATTTCCTGCGCAAGGAGCGGATCCGGACTCTTCAAAGAGAGATTCCCTGGTGGATTGTCGTGAGGCCACTGCCGGAAAGGAAGACAGTAGCCGTGGGCTATGATCTCCAGAACCCACACATCTGAAGTAATGGCACACCATTCGACAAGATGCTGCACCAGCCTTCCCTCAACCGGCGAACCATGGGACATGGCCTCATGAATGAGCTGAAGCGGCTGTGGCATTGCCTGAGGGTAAAGAGGCAACTGCCCGAGCAGCCTTGGCACCTCGAGTACCTTGTTTTCCACCTCTGGCACTCCTACGGTGGCCCCTTCACTTGCAGCTCCTCTCGATCTACTAAAGGATGAGTAATAACGAAAGGAACCATTGCTGTCCCCTAGGACGAAACAACTTCGCTGCAGCTTTTGGGATCTGCAACCTCTCAAGGCCTTAGTCAGCCTTGCTGCCAAAAAGATGTTCACCATCAAAGGGCATGTTGAGGAGCCGGGCTTGCACATCAGGAGCAAACCCTGATTTCCGCAACCACGCAAACCTGCATATTACGGTGCTCGCCGCCATGGACCGACTTACACAATCCGCCATGTCCAGACCCGACTGAACCGACTCACACATGGCATCCTTGTCATCCTGCACCATTGCAAGGAAACCATCCCATTCCTCCCCTTCGGGAATATGGTCAGCCGCTAACGAAATACAGTTCCACAGAGTGTGCGTGAAACGCGACAAGGCACACACGGAGTTGGCTGCCTGTAAAGCCATACCCCCTGAAGAAAACACTTTCTTCGCCCAGCCATCAAAATGCTTGTCATCCCTATCGTGAAGGATGGTAGGTTATGACGCCTGCTTCGCTGGGGCCGTAGCTGCCTGCACCACCAAACTCTCGGAGTGGGGTGCATGGTCAAGTAGCAGGGGTCGCTACTGGCTGGACGGTATTTTCGCGGCAAAGACTTGCTCACTGCCGGGAGACTCTCCGGGGCAGTCCAAGCCGCAGCCACCCTTCTGTGCAAGGCCATATGGAATGGCAGAACCAGGTCAGTTGGTGGACCTTGGTTGAGGATATCCATCAGGTCACCCTGCAGAAAATCCACTGGTGGCGCAGACCACCCCAAGTAATCCGTGACCCTCGACATAAGGCGCCGGTACGAGGACTCGGCATGGGTGCCAGGCTCAGGCCTACAGAACTCCACCTCCGGAGAGGTGTCCAGACCACTGGCGTGGTGCAACGACTGACGCAGGTCTTCCATCTGGCTAAGACCAGAGAAAATCTCGTCTGGTACCGTATCAGGAACCAACCCTTCCTCAGATCCCTCATCCACCTCAGAAATATAATTCAGAGGCTGGAATGTGGGCACAGAATAAGGGGTAAAGACATTTTTAGCCTTGGCCAGATCCTTCCTAGGGGGTTCCACCGTGCCACGGGGGTACCTCTGACAAAACAGCCTCGAAAGGCGTTGAGGGCATCGATGGAATCAGCATTGACGTCGAGCGTGGCGCCGACAGCTTCGACACAGTCCTCGAGGGCAGAGCCCCAAGCGTGTCCTTCGACAGCCTGGGCGCCAATGGAGTCGACGACTTCCTCGGAGGCGGAGCCTCGGGAGAGTCCCTCGACAACCTCAGCGCCAAAGGCGTTGATGTCTTCTTCTTCAAAGACCGCACAGGCCCCGACGGTCTCGAGGGCGTCGAGGACCGGGACCTGGAGCGGGCATGACTAGAACGATTTCCCCTTGTCCGAGCGGGACCTCTCCCGCGAATCGTGCCGACCACCCGAGCCCGAAGGCGTACGAGCGGTCTCTCTAGCACGGTCACGGCCGGCTCCTCACCGAGGCGCGGACGGACCGGAGCCCTGCAATTCAAAAATCGCCAACATTATACGGTAGGAAGCCCATTCCTCAGGAGTCGAATGCTTGGTGGGAGAAGCAACCGGCCGACGAGCGGCGTCCTCAGACGAGGACCGGGAAGGCGACCGATGACGGCACTTCTTTGAGTGCCTCGAAGAGGCAGAGGAATGGCAGGACCTACTCTGGTACCGAGACCTCCCGGACCGACGACGACGATGCGGAGAGTCGGCCCTCGAATCGTCAGTCGAGAGCCCAGAGGACCTCGGCTTACGAGGCTTGGTCACCTTACCAACAGAAAGCTTCTTCTTACGCTCCCGCAAGGCCTTCGATGTAAGCAACTGGCAGTCTACACAATCATCCGTGTTGTGGTCCTCACCGAGGCACCAGAGGCAGGCGTTGTGCGAGTCTGTCAACGACATCTTGGACCCGCAGTCCCGACACTTCTTAAAACCCGGCCGCGGGGTGGAAGAAGACGAAGACATCATGAAATCTTCACGAACGAACAGGTTCGAAGAACTGAAAGAACAGTAACGCAGAAGAACCGAGGCACACCGAGATCTCCGAAGCGAACACGTTCGCGGAAAAAACAGAACTGAGGCTACGGGTGGCGTGTGTCTTACTTATAACATCCGATGTCATCGGCTCGACAGAGTCCCTCGAGGACAGCGTATCGACGTCATTGACGCAGGAGCCGAACATTTTCCGTAGCAGCACAGCTGTGGTGATTACCTGTCATAGATATGGAATACGTCGGAGGACCCAATCCCCTCGAAAGTTGCAGTTTGCCATGAGGCCGAGCATCCGAGAAATTCTAGGGCTGGCAGGTATTGGGAGTTCTGGAATCTGGTGACCAACTACTGGATGTGTAGAGCCCCGTCCTCAGGAGGGAAAGCCTTGCCCAAGGGAGAATCCAGGACAGCTCCAATGAATTGACTCTTTGGGAAGGTGTCAGCTAAGACTTCTTTAAATCTGTGAAGGAGGTTCCAGGTACGATTGAGATGACCTAGGGCTTGATCTGGCGACAACGCCTTGATTAACCAATCATCCAGATAGGGAAAGACGTGAATCCCCCTTTCCTGAGACTGTGTCACTACCACCACCAACTTTGTGAAGATCCTCGGGTGGAGGTAAGCCCTAAAGACAGAACTCCAAACTGGTAGTGAGTGGTGCCTTATACAAACTTCAAAGTACTTACTGTACTTTGGGTGGATCAGCACAAGAAAGTAAGCGTCCTGTAGGTCGAGTGTCACAAACCAATTCTGAATTTCTATGGCCTGGAGAATCTGCAAGACCGTTACCATCTTGAACTCGCCCTTCCAGAGCAACTTGTTCAAGCACTTCATAGTGCAAGGCGATAAATAGGATCATGGCCGCCACATCCCAATTGATATTGCACATGTTTTAGCTCCTGTGACTCAGCTCTGCTATGGTAGGGAATGTGTATTCGGGTCAAATGGGCCGATACTGCCACACAGCAGCAGGACAGAAACCAAGAGGACCCAGCATCTCTTTGGGAGGGTCAGTGAACCCCCTCCCACGGAGACAGGCGCACAGCAGGCAGCTGTCGTGGGCCTAGGTATCAAAGTAGCACACCCATTCAGGAGGAGTAGTCTTACACTAGGGTGCTGCATATCCAAAGGTCTTTGTTCTTAGCAGGAGGGAAGTGGGTAGGAGTAGGATAGGCAAGAGTGTTCTGGACACTGGAAGAAGCCTTCCACCATCTTATTTCTCACTGTCTCTCTTTCCCTTTCCTGTCCCTTCCACTTCCTCTATAGAAAAGCACTTTGGGTGCAAGATCAACAGGGCAAAGTCCACTCCAACCAGGAGCAGGCATTTGTCCCCTAAATCAGGCTAGCTTTAGGCCAATCACCTGAGGACTTGTACCTTTAAAAGAAGGAGTCTTGCACCCCTTCAGCAGAATTCCCTCAGCTCCTCAAAGATCCTTTAAGGCTGAAGAGATGTTCTGAACATTCCATTCTCACCTGGACTGCCCAAAGTCCTCTGCTGGAGGAGAAAGGAGCAGTCCAAGACAGAAGGAAAATCTGTCCCCTAACCACTGACAGGGAGCATCAGGAGTGATCAGTGCTGTGGACCAGGACCAATTATTCTGCAATGGATATTCTGTGCCTGGAAGAACAGACCCTGAATTGGAGTATCCTGTCCTCGAGTCTTTGCAAAGGCCTCACAGCAATCGGAGGGCCGGACCAGCTGAAGCTTCCTGTTCCGCACCAAACTGGTTGCTCTGTGTTCCTGCATCCTAAACAATAGGGAAAGCGCTGGTGCTGGTGTCTGCGTTCCTCCAACCGCCGAACAAATGCACTGCATCTAAATCAGCGCAACATTGCATTGTATCCTAGCGAAGCACGTCACCTGCTAGGCCTGAAGCGACTGCTCAATGCAGGATCCCAAACCGGATCTCTGGAGGGTCTCACCGACTCTAACCGGGGGTTACAGCCACGTATCGTCCCAGCTAGCCCAGGAACTACTACCTCACTGATAGCACATTGACGCACCTATGATCACCACTTCCACAACCGTTGCCCGCCGACTTGAACCACTGGAGCGTCAGTCACCAACCTCTCCCAGCAGCCAAAGCCCAACTCTGACTGGCCAACTGTGTGCCTGAGACCATTCCCGACCTGTATTATTCAACTACCGCAGTTCGACCACACAGCACGCCCGCCTTCGACCCTACTCAACGCCTGCTTGCTGCCAGGGCCTCCAGGATCATGCATGCCCTACTGAGCCTGATCAGTTTGCATTAACATTCGAACTCGAAGCTGCTGCGTCAGCCAACCAAGAAGTGAATCTAGCTACTGTGACAATAAACTGCCCCCACTGTGCACTTGAGCTCTGGAGACTGGTTAGGTCACGATAGCTCCTGTTTTGAACCCAATATACCTTTTATGGTAATACCTGGAACTACGCTCAAAAGTGCTACTTTCTCCAGCCCGTCACATCTCCTCTGTTCTTTCCTTTGTGGTGGGTTTTTGTATAGCAATCTCTTTGTTCTACTTGCAGATGGTGTGTTTTAATAAATTGTTTATATTTTTATAGAACTTTGATAGGACATTCCCTTTATTTTTGACTGTGATACTGTGTTTGGGTCACCACTGGTTTACCTTCACACCCCTCTTGAGAGTATAGCCTTTCTTCGGCTCACGTTACCACAAAAGGCAAAGGAGGTGTATCGCTTGATTGTCCCTCTTTTACCTTTATGGTTGTGTTGTGTTTTGGTTTGTACAAGGGTGAGGGCTGAGTAGGCCATTTTACCCTTACTCATCCTTGTATTCCTGTGAGGCAGAATCCAATTCATCAGTTTTGTTGAAGAGTCTGTTGATGAGTGCCTCCACCTTCTCTTCGTCTTCAATGAAGACGACGAATGACGGGAGTCGCACCTTGAGTGGGATCATTTACGGTGCATCTTCTACCGTTTTCTCTCCCTCTCCATCGATTTCTCAACCGTGGAGCTCTTGCCATCGATGGGTTTTTGCTTCGACCGAGTCGAACTCAAGAGACTTTGAGGTCGAACACCCCAATGGCAATTTGGAGGCTCTCTTTTTTAAGGATTTGGGCGTCATGGTCAGACATGAGCCGCAAACCGTCACAACATGATCGGTACTGAGGCACCACAGACAAATTCTGCAGGGAATCATTCCAATTACATTTTACTGTCCCAATTGCCACACTTTCTGCTGGGCATGCAGAAAAGAGGAACCAAGGTCATGGGGCGTTGAGCGTGCAATTTATGCCGATGTCAATATCACATCCGTTCCCAAAGCCAATGACTTCAGAATCCTCGGTACTGGACCGCCGCACGGCGCTCCCAGCTGCAAAATGTTTTCCGAGAGTGCTGCAAAGCAGGAGAATAAATCTAGGATGAGGAATCCATGGCAGGTCACAATCAATTAGAAAGGGTTCCTCAACACTGTTCCAGTGTCCATTGTCGTAGTCACTCAGTTAGTGCTATCTAGAGCTAATTAGACAATCTGACTTGAAGTCTAGTGGCCGTCCTTGACCAGGGCCTCAAACCCTTTCTTAAGGTCAAAGACCAAAACAAAATTTGGCTAAGGCACAGAAGCCGTTGACGGATCTCGGGCGTAGGCTGCTGGACCAAAAACCTTTCCTCCCCAGGCATCCAGCCTCTTGTTCTCCCAGCCCGGAGGGAAAGAGGGCAAAGACATTGTCATCAGGTTTGCTGCGGCCACCTGGACAACTATTGGGAGGCATGAGCGACATGAACAGCAGATCAGAAGGGAGTGCTCGGTGCTTCTTGGCCAGATCCCGGTCTACTGTTGAGACTGATGCTGGTTCCCACCAGGATCCCAAAACTGGTGCATCCACTGCTAGGTTAAAGGGCAGTAAAGTCACTCTCTGTGGACCCTCATCCAGATGATCTGTTAGCTCGTACTGCACTTTGGGCCTAGAAAGGGCCTTTGGGCCTGACAACCCTAGCATTGAAAAGTTGCCCAAGGTTTACCCGGTGTAGGAGCAGGAAGCATGTCGAATTCTATTAACTTGCCTCTTGCAAATCAGCTGCAAGATCCACTAAATCTTCTCCATAAAATTCCTCTGTGAAATCCTTTACCTCTCTTGGGCACAGAGGTTCCAATTCAAAGGGGGATGGGATCACCCTCCTTTGTCATAAATGTATTCTATTTGAGACATAAACGCACCCCTAGGGAGTGGAGCATACTCCCAAGGAATCTCATTGCTGCCAGCGATACAGAGACAAGGGTCAGACCGGAAGACCGTGTCAGAAGACAGAGCAGTGCAACCTCGATCCTTTTCCATGTTTGCTGTAGCCGACCCCAAAGGCGTACGGTCGTGGGATTTTGCAGATGCTGTGCCAGCTTGTCTGAGCATGGTGGATTCTGACGGTGCACGGGCGAAAGCCGTAGGTGTCATGGCTGAAGCCGCCTGCAGCATGGTGAACTGGAGAACTTCCAGCCCTTTAAAACGGCTCAGCATACATTTGAGAGGGATGGGGATGCAGAGGTTACTCAAACATCAATAAACGAAACGACTCAGGAAATTGGCAAAAAGATAACTGTTTTAATATCAATTATCTAAAACAGGGAGTACAACGAACGTCTGACGTATCATAGTAAGGTCTCTCCTCGAACTTCATAAAAAGCACACCTTTATACTAAAATCTAGTCACAGGTGACATACACCCTGCATATTACTTGTTCTACGTTATTTCGCCGCAGTATTTTTCATCGCAGGTTTTTTCATCGAAAAACTCATCGTTTATTTATTATTTTTTTTGGAGGGTTACCCCCACCCCAAGCCTCCCATTTTTTTTTATTCTCTTACACCCACAACCATATATTTAATTTTTTAACCCCCCCACAAAAAAAAAAAGTTTTTTTCGAAATAAAAACAGCGATGAAAAAACACACGATGAAAAATACCGCAGTGAAATGCGTGTATATCGTATTGCTAACGTCATCCTACGTGGCAAACTACAAAAACCTACTGAAGAGAGTGATAGGGTCTAAGGGAACATCTAAGTATACAATCCATACTTGTCTAATGGGCGTGAAAAAGGTGATATGTTTCTTATCAGGTGGGGCAACTAAGCCCTTCCCTTAAAACAGATCACTATGAACGTCACTAAATACACAACGTCTTATTGGCTACAAAATTATAGGACGCCTAATCATGCGATCCTCTATCATTGGTTGACTTCTATCCTCCGTCAGCATCCTTCAGCTAGCCGTATGCAGGCCAGACTGCCAGGTGCTGGTGAGTTAGTCTTAAACATCCGCTTCCCACCAATTAGAACATCATTCATCATCACCTCAGTGGTCAGTTGTCAATTAGATCCTTTGAACTTGTCCTTGGAAGTGTTCTGTTGCTCGGGAAGATACAGGGGAGTAGAGGCGTGCTCTACTCTCATGCGTAGGTGTGACCATCATGCTCGTCCAACTCCTTCTCCCCATGTGACTGGAGGCCACAAAATTGAGCTTTCAGTGTATTAAAAAGACTTGAGCCTCTGACGTCTTCTTTGTTCTCTCCAAGCTTCTGAACAGGAGGTTCATTCCTTCACAAGATTGTAACTAATTTCTGTTCTTCTCAGCCGAATACGACCTTGGCTTCTTGGCTCGTTCAACCTTGCCTTTCTGAAATTCGCCTGTAATTCACTTGTTTTCTAACTGCGCCATGCGTGGGAAAGATGGCCTGTCTCCTTTAGCTCAGCCCTGCTTATAGTTCATACTGGGGCAGTCCATTCTTTACTCATTCCTATGTATTCATACATTAGCGCTTGCCACAATCTATTTTACTATAAAGCTAGCCTCATAAAAACATTGTCTGCTTGTGTTACTTTGCATCTGTACACGTGTGAATGGATTTTAATAATGTCATTGTTTCTTTAGCATGAGCCTCTTCACCTTGAGCCCAAGATGTTGCTTAATCTTTGATACGTTCTTGATGCCTTAAAGAATATCCGCATTCCCTCGTCTCTGCATCTCTTCTATGTACGTCAGCTCGACTCTCGCATGACGTCAGCAATCTGCTTCGTCAGTCAGGCATCCTGCTTCCACTACTGGGATTTTGTTTAAACAGCCATCATACTGTCTTGAATGCAAGTATGGTTTTCTCAACGGGAACCTTGCATCCAGGATTTCCTTTGGCATTTGTCGTTTCAATTGTTCTCATAGGTCACATACTCTGGTTTCCAACATATGGGCATTCGGGGCAAAGGGGTTGAGGTGGGGGTACTTAGCTCCTGCTCTACACTGGCCTTGGCAAAGATGTCCAGCATCTTCAGCTGAAAGGTGTCCCATTCCGCAGGGGAGGATTGGGTGGGGAAACGCACCTGCAGTGCCTGTTCCTCAGAGGAATTCCTGGAGTGGCGACTCCTTAAGAAGAATATTTAAAACAGCCCTGGGGAATGAGACATCTTGTAGGACTTCTTTTTGTCTTTGAGGACTGTGGACCGTTCTTCAGTTTGAGGTTCTGCGTCAGGTGACCTCGAAACAAGTCTGTCACCCTTCTTCTTGTTGAGAAATGTGTGTAGTTTCACCACCCGTTTATGAATTGCCATTGGATGTATCGGCTGACATGATCCACAGTCATGTGTGTCATGATATGATGTGGCATTTATAACGCGGTTGTGTTTCTAGGCGCAACAAGGAACGGGAAACAAGAGAGGGAAAAATAACAATCTTACTAGGCCTTGTGTAATTCAGATCGCGCAAGTGTGGAGACGAGGGAAGGGGAGAAGTGCCAGGGGAGGGGGGAGGAAGGGGAAGTGCAGTTGACTCAAGTGCAGCCAGCAGGTGACCCATAAGTGTACAGAGAAGGGACTGTAGTGTTGCAGATACAGACCCTGGGGAGCCCAGAGGCAGTGCAAGGGCAACTGGACATGCAGGAGCCTGGGTCCGAGTTCAGAGGGTGACCAGGTTACCAGTGCGCAGAGCAGTCAGGTGCATCAGCAAGGGAGAGGAAGAGAGAAAGCAGAGGGGAAAAGGAAGTGGTTCTGCTCAAGTTTGAGAGAGGGAGGGAGGCTGTTCCAGAGCGAGGTCCCAGCCGAGTTGATAGATCTGCCCCCAACTCTGTGCTTGGAGAAGCGTTTGGCCCTCAGAGCGTTGGAGGTGGATGAGCAGAGAGCTCGAGAAGGAAGATGTTTTGGAAGAGAAAGTTGGAGGTAGAGCGGTCCCAGGCCCCAGAAAGCCATGTGGACAATACAGAAGATCTTGAAGTTGATCTTTGAAGCCACTGGGAGCCAGCAAAGAGATTTCAGAGCTGGAGAGATACGATCCCTGGGCTTGAGGCCAAGGACAAGTCTCGCAGTCCTGTTTTGGATAAGTTGCAAAGGTCGAAGAGTAGAGGCAGGAAGATTTAGAAAGAGGCTGTTGTAAAAGTCCAGCCTAGAGAGCACCAGAGCTCTGGAAACAGTGAGCTTCTGGGGGAAAGTGAGAAAAGCAAGAATAACTCTGAGGAGGTGCAGCTGATAGTTTGACTTCTTAGATACGTCAGAGATGTGAGGAGAGAAGGAGAGGGTGGAAGTCAAAGATGACACCAAGGTTCTTAGCCGCACAGAAAGGAGCAGGAAGAGGGCCCAGAGTGGCCGGCCAGAGAGAGGAAAGGAGGGAGCGGGTGTCCTAATGAGGAGGATCTCAGTCTTACTGGCATTGAGACAGAGAACATTGGCGGCACACAATTCTTGAATTGTGGCCTGACGGTCTGGTATGAGAGAAGAAGCAGAGGTGGCTGAAGGGAGCCTGAAAGAGAGAGTGTCATCCGCATGACATTGAAAATTGGAGCACAAAGTAGCAATGCAGTGGACAAGAGGTGCCAGGTAGTGGTTGAAGAGCAAGGGAGAGATGTTATACCCCTGGGGAATACCAAAAGTAGAGAGAGAGAGATAGAAAAGAGGAAAGACCCAGTTGGAACTGAGAGGGTCGGTCAGTGAGAAAGGACGTCAACCAGGCCAAGGCCTAATCAATAATAACAAGGTTTTCCCGGAGATGATTGAGCAGAATGGCATGGTTGACCGTGTCAAAAGCAGAGGATAGATCAAGGAGAATGAGGACAGAAGGGAGATTAGAGTAAAGATTGGAGAGCAAGTCTTCACGGGTGTTCAGGAGAGCAGTTTCCGTGCTTCTGGCAGCTCTGAAGCCAGACTGGTGGTTATGGAGGCAACCAACCGATTCAGTATGTAGATTAAGCTGGGAGATGGCCAGCATTTCCAAGAGATTGCCCAGGAAAGGAGTGATGGAGATCGGGCAATAGTTAGCCGAAGAGGATCGACCGAGGGCTTCTTTAGAAGGGGGTGCACAAGAGAGTGCTTAAGGGGTGAAGGGAAAGTTCCCGTGGGAAAGGAGAGATGGCAGAAATCGGCCAAGGCTAGAGCAAGGGTGTCGATGTGGTCCTTGATTGTTCTGGATGAGCAGGGGAGATCCTGCTTTGATGAGACTTTCCTAGATAGGACTTGACTAGAAACATCGTCAGGGGTGTACAGGGGAAAGGCGGAGAAAGGAGGAGGAGAGATGGCCTCAGACGGTCCAGGAGTGGTAGAGCAGGAGGTAGAGGAAGAGAGGGTGGACAGGATGTCCTGAGTATTAGTAGTGAGGACAAAGGCAGGTATAGGGCATGGGATGGAACAAGAAAGGTAGAGACTGCAGCAAGATTGGCCAGCTCCTTGACGATTTTGATAAGTTCGGCCGAGTTGTTAGATGCTGCAGAGATGCTGGCTTGGATATAGGCTCTCTTCTTAGAGAGGACAGAGAGTTAGTAGTGTCTTTGGCGCAGGTGGCAGGTCAGTTTGTCAGGGGTAGCACCCAATGCCCTCCACTTCCTCTCCGCCGACCTACACTTGCGTTTAAGGGTGATGAGATTGGAATCGTATCAAGTGTTGCACTTGGATTTGGGCTTCAAGTGGATCCTCATGACAGGGTCAAGGACATTCAGGGTGTTAGTGATAGAGAGATGAAGGTTAGAGAGGGCTGTGTCGGGTGCGAGTCAGCCAAAGGGGCTAGAGGAGAAAGTAGCGGCAAAAGCCTCAACTGACACACGCTTCATGGGTCGGATCACCAAGAAGGTAGGTGGCAGTGCTGGAGTTGGCTTTACCTGCAGGGAAGAGAGAGAGAGAGGAGGGAAGAAAGGAGAAATTGATCACTCCAAGAGAGAGGAGTGGTGAGAGGGTTAGAGAAGGGGAGGTCTGAGGAGATCAGGACATCCAGGGTGTTCCCTGCAGAGTGAGTTGGGCCAGAGGGAAGAATAGAGAGAGAATCGCAGAGGTTGTGAAAGAGTCCTGCAGAAGAGCTGGTAGCATCCAGGTGGATGTTCAAGTCTCTGAGGAGGAGAAGTTGGGAGGTAAAGGCAAGGAGCGAGGAGGAGAGGTCAGCCCACTCAGAGAGGAAGATGGCAACCTGGCCAGGCGGCCTGTAGATAGTGCCCACAGTGAAAGAGGCCAGGAGAGATGGAGAGCTTGCAGATCAAGCATTCAAAGGCAGAGTAGAGCTGCATTGGAATGATAGAAGCAGGGATCCATTCAGGGAAAATCAAGGCTACACCCCCACTGGAACGGATGGTTTTGGGTTCCAAGAAGATCTTGTAGCCATCGGGAAGGAGAGTGTCGAAACTCATGAGACTGAGTACATCCAAATCAAGCTCCTCCAGGAGATGGCAGATGTCAGAGGAGTGTTTGACAGCTGAACGAGAGTTGAGAGTAGTGATGTGGAGCAGGTTGCCACATATGAATGACTTCCGGGTAGGGGTACAGGCCAGAGGAACACCCTGCAGAAGTGTTGGAGGTGCCCGAGGATAGGCATAGGAGGAAGGAAGAGAAGGCAGGGTAGTCAGAGAGGGAGAGGAGAGTGCCTGAGGGGTGGCAGAAGAGGGAGGCAACAGGGTGGCCAGAGAAGCAGCAGGGGGTGCCGAAGAGGTGGCAGTTGAAGGAGGCGGCAGAGGAGCCAGAGAGGGGTAAGAAGGGATAGCAGGAGAGGAAAGGAAGTTGATAAGGCGCCGGAAGCGGCCATACTCCTCCTCTTATCTTTCAAAGAGGAGGAGTATGGCCTGAGGGCCCTGGACCAAGACGGTGCCATTTAAGTAGACATTAATGATGGTCTTAGAGGAGTGAAAGGGGGCCAGGAGGGCCTCTCACCGGGTGCCACCATTAATGGGAGAAGAGGGAAAAGGAGAGAGAACAGAGACCATATGGGGGATCCATAGACCTGGAGAGGGAACAACAAAGAGTAAGTCGGTAAGAGTCTGTCTGGAGGAAGCACTGGTATAGGTATCAGTGATAGGGAGGCCTGGTTTGGAAACCAGGACGTCCCTTTTGAGCTTCTTCCTGCCAGACTTAGTTAGAGCGATAGGATAGTCAATAGAAAAGCAGTTAGAAAAGATAGGTGACACAGAGATCACCACAGGGGGTGCGAGAGGAAAGACGGGGGTGGGGGAGGGTAGAGGGGAGCAATGTTCCTAAAGTGAGAAGAATGTGCGGAAAAAGGAACTCGGGCCACGAGAAGAGAGCAAGGAAAAAAGGAACAGAGGTCACAGGGCACAGTACCTCTATTAATACTGGCCCGACATGTCAGGCACGGGGCACGCAGAGGCATAGGGCAGCCCAGAAGCAGAGCTGTGGTGCGCTTCCTGGCGGTGGACATTTTTTGCAAAATGCAGCTGACGCTGTGAGATAGATTTCATAGATGAGGAATCCGTGGGAGCAAGGGGTCCATAAGAACCTCGGCAGGTGAGTGCTTGTGGCCCCCGACCTCCATTTTCTGGCCTCCAGATCCCCCCTTCCCACTGCATCCCTCCCCGAGCGTGTCCCTGCTCCCTTCCGCCTCCCAACCCGCCCATCGCCCGTGATTAGTGACTGGGCTCCCGGGCCCAGGGACTAGCGACCCGCGCCGCAGGCGCTCACTGCCTCCCATAAGATCCTCGGCAGGTGAGTGCTTGTGGCCCCCGACCTCCATTTTCTGGCCTCCAGACCCCCCCTTCCCACTGCATCCCTCTCCAAGTGTGTCCCTGCTCCCTCCTGCCTCCCAACCCGCCCACCGCCCGTGATTGGTGACTGGGCTTCCGGGCCCAGGGTCTAGCGACCCGCGCCGCAGGCGCTCACTGCCTCCCATAAAATCCTCGGCAGGTGAGTGCTTGTGGCCCCCGACCTCCATTTTCTGGCCTCCAGACCCCCCCCTTCCCACTGCATCCCTCCCCGAGCGTGTCCCTGCTCCCTCCCGCCTCCCAACCCGCCCACTGCCCGTGATTGGTGACTGGGCTTCCGGGCCCAGGGTCTAGCGACCCGCGCCGCAGGCGCTCACTGCCTCCCATAAAATCCTCGGCAGGTGAGTGCTTGTGGCCCCCAACCTCCATTTTCTGGCCTCCGAGGCCAAGGGCGACTCCAACAGAGGCGACTCCAGGAAGTGTCAGCAGGTGTCCGCAGGGGAAGCCAAGCCAGTGGCCAGCCGTCAACCAGCAACTACAAGGACCAGTAAGGTAGGGGGGCCGGGGTTGGGAGAAGTACAGCTTTACGCTAGATACCCTACCTTGTTGCCCCAAACTGCATTGATAGAAGGGCCGCCGTGCCCAAATTGCATTGTCTGTTCTCCAAAGTGCATTGATAGGCCTCTCTTCCACTATACAGATGTCCCTTAAACTTAGCAGATAGAAGGCCGCCGTGCCCAAATTGCATTGTCTGTTCTCCAAACTGCATTGATAGAAGGGCCGCCGTGCCCAAATTGCATTGTCTGTTCTCCAAACTGCATTGATAGGCCTCTCTCCCACTATACAGGTGTCCCTCAAACTTAGCAGATAGAAGGCCACCGTGCCCAAATTGCATTGTCTGTTCTCCAAACTGCATTGATAGGCCTCTCTCCCACTATACAGGTGTCCCTCAAACTTAGCAGATAGAAGGCCGCCGTGCCCAAATTGCATTGTCTGTTCTCCAAACTGCATTGATAGAAAGGCCACCATGCCCAAATTGCGTTGTCTGTTCTCCAAACTGCATTGATAGGCCTCTCTCCCACTATACAGGTGTCCCTCAAACTTAGCAGATAGAAGGCCACCGTGCCCAAATTGCATTGTCTGTTCTCCAAACTGCATTGATAGGCCTCTCTCCCACTATGCAGGTGTCCCTCAAACTTAGCAGATAGAAGGCTGCCGTGCCCAAATTGCATTGTCTGTTCTCCAAACTGCATTGATAGAAGGGCCGCCATGCCCAAATTGCATTGTCTGTTCTCCAAACTGCATTGATAGGCCTCTCTCCCACTATACAGGTGTCCCTCAAACCTAGCAGATAGAAGGCCGCCGTGCCCAGATTGCATTGTCTGTTCTCCAAACTGCATTGTTAGGCCTCTCTCCCACTATACAGGTGTCTCAAACTTAGCAGGGCCGCCGTGCCCAAAGTGTATTGTCCGTTCTCCAAACTGCACTGATAGGCCACCCCCACACTATACGGGTGTCTCAAACTTAGCAGGGCCGCCGTGCCCAAATTGCATTGTCTGTTCTCAAAACTGCATTGATAGAAGGGCCGCCGTACCCAAATTGTATTGTCTGTTCTCCAAACTGCATTGATAGGCCTCTCTCCCTCTATACAGCTGTCTCAAATTTAGCTGGGCCGCCGGTCCTAAAGTGTATTGTCTGTTCTCCAAACTGCACAGATAGGCCAGTCCCACACTATACAGGTGTCTCAAACTTAGCAGGGCCGCCGTGCCCAAATTGCATTGTCGCTAAGGGAGACGGAGACTAAAGAGAGCCACTGTTAGAACCCAACCATATAACTATACAACTCTTAACTCCACCCTTACACCCCGACCAATACAACAACTAGACTAAAACAACTCGGAATCATACAATGCCGCGCAAACAATCCACCCAGAGGGAAAGAAGAGAAGAAAGAACAAACACCCCGAAACTTCAACTAAGAACCGCAACAACAGAACACACCCCCCACAGACAGGTTCAAAGATCGGACCAACACTGAAAGAAGAGACAAATCCCTTTACCTAACTCCATACCTCGCTGAGACCTACTCACCAGATCGAACCAACGCAACGCCAAAACCAACTACACTGAACAACCTACCAACATCACGAAGAAGGACAAACCCCACCAGATACAACAAGCACACAACTGAAGCAATAACACCATACATCACCAAAGCAAAAAGAACCCCCAACCCACAACCATGTCCCCTGGAAGACGAACCAGATGAAAACAAAAACCCTAGACTAAACCTAGAAGAACTACTCGAGAACACCGACAACCTGAAACCTGCCCCTGAACAAGATCAGAAATCGACCCTAACAAAAAAAGGCAAACCAAGCTACACCTCTAAACTCCACTGCAATCTAAGATCCATGTCAAAACACTCTACAGAGATCAACGGCATCAACATCCTCTTCATCACAGAAACTTGGCTGGACGACAACTATAAAATCGCACTCCAAAGCTGCCTTCCAGCAAACTTTAAATGCCTTCAAATAAACAAGAAAAACAAAAAAGGAGGAGGCATCGCAATAGCATTTAAAGAGCAGCTGAAAATAAGAACAGACTAACCACTCAACATCCCCAACTGCGAGTCCATGGTCATACACCTAACTGCTAGCCCAAAAACCAACATCACATTCATCCTGGTGTACAGACCCCCAACTTATGATGCATCCTTCGTCGACAACTTCATAGAAGCCATAACCAACATAGCCATCAACCACAAACACCTAATCATACTGGGGGACTTCAACATCTGGTTCGAAGACAGTCATGCCAACTCCCAAAACTCACTGATTGAACAACTCGCCACCATGAAACTACGACAACTAGTAAAAGGCGCAACTCACTCGGTAGGACACACCTTGGACGCAATATTCGCAGAAAAAAAAAACTCATCACCACGGCACCGCCGATACAAATACTGTGGAGTGACCATCTCATTATCCCATTCGTAATCACTCTGCCTACTCAAGTCTACATCCAACCTCCCAAACTCACAGCCACCACAAAAAGAAACTGGAAAGACGTCCAAAAAGGCAACCTATTCGAACAACTGGAGTTAACCAAGCCCTCAATAATAGAACTAGACCTAGCTGAACTAGACGGGAAAGCTGAGATACTACACAAATGGATTGCAGATACAATTGACAAGATGGCCCCAGAAAAACCATTCACACCATCAAAAAAGAGAGCAATGGCAAAATGGTTTACCCCACTACTAAGCACCATGAAAAAAGAAAACAAAAAGATGGAAATGGAATGGAGGAAAGATTACAATCCAGACAAAGAAACAATGTTCCAGAAGCACATTCGCGCATACAAAAAGGAAATTCAAAAGGCAAAGAGAAGGCATTATGATGACAGAATCACAAATGCCACCAACACACAAAAAGAAATGTTCCGTATCATTAAAGAAATGAGAACCCCACCAGGCTGTGACAACACCCCAACCCCCTTGGAGAAACTATGCAACAACCTTGCAGACCACTTCAAAAAGAAAATCAATGACATCCGACAAACCATCCAACAGAGACCAACCAGCAGCGACTTACAACCAAATGAACCTAAATCAGAACCGCAGCACAAACTCAATAACTACCCTGAAATAGCAGCAGAGGCATTCGCAATGCTGATAAAACACAGCAAGAAAGCGGGCTCACCGATGGATCCCTGCCCCCGGACATCTACAAATCAATCCTCGGACAAGGAACACCAGCAGAATACTTCAGAAACCTTCTAAATCTATCACTGGCAACAGGAACAGTACAAAGGATCTTCAAATCGGCTAGCTCTCCAACTACAGACCAATCTCCAACATCCCCTACCCGGCCAAACTCCTCGAAACCTACGTATACAAACTAACCCAAGAATACGTTGAAGAACACCACCTGCTAGACCAAGCTCAGGTCGGCTTCAGACCCACAAGAGGTACAGAAACCACACTACTATCCATCTGGGATGACCTAAAAACAAACGCAGACTCCAACACAACATCTGCCCTTATCCTACTCGACCTCTCCGCAGCTTTCGACACAGTTAGCCATGACACCCTAACCAAAAGACTAGAAGACATAGGCATAACAGACACAGCGCTACGCTGGACTAAATCATTCCTACCAGACAGAACTGAAACCGTCTGGATCAAACCCTTCAAATCCACCCCACGAGTCAACGACTGCGGAGTACCAACAAGGATCCTCACTATCACCACTGTACTTCAACATCTACCAAACCCCAGTAATCGGAATCTTCAAGAAACACAACATCAAATGCTACAACTACGCAGACGACACTCAAATCATCTACAAGATCGAAGACACCCAAGCCGATCATTCAAACCTAACCGATTGTCTAAAAGAAGTCTTCAACTGGATGAATGCCAACAACCTGAAAATCAACCCAGGAAAAACCGAAATCATGATCATATCCGAAGACCAAGAAAAGGAAACCGGCATCCCGTGGCCAACGGAAATGGGATCTACACCATCACCATCTAAGGTAGTAAAAAATCTCGGAGTCCTGATGGACAACACCCTAACCTTAGAACCGCAAATAAACGCAACAGTCAAGAAATGCTTCTTCCTCCTCCACACGGCAAGAAAAATACTACCTTTACTCTCCTTCACACACAAAACACTCACCATTGTCGGCCTCATCATGAGTATCGACTATGCAAACAGCCTCTACCTCGGTATACCGGATTACCTACTGAAGAAGCTACAACGGATCCAAAACACTGCAGCCAGACTACTCCTCAAACTATTCAGAAGAGACCACATCACCCCGGCCCTAAAAACACTACACTGGCTCCCAGTAACACAGCGTATCATCTTCAAAACAATGTGCATAACGGACAGGGCAATCAGCGGACAAGGAGCAAAATTCCTACAACAAAAAAAATAACAATCTACAAGCCAACGAGACCGCTCAGGTCAACCAACGAAATCCGACTGGAACAAAAACCTTACATCAAGAAGAATCTCGGAGGCACCGCTTTCTACCACTTAGCCGCGAAAACCTGGAACAACATCCCAAAAGTAATAAGGAACACCAAAGATCACCTTAAATTCAGAAAATTACTAAAAACCTGCCTCTTCAACACCAGAGACTAAAACCGAAACAGCAATAAGACAAACGACTCAGCAAAAAGGGGACATTGACAAACCCCTAGAATCCGACAGAAGTACCCTGAGCACCAGTAGGGCTGACGCAGGACACAGAGGTCCACCCGCGAGGCCCAAAGAAGAACAAGTTACTTTCTTACCTGGTAACGTTCTTTCGATGGGATGGTCCGACGACGTATTCCATATCTATGACAGGTAATCACCACAGCTGTGCTGCTTCGGAAACTTTTTTCGGCGTCTGCGTCCTGCGTCAATGACATCGATGCGCCGTCGTCGAGGACCTCCTCCGACGTCATCCGATGTGATAAGTAGGAAGCACGACGCCCGTAGCCTCAGTTGTAGTTTTTTCCCCCAGAACGTGTGACATTAGTCAACTGCCAGTCAGACACAAAGCCTTGCGGAACGTAAGCTGCAATCGCAAAAGAAATTCTGCAGCGGGGAAGGCAGGGAGGGAGCGATATGGAATATGTCGTCGGTCCATCCCATCGAAAGAACGTTACCAGGTAAGAAAGTAACTTGTTCTTCGAGGGGATTGGGTCTTCCGACGTATTCCATATCTATGACAGACTCCCAAAGCAGTACCAGAGCATGGAGGAGGGAAATCATTTAGAATCAAAATTTAGAATTGCCAATCAAATAGCAGAGCAAAGGACCGCCTTGCCAAAGGCCAGATCCTGTCCTCGGATGGAATCGAGGGAATAGTGACGTACAAATGTATGTACAGAAGCCCAGGTGGCTGCATCACAGATGTTGCGAATAGGAACACCCCTCTGCAGGGCACTAGATGCAGCCATACCCCTGGTAGAATGGGCCCGCAAGCCAGCCGGCGGGTCCTTACTCGCCAAGCGGTAACACTCCGAGATGGCCAAAATAATCCAGCGAGACAAAGTCTGTTTCGTCACAGCCTGTCCCAAACGCTTTCCTGCGTAACCAATAAAGAGTTGATCATCCACTCTGACCCGGGACATGCGTGAAACATAAAAGCTTAAAGCTCTCCTAGGATCAAGCCTATGGAGCCTCTCCTCTTCCTTACCAGGATGCGGAGGAGGATAGAATGCCGAAAGAACAACCTTCTGGGCCAAATGAAATTCCGAAACCACCATCGGAAGAAAAGAAGGACGAACACTAAGAACAACTCTGTCCTTATGAAATACAGCGAAGGGTGGCTCAACTGAAAGTGCCTGTAACTCACTCTGCGAGCGGAAGTAACCGCAACCAGAAACACAGTTTTCAGAGTTAACAGCCTCAAAGGGCAAGAATGCAAAGGCTCAAACAGAGCACCCATAAGAAACTTAAGAACAAGGTTTAAATCCCAACCGGGCACCAGGAAAGGTGACAGAGGGAACACATTAGTGAGCCCTTTCAGAAACTGTGAAATTAAAGGGATTTTAAAGTAGGAACACTCTTCAGACGAGCGCTTAAAGATGGACAGCGCCGCCAGGTAACCTTTAATGGTACCCATTTTCAAGCCCCTATGGGCCAAAGAAAGTAAAAAGGACAGAACCATGGGGATGTCACATGCAAAAGGATCCACATTCTGAACTCTGCACCAGTTGCAGAACTTACGCCAACGGTACAGAGGCCCTCATTACGACCCTGGCGGAAAGGGGAAAACGATGGCGGAAATGCAATACCGCCATCGAATAGCGCTCGGTGCGACTATGACCCGTCACCGCAAAGTACGAAGCCATTAGCGACACCGTAGTGAACGCCAACGCTAACTGCACCAAGCACGCGCGCGCGCGCCATGCCAAACCGCAAAACCACCATGGCGCAAGGGTACGCCAATTCCGACCCTAGCGGACATGTACCTAACGCCATCAGGCATGGCGTAATGTACCATTCCGCCATGGCGAGAAGTACGGCATCGCGAATCAACCGTAAACGGCCCCACTGAGTGCCTGTACACCGCTCCCTGCCCACAAAGTACAACTCCCCGTAGGTGCAATGAAGTCACAATGCAACCATTGAAATGTACAAGTCACCCATGCATGGCAACGAACAAAAGAAACACAAGAGGGGCCAATGGGAGCTGCAGGGCACAGATGGCACGAATACAGAAGCCATCCCAATGGACATGACCACAGTCCCCCACCAAGAAACGCACGCAAACACAGGCACCTGTGACCAGCAATATTCCGAAAATCACATCATTCCACCAGTCCACCTGGCTGACCGGCATCTGTTACACAAAACCCAATCCCCCGCCCCTGAGCATGGCAACATTCAAACAGTCATATTGGCAGCCCCCATCCCTGACCTCACTGGGCTTCGTAGGCAAAAGCGCCCAGCACAGTACCACGCAACTAAACCCCGAAGCTGGAACCCAATGCAGATCACCTCACAATACATCGCCCCCCAAATAGGCATATGCCACATCACTTGCAAAGAAAAACGCTACACGGGCCAAATCAGAATAGAAATTTTATGCACATCAAAGTCACCAAGCCCATACAGCCATCAGGCCATGAACTCCAAAACACTAATCACCATTGTGGGCTGCATCCGCAAGAAATGACCAGCCACTACCTGTGTGTCGCCCTGTTCCCCCATGGTACACAGAGCCACATTCACGTACGAAAAGGCAACATGGAAGCGCACAGAACCGCAGGGCCGACCCAATGGGGAGGCACTAGTCCAGCTGAAAGGCCGAAATGTTGCTCCGAGCCACCAGTACTGCGTAAGGGCATGTGGGCCATTGGCGATCGTCCCATAAGATCGTAATGCTGCTCCACTGATTAACACGAAGCAGCAGGTGTCGGGAGTAAAATCCATCTGCAGGAGTGGCATACAGATGGCAGTGGCAAAAGGGGAGGAGATACCTGTCAACCAAAAGAAAAGAACAAGAACAGAATGGCCATCAGAACTACATTCGAACAACTCACTTCAATGATCACACGAAATCCACAGCCATATGCATGCTAGCCCACTCAAAAGGATCATCACCACCCCAAAACCACTTGCGACTCATAACCATCTATATCGAGGTGCAAACACCATCACAAACGAGTGTACCTGTGCATGCGTCTGTCAAAACAGAATCCATCAGATGGGAATGTTAACGTGCATGGACACAAGTGTCTGAGGGCGCGTCGAGACAGGGAGGGCTCAACAAGGCCAGATAGACGATGGTCCCACTATGGCAGCCCTGCATCACATAGCGTAGGGGAGGCGGATAGATCCCAAGAAGCCCTGTACATGGCAAACTCTGTATCAAATCACCTGCCCATGCATCCATTCATCATTCCCTCATCCCGGGATCAAAACGCCTGAATAATTACTCACATAACATTAGAAACATCCATTGAGTCTGTGCGTTATGCAGCCTGCTAAATCCACAGTGCCCCAGCCCGTAATTCCAGTGTTGTGAAGTAACATGTATTTGGGAACGGCCGGCCTCATCGCCCACGTAGCTATTGCGCATCCCAAACTATTCATATCAATCATTGCTCCCTCGCCATGGGCCCTGTCTCAAGGACATTGAACAATAGAACGTTACATTTGCAGTCAGACCTGTGGGCATCTCCTCGCCGCTAGCTGGAAACCGAAAGCGCCGCCCTTCGAATTCCTCATTTGCAACATCACGTCGAAAAGGCATCTGTGGCCGTTTGAAATCACTAATTATTCCATCGAGTGCGGCTGTGTGTGAAAATGGCAACTGCCTTCACCCACAAATGGGACGCCCCGCCCGTCGTTGCAACTCGGTACAGTGATGCATGAGGGCCCACCGTTACTCGAGTACTACGTTCCACTGACCCTTCACAAGTCTGTTCGCGACTGCACAGATAGTATGGGAAACAATGGGACCACAGCAGAATGAACATATCAACCAATCTTACACGGCCATCGGGTACAAATACATGATTGCAATAGCAAGATACCATTCCCCGAATTGCAGCGTTGTGCGCGGGACGTGCTCGGCCAAAGGGGAGAGCAGTTTGCACAGGTGGAATTAATCACCACAGGTGGAGGCCATACAGCCTGGAAACACATAAATTGCACAGCCAGTCTCCTCCCACAACCACACCGAAATGCTACCGGCAGGACTCGCGATGTTGGCCCTGGGGGACCTGATAGCACTGCAAGTGCTCCGACTCCAAGAAGAAGACGAACACCAACTACAACCAGCCGCACGGAGGAGACGCAGGAGGAGAGGAGGCCAAGGCAGGGCCAGCAAGGCCCACCAGCACAGCCACTACCACCACACAGGCAGCCCGCAATACCACGCCTCCGAGCACATCCGTTCAACCTCACTGATGAGCAGATCCACACCCTCTACCGTCTGGACCGGGACACCATAGCCGCCATTGTGGACATGACACAGGCTGACCTTGTCAGCATGATAGATAGCCCAACCGCCATCCCACCCCTACTGAAGGTGGTGTCTGTACTACACTTCCTGGCCACAGGCACCTACCAGCACACAGTCGGACAGTTGCATGGCATTTCTCAGCCACTGTTCTCACGGACACTATTGCAAGTGCTCGATGCCCTCCTGCAGCACGCAGACGACTACATCTCCCTACCACGCTCGGAGCAGGAAATTACCAACACAAAAGTGGGATTCCATGCACTTGCCGGCATACCGGGTTGCATTGGTGCCATCGACTGCACCCATGTTGAATTGGTCGTCCCACATGCCATGGAGGCCCAGTACCGCAACCGAAAACAATTTCATTCCCTGAATGTACAAATGGTGTGTGACTCCAACAGGATCATTAC
This sequence comes from Ambystoma mexicanum, assembly GCF_040938575.1. Taxonomy (NCBI): domain Eukaryota; kingdom Metazoa; phylum Chordata; class Amphibia; order Caudata; family Ambystomatidae; genus Ambystoma; species Ambystoma mexicanum. Next base: position 265,021,940 of record NC_090934.1, read on the forward strand.
ACATTGTTGTGCCCGATTCCCTGGATCAACCCATGATTCTATGGTCTTGAGGAACTCTACAATACCACGCTACATGGAGCGACACGCAGGGAACAGATCCTGGCTACTCGGTGAGTCTCATTACATGCATGATGATGTGGGGTATGTGAATTGGCAATGACCTGGCAGGAAGGGGGGGGGGGTGTGCGTACGTATCAATGGCATTCCACATCATACGTTTCTCGTCCACATACAGGTGATGCTGGATATCCACTGAAGAGATGGCTCCTCACACCAGTCCGGAACCCACGGGACCAGCATGAGGAGGACTACAACCATGCCCACTCACGTACCCGTGTAGTCATAGAACAGGCATTCGGCCTACTGAAGGGCCGTTTCCGCTGCCTCAGCAGGTCTGGCGGGGCACTCCTGTACCGCCATGAGAAGGTTGCAAAGATGGTCATGGCATGTGTCATGCTCCACAACATGTGCGTACGTAGAAATGTGCCCATGCCCCCTGACGCAGAACTGCAAGCACCTGATGATGGTCATGATGAGGGTGGGGATGTGGCAGCACCTCATGGAGTCTGCGAGGCACCGGAGGCCCGTGACATTCGTCAGCATCTCATTGATGTATGCTTCTAGCACTCACGCCTGGTGGCTGATACATGGACACGGGACTCGTGGCACTGCGTGTGTCTGGGACATGCACAATATGGACTCTACGCCTATGATGGCCTAGTACACAAAGATCAATGTCCACACATCTCATTGGTTTATCGTGCACTTTTTATGGCATATGTGATGTCATGTTGAACACCCTATCGACCCGCCATCCAAGTGAGCCCAACACACCCCCTCCACCCTCCTACCTCCCCCCCGAACACCAGTGTCCAAAGATGCTCATTGTCAGTGGGCTGTCGCTATTGCAAGCCCCCTCTGCGGGTATCAGGGGCACCCCTGCCTGTGGAGCGCAGGTTCCTTCCAGATCTACGTTGGGGGCTGCCCTGGACGGAACTTGCAACGGATGATGTGTCTGCCTGCTCACGTCCATGCATGTCCCTAAGGGTTTGCGAGAGCTCAGTGAGCACACGGCGCACTGCGGCAAGTTCGGCACATACGTCTTTGGACGTCGCATGCAGTTCCCCCCTCAGGCTCTCGGTGCTTCTCTCAATTTGTGCCCTTAGCGTCTCTGTACCTCTCTCCATTTCTGCCCTAAGTGTCTCAGTTGATGTTTCTATGTCTGCCTTAGTGCCCCCACATTCATCGGCATGGTCCTTGAGGAGTGTGGCCAGTTGCTGCTGTTGTTCGATCAACTGGTCGAGGGACTGTTGCCTCTGCTGGGCCATGGCCATTTGCGGGGGTGTCACAGAGGGGCTGTTGTCCTCATGTTGCCTTGCCACAGGGCTTGTGGGGGATGGCCAGTCGTCTTGTGGGTGCCCCTGCGTGGTATCCTCATGTTGTACGGGATGGGACAGACAGGGGGATTGGGACAGGTCATGGATGGATCTGACTTCGGCATCCCCGTTTTCTGTGTCGGAGCATGCTGCCATCAATGGGGTGTCACCTATGGTGCTGCTGCCACCAGAGGCAGTGCCTTCTGTGGCATCCATTGGGGGGACCTGTGGTGGTGGTGTTGTGGGCATGCTGGCTGCTGGGGTGCCTGTTGATGTTCCCTCCTCTGTGCTGCCACCTGATTTGTGCTGCTGCCGTGTCTTGATGCGTGCAGCTGAGGTGGAGGGTCTCTGGCCGTTGGTCTTGGCCCTCTTTGCAGGTGTGCTGGTAGGGGTGTCCTGTAGCTCGTCGTTTGGATCGGACCCTGTGGTGGAGTAAAGGAGGGCGAGGGTTATTGATGGGTCTGTGGGAATTGGAATGGCATTGTATCACATGCTTTGGGGTGGTACCTGAGGGTGATTTGGGTCGGGGCCTTGGAGGTGCTTTGATTTGTGTGTGGAGTGAGGGTGCAGTTGTTTGGCAGCCTGCAGTTAGGGTGTGCCTGCTGCACGTGTAGTGCGTGTATTAGGGGTTTTTAATTATTTATGTATTTATTGTGGGTTTTAACGTGCGCTATCAGGCCGATGTGTGTGGACGTTCTCCTGGACATGTGTTTCTGTTGCACTATGTGGACGCATGGTACTTCACATGGATGGACTGTGTGGATTTGGCATTGTTTTATCTGGCCCACCTACCTGAATCTTCGGATGTCTGCACTCCTTTCTCCATCCCTCCGACTCCCTCTATGCTCTCCATTCCGATGGTGGAGGCACAGATTTCTTCCCAGGGGGTCAACTTGATGGGTGATTCAGGACCTCCCCCGGTGGCTGTGGCAATGTTGCGGTTGGCAGAGAGTATGCTGCGGACGCGTATCCGCAGGTCGTCCCATCGCTTGCGGCATTGCTGTGGGGTGCGGGGTGCGGTCCCCACCGCACTTACCCGCTGTGCCACCAGAGCCCATATGGCCTTCTTGTTTGCAAGTGCCGTCCTGGTCATTTGCGTGCAGAAGACGACGGCAGCATTCTCCTGGAGGGTCTCCGTTAGCACGGTGAGTTCCTCACGGGAGAAGTGGACCTGCCGCTTGCGGTCGCACGCTTTCTTCGCTACTTTTCCCATTTTTCTTGGTTTCGCTAGGGTGGTTGACGGGTTGGGGTGTGTTTCAGGGTAGTGATTTTAGTGGTTGTGTGGTTTTAGTGTTTTTATAGGTGTACACCGGGATGTTTCCCGTTCCGGGCCCATGTTTTAACTTCCGTTTCCGTATATTTCCGGTCACCGTACTTTCCGGTAGGCGCACACTGCGGTGACCGCTGAGAGGGGTGGCGGTATTGCACCTAGGGCGCCGTACGGCGGCGGTGTGGGCCGTTTTGGGGTCATTTCCGCCATCGCGGACTTTGCACTTCCGCCGTGGCGTGGTGCTCGTGCCCGATGGGTCGGAATGGGCCGCACTTTGCTCCTTCGTGCAATGGCGGAAACGCTATTTACGCTGTGGCGCTCCGGTCAGTCGCTTTCCGCCAGGGTCGTAATGAGGGCCAGAGACTTTGTTGCTGGCCTTCGGGCCGAGAGCAACACCTCCATCACGTCTTCAGGGAGGTCCCAATCCTTATACCTCAACCTTTCAGAAGCCAAGCGTGAAGGTTGAGGGATCTGACCTCTGGATGGAGAACCTGACCCCCTCCCGTGAGAGCAGATCGTCTCGGTAGGGAAGACGACGTGGAGGGCAGATGGACAAGTCGAGAAGGTCCGGGTACCACGTCCTCCGAGCCCACGCCGGAGCAATGAGGATCATCCGTAACCTCCGCAGCACTTGCGGGATGACGGGGACTGGAGGAAACGCGTACAGCAGCGGGAATGACCACTCCACCACGAACGCGTCTCCTAAGGCTCCTTTTGGATGAAATTCCCACAAGCAGAACCTCTCGCACTTCCGGTTGACACTGGAGGCGAAGAGATCCACTTGAGGGGTCCCCCAAAGGGCGAAGATCTCCAGGAGAATCTCCTGAGCCAACTCCCACTCGTGAGAGATCGTGCTCTGCCTGCTCAGAGCGTCCGCCGTCACGTTTTAGTCTCCGGTCAGATGAACTGCCGAGATCGAAACTTCCTGCTGGATGGCCCAGAACTCGAGCTGCATCGCCTCCCTGCACAGAGGAAGTGACCCTGCCCCCCCCCCCTTTTGTTGAGGTAGTGCATGGCCACTGTGTTATCCGTCAGGATCAGGACATTCTTACCTCGCACAGTCGGCAGAAAAGCCTTCAGGGCTAGCCTGACGGCCCTCAGCTCCAACAGATTGATATGGAGTCTGGACTCCGACGGAGACCAACGACCGCTGACTGTCAGCCCGTTGGCATGAGCTCCCCATCCCGTGAGGGATGCATCCGTCACGATCGTCACCTCCGGCCAGGGAAGCCAAAATGGAGCCCCCTTCATCAAGTTGCCTTTGACGGCCCACCACAGAAGGTCCCGGGCGACCGAGGGCGGCACCTGAACCAGGTCCGACATCCTGCCGGAGGACTGCGACCATTGCATCTTGAGTGCCCACTGCAAAGATCTCATCCGCAGGCGAGCCTCTGGCACCAGAAGAATGCAGGATGCCATGAGGCCGAGCAACCTCAAGAACTCGAAGGCTGGGAGCGTCTGGGCATGCTGAAACTTGTGCACCATCTGCTGAATGTGAAGAGCCCTCACCTGGGGAGGAAAACACTGCCCCAGGGAAGTGTCGAGCACTGCTCCGATGTACTGGAGCCGCTGTGTTGGCGTCAAATGGGACTTCTTTAAATTGAGGGAGAAGCCCAGCCTGTGAAGGGAGTGGCAGGTGACGGACAGATGATCCAGGTCTTGCTCGGGAGAGCTCCCCCTGACAACCAATCGTCCAGGTAGGGGTAGAGGTGAATCCCCCCTTGCCTGAGATGCGCTGCCACCACCACCATAAGCTTGGTGAAAACCCTCGGGGCGGAGGTCAATCCGAACGGCAGGACCCGAAACTGAAAGTGCGAGTCGCCAACCGCGAACCTCAGGTACTTCTTATGCTTGGGATGGATCGGCACATGGAAGTAAGCATCCTTGAGGTCGAGAGACACCAACCAGTCCTGAGGCTGAAGGGCCTGGAGGACTTGAGAGATAGTAACCATCTTGAACTTGTCCTTCCTGAGGAGTTTGTTCAAACCGCGCAAGTCCATGATGGGTCTCAATCCCCCGTCTTTCTTCGAAATCAAAAAATAAGGGGAATACCATCCCTTGTTCCTCTCCGCTACAGGCACCAGTTCTATGGCGCCTTTCTCCAGCAGGGCTTGAATTTCCTGCGCAAGGAGCGGATCCGGACTCTGCAAAGAGAGGTTCCCAGGTGGATTGTCGCGAGGCCTGTACCGAAAGGGAAGACAGTAGCCGTGGGTTATGATCTCCAGAACCTACACATCTGAAGTAATGGCACGCCCCTCTACAAGATGCTGCGCCAGCCTTCCCCCAACCGGCGAACCATGGGACATGGCCTCATGACTGAGTGGTAGCGGCTGCGACGTTACTTGAGGGCAAAGAGGCAACTGCCCGAGCGGCCTTGGCACCACGGGTACCCTGTCGTCCACCTCTGGTACCCCTGCGTTGGCCTCTTTGACTGCCAGCTCCTCTCGCTTTACTGAAGGACGAGTAATAGCGAAAGGAACAACCCCTCCATTGCTGTCCCCTAGGACGAAAAGGCGGAGGTTGGCGAATTGCAGCACCCAACAACTTCGCTGCAGCTTTTGAGGTCTGCAACCTCTCAAGGCTCTCGTCAGCCTTGCTGCCAAAAAGGTGTTCACCGTCAAAGGGCATGTTGAGGAGCCGGGACTGCACATCAGGAGCAAACCCCGACTTCCGCAACCACGCAAACCTGCGTATTACGGTGCTCGCCGCCATGGACCTGCTGACGCTTTCAGCCATGTCCAAACCTGACTGAACGGACTCACACATGGCATCCTTACCATCATGGACCATAGCAAGGAAACCATCCCGTTCGTCCCCTTCGGGAATATGTTCAGCCGCTAACGCAACACAGTTCCACAGAGTGTGTGTGAAACGAGACAAGGCACAAATGGAGTTGGCCGCCTGAAGCGCCATACCACCAGAAGAAAACACTTTCTTCGCCCAGCCATCAAAACGTTTGTCGTCCCTATCAGGAGGGATGGTAGGGTACGACGCCTGCTTTGCAGGGGCCGTGGCCGCCTGCACCACCGAACTCTCCGGAGTGGGGTGCCTGGTCAAGTAGCGGGGTCGCTACTGGCTGGACGGTATTTTCGCGACAAGGACCTGCTCACCGCCGGGAGACTCTCCGGAGCAGTCCAAGCCGCCGCCACCCTTCTCTGTAGAGCCATATGAAACGGCAGTACCGGGTCAGTTGGAGGACCAACATCAAGGATGTCCGTGAGATCATCCTGCACAAACTCCCCTGGGGGAGCAGACCATCCCAAGTACTCGGAAACCCTAGCCATAAGGCGCCGGTACGAGGAATCAGCATGAGAGCCAGGCTCAGGCCTACAAAACTCCACCTCCGGAGAGGTGTCCAGTCCACTGGCATCATGCAGTGACTGCCTCAAATCATCAAACTGACTATGGCCCGAGACAATTTCATCTGGAACCTGACTAGGAACCAGGCCATCAGAATCCTCATCCACCTCCGAAATATATTCCAGGTGGCGAAAAGAAGGCACCCGAGAGTGCTTGCTCTTAACCAGAGCCTTCCTAGGGGGTTCCCCCGTGCCACGGAGTACCTCTGACACCCCGGCCTCGAAAGGCGTCGAGGGCGTCGAGTGAATCGGCGCCGGCGTCGAGAGAACAGGCATCGGCGCCGAGAGGATTGGCGTCGATGTCGAGTAAATCGGCGTCGACGTCAGATGCAGCGCCGCCAGCATCGACAGCGTCGACACAGTCCTTGAGGCCGGAGCTCCGAGCGTGTCCTTCGACGACCTGAGCGTCGACGGCTTCGAAAACTTCCTCGGAGCCAGAGCCTCGAGAAAGCCTGTTGACGCCCTCGACGCCTCAGACGTCGATGTCTTCCTCGAAGACATCACAGGTGCACACGGTCTCGAACACGTTGAGGACCGGGACCTGGAACGGGTATATCAAGAACGAGTCCCCTTGTCCGAACGGGACCTCTCCCGTGACTCGTGCCGACCACTCTTGCGAGCGGTGTCTCTTGACCTCTCATGACTGACCGCACTCGGGGGCGCGGACGGCTTAGTATCCTGCGACTCGAGAATCGCCAGCATTTTCTTGCCAAAGGAAGCCCAATCCTCCGGCGTCGCACGGCTGGTGGGGTAAGCAACGTGCCGGGCAGAGTCCCCAGAAGAGGACCTGGAAGACGACCGCTGTCGGCGCTTCCCGAGAATGCCTCGAAGAGGCCGAAAAGTGGCGAAACCGACTCCTAGAAGGAGACCCACGAGACTTCCGACGATGACGCAGAGAGTCTCCTCTCGAATCATCCGTCGAAAGCCCCGCAGACTTCTACTTCCGGGGCTTGGACACCCGACCTACCGACAACTTCTTCTTACGCTCACGTAAGGCTTTGGACGTGAGCGACTGGCAGTCGATACAGTCATCCGTGTCGTGGGCCTCCCCGAGGCACCAGAGGCAGGCGTTGTGCGAGTCCGTCACCGACATCTTGGACCCACACTCCCCGCACTTCTTGAAGCCCGGACGCGGGGTCGAAGACGAAGTAGAAGACATCTTCACACGAAGGAGATTCTCACAAAAACGAACAGGTTCGAAGAACCGAGAAGAACAGAACTCCAAAGAGTCGAGGCGTTAACCGAGATTCACGAAGCAACACGTTCGCGGAAAAAACGGAACTGAGGCTACGGGCGTCGTGCGTCCTACTTATCACATCGGATGACGTCAGAGGTGGTCCTCGACGACGGCGCATCGACGTAGGACGCAGACGCCGAAAAAAGTTTCCGAAGCAGCACAGCTGTGGTGATTACCTGTCAGATATGGAATACGTTGGAGGACCCAATCCCCTCGAAACGGAGGCAACTACTCCAGCCAACCCTTACCATCCCCCACCGCCCGTACAGCCACAACTAGGTACCACGGGGCTGTGGAACGGACAAGATACCACCAATCACCATACAATCGGAAGTATGGACACTAGCAGACGCGCTGGTCATGTGGAGGGGGTGAGGAGCATGCAAGGTTATTAAGGGAGCGGGCAGAGGGGACAGCTAAGTTCTCAAACGGCCTCGAATGAAAAAACGGGCAAGTACCTCCTGAGGCTCAGGGTGTACAAGCATCCCGTCGTGGAAGATTACACGAGCCCAACCGTTTCAGTCCAGGATAGAGATACAAACTAACCAATACCACTAACAATTTCCTTCTCTGCATACACCTCTCAAACTCCAAACCAAACACAACCACAAACCTCGAGCGCAGCAAACCGCACGAACTTCACTACACTGCAACAACAAAACAAAAACACACATAGACTCGCACATCAGCACACGACGACTACTGGCCGCATACACCCCAGGCCCAGCCGACGGAACCACCGGGCTGAGGCTGCCAACAGCACATCACTGCAATCTTGCACTTTTCCAGCCTCCACCCACTAACCCACCCTCCCTCCCTCCCTCCCTCTTTCAGAGCCGCCAGAGCGCCAGGGGACCACTCCGGCGGTGATAGTGCATGGTACAAATGACCTTTAACATTAACATTAACATTAGAAATAGCACAGGATGCAGGGGTGAAGCAGTATGCTTCAGATTCGGGATTGCCTCAATGTAAGAAGGCCCCTCTGCAGACTTTCTACAATGAAGGATGGAACCATAGCAGCAAGGAGGACCGAGGAGGACCCAGCAACAGTCAACAGGCAGCTCAGGTCAACTAGGCAGCAGAAACCCTCCTTATTCAAATAAAACCACTGCAGGAGGTGATCAACGATGGAGTAAAGTCAAGCAGGTACAGTAGCAAACCACTCAGGGTTTTAGCAACGTAGCAGAGGGCCTCTCCTTTTTGGTCAAGTGGATTCCACGAGGATAGGAAGACTTAAGCATATTATCATAGGTTACAGGCATGGAATCCCAGCACTTAACAACTGATGGAAGTACAAGAGGCCAGAAAGATATTGTACCTGTAGGGAGAGTGTGTGGCATCCACAAAAGGACAGAGCCCAGTAGGGTTCAGAATCTTCAAAGGTGACGATCACATCGGCATTCTTCCCAGTAGGTTTCAGGACAAACCTCTATAATGGCACATGCACACGGGTATAGACACATGAACTGTCTAGCTTTCCAACTATCATAGTTAATATAGGCAGAGCAGATAGGCAGACTTCAGGAAATCAGGGGCTGATGTTTATGTACAGTTAAAAACAGCAGAACCAGTCAAGTAATGAATCAGAACACACAACTATAAAAAATATACAATGTATCATGCTTAAACACATGCAGGTAAAAAGTAAGCATAATACACACTACAAAACACTATCTACACGTATACATACACACTGTTAGCAATCTGATAATGGCACTTCACTCTCCAGCACGTTTAAATGCAGTTCAATAATGCAATAGTGAAAAGATAGTCGATAGGTGCCCCTCTGCGAGAACAAACATGGCCCATTGACCTGTTCTTTGGTAAGGTACCCACTCGAGAGTCCGTAGCGACATGTGAAAGGTACAGTGAGCTAAAGTGTGGCTGCAGACTCTCGAGTGGGTATCTTCCCAAAGAACAGGTCAATGGGCCGTGTTCGTTCTCGAAGAAGGGCGCCTATGGACTATTTTTCAATAATGCAATAGTAAAGTGGCAAGAGAAATACAATAAAGCCCAATACATTACAGCTTACTGTATCATTTTAAGACAGGCACCTCACTTATATAGTCCTTCCCTAGGAGATTAGTCACAGGGCAATGTTTAAAAAGTGTCCGTATTCAGGTAGTATCTCCTTTGGGGACTACAATGTCAATGTTCTCCCACAGAAGTGTTGCAAAAGCCAAAAGGTAATACATCTTGGGAAAATAACAGGTTAGAGAAATGAGTGGTACCCTCCCCATACCACCCCTCTAGGAATTACCAGAGGGAAGATGGCAGAACTTGGGAATAACTCCTCCAATCACAGCCAGGAAAGAGTAGTGCTAGAGAGTGGACTTTGACCCATACAATCTGAATGGGGCAAGGAGCGCACAAAACATGATTGTACACTTAGGCCCTGATTTTCTAGGTGACAACCCATACGGCATCCACAATCACCAAGAACCCTTACTTCAGATGGGGTCACAGGTGCAGTGACTGGAGATGTCTGTATTGGATCCGCCTACGCAGCGATCTGGGGCGGCTCTGAAATATTTGAAGCAGGATCAGCCAGATACCTCAGGACAGCAACGACAGCAAATCCCATGACAAGGATGTACCATTAGTACTCAGAAAATGAAGAGGTAAGGCTAAGGAACCCAGGTCAGGGGTCAGCAGGTCTAACCTTTGTCGATGGCAGGAAATAGGATTCAGGAGGCCCCCTCTTTACAGCTGAGAGCAGCAGCAATGTTACTGGGCCCAAGTCAAGAATCCCAAGTGCAGTTCAGGACAGTGCACACAGCAGCAGCAGCGAGACCTTGGCAGTAGATAAGGAGCCCACAGGATGGTCCCATGACACTTCCAATGGCCACTCATGGCAGGCTTTTGTTGCAGGATGCAGGACCAGTTGTGGCCACAAGTCTGGGTCAAGGGGGAGGGTCTTCTGTGCTTGCAGGAAGAGCATCAGGGGTTCATCAAGAGCTGGTTTGGGCAATGCTGTTTGCCTGTAGCAGCAGTCTTCTCAGTCTTCATTTCAGGCTCCTCTTGTTCCGACTCCAGTGGGTGATCACCAGAATGGCGGCAAAGATCCTCCCCCTATTCAAAATTCAGGGCAAGGTTTATGATAGCCCACCAATGGCAAGGATTTGCACCATTCAAAGTAAGGGCTGTCAAATAACGGGCTGCCAGAAACGCCACATCTGCTTAGTAAAAGATAAGATACTTCCTGGCAGGGATGTACTGGAACCACACATTCCAAGACATAACCAGTTCAGCCACACAAAGACACTATTCCAGGAATCCAAGTCAGATGCCATGAAGTGCAGGCCCTTACACTGTGTTTCCTGACCTGAGGGCAGGAAGATGGCTGAAAAACAAGGTGGCGAAAGACTTCAGCCACATGGAACAGCCACTTTCAGGATATGGTACTCATATGTCTTCCAGGGGTAATAAATTATAGGTGAAAAACACAGTTCACTGCCACCAGCCCTTGCTAGACACAACAAAAAGGCATACATTATGACACCAAACAAAGTGAAAAAGGATACAAAGTAATCCTACCCCACCCCACTGTAAAGTGGCATGCACTACATTAAAACAAAACAAAAAACATGACTTTGCAAATCAGTCCCCCTGCACAGGAAGCCTTTAGGTGCTCGCCAGTGCTCCCAAATTAAATAAGCTAAGCAGGCAAGTGAAGGTTAAAAGGCTCTATGTACCTAAAAAGTCATGCAAGGGTTCAAGACAAATACAAAGGTGACAGGGCTTCCTTTGAAATCCATGGTGGGAAAATTAAAAAAGAATAATCTTTCCTAACTGCTACCAAGGGCAGCACAACACAACGAGTTGCAGTTACAAGGGCCAGGGACAGGGGTTTTTGAAAGCCTTGGGGGTTTCAATAAAAGTATTTCTGAAAACAATAAGAAAGTAGGAAAACCAAGTATACCAGCAAAACGTTTAGGGAACTCACAGAAATATAAACAGACACAATGGAATTCTGCCATAACACTAAATTATATCTCTAGGCTAACCCTATGGGAGAGTTACAGCACTAGAGGATTTGTGATCTCCTCCAGTATGTGTTGCAATTGATTTGGAGTTGCTGGGTTCGTTGAGAATACTAGCAGTGTAGTGTACATTCTTGGAAGAGCACATTAGATTTTCGTGAGCCTGGAGGTGAGAAAAAAATGCAAATTCTATCTTGGGTATATACCGTTCCTACAGTATGGGATATCCAAGCTACCATAACCTGTAAACTCCCTTAAACCGACTTCTATTAACCCCAAATTACTTGTACAGCAATCTATTACTTCAGACAGGTTTGTGTTTCCTAAACCCAAATACAAATTCTTGGTTCAGTAAGAATTCCTTCACAGGCTGCTTGGTGGATGCAAGTGTGTGATTAGATGTAGCAGGCGGCAACGTGGACCAGTTGAATGAGAGAGACCTCCTGGTAGCTTTGACACTTTTCATGGAGTGCATGATGTCGATGGTGTGGGTGAGCAGGAAATATGAGAGTGCTGGTAGGACCTCAGAAGTGAAGAGTCACAGTTATGACAGGGCAAGACTTGGGTGCAGAGCATGTGGGATGGTCTTTTGCTAAGCTCTTTTTAGCTTCAGACGAAGTTGTATTGACTGTGTTCGATGCAGATTTGATGTGGATGAGGAAGATGATGATGATGGCATGGAAGACTGACCAGGAAGTGGGATGTTTCTAATGCAAAGGCCAGACGATTAAGTACACATTCTGCAAGGAGAGAACAAGGAAACAGGCATTCTTGCGCTATGCCACTGCCAAATGAAAAATCCCTGTTTTTATTAGAGGTGCTCCAATACTCCTTCAGCTCAAGATAGGGCTATAGATGTTGTTCTTTAAGGAGTACCTAAGAGAAATTATAAATACTCAGCTAGCTCCCACCTCAGGTGAGCCATCCCCTGGCCTACGCTACAAACCATCTTATATCAGTGTACAGCACTCAATTTCTCCCAAGCTAGATTTGCATTATATACAAACACATACATAAAGATACACATACGTACAAAGATTACGAGGAAGCCAAAGTCATGCCTGGTGAAAACTAGATGAAAAGGCTCATTAATCAGTCTTTGGCTACCGCGACTCAAACCATGATGAGGTCTGAACTTTTATTGGTTTGATGAGCTAAAGGCATCACTCATTTTAGGCCTCACCGTCATGGAACACATGAGATAAATAGACCCACGGGTCTGTGTCAATTTGACATGGGTATTATGCTAGTGTTGAGCCTCATCTTCGTGTGCCAGGACCATTACAGTGTACGGGTGATGCGGATCAGTACCTGCATAACCCTTTCTGCCCTTTTTAGGTCTAGGCAACCCCTCGAATATTACTTCACTATTAGAGCCACTTACATGGTAACCGACAACTAGCCCCAGTGCTTTGCTTCTTCCACATCTCACAGGTATCACAAAGCACACCCTCTGGTAAAATTAGACTAAAGTAGCATCTTGAGGTAGGTACTTGTAGATTTACGCCATGAAGGCCCCTTAGGCTGGACAAGGGAAAACATTTGGGTTACCCAATATAAATGGAGGATCTGGTAACAAAAATAACAGAACTTGGAGAAACCAGAAGCCCATTCAGCAGTGTTGCATATGTCTACTGATGAAATCTTTTTAATCCGAAAAAAATATGTTTTTTTAATTGTACTTTACTTTTAGCAGGCATAATTGAAATGATGAAAACTGTGTTAGCTTTCTGTTGGTTTTCACATCAAGGAAGACAACGGCGCTCATTTTGGATAGGGTGTAAAAGTTAATGGAAGGCGTAAAAGCCTTGCATAAGGCTTTTACATCTTCCATGGACGCGCCCCATTCATTCATTTGTATCGCGGAGAGGATGGGCGTAATGCAATTTGTGTTTCTGCTGCCTCTCTGCCATACAAATGTGCCAGCATTTACGCCAGCACAAATACTGGGAAGACATATGGAGCCCGCTGGCGCATGTACATTGCATTTTGCCTTGCACATCACTGTGCAAATGACCAAAGTTTGGAGGCGGGGAGCCAGCTACGTGTATATCTGCATGCAAAGGCAACATTACGTCCTGGAACGAAATGAGCTCTAATGATTAGAATTTTAGAATTAAACATTATTATTTTTCAGTCGAAAGACAAAAGATTTTTTTTTTTATTCTTCGTGGCTCTAGCTAATACTTGCTATTTACATTACAATTTAAAGGAAAACACTGGAAGTGTTACAAAAATCATAATTTACCCATATTTAGACTGCATTCTGGATAAAACCTGCAGCTGGGGACCAAAACATAAAAGTGACTTAATCTCCTAGTATCTTTTTGCAGATGCAATTGCTTGCAAGAATAACTGGTTGATAAAACATTAAAATAATAAAAGCTGGAAAGCAACAAGAAAACTCCAAAAGCTAGAGTGAGCCTTCATGCACCAAGCATACAGATCTTTCATAAGCCTGCAAACGTTGTATTATTCTGCCACCTTGTGGTGCTGTCCAGAATACAGAAGTTTCCCTGCATCGCAATATATAACATTACAAGAGGAAAACATTTTTTCAAGAGTTAAAAGTTACTGACAACCGTAGGGTGACCAGATTTTAAAGCTACAAAACTGGGACAGGCCACCTATATAGAAGTAGGACTACAATTCCACTGTGGTCACAGACACAAAAGTAGGACTACATGTCGGCAGCGGCTATAAACACAAAAGAGGGACTACAAACATAGGACTAATGACAGCACTGACCAACATGAATGAGTTTGGAGTCTGGCCGGAGCAATTATTCCTGTCAAATGCTGGAATCATGTACAGATGTCTATGAAACCACTATGTGGCACTGTTGTGTTTTTAGAGTGAATTATTGGGGATCCACCTGTACAGGGCATGTCTATATTGCGGTAGAGCACTACAGTGGACTGGGGTTATTGTCAACCTAACACTATTTCGATGTGCAATTAAAGCAAGCCTTTCCACAATAAATACCGATTACCTGTACACACTTTATTTTATTAAGAACGGCTGACCCCCATTAAATGCCACAAAATATGCACCTCAAAGTCGTATGGCAACCTTTATTGTGTGGAATTATTTCACCCAACAAGATTTTTAGTGATCAAAAGAACTATGCCTTATTGCAAAGAAGGAAAAAAATATAGTGATGATTAAATGCAAGAGATAATGCCCACCCACCCCAAAATACAATTTCTGTACATGTTTTATTTCGTCTCAGAGTACTTTGCAGATGAACTAATGTTGTATAGCACCATTTTGTCCATCTGTAGTCTGCTATGAAACTCAGAGTAGCTCAGGCTGAAATGTAACCTAGTAACCAACAGGGATTTCAAAGTGTCAATGTCCATTTAGTTTCTTTCACCTGTCCATGTAGTGTTCATTATGGAAAAGATTCTTTCCACTGGTGTATTTGTGCCGGGCAAACACAAAGCAAACCAAACCATTATGCTCAAGTTTTTAATTGTAATTTTCTGCTTTGAAAAATAGGAGAAAGCCTCCATCCACCGTTCATATGCAGACTCATTCCACTGAGCGATTCTGCAAGCTGTGTAATTCCGTACACAGCTCAGCTCATCAAAAAGCTCTCTATCATTCACTTTGAATCTTCCCGATGTCGACTGCACAAATTGAAGGGAGCCTTCTGCATCTTCCCAAACAGGGACACTCTTCAGGAAGACCCAGGAAAAAGTGTTCAGTTCTGAGAAATGTGCCCCCCCCAATTCTTTGAGGTAATTCACACAGAAGTCATAAAATGAACACACATATTCATTGAATTAGTTGCCCTTGTTCACAAAGGGCGTTTAGGAGGCCTTTCACATTATTGCTCAAAAACATGTATCACAGAGCCCTATAATGTTTTGCTTCAGTCTCCTTAACCTTTGGCCAACATTAATAGCATTTGAATGTTCCTGCTCTAAAACCTTAATTGTATCATTACAAATAATGAGCTGAGGTTCCCAAGTTAGTCTTTGATAAGATTGAGACTCCTTGCGGGAGATATTATGGGATGGAAAAGTCACCCCATAACACCTTAGACTACCTATAAAAAGGGACATCTAAATACAATGACACACTTGGCATCACACATCACATTCAACATCATTGGACACATCTAGGGTGAAAAGTTCAGATTACATAAAGAACCAGGGGAGGTAGAAATGGGGGGGGCAGTCTGGCAAACACAGGGGGTCCAATTAAATAAGTGGAGGCCCAGCCTCCTGGCATTTAAAGTTTGGAGTTAGTCTGATTTTGAAGCCACAGGGGTGTCTTGTGGGGATGATGTGCGCAGGAGATATGCTTTGAGCGGGCCCCACATGTGCTTTGGGCGGAACTTGACCAGTTGCATGATGGTCCCTTGCTCCTCCATATCATTAGCCCAGACAACAGCACTTAGCAAATAATCCTTAGTGGGAACTCTTGCACTCATGCATCACAACAGAATACGTTTGGCAAGCAGAAAGCATAGACCTACAAATTTGCTCATATGCCTCAACTTGGGTTCAGAAATATGGAATAAGCATTGCATTGGAGATGGGACTATATTCATGCCTGTCATCTCTGACAATATCATGCATACATCTCTCCAGAAGGGCAATAGCAGTGGACAATCCCATATCATGTGGAAGTACATAGCTTCGGTGCTACCACATCTAGGGCATCTCTCTTGCGAGAATATCCGAAGCATAGCTGGTGTGTAGTGGAAGCGGTGCAACACCTTCAATTGTATCAATTTGAAATGTGATTTATATTGTGTGTGCGTGTGTGCACATGTCTGCCCAAATGTCATCTGTGATATCTAGCTACATATCCCTTCCTGCTCATCTAGAACGAGCGTTGGTGTGTGGTATCTCCATGCGGCTCTGAACTAGGTGGTATATGGACAATAAGCCTCGGCTCTCGCTGTCAGAATATACCCCAGGACTTTATAACAATCGGGCTCCACCGGGAATCCATCCCATTGTTTCTGACAGGCCCTACACAAGCCTGTATACTGTAACCAGAACGAGGATTTACTCTGCTGTAGCATAGGTATATCACTAGCTGACACGAAATTCACATCCGAGTGAATTGCACCCATCGTGCTAAACCCATGCTGTGCCCAGGTATGTAGAGAGAATGCATCTAGTTGACGTAAGGAGTGCACACTGTTCCAGAGGGGGGAGGTCCTTGTGGTACAGAGCAGTTACACCCAGTCCTGTCCATTTTTTGCACCAGGCCAGTGCTGTGATGCTAGCAAGGTCGAATTTGCAGCTATCTGCAAAGCGGAAACAAAAGATCAGTAAACTCAGGTTCTTGTCTCCAGCGGAGTACCTTTCCAGCTTAATGTAGGTGGTGGGGAGATGGACCCTCTGAGAACCAAGTGGCCGCAAACTGTGTTTGTGCCGTAACCCAGTACAAACGGAAGTCAGGGGCTGCACATTTCCCCCCTTTCATAAGGTTGGGTCAGTGTGGCCCATTTCAGTCACACCGCTCCAGAGTGCCATACGAATTTACTGATCTCTGCCTCCGATTACTCAAAGAACGACCACCCAGGCCATAGCGGAATATTAAGAGAGATACAGTAGTTTAGGGAGCTATGCCATTTTTTATAGCGCAATCCTGCCAGCTATAGTCATTGGTAATTGTGCCCAGGTCTTGAGTTTTGTTACGAGGTGTGCCATATACGTGGCGTTGTTACGATCATACAGCAAACTGCTTTGCAGAGACAATTCCCAAATAACAAATAGTGGACGGGGCCCAGGTCACAGGGTTCAGCAGGGATGTCTGTTAGGGGGGAAAAGCTCTGATTTGATACAGTTCACCCGTAAGCCTGACAGCTCCCCAAAATCAAGAATGTCTTTCATAACGGACGCAAGATGGATTTGAGGATCTTTGATGTACACTAGTGCATCATAGGCATAGAGAGATATAATTTCAGGCTCCCCCGTCAAACTGATTCCCCTGCGTCTGTATTTATGTCATATGAGGTCCGCTAATGGTTCGATAGTAATGGCGAATATCAGAGGCAATAGCGGGCAGCCTTGACAAGTGGCTCTAGCTATCGCTATTTTTGGAGATAGTGTTCCATTAGTGCTCACTCTGGCCACCGGTGTCGTGTACAGGAGGCATATGTAAGATAGGAACACCGGGGCAAACACTCAGTTAGTCAATACACCATACATAAACCACCAGGAGATGGAATCAAAAGCTTTCTGGATGTTGCCGCAAATGTAATGCCTTGGATCTCCCGGGAATGAACCCTGCTTAGTCTGGGTGAACTATATGCGTCATAAACGGCAGCAGCTGAGTGGCTATTATTTTCATAAACATTTTAATGTCTCTGTTGATTAAGACTGAGATCCTTCTCACTGGGACCCCAGCTCCCTCCTTCCCTCCTACTCTCTGGCCGCCCTCCATGGGCCTCCACTCCTCACCCTCTTGTGAGGCAAAAAACCTTGGTGTCATCTTCGACACTTCTCTCTCCTCACATCACAGACCTTGCCAAGAAGGTCCACTTTCAGCTGCATCTCCTCAGGGGCATTCTCCCTTTCCTCATCTTTCCACAGAAACTCAATGGCCCTCATTACGAGGTCATTGGTAGTACCGGCAGCCTACCGGCAACCTCACCTTACCGTTTCTGCTGACTGACATCCCAGTGCTACTGGTGTTACTGGCACCTTTATTTCTGCACCGTCAGCTCTGGTCTTCTCTAAGCTGGACTACTGCAACAGCCTCTTCCACAATCTGCCTAAATCCTCCCTTCGCCCCAATCAAGAACAGGACTGCGAGACTTATCCTTGGCCGCAAGCCCAGGGATTACATCTCTCCACTGGCTCCCGGTTGCTGCGAGGATCAAGTTCAAGACCCTCTGCATCATCCACAATGCTTTCTGGGGCCTGGGTTCATGCTACATCCAACTCTCTCTCCCTAAACACCTCCCTGCTAGAGCCCTTTGGTCTTCTATCTCCAACTCTCTTCTGATCAGATGCATTTCCAAGCAGAGAGTGGGGGTAGATCTCCCTCTGGAATGGCCTCTGTGCCCGTCTCAGACTTGAGCAGGATCTCCTTAAGTTCTGGAAGATTCTCAAGATCATCCTTTTCTCTTCTTCCTTGCCTCTCCCCCTCTGGTGCATTTTGACTGGCTGCCTGGTTACTTCTGATTCATACAGGGCACCAGGACCTCCTCGCCCAGTCTACCCCAGCACCTCTGTCTCCTCCCCACCCCCGCAACCTGCACCTGCCCTTCCAGTCTCCCTCCCCCTGAACTAGCCTGGCTGGGCCTGCAGCCCTATTGAGCCCATCCAGCCCCTTTCTCGCACTACACTTAGCATGTGAACCTTTATTCCCCTGCACTCTCTGCATTCCCCTGGCACTTGTCCACCTAACCTCCCCTTAGCACTAGCCTAGCCCAGGGGCCCACGTCCTCCTGCCGTCACCTGCACTTGTGCACTCTCCACTCCAACCTGCACTTCCTTGCCTTCTTAGCATTAGCGCATTTTGCTCTGACCAGAACATCCACCCACCTCCCCACTCCCCTGCATTTCTAGTTACTACACTTGCACGATCCAAATGACAAGTCCTAATAGGACCGGTTTTTGTTATTCTTCATCTGTTCCCCCGGCCCCCTCTTCTGTCTTGTTGCGCCTTGAAACACCATTTGCTGTATAGGCACATTATAAATACCCAATAAATATGTAAATTAATACATTAATTAATGAGAGGGACCTGTAGGAGTCACGGTGCTCTGCGGGTTTGTCATGTTTCATGAGGACATTCGCCTCAAGGGTCTCTTGCCACAGTGTGAGGTTCCCTTTGCGCAGTCACCTCTTCACTGCTAGAAAGTTCTTCCGTTCCTGCTGTACATCTACTGAAAAATTGGGGTATATATGAGGTCTCCTTGTTCTCAGGCAGCACAAAGGATGGCATCTCGGTTGCAGTAGTTAAGGATGCAAGTGATTATTGGGCACGGTGGTCTGGGCTTGGGGGGCCAGGATCTGTGGGCGCATTCCACTGCAAACTGAGGCGAAAGCTTGGGGCTGCCCAGCAGGGGAAGGAGAGTGTCGTCGCTGAACGCCTCTAGCGATGTTTCTGTGTTGCTCTCCGGCACCCCAATAATTTGGATTTTATTGCATCAAGAACACGATTCGAGCTCGTCACTTTTCTTGGTGACTGCCTAGACCTGTATTGGTGAGCAACGCCACCTCGGACTTCAGGGTAGATACATCATCTTCCAAAGTGCTAGCCCTCGCCTTAGCCTCCGATCTGTTTTCTCTAGTCACACTTTGATAAATCTGAAAGTGCTTGTGAGTTGTCCAGTTAGCTGTGCACTTCTGAGAACCCCTCCTGCATGCAGGCCATCAAGAGCTGGGTTTCAGAGTTCCGCGGTTGCAGTAGCAGTATCCATGACTTTGGTCGCTATCCCAGTATCTGAATTCTTTGGAGCAGTTTTGGCATACAAATTCATGGAACTTTGTTTCTTCATGCCCCCTTTCGTCTTCTGGTGGGGTGCAACATTATGTGCCATCGGCGAGTGGTACAAAACATAGTGATATGTGCACGAAGGGTGGCTCCAGGCAAGGCAAGCAACGGCCCTATGGCAGACTCACCATGTGACCATGGGGTGCCAAGGCAGGGCAGTTCAGAAGATTGTGGGGCTGCGTGAATAGGAATCTGCCCAATATAGTCACACGTTGCAGAGATGAAAATGTACTGTGCCTCTTTTAATTAATGGCCCCTCAGCAGTCTTGGCCGCAGCAAGGTTGCCAATGCAGAGTGTTGCTGTGTGTAGAATGAAAGAGACCCGTAGTGGAGCCCACAATAACCATGCAGCCCTTCAGGGCTAATGCAACAGCGAAGTTGTAGCTTATGTGACCCCGTGGTGGCATAGCAGGAGATCTCCCCTGCTCCGCTGCAGTGCCACAGGAAGCAAAGCTATGGGTTGCTTCCCACCAAGGCCCAGGGACGATCAGGAGGCACAGATCGCCAAGATCAGTGGCGGCCAAGCGCCTCTGCCGCCCCGTGCCTCACAGACTGTGAACCGAGGGCACAGCAGCACAGGCGCATGTTAGGGAGAATTCTCTCTTTAGGCTGAATTTCCTGTGAGTCCCCCAGCAGCTTTGCTGGATTTCTGGAGTTTGTTTTTTTCCTCCTGCCAAGAGTGAGACTCTTTTCCTCCCACTCTTGGACATGATTATGGTATTCCTTTGACTGGTAATGTGTTTTATGGGCTATGGGGTCCTTTACTCCATAGGGTCTCATGTGTTTTTCCTATGTGTGTTACACAGCACCCTCCGTGCAGTAACACAGGGGTGTCATAGTGACACCCCACCATAGACTCCATACCCTGGGACTGACTACTGTCTCCCAGGGCATGTAAAGTCACCATTGGCTTTACTAGTCCCAAATTATTAACAGAAACCAGTACAAACCATCATATTGTGGACGTACTGGTCGGGGCAATTTGATTGCCCCGGGGTCTGTTAGTCGAGGGGGCACGTCTCCGTCCCCCCTGATCGAGTTTTGGCTGGTGGCAGTGCAAACTACTTTTTATATTCGACCGCAAATATTTTCCTATTGGGTTTTCCCATTGTTCGAGGCTACCAACTAATTATTTAATTCTCATAGCCTCGAACATACCGCCGGTTTATTTAATTAATATGAATTTGCCAGTTGGTATTTTTTGCCAAGACTCGATTCTAAAATGGCGTTTGTGTTCTCTTCTGTGACTCCAACCCAAGTCGAGCCCTTTGTTCCACTTTTTTGGCGGGCTTCTCCACAGAAGCCTCCAAAAGTGGTGCCGCTCTGTCTGGGTACCACAGGGGGCGTGGGAGGGGGTTTAGGCACCCTGGTCTGAGTTACCTTGGTAACTCAGGTCGCACTCTTGTGTGATTGGCCCAAGTGGTGAGCCGGCCGACTCACCACTTAGCATGTTTGAGTGACAGCTAGGCTGAGTGAATGGGGGTTTTCTGCATAAAAGCAGGGCTTTGGGGACTGGAACTTCAGAAGTCGCCACAGGACCTGAGAATCCGACGAGGGAGAAGCTGAGCCGACCTACCACGACGACACCACCGGTGGAGCCCTGCAGAACCGACTCACCACTTCCCGACAACAGAGAAGATCGAAGATCTCCCGGTTGGAGAGGCTTCTTCCCCTGACTGGTGGGCACAACCAGTTTTTCCTTTCTTTCTTCGCACCCCAGCCCGGATTGTGGTCGAACTGCCTGTGCCAAGCACCCCGGCAGCCGGATAGCCACTCACCACTGAACCGCGAATCACCGGACCGCTCCTTCTACCTGAGAAACTCTGCGGCTGGTTTCTTCCCTGGCAGTGCAACGGACTCCTGTCTTCCTCCACGACGAGATCCTCTCTTCCCCGGACGAAGCACCGACTTGCACCCGCTGCCAGGAACAACTGCCCCCGCTGGAGCGTTCTCACCACTTTAAGGTACCGTGTCCGCCAGGCCTGCCTTTCCAAAGATTGCTACAAGGTAATAATAACCCCTTAACCTTCTGGACTGGTCTGGCCGCCTTGACCCTCTAACTGGTCCCTTTCTTTGGTCCAACTCCTTTTTGAACCGTTACAAGACTTTTGTGCACTGCAACCGTGTGACCTTGGACACATTTCGTTTGATCCTCTTAAAGCGGATCCGGCCTCTTGAACTCTAACTTCACGGTTTCACTTGGCCTTCCTCTCTTGTTATGTTCTAGTAAAAGTGTTGGGATCTGTTTCAACTTGTTCTCTGCTTTTCTCTCCCTTTTAAACCGAATTATTAGAGTGCCATCTACGTTAAGCGCTCACCGCTGTCTGAAAATAAGAGGGGCTTTACTTAAGACTTGTCTAATATTCTTTTAAGGGAGTGTATATCTTTTAGTGACCGTGTTTTTGAATTGCTTACTTAGCGCCTGTGTGTTTTTCTAGATGTGGTTTTAAATAAATAATTATATCTCTTTTACACCAAGCCCTGGTCAGTGTTTACTTGCTCTACTGTGTTCTCTTGACCTATTGTGAATACGCTGTATACTGCCTAACTCTTCTTGAGGGAAGTCTGACTGCTCAGCCACAGCTACCAAGTGAATCTGTGTGGTACAGACTGCTACCAAGTGGGTTTACTGCCAAACACCTGTAGTCTTAAATCTTTTGAAGTGGTCCCAGAGGGAACTGCACAGGTTTCTGCCTAACAGCGCACAGGCTCAGGTGTTCTTCGAGCCGCCGGGACATGTCTGGGGCAGATTTGCAGTTCCTTGCCCCAAGCGCCAAACCACAGACCGCTCTATCAGCCCCGGCAGCTGAGATCTTGGCTGAGTTGGTATACAGCATGTCTGCCTTCCCGTGTCGCTGACCCCACAATAGCCAGAGTTTCTCCGCTCCATATCTCCCCCACGGGGCTCAGGATCTGTATGGCTTTAGGCTCAAAATGTTGCCAGCAGAAATGAGGAACTCGGCTATTAAATATTTGGGCAGCAGTTTAGCTAGGAAGGAGTTTCTAGCCCGCCAACGGTACCAAGTCGTCTGAGCTCGAATGAGGGGTCACTATCATGGATTTCGCGCAAGAGCGCCCCGCAATTTTTAGTGTGGTGGACTATAGCTCAGGTTTGGCAGCTCCAATATATCACTTGTTTACAACCAGCTCTAGGCAAGACTTCAGTGCATACAGAAAATCTTAACATTCAAAGTAGGACATTTTATGATATACATCCGAAAGCAGGTTTTATTTTAGGTCTACAGAAAATCCAAGGCAAAACAAAATATATATATTTTTTAAAATGTACATGAAACACCACCTGATTTGGTATGAGTGTTGGGACGTGGCAAGGTTAGTTGCTGGGTAAATTTGGTAAACTTCTCTGGTCGAGATCAAACATTACAGAGAACCTTTAGCATTTTCCTATGCAAAATGTCACTTAAACTTCACAATACTAATCAGCAAAAACAAATAAAGTATGTAGATTTCTAACTTTCAAGATTACCTGCAATCGAATGCGAGTGTAATGTACAAGAAGGGAGACCTGCACATGCAAACTTGAGTTTGCAGGTTAGTTCATAGTACTGCAGTAAAATTCCAGACTCAATCTATTCCCTTTACCTAGGTTTCCAAAAAATTTAGGAAAAAGAAGATTTTGATGCTTGAGGGCGTCAGCGCTTCCTTATTGAAAATAATTGGCCTGATTTACAAAAATGTTTTAACATGGGAAAGCACCATTGCATTTTCTTTTGTAAATTGGGCCCAATCTGTTTGAATGGGTGGGGGCACTGTATGTTATGTGTATTTGTAAAGCGTAGCAGTCGCACAAAGTCATCATGGCACTGAGAAGGGAAAGTGGTACAGAGAAACGGAAAAGCGGTAAAGAAAGTTAAAGGACTTTTTCACGTGACGATGGAACAGAAGATGATCTTCGAGAGCACGAATAGAGAGCGGTAGTGTAGTAGCATTCATCTTCGATTCAGAATTATTCTAGGCTCAATAACCCTTTTTTCCTCCATCCATTAATTAGTAAACATAACTCACTGTAGGGTCTCCTTTGCTGCTAGTCCATGTCCCCTTCCTACAGATGGATGCAATATCCATACCCTTCGTAGAGCAATTGGAGTACTTCTTGTAAAACACTAGTAAATATTAGCTTGTGCACAGGCGAGTCACCACCGACAAACAGGCTCTACCCTGCAACACACGCACCTGCTTCCATACCTCAGGCCAAGCAAGAAAATGAGGGGCTCGGTCCCCTTTAGGAAGGGGTGACATGCACAACTTTAAATTGGAGAAGTTTGCCTCTGCAAGAAGGTTTCGATCTGATCCGTTTGAGAGATAGGACTGAGGTATGAAAACTGTGTGGTACATACAGGTCGAAGCCTCCATTATTTTCTTAATGCTTTCAAGAAATAATCCCATTTTAGTACCCAAGGTGCAGATAATCCCGCGAGGCGGGGAAAGTACGAGCCAATACAATGATAACTGCTGAGATGGAGAAATTACTTACCGTAATGTTCTTCTATGGATTCTTCTCCCGCAGATTCCTCATCATATATATATCCTCTTCCAGCTTCAGCTGCTCAGAAAAGACTTTTGACATGGGGCATAAAGTGATCCTCGACTCAGCAGTCGATCTGTCTTGACTTGGCGCTCGATTGTCAGCTCTGGACATAACATCGGGCGTCATATATATATACTGCATCACTACGCCCCGTACCTCAGTACCCACCTTTATTCCCTGAGCTCAGACGCTGCAGTGGAAAACCAGCGAGAAAAGAATGAGCAACCAGCCAACAGAGGGTTAGAAAAACCAACACCTCTCTTTATGGAAGAGCAGACACATACTGCTTACGCTTCTGAGCGGGATGGATGGGAGGGGTGATGAGAAATATGCAGGAGAAGAATCCATAGCAAGAACATTACAATAAGTAATCTCTCCTTCAATGGATTGCTTTTCTCTTGTAGATTCCTCATAAAATAGACTCCCAAAGCAGTGGAAAACATGGAAGCAGGAAGAAAGCTTTATAGCAGAAAATTCTGCAACACTGCCCTTTCGAAGCGAGCGTCAGCCCCACGGGCAACATCCAGGCTATAATGCTTTGTAAATGTATGGAGCGAGGACCAGGTTGCGGCCAGGGAGATGTCCCTAACCGGTACTCCCCTTTGCAGAGCCGTAGAGGTGGAAACCTCTCTGGCAGAGTGGGCTCTGATGCCAGAAGGCAATTCTCTGCCTGCGGTATGGTAGCATTCCGAAATGCACAATGTGATCCATCGTGAAATGTTCTGCTTTGATACAGCTAGCCGTTTTTTGAAATGGTGTTGGCTACACATAACTGGTCTGTTTTTCTACATTCCGCCTATCTTTCTACATAGAAGCTTAAAGCTCTCTTAGGGTCCAACTGGTGAAGACACACTTCCTTGGAGGGGTGCGGGTAGAATACCAGAAGATGTATCGCCTGAGAAGAACAAGTTACTTACCGCTGGTAACGTTCTTTCACCTGGATGTTCCTCCCACGTATTCCTCATCTTTTGATAGATATGCTTTCAGCTTCAGCTGCTTCGGAAATGCTTATTCGGCAGAGGGCGCTGTGCATCGGTACAGTCGACTCGATGTCCCTCAAAGGCTTCCATCTCGGAGTTGACATCATCGTTGGTAAACATAGCACGCTCAGTGCCCCTGAGCTTCCGTTCTGTTTTTACGCTTTCCTCTTGCATAAATACCAGCATCAGTGGGTCCGAGACAGTACCAGACTCTCAAAGAGCGTAAAGTGTAATGCCTGGAGATTCTACAGCGGGGTAGGTTGGGAGGGGCTATGAGGAATACGTGAGAGGAACAGTCGGTCAAAAGAACATTACCAGGGGTAAGTAACTTTTCTTCTAATGGATTGTGTCCTCCAACGTATTTCTCATCTTTTTATGTTTTGGAGGAGGGAGTAAGAATTTTCAGATATAAGATTTCTCATGGATTGAATATAGGACAGCTTTCCCAAATCCTCCTTTTTGGCTAGAGGATGAATTGAGACTGTAATGTTAGACCAAGTGGCTGCCGCACTAATGTCTTTTATAGGCAACCCTCTTTGCAGAGCAGAAGATGTTGCCATGCCCCTTGTGGAATGGGCTCCAAGGCGTTCAGGGGATCTTTTTCAGCCACTCTGCAGCATTTTGTAATAGCAAGAATTATCTATCTGGACAAAGTTTGTTTTGTACCTGGAAGCCCCAGTTTGTGTCCAATGTACCCAATGAAAAGCTGGTCATTCTGTCGTATTTTCGCCATCTGTGAGCTATAAAAGCTCAAAGCCCTTCTGGGATCAGGCCTACGTAGTCTTTCCTCTTCCTTGGTAGGATGCAGATAAAATGTTGGTAGTACAATTTTCTGGGATAAATGAAATTCTGATACAATTTTTGGTAAAAAGAAGGTTAAACCCTAAGGTCAACCTTGTTTTTATGAAAAATAGTAAATGGAGGCTTACTAGATCAGGCCTGCAACTCACACACCTTGCAGTCAATGCAACTAAGAGAAAGGTTTTAAATGTTAATAGCCTTAATGGGTATGAATGGAGTACTCAAAGGGAGCGCACATTCGAAATTTCAACACAAGATTGAGATCCCAAACCGGAACTTGAAAAGGTGTAGGAGGGAAAACGTTAGTGAGCCCTTTAAGGAATTGAATGATTAATGGCATCTTGAAAAAAGATACCCCTTCAGATGTGCGCTTGAAGATTGAAACGCTGCCAAATAACCTTGTATTGTTCCAATCTGGAGCCCCAGATTTGCCAAGTGCAACAAAAAGGACAACACCATAGGTGTATTGCACTGAAAAGGATCCACATTCCTTTCCCTGCACCAGCTGCAGAATTTGTTCCAACGGCAGCGGTACAAGCACTTTGTTGCTAGCCTTCTGGCCGAAAGCAAAATCTCCACTACGTCATCCAGAAGGTCCCAATCCTTACTGCTCAATTGTCAGGTCTAGGCATGGGGTTGGTTCATTAGTGGTTTTAGACTATTAGAATCCGTACTTTGCACATTTGGGACATGTTAGTTTCTTTGAGTTTGTGAAATCTTATCCTGCTGTCTCTATTGGTTTGGTCCTTAACTATTCATTTTCTGTGGGAGCCCTTCCCAAACCATCATGGCAATGCGGAATCTAGCAGCTGATTGGCAAGGATTGAACAAGGCAGCTGATTGGTGGTCCATGTCAACTTAGAACTGAGGCAGACATTCAAAACTGCCTTTCATTGTTCAACCTCAAGTAGGATAGTCCTGTGTTGGAGAGGCTCTTGCTATTTAGGCCCTTTTTAGGAAAAGCAGTGAAACTGTTCCAAGAAGAAGACATTGAAAGTTCACAGCAACGTGGGTTAAGACAATCAGAATGTTTGGTAGGAGCGCAGTACTCTATTATGTGTCAAAGACTCAAGTCAGTATGTGATGTAACGTGGGAATTGTAGCTATAGTTCTTTTAAAGGTAAATGATAATTGGTTTAGGTATTTAGCAAGGAATTAATTAGTTAATATTGCGCGCAACGCTTTTAAGTGGATTTAATAATGCTTCACAGTTCATAACATCCTCACATGGGCAAGCTCTGTACTTTTTGTCAGGCAAGAAACTACTGTGCATGTATTGAGGTTTAGCGTCTCGTTTCGATGCTTGTCAGAGACTGCAGACATTGGCCTCTTCTAGTGTGCATGTTTCTGAGAGACCAGCGTCTTAATTTCTGGTTTAGAACAGCGTTCCGCAACATCAGAGCATGGAGAAGAGAAGCGTCTCTAGTGACAGGCATTTAGGCATTCTGCGCGCACAATAGAGATAGTATCTCTTCTTCCGAAGAAAGCTAAACTCTAGAAAGCAATGAGATCTATGCTATTGGAGTGAATGAATTAGATTTGAGGTAGTGTCACCGCTACATATGTAGAGAAACTCATGAAAGCAACGTAAACAGAGCACTAGAAAGGAATAAAAAAACATAAGTTTTCACTTCAGTTTCTTTTCTATTAAAAGACTTCAGGAAGGTGCAAGTTAAAATAAAGAGATTTTTGGAACATTTAAGTTTAAAGGAAATTACTATATACTCAGAGGTTTCTATAAGGAAATACTTATTAAGAAGTTAACTCCTCAGTAAAAGACAATAAGAAGTTAAGAGTTTACCTCATTTTCGAGAATTTAATCAACACCACCCAGTTATTCAATGAGGTTAAACAGGTACTGGAAATAACTAGGGGCGAGAGATGGGTAAGTGTTTTAGAATAGATGTAACCTTTATTATGTTTTGTCATCCTTTACAGATTCTGAACTAAAGTTGAAGATTGAAGTCTGTTTTTTATTTTATCCACTTCCCCTTTCCCTCAGGGGTGTTGGGAGTCTGCTGTTTTTAAGATCAGTAGTCGACTGAGCACCTTTCAGGGTCTGTGGGGTTCAGCAGCTCCTGCGGACGAGGGAACCAGGACTGGACATCAACCTCTCTACTTCCAACTTTCTCTTCCAAAACATCTTCCTTCTTGAGCTCTCCGCTCATCCACCTCCAACTCTCTGAGGTTCAGACGCTTCTCCAAGCAGAGAGTTTGGGGCAGATCTATCACCTTGGCTGGGGCATCCCTCTGAAACAGCCTCTCTGCCTCTCTCAAACTTGAGCAGAACCACCTCCGGTACCAGAAGCAACTCAAGACCTTTCTTTTTGCTCAAACTTTCTCTCTTCCTCTCCCCTGCTGATGCACCCGACTGCTCTGCGCACTGGTCCCCCTCTGACCTCGGACCCAGGCTCCTGCATGCCCAGTTGCCCTCGCACTGCGTCTGGGCTCCCCAGCACTTAAGGGTCTGTATTGCAACCGAACAATCCCTTCTCTCTGCCCTTATGAGCCGCCCACTAGCTGCACTTGTGAGTTAACTGCACTTCCCCCTTCCCCTACCCCCTGGCACTTCTCCCCATCCCTCTTTCCCGCACTTGCGTGATCTGAATGACACAAGGCCAAGTAAGAGTTATTTAGGCATTCCTTGCTTCCCCCTCCTTGTCTTGTCGCACCTAGAAACACTTGTGTACAGGCACGTTATAAATGCCACATCATATCATACCATACCATTACCTCTCAGAAACCATGCATGAAGGTTGAGTGTCTTGACCTCTGGATGGAGAACCCGACCATCCTCTCGCGAGAGAATGTCCTCTTTTGTGGAAGACGCATTGGAGGGCAGATGGACATGTCCAAAAGGTCCGGATACCACGTCCTCCTGGCCATATCCGGAACAATTAGGATCATGGATTTCCCAAACATTCTCAACCTCCTTATCACGTGAGGAATGACGGGGTCTGGAGGAAACACATACAGGAGTGGAAACTCCCAGTCCACTGCAAACCCGTCCCCTATAGCTTCTCTTGGGGGAAATTTCCTGAAGCAGAGCAGTCTGCACTTCCGGTTGACACTGGTCACTAACAGATCCACTTGAGTGGTTCCCCAAAGGGTGATGATTTCTTGAATGACTTCCTGAGCCAGCTCCCACTCGTGGAACACTGTGCATTGCCTGCTCAGAGCATCCGCCATCATGTTCTCCTCTCCTCGCTTACAGAGAGATTCCTTCTTGAATTGCCCAGAGCCAGAGCTGCATTGCCTCTAGTGACCCCAAGCCCCCTCTTTTGTTGAGGTAGTACATTGCCACTGTGTTGTCTGTCAGTATTAAGAGATTCTTTCCCTGTAGAGAGGGCAGAAAGGCCTTCAGCTCAAGTCTGATCGCCCTCATATCTAAAAGATTGATGTGTAGTTTGGACTCCGTTGGAGACCAACGACCAGTCATCGTTGGCATGAGCTCCCACCCTGTGAGCGAGGTGTCCGTAACTACTGTTAACTCCGGCCATGGTTGCCAACAAGTTTCTCCCTTGAGAATATTGTACTTGCAGGCCCACCACAGGAGATCCTGTGCAACCCTGCTCGGAACCTGCTGTAGGTCTGGCATCTTCCCAGAGAATTGAGACCAGTGTGTCCCGAGAGCCCATTGAAGGGATCTCATTCTCAGGCGAGCCTCTGGCAGTGGAAAAATGCAGGAAGCCATGAGGCCAAGCAACCTCAAAGAGGCCGGAAACACTGGGCACTCTGGAACTTGGTGACCATCTGCAGAATGTGTTGAGACCTCACCTCGGGTGGCAAGTCTTTTCCCAAGGATGCATCCAGGATTGCTCCGATGAATTGGAGTCTTTGAGATGGTTTATGGGACTTCTTGAAATTGAGGGAGAAGCTCAGTCTGTGGAGAGAGTGACAAGTTATGCTGAGTTGTTCCAGGGTCTGTTCGGGGGAATTTGCCCTGATCAGCCAATTATCCAGGAAGGGTTAACTTGAATCCCCCCTCTCCTAACACTTGCTGCCTCCAGCACCATCAACTTGGGGAAATCCTCAGGGCGGAGGTCAGGCACAATGGCAGAACTCAAAAATGACCACGAGAACCTCCAACGGCAAACCTCAGGTACTTTCTGTGATTGTGATAGATTGGCACATGAAATTAAGCATCCTGAAGCTCCAATGACACCATCCAATCCTGGAGCTGGAGGGCCTGAAGGAGAAAGGGTGACCATCTTAAACTTGTCCTTCCTGAGGAACTTTTTCAAGTATCTCTCAATCCTCCGTCCTTCTTGGGGATTAGGAAATAGGGAGAGTACCACCCTTTGTTCCTCTCCGTCACAGGTACTGGTTCTATAACACATTTCTCTAGCAGGCTCAACATTTCCTGCAAAAGGAACGGATCCAGAACTTTGGACGAGTGGCTCTCCGGGGGATGAGCCTGAGGCCTATTTAAAAGGGACAGTAACCCTGGGCTACTGTGTCTAACACCCAAGCATCTGAAGTAATACCTTGCCATTCTATCAGAGGCCAATAGAGTCCGCCTCCCACTGGGGTCTTGTGAGCTAAGGCCTCAGAGAGGTTTTGAGGTGGCTGAAGCAGCGGCTGATGGTAAGGTAAACGTAGCTTGGGCAGGATTTGCAACTCTCCCCTGTCCACCACGAGGGAATCTACATTGGCCCCTTTGATCTGCAAGTCCTCTTGCTCTTCCAACTGAGGAGTAGAAGCAAAAGGACTTACCCCTCCAAGATGGTCTCCTGGAGTGAGATGGCTGTGGCTGTCTGATAGCGTCACCATGGGATTTGGCTGCAGCCTTGGAGGACTGCAGCCTCTCCAGGCTTTCGTCAGCCTTGCTGCCAAAAAGCTTGAGTGCCGTCAAAAGGCATGTTGATGAGCCTAGACTGCACGTCCGGTGCAAAACCAGACTTCCTCAACCACACATATCTGCAGAATTACAGTGCTTGCCGCTATGGCTCTGCTGATTCTATCAGCTGAGTCCAGTTTTGATTGAAGAGACTCACACATAGCCTCCTTACCGTCTCTTACAATATTCAGGAAGCCGTCTCTTTCTTCCCCTTCGTAAATATGGTCAGCCGCCATTACTACACAGTGCCACTGGGTGAATGTAAACTTTGCTATGGCGCAAGTGGCGTTTGCAGACTTGAGAGCCATGCTCCCAGCAGAAAATACCTTTCTAGCCCAAGCGTTGAAATGCTTATTATCCCTGTCTGATGGGATGGGTGGGTATGCAGCCTGTTTAGAATTAGACAAAGCTGCTTGAACCACCAGGCTCTCTGGTGTTGGGTGCTTAGATAAGTAGTTAGGATCGCTACTTGAAGGTCTATATTTTCTGGTTAGGTTCTTATTAACCACTGGACTAGATTCTGGAACCTCCCAATTTGCCATAACTCTTTTTTGGAGGGCAACGTGAAAAGGAAGTACAGGATCCTTCTGTGGACCTTTGTCAAGAATGACTGTTAGGTCGTCTTGCTAGAATGGTGGAGCAGGTCTGCCCCCATCCCAGGAAATCAATAACCCTAGTCATAAGCTGCCTACAAGAGGCATCAGCATGGTCTGCTAGGCCTGGCTTGCCAAACTCAAGCTCAGGTGATGTGTCAATCCCACTAGCGGTTTGGAGATTTTCATATACATCTTTTAGCCTAGACTCTTCTGAGATTAGAGCATCTGCAACATTTGGAGTGCCAAACTCTAAACCAAAAGGAGGAGTGCCCTGGTCCGATGGTGAGTTCCTCATAAATAAAGGCTAAGGATTTGAAAGAATCCTTCCTTGGCAAAGATCAGTATGATTGTTCTACTTCCTTTGCAATTACTGGTGTTTTTCAGGGCAAAGCAACCAACAGTGTTGAGAGCTTCGACAGTAATGGCGTCGATGGCCCTGGCGCCAATGGCCTCGCCGCCAATGGCATTGATGACTTTGACGATTTATGTGTCGATTTGGGTGTCGACGGAACCCTCGAAGGGCTTGTCCCTTGACTCAATGGAGTCTTCGACAGTTTCTTGTCATGTCGAGACCTCAACGGTTCTCGAGGGGTCTCCGGCATGCGTCCCGGGGTCGAGGGCACGTATGATTTGGCCTTTGCTCATTCTCTGTCGACTTTCGATGGCTCGACAGGAGCATGTCATTTTTCTTTTTGTTTCGAGGGGTTCGGGACCTTCTTCCAGAATATTTTGCGCATTTCCTGTCTGAATTCCTCCTACTGAGCTGCAGAGGAGGATTTGGTTGGACAGGTTACGCTTCTCTTGGGAGAAGATTCAGAAGAGAAGGAAAAGAAGGCGATCTATTGCGCCATTCTTCGATTTCCTCGATGAGGACGAAGAATGGTGCTCATGAATGTTTCTTCCATCTTTTCCTTTGATGAAAGAAGTCTTATGGACTCATTGGACGATCGTTTCTTCTATGGCGTCGTCAAAGGGGATTTAGGTGTACCCCGGTGTAAAATTTCCCTTTACGCTCTTTCAGAGCGTTACCAGTCATGGACTGACAGGCCTCACAGTCCGCCATCCTATGCTCCACGCCAAGGCACCAGACATACTCGGTGAGGATCTGTGAGGGATATCTTGGCGCTAAAGTCACTCTTAAGGCATTTTTTTAACCCTGTCTTCGGGGTAGATGGAATTTGAGATAAAGTCATTGTACTCGATCACAGTTCTGACAAGAACTGAAGCACTGCGTATTTTCTCGAAGCGTTAGCTCTTGGGGAAAATTGGAACTGAGGCTAACTGGAACTGTGCATGCTATATATACCAACGAGGGATATTGATTCAACACATTGGCGCAGAGGGCCCTCTGCCGAAAACATTTTTCGGAAGCAGCTGAAGTTGAAGGATATCCATCAAAAGATGAGGAATACATGGGAGGATACAATCCATTCGAAAGATTGAATTCTGACTACACCTTAGGCAAGGACCGTGGTCTCACTTTAAGAGTTTTTTCTTTTTGCGGAAGAAACAAAGAAATTGTGGTTTGCAACAAAGGGCCTGCAACTCGCTGACCAATCTGGCTGAAGTGATGGCCACCAGAAAGGATGTCTTCAATGTTAGCAGCCGCAAGGAACAAGAATGTAACATCTCAAAAGGAGCTGCCATAAGGAAGGTGAGAACCAGGTTCAAATCCCAATCGGGAACAACAAGAGGGATAGCCAGAAATGTATTTACAAGGCCCTTCAGGAATTGGGCCATAACTGGGATCGTGAAGAACAAGCCTTGATCCGGAGCCTTTTGAACACAGACAAAGCCACCAAGAATCCTTTGACTGTGGTGACCTGAAGGCCTGAAGCGGTTACTGACAGAAGGAACTCCATCACTGTAGTGGTGGGGCAAGAGAAGGTCATTCTTGCATTCCCTGCACCACCCCTCACATCTTCTCCACTTGCATGCGTACAGAGATCTTGTAGAAGGCTTGCGTGCAGCCAGCAGCACCTTGAGTACCTCTTCAAAGAGGTCCCAGTCATCACATCTCATCCTCTCAAGAGCCCATTAAGTAGGTTGAGGGATTCCGGGTTCGGGTGGAGTACTCTACCTTCCGACTGGGTTAGGAGACACGGGCGGCGAGACAACCCGGAGAGGTGGTGTAAGGAAGGCATGGTATCAACAGTAAGACAGACACAAGTGACCACAGTTCAAGGTTGTTTATTGAACTTTAATTGGGTTTGAAAAACGCCTATCTAATCCTAAATCTATTGACGTGAACGAGCTACGACCATCAAAAAATAATAACATAGTCCTAGTGGGGTCTTGTAAAAATAAAAGGGCCTATACTTATGAACAGATTGCCAATCCTTACCTCTAAATAAAAATAGTGTGGGAAACAGGGTTATGCAAAAGAAAAAAGTGTTCAAGAAATCATATGTCAGGATGCTTCATCATGAAACAAGGCGGCACATTCTAGCTTAGCACAGTCTGTGGCTTCTCTAGCAGGAGGGTGCATTTCAAAACTTCAACATCATGGCCTTCTATACCAAAGTCTCTTTGTCATTCAAAGTCTCTTCTTTCAGAGGGTCTGATGCAACAAACAAACAAGTTTGTTTCCTTTTAGTATTTCACATGTACACAAGTTTCTTAGGAATTTCACTGTTCACCCCGGATCCCCTTCCGCCGGGTTCAGATCCACTTTGACACTAAATCTTAAATCAGTCTCCCTCCGCGGGGATCGGACCAATCCATCTACTTGATCACAAACTTCTCTAACACAAAACTTTTCAATTCATCTCCCTCTGCCAGGCACTGAACAACTTTATCTACTTTGCCATCAACTTTCTTTACTCTATCAACATCGAAGACTTTCGATTGTGCACAGGATTTTGCTTGATCCGTTGCAGGACCACTTCGATTCACAATTCTTTGCCTTTCTCTCACTTTTGCCACCTCTAAGCTGGATACCTTACAGAGATCTTCGAATGAGCACACACGCGGTGCCGGACAACTCTGTCAAAGGGATCGTATCTTGGTTTCAAAGGTCAATCACTCATCTGCAGCTCAACTTTACTTGCATTGGTTATCACACACGTTTCCAACAATGTTCGTTCCAGCGCTTGCCATACAATGTTGCCACTTGCAACCTTTGATTCAAGGCGGACCGGCCTTGTGTCGATTTCCCCAACTCACCGGCTGTGTTGATTTTGGTGTGGCGTTGCTTTGTTCGTGGAGCCAAGGACAGTACCACGGCAGCTGGCGAGTCTCCCCGACTTGATTTTCGACGCAGGAGGGCCCCGGGTACCTCTGACACACAATGCAGGATTCTGCAGCTTGCTTTCCTGGTCTAACGCTTTCTATTCTCAAGGTTTCACCAAAGTGACGGTTCTTTGTTGAAACGGTCAAGGGCACTTCCCTCCGTACGATCCCCTTTTGTTTTGCCATCTTTCGTCTCTCGTTAAACTGCCATCTTGGAACTGCTGTTTCCTTGTGTGCTTTGCCTTGCACAGAATGTGCTCCACCTTTTATCCGTCTGGGGAAGCTTAATGGGAGTCAGGTGTGTGTGATGGTCAGTAATTGCCTGTTCAATGGATTGCTTTTCTCCCGCAGATTCCTCATCATGATAGATATCCATCTTCCATAATGTCTGCTGTTCGGAAACTTTTTCGTCAGGGGGCATAGTGGTCCTCGTCTCGGCCGTCGATCGTCAATCCATCTTGTCTGGCTCTCGATCACCGGCTCCGGACATGTCAGGCGTCGTATATATACCATGTCACTACGCCCCGTGGCTCAGTTCTTTTTCCGCACGCTTGCACGCTGCATCAGAAACACGACTCGAGTTTACTCGGCATTCTTATTGTACTTGTATGCTTTTTTTCTACAAAAACCTTGACGCGATGTCGTCCCACAGGGTTTCAGGCTGTTGCTGCAATTGCGAGGCCAAAATGTCCATTACCGACCCACATGACATCTGTCTATGGTGTCTGGGTGTTAGTCAAGACAGAGACGACCAGGCCGATTTATTGGTTTTGGCTCAGGGTTTACATGATGCCAGTGGTCTGGATACTTCTCCAGACATGGAGTGACAGCAAAAACAGCCCTATGTGTGGGATTCAGATCAGTTAAGCAGGTTTTTAGATCTTTCAGGAACAGTACTAGTGCAAACATGACTTTTCGTTCCGATCCTTCAAACATGGTTTTCCACCAATCATTTGCGAAGTAAGTTCGCCACTCCTCAATAAGTGGTCCAAACAGTTTAGTCCGTAATGAACGAAACTTTGGACAAAGTAAGGTCAGATGTTTGAAGGATCGGAACGAAAAGTCATGTTTGCACTAGTACTGTTCCTGAAAGATCTAAAAACCTGCTTAACTGATCTGAATCCCACACCTGCGTTGTCTCCAACAGATTTCTAGTCGAGCTATGAGAAAGCAAGAAATTATCGTGAACTAATCAAGGAATGTTGTGGGTTCTCATGATATGTTGTAATTATGAGCAAATATTTTAAGGGTTTTTCGAAACCAAAGAAAATAAAAAAAAAACAGCCCTATACCCACGCTAGTGTGAAGTTCAGGGAGCTGATTCACAGGGTAATTGACACCCTGGGGTTGAGGGTGTCCACTGCCCCTTTTCAGGGGTATGACCGTACCAACATTTTGGACGAGAGTCCCACAGTCCAGCACATTATGCCTTTCAACCCAGCCATTGTGGACCCGTTAGCCTTATTATGGCAGCACCCTTCTACCATTCCCCTGTGAATGCCAATTTCACAGGGAAGTATAGGCCGGCAAGAGGAGATCCTTCTTTCCTCGCCACACACCCTTCCCCCAGAAGGGTTGGTTATACAGGCTGCCACTGTTTCCACAAGGCATGCGGTATCTACCCCTAATCTGACTACGGACAGAGAGGAAAAAATGTGATGCTTTGGCCAGAAAGGTGTTCACTTCTGGTAGCTTGGCGCTCAAAGCCACTAACGTGGCGTGTGGTTTCACCAAATACTCGTTTGGTTTATGGAAGGCAGTAGAATATGTTGCTGAATATGTCCCTGAGGGTGCCATGCGGGACAGATTTTTACAGCTTGTGGAGGATGGGAAGGAGGTAGCCAAACAGTAGTTAGAAACGGGCCTGGAGGTAGCAGACTGTTGGCAGAGCAATGGGTCCAGCAGTTGTGATGAGACGCCAAGCATATCTTAAAACTTCTGGCTTCTCTCCAAATGTCCAAAAAGGTTGCTGGACAGGTCTTTTGAAGGTGAAATGCTTTTCGGGCAGAAAGTAGACGAATCCTTGGAGAAATTCAACAAGTCAAAATTGGCAGAAAAATTGTTGGCCCTAGCAGCGCAGCCAGCCAAACCTGCCTTCAGCTTTGCCTCCTGAGGTAGAGGCTATAGACGTTACATGCCCTATGGCAGGAAGGCGCAGCTCTCGCAAGCCAGGCAAGGGCAGAGGCGCGTCTCGCATCCCAGAATCGGCAGAGGGGCCTCTAGAGGCCAACAAGTAGCAGCAACGGTGGCAGGATCACCCGTGCCCTCTAAACTGCTTTGATTTCCCCTCCCACGATGCACCGGTTGGTGGACGGTTGGCAGGGCATTGGCCCCAGTGGCAGGAAATAACTTTGGATGCCTGGGCCCTGCCATTGATTTGGTGGGGTTATTGACTGCCTTTCCTGAAGAGGCCTCCAGACAGAATTGCCTCTGCACAGCGCGGGCGGGAGTACACGCCACCCTTCTTGCTGACGTAATGCACGCCACCCTGCTTATTCACGTAGTGCATGGCCACTGTGTTGTCTGTCAGGACAAGGACATGCTTCCCTCTGTTATCTGGTTTTGATCTCCGTCTGAGCCTATGCATTCATGGTCTTTGCGGCTGTTGCCCCTTAAAATAGACTTTTTGCTTGCGATCACGTCTGCGAGGATGGTTAACTAACTGCAAGGTTTGTGCTGCAAACCCCCATTCCTGAAGTTCTTTCGCGAGAAAGTGTCTCTTAAAGTCAGGCCCGGATCCCTCCCTAAGGTGGTTTCAGAATTTCATCTGTCTCAGTCTATTGATTTACTTGTCTTCTACCCTCCTCGCGGTTCCACCACCTTGATCCCAAGAGAGTGTTAAGCTTCTATGTCGCTCATAGGTCTGAGTTTAGGAAATCAGGCCAGTTGTTTGGTTAACAGACATTTCGTGGAAAAAAAAGGTCGACAGGACAAATGGTCGACACCATTTGGTCGAAAACCAAATGGTTGAATTTTTTTTTTGTTGGTATTTTCACTTTATTTTTTTTTATTTTTTTGGGGGGTCCCCCCTAACCCCCTTTTTTTTCTAAAAAAACCTTTTTTTCCCTAAACGAAAACTTAAAAAATATATATATAAATAAAAATAAAAATTCGACCATTTGGTTTTCGACCAAATGGTGTCGACCATTTGTCCTGTCGACCTATTTTTTTCGACGAAATGTCCGGACACCCAGTTTTGTTTGTAGCCCATTCCTTGTCTAGAAAAGGCCTTGTCATCACTGAACAGACCCTGTCACAGTGAATTATCTTGTGCATATCCAAATGTTACCAATCGGCAGGCAAGGAGCTTCTAGCGGTCATCAGGGCGCACTCGACCAGATGGGTCTCAGCCTCTTCGGCCCTCCAGGGAGGGGTCCCTGTTAGAAGGCTTCTGGTGATGGCTCTGGGATGACCATTTCTGTCTTAAAAATTTCTTTTGTGGGTCCACGCTGTTGGGGTGTATCCTTGTTAATGTTTTAAAGAGTGCTTAGCCGCCTCCTATGGTTTTTCTTCTGCAGTGTTCAATCGCCAAGGGAAAAATTTGGAGGAACTGAGTCACGGGGCATAGTGAAGTGGCATGAAATGCATTATTTACCGTAATAGCATTTCTGATGATTGTATCTGCTTTGATTCACATGCTGTGCATATAGTCCGACATCTAGTGGTAACCGCAGAGAATTGTATCTTGTCTTTTGAGGACCGAAAGGGGACGTTGTGACGTGTAGTGCTCCCATAAATCCTCACACGTCGAGGTCCCTCTGATTGTATTTTTTCTGCTGTGAGGGAGCCTTATGACTATCGTGAGCGAGTACAGAAAGAAAGAAGTAGTAAGACGTCTATGTTCCTTCCATCCGACCAGGGAGGAAGAGTGGGCGCATGCGAATCTAAGCAGATACAATCATCAGAAATTCTATTACGGTAAGTAATGCATGTCTTCTGATGCTTGATAATCTGCTTAGAATCACATGCTGTGCATAGACTAGCAAGCAGTACCCGGAGGTGGGATGTGAGAAGGAACTGTAGTGAAAAGATGTCTTAGTACCGCTTGTCCCACCTGAGAATCAGACCTAAAGTGAGTGTCTAGGCAATAGTGTTTTGTAAAGGTGTGTACAGAACTCCAGGTTGCCGCTTTGCAAATGGACTTGAGAGGAACATATGCAATGAATGCTATGGAAGCCCCCGTGCCCAGAGTAGAGTGTGCTCTAGGCTTGAAGGGCAGTTCGCTCTTGGCAAGTGTGTAGCA
This sequence comes from Ambystoma mexicanum, assembly GCF_040938575.1. Classification (NCBI taxonomy): domain Eukaryota; kingdom Metazoa; phylum Chordata; class Amphibia; order Caudata; family Ambystomatidae; genus Ambystoma; species Ambystoma mexicanum. Next base: position 265,060,880 of record NC_090934.1, read on the forward strand.
GAGTGTGATGCAGTTGACAATTCATTTAGAGATGGCTGATTTAGAGACCAGCTGCCACTGAAACGAAAAACTGGTTTGTTTTCCTTAGTAGTTTAGTTCTTTCCAGATAGTACATGACCGCCATGCGCACATCTGGTGTGTGTAGGCTTATTTCTGCCATGTTGGTAGGGTTCTGGAAGAATGTAGGCAGTTCTATAGACTGGTTCACATGGAACTTTGAAATGAATTTAGGCGCAAACCTTGGGTGAGTGCGCAGAACTAGCTTATCTCTGTGAATTGTGGCAAAAGGGTCTAGAATAGAAAGGGCCTGTAGTTCACTAACTCTTCGTATGGAAGTGACTGCTACTAGGAAGGCTGTCTTGTAAGTGAGTGCGTTTAGGCTTGCACTGTGCATAGGTTAAAAGGGAGACCCCATAAGTTTGGTTAACATAACATTTAGGTTGCATCCGGGAGCCGGGTTGGAAATGGGAGGATACATTTTTTTAACCCCTTCCATAAAAGCTTTAATTACTCAGATCTTCCACCAAGACACTTTCTGCTGGGACATAGTGCAAGCTGAAAGTGCAGCTAAGTGAACCTTAAGGGAATTGAATACAAGACCTGAGTCCAGCAGGTGAGTCAGATATACCACAATATGTGTAGGAGAACATTTAATCGGATTGATGCTCTTGGTATTACACCATATGACAAAGCGTTTACATATATTGGAGTAGCAATGTCTGGTGTTAGGTTTCCTTGCTTCTCTGAGTATATCCATGCATCTCTGAGGAAGCTGGAGATGTCCAAACTCTTAGGATTTCAGGAACCAGGCCGCTAAATTGAGAGTTTGCAGGCATGGATGGAGGGTTTCCCCCTTGTCCTGAGACAACATGTTTTAAGGGCAAGGCAGTTTCATCAGAGGAAAGAGACATTTCCATCAGATGGGAGAACCAGGGTTGGCGTGCCAATAATGGGGCCACCAAAATCATGGTAACTGGTTCCTGGTACATCTTGTGCACAATCATGTTGAGTAGGGGAGTTGGGGGAAAAGCGTAAACAAATCTCTTTGACCATGTTATCCAGAGGCCGTTCCCCTTGGATTGGTTCTGAGGGCACCTGGAGGCGTAATCTGGACATTGTGAGTTCTCCAGAGTTGCCAACAAGTCGATCTCTGGGAAACCCCATTCTGCGAAAAACGTTGGAGACAATGTCTTCGTGTAGTCACCATTCGTACTTTAAAGGCAGTGGGAAGTCGCGGCTGAGCACGTCTGCCAGAAGACTGAGTTTCCCTAGAATGTGTTGAGACAATAGAAACATCCTGTGTTTGAGAGCACCCTTCCAAATGTTCTGAGAAAGTTTGGACATCCCTGGAGAATGAGTGCCCTATTGCTTGTTCATGTAGTACATGGCTGTGGTGCTGTCCGTGAGGACCAGTACTTTCTTTCCCTGTAGCTGCGTCTGAAAGGCTTTCAGTGCTTAGAACACCGCTAGTAGCTCCAGCAGGTTTATCTGGTTGGAAGCTACCGCTGGGGGCTAAACCCTGTGCGCCGTCTGTTGAAGAAGGTGAACCTCCCACCCCGTGAGGGATGCGTCAGTCATGAGAGTGGCTTCTACTGCGGGGGTGAGGAAGCCCCCCCCGACCACCATCTCAGAGAGAGAACGAGGGCTACCGAGACAACCACTAGATCGTCCCATAGTCTGCTGGACTGACACCATCGGCTGTTTAGCCACTCTTGCATGGGGCGCATGCGCAAACGCGCGTGAGGAACCAAGTAAATGCAGAACACCATCATACCTAAAAGTCGCATGGCCTTGCGTACCGTCACCTCGCGACCGGCTACATACTGAGGGATCTGAAATAGCATGTTTTGAACCCTCTCGTTGGAAGGGAAGACAAGACCGTCTTCTGTCTGAATAAGAGCCCCTAGAAACTGCTTGACTTGGCTGGGGTCGAGGCTGGATATTTTCTCATTTATGGAGAAGCCCAAGCTGAATAAAAGGTTGACCGTCCTTGAGTATTTGCTAGGCATGTTTCGTAGGAGTCCCCTGTTATGAGCCAGTCGTCGAGTTAAGGATAAACTGGGATGGATTGACTGCGCAGGTGAGCCTCTACCACTGCCAGTACCTTTGTAAATACCCTTGGGGCTGAGGCAATGCCGAAGGGAAGGACTTTGAACTGATAGTGCTTAACCTTAGGTACTTTCTTTGTGCCGGCAATATTGAAATATGAAAGTATGCTTCTTTCATGTCCAATGGTGCCATGTAATCCCCCTTCATAAGAAGATTAATTACTTCTTGCAACGTCACCATACAGAATTTTTGGGGTTTGACAAACTTGTTCGCTGGGTGCAAGTCTAGAATAGGGCGCATGGTTAGATTATTTTTGGGTACAAGGAAGTACACTGAATAAATACCCTTGTTTACCTGTAGAACGGGGACAACTTCGACAGTGCCCTTTTCCTGCAGGATCTTGACCTCTTGTAGCAGGATCTTGAGGTGTTCCGGTGTCAGGCGCCTGGATCTTGGAGGTCTGTACCGAGGTGGCCGGCTGAACTCGATACAGTACTCGTGGGTGTCGGTCTTGAGCACCCACTGGTCCGATGTGATCTCCTCCCATGCATTTAGGAATGATGTTAAGCGTCCCCCGACCGGGGAGGCATGGAAAGGGACCCGGACGTGAGAGCCATTTTTGACCAGAAGCCGGGGAGCCTCTAGGGGTGGCATTACGACCCCTTCCCTTTCCCCCGACGTTGTCCTCTGGTAGGGTAAGTACTGGGGGTGTTAAAACCTTGTCCCGAAGACCGATTGTTCCCTGAGCCATACTGATTATGTGGTGAAAGTTGATAGCTTTTCCCGCGAAAGGAGCAGCGCAAACTTCCCCCTCTGTTGAAAAGGTCTTAAAGTAATCTGACGAAAACGTTTCTCCACCCTGGGATTAACAGTTCTGGTTTGAGAGGTGTCAATAAAGATGGGCAATGCGCCTCTTGGAGGAATTGAGAATGGGAATAGCTTGGCTAGCCGGAGGCTTTTCTTTTAAAATGTCCTCCACAAAATCTGAGTCTACCACAGCCTCCTGTGTGGCTATTTGGAAGTGCTCAGCCGCCTTCCTAAGAATGGCATTAAATGCCATTTGGTCATCCACAGGAGAAGCCAGACGCAGAGGGGGAGATGATGGAGAGTCAAAGCAAATGGCATCCGGGTCCGGGGAGGGTGTAGGGGATAGCCATGGTGGGTTCTCATCAACCGGTAGGTCATCTCCTGATCCGGGGTGTCATTATGAGGATCATCGAAAAGATCATCCCTGTGTGCATAAGGGTCATGTGCATAAGGGTCAGGAGGAACCTCTTCAGGGTGTGAAAGGTCGAAGACCTCCTCATAGAGAGGGTTTGAGGTCCTCTGGTATTTATTTATTGTGGGTACATCATAATGGATCTCCTCACAAGACCTATTTGGAGTGAACCGCTCTGAAAAAATCTACAAATGTTTGTAGCCTGTTCATACAACCGTCACATCTCTTTAGTCCATTTAGATGACCCAGAGGTGTCTAAAGGGGGAAAGGACTCCTCTAGAGGATCCTGTAGTTTAGAACGTCGAGATTTTTTCTGTAAAGTCCTGTCACTCTTTCTGGCAGTCTGGCGTCTCCTTCGACATATTCTTGAACCTATCCCACCCTTCCGGGCGTCCTGATATGTCTTGCTACGTATCTTTGCGTTTACCAGCCGCCGAGACAATCTTCAGGAAGCTGTTGCTGATGCTCGGCGTTACGGGAAGGTGCTGAGGCTGAGCGGGCAGCTGCGTCGAAACTTTCGGCGCAACCAGAGCTTTAAGCATTGGGACACTCTTAGAAGGTGCGTCGACGTGGGTTTTGGTGCTGGCGCCCTTAGTTACAGAGTGCCCGGACGCATGCCGCTGACGCGGTTGCGGGGAGGGCTGCCGATCCTGCGAATCTGCGGGTGTCGCTGAGGAACCCGACACACCCGTTGGCGCCTTGGACCGCTTGGACTGAGAGGCCGCGACGGTACCAGGGGTTGTGTATTTAGTCCCATGTGATGTGGGTGCATCCTAGTCGCCGGGGTGTAACCTCCCCATAGCAGGACTTGCGTCGTGCCTATCGGGGTCGGGGAATGAGGTCTTGGAGCGAGTCTGGTCTGTTGTAAGGTCAATGGCGTCCGTGTCGGAGCCATGGCCGTCGCTATGGGCCTCATCACTTTCAGGGGCTGTGGCGGCAGGGGAGCTACCCTCGGCCTGCGACATCGCATAGGCTGCCCACCGTTTTACACAAAGCTCCTTTATGGTTTTAGGACGTAGGAGCTTACAGTGCCAACAGGACACCGCTGCATGATTGAGGTGGAGAAACTTATTGCACCGAGGGTGCTCGTCTTTCCAGGGAAATTTTCCCTTACAGGAAGGGCAAAATTTAAAGGGAGTCCTGTTCATAGCACAGGTAAACAAAAGGGACGACAATACCAAAGGGGCAAAGAGGGGCGAATGAAAGGCATTCTTAAAAGAAAGGAAACCCCCAGACCCCACTGTCCCTACTGTGTAGGCCGGCCAGAAGGCCCACCCACGCGGTTGACAGCTTCAACCGGAACGCCAGCCGTCGAAGTCTGTTATTCTGTCTTTGGCGGTGGTTCATTAATCGAAGAGGGGACGTATGTTGTATAAATGACCAAAGGGATTTTAACAAATTTGCAATTTAGGTAGAGCTCTGCATAAGGCGACCAGCTAGCTAGGCGGAAAAAAACAATCTGAGGGACCTCAATGCATGAGGATTTCTGGCTACACTACACGTCACGTTAGGGATAGTGTTAGACATGCTTATGCCAACGTCCCCTTTCGATCCTCGAAAGACAAGATGCAATACTCTGCGGTTACCACTAGATGTCGGACTATATGCACAGCATGTGATTGTAAGCAGATTAACAAACATCAGAAAAATACGATGATCGAGAGCCAGACAAGACAGATCGATGATCGACGGCCGAGTCGAGGTCCACCTCGCCTCCTGCCAAAAAAGTTTCCGAACAGCAGACCTGGAAGATGGATATCTATTATGATAAGTAATCTGCGGGAGAAGAATCCATAGAAAGAAGATTACGGTAAAGTAATTTCTACACCTCGCCTGACCATTGTATTGGGACACGTCAGGTATACAACTCGGGTGTTAAATCTGTTTTCTTTTATCACTGGCTGTCCGTGGGAAAGTGTTTGTGTTGTAAAAAGGGGAAGAGGGGGGGCAGGAGGGAAAGTTCCTAAATATCCTACCTGGAAGGATGGGGTAAGTGTTTTTCAAGGAAGTGGACACCACGTCTCACCATCCGGTGTCCCACTCCCATGCCCTGAAGACTCCTCGCCCAGGTGATCCTCCCGCACTGGTCCACCCACAGGAACTGGATCCAAAAGCGATGGCCGTGTCCTGGACACCTGGATGACAGATCCCTGGGGACTAGTGGGTGAGACACCTTCTGGTTTCTCACAGTGGGCAGATGGTCAAGTCTAGAAGGTCTGAAAACGATTTCCTCCTCGCCCAATCCGGGGCGTCCAGGATCAGGGTTGCTCAAAACCTCCTCAGTATCCACAGGATGACGAGAATCAGAGGGGAGGCATAGTGGAGAGGGAAGAGCCAGTTCACAAAAAATGCATCCCCTAGTGTGCTGTTTGGTGGGAATTCCTCAGAGCAAAACTGTTTGCACTTCCTGTTGGACTCTGTGGCAAACAGATCCACCGCTGGCATACCCCAGCAAGAGAAGGCCGGCCAGGACTTCCTGGCACACTTCCCACTTGTGTGAGACCGTGCAGTGCCTGCTCAGAGCATCCGCCAAACTGTTCTCTGTCCCCGCCAGATGAACTACTGAGACCGAGATCTGGTTCCCCAATAGCCAGAACCATAACCGCATCACCTCTCTGCAGAGGGGAAGGGAGCGCAGGCCACCCTGCTTGTTCAGGTAGTGCATGGCTACCGTAGTGTTCGTCAAGATCAGGGCATTGCGAGGGGTTGGTAATGCAAGGCGGTCACCTGCTTGTAGTTTTCGCAGTATTTGACATTTTATTAATGATAGAAAAAGCAAAGAAAACCTAACTAAGCCTACTCTACCATGGAGTTCCCTAGTCTAGGTTCTAAGGGAAAATCTCCAAGCATACACAAAACTGGCCCTTACACTAAACAAAACATTCAAAGTAAATCATAAACAACATAAATAAACAATTACCAAATAACCAGTGACTTGGATAACATGAACTTGTCCTGGGTAGATCCCTTTTCCTGGAATGTCCAAAGTCAAACTCTCACAATCAAAAGTAAAGTCTTGAACCAGCTCTTGTAAGTTCCAAAATAAACTAAAGTTCACCCAAACATAAATCCACTGGTAACAGTTCTTTCTCTGTTTGAAAACGGCACCAATTGTAATCCTGGATAACCTCCTTCCAGAATAGACTTGACAAGTTTAAAACAAAAGTACAACTTCTGCTTCAACAACTGTCCAGCTTTTTGTAACCTATGCAGCGTCTCTGGTAATACTGGTCAGGATGCTTCTTCTAAGGAGGTTGCTTTCCTCTTGGCAACTCGCTTTTGCTAATTGCACTTTGAAAGCAGACTCCTTTGCTTCAATGTACTACTGCTTCAACCACCTTCAATGTAATGTTTTCTGACAATATTATAGACAACCACAGTTCTGTTAGTTCTACTGCAACATGGTACTTTGAGGATTTATTAGACAACTTAAAGACAAGACTCTTCGACCTCTGCAGGTAGGCAAGGCATTCTTTCTTCCTACGCCACAAGACGAACCAGTTACTTACCCTTGGCGGCGTTCTTTCGACTGGATGTTTCTCCCATGTATTCCTCATCTTATGATATGATATCTTCCATCTAAAGCTGCTTCTGAAATGGTTTTTCGGCAGAGAGCGCTGTGCGTCGATACGGCCGACTCCATGTCCCTCGATGGCTTACATCCCGGAGTCGACGTCATCGTCGATATATATATAGCACGCACATCGTCCGTTGGCTTCAGTTCTGATTTTACACCTTCCTCATTCAGAATTACCAGCATCAGTTAATCCTGGACAGTACTAGACTCTGAAAGAGCGTAAAGAGTAATGTCTGAAAATTCTACAGCGGGGTAGTTTGGGAAGGGCGATGAGGAAAAGGTGGGAGGAACATCCAGTCGAAAGAACGTTACCAGGGTTAAGTAGCCTATTCTTCGAATGAATTGTAGTTCAGGGGCAACGGGTTTGTCCTGGAAGCAAGACAACGCAGCACAACACAGGTTTGAATCAAGATACACCTACAAACCACTCCTGGCATTAAGCATGTTATAAATGAACAATTATAATTGTGTCCTCCCATGTATTACCCATCTTATGATGGACTCCCAAAGCAGTGTTATGTTTTGGAGGAGGGAGTAAGAATGTTCAGTTTTAATGTTTGTCGTGGATTGAGCACAAGACCGCTTTCCCAAAACCTCATTCCTGGTTAGAGGATGAGTTAAGACAGTAATGCTTTGTGAAAGAGCTCTGTACTAGACTCTGATAGAGCGTAAAGTGTAATGTCTGGAAATTCTACAGCGGGGTAGGTTGGGAAGGGCAATGAGGAAAAGGTGGGAAGAACATCCAGTCGAAAGAATGTCACGTTACCAGGGTTAAGTAGCTTGTTCTTCGAATGGATTGTAGTTCAGGGGTAATGCGTTTGTCTTGGAAGCAAGGCAACGCAGCGCAACACAGGTTTGAATCCCGATCCAGCGCTTAGAAACCACTCCTTGTATTAAGCGCGTTATAAATGAACAATTCTAATTATAATTGTGTCCTCCCATGTATTCCTCATCTTATTATAGACTCCCAAAGCAGTGTTAGGTTTTGGAGGAGGGAGTAAGAAATTATAAGTTACTCACCGAAGTGACTAACATATTCTTAGTCCATAGTCCCCTTTCCTCCATACTGTATGGGCGTCCCTTCCAAGGAACGGGAGACAGAACCTTTTTCACAAGAAAAAACCTCCTTCCCCTTTAAACTTAGAGGCGCGTAGGGGTGCGGCCGAGGGAGCATGCGCTGCCCTGACTCCGCCCTCCGGCGCCACACTTCAGTCCCCATTGACGTGTCGACAATAGATTTAACAATGGCTAATGACACCAGAATTATTAGGGGGGGAGGTTGGTGGGACTTATGGAGGAAAGGGGACTATGGACTAAGAATATGTTAGTCACTACGGTGAGTAACTTATAATTACTCTTACGTCCCGTCCCCTTTCCTCCATACTGTATGGGCGATTATAATTGATTGTAGGCCCAGGGGGAGAGGAGACCCTCCTTAAGCAAATAGGTTCCTGAGAACCGCCTGTCTGAAAGCCGCATCAGATCTAGAGCCGTCATCCAAACAGTAATGCTTGCAGAAAGCCGAGGGAGAGGCCCAAGTGGCTGCCCTGCTTATGACTTGCCATGGGACATGTCGCTGGAATGCGATGGCCGTTGCCTTGTCCCTGACTGCGTGGGCATGCATGATGGCCGGGAGCGGCTTGTGCTGGCCCTCATACGCTTCTTTAATGGCAGAGACCATCCAGCGGGATATGGAAGCCTTAGAGGCCTGATAGCCTGGCCTTGAGCCACCGAAACTGACAAACAGGGCACCCGACTTGCGGAAGCTTTTGGTCCTGTCCAAGTAGAATTTTAGGGCACGCCTGACATCCAGGCAGTGCAGCACTCTCTGTGCTCCGTCCTTGGGATCGGGAAAAAAAATGGTAAGGATATTTCCTTGTTCAAGTGGAAAGCAGACGGAACCTTAGGCAGAAATTCCGGGTGTGTCCGCAGGACTACTTTGTCCTTGTGAAAGGTAGTATATGGTCACGAGCAACCAGCGCCTGGATTTCGCCGACTCTAAGCACTGAGGTGAGGCCAACTAGTAAGGCTGTCTTGATGGTGACCAGCCTGATGTCCACGGACGCCATTGGCTCGAACGGTTTCTGCGCCAGGGAGCCCAAGACTATGTTAAGGTCCCACAGAGGGTGCAGTCTCTTGACGGGCAGGTAGAGCCTTGCTAGCCCCGTCAGATGTTACTTGATGATAGGATTGGAGGCGGACAAAATGCCTTCCTCTGAGTTCCTGTAAACCCCAATGGCTGCAAGGTTTGTGCGGCAGGAGTCCACCTGCATGCCTGAGTGAGCGAGGTGCGCCGAAAAGGAAAGCACGTCATCCATGGTGCACACCAGAGGGTCGATTTCCTTGGAGTCTGTCCAGTGGCAGATTCTGGTCCATTTGCTATTGTACTGAGCCCTGGTAGCTTTGCTCCTGGCGCCCTTTATGATCTCCAGATTGGCCTGTGAGAGGCTAAGGTGCCGAAGCGTTACCTGCTCAGGTACCACGCTGTGAGGGCTAGTTTCTCTGGCGCAGGGTGGATGACCCTGCCCCCCTGCTGTGCCAGCAGAAGTGCTGGACCCGTCGGAAAGGGGGATCAGGGGCACTTCTGAGACGCTGAGGAGCACCAAAAACCATGGCCTGGCCGGCCACCATGGAGCTATTAGAATGATGAGGAGTTGGCGAGACTCCTTGATTTTGCAAATTACCTTGTGAATCAGGGGAGTGGGCGCAAAGTCGTAGGCTTTCATGCCGGTCCACTGGAGGTGAAATGCGTCTCCCAGAGAGCCGGGGGCCTGACCTTGCCAGGATGCGAACTGGGGACACTTCTTGTTGTGCCAGGTGGCAAAGAGATCCACCTGGGGGTGACCCCACCTGTTGAAAATCTCCTGAATAACGAGGTTGTTTACCTGCCACTCGTAGGTGTCCACTCCCAGCCTGCTGAGCCTGTCCGTTTCCAGGTTGGATTTACCCGGGAGGTGGACTGCCGTGAGGTAAATGTCGTTTTCCAGGGCCACTCCCAGATGCTGATCGCCAGACTGCACAGAAGAGGGGATCTGGTGCCTCCCTGCTTGTTGACGTAATACATGCTAGTCGAGTTGTCCGTCTGGATGAGGACAACCTTGCCCCTGAGAAGTGGTTGGAATGCCCTGAGTGCACGTGGACCGAGAGTTCGTCCAGGGTGGCTCCCCAGCCCTCGAGTGAGGAATCCATGGTGATGGAGGCCCGCGGAGTGGGCGGCCGGTAGGGCTTGCACATCCATAGGTTGCAGTCCCTGGACCACCTAGTCAGGTCCGGGTGGAGAGATGGAGGGATGTTGATCATCTCGGATTGAGAGCCCCGCTCCTGGTTCCATGATACTGCAAAGTGCAGCTGAATCCTCCTCATCCTTAGTCTTGTGTGTGGAATGGCTAATAGGACCGCAGCCAGCAGACCCAGGAGATGGTGGTACCACCATGCCGAAGTCACTTCTCTGCTGAGTAAGTGGGTGGTGACCCTCTTGATGGCCGAGATCTTGTCCTCCGACGGAAATACCTTCTCTAAGCATGTGTCCCAGATGAGGCCCAAGAATGTCAGAGTCTGCGTAGGCTGCATCTGTGACTTCTTGAGATTGAGCGAGAAGCCCAGATCGTATAGTGTGTTCATAAGGGCATGGGAAGTGTGGTGAACCGCTTCCGGAGATGTAGCCCTGACGAGTCAGTCATCGACGTATGGGTAGATGTGGAGACCCTGCACTCTGAGGAGGTCCGCCACTGCATTCATGAGCCTGGTAAAGACCCTGGGGGCCGAGTTGAGGCCAAAAGGAAGGACCTTGTATTGAAAATGGTAGCCCATGATCCTGAACCGTAGGAAAGAATGATGGGGCTGCCAAATAGGGACGTGTCCTTCAGATCCAGGGAGCACATCCAGTCTCCCTTGTCCAATGACTCCGCTATAAAAGCTGGAGTAACCATCTTGAATTTTTGGAGGGGTAAGGAGAGGTTGAGGGTGGAAAGGTCCAGCACAACTCTCAGGCCCGCCTGGTTCTTCTTCTGAATTGCGAAAATCCTAGAGTAAAAGCCAAAGCCTCGCTGGGAGGCTGGGACTTCCTCCACTGCCTGGCTCTCTACGAGCGACCGGATCTCCGCCAAAAGAGTTGCTGTCCCAACCTATGGTAGTGGAGGGGCTGAGGGAGGAGAGGCTGGGATAGGAAGACGGTACCCTGTGGATACTACAGATAGGATCCAGGGGCCGCGAAATTCTGGTGCCAGAAATGTGCTTGGAGAGCAAGCATGCCCCCCATCGGTGACACGTGGACCCAAAGAGGCGTGTCATGCCTTCTTTCCCTCAGAGGCTGTCGCTGAGGAGGGGGACTGGAAAAAGCCCTTATCCCCCCCCCTTTTTGTTGCTTGCGCCGGTTCTGAGACGGCGAGCGGTCCGACTGCCTGGATCTGCATTCCTGGAAGCCGCGGAACCCTCCGTATGTACGACCTCTTTCTGAGCACTGCTGAGATTGAGTGTACGATTTGGGTATGGTTTTTGTAAGGATGGGTAAAGACTTAGCTGTTTGTGAGCTGTTTTTCTTCTTGTCCAGCTCTTTGTCCGTAGAGGAGTGGAAGACGCGCCCCCCCCCCCTTCGAACGGTAGATCTACTATGCGTTCCTGGACATCCGGGTTGAATTTTGTTGCCCGGAGCCAGGCTGTTCTTCTCATGTTCGTGGCAATACAGATGGCACGGCCTGAGGTATCAATATGGGCTACTGTGGATTCCATGAGGTCATTTGCCACCAGCTTGGCCTCTGCTAGCCCCGCCTTAAAGCGTGATTGGCTCTGGGTGGGTAGTTCCGGGAGGAAGTCCGCAATTTCCCACCATAATCTTTGGTTGGCGGCTGCCAACATGGCATTGGCGTTGGCTTGATGTAGATGTAAAGAGGCGTTGGAATAGAGTTTCTTGCCATACGCCTCCAAGATCTTCTCCTCCTTGCCTAGCAGCGCCGCAGAGGAAGAGGCAGAGGACGACGGGGGATTGGAGTATAGTGATGCCGCAGCAATCACTGAGGAGTGTGGCTGATGATGGGCCAAAAGCAAGAGTATATCCCCCTCCATCTGCCTGTAGTTCGCATCCAGGCGTCGATTGGACGGCTGGGCTGAGTAGGGTTTGAGCCAAACCTGCTTGGCCAGTGAAACTACATTGGTCTGCATTGGAAACCCCAATTTGGCAGAGGGGTGTTGTGTGAGGACTTCTGCCAGAACCCCCTCTGCTGGCTGCTCGGGTTGGGGTAGGCCCAGATACTCCGCCAAGCCAGCAAGACGTTCGTGGAAGGCCCTGGCTGAGGATGGCGTGTCCGGATCCTCCTCCTCATCCGTTTCCTGTGGATCTGGAGGATCCTGTGGAGGAGGAGTAGTTGGCGCCGGAGGCTGGGGTACAGGGAACGCGGCGGGAGGCTGAGGAGGAGGCGGCGGAGGCAGCTGTGGAGCCAGAGGAGGCGGCTGCACCGGGGCCTGCGGGGCCAATGGAGGCGTCAGTGGTGCCGCAGGCATGGCGGGAATGACTTCCCTGATGGCGTCCTTGAGGAGAACGCCCATCCGAGGTGACTTCATGAGGCCGAGGAACCTCTCAAAGAAAACCTCCTCACTGACTGAAGTGGTGGCAGGGGGTGCTGACGGGGTAGCGGGAGGCTGCTGAGGCCGCTGCATACCCTGCCCATACATACGTATTAAGAGGGGTAGGCTGTAGGCCACGCACCTGGTAGAAGCCAGTCCCACATTGACACTCGTTCTTCGCCGTATTCCTGAAACGGCGTCGGACGGGCGCCTCTTTCTGGTGCGGCGGCCATTTGGTTGGGCTGCCTGCCACGTGCCTGCGACGTGTTGCCTGGCCCGATGTGCACGGCCTACTCCAGGACTCCTGTGTGTGGATCTCGAGGCCTACCCTGCTCCTCGGGCACAGGCCCAGTAGGTGTGACACCCTCGACCCGGGGGTCGGTAGAGCTGCGTTTATCCCCTCAGCAATGGTGCCGGTACAAGGGTGAAGACCTGGTAAAAGAACCTTCCGATCCCTCAACACTCACCGGGAGGATCCGAGGACCCCTCGGCCCGGAGGCCGGTAGCTGCAGCAGCCTCGGTGCAAGCACTGGTAGAAGGACCTGACCGGTCCCTCCCGTGCGGGAGAGTCCCTGGGAAGGAGACTCCCTTGCGGGGTGCGATGGAGAATATCTTCCCTACCTTGGGCCTGGCTCGATGTTTCACAAAGTTCTTGAGGTCCTCTGAAGGTGACTTCTGGAAGAGCTCCGTCCATCTGACTAGTTTGTTCTTCGGCGCTTTCGAGGACAGCGAGCCACACGCTGAACAAACTTGCCAACCATGGTCTCGGCCAAGGCGACGTAGGCAGACAGCGTGGGGGTCTGAAGTTGGGAATAGCCCATAGCAGGCTGGACACCTGCTGAACCCTGTGGAAGTCGGCATGTGCCGGGGAGGAGCGTGAGGCCTGAGGACTGAGTACCTAAATGATAAAAAGACAAAATAGAAGACAAAGAGAAGAAGTATCCGCGCGTGGAATTACATGGCCGAAGCCAAATCCAGGAGCGCTGGTGAATTTGGCCCGTCCCGTCGGCGCGGAAAAGGGGACTGAGGTGTGGCGCCGGAGGGCAGAGTCAGGGAAGGGCATGCTCCCTGGGCTGCACCCCTACGTGCCTCTAAGTTTAAGGGGGAAGAAGGGTTTACTGGTGAAAAAGGTTCTGCCTTCCGTTCCCCGGAAAGGACGCCCCTACAGTATGGAGGAAAGGGGACGGGACGTAAGAGTATGTTCAGTTTTAATGTTGGTCATGGATTGAGCATGCTTTCCCCAAATCCTCCTTCCTGGCTAGAGGATGAGACAAGTGTGGATGGTAGGCCAAGTGACTGCCACACAAATGTCTTTTATAGGCACCCCTCTTGGGAAAGCAGATGATGTTGCCAAGCACCTTTTGGAGGGGGCTCTTAAGCCTTCTTGGGGATCTTTACCAGCCAATCTTTAGCATTCAGAAAAGGCAAGAATTATCCATCTCGATAAAGTTTGTTTAGTAAGTGGAAGTCCCAGTTTGTGGCCATTATAGCCAAAGAAAAGTTGGTCATGCTGATGTATCTTCGTCATCTGAGAAATGTAAAAGCTCAAGGCTCTTCTTGGATCGAGCCAATGTAGCCTTTCCTCTTCCTTGCCAGAGTGAGGAGGGGGATAGAAAGTTGGAAGCACAATTTTCTGTGCTAAATGGGAATCCGACACAATCTTTGGGGAAAAAGAAGGTTTAACCCTAAGAACAACCTTATCCTTGTAAGAAATTAAGTGCAGACTTACTAGATGAGGCCTGCAATTCACTTACCCTGCTGGCTGATATTAACACAACTAACAGAAGGGTTTTAAATGTAAGCAGTCTTAAACGGACATGAGTGAAGTGGCTCAAAAGGAGCACACATCAGGAAATGTAATACCAGATTAAGATCCCAAATTGGAACTTGAAAAGGTGTAGGAGGGAACACATTAGTGAGCCCCATAAGAAACTGTATGATCAATGGCATTTAAAAAAAAATACTTCCTCTGAGGTGTGCTTCAAGATTGAAAGTGTATTAAATTTCAATCCCATGCTCCCTCCCTGCTACCGTGTGGGTACTTAGAAACACAATTCACATGTTGTATAAGCGCCTAACAAATGCACAATAAAATAAAAATGAATAAAAAATAAATCTGGAGCCGCAGGTTAGCCAAATGTAACACAAAAGACAACACCATAGGTGTATTGCATTGAAAAGGGTCCACATCTTTTTCACTACACTTGCTGCATAATTTGTTCCAACGGCAGCGGTATAAGGATTTCGTTGCTGGCCTTCTGTAAAGCAAAATCTCCATTACGTTGTTCGGGAGTCCCAATCCTTATATTGCAACCTCTCAGAAACCATGCGTGAAGGTTGAGTGTCTTGACCTCTGGATGGAGAACCCCGACCCTACTCTCGAGGGAGAAGGTCCTCTCTTTGCGAAAGATGCATTGGAGGGCAGATGGACATGTCCAGAAGGTCCCGGTAATACGTCCTCCTGTCCCAATCCGGAGCGATGAGGATCATGGATTTCCCAAACTTTCTCAACCTCCATATCACGTGAGGAATGATGGGGACTGGAGGAAACGCATACAGGAGTGGAAACTCCCAGTCCACGACGAACACATCTCCTCGAGCTCCTATTGGGGGAAATTGCCTGAAGCAGAACAGTTTGTACTTCTGGTTGACACTGGTCGCAAACAGATCCCCTTGAGGGGTTCTCCAAAGGGTGAGGATCTCTTGAAGGACTTCCTGAGCTAGTTCCCACTAGTGGGAGACTGTGGTCTGCCTGCCCAGACCATCCGCCGCCGTATTCTGCTCTCCGACTAGGTGAACTGCTGATAATTGTCCAGAACCAGAGCTGCATCGCCTCTCTGCACAGTGGCTGTTACGCTTACCTTGTCTCTGTGGGGGCGTTGGGGCACGGTTGTAGCCCTCCCAGGGGTGAAATGCGCCTTAGGGACGTGTTTGCCGTGTGGACACCCAGTGATCTTGGTAGTAGTTTCCCAGGGTCATGTACCTGCGTGGGTACAAAGGGTACATTGAGCACTGCTAGGTACGGTCCTGCGCCCCTTCCGCCCCCCCCCAGGATTTATTGTATTCCAGATGGGTGCCTGTCCCCAGTTGGCTCACCTTTTAGTAGAGTCTGTGGGCAATCCGTCCTGCTACTTCTGGCAGAGGTGCTTAATGGCCAAGAACCGAGTTCCTTCACTGGTCCCTTGTGGCCAGTAGTCCAGTCCAGCTACTGGTAAGTAGTGTTCTTATTCTTGTCTGTCTTCTTTTGCGTGTTGGTTTTCAGCCTTTCCTTGCTTGCCTTTGTATTGTGCGTCTTCTGTGATCTTTTGTTTGTTCCTCAACAAGTGAGTTATTGTCCGTACCTGCTGTAATCCTGTTCTTGCTCTTTCTCCCGTGTAGGTGACGGAAACCGCCCCCTGGAGCAGCCGGACACAGATGCTGTAACCGGAGCGATGAAGAACTGGATCCGTGGTTGCAGGTAACAGGTGAGTTCTATTGTAGCGTTGCGCGTGTGCTTTTAAAATGCAGTGCACTTCTTGTTGTTGCAATGCGCTAACCTTGTCTTCTGTTGCAGCGACTCGCGAGGAAGGATGCCATGGAGAGATGACCGGGCGGAGCGTCGGATTCCTGGGCGAGTATTTCACTGCTGGTCCTTGCGTTGGTAAGCATCACATGCTTTTGAATGCAAGTTAACACGAAGCACTGATTCTGAGGATGGGGCGGCTTATATAGCTGAGCTCCTTGGCCACGCCCATTAGCTTGTTCTGTCCGACATGCCCAGCCACCCTTGTCCCTTGCACGTGAAGCTGGGCCAAGAAGGCCACACCCAGGATCTCGGGAATTAGAGGCCTGGAAAATAAGTAAATGAAATATAGTAAACGCAAGGTCAATTCCCCACATGAGTTTGGTACCAAAGGGGCCAGGACAAAGTCCAGCCGGGCCCCCTGTGTCTGTGTGTTCCGAAGGGACACAAATGAGTCATTCCCCAGCATGGTCCCATGGCATCCACCATCCTGGGTATCTGTGTACATGATCCAGGGTGTGTGGTCGTGACAGCACTCTCCCTCAAGACCCCTCCTAAGGGTGATCCCCTCGCCGGCCCTGGTTTGGTCGGGTTATTGAGATGAAAACGTCTGATTAATGGTGGGGCGTGGACATGTTCACTAGGTTCCCAGGTTCGGTCTTGGGGTCCGTACCCTTTCCAATCAATGAGATAGTATAACTTGGATCGAACCAATTTGGAGTCCAAGATGTTCCTGACTTTGAATTCTGGTTCCCCATTCACTATTACAGGATCCGGTGGTGTGTCAATCCGTGTGCCAAACTGCACTGGTTTCAGGAGATAAACATGGACTAGAGGGTGGATTTGCATATTTGGTGGTAGGTCTAGTTTTACGGCGACAGGATTGATTATAGCTTTGATGGTGTAGGGTTCCAAGTATTGGGGGTGGAATGCCCGTGGGCCTTTCAGGGAAATATATTTGGTTGCCAACCATACTGTGTCTCCGACTTGATAATTTGGAGCCTTTTTTCGACGTTGATTCGCAAAGTATTTTTGTTTTTCTTTGGCCTTGGTTAGTTGTTTCGCAGCTTCCTTGAGAACCCAGGTAATGGTCTTATGTAGTGTCTTTACTGCCGGCATTTCCAATGAGTCAGGTGGGTCGAAAATGGATGTTTGTGGTTGTCGTCCATACATAATGAAAAAAGGGCTTTGTCCCGTACTGGTGTGTATAGAGTTGTTGTATGCATACTCTGCTAACCATAGTATGTCCTTCCAGGAGTCCTCAGATTGTTGCAGCATACATCTAATATATTGTTCCAGCGTTTGGTTGGTTCGCTCGGTCTGACCATCGGTCTGGGGATGATGGCTTGTGGATAGACGAAGGTCAATCTTAGCGAGTTTGCAGCACCTCTACCAGAATGTGGAAACAAACTGGCTTCCTCGGTCAGATATCAACACCGATGGAAAACCATGTAACCGGACTACTTGTTCCAGAAACACTGTGGCTAGCGGGTATGCAGTTGGAAGAACTTTCAGAGAAATTAAATGAGCCATCTTGGAGAATAAGTCTATAATGACTAAGATGGTGTTGTACCCGTTGCAGGAAGGGAGGTCCGGGATAAAGTCCAACGACAGAGTGTGCCATGGAGCGGGTGGTATCATCAGAGGATGGAGGAGACCTGCAGGGCTTTGTTCAGTGCGCAAACACCACAGGTTGCGATAAACCGGGCCACATGTCTCTGCCAGGTTGGCCACTAGAAGTTCTTTTTTATTTTGGCCAAGGTTTTGGTTATTCCCGGATGTCCTACCAATGAAACGTGGTAGCTTGTGATAATCTGGTTCTGTCGTTCTTTTTCAGGAATGTAGAGTCGCCCTTGATAAAATGGCAGATTGTCCAGAATGGTGTATTTTTCTCCTTTTGCCATCTATTCCTGTTTTGCTTTTTGATCCATAAGATGTTGGAGGTCGGATTTTAACTCATCCAAGGCGGAAGCCGCAGTAATCGTGCCTAGAATCCTTCCTTTTGGGATGATTGCCACTGGGTCTGGTGTAGCGAAAGCATCCTCATCCTTGCTCATTCGGGACAAGGCGTCTGCTTTCCCATTGCATACTCTGGGTCTGTAGGTGAAATCGTATTCAGCAAAAACACCGAAGTTGACGCGAGAACTGAGCTTTGCCGGTTTTCAGGTATTGCAGGTTAAGGTGATCCGTGATTACAGTGACTGTGTGTCTAGCTCCCAAAAGTTAGTGCCTCCCGGCTTTAAATGCTCCCTTGATGGCTGGGCAATTCTTTGTCGGTAATTGCGTAATTTAATTTGGGGGCGGTGAACTTGTGTGACCAGAACGGCACGGGGTGTAACTGTCCGGTATCAGGGTCCCGCTGTGATAGAACTGCTCCCATGGCTTTATTGGAGGCATCGGTTTCGACAATGTATGGAAGTTCAGGTCGAGGATGTCGCAAAATTGGTGCTGACGTGAACGCTTGTTTCAATTTCAGGAAGGCTTCCTCTGCTTCTGCAGACCAATGGAACTGCTGTTCTTTCGCAACAAAGAGGTGATTGGGTGGACGATATAGGAAAATTCTGGGATGAATCGGCAGTAAAAATCATCTGCGAATCTGAGCATGCTCTGAACTCAGGCCAGTTGAGAATAGTGTCTACTTTGCCTGTGTCCATGCGTACGCCTCTGGGAGTGAGAACAAATCCAAGGAATTCATCTTCTGTTACGTGGAAGAAGCATTTTTCTAATTTGGCGTATAACCGATTTTGCCAGAGTTTCTCCAGGACTGCTCGGACGTGGATGACATGATCTTTTGTAGCGGAGTAAATTAAGATATCGTCTATGTACAGTAGTGCACAGACATCTAATAGCTCACGGAGGATGTCATTCATGAAGAATTGGAATGCTGTTGGGGCGTTACAGAGCCCAAAGGGCATTACCTGGTACTCAAAAAGGCCATATTTTGTGCAGAAAGCCGCCTTCCACTCGTCCCCCTTTTTAACTCTTACTAGGTGATAGGCCCCTCAGAGATCCAGTTTCATGTAGATGCGGGCGGCTTCTATAGCTAAGCTCCTTGGCCACGCCCATTAGTTTGTTCTGTCGGACATGCCCAGCCACAACTTGTCCCTGGCATGTGAAGATGGGCCAAGAAGGCCACACCCAGGACCTCGCAACTAAGAGGCCTGGAAAATAAGTAAACAGAATATAGTAAACCCAAGGTCAATTCCCCACATGCGTTTGGTACCAAAGGCGCCAGGACAAAGTCCAGCCGGGCCCCCTGTGTCTGTGTGTTCCGAAGGGACACAAGTGAGTCATTCCCCGGCATGGTCCCATGGCACCCACCATCCTGGGTATTTGTGTACATGACCCAGGGTGTGTGGTCGTGACAGTAGCAGTGTACCTACACCTCCTCTCTTGTTGAGGTAGTAATGGCCACTGTGTTGTCCGTCATTATCAGGACATTATGTCCCTTTACAGAGGGCAGAACTGCTTTCAGTGCTAGTCTGATAGCCCTCGGCTCCAAAAGATAGATGTGTAGTTTGGACTCCGATGGAGACCAAAGACCGCTGATTGTCAGATCTTTGGTGTGGGCTCCCCATCCCATGAGTGAGGCGTCCGTCACTACTGTTATCTGCAGCCACGGTTGCCAAAAGGATACTCCCTTCAGAATGTTGTCCTTGCAGGCCTACCACAGGAGGTCCTGTGCGACTCTGCTCGGAACCTGAAGTAGGTCCAACATCTTTCCCGAGAATTGGGACCACTGTTTCCTGAGAGCCCTTTGGAGGGATCTCATTCTCAGGTGAGCGTCTGGCACCAGGAAAATGCAGGATGCCATGAGATCGAGCGACCTCAAAAAGTCGAAAGCCGGAAGACGCTGGGCACTCTGGAATTTGGTGACCATCTGCAGAATGTGTTGAGCCCTCACCTCGGGTGACAAGGCTTTTCCCAAGGACGCATCCAGGATCGCTTCAATGAACTGGAGCCTTTGAGACGGTTTTATGTAGGACTTCTTGTAATTGAGGGAGAAGCCCAGTCTGTGTCAGGTTATGCTGAGGTATTCCAGAGTCTGTTCACGAGAACGAGCCCTGGTCAGCCAATCGTCCAGGTACGGGAAGACATGAATCCCCCACTCTGGAGACTCGCAGCCACCACCGCCATGAGCTTGGTGAAAACCCTTGGGCGGCGGTCAGCCCGAATGGCAGAACTCGAAACTGATAATGAGAACCGCCAACAGAGAAACTCAGGTACTTTCTTCGCTTGTGATGGATGGACAAAGCAAGGTAAGCATCCTGAAGGTCCAATGACACCATCTAGTCCTGGAGCTGGAGGGTCTGAAGAATCCGAGAAAGTATGATCATCTTGAACTTCCTAAGGAACTTGTTCAAGCATCTCAAATCCAAGATGGGTCTCAATCCTCCATCCTTCTTGGGGATTAGAAAACCGGGAGAGTACCACCCTATGTTCCTCTCCGTTACAGGTACTGGTCCTATAGAACCTTTTTATAGCAGGGTCAAAATTACCTGCACAAGGAACGGATCTGGAACCTTGAAAGAGCGTCTACCCGGTGAATGGTCCAGAGGTTTTTTTTTTTTTAGAAAGGGGGTCAGTAACCCTGGGCTACTGTTTCCAATGCCCACAAATCTGAAGTAATGCCACGTCATTCCTGCAGATGCTGTGAGAGTGTGCCTCCCACCAGGATATTGTAGGTTAAGGCCTCAGAGAGGTTTTGAGGTGGCTGAAGCAGCGGCTGATGGTAAAGTAGCAGTTACTTGGGCAGACTTTGCACCTCTCCCTCGTCCACCACGAGGGAATCATCTCTGACCCCTTTGGCTAGCCAGTCCTCTCGCCCCTCCAACTGAGGAGTAGACTGGGGTGAGAGGGCTGTGACTGTCGGAAGGCGCTCCGAGGCATTTGGCCGCGGCCTTTGAGGTCTGCAGCTTTTGCAGGCTTGTTGCCAAACAGCTGGGTGCTGTCAAAGGGCAGGTTGAAGAGCCTGGACTGCATGTCCGGTTCAAATCCTGACTTTCTCAACTACGCAAACCTGCATATTATCGTGCTTGCCACCATGGCTCTGCTGATGTCATCAGCTGAGCCCAATCCTGATTGCAGAGAATCGCACACAGCTTCCTTGATGTCTCTTACAATGTTTAAAAAGCTGTCTCTTTGTTCCCTTCCGGGAATATGATCAGCCGCCAAAGCCACACAGTCCCACAGGGTGAACTTGAATTTTGTTAGGGTGCAAATGGCATTAGCCGACTTGAGCGCCATGCTTCTTGCAGCAAATACCTTTTTTGCCCAGGCGTTAAAGCGTTTATTTTTATAATTTATTATTGTTTTGTAGATGTTGCTGCTTTAACAAATAAGATTTTCAGGTGTTGGGTGTTTAGATAAGTAGGCAGGCTCGCTATTAGGTGGCCTGTATTTTTTGGTGAGGTTTTTGTTTACTGCTGGACTGGACTCAGGAACCTTCCAATTTGCTATAAACCTTATCTTATCTGAAGAGCTATATAAAAAGGAAGTATTGGATCCTTTTGTGGACCTTTATCCACAATATCGGTTAGGTTGTCTAGCTCAAACGTTGCAGCAGGTCTGCCCCATCCCAGAAAATCAATGGCTCTAGTCATCAGATGCCTATAAGAGGCATCAGCATGGTCTGTTGGGTCTGGCTTGCCAAATTCCATTTCCGGTGAGGTGTCGACCCCACTAGCAGTTTGCAGATTCTCATACAGATCTAAGTCTGGATTCATTCTTCAGAAATAAAACTTTCTGGGATGCTGTGTCCAGTTGTAATCCAGATGGTGGAGTGTCATTGTCTGAGGGTCCGAAATCCTCAAAGATTGATCCTAAAGACTTGAAAGTCCTTTTTCAAGGACTCTTCGGTACCAATGCCGAAAATGCACATCTGTCTTTAGAAGATTTCCTTCTTTTGCGCCTCTTTGGAGCGGCCGGTACCAAGCTCGGTTTCTAACGAGAATGTTTATGCCTCTTATGCAAGCTTTTCTCGGTCTACTTCAATACCGAGGAACCCAAAGAATCAACTGAGGAAGGGTGAACCAATCTTCTGGTACTGGGTGGTTCTTTTCAGATCCTTTCCCACCTGGAGGTACTAACGTTTTCCCACGAGAAGCTAATAACATTTTCCCACGCAGAGATATCCGCAGGTGTAAGTGCTCTGGGGTTTCCCCCTAAACGGTCCTGTGAAGACCCCATAACTGGGGTAGCGGTCTTCAGCTGGGTACCGAGGACTGGTCCCAAAACATGTAACCCACATGCAGGTACGGTCTCCCTCTTAACGATGTTGGGCTTGTTTCTTGGTCCTTATGAAGTCTTCGGTATCAGTCCCAGCTGTGACATGGAAAGAAGAAGACTATGCAGAGACCTCGGGTGAATTCCACAGCAGAAGACACAAACTCACTGGGTGATTAGGCATCGGATGCAGGCATGATGTGGCATGATGTGGCATCGGCCACTGAGAATTACTTCCTACAACAGATGCATTGTTTGAATCCCGTAGTAAACGGTATACGTCAGAGGGAGGCACTGCAGTGAATGAAAAAGAAAAAATAGACCAATTACATGAGAAATAGGATGAACATTTAAAAGGTAACGCCCCAGAAAAAGGAAGTCTCGTAGGTCAGCAAATTTTGATCCATCCAGTAGGCGGAAAAAGCAGGAACTGGGTGTGGCCAGTTGGTGACGTAGGGGTGATGGGTGGGGCTGGCACGCGCAGGATCGCAATGCAACATAGTCTCACCAACGCAAACTTCTTAAAGGAGCAGCTATCTTTTTTTTCCTTCATATTTTATTTTGGTATTTTTAAACAAAAACAATAACCAATTACAACTTTGCGCAATGCGGTGCCCTCTCCTGCGATCAGGATAGAAAGTCGTTCGTCGGACATGCAAATACACTTTGATTTTCAGTCGGTCGTTGTAGGAATTTTGGGATCACAGGGAACAAGAGCAATCAGGAGTAACTCACCAAACCTTAGTCCGCTGATGATAGTAAGTGATTGATATAGGGTCCCCGTATGTCTGCAGGCCATGCATGTAATGGTAGAGTTCTGATGAAGGATGTCTCCATGTCGTGGCAGTACGCCACATCTTGGAGCCAATGTTGTGATGCAGATGGGCAACATCTCCCCCAGGTTATAGCTATGAGCCTTCGTGCGAGTACCAGCACCAGCATTAGTACAGCTAATCTTCTCCCCTGGGGTTTCAAGTCTTTAGTGTACCCCAGCATTGCCACCTTTGGGCTTCGTTCTAGTTGTTCTCCAATCATCGCAGATACCTTGTCTAGTACTTCAGTCCAAAATTGACTGATTGTCGGGCATTCCCAAGCTAGGTGGGGGAATTCTGCCGGGGATTCGCCACATCTCTCACAAGTCACTGATATGGATGGGCGTTGTCTGTGAAGTCTGGCTGGTGTGGTATATTTGATGTATTAAAATTAATCAGCTTGTATCCTGAGTTTAGAGAAACCTTTTGTGTCTGCCATAGTATGTATGCCCACTCATCTTCCGTAATCGTGCTCTCAAGTGTCTTTTCCCATCTCTCTTTTGGAGTTGACTGCCTGCGTGTAGTGCTTGTAAGTATGTCCTTATATATACTGGACACCAGCCTGCCCTCCCCTTGTGTTTGGATTACCCCATGGTGGAGTTGCCATGTGGCCGGTTGTGCTGGAAATGAAGGGAATAGTGATTTGAGTGCGTGTCGGAGTAGGAAATATATATTTCCAGAGCTGAATCAGCGCCCCTTTCTCGAGCTTTTTGGGTTGTCAAAAAGTTTCCCTCTATAAACAAGTCGTTCAGTGTGTCTAATTTTAGTCTGTCTGCCTATTGAAGGTATACTCTCTCCGTCGTTAGGGGCACCCCTGGGATGAATCTAGTCAGGGTGTCGGTGAGAACCTAACTGCAACACCACTTTTCTCTGCTAGTCTTTTCCAGATCTCATACGTAATTAATACTACATTTAGTGTCCCTGGTGGCACCTGGAGGTTCCCTATGATTGCCGCACAAAGGGGATTAGGTGTGAGCAGGGAGCGTTCAATTTGAACGTGAGGTCGGATGAATCGGGTGGCATACCTGTGTCCCAGTAACGCTCTAAGTCGGGTAGCGCAAGTCCTCCTTTGGCTATGGGTTGAATGGGGATTGTGTGGGCCACCCTGGCTGGTTTTCCTGCCCAAATCAGCTCTAGAATTAGGCTATGCAAATTTCGAAAGAAGCTTCCTGACAACAACAGTGGAATGTTGACGAACAGGTATAATAGCTTAGGCAGTATGACTATTTTTACTATCGAGACAAGGCCCCATAGTGTGAGCGGTAGGTGTCGCAACAGTGTTATTTTATCGCAGACTTTGTCCATCACCTTCCCATAATTATCTCGGAAGAGCTCTTTGTGATTTCACGATAGCATTACCCCCAGGTATCTGACTTTTGTGGACTCCCAACGGAACTTGAAGTCATCTCCATACTCCACCGTGGCAGCTGTCAGAGGAAACAGAACTGACTTATTGTTGTTGATTTTTAGCCACAAGAAGGCCCCGAACATGAGCACCTCCCTCATCACTGGGTTGAGGTACCTTACAGGGTCGCTGATTAAGAAGGCCACATCATCAGCATATAGCGATAGGATCAATTTATGCGGACCTAAGGTGAGCCCTTTTTCCATATGCTTAGTCCTAAGGCTCATGGCGAGGGGCTCCATTGCAAGGGCGAACAGCAGGGCTGACAGAGGGCAGCCCTGTCTGGTCCCTCTTTTTAGTTCTATGTGTGCCGACTGTACTTTGCCTAGTGTAATGTTGGCTATGAGGTTTTTGTAAAGGAGGGAGATCAGTTTCAAGAAATATTCTCCTACGCCCAGCTTCCACAGTACAGCAAAGAGATATGGCCATTCGACAGAGTCGAAGGCTTTTTCTGCGTCAACGAGGCCTGGTACTGCCTTGGTGGATGGGGTTAGCGCCTCGATGACACTGAAGATCCGTTGAATGCCGAATGTTGTGTTCTGCCCAGGTATGAATCCTGCCTGGTCAGCTAGCACCAGTCCCGGCATCACTGGAAGCATTTGTTTAGTTAGGATCTTGGCTAGTATCTTATTGTCTACGTTTATTAATGAAACCGGCCTGTAAGAAGCACATTCCTCAGGGGGCTTCACAGGTTTGTGAACTAAAATAATGCTTGCTTAGTCTGGGGGGCAGGGACTCTTGCTATTGCTTCTTCATACACCGTCAGCAGGGTCGAGGCGAAGGCTTTATAAAATTCCCCTTTAGGACCGTCAGGGCCCAGCGATTTTGACCCCAGCAGTTCTTTTATTGCTGCCTGTATTTCTTCGAGGGTAATAGGTGTATTCAGAGATTCTCTCATTTCACCCTCCACCCAAAAAGTTATATCTCCCCCAGATAGTCCTGGCAGAGCTTCAGGGTCATTCAGGGATTTAGGGCTGTAGAGGTCTTGATAGAAGTTGCGAAACACTTCTACAATTTCACCCTCAGTATGTGTAACGCTCACCTGACTCCCACGGAGGCGCTGGCCTGGTTCGCGCTGCTGTGACCTCTTCTAAGGTGATGCGCAGGGTTCGGAAGACGGACTGGACCGGGCCCCCAAATCTGGCTTGTCTGGCTCGCAGAAGTATCCTTCTGTAGGCGAAAATAGGGGATTAACGGTCTGCGGGGTAATGCAATCGGCCTACCACTTTCCCCTCTCACCCTCCTCGAAACCTTTCTGTGATTCCCCGTAGCGTCTCACCTTAGGGTCTGGAAGGACAAGCTCTCCATCCTGCTTCTGATGCAGGGGCGCGTTGGTATCCAGTTACTTCACTGGATTTTCGGATTGGTGAGAACCAAACTTGCTTGGCTTCCAGGTAAGTTTTTTGATAAGAGGTTCCCCTTGTGTCCATGCATTAATGTACTAATGCTAGTGTCTTTTTCCCCATAGGGGCCGGGGTACGGAATGCCGGGGAACAGGCACCGACCCGAGATGAGAGGTGAAATCCTTGTAGAAATCAGGCAAGTCTTTAATGAGCGTTTTTTGGTAATGTCTTTTCATTCGCTCATTAACGCTGATGTCTTTTTCCCCTTAGGGGCCGGGGTCCGAAAATGCCAGGATGCGGCGCGGACCCGAAATGAAGAGGGAATGAATCAACTGTAAGTCTTAACATGGAGGTTTAGCTTTCCTTATTCCCTTCTCTCTCTCACCTTTTGTTCTTGTCTTTTTCTCCCCAGGCGCTGGGGCGTGACTGCAAATCCGGATGATCGCTGCTGAACATGGAGGCGCCCTGTAAAGGTGAGTGGAATGCGGCGCTGCAGCGATCGACGCGATGAGCTTTTAAATAAAAGTCTTCCTTTTCAGGATTGTCGGCGAGATGCCTCCGGGATGCGGATTTTGCAGGTAAGGACTTTTCCTTCTTCTGTTCTCTTCTTCTCTTCCTTTGCAGGTGATCCAGGATGCTGGCAGGCGTGGCAGAAGTCAGGATGCAGGAGCAGACACGGTGAGCGTCCAGCTGCTAGATGCAGAACAACGCGAAGCACGTGTGGCTGTTCGGGTGGGGTTTAAATAGCCTTGGAAGAAGTTCCAGGTATGTATCCTTCCTCCAATCAGGTATGTATCCTTCCCCCGACCACGCCCGGATGGTAAATTAGTCCCACAGGTAAAGTAGTTCCTTTCAGGCCTCAAGGAGGCCAGGATCCTGCAGCATGGTCTGCATCAGGTAAGTGCACCCAAGCACTCCCATAATGAACCTGGCGCCTATGGCGCCAGGACTGATGTCTTTTATGAGCCTGGCGCCATAGGCGCCAGGACACTGTCCAAAGGGCCCCTATATGGGGTTGCTGGGTCTTTCCTTGGGGACTGGATGTCCGCTTTCGGGGACGCAGGGCTTGAACCGGCTCCCCGGGAGAGGGCATCATGACAGTATGAACCAGTTTTCCCCAGGGGTCCCTGACACATTCCACGTGTGGGGGTCGTCTGTCCGTGGCCAGCAGTCTAGCTAGAAGTGCTCCTGGCTTTTGGCCTTCGCCGAACTTGGTGGCCTCCTGCCAGAAACCGGACCTCTCATTCAGCATTGACCTTAAACTTGTCTAACTCTTCTTTAAGTAGGGCTAGGGTTTTTTATGTTCGGTATATTCTTTCTCTAGTCCCTTAAACCGGGTCTTGTTTTCCGCAAGTTCTCGCCTAATCATTTTCAGGATTCCATTTTCTTTGGACATACATATCCCTAGAGTATTGCATTTCAGTGTTTCCCACAGGATCCATCCTGATGACACAGAGTCTCGATGCCAGGAAGGACCTAATCTCATCTAGGAGCTCCTGAACGAACACCAAATCTTGGAGTGCCCCCGATTTAAATCTCCAGCTATAGCACCCCTTCTTGTTGTCCGAGGGGATGCACTCAAAAGTGACTGGGGAGTGGTCGGAGATCGTTATCGGGAGTATCTGACTTTCCCCCCAGTGGAATCCCTCCTCTCTGGACACCAGCAGGTAGTCTAGTCTAGAGCTGGTACCATGAACCCAGGAGTGGTAGGTGAACTTTGCAAATGTCTCGTACCTGGAGTCTCGCTTTGGTGAGGGCACTGGTGTTCATGTGGGTTTGTCCCAGTTGGGATCTAAGGTGATGTTCAGGTCTCCGCCCCACATGATTATCGCTGTGTTAAACTCTGCTAAATGTGTCATGACCCAGTCAAATGAGTTAGTGTTGTCTGTGTTTAGCCCGTATGTGTTCACTAGAACGACTGCGTTACCCTCTAGTACCACATGTGCCAGCAGCGCTCTGCCTGCCTCATCCTGAGCTGCTGATAGTAATCTAAACTTTACTCGACTGCTTATCAGTATGGCCACGCCCCTTGATTAGGATGAGAAGGAAGAGTAGTACCTATGGCAACCCCAGTTAGTGGCCCATCGCCCCTCGGAGGTGGGGAGCAGGTGGGTTTCCTGTATGAAGGCAATATCGACCTCATTTCTTAAGGTATTGGGATATTCTCTGAGTCTTAGTTGGGTTGCTCCCGCCTCTGATGTTCCATGTCACTACCTTGAATGTGTGTGGATCTCATTATGTTTATGCAGGGTGTGTTCATCCTTCTTGGATGTTGCATTATTGGTGTATACATGCCTACTTTGTTGACTCGAGTTTGACTGCAGGGTCTGTCGGCGGGGACTGGGTCCACGCTTAGCGTATTCTCTTACAAAGGTCCCTTCCCCAACTCGCTGCCCACTGCTCGAGTTTTCTTGCAGTGGAGTTTCCCTCCATATCCCCCTTCACGGGCAACCCCCAACCCGTCCGTCAGTTGAGCCCTCCCCCCAAACTTGTAACTTTTAACCAGTGCTTAGCTCGGGGAGCTAGTGCCCCACCAGGTTCGCTGGCTCCCAACTAGCGGTCTGTCATGTTGCGTCTTGTGGTGCCATGATGCAGTTCAGTATGTCAGCAAGTTGCTGGGGTTAAGCGGCCATACCTCCCCCCGTATAAGTGCCGCTTCATCAGTTTTTTCAGTGTGTGGTATGCAGTTTTTCACCTAGTTCGTTACATACCATGAGTATTCAGGTCAGATCTCTCCTGCCTCGATCGTTCTTCGCTGGTCTCGGGTTGTTGGGGAGGAGTCGACAGCCAATTTCATCGAGGAAGTTGCTGACTGCCTCAGGTGAATTGAAGAAATGTGTCCTCCCGGTGTGTTGGACCCGGAGCTTTGCCGGAAAGAGGATGGAGTCCTGGATTTGGTTGTCTCTTGGGCATCTCTTCACTCCCGTGAAGGATCTGCGCGACGACTGGACCGCTTGGAGAAGTCTGGGTATACTTGAATTATATCTCCATCATAGTGCAACTCGCCTTTTTCCCTGGCGAGCCGCAGGATTGTATCGCAGTCCCGGTAACATGAGCAATCGCGCAATGATGGGGCACAGAGGTGCTCCTGGGACCGGGCGGCTGGCAGGTATTCGATGCGCTCTCTCGATTACAAAGAGGTGGGACAGTGCGGCTTCTCCAAATAGCTCCATGCACATAGCTTCGACAAACTCATCCATCTTCTCAGGGGTTTGTCTTTCTCTCACCCCAACTAATCGTATGTTATTACGGCGGGTTCTTCCCTCCAAGTCCTCATTCTTAGCAGTGACCGCTTTCGTCTGGACTTCCAGTGCCGACACTCTAGCCATCAGTGCGGCGCTTCTATCTTCCAGGTTTGACACCCTCTGCTCGTCTGCATCTAGTCTGTCTCCGTGCTTGTCTAGCCGGTGTAGCAGCTGGTCAACCTTTGAGGATAGGGTATCCACTTTGGAGTCTAGATTGCCGATACCAGCCTTAAGTTCCAACAAGATTTCTCGAATGTCAACTTTCGGGTGTGAACTGCATTTTCATCTTGCTCCATCATCGTTCCAGGGCGTTCTGACTGAGTTTGTGGACCAGGACTCAAAGCTCAGCTTTCTCTGTGATTTGTCATTTTTTACCATGTTTATTGATTGTTGTCCCTAAAATCGGGGTAGTCTCGGTAGGAGAAGTTACAGTCGGTTGGGAATGTGAATGTGTTGTCAGAGTTCTGAGCCGGGTAGTGTCTTTGCCAAGTTGAGTCGGCAATTGCCCGGTCGGCCACTAAATTAGATGCTGTTTTATATATCAGGTGCGCGTTACAGTACTCGAGCGGCTGCTCTAGTTGAGTGTTTCTGTTAGTGGCGCCTTTCACGCGGGGATATTCTTCAGTTGACAGTTTCCATTCCACGTTCATTTAGGCAGTTCTATGGGCTGGTTTGCCGTGCCAAAATGTCTTTGTTATATCTTCGCTTGTGTGCTAATCTGGTAACAAGCCGCTGGGCCAGCCATTGAGTACTCAGTCTTTGGGAGATTCCCTGTGTGAGAGTCAAATTTGCCTCTTCTACAGATGGATTGTGTGTCAAGCTCTTTGGCGAGGTCTGGGTCCTTCATTCTACTTCTTGGCCCTTTGGTCGTGAGCGTAGTTGTCAGGGTGTATTTGTGGCCTTCTAGTAGAGGACTATTCCACCTCCTTGGTACGGGGATAACTTGGGGGGTGTGGAGTCACAAATCACCCCCTGCCATTGCTGTGAGTCAATCCCACCGTCTCTTGCCTCTCTATAGTGTATGATAGCTGTGTTACGTTCTTGAATACCCCCCCTTGTCAGTTAGCTTTTATCTACCACTGCTGTTACAGGTTTTAATGCTGTGTAACCATTTCTAGGTTTCAGCTTTGCTGAATATGGCTTCGCCGCAGGAGTGGAATTCGTGGCGTTGCAGTGCAATCAGGCAGAGTGAGGTTGGGTGACATGGCCACCCGCTCTTTCCTGTGTGAACAGTTTCCCCTTCTGGGTATCGGGGTGGGCTCTGGTCAGCTCTCACTATTCCGTTTTGTGTCTGTGAGGTTTTGCGATCAGTTGCGCCCACTCGGCGTTGTCCGATGATGGACGGGTACTGCATTGGGGCCCTCTCGGGGTCTGTCTGGTCTGAAAAGTCCCGCGCCATTTGCGGTCTCTGCATTGCTGTTTCTTTGCGGGGAGTGGGATCACCAGTTTCACGTGTCGGGAGGAGGGGAGAGGAGCAGGAGAGGAAGGCTCACCACTCTCCCCGCGTACCAGTCGTGCCAGGAGAGCCGACACCCCCGAGGCCACCAGAGTCGCTAGTCGAGGCAGGCAAATAATCTGCGTCGTCGATCGTGCGTGCGTTTCTGTTCGGCTCTGGGTGGCTATGGTCCTATGTCAGCTGAGGCCTCAAGCATAGTATCTTCGAGGGTTTGGTGTGGGTTCCTCAATGTCACTACCTCAGGTCAGCCTGTGCTGAGATTTTGCGGGCAGGGGGGTTCTTGTTCATGGGGATATCGCACACGCTCCGCTCGGTGGGCGTATTGTTCGTCCCTCCACGTTTCCGCTAAAGCTCCCTGCTCCTGGTTGGCTTCAAGCTACTCGCCAAGGGCTCTGGCCGGCTGTGGCAGCATCATTCTCACTCCCTACCCCCTTTGTCCTCGCTCCGACATCTCAGGGATGACTGTGGCTCCCGCCCTGCTCACTCTGTCTCCGCTCTTAAAAAGTTCAGTGGTGACAGTGTCGTTAACTCTGTTTTCTCTAACACAAACCCTCGCATTATCCACTGTGTCGGTTACCTCCTGGATTCAGGATGTTTGACTGGGTGCACCAGTGGATTTTTGGCGCCACTGCCGTCCTCTGTTCAGCTGTTGGCTCACTGTAGCTGGGGCCCGCCACACGCTGTTGTTGCATTCTCGTCTTTGCCAGGTTGCTCACACCTTCACGGTCGCACCTTGGGGTCGGGAGGTTCCAGGCAGCCTCCACCCTCGTTCTTGTCTCGTTTCAGGCGCCGCAGACGCTATTTTTCACAGAATATTTGGGAGCCCTGTTAGGAGCTCAAAGTTGAACCGCCATCTTGGTTGGGCTCTCTAGCGCCCTCTTCTCGGGGGCAGCTATGTTTTTCAATCAGCTTTTTCAGATACGCCTGCGAATGCAGGCATACCCAACCAGTTATATAGGAGGGAGCGCAGGATGTAAGAGAAATAAGCATATTCCTGAAAGAGAAAGACCCATAAAACCTTGAGTAGTGACCCAATCTAGAGTGAGCTAGGAATTTCCTGCCAACAGATCTCATTTTCGGACATCCCCACTTGTTGAATATATTGACTAACACAAAAACTGTTCTTTGGTAGGATATCTCAGTGCCACACTGGATACTTTGCTCTATTCGGGCAGAGTAAAGAAAGTCAGGAAGGCCTTTGTCAGCATTGTGTGTTGAACAGGGGCATGCATTTTCTTTGTAAAAGATGAGAATTCTGTACGGTTTTGTTTGTTTGTTTTATTATTTATAATGCGCACCAGACCCACGGGTATCAGGGCGCAGCAGTTACAAGAAAATGGGAAGCTTAGTTACAGAGAATCATAAAGTGAGATACATTACTTACAAATCAGGGTATACAGATATTTACAGATATTACAAGGCATTGTGTACAAAGTTATGGTTACCTTCGTGGGGGTAGTCTGTAGTGTATCATGGAGTGAAATACATTTCTTACAAAAGCAGGACATGGAACAAGTTACTTACCTGTAACTGTTGTTCTCCAGCATGGGTCTGGCATGGATTCACATGCTCATGAATATTCCCCGTCAGGCTGGGAATCCTCGGTAAACAACAAAATCAGTATCAGTTTTGTTTCTGATCTGTCTTTCTTAGTAGTAACCAATCACTGGGCTCTGGGTCATAATGCCCCAAGCCAATGACTGCCCTCTCCCTAAGCCCCGCCCCTAGCAGCTATCCTCAGATTTGGTAGCACGTAAAGTGGCAGTATGAACAAGTAGCCGCAGAGGGGTAGGAGGGAGGGTTCGCATGTGAATCCATGCCAGACCCATGCTGGAAAACAACAGTTACAGGTAAGTAACTTGTTCCTTCTCCAGCATGGGATCTGGCATGGATTCACATGCTCATGAATATAACAATACACAGCAGTACACACATGCACAACCATGGGAGATGGCAAAGGCTCAACATTAAGCATTACATAGACTCAACATTAAGCAACTCTTACCTCCTCACCAGGCCCACCTTCAGGCGAACAGGTTGCGCAGCACTGCTTGGCCGACTCTAGACTCCTCCCTGGAATCCCGGTCGACGCAGTAGAATTTCGTGAAGGTGTGCGTCGACCTCCACGTAGCAGCCCTGCAGATGTCCAGCAGGGGCACACCAGACAAGAATGCCGTAGTAGCGGCGATCGCTCTGGTCGAATGGGCTCTTGGACGTCCGGGCAATGGTCGGTTTGCCAACCAATGACAGTGCATGATGCAGCCCGAGAGCCATCTGGAAATGGAAGCCTTCGAGAGGGCCTTCCCTTGATTCACAGGTCCAAAGTTCACAAAAAGATGACGTCTTCCAAAAACTCTTTGTGCGGTCCACGTAGAACTTCAGCACTCTACACCCAGCGAGTGCAGAGACCTCTCGGCTGACGACGAAGGCGACGGGAAGAAAACTGACAACACCAAGGGCTTGTTGAGGTGGAAGTCTGACGGCACCTTGGGCATGAAGGAGGGGTGCGTTTTCAGCACCACCCTCGTCTCGTGGAAAGTCAAGTATGGAGGCTTGCAGGATAGGGCCTGGATCTCTCCCACTCGTCGTGCGGAGGTGATGGCAACAAGGAACGCCGTTTTCCACGACAGAAATTTCAACGGCGCCGAATGCAGAGGCTCAAATGGCGGCCCCATCAGCCTGGTCAGCACCACGATGAGCTCCCACGCCGGAGCCTTCACCGGCAGGAACGATCGGAACAGTCCCTTCATAAATTCCTTTACCAGGCGA
The DNA here is from genome assembly GCF_040938575.1 of Ambystoma mexicanum. NCBI lineage: Eukaryota > Metazoa > Chordata > Amphibia > Caudata > Ambystomatidae > Ambystoma > Ambystoma mexicanum. The sequence goes on from NC_090934.1 coordinate 265,094,041, forward strand.
TGAGACCACAGGGATGACCGCCCCGTAGTTCTGGTGTAACGGGAAATCGCTGCAAGATGGATCTTGATGGAAGCGTGAGCTAGCCCCGCCTTGGCCAGCGACAGCAGGTACGGCAGCACTTGAGGGGCCGTAATTCGCAGAGGGTTAATCTTCTGTGCACGGCACCAGACAGAGAACCTTTTCCACTTGTGTCCGTAGCACTATAGAGTTGAGGACGCCCTGGCCTTTGCAAGCACCTCCTTGCAGTCCGCCGGGATATCGTATCCTCCAAACTCTAGTGCTGCAGGAGCCAGGCCTGCAAGTTCAGCGACTCTGGGTCGTGATGGAGGATGGCGCCTCCTTCTCTGGAGAGAAGATCTGCGTCCGTCGACAGTCTGACTGGGGGGGACGCTGACAAGTCCAGAAGGTCCAGGAACCAGATCTGTCTCAGCCACGCCTGTACGACGAGTATCATCCTGCACCGGGACTTCTTTGGTTGGTCGGAGCAGCAACGGCAACGGAGGGAACGCATACAGGAAGAGGCTGTCCCAGGGGAACGAGAAAGCATCGCCCATGCTCCTCGGATGGGGAAACCTGCTGGCGAACGTCTGGCACTTGGAGTTTGTCGCCGTCGCAAACAGGTCGATCTGGGGTTTGCCCCATCGTTGGAAAGGTCGATCCACTTGATCCTGACACAGCTCCCACTCGTGGCACGCTGTCATGATCCCTACCCCCGGGGACACAGACCAAGTCCAGCAACCCCGGAAGCAGGCATCAAGTTACCCAAGCAAGCCCAACAACCCCTGCTAGGGGCAATTTGGGTCCAGTCCTGGCGCCATAGGCAACAGGCTCATATGGAGAGTCAGTCCTGGCGCCATAGGCGCCAGGCTCATAGATTAAAATTTACCTGATGCAGACCATGCTGTAAGAGCTCCAAGCCAAAAGAGGCTTGGAAGGGACTACTTTACTTAGGGACTATTTTTTTTACTCGGGCGGGGCTGGGGAGGAATACTTACCTGGGACTACTTTAGAGGCTATTTAAACCATGCCCGAAGAGCAGCACACGCTTCGCGTTATTCTGCATCCAGCAGCGTAACGCTCACCATGCCCGCAAGTCTGCATCCAGCCTTCTGCCACGTCCGCCTCGAGTTTGGAGCTCCTAAAAAAGGAAGAAAGAAGGAGAAAAGGTTAGAACAAGAGCAATACCTTTGACCCTTACTTGAATTCCCGATCCATCGCGCCTTCGAGCTGGAAGAAAGAAGCTATTTATGCGCGTCGCCTGCTGCAGCGCTGCGCTGAACTCACCGGCCTTCGCAGCATCTTCACATTCCACCGCATCCTCCTGCATGTTCCCGCCGCAGTCCGGCACCTAAGGAGAAGACAAGAACAGCAAGGTGAGCCAAGGGAATACACAGAGGAATATTAGTTACCCCCCCATAGACTTACCTGATTTTACCACCGGTAAAAATTCCTCTTCTCGGGTCGGCGCAGCTTCCACTGCATCTCCGCCGAACCCCGGCCCCTAAGGGGAAAGAAAAGGACAGCAAGGTGAAACAAAGGGACTAACAAGGGGAACCCTCCTCACCACAATAGACTTACCTGATTTTACCGCCGGAGGCATTATTCCCCGAGACTTCATACTTTCTCTCAGCACCTGAATAAGGGAGAAAGCAACAGTTACATATTGACATTATTTTATCGAACTGTGTTGGATAATACAAATCCTTACCAGAGTTTTACCGGTTGCCCCGAGGAACTCTTCACCAGGGTCAAGCTGCAACCTGCAAGGAATCGGACAAGAGTGAAAGTCAGGCATTTGAACTCTTACGAACTACATTTTTATGGGGTCTTTCCGGGAATCTCAGAGTCAATATTGTTCTGGAACTCACCAATTCCTTCGAGCCAGTGAAGCAACTGGTTATCTACACGCCCCTGCGCTCAATGCAGGATGGAGAACTCATCTTTTCAAACCATCAGGTGAGACTTTAAGAGGGGACATCAAAGGTGATCAGTGGGGAGAACAGCGGGGGTGAGGGAGAATTTACACTCAACTCCACGGGTGGTTAATTCCCTTTCTCCATTTGCAGAAGAATATTCCTACGGGCCAAGCAAACGAAGTTAGGTGGGCCAGTCCAGTCCGTCATCTCGGCCCTACGCGTCACATTGGTGGAGACCGCAGCTGTCCAGTTCAGATCGACTTCTCTGTGGGAGCCAGGTGACCATAACAGAACGCGAAGCCTACCTACAAATACCCACCCGGGCGTTATGGATACCTCAAACTGACTAATTGGCCCAATTACTAGGGGAACTGAGGGCTGGAGTGCATTCCGCCCGCCAAGAAACCAATGCTCTTAGGAGAGAACAGATTCCGTCAAAGGAGCGAACTGATGACCTTGCTAGGCAACTATTGCAAAGCCAGGCTGGACAAGCACCCCTACCTGGTTCCGGAGGAAATCCAGCTCCTGTGTTATCAAGTAATCCTGTGCAAATAAACCTACCAGGAAATATTCCATTAGCTCCGCCCGAACGCTTTGCCGGAGATCCCAAAAGGTTCGCCGTGTTTATGAACCAATGCCGCTTGCACTTTTTATGCAGACCTGGAGCCTTCCCAAACGAGCAAGCCAAGGTAGCCTTCGTATTGTCATATCTCAGCGGCAGTGCAGATGATTGGTCAATTCCACTAGTTACTCAGGATGACCCAATTCTTCGGGATTTTCAGGGCTTTCAAATGAGCATGGAAAGACTATTTGCCCAGCACTCCCAAGGACAGGCCCTGGATAACGAACTTTTGTCCCTACGACAGGGTAACCAGGAACTTCTATCCTACATCGCGACCTTCAATAGGTTGATAGTGGAAACCGGATGGCCTGAGGTAAAACGGATCACGTTATTTCATCGAGGGCTTCGAGGAGAACTCAAGGATGTCTTGGCTCAAGTCGTGAACCCACCTCAAGACTGCGCCGAATATATAGACTTAGTGGTCCAGTTAGATCACAGACTTCAGAACAGAAAGGCTGATCGAGCCAAGTTTGAGAATCGGGTGTTGGTCAACACCCATGCTAACCCCAAAGGAGCAGATGCTTCAGAACCCATGAAAATTGGGGGGGTTAAAGGACCCTTAACCCAGAAGGAAAGAGAAAGGAGACGGCAAATGCAATTGTGTCTATATTGTGGAACTTCCGGGCATTTTCTACGGGATTGCCCTGTAAAACCACCCAAGAAGGTGGTAGGAGCTGCTGATAAAAGCCATATGGAGTCAGACTCGGGAAACGACCATGCCCGACATGCCCGACCATGCCCGACAAGCATAGAGGTCCTCTCTGCCAAAAAACCACCTCAGATGTCATCACCACAGTCGATGGAACTGAAATTGCCTCTGGGCCTGTAACTCATTCCACCGCAGAGATGACACTATTGGGTCAGGGTGGGCATCGAGAGACTATTGTGTTTGATCTAATCAAAGCCCCACAGTTCCAAATAATACTGGGGATACCTTGTTTGGAAACACATAATCCTTGTATTGATTGGCGAGAGAAGAGAATAACCTTCCCGGATTGTGCACAAACCTGTTACCCAAAGAAAAATATGAACGCAGGCCTGGCCACAGTAACCACAGCAGTCATGCAACTACCTCCTGAATACCAAGAATTCCAGGATGTCTTCCAAAAAGAACAGGCAAACACCTTACCTCCTCACAGATCGTACGATTGTCAAATCGATCTCATAGACGGTGCACAACCCCCTGGTAGCAGGATCTATGCCCTTACGGAACCAGAGAACCTTCACCTATGACAATACTTAGACCAGTACCTTGCCAATGGCTTTATTCGCCTATCCAAGTCCCCTGCATCTTCAGCTTTGTCCTTCGTGCCCAAAAAGGAAGGTGACCTCAGAACGTGCATAGACTAACGCACATTGAACCAGATAACTGTTAAGAACCAATACCCATTGCCTCTGATCCCTGAATTACTAGACCAAGTGAAGGACGCTTGCATATACTCTAAATTAGATCTCCGGGGGGCATACCATCTGGTACGTGTAAAAGAGGGCGACGAATGGAAGACTGCTTTCCGCGCTAAGTATGGGTTATTCGAATACCAGGTGATGCCTTTCGGGTTGTGCAATGCACCAACAGCCTTCCAATACTTCATGAACGATGTCCTTTGTGAACTCATTGGCGTTTGTGTTGTCGTATATATCGATGATATTCTACTATACTCATCTTCAGAATCTGACCATGTGAAGCACGTCCGAGCAGTCCTTGAGAAATTGCGCCAGCACAAACTATATGCAAAGCTGGAAAAATGCGTTTTTCATGCCACAGAAGTCGAATTCCTTGGGTTTATCCTGATCCCAAAGGGAGTCTGAATGGACTCACGAAAGGTGGACGCAATCCTTAAGTGGCCATCACCAAGTTCAGTTAAAGGAGTACAAAGCATGCTCGGCTTTGCCAATTTCTACCGCAGATTCATCCTGGATTTTTCACATGTTGTACATCCCATCACAGCACTCTTGCGAAAAAATAAACGCTTTATGTGGACTGAAGAAGCTGAAAAAGCCTTTCAAGAACTGAAAGTGAAATTCACGTCTGCACCTGTATTAAAGCCCTGCGCCCTGAACTTCCATACAGACTGATGCATCCAGTCTGCCATGGGAGCTGTCCTGTCTCAAAAGGACCCTGAAACTGGCCAACTTCACCAAGTAGCATTTTGGTCCAGAAAGTTCTCGGCACCCGAGTTAAACTATACAGTTACCGACAAGGAGTTATTAGCCATTAAATCTGCCTTCAAGGCTTGGCGGCACCATCTTCTCGGTGGCAGGCATACCATTACTGTGATCACTGATCACCGGAACTTAAAGTATTTAAAGACACCCAAGGCCCCAATCACCACGTCAACTCCGATGGGCATTGTTCTTTGCCGAGTTCGATTTCATGATAACCTATCGACCAGTTGTAAGAATGGTAAGGCAGACGCCTTGTCCCGCATAGGGATGGGAGAGGCAGAAGTGAACCCAGAACCAGTACCTATAATTTCCAAACAAAGGATTCTTGGCAGGACTACTCTACAGACACTAGAGGACATTCAGGTAAAGATCCAGCAACTCTTTGATCCTACAGCCCTGCAGGACTGGGTAAAGAAAGGCCCGGACTACTCTGTCACCAATGATCTGCCTTATTACCAAGGGCGGCTATTTCTGCCACACAAGGAACTACAAGAGCTAGTCATTTCCCGTTATCATGATACCCTAATGGAGGGGCAACCCAGGTATTGCAAAAACCGAAGCTAAAATGAAAAGACAATTCTGGTGGCCCACCTGGCGAAAGGATATTAAATCATTTGTGATGTCTTGTGGAATTTGTGCCCAAAACAAAAGTCAAAAGAAAAGAACAGCTGGACTCTTACAACCTTTAGACATTCCGCCTACACCATGGCACACCTTATCGTTCGACTTTATTACTGATCTACCCCCATGCAATGGATTTAACACCATTCTGGTTATTGTGGATATTTTTTCCAAGATGGCCCACTTTATTCCTTTAAAGGGATTACCTTCAGCTTCAATCCTGGCCAAGGAGTTCCTCGAAAACATTGTTCGCATACACGGATTTTCGTCCGTATTGGTCTCTGACCGGGGCAGTCAATTCATTTCACATTTTTGGAAAAAATGCTGTCAATTGGCGCAAATTGATGTGAGGTTATCGACCAGTAACCACCCCTAGACCGATGGTCAAACGGAGAGGACCAACCAGACTCTCAAACAATACCTGCGTTGTATGTTACATTAGTCTGAGAGTAATTCGAAAGACATTCTTTGGATCGCCGAATATGCATAAAATAGTTCAGTACACTCTGGAACTGGACAAAGCCCCTTTTATACCTTATATGGGCACCATCCTAGAACCTCAGATCTTGACTCACCCCAACACTTAGAAATGCCCGCAGTGGACCATCTGCGTGCTACGATTACACAAGCCTTTAAGGAAGCAACTACATATTTAAAATAGGCGAAAGAAAAATACAAGAAAGATGCTGATCGGCATAGAAGTGATGCTCCACAATACCAGATAGGGGACCAAGTATGGTTAACCACAAAACATATACCTCTAAAGGGAACATGAACCTTTAACCCCAGATATTTGGGACCTTACTGTATTAAGGCCATTATCAACCCGGTGGCTGCAAGTTGGACTTACCTGCTAATATGCGAATTCACCCCGTCTTTCATGTTTCACTTTTGAAGCCAGTGCAACCAGGGACAAGACTAACCAAGCCACCAGACCCTATCCTTGTAGACTGACAACCCGAATTTGAAGTTAAGAACATCCTGGACTCCAAGCTGATAAAGTCAAAACTTTTTATTTAATCGACTGGAAAGGTTACGGACCACAGGAATGGTCATGGGACCCTAGTGACCATGTTCATGCAACCCGATTGGTGAAACAATTTCACCGAAATTTCCCAGACAAACCGAAACCACAGGGAAGAATGACTTTAGGAGGGGCCTTGGGGGGGGGGAGTGCTGTCATGATGCCTCCCCCAGGGACCCAGACCAAGTCCAGCAACCCCGGAAGCAGGCATCAAGTTATCCCAAGCAAGCCCAACAACCCCTGCTAGGGGCTATTTGGGTTCAGTCCTGGCGCCTATGGCGCCAGGCTAATATGGCGAGTCAGTCTTGGCGCCGTAGGCGCCAGGGTCATAGATTAAAATTTACCTGATGCAGACCATGCTGCAAACTTACCTGATGCAGACCATGCTGCAAGAGCTCCAAGCCAAAAGAGGCTTAGAAGGGACTACTTTACTTAGGGACTATTTTTTTACTCGGGCGGGGCTTGGAGGAATACTTACCTGGGACTACTTTGGAGGCTATTTAAACCACGCCCGATGAGCAGCACACGCTTTTCGTTATTCTGCATCCAGCAGCGTAACGCTCACCGTGCCTGCAAGTCTGCATTCAGCCTTCTGCCACGCCCGCCTCGAGTTTGGAGTTCCTAGAAAAAAGGAGAAACAAGGAGAAAAGGTTAGAACAAGAGCAATACCTTTGATCCTTACCTGAATTCCCGATCCATCGCGCCTTCGAGCTGGAAGAAAGAAGCTATTTACGTGCGTTGCCTCGCCTGCTGCAGCGCCGCGCTGAACTCACCGGCCTTTGCAGCATCTTCACATTCCACTGCATCCTCCTGCATGTTCCCGCCGCACTCTGGCACCTAAGGAGAAGACAAGAACAGCAAGGTGAGCCAAGGGAATACACAGATAAATATTAGTTACCCCCCCATAGACTTACCCGATTTTACCACCGGGATACTATTCCTCTTCTCGACTCGGCGCAGCTTCCACTGTATCTTTGCCAAACCCCGGCCCCTAAGGGGAAACAAAAGGACAGCAAGGTGAAACAAAGGGACTAACAAGGGGAACCCTCCTCACCACAATAGACTTACCTGATTTTACCGCCGGAGGCATTATTCCCCGAGACTTCATACTTTCTCTCAGCGCCTGAATAAGGGAGAAAGCAACAGGTTACATATTGACATTATTTTATCGAACTGTGTTGGATAATACAAATCCTTACCAGAGTTTTACCGGTTGCCACGAGGAACTCTTCACTAGGGTCAAGCTGCAACCTGTAAGGAATCTGACAAGAGTGAAAGTCAGGTATTTGACTTACGAACTACATTCTTACGGCGTCTTGCCGGGAATCTCGGACTCAATATTGTTCTGGAACTCACCAATTCCTTCGAGCCAGTGAAGCAACTGGTTATCTACGTGCCATTGCGCTCAATGCAGGATGGAGAGCTCATCTTTTCAAACCATCAGGTGAGACTATAAGAGGGGACATCAAAGGTGATCAGTGGGGAGAACAGCGGGGGTGAGGGGATTTACGCTCAACTCCACGGGTGGTTAATTCCCTTTCTCCATTTGCAGAAGAATATTCCTACGGGCCAAGCAAACAAAGTTAGGTGGGCCAGTCCAGTCCGTCATCTCGGCCCTACGCGTCACATTGGTGGTGACCGCAGCTGTGCTGTTCAGATCGACGCCTCTGTGGGAGCCAGGTGAGCGTAACACATGAGCGCAACTCCCTGCTGAGTGAGTCAGCAATGACGTTGTTTGTTCCTGCTAGATGGAAGGGCATCAGAAACATCCCCTCGGCGACAGCCGAGTGCCACAGACCCTGGGCCTCCTTGGACAGGGCTGGGGATCTGGTGCCTCCCTGCTTCCGGATGTAGAATATCGTGGTGGTGTTGTCGGTGAAGATCCTCACCACCTTGCCCTTGAGGGACGGGAGAAACGACCTGAGGGCGCAGAACACCGCTCGGAGTTACAGGTTGTTGATGTGGAGTGACCTCTCCTCCGGGAGCCAAAGGCCTCTCGCGTGCAGATCTCCGGTGTGCGCTCACCATCCCTCCTGGTGTGCCGGGGTCTGAAAGTCCATGCCCGCTGTGAGATGCATGCGGGTGCCCCACCATTGGATTGCTTGGCGGAAAGCGTCGTTGAGCGGGATCCTGTCTTCGAATCTGCCCGTCGCTTTTTTCCAACGGGCGTCGAGGAACTCTTGCAGGGGACGCATCCGTAGCCTACACAGGCGCACCAAGTAGATGCATGAGGACATCATTCCGAGCAGGGACTTCATGGATCTCACCCTGGCCACGTCCGTGGCCAGCAGGCGCTGTACCTTGCCCAAGATGGCCTTCGTCCTTTCCTCCGACGGTGAGGCCAATCACGTCACTGTATCGAGCTTGGCTCCCAGAAACAGTGCGACCTGCGACGGGACCAGGTGGGATTTCGAGTAGTTGATGGAGAATCCCAGGTCCGTGAGAAGTTGGACGGTCTCCGCTGTGTGTTCGACGGTGAGTTCTCTTGTCCTTGCCCGGATGAGCCAATCATCCAGGTAGGGGTAGACGTGGATCCCCGCTGGCGCAGCCACACCGCCACTGGTGCGAGGTACTTGGTAAACACCCTGGGAGCCGACTTCAGCCCGAATGGCAGGGCCTTGAATTGGTAGTGCCGTCCCTGGACTACGAATCTGAGAAACATTTGGTGTCCTTTTAGCATGGGGATGTGGAAGTAAGCATACTCCAAGTCCAGCGACGATAGGAAATCGCCCTCCTCCATCTGACCCAGCACATGCTGGAGGGTGACCATCCTGAACTTTTGCACCTTGATGTACTTGTTCAACTGCCGCAGGTCCAGGATGGGGCGCCAACCACCTGCTCCACGGGAGTCTCGTCGGCACCACGGTCACTCTCTTAGTCCGCCTCCTCGGGGTTCTTCCCGTGGGACCGGACCTCCTCGAACCTCTTGTTGAGGCGTCGGTGAGAGTGCGCCCTGCCTGGCAGCCGAGGAGCCCAACCCTTCGGCGCTCCCGGTGCCCGTGGACTCTCAGTGCTTTGCCTTCTGTTGGGCTCCCATCGCTTCTGCTTCTCACCTGCTGTGCCCTTCCCTAGCCAGCTGGCGAGGCGGGTCCGACGATCCCTCATAGTCCGTTCCGACAAGTTCTTGCAAAACGCACAGTCCTTTTCCACGTGCGTCTTGTCTTCGTGAAGGCAGTACAGACATCTCCAATGCTCATCCTCCTTGAAAACATTCTGCAATCCGCATCCAGGGCAGTTCCTAACAGTTCCTAAACAGCTTGGATCCGGGTGTCGAGCTTCCCTTGTCCTGGGCCATGTCCACGAGGTAGGCCGCAGATCTTCTGGAATCCTCCAAGAAGCGTAACTCGACGAAAACTCCGCCCTTGTGGGGCGTAGAAAAATCTGAAACTGGTCCCCGTTGATCGGAAGTAGAAATGGTGGAGCTTGAGGCTCGATTGACCGAATAAAATGAGATAAAACGTGTAAAACGCAGTAAAAGCTCGAGAGCTATAGCACGAGGACTCCCAACACTTGAACGTGCGGTAAAATTCTGAGGATGGCTGCCAGGGGCAGGGCTTAGGGAGAGGGCAGTCATTGGCTGGGGGAAGTATGACCCAGAGACCAGTGATTGGTTACTACTAAGAAAGACAGCTCAGAAACAAAACTGATACTGATTTTTTTCATTACTGAGGATTCCCAGCTTGACGACGGGGAATATTCATGAGCATGTGAATCCATGCCAGACCCCATGCTGGAGCAACAGATATTTACAAATATTATGGGCATAGTACACAAAATTGCGGTTACAGCCACAGGGATAGCCAGTGGGCATTACTAATTGCAATTCAGTTGCACAGACAAAGGATTATGCATTGTGCGAATTAGTGGCCGTTGGATTTCAGCCACAGAATAGTATTGGTTCTGAAGTTTTGGTAAGACTGGTCTATTCTCAGTGTAGGAGGCAGGGAGTTTCATAGTTTGGCTGTTTTAACATTACGACCCAGGCGGTACGTTACCGCCTGGGCCGTGACTTTACCACCATGGCGTAAACTACGTTTACGCCATGGTGGTTGGCGGACTTACCGCCCCATTCCGAGTTTGGCGGGGCGGTAAGTCCCCAATCCCCATTTACCCTTCCCCATTCCCATTTTTGCCCCATAGGGCATAATGGGAGTGGGGAAGGCGTTAATTACGCCACCGTAAATTACGGTGGCGTAATTAACTCCATGGTCCCTTAGCGCCATGGATTTTAACACCTGCTAAAAGCAGGTGTTAAATCCGCCATGGCGCTAAGGGACCTCGTACTCAGGCGGTAAGGGTCGGCGCTGTTTACGGCGCCGTAAACCCCTTACCGCCTGAGTTGTAATGAGGCCCAAACTGTTACCTCCAATCATGGATAGTTTGAATCTAGGGATGGACAAGCGATCCCGGTTTGCTGATCTGGTTGGTTGTAGGGATGTCTGTTTGTGGAATCTCTCAGAGAGGTAGATAGGGGCGGCGTTGTTAAGAGATTTATGGGTAAGCAACAGAGTTTTTAGGAGGATTTTGCCATTGGTCCGGAGCCAGTTATTCTTTTGCCTGCTCTCAGAGATGTGCTCTCTTCTGGATATCTCTAGTGCCGCTCTAAGGGCATTAGTTTGTAGGGTTTGGATTCTTCGAATGATGGATTTGTTAGAGCCTATGTAAAGGGCGCTGCAATAATCCAAACGGGACAGGATGAGGGCTCTGGCCAGGATGGTGCAGCGGCTGTTGGAGAGAAATGGCTTACCGGTTCGAATGAGTTTACACGTGTAGGCCGTAGATGACGCTAGTGTGTTGACCTGTTTGGAAAAGGAGAGAGTTGAGTTGAGATAAAAACCTAATGGTTTTACCTCTTGTGCTACCTTAATGAGGTTACCGTCAATTATGAATGAGGAATAATCAGGTCCTAGTTTTTTTTAGGTTAGTAAGGGTACCCAAGATGATGAGGTCTGTTTTATCATCATTCAGGCATAGACCGGGCATTGCCATCCATGCCTGGATGATGATGATGTACACTGTTCACCAAGGCCAAATCCTTGTCATAATCCCCTGAAAGTGGGAGGAGGATCTGAGTATCATCTGCATAGTTAGTGTAGGTGATACCGAGATGGTCCAGATCATCGAAAAGGGGCTTGGTAAAAATATTGTACAGTGTGGGCGAAACACAGGACCCCTGTGGCACGCCGCAGGTGATGGGTATGAGGTCTGCCGCTGCTGAGGGAGAAAAGACCCTCATTGTTCTGCCACATAGGAAAGATCTGATCCAGGTTATGGCATCCTTGGAGAAGTGTGCTGCTGTGTCGAGATGGTTACATAACATTTTATGATCCACCAAATCGAACGCAGCTGAGAGGTCCAGGAGGAGGAGCAAAGCTGATTTACCACTGTCTCTAAGCTCATCGACTTGGGTCTTGAGATCGATGAGGGCAGTCTACGTTCCATGTTGTGGACGGAAGCCTGGTTGTCTAGTTCCTAACAGGTGGTGTAGTTCCAAATATATTTGTATTTGCGTGTAAGCCACCTTGTCTAGAATTCTTAGAAGAAAAGGGACTGTTGTAATTGGCCTATAGTGGTGGGTGTTGAGGCATCTAGAGTCGTTTTTTCCAAGAGTGGGCGTACCCATGATTGTTTGAGGTTAGTGGGGATGGTGCCGGTGGTAAAGGAAGCATTGATAAGCTTGGATATGAAGGGTGATAGGTCTCAAGCCGCATCCTTGATGAGCTGTGCAGAGATCACCCTGACAATTGGATGGTTTGAGGGACAGAATAATTTTTTCCACCTCGAAGATAGATACTTTGGAGAAGTTGAATCGGGACGGTTGGCCTTCTGCGGTGTTCCCAGTTATTTTAGGTGATGGTTGGTCCTTTAAAAAAGCTTTTTTTGGGGATATTTTATTTTGTAAGATAGATACTTTATTGGCGTGTTGGATATCTGAGCACCATTTTTTATCTTTGATACAAGTGTCTGGTATTGTGATGGGAGTCTCTAATTCTTTAAGAATAGTAAATAATACTTTCATATTGGAATTAGCTTGGGAGATATGAGTGTCATAGGATGCCCGTTTAGCTAGACAGATTTCTTTTTTGTAGAGGGATGAAAGTTTGCTAAACTTTAGTTTGTTGGTTTCCGATGGTAGTAGTTTCCAAGCAGCCTCGCAATTTCTTTTTTGTTGTTTTAGATTTCTTAAGAATGGTGTAAACCATTTGTTCAGATGGTTTTTCGGCTTACTTGGTCTAAGTTTGAGGGGGGGCGATCTGATCCAAAGAGGAGGCCATCATTTTGTTATACTCGTCAACCAAGCTCTCTAGGTCAGTGCTGTCAGGAAGTGAGTTAAGGGTGGGGAATAAAGCAGGGATAAGCCTATCCGCTGTGATACTGTTTATTTCTAGTTAGTGTAAGTGGAGCCATGGGGGCAGGTGTGAGCTTGGGTCTGTTGGTAGAGAACGTAAATGAGAGTAGGTAGTGGTCGTTCCAGGCTAGCAGTGAGATGGAAAGGATGTTGGCAAGGCAGTTGTAGTCTGCCATCCAATCTAGTATTCTGCCTTTGTTAAGGGTAGGGGTTTTGCTTCTCTGGGTAAAGCCAAGTTCTGATAGAATATTCGCTGTTGCCAAGGCAGGCTGATACAAGGGGTCATTGAAACCCAAGTTAAGGTCGCCTAGTAGTAGTACTTGCGTTGAACTTTTGAGGTTACTAGATAAAATAGTATTAATATCTTCCTCAAATGTTTTTCCTATAGAAGTGGGTAGCGAGCTGATAGAAGGCTCATATATTTTGGCTAGTATAGCTCTGAGACGAGTATTCCTAGACTCCGTTGTGCAAGGCTGTGTAACCCCGTGTGCAAGGGTTGCTCGGGGTTAGGTGTTGAAAGTCATTCATAGCTAAGGGTTGTTTAGTTAAGGTGCTGTTAGACAATTCGGGGAGTGTCATGGTAGATAGGTCCCGAAGGGTCAGTGTGTGAAGTCTAGCAAAGCAGAGTATAAAACTGCAGACATTCTGGGTGGTAGCTGTAGTGAGCATGCTAGGGCTTAGTGAGTGTGTCACTTTCTAAGAGGACTGGTTCATGAAGAGCAGTGGTGACCTAATATGTGCAAATTAGGTAATTGTGACTATATATAGGTACAAACTGGTGGCCACATTCGACTATACGTAAGGTGATAAGCATAGAATAACAGACAGGCAGTTATGCACAGAGATAGCAATTGCTCTAACAAAACCGATTAGAGGCAGTAATTTCAAATGGTTAAGCTGTTACAAGTCCTTCATAAGTGAATGCGGTTATAAGCAGACTGCTCAAAATTAGGTAGGCAGGTAGCAATAGCAGCCCTATGATCAAGTAGACAGTTAGCAATAGCAGCAATATGATCGAGATTCATATGAGCTAATAGTAATAGAGCATTAAATATTTTCACAAGCAGTGTGCTTAAGGCAGCATACAGACGCAATCATGTATTTCAAGGCATTGTTAGGGAATGTGCGCAGTTGAGTAATATAGCTGGGGCTCAATAGAGTGATTTGTACGTGTAGTTTGATAGACAGGGGCAATGTGCTAGAGAGGTGTGCGCAACTGACATTGTTAATTAATGTGCAATCTTATTTCAGCAGGAGCTGATATTCATGCAGAGCACGGAAGCACATTAAGACAGGGAGGACATGGTGGGTGGAGGTAGGGTAGTGATGGTAGATGTAAGAGTAGTAAACGAACAAAATGACATATCTGTAGATGAAATGCAAGAAGACAGGCGACGGATGAACAGTGGTAAAATGCGCATGGTGCAACTCAAGTGATGGAAACAGCACAGTGGGGATATTGATTACAGAGCAGAAATAGTACATGTTGGCAGGCATCTGTGGTACTGTGGCTTGCGTATCGGTGAAGTCTTTGGGCATAGGACAGTATCCACGTAACTGAACGTAACCGGCAGTCCGTCTATCAGCAGGCTGAGTGCCGGTTGTGAGGCAGGTGAAGATAAGCGTGCAGGCCGATGTAGACTGTCTGGGAGCAGAGATTACTCGAGGTAGGTGGTGGGAGGAGGAGAAAGAGGCAGGTAACAACTATGGTGGAGGGGTAAGCCTTGAACAAATAGGATGGGCTATGAGGGACAGGGCGGTTGCACAGGGAAGTGTTTGATGAAGTCTCACCTTATTTTGGGAAGGTCGGTATAGTGCAGAGCAGGGGATTAAGACCGTAGGTGCTCGGTCAGGCACAGTCAGGTGGAGCATTTTTTGGTTGCCTTTGTTGGGGGCCGGCTTTCGCCTGCCGGTGCCCCACAATTGGCTATCAGGTCAGGGAGGCCAATCAGGATCCGGCTGGGGCTCAGAGGGTGTTGGAGAAATGCGGCGGCAGCCATCTTAGAACGGCAAAAACCTTGTATTTTTAAATGCCGTAAATATGTGGTAAACGCTTTGTTTTTTGGCCCAGGTTGCTCAGGGAACTTGGAAGGGGCAAACGGTAGGTATATGAACATTACAGTATTGTTTTAGAAGTTGTGGGTGTGCAAGACAGTGAACACAGGCATGTGCCTTGTTAATAACTGTTCAAAGATACATGGTACGTTTTCATGGTGGCCATGATTTACAAAGATAGTCACAGAAAGAACAAAGCCAGACAGGGATACAACAATTAGTCAATAGTGTTGCAAGATACAGGGCTAAATACTCAGGCCAGTAATCCTTACAAGCTACAATTAAACGGGTTCACACACGACCTTCCAGTCAAACTCATCACACAGCCCACACAGTGTGGGCTACACTGCATACTACCAGTACAGGCGGCCCCACACACTGTGTACATAACTAGATTGTGAAACAGTGGGCCAGTGCCAGCTTTTACAAGCTTCTCGTGACATTCAGTGGACGTTTCTCACACTGCCCACCAGTGTGGACTTCTGTACTGCCCAGCAAACTAAGTTCCTGGCACTGCCTACCAAAGAAAGCTCCTTTACCATGAACCAGAGCCGACTTTTCACATTCAAATTCTCATTGACCACTACCTTATCACACTGCTCGCAGCACAAGCTCTCCATAACCACAAATGGAGCCCAAGTTAATTCTGTATTAGAAATGAGTTGAGGCACGAAGTAGTTAACAGATAAATGGGTCAGAAAGGAAGAAGATTGAAGAGGGATAGACTAAGGAAGGAGGACACTCAAATGTTTTCCTTAGTAACTGCAGTGCTCAAGACCATCATCTGTATGATTTCTGGAAAAAACAAAGCAATCTAATGGCCAAGACAGTCAGTAGACTTGAGCAGCTACTGCAGAGACCTCCAAGTAACCTTCACGTCAAATTATTGAATACAACTGGCCTGGGTCAGCCTTTCATCCTTCCGAGGACAATAAAACGAGTACTGCGAACATGGGTAGTAATCACAAATGTTATCCAAGGGCTTTAGACTATTCAGGTGTGATCTGGTATAGGCAAATGGCTGAAATTATAACCAATTCCGCTATGATTATGCTCCTTTCAATTTAAGCATATTGCTGCCATGAATTCTCCTTAGAAAAAAAACCCATGTCACCTTTTCCGAAACACATATTAAAAATTCTCTTATCTGCAAACACTGTCGCACTACAGAAGCGCCAGGCCTCAAAGAGGGAACTCACTTGGAATGTGGTGAGTCAGTTACAGGCTCCCCAGGCAAAGATGGGGTATCTGGCCTCTTAGGTTTCTGCATGCTGTTACTCGGCGGGGGTCGCTCTCCGCTGAGTCGGTCATGTAGGATGCTGTCCCGGCTGAGATTGACCTCCGAATAAGGGCAGCCAGCTGCCCTAAAGCAACAAAGAGAGAAGACAGTGCAGGTTAATGAATAAGCCAACTGAGTGGCAGTGTGACTCAATTTGTCTTCATCATCCCATTTCAGACATACTTGTGATGAGTTCCAAATCTGGGCCCTCGAATGTGCCCAATGCCCCTGCATCCGGGTGTTGGACAGCCCTGGCCTGGTGCCACCGGAACATCGTTGGGACCTAAGGGCACAATAACATGCTCGACAGTCAAAAACAGTAAGCAATTTCAGGCAAATAAACAGTTTGCTATTGAAAGTTCCCATATGCGTCTTCCCCGGAATGAGGATCATGTTTCAGCAGAAGAGGCCATAATGATATTTTATTTGTATCGCACTCATACACAAGTGTTTCAGAGCGCAACGGGGCAAGGGAGGGGAAGCAAGGGAGGAGAAAAACAACTGTCTTACTAGGCCCAGTGACATTGAAAACGTACAAGTGCAGGGGAGAGTGAAGTGGGAAAGTGCAGAGGGGAGAAGTGGAAAGTGCTAATCAAGGGATAAAACAACTGGTAGTGCAGCCAGCAGAGTGGCAAGTGCAAGGTTTAACACGCAAACAAGGGGTGTCTGATAAGTGCAGGTAAGGGGACTGTAGGGTTACAGATACAGACCCAAGTGCAGGGTTGCCAGGAGGCAGTGCAGGTGAGTGGATGGATCAGCAGGGACCTGGGCCCGAGGTCAGAGGGTAACCAGGTGCAGGGTACTGAGGCAGATAGATCAGCAGGGGAGAGGAAGAGCAAAGGAAGAAGCAAAGAGGAAGGTTGTGAGGTGCTTCTGGAACCAGAGGTGGTTCTCCTCAAGTTTGATAGGTGAACCTGGCACCATACCTGATGGAAAAGTGACGGGAGCCTACACCCAAAAAACACAGTGAAAAAATGGGAAAAACGCATGATTGCTCTGAAGAACGTTCTGTCTAGCATGAATGTGTTCCAAGTGAACAATAAATACTATATCCCATGTGCTTAATTACCATGGCAACAGTAATAGGATTGGTTGGGAGGTGGAGGCAGACTTGATATTACTGGAAAGCACAAAGATAACGAATGTCATCGTAGTTCAAATATAAATGGTCCTGTAGCACGTAGGTGGGACAATCCCTTTCCGGTAAGATCATGTCTGTAGCAAGATAATGCCCAGCCCCTCGAGTGAGATAATTCTCGTATTATATAGGGATGAACACTGGCCAACCCTAATTCATTATAACTGAAATTACCACATTATTGTGTATTTTAACATGCTTACCACATAAGCGAATATTTAACATTAAATCCAGAGCTACTTACCTTTAATACAAACATTTAAAAATAGATACTAATACGGCTGCTTTTTGTAATCTGATGATCACAACGTTTCAGCAAGAACGATTGAAAGAGTTTGGGCAATTCAATTAACTGAAAAAGGGGCATAGGACTTTGCTTTTCATACCGGCGGTTGGGGAGGGGGAAGGAAGGCAGCAAAATATGATTAATAAAAAATATGTCCCATTGCAAGTATAGGGACTTTCATGACCTCAGAATAGGGCGCAAAAGGATTACTGGCACCGGGGTCCTTACTGGTGCCGGTAATCCCTTTGCGCCCACCTCAGAATGAGGCCCATTGGGCCTCATTACACGGTAGGAGGTAACCATGCCGCTATTAGCGGCATGGCTACTCCCTTACCGCACACCGGGTCCGGCTAGGCGGTATGGGGACTTAACGGGTCATTCCGACCCTGGAGGACCCGGTAAGTCCCCATGCCAAATACCATTCCCCATTCCCATTCGAGCCCCATTAGGGCTCAATGGGAATGGGGAAGGAGCTAATAACGGTACCGCAATTTGCGGTACCGTTATTAGCTCTGAAGTCCCTTAGTGGGTCCCGTCCTTAACGCCTGGTTAGACCAGGCGTTAAGGACGGGACCCGCTGGGACCTCGTAGTAGGGTGCTAAGGGATTACCGGCACCAGTGATCTTACCGGTGCCGGTAATCCCCTAGCGCCTACCGTGCAATGAGGCCCATTGTGTTGCAGTACATTACAAACTGTTCACAACATTACCACAAAAGATCACACAATATAAATACACATGATACAAACAACGTTCATTTTAAAATGTCTTCCTCACTAAAAGAGAAAGGAAAAAGAAAAACAGCATACAATAACAAAAAAGAAAGAACATTAGCATACAGTCAGAATAAAAAAGAGAAGGCAAAAGAGACAACATTTAAACATAGTCACAAATTAGTGGCTCTTCACTTCATTATTGCCATGCTTTCTGGGCACGGCTGAATTAGGGAAAGATCACTGCATTTAGGGGAACATCTATACCAACGTTCCTCACAAAAACCATACAGTATTTACAAGAGCCTGAGCAGCTCGCCTCTCTTGTCCTGATATTAGCTTGGGTTATTAGGCAGCACCTAAAAACCACCTATAAGTAGAAACTATCGCATTGGAGTTCAAAGAGAAGCGAAATTACATGTGAGGGGGGACACAGCTTGTGAGTATTGTTTAGTTATTGACCCACCCATTGATTGCAATGGCCATGCTACCCATTGCCATTGCCACACTCTATCTGCCACTCCCTATCTAAAGCACATCCTCCTTGGATCACTTTGGCCTAGCATTATCAAGCAGTAACTGTGAGGGGATTTTTCCTAAAGTCCTTCTGGCAGTAAGACTTTAGTAAGCCATCTCGGTGGTTTGTAGATCCCCAACTCTTAGTATCAGTCTGTACTAGCTCAGGGCCTTGCTAGAGTGGAGAGCAGTCAGTCTTATCTTAAGAGGAAGATGTGAGCTGTAGGTAAGTACACTGAATCTTAGCTAGACAGGCACAACAAAGAAGCACTTACACTTACAATTATATAAAATGTATATATTTATTATATTTAGACCACAATCACTTTAAATACTTCAGACTTTTACATTAGAACACTTAAGAATACTTGATAATACACTTCAAAGGGCACTTTCACTTTTGTGTTTGCTCGCGGTTACATTTGTAGCAACGTTAGAAAGGGAAAAGACAATTGTATTGTATTATCAGTTATTGCGCACTCATGCGGTTTTCAACGGGTTATACGGTAGTACATTTACTCTGAAAACACATACTAAAGTCACTTAAAGGGAGGAAAATGGTTAGTTAGTGTAGCATGAGTTAGTTCAAGGCTCTAGAGACGGTTTCTTCACCTAGCAAATCTTTTAAGTCCAAAAACGCAACCACAGCTAAAGGCAGTTCATAGAGGACTTGAAGTCTTGACAATCAGCAAATAATTAAGAGTTCCTGTGTATTTCTTCCAGTGTCTAGAGTTATTGAAGCAGCAAGTTAACAACTAACAAATGAGACCTTAAAACGGACTCGAAAAGGGGACACAAGCAGCAGTTTGGGTCAGAGGTAAGAGGGGGTTGCCCTGTGCGCCACTATGTGCACTCCAGCGCTCTGGAGCGACTTCTTGGAATCAGGTAAGCAATACTTTTTTCACCCACAGTATCTTAGGTTAGAAGTAAATGTTTGTGCTGGATGCTCCACGATGTTGCATCTCTGGACCCGACCTCCGGATTCTACGGTCTGGTGACTGGGCAGGACAATGGACATGATCACTCAGCAGCAGTCTTGAGGGAGGACCTGTGGCAGGACTTTCAGCAACTTCCTGGTTCACTCTGTGGTTTTGGCACCTTTTCTGCAGCACAAACAAGAGACACGGATCGCCCGGTCAATCTTCTTCGCTTCCTGCAGTCCCACACTCTGGTGAGGGGCTCTGGGCGAGTTGGATTCGATCTCTGGAGTGTCCTTACGGGTTCAGCAAAGATTTGGGCAGATTTGGCCTTTCCACGACGATGCACTCTAAAAGTTCAGCAGGTCTCCTGGTATTTGGGTTCCGTGGCTCTGGAAGCTCCTAGAACCACAGGAGATAGCTTGTTTCAAAGGTCGTCTTGGGACTAGTTGTTCCCACCAGCCAAAGCAAAGGAGTTGTCCTCTTCGGAGCTCCTTGTCGCATAGAAAACGGGGTCAGGACAGCAGTGGTCGCGTCACAGTGTTGCAAATGACCTGCAGGCATCTCTGGTCGTCTTCTTCTTTGGTTACTTCTGTTTCCAGTGTTCGACTTACTTTTCACTCCAGAAGCCTCCCCTTTTATACAGTTGCAGCACACACTCCTCCACAATCTCTCTCAGCATTTTACTGAAAGGGACGTTTGGCTGTCCAATAAGGACAGCCAGACCCCCTGCGGGAGCTGCCCTATTCAGGCACTTTGGCAGACAAAGGACAGAGGGATGCAAAACTCCTCCCTTCCTGCCTGCCTGCCTGCCCAAACACTCTGGAGCCTAGGCGGGAATACCTACAGGTTCCCGCCAAAGGCAAAACATGCACACACTGACCACCCCAGAAGTGTTAACAAAGAACAACCACGCTAGTAATGGCAAAAAAAAAAGTGAGGCCTCAAGTTGTTAATTGGGTGCCCCTATTGTGCACTACCGAGGCTGTGGACATAGCCTGAAGTACAAAAAATATACAATAGTTGGTAGAACACATCCACTGCCACCAGCCATAACTAGGAGATTGTCTATGTGATTAAAAAAGCCACAGGAGCAAAGAGAAGGAGGGTGCAAGGTATCCCTTTGGCACTCCACTGAAGGTGGTGTGTGCCAATCTCTCAGACTAAAGAGTTTTGGGAGAGATACTAAGTATAGAACTATAGTTACTGGAGGATACAGAAAAAGAATCTTAAAAGGAGGACCCTAAGGTCTTCCCATAAGGAGCTATGTGCTGCAGTAGTCAAACTCAGATTCCTTTAAGAGCTATGGAGGAGATAGACTCCACAGTACAAGTAGAATACAAAATGACAGAGATGGACATGGTCAAGGCGATTGACAGATTAAACAGCCTTATAAGATATAGAGAATACTCCTAACAGGTCTTCAACATTGGTAAACCGAGAAGCTACCTTCTGAAATGGGCCAATCCTGCTCTCAGAAGATTTACAATGCAACTTAGGTTCAATATACTAGAGACAAAGGAATTTAGGAATATGTGGGTCAAAGAGGAACAAGGGGACGTGTGCAGGCATTGTGCTTGGGAAGTAGAGACTAGCAGACATATACTGACAGCATGTCCTGTTTTTAAGCCATTGTACAGCAAAGGGTATGGGGGCTTTGTGCGATCTATAGAGAGCATATGCAGAGACCAATTTTGGGCAGCCTTAGTGGGGGCCCAAATCCATTGTAGGCAGTGCTGCAGCTTTTAATATTTGGAAACGGGTGACTATTTTTAGTTAGTTAGATCATAGTCGCAGTTAATTACACTGTATGATATGCGTGATTTGGATATAGGAATTTTTCTATATTTTTTATTCATAACTATGGAGTTTATTTTAATTATTCAGAGTTCCAAAAGATAGAGCCAACCACAATAAATGAGAGGAAAAAGGCACCTGTCACAACTTTCTATATTTTTTATTCATAACTATGGAGTTTATTTTAATTATTCAGAGTTCCAAAAGATAGAGCCAACCACAATAAATGAGAGGAAAAAGGCACCTGTCACAACTTTTACGCAATTTGGAAAAGGATACAGATTTTTTAAAGGATACAAGGCCAACATCCGCTTTTGGAACCCCTTCACTCTGGGATGTCCTGGATTATCACCAAGATGGTTCTGGGATATCTTGGACGCTATGTTTGCACAAGACTTTCCCCCCAAGAGCGCAGCCTGTAGAAAGTATACCAGCTAACAGGCCAGGGGCTTAAGTGGAAAGGCAGGAGCAGAGCTAAGGGAACAAAGAAAAGGATAGTTCAAGATAGCAGCCAAAGAGGTACGAAATTACAGCACTTGTTCCCTCCCCCCGTACTTGCCCCCTCTTACCTGCTTAGCAAGACAGGAAGTCCCGTAACCTAAGAGAGTGCAGTAGGATGGTGACTTGATGATAGAAAATGGAAGTTCCAGTTGAAGGAAGTCTGTGCAATGGTCCAACTAACCCGAACGGCACGAGGGCGCAACTAGTAGTGTTCAAAATAATCCCCAAGTGTATTCAGCAGAGCGTCCCCAAGTGTAAGTAACCAATCCAGGGAGTGACCACCAGAAACAGGAGAGCGTCCGTTTGGTCACTTCAGTAGGTATACCGTTGTCTTCTTGTGAGGCGGGCAGCGCCGTTGGTCTGTCCGTGGTAAAGAGTTTGTATATGTTCCGTGTAATAGGCGAAGGGGAAGGAAAGCAAGAAACTTGTGCAAGAGTGATAGCACACTAGAGATAAAGAAAACGTGCGTGGAAGTTTTCAACAGAGAGTAGCACTGGAGGTCTTTTATTCTTGCATAAATCCAAATACCATAACATACGGGAGCAGGCGGAGACCAAATCCGAAATGGGAGCCAGGAGTTTGTTAACCAGGGGAAACAACCGAGGGAGTCAGGAGCCAGAAATCGAAGGAAAAGACGTTCAGAATAGTCCTTGATACAAAGCCGGGTCAGTAATAAAACAGGAAGAGTAACAATGTCGAGTACTCGAACTGAATAGTCAGTTTTAGGAGCACCCGTTACAGGGACACGCCACACTAAGTACTGGAGTCTGTTTCAGAACGCGAGGCACGTTGCGGGCGTTTCACGTGACCGCAAGCAGATGGAATTCTGGACCTTGTAGTGCAGCGGATTCCGTGAGCTGTAAACAGTCTCCAGGGTAGTTTCCACCTAGAAGTAAACACCCGCGAGCGTCCAGAAACAGGAATGCGGGGCATGACAGTACCCCCCGCAAAGGACGACCACCCCTGCGGGCACGCAGTCTTTCCAACCAAAAGGCCCGCAAGAGTCGGGGTGCATGCAGATTTGAGGCCGGTTCCCAAGTCCTATCTTCAGGACCGTAACCCTTCCAATCAATCAGGTAGAAACGCACTCCGCGACGCAGACGGGAGTCCAATATAGCACGTACTTCATATTCATCTTCACCCTGTACAATAATTGGAGCAGGGGCAACAGGAAGCCGAGTGCCAGGTATAAAAGGACGGAGCAGGGATACGTGGAAGACTGGGTGAATCCGCCAATGGGATGGTATGTTCAAACGGACAGCAACAGGATTGAGACAAGAAAGGATCTTGTATGGACCTACATAACGAGGCATGAGTTTCCGTTTACCCCGAATGTTGAGATGTTTAGTTGCCAGCCAGGCACGATCACCCGGTGCATAAGAGGGGGCAGGCGACTGATGTTTGTCCGCTTGTGTCTTTGCCCGGGACTGCGCAGCTTGTAGATGTGACATAACGGAATCCCGTATAGCAACCAGAGTGTCCCTCGTGGTTTTTGCTGCAGGGATTTGGTCCAAGGAAGGCAAGACAGGTGGAAGAATCCTTGGATGTAATCCATACAAGGCGTAAAACGGGGAACATCCTGTTGAAGTATGTCGAGAGTTGTTATAAGCAAACTCCGCTGTTCCCAGAACGGAAAACCAATTTGTCTGATGTTGCAAGCACAGGCAACAAAGGTATTGTTCCATGGTGCCCTTTGTGCGTTCGGTTTGTCCGTCCGTTTGAGGATGATAGGATGACGAAAGCCGTGCATCAATACCCAAAGAATGGGTAAGGGCTTTCCAGAACCGTGAAGTAAATTGAGTACCCCGGTCAGAAATCATGATTGTGGGTAGGCCGAAGAAGCGTACCACATGATCAAAAAAAAGAGTAGCCAATGATGAGGCGGTAGGTATACCTGAGCATGGTATAAATCGTGCCATCTTTGTGAATACGTCCACCACCACAAGCACCGTTGACATTCCCCTAACCAAGGGTAGTTCTACCACAAAGTCAAGTGAAACCGTATGCCAGGGATGTGGAGGAAGCGGCATGTTCATCAATAGACCGAAGGGTCTCCCCGGTTGCCTTTTACATTGTACACATATCGCACACGTAGATACGTATGACGCGGTGTCCTTCATACCTGGCCACCAGCACCATCGATGTAACAGGTCATAGGTTTTAAGCTGACCTGGATGTGCAGCTAACGGGGTATCATGGGCCCATTCCAAAGCCTTCCGTCTGGTGTGGTTGTCAGGTAAGTATAAAAGACCATGAACATAAGGAAGACCCGTGACAATCTGGGCACCCAAGGTATCAAGATAAGAGGAATGTTCTTTGGCCCACTGTCGAACTTGTTCCAGAAGTGAGGGGGAGACCGAACAAACACAAATGACAGAACCCGAAGGTAGCATAGAGGTAACCGATTCCCGGGTGTTGAAATCGGCTCCGACACGGGATAAGCATCTGCCTTTCCGTGTAGAGGTCCAGGGGGTTAAGTAACTGTGAAGTCAAATAGCGTGAAAAATAAATGCCAACCTATTTGTCGAGCATTGGTACATTTTGCGTGTGAAAGATCCTGTAGATTCCGATGGTCGGTGTACACAGTTACTGGATGTCGAGCACCCAGAAGGTGGTGTCTCCACTCTTTAAAGGCTGCTCGGATTGCTAGGAGTTCCCTCTCCATAACAGTGTAATTGCATTCAGCCTGAGATAGTTTACGGGAGAAATAAGCCACTGGATGCAGTTGCTGTGTAGTGGGGCAGATCTGTGACAGAATGGCCCCCACCGCGATAGCGGAGGCGTCAGCCTCCACTATAAACAGAAGGGAAGGGTTTGGATGCTGCAGAACGGGAGCAGTAGTAAAGGCTTCTTTTAATTCCTCAAAGGCCGACTGGGCTTCGTAATCCCAAAGGAATGGAATCTTCGGGCTGGTGAGACGGGTCAAGGGCGCCACTATCTCAGAAAACGAGGCAATAAAGCGCCTATAAAAGTTCGAGAAACCCAGAAAAGATTGAAGTGCCTTTACAGAATCTGGGACTGGCCAGTCCTTAACTGCTTTAACCTTGGAAGCACACATGAGCACCCCTTTCGCAGATATCTGAAACCCCAAGAACTCAACTGATGATGCATGAAATACACATTTTTCCAATTTGGCATAGAGAGAGTGTGTACGTAAACGCTGCAGTACAGAGCGAACGTGTTGGATATGTTGAGTGAATGAATCCGAGAAGATCAAGATATCATCTAAGTAGATCACCACATAGCAATCTAGCATGTCACCGAAAATATCATTAACAAAGTGTTGGAATGTGGCTGGAGCGTTACAAAGTCCGAATGGCATGACGCAATACTCATATAGCCCAAACTTTGTTTTGAAAGCGGTTTTCCATTCGTCCCCGCTTCGTATCCTCACCAAATTATATGCCCCCCTGAGATCTAATTTGGTAAAAATAGTGGAGGATGTCATCTTATCAAGCAGTTCCGTTATGAGAGGCAACGGGTACTGGTTCTTGACTGTTATCTTGTTCAAGGCTCTGTAATCCACGCAAGGGCGCAGATCCCCCTCCTTTTTCGGTACGAAAAAGATGGGAGAGGCAGCAGGGGACCAGGAAGGTCGAATATGTCCCAGACGCAATGCCTTCTCCACATACTCTTTCAGGTGTTCTTCTTCGTTCCTGGTCAGGGTGTAAATACGACCATGAGGTACCACTGCCCCAGGTACCAAATCAATGGGGCAATCATAACAACGATGTGGAGGGAGTTTTTCTGATAATCCTTTGTCGAACACATCGGAAAAGCCTTTGTATACTGCTGGTAGTTCGGGATTTAGATCTCCCAGCGTGGCATTAACAGAGGAGACATTAGACACCAAAGCCAAACAAGGAGACGAAGGCGTCACACCGGGGCTTCGAGAGCAATGTTGGGTACAGAACGCAGAAGAGAAATGCACTGTTTGTTTGACCCAATCAATCATAGGGTTATGAGTCCGGAGCCAAGAAAGACCAAGAATGATCCCAAACTGGGGGGCTGAAATAAGGTCGAAAACTATTTGCTCAATGTGGTCTTCTGAGGTAAACATGCGAAGTGGGACAGTCTGTTCCGTTATCCATCCGGACACCAGATCAGAACCATCTACTGCATGTACTTCCTCAGGTCTTTTTTTAGGAACCACCGGTATGCCATGGTGTTGAGCTAATTGTATGTCCATATAGTTTCCGCTAGCCCCTGAATCGATCATAACTGGACTGGTGAAGGGCTCAACACCAGGGAGGACAAAACACATGGCAAGATAGATGTGTGAGGAGGAAGGGCATTGGTCTGAGCCATCCATATGGCGACTCATCCTTAGGGCTCGGTTTAAGGACGAGTCTTGGCGTTTCCCGCTACCTTAACAGGTCTCTTAGGACATGCACGAATGAAATGACCAGATTGACCGCAATAGAAGCATAGGTTATTAACCATACGTCGTTCTCGTTCGGCTTTGGTTAGAGGACCTCTGATGGCCCCTATTTGCATCGGCTCGGCTTCTCCTGAGGAAGTAGTCGGAGTCGTTTCTGACTTGACTGAGAGGCGAAGGTCAGGACTACGCCGTTCGCCACGTCTTTGCCGCAGCCGAGCGTCGACCTGTAGGACCAAGTCCAACAATTCCAGGAAGCCGGTTGGTAAAGCCGGTACCACTGATAAGGTGTCTTTTAACTCATCCGAAAGACCCTTATAAAAGACAGCTGCCTTCTTCTGTTCGGGCCAGGTGGTTTCTGCTGCTAATTGATTAAAGCGAGCAAGGTAAGACAGAAGGTCTGATTTGCCTTGACTGATAGCAAGGAATTCGAGGTCCGAGGTTTGTGCCTTGTAATGCATATCGAATACGCTATTCATAGACTGAATAAGGGCATCAAAATTATATAGGGCTGGATCATTGGCTTCGAGTAATGGGTTAGCCCAAGCCGCTGCTGTTCCTCCCAGATGTGAAAGGAGAAACGCTGCTTTGGTAACAGCGTCAGGAAATGCCAGCGGTCGACAAAGAAAATGCAGACGGCATTGATTTACAAAGGTCCGATAAGTCTTAGGATCTCCATAGAAGCGTTCTGGAGGGGCCAAAGGGAACGGTCCAGGAAGCACAATGGGTGCGGAAGCAGAAGATTGTGCCTGGGGTACAGGAGGGGCTGCTGCGGCAGCAGCATCACCGAAGTCCTCATCGGGGGGTAAGGGCTGCACAAAACTCTGTAGTACATCCATACGTTGATGGAGAGTCGCATTCGCAGATGCCATATCGGAGGGTAAGGTCGCAAAGGCTTGCATCAAAGCAGCCATTGGATCAGCTCCAGTTTCCATGACCAATAGGCAAAAATAATAGGCTCCTAAATCTGTCACAACTTTTACGCAATTTGGAAAAGGATACAGATTTTTTAAAGGATACAAGGCCAACATCCGCTTTTGGATCCCCTTCACTCTGGGATGTCCTGGATTATCACCAAGATGGCTCTGGGATATCTTGGACGCTATGTTTGCACAAGACTTTACCCCCAAGAGCGCAGCCTGTAGAAAGTATACCAGCTAACAGGCCAGGGGCTTAAGTGGAAAGGCAGGAGCAGCGACAACAGAGCTAAGGGAACAAAGAAAAGGATAGTTCAAGATAGCAGCCAAAGAGGTACGAAATTACAGCACTTGTTCCCTCCCCCCGTACTTGCCCCCTATTACCTGCTTAGCAAGACAGGAAGTCCCGTAACCTAAGAGAGTGCAGTAGGATGGTGACTTGATGATAGAAAATGGAAGTTCCAGTTGAAGGAAGTCTGTGCAATGGTCCACCTAACCCGAACGGCACGAGGGCGCAACTAGTAGTGTTCAAAATAATCCCCAAGTGTATTCAGCAGAGCGTCCCCAAGTGTAAGTAACCAATCTAGGGAGTGACCACCAGAAACAGGAGAGCGTCCTTTTGGTCACTTCAGTAGGTAGAGCGTTGTCTTCTTGTGAGGCGGGCAGCGCCGTTGGTCTGTCCGTGGTAAAAGGTTTGTATATGTTCCGTGTAATAGGCGAAGGGGAAGGAAAGCAAGAAACTCGTGCAAGAGTGATAGCACACTAGAGATAAAGAAAACGTGCGTGGAAGTTTTCAAAAGAGAGTAGCACTGGAGGTCTTTTATTCTTGCATAAATCCAAATACCATAACATACGGGAGCAGGCGGAGAACAAATCTGAAATGGGAGCCAGGAGTTCGTTAACCAGGGGAAACAACCGAGGGAGTCAGGAGCCAGAAATCGAAGGAAAAGACGTTCAGAATAGTCCTTGATACAAAGCCGGGTCAGTAATAAAACAGGAATCAGAGTAACAGAATGTCGAGTATTCGAACTGAATAGTCAGTTTTAGGAGCACCCGTTACAGGGACACGCCACACTAAGTACTGGAGTCTGTTTCAGAACGCGAGGCACGTTGCGGGCGTTTCACGTGACCACAAGCAGATGGAATTCTGGACCTTGTAGTGCGGCGGATTCCGTGAGCTGTAAACAGTCTCCAGGGTAGTTTCCACCTGGAAGTAAACACCCGCGAGCGTCCAGAAACAGGAATGCGGGGCATGACACACCACTCATTCAGGGTTGAAAGTCCAGCAAACAGTGCTGGGGGTCTTGCTAGGAGAGGGGATGAAGCATAAGAATGATACATCTCCTATGAGTAACATCAAACTTTCGCCTGCCAGTTTTATTTCTAAGCAGTTGTCTGAGAGTGAATCCTTTAATTGCAGCTGTAAATGAGCGAAAGGTGTAATAAAAATGTCTTGGCCAACTGTGCCTTTAGCTACTTGATTTATATATGTTCCTTGCACTGAAGTCCTGTTATAAACAAGCACTCACAAAGCAAACACTTTTGGCTTGTGTAAAGGTATTAGATAGGCATTCACCAAACACAACTATTCTATTCCCAGTCATTCACACCATTTGCAGTTGTCATCTGATGGTCAGATTGTATCATTATGCCGGTGCCTGACAAATGCTTTTCACACACCTTCACAAAAGCCAAAATTGTTGGCTTTGCCAATGCATGTTTTGTTTGCTTTCTGGACTTTGTAGAATTGCATTTCCATTATGAACGCAGGATTAGGCATCCCGAGACAAGGAAGAGATAGGAAATAGTGGATTTACTCATTCTTAGGTTTTTACCCATCAACCTATTGGCAGTTTTTTTCAAAAAATAATACCAGTTTCCAGGGATAAATATATATTGGGTAAGAATTAGGGCAGGCCAACTGGTGTGGGACTACACAAGACTGATCCCTCTGTATTAGGTAACCCACCTTTTAATATAGGCCCATACTACACAAGTTGGTAGTGTGACTGAGCAGCCAGGCTTATCTTAAGAGGGGTAATGTGAGCTGTAGAGCTGTACAATGATTCAGTAAATACAGGTTATCAAAGAAAACACTTACACACTTAAAGTTTTATAATAAGTATTTATTCATGTATACACAAATATATTTAAAGCATTCTTTAAAAAGC
This sequence comes from Ambystoma mexicanum, assembly GCF_040938575.1. Classification (NCBI taxonomy): domain Eukaryota; kingdom Metazoa; phylum Chordata; class Amphibia; order Caudata; family Ambystomatidae; genus Ambystoma; species Ambystoma mexicanum. The sequence continues at coordinate 265,123,406 of NC_090934.1, forward strand.
AGTAACCAGCAGTAACAGTAATCCCGTTAGGATTAAATTCAAAAAGTGAACAATAAAGCAGGTAAGTAATTCATTCATACGTTACACATTTTCCAGCACCCAGAAGTGACATCATTTGAGGTCAGTATAACACTTATTTTGTATCACCTTTGCAGTATTGAGTTATAAAGGTTAGGGTTTGATCAGAACAGACTGGTATTCTATAAAAACCGTTAGATTCTTCCAAAGGGATGCAGGCACTCTTTTATCCCAGTATTAAAAGTGTTCAACAGTGAAAATCTGTAAGGAAACATGCACTGCCAAAGCCAATATGTTCAGAAGGAGGCATTTAGGGAGCCAGTACCGCGAAAGTCAATGGGCAAAGTCAAAGTTCTGATGCTCTTCTTCTTAGAAAAATGTTCTTAAATAGTCAGTGTTCACAAAGAAATCACAGCAACTCAGGAAGAGTCACCTTCAAGAAGCACAAGCTGAAAGTCCAGTGCAAGTGAGTTGAGGTCAACTCAGAGTAGGGTTAAATTACACTCCCAAAGGTAGAAAACGCCCACAAATGGCAAAAGGATACGTACCCCAAGCCCCACAGTACCTTTGAATTGAAGACAACGTTCTAGCTGGAGGCCTTCAGGTTGCAGTGCAGCAGACCCTTGTTCCTGGCCCTTGGTCATGGTGACGAAAGGGATGAAGTCTAGCAGGCTCCTGTGGCAGCACTCGAGAGAGGGACTTGGCAGCAATAGATTTGTCGGGATTCAGTGGCTCTCTGTGGTTTTGGTGCCTTTATCTCAGTGCCAAAGAAGAACAAACAGCTCTGGTTAGAAATTCCTTGACCCCTCCGTCCTGGAGTCTGGTTAGGGGACTCTGGATGTGGATTTCATGCTTCTGTAGCATCCTCTGGATGCCCACAAAGCTTTGGCCGGATTTGCACATCAGAAGAAAATGCACTCACAGATGGTCGAAGAACCCCGGTTATTGGGATTCTGCAGCTTTGGAAAGTCGCAGCAAGTCGGGGTTGCGCCAAAATAGAGTTTGTCTTGAGGCTAGTTGGTCCCACCAGCCTAAGGGAGGAAGTTGTCGCGCAGGGGTCTTCCCCGTCGATTCAAAAACAGGGGTCAGCACAGCTGCAGGGCTTCACCGGCACTTCACGGTCCAGGAGGGTGCTGCTGGCGTCTTCCCTCATCATCTTCTTCAGATGTTGTCCTCTAGTGGTCGACTCAGCTTGTAGTGCGAAAAATCTCGTTTTTAATGCAAATTCCCATTCATTCACAGCCCTAGGCTGTCAATCACACAGCAGGGTCAATCTGAACTGGTTTCACTCTGGCACACCTAGATACAAAGGACAGGGAGGTTTCGGGACCCCCTCTCACTTCCTATCTTTCCAGACACACTGGAGCCTGGGCAGGCTTCAGGGATGAAGTCTGCCAAAGGCAAAACACACAAAGAACTCAAACCTGATTCAAACAAAAGAGTAAAAGAAATGTTGAAATAAGAAGGGGCCATTTTGTGAAAAAGGCCACCCTTGGGTCCTGTACTGCAGCTGACATATCAGCCTGCAGATACAGGTCACCAGGTAGTAAAAAAGAAACCACTGCCACCAGCCATTGAACTGAGTTAGTGTAACAAAATGTTTCATGAGGGTGGTGTGTGCTGGACCCACAAAGGAAAAGGTAAGAAAGCCATGGGTCATCTTACTATTCTTGGGAACAGTAGTTCACCCAAAATAAATGCAGTTAAACAAGTCAATCCCTTAAACATCAATCCCTCAAAACATCAAGGGACTTCTCAGTGGCACTGCACAAAAGGTGCTGTGTGTCACAATGCAAAAAGCAGATGCCTATGGAGTTTACCAGACTCCATAAAACAGTAAGAAACACAGAAAATCATAGTCAGGAAAACACATGAGAGAGTGAGATAAAAGTCCCACTCACTCAGGAGTTAAAAATAAAAAAGCCCCGAGTCCAGCCAAAGAGCTGGGGGTCTCTAAGGTTAATTGGCACAGAAATGAAAATTCTCCCTAACAATATATGAATAATTAAAACTACTCACCGTAGTGACTAGAGTACTCAAAGTGCACTTTCTTCCATCCTTCTGGGCGTCCCCCAACATGGGGACGGTATCAGAACCTCTGGCAGCAAAATATTGAGCTTTCCCTATACATTTAGTGCATGGCCTGGGCGTGGGAAAGCCCCGCCGAGGCCCCGCCCTCCGGCACCTCACCTCAGCCCCCTTTGAACACATGGGCCGTTAGATACTTGGCTACACTTATTACATGCTAACTCCTGGCATACAAGCAGGGGAAGGTGGGTGGGACGTATGGATAAAAGGGGACTATGAGTACTCTAGCCACTAGAGTGTGTAACTTTAATTATTCATACGTCCTGTCCTGCTTCCTCTATGCTTGTGTGTGATTCCACCGAACAAGACCATAGGGTGGAACCGTGACAACCTGCCTCATATCTAGGAAGAAGCAAAAAGGTTACCGCCTGACCGAACTCTGCATTGCGCCTGGAGCTAGTATCCAGGGAATAGTGCTTACAGAAGGCTGATGGAGTGGCCCAAGTAGCCGCCTTGCTGATGACATCCCAAGAAGCATGTCTCTGAAACGTGACGGCCATGGCCTTATCTATGACCGCATGGGCAGAAACCACTTCAGGAACCGGTTTGCCCGTGGCTGTGTTTGCCTACGAAATGGCCTGAACCATCCAATTTACGATAACATTTTTGGAAGCCCGAGACCAGGGCAGGAGCACCCAAAAGTGACAAACAATACCTCAGACTTCCTGAAGGATTCATCTGAGAGGTCAAACTCGACAACCCTCTTGAGGTTCAAGGAATGTAGGGCCCCCTCTGCCTCTGACTGCCAATTCGGGAAGAACACCAGCAGGCAGATCTGCTTATTCAGATGAAATGGAGAGACCACCTTGGCCAAGAAGTTTGGGTGAGTGCGCAAGATGACCTTGTCGATGTGTAACGTGGTGAAGGGCTTGCACGAAGGCGCCTGCAGCTCACTGAACCTGCATGCAGAGGTGAGAGCTACCAATAGAACCATCTTTAGCGTTACCAGCCAGATTTCCACGGAGGCAATCGGTTCGAAGGGTTTGCGCTGCAAAGCTGCAAGAACCACATGAGGTCCCAGACCGGATGCAGCCTATGCACCAGAGGAAAAAGCCTAGACAACCCCTTGAGGTGGGCCTTAAGCATCGGGTTGGCTGCTGAAAACGCATGCTTAGGGGAATTCTTGTAAGGCCTGATGGCCGCCAAATAAGTGCAGCAAGTATCCACCTGAACCCCCGAACGAGCCAGGTGCGCTGAAAAAGCCAGTACGTCATCCAGAGAACAGGTGACAGGATTCAGACCCTTGTCACAGGCCCAATGGCAGAACCTAGTCCATTTACTCTTATACTGGGACCGAGTAGAGGGCCTACTGGCCTGTTCAATGATGTCCCAGTTGTCATCCGAGAATTGCATGTGCTGAAGCCTTAGCTGGTCAGGAACCAGGCCGCCAACGCCAGCCTGGACGGGTCTAGATGTTCCACTGCCCATCTCTGCTGCGTCAGGAAGCCCCTGTTGGGGATCGGCAGGTGGACTGGACCCTGGGAGCACAACTGCAATAGATCTGAAAACAAGGCTCTCGAAGGGCAGTGGGGGCAATCAGGATGAGGCTGCAGCCCACTGAAGCTCGGAATTTGTGGAGGGTCTGCTGGAGCAGGGGGGGTGAGGGGCTGGAACGCATAACACCTGCGGCCGTGCCAACAGATCTGGAAGGCATCTCCCAGAGACCCCCAACCCTGTCATGCCCACAAAGCAAACTGGGGGCACTTGGAATTTAGAGGATATGTGAAGAAGTCCAGGTTTGCGAGCCCCAAAGGCTGGAACAGGGGCAACAAGGAGTCAGTGTGCAACTCCCACTCATAGGTGTTGAACCCCAAGCGGCTTAGCTGGTCCGCTTCTGCATTGCTATCCCCTGGGAGGTGGACTGCCGAAATCCAAACCCTTTCCATCAGGGCCCATTCCCAGATTGATACTGCTTCCAGGGCAGACATTCATGGAAGCACCGGCACCGTTATTAACAGTGCTGGTGCTTCCATGCTCCCCATTGAGTCCTACGGGACTCAAATGGGAATGGGGAGTTACAATTACTGCTGCCTGACTTACCGGACCGCCGGGGCTGTAATGCCCCAGTGTATCCGCCAAGTCAGGCAACGGTAATTCATTGCAAGTCCGGCGGCAACCTGCCGGTTTTACCAGCAAGGTTACCGCCAGACTTGTAATGAGGCCCCAAGTCTCAGGAGGGTGATCGGAAGCACACAATAAGCACACACAGTAAAACTCCACAGAATACAGATGTAAATCAAACATACATTTATTATAGGCCTTTATAACCAAAGACAAATAAACCACAGTAATAATAAAACAGTTACCACACACGCTTTTCACTATGTAACATATATACAAAATGCAGTTAGCCTAATGCTGATGAAGAGGGAGAAAATAACCACAATCTGCAACAGAAGAGGTAAGTTCAACACAGGTATCGCATTAGGCAGTTCTTCGAAGTCACTCCCTATCTTATGGAGTGCAGCCCTAAAACGTGAGGCGGCTATTGTTCAAAAGTACAGCAGAGCATTAACAAGGCACAGGCATGCATAAAGCCAAAAGCGGGTTCTCTTCAGGGAGCTGTAGCTGTTGAGGAAGGGGGTTGAGGTGATGAAGAATAAAGCCCTAATCCTCGAGAAGGGTCTACTCTTGAAGACAGAGCGATTTTCAGAGTTCGGGAATAGCTGGAGAGAGCACGCTAGCCCGGGGAAGGTGAGTATCTTTTCAGGGATTGCAAGTACTCACTGAACCCTCAACATAGTCCAGGCCGAACTTTGCCAGTCTAGTCCAGTTCGCTAGTAGGTTTCACCTCTGCAGTTACATGACGCACCAGCTCTCAGTGGCTGCGGGACGATCGTTCCTGGCCGAACAATAGCCTTTTCTCAGCTCTCAAAGAAAGGAGAACAAGTTACTTCTTACCTGGTAACGTTCTTTCGACGGGATGTTCCTCCGACGTATTCCTTATCTTTGATAATACGTTTCCAGCTTGCTGGCCTTGGAAATCTTTTCTGTAGAGGGCGCTGCGCGTCGACGTCCGCCGAGTCGATGTGCTTCGACGCCCACCGTATCGGCGCCGACGTCACCATGCCCATAAATAGCCACGCGCTGCGTCCGTTGCTCAGTTCTGTTTTTGTAGCATAAGAAAACTCATGCCTGAATTGGTTAGTTACCTGGAAGGAGCGTAAACTGCGACCACAAGGGAAGTTATCACTGCGGCGATGGTTGGGAGGGGCGATAAGGACTACGTCGGAGGAACATCCCGTCAAAAGACCGTTACCAGGTAAGAAGTAACTTGTTCTTCAAAGGGATTGTGTCCTCCGACGTATTCCTTATCTTTGATAGACTCCCATAGCAGTGGCATGTAATTGGAGGCGGGAGTGAGAGTGTTATGTATCCCTTTAGGGATGGACCGAATGTAATACGGCCTTGCCAAATCGGTCTCTTGAGCAGTGGATGAATCCAGATTGTAAAATTTTGTGAATGTATGTGCGGACGACCATGTGGCAGCCGCACATATGTCCCGGACCGGTACCCCTCTTTGGAGAGCCGAAGAGGCTGCGATACCCCTGGTTGAATGAGCCCTGAGATTTTGGGGTGGCTCTTTCCCTGCTAGTCTATAACATTCCAGGATGGCCAAAATAATCCACCTGGAGATGGTTTGTTTTGTTATGGGTAGTCCCAACTTGTGACCTGAGTATCCTACAAACAGTTGGTCTGCTTGCCTGATCCTAGCCATTCTGCTGATGTAAAAGCTGAGAGCTCGCCGAGGGGCCAGCCTATGTACCCTTTCCGCCTCTTTCCCCGGATGGGGAGGAGGGTAGAACGAAGGCAAGGTAATTTTCTGAGTAATATGAAATTCAGAAACCACCTTTGGGAGGAAATTAGGCTTCACCTGTAGGACAACTTTGTCCTTGTGGAATATTGTATGTGGGGGTTTACAGGAGAGAGCTTGTAGCTCGCTCACCCTCCTAGCAGATGTTAGTGCTACCAATAGGACAGTTTTAAGCGTGAGAAAACTCAGCGCGCAAGAGTGAAGTGGTTCGAATGGAGTGCCCATTAAGAAGTTTAAGACTAAATTTAAGTCCAATAAGGGAACCTGGAATGGTTTTGGAGGGTAAACATTAGTTAGTCCCTTGAGAAATTGTACCACTAGAGGAATTTTGTAATACGATGGTTCCTCCGCAGTGCGCTTAAAGATAGAAAATGCTGCAAGATAGCCTTTTACAGTGCCCACTTGAAGGGCTGAGTTTGCCAAGTAGAGTAGAAACGATAACAACGTTGGTGTACCACATGAAAAAGGGTCGATATTCTCTTCCCTACACCAGCTGCAAAATTTGTTCCAACGGCAGCGGTATACAGACTTTGTTGCCGGTCTTCTGGCCGAAAGCAACACCTCCATGACGTCATCAGGGAGATCCCAATCCTTGGACCTCAACTTTTCAGAAGCCAAGCGTGAAGGGTGAGGGTTCTGGTGTCTGGATGGAGAACCTGACCTCCCTTCTGCGAGAGAAGATTCTCTTTGAGTGGAAGACGGATTGGAGGACAGATGGACATATCTAGAAGGTCCGGGTACCACGTTCTGCTGGCCCAATCCGGGGCAATTAGGATAATGGTTTTCCGGAATCTTCTCAACCTCCTGATCATTTGAGGAATAACAGGGACTGGAGGGAATGCGTAAAGGAGTGGGAACTCCCAGTCCACTACAAACGCATCTCCTAGAGCTCCTCTCGGGGGAAATTCCCTTGAACAGAACAGATCACACTTCTTGTTGTTGCTTGTGGTGAACAGATCCACCTGAGGGGTTCCCCAAAGGGTGAAGATCTCTTGAAGGACTTCCTGAGCTAGCTCCCACTCGTGGAAGACTGTGTTCTGCCTGCTCAGAGCGTCTGCTGTCAAGTTCTTCTCTCCGGCTAGGTGGACAGCCGAAAGAGATTCCTTCTTCGATTGCCCAAAACCAGAGCTGCATCGCCTCTCTGCACAGTGGCAGTGATCCTATGCCTCCTCTTGTTGAGGTAGTGCATGGCCACCGTGTTGTCCATCATTATCAGGACATTTCTCCCCTGTACTGATGGCAGGAAAGCTTTCAGCGCTAGTCTGATTGCTCTCAGCTCTAATAGGTTGATGTGTAGTCTGGACTCCGATGGAGACCAACGACCGCTGATGGTCAAGTCGTTGGCATGGGCTCCCCACCCAGTGAGTGAGGCGTCTGTGACTACTGTTATCTCTGGCCATGGTTGCCAAAACAGTTCTCCTTTCAAGATGTTCTCTGGATAGGCCCACCATTGAAGGTCACGGGCTACCTTGTCCGGAATCCAGAGGAGATCTGTCATTCTCCCTGAGAATTGCGACCACTGACTTCTCAGTGCCCACTGAAGAGATCTCATTCTCAGGCGAGCCTCTGGCACAAGGAAGATGCACGATGCCATGGGGCCTTGCAACCTCAAAAAGTCGAAAGCTGGGAGACGTTGGGCATTTTGAAACTTGGTGACCATCTGTAGAATATCTTGAGCCCTCACCTCTGGTGGCGAGGCTTTTCCCAGGGAAGTGTCCAGGACCGCTCCAATGAACTGGAGTCTCTGTGATGGTATCATCTGTGACTTCTTTAAATTGAGGGAGAAGCCCAGTCTGTGAAGGAAGTGGCAGACATAATCTAGCTGGGCCTGGGCCTGGGCCTGTTCCAAAGATACAGCCCTGATCAGCCAGTCGTCCAGGTAGGGGTAGACGTGGATCCCTTCCCTCCTTAGACTCGCCGCCACTACCGACATCAGCTTGGTGAAGACCCTCGGGGCGGTGGTCAGCCCAAATGGCAGAACTCGAAATTGATAATGAGAGTCGCCAATTGTGAACCTCAGGTATTTCCTGTGTTTGAGATGGATTGGCACATGGAAATAAGCACCCTGAAGATCCAGAGATACCAGCCAGTCCTGGAGCTGGAGGGCCTGAAGGATCTGAGAGAGAGTTACCATCTTGAACTTGTCCTTCCTGAGGAACTTGTTCAATTCTCGTAAGTCCAGGATGGGTCTCAGTCCTCCGTCCTTCTTTGGTATGAGAAAGTAGGGGGAGTACCAGCCCTTGTTCCTTTCCGCTACAGGTACCGGTTCTATGGCACCTTTCTCTAGCAGGTCTATAATTTCCTGCAAGAGGAGCGGATCTGAAACTTTCAGAGAGCTGTTCCCCGGTGGATGACTTTGAGGAATGTGTAGAAAGGGTAGGCAGTAACCTTGGGCAACTGTTTCCAATGCCCAAGCATCTGACGTTATAGCCTGCCATTCCGTCAGATGGTGAGTTAACCTGCCCCCTACAGGTGTATTGTGTGGAAAGGCCTCAGAGTGGTTTTGGGGCGGCTGATGCAGATGCCGAGGGTAAAGAGGCACCTGCTGCTGCTGCGGCCTTAGTACTTTTGACCCGTCCACCTCGGGTGGATCTCCTTTGGCCTCTTTGAGCCGGCTGACCTCTGCCTTTCCCGAATGCGGAATAATAGCGAAAGGACTTTCCTCTTCCAGAGGTTCCTGAGGGGCGAAAAGAAGGTTGGCGGATAGCAGCTCCTAAAGATTTTGCTGATGCTTTAGAAGTCTGTAACTTTTCCAGACTGTCATCAGCCTTTTTCCCGAATAATGAAGAGCCGTCAAAGGGCATATTCAAAAGTCTGGCCTGTACACATCTGGAGCAAAGCCCGACTTTCGCAACCACGCATGCCTGCGGATTGTTGTACTTGCCGCCATGGTCCTGCTGATACTGTCAGCGGAATCGATGCCAGTTTGAAGTGATTCGCACATGGCATCCTTGCCATCTTTAATAATGTTAAGGAAGGCTTCCTTTTCCTCTCCTTCGGGTATGCAGTCAGCCGCTGATGAAGCACACTCCCATAGTGTGTGACTGAACCTGGCGAGCGTACAGGTGGCGTTGATGGACTTCAGCACCATACTACAGGCAGAGAAAACGTTCTTCGCCATAGAGTCGTACCTCTTGTCATCTCTATCCTGTGGGACAGTAGGGTAAGCGGTCCTACTGCTAGATGAAGTTGCCGCTTGAACCACCAGGCTCTCTGGAGACGGGTGTTTTGGTAAGTATTCAGGGTCAGCAGCCGCTACCCTATACTTGGTTGACAATCTTTTAATGACTGCAGAGATAACTTCGGGGGTTTCCCAATTAGATGCAATTTTCCTTTGTAAGGCTGCATGGAAGGGGACCACCGGGTCCTCCTGTGGGCCTTTGTCTAATATATCTGTTAGGTCCTCCTGTTGAAAAACAGGTGAAGGCGCAGACCAACCCATAAACTCAATAATACTTGCCATCAGGGTTCTATAGGGTGTTTCGGCATGTTCCCCTGGGTCTGGCTTAACAAATTCCACTTCTGGGGAAGTGTCCAGCCCACTTGCCTCATGTAGTGACTCCTGTAGGTCCTTCAGCATTCTTTCCTCAGAGGTGAAATCCTCTGCAATAGGCAGTGTGGTCCTCTGTAACCCGAATGTTTCCTGGTCAGAATCTTCCCCCTCTTCATAAAATGAAGAAAGTCCAGGGTACTCTGACCTCTGAAATGGAGTAAAACCCATCTCTAAGGCAGAAGGAGCCAAACTCGTCGTTATTGGACGAGAAAACGTCGATGTCGTCGACGTAACAGGCTTCGAAGGCGCCGAAAACGGCGTCGAAAAAACTGGAAATGGTCTCAAAGAACTCCAGAGGATCGGGATCCTACTCGAGGGCATCGACGACGGTCTCCGCGTCGTGCCGGAGGCCCTTGAAATCACTGTTGGTTGTGGAGTGGCCTTGGTCGTCTCTTTCATCGGCGTCGAGTCGATCGACTGATGCGTCGAGTAACCCTTCAACAACGGCGTTGATGGCGCCGATCCGTGCGTCGAAGGAATCTTCGACGGCGTCGAAGACGGTGCCTTCTTACCCGATGGCTCATGGCGCTCTCTGTTGGAATGTTTCGCCGGGTGCTGCGACTCGCGGCGTTTTGATTTTTTGGGTTTTTCACCCGGGGTATCACCCTCAGCTGTCTTCGAGGGGGTCGAGGCCGCGTTCCCGAAGACGCTTAACATTTTCTTTCTGAATTCCTCCCACTCAGCTTGAGAACTGTGTTTAGTGGGACAGGAGACCCTTTCTGGGGACACAGAAGACGACGAGGAATGGGACCTTCGACGTCTCTTTTTTGAGTGTCTTGATCTCGACGAATGGTGGGAGCTGCTTCGAGATCTAGAATGGGAATGTTTTCGACGGCGAGGAGACGAATGCCTCGACTCAGCTGACGAAACTTTCGAGGAGGTTTTGGCTGACTTACCTCTCTCGAGCTTCCCCTTGCGCTCCTTCAAGGCTTTCGCCATCATGGACATGCAGTCCTCACACTCCGAACAATGGTGCTCGGATCCCAAGCACCATAAGCAGATCCTGTGTGGATCCGTTATTGACATTTTTTTTACCACAGTCCCGACATTTCTTGAAGCCGGATTGCGGCGTCGTCGGTTCTGATGAAGAAGCCATCGAGAACGATAAGGTATATTCGAGTAGAAATAGATAGTTATCCTGACTGAACTGAGCAACAACGTTCCGAGGCCCCACGAAGCGCGGAAAAACGTAACTGAGCAACGGACGCAGCGCGTGGCTATTTATGGGCATGGTGATGTCGGCGCCGATATGGTGGCCGTCGAAGGACATCGACTCGGCGGACGTCGACGCGCAGCGCCCTCTACAGAAAAAATGTCCAAGGCCAGCAAGCTGGAAACGTATTATCAAAGATAAGGAATATGTCGGAGGACACAATCCCTTTGAAGGATAGTTCTGGTGCAGCACGTCCCAGGACACACTGAGGCAGGTCTGCAGGCACTTAAAGCAATAGTCACCCTAGCGGGGCGACACAGGGGCCGCAAATGGTCGCGGTGTGGCACACTCTACCGCGACCCAGAGGAGCCAGGACGAGTTTTGGCACGAGAGGGCCCAAGACCACAAGTAAGCGATTCCCCAAGTGTTGAGTCTCAACTCGGAACGGCGGCACTCCTGTACGATACCCCGTTTTCGAGATTGTCCGTTTGTGGGACGGCCCAGGAACACTTCCGAAGAGCCTCTTTGCAAGGGTAGTGCCACGAGTAGTTGTCCCACTACTCTAAAGGGTTGAAGCACCCTTGTAGGCCTTTTTGGAACGATACAAAAGCAGGGGTCCGATGGGACAACAGCATGGTCAGGGTGCCAAACGTTCCAGCATGTCTCTGGTGGTTCCACAAGTCTGCTCTTTCGTTCAAGATACTCGGCTCCTTCTGTAGTTCGGTGTGAACTTCAGGATATCGACCTGGAGTGGATGCAGAGCCCCTTCTCTTATCCAATAATTTCGTGCTCAAATCTAGGATAGCCGATGGAAGATCTACTCACTTGCATGTACGCCAGGCATGGGCCAATCGTGGCCCACAGTGGTTCCAGACATACTGGCACCAGTAGTGTTGATTGGACCAGACAGTCCAAACCCTCGTCCTGGGCACTAGCACACGTGACATGCAGGAGCCCGCAAAAGATGCAGTTTTTCGTGGGGGGTTGTATGCCCAAATAAGGAATACCTGGGTCTCTCGACCTGAGGAAAGGTAAAGGGACAAAATAAAACACTTTGTGGCACAGCAATTTTTGCCACTGGGGCTAAACGTGGTAAACGTTGTATGGTCCGTAAAAACAAAGTAATAATACTTTAAAAGTAACATGCTGCCACCAGTTTGTTCTAGGCACACTTGTACAAACACCAAAAAATCCTTACAGGGTGGCTAGGGCCATAAAACATAAGAGCACCTATGCGCAGTACTGTAAGGTACTTGGTACATAGATAAAAAGTTACCAAGAAATGGCAACATAGTCAACGACTACGGGAAACTGTTACACAGTACTGACAGCTTGAAGTACATGTCAGTTACCCCATAACAAATGAGCAAAAGCCCATTTGCAGCTGAAGGCTGTGCTTCACTGGAAAAATGCACGTTCGGTAATTTAAACAAAAGCGAAACGTTTGGGGGATCCATGAATGGAGGGAAAATTGAACCTAAATGAAATCTTTCCTAACAGTGCGCTTGCCCAAAACCTCTACTAGCACTCCAAACTCCTTGGGGTCTTCCTCAGGCAGATGGACCCCCAAGAACTCTGCAAGGCCATGAAGACGGTCATGGAAGGCCTTAACGGATGCTGAGGGTTCATCATCCTGGGCGTCATCGTCGTCAACCCCCCTTTTTTACAGCATGAGGGGATCCGGAGCCGAAAACAGGTCAGATGGCTGTTGAACAACCGGTAGGGCCTGGACCGGGGGAGGGATCGGCACTGGCACCAGTAGCGCTGGAGGAACAGGCGGAGGACTCAGAGGAGGCGGCGGGGAGGCACCCCCTGCAGGATCACCTCCTTCACTATATCCTTCAGGAGCCCAGTCAGCTGAGGGGAAGGCATGAGGAGGAAACGCTTGAAGTAGCGGTCCTCGATATACACCGGATCCTTAGGGGCCTGGCCCTCCATGGTGCTGGGTCTCTGCTCCTGGTCAAAGCGCACAGGCGTGTAGCCATAAGGCTGCGATGGGTCCATGTACCCCTGAGGAAACGAGACGCCTGTACCATACAGTCCATTGCCGCTTCCAGAGGGAAGAGGACTGGAACCTTCTTGCAAGGCCCATTCAATGGGCGAGAGCATGAGCGGGCCTGAGTCGAATCCAAAATGGCCACCGGCCTAGCAGGCTCCGGTACCTGCCTTTTTGCCATTTTGGGATATTGCGCCACGCCCTGGGCAGGAGGGCACTAAGTCTGCAAGCCACGGAAGGGCTCAGACATGGGGGGATACAGCTTGGGTCCTGCGCCCGAAGCAGAAGCGTCAACCTCAGAAATCACTGTTAGGTGCTGAGCCCTTGGCTGGCTGGCCGGTAGTCTTAAAGCCCTGACTCATGACCACAGAGCGAGCTCTGGTAGGCTGCGCGGCCTCGGTACCCATGCTGCTAGTCGTTCTGGATCGTGCCTTGGAGGTGGCACCTGAGGATCCTTTACCCCTTGGGGACAAAGAAGAGGACAAACTTGATTGCCCTTCCGAGGACAGCCCGGTAGGGCCCCTGAGCCACTTAGCTTGGGATCCGGTAGCCTCGAAGGCCTCAGGCCTGCCCCCGGAGCGCCCGGAAGAACCCCTAGGGAGCGTAGGCTTGGGAGCCCCAGTAGCCTTAGAGGCCCCAGGGCCTGCCAGAACCTGCATCCAAAAGAACCATTTTCCTGTGTGGGATCCCCGGGAAGGAGTCGCTGCACTGAGGAACCGTGTTGAACAGAGGGCCTACCTTGTTTTGACGAGAGGTCCTGGAGACAAAGTCCTTAAGGTGCGCCGGAGATGTGTGGAATATCTCCCTTCAATGGGACAACTTATTTTTCAATGTCCTGTGACCAAGAGCGCTGTAAGCCGGGAACGAGCGGTGGCACGAAGCACATCTCATGAATCCTCCTGCAGCCAACATGCACCAGCGGAGGCTAGGCACCGAACGGAGGTTAAATAAGAATGATAAACAGAGAATGGGAGCAAGCAGAAAGTGGGAAGCTACATTTTTTTCGCTGCCAAAGGATCCAGTACCGACCACATTTTGGGGGACACCCACAAGGATGGAGGGAAGGGGATGGGACGTATGAGTAGGAACAAGTTACTTACCTGTAACTGTTGTTCTCCAGCATGGGTCTGGCATGGATTCACATGCTCATGAATATTCCCCGTCGGTAGGCTGGGAATCCTCGGTAGAAGAAAAAACAGTTTCACTTTCATTTATAAACTGTCTCTCTCCTCTAAACCAATCACTAAGCTCTGGGTCATACTGCCCCCAGCCAATGACTGCCCTCTCCCTAACCCCTTCCTCTGGCAGACACCTTCAGACTTGGTAGCACGTAAAGTGGCAATATGACCAAAAAGAGCGGCAGTGGGGCAGGAGGGAGGGTTCGCATGTGAATCCATGCCAGACCCATGCTGGAAAACAACAGTAACAGGTAAGTAACTTGTTCCACCTCCAGCATGGGGTCTGGCATGGATTCACATGCTCATGAGTAAAGGACACACAGTCGTACATACATACACAATCACGGGAGGTGGCAAGGCTCAACAGAAGCAATTACTCTTACCTCCTCACCAGGCTCACCTTCAAGCGAACAGGTTGCGTAGCACCGCTTGGCTGACTCTGGACTCTCTCTGGAATCCCTGTCGACGGAGTAGAATTCCGTGAAGGTGTGTGTAGACCTCCACGTAGCAGCCCTGCACATGTCCAGCAGGGGCACACCAGACAGGAACTCCGTCGTCGTAGCGATCGCTCTGGTAGAATGGGCTCTCGGACGGCCAGGCAGCGGTCAGTTCGCCAATCGGTGACAATGAGTGATGCAGACGGAGAGCCACCTGGAGATGGAAGCCTTGGACAAGGCCTTCCCATGGTTCACAGGACCAAAGTTCACAAAAAGCAGAGAAGTCTTTCCGAAACGCTTTGTGCGGGCCACATAAAACTTCAGTGCTTGAGCCGCATCCAGCTAGTACAAAGTCCTTTCAGCCGGCGACGAAGGCGTCGGGGAAAAACACAGGCACCGCCAAGGGCTAGTTGAGAAGAAATTCCGATCGAAACTTGGGCATGAACGAGGGGTGCGTCCGGAGCACCACCCTCGTCTTGTGGAAAGTCAAGTAGGGCCGCTTGCAGGACAGGGCCTGGATCTCACCTACTCTCCTGGCAGAGGTGATGGCCACGAGGAAAGCTGTCTTCCAAGACAGGAACTTCAGCTGAGCTTGCTGCATCGGCTCGAATGGGGCCCCCATGAGCCTAGTCAGCACCACGTCGAGTTCCCATGCCGGGGCAGGAGTCTTCACCGGGGGGAACGAACGGAACAGTCCTTTGATGAACTCCTTCACTAGACGGTGCGACCAAAGAGAAGACTGTCCCGGAAACCTGCTGTAGCGGGAGATAGCTGCCAGATGCACCTTGATGGAGGTGTGAGCCAGCCCCGATTTAGCCATCGACAATAAGCACAGAAGGACTTAGGGAGCCGTAACCCTCAGAGGGTTAATCATGCTGGCAAACCTCCGGCAGTTTGTGTTCGTCGCCGTCGCAAACAGATCGATCTGGGGACTGCCCAACCTGAGGAAGAGGTTGTCCACTTGAACCTGCCAAAGCTCCCATTCGTGGCAAGAGCACAGCTCCGAGCGGAGTGAGTCGGTGACGGTGTTTTTGACTCTCACCAGGTGAAAAGGAATGAGGAACATCCCCTGCACGATGGCCCAGTGCGACAACTCCGGCGCCTCTCTGGAGAGCGCCAGGGATCTGGTGCCCCCTGCTTCCGGATGTAAAACATTGTGGTGGTATTGTCCCTGAAGACCCTCACCACCTTGCCCTTGAGGGATGGCAGAAATAACTTGAGGGCCCAAAACAAAGAACATAGCTCTAGGACGTTGATGTGTAGCGCCTTCTCCCTCGGCAGCCACAGGCCTCTGGCGTGGAGATGTCCGGTGTGAGCTCCCAACACCTCCAGGGAAGCGCCCATCGTGACTGTCTCCTGGTACGGGGGCTCTAGATGTCTGGGCCTCCCGCGATGTTGGAGCGCACGCCCCACCACTTTATCGCTTGACAGAACTCCTGGTCAAGCACAATCCTGTCCTTGAAGCTTCCGGACACCTGGATCCGACAGGAGTCCAGGAATTCCTGGAGCGTTCGCATCCGCAACCTGCAGAATTGGACCAGGAGATACATGACGACATCATGCCGAGAAGCGACTTCATGGCCCTTACCGTGGCGATCTTCAGTGCTAACAGATGTCGCACCTTGCCCAAAATGGCCGCTATCCTCTCCTCCGACAGAGCCGCTAGGCAGGACACTGCTTTGTGTCTGGACCACAGGCACAGCGCTTCCTGCGATGGAGTCTAGAAAGATTTTGCATAGTTCAACGAGAACCCCAGATCCGTCAGCAGCCGGACAGTCCTCTCTTTGTGATTGACAGCGTTGTCTTTCGACTTGGCCCAGATGAGCCAGTAGTCGAGGTATGGGTACACACAAATTCCCTGTAGTTGCAGGTGGCCCGCCACTGCAGCCAGGCACTTTGTAAAGACTCTGGGCGCCAACTTCAGTCCGAAGGGAAGAGCCTTGAACTGGTAGTGCCTCGCTTGTACGACGAAGCACAGGAACTTATGATGTTTTACATGAATAGGGCCGTGGAAGTAAGAGTCCGCCAGATCCAACGACGACAGAAAGTCTACCTCCTCCAGCTCACCGAGCATGTGTTGCAACGTGACCATCCTGAATTTCTGAGACTTGATGTACTTGTTGATTTGTCGTAGGTCGAGAATGGGTCCCCAGCCTGCGATCTTCTTTCTTACTAGAAAACATCTTGAGTAAACTCCAGAGTCCCGGAGTCGCTTCGGAACTAGCTCTATCGCCCCTGTTCTTAACATGGCCCAACCCTCCAGCAGCAGCTGACGGATGTGTTGTTCCTGCAGGGACACCGGTGGTATTTGCGGACACTTCGCTGAAACCTCAAAGTGTGTCCGTGGGCGAGAGCGTCCAGCATCCATAGATCGGTGGAGATGTTTTTCCACATGCTGATGAAGTTCGCCAGCCGGCCTCCCACCGGGGTGCAGGGGTGGGAGCCAGAAGTCCTGGCCGGTTGTCCTTCTTGGAGGCCGGTGCGCTGCCCAGGGAGCCTTGACGACGACGGCAGCCACCTCCGAAGGCCTTGGAGCGACCCCTGTAGGCTTCCTGAGTCATGGGACGGGAGGCTGGCGGTAAGAGGACGATCCCCTGCCGAAACTCTTCGAAGATCTCCCGACTTCCCACCTGAGGGACGAAAGGATGGACAGTGCTGTTGCAGCCTGTCCAGGGCATGGCCCGTCTCTGTGTCGGTCTTGATGGCCTGGAAGAGATTCATCAATGGCCTTTCCGAAAAGGTTGTCACCATCGAACGGCATGTCCAGGACCCTCGTCTGGACCTCTTGTCTGAAGTTGGTGGCCTTCAGCCAACCACGATTGCAGAGGTAAACCCTGTTTCCCATCTGGCGGAACCCCATGTCCGCGATGTCCAGGGCCACGGTGATGGCGTGGTCCGATGCCACCTTGCCTTCCTCTGAAGGATCTCCATTGCCTCTACCCGCTTCTCCTCAGGGAGGAAATCCAGGATCGGAGCCATCTTGTACCATAGCTCCCGGTCGTACCTGGCCAGGATCGTTAAGGCGTGGCCGCCTTGACCGTCGTCGCCACCGAGTAAATGACCTTCCATCCCACGGCGTCCAACTTCTTCCCCTCGTCCTACCCTTTTGCCTCCCGGCGCTGATACAGGAAGCCCCCCTGCTTCTTCTCTTCCGGGGTGAGCTGGAAGAGTTCTGATGCACGGGGAGATCATGGAGTAGAAGGATCCCAGTTCGTCTGGCGTAGAAGCCCTTGGTGGCATAGAGTCTGATGTCATTGTTGTCCATTGTTGCTGTGTCCGTCCTCTTAGGGGGGCGGGCAGTGACGGAGTGGAGGCATAGGGTGTCTCCTCCTTTTCTTTGGCAGTGGGGGCCCCGGTGTCAATGGGGTGGTCGCCGGTGGTGGTGTCGCTGGTGGTGCAGTCTGCATCCACTTCTGAATCTCCGACACCAGCGTGTGGAGGGTCGAGAGAATATCCTGCGACAGATCTCTTGGAGGTGCCTGGGGAACAGGGTGGCTGGGCCCAGCGCCTATGTCCTCGTCCCGCCGACATAATCTTCGTCATCGCTGTCTCTGGCGGGCATCTCCTCAACGTTTCCGTTGTCATTGTCACCACCCTCCTCCGTGATGGTGTGGACGGAAACTATGTCTTCCTTGTCGGATGACGAAATGTCTGGGCCCTGGAGTTCTTCCACCCCCCCTTCTTTGGGTCCTGAGGGGTCGGCATCGGGCTGAGATCCGGCATCCTCTTTTCAGGAGTCTTCTCCACTGGCTTGACCGAAGGCTCCCGCCTGGGAGGAAGTGCCACTGTGACCGCCAGCGGGGAAACCTTGACCGGGTCAGATCCTTTCACCTTTGAGAGGGCAGCAGCCACCAGTTCGATGGAAGAAGACTATTTGGCCTGGATCACCTGGGCGTTAACAGGCAGGTCGGATGCCTTGTCCTGTTTGACCTTCTCCAGCTTCTCCCTTAGCTTCCCCGGGGTAGCTGACCTTCTCTTTGACGAAGAGCTGGAGCAATGGCTGGAGAGTGAGGCTGATGGGAGACGATAAACGCGCCCTGACCGTCGCGGGACCCACTTGCGCGGCGACCAGGACGGAAGCCGACTCACAGTGCGTGGCCTTGTCTTGGGCCCCCATGGATGGAGCGCCCTCAAAGGACTTAGAAGCCCACTCTAGTTGGCTGGATCCAGATGAGGCAGGCCCCTGTGATCCACCCGGTGTAGATGCCTTTGCCTTGGGTCAAGCCAGCCGGACGCATCGAACCTTCATCTTTTGCTCAGAGAAGCCACAGCAGATCTCACAATCTTCCTCCTTGTGCGTCGGGTGAAGACAATATAGGCACTGGGAATGCTCGTCTTCCGTGAAAACATTCTGCAGACCGCAGCTCGTGCAAAGCTTGAAGAGGGAAGCTCTGTCCTCCTCCTCCGACATGAACCGGTGCAGTGTAGGTCCGATGGCCTTCTGGAAACTTCCAAGAAAAAAAAACTCAATGATTTTGTCCTTGAGGGCGATGAAAGATGCCAAAAAACGGATACCCGTTAATCGGATGAATATACAATGGAGCACACAGGCTCGATTGAACAAAAGAGAGGTTTTCCTAGCCAAAAAGCGAGACAA
Organism: Ambystoma mexicanum; assembly: GCF_040938575.1. NCBI lineage: Eukaryota > Metazoa > Chordata > Amphibia > Caudata > Ambystomatidae > Ambystoma > Ambystoma mexicanum. Next base: position 265,142,240 of record NC_090934.1, read on the forward strand.
ACGCAGAAAGCTCTAAGAGCGAAACACGAGGACTTCCAACACTTGGACGTGCAGTAAAATTCTGAACATGGCTGCCAGAGGTGGGGCTTAGGGAGAAGGCAGTCATTGGCTGGGGGCAGTATGACCCAGAGCTCAGTGATTGGTTTAGAGGAGAGAGACAGTTTGTAAACAAAAGTGAAACTGTTTTTTCTTTTACCGAGGATTCCCAGCCTGATGGGGAATATTCATGAGCATTTGAAACCATCGCTCTGGTGGAGTGGGCTCTCGGACGGCCAGGCAGCGGTGGGGTTAGCCAACCGATGACAGTGGGTGATGCAGCCGGAGAGCCATCACGAAATGGAAGCCTTGGACAAGGCCTTCCCATGCTTCAAATGACTAAAGTTCACGAACAGCTGTGAAATCTTCCGAAAATTTCAGGGCACGAGCAATGTCCGGCGAGTGCAAGGCCCTTTCCTCCGGCGACGAAAGGCTTGTTGAGGTGGATCTCCGACGGAACCTTCGGCATGAAGGAGGGGTGCGTACGTAGCACCACTCTTGATTTGTGGAAAGTTAGGTACGGGTGACTGGATCTCACCTACCCTTCTGGCAGAGGTGATGGCCACAAGGAAACCATTTTCCACGAGAGAAACTAGAGAGGGGCCTGATGCAGAGGCTCGAAGGGGGACCCCCATGAGCCTCGTCAGAACCATGTTGAGTTCCCATGCTGGGGCAGGAGCCTTCACCGGCGGGAAAGATCTGAAAAGTCCTTTGAGAAACTCTTTGACGAGTCGTTGGGACCAAAGTGAAGATCTTCCTGGTGACCTGGTGTAGCGGGAGATAGCCGCCAGATGTACCTTGATGGAGGCGTGTGCCAGTCCGGTTTTGGCCAAGCATAGCAAGTACGGCAGATCTGTGGGGCTGTGACCCTCAAAGCGGTAATCTTCTGTGACTGGCATCACATAGCAAAATGCTTCCACTTGCGGACTTTGTACTTCAAGGTCGATGACACCATGATTTTGCAGAGGACCTCTCTGCAGTCTGCTGGCAAATCATATCCTCCAAACTCTAGGGCTGGAGGTGCCAAGCCCTCAGGTTCAGCGATCCTGGGTCGTGATGCAGGATTGCGCTGGTGAGAAGATCCAGAACCACTGGCAGCTTGACTGAAGGAGACACAAACAGAATTTCCAGGTACCAAATCTGCCTCGGCCACACCAGGGCAATGAGTATCATCCTGCATTGACACTGTCCGAATGTGTTGATGACTCGTGGCAGGACAGGGAATGGAGGAAATGTGTACAGAAACAGCTTTTCCCACAGGAAGAAGGCGTCCTCCAGGCTCCTTGGTCAGTAGATTATGCTTGCAAACATCTGGCATTTGGAGTTCGCCGCCAATGCAAATAGATCGATCTGGGACCTGCCCCACTTGACGAAGAGGCGGTCCACCTGATCCTGCCAAAATTCCCACTCGTGGCAGGAGCGCAGTTCCCTGCTGAGGGAGTCTGCAATAGTGTTCTTCACTCCCACTAGGTGAAGAGGGACAAGGAACATCCCTTGTCCGACGACCCAACGACACAAGTCCTACGCTTCCTTGGAGAGCGCCGGGGATCAAGTTTCCTGATGTATAACACAGTGGTGGTGTTGTCCGTGAAGATCCTCACCACCTTGCCCTTCCCTTCAGAGACGGAAGGAACGACTTGAGGGCCCAGAACACTGCCCGTAGCTCCAGGATGTTGAGATGGAGATCCTTCTCCTCCGGCAGCTACAGGCCTCTGGCGTGTAGACCTCCGGTGTGGGCTCCCCAGCCCTCCAGGGAAGCATCCGTGGTGACTATCTCCTGGTATGGGGTTTTTTGGAATCCCATGCCCTGGCGATGTTGGAGCGGATGCCCCACCATCCTACTGCCGGTGGGAACTTGTCGAGAGAGATCCTGTGGCTGAAGCTTCCGGACACCTGTATCCAACGCTCGTTCAGGAATTCCTGTAGGGGTCGCATTTGCAAACTGCAAAGCCGGACTAGGCATGTGCAGGACATGCCCAGTAACGACTTGATGGCCCGCCCCGTGGCTGTCTTCGTCAATGACAGCTGTTGCAACTTCCCTTGAATGACTGATATCCTCTCCTCCGAGGGCAATGCCAGGCAAGAAACTGTATTGAGTCTTGCGCCTAGGAACAGAGCGTTCTGCGATGGCGTTAAGCAGGACTTTGGAAAGTTGACAGAGAATCTCGGATCGTCAGTAACCAGACGGTCATCTCCGTGTGCCCGTCAGCCAGCTCCCACAAGCGGGTGCGAATCAACCAGTCATCCAGGTACGGGTATACGTGCATACCCTGTAGATGCAGATGGGCCACCACCGGTGCTAGGCATTTTGTGAACACCCTGGGAGCCGACTTCAAGTCGAAAGGTAGAGCCTTGAACTGGTGGTGCTGTCCTTGCACTATGAAACGTAGAAACATTCAATGTTTCCTGTGAATGGGGACTTGGAAATAGGTCCAACGACATCAAGAAGTCACCTTTTTCCAGTTGGCCGAGCATTTATTGCAACTTGACCATCCTGAACTTTGTCTAGTTGTTGTAGGTCTAGGATGGGCCTCCAGCCCCCCTGTCTTCTTTATGGCCAGAAAGTATCTGGAATAGACTCCAGAGCCCCTAAGCCGTTGGGGAAATAGCTCTATCGCTCCTTTTCACAGCATGGCCTGCACCTCTTCCAGGAGCTGAGGGATGTGCTGCTCCTGCTGGCTAAACGGTGGGATCTGCAGAGAGCTGCGTTGAAGCTCCAAGGTGTGTCCCTGAGCGAGAGCATCCAGCACCCATCAGTTGGTGGTGATATTTCGCCTCTCGCTGACGAACCTCCCATCAGGGTGCATGGGCAGGGTGCCGACACCCCGTCGGTTCAGGCTTGCTTCGGCGCTGGCATCCTGCCTAACGGGCGACATCGACGCTGTTCTCCACTACTGTGGAAACAGCCCCTGTTGGCTTCCTGCGTTGAGGATATGGAAGGCTGTCGGTACGACGTGGATAAACCTTTTGAAGACCTGCTTGACTTTTCTCTGGAGGAGCGAAAAGAAGAGTGCTGCAGAAGAAGAGGACCCAGGGAACGGGCCTTCTCCGTGTCTGGTTTGATGGCCTGGAGGGACTCGTCGATGACCTTTCCAAACAAATTCTCTCAGTCGAAGGGCATGTACAGCACCTTTGCTGGATCTCCCGATGGAAGTTAGTGGCTTTCATCCAAACTTGGCGACAAAGGCAGATACTGTTCCCCATCTGCCGGAACCCTGTGTCGGCGACGTCCAATGCCACCATGATGGCGTGATCCGACCCCACTTACCCTTCCTGGAAGAGAGAGATTGCCTCCATCTTCTTATCGTCGAAGAGTAACTCCAGAATCAACCCCAGCTTGTATCACAGCTCCCCGTCGTACCTGGCCAGAATCGCCAGCACGTTGGCTCCCTTGATAGTGGACGCCACAGTGTAAATCACCTTCTTTCCCATGACATGATGGGTTATTTATTTTTTAAACTTTTTATTAGGTTTTTCAAACAAAGTAAACAGCATGAGTACAAATTAACAGCAGGAGGCATAGCTGCGAGAACATAACATAGTACATGACATTACATTGGCAGTGGATCTCCCGGTATGTGGAAGGGTTTGGTTCAATGCTCCACACAGCTCTTCAAAGTGTCCGAGCTCCCCCAGTATCTTGGTGCTTTACCTATTCCTCCCATTTTCCCCATATTTTTTTAAACTTCCGGGGGCACCCACTTGCTGTATAGATTCGCCTTTCCAAGAAGGTGCATCTATCCATTTCATTGGACCATCTCTCAATGCTCATCTTGTCCGCTGAGCCCCAAGTGGTTGCCGTTAGTCTCTTCCCCATCCCTAGTGCCACACTCGGAAATGTCTTTTCATATTTAGTATGTTCAGTTTTGCCCCCTATTCCCAACAGATGAGTTTGGGGTCTTTTGGGATTGGGGCGCCCATTATTCTGGCGAGCCGCAATTGTCATGAAACGCCCATGGAGCCTGTGGAAGAGATGGAAACAATGGAAGAAGGACTGAGCTCCTCCTTTACCTGGACGTTATGTTCTAGCCTCGCTGGAACAGAGGCTATAATTAACTGTCAGGTGTGGCAACCGCTGCGTTGCAACTGATTTCTTTCCCAATGCTAGTTGACAGTGCTCCTGTCTCGTGCTACTCCTTGTTTTTCTACCCATTTGCCTTTCCATTGTTTGTCTGCCTGCCTTTTATCGTACATTTTGCCACCCGCTTCCTGTGGGGAATATTTCTTCTTTATTTTGGACCTTTCCCTGCCCGCATTTTCTTGTTAATTTCCCAGCGTGTGTGTTTGTTATTTTGCTGGAGTCAGCAGACACCTGCGTTCGCTCTGGGGCTTTTTTTTTACTCAGCGAGCGGGGACTTGCTATCTGCAGTTCTTTTCAACACACGCTTTTCCAAGCAGCTGTCACTTCAACTCGTGCCCCCTGAGTTGTGTGCTTCCTCTGACCTGTGTAACCTCTCCTTCTGTTTATTTTACTTAACCTTGCTCACGGAGTTCTTGGAATCTTTTCCAAAACTTAGACATTGCACCCAAGTGCATTCTGGTAAATGTAGTACTCTAAAGAAGTGGGATTCCAAGAAGGATTGCGAATTACCCATTCGCTGAGCAGTATTCCAAGAAGGATTGCGAATACTTATTTGAACAGACCAACACACCTGAAACTACCCAGGGTTTTTCTGCTGCGGCTTTTCCCTGATTTGGGGTGGGCTCCCCGGAGTCCCCGCACCGGGCATATAGCCTTACTGGCAAAGTGGCCTCCAGGGGAGCTCGGCCCTATCTATTCAAACAAAAGGGCAAGACGGTGAAAAAGAAGAACCCAAGAGCCTGGAGAGAGAAACCTGTAGAGACTTCTTCAGACGAGCCTTCGGAAGCCAACTCAGAAACCGCAGGTGAGGTGTGGGAGAGTGATACGGGTACAAGTGTAGACACTAAACAGCACGAACCTGAGAGCAATAAGCACGATGTCCAAAATTCCTGCAGCACTCCACATTCCCAGATCATGTGGTAGAAGGTGCCCTCTGTCCTTTTACAACGGAGACAGGTTATGTCGTCATCTCCCCCCCCACATCTGGACGTTTGTGTTCTGGAGTAGTATGACCAGTGTAAGATTCGGAGCTGTATCAGTCGAATTTTGGTATCTATGACAATTTCCCGCGGGGACATCAATGCCTCCGCCCATTCGTCAGCTTTTAGTGTCCCCAAGTCCTGCTCCCATTTTTCTTTAAGGTGAGTGAGTTCCTTAGAACCAAAGGAGCTGATTGCTTGATAGAGGGTGGAAGTCACTTTGGAAGGGATACGATGTGGGAGAGTGTGTCTCCCGGGGGGAGCATGCAGGTATTCTCGGTGAGGCTCTGAAATTGGGCATTGATAGCATGTGTGAGTTGGAGGTACCTAAAACGATATATAGGCGATAATCCGTGTGTTGTCCTCAGCGCTTCAAAATACGTAAACTGTCCATCATGAACGATGTCTGCCAGGGTTGTTATTCCTTTCCTTTCCTAGGTGTCAAAGTGGCCCATTATCTGAATCTCGGAGAGGTATGCATAGTGCCATAAAAGTTGGATCAGGGTTGGTCTGCCCTCCCAGCGTATGTGTCTATGTATTTCCTTCCAGATTCGACGGATGTGGAGACACCCTCTCGGGACCCCTTTTAGATTCCTCTTGTTGTCATACAGTATGCATAAGGGGGTCGGGAGGCCTGTGTCTCTTGTTTTGACCCGGATGTGTGGGAGTGTTGGGTCACCGTGCAGCCATTCGTTTGCCACTCCTGCCTGTGCGTCCCAGTAATATATTCGGATATCAGGCAGACCTATGCCCCCCTCCCACACAGACCGGCAGAGTGTTTTGAGCGCTATGCTGGGATGTTTCCCTCCCCAGAGTAACGTTTGTAGGGACTTATCGATGTCTGTGAATGTTGCAGCCGGGATTGGGAGTGGGACGTTTTGGAGGGCGTACAGAAACCTCGGGAGTGCCAACATCTTGAAAAGTGCTGCCCTGCCCAGTAGTGAAAGTGGGAGAGAATGCTAGTGGGAAACGGTCACAAATGTATCCATTATCAGGTGTAGGTTTAGTTTGAGGAAGTCCTCTGCTGTTGCACTAATCCGTATACCCAGGTAGGTAAAGCCCAGTATCGAGACAAGAGTATGGACAGGGTTTTGGGATTGCTTCGTCCCCCTCTTGAACAGGGAAATATATTGTTTTGTGTGTGTTTACCCTGAGTCCCCCGAAGTGTTGGTATTGCTCCAGGGTTCTGGTCACTATCGGGCAGGAGATTGCTGGTTTGCTTAAATAGATCAGGAGATTGTCTGCATATAGTGAAACGTGTTCCTCGCCCCCCGTTGGCCAAGCAAACCCTGTCTATTGTGTGTCAGTGCGTAGCCTAATTGCCAGAGGTTCAATGGCTAGAAGGAATAGTAAGGGCGAGAAGAGGCAGCCCTATCTAGTCTACCGGTCCAGCGGGAATGTCCTGGATGATTTCCCATTGACCTGCACAGAAGCTACGGGGATAGTGTAAAGAAGCTTGACCCATGCCATGAATTGGTGCCCAAATCCCATACGGGTCATTATCTCCTATAGGGCGTCCCACCCCACCGAGTCGAAGGTCTTTTCAAAATCGACCGCCAGGAGGGCCAGCGGGGCTGGTATTTCAACCGCCCGGTCGAGGGCCACTCGGACCCTGCAGAGGTTCATTCGTGTAGATTTGTCTGGCATGAATCCGCACTGATCCGGGTGGACAAGGGACCCGATCACCGCAAGCAGCCTGTTTGCCAGGACTTTGGCTAATATTTTGGATTCCCCATTAATTAACGATATGGGCCTGTACGAGGCACAGCATTCTGGGGGTTTCCCTGCTTTGGGGATCACTGCAATGTTCGTTCTTCGGAGATCCGTGGGGAGGCTGCCCCGTTGTCTACTGCGGAGGAACATGCTATGTATATGTTTCGTCATTATTACACTCAGTCAAGCCGTTGGGGCCGGGGGGGCGGGGGTCTTCCCTGTCTGTAGCTGTGAGAGGGCTTCCCCTATTTCTTCTTCAGTGACGTCTATATCTAGTCTTTCTATTTGTGATCTGAAGAGTTGGGGGATCGTGATCAGATCTAAAAAGTGTGGTCTGTTTTGTGCGGGTTCCTCTGCTGGTGGGGACTATAGCTGTTCATAGTAGTTTGCGAAGGCCTCTGCTATATTGGAGTCACCCGTTAGTGTTTCCCCCGCCTGGGTTTGAATGGCTGTACTTCCCCCCTTGCTCTGTTCTTGTCTTTCTAACCAGGCCAGGGCCTTGCCGGCCTTATCCCCCGCTCATATATCTGGCTACGAACCTGCCACTGTGCAGTTCGAGCGTTATCTAGGGCCCTGTCTTTCAGAATTGTTTGGGCTGTCACTAAGGCGTCTTGCGCCTCCCTGGTTACCGCTACTAGCAGCTGTTCTTCCTGCCGGGTTACTTGGGTCTCTGCTTCAATGACTGCCTCATTGTGTTGCCTGCGGTGAGCAGCCACCAGCGAGATAGCCTCCCCACGTAGAACTGCGTTGTATGCTTCCCACATTACCACTGGGCAGGGGACCGCCTCCTCATTTAGGTCGAAGTATTCTGACGTTTTGTTGGTGAGCCCTTCCATTATCTCCGGTATCCCCAGATAATTAGCATTTAAGCGCCAGGAGGGTTCCCGCCTATGTTGTATCCCTTTAAGTTTGATCAGTAGGGTGGAGTGATCCGATATCCCTCGTGCCAGGAATTCTGCGGATAGTAGTCGGTGGGCCATGTTCTTTGGGGTAAAGATGTAGTCCAGTCTGGAGAGGGATCTATGTGCATTGGAGTAGAACAAGTAACCCTTGTCCGATGTGTGGATTGTCCTCCACGTGTCAGATAGCCCCATTGCTTCAGTGAAGGTTTGCAGCTTGTTTGGGGTGTCTGCGGTCCTGTTGCCCCTGTGTTTTCTATCCTGAGCGATCTCCATGACCTCGTTAAAGTCCCCACCAATTGCCCACGAGTCCGCCTGCTCTTCTAGCATCATGGTTTGGAGCTTGGTGAGGAGCTCTGCCATCAGCATGGGGGGTGCGTACACTACGATAATTCCCTATGTCTTGCCCCACATCTCCCCAAGTACCACCACAAACCTGCCCCGGGGTCCGATCTCACTCTTTTGGCCTCAAATGGGACTCGTTTCTGTAGGAGGATCATGACTCCCCTGGAACCTCTACAGAAACCCTGAGAGATGGAATGTTTGGCAATGCTGGATTGCGGTGCCGCGGGCAATTTCATTGACGACAAATGGGCAACAGAACATAAAATCCCCAGGCGCCAAAAGATACGCCCAATACCCGTGGAAGGGGTTGACGGCACACCTCTAACTTCGGGTCCCATTGTTCATGAAACCCAGGAATTAAGAATCGGGATGGAGGCTCATCAAGAATACATGACTTTCGATTTAATACGAATGGTGAGAGATGTGTGCAGGTAGTTGGATTTCCTGAAGAAGCCGCTGGAAGTGCCTATAAAATGCGTCTCTGTGATAAAGGCGATGTCTGTGGAGTGTCGGTTAAGGTATTGGAGTACCAATTTTCATTTTATACCTGACCCCAAACCGTTCACATTCCAGGTCAGCAGGGAGATGTGTCTCATTTGTGTTAGGTCTGCGCGTTTCCTGCTGTGGGGTGATTTTGGAGGATGTGGTGCGGCTTCAGTATCTCTGTCTTGTGTGGTGCCTTGCTCTGTTCCGGGCCATGGTACCCCTTTGTTATCTCTCTCGCTGTACTTTCGCTTTGGTGTACTTCATATGCGAACCATAAAACTGTTAACTGTTAACTTTGAACTTAAGGCCAGGTCAGTTTGAGTGCGAGTGGGAGTGCATAGCCCACTAAGGGTAGCCTTCCAACTCCTCTTGCATCGGTTGCGAGGATAGATGCGGTTTGTTGTTCCCTTGGTCCGGGGTGCTTTTTGTGTCCTTGCGCCTTTTCCCTTGATAACTAGAACTCCTGAACTCCCCCCACCCTGCACTTCCCCCCAACCAGAAGCACCTGTCGCCCAAACTGAAAAAACCATAAACCTAAATTGTGGGGTTGGTCAGGAGGACCTACTGCCCAAACTCATGCAACCTTTAGCTGCTCTGGGTCGAAAGTCTCCCAAAAGAAAGGGGGAAGGAAAGAAAAAAGGGGGGGAAGATGGGGGAAAAGCACTCCCTTCTCCTCATCCCCGCCAAGGGCCGCCCAACTTCAAAGTCTCTTTCCTGGTTGTTTGGGGCCTTGCTCTGTGTAGTCAAGTGTTCATGTGGGTTCCGTTTTGGCCTGTATCCCGGTCTTCCCGTTCGTCCCCTGGGGTGGTGTGGGTTGTTCCAGGGGTTGATTGTTGCTTTCGTTGTGCTTGCGGAGTGTGCCCCCGCTTGGGTTGTCGGGGCGCAGGGCAGAGAGGACCTGTGTTTCAAGCCATTCCCAAGTCTCCCATGGGTTATGGAACACCTAGACCGCCCTGTTGTAATTAAATTTGAAGGTTGCCGGGAAAAATAGTGCATACTTAATGCCCAAAGACGTCACCTTTTCTTTGACGGAGTCATACGATTGTCGTGATTTCTGAACCTCCCTCGTATAGTCAGGTAAGAAGCCAATCTGGTTACCATTGTAGGTGATCGGGCCAGTCGCTCTTGCCATCTGGAGGAGTGTGTCCCGGTCTCTATAGTTCATGAGTTTAACAATCACCGTGCATGGGGGAGCCCCAGGAACCGGTCTGCCTGTCGGGACCCTGTGTGCCCTTTCAATGGAGAAGAATTTTGACCGTTTTTTAGGGGCCATCAAGTCTGCTTGCCAGTCCTCCAGGAAGAGTTCCAAGGAGGGTCCCTCTTCTTTCTCAGGGAGGCCAAGGATGCAGAGGTTGTTGCGGCGGGACCTTTCCTCGCTGTCCTCGGCTCTGTTTTCCAGGACAGTGATTTTTCGTTCCATCTATACCAGGCGGTCCCCTAGGTTTTTTACAGTGTCCTCCGTGTCGGATATTCGTTGTTCTGTGTCCCCTACCCTTGATGTTAGATTCCTCAGGTCCGGTCTCAGGAATGACACTAAGGAGGTTAGGCCGTCTATTTTAGTCTCCACCGAGGTCCGGGAGTCAGTGATAGCTGCCATGATGTCTGTGAGTGACAGCGTCGGGCATGTGCCTCCACTCATGGCATCGTCCTCCGCCGCGCTTATCGGTCCGGGGACCTTTGCTGGGGTACTCGTGTATTTGTCGATTTTAATCTGCATCGCCCCTGTGCGGGGTAGGTCCTCCTCTCAAGTTGTTCTGCGGGTCATAGGCCGTTTTGTCCTGGCTTCCCTATGCAGTCTGATCTTTGCTCATCTTCCGTGTCCGGAGGGTTCCTCGTTCAAGGTGCGTACCCTATCCTCGGGCCTCATTTGTTGGTGTTTCCGCCGCGGTTCTTTGCAGGGCCGTAGGCCGTTGTGTCCTGAATCCCCGAAGGGGGAGGGGGAGATGAACCTATTGTTTCTGCTTGGCTTCCGAGTCCGGGGGGTCCGGAGGGTCCCCTGTTCGGGGTGTGCACCCTTTTTGGGGTCTGTTTCACCCGCTCGAGTAGTCTTTTGGGTGCTGTGTCCTGGGTCCCCTGTGGGGCGTGGCTTCTGCCTTGCTTCGGTGTCTAGAGGGTTTCCTGTTCGGGGTGTGCCCCTTATCTGCAGGTCTGTACTGCTAGTGTTTGTGCCTGCGTGGGCTGATGGTTGCAGGCCCTCTCTTATGTGACCAGGGCCAGAGGCTGTGCGTCAGATAAGCTTGTGCTGCTGGTATGTCCGGCATGCGCTGCTGTGCGGTCCCTGGGTCGGCATATTCAATGTCCCAGATTTGTGCCCTGTCTGGGGTGCAGGTCAAGTGGCCCACAGGTATGGGATAGTCTTTGCCCTTGTGGGTTACCCCAATGTTTGGCTGCTGGGGTCCTGGGCCCAGTCCACTCCCCCTGCGGTCACCCAAGGTTTGGTTAACCCCCTTGACGTACCTTCTCCGCTGTCTCACCGGGGCACCCCTCGGCCCGGGCGCCCAACCGCTCGCTCACAGTGCACACGGTGAGCCCCGGGGAGGGGGAGCCCCGTGTAGTGGCGGTCCGCCGAGGCTCGGCGGGCTGATTGTAGCTCTGTGGTCCCGGGTTCCAACATGGTTGTGGGACCTTCACGGCTGTCAGTTGTGCCCGCGGGGCGCCCCTCAACTCGGGTGCCCAACCGCTCGCACACAGCGCACACGGTGGGCCCCAGGGAGGGGGGAGCCCCGTGTAGTGTTGGTCCAACCCGTCTGTGGGCCTCTTACGGGCTGGCTGTGACTCCGTAGCACGGGTCTAATGTGCCCCTCAAGGCCGCCAGTGGGGGATGGGCAGCGCCATCAGCCAATTCGGTGTTTCCCTCTGGGATCCGCCGATTTTGTCGCTGTGTGTGGGGGGGTCCATGTATTTAGGGCTCTGGGCTGCTGCGGTCCGGCACCGGATGGGTCACTCCTAGTTGGTCTGCGCCCTCCGAGTGTGTTCGGCCCATCTCAGGGTCCCGGCGGCCATTTTCCCCCCACACTCCTCGCCTTTAGCTTCGGCGGATCTTAAGGACGGGGCCGGAGGCCTTAGACGGCTCCGATCTTTGTCGGGGTTTCGTGGATATGGACGCGGGTACAGTCTCCTTCACAGTTCTGGCATTTTGAGCACTTTCTGCGGCAGGATTTTGGAGGATGCGGGTGGGCCCGGCGGAGTGTTGGTCCAGCATCCGACGGCCCCTGGTGGCTCCTCATGATAGATTATTTATAACACATTATTTATAAGCCCTCCATCCTTTTCCCCTCACTGTCCGGGGGACCGAAGACGAGGACGTGTTGGCCAACCACTTCCTCGAGGCTGTCGATACCACTGAATACGGTGATGGCTGTGACCTCAGGCACTTGGGTTTGGAGTCTGGAACCCTACACTTCTTCTCCAGCCTATCCTGCTTGGCTGGAGCTGTGCAAGGATTCTTCATGAGGGCCAAGCCCTCCTCCTAGATATCGTCCAGAAAGGGCACCGCCATGATCCTTTTCCTCTTGACCTCGCGCCTCTGATACAAGAAGCCCTCCTTCTTGGTCTCCTCGGGCACCAGCTGTAAAAGCTCAGAGGCTGGGCAATCATGGAGTGGATCTATCCCACTTCATCCGGTAGATACAACCTGTGTGGTGCATCCAAATGCAGCGATTCACCGTCCGACTCGCGACAATGTCTTAGTCATCATCCGTCGTGGCCGTATCAGACCCTGTGTCTGGGTCCACTGTGGGAGCCAGGACCCGACGTGGAGGAGGAGGTTGAAACGTGGGCATCGGATGACGCTTCCTCTTCTTCGTTGGAGGCTGATCGGGGACCTGGGGGACCACAGGTACCGGAGCCAAAGGCATCCTCATCTGGATCTCTGACACCAAGGTGTCTAGAGTCAACAGAATATCCAAGGAAATGTCCCTCAGCTGAGCAGACAGAACAAGAAAATTAGGCCCTGCGACGTTATGCCTGTCGTCGTCCTCTTCAATGTCCTCGTGGACCGTGTGTAAGGACGCCTGATCCTTGTCGTCCGTGAACGAGACCTCCATAGCTTGGGCGACGGCATGGATGGGCTATTTCAGGGGCCTCCTCGCCCCCCCGCATTCTCCCTGAGGGTCTTGAACCGGGGCCTGAGCCGGTTTCCAACCTTCTGGCATGCCTGTAGACTTAGCCAAAGTCACTGCTGCAATGTCACGCCTTGGGGGTAGGGACACCTGAGTCGCGGGAGCTACCCTCCAAGGATCAGCGCACTTAAACTGTCATGGCAGTAGCAGTCGTCGACAGTGTCACCAATGAGATCTTAGCCTGTGTTGGTGGGATCTGCTTGGGTTGTTCAGCCTTTTTCTCCTCCGTCCGCAGCTTCTCATATTTTTCACGTAGTTTAGACAGGGTAGGTGACTTCCTCTTTGAAGAGGAGCTCGATGGTAGGCTAGCAATGTAGGCGGAAGGTGATGTTGATTGCGCCCTATCCACCATAGGGCCCGCTTCTGGACTCGGACTTGCAGCTCTTGGCCTTGTTTTGGGCCCCCACGGAAGTGCAGCCCTCACAGGACTTAAAAGGTCCTGGGTGAGGCATGACCCTACATGGAGCACGGGTCAGAGGCCTTGGGGTTAAGCCATGCCGCCAGCCTACTGTGCCTGTCCCTTGATATTTTCTTAAAAAATCGGAGGCAAATCTTGCACTCTACCTCCTTGTAGTCCGGGTGCAGGCAATAGAGGCATTGTAGGTGTTTGTCCTCCCCTCCTCCTCCTCCGTCATGATCGGAGGGCACGAAGTAGGCCCAAAGGCCTTGTAGAATCTTTGACGATCTTGAGGGCCGTGGAAGTTCACTGTCATGATGCCTACCTCCAAGGAGCCAGGTCCGACCCAGCAACCCCAGAGGCAGGCATCATTTCCCCCAGTGGAGTGCCAGCGGGCCCAAGCTGGGGCCCTTTGGACGCAGTCCTGGCGCCTTAGGCGCCAGGCTCATGTTGGACCCCTGTCCTGGCGCCTTAGGCGCCAGGCTCATAAAGCTAGACATGTGTTCAAGTGTTTTAATGTGCACTTACCTGATGCAGACCATGCTGCCACATCCAGGCCCTCTTGAGGCCTGAATGGAACTACTTTACCTGTGGGATTACTTTCCACCCGGGTGTGGTCGGGGAAGGATACATACCTGATCGGAGGAAGGATACACTTTTGGAACTTCTTCCAAAGCTATTTAAACCACACCCGATCAGCAACACACGCTTCGCGTTGTTCTGCTCCTCGCAGCTGGACGCTCACCGTGTCAGCTCCTGCATCTGGACTTCAGCCACGCCTGTCAGCATCCTGGGTCAACCGCAAAGGGAGACAAGAGACCTTACCAGCTAAATCTGCACCACAGAGACATCACCGACTATCCTGAAAGGGAAGACATTATTTTTAAAAGCATTTCGTTACGATTGCTGCAGCGCTGCATTTCACTCACCTTTCCTGGGTTCCACCATCTTCAGCAGCGATCATCCGGATACACAGCCACTTCCCAGAGCCTAGAGAAAAAGACAAGAATAAGAGGTGAGAGAAGGAAGGGAATAAGACTTACCTGTTGGGTCATTCCCGTTTCATTTCGGGTCTTGCCGCTTCCAGGCATGTTCCGGACCCCGGCCCCTATGGGGAAAAAAGACATAAGCATTAGCGCTTGCTGCAAAAAGACATTGAACATTATTATTAAGCTTGGACTTTTGAACTTGCAACTGAACTTTTACAGAGCCTTACCTGAATAGTCAAGCTTACCTGAACTCCCATCAATCCTCAATCCAGTGAAGTAGTTGGGTTTCAACGCGCCCTTGCATCAGAAGCAGTATGGAGAGCTCATCCTTCCTGACCCTAAGGTGAGACTTCACGGCTAATCGTGGAAGGGTATCGTGGAGGGTTGGAAGAGAGTGGGAGGCTTGAGCATAACTCAGTCAGTAGGTAATACTCCCTTTTCACGCACAGGGGAATATTCGTGCAAGCCGGAGAAGCCACAGTAGAGTGCCCTTCCTGTCCATCTTCAGAGTCCTGCGCTTCATCATTGAAGAAGCACCAGCACTCGAAGCCAGACCTGCGCCTCCGTGGGAATCAGGTGAGCGTTACATTCACTGGCAACAGATCCCTGCTGTCGGCAGATGGAGAAAAGAGCACACAGACTTCTTTGAAACAAAAATAGAACTTTTTCCGTCAAATACACAAACAAATAGCTCAGAGAGCTCACTCGAGGACTCCCAACACTGAAGTGTGCAATAAAAATCTGAAGATGGCTGCCAGAGGAGGGGTTTAGGGAGAGGACTGTCATTGGATGGGGCAGTATGACCCAGAGGACAGTGATTGGTTTAGAGGAGAAGAACAAGTTACTTTCTTACCTTGTAACGTTCTTCGATGGGATGTTCCTCCGACGTATTCCTCATCTTTGATGTTACCCATCCCAGCTTGCTGGCCTCAGACATTTTTTCACTAGAGGGCGCTGCGCGTCGACGTCCCTTGAGTCGGTGTCCCTCGACAGCCTCCGTATCTGCGCTAACGTCATCATGCGTATAAATATACTCACGCAGCGTCCGTTGCTCAGCTACGTTTTGAAGTTTGAAATTACTTTGCATGAATTGGTTATTAACCTTGAAGGACCGTAAGTTGCAAATACAGTTTTACAGCAGGGATGGATGGGAGGGGCGATAAGGAATACATCGGAGGAACATCCCATCGAAAGAACGTTATAAAGTAAGAAAGTAACTTGTTCTTCGAAGGGATTGTGTCCTCCGAAGTATTCCTTATCTTTGATAGACTTCCATAGCAGTAGTGTAAAGAGGAGGCGGGAGTAAAATTGAATATTTCCCTTTAAGATTGTACAGAATGCAACACAGCTTTCCCAAATCTTGTTTCCTGAATAGAAGAGCAATCCAGGCTGTAAAATATAGTAAAGGTATGTGCGGACGACCATGTGGCAGCCGCACATATGTCTCTAATTGGAACCCCTCTTTGGAAAGCCAAAGAGGCTGCGATACCCCTGGTTGAATGAGCCCCAAGATGTTGAGGGGGCTCTTTTCCTGCTAATTTGTAGCATTCTAGAATGGTTAAAATGATCCACCTTGAAATGGTTTGTTTCGTAATTGGCAATCCTAATTTGTGCCCTGCATATCAAGCAAACAATTGGTCTGCTTGCCTTATTCTAGCAAATCTGCTAATATAAAAACTCAAGGCACGCCATGGATCCAGCCAGTGTAACCTCTAGTCCTCTTTCCCTGGGTGGGGAGGAGGATAGAACGAAGGTAAGGTTATCTTCTGAGTAATGTGGAATTCAGAGACCACCTTTGGGAATAAATTAGGCTTCACTTGTAAAACGATCTTGTCTTTATGAAAGATTGTATGAGGAGGTTTGCAAGCTAGAGTTTGTAATTCGCTCACTCTTCTGGCAGATGTTATAGCCACAAGAAACACTGTTTTAAGAGTGAGAAATCTTAATGAACAGGAATGAAGTGGTTCAAAAGGAGTACCCATTAGACATTTTAAGATTAGATTTAGGTCCCACAATGGAACTTGAAAATGTTTTGGGGGACAAACATTAGAAAACCCCTTCAAAAATTGAATTACCAAGGTTAATTTGAAATATGAAGGCTCCTCAGCAGTATGCTTAAAGATTGACAGTGCTGCGAGATGAACAAGTTACTTTCTTACCTGGTAACGTTCTTTCGATGGGATGGTCCGACGACGTATTAATCTATGACAGGTAATGTCCACAGCTGTGCTGCTTCAGAAAATCTTTGGCGCCTGCGTCCATGACGTCGATGCGCCGTCCCCGAGGACCTCCTCCGACGGCCGACGTCACCCGATGTGATAAGTAGGCTGCACAACGCCCATAGCCTCAGTTATAGTTTTTTCCCAGAACGTGTGCCACCAGTTTACTGCCAGTCAGACACACAAGGCCTTGCGGAACGCAAGCTGCAATCGCAAAAGAAAATTCTGCAGCGGGGAAGGCAGGGAGGGAGCGATATGGAATACGTCGTCGGACCATCCCATCGAAAGAACGTTACCAGGTAAGAAAGTAACTTGTTCTTCGAGGGGATTGGGTCCTCCGACGTATTCCATATCTATGACAGACTCCCAAAGCAGTACCAAGCAAGGAGGAGGGAAAGAATTTAGAATACAAATTTAGCATGCCCAATCAAATTGCGGAAGAACTGCCTTGCCAAAGGCCAGATCTTGCCCTATGATGGAATCAAGGGAATAGTGACGTACAAAAGTATGTACGGAAGCCCAGGTGGCTGCATCACAGATGTGACGAATAGGAACTCCCCTCTGCAGGGCAGTAGACGCAGCCACTCCTCTGGTAGAATGGGCCCGCAAACCAGCCGGAGGGTCCTTACCCGCCAAGCGGTAACACTCGGAGATAGCTAAAATAATCCAACGAGACAAAGTCTGTTTCGTCACAGCTTGTCCCAAACGCTTTCCAGCGTAACCGATGAAAAGTCGATCAACCACTCTGACCCGGGACATGCGCGAAATATAAAAGCTCAACGCTCTCCGAGGATCAAGCCTATGGAGCCTCTCCTCTTCCTTACCAGGATGTGGAGGAGGATAGAACGCCAGAAGAACAACCTTCTGGCTCAAATGAAATTCCGAAACCACCTTCGGAAGAAAAGAAGGACGAACTCTAAGGACAACCCTGTCCTTATGAAACACAGTGAAGGGTGGCTTAACTGAAAGTGCCTGTAACTCACTCACTCTGCGAGCGGAAGTAACCGCAACCAAAAACACAGTTTTCAGAGTCAACAGCCTCAAAGGGCAAGAATGTAAAGGCTCAAACGGAGCACCCATAAGAAACTTAAGAACAAGGTTCAAATCCCAACCTGGCACCAAAAAAGGTGACGGAGGGAACACATTAGTGAGCCCTTTCAAAAACTGCGAAATTAAAGGAATCTTAAAATAGGAACACTCTTCAGACGAGCGCTTAAATATGGACAGCGCCGCCAGGTAACCTTTAATGGTTCCCACTTGCAAGCCCCTGTGGGCCAAAGAAAGCAAAAAAGACAGAACCATGGGAATGTCACATTCAAAAGCATCCACATTTTGAACTCTGCACCAGTCGCAGAACTTTCTCCAACGGCAACAGTACTGAGACTTAGTTGCCGGCTGCCTGGCAGGGAGGTCCCAATCCCTATACCTCAACCTTTCAGAAGCCAAGCGTGAAGATTGAGGGATCTGACCTCTGGATGGAGGACCTGACCGCCCTCCCGTGAGAGCAGATCGTCTCGGTAGGGAAGACGACGTGGAGGGCAGATGGACAAGTCTAGAAGGTCCGTGTACCACGTCCTCCAAGCCCACGCAGGAGCAATGACGATCATCCGGCAACTGAACCTCCGTAACCTCCGCAGCACTTGCGGGATGACGGGGAGTGGAGGAAACGCGTACAGCAGTGGGAATGACCACTCCACCACAAACGCGTCTCCTAAGGCTCCTTTTGGAGGAAATTCCCGCGAGCAAAACCTTTCGCACTTCCAGTTGGCACTGGAGGTGAAGAGATCCACTTGAGGGGTCCCCCAAAGGGCGAAGATCTCCAGGAGTATCTCCTGAGCCAGCTCCCACTCATGAGAGATCGTGCTCTGCCTGCTCAGAGCATCCGCCGTCTCGTTGTCGTCTCGGGCCAGATGAACCGCCGAGATCGAAACTTCCTGCTGGATGGCCCAGAACTCGAGCTGCATCGTCTCCCTGCACAGCGGAAGTGACCCTGCCCCACCTTTTTGTTGAGGTAGTGCATGGCCACCTGTTGTCCGTTAGAATCAGGACACTCTTTCAGTGCACAATCGGCAGGAAAGCCTTCAGGGATAGCCTGACGGCCCTCAGCTCCAACAGATTGATATGGAGTCTAGACTCCGACGGAGACCAACGACCGCTGACTGTCAACTCGTTGGCATGAGCTCCCCATCCCGTGAGGGATGCATCCGTCACGATCGTCACCTCCGGCCAGGGCAGCCAAAATGGGGCCCCCTTCATCAGATTGCCCTCGACGGCCCACCACAGAAGGTCCCGGGCTACCGAGGGCGGCACCTGAACAGGGTCCGACAGCCTGCCGGAGGACTGAGACCACTGGAGCTTGAGTGCCCACTGCAAAGATCTCATCCGCAGACGAGCCTCTGGCACCAGAAGAATGCAGGATGCCATGAGGCCGAGCAGTCTCAAGAATTCGGACACTGGGAGATTCTGGGCAAGCTGAAACTTGTGCACCATCTGCTGAATGTGAAGAGCCCTCACCTGAGGAGGAAAACACTGCCCCAGGGACGTGTCGAGCACTGCTCCGATGTACTGGAGCCGCTGCGTTGGTGTCAAATAGGACTTCTTTAAATTGAGGGAGAAGCCCAGCCTGTGAAGGGAGTGGCAGGTGACGGACAGATGATCCAGGACTTGCTCGGGAGAGCTCCCCCTGATCAACCAATCGTCCAGGTAGGGGTAGACGTGAATCCCCCCTTTCCTGAGATGTGCTGCCACCACCACCATGAGCTTGGTGAAAACCCTTGGGGCAGAGGTCAATCCGAACGGCAGGACCCGAAACTGAAAGTGCGAGTCGCCAACCGCGAACCTCAGGTACTTCTTGTGCTTGGGATGGATCGGCACATGGAAGTAAGCATACTTGAGGTCGAGAGACACCAACCAGTCCTGAAGTTGAAGGGCCTGGAGGACTTGAGAAAGAGTCACCATCTTGAACTTGTCCTTCCTGAGGAGTTTGTTCAAACCGCGCAAGTCCATTATGGGTCTCAATCCCCCGTCTTTCTTCGAAATAAAAGGGGAATACCATTCCTTGTTCCTCTCCGCTACAGGCACCAGTTCTATGGCGCCATTCTCCAGCAGGGCTTGAATTTCCTGCGCAAGGAGCGGATCCGGACACAAGGTTCCTTGGTGGATTGTCGCGAGGCCTCTGCCGAAAAGGAATGATCTCCAGAACCCACACATCCGAAGTAATGGCTTGCCACTCTACAAGATGCTGCACCAGCCTTCCCCCAACCGGCGAACCATGGGACCTGGCCTCATGACTGAGTGGTAGCGGCTGCGGCATTGCCTGAGGGCAAAGAGGCAACTGTCCGAGCGGCCTTGGCACCTCGAGTACCTTTGTTTCCACCTCTGGAACTCTTACGATGGCCTCTTTGACTGCTAGCTCCCCTCACTTTACTGAAGGACGAGTAATAGCGAAAGGAACCTCCCCTCCATTGCTGTCCCTTAGGACGAAAAGGCGGAGGTTGGCGTACTGCAGCGCCCAACGACTTCGCTGCAGCTTTGGAGGTCTGCAACCTCTCAAGGCTCGTCAGCCTTGCTGCCAAAAAGGTGTTCACCGTCAAAAGGCATGTTGAGGAGCCGGGACTGCACATCAGGAGCGAACCCAGACTTCCGCAACCACGCAAACCTGCGCATTATGGTGCTCGCCGCCATGGACCGGCTGACACAATCCGCCAAGTCCAAACCCGACTGAACGGCCTCACACATAGCATCCTTGCCATCCTGAACCATAGCAAGGAAACCATCCCGTTCGTCGCCTTCGGGAATATGATCAGCCGCTAATGCAACACAGTTCCACATAGTGTGTGTGAAACGAGACAAGGCACATATGGAGTTGGCCGCCTGAAGCGCCATACCCCCCGAAGAAAACACTTTCTTCGCCCAGCCGTCAAAACGTTTGTCGTCCCTATCCGGAGGGATGGTAGGATACGACGCCTGCTTTGCCGGGGCCGTAGCCGCCTGCACCACCAAACTCTCCGGGGTGGGGTGCCTAGACAAGTAGCAGGGGTCGCTACTGGCTGGACGGTATTTTCGCGACAAAGACTTGCCCACTGCCGGGAGACTCTCCGGAGCAGTCCAAGCCGCCGCCACCCTTCTCTGCAGAGCCATATGAAAAGGCAAAACCGGGTCAGTGGGTGGACCAAGATCAAGGATGTCCGTGAGATCATCCTGAACGAACTCCCCTGGGGGAGCTGACCAACCCAAGTACTCGGTAACCCGAGACATAAGGCGCCGATATGAAGAATCGGCATGAGTGCCAGGCTCCGGCTGACAAAACTCCACCTCCGGAGAGGTGTCCAGTCCACTGGCATCATGCAGCGACTGCCTCAGGTCATCAAACTGGCTATGGCCCGAGATAAGGTCATCCGTAACCGGAACCAGGCCGCCATCAGAGCCTTCATCACCCTCTGAAATGTACTCCAGGCGGGGAGAGGAAGACCTCTGTGGACCAAAGCGGTGCCGGACCTTAGCCATAGCCTTTCTAGGGGCAAACCCCGTGCCAGGGGGCCCCTCTGACACCACCACCTCGAAAGGCGTCGAGGGCGCCGAACGAATCGGCGCCGACAGAAAAGGCGTCGAGGGCGCCGAACGAGTCGGCGCCGACAGAAAAGGCATCGACGTCGAGCGAATCGGCGTCGACGTCAGCTGCAGCGCCGCCAGCATCGGCGGCGTCGACACAGTCCTCGAAGCTGGAGCTCCGAGCGTGTCTCTCGATAACCTAGGCGCCGACGGCGTCGACGACCACCTCGGAGGCGGAGCCTCGAGAGAAATCGTCGACGACCTCGGCGCCACAGGCGTCAACGTCTTCTTCGAAGACGGCACAGGATCACACTGTCTCAAGCGCGTCGAGGACCGGGACCTGGCACGGACATGGCGAGAACGGCTACCCTTGTCTGAGCGGGACCTCTCCTGCGAGCCGTGGCGACCACTCGAGCCCGAAGGCGTACGAGCGGTGTTTCTCGACCGTTGCCAACCGACCCCACTCGGAGGTGCGGACGGACCGGTGCCCTGCGATTCTAGAATTGCTAGCATCTGCTTCCCGAAGGAAGCCCATTCCTCTGGTATCGCTTGCATGGAGGGATAAGCGACCCGCCAACGGGCGGAGTCCTCGGAAGAGGACGGGAAAGGCGACCTATGCCGGCGCTTCCTGGAATGCCTCGAAGAGGCGTAGGAGTGGCGAGACCGACTCCTGGAAGGAGACCCACCGGACTTCCGACGATGACGCGGAGAGTCCCCCCTCGAGTCATCCGTCGAAAGCCCCGCAGACCTCGCCTTCCGGGGCTTAGACACCCGGCCTACCGACAGCTTCTTCTTGCGTTCCAGCAAGGCCTTTGCAGTGAGCGACTGGCAGTCGACACAGTCGTCCGTATCGTGGGCCTTCCCGAGGCACCAGAGGCAGGCGTCGTGCGAGTCCGTGACCGACATCTTGGACCCACAGTCCCCGCAGTTCTTGAAGCCCGGACGCGGGGTTGAAGACGAGAAAGACATCGCCACGAACAGGTCTTCACAACAAACCAAACAGGTTCAACGAACCGAGAATAGAAAATAGCAAACTCCAACGAGTCGAGGCGTACCGGGATTCACGAAATGAACACGTTCGCGGAAAAAACGGAATTGAGGCTATGGGCGTCGTGCGTCCTACTTATCACATCGGGTGACGTCGGCCGTCGGAGGAGGTCCTCGGGGACGGCGCATCAACGTCATCGTCGCAGGACACAGACGCCAAAGATTTTCCGAAGCAGCACAGCTTTGGACATTACCTGTCATAGATATGGAATACGATGGAGGACCCAATCCCCTCGAAAGCCCTTGATTGTACCAATTTGAAGACCTGAATTTGCTAAGTAAAGCAAGAAGGATAACACAATTGGTGTATTGCAAGAAAAGGGTTCAATATTCTTTTCTTTACACCACCTGCAAAATGTGTTCCAACGGCAGTGGTATAAGGTTTTTGTTGCTGGCCTTCTGGACGAAAGCAACACCTCCATGACGTCATCTGGAAGATCCAAACCCTTGTATCTCAACCTTTCAGAAACCAAGCATGAAGGTTGAGGGTTCTGATGTCTGGATGGAGAACCTGACCTCTGGTCTGCGAGAGAAGGTCCTTTCTTTGCGGAAGACAAATAGGAGGACAGATGGACATGTCCAGAAGGTCCTGGTACCACGTTCTCCTGGCCCAGTCTGGGGCAATTAGGATCATGGCCTCCTGGAATCTTCTCAACCTCCTGATAATTTGAGGAATGACAGGGACTGGAGGAAACGCGTACAGGAGTGTGGACTCCCAGTCCACTACAAACGTGTCCCCCAGAGCTCCTCTCGGAGAAAATTCCCTTGAACAAAACTGATCGCACTTCCTGTTGATGCTGGTGGCGAACAGATCCACCTAAGGGTTTCCCTAAAGGGCGAAGATCTCTTGAAGGACTACCTGAGCAAGCTCCCACTCGTGGGAAACTGCTCTGCCTGCTCAGAGCGTCCGCCGTCAAGTTCTTCTCTCCGGCTAGATGAACAGCTGATAGAGATTACCTCTTGAATTGCCCAAAACCAGAGCTGCATTGCCTCACTGCACAGTGGCAGTGACCATACGCCTCCTCTTTTGTTGAGGTAGTGCATGGCCACCTTGTTGTCCGTCATTATCAGGACATTTCTCCCCTGTACTGATGGCAGGAAAGCTTTCAGCGCTAGTCTGATTGCTCTCAGCTCTAATAGGTTGATGTGTAATCTGGACTCCGATGGAGACCAACGACCGCTGATGGTCAAGTCGTTGGCATGGGCTCCCCACCCCGTGAGTGAGGCATCCGTGACTACTGTTATCACCGGCCATGGTTGCCAAAACTGTTCTCCTTTCAAGATATTGTCCCGGCAAGCCCACCATTGAAGGTCTCGAGCTACTCTGTCCGGGACTTGAAGGAGATCTGACATTCTTCCTGAGAATTGCGACCATTGGGTTCTTAGTGCCCAGTGGAGGGATCTCATTCCCAGGCGTGCCTCTGGCACTAGGAAGATGCAGGATGCCATGAGGCCTAGCAACCTCAACAAGTCGAAGTCTGGTAGACGTTGGGCATTTTGAAACTTGGTGACCATCTGTAGAATATCTTGAGCCCTCACCTCTGGTGGCGAGGCTTTTCCCAGGGAAGTGCCCAGGACTGCTCCAATGAACTGGAGTCTCTGTGATGGTATCATCTGCGACTTCTTTAAATTGAGGGAGAATGCCAGCTTGTGAAGGAAGTGGCAGACATAATCTAGCTGCATCTGAGCCTGTTCCGAAGATACTGCTCTGATCAACCAGTCGTCCAGGTAAGGGTAGACGTTAGACGTGAATCCCTTCCCTCCTTAGACTTGCAGCCACAACGGCCATTAGCTTGGTAAAGACCCTCAGGCGGAGGTCAGCTCAAATGGCAGAACTCGAAATTGATAGTGAGAATTGCCAATTGCGAACCTCAGGTATTTCCTGTGTTTGAGATGGATTGGCACATGGAAATAAGCATCCTGAAGTTCTAGAAATACCAACCAGTCCTGAAGCTGGAGGGCCTGAAGGATCTGAGAAAGAGTTACCATCTTGAACTTGTCTTTCCTGAGGAATTTGTTCAATTCTCGCAAGTCCAAGATGGGTCTCAGACCTCCGTCCTTCTTTGGTACTAGGAAGTAGGGGGAATACCAACCCTTGTTCCTCTCCGCTATGGGTACCGGTTCTATGGCACCCTTCTCTAGCAGGTCTACAATCTCCTGCATAAGGAGCGGGTCTGGAAACTTCAAAGAGTTGTTCCCTGGTGGATGACTCTGAGGAATGTGTAGGAAGGGCAGGCAGTAACCTTGGGCAACTGTGTCCAATGCCCAAGCATCTGACATAATAGCCTGCCATTCTGCCAGATGTTGAGTTAACCTGCCCCTAATGGTGTCTTGTGAGGAGAGACCTCAGAGGGGTTTAGAAGCAGCTGATGCAGTTGCCGAAGGAAAAGTGGCACCCGCTGCGGTTTTTGTACCTTTTCCCGGTCCACCAAGGGTAAATCGTCTCTGGCCCCTTTGAGCTGGCTGTTCTCTGCCTTTTCCAAATGAGGACTAAAAGCGAAAGGACCTACCCCTCCAGGAAGCTCCTGAGGGACGATTTGGAGTTTGCCGGATTTCAGCCCCAAGGGAATTTGCTGCTGCCTTGGATGTCTGTAATTTCTCCAGGCTGTCATCAGCCTTCTTCCCAAATAAAGAAGTGCCGTCAAAGGGCATGTTCAGAAGTCTGGCCTGTACGTCTGGAGCAAAACCAGACTTCCGCAACCACGCAAATTTGCGGATTGTGGTACTTGCCGCCATGGCCCTGCTGATGCTGTCAGCAGAATCAATGTCTGTTTGAAGGGGCTCACACATTGCATCCTTTCCATCCCTGACTATGTTTAAGAATGAATCCCTTTCTTCTCCTTCTGGAAGACAGTCAGCCGCAGATGAAGCACACTCCCAAAGTGTGTGGCTGAATCTTGCTAGCGTGCAAGTGGCATTAATTGACTTAACTGTCATGCTACATGCTGAAAATACTTTTTTTGACATAGCATCAAATCTTTTATCATCCCTATCCTGTGGAACAGTAGGGTATGCTGACCTACTGTTATATGAAGTTGCTGCCTGTACAACTAAACTCTCCCGAGTTGCATGCTTGCTCAGATATTCAGGATCTGAAGCGGATACCCTGTTTTTAGCAGAAAGTTTTTTATTTACTGCAGGGATAACTTCTGGAGTTTTCCAATTTGCAGAAACTTTTCTTTGTAGAGCGGTATGAAAGGGAACAATGGGGTCCTCCTGTGGACCTTTATCTAAAATATCATTAAGTTCATCCTGCTGAAAAGAAGGTGTAGGTGTAGACCACCCCATGAATTCAATTATTCTGGCCATTAGAATCCTATAAGGGGTCTCAGCATGCGCTCCAGTGTCTGGTTTAGCAAACTCGACTTCTGGAGAAGTATCTAAACCACTTGCCTCATGCAGCGAATCCTGAAGTTCTTTTAACCTGTTCTCTTCAGAGATGAATTCCTCTGGCATGGGTATTGTAGTCCTTTGTAAACAAAAAGGTCTCTCATGGTCGGAATCCTCCCCTTCCTCATATATAGAGGACGAGGTTCTAAAGTAGTCAGATCTAGGATCTGGTTTAAAACCCATTTCTAGACCACAGGGAGCCAATTTGGTTGTCACAGGTTGAGAAAACGTTGAGGTTGTCGACGTGGAAGTAATTGGCTTCCACAATCCTGAAAAAGGCATAGAGAAAGTCTGAAGAGACCTCGATGCACTCGAGAGGATCGGAATCCTACTCTGCGTCGTCGAGATTGTCAATGACATTCTCGACGTCATGATCGAAGCTCTCGACACCTCCACTGTCTGAGTCGTAGTGACAGTTGTAGGTTTGTCTTTTATCGGCGTCGACAGTGGCGGCGAAGACGGCGTCCATGCAACCGATTTATGCGTCGAATGACCCTTCGACAAAGGCGTGGATGACGCAGATTTATGAGTTGAAGAAACCTTTGACGACGGCGTCGATGATGCGGTCTTACTGTTTTTACTCGAGGGTTCATGACGCTCTCGAGTAGCTTCCTTCGCCGGGTTCAACGACTCGCAGCGTTTTGATTTTTCGGGTCTTTCACCCAGGGTATCACCTTTAGATGTCTCAGAGGGGGTCAAGGCCGCTTTCTCGAAGACGCTAAGGATTTTTTATGGAATCCCTCCCACTTAGCTGGAGAGCTGTGTTTCGTGGGGTAGGTGACCCTTTCTGGGGAGGTTGAAGAAGAAGAGGGAGATCTACGACGCCTCTTCTCGGAGTGTTTTGATCTCGAAGACTGATGAGAACCGCTTCGAGATCTTGAATGGGAATGTTTCTTTTGTCGACGAGGAGACGAATGTCTCGACTCAGCCGAAGAAACTTTCAAGGGAGTAGAAGTTTTAAAACTCTTAGCTCTATCTAACTTCCCCTTATGCTCCTTCAAGGCTTTAGCCATCATGGACATACAGTCCTTGCATTCCGAAAAGTGATGCTCCGACCCCAGGCACCACAAACAGACCCTATGAGGATCCGTTAACGACATTTTCTTCCCACAGTCACGACATGTTTTGAAACCGGACCGTGGAGTTGATGGTTTGGATGAAGAAGCCATCTTATTAAGATAATAATATTCAAAGAATAAAAAGATTTTTCTTGAAGAAAGGAACTGAGCGTCACGTTTCCGAGGCCCACGAAGCGCAGAAAAACAGAACCGAGCAACAGACACTGTGCGAGTCTATTTATACGCATGATGACATTGGCGCCAATACGGAGGCTGTCGAGGGACACCGACTCGAGGGACGTTGACGCACAGCGCCCTCTACTGAAAAGAATTCCGAGGCCAGCAAGCTTCAATGGTTAACATCAAAGATAAAGAATACGTCGGAGGACACAATCCCTTCGAAATACAGTTTTTAAGTGAAGGTGAAACTGTTTTTTCTTTTACTGAGGATTCCCAGCCTGACGACAAGGAATATTCATGAGCATGTGAATACATGCCAGACCTCATGCTGGAGAAATGATTGATCTATTGGTTCCACACTTGGGAAACTGTTTTGTACCAGGAAGGGGGGTGTGGTGAAGTCTATCCACCTACAGTGTGTATTTGCTAGGGCAACAGTGGACAGACAGACCCTCCTGACTGAGGGAACTTGTATGGAGTCCTGTGTAGGCGTCTGAGGGCGGTTCCATGTGAGCCCATCTGAGTCATTAGTATTTTGAATGTTATGAATAATAAACACCACCATTTTACTGTATTAAATAATGTATTTCGATTGACTTAACCAACACTATGTAATAGAGCCTTTCTCTGTTCAACTTATTATCGTTTATTATTTTATTTATTTAGCGTGGCCCTAGCTTCGAGAAGCAACGCAGCGCTTTACAGAGGTAAACAACATTACAGTAGCTGTTCTTTTTTCTAATATTCATACATGTTCTAAGTATATTGTGGTTCACCTTGCGTACCTGCAGCCTTGTCCTTTACCTACATAATATATACTTTCTTACTTTGACATATTGTATCCCATGTGAGGGTCTTCGCATTGGATATGTAATGTCTATTGTTATCTCTGTAGAAAATGCAATAAAACCTTTTGAACCATTATGTGTCATGGTATGAACAGAGGTGTTCATTTAGGAGCAGAGTCCTGGTTATTTCATTTATTTTGGGATATAATGAAAGGTCTGGGTCCAAAGAACAAGTTACTTACCGACTGTAACGTTCTTTCGACTGGATGTTTCTCCCACGTATTCCTCATCTTAGATATATATTCGTCAGCTTGCTGCTTCTTTCGGAAATATTTTCGCCAGAAGGTGCTTTGTTCGAGGCCACGTAGCTTGGTCCCTCGAAGGCCGCCGTCGAGCGGCGACGTCATCCATCGTATAAATGGCTCGGGCCGCGCCCGTTAGTTCAGTTCTGTTTTTTCGATGTTAATGGTCGCATCAGTTGTATTTTGTGTCGGCAGATGTCAGGTTCTTAAGGAAGTACAAGTGCAACAAGCGTAGGAACTGAACGCAGAGATAGGTTGGGAGGGTCGATGAGGAATACGTGGGAGGAACATCCAGTCGAAAGAACGTTACAGTTGGTAAGTAACTTGTTCTTTGAATGGATCGTGTCCTCCCACGTATTCCTTATTTTAGATAGACTCCCATAGCAGTTGTAATTTAGAAGAGGAGGGAGTACCATAGTTCTTCAATTATGCACAGAATGAAGGACGGCTTTTGCAAAAAGGCCTCCTTGGTAAGAAGTGGCGTGCAAACAATGTTTTGCAAAAGTGTGCATTGATGACCAAGTGGCCGCAGCACAAATGTCTTGCACTGGGATAACCCTCAGAAGAGCCGTGGAAGTTGCTATGCCCCTGGTTGAATGAGCCCTTAAACCATCTGGAGGCTCCTTCCCAGCCAATTTGTAACATTCAGATATTGCTAGGATAATCCATCTGGATATAGTTTGTTTGGACACACCAAGTGTTCAGCTCTACGGCTGGGTGAACTGCCGACAGATAGATTCATTCTTGCATTGCCCAGAACCAGAGCTCCATTGCCTCTCTGCACAGTGGGAATGATCCTACACCTCCCTGTTTGTTGAGGTAGTACATGGCCACTGTGTTGTCTGTCATTATCAGGTCATTCTTTCCCTGTACAGAGGGCAGAAAGGCCTTCAGTGCTAGTCGGATTGCCCTCAGCTCCAAAAGGTTGATGTGCAGTTTGGACTCCGATGGAGACCAACGACCGCTGATTGTCAGATTGTTGGTGTGGACTCCCCACCATGTGAGTGAGGCGTCCGGCACCACAGTTATCTCCGGCCATGGTTGCCAAAAAGGTTCCTCTCTGAGGATATTTTCCTTGTGGGCCCACCAAAGGAGATCTTGAGCCACCTTGGACAGGACTTGAAGAAGATCCGACATCTCCCCTGAAAACTGCGACCATTGAATCCTGAGGGCCCATTGAAGGGATCTCATCCTCAGTCGAGCCTCTGGCACCAAGGCCCAATTTGTGTCCAGTATAACTGACAAACAACTGATCAGTTTGTCTAAATCTTTCCAGTCTAGATATGTAGAAACTGAGAGTCCTTTTAGGGTCTAGTCTGTGGAATCTTTTCTCCTCTTTACTAGCGTGCGGAGGAGGATAAAAGGATGGTAAAGTGATTTTCTGTGACAGATGGAAATCCGAAACTATTTTAGGTTGGAAAAAAGGCTTGACCTTTAAAACAACTTTATCTTTATGGAAAACTGTGTGAGGAGGCTTTCCAGAGAGCGCCTGCAACTCACTCACCCTGCGGGCTTAAGTTAGAGCCACTAGTAGAATGGTTTATACAGTTAGGAGCCTTAAAGGACAAGAATGTGAAGGCTCAAAAGGGGCACACATAAGAAACTTTAAAATTAAATTTAAATCCCAAATGGGAACTTGGAATGGTGTAGGAGGGAACATATTTGTTAACCCTTTAAGAAATTGTATAACCAAAGGCATTTTGAAATATGAAACTTCTTCTGAGGAGCGCTTGAAGATAGATAGCGCTGCCAAATATCCTTTGATAGTTCCAACTTGGAGCCCCGAGTTGGCTAAACGTAATAGAAAGCACAATGGGAGCGGTACACTGAAAAGGATCCACATTCTTATCCCTGCACCAGTTACTGAATTTCTTCCAATGACACCGGTATAAGGATTTTGTTGCTGGCCTTCTGGCTGAAAGAAAAATCTCCATAACGTCATCCGGGAGGTCCCAATCCTTATATCTCAACCACTCAGAAGCCAGGCGTGAAGGTTGAGTGTCTTGACCTCTGGATGGAGAACCCGACCTTCCTCTTGCGAGAGAAGAACCTCTCTTTGTGGAAGACGTTTTGGAGGGCAAAAGGTCCGGTTACCACGTCCTCCTGGCCCAGTCAGGGGCAAATAGGATCATGGTTCTCCTGAACCTTCGCAACCTCCTGATTACATGAGGAATCACAGGGACTGGGGGAAACACGTAAAGGAGTGGATATACCCAGTCCACTATGAACGTATCCCCTAGAGCTCCTCTCGGGGGAAGATTCCCTTGAGCAATACAGATCGCACTTCCGGTTTGCCCCGGTCACGAACAGATCGACTTGAGGGGTTCCCCAAAGGGTGAAGATCTCTTGAAGGACTTCCTGAGCTAACTCCCACTCGTGGAGTCTGTGCCCTGCCTGCTCAGTGCGTCCGCCGCCGTGTTCAGCTCTACGGCTGGGTGAACTGCCGACAGATAGATTCATTCTTGCATTGCCCAGAACCAGAGCTCCATTGCCTCTCTGCACAGTGGGAATGATCCTACGCCTCCCTGTTTGTTGAGGTAGTACATGGCCACTGTGTTGTCTGTCATTATCAGGTCATTCTTTCCCTGTACAGAGGGCAGAAAGGCTTTCAGTGCTAGTCTGATTGCCCTCAGCTCCAAAAGGTTGATGTGCAGTTTGGACTCCGATGGAGACCAACGACCGCTGATTGTCAGATTGTTGGTGTGGACTCCCCACCATGTGAGTGAGGCGTCCGGCACCACAGTTATCTCCGGCCATGGTTGCCAAAAAGGTTCCTCTCTGAGGATATTTTCCTTGTGGGCCCACCAAAGGAGATCTTGAGCCACCTTGGACAGGACTTGAAGAAGATCCGACATCTCCCCTGAAAACTGCGACCATTGAATCCTGAGGGCCCATTGAAGGGATCTCATCCTCAGTCGAGCCTCTGGCACCAAAAAAATGCAGGATGGCATGAGGCCTAGCAACCTTAGGAAGTCGAACGCCGGTAGATGTTGGGCATTCAAAAATGTTGTTTCCATCTGCAGAATGTGGTGAGCTCTTTCTTCGGGAGGCGAGGCTTTCCCTGAGGTGGTGTCCATGACCGCTCCGATGAATTGGAGTCTTTGGCTCAGAATCATTTGTGACTTCTTGTAATTGAGGGAGAAGCCCAATTTGTGTAGGAAGTCACAGGTGATGGCCAGATGTCTCTGGGCCAGTTTGAGTGAACTTGCCCTGATTAGCCAATCGTCCAGATAAGGGTAGATGTGAATCCCCTCCCTCCTGAGACTCACAGCCACTACTGCCATTAGTTTGGTGAAGACCGTCGGGTGGAGGTCAGCCCAAATGGCAAAACTCGAAACTGATAGTGAGATCCGCCAATTGCGAACCTTAGGTACTTTCTGTGTTTGAGATTGATTGGCACATGAAAGTAAGCCTCCAGAAGGTCCAATGAAACCAGCCAGTCCTGAAGCTGAAGAGCCTGAAGGATCTGAGAAAGGGTCACCATCTGAACTTGTCCTTCCTGAGGAATTTGTTCAAATTTCTCAAGTCCAAGATGGGTCTCGATCCTCTGTCTTTTTTGGGAATGAGAACATAAGGGGAGTACCACCCCTTGTTCCTCTCCGCTACAGGTACATGTTCTATTGCACCTTTCTCTAGCAGGGTTAAAATCTCCTGCACAAGGAGTGGGTCTGGAATTTTTATAGAGTTGGCTCCCGGTGGATGATCTTGAGGCCTTTGATGAAAAGGAAGACAGTAACCATGGGTCACTATCTCTAGTGCCCAGGCATCCGACGTAATGCCTCGCCATTCGTCCAGATACTAAGTGATTCTGCCTCCCACCGGGGTCTTGTGGGTTAAGGCCTCAAAGTGGCTTTGCAGCAGCTGCAGCAGTGGCTGAGGAGGTAGTAGCCACTGCTGTGGATGGTCTAGCACCTCTCCCTTTTTCATCACGACACAAAAGGGTTTTCTTTGTTGTCCCCTCTGACTGGCCTGCCCTCTCCCTTTTCCAAAAGAGGAATAGAAGCGAAAAGGGTATCTCTTCCAGGAAGATGACCCTGCGTAAGAGTGCTGTTGAGGTTGCCTTATAGCGGCGCTGAGTGATTTTGCTGTCGCTTTCGAGGTCTGCAGCTTCTCTAAGCTCTCGTCCGCCTTGCTGCCAAACAACCTAAAGCTGTCAAAGGGCATATTGAGTAATCTGGATTGTATATCAGATGCGAAACCAGATTTTCTTAGCCATGCAAATCTACGCAAGACTGCGCTAGATGCCATGGATCTGCTTATACTCTCTGCAGTATCCAGTCCTGACTTGAGGCACTCCTCCATAGCCTCCTTCCCATCCTTTACTATCGCCAGGAAACCATCCCGCTCCTCACCCTCCGGGATGTGATCAGCTGCTGCATCTAAACAGCTCCACAGGGTGTAAGTGAACCTAGCTAATGTAAAAGCCACATTAGTAGATTTAAGGGCCATACTACCAGAAGTAAAAGCCTTCCTCGCCCAGGCATCAATCCTTTTGTCGTCCCTGTCAGAGGGCATAGAGGGAAAAGCAGACTGTCTATTCGCAGTCGCAGCTTGAATTACCAAACTTTCAGGCGAAGGATGCTTAGATAAATATTCTGGATCCACGGAGCAGGTCTATACTTTCCAACAAATTTCTTATTTACAGCTGGTAGAGATTCAGGTGTCTCCCAATTTGTCATAATTCTCTTTCGAAGAGCTTTGTGGAAGGTAAGGACTGGGTCTTTCTGAGGTCCTTCATCAATAATGTCTGTTAAGTCGTCCTGGTCGTATCTTGGGGACACCGACTTCCACCCCATAAAATCTATCACTCTTCCCATGAGGTTCCTATACCCCGGTTAAGCATGGTCTGTGGGGTCAGGCCTTTCAAAATCTACCTCAGGTGAGGTATCTAGGCCACTGGCCGATTGTAGGCAGTCATAAAGGTCTGACATTTTTGAATTACGATCTACCAGTTCCTCAGGGACTTCTTTCGTCCCAAATCGAACACCAGCTTATGTTATTTCCTCATCAGAGGTTTGTTCCTCAAAATTAGCAGTTACATACAATTAGAGTCAAGGGGCTGTCACCTCCTGTCTATACCCTGATATCTATAACACACAATCGACACAAGTTTTAACTTGAAAGGGGTTATTCCTGCATCTATGTGCCTTTGCAATAACTTGTTCGCCCCGTGTTGGTTTTCTACATATGCAGTTGTCACAACAGCCCTAGGGATCGCTGGTGTGACGACTACAAAAGGTGTGTAGAAATCCTTTCCTTTTTTCCTCTCTCACTACTTTCCTATACTAAACAAGTTTTTAAATGTTTAGAGAGTTTAAGTGCACATCAATTGGTGGTCGGTGCTTTTCTTTAATCTTTCCACCTCCAATGTGTGTGTCTTATCAGTAAAAAAGTTTTTTCGACCAATTGGTTGGTCGACAGCTAAAAATAAATGTAGGTGCCCCTCTTCTTATGTTACAGTAGGCCACTTTGATGCTTTTTTAAATTTATATTTGTTCAAGACCTTTTATCAAAAAGTATAGTGGGTCTTGGAGTTAGGGTCATCAGCCGAGAACTACTTAATGAAAGTCAACCGGTTTCAGTGGTTCTGATCAATGGCCGCTTTCTTCATGACAGATAATATCTTACTGCATACTGCGCAAGATATATAATTTCTTTTCCATTTTCCCTTTCATGGGTGTCTTGAGGAAATCTTCGGGTTTCCAGAGGGGCATATTGGATAACTTTCCAGGCCCTATGGGGTTAAAAAGACAGATGGGGCATCATCAGTCTAAGAGTGCTTGATCATGACAGGTAAGCAAGATTAGAGGACGCAGTTCCCCTTAACTGTGCTAACCTGTATCTCACATGGATCAGATGTGGTAGTTGGATTCTGGTGTACAGTATCTTCTATAGTCTTACTCAGGTAAGTATCTAAAGATAAATGCAGAGTGGGATAGAATTCTCATCACCGTGCCACTATTTTCTGAATAACATGACATCTAAATGAAGAAAACCAACTTTACCTGTTGTGTATCTGGGTTCCTATAGATAATCCACGTAGTTGGATTCTGTTCTTCAATGGGTGTCTGGTCGCCCTAGAGAACAAATCCCTATATGTGAGTATCTGGGATATGTTATGTTGGATCAACAACACATCCCCTTCTATGTTTTTTGCCTAGGTCTGCTGGCATCAGCGCAGCAAAGCTGCAGCAGCTATTGGGCAAATGCATGTTCTAGTTGTTGGAAATCCCTTCTGGCAGTGTGCAGTCAGACAGCATTGAGTTGGCATAAGGTGAGGCCAAGCTGCAATAGCTGCATTACTGTAAAGTCTATGGAATAGCATGCTATAACTCTTGGGAGAAATCCCCAAACCCCAAAGTGGAGTAGCTTCTGGCACTGTAATATCAGCTAACAATGAGTTCTTACTTTATTTTGTTGTTGCCACCGCGTCTTGC
Organism: Ambystoma mexicanum; assembly: GCF_040938575.1. Taxonomy (NCBI): domain Eukaryota; kingdom Metazoa; phylum Chordata; class Amphibia; order Caudata; family Ambystomatidae; genus Ambystoma; species Ambystoma mexicanum. The sequence continues at coordinate 265,176,259 of NC_090934.1, forward strand.
TTAGTAGATTCGGCCACGAGCGCCATTTTAAGGATGTTCCCAATTTATAGTGACACGCTTCAGTCAAGTGACCCGTTGCCAATCTCATATGGGAATGTGTTTATTAATAAATGGTCCCAATCTTCAAGCGGTAACCTTTAATCTAAGTTTCGCATAACCACGCGCATTCAGTAATTGTATTTTAAGTTTTTCGCCAATATACGGAGGTTTTAGACTGTGATCTCCTCCCAGGCGCTCATGGGAATTGTGGATTTCACGCGTGTGTAGCCACGTGACTCGTAAGTTGTGAGATGAAACTTATTGTGGCAAGTAAGGTTTTTTTGTACAGCTCATAGTGGCCTCGTCCCACTGTTAGAAAGATAGCAGCGTACTTGTCGTCGCTACAATCTGTACAGAGCTTGTTCCATGGCTATTGCTGTTCGTTTTCACCGGTGTACAGTGAATCAGATTACATGCTGCTCCCTGAGATTCATGGAAGTTGTGGTTTTTAGTGTGTCTAAAACGCAGTCATGTGTTTTGCCTACTAGTCACGTGACACGTAATTTTTTAGGTAAAGCTTATTGTGGCACGTAAATTATTAAACAACTCATTGTGCCTCGTCCCACTAGTCGGAAAATAACGACAGGCTATAATCAGTACAGAACATGTTCCCTGTCTATTACTGTCCGATTTCAGCGGGATACGGCGAATCAAACTACAGGATGCTCACTGGTATTTTGGCATAAATCAGCTGGAATATCTTAAATAAAAATCGGTTACCGTTACCGCCACTTGTTGCCGTGGGTTTACCATGGCATTGCAAGTGGTAGTAGGGTGGTGTTAGTTCCCATTTATGGAGTCCAGATTTTTGGCGGAATTACCACTGGCAGCATTACTGAGAGGTAATAAAGCCAATTTTTTGAGGAAATGTATCACTCGCTTTTCCTCCAAAAATCAGCAAAATTGCCCCTCCCCAATTACACTGGTGGTAATTCTGCCAAAGCTTGTGATTTGGCAGTGCAGGAACATGGAGGTAATTCTGTTACCGCCGAGAAAGTGGCAGTATCGAAATTACCTCCACTTTTTTCCCACAGCGCCAAACTCAGACTGATACCTGTTGTCTTTTGCCCTTCTTCCTGCCTTCTCAGGTCAGGAAATGCTATATATGATAAGCCCTTTCATGGGCAAAACAGTGGTGTGGGTATCTGGATGATGTGCTGGCTGGGAATCTCTGGTCCTAATCCACACTCAGGTAAGGGGTATATCTGTTGCTGAACAGATGTGTGGCAATAGGCTGGGAGCGACCCTAGCTTGAATTTGGAACAAAGAGAAGATTCTTGGAGCCGTTCTTCAGATCGTCATTTGGAGCCTCTGGTAGGGGCTGCGTAACCATCTAACCAAAAGTTTTCCAGTATTCCAACCAGAAGGAAAAACCAAGAGCTTTGGCTGAGCAGTCATGTTTAACCTCTATGACTAATACAAATGCACATCTTACAGTAAATGTGGGATCTAGGCAGGTAAAGGGGCAGAACACTAAAGAACACAAAGCCAAAAGGCCACCACATTTCAGAATACACTTATAACTGATACTACCAACACATTACACTCCTATGGAAAATAGATACAGAATTTGTAGTTGTACATTGTAACCAGGCATCTCTCAGACAGGAGTGTAAAACACAACTTTAAAAATACATTTAAAATCAGTGGCACAAGCTAAGATTCCAGACATTGGGCTAAAACTCCAGGAACCCTTGGAAAAATGTCCAGATGCAGGTAAGCAACTCTAAAGTCACTTTAGGACAGTTCCAGGTGAGTTCCAAAGTTCCTCATAGAAATAAAAAGGTCATAGGAAAAATAAGGACCAGTTCTGCTATCTTCAGTTTCCCAATTTTTTCCCCGAGCACACCACGCTGCATAGGAAAACAGAGAGAACAAATGGGATAATGAGCCCTTAAAAATGAAATTACTATAGACCCCCGAAGGAAGAAAAATTGGAACAGACACTATTAAGTAGCATCAGAAAAACGTATTTTTAAAAAATATCTTAATTTTAACATGTGGCAGGAAGGACAGAAAAAAGACAGAGGGCCATCACCAAGTCAATGTGAAAGAGACGATGTGCACCCACCACCGACGTTCTGAGCGGGGCTGGATGGGAGGGGAGATGAGGAATCTACGGGAGAAGAATCCATAGAAAGAACATTATGGTAAGTAATTTCTCCTTCAACGGATTGCCTTTCTCCTGCAGATTCATCATCTGATAGACTCCCAAAGCAGTAGAGGAAGGGGGATGGGTAGAAAGGTATACTAAGAAATTATGCAGCACTTTTTGCTTTAGTGCTTAGTAAAAGGTATGCAGGGATGACCATGTTGCTGCGCGACAAATATCCCGGACAGGGCTTCCCCTCTGTAAGGCTGTTGACACTGATACTCCCATTGTCAAATGGGCTCTGATGCCTGCCGGTAATTCCTTTCCAGTGGTAGCATTCCGCTATACAGAAAATTATCCAGCTGGATAAAGTTTGCTTAGTTATGGGCAGGTCCTTACGGGCCAAGGATAAGGCTGGTCAGCTCTTCTGAAATCAGCTGTCCTTGCAATATAACTCAACGCCCTTTTCGGGTCTAGGCGATGTAACTGCTCCTCCTGCTTAGAAGGATGCAGAGGAGGGTAGAAGAATTCTGAGATAACCTTGGGGAGGAAGCCAGGCCTTACCCCGAGTAAGTCTTTCATCCGGTCCGGAAAAAACACAGGAAGGGTGGTTTACAGCATAAGGCCTGCAGTTCACTCACCTGCTTTGCGGATGTAATAGCCACCAAAAAGGCGGTTTTCAAAGAGAGAAGTCTTAAGGGACAAGATTGCATAGGCTCAAAAGGAGCCGCCCTCATAAAAGTCAGTACCAGATTACGGTCCCAATCGGGTACAACTAAAGGAGTTGGCAGAAACGTATTTACAAGGCCTTTCAGGAATTGTGCCACCACTGGGATCGTAAAAGAAAAGTACCTTGATCCGGGCATCTCAAACACAGGCAAGGCCGCCAAATACCTTTAACTGTGGTGACCTGAAGGCCTGCTGAGGCCAGTGACAGAAGGAATTCCATCACTGTAGTTGTGGGACAAGAGATGGGATAATTCTCGCGTTCCCTGCACCACACCTCAAACAATCTCCATCTGCATGCGTACAAATATCTTATAGACGGTCTGCGTGCAGCCAGCAACACCTCAAGTACTTTCTGAGAGAGGTGCCAGTCATCATACCTCATCCTCTCAAGAGCCACGCATGTAGGTTGAAGGATTCCGGGGACGGGTGGAGTATCTGACCTTCCGACTGGGTTAGGAGATCCGGCCGCTGTGGCAACCGGTTAGGACAGATCCAAGAGGTCGGAGTACCACATTCTCCTCGCCCAGTCCAGGGCGATCAAGATCATGGTCACTCGAAACCTCTTCAACCTCGGAGAACACATGGAATGACGGGCATCGGAGGGAACGTCCAAACCACCAGAAACGTGTCCCCCAGTGCACCATTCGCTGGGAATTCCCTTGTTTAAAACTGTCTGCACTTCCTGTTGGATTTGGTTGCAAACAGATCCAATACTGGGGTACCCCAGAGAGAGAAGATCTCCTCTAGGACTTCCTGGCGCACTGCACTGCCTGCTCAGAGCATCCGCCAAGTTGTTCTCTGGGCCCGCCAGACGAACTGCAGAGACTGAGATCTAGTTCTCCAACAACCAGAACCAAAGCATCATTCCCTCCGTGCAGGCGGGATTGCACATCAGAACGAGGACACGTTTCCCCTGCAGAGACGGGGCGGATGCTTTCAGGGCAAGATACCCCCGCCCTTCAGAGATGCATCTGTGACCACTCGGGTCTGAGGCAAAGGAGGCCAGAAGGGTTCCCCCGCCAGAAGACTGTTGCGGTCAGCTCACAAGTACAGGTTGTTGACCACTGATGCGCACACCATGAGGAGATCCGAGAGTGCTGAGTTACTGAGACCACTGACCCCTCAGGAGCCAATGCAGGGATCTCATGCGCAATCTGGCCTCTGCCACTGGAAAAATGCAGGAGGCCATAAGACCTAGGAGGCAGAGGAAGGAAGCTGCTGGTAGAGTGGTGTCATGATCTCTGCTTCCAAAAGATCAGGACTTGCCCGACTCCCTTGGAAGCAGACCCATAACCCCGGTTCCGAGTGCCAGCCAGTCCCAATTGGGACCTTTTGGACCATGTCCTGGCGCCAGTGGCACCAGGCTCATAAAGATGCCCAGTCCCAGCGCTGGAAGCGCCGGGCTCATAATGCTTGGGTGGACTTACCTGCAGCAGACCATGCTGCTACTTACCTGCCAGTTGAACCCTGATCCTCTTCTGTTTGGGACTACTTTTCCTGTTGGGTGGGGCAGGAGCCACTCCCTAGGTTCAGAACACTGGAACTCTTCTGGAAAGCAGGAACTCTTTTCTTACATAGGCGTGGCTGTGGAAGGAGATACCTAAGCACTACAGGAGGCTATTTAAACCACACCCGATGGATGAATCTTGCTTTGCGTTATTCTGCATTCTCTGCAGCAGAACGCTCATCGTGTCTTCTGCTTCTGATCCTGGGCCTAAGGGAACAAAGGCTTACCATCCTGGAATCCAGTCTTCAGCAACACCTGTAAAGACAAAGAAAGAACAGTTTAGCACTACGGTCTTCAGTGGCAGCGCATCTCTTACCTGGTCCATCGGCTGTCACCAACGCCTCGCGCTGCATTCCGGCATCTGAAAGACAAAGGCTTACCTACTCTTCGCATGCTCCGGAGGTCTTCGCACTGCATTCCGACATCAGAAAGACAAAAGCTTACCAGCTCTTCGCACGCTCCGGAGGCCTTCGGCGCTGCATCCCGCATCTGAAAGACAAAAGAAGGTGCGTTTAAAGACATTGGGCAACTTTATTACTCACGTGCCATTACTCCTTCCCACGCCGAATCCAGTGGGTATTCCAGCACCCTTCAGCTTCTCTAAAGCTCTGAACTTGTACCTGCAAGATAAAAGGGACAGTTAGTGCGCATCGTGAAGCAGGCTACAAGCGCTTACTTACGTGCTTCCAGGTGCTTCTATTCCTCACGCGGGTTCGATCCTCAACTCTCATCAGCCCGCCATCCGCCATCGCCGGAACCCTGCAAAACAAGAGATATCATTACAAAAGACTTTTAAGACATTTGAAGTGCCCAGAACTTACCGTTCGTGCAGTTAACGACGGACAGCAGTCCTCTGAGGTCAAGAGGCCTGCACCCTTATCCAGTGAAGAAACTGGTTACGGCACCCTGCCCCGAGGCAGATGGAGAGCTCGGCGTTCACTTACCTAAGGTGAGGGCGTTAACCTTTGGGGTTCTACAGGAGAAGAGAAAGGGAAGAGGAGAGGGGCACCCAATAACCCCAGTTCATTAATCCCATATTTTCTATCTGCAGACATCTTACTCTTCGAGTCAGACATACAGTGCACAGAGGTCCAGCCCAAAGAGCCAACCGTGTGTTACACATCACCTTTGAAGATACGGCATTCACCCAGTCAAGACCGGCGCCTCTGCGGGAATCAGGTGAGCTTTACAAGTGGCATGGTTCCGGAACAAGGCAACTATTTGTATCAAGCTGACAACTCTCTAATCGTGAGGGAAAGCCTATCCGACCCGGGTGTCTAGGACTGATCAAATGAACTGGAGCCTCTGGACTGGCATCATTTGGGACTTCTTTAAATGTAGGGAGAAACCCAGCTTGTGCAGCAGCCAACAGGTGTCCTCTAAATGGGACAAGACCTGCACCGCAGACTTCCCTCGGATCAGCCAGTCGTCCAGATTTAGAAATATGTGGACCCCGTATCTCCTGAGGTGAGCCGCAAATACCGCTATGAGATTGGTGAAGACCTTTGGGGCAGAGGTTAGAGCAAAGGAAACCACCTTGAAATGATAGTGCATATCCCCTATGATGAACCTTAGGAACTTCCTGTGCTTTCAATGGATTGGCACATGGAAATAAGCGTCCCGTAGGTCTATTGACACCAGGCAGTCCTGTAGTTCGAGAGCGTGGAGAATCTCTCTCAACGTCACCATCCTGAATTTGTCTTTCCTCAAAAACTTGTTCAAGGCCCTGATGTCCAGAATGGCACAGAGACCTCCTCTCTTCTTGGACACCAGGAATACCAACCCAATCCTCTCTGCTCGGGCGGTAACTCTTTCACGGCACCCTTCTACAACTGGGCTCTCAGTTCTTCCTGGAGCTCCTGTCCCATTTGGATTGGGAGGGGTTTGTCAGGTGGTTTTATTACAAATGGCAGACAATAACCCCACTGAATGAGCTGAAGAGCCCAGGAATCGGAAGTAATTCCCTGCCGCAGGAGCAAATGCTTCGTCAACCGGTGGCCGGTCTGGCCGGTGGGAGCTCTGCTCTCCTGCCATAAGGAGCATATGGCCTGTAGCCCCGTGCCCTAAAGGTGAAGCTGAAGCCAGGTTTGGCTGGCTGCGCAGCTAGGCCTAAAGACTTTGCAGCGATTTTGCATTACTTACTTTTTTCTACGGAATCGTAGGCTTTCTGGCGGAACAGAAGATCACCTTAAGGGCATGTCCAGAGGTTTAACTTGATCGGCCCACAGTCGGCGTTGTCCACGTCCGTTCGCAGCAACTGCCTGGCTATGTCTTTTCCATCCTTTCCTTCCGGGGAAGGCAGAGCTGTAACCTCTGCTCCTACCACCTTGAGCGTGTGAGCTGCTGGAGCAGCCTCCCTGCAATAAAAAAAAAAGGTAAGCACTGATGGCCTTTTTCTACCGAGTTGGGGACCATAATTACGAAAAGCTGTGAAAAATCACTGGCGACTGCACATCACGCACAAAATTGCCAAAAACGAAAGCCCTTTTATTTCATTGCAAAGCACTCCTGTTTTGGGTGCAACAATGAAGGTGTTGCACCATCCCTGTGTGCATTTGCCTTTTTGTAAAACAGAAGTCTTTTCTCTTCTAAGATGGCCAACTCTCTCAGGGCTGAGTAGCCACCCACTACAACACAGCTGCCCCCACTTTGATTGGCAGCCTCTTCAACTTACAGCCAATCAGAGGAGCAGCAGGCAGAAGCCGTCCTCTCCACCAGAGGCCCTGTCTGTGCTTGTCCGGGCCTGAATGGGCTTGGAGGGGCCACCACCTTGTTCACGGCCCACATTCAATGCTGCAGCCTCCATGGCACGTCTTGTGCCGAACTCTGACCATGGCCCACCTTTATCTGCAAAAATGACAGTGATGGCTGATCTGTCTGTAGACCTTCTTGAGCAAACTCCTTGAATCAGTAACTGTGCGTGCCATTCCAATACTGCCTTTCCTTGGTCTTTCTCTGTACATCACTGTTCTACCTGTGTTCTACGTTTGGTGAATACATCTCAAGTAGCGTTTTCTCCTTCTTCTTGCATTCCTGTGTATGCTGCTTGGTACTCCTGTTAAAACTTGGGAGTGCTTTTTATCATCTTGCATCAATTTTCTGCTGCATTGCATTATATTCCTGTTTTACAAAAGCCAAATCTAGGTGGGTGTGCTTTTCACATCTTGCATCTCTTTGTTTGCTGCATTGTATTCCTTTTGAACAAAAATTGATTCCTTCACCCCACCTATTGCTCTGCATTTGTATTGTGCCTCCCTTAACTACTGGGCCGCTGGTGAGTAAGTGCCAGGACTGTACATTATAACCTCGCCCCTTTCTTTCCCTTTCTCACATTTATCCTCTGCCACTGAGATGGCACTCTATTCTTTTCTAACTGCTACACTAGAACCTACTCTCCCACTCTCACAAAATCTGGATAAAAAAAGCACAGCATAGACATCCTGAGTGCAAATCCTGGCCTTTCCATCGCAGATACCTATGCCAGTGCATCCTCCAGAAAAATCTTTACTGATATCCTCTTTTCTGTCCCCTCTCCAGACCTATGGACTTCTCATCTCATTTCTACTCTCTCCCATTTTTCATCCTCTCCCATTAATGGTGGCACCAAGTGGGAAGTTCTCTTTGCAGGCTTCTTCTCATCACGCTGCATCATTAATGTCTACCACAGGGGCACTATCCTGGTTCAGGGTCCTCAGGCCAACCTCTTTCTCTTTGACCGGAGCCTGCCATCCCTCATTAACTTCCTTTCTTTTCCTGCCTCTTCCCCTATTTTCCCCCTCTGTCCACCCACCTCTGACTGAAGTACCACGCCTCTGTACTCCAACTCAGAAAACCTTCAAAGGCAGACATTTTCTCCACCTGGCGACTCTTAACGCCTGCTCAGCCAACAAACACTCTGCTGACATCTGTCTCCTCCTTGAAGGCACAGACCATGACATTCTCGCTCTTACTGAGACTTGGAGCAATACCATCTCAGTCCCCACTTTTGACCCCCCCCAACCTGGTGGCTTTAAGATTATTTCCAAGCCTCAACCTCATAGTGCTGACGGTGGGGTTGCCTTAATCTTCCCTGAGTGGGTTCCTTCTTCCATCTTACCCACTTAGCTCTACTCCTCCTTTGAGTGCCTGGTATGTAAATTGGTTATCTCTCCCTCCTCCACCCTGTCCATTGCTACCATTTACCAGCCTCCAGGCGCAACCTCCCTGTTCCTCTCTGAATGGGCTGATTTCTGCTCCTCCTTACTCTTAACCTCCTCCAACCTGCTGTTCCTGGGTGACTAACACCCAATTGGACTCCCCTGGTACCCACTCTTTTCATTGACCTCTCTATCCCTCTCCATTTTCCCTTCTGGTCCAACCCACTCTGCTGGACACACTCTGGACGCCATCATCTACTCGGTCCTCCCTCTCTTGTCTCCCCTGGTCACCCCTCTTTCTTGGTCTGACCACTCTCTTCTCTCACCTGGGTTCCTATGGCTTTGTGACCACTCCTCGAAAAGCCCTGCCAACCTCATTCACGAACATCCTTCTGATGAAATGAGTGTCACCTGCTGCTTTCCCTTCCACCTTTATCCCCTTTTCCCTCCCAACTGAGATTATCACTGACACTGCTCTCAGCAATTTCCACCTGTCCATCACCAACACACTTGACATTCTTGCTCCAGTCATGAGGATCCGCTTGAAACCCGCCTCTAAGCACAACACCTGGTACGACTCCAAACTTGCAGACCTGAAACAAAAGTGCAGAACTGTAGAACGGAAGTGGCAACCCTCAGGTTCATCCTCTGACAAAGTGCCTGTTGCCTGCTCCAAAGGCAGTACAGATTCTCTATCCGTGGCAAGAAAATGGCCCACATGCAGGCACGGGTATCTGGCGCTGCCAGAAACGCCTCTGAGCTTATCAAAATCTGCAGGGAACTTGCCAACCCTTCCGCAGTATCCTCCTCCTCTATTCCTTCTCAGGCCCTCTGCAACGCACTCAACACTCACTTCACCAACAAACCTCAGGACATCCTGAACAGACTTATCACTCACTCTCCCATCCATCCTTCAGCCCCTTGCCTACCTTTGCCACTCACCCTCCTCCTTCCTCTTTCTCCTCCTTCGCCCTTGGCTCACCAGAAGAAGTCACCAGAGTTGTCCGCTCCATGAAGGTCTCTTCCAAACAGGATTCCCCTTGCTCATCAAGGACAACAGTTGCTCTCTCGCCCCTACACTCACTGATCTCTGTAACCACTCCTTTGCTACAGGTTCTATCCCCTCCTCCCTCAAGCACTTCCTTGTGTGCCCCCTCAAAAAACTGTCAGCAGGCCCTTCCTGTCCAGTCAACTGCCACCCCATCTCCTTCACACTCTTCCTGGGGAAACTGTTGGATAAGTTGGCCCTGTCGCAACTCAACTCTCGCACTGAACTTTTTGGCGGTCTCCACGACCATCAATCTGGATTCAGAGCATCCAGATACACGGAAACTGCTTTTCGGAACACCCGTGAAGAACTGCTTGCATCCCTGGATTCCAACTCCCCTGCTGTCCGCATCCTTCTTGATCTCTCCTCTGTATTTGACTCCTCATAGAAAGGCTCCATGACACCCTTGATGTCCCGGAGCAGGCACTGGACTGGCTCGCTCCTTCCTAACTGACCGCTCCTTCCAATTCATCCTGGGCACCTACTCCTCTCCTACTTCGTTCTCCACCTGTGGTGTCCCCCAGGGCTCTTTTCTCTCGCCTTTGTTCTTTAACATCTACTTTATTCAGCTTGTACTCCTCATCTCTTCATTCTCCCATAACTTCCAGTGTTATGCAGAAGACACACAACTCTTCTTCAAACTCCCGGCTGACCCTCTTGCACCTTCCATCGTCCCCGACTGCCTTTCTGCCACCCAGGCCAGGTGCATTTCCAAAGATCTCTCTCTCAATGCCAGCACAAGGGAGATCCTTCTCATTGGGACCCCTGCACCTGACTTCTTCCCTTTGCTTCGCTTCACTTCACTTCACTTCTTCCATGGGCTCTCCCCCTGTTCCCTCTTCTGAAGCTAGAAACCTCAGAGTCATCTCGACTCCACTCTCTCCTTCCTCCCTCACACTCAGGACATTTCCAAGAAGTCCCACTTTCAGCTCTTCCTTCTCAAAGGAATTCTACCTTTTCTCACCTTCACCCAGAAGCTCAATGTTACCCGAGCCCTGGTTCTCTCTAGGCTTGACTATTGCAATAGCCTCCTCCTGAATCTACCTCTGTCCGCTCTGCAACCCCTCCAGCTAATCCAGAATAGGGCAGCAAGACTTATCCTTGGCCACATCTCTACTGCCCTAAATAGTATTTACTGGCGCCCGGTTGCTTCACAGATTAAATTAAAATCCCTCTGTATCATCCACAAGGCTGTCTGGGGCCGGGGACCACACTATCTGCAACTCTCTCTTACTAAATATTCCCCCTCTAGACCTCTGCGCGCCTCTGGCACCAACTTCTTGTGTGTAAAGTGTTTCGCTAAACAGAGGGCAGGAGGTTACCTTCTTTGTAACAGCTTCCCCCTCACTCTTCATCTTGAGCAGGACTAGCATAAATTCCGTAAAATCCTCAAGACCTTCCTCTTTACCTCCTCCTTCCCTTCCTCTTTACCTCCTCCTTCCCTCTCTCCTCTGTTAATTTCACAGTTGCTTTTTTTGGTGTCCAGAGACTTTATGCATCCTCAGGGCCCTGACCTCCCACACCGAATCACCCCAGCATCTGTCTATCCTCAGCACTCTTCTTGTCTCACCCTCCACCCCTGGAGGATCGCACTTACCTTACATTGCACTTCACCTGTTGCTCACCCATGAGCACCCCAGCACCTATCCCATTCCCTCTCCCTTCTGCACTTGCACGTTCTGAATACTCAAAAGGCATAGAAGGCTCGTCCTCCCCATCCCCCACTGTATTGAATATTTGTTATGTATTTTAATTTTTTCTTATCCCTAGTCCTCTCCTTGTTGCCCTGTGGGTATTTTGAAACAATATTTACTTCCTGTATAAGCGCCTAACAAGCGAACAATAAATAAATGAATAAATCATCCACTAGCTGTAGGAAGACCTCATGAATCTCTACTTCTGGGACGTACCGCGCAGCATTTTCAACAGCTGTCCATAGACCAAAGGAGTACTTGGCAAAATTGCTTGCCATATTTGTAGCCTTAAAGGCCTTAGTGAATGCTTCTTATGCTAAGGTATCAACTTTTTTTGCTTCCCTGTCGGGAGGCAGAGTGGAAATGGAAGATGCAGGTCTAGACAGTGGCAGCCTGCATAACAAGCCCCTCTGGGGAAGGGTGAAAAGAGGAATGAAAAGTCTCCTCTAGCCGGGCTATTATTCCTGGAAATGGTGGAGCTGACGGGAGGAATAGAACAAGGATGCTGACACAGAATTAATTGTTAAAGGATCAGCAATGGCAGTGTTTATAGGCATATTGCGCTCTGTTGTGAGGCCTTCATCTAAAATAACGGTACGGTCATAAACTTGTATCGGCGACACTGACAAATGGAATCCTAGGGTATCAGTAACCCTTTCTACTAAAGCTCTGTATTAAGACATATTATGACCATAGGGCTGGGATTGCTGAAATTTGAAGTCTGGAGAGGTGTCCAGACTGCTGGCGTCATGGAGGCCTTGAACTAGCTGTAAAAGCTGATTTTGGTCTTCAAAATAATCAATCCCTCCTGTACCCAAGTAAATGGGATCGACATCTCCCCGATCATCGGTGTCATCGCTGCCGAAGATACCATCCATGGTATCGATAAAATTTGGACCGGGGTTGTGGTGTGAAGGTTTTCTCGACAACCGATGACATCAAGGGTTTGTCTTTCTGCGTCGATATGGTAGATGACGGTGTCGATCAGTGTCAAGACGCCGTAGCGTCGACATCCTTTGATGCACTTGGTTGATCGGGCTTCCATTGGACCTCTTTTAGTGTCTAAAGATTTATCGGCACTGACGTTGTCAGTACCATGGTAATAGAGGGATCAGAATGCTGAGCGCCACTCTTGGCTCTGAAGCCTTCTGCATAGGGGGCGTGGGGGGTTAGCTGCGCCGACTGCAGCATGCTTTTTAAACATGTCCCGACAGTGGCAGTGATGCCTTTTCTTATTTCGGGACGAGGGAGAATGGCTCCTCGAGTGGGACCGTTTCTTCTTCCGTCTATGTTCTTGTTCGGTGGCGTGCCCCTCGGTTTCGGCCTCCGAAGACCGAACTGTCGAACTCACTGGTGACTTAGAGGGCAGCCGACCAAGAGCGAGTTTAGCTGCTCGATCGCAAAGGGATTTTGGCTGCATTTTAGCACATGACTGACACCCGTAAGTCCGAGACAACTCGTGTGGGTCAGTGATGGACATCTTGGTGCCACCGTCGGAACACTGCTTAAAGCCTGATACCTGAGCGACCGACATCTCCGTTCAAGGAAATGGAAAAAATACATTTTCGGATGAAAACCTTGAGTGTGTCGAAGACTCACCTGTGTTCCCAAGCAGCGTGTTAGCTTGTGGAAAAAAAGAACTGAGGTGTGGGGTGTAGTGCTGAGGTATTTATACGACACCTGACGTCACGTGTGGAGCCAACGACCAGATGTAGAGCAATACGGATTGATGGTCGGGTCGAGGTCCACTACGGCCCCTGTCGAAAATGTTCTGAAGCAGCAGAACTTGAGGGAATATCTATCTGCGGGAGAAAGGCAATCTAGTGGAGTAACTACTCAGGGACATGTTTCCTGAAATAATTGTTCGGGAGAAATAAAAGAAGTGAGTTCAGCTTTTTTACAGATATGGTTTACAGATCCGGTCACCCAGTGTCTTGAACCCTGGAACAACGCTGACGAACCAGATGGCCAAAAAGAAGAGCACGCAGTTTTCACATGAGCGGTACCCTACCATCCCGGTGTGGAAACAAAATCAAAGATGACAAGTAAAGAGGAGGAACCCGACAAAGCCGATTCTGTCGGGCCAAAGGAGGGCAACAAACCAGCTATAAATGCTCCCTCAGACCAAAACAACGGTATAGGAGAGGGAGGGTAATGGAGTTCAATAGCCTTCTGCACCACAGCAGCTTTCTACACTGGATCTACGTGAAAACATCGGAACAAATCACAAAACGTTGAAATGTTTTTAACAAATTCTTACACAGATCATTGAAAATAAATGCAGGGAGAGACCCCCACAGCACTCCTCCACCTTAATTAATACCCAAACCCCCATCTACATTTTCGATGTACTGTGTTAAAATTCGTTATAAAAAATTCAATGTTTTGTGATTCGCAGTAATGGTCTTCGATGGTTTGGGGTGATACTTTCTACATTTAGGTGGACAATCAAGATGGTAAAACAAGCAAGACGGAAGTAAAATGGCCCAGTGCAGCTCACAAAGGGGGGCTTTGATCCTAACAATGCTATCTTAATCAGCACCTTACGTTGCATGTTATGGGTTTGGATGGCATTGTAGACCTTTAAACAAAGCTTACAGTCAAGTAAATGATACATTACATAATTTAAAGAACTTCAGTCAAACTCAACATTAGGGTTTTTTGTGAAAAAGAGAAAGAATTGAACTTAAAAGCTATACAGATTTGATAAGAGATGGAGTGTAGGAATCCCACAAAGAAACTATGACAATACTTTATAAATTGCACCCACCATTTGACTTTCTACTGCCTTACCTGAAGGAAGCTGCAGTGTGTGTCCGGTTTTTGCACACCACCCAACAGGGTGGATATCAGGGCTGTCTGCATCCATCCAGAAATCAAAGAACGAATTCCAGCCATCAAAGTGGATCTGAAAGACAGGTCAGAATATATGTTTTAGATTGGGCTGGCCTGGCTTACAAAAGAGTGAAGAACAACGCTAAAGAGCAACTTCCTTATGTAACTGAAAATATACATTCACCAGTATAAGGTAGGAAGTAAATGTGTCCACTTCCCCAGTGAGTTACATTTAGATCTCTTTGGGGACCCTTATGGGACCCAAGTTGGGGACTACCACTGAGGTGATCTCTAGTGTCCATGGGTAAATTACCTTGCCTACAGTGTAATTCTGGTTAAGGGCAGTGAATCCTAAAACCGTGTCTGGATGAACTGTAGCCACGCTATCAGGAAATCTTTTTTCTTTACTGTAAAATGTAGTCTCTGATTGTCTGTAAATACAGCAACCGGGCAGCTGTACATTTCTAACCTTGTGTGTTCGGGTGGATACTGAAAATTACCATATAAGGTTATTTCTGAGTTGAGTGGGGCTGGGGATGTCAGGAATTCTCTTTGTGCCCACACTCTAAGTTTGGCATGAAGATGCCCTCAAAGGTTTCTGTGTGTGACACGCACTGTTTGGCTGGCCGCCAAAACCTTGAATGTTGCTTAGGTGAGTAATTGGGGGTTAGGGATATAAACTGACCCTTTGCACAAGTATCTTGCTGACTCAAGTGATTTGTTCTCGAATTACTAGGAAGGACGACTTCACAGAGGAAAATGAAAGAAGCGCTGTATCAGCATCTCCTGAATTCTGATAAACCGAATGGTGAAGCAGTGAGGCAAACAGCATTCCTACACCTTGACTCAGAGGTACCAGGTGGGTCTGTACTGCTGAAAGCATTTTCATACTCCTCTGATCTACAGGGCTCACTTCTGCTGATTGACGACAGTTCCGACGCACCATATACTTCAGGGGTCCCAAGTGTCTTTGGTGTTGCAACACAGCACTCTCCTTCGATGAACAGATGACAGAGACCTTGGTACCATCCCCTCAGTGTGGAGATGTCAAGGGGCATGTCCTGTTGCATTTCGTTCCAACCGTGACCTTTCAGACATGAAGTGGGGCATTATTGTGCAATTTCTTTACTGAAACTGCTGTGTTAGGGAGAATTCTCAGAAATGTGCTAATTCCCTCCACCTTAGAGACCCCCAGCAACTTAACTGGATTTTGAATACTTCAATTTTTTTTACCTGGAGAGAGTGAGACCCTTTTTCCCATTCTCTCATGTATTTCAATGTGATTTCTGAGCTTTGTGTTTCTTTTGGTTATGGAGCCTGACAAACTCCATACTCATCATCCTTTACACTGTCACACAGCACCTTCAGTGCAGTGGTACAGGGAAGTGTTTCAGATTTCCCAAAGGTTTAAATACCTTCTCTGGGATAAAAACTGTTTCCCAGAGCAGTAAAGTGAAATTGACTTTACTTGCAATTGTAACTTTCTAGACCCAGCACACACTATCTTACAATAGGGTGCTGGAGGGGTTATCTAGTATCCCCTTTGTCTAGCTTCTCATGTAACATTTTTATGATACCCTTTCCTCACTGAATGGCTGGTGGCAGTGGTTTTGTGTTAGCTACCGCGGTGTACATTTACCGCGGGCTGCGGTCGCAGTGCAGTAAAGCACTCATGGGTGCCGTTTTTGTCAAAATGGCCCTGGTCTTCTTTTTTCGCCATTTCTTTGTGGAAAGGTCCTTCTTGAGATTTACTCTGCGCGACAAACCAGGTTTGGTCCCATTGTTCGTTTTGCCTTTGGCAGGATTCATGAGTGAAGCCCGCCTGTGGCTCCAGGGTGTCTGGTAGTTATTGGCCAGCAGCCACCCTGCTGGGTGACTGACAGTTAGGCTGGAATGAATGGGAGAGAACTGAATAAAAGGCAAGGCTTTCGGCTTGGAAGGCAGAGTCGACCACTGGACGAAGGGACCCGAAGAAGAACTTGAAGAGGACGCCTGCTGCAACTCCTGGACCGTTGGTTTACCCGGTGAAGCCCTGCTGCTGTGCTGAAACTCCAAATTCGTATCAACAGAGAAGCCCCTGCAAGGACGACTTCTCCCCTTGAGTTGGTGGGACCAATCAACTCCAAAGTAAGCCACCTGGACATCCTTCTCTGAGCTGGTTGAATTTTCACAGAGTTGCTTCTGTAAACCGTATAGCCAGGGAGAGGAACACCAGATTGTGTGCGTTGCCATTAAGCTGGCCTTGAGCTCCAGTAAGGTCCTTCGTACTCCCAGGAAGAAGGACTGATCGAGCCGGAGCACCCTCGACAGAGTTCGGGACCCCAGAAACAAGGAAAGCCCATCTCAACAGCCAGGTACCGCAGTGTTGCTATTTGCGGTAGACGCGAGGAGCTGAAACACTGAACAGTGACTGATATGAAGATTGACGGTTGCGAGCGGTCACCGTCCCATTGCAGTGCAGGAGTCCCCAGAAGTCCTCCCTCTTGTCCTCACGACTGAGGCCCAGGAACAATGAGATCTGCAGCGCTGCACAGGAACAGAAGTTCTGCTGCACTTTTTCTTCAATTCAAAGGTACTGTACAAAGTCTGAGAGAACTTAACTCTTGCTGTAGAGTTGCTTGCATCGTCTACCACTCACAAGTCTAACGGCTTGTGGCGCTACATTTGATTCTTCTTTTCTTCAAAGACTTCTAAAACATTGTCTAAAGACTTTTCTACTTACCTACCAGAAGTGTTTCATCCTATATAAGACTTTTGCCCATTGACTTTGGCCTGTTATACTGAATGACTCTGCTGTGGGGATCCAAAAGTATTTGCCTGCTTGAGAATATTTGTGGTCTCTTGTTGTTCTAATAATATTTTCCTTTTACCAACTTATAACAATACTCTAAATGCAAACGGTAAGATATTAATGTCCCCAGCACCCTAGCTATTGAAGTCACCCGAATGTGTAGTTTGTGTCTGTGGGCCATCCCAAAAGGGTCTTCACGGATTTAGAAACAGAGTGTACAGTCTTGAAGCATATTTGTGTGTTACTATTATATTGCTCCCTTCTGAAGAAGGCATATTCTAACTGACTGATAAATTAACAATTGTTTATTCAAGAAACCTTGAGTGTAAGAATTTATTTGAATACTTGTCACTGTGAACCTCTGTGTAACTCCCCTCAGCTCACAGTGACCCTTCTTGAGATAAGACTGGCTGCTCAACATGCTACCAAAACTGTGTAGTACAAGCTTATACCAAAGGTTGGGATTCCTATACCTGTAGGGAGAGTTGTTTGTAGTGTTCAGAGAGGTTATTGCATACAAACTTTGCCTAACACTGGTGGCAGGCGGTGAGGATATATTGTAGGGTTGCTACACTAAGGATTTGCTTTGCTTTTGTTTAACTAAAAAACTTCACAAGGCTAAGCTCCACTAGAAAAGCAATTTTAACATGCCAGTTATGGATAACTTCCGGCAGGAAGCCCTGATCATTTTTAAAAGTAGAGCAACTGAAAGAAATGTGTAAAACAGGAATCTCCCTGTTAAAGGAAAGAAAAACTAACTGATTGCAAGATTATTGAATAATCAAAATCTGGGACAGGGCCTCCGTATCCTTGTCCTTTACTGCTTTTTATCGTGTGTTCTGTCGTGTTTTCCGCGCAGGAGTTCATGTGGGACTCCTGGCGGTGCAGCTCTCTGTATTTTGGTTTGGTGAACAGACCCGTTGGATACCCTTATGGCACCCATGGGTAGGGGTACAACAACCCTGTGCCCCTAGTGTATGTTTTTGGGCACCTGTGTGTGACCCACAGAGCAGGGTATGGGCTGGTGGCAGCTCCGTGCTGAAATGACTGGTGCCCTGAGCGTCCTCCATTTTGGGATGCCCAGGCCCTGTCATTGGAATCGGTAGATTCCTGATGGAGACAAAATGGCCCCCATGGTTTCTTGCCTTCCATCACCTGTTACCTTGATCTTCCCGAAGTCCCGGGAAGCCCTGCCTCTGTCCCTTCCCCCTGACTGGCTGTTGGGTGGAAGTTCTGGATATGGTAGTGTGGGGAAGTGCCGACTAGACTGGCTGGAGCCTTCTCGTATGTTGTGGGTACGCCTGTGGGTGGGACCTGGGTGAATGGAGTGTGGGACGAATACGCATTCTAGGTTGTGGCTGTCTAGTATCTGGTGTTTGACACAATGGTTGAGACAGCCCTGCCCGAAACCGTTATGAATGCAGTATGGAGTGTTGAATGGCTCGGTACTTGTCCCAATACGCATAACATGTTGTGAGTGTCTGGAGAGAAGTGAATGGCCTGAATGCACCGTGTGCCTGATTGGCTGCCTGCCGACCTGAATGCCCTTAGTCGTGATTGGATGCTTGAGTGTGACCCAGCAGAATGAATGGGAGATCAACAGTATATCTGGGGACCTCTCACTGCTAGGAATCGTGTTCGGAAGCTGAAGTCCACTACGACGAGTAACTGGAGTAACTGAAGCTTGACCTTAGCCCTGCTGGACGAGAAGAATTGCTGTTGCTCTCCTTCACAATCTGAAAGCTGTTGTGCCTTCAAGGACTGACCCAGAAAGGACCTGGTAAGGCGCCCTCTTCCCGAGCTACAAGGGACCATCGTGCACAGCTGATCTTTGCCTAAGCTCCCTGCTAGACAGACCTTCGACAGGCTGCCGACCCGATATGGGGATTGCCGCGAAACTCCAAGGAGAAGCGCCCGGACTGTTGTCCGCCACTGTCGACGGCTGCCGTCGCCGACTGGCGCTGCCGTGCTCCCGTTTGCCTAAGAACCTTCATTGATCCAAGGATGCTCTCGTCCGCATCGTTGCCGCTGTATCCCACTGGAGAAGGCCTGACCGTCGACGCGCCCAGGAGCATCCACCGGTGGGTTTCCCGCCACCCAAAGACCACAGAGACGCCGACGACTCGACGCCCTCGCCGGGCAACAGTTCTTCAACTCTTTGCGGTCCAGAACTATTGACATCGAGGTGCCCTTCACGCCTCTTCCTTGCAGGACATTTACGCTTCCCCGTCAATGAGCACCGCTAGGAACAACGCAACCACTTCACTGTCGTAGCTCGACCTGTTCTCCATCGGACGCTCGACGACCCGTGACTCCTGCCTGAAGGGGAGGACACTTAAGAAGGGCCGTCGATTCCCCGACATGGAACGCTACAACGCCAGGTACTTTGGGGTTGCAGAGCTATTGGAAAGTCTAGTGTGAACAATATATGGACTGAGCTTGTAGCTCTCTTCTACAAGTTGCCCAGGTGGGGGGATCTCCACATAGAACTATGTCTAGTGGTACGGGCCAGTATTCTGCCAATTGCTCAATTATCTTGCTTTTCTTCCTCCCTCTACTGCTGGTTTCCTCTTTATTTTGATCTATGTGTCATTCTGACCATATGCACTTTAATGAGATCTGATAACATTAGTGGTACCCCTTTAGAACTGTATATATTTACCATTGTTAATTTCTGAGTACAAAGTGAGTTATCGTGATAGTCTACATGACCTTAAATATTAATTATATAAAGACTGTGTTTTGATTGATACAGTGTGTGGACATTCCTTTGTGGGTGCTTGGGGACTACACTGTACTTAAGAACCAGCTCGCATCACCTCCTGAGAAGCTAGGCCTTGATTGCTCGACCACAATATCAATAATAGAGAATCTTGGCAGGGGTCCTCTGTGCCTCTCCTCTACCATATAGAGAGCGGAAGTACAGACACTCTCTCTGGTCTTTACAGCCTGTCACACCTACTAACCCAGGAAACGTGGAAAACGATAATGAGGATGATAATTTAGAGTCTAACTTTAATATTGTTGAAGGGTCAGAATATTCAGAGGAGTCTCAGGAAGAGAGCTTCACTTTACCTCAACAGGCACTTATGCCTCAACTTTTAGCCACAGGGATCCCACAAGGTCCATCACTGAGTCCAGAATGTGTGTCTCTTGAGAAAATGAGACTTGAGTTAGAATTCAAAAGATTACAAATCGAAGCTGAAACCAAACATCAGGACATCAAACTAAGGGAAATGGAAATGCAGCATGCTCTTGAAATCAAGAAATTGTCTCTTGAAAATGTTTCTATCCCAGAGTCTTCTAGGTCTTCCAGTCCAAAGAGACCTTGCATGCCTAAAGAAGCATTGAGTATGTACGATGTGAAACTTGATATTTTGGATTGGTTGGGAGCCTTTGAATATAACTATGGGATTCACGGTTTCACAGGGAATCAGTTGATTCCTTGGCTTTTGTCTAGGCTCCGTCAGGTTGCAACTGAGGCTTTAATGGAGGTGGGGCAACTTAAAAGATTGGAATATGTAAATGTGAAGCTAGCTTTGATAGGTAGATTTGGGAAAACTCCTTCCCAGTACCTTAAGAGGTTTTGGATCCTCATAAAGACTGATGGTACCTCTTGGGCTACCTGGGTGTGTGAATGTTTGAAGAACGTTGATGGTTGGGTTAAGGGTTAAAGAGTGAACTCTTTTGAAGGAATGAGAAATCAGTTTTTGTTGGAATCTATTTTTGATGCCTGCTCTCCTGAGCTGAGGCAGCACTTGGCTGACTCAAAAGAAAATGACCCCAAGAAGCTAGCAAAAGCTGCTGACTCATGGGTTGCCAACAGGGCTACTCACAAGGATTCTGGGGCCACTCACAAAAAGGATGAGGGGAAGCAGCACAAGTAAGATGACAAAGAGAATTCAAAAACCTCCCATCCAAAAGAGGGCCACAAACATAAGAAGGGTAAGCCATCTGGGAAACCAGGACAGTCTAGTGAAACCTCTGGTGCCAAACCAGAGGGAGGTCAGCAGAAGCCCCCATTTGTCAAAACATTTGGAAAAATGTTATGCTTGTGGGCCAAAGGACTATGTGAAAGGGGGATCCCAGATGCAATGGTAAACCTTCAGGGGTCCACACTGCCTCATTAGCCTTCATCCCTGAGGGAGAAGTACATATGGCAAGTGGAAAACTTCAACTATTGGCTGAAGACCCCATTGGAGTCTCTGCCAGTGTTTCTTTAGTGTCCGTGGGTCTGTAGGAACAGCAGAATATAGATGTGTATAACTCTATACCAGATAACACAAAAGAATACTACAGGGGCAGTGTACTTGTAAATGGCCAGGAGACCCCTGCCATTAGAGACACTGGGGCCAGCATGTCAGTGGTGGATGAAAACTTTTTACAACCTGAAGATGATGCTAAGGCACCCAAAGGCCCCACCAAGCTTGCTGGATGCCCTATCGAGATGGCTCCAATATTACCAGCTCTCATCCAGTGCATCAATATGACTGTAAGAATACCTGTCAGTGTACAAAGTGAGGTGCCTGGGAGAGTCCTGCTGGGGAATGACCTAAACACTCTTGGAGTTGTATCAAGCACCCCCAGGCCTCTTAGTAAAAGGAAGTAGGAGCAGACTAGGAAGGCCAGAGAGCGTACTACAAATGACTCTCAGTGGGTTGTCACAGAAGAACCTATAACACCCAGTCCACAGGAAAATCCAACTTATATTTCCTGGAAGAAAGAGACAAAGGGGAAACCCAAGGTCTCTGTAAACAAGAAAGATAGCAATCCTGTGCATCAAACCAGGAAATCCCAGAGAGGACAGTCCAAGGTCACACTTGTGACTACTCCACCGGCTAAGTCTGAAATCCAACCAGAAGAGGTTGAGTCAGCTACTGATGATACAGAGCTGGAAGAAGACATTCCTCCTGTTGGAGATCTGGATCCTAAAGACCATCCTGAGCAGCAGTCTTTACTGGCAGAAGATGGCCCTTGTAGGGCAGACTTCAGCAGAGGTCAAAGAGAGTGTCCTTGTCATGATCACTGCTTCCAAGGAGCCAGGACCAGCCCAACGTCCTTGGAAGCAGGCCCCTAACCCTAATCCTAGGCACCAGCCGGTTCCCACAGGGACCTTTTGGACCTTGTCCTGGCGCCGGTGGCACCAGGCTCATCAGAATCATCGGTCCCGGCACTGGAAGCGCCAGGCTCATCATTGGTGTGAAAGTGCTTGGGTGGACTTACCTGCGGCAGACCATGCTGCTTACTTACCAGCCTCTTAGAAGCCCTCTGTGAACAGGGACTACTTTCTTACCTGGGTGGGGCAGCTCCACTCCCTGGATACAGATCTGGAACTCTTCTGGAAGCAGAAACTCTTTTCTTACCTAGGCGGGGCCGTGGAAGAAGACGCCTCATCACTCCAAGGTTATTTAAACCACACCCGATTGATGAAACGTGCTTCGCGTTATTCTGCATCTGCAGCAGAACGCTCACAGAGTCTGTTCCAGCCTTTCTTCTTTTGATCCTGAACCTGCAAGAATTATACTTACCATTCCTGTACCCGATCAACATCAGCACCTGCAAAGGACCAGAAACAACAGGTTAGCAAGACGAACTTTACACGCAGTGCTTACTCACCTGATCCATCGGCAGCGGCCGTGTCTCACGCTGCACCTTCGCCTGCAAAGACCAACAGCATTGTTATACTTACCGGCACGGTGTGCATTCCGGATTCTTCACGCTGCATCTTCACCTGCACAGACAACAGCAGTGTTACACTTACCGGTACGCGGCGAATTCCGGATTTCTTCATTCTGCATCGTCGCCTGTAAAGACAAAGAAAAAGACATTAAGCTGGTACTTACTCACGCCCATCACGCTCGTCGCAATCAAACGCCTGCGAATACTCCGGCGTCTCTTAAACACGAACTAATCTGCAAGGAAAGAGACAGTTAGAGCGCTTGCCATACTTACGAATTTCCAGGCGCTTCACTGCCACGCATTAAAAGACTATAAAGACAAAAGGTGTCCAGAAACTTACCGGTCGTGCAGACAACGACGGTAACCATCCTCTGAAGTCAAGAGGCCAATGTTTCACCAGTGAAGGAACTGGCAACGGCACCCTGCACTAGACGCAGATGGAGAGCCCAGCATTCACCTATCTAAGGTGAGCACGTTGACCTGGGAGGGGGGCTCTACAGACAAGCTGGGAAGAGAGAGAGAGAGATAGGGACATTCAACAACCCAGACCTTTAATCCCCATATTCTTTCACCTGCAGAAACCTCACCCTTCGAGTTCGACACACAGTGCGAAGAGGTTCGACCCCAGAAGCCAATCGAGTCCTGCACATCACTTTTCGAGTCACAGACACCTTCCTGCCAAGACCCGCGCCTCCGTGGGAATCAGGTGAGCGTTACAGAACGCGAAGCCCACCACAAAACTCCTACCCAGGCGCAATGGAAACCTCAGACACTGATCAACTAGCCCAGTTGCTTGGGGAATTAAGAGCAGAAGTACATGCAGCTCGTCAGGAAACAAACTCTCTAAGAAGAGAACTGATCATTTCCAAGGAGCGAACAGAGGACCTTGCTAGGCAGTTGTTACAAACGCAGGCAGGACAGACACCTTTGCCCGTTCCAGGAGGGAGTTATCCTTCTGCATCAGCTTCAAATCCAGTGCAAATCAATCTGCCCGGTAATGTGCCCTTGGCTCCGCCCGAACGCTTTTCTGGTAATCCAAAGAAATTCGCAGTGTTCATCAACCAGTGCCGCCTGCACTTCTTATGTCGACCAGCTGCATTCCCAACAGACCAGGCCAAGGTGGCTTTCGTGCTTTCTTATCTCAGTGGCAGCGCTGCAGATTGGTCGATCCCTTTAGTCACCCAGGAGGATCCGGTTTTACATGATTTTCAGGCCTTCCAGTCCAGCATGGGGAAACTGTTCGCAAGACATGCACAAGGGCAGGCCTTGGACAATGAACTTCTCTCATTACGACAGGGTAATCAAGACCTCTTCACTTATATAGCCTCTTTCAATAGACTCATAGTGGAGACACAATGGCCCGAGGACAAGAGAATAACGCTTTTCTACAGAGGCCTGCGTGGAGAGCTCAAGGATGTGCTAGCGCAAGTTGTGAATCCTCCACAAGAATGTTCTGACTATATTGACTTAGTTGTCCAATTGGACCATAGACTACAGAACAGGAAGGCAGATCGTTCCAGATTTGATACCCGAGTGTTTTCTAAACCACAGACCTCGAATAAGGGAGCTGACACTGTGGAACCCATGCAAATAGGGGGCATGAAAGGACCTTTAACCCAGAAAGAGCGGGAAAGAAGAAGGCAGCTGCAATTATGCCTCTATTGCGGAAACTCAGGACACTTTCTTCGGGACTGTCCAGTGAAACCAGGTAAGAAGACTGTAGGAGCCGCGGATACCTGTACCACAAATTCTGAGCAGGGAAACAACCTCGCCCGACAAGAGTAGAGGTCCTCTTGCCGAGCGTTAAGATCTGTCCCGTGACCTCGCATTTCGTGATACCCATGGTCCTCATTAGTCCTGAACGTCCGGATCGTTTGCATGCAATTGAAGCTTACATTGACAGCGGAGCAATCGGTAACTATGTGGACCGTGAAATGGTATCAAGGATGAATCTACCCCTTGTCCCTAAGGCAGTAAAAGACGTCATCACTACTGTGGATGGCACGGAGATAGCCTCCGGACCAGTAACGCATGCCACCCAAGAAGTGACGCTAGTGAGTCAAGATGGACACCGGGAGAGAATCGGGTTCGATGTAATCAAGGCCCCTCAGTTCCAGATCATTCTGGGAATCCCTTGGTTAGAGAAGCACAATCCTCAGATCGATTGGCGAGCAAAGACGGTTCAGTTTCCAGAGTGTTTTACTACTTGTTATCCTCGGCCTGATGTTTCACTGGCGGCGATCTCTTCTGAGGAGGTTCCCAAATTACCTCCCGAATACCAGGAATTCCAAGACGTCTTCGAAGGATCAAGCTAACACCCTGCCTCCTCATAGGTCTTACGACTGTCAAATAGATCTGATACCCGGAACTACTACTCCTTGCAGCAGGATCTATGCCCTCACCGAGCCAGAGAACCTTCACCTCAGACAGTACCTGGACCAATACCTAGCTAACGGGTTTATCCGTCCTTCAAAATCTCCAGCTTCATCGGCTTTGTTCTTCGTTCCGAAAAAGGAAGGAGACCTTAGGACTTGCATAGATTACCGCGCCCTGAATCAGATCACTGTTAAAAACAGATACCCATTACCTTTGATCCCTGAACTCCTGGACCAAGTCAAAGATGCATGTATATACACAAAGCTGGATCTCAGAGGAGCCTACCACTTGGTACGGATAAAAGAGGGCGATGAATGGAAAACGGCCTTCCGCACCAAGTATGGGCTATTCGAATATCAAGTGATGCCCTTTGGACTGTGTAATGCTCCTGCTGCTTTCCAATATTTTATGAACGATGTCCTTAGAGAACTCATAGACGTGTGTGTTGTTGTCTACATTGACGACATCCTCGTCTATTCATCATCTGAAGAAGAACATCAGAGACACGTTAAAAAGGTTCTCGAGAGATTGCGTCAACATAATCTTTTTGCTAAGCTTGAGAAATGCGTTTTCAACGTAACGGAAGTCGAGTTCCTGGGATTCATATTGTCGCCTAACAGAGTCCATATGGATTCAAAGAAAGTTGATGCAATTATCAAGTGGCCATCACCAACCTCTGTAAAAGGAGTTCAAAGCATGTTAGGATTCGCTAACTTTTACCGCAGATTCATTCCTGAATTTTCTCGGATAGTCCAGCCCATCACCGCTCTGTTGAAAAAGAACAAACGTTTTGAGTGGTCTTCTGAAGCAGAACAAGCTTTTCAAGACTTAAAAGCTAAATTCATTTCTGCACCTGTTTTAAAACATCCTCGCCCAGAACTTCCTTACATCATGGAAACGGATGCTTCTAGTCTTGCTATGGGGGCAGTGTTATCACAAAGAGATCCGGTCACACACCAACTACACCCTGTTTCCTTTTGGTCCCGCAAGTTTTCGCCTCCCGAGATCAACTATTCAATTACAGACAAGGAACTTTTGGCCATCAGATCGGCCTTTAAAGCCTGGCGGCATTATCTTCTAGGAGCCAGACACACAGTCACCGTAATGACTGACCACCGCAATTTACAATATCTAAAGACAGCCAAAGCTCAGTCTTCCAGACAGCTTCGCTGGGCTCTGTTTCTAGCAGAATTTGACTTTATAATTACTTATCGACCAGGCAGTAAGAACGGAAAAGCGGATACCCTATCCCGGATGGGAGTAGATGAACATTTGATCAATCCAGATCCAATACCCATAATCCCAGAACAAAGGATTTTGGGTTTGGTCAGCACTCAATCTTTTGAAGACATCAAGACCACGGTTAAATCACTCCTAACTCCGGCCGATTTGCAGGACTGGCAATTAAAGGGAAAAGAATTCTCAGTAGATCAAGACCTACCATATTTCCGAGGACGATTGCACTTGCCCTGTGAGAAACTACAAAAACAAGTAATCTCCTGTTATCACGATTCTCTAATGGAGGGGCATCCTGGCATTACCAAAACCATGGAAAAGATTAAAAGACATTTCTGGTGGCCATCGTGGAAAAAGGATATTAGAGACTTTGTAATCTCCTGCGGTGTGTGTGCCCAGAATAAAAGTCAAAAGCAGAAACCAGCCGGCCTATTACAGCCACTTGACATCCCTCCCTGTCCATGGCATACCCTGTCCATGGATTTTATCACGGACTTACCTCCATGCTTGGGGTATACTACCATCTTAGTAGTCGTGGATCTATTCTCCAAGATGGCTCACTTCATACCCCTGAAGTGTCTACCTTCAGCCTCAGTATTGGCCTGAGAATTCTTGGCAAACATCGTTCGCTTACACGGTTTTCCTTCGGTTTTAGTCTCCGATAGGGGAAGTCAATTCATCTCCCACTTCTGGCGCAGTTGCTGTCGTCTAGCCCAAGTTGATGTAAGACTTTCGACCAGTCACCATCCCCAAACTGACAGTACAAATCACAAACCGAAAGGACAAATCAGACATTAGAACAATATCTACGTTGCATGCTCCAACAAACAGAAAACCCCTGGAAGGACATTCTTTGGATCGCTGAATACGCTTACAACAATTCGACTCATTCTGGAACCGGGAAGACTCCTTTTTTCCTATTATACGGACACCATCCTAGAACCTCCAACCTGGATCCTCCCCAAGAAATTGAAGCACCTGCTGTGGATCACTTGCATTTGAAGATCACCTGTGCTTTTAAGGAAGCCACTGCCCATCTGCAAAGAGCTAAAGCTCAATTCAAAAAGGCAGCCGATCGGCACCGTAAAGAGGCCCCTCACTACGCTGTAGGAGATCAGGTCTGGTTATCCACTAAGCACCTGCCTTTAAGAGGACCCCGCACCTTCATCCCGAGATACCTTGGACCCTACATCATATCCGCCATAATTAATCCGGTGGCTGTCAAATTGGAATTACCTACGCATATGAAAATACATACAGTATTCCATGTCTCCTTATTAAAACCAGTACAACCAGAAACCCGATTGACTGAACTCCCACAACCCGTGTTGGTAGACGGAGAACTCGAATTCGAAGTAAAGAACATCCTAGACTCCAAAATCTCCAGATCTAAATTATACTATCTGGTTGATTGGAAAGGATACGGTCCCCAGGAAAGGTCTTGGGAACCCTCAGAACATGTCCACGCACCTCGTCTGGTCAAGAGATTCCATCTGAATCACCCCGACAAGCCAAAGCCCCCGGAGAAGACACGCCTAGGAGGGGCCTTGAGGGGGGGTACTGTCATGATCACTGCTTCCAAGGAGCCAGGACCAGCCCAACGTCCTTGGAAGCAGGCCCCAAACCCTAATCCTAGGCACCAGCCGGTCCCCCACAGGGACCTTTTGGACCTTGTCCTGGCGCCGGTGGCACCAGGCTCATCAGAATCATCGGTCCCGGCACTGGAAGCGCCGGGCTCATCATTGGTGTGAAAGTGCTTGGGTGGAGTTACCTGCGGCAGACCATGCTGCTTACTTACCAGCCTCTTAGAAGCCCTCTGTGAACAGGGACTACTTTCTTACCTGGGTGGGGCAGCTCCACTCCCTGGATACAGCACTGGAACTCTTCTGGAAGCGGGAACTCTTTTCTTAACTAGGCGGGGCCGTGGAAGAAGACGCCTCATCACTCCAAGGCTATTTAAACCAGACCCGATTGATGAAACGTGCTTCGCGTTATTCTGCATCTGCAGCAGAACGCTCACCGAGTCTGTTCCAGCCTTTCTTCTTTTGATCCTGAACCTGCAAGAATTATACTTACCATTCCTGTACCCGATCAACATCAGCACCTGCAAAGGACCAGAAACAACAGGTTAGCAAGACGAACTTTACACGCAGTGCTTACTCACCTGATCCATCGGCAGCGGCCGTGTCTCACGCTGCACCTTCACCTGCAAAGACCAACAGCATTGTTATACTTACCGGCACGCTGTGCATTCCGGATTCTTCACGCTGCATCTTCACCTGCAAAGACAACAGCAGTGTTACACTTACCGGTACGCGGCGAATTCCGGATTTCTTCATTCTGCATCGTCGCCTGTAAAGACAAAGAAAAAGACATTAAGCAGGTACTTACTCACGCCCATCACGCTCGTCGCAATCAAACGCCTGCGAATACTCCGGCGGCTCTTAAACACGAACTAAACTGCAAGGAAAGAGACAGTTAGAGCGCTTGCCATACTTACGAATTTCCAGGCGCTTCACTGCCACGCATTAAAAGACTATAAAGACAAAATGTGTCCAGAAACTTACCGGTCGTGCAGACAACGACGGTAACCATCCTTTGAAGTCAAGAGGCCAATGTTTCACCAGTGAAGGAACTGGCAACGGCACCCTGCACTAGACGCAGATGGAGAGCCCAGCATTCACCTATCTAAGGTGAGCACGTTGACCTGGGAGGGGGGCTCTACAGACAAGCTGGGAAGAGAGAGAGAGAGAGAGATAGGGACATTCAACAACCCAGACATTTAATCCCCATATTCTTTCACCTGCAGAAACCTCACCCTTCGAGTTCGACACACAGTGCGAAGAGGTTCGACCCCAGAAGCCAATCGAGTCCTGCACATCACTTTTCGAGTCACAGACACCTTCCTGCCAAGACCCGCGCCTCCCTGGGAATCAGGTGAGCGTTACAGTCCTACTCTTGAAGGTCTTCGCCAACAGGCAGCTTCCCAGCTGGAAGGGCAAAAGCCAGGGAACACAGGTTGTACTGGGAGGATGGCCTTCTCTACAGTGAACCTATTGAGTCTACCCCAGGAGACTACAGAAGACTTGTAGTGCCCCAGGAGGTGAGTCCTCAGTTTCTACAGTTAGCCCATGAGATTCCTTTGGCTGGTCACTTAAATTAAAGAAGAGCAAGGAAAGGATTTCTCTTTATTTCTACTGGCCTAAAATGGGGTCTGATGTAGATAAATTCTGCAGAAGCTGTCACACTTGTCAGAAATCTGGCAAGAGTGGAGCCAAAAATAAGGCACCTTATTTGCCTCTCCAATTGGTGGTAGTCCATTTTGAGAGGGTAGGAATCGACATTGTAGGTCCCTTAGACCCTACAACATCTTCAGGCAACTGATTTATATTGGTTGTGGTAGACCATGCTACCAGGTATCTTGAAGCCATACCTATGAGGACTGTCACAACTCAGGCAGTGGCAAAGGCACTACTTGGTATTTTTACCAGGGTAGGTTTTCCTAAGGAGGTGATCTCTGACAGGGGATCCAACTTTATGTCCCACTACATGTAAGCCATGTGGAAAAACTGGGGAGTGACCTACAAGTTCTCAACAGCCTACCATCCCCAAACCAATGGGTTGATAGAGAGGTTTAATAGAACTATGAAGAGCATGATAGGTGCTTTAGAAGAACCCCTTAGAAGTGGGACCTTCTACTGCCATGCCTTCTCTTTGCTTATAGAGAAGTCCCTCAGGAAGGGGTTGGATTAAGTCCCTTTGAGCTTCTCTATGGTCATCCGTTTAGAGGTCCATTGGCCCTAATCTAGGAGGGTTTGGAGAGTGATCCTTCCCACATTTCAGTGAGAGTCCCTGACTATGTGTTAGGTCTCCGAAGGCAGGTCAGGCTCTGGTGAAGCATTGGCATGACCAGAGGCCAACATGGTTGAGTTTACTCAAGACCAGCTAGTTCTAGTTATGGTACCTACAAGGCAGAGGGGCTTACAGGACAAATGGATTGGACCCTTCAAGGTTGTGGGAAACTTGGAGAGGTCAATTATTCGGTAGACTTAGGCAATCCTAAGGAGGCCCCCAGGGTCTTTCACACCAACCGCCTAAAGGCCTAAGTCTCTAGACCAGACCTGGGAGCTTTGCTTCTAGCCTCTGTTCAGGAGGAGGAGGAGAGTGAGCCTCTACCTGACCTCCTCAGGGGACAACCTTTAGATGGAAAGATAGAAGGAGTCAATATCTCTTCTGATCTGACACTGGAACAACAGGAGTGCAGAATTCTGTTAAATCAGTTTACCCCTCTGTTTTCACTCTCACAAGGCTTGACCCCGTGGGGCCAGAATGACATTCTCACTGGTGACTGTTTCCTTGTTAAAAGCAGAGGTTACAGAAAGTCAGACCATGTAAGAACCCACATAAAGGAAGAGGTCAACAAGATCTTGATCTCGGGGTAATAGAGCCATCTAGAAGTCCATGGTCTAGTCCAGTTGTGCTAGTACCAAACGCAGGATCCAAGGAGTTGAGATTCTGTGTGGACTATAGAGCCCTTAATGCAGTCACCACGACTGATGCCCATCCTTTGCCTAGGACAGATGAGTTGGTAGACAACTTGGTTCAGCCAAGCACCTCAGTACATTTGACCTAGCCTCAGGCTATTGGCAAATAGCTCTGACAGACCGTGCCAAGGAAAAGACTGCATTTTCAACCCCCAGGAGGCCTCGACCAGTTTAAGGTTATGCCTTTTGGTCTAAAGAATGCACCTGCTACATTCCAAAGGATGGTGAATCATGTTCTGAATGGGATGGAGGACTTCTGCATGGCATTGGATGACATTGCAGTGTCCAGCCCTACTTGGAAGGAACATATTGACCACTTAGGATATGTATTGCAGGCTCTTGAGCAGGCCGATCTGACCATAAAGGCAAGTAAATGTCAAATTGGTCAGACTAACATGGTCTACCTTGGACATGAGGTAGGAGGAAGAGAAATAAGGCCATTGCATAGCAAAGTACAAGCTGTACAGGACTGGGCCACCCCTTCTACTCAAACCCAAGTGAGGGTCTTCCTAGGTCTCACAGGTTACTATAGGAACGTCATTGAGAACTATGGGACCATAGCTTCTCCCTTGAACGTGATCTCCTCACCCAAATTCCCCAAGAAGGTCAGGTGGAATGAGGAGTGCACTAAGGCATTTGAAGGACTTAAGAAAGTCCTTTGTCAAGCTCCAGTCTTAAGAGCTCCTGACTACAACCAATCCTTTATTGTACAGACAGATGCTTCCATTACAGGTATAGGTGCAGTTCTGAGTCAGCTCGATGAGAAAGGCAGGGAACACCCAATCTGCTTCATTGGTAGGAAACTGAAGGAACCTGAGATAAGGTGGGCAACCAAAGAACGTGAATGTTTTGATAGTGTGGTCTTTGAAGAAGTTTACTTGTATGCATCTACTTTGTGATTCAAACAGATCACCAATCCTTGAGATGGTTAATGCAGATGAAGGAACAAGTTACTTACCTGTAACTGTTGTTCTCCAGCATGGGTCTGGCATGGATTCACATGCTCATGAATATTCCCCGTCGTCAGGCTGGGAATCCTCGGTAAAGAAAAAACCAGTATCAGTTTCGTTTCTTTTTTTAAACATATCTTTATTATTTTCATTAATCGTAACACAACAAACTGAGAAAACTCGTGCCAACATTTCTCCCCCCAACTCCCCCTCTCCCCTCCCCCCCCCCGGGACCTTGGGACTCAATTCGTGGACGTCTTTATGCATTGAAAATGTCCGTGACGTTTATGTTGTGGGGGCACCATTGTTCCATAAAGTCTGACTGCAGGTGTTCCAGAACCCCGCCCCATTCTTCGGAGAATCTGCTCCTAGTGCCTTGGATTATGTGGGTGACTTTTTCCATTGCTAGCTGCGCCCATACTTTTTGAAGCCACATAAATATTAGCGGGGTTTCCTTCTTTTTCCAGTTTTGAGCAATTGTTGTCCATGCCGCGATGAGAAGTCCCATAAAGCTTCTTCGTTGTGCTTTCGTGTAGCTTCTTGTAGTGTCATCTCCCATGCCACACATCCATACGCTCTCATCTAGTTGTCCCATCTCTGGAAAAATCTTGCCCATTTCTCCTTTAACTTCTTCCCAGAACGGGACTATCCCCCTGCAGGCCCACCAGATATGTCTCCACGTCCCTACTTCTCCGCACTCCCTCCAGCATAGGTTAGATGTTCCTGGAAACATAGTATGTAGCCTCTCAGGCGTGTAGTGCCACTGAGTCACTATTTTTATCCACATTTCTCTCATCTGCACCGCTCTCGTCAGTTTGGGGATCTGGGCCCAAATGTCCTCCCACTGTTTCCTCGTTGGTTCCCTTCCCAGCGTTTTATCCCATTTGCGCATATATGCCCATTTGGTCTCTTCATCTTGTTTGTTTATAAAGGAGTATAGTGTCGAGATCCATTTCTTTGCCCCTGAATTGGTTGTGATGTATTTCTCAAATGGGGTTAGGGTTCTCGTGGCCGCCTTCGCTATTTCGGGAGTTTTTAGCCAGTGCTTGAGTTGTTCATAAGTATATCTGTTCCGTGTGGTTCTGGTTGGGAGTGCAAGGCATGATTCGTATTGAATAATTTCATTGTTGCAGAACATTTCCCCTATTTTTGTTATGCCCGCCTCTTCCCATTTGTCTGATGTTCCTTGCTCCAAGCCTGGCGGGAACTGCGGGTTCCTCCATATGGGAGTGAATGGGCCTGTTGCGTTGGTCATTGTGCCCTTTCTTGTTTGGATGTCCCATGCCTCCAGGGTCGTGCTCAGTATAACGCTGATCCCTGTGTTGGGGTCTCTGTGTTGTTTCTGCTTCCAGAGTAATTCCACTAGTGGGGTTCTCGCCACCGCCCTATCTTGTGCGGCCCATAATTGTTGTGGGTCCTCTCCCAGCCATTCCCGGAGCACCTTCAATTGGGCCGCTTGGTGGTATTTTTGAAAGTGGGGCAGTGCCATCCCTCCTTCCCCAGTTGCCGAGGTTAAAACCGCCCTAGATAGCCTCGGAGTTTTCCCTTTCCATACAAAGTGTGAGACTACCCTCAGGAGTGATCTGAAGAATGAGCGGGGAATCCCCACCGGCAGGGCCTGGAAGTGGTACAGAAACCTTGGGAGTATGGTCATCTTTACTGCCTGTATTCTACCCCACCATGATATCAGCAGTGGGTTCCATCTTTCTATGTCTCTTCGAACGTTAGCGAGTAGCTGCGGGTAGTTTCTGCTGTACAGTTGGTCTACCTTGTGCGTGAGAGTGATTCCCAGGTATTTAATACCCTCCTTTGCTATCTTTAGGTTGAGTGCCCTTGCCTCTCTCTTAATTTTATCCCCGTCGCCTGCTAGTATTAGAATTTCCGATTTGTTTCTGTTAATTTTTAGTCCCGAGATGGCCCCGAAAGTTTCTAACTCTCCCATTGCTGCTGCTAATGAACGATCCGGCTCCTCTAGAGCCAGCAGCATATCGTCCGCATATGCGGTAATCTTGTGTTGCATGCCTGCCATCGCTATCCCCTTAACATCCCCAGCTTCCCTAATTTTCATCAGTAGTGGTTCCAAGAATATAGCATATAGTAGGGGGGAGAGTGGACACCCTTGCTTAGTTCCCCGAGAAATGTACACCTTCTGCGATACCTCCCCATTGATGGCTACCCTGCAAGTTGGGGCATTGTAATTTGCTTTTATTCTGGCAATAAAATGTTCCCCAAATCCCATACATTGAAGTGTTTTAAACAACATGGACCATTCCACCCGGTCAAATGCTTTCTCGGCATCAAGTGCCAGGAGGATTGCTGGGATTCGCTTTATACCAATCTTTTCCACCAGATGGGTGACCCTTCTGAGATTGTCATGGGTTTGTCTCCCTGGGATAAAGCCTGATTGATCTAGGTGAATTAGGTTAGGGAGTAGCGGGGAGAGCCTAGCTGCTAAGATCTTGGTGTATATTTTGGCATCTATATTTATCAGTGATATTGGTCTGTAAGAGGCCGTGGAGGAAGGGTCCTTCCCTTGTTTGTGAAATACCAGGACCTTCGCTTCGTTCATGGAGGGGGTCACATTGCCACTTTCTTTAAAGGTGTTAAATAGTCTGGTTAGAACCGGGGTCAATTGGGCGGCATATTTTTTATAAAATGGGGCCGTATAGCCATCCGGTCCAGGGGCTTTATTTTTCGGTAGTTCGCTTATAGCTTTTCTTACTTCTTCTTCCCTTATGGGGTCTTCTAAGGCCTGCTTGTCTGCCGGTGTGATTTGCTGGAATGTGAGGGTTTTCAGATATGTGTCCTGTGCGTCTGCTCCCGGTTGGTCTGTGGTATACAGTTTCTGATAGTATTCTCTGAAGGCTTCCCCTATGTCTTGTGTGCGTGTACAGTGTTCCCCTTTCATGTTTGTGATACTTTTGATTGTTATGTCTTTCTGTTTGGCCCGTAGTTGTCTCGCCAGCAACTTATCTGCTCTATTTGCTTTGATGTAGTACCTCTGTCTCAGGTATAGGAGGCTCCTTTCCGCTCCCTTAGTGCGCAGCATTTCTAGCTGGCCCTGCGTGTGTCTAAGGGTCCTCTGGAGTTCCCTGGAGGGTTGTGTCAAAATTTTTCTTTGTATCTCAGTGATTGACCTTTCCAATTCCTTTTCCCAGTCCGACCTCTGTTTCTCCCTCGCCATTTTTAGTGCCATTATTTTCCCTCGGATCACTGCTTTGAACGCCTCCCATACTGTGGAGGTGGATACTTCCCCATTGTCATTGTCCGTAAAGTATTCATCTATCATTCCCCTTATAGTTTCCCCCATGACCATGTCCTGGATTATGTCCTCCGGCAATCTCCACCTCCACAGGCCCCTAGATTTCCCCTGTAGTTTCATATCAAGCCACACGGGTGCGTGATCCGATAATGCGATTGCCCCCTTTTCCACCTCCTGAATTCTGCCCATGAGGCCTACCGAAGCCCATAGGTAGTCTATTCGTGACATCGAGTTGTGGACATGAGAGAAGTACGTGTATCCATGTTGGTCCCCCCTGAGTTCCCTCCATACATCACCCAGGGTCATCTGATCCATTTGCTGCTTAAGTCTTTTCGATGGGGCCCCCTGACTATATGCCCCTCCGGTACTTCTGTCCCTTTGTGGGTCCCACGCCATATTCAGATCTCCTCCCAGGATCACTTCCCCCCTTGCAAAGGATTCTAATTTGTCCAGGGTGTCTCTTAGAAAGCTGTCCTGTCCCACATTGGGCGCATATACTGACGCTAGGGTAATCCTCTGTCCCTCCAGCAGCACATTTGCGAACGCATATCTCCCCTCCTTATCTGTGACAGAGTTCTCCAGTACGGCATCCCTTCCGTTCCTCATAGCTATTATGACTCCCGCCCTCTTGTCTGTGGCGTTAGCTTGGGCCCATATTGTAAATCCCCTTATTCTTGTCTTTTGTTTGTCTTTTGCTCTTATATGTGTTTCTTGTAGAAGAAGGAGGTCCGCTCCTTCCCTTTTGAAAAATTTCTCCAATTTCACCCTTTTTGCGGGGTGATTCATCCCTCTTATGTTATAGGTCACTATGCGTATCTTCCCCATTTTGTTAGGTAAATGTTCAGAGTACTTATCGTCCTTTCCTTCTCCAATGCCCTCTGGCTGTTGTCCCGATCCCTCATCCCCCCCCCTCTCAACTCCCCCCCCCCAACTTATAACCAGAACTGAACCAAACTTGTTGTCCCCGAGTAGGGCACGGGTTCCTACTGATACCCGGGCGTTGCGCCCGAGGCTCCCTGCCCTCCTTCCTCTCGGGGAGTGTGTGCGTGGGGGCTCCTAAACCCCACATAGTAGTCTTGTCTTACCCGATTCCAAGCCGCCTGGTCCATCCCGGGCCGCCTTCTTCAGTTCTTGTGCAGCTGTTGTGTTCTCTTCCGCCCCCTTCTCCATAGTTAGATACGTTGTCATTTGGCGTCCTCCGTTGTCCCCGTGGCTTTTCTTCTTTTCATGTCTACTTCCCCAGATTTTCTCTTCCTTTGGTTGGTCTATTGCGCTTAATCGTTTCCCATCCTTTAGGTCTTCTCCTCTGCTCTCCGCTGGTGGCCCCTTGTTCCACTTCCTCCGTGTCACCTCGAAGGTCCATTATGCTGAGGCCTTCTTCCCAAGTGGTAGCTCTCCGCTGTTTCCCTTCCCATGTAAACAGCAGCCCGAATGGGAACGTCCACTTGTATCGGATTCCTTTCTCCTGCAGGGCCTTGACAAGTGGGGCCATTGCCCTTCTCTTCTGCAGTGTACTCAATGCCAGATCTTGGTACAGTTGTATTTCTTGACCGTTCATTCTAATGTGTTCCATATCTCTGGCTTTCCTCAAGATTTGTTCTTTTTGCGGATAGGAGGTAAGTGCCACAAGGACGTCCCTCGGTCTCTCCCCCAGCGCCCCCGATCGTTTTGGGCCGACCCTATGGACTCTGTCGACTCCGATTGCGTCCGGCTCCGCTGTTCCTATGATGTTGCTGAACACTTCCTTAACTGCCGACATTAGGTCTCTGTCCTGTACTGTTTCCGCCATGTTTTTGATGCGGATGTTGGAGCGTCTGGAGCGGTTCTCCAAGTCCTCGCACTGGATCTCTAAGTTATGGGTGAGTCTCGTCAAGTGTTCCTGGGTTTCACTCGTCTGCTGCGTTTCCTCATCTATCCCCTGGAGCGTTCTTTCCAGTATATCAGTTCTTTCCTCCAGTTTCGCCACATCTATCCTGAGGTCTTGGATCGCTTGCTTCATGTCGTTTTTCATCATCGTGAACTGTTCCTGTACGGAGGACATGAATTTTTCTTGGAGTTCCTGAAACCATGATTGCATGTCATCCCTGGATGGGGGTTGTGGGGGGGTCGCCTGTGCCATTTCTTCTCTCTGTTGGTTGTCTTACGACCTTCCCTTCGCTTGTGGCGTGGAGTCCGCCGACCACAGTTGCAGGATATTTGCGTCTTGCTTTGAGGGGAGCGTGGTCTGCTGGGAGGCACTATTTTTACTTTTTGCCCTTGACATGGTATGATTGTCACTTGGAATGAGTGGGGGCTTCTTATGGTCCCCTGTGTGTTTTAGTGCTGTGCCCCCTCTGTAACTCGAGTGGGTGTTTTCTTGGTTCGCCCCTGAGCGTCCTGTTCCAATATGTCTATGCCTGCATTGGGTCTGCTCAGGCGGGTCCTCTCTTCCCCCGGGTGTGTTCCTTTCCTTGTGAAGCTTTCCTGTCTTGGCCTCGGTGGTTCTTTCCTGTGGTCCCAACTCTCGGGTGGGGCTCGGCTGGGGTTCCTGTATCTTGTTGCTGGGTCTATTCTCCTTGTGTCCCCTGTCTGTGGGGCCCTGCTCCAGCTCTTCCTTTTGGAGTCTGTGTTGACTGTGGGGGTTGTATAACGTATATCTCCCTGCTGCCGTTAGGTGTGGCTGCGCCTGATGGTATCCTTCTACTTGTTACCCCTCCTTCACGCTGCTCCTGTCCCTTCTTGGGTGGGGGGTATCTCTACTCACTGGGTTAATGTGTTCTCCTCACTCTCTCCCCCTTTCGTGGTGCTCACCGACTTTCTCCGCTTCTGTGCCGTGGTCCTGGGGGTCTCGCTAGTGCCTCGGTGTCCCTGTGTCTCTGGTGCCGGTCTCCGGGCGTCTTCTCTGCGACCCTCTTGCTCTGGGAGGGGCGCCGGGGTGGGGATCCTGATCGTTCCCCCTCTCGCTATTGCCGCCACCGGTGTTCCGATTCTCTCTGGGGGGGGGGCGGGTGCCTCGGCGTCGCCCCCTCTTCTATTCCTTCTCCTTCGGTTCCGTTGCTGTCCGTCCGCCCCCTCCGCTTCTCTGTGTGTGGGTGCCGGCTCGGCGGCGGGAATCACCCGATGGGGGAGGGGAGAGTTCCCCGAGGGTGCCGTCCGCGGCGTTCGGCGCCCCGCAGTCGAGCCCCCCAGTCTCCTGGAGCTTACTGGTGGCGATCGGAGCGACGATCGGCTCCCGTGCTGCGCTGCTTCGCTGCGATTTGTGCTGTTTTTGGCGGCCCGGATCGAGCGCGGATTAGTCGCGTCCCGACTCCGCGGCGGCCATCTTGGAATCATCAGTTTCGTTTCTGATCTGTCTTTCGTAGTAATAACCAATCACTGGTCTCTGCGTCATACTGACCACAGCCAATGACTGCCCTCTACCTAAGCACCGCCTCTGGCAGCCATCTTCAGATTTGGAAGCACGTAAAAGTGGCAGTATGACCAAGTGAAGAGCCGCAGAGGGGTAGGCGGGAGGGTTCGCATGTGAATCCATGCCAGACCCATGCTGGAGAACAACAGTTACAGGTAAGTAACTTGTTCCTTCTCCAGCATGGGGTCTGGCATGGATTCACATGCTCATGAATAAAGAATACATAGCAGTACACACATGCACAACCACGGGAGGTGGCAAAGGCTCAACATTAAGCATTACATCAAACTCAACATTAAGCATCTTACCTCCTCACCAGGCTCACCTCAGGCGAACAGGTTGCGCAGCACTGCTTGGCCGACCCTGGACTCCTCCCTGGAATCCCGGTCGACGCAGTAGAATTTCGTGAAGGTGTGCGTCGACCTCCACGTAGCAGCCCTGCATATGTCCAGCAGGGGCACACCAGAAAGGAACGCCGTGGTAGCTGCGATCGCTCTGGTGGAATGGGCTCTCGGACGGCCAGGCAGCGGTCGGTTTGCCAACCGATGACAGTACATGATACAGCCGGAGAGCCATCTGGAAATGGAAGCCTTCGAGAGAGCCTTCCCCTGATTGACAGGTCCAAAGTTCACAAAGAGTTGTGACGTCTTCCGAAAACACTTCGTGCGGTCCACGTAGAACTTCAGCGCTCTAGCCACATCCAGCGAGTGCAAAGTCCTCTCAGCCGGCGACGAAGGCGACGGGAAGAACACAGGCAACACCAAGGGTTCGTTGAGATGGAAGTCCGACGGTACCTTGGGCATGAAGGAGGGGTGCGTCCTGAGCACTACCCTCGTGTCGTGGAAAGTCAAGTACGGGGCCTTGCAGGAAAGGGCCTGGATCTCTCCCACTCGTCGTGCGGAGGTGATGGCCACAAGAAAAGCTGTTTTCCACGATAGAAACTTCAACGGGGCCGAGTGCAGAGGCTCGAACGGAGGTCCCATGAGCTTGGTCAGCACCACGTTGAGCTCCCACGCCGGGGCCGGAGCCTTCACCGGCGGGAACGATCTGAACAGTCCCTTCATGAACTCTTTCACCAGACGATGAGACCACAAGGACGTCCGCCCCGTGGTTCTGGTGTATCGGGAGATCGCAGCAAGATGAATCTTGATGGACGCGTGTGCCAGACCAGCTTTGGCCAGCGTCAGCAGGTACGGCAGTACTTGGGGAGCCGTAATCCGTAGAGGGTTAATCTTCTGTGCGTGGCACCAGACAGAGAACCTCTTCCATTTGTGTCCGTAGCATTTAAGAGTCGAGGACGCCCTGGCCTTTGCAAGAACCTCTCTGCAATCGGCCGGTATGTCGTATCCTCCAAACTCTAGCGCTGCAGGAGCCAGGCCTGCAAGTTCAGCGACTTCGGGTCGTGGTGGAGGATGGCGCCTCCTTCCCTGGAGAGTAGATCCGCGTCCGCCGGCAGCTTGATCGGCGGGGACGCTGACAAGTCCAGCAAGTCCGGGAACCATATCTGCCTCGGCCACGCAGGTGCGACGAGGATCATCCTGCACCGTGACCTCTTGAGCTGGTTGACGAGCCGGATTAGCAGAGGCAAGGGAGGGAATGCGTAGAGGAACAGGCCCTCCCAGGGGAACGAGAAAGCATCGCCCATGCTCCTCGTCTGGGGAAACCTGCTGGCGAACCTCCGGCACTTGGTGTTCGTCGCCGTCGCAAACAGGTCGATCTGGGGTGTTCCCCACCGTCGGAAGAGGCGATCCACCAGATCCTGCCGTAGTTCCCACTCGTGGCACGAGCGCAGCTCCCTGCTGAGTGAGTCAGCGATGGTGTTTTTTATCCCTGCCAGATGAAACGGCACCAGAAAAATCCCTTGGGCGACGGCCCAATGCCACAGGTCCTGCGCCTCCTTGGACAGCGCTGGGGACCTGGTTCCGCCCTGTTTCCTGATGTAAAACATGGTGGTGGTGTTGTCGGTGAAGATCCTCACCACCTTGCCCTTGAGGGACGGAAGGAAGGACCTGAGGGCCCAAAACACTGCACGGAGCTCCAGGACGTTGATATGCAGGGACTTCTCCGTCGGGAGCCAGAGTCCCCTTGCGTGCAGATTTTCGGTGTGCGCTCCCCACCCTTCCAGGGAGGCATCCGTGGTCACAGTCTCCTGGTGGGCTGGGGTCTGGAAGTCCATGCCCGCCGTCAGATGCGCGCGGGTGCCCCACCACCGTATCGCTCGTCGGAAACTCTCGTCGAGCTTGATCCTTTCCTCGAAGCTGCCCGTCGTCTGGATCCAGCGCGCATCCAGGAATTCTTGCAACGGGCGCATCCGGAGCCTGCACATGGGAATGAGGTAGATGCAGGAAGACATCATCCCGAGGAGGGACTTGATGGACCTCACTTTGGCCGCGTCGGCCACCAACATCCGTTGCACCTTGCCCAAGATGGTCCTGGTCCTCTCCTCCGACGGGGAGGCCAGAAGGGACACTGTGTCGAGCCTCGCTCCCAGAAACAGTGCGACTTGCGCGGGCACCAGGTGGGATTTGGCGTAGTTCACGGAGAATCCCAGGTCCGTGAGGAGTTGGACGGTCCTTGCCGTGTGGACCACGGCGAGCTCCCTCGTCTTGGCGCGGATGAGCCAGTCGTCCAGGTAGGGGTAGACGCGAATCCCCTCGCGGCGCAGCTGCGCCGCCACCGGTGCGAGGCACTTGGTGAATACCCTGGGTGCCGACCGTAGTCCGAAGGGAAGGGCTTTGAACTGGTAATGACGCCCCTGGACCACGAACCTG
Organism: Ambystoma mexicanum; assembly: GCF_040938575.1. NCBI lineage: Eukaryota > Metazoa > Chordata > Amphibia > Caudata > Ambystomatidae > Ambystoma > Ambystoma mexicanum. The sequence goes on from NC_090934.1 coordinate 265,217,336, forward strand.
AGGAATTTTCGGTGCCCCTTTAGGATGGGAATGTGGAAGTAGGCATCCTCCAAATCCAACGACGATAGGAAGGATCCTTCCTCCAGCTGACCCAGGACGTGCTGGAGGGTGACCATCCGGAACTTCTGCGCCTTGATGAACTTGTTCAGACGTCGCAGGTCTAGGATGGGGCGCCATCCTCCCGTCTTCTTCTTCACGAGGAAGTATCTTGAGTAGACTCCGGAGCCCCGAAGCCTCTTTGGGACGAGTTCGATGGCGCCCTTTCTGAGCATCGCCTTTACCTCCAGGAGAAGTTGAGGGACGTGAAGTTCTTTCCTGGCCACGGGGGGGACGCGCGGGCACCTTCTTTGAAACTCGAGCGCGTGGCCCCGGGCCAGGGCGTCCAGCACCCAACGGTCGGTGGAGATGGACTCCCACACGCTGACGAAGCCCGCCAGCCGGCCTCCCACCGGGGTGCTTCGGTGGGGGCCCGACCCCACGGCCGGTTCAATCCTGCTTGGACGCGGCCTTGCCGCCTTGACCTCCTTGGCGACGACGGCGGGGTCCGCTAGACTTGCCTCGTCCTCTGTAGGCCTCTTGCGACGACGAGCGGGCCGCTTGACGGTAGGAAGCGAAACCGCCGCCGGAACCTTTGGAGGCGCCCTTGCCTCCGCCGCTCCGAAAGGGCGTCCGTCGTTGCTGCAGAACTCCAAGGGCCCGGGCCGTCTCAGTATCCGCCTTGATGGCCTGAAGGGAATCGTCCACTGTCTTCCCAAACAGGTTGTTCCCGTCGAAGGGCATGTCCAGGACTCTGGTCTGGACGTCCTGCCGGAAGTCCGTAGCTTTGAGCCATCCACGACGTCGAAGGCAAACGCCGTTGCCCAGCTGGCGGAACCCAGTGTCGGCGATGTCCGTCGCCACGGTGATGGCGTGGTCCGAGGCCACCTCACCTTCCTGCAGGATCTCCAGGGCCTTCGCCCTCTTGTCGTCCGGCAGAAAATCCAGCAGGGGAGCTATCTTGTACCACAGCTCCCTGTCGTAGCGAGCCACGATAGCCAAGGCGTTGGCCGCTTTAATCGTCGTCGCTGCCGACGAGATGACTCTACGTCCCATAGCATCCAATTTCTTTCCCTCGCCGTCCGGCGGGGAAGTCGATGTGGAGGCCGCACCCCCCCCCCGCTTTCTTCCTGGCTGCTGCGGAGACGACGGAATCCGGGGTAGGCTGCGCCCGGAGGCATAGGGGGGCCGTGTCCGGGACCCGGTACTTTTTCTCGTACCGGTCTCTTCTAGCTGGCGTCGTGGAAGGGTTCTTGAGGAGGGAAAGGCCCTCATCCCAAATGTCGTCCAACAGAGGCACTGCGAGGACCGTCTTCCTCTTGGCCTCGCGCCGCTGATAAAGGAAGCCTTCCTTTTTCTTCTCCTCAGGGCAGAGTTGGAAAAGCTCGGAAGCCCTGGAGATCATGGAGTGGAAAGATCCGATCTCGTCGGGCGGAGAAGCCCTGGTGGGAGGCGACGACGGAATATCCTCGTCGTATGCCTCGTCGTCCGTACCCGTCGCTGCCGTGTCAGTCCCCGTATCATCCCCTCGGGTGGACGGGGAGGAGGGCTGGACGGGGCGCGACGGTTGAAAAGGAGGTGGTGGATGGATCCTTCTTTTCTTGGTAGGGGGAACACCAGAAGGTCCCGGTTCTGGATCCCCCGACGGGAGAGGTTCCTCCGTCGGTAACGGTAGCCTCGTCCTTATCTCGGAGCATAAGGACTGTATGGCCAACAAAATGGCCGCCGAGTTGTCTTGCGGCGCTGGCAGAGGGGAATCCGACGGGCGAGCAGGGGCCCCGTCGGTATCCTCGACGATGTCGTCGTAGTCACCTGCGTCGGGGTCCATTCCGACGGGCTGGCCTTCTTCCACGCCTAGGCCGTGGCTTAAGACCTCGATCAGCTCCTCTTCTGAGGTTGAGGCCGAATCTACGACGACGCCCTGCCCCCCCTTCTTCTTCCCCACGGAGGGTTTCACGGGGGTCCTATCGATGGGCACAAAAGAAGACTCCCTCCGAGGAGGCAGGGAGATTCTGGGCCCTGAGGTCGCCACCACTGGTGCAGCCTCCACAGGCTGAGCCAGGGCCGCCGCGACCGTTTCGATAGAGGGCTTGGTCGGATGGATCAAGGCCTTCACCACCTTAGGTGCGCTCACCGCCTTATCCTTGAGGGAGGGGGCACTGCCACGCTCCTCCTCTGCCTTAGAGCTCGACCGGGGCCTCTCCAGGAGCTTCGCCGGGTGCTCGGCCTTCCTCTTACCCGACCCAGAGCGTTGGCTCGTGGTTGATGGTGCCGGGGAGGGTGCGCCCTGCCTGGCGCCCGTAGAGCCCGACCGTTCGGCGCTCCCGGTGCCAGCGGACTCGCGGTGCTTGGCCTTATGTTGGGCCCCCGTCGCCGGGGCGCCCTCAAAGGTCTTAGAAGACCGCTCGGATTTCTTCTTCTTCTCGCCAGACGGGCTCTTACCCTCCAGCCAGTTGGCGAGACGTTGATGGCGGTCCTTCATGGTCCGTTCCGACATGTTGCCGCAAAACGCACAGTCCTTCTCCACGTGCGTTTTGTCCTCATGAAGGCAGTAAAGGCAGAAAGAGTGTTCGTCCTCCTTAAAGACGTTCTGCAGCTGGCATCCAGGGCAGACCCTGAACAGCTTTCCGGGCGTCGAGCTTCCCTTCTCCTGGGCCATCTCCGAGACCGGGCCTGAGAAGCTTCTGGAGTCCTCCGAAGTGTAGCTCGACGAAATCTTCACCCTAGAGGGGCGCAGACGAATCCGACACGGGTCCCCGTTGATCGGATGTAGGATCGGTGGAGCTTGAGGCTCTTTTGACCGAAAGAATCGAAGTTTTTGTGAAAAAAGCGCGAAAAATAGCACTAACGCTCGAGAGCAATAGCACGAGGATCCCAACACATGAACGTGCGGTAAAAATCTGAAGATGGCTGCCAGAGGCGGTGCTTAGGTAGAGGGCAGTCATTGGCTGTGGTCAGTATGACGCAGAGACCAGTGATTGGTTATTACTACGAAAGACAGATCAGAAACGAAACTGATACTGGTTTTTTCTTTACCGAGGATTCCAAGCCTGACGACGGGGAATATTCATGAGCATGTGAATCCATGCCAGACCCCATGCTGGAGAAGGGGGAAAATCCTAAATTGTTAATATGGTCAATCAGCCTAATGGGGTTTGACTTTACCATTGAATACAAATCAGGGTGTAATCACCAAAATGCTGATGTCTCTCCAGAAAGTATGACTGACTGAAGTAAGGAGAATCATACAGTGGTGCATTAAATCCTACTGTCCCTAAGTCTGGGGGGACGAGAGTTAGGGAGAATTTTCAGAAATGTGCTGATTCCCTCCACCTTAGAGACCCCCCAGCAACTTTGTTGGACTTTGAGGACTTGATTTTCTTTTTTACCTGGAGAGAGTGAGACTCTTTTTCCCACTCTCTAGTGTATTTTAATGGGATTTCGGAGCTTTGTGTTTCTTTTGGTTATGGAGCCTGACAAACTCCATAACGCATCATCTTTTACATTCTATCACACAGCACCTTCAGTGCAGTGGCACAGGGAAGTCTTTCATATTTCCCAAAGGTTTAAATACCTTCTGTGGGATTGTAATGCTCACCTGATTCCCGCAGAGGCGCCGGTCTTGACTGGGTGAATGCCGTATCTTCAAAGGTGATGTGTAACACACGGTTGGCTCTTTGGGCTGGACCTCTGTGCACTGTATGTCTGACTCGAAGAGTAAGATGTCTGCAGATAGAAAATATGGGATTAATGAACTGGGGTTATTGGGTGCCTCTCTCCTCTTCCCTTTCACTTCTCCTGTAGAACCCCAAAGGTTAACACCCTCACCTTAGGTAAGTGAACGCCGAGCTCTCCATCTGCCTCGGGGCAGGGTGCCGTAACCAGTTTCTTCACTGGATAAGGGTGCAGGCCTCTTGACCTCAGAGGACTGCTGTCCGTCGTTAACTGCACGAACGGTAAGTTCTGGGCACTTCAAATGTCTTAAAAGTCTTTTGTAATGATATCTCTTGTTTTGCAGGGTTCCGGCGATGGCAGATGGCGGGCTGATGAGAGTTGAGGATCGAACCCGCGTGAGGAATAGAAGCGCCTGGAAGCACGTAAGTAAGCGCTTGTAGCCTGCTTCACGATGCGCACTAACTGTCCCTTTTATCTTGCAGGTACAAGTTCGGAGCTTTAGAGAAGCTGAAGGGTGCTGGAATACCCATTGGATTCGGCGTGGGAAAAAGTAATGGCACGTGAGTAATAAAGTTGCCCAATGTCTTTAAACGCACCTTCTTTTGTCTTTCAGATGCGGGATGCAGCGCCGAAGGCCTCCGGAGCGTGCGAAGAGCTGGTAAGCTTTTGTCTTTCAGATGCCGGAATGCAGTGCGAAGACCTCCGGAGCATGCGAAGAGTAGGTAAGCCTTTGTCTTTCAGATGCCGGAATGCAGCGCGAGGCGTTGGTGACAGCCGATGGACCAGGTAAGAGATGCGCTGCCACTGAAGACCGTAGTGCTAACCTGTTCTTTCTTTGTCTTTACAGGTGCTGCTGAAGACTGGATTCCAGGATGGTAAGCCTTTGTTCCCTTAGGCCCAGGATCAGAAGACACGATGAGCGTTCTGCTGCAGAGAATGCAGAATAACGCAAAGCAAGATTCATCCATCGGGTGTGGTTTAAATAGCCTCCTGTAGTGCTTAGGTGTCTCCTTCGACAGCCACGCCTAGGTAAGAAAAGAGTTCCTGCTTTACAGACGAGTTCCAGTGTTCTGAACCTAGGGAGTGGCTCCTGCCCCACCCAACAGGAAAAGTAGTCCCAAACAGAAGAGGATCAGGGGTTCAACTGGCAGGTAAGTAAGCAGCATGGTCTGCTGCAGGTAAGTCCACCCAAGCATTATGAGCCCGGCGCTTCCAGCGCTGGGACTGGGCATCTTCATGAGCCTGGTGCCACTGGCGCCAGGACAGGGTCCAAAAGGTCCCGATTGGGACTGGCTGGCACTCGGAACCGGGGTTATGGGTCTGCTTACAAGGGAGTCGGGCAAGTCCTGATCTTTTGGAAGCAGAGATCATGACAGGGATAAACTACTGTTTCCCAGAGCAGTGAAGACTTTACTTGCAATTATAACTTTCTAGACCCAGCACACACTATCTTACAATATGGTGCTGAAGGGGTTACCTAGTATCCCGTTTGTCTAGCTTCTCATGTACCATTTTTATGTTACCCTTTCCTCACTGAATGGCTGGTGGCAGTGGTTTCATTTTAACTACAGCAGTGTGCATTTACTGCGGGCTGTGTTCACAGCTGCAGTAAAGGACCCAAGGGTGCCATTTTTGACAAAAATGGCCCTGGTCTTCTTTTTTCCCCATTTCTTTGTGGAAAGGTCCTTCTTGAGATATACTCTGCACGCCAAACCAGGTTTGGTCCCATTGTTCGCTTTGCCTTTGGCAGGATTCACGAGTGAAGCCCGCCTCTGGCTCCAGGGTGTCTGGGGTAGGCAGGAAGTGTGGGAGGTGCCCAAAACTCCCTGTGCTTAGTCTCGTAGGAGACCCAAATGCACTCTGTAGTGATTGGCCGGCTGACTGTCCGGCAAGGACAGCCACCCTGCTGGGTGACTGACAGCTAGGATGGAATGAATGGGAGAGAACTGAATAAAAGGCGAGGCTTTCGGCTTGGAAGGCAGAGTCGACCACTGGATGAAGGAACCGACGAAGAACTTGAAGAGGATGCCTGCTGCAACTCCTGGACTGTTGGTTTGCCAGGTGAAGCCCCGCTGCTGTGCTGAAACTCCAAATTCGTATCGACAGAGAAGTCCCTCCAAGGACGACTTCTCCCCTTGAGTTGGTGGGACCAATCAACTCCAAAGTAAGCCACCTGGACATCCTTCTCAGAGCTGGTTGAATTTTCACAGAGATGCTGCTGGAAATCGTATAGCCAGGGAGAGGAACACCAGATAGCGTGCGTTGCTTTTAAGCTGGCCTAGAGCTCCAGGAAGATCCTCCGGACTCCAAGGAAGCAGGACTGACCGAGCCAGAGCCCCCTCAACAGAGTGCGGGACCCCAGAAGCAAGGAAAGGAGCAGCAAGGCTATCTTAGGAGGGAGAGAGGGATGTAGCTTGGTGCAAAGAAATTGTAGCATACATATGATCCAAAGAAACACTATGCATTGTAAAAATAAAGGTTTTATGTAAATACAAGTAGGCCAAGATAAATCTTTGGTAAGTAAGTACTATCACATATTATATAAACACAATTATAAAAACCAACTCAATACTTATGGTCCACAAACCTAAGAATAACCTTTTTTAGATTAATATAAGCAGTCAAGGTGAATAAAACCTACAAAACGTTTGGAATGGCATTCAATGGGCGGTTAGAATAAGCTTGGCGAAAATGACCGAACAATATGATCGTGGTGGCCTCTCAGCACCGGACTTTGAGCAATACTATATGGCTGCTCAGGCCCGATATGCAGGGCATTGGTTTTCCGATTCTGATGACCTTGCTCACCTCCGTGTGGAGAGATATGCGTCTTCCCCCACTAATCTCCATTCAGTCTTATTTAGTGAACAGTATGTGGATTCAATCTCTTTTAATCCGGTTAGGACTACAGTAAATGCATGGTCCAGAGTATTTATTTGGCTTGACATTGCTTCCTCTTACAATGCCTCTCCCTTGTGGTGTATTCCTGGGATAGCTCCTACTTACGACCCATCCACTAAGAACTCCTGGGACCCTCATGGGCAATTAACCCTTGGAGATATGTTCCCGGACGGGAAGTTCATATTGCTTGCTGACTTCTTGTCCAAAATGGGCAACAGACCCACTACGCCTCTTCAGTATCATAGGATGAGAGCAGCATTTCAGCATACATGGCCTTCCTTTCCGGATGAACCAATAACACATCCATTTATCCTGGCCGTCATGTTACCTAAGGGGGTTAGCTGTGGAACCTCCAGATTGTATAAAATGATACAAACTCATATCCCCTCGCAATTCCATGAAATCTATATGGGAACAGAACTTGGGCTTGTCCAATGACGAGGCGCAAGGGGTCAAATGCTGCCAACGTACTAAATCGCTGTTAATTACTGCAAATTTGAGACAGATCCAATTCAAGATCCTGAAGCATTTACATCTCACACCCATGAGACTGGCAAAATGTTCCCCCGATGTATCACCTGGCTGCCCTAAACCCCCTGCCGAAAATGCAGACTCTTTCCATATGTACTGGTCATGCCCTCCGATACTTGAATTCTGGGCGGCGGTGGCAAGTACTGTAAATGGCATCTTGGATATTCCCATTCTTCTTGCCCCTATTAAATATCTACTTGGAGAAATAGGGAAAGCTCCTATCAAAATGAGCACATTGTTCAATGTGGCCTGTGCTGTGGCAAAAATACATTTTCTTAAATGCTGGAAATCCAGAAATGCGCCTACCCTGAACTGCTGGATTAAGGATATGATATATGTAAATGAATGTGAAGAATGTGAAGAAGGTTTTATTCAAATGGCCCCCCCACGAGCCGACCTAAAGACATCTGGTCACCATTCAGAACCTTTCTTGCCAAATTTGAACATATGTCTCCGCCTGATTCTTGATGACTATGTTGTGCTGTGAAACTATCCAACATGTTCTGGAAAGATCTATGGGATGTACCTGACCTATGTTGACCATAATATGCAATGTGCTCTATGTCTTGACTGTTTTATAAATAAAGTATTACAAAAAATAGAATTGCAGTGAGCTATTCTTGGGGAGTGAAAACAAGGTTATGCATAATTTTAGAATAAAATCAGGAATTCAAGGGTAGTTGACCCTGTCAGTCATGCAGTGACACCCAGTTACAGAAATCAAATAATAAAAACCAAAGCTTATAACAGATATTCCTTTGTAGACCACAGTTCAGAGCTAGTAATGTAACTGATATACTTTAAGGAGGGCCTTAAGTTACCCAACGATAAGTATGAACAATCAATAACTATTTTAGAATGCACTAAGCAATTCAGGGAAGAACAACCCAGTGTTACAAGATTGGAAGAGCAGCAGCTATTCAAGGTAACTACAACCATGTACGTTTAAGAGGGGCTTCTAGCAACTCATAAGACAAGTATTAACGTCAAGACTGTTTTAGATATGTATAAAGCAGACCAGGGAAAGCAAAACCCAATGGCACACTTTAAGAATGACAATCTATTATTAAAGGTAGATAAATCCAATTGGTAAGCTTTCAGTCTCATTCAGTTCAGAATAATAAAACAGTACCAATACTTATTACTTTTCAGAAGGGGGAAAAACACCAAAGTAAGTACAATAGCTTATAGACATTTTAGAGTGGCAGAATGCAACTCAGAGGCAAGTATAAACTTAAGATCACTTTGTAACGTATTCCATTACAGATATAGTTACCACACTCATTTTCTAAGCAAGTAAGTACTTTTACACTTGGTATACTTTTCAAGACAGAATCCTTATCTTATAAAGTCCTTCCCTGGTCTATAGCATGAGTTTTCTCAGAGGCAGAAGAGGGACCCTAGACTAGGAGCCAGCTGTAGGCAGGTAAGGATAGGGTTCAGTTGCCGGAAAGTCGGAGTTCCATAGGAGATCTTCTTAAACAAGTCGGTATTCACTTTAGAATTAGTTGCAAGTGTTTAGGGACTTCATAGAAGACTCCTTGTGTGTTTTCCAGCCTTAGATCTGGGCAAGTGGTATGGGCAAACTCCCAACCACACAAATCAGCCACTCAGCCTCACAGAATGCACACCAGACGTAAGGTAAATATTACCCAAGCCCACACAGTACCCTAGGAGAAAAGAAGAGATGGATGCCTTCAGCATGCAGCAGCACAGGGCCCGGTCCCTGGATTCTTGGACTGGAGACGAAATAACTGGACACTGGATAAGAACGTAAAGCAGCAGTCACCAGAGGAGGCTTGCAGGGAAAGACTCTTCATGCTTTCTCGCAGTTCTGTATATTTGACACCTTTTTACAGGAACCAGATGAAGAACGAATATCGCTGGTCGGATTCTCTTCACTCTCTCGGTCCTTCACTCTAGTGAGAGGGGTTCAGGGATTGAAATTGTGTCTCTGGAGATCCAGCAGGAGTCCAAAGTTTCAGCAAGGTTCAGACTTCGGAAGACTATGCACTGCACTGAGGCTCGAGGTCCCAGGGTATTGACAGTTTGCAGCCAGTAAGGTCACAGCACATCTTGAGACTAGTGGATCTCACGAGCCTCTGTGTAGAAGCCGTCGCATTCGGGATCCCCAGGTCGATTAAAAGGAACGGTTGCATCAAGCTCCAGTTATACAGCAGGCTCTCTGGTCGCTGAATATCGCTACAGATTTCTTTTCTTAATCTTCCTCTGCACATTCAGCACCAGTGGTCGACTCAGCAGCTTCCAGGTTCGGAGTATTTATCAGGAACCACAGCACAACGTCAGCAACCTCTCCCTACAGTTTACAGAAAGGGCAGTCTGGTCTGACTGTCCAATCAGGACAGGCAGCCCCTCCCATTGGGACTTGGTCCCTTTCAGGCAAGGTGAAAGACAAAAGGCTGCAGAGTTTCAGACTCCTCTCTCGCGTCCTGCCTTCTCAAGACACTCTGGAGCCTAGGCATGGAATACAAAGGATTCCCGCCGAAGACAAAAGTTCTACTAAGTTCGTTCCCACCTAGAATGGCAGAAAAATACCTCAGAAACAATAGGCAAACGAGAAATGTCAAAAAAAGAAGGAGCCCACCATTCTAACAGAATGGTGGCCTTCTGTGCATTACCGAGGCCGATTTGACAGCCTGCAAGTAATAATGACAAAGTCATAAAGATAAAACCACTGCTACCAGCCATACAAGTAAACAATTGTAACCCGGTAAGTAAGACAGGGTATACATTGCATCTCTCCAGCACTCCACATAAGGCAGGGTGTGCTGGCTCACTTAAATCAACGTAAAGGGGATGCAAATCCCACTTACCTCATGGGAACAGAAGTTCACCCAAGAAATAATAAGAGAATTAAAAAGGAAGCCACTGCATTTAAAATGCTGTGTGATACCATAGTAAATTACAGTCAGTCCAAAGTTATAGGAGCCTAGCTCCTATCACACACTATGAAGAGACATAACAAGTAGGGTCTGGGATGGCTCTAGAGATGGAACCTGCCCATGCTGAGCTCCACTTATTATTCAGGTTGAATGGGTGCTCTGGTGTTGCAAGATCACAGGAGTGGGTTGGGGTTTAGCCTGGACCCCAATGTGGTAGGTACGGAGAGTGGGTTTACTCCTGGTTATCTCGCTTGGAATTTTCAAAATGAATTTTTCTAACACAGTGGTTGATGCGATAAAAATGCGCTTTTATTCTTGGTATTCTGAGCAGTTCATAATACAAATAAAGAGTGTATTTAAACACTGCTTTAGCATGTGTGCGCTAGATTATGTCAGCCGACACGTGTTTCGACCCTGAGGGTCTTTCTCAAGGCATGTCAATATGGTTGTGAGCCCCAAGTGGGGTCCTTGTGACGCTGTGGTCACTGTCCTTAAGACAGTGGTGGCTCCTGTTGGGCCCTGTGTTTGAGTATTAGGTCGTCCTGACGGGGCAACACAAATGCTAACGCTGTGTTTAAATACACTCTTTATTTGTATTATGAACTGCTCAGAATACCAAGAATAAAAGCGAATTTTTATCGCATCAACCACTGTGTTAGAAAAATTAATTTTGAAAATTCCAAGCGAGATAACCAGGAGTAAACCCACTCTCCATAGAGACATAACAAGGTCACCCATAGAAAGAGTAAAAGACTAGGTGAGAATGAAAAAAAATCACACCAACTAGCGACAAGGTAAAATAATGACCAAGTCCAAGCAAAAGGACCTGAAGTTGTCACAGGTCAGGAAGATGTTTCATACATATGAAAATCTTACCTAACACTGTGTGGCATCTTTTTATTTTTCAATATTTAAGGAAAGTTATTCTTATCTGTAATATTTGAAGTTGTTACTTTGCACAACTTTTTAATAAAGAATAAATTTCACTTCTTTTTTATTTTGTATTTGTTTATTTCAAACCTTTACAAAATAAGCCGGTCAAGTGGCACAGCGAGTAGAGCGCTCGCTTTGACATCCGTGCAGAGCTTGCTAACGCAGGTGCGAATCCCAGCGGGGCCAAACTCAGCCTTTTATCCCTCCAAGGTCGATAAATGAGCCCCACACACCGTGGGTAATAATAAGCAGCGCTTAGATACCTGAGGGTTCGTAGCGCTATATAAATGGCAAGTTATTATTATTATTAATATCGAAGACATATCAGAATGAGCTAGAGCAAATAAACATACTCACATACATCTATATATATAAAAGTTTTGTTTGTTTCTGGGTTTATATGCAGCGTTCTTGGCAACATAACACCTCATGAACGGTGAGGTCTGCTGTCATGAATTTTGCATGGAATATTCTGTATTTCATTGCCGAATTAATGTAATTATTTCTGGCTCGATAGGTCATCCCGTTCCGTAGATCATCAATCTTTTTTGTTTTTCGACATTACATTTTGTGGTGTTACACCGCCATCTACAGGTCATTTGTAGATAGTGCGTCGCACATCGAAGCTGAAACATGCTCAACATTCTGAACAAGGAAAATCTCAAGACCATGAAGCTGATAGAATTCAACATGCTTTGAGACAGAACAATGAAAGTGCTGAAGAACCTGAAGCAAGACTCACTAATCAGAGAATTCGTACTGCTAAAAAACAAAGAAACAGAACTGCTGAAGAAACTGAAACACTACTTGCTGTGAAGAGAATTAGTGCTGCTGAACAACGAAGGAATGAAACTGCTAAAGTAATTCAAGCAACCCTTACTGATCTGAGAATTTGTGCTGCTAAAAAACGAAGCAATGAAACTGCTGAAGAAACTGAAGCGAGACTTACCATTCAGAGATTTAAAAATCTGAGAACTGAAATCCCGGGCGACGCCGCGTAGGTTAAGCTAGTTATAAAATAAAATGTATAATCTCCTATCAGAAACATCTAAAAACCATGGATCAATTCATATTGGTATAGTCCCACTAAACTAAACCTCCCTGTACAGATATAGCATAAGTCAGGTAAACAGGTATAAAGATGTGCTTTATTATATGATAATTTTCCCATTTAGTCACCTAAATGTGACAAACATCAAAGAATAGATGCAAAAGAGGATCTGTTGTCCTCATCTGCTAGCACTTCCTGTATGTACAAGATAGCAGCTAAAATGATGGGGATATGGTTACCATTTAAAATCCTATGTCAAAAATTATTAGTATGCATAGACCTGAAGCTGTAAACCTATTTAAATAAATACTTCGCCTTTATGCTTACCAAGTTCGGACATTCTACGAATAAATATTTGAGGGTCATCTTTCCCCTCAATTTTACAAAAACAGCACCAGTTAGCAGCAATCACCCAGCTGTTTCTGACACCCAGTATTTCCCTAGTAGATTGTGAAGTATTCTCCAAGCAGTATCGGAATTGAATTACTTCTTTGTTGAATTTCATAAGATAAGTATCATAGCACACCCCACAAATATAACACATTCCTTCCCCCTAAATCCGCGACAAAAAAAAAATCAACCATGTACATCAATTAAATAACAGAACTTTAACAGAAATAAAGAGAAGAGCAGGAACAAGTTACTTACCTGTAACTGTTGTTCTCCGGCATGGGTCTGGCATGGATTCACATGCTCATGAATATTCCCCGTCGTCAGGCTGGGAATCCTCGGTAAAGAAAAAATCAGTATCAGTTTCGTTTCTGATCCGTCTTTCGTAGTAGTAACCAATCACTGATTTCTGCGTCATACTGACCACAGCCAATGACTGCCCTCTACCTAAGCCCCGCCTCTGGCAGCCATCTTCAGATTTGGTAGCACGTGAAGTGGCAGTATGACCAAGTGAAGAGCCGCAGAGGGGTAGGTGGGAGGGTTCGCATGTGAATCCATGCCAGACCCATGCCGGAGAACAACAGTTACAGGTAAGTAACTTGTTCCTTCTCCAGCATGGGGTCTGGCATGGATTCACATGCTCAAGAATAAAGAATACATAGCAGTACACACATGCACAACCACGGGAGGTGGCAGAGGCTCAACATTAATCATTACATCAAACTCAACATTAAGCAATTCTTACCTCCTCACCAGGCTCACCTTAGGCGAACAGGTTGCGCAGCACTGCTTGGCCGACCCTGGACTCCTCCCTGGAATCCCGATCGACGGAGTAGAATTTCGTGAAGGTGTGCGTCGACCTCCACGTAGCAGCCCTGCAGATGTCCAGCAAGGGCACACCAGACAGGAACGCCGTGGTAGCTGCGATCGCTCTGGTCGAATGGGCTCTCGGACGGCCAGGCAGCGGTCGGTTTGCCAACCGATGACAGTACATGATACAGCCGGAGAGCCATCTGGAAATGGAGGCCTTCGAGAGAGCCTTCCCCTGATTAACAGGTCCAAAGTTCACAAATAGTTGTGACGTCTTCCGAAAACACTTTGTGCGGTCCACGTAGAACTTCAGCGCTCTAGCCACATCCAGCGAGTACCAAGTCCTTTTGGCCGGCGACGAAGGCGACGGGAAGAAAACAGGCAACACCAAGGGTTGTTTGAGGTGGAAGTCCGACGGCACCTTGGGCATGAAGGAGGGGTGCGTCCTGAGCACTACCCTTGTGTCGTGAAAAGTCAAGTACGGGGGCTTGCAGGAAAGGGCCTGGATCTCTCCCACTCTTCGTGCGGAGGTGATGGCCACAAGAAACGCTGTTTTCCACGACAAGAACTTCAGCAGAGCCGAGTGCAGAGGCTCGAACGGAAGTTCCATGAGCTTGGTCAGCACCACGTTGAGCTCCCACGCCGGGGCCGGAGCCTTCACCGGCCCCGGCGTGGGACTGTGAATTCCCTTCATGAATTCTTTCACCAGACGATGAGACCACAAAGACGTCCGCCCCGTGGTTCTGGTGTATCGGGAGATCGCAGCAAGATGAATCTTGATGGACGCGTGCGCCAGTCCAGCCTTGGCCAGCGTCAGAAGGTACGGCAGTACCTGGGGAGCCGTAATCCGTGTAGGGTTAATCTTCTGTGCGTGGCACCAGACAGAGAACCTCTTCCATTTGTGTCCATAGCATTTAAGAGTTGAGGACGCCCTGGCCTTTGCAAGAACCTCTCTGCAGTCGGCCGGTATGTAGCCTCCAAACTCTAACGCTGCAGCAGCCAGGCCTGCAAGTTCAGCGACTTCGGGTCGTGATGGAGGATGGCGCCTCCTTCCCTGGAGAGAAGATCCGCGTCCACTGGCAGCTTGATTGACGGGGACGCTGACAAGTCCAGAAGGTTCGGGAACCATATCTGCCTCGGCCACGCAGGTGCGACGAGGATCATCCTGCACCGTGACCTCTTGAGCTGGTTGATGAGCCGGATCAGCAACGGCAATGGAGGGAACGCGTATAGAACAGGCCCTCCCAGGGGAACGAGAAAGCATCGCCCATGCTCCTCGGCTGGGGAAACCTGCTGGCGAACCTCCGGCACTTGGAGTTCGTCGCCGTCGCGAACAGATCGATCTGGGGTGTGCCCCACCGTCGGAAGAGGCGGTCCACTAGATCCTGTCGTAGTTCCCACTCGTGGGACGAGCGCAGCTCTCTGCTGAGCGAGTCGGCGATGGTGTTTTTTTATCCCTGCCAGATGAAACGGCACCAGAAACATCCCTTGGGCGACGGCCCAATGCCACAGATCCTGCGCCTCCTTGGACAGGGCTGGGGATCTGGTACCGCCCTGCTTCCTGATGTAGAACATGGTGGTGGTGTTGTCGGTGAAGATCCTCACCACCTTGCCCTTGAGGGACGGAAGAAAGGACCTGAGGGCCCAAAACACTGCACGGAGCTCCAGGATGTTGATATGGAGGGACTTCTCCGTCGGAAGCCAAAGGCCTCTCGCGTGCAGATTTCCGGTGTGCGCTCCCCACCCTTCCAGGGAGGCATCCGTGGTCACTGTCTCCTGGTGGCCGGGGGTCTGGAAGTCCATGCCCGCCGTCAGATGCGCGTGGGTGCCCCACCACCGGATCGCTCGTCGGAAACTCTCGTCGAGTGTGATCCTCTCCTCAAAGCTGCCCGTCGTCTGGATCCAGCGCGCGTCCAGGAACTCCTGCAACCGGCGCATCCGGAGCCTGCACAGGCGGATGAGATAAATGCAAGAAGACATCATTCCGAGGAGGGACTTGATGGACCTCACCCTGGCCGCGTCCGCAACCAGCATCCGCTGCACCTTGCCCAAGATGGCCCTCGTCCTTTCCTCCGACGGAGAGGCCCGAAGCGACACTGTGTCGAGCTCCGCTCCCAGAAACAGTGCGTCTTGCGCGGGCACCAGGTGGGACTTGGCGTAGTTTATGGATAATCCCAGGTCCGTGAGTAGTTGGACGGTCCTTGCCGTGTGCTGCACGGCGAGCTCCTTCGCCTTTGCTCAGATGAGCCAGTCGTCCAGGTAGGGGTAGACGTGGATCCCCTCTCGGCGCAGCTGCGCCGCCACTGGTGCGAGGCACTTGGTGAACACCATGGGCGCCGACCTCAATCCGAAGGGAAGGGCTCTGAACTGGTAGTGACGCCCTTGGACCACGAACCTGAGAAACTTTCGGTGTCCCTTTAGGATGGGAATATGGAAGTAGGCATCCTCCAAATCCTCCACATTCAACATCCTCCAGCTGACCCAGGACGTGTTGGAGGGTGACCATCCGGAACTTCTGTGCCTTGATGAATTTGTTCAGTCGTCGTACGTCCAGGATGGGACGCCATCCTCCCGTCTTCTTCTTCACGAGGAAGTATCTTGAGTAAACTCCGGAGCCCCGAAGCCTCTTTGGGACGAGCTCGATGGCGCCCTTCTTGAGCATCGCCTTTACCTCCAAGAGAAGTTGAGGGACGTGATGTTCTTTCCTGGCCACAGGGGGGACGCGCGGCACCTCTTTAGAAACTCGTGCGCGTGACCCTGAGCTAGGGCGTCCAGCACCCAACGGTCGGTGGAGATGGACTCCCACACGCTGACGAAGCTCGCCAGCCGGCCTCCCACCCGAGTGCTTCGGTAGGGGCCCGACCCCACGGCCGGTTCAGTCCTGCTTCGACGAGGCTTTGCCGCCTTGTCCTCCTTGGCGACGACGGCGGGGTCCGCCTGACTTGCCTCGTCCCCTGTAAGCTTCCTGTGACGACGAACGGGCCGCTTGACGGTAGGTGGAAAATCCGCCGCTGGAACCTTTGGAGGCACCCTGTTTGCCTCCGCCGCTCCGAAAGGGCGGCCGCCGTTGCTGGAGAACCCCAAGAGCCCGGGCCGTCTCTGTGTCCGCCTTGATGGCTTGAAGGGAATCGTCCACTGTTTTCCCAAACAGGTTGTTTCCGTCGAACGGCATGTCCAAGACTCTGGTCTGCACGTCCTGACGGAAGTCAGTAGCCTTGAGCCATCCACGCCGCCTAAGGCACACGCCGTTGCCCAACTGGCTAAATCCAGTGTCAGCGATGTCCGTCGCAATCGTAATAGCGTGGTCAGACACCACCTCTCCTTCCTGCAAGAGCTTCAGCCCTCTTGTCGTCTGGTAGAAAGTCCAGCAGGGGGGCCAGTTTGTACCACAACTCCCTGTCGTAGCGGGCTACAATACCCAAGGCGTTGGCCGCCTTAATCGTCGTCGCTGCCGACGAGATGACTCTGCATCCCATCGTGTCTAATTTCTTTCCCTCGCCGTCCGGCGGGGAGGTTGACGTAGAGGCCGCGCCCCCCCGCTTTCTTCCTGGCCGCCACGGAGACGACCGAGTCTGGGGTCGGCTGTGCCCGAAGGCACAAGGGGGCCGCGTCCGGGACCCGGTACTTCTTCTCGTACCGATCCCTTCTAGCCGGTGTCGTGGATGGGTTCTTGGGGAGGGCGAGGCCCTCATCCCAAATATCGTCTAGTAGAGGTACAGCGAGGACCGTTTTCCTCTTGGTCTCGCGCCGTTGATAAAGGAAACCTTCCTTCTTCTTCTCTTCCGGGCAGAGCTGGAAAAGCTCGGATGCCCTGGCGATCATGGAGTGAAACGATCCAATCTCGTCAGGCGGAGAAGCCCGGGTGGGAGGTGACGACGGGAGATCCTCGTCGTAAACCTTGCGTCTGTACCCCGTCGCGGCCGTGTCAGTCCCCACGTGTCGTCGACGGGGAGGAGGGCTGAACAGGGCGCAATGGCTGAAAAGGAGGTGAAGGATGAATCCTTCTTCTCTTAGGGGGAGGGCTCCCAGAAGGGCCTGGCTCCGGGTCCCCCGTCGGGAGCGGTTCCTCCGTTGGTGGTAATGGCAGTCTCGTCCTTATCTCCGAGCATAAGGACTGCATAGCCAACAAAATGGCCGCCGAGTTGTCTTGCGGCACTGGTTGAGGGAGATCCGACGGGCGATCAGGAGCCCCGTCGGCACCCTCAACGCCCTCGTCGTCTTCCACGTCGGGGTCCCTCCCAACAGGATGGCCTTCTTCCACGCCAGAGCCGTGGCCTAAGACTTCGATCAGCTCCTCCTCAGAGGTTGAGGCCGAGTCCACAACGACCTCCTGCCCCCCTTTTTCTTCTCCGTCGGAGGTTTCACGGGGGTCCTGTTGATGGGCATGAAAGAGGACTCCCTCCGCGGTGGCAGGGAGATTCTGGGCCCCGGGGTCGCCACCACTGGTGTAGCCTCCATAGGCTGAGCCAGGGCCGCCGCGACTGTCTCGATAGAGGCCTTGGCCGGATGGATCAAGGCTTTCACCACCTTAGGTGCGCTCACCGCCTTCTCCTTGGGGGGAGGGTCACCATCTCGCTCCCCCTCCGATGAGGCCTTAGGGCACGACCGGGGTCTCTCCAGGAGTTTCGCTGGGTGCTCGGCCTTCCTCTTACCCGAGCCAGAGCGTTGGCTCGTGGTTGATGGCGCCGGGGAGGATGCGCCCTGCCTGGCGCCCGTAGAGCCCGACCGTTCGGCGCTCCCGGTGCCAGCGGACTCGCGGTGCTTGGCCTTCTGTTGGACCCCCATCGCCGGGGCGCCCTCAAAGGTCTTAGAAGACCGCTCGGACTTCTTCTTCTTCTTCTCGCCTGACAGGCTCTTTCCTTCCAGCCAGTTGGCGAGACGTTGATGGCGGTCCTTCATGGTCCGCTCCGACATATTGCCGCAAAACGCACAGTTCTTCTCCACGTGCGTCTTGACATCATGTAGGCAGTAAAGGCAAAGGGAGTGTTCGTCCTCCTTAAAGACATTCTGAAGCTGGCATCCAGGGCAGACCCTGAACAGCTTTCCGGGCGTCGAGCTTCCCTTCTCCTGGGCCATGTCCGAGATGGGCCTGAGAAACTTCTGGAGTCCTCCAAAAGCGTGGCTCGACGAAATCTTCAACCTTGAGGGGCGTAGACGAATCCGACACGGGTCCCCGTTGATTGGATGAAGTAACGGTGGAGCTTGAGGCTCTTTTGACCGAAAAAGAGAAATGTTTCTGAGAAAAAACGCGAAAAAAAGCACTAACGCTCGAGAGCAATAGCACGAGGATCCCAACACTTGAACGTGCGGTAAAAATCTGAAGATGGCTGCCAGAGGCGGGGCTTAGGTAGAGGGCAGTCATTGGCTGTGGTCAGTATGACGCAGAGATCAGTGATTGGTTACTACTACAAAAGACAGATCAGAAACGAAACTGATACCGATTTTTTCTTTACCGAGGATTCCCAGCCTGACGACGGGGAATATTCATGAGCATGTGAATCCATGCCAGACCCCATGCTGGAGAAACAAACAATATACAATGTCATAAATATTTGTCCATAAATTGTCCTTAATTCCTGCAAGAAACAAGGTAACAGAAAAATTGCAGTTCAATATGTAGCAACCTGCAAGTAACAACTGATAGATAAAATAATCATTTATTATGCATCACAAACTCTCGAAACATATTCTTTCTTACAGCCCTGCGAACAGGATCAACATTACTGCTATAACCATCACTAGTATCATGAACCAAAACATCACAACCACAATCTCATAACAAAGAATTGTCCCAATGATCCCACTTTCCACAGTGTCACTCTCTAGTTGCCGCCATACCTACCTTTGACAATTTGACAACTCTGTTGAGATTCCATAATGCACCTCCTTCCACCCTAACAGCTCTCTTAAGCACTCAATCACTCTCATGGGACTGGAATATTTGGAAGCTCCCTAACCACTTTTCATACCTCTTCTCACCTTCACCACATCACCAACATGGAGATATACACCTTCCTGAGGAATGCTTCCCTGGAATTTCTTGTCATGGTGCTCCTTAATTTTCCGTTACGTTAGCAACATCTTATCAGCCACAAGGTTCTTACTCACCAAGGGAATGCTTAAGACTTCATTTAACCATGATGGGAAAAGTTTACTGTTGGGTTTCGTACCCCGCATCAACCTAAAAGGCTAAACGCCAGTAGCACTGTGTGGAGTAATCCTAATCCCCCACAATAAATCACACAGATTTGATTTCCAATCCAATCCATTTGCCAGTGTTAATTGCACACAATCACCAATAACCCTATTGAGTCGCTCCACCCTCCCATTGGTTTCTGGGTGGTACAAGGACGAAAACATCCACTGAAAACCCATCTCACTGGTGAAATCACGTATTTCCTTACTTCTAAATTGTGGAGCATTTTCACTCAAAATCATAACCGGCACACCATCTCCTAAATATCTTTACCAAAAACTCAATCACCTTTTTAGACATAAAACAGTCCATGAACGCGATTTCCGGCCAACTGGTACATCTGTCCACAAGCACCAACAAAAACCTGTTACCTCTTCCCAACCTTCATATGGACCAACCACATCAATCACCAGCTCCATCCACGACCCCTTCGGAATAGGAATAGGAGTCAAAGGTAACCTCTTGGTAGCAAGATTCTTGTCAGAATTATAACAGGGTGAGCACGACTGTAAACGTTTTTCAACTTCTGTGTCCATTGCTGGCCACCAATATTTTTCCTAATTTTCCTCTTCATTATCGACATTCCTGGATGACCCTGAGTAAAAAATAATTTTGTCTCTCATTCCTACAGGAGGTATCGGTTTATTCCACCTTAACACCCAAACACCCTCACTTCATCCATGACCATGTAATAACCACTATACTTCTCTACCTTATCTCTTCCTGGCCCTCCCTTCACAATCAATTCTTTGACTTGGACCAAAATTTCATCTTCCTCAATGCCTTCTATCCAATTCTCCTGACTCAAAGCATCCAAAACACCACACTTGTTCCTCCAACTCCTCACAGGCATCAATTCCTTCCTTACAGTCTTCATTAGGCATCGTAGATTAAAAAAAGTGCAACACAATTCCTTTTCCCAGGATATATTCTATCCCACATTTATATTCCATTAATCTCAAACCTAAACAAGCTATTCTGGGTGTGGCTCGGGACATCCCTTAACTAACAAAACCTCAACCAACGGTGTGTGATCCGTCCTTACAACCAATTTCTCTCCCACACACATACCTCCTTATGTACTCTCAACCCCAACAGCATGCTTAACGCTCTCTAAAGTACAGAGTAATGCGCTTCTGTTTCAGTAACAGCTCTGGAGGCAAACATGATGACCCTCTCATGTTCACCTTCAACTTGAGATAAAACGGAACCTAAGGAACAAGTTACTTACCTGTAACTGTTGTTCTCCAGCATGGGTCTGGCATGGATTCACATGCTCATGAATATTCCCCGTCGTCAGGCTGGGAATCCTCGGTAAAGAAAAAACCAGTATCAGTTTCGTTTCTGATCTGTCTTTCGTAGTAATAACCAATCACTGGTCTCTGCGTCATACTGACCACAGCCAATGACTGCCCTCTACCTAAGCACCGCCTCTGGCAGCCATCTTCAGATTTGGAAGCACGTGAAGTGGCAGTATGACCAAGTGAAGAGCCGCAGAGGGGTAGGCGGGAGGGTTCGCATGTGAATCCA
Organism: Ambystoma mexicanum; assembly: GCF_040938575.1. Lineage (NCBI taxonomy): Eukaryota > Metazoa > Chordata > Amphibia > Caudata > Ambystomatidae > Ambystoma > Ambystoma mexicanum. The sequence continues at coordinate 265,238,292 of NC_090934.1, forward strand.
TGCCAGACCCATGCTGGAGAACAACAGTTACAGGTAAGTAACTTGTTCCTTCTCCAGCATGGGGTCTGGCATGGATTCACATGCTCATGAATAAAGAATACATAGCAGTACACACATGCACAACCACGGGAGGTGGCAAAGGCTCAACATTAAGCATCACATCAACTCAACATTAAGCATCTTACCTCCTCACCAGGCTCACCTCAGGCGAACAGGTTGCGCAGCACTGCTTGGCCGACCCTGGACTCCTCCCTGGAATCCCGGTCGACGCAGTAGAATTTCGTGAAGGTGTGCGTCGACCTCCACGTAGCAGCCCTGCATATGTCCAGCAGGGGCACACCAGATAGGAACGCCGTGGTAGCTGCGATCGCTCTGGTGGAATGGGCTCTCGGACGGCCAGGCAGCGGTCGGTTTGCCAACCGGTGACAGTACATGATACAGCCGGAGAGCCATCTGGAGATGGAAGCCTTCGAGAGAGCCTTCCCCTGATTGACAGTTCCAAAGTTCACAAAGAGTTGTGACGTCTTCCGAAAACCTTTCGTGCGGTCCACGTAGAACTTCAGCGCTCTAGCTACATCCAGCGAGTGCAAAGTCCTCTCAGCCGGCGACGGGAAGAACACAGGTAACACCAAGGGTTCGTTGAGATGAAAGTCCGACGGTACCTTGGGCATGAAGGAGGGGTGCGTCCTGAGCACTACCCTCGTGTCGTGGAAAGTCAAGTACGGGGCCTTGCAGGAAAGGGCCTGGATCTCTCCCACTCGTCGTGCGGAGGTGATGGCCACGAGAAAAGCTGTTTTCCACGATAGAAACTTCAACGGGGCCGAGTGCAGAGGCTCGAACGGAGGTCCCATGAGCCTGGTCAGCACCACGTTGAGCTCCCACGCCGGGGCCGGAGCCTTCACCGGCGGGAACGATCTGAACAGTCCCTTCATGAACTCTTTCACCAGACGATGAGACCACAAGGACGTCCGGCCCGTGGTTCTGGTGTATCGGGAGATCGCAGCAAGATGAATCTTGATGGACGCGTGTGCCAGACCAGCTTTGGCCAGCGTCAGCAGGTACGGCAGTACTTGGGGAGCCGTAATCCGTAGAGGGTTAATCTTCTGTGCGTGGCACCAGACAGAGAACCTCTTCCATTTGTGTCCGTAGCATTTAAGAGTCGAGGACGCCCTGGCCTTTGCAAGAACCTCTCTGCAATCGGCCGGTATATCGTATCCTCCAAACTCTAGCGCTGCAGGAGCCAGGCCTGCAAGTTCAGCGACTTCGGGTCGTGGTGGAGGATGGCGCCTCCTTCCCTGGAGAGTAGATCCGCGTCCGCCGGCAGCTTGATTGGCGGGGACGCCGACAAGTCCAGAAGGTCCGGGAACCATATCTGCCTCGGCCACGCAGGTGCGACGAGGATCATCCTGCACCGTGACCTCTTGAGCTGGTTGACGAGCCGGATTAGCAGAGGCAAGGGAGGGAACGCGTAGAGGAACAGGCCCTCCCAGGGGAACGAGAAAGCATCGCCCATGCTCCTCGTCTGGGGAAACCTGCTGGCGAACCTCCGGCACTTGGTGTTCGTCGCCGTCGCGAACAGGTCGATCTGGGGTGTGCCCCACCGTCGGAAGAGGCGATCCACCAGATCCCGCCGTAGTTCCCACTCGTGGCACGAGCGCAGCTCCCTGCTGAGTGAGTCGGCGATGGTGTTTGAAGATCCTCACCACCTTGCCCTTGAGGGACGGAAGGAAGGACCTGAGGGCCCAAAACACTGCACGGAGCTCCAGGACGTTGATATGCAGGGACTTCTCCGTCGGGAGCCAGAGTCCCCTTGCGTGCAGATTTTCGGTGTGCGCTCCCCACCCTTCTAGGGAGGCATCCGTGGTCACAGTCACCTGGTGGGCTGGGGTCTGGAAGTCCATGCCCGCCGTCAGATGCGCGCGGGTGCCCCACCACCGTATCGCTCGTCGGAAACTCTCGTCGAGCTTGATCCTTTCCTCGAAGCTGCCCGTCATCTGGATCCAGCGCGCATCCAGGAATTCTTGCAACGGGCGCATCCGGAGCCTGCACATGGGAATGAGGTAGATGCAGGAAGACATCATCCCGAGGAGGGACTTGATGGACCTCACCTTGGCCGCGTCGGCCACCAACATCCGTTGCACCTTGCCCAAGATGGTCCTGGTCCTCTCCTCCGACGGGGAGGCCAGAAGGGACACTGTGTCGAGCCTCGCTCCCAGAAACAGTGCGACTTGCGCGGGCACCAGGTGGGATTTGGCGTAGTTCACGGAGAATCCCAGGTCCGTGAGGAGTTGGACGGTCCTTGCCGTGTGGACCACGGCGAGATCCCTCGTCTTGGCGCGGATGAGCCAGTCGTCCAGGTAGGGGTAGACGTGAATCCCCTTGCGGCGCAGCTGCGCCGCCACCGGTGCGAGGCACTTGGTGAAAACCCTGGGTGCCGACCGTAGTCCGAAGGGAAGGGCTTTGAACTGGTAATGACGCCCTTGGACCACGAATCTGAGGAATTTTCGGTGCCCCTTTAGGATGGGAATGTGGAAGTAGGCATCCTCCAAATCCAACGACGATAGGAAGTCTTCTTCCTCCAGCTGACCCAGGACGTGCTGGAGGGTGACCATCCGGAACTTCTGCGCCTTGATGAACTTGTTCAGGCGTCGCAGGTCCAGGATGGGGCGCCATCCTCCCGTCTTCTTCTTCACGAGGAAGTATCGCGAGTAGACTCAGGAGCCCCGAAGCCTCTTTGGGACGAGTTCGATGGCGCCCTTTCTGAGCATCGCCTTTACCTCCAGGAGAAGTTGAGGGACGTGAAGTTCTTTCCTGGCCACGGGGGGGACGCGCGGGCACCTTTTTTGAAATTCGAGCGCGTGGCCCCGGGCCAGGGCGTCCAGCACCCAACGGTCGGTGGAGATGGACTCCCACACGCTGACGAAGCCCGCCAGCCGGCCTCCCACCGGGGTGCTTCGGTGGGGGCCCGACCCCACGGCCGGTTCAATCCTGCTTGGACGCGGCCTTGCCGCCTTGACCTCCTTGGCGACGACGGCGGGGTCCGCTAGACTTGCCTCGTCCTCTGTAGGCCTCTTGCGACGACGAGCGGGCCGCTTGACGGTAGGAAGCGAAACCGCCGCCGGAACCTTTGGAGGCGCCCTTGCCTCCGCCGCTCCGAAAGGGCGTCCGCCGTTGCTGCAGTACTCCAAGGGCCCGGGCCGTCTCAGTATCCGCCTTGATGGCCTGAAGGGAATCGTCCACTGTCTTCCCAAACAGGTTGTTCCCGTCGAAGGGCATGTCCAGGACCCTGGTCTGGACGTCCTGCCGAAAGTCCGTAGCCTTGAGCCATCCACGACGTCGAAGGCAAACGCCGTTGCCCAGCTGGCGGAACCCAGTGTCGGCGATGTCCGTCGCCACGGTGATGGCGTGGTCCGAAGCCACCTCACCTTCCTGCAGGATCTCAAGGGCCTCCGCCCTCTTGTCGTCCGGCAGAAAATCCAGCAGGGGAGCTATCTTGTACCAGAGCTCCCTGTCGTAGCGGGCCACGATAGCCAAGGCGTTGGCCGCTTTAATCGTCGTCGCCGCCGACGAGATGACTCTACGTCCCATAGCATCCAATTTCTTTCCCTCGCCGTCCGGCGGGGAAGTCGACGTGGAGGCCGCACCCCCCCCCCGCTTTCTTCCTGGCTGCCGCGGAGACGACGGAGTCCGGGGTAGGCTGCGCCCGGAGGCATAGGGGGGCCGAGTCCGGGACCCGGTACTTTTTCTCGTACCGGTCTCTTTTCGCTGGCGTCGTGGAAGGGTTCTTGAGGAGGGAAAGGCCCTCATCCCAAATGTCGTCCAACAGAGGCACTGCGAGGACCGTCTTCCTCTTGGCCTCGCGCCGTTGGTAAAGGAAGCCTTCCTTTTTCTTCTCCTCAGGGCAGAGTTGGAAAAGCTCGGATGCCCTGGCGATCATTGAGTGGAACGATCCAATCTCGTCGGGCGGAGAAGCCCTGGTGGGAGGCGACGACGGAAAATCCTCGTCGTATGCCTCGTCGTCCGTACCCGTCGCTGCCGTGTCAGTCCCCGTATCATCCCCTCGGGTGGACGGGGAGGAGGGCTGGACGGGGCGCGACGGTTGAAAAGGAGGTGGTGGATGGATCCTTCTTTTCTTGGTAGGGGGAACACCAGAAGGTCCCGGTTCTGGATCCCCCGACGGGAGAGGTTCCTCCGTCGGTAACGGTAGTCTCGTCCTTATCTCGGAGCATAGGGACTGTATAGCCAACAAAATGGCCGCTGAGTTGTCTTGCGGCGCTGGCAGAGGGGAATCCGACGGGCGAGCAGGGGCCCCGTCGGTATCCTCGACGATGTCGTCGTCGTCACCTGCGTCGGGGCCCATTCCGACGGGCTGGTCTTGTTCCACGCCTAGGCCGTGGCTTAAGACCTCGATCAGCTCCTCTTCTGAGGTTGAGGCCGAATCTACGACGACGCCCTGCCCCCCCTTCTTCTTCCCCACGGAGGGTTTCACGGGGGTCCTATCGATGGGCACAAAAGAAGACTCCCTCCGAGGAGGCAGGGAGATTCTGGGCCCCGAGGTCGCCACCACTGGTGCAGCCTCCACAGGCTGGGCCAGGGCCGCCGCGACCGTTTCGATAGAGGGCTTGGTCGGATGGATCAAGGCCTTCACCACCTTAGGTGCGCTCACCGCCTTATCCTTGAGGGAGGGGGCCCTGCCACGCTCCTCCTCTGCCTTAGAGCTCGACCGGGGCCTCTCCAGGAGCTTCGCCGGGTGCTCGGCCTTCCTCTTACCCGACCCAGAGCGTTGGCTCGTGGTTGATGGTGCAGGGGAGGGTGCGCCCTGCCTGGCGCCCGTAGAGCCCGACCGTTCGGCGCTCCCGGTGCCAGCGGACTCGCGGTGCTTGGCCTTATGTTGGGCCCCCGTCGCCGGGGCTCCCTCAAAGGTCTTAGAAGACCGCTCGGATTTCTTCTTCTTCTCGCCAGACGGGCTCTTACCCTCCAGCCAGTTGGCGAGACGTTGATGGCGGTCCTTCATGGTCCGTTCCGACATGTTGCCGCAAAACGCACAGTCCTTCTCCACGTGCGTCTTGTCCTCATGAAGGCAGTAAAGGCAGAAAGAGTGTTCGTCCTCCTTGAAGACGTTCTGCAGGTGGCATCCAGGGCAGACCCTGAACAGCTTTCCGGGCGTCGAGCTTCCCTTCTCCTGGGCCATCTCCGAGACCGGGCCTGAGAAGCTTCTGGAGTCCTCCGAAGTGTAGCTCGACGAAATCTTCACCCTTGAGGGGCACAGATGAATCCGACACGGGTCCCCGTTGATCGGATGTAGGATCGGTGGAGCTTGAGGCTCTTTTGACCGAAAGAATCGAAGTTTTTGTGAAAAAGCGCGAAAAAATAGCACTAACGCTCGAGAGCAATAGCACGAGGATCCCCACACATGAACGTGCGGTAAAAATCTGAAGATGGCTGCCAGAGGCGGTGCTTAGGTAGAGGGCAGTCATTGGCTGTGGTCAGTATGACGCAGAGACCAGTGATTGGTTATTACTACGAAAGACAGATCAGAAACGAAACTGATACTGGTTTTTTCTTTACCGAGGATTCCCAGCCTGACGACGGGGAATATTCATGAGCATGTGAATCCATGCCAGACCCCATGCTGGAGAAACCTCTACCACCCACATCCACCGCGATAATAGACTTCCTTCTTGGTACAAATCCTCTCAACAAGGGTGCATCCACAATACACTTCTTCACAACATCAACACTCCTTTCATGTTTTTCACACCAAGTAAATTTTGCGTTTCTCTTCATAAGTTCTTCCAAAGGCTGAGTAATCTCTGCAAAACGTTCCACACATTTACTACAATACTCTGCTAGTCCCAAAACTGAGTGCAATTTCTCTTTGTTACGGGGATAGGGTGCTTCTCAATAGCTTGCATTGCCTTAAACTTGGGCTTATATAGACCTTTGGATAGTGTATGACCTAGGTAATCCACCCCACTACACAAAAATGTACACTTATTACATTCCACAGTTAGTCCTCTTGACTCCAATCTCTTCATAACTCCACACAACCTTTCACCATATTCTCCACACACTAAGATATCATCCTGGAACACATACACCCCAGACAAATCCCCCAGTAGATGGGTCATAACAGTGTGAAACACAGCGGCCACTGAGGCCAACCCAAAAGGCATTGTAACATATCTGTACATTCCGGATGGTGTGATAAATGTAGTATACTTCATAGAGTCTTTGTGTAGCTGTACTTAATGATACGCTGCAGTAAGATCAATAGTGGAAAAAATATCCGCCCCAGCAACCAGGTTCAACATTTCTGAAATCACTAGCAAGGGATACTTTTCCACCACAATAGCCTTATTCAATTATCTCAAATCCATACAGATTCTCACCTTTCCCATTGGGTTTTCTGACAACTACAATCTGAAAACCCCTTTCGGTAGCATCCACTTCCTATATCACTCTCTCTTCTCCTTGTTTAACCAGTGTAATTTCTTTTTCACATCATCCCTCAAGACTATAGGGATATGTCTGACAGCATGTGACATGGGTTTAGCTCCATCCTTGAGTACAATCTTGTGTTTGTACCCCACCAGCTTACCAATACCTCACTTAAATACATTTGGGAATAAAACGTTCTCCTTACCCCTGACATATTTGGAAATCTCCCCCTCACAATTGGTTTTAACAATGGAAACTGGTTCTTCACAAACCGGATTAAGTTTGATTTTCAATTTAGCCTGGTCCTTCTAACCTAACACATTCACACCTTTAAGTGCTACATAGACTTTAACTTCAGCTAATCTGCCTTTAAATTCAACTAAGGCAAACCTTTACCCCAACATCATCACCTCGCCTTCAAAAGCTCCAGGATTGCTCTCAGATTTGGATTCTCAGAGGCGTTTTTGGCACCTTTTTTGTGAATAGTTTTAAGTAGTTGAGAAGATCATTACATTGTTTGATGCCATAATGCAATTGGGAGTATAATTTACACTTGTTGTTATCAATTGTTTTGGGCCAATCGAATAACCAACATTAGGTCCTCTTTTGTTGCAATTATTTTGCCCAAGAACTCCATGCACAGAAGAACAAGTTCCTTACCTCTGGTAACATTCTTTCGACTGGATGTTCCTCCCACGTATTCCTCATCTTTGATATATGATATCTAGCTTCAGCTGCTTCGGAATGTCTTTTTCGGCAGAAGGTGCTGTGCGTCGATGCAGTCGACTAGATGTCCCTCGAGGGCCTCCGTCTCGAGGATGATATCATCAAAGGCATAGATAGCACGCACAGCGCCCGTTGGCTTCAGTTCTGTTTTTCATACAGTAGAAACTACCCGCTTAACCACGGGTTTGACCGCACTCATCTTTGAAAGAGCGAAAGCTGTAATAGCATGGGAAATTCTACTGTGGGGTAGGCTGGGAGGAACATCCAGTCGAAAGAACGTTACCAGGGGTAAGTAACCTGTTCTTCGAATGGATTGTGCCCTCCCACGTATTCCTCATCTTTGTTAGACTTCCAAAGCAGTATTTAATTCGGTGGGGGGCAGGGGGAGTCAGAATTTTAGTTTTCAATGGTTTTCATGAACTGAATGGAGAACAGCTTTACCAAAGCTTCCATCCTGACCGTGGGAAGACTCAAGGCAGTAATGTTTTGTTAACGTGTGAATAATAGACCAGGTCGCTGCCTCACAAATATTTTTGATCGGTACGCCACTTTGCAGGGCTGTAGAGATAGCCATGCCCCTGGCGGAATGGGCTCTTAATCCTTCCGGAAGATCCTTGCCCGGCAGTCTGTAGCATTCCGAAATTGCCAGAATGATCCGCCTGGATAAAGTCTGTTTTATAACAACCTGACCCAGTTTGTGACCTTTATAGCCTATAAAAAGCTGATTGTCAATACAAAGTTTTGATAGTCTTGATATGTAAAAGCTCAGAGCTCTGTGTGGATCCAATCTATGTAATCTCTCCTCTTCCTTGCCAGGATGAGGAGGAGGATAGAATGTGGGTAAAACAAAGTTCTGTCCTACATGAAAATCTGAAATAATCTTAAATAAAAATGAAGGTTTAACCCTCAGAACAACCCTATCTTTATGGACGATAGTAAAGGGTGGCTTGGGTGACAGTGCCTGCAATTCACTCACTCTACAAGCTGAAGTTAATGCCACAAAAAGAAAGGTTTTAAATGTTAACAACCGGTTCAAAGGGTGCACACATTAGACATTTTAGTACCAGATTAAGGTCCCAAACTGGAACCTGGAAAGGTGATGGGGGGAGGGGACACATTGGTGAGCCCCTTTAGAAATTGTGTCACCAGTGAAATTTTGAAATATGGACATTCTTCTGACGAGTGCTTAAAGATAGATAGCGCCGCCAAATAGCCCTTAATAGTTCCAACCTGGAGCCCCAGGATAGTAGAAAGGATAATACCTCCATTGTTTTACACAGAAAAGGGTCTACATTCTTGTCTTTGCACCAGTTGCAGAATTATTGCCAACAGCAACGGTACAAGGTCTTTGTTGCTGGCCTCCTGGCCGAAAGCTTAATCTCCATAACGTTATCCGGGATGTCCTAATCCTTGCATCTCAGCCTCTCAGAAACCATGCATGAAGGCTGAATGTTTTGACCTCTAGATGGAGAACCCGACCCTCCTCTTGCGAGAGAAGGGCCTTGCTTTGTGGAAGATATATCGGAGGGCAAATGGACATGTAGAGAAGCTCTAGGTACCACGTCCTCCTGGCCCAATCCTGGGGAATTAGGATCATGTGTTAACAGAACTTTCTCAACCTCCTGATGATATGAGGAATGACGGGGACTGGAGGAAACGCGTACAGGAGTGGAATCTCGAGTCCACTATCAACATGTCTCGTAGAGCTCCTCTCGCAGGACATTCCCTGGAGCAGTACAGTTCTCACTACGGTTGACACTGGTTGCGGACAGATCCACAAGATGTTTCGGCTGCCTGAGCTAGTTCCTACTCGTGGGACACTGTGCTCTGCCTGCTCAGAGCATCTGCTGCTATGTTCTCTTCTCCGGCTAGGTGAACTGCCCTTAGAGAGATTCCTTCTTGAATTGCCCAGTGTCAGAGCCGTGTTGCCCCTCTGCACAGTGGTAGTGACCCTAAACCCCCTCTCATTTTGAGGTAGTACATGGCCACTGTGTTGTCCGTCATTAACAGGACATTCTTTCCCCGTACAGAGGGCAGAAAGGTTTTCAGTGCTAATCTGATTGCCCTCAGCTCCAAAAGATTGATATGTAGTTTTGACTCCGATGGAGACCAATGACCGCTGATTGTCAGATCGTTGGTGTGGGCTCCCAACCCCGTGAGTGAGGCGTCCGTCACTACTATGATCTCCGGCCATGGTTGCCAAAAAGGTTCTCCCTTCAGAACGTTGTCCCTGCAGGTCCACCACAGGAGATCCCGTGAAACCCTGCTTGGAACCTGAAGTAGGCCTGACATGTTTCATGAGAACTGGGACCATTGTGTTCTGAGGGCCCATTGAAGGGATCTCATTCTCAGGCAGGCCTCTGGCACCAGAAAAGTGCAGGCTGCCATGAGAACGAGCAATGTCAAAAAATCGTAGGGCGGGTGACGCTAGGCACTCTCAAACTTGGAGACCATCTGCAGAATGTCTAGAGCCCTCACCTCGGGTGGCAAGCTTTTTCCAAAGGTTGTATCCAGTACAGCTCTGATGAACTAGAACTTCCGAAAAGGTGGCATAAGGGACTTCTTGTAATTGAGCTAAAAGCCCAATCTGTGAAGAGAGTGGCAGGCCATACTGAGATGATGCAGAACTTGCTCGTGAGAATACGCCATCATCCAGGTAAGGGTAGACGTGAATCTCCCCTCTTCTCAGACTCACTGCCGCCCCCGCCATCAATTTGGTGAAAACACTCAGGGCTGAGCTTAGTCCGAATGGCAGAACTCGAAACTGATAATGAGAACTGCCAACAGCGAACCTCGGGTATTTTCTGTACTTGAGATGGATTGGCACATGAAAATAAGCATCCTGAAGGTAAAATGACACCATCCAATCCTGGAGTTGGAGGGCCTGAAGGATCTGAGAAAGTGTGACCATCTTGAACTTATCCTTCCTGAGGAGCTTGTTCAAATATCTCAAGTCCAAGATGGGTCTCAGTCCTCCGTCATTCTTAGGTATTAGGAAATGTTTTAGTTACTTACCTGTAAATGTATTTCTCCAGCGTTGGTATCGTTCATAGATTCAGATGCTTGAATATTCCCCGTCGTCAGACTGGGAATCCTCAGTGATAAAAATAATTATTAAAATATTTTAATATACATACATTATTCATAGAGAATGCATGTAAATACCCCATTGTGGCCTATGAGCCATTCTATTGTGTATCCTTTCATAGATTACTAAGGAAACAGACTCAAAATCTTCTTCAATACCGAAACAGACATGGGATCTGTTACCGCAGATGACGGAACATTAGAATTTTGCGCAAAGAGTAATTTTGATCCCTACATTCAGAATTCAATGCTTAACCTATTTGAAAAAACAGTGATTTCGGACCTGGAGAAGATCAACTTCCGGAAAACATTGCCCACTTAATGTAAAAAAATGTCAGCAGGACCATATTGAATCACTAGCCAAGGACGAGGAACTGACCATCAAACCTGCTGACAAGGGAGGTGCAATCGTAGTGATGGACACTGAGAACTGGAACTCTTGAATGAAGAGAATACTTGCACCAAACTAGACAATGATCCTATCCACAAAACGAGTGAATTTTTGAGAAATCCTTATCCCATCACCCCTGTTTTCTATGGCCTCTTGAAGATTCATAAGAACCTGATTAATCCTCCTATGAGACCAATAGCAGCTGGCACAGACAACATTTCTGATCCTCTGGAAGTCCACGTCGACAGATCTTTACAACAACTGGTACAAGAGACTCCTACATATCTTTGTGACACAATGGATTTTTTGACCTGCATTAATGATATCTCAGCACTGACTGCATCATCTTCAGTATGGACATATGTAGCCTTTTCACATCAATCCCGCATGAGGAAGGCATTAGAGCAGTCGAATGGCTCCTTTCGAACTCAACAACCACTAGAGGCCACAGTCAACTGATTCCGAAACTCTTAGATCTCATACTGTACAACAGTTATTTCAGATTCCAAGGAAAATATTACTTGCAAACCACAGGAACATCTATGGGTTCATCGATGGCCCGAGTCTATGCTAACACGTTTATGTATAGGTTTGAACACTGTTATGTATTTGACCTTTTCGGCATCTGGTGTGGGATCCAAGAAGAACTGGACTCTTTCTTTAACTACCTCAATTCAGTACACAATCACACCAAATTTACTATGGAAGTGGATCATTACACTTCCTGGGTGTCAGCTTAGAAATTGAAAACAATCAGATCAAAACATCCCCTTACCATAAACCAACGGATGTTAACAACCTATTACATTTCACAAGCTCTCACCCTAAATCAATGCTCAAAAGCCTTCCTTTCAGCCAAATTTTAAGACTCAAACGGATTACCTCCGACCCTGCTGGACTAGACACAGAATGCTCTAAATTAATGGAGAAATTTGAGACAAGGGGATACCCTGTCATAGTATTACAGGAAGCTAAACAAAGATCAGACTTGATCAGTAAAGAACATCTACTGACTCCGAGGTCGAAGAAGAATGCACCACCTTTAGTATATATCTCAAAGTACTCCAGACAGAGTTTCCAGGAGGGCAAAGCTATATGAAAACATTGGAACATCCTACAGAATGACCTTCTATTACATGAGCTATTCCCCAAACCACCGATGATGGCATTTAAACGTGGACAGATTTGCTGCTACCAACTTGTAAAAGCTGAAAGTCCACCTTTAGATGAACAACTCGTGCTCAAGGCAAGAAGGGCTGGCACATTCCCATGCCTATGTTGCACACATTGTAACAATGTAACTAAGGGTGACACAATCTCCCATCCCCACACAGGGAAGAAGATCAAGTTGAGAGACTTTACAACATGCATGACCACAGGAGTCAAATACGCTATCAAATGCCCCTGCTGGAAACTTTATGTGGGTCAAACCACAAGAGCAATCAAAGACAGAGTGACCGAACATAAATCTACCATCAGGTGGAAAAACAACAAATCACCCCTCGCAAGACACTTCCTGGGGAATAGCCACACTGTGGCACAATTAAAGTTTCAAGTCCTAGAGATAGTGAAAAAATCCTCTAGAAGTGGAAATTATCAAGCGATTTTGTCTCGCCGGAAAAAAATTAGGATTCATTACCTTGAAACCCTGTTCCCCAGAGGGCTCAATGATGAATTCTCATTGAAATGCTTCATATTACTTGGGTTTCTACATGTTTGATACATAGTAATGGGGAACGGATGAGCTGCTATCTGCCTCCACGACTGTACATTCCCCATTGAGCTATTCTCAGAATAAGGTTTTCAGACATAGTTGATTCCTAATGATGTTTTCACATTCCAGATCTGCCATATTCACAATATGTTCACCAGTATGTTTAGGCCACCCATACAGAATACACGAATGGGGAATAACCCTAGAAGATTTGTTGTATGCAGCATTGACTCTAGTATTGACCTCCGAACACTGTAGAATGTTTGACTTATGATTTCACTTGACAATTAAATTCCTACCTGTAGCATTTGTAGATGTGTGTGACATCTGATAATATGTAAATCCGATATCACATGAGCCACACGTCTTTGGCTATCCTAATCATTTTTCTAACAATACAATTGCCTGTCATTCACGGTTCGCTCCACCCTCCGCTCATTTGCCAGAGCGCCGTCTCTTTTCCAATATACCCAATTCACAACATGATGTGCCCATCACGATTGGAGAATTTTCTGTTGGTCACTCAGACTAGCTAAACATGGCGGCCCTTGTGGTTTGCTGGTTGAGCCGTGCCTAAAACCAGAATAGTCCTTTGTTAATTTCCATATTTCTGTGAGTCACATCACTGCTCACGCAAGGGGCGTATACCAGCTCTTTAGCGTTCAGTAAGCCATCCGCACTGCAGAGATGAATCGCCTTTTCCCGTTATGTTTTCTTTTTTTTCTTTTTGTTTTCCGGTTTATATCTTATTGTAATGTGGGCTCACGTTTTCCCTACAGCCCTCGGCCATTATACGGCTATTCAGGTGTGTGACTCCAGATTGAACAGCGCCACTCTACATACCCACCCGTATATGCACTGTATTATTCACACTCTGGTGAGTTACCAGTTTAGGATTTTCCTTTTTTACTGCACGTACTCCGGGTGTCTTCTTCAATTATGCCCATTTCATTACAGGTCCAGCCAGTCACCGTAGACCACTTGACCGATGGCTCCTCCTTCTAGGAATCTTGAATATATGGACGTTTGGGACCTCTTTTACACTAAGCTCGCTGAGCTATACTGATGAAGATTTATGCTCATCCTTTTTACTTTGGTGAGTGCTACGCCTTACATCCGTCCCGTCCCTGCATCTCAATGTTCTGCTCAACTTTCCAGTGCTATGCTGACGACACCCAACTCATTTTCAGGCTTCCTTCAGCCTCCTCCCCTCCTTCCCTCATCTCAGATTGTCTAATCGCCATTCAAAATTGGTGTGCCGCCAATGATCTATGTCTAAATGCCAACAAGACTGAGATCCTCCTTATTGGTACACCATCTCCATCCTTTCCTCTCACTCCCTGGTCCGGCCTCCCTTGGCCCTCCTCCCACCCCCACTTGGGCGGCTAAGAACCTTGGGGTTATCTTTGACTCTACACTTTCCTTCTCCGCACACATCTCTGATGTCGCCAAAAAATCAAACTTTTTACTTCACCTCCTTAGAGGTACTCTACCTTTCCTCTCCTTCCCTCAAAAGCACACTGTCGTCCAAGCTCTGGTACAGCCTCTTCCTAAATCTACCTGCCTCCACTGTCCGCCCTCTAAGGACTGAGACTTGTCCTTGGCCTCAAGCCCTGGGATCGTATCTCTCCAGCCTTGTAATCCCTTCATTGGCTCCCAGTGGATGCAAGGATTAAATTTAAAAACCTCTGCATTGTCCACAAGGCTTTCTGGGGCCTGGGTCCAAAATACCTTCAACTATCCCTCCGTAAATATCTCCCATCTCGAGCCCTTCGCTCCTCTACATCTAACTCCCTCAGGGTTAGTCGTTTTGCAACAAAAACGAGCTGGGGGTAGATCCCTGTCTGCGGCTGGTGCCTCCCTTTGGAACAGCCTCCCGGCCACCTTGAAACTTGAGTAAAAACATCTTTGGTTCCAGAAACCTCTCAAGACCTTCCTCTTTGCCTCTGCCTTTGTCCCCTTCTCCCCTGTTGACCTGTTTCTTCTCATAGCATAGTGCACCTGGCCACCCTCTGTTCTTTCGGGCCCAGGTATCTGCTCACCCTGCCACCCTCCTGAACTACCTCCAGGCCACCATCTGCACTAGGGTTCTGTATCTGTACCCATACAGTCGTTTCTTCTGCACTTATCAGATATACCTTTCTGACATTCACCTGCCACTTGCTGGCTGCACTACCATGGTTTAAAGCCCTTATTTATTATTTATTCTATGTAATATTTATTTATGTTTTCTCTCCTCTGCTTCGCACTTTCCACTCCCCCCCCCCCTTCCTTGCACTTTTCCCCAATTTTCCTTTCCCATGCACTTGCGCTTTCTTAAATGTCACTGGGCCTAGTAAGATCGCTGTTTTTTTTCTGTTTTTTCTCTCCCTTGTTCCCCTCCCTTTTTGCCTGGTCACTCTCTGAAACACTTTTTTACGAGTGCGATATAAATAAAATATCATTTAATTTCCTACCCCACCCCATCCAGGTCCATTCACTTTGATTAATAACCCAACTGAGAAAGCCCAAACATTTTTAGTCTTTTTTATTCAACCATATTGACAGCTGTGACCTAGACTCCTACCCAGTTCAGTTACACAGAATCCCTCCTAGTTTTTAAGACATATGTGTCAGTGATTTCGGATAACTAACTAGACTGTTAAATAGGAACAGCAGTGACATATGAACATGTAAATAATGGAATGTTATGTTGAGTAACTTTGTGACTACTGATATCAAATTGACTAAACTTTGGGATTCAGCGTTTTTTATCTCCCTTTTTCATTTCTAATTCACAGTTCAGAACTTTCATCCGGATCTTGAAGAAGAGAATGTTTTTTATCAAAAAACGTCAGCCAATTTTTAAGTTGAACTGTACTTTCCCTGACCTATATGCTTTTCTTATTTTTTTACTAATAAATACATCTCTATACCAAAGTTATATTAACAACTGTTTCTCTTTGAACTAGCAAACTAATCTACAATGTACTAACACATTTTCATTTACTAATGATTTAACCGTCTATTGACGGGATTGTAAGGTGTGCAGGGGACGGGAGGGTTCCATCTACTGTACGGATCATCTTCTCTTTGTACAGTTGTATTGTGTTGGCTCTGTGCCAGGGCCACTTTTCCTCCCCTGCACCTAAAATATACTAAATATTTGATCTGTGAGCATTTATTTAACAATAGCAACTCAGCTAATTCAGGTGTGCTCCTCCTAACCTTTCGCTTGTTGTTCAAGAATACCACATGAAGAAATGTCAAAAACAAAAGATGGTTTATGCGCGTTATGAATGTTTGAAGTGTACATAGAGTTAACTAGACAGTATGCCATTAGAAGTTTGGGTATCATAGGGTTTTCTTTAGGGGCCAGGGGAGAATACCGTGTCTCGTCTGATGGAGTCATTCCTTCTCGCTGGTAGTTATCCCCTCCCAACTGATCCTTCCTCATATAACCAGCCCCAGGGTCAGGATCAGGTAGCGGCTGCCGTCCCCTGGCCACATGGGAGGAGGTCACAGCCAGGGAATGGGTGATGACTCCAATGGATTCATAAAAATTCCTTCAGCCCTATTGTAATAACTCAAATTTCCAGATTAGTGTGCATAAATCTAGCCATGGGTTCAATAGAAAGGCCAAACAGAAGCGTAGACAGGGTGCATCCCTGCCTCATTGCTTTAGTGATTAACAATGGACCATGCCCTCACCCATTGATCACAATTGAAGTAGTAGGCCCTTAATAATTAGCCATGACCATTTTTATAAAGGCAGGGCCAAATCAAACCGCCTACAAGGTACCCTTCAAGTAAGGCCTGTCGACCCGGTCAAAAGCCTTTGCTGCATCCAGTGAGACCACCCCCAGAGCCAGACGCTGAGTTTCTGCCATGTCAATTAAATTCACTACGCATCTAACATTATCGAATGTGGTCCTGTGAGCAATGAACCTTGTCTGATCAGTGTCCACCAAAGTCGAAATGACCTTAGTCAAACTGGAGGCAAGTATCTTTGAATATATTTTGGCATCCACATTCATCAACGTTATTGGCCTACATAATGCCCATTCACCTGGGTTTTACTTGATTTTAATAATTGAATGGTGGCAGAGTTGGCCATAGACAGTGTAACCACCCCCAAAAAATAGGAATTAAAGGTGGACACCATATGGTGCATCAGGTGGGATTTGAACATTTTATTAAATAATGCAGTAAAACCGATGGGTGCTGGCATCTTATGTTTCAGTGAAACAATTTCTTCTTCTATTAATATAGGCCCATCAAGTAATGCACGATCCAACCAAGATATATGTGGTAAATCGGCCAGAATTGTGTGAGAGCAGAATAATTCCTGCGTCATCAAGTCCTTGAAAAATTGCTGCACCACCTCCTCTTTAGCATCTTCTTCACGATACAACATACCCTTGACATCTCTCAGGCCTACTATATTGTTTTGTGTTTGTTCCTTCCTAAGCTTCGGCACTCGTAGTCTGTTTTCCCATGGACATATTAAAGGGCCTAGTTTTAAATACAGTGTGGGCCGTACCATAAATTAACAGGTGCTTCAGTTGTGCACAAGCTATTTGAAGATCTCTGGAAGATTTCCGTGACCCTGTGCGTTTATGCTCATTTTCACATACCTGGACCTCCCCCTCTAACTTTTTTTCTATGGTTCCTGCAAGGTTTTGTAAATGCTGCTCTATGCGTGGTAAACTCCCCCCTAATCAACGCTTTCATTGCATCCCAAAGTAGCCCCTCCCTAGAGTTTTCAACAAAATAGACTTCTATAACTGAAGCAATCTCCTGTTTCATAACAGGGTCCCTTACGACTGGATCGTACAATTTCCATTTGGAAAGAATGGGTTTAAGTCCTGACACCACCAGCTCACTTGTTACCAGTGCATTATCAGATAACACATGGTGGCCTATGGCAACATCAGACAGGCATGGAAACAGGGTGGAAGAAATCAAAAGCGGATCTATCCCTGGCAAAACTCTTGTGTACATGTGAGAAGTGTGTATAATCGGTGGACCTTCAAGTAGGAGCTGCCATATGTCAACTACATGCAGTCCCCAAAGTACTTTCGCCTGGGATAATGCATTCCTAAAATCTAGCGGTGTAGGCCGATGTGATTTGTCCCAGTTCAGGTTACAAACTATGTCAGACATCAAAGGTTTTTACTGTTCTTTTAAACCCATGCTTCATCTTCTGAAGAGTTGCCGTGACTGTTCAACCATACTAATACTTGGAAAGTCAAGAAAACTCTGAGGAAAACATCTTGTAAACCAGGATAAATGTATACATACGGGCCATGGAAATAAGGTTTACACAAATCCATCTCTTGCCATTTAGAAAAAGAAGGATCCCCAGAAAATAAAGAAACAAGCAAAAGCTTAATGAAAGCAAATGCTCACTGAAAAAAACCTATTTTTTTTTTACTACTTTTGCACCTACCCTATACCTCTTTCAGCCTATGATGAGCATATTCCTTACCTTAATGCGGTGGTCTTCCTTATCCACAATAGTTGCCACCCTTATTAACATAGGGTTCCTCTTGTCCACCACTTCTAGCTTCATATTCATGAGGAAACCATGGGGTGAGCGCTGTGTGGAATACAGAAAGGAAAATACTTGAATTTTCACCTTTTTCGGCTGGAGACCCATAGAAAACAGTGTGTTGCTTAAGAGTATACTTTGCAGTTATTTCTTGGTTTGGTTTTGATCATTTAGGATGTGGTCAACTATAGCATATATATATGTATATACATATGTATAGTACAGAAAAGATACAAATGTGATAAAGTGAATAGAATAAAATGAGAACATAAAGATATGGAATGTCAAATGGTTTCCATTTACTAATTTGCTGATATTACACCTCAACTCCAATTAATCTATCACATCAATTCAGACAATGTGCCCAAATTATATTGAATATTATGTGTAGGCATTTCATTCCAAATCCACATCACTAAGTAGTGCTAAAATGGATTTACAAAATAAACCGTGGGGGGAGGGGTGATATGGGTTATCACTATATGCAGATGACATGTTGCTATATCTGAAATACCCAGAAGAAGAACAAGTTACTTCTTACCTTGTAACGTTCTTTCGACGGGATGTTCCTCCGACGTAATCCTCATCTTAGATATCTCCTTCCAGCTCTGCTGGCCTGGGAAAAAATTTTCTCTCTAGAGGGCGCTGCGCGTCGACGTCCTCCGAGTCGATGTCCCTCGACAGCCGCTGTATCGACGTCGACGTCATCCTGCCTATAAAAACCGCGCGCAGCGTCCGTTGCTCAGTTCCGTTTTGTAGCCCACAATAATACTTTCTGGACTAAACTAATCACCCTGAAGGAGCGTAAGCTGCAACAACAAGGGAAGTAGAACTGCGGGGATGGATGGGAGGGTCGATGAGGAATACGTCGGAGGAACATCCCGTCGAAAGAACGTTACAAGGTAAGAAGTAACTTGTTCT
The DNA here is from genome assembly GCF_040938575.1 of Ambystoma mexicanum. Taxonomy (NCBI): domain Eukaryota; kingdom Metazoa; phylum Chordata; class Amphibia; order Caudata; family Ambystomatidae; genus Ambystoma; species Ambystoma mexicanum. Next base: position 265,257,105 of record NC_090934.1, read on the forward strand.
TCGAAGGGATTGTGTCCTCCGACGTATTCCTCATCTTAGATAGGCTCCCATAGCAGTATTCTATTATTGGAGGAGGGAGTACTGACTTCACGCTGTCTTCTATTGATGAATAGAATGCAGTACAGCCCTTCCAAACCTAGTCTCTTGACTGGAGGAGGAATCCAAATTGTAAAAACGTGTAAAGGTATGGACAGACGACCATGTAGCGGCCGCACAGATGTCTTTAACCGGCACGCCTCTTTTGAGGGCCGATGAAGCTGCAATACCTCTGGTCGAATGAGCCCTAAGGTTTTGAGGGGGCTCTTTCCCTGCCAGTTTATAACATTCCAGAATGGTTAGAATGATCGATCTGGAAATGGTCTGCTTAGTTATTGGTAACCCCAGCTTGTGACCTGCGTAACCTACAAACAGCTGGTCTGCCTGTCTTATCCTGGCTAGTCTACTGATGTAAAAACTTAAAGCCCTCCTAGGGTCTAGCCTGTGTAACCTCTCTTCCTCTTTCCCCGGGTGAGGAGGAGGATAGAAAGATGGTAGGGTAATCTTCTGAGTGATATGGAATTCAGAAACCACCTTTGGGAGGAAATTAGGCTTCACTTGCAGGACAACTTTGTCTTTGTGAAATATTGTGTGAGGGGGTTTACAAGAAAGAGCTTGTAATTCGCTCACCCTTCTAGCAGATGTAAGTGCTATTAATAAAACAGTTTTAAGGGTAAGGAATCTTAACGAACAAGAATGGAGAGGTTCGAAAGGTGTGCCCATCAGGAAAGTTAGTACTAAGTTTAAATCCCATAGGGGAACTTGGAATGGTCTTGGGGGATAAACATTGGTTAACCCCTTTAAAAACTGTATAACCAAGGGTAATTTGAAATAGGATGGTTCTTCCGCAGTGCGCTTAAAGATGGATAGCGCTGCGAGATAGCCCTTAATGGTGCCAACTTGAAGGCCTGAATTTGCCAAATATAGTAGGAAGGACAAAACCATTGGTGTACCACATGAAAAAGGGTCGATATTCTGTTCTCTACACCAGCTGCAAAATCTGTTCCAACGGCAGCGGTATAAAGACTTTGTTGCTGGCCTCCTTGCCGAAAGCAACACCTCCATAACATCATCAGGGAGGTCCCAATCCTTGTACCTCAGCCTTTCAGAAGCCAAGCGTGAAGGTTGAGGGTTTTGATGTCTGGATGGAGAACCTGACCTCCCTTCTGTGAGAGTAGGTTCTCTCTGAGTGGAAGTCGAATTGGAGGGCAGATGGACAAGTCTAGAAGGTCCGGGTACCACGTTCTCCTGGCCTAATCCGGGGCAATTAGGATCATGGTTCTCCGGAATCTTCTCAACCTCCTGATCATTTGAGGAATGACAGGGACCGGTGGGAACGCGTACAGAAGCGGAAACTCCCAGTCCACTATGAACACGTCTCCCAGAGCTCCTCTCGTGGCAAATTCCCTTGAGCAGAACAGGTCGCATTTCCTGTTTAGGCTGGTGGCGAACAGATCTACCTGAGGGGTTCCCCAAAGGGCGAAGATCTCTTGAAGGACTTCCTGAGCTAGTTCCCACTCGTGGGAGACTGTGCTCTGCCTGCTCAGAGCGTCCGCTGTCAAGTTCTTCTCTCTGGCTAGGTGAACTGCCGATAGAGAGATTCCTTCTTGGATTGCCCAAAACCAGAGCTGCATCGCCTCTCTGCACAGGGGTAGTGATCCTACGCCTCCTCTTTTGTTGAGGTAATGCATGGCCACCGTGTTGTCCGTCATTATCAGGACGTTCTTCCCTTGTACAGCTGGCAGGAACGCCTTCAGCGCAAGTCTGATGGCTCTCAGCTCTAACAGGTTGATATGTAGTCTGGACTTCGATGGAGACCAACGACCGCTGATGGTCAAGTCGTTGGCGTGGGCTCCCCACCCCGTGAGTGAGGCATCCGTGACTACTGTTATCTCCGGCCAGGGTTGCCAAAACTGTTCTCCTTTCAGAATGTTCTCCTGACAGGCCCACCACCGAAGGTCTCGAGCTACTCTGTCGGGAACCTGAAGAAGATCTGTCATTCTCCCTGAGAATTGTGACCACTGAGTCCTCAGTGCCCACTGGAGGGATCTCATTCTCAAGCGAGCCTCTGGCACTAGGAAAATGCAGAATGCCATGAGGCCTAAAAACCTCAAAAAGTCGAAGGGCATGTTGGAACTTGGTAACCATCTGTAGAATATCTTGAGCCCTCACCTCTGATGGCGAGGCTTTTCCCAGGGAAGTGTCCAGGATCGATCCAATGAACTGGAGTCTCTGCGATGGTATCATTTGTGACTTCTTTAAATTGAGGGAGAAGCCCAGTCTGTGAAGGAAGTGGCACACGTGATATAGCTGGATCTGAGCTTGTTCTGAAGAAACAGCCCTGATCAACCAATCGTCCAGGTAGGGGTAGACGTGAATCCCTTCCCTCCTTAGACTTGCAGCCACTACCGACATTAACTTGGTGAAGACCCTCGGGGCGGAGGTCAGCCCAAATGGCAGCACTCGAAATTGATAGTGAGAGTTGCCAATTGCGAACCTCAGGTATTTCCTGTGTTTGAGATGGATAGGCACATGGAAATAAGCGTCCTGAAGGTCCAGAGATACTAACCAGTCCTGGAACTGAAGGGCCTGGAGGATCTGAGAAAGAGTGACCATCTTGAATTTGTCTTTTCTGAGGAATTTGTTCAATTCTCGCAAGTCCAAGATGGGTCTCAGTCCTCCGTCTTTCTTTGGAATGAGAAAGTAAGGGGAGTACCAGCCCTTGTTCCTCTCCGCTACAGGTACCGGTTCTATGGCACCTTTCTCTAGCAGGTCCAAAATTTCCTGCAAGAGGAGCGGATCTGGAGCTTTCTGAGAGCTGATCCCCGGTGGATGACTCTGAGGTATACATAGGAAAGGCAGGCAGTAACCTTGGGCAACTGTTTCCAATGCCCAAGATTCTGACGCGATAGCCTGCCATACCGCCAAATGTTGAGTCAACCTGCCTCCTACAGGTGTCCTGTGAGGGGAGTCCTCAGAGTGGTTTTGGGGCGGCTGATGCAGATGCCGATGGTAAAGAGGCACCTGCTGTTGCTGCGGCTTTTGAATATCTACCCCGTCCACCTCGGGTAGTTCTTCTTTGTCCCCTTTGAACTGGTCGTCCTCTACCTCTTCCGAATGCGGAGTAGAAGCGAAAGGACTTGCCCCTCGCAGAGGTTCCTGTGGGACGAAAAGGAGTCTGACGGATTGCAGCTCCTAGGGATTTAGCTGCTGCTTTTGAAGTTTGCAGTTTCTCTAAACTGTCATCCGCCTTTTTCCCGAACAAAGAAGAGCCATCGAATGGCATGTTCAAGAGCCTGGCTTGCACATCTGGGGCAAAACCAGACTTTCTCAACCAAGCGAATCTCCTGGTTGATGTACTTGCCGCCATTGCTCTGCTGATACTGTCAGCCGAATCAATGCCCGTCTGGAGGGATTCGCACATAGCGTCTTTACCGTCCTGTATAATATTCAGGAACGCATCCCTTTCTTCTCCCTCCGGGATGCAGTCAGCCGCTGTAGAAGCACATTCCCAAAGTGTATGGCTGAACCTAGCAAGGGTGCAGGTAGCATTAACAGATTTTAACGCCATGCTACATGCTGAAAAGACTTTCTTTGCCATAGCATCATATTTTTTATCGTCCCTGTCCTGTGGGACGGTAGGATAAGCCGTCTTGACATCGGTAGAGGATGCTGCCTGTACCACCAGACTTTCTGGGGATGGGTGTTTAGACAAAAACTCCGGGTCTGTAGAAGATACCCTGTACTTTGTAGACAGTTTTTTATTTACTGCTGGTACGACATTTGGGGTTTCCCAGTTTGTCATGATCTTCCTCTGAAGAGCTTTATGAAAAGGCACCACAGGATCCTCCTGTGGGCCTTTGTCAAGAATATCCGTGAGGTCATCTTGTTGGAAAGATTGTGAAGGTGCAGACCACCCCATGAACTCTGTGATCCTGGCCATTAAGGCTCTATAGGGGGTTTCAGCATGCTCCCCCGGGTCTGGCCTAGCAAACTCCACCTCAGGGGAAGTGTCTAACCCACTTGCCTCATGTAAGGAATCATGAAGATCCTTTAACCTGCGTTCTTCAGAGGAAAATTCCTCTCTAATTGGGGTTACAGGTCCCTGCAACTCAAATGTGTCTTCCTGTTCAGACAATTCATCCTCTTCCAAAATTGAGGACATAGTTCTCAATTGTTCTGAACTCATAAAGGGAGTAAATCCCATTTCCAAGGCAGAGGGTGCCGAACTTGTCATTATCGGCCTCGAAAACGTCTATGTCGTTGACGTCGAAGGCTTCGAGCGTGGCGTCGAAAACAAATGGCGGAGGCCTCGAAGACCTCGACAGAATTGGAATTCTACTCGACAATCTCGAAGCCATCGACGTCGAGGACCTGGGGATAGTCACTGGGTGTGTCGTAACCGTGACTTTTCTTGGCGTCGACGCCGAAGCTGGCGTCGAGTCGACAGACCCGTGTTTCGAAGGTCCCTTCGACAACGGCGTCGAAGACACCGACCTCGGCGTCGACGGAACCCTCGTCGACGGCGTCGACGGAACCTTCGAGGAAGGTTTGGAGGTCATAGTCCTACTCGAGGGTTCGAGACGCGCTCGAGAGGTTTCCTTCGCCGGGTACTGCGACTCGCAGCGTTTTTGACCTTCGGGTCTTTCGACCAGAGCATCGCTCTCGGCAGTCTTCAAGGCCGCTTTCTCGAAGACGCTCATCATATTTTTGCGGAATTCCTCCCATTCAGCCCGGGAACTATGTTTCGTGGGGCAAGGGATTCTTTTTGGCGAAACAGAGGAAGAGGAAGACGGAGAAGGGGATCTTCGACGTCTCCTCTTCGAGTGCTTCGATCTCGAGGAGTGATGGGACCCACTCCGAGACCTGGAGCGCGAATGGTGACGAGGAGACGAGTGTCTCGACTTTGTCGACGAAGAAGAAGCTTTAAAAGTCTACCTTTCTCCAGCTTCCCCCTACGCTCCTTCAGGGCCTTAGCTGTCATGGACATACAGTCCTCGCATTCCGAACAATGGTGTTCAGCTCCCAAACACCACAGACAAACTCTGTGAGGGTCAGTCAGCAACATCTTTTTCCCACAATCTCGGCATTTTTTGAAGCCGGATCGAGGAGTTGTCGGTTCCGACGAGGAAGCCATCGAGTACGGATCGAATAACTCGAGGTAAATATGGATTAATCTGACAAGAACTGAGCAACGGTATTCCGAGGCACTGAGTAAGCGCGGAAAAACGGAACTGAGCAACGGACGCTGCGCGCAGCCTTTATAGGCAGGATGACGTCGATATGGCGGCTGTCGAGGGACATCGACTCGGGGGACGTCGACGCGCAGCGCCCTCTAGAGAGAAAACATTTTCCGAGGCCAGCAGAGCTGGAAGGAGATATCTAAGATGAGGAATACGTCGGAGGACACAATCCCTTCGAAACTTGCAATACATTCTAGAGGTAATGGAACGCTCCGCGATACTCTCTGGTATAACAATTAATCCAAAAAAGTCTATCATATTCCCCCTGGGAAGATATGTGGGAATACCACGGCACGAGCTACCAGTGTTACAGATAGGTTGGGCAACTGATACATTTAGGAACCTGGGAGTGGATATATAGCATAAAGTCGAGGATGAACACAAACATAATACGAGAAGGCGGTGGGGAAAAAAAATCGAACGCATGGTATTCTGGTCCTGGTTGCCTTTAACTATGATGGGCAGAGTAGCATTACTGAAGATGATAGTACTACCCAGGCTACTGCACTATTTTGCGAATGTTCCGTACATGATACCTAAGCTGTTCTTCACCAGGGTACAGAGTATATGCAGGGGGTTCATTTGGCACAATTCCAGGAATAGGATAGCAATGTGGAAATTGCAGAACCCGAACGAGCAAGGAGGGATCAGACTGCCCAATTTTGAGGTGTACTACCTGGCTGGCCAACTTCAATACGTAGCAAGATGGTTATCCAAGGACCCCACACCAGTGTCTAAATTGTGGAGGACGGAGTGTACACCTTATTTCTTAAACAATTTCTTAAACAAATGGATGTGGTTAGCAGAATCTCCAAAGGGAAGAGGGTCCACATTACTAGACCTGGGGAGGAAGATTTGGCGTAGAGCCTCCCAAGTGATGGGGAGCCCACTTCCGTGCTCCCCACAGGTATCATTGTTGGCACTGAAGGGGTTGGACGAGCAATTGAGGAGGACTATTAGAGAACACTGAGAACCAGTAGGAGTAATAACCATTGGAGATATGTGGCAAGAAGGGGAGAAAATAGAATTTGATACACAGAGAGGATACAGGTTTACATGGTGGACAATATATCACATACGCTAGACTGGTAACATTGGTAAAGAAGATGTGGTCGGAAGCAGAGCTGACCCGGCAACCGGATACCGCCCTAGAAATGTTTCAGGCTGTGACTAATGATGGCCAAAGTCGAGAAGGAGGTGGTTCAGATGAGGCGAGACTGGGAGAAAGAACGTAGGGAAGCAATAGGAGATGGCCTATGGGTCAGAATGCAAAGATACCATAAGAAAGTGTCAAGACATGTGAGACTGCAACATATTCAGTAATATGTCACCCATAGGGCCTATATGACCCCAAAGAAGACTGCCAAGTTTACGAACACCAGGATACAGACATGCCCGAAATGTGGAGAGGTTGATGCAGGGTTGGTACACATGTTCTGGGCATGCCCTGAAATAGCGAGATACTGGAACGAGGTAGCACATCTCCTAGCAGGTAAAGGGATAAACTTGGATGTGGAATCTCTGTGGGCGTGCATGGTGGGTGGGTTCCCAAGACAGCGCAAACGCAAGCATGTGAGCAAACTTAAAGATCTAGTGTATATTCTAGCTAAATGCAGGATAGCAATGAGCTGGAAGGCAAGTGGTAGACCGAACGCAGAGGCCTGGTGGCGGGATCTCCTGAAATGGGTGGATGCTGAAACATTGGTGTGGAGGGAAGCGGTGGCCAGAGGGGGACAAGAGGAAGCAAGCAAACTTACAGCATGGCTACATTTGGTCGCCTCATTGTCGGGGTCCGTGCAAGAGGAACCTGAAGGAGATAGCTCCTTGGAAAGTGAGGAAGGCGTTACACACATAAGTTAGGAAGTGAAGGCTGTAGAATTGTGTGGCTCTAAGGGGAGGGGAGGGAAGTTAGGGAGGGAGGGAATGTTGGGGAACTGTTATGTGTGCACCGTTTTTTGGTGTAATGTATGTTGATTAAAATTGAAACCAATAAAATGTGTTTTTTAAAAATATATAAAACTATACAATACTTTATTATGCCTTTAAAATACACACTATGCATGCAAAACCTGTAGTCAAACATTGCCAGACCAACACTATAAAACAGATATATACATTCACCTTTTGGAGATATTGGAAAGCATTTGATTTAATAACCAGTTAACCACCGATAAGTACTCAGATTCATTAGAATTAGAAACGATACTTCAGAATAATCACACAGCTTCCCTAGCTCTTATAAAGTCCAGCCCTATGATGATTTGGGGCATAGTGCCCAAAAGTCACCAGTTCCAAAGTATATACTTCATAGGTAGGTTTAGGAAGAGATTGGTGATGCCAGTGGTTATGATTAAATTCAGGTAGGTAAATTCACTCATCCCAGACACTAGTATAGTCCTAGGAAAGGATCCTTGACCAGGCAGTCTGTAAAGAGTGATTTAGGGACAGTGGGCCTCATTATGACGCAGGCGGTAGAGGGTTAACGGCGCCGGAAGAGCTGCCGGCGCCGTTAATCCTCTACCGCCTCATTAAGAGGTCTGCTCGCCGGTCCCGCTAAGGACGTCTGGTAAAACCAGGCATCCTAAGCGTGACCCGCTAGCAGACCAGGATGCCAACAACGGGCCAGTCATTAACGGGCCCGTTGTTAGCATCCTCCCCATTCCCATTGGGGGCTCAATGGGAATGGGGATGTACCCGGTCCGGGTCCCGGGAAAGGGAATTACTGGGCCCTCCAAGGTCGGAATGGCCCGGTATTTTCCCATTCCAGGAACCCGGACCCGGTACCCGGTATGGGGGTAGCCATGCTGCTAAAAGCGGCATGGCTAACTCCATACTCGTAATGAGACCCAGTGACTTGGGGACAGGACTTTACGCCCATGTAAACCCCTGACTACGATTACTCCAGAGGCCACTGGTGAGTTGGGGGCACAATCTTCTGTGCTTTGTCCAGTCGAGGATGGCCCAGGAGTCGCAAGTGCAAAGGTCCCTTTCGGACATTGGATTTACTTTTGGTCGGTTGCAGAGCTTACGAATCAGCTCCAGATAGCTACCAGTAAAACAGACAAACGAAGAAAGATGAAGACACCTCCGGGTACCACCATGGAGCGATGAAGACGAGTTGCAACAGCAGCCACCACGGTCAGGCTGTGAGAGGCGACCTTCAATGGACAAACAAAAGAGCAGGGCCAGCAAAGCTTCTGTTGATGCAAGAAGGCAGAAAATGCAGAAGCAGGCGTTACACAAATTGAAGATCCTCAAGTTCCAAGGATGCACTGGCTACAGGGAGGTAACCCAGGAGATAACTAGACAGTCAACTGTTTGGTCCAGGGACACTTTCAAAGGCTCAGAAGGCACAGATCCTCAAGGAGGAGTCGGAACTGGTTGTTCCCACTGGTCCAGGGGTTGAAGCACTGACCAGGGTCTCCTTGAGATCAGGCAGAGGAGCAGGGATTCACTTGGACTTCACTGGAGTGGGTGCTGATCAGCTGCAGGGGTCTTCCTCTGGTAGTCAAATGGCAGCTCTTCTTCGCAGAGGACTTGACTCCGACTATGAACTCTCGAATGGCTACAAGAGCCCTCCTTTTATCCATATTGTGGGCTGGGAACATGCCCAAGCACACCAATGGTAAGGATTGTCACCATTTAAACAGGCAGTAGAGATCCAATCATGGATAGCCACTGGCCACAACATCTGCCCAGTTTTAGGGAGAATTCTCAGAAGTGTGCTAATTACCTCTTCCTTAGAGACCCCCAGCAACGTTGCTGGATTTTGAGGACTTGATTTTTTTAACCTGGCGGGAGTTAGACCCTTTTTCCCACTCTCTCATGCGTTTTAATGTGATGTTGTACTCTTTGTTTCATTTGGTTTTGGAGTCTGACAAACTTCATAGGCATCATCTTTTACATTGTGTGACACAGCACCTTCAGTGTGGTGACACAGAGAAGTCTTTCAGATTTCCAAAAGGTTTATACCTTCTCTGGGATAAACTACTGTTTGCAGCCACGGTAAAGCACCCATGGGTGCCATTTTTGTCAAAATGGCCCCGGTCTTCTTTTTCCGCCATTTCTTTGTGGAATGGTCCTTCTTGAGATTTACTCCGAGCACCAAACCAGGTTGGGTCCCTTTGTTCATTTTGTCTTTGACCGGCTTCACGAGTGAAACCCGCCTCTGGCTCCAGGGTGTCTGGTGGGGGCAGGAAGCGAGAGAGGTGCCCGAAACTCACTGTGCTTAGTCTCCTAGGAGACAGGAATGCACTCTTAGGTTATTGGCTGCCTGGGTGACTGACAGCTAGGCTGGAATGAATGGGAGCAAGCTGCATAAAAGGCTCGGCTTTTTGGCTTGGAAGGCAGAGTCGACCACTGGACGAAGGAATCCGAAGAAGAACTTGAAGAGGACGCCTGCTGCAACTCCTGCACCATTGGTTTGCCCGGTGAAGCTGTGCTGAAACTCCAAGCTTGCATCGACAGAGAAGCTCCTGCAAGGATGACTTCTCCCTTTGAGTTGGTGGGACCAATCAACTGCAAAGTAAGCCACCTGGACATCCTCTCAACGCTGGCCGAGTATCCACTGCATTCGCTGCTGAACCGGAAAGCTAGGGAGAGGAACACAAGTTTGTGTGTGTTGCTTGTAAGCTGATCAAGAGCAGCAGGAAGATCCTCCGGACTCCCAGGAAGCAGGACTGACCGAGCCTGAGCCCCCTTAACAGAGTGCGGGACTCCAGAAGCAAGGAAAGCCCATCTCGATAGCCAGGAACCACAGTGTTGCTATTTGCAGTAGACACGAGGAGCTGAAACACCGAACAGCCACTCGTTCGAAGTTTGCCGGTTGCGAGCAATGACCATCCCATTGCAGTGCAGTAGTCCCCAGAAGTCATCCCTCGTGTCCCAACGACTTAGGCCCAGGAACAGTGAGATCTGCAGAGCTGCACAGGAACAGAAGTCATCTGCTGCACTTTTTCTTCAACCTAAAGGTACTGTAAGGTCTAAGAGAACGTACCTATTGTTGAGTAACCACTTGACCTCATTGGAGAGGAGACTTGCTTGGTTGCATGTGTAGAGTTGCTGCCCGCTTCTTTACTTCACAAGCCTAATCAGCTTGTGGCCCTACTTTGATTGCTTCTATTCTACCAAGACTTTTTTAGACATTGGAAAAGAATTTCTACGTAACCTGCAAGAAGTGCTTCGGTTCACCTTGACTTTTGCTAACTTAACATTGGCTGGCCTAGGCTCCCTGAATTACTCTTCTCCCTTCTGCTCATGTGTTTTGCCTTCTTTCCAGGAAAGGGTTAACTGACTTTGCATTGGGGGGTTGTATTGAAAGTACTTACCTGCTTGAGAATAACTGTGTGAAGATTTGTTTTATTCTGAACTCTCTTCTCTTTAACACTACTCCCAAGTATATTCTGAATGCAGCAGTAATATATTAATCCCAACAGCACCCTAGCTATTGAAGTCACCGAGGATGTAGGTAGTGCCTGTGTGTCATCCCAAATGGGTATTTGCTGATTTAGATAACTAAGAGTGTGTATTTTTGAAGTATATTTGCGTGGTGTTTTATATTGGCCCCTTCTGAAGAAGGCTTATTCTAACTGATTGATAAATTAATAATGGTTGTATCAAGAAACCTTGTGTGTAAGAGTTTATTTGAATACTTGTCACTGTGAATCTCTGCGTAACTCCCCTACAGCTCACATTGACCCCTCTTGAGATAAGCCTGGCTGCTCCACACGCTACTAACCTGTGTAGTGCAGACTTATACCAAAGGTTGAGTTTCTATTGCCAGGAGGTCAGGGTTGTTGTAGTGCACCCAAAGGGTACTGCATACAATCTTGCCCAACACCCAGCAACAGACATTCAGACACCCAAATGTGCACAGGGACCATACAATCCCAGACCCCACCTCTGGGCTCACGCCCAAACTGCCACTTTTCACATGAAAGCAGCAGTTTTCCCAGGAAAGGGCATCCCATATATGGCATTTCCAGACCTGAGAAGCAGTAAGAAGGCCAAAGAACAATATGGTCAAAGGACAATCGAAAACCATCTTAGGGTGCTAGCCACCAGTGATAGCCATTTGCGGCAAGTGCACAAGTAAAATTACAAATACAGAGTAGAAAAAGATCTGCTGCCCCCAGCTCATCTTATGTACGTTGTAAAAGTAATCAATAAGTCATTACAGGATAAGCATACAAAGTATCCAAACTGCACTTCACTTTAGGATGATGGGTGCAATTGTAACAATACAAGAAATTCACAAAGAGAGACATAGGGTCTCATTATAAGTACCGCAGTGCGATGAATCTGATGTCAGCACTCCTTTCCAGGAGGTACCGTCTCCTCATGTGACCATGGGATGGCAGCCATTACTGACCCTAGGGGTGGCTATTTGAGGGAGGACCACATGGGGGAGGTGACCCTCAGGGGGATGACACGACATCATCAGGTGAGACATGATATCCCCATTCACTTTTAGGAACAGCCCTTCTGTCATGTTCTGTATGGCAGATTCTTATTCCGGGAAGTATTCCAACATCGCCGCGCTATCTGGCGATCATTGCAAATGCAACAGTCTAGATGTTCTATCCCAGAACACACTGCAACTCACTGATGTCACATCCTCCCAAACAGCTTATCAACAGAATCCTCCAAGAGCCCAGTGCGTTGCTACTCTCATAGGAATATACAAGCGCTACGTGAGTTAGTTTGTGATTTACCTATCCTTACATCCTTACTCTGGACTCACTTTCTGATGCTCTTCATAACCTCGCTAACCCTTCCTTCTATTCTTGATCCACAGACTGCTATGGCAGTTCGAGAGAAATCGTTACCCGATCTCGGACGATTAAAACCACGCCCTTTAGGAGCACGGTTTCAGCCCAGTCTCACTTTGGTTCAGTATTCGGATCCGCGCTCTTCACGAGGTATTACATTACGCCCCGTCTTGATCCTCCTTCCATTTGCATTCTAGGGTACTCCGTAATCTGTTGTTCCCTTTTTTTCATGCTTTCCTTCTAGCGCGGTCTTTCTACCACGACACTCCAGGCTTACAGCACTCCCCCCGTGAGCAGTCTCCGGGTGGCTTCCCTTGTTCACGAACCGGTAGGCGTTTGTATTTCGTTCTTTGTTGCTCCTTTGGATTGTTGCTATTTTATCATCTTTTCCTCATCTACCCGGTTTATATTCTCCTTAGCCCATCTGTCCAGTATTCTTGGGAACGCCAGGCGGCCTCCCCCTTCCTTCATATCTATTACCCAAGACGCCTTTCTTTCCACAAACCGGGGGTAAGATATAGAATAGAATATTACTGGAAGTCTCACAGCTTGAAAGGAATCTTATCCTACTCTAACCTACTCTAATCTTTACCTTCATATCCAGTCCTTCGTTACGTTCGCTAAGAAGCCTCCAACACCAGAAGACGGAATCACATCCCGCGCAAGAACATCTCGGGGAGACAACGCTCCCTAGCAGCTGTCCGCAGGGTTTTATTTCCTGTGAGGGTTTCCCTGGGGACGTCCCGGGGATCAAGCTTTTGTGCCAGACTCCAGAGGGGTTTTCAGGGGAATTCCTAATTACTGCAGGGAAGGTCACAGAGATTCATTACTGGATATCACCAGTCCACGGGACATTGCTCTCCGTTAACTCAGTTCAGGGAGGTGATTTTCTGTTTTCCTTCTCTGTTCACCTGGAGCAAATCTCATTTATGTCCAACAAAGTATAATCGCACCTCAGGCCGCCATGGTATATTATAGCAGTAACCCTCAACATTCTCCAACACTTGGTCTAGAACTTTAAAACATCACGTAGCTACATCAGTAACAAAGACTGACACGAGGAAGAGAGCAACCAGAAGGAAGATTGCTCAGCTAGACCGAAGTGAGCGGTCTAGCTGCTGGAGAAATCCCATTAGCTCCAAACGGCTCCCTTCAGTAACACGGGAGTTCAAAGATGGAGCCGTGGAGAAGTGCAGAGAGATCCGACTTACAGGAGACTGCCGGGGAAGCCATGCTGTCAAGTGTACATGTGAGCAAGGAGAAACGAGAGAATCCAGGAGGTGACGAGCAAGACAAAGAGAAGTGGCACAGAGAAAGAGGGAAGCAGCGTCTGGACCGGAGATGCATTCCTGCAGGTGAGAGACGCCTAAGCGGGACATAAGGCAAAGGAGCATTGTGCCGGCAAGGGAAGCCGGAACAACACGCAAACCGCCACCAGTTGCAAAGACTGGAGTGAGAGAGCAGAAGCAGCAAAGGACCCGCGCAGGGTCGGAGAAGTCATTGCAGCCGTTCTAAAGCTAGTGAGACCAAAGTGAAAGGTTGGGGCCCCGGGAGGGAGCTGGATAAGGCATTCCAGGTCCGTAACTGGAACGGGAGTCAAATTTCCTACGACTTACATCACAAACTGAGGTTCATAAGTCCTTGTATTTGGGGGGATACAAATGCACCTGTGATAAGAGGAACTTGGGGGAAAAGCATATGGCCCTACAATTTGGAAATGAATGAACATATGAGAAAACCTGGCAGAAGAGTATACCAGGTGATTTGCGAGTCTGGAACCCATACCCAAATTCTATCAAGGCACTGAATGAGAAAACCTGGCAGGAGAGTATACCAGGTGTTTTGCGAGTCAGGAAGATTCATACCTTTAGGATTTTGAATTGCACTAAACGTGGAAAAATACATGGGGAAGGGAATTATTTCCCCTGGTGTGAGCTGCAACACCAAGAGTAGAAGGTTAGCCTCTTGGGCTACAAAGAGCTTTGTTATTCTTTTGAACTTTTGTTTTGGTGGCGGGAAACCTGGGAAAGGAAGCCATTCCCTGGTATTGTGAACATTATCCATTTGGAACCTTTGGTGGATTTGTACCTTTTTGTTGAACTTGAACATTTGTGCACTTTTCGAGCCAAAGACAATACCCTTAACAGAGTTACTTTTAGAATTAGAGGGCTAGGAAAGGGTTTCGGACACAGGGCATTTTTGCTTTGGACATCTTGTCACAGGATAGGACCTTTATTTTGGTTGAGGTAGGGAAATACCTCCTAGATTAGGGATAGTGAGGCATTTTCCAAACCTTTTTATTATTTAATAAAGGTTTATACCAATCACTATGAGTCCTCAGTGTCCGTGTCTCATTTCTGGTTCCTCGCAGCGGTAAATCGAATAAGTGTGTGTAACGGAATTACTGTCACTTTTTCCACTATGTCAAATTACGATTGATTACGTTCGGAGACAATGGATCTAATACCGCTTGCGGAATTAGTACCAAGTTAATCATCGCCAGCAGAATTAGGACTGTAACACAATGGAAATTCCACCAGTGCTAATCACGCCAATGAGATTAGTGCCAGAAATATAAACAAATTCCACTACATTACAAGTGAAAATACCACTGAAATAATGTCAAAAATGGGCGGTAATTTTGCCAAAGTGGTGCAGTTCACTCCAAGCAGGTGGAAGTAAATGCAATCCATCCAAGCACCATGCAGCCCATGGGAGTTGCTAAGTAAGAGATCCAGGGACTCCTACTATATATTGACCTACGGAGGATAGTACACCAGCAGCAACGAAGGAACCCACCAGGGTCAAGGTGGAGGAGACGCGTGGGAAGGAGGGCGCCTAATCCCAGAGTCAGACCATCACCCTGAATACTGACCGATCCACGGTTGACAACAATATTGCCTCTACTACCACACCATTGCAGACCTCCTCACCCTTATCCAGCCTGACACAGAGTACCATCAATATACAAACAGCCAAACCACCGCTGCTGAAGCTGGCATCAATACTGCACTTCTGTGCCACAAGCACATATTGGCACATTGTCGGCATTCTGCGTGGCATATCACAACCAGCATTTTCAAAAGTGTTGGGACAAGTGCTGGATGCACTACTGAAACGTGTACTAGCACATCTCTGCCCAGCTCTCTAAGTGCATGCCATGAAGGCCAGATTTTACGCCATTGCTCACTTCTACAATGTAATAGCAGCACTTGGCTGCACGCATGTGGCATTGGTGGCACCTCAGGTATCAGAGCATGTATTTTGAAACAGGAAATTGTACCACTCCCTGAATGTTCTACATACATGCAACACAGACCTCACTGTGACTCACTGCTGCACCCATTTCTCAGGTTCAAGCCAGGATGCCATGGTTCTATGGAGCAGCACCCTGCCTGTGTACATGGAGACCAACAGAGTACAGCACACTAGAATGCTGGGTATGTATCCACAAATGTGAATTTGGAAGTGAAGGGGGGAGGGGGACAAAGATCCACCATGCACCTGTAGCACAAATTATCCTGGAGCATGAGACACATGGACTGCAAACACCCCATGCCCCCTCCACACTAATGCAGTCGGGCTGAAGGGACCATAAGTCCCAGAATGCATAGGACACCATAACTGAAAATTGATTTTTGTGTTAGAGCACCCCCTCCCCCTCTTAACCCTCAGATGTGATGCCGGGCCTAGGTAACCACACATGGAAGCAGAAAGGAATAAACTCCACACTTCAATCCAAAGACATACAAAACCCCAAACACACACACACTGCCAGAGGCACACATCAAATGCACCACAACAGCCAAAAGAAAGGCAGCACAGACAGCAACATGCAAAGTAATCATTGGGATGTACAGGAACGATTGGGGAATACAGACTATAGGGGTACATACACAGGGACAAGTCACTGTACATTGCCAAATGCAAGGGAAATACACCCCAATGCACTAGAGTGTGCTCAAAGAACTGCATGGGAGTGAAAAACTTGCTCCTCTTAGGCGGAAAAGGGAAGTACAACCATTGCCTATTTTAATGTGACGTGGTTTCATTCCACTTGCAGGTGACTCTTGCTACCCGCAACTACCATGACTCATGAACCCAATAAGGAACCATGGAACGCCACATGAAGTTGTCCCTCTGTATCACCCTCCCACCCCCTGCTGTATATCTGCTCTGTTTCCACTGAAAAGTGCTTCGCTATGCAACTGTACTATGTATCTGTATTGTTCTATACCTCTGTAAAGCGCTCTGCCGCTTTTCGAAGCCAGGTCTGTGCTCAATAAATATAATGATAATAATAATAATAATGAGGCACACACAAGGACCAGGGTATGCATAGAAGAACAAGTTACTTCTTACCTGGTAACGTTCTTTCGATGGGATGTTCCTCCGACGTATTCCTTATCTTTGATAATTCGTCTCCAGCTTGCTGGCCTCGGAAACATTTTTCTCAGTAGAGGGCGCTGCGCATCGACGTCTGTTGAGTTGGTGTCCCTCGACAGCCACTGTATCGGCGCCGACGTCACCATGCCCATAAATAGCCACGCGCAGCGTCCGTTGCTCAGTTCTGTTTTGTAGCATACGATAAGTCATGCCTGAATTGGTTATTGACCTTGAAGTAGCGTAAGCTGCAACCACAAGGGAAGTATTACTGTGGGGATGGATGGGAGGGGCGATAAGGAAAACGTCGGAGGAACATCCCATTGAAAGAACGTTACCAGGTAAGAAGTAACTTGTTCTTCGAAGGGATTGTGTCCTCCGACGTATTCCTTATCTTTGATAGACTCCCATAGCAGTGGTGTGTATTTGGAGGTGGGAGTAAAAACGCCATTTTTCCCTTTAGGAATGAACAGAATGTAATACTGCTTTGCCAAACCTAGTCTCTTGACTAGAGGAGGAATCCAGGTTGTAAAATCTTGTGAAGGTATGTGCGGACGACCATGTGGCAGCCGCACATATGTCTCGAACCGGAACCCCTCTTTGGAGGTCCGACGAGGCTGCGATACCCCTGGTTGAATGAGCCCTAAGATTTTGAGGAGGCTCTTTCCCTGCTAATTTGTAACATTCCAGAATGGCCAAAATAATCCATCTGGAAATGGTCTGTTTTGTTATCGGTAGTCCCAAATTGTGCCCCGAGTAACCTACAAACAGTTGGTCTGCTTGCCTAATCCTAGCAAGTCTGCTGATGTAAAAGCTTAAAGCTCGCCTTGGGTCCAGCCTGTGTAGCCTTTCTTCCTCTTTCCCCGGATGGGGAGGAGGATAGAATGAAGGTAAGGTAATTTTCTGAGTGATGTGGAATTCTAGCAGATGTTAGTGCCACTAATAAAACAGTTTTAAGGGTGAGAAATCTTAGCGAACAAGAGTGAAGTGGCTCGAAAGGAGTACCCATCAGGAAATTTAAGACTAAATTTAATTCCCATAAGGGAACTTGGAATGGTCTTGGAGGATAGACATTAGTTCATCCCTTTAGAAATTGTATTACTAAGGGTAATTTGAAATACAATGGCTCCTCTGCAGTGCGCTTGAAGATCGATAGCGCTGCGAGATAGCCCTTGATAGTGCCAACCTGAAGGCCTGAATTTGCCAAATAGAGTAGAAAGGATAACACCGTTGGTGTACCACATGAAAAAGGGTCGATGTTCTCTTCCCTACACCAGCTGCAAAATTTGTTCCAACGGCAGCGGTATAAAGACTTTGTTGCTGGCCTTCTGGCCGAAAGTAACACCTCCATAACGTCATCAGGGAGGTCCCAATCCTTGTATCTCAACCTTTCAGAAGCCAAGCATAAAGGTTGAGGGTTCTGATGTCTGGATGGAGAACCTGACCTCCCTTCTGTGAGAGAAGATTCTCCTTGAGTGGAAGGCGAAATGGAGGGCAGATGGACATGTCCAGAAGGTCCGGGTACCACGTTCTCCTGGCCCAGTCTGGGGCAATTAGGATCATGGTCCTCCGAAATCTTCTCAACCTCCTGATCATTTGAGGAATGACAGGGACTGGTGGAAATGCGTACAGGAGTGGAAACTCCCAGTCCACTACGAACGCGTCCCCTAGAGCTCCTCTCGGCGGAAATTCCCTTGAACAAAACAGATTGCACCTCCTGTTGTTACTGGTGGTGAACAGATCCACTTGAGGGGTTCCCCAAAGGGCAAAGATCTCCTGAAGGACTTCCTGAGCTAATTCCCACTCGTGGGAGACTGTGCCCCGCCTGCTCTGAGCGTCCACCGTCAAGTTCTTCTCTCCGGATAGGTGAACTGCCGATAGAGAGATTCCTTCTTGGATTGCCCAAAACCAGAGCTGCATCGCCTCTCTGCACAGGGGCAGTGATCCTACGCCTACTCTTTTGTTGAGGTAGTGCATGGCACCTGTGTTGTCCGTCATTATCAGGACATTTTTCCCCTGTACAGATGGCAGAAAAGCCTTCAGCGCTAGTCTGATTACTCTCAGCTCTAACAGGTTGATATGTAGTCTGGACTCCGATGGAGACCAACGACCGCTGATGGTCAAGTCGTTGGTATGGGCTCCCCACCGCGTGAGTGAGGCATCTGTAACTACTGTTATCTCCGGCCATGGTTGCCAAAACAGTTCTCCATTCAAGAAGTTCTCCTGGCAGGCCCACCACTGAAGGTCTCGAGCCACCTTGTCCGGAACCTAAAGGAGGTCTGTCATTCTCCCTGAGAATTGCGACCACTGAGTTCTCAGTGCCCACTGAAGAGATCTCATTCTCAGGCGAGCCTCTGGCACAAGGAAGATGCAGGATGCCATGAGGCCTAGCAACCTCAAAAAGTCGAAGGCTGGGAGACGTTGGGCATTTTGAAACTTGGTGACCATCTGCAGAATATCTTGAGCCCTCACCTCTGGTGGCGAGGCTTTTCCCAGGGAAGTGTCCTTGACCGCTCCAATGAACTGGAGTCTCTGTGATGGTATCATCTGTGACTTCTTTAAATTGAGGGAGAAGCCCAGTTTGTGAAGAAAGTGGCAGACATAATCTAGCTGGATCTGAGCTTGTTCCGGAGATACAGCTCTGATCAGCCAATCGTCTAGGTAGGGGTAGACGTGAATCCCTTCCCTCCTTAGACTTGCAGCCACTACCGACATTAGCTTGGTGAAGACCCTCGAGGTGGAGGTCAGCCCAAATGGCAGAACTCGAAATTGATAATGAGAGCCGCCAATTGCGAACCTCAGGTATTTCCTGTGTTTGAGATGGATTGGCACATGGAAATAAGCATCCTGGAGGTCCAGAGATACCAGCCAGTCCTGGAGCTGGAGAGCCTGAAGGATCTGAGAGAGAGTTACCATCTTGAACTTGTCCTTCCTGAGGAACTTATTCAATTCTCGTAAGTCCAAGACAGGTCTGAGTCCTCCGTCTTTCTTCGGGATGAGAAAGTAGGGGGAGTACCAGCCCTTGTTCCTTTCCGCTACAGGTACCGGTTCTATGGCACCTTTCTCTAGCAGGTCTACAATTTCCTGCAAGAGGAGCGGATCTGGAACTTTCAGAGAGCTGTTCCCCGGTGGATGACTCTGAGGGATGCATAGAAAAGGCAGGCAGTAACCTTGGGCAACTGTCTCCAATGCCCAAGCATCTGACGTAATATCCTGCCATTCCGTCAGATGTTGAGTTAACCTGCCTCCTACTGGTGTCTTGTGAGGAGAGTCCTCAGAGCGGTTTGGAGGCAGCTGATGCAGATGACGAGGGTAAAGAGGCACCTGCTGCGGCTTTTGTATTTTTAACCCGTCCACCTCGGGTGAATTTTTTCGGACCCCTTTGAACCGGCTGTCCTCTGCCTCTTCCGAATGCGGAATAGAAGCGAAAGGACTTACCTCTCCAAGAGGTTCCTGAGGGGCGATATGGTGTCTGACGGATTGCAGCTCCCAGGGATTTTGCTGCTGCCTTTGATGTCTGAAGCTTTTCTAAACTGTCATCCGCCTTCTTATCAAACAAAGAAGAGCCATCAAAGGGCATATTCAAGAGTCTGCTTTGCACATCTGGAGCAAAACCAGACTATCGCAACCAAGCAAATCTCCAGGTTGTTGTACTTTCCGCTGATAGTGTCAGCAGAATCAATGCCAGTTTGAAGGGATTCGCACATTGTGTCTTTACCATCCTTAATGATGTTAAGAAACGCTTCCCTTTCTTCTCCCTCCGGGAGGCAGTCAGCCGCTGATGAAGCACACTCCCAAAGTGTGTGGTTGAACCTTGCAAGCATACAAGTAGCATTGATGGATTTCAACGCCATGCTACATGCAGAAAATACTTTTTTAGTCATTGAGTCATATCTCTTGTCATCCCTGTCCTGCGGAACAATATGGTAAGCAGATTTACTACCTGATGAAGTTGCTGCCTGAACACCCAGACTCTCCGGAATTGGGTGTTTGGATAAATATTCAGGGTCAGCAGTAAACACCCTATACTTGGCTGATAATTTTTTGTTAACCGCCGGGATAACCTCAGGGGTTTCCCAGTTTGCCATTATTTTCCTTTGTAATGCTGCATGAAATGGCACCACAGGATCCTCCTGTGGACCTTTAACCAAAATGTCTGTGAGGTCGTCTTGCTGAAAAGCAGGTGAGGTTGTAGACCACCCCATAAACTCTATTATCCTTGCCATCAAGGTTCTAGAAGGGGTTTCAGCATGTTCCCCTGGGTCTGGTTTGGCAAATTCCACTTCTGGGGAAGTGTCCAACCCACTTGCTTCATGTAAGGATTCTTGGAGGTCCTTAAACCTACCTTCCTCAGAGGTAAATTCCTCTGGTACAGGAGTTGCAGATCCCTGCAACTCAAAAGGTCTCTCCTGATCCGAATTCTCCCCTTCTTCATAAATAGATGCTAAGGCTCTGGAATGACCAGATCTTGGAAATGGTATAAATCCCATTTCCAGAGCAGAAGGGGCCAAATTCGTCATAATTGGCTGAGAAAACGTCAACGTCGTCGACGCGGATGTTAAAGGCTTCAAAGCCATCGAAAAAGGCGTCGGGAAAGTTGGTAGAGGCCTCGAGGAACTTGAGAGTATCGGAATTCTACTCGAGGTTGTCGACGACATTCTCGTAATCGAGGCTCTGGGTATATCCACTGGCTGTGAGGTGGCCGTGGGTTTGTCCTTTCTCGGCGTCGAAGACGGCGTCGAATCGACTGACCTGTGCGTCGAAGAACCCTTCGATAATGGCGTCGAAGTCGGAGATCTATGCGTCGAAGGGATCTTCGACGACGACGCCGAAGACGTGCCTTTACTCGAGGGTTTGTGACGCTCTCAAGTAACTTCTTTCGCCGAGTGCTGCGACTCGAAGCGTTTTGATTTTTTGGGTCTTTCACCCAGGGTACCACCCTCAGCAGTCTTCGAGGGGGTCGAGGCCGCTTTCTCGAAGACGCTTAGCATCTTTTTCCTGAATTCCTCCCACTCAGCCTGAGAGCTATGTTTTGTGGGGCAGGAGACCCTTTTCGGGGAAACGGAAGAAAACGAGGAAGGGGAACTTCGACGTCTCTTTTTTGAATGCTTAGATCTCGAAGAGTGATGGGAACTGCTTCGAGACCTAGAACGAGAATGTCTTTTGTGATGGCGAGGAGACGAATGTCTCGATTCTGCCGAGGAAACTTTTGAAGAAGTTTTAACTGCATTAACTCTCTCGAGCTTCCCCTCACGCTCCTTCAAGGCTTTCGCCGTCATGGACATGCAGTCCTCGCACTCCGAACAATGGTGCTCGACTCCCAGGCACCACAAACAGATCCTGTGAGGATCCGTCAATGACATTTTCTTTCTACAGTCTCGACATTTTTTGAAGCCGGACCGTGGAGTCGTCGGTTCGGATGAGGAAGCCATCGAGTACGAGTCGGTATTCACGAGGAATAATGAAGTATATTTGACTGAAGAACTGAGCAACGATATTCCGAGGCACCACGAAGCGCGGAAAAACGGAACTGAGCAACGGATGCTGCGTGTGGCTATTTATGGGCATGGTGACGTCTGCGCCGATACGGCAACGGACGGCGATGCGCAGCGCCCTCTACTGAGAAAAATGTTTCCGAGGCCAGCAAGCTGGAGACGAATTATCAAAGATAAGGAATCATCAGAGGACACAATCCATTCGAACGTACATACTGACCACAGCCAATGACTGCCCTCTATCTAAGCACCGCCTCTGGCAGCCATCTTCAGATTTTTACCGCACGTTCATGTGTTGGGATCCTCGTGCTATTGCTCTCGAGCGTTAGTGCTTTTTACGCGCTTTTTCACAAAAAAACTTCGATTCTTTCGGTCAAAAGAGCCTCAAGCTCCACCGATCCTACATCCGATCAACGGGGACCCGTGTCGGATTCATCTGTGCCCCTCAAGGGTGAAGATTTCGTCGAGCTACGCTTCGGAGGACTCCAGAAGCTTCTCAGGCCCGGTCTCGGAGATGGCCCAGGAGAAGGGAAGCTCGACGCCCGGAAAGCTGTTCAGGGTCTGCCCTGGATGCCAGCTGCAGAACGTCTTCAAGGAGGACGAACACTCTTTCTGCCTTTACTGCCTTCATGAGGACAAGACGCACGTGGAGAAGGACTGTGCGTTTTTGCGGCAACATGTCGGAACGGACCATGAAGGACCGCCATCAACGTCTCGCCAACTGGCTGGAGGGTAAGAGCCCGTCTGGCGAGAATATTCCCCGTCGTCAGGCTGGGAATCCTCGGTAAAGAAAAAAACAGTATCAGTTTCGTTTCTGATCTGTCTTTCGTAGTAATAACCAATCACTGGTCTCTGCGTCATACTGACCACAGCCAATGACTGCCCTCTACCTAAGCACCGCCTCTGGCAGCCATCTTCAGATTTGGAAGCACGTGAAGTGGCAGTATGACCAAGTGAAGAGCCGCAGAGGGGTAGGCGGGAGGGTTCGCATGTGAATCCATGCCAGACCCATGCTGGAGAACAACAGTTACAGGTAAGTAACTTGTTCCTTCTCCAGCATGGGGTCTGGCATGGATTCACATGCTCATGAATAAAGAATACATAGCAGTACACACATGCACAACCACGGGAGGTGGCAAAGGCTCAACATTAAGCATCACATAAACTCAACATTAAGCATCTTACCTCCTCACCAGGCTCACCTCAGGCGAACAGGTTGCGCAGCACTGCTTGGCCGACCCTGGACTCCTCCCTGGAATCCCGGTCGACGCAGTAGAATTTCGTGAAGGTGTGCGTCGACCTCCACGTAGCAGCCCTGCATATGTCCAGCAGGGGCACACCAGATAGGAACGCCGTGGTAGCTGCGATCGCTCTGGTGGAATGGGCTCTCGGACGGCCAGGCAGCGGTCGGTTTGCCAACCGATGACAGTACATGATACAGCCGGAGAGCCATCTGGAAATGGAAGCCTTCGAGAGAGCCTTCCCCTGATTGACAGGTCCAAAGTTCACAAAGAGTTGTGACGTCTTCCGAAAACACTTCGTGCGGTCTACGTAGAACTTCAGCGCTCTAGCCACATCCAGCGAGTGCAAAGTCCTCTCAGCCGGCGACGAAGGCGACGGGAAGAACACAGGCAACACCAAGGGTTCGTTGAGATGGAAGTCCGACGGCACCTTGGGCATGAAGGAGGGGTGCGTCCTGAGCACTACCCTCGTGTCGTGGAAAGTCAAGTACGGGGCCTTGCAGGAAAGGGCCTGGATCTCTCCCACTCGTCGTGCGGAGGTGATGGCCAAAAGAAAAGATGTTTTCCACGATAGAAACTTCAACGGGGCCGAGTGCAGAGGCTCGAACGGAGGTCCCATGAGCTTGGTCAGCACCACGTTGAGCTCCCACGCCGGGGCCGGGGCCTTCACCGGCGGGAACGATCTGAACAGTCCCTTCATGAACTCTTTCACCAGACGATGAGACCACAAGGACGTCCGCCCCGTGGTTCTGGTGTATCGGGAGATCGCAGCAAGATGAATCTTGATGGACGCGTGTGCCAGACCAGCTTTGGCCAGCGTCAGCAGGTACGGCAGTACTTGGGGAGCCGTAATCCGTAGAGGGTTAATCTTCTGTGCGTGGCACCAGACAGAGAACCTCTTCCATTTGTGTCCGTAGCATTTAAGAGTCGAGGACGCCCTGGCCTTTGCAAGAACCTCTCTGCAATCGGCCGGTATGTCGTATCCTCCAAACTCTAGCGCTGCAGGAGCCAGGCCTGCAAGTTCAGCGACTTCGGGTCGTGGTGGAGGATGGCGCCTCCTTCCCTGGAGAGTAGATCCGCGTCCGCCGGCAGCTTGATCGGCGGGGACGCTGACAAGTCCAGAAGGTCCGGGAACCATATCTGCCTCGGCCACGCAGGTGCGACGAGGATCATCCTGCACCGTGACCTCTTGAGCTGGTTGACGAGCCGGATTAGCAGAGGCAAGGGAGGGAACGCGTAGAGGAACAGGCCCTCCCAGGGGAACGAGAAAGCATCGCCCATGCTCCTCGTCTGGGGAAACCTGCTGGCGAACCTCCGGCACATGGTGTTCGTCGCCGTCGCGAACAGGTCGATCTGGGGTGTGCCCCACCGTCGGAAGAGGCGATCCACCAGATCCTGCCGTAGTTCCCACTCGTGGCACGAGCGCAGCTCCCTGCTGAGTGAGTCGGCGATGGTGTTTTTTATCCCTGCCAGATGAAACGGCACCAGAAAAATCCCTTGGGCGACGGCCCAATGCCACAGGTCCTGCGCCTCCTTGGACAGCGCTGGGGACCTGGTTCCGCCCTGTTTCCTGATGTAAAACATGGTGGTGGTGTTGTCGGTGAAGATCCTCACCACCTTGCCCTTGAGGGACGGAAGGAAGGACCTGAGGGCCCAAAACACTGCACGGAGCTCCAGGACGTTGATATGCAGGGACTTCTCCGTCGGGAGCCAGAGTCCCCTTGCGTGCAGATTTTCGGTGTGCGCTCCCCACCCTTCCAGGGAGGCATCCGTGGTCACAGTCTCCTGGTGGGCTGGGGTCTGGAAGTCCATGCCCGCCGTCAGATGCGCGCGGGTGCCCCACCACCGTATCGCTCGTCGGAAACTCTCGTCGAGCTTGATCCTTTCCTCGAAGCTGCCCGTCGTCTGGATCCAGCGCGCATCCAGGAATTCTTGCAACGGGCGCATCCGGAGCCTGCACATGGGAATGAGGTAGATGCAGGAAGACATCATCCCGAGGAGGGACTTGATGGACCTCACTTTGGCCGCGTCGGCCACCAACATCCGTTGCACCTTGCCCAAGATGGTCCTGGTCCTCTCCTCCGACGGGGAGGCCAGAAGGGACACTGTGTCGAGCCTCGCTCCCAGAAACAGTGCGACTTGCGCGGGCACCAGGTGGGATTTGGCGTAGTTCACGGAGAATCCCAGGTCCGTGAGGAGTTGGACGGTCCTTGCCGTGTGGACCACGGCGAGCTCCCTCGTCTTGGCGCGGATGAGCCAGTCGTCCAGGTAGGGGTAGACATGAATCCCCTCGCGGCGCAGCTGCGCCGCCACCGGTGCGAGGCACTTGGTGAATACCCTGGGTGCCGACCGTAGTCCGAAGGGAAGGGCTTTGAACTGGTAATGACGCCCTTGGACCACGAATCTGAGGAATTTGCGGTGCCCCTTTAGGATGGGAATGTGGAAGTAGGCATCCTCCAAATCCAACGACGATAGGAAGTCTCCTTCCTCCAGCTGACCCAGGACGTGCTGGAGGGTGACCATCCGGAACTTCTGCGCCTTGATGAACTTGTTCAGACGTCGCAGGTCTAGGATGGGGCGCCATCCTCCCGTCTTCTTCTTCACGAGGAAGTATCGCGAGTAGACTCCGGAGCCCCGAAGCCTCTTTGGGACGAGTTCGATGGCGCCCTTTCTGAGCATCGCCTTTACCTCCAGGAGAAGTTGAGGGACGTGAAGTTCTTTCCTGGCCACGGGGGGGACGCGCGGGCACCTTCTTTGAAACTCGAGCGCGTGGCCCCGGGCCAGGGCGTCCAGCACCCAACGGTCGGTGGAGATGGACTCCCACACGCTGACGAAGCCCGCCAGCCGGCCTCCCACCGGGGTGCTTCGGTGGGGGCCCGACCCCACGGCCGGTTCAATCCTGCTTGGACGCGGCCTTGCCGCCTTGACCTCCTTGGCGACGACGGCGGGGTCCGCTAGACTTGCCTCGTCCTCTGTAGGCCTCTTGCGACGACGAGCGGGCCGCTTGACGGTAGGAAGCGAAACCGCCGCCGGAACCTTTGGAGGCGCCCTTGCCTCCGCCGCTCCGAAAGGGCGTACGTCGTTGCTGCAGGACTCCAAGGGCCCTGGCCGTCTCAGTATCCGCCTTGATGGCCTGAAGGGAATCGTCCACTGTCTTCCCAAACAGGTTGTTCCCGTCGAAGGGCATGTCCAGGACTCTGGTCTGGACGTCCTGCCGAAAGTCTGTAGCTTTGAGCCATCCACGACGTCGAAGGCAAACGCCGTTGCCCAGCTGGCGGAACCCAGTGTCGGCGATGTCCGTCGCCACGGTGATGGCGTGGTCCGACGCCACCTCACCTTCCTGCAGGATCTCAAGGGCCTCCGCCCTCTTGTCGTCCGGCAGAAAATCCAGCAGGGGAGCTATCTTGTACCAGAGCTCCCTGTCGTAGCGGGCCACGATAGCCAAGGCGTTGGCCGCTTTAATCGTCGTCGCTGCCGACGAGATGACTCTACGTCCCATAGCATCCAGTTTCTTTCCCTCGCCGTCCGGCGGGGAAGTCGATGTGGAGGCCGCACCCCCCCCCGCTTTCTTCCTGGCTGCCGCGGAGACGACGGAGTCCGGGGTAGGTTGCGCCCGGAGGCATAGGGGGGCCGTGTCCGGGACCCGGTACTTTTTCTCGTACCGGTCTCTTCTAGCTGGCGTCGTGGAAGGGTTCTTGAGGAGGGAAAGGCCCTCATCCCAAATGTCGTCCAACAGAGGCACTGCGAGGACCGTCTTCCTCTTGGCCTCGCGCCGCTGATAAAGGAAGCCTTCCTTTTTCTTCTCCTCAGGGCAGAGTTGGAAAAGCTCGGAAGCCCTGGAGATCATGGAGTGGAAAGATCCGATCTCGTCGGGCGGAGAAGCCCTGGTGGGAGGCGACGACGGAAAATCCTCGTCGTATGCCTCGTCGTCCGTACCCGTCGCTGCCGTGTCAGTCCCCGTATCATCCCCTCGGGTGGACGGGGAGGAGGGCTGGACGGGGCGCGACGGTTGAAAAGGAGGTGGTGGATGGATCCTTCTTTTCTTGGTAGGGGGAACACCAGAAGGTCCCGGTTCTGGATCCCCCGACGGGAGAGGTTCCTCCGTCGGTAACGGTAGCCTCGTCCTTATCTCGGAGCATAAGGACTGTATGGCCAACAAAATGGCCGCCGAGTTGTCTTGCGGCGCTGGCAGAGGGGAATCCGACGGGCGAGCAGGGGCCCCGTCGGTATCCTCGACGATGTCGTCGTCGTCACCTGCGTCGGGGTCCATTCCGGCGGGCTGGCCTTCTTCCACGCCTAGGCCGTGGCTTAAGACCTCGATCAGCTCCTCTTCTGAGGTTGAGGCCGAATCTACGACGACGCCCTGCCCCCCCTTCTTCTTCCCCACGGAGGGTTTCACGGGGGTCCTATCGATGGGCACAAAGGAAGACTCCCTCCGCGGAGGCAGGGAGATTCTGGGCCCTGAGGTCGCCACCACTGGTGTAGCCACCACAGGCTGAGCCAGGGCCGCCGCGACAGTTTCGATAGAGGGCTTGGTCGGATGGATCAAGGCCTTCACCACCTTAGGTGCGCTCACCGCCTTATCCTTGAGGGAGGGGGCACTGCCACGCTCCTCCTCTGCCTTAGAGCTCGACCGGGGCCTCTCCAGGAGCTTCGCCGGGTGCTCGGCCTTCCTCTTACCCGACCCAGAGCGTTGGCTCGTGGTTGATGGTGCCGGGGAGGGTGCACCCTGCCTGGCGCCCGTAGAGCCCGACCGTTCGGCGCTCCCGGTGCCAGCGGACTCGCGGTGCTTGGCCTTATGTTGGGCCCCCGTCGCCGGGGCTCCCTCAAAGGTCTTAGAAGACCGCTCGGATTTCTTCTTCTTCTCGCCAGACGGGCTCTTACCCTCCAGCCAGTTGGCGAGACGTTGATGGCGGTCCTTCATGGTCCGTTCCGACATGTTGCCGCAAAACGCACAGTCCTTCTCCACGTGCGTCTTGTCCTCATGAAGGCAGTAAAGGCAGAAAGAGTGTTCGTCCTCCTTGAAGACGTTCTGCAGCTGGCATCCAGGGCAGACCCTGAACAGCTTTCCGGGCGTCGAGCTTCCCTTCTCCTGGGCCATCTCCGAGACCGGGCCTGAGAAGCTTCTGGAGTCCTCCGAAGCGTAGCTCGACGAAATCTTCACCCTTGAGGGGCACAGATGAATCCGACACGGGTCCCCGTTGATCGGATGTAGGATCGGTGGAGCTTGAGGCTCTTTTGACCGAAAGAATCGAAGTTTTTTTGTGAAAAAGCGCGAAAAAAGCACTAACGCTCGAGAGCAATAGCACGAGGATCCCAACACATGAACGTGCGGTAAAAATCTGAAGATGGCTGCCAGAGGCGGTGCTTAGGTAGAGGGCAGTCATTGGCTGTGGTCAGTATGACGCAGAGACCAGTGATTGGTTATTACTACGAAAGACAGATCAGAAACGAAACTGATACTGGATTTTTCTTTACCGAGGATTCCCAGCCTGACGACGGGGAATATTCATGAGCATGTGAATCCATGCCAGACCCCATGCTGGAGAACTAAGGTAAAGTCCAGAGAAGGTTAAGAGGTTGTTGTGTGTGTGATACTGCATAGTATGTGTTGGGGAGAATTCTCATTTCTGTGCTAATTCCCTTCAACCTTAGAGACCCCCAGCTCTTTTGCTGGACTTTAGGACTTATTGATTTTAAACCTGGAGTGAGAGAGACCTTTTTCTCACTCTGTGTTTTGACCTGATTTGGATGATGTGTTTCCTCTGGTTATGGAGTCTAACACACTCTATAGGCATCGACTTTTTGTATGGTGACACTCAGCACCTTCAGTGCAGTGTCACAGAGAAATCCTTTAGATTTCTCATAAAGTTTAAATACCTTTTCTTGTGAGAACTACTGTTCCCAAGAATAGTAAAGTGAAATTGACTTTTCCGACCTTTTCTCTTTGTAGGTCTGGCACACCCCATCTTATGTAGAATGCTGGGGGGTTACCTAGTAGCCCCTTATGCTACATTCTCATGTACCATTTTTATGTTACCCTCACTACTTTAAATGGCTGGTGGCAGTGGTTTTATTTTCCTACCATTGTGCTTTTCTACAGCATGCTGAATCCTCAGTTGCAGTATAGCATCCATGGGTGACAATTTTGTCAAAATGGCCCTGGGTCTTCTTTTTTCATCATTTTCTATTTGTGAGGTCTGTCTTGGGTTTTACTCTGCACCCCAAGCCAGGTTTGAGCCCTTTGTTCATTTTGCCTTTGGCAGGCTTCAGTGCTGAAACCCGCCTCTGGCTCCAGTGTGCCTGGAAAGGCAGGATGTGAGGGAGGTTCCCAAAACGCCCCTGTCCTTTGTCTCTAGGAGTGCATGAATGCAACCAGTCCTGATTGGCTGGCTAGCTGTCCTTTCAGGACAGCCACCCTGCCTTTTGAGTGACAGCCTAGGCTGTGCATGAATGGGAAAAACCTGCTTAAAAGGCAAGGGTTTTGGGACTAAAGGCAGAGTCGACCACTGGGAGAAACACCTGACGAAGAAACCGTGAACGAAGCTTGCTGCATCCTCCTGTACCTTGTAATTGCCCGGTGAAGCCCTGATGCTGTGCTGAAACTCCTTTTTCTGATCGACAAAAAAAGCTCCGGAAGGGACGGCTTCTTCCCTTGCGTTAGTGGGACCAACTAACCCCGAGACGAACTCCACTGGACCATCTTCCCTGATTGGCTGTACTTATTCGCTGCTGCAAGAACTGCGTGCCAGGGGTCGAGAAATACGTAGTCGAGAGCAATGTCTACAATCCGACCAGAAACTCCAGGAGTCTCCAAAGGACTCTCCAGAAGCAGGACGACCAGAGCTCGAGCCCCCTCACCAGAGTGCAGGACTCAAGGAGTGAAGGAAGCCCAACAAGTATCCGAGATCCACGGTGGTGCTGTTTACGCGCGCTGAAACCGTGAAGTGCCGCAGATCCAAAAAGAGCCCATAGCTGCCGACAACCTCCAAATTGCTGCCGCAGGAGTCCTCCAGATGTCCTCCCTCTTGTCCCCACGACTGAGGCTCAGGAACCCAGGATCTGCATCGCTGCAACAGGACAGAATCCAGCTGGACCACTCTTCTTCAAACAAAAGGAACTGTTTAGACTTGGGGTACTTACCTCGGTGTCTTTTTGAGCAGTGCTTTTCTCAGTTGAGACCTGCATTGGCTTTTCACAAGTGTAACAGCTTGTGACCCTACAAGTGATATATATAAAACTCTCTAACTTTGAGCAAGACTTATTATCTAAGTGACTCTGCTACATACACTGTGCTCCAATTGACTTTGGCTGTGCTGGCTCCCTGCAGACTCTTCTAGTCCATTGACTTTGATATTTCTGTCCCTCATAGGTTGTAACTTGGTTTTAGACTGATATTGCTGGGAAAGGCTTGTCTAGACTTCATTGGAAGATTCAAGTATACTCGTGTGCCCTGAGAACCTGTTTAACCTTTTTCCTTCCTTTAACCTTTCCTATGTGCAACCTCAGAATCTGCAAAGTATAACTAGTGATATATAAATGCCATTACTGTCCTTGTGAATGAAGTCACCTCTGGGTGTAGGAAGTGTGTAAAAAGCATCTCCAAAGAGTATCCACTAAACTTCTGCTGATTCTGGAAAAGTATTTTAAAGTATATTTGATTGCTAAATATCTTGACCTTTTTAAAGAATGCTTATTTAAAAACGATGTTAAATAAACTATTTATAACTGAAACCTTCAGTGTAAGTGTTACTTAGCTACTTGTATTTGCAAATTTCATTGCTACAGCTCTACAGCTTACATGTACCCCTCTTGATATAAGCCTGGCTTCTCAGTCACACTACCAACTTGTGTAGCACAGGTATATGCCAAAAGGTGGGTTACCTAATACCAAGCAGGTAAGTGTTGTGTAGTCTCACACAGTGTTACTTCACCAATTCGAACCTAACAATATGTGCATCAGGATGAATGCACAATTGCCTGCTGAGGAGGACATAGCACAGGCAGACTGAGGAGGAGGGTGATGAGCCATGGGCTGGCAGACCAGCAAAAGAGGGCCGTGAAGAAGGAAGGGATGAGCGCATGCAGCGTGAAGAATTGATGGATAATTTTTTTTAACATAAAATATCCAAACTACCCAATGTTAATAGATAAATCACTGTAGTAAAATCTACAAGACCCAAAAGAATATTAGATCTTTACTTGTGATGCAAACTCCATTTATTAAGTCTGTGAAACCCATGTCCTCCCATCTCCCTCAATCCCCAATGTCATCTTGGAATCAGGCAATTATTTTGTATGACGTTTCTCTTCTCTAGAAGACGCCTTTAGTGCGTGAGTGGCGATGTGCAATGACCTCGAATGAGTATTCCCTGCTTGTGACCTTCTGTGGGGGTAATGGAGGCAGAGCTGACTAACTCCAGGCCACGCATTTGTTGCATAGTGAGAAGAGTACTCTGCATGTTCTCCTGCCCAGCTGACAGTGCTTCGCTAAGCTCCTGCAACTTCTGGCCCACCACAGCATTCATCACTGTGGCCTCAGATAGCTGTCAGCACTGACATCTAGCTGAGGCTATCTGATAACGTGACATTTCCCTGGCTATTCTCCTCGTGGCCCCTTGCACAGCATCCACAATTGCCTGTGCATGCTTCACGTTGAGCTCAGTGAGCTCTTCCATCCTCTCCTGCCGCTGCTCCATTCTTGTGAGCCTCTCCCAGATGGAAGATAACACATCACTGTGCAGAGCAGCAGGTGGGCGAACAGGTGAGGTGGTGGGTGTGACATCACTCTCAAAAACTGCTTCATCGCCACTGTCTGAAGCATCATCAGGCTGTATGAGTGAGGTTAACAGCAACAGGGATTTGGGGAGGACTGATCACAGGAGCCAAGACCTAGAGAGGTTGGCCTGGAAGAGGTGAACTCCAGCCCCACCCCTGACTGGTGAAAAAGAGCTGATGCTGGAGATCGATAAAGGGTGCATTGGTGGTAGTGGTCGCCAGTGGTAATCCTACTTGTCTTGAGCCAGGCACAATGCTGGCATTTGAAGTGAGGGATAGTACAACTGGCAAGGGAATTTGTCGGATTTGCAGCTGAGGTGGTGATGGGTGCAACAGTAGATGTGAGTGCAGGCAATTTGGTGTTAGTGGCCGGTGCAAAGGTTACTATGGTGGTGACAGTGCCGGTAGAGGGGGCAGCTGCTTTCGGGTTAACCTGTTCGGGAAGCTGTTTTGGCTGGGGTCTTGCAGTGACTGCCTGATGTCTAGAGTGCATTAGTGGCAGAAGAGGTAGTTGGGGTACAGGGTCTACTGCTGCGTTGATGGGCACGGCATGTGGAGGCGCTACATCACTGCCACTTTCACCCTGGCGGCCTTTGGTGCCAGTAATGAGAGAGGAAAGACAGATTTAACTGTCATGTATACTGTGGAAGATACATGCACAGAACACGGGGAATGGTTAGGGGCCTGGATACACCTACGTATGTGGGTCTTCTCATGCCTGTCCTGTGCACAGTGCACTGGGGTGTGGGTTAGCTATGCACTTTCAGCATTACTTAGCTAGTCTATGACTGATACAGGGTGCATGTGTGTCATTGTGAACGGAGGATAGCACAGAGGCAACACACTGGTCTTGGAAGCCAGACCACGCAGAGCAACAGAGGTTCGAATCCCAGATCCGCTCTTACAAACCGAACTCAGGTACGGTATTAGGCACGTTATAAAAAAACAATTACATTAATTGTCCTGGTGTGAAGGCAAGGGTGTGTTTGTTCCATGGGTTGTTGGTGCAGGTGGATACAGTCCTAGGACTATAGTTGTATAGGGTGTCTGTCCAGCCCTATGTGACCTGCCATGCTTGTGATAGTACTCAGACTCATGGGGTTGATACCTTTTTTGATGCTGCAAGACATGTGTTGGCTCATGTGTGGGGGACTAGCAATAACAATCATCTGGCATGGTGCATATGGCATGACCAGGGGTATTTCTGTGTTGCTGGTCATGACATTGTGCATTTCTGGCCGCTGAATTTCCCGTTTGCAAAATGATGCCATTTCCAATCAGCCGGCAGAATTACAGTTCAGTAATTACTCCACTTTTCTGAAGGTAACAATAATTTTGCCGAAATACAGCAGATATACAGCTCAAAGTTGATTTTTGGTGGGTTTGTGCACACTCCCGTCAACCTTTAATATGGCAGTAATTCTGCAAGATACCACAGCAGTCATGGTAATTCCGGCCAACTTGCAATGAGGACCATTGTCTCTCAGTACTGATATTCTTATGGACTGATCAGTTTCTCCATAAGAATGAGCAGAAAAGCAGAGGAAGTTAAGCAGAAGGCTTTACTTTGCTCCAAAATGTCAGAACAGGGGTCTAAATAAAGTAAAAACAAAGGGTGTGTCATAGACGTCTATGAGAGGAAAGTAGCAAAAGGAATATATTTCCTACAAGTAATATCTCCTGTTTCCAATACTTCAATATATTAAACTATCCATGTGGGACCAAGAGTTACATCCAGCTCTTCTGGAGTAAAGCCCTGAGTATTTTTGATTTTCTGTGGTAGGTCTGATGAGCCCTTTTCTGAGGCCACATTAGACACAAATATCTATGTGGCTCCAACCATTAAAAGCACTGCTGTTGCCAGAACCAGATAACACCAAATGGAGAAATTACTTACCGTAATGACCTTTAGATGGATTCTTCCCCTGCAGATTCCTCATCTGATAGATATCTCATCCAGCTCTGCTGCTAGGAAACCTTTAGACAGAGGGCGTAGCAGAACTTGACTCGTCATTGCTATGTCTTGCTTGGTGCTTGATCGTCTGCTCCGGACGTGACTTCAGGAGTCTTATATACACCACGTCACTATGCCCCATACTTCAGTGCTCCCTTTCCCCAATGTTTAAACACTGCTTGAACGCTGCAGAGGAAACCGATGGGAGACAAGCCTAACCAGCCTGTTAAAACCTTGACAATGGCAAACATCCCAAAGGGGTGATAACCCAAGAAAATTGAAAGATTTGTTTTCTTTGTTGAGCGGCAAACGACTAACCGGTATGACATGCATTACTTACCGTAAAAGCATTTCTGATGATTGTATCTGCTTAGATTCACATACTGTGCATATGGTCCGACATCCAGTGGTAACCGCGGAGTATTGCATCTTGTCTTTCGGGGGACCGAAAGGGGACGTCGGCATAGGCGTGCCTGAAACACTATCCCCATCGTGACGTGTGTAGTAACCAAAATCCCTCACGCGCCGAGGTCCCTCCGATTGTATTTTTTTTCCTGCCATGAGGGAGCCCAAGGCTATAGTGAGTGAGTACATGAAGAGAGAAAGTAGTAAGAAGTCTATGTTCCTTCCACCCCGAGCGGGGAGGCAGGGAGGGCGCATGTGAATCTAAGCAGATACAATCATCAGAAATGCTTTTACAGTAAGTAATGCATGTCTTCTGATGCTTGTTAATCTGCTTAGAATCACATGCTGTGCATAGACTAGCGAGCAGTACCCGGAGTTGGAGGTGGGCTGTGAGAAGGAACAGTAGAAAAAAGATGTCTTAGTACTGCTTGTCCCACCTGAGAATCAGACCTAGAATGAGTGTCTAGGCAATAATGTTTTGTAAAGGTGTGTACAGAACTCCAGGTTGCCGCTTTGCAAATGGACTCTAGGGGAACATTTGCAATGAATGCTATGGATGCCCCAGTGCCTCGAGTAGAATGTGCTCTAGGCTTGAAGGGCAGTTCTCTCTTTGCAAGAGTGTAACATAGTGTGATGCATTTGACAATCCACCTTGATATTGCCGATTTACAGACAGGGTCCCCTTCTCTACCAGCTGCCACTGAAACAAACAAAAAATTGTTTTGTTTTCCTCAGTGGTTTAGTTCTATTCATGTAGAACATGACTGCCCTGCGCACATCTAGTGTGTGAAGGCTTCTTTCGGCCATGTTAGTAGGTCTCTGGAAGAACGTGGGTAGTTCGATTGATTGGTTCACATGGAACTTCGAAATAAATTTCGGCGCAAATCTGGGATGAGTGCGCAGAACTACTTTATCTTTGTGGACTGCAACAAAGGGGTCCAAGACCGAGAGGGCCTGTAGTTCGCTAACTCTTCTGATAGAAGTGATAGCTACTAGAAAGGCTGTCTTGTAAGTCAGGTCTTTCAGACTAGCTTTATGCATAGGCTCAAAAGGGGGTCCCATGAGCCTAGTTAAAACCACATTTAGATCCCACCCAGGGGCTGGGTGAGTGATGGGGGGGATACATTCTTTTAACCCCTTCCATAAAGGCTTTTAATCACAGGTATTTTCCACCACAACACCTTCTGCTGTGACGTGGTGTAGGCTGACAACGCTGCTAGGTGAACCTTTAATGAATTGAAGACTAACCCAGAGTCCAACAGATGGGTTAGATATAACACAATGTGTGAAGGCGAACAATCAGTGGGATTGACGCCTTTGGAACTGCACCAAAGGACAAAACGTTTCCATTTGCTGGCATAGCAATAACGTGTGTTAGGCTTTCTTGCCTCCCTCAGTATGTCCATGCATCTTTGAGGGAGTTGCAGATGTCCAAACTCTATGACTTCAGGAGCCAGGCTGCTAAGTTCAGAGTTTGTGGGCATGGGTGCAGAGTCTCCCCCCTGTCCTGAGACAACATGTTGTACAGGCAAGGCAGCTTGACTGGTGGGGAGAGGGACATTTCCATCAGGTGCGCGAACCAGGGTTGGCGGGCCCTCATGGGAGCCACCAGAATCATGGTGACTGGTTCCTGGTGCATCTTGATCACTATCTTGTTCAGAAGGGGAGTTGGGGGGAAAAGCGTAAACAAATTTCCCCGACCAAGTTATCCAGAGACCGTTCCCCTTGGATCGGTTCTGGGGGTACCTGGAGGCGTGATCTGGGCATTGGGCGTTCTCCTGAGTGGCGAACAAGTCGATCTCTGGAAACCCCCATTCTGCGAAGACGTTGGATACAATGTCTTCGTGCAGACGCCATTCGTATTCTTCTGGCAGAGGAAAATCCCTGCTGAGTACGTCTGCCAGAAGATTGAGTTCCCCTGGAACATGTTGGGATATCAGGAACATCTTGTGTTTGAGAGCCCATATCCAGATGTTTTGGGACAGCTTGGATAGCCCTGGAGAGTGAGTGCCCCCCTGCTTGTTCAGATAATACATTGCTGTTGTGCTGTCGGTTAGGACCAGCACTGTCTTCTCTTGCAGTTATTCTTGAAAGGCCTTCAATGCTTTGAACACTGCTAGTAGCTCCAGTAGGTTTATATGGTTGGACGCTACCTGAGGGGGCCACACTCCGTGCGCTGTCTGTTGAAGCAGGTGAGCCCCCCACCCCGTGAGAGATGCGTCTGTCGTGAGAGTGGCTTCCACTGCAGGGGTTGTGAAGGTTTTCCCCTTCAAGAGGTTCTCCCTTGACCACCACTGCAGAGAGAGAACGAGGGCTGGCGAGACAACTAACATATCTTCCCATTGTCCGCTGGCCTGACACCACTGGCTGTTGAGCCACTCCTGCATGGGACGCATCCGCAGTCGCGCGTGGGGGACCAAGTATATGCATGACGCCTTCATCCCTAGCAAACGCATAGCTTTGCGTACCGTCACCTTCCGACTGGCTACATACTGAGGAACTTGAGAGAGCATGTTCTGAACCCTCTCGCTGGAAGGGAAGACTAGACCGTCTTCCGTGCGAATTAGAGCCCCCGGGAACTGTTTTACTTGGCTGGGGACTAAGCTGGATTTCTTTTCGTTGATAGAAAATCCTAGGCTGAACAGTAGGTCTACTGTCTTTTGGGTGTTCGAAAAACAAACGTCGAACGAGTCCCCCGTGATGAGCCAATCGTCGAGGTAAGGGTAAACTGGAACTGAAAGTCTGCGCAGGTGTGCTGCTGCCACTGCCAGGACCTTGGTAAACACCCGTGGTGCTGAGGCTATGCGGAAGGGGAGTACCTTGAACTGGTAGTGTTTGTCCTGAATCACAAACCTTAGGAATTTTCTGTGCGCTGGCAGCATTGAAATATGAAAGTATGCATCTTTCATGTCCAATGTTGTCATGAAGTCCCCTTGTTTTAGCAATGGGATCACCTCTTGAAGTGTTACCATGCGAAACTTCTGGGGCTTTATGAACTTTTTCGCTGGGCGCAGGTCTAGAACAGAACGCATGGTGAGATCCTTTTTGGGTACAAGGAAGAATATTGAATAAATACCCTTGTTTACCTGAAGAATCGGGACGGCTTCTATGGCGTCCTTTCCCAGCAGCGCCTCCACCTCTTGGACCAGGATCTGCAGATGTTCCGGTGAAAGGCGTCGATGTTTCAGCGGTCTGAATTGTGGGGGTCGGGCGAATTTCCACGCAATAACCGTGGGCGACCGTCTTTAATACCCACTGGTCTGAAGTTATCCCCTCCCATGCCTTGAGGAAAGATGTTAATCGCCCCCGACCGTGGAGACATGGGAGGGGACCTGAACTTGGTGGTCATTTCTGACCCGAGGTTGACGCACCTCTGGAATTGGAGCCTCTGCCTCTATTCTTTCCGCGCTTCTGACCCCTCTGGGGGTAGTAAGTGGGGCTTGCAGCCGGTTGACTTGCGTTGAAGTTGCCCGTGCCGAAATTATTTTGAGCGGCACGGGCCTGTCCTCGAAAGGACCGCCGAGAATTGCTGCCCATCTGTGAAGAGGGTTTTTGGGAAATTTGGTGCAGCGACTTAATAGTCTCATGCTCCTTCTTGGCTGTCTCCAACGCATTGTCTACCACCTTCCGGAAGAGGTTGGCTTCTTCAATGGGTTTATTGATGATGGATGCCTGGGTCTCAGGCCTGAAACCCGACGTGCGTAGCCACTCGTGTCTCCTTAGGAGAGTACCCTGTGCGAGAGACCTGCCTGCTGTCTCTGCAGAGTCCAGGGTATTCTTTACAACATTTTGATTGGCAAGTTTACCCTCCGAGACCATGGCGAGAAGCTTGGCTCTGGTTGGTTCTGGGACCTCCTGGAGGCCTTCCTGGAGTAGTTTCAATTGGGCGTCGACGTAGCTTGCCAGTAATGTAGTGTTATTGGCAATCCAGACGGTATAAGCAGCCGCCGACGTGACCCATTTGCCTAAAGCGTACAACCTTTTGGACTCCTTGTCCGGGGGTGACGCTCCCGTGGCAAGGGGAACCCCTGCTCTCTTGCGAGTGTTGGTCACCACCAGCGAGTCTTGGATTGCGTGCCCTTTGATGTAAAGCGGGTCGGTGGGGGAAGGCCGAAAGAGTTTTTCGACCCTTGGGTTCACAGCCCTCGTCTGAGCGGGTGTGAGTAAAGAAGGGGCCAGCCGTCTCTTTACAGAGCTCAAGAGAGGGATAGACTGGCTAGCTGGAGGCTTGTCATTAATAATGTTTTCTGCAAAATCCTGTTCAGGCAATGCCTCAATTGTGGCAATTTTAAAGAATTCTGCTGCTTTTTTCAACGTGTTGTTGAAAGCCATTTGATCATCCACCGGGGGAGCCTGTCTAACCAGTGTGGATGGGGGAGAGTCGAGGCAAACGATGTCAGAATTGTGATCGTCCTGCTGGGTGTCCTCCCAGTTGACGGTTTTGCCTTGATCTTCCCCATAATTGTCCAGAAAAGAAGTCTCCTCTTCTTCTGTATAGATGTCTCTATACGTGACCTTCTGGACATCTTCTTGATAATCAACATAGTGTTGAACATCTAGGAGATGGGCAACTTGTGTATGAGGTTTAGGGTCTACCTGAGCTTTTTTCGGCGGAGGTTGATCAGAAACACCGAAAACCTGCTGCAGCCGATCCATATACCCCTCAAATTGCTCTGTGGACCACTTGGATGACCCAAATGGGCCCAGCTGCGCAGGAACCGGGTCCTCTGCCCTACGGCGTTCAGAGGATCTCCTCAGGGTGCTTGAGAGGGGTACCTGGCTCTCTTCGTAAGAGCCCTCAGGATCATCTTCCAAACCCGTGGAAAACCTTTCGGCGGATTGGCCCATAACTGTGGGCGAAACCGGTACTAGGCCCACCGCCGTAGCAATCCTGTTGATGCTCTTACTGATAGTTACCGAATCTTCGGGGGACAAAGCCTCCGATGATGGCTTCCCAGGTAGAGGCCTAGTTAGAGGCCTACTTGTAGTTTTCGGGCCTGCACAGGCCTTGGAAACCTTGAGAGTCGTTGAAGTTTCTTGTTTGGAAACTTCGGCGTGTGTAGTTTGGGGAGTAGCGCCTTTGTTAAGTTTATTAAGCCCAGTCGTCATGCGCTGCTGCGGATGCGGGGAAGGCTTCGGATCAGATCGATCCGATGGCGCTTGCGCCTTCTTCGACGTCGTCGAGGAGGGCGCTTGGGTTGTGTGTTTTGTGTGGTGCGATTGAACGCCCCTGTCACCGGGTGTGGTCCCTGTAGCAAGACCGGAGTCGAGCCTGGAAGGGTCGTGGATGGGCGTGGCAGCTCTAGAATCGTCCGCCTCAAGGTCTACAACGTCCGCGTTGGACGTTTGGTCATCCGATGTACCCCCGTCACTCTCGTCTGGTGTCGCGGCAGGGGAGGGAGGCTCCACGCGTGACATAACGTATGCGGCCCACCGCTTCAACCGGCGCTCCTTAAGGGATTTGGTTTAGGAGTTTATAAGCCGAACACCGCTTTAGTGCTCTAGGGGGAGACCAGCGTATACGAAGTGCGCTCATCTTTCCACAGATATCTGACCCTTCACAGAGGGCAGAATCTAATTGGAGTCCTTTCCATAGCAGAAGGGAAGGGGGACCAGACCAAAAAGGAAAGAAGTGGAAAAGAGGAAAGACATGACAGCAGTATGGCAAACCCCGAGCCCACTCTCCCTACTGTGTAGGCCGGCAAGAAGGCCAGACCACGTGGTGGTCCGAACGCCGGATCTTAGGTGCCTGAATCCACAGCCGTGGACGGTTCCCCCGTAGTCTCCGTCGAAGATGAGTGACTTAACGGGGAATAAACCGACAATTCGGTAAGATAAACAATGTCTTTGAAGAGCTCCGCTATAGGGCGACCAGTTATCTGGGCGGAAAAAAACAATCTGAGGGACCTCGGCGCGTGAGGGATTTTGGGTACTACACACGTCACGATAGGGATAGTGTTTCAGACACGCCTATGCCAACGTCCTCTTTCGGTCCCCCGAAAGACAAGATGCAAATCTCTGCGGTTACCACTGGATGTCGGACCATATGCACAGCATGTGATTCTAAGCAGATTAACAAGCATCAGAATACCTTTTACAATTGACCTTTTACACAAGTGACCTAATTATAGTGGTCCTAATTGATCTTCTGCACAATTGACCTTTATATTATTTTAGTTATTTTATATATGCATTGGGTTGGTTTTGGATTATAAATAATATAAGGGGATTGAGTGGGTGGTTGCAGAGGTTTTTGGATTGGGTGGTGGGTTGCGGGGGGGTTACCACCCGTATATATGTCCTAATTGACCTTCGAAATTAGGTCAATACTCCTGAGGTCAATTCTCCCGAGGTCAATTGTGAAAATATCAATTAGTATACAACCGACTAGCCAGATAGAAGCGGTCACCTCAGAGCCATCACCTGGCGTCTCTTCCCTTAGACCGATGTGCCAAGCCACAAGGACTTTCTGAGCGGGGATGGAAGGGAGGGGCGAAGAGGAATCGGCGGAAGACTAATCAATAGAAAGATCATTACGGTAAGTAATTTCTCTTTTAATAGATTGCTTTTCTCCTGCAGATTCCTCATATGATAGACTCCCTAAGCAGTTAGGACCATGGAGGTGGGAAGAAAGTGTTATAGTAGCAGATTTTGCAGAACTGCCCTACCAAAAAAACTTGCATCAGCCCCGCAGGTGACATCTAGACAATAGTGCCTGGTAAATGTTTGCAAGGACAACCATGTCCCTAATAGGAACTCCCCGTTGCAGGGCTGGAGAAGACGAGACCCCTCTCGTAGAGTGTGCCCTGATGCCGGGAGGAAGCTCAATGCTGGCAGATTGGTAACATTCTGCGATGAAGAGGATAATCCCTAGCGATAGTGTCGTGTTTGTTACCGCTATTTATTACCGCTAGACCTTTGCAGGACAATGAAGGGGCCACGAACAGCTGGTCAGATTTTTGGAACACAGATGTCCTAGCAACGTAAAAGCTCAAAGCTCTCATGGGATCTAAGCAGCAGAACCACTCCTCTTCCTTAGAGGCGTGTGGTGGAGGGTAGAAGACCGGCAAATCTATGGACTGAGAAAGGTGGAACTCAGAAACCACTTTCTGGAGAAAGCCAAGTCTTACTTTAAGGGAAACCTTTTCCTGAAAAAACACAGGGACGGGGCTTGCAACACAAGGCCTGCAACTCAGTAACTCTCCTGGCTGACGTGAATCACAACCAAAAAGGCTGTTTTCAATGAAAACAGTCTCAAAGAACAGGAATGCATGGGCTCAAATGTTGCTGCTATCAAGAATATCAGAATTAGATTGAAATCCCAGGCCGGGACGACAAAGGTAGTTGGCGGAAACGTATTCACAAGGCCCTTCAGAAATTGGGCCATAACCGGGATCTTAAAGAAGGAACCTTGTTCCGGGGACCTTTTGAACACAGACAAGGCCGCCAAATATCCTTTGACTGTGGTAAACAGAAGGCCTCTTGATCGCTGCATCATGCCTCAAATCTTCTCCACCTGCACGCATGCAGAGATCTTGTAGATGGTCTGCATGCAGCCAGCAACACCTCGAGTACCTCCTCCAAATCATCACACCTCATCCTCTCAAGAGCCACACATGTAGTTTGAGGGACTCTGGGTTCGGGTGAAGTACCCGACCTTCCGACTGGGTCAGGCGATCCGGGCATCGAGGCAGCCGGTGAGGCGGACAGATGGTCAGATCCAAGAGATCGGAGTACCACGTTCCCCTCGCCCAGTCTGGGGCGATAAAGATCGTGGTCGCTCAAAACCTCTTCAACCTCCTGAGAACCCATGGGATGACGGGAATTAAGGGGGAATGTCCAATCCAGCAGGAACGCATCCCCCAGTGCAACGTTCGCGGGGAATTCCCTCGAGCACAATTGTCTGCATTTCCTGTGTTGGACTTCGTAGCAAACAGATCCACTACTGGGGTATCCCAGAGAGAGAAGACCTCCTTCAGGACTTTCTGGCACACTTCTCACTCATGTGAGACCGTGCTCTGCCTGCTCAGATCATTTGCCAAGACGTTCTCGGTACCACCCAGATGAACTGCCAAGACTGAGACTTGAATCTCTAGTAACCAGTACCACGGCTGCATCACCTCTCTGCAAAGGGGGAGGGAGGGAGGGGGGAGTGTGGCCACCATGTTGTCCGTCAGGATCAGGACATGTTTCACCTTGAGAGACGGAGCGAAGCTTGCAACTCCAGCCTGTTGATGTGCCACCTGGCTTGTCGATGATCAAAGGACGCTCACCTGAAAATCTTCGAAGTGAGCGCACAACCCTTCAGAGATGCATCCGTCACCACTCGGGCCTGATGCTAAGGAGGCCAGAAGGGTTCCCCTGCCATACGATTTCCACGGTCGGTCCACCAGCTGAGGTTGTGGACCACTTGGTTGGACACCTTGAGAAGATCTGAGTGCTCTAAGGTACTGTGTCCACTGACCTCTTAGGAGCCATTGTAGGGATCTCATGCCCAGCCTGGCCTCCGGCACTAAATACAGCCACAAGACCTAAGAGGCAAAGGAAGGATGCTGCTGGTAAGATGGTGTGATTCTGGAACAAGTGTACCATCTGTGCTATGATGTTGACCCTCTCATTGGGAGGGAAGGCCTTCCCCACCTGGGTATCTAGGACTGCTCTGATGAACTGGAGCCTTTGGACTGGTGTCACATGGAACTTTGTCAAGTCCAGGGAGAAGCCCAGCCTGTGCAGTAGCAGGCAGGTGTCCTCTAGATGAGACAAGACCTGCCCCACAGATGGCCACAAGGAACACTGTTTTCCACGAGAGAAACTTGAGTGGGCTTGATGTATAGGTTCAAATGGTACCCCCATAAGAAACAGACCTTCCCACGGGAAGGAGAACATGTCCCCCAAGCTCCTCGGTTGGTGGAATCTGCTGGTAAACTTCTGCCATTTGGAGTTTGCCGCCGTGGCAAAAAGATCTAGCAGGGGTCTGCCCCATTTGACAAACAGTTGGTTCACCTGGTCCTGACTAAGTTCCCACTCGTGGCAGAAGCGCAGTTCCCTGCTGAGGGTGTTTGCAGTGGTGTTCTTGATGCCTGCCAGGTGGAGAGGGACGAGGAACATCCACTGTCCAATGGCCCAGTGCCACAAGTCCTGAGCTTCCTTGGTGGGCGCTAGGGATCGAGTGCCCCCTTGCTTCCGAAGAACATGGTGGTGATGTTGTCTGTGAAGATCCTCACCACCTTGCCCTTTAGAGACAGTAAGAAAGACTTGAGGGCTGTAAGGAACTCATTGTGGCAACAGTAAAGACAGACACAAGTGATCACGATTCAAGGTTTTATTTAAACAATATGCAGGTTGGAAAAACGCCTAACCTTAATCTAAGATGGGAGCAAGCATCGACCATCAAACAAAAAATAAGGAAGACCTTGTGGCACCTTGTCAAAGTAAAAAGGCCTATACTAATAAAAACCTAATGCCAAATCCTTACAACTAATTATAGAAAGAGTGTGGGATAGGGGTTTCAATAAAGAAAGAAATGTTTAGAAATAATATGTCAGGATTGGATTGCCAGGGGACTCCCTTACCCACGTTTTCAGCACGGGACAAGGTGGGTCTCCTGAGCAAGGCACACGCTCGAGTTTTCCCAGCAGGAGCTGACAGTTCAGTTCCAGCTATCAGGTTTTTGAGGGTTAAATCTCTTTTAAATAAAATGTCTCTTACCTTGTAGGGCCTGATATTTTCAACACACAAACACAAGTTCTGTTCGACGTATAGCTTTGGGTGACGCCCTCACCCCTGCGTCCCCCTCTTCCGGGCACATACCTCTCACAGTGGTAATCGACAACTCAATTTAACAGTTCCTTTCTCAACGAACTTTGGGTGGTGATTTTCCAACCCTGGATCTCCCTCTTTCGGGTTCGGAAACCTTTTCAATTTCCAGGCTCCCTCCTTCGGGTTCACAATGGCTTTTCTTTAGGATTCTCCCTCTGCCGGGCCCGGATCCCAATGCCAAGGAGGCAATCCACTTCCCCTGGCCTTACAACACATTTGTATTAAAAAAAACTAAATGTCGATTTTCAATAGTTCCTTTTAGACCTTGCCCCTTTTTGTTGCCTTCCCTTTGCTGGGTTCACTCCCGTCAACACACTGTTCATGCGACTTTAGACTCTCACAATCACAAGTCTTAATGTCATTTCACCATGCAGGATTCATTTCCCTTCAGTTCACAATAATCCTTCGGTCAAAGACTTTCGACTGTACGGAGGATTTTACAAGACCCCCGTATGACCACTTTGACCCCTCTTCTTGCCTTCCTCCCAAGGCCTTCTGGGAACCGTAGTTCAATAGTGGGGTAATCGCCTAGCGTTCCTCGGGTGAAAACCCACATGGTGTTTGATTCTGCTATGCTGGCTTCCCCCCCCCCTTTTTTAAATCA
The DNA here is from genome assembly GCF_040938575.1 of Ambystoma mexicanum. Classification (NCBI taxonomy): domain Eukaryota; kingdom Metazoa; phylum Chordata; class Amphibia; order Caudata; family Ambystomatidae; genus Ambystoma; species Ambystoma mexicanum. Next base: position 265,301,833 of record NC_090934.1, read on the forward strand.
ACATTTCTTTATTTAAAGTTCAATTAGCCGCTTGCTACTTTCATTCAACACAGTTCAGTTTCTTTATCCGCTCTCCCCTCGACTCACCGGCTGTGATGAACTGGTTTGCTCTCTTGTCTGAATAGTCTGAATAGTCAAGGCGGTACCATTGGGCCATGTGTCTCTCCCCAGCTTGGCTGTCAGCGGAGGAGGCGCCTGGGCATTGTTGACATCTGCTGCAACACACGCTGGCTATTGTTTGCGGTGTTACAATTCCTTCTCTTGAGGCTTCACAGTTCTCTGTCGATAAGGGCAAGGTCACTTCTCCCCCTGCTATCCTCTCAACTTGCGCTGTCTTTCTCCTCCTCTTGAACTGCCATGCTGAGTTAGCTCTCATGTAGTATGGTCTGCCTTGCTCGTCCTGTGCTCTCATGCTCCACCTTTCATCCGTGTGGAGGAAGGGAAAGGGCATTCGGGTGTGTGTGATTAAGGTTAATTGGCTGACTCTGCCTGACCCTTCGATTGCGACATGTCAGATAAACAGTTTTAACATTAGTCTGTTTTTTATCACAGTGTAAAAAGGTGCTCGTATTGGAAAAAGAGGGGGTTAGAGTTTCTGAGCCCAGGGTACGGGGTAGGATTGGGAAAATGTGTCATAAGAAAGAAGGTGGTTAGGCACCTCAGAAAGGTAGGATTTATAGAGGTTATGAAACTAATGGTAATGACGAGGATTCTTCTCATAAAATAAACCGCAGGAATGGTAAGGGTTGATCAAAGAGGACTGGGAGTTCGGAAGATAATAATGTAAGGGATGAAGAGAAGTGTGACCGGAAGTATTCGGATAGGAATCAGGAAAGCATGGATTCTGGGAATTGTGGGTCTTAGCAAGTTTACCAGATGTGAATGGGTTGTTGGCTTTACCTTTCGGTAAAGAATATTCAATGGGTGGAAGCGATGATGAGTGGGAAAAGCTTATAAAAGCTTCAGGGACTTTGTTCCCCTCACCATCCTCTCTGCGATGGTACTGCATCTCACCAGGGGGTATTCCCCCGAGCATAACCCTAGGCTCTCCTACCCAGGTGATCCTATTCTGTGAGTTGGTGTACACCGCCAGGGCCGCCAGATGCACCTTTATGGATTTAAATACTAGGCCAGAGTCTAGTAGGTAAAGCATGTAGTATAGAAAGTAAGCTGGAGAACATTCTAATGGGTTTAGTGATGGTGGTGTGCACCATAACACAAATCTCTTCCACTTATTAAAATAGCAGTGCCTGGTGTTGGGTTTTCGTGCCTCTAAGGATATCCATACACCTTTGTGAAAGATTTTAGTGGCCAAACTCTAGGACTTCAGGAGACGAGCTTCCAAGTTCATTGATTGTGGGCGTGGGTGAAGGGATGCCCCTATGTGTTGTGTCAACATGTTGTATGGGAAACAAAAGCATGCACCGACTGTTGCCGGTCGGTGACCCTGAATTGCACTCCTAGTGGAAAATAATCCCAAATGGTAACTCGGCTTTACTGAACATCAATACTCCCTCACGGAAATGTTTGTTCAACAAGGCGTGTTTTCAACAATGTTTAAAATAAAGATATATAACAACTTAATCAAGGCTTCAAATGGTCTACCGAGTACCACCACCCCTCTATTCCTGTAAGCCCACAATCCAGAGACAAGCAAGTTGGGAGCAATACAGGTGAAGGGGAGACCCGGAAGGTTCAATGACAACACCCAATGTTGGGGTTCATACACATTCAATAATAAACACCCCACTGTCCAGGAGGTGTATAAATGAATTCATTCTATTCACAACTTAGTCGTACATACACATAGATTTATAATACAAAAACAAAGGATAACTTTTCAATTGATCTGGACAAAATACTCAGCAGCAAATCACAAAGCAAAAAATGAAGTACACTTTTAGTCAGTATAATTGGATTTGGTCAAAAACAGTTGTCCAATTGTAATTTCTCTACTTCTGAGCCGTTACATTCACCGAGCTCAGGAATATAGATTCTAAAGACACTCCAATTTAAGTTGTCAGTGCCAACGCGTTTCGGATTATTGAAAATCCATCTTCAGGGCAGGATGTGTTTTAGTTTCAACAAATTCAAAATTCAGTTTGGATTCCTAGAAGTATAAGGATACACTAATTAGGTACATATAGAGTGTGGAGGAACTCAAAAAGTATCACTCCAACGTGTGGGTAAACTAACCTGCTTATCTTGGTACCCATTAGGAAATCATGGCCACCTGTGTGGTTAAAATGACATAAGCACAGTTTGTAAATAACTGATCATTGATGAGGGATCAAAGTCTCACATGATGTAAATTCCATTACAAAGTAACTCACCCTATCACCCGGTCAGAGGACCCAAATGTTTTGCCGGGTGCGGTGACGAGATCCAGCCTATGCATTCTGCACTACTGCACTACTCAAATACTTATTGAGGAAAACTGCTTTTCCCGTGGAGATCCATCCCTCTCCTGTAAACCATTTACTTGACTTTCCACAAAAACAAGGGTGGTGCTGCGGACGCACCCCTTCTTCATTCCCAAGGTTCCGTTGGAATTCCACCTCAACAAACCCTTGGAGTTACCTGTGTTTTTTCCGACTCCTTTGTCGCCGGCTGAAAGAACTTTGCACTTGCTGGATGTGGCTCGAGCGCTGAAGTTTTACGTGGACCGCACAAAGAGTTTCCGGAAAACTTCTCAAATTTTTGTGAACTTTGGTCCTGTGAACCATGGAAAAGCCGGGTCCAAGGCTTCCATTTCCAGGTGGCTCTCCAGCTGTATCACCCACTGTCACCGGTTGGCAAACCGACGGTTGCCTGACCGTCTGAGAGCCCCCACGACCAGAGCGATCGCTGCTACAACGGCGTTCCTGTCTGGTGTGCCCTTGCTGGACATCTGCAGGGCTGCTTTTTGGAGGTCTACGCACACCTTCACGAGATTCTACTGCTTCGACAGGGATTCCAAGGATGAGTCCAGTGTCGGCCAAGTAGTGCTGCGCAACCTGTTCGCTTGAAGGTTAGCCTGGTGCGGAGGTAAGAGATGAGCCTTGCCACCTCCTGTGGTTGTGCATGTGTGTACTGCTACGTATTCTTTATTCATGAGCCTGTGAATCCATCCCAGACCCCAAACTGGAGAAGGAACACGTTACTTACCTGTAACTGTTGTTCTCCAGCATGGGTCTGGCATGGATTTGCATGCAAACCCTCCCACCTTCCCCTCTGCGGCTCTTCTCTTGGTCCTACTGCCACTTTACGTGCTACCAAATCTGAAGATGGCTGCCAAAGGAGAGGCTTAGGTAAAGGGCAGTCATTGGCTGGGGGCAGTATGACCCAGAGCTCAGTGATTGGTTGTTAAGAGAAAGACAGTTCAGAAGTGAAACTGAAATTGATTTTTTCTTTTACCGAGGATTCCCAGCCTGTTGATGGGGAATATTCATGAGCATGTGAATCCATGCCAGACCCATGCTGTAGAACAACAGTTACAGGTAAGTAACTTGTTCCATATACCTTTGGGAGAAAGGTCGCCTCTTCTGCAGTGTACCAGACCAGAATTTCTAACAACACTACATTGTTAGCTAGTTACGGCTGCCACAAATATGATGATCTGAAGCGCCACAAAGAAGCCGTCCCAGAACCTCTAAAGGCTCAATAACTTAAAAATATCTCAGAAGGCAAGCAGAGCTCAAACTGCATCCTATAGAACAACCTTGATGCAGCAGATAATGCACAACGCATCATAGCGGAGGGAACGCTCATCAAATGCCATGCTTGGCTCAGACAGTCGGGGTTCAAGCTAGAGACTCAAGCAGCCCTCTTAAACATGCCAGTGGAGCCAAATGTGTTATTCGGGAAGACCGTAGAAGACACCCTCAAAAGTGCCAAGGAGGAGTACGATACTCTTAAGTCCCTTGGACAGATGACAAATAAACCCCATTCCCAACAGGGCTCCCCAAATAAGAGATTTCGGGGCCAGGGTGCCAAACGTTCCTCAGGCTACTCTCAGGGTGGACAGTCCTCGTCTTGGGGCCAGTCACAAGGCCAAGGCTCCTCGTCCAATTTTCAAAGAGGAAGTAAAAGGGTCAGAGGAAGGGGCAGAACCTCACCTCGGAGAGGCTCAACCCCTCCCAAAACAATTACCCGCCATTTCAGGTCCCCTCCCATGCCACTCCGGTAGGAGGCCGAATTTTGCCCTTCACCCACGTATGGGAGGGGATAACATCGGACTAGTGGGTGTTGTCCACCGTAACAGGAGGGAATTGCATAGAGTTGCTACAGAAACCACCCTACCGCCCGCCAAGACAGAAGAAAATGACAGCAGAAGCACAAAGCATACTGCTGGAGGAAATAAAGTCTCTGCTCGAGAAGGACGCCATAGAGATTGTTCTGGCAAATGATGTAAACAAGGGTATTTATTCAACGTACTTTCTTGTGCCAAAGAAAGAACTTACCATGCACCCAGTATTAGATCTGCTCCCTGCGAACAAATATGTATAACACCAAACGTTTTGTATGACCACGCTCCAGGAGGTGATTTCACTCATAAAACGGGGAGACTACATTGCGACATTGGGCATGAAAGATGCATACTTTCATATTTGCGCATAGAAACACTTGTGTACATGCGCGTTATAAATGCTGCATCATATATTATTTCAATGCACTCTGTGCACAGAAAATACCTGTGTTTCAGGATGGCGGGAGTACACTACCAATTAGAAATTCTGGTCTGGTACACTGCAGAAGAGGCAACCTTTCTCCCAAAGGTATATGGAATAAGTTACTTACCTGTAACTGTGGTACTCCCATTCGGCATCGCCTCGGCACCAAGAGTATTCACAAAGGTGCTTGCAGTAGTGGCCACACACCTGCGCAGAAAGCCCATGCCATTATACCCTTATCTGGATGACTGGCTAATCTCCGGGGAATCTCCTCAAATTTGCTAATTAAATATGCAAAAGACAAACCTTCTCTTTAATCTGGGTTTCTCCATAAACTAGAAGAAATCAAGGCTAGTCCCCAGCCAATTAAAACAATTTCTAGGGGCTATCTTAAACACAAGAAAGGGGCTGGCTTTCCCCTTAAATTAGAGAGTACAGAACATGCTGTTGCAGGTACCTCACTACAGAGTCTGTCAGCAGATAACTGTACACAAAGTAATGCGCTTGCTTGGGATGATGGCTTCATGCATTCACTTGGGTCCACACGTGCGCCTGCGCATGTGTCCAATTCAGGAATGTTTAGCGAAACAGTGGTCTTGGGCAAGCAGACAGTGGGACGATCTAGTGGTTGTTTCGCTAACCTTGGTTCAAGCTCTTCACTGGTAGTCCAAGGACAGCTTGTTAAAGGAAAAACATTTTGCGCTCCACCTGCACAAGCAATTCGAACTACAGACGCCTCACTCACCGGATGGGGGGCCCACTTGGCTCGAGCAGAGGTCCCATGAGCCTAGTAAGCACCACACTGAGCTCCCACGCTGGGCCGGAGCCTTCACCAGCAGGAACGAGCAGAATAGTCCCTTGACGAATTCCTTGACCAACCAGTGCGACCACAAGGATGGTTGTCTTGGGGATCTGGCGTAGCAGGAGATAGCCGCCAGATGAACCTTGATGGAGGCGTAGGCCAGTCCCGATTTGGCCAACGACAGCAAATATGGAAGTACCTGAGGAGCATTGACCCTCAGTGGGTCGATCTTCTGTGAACGACACCAAATAGCAAATCTCTTCCACTTGAGTCCGTAGCATTTCGAAGTAGACAATGCTCCAGCCTTGGCGAGAACTTCCTGACAGTCCGCCGGGAGATCGTAGCCACAGAATTCCAGTGCTGCTGGAGCCAGGCCTTCAGGTTCAGAGACCCTGGATCGTGGTGAAGAATGGTGCCTCCTTCCCGGGCGAGAAGATCCGGAACCTCAGGCAGCTTGACTGGTGGTGTCGTCGACATGCTGAGAAGGTCTCTGTACCAGATCTGCCTCGGCCACGCCGGTGCGACGAGGATCATCCGGCACCGACACTGTGAGTAGATTGATGACTCGAAGTAACAACGCCAACGGAGGGAATGCATACAGAAGGAGGCCTTCTCAAGGAAATGAGAACGTGTCCCCAATGCTCCCCTGCTGGGGAAACCTGCTGGCAAACCTCTGGCACTTGGTGTTCCTCGCAAAAACAAGTCGATCTGGGGATTGCCCCATTTGCGGAACAGATTCTCCACTAGCTCCTGCCGAAACGTCCACTCGTGGCATGAGCGAAGTTCCCTGCTCAGAGAATCGGCGACTGTGTTCTTGACTCCTGAGCGACGGCCCAATGCCATAAGTCCTGTGCTTCTTTTGAGAGCGCCCCTGCTTTCTGATGTAAAACATTGTGGTGGTATTGCACACGGCCCTTGGTGAAGACCATTGGCACCAACTTCAATCCGAAGGGAAGGGCCTTGAATTGGTAATGTTTCCCCTGAACGACGAAGAGCAGAAACTTGCAGTGTCCCTGGTGAATTGGGATGTGGAAGTATGTATCCTCCAGGTCGAACGACAACAGAAAGTCTCCCTCTTCTAGCTGTCCGAGCACATGCTGAAGAGTGACCATTCGAAACTTCTGGGACTTGATGTATTTTTTCAGTCGTCGGAGTCCAAGAATGAGCCTCCATCTTCTTTCTCATGAGGAAGTACCTTCAGTACACTCAGGAGCCCCGGAACCGCTTTGGGACAAGCTCTATCGCTCCTTTCTTTGGCATCGACTGAACCTCCAGCAGCAGCTGAGGGAAGTGGTTTTCCTGACAGGCCACCAGTGGTATTTGGGGACAATTCTGTTGAAACTCCAGGGTGTGTCCGTGGGCGAGAGCGTCCAGCTCCCAACGGTTAATAGAGATGGTCTTCCACACACTGACCGGAGTGCATGGGTGGGAGCCCGATGTCACGGCCGGTTCATTCTTGCTTGGACGTCGACGGGCCACCTTGGGGTCCCTGGCGACAACGCAGCCCCTTTTGGTCTCTTGGACCAAGGAGCGGGAGTGTTGGCGGTACGAAGAGGAACTCCCGCCGTAACCCTTGGCAGAACGGTGAGACTTGCCTCCTGAGGATCTAAAGGACGGCTGTAGCGTGCCCAGGGCACGTGCCGTCTCCGTATCCGTATCTGCCTTGATGGCTTGTAGAGACTCATCTACAGCCTTCCTGAAAAGATTGTCTCCGTCAAAGGGCATGTCCAAAACCCTCACCTGGACGTCCTGTCGAAAGTTGGTGGCCTTGAGCCAGCCACAACGACAAAGGCAAACGCTGTTACCCATCTGGTGGAATCCTGCCTCGGCGATGTCCATGGCCACTGTGATGGCGTGGTCCGACGCCACCTCGCCTTCTTGCAGAATTTCCAACGCCTCTGACCGTTTGTCATCGGGGAGGAAGTCCAGGATGGGAGCGATCTGGAACCACAGCTCCCGGTCGTAGCGCGCTACGATAGCAAGGGCGTTGGTGGTCTTGATGGTCGTCGCCACAGAGAAGACAACACGTCGTCCCATGGGATCTAACTTCTTCCCCTCGCTGTCCAGAAGGGTGGACACTGCCGAGGATGAAGCGCCCAGCGCCTTCTTCTTGGCCGCTGATGAGACCACTGAGTCCAGTGACAGTTGGGCCAGCAAGCACTTGGGCGCAGAGTCTGGCTCCCTGTACTTCTTCTCAAGGCAATCCTTCTTCGCCATGGCCGTAGAAGGGTTCTTCATGAGAGACAGGCCTTCGTCCCAAATGTCATCCAAGAGAAGGACTGAAAGGATGGTCTTTCTCTTCGCCTCGCGATGCTGGTACAAGAAGCCCTCCTCCTCCTCTGGAGCGAGCTGGAAGAGTTCCAAAGCTCTGGAGGTCATTGCGTGAAACAGGCCTATCTCGGCTGGCAGGGTGCGGCGATGCGAGGTCCCCCATCCCACTGCTGCCATACAGGCCGGTTGTCGTCACTGTGTCAGGGTCCGTCTCATGCCTCGGGGGGGGAGGGCGGCAGGGCAGTGAGGGGTGGCAAGGAGGCAGTGGGTGCATCTTCCTCTTCTTGGCCGACCATTCCCCCGCCGCCAGAGGGTCAACCATCACCGGTGCCGCTGGCGCAATAGGCAGCCTGATATGTATCTCGGAGACCAGATTATGTAGCGTAGAGAGAATGTCCACAGAGAGGTCTCTAAGCAGCGGCGGAGGTGGCAGCTAAGGCAGAGGTGGAATTGGAAGCTGGGTCGCAAGCAGAGAGTCCATGCCCTCATCGACCTGCACCTCTCCATCACTTTCTGGTCTGGTACACTGCAGAAGAGGCAACCCTTGTTGAAGGGCGTGATCCCGACGTTCTCCTCCTCCTGGATGGTCTGAAGGTAGACGAGCTCCTCCTCCAAGGAGATATCCGTGCCCTGGAGGACCTCCGTGCCTCAAGAGGGGACAGTCACGGGGAAATGACCAGCATCTTCTTCTCCTGGGGTCTTCTCTATGGGCTGGAATGAAGACCCCCCCTCCTGGCAGGGAGGGACACTCTTGGCTTCGGGGGTGCCCCCTGTGGGTTCGCCTCCGCGGCCTTCGAGAGGGACGCCACTGCCATCTTGATGGAAGGCGGGGCCTTCGTCGGGTGTACCTGGGCCTTCACGATCAGGACCGGTCCCTTGTCCTGTTTGGCCTTTATCGTCGCGGACGCCTTGTCCTGCTTGGCCTTCTCCTTAGGGAGAGGGTCAGAGCCTCGGTACCCCTTGGACTTCTCCGGCAGGTTGGTTTTGGACTTCTCCTTGGCCGTCTCTGGGGCCACCTTGGGTTTGCCTGGATGTTCAGACTTCCTCTTGGACAACGATCCTGAGCGCTGACTGGTGACTGAATTTGCTGGAGATGTCTGACACTGTTAGGTAAGATTTGTACAGAACTAGTAAATCTTCCTTTCCTGGTTCAACCCCAGAACTTTTTGCTTTACTATTGGGATATTGTCATTATGACAATAATGTCATTTTTAACACTCCTCATAGTGTCTTTTTAAAGTTATCCTCTTTAACAACTTATTGGCAATAAGTGCCTGTTGTTGCTGGGTTGCCCTAGGGGCTCCCCTTTTAACTTTCTTTTGCTAATCTTGAGAGAACTACAGTTCCCAATGGTAGAAAGGATCTTTGGATCCCTTTTACATTTTGTTAAGTGAAACCAGCACAACCCACCTTATGTGGAGTACTGGTGAGATACAATGTATCCAAATTCACATTAAAACTAACAATTATGTTACAGTAAGAAGCTTACCTTCAATGGCTGGTGGCAGTGACACCTTGTATTCATTTGATGCACCTTTACCGTGGGCTGTGTTCAGAGCTGCAGTAAAGGGACGTAAGGGTGTCCATTTTTAACAAAATGGCCCCCCGTCTTCTTTTTTCGCCATTTTAGTGTTTGTCATTTTGTGTTCCTTCCCTTGACATCCAGGGTGGGAAATTCCTTTGTGTAATTTTTATGTTCGGTGGGAGTCCCCTGGACTCCCCGCCCTAGCTCCAGTCTGTCTGTGAGAGCAGGAAGTGAGGGAGGAGTCCAAAACTCCCCAGCCCCTTGTCTTACGCCTTGCTTGAATGGGGACAAATCCCAGTGGGGGCTGGCTGTCCTGATTGGACAACCAGACAGCCCCTTCTTGTAAAATGCGGGGAGAGAATGCAGAGGTTGTGCTGTAATTCCAGATAGATACTGCAAACCTGGAAGCTGAAGACATGTCAACCACTGGAACGTAAACCGAAGTGGATGACGAAGGAAAAGCGGCAGAAACGATTTCCAGCGACCGGAGAGCCTGCTGTGTAACTGGAGGCTGCGGTAGCCCTTCCTTCCAAATGGCCTGGGGACTCTGGAAACGATTACTCCGGCCCAGAGCCTGGTGAGACCCACTAGACTCAAGAAGACCTGCATTTTGAGCCATCCCACGCATTGCTGCGACCTTGCGTTGTTGCAATATCGCAATACCCTGGGACCTCAAGCCATCGTGCGGTGCACGGTCTTCTGAATTCCAAATCTCGATGAAACTTCGTGGGAATCCTGGTGGATCTCCAGAGACAGGAATCTAGTCCGAACAGTCCCCTCACCAGAGTGTTCGACCTTTAAAACGATGGGAATTCAACCACGGTTTTCTGTCTTCTTCTGTGCTCCTTGAAAAGGCGTCAAAGGCGCAGAACCGCATTCATCTGCGAGGGAAACCTTGCTTAGAGCCTTCTTCATCAATCCCTGCTGCAAAGTCCCTTCTGAGGTCTTGTTTTCAGTCTCTACGACAAGGAATCCACAGACCGGGTATTTGGCTGCAGACCCTGAATTTCTCCGGCTGCAAAATCTTCTTCAATCCGGAGGTACTGTGTTGGCTTGGGTATGTACTTACCTTAAGCCTGTTAGGATTTCTGTGTAGCTGTGGATTGTTTTCTGTGAGGGGGAGGCCTCTCTTCCAGTGCACCCTGTCCCACTGCTAAAATCCTGCTAGGGTGTCTTCTGCAAAGCTCCTGGACCCTCTTCTAACTCTAAAGTTAAGTACTTACCTGTTTGCCCAGTTTTCCTAAGGAACTCTGACTTTTGCTACTAAAGAACTTATTCTGACACTGCCTGTTGGTCACTAGTCCTAGTGAACCCCCTTCTGCCACTGAACACTCATGCTCTAAGAATAAGGGAGACTTTGAAGGGATTGGGACTTCTGCATAGAAAAGTAAAGAAGTGTTTCAACAATACTTGTAAAGAGTTGGTTGGTAACTGTAATTCTAAGAGTGAACAGTTACAAAAGTTCTTACTGATCTTGAATGTGTGCTGCACTATTCTTAAAAGTATGGTTAACATCTTTTCTTCCCTAGCAACTGTTTTGCCAGTCTAATAGAAAGTAGATGTGAAGGTATTTTACTCTCATGTGATTAGGTTGTGCCTCTTCCCAAAAGTAAAGTGTTGGTTTCACCAGATTAGTCCTTTGAGGATAATTGTATGAGTATCCCCCAACTGTGTCTTGCTTCCCCTGACTGGTTGCTAGCCTGTCCTTAATAAGTCTGTATTAGGTTGTTGCCTACCTAGAATAACTTTGAGTCATTCAGTAAAGTGTGACATTGGGTTATACTTTCCCCTTCATTGTGAGGTTAAACAAAGTATGTGGGTTTTACTTACCTTGTGTTAGCTGTGTGCCACGCAAAAACAAGTTACAAGAGTTACTGCTTTCCTCAATCTAGGGTTCCCTGATTTCAAAAGCACCTGTAATTGTATATTACATCTTTAGGTTTTACTCACCTAGTATAACTCTGTGTTATCACAAAAGTAGTTATAGGTTTTTACTGCACCTAGAATAAGTGTTCCACTATTCACCAAAAGTATATTGTCCAGTTGACTGATTAAGTTATTTGTACTGAGAATCATTATACAACTGGAAGGGTCTACTGCCCTTGCGTTACTGAATGTAATTGTAAAAAGTACCCATTGGTTTTTACTCCCCAAGAATAGGCTTGACCTATACTGAATGTGTATGAAAAGGTTTTGACTTCCCTAGAACTACTGTTAGGTACTTCAAATAAGGTCTATACTTGGGTCTGTGTACTTTCAAGTATAGTGTTGTGTTTTATTACATACCCCTAGAATTATCTGGGCCTACCTGTATTTAAATAAATCCTTGATTTCTTACAATACAAAGTGTTTCAGTGTGTTGGATCATTTGTATTACAATTTCACTTGTATTGATTCTACAGCACCTCTCTCCCTCCTAAAATAAGCCTGGCTGCTCTGTCTACGCTACCATGAACTCAGGTGGTACAGCCTTATACTAAGAGTGGAGTCTTGTACTGCCTCAGTTGAACGGTTTTACCAAGCCCTTAGTTGGACTTCAGAAAAACTGTCCTAACAGATGCGCCCTGGCCGCTGAGGAGCCTGCCGCAACGGCGCCCCCCGTGGCAGTGGACTTGCTGTGCTTAGCCTTTTGTTGGACGCCCGCGGGAGGGGCGCCCACAAAGGATTTAGAAGCCCACTCAGCATTCCCGGATCCGGGAGCGGCATGCTCCAGGGACCCACCCAGTGCAGAGGTCTTGGCCTGTAGCCATTCCTTCAGCAGTCTACGCCGATCCTTCATCGGGCGAGTCGAGAAATCATGGCAAAACGCACAATGTTCCTCCCTGTGCGTCGGTTACAGGCAGTAAAGGCATTGGGAATGTTTATTGTCCATATAAACATTCTGCATACTGCAGTCAGTAAAAAGCGTGAAAAGAGAGGGGGATTCCTTCTTCTCGTCCGCCATGACCATGCGGTGTAGGCCTTGAAAAATCTTTCATGAAGAAACTCAATGAAATTCGCCCTTGAGGGTCGTTGAAAAATCTGAAAAACGGGTGCCCTTTATTCGGAAGGTTGATCGATTGAGCACAGATGCTCGATTGACCGAAAAGAGAAAAACTCTTCCAAAAAGCGAAAATACCGAAAAAGCTCGAGAGCTAATCACGAGGACTCCCAACACTTGAACGTGTGGTAAAAATCTGAAGATGGCTGCCAGAGGAGAGGCTTAGGTAGAGGGCAGACATTGGCTGGGGGCAGTATGACCCCAGAGCTCAGTGATTGGTTATTAGGAGAAAGACAGTTCAGAAATGAAACTGAAACTGATTTTTTCTTTTACCAAGGATTCCCAGCCTGAGGGGGAATATTCATGAGCATGTGAATCCATGCCATACCCCATGCTGGAGAAATTGTTTTGCTGTCCTTGTCTGGCGGGGCATCTGCTGACGCCAGGGGAGTTCCCGCCCTTTTCCTGGTGGTGGTGACCACTAGGGAATCTGGTTTGAGCTGACCCCTTATATACAGGGGGACTGTGGGCTCGGGTCTGAATAGCTTCTCTACTCTAGAATTGACCGCCCTTGTGAGACTAGGCGCCAGTAGGGATAGATGGATCAGTCTTTGGGCAGACTGCAGGAGTGGTATGAACTGGGTGGCGGACCTCTTGTCCCCTAGAATATCTTCCACAAAGTCCTTGTCAAGCAGTGTCTCCTGACTGTCGATATTAAAATGTTGTGCCGCCTTTAGTAGAAGTGCATTGTACTGGATTTGATTGTCAAAAGGCGAATCTGCTACAGGCTGGTCCTGGTGGTCTGGCGACTGAATAACGTAAATGTCGTCGTCATAAAACTGTTCCTGGTCTTGGCCATAGCGGTCCCCCTGAGACCCAGGGTCTGCTTCTTAGTCGTCATAATACGAGTCCTGAGAGGGTTCTTGGTATGTCTGAGAAGTGTCTTGGAACGTCGAGACCGGAGGACTTAGAGCAGAGGTGCTAGGCTGTGGCTCAAGACGAGACCTTTTGGCAGGGGGTGGCAGTGCTGATGCCCGTGGCTGTGAGGCATCTTTAAGAATGGGTAATTGGTCAGGATGTCTGTCCATGAAGTCTACAAAACAAGACATTCTCCTTATAATCTTATTGAATTGTTCAGGTGTATATTTGCATGCGGGCAGGAAACCCGACATGACAGGAGTGGCCTGGGAGGGAGTGGCATCCTTGTTGGGCATGGCCCCCTAGAGCAGTGGTCTTCAAACTTTTTTGGCTGGGGCCCCACTGAGCAAAATTTGGGCAGGTCGGGACCCCCCAGAAATGCCAAATGGACAGTATATATTGCGCGCCGTCACCTGCTCCCATCACAGTTACTGGGCTCCCTCATCCCACTCCTACCCTGTCCCTGGTCTCTCCCCACCTCATCACACACCCGGGGCTCTCCCCACTCTGCTCCCACCACTATCCCATGGTTCCTGCCCATTGTGCTCCCACCATAGTCCCTGGGTTCCCCCCATCCCGTTCCGAACACAGTCTGGGGCCAGTGGCGGCTGGTAATTTTTTTTTAAGTGGAGGAGCATAACTATTTCCCCCAAAAATGCCATAGCGACCGAGCATAGTGAGGGAGCCCGAACCAATAAATGGGGGTTCAAGGTTTTTCTTTTTTAAATAATGGGTTAAAATGTTGCATTGTAGAGCATAGAAATACCCAAACAGTTTGCAATTGGTGCTGGGGGGCCCAGGCGGCATGACATTTTTTACTGGACATCTATGATAGATGTCCAGTAAAAAGATACCATTCCTGTCCCCTGGGCCCCACTGGGCCTAACACAATCAACATGATTATGTGTGTATGCAAGGCGCTGCACAGTCATACAGCAATCACTCTATCATTCACACGAGCATCCATCACCATACACACACTCATAACATAAGCATAAACGCATCCATACACATGTTTAAATAAAAACAATGAACATACCTTCTGCATTGGCCCGCGTGTGGGTGCTGAAACGCCCTTCTCCAGGCTGCTCTGTCCGTATGTGCAAGGAGGTGCAGGAGCTCCCCCTCGGACATACAGACATGCGGTGCCCCAGCCAGCATTTCCAATGAGCTATGCAATGCTGGCAAAAGCAAAACGCCCCAGCAATTGCATGGCTCAGTGAGCATGTGCAGCTGGGGAACTAAATTGAACTATCAAAGGGAAACAGCGTTTCCCTTTGACAGTTCAGCCAGCCCAGGAGCACTTCATCAGCTGGAAAAAGCAGCTGAGGGAGTGCTCACTGTTTCACTGGGCTGGCTCCTTAGCTCCTCCATAATGGGTGAGGGGCCACTGGGTGGGCTCCCCCCGCCATTATGGATGAGCCGCCAGGTTCGGACTGGCCTATAGGGCAATGCCTGCACCAAAAATGTAAAATGCTAGTGTGGGCCAGTCAAAATGGGCCACCATTTTGGCCAATGTGGACCAGTTTGATGAGTTACTTAACTATGCAGTAAGTAATTTTGACCATTGTTGTTGAATAGATCACAATTTACTTACATTTTAACACAAAGCACCCCCTTGAGTACTATTGAAACAGTGGGCCTCATTACAACCCTGGCGGTAGCTGTGCCGGTAAAACTGGCACGGCTGCCACCGGAGTTGTATCCGGGTCCGGCACCCGTGAATGGGCAATAACCGGGTCATGCTGAGTTAGGCGGACATGATAATTGCCCTTTCGCGGGTGCCGGTACCAGTAGATCCCCATTCCCATTCAGCCCTAGAGGGCTGAATGGGGAGCTCGGACGCACCGGCACCGTTAATAATGGTGCTGGTGCATCCAACGAGATGTACTCGCGGGTGCCGCACAGCCTGCCAGTTCAGACCTGGCGGGCTGTCAGGCACCCGCGAGCACAACTCTTACTATGAGGCCCAGTCTGTGACTAAAGGAATGAATATCCATTTACAACTGCAGGTCACTTTTTCATTGTTGCCTGAGACAGTTTCATGCTTCAGCCCGACGACCATGTGAGCCACCCCTGCCCATTTCTTCCAATCTAAAAAAAAAATATTTTTTTTTTCTTCTTTCCATGCTGAGCTCTCACGGCCCCCCAGGGATACACCCGCGGACCCCTGGGGGGTCACGCCCCACAGTTTGAATACCGCTGCCCTAGAGAGAGTCTAAGGAGATGGAAAACCCTGTCTAGGTGTCTTTTAGGGCCAAGGGCTTCATACAATGGGACTTTTTTCTGTGACGTCGCCTTAAGCAGAGAAGCACTGTCCTGTTTCTTAATTAGTTGTTGCATTTTCTGAATTTTCTTAGGGGGCGCCAAAGCGCCTTTCGCCGCCTGTTTTTCGGCACACGAAAGGAGGGCCTTTTTTGTGAGGTGCCCAAAACGAGTTTCTCTTTCTGCTTTGGGGAACTGTTGTGAGGCGAAAGCGTGTGTGATGGCCCAGAGGACAGTGAAGAACCAGAGGCTTTATCCCTGGACACTGCATGGGCCCCGATGCTCGAAGGTACCACTGAGAGTCGGCCGTGGGGTATGTCTTTAGTGTGTTTGTGTGTGCCTTTGCCGCTGGGTGTCTTCCTCATCACAGAACCGCCGGCCTGCTTCTTGGAGTCAGGGGCCCGCACCTGGGGTTCTGACAGTCCCCCCCACACTCGGCATCACTCATGACACTGATACTGCCCTCGCTGGAGTCTTCCGTCACGTCGATGGAGGCATCGGCCCGCAAGATATGAGCGGCCCAGCGCTTGGCCTGCCGATCCTTTATGGTCTTAGGCTGAAAAGATTTACAGGATTTACAATCCTTTTCGGCAGGATTCCTCGGAAGACCGTGATTGCACACTCGGTGCGTGTCCTTCCACAGGAATTTTCGGTGGTAGGAGGGGAAACATTTAAATGGGGTTTTGTCCATTTCTTGCCCGTCTGCCCATTTGGATTTTAAATGGGCAGACGGGCAACAAAAGAAGAAAGGGGATGATGGAATAAGCATTCTCTAAAAGAAGTCTGTATAAAGAACCTCCCCGACTTCTCCCTACTGAAATGGGCCTAAACCCGAAGAGGCCTGCATAGGGCTGTGGGTGTTCGTCAAGAGTCGTCGAGCTGTCAAGCAGTCGTATATCGAGGCGAACAACAAAAGGAAAGAAAGTATAGAAGTACAATTTTAGCTAATCGAAGGCATCAGGCTGGAAGAGAACTCTGCATTTGCGACTGACTTCGATGGCGGAAAAAACAATCCGCCGGACCTTGACGCGTGAAGGTCCATGGGTACAGTACACGTGACATTAGGGATAGTATTACTAAACACGCCGTGTCAACGTCTGTTTTCGGGTTTCAAAAACAAATCTTGTAATACTCAGTGACTTCTATTAGATGTCAGACTATGCAGAGCATGTGATCTAAGATGTTAGGGAGAATTCTCAAAAATGTGCTAATTCCCTTCTACCTTCGAGACCCCCCAGCTCTTTTGCTGTACTTCAGGACTTTAATTTCTAACCTGGAGAGAGTGAGCCCTTTTTCTCACTCTCATGTATTTTTATTGTGATTTTGACCTTGTGTTTCTTTTAACTTTGGAGTCTGACAAACTCCACAGGCATCATCTTTTACATTGTGACCCTTTCAGTGCAGTGACGCAGGAAAGTCTCTTTGATTTCCCAAAGGTTTACTTACCTTCTCTTGGATAAACTACTGTTTCCAAGAGCAGTGAAGTGAAATTGGCTTTACTTACATTTTGTAACTTTCTAGACCCAGCACACACTATCTTAACATAAGGTGCTGGAGGGGTTACTTAGTATCCACTTTGTCTAGTTTCTCATGTAACATTTTTATGTTACCCTTCCTACAATTACTGGCTGGTGGCAGTGGTTTACTTTTTACTACCATTGTGTGTTTGTACCGCGGGCTGTGTACGCAGCCACGGTAAGGCGCCCACGGGTGCCCATTTCGTCAGAAGGGCTCGGGCTTCTTTTTTCGCCATTTCTTGTCGGAAAGGTCCTTCTTGAGATTTACTCTGTGCGCCAAACCAGGTTTGACCCCTTTGTTTGTTTTGTCACTGACAAGTGAAACCCGCCTCTGGGTCCAGTATGCCTGGCATGGGCAGGAATTGGGAGAGGTGCCTGAAACTCCCTGTGCTTAATCCCTTTGGTTACAGGAATGCACCCAAAGGTGATTGGCCAGTTGGCTGCCCGCCAAGGGCAGCCACCCTGCTTGTTAAACGGGAATTAACATCGTGCCTCCTTTCTTGTATATATTGGCCTAAACCCAGTCGCCCTGCGAAGAAAAACTGCGTTGCAAAGTTCCGATTTTAGATCGACTTCGCCGCCATTTTAGGTTCATCCGCCATTTTGATTTCTCTTTAAATGTAACTCTGTGTTCTAAAATGGTGGACAGTGTTTCCAACTTGCAACCAAGCCTTTCTGAACCTTGCACCATGGTTATTGTTTAGACAGTCCGTTGGCCAAATGTTTAGGCTGAGTAAAGAGACCTTGTCCCATGCCTGACTTGTAGTCTGAGGATTGTCTGCACCAATAAGTCTGATCCACGGACATACATCGAACACAATGTAAAGCAAACATCGAACGTGGACACTGGCCGAAGTGCATTGTGAGGGACATGTGCTAAGGCTTACTGTTAAGTCCAAGAATACACTGTTGCCATTGTGACTTATTTGTATGTAAACCAAGGATAATCCGTGTGCATATTGTCGCACAAGCCATAAGTGAACTCGGCACAAACTCTAGACCATGGATTATTAACTTGCAGAGGGGCTGGATATTATTACTGAAAATGTATAAAATGCACGAATGTCTGGATGTCCAGTACCTCTCACTACTCACACTGAAGGGCTGGTATTCGCTGTGATGTACTGAGCGCCAGATAGCTATCTGTATCTGTTTTGTTTCTTTGTAACTGCGCAGTAATAGAATAAAGATCTGTGAATCTTTATAAGCCTGTGTTTGGTGTATTTCCTTTTGTGGTACTCAGCCTCGATATTTCCTTGCTTTTACATGCTGTGTGATTGACAGCTAGGCTGGAATGAATGGGAAAAACCTGCATAAAAGGCGGGGCTTTTTGGCTTGGAAGGCAGAGTCGACCACTGGACAAAGGAATGCAAAGAAGAACTTGGAAGAGATGCCTGCTGCAACTCCTGGACCGTTGGTTTGCCCGGTGAAGCCCTGCTGATGTGCTGAAGCTCTGAATTTGCATCGACTAGAGAAGCCCTGCAAGGACGACTTCTCCCTTTGAGTTGGTGGGACCAATCAACTCCAAAGTAAGCCCGTCTGGACATTCTCTCGAAGCTGGTTTTATTTCCACTGCTGCTGGAACCGCTGAGCCAGGGAGAGGAACACCAGATTGTGTGCGTTTCTTTTAACCCGAGCGCTAGGAAGATCCTTCGGACTTCCCTGATTCAGGACAGACCAAGCCTGAGCCGCCTCAACAGAGTGCTGGACCTCAGATGAGAGGAAAGTCTGAAGTGGTATGCGAGAACCGCGATGTTGCTATTTGCTGTCAGACGCGAGGAGCTGAAACACTGAAGAACCGCTGAATGGAAGTTTACCCATTGCTGCCACTGAACTTCCCATTGCAGAGCAGGAGTCCCCAGACATCCTCCCTCTTGTCCCCACGATTGAGGCCCAGGAAAAGCAGATCTGCAGAGCTGTAAAGGAACAGAAGCCAGCTGGAACCATTTATTCTAACCAGAGGTACTGTAAAGTCTAAGAGAACTTACCTCTTGTTGTGTAGCCTTACTTGCTCTGAGTTGAGACCGGTCTTGGTTACCTTGCAGAGTTGCTAAAGCTTTGCCCCTCATAAGCCTTCCAGCTTGTGGCCCTTCAAGTGTTGTTCACATTTCTAAAACATTGTGCAATACTTTTGACCTACCTGTAAAGAAGATCTTCAGCTCCCGTTGACATTGTGCAATTAACATTGGCTGTCCTGGCTCCCTGAGAGACTCCTCTTTACCTCTGGCTCAATCCTTTGGCCTTTCCCTCAGGAAAAGGTGATAAATCAATGTCCACAGTCTCATAGATGTTTAGGTCACCTGAGGGTGTAGGAAGTGTCTGTGTACCATCCCCAAAGGGTGTCATCAGATTTAGAGAAACGAATAGTGTGTGTTTTGAAGTATATTTAAGTGTTACATGTTTGCTCCCTTTCTGAAGAAGGCTTATATAACTGACTCTGAAATAAATAAATAATTGTTTTATCAAGAAACCTTGAGTGCACGTGTTTATTTGAGTAACTGCTACTGTGAAACTGTCACAACATTACTGCTCACATTGCCCCTCTTGAGATAAACCTGGCTGCTTGACCACACTACCAACCTGTGTAGTTCAGACTTATACCAAAGGGTGGGTCCCTATTGCCAGGAGGTCAAGATTATTGTAGTGCACCCAAAGGGTACTGCATACAGTCTTGCCTAACACTGGTGGCAGGCGGTGAGGATCTATTGTAGAGTTGTTACATGGAGTGTTTGCTTTACTTTAGTCAACTAAAAACCTTCACAAGACTAAGCTCCACTAGAAATAGCAATTGTAACATGCCTAGTATGGATAACTTCAAGCAGGAAGCCCTGCTCATTCTAAAAGTAGAACAACTGAAAGAAATGTGTAAAGTCAGGAATCTCCCTGTTAGAGGAAAGAAACATGAATTGATTACAAGGTTGTAAGATCACCAAAGGTTGGACAGTGGGCCTGTAACTCCTACTACTCCAGAAAATGTGGAAGTTGATATTGAGATGATAATTCTGAGTCTTACTCGAATGTCATAGAAGAGTCAGAAGAGGGAGAGGAGTCCCGGGATAGGAACCCGTCTATGCCTCAGCCTGGCCTTTTGCCGCAACCTTTTTCCACTGGGACCCCACAAGGTCCATCAACTGAGTCCAGTATATGTGTCTCTTGAAAAAAAAATGAGACTTGAGTTGAAATTCAAAAGAACACAGGCTTAAGCTGACATCAGGACATCAAACTCAGGGAACTAGAAATGCAACATGCTCTTGAAATGAGAAAATTGTCTCTTGAAATGTTTCTATCCCAGAGTCCTCTAGGGCTTCCAGTCCAAAGAGGCCTCGCCTGCCCAAAGAATCAGTGAGAATGTATGATGCAAAACTTTATATTTTGGATTGGTTGAGTGCTTTAGAATACAATCATGGGATTCAGGGTCACACAGGGAATCAGCTGATTCCTTGGCTTTTGTCTAGGCTCCCCCAGGTTGCAACTGATGCTGTAATGGAGGTGGAGGAACTTGAAAGATTGGAGTATGAGAATGTGAAGCTAGATTTGATAGATAGATATGGGAAAACTCCTTCCCTAAGAGGTTTAGGACCCTCAAAAAGACTGATGGTACCCCTTGGACTAGCTGGGTGTGTGAATGTTTGAAAAACGTAGTTGGGTTGAGGGTTACAGAGTAGCTACCTTTGAAGGAATGAGAAATCTGTTTTTCTTGGAATCTATTTTTGATGCCTGCTCTCCTGAGCTGAGAGAGCATTTGGCTAACTCAAAAGAGATTGATCCCAAGAAGCTAGCAAAAGCTGCTGACTCGTGGTTTGCCAACAGGGCTACGGACAAGGATTCTGAGGCCACTCGCAAAAAGGGTGAGGGGAAGCAGCACAAGAAAGATGACAAGTAGAATTCAAAATCCAATCACCCAAAAGAGGGCCACAAACAGAAGGGTAACCCATATGGGAAACCAGGTCAGTCTAGTGAAACCTCTGGTGGCAAACCAAAGGTAGGTCAGCAGAAACCCCCATTCCAGAAAACATTCGGTAAATGTTATGCTTGTGGGTCTACTGACAATCTGAATGGGGGTCCCAGGTGTAAGGGTAAAACGTCAGGGGTCCACACTGCTTACTTAGCCTTCATCCCTGAGGGAGAAGTACATATGGCAAGTGGAAACGTTCATCTATTCGCTGAAGACCCCATTGGAGTCTCAGCCAGTGTTTCTTTAGTGTCCCTGTCTCTGTGGGAACAGCAGAATGTAGATGTGTATAATTATTCGAGATAACACCAAAGAATGTTACAAGGACAGTGTACTTGTTAATGGTCAAGAGACCCTTGCCATTAGAGACACTTGGGCCAGCATTATTGTAGTGGACGAAACCTTTTTCAACCCTGAGGATGTTGCTCAGGCACTCAAACGTCCCACTAAGCTTGCTGGAGGCCCTCTCCAGATGGTTCCAATGCTACCAGCTCTCATCCAGTACAACAATATGACTGTAAGAATATCTGTCAGTGTTCAGAATGAGGTGCCTGGGAGAGTCCTGTTGGGAAGGACTTAAAAGCTCTTGGAGTTGTAGCAAGCACCCCCAGACCTCCCAGTAAAAGGAAGCAGGAGCAGACTAGGAAGGCCAGAAAGCTCACTTTAGATGGCTCTCGTGGGTTGTTACAGAGATACCTATAACACCAAGTCCACAGAAAGAACAAACTTCTCCTCCCAAGAAGAAAGAGACAAAGGGGAAACCCAAGGTCTCAGGAAGAAGGAAAAGTATCACCTCTGTGCACAAAACAAGGACATCCCTGAGAGGACAGCCCAAGGTCACACCTGTGACCCCTCCACCAGCTGAGGCTGAGTGGGAGGACCAACCAGAGGATGGTGAAACGGTACTGGTGAAACAGAACTGGAAGAAGACCTTCCGCCTGTTGGAGATCTGGATCCTAAAGACCATCCCGAGCTGCAGACCTTGCTCGCAGAAGGTGGCCCCTGTAGGGCAGACTTCAGCAGAGGTCAAAGAGAGTGTCCTACTCTTGAAGGACTTCGCCAACAGGCAGCTAGAAGGGCAAGAGCCAGGGAAGCACCGGCTGTACTGGGAAGATGGCCTCCTTTAGAGTGAGCCTATAGAGTCTACCCCAGAGGACAACAGAAGACTTGTAGTACCTCAGGAGTTGAGACCCCTGTTTCTTTAGTTAGCCCATGAAATTCCTTTAGCTGGTCACTTAAGGTTTAAGAAGACCAAGGAAAGGATTTCTCTTCA
Organism: Ambystoma mexicanum; assembly: GCF_040938575.1. NCBI lineage: Eukaryota > Metazoa > Chordata > Amphibia > Caudata > Ambystomatidae > Ambystoma > Ambystoma mexicanum. The sequence goes on from NC_090934.1 coordinate 265,323,988, forward strand.
TTTCTACTGGCCTAAGATGGGGTCTGATGTAGATAAATTCTGTAGAATCTGTCACACTTGTCAGATTTCTGGCAAGAGTGGAGCCAAGAACGTGGCAATCTTAGTGCCTCTCCCAGTGGTGGGAGTTCCTTTGAGAGGGAACTCAACTCTTGTTTTGTAGCCTTACTTGCTCTCAGTACAGACCTGTCTTTGTAACCATACAGAGTTGCTAAAGCTTTGCCCCTCACAAGCCTTACCAGCTTGTGGCCCTTCAAGTGTTCTATTGGTCTACAAACTTTTCTAAAAACATTGTGCAAGACTTTAACCTACCTGCAAAGAAGATCTTCAGCTCCCGTTGACATTGTGCAATTAACATTCGCTGTCCTGGCTCCCTGAGAGACTCCTCTTTACCTTGGACTCTGAGCTTTGGCATTTCCCCCAGGAAAGGGTTAATTTACTCTGCATTGGAAGGTGTCAAAAAGTACTTACCTGTTTATGAACTTTGTTAACCTTTGTTTTATTCCTCTATTCTATCTTTTCCACCAAACGCAGTACTGCTCTAAATGTACCAGTGATAAATCAATGTCCACAGTGTCCTAGCTATTTAAGTCACCTGAGGGTGTAGGAAGTGTCTTGTGTGCCATCCCCAATGGGTGTCATCTGATTTAGAGAAACTAAGAGTGTGTGTTGTGAAGTATATTTAAGTGTTACATGTTTGCTCCCTTTCCAAAGAAGACTTATATAACTGACTGTGAAATAAATTAATAATTGTTTTATCAAGACACCTTGAGTGTAAGTGTTTATTTGAATAACTGCTACTGTGAAATTCTGTGTCACAACATCACTGCTCACATTGGCCGCTCTTGAGATAAGCCTGGCTGCTCGACCACACTACCAACCTGTGTAGTTCAGACTTATACCAAAGGTTGGGTCCCTATTGCCAAGAGGTCAAGATTATTGTAGTGCACCCAAAGGGTACTGCATACAATCTTGATGAACCTAAGACGATCCACAAGCTCCAGAATTATGAATTACAAGGCTCTTTGGAGGAACTGGATCTGTTCTTTGGCTGAGTGTCATGTATAAAACATTGGCTAGGAATACTGCTGTTAGCCTCTTTTATTACAAAGTGGCTAGAAAGACAACTCAGTCAGAGTCCTGTGCTATTTGTGAGGGAACAAGGCCAAGGAAAAGATGGCTGTTAGTGTTAACAAAAACGATGGGCATTCAGACAACTAGAGATGCAATTCATTTGACAAGATTATCTGCTCATTTGGCGATTACCCATTGTATAATGAAATTCCTAAGCATATCGACTAGGAGAACAAAACCTGCTGAAATCTTATTATGGACAAGTAACTGATTGATAGGTAGCTCTCATGAATTAATTACTGTTCAAAGAAATTGTATTTAAGGGAGAGAAAATCTGCACATGGAAACAAAGAAAAGAGGAACAAATTATTTTGAAATTAATTGCTAATTTGATGATCTGCTTGGCCAAATGTTGTAAATGACTAATAATTATGCTTTATGAGGGATTTAAATTACTGTATTCATTATTTGAGAGATTTTATCAGGTTTGAATCTACTTCTTGAACTGATATTTATTTGTGATTTCAAGTTTTTCTAATGTTCTTTTTTATCGATTGTATTTTAGTAATTGTCTATATTACTGTGTTTTTGTATATTTGATGGTTTTTATATATGTATATATGGGATACATTACTCACCATTATCGTATTTCTGATGCTTGTATCTTCTAAGATTCACATGCTGTGCATAGGCTGATATCTAGTGGAAGCTGCCGAGTATTACAGTTTTTTTTTATTCGAAAATAGACATCGACAGGGCGTGCCATTAATATCTTCCCTAGTGTGACGTCCACTGTACCCATGGTCCTTCACGCGTCAAGATCCCTCAGATTGTTTTGTTTCTGACATGAAGTAGCATGAAGTGTAGCGTGAGTACAGGTGTATCCAAGCAGGTATGCATCAGACAAGCTCATGATCATCCATGTACCTTCTCTCCAAGGGGACGAAATGATAAGTTATTCACTGTAGTGACTAACGTACTCTTAGTCCATAGTCCTCTTTCCTCCATACTGTATGGGCGTCCCTTCCAAGGGACGGGAGACTGAACCTTTTTCACCAGAAAATCTTCTTCCTCTTTAAAATTAGATGCGCGGGGGGCACGGCTCAGGGAGCATGCGCTGCCCTGACTCCGCCCTCCGGCACCACACCTCAGTCCCCATTGATGCGTCGACAATAGATTTAACATTGCCTAATGACACCAGGGGGGAGGTTGGTGGGACGTATGGAGGAAAGGGGACTAAGAGTATGTTAGTCACTACGGTGAATAACTTATAATTACTCTTACGTCCTGTCCCTTTTCCTTCATACTGTATGGGCGATTACAACTGATTGTAGCCCCAGGGTGGAGAGGAGATCCTCCTTAAGCAAATAGGTTCCTGAGAACCACCTGTCCGAAAGCCGCATCAGATCTAGAGCCGGCATCCAAACAATAATGCTTACAGAAAGCCGAGGGAGAGGCCCAAGTGTCTACCCTGCTTATGACTTGCCAAGGTACATGGCGCTGGAATTCGATGGTCGTTGCCTTGGCCCTGACTGCGTGGGCATGCATGTTGGCCGGGAGCATCTTGTGCTGGCCCTCATACGCTTCTTTGATGGCAGAGACCATCCAGCGGGATATGGAAGCCTTAGAGGCCTGATAGCCTGGCCTTGAGCCGCCAAAAGTGACAAACAGGGCGCCGACTTGCGGAAGCCCTTGGTCCTGTCCAAATAGAATTTTAGGGCACGCCTGACATCCAGGAAGCGCAGCACTCTCCGTGCTTCGTCCTTGGGATTGGGACAGAATGTAGGAAGGACTATTTCCTTGTTCAAGTGAAATGCCGATGGAACCTTGGGAAGAAATGCCGGGTGCATCCGCAGTACTACCTTCTCCCTGTGAAAGGTGGTATATGGTTCAGAGGCGACCAGCACCTGAATCTCGCTGACTCTGCGAGTTGAGGTCAGACCGACTAGTAAGGCCGTCTTGATGGTGACCAGCCTAATGTCCACGGACGCCATAGGCTCGAATGGCTTTTGTGCCAGGGCGCCCAAGACTATATTAAGGTCCCACACAGGGTGCAGTCTCTTGACGGACGGGTAAAGCCTAGCAAGACCAGTCAGGTGTTTGACGATAGGGTTGGAGGAGGAAAAGATGCCTTCCTCCGAATTCCTGTAAGCCCCAATGGCTGCGAGGTATGTACGGCAGGTGTCGACCTGTACACCCGAATTAGCGAGGTGCGCGGAAAAGGAGAGCATGTCCTCCAACCTGCAGGCCAAGGGGTCAGTTCCCAGTGGCAGAACCTGGTCCATTTGCTCTTGTACTGGTCCCTGGTGGCTTTGATCATGGTGCCCTGTATGATTTCCAGATTGGCTTGTGAGAGGCTAAGGTGCCGAAGCGTTACCTGCTCAGGTACCACACTGTGAGGGCTAGTTTCGCTGGCGCGGGGTGGATGATACTGCCCACCTGCTGTGCCAGAAGATGTGCTGAGCCCATCGGGAGGTGTATAAGAGGCACTTCCAAGAGGCTGAGGAACTCCGAAAACCATGGTCTGGCCGGCCACCATGGAGCAATCAGAATGATGAGGAGTCGGTGAGACTGTCAGGTCCATGAGTATTGAGGCATTAAAACTGCTAAGTTAGGAGGAGTTAGGGTTGATTTTATAGTTCTTTCCTTAACTTCATGTTAGTCTGCTGCAGTCCTCCCAATCCAAGATGGTCTACTTCCTGCTCAGCACTAATTGGCTAAAGACAACTGATGTAAAAGTGATGCAGTTTGGATCCTCTGGAGAGGTTCTAAACTGCCTTTCATTCAAGATCTGATGTGAAGTGGTCACAGCGCATAGGAGCTCCCTTGAAGACTACAGAAACCAGAGAAAAGAAAACCATAGTACAAGAAGAAAAGATATCAGGAAATGCTTGAGACTTCTTTCAGATAAGTGACTGTAAAAGAAATCTTAATCTGCTCTTAAACAAGTAAAAAACTGCTGAAATAGAATGTGCTGAAGTTTTCAGTAAAACATAAGTCTTGGTGGAGTATCTGAATGAGTATCTGAATCTATTGAACTTATCAAGTTAAATTCCTTTTTATTGGAACTGTGAATACTGTGTTAAATATGTAAAGTTTGTAATTTGCATGCGCGCACTAGAATTTGTTTGAAAAGATATTGAGTTCGGGAAGCGCGTGAGTTAGCATTGCAATGCTAGTGAGAGCACGTCGTATTGAAGGCCATGTCGACATTAAAAGAAAGGACCTAGCGGCGTGGGTCTGCGCGTAACGTTATGGTTGCAGGAAGTAAGCAGCGTTTGTGTTTCTGAAGCGGTCAGCTGTGGTGCAGAAGAAATCAACAGCTAATTAATTGATTGTGAACAGCCGCGGGGTACGCAGTTCGTAAGTGAAGCAGATGAAGTGATTGCAGACAACCGCGGGGTGCGAGTTTCGAGAGAGAAGCATATTAGCATATTTACAATTGAAGCTGACCCGGTGAGGCAGCAGTCGGCAAGTTGACAGTACAAGTGCGCGCTCCTGTACAAACAGATCAGTTCTTTGCGATTAAATTAACAGCGCAAGCAGACGCTGCAAGCAGTAGCGAGAGAGCGCATGAATTTTCTTCAAAGATTTTAAAACAGTGGAAGCAGTGGAAGGAAGTGAGTCATTTAACAGTTATATTAACAATTTAGTCCAAACAAAGAAAAAGACAAAGACACAAAGAAATTCTGAAAAATATATGCAAGATATGCAAGCTAAAGGCAACTTTTATTGTAGTCTCAGGAGTCAAAGTGAAAGTAAGGAAAGGAGAAATAGGAAGCAATACAACTACTTGAAAGCAGTTTAAAGTTTAGTAATTAGTTCTGCCAAAAGTAGCGAATAGGAAATAGTCAAGTGAAGAAAACTGTATATAGTTTCTAAAGGAAAGAAGCAAGCAGATTTATTTATTTATTTTTTACATTTGTAGAGCTCACTGCAGCCCATAGGCATCGAGGCGCTACTATATCAAAGTGTATGCAGGCAAGATTATGAATATATAGAAGACTTGAGGTACTTAGTTACAGAAAAGGAAACGGAGCATGGTTACAAGTGACGTTCGTCTGCATGCAGAAATAATTTTTAGATTAGATATTAAAGAGAATACTGCAAATACTCTAACAGAAGTCACAGTGGACTACACCGTGCAAGTCTGTCAAGCAAGTCAAATTTGAAGATCTTCTATGTTAAAGATTGCCTCTAGGCAGTTAGCAGAGGCAGACAGGTAAAGGTGTACTTGGAGAGAAATTAATATACACATGTTTAAGGCAAGAGTATAGTGGTTATACTAATCATCACTGTATTAATTGCAGGGGTTCCAGTGTTTTGAGTCGTCTGGAGTAGAAAGGAACCAGAAGAATCCTGTCAGTTTGTTATTTTCTCCACTTCCCCGTTTACCACGGGCTGGTCAACTCAATCGTTTTTTTTAAAAACATTTTTATTGAATATTTAAACAAACAATACAAACCAAACTTGTAGTGTATATGATAACACTTCAATTGTACATCATTCAATCGCGTTCACTGCATCCCTTATCCCACCCCCCATTACGAGCCCACTTCTACTAATATTCTATTCCTGCATCTTGTGATAGGGTATTTCTTTCTGTGGGATCCGATGGGTCTTGCATTGACCCAAATAGTTCTGCTATCAGTAACTTCCAAGCCATCAGGGTCTCAGTCTTTTCCTCCCCGCAAGCGCTGCTAGCTTCTTGCCATACCATAGTTTCCGCCTCCGCCCATTTCTGCAGACCCTTCCACCATACCTCCAATCGTGGTTTGTGGCATGTCTTCCACCCCATAGCAATTCTCCTCTTTGCAAGCGCATATGCCATATCCTTCAGTTTGCTTACATGCCTAAGTTTCTGTGGCCTAGGGAACCCCATTAACAGGCAGGCCCATAAAGTATCCACCACGATCTTAATACCCTTTTCTGCCAGTTTGTGTGCGACCCCACCCCAGAAGCGCTCAATAACCGGGCATGACCAAAACATATGCACCATGCCCGCGTTTTCCTGATCACATTTAGGGCATTCCTGCCGTCCTGCATTTTTTAACTTGGCTATCCTCTGGGGTGTCAGATACGCCCTATGTGTAATGTACAATTGCATCTGTTTAAGTCTTGCGTTCCTCGACACCTTCTTGTGATACCGTTGGACTAGCTCCCACATCCCATCCTCCATCGGGGTTCCTACTTCCTCCTCCCATTCCAGCCTCAACTGCACCACCTCCTTCCCCACTATAGACATTATCATCTAATATATTCTGGATATCTCGTGTCCCCCCTCTGCTATGTTATATATTGTATCTATAGTAGCATCTGGTTCTTCTTCAAGCACCGGTTCGGGCTACGTTCTCTTAATCTTCCGCACCAGTCTATGGTACGTGATATACTGGCCAGTGTGTAACCCAGTTTCCGCCCCCAACTCCCCAAAGTCTGTTATGGTCCCGTCCTGCCAAATATCCCCCATTGTCGCTATACCAACCGGCTCCCAATGGTTTCTGATTATCATCCTTAACTGCTCTTCTTCACCCGCCAGTGCAACCAGTGGTGCCTGAGGGGAGCACGGGCATAGGTTCCCCATCAATTGACAAGCCCTTCGCCACATCTTCCATCCTAGCACTATTATCTTTGGGCGCCCATCCATCACTGCTTGGGGCAACCACATAATCTCCTTCAGGTAAAATGGGGCAAAGTCCCGCCTGAACAGCCTGGTTTCAGAGGTTTTGTCCTCGGAGAGCCATTTGGCCACATATTGCAGCTGACTTGCAACATAATAAACTTCATAATTAGGCAACTTTATACCCCCCTTCTCATAAAAATTCTGTAGCTTCCAGAGGGCCACTCTATTTCGTGTGCCATGCCACAGGAAGTCCCTACACATGCTGGCCAGTCTACTAAAGAACTTCTTTGGTATCATATACGGGATATTCCCGAAGTAGTGCAGGAGCCTAGGCAAGACCACCATCTTCAACATTGCACTACTTCCCATCATTGCTAAGAGCAGCTTTACCCAGAACCGCATGCAATTCTCAATTTTCTTAATGGCTACTTCTGTATTGCGCTTATGCTCGTCCTCCACTGTGTGGTATATATCTATTCCTAGATAGCGAAATGTACTAGCTGCCCATGGTAACACCAGTAATTGTTTCAGGGGGATCCCTTTATATCCACCCAATGGGTGGTCAACTCAATAGTTGTTCCATTAACTGTTGGGTATACTGGTTCGGGGGATCTGGTGGGCAATTTGTTTGCTCCTGCAGGATTTCGGCACTGGGACCCGACACCGACTCCTTGATCTTGCAAATTACCCTGTGGATCAGAGGAGTGGGCGGAAAGGCGTATGCCTTCATGCCGGTCCACTGGAGGTGAAATGCATCGCCCAGAGAGCCAGGGCCCTGACCCCGCCAGGATGCAAACTGGGGGCACTTCTTGTTGTGCCAGGTGGCGAAGAGATCCACTTGGGGTGACCCCACTTGTTGAAAATCTCCTGAATAACGAGCTTGTTTAGCTGCCACTCGTAATCGTCCGCTCCCAGCCTGCTGAGCCTGCCCGCCTCCAGGTTGGATTCCCCCGGAAGGTGGACCGCCGAGAGGTAAATTTGGTTTTCCAAGGCCCATTCCCACATGCTGATCGCCAGTCTGCACAAAGGAGTGGATCTGATGCCTCCCTGCTTGTTGACTTAGTACATGCTGGTCGAGTTGTCTGTCTGGATGAGGACACCTTTTCCCTTGAGAAGTAGCAGGAATGCTCTGAGCGCTAGCCAGATGGCGTTCAGTTCCAACCAATTGATATGGTATTCCTGCTCCTGTCGAGTCCAGATCCCGTGGACCGAGAGATCGTCCAGGGTGGCTACCCAGCCCTTGAGCGAGGAGTCTGTGGTGATGGTGGCCTGCAGAGAAGGCGGCCAGAAGGGCTTGCCTGTCCGTAGGTTGCAGTCCCTGGACCACCAAGTTAGGTCTGGGTGGAGAGATGGAGGAACGATGATCATTTCGGATTGAGAGCCCCGTTCCTGATTCCATGAGGCCGCAAAGTACAGCTGAATCCTTCTCATCCTTAGTCTCGTGTGTGGAACGGCTAGTAGCACTGCCGCTAGAAGACCAAGGAGATGTTGATATCACCAAGCCGAGGTCACCTCTCTGCTGAGGAAGTGGACGGTGGCTCTCTTGATGGCTGAGATCTTGATTCCGAAGGGAAGACCTTCTCTGAGGACATGTCCCAAATGAGTCCCAGGAACGTCAGAGTCTGCGTAGGGAGCAGTTCCGACTTCTTGAGGTTCAGCGAGAAGCCCAGGTTGTGTAGTGTGTTCATAATGTCGGAGGAGTGGTGTACTACCTCTGGAGATGTAGCCCTGACAAGCCAGTCGTTGAGGTATGGATAGATGTGGAGACCCTGCTCTCTGAGGAGGACCGCTACAGCGTTCATGAGTCTGGTAAAGACCCTGGGGTCCGAGTTGAGGCCAAACGGGAGGACCTTGTATTGGAAATGGTAGCACATGATCCTGAACCGTAGGAAAGAACGATGGGATTGCCAAATCGGGACGCGTCCTTCAGGTCTAGGAAGCACATCCAGTCTCCCTTGTCCAATGTCTCCGCTATAAAAGCTGGCATAACCATCTTGAACTTTTACAGGGGTAAGGAGAGGTTGAGTGTGGAAAGGTCCAGCACAACTCTCAGGCCGTTGTTCTTCTGAATGGCGAAAATCCTGTAGTAGAAGCCAAAACCTTGCTTGGAGGCTGGAACTTCCTCCACTGCCTGGCTCTCCCAAGAGCGACCAGATCTCCGCTAAAAGAGTTGCTGTCGGATCCACCAGGGGGCGCAGAGATGTGCTGAAGCATCTCAGCTCGTCTCCTCCGAAGGGCACCGTTTGAGGGTCTTGAGCCCCCCCCAGCACCCCCAGAGTGAGGAGTAAACCATACCCCCACCTTGCCAACGTTGGTGGACACATCACCCCGAAATTTGGACTTCCGCGGTGGAGCCACTGTGAAACCGCGACCCGTTGTAGTTTGGAGGGATAGTGACCCCTCCCCCCTTCGGCGCCGCGGCTCCACGAGAAACTACGCAGAGCCCGGGCTTGAGAGTGGCCTACGACAAGGCCGGGCGACGCTGGCTGGTGCCTTCCTCCTTCTCCCCGGAGGAAGGTAGTGGCGGCGGGGCGCGCCCCGGACAGGGCTGGACCTGCTCTCCCTGGGGCAGACACCAGCCACCTGCAACGTCCGGGGAGGGCCCGGAGCGGTGCCGCTGGGTCCCCCTGCGCCTGGAGAGCTGCCACAAGGCCTGTGGAGAGCAATATCGGGCAGAGCGAGTGGGCCCCCACCGAGGGCTTACCACGCCGTGAGAGGGACGAAGGCGGAGAGCTAGGCGCGGAGTCGGCCGGAGGGGCCTTTCCCTGGCCCGCTCGGATCGGATGCGGCATCAACCCTACGGGGTGGCACCAGTGGACCCAGAGTGATCGGCCCCTGCCCCGAGCGGAGCCGGCGGTGAGGTCCCCAGAACACGCGCCTCTTGGCGGCAGACCCCTCGAGTCAGAGATGACCAGGGGGGGCCTATGAGCTGGAAGGAGGCACTACAGAGATTTCTCCGTCCGTCCCCGGGCCCTCAAGTACGTCCTGAAATGGCGGCACAGACACACCTGGAAGCTGCGGACACCAGCACTGTCACCAGGGGCATGGCGGCCCTCCTGGAAGAAATCAGAGGCTTCAGGGCAGATATAGCGCTGCGACTGGACACCCTGGACAAGAAAGTTGACAAGATAGACGATAAGAGTTCTCGCGCTCGAGAACAACACTGCTTCCAACAACATTTTCGAGACCCAATTCGATATGCGCCTTGCGGAGCTTGAAAGGAGGGAAGAGAAATGCTCCTTGAAGTTGGATGACTTAGAGAACAGGGAACGTCGATGTAACCTGCGCTTTCTAGGTTTCCCGGAGCACGAAGGTGAAACGCAGGCGGACATCAATAAAGCTGTCAGCGCAGTGGTTGGTTTGCTGTTTGGAGGGGCCAACACGAATGTGCCCACCATCGACAGGGCCCAAAGAGCGGGCGCATCCTCCAGAGGCCCCAGGTCCATTCTTGTTCGCTTTCACTATTTTGCCGAGAAAAGCAAGATTCTCGAATTGGCTCGCAAGACAGGCCCAGTGGAGTGGGAAGGGGCCCAAATCTCAATCTATCAGGATCTGTCGGCTTTTACATTGGCAAGGCGCCACCTATGCTCTCCACTGACAAAAATGCTCCAGTCCATGGGGGTCCAGTACAGGTGGGGGTACCCCTTCTCACTCTCTTTCGAGTTTGAAGGCTATAAGTATGCCCTGGTGACGGAGGACGACATCCAGAGAGTGACAGGCGAACTATTGGCCGGTCCGAATATGGAACTGGGTCACCAGGAGGGTGAGCGAGCTCCGACAGGCCCAAAGGGAACCAGGGCCCCAAGGGAAAGGTGCAGGGTTCGAGGCCAAAGGAAGTTCAGGAGATTGGCCCCGGCATCCCCGGGGCTCCCGGACACATGAAAGGGCCTGCGGTGATCAATGAAAAGCCTGCGATCGACCTAATGAGTGGATGGGGGAAACAATTGTTTATACCCAGGGACGATCTCGGGTGTGGGTGGGGGGGGGGCTCGAGTTGTTATTAATCAAGAGTTATTGAGCCCAGAGGAGGAGACAATGGTGGCCTGGTTGGCGATAGAATGACACCAAAGACTTGCCAGGCGATCAGGGGGGAGGGGGGAGGAGGGGGGAAAGTAAGGGGATGGGGATGTTGGGGTTACACTTATGGAATGCCAAGTTTTGGGGTCTACTACGCACCCCCAGGGCTTTCACGAGCCTCCAATGGGGTGGGCAAGCACTGTGGGAACAGGAAATGTTGCTGTTTTTCGAGGGGAGCTACGAGCTTTTATCAGTGTATTAATGGATGATTTGCTCCAATACTTGACAGTGGGATCGTTAAATGTGCGGGGGCTCAACTCGCCTACAAAGAGGTCGTTGTTGGTGCGGGAATTTGCAAGGCTCCGGCCTCACTTCTTATTTGTACAAGAAACTCACTGGGTTCGGGGCAAGGAACCAAAGCTCAGGGCTAAAACTATTGACCAGGTATTCACAGCATCTTCTCGGGCAAAGAAGCGAGGAGTAGCTTTGGTGGTGTCCCCCGAGGCCCATTTTGTGTTCAAAGCTTTGAAATCAGATCCAGATGGACGATATCTCATGGTTAAGGGGGAGGTGCAGGGTCGGCTGTTTACTCTGGTGTGTATTTATGCCCCGAATGAAGCACAGGATGCCTTATGGGTTGGAATGAAAGAATTAATAATATCATTCTCATAGGGTACCCTATTGGTTGGTGGAGATTTTAATATGGTTCTATGCCCCGAGAGGGATAGGAAATCTGCTAAACCCTGCCCGAACGTGCGCCATCATGAGAGGCTTGCTGAGGCCTTTCGCGAAGTGAACAGGGAACTGGGCCTGAGTGACACATGCACCTGCAAGCAGGGTCGGAACCCAGACTATACTTTTTACTCAAAGCCCCACGCAGCTTTCTCCCGCATTGATTACATCTTGATTGAAACTTTGCTTCAGAGGGAGGTCACTGACTCGGGAGTGGAGATTGTCCCCTGGACTGACCACGACATGGTGAAAATTAGACTGGGTCTCCCCCCTGCCCCAGCAGTAGGTTCCTGGTGGAGGTGTAATGACCTTCTTCTACAGGACAAAGAGGTCTGCCAATCCCTTCTGGTGGCCATAGAGGACTATTTTCCCTCAACGATAACGGTGAGGTTGGGGTCATGGGAGTATGGGAGGCATTTAAGGGTACTATTAGAGGCACCCTCATCGGGATAGGGTCGGGGAAAAAGAGTGAAAGAGCCCGGGAGGAGAAATCACTAAGGGAAAAGATAGAAGCTATACAACCAGGGGGGAAATTAAAAACACAGATGTTCCCTGGGAAATGGGAGGAATTGCAGAGGTTACGAACCAAGGTAGCAGACCTCCTTGTGGGACAGACGGAAAAGAAACTCTCTTTCTTAAAACAGAAATATATGGAAAAGGCGGATAAGATACTGGCTTGGAGGCTTCGTGAGTTCAGAAACAGCAGAAGAGTCAACTCCATCCACACCCCGGAGGGGGACTCGACAGTGCGAGATAGTAAAATCGCGGAACAATTTAGGCGATATTATGAAAAGCTGTACAGCTCGGAATGCGTGGGTGATGTGAACGATGTTGACAGCTTTCTTGACTCCCTCCCGATCCCGGGGCTCCACCCTGACAAAGCTGAGTTACTGGAGCTGCCCATAACCCCACAAGAAATAATAGATACCATATCCACGCTGAAAAGCGGAACAGCCCCAGGGGACGATGGCTACACAGTCAAGTTTTATAAAACTTATCGGTCCACGCTTGCCCCATTCATGGCCAAGATGTTCAATGCTGCATTGAATCAGGGCTCCCTCCCACCAACGATGATGTCGGCTCTGATTGTAGTGCTCCCTAAGGAGGGAAAAGATCCCGCTTATTGCCAATCATATCGCCCCATTTCCCTTCTCAACACTGATGTTAAAATCCTGGCTAAACTCTTAGCAAATAGATTGGCGAAACTCCTCCCTTCCCTAGTACATGGCGATCAGGTGGGTTTTATTTCGGGACGCCAGGGATCAGACAACATTAGGAAAACCCTCGATCTCATGCATGAAGCTTCAAAACAGGAGGTGGAAGGCTACCTCCTTTCGTTAGACTCAGAAAAGGCCTTCGACCGTGTCGAGTGGCCTTACATGGGCAGAGTTCTTCGCAAGATGGGGTTAGGAGACAACTTTTGAGGGTGGATCGCAGCACTTTACAACGGCCCCTCAGCAAGATTATTGGTCAATGGAGGCACCTCAGAGCCGTTCTCCCTTTCCAGAGGCACCCGATAGGGATGCCCCCTTTCTCCCCTTTTATATGCTTTGGCGATGGAACCCCTGGCTATAGCAGTCAGGACAGACCAAGAGATCACGGGGATAAGGTGTGGCGACTGCGACTTTAAACTATCCTTGTTCGCAGATGATATCCTGGGCTACCTAACCAACCTCCGAGTCTCCCTACCACGGTTATTCGATCTCATACACTACTTCGGCTCCTTCTCGGGGCTGAAGGTAAATACGTCCAAGTCCAGCATAATGCCCATGGGTCCAGGGGAACATGAGATCGAGGGCAGCACCGAAATACTGGGGGTAAGAATAGAGCGGGAATCCACCAGATACCTGGGTACCACCATCCCCAGAGACCTCTCCCAACTATACCAATGTAATTTCCCGGGGATCTTGGCTCAGGTTAGTAGCGACCTTAAACGATGGGCTCCCCTCACACTCTCCTGGCTGGGGCGCATGGTTACGGTGAAGATGAATATCTTGCCCCGCCTTCTTTATCTTTTCGCGGAGCTCCCAGTAGTGACACCCGAGGCCTTTTTTGAGGTACTCCAATCCCGAGTCCTCCAATTTATCTGGAATGGCAAAAAGGCGACAGTCAAGACTTCTACTTTGACCCTTCCAAAGTCAGACGGTGGGTTCGGTCTCCCGGACTTCAGGCTTTACTATAAAGCAACCCAGCTCCGAGTGATGTTGGAACATATAAGGGATGACATGGGAACATATTGGACATATATTGAGGACATTCATGCCCACCTGAGAAAAATTATAGACCTTCTGTGGACCCCCCTAGGGTTCTCCCCTCACATCTCAGAACTCATCCCACCTTGGCGGCCCTCTGGGCGGTTTGGAAGCCTAACGCCGCTAACAAACAACTATCCTCATGGCCATCCCCCCTGACTTCGCTCTCGGGCCCCCCTATTGATCTGGGCTCCAAGGGATTCCGAGACACCCAATCCTGGTCAGACACGGGCCTGGAGAGAATCTCCCAATTGTATCGCGAGGAGGGCTTTATTGAATATGACAAACTGACCGAAGCACTGGCGGACAACCCTCCCTCAGTCTTCGAATACTTACGCTTGAAGGGGATCTTGACCCACCCTCGCTGGGCCGATCGTCTCAAACGCCCCCTCACCACTTTCGAGACTATCCTGGCCAAAAGCACAACCCGGAGGGGCTCCTTATCTATGTTCTATAGCGTCTTGATAACAGCAGACCTGGAGGGCAGACAACCTTTCAAAAAGATCTGGGAAGCTAGGCTGGGCATGCCTTTAGATGACCATACGTGGAGAGCAATCTTTAAAAGCATTTTCACGGGTTCTCTATATACGGCTGCTATGGAACATAACTTCAAAATTCTCCATTCATGGCACCGTCCCCCGGCCACCCTGTCCAAAATGTTTAGGGATGTGTCCCCCTTTTGCCCCAGAGGGTGTCACCGACGGGGCACATGGTTTCATCTGTGGTGGGAATGCCCGGTCATTCAGGTTTATTGGTCGAAACTACTCAGTTGGATTAAGGAAATTGAGGGGTTCTGCCCGACCCTACTGCCATTGGAAATCCTCCTGGGCACCTCCACGCCAGAGACAGAACTGAATACGTTCCCCAAGGTCATTGGGGCCATGTTGAGAGCGGGGAGGCTAGCGCTCGCCCAAAGGTGGAAAAGTGCATTGCCCCCGTCCAAAGAGGAATGGCTCTGTAAACTCAGGTCGATTTTCATATACGAAAAGCTTACCGCAATAACGAATGACACCATGACGGACTTTGTGCAAGAATGGACTGCAGTTCTTCTCCATGATGATTGTATTTCCATGCGCCTGTAGACTGTATCTTAGGTTGCCTCCACAAGATGCCTATCTCCACTCTTTTTTGAGACTGATTGTTTTCCTCCGGCTAACTCACAATCTGAACCCACTGTGTCAAGTGATTTGTTTAATTGGTATTTGGCAAGCAATCGTTCTCCCCAGAGCTATTATTGTTCGTGACCTCTCAAAACTTGGTCTAATGAAATTGGGCTAGGGTGGTGGGGAGGGGGGTGTCGGGAAGGGAGTTATAATTGGAAAAACTGGCAACTTGTTACTCTTTTTGTGTCTTACTGATGGAACGGTCCGTTTCGTTCAGCCCCATATGTATGTTGTCAATAAAACAAATTGTTAAAAAAAAAAGAGTTGCTGTCCCAACCTGTCGGTGAGTAGGGGACAGGGAGGAGAGGCTGGGATGGGTAGGCGGTACCCTGTGGATACTACAGAGAGGATCCAGGGGTCTGTGAAATTCTGGCGCCAGTAATTTGCATGGAGAGCAAGCCTGCCCCCCACCGGATACACGTGGACCCGAAGGGGCATGTCATGCCTTCTTTACCTCGGAGGATGAGGCTGAGGAGGGGGACTGAAAAAAGCCCTTGCTCCCCCCCTTTTGTTGTTTGTGCCGGCTCTGAGACGGCGAGCGGTCAGGCTGCCTGTCATCTGCGTTCCTGGAAGCCGCTGAACCCTCCATATGTACGACCCTTCTCTGAGCGCTGCTGAGAATGGGTGTAAGATTTGGGCGTGGTCTTTGTAAGAATGGACAAAGATTTTGCCGTTTGTGAGCTGTTCTTCTTTTTGTCCAGCTATTCATCCGTAGAGGAGTGAAAGAGGCCCCTCACCCCCGCTCGAACGGTAGATCTAGAATGTGCTCCTGGACGTCTGGGTTGAATTTTGTCGCCCGGAGCCAGGCTGTGCGCCTTATGTCAGTGTCAATGCGGATGACTCAGACCGAGGTATTGATATGCGCCACAGTGGATTCCATGAGTTTGTGCGCCACGAGCCTGGCCTCTACTAGCCCCGCCTTGAAGCGTGATTGGCATTGGAAGGGGAGTTCCGGGAGCAAGTCCGCTATTTCCCACCATAACCGTTGGTTGGCGGCAGGCAGCATGGCATCTGCTTTGGCCTGACGCAGGTGCAGGGAGGCGTTGCAGTAGATCTTCTTGCCATAAGCCTCCAAGACATTCTCCTTGCCAAGCAGCGCCGCAGAGGAGGAGGCTAAGGACGACTGAGGCTTGGAGTAAAGTGATGCCGCAGCGATCACCGAAGAGTGTGGCTGAGGATGGGTCGAGAGCAAGAGTGTGTCCCCCTCCATCTGCCTGTACTTGGTGTCCAGGCGTCGGTTGACGGGCTGGATCGAGTGGAGCTTGAGCCAACCCTTCTTGGTCAGGGAGACTACATCGGTATGCAGTGGAATCCCTGTGTTGGCAGAGAGGCGTTTTGTGAGGACTTCCGCCATAACCACCTCTGCCGGTTGTTCGACCTCGGGCTGAGGGAGGCCTAGGTACTCCGCCAGGCCAGCAAGACGTTCATGGAAGGTCCTGGCTGAGGATGGCATGTCCGGATCTTCCTCCTCATCCGTGTCCTGCGGATCTGGAGGATCCTGTGGAGGAGGAGAGGTAGATGGTGTCGGAGGCTGGGGTACAGAGACCGCAGCCAGAGGCTGAGGAGGCAGCAAAGGTTGCAGAGTTGGCTGTGGAGCAGGAGGAGGCAGCTGCAATGGGGTCAGGGAGCCCGATGGATTAATCTGGTGCCGCTAGCATGGCGGGGAGGACTTCCCTGACTGCGTCCTTGATGATAACCCCCATCCGAGGAGACCCCATGAGGCCGAGGAATTTATCGAAGAGCACCTCCTCGTTGGCCGAAGAGGTGGCCGGGGGTACGGACAGGGTAGCCGGGTTAGCAGGGACTGCTGGAGCCTCTGCGTACCCAGTCCATATGGACAGAGGGGAAAGCTGCCCTGCGCATATGAAGGGTAGATTGTAGGCCACGTACCTGGTGGCGACCAGTCCTACCTTGACGCTCGTTTTTTCGCCGAATTTGTGGAATGGCGTCGGAGGGGTTCCTCTGTCTAGCGCGGTGGCCATTTTGTCGGGCTGCCTGCCACATGCCTGCAATGTGTTTCCCAGCCCGCTGGGTCCGGCCTCATCCAAGACTCTCGCATGTGAATCACAAGACCTACCCTGCTCCTCGGGTCTCGGCCCGGTAGGTGTAACACCCTCGACCCGGGGGTTTGTAGAGCTGCGTATAGGTGCCCCCTCGGATGTATTGCCGGTATTAGGGCGTAGCCCCTCGGGCGTCTTGCCAGTGTCAGGGCATAGCCCCTCTGCCATTGTGTCAGTAAAAGGGCATAGCCCCTCGGGTGTAGACCCGGTACAAGAACCTTCCGGTCCCTCGACACTGCGTCCAGAAGGATCCGAGGACCCCTCGACTCAAAGGGCGGTAGCTGAAGCAGCCTCGGTGCACGTGCCGGTGGAAGGACCTGGCCAGTCCCTCCCGTGCGGGAGTGTCTCTGGGAAGGAGTCTCCCTTGCGGGGTGCGCTGGAAAATATCGGCCCTACCTGGGACGATGTTTCACAAAGTTCTTGAGATCCTCTGGAGGCGACTTCTGAAAGAGCTCCCTCCACCTGGCTAGTCTGTTCTTCAGCGCCTTCGAAGACAGCGAGTCACACGCCTAACATGATTGCCAACTGTGGTCTGGGCCAAGGCAACGTAGGCAGAGGGGGTGTGGATCTGAAGTTGGGAAGAGCCCGTTGCAGGATGGACACCTGCTGAACCCTGTAGAAGTCGACACACGCCGGGGAGGAGCGTGACGCCTGAAGACCGAGTACCTGAATGACAAAAAGGACAAAAAATACGAAGAGAAGAAGTATCCGCACGTGGAATTACATGGCCGAAGCCAAACCCAGGAGCGCTGGTGAATTCGGCCAGTTCCCGTCGACACGGTAACGGGGACTGGGGTGTGGCGGCAGAGGGCGGAGTCAGGCCAGCGCATGCTCCCTGGGCCACGCCCCTAAATTTAAAGGGGAAGAAGATTTTTCTGGTGAAAAAGGTTCTGTCTCCTGTCCCTTGGAAGGGACACCCACACAGTATGGAGGAAAGGGGACGGGACGTAAGAGTAGGGTGGGCCCATGTGAATCTAAGCAAATACAAGCATCAGAAATACGATTACGGTTTGTTTGTTTATTGTTTGTTTATTTTATTTGTAATGCGCTTCTCACCCGAGGGTATCTGGGTGCAACAAGAATTTACAGTTTCTTTAGTTACAAAGTAAGCTGCAATGAAGGTACACATAGTAAATACAATACAAAGATATTACGAGTAGTGCAAGGTATCATGAAGTCTATAGATTGTACATACAAAGCGTACAAAAAGAGCAATCAGATGTCATTAGAGACTAGTCAGGATGTCGTGTTTCTCTTAAAACTAGGGAAGGTTTGGTCTTTTCGCAGGTGTAGGGGTAGTGCATTCCAGTAGGTGGCGGCTTGGACTGGGAAGCTGTTCCCTCCCACTCTTTTCAGGTTAATTATACGCATCGTTAAGCAGTGATATTGGGCCGCTCTGGTAGGGCGAGATGAGGATTTTCTACAGATGTTTTCCTGGAGGTACAGTGGGGCAGCATTGTTAAGACATTTGTTGGTGATTGACACTAGTTTGAGGAGAATCCGGTCTTTGATGGGAAGCCATTTGGTTTCTCTTCTGGCCTCAGAGATGTGTTCTCTCTTAGGGAGGCTTAGAGCGGATCTCAAAGTGTTCTTTTGGAGGATTTGTAACTTGTTAGTGATTTGTTTGCTGGCTCCTGCATAGAGGGCATTGCAATAGTCAAGTTTTGACATGATTAGGGATCTTGCAAGGGTGGTCCTACTCTTGGTGGTTAAGTAGGGTTTGCAGGCATGTATGAGCTTACAAGTATACGCTGTGGCAGATGAGGTGGCGTTGACTTGTTTTCCCATGTTCAGTGTGGAGTCGAAGTGGAAACCTAAAGTTTTAGTTTCTTTGGCCACTTTGATGGTGATGGCGTTAATAGAACATGTGGAGTAATGTAACCCCTTCTGAGGCTTGTGGAATCTGCTTGGATCACATGTTGTGCATAGATCAGCGAGCAGTGTTAGGAGAAGGTTGTGGGTTGTGAGAAGGTTCATGGGCAAACAGATGTTTTAGTTTATTTTTAAATTTGTTTATTGGCATTTTGTTACTTTACAACAATTACTCATCATATAGGTGTACCTCTAATTGCCAGGCTATCAGTTTTCCTGTTATTACACAGCAACACATTAAACATTAACATTTCAAACAAAGTTAACATTAACTGTCTCCATATTCAGTCCTTACAAATTCACAAGATTTTAGCGGGGTGTGGGAGGGGGTCGGCAGTGGGGGGGTGGGGGTACTGTTTGAGGTCCATCTGATTTTATGCACATCTCTCTCCTGGTGTCATTGCTATCGGTATTACTCAGGGTTGTCTAGGTTGGTTTGTTCATGGGGGTTTATCATCTGAGGGGTGAAACAATTTTCTTATGATGTCTTTCCATGCTTCTAGTGCCATACTTGAGTCTTCGGTGGATCTAGCTACACTGTCTTCCCAGGTCTTTATTTCAGCACTCACCCACCTTTCTAGCTCTTTATGCCATACCTCATACTTTGGTCCTGCAGGCTTTTTCCAAGACATTGAGATAGTTCTTTTAGCTAATATGCACGTTATGTCCATTAGTCTTACTACATGCTTGGGTTTCGCTAGCCTGGGATAAGTTCCCAGAAGACATTCGGCAGGGGTCCACTCATATCTGGTTATGCCGGCCTTTTCGCATGCCTGCCTTTTTCCAGCCCAAAGAGTCTGTGTCTTGTTACATTCCCATAGCATGTGGACTAGATTTGCCTTATCCGCCACGCACCAGATACAAGAGGACTGCGTTTGTTTGCTGAATTTCACCATTTTACATGGGGTTAGGTATGTGTGGTGTAACACATTCAACTGTATCAATCGGAATCTATGGTTTCTAGATACTTTGGGAAATGATAGTGCTCTGTCCCGTTCCTTGTCTGCCTCCCACCTGGTTTTCAGTTCAGCACTTCGGGGGTTGGGAGTATCGCTTAGGTGGCTGTATATTTGAGACACTGGTTTCCATCCCTCCCCCAAGTTATATAGCAATGTCGTGAGGGGGTAAGCGTCAGATTCCTCTGGCCAGGTTTCCCACTTAGTTCGTGCTATTTTGCGAATCTTTTGATACCATAGGTATTGGCCAGTGTGGATATCATCTTCTGCCTGTAGCAATGCGAACTCCCGGGAGGTTCCTTCAGCATATAAGTCACCCCAGGTGTAGACCCCTTTTCTTTCCCAGAGTCTGATGTTCTTCAGGTCAGTGTCTGATTTGCCTAGATCCAAGATCATTGGCACTTCTGGGGAGTATGGTTGTTTTGAGTGCATAAGCGTGTTAGTCCTGTGCCGTATTTTCCTTCCTAGGTTGGCTAAGAAGGGCGCATTTCCCAACAGGCTTTGGGGCACCCAAATAAGCTCCTTCAATTGTATCGGGGAGATCATGGTTTGTAGCAAGGCTGTCTCAGATGTGGTTTCGTCTGCTAACCACTTAGTTACAAGGCTCAGTTGGGCAGCCAGATAGTATTTCTCTAGGCTTGGTAGTTGGATTCCACTCTGTTTGTACGGTAGGACTAATGTAGATAGTGCCACCCTGTGTCTGCCCTTTCCCCATAGGAATTCTCGGATTATTGTTTCAAGTAGTCAGAAGAAGGGTTTCGTGATGTAGTAGTGTACGTTTTGAAATCCATATAAGAATCTAGGGAGGACAATCATTTTGATCATTGAGGCTCTGCCCCTCATTGATAGGGGTAGTTTCGCCCAGAATCCCATTGATTTGCGCAGTGCGAGTAATGCTGCCCTTGGGTTGTGTTCGTGCATTAGTTCGGGGGTGTGCATTATCTGGACCCCGAGGTATCGGAATGAGGTGGTCTGCCGTTGTATACCCACCAAGGGGAGTTCTTCTATCCTTTTGCCTTTCAGTCCTGCCAGGGGGAACAGGCAGGATTTTGTCTTGCTAAATTGTATGCCCAAGACCCTAGTGTAGTTGTCAAGGACTTCTAGCATTGTCGGTACATTGAGCTGTGGATTTTTGACATACAGTAGTACATAGTCTGCATAGAGTGAGATGATGTGGTCCACTCCTCCTAGTTGTATTCCTGCATCGAAGAATTGTTTCCTAAAGTAAATGGCGATGGGCTCCAATCCCAGTATGTAAAGCATGGGGGAAAGCGGACAGCCCTGCCTGGTCCCCCTACACATGTCCCATGCCTCTGACACATTTCCCAGATTTCAGCCGTGCTCTCCGTTTGTTGTAGAGTATTTTGATCCATCTAATAAACCCCGGCCAAAGCCGAATCTTTCAAGGACAGCCACCAACCACTCCCAATATATGGAGTCGAATGCCTTGATGGCATCTAGGGATAATAGCTCATACGATTCCCCATTTGTGTCAGTTTGGGCTATTATGTGTTGTAGCCTACGCAAGTTCAGTCGTGTTCCGACCAGGCACAAAACAGCTCTGGTCCATGTGTACAATGTCTCCTATTATTCTGGACAGCCTTTTCGCTAGGATTGTGGTTAATATTTTCACATCGTAGTTGAGCATAGCAAGTGGGCGGTAAGAGTTGCACTTATCTGCTGGTTTATTTGGCTTGAGCACTGGGACCACAAGGGTCTCCCTCATGCTCTCAGGTAGGACCCCTCGTTCATACGACTCTTGGAAGACCTCATGAAGCAGGGGTCTCAGAGAAGATTTGTATGCTTTGTAAAACTCTGAGGGTAGCCCATCATTGCCTGGAGCTTTATATGTGGCCAGGGATTTGATTGCTTCTGCTATGTCCTCAGTTGTGATGTCCGTGTCTAGAGTTTCGGATTGTTCGGGGGATAGTCTGGGCAATCCTACTTCTTCTAGCGTGTCTGCTATTTGATATTGGGGAACTCTGTCTTCGTGAGTGTATAATTGTGCGTAAAAGCGCTTGAAGGTGTCATTTATGCTCTGCTTGGTCTGGTGCACATCGCCACCTTCATCCTGCAATGCAGTGGTTGTGTGCCTAGGGTGTTATTTTTGCAGAGCCAGGCCAGTAGTCGGCCCGGTTTATCTGCTTCTGCGTGTGTTCTGTTTGTTCTAGTGGCTTAGTCAAATTTGGCCAGTCTGCTCCTTGCTTTTGTGCAGTCCTCTCTGTGTGTTCTGAGTTCATCTTCTCTCTGTGGGGTGTCTGTAGGGGTGGATTCCAGTCTCTCGATTTCCCGTTCCCGTTGGTCTAATTCCCTTCGCAGCAGTTTCCTGATGCCTCCCGCTTTTGCTATGACTTCCCCTCGCGTTACTACGTTTAAGGCATCCCACATTGTGCTTTTGTGTTCTACACTTCCCGTGTTTTCTTCTATGAAATTGTCAATGGAGACTTGTAGATCATCTTTGAATGCCTGATCCTTCAAAGCATGAACAGGCATTCTCCACATGGGGATGGGAGGTCTGGGGCCAATGCGGTTCCATTCCACCAGAAGTGGCAAATGATCCGAGATGGTTCTCCCTAAATATTGCGCTCCTTCTATCTGGGGTAGGTGTTCCCTGCTTATGAAGACTTTATCTAATCTTGTGTGGATGCCATGTGGGGACGAGAAATATGAGTAGCCTCGCTCCTCAGGGTGTAATTCTTGCCATGCGTCTGCTAAATCCAGCCCGTCCGTCATGGTGTTCAGAACTGTTGTGGCCGCCAATGGGCCTTTTGGTTGGGGTGAGGACCTATCAAGTTCTGGGTTATGCACACAGTTAAAGTCTTCCCCCATATGAAAAAGCCATTCCTGTATTGCGTAATTTTAGTGCACAGTGTGTTCAAATGGGCTGGGATGCTATTGTTGGGGAAATATGAATTTACTATGCATAATTCTGTTTGTTCTATGCATCCCCATATAATCGCATATCTGCCCTCAGGGTCCTTTTCCACTTTAGTTAGGCGGAATGGGAGTTGGGGGTTGATCCAGGTGTACACACCCCTTGCATATCTGGAGTAGGAGGTTCCTAATTCCTGACCCCCCCAATGTTCCCTGAGTTTGTCCTCAGACTCTGCCATGCAGTGCGTCTCTTGCAGTAGGGCTATCCCCACTCCCTTCCTATGTAGATAGGATTTAATTCTATTCCTGCGAAGGTAAGTGCCCAGGCCACGCACATTCCATGTCATTATCTTTATTCACACTGCCATGGCGGTTCAGAGGGGAGTTCCAGGTTCCCCCGTCCCTCATAGTAATTGTCTGCGGTTGCAGTCAAGCCACTGATGTACCCCATCAACTGCATGTTCCGTCTCATCAGATCCTCGTCTTCCTCCCACCCACCTTCCCTCCTTACCAACTTTTGTAACCTTCATTCCGGTGAATGAAAAAACCAAATAACACAACGAAGAACTGCCTCCAGCAGTTGCTTCCAACTCACAATGCTCGGGGGCTCCCGAGCCTTCTGGTCCCTTCCAGGCATTTCGGTACGGGTGGTGTGTAGGCATTCGGCCTGCACATTTTCTGGTGGGGTGGGTCGCTGTCCTTCTCTTGTTTGGACCTTTGTGCTCCTGTCAAGTAATTTGCGGCGTTAAATGAAATCTAATAGTCCATTCTGTGCTTCAGTGGGAATCTCCTCGTGCAGGGCTGGTCGTCCATTTATCTCTTGTCCGCTTTTGCCGTTTCCTCCACGTCGTCTGCAAGGTTATTATGTTCAAGCCACATGTTTGTTGCAGCTGGAGTCTCTAGGAAGATTGCTTTTCCCTTATAAAGTACTTTTGACACGTGCTGGGTAGAGTAGCATGTACTTAAGATTAAGTTTCCGCAGCCTTGCTTTTACTGGTACAAAGGAGTTCCTTGCGCGTTGCACAGCAGGAGTATAATCTGGATACATAACTATTGCGGAATCATTTCTTCTGATCTCCCCACTTTCCTTTGAGAATCGCAGTATTGTCTCTCTGTCACGAAAGTTTAAGATTTTCGCTATTATTGGTTGTGTGTGCGATCCTGGTGGGGGTCGCTTTTGCAGGGATCTATGGGCTAGTTCTACAGAGAACCCCTGGGTGAGTTTTCCTGCTCCGATTTCTTGTTGTAGCATTGTTTCTATGAATTATGTTGGGTTCGGGCCCTCCATGTCTTCCGGGATCCCTAGTATGCGGATGTTATTACGACGGGCGCGGCCTTCTGCATCCTCAGAGCGTGCCTCTAGTCTTGCCACTGTCATCTCCAGTTCCTGTACTCTGCTTGGTGTGTCTGTGGCCGGCAGTGGATAGCCCTTGCCTAGGTGGTATACCGTGGTTGGGTATTTGGCTACTCCGATTTGAGTTGGCACTTCTCAGCTCCGCCTGCTTGCGTCGACCTCGGAGTCTACACAGGTGTGACTCAGTTTATTGTGTGCTCTGTTTTCGGTCCCTTCGCTCTGCTCTGTGTCAGCTATCCGTTAGTTTTCATCCGTCATGCTGGGTGTTCTGTTCCCGGGTTTGTGGGTTGGTGGTTCAGTTACTAGGGTGTTGGTCGGGGGGGTCTTGCATACGTCCAGTTAGATGCCAGGTGTTGTGCTTTCCTGCTTTATTGTATCCGCTCAGTGTTACTTCGCCCTTGTTGTCTCACTTGGTGTGTTCACTCGATGAGGCTCAGATCACTTATTTGTTTGTGGCTGGGCTTCAGTCTGAGCATATTATCCTCTGCTATAGGATCACTGCAATTTTCGGTGTCATGGAAAGCCTCTGGGCGTCAACCGGTGCAGGGTGGGCGCCTTCAGTGGCTGCTGTTTAGAGCTGCGGGCGGTTCCCCTCTTCCTGTAGGTTTCAGGAAGCTTTGTGGTGGTGCATAGCAGCAGCCCCACTTGGGCCCTCAATCTAGGGTTCTCCTTGCTTGTCTCTTCTAGCATTGTTGTTGGTCTCTGTGCGTTATGTGCCGTTGGTGTACTCAGGCTGTGGCAGAGCCTCGCTTATGTCTCGGTGTTCTATGCTTCGCTGCTACTGTATGGACACCGTGTCGCAGTGCCTCTGCTACTTGCACGTAGCTTGCTAAATCGGTCTGTGTGTGCCGCTGTTCACCTAGGTTTATGGCCAGCCCTTCCGTTTTGATCCTCTTCCTTTCCCCCCCTTTGTTAACTGTTTATGTTGCCCGCCCCACTGTATTGTTCAGGCTGTTAATGGGGGCAATGGGGCTTGGCGCCTTGCAGTGTTCTACTCACTGTACCCTAGTTGGCTGGTCTGTGTGCCGCAGCCCCTCTCCCCCGGGTCGGGCTTGTACCATCTCAGACTCCTTCTCTTGCCACTTAGTCCTCAGCAGTGTCGGCGAGAGGGGCCACGTTCTTCCGCCGCCTTCCTGTGCTGCTCGGTCTCATCCGCAGGGTCAGTTTGTGGGTCCTCTCCCTCTTGGTGTCGTTTCGCGGTCTCTGCGCCTGCTCCCTTCAGGTGATCCGGGGCTGCCACTAGCCTTGGTGTCCCGCCTTCGGCTTACAGAGCCCGACACTGCGAGCTCATTAGGGGCGCCGTCGCTGGCTGCTGTGGTGTCAGGTGGCGACCGCTGTGGCAGGTGCAAAGGATGTTTCGCGTAGCAGTCTTTTCCTGTGGCACTGCCGGCTCTCTATTCAGGCGCACCATCTTGCAGCGGTGTTCGATCCCGCGACGAGCGCCGCCATCTTGGGAGCCGCAGGGGCGCTCTTTTAACTGCTCTGTTTTCTTGGCTGCAGATTCCGATTTCTTCTGGCAATGAAGTCAAGCATAGGAGAAGGTTTCTTCTGTTCCTGGATTCAGATCTTATTTCTGCACGTATTGTTTTAACACCGCAATGCCATCTGTTGTACGATCATGGACAGGAGCTCCTCAGGTTTCCGTCCTCACGCCATGCGCGCTGGCCTTGCCCCCGCAAACAGATGTTTTAGAACCGCTTGTCCCTCCTATATATCCATCTTGGAATGTGTGTCAATGCAGTAGTGCTGAGTGAAAGTGTGTGTTGAGCTCCATGTAGCTGCTTTGCAAATGCTGTCTAAGGGGACTTTTGCAATACATGCCAAAGTAGCTCCTGTGCTCCTTGTGGAGTGAGCTCTTGGTGTGAAATGCAGTATCTTGTCTGACAGAGAATAGCATAATTGTATGCATCTGCCTATCCATCTGGAGACGGCATTCTTGGAAATTCCCCTTCTCTGCCTGGGGCTACGGAGACAAACAGATGATCTTAGCGGTCTGGTCCTGTTTACATAGTAAATGACCGCCCTCCTCCAGAGTATGGAGTTTAACCTCAGCTGCGCTCCTTGGGTTCTGGAAGAAAGCTGGAAGCTCAGTGGACTGGTTCACATGAAATTTTGAGATGAATTTAGGAGAGAACCGAGGATGAGTACGTAAAAGCTGTTTTTCCTTGTGTATGACAAGGAATGGATCCTGCACTGACAAGGCTTGCAATTCACCAACTCTTCTTAAGGAAGTAATAGCCACTAAGAAGGCAGTCTTGTAAGTCAGGTATTTAAGACTTGACTTGTGCATCGGCTCGAATGGGGGCCCCATGAGCTCAGCGAGTACTACATTGAGATCCCATCCTGGCGGTGGGTTTGAAATTGGAGGGTGAAGTCTCTTTATCCCTCTATGAATGCCTTGATGACCCATACCTTCCACCATGATACTCTATTGTGGGAGGTGGTGTAAGCCGCCAGGGCCGCCAGATGGACCTTTATAGAGTTGAATACTAACCCTGATTCCAGCAAGAGCAGCATACAGTTTAGAATAAGGGATGGGGTACATTCCATGGGGTTAATTTGTTTAGACTGGCACCAAATTACAAATCTACCCAATAATAGTGTCTAGCGTTTGGCTTTTGTGCCCCCTTGAGGATATCCATATCCATATGAGCGTCACTTGTCACTTGTTCCTTGTGGATCTTGTTCACCACTTTGTTCATGAGAGGAGTCGGGGGGGGGGGAAATAGTAGGCAAATTCTTCCTCACCAGGTTATCCATAGGGCGTTCCCCTTGGAGCCTGGTTGGGGGAACCTGGACGCAAAGTCTGGGCATTGTTTGTTTTTGCTTGTAGCGAACAAGTCTAGCGCGGGAAAACCCCATTGAGAGAAGAGGTCATCTACGACCCTTGTGTCTATTTGCCACTCGTGTTCCTCTGGTAGGGGATCTCTGCTCAGTGAGTCGGCTGGAGAGTTGAGTTCCCCAGGAATGTGTTGAGAGGATAGGAATATTTTCAGTTTGAGTGCCCATTTCCAAATTTGTTGTGCTCATTTGGACAGATTTGTAGATAGTGTGCCCCCCCTGTTTGTTGATGTAAACCATTGCTGTAGTGCTGTTGGTGAGGACTTGCATGGATTGGTTTGCTAGGTGTATCTCGAATGCCTGAAGGGCCTTGAAAACTGCCAGTAGCTTGAGCAGACTGATGTGGTTCTGTGCTGTTCCATGAGTCCATAGACCCTGTGCTGTGTGATGAAGGTGATGATCCCCCGACCCGGCGAGAGATGCGTCTGTCGTAACTATAGCCTGCACCTCTAGAAAGTGGAAGGGTTTCCCCTTCAACAGATTTTCTCTTGTCCACCAGCGAAGGCTTTGCACCAACCACTCTTGCATGGGTCGCATGCGCAGGCATGCATGTGGGACCAGGTAAATGCAAGATGCCATCATGCCCAGCAAACGCATAGCTTTGCGTACGCTTATCTGGCAGCCGGCCTGATAATGGGGTATTTGCAATATCATGTTTTGGACTCTTTCCTCTGAGGGGAAGACTAACCCCTTTCTTGAGTTTATTACAGCTCCCAGGAACTGTTTGGTTGTGCTTGGCACTAGGCTTGATTTCTTCTAATTTATTGAGAAGCCCAATTGAAAGAGAAGGTTGATAGTTAATTGAATGTTTTGTTTGCAAATATGGGGAGTCCACCCTGTAATCAGCCAGTCATCCAGGTAAGGGTACACTGGGATTGCCTCCCTGCGCAGGTGCTCTTATCACCCCCGCCAGTACCTTTGTGAATACCCTTGGAGCGGATGTATTCCGAAGGGTAGCACTTTGAATTGGTAATGCTGGTTCACTATCTTGAAACACAAGAAGCTTCTGGTGCTGGGAACATTGAAATATGAAAATAAGCATCTTTCATATCCTATGTTCCCTTGTAATCTCCCCGCTTTAGCAGTAGGATTACTTCTTGTAGTGTAGTCATGCAGAATTTGTGTGGCTTGACATAGGTGTTTGCAGGGCGTAGGTCTAATACTTGGTGCATTGTTAGATCTTTTTTTGGCACAAGGAAGTAGGTTGAATACCCTTGTTTACCTGGTTC
Organism: Ambystoma mexicanum; assembly: GCF_040938575.1. Taxonomy (NCBI): domain Eukaryota; kingdom Metazoa; phylum Chordata; class Amphibia; order Caudata; family Ambystomatidae; genus Ambystoma; species Ambystoma mexicanum. Next base: position 265,352,029 of record NC_090934.1, read on the forward strand.
GCCGGGACGACTTCTATGGCGTCCTATTGGAGCAGTGTTACGATTTCCTTGAGAAGGATGCGTTGTTCTTCCTTCGAGTGAATCTTTTGACGCGGGGCATGGTTCTGGCGTCGCTGGATCAGTTCCACAAAAAACGCCCACCACGGTGGATAGCACCCATTTGTCTGAGGTGATTCCGTCCCATGCTTGGGTGAAGCTTGAAATCCACCCACCTACTGCAGAGGCATGGGAGGGCACCTGGAGCGGGCAGTCACTGTTTTGGAGGTGTGGCCCCACCTCTAGAAGTGGAGAACCCCCCCCCCCCCAGCCACAAGACCTGCGCTGTCCCCTTTGGTATCCCTGAGAGGTCTGGCCTAGATTGTTACCCCAGGAGACCCTTGGTTCTGAAAGTAGTTTTAACCTCTTTGTGAATTCTGCCTGCGAAAGCGGCAAAAATTACTATTATTACCCCTCTGCCCTGAGGGTTTATTGGTAAGCTGGCCCAAGGATTTTAAGGTGCCGTGTTCCTACTTTGCAGACTTGAGGGCGTCTTCAACGGCCTTTCCGAAGAGGACGTTGGGCTCAATAGGCATATTGAGAAGTGTAGCTTGATTTCCTTGCTTGAAGCTGGATTGGTGTAACCAAGCATGTCTCTTAATAATGGTTCCCTGTGCAATAATTCTGCCTGCATTGTCAGCGGCGTCTAGGTTACTCTTCAGAATGCAGCTAGAAACTGCTCTGCCCTCCGCCTCTATCAGGTCCAACTGAGTCTTAAGGGGTTCAGGAGCTGAAGCAAATAATGTGGACACCTCATCCCATTTGTGGCAGTTATAACTCGCCAGAAGAGTGGTGTTTGCTATTCTAGCCTGAAAGGCAGCCGAAGAGGCTACTTTCCGCCCCAAAGTATACAGCTTCTTACTTTCCTTGTCTGGTGGTGCCTCTGAAGAAGCTAATGCTGTCCCCGCTCTCTTTCTTGTTGTCGTAACTACCAGAAAGTCAGGATTGAGCTGTGCCCTGGTATACAGGGGATCAGTGGGAGCAGGGTGGAAGAGCTTCTCTATCCACGGATTAACTGCCCGCGTCTGGTTAGGTGTTTCCAGGGATGGTTGGATCCTCCGCTGGATAGCTTGCAGGATGGGAATGAACTGCGTGACCGCCTCCTTATCCCCTAAAATATCCATAACAAAGTCCTTATCATGTTGAGTCACCTGTGTTTTTATTTGGAAACGCTCAGCTGCCTTGATGAGCATGTCATTTTGTAGTGGCTGGTTGTCTATAGGCGAATCTGCTACTGGGGGATATTGTGTGACGGGAAGAGTCTGTTATACATATCTGCCTCTTCATCATCCTCGCCATAGTCCTGTTCTCTGCCCTCCTGACCTGTATAGGTATCTTCCGTGTCACAGTCTGGGTCACAGAGATCAATAAAGGGTGGGTCCATCTGGGGTTAGGTAGTCAGGGTATCAGGACAAGCCCTTTTTTTGAGGCGGTTGTGGAGTAGGGTCAATTACAGGGGCTTGAGAGCCAGAGGCGACTGTAGTAATAGGTGTTATTTGTACGTTTTGGAAAGAATCTGGGTTCTTCTCGAAATAATTCACCATGAATGTTATCCGAGCTTGGAATGGACATAGGGCCTAATGGGAAAGCCTGAGGTGTGACTGGGGCTAGAGGTGAAGACAAACGCATTGAGTCACGGCCCTTGGCTGTGTGCTTAGTGGAAGGTGCTGTGTGAGCGCTGATGTCGCCGGGGTCGTCCCCATAACAGGACCGCTGGCCTGTCTGCTTGGGTCGGGGGATTACGCTTGGGAAACCGAAGTCTACCGTCACCTTCGCCGTCTGAAAATGCGACGTTGCTGCCGTCGCTGTATGTCCCGTCAACGTCTATGGTGGCCTCGGCTTGCATGGCGTGTTGGGCCCAGCGTTAGTTAAACGGTCCTTTAACGTTTTGGGTTTAAAGAGCTTACAGGCTCGACAGGTCACTTCGAGACAAAGGTTGCACACCAGGTGCTCGTCGACACTTGAAAGGGGTTCTATCCATAATTAAATGAAATGGCAGCTAGGCAAAGAATGTGTGAAAAGGGGTAAATACATTCTCAATGTCCTCCCCATTCTCTCCCTACTGTGTGGACCAAAGCCCGAAGCGGCCCGAAGCAGCCGAAGGACCCGTCGATGGGAGTCTTCGACGGTCGTCTTCTTCACCTCTGTCAGAGATGTTGTCGATAGTCAGTGAAAGCAAGAAATAAAGGATAGGAAGAGTAACTAACTCTAATTTGATGAATTAATGGCGTTATGCCGAAATTCGGACTCTGCGAAATAGCGTCCATCTACGATGGCGGAAAAAAACTATCTGAGGAACCGCGACGCATGAAGGACCATGGGTACAGTGGACGTCACACTAGGGATAGTATTACTGGCACGCCCTGTCAACATCCCTTTTAGAATTTTGAAGAACAAAAACTATAATGATCTGCAGCTTCCACTAGATGTCGGGCTATGCACAGCATGTGATCTAAGCAGATTCCACAGGCCTCCTAAATATATATATAAAACAAAGTCTTATTTGTGGGTTTGTATGTGGCGTTGATCTTGGGGTGTAACTCCTCATGAACGGTGAGGTCTGGCGTCATGAATTTTGCATGCAATATTCTGCATTTGTCAATGTTCCATTTACATGGAGTGTCTGGAAACGCTGGTGTTCGGGCTGCCATTGAATTGGCGTCACATTTCTCACTGCGCCGCATGGACCAGTAAAGTCTTTTCCCAGATGGCCGCCGCCATCCTTATTTGCGTCGGTTTTCACTCGTTCACGGTGTTGCAACCCAGGGATTTTCTGTTTTCTCTGGGTAAAACGCTAGTGACACGCTCTGCGTGTGCTTTCCTTTTGCCATTTATTTTGTTTATTTATTTATTTTTGTTTATTTATTATTCTGGCGAGCCCTTGCTTGTCATTTCAGTCTTTGCTTACTTGACATTCTCCCTTATCTGCCTCGCCTCAGCCTATGCTTGCAACCTCTGCTTACCTCTCATACAGTTTCTGCTTGCCTCGCTACCTTCTCCTACTACCTTACTTCAGTTTTGGCGACCCCTCGCTTACCTTCTTACTGCTTACTCAGACCAATCTCAGGATCTTCAAGTGTTGTCCTGCATTTATCATTCCAAGGATTCCTCTCTGATCATACGACAGCACACCATATTTCTGTGAAAGGCTACGGACATTTAACCTGCTTTGGACTACCTCCGAAGGTTTTTTTTCAGCCAAACAAGGTTTTTTCCCTTTGTGTTTGGCTAATCTTGGGTAGGAGTCTCTTGCCTGGATTACATTCTAGCAGGCATAGTGGCTCTTCATCTCGAGGTAGACCTTACCTCTACGAGGACCGCAAGTCGTCCCGCAAGAAGCGAGCCTCATCCCCATCAGGCAACCTCTCGGAAGAACTCTCCTGTGAAGAATCAGGTGAGGAGAGCACTACCAATTTGGACAGATTGCAACGCTAAGACATACGCCCCATCGTGGCAACATCGGAACAAGCAAAGAACTAATTGCCGCAGTCCTGGGACTTTCTGCGCAAGTACAAAACCTGAAGTCTGAAAATGCTGTTCTCAGACAGATGGTGTCTGCCAGTATTTAATTGCAGAATTAATGCAACTATTTCTAGCTCGATAGGTCATCCCATTCCTGCGAATTCATTTTTTTGTTTTTAGAAGTTATGTTTTGTGGTGTTTCGCCGCCATCTACAGGTCATTTGTAGAAAGTTCTCATTGCGCTGTCTGTGCTGAAATGGTCTTGCGTTTTTTATGTTTGCTTATTTTATTTTTAGAAGAGAGTGATTGTGTCTTTCTTTTCATCAATTTATTTTGCAATAAACTAGAAACATTTGAATTTCACTAATGTATTGAACACCAAATTTTTATTTACCTCCGATTTAAATTCTCACATAAATATCATATTTGTATGCTTACTCTGATTATTTGCATCTTCCGATTAGCAGCGAAAATGGCCACCACTGCTAACACTGCCAATAAAATCAGAGTAAGCATACAAATAAGACATTATTTCAGAAGTTAAATCGGAGATGAATAAAAAATTTGGTGTTCAATTAATTAGAGAAATTAACAAGTATTGCCTTTTTCCTTTTTGTCAAACAACAATATGTGTTCATCTTTTTCGGTGGAATATGAAAAGAAATCTGAGAATGCACATCCTGGGCAAAGCCGGGTACTTATGCTAGTACTGAAATAAAGATGACTTGGTTGATTGACTAAAATGTCTCTCAAGGAACACCATATGAAGTCTCACGACACATTATTCGAGACCTGTAAAAGATCTGACATATTTTCCTGAAATTGAGACCACGGACAACGGAGTAGCCACTGAAGCGACCCATGCTTAACTGTGCCTGATGGAATCATCAGTATGCAGGAGGCCATGAAGCTCAGTAAGTGCAGGAAGGCAGAGGCCAGAACCTGTTCCTGCCATTAGAAGACATGAACCATCTGAAAGATGTTTAGCATTCGGTCCTTGGGCAGGAAAGCCCTGAACAGGCCAGTGACAAGAACCGCAGGATACATTTGAGGGTATGTGATGGCGAAACGTAAAATTTCTAGAAGTTATGGGAGAAGCCCAAACTGTGCAACAGTCTGCACATGCAGTATAGGTGTGCTGACGCCTGATCGGTGGAGGGAGCTTGGACGAGCCAGTCTTCCAGGTAAGGAAAGACAATGATACTTTTGCGGTGAACCGCAACCACTGCCAGCAGGCCTTTCTGGGTACCGAAGAAAGACCCGAGCAGCAGGACTTTGGACTGTTTTTGAAAGACCCAACTGCAAATCTCAGGTACTTCCCATGTTTAAGATGTATGAGCACATGGAAGCAGAAGCCGTCCACATAAGGGCCTTGGAAAAGATGTCTAGGATCTTTAGCTTGAAGGTCTCCCATTTCTATTGGGTGGAGGATTGAGGGCGAAATGGTACCTATTGGGATGAATCACCTGAAGCGTTCCTCAATCAGTGGCTCATCTTCTTCTAAAGATGAAGCACAGTGTTTTGAGGAACCACTTGGAAATCGGGACCAGTCTACCTCCCCGGCTCGTTCCGCACTCAGTGACTTAGGAGTCCTCTTATCTTTATGATAAAAGGTGAATATATCTGCTACACACTCCTGCAAGTCGATGCAAGGTTTGGCACAATCCACAAAACTGCTGTTGTGTTCCTCACTCAAGCAGTAAAGACACATTCTTTGGGGGGGTTCTCCTGCAATTTGTGCAGGGTTTAAAACCCACAACCTTACTAATGTAAGAGATTTTAGTGTATTGTATCAAGAGTGTCTCTCTTCCCTGCTAATTTGCACACAGCGTGCCATTTCGAGTGTCCTTACACCACCATGTAAGAGATTCTGATCATACTGCAAAAGAAATTTAAAAAAATATAATATTCAAGAAATATATAAACCAAAGATTCAAAACACTTTCAGAACTCAAATTAAAAGTCTCAAATTAAATATGACTAGCATAAAATCTTGAAATGTATTGACTATCCAACTGATGAAGCAGCAGAAGCAGAGAAACATGTTGGAGTACCAAAGCTTAGAAGCACAGAAGTGATAAACAATGAAAAAAACTACAAATATATAAAAACAATTGCTCTCCTTCTTGAGAAATTAAATCTTTTTATTCAATCATGGTTATTCTTGTGTATCCAACTAAACACTGTCCTCCTTGGCTCTCTGACCGTCCGTCGGATTAGGTGCAATGGTCGGCTGAGCAATGGCTCATAATCCCCATCAGATACACATCGCCAGGCATGGGGGACAGGGGTCACCTCTCAGCCCTCCAATTACTGCCTGTTAGGCCAAGTTTCTATGCAGTACCCTTTGGGACCACTAGACACAACTCTGACCACAGGTATAGGACACCCAAACTTTGGTATAAGATTGTACTACACAGTTTTGGTAGCATGTTGAGAAGGCAGGCTTATCTCAAGAGGGGTACATGTGAGCAGTAGTGGAGGTACACAAAGATTTACAGTTACAGGTATTCAAAAACTCTTACACTCAAAGCTTCTTGCATAAACAATTATTAATTTATTTATCAGTAAGTTATAAAGCCTTCTTTAGAAGGGAGCAATATTATAGTAACAGACAAATACACTTCAATACTGTACACTCTTAGTTTCTAAATCAGTAAAAGCCCTTTTGGGATGACCTACAGACACAACCTACACCCACAGGTGACTTCAATAACAAAGTGCTAGGGACATTAATATCTTACTCTCGGCATTTAGAATACTTTTAGGAATTGGTAAAAGGAAAGGGTTATTACAACACAAGAGACCACAAATATTCTTCAGCAGGCAAATACTTTTAGATACCCCCAAGAAGAGTCATACAATTCAATAGGCTAAGCCAAAGTCAATGGTCAAAAGTCTTGTATAGGATGAAGCCCTTCTGTTAAGTAAATGGAAAAGTCTTTGCACACGTTCTTAGGAGTCTTTGATGAAAAGAAGAATCAAATGTAGGGCCACAAGCTGATTAGACTTGTGAATTGTAGAGGTTTCACGCAATTCTACAGTAAGAGGTAATTTCTCTTAGACTTGTTTTACAGTACCTTAGAAATGGAGAAAAGATTCAGCTGATGACTTCTGTTCCTGTGCAGCTCTGCAGATCTCACTGTTCCTGGACCTCAGTCGTGGGGACAAGAGGGAGGACGTTGGGGGACTCCTGCAATGCACTGGGACAGTCAAAACTTGCAACCGGCAAACTTCACTTTCAGTGGCTGTTCAGTGTTTCAACTCCTTGCATCTACCGCAAATAGCAACACTACGGTTGCTGGCTGGCGAGGTGGACTTTCCTTGCTTCTGGTGTCCCGCACTCTGTTGAGGGAGCTCAGGCTTGGTCAGTCCTGCTTCTTGGGATTCCGGAGGATCTTCCAAAAGCGCTAGGCCAGCTTAAAAGCAATGCACACAATCAGGTGTTCCTCTCCCTGGCTATACGGTTTCCATCAGCAACTGTGTGGAAATTCAACCAGCTCCGAGATGGATATCCAGGTGGCTTACTTTGGAGTTGATTGGTCCCACCAACTCAAAAGGGAGAAGCTGACCTTGCAGGGGCTTCTCTGTCGATGCGAACTTGGCATTTCAGCACTGCAGCAGGGCTTCACTGGGCAAACCAACGGTCCAGGAGTTGCAGTATGCGTCCTCTTCAAGCTCCTCTTCGGTTCCTTCGTCCAGTGGTCGACTCCGCCTTCCAAGCCAAAGGACTCGCTTTTTATTCAGTTCTCTCCCATTCATTCCAGCCTAGATGTCAATCACCCAGCAGGGTGGCTGTCCTTGCCGGACAGTCAGCCTGCCAATCACCACAGAGTGCATCTGGGTCTCCTAGGAGAATAAGCACAGGGAGTTTCGGGCACCTCCCTCACTTCCTGCCTACCCCAGACACTCTGGAGCCAGAGGTGGGCTTCACTCCTGAATCCCGCCAAAGGCGAAATGAACAAAGAGACCTGGTTTGACGCGCAGAGAAAATCTCTAGAAGGACCTTTTCACAAAGAGATGGCGAAAAAAGAAGACTGGCCATTTTGGCAAAGATGTCTCCCGCGGTTGCTTTACAGCAGCAGCGAACACAGCCCGTGTTAAATGCAAATCATGGTAGTTTAAACAAAACCACTGCCATCTGCCATTCAATGAGAAAAGGGTAACATAAAAATGTTACATGAGAAGCTAGACAAAGAGGATACTAAGTAACCCCTGCAGCACTCTATTGTAAGATAGTGTGTGCTGGGTCTAGCAAGTTACAATGGTAAGTACAGTCAATTTCACTTTACTGCTCTGGGAAACAGTAGTTTATCCCAGAGAAGGTAGTTAAACCTTTCAGAAATCTGGAAGACTTCCCTGTGTCAATGCACTGAAGGTGCTGTGTGACACAATGTAAAAGATGATGCCTATGGAGTTTGTCAGACTGCACAACCAAATGAAACACAGAGGTAAAATTCACAATAAAATACATTAGAGAGTGGTAAAAAGGGTCTCACTCTTTCCAGGTTAAAAAAAAATCAAGTACTCAAAATCCAGCAGAGTTGCTGGGGTTCTCCAGGGTGGAGGGAATTAGCACATTTCTGACAATTCTCCATAACACTGGCAGTGCAGCATTAAAAGTGTTCACATCCATCCAATCTTGGATGGCCAGCCAACTTCCTTTTGTGGCAATACACGATCATGGAGGTGGATTTGGATGTATGGTATACTATCCAGCTCAAACTGGATCCCATTCATGCAGTGGCATACTTTGTGGGCTCCATCCAGAACCCTCAAAAGTGGTCAACTACATACGGCCATCCCTGTGTAGAAAACAGAGGAAGAAGATCAAAGCAAGCCAATCGGTTGAGTCACAGGGCTTACAAACAATGTGGTTGTCCTGCTGGCTAATACCCACACAAAAGAAGCTACTTTGTTGTAGACAATGGTGACACAATAGTGCCATTATATAAAAGGTAGAGACATTGCCATCAGTCTGTACCAAACATGGTGCTTGCAAGAGCAGACTAACCCAGAGACATGAAATGGAAGGCAAAAGATATCCCTGCCATGATGGCTGAGATGCTGCCCCATAGGCCAGAGCTCTAAAATGTAAAAGAAATAATCGAAAAATAAAGGATCCGAGTGCTGCAAAGCTTGCTCAGAATCTTTGTAAATGGGGTAGGCATTCGTCTTGATGTCAGCAATGTTGTAGCTGTGCCTGAATAGTCCCAACACATGTTCCTGTATAGTGAGTGTTAGGGAGAATTCTCATAAATGTGCCAATTCCCTCTACCTTAGAGCCCTCCAGCTCTTTTGCTAAACTTTGGGACTTTGAACTTTTTAATTCTGTTGTTTTCTGCGTTTGTTTTCTTTGATTATGGAGTTTTAGCCAACTCCATAGGCATCACCTTTTCATGGGTGTGACACAGCACACTCAGTGCAGTGACACAGGGAAGCCTTTTTAGGCTGTCCCAAGGTTTAAATACCTTCTCTGGGATAAACGAAGGTTTCCCAGAGAATGTAAAGTGAAATTGACTTTACTAGTCTTTTCAAATTCCTAGACCCAGCACACCCTACCTTACAATAGAGTGCTGGAGGGGTTACTTTGTATCCCCTGTGTCTAGATACTCATCTAGCAGTCAAATGCTACCCTTTCCTCTCGAAATGACTGTTGGCAGTGGTTTTACAATGAACTACAATGATTTTTCCCGACTGCGAACACCGGTAGCGTTAAATCGCGGGAGCCATGTTTTTCAAGATGGCATCTGAGCCCCCTTTGTTTAAACAGGTCTCAGTCTTCTTTTTTCAGAATTTCTTTTTGGAAAGGTCCTTCTAGAGTTTGTCTCTGCGCGCCAAACCAGGTTTGGCCCCTTTGTTCCCATGCCTTTGGCGCGCTTCAGGACTGAAGACCGCCTCTGGCGCCCGAGTGTCTGGGGTGGGCAGGAAGTGAGGGAGGTGCCCGAAACTCCCTGTGCTTAGTATCCTAGGAGACCTAAATGCACTCTGGCGTGATTGGCTGGCTGACTGTCCGGGAAGGACAGCCACCCTGCTGGGTGAGTGGCAGCTAGGCTGGAATGAATGGGAAGCAACTGGATAAAAGGCAAGTCTCTTGGCTTGGAAGGCAGAGTCGACCATTGGAACGAAAAAACTGAAGACGAGCTGGAAGAGGACGGCTGCTGCAACTCCTGGACCGTTGGTTTGCCCGGTGAAGCCGTGCTGCAGGTCCGAATCTCCAAGTTCATCTCGATAGAGAAGCCCTGCAAGGACGACTTCTCCCTTCGAGTTGGTGCGACCAATCAACTCTTAAGCCGCCTGGATACCATTCTCTGAGCTGGTTTTATTTTCCTCAGAGTGCTGCAGGAAACTGAATAACCAGCGAGAGGGACACCAGTTTGTGTGCTTTTCTACAGCTATCGGAATCGAAGAAGCGCCATTTGCCAGCTTTTGAACCAGTCCCCACGCAGTGCAGGAGTTCCCAGACGTCCTCCCTCTTGTCCCCACGACTGAGGCCCAGGAACAGCGAGATCTGCAGGAACTGCCAGGAACAGACGTCTTCAGCTGCATCTTTTTCTCCATTCCAAGGTACTGTGAAAACCCGACCGAGAGAACTTACCTCTCACTGCGAAAGTGCGTTAAACTTTGGCAATTTACAGGCCTAGTCAGCTAGTGACCCAACATATGATTCTTTACTTTGGCAAAGACTTTTCCGTTTAACAACCAAAACCGTTATATCCTATACAAGACTTTAGCCCATTGACTTTGGCCTAACCTATTGCATTGAATCAACTCCTCTGGTGAACTCAAACTATTTGCACTCTCTAAGAATACTTGTAAGCCTCTTTTATTAACCTATGCCTTTTAGCTCCTACTTCAAATGCTCTAAATGCCATTTTGCTCCCCCTTTAAAGTAGTTTAAATACCTCAGAACTGGTAGTATAAAGTATTAAGTATATTTTTGTGTGATATAGATTGCCTCCTTCTAGTGAATGTTTTATAACTGACTGTGAAATAAATTAATAAGTGTTTTAACAAGAAACCTTGAGTGTAAGAGTCTATTTGAATACTTGTGATTGTAGACCTCTGTGTAACATTATTACAGCTCTCATTCCCTCTTGAGATAAGCCTGACTGCTCAGCTCTGCTACCAAAATCGGTGTAATACAGACGTATACCAAAGGTTGGTTTTGCTTACACCTGTAGTCATAGTTGTGTGTAGTGGTCCCAAAGGGTACTGCAAACAAACGCTGCCTAATAGTGAGTGAGAGGAGTCTAGGCTGCAGGGGCATGTCCATACCGGCCAATGGCAATTTATGCATTTAAATAACAGATTCTATGTCCCTGGATGGTAATTAATGTTGGCACAAATGCTCCCCGTACACCACTGGTCGGTTACAATCCACAGCAGCCTATCACTACTTCTGCTTGCTGAGGAAGTTAGGGTCCATATCTTGTGTCCTTTGCTTGATTCTGTACGAATACTTCCCCTATGTTCTGCTGAATTTCTTGGTCACCGGTGTACTCATTCAAAAGAGTTTAATAGCACCCCGAATAGTATCCATGGGTGTTATTATATAGTGATTACAGAAATGGCGGTTAGACTGTTTGTGGTACTTACCTTTGGACACAGTTGAAAAACACGCATAGAAAGGTGCTATATTCAGGTATTAATTATTAGAAGGCTACACATTTAGGGGGTTTATTCAGAGTTTGGCAGATTTTTTTTAATACTGCTGAAGAAAGTTACCAGTTCAGAAGGTGGTACTCCTACTCAAAGTTTACCACCAGCAGATGATATTTCTGGAATACCTCCTGTGCTATTTCAGAAATACTACCTCCGATGGCAGCATGCAAAACTTTTTAAAGACATTTTTTCAAACCATTTTCAGCATCATTGTAAAGGAAGACATTGATTATGTACACTAGTGGCTCATCTCTACTGTTGATTTTCGTTATGCCCAAAAGTGTCCTTTTCTGCATTATATGGGTAAGGTGGAGCGAGGTGGCAATCAGAGATGCCCACCTTTTTACCCCCTCAACATGGCCATTCGTAAAAACATTTTTCACTCTACTGAAGGGAAGCAGCTGTGCTTCTGTTATGTATAGTAAATAGAAAGATTTCAAAAATGTGGGTCCAGTTTGGGTTTTTAACCGCCACTGTCAAGGTGAAGATAAAAATAGGTTGATTTTCTGAACAAAGTTCAGATATTCCCATGGAATACCACAGATATTGTTTGATCAAATCCTGAAGTGGGGGGTCGGGGGCGGTACAATCCATGGTATTTGCCAAATGCTGATGATTTTAATGTTACCACCCAACTCTGATGACTGACCCCCCAAGTCTGTGATTGTTTTTCATTGTCTTGTCTAGAACACTCTTCCCTTATGTGACCAACCAAATACACACATGTAAATAACACCAGCTTCAGATATATGGCTACAAAGTCTTATGAACCCAGATACATACTTCCACCTATAATTTAGGATGTCACAAATACACTCAAACACATTAACACAATCAGAGTAACTGAAACACACACACCATCTTATTTGAAAACACACAGATATATGTTGCCCTTGCTCCCTCTCCGTCACCAAGTCCAAGGCATATCCCCCCTTACACGTCTCTCTGCTTCCATGAGTTCAACACCAGCAGCAGACTTTCCAAGAAAGTGTAAAGTGGGAGCACAAAAAAAGCTGTATCCACCGTCGTCTTTTGCTCTGCATTATCCAAGTGCAGAACCCATACCCACAATTACCAGCAAGCCTCCCAGGCACTGCTTCTTATCGTGTCTAGCAGAGGCTGAAAAGCAAATCAAGACAGTCTACTGTCTAGCTCTAAGCCAGGGCTACGAAGGTGGTGAGGGCTAAGGAATAGGCTTGGTGTGATGGGCAAGTAAAAGTGCGAGTGACAAGAAATTGGTGATTGAGCAATGTGGGTAAGGGAATGAGGGGCATGCATGGTAAGGGAAAGGGACTGAATTTAAAGTTAAAGGATGCAGCAAAAGGGTAACAAGGTCTGGAAGTTAATTTTAAGAAATGGGTGGCATTGAGCATGTGGTGCAAGGGAAGGACGCCAAAGGATGATGAGTGATTGAGAGTGAGGTACATATCTGGAATGGTATGTCAGCAGTTTGACTGTTGCTGAGTTCTATGTCTGACCTGCATGCCTTTGCACCCGATGTGCGACCCCATTCCTTTTTTCTGACTGAGTGATTCATATTTGTTTCATGAACGTATGTTTCAATTACTACAGCTCTTATATTTTTTCATGTTGCTTTATCATGTGACTTGATGCTTTGAAAGCACACACATGTACAGACTAAGATTATAATTATAGTACATTTTCATTACATAATCTTAGTCTCTTTTACAGATGTATTTACCTCAGGATACAGATGATTAATATGCTTCCCCCTTGTGGATATATTTTTATCTTGAAAACCACATTTATTGAACAGTATACTAGTTGGATCTATGTGATTATTGCGAGAAAAAGAAATGTCGATACTAAATTACTGAAGCTATTTTTTTGTAACCCCTTTTTACACCATATATGCAGGGAGTCCACTCACAGCCCCCGCTCCTCCCTCCACCTTTATTAACCTAACCCCCCTCCCATATATATAGGGTAAAATGGGGGTTTCGAAATTCTGTATTTTGGGATTCTAAATTATTTCATTCTTTATTTTGGTATGATCCCTGCTAGTTTAGCCCTTGGATAAAAACTTTGCAGAAACATTTGTTTTGGTTTCTAATATTGAAGATGGCATAGGAGAAGATGAAGTCTCACCTGCTTTCTGAATTGGAAACTGTGGAACCAGGAAGACAAGGCTCAAATCCCCACTTTCCACACTTCATACATTACGTGATCCTCAGCAAATCACTTTTCATCACTGTGTCTTATTTTCCTTAGCTATCTGTAGCGAAAGCCTCACTCATATGGGTTTATACTCTATAAGTAACTTGTACAAACTATGTTAAACAGACTAGTGAGGCGGCAGGATGACAAGTGGGGGTCTAATGTTGTGGGGGGTGGGTACACAGGGCACCGGTATGGGTTTTGTGTTGTGGGCCGAGAAGGCAGAAAGCCAGGTGTGGGTCTTTAGCCATTCCAGATCATGTTCGACTCTGAGAGCAAACCTAGCCCCCCCTGGTTCAGTAATGGCTTGGCTCTACCAATGAATTCTCTAGCTTTGATACCTCTTTACATTGTTCTAAAACTAAAGATTAAATGAGAGGAGATATAGCCTGCTTTCAAATTACAAACTGTAACACACTGAAAACCGGGCTGAAATCACAGCTTTCCCCTTTTCACCAATTATATTATTCTGTTGAAATAATTGTTCTATGTTTTGTAATTGGGAGAATTTCCAAGGGTCCGTGTACCTAAGAAACCACAAACATAACAGAAAAAATGGTTGCATAAAAGGAAAATCTCAATAATGTCTACTATATATACTTGAGAATGTATGGAAAGGGGAGAGGTTGGTGTTGAGATTACTTGTTTTGGAAGTTGATGCCGCAGCACTCTGGGCTTGGGTGATGCAATATGGGCCCGAAAAGTAAAGTTGACCCCCAGGCCAAATGTTTCCCCGTCCTCCCCGCCTGGCAGCCAAAGGGACTACCAAGTAGACACTCTAGGATATTGCAGCATAAAATTAAACATTTTGTGGCATAAAAAAGCAATTTTAGCAGTACAAAAGTATAACTTTGCAGCACATTTTCTTTGACTGGAGGGTATGAGAAAACCAAGGTGTAAGAGCCAGAGTGCAAGAAAGTGCCACTGTGTGTGCATGGCTGCAAGAGAGCCATAATTTCATTATTTTCACATTTTGTATGTTGTCTCCGGTATTAATTTATCAGAAAAAGACCCAGATGTGCCTGGCTTGACAGAACATGGCGTGTTTTGATTTACCTTTTTTGTTTGACATGCATGCCGGTTCATATTAACTTTATTGATAGTTATCACTTGTAATATTTCAAAGATTACATTATATGACTCAAATTCTTCAGTCACCTACAACCCACACACTCACCAATTCTCCATCACTGATTAGACTCTAAAACCTCTCACTCTGCCAATTATGTGTATATCGCTGACACTGACACATTGCCAGGTTACAAATCACACTCCACAGCCCTTGCCACACTCCCAAACCGGATCCTAGATCTCACCTCTCCAGTTGTTGTACTCTCCAATACTTCATTCTTTCTCAGTATCGCTGTCACAGTCCCCCCTTGTTCCCTCAGTCTCTCATCCTTTCTTCCAGTCTATTGCGCTCTCCAGTCCTCACTCCCACTCTGCTGTTCGCTCCTTCTTTCCCAAGTCGCTCCCTCTCTGACCTCTGGCCCAACGTTCATTGCTCACTCTTAGACCGATCACTCTTTATGGTCTCTGGCCCACTGCTCTACTAGCCCACCGCTCACGCTCTGGCTCACTACCCACTCTATGACCAACGCTCCCTCACTGGCCCCCTGCCCGTCTCTCCCCTCTCTAATCCACTGCTCACTCCATGACCTCTTACCCATTGCTCTGCCTCTGGCTTCTTGCCCATCGCTTTCGCTTTAACACACAGCTGCCACTGGCCTTTTACTGATCGCTCCATCTCTGACCCACTGCTCCCTCTCTCCACTTCTTTCCCTCTTAGCACTATTGTGAAGATTATGTGTTTTTAAAATAAATAGCTGCTTGTGAAATAATGGACGTTTTCATGAGTGTTTTTTCAAAAATGACAATTTTTTAATTGTTCTTTTTCAACCAGTCGATTTTGCAGGCGTTCTAGTGATAGGAAAATATCAAAACTGGGGGGCTGACCAGGGCAGCCAGTTTAAAAAAATGAGCTACAGTGGTAAGAGCAGTTTAAAAAGAATGTCAATTACCTAAAAACAAAGTCCAGAGAAGAAGTAGGCCAGCGTAAATACTTAGGGGTCTTGCCATGTGACGGTTAAAAGCAGCAAAGTTGAAGAAACAAAGGATTAAATGTAGATTGTTGTGTGAAGGAAGTGTTTACTCTCAATATGATGTGCGAGTACAATCTGAAGATTGAAAGAGACCAGGGCCTCTCCAATCTCACTGGGCAAGGGGAAAGGCTTATACGAAAATTGGGGTGTATGCTGCACTGAATGCTGCAGCTTTGTATACTATCTCTATATAAAACTGTAGCCGAGGATTCTCAGCCTCGCGGCAGGGAATATTTAAATCATGTGGATATATTAAAGATCCAATGCGGGAAAATAAGCATAACCATGCTCTCACTGAAACATGTGCCCATCCGAGGACTTCCTGCCCATGGCCACCCTCTCAGTGCATTCATGTCCACCCCCTTACTGACTTCAATGTATGTCTCAGTGACAACTTGTGCCTATGCTTGCACTGCATTCACACACATCTATCAATATCTACCTATTCCAAACTCCAGACACGTGTCCAACCTCTCATTTCCAATTCATGCCCAACCAAGCATGGACTACAGGCATTTTTTCAGCATATCTGTACCAGCAGCCTTATGGCATACCTATTCCACCACAGTACTGCCTGCCTGTACCTGCCACACAATGCCAATCCAAGCCCATACTAGCAGTGTCTGTGCCTGCCCTAGCACTACTTGCCTCTGTCCACCCCCCATTGTCTTCCTGTGCATATGCTAGCACTGCCTGTGCCCACCACTTCCCTACCTTTGACAACCAGGCGCTGCATACTGTGCTTAAACTAGCACTGCCTACTGCTCTCTTACCCATACCTGACTTTGCCCTCCCCTACTGACTACCTATACCCACCCAGGCACTGCCTGTGGCCACCCTGTCGTTTCGGCCTGTAACCAAGCTAGCAGTAACTGCACCCACCCAAGTACTCCTGCCTTGTGCCAGACTGTCTTTCACCTGCACTTTCATCATAGCAGCCTCTGCCCCTCATGTCAATACCTACATGTGCATATCCAATCAGTGCTTGCCAGTGCTCAACTACTGAATGTCTGTCAGTCTCCTACTAATAAAGCCACGTGACTCCCCTATTATTGGTGCTCCCACCTTCCTGCTCCCATGTCTGCGTATGGCCACACTGTCTGCTAGTGCACACCATACAAGAACTGTCTGTAATTACCCAATTACTGCCCGTTACCAAAACCCTCAATGAGTGCCACTGTCTACACTCACATCTCTCATGCTTCTTTTAACACAGATAAATACTGTAGGTGCCTAAATCAAGGCATGGTTGGTTTTCATAAAATCCATGTGTGTTTGATTTTCAAAGAGCATGACAAAGCATGACTTATCTTACCAGTTTAAATGCTCTAGCTGGAGCTGCCTGAGAGCCCGTCTCATCCAAATATGTCTCCCATGAGAAGTTCTTGGGGTCTTTGTAACCTGTCAAACGTAAGAATGGTGATTTTCTTAAGAGGAATTTTGATTACTTGTTACAGCACTACCGCAATGAAATGGTGGTGGAGGGCTTTACAGAATACAAAAAAGCAGCATGCGACTTTAAAAGAAGAAACACAAAGAAATCCAAACTGAGCAATATAATATTAGGAGAAAAACAAATCAAAAGTTCACACTTTACATAATCAGAAGTTCCCAACTTAACCCACAACTAAACTGACTAAAACATCCAAATCGTTTCCAATAAATAGTTTCTTAAGACCCTTTCTAAACAGAAAACAGGGTATGTGATGTGAAATTTACAGAAAAGTGATTCCATAGTTTGCTGCCAGTAAGAGCGGTGTCGGAAGCGGCTGCACTCGCATATACGTTGATCATTGGGAGCAGTACGGCTCGATGCCGATACGTGCCCTTCCTCTAGTCTGAGGACCTCCTCTAGTCCTGTGTGGTTCATTGTGGGGGAGCTGCTGTGTGGGCGAAACACTCGGGGGCCAGTTGGGGGCGAAGAGCTGCATCATACGGTACAACGCGACTTTGAATCCTGAAGACGTGGAGCTATGACCAGTGTCTAACCGGTAAAACCGGCGACACGAGTGAGGTTTGGAGTTCCGGGAGACCCGGATTGCCTTATTGCCTATGCCTTGCTCTGTTTTGCCTGTGTTCCCAAACCCGGTCAGTGCCCTCCAGTGCCACAGTGCCCCAGTGTTACTTGTGTCCCTGCCCCTAGTGGTTTGTGTTTCGTGCCTGTGTGCTTAAGCAGTAATTAGTTCCCCTCACCGCCCGAGAAGTCTGAGAGAGGCTAGAGCTGGCTAACGGTTAAGAAAGACAGCCAATGACTATGGTGGTAATGGTGGTATAATAGTCACCTACCACCCAGTTTGTCTTTACCTGAGTTCGCTATCTAGGGCCGGGTGGACTGGCTTGGGTCGTCATCAGTGGACTAGTACTTGTCACAGTAGTGTGTCACATTTTAGCATCCAAAGTGTGCACAATAGCAACATCAGTACCTGGCTTGACCATAGCACAAATACAAATCGTTATAGAAATGAACATTTTTTTTTATTTACTTGATTTAATCAAATTAATGATTTTTACAAGACGAAGGAAAGAAGACAAGAAAAGAAGAGAAGACAAAAAGGAAAAAAAGTTTTCTTTTTGATGCAGTAAAAACACGCTTTCACTTATTCCCTAGTTCTGAAGCATTTCTGGGCTCTCTTGCTGGTTTAAGGATCCGAGGATCTGTTTCAGTGTCTGTGCGGTAGCGATTGGCCAAGAAGTTCTTTCACCGCCAATAAGTCTCTTCCACCACACCTGTTCATCCTGGGTGTAAAAGGCGGACAGGTGCCCCTGCAGGTATTTCGAACCTATGGCCTTGGTTCCCAGGCAGTTGAGGAGCAGATGCCGTATTGTTTCAATTTCTTCATCTTTTTGACAAAAGCGACATTTATTTGAATTGGTTAGGCCTCTAACTGCAAAGATCTCGTGGGTTTCAAGTAGATTTAGACGGGCCCTCATAAAGGTGTTCCTTACTGATTTACTAGGACATTTTTCTAGGTAGTTTGGAACTGAGTTTAGTTTCCTCAGCTGTGGAGGAAGGTGACTAGTCGATTTGTAATCTGCGGCACTGTCCAGAGTCTTTATCCAGCCACGTTCCTCCATCTTCCTTTTAATCTTCATCGGATTTTGGATGAACTCGGCCTCAGACGATTGAATTTCATCCAACTTTGCTTTGCAGGTGTTTGCCCATGTTTTCAGCATACTGCATCGGGAGCCCACGGTTTCCTCTCTGATTATGCTTAGGATATTTGGACAGACGGGCAGCAGTGTTTTCCTGTAAAGCATCATACTGTTTCTTTCGATATTCGCTTCCAGTGAGAGGAGGCCGAGTTCCCGTCTGATTAGGATCATTGATGTAGATTTGGGGAGACCCAGAACGGTACGCCAGAAGTAGCCTTCCAACCTGATCCATAGCTTCCCAGGTATTTGGGGCAGAGTCTCCATGGCATAAGTTAGAGATGGCACCACCTTAGATCGGTAAAATCTTATCATGGGGATCAATGAGAATCGGCCGTACTTGTTGTCCAAAGCCCGGGCTTGGGCAGAAAGTTTTCTTGATTTTTCCAGAAGGGTTTGTTGCAATGCTGTGTTTGTTCCTGAACTGTCAAGGGTCACACCAAGGTATTTGAAGTGTTGTACCTTTTCGAGTACCGAGCCTTCTAGGAACCAGTTCAAGTGTTCCTTTCGCTTTTGTGTTTTTTCCAGAAATAGGACCTTTGTTTTTGCAACGTTGATTTGCAGGTCATTTCCATGAATATAGGCAGCCAGGTTGTCGAGAAATGAAAATCAAGAGTTTGCGTTGTTTTGGAGTGAAGCCATAAAGACAGGGAAACAACTCCGGAGCATTCTGAATCCATGCAAAGTTCCGAAACATGCACCAAACATTAAGAAGGGCAAAAAGGAGTTGAGACATGCTGATGAGTACTGGTTTCCACAGCAGCCTACGATCACCGGCTTCTTTCCTGCAGCAAGCCATCTTAAGGCTCAACCCATATCAGAGAGGTTGCGACCCTCCTACCCTGGCGAGGTTCCACAGGTTAATGATATCGGTAGACACGTTCAACAGGAGCCAATGCCAAATACCAGCTTAATAAACACTACTGCCACAGGTCTGGCAGAAGAGTCTGATAGACAAATGCCAGGCACCCCCCAATCACTTCATAACAATGGCTCATTGTTGGTCCTCTGTAGGAACATGAAACGTAATTCAATGGGATTCCCTGCTGATAGTCATGTCAACGAACTTCAGGCTAACATGTCTAGCAGTCTGAACCTCGAAGTGCTGGCAGCTGCTGCAGAGCCAACCAGCGATATGAGCCATGATGAGGATGGTTTTGCGTATCCTGCAGGACAGCAACCATATTACAGGGACGATGCCTATAACATCTCTACTTGACAATATCTATTTGAAAACCGACTACCCAGAGCTCTACCGAGTGTTGTCATGGAACATTGCAGGCATCACAAAGCATTTGATTGATTCACAGTGGTGAGATCTAGTGTGTTCCCAAGATCTGATAACTATGCAGGATTCGTGGTCGCTCGCGGCACACGATCTCCAGTGGTATGTATCGTTCCATATTCCAGCAGTAAAGGGGACGATAGGGTGTTGGAGAGGCCAGAAAGTGACCATAATCCGATTGTAGCCCTGGCTAATGGGCCACTCTTTGGCATAAGAGGGGAGGGCCATAAGTGCAAGCCAACTAATGGAGGCAGGCTTATTGAGCAGCCAGATTGGTTCTAATCGTGTGTGCTAGGTGTCCCAGGGATCAGGGCTCGAGGGCCCTTGTGGCTGCAAGAGCTCAGTACCATCAATTACTTAGGGGGGGCAAAAAGGAGGAATACTCTGACTCTGGGACAACCGTCTCTAGACAGTTAAATACGGGGATGCCAAAGGTTTCTGGCATCATGTTAATGCAGGATATAGAAGGGTGGACTTCCCGGCGCAGGATATGATCCCTGAGGCGGCTTGGATCTCGCACTTTGGAACCCTGTATAGTAGGCTCCAATGGCCCTAACCAAGAACCCGCTGCTCTCTATAGACCAGATGTGAAGTGCCCCACTGGTGCCGTCGATGCATGATATCAAGAGGGCAATAATGACCAAGAAGCCGGGTAAAGCCCCTGGCCCTGATTTAGTTCCCATTGACTGGTTTAGGCAGGAACCAACTATATGGCTACCATGTCTGCATAAGCTTTTTAACGCTCTGGTGTTCGCTAAAAGGGTTCCATATTCTTGGACACAAGCAATTCCTGTCCCCATATTCAAGCAGGGTGACAGGGACTGCCCAACCAACTATCGCCCAATCTGAATCTTCGATGCAGGGGGGAAGATGTTTGGAAAGGCAGTGTTGCGTCACTTGGAGGCCTGGTGCCAGGAGCTGGTTTTCAATGAGGTGTCAGCACGGTCGACCAGGCCCTGAGGCTGTCGTTGATATTGCAGAAGTACACTGTGCTAAAACCTATGAAGATCTACGCGGTCTTCGTGGATTTGAAGACTGCTATTGACAGTATACCGATGGCAGGCCTGTGGGCCACCCTGCCTAATTTAGGCCTGCCATCTGGCATACTGGGTGCAATCCAGTCACTGTACTGTAATAACAGAGCAGTAATTAGGTACACAGAGGGTGGCCAGGTATCCTCTAGAATAAAAATTGAGGCCGTAGTATGGCAGTGCTATGTTCTTGCCACAATCCTGTTCTGCCACCTTATTAACAGAGTGAACGAGTTGCTATTGGCCGAAAAAGACAGACGCCCCATCTCTAGCACTGGAGAAAGTCGCTATTCTGTTTATTTGCTGATGACGCAGTATTGCTTTTCCTGAGCCCTTCGGGGCTAAGGAAGCAATCAGCCATTTTTGAGGCATTTTACGCAGCCAATGGACTCAAAATTGATTTACAGAAAACTCAGTCCATGGTGTTTAGCAAACCCTGTGAAAAGAAGCACCTCTGCCTGAAAGTAGCTTTGAGTGGCGGAACAATTGAACAGGTTGTGAGCTTCGATTATTTGGGGGTTTGTCTAACGGCCAATTGCACCTGGACGGAACAGGTGAAGCGGGCGGGTTTAAAGTTGGCCAGGAACTGTGCGGCCATATCCAAATTCATCCAGGCGCATGCGGCGGGGCCTGTCAGTGTAACCTTGCAAATGTAGAAGAGCCAGGCAAGACAGGCAGCTCTGTATGGGGCCAAGCTGTGGGGTATCTGCAACTTAGCAGACCTCCAGGCTGCAAAACAGAAATTCCTCAAATCGTTCTTGGGGCTCCTTGTGAGTGCAGTGCACCAAATACTCTGGTACTGTGGGACTTGGGCCTACAGAGTATTGTGTCTATATCTCTGCTGAGGCCGGTGTTCCTCTTGGCTAGACTATGGTCCAGTGGTAAACTGGCTCAATATAGAAGAGCGTCAGTGGTGTTTTGGGGTGCCCGGGTGGCCCAAGCCTACCTTGCAGGGAGTTGTCTGCCTTCGGTATGGACGGCTACGGCTGTATCCGATTCTATCCCGAGGAACTTAGAAGGCCTGTAGGATTTAGATGGGAGAGAGATACTAGAGTGACCCTTGCGCACTCAGCCACTCTAGCTTCCTACTTGGCAAGGAAATTAACATCAGGGTTTGAATGTTACCTGGATTTCATGCCCCCTAAACTAATAAGGGCCCTGTACATGAAGATGCGCATTGGCATATTGCCTTTGGCCTCTCGCAAGCATTCTTGGATTGCGTCTTATCCACCCACTTCCCATTTTGTCCCAGTGCGGTTGAAAGCATTGAGCAGTTTTTTCCTGTCCAGCCTATAAGCATGCGAGGAAGAAATATTTGCTACCCAGTGTTAGGAAGAATTCTCAAAAATGTGCTAGTTCCCTCCACCTTTGCTGGATTTTGAGGACTTCATATTTTTTAACCTGTAGAAGAGAGTGAGATCCTTTTTCCCACTCTCATGTATTTTAATGTGATTTCTGAGCTCTGTGTTTCTTTTGGTGATGGAACCTTACAAACTCCATAGGCATCATCTTTTACATTGTGTCTCACATCACCTTCAGTGCAGTGGCTCGGGGAGGTATTTTAGATTTCCTCAAGGTTTAAATACCTTCTCTGGGATAAACTACTGTTTCCCAGAGCAGCAACGTGAAATTGACTTTACTTACCATTGTAACTTTCTAGACCCGGCACACACTATCTTAGGGTGCTGGAGGGGTTACCTAGTATCCCCTTTGTCTAGCTTTTCATGTAACAATTTCATGTTACCCTTTCCTCACTGAATGGCTGGTGGCAGTGGTTTTGTTTTAACGCTCGCAGCTGCAGTAAAGAACCTAAGGGTGCCATTTTTGTCAAAATTGCCCCAGTCTTCTTTTATTCGCCATTTCTTTGTGGAAAGGTTCTTCTTGAGATTTACTCTGCGTGCCAAACCAGGTTTGGTCCCATTGTTCGATTTGCCTTTGGCGTGATTCACAAGTGATGCCCGCCTCTGGCTCCAGGGTGTGTGGGGTAGGCAGGAAGTGAGGGAGGTACCCGAAACTCCCTGTGCTTAGTCTCCTAGGAGACCCAAATGCACTCTGTAGTGATCGGCCGGCTGACTGTCCGGAAAGGATGATTGGGTGATTGACAGCCAGGCTGGAATGAATGGGAGAAAACTGAATAAAAGGCGAGGCTTTTGGCTTGGAAGGCAGAGTCGACCACTGAACGAAGGAACCAAAGAAGAATTTGAAGAGGAAGCCTGCTGCAACTCCTGGGACTGTTGTTTTGCCCGTGTGCTGAAACTCCAAATTCGGAACGACGGAGAAGCCCCTGCAAGGATGACTTCTCCCCTTGAGTTGGTGGGACCAATCAACTCCAAAGTAAGCCAACTGGACATCCATCTTGGAGCTGGTTGAATTGAGTTGCAGCTCGAAACCGCATAGCCAGGGAGAGGAACACCAGATTGTGTGCATTGCTTTTAAGCTGGCCTAGAGCTTCAGGAAGATCCTCCAGACTCCCAGGAAGCAGGACTGACCGAGCCTGAGCCCCCTCAACAGAGTGCGGGACCCCATGAGCAAGGAAAGTCCATCTCGACAGCCAGGAACCGCAGTGTTGCTATTTGCGATAGACACGAGGAGCTGAAACACTAAACAGCCACTGATTTGAAGATTGCCAGTTGCGAGTGGTGACCGTTCCATTGCAGTGCAGGAGTCCCCAGAAGTCCTCCCTCTTGTCCCCACGACTTAGGCCCAGGAATAGTGAGATCTGCAGAGCTGCACAGGAACAGACTTCTTTCTTTGAGTTGGTGGGACCAATCAACTCCAAAGTAAGCCACCTGGACATCCTCTCTGAACTGGTTGAATTTCCACAGAGTTGCTGCTGGAAACCGAATCCCCAGAGAGAACAACAGCAATTGGTGTGCGCTGCTTTTAAGCTTGCGAGCGGTGACCCTCCCATTGCAGTGCAGGAGTCTCCAGAAGTCCTCCCTCTTGTCCCCACGACTGAGGCCCAGGAACAGTGAGATCTGCAGAGCTGCACAGGAACAGAAGTCACCTGCTGCAGCTTTTCTTCAATCCAAAAGTACTGTACAAAGTCTGAGAGAACTTACATCTTACTGTAGAGTTGCTTGCATCTTCTACTACTGCCCATTGACTTTGGCCTAGCCTGGTATACTGAATGACTGTTGCAGGGAACCAAACGTATTTGCCTGCTTAAGAATACTTGTGGTCTCTTGTTCTAATAACCTTTTCCTTTTACCAACTTATAACAGTATTCTGAATGCCAACAGTAAGATATCAATGTCCCCAGCACCCTAGCTATTGAAGTCACCTAAGTGTGTAGGTTGTGTCTGTGGGCCATGCCAAAAGGATCTATACCAATTTAGAAACTAAGAGTGTACAGTATTGAAGTGTATTAGTGTGTTACTATTATATTGCTCCCTTCTGAAGAAGGCTTGTTCTAACTGACTGATAAATAAATTAATAATTGTTTATTCAAGAAACCTTGTGTGGAAGTGTTTATCTGAATACTTGTCACTGTGAATCTCTGTGTAACTCCCCTACAGCTCACATTGACCCTTCTTGAGATAAGCCTGGCTACTCAACACGCTACCAAAACTGTGTAGTACAAGCTTATACCAAAGGTTGGGTTTCCTCTACCTGTAGTCAGAGTTGTTCGTAGTGTTCCCAAATGATACTGCACATAAACTTTGCCTAGCACCCCTAGTTATGCTCTAATTCTAAAAGGGCATTTTTGGTTTTGCGTTTCGGTCTGGCTCGCGATCCATCCTAGTATGCTTTTCAGCATGGGGCATTTTATGTTGGCATGGGAGAAGCGACATAGGCAGATGGTTGTTGGAGGGCTGGTTTTATCAACTGTAGCCACAAAGCATAATTATATTTAATCTTTTATAATGTGCATTCTTTTTACTCTTAGCATGTTTTATACCGCCTTGGTTTTATCGTATTGATGTATATTATTGTTTTTCTGCGCATTTTTATGACTTTTATGACCTATCACTGGTCGAAATAACCTATTTATTGATTGATTGATTCCATAGGTGAAAACCAAAGGAAGAAAATGCCCAATTCAATTACTAATCTCTTCTCACCTGTCAAGAAAAATCTTGGGCTGAAAAGTGGAAGTACTCCTTAATTGGCATACAACACCTGATACCTGCAGTTTACCACAATTGTCAACTGGAAATCAGCAGAGAATGACCTTAAAGATCAAAAAGCAGGATTTTAACTATATACTTGCTGGGACTGGCAACTAAAAAGGCTAACGTACAGGGAGATGAAACTTTTGTGTTCCCTTTATCAAACTGGTAGCAGAACATAACATTGTTTTAGGTGGACACAGGCAAGAACAAGCAGGACCACCCAGCGAAGAACTCACCTCTGTCTAATTACAGTACTTGATGTGTTGTAGTAGTATGAATCTAAAAGTGGCAGCCTAACATTAGTATGGTTTCTCACTTCCCTGGGTTCAGGAGAGGAGGGTCACTGACCCACAACTAGACAAAAAGAGCTTCCCGAAAGCTTTCCATCGCTCACCTAGTAGTGGATGTGGCCAAAGTACAAAGCAACGTTTAGGGCAAATCGGTAGTTAAGATATAGTATAGCACAAATAACATTCAATAAGTGAATGCCCAAAAAAGAATAGTACTTTATCTTCTGTGATGATAAGAAGTGTTGTGCAGGTTACAAGTACGGAAACTTTATTACAAGAGCCTTTTTATATTATGTGGTTGGTGTCACTGGCAATGTCCAAAAGCCTGCTAATACTCCGGATATCAACTCCATTGTCTGGAGGGTGCCTTTTAAATCCAATCGTCTCAACCAGAAGAGTGCCTTAGAGGAATTAATGGAACAGACAGGCCTACTTCTGATTGGCAGAGCATGGCAGGGTCCTAATTCTGCAGATGTTGTCCCTTTGACTGCCGGTGCCAGCACCCACATAGGCCAAGTCTGTCTGCCAGGAAAACACAGACTAAACTGGAAAAAGAGGTTAAAGGAAAGTTCTATGGTCAAACAGTGACGTGGGCCTAGTGGGTACTAGTACTAGAGGTACTAACAGTTAGATCAGTTTTCCTAAAGACCACTTGAGGTAAGACTCAATACAACTATTCCTTGATATACAGGTCCCCAACTTTTAGTATAATTCTGTACTACCCAAAGGATTTGGTAGAATCGAAGAGCAGCCAGGCGTATCTTATGAGGAGGATGTTAGCTGTAGGTAAGTACACTGAACCCAGTGAATACAATAGTCCAAAGAAACTCTTACACACTGAAAGTTATTTAATAATATAGATGTATTTTATATAAACAAGGCAGATAAGTAAATACTATTTAGACTAACCAATACACATAGGAATTATTCACAATACTTTTAAAAGGTGACTACTTCCATTGTAGTTGCTTGCGATTACAATTGTTACAGAGAGTGACACTAATGACAGTTCTACCGTATTATCGGTCCTACCGCGCACTCCCATAGATTACAGATAAACGGCAATTGCATTCATGTAGTAAAGTCACATCAGACAGTCTGTAAGAAGGAAAGGGATGGTTATTCACACTTGCGCAATATTATATGTTCCAGTAACACTTTTAAAGGCTTCCAATGCTTTGTAAGTCCAATCCCTAACCAACAAAAGGTCAGTGTAGGAGTAGAACAAAACGTCCTATGTAGCAGCAGGAAAGGTAAAATTCCTCAGTCACTAGAATAAAAATGCCTAGCAAGACAACACAAATTATAGGGATCCTGTGAAGGACACCCGAATAGGACACAAGCTGTCAACCCTGGGTCAGAGTTATGAGTGGACACAAGCACCTTGTAATGCACTCCAGTCACACTGGTGCGACTCTTTGGCTTAAGGTAAGTGCTACCTTTAGCCCCACAGTACCTTAGGTTAGAAGACGTAAATGCAGCTGGATTCTCTGCTGTGCAGCAGAGACAGACCCGGTCTCCTGAATTCCTTGGTCTGGTGACAAAAGGAAGGACTCTGAATGGGATGTCACAGCAGCAGTCGCGAGAAAGGACTCACAGCTTGGATGTCTTCTGGCTCTGCCGCCGGTCTGCGGTTTTGTTGCGCATTTTCATCCGCTCCAACAAAGGACTGTTATTGAGCGGTCGATCTTCCTCGGTTCTTCAGGCCTGCACTCTGGTGAGGGGACTTGGATGAGTGGCATCATGCCTCGGAGGACCAACCAGAGTTCACGAAAGATCTGGGCAGATTCGTTTATGCCAAAACGTTGCACTGCAAATGGGTTGGAGGTCTGCTGGTAGACGCGATTTGCAGCCCTGGAAGGTCACAGGAGATGGCTCCATTTATAGTTCGTCTTGGCGCTGGTTGATTTCACCAGCCAAAGGGAAGGAGTCATCCTCCGACAGCAGTGGTCTCTTCACAGTTACGGGAAGGGACTGCAGGCGTCTCTGGTCGTCTTCAGCTACGGATCTTCTGTTCCAGTGGTCGACTTATCTTCTACCTCAGGAACCTCACCTTATATTCGGATTTCCCACCTACTGCTCTGCAAAATCTCCCAGCAGTTTACGCTAAGGTGTGGGCGGCTGTCCAATCAGGAGAACTGGTTCCATTCAGGAACTCTGGCAGACAAAGGGCAGGAGAGTGTTAAACTCCTCCCCTGCTTCCTGCCTTCGCAGACACACTGGAGCCTGGGCAGAGACAAGCAAGGGTTCACACCAAAGGCAAAACACACACACAGACCTCCCCCCTCCCAGAATGGTAGAAGAAGGGCTAACAAAGGACAACCGCACTATAAATGGTGAAAAAAGAAAGGAGTCACCATGTTAGTACATAGGTGACACTATTGTGCATAACCGAGACTGTGAATACATTCTGCGGCAAAATAAATAGCACAATAGTTGTTAGAACACATCCACTGCCACCAGCCATAACTGTAGGGTTGTCACTGTGACTAGAAAGTCACAGGAGCTAAGAGAAGGGGGAAACAAGTTATCCCCTTAGTTAGCACGCCACATAAGGTGATGTGTGCTAATCTCTCATAAGAAAGTTTTAGGAAGGATACAAAGTATCAATCTTTCCTTAAGAACAGTAGTTCTTAGGGAAAAGTAAATCGCAAAGGAGAACCCAAAGGGTCCCCAGAAATACTGCACATAGGGTGTTGTGTGCTGCAAAAGTTAAAGAGATCTGGAGGAAAGCAGATTCCACGGAATAAAGTAAAACAAAAAGAAAAAAGTTCCCAAAGTCAGAGCAAAATAGAATGAATGAGGGGAAAATGGCTCCCCTCATTTAGAATAGAAAAAAAAATGTCCAGTAGTGCTGGGGGTCCCGCTAGGAGAAAGCATAGAACTAATATATCTCCCTAGCTCTAACAGATACAGTAGACTGTTTAAATATTTGAAAATCTATGGGAAGATAGTGGATAAGATAGTTGGTTATATGCCAATGTACTTTTTCTAAAGTATTTAAAACACGAAAAAAAGAAAGTCTTTTGGTGGTTGAGAAACAATATCCAGAAAATAGAAATATGAAGTTCTCTGCACTTTTTGCTTGTTCTTTATGATGCCCTGACCATTTTCCATTGGAGTTACAACCAGACCTCACTGGGGATGTACTCCTATAGGGATGCAGCTCTTTGGGGACCCTGACTGCCCTTAAAGGTGGGAACTACTACCAAGTTGCCCATTAGTCTAGCTGGGTCAGTACTGTTACCTAGACAGTTGAACTGGTTCTAGTTGGTGTCAGTATACACTAATGCAGTGGCTCCACAAGTATGAAAATGGCTTAGATCCCGTGGCCACAAGACGGTTTGCTGGGATCTAACCCATTTTCATACAGTACAGGGTATACATACCATTCCATTGGTAACAGAAGGCTACACATTTATTTGGCGCTCGCCGTACTTGTTTCATCTTTATGATCAGGAAGCCCAGAATTTTTCGAGTTGACTAATTAGATGACAAGGGATCGGAATCCAGTTATAATATCGAAAATAAAAAGTCGAATTCAAAAATTTCGAAAAAAAATCTGAATGTTTTTTTTTTAATGTGTATTTTTTTTGGGTTTAGGTAGTAAAAATAAACAGGGGGTCAGGGGGCGAACCCCCCCCACATTACATTTTTTTTTGTTTTTTTTAAAAAAACACATTCGAAAACAAAAAACATTCTTTTTTTCCACATTTTTGCAGTCGACATTTTCACTATAAACCGGGATCATTATATCCTGGTTCAGACTAAGACAGGAGCTTGTTCATTTGTGACCCGTATATATGCCACAGGGAACGGTAGTGGTTCTATTTCCTTAAATTGCGACACTTCATTAGATCATCACCAAACCCATACAGAGGGAGAGTGATTTTCAAATTGAAGTTGCCTTGATAACGACCGTCAGGTCGAAGCACGTGTCGGCTGTTCCAATAAATAGAAAATTGAGACCAAATGGATCTATACAATTTGAATGACTATTTGCCAATTAAACTATGTAACTTGGAATTTTAGGGTCTAGAGCGCAGTACTGCAAAACATTTTGTTCAGTCATTGTTTGGAGTGTGTCTTTTGGGGGGGAACGCATGCAGTATCCGCTGCATTGGACCAGTAGTTAACTATTGTAAAGGACAAGCGCACTCCAACCGGCTACTCCCTAGAAACTTTTTGTTACTGCCCACAAAAGAGAGCCCTTCGGCTACGACCGCATCGAGTCACCCTACAACTCACCCCGGGCCTCGTCAATGCGACGCTACCCTTCATGGAACCCGAACAACTCGTATCATTGCTACCACAGCTCATCTGGATTCTGCCCTTGGGACGGCCCCTCCTCAGTGCTCATACGACGCTTGGATCGCAGCCCAGTGGAACCAACGCGGTGGTGACCAGGACAAGTCTAGGGACACCGCACACCCCCAACTGGCCAAAGCCAGAACCTTTATTGGCGGGCCAACATAAAAACGACCCTGTCATCGACACTCATCTGGGAATGCCCGTCTGGAAGACCCCTCAGCCTTAAGGGATACAGTGAAGGACACAGGCTGCTGAACGCATCTGCCCCATCAACAGGCAATAAACACACCAGATGCTGACACACATGACCAACTCACAGGCAAACCCCAGCAGCCCGGCCCAAAGCGATTAGTCACGTCACTTGAAGTGTGGCACTCCCACCAAGATATCCAACATCGCCTCGCAACCAAGCCTGTCTCTGCACTCCTGGCTTCACCAACAGCCTAGCCTAACAATCTGGGGAACAGCGATCACAGCCCCCTGTAGCGCCAGCTCATATATTGTAACAGCTGCTCATCTCAGAGTCCTCGCAGCCGCCCATTACCCTCAGCGAACGACTCCTACGAAATTGGGACACCCCACACGCCGGAGTACAGACCGGAGGACGCGGCACGCATCACTCTTCGCACAATACGTGGCACCGTCCAGCGCAAGGGGAGTGACCCTGCATCCCTCCCCATTGAAAGGAGCTGAGCTGATACAAAATTACCTTGCTGGGTCCATACACAAGAACTTCAAACCCCCCCTGGAAATCCCAGTTACTGATCGCTGGACTCCCTAGCCTTTCCGCACAAATCATACAAACCTATTTCCATATGCTGCCAGTGAGGCAATCCTCGGCACAGCACAGATCCTGCCCGCCACCTTCGCCTTGTAAGCACTGCATCTACAGTCAGCCCAGCATGGGTAAAGCCGACAAATCCCTGAGGAAGCTGAACTTTGAGCCGAGCACCATAGTGAAAACCCCCAAACAGCACCCCCAGCTGGAATCCCCAACGCCAGCAATGGAAAACGATGAAGAACTGTCTCAGGCCCCGGCCTTGGACATTCGTGAGATCCTCATCAAACTCAAAGCCGGCATTGGTAATCTTGATTTCAAACTTGATGCACCCTCATCCCAAGTCGACCTACTGCAGCACCGGCTTGACAAACAGGTGACAGGCTGGGCACGGTCAAACAGAGGGTCTCAGACCTTGATGACAGCAATGCAACACTGGTAAACAGAGTGGCGGCTCTAGAAACTTAAATGAAAGCGGTGGTCGCCAAAAACAAAGACCTAGAAGGGAGGGCCTGCTGCAACAACATCAGGCTGGTGGGGGTGAGGTAGAGGCAAATCCCACTGAAAATGGAGGACTTTGTTGAGAATTTGTGTAAAGAGTTCTTTGGTGCGGCTGCGTTCTCCCAGACATTCGTTGTTGAAAGAGTACACAGGGTGCAATCCGACCGCCCAAACCCGGGGACCGCACCTCGCCCGATCATCGCCAGACTGCTAAACTTCAAAGACTGCGACATGATCCTAAAACTCGCAAGAGACAAGGGTGAGCTACAATATGATGGCGACAATGTTCAAATTTACCCCGATTTCTCATCTGCAGTCCAGACATCGCAGAGATCCCACACCGGAGTAAAGCGCCACCTGCGAGACAACCAAACGCAATACTCAATGCTGTTTCCAGCAAAGCTGAGGGTCCAACACGCTGGAAAGGCCAAGTTCTTCACCTCAACCGAGGAAGCAAACGTTTTGAACGAAATTGGTTGCCAGCCCCGAACAATAACTCAAGACCACAAAGAAAAGACCGCGCCAGGAGGGACCCGCCATGACGGGCCGGAGTGCCATTCTGCCTGCTCACCACGGCCTGTACGCCTCTCTGCACTCGGGCACAACAAAAATGTCCTTTTGAAGGGAGCTACTGACCTTGGATGGGCACTAGCGGCCCAAGCGCTGCATTATCTGTTCCTTATCAGTTGGGGGGGGCTGCCTGACAGGTTGGGGTTTGCCCGTGTGAGGGAGGGAAGGGAAAGGGATGGCTCCTGCCTACACACAAGTGGAGTCACCCTTTGGGTTTTGGGAAACAGTTAAGTGAGCACGCCACATGTGGACCCGCCCACCACCGACCAACCCTGCGGTCAATCTTACACAGCCGGCACACAGGTACACCAAACGCCACAGCACCTGCCAAGAGCGTCACTTTAATTCGACACTATGACAAAAAAATTCCGCTCCATGCACCTGACCATCACCGGAGGTCTCCAGGGCCAACCACATACAGACCACATGTGAACACAAAGTCGACAGACATTGAAACTGTAGAGGGCTCCAATATCCGCCACGAGAACAAGTACTACCTGTTGCATTCAAGCTAGTAACCTGGAATATCAGGGGGGGTAACAATCGACTAAGACACGGAAGGTA
Organism: Ambystoma mexicanum; assembly: GCF_040938575.1. Classification (NCBI taxonomy): domain Eukaryota; kingdom Metazoa; phylum Chordata; class Amphibia; order Caudata; family Ambystomatidae; genus Ambystoma; species Ambystoma mexicanum. The sequence goes on from NC_090934.1 coordinate 265,384,067, forward strand.
TCCCAGTATCTTCGTAGACATAATATCGATGTTGCACTCATTCAAGAAATGCACCTCCTTCCAGCATCTGAGGGCAGCTGGGCGTCAGACTGGGGATGACCCAAGTGCTTCTCCTCTTACTCATCATACGCTCATGGGGTGCCCATACTAATCAATAAGAGATTGAATGTTAAACTCATATCAACGAAAAGCGACAGCGAAGGCAGATCACTCCTGGTATGAGGGGTCTTGGAAGGTAATGAAATTGTCCTGGTGAGCTCCTATGGCCCGAACACAGACAGGGCGAACAACTTCGACAGGGTAATGTCACACCTGGTGGGAACAGACCCAGCCACGATCATATGGGGCGGGGATCTGAACACCACACTGAATCCTAGTGAAGACAAATCACATCTATCCACCACCACCACTCCCTCTAAAGCCAGTCTCCAGATTCACGAGATCTGCAAGGCATACGATCTAGTTGACGCATGGAGACTTGGTCACCATGACTCCCGAGACAGCACCTTTCATTCCTGGGTCCACAACAGCAGTTTGCGACTCAACTACCTGTTAATGTCCAAACATGGACGCCTTCAATGGGGGGTCTATCAGATTCTCCCGAGAACACTCTATGACCACTCCCCAGCCACTCTTGAATGTATCCCCGCAGACAATAAGAAAGGTAGAATCCATTGGAGATTCAAACCCGGGGCACTCCAGGACCAGGTGTTCGCCCAAGAACTCTGCTCTGAGATAACCTCCTTCCTGGCCATCAACCAAGACTCTAACATCTGCCGGGACCCTCTGGGAAACATTGAAGTGCTACGTCAGAGGGATATGTATGGCTAAAGAGACTGGAATCCTAAAACTAAACACAGGCAAGCTCGCCGCTAGCAAGACGCGGCTGAAAACACTCAACGCTCATAAGCTGCCACACAACACCCCCGCACCCTGCCTCTCTCAAAGAGGAACTTTTTTTTTATTGTAATTTTTAGTTTTAAATCAAACTTTTATCACAACGTTTTTTTTTTTATCAAAAAGTTTTAAGAAAACAAACATCTTCCAATTCGGTTCACTAGCCCAGACTTAAGTTGCAGAGTCCAAACAGGCGTCCAGAAGAACAAGTTACTTCTTACCTTGTAACGTTCTTTCGACGGGATGTTCCTCCGACGTATTCCTCATCTTAGATATATCCTTCCAGCTCTGCTGGCCTCGGAAATTTTTTTCTCCAGAGGGCGCTGCGCGTCGACGTCCCTCGAGTCGATGTCCTTCGACAGCCGCCGTATCGACGCTCGACGTCATCCTGCCTATAAAGGCCGCGCGCAGCGTCCGTTGCTCAGTTCCGTTTTGTAGCCCACAGTATTACTCTCTGGACTAGACTAATCACCCTGAAGGAGAGTAAGCTGCAACAACAAGGGAAGTAGAACTGCGGGGATGGATGGGAGGGTCGATGAGGAATACGTCGGAGGAACATCCCGTCGAAAGAACGTTACAAGGTAAGAAGTAACTTGTTCTTCGAAGGGATTGTGTCCTCCGACGTATTCCTCATCTTAGATAGGCTCCCATAGCAGTATTCTATATTCGGAGGAGGGAGTACTGACTTCACGCTGTCTTCTATTGATGAATAGAATGCAGTACAGCCCTTCCAAACCTAGTCTCTTGACTAGAGGAGGAATCCAGATTGTAAAAACGTGTAAAGGTATGGACAGACGACCATGTAGCGGCCGCACATATGTCTTTAATCGGCACGCCTCTTTTGAGGGCCGATGAAGCTGCAATACCTCTGGTCGAATGAGCCCTAAGGTTTTGAGGGGGCTCTTTCCCTGCCAGTTTATAACATTCCAGAATGGCTAGAATGATCCATCTGGAAATGGTCTGCTTAGTTATTGGTAACCCCAGCTTGTGACCTGCGTAACCTACAAACAGCTGGTCTGCCTGTCTTATCCTGGCTAGTCTACTAATGTAAAAACTTAAAACCCTCCTAGGGTCTAGTCTGTGTAACCTCTCTTCCTCTTTCCCCGGGTGAGGAGGAGGATAGAAAGATGGTAGGGTAATCTTCTGAGAGATATGGAATTCAGAAACTACCTTTGAGAGGAAATTAGGCTTCACTTGCAGGACAACTTTGTCTTTGTGAAAGATTGTATGAGGGGGTTTACAAGAAAGAGCTTGTAATTCGCTCACCCTTCTAGCAGATGTAAGTGCTATTAATAAAACAGTCTTAAGGGTAAGGAATCTTAACGAACAAGAATGGAGAGGTTCGAAAGGTGTACCCATCAGGAAAGTTAGTACTAAGTTTAAATCCCATAGGGGAACTTGGAATGGTCTTGGGGGATAAACATTGGTTAACCCCTTTAGAAACTGTATTACCAAGGGTAATTTGAAATAGGATGGTTCCTCCGCAGTACGCTTAAAGATAGATAGCGCTGCGAGATAGCCCTTAATGGTGCCAACTTGAAGGCCTGAATTTGCCAAATATAGTAGGAAGGACAAAACCATTGGTGTACCACATGAAAATGGGTCGATATTCTGTTCTCTACACCAGCTGCAAAATCTGTTCAACGGCAGCGGTATAAAGACTTTGTTGCTGGCCTCCTTGCCGAAAGCAACACCTCCATAACATCATCAGGGAGGTCCCAATCCTTGTACCTCAGCCGTTCAGAAGCCAAGCGTGAAGGTTGAGGGTTTTGAGGTCTGGATGGAGAACCTGACCTCCCTTCTGTGAGAGTAGGTTCTCTCTGAGCGGAAGTCGAATTGGAGGGCAGATGGACAAGTCTAGAAGGTCCGGGTACCACGTTCTCCTGGCCCAATCCGGGGCAATTAGGATCATGGTTCGCCGGAATCTTCTCAACCCCCTGATCATTTGAGGAATGACAGGGACCGGTGGGAACGCGTACAGAAGCGGAAACTCCCAGTCCACTATGAACGCGTCTCCCAGAGCTCCTCTCGGAGGAAATTCCCTTGAGCAGAAAAGGTCGCATTTCCGGTTTAGGCTGGTGGCGAACAGATCTACCTGAGGGGTTCCCCAAAGGGCGAAGATCTCTTGAAGGACTTCCTGAGCTAGCTCCCACTCGTGGGAGACTGTGTTCTGCCTGCTCAGAGCGTCCGCTGTCAAGTTCTTCTCTCCGGCTAGGTGAACTGCCGATAGAGCGATTCCTTCTTGGATTGCCCAAAACCAGAGCTGCATCGCCTCTCTGCACAGGGGTAGTGATCCTACGCCTCCTCTTTTGTTGAGGTAATGCATGGCCACCGTGTTGTCCGTCATTATCAGGACGTTCTTCCCTTGTACAGCTGGCAGGAAAGCCTTCAACGCAAGTCTGATGGCTCTCAGCTCTAACAGGTTGATGTGTAGTCTGGACTCCGATGGAGACCAACGACCGCTGATGGTCAAGTCGTTGGCGTGGGCTCCCCACCCCGTGAGTGAGGCATCCGTGACTACTGTTATCTCCGGCCAGGGTTGGCAAAACTGTTCTCCTTTCAGAATGTTCTCCTGACAGGCCCACCACTGAAGGTCTCGAGCCACCCTGCCGGGAACCTGAAGAAGATCTGTCACTCTCCCTGAGAATTGTGACCACTGAGTCCTCAGTGTCCACTGGAGGGATCTCATTCTCAGGCGAGCCTCTGGCACAAGGAAAATGCAGGATGCCATGAGGCCTAGCAACCTCAAAAAGTCGAAGGCTGGGAGACGTTGGGCATGTTGGAACTTGGTAACCATCTGTAGAATATCTTGAGCCCTCACCTCTGGTGGCGAGGCTTTTCCCAGGGAAGTATCCAGGATCGCTCCTATGAACTGGAGTCTCTGCGATGGTATCATTTGAGACTTCTTTAAATTGAGGGAGAAGCCCAGTTTGTAAAGGGAGTAGCACACGTGATTTAGCTGGATCTGAGCTTGCTCCGGAGAAACAGCCCTGATCAGCCAATCGTCCAGGTAGGGGTAGAGGTGAATCCCTTCCCTCCTTAGACTTGCAGCCACTACCGACATTAACTTGGTGAAGACCCTCGGGGCGGAGGTCAGCCCAAAAGGCTGTACTCGAAATTGATAGTGAGAGTTGCCAATTGCGAACCTCAGGTATTTCCTGTGTTTGAGATGGATAGGCACATGGAAATAAGCGTCCTGAAGGTCCAGAGATACCAACCAGTCCTGAAACTGAAGGGCCTGGAGGATCTGAGAAAGAGTGACCATCTTGAATTTGTCTTTCCTGAGGAATTTGTTCAATTCTCGCAAGTCCAAGATGGGTCTCAGCCCTCCGTCTTTCTTCGGAATGAGAAAGTAAGGGGAGTACCAGCCCTTGTTCCTCTCCGCTACAGGTACCGGTTCTATGGCACCTTTCTCTAGCAGGTCCAAAATTTCCTGCAAGAGGAGCGGATCGGGAGCTTTCTGAGAGCTGATCCCCGGTGGATGACTCTAAGGTATACGTAGGAAAGGCAGGCAGTAACCTTGGGCGACTGTTTCCAATGCCCAAGCATCTGACGTGATAGCCTGCCATACCGTCAGATGTTGAGTCAACCTGCCTCCTACAGGTGTCCTGTGAGGGGAGTCCTCAGAGTGGTTTTGGGGCGGCTGATGCAGATGCCGATGGTAAAGAGGCACCTGCTGTTGCTGCGGCTTTAGAATATCTACCCCGTCCACCTCGGGTAGTTCTTCTTTGACCCCTTTGAGCCGGTCGTCCTCTACCTCTTCCGAATGCGGAGTAGAAGCGAAAGGACTTGCCCCTCGCAGAGGTTCCTGTGGGACGAAAAAGAGTCTGACGGATTGCAGCTCCTAGGGATTTTGCTGCTGCTTTTGAAGTTTGCAGTTTCTCTAAACTGTCATCCGCCTTTTTCCCGAACAAAGAAGAGCCATCAAATGGCATGTTCAAGAGCCTGGCTTGCACATCTGGGGCAAAACCCGACTTTCTCAACCAAGCGAACCTCCTGGTTGATGTACTTGCCGCCATTGCTCTGCTGATACTGTCAGCCGAATCAATGCCCGTCTGGAGGGATTCGCACATAGCATCTTTACCGTCCTGTATAATATTCAGGAACGCATCCCTTTCTTCTCCCTCCGGGATGCAGTCAGCCGCTGTAGAAGCACACTCCCAAAGTGTATGGCTGAACCTAGCAAGGGTGCAAGTAGCATTAACAGACTTTAACGCCATGCTACATGCTGAAAAGACTTTCTTTGCCATAGCATCATATTTTTTATCGTCCCTGTCCTGTGGGACTGTAGGATAAGCCGTCTTGACATCGGTAGAGGATGCTGCTTGTACCACTAGACTTTCTGGGGATGGATGTTTAGACAAGAACTCTGGGTCTGTGGAAGATACCCTGTACTTTGCAGACAGTTTTTTATTTACTGCTGGTATTACATCTGGGGTTTCCCAGTTTGTCATGATCTTTCTCTGAAGAGCTTTATGAAAGGGCACCACTGGATCCTCTTGTGGGCCTTTGTCAAGAATATCCGTGAGGTCATCTTGCTGGAAAGATTGTGAAGGTGTAGACCACCCCATGAACTCTGTAATCCTGGCCATTAAGGCTCTGTAGGGGGTTTCAGCATGCTCCCCCGGGTCTGGCTTAGCAAAATCCACCTCAGGGGAAGTGTCTAATCCACTTGCCTCATGTAAAGAATCATGAAGATCCTTTAATCTGCGCTCTTCAGAGGAAAATTCCTCTCTAACTGGGGTTACAGGTCCTTGTAACTCAAATGTGTCTTGTTCAGACAAATCACCCTCTTCTAAAATTGAGGATATAGTTCTTAATTGTTCTGAACTCATAAAGGGAGTAAATCCCATTTCCAAGGCAGAGGGTGCCGAACTTGTCATTATTGGCCTCGAAAACGTGGATGTCATCGACGCCGAAGGCTTCGAGCGTGGCGTCGAAAACAGAGGTGGAGGCCTCGAGGACCTCGACAGAATTGGAATTCTACTCGACAATATCGACGCCATCGACGTCGAGGGCCTGGGGATCGTCACTGGATGTGTGGTCACCGTGACTTTTCTCGGCGTCGACGCCGGTGTCGAGGCCGGCGTCGAGTCGACAGACCCGTGTGTCGAAGGTCCCTTCGACAACGGCGTCGAAGACATCGGCCTCGACGGAACCTTCGTCGACGGCGTCGACGGAACCTTCGAGGAAGGTTTGGAGGTCATAGTCCTACTCGAGGGTTCGAGACGCGCTCGAGAGGTTTCTTTCGCCGGGTACTGCGACTCGCGGCGTTTTTGACCTTCGGGTCTTTCGACCAGAGCATCGCTCTCGGCAGTCTTCGAGGGGGTCGAGGCCGCTTTCTCGAAGACGCTCATCATATTTTTTCTGAATTCCTCCTATTCAGCCCGGGAACTATGTTTCGTGGGGCAAGGGATTCTTTTTGGCGAAACAGAGGAAGAGGAAGATGGAGAAGGGGATCTTCGACGTCTCCTCTTCGAGTGCTTCGATCTCGAGGAGTGATGAGACCCACTCCGAGACCTGGAGTGCGAATGGTGACGAGGAGACGAATGTCTCGACCTCGTCGACGAAGAAGAAGCTTTAAAAGTCTTACCTTTCTCCAGCTTCCCCCTACGCTCCTTCAGGGCCTTAGCTGTCATGGACATACAGTCCTCGCACTCCGAACAATGGTGTTCGGCTCCCAAGCACCACAGACAATTTCTGTGAGGATCGGTCAACGACATCTTTTTCCCACAATCTCGACATTTTTTGAAGCCGGATCGAGGAGTTGTCGGTTCCGACGAGGAAGCCATCGAGTACGGATCGAATAACTCGAGGTAAATAGGATTATCTGACTAAGAAACTGAGCAACGGTATTCCGAGGCACCGAGTAGCGCGGAAAAACGGAACTGAGCAACGGACGCTGTGCGCGGCCTTTATAGGCAGGATGACGTCGAGCGTCGATATGGCGGCTGTCGAAGGACATCGACTCGAGGGACGTCGACGCGCAGCGCCCTCTGGAGAAAAAATTTTCCGAGGCCAGCAGAGCTGGAAGGATATATCTAAGATGACGAATACGTCGGAGGACACAATCCCTTCGAAAGTTTATTACTGAACACGTCAGATGGATTGAACTTCCACCTAAGATTCTTTGCCACCATTCATCCATGTTGTCCTTTATAGGCGCAAATTGACCTAGGTAGGTTGACCTCAAAGTCTTAAGTTCAGGGCATTCTGTTATTAGATGTTTGAGTGATTCTATATTGGACTTACATAATCTACAACCATTGTCATCTGTTTTTTCAATATGACGTGCCACTTGCATTTGTTTTGCCTTTACGGCGTTTAGACGCAGTCTCAGGAATCCATTTCGATGGTATCTTGAAGGAAATTTCTGCAGGTATTGGGGCAAATTGTTTAATTTGTTCATTGCTTGACTATGGTCCAAGGCAGACGAGAGATCATTATATTTGGACATATTTAGAATCCAAAACCACTTCTTTATCTTTTTCTTTGCGATTTGCGGCTGGTCTAACAGTGTTTCAAGCTTGATGTCACTCGCTTTTAAAACCTCCTCTAGCATTTGTACCCAGCTCTTAAGTAGTCCTGTGTATTTCGAGTTGTCTCTTGGCGTTAATAGCATGTATGCAGGTACTGGATTAGCAATTTGCATTTTTCTTAACATCGCAAGCGATTTCCATACTACACAGCCATAAAGATCTTCTAACGCCAATTCATGCCTTATTGCAATGATTGAGATGTAATTTGGTAGTCTTAACACTCGCCGCCAAAAAATGCCCTCTAGTTTTGCCCAGATTTTATAGTCCAAGTTCCACCCTGTTTCTGAACCATATGTGATTCCTGGGACCACCTTTTGCACATAAAACTGCCGCAATGGAATTAAGCTGAACTTTCCATACAAAGTATGGATTCTCGCCCCTTGTAGGGAGAACGTGTTCATTCGTTGCAGTAGATGTAGTACCCAATTATTTTCTCGAATTGACTTGCTGATTGGCACTCCTAGATAGCGTATTTCAGTGACAGCTTCGATTTCATCGTTATCTATCCTCCAGTTGAAGTTGCGGTTTCTTTTTCCTTTTGCTGATCCAAACTTCATTATTTTGGTCTTTTTTACATTGATTGTTAATTCGTTTTTCTTCATATATTGATGTAGGCCCTGTAATAGCCGCTGTAGCCCTATTTGCGTTCGGTCAAGCAAAACCAGATCGTCTGCATAGGTTATACACTAGATTTGGTGACTGTTTATTTTTGGAGAAAAATGATGTATGTTAGTTAATGCATCCGGGATGTCAGCAATAAATGTTTTAAACAAGACTGCAGCTAACGGGCAGCCTTGTTTCACCCCTCTATTCGTATTTATTGCTTCGGTTAATTCACCTTTTCCATTTATCCTTACACAAATAGAAGTTTTGGCATGAAAAGCCATTATTGGGTGTAGGATATTTGCTGGGCATCCCCAGTTTTTAAGTTTTTCTCCACAAAAGTTCACGATTTACTGTGTCAAAAGCCTGTTGCATATCCACAAAGGCAAGATATAGGTGTGACCCTTTTGACAAGGCTTCTAATTTCAGTAGATTTACTATGGTAAGGTTAATCTCCGTCCCAACTCCTTTAGTAAACCCAGTCTGACGACAGTCCATGATTCCTTGGTCGGTAGCCCACGTTGTTAATTTTTGTTGGAGAAAAGTTTCCATTATTTTTCCAATTGTGTCAAGAAGGGCGATTGGCCGATAGTTAATTGGATCAGCCCGATCTCCCTTCTTGAATACTGGCACAACAATCGCCTCAGTCCAGGATTCCGGGAGTAATTTCAGGTTTGCAATTCTTTCAAATAGCATAGCGATAAAGATGGACCATTCAGCTTTGTACGTCTTTAGCAGTACGTTGGATATGCCGCCAGGCCCTGCTGCTCTTGAGTTTTTTAACTTGGAGATAGCGTTTTGTAGGTCTTCCTCAGTTTCTGCAACTTCCCAGCGCGTTAACTCACAATTCGTGTCTGTTAATGAGACTTGTTGAGGTTGGTTGAAAACGCCTGTGAAGTGTTGTTGCCACGCTCCCTCAGAGACTCCATTAGCAAGCATGTCAGTTTGATGTGCATTGTTGTCATTTAGGAAACGCCAAATCTCTCTCGCATTGTTGGATTGAATTAAAGATAACATCAACTCTCCACGTTCTTGATCGCTTATATAGGCGAATGACTTGTGCCACTTACGGTATTTTTGTCACCGTTGTTTGATTTGTAGGGATGCATTCACTCCCACGTTTCACTTTAATTTTCTTATTTCTTTGTTCAGCAATTTCTTTTGGTTGTTAACTTGATTGCTCCACTTGTGCTTGTGTGGATTCCTGTTGTTTAGAAACATAGGGTTGCTCATTTGTTGGTAAGGCAGTAACATAGCGTAGTTTGTCGAAGTTGCTTCTTTGTTAGGTAGAACTCGGTATTCCTCGGTGAAACCTTTTATTTGGTGTTCATTTAAGCGTAACCGATTTCGCCCTTGGTTTACTTCAACTGGTTACTTGCAGAACACTGCTTCTGTTTTCTGACTTATAGGCCATGACATTTCCAAAATGTCATGGTCACTTCGGTCTGTCTGGATAATGCGTAGCTTTGTGATCTTTGTCCAAATGTTTCTTGATGTCCAGATGTAATCAAGAATTTTTTTGGGCCCAAAATTTCTCCAGGTGAACATTGGTGGGATGTCTCCAGGTATTTGTCCATTTACCAGGTAACAATCTCTTGCATCCATTTCATTATCCCAACATACTCTCCTTTCACTGCTGGTCTGTTTTTCTTTTATTTCTGATGAAATGAGCTTCATTTAGTCGTTGAACCATGATAGGTTCATGTCACCGCATATAATTATTGATAGGTCTTGGTGCTTCTTTTGACTTTTGTCAATTATGTATGTTATTGATTGGATGAACTTCTCAGTCGTTATCTTCACCGGATTCCAATACAAGTTAATTAGAAGCAGGTATTTTGCCACTGTTGATTGACCATTTGGTTTTCGAATTAATGTAGCTTGTACAAGGCTATTTGGGTGTTCAGTTGGGCAGACTTCCCATGTAGTTCCATGTTTCACCATGTTTAGTAATCTGGACTGTGGGCGACCTCGAGCATTTTTTTCTGCTGGATTAAGCAGGGTCAGGTACCCATCCTTTACAGGCGGACTACGTAGCCATGTCTCCTGTAAGCAAATTAGAAAGTTTTCAGACAAGTCAACTGGGAAGTCTTCAAATAGGTTTTGAAAGCCTTGTGTGTTCCATGAGATCAGTGTGACCAGTCCTTCTCGTTCGTTGCTTTCTAGCTAATGATTTATTTTTCTTGGTTCCGCATCACTTTTTTGCGAGGGCCCAGACCAGGTTTTCATCTGGTTCCTCAGGGTATCCCGGCGCTGTTCCAAGGACTCTTTTGCCATTTTACTGCCGTTTGTGCCTCTAGAGTTATTAGAAAGCGGTAGCTCTTCTCCTGAAATCTCGAAACCCATGAACAAGAGTTCGTCTTTTGCCGCAAAGAGTGTTTTTTGTACAGCTTTGGAATTTATGTGCAGAAGAACTTGGTCTCCGCGTTCTTCTGAGACATATTCCACAATTCCTAAGTAATTTGTTGTGACAGTTCTCAGTATCGGCACTGAATGCAGTAATCGAATGACATTGCCTCTGTTCAGGTTTACATCGTTTTCCTCATGGAAGATGTTTTCAATCCGTATTCTGCCAAGCTTACCATTTGGTACGATTTGTTTGAGTTTTTCAGCTGTGAAAGATTTGATCTGCGATTGTGCATGTGTTAGTTTTGGATTTAGTGAAACTTGATGTTTTGTCACTCTGTCTTCTTCTTTGTTGACCCCTGAATCTGATATTCTTTTTGATTTTTTTGTGTTTACCCATTTTTCTCTAGACTCATTTTTATTTATTAATTGTGCATTTGGTTGCATCGACAGACGTTTTTCAGCTCCTTTGTTTGGTTCTTTCGTAAATGACCGTCTTATTTCTTCTTCCTCTTCGGGATCAGCCATTGATGTATCTTCGAAGTTGTCAGTGTAAGTTGAAAGATCGCAAAGATCCACGGAAGATTGTATCGATTGCACTGAAGCATTGTCTGAGTCCAATCTCATTCTTTTTTTGGGATTTGTTGAGACAGGTTTGTCTGTTACTCCTGTTATTTTTATTAACGCTTTTGCCTTTTCCAATCCTTTTTGAGGCACCTGTTTGTCTCTAATAAAGAGACTTTGTTTGACTGGGGTAGGTAGGTTGCGTATGAACTTTGGTGATCCACTAGAGTGTTTTTTTGTTGCCTCAAGATTTTTCTTTTTCTCCGTTTTTTTTCTGAGTGGGCATTGTTTTGCCAAGTTCGGTTGAACCAGCTTGGCATCACGTATGTTGTTTTTTGCCGCTCCTCCAAAGATGCCGTAAGTTAGTTTGTCTGTCTGTCGAGCCATGAGGAAGTGCCGAAGATTTTTCAGCATGTACTTCTCCGATTATCCCGGTTTGTATTTTACTCGCAGGTGGCATCTCCTCTAAATTGATCGCCACCGCCTTTGGGAGGATGCTGCCGCTCGCCATACTGTTCTGTTGATCTTCAATCGGTGAGTAGTCATTGTTTTCATTTCTTTGGCCTTGTTCTTCAATCCATTGGCGTTGAGAATCAGTAGTGACACTTTTGTTGTTATATGTTGTGGGCTTATCGCCACTTCTTCTGCCATCAGAGGGCTGAATTGTCGTCATCTTTTCCGGTTCTATTAGACATGTCGAAGGTTGGTTCCCATTTTTAGGATGCCAAGAACCTTGCATCAGGCTTCCCCTTAGAGCATTCAGTAAGGAGCTTTTTTCCACACAATCATTCCTAAGATGTGTACTCAGCTCGGTGTGCCGGTTCCAATTTTTGGACACTTCATTTCCAAATTGTTGTTTGAGCTCACTATTCGCATTTTCCATTTTATTGACTTTTTCATTTAAATGACTGAGTAACGCATTATTGTTTTGTAGTTCATCGTGAAGGGATTCATACAATTTGATGAAAGGAATTAGAGCCAGGGACGTGGCGGCAAGTACATTGTTATGAATTTGTATAGCAGCCGCCGTAGATAAATTGGATTTCAATACAGATTTCTGAGTCGTATTGTGTTAGAACATTCCTCTCACTTTCCCTTTTGATTCTTTCTTGGTTAAGGGCTGCTTTAGCCGGCAGCGACGCTGGACTTGCATTAGCTAAAAGGGGCATTGGGGCAGGAGTTGAACAGCTTATCATTTGCTTTGAGGAATTTCTTACGCGGACTCTTTTTCCCTGAAAGTCATGTGACTTGACAGTAGGAGTGTTTGCAGGAGTTCCCTGAAGTTGACTTTTTGGCATTTGGCTTTCAGTGTTCGAGACACGAGTCTCTGGTTGGCCATGTTCTTCAGGAGATGTTTGAGTATTTAGAAATTCTTTGTTCCTTGCAGCATTTTGAAGAGACTCCGTTAGTACTTGGCTATCTTTGCATTTGTGTTTTTCTGTAAAGCTTTCAGTTAATTTATGCTTCATGGCTTCGTAATCGGCTTTTAAGCGCTCTGTTAAGCGTGCTTCGCGACCAGCAAAGTCAAAACCACTGATCTGCTTGGGTCCGTTTGTCTTCATGCTTTCATTATTGTGTTGACCATCATTGCATTTACTCAGACTAACTGGCCCTTTCACGAGCTTTGCTTCCTTGGTTACCCTCATTCCATTTGCTTTGTCTAACTGGTCCTTAATTAGACCTTGTTTGTTGGTAGGAGCAGGCGATTTATAACCTATTTGTCCCGGTTTTGCTATAGTTTTATTTAGCGGCTTTCTCGCTTCCACGTCGTTTATCCTTCTTTCTGTGGGCAGATAAACAAATCTCATCAAGCTCTCTTCACATGTTCTTTCTGGAACTTCGAGTTGCAACAATTTGTGATCAGTTACGTCAAACGGCGAGTCAAACAGCACTGTGTTAATTTCGATTGCATTGAAGTTTGATCCATCTTGTGAATTTTCAATTGTGATTGCTTTCAAGTAGCACGCATTGGTTTTGTATAAGTGTTGATTAGATTCTGCAATAGGCACGCCCTCATCCATCGCGATTTCACTGTTTCCCAAAGTTCTTTTACAAGTGTCGGAGTCAGAGTTTGACTTGTCGTTTAACTTGTTGCCCTTGGGGGCAGGATCTGGTATGCAATTCCCGTCTACCTCAAAACGTACAATTTGGGCACTTGCAGGAACATTTCTGGCCAGATATGTACTAATAAGGTGAGCTAGTGAAGGAAACTCAGAGACATTGTTACTTGACGTTTGTTACATTTGGGCTCTTTGAAGGCAGTGTGCTGCAATTTCCGGTGTATCTGTTTGTTGCTTTTGTTGCTTTTGGCTCGACCAATTGTACCCCTCAAGCTCACATTTTTTAGTATTTAATTTTCCATCTAGAGACATGGTTTTATCTATGGCCTGTACACATGTCTTTAGTTTTGAGCGTGTTTGAGGGCCCACCTCAGCCGTTACGTTACTTCTTACCTGTATATTTCAGGATTCGCCTGGCGGCGCTCTCAGCCTGTATTTTCTCTGACCGCCGATCGCCAAAGCCGCCAAACAGCTAAACAGTAGGTCCAACACAGCCCTTCTGCCACAGGGTTTACGCCGCAAGCGCGGTGCGGATCAGCTGAAATCCCCATGCAGAATGTCATGCGACTACCACGTCACGGAAAAGGGAATCCTCGGAGTTGAAGCTCTTAAAGCGGCGGTGTCCTTTTCACCGCTCGCTTTTGCTTTTGCTTCGTTCGTGCAAGCAGCTGGATTAGGGAAGCAGTTCAGGAAACAAACAAGAGTTTAGCCGCCACAGCTAAACAGTAGGTCCAACACAGCCCTTCTGCCACAGGGAACTTGGCAGCCACTTCTGCCAAGAGGAACTAGGTACATTCAGGTCCACCGCCAATCGTGAAACCAACTTTGTGGATCAAGGCCACCGCACCCATTAATACAGAGAGGGCCAAAAACCGGGAGCACTACTGGCACGGCTGCTGACAGGAAGCCTCCACAAGTTGAGTGCATACGTAACACCCAAGGCACCCTAGTTTACTCAGAAAACGATATAGTGGAGTCCTTCCACGCTTTCTACCAAGACCTTTACAGTTCTAAACATACAAACAGCCCAGACTCTGTCCAACACTATCTGGACGAAATAGAACTCCTCTGGGTTAATGATGCATTGAGAGAACCCCTGAATAAACCTCTAACAATAGGGGAGATTCTTAATGCGATAAAAGCACTCCCGAGCACTAAAGCCCCGGGCCCTGACAGGTGAATTTTATAAGACGTTCACCCCACTCCTAGCACTGATCCTTTTACAGGTATTCGATGAAGCACTAGTAAAAGGTTGCCTACCCCCGACACTACGCGAGGCAAACTTAATTCTCCTCCATAAACCAGGTAAACCCCCAGAAGAGTGCGCCTCATACAGGCCTATTTCACTAATCAATGTTGATAATAAGCTCCTCGGAAAGATCCTTACATCTCCCCTTGATGCCAGGCCTAGTGCTTGCCGATCAAACAGGCTTTATCCCAGGCCGCAACACGACATTCGGTATCAGACGACGATTTAGAGTCATTGTACTGCTTGATCTCTCAACCCAAGCCATAGCGGTCCTATTAGACGCGTAGAGGGCCTTTGACTCCAACGAATAGCCATATCTTTTTGCAGTCGTGAAGCGAGTGAGCCTGGGTGACCACGTCATGAAGCTGGTAGCCGTTCTTTAAAAACACCCTTTGTCCAACATCGTCCTGGGAAAATCTAGGTCCGCGAGCATAGAACAACAGAGAGGGACCAGGCAGGGGTGCCCCAGGTCAGCCTTTCTCTTCGCGTTAGCAATGGTACCCCTAGCTGCTGGTCTCCGGACCAGACAGATAGAAAGGGGACTCTCCTTAGGTCCTCACAGACTAATATCTCTATACGCAGACGACATAGCCCTTCTCATCAGCGACCCGACGGAGAACTTCAGCCTGGTTTTGCAGGAGTTCGTCAGATTTGGCATTCTCTCGGGCATAAAGTCAATCACGCCAAGTCATTCATATTCCCCCTAACCACTGAAACCAGTGAATTCACAGATGATTAGGGGCTCAAATGGGAACACTCAGGAGTTAGGTACCTGGGAATCCAGTTTCCCAGGAACCATGAGGACCTATTTCGCCATAATTATGTGAGGGCAATAGATACCCTACAGGACAAAATATCCAGATGGAAACACCTCCCGCTCACACTGTGGGGCAGAGTCTCCATAGTCAAAATGGTACTTGTTCGCAAATATCCCACTTTTACTACCGCAGAGGTTTCTTCTTCAGCTGTGTGGCATGATTCTCGAACTCATATGGCCCGGCAAGCCCGCACGAGTTGCATTTACAACAATCATTCAACCAATAGCAAAAGGAGTCCTAGCGCTCCCCGACCTAGAGCGCTACTACTGGGCCGCCCAGGCCCAATTTCTAGGCCACTGGTACGTCACTCATTTTATAAGACCCCACGTCCAGATCGCGTGGGCACTGATGAGTCCCAATCTGCACCAAGCCACCATCCTAGGCGCCATTCACGTACCATTAACAAAAGTC
This sequence comes from Ambystoma mexicanum, assembly GCF_040938575.1. Lineage (NCBI taxonomy): Eukaryota > Metazoa > Chordata > Amphibia > Caudata > Ambystomatidae > Ambystoma > Ambystoma mexicanum. Next base: position 265,399,554 of record NC_090934.1, read on the forward strand.
ACGCAGAAATGTGACATCCCAGTCATATTCTCCCCTCTCATACCAGCAATATTCATCCTAGAAGGTCTGCTAACTGCAGAAAAAGTGTACCTCCAGTGGGCCAGCAAGCTACGAATTGACACACTAGGTGATCTATTCGGGGGTGGGACCTTCCTAGCACCCCAACAAACGCGAGAACGTGGAGCCGACTCTGCGCTGGACATGTTCACATACTTCTGGCTCCGCCATGCACTCCGATCACTCTTTCCAACATTTCCACTGCAACCGCCCACATGGCAACTCTCTCACGGGGTGATCCAATCCCAGGGGGAGCGTAGAATGGTTTCCACGATCTACAAAAGCCTCCTGTCAGACACCACCAACAACTCTGAAAGTGAGATGGGAGAGAACACTGTAAGCCACGATTCCTGATGAGGAATGGTCATACATCCTAGGACAGACCCAGAGGGTGTCCTTGAACTCACGCTACAAGTTGATATACTTTAACTTTCTACACTAGGTGTACCACACCCTGGATCGGCTCCACAATCAACGACCAAAGATATCGGCAACCTGCGATAGCTGTAGCGCCCCCGCAGCAGTCTTTCTACACCTTGCCTGGGCATGCCCACCAATACGTGACTTCTGGAGGGGAGGGAGGTATTGGAAGAGACCTCCACCATAGTGGGCGAACATAACCCCAAAGTTGCAATGCTTGGCCTCACTAGAGACATTCTGGCTTCGGTGAGAAGGCGAACTGGCCTACTACTGGTTCTGGCAAGAAGGAGAATTGCCATTACATGGGGGCGAGGCCGCCCTCCCTCCACACGACTGTGGCTACAAGACATAGCCTTCTGCCAAGACACCGAAGCAAACTTTATTAAAACCCTGCCTCTCCATGCCAGGCCCCAGACATATGTGGACACTACATCAAATATCTAATGTCTGCCCCGGACAGCCCTTGGCAATAACTAACACCTACCGGTGTCGAACCCTCCTTGGTCGACATAGCCTGTTAAAATGTATTCATGATTGTACGACTGCATTATATCTGTTTTTGTCATACCTGTTTCTGATACCAACGGGAGGAGGGGAGCGGGTGACACGCGGCTCAAAGTTGAAAGTTGTTTGCAATGTTTATGACAAAAACCAAAAATAAAGTTTTTTAAAAAATTATAAAAAAATAAGTGTTCGCGAAAAATAAGTCAGGATGTGATTGCCAGGGGTCTCCCTTCCCCACGTTTTCAGCACAGGACAAGGTGGGTCTCCTGAGCACAGCACACACAAGCTTTCCCAGCACGAGCCAACAGTTTCGTTCCAGCTAGCAGGTTCTTCGATGGTTAAGTCTCTTTTAAAAAAAAAAAGTCTCCTGCCTTCGAGGGACTGATATTATTAACAAACAAACACAAAAATTCTATTCCACGTATGGTTTTGGGTGACAGTGTCACCCCTGGGTCCCCCTCTTCCAGGCGCAGACCTCTCACAGTAGTATTCAACTTAACAGTTCCTTTCTCAACGAACTTTGGGTGGTGATTTTCCACCCCTGGATCTCCCTCTTTTGGGTTTGGACCCCTTTTCAATTTCCAGGCTCCCTCCTTTGGGTTCACAATGCCTTTTCTTTCGTGTTTCCCCTCTGCCGGGCTTGGATCCCAATGCAAAGGGGGGCAATCCACTTCCCTTAGCCTTACAATAATTTTGTATTAAAGAAAACTAAATGTTTCTTTAAACAGTTCTTTTAGACCTTGACCCTTTTTTGTTGCCTTCCCTCTGCCGGTTTCACTCTTGTCAACACAATGTTCATGGGACTTCAGATGTCGTCCCCTCTTGTTAGCATTCCGCTGCCGGGTTCACTCTTGCCAACCTTTACAATGCACTTCTCATACCATATGAGATCCGTATCCCTTAGTTTCTCTATCATCTCTCGGCCAAAGACTTTCAACTGTATGGGGGATTTGACAAGACCCCCTGTATGACCACTTTGACCCCCTTCTGCCTTTTCCTAAGGCCTTCTGGTTACTATAGTTTAAATAACAGGGCAATCACCTAGAGTTTCTCGAGTGAACACCCACACAGTGTTTGATTCTGCTATGCTGGCTTTCCCCTTTTCTTTTATCAACAGTTGTTTGTTCAAAGTTCAATTATCCGCTTGCTACTTTCGTTCAACACAGTTTGGTTTCTTTATCGTCTCACCTCTCGACTCACAGGCTGTGATGAACTGCTTTGCTTTCTTGTCTGTTGAGTCAAGGCAAGTGCCATTGGGACATGCGTCTCTCCTCGGCTTTGCTGTCAGCGAAGGAGGTGCCCGGGCATCATTGACATCTGCTGCAACACACACAACACACACTGGCTATTGGTCACGGTCTTATGATTCCTTCTCTTGAGGTTTCACGGGTCTCTGTCGATAAGCAAAAGGTCACTTCTCCCCTTGATATCCTCTCAACTTGCGCCGTCTTTCTCCTCATCTGGAACTGCCGTGTTGAGTTAGCTCTCACATCGTGCGGTCTGTCTTGCTCGTCCTGTGCTCTTGTGCTCCACCTTTTATCCCTGTGCGGAAGGGAAAGGACCATCAGGTGTGTGTGATTCAGATCAATTGCCTGACTTTGCCCGACCCTTGTATTGGGACATGTCAGGTAAACGGCTCTGGTGTTAGTCCGTTGTCTTTTGTGTTGTGCAAAAGTGTTCTTGTCGGAAAGCGGGTGGAGGGGCAGTCTTTTGGAATATCCTACGTGGTAGGATGGGGAAAAGGTGTTTAAAAAAGGGGGATATCGCGTCTCACCCATCGGTGTCCCACTACCACTCCCCAAGGACCCCCAGTTAGGAAGAATTCTCAGAAATGTGTTAAGACCCCCAGCTCTTTTTGCTGGACTTTAGGGCTTTTTATCTCTCAAATTATTTTAATGTGATTTATTCTCTATGTTTCTTTTGATTTTGGAGTCTGACAAACTCCATAGGCATCATCATTACATTGTGACACACAGCACCTTCAGTGCAGAGGCACAGGGAAGTCTCTTAGATTTCCCAAAGGTTTAAATACCTTCTCTTGGTGAAACTACTGTTTCCAAGAGCAGTGAAGTGAAATTGACTTTACTTACAACTTGTAAATTTCTAGACCCAGCACACACCATCTCACCACAGGGTGCTGGAGGGGTTACTTCGTATATCCCCTTTGTCTAGTTTCTCAAGTAACCGTTTTATGTTACCCTTTCTACAATTAATGGCTGGTGGCAGTGGTTTACTTTTTACTACCATTGTGTGTTTTAACCGCGGGCTGCGTTCGCAGCCACGGTAAGGCACCCATGGGTGCCCATTTCATCAAAATGGCCCTGGTCATCTTTTTTCACAATTTCTTGTCAGAAAGGTCCTTCTTGAGATTTAATTTGCACGCCAAACCAGGTTTTATCCCTTTGTTCGTTTTGTCTTTGGTGGGATTCACAAGTGAAGCCCGCCTCTGGCTTCAGTATGTTTGGCAGGGGCAGGAAGTAGGGAGATGCCCGAAACACCCTGTGCTTAATCCCCTTGGTTACATGAATGCCCCCAAAAGGTGATTGGCCGGCTGGCCATCCGCCAAGGACAGCCACCCTGCTGTGTGATTGACAGCTGGGCTGGAATGAATGGGCAAAACCTGCATATAAGGCGAGGCTTTTCGGCTTGGAAGGCAGAGTCGAACACTGGATGAAGGCATCCAAAGACGAACTTGGAAGAAACGCCTGCTGCAACTCCAGGACCGTTGGTTTGCCCGGTGAAGCCCTGCTGCTGTGCAGAAGCTCTGGATTCGCCTCAACTAGAGAAGCCCTAGAAGGACGATTTCTCCCTTTGAGTTGGTGGGACCAATAAACTCCAAAGTAAGCCCGTCTGGACATCCTCTCGAAGCTGGTTGTATTTCCACTGCTGTTGCTGCTGGAATCGAAGTGCCAGGGAGAGGAACACCAGATTGTGTGCGTTGCTTTTTAAGTCAGACCCAAGACCCAAGCGCTAGGAAGATCCTCTGGACTTCCCTGATGCAGGACTGACCAAGCCTGAGCCACCTCAACAGAGTGCTGGACCCCAGAAGCAAGGAAAGTCTGAAGTGGTATCTGAGACCCGTTGTGTTGCTATATGCTGTCAGACGCGAGGAGCTGAAACACTGAAGAACCGCTGAATCAAAGTTTGCCCATTGCTGCTGCTGACCTTCCCATTGCAGAACAGGAGTCCCCAGACGTCCTCCCTCTTGTCCCCACGACTGAGGCTTAGGAACAACAGGATCTGCAGAGCTGCACAGGAAGAGAAGCCAGCTGGAACCATTTCTTCTAACCAGAGGTACTGTAAAGTCTAAGAGAACTTACCTCTTGTTGTGTAGCCTTACTTGCTCTCAGTTGAGACCTGTCTTGGTTACCTTGCAGAGTTCCTAAAGCGTTGCCCCTCACAAGCCTCCCAGCTTGTGGCCCTTCAAGTGTTCTATTTTCTACAAACATTTCTAAAAACATTGTGCAAGACTTTTTACCTACCTGCAAAGAAGATCTTCAGCTCCCCTTGATGACATTGTGCAATTAACATTGGCTGTCCTGGCTCCCTGAGAGACTTCTCTTTACCTCTGACTTTGTGCTTTGGACTTTCCCCCAGGAAAGGGTTAATTTACTCTGCTTTGGAAGTTTTTTTCAAAAGTACTTACAAGTTTGTGAATGATTTGTTAACCTTTGTTTTATTCCTCTATTCTATCTTTTACACCAAACTCAGTATTGCTCTAAATGTATTAGTGATAAATCAATGTCCACAGTGTCCTATCTATTTAAGTCACCTGAGGGTGTAGGAAGTGTCTGTGTGCTGTGTCTGTGTGAAAGAGAACAGGGATGAGAGATATCCACAGACTATCGTATATCCCATTGTTTGGTGTTAGTTGATTTGTGGAGAAGACTAGAGTTGTATTGGTCTGTCTAAAGCCGCCTACAAATTGGGTTTCATACATTTTGCATTCTCTCAGTCCCATGTTGGAGAACTTTGGGAGTAATAGTCTGCTTTCCAGCTACTTTGGGGTAGAAAATCTCCGAATGGAGGTAGATTTTCCTGTAAGAGATTTGAAAAGGTAGGGAAGTCTTGTCCCAGGATACCTTTTTCAGGGAGCCCAGGAATTATGGCTGACAATATTTCACACGATTCACCTCGGATGGTGATATGTACAGGTATTTTGGGGTATATCTTGTTGTCGCCATGTACACAGGTGACTAACTAGGGAGGCATTTTCTAGGTTCTAACTAAATCGGCTCGGATAGCAGTTTGCTTACTAAGCCTTTACGGGTCTTCCGTTTATCCAAGCCTTCTAGTATATAAACTCTGTAGAGGTCTGGCATAAACAGATACTAAAGGTTTCTAATTCCTCCTCGGGTTCATCTCATTCCTCTCCCTTTAGGCAACCTATTTGCATAGGTTCATCCGTGTTAGGCAAGATTGTATGTACAACCCTCTGGGAGACTGCACCAGCCTTGTACTCATGGCAATAGGTAACCCAACCTTTGGTAAAGGTCTGTACTACACAAGTTGGTAGAGTGACTGAGCAGCCAGGCTTTTCTCAAGAGGGGTCAATGTGAGCTGTAGAGGTGTAAGAGATTCACAGTGACAAGCATTCAAATAACACTTATACTCAAGGTGTCTTATTAAATTATTCATTTATTTATTTAACAGTATGTTTTAAAATAAGCCTTCTTTAGAAAGGGCAATATGCAACAATAAAATACACTTCAAACATACACTCTTTCAGTTTCAGTTAAGTAAGTAGATACCCTTTTGGGATGCCACACACACTGACTTCAATACCTAGGGTGCTGTGGACATTAATATATCACTTGTACACTTACATGCAATACTGAGGTTGTGGAGAAAGGAAAAGGTTAGGAAAGAAAGCAATGGTTAACACATTTCTCTGAACAGGTAAATACTTTTCAATCTCCCAATGAAGCATAGGTTAACCCTTTACTCGCTATACAAATAACTTGTGTATGACTTTTTGAGGGACAGATAAACACAAAGTCAGAGGGTCAGAAGAGTCTACAGGGAGCCAGGACAGCCAATGTCAATTGAGCAAAGTCTAGGTGAGCTGAGGCACTTTTTGAAGACAGCACAAAAGTTTTGCACAATGTTATAGAGAATGAATGTTGAACATGAATCACTGTTGGGCCACAAACTGGGAGGCTTGTGAGAAGCAAAGATGCAAGCAACTCTGCAAAAGGGCAGCAAATGAAAGTCTCCAGTGAGAGTAAGCAAGCTACATACAAGAGGTAAGTACCCCTAGTTAGACAGTACATTAGGTTTGAAGAAGGGTCCAGATGGCCTCTGTTCATGTTGTAGTCCTGCAGGTCCTGTTGTTCCTGGGCCTCAGTTGTGGGGACAAGAGGGAGGACGTCTGGGGACTCTTGTACTACGGTTTGAAGGTCGGCGGCAGCAATGGGCTTACTCCAGATCAGCGGCACTTTGCAGTTTCAGCTACTTGCAAATAGCACCACCGTGGTTCTTGGACACCTTGTGGGCGCCCCTTGCTTCTGGGGTCCAGCACTGTGTTGAGGTGCCTCAAGCTTGGGTCGTCCTGCTTCGAGGGAATCCGGAGGATCTTCCTGAAGCTTGTGTCTGGCTTAAAGGCAATGCACTCGATCCTGGTGTTCCTATCCACTGGCACTCGGTTTCAGCCGCAGCAAAGTACAGCCAGCAGGGAGAGGGGTTCCAGTCAAGTTCGTCTAGGGGTCAGTTAGTCCCACCAACCAAAGGGAAGAAGAAGTCTGTTCTGGGATTCTCTAGTCGATTGCGAAATTGGAGCTTCAGCACTGTAGCAGGGCTTCACCAGGCAAACCAACGGTTCAGGAGGTGCAGCAAGCTTCTTTCTAGTTTCTTTCTTCGGTTCCTTCGTCCAGTGGTCGTCTCTGCCTCCCTTGCAAAAGACCTTGCCTTTTATGCAGGTTTCTCCCATTCATTCGCTGCCTAGCTATCACTCACACATCGGGGTGGTTGTCCTCCAAGGACAGCCAGCCAGCCAGCCAGCCAATGACCTTTGGGTGCATTCCCATAACCAAGGAGACTAAGCAAAGGGAGTTACGGGAACCTCCCTTGCTTCCTGCCCTGCCAGACATGCTGGAGCCAGAGGCAGGCTTCACCCGTGAATCCCATCAAAGACAAAACGAACAAAGGGACCAAGCCTTGTTTGGCTGGCAGAATAAAACCCAAGAAAGACCACACAAGCAAGAAATGGCAAAAAAAGAAGACCGGGCCATTTTGACAAATTGGGCACCCATGGATGCAATACTGCAGGTGAGGATTCGGTCGGTGGTAAAACCGGACAATGGTAGGAAAAAAAAACCACTGCCACCAGCCATTAACTGTAGTGAGGGTAACATAAAAATGTTACAGGAGAAAGTAGACAAAGGGGCTACTAAGTAACCCCCAGCACGCCACATAAAATGGTGTGTGCTGGGTCTACAAAGAGAAAAGGTAAAGTAAAGTCATTTTCACTTTACTATTCTTGGAAACAGTAGTTTATCCAAGAGAAGGTTTTTAAACCTTAAGAGAAATCCAAAGGACTTCTCTGTGACACAGCACTGAAAGTGCTGCGTGTCACAATACAAAAGGTGATGCCTATGGAGTTTGTCAGACTTCAAAAACCAAAAGAAACACAGAGTCCAAATCAGATAAAAATACATGAGAGAGTGAGGAAAAAGGTCTCACGCACTCCAGGAGAAAAAATCCGAAGTCCAGCAAAAGAGCTGGGGGTCTCTAAGGTAGAGGGGAATTAGCACAGAATTGAGAATTCACCAATCCTTGAAGTTCTTTGGGCAATATCGAGCCACATCTCCCGTTTCTCTACAGGAAAAACAGATAGGAGGAGATTCCCCATTACTTCCTTTTTTTTACCTTGCTCTTTGGCTCTGGGGTCAATTCTTTTAATGTCTCCTCTTTCTCATGGCTTCCCTTCTTTATTGCGGTATAATTCACCGGGTCTCTCTATTCCCTGAGATAAAGGTCGATGGATCAGTCTATGATCCTTCCGTTCCTCCCAACGATGGGTCGAGTGGAAGTGTTTAGCGGAGTCTGCGTGGTTTTGTAGAAAAGGGGGTAAGGAGTTTATAAACTGTTTCAGGGTGATCATTTCCGCTAGCTCGTCTCGAGATTTACCATTGGTCCATAGAGCTAAAGTATTTTTAACCCGTTCCCCCCCATATCTAAGGGGGCTTCTCCTGGATTTAATTTTTGTAGACCTTAATTTATGTCGATAAATGCAGGTTTGCCCCACTTTTCAACAGCCCCTCTTTCATGTATAAAAGGTGGCCCCTTGAGCAAGACTCAGCAGTTGGTATGAGGTTTGTAGTTCACCTTTCAACAGAGGGCCCAAATAACAGGTTCTCTTCCCAGCCCAGTTCAAGTCTTTCCGTCCAAATACGGTTGAAGCACCCCATGTGGCAGTAGGGGTCTTGCTTGGAGCTTAACCTCTTCATGCATCTGATGGGCCGCTAATTGGGTTATGACGTTAGTTAGATTTGTCATTTCTTCTGGGGTTGGAAGGGTCCCTTCTGTGGATGTTTCGGAATCCAAAAGAAAGCAAGTCTCAATTCCGTCCGATAGAGTTTCAAAATATTCAGACTCTTCCGAGTCTGAATCTGCCGAGGGAACGGACTTCGATAAATTAATCTCCAACACTGATGGTCCTGATAGGGTTGGTGATGATGTACCAAAAAAAGAAAGATTCACAGGAAGGAGGGCGTAGGGCACTGTGTCTAACAAAAAAAAAAACACAGGTGGAACTTTTAATACTATTCGATCCCACAGCTGTATGTTGTAGTGTGAGGTAGGAAGGGTGTTGAGTAATACTTGGGTCGTAAAAAATAGATCTTGTTGATCAGACAGCATATGCAATTGTGAGAACAATACCTCTTTGAGTGTGGAAACACAGTCAGAGTCGAGAAGTTCAACAATCCGGTTTTCCCATAATGGTGGTACCACGATTATCAGCAAGGTTTTAAATTTTTATCAGCTGCATCAAATCCCACTTCAAGTGATCACGATTCAAGGGTGTTTAAATAAACAATATGCAGGTTGGAAAAACACCTAACTTCACCTAAACCTAAGATGGGAGAAAGCTTCGATCATCAAATGAAAAATAAGGCAGTCCTTGTGATGTTTTGTCAAAATAAAAAGGCCTATACTAAAAAAATGTTTTAAAAAGCTATTGCCAAATCCTTATAAATAATTATAAAAAGAGTGTGGGATAGGGATTTCAATAAAGAAAGAAGTGTTTACAAAAAATAAGTCAGGATGTGATTGCGAGGGGTCTCCCTTTCCCACAATTTCAGCAGGGGACAAGGTGGGTCCTCCTGAGCACAGCACATGCTCAAGCTTTCCCAGCACGAGCCGAGAGTTTAGTTCCAGATATCAGGTTCTTCGATGGTTAAGTCACTTTTCAATAAAAAGTCTCTTGCCTTCGAGGGGCCTGATATTTTCAACAAACACAAAAGTTCTGTTCCACGTATGGCTCTGGGTGACGGTCTCACATCTCGGTCCCCCTCCTCCGAGAGCAGACCTCTCACAGTCGTACTTGAGAACTCAATTTAACAGTTCCTTTCTCAACAAACTTTGGGTTTTGATTTTCCACCCCTGGATCTCCCTCTTTCGGGTTCTGACCCCTTTTCAATTTCCAGGCTCCCTCCTTCGGGTTTACAATGGCTTTTCTTTCTGGTTCTCCCTCTGCCGGGCTCGGATCCCAATGCCCAGGGGGACAATCCACTTCCCCTGGCCTTGCAATACTTCTGTATTCAAGAAACAAAATGTTTATTTAAACAGTTATTTTAGACCTTGCCCCTTTTGTTGCCTTCCCTCTGCCAGGTTCACTCTTGTCAACTTTTGCAAAACAGTTCACTGTGGACATTCCTCCGCGGGGTTCACTCCTATCAACACAATGTTCATGGGACTTCAGATTTTGTTCCCTTCTGTTAGCAGTTGCCAAACTTTACAACGCACTTCTCATACCATGCAGGATCCTTTTCTCTTAGTTTCTCTATCATCTGTCGGTCAAAGACTTTCGACTGTACGGGGGATTTGACAAGACCCCTTGTATGACCACTTTGACCTTCTGCCTTTTCCTAAGGCCTTCTGGTTACTGTTGTTCAAATAGCAGGGTAATCGCCTAGAGTTTTTCCAGTGAACACCCACGTGGTGTTTGATTTGGCTATGCTGGCTTTCCCTTTTTCTTATATCAACAGTTCTTTGTTTATTCAAAGTTCAATTAGCTGCTTGTTACTTTCGTTCAACACAGTTCTGTTTCTTTTTCGGCTCTCCCCTCGACGCACCGGCTGTGATGAACTGCTTTGCTTTCTTGTCTGTAGGGTCAAGGCTGGTACCTTTGGGCCATGCGTCTATCCCTGGCTTGGCTGTCAGCGGAAGAGGCGCCCGGGCACAGTAGACATCTGCTGCAACACATGCTGGCTATTGTTCGCAGTCTTACGATTCCTTTTCTTGAGGCTTTACTGGTCTCTAAGGGCAAGGTCATGTCTCCCCTTGGTATCCTCTTGACTTGCGCACTCTTTCTCCTCCTCTTTAACTGCGGTCTGAGTTAGCACTCATGTTGTGCGGTCTGCCTTGCTTGTCCTGTGCTCTCGTGCTCCACCTTTTATCCCTGTGGGGAAGGGAAAGGGCCGTCAGGTGTGTGTGATTCTGATCAATTGCCTGACTTTACCTGAACCTTGTATTGTGACATGTCGGCTCTGGTGTTAGTCCGTTGTCATTTGTGTTGTGCGAAAGTGTTCTTGTCGGAAAATGGGTGGGGCAGTGTTTTGGAATATCCTACGTGGTAGGATGGGGAAGAGGTATTTGGAGAAGGGGGATACTGCATCTCACCCGTCGGTGTCCCAGTCCCACTCCCCAAGGGCCCCCATCCAGGTGATCCTCCCTCATTGGGACACCCGCAGGAACTTGATCCAAAAGCGATGGCCGTGTCCTGGCCACCTGGATGACAGATCCCTGGGGATTAGATAGGGAGACACCTTCAGATTTCTCACATTACTCACTCATTAATTCAGCCTCAGTAATTTGCTAAAATGGTGGGCCCCTTTCTTTGCCCATTTTTTGTGTGCTTGCTGTTTCTAAGGTCTTACCCTGCCATTCTAGGCCGGAACAACCTCAGTGGCTGTTTTTGATTCGGCAGGAATCCTGTGGATTCTCCGGGCCAGGCTCCAGAGTGTCTGAAAAGGAAGGAAGCGAAGGAGGAGTCCAAAACTCTGCAGCCCTTTGTCTTTCACCTTGCCTGAAAGGAACAAACTCCCAGTCCTGATTGGACAGCCAGACTGCCCCTTTCTTTAAAATGGAGTGAGAGAATGCAGAAGTTGTGCTGTAGTTCCTGAACCTGGAAGCTGCTGACAAGTCGACCACTGTAGCTCAAACCGAACAGTAAGATGAAGTAACGACGGCCGAAGCGATTTCCAGTGACCAGAGAGCCTGCTGTGTAACTGGAGCCTGCTGTTACCTGTTACCCTTCCTTCCAATCGACCCGAGGATCCTGAAAAAAGAACCACCATGACCCAGAGCCGGGTGACATCCACTGGACTCAAGAAGAACTGGATTTTCATCCATCCCACGTTGTGCTGTGACCTTGCGTAGCTGCAATACCCCAATACCCTAGGACCTCGAGCCAGTGTGCAGTGCATGGTCTTCCGAAACGACAAAACCCTCTCCGTGGACACTGGCTGTCCAAGGTAGCTTCCCATCCTGCTAGGGATGAGTCTGTGGTGATGGTAACCTGCGGAGCTGGCTGATGAAAGGGCCTGCCTATCCGTAAGTGGCTGTCCATGCTCTGCCAGACAAAGTTGTGACGGAGATGCAGCAGAATGCTGACCAGTTCCACTTGGGAACTCTTCTCCTGACTCCAGGAGGCAGTGCAACTACAATTTAGGCGTCGGTAACACCATGCCGAGGTCACTTTTCTGCTGAAAAAACGCCCTATGGGCCTCTGATGGCTGTGATCTTGTCCCTTGAGGAGAAAGTTCTCTCTGAGCTTGTATCCCAGATGAGGCCCAGGAACAATACAGTCTGCCTGGGCTCCAGCTGTGACTTCTTCAGATTGATGGGAAATCCCAACTCGTGTAGTGGAAGCATAAGGGCGGAGTAGGTGTGGGGGACCGCCTCCGGAGACCTTGTCGTGATGAGCCAGTCTAGGCATGGATAGGCGTGGTGACCCTGAGCCCCAAGTAGGGCTGCCACGCGTTCATCCAACCTGTACAGACCCTGGGGGCTGAATTGAGGCCAAAGGGTAGAAACCTGCATATAAAATGGAAACCCATGACCCTGACCTTACGAAAGTACCGATGGGGCTGCAGATCGGTATGTGAAGGTAAGCATCTTTCAGATCCAGGGAGCACACCCAGTCTCCCATGCACAAGGTCTCCACAATACGCGCTGAGGTAACCAATGTATGGCGAAAATCAGTGAAAAGGAGCCCAGACTACACTGAGAGGCTGGGACTTCTTCCACTGCCTGCCTCTCTTCGTGCAAGCAAATGTCCGTCCACAGAGTTATTGTCCCAATCTATGGAGAGAAAGGGAGGAGAGCCGGCTGCTGAAAAGGAGGCTGTGGGGCTGCCAAGACAGTTAAGAGGCATGGAAGCCGGTGTTGTGGGTACTGGCATGGGAAGCTGAGGCTGCACAGGAGCCAGGGGTGCTGGAACCAAGGGCGGGGTGGCGTGGGTGCTAGCGACAGAACTGGAGAGAGTATGTCCCTGATCACCTCCCTGAGGACGATACACCTCTGCGGAGACCTCATGAGGGTCATGGCTTTTCAATAAATCCTGTCTTCACAGTGCGGTGGAGCGCTTGGAGGCACAGGGCCTTGAGGGCGCTGCGGCCTGAACCCACTCTGCCTTTTGTCTGCGGGGTGCATCGGCGCTGTGACGAGGAAGGGTATGCCGTGGGCCCCGTACTTAGTGATGACTAGTCCCACCTGGAAACTTGTTCCCCTACCTGTTCCCCAAAGGGGGATGGTGTCAGACGAGCCGCCATTTTATCTGGCCCGGCGGCCATTTTGTCAGGCGGCACACCGCATGTCGGGGCACTTGTAGAGTTGGGCCCCGCCTCTTCCAAGACTCCTGGTGGTGGAGGATGAGGCCTCCCCTGCACCTCAGGACGGGGCCTGGTAGGCTGATTGACCTCAGCGCTGCCGCTGGTAGTGCTGCGTATAGGCGTCCCCTCAGACATCTGTCTGGTACTAGGAGGTAGCCCTTCGGGACTTGCCCCGGTAATAGAACGTTGCAGCCCCTCCGCTCAGTCACTGGTAGGGTCTCGTGTCCCCCTCGGCCAGTAGCTGTAGTAGCAGCTTCTGTACCTGCACAAGTACAAGAACCTGGAAGGTCCCTCCTGTGCTTGTGCCTCCTGGACGGAGACAACTTTGCGGAGCGTGTGGTGTGTACAGGTGCCCCATCGGACATCTGTCCGGTCCTAGGGCATAGCCCCTCGGGCAAAGACCCGGTAATAGAACCTTGAGGCCCCTCAGCGCAGTGTCCGGTAGGATCTGGCGATCCCTCGGCCTGACAGCCGGTAGCTGCGGCATCCTTGGTACCTGCACTGGTACCCGGACCTAAAAGGTCCCTCCCGCTCCTACGCCTCCTTGGGAAGGAGTCGCTTTTGTAGGGTACATGGTGCATACAGGCACCACCTCGGACCTCTGTCCGGCACTAGGGACGTAGCCCCTCAGGTGTAGACCCGGTAATAGAGCCTAGTGGCTATTGAGCGCAGTTAGCAGTAGGCTCTAGGGACCCCTTGGCCTGGCCGCCGGTAGCTGTACTAGCCTCAGTACCTGCACTGGCACAAGAACCTGAAAGGTCTTTCCTGCTCTAGATGTGGATGAAATCAGTGCCCCTACCTTGGGCCTGGACTTGTCCTGATGAATTCCTTCGAGTCCTTTGGAGGCAAACTTCCGAAGAGCTCCCTCCCCCGGGCTATATTCAGAGATTGTGGTGTAAGCGTGTCGCACGCGGTACTTGACTTCCATCTGTGGTCGGAGACAAGGCAGAGGAGGCAGATAGCGTGGGTGGGGGTCAGACGTAGGGAAGAGCCCCTCACAGGCTGAACACCTGCTGGAGCCCGCTGACCTCAACCTGTGCCGGAGAGGAGCGTGGTCGCCACAGGACAGAGGTATCTGAATAAAGAGAAGAAGAAGACAAAAAGAAAACACTACTCCGGGGAAGAGTGCGTGGAATTACAAGGCCGGAGGCCTAAACCGGGAGCGCTGGTGAAATCGGTCAGTTCCCATCGACGCGAAAAAGAGGGCCGAAGAGTGGTGCCGGTGGGCGGAGTCAGGGGAGCCCATGCTCCCAGGGCTGCGCCCCCACAGTCCTCTAGATTTAAAGGGGAAGAAGGTTTTTTTATGGTGAAAAAGGTTGTCTTCCCGTCCCTAGCGAGGGACGCCCATACAGTATAGAGGAAAGGGGAAGGGACGTAAGAGCACAAACGTTCTTACTCACCTTGAATGTGTGTTGTGCCATTCTGAAAAGTATCTTTAAGTTTGATTTAATCACCTGTGAATTGGTTGTGCCTCTTCCAAAAGGTAATGCTGTTGGCTTTACTTAACTATTTCTTCCAGAATATTAGTGTGTAAATTCACCAACTGGGTCTTGCTTCCCCTGGCCTGCTTTATGGCCCGTCTAAACTAAGTCTGCCATGGGTTTTACCTACCTTGAATAACATGGAGTCATTCACAAAATGTAACATTGTGTTTTGCTTTCCCTGGTCTGTTTTATACAGATGCTAAAACAGTCTTAGGGTTATACTTACCTTTAAGTTGCTGATAGCTCCTTTAAAAAGTACATTGAATTTACTTACCTTGATCTGCCTTGGGCCATCCTAAAATTTGTTAGAAATATATTGCTTACCTTAGTCTGTGTTCCACTGATCTGAAAAGCAAATGTAATAGTATATTACATTAGAAATGTATTCTGTAGGTGTAGCTAACCTTGGTCTGCCTGGTGCAATCCTAAATTAGTGATAAGGTTTCTTGCATACCTTAGTGTTCCACTGAGCTGCAAAGCAACTGTAATTGCATATTAAACCAAAAGGTCGTACTCTCCTAGTATAACTCTGTGTTATCCTGAAAGTAGTAATAGCTTTCTTCTGTTCCTTGAATGAGTGTTCCACTATTCAGAAAAGTATACTTGCAGGTTGGGTTAATAAGTGATTTCTTAACTGAGTGCCACTGCATAACTGCTCGGGTCTACTACCCTTGTACTATTGAAAGTAACTTATGGTTTTAACCCCCATGAATAGGTGTGTCCTATACTAAATGTGTTTGATAAGGTCGGACTTGCCTAGAAATACTGTTAGTTTTCTGAACAAGGTTTATGCTTTGGTCTGTGTACTTTAAAGCATTGTGTTGTGTTTTTATACTGTGTTTATGATCGTATGACCAAGTACTTACCCACCAAGATTTATCTTGGCCTAACTTTGATTTATAATAAACCTTTATTTTTCATAAGACTTCTAGTTGTCATTGTTTCTGTTGAACCATTGGTATATTACAAGTTCTTTGTACCTTGCTACAGCGCTTTCTCCTAAGAAAAGCTTTGCTGCTCTGTCTACGCTACCATATACTCCGTTGGTACCACCTTATACTAAGAGTGGAGTCGTCTCAGTTGAATGATTTTGATAAACCCTTAGTTGGACTTCAGAAAGACTGTCCTAACACCCAGTTTCTGTGCCTTTCAGTGTACATTGTCCATATTGCATGCCACATTTCATAAAGATGTAATATCCTTAGCTTCATATTTTTTGGCTTCAAAGTGCCCCAGTGGAGCTAAAACTAAAGATCCACCTATGAGCCAAAGGAAATCCTGTTACTGAAGCACCCCAAAGGAAATAATGTGACACCAAAGTATGGATTATGATCCAAATAAGAAGTGCCAATGAAGAGCCACCAATGAGCTAAAACCAACGATGGAGCTAAAGCACCGACCGTGAACCAAACCAAACGCTGTCCCTAAGATGCAACCTACGAGCCAAAATTGGATTTGGTGCTGAATTGCACCCATGACCTAAATAATGCTGGCATTTTTAAGGCGGATTTCTAAAATCAAACCTGGTAGGCAGATTTTAAGAAGCCACCCTTGTTATGGTGAACAGGGAGAACCCAATCAAGGTAGTGTGGAGGGGGCGTGGCTAAGAGAGCCATATGAGAAGCTGTGTTCTGGAGGAGCTCCAGTGATCCTGTTACTGATCCTCGCCAAAAATGCATATACAGCGGCACTGAAGCTCTGGAACATTTCGTACCAGCCCATGAACATGGCACTCGGGTGCGCTGCAACTTTGGAGTACGTGGGACGCGGGGAGCCGGAGATGTGGTCTTTGCCGAAGTCGCACATTCTGGAACGACGGCACAAGATGGCGGACGGGAGGCTTAAACAAAGGGACCAGCCGGCCATGTGAAGGAAGCTTAGAGACAGCGGAGAGTTCGCCCGGCCGCGAGGCATATTGCATGGGCACCCCCGCACTGTGTGCATGAGACAGATGGTGTCGGGATCAGGGACGGAGAGGCACGATCCGCACCAGACACGAAGCGGACGTGAACCCCACTATACTGCCCCCGGGGCTTGCCTATTGGGAAACACGGTGGCCCCACGGTGTGAGCTGCATGGGACCGTACTGCCGGGTGGGAGGTCCGATCCAAGTGAGCATGGCCCCCGCTACTGTACCGTGCAACAACGCAGAACAACGAGGCCAGCAGTGAAGCGGCCCGGGGGTGAGGCGTACCCTCAAGGGAATCCAGGAACCCCAGCACAGGCTGGTGTCGGGACACCCGCGGGGCGCAGGACAGAGCGACTGGAGGCACCCCCGCCGGATGGACCCACAACGAATTTAGCAGTGGGAGGGCACCCATAGCGGTGTAACGCCGGGGAGCACAGGGGGGCCGGAGAGGGCGCCAGGAGAGCAGTGGCCTGGAGCGGCACGGACCTGGGAGCCACCCACTACACACGAAGGCGGCCCGCCCTACCGAGGCTGGCCGCGGACACATTGCCATGCTGCACCACTTATACCTGTGCGAGAGCGGTGCCCATGATAAAGGGGATGCAGTCAGGCAAGCCGCAATTGTGCATCCATGGTAGCCACAGGCCCGCGGACCCCTGACAGTAATAAACATTGGTGCCCCGGCGCCACACACACAGCCGGAGAGGTGCAGGCATACCCAGACTCAAAGACCTGGGGCCCCAGGACACACGTGCGCTTGGGGGGCATGCAGAGCGGCCCCGTATGTGGCATTTGGGCTGCGGCCACACAGTGAAAGACACAGATTGGCAAGGACGTGCCCCCACCAAGGCGGGCAGGGTGCGGCGGACAAAAGAGTTGGCGAATGGTAACACCCCCGGGCTCCTACATGAGGCGGGGGAGAGGAGGAGTGAGGCGCACTTTGCGGAGAGAGCTGCCTAACACTGCCCACGTGTGTAGGATGCGCCTGTGACTTGGCGGAGCCCACCGTTGATGCGTGCTGGGACTGCAGGGACACTCAGAAGAGCCCCGAGCGCTGGGGGGAGCAGTCATGGACCTAGAGTAGTAAGAGGTGGGGCACACAGACTTGGAGAAGAGACACGCCAGCGCACAAGCACGTTGGAGGACACAATCCACCCCAGGCGCAGACTGGGCAGCACAAGGGAACCCCAACGTAACACGCCTAGGCCCCCCCTGCCAGCCGGGAACGGGGTGTGTGCAAGCCAGAGACTACATACCGCACAGCTAGCACTCGCACGCCCAGACAACATCAGGATGGCCGATAAACCGCCTAAAACAAAGGGTAAACAACCCACGATCGATGAGTATGCTAAAACATCGCTGGTGGCGGAGGGGGCCAGAAGCAAGGAGAGAACCCCCACTGTGGGCATAGCCACCAAGAGCAAAGATCGGGAGATCCTTGCAGCAATAGCAGACCTGAAAGTGGCTTGGGAAACCAAATTGGAAATGGCCATGGTGGAACTGAAAGCGGCGCTGGAGCTCAAAGTCGGGGCTGTACAGGAGGAGGTGAATCTACTCCGGCAAGACGTCAGAACTTTGGCAGAACGCACAGGTGACTTGGAGAAAGAAGTGGCCCCGAACATGGGAGCATGTGCATCCCATAAATCCGAGCTTCATGCCCTATAACAACATGTGGGCAACCTGGAAAGCAGAGCGGAGGAGGCAGAGGGACGTGCTCGGAGAAACAACATACATATTGTAGGATTGCCTGAGGGGGCTGAGGGACCCAACCCACCGAGTATGTCGAATCAATGCTGCTGCAGGAGATAACTGGGGGAATGCTGACCCAGGGGTTTGCGGTGGAAAGGGCGCATAGGGCCCTGACGAGGAAACCACCTCCGGGGCACCCCCCCCACCCCCCCAGGCCGGTGATTGCCAAGATCCTGAACTACCGAGACCGGGAAACAATCCTTGAGTACTTCCGAAAGGGAGGAACGATACAAAGGGGGTCGACAAACATAATGGCATATCCGGACTACACTCTGCAGGTACAGCGTTGACGCATGAACTTTGGGGCAGTGAAGAGAAGAATGTGAGAAGCAGGCTACAAATACATGCTAATTTACCCCGCAAAACTGAAGGTGTTCCACAAAAATAGAACATTGTTTTTTGATACCCCCGATGACGCGACATAATGGCTGGACATGCAGAGCTGTCCCCAAGAATCAGGCATCCAGAAGGAAGACGGTGCAGATAAGTAGCATGGAGACCGTGGCACCTAGGGTTTCGCAGTCTCAGACATTGGGACCAGAATATAGGGCAGGACACTGCCTGTCGGAGTAGAGCGACCAGAGCTATACATGTAGGATCCTTGAGCATGGCAACTTAGTGAACGATGTGGGAGCCCTATGGAACTGGCCCTCACACCCCCACGTATAGACTAGTAAGGTCACCAATATATCGGTGACACCCTGCCGGGTTCTTGATCTCGGCATTCTGAGGCAGGACCAAACGCGGGGGAGCCTGAGATTCAGGGATGGAGCTGGGCACCAGTTGGGGGGGGGGGCAGGGAGGAGGGAGGGAAGGGGTTGTGTGCAGTGGTTTATAGTTGAGCAAGGGAGGTGGGGGGAGGGAAACCCGGGAAGAGGGGAGGAGGGACAAACCACACATGGCTTTGGGTAGCCTCAGAATTGTAACCTGGAATGTTAGAGGCCTCAATAGTTAATTTATAAGGAATAAAGTGATGATGTACCTGAGAAGGCTGAAAGTGGACATAGCATTACTACAGGAGACCCACCTTACTAGGGATAAACTGGAGTTGGTCAGGAGAAAGTGGAGGGGGTCCACCACTGGAGCCACATACTCAGCTTACGCAAGGGGGGTGGTCACATGGGTGGTACCACATGTACCATTTCAGCTGCTTCAGTCTACGACAGACCCAGATGGAAGAATGTTAGTGGTGCAGGGGATGCTGGAAAATAGGGATGTGAGCATTATAAACTCATGCGTGCCCATCCAAGACACAGTGGCCTATTTCAGGGCCCTATATGGCAAAATTAGCCCCCTAGTGGGCGGCGCTATCATTTGGGGAGGGGATTTTAATTGCACATTACACCCAAAATTGGATAGGTCAGACAAACTAGACAGACCTACCCCAGATGCAAGGGCATTACAGGCCCTACTGCAGGACTTTGGACTAGATGATGTTTGGAGACAGCTGCACCCGGGAGACAGGCAGTACTCACATTATGCGGCCCCCCACAACCTATACACGAGACTGGATTACATGTTTGTGGCCTCGGAGATAGCCGGGGAAATGATAGGCTCGGAATACAAGGCCAGAGTACTTTTGGACCACTCCCCTCTGGTCTTGGAGTGGAGGCATCAGCTGCCTAGGGCGAGAATCCCGGCATGGAAACTTAAGGCCGAAGCCCTGTAGGACTCGGGATGCCGTGAGGACTTAAGGGAGGCAATTATTGAGTATTTTGACATTAATACAGGGAGTGGGCAGTCGGAGGGAACCTTATGGGAGGCTTTCAAAGTGGTAGTACGGGACGCAGCCATATCCAAGTCTAGAGGGCTCCAAGGGGGCATAGAGCGAGAGTTACAGGAGACAGAGAAAGAGCTGGAAGAAATAATACAGAAGGGGAGCACCTCACACGAGGATACCGCACGGGCAAACCTATTGCAGCAAACTAGCAGGGAGCACTGGGACAGACTGAGTTAAACTATAAAAAATATATCAAGAGGCAACATGCGGGGGGAGATAAACCGGGAAGGCTGCTGGCATGGCTATACAAAAACGAAACACCACGTCCAGTGGTCAGGGAGTTAAAGGGTGAAGAAGGTCAGACCTGGGATACCCAAGAGGGAGTCAATGAGGGGTTTCTCAGATTCTACAGACGCCTATATGACGATATGGGGGAGGAGATGGGGCAGGAGACACTGGAAGACATAGGATTGCCTAAGCTAAACGACCAGGAGCGGGAGGACCTGGACGCTCCAATCACATTAGATGAACTAGAGACAGTGATTCAGCACCTACCCACGTGTAAGGCTCCGGGGTCGGATGGGCTCCCAAGTGAATTTTACAAGACGTACAAGCAGGAGGTACTCCCACTGCTGATCGCCATGCTAAACAAGGCGTTTGAACGAGGGAGGCTGCCGGAGTCTCTGAGGGAGGCGGTGATAATTCCGCTCTTAAAACCGGGCATGCCAAGCACGGACTGTGGATCATACCGACCCCTGTCAATGCTCAACCAAGACAGTAGAATCCTTACAGCCACGCTGGCAAATAGGCTCAAACGTGTTATTGGCAAACTGGTACACCCCAATCAAACAGGGTATGTTCCAGGCAGGAATATAACGGACAATAACAGGTGACTCCGCCACATAATTGAGCAGACAGAGGGGGACCCAGGCAAAATGGCGATAGTCTCATTGGATGCCATTAAGGCCTTCGACTGTGAGGTGGCCGTGGTTGCTAGCGGCGCTGAAGGAATATGGAATGGGGCCGGGGTACCTGAGGTGGGTCAAAATGATATACAGCTCCCCAATCGCCAGGGTTAAAACCGGCGCAATAATCTCGGACAAATGGCAACTTAGTAGGGGCACAAGACAGGGCTGCCCCTGGTCGCCCATGTGGTACATTCTCGCTCTAGAGCTACTGGCAATCTGCCTCAGACAACAGTACGGGGAGATTGGAATCCCTACGAAGGGAGGAACGCACCTTACATCACTGTACGCGGATGACATCCTGCTATACCTGTGCTTCCCAGAAGAAAACTTACAATATGTCCTGGAGGTGATGGAACACTATGCCACCCTCTCGGGCATAGCGGTAAACCCAAAGAAATCAAGCATGTTCCCTTTATGGAGATACAGGAGGGCCCCGAAGAGGCACCTACTGGTCCTGCCGATACCCGGGCAGACTAGGACATTTCGATACTTGGGTATCGACATATACCACACGGCTGAGGACGAACACAAGCACAATACGGAGATGGCAGTGGTACGCATTAAAAATAGCATGGGGTTTTTTTCCAGGCTACCCCTGGCCATGATGGGTAGGGCGGCGCTGATCAAGATGGTGGTCCTGCCGAGACTGCTGCACTTTTTTACGAACATTCCATACATGCTCCACAAACGTTTTTTTCTTTTTTAGAAACTCCACTGCTAATGCAGGGGCTTTATTTGGCACAACTCCAGGAATAGGGTGGCCCTATGGAAGCTACAAAACCCGTGCGACAGGGGGTATAAACCTACCGAATATCGAGCTATACTACCTGGTGGGGCAGCTCCAGTACGTGGCCAGATGGTTGTCCGAAGTGGAGACAGCTGAAACCAGGCTTTTGTACAAGGACACCGCCCCCTTTTTTTTGAGAGAGGTGGTATGGTTGCAAGGAAGGGCAAGACTGTTGAAACTGGGCTGGGAAATATGGAACAAAGCGTGGCAGGTGGTGGGAAACACGACCCCATGCTCCCTGCAGGTGCCGTTAGTGGCGCTCTGCGGGAGGATTTGCAAATAACAATATGGATCCGCAGATACTGGGAACCGATGGGCCTTGCGACCCTCAGTGATGTATGGCAAGAGGGGGAGGCACTAGACTTCAAGAGGCTAATGGAAGATACCGGGGTGCACAAAGGCCAATGTATTACCTATACAAGAATCATCAAACAGGTGTGGGAAAGGTGGCCTGCAGAAGTGCTAGCGGAGCAACCGGATATGGTCATTGAGACGATGTATGACATATCGGAGGGTGGGCACAAAATATCCTGCATATACGAATTATTGATGACTAGGGTGGGTAAGGAGGTGCTCCAACTGAGGCGCGACTGGGAGGAGGAGGTGGGAGAACCTATGCTGGATGGAAAATGGGATAGAGTTCAAAGGTATCACAAGAAGGTGTCCCGTAGCGCAAGATTACAGCAGATCCAGTTATGCGTCACTCATAGGGCATATATGACCCCTAGTAGGATTGTCAGTTGTGGAAGATCGGCAACACAAAAATGCCCACGGTGCAGGGAGGTGGAAGCTGGTTTGATAAACATGTTTTGGGCTTGCCCGGAGGTGTGTAGATTCTGGACAGAGGTTAAGCTACGCCTAGCTGAAAAGGGGATCGCACTGGAGGTGGAGTCAGTTTGGGCATGCATGCTGGGGGTTTTGCCAGACCACACAACCTGAAGCACATTAGTAAAATGAAAGATCTGGCCTACATCCTGGCCAAACGGAGAATCGCAATGGGCTGGAAGGCTGCCCAACGGCCCAGAATAGGGATGTGGTGGGCTGATGTCCTGAAGTGGGCTGATGCAGAAACGGCAGCTTGGTATGAAGCAATCAGTAGAGATGGGGAGGAAGAAGCGGGACCCCTGATAGCGTGGAGGCAACTGGTGGCCACAATGGTGGGATCCCCTGGGCGGATCCTAGTGAGGATGACATGAGGGGGACTATTGAGGAAGTCAAGCACAGAGATATGCAAGCCAGTGGCATTGAAGCAGGGGCTCGAGAGTTAAGGGGGTGGGAGGGGGCAGGACGGCGATGCACAACGAGTGAATATAATGAAGCAAAATTCATATGCAAATGTCCTCAATGTTTGGTGTGGTGTTAACAAAAACAATAACAATTGTTATAAAAAAAAAAAAAGGTAGTGTGGAGAGCAGTCAAGGTCTATTCTCAGGAGAGTGTGAGTTTGGTCACGGGACCCAATGAGTCCACACAACCTAATGAGTCCACACAGAATAGCACAGACAGTCAGTTTTAAAACTATAGTGTTTTATTTAGGCATTAAAAAACACACCAAAAAATTCAACTAACAGGTAGTAATATCACACAAAACCATATGACAAATATATACATTCACCAGTAGGTTAACTTACAATACATTACTAAATAACCAGGTGAAACAGCCAAGTTCTCAGATGTAGGTAACATGATTAAAACCAGTCACAAGTACAATTCCCTTTATTTAAGAAGTCCAGCCGTATGATGCATGGACCCTAGTGCCCAGAGGTCACAGGACCCCAGAGAAGGTTCTCTACAGGGATGCAATGGGCTTATGGTGGTGATTTAAAACTGTTCCAAACTATTTCAAAGTTCAATAACAATTTGTGAGAAGGCAGGTATGTTCTCTCTTTTCCAGACCCAAGGCTAATCCACGGGCAGGGTACTTAACCCAGGTTCTATGACCAAAGGTAAGAGAGAGATAGGAGATAAGGGGCTTTGGACCCAATGTTATCCTATGGAGGATGGGGGCGCACAGGTATGCTTACTTACCTCTGTACATCCTTTGTTCAGGTGAGAGGTGCCCAGGGGTTGCAGGTTTGAGTGCTCTTCTGGTCGGGTGTAACTGCAAGATGCAAGCACAGTCAATTAAGAAACGCAGACTTTCACGATGCAGACCTCTTCAAGACATTTCAAGGTATGGAGAAGGGCTAGTTCCAGCAATGATCACTGTTTTCAAGCAAATACAAGTATTCGTCCAGTTGCGGTCAAAGACGCAACTCCAGGACAGGTTCATTTGATGCTCAGAGGCTGAAATTTGGGGAGAGGGTTGCTTGTGGCACAAGCTGGCAACCACCAAAGTTCTTCAGACTTCGATACGTAACTGTGACGGTTCTGGCATGGTAGCCCATGAGGGTGCTGGTCTGTCCACCAGGCAGTCCAGGGACAAATCCGAAGGCTCTTGGGGCATGAAACCTTGTGAAGACTTTGAGACTAGTTGGTCCCACCAGTCCAAGGGTCGAAGCACTGGGGAGGGTCTTCTGAGGTCAGGCAGAGGAGCAGGGCTTCACCGGGCCAATCACTGGAGAGGATTTTGGTCCACTGCAAAAGTTTTTGTCAGGCCAGCAACTGGCTGGTCTTCTTCCAAGAATTCTTGGTTCCAATGTAGATCTGAAGAATGGCTATAGAAGCCCTCTTCTTATCCAAAACTGGAACTGAAAGCAAGTCCAAGCCCCCTGTGCAATAGCACCTGGAGCAATCCAAGTGCTGAATGGGATTACCACAATAAATGATCTCAGGCCCAAATAATCGGACAGACTCAAAGAATATGACAAAAAACTATGTTTATTATCAGTTCAATAAAGTAGGGAAACCTAGTGAAGAAACAGATTGTAGCTGGCACGTTCTCAATGCATTTCAGTTACACAAAAGGTTTTATACCTCGACATACGCCAGCTATGATGTCATACTACGTGGCTAACAGTAAAAACCTACCAGGTGGAGGGATTGGTTAAGGGAAATGTATACATATAGTCTGTGTGAATGTTAGTATCATCATTGTATGCCTCTTATCCGGTAGAAACGCCTTGAACCACCTCCAACTATGTACAAAATACAGATAATAATGTAATACCAGCTGCAGATAGAGCCATGCCACAATGTATGGTCCACATTACATAGACACTCATGATTGATTGGTATTCTCTTTTCAACCTTGAACATTCAGCTAGTTAGCAGCACGTAAGAAACAAAACCCAGGTGCGAGGGAATGTCAGAAAACTGCCTTTCTTAGCTAATTAGCGGACAATCTCTCATCAGTTAGACCCTAAGCCAAGGCTCCTTCTTTGTAGTTGACCTTGCTGACTTTTCTCTTCCTTAGAACTTTAAAGGAAGTGAAGGTAAATTGCTATCTTTGTCTGGAACTTTATGTATAATCCTTGTTTTCCAGTCCTGAATCACGCATGAGGAGTCCATGATTTTGTCCATTTTGCCCTTCCTTTTAGTACTATTTGATTCAATTATATTGTTGCCATTACTCCCTCGGCCTCTGGAGACTTAGTTGCTCCATTCTGCATGTGCTTTATGCTTCTTTGATTGAACAATACTTTGGAGCCATGTAGTTGCTCTTGCTATGAAATTCTTGCTTCTGAGCCAAGCAAATACCCTTTGTTCTTGCACAAAAAGTGTATTCCAGTGCCTGTCAGCATTACAGCCTTGGTTTCCCCTCTCGAGGCTTCTTGCTTACTATTACACGATGCCGACGTCTATTTTCTTAGCATGGCTGATTTACTCGTGTTCTATTTCCTACTTTAGAAAGCTTCTATACGTCTCATCTACCTTGCGTTTCTGTATATATACATTTGTTACATCTCTTATCACTTATCTTAGTGTATATGTTTTTTCTTCATATTCGCATATATGTTTACTTCGCCACTTCAATCACATCTTCATTCTTTAGATATCCATACATCGAGTTTAGTGGGTCCACGTATCTTCGATCTTTAGTGGAGTCACTTTACATCTGCCAGACTTTACTTCTAGCTCTTCCATGTCAAGTGGTGTCTGCAGGCGCTTGTCTACCGCATCAGTTTGATATTACATTCGATATGGTTGTCTGAGTGCATAACCTCTCCCATACCTTCGATATGGTATTGAGAGCATACCACTGTCAAGCACAGTGCTTTCTTGTTGTTCTTCCATTATGACGGAGGTGAGTGGCTGGGCTCTATAAATTAAGTGTACATCTGTCTCTCTGCACCGCAAATGGAAATAATCTGCACAATTCAAACAGCCAGTAGTTGTCAAATCAGGGACAACTACTGGTTTCACATCTGCCCCAGAAGCAATGTTCTGGCACCCGGGATGCGGACTGGGACTAGATTGTGCCAACCCCCTTCCTGTGTCATACACACAGAAATGCTCACTAGACTGCGAAAGCAGCAGCTTTCCCGGGAAAGTGCATGACCGTGTATGGAATTCCTGACCTGAGAAGGCCAAATTAAAATATTGTCAAACAGCAAGCAAATGTCTCATGGCACAACCATTTTAGGGCACTAGCTAAGTTTAGTAACCATACGCGGTAAACACAAATGTGCACATAAAGAATAAAGTAAAAACAGTAAAAATGTAAGTGGTGCCACCAGTTTGTCTTTAGGCACATATAAAAGTAACCAAAAATCCCAATTGAAAAAGGTTTGAGAGATACAAAAGTATCAAAGTATCTCCATTGCACTGCACTGTAAGGTGCTGTTTGCAATATAAAAATACAATATAAAAAGACAAGAATTCAAAAGAGAAACAACCTTTCTGAGTGCTGACAGTCTGGAGGACTGATCAGTTTCCCCACAACAAATGAGCAAAAGGCAAGAGAAGTGAAGATGAAGGTCAGCTTTACTTCCCTTCAAAAAGTCTGGGCAGGTCCAAAAACAAAGCAAAAAGAATGGGGTTCCAGAGAAAGATATTTTTCCTAACATTTATAATGCCCCAACAATGACCCAAAATTAATAGTGGAATTAATGTACCAGCCATGCGCCACCTAAGCCAAAATGAAGCAACCGAAGGACAATTGCTGATATTGTCATATCTTTTTTAATAGACACTATTAAGACACTTAATGAATGACATTTAACAGACAGTTTGAGAATCATATAGGAAGGCATGCCATTCCAAAGACCTGCATGATTCTGCCGAGCAAACAAGCACACGTCTTTGCAGTTTAACCATATTAAAGGTGCATTCTTGAAATTCAGTTCATTGCTGTCCACGTGAGATACAGCGAAGAACAATTACCTGGAGGTACCGTAAGTGTAGTTCCAGTCTCCTCACAGTAGCCAATAGGGCGGATATAAGGGCTGCTGCAGTCACACCTGGATCCAAAAGAAAGAAAGACTCAGTGACACACACCTATAAGTGCAACGGCTTTAAGATGCAGCTTGATACAAAGTAAAGGGAGAGGGATTTGTTAAGCTATGATATTGGCTCTTATGCAGCACAACTTCCAACATATTTATGGTGTCATTGTGCTCCGGAATATTCAAATGAAAATGGTTTTGTAGGAAACAGGTTAGGTTAGAGAGGGAGCAGTGAAAGATTGATTTACAGCAATGTTGATGTGTGCAGATCTGAATGAACCAGGCCCTGGCAGCAGTGGCCAACGTGTGTCCCTTGTAAGTCGTTTTTCTATCTGTGGTGTTTGGAACAGTGCAGTCTTAAGGAGAGTGACTGGGCTATGTTGGTGCATCTGTTTTGAGTTCATGTGCTGTTTCAAGGGATTAGTGAGCAGACAAAGGTGTCTTAAGGTGGCATTGGCGCTTGTTCTGGTTTTTCGATATATTCTTTTGGTGTTAGGTTTGTGCGTTAAGATGTGGTGTCAGTTAGGAAGGAAGGTTGAAAGATTGGTAGAGCTCAGCTCTGTGATCAATCTGATGATGTCATCACTATTTTCTCAGAGGTAGCCTCTACTCATATGGCCAGGGGACAGCAGCCGCTACCTGATCATAACTCTGGGGGCGGCTATATGGCGTACAACCACATGTCGGGAGGCGACCCTGAGGGGGAAGACACAGAATAATCAGATGAAAACACATAATCCCCTCCATTGATCATGCCTTTATGGCATACTGTGACAGTCCCCTTAAACCACCCATAACAACTACTGATGACATCTTTCAATAATCTGTGCACAGAATGCCAAGGATGGCCTATCATTCCCATGTAAATAGAAACACTGGGACGAGGAGGGCGAATGGTGAAGCTGAGAAGCCCAGGACGATCTCTAGTGGTTGCAAGCATATGATAGGTCCTGGGACATTTAAAAGACCTGACCAGCAGGGAGGAAGGAGACGCTGTATGGGAAAGCTTTATTTGCCCGGTGCTGGCCAAGGGACTGCCAAGCCGCTAAGAAGACCGTGGAGCCTGAAGGCTCGAGAAGACGCCAGAAGGAGAAGGACTGCTGGAGCGTGTCCACCGTGCTGGGACCGTAACAGGAAGAGAAATTATAAGTTACTCACCTTAGTGACTAAAGTACTCCTATAGTCCCCTTTCCTCCATACTGTATGGGCATCCCTCGCTAGGGACGGGAGACGGAACCTTTTTCACCTGTAAAATCATCTTCCCCTTTAAATTTAGATTCGTGCGGGGGTGCGGCCCTGGGAGCATGCGCTCCCGACTCCGCCCACCGGCACCTCTCCTCAGTACCCTTTGACGCGTCAACAATATTAACATTGCCTAATGACAACAGATCTGTTAGGGGAGGAGGGGGGAGGACAGTGGGATGTATAGTACATTAGTCACTATGGTGAGTAACTTATAATTACTCCTACACCCTTCCCCTTTCTGCCATACTGTATGGGCGATTATAACTGAATTTAGCCCCAGGGTGGAGAGTTGACACTCTTAAGAAAACAAGTTTTTTAACACTGCCTGACGAAATGCTGCATCCGAACTGGCGCTGGTATCCAAGCAGTAGTGCTTGCAGAAGGCCGAGGGTGTAGCCCACGTGGCTGCCTTGCTGATGACCTGCCACAAAACGAGTCTTTGAAAAGCTACAGCTGTGGACTTAGCTCTGATGGCGCGGGCATGCACGTTTGCTGGTAATGGCTTGTCCTGCCCCTCATACGCCTCCTTGATGACCATAACCATCCACCTTGCTATGGAAAGCTTGGAGGTCTGACAGCCTGGTTTTGACCCCCCAAAGGTAACGAAAAAGGCGTCTGATTTGCGGGAGCTCTTGGTTCTGTCCAGGTAGAATTTTAGAGCGCGTCTGACATCTAGATAGTGCAGTACCCTCTGAGCGTCATCCTTAGGGTCTGCAAAGAAAGTTAGTAACACAATCTCCTCATTTAAGTGAAAAGGTAAGAATCCGGGGTGTGTTCTGAGTACCACCTTGTCCTTATGAAATGTAGTATATGGCTCTGAAGCCACTAGCGCCTCTATCTCACTGATTTGGCATGCCGAGGTAAGACCCACTAGGAGGGCCGTCTTAATGGTTACTAGCCTGATGTCCACTGACGCCATCGGCTCAAATGATTTGTGGGCCAGGGTGACCAGGACCACATTGAGGTGTGGTTTCTTGAGAGGTGGATATAGTCTAGTTAGGCCCGCTAAGTGCCTCTTAACGACCGGATTCAAGGATGAGAATACCTCCTCCTAAGAGTTCTTGTAAGCTGCAATGACTGCCAGATAAATGTGGCACGTGTCTACTTACACGCCTGAGTATGCAAGGTGTGCCGAGAAGGAGAGCACTTCGTCCAACGTGCAAGTCAAAGGATCAATTTCCTTTGACTCTGCCCAGTGACACAACCTGGTCCACTTGCTTTTGTTCTGGCTCCTGGTGGCGTCACTCCTAGCGCCCTGTATAATGGCCAGGTTAGCCTGTGACAGGCACAGATGCGTCAGGGAGACCTTTTCAGGAACTGTGCTGCGATGGCCAACTTCTGCGGGGAGGGGTGGATGACTGTGCCCACCGGCTGACAGAGAAGGTGTGAGTAGGTGTGCTGGGCCAAGCAGGTGGTGTACGGGGCCTGGTCCGACAAGCTGAGCAGCTCTGAGAACCAGGGTCGTGCTGGCCACCATGGGGCTATCAGAATGATCAGAAGGTCCCTCGACTCCCGGATCCTGCGAATGACCTTGTACACCAGGGAAGTGGGGGGGGGGGGGGTGGGGGGAGCGTAAGCGGTCATGTTGTTCCACTGGATCAGCATTGCATCGCCCAGCAAAGCCATGCCCTGCCCTGCCCCTGCCAGGAGGCAAACTGGGGGCACCTCCTGTTGGCACTGGAGGCGAAGAGGTCCACCTGCGGATGACTCCACCTGTTGAAGATCCCCTGAAGGACCTGCTCGTTAACTGCCATTCGTAGTTGTCTGTGCCCAGCCTGCTGAGCCTGTCCGCCTCTAGGTTGTACTCCACTGGGCGGCGGACTACTGACGGGTGTATGTTGTTCACCTCCTTGCTGATACAATACATGCAGATGGAGCTTTCTGTTTGAATGAGAATCACCCTGCCGGTGATAATAGGTAGAAAGGCTTTGAGAGCAAGCCAGATAGCCATCATCTCGAGCCAGTTGATGTGCACCAGCTGCTCCTGCCGGGACCATACTCCATGGACGCTGTGACTGTCCAGGGTAGCTCACCATCCCTCTAGGGATGAGTCTGTGGTAATGGTGACCTGAGGTGTTGGTTGCCGGAAGGGCCTTCCTATCCGCAAGTTGTTGTCCGTACCCCACCAGATCAGAGCCTTGTGGAGCTGTTGTGGTATGCTGACATGCTCCGCCTGCGAACCCTTCTCCTGGTCCCAGGAGGTTGAGAAACGTAGCTGCAGCCGTCTCATTTTGAGCCTGGTATGTGGCACTGCAAGAAGACATGTGGCCATAACACCCAACAGTTGTTGGTACCACCACGCCAAGGTCACTGATCTGCTGAGAAAACGCGCAGTGGCCCTCTTGATGGCTG
This sequence comes from Ambystoma mexicanum, assembly GCF_040938575.1. Classification (NCBI taxonomy): domain Eukaryota; kingdom Metazoa; phylum Chordata; class Amphibia; order Caudata; family Ambystomatidae; genus Ambystoma; species Ambystoma mexicanum. The sequence continues at coordinate 265,430,132 of NC_090934.1, forward strand.
TGATCTTGTCCTCGGAGGGGAAGATCCTCTCGAAGCTTGTGTCCCAGATAAGTCCCAGGTCAGGGTCTGCGTGGGCACGAACTGTGACTTTTTGAGATTGATAGAAAATACCAGGTCATATAGTGTATCCATGAGAGCGGGAGCCGAACGGCCTCTGGAGATCTCACTCTGACTAGCCAGTCGTCTAGATATGGGTAAATATGATGGCCTTGTGCCCTGGGTAGGGCTGCCACTGCGTTCATTAGCCTTGTAAAGACCCTGGAGGCCGAATTGAGTCCAAAGGGTAGGACCCTGTATTGAAAGTGAAAACCCATGATCCTGAACCTCAGGAAGGACCAATGAGGTTCCCAAATCGAGACATGTAGGTAGGCATCCTTCAGATCCAGGGGGCACATCCAGTCTCCCGCACACAATGTCTCCACTATGAAGGCTGGGGTAACCATCTTGAACTTTTGGAGGAGAAGGGAAAGGTTCAAGGTGGAAAGGTCTAACACAACTATCAGGTCAGCCTGGTTCTTTCTGTGTATGGTGAAAATTCATGACTAGAAGCCCATGCCCCGCTGAGAGGCTGGGACTTCCTCTACGGCCAGGCTTGCTACCACCAAGCGTATTTCCACCAACAGAGTTGCTGTACCAATCTGAGGGAGCGGAGGGGAGGAAGGAGGCTAAGGAGGAATGGGGAGCCGGAAGCCCATGGATACTACAGAGAGGATCCATGGATCAGTGAATCTTGTCTGCCAGTGGTGTGTGTGTGTGAAGGGCAAGCATGCCCCCCAAACCCCACCAGAGACTCATTGACCCGGATGGGCCCGTCATCATTTCTTCCCCTCTGACTGGGGCTGAGGAGAGGGAGTGGAAAAACCCTTTGCTAGCTGCCTTGTGCTGTTTGCGCCTGTGCTGGCTAGAGGATCTGTCCAGTTGCCTGGACAGTCGATCCTGAAATCCTCTGAAGCCTCAGAAGGACCGACCCTTGCCCGAGCGCTGGTGCGTTTGGCTGTAGGTCTTAGGAGCGGACTTGGTGAGGATCGATAAAGATTTCACTATCTGCAAGCTATTCTTTTTCTTATTGAGTTCCTTGCCCGTTGTCGAATGAAACAGGCCCCCCCCCTTCAAAAGACAGGTCTAGTAAGCGTTCCTGCACATCTGGATTGAATTTTGTAGCCGTCCTTCTCATGTCGGTCGCAATGCGAATGGCCTGACCTGAAGTGTCAATGTGTTCCATCGTGGACTCCATTATGACTTGTGCCACGATTTTAGCCTCAGCCAGCTCAGCCTTGAAGCAGGCCTGGCTTTGAGTAGGGAGCTCAGCGAGGAAACCGGCGATCTCATGGCACAGCTTCTGGTTGACAGCCGCCAACATGACATCTGCGTTGGCCTGGCGCAGGTGGAGAGTGGCACTGGAATACATTTTCTTGTGAACACCTCCAATATCTTTTCCTCCTTGCCCAGGAGTGCCGAGGCCGAAGTCGCTGAAGAAGATTGTGGCTTGGAGTATAGTGATGCTGCTGCTATCACCAAGTTATTTAGCGTTGAAACGCCTATTGGTAGTCTGGGTAGAGTGTGGCTTGAGCCACCTTTTTTGGTATGCGCTACTACGTCTTTCTGAAGTGGGATTCCCGTCCTAGCAGTAGGGCATAGCGTGAGAACTTCAGCCAGTACCCCGGCCTTCGGTTACTCCACCTGTAGCAGCGGAATTCCAAGGTACTCAGCCAGGCCGGCTAGCCATTCGTGAAAAGCTTTGGCTGACGATGCCAAGTCCTCCTCCTCGTCTGTGTCCACTGTTGTGTCCTGCGGATCCGGGGGAGTCAGAGGTGTGCTGGGCGCAGGCAACTGTGGCATGCTGAGTATCAGTGCCGGCGGCTGCTGAGGTGGGATAGCCGGGGCTGCTGTGACTGGTGCCGGCATGGGAGCCGGGGGCTGAGCTGGACCCAGGGGCAGTGTGGCCTCAGTACTTGCGGCTGTACAGGAGGGAGCATGTCCCTAATCACGTCCTTGAGGATGGTATCCATCTGAGGTGATCTCATGAGTGCAAGGAACTTCTCTAAAAACATGTCTTCACAAGCCGGTGGAGTGCCTGATGGTACAGGCATAGGTGTCGGGCCCTGAGGCTCCTGTGTTGTGTGCGTGCCCTGTCTCGCTGTATAGGGCAAAGTATACCTGCCCTGAGAAGTGGATGGATAGGATATGGACCAAGTGACAGGCATTGACCAATCCCACCTGGAAGCTCTTTCCCCTGCCTGGTCTCCGAAGGGAAAAGGCGTCAGGTGAGCCACCATTTAGTCTTGCCCGGCAGCCATTTTATTTTGCTCCGTGCCACGTGCCTGCATCGTGGAACTTGCTGAGCTGGGACCGGCTTCCACCAGTGTTGGGGAGAATTCTCAGAAATGTGCTAATTCCCTCCACCTCCACCTTAGAGACCCCCAGCAACTTAACCTGGAGAGAGTGAGACGCTTTTTCCCCACTCTCTCATGTATTTTAATATGATTTCTGAACTTTGTGTTTCTTTTGGTTATGGAGCTTGACAAACTCCACGGGCATCATCTTTTACATTGTGTCACACAGCACCCTCAGTGAAATTGACTTTACTTACATTTGTAAATTTCTAGACCCAGCCCACACTATCTTACAATAGGGTGCTGAAGGGGTTACCTAGTATCCCCTTTGTCTAGCTTCTCATGTAACATTTTTAATGCTACCCTTTCCTCACTAAATGGCTGGTGGCAGTGGTTCACTTTTAACTACCGTTGTGTGCATTTACCGTGGGCTGCGTTCGCAGCTGCAGTAAAGTACCGAAGGGTGCCATTTTTGTCAAAATGGCCCCAGTCTTCTTTTTTTGCCATTTCTTTGTGGAAAGGTCCTTCTTGAGATTTACTCTGCGCACCAAACCAGGTTTGGTCCCTTTGTTCGCTTTGCCTTTGGCGGGATTCACGAGTGAAGCCCACCTCTGGCTCCAGGGTGTTTGGGGTGGGCAGGAAGTGAGGGAGATGCCCAAAACTCCCTGTGCTTAGTCTGCTAGGAGACCCAAATGCACTCTAGTGATTAGCCGGCTGACTGTCCGGCAAGGACAGCCATCCTGCTGGGTGACTGACAGCTAGGCTAGAATGAATGGGAGAGACCTGAAAAAAAGGCAAGGCTTTTGGCTTGGAAGGCAGAGTCGACCACTGGACGAAGGAACCGAAGAAGAACTTGAAGAGGACGCCTGCTGCAACTCCTGGACCGTTGGTTTGCCCGGTGAAGCCCTGCTGCAGTGCTGAAACTCCAAATTCCTATCGACCGAGAAGCCCCTGCAAGGAGGACTTCCCCCCCTTGAGGTGGCGGGACGAATCAACTCCAAAGTAAGCCACCTAGATATTCTCTCTGAGCTGGTTGACTTTCCACAGAGTTATTGCTGAAAACCGAAATACCAAGGAGACGAACACCAGATTTTGTGCGTTGCTTTTAAGCTGGTCAAGACATCCAGGAAGATCCTCCAGACTCCCACGAAACAGCACTGACCAAGCAGTGTGTGGGACCCCAGAAGCAAGGAAAGCCCATCTCGACAGCCAGGAACCGCAGTGTTGCTATTTGCGGTAGATGCGAGGAGCTGAAACACCGAACAGCCACTTGTTTGAAGATTGCCGGTTGCAAGCGGTGACCATCCCATTGCAGTGCAGGAGTCCAAGGAAGTCCTCCCTCTTGTCCCCACGACTGAGGCCCAGGAACAGTGAGATCTGCAGAGCTGCTCAGGAACAGAAGTCATTTGCTGCACATTTTCTTCAATACAGACATACTGTAAAAGTCTAAGAGAAATTACCTCTTGCTGTAGAGTTGCTTGCATCTTCTACTACTCACAAGTCTAATGGCTTGTCGCTTTACATTGATTCTTCTTTTTCTTCAAAGACGTCTAAAACATTGTGCAAAGACTTTTCTTAGTTACCTGCAAAGAAGTGCTTCAGCTTATATAAACTTTTGCCCATTGACTTTGGCTTAGACTGTTCTACTAAATGACTCTTATTGGGGGATCTTAAAGTATTTGCCTGCTTAAGAAAATTTGTGGTCTCTTGTATGTTCTAAATAGCCTGTTTCCTTTGCCTTACTCTTAAATGACTCTAAATGCAACAGTGATATATTAATGTACCCAGCACCCTAGCTATTGGAGGGTATAGGTTGTGTCTGTGGGCCATCCCAAAAGGGTACTTGCTGATTTAGAAAGATTAAGAGTGTGTTTTTTGTTAAGCATATTTCAGTGTTACTATTTTATTGCTCCCTTCTGAAGACGGCTTACTCTAATTGATAAATAAATTAATAATTATTTATTCAAGAAACCTTGTGTATAAGAGTTTATTTGAATACTTGCCACTGTGAATCTCTGTGTAACTCCCCTACAGCTCACATTGATCCCTCTTGAGATAAGCCTGGTTGCTCAACACGCTACTCTAAAACTGTGTAGTACAAGCTTTTACCAAAGGTTGAGTTTCCTATTACCTGTAGTCAAGGTTGTTTTGTGTTCCCAAAGGGTACTGCATACAATCTTTCCTAACAACCAGTATGCTGATCGGTGGTGGTTGAGGCCTACCCTGCACCTCAGGATGGGGCATGGTAGGCGGAGTGCCCTCGGCAGTGGTGCCGGTAGTGCTGCATGCAGGCGCCCCCTCAGACATGGGTCCCGGTGTTAGAGCGTAGCCCCTCGGGGTTGTGACCCAGTAATAGAGCCGTGTGACCCCTCAGCGGTAGCACCGGTAGGATCTTGCGACCCATTGGCCTGTTGGCCGGTAGCTGGAGGAGCCTCAGTGTTGTTGCTGGTTTTAGGACCTGTTGGGTCCCTCCTGATTGGGTGCTTCCTTGAAAAGGTGTCACCCTTGCGGGGTGCGGAGGAGAACAGGGTACCTACCTTGGCCCTCGTCTTCTGCTTCATACACGCTCTGAGGTCCTCTGGAGGCGATCTTCTGAAGCGCTACCGCCACCTGGCTAGTCGGTTCTTGAGGGCATGCAGAGTCAAGGCGTCTCATGCGGTACAGTCGTCCCAGCCGTGGTCTGTACCAAAGCAGCAGAGGGTGTGGGGTTCGGACGTTGGGAAGGGACCCTCGCAGGCTGGACACCTGCTGAAGCCCGCCGTCGTCGACATGCGCATGGGAGGAGCGTGGTGCTAGAGGACAAAGCAGTACCTGATAATTGAAAAGAAAAAAAAAGAAGACAAGAATACTTCTCAGGGGAAGAGCGCGTGGAATTACTAGGCCAGAGGTCTAACCCAGGAGCGCTGGTGAAAGCGGTCCGTTCCCGTCGACGCAGAAAAGAGGACTGGGGAGTGGTGGAAGTGGGCAGAGTCTTGGGAGTGCATGCACCCAGGGTCCTGCCCCCGCGCGCATTCATAGTTAAAGGGGAAGATGATTTTTCTGGTGGAAAAGGTTCAGTCTCCCGTCCCTTGCGAGGGAAGCCCATACAGTACAGAGAGAAGGGGGCTGGACGTAAGAGTAGTGAAGTCTTCCTGACGGCAACAGGAACAGAGAAGCAGCGCCGCCCGAACACAGAAAAGAGCTCAGCAGCAGGGCGGGAGCCGCAAAGGACGTGGAAGCCGCTATGCAAAACCAGTGAGCCTGTAAAGCAGAGACGGACGACGGAGCGGTACTTCACGTTGAACGCCAAACTACCAGAGAATGCCATAAAAGACCAGTGATTCCTGAAAATAGAAGTTGGACACAGGGGCATTTCGGCAACGCTTTCAAGGTCAGATAAGGGTCAGTGAAATTACTGAAAAGGGATCTGACACCAGATATGACAAAAGGGATAATAACAGAAGTCAGGTTTACAAGTTTATAAAGTGAACTGTATGAGAAAGTCCTAGCAGGTGATTATACCAGGCAAAGTCAAGTTTGCAAGTGTGTAAAGTTAACCACATGAGAAAAGCCTGGCAGGGAAGTACACCAGGCAAAGACAAGGAACAAGTTACTTACCTGTAACTGTTGTTCTCCAGCATTGGTTAGCATGCTGGAGAAGGTTGTGAATCAAATTGCATTGAATGTGGAAATGAATCTGGCAGGGGAGTATATCAGGTGTTGCGAGAGGCTGGGACCTGCATACAAGTTACTTTTGCATCCAAGTTGTTTTGTTGAACAAATAATCCCAACGAAGACTCATGCCCTCAGGAATTTGAATGTGCCATGCCCAAAAGGAGGAAGTTATCCTCTTGGGCTACAAAGAACTTTGCCAAGTTGTTTTTGTTGAACAAAGAATCCCAAGGAAGACTCTTGCCTTAACGATTTTGAATTGTGTGGACAGACCTGAGGAAGGGAGGCATTTCCCTGGGTGCAGAGTGCAATGCCAGGAGGAGGAGTTATCCTCTTGGGCTATAAAGAACTTTGATTGTCATGTTGATCTCTTAAATTGGTGAAGAGAAAACAGGGTAAGGGAGCGATTCCGTGGAACTGTGAACACCATCCATTGGGAACCTTTGTGTTGAGTTACACCTTTCTTTTGAACTTGAACATTTGTGCACTTTCAAGGCCTAAGACATTACCCTTAGCACCTTAGAGTTACATTTAGAATGCAGGGGCTAGGATATGATTTTGGACACAGGACATTTTGCTTTGGACAATTTGAAACAAAATAGACCCTTAGTTTTGGTTGAGGTAGGGAAATACCTCCTAGAGTAGGAACAGTGAGGCATTTTCAAACCCATTTACTATTTTGAATACAAGTTTGTAACCACAATCATATGTTCTCTGTGTCTGTCTCATTCCTGGCTCCTCACAGCTCCCAGAATCATACTAACAAAATTGATTGCGACTATGTCAGAAGGATGGGAGAAGGAGTGGGTCCTCGGCTGCTTGTTCCCTTTGGACTATCTTGCTTAGTGGATCAGCAAATTTGGGTTCAATGAGCACAGTAAACAGTGGGCATCACTAAAAATGTTCTTAAAACATTATACTTGAAGTCCCCAATTGCCTTCAACTCCAGTAGGGTCTGTTTTTCTGCTATTAGGCAAAATATATAATCTTTGAAAAGACTAAACACCCATATCAAGGAACAGGACAAGTCTGTAGGCAGCACTTTCATGGCAGAAAATAGTTTATACTTCGTAAACAGAATACCACTAACACTTGTTATTGTCGAGTATGTTGTCATGTACACTTTATTCATGCACATTTCCTCAATATGTTTTTGGTTGCATTTTCTTTATCGTGGTAGGTGGGAGGGTGGAGTTGAGTGGGTGTGGGTTGTAAGGGGGATAGCGTGAAGCACCCTAATGTATTTTAAAAAAATTCAAACAAAGGCACATGGAGGAATAGTGCATGAGTAAAGTGCAGATAAGTAAAACGTAGTCAACCATATGTAGACACAAACATTCCTTTTCTAGTTCCTGTTTTGGAATTTTGAGAGTCAAGGGCTTTTAATATGATGGCAATACATTGAATTAACTTACTTAGCACCTATTTCTTGAATGGGTGGACTGCTTAATAATATCAAGGCAAGTAGAAAAAAAATGAACTAGTGTAAAATCCTCCAGTTCCTATTTAACATGGACACATCTCCCCAAAACGTTTCAGTTTAGATTTGAATTTAGCTTGGACAGTTCTTAACTAGTGCTTTATACTTCCATGTTTAGGTTTTGCTTTGGGTTGGAGTGGGGGTATTTTTTGGTTTTATATTTCCAGGAATATTTTGACTAAACTTACTAAAAAATAGTAGTCAGGAAAGCACATTAATAGTGGTGTGGGTTGGTAACTCATACGACTAGAAGGACTTCCAAGGATGACTGATCTTTGCAGGATGTGGTTACATGTAAGCAACTTTTTCTAGCTGCAACCTCCAAATCCACGTTCTTCAAATATGGTATCTCGTGTCGCCTGATTGTAGCTGAAAAATATTTGGAGATGTCAAAAGTAATGGGAGCAGGGAAGGGGCTTGCCAATAAAAACGTCTGAAAGAAAAGGGTACTCCCTTACAGAACAGGAAGGTCTTAGATCTCACCACTTTGCATGCCCACTTCTCCTTTGTCCCATATGATGTCTAATGTGAAGGCAGACTACACAGAGCACTAAATGTCAGGATATTACACCGCAATCAAGACACAATTGGAAGATGTGGGCGTTCCACTGTTACCATACTTCTAGGCCCATCTAGGCCCATCTCAACTTCAGCTCTCCACTACGTCGATCCACTCAGGTATTTCTATTCCAGATGCCATCCCTGGAAGCACTTTTACTAATAGTGATATGTCCCTGCTTCCTCATGCATGAGGCATACCATTACCAGTAGTTCATTCTTAACTTTAAGCCTCTTTTGTCCTTACCATTTTGCCCACCTTACCCCTCGCTGTACCGTGAAATTATAACTCATGATTTGTCCTTACCAACAGTACACAACGCTCCGAGGAGAATCTCACTGCAGTCACTGAATACTTGTCTATATACATCCAATGTACAAAACACTCTCCCATTAAAGATCCCATCTTCATAGAACCCTTCTTCATGTCATATTCTGCATTCACGTAATTGTTTCTGCAGTTGAAGAACTCTCTACACAGCCTTCTCCTAGTCACATAATTTTGAGTTTTTGACATGTGCTGGAGGGACAGTGGCCAAAGCAATGCTAAAGGGAAGGAGAGAAGGCAAATGGTGTAGAAAGAATAATATTTGGTTGGCCTGGAATGTGGCAATGCTTGTGGGAAGCATTGGCCAAGGTACCTGTTCGTTTTTATGATTTCTGCTACATAAACCAATGAGAGGGTTTTATGGCACTCCTTTGTTAATCAGGATCTACGATATTGCACCGTTATATATTCCAGTTAATCACCATGGTTTCTTCTGCTACCATGCTGCGGCTAAGGGACAAGTCAACAAACGAAAACTGCAAACACTGTAGGGGAAGCAATTGTTCCTAATGAAGCTGCCTTCCTATACAAGACACACTGCAAGAAAGAAGATGTCTGTTAGGTAGATTTTATATTTTATGCATAATCTCCTCCATTTGTGAGACCCCCCCATCACTTTTTGCTGGATTACTGGATTTATAGTCAGTTATCCTGAGTGAGTGGGAACCTTTTTCCCCACTCACTCATTCTTTTTATCTATCTTTGAGAACTTTTTATATTTCTTTTTATACCTTTTTCTTGGAGTCATGTTTTCCTCCAAGTTTTGTCGCATCAGTCATTTACTATTACAGCACACAGCACTTTCAATGCAGTGTTGCTGGGAGTTCTTTGAGCTGGCCTTTTTATTTATGGCAATAACTGTTATCCAGGACAGGGAGACCCTTTTGGTTTTACCTGACGTTTATTTTGTGGAATCAGTACACCCCACCTTAGGTGGAGTGCTGAGGGGAATACACTGTATCCGAGTTTCCCAATATTCCTGTAACTTTCTAGTTTCAATAACATTTCTACCAATTCACAATGTTTTTTTCTTTCTTGGTCTTTCTGCCGTGCAGGGTGAGGAGGCCTTGGTTTGACTTTTGTCTTCGGCGGGTGTTAGGGAGAATTCTCTCTGTAGGCTGATATTTCCTGACCTAGTGAGTCCCCCAGCAGCTTTGCTGGATTTTTTGGGGTTTATTTTTTTCTCCTGCCAAGAGTCAGACTCTTTTACCCTCACTCTTGGACATGATTTGAGTGCATCTCTTTGACTCTATATGTGTTTAATGGGCTATGGGGTCTTTTACTCCATAGGGCTTCATGTGTTTTTAAATAAATAATTATATACCTTGATACCAAAGCTCTGGTCAGTGTTTGCTTGTGCTATTGTATCTGAGTACCTATTGTGTATACTTTGCATACTGAATAAAGGGTCTGGTTGGCTCTAGGATTGGAACCTGCCCATGCTAAGCACCATTTATAGGTTTGGAAGGTTTGTTCTGGTGTCGCAAGATCACAGGAGTGGTTAGGGGTTTAGCCAGGACCCCAATTTGGTGCGTATGAGAGGTGGGTTTACTCCTGGTTATCTTGTCTGATTCGGTATCAATAATCCTTCTAACACGGTAGTTAGTGCGATACAGGTTCGCTTTTATTGATGGTTTATGAAAGATTCCACTTGATACAATGATTAGTGTGTAGAACACTGTTATGGCATTTTATGCCTTGGTGCGGTCAGCCGACACGTGTTTCAACCCAAACGGGTCTTTCTCAAGGCAAGTATGTCATGCTGCGGTCCCTGGGTGGGGTTCTTGTTTTATTGTGGGTGGCTGTCCTTATGGCAGTCTAGCTCCTATTGGGCTCTTCGTCCGAGTAGTGTCTGTGATGCGTTGCTCCCTGCGGCTTCACTGAAGCCGCAGGGAGCAACGCATCACAGACACTACTCGGACGAAGAGCCCAATAGGAGCTAGACTGCCATAAGGACAGCCACCCACAATAAAACAAGAACCCCACCCAGGGACCGCAGCATGACATACTTGCCTTGAGAAAGACCCGTTTGGGTTGAAACACGTGTCGGCTGACCGCACCAAGGCATAAAATGCCATAACAGTGTTCTACACACTAATCATTGTATCAAGTGGAATCTTTCATAAACCATCAATAAAAGCGAACCTGTATCGCACTAACTACCGTGTTAGAAGGATTATTGATACCGAATCAGACAAGATAACCAGGAGTAAACCCACCTCTCATACTTTGCATACTGCCTAACTCTTCTTGAGGGAAGTCTGACTGCTCAGCCACAGCTACCAGGTAAATCTGGGTGGTACAGACTGCTACCAAGTGGGTTTACTGCCAACACCTGTAGTCTTAAATCTTTTGCAGTGGTCCCTAAGGGAACTGCACAGGTTTCTGCCTAACAGCGGGTTGCCATGGGGAAGCCTGCCGAGGTGCCAGTGTGTCTGTGAGGACAGGAAGCAGGGGAGGACTCCGAAATTCCGCTGGTCTTTGTCTTCTGCTGTGCCTGCCTGGAACAAGTTCCAACTGGGAGGCTAAGGACAGCCACCACCCAAAGTTTGAATGATGCATTGGTGCAGATTGGGTGGGTTCCTGGATAAAAAGGCATGGATCTTGAGGCTGAAGCTAAGCGGACCACTGGAACCGAAGAAATTATGAGGAAGAAGAGGAGAAGACGTCCGCAACCACTTCCAGAGGACAGGATGTTAGGGAAGATTTCCTAAAATCCTACTGCTGTTATGTTAATGTTAAAGGATATTTGTGCCGCGCACTATCACCATCGGAGTGGTCCCCTGGCGGCTCTGAAAGAGGGAAAAAGGGAGGGTGAGTAGTGGGAGGAAGTTGGAAAAGTGCAAGAGAGCAGTGATGTGCTGTTGGCGGCCTCAGCTGGGTTCGTTAGCTGGGCCTGGGGTGTTTGCGTCCGGTAGTCGTTGTGTACTGTTGTGTGAGTCTATGTATGTTTTGTTGTTGCAGTGTCGTCAAGTTTGTGCCGTTTTAGTGTGTTGTAGGCTTGTTGTTGTGTTTGGTTTAGAGTTTGAGAGGTGTATTCAGAGGGGGGAAATTGTTAGTGGATTGGTTAGCTGGTGTTTCTGTCTTGAAGTGAGGCGTGTGGGAGCATTTCTGCGCCTCTATCCTGTTCTGGACTTGTCCGGTGCTCACAGTCCCTTTCACACCTGGCCTCCACTTCCATCAATTTCCTTTATAACCTTACCTGTCTTCCTTCGCTACTCATACGGCCAGTGTATATGCTAATGTACACCGCTTAGTTTGAGTGTGGTGAGTGCAAACATTCAAACAACTCTATATCAGTGTGGTACCTGGTATCAATTAAGGGGCGGGTGTGGTTGTTGGCTGGGGAAGCTGATTCTGTCCTTATGGGTGTCACTTGTGTTCTATTTGTCTTGCCGGTACCTATCTAAGAGTTTCTCTGGTCGGTTCTGTGTGTTATCAGTGTTCTCTTAAGTTTAGACATCCATTTTCCTTTCTGTTTCAGTTTTTCAGTTTGAATCTGTGGTGTTGAAGAGCCAGGTTTTCAGTAATTTTCTGAATTGTAGGTGATCTTTGGTGTTTCTCATTTATTTTGGGATGTTGTTCCGGGTTATTGCAGCTAAGTGGGAGAAGGAGGCGCCTCCAAGTTTTTTTCTTAAGGTATGGTTTTTGTTCCAGGCAGATTTTGTTGCTTGACCTGAGGAGTCTTGTTGGCTTGTAGATTGTTATTTTCTTTTGTAGGAATTCTGCTCCTTGTCCGCTGATTGCCCTGTGTGTTATGCACATTGTTTTGAAGGTGATGCAATGTTTTACTGGGAGCCAGTGTAGTGTTTTCAGGGCAGGAGTGATGTGGTCTCTTCTGGATAGTTTGAGGAGTAGTCTGGCTGCTGTATTTTGGATCCGTTGTAGTTTCTTCAGGAGGTATTCTGGTATTACGAGGTAGAGGCTGTTTGCATAGTCGATTCTTGACAGGATGAGGGTGACGATTGTGAGTGTTTTGTGCGTGAAGCAGAGGAAAGGTAGGATTCTTCTTGCCGTGTGGAGGAGGAAGAAGCATTTCTTGATGATTGCATTTATTTGTGGCTTTGAGGTTAGGGTGTTGTGTCCATCAGGACTCCCAGATTTTTTACTACCTTAGATGGTGTTGGTGTAGTTTCCATTTCTGTTGGCCACAGGATGGCGGTTTGGTTCTCTTGGTTTTCGGGTATGATCATGATTTCTGTCTTCCCTGGGTTTATTTTCAGATTGTTGGCATTCATCCAGTTGAAGACTTCTTTTAGATACTTGATTAGGGTTGAGTTATCGGCTTGGGTGTCTTCGATTTTGTAGATGATGTGAGAGTCATCTGCGAAGTTGTACCATGTAATGTTGTATTTTCTGAAGATTCTGATAACTGGTGTTTGGTAGATGTTGAAGTACAGTGGTGATAGTGAGGATCCTTGTGGCACTGCACAGTCGTTAACTCATGGGATGGATTTGAAGGGTTTAATCCATACAGTTTCTGTTCTGTCTGCTAGGAATGATTTAATCCAGAGTAGTGCCATGTCTGTTATGCCAATGTCTTCTAGTCTTTTGGTTAGGGTGTCATGGCTAACTGTGTCGAAGGCTGTGGAGAGGTCGAGCAGAATAAGGGCTGAGGTTGCGTTTGAGTCTGGGTTCGTTTTTAGGTCGTCCCAGGTGGATAGTAGTGCTGTTTCTGTTCCTCTTGCAGGTCTGAAACCGACTTGCGCTTGGTCTAGCAGGTGGTGTTTTTCTACGTGCTCTTGGGTTAGTTTGTATATGTAGGTTTCCAGGAGTTTTGCTGGGTAGGGAATGTTTGAGATAGGCCTGTAGTTGGAGAGGTCTTCTACGTCGCCACTTGTGTTTTTTTAAAAGTGGTTTGATATATGCTGATTTGAAGGTCCTTGGGACAGTTCCTGTTGCTAGTGATAGATTTAGAAGGTTTCTGTAATATTCTGCTGGCGTTCCTTGTGCGAGGATTGATTTGTAGATGTCCGGGGGACAGGGATCCATGGTTGATCCTGCTTTCTTTTTTTTTTTAAACTTTTATTTTTGGCGGCAGAGGTTCACATTAGGCACATACATGAAGGCAACAAATGTGCAAGACAAACATAATATGGAGCAACACATTGATCACAGTACATTAATCACAGCAATGTCAAAAGAGCTTCACATGAGAGGAGAGTAAATAGGAGTTCATGATGCAGGAGTGATCCCTGATGGAGTAGGGGACGAGCCAGACCCGGGCATACCCTCACTTTGATTGTTAAGATATGTATTGAATTCAACACAGATGTTCTTGGGGCGGGAGTGGGCGGGGAGCATAGTCGGGTATTCTTCCTCACAGTTTCGCGACCAAGTGAGCAAGCGGAGCCATTTCTGATAGACCGGGGGGAGGGGCTTTTCCAGCTCTGGAGAATGCATTTTTTGGCCATCATACAACCTATATTCAGAAATTTAGCCAAACGTCTAGTGTCATCTGTTTTCCAAGCTCCAAACAGAACTGCTAAAGGATCAGGATCAACGGCAGTTTCAGTAATAACAGTGAGTGTTTCTAGAATGCTTTCCCAGAATTCAAACAGTCTATCACAGGTCCAAAACATGTGTAAGTGATCAGCTTCTTCCGCCCGCAACGGGGGCAGGGGTGTACCGTGGTGTGGGTGAACCTCGAAGTCCTATGTGGAGTATAATAAAGCCTGTTTAGAAGTTTGTATTGTTTGTATAGAGTGCCTGAATAGGACCAGCTCCCACAGGGCGTCTGGCTGTCCTGATTGGACAGCCAAATGCCCCTTTCTTTAAATTGATGAGAGATTGCAGAGGCGTGTGTGCTGGAACTGTATAAAAGGTGAGGCTTCTGGAGTGTAAAGCAAGTCTACCACTGGAAACTGAAGTAACCGAAAAAGACGACCAGAGACGCCTGCAGACCTTTTGCAACACTGTGAAGCAACCACTGCTGTCCTGACCCAGTTTTCTATGCGACGGAGGAGCTCCAAAGCGGAGGATTCCTTCCCTTTGGCTAATGGGAACAATCATTTCCCAGAGGAACTTTGAAACGAGCCATCTCCCGAGGTCCTAGGAGATTCCAGAGTTGCGGAACCCCAATACCAGGATACCTGCTGCCCATTTTTAGTGCATCGTTGTGAAAGCCTGAATCCGTCCATATCTTTGCTGAACCCGTAAGGACCCTCCAGAGATCAGATCCAACTCGCCCAGACCCCCTCACCAGTAGGTGCTGGACTGCAGGAAGCGAGGAAGATTGACTGGATGATCCATGTCCTTTGTTGGTGCTGCAGAAAAGGCACCAAAACCGCAGTGCGAACAAGAAGTTGCTGAAGGTCGGGCCACAGGTCCTCCCTCGAGACTGCTGCTGAGAGATCCCGTCCATTGTCCTGCCTTCACTCATCAGACCAAGGAATCCGGAGGCCAGGTCCAGAGCTGCAACAGCGCTGAGCATCCAGCACAAATATTTTCTTCAAACCTAAGGTACTGTGGGGAGAAAGGTATTGCTTACTTGATTCCAAGAAGTTGCTCCAGAGCGTTGGAGTGCACCCAGAGGTGTCCAGGGTCACCCCCTCTTACCTTTGACTCAAACCGCTGGTTTCGTCCCTTCATCAAGTCTCCCTTGTTAGTTGTTAACTTGCTGCTTCTATAACACAAGAGACTGGAAGAAAGCCTCTGGAACTCATCGTATTCTGCTGCTTGTCAAGACGTTGGGCCGCCTCCGGAGTACCTTTAACTAGGGTTGCATTTTTGGACTTAAAAGACTTACTGTGTGAAGAAGCCCTCTCTAGAACCTCGAACCAAGCCAATGATACACTAACTAACCATTTTCCTCCCTTAAAGTGACTTTACTAGATGTGTTTGCAGAGTAAATGTAATACTGTATGAGCAAAGTGTGTGTAATAACCGATAATATGATAACTTTGTCTTTTACCTTTCTAACGTTGCTACAAATGTAGCCGCAAACAAAAACAAAAGTGAAATTGTCCTTTGAAGTGTATTATTAAGTATTCCAAAGTATTCTAGAGTAAACGTCTAAAGTATTTAAAGTGATTCTGGTATGTATATATAATAAATATATGAATTATACGTGTAAGAGCTTCTTTGGTGTGCATGTCTAACTAAGGTTCAGTGTACTTATCTACAACTCACATTTTCCTCTTAAGATAAGCCTGACTGCTCTGACACTCTACCAAGGTCCTGGGTTAGTACAGACTGATACTAAGAGTTGGATATCTACAAACTACTGGGATAGCTTGCTAATGTCTTACTAGCAGACCGGAGCAGAAATTGAACCAACGCTGAGAGAAGAGACAAATCCCTCTTCTTAACTCCATACCTCGCTAACAACTGGTCACCAGAAGCAACCCAACGCTATAAGCAGCAACATCAAACAACCAAACACTACCACGCAGAAGAAGGATGAACAACACTAGAAACAACAAAAACACAATTGATGCAATAACACCTTACATCACCAAAAAAAGAGGAACTTCCACTCAATACCCACAACTCCTGGAAGACGAACCCGACAAAAACAAAAATCCAAGACAGAACCTAGAAGAACTCTTCGACGACACTGACGCCCCAGCACCAACACCTCAACAAGAGATCGACCAGAAAAGAAACCTTAACACCGTTCAGAAAACAACCCCGACAAGAAGGTCCAAACCAAATTACACCTCCAAACTTCACTGCAATCTAATAAACGCAAAATCCATGTCAAAACACTCAACAAAGATCTTTGACCTACTCGATGACAACGGCATTGACATCCTATTCATCACAGAAACCTGGCTAGACGACAACTACAAAATCACACTCCAAAGCTGCCTTCCAACCAACTTCAAATGCCTTCAAATAAACAGGAAAAACAAAAAAGGAGGAGACATCGCAATAGCATTCAAAGGACATCTGAAAATAAAAAAAGACGAACCTCTCAACATCACCAACTGTGAAATCATGGTAATACACCTAACGGCAAGCCCAAAAACCATAATCACATTCATCCTGGTGTACAGACCACCGGCATGCGATGCTTTATAGAAGCCATCACTAACATAGCCATCAAGCACGAACATCTAATCAACCTGGGGGACTTCAACATCTGGTTTGGAGAAAGTCACGCCAACTCCCAAAACTCACTGATTGGACAACTCACTACCATGAAACTACGACAGCTAGTCAAAGGGGCAACACACTCGGCAGGACACACCATCCACGCAATCTTTGCCACGGAAAAACCCATCACCACGGCACCGCCGATACAAATACTGTGGAGCGACCATCTCATCATACCATTCGTGATCACTCTGCTAACTCAAGTCTACATCCAACCCCCTAAACTCACAACCACCACAAAAAGAAACTGGAAACACACGTCAAAGAATGCAACCTATTCGAACAACTGGAGATGACCAAACACTCAACTACAGAACTAGAGCTGGCTGACCTAGATGGGAAAACAGAGATATTACACAAATGGATTGCTGATACAATTGACAAGATCGCCCCCGAAAAACTATTCACCCCAACAAAAAAAAGAACAATGGCAAAATAGTTCACTCCACTACTAAGCACCATAAAAAATGAAAACAAAAAGATGGAATTGGAATGGAGGAACGAATACAACCACGACAAAAAAACACTGTTCCAGAAACAAATCTGTGCATACAAGAAGGAAATTCAAAAGGCAAAGAGAAGGCATTATGATGACAGAATCACCAATGCTATCCACACACAAAAAGAAATGTTCAACATCATTAAAGAGATGAGAAACCCACCAGGCTGCGACAACACCCGAACCCCCTAAGAGAAAACTATGCAACGACCTGGCAGACCACCAAAATCAATGGCATCTGACAAATCATACAAAACATACCAACCACAACAAACAACCTAACGAACCTAACACAGAACCACGGCACAAACTCCAAAACTTTCCTGAAATAACAGCAGAGGCATTGGCCATGTTTGTCAAACACAGCAAGAAAGCAGGATCACCCAGACTTAAATCACCTCTATTAAAGATGAACATGGCAACGCACAGTGGGCTGACCAACAATTCCTAGACATATTCACTGAGTTTTACCGGTCCCTCTATGCCCAGCCTGCCAAACACACCGAACAACATATGCGAGAGCTTCTTGACCAGATCCCCACCACAGAGATCTCCTCCCCCACCCGGGACCAGTTGGATTCCCCAATCACACTAGATGAGATAGTAACAGCCATCTCAGAATTGCCCAAAGGCAAGGCCCCGGGCCCTGACGGGCTCACTGCCAATTTCTATCAAGAGCACATCGCTGGCCCCCAGGTTGCTTGAGGTCTGGGACGAATCACTTAGTGTCTCTATCCTTCCCCCTTCCATGCGTGAAGCTGTCATCACGGTGCTGCTGAAGCCCGGCAAGCCCAACAATGAATGTGGGTGTTATAGACCTCTCTCCCTTATGAACCTCGATACAAAAATCTTTGCTAAAATTATATTAAATTGCTTTCTGCCCATCATGACATATCTAGTCCATGAAGACCAGGAAGGCTTCGTACCTGGGAGGTTCACATCCCATAATACCAGAAAACTGTTTAATGTTATGTCCCGCATAGACCAAGATGCACAAGCTGTGGCGGTCACTCTGGATGCTCAGAAGGCCTTTGATATGGTCTCTTGGAGGTGCATGTGGCTAGTGCTAGAGACAATGGGCGTCTGCCCAAACATGATTGGGTTCATCAAATTGCTATACACTTCTCCTGTGGTGTGGGTAAGAGCTAATACTTTGACATCTGACCTTTTCACACTCTTCAGGGGTACCCGACAGGGATGCCCCTTCTCTCCGATTCTATTTGCTCTAGCAATAGAGCCGATGGCAGACTATGTCCGTGCACATCACGCCCGCAGGGGAATAAGACCGAAAGATAACCCGAAATTATATCCCTATATGCGATCGATGTTCTGCTATACATCAGAGATCCAACAACCCATCTTCACCCTATTTTGAGAGATATTACCCGCATCGGCACCCACTCCGGATTCACAATTAATTATTCAAAGTCAGAGATCTTCCCGCTCACTAAATCCACCCAACAACCCACCACCGAATACCCCCTCCGCTGGTCCCCGGATGGTGTCAGGTATCTGGGTGTACAAATATCCCTAACCAAATCCACCCTGCTTGCCGATAATTACTCTGCGTTAGCACAAACAGTCGAGACTAAAATCTCACAGTGGCGTACTCTTCCATTATCCATTGCTGGTCGGCTTTCCCTCATTAAAATGATTCTACTTCCCAAACTCCTTTACACTTTCAGTAACGTACCTGTATGGCCTGGAAGGGAATACTTCGCTAAACTACACACACTATGTGCACAGTTCCTCTGGCATTCTGGCGCGGTGCGCAAGAAGTGGGTTGACATGGTAATCCGGCGCATCCGCACGTCAAGCTGGAACGACTGGCAGCCGCTGGCATCAACATAATGTCCCTCATACTACATCAGCATTACACACCTGACTCTCCTATTGATCCAATCAACACGACCCTTCACGCCTGGTCGCGCCTGATATATCCGACACCTGAGTCCTCCCCATACTATAAGTGGCTCCCCCTGTGGGCCTTCCCTGGCCTGGAGCCCACACATGACACAGCATTGACCCGACACTGGGGGGTGTTGGGATACCAGGCACTGTCAGACTTCTACCCCGAAGGCAAGTTCATTGACCCCCAAACGTGGAAACAGGGGCACACCAGATCCGCCTTAGAGACCCTCCAATATTATAGACTTCGGGCCGCGTTTCGCACTAAATGGCCCTCATTCCCAGATGAGCCCCCAGACAACCCGGCGATGGCATATATTGCCAACTCCGGTGGCGCCCGTGGAGTAGTATCCTCACTATATAAGATCCTACAAGACGCTACCCCGACTCCTGCTCTCAGGGTACGTGATGAATGGGGAGACAAAGGACAGAGAGGTGGAAGACTCCTCCTCCACTTACTGCAGACACTCTGGAGCCCAGGCGGAACTCAAGGGTTTCCGCCAAGGTAAAACACACATTCAGACCTCCCCCTCCCAGAATGGTAGAAGGGCTAACAATGAACAACCACGGTAGTAATGTCAAAAAAGGATGCCCCTATTGTGAACTACAGAGGCTAAGGACATAGCTTGCGGTAGAAAAATTACTCAATAGTTGGTAGAACATGTCCACTGCCACCAGCCATAACTAGGAGATTGTCTGTGACTGAATGTCACAGGAGCAGAAAAGGGGGATAGTTATCCCTTTGACACTCCACATAAGGTGGTGTGTGCCAATCTCTCAGACTATAACGGTTTTGGAGAGATACTAAGGATCTATCGTAAAGAACTGTAGTTACTCTAGGATAAAGAAAATAATCTCAAGGGAGGACCCCAAGGGTCCCCAGCAACACTGCCCATAAGGAGCTGTGTGCTGCAATAGTAAAATACAGATGACTTTAAGGGCTATAGAGGAAAATAGACTCCATAGTACAGGTAAAATACAAAGAATAGAGTTCCAAAAGACAGAGCCCATAAGAATGAATGAGTGGAAAAAGACTCCACTCATTCAGGAATTCAGAAAATGGTCCAGACGTCCAGCAAAAAGTGTTGGGGGTCTGGCCAGGAGAGGGGATGAAGCATAACAATGATACATCTCCCTAACAGTCCCTGAAGCCTTTTACCCACAAGAACTGTTAATTACTTGCTACAGGAGATTTCCACAGCAACTCTTGGCTTTTTACAGCTCATGCCTTGTCTTTTTGACCTCCAATGTGACCCTGAAAGACTTCATAGCTAGATAGGAATGGCATCCTAAAGCCAAAGGCATCTGTAAAATAATTGCAAAGTAACTTATCTTGTGTTGGTGTTGCTTCACAATCTTCCTTCATGAAACAAAGTATTACAAGTGTATTACACACTTGGTTTTATTGACCTGTGAATTGTTGATTGTCATTCTAAAAAGGTTTACTACAAAAGTAATTTACTTACTACATTATTCATTGGTTTTTCATTGTATTACTGATTGTATAGTACTCAACTTACTGAAGAAATATATTTGCCTTGATGAGTTTATAGAATAAGCCATTATTTTTTATTTAACTCTTGGTGTGTCAGTTTTTCTTTTTTTCTTTGGCCTACGTGTATGCTCTAAGTTCTTTGTACTGACTACAGCCCTTCTCCCTCCTAGACTAGGCCTGGCTGCTCAGCCATAGCTACCACACCTTTTGGGTTGTTTAGGCCAGGATCTAAGAAGTAGAGTCTTCTACAGTCCTACCATAGGTGGACTTTAATAAAACAGCCTAACAATGTCTAAGGGAGTAACGGAATGAGAGAACCAGCATTTATAAGCCTGTGTCCACCTACATAGTGGAGTGGGCCGAGTGCAAAGCATAGTAGCCAGTGTCCCTCAGTCACAAACTCAGTTTTAATTTGATTACAGTCTCTCAGTGTCACAATTGCAGTCTCAGTTTTAGATCGTGGGTTTCCCGTGGTCAGTCTCTTTTTCTCTTAATTTCCCTCCCTCCTCTTGCTGGATAGTCTGGTGCTGGCCATGGTAGAAAAGCCTCAAGGGATGGAGAAGAAAGGATTAAAGGCTGCATGAAGAGTTTGCTATGGGGCTGGAAGCTGAGTCAATAAAATGTGATGTAACATACGATAGGTTTATCTTGTTAGGCTGAAACAACTGTCTGTCCTACCCTGCATACATATACGTGTATGGTATTTCCACATTTCACAAATATGGGCCACACTTGGTTGCATGGTTTAAGGTTTGCGTGGAAAGTAAAACCTGCAATTAAGCCTGAAAACTTGCATGCACGAACTGAGTAGAGAAGCTGTTTCCATTGTCCCGGAGGTAAATGGTAAGGCGTGACTACTGCGCAATTGTTTCTCGGGCAGAAATAAACATAAGGCCATCATGATATTTGATCTTCCTTACATCCGTTTTAACTAGCATGTTCACATGAATGTTAATTCCCTCTTTGTGTGGGCCTCAATAGTAAATTGCTGGTACAACACGGTATTCTCATCTTGCTGAATATGTCTATTATATTTAAGAGTGGGACACTCCTACTTTATTGTCCTGTAGTAAACAGACTGTCAGGGGTTGCACCATTTCCATGGAAAGTACTTACAATTCTGGTTAATTGATACTTTGAGTGTGTTAGCATTATTATGATGAAACAGAGATCTAAAGCATTGTATGGGCATCCGATGCTGCCTTTGTGGAGGAGGTGGAGGCTTTGCTACCATGGACTAACAGATTACATAAACGTCTCAGACTTCAGCCCACACTTTCTTTGAGCTGGGCCGATTCTTGATGGGGCAGCACAAATTCATGCCTAGAAATGCTGAATGCAGTTAACAATTGATAATGCCAAAACCTTTGGCTTTTCTGATGCTTGTTACTACAGCCACAGTACTCTGTTTACAGTACTCTTCCTACAACCAGAAACCATTGGGACAGTTAACTATCCATGGGCCCGCAAATGATCAAAATCGATTAAACTTACAATGCTCAGAAAAGATCACAGAAAAAACTGTTAGCTTACTTTTACTTCCAACATTTCGTAATGAACGGTTACATCAGTGTATGGCTAGATTACTGCAAAACATACTTCAACCAGTCCCTAGCACAACTGCTTACACACTCCTTAAACTTCCCTGCTGTGCCCACTTCACACAAGCTCCCCAAAACGTCCCTGGCTCCAGATGGATAAACACATCAGCATGGCCAACTACAACCACATCTCTTTTCCTTCCTACCAACCGGGTACAGGGGAAGGATGTGCAGTCTCAACCCGGAATGCTGGAACGATGAGAATGTGCTCTCCTTGAAACTCCTGAAGACCCATCTACATTTACTGCAACTGCAGATGTTCCTCTATGTATTAATTCAGAAACACCATCTTGATGCCTAGGTAGGGGTGTAAGTATGCTACATAAACAATCAATAAAATAGCATCAGAAAGCTCATATTTTTTTAAGTTCTCTTCTTGCAGCCACAGCTCTGTCCAATCACAGGACTCTCCTTCAAGCAGTTGCATAACTCTACAGATCACCGCCCCCCCACACGTTAGGTACACATTGCTTGCAGTCGCAACACTCAAAGCACAGCGACACAAGTCTCCCTACAGTAACAACCAGTCACAATAAGTACTATGAAAATGCCAAAGTTCAAGCTACATAGAACCCTATAACATAACTCACAACGTACACAAGACTAACTGCAGGCAAAGGTTTGTCTCTTCGGTTTCTCATACCAAACTCTGGGACGGGATCCCAATCACACACCGGAATGCCCAGTGTCCTTGCTGCTGCTTTGATGCAGTCCCTTCTCATGCACATGGCGATCACTGTTCCCTCGCTGATGCTCTCCTTCTTGCTAGTGATGGTTGATTTATGCCTTCTGCTAGGTAGATTTGCCCTTTTGAGTGAAATTCGCCCTATTGGATTTTAGGACTTTTTCTCCAGAGTGAGTGGGAACCTTTTTCCATTCACTCATTCCTCTAGTCTTATAATGGGAACCCGTTTTACCTCTTTTTGATACTTTTTATTGGAGTCATGCTTTCCTCCATCTTGTCTGGGATCTACATTTTATTACTGCAGCAAACAGCACTATCTGTGCAGTGTTGCTTGGAAGCTTCTTGAGTTTCCCTTTTTATTGTACCTGTAGTAACACATGTTACTAGGCCAGTGGGACACTTTTTGTCCCACCTGTATTTTATTTTGAAAGATCACCACACCCCACCTTAGTTGGAGTGCTGAGGCGAGACATTCTCTCCCTTTTCTCGCTTTTCCAGTAACTGTTACTTACTGTTCCAAGTTCATCTGACAGGCTGCTGGCAGTGTACTTTTTGCACAACATTTTGTGGACTTCTGTCGCAGCCTGCCTTCACAGCTGTGGTAAGGGACACAAGGGTCACCATTTGCCTAAAATGGTGGCTGTACTTTTCTAAGCCGTGTTCTTGAAGACTTGGTCTTTCTAAAGCCTTTTTCTATCTGACCTGGTGGGGCGGGGGGAGGGTTTCTTTACGGATCTTTTGTCTTTGGCGGGCTTCCCTTGGAAAGCCCACCCAGGCTCTCAGAGTACCTGAAAGGACAGGAAGTGGGGGAGGTGACTGAAACTCCCCTGGTCTGTGCCGCCTGGCTGGAACGTTTGTGCTGGGGGACTTTGTCTCCATTGGACAGCTACCCCATCCCCCCTCAAGTTTCAATGAATGCATGTCTGGCGATTGGTGGGTGCAGCCAGATTTCCTGCTTAAAAGAGGAGGGACCTGGTGTAGAAACTCAGAGTCGACCACTGGACTTGAAGATCCAAAGAAGAAGAATGACGTCCGCAGCCCCTTCCAGCTACCGCCAGTGACTGAGTAACCACTGCAGTCCAGACTTCAACCTCTGTGTTACAGGAAAGCGCCGAAGAGGACGACTTCCTCCCTTTGGACTGGTGGGCCTACTCAGTCCCAAGAAGAAATGCATATTGCGCCAAACCGGACGAGCTGCATCCTCCACTGCCTGTAATTACCCAATGCCTGGTGTCCTGTGCCATTCTGCAGTGCAACATCTTCTGAAGCATGTTAGTTAGATTTGTCATTTTTATGCCAAATCTCCTTCACCTCTGAGTACCCATTACTTTTTGCTGGACTTGTGTATTTTCTTTTCTTTGTCCATGAGGGAGTGGGAACCTTTTCCCCCACTCACCCATTCTTTTACTCTATCAATGAAAGTACTTTTTGTGTTCCTCCATACTTTAACTTTGGAGTCTTGCTTTCCTCCAACTATTTAGATATCTGTAATTAACTATTGCAGCACACAGCATGCTCTGTGCAGTGTTGGTGGCGAGCCGCTTGGAACCCATGTTCCAAAGGGTAGGGGGATAGTTTTTATCCTTTCTACATTTTATATTGGGAGATCAGGGGTTACTATGAATCTCCTTTCTCATAGCTCCTGTAACATTTCTGTTACAGTGACAAGCATAGCTGAATGGCTGATGGAAGTGGACATGTTCTACTGACTTGTGTATTTTTTACTTGCAGGCTGTCTTCACAGCTGCGGTAATACACCATTACCATTGGCCCATAATGGTGACAGTTTTTCTTTTTTTGCCATTTCTTCTTTGCTGTCTGTTCTTGGTCCTTCTGCCGTGCTGGGTGGGGGAGGTCCTGGTTTGACTTTTGTCTTCGGCGGGAATACTTTGAGTAGCCAGCCAAGGCACCAGTGTG
This sequence comes from Ambystoma mexicanum, assembly GCF_040938575.1. Lineage (NCBI taxonomy): Eukaryota > Metazoa > Chordata > Amphibia > Caudata > Ambystomatidae > Ambystoma > Ambystoma mexicanum. The sequence continues at coordinate 265,454,687 of NC_090934.1, forward strand.
TCTGCAAGGACAGGAAGCAGAGGAGGATCCTGAAACTCTGCTGCTCTTTCTCTTCTAACATGTCTGCCTGGAACCAGTTCCTGAAAGGTTAGGACAGTTTTTCTGAAGTGCAACTAAGAGCTTAGTAAAACCATACAACTGAGACATTACAAGACTCCATTCTTAGTATAAGGCTGTGCCACCTGAGTATATGGTAGCATAGCCAGAGCAGCTAGGTTTATCTTAGGTGGCAGAGAGGGCTGTCGAATCAGTACAAAGAAATTGCAGTACACATAGGGTCCAAAGAAATACCAAAACACTATTTATTGTAAAAAATAAAGGGGTTTATTTAAATACAAGTAGGGCCAGATAAATCTTGGGGGAAATAAGTACTATCACAGATCATATAAACACATTATAAAAACAACACTATGCTTTAAAGTACACATACAAAAGCACAGACCTTATTTCGAACACCCAACAGTATTTCTAGGTAAGACAGATCTTATCAAACACATTTAGTACAGGGCACACCTATTCATGGGGAGTAAAAACCATCAGTTATTTTAGATTACTTTCTGTAATACAAGTGTAGTAGACTGTCAGTTATGCAGTGATACTCAGCAAAGAATTCACATAATTAACTAACCCTGTTACCAGGATACTTTTCTTACTTTTCTGAATAGTGGAACACAGATTCAAGGAGCAGTATACCTCCAACTACTTTTATGATAACACACAGTTATACTAGGTGCGTAATATACAATTACAGTTGCGTTTCAGCTCAGTGGAAGACAGTCTAAGATAAGCAAGAACTCTACACTAATTTGGGATTGCACCAGGTAAACCAAGGTCAGCTACACATAAAAAGAACACTTTTCAAGAATGGCAGACAGCTATTCTAGACAGGTAAAACATAATGTAATATACTATTACAGTTGCTTTTCAGATCAGTGGAAAACAGACTGAGGTAAGCAATAACTAACTTATTTTAGGATGGCACACAGCTAACACAAGGTAAGTAAAACCTATATACTTTATAAAGGATCTACCAGCAACTTAAAGGTATGTATAGACCCAAGATCGTTTTAGCATCTGTATAAAACGGAACATGGAAAGCAAAACCCAATGTTACATTTTATGAATGACTCAATGTTATTCTAGGAAGGTAAAACCTAAGGCAGACTTATTCTAAACAGGTTATACAGCAAGTTAGGGGAAGCAAGACCCAGTTGGGGAACTTCTACACCCATTCTCTGAAAGAGATAGTTAGTGAAGCCAACAGCATTACTTTTGGGAAAGAGGCACAACCAATTCACAGGTGAGTAAATTAACCTTATAGATACATTTCAGAATGGCACAACACACATTCAAGGTAAGTAAGAACTTTTTTAACTGCTCACTCCCAGAGTTACAGTTACCAACTAACTCTTTCACAAGTAAGTACTTTTCAACACTTGTTATACTTTTCAAGACAGAATCCTTTACTTATCCAATCATTCCCTATTCTATTGCAGGAGTTCTCTCAGAGGCAGCATATGGACCTTAGTGGTCTAGGAGCCAGCTGTAGGCAGGGTGAGATAGGCTTATGTTGCAAGCAAATGTCAGAGTTCCTGTGGAAGACTGTTCAAACAATTAAGTAGTTCACTTTAAAATTAGTTAGGGTTCAGGGACTTCTGAGAAGACACCCTAGGAGGATTCCAGCTGTGGGCCTAGTCGAACAGGATGTGAGGACTCCCAATCACAGAAAACACCCCAAATGCTTTACAGAAATCAAACAGGCTTAAGGTAAGTAAATACCCCAGCCAACACAGTACCTCAGCACAGAAGAAGGGGTGCAGCAGGAAGACTTCAGGATCAGTAGCCAAAAATCCGGGTGATGGATTCCTTTGTCATGAAGATGGAAAACAGAACTTTTGAAGGGAATTTGCAGCAGTGATCAACAGAGAAGGCTCCAGGCAAGAGTTTCTTTGCGGCCGGAGGCAGGTCTGTGGTTTTGGCGCCCTCTTCAGGAGCCAGAAGAAGGCTGAATATCGCTGGTCAGATTCTTGTTGTTTGCAAGGTCCAGCACTCTGATGAGGGAACTTCTAGGACTCAAACTGTGTCTCTGGAGTTCCAGTAGGTTGCCACCAAGTTTCAGCTCGATTCGGAATTCCAAAGACAGTGCAATGCTCAATGGCTCATGGTCCCAGGTTATTGGGGTATTGCAGCCCTGCAAAGTCGCAGAACGACGTGTGATGGCTCAAAATGCAGGTCTTCTTGAATCTAGTGGATCTCACCAGGCTCTGGGTCGGGGTTGTGCATTTCGGGAACCCCAGGTCAAATGGAAGGAAGGGTTACAGCAGGGTCCGGTTACACAGCAGGTGCTCTGGTTGCTGGAAATAGCTATGGCCTTAGTTTCTTCATCTTCCTCTTCGGTTTCAGCTCCAGTGGGCGACTTGTCAGCAGCTTCCAGGGTTGTAGTTTTTATCAGGAGCTAAAGCATAACCTCTGCATTCTCTCCCCTCATTTTACAGTAAGGGGCGGTTGGGCTGTCCAATCAGGACAGCCACCCCTCGTCCCCCCACTGGGAGTTGTTCCCCTTCAGGCCAGGTAAAAGACAAAGGGCTGCAGAGTTTTGGAATCCTCTCGCGCTTCCTGCCTTTCCAGACACTCTGGAACCTGGGAGGGGGAATCCTATAGGTATCCTGCCAAAGACAAAACAGCAACTGAGGTTATTTCCGCCTAGAATGGCAGGGGCAGACCCCAAAACTGCAAGCACACAAGAAATAGTGAAAAAAGAAGGAGCCCACCAATTCAGAAAAATGGTGGCCCCTCTGTGCATTACCGAGGCTGAATTAACAGCCTGCGAGCAATAAAGAGTAAACATAATACATGTAAAACGATTGCCACCAGCCCTTTATATAAAACTCGCAATTTTAACAAAATGTTATCAGTTAAGTAAGAAAGGGGATACATTGTATCCCCCAGCACTCCACATAAGGTGGGTTGTGCTGGCTAACTATATAAAATGTAAAGGAGGATGAAAATCCCTCTTTACTACTTGGGAACTGTAGTTCAGCCAAGTACATGACAGAGAAATTAACAGGGGAGCCCGTAGGGGCAACCCAGCCTAAGCATAAAAACTGGAGGGAACTATAACTTCCACCATACACTATGCAGAAACATAAAAAAGGTCCCCCATAAAAAGAGTAAAAGACTAGGTGAGAGGGAAAAAAGATTCCCCTTCACCGAGGGACAAGATAAAATAGTTACCTAGTCAAAGCAAAACGTTCTGGGGTTTACACAGGTCAGGAAGATTTATCATTAATATGAAAATCTTACCTAACGCCCCTTCCCTCCAAAGTTTGAATGTGGCATGACTGCTGATTGGCTCTGTTCCTGGATAAAAAGAGTGGATTCCTGGTGCACAGAGTCGACCACTGGAATTAAATCCAAAGAGGAAGAGGAGAAGATGTATGCAGCTACTTCCAGCGACCAGAGATGCCTGCTGAGTGCTGAACCTTTCTTCTATGCGACAGAGAAGCTCTGAAGAGGACGACTCCTTCCCTTGGGTTGGTGGGAACAATCAGCCTTGAGACGACCTGCATTTTGAGCCGGTTAGGGAGAATTCTCATAAATATGCTAATTCCCTTCACATTAGGGACCCCAGGCAACGTTGCTGGATTTTGAGGACTTGAATATTTTTACCTTTAAAGAGTGTGAGCCTTTTTCCCCACTCGTGTATTTTGATGTGTATTTTACTTTTGTGTTCTTTGATTATGGAGTTTTAGATAACTCCATAGGCATCATCTTTTCATGTGTTACACAGCACCTTCAGTGCAGTGACACAGGGATGTCTTTCTAGACTTCCAAAAGGTTTAAATACCTTCTCTGGGATAAACTATTATTTCCCAGAGAATGTAAAGTTAAATTGACTTTACTAGTCTTTTTAAATTCCTAGGCCTAGCACACACTATCTTCATATAGAGTGCTGGAGGGGATACCTAGTATCGCCCTGTGCCTGGAATCTCATGTAACAAATGCTACCCTTTCCTATTGAAATGGCTGGTGGCAGTGGTTTTACCACAAACTACCATGATTTTTCCCGACCGCGAACACCGCTAGCTAAAAATCGCAGGAGCCATGTTTCTCAAGATGGCGCCTTTAGCCCCTTTGTTTAAACAGGTCCCGGTCTTCTTTTTTCACTGTTTCTTTTTGGAAAGGTCCTTGTAGTGTTTGTCTCTGCGCACCAAACTAGGTTTGGTCCCTTTGTTTGTATGTCTTTAGTGGGCTTCAGGACTGAAGAACGCCTCTGGCGTCTGAGTGTCTGGGGTGGGCAGGAAGTGAGGGATGTCCCCGAAACTCCATGTACTTAGTCTCCTAGAAGAGCCAAATGCACTCTGGCGTGATTGTCTGGCTGACTGTCCGGCAAGGACAGCCACCCTGCTGGGTGAGTGACAGCTAGGTTGGAATGAAAGGGAGAAAACTGTTTAAAAAGCGAGTCTCTTGGCCTGGAAGGCACAGTCGACCACTGGAACGAAAGGACCGAAGACGAGCTGGAAGAGGACGGCTGCTGCAACTCCAGGACCGTTGGTTTGCCCGGTGAAGCCCTGCTGCAGGTCCAAATTGCCAAGTTCATCTCGACAGAGAAGCCCCTTCAAGGACGACTTCTTCCTTTGAGTTGGTGGGACCAATGAACTCGTAAGCCACCTAGATACCATTCTCGGAGCTGGTTAGGATTAACCAGCGCAAGGACACCAGCTTGTACGTTTGACTACAGCTACTCGAACCGAAGATCTTCCATTTTGCCAGCTTGTTTGACTAGTCACCGTGCAGTGCAGGAGTCCCCCAACGTCCTCCCTCTTGTCCCCACGACTGAGGCTCAGGAACAGTGAGATCTGCTGGAACTGCCAGGAACCAACGTCTTCAGCTGCATCTTTTTTCCATATTAAGGTACTGTGCCAACCCAATTGAGCGAACTTGCCTCTCGCGGTGAAAGTTTGTGAAGCTTTCCCAACTTGCAGGCCTAATCAGCTTGTGACCCAACATATGATTTTTTTCGTACACAGTACTTCTGAGAACTTTGGCAAATACTTTATCTTTTACTACAAGAACTGCTCTTTCCTATCCAAGACACTAGCCCATTGACTTTGGCCCAGGCCTATTGAACTGAATCAAGTCCTCTAGTGAACTAAAACTATTTGCACTGCCTAAGAAAGTATGTGTGATTTATTTTATTAACTTGTGCCTTTGTACTCCTATTTAAAGTGACTGAAATGCCATTTTGCTCCTATTTCAGGGGAGCCTAATTTACTCAGAAACGTATTGGTTTGATACTGAAGTGTATTTGTGTATGATATTAAGTTGCCCCCTTGTAGTGAATGTTTTCAAAATGACTGTGTAATAAATGAATACGTGTTTTACCAAGAAACCTTGAATGTAAGTGTCTACTTGAACCACTTTGATTGTAAGACCTCTGGGTAACATTGTTTACTGCTCACATTCCCTCTTCCTGCTTCTCCTTCCCTCCTGCCTCCCGTCCCTCCCCACCTGCTCCCATTGGTCCTCTCAGCCCTCATCACCACTCCTCCCAGGGCAGCCCTCTGCCCGTGCAGCCCTGCGGCTAAGGGCCCTAAGGCCAAGGGCGGCTCCAAGAAGTGTCAGCAGGTGTCCGCCGGGGAAGCAGTGGCCAGCCGTCAACCATCAACTACAAGGACCAGTAAGGTAGGCGTGGCCTGGGTCAGGAGTAGAGTAACTACTCTACCATAGAATCCGAGCCACTTACCAAACCCATAGTAAACAAGGTGATTACTCCCCACTGCATCTCTCTCTACCCTCACCCTCAACTTAGACAAAATGTGATAATTATTTAATACTGTACCAATCTGACCGGCTAGGGACAGACCTCGCCACTTCTGTATAGACCAATGCAGGTGTCTCAAATCTAGTAGGGTTTTTTTTGTCCAAATTGCATTGTATGATATTTAGATTGCATTGATAGGTCTCTTTCCCACTATACAGGTCTCTCAAAGTTAGCAGAGGTTCTGTCTCCAAACTGCATTGTATGATACTTTAGATTGCATTGATAGGCCTCCCCATTATACAGGTCTCTCAAGTCTAGCAGGGTTTCTGTCTCCAAATTACACTGTATGATATCTAGAATGCATTGAAAGGACACTCTCCAACTATACAGGTCTCTCCAATCTAGTAGGGTTTTTGGTTCCAGATTGCATTGTATGATATTTACATTGCATTGATAGGCCTGCCCCCATTATACAGGTCTCGCAAGTCTAGCAGGGTTTCTGTCTCCAAATGACATTGTATGATATCTAGAATGCATTGATAGGACACTCTCCCACTATACAGGTCTCTCCAATCTAGTAGGGATTTTGTGTCCAAATTGCATTGTATGATATTTAGATTGCATTGATAGGCCTCCCCCCATTACACAGGTCTCTCCAGTTTAGCAGGGGTTCTGGCTCCAAATTGCATTGTATGATACTCAGATTGCATTGATAGGCCTGTCTCTCAAACCTAGCAGGGCTTCTGTGTCCAAATTGCATTAAGTGACATCGAGCTTGCATTGATGGGCCTCTCCCCCACTATACAGGTCTCTCAAATTCACTTACCAACTCACTCTAAAGTGAGACAGAACCCACCACTGAACTTCTGTGGAGTGACACTCCGATTAGGGGCTCACGCCTCATAAGGCGTAAATCCTAGCTGCGCCCCTCAAAGTCACTCCTCAATTAGTGCATGTCCTTCCTAAACCTACATAGCTAACTCACTGCAGTAAACCGCGTTCAGGGAGATAGAGACTAAAGAGAGCCACCAATAACACCCAACTATATAACTATATAACTATATATAACCCTTAACCACCTCCCATACCCCTACCAAGACATTGACTACACGAATAGGCAACATCAGCCGGAAATACCACCTACAGACAAAGACTGAAACTGGTACCGGACAGCATCCACACCCAGTACTACACCACAAGACAACCAGATCAAAACAGAACCAACTGGACATCAGCAGACAAACGAAGACTAAACAACTCAATCTTATAATGCCGCGCAAACGACCCGTCCCGAGGGAAAGAAAAAGAAGAAAGAACAAACACCACGGAACTGCAACAAAGAACCACAACTACAGAACACCTCCACAGACAGGAACAAAAATTGAACCAACATTGAGAGAAGAGACAAATCCCTCTACTTAACTCCATACCTCGCTGACAACTGCTCACCAGACCAAACCAACCCAAAGCTAGAAGCGGCAACATTAAACAACCTAACAAAACCACGCAGAAGGATGAACACCACCAGAAACAACAAACACGCGACCTAAGCGATAACACCTTACATCATCAAAGCTAGAAGAACTTCCAATCGACAACCACAACTCCTGGAAGACGAACCCGATGAAAACAAAAACCCAAGACAAAAAGTAGAAGACCTATTCAAGGACGCCGGCACCCCGAAACCTACACCTCAACAAGATCAGAAGACGACACTAACAGGAAAAGCCAAACCAAACTACACCTCCAAACTTCACTGCAACCTAATAAACGCAAGATCCATGTCAAAACACTCTACAGAGATCTTCGTCCTACTTGATGACAACGGTATTGACATCCTATTCATCACAGAAACATGGCTGAATGAAAACTATAAAATCACACTCCAAAGCTGCCTTCCAGCAAACTTCAAATGCCTTCAAATAAACAGGAAAAACAAAGAAGGAGGAGGCATCGCAATAGTGTTCAAAGAACACCTAAAAATAAAAACAGACAAACCACTCAACATCCTCAACTGCAAAACCATGGTTATACACCTAACAGCGAGCCCAACAACCAACATCACATTCATCTTGGTGTAGAGACCACCAACTTATGATGCATCCTTCGTCGACAACTTCATAGAAGCCATCACCAACATAGCCATCAACCACAAACACCTAATCATCCTGGGGGACTTCAACATCTGGTTCGAAGACAGTCACGCCAACTCCCACAACTCACTGATTGAACAACTCACCACCAGGAAACTGCGACAACTAGTAAAAGGGGCAACACACTCGGCAGGACACACCTTGGATGCAATTTTCGCCAAGGAAAAACTCATCACCACGGCATCGCCAATACAAATACTGTGGAGCGACCATCTCATCATCCCATTCGTGATCACTCTGCCTACTCAAGCCTGCATCCAACCTCCTAAACTCACAACCACCACAAAAAGAAACTGGAAAGACGTCAAAGAAAGAAACCTATCCGAACAACTGGAGTTAACCAAACCCTCAACTACAGAACTATAGCTAGCTGACCTAGACGGGAAAGCGGATGGATTGCAGATACAATTGACAAGATAGACCCAGAAAAACCATTCACACCATCAAAAAAGAGCAATGGCAAAATCGTTCACCCCACTATTAAGCACCATGAAAAAGGAAAACAAAAAGATGGAACTTGAATGGAGGAAAGAATACAACCCAGACAAAAAAACACTGTTCCAGAAACAAATACGCGCATACAAGAAGGAAATTCAAAAGGCGAAGAGAAGGCATTATGATGACAGAATCACCAATGCCACCAACACACAAAAAAAATGTTTAACATCATTAAAGAAATGAGAAACCCACCAGGCCGTAACAACACCCCAACCACATCGGAGAAACTATGCAACGACCTGGCAGGCCACTTCAAGAAAAAAATCAATGACAAACCATTCAACAGAGGCCACATACAACCAAACGAACCTAACTCAGAACCGCAGCACAAACTCAAAAACTTTCCTGAAATATCAGCAGAGGCATTCGCAATGCTGGTAAAACACAGCAAGAAAGCTGGTTCACCCATGGATCCCTGTTCCCCGGACATCTACAAATCAATCCTCGCACAAGGAACGCCATCGGAATATTACAGAAACCTTCTAAATCTATCACTAGCAACAGGAACTGTACCAAGGACCTTCAAATTAGCATACAGCAAACCACTTCTGAAAAACACAAGCAGCGACGTAGATGACCTCTCCAACTACAGACCGATCTCAAACATCCCCTACCCGGCAAAACTCCTGGAAACCTACGTATACAAACTAACCCAAGAACACGTTGAAAAACATCACCTGCTAGAGCAAGCTCAAGTCGGCTTCAGACCCACAAAAGGAACGGAAACAGCACTACTATCCATCTGGGACGACCTAAAAACAAACGCAGACTCAACACAACCTCAGCAATTATTCTGCTCGACCGCTCTGCAGCCTTCGACGCAGTTAGCCATGATACCCTAACCAAAAGACCAGAAGACATAGGCATAACAGACAAAGCACTACGCTGGACTAAATAATTCCTAGCAGACGGAATAGAAACCATATGGATTAAACCCTTCAAATCCACCCCACGAGTTAACGACTGCGGAGTACCACAACGATCCTCACTATCACCACTGTACTTCAACATCTGCCAGACCCCAGTTATCAGAATCTTCAAGAAATACAACATTAGGGTGGCGTGGCCGACGGGCATGCGATGAAGACGTGATTCCTCATCGCTCCCGGGCCGCCACCCTAATCCTGCGTCTTCCTGCTTCTAAAATTACTTTGGAAATACCCAATTATGCCTCAGCGAAGCGCGAAATACTGCTGCAGTAAACCGCAGCACAGCAGACCATAAACGGTGTGTATTTCCAAAGTTACGGCGACCGAAAAATAGAGACAACCCGCGAAAAGAACATCCAAGATGGCCGCTGGGGACATGGAATAGACGGAGAGGGCAGCGACTCAGTGAGAGTACCAGCCCAAGCAGAGAGGAGACTGTCCCTGGTTGCGCTGACAGCGTGGAAGCAAATAACAGAATGTGCATTGGCCCCCACATGACAGAATCAAGGAGTTTTTGTGTGTGCAGGCGGAGCTGGTCCGCGCCTGCCGTCCCCACGCGGCGAGGGGGGGAGACCTGAGGCATCTGGGGCGTCCGGGTGACATCTGCAGCCCCGAGACCCAGGGTGCGCGCTGCCTCCTGCTCCGTGCGGTCGCCCATCCCTGTGTGCCACAACAAGCGAAAGACAAGAACACAGCCTCTTCTCCCCCCCTGCGAGAAACCAACGGGGAGCTCAAACGAACCTGCAACCAACCGACAAGACCCGTGGGGCGGGCGCGGGTGCTCCGCGTAGAGCGCCTGCTGGTTCTTCCCCAACGCAGCAACATCACGCCTTGGAGCTGCGGAGACGCACCACCAAAACAGCGGTAAGGGGGGAGGGGGTGACGGGGAGCGGCGGCCGCAGGTGCGGGTCCCTGCCCGCTCTCCAGCCACACCAACACAACCACAAAGACCCGACGGACACCAGATGCCCCTGCTTCAGCACAACATGAACCATGCCGGCATGATACGAACTGGACACAGAGGCTCCATAGCAGCACGGATACGCAGACACCCCTCCTGGGCCGAAACACACCACACAGGAGAAGAGGATATAATATTAGCAGGGCCAAATGGAAGCAACCCCTTAAGACACTGTAACTGCAACATTGAGGCATCACTATAAGGGCGAGATATCCATAGCGGGACCAGTAGCCCGCTGCGACAAACCCACGGGGTGCTGGCATACGCAACCCAAGGAGGCCAGACTATAATACCTGCAAAGCACCACACAAACCACACAGAAACCCTGCAGATACCCGAGTGTGCTGGACAGTGGGATAACACACACAGAAGCCGCCATCACCTGATAAAACCCACACTGTGTGTAACTAACAGCAGTAAACAACATCATCACTCACCCCCCAATGCATGTGCCAAGTTCCCACAGCCTGGATACCACGTCGCATAGGGGCTGCCCGACAACCAGGTGTCTCGGTGGGTCCTGTTACAGTAAATAACTGATAAGCTACAGGAGGAGAGAACACTCTGAGGTGGGAAACGAGCAGGACAGAATGATGTAAGCAGTGGAAGCATACATAACAAGCTCCAAAGTAACGAATACGGCTGCATATGCGGTACTGTGAACTACAGATACTCCTATCGAAAGTAGTAACAATAAAGCAGGACCCCACAGCACTACCCCTCATTAGACTCAACGATCCAGAAGAACAAAAAACCCAAGACTCTGAAACGCACCTGTACCAATACTGTCAGACCCCCTTCCCCCAAGATGAAAGAAACCCCCATATCGCCACGACACCGGACCAACATGGGGAAGGACAAACCGAGGAAAACCTCCACACAAAGCAGAATAGAACAATATGCAACAACACTTATGTCCCGCTCACCGGAGCGACCGGCATCAATTGAACCTGACAACATGGAGGACGATATCTTCCTCAGAGACGTGATGGGTGCCATTGCCAGCTCCAGAACATCAATGGAGAGGAAGATGGACAGTATTGGCGCCGACGTGTCACTACTGAGACACGACCTCCAGAAATTGATCTTGCGCACCGGAGAGGCCGAGGCACGCATCTCGGAAGAAGAGGACAGCCTGCGGGGGGTCAACAGACACATGTACGGCATGGTATATTGCATCAAAATCCTGGAAGCAAGAGCAGATGAGAGTGAAGGGAGATCCAGGCGCAACAACATCTGCATACTTGGCCTCCCTGAAAAGACAGAAGGGGCAAGCATGGAGCTATTCCTCGAGGAGTGGCTCACAGACACATGATGCGAAATCCTTCTCCAAATTCTTCTCCATTGAGCGGGCACATCGTATACCAACCGGTAAAGTCATGAAAGGGGCGCCACCGCGCGCAATCATTGCAGAATTCCAGAACTACAAGGATAGGGACGCCGTACTACAGATTGCAAGATCGAAAGGGCACATCGCCTACAACGGATCTAAAATCGCTTTCTTCCCTGATTTCACCAGGGAGGTGCAAAAAGTGCACCAAGCCTTTGACCCACTCAAAAAAGTCTACAAGCACTGGGAACTAAATATGGCCTGATCATCCCTGCCCAAGTCAAAATATTCGATAATGGAACCACAGTGCATTTCACAGACCCGAAAGAAGCGTGGAACTGGGCGAGGAGACACATAGCAGGCGATTGGAGTACTAAAAAGAAAACAGGGGGTGAACGTAACAGGCCACACCCAGAGAGAGCACCAGAAAACAGACCCCAGCAACAACAAAAGGAAATGCCACCACAAGGAAATTAATAACAATAAACAGATAACAACCGAAACCAACACAATTGCTGAAAGCTGAAATGTAACAGAGCCTCTGCTCCAAACAGAAACATAAAACCACAAAGTACACAATGGCTGGCGGCCACACCAGAGCTGCCCCCCCCCCCCGACAAGGAAGCAACCACATAGTAGTTAACTAGTTCTGTTCAAAGTTTAAGTTATGAAGGGGCGACAGATGCTTCAGTTGGGGGCGAAGTATGCGGAGGGGGGATACAGGTTCAGAAGATGGAAAAGCTCAACGGAATGTTGAAGCATACGCAAAATAGGAGCTAAACAAACACTAGTCATTGCTCCCTGCCACAAGACAGGGGGCAACGCCTCTACCCCAGGAGGCTTCAATGTCACCCAGAACCACGAGTGCTGACGTACCTCTGCGAGATAACAAGACCCGAACCCTAAAGCTTCTCACCTGGAACGTGAATGGCTTAGGAAACAGCCTGAAAAGACGACTGGTACGACAATTCCTGAATAGACATGGCCCAGACATAGTCTTCCTAACAGAGACTCACCTAGCAGGTACAACCAATGCACTATTCAATCATTCCAACTATCGCACAGCAACACAATCAGGCTTTACGATGGGAGCCAGAGGAGTACTGATACTAGTACATAAAAGACTGCCACTCACCCTCACGAAATCAATACAGGATACCGGGGGCAAATTCACGTGCGCCACAGGCACGCTCTGGAATAAAACAATATCCCTATAGGTGATCTACACCCCGCCTGCACTACAATCCATGCTAATTGAGGATATAACACCTTTGTTGACCGATAATGCCTCTGATTTCCTGATCCTTGTAGGTGATTTTAACAACGTCATGAGTAATACACAGGATCGCACACACCTACGTAGCAGAGACCCCAACCGCCGAACCAACCTGGCCACATTTGTGGAAGCATTTGGTATCAGAGACGTGTGGTGAGACCTACATCCTGAAGAACAGCAATACTCCTATCACTCTGGGGTACATGCATCATTATCACGCTTAGATTACTTCTTTGTACCAGCAGCAATAATACACACAGCAACACAAGCGGAATACTTTCCAAGAGGCATCTCGGATCACTCCCCCCCTACTCATGTCGTTTACGACACGCAAACCAACCCCTCCCCCCCCCCACCGGTATGGAGATTGAACAGCTATCATCTGGGCTCCCCTGAACTAATAGAACACCTACAAAATGCAAGCACGACATATTTTGAACTAAATGAAGGATCGGTAAGACTGTCCCATTACACTATGGGAAGCCTACAAACCGGTGATACGAGGGGAAATCATTTCCTGGACTGCAGCACAAAAGAAAAAACATCTAGAATCAGTGAGAGAGGCAGAGGCAAATGTAAAACAAGCAGACGAAACACACCTAACCCAAGACTGCGCTAACACGAACAGAGCCCTAGTTCTGGCCCAGAAAAAACTGCAAAACATCGCACTGGACAACGCAAAACAGGCACATGCAGCAGTGAAAGCCAGAGTCTATGAAACAGGTGACAAGGCGGGGAAGTTGCTTGCCTGGCTCGAACGGAGAGACAAGGGGCACAACCAAGTAAGAGCAATCACATCCCAACAATCAGAACCACGTCTGACGGATCCAGAGATAGCAGAAGAGTTTGCAAGTTACTACGAGGAGCTATCTAGGGCACCCGGGTTTCCTCCTGAAATCTCTATGCTGGAGGAGATTCCCCCCCCTCCCTAAACGCCAAACAAATTGCTACCTTAGAAAAGGAAATCACGGAAGATGAGATCATAGCAGCCATGATGCAGCTCCAATCCGGAAAGACACCCGGACCGAATGGCTTTCCCATAGAAACTTGGAAAAAGATAGGAGGTAACCAATTGGCCCCCCACCTGTTCAAAATGTACCAACAGGCCCGAACCACAGGCTGCCTGCCAGCGGACCTAAGAAAGGCTACAATAATTGTAATACTCAAAGCAAACAAACCCCCAGACAAGTGTAGCTCGTACAGACCGATCTCCCTTAATAACACAGAGGCGAAGATACTGGCCAAATTATTAGCAACACGCCTACAGCAGGTCATATTATCTTTGATTCACCCAGACCAATGTGGTTTCATGCCTGGTAGATCTACAAGAATGAACATTCTGAGAATACATTTAGCAATTGAACATGCCCAGACCCTGAATATTCCCCTAGGAGTCCTCACAATAGACTTTGAAAAGGCATTTGATTCTATCCACTGGGAGGCACTCTGGGAGATCAGGCGTAAAATGAGGTTCCGAAAGCAATTCCTATCCTGGGTCCAACTACTGTACTACGCACCAATGGCCGAAGTCAGGGTGAATGGCTAGACGTCTCGATCCTTCGCCTTGGGAAAAGGGACGCGGCAAGGCTGCCCTCTATCGGCCCTCCTCTTTGCACTAACCATGGAACCATTGGCTCCGCTGCTAAGAGATACACCCACATGGAGAGGCATCCCAGGGGGGCCAGACTGGGAAGACAAAGTTTCACTATACGCAGATGACGTATTGATATATATGCGAGACCCCAAGGTGATATGTGCGGTAGTGACACAGTTACTCCAAAAATACGGGGCCTTTAGTGGCCTAAAAGTGAATTGGTCAAAATCCACATTATTGGCATTAAACCAACTAGGCATGGAAGCTCCAGAGCCCTGCCCATATAAAAACCCCTGACCACTTTCAGTACCTGGATATTAATATCACAAGAAACCTCCATTTTACATGCCCAATAACTTATAACCCATTACAGACCGTTTTGTGGGAGATGTGCAACATTGGATGTCTCTACCACTGACCCTGTTGGGCCGAGCTGACTGTTCAAAATGCTAACACTCCCTCGTTACCTATACATACTCCAGAATGCCCCACTGCACATACCTGGGAAGACGTTCCAAAAAATAGACTGCACACCCAGAAAACTTCTATGGGGAGGTGGACGCCTGAGAATAGCCCTCCAAACACTGCAAAGATAGATATGGGAAGGCAGCATTGGCTTGCCAAGGCTACAGTCATACTACTGGGCCAGCCAAATGTCGGTAATAAATGATGCACAGCATGCAGAAGCCACGCTGCCGCACGTACGAGCATCACCCCCCATGGAGCTATATGCTGCAACACCCAGAATAATCCCAAGCAAAATGGCATCACAGACACCTTGTATCTGGAGGGAATCGCACGCCTTTATTGGTTGGGAAGACAAGGTCACACCAATACAGCCACTATGGAACAATAGGAACCTCCCTGAGGTAGCCAAATTGCCGGAATGGCCTACATGGGTGAGATGTGGTATAAGCAAAGTAGAAGATATCACAGTCAATGGTACTATTAGACCCTATGAAGAACTGATCCAGTCCTTTAACCTTCGAGGCGGAAAGATACCATTATACACAGCTCCGCCATGCACTACAACAGCATCTCCCTGCCCTCTCTAACATGTCAGATAGTACTCCACTGGAACGAAACGTAATCACAGATCGCATTCAGGCAAAAGTCACCACAGTGATGTACAATGTTATTACCTCCTTTGCCACACCAGAACTGACACGGCTCAAGACAAAATGGGAAGATGAGGTTGGGGAAATCATACCAGAAGACTGGGTCCAGATCCTAATGTACCCCCGGGAAATTGCCATATCAACTAGACTACGGCTAGTCCAACTAAAAATATTACACAGGATCTACTACCCGAGAGTGGCCCTATATCGCTGGGGTAAAATAACAGAACCCAACTGTTTACGTTGTCGCGGAGAGAAGGGAACCCTCTTTCACATATTATGGGAATGCCCAAATATCAGTCATTACTGGCAACAGTGCTCAGACATTCTTACAAGGGTCCTACAACAGACAATCCCCAGAGACCCTAAGCTACTGCTACTAGGAGTAGACAACGAGATAGACCCGTCAAGATATGAAAAGCTATGCTTCATGACTGCAACAGCAAAAATCAAAAGGAATATAGCCCAACTCTGGGGAGCAGCAGAATCGCCACAGGTAGACCAATGGATCACTGATGTGCAACTCTGCATTGCCATTGAAAGGAGAGTGTATAAAGCCAGGGGATGTCCCGAAAAAGCGGCAACGATGGGAAGACACGATATGAACTTTTAAATCTCAAGATCTCAACAACATAGGCTGTGGGATATGAACACTGCAGTGGAGAACTCACCATAAAATATACTATGTAACGTATGCTATCTGTATGAGCATCTATTCCATCGAACGTTATTGTTGTTGTTAATGTGATCTGGCCCGGTAAGGACCAGCAGTTGTATGTTATAAAAACCAATATAATATGGTATTAAAAAAAAAAAGAAATACATTACATGCTACAACTACGCAGATGATACTCAAATCATCTACAAAATCAAAGACACCCAAACAGATCATTCAAACATAACCGACTGTCTAATAGAAGTCATCAACTGGATGAATGCCAACAACCTGAAAAAAACCAAGGAAAAACAGAAATCATGATCGTATCCAAAGACCAAGAGAATTAAACTGCCATCCCGTGGCCAACAGAAACGGGAACCGCACCATCATCATCTAAGGTAGTAACAAATCTGGGAGTCCTGATGGACAACACCCAAACCTTAGAACCACAAAGAAATGCAACAGTCAAGAAATGTTTCTTCCTCCTCCACACGGCAAGAAGAATCCTACCTTTCCTCTCCTTCACACACAAAACACTCACTATCGTCGCCCTCATGATGTCAAGAATCGACTATGCAAACAGCCTCTATCTCGGAATACCAGAATACCTCCTGAAGAAACAATAACGTATCCAAACTACAGCAGCCAGACTACTCCTCAAACTATCCAGAAAAGACCACATCACCTCTGCCCTACAAACACTACACTGACTCCCAGTAAAACATTGCATCACCTTCAAAACAATGTGCATAACGCACAGGGCAATCTGTGGACAAGGAGCAGAATTCCTACAAAAGAAAATAATCTACAAGCCAACGAGACCCCTCAGGCCAAGCAACAAAGTCCGCCTGGAAATAAACCATACATTAAGAAAAAACTTGGAGGCACTGTCTTCTACCACCTGGAACAACATCCCAAAAGAAATACACCAAAGATCATCTACAATTCAGAAAATTACAGACTCAAACTGAAAAACTGAAAACCGAAACAACAGAAAGGTAAAAGAATGACTAAACCGGAAAGGACACTGACAAGCTCCCAGAACCGACTGGCACCCAAGGCACCTGGACGGGTGATGCCGGGAAGAGTGGAACACAGGCGACACCCACGGAGACGGAGTCAACAACCCCAGCTAATCCCATCCAACATCTTCATCCACCCCTTAACTGCTACTAGGTACCACCATGTTGTGGAATTGTCGAGATATTATCAATCACCACACTAACTGAGTTGTGGACACTGGCAGGTACACTGGTCATATAAGTGGGAGGGAAGAACATTGTGGTGTTGTTAGGGAGGCTGGTGGAGATGGCAGCGAGATGTGAAAGGGACCTGGAATGCAGGACGGGCCCAGACTTAACCAGAGGCACTGGGTGCCCCTGCACCTCATCTGGAGAGATTATACAAGCCAACTCGTCAATTCAGGATAGAGATGCCAACTAACCAATTCCACTAACAATTTCCTCCTCTGCATACACCTCTCAAACTCCAAACCAAACACAACCACAAACCTACAGCACAAAGAAAGTGCACAAACTTCACTACACTGCAACAACAAAACAAAAAACACAGACTCGCACAACAGTACACGACGACTACCGGCCGCAAACACCCCAGACATAGCCAATGGACCCAACAGGCTGAGGCCGCCAACAGCACATCACTGCACTCTTGCACTTTTCGAGCATCCTCCCACTAACTCACCCTCCCTCACTCTTTCAGAGCCGCCAGGGTACCACTCCGGTGGTGGGAGTGTACGGTACAAATGACCTTTAACATTAACATAAGCCTGGCTGCTCAGCTCGCTAACAAAAACTGTGTAGTACAGACTTATACCAAAGGTTGGTTTGGCTTACACCTGTAGTCCTAATTGTATGTGGTGGTCCCAGAGGGTACCGCTTGCAATTCTGCCTAACACTGGTGGTATAACTGTTACATTGAGAGTGCTGCTCTTACTTTGGTTCAAATAACCTTCACAAGATTAAGCAACACTAGAAAAGCAATTGTTTTATAATGCCAGATATGGATAACTTCAAACAGGAAGCCCTGATCATTCTAACAGTAGATCAACTGAAAGATATGTGTACGGTCAGGTCTCTCTCTGTTAAAGGCAAGAAAAATGAATTGATTGAAAAACTGTTGAATCATCAAAGACTGCGGGGAAAGAGTTATAACCCCTACACCCCCAGCAAATGTGGATAGTGTTGATGAGGAGGATAATGATTCAGAGTCTAGCCCTAATGTTATTGAGGAGCCAGAAGAGTCAGAGGAGTCTCAGGATGTGAGCCCCACTGCACCTCTACTTGCTCTCGGCCCTCAACCTATAGCCACACGGACCCTACCAGGTCCAGTACTGAGTCCAGAATGTGTCTCTCTTGAAAAGATGAGACTTGAGTTAGAGTTCAAAAGGCTCCAAATGCAAACTGAAATTAAACATCAAGAAATCTAACTCAGAGAAATGGAAATGCATGAATGCTCTTGAAATGAGGAAATTGTCTCTTGAAAATGGTTCTATCCCAGAGTCCTCTATGTCTTCCAGTCCTAAGAGATCTTGCATGCCTAAAGAAGCTGCGAGTATGTATGAGGTGAGACTTGATATTTTGGATTGGTTGGCTGCTTTTGAGTATAACTATGGGATTCATGTTTTCACAGGGAATCAGTTGATTCCTTGGCTTTTGTCTAGGCTCCTTCAGGTTGCAACTGATGCTGTAATGGAGGTGGGGGAACTTGAAAGATTGGAGTATGAAAACGTGAATCTAGCTTTGATAGCTAGATTTGGGAAAACTCAATCCCAGTAGATTAAGAGGTTTAGGAACCTCAAAAAGCATGATGGTACCCCTTGGGCTACCTGGGTGTGTGAATGTTTGAAGAACCTAGATGGTTGGATGAAGGGTTACAGAGGTAACACTTTTAAAAGAATGAGAAATCTATTTTTGTTAGAATCTATTTTTGATGCCTGCTCTCCTGAGCTGAGACAGCACTTGGCTGACTCTAAGGAAATTGATCCAAAGAAGTTAGCAAAGGCTGCTAACTTGTGGGTTGCCAACAGGGCTACTCACAAGGATTCTGGGGAACTCAGAAGAAGGATGATGGGAAGCAGCAAAAGAAAGATGGCAAACAGAATTCTAATGCCTCCAGTCCAAAAGAGGGCCCCAAACAGAAGAAAGGTAAGCCACATGGGAAACCGAATCAGGCTAGTGAAACATCTGGTGCCAAACCAGAGGGAGGTCAGTAGAAATCCCCATTTGTCAAAACATTTGGAAAATGTTATGCTTGTGGGTCTACTGACCATGTGAGAGGAGATCCCATATGCAAGGGTAAACCTTCAGGGATCCACACTGTCTCCTTAGCCTTTTCCTCAGAGGGAGAAGTACAAATGGCAAGTGGAAACTTTCAATTACTGGCTGAAGACCCCATTGGATTCTCTGCCAGTGTTTCTTTCGTGTCCATAAGTCTGTGGTAACAGAATAATTTAGATGTCTATAATTTAATTCCAGATAACACAAAAGAATATTATAAGGACAGTGTACTTGTGAATGGTCAGGAGACCCCTGCCATTAGAGACACTGGGGCCAGCATTACAGTGGTGGGTGAATCTTTTTACAAACCTGAGGATGTTGCTAAGGCACCCAAAGGCCTCACCAAGTTTGCTGTAAACCCTGTCCAAATGCTTCCTAGACTACCAGCTCTCATCCAGTGCAACAACATGACTGTCAAGATACCCGTTAGTGTACAAAGTGAGGTGCCTGGGAGAGTCCTGTTGGGGAATAACTTAAAAGTCTTGGAGTTGTATCAAGCACCTCCAGGCCTCCCAGTAAAAGGAACCAGGAGCATACAAGGACGACAGAGAGAGTACCTTAATTGACTCTCTAGTGGATGTTACAGAGAAATCTATAACACCAAGTCCACAGGAGTTATTGACTGCTATTTCTAAGAAGAATGAGAAAAAGGGGAAACCCAAGATCTCAAAGAAAAAGCAAGAAAGCACTCCAGTGCTACCAGCAAGGACATCACAGAGAGGACTGTCCAAAGTCACACCTGTGACTACTCCGCCAGCTGAGGCTGAGTGTGAGAAACAACCACGAACGGTTGAATCAGCTGCTGAGGATTCAGAGCTGGAAGAAGACCTTCCCCCTGTTGGAGATCTGGATCCTAAAGACCATCCTGAGCTGCATGCTTTACTGGCAGAAGGTGGCCCCTGCAGGGCGGACTTCAGCAGAGGTCAAAGAGTGTCCTACTCTTGAAGGGCATCGCCAAAAGCCAGCTTCCCAGCTAGACGGGCAAGGACCAGAGAAGCATAGGTTGCACTAGGAAGATGGCCTCTTCTACAGTGAACCAACTGAGTCTATCCCAGGGGACTACAGAAGACTTGTAGTGCCTCTAGAGACAAGACGCCAGTTCCTACAGTTAGCCCATGAGATTCCTTTGGCTGGTCACTTGAGCTTCAAGAAGACCAATGAAAGGCTTTCTCTGTATTTCTACTGGCCAAAGTTGGGGTCTGATGTAGATACATTCTGTAGGAGCTGTCACACTTGTCAGACATCTGGCAAGAGTGGAGCCAAGAATGTGACACCTTTGGTGCCTCTCCCAGTGGTGGGAGTTACTTTTGAGAGGGTATGAATCAACACTGTTGGTCCCTTACACCCTCCAGTCTCTTCAGGCAACCAATTTATATTGGTTGTAGTAGACCATGCTACTAGGTATCCCGAAGCTATACCTATGATGACCTATGAGGACTGTCACCGCTCAGGCTGTTGCTAAGGCCCTACTTGGTATTTTTACCAGGGTAGGTTTTCCTAAGGAAGTCATCTCTAACAGGGGATCAAATTTTATGTCCCACTACATGCAGTCCATGTGGAAAAACTGTGGAGTGGTTTAACCGTACTATGAAGAGCATCATAGGTGCTTTAGAAGAACCCCCTACTGCCATACATTCTCTTTGTTTATAGGGAAGTCCCCCAGGAGAGAGTTGGATTTAGTCCCTTCCAGCTTCTCTATGGTCATCCAGTTAGAGGTCCATATGCCCCAATTAAGGAGGGGTTGGAGAGTGCTCCTTCTCCCAAGCCAGTGAGAATCACTGACTGTGTGCTTGGTCTCCGGAGGAGAATGATACACATGATGACAGAAGTATCTGATAACTTAAAAGCAGGTCAGGCACTAGTGAAGCATTGGCATGACCAGGAGGCAAACATGGTTGAGTTTACTCAAGACCAGCAAGTTTTAGTTATGGTACCTACAAGGCAGAGTGCCTTACAGGACAAATGGATTGGACCCTTTAAGCTTGTGGGAAAACTTGGAAAGGTCAATTATCTGGTGGACTTAGGCAATCCTAAGGAGTCTCCCAAGGCCTTTCACACCCCGTCTAAAAGCCTATGGCCCTCATTACGACCCTGGCGGATTTTTTCCGCCATCGGCGGACTTTTCCGCCATGGCGCAAAGTCCCTTTACGCCATGGCGGATGGCGGACTTACCGCCCCATTCCGAGGTCGGCGGGGCGGTAAGTCCCCATTGACCCATTTACCCTTCCCCATTCCCATTTCGGCCCCATAGGGTATAATGGGAGTGGGGAAGGAGTTAATTACGCCACCGTAAATTACGGTGGCGTAATTAACACCAAGGTCCCAGAGCGCCATGGATTTTTCCGCCCGCAAAAAGCGGGCGGAAAAATGACCATGGCGCTCCGGGAACTCGTAGTTGGCGGTAAGGGGTCGGCGCAGCTAACGCTGGCGCAGACCCCTTAGCGCCAGGGTCGTAATGAGGGCCTATGTCTCAAGACCACAAGTGGGAGCTTTGCTTCTAGCTTCAGCTCAAGAGAAGGAAGAGAGTGAACCTCTACCTGATCTCCTCAGAGGAAAACCTTTAGATGAGAAAATAGATCTCTCTTCTAATCTGACACTGGAACAACAGGAGGAGTGCACGTTTTTGTTAAATCAGTTTGCCTCCCTGTTTTCACTATCACCAGGCTTGACCTCTTGGGGCCAGCATGATATTCTCACTGGTGACTGTTTACCTGTTAAAAGCAGAGGTTACAGGATGTCAGATCATGTAAGAACCTACATAAAGGAAGAGGTCAACAAGATGCTTGATCTCGGGGTAATCGATCCCTCTACCAGTCCATGGTCTAGCCCAGTTGTACTAGTGCCAAAAGCAGGATCCAAGGAGTTGAGATTCTGTGTGGACTATAGAGCTCTAAATGGAGTCACAAAAACTGATGCCCATCCTTTACATAGAACAAACTTGGATCAGCCGAGTACCTCAGAACATTTGACCTAACGTCAGGCTATTGGCAAATAGCTCTGACAGACCATGCCAAGGAGAAAACTGCATTTTCAACCCCAGCAGGCCTCAACCAGTTTAAGGTAATGCATTTTGGATTAAAGAGCGCGCCTGCAACATTCCAAAGGATGGTTAATCAAGTTCTGAATGGGATGGATGACTTTTGCATGGCATACTTGGATGACATTGCAGTGTTCAGCCCTACTTGGAAAGAACATGTTGACTACTATGATATGTTTTGCAGGCTCTCGAGCAGGCCCATCTGACCATCAAGGCAAGTAAATGTCAAATTGGTCAGAGCAAAGTGGTCTACCTTGGACATGAGGTAGGAGGAGGTGAAATAAGGCCATTGCCTAGCAAAGTACAAGCTGTACATGAATGGGCCAACCCTACTACTCAAACCCAAGTGAGAGCCTTCTTAGGTCTCACTGGTTATTATAGGAACTTCATAGAGAACTATGGGTCCATAGCTTCTCCCTTGAATGTGGTCTCCTCACCCAAATTTCCTAAGAAGGTCAGGTGGAATGAGGAGTGCGCCAAGGCATTTGAAGGACTTAAGAAAGCCCTTTGTCAAGCTCCAGTCTTAAGAGCTCCTGACTACAGCCAAACCTTCATCGTGCCAACAGATGCTTCCAATACAGGTATAGGTGCAGTTCTGAGTCAGACGGATGAGAAAGGTAGGGAGCACCCCATCTGCTTCATCAGCAGAACGCTGAAGGGACCAGAAACAAGGTGGGCAAGCATTGAAAGAGAATGTTTTGCTATTGTGTGGTCACTGAAGAAGTTAAGACCATACTTGTATGGATGTACTTTTGTGATTCAGACTGACCACCAACTCTTGAGATGGTTTATGCAGATGAAGAAGGAAAATCTTAAATTGTTAAGATGGTCAATCAGCCTACAGGGGTTTGATTTTACCACTGAACACAAGTCAGGGTATAATCACCAAAATGCTGATGGTCTCTCCAGAATGTTTGACCGACTGGAGTAAGGACATACATCCAGGTGTGGATTAAATCCTCCTGTCCCTTAGTCTGGGGGGACGAGTGTTAGGGTGAATTCTCATAAATGTGCTAATTCCCTTCATCTTAGAGACCCCCAGCAATGTTGCGGGATTTTGAGGACTTGATTTGTTTACCTGGAAAGAGTACAAGTCTTTTTTCCCACTCTTTCATGTATTTTGATGTGTGTTTTACTCTTGTGTTCTTTGATTATGGAGTTTTAGATAACTCCATAGGCATCTGTTCATGTGTGTTACACAGCACCCTTAGTGCAGTGACACAGGGATGTCTTTCTAGACTTCCAAAAGGTTTAAATACCTTCTCTGGGATAAACTACTGTTTCCCAGAGAATGTAAAGTTAAACTGACTTTACCCGGTGAAGCCCTGCTGCAGTGATGTTACGCTGACCTGGTATCCATGGGGACGCCACTCAGCCCTGGTTGGATGACTTGCACCTCAAACCCTCTCCCCGATCCCTTGGTAATGTCTCAGATGAAGGTGAGGCCTGAAATACAGGAGAACTGGGTTCAAGACTTGACTGTCTCCTGTAGGGCGTCTTCCCATCTCCCTTGGATTTGAAACCTCCCCCGGGGCCTTCTTCTCACCTTCATTCTTTATGAGGTACGTTCTCCGTCCTGCTCCTTGTGGCAGGGGTGCGTAGTTGAGGAGGGCGTGCAGCGACCAAGTTGCTTCACTGGTGCAAGCCCTGTTGGAGTCCAGGCCTGCTGCGACTCTGTTTTGACAAGGTAGGTTTGCTGCTTTACAGTCTTTGTATTTCGTTCTTTCTTTCTTGTCCTTCTTCATTTAAAGAATAATGTCTGTTTTTTCTCTTCCCCTTACGTATGGAAAGATGTTTTGGCGTTGTCGTGCAGATTGGTGATGAGCACGAGCCAGCAAGTGAAGGCGCGATGAGCGCAATGCTGTCCGGTGAGTAATGCGCGGTGCACAGCACCGTTTTGTCCTTTTTTTGCTAACCTGTGTTTTTCTCCCTTCTTCGCAGGCCGCTGTGTTCCTCAACGAGCGATGTGAGGTTCCTCAAATAATGCTGACGACTTTAACCAGGTAAGGATCTTGTGGCTTTCGTCATTCGGGAGGTTGTTGTATTCAGAAGACATGCAGCGCCGGAATGATAGAGTTCGCTGGGTCGAGTATCTTCAGGTAAGCAGGATCTGCTGCCGGCGATGAGTCAAAGACAGGAGGCTACTCACAGGTAAGATCTTGTTAACAATGTTCTCTTTCTCTTCAGGTTCGTGGTGTCAGGATAAGCGGGCATCAAGGAACACTGGAGACCCGATCTAGACACGGTGAGCTTCACGCTGCAAACAGCAGAATGACGCGAAGCGTGATCTGCTGTTTGGGTGTGGTTTAAATAGTCTCAGGTAAAGTAGTCTAGTAAAAAGTACCAAGGCCCAGCCACACCCTAAACACTATACCGCATAGCTCAGTTCTTTGCACCTGAGCTATGTGAGTGCCACGTTAGCTGAAGTCCCTGAATAAAGTAGTCCCATGTAAATAGTCCCATCCTAATGTTGGTCTCCATAATGATTATGAGCCTGGCGCCAAAGGCGCCAGGACTGACTCCAAGAGATTCTTGGATGAGGTGCGAAGAGCTTTCAGGCCATAATGGAGGCCTGGAACCTGGCCTTAGCTGGGAGGCTGACTTGCTACTGAGGGTCAGGGCTAAGGGTCATGACAAGTGACTACTTGCCATGTTTGCATCGACAGAGAAGCCCCTGCAAGGACGACTTCTCCATTTGAGTCGGTGGGACCAATCCAACGCTTTGGTGTAAAGCGCTATATAAACTTAATAAATGCAAATACAATCAACTCCAAAGTAAGCCACCTGGACACCCATCTCGGAGCTGGTTGAATTTCCTCAGAATTGCTGCAGGAAACTGTATAGCCAGGGAGAGGGACACCAGATTGTGTGCGTTACTTTTAAGATGGCCTAAAGCTTTTGGATGATCCTCCGGACTCCCACGAAGCAGGACTGAACAAAGCCTGAGCCCCCTCAGCGGAGTGCGGGACCCCAAAAGTGAGGACAGTCAACCTTGACAGCCAGGAACCACGCTTATTGCTATTTGCTGTACAGCAAAGAGCTGAAACACGAAACAGCCACTGAAAGTAAAGTTTGCCGGTTGCCAGTTTTGACAGTGCGGTGCAGTGCAGTGCAGGAGTCCCCCGACGTCCTTCCTCTTGTCCCCACAACTGAGGCCCAGGAACAGCGAGATCTGCAGAGCTGTACAGGAACAGAAGTCACCAGCTGCATCTTTTCTTCTTTGACAAGGTACTGTAAAACAAGTCCAAGAGTACTTACCTCTTACTGTAGAAGTGCTTGTGACTTCCAAGACTCACAAGTCTCATCAGCTTGTGACCCTACATTTGATTCTTCTTTTCATAAGAACTTGTGCAAAGACTTTTCCATTACTTACCAGAAGTTCTTTATCCTATCCAAGACTTTTTCCCATTGACTGTGGCTTAGCCTATTGAATGACTCTTCTAGTGAACTCTAAACGTATCTGCACTGCTTAAGAATATTTGTGCTCTCTTATGTTCTAATAATCTTTGACTTTTACCAACTTTTAAAGAGTATTCTGAATGCCAGCAGTAAGGTATTAATGTCCCCACCACCCTTGTTACTGAAGTCACGTGTGGCTGTAGGTTGTGTCAGTGGGCCATCCCAAAAGGGCCTTGTCTGATTTAGAAACTCAAAGTGTACAATATAGAAGTATATTTGTGTGTTACTATTCTATTGCTCCCTTCTGAAGAAGGCTTTATAACATACTGATAAATAAATTATTAATTGTTCATGCAAGAAACCTTGAGTGTAAGAGTTTATTTGAATACCTGTAACTGTGAATCTTTGTGTAACTCCACTACAGCTCACATTTCCCCTCTTGAGATAAGCGTGGCTGCTCAACACGCTACCAAAACTGTAGTACAAGCTTATACCAAAGGTTGGGTTGCCAATACCTGTAGTCATAGTTGTGTGTAGTGTTCCCAGAGAGTACTGCATTCAAACTTTGACTAACACTGTGGTGAGTTACAGCTTGAGGACCTCGGAATGTATCCAGTAACACTGGTTGAGTCCACCAATCATGACCCATGCACCATTCAAACTTGGTGGGACGGGTGGTGGTTGTCCAATGGGGACAGCCAGACTCCCAGTCTGAACTGGTTTCAGTCAGGCACACTGCAGGACAAGGACCCCCCCCCCCCACTACCTGTCCTGCCAGTCACTCAGAGACCCTTCACAGGCTTTGGAAGCCTGACGAAGACAAAGGGACCAGAGAATCTACCTCCACCCAGAAAGGTAGATGAAGACATCAGAAAGCACAAGCGAGTTATGGGCGAGTGACAGCCTGCAAGGACTGTTTGGCTGTGCTGCGTTGCGTTGGAGATTGCAGCTGAAGAGCCTTTCTTTTTTATTATTTATTTATTTTCTCCATTCATTCAACCCAGTACCGCGTTCAAGCACAGAGGGGGAGCGTGTGCAGCGTGTGCAGAGCCTGTGAGGACTGAGAAGGACTGAGAAGGCACTGTGCCTTTATCATCCAGCCCCCTGTGAGCCCCCGCCTACAGGAAGTGAGGCACAAAGGGAGAAGGTTGGCGCCCTCGCGGCCTAAAGCCCAAGCGAGTTAAGGGCAAGTGACAGCCTATGAGGACTGTTTGGCTGTTTGCTGGGCGCTGGAAGTGAAACACAGTAGAAAGTCAGTCCGGTAATACGGCGCCAGCGCTGGAGCACCTGGGGACCATACAAGGAATCTCGTAATATACATAAGAAGAACAATGGGGCTGAGGACCTCCCCGCCGGTGGATTACTGGAACGCAGGGTTTGTAGCCTGTGCATACTCAATTGGAATAAACCACGTTAAACGCTAAACAGAGAGGACACAGTAAGCACTTGCAAAACAAAAATCTGTAGGTGCTTTAAAAGAGCGGTAGAGAGCTGGGAACTGTTACATCTTTTGTACTAGGGGGCTGGTTTATTAGGGAATCATATCATGAACTACAAATGAAAAGTGATATAGCTCAATAAATAGAAAAGGGGAAGAACATCCCACAAGAAGCGCATATATTGTACGTGAGCCTTGTTAAATACAGAGAAAATTTTGCAAGTGCCCAGTGTGAGCGGGAGACTGCGGGAGACAGCTCCTTGGATCCCGTTCACAGAACTGCACGTGGGCATCATCAAAATTACAGCAAACCAACAGCAATTTCTGCAACTGCCCAATGTGAGCGGAAGACTGCGGGAGACGGCTCCTTTGATCCCGTTCACAGAACTGCAAGCGGGCATTAATAAAACTACAGCAAACCAAAAGCAATTTTTGCAAGTGCCCAGTGTGAGCGGGAGACTGCGGGAGACAGCTCCTTTGATCCCGTTCACAGAACTGCACGCAGGCATCATCAAAATTACAGCAAACCAACAGCAATTTCTGCAAGTGCCCAGTGTGAGCGGGAGTCTGCTGGAGATAGCTCCCTTGAACCCGCTCACCCGATAGACCATAATAGATTATAATATCAATGGTCTAAATTTTCTCCGGTAGAAAAGTTGACTAAACCAGAGTCCGGGTGCGTCTAATGACTGGGAAATCTTACCACTGTAAGAGATCGGTATAGCGTGGGGCGCGCAGGCAGTCAGTTTTACAATTTCAGAAGGAACACCAAACAATAGGGCATCTGAAAACAACCCTCACAAACTGCTGCTAGAGTGGGGACTAGGACACTTACAATGAAATTACGCAGCACCAAAGACTTGGAGAGAGAAGGGGATGGGTCATACCTTGGAGGAAGTCAAGAAATAGACACTTACCAACCTACAACATCAGGAAAATACACATCTTCATACTCCCCAACAAATTCAAGCACAAATACATGCAGAGGAATTACCTAGCCATCCGTTAGATAGCCATAAAGAAAAGAATTTAAGTACTGCAATTACAAACAAATGGAAACAAGCCTTAGAATATAGAATAACAACAAAAAGAATTCAACAGAAAATAGAAAATCATTTTGGTAAAAAACTTCAAAAGTTAGAGTGATGTAGACGGAGAATCACTAATCCTATGGGAAGAACTGAGGCAACCACAAACTCCATCCTCTAGTACGGAAATCCCCTCACCAGTAAATTCGGGGAATAGAACCGATCCATTAAGGGAGAAGGGAAATGTGGAAACACCGGTTCATCAAGACCTACAGTTGTCTGAAAACATAGGATGTGACCTAGAAGAAAAAAGTGACACTGCCTATCAGGATGAGCATAAGATAAGACCAGAATCTAATACAGACACACTGAAAGCCCTAAACTTTGTACTGAGCTCATTGGTTTCAGTCTTCGAAATGTTAAAATTGGAGGTACAAGCACAAAGCAGGACTCTCTTGGAGATGTCAAAGGAAATAGCATTGTGTGATTCAATCTTAGTGGGTTTGGTAACTGCAACCAATACCAACATGACCTTACTGCCCCGGGAATTAAACCTAGAAATGGTAAAACAAGGTCTAGACATTTCATCAATACAGCAAAGTTTGAAGGAAAAAAACCTCATGGAGAAACAAAACAAAGAGCTTCTGGGGGAGGTTATTTCCTTGCTGAAAGGAAATAGAAAAACAACCCAAGAACAAGGTATCACAGAAACTATCCGCGAATACTCATTAGATGATACACCACTACCGGATAAAATGCTGGAAGAATTTCGAAGACTTGCCAACATTGTTGAAGGAGAAATGGAGATTGAAGTGGTGCAAAATATGCAGTCAGACAATGTGAATGAGAAACAAACAGAGCTATCCCATGGATGGCAATATGTCTGCGACCAGACATCAAGAGGCAGGAGAAAAGCAAGGAAACGTGTCGCACGAAGAGAGAGATCAATGACAGTACATCTTAAAAAAAGGAAAAATCAAAAAAAACACCTGAAAGAAAACAAGAACATCGGAAAAAAACAGAAAAAATAATTTCACAGAAAACTCCTAAAACCTCAAGTAACAGCGAGGAAGAGGATACACCAACAAACAATGCGGTTGGTCGACAAACACCTTTGGGGAAAAACAGGATGACACAAGAGAAGGAAAATCAGAAACAAACCAAAAAGAACTTTGAAAGTAATAAAATAGGAAAATGTAAGACATTGGAAGGACTGTAGCAATTACAAAGGCAAGTATTGGTCTGCAAACTGAGAACAAGACAGAGGAAAGCAGTAATTTAAGGACAAAAGTAAAGGAGAGTATGTCAAAACAAATCTGAAATAGAAAAATCTCAAGTAAGGAAAGAACCAAAAGAAGCCCATCAATAAAATGGCAGAATAGAATGGGCTCCAATTTTTTTGAAAAAAGATTTTCTATCTGGCACAAGGAGCAATTGTCCGGTGAACATCGAAATGGCACAAGGGGATCGTAAGCTAAAAATTGCTCCTATCTTTGAAAGGAAAAATCAGAAGATCGCTAAAGAATCAAGTGTTCCTTCATCAAATGAAACTGCCCCCATTACTGCAAATGAAACAGGACTAGACATCATACACAAAGACAATATCCGAAATGGGGCGGGAAAGTCGGTCAAATTGGTTAATCCAGGAAAACAAGAGGATATCTGTTCGATCTCACAGTCTCTATTAAAAGCCAGCGAATGTCTGGATCAATACAACCTGAAAAACCACACCATTCAAAGAGTGTGGCTGAGACTGCACTCTAATACAGGGCACCACAAATCATTGAGGGCAGTAATTTTGAGCTTGATGAAGAAAGTGGAAAATCTTCATAATCAACAGAAGATATAGAATATGTTAAATTCTCAATGTCACAAGATCGTTTTCTGGTGGAATTGGTGTTCACTTCAGAGAATGCAAAAAAAATCATGCTACAAGAGTCAGTGGAGCTAGAATCCTATGGACTGGAAGTCTCGTGCAATGACTCTGAAAAAAAACCCATTAGCAATCAACAGAATGCTCCATCACCAACAAATAAGGGAAGAGAAATCTTAAAGGAACAGAA
This sequence comes from Ambystoma mexicanum, assembly GCF_040938575.1. Taxonomy (NCBI): domain Eukaryota; kingdom Metazoa; phylum Chordata; class Amphibia; order Caudata; family Ambystomatidae; genus Ambystoma; species Ambystoma mexicanum. The sequence continues at coordinate 265,485,232 of NC_090934.1, forward strand.
TCGGACAAAAGAGGGAAGCAAACAGATGGAACTAAAGACAAAGGAAAACACTCTCACACTTCTTCCAGAAATCCTTACGCAAGTACTACAGAAACTAGGATTGGGAACACAGCAACTTTACAAAAGATGACCTAGATGTGTTCAGTTGGAACTCGCAGGGCTCCAGTGCTATAAGAGCAAAAGATACGAGGGCACATCTATTCAATTTGGGTGATGTTTTACTACAAGAAACCTGGTTGGTGAATCAATTGAACATTGAAGGATACCAGCAGCACAAAAATCATTAGGACGACTGTCAGGGGGTTTGCTCATAGCATTGAAGAATCAGATTTTCAAAAATATAGTAGAAATAGGGAAAAATACATTAGGTATTCATGCATGTAGAGCAAATATAAACCTACAAGTGAAACCCTCAATCTGGGTCCTGATAAATATTTACTGGAACCCCGCCAGTTCGAAATTGGACCCTTTTTTGGGAAATTTAGGGCTACTACTGGAAGCAGTGAAAGTGGACTCAGCCACCAGTAACATCATCTTGGCAGGAGATTTTAACACTAACTGTTTACTCTCACAAAAATGTGAGGTGAAAAATTTGAATTCTGGGAAAACAAGTAGGGGTAGAGTGTGGCAGGATTTTATGGAATGTTGGGACCTTAGAATGCTAAACTGTTCACAAGAGAGTGACCAAGGAATATATAAAACATGGCACAGAGGGAAATCATCTTCTGCTATAGACTTTATTTTTGTCGCTAAAAACCTACATGCTTTACCCTCCGTTCTCACTTTAAAACAAGATGGGGGCAGTGATCACTCCAGAATCGAGTTAACATTCCAAAACATTCTAGGAATAAGAACAGAAAGAGAAACCCAGAACCTAGAAGGTAAAAATGGGAAAATTAGAGTCAGGAAATCTAAGAATGGGGGACTTAAGCTTAATAGGCAGCTAAAAGAGGTCCCCAAATCAATCTGGAAACCGGAATGTGGTCCGACAAGATTTAATACATTTATTTGGGGAACACTAGCACCTGAAGACCTAGCAGGGAGGGAGAACCAAAAACATCTCCATGCCTTTGATGAAAAAACACAAAGGAGAAAAAGAGCATAGAAAAGCACTGCGAGAAATCAAAAAAATAGGGTACCCGGCAGATCAATTGAAAATAGAATTAAAAAAAGAAAATAATCAATTATAAATCATGGTCAATTTCACAAAAGGAAATCCGGATGCAAATAGACAGGGAACATGTCCTCAAAATATTAAGAGAAAACAACAGTAAACACTTTTGGGAAGCAATAAGTCAATTTAAGGGGGAAACAGTTAACTCACTCTGTAACTTGGTTCCTGAGAAAGATTGGGTTGATTACCTCACAGAGACTTACAAAAGTCAGAGTACCTGTCTCTTTACGACCATACCAGATATGCCTTGGGAACTTAATATCAAAGAAGAAGAAATCTATGAAATTATAATCAACTCCTCAACATCTAAAGCCTCAGGACTAAGTGGTCTGACATATCAGACACTGAAAGGAGAACCGAAATTATGGTCAAAATTACTATCTTGTCTCTTCAGGGAAATCCTTAAAAAACGGGCATTTCCAACTTCTTCGAAAACAGCATTGATAATACCCTTTTTTTTAAAAAAGGTGATCGTCAGGCAGCAGCGAATTATAGGCCAATAGCACTGCTCGACATTGAAAGTAACATTTTTATGAGACTTTTATTAAACCATGTCTTGAAATGGGTAGAAGAGTTAGAGATTCTATCACGTTTACAAACAGGATTTCGGAAGGGACATTCAACATCGGTAAATGGCTTAATTTTGAACATCTTGAATGAACAAACAGGGAATAAAAAATCTCCTCCACTGTATAGAGCATGGATCGATTTATCGAGTGCATTTGATCAGGTTGAACGAGCACTACTTTGGCAAAAATTAAGAAAGTGGGGAATGCCGGAAACACTACTATCATTCTTGGTAGAATTGCATAGAGCCACAAACTTAAGAGTTAGACCAGATGAAATGGGTCATTTGTCAAAACTTGTAGAGGTAAACACAGGGGTTAGACAAGGGTACCTAGGAGCACCCCTTTTCTTTAATCTGTTCTTGGCAGATCTCGGAATGTTTCTAGAGTCATCTGCGTTGGCCAGTCCGACCTGGGAGAAATCTGTTGGCTGGCCTACGCAGATGACATAGTACTCCTCGATAGAACACCAATTGCTTTGCAACGTCTGTTAACAAGACTTAATGAGTATGTTGAAATAAACAGACTAACAATTAACCCTACCAAGTCAAACATTCTAATCTTCAAACACCCATTGACAAAAATTAAATATAAGAGTTGGAAATTGGGAGGCCAATGTATCAGAGTTGTAGAAGTGATAAAATACTTGGGTTACAATACACATGCTAATCCAGCCCAATACAAGACATACTCTGAGGTTATGAATAAGGCAATCCAAGCCGGCTCTCAAATGGTCGAATTGAATGATAAATTCTGCAAATTTTCGATTCTCCCATTGGTAAAATACTACCTAGCAAAAGTAGTACCGGTGTTACTCTACTGACTGGAAGCTAAACCGGGTCTTTGGGTAACAAACTGGGAAACCTTCGAAGGTTGTCTCTGGAAAAGAGCATTGGGCATCCCAAACTGCACTTCTACAAAATGCCTAAGGTTCGAATCGGGCCTAAAATCTTTGAAGACTATGGCAGATTGAAAACTGATTTCCCTGTTTCGAGACATAGCTATGGGTAAAAAAAGTCCCTGTATGGAGATCTCGGGGCTCATAGATCACAGGGTAAATCACCCCTCTTGAATTTACTTGGGGAGAAAGTAATTAAAGCATTGACAAAAATAGATCTTGATGTAGAAACCTTGATCCAAAACCCTCTCCATATAAAAAAAAATTGGAACAGTTGGACTGGATTGAAACAATAGAAACAGTGAGATCGGATCCTGTCCAAAGTGCCTTTTTGAGGGGGCAGAAGAAACTTGGGTGTTTATCGGGCTATTTAATGAAATCCCCTGATAGAAAATAGCGTTCAAATTTCCTCAGATTGAGACTAACTCTAATTCACTGTGGGGCAATTCTAGAGAAACGAAAACCAGGGGTAAAAGCCAAAAAACTGTGCTCCGTTTGCATAAACCCTGCCAAACAAACGTTAAAACATCTGCTCATGGACTGTGAAGGCTCATGGACCTATCGCCTAAATTTATTCCGAAATTTTGTGCGCAGAGAAGAAGATATTATATCAGATTTTTTGTGGGAAAGACTCATCTCTGGCACAAATGCTGCACTATCATCGGCAGCTATACAGGTGTTAATTAACTGTGAAATAGTCATCTAAAACGGTTATTCTGGGAAAACAGATAAACACAATACAGTTTACTGAGACCACAAATGGTAGTGGCAGGGTTTGGCGAAGAAAACTATTACTTTGTTTTGTGAAAGAAATGTGCATATTTTTGTAACGCAAACTCGTCTGCTGTTGTTGAACTGTTTCATTTATTTTTGTAAAGGCTTATTTAGCCAAAACAAATAAAAACACATTTTTAAAAAAAGAAAGCACAAGTCATCTTGTTCAGGGCTTAAAAAAGTATAGCCACCATTTTGGGTAAATGGTGTCTCTTGTGTCCCCTACTGCAGCAGCAAAGACACAGTGCGACAAAAAGTCATGAAAAATGGTACACTGCCGCCAGCCTGAACAGAAAGCTTGTCACAGTAACCAAAGGTTACTGGAGAGTCCAGTAAAGGAATATCTGGCATCCCTGCAGGACGCCACATTGGGTGGGGTGTGCTGATCTCGCAAAATAAAATAGGAGGTAGGAAAAAAAGTATCCCTCTGCCTTGGTAACTAAGTTACTCAGGCGAAGATAAAGAAACAAAGTGGAAGCTCAAGGAGCTGCCAGCAACACTGCACAGAAAGTGGTGCGTGCTGCTTTAGTAAAATGTAAATGCCAGAAAAGTTGGAGGAAAGCATGACTCCAAAACGAAATACCAAAAAGAGAGGTAAAAAGGGTTCCCAAAAGCAGAGTAAAAGAATGAGTGAGTGTGGAAAGGTTCCCACTCACTCAGGAGAACTAGTCAGAAATCCAGTGGTCCAGCAAAAAGTGCTGGGAGGCCCAGAGGTGGTGGGAATTTCACACAAAAAGTGAAATCTACTCTAACACTCACCAGTAGTCAATCCCTTGTACACACTGTTGACAGTAATTAGTTGGCTAACTCTATTCCCTCCTCCACAGAAGGTCTTGATCACCCTCAGGAGCAAAGTTGCTTGCAGCCAGACTACTCAGAGGACTGGTTGCCGAAGTGCCACCATCAACAAACACCATCTTCTTTTCACAGCACCCTTACCCAAGTGCATGCATATGCTGCATGGATCTGCTGACTCAACACTTACCAGTAGTCATAGCTTTCGTCCCAATTGTCGAAGTGGATGAGCAGACGGTTATCAACCATGTCCGTGATGGTAGCCACACACATGAGTGAAGGGTTCTTCTTGTCCACTGCTTCCAGCTTCATCCCCATACGGAACCCAGAGGGAGTGATAGGCTGTGAGAAATAGCAAACCATCAGCATCAGCATGTGATGCAAGATAATTACAAAGCACACATATTTGCTTGAAACTCTGGTCTTGTATACTGAATCCCAAAGAGAAAATATCCTCCTAGATGTCATAATTAGGAGACTTAACTGTAAACAACACTTTGTGGCATCAAATGAAATACACAATGCTTCCCAAATAGATCACAGCTTCAGATTGTGTTGGAAACTATCCTGTGTGATCAGCTTTAACATGGTAAATTGTTTTACTTGGCGTAATGGCGTTTAGGGAAGCATATGAATTTACAACAGACAAAGTCAGTGTTTGAGGATTTTGTTTCCAGTTTTCATCATTAATCTGTTATAGATTGACAGGTTTTACATTGTGCACATCTAGCATCCTTTCAAGTAGGTGGGTTTGAAGTAGAACTCCTGGTGAATAATGGTGTTAAGCTTAGATACAATCAGGAGCTAAATAACCCACAGCCCCGAGAAATCTATAATTCTGGTTAAAAACTGCCTATTAGTTTGACTGCAGTGTTCTTTTTTTCTTGGTCCAATCCGACTGGCTGGCCTTGCTATTTATGATCTCTCTGGAACGAAGGTCTGAGCAGGGGGAGAGGGAGGACGATAGGTGTGCCTCTGCAATCGCTGCCAGCATCCGTGGGTAGGAATGGTACTGAGTTTGGGTGTTAGGTAAGATTCTGTAGAGTCCAACTAGTGTGGGACTTTAAAACACTTAATTGCTTGGGATTAGTGACCCAACTTTTAACATAGTCCTGTAATACACAAGTCGGTAGAGTGGCTGAGCAGCCAGGATTATTTTATAAGGGGTACTGTGAGCTGTAGAGCAGTACAATGAAATCAGTAATCACAAGTATTCAAGTAAACATTTACATCCTTAAAAGTTATATTACAATTATTTATTTATATACACACAAAGCAAAACAATCACACTAGATATAGTTTAGTTTATGCAGCAATTAATAGTGACATCAAGTAGAATTTCAGAATCAAGTTATTTAAGCAACAATAATGCAGGTGAGTAAATTATTTTTGTACTAAAACATTTCTAGTACACAGAGTGACATCAATCAAGGTCAGTAGTAGAATTTATCGTTCACCATACAATATTGAATTTGGAGGGGAAAAGTGTTAGAGTAGAATAGAACACTGTAGCACTGTAACAATAGTATTTTCTCCAGTGGGATGTAGGAAGTCTTTTCGCCAGCAATAAGAGTGTAAAACAATGAAAACCTTTATAGTGGACAAGCACTGACAAAGCCAACAGTGTTCAGGAGGGATGCCTTTAGGGAGCCAGGATAGCCAAAGGTCAATATGACAGTTCTAGTTCTGATGCAATCATCTTAGAAAAAGTTAGTTGAACAGTCAGTAGTTCATTGAAGAAAAATCCAGGAGCTCAAGTTAGCCTACCTGATGTGCACTAGCTGTTAGGCCTGCACAAGTGAATTGCAGTAATTCAAAATGATAGAAAGGAGCACTCCTCAAGCTAGGAAGCACTAGATTTGGCTAAACGTGGTTAAACCCAAAGCCCCACAGTACTATAAAATTAAAGCAGATGTTCCAGCTGACTTCCTTCTTAATGTAGCGATGCAAACCCTTGTTCCGGGACTGTTAAGCAAGATTGTATGCCGTACCCTTTGGGTGCACTACAATAACCTTGACCTTCTAGCAATAGGGACCCAACCTTTGGTATAAGTCTGAACTACACAAGTTGGTAGTGTGGCTGAGCAGCCAGGCTTATCTCAAGAGGGCTCAATGTGAGCAGTAATGTTGTGACACAGTTTCACAGTAGCAGTTATTCAAATAAACACTTACACTCAAGGTTTCGTGATGAAAACCAATTATTAATTTATTTCACAGTCAGTTGTATAAGCCTTCTACAGAAAAGAGCAATATATGTAACAATTAAAATACACTTCAAAACACACACTTATTATATGATACCCATTGGGGATGCCACACAGACACTTTCTACACCCTCATGTGACTTAAATAGCTAGGACACTGGAGACATTGATTTATCACTAATACATTTAGAGCAATACTGAGTTTGGTTTAAAAAATACATTTAACCCTTTCCTGGGGAAAAGATAAAGCAAGAGTGAAAAGTAAGAAGAGCCTCTCAGGGAGCTAGGACAGCCAATGTTAATTGCACAATGTCAAAGGGAGCTGACGATCTTATTTGCAGGTAGGTAAAAAGTCTTGCACAATGTTATTAGAAATGTTTGTAGAAAATAGAACACTTGAAGGGCCACAAGCTGGGAGGCTTGTGAGGGGCAAAGCTATAGCAACTCTGCAAGGTAAACAAGACAGGTCTCAACTGAGAGCAAGTAAGGCTACACAACAAGTGGTAAATTCTCTTAGACTTTACAGTACCTCTGGTTAGAAGAAATGGTTCCAGCTGGCTTCTGTTTCTGTACAGCTCTGCAGATCCCGTTGTTCCTGTGCCTCAGTCATGGGGACAAGAAGGGAGGACGTCTGGGGAGTCCTGCTCTGCAATGGGAACGGCAGCAGCTGCAATGGACAAACTTCAATTCAGCGGTTCTTCAGTGTTTCAGCTCATCCTGTCTGACAGCAAATAGAAACACAGCAGTTCTCGGATACCACTCTAGACTTTCCTCGCATCTGGGGTCCAGCACTCTGTTGAGGAGGCTCAGGCTTGGTCAGTCCTGCTTCAGGGCAGTCCGAAGGATCTTCCCGGCACTCGGTCCGACTTAAAAGCAACGCACACTATCTGGTGTTCCTCTCTCTGGCCATTCAGTTCCAGCAGCAGCAGTGGAAGTTCAGCCATGTCCGAGAGGATGTCCAGACGGACTTACTTTGGAGTTGATTGGTCTCACCAACTTAAAGGGAGAAGTCGTCCTTGCAGGGCTTCTCTAGTTGAGGCGAATTCGGAGCTTCAGAACAGCAGCAGGGCTTCACTGGGCAAACGAACGGTCCAGGAGTTGCAGCAGGCCTCTCTTCCAGGCTCTTCTTCGGATTACTTCGTCTAGTGGGCGACTGTCTTCCAAGCCAAAAAGCCTTGCCTTTTATGGCGGTTTCTCCCATTCATTCCAGTTTAGCTGTCAATCACACAGCAGGGTGGCAGTCCTTGCCGGACAGCCAGCCGGCCAATCACCTTTGGGTGCATTTCTGTAGCCAAGGGGATTAAGCACAGGGAGTTTCGGGCACCTACCACACTTCCTGCCCCTGCCAGACATACTGGAGCCAGAGGCGGCTTCACTCGTGAATTCCGTCAAAGGCAAAACGAACAAAGGGACCAAACATGGTTTGGCGTGCAGAGTATATCTCAAGAAGGACCTTTCCAATAAGAAATGGCGAAAAAAGAAGACCAGGGCCATTTCGACAAAATGGGCACCCATGGGTGCCTTACTGTGGCTGCGAACAAAGGCTGCAGTAAAAACACACAATGGTAGTAAAAAGTAAACCACTGCCACCAGCCATTAATTGTAGAACGGGTAACATATACATTTTACATGAGAAACTAGACAAAGGGGATACTAAGTAACCCCTCCAGCGCCCTATTGAAAGATGGTGGGCCTCATTACACGGAAGGCGGTAAGCCATGGCGCTATTAGCGCCATGGCTGCCGCCGGTACCTTACCGGGTCCGCCTTGGTGGATGGCGGAATTAGCGCCATATTCCAAGGTGTGTGGGGGCGCTAATTCCGCCATCCACCATTGCCCCTTCACCATTGCCAGTCAGCCCCATAGGGCTCCATGTTAATGGTGAAAGTGCTAATTACGGTACCGCAAATTGCGGTACCGTAATTAGCACCAAGGTCCCTTTGCGGGTCCCGTACTTAACACCTGTAAAAACCAGGCGTTAAGGGAGGACCCGCAAAGGGACCTCGTAGTAAGGCGGTAAGGGTTTACCGGTACCGGTGCCCTTACCGGTACCGGTAAACCCTTCCCGCCTTCCGTGTAATGAGGCCCAGTGTGTGCGGGGTCTAGAAAGTTACAAATATAAGTAAAGTCAATTTCACCTTACTACTCTGGGAAACAGTAGTTTATCCCTGAGAAGGTATTTAAACTTTGGGGAAATCTGGAATACTTCCCTGTGTCACTGCACTGAAGGTGCTGTGTGACACAATGTAAAAGATGATGCCTATGGAGTTTGTCAGATTCCACAACTAAAAGAAACAGAGTTCAAAATCACATTAAAATACATGTGAGAGAGGGGAAAAAAGGGTCTCACTCTCTCCAGGTTAAAAAATCAAGTCCTCAAAATCCAGCAAAGTTGCTGAGGGTCTCTAAGGTAGAGGGAATTAGCACATTTCTGAGAATTCTCGGTATCCGGTAATATTATCCCCACCAAAAATATCGCCGTACATATGGTCGCCGGGAACGGTCATAGGCGATATTTTTGGTGGGGATCATTTATTGGGTAAATGGGTGGGGGGGTTGCAGGGGTGTCCCCTGCTCCCTTTTAAAATACATGGGGGTTGCAGGGGTGTCCCCCGCAGGTTCCATGGGGTAATATCACCGCAAAAATATGGCGAAATGTTTGTATGCCGATATTTTTGCGGGGATATTATCACATGGAACCGAATTCTCCCCAACAGCGCAAGTGCAGGGAAGAGGAAGGGGAGAAGTGCTGGGGAGAGAAGGGGAAGAGTGCAGGTAAATCAAGTGCCGCCAATGGGTGGCTAAATGCAGGTAACTCAATAAGTGCAGCCAGTGGGTGGCTTATAAGTGTGGAGCAGGGGTACTGGGGGGATGCAGATACAGGCCACAAGTGCTGGGGGAGTCAGAAAGCAATGCACAGGTTAACTGGACATGCAGGAGTCTGGGCCCAAGATCAGAGTGATCAGTGTGTGGGGCAGTCGGGGCATCAGTAGAGGAGAGGAAGAGAGAAAGTCAACGCGAAAAGAAAAGTCTTCAGTGGCTTCCGGAACCGGAAGTGGTTCTGCTCAAGTTTGAGAGAGGCAGGGAGGATGTTCCAGAGGGAGGCCCCAGCCGAAGAGAGAGATCTACCCTCAACTCTCTGCTTGGAAAAGCGACTGACTCTCAGAGAGTTGAATGTACATGGGCACGACACAGGATCGCTGAACCTGAAGGCTTGGCTCCTGCAGCCTTAGAGTTTGGAGGTTATGATTTGCTAGCGGACTGCAGGGAGGTCCTCGCCAAGGCTGTGGTATCGCCGACTTTGAAGTGCTATGGCCATAAGTGGAAACGTTTTGCTACGTGGTGTTGGTCGCAGAAGATTACCCCTCTGAGGGCCATGGCTCCTCAGCTCTCTTTGAGGCACCCATCAGCCGCTTCTTCTCCTTCTCTCATACCAGACTACCTGACTGCGATTCAGGAATGGTTTGCCACCAATGATCTCTGCCTTAATGCCAGTAAGACCGAGAGCCTCCTCATTGGGACACCCACTCTCAGGTTCTACAGGTTTATCATTCACAGTGTCCTTACCACTTGCCCACTCCTCACCTGATGATTCTGTGTGGAACTTTGCGGATTTGTCGGATGAACTCTACACCTTCTTCTCCCTCCAAGCTGTCTTTGTCTTCTTCCTGATGGTCTTGCCCTTCTGCTTGAATAGATAGGGAGAGGCTCTCCCAGAGGCCACTCTGCCTGTAAAGCTATTAGCCCGGCAGCGGGGACTCCGGGGAGCCCACCCCAAACCAGGGAAAAGCCTTGCTGAAAAACCCTTGTAGGTCTTGTTGAGGTAGGTTGTGGTAGTACGTGGGATGTTCCAGTAGTTGAAGTAGACTTAAGTGTTCAGCATGCACTGGTAAGTAGTGAACTTCAGTTCCCAGCATGCACTGGTAAGTAGCAGCAGCAGAAGAAAGAATAATACCAGTCAATTAGGTTGAAATGGCTCGTAACACGATGCAAGCAAATCCGGATATCGCTCCGTAGAACCAAGCCGGAATCTTTGCTGTCCAAAATATGTGGTAGCCGCAACACGCAGTAAGCACAAGCCACCCTGTAGAAAGGGGAGGAACCGCAGACTGAAGGCAAACACGAGATCAGCGAGAAGCAGCGCGTAACACTCGGAGCCTGTAACAAGGTGTTCGATAGCAGAGTAGGACAAGGGCGAACAGCATGAGAGCGGTCACGAAAGAAACGGGAAAGACAAACAAGGTAGGGAAAGCAAGGTAGCAATGAGGGGCAACGGATAGCGGGAAGGAGCGTTGGGCAGAACTCATGGACAAAGCACAAAAGTTGCAACGCACAGGTGCCCTCCATAAACTAGTAACAAACAAGTTACTTACTTGTAACTGTTGTTCTGCAGCATGGTTCTGGCATGGATTGACATGCTCATGAATATACCCCGTCGTCAGGCTGGGAATCCTCGGTAAAGAAAAAACCAGTTTCAGTTTCATTTCTGAACTGTCTTTCTACTAGTAACCAATCACTGGTCTCTGGGTCATACTGCTCCCAGCCAATGACTGCCCTCTACCCAAGCCCCTCCTCTGGCAGCCATCTTCAGATGTTTACCGCACGATGGGGCAATCCCCAGATAGATCGCTTCGCAACGGTGCGAATAGCAAGTGCCAGAGTTTCGCCAGCAGGTTTCCCCAGCCGGGAAGCATGGCCGATGCATTCTCCTTCCCCTGGGATGGCCTGTTCCTGTATGCATTCCCACTGTTGCTGTTGCTTCTGCGACTCATCAGTCAACTCAGACGGTCCCGGTGCAGGATGATCCTCGTCGCACCGGTGTGGCCGAGGCAGATATGGTTCCCGGACCTTCTGGACTTGTCAGAGTCCCCTCCCCAGTCAAACTGCCGACGGTAGCGGTAGGTGTGGTGTTTTGAGAGATCAGTAGTATGCGTTTGTTCTGGCAGGATTTATCCAGACCGAGTGGGGCTGCGTTAGGCCGGAGGAGAACGCCTGGCTGGGGGGTGTGTAACCAGCATTGTTTTACTTAGAATGCTGTGGAGTATGCAGCGGATGTTAGTATGAGAACAGTTATACCGAATGGTGTCATAGTATCTCTGCGTTCTAGTTGAGTGGTGGTGTAGAGGGGAGAGTAAGCATGGTGGTGTGATATGATGTGTTATATGCTCTTTCTAAACGTTCCCTGCATTCCGAACCATATTATATACGTCATGCAGTTTTATGCGCTCCATTCTGTTCCATGCACTCCTATCCCTACCATGCATCCCAATCTGCTCCACACTCTCCGGATTCGCTCGACGCACTCATGCGCTCCAGTCCGCTCCACGCGCTCCAGTCCGCCCCGGCTCTCTAATCCCCATGGGCGTTCTAGTCTGCCCCATGTATGCACTCTTGTCTGCTCCACACATGCACTCTTGTGTGCTCCAGGCATACACTCTTGAGTGCTCCACGCATGTGCTCTTGTCTGCCCCACACGCTTCATTTCACTCGTTCAATCCACTCTACGCATTCAGAATCTTTCTGCAACTCGTTCGCTCTAGCAACAGGTCAGTTCCACTCTGGGCACTCGTCCTCTTTATGCCCTCATACGCACTATGCATTCACCTGTTTTGCTCACTCAGCCCCACTACGCACTCAGCCCCTCTACGCACCCAGCCTCTCTATGCACCCAGCCCCTCTACGCACCCCTTTTTCATATGCCCTCTTTCGGGGGGCATCCTCATCTGGATCTCGGACACAAAGCTGTGGAGAGTTGATAGAAGGTCCAAGGAAATGTCCCTCGGCTGAGAAGGCAGAGAAGGAAAACTAGGCCCTGCACCGTCGTCCTTGGGGACCGTATGCATGGATTCTTGATCCTCGTTGTCCGTGGAAGAAACCTCCATAGTTTGAGCGGCAACCTGGGAGGACTGTTTGGGTCCCCCGCCCCTTTTCCACCCTGAGGGGCCTGAACCGGGACCTGGGTCGGTGTCTTAACCCCTTCTGGTGCGCCTGCAAGCTTTGCCAAGGCCTCTGCAGCGGTGTCGCGCCTTGGGGGCAGGGACACTTTCTCCGCCGCAGGAGCCACCTTCGCAGGATCAGCGTTGCAGCTGCCGTGGTAGTGGTAACTGTCGAAGAAAACGCTGAAGACCATGACTCTGCTGGTTGAGCCTGCTTGGGCTGCACATCCTTCTTCTCATACGCCCTTGGCTTCAAAGAGGAACTTGATGGTAGGCTGGCTATGGAGGCAGAGGGTGATGTCGGTCGCACCCTATCCAACTTGGGACCCGCATCAGCGGCAAACCCGCTGGATGCAGACTTGCAGATCTTGGCCTTATCTTGGACCTCCACGGATGGGGCAAACTCAAAGCACTTAGAAGGCTGCTCCTCGTACGAGCCAGTCCTCGACGAGGCATGACCCGGCTCGGAGCACGGGTCAGAGGCCTTGTTCGAGTTAAGCCATGCCGCCTGCCTACTATGCCTGTCTTTCATCGTCTTCTTAGAGAAACCTTGGCATATCTCACACTCTACCTCATTGTGGTCCGGGTGTAGGCAGTAGAGGCATTGTAGGTGCTTGTCTTCCGCAAACACATTCCTTAGCCAGCATTTGGTGCAGAGCCAAAATCTTCGATGAATCTTCGCCCTTGAGGGGCACAGAAAGTCACTGACAACAGATCCCGTTGCCGGTAGAGGAGGAAAAGAGCACACAGGCTCTTTGGAACACAAATTTAACTTTTCTGTTAGAAAAACACGAAACAATGTACAAATAGCTCTGACAGCAAACTCGAGGGCTCCCAAAACTGAAGCATGGAGTCAAAATCTGAAGATGGCTGCCAGAGGCGGGGCTTAGGGAGCGGGCTGTCATTGGATGGGGGCAGTATGGCCCAGAGGACAGTGATTGGTTTAGAGGAGAAATACAGTTTTAAAGTGAAAGTGAAACTGTTTTTTCTTTTACCGAGGATTCCCAGCCTGATGACGGGGAATATTCATGAGCATGTGAATCCATGCCAGACCCCATGCTTGAGAACTAAAAACGACATTCTATCATCTGTTGCTAATAACCCTTAGACCTGCCCTATTTCATCTGCAATTATTACATTCTCAAGCATGACTATCGCAATAGTAATATGCACGATATACAAATCTTAGGAAATACAGGATCTTACAATCCCCACCCTCCTTCTATTTCAGGGTACTTATTCCATGACATCCTACTGCATCTAAAAGCCTTGGATTTTGCAAAGACAGCTATTTTACTCACAATAAACCAACACTGTAGTTAAATCCCTCTGTTTGTCAGTTGGAAACAGGGGAAACTCTTGCCATTCCTCCCCAGGGAGAAGCAGGCAGTGGAACATGGCAGCCCGATTATAATGCTACAATGAATGCCCCTGAAAGAAAAATATCCGGAGAAGTTCCAAAAGAAAAAAAGTCAATAAAGTTGGTGAATAATCTTTGGATATGCTAATACATTTCTCATACACCCTGAAGTGTCTTCAATAACAAGGATAGTATTGCATTTATCATAAACACCAATATACTTTTTAGACTCTGGGTTTCAGGAAGGAAGGGTTAAGGAAATAGAAAGGTTAGAACATACTTTATTATAAAGACAGTTTGAATCCTCTAATGAAATCTAGGGAAGTCTTTCCCAGCAGTAAAAGTATTCAATAAATTACAACCTATGAAGAGACAAGCAATGCCAACGTCAATAGATTAGAAGGGTGCCTTAAAGGAGCCAGAACAGCTAAAGACAATTGGACATAGTCGAAGGTTCTGATGTGCTTCTTGGATGAAAGTCTTTCGAAAAAGTCAGATAGTTCAAAAATAAATCACTGAAGAAACACATGCAATTAAGCCTGTGCAAGGGGTGTGGAAAACAACTCAGAAAAGGTAAGCCAGTGCATTTCTCAAGTGAGAAAGCACTACTTATGGCAAAAAGGTAAGTACTCCAAACCCCCACAGTACCTCTGGTTTGAAGAATAAGTTCCAGATGGATTCTGTCTTGCTACCGCCAAGCAGACCCTTGTTCCTGAGCCTCAGTCGTGTGGACAAGAGCGAGGACGTCTGGCGGGCTCCTGCAGCAGTACTCGGGAAAGGACTTCTTCAGCTACGCATCGTCTTCGATTCAGCAGCTCTTTGTGGTTTGAGCGCTTCACAAACAGCACTGATACAGAACGAATATCCCCGGTTGGACTTCCCTTGCTCCCTCAGTCCGGGACTCTGGTGAGGGATTTCCTGCTTCTGGAGTGTCCTTAGGAGGTTCCTTGAGCTCTTGGTCGGATTCTTTCCACGGAAGACGTTGCACTCAGTTATGGACACTCGACCCCTGGCATTGGGTTTCTGCAGCACTGGAGAAGCACAGCAAGTCGGGGGTTGCGCCAAAGTGGAGTTCGTCAAGGGGTTAGTTGGTTCCACCAGCCCAAGGGGAGAAGTCGTTCGGTCTGGAGCTTCTCTGTCGATGTGAAAAAGGAGGTCAGCACAGCAGCAGGGCTTCACCGGTCACTGAGGTCCAGGAGGTTGCGGCAGGCACCTCTTCACGATTTCTTCTTTGGATGTTTCTTCCAGTGGTCAACTGTGCCTGTAGTTGTTCATTCACAGCCCCAGGCTGTCAATCACACAGCAGGGTGGCTGTCCTTCCCGGACAGCCAGCCGGCCAATCAGGACTGGTTTCAATCAGGCACACCTAGAGACAAAGGACGGGAGTTTCGGGACCCTCCATCCCTTCCTGTACTTCTAGAAAACACTGGAGCCATGGGCGGGCTTCAGGGCTGAAGTCTGCCAAAGTCAAAACACACAAAGAGCTGAAACCTGCCTCAACACACAGAATAAAAGCCAAGAAAGACCTCACAAACAGAAAATGGCAAAAAAATAAGACGGGCAAATTTGACAAAATGGTCACCCATGTGTGCTGTACTGCAGCTAATGGTTTATCTTGCGGTAAAAATGCACACTGGTAGTAAAAAGTAAACCACTGCCACCAGCCATTTAAAGTAGTGAGTGTAACATAAAATGTTACATGAGAAAGTAGGTAAAGGACTACTAGGTAACCCCCCCAGCACTCCACAGAAGGTGGTGTGTGCTGAACCCACAAAGTAAAGAGGTAAGTAAGATCAATTTCACCTTACTATTCTTGGGAACAATAGTTCACCCAAGAAAAGGTATTTAAACCTTAAGACAAATCCAATGGACTTCTCAGTGACCCTGCACCGAGGGTGCTTTGTGTCACTATACAAAAAGCATATGCATATGGAGTTTGTCAGACTCCAAAAAACAGTGAAAACAAAATCCTGGCCAGGGAAAAACACGAGTGAAAAAAAGGTCCCACTCACTTCAGGAGTTAAAATTAAAAGTCCTAAGTCCAACAAAAGAGCTGGGGGCCTCAAAGGTGAGAGTAAATTAGGACAGAAATGAACATTCTCCATAACAATAGTACCTTGTGAAAGGAATGGCTGCCATGGTGTTGCACTGCAAAAAGTGTTATGCTTCATCCTAAACCTAGGCAAACTGGTTCCTTAAGATTTCTTTGATAACCCAGCGTTAGCTGTGGACAAGAGTCAACCAATGGGCAGGAAATGGGGTAGATTAGATACAATATGTATTCTACACAAGAGTACTCTCAGAGTGCTATCAGAAACTCTTTCAAGTTAGGCAGACAAAGGAAAGGGGCAGAGTTAGTATAGCCCAATGTCAGCGAAGGATCCAGCTAGGTGTGGCATTTTGCCTATATGGAGGTTGGGGGGGAGACCCTAAACTTATTTGATTAATCTTTGGATTCATCAGAGTCAACTCAGCCTTTCATCCTTCCAAGGTCGATATATTGAGTACCACTTTGTGGGATAATAATGTCTTCTGTTATTTCAGCGCTCTGTGACCTATGGGTGTGTGGCGCTATATAAGAAAAACATTATTATTATTTTTGAGATAATGAAGATGGATTTACCTTGAACCTGGTTGCGCGTACAGTTGTTAAATGAGGCATGACACCAGGAAAATGATTTAATAGGATTTAATTAAATATGCCACCACAGGCAGCAGACACACCTGTGGATCACAGATGCAAGGCTCAACTGCTTAATTCCAAAGGTACACATTCTAAATGGAATACATATATACTACGTGTTAGAGAATGCACTTACATCATATACAACTGTGAGTGAGACAGACCCTGCACTCACTAGGAATAAACTACAAACATAACAGTCTGCTCCAAGTCCCCTACCAGAGAGCTGAAGACACAGACTTTCATCCAAGAGGCAAACTCTTGTCCCCAACCATCAAAGAGGCATATTTGAAGTGAACCTGCTTTGTTGACGGAGGCCTTACCTGCTGCCTGAACATTGTAACCAGGATCTGTTCAAAGGGAGCAGCAATTCCTGGAGGTGCTCTCTGGTAACCTTAACGGTGTGAAAGAGCAGAACAAGGACTACCCTTGCCCAAGGAGCCCCTGAACAGGGCCTCCAAGCAACACACAGGTCAAGGAACAGCTTGGGCCCAGATTCCTGCATCAAATCTTTTGTGAGTTACACTTACTCGTACATCAACCGCCTGTCCCCAGCTTCTTGATCCCTTGTGCGTCACTGACTCAGAAAGCACCTTGAAACCTGGCTTGACACTGTTGAGCGGCAAGAACAAGAGTAAAATGTATTTACTGGGGTCCTGTACGGCCCACTTTTGACTGGCCCCAGTGACTTGTACTTTGAACTTTGATTGGGCATTTTTTTTATTCTGGACTCATTGAACTAATGCTGTTTGGGTTTCTACTGTTACCAGCTCACAACCACTTTTAAGACTATAGCCTGTCCTCAGCCGACACTACCAACAGAGTTGAAGTAGATATACTATTGCGCTCTACCTTGTTTACCTTTATGATTGAGATCCCTGTTGGTTTAGTAGTCGTGTGGGGTTCAGTAGGTGATTTAGTCACTACTCCTTCCTGTACTCTTGCAGAAGAGTTGTCATTTTGTCACATATGTATTCTGGTCTTGAAGCTGAACATTATGTAATTGTAAGTATGGTTCCGATGTTACAGCGAGGACTTTGATTCATGATTGCTCAGGTAGTTTTCCGAACATAAATCAAGCATCAAGAACTTTAAAGGGTTCTTCGGCTATTTTCCAACAAAGACTTACAATGCGCTGGTCCAGTCATGGTGAGAGATCAAAGTGGCAGTTTTGGTTACATGGCGGCAGCAAAGGAGATCTTCAATCAAGCAGGACTGGTGTGGACAGTGGCAGATTGAGAAGAACCACATGGCCTGAAGTTGACCATTTTATATTTTTTCTTAAGATAGGGCTGGCATAAATATGACATGCATTACTTACCGTAAAAGCATTTCTGACGATTATATCTGCTTAGATTCACATGCTGTGCGTATGGTCCGACATCCAGTGGTAACCGCGGAGTACTGCATCTTGTCTTTTGGGATACCGAAAGGGGACGTCGGCATAGGCGTGTCTGAAACACTATCCCTATTGTGACGTGTGTAGTACCCAAAATCCCTCACGCGCCGAGGTCCCTCCAATTGTATTTTTTCTGCCATGAGGGAGCCCAAGGCTATAGTGAGTGAATACATGAAGAGAGAAAGTAGTAAGAAGTCTATGTTCCTTCCACCTCGAGCGGGGAGGCAGGGAGGGCGCATGCGAATCTAAGCAGATACAATCATCAGAAATGCTTTTACGGTAAGTAATGCATGTCTTCTGATGCTTGTTAATCTGCTTAGAATCACATGCTGTGCATAGACTAGTGAGCAGTACCCAGAGTTGGAGGTGGGTTGTGAGAAGGAACAGTAGAAAAAAGATGTCTTAGTACTGCTTGTCCCACATGAGAATCAGACCTAGAATGAATGTCTAGTCAATAGTGTTTTGTAAAGGTGTGTACAGAACTCCAGGTTGCCGCTTTGCAAATGGACTCTAGGGGAACATTTGCAATGAATGCTATGAATGCCCCAGTGCTTCGAGTAGAATGTGCTCTAGGCTTGAAGGGCAGTTCTCTCTTTGCAAGAGTGTAACATAGTGTGATGCATTTGACAATCCACCTTGACATTGCTGATTTAGAGACAGGGTCCCCTTCTCTACCAGCTGCCACTGAAACAAAAAATGGTTTCGTTTTCCTCAGTGGTTTGGTTCTATCCATGTAGAACATGACTGCCCTGCGCACATCTAGTGTGTGAAGGCTTCTTTCGGCCATGTTAGTAGGTCTCTGGAAGAACGTGGGTAGTTCGATTGACTGGTTGAAATGGAACCATGAAATATATTTCGCGCAAATCTGGGATGAGTGCGCAAAACTAACTTATCTTTGTGGACTGTAACAAAGGGGTCCAAGACCGAGAGGGCCTGTAGTTCGCTAACTCTTCTGATAGAAGTGATAGCTACTAGAAAGGCTGTCTTGTAAGTCAGGTCTTTCAGACTAGCTTTATGCATAGGCTCAAAAGGGGGTCCCATGAGCCTAGTTAAAACCACATTTAGATCCCACCCAGGGGCTGGGTGAGTGATTGGGGGATAAATTATTTTAACCCCTTCCATAAAGGCTTTAATCACAGGTACTTTCCACCATGACACCTTTTGCTGTGACGTGGTGTAGGCTGACAACGCCACTAGGTGAACCTTTAAGGAATTGAAGACTAACCCAGAGTCCAACAGATGGGTTAGATATAACACAATGTATGAAGGCGAGTAATCAGTGGGATTGACGCCTTTGGAACTGCACCAGATGACAAAACGTTTCCATTTGCTGGGATAGCAATAACGTGTGTTAGGCTTTCTTGCCTCCCTCAGTATGTCCATGCATCTTTGAGGGAGTTGCAGATGTCCAAACTCTATGACCTCAGGAGCCAGGCTGCTAAGTTCAGAGTTTGTGGGCATGGGTGCAGAGTCTCACCCCTGTCCTGAGACAACATGTTGTACGGGCAGGGCAGATTGACTGGTGGGGAGAGGGACATTTCCATCAGGTGCGCGAACCAGGATTGGCGGGCCCACATGGGAGCCACCAGAATCATGGTGACTGGTTCCTGGTGCATCTTGTGCACTATCTTGTTCAGAAGGGGATTTGGGGGGGGCGTAAACAAATTTCCCCGACCAAGTTATCCAGAGACCGTTCCCCTTGGATCAGTTCTGGGGGTACCTGGAGGCGTAATCTGGGCATTGGGCGCTCTCCTGAGTAGCGAACAGGTCGATCTCTGGAAACCCCCATTCTGCGAAGACGTTGGATACAATGTCTTTGTGCAGACGCCATTCGTATTCTTCTGGCAGAGGAAAATCTCTGCTGAGCACGTCTGCCAGACGATTGAGATCCCCTGGAACATGTTGGGATATCAGAAACATCTTGTGTTTGAGAGCCCATATCCAGATGTTTTGGGACAGCTTGGATAGCCCTGAAGAGTGAAAGCCCCCATGTTTGTTCAGGTAATACATTGCTGTTGTGCTGTCGGTTAGGACCAGCACTGTCTTCCCTTGCAGTTGCTCCTGAAAGGCTTTCAATGCTTTGAACACTGCCAGTAGCTCCAGTAGGTTTATATGGTTGGACGCTACCTGAGGGGACCACACTCTGTGCGCTGTCTGTTGAAGCAGGTGAGCCCCCCCACCTTGCGAGAGATGCGTCTGTCGTGAGAGTGGCTTCCACTGCAGGGGTGGTGAAGGTTTTCCCCTTCAAGAGGTTCTCCCTCGACCACCACTGCAGAGAGAGAACGAGGGCTGGCGAGACAACTAACGGATCTTCCCATTGTCCACTGGCCTGACACCACTGGATGTTGAGCCACTCTTGCATGGGACGCATGCGCAGCCGCACGTGGGGGACCAAGTATATGCATGACGCCATCATCCCTAGCAAACGCATAGCTTTGCGTACCGTCACCTCCCAACTGGCTACATACTGAGGAACTTGCGAGAGCATGTTCTGAACCCTCTTGCTGGAAGGGAAGACTAGACCATCTTCCGTACGAATTAGAGCCCCCAGGAACTGTTTTACTTGGCTGGGGACTAAGCTGGATTTCTTTTCGTTGATAGAAATTCCCAGGCTGAACAGTAGGTCTACTGTCTTTTGGGTGTTCGAAAAACAAACGTCGAACGAGTCCCCCGTGATGAGCCAATCGTCGAGGTAAGGGTAAACTGGAACTGAAAGTCTGCGCAGGTGTGCTGCTGCCACTGCCAGGACGTTGGTAAACACCCTTGGTGCCGAGGCTATGCGGAAGGGGAGTACCTTTAACTGGTAGGATTTGTCCTGAATCACGAACCTTAGGAATTTTCTGTGCGCTGCCAGCATTGAAATATGAAAGTATGCATCTTTCATATCCAATGTTGTCATGAAGTCCCCTTGTTTTAGCAATGGGATCACCTCTTGCAGTGTTACCATGCGAAACTTCTGTGGCTTTATGAACTTGTTCGCTGGGCGCAGGTCTAGAACAGGACGCATGGTTAGATCCTTTTTGGGTACAAGGATGTATATTGAATAGATACCCTTGTTTACCTGAAGAATCGGGACGGCTTCTATGGCGTCCTTTCCCAGCAGCGCCTCCACCTCTTGGACCAGGATCTGCAGATGTTCCGGTGAAAGGCGTCGATGTTTCGGCGGTCTGAACTGTGGGGGTCGGGCGAATTCCACGCAGTAACCGTGGGCGATCGTCTTTAATACCCACTGGTCTGAAGTTATCCCCTCCCATGCCTTGAGGAAAGATGTTAATCGCCCCCCGACCGGGGAGACATGGGAGTGGACCTGAACTTGGTGGTCATTTCTGACCCGAGGTTGACGCACCTCTGGAATTGGAGCCTCTGCCTCTATTCTTTCTGCGCTTCTGACCCCTCTGGGGGTAGTAAGTGGGGCTTGTAGCCGGTTGACTTGAGTTGAAGTTGCCCGTGCCAAAATTATTTTGAGCGGCGCGGGCATGTCCTCGAAAGGAGCGCCGAGAATTGCTGCCCCTCTGTGAAGAGGGTTTTTGGGAAATCTGGTGCAGCGACTTAGTAGTCTCGTGCTCCTTCTTGGCTGTCTCCAACGCATCGTCTACCGCCTTCCCGAAGAGGTTGGCCTCTTCTATGGGTTTGTTGATGATGGATGCCTGGGTCTCAGGCCTGAAGCCAGACGTGCACAGCCACGCGTGTCTCTTTAGGAGAGTACCCTGTGCGAGAGACCCGCCTGCTGTCTCTGCGGAGTCCAGGGTATTCTTTACAACATTTTGATTGGCAAGTTTGCCCTCCGAAACAATGGCGAGAAGCTTGGCTCTGGTTGGTTCCGGAACCTCCTGAAGGCCTTCCTGGAGTAGGTTCGATTGGGCGTCGACGTAGCTTTCCAGTAACGTCGTGTTATTGGCAATCCGGACAGTATAAGCCGCCGCCGACGTGACCCGTTTGCCTAAGGCATACAACCTTTTGGACTCCTTGTCTGGGGGTGACTCTCCCGTGGCAAGGGGAACCCCTGCTCTCTTGTGAGTGTTGGTCATCACCAGCCAGTCTGGAATTGCCAGCCCTTTGATATAAAGCGGGTCGGTGGGGGAGGGCCGGAAAAGTTTTTCGACCCTTGGGTTCACAGCCCTAGTCTGAGCGGGTGTGAGTAAGGAAGGGGACAGCCGTCTCTTTACAGAGCTCAAGAGAGGGACAGACTGGCTTGCCGGAGGCTTGTCATTAATTGTCAAAAAGCAGATGGCTGCGAACTCTCAATGTGGTTAACAACCACTGAACAGGTTATCATGCCTTGTTCTTCCGAGAGAGGGGCGCCTGCTACCTTTGTTGAATTTTTTGAAGGAACTTGGGGTTGGTCACCCTGGTTACCTGGGGGCAACCAGACGTGGACTCCCTGCTCACTGTGCCTAGAGAGGCTCAGCTTCACCTCACTGATGATGCCCAACAAGGCTGAAACACGTGTATGGGGTTGCTGTAGGTACTCTTGTTCAGAGAGGAATTGCCATAGCATTTCGGTGCTGGACTGCCCATGTGGGCGGGACAAAGACTGATATGCAAATGGTTATTTCCCATATGTGAAAGGTAGAGTGAGCAAAAAGCAGATGGCTGCGAACTCTCAATGTGGTTAACAACCACTGAACAGGTTATCATGCCTTGTTCTTCCAAGAGAGGGGCGCCTGCTACATTTGTTGAATTCTTTGAAGGAACTTGGGGTTGGTCACTCTAGGTTACCTGGGTGCAACCAGACGTGGACTCCCTGCTCACTGTGCTTAGAGAGGATCAGCTTCACCTCACTGATGCCCAACAAGGCTGAAACACGTGTATGGGGTTGCTGTAGGTACTCTTGTTCAGAGAGGAATTGCCATAGCATTTCGATGCTGGACTGCCCATGTGGGCGGTACAAAGACTGATATGCAAATGGATATTTCCCATCTGTGAAAGGTACAGTGAGCAAAAAGCAGATGGCTACAAACTCTCAATGTGGTTAACAACCACTGAACAGGTTATCATGCCTTGTTCTTCCGAGAGAGGGGCGCCTGCTACCTTTGTTGAATTGTCATTAATAATGTTTTCCGCGAAATCCTGTTCGGGCAAGGCTTCAAGCGTGGCAATTTTAAAGAATTCCGCTGCTTTTTTCAACATGTTGTTGAAAGCCATTTGATCATCCACCGGGGGAGCTTGTCGAACCAGTGTGGATCGGGGAGAGTCGAGGCAAACGATATCAGAATTGTGATCATCCTGCTGGGTGTCCTCCCAGTTGTCCGTTGCGCCTTGATCTTCCCCATAATTGTCCAGAAAAGAAGCCTCCTCTTCTTCTGTATAGATGTCTCTATATGTGTCTTTCTGGACATCTTCTTGATAATCAACATAGTGTTGAACATCTAGGTGTTGTGCAACTTGTGTTTGAGGGTTAGGGTCTACCTGAGCTTTTTTCGGCGCAGGTTGATCAGAAGCCCTGAAAAACTGCTCCAGCCGATCCATATATCGCTCAAATTGCTCCATGGTCCACTTGGATGACCCAAATGGACCCAACTGAGCAGGAACCGGGTCCTCCGCCCTAAGGCGTTGAGAGGATCTCCTCAGGGTGCTTGAGAGGGGTACCTGGCTTTCTTCGTAAGAGTCTTCGGGATCGTCTTCTAAATCAGTGGAAAACCTTTCGGCGGATTGGCCCATAACGGTGGGCGAAACCTGTACTAGGCCCACCGCCGTAGCAAACCTATTGATGCTCTTACTGATAGTCACCGAATCTTCGGGAGACAACGCCTCCGATGATGACTTCTCGGGTAGAGGCCTACTCTTAGTTTTTGGGCCTGCACGGGCCTTGGAAACCTTGAAACTCGTTGAAGTTTCTTGTTCAGAAACTTCGGCGTGTGTAGTTTGGGGAGTAGCGCCCTTGTTATGTTTGGTAAGCCCAGTCGTCATGCGCTGCTGCGGATGCGGAGAAGGCTTCGGATCAGATCAATCCGATGGCGCTTTCGCCTTCTTCGACAAAGTCGTCGAGGAGGGCGCTTGGGCTGTGTGCTTTGTGCGGTGCGATTGTACACCCCTGTCACGTGGTGTGGTCCCTGTAGCAAGACCGGAGTCGAGCCTGGAAAGGTTGGGGACTATCGTGGCGGCTCGAGAATAGGCCCCCTCAAGGTCTATAACGTCCGCGTTGGACGTTTTGGTCATCCGATGTACCCCCGTCACTCTCGGCTAGTGTCGCGGCAGGGGAGGGAGGCTCCACGCGTGACATTCCGTACGCGGCCCACCGCTTCAACCGGCGCTCCTTAAGGGTTTAAGAGTTCATACGCCGAACACCGCTTTAGTGCTCTAGGGGGAGACAAGCGTTACACGACGTGTGCACGTCTTTCCACGGATATCTGACCCTTGACACAGGGCAGAATCTAAATGGAGTCCTTTCCATAGCAGAAGGGAAGGGTGACCAGACCAAAAAGGAAAGAATTGGAAAAGAGGAAGGACATCATAGCAGGATGGCAAACCCCAAGCCCACTCTCCCTACTGTGTAGGCCGGCCAGAAGGCCTGACCACGTGGAAGTCCAAACGCTGGATCTTAGGTGCCGGAACCCACAGTCATAGACGATTCCCCCGTAGTCTTCGTCGAAGATTTTCTTGATAGGCGAAGTGACTTAACGGGGATTAAACAGACAATTCGGTAAGATAAACAATGTCTCATGAAGTGCTCCGCTATAGGGCGACCAGTAATATGGGCGGAAAAAAACAATCTGAGGGATCTCAGCGCGTGAGGGATTTTGGGTACTACACACGTCACAATAGGGATAGTGTTTCAGACACGCCTATGCCGACGTCCCCTTTCGGTCCCCCGAAAGACAAGATGCAATACTCCGCGGTTACCACTGGATGTCAGACCATATGCACAGCATGTGATTCTAAGCAGATTAGCAAGCATCAGAACTAAAGGTACTAAGGAGTTATTTACAACAGAAAAAGAAGCAATTTCTGGGTCTGATCTTAATAAAATGTGTCAGGTTTGCATACAAAATAAGGTGTCTGGGTTTCATTATCAAGGGGCTACTGATCGTCCCAAGTATTTCAAAGCACAACATAGTCTTAGGGATATAGCACACAGTTGCTTCTTGGCCGAGTCCTCTTCAGAGGGTTACAGTTAAACATTTCATAGATTGAAAACCTAACACTACCAGGTGTACATGAGTGCTGTACATAATGAACAAGACATACAATATTTAATAAGAACACCACATAAAACATCAACGAGCATGCACACCATAATTCTAAGAACAACTTGGAAATAATTCTACGAGGAAGCAAATAAGCATGATAAAGCACATTTCGCAGTCGATGTGGGATATATATTCTCCTTTTCTAGCCATCCCATTGCAGGCTTTTATCTAACTTCCCTAGTGTCTTTTGCCTACTCACTGGACGATAGCCAAATACATATGCCTTTCCACTTAATGTCACCAGTGCATTGACATTTCGGACAATTCCACTAATATGAACTCTTTCTTTTTAAAAGACGTCCGTTTCTTTCACACTTACTGCGTTGATGCTCTTGAAGAGATTCTTGGGAGCCGATTGCGCTTTACTGTTCTTCAGATGAGCAGCCCAATTAAATTCGGTCTCTTTAACACCTGATGACAAAGACAAACAGTGTCAGAAGACTGGTAGCTAGAGCCATGGGTGGGGAAATGAAGAAACAAATTGAACAAAAAGTACAGGTTAACCATCTTTATTGTGTGTCATAGACAACAGGAGATCAGGTTTGATTAAGCCCATGGTCTGGGGTTCTGGAATAGGTATGCCAGGGAGAGCTTCCCTTAAGGCCTTAGGTTCTCAGTCCTTCCCCCCTCTCTGCCTTCTCAGCAGCAAACAGTCTCTGAAAGCTGCACTGCTTCCTTGGCTACTTTGCAGGGCCCTTTTTTGTCTTGGTACGACTTGTCAGAATATCTCACTGGGTTGCCTAAGCTAGAAAGAATACCTGGCGCCACCACCCCTAACTACTGAACAGGGGCCGGGAGCCAGTTTCATTCGCTTGTCTTGGACCCCAGAATTAACAGGCCTCTGCCAACATGTGAATAATGCAGGTTACTTTCCAGGCCTTTCAGCTATAGCCTAGTGTTAAGAAGGATTTCTAAACTCTGGCCTGGTAGACAGATGTTTAGGAGATCACCCTAGTTATAATGAACAGGGGAAACTCTGAAAGCTTAGCCAAACCAATCAAGGTAGCATGGAGAGCGGTCAAGGCTTAGTCTGAGGAGAGGTGAGTGCAGTCAGGGGTCCACAATGAGCCCACATTGAGCAATCAAGGATTACACTTAGACAGGTAAGTACATCATTACTATATTTATTTGTTGCCAAAGAACACACTATAAAAAGGACTTGGAACAGGAAATAATATCACACAATATTAATAATGTAAAAAATATATACAGTCAGTTAGTCAGTGTAGACCAATCAATTCACCCCCACAATACCTGAAAGGGAAGGTAAGTAATTAGTTATAACACCAACCGTCCACAGGAATAGTAACCCTTACTTGTATAGTCCAACGCCAAGTTGACTGGGACCTTGTGCCAAAGAAAGTTTCCAATAGTATTAAGAGCTGGGATAGTTAGGAAAGGTTCCTGTGGATGTGAGGATTGTTCCAAAAGGTTATCCAAGGAGTTTACTGGTGAGTGCGAGAAACCTGAAAGTGTCTCACTATCTAAACCTCGAGGATCTGTCATCCAGGTGGCCAGGTCTCGGCCATCGCAGTTGGATCCAATTCCTGGGGGTGGACCAATGAGGGAGGATCATCTGGATGGGGGTCCTTGAGGAGTGGGACACTAATGGGTGAGACGCAGTATTCCCCTACCTTTGACGCCTTTTCCCCTTTTTCTCGCGTGGAACATTCAGAACCACTGCCCCCCCTCCACCCTTTTCTGACATGAACACTTTCGCACAACACAAAGGACAACGGACTTATACCAGTGCCATTTACCGGACATGTCCCAATACAAGGGTCAGGCAAAGTCAGGCAATTGATCAGAATCACAGACACCTGACACCCATTTCCCTTCCCCACAGGGATAAAAGGTGGAGCCAGAGAGCACAGTACGAGAACGGCAGACAGCACAATGAGACGTCTAATCAGGCGCAGCAGTTCAAACGAAGGAGAAAGGTGGCAGGAATCAAGAGTGTGGCGAGGAGAGAGGTGGTCTTGCCCTTTCAATCCCAGATCCGTAGAACATACGGGGATGAGAGCCGAAGACCGCAAACAGTACCACAAGTGTCTTGCAGGAGATGTAAACGGTACACAGGGTAAGACTATGCCGATAAGCAGGAGAGAGGGAAGCTCCCGCACACATTGAACCGGCCTTGACTCCAGAAAGAAATGCTAAGCGGTTCATCACAGCCTGTGAGTCGAAGGAAGAACCGATCAGAACGGGGCTGTGTTGAATGAGAATCGCAGGAGTGGCAAGTTTTGAACCATGTTCAACAAACTTTGAATGAACTTTAAGGAACAAGTTCTTCTCCAGCATGGGTTTGGCATGGATTCACATGCTCATGAATATTGCCTGCCGTCAGGACGGGAATCCTCAGTAAAAGAAATAACAGTTTCACTTTCACTTACAAACTGTTTTTCTCCTATAAACCAATCCCTGAGCTCTGGGTCATACTGCCCCCAGCCAATGACTGCCCTCTCCCTAAGCCCCTCCTCTGGCAGTCATGTTCAGTTTTGGTAGCACGTAAAGTGGCAGTATGACCAAGAAGAGCCGCAGAGGGGTAGGAAGGAAGGGTTCTCATGTGAATCCATGCCAGACCCATGCTGGAGAACAACTGTTACAGGTAAGTAACTTGTTCCTTCTCCAGCATGGGGTCTGGCATGGATTCACATGCTCATGAATAAAGAATATATAGCAGTACAACATACACAACCTCAGGAGGAGGCAAGGCTCAACAGAAGCAATTACTCTTACCTCCGGAACAGGCTCACCTTCAAGCGAACAGGTAGCGTAGCACTGCTTGGCCGAACCTGGACTCTTCTCTAGAATCCCTGTCGACGCAGTAGAATCTTGTGAAGGTATGCATGGACCTCCACATAGCAGCCCTGCATATGTCCAGCAGGGGTACAACAGACAGGAACGCCGCTGTTGTAGCAATCCCTCTGGTGGAATGGGCTCTCGGACAGCCGGGCAGTGGTCGATTTGCCAACCGGTGACAGTGTGTGATGCAGCCGGAGAGCCACCTGGAGATGGAAGCCTTGGACAAGGCCTTAACATGGTTCACAGGACCAAAGTTCACGAAAAGTTGAGATGTCTTCCCAAAACTCTTTGTGCGTGCCACATAGAATGTCAGAGCACGCGCCACATCCAGCGAGTGCAAAGTCCTTTCAGCCGGGACGAAGGTGTCGTATAAAACACAGGTAACACCAAAGGTTCGTTGAGGTGGAACTCCGACAGAACCTTGGCCATGAAGGAGGGGTGCGTCTGCAGCACCACCCTTGTCTCGTGGAAAGTCAGATAAGGATGCTTGCAGGACAGGGCCTGGATCTCACCTATGCTCCTGGCAGAGGAAATGGCCACGAGAAAGCGGCTTTCCATGTAAGGAACTTGAAAGGAGCTTGATGCATAGGCTTGAAGGGGGCCCCTATGAGCCTCGTCAGTACCACGTTGAGTTCTCATGCCGGGACGGCCGCCTTCAATGGCGGGAACGATAGAAACAGTCCTTTGAGGAACTCCTTGACTAGACTGTGTATCAGGAGATAGCCGTCAGATGCATTTTGATGGAGGCGTGCGCCTTGGCCTAAGACAACAAGTACGGAAGGACCTGAGGGGCCGTGACCCTCAGGGGGTTCATCTTCTGCATCCGGCACCAAATTGCAAAACCCTTCCACTTGTGCCTGTTGCACTTCAGAGTCGACGATGCTATGACCCTAGCCAGGACCTCCCTGCATTCCGCCGTTAGCGCGTACCCACCAAACTCTAAGGCTGCAGGAGCCAGGCCTCCAGGTTCAGCGATCCTTCATCGTGGTGGAGGATATCGGCTACTTCCCTGCCAAGCAGATCCGCGACCACGGGCAGCTTGACTGGAGGTGATGTTGATAGGCTGAGCAGGTGTTAGACAGAAACCTGTGCAGTTCCCTCTGGGTGTTTGGCAGTAAACCCACTTGGTAGCAGTCTGTACCACACAGATTCACTTGGTAGCTGTGGCTGAACAGTCAGACTTCCCTCAAGAAGAGTTAGGCAGTATGCAAAGTATACACAATAGGCACTCAGATACAATAGCACAAGCAAACACTGACCAGAGCTTTGGTGTCGAGGTATATTATTATTTATTTAAAAACACACTGATTGAAACACTCCAGCACTATTATTGTAAAATACTCTCAACACAGTTACTATTATTATATATACATCCCTTATTCCTTATCAGACAAGTCTTAGTCAACACCACTTATTTCCAGACAGAGGTGAGCGCTTAACTATAGATGGCACTCCAATAAGTTAACGAAAAAGGGAGGGGAAAAAGGCAGAATGTAGGAGAATACACCACACTAATACTTAGGAACTCTTAAGCAAGGCAGGAAAGTCAAAAGTTACTTGTGAGCCAAAGTCCATAGGCCGGGCCCACTCTTGGAGAGAGCAGGGCACAAATGCACCCAAGATCACACAATGACAACAGGCTTAAAAAGTCATGCAGGGAGTTCAGAAAGGTTTTAGTTAGGCTCAGAAATGTTTAGCTTAGGTGTCCCAGGCTAACCCAGGTTCGAAAGCCGAGGGCTAAATCTACCCCGTACAGTCGTTTGCAAGGGAAGCCAGGCGGAACACGGTACCTTATGTGGAAAGAATCCTCCAGCGGGGGCAGTTGTTCCTGGCAGCAGGTGCAAGTCGCGGCGTCGTCCAGAGGAAGAGAAGATCTCGACGTGGAGGAAAGATGAAGGTCGTTGCACTGCCAGGGAAGAAACCAGCCGCAGAGTTTTCCGGTTAAAGGTACTACCCTTTGATTCGCGGTAGTGGTAAAACGTGGTATCCCGGTTGCCGGGGTGCTTGGCACAGGCAAGGCGGCCACGAGATGCTCCAGGAAGCGAAAAAGGAAGCAGACTGGTTATCCCCACCAGTCGAAGGAAGAAGACTCTCCGGGCTGGAGATCTCCTCTGTCGTTGGGAAAAGTGGTGAGACGGTCCAGCAGGGCTCCACCGGTGGTGTCGTCGTAGCAGGTCGGCTCAGCTTCTCCCTCGTCGGATTCTTAGGTCCTGTGGCGACTTCTGAAGTTCCAGTCCCCAAAGCCCTGCTTTTTTGCAGCATACCCCCATTCAATCAGCCTAGCTGTCAATCAAACATGCTAAGAGGCGAGCCGGCCGGCTCACCACTTGGGCCAATCAGGACGGAGTGCGACTTGAGTTGCCTAGGCAACTCAGTCTAGGGTGCCTAAACCCCCTCCCACACCCCCTGTGGTACCCATACAGAATGGCACCACTTTTGGAGGCTTCTGTGGAGAAGCCCGCCAAAAAGTGGAACAAAGGGCTCAACTTGGGTTGGAGTCACAGAAGCAAACACAAATGCCATTTTAGAACCAAGTTCTGGCAAAAAATACCAACCGGAGAATTAATATTAAATAAACGGGCGGTATGTTCGAGGCTATAGGAATTAAATAATTAAAGTTGGTAGCCTCGAACAATGGGAAATCCCATAGAGATATATTTGCGGTAGAATATAAAAAGTAGTATCCACTGCCACCAGCCAAAACTTGATCAGGGGGGACGGAGACGTGCCCCCTCGACTAACAGACCCCGGGGCAATCGAATTGCCCCGGCCAGTACGTCCACAATATGATGGTTTGTACTGGTTCTGTTCAGAATTTGAGACTAGTAAAGTCAATGGTGACTTTACATGCCCTGGGAGACAGTAGTCAGTCCCAGGGTATGGAGTCTATATTGGGGGGTCACTATGACACCCCTGTGTTACTGCACTGAGGGTGCTGTGTAACACACATCACAAAAACACATGAAGCCCTATGGAGTAAAAGACCCCATAGCCCATTAAAACACATCTAGAGTCAAAGAAACACACTCAAATCATGCCCAAGAGTGAGGGTAAAAGAGTCTCACTCTTGGCAGGAGAAAGAAATAAACCCCAAAAATCCAGCAAAGCTGCTGGGGGACTCACTAGGTTAGGAAATTCAGCCTAACCAGAGAATTCTCCCTAACAGCAGGTCTGGGTACCAAACCTGCAGCGGCCACGCTGGGGCGACAAGGATCATCCTGCATCAGCACAGTTTGAGTTGATTGATGACTCGCAGCAGGAGAGGCAACGGCGGGATTGTGTACAGGAACAGGCCTTCCCACGGGTAGGAGAACGCGTCCACCATGCTCCCCGGCTGGTGGAACCTGCTGCCGAATCTCTGGCATTTGGAGTTCATCGCCATCGCAAACACGGCCGAAGCTCCCACTCGTGGCAAGAGCCCAGCTGAGGGAGTCGGAGATGGTGCTCTTGGCTCCCGCCAGGTGAAAAGGAATGAGAAACATCCCCTGGGTGAGGCTCCCGCCAGGTGAAAAGGAATGAGAAACATCCCCTGGGTGATGGCCCAGTGGCACAAGTCCTGCACCTCTCTGGAGAGCGCTGGGGATCTGGTGCCCCCCTGCTTCCTGATGTAGAAATGGTGGTATTTTCCGTGAAGACCCACACCTTGCTCTTGAGGGATGGGAGGAATGACTTGAGGGCCCAGAACACTGCTCGTAGTTCCAGGACATTGATGTGGAGGTCCCTCTCCTCAGATAGCCATAGACATCTGTCGTGGAGACGTCTGGTGTGGGATCCCCAACCCTCCAGGAAAGTGTCCGCGGTGACCATTTCCTGGTATTGGGGGGTCTGGAAATCCGTGCCCCCAGCGATGTTAGAGCACACGCCCCACCACCTTACCGCTCAACAGAACTCCTCTTTGACACACTCCGGTCTGCGAAGCTTCCGGACATCTGGACCTACCGAGCATACAGGAATTCCTAAAGGGACCTGCAGAGCCTGATCAGGTAGATAAACAACATCATGCCGAGCAGCGACTTGATGGTCCGTGCCGTGGCGATCTTCAGAGCCAACAGCAGTTGCACCTTACCCAAAATGGCCGCTATCCTTACCTCCGAGGGGCCTGCCAGGCAGGAGACCGTGTTGAACCTGGACCCCAGGAACAGTTTGTCCTGCGTTGGAATCAAGCAGGACTTTGGATAGTTCACTGAGAATCCCAGATCCGTTAGTAGCCGGACGGTCCTGCCTGTGTGTTCGACAGCAATCTCCCTTGACTTGGCACAGATGAGCCAGTACCTCTGTGGAAATTCAACCAGCTCTGAGAGGATGACCAGGTGGCTTACTTTGGAGTTGATTGGTCCCACCAACTCAAAGGGAGGAGAAGTCCTTGCTGGAGTTTCTCTGTCAATAGGAATTTGGCGTTTCAGCACAGCAGCAGGGCTTCACTGGGCAAACCAACGGTCCAGAAGTTGCAACCAGCGTCCTCTACAAGTTCTTCTTCGGTTCCTTCGTTCCAGTGGTCGACTCTGCCTTCCAAGCCAAAAGCCTCACCTTTTATGCAGCTTGCTCCCATTCATTCCAGCCTAGCTGTCAGTCACCCAGCAGGGTGGCTGTCCTTGCCAGACAGTCAGCCGGCCAATCACCACAGACTGCATTTGGGTCTCCAAGGAGACTAAGCACAGTGCGTTTCGGGCACCTCCCTCACTTCCTGCCCCTGCCAGACACCCTGGAGCCAGAGGCGGGCTTCACTAGTGAACCCCGCCAAAGGCAAAGCAAACAAAGGGATCAAACCTGGTTTGGCGCACAGAGTAAATCTCAAGAAGGACCTTTCCACAAAGAAGACCGGGGCCATTTTGACAAAAATGGCACCCTTGGGTGCTTTACTGCAGTTGCAAACGCAGCCCCCAGTAAATGCACACCACGGTAGTTAAAAATAAATCACTGCCACTAGCCATTCAGTGAGGAAAAGGGTAACATAAAAATGTTACTTGAGAGGGCTAGACAAAGGGGATGGAACAAGTTACTTACCTGTAACTGTTGTTCTCCAGCATGGGTCTGGCATGGATTCACATGCTCATGAATATTCCCCGTCGTCAGGCTGGGAATCCTCGGTAAAGAAAAAATCAGTATCAGTTTCGTTTCTGATCTGTCTTTCGTAGTAGTAACCAATCACTGATCTCTGCATCATACTGACCACAGCCAATGACTGCCCTCTACCTAAGCCCCGCCTCTGGCAGCCATCTTCAGATTTGGTAGCACGTGAAGTGGCAGTATGACCAAGTGAAGAGCCGCAGAGGGGTAGGCGGGAGGGTTCGCATGTGAATCCATGCCAGACCCATGCTGGAGAACAACAGTTACAGGTAAGTAACTTGTTCCTTCTCCAGCATGGGGTCTGGCATGGATTCACATGCTCATGAATAAAGAATACATAGCAGTACACACATGCACAACCACGGGAGGTGGCAAAGGCTCAACATTAAGCATTACATCAAACTCAACATTAAGCAATTCTTACCTCCTCACCAGGCTCACCTTAGGCGAACAGAGTGCGCAGCACTGGACTGCCCTGGACTCCTCCCTGGAATCCCGATCGACGCATTAGAATTTCGTGAAGGTGTGCGTCGACCTCCACGTAGCAGCCCTGCAGATGTCCAGCAAGGGCACACCAGATAGGAACGCCGTGGTAGCTGCGATCGCTCTGGTGGAATGGGCTCTCGGTCGGCCAGGCAGCGGTCGGTTTGCCAACCGATGACAGTACATGATACAGCCGGAGAGCCATCTGGAAATGGAGGCCTTTGAGAGAGCCTTCCCCTGATTGACAGGTCTAAAGTTCACAAAAAGTTGTGACGTCTTCCGAAAACACTTTGTGCAGTCCACGTAAAACTTCAGCGCTCTAGCCACATCCAGCGAGTGCAAAGTCCTTTCGGCCGGCGACGAAGGCGACGGGAAGAAAACATGCAACACCAAGGGTTCGTTGAGGTGGAAGTCCGAAGGCACCTTGTGCATGAAGGAGGGGTGCGTCCGGAGCACTACCCTCGTGTTGTGAAAAGTCAAGTACGGGGGCTTGCAGGAAAGGGCCTGGATCTCTCCCACTCTTCGTGCGGTGGTGATGGCCACAAGAAACGCAGTTTTCCACGACAAGAACTTCAACGGGGCCGAGTGCAGAGCCTCGAACGGAGGACCCATGAGCTTGGTCAGCACCACTTCAGCTCCCACGCCGGGGCCGGTGCCTTCACCGGCGGGAACGATCTGAACAGTCCCTTCATGAATTCTTTCACCAGACGATGAGACCACAAAGATGTCCGCCCCGTGGTTCTGGTGTATCGGGAGATCGCAGCAAGATGAATCTTGATGGGCGCGTGCGCCAGCCCAGCCTTGGCCAGCGTCAGAAGGTACGGCAGTACCTGGGGAGCCGTAATCCGTAGAGGGTTAATCTTCTGTGCGTGGCACCAGACAGAGAACCTCTTCCATTTGTGTCCATAGCATTTAAGAGTTGAGGACGCCCTGGCCTTTGCAAGAACCTCTCTGCAGTCGGCCGGTATGTCGTATCCTCCAAACTCTAACGCTGCAGGAGCCAGGCCTGCAAGTTCAGCGACTTCGGGTCGTGATGGAGGATGGCGCCTCCTTCCCTGGAGAGAAGATCCGCGTCCGCTGGCAGCTTGATTGACGGGGACGCTGACAAGTCCAGAAGGTCCCGGAACCATATCTGCCTCGGCCACGCAGGTGCGACGAGGATCATCCTGCACCGTGACCTCATGAGCTGGTTGATGAGCCGGATCAGCAATGGCGGCAACGCGTATAGAAACAGGCCCTCCCAGGGGAACGAGAAAGCATCGCCCATGCTCCTCCGCTGGGGAAACCTGCTGGCGAACCTCTGGCACTTGGAGTTCGTCGCCGTCGCGAACAGATCGATCTGGGGAGTGCCCCACCGTCGGAAGAGGCGGTCCACTAGATCCTGTCTTAGTTCCCACTCGTGGCACGAGCGCAGCTCTCTGCTGAGCGAGTCGGCAATGGTGTTTTTTATCCCTGCCAGATGAAACTGCACCAGAAACATCCATTGGGCGACGGCCCAATGCCACAGAACCTGCGCCTCCTTGGACAGGGGCTGGGGACCTGGTTCCGCCCTGCTTCCTGATGTAGAACATGGTGGTGGTGTTGTCGGTGAAGATCCTCACCACCTAGCCCTTGAGGGACAGAAGAAAGGACCTGAGGGCCCAAAACACTGCACGGAGCTCCAGGACGTTGATATGGAGGGACTTCTCCGTCGACCTGAACAGCTTTCCGGGCGTCGAGCTTCCCTTCTCCTGGGCCATGTCCGAGATGGGCCTGAGAAACTTCTGGAGTCCTCCAAAAGCGTGGCTCGACGAAATCTTCACCCTTGAGGGGCGTAGACGAATCCGACACGGGTCCCCGTTGATCGGATGAAGAAACGGTGGAGCTTGAGGCTCTTTTGACCGAAAAAGAGAAATGTTTCTGAGAAAAAACTCGAAAAAAAGCACTAACGCTCGAGAGCAATAGCACGAGGATCCCAACACTTGAACGTGCGGTAAAAATCTGAAGATGGCTGCCAGAGGCGGGGCTTAGGTAGAGGGCAGTCATTGGCTGTGGTCAGTATGATGCAGAGATCAGTGATTGGTTACTACTACAAAAGACAGATCAGAAACGAAACTGATACTGATTTTTTCTTTACCGAGGATTCCCAGCCTGACGACGGGGAATATTCATGAGCATGTGAATCCATGCCAGACCCTATGCTGGAGAAACTAGGTAGCCCCTCCAGCACCCTATTGTAAGATAGTGTGCGCTGGGTCTAGAAAGTTACAAATGTAAGTAAAGTCAATTTCACTTTACTGCTCTGGGAAACAGTAGTTTATCACAGAGAAGGTATTTAAACCTTTGGAAAATCTCAAAGACTTCCCTGTGTCACTGCATTGAAGGTGCTGTGTGACACAATGCAAAAGATGATGCCTATGGAGTTCGTCAGACTCTGCAACCAAAAACAAAAACACAGTGTATAAAATTGCATTAAAATACGAGAGACTGGCCACCAGGGGGCGCACGGACGATGAGCACCGCCATGTGAGCTACGCACCCACGGGCCCCAAAAGTGTCCTGAGCCCCCACCTTTGAACCCCCTGTGTGCGAAACAACTGCTGCCCGAGTCACCCGACTTGGCCCACCACCCACTGAGCGAAAACTGGGGGAAAAGTCTGTCAATCTGTACTCCCCCCCCCTCCCAGCCGCATACGTAGCAGCCGGTAAGAGGGCCGCGGCTACGCGCGACTTCGAGGAATCCAGCTCCCCCCACTATTTGTCTGCAGACGGCGCAGGCCCCGCTACGAGCCCCCGTGTTCCCCCCCCCCCCCAGCAGCCGCTGCTGCCCTTCCCCTGGCCCCGCATCGCCTGTGGAGCAGACGAATACCCGGGACAGGCGAGTGTGTGCGCACTCCCCGTGCGGCCGCCTGTGCAGCTCCGGGAACCGGCGCTCCAACACGCGGCAAAAAGAAGCCAAGGAGAGGGTAAGTGCCCCCCCCCCCTCGGAGCACGCAGTGGCGCTTCGCCAAGCCTGGGGCCCTCTTTCCCCCCCCCGAAACTCTCCACATCAGGGGCCCAGGGCTGGTGACGGTGTCTGGGGCACAAAGAGGAACAGCCCCCCCACCTCCCACCACAACTGAATACTGGGTGGGGGCCCCTGCAACAGGCAGCACGTGGCCCCGAGAGGGCCCCCCACCATAACGAGGCCAGACACGCAGACCCCCGCGGCAGCCCACGCATAAGTTGGACACGGTCCACACCTTTGGCCTAGCAGCCACGAAGGCCAAACACAGGCATTGAATACCCCGAAACGATATTTTGCGCAGATAGCAGGGGTCTATCATTCACAGACTTGGGCGCCTGTCAGGGAGCAAACGTGTTGGGAGCTGCAGCATCCACGAAGGCTGGGAGGCTGGCCCTAGACCCCAAACCTACAAAGCCATATGGACCATTAATTTCTGGCGACTGTGGAATCACCAAAATAATTTCCACTGATTGCATTACGGACAGCCAGAGATCAAGGCAAGGGGCCTGCGCCCGAGGTGAGGGCAGCGTAGAGGGTTGGCCCCCCCATCTACAGGGCGTGTGCCCTCGTCTGCGCAACCACCAGTCTTTTGCCCCCCTCCTCCCCCGAGGCCGGAGAGGCGGGCCACCGACAAAGGAAAACAAAATAACCGAGGGCGCCCACCTCTGAACTCTAATTAAACTAAAACCCCCTGTAAAGAAATCTCCTCCACGCCACCCCACCTGTGCCTACGCCCAAGACTACACCGTCAGCGGAGCACCCTTCCCACCGAAAAGGCCCCACCCACACTGAGAGCTGGGCCTCTGTGCACTACAAGGTGTGTGCCCTTGTCAGCGCCAAAACTCGCAGGATGCCCTCCCCCACTGGACCTCAACACTGCAAAGTGGGTGTCTTCTAATAAACCGAGGTGCAGCATACACTCCGCCCCTCCCCAACAGTCCGGATTTCTCGGCCAAAGGGCACCCCCCAATTTGTGAGCCATACCCAGTCGGGTGGTCGCAGAACCGGAGTCAAGCCTGGTTATCCGCCCTCCAGCTGTACCCTAAGTGGGACTTCTCGTTCAAACACTATTAAATCCAACGTATGAACGTCAAGGAGAGACTAGCTGCATACCAGTTTTCGCAACACAGCTATTGCGCACCTGGAATCGCGACTATGTCATCACCAAGGCCAGAAGCAGCCTCCACCAAAGCAGACGTCGCCGATATCCTCAATGAAATGAGGATTATGAGAGCGGACATTGGAGGCAAAATTGATAAAATTACCCAAACGATGGATAAAATGGAGGACAGGCTTGAAGAGGTTGAGCACAACCAAACCTCGCTGAACACCTTAGAGACTCAAATGGATGCGCGACTCGCTGAACTCGAAGCCAGGGAAGAGGAATTTCGCCTAAAGATCGATGACTTAGAAAACAGAGAGTGGCACAATAACATACGCATCTTCGGAATCCCGGAGAATGAAGGCGAAACTGAGTCAGACCTGAAGAGAACTCTGCACAACATAATGAAATCACTTTTCAATGATGACTCGATTGACGAACCCAAAATTGATCTGGTCCACAGGGCTGGGGGAAAACCAGGAGGCCCAAGAATGGTGCTTACCCGATTCCATAACTACGCAGACAAGGCCAGGGTCTTGGACAAGGCTAGACACACTCCGCATGTCACGTTGGACCCGGTGCAAGTCTCCATCTATCAAGATCTATCCTCTCTCACGCAAACAATGCGGAGAAAGTGCTTCCCACTCACCAAAATGCTAAAAGAAAAAGGTGTGCGATACCGCTGGGGATACCCCCTTCTCGGTCTCCTTTGAGTGGGAAAGCAACACCATAAAACTAATCTCCGAAAGGGACATCAGGAGCTGCATAGACGACCTATTGGGCACCCAAGAGGAGGAACCATCACAGAGCGGAAAAAGGACAGAGGACAAGGAATGGCACACCAAAGGTCCACGGAGAAAGACGATGCAAGCCTCCTGGAAATATAGACGGATCAACGCCTTCCCGGCCACCGAACATTGAGCTCACCTCGACCTTCTACATGTTTCTCTCTTCGTGGGTGCATCTGATGATGGACATTAGACTAATCAAAGATCTCTGGAAACGTCAGACGGACAACCACCAAGTAGCAGCGGATGAGGGGTGAATCGTCGCCCTCCTCGCACCGCCCCACTTGATGCAGATGATGTACTCACAAAACAATCCGGGGTAAGGGCACACGAAGTCGATGTGGGCCAATGCATTTCAACGCACCCTAAAGAGAGTGGAGGAGGCCAAGGTCCGAGAGCAGCTGGGGGAAGGATGAAGGAGGTGGTGAGACCCAATATGAAAATAGAAGATTGCCCTTATGCTGACTTATTGAGGGCCGAATATCGGGCACAAGTGACCAAGATCCTATTGTCGAAATGCAGTTCAGTTCGTTAACATGTGTACATAATGCAGGGGGGGGAGTTGGGGGCTAATGGTTATGTTATATGAATATGTGAATGGGACCGTTTGAGGTACGGTTCCCGCTGGTGGTCTGAAGACGACTGGGTGAACATAACCCGGCCGGATCGGATGCCGTTTGGTTTGGGGGGAGGGAAGGGTGGGCCAGTGCAACGTGAAGGGTCGAGCGGAATGGATGAGTACGAAAGTAAGAGAGAGAGAAAGGCACTCTTGAATTTATTGACGGGTGAGCGACAAGGATGTTTAGCGGCCCCCACAGCGCCACACAGAAACCGAAGTACTTGCAAAGGGACAGATATGGCATGCACCTAGAGCAGAGACATTGAGGCAGGCGCACTTATTGGGCTACCTCACACCGGCATATAACAATGGCAACAACACTTAGACATCACAAGCTACGCATATGCACACTCAATGTAAAAGGCTTGAATTCCCCTACTAAACGCTCACTGGTAGCGAGAGAGTTTAAGAGGTCCAACATTGATATTATGTTCCTACAAGAGACAAAATATCAGAAAGGCACAGAGAAAGGGATCCCTAGTGGTCTGGTGGGGCACACTTATTGGAGTTCAGGCGTTCCCAAAAAAGCCGGGGTGGGGATTCTGATTCGAAAGAATCTCCGCATGAAGATCCTAAACTCCTGGGCCGACACGGAGGGTAGAGCCATGCTAATAGTGGGATCCATTAAAGACAGGGTCGTAACCCTTGCCACAATGTATGCACCCAATCAAGGTCATAAGAGAGTCCTCCTTAAAACGGCCGAATGGCTGTTCAATAAATTGCAAGGCCATGTTATTCTTGGGGGCGACTTCAATACATGGATGAACAGTGCCTTGGATAGGCAAACCGCACATGAGGTTTCCCAACCGCCCCAGATGCAGGAATATGCAGAGATCAAAGAGACACTTGCCCTGTACGGCCTCTCGGATAGTTGGCGTCACCTAGATCCACTCGACAAAGGATTTACCTTTCGATCCATCCCCCACGACACGCTCACAAGAATAGATTATGTGTTCCTCTATGAGGACCTAATGAGAATACTTCACGCCGCAGACATACACCTCACTGCATGGTCTGACCATGCCATGGTTGTGGCAGAATTAGACTGGGAAGACCTCACCCATCGCACCACAAATTGGAGGTGCAACTAAACATTATGGTCGGATGTGGTTTTTAGGGAAGAATTAGAAAATGAAATCAAACAATTCTTCATATCCAATGATACAGGTGAAGTCTCGAAAGTGAATGTATGGGAAGCGGCAAAGGCCACCTGGCGTGGGATCCTAATCAGAGAGGGGGGCGAGGAAAAAGAGAGAACGCACCTTCCTGGAGGCTAACATTAGAAAGAAGCTAGACAAAGCAGAGAGCCTAGCGCAGACATCTCGCCAAAGCAGAGCCACACACCTTGCGAATGCCAAAGCATTACGGGAGGAGCTGAAAGCTCTGGAAATGAGCAAGGTGACCCAAACCCTACAATACCTGAAACAAAAGTACTACAAAAAAGGCGATCAAGCTGATGCCCTCCTCGCGGCAAAGCTTTGTGCGCAAAGGGCAGAAAGATGGGTAGACATGATAGAGAGGACAGATTATGAAGATTTATACACTAGTGCACCCCCTCCCCCACCGGGGAGTGTAGACGCTTATCTCAAAGAGTCGGATCTCCCTGCACTCACGTGCCCCGAGGCTGAGGCCCTTGACACTCCGGTCACTGGGGAAGAAGTTGCCGAGGCCATTAAACGTCTTATGTCGGGGAAGGCGCCTGGGGACGATGGCTTCACCACGGCTTCTACAAAACGTTCACTGCGTTCCTTACCCCCTTCCTAGTGAACCTATTTAACCATATCTTTGAAACAGGGCAGGCACCCCCATCCTTTGCCCAGGCGCTTTCAACGGTCATCCCGAAAGAAGGTAGAGACCCAAAACACTGAGTCTTATCGCCCCATATCACTCCTTAACAGACGCTAAGATATACGCGAGAGTAATGGCGGCCAGATTAGAAACACACCTACCGAAACTCATACACTCAGATCAAGTTGGCTTTATTATGGGGACACAGGGTGCGGATACGATGAGGAAAACGTTACACTTGATACATGCGGCACAGGGGAGGAGTGACGACCCAACCCTCCTGACGCCGAAAAGGCCTTCGACAGAGTGGACTGGGAGTTCCTACTAAGGGTTCTAGTTTGGTTAGGTCTTGGCCCCAAACCACGCTGCACCATTAAGGCAATATACTCAGCTCCCCAGACCTCTGTCGGGGTGAACGGTGGCCACTCAAGGTGGTTCCCGCTACAAAGAGGCACTAGGCAGGGCTGTCCATTATCGGCCATACTATTTGTGTTGTCCCTCGAACCACTGGCGCAGAAGCTTAGACTTGACAAAAGGGTGGAAGAATTAAAAGTAGGGGACCAAGAATACAAACTAGGCCTATATGCCGA
Source organism: Ambystoma mexicanum (assembly GCF_040938575.1). Classification (NCBI taxonomy): domain Eukaryota; kingdom Metazoa; phylum Chordata; class Amphibia; order Caudata; family Ambystomatidae; genus Ambystoma; species Ambystoma mexicanum. The sequence continues at coordinate 265,526,439 of NC_090934.1, forward strand.
CCATATCCTCTTACATACAACGAACCCCTTTAGTTCGATACTGGCGGCTATGGAGATAATTGAGGAATGCAGCCAATTGGCGGGCCTAAAAATCAACACAGGGAAATCGGTCCTCCTCCTGATAGACAAGAATAGGGACTCAGAGGTTGGGCGATTCACACACCCTAGGGATGAAGGTCAGTCTCACTACGCTGCAGTATTATGTGACACGTGATATGGGTGATCTATTTGAAGCCAACTTTACCCTGATATTAAACACAATACAGAAAGACATTGAACGGTGGAGAAGGCTCACCATCTCGTGGATGGGCCGACTGAACACCATTAAAATGGTAATCCTGCCAAAGCTGCTCATCTATTCCAGATGCTCCCCATTCAACTTCCCAATTAATTCTTTGTAACCACCAAAAAAGTCCTACACACCTTCCTATGGCTGCCTTACTTCACCTTCCCAAAGATGATGGCGGGGTGGGCCTCCCAGACATAGAGCTATACTACAGAACAGCGCAACTGCGAGTACTAATCCCGCACGTCAGACAGCAGAAAGACCCCCAATGGGCAGGACTAGACAACCACCATCTCTGGCCTTTTATCGTGGGAGAATGGTTATGGGTACCAGGACCCCAATTACAAAACAGCATTAAAAATCACCCCATCCTCTGGGCGATATGGAAACCAAACAAAGGAATGAAGGGAGTCACAACATGGCCCTCCCCCTTAGCGCATCTATGGGCCCCGGGCATTCGGGATGACATTCCCAATCCAGGCGGTTTTGAATCATGGTACCAGGCAGGACTCGAAAGGGCAGGTAAACTGCAGAGGAATAACACTTTCATCACTATCCAAGACCTGAAGGAAGCCCTTTGCATAGGTCCGCTCTCAGTTTTCCAATACTTAAAACTGAAAGGCGTCATGACCCGGGAGGCCTGGAGGGAGGCCTTACAGAGAGAGCTCACCCCATTCGAAAGGATTCTGGACATGTACATAGGCTCCAAGGGACTCATCAGTGTGATGTACACAGCACTAGTTGGAGTCAACACAACCCCCTCAGTCACCTTGAAACATAAATGGGAAAAAGATCTTGGGAGAAATCTCCCCCCAGAGACATGACTTAAGATTTGTAGAAGGACCTCAAAAACCTCCATGTCTTGTCAGTACAAGTTACATGGGATTAAGCTATTATACAGATGTCAGTACGACCCACTCCGGCTAGCCAGGATGCAAATCCTTTTTGTTGGCAGGGCTGTGCCCAAAAAGCGGACTACTGGCACATGTGGTGGGGATGTGGGGCGGTCCAGGCGTATTGGGATGAAGTGCTTAGTTGGATAAAAGAGCTTGAGGGAGAAGCAACCACTCTTGATCCTATTTAGCTTGGTCGAGACAGAAGAAGAAATACTTAAGGTGCCCAAAATGACACATGGGCTCCTGCTTGCTGCAAGGGCCTGCCTCACAACTGTCTGGAAAAGAACAAGTCTACCGTCCAAAGCTGAGTGGATCAATGTCTCCCGTAATATTTTCAATATGGACAAGGTAACAGCAGCCATTCATGGTGATCGCACTTCCATTGACATTGAATGGTCCGAGTTCAGAGCCAAATACATTACCTGAAGTTGAGTGTGTATCACAACATAGCCAAAGCGTTGTTCCAATGATCTGCCTACTGCTTTGATGTTAATTCCAAAATGTCATATGCAAGTACCACTTTTCTAAAGTAATTAATTTGCCTGTAATCTCCTTTGCCGGACTATGAAAATCATTTAGATCATCTGTTCTCTCAAGGGTTGCAGGGTGGGGGTAGGGAGTCAGGGGTCAAGTTGGGGTTACTAGTTAAATATGAGCAATTATAAAGCAGTCAAGTTACTTCATATTCTTTGTAATGAAAACTGCATTCTTTATGTTGAAAAAATAATAAAACCAATTTTCAAAAAAAGAAATACATGAGAGAGTGGGAAAAAGGGTCTCTCTCTACAGGTTAAAAAAATAAAGTCCTCAAAATCCAGCAAAGTTGCTGGGGGTCTCTAAGGTAGAGGGAATTGGCACATTTCTGAGAATTCCCCCTAACACCCTCCATTAGATGTTTTGGTCCAAAGAGGATCACCTATGTTTTCTTGGGACTGAGCTGTAGCTAATTTTGGTCCATTCAGACCCCTATTTCATCCAAACTTCTACCTACCTTGACGAGAGCAGTGTCCACATCATCAAGTCTGATGTACAGCTGTGTGTCATCAGCATATGAGTGGAAACTATTAAGATGTTTCTCCAATATGTCCATTAATGGTCGAAGGTAAATGTTAAATAAGAGGGGGGAAAGTGAGGGGCCCTGTGTACACCACAGCATTGTCGAAAGATTTCAGATAAGAAACCTCCCACCTGTACACATTGTTTGCACCACCACAGGAATGAGGCAAACCAATCCAGGGCAGTAGTGTCCACATTCCCTATATTTTTTAGGCGGTCTAACAGAATACTATGATCCACTGTATCAAATTCAGCAGATAGGTCGAGCATCACAGGCAGGGATAATTTACCTTCATTCCCTGCCTGTAATAGCTTGTCCCATACTGCCAATAAAGCAGTTTCCGTCCCGAATTTGGGCTGAAAACCAGATTGTAAAAGCTGAAGAAGACCCTTGTCTTCGAAATAGCTCGGATGCTGGCTGGTGGCCACCTTTTCCCGAATTTTGCCTGGCCAGGGGAGGCTGGTGATAGGGCGATAATTCTGGAGGTCATCAGGATTGGTACTGGCCTTCTTCAGCATCGGAGAAATAACTGACAATTTCAGAAAGTCTGGGACCACCCCCTGTGCAAATGATGCACCGACAAACTATGTCATAAAGGGGGTTGGCGCCAACAAGATCTGCATAGCTACGAATGCAGGAATACGGAATAATACATTATTTTTTTTATTATTATTATTTTTTTTTATTGTTTAATCAAAAAATAAGATTTTACAATACTTTTTGTAGAACAGTTCGTAATAATACATTATTTCTATGTTTTAATTCTGACAAAAAGGTAGAAATATCTTCCTCTGTTACCAATTTAAAGTTAAACAGAGCACTCCCAGTGGTTCCCTCTTCTGTTAATGCAATAGTCTAATTTGTAACAGTAGGGGAATACAAACTGTCTTAACTCCCTCTGAGACTTGATACTCTTCTGAAGGTTCAAGATTTTGTCCATAAAAAAGGATTCAGCAAGTTTGCATGATCTACCGAAGGATCTGTCGCTAAGGTAGTCATGTTGGGATTAACAAACTGTGCGTTCACTCTACATAACTCTTGAGGACGATTCACTGCAGCTGTAATTTCTCCAGCCAAGAAGTAACATTTTGCTCAAAAATAGCTTTTTTATATTTGGTCAGGGCTGTTTTTGCTGACAGAGGATATTCAGGCAATTTTAAGGAGTACCACCTCCTCTCTTGTTGTCTGTATTCTGTTTTAAGCTCTAAAAGCTGAACAGTGTACTAGACCTTAGAAGGTCTCCTAGGGGTACTTATTCTCAGAGGGGCATATTTAGTACAAATAGTATTCATTATTTGGGACCCTTGTGCAAAAAAGCTGTTGCATCCTTGGGTTGAAGCACAGAGACTCAGCGCCTCCCTTACCTCATTACCAGAAATACTATCCAGCTCCTTTTTCTTGCGAGCTGAAATTACTCCATTAAATGTAGAAGCACAGGTTTCATACTCGGCTGACTTGATAGTAAACAGCCTAAGGTAGTGATCTGTCCACCACATCGGTACTGTTTCAATCATGTCAACCCCCCTCCCCCTAGCCAGGACTGCATTCAAGCAGTAGCCAGATTTATGTGAAGCTGTTTTTGTCAATGCTAACAACTCATGTTGATGTAATGTTTCCCAGAGTTGCTTAGAAGCTGGCTTGGTGTGGTCCTCCATCCATATGTTCAGGTTACCCAGTCATAATAATTACTTGTATTTAGAGCCTACATCAAAACCCTCAAATAATGTTGCCGTCTGTCCAGGGGGTCTTTAGGCCAGAAAACTCTTTACAGAGTATTTTGGGGAGACAGTAAGGGTCACTGAATGGATTTGAAATGTGCAATTTTTAGGTGAGATCGATAAATGACTGCAATCCCTCCTCCCATTTTAGCTTGTATCTTAATATTTTGAATAAGATAGCCGTCTGGAATTAAACAATGCAGTATAGCATGTGAAGTGTCTGTGAACTACGTTTCTGTTAAAAATAAAATGTCCAATTTATAAAACTCAATTAATACGTTGATTTCTGTGGCGTGAGCTACTGCTGTCCTGGAATTTAACAATGCAGCTTTCACTGTAGTATATGTGACTGGAGATGCCTCCAGGGGCCCAATTTCAACTTTCTTTAATGCAATTCCAGACCTGCTGATCAAGGCTCGGAGAGGGAGAGCCCCCTTGTCATTATTCAGACTCCACAAATGGTTCCCATCGTAGTAGGTCCTAGTCATAATGGCGTCTTAATCTATGTAATAGTCAGCCAGCACAGAGTCAACAGAAATTACCTTTCCTCAACCCACAGAGACAGGAAAGAACAGCGTAACGCGCCGACCTCCGCACTCAGGCTGCAAACAGACCAAACAGTTACGCGATTTGCTACGCGTATCCCTTGCAGACGTAGATGGTCCGCCACTGGTGCCAGGCACTTCGTAAACACTCTGGGTGCCGACGTCAGTCCGAAGGGGAGGGCCTTGAATTGTTAGTGCTTGACTTGCACAACGAAGCGCAGGAACTTCCGATGCGTCTCGTGAATGGGGACGTGGAAGTAAGTGTCCTCTAGGTCCAGCGACGTCAGGAAGTCCCCTTCCTCCAGTTGGCCGAGTACGTGTTGCAAAGTGACCATCCTGAATATTTGGGACTTGATGAACTTGTTTAGACGCTGCAGGTCGGGAATAGGCCTCCAGCCCCCGGTCTTCTTTTTTTACTAAAAAGTATCTGGAGTAGACTCGGGAGCACCGGAGTTGTTTTGGCACCAACTCCATCGCCCTTTTTCTTAGCACGGCCCGCACTTCCTGCAGGACCTGAGGGATGTGCTGCTCCTGCCGGGCCACCGGCGGTATCCACAGATACTGATGTTGGAACTCTAGGGTGTGTCTATGGGTGAGAGCATCCAGCCCTCATCGGTCGGTGGAGATCATTTCCCACTCGCTGATGAAGCCCCCCAGCCGGCCTCCAACCAGGGTGCAATGGTGGGTGCCCGACGTCCTGGCTGGTTCAATCCTACTTCGGGGCCTGCGTGCCGCCTTGGGAGGATTGACGACTGAGACCACCTCTGAATGCCTTGGAACGACTGTAAGCGTCTTGGGTCATGGAACTGGAGGGTTGACGGTACGAGGAGGGTCCCCTGTCGAAACCCTTTGACGATCTTCCGGATTTGCCTCCTGAGGCACGAAAGGAAGGCCGATGCAGCTGACGCATGCCCAGGGCCCGGGCCGCGTCTGTCTTGATAGCCTGCAACGACTCGACAATGGCCTTCCCAAAGAGATTGTCACTGTTGAAAGGCATGTCCAGGACCCTCGTCTGAACCTCCTGCCTAAAATTGGTGGCTTTCAACCACTCACGGCGACTGAGGCAGACTCTGTTCCCCATCGTCGGAACCCCATGTCTGCGATGGTCAGGGCCACAGTGATGGCATGTACCGATGCCACCTCGCCCTCTTGGAGAATTTCCAGCGCCTCTGCCCGCTTGTCCTCGGGGAGAAATTCCAACAGCGGAGCCATCTTGTACCCAAGCTCTGTCGTACCTGACCACGATCGCGAGAGCATACGGTGCTTTGAATGTCACCGCAAAGTAGATGACCTTTCGCGTCCAATGGCGTCCAACTTCTTCCCCTCGCTGTCCGGGGAAAAAGGGGGAACGGAGGCTGAAGACGATGGGTTTGAGGACTTCTTCCTCACAGCTGCTGAGACCACCGAGTCCGGGGAAGGCTGCGAAAGCAGTCACTTGATTGTGGACTCCGGCACACAGCATTTCTTTTCCAGCCTGTCTCTTTTCGCTGGGGCTGAGGCAGGATTCCTCATCAGCGCCAGGCCCTCATCACAGACGTTGTCCAGGAGAGGGACTGCCAGAATGGTCTTCCTCTTCGCTCCCCGGCGCTGGTAAAGGAAACCCTCCTCCTTCTTGGTCTCTTCTGGCGTCAGCTGGAAGAGTTCAGATGTGCGTGCGACCATGGCGTGGAACGATCCCACTTTGTCCGGTGGAGAAGCTCTCGGTGGCGGGGAGACGTTGCCATCATTGTCCGTGTCTGTCGTCGCTGTGTCCGTCCCCGTATCCCTAGGGGCGGAGGGTATGTGAGGTGGTTGATGAGGAGGCGTGGGATGCCATTTCCTCTCCGACACCAGCATGTGGAGAGTTCACAGAATGCCCAGCGACACGTCCCTTGGTGGTGGAGGGGAAGCAGGCTTGCTGGGCCCAGCGCCTACATCTTCGTCCTCCTCAGCGTTTCCGCTGTCGTCGCCGTGTCCCCAACATCCTCCAAGACTGTTAACAGAAACTATGTCCTCTTCGTCCGAAGAAGAAATATATGTGCCCTGGAGCACGGCGGAGTCCTCCACTGTCCCCGCTTTTTGCATCCTGATGGGTCAGAGCTGGGCTCAGGGCTGGCATCCTTTTCTCTGGTGTTTTCTCCATCAGCTTGGCCGAGGCCTCCCGCCTGGGAAGAAGCTCCACTCAGGGCGTCACAGGGGTCTCCTAGACCGGGTCAGCCCTTTTTGCCTTCAAGAGGGCGGCCGCCACCAACTCGATTGACGAAGACAATTTCTCCTGGACCACCTGGACCTTCAAGGGTAGGTCCGACACCTTACCCTGTGTCTCGGCTTGCTCCGGCTTCTCCCGCAGCTTCCCAGGGTTAGACGGTTTCCTCTTAGACGAGGAGCTGGAGCGATGGCTTGAGATGGATACAGACGGAGTAGATAAACGCGCCCTGCTCACCGCAGGACCCGCTCGCACAGCGACCCCGACGGAAACGGACTCCCAGTGCTTGGCCTTGGCTTGGGCCACCACGGATGGGGCGGCCTCAAAGGACGTAGAAGCCCGCTCCTCGGACCGGATGGTCCTGAGTGAGGTATGCCCCTGCTTGCCACATGGGTTAGAGGCCTTGGCGTTGAGCCACACCGCCAAACTACTGTGTCAATCCTTGATAGTGCGTTTGGAGAATGCCAGGCCAATTTCGCAATCCCCTTCTTCCTTGTGATATGGATGGAGACAATAGAGGCACTGGGAGTGTTCGTCCTCCACAAACACATTCCTCAATCCACAGCTGGAGCAGAGCTTGAAGAGAGAACCTCTGTCGTCCTTGTCCTCCGACATGGTCCGCTGTGCGGTGTAGGCCTGATGGCCTTCTGGAATCCTCTTAACTCTTGACGATTCTTGCCCTTGAGGGGCGATTAAGATGCTCACAAACGGATCCCTGCTTACCGGTCAAAGGAACGAAAGAGCACAAAGACTATTTGACCAAATCTGGAACTTTTTGACGAAAAAGCACGAAAACGTAGAAAAGCTCACGGAGCAAAACACGAGGACTCCCAACACTTGAACGTGCGGTAAAAATCTGAAGATGGCTGCCAGAGGAGGGGCTTTCGGAGAGGGCAGTCATTGGCTGGGGGCAGTATGACCCATAGCTCAGTAATTGGTTTATAGGAGAAAGACAGTTTGTAAGTGAAAGTGAAACAGTTTTTTATTTTAAAGAGGATTCACGGCCTGATGACGGGGAGTATTCATGAGTATGTGAAACCATGCCAGACCCCATGCTGGAGAACTCAGTTAAGTACGCATTGGAATTTTTTTTAAGAACAATCGATGTATGCTCTAAAATACATGGCCGATCAATTGTGCCAATAACATTTCTGACCGAACTACCCATTTAATGATTTTGCATCAGTGTTGAGATAGATTTTCAGACTCATAACCGTGGACAGATTCTGAGAGGCTACGCTATTCTGATGAACAGGGACAAACACTAATGTCTAGCCAAACTCTATGTGGGAAGTGTGACTGAACAGCAAGGCTTAGACTTAGGAGGGTGTTAGAAAGGTGAAGGGTTCAGCTAAGCCCACATAGAGAAATTATACAAGTTACGCAAATGTACAAAAATACAGTTAATTATTAAGGCCTTAGACAACACTCATCAATGAAAAAAACAGGCAAGTTATACACTATAACATTCACCACGAATGTATACACATTCACCTTGACATTTCACTTCCCTTTTAAATAGTTAAAATAAATCACTTTTCAGTACACTGTAAGTGAAGCAAAGTAGGTGAACATAGAAACATCCATAGGCCCCTCCGCCCCCAGCGAAATCTCCACACCCTGGCGTACTTACCTGTAACTGTTGTTCTCCAGCATGGGTCTGGCATGGATTCACATGCTCATGAATATTCCCCGTCATCAGGCTGGGAATCCTCGGTACAGAAAAAAACCAGTATCAGTTTTGTTTCTGATCTGTCTTTCCTAGTAGTAACTAATCACTGATCTCTGGGTCATACTGCCCACAGCCAATGACTGCCCTCTCCCTAAGCCCTGCCTCCGTCAGCCATTCTCAGATTTGGTAGCACGTAAAGTGTCAGTAAGACCAAGTGAAGAGCCGCAGAGGGGTAGGCGGGAGGGTTCGCATGTGAATCCATGCCAGACCCATGCTGGAGAACAACAGTTACAGGTAAGTAACTTGTTCCTTCTCCAGCATGGGGTCTGGCATGGATTCACATGCTCATGAATAGAAGAATACATAGCAGTACACACATGCACAACCATGGGAGGTGGCAAAAGGCTCAACATTAAGCAATACATAAACTCAACATTAAGCAACTCTTACCTCCTCACCAGGCCCTTCAGGTGAACAGGTTTCGCAGCACTGCTTGGCCGACCCTGGACTCCTCCCTGGAATCCCGATCGACGCAGTAGAATTTTGTGAAGGTGTGCGTCGACCTCCACGTAGCAGCCCTGCAGATGTCCAGCAGGGGTACACCAGACAAGAACGCCGTGGTAGCAGCGATCACTCTGGTCGAATGGACTCTCGGGCGGCCGGGCAGCGGTCGGTTTGCCAACCGGTGACAGTGAATGATACAGCCGGAGAGCCATCTGGAAATGGAAGCCTTCGAGAGAGCCTTCCCTTGATTCACAGGCCCAAAGTTCACAAAAAGCTGTGACGTCTTCCGAAAACTCTTAGTGCGGTCCATGTAAAGTCCTCTCGGCTGGCGACGAAGGCGACGGGAAGAAAACTGGTAACACCAAGGGCTTGTTGAGGTGGAAGTCCGACGGCACCTTGGGCATGAAGGAGGGATGCGTCCTGAGCACCACCCTCGTGTCGTGAAAAGTCAAGATAGGGCCTGAATCTCTCCCACTCGCCATGCGGAGGTGATGGCCACAAGAAAATCTGTTTTCCATGATAGGAACTTCAATGGTGCCGTATGCATAGGCTCGAAAGGAGCCCCCATGAGCCTAGTACCACGTTGAGCTCCCACGCCGGGGCTGGGGCCTTCACCGGCGGGAACGAGCGGAATAGTCCCTTCATAAATTCCTTCACCAGGCGATGAGACCACAAGGACACCTGTCCTGTTGTCCTGGTGTATCTGGAGATGGCAGCCAGATGTATCTTGATGGAGGCGTGAGCTAGTCCAGCCTTGGCCAACGACAGTAGGTACGGCAGTACTTGAGGGGCCGTAATCCGTAGAGGGTTAATCTTCTGTGCCCGGCACCAGACAGAGAAGCTCTTCCATTTGTGTCCGTAACACCTGAGAGTTGAGGACTCCCTGGCCTTTGCAAGAACCTCTCTGCAGTCGGCCGGTATATCATATCCCCCAAACTCTGTCTCGGCCACGCCGGTGCGACGAGGATCATCCTGCACCGGGACCTCTTGAGCTGGTTGATGAGCCGGAGTAGCAGTGGCAACGGCGGGAAAGCATAGAGGAACAGGTTGTGCCAGGGGAATGAGAAAGCATTGCCCATGCTCCTCGGTTGGGGGAACCTGCTGGCGAACCTCTGGCACTTGGAGTTCGTCGCCGTCGCGAACTGATTGACCTGGGGTCTGCCCCACAGCCTGAAGAGTCGACCACTTGATCCTGGCGTAGCTCCCACTCATGGCCTGAGCGCAGCTCCCTGCTGAGTGAGTGTAACGCTCACCTGATTCCCGTAGAGGCGCCGGTCTTGACTGGGCGTATACCGGATCTTCAAAGGTGATGTGTAACACACGGCTGGCTCTTTGGGCTGGACCTCTGTGCACTGTATGTCTGACTCGAAGGGCAAGATGTCTGCAGATAGAAAATATGGGATTAAGGAACTGGGTTATTGAATGTCTCTCTCTTCTTCCCTTTCTCTTCTCCTGTAGAACCCCAAAGGTTAACGCTCTCACCTTAGGTAAGTGAACGCCGTGCTCTCCATCTGCCTCGGGGCAGGGTGCTGTAACCAGTTCCTTCACTGGATAAGGGGAGCAGGCCTCTTGACTTCAGAGGACTGCTGTCCGTCGTTTACTGCACGAACGGTAAGTTTCGAGTAATCCTAATGTCTTTAAAGTCTTTAGTAATGATGTTTCTTGTTTTGCAGGGTTCCGGCGATGGCGGATGACGGGCTGAAGTGAGTTGAAGATGGAGCCCGTGTGATGAATAGAAGCGCCTGGAAGCACGTAAGTAAGCGCTTGTTGCCTGCTTCACGATGCGCTCTGTCTTTTTATTTTGCAGGTACAAGTTCGGAGCGGCTGCAGGGTGCCGGAAAACCCACTGGGTTAGATGTGGAAAGGAGTAATGGCACGTGAGTATTAAAGTTCCCCAATGTCTTTAAACGCACCTTGTTTTGTCTTTCAGATGCGGGATGCAGCGCCGAAGGCCTCCGGAGCGTGCGAAGAGTTGGTAAGCTTTTGTCTTTCAGATGCCGGAATGCAGTGTGAAGACCTCCGGAGCGCACGAAGAGTAGGTAAGCCTTTGTCTTTCAGATGCCGGAATGCAGCGCGAGGCGTTGGTGACAGCCGATGGACCAGGTAAGTGAAGAGCTGTCACTGAAGACCGTAATGCTAACCTGTTCTTTCTTGTCTTTATAGGTGTTGCTGAAGACTGGATTCAGGATGGTAAGCCTTTTTCCTTAGGCCCAGGATCAGATGCAGAAGACACGATGAGAGTTCTGCTGCAGAGGACGCAGAATAACGCAAAGCAAGATTCATCCATCGGGTGTGGTTTAAATAGCCTCCTGTAGTGCTTAGATGTCTCCTTCCACAGCCACGCCTAGGTAAGAAAAGAGTTCCTGCTTTCCAGAAGAGTTCCAGTGTTCTGAATCTAGGGAGTGGCTCCTGCCCCACCCAACAGGAAAGGTAGTTCCAAACAGAAGAGGATCAGAGGCTCAACTGGCAGGCAAGTAAGCAGCATGGTCTGCTGCAGGTAAGTCCACCCAAGCATTATGAGCCCGGCGCTTCCAGCGCTGGGACTGGGCATATTTATGAGCCTGGTGCCACTGGCGCCAGGACTGGGTCCAAAAGGTCCCAATTGGGACTGGTTGGCACTCGGAACCTGGGTTATGGATCTGCTTCCAAGGGAGTTGGGAAAACCCTGACCTTTTGGAAGCAGAGATCATGACAGTGAGTCAGCGATGGTGTTCTTTATCCCTGCCGGATGACAGGGTACCAGAAACATCCCCTGTTCGACGGCCTAGTGCCACAGATCCTGGGTTTCCTTGGACAGGGCTGCTGGGGATCTGGTTCCACCCCGCTTCCTGATGTAGAGCATCATGGTGGTGTTGTTGGTGAAGATCCTCACCACCTTGCCCTTGAGCAACGGAATAAAAGACCTGAGGGCCCAAAACACTGCGTGGAGCTCCAGAATATTGATATGAAGCTGTTTTTCCTCCGGGAGCCAAAGGCCTCTCGCGTGGAGATCTCCGTTATGCGCTCCCCACCCTTCCAGGGAGGCATCCGTCGTCACCGTTACCTGGTGAGCTGGGGTCTGAAAGTCTGTGCCCGCCGTCAGATGAGTGCAGGTGCCCCACCACCCGATCGCTCGTTGGAAGGTCTCGTTGAGCGGTATCCTGTCCTCGTAGCTGCCCCTCGCCTGGATCCAGCGTGCGTCGAGGAACTCTTGCAGTGGACGCATTCGAAGTCTGCACAAGTGTATCAGATAGATACACTTGGTGACAGCCGATGGACCAGGTAAGTGAAGAGCTGTCACTGAAGACCGTAATGCTAACCTGTTCTTTCTTGTCTTTATAGGTGTTGCTGAAGACTGGATTCAGGATGGTAAGCCTTTTTCCTTAGGCCCAGGATCAGATGCAGAAGACACGATGAGCGTTCTGCTGCAGAGGACGCAGAATAACGCAAAGCAAGATTCATCCATCGGGTGTGGTTTAAATAGCCTCCTGTAGTGCTTAGATGTCTCCTTCCACAGCCACGCCTAGGTAAGAAAAGAGTTCCTGCTTTCCAGAAGAGTTCCAGTGTTCTGAATCTAGGGAGTGGCTCCTGCCCCACCCAACAGGAAAGGTAGTTCCAAACAGAAGAGGATCAGAGGCTCAACTGGCAGGCAAGTAAGCAGCATGGTCTGCTGCAGGTAAGTCCACCCAAGCATTATGAGCCCGGCGCTTCCAGCGCTGGGACTGGGCATATTTATGAGCCTGGTGCCACTGGCGCCAGGACTGGGTCCAAAAGGTCCCAATTGGGACTGGTTGGCACTCGGAACCTGGGTTATGGATCTGCTTCCAAGGGAGTTGGGAAAACCCTGACCTTTTGGAAGCAGAGATCATGACAGTGAGTCAGCGATGGTGTTCTTTATCCCTGCCGGATGACAGGGTACCAGAAACATCCCCTGTTCGACGGCCTACTGCCACAGATCCTGGGTTTCCTTGGACAGGGCTGCTGGGGATCTGGTTCCACCCTGCTTCCTGATGTAGAGCATCATGGTGGTGTTGTTGGTGAAGATCCTCACCACCTTGCCCTTGAGCAACGGAATAAAAGACCTGAGGGCCCAAAACACTGCGTGGAGCTCCAGAATATTGATATGAAGCTGTTTTTCCTCCGGGAGCCAAAGGCCTCTCGCGTGGAGATCTCCGTTATGCGCTCCCCACCCTTCCAGGGAGGCATCCGTCGTCACCGTTACCTGGTGAGCTGGGGTCTGAAAGTCTGTGCCCGCCGTCAGATGAGTGCAGGTGCCCCACCACCCGATCGCTCGTTGGAAGGTCTCGTTGAGCGGTATCCTGTCCTCGTAGCTGCCCCTCGCCTGGATCCAGCGTGCGTCGAGGAACTCTTGCAGTGGACGCATTCGAAGTCTGCACAAGTGTATCAGATAGATGCATGAGGACATCATCCCGAGAAGGGATTTGATGGATTTTACCTGGTTACGTCCGTGGCTAGCAGGCGTTGCACCTTGCCCAGGATGGCTTTCGTCCTTTCATCGGACGGCAAGGCCAGCCGTGCCACTGTGTCGAGCTTGGCTCCCAGAAACAGGACGACCTGTGAAGGGACAAGGTGGGATTTGGGGAAGTTGATGGAGAACCCCAGATCCGTGAGTAGCTGGACGGTCTTCGCTGTGTGTTCTACGGCGAGCTCCCTTGTCCTTACTCGGATGAGCCAGTCGTCCAGGTAGGGATAGACGTGGATCCCTTGCAGGCGTAGCCACGCCGCCACCGGTTCTAGGCACTTGGTGAATACTCTGGGTGCCAACTTTAATCCGAACGGGAGGGCCTTGAACTGGTAGGTCCGTCCTTGGACCACGAACCTGCGGAACGTCCGGTGTCCTTTTAGAACGGGGATGTGGAAGTCGGCATCCTCCAAGTCCAACGACGACAGGAAATCGTCCTCCTCCAGCTGTCCCAGCACGTGCTGGAGGGTGACCATCCGGAACTTCTGAGCCTTGATGTACTTGTTCAGTCGCTGCAGGTCCAGGATGGGACGCCAACCTCCTGTCTTCTTCTTTACGAGAAATTATCTTGAGTAGACCCCGGAGCCCCGAAGTCTCTTTGGGACGAGCTCGATGGCACCTTTCTTGAGCATCGCCCTTACCTCCAGCAGCAGCTGGAGTACGTGGTTTTCTTTCCTTCCTGGCCATGGGTGGCACGTGAGGGCACTTCTTTAGAAACTTGAGGGCGAGCCCCTGGGCCAGGGTTTCCAGCACCCAACGGTCAGTGGAGATGGACTCCCACACGATGACAAACTTCGCCAGCCGGCCTCCCACCGGGGTGCTTCGATGGGGGCCCGACGTCACGGTCGGTTCAGTCCTGTTTCGAGGCCGCCTTGCTGCCTTGACCTCCGTGGCGACGACGGCTGGAACCTCCAGACTTGCCCCGTCCTCTATAGGCCTCCTGCGACGAGGAACGGGCCGCTTGACGGTAGGTAGAGGAGCCGCTACCAGAACCTTTGGAGGCCCCTTGTTTGCCTCCGGTGTTCCGAAAGGACGGCCGTCGTTGCTGGAGAACTCCCAGGGCCCGGGCTGTCTCCGTGTCCGTTTTGATGGCTTGCAGGGACTCATCGACTGTCTTCCCAAACAGGTTGTTCCCGTCGAAGGGCATGTCCAACACTTTGGCTTGTACGTCCTGGCGGAAATCCGTCGCCTTAAGCCATCCACACCGTTTGAGGCAAACACCGTTGCCCAACTGGCAGAAACCGGTGTCAGCGATGTCCGTCGCCACCGTTATGGCGTGGTCCGACACCACCTCGCCTTCTTGCAAGATTTCCAGGGCTTCTGCCCTCTTGTCGTCCGGCAGGAAGTCCAACAAGGGAGCGATTTTATACCAAAGTTCCCTGTCTTAACGGGCAACGATAGCCAGGGCGTTGGCCGATGACTCGTCATCCCATCGCGTTGAGCTTCTTTCCCTCGCCGTCCGGCGGTGAAGTCGATGTCGATGCCCCCCCGCCTTCTTCCTGGCTACCGCCGAGACGACTGAATCTGGGGTCGGCTGTGCTCTAAGGCATAGAGCGGCTGCGTCGGGGATCCGGTACTTTTTGTATCGGTCCCTTTTTGCTGGGGTCGTGGACGGGTTCTTGAGGAGGGAGAGCCCCTCGTCCCAGATGCCATCCAGTAGAGGTACCGCGAGGACCGTCTTCTTCTTGGTCTCTCGACGTTGATAGAGGAACCCCTCCTTCTTTTCTTCTGGGCAGAGCTGGAAAAGCTCTGATGCCCTGGAGATCATCGCATGGAAGGATCCAATCTCATCGGGCGGGGAAGCCCGGGGAGGGGGAGACGACGGGAGGTCCACCCCACCGTCGCGGCCCTCGTCCGTGCCCGTCGTGGCCGTTTCCGTGTCTGTGTCATCCCCGCGGACCGTGGACGGGGAGGAGGGTTGAGCAGGCCTCGAGGGCTGGAAGGGTGGAGGATGTGTTCTTCTCTTGGGTGGTGGACTTCCCGACGGGCCTGCCCCTGGCTCCTCCGTCGGGCCTGGCTCCGGCTCCTCTGTCGGGGGTAAAGGCAATCTAGTCCTTATTTCAGAGCATAAGGATTGAATTGCCATCAAAATGGCCGCCGAGTTGTCCTGCGGCACTGGCTGCGACGGTTGGTCTGGGGTCCCGTCGGCGCCGCCGTCGCTTCCGTCGTCCCCCTCGTTGGGGTGCCTCTCAACGGGCTGGTCCTCCTCCATGCCTGCGTCGTGGCTCTCAGGGACTTCAACAAGTTCCTCCTCGGAGGTTGTGTCTGAATCCACGACGGCCACTGCACCCCCCCTCTTTCTCCACCGGGGGCTTTGTGGGGGTTCCTTCGATGGGCTTGAAAGATGCCTCCCTCCGAGATGGCAGGGAGACTCTGGGCCCCGAGGCCACTACCACAGGTGTAATCTCCGCAGGCTGCGCCAGGGTTGCCGCGACCACCTCGATAGAGGCCTTGGCTGGGTGAATCAAGGCCTTAGTCACCGACTGCGTGCTTGTGGCCTTCACCTTGGGGGAGGGCTCCCCGCCTCGCACGCATCAGCCGAAATCTTCGAGATCGACTGGGGCCTCTCCTGAAGCTTGGCCGGGTTCTCAGATTTCCTCTTACCCGAGCCAGAGCGTTGGCTCGTGGTCGATGGCGCCGGGGAGGATGCGCCCTGTCTGGCAGCCGAGGAGCCCGACCGTTCAGCACTCCCGGTGCCCGCGGACTCGTGGCGCTTAGCCTTCTGTTGGGCCCCCGTCACTGGGGCGCCCTCACAGGACTTAGAAGACCGCTCGGATTTCTTCTTTTTCTTCTCTCCTGACGGGCTCTTTCCCTCCAGCCAGTTGGCGAGACGAAGATGGCGGTCCCTCAAGGTCCGCTCCGACATGTTCCCGCAAAACGCACAGTCCTCCTCCACGTGCGATTTGTCCTCGTGAAGACAGTAGAGGCATTAGGAATGCTCCTCTTCCTTGAACACGTTCTGAACGTGTGGTAAAAATCTGAGGATGGCTGCCGGAGGCGGGGATTAGGGAGAGGGCAGTCGTTGGCTGTGGGCAGTATGACCCAGAGATCAGTGATTGGTTACTACTAGGAAAGACAGATCAGAAACGAAACTGATACTGATTTTTTTCTGTACCGAGGATTCCCAGCCTGACGACAGGGAATATTCATGAGCATGTGAATCCATGCCAGACCCCATGCTGGAGAACTTTCAAGACACTCTCGACAGAACACCTAATAGAAACCCAGGCCACCCTCAAAGCCACATCGTATACAGATGACATCCTCCAAGCATCCATCCCTGTTGAATCTCTCCTTCCATACCGGGAGATCATCAATAGCTCCCTAACTCAAGGCACCTTCCCATCGACCCTAAAGACAGGACAAATCCTCCCTCTACTAAAGAAACCCCCTCTGGATCCCGACAACCTATGTAACTATCACCCCATCATCCATCTTCTCTTCCTAGGTAATATCATCGAGAAAGCAGTAGCTGCACAACTGCATCAACATATCAACACCAACAATCGCCTCCAAACCGATCAATCCGGGTTCAGACGTAGCTAGAGATACAGAGACAGCAACGATACAGGTGGTCGACAACATCCGCAACATCCTTGACGAGGGCCACCCCTGCCTCCAAGTTCTACTCAATCTCTCGTCCGCTTACAACACAGTAGACCACCCAGCGCTTACAGACAACCTACATCGGTGCATGGGAATAAGCAACCTTGTCCTACGCTGGTTCAAGTTCTACCTCGCCAACCGCCAGCAGTTTGTTCACATAGACTCCTTTAGATCGCCAATGCTACCCATCACCTGTGGAGTCCTGCAGTGTTCCACTCCCCTCTCGCCCCCAGTTATCTTCAATCTATACATGGAGCCGCTGGGAGCTCTCCTAGACACACAAACATCCACCAATATGCAGACGGCCCACAGCTATACCTCAAAATCGACTCCATCAAGGACATCCATAGGCTCAAAACCTACCGCTCGCTGATCCAGTATTGGATGGCCAGTAGACACTTGAAGCTCAACCCCTCCAAGGCTGAATGCCTACTCCTCACCAACAACACCGAACACCCAGACATACAGACCTGGCTAACAATCATGAACTTCACACCCAAGCGTACTTAAGGTGCCAAGGCCCGCTCTCCCTCCTGCAGAAAGTCAAGCCCTTCCTCCCTCCGGACAGCTACTATTCCACCTGTCTGGGGACCATGCACTCCTAGAAAGCCTCACGTCATCCTCCATTGTGTCCCGGAGAAGTGTCCTACACGCGACCGCATGTTAGGAAAGATTCCTCTCTACTGCACATTTCCTTCCATTTCTATGGCCCCTCAAACATTTTGCTTTCATTTTTGTATCTGACCTGTTTTTTTACAGTTCAGTGAAGCCTTAAGCCTTACTACACTGGCTTTTGCTCATCTGTTAATGGGAAGCAGACATATCCTTCAGGCGGTCAATACTGGGAAACATTGTTTCCTTAGTCTGGTTAGTTTGTTACTACTTTTAATAGCTTGTCATCACTTGTGGTAACCTTTTATCATTGTAAAATGCATCTTACAATGCAGTACACTTTTTGTTTTGCCCTAGACTAACACTCAGAGAATGTTTGGTTACTAGAGGTGTGCTAAATGGACAAACTGGTGGCAGCAGTGACCTTTTACCATTTACTGGTGCATTTCATTTTAGCTTTACTGCGTTTGGCTGGTGGTCAAACATGGCCATGCCACAAGGTTTTTCGCTTGTCCTTTGGCCATTTTATCTTGTAGCCTTTTCCTGGCCTCTGAGGCCAGGAAAATACTTATATGGACTTCCAGTGCCCGGGAAAGCAGAAGCTTTTGGTGGGGTACTGGAGGGCTATGGGTGTTTGCTGCCAGGAGGTAGGTTAGGACTGTCTGGTCCCAATCCACAAACTGGTGCCAGTGTGTCCGAGTGGTATGCATGAGTTTTGCCGCCAGTGGTCCTGATTGGACCACTGCTGGGGTGTGTGTGGGGCAGATCTGAGTAAAAGCAGTGGCTGCGAACTCTCAAGTGGTTAATAACCACTGAACAGGTTATCATGTCTGTTCTTGCGAGAGAGGGGCGCCCGCTACCTTTGTAAAACTATTTTTTAAGGAACCTGGGATTGGTAACCCTAGGTCTCCTGGGGGCAACCAGACGTGGTCTCCCTCTCACTGTGCTTAGAGAGGCATCAGCTTCACCTCACTGATGATCCCCAACAAGGGTGAAACACGTGTATGGGGTTGCTGGTGGTACTCTCGTTCAGATTGGAATTGCCATTGTATTTCGGTGCTGGACTGCCCCTGATTGGACCACTGCTGGGGTGTGTGTGGGGCAGATCTGTCATTGGCTACTGGGAGCTGCTGCTCTTACCTGGTTTTTAGGATAAGAAGAAGACCCCTGCATACACTCCGGAGAGATCCTGGAAAAAACAGATGGAGCCAAGACTCTTGTCCAACTACAAGACGTGCAAGGAGACCGTGGACCTATCGGAAGAAGGCTTGGCGATCAACTTCTGCTGCTGCCCTGGTAGAGCCCTGCGTACAGTCCTGCGAAGGAGCTGCAAACCTTGGAGTGGAAGGAACATCCATTCTCGAAGTCAGCTCAGAGTCCTACGAAGAAGAGCCTCGGAAGTGCCCCAGGACCACCCTATGGATTACCAGCTCTGAGTTTGGGCTACTGTGCTGCAGACATTGCTGTTCCAAGTTGAGGCCTAGAACTTCAGGGGTAAGGGGGGGGGGGGTCTTCAGCTTGAGCAATAAGAGTGACATCTGCAAGATTTCGTGGTCCTAGCATCAAAGGCACCCAAGATAGGAGCAATATTCTGACCACAGCAAGTGAATCCCTTTGCGTCGCTGTGCATCAGTGGCTGTCGTTCGAAACTGCTTATCTGCGTCCATTCCTATCCTGAGAGGGGCCTTGCATCGAGATCTGCTGCATTCTTCAACTGGGAGACTTACCGCCAGCATTAGACACTGACCAGAGAGCTGCTCGAACCTGCAACCCCTGGGAATAAACGGCTGAGGCTGATGGCGGGAAAAGCAACCCTGGATATTCTTCAATCAACCTGCCAAATCCTGTGAAGAATCGGAGTATGGGGGGTGAGTTTAGCAATACGTACCTGAACCCCTTTACTCCCTTTTCAAAGTTTGGTAACTTTTAGAAACTTTGGCTTTGCCATTGCTTGTTCACACAAGCACTCCGAAAGTTCGCAACATGTTTGTCAGCTAGTTTAACTCATCCCCTGATACTTGAAACTGTTCAATGGACCCCAGAGACCATACCTTCATTTTTTACAGCTTCACAAAACTGTATGGAACTTGCTGTACTTATGGGCAGAAGGTCCCATACATTTTAGGGATGATTTCTGAAGTTAGGATTGAATCTCTGTGGACTATTAGTGCCAATACTAATCTGTACCATCCTTTTCAGGGGTTCGATATGCATTTTTCCCTACTCCAATATTTGTATATATGCATCGAATTGTTAGTATTGAGTGATAATATTACCAGTTAATAGTCATTTTTCACTTTTTTTTGGCAATAAGTAAGTATTTTTTATACCCATTTGTCCAAGTGTGTTGCTTGACTATTTCACAGTTTGTGCTCATTGTGGACCCCTTACAAGCGCCCCACCTCTTGCGACTTTGCCTAGACCACTCACCTTGTTACCTTCAACTGGTTTGGCTACAGCTCCCAGAGTTGTCCCTATCCCAATATAGGTTGGCCTTCTAGACATCAGTGCACCAGGCCAGAGTATAGAAAATCAGTCCTATCAGAGCACGCCTCATCAAGGGTCTACGCAGATACGACCACATCACGCTGGCCCTCATCGACCTTCACTGGCTCCCACTGCATGCAAATATCACCTTCACGTCTTGCTGCATCATCTATAATGCAGTTGCACACAAGTCACCAAGCTACCTCGCGGAGAAACTCAGCATCTTCGGTGGAAAGCGCGCAACCAGAAACCAGGACACGTGCAGACTTGAAATCCGCTGCTGCAAAAAGGAAAGGACCAGAAAACTAGGCTTCTCTGCCTATGCCCCAAGACTATGGAACCTCCTCCCCGCCAGCATCAGACACGCCCCCAAGCTCTTACAGAAGAATTCAAGAGCCACCTTTTCAAGGAGTCTCTTCCTACTCAACACCTAGGCCACCTCATCGCCCCTTGGACCACCTGATAGTTAGACGCCGCCCACCCCTCTCACCACCCGACACAGACAGTGGTTATTATCTACTGACTTTTCATGGTTTTTACATGCAGAGTGCTGTCGCAGCTGTGGTAAGGGACACATGGGTCACTGTTAACCTAAAATGGAGCCTGTCTTCTTTTTCTCGCCAATTCAGGCTGGCTTGCCCTTTCTTGAGCCTTCCTCTGCTAACCTGTGGGGGAAGTCCGGTTCACTCTTTTGTTTTTGACGGGCTCACAATGGCAAGCCCGTCTGGAGGTGCCAGTGTGTCCGGGAGGACAGGAAGCTGGGAGGACTCCGAAACTCCTCAGGTCTTTGTCCTCCAGTGTGTCTGCTTGGATCCCGTTCTAACTGGGTGCCTGGGTGTCCCCTTGGGACTGCCATCGCCCATGGTTTGAATGTTGCATGAATGCTGATCGGATGGGTTCCAGAGCCGACCACTGGAAGATCCATTCCGAAGAAGAAAGAAGAGAACATCTGCAGCTATCGCCAGTGGCCGTCAAGACGACTGAGTGACCGCTGCTGCTGCAGCCCTCTCTTCTCTGCAATAGGGAAGATTCAGACTGGACTACTACCTCCCTTGGACCACTGTGACTAACCAGTCTCAAGACCAGCAACATTTTTGAGCCACCCCACAAAGTGCTGCGACCTTCCTGGCCTGCAATACCCTGGGAGATCTGGACTGCTGTGGTGCATTGTCTCATGAAGCACAGTTCTGGCTACAAACTTGTGGGTATCTGTCTGGGCCTAAAAAGACTCCGCCCCCATCATAGAAGTCCCCTCAGATGAGTTGAGGCCCGAGAGAAGGAAGAAAGTCTGCCGGGTGACAACTGTTAGGCAAAGTTTGTATGCAGTACCCTCTGGGAACACTACAAACAACTCTGAATACAGGTATAGGAAACCCAACCTTTGGTATAAGCTTGTACTACACAGTTTTGGTAGCGTGTTGAGCAGCCAGGCTTATCTCAAGAGGGGTCAATGTGAGCTGTGGGGGAGTTACACAGAGATTCACAGTGACAAGTATCCAGATGAACACTTCCACACAAGGTTTCTTGAATAAACAGTTATTAATTTATTTATCAGTCAGTTAGCATAAGCCTTCTTCAGAAGGGAGCAATATAATAGTAACACACAAATACACTTCAATACTATACACTCTTAGTTACTAAATCAGTAAAGATCCTTTTGGGATGGCCCACAGACGCAACCTACACCCTCAGGTGACTTCAATAGCTAGGGTGCTGGGGACATTAATATCTTACTGTTTGCATTTAGAATACTGTAACTTATAAGTGGGTAAAAGGAAAGGGTTATTAGAAAAACAAGAGACCACAAATATTCTTAAGCAGGCAAATACTTGTGTATGCCCACAGCAGAGTCATTCAGTATAACATGCTAGGCCAAAGTCAATGGGCAAAAGTCTTATATAGGATGAAGCACCTCTGGTAGGTAAGTAGAAAAGTCTTTGCACAATGTTTTTAGAAGTCTTTGAAGAAAAGAAGAATCAAATGGAAGGCCACAAGCCGTTAGACTTGTGAGTGGTAGAAGATGCAAGCAACTCTACAGCAAGAGGTACGTTATCTCAGACTTTGTACAGTACCTTTGAATTGAAGAAAGAGTGCAGCAGATGACTTCTGTTCCTGTGCAGCTCTGCAGATCTCACTGTTCCTGGGCCTCAGTCGTGGGGACAAGAGGGAGGACTTCTGGAGACTCCTGCTCTGCAATGGGACGGTCACGCTCACAACCAGTGTTGGGGGAGAATTCTCAAGAATGTGCTAATCCCTTCACATTACAGACCCCCAGCAACTTTGCTGGATTTTGAGGACTTGATTTTTTTACCTGGAGAGTGTGAGCCTACTTTCCCCACTCTCTCATGTATTTTGATGTGTGTTTTACTCTTGTGTTCTTTGATTATGGAGTTTTAGACAACTCCATAGGCATCATCATTTCATGTGCGTCACACAGAACCCTCAGTGCAGTGGCACAGGGAAGCCTTTCAGGCAGTCCCAAGGTTTTAATACCTTCTCTGGGATCATCTACTGTTTCCCAGAGAAAGCAAGGTGAAATTGACTTTACTAAGTGAACGCCGTGCTCTCCATCTGCCTCGGGGCAGGGTGCTGTAACCAGTTTCTTCACTGGATAAGGGGAGCAGGCCTCTTGACTTCAGAGGACTGCTGTCCGTCGTTTACTGCACGAACGGTAAGTTTCGAGTAATTCTAATGTCTTTAAAGTCTTTAGTAATGATGTTTCTTGTTTTGCAGGGTTCCGGCGATGGCGGATGACGGGCTGAAGTGAGTTGAAGATGGAGCCCGTGTGATGAATAGAAGCGCCTGGAAGCACGTAAGTAAGCGCTTGTTGCCTGCTTCACGATGCGCTCTAACTGTCTTTTTATTTTGCAGGTACAAGTTCGGAGCGGCTGCAGGGTGCCGGAATACCCACTGGGTTAGATGTGGAAAGGAGTAATGGCACGTGAGTATTAAAGTTCCCCAATGTCTTTAAACGCACCTTGTTTTGTCTTTCAGATGCGGGATGCAGCGCCGAAGGCCTCCGGAGCGTGCGAAGAGTTGGTAAGCTTTTGTCTTTCAGATGCCGGAATGCAGTGTGAAGACCTCCGGAGCGCACGAAGAGTAGGTAAGCCTTTGTCTTTCAGATGCCGGAATGCAGCGCGAGGCGTTGGTGACAGCCGATGGACCAGGTAAGTGAAGAGCTGTCACTGAAGACCGTAATGCTAACCTGTTCTTTCTTGTCTTTATAGGTGTTGCTGAAGACTGGATTCAGGATGGTAAGCCTTTTTCCTTAGGCCCAGGATCAGATGCAGAAGACACGATAAGCGTTCTGCTGTAGAGGACGCAGAATAACGCAAAGCAAGATTCATCCATCGGGTGTGGTTTAAATAGCCTCCTGTAGTGCTTAGGTGTCTCCTTCCACAGCCACGCCTAGGTAAGAAAAGAGTTCCTGCTTTCCAGAAGAGTTCCAGTGTTCTGAATCTAGGGAGTGGCTCCTGCCCCACCCAACAGGAAAGGTAGTTCCAAACAGAAGAGGATCAGAGGCTCAACTGGCAGGCAAGTAAGCAGCATGGTCTGCTGCAGGTAAGTCCACCCAAGCATTATGAGCCCGGCGCTTCCAGCGCTGGGACTGGGCATATTTATGAGCCTGGTGCCACTGGCGCCAGGACTGGGTCCAAAAGGTCCCAATTGGGACTGGTTGGCACTCGGAACCCGGGTTATGGATCTGCTTCCAAGGGAGTTGGGAAAACCCGGACCTTTTGGAAGCAGAGATCATGACAGTGAGTCAGCGATGGTGTTCTTTATCCCTGCCGGATGACAGGGTACCAGAAACAACCCCTGGTCGACGGCCTAGTGCCACAGATCCTGGGTTTCCTTGGACAGGGCTGCTGGGGATCTGGTTCCGCCCTGCTTCCTGATGTAGAGCATCATGGTGGTGTTGTCGGTGAAGATCCTCACCACCTTGCCCTTGAGCAACGGAATAAAAGACCTGAAGGCCCAAAACACTGCGTGGAGCTCCAGAATATTGATATGAAGCTGTTTTTCCTCCGGGAGCCAAAGGCCTCTCGCGTGGAGATCTCCGTTATGCGCTCCCCACCCTTCCAGGGAGGCATCCGTCGTCACCGTTACCTGGTGAGCTGGGGTCTGAAAGTCTGTGCCCGCCGTCAGATGAGTGCCGATCGCTCGTTGGAAGGTCTCGTTGAGCGGTATCCTGTCCTCGAAGCTGCCCCTCGCCTGGATCCAGCGTGCGTCGAGGAACTCTTGCAGTGGACGCATTCGAAGTCTGCACAAGTGTATCAGATAGATGCATGAGGACATCATCCCGAGAAGGGATTTGATGGATTTTACCCTGGTTACGTCCGTGGCTAGCAGGCGTTGCACCTTGCCCAGGATGGCTTTCGTCCTTTCATCGGACGGCAAGGCCAGCCGTGCCACTGTGTCGAGCTTGGCTCCCAGAAACAGGACGACCTGTGAAGGGACCAGGTGGGATTTGGGGAAGTTGATGGAGAACCCCAGATCCGTGAGTAGCTGGACGGTCTTCGCTGTGTGTTCTACGGCGAGCTCCCTTGTCCTTACTCGGATGAGCCAGTCGTCCAGGTAGGGATAGACGTGAATCCCTTGCAGGCGTAGCCACGCCGCCACCGGTTCTAGGCACTTGGTGAATACCCTGGGTGCCAACTTTTATCCGAACGGGAGGGCCTTGAACTGGTAGGTCCGTCCTTGGACCACGAACCTGCGGAACGTCCGGTGTCCTTTTAGAATGGGGATGTGGAAGTCGGCATCCTCCAAGTCCAACGACGACAGGAAATCGTCCTCCTCCAGCTGTCCCAGCACGTGCTGGAGGGTGACCATCCGGAACTTCTGAGCCTTGATGTACTTGTTCAGTCGCTGCAGGTCCAGGATGGGACGCCAACCTACTGTCTTTGTCTTTACGAGAAAGTATCTTGAGTAGACCCCGGAGCCCCGAAGTCTCTTTGGGACGAGCTCGATGGCACCTTTCTTGAGCATCGCCCTTACCTCCAGCAGCAGCTGGAGTACGTGGTTTTCTTTCCTTCCTGGCCATGGGTGGCACGTGAGGGCACTTCTTTAGAAACTTGAGGGCGAGCCCCTGGGCCAGGGTTTCCAGCACCCAACGGTCAGTGGAGATGGACTCCCACACGATGACAAACTTCGCCAGCCGGCCTCCCACCGGGGTGCTTCGATGGGGGCCCGACGTCACGGTCGGTTCAGTCCTGTTTCGAGGCCGCCTTGCTGCCTTGACCTCCGTGGCGACGACGGCTGGAACCTCCAGACTTGCCCCGTCCTCTATAGGCTTCCTGCGACGAGTAACGGGCCGCTTGACGGTAGGTAGAGGAGCCGCTGCCAGAACCTTTGGAGGCCACTTGTTTGCCTCCGGTGTTCCGAAAGGACGGCCGTCGTTGCTGGAGAACTCCCAGGGCCCGGGCTGTCTCCGTGTCCGTTTTGATGGCTTGCAGGGACTCATCGACTGTCTTCCCAAACAGGTTGTTCCCGTCGAAGGGCATGTCCAACACTTTGGCTTGTACGTCCTGGTGGAAATCCGTCGCCTTAAGCCATCCACACCGTTTGAGGCAAACACCGTTGCCCAACTGGCAGAAACCGGTGTCAGCGATGTCCGTCGCCACCGTTATGGCGTGGTCCGACACCACCTCGCCTTCTTGCAAGATTTCCAGGGCTTCTGCCCTCTTGTCGTCCGGCAGGAAGTCCAACAAGGGAGCGATTTTATACCAAAGTTCCCTGTCTTAACGGGCAACGATAGCCCATCGCCTTGAGCTTCTTTCCCTCGCCGTCCGGCGGTGAAGTCGATGTCGATGCCCCCCGCCTTCTTCCTGGCTACCGCCGAGACGACTGAATCTGGGGTCGGCTGTGCTCTAAGGCATAGAGCGGCTGCGTCGGGGATCCGGTACTTTTTGTATCGGTCCCTTTTTGCTGGGGTCGTGGACGGGTTCTTGAGGAGGGAGAGCCCCTCGTCCCAGATGCCATCCAGTAGAGGTACCGCGAGGACCGTCTTCTTCTTGGTCTCTCGACGTCGATAGTTTCTTCGGGGCAGAGCTGGAAAAGCTCTGATGCCCTGGAGATCATCGCATGGAAGGATCCAATCTCATCGGGCGGGGAAGCCAGGGGAGGGGGAGACGACGGGAGGTCCACCCCACCGTCGCGGCCCTCGTCCGTGCCCGTCGTGGCCGTTTCCGTGTCTGTGTCATCCCCGCGGACCGTGGACGGGGAGGAGGGTTGAGCAGGCCTCGAGGGCTGGAAGGGTGGAGGATGTGTTCTTCTCCTCTTGGGTGGTGGACTTCCCGACGGGCCTGCCCTTGGCTCCTCCGTCGGGCCTGGCTCCGGCTCCTCTGTCGGGGGTAAAGGCAATCTAGTCCTTATTTCAGAGCATAAGGATTGAATTGCCATCAAAATGGCCGCAGAGTTGTCCTGCGGCACTGGCTGCGACGGTTGGTCTGGGGTCACGTCGGCGCCGCCGTCGCTTCCGTCGTCCCTCGTTGGGGTGCCTCTCAACGGGCTGGTCCTCCTCCATGCCTGCGTCGTGGCTCTCAGGGACTTCAACAAGTTTCTCCTCGGAGGTTGTGTCTGAATCCACAACGGCCACTGCACCCCCCCTCTTTCTCCACCGGGGGCTTCATGGGGGTTCCTTCGATGGGCTTGAAAGATGCCTCCCTCCTAGATGGCAGGGAGACTCTGGGCCCCGAGGCCACTACCACAGGTGTAACCTCCGCAGGCTGCGCCAGGGTTGCCGCGACCACCTCGATAGAGGCCTTGGCTGGGTGAATCAAGGCCTTAGTCACCGCCTGCGTGCTTGTGGCCTTCACCTTGGGGGAGGGCTCCCCGCCTCGCACGCATCAGCCGAAATCTTCGAGATCGACCAGGGCCTCTCCTGAAGCTTGGCCGGGTTCTCGGATTTCCTCTTACCCGAGCCAGAGCGTTGGCTCGTGGTCGATGGCGCCGGGGAGGATGCGCCCTGTCTGGCAGCCGAGGAGCCCGACCGTTCAGCACTCCCGGTGCCCGCGGACTCGTGGCGCTTAGCCTTCTGTTGGGCCCCCGTCACTGGGGCGCCCTCACAGGACTTAGAAGACCGCTCGGATTTCTTCTTTTTCTTCTCTCCTGACGGGCTCTTTCCCTCCAGCCAGTTGGCGAGACGAAGATGGCGGTCCCTCAAGGTCCGCTCCGACATGTTCCCGCAAAATGCACAGTCCTCCTCCACGTGCGATTTGTCCTCGTGAAGACAGTAGAGGCATTAGGAATGCTCCTCTTCCTTGAACACGTTCAGAACGTGCGGTAAAAATCTGAGGATGGCTGCCGGAGGCGGGGCTTAGGGAGAGGGCAGTCGTTGGCTGTGGGCAGTATGACCCAGAGATCAGTGATTGGTTACTACTAGGAAAGACAGATCAGAAACGAAACTGATACTGATTTTTTTCTGTACCGAGGATTCCCAGCCTGACGACAGGGAATATTCATGAGCATGTGAATCCATGCCAGACCCCATGCTGGAGAACTTTCAAGACACTCTCGACAGAACACCTAGTAGAAACCCAGGCCACCCTCAAAGCCACATCGTATACAGATGACATCCTCCAAGCATCCATCCCTGTTGAATCTCTCCTTCCATACCGGGAGATCATCAATAGCTCCCTAACTCAAGGCACCTTCCCATCGACCCTAAAGACAGGACAAATCCTCCCTCTACTAAAGAAACCCCCTCTGGATCCCGACAACCTATGTAACTATCACCCCATCATCCATCTTCTCTTCCTAGGTAATATCATCGAGAAAGCAGTAGCTGCACAACTGCATCAACATATCAACACCAACAATCGCCTCCAAACCGATCAATCCGGGTTCAGACGTAGCTAGAGATACAGAGACAGCAACGATACAGGTGGTCGACAACATCCGCAACATCCTTGACGAGGGCCACCCCTGCCTCCAAGTTCTACTCAATCTCTCGTCCGCTTACAACACAGTAGACCACCCGGCGCTTACAGACAACCTACATCGGTGCATGGCAATAAGCAACCTTGTCCTACGCTGGTTCAAGTTCTACCTCGCCAACCGCCAGCAGTTTGTTCACATAGACTCCTTTAGATCGCCAATGCTACCCATCACCTGTGGAGTCCTGCAGTGTTCCACCCCCCTCTCGCCCCCAGTTATCTTCAATCTATACATGGAGCCGCTGGGAGCTCTCCTAGACACACAAACATCCACCAATATGCAGACGGCCCACAGCTATACCTCAAAATCGACTCCATCAAGGACATCCATAGGCTCAAAACCTACCGCTCGCTGATCCAGTATTGGATGGCCAGTAGACACTTGAAGCTCAACCCCTCCAAGGCTGAATGCCTACTCCTCACCAACAACACCGAACACCCAGACATACAGACCTGGCTAACAATCATGAACTTCACACCCAAGCGTACTTAAGGTGCCAAGGCCCGCTCTCCCTCCTGCAGAAAGTCAAGCCCTTCCTACCTCCGGACAGCTACTATACCACCTGTCTGGGGACCATGCACTCCTCGAAAGCCTCACGTCATCCTCCATTGTGTCCCGGAGAAGTGTCCTACACGCGACCGCATGTTAGGAAAGATTCCTCTCTACTGCACATTTCCTTCCATTTCTATGGCCCCTCAAACATTTTGCTTTCATTTTTGTATCTGACCTGTTTTTTTTACAGTTCAGTGAAGCCTTAAGCCTCACTACACTGGCTTTTGCTCATCTGTTAATGGGAAGCAGACATATCCTTCAGGCGGTCAATACTGGGAAACATTGTTTCCTTAGTCTGGTTAGTTTGTTACTACTTTTAATAGCTTGTCATCACTTGTGGTAACCTTTTATCATTGTAAAATGCATCTTACAATGCAGTACACTTTTTGTTTTGCCCTAGACTAACACTCAGAGAATGTTTGGTTACTATAGGTGTGCTAAATGGACAAACTGGTGGCAGCAGTGACTTTTTACCATTTACTGGTGCATTTCATTTTAGCTTTACTGCGTTTGGCTGGTGGTCAAACATGGCCATGCCACAAGGTTTTTCGCTTGTCCTTTGGCCATTTTATCTTGTAGCCTTTTCCTGGCCTCTGAGGCCAGGAAAATACTTATATGGACTTCCAGTGCCCGGGAAAGCAGAAGCTTTTGGTGGGGTACTGGAGGGCTATGGGTGTTTGCTGCCAGGAGGTAGGTTAGGACTGTCTGGTCCCAATCCACAAACTGGTGCCAGTGTGTCCGAGTGGTATACATGAGTTTTGCCGCCAGTGGTCCTGATTGGACCACTGCTGGGGTGTGTGTGGGGCAGATCTGTCATTGGCTACTGGGAGCTGCTGCTCTTACCTGGTTTTTAGGATAAGAAGAAGACCCCTGCATACACTCCGGAGAGATCCTGGAAAAAACAGATGGAGCCAAGACTCTTGTCCAACTACAAGACGTGCAAGGAGACCGTGGACCTATCGGAAGAAGGCTTGGCGATCAACTTCTGCTGCTGCCCTGGTAGAGCCCTGCGTACAGTCCTGCGAAGGAGCTGCAAACCTTGGAGTGAAAGGAACATCCATTCTCGAAGTCAGCTCAGAGTCCTACGAAGAAGAGCCTCGGAAGTGCCCCAGGACCACCCTATGGATTACCAGCTCTGAGTTTGGGCTACTGTGCTGCAGACATTGCTGTTCCGAGTTGAGGCCTAGAACTTCAGGGGTAAGGGGGGGGATCTTCAGCTTGAGCAATAAGAGTGACATCTGCAAGATTTTGTGGTCCTAGCATCAAAGGCACCCAAGATAGGAGCAATATTCTGACCACAGCAAGTGAATCCCTTTGCGTCGCTGTGCATCAGTGGCTGTCGTTCGAAACTGCTTATCTGCGTTCATTCCTATCCTGAGAGGGGCCTTGCATCGAGATCTGCTGCATTCTTCAACTGGGAGACTTACCGCCAGCATTAGACACTGACCAGAGAGCTGCTCGAACCTGCAACCCCTGGGAATAAACGGCTGAGGCTGATGGCGGGAAAAGCAACCCTGGATATTCTTCAATCAACCTACCAAATCCTGTGAAGAATCGGAGTATGGGGGGTGAGTTGTAGCAATACGTACCTGAACCCCTTTACTCCCTTTTCAAAGTTTGGTAACTTTTAGAAACTTTGGCTTTGCCATTGCTTGTTCACACAAGCACTCCGAAAGTTGGCAACATGTTTGTCAGCTAGTTTAACTCATCCCCTGATACTTGAAACTGTTCAATGGACCCCAGAGACCATACCTTCATTTTTTACAGCTTCACAAAACTGTATGGAACTTGCTGTACTTATGGGCAGAAGGTCCCATACATTTTAGGGATGATTTCTGAAGTTAGGATTGAATCTCTGTGGACTATTAGTGCCAATACTAATCTGTACCATCCTTTTCAGGGGTTCGATATGCATTTTTCCCTACTCCAATATTTGTATATATGCATCGAATTGTTAGTATTGAGTGATAATATTACCAGTTAATAGTCATTTTTCACTTTTTTTGGCAATAAGTAAGTATTTTTTATACCCATTTGTCCAAGTGTGTTGCTTGACTATTTCACAGTTTGTGCTCATTGTGGACCCCTTACAAGCGCCCCACCTCTTGCGACTTTGCCTAGACCACTCACCTTGTTACCGTCAACTGGTTTGGCTACAGCTCCCAGAGTTGTCCCTGTCCCAATATAGGTTGGCCTTCTAGACATCAGTGCACCAGGCCAGAGTATAGAAAATCAGTCCTATCAGAGCACGCCTCATCAAGGGTCTACGCAGATACGACCACATCACGCTGGCCCTCATCGACCTTCACTGGCTCCCACTGCATGCAAATATCACCTTCAAGTCTTGTTGCATCATCTATAATGCAGTTGCACTCAAGTCACCAAGCTACCTCGCGGAGAAACTCAGCATCTTCGGTGGAAAGCGCACAACCAGAAACCAGGACACGTGCAGACTTGAAATCCGCTGCTGCAAAAAGGAAAGGACCAGAAAACTAGGCTTCTCTGCCTATGCCCCAAGACTATGGAACCTCCTCCCCGCCAGCATCAGACACGCCCCCAAGCTCTTACAGAAGAATTCAAGAGCCACCTTTTCAAGGAGTCTCTTCCTACTCAACACCTAGGCCACCTCATCGCCCCTTGGACCACCTGATAGTTAGACGCCGCCCACCCCTCTCACCACCCGACACAGACAGTGGTTATTATCTACTGACTTTTCATGGTTTTTACATGCAGAGTGCTGTCGCAGCTGTGGTAAGGGACACATGGGTCACTGTTAACCTAAAATGGAGCCTGTCTTCTTTTTCTCGCCAATTCAGGCTGGCTTGCCCTTTCTTGAGCCTTCCTCTGCTAACCTGTGGGGGAAGTCCGGTTCACTCTTTTGTTTTTGACGGGCTCACAATGGGAAGCCCGTCTGGAGGTGCCAGTGTGTCCGGGAGGACAGGAAGCTGGGAGGACTCCGAAACTCCTCAGGTCTTTGTCCTCCAGTGTGTCTGCTTGGATCCCGTTCTAACTGGGTGCCTGGGTGTCCCCTTGGGACTGCCATCACCCATGGTTTGAATGTTGCATGAATGCTGATTGGATGGGTTCCAGAGCCGACCACTGGAAGATCCATTCCGAAGAAGAAAGAAGAGAACATCTGCAGCTACCGCCAGTGGCCGTCAAGACGACTGAGTGACCGCTGCTGCTGCAGCCCTCTCTTCTCTGCAATAGGGAAGATTCAGACTGGACTACTACCTCCCTTGGACCACTGTGACTAACCAGTCTCAAGACCAGCAACATTTTTGAGCCACCCCACAAAGTGCTGAGACCTTCCTGGCCTGCAATACCCTGGGAGATCTGGACTGCTGTGGTGCATTGTCTCATGAAGCACAGTTCTGGCTACAAACTTGTGGGTATCTGTCTGGGCCTAAAGAGACTCCGCCCCCATCATAGAAGTCCCCTCAGATGAGTTGAGGCCCGAGAGAAGGAAGAAAGTCTGCCGGGTGACAACTGTTAGGCAAAGTTTGTATGCAGTACCCTCTGGGAACACTACAAACAACTCTGAATACAGGTATAGGAAACCCAACCTTTGTTATAAGCTTGTACTACACAGTTTTGGTAGCGTGTTGAGCAGCCAGGCTTATCTCAAGAGGGGTCAATGTGAGCTGTGGGGGAGTTACACAGAGATTCACAGTGACAAGTATCCAGATGAACACTTCCACACAAGGTTTCTTGAATAAACAGTTATTAATTTATTTATCAGTCAGTTAGCATAAGCCTTCTTCAGAAGGGAGCAATATAATAGTAACACACAAATACACTTCAATACTATGCACTCTTAGTTACTAAATCAGTAAAGATCCTTTTGGGATGGCCCACAGACACAACCTACACCCTCAGGTGACTTCAATAGCTAGGTTGCTGGGGACATTAATATCTTACTGTTTGCATTTAGAATACTGTAACTTATAAGTGGGTAAAAGGAAAGGGTTATTAGAAAAACAAGAGACCACAAATATTCTTAAGCAGGCAAATACTTGTGTATGCCCACAGCAGAGTCATTCAGTATAACAGGCTAGGCCAAAGTCAATGGGCAAAAGTCTTATATAGGATGAAGCACCTCTGGTAGGTAAGTAGAAAAGTCTTTGCACAATGTTTTTAGAAGTCTTTGAAGAAAAGAAGAATCAAATGGAAGGCCACAAGCCGTTAGACTTGTGAGTGGTAGAAGATGCAAGCAACTCTACAGCAAGAGGTACGTTATCTCAGACTTTGTACAGTACCTTTGAATTGAAGAAAGAGTGCAGCAGATGACTTCTGTTCCTGTGCAGCTCTGCAGATCTCACTGTTCCTGGGCCTCAGTCGTGGGGACAAGAGGGAGTACTTCTGGAGACTCCTGCTCTGCAATGGGACGGTCACCGCTCACAACCAGTGTTGGGGAGAATTCTCAAGAATGTGCTAATCCCTTCACATTACAGACCCCCAGAAACTTTGCTGGATTTTGAGGACTTGATTTTTTTACCTGGAGAGTGTGAGCCTACTTTCCCCACTCTCTCATGTATTTTGATGTGTGTTTTACTCTTGTGTTCTTTGATTATGGTGTTTTAGACAACTCCATAGGCATCATCATTTCATGTGCGTCACACAGAACCCTCAGTGCAGTGGCACAGGGAAGCCTTTCAGGCAGTCCCAAGGTTTTTATACCTTCTCTGGGATCATCTACTGTTTCCCAGAGAAAGCAAGGTGAAATTGACTTTACTAGTCTTTTCAAATTCCTAGACCCAGCACACACTATCTTACAATAGAGTGCTGGAGGGATTACCTAGTATCCCCTATGTCTAGATACTCATGTAGCAGTCAAATGCTACCCTTTCTTCTGGAAATGGCTGGTGGCAGTGGTTTTACAACAAACTGCCATGATTTTTCCCGACCGCGAACACCGGTAGCGTTAAATCACGGGAGTCATGTTTTTCAAGATGGCGTCTGAGACCCCTTTGTTTAAACAGGTCTGGTCTTCTTTGTTTGCCATTTCTTTTTGCAACGGTCCTTTTAGTCCTTCTAGAGTTGGTCTCTGCACACCAAAAGCCTCGCCTTTTATTCAGTTCTCTCCCATTCATTCCAGCCTAGCTGTCAGTCACCCAGCACGTTGGCTGTCCTTGCCGGACAGTCAGCCGGCCAATCAATACAGAGTGCATTTGGGTCTCCTAGGAGATTAAGCACAGGGAGTTTAGGGCACCTGCCTCACTTCCTGCCTACCCCAGACACCCTGGAGCTAGAGGCAGGCTTCACTCGTGAATCCCGCCAAAGGCAAAGCGAACAATGGGACCCAACCTGGTTTGGCGCGCAGAGTAAATCTCAAGAAGGACCTTTCCACAAAGAAATGGCGAAAAAAGAAGACCGGGGCCCTTTTGAAAAAATTGCACCCTTGGGTGCTTTACTGCAGCTGCGAACGCAGCCAGCGGTAAAGGCACACCACGGTAGTTAAAACAAAACCACTGCCACCAGCCATTCAGTGAGAAAAGGGTAACATAAAAATGTTAAATGAGAAACTAGGCAAAGGGGATACTACGTAACCCCTCCAGCACCCTATGGTAAAATAGTGTGTTTGGTCTAGAAAGTTACAAAATGTAAGTAAAGTCAATTTCACTTCACTGCTCTTGGAAACAGTAGTTTCACCAAGAGAAGGTATTTAAACCTTTAGGAAATCCAAGAGACTTCCCTGTGCCACTTCACTGAAGGTGCTGTGTGTCACAATGTAAAGATGATGCCTATGGAGTTTGTCAGACTCCAAAGTTAAAAAGAAACGAGGAGTCCAAATCACCTTAACAATACATGAGAGAGTGAGAAAAAGGACTCACCCTCTCCAGGTTCGAAATTAAAAGTCCTGAAGTCCAGCAAAAGAGCTGGGGGTCTCTAAGGTAGAAGGTAATTGGCACATATCTGAGAATTCTATGTCAAGACCGGAGGCTCACATTACGCGTCTCTTTCTTTTATTATACATAAGGAAGGAAGCAATAAAATATCCATGAACAAAGAACTTAAAACATGAGGAAAAACAAACTTTAGTCCATATAACTGTCTCTGAAAGAAAAGAACTCCACTTCCCAGGAGGCTTAACCAGAGTTTATAGTAGGTCACAGAACATGTGACCTCAGTCCTCCAATAGGCATGTAGCTGTCCCTCCAAATAGCCACTAACATGATGTAGCTTCCTCTTTCTTTGCTGCTCACAGCAAGAGATAAGTACATTTAATTCCTTTTACTGTAATTAATCAATAGTGTATATTTTACATGCTGTTATCTTTAACATCAGCCTGGTTGGTTTTGTAATGTTATATCACGTTTGTTGATGGTTACGCTTTAGTTTGTCTTTTTTAGGTGAGGGCCGCGTAATTCGGGTCCTCTTTCTGCCTTTGTGATCGGCTATCTCGACGCCAGTTGTTCTTTGCTCCATGGCATATTTTTCTTTCGGGTTCGCTGCTGTAAAAGCTTGCGCGTGCCTCCCCAACTCAAATCAGGCTTTGTGAGACTCAGGAAGGCCGCGCAGAGTTTTCGGTGACCGCGGTGACGTCTGGTATTTTCCCCAGCTGTACAGAGCTTGCGCGAAGTATTTCGTTGGTTTACTTAACAGATTTTACGAGCACGAGCGCTGGCAGCAATTTGAGGAGCATTTTAATTACTTTTACCAGATTCCTTAAAAAAAAATTCTCTTCATTAAACTGCAGTGAGAAGAAAAGTGTGTTTAAAGATTTCCTTTATCATTATGGCAGCTTAGTACTCCCCTCAAGCAGACCAAGTTTGGTCAGAGGATGAGGAGGACACTTACCAGATTGACAAAGTATCTCTGGCAGACAACTTCAAAAAGGTACTGGGATCCTCTGTGGAAACCAGCTTCAAAAAGGTGGTTTCAGAAATGCTCTTGCCTATCCAGTAATGCCTGGACAGTATAGAAGAGCACTTACAGAAAACACCCCCGCTAGGGGGTAAGACGACACAGAAAAGAAAGCACCTTTCTGATGGGGGGATGTACTCCGGCTTGTAAGAGTAAAAACTCTATGACCCC
Organism: Ambystoma mexicanum; assembly: GCF_040938575.1. Classification (NCBI taxonomy): domain Eukaryota; kingdom Metazoa; phylum Chordata; class Amphibia; order Caudata; family Ambystomatidae; genus Ambystoma; species Ambystoma mexicanum. The sequence goes on from NC_090934.1 coordinate 265,561,994, forward strand.
CCCGCCCAACCCCCTAACCAGCCAGAGCAAGCCACTGCTGCTGTTCCAGACACCTTCTCCAGGCTTAAGAAAACCTTTCTGACTAGGAAGGAGGCCCCTTCCGATGATAGGCCCTCTCACCCAGAGGAAGACAACAGGGGTGCCAGACCCTCGAGCTCGGAGGAGTACCAGCAGAGCACAGACGTCTAACAGGATGGGGGGGTACAATAATGGTGATCAGACCCCCTCCATCTCTTCTGATGAGGGCGATCAAACTATAGGGTCAAGACCCTCTACCTCGGGGAATGTGGCAGCCCCCACCCCCAAGAAGATAGCCGGTGAACACTCTTCTTTAGAAGGAATGTTTACACCAGAGGATTTGGTACACACCAGATCTACAGACTGGGAACCGTCGTTTAGAGCCACAGAATACATCAAGGCCAGACTACGTCTGGATAAAGAAGTTAGAGCCAGGCTCAAGTCAGAATGCCCTCACCCAGAGAATCCGGGGAAGGTGGCTGGAACTCCTGAACTCGACTCCAAAATGATTACCTTCCTAGGGAAGAACATCAAAGACCCCAGGAAAGGCATTGAACGTGCCTGAAGATCCTGCCAAGACAGGGTCCTGGACATTATTGGGCCCTTGGCAAAAATAATGGACCTGGCCGAAACAGCTATTGATACAGGCAATCCAATTGACCCAATAATTCTATCAGGTTGGGCGCAACAAGCACTTTGCTTGCTTGGGAACGCTAACTGTGCCATATCTACTGAACGCAGGAAAGGCATCCTGCTAAAAATAGATTCCAAGTTGGGAGAGCTGGCATACACTGAATCCGGAGCAACAGCTCAGGGTCTGCTATTCGGGTATCCTTCATGAAAGATGTCCAAATTTCACTGCCTTTGACAAGGCACAGGCTTCCATTAAAAGGGTCTTCGCCACCAACATTTTTTCCCGGGCCCGACGAGGTAGGGGTCACTCCTCCGGCCGATATTCATTTGATAGGAGACATCAACATTCAACAGACCAGCACAATGTCTGGCAAGACCGCTCGGACACATTCTTCCCATCAAGAGGGCAAGTAAGAGGATGTGGTTGGAGAAGAGCCACAAGGTATCCAGCCCAACAACAACTAGCGGGTCAGTGTACCCATAGCAGCGCCAGTGCTGCAGACACCCATAGAAGGGAGGATAGCTCTCTTTGTGCGAGCCTAGGATTCCTTATCAGGAGACGGTTGGGTCAGGGACACAGTTCGAGGCTTGCGTCTAGAATTCTTTGCTCAACCCTTCCAAGCGAATCGGCCCACCGAGATAGTAATGTCAGAAGCAGACGCAGCAGCACTAGACAGCCGAGGTACACAGTCTATACCAGAAACGGGCAATTCACCTTTTCTCAAGCCAGGGCGGCTTCTTCAACCCTATATTTTTGGTTTGCAGGAAGCAAAAGGTACGTCCAGTGATACATCTCAGGCCTTTGAACGACTTCATAGTCTACCGCCATTTCAAGATGGAAGGGTTACACATGCTCAGAGAGATCTTGAGACCAGGCGACTGGCTCATTCGCCTGGACCTCAAGGACGCTTATCTAGCAGTGCCCATAAACCGAGCACACATAAGTTACCTAAGGTTCTCCTGGAAGTACCAGGATTGGGAGTGTACGAGCTTGCCCTTCGGGCTCTCCTCGGCACCTTGGGCATTTACCAAGCTTCTAAGGCCGGTAGTAGCTCATCTTAGAGAGCAGGGGATCAGACTCCTAATCTACCTAGACGACGACATCTTCATGGCTCAATCTCAAGCCCTGGTAGAAAAGCAGACCAAACTCACCATAGATCTATTACACAGCCTCGGTTTCCTCCTAAATTGGCAGAAATTGATTATCTGCCCATCCCTGAACCGATAGTTTCTATGGTTCGTAGTGGATACCCAGATCTCACAGTTCCGTCTCCCTGCAGCCAAGATACATTCCGCTCGTCGGGAGATTTGCAGGCTTCTTCAGAGGAATGTCACATCCCCCCGGGAGCTAGCGAGAGTAATAGGTCTTCTATCCTCTTCCATTCAAGCAATATTGCCCAGCCCTCTTCACTACTCGGAGTTACAGAGACAGAAAGGTCAGCACTTGAGGCGCAGCCTTTCATACCCCAACGTCTGACACTCTCGTCCCAGGAGAGAACGGGACTCATCTGGTGGCTCACGCATATGGAAGCATGGGACGGCGGAGCCATCTTCAGGTCCACCCCAGACATATTGATCGAGACAGACGCCAGCCGCTCCTTTTGGGGAGCAAGATGCGGCACAATAGCCATGGGGGGAACTTTGTCTCCTCAGGAGCTGGAAATGCACATAAACTGTCTCGAGCTCCTCACAGGCAGGCTCTTTCACAGTACGGTCATTTGCCAGAGACAGAGTGAGCTGTTGTATTTTACTGAAAATGGACAACATTTCTGCAGTAAGATACATCAATCATCTGGGTGGCACCAAATCAAGACCTCTAGCGGAGCTAGCCAAAGACTTTTGGCATTTCTGCCTGGAACACCGGATCTCTGTCACGGCAGAGTATCTCCCAGGACTCAGGAATGTAGCGGCGGACTGGCACTCCCGTCATTCCACTGACTACATCGACTGGAGACTTAGAGACATCTTACTCCGCCTCCAACAGATATGGGGCCCCATGTCCAAGGACTTATTTCCCTCATGCCTCAACACTCAGCTCCCATAGTTTTACAGCTGGAGACCAGATCCAGCTGCTGCCGCAACAGATGCATTTCTACAGCATTGGACGGAAGGGATCCTTTAAGCCTTTCCCCTCACCATGATAGCGAGCACCCTAACGAAGGCCCGTCAGGAGAGAGCAGAGCTGGTCCTCATAGCTCCGGTCTCGTCACCTCAGACCTGGTGTCCAGTTCTTCTGGACTTTCCTCGGATTTTCCAATTCTTCTATCCCAATTTCCAGATCTGTTAACGGATCCGACAGGGCAACGCCACCCCCTTCTCCTCAGCCGGTCGCTAACCGTAGTATTTCTGACAGCTATTCAGGGTGTATGGACGATGACACATGGAGTTATTTGCAGGGAGATCAGAAGTAGTTTAGCACTTGGCATAGGCCAAAAGGAGGGTTTGTCAAACTAGAAATTATATCGTGCCTCCTATTGCTATGAATATATGTATATTGGCCTACGCCAAGCTGCTAACAAGCTGCTTATAAACTACATCTGAATAAACTCGCATTGCAAGGTCCTGACCTTAGAAACCATGTAAACTGTCATTTTGGGTCAAGCCGCCATTTTAGGTTTTCTTGCCCTATAAAGTCACCATGTGAGCTAAAATGGTAGCCTATGTTATTCAGAACAGAAATTGATTGTCATGACATACATTATTACCATTTCTTCTTGTTAATGTATAAACCTAAGATGAACTAGATTTGACCTGGCAAGGGACCATAGAGCAGTAACTTATTTATGGAATGGTTAACCTGCAGAAAGGCTGGACAACAGGCTGGAGAAATGTATAAAAGCCTGACTGTTTCAATGAATATTTGCACTCACTGAGCACACCGAACCACGCCGGAGTTCGCTGTGTTGTACTGAGGGTCGATAGCTATCTGAATTTTGTTCTGTTCTTTTGTAACTGGATTCAGTATAAAATAAAGTGCTTTGTATCTTCCTTTGTAACCTGTGTTTGGTGTGTTTCCTTTTTGGTTACCCTGCCTCATATTATTTCCTTGTTTTCACAGTTGGCGCCCGAATAGGGACCCTCAAGATTGATGCCGGATTATTGAAGGTTGACGCACGCTATCGGACCGGGATCGGACGGTGTGACATAACGGGCCCGACTGAACGAGACGCGACACCTCAACAGCGCTGCACGATCCGTTCCCTGGACGATAGCCGTGTGGTCTGAAACGGCATCTTGACGAGGGTCCATTTTTTGAGGCGGGCAGATTTGCCGAAATCACCATACACAAGGTAAAATTCGTTAGGTAAGTCCTTTGTAAACCGATCGGTCCTCCTTAGGTTTGGTCAGGTGAGTCGTTACCCGACTCTTAATTCAACCCTGACAATTTGAATTTGGCGCATTGTATCTGCAGACACAATTATTGACCAGGTAACACCGAGTATTTGAGAAATGCCTGGGAAATTGTCTAGCTGCTTTAGGGCATTATTCCGCAGCGATAGACAATCTTTGGAATTTAGCCGTCCGGCACCACAGGAGGGGTCACCGGCATGTACTATGTACTGTAAGCATGGCATTGGAAGTGTAGTATTTAATAAAATTTGGCACAGACAAACCAGACATGCCTCCGAACTTCAGTGGCCAGTCAATGGTAGTTTTGAGATCCCTCGTATTGAATATTTAGAGTCAGTCTTGTTAAAAAAGAAGGCCAGACCTGCAGCATTTGATGTTTTGCAAAATTGGAAAAGATAAGCGTTGCAGCAGCTTAAAAGTAGGGAAAACATGTGTGCCGTCATAAAACAAATGCTGAAAAGGCGTTGTTATATGATCAGGACAAACAGTCCAAGTCGGTTAGGAATATGGACAGGGCTTTCTCACTCGGTATTCAGAAAATCTATCCTTCTAAAGATCTTCATGTTTCTGATGAGTTTATCGACAAATTGTTAAATGAACGAAGGCCTGGTGCCTCTGCACCACCTCCGTATGTTCCTCTTCCTCCTGCTGTACCTCTTCCTGCTGTTATTCCTGCTCTTCCTGCTCAACCTGTTGTTCCTATTCCTCCGGTTGTTGTTCCTCCACCTGCTCCTCTGCCTCTTCCCATTGCACCAGTAATAGTACCTCCATTGAATTTGCCTGCACCCTCACTCCCAAGTAGTTCTGTACCGCTTGTAGTTGATCAGGGTGCGGGGTCGAGGATTGTTACTCGTAATACTGTTCCTACAGAAAAGAAACAGGATTTGTTTGCATGGGCTAAGCATTGTATGGAGAGAGATGATCGAGCTAATGTTCTTGCCACACTTTCTAATATGGATAATTTTCCTGAGAAAAATGTTTTCATTGAAGGTTTAGGGATTCATTTATGTGTAATGTGGGATAAATTAAATAATGCAGACCTCCCACAAGGGTTGAGGGACCTGAATACTTTAGCGTTTTCAAAAGACACTGTGGAGAAGGTACATGAGCATGTTGAGAGGATATTTGAGTATAGAAAGGAGTTGGAAAGGTTACGGAATGAGGATGACGAAGAAGAAAGTATGTATGTACAGAAACAATTTATTCCGTGTCGTAAATTGACATCTGAGGAGGCGCGAATTTGTACAAAAGATGCGATTAGATGGATTTCAGACATATCGATAACTCCAGTTGAGGTATATGACACATACAGTCAATATACGCTAGAAATGCAGAGGAAAGTGATACAGGTAATGGTAGAGTACCTGCAGGATGAATGTTTAAAGAGAAAGGTTAGTTGTCCCACAGAGTTATTGAGCATTTATAAGAGAGCTTTTTCACTTGACACTACTTCAACTGCTTTAGCGCTCGACTTAGCTCTGTTGCTTAGTAAACGTTCGGAGTTGCCTAAATCTCAGTTGCCTATGAGAGAGGTTCCTCCGACACTTGTCCCAAAGGTTGAGATTCCTGCTAATGCTGCAGCAGTACACCTGCTGTGGACATTCCTGCACATTATGTATCACAGTTTGTTCACGTCCCATTTTCACGACAGAAAGTGAATACTATTAGACAAACTATTCCTGACATTAGGAAAAATCTGACAGGATTCTATAAAGAGATAGAGTCCGTTTTGCAGTCCTCAGTGTTTACCCTAGGTGACATTGATTTGCTATTCCCTGTACTCCTGCCTGTAGATTTGTGGAAACAAGTTAGAACTATAGACGATGTACCAGGGTTGGGAGATACATGGGCTAACATAGTTAGGCTTGATGGGGAAAGGCCAGCTGGTGAGAGACCACCTTAGATGATACTAACTTTGCCTGACAGAATCATTGCAAAACTGAAAACTATAATCCCCGAAAAGAGAATTATTTGGGACAAGCTTACGGCCTGTGTCTAAGGAAAATCTGAGGGTGCTACCGAGTTCTTTAATCGGTTCGAACAGGTATTCTCGGATTTCAGTGGACAAGACTTAGGCACAGAGTCTGGGAAAAGATTATTTGTGGACAAATTTGTATGTGGATTGCTGCCTGACATCCAGTCACAAATGATGTCTTCTGAGAGCGCTTGGCAGGCGAAATCCCAATCAGAAGTACTGCACATGGCTCAGTACTACGAGAACCGTGTCAATAATGAAAAAGATAGAGTCGAGAAGAGAAAAGGTGATTTGAAGACTAAAGTATTGTTACAGCAAATTGTTAGAGGCCCCAGAGGGGGTAGTTGGCAGATTAGAGGTCAGTATGTTCCACAAGGAAATGTGCCCTTGGGTCCTGTGAATATTAACCAGTGTGCCTATTGTCGCCAGGAGGGTCATTGGCGTGCACAATGCCCCGTCCTTCGACAGAGGTCGAATAACACATTTGGAAATATGGGTAGACGATCCAGAGGTCACCCGGGTGTAGGGGGCCCTGGTAGAGGCCAGTTTTCGCAGGATCCCCAACAACCTTTTTCACAGGATAATCAGACTTCGAGTGTGGATACTAGAAACATATTTGATTATCCTTCTGCTGCATATCTATCTGAAGAGCTTCCTTTTGATGATATTTTGTTTCGTTAGGATTGCCCGAAGCAGGGTTTGGAACCTACACCTATTCCCATTAATCAGAAAGGTCCCTACGTTGAAATGGTAGTGGGAAATGGGAAACATCAATTTTTGATAGACACTGGAGCACAGAAGTGCTCCATTGATCATTCTCGGGTTGCAGACATTCCCCTGTCAGGGCAAACCAATGTTTCTGTAGTGTTTTCTGGCACACCAGTTGTTTGTCCGGTTTCTTCACCGTTACCTATTTCTTTGGGTCCCTTTACGGACCACTGTCCATTTCTCTTGACTTCGAATTGTGGAGAGAATTTGCTGGGGTTGAATCTGTTGAAGGAATTAAATGCGGTAATTCATTGTTCTTCTGATGGAGTGCGTTTGACGATTTCACCACAGCAATGTTCTGTTTCGCAATTCTTGACTGGACCTTTGCCGCCAGAATTCAGTAACGTACCAGAGTGTTTGTGGGCAGTTGATGACAATGATGTCGGTGTTTTGCAGTTTGAGCCTGTTAAAATAGTTTTGAAACATGGAATTTAGCTGCCCCGTATTCCACAGTATAAGATCTCAGTTGATATTCCACAGTATAAGATCACAGTTGAAGGCAAGCGAGCTTTGAAGAGCATTGTTTCCGATTTTGTGCACCGTGGGGTGATTGAGGAGATTGCAGGAAGTTTGTGCAATAGTCCGATTTTACCCGTGTACAAAAAAGGTGATAATGCAATTCCATTTCGTTTTATAATTGATTTACATGCCATTAATAAAGTCGTCGCTCCGCAATTTCCAATTGTGCCTGATGTGACGACAATATTAACCATGATTCCAGCTACGGCTACTCACTTCAGTGTTGTGGACCTAAAGAATGTTTTCTTCAGTATTCCTATACATGAGGATAGTAGATACTTGTTCGCGTTCACCTTAGGGGGACGCTCATTTACATTTACTCGTGCACCTCAAGGTTATACTGAGAGTCCTAGTATTTATAGTAGGGCTTTGAAAGAGCAGCTTGATACCCTTGGATTTCCCCCTACTTGTACGTTGCTTCAATATGTTGATGATTTGCTTTTAGCCGCTGACTCTGAGAGCTCTTGTAAAGAGGGCACTGTGTTGTTGCTCATCCATCTAGCTAAGCATGGTCACAAAGCTTCGCTTAAAAAGTTTCAATATTGTTGCCAGGAGGTTGCCTATTTAGGCTATCTCCTGTCAAAGGAGGGAAGAAGATTGACACCTGAAAGAATAAAACACATTTCTGGCATGTCTGTCCCAAATACACAAAAGGAAGTTAGAGCCTTGATAGGTATGGCTTCTTACTGTAGGTTATGGATCCCAAACTTCTCACTGGTGATAAAAGCGATGTTGGCCTTGACGAAGAAGGGTATTTCTTCGCCATTGCCATGGAATACGGAGCATCAACATTCATTCGAGTTGCTCAAGACTGCATTATGTTCGGCGCCAGTTTTGGGCACACCAAACTATGAGAAGGCCTTTGTGTTGTTTGTGCATGAAGGTGATGGATGTGCTTTGGCTGTATTAACGCAGGAACATGGAGGGAAGAATAGGCCATGCGGTTACTACTCTTCCGCCCTTGATCCTGTTGCATGTGCTTTGTCAAGATGTTTGCGCGCTGTCGCTGCTGCTGCTGCGTCTGTAAAACAGAGTGAGGGAATGGTCCTAGGCCATGATTTAACCCTGATGGTGCCTCACTCTGTAGATATTCTATTGAACAAAACCCAAACGCAACACCTCACTTCCGCACGACTGACAAGATATGAATTAATCTGGTTTGCTCCCCACATTCAAATCAGGAGGTGCTGTGTTCTTAATCCGGCTGAACTCCTACCTTTCCCGCAAAATACTGTTTGCGTTGACAAAGAGTCACATGACTGCCTGTATACTACTGAACAAGATACAAAAGGCAGAGTTGATTTGAGGGACACTCCTTTGGATAACCCACAAGGGGAGCTGGTTTGTGATGGCTCCTGCTTCAAACTACTGGATGGTACATCCACAGCTGCTTATGCAGTCACTACATTGAGTATGGTTGTGGAGACCAAGAGAATTACGCATAACTCTGCGCAGGCCACAGAGATTATAGCATTGACTCAAGCTTGTGAGCTTTCCGAAGGGCTAACAGTAAACATATATACTGATAGCCAGTATGCCTTTGGGGTGGCTCACAACTTTGGGAGACTTTGGTCAGAGAGGGTTTTTAACTTCGCATGGCACCAAGATCCAACATGGCTCCCTGATAGTACAATTGCTTTCAGTGCTTGCGCTCCCTAGTCAGTTAGCAATCATTAAGTGCGCAGCACATCGCAAGATTATAGATGTAGGGAAAGGGAATGCTTTCGCTGATCAAATAGCTAGACAAAGTGCCTCTGATCTCTTCACGGAGATGTATGTTTCAAGGGAGACTGTAGATACCTATGCAATGGATGAGGGTGTTGGGTCTGTACGGGATATCCAAGCCGATGCCACATTAGAAGAATCCAAGAGGTGGGCTGAGGGCTTGGGGAAACTCGATGATGATGGGTGTTGGGTGGACATGGTTGAAGGGAAATGGTTGCTTCCTAATGCCTATATAGTAATGATGGTTACCATGGCACACGGTCCCACACATGTGTGCTTTCAACAGATCACAAGAATGTTAGAGAAAGTTTGGGTAAATGATAAGATTTCAAAAATTGCCCAGCATTATGTCCAAAATTGCATGATTTGCCTACAACACAATGTGGGAAAGGGGACAGCAACTCCAAGAGGTAGCTTTGGGCCTCCTTCTGTCTCGTTTGAAGTAATTCACTTTGACTTTATTGAAATGGAGCAATGTAACAATCTAAAATATGTCCTTGTGGTCATTTGCGCCTTTATTAAGTGGGTCGAGGCTTTCCCTGTTAAAGACGCTACAGCCATGACCACTGCAAAGACCATGTTAAAGGAATTCTTCCCACGGTTCGGTTTGCCGAGAGTTATCTGGTCGGATAATGGTCCGCATTTTATCGCTGCTGTAATTCTACAGATATGTACGGCATTGCAAATTGACAAACGATTCCATTTGGCCAGACATGCTCAGAGCGCCGGATTAGTGGAAAGACACAATGGTATCATAAAAAACAAGCTCGCTAAGACGTGTGCCGGCACCAAACTAAAATGGCCGGACGCCTTACCGATCGTGTTACTTTCAATGCGGACAACCCCTCAAACTAAGACTGGGCTCTCTCCCTTTGAGGTGGTAATGGGGAGACCTGCTAATATTTGGGGTTTGCCTAAAAGCCGCGCATTGCGCAATGTAGAAAATGTACTTCTCTCCGACTATTGTAACCAATTGACTAAAAACCTGTTTTTAATTTATCACCAGGTGCGAGAGGCATTGCCGGTGAGGTACGAGGGCCCCGGTCACAGTCTACGACCAGGGGATTGGATCCTCGTTAAATCCTTCGATAGAGCGTCTTGCCTCGCACCACGTTGGAAGGGCCCCTACCAGGTGCTTCTGGTCACTGAGACTGCGGTGCGGGTAGGAGGACGTCGCCACTGGATCCACGGTAGCCACACCAAACGGATCCCACATCCACAGCCATATGATACAGAAGACGCAGAACCCCTTTCCGACATTGAAACCAACGTACCCGAAACGGCAGACGGTGGAGAGAGAGTATCGGAGGCCGTTCAGGAAGTTGTTCTGGCCTCCTTGCTCTCCCACTGCATCGTTTGTGGATCATCCATCTTCTGATCCAACTTCCGTTCACTCGCCACCTCCTGTGGGAAGTGATGACATCCTGTCTGCCAATTCTTTTGCACCGGAAACTGTGAAGTATAATCTCCGCCCAAGGAGATAGGTTTGCAATACGGCTCTTGCTGTACAATTAAAAGAATTTGAGGGCTTGCCTTTTTTTGGCCCAATTGCATAAAGGGTTCTGCTGGCTAAGGGTTGTGGGAAAAGACATTAAGAAGACGCATGACCGGAGTCGCCAGCAAACAAACAATTGGTGTGTCTCGATTGAAGACGACAATGCCCGCATCCGCTACCGTTCGTACTGAACTTTTGGACAAAAATGTGACTAGGAGAGACAATGAGCAGATATGTATGGGGGCCCCGAGAACGTTTTGATGTCTACTGGTGATAATAACGGGACTTTTAGTAACTGTTGGTGGTGGGTTTTGGTATTTGGAGAGAATGTACCCTTTGAATGATTTCCTACCTGTTGAAAATATAACTGTTGTTCCCACTCCTTCTGTGCAACTACATACCTTGTCACCTAGAGACCTTTTGCATAGACGGAATTATCAAAATAACACTCTACTTCTAATTATGAATGCTACCCATGCAATCTTTAACAGAACCAATTGTTGGATCTGCTCGCATTTACCGCAACATGGGGATAAGGGGCTAGATTGGTATATTCACCCTTTACCTTTGACAACTGCTTGTTATGCTTCACTTAGAGCACTGTTCTTTGGCCGATGGAACGATAGCATCTCGGGGAACTTTGATGGCACTAATTTGAATAGTTTTGAGAAACGTGTTCTGACTTCACTGGGATGCTCGCTTTTCGCAAATAGGAGTAAGCTCAATATTGCTTCTATTAGGCCTTCTGATAGACTGTCTCGTCCTTTCCAATCTTTGATTTCCTTTAAAATGGCCCCGATATGCAATAAGGATGCCGTGCCTCCTTCTTATACTGTTAACCATAGCCCCGATTCAGTTTCTTTCTGCATACAGAGGAATGGCACCCGGTCAATGGGAGATTTTAAAGGTTGTGCCAAAGTTGCAAATTTGACTGGGGAAGACAGACCTTTGTATGTAGGCAAACCTATCTATTTTGTTTGCGGAAATGTAGCATTTCCATGGTTGCCCAGGAATTGGCAGGGAACTTGTTATCTAGGAATCCTGTTACCTGGGGTGTTTATAGCAAGTACTGTAGAGGTTTCGAAGGCTCGTCCACGGCGGGACGAGAATGGCGACACTCCAGCACAGGTTTTAGGAGATGTAGCGAAATCATTCCTTCCATTCTTTGGGCAGATAGCGAATTCCGAGGATATCAGGAAACTAGCGAGAGTACTGGAGAGAACCATCAACCGGACCACAGATATATTCTATAATATGACTTTAGAGCAGAAAGCGATCAGATTGGTAGCGCTTCAGAACCGGATGGCATTAGATGTCATTCTGGCTGAACGTGATGGAGTATGTAAACTAGTGGGGTCCTCTTGCTGTGTTTTCGTACCGGATTCCTCCCCAACTATTTTTAAGGCAATACAGAATCTGCACATTCTTAGTTCAGAAGTGCATGTTCCCGAGGGAAATTGGGATCTTAGCGCTTGGTTCTGGGACTTCTTGCGGTCTTGGGGTTGGAAAGTGCTTTCAGTCTTGCTGATTATTTTGGGAATTCTGCTATTTCTTTGTTGTTGTATCCAATGTCTACCAAGTATATGTTCAATGCTAGGGGGATGTTGCGCTCAGGCAATAGGTACAATAGGACATAAAGTGTATGCCCCGGATAAAACCTCTAAGGAGTATGTACTGAAAGAGATCTTAGTAAAAGATCTAATGGCGATAGATATTTCTGACAGCTATTCAGGGTGTATGGACGATGACACATGGAGTTATTTGCAGGGAGATCAGAAGTAGTTTAGCACTTGGCATAGGCCAAAAGGAGGGTTTGTCAAACTAGAAATTATATCGTGCCTCCTATTGCTATGAATATATGTATATTGGCCTACGCCAAGCTGCTAACAAGCTGCTTATAAACTACATCTGAATAAACTCGCATTGCAAGGTCCTGACCTTAGAAACCATGTAAACTGTCATTTTGGGTCAAGCCGCCATTTTAGGTTTTCTTGCTCTATAAAGTCACCATGTGAGCTAAAATGGTAGCCTATGTTATTCAGAACAGAACTTGATTGTCGTGACCTCTGTACAGCTAATGTATAACTTGCCTCCAGGCCACTTGTTAGGGTCATGAGCTGAGACCTTGTCCTTCTGCTGACCTGTGTGCAATGGATTACCTGTATCACTGAAACTGATCTATAATTGAATGAGAACACCTGCTTAACTACATTGTATAAACTAAGTCCTGCATTGTAATGTTAGGCCTAGAGCATACATTATTACCATTTTTTCTTGTTAATGTATAAACCTAAGATGAACTAGATTTGACCTGGCAAGGGACCCTAGAGCAGTAACTTATTCATGGAATGGTTAACCTGCAGAAAGGCTGGACAACAGGCTGGAGAAATGTATAAAAGCATGACTGTTTCAATGAATATTTGCACTCACTGAGCACACCGAACCACGCCGGAGTTTGCTGTGTTGTACTGAGGGTCGATAGCTATCTGAATTTTGTTCTGTTCTTTTGTAACTGGATTCAGTATAAAATAAAGTGCTTTGTATGTTCCTTTGTAACCTGTGTTTGGTGTGTTTCCTTTTTGGTTACCCTGCCTCATATTATTTCCTTGTTTTCACAGCCTGGAGGATTTCAGAGCAAGATGGAGAGTTCCAGGGATATCGCATGAAGCCATCAGTCTCATCGAGGAGAGCTGGGCCCCCACTACCTTCAACAAATACTCCAACTCTTGGAATGCCTGGACATCTTGGTGCCTGGATCGAGGGCTCCATCCGGTTTCTGAACCTATATAGGAAATTATGAATTTTACTAGCCTTATTAGTTGAGCGGGGTCTCGCTTACAGGATGGTTGATGTTTACCGCTCTGCAATTTCAGCCGGCCACAGCCTTGTGCAAGGGGTCCCAGCAGGAGAACATCACCTGGTTTGCAGATTACTCAAGGGTATCCGGCTTACAGTGCTGCCTCCGTCCCGTTATGACAAGCTTTGCGACGTTAATAAGGTGCTCAACCTTTTTTTCTTTCTTGGCCTTTAGGAGCTATCCTGCACTGCTCTTTACGGCAAACATACTACACTGCTATGCCTGGTCTCCTGCAGAAGGGTCTCTGATGTCAGCTCTCGATTTAGCAGGCAGGACCTTTTCTCTTGATGGCATAGTTTTCCACATATCCAGAAGGACAAAATGCAATTTCAAAGTAATCTCTATCCAGCCTTTAGAGAACCCAAGCTTTGTGTGGTCAAGTGATTAAAGGTCTACAAAGAGATGACCGCACCTCTTAGGACCTCTCCTAACAGACAGCTATTGATAGCACTGTGCAAACCCCACAGAGCGGTTTCCGCCCTAACATTGGCACACTGGGCGCGCTGGACTCTGTCTCAGGCAGGAGTAGATACCAAACACTTCGGCGCTCACTCTGTGAGAGGTGCCATGGCTTCCAAAGCCTTCCAGGTTGGAGTCTGTCTAGAGGACATCATGTGGATGGCAGATTGGGCCGGTGAATCAATTTTCAAACAATTCTACCTGAAACCGGTAGAACAACATGCATCCATTGTGGTAAGTAAGCTTTAAACAAGCATAATGTGAGCCTCCGGTCTTGACATAATAAAGATTTTCCATAATAACTTACAAGAAAGTCTTAATTCTATTAAAGACACAGAGGCAAGCATTACCCCGCTGACTAGAGAAATGGCTGTGTAATATACGCTTGAGTACGGTGGTTCAATGTTATTGCATGGAGTGCAATTGCCATGCTACAGGCTATGTAAATTTGCATAATAACATACTGATTTCTCTTCCATCCTTGCAAGAAGAATAGGGTTGTCAAATGCATCAAGTAACCCTAGTTATGTCTTTCTTCCTTCGACAGTGACTACAGAGAAGTCCGCCTGATCTTCGCATCTGCTTTGGTTTCCTGCCCCAATTTGCGGCTTCATTCCTATGGTTTTCTGGTTCGCAGCCTCGAAAGAGGAAGTTACACCATGTTAGTGGATATTTGTAATGACAGCTACATGCCTATTGGAGGACTGATGTCACATGTTCTGTGACCTACTATAAAATCTGATTAAGCCTCCTGGGAAATTGAGTTATTTTCTTCCAGAGACAGTTATATGGACTAACGTTTGTTTTTCGACATGTTTTAAGTTCTTTGTTCATGGATATTTTATTGCACCTTGTTATGCATACGCTTTACCCGCAGCCAGGCGCATAAAATCCTTGCTGCTGAGCTTCCATCCTTATGTATAATAAAAGAAAGAGAAGCATAATGCTTGCCTCTGTGTCTCATAGAATTAAGACTTTCTTGTAAGTTATTATGGAAAATCTTTATTCTCCTTAACAAGGGGTATTGTCAATCAGGGCAATTTCGTCGGCATATGCCAAGAAATTGATTTTACATTTGCCTATGATTGGAGATACTAGGGTGAAGTTGGGTAGAGAAGAAGCCAAATCAGATAGATATAAATTAAAAAGGAGAACGGCTAAAACATAACCCTGCCTTACACCTTTTGCAATGGGAATGGAGGAAGATAAATCACCTAATTGATTTAATCAAATCTTAATTGTGGTCTTCTCATGATGGCCGATAATTTGCAAAAGGTGCTCGGGGATTTCCCAAGATCTCAGTTTTTGCCAAAGTTTTGACCTGTTGACAAGATCAAAAGCCTTGGATAAATCAATTAGTGCGATGCATGTAGGATGTGCATTTTCCTTTTGGGACTGAGCCTTCAGGGTGTAAAATATAGAGCATTTAAGCAATGTGGAGAGGCCTTTGCGAAAACCAACTTGATATTTGGATAATATTCCCTTCCTTAGAACCCATGCTTCAAGATCCTGCAAAACTAGCCTGGCGAAGATCTTACTGTCACCGTCCATTAGAGCAATGGGTCTGTAGTTTGCAGGGTCTGATCCAAGTCCCTTCTTATCAAAATAATATAAATATGGCTGTTTGTTTGTATCCTGTGGAACCACTGCATGATGTAACCGGTGCAACAACTGTAAGATTTCCTATGTAGGCAAGCAGACAGATGCCGTTGGGCTTGGCGCGCTATACAAGCAACAAAGATAAATAAAAAATAAATAAATTCCAAGAAACGGAATTGTTGGGTCTTAACGATCGGTCTAAAAAGATGACCAAGTATGACTGCCCAGATCGAGGGTTCAGCTTGAATTATGTCATTTGTGTGTCCATTAGGACTCGCTGTGCGTGATCTGGACAAATGCATAATTATGCTCATTATGTCTTCCTCTATGATCCTTAAAGACCACAATGTTTTGTACTCATGGGTGATTTCAGAGTGAGGGAGTATTTGTGTGTTGTCAGTGAAATATGTATCTCAAGTTGATGACGAAATGATCGAAGTTTGATGTGAACTTTGGGGCTCGGTTTTGGTATTAATCAGAGCCCAAAAATTCCTTACATGCATGGGCAAAAGAGCAGTTAGCATGTTTGCCCGTCTTTAATGTTACGTACTATTCTGTGGCCACGGGACCAATGTTTGTAATAGTCGGATGATTTTGACTTCTCAGAAAGGTACGCATTCTGGTCAAGTTGTGCAATTTTTAAGTCACGCAGATTTTCTTTTCAGAGCTTTTTTTTTTAAATGGGTCTTTTCATCAAATGTGTGTACATGACTTTTCATTGGCCACAGGTGTAAACCTAGGTGGATTCAGGTGCCAAATAAAATTCACAAAGTCGTCTGAGGAGCACAACTTTTCCAAATAACGTTCTTGGGCATAATCTACAATGGAATCCTATTTGTCATTCAGCAACCGGCCACATTTTTTGAAACAAGCAACACGATTCCCTTGCACGTTCAAGAACAATTTAGTGTCATAGGATGTAGCAGGCTCATAAGGTTCAATAGAAAAGGCAGTTTGCAAAGAAAGATAATCACTATGTGACATAGAAACCACACATAACCATTGACAGTGCTGAAACAAGTCAGTGCAAACAATTATGTAACCTATGGTAGAACAACTTTTAGTGTTAGACCAAGTCCGAGCGGGAGGACAATCTGAAGGAATGTTGCCATTCACAATTATTAAATCCCATTCCTTAAACAAATGATCCCACATTTCTCCATTACAATTATTGACCTTAGTTTAAGATACACACCTTACAGAAGGAGCACAACGGGCATTAAAGTCACCCCCAATAAATAAGAGATCAGCAGGATTTTCAAAATCGGTCAAAAAGGCCAAAAATGATTCCAAAAAAGAGGAAAGATCACAAACTGCAGGATTCGAGTATATATTGCATAGAAGTAAGCCACGATTAAATGAACCCCCATCTAATCATACATCTAAGCACTAGGATGCCACGGATGTCATTACTCAGGTACAGAACATCCAATCCTATGGAATTGCGAACAGAAATCATAAAGCACCAGAAGGGCGACCACCATTAGTATTACAAACTGCTAGTTTGGAATGCATGGTGAAACCGTCCAAGCATATCTCAGTCATAAACCAAGTCTCCTGAAACAAAACAAAATCAAACTCTGCAAAGATCAGATTCCTTGTGGCCCCATGTCTGAATAAAAGAGGGCCGTGAGTGTTCCAACTAAAGAACTTTATCCAGTCTTTTGTCGAGAGTGTATTGTCAGAGATGATGAGACATTCGAAAACCTAATTAATAATGTCTGGTAATAAAGACATTAACTTGGGCTTAACAGTATTTCCTGAAACTGTGTCTTTTACTTGAGGACGAACTGTGTCCATTGCAGGAATCGAGTTGAGAGGTGGTACAGTCAATCTGCCTTCATCAAGTGAAGTTGTTGCTCCATTGATATTTCTATTTTGAGGCAAAGGTGGATGAATTGAAAATACCTCTACTCAGTTCCACAATATATGTATTGTAATGATAGTCTATCGATATCATCTGAAGAGAACAAATAAAGATCTGTTTGGTGTATGACAGAATGGCACGAAGATTTAGTGCAGCCTGCCCTTTTTTTTTCATTACGTTGTTTGAGCCATAATTTTGGAGCCGCAAATGTCTTTTCAAACAATGATGGATCAGGCAGTTTAGGACTGTGTATGAAGATGGTTGTAAGCCATTCATACATGCTTCCGGCAGAGATGAGATTGATGGCATTGAAGTGGAGTCTGCTGCCAGATCAGATTTCACAAGGTTGTCCATCGCCTTCGGAGGTTTTGTTATGCAAAAGATGGGAGCTAATTTGACAGATTTTGCTGGAGGTGATGTGTGTCAGTCTGAGAAGGTGTTCTAGATTTAGCTTTTACATTACTTAATTCAGGTATGTTGGGAAGAACAGTACCCATGTCAGGCAACGTGGGGGACTGTACTTCCTTCGCAACATGCTGTCTGACTTTCTTTACAGTCAATTCAAGACCTTTAGACGTTTTGATCTTTTTTTCAGCTTCTTGAGAGATGTTATCAAGAGCTTTAAAAAAAGTTATTTTTTCCCAGCTTTCTTTTGTTTGCTATTTTTGGCCTGAGTTTTTGGATTTTGTTGACGATCCAGATTGTCATTTGTGACCGATACCTGCTTAAGATTGTTCTTTTTCTTTTTTTGTTGAAATGTTGGCATTGAAAGAAGGCTGATGATCATCACCAGATGGCAATTCAGGTTGCGGTCTGGGAGGAGAATTTGAAGTATCAGTACTTGGGTGTCCGATTTTATCTTTCTGTTGGGAAGAGGTATTTGAAATCTCTGATGACTTCGACCCAGTATCATGACATGACTCATTCGGTAAAGCTTGCTTATGAACCGATTGAGCCAGCCGAATAAACTCTTCCATCACAGATACAGAGAACGGTGTGTCGTCATCAAAAGATGACAACGGAGGAGGATGTGTCGGTTGAGCTCGAGAATTAGTGTCACTATTATTTCTGTCCATCTGAGGTCAGTGTTTAATCATATACCAAGTTGTTCATGCAATCAATATGCGCCTTTTCATTCATAGAAATGTGAAACACAATTTGCTGGAACTGAGTGAATATGGCTCCATTTAGACCAGTAAGAAAAGAATCAAAGTTGCTTACCTCTTTAGTAAGTTCCATGATGATACCTGAATAGGTATGCACTTCGTCCTTCAATGACACAAAATCATTGACTAAAGTATTTAGCACAAAACTCAAAGCTGACAATGTTGAATTATGAGAATTAGGAGAATCAGGTAGAGAATTTTTCTCAAGATTTTGATTTCTGCAATTTTGAGTTGCATGTGAGCTACACATCGGCACTTCCTGGCATAAATCGATACGAGGACAGAGAGGCGTGGTAGCTGTAGTAGGAGGAGAAAGATTATTTACTTGTTGATTAACATTTACACTATGGGCTTGCACTTTGTTGTGGTAGATAGACATTGAGGTTCACAAGACAGAACCAAGAGTCTAGAAGGAATGTTAGAATAAGGGTCAGGCAATATGGTATGCAGAATCGGACACACTGACCATGAGACATTTGACAATTCATTCAGACTACAAGATCTTTTTATTTTTTTTATTTTTTACAATTTGGTTAATGTAACGCTTCATGGAAGAAGTAGAAACAGTATAATCCAGAGACTGAGGTAGAGAATCCTTCACTAAATGATGAGATATTTCAGATGTGTGAGGAAGAGGCTCCAACACGCTCTGTAGAACAGCAGATGGCATGTGTATTCTGGTCTCATGTGCAACAATTTGTGTATGCGCCTTATCTTTCAGAATAGCAGGAGAATTAGCGGTTAACATGGTACAACCAATGTGCGTGATCAAAAGGTCAACCATTTCAGAACCATGAAGATCGTCTTTATGAGTAGTACTCCTCAGATTGTACATGGATGATATAAGACAGTTCGATGTTACACTAGATATTATTAGTGTCTGGGTCGCTCGTGTGAGGCTCAAAGGCAAAAGAATACGGCCCAAGACATCACACTAGAGCTCAAAATTCAGTACAGTAGAAAAGAATCACAAGGAGATGAAAAAATGTTGAGCTACTGGAAAGGAAATCAAAGTAACCAGTAGTGTACTTTCCACACTCGGTTATCAGCGTAAAGTAATCAAGGCTCAAAGGATAAATAAGCCTACAGTTACCTCGGCTGTATGATTTATGAATGAGACTGTATATTGAGAGTGTAGCTACTGCGAACAGGAGACCAAGGAAGCGATAATGAAACTATAATCAAACAGTATTATTTCAGCTTTCTACCTTCTGCTCACTGGATGGTGTGCTTGCCGTGCGTGATTCTCACCAGTAGTAACAGACGAGGCTCAAAGGCAAGATACGCCCACAGTCACCTCGGCTGTATAATGTCAACTTGAACTCTATATTAAGAGTATTACTACTGCAATCGTCTGCGCATGAGGCAGATAGTGAAATGATGTTATTACAGTATACAGGCTTCAGCTACGCTTGATGGTGTGTTGACTGTACGTGATTCAAAACAAAAGCAACTGTCGAGGCTCAAAGGCAAAACATATCTGCAGTTACCTTGGCTGTATAAATTCCAGATTAAACGCTTTGTTAAAGGCATTGCAACAACGGTCGGCAAGCATGAAATGAATGAAAATAATAGAAAAATTTCATAATGTCATTTTAAACGTTGACTTTCGAACAGAAGATCCTAAGCTTAAGATGACCGGACATGCCTGCATACCCTTCCAGTACCCGTGAAGCAACCACTGCTGTCCTGACACCATTTTCTTTTCGACAGAGGCGCGCCAAAGAGGACGACTCCTTCCCTTTGGCTGGTGGGACCAACCAGCCCCACGATGAACTGCAGATCGAGCCATCGCCCCGAGGTGCTGTGACCTCTTCCAGGGCTGCAAACCGCAAATACCAGGAGACCTCCGACCCATTTGCAGTGCAACATCTTTGCGTGAACGAATCTCCCGAGAATTTTGGTGAGCTCCAGTTGGACTTCCAGAGGCATGATCCCACTCATTCAAGTCCCCTCAACAGAGTGCAGGACTACAGAATTGAGAAGATCAACTGGCCAGTAACCGTTAATTGTTGGAGCTGATGAAAAAGGCACAAAAGTGACCGATGTGGGAGTCGAAGAAATCCTTGCTGAGGGTCCTTTCTCGCGGCTGATGCAGTGACATCCCATTCAGAGTCCTTCCCTTCATCACCAGAACGAGGAATCAGGAGACCGGGTCCGTCGCTGCTGTACAGGAAATAATCCACTGTGTTTTCATCAACCACCTGAATGTACGGTGGGGCTTAAGGTAGAACTTACCTCAAGCCGAATAGTCGCTCCAGTGTGACTAGAGTGCGTTACAAGGCGTTTGGGTGTCCATTACCTCCGGCCAAGGCTTAACAGCTTGTGCTTTTTTAGGGAATACTTTGCAGGGTCCTTATACATTGTGTTATCCTACTAAAGTATTCTATGTAAGTAACTAGAGGAACTTTGCCTTTTCTGTTGCTGCACAAGACTTTGGCTCCCACCTTTGACTGACTTCGATGAACTCTCGAATAGCTAAGGATTGGACAGTTTCGGTCGAAAAGGTCGAACACAAAAAGCTGAATGCGCATTTGGTGCAGATTCGGCGTGGTAGCCTATAATATTGCACAAGGGAAGGAGGGGTTGCAGGGGTACTTTGAAAAGTATTGTTGATATTTCCTATGTGTATTGGGTTAGTCTAAAATAGTATTTACTTAACTGCCTCGTGTATATCAAATAAATGTATATTTTATCATAAATTTCAGTGTGTAAGAGTTTCTTTGGGCTATTGTATTGACTGGGTTCATTGTACATACCTACAGCTCACATCCTCATAAGATGAACCTGGCTGCGCTGTCATTCTACCAATCCTTTGGGTAGAACAGACATATTAATAGTTGGGGATCTGTACACCATGGGATCATTTTATAGAGTCTTACCTACAGGTGGACTTTAACTCCCCTAACAGGGACTGATCAGTGACCCCAAAACAGATAAGCTTAGCAAGGTACTTGGAGCAAAATGGCTTCACTTACCTTCAAAAGTCAGGAAAGGTTCAGTACAATACCAAAAAGTAGGGTGCCCTACTGATATCAATGGATAGAAAGCAGCAAAAAGAAATATCTTTCCTAACAAACAGCTCAAGGTTTTGGAGCCTTTTTTCTTTCACCTCTACCTTTCCATTCACTTCTTCCCTCTACCTCAGTTTCATCCATGCCTTCCTCATCTCCAACATTCTCGTTCCATTTAATTCCTCCTGCTCAACTTTCCACCTCTCCGACTTTACTGATTTCACTATTCAACCTCCGCCTCTCTGCTATCTCTTGGCTCTGCTCTCTCTTAGCGTATTTTGGCTCACCTTTTCTGTCGCTCTCTACCTTCCCCAACCTTGTTCACTCTCTCCTAACTCTTCTCTTCTACCACCTCCGTATCTGTCCCTGCTTCCTTTCCCGCCAGTCATCTCTCTTTCTACACAACTTTAGCTGTGTGTTCGTCCACCTCTAATTTCATTATTCTCACCGCTTCTCTGCCCTTCTCTCTCTCTCTCTCTCTCTCTCCACCACACTTTTTCCCCCTGCCTTGTTTGATTCTGTGATCTCTTTTTGGTGGCCAGAGGGAATTCCCATCAAGTCAACCTGCTCTTATGTCCATTTAAACTTTACGTAAGGTATATTGTATTGGGTCGCCCCCGAAGGCATCCAGTACCCTGGGTGCCTATCAGGCTACCAATTTTCTATCCAACGCCTCCTTCCTCCTCTATCTCCCCTACGGTCTTTTCTCTCCCTCCACTGCCTCTGTTCCTCTCTCACCCTCCTCCCCCCTACTCGGCTCAATCTCTGCCTTTCCTCCTCTCCACACTGCACCTCCAGGCTCCAAACTGCAACAGGATATCTGTTATGATTGGTTTGTTGGTCTTCTTATGGGGGAGAAGTGTTATGATGGGTCCAGTGTCCTCGTGCGTGCAAGCTGATAGAAAGTGGGAGTGTGGTGACGTGGTGGGGTTCTTTTAGTGGCAGTTGATTTCAGTGCTTGCCGGATGGGATGCCAGTGCTCTCGCACAAGGCTTATGTTGTAACTGAAATAAATATGCATGAACATACTGGAGGCTTGTGTACGATTCATTTTCTTTAATTCTAACACTGGCAACGAGGATGGGATCGCTGCTGCTGAGGGGGCGGCAGAATTTGTGAGGACATCGCCCTCCCGGTTATCCATATCATCCGGCAGAGTTGGGCGCTCTGCAGTTGGCGTCCATTGCAGATTTGGGTGCTGTGAAGTTGGCGTTTGTTGGAGACTTGGATGCTTTGAACTGGGATTACAGAGTCAGCTGGTCAGTGTCAACAGTGCAACGCAGAAGATGGCCCCCAGATCGTGACCAGGGGGGGCGGCCGTCGAAGTTAACGGCGATCGGGTAACAGTACCCAGTCTTTTCCGCATGAAGTTCTGGTGGAGTCGTAGTTTGGGACAGGTGTTGTGCCCGAGCACGAGTGGACACTGAAGCGGGCCTGGATTGGTGCCTGGGACCAGTGTCGGAAGCGGTGGCACAGAGGTCGGGGCAAGGATTGTGCCCCGGGTACACAGGACTGTGCGGCTGGCGGTGCCGAGCGTCTAGTGTTGAAAGGAGTCAAACTGTGCTGCAAGGGTGGACTGGCCCGTGGACTTGGGAGCTGGAAATCGTGGTGTGGCAGCCGGTGCTGCTGTGTGAACTTGGAGGTACCGTGGGTCTACCCGGCGCACCCTTTGCAATGGGGGATGTTGAACGGCAGCAGCAGCTTGAACATCCTGACCGTTGGCTTTGCAACGAACATGCTGCCCCCACGGAGCCGGCGACTATAATGATGACGTCGCCAGCTACGAAGGGGTGTTCCGAGAAGTGCTGCTGGAACGAAGCGTGGTGTGTGACGTGGAACACAGAGCGCCAACCAGTGATCTGGTGCTGGCGGTCGGTCCCTTTCCGGGTCGCACCGGAGAGGCAGCAAGGTGTGGTGCGCAGGTATCAGAGCGGGTGGGTGAATCCTGTCCTTGTGTTGAGGGAAGAGTGAACGCCTCTAAAAGGAAGCTGGGTGGCGTATAGAACATTGTGGAGTATCCCTCGCGGTATTGTTGAAAGAGGTCATGTGTGCGATTCTGTGCGGTTTGTGGGGCAGAGGTTAATTTCTGCAAACTTTACTGTGAAGGTTGCAGTGCCTTGCTGCAGAGTTTGATCCGGAATGATGGGACTTCGACATGAGGATGAATGATCTTGTTCTGGCAGAGGACTGACCGTCAGGATGTTGGGTGAGGCCAGTGTGAGTGGAGAGTTGATATTTTATGAAGTGGCCTCCTAGTAATGTTTTGTGGCGTTGGGCCGTGCGGTGTGTGGGCGTGTGCAAGTGTTCATGTTGTGGCCCGTGTTGTTGAGCAATTATTGTGTGTATACGTCTCAGGATTTGGTATTCCTAGCTGTGTCATGTTGAACATTCCAACGTAATGTTTTTAAGTAAACATTTTGTATTAAGTGGACTTGAATTTAATATGACGTCATGTGTAATGTTATGTGATATCATTTCTCCCTTACAGGTGTGATGGACTTCATATGTAATGTTATGAGATTTTGTAGTCCCTACAGGTGGGACGGACTTGAGGGTTGGTGGTGTTCCTCAAGATTCTTCTCGGTTGGGAAGGGAGTGACTTGACTTTCCCCTACAGGTTGGGCGGACTGGAGGGTGGTGTTTTCCTCAGAATGTGAGACTGTCTACGTTCTCTTCTGGGTTGGGGAGAAGGTAGTGAATCATGCGTTGTTCTCAGTTGTGCAGTGTGATTTCTGTTCTGGTTTTTGGGACATCTAATGCAACCGCACAATGTTTCTGTTGTATCGTCACGGGGCGTATGTGTGTAATGTGGTTGCGTGCTTGTATGCACAGTTGTATGCATGGTGAGGCGTATTGCTCTGGAAGTGGGTCAAACTGTGTGCTGTGGAGTCGGCTATCTGTTGTGGTGTGATTTGTGGGTAGTCCGTGGTCCTCGGGGCGTGGCAGGATTCCGGCTGAGTTCTGTTGCGTGACTTTGAGTTGAGTTTGTGGAGGTAACTAACTAAATGTGTTGGTGAGCGTCATTTTAACGGGTGCAAGTTTGGTAACTTATTGTGTAGGTTACACCTTTGGCAGTGGTGCCGTTAAAGTTAGAGGCTGTGACTTGGGGTCATGTTAGTGTAGAGACTGTGACTTGGGGTCACGTTAGAGTCGGTGGAGGTGGCGATTTTGTTGTGTTTCATTGTGGTTGGGTTGTCTCTTTTGTGGAGTGTAGTTGGCCCGGTTGTGTTTCTGCTGGGTGTTTGGTGAACTTGGGATCATTTTTGGGCTATTGTGCTTGATTTTGCTCTGGATTTAGAGCTGGTTTGTGCTAGAGTGTGGCAGGCTCGAGGCCCTGGGGAGTAGCTCGGGATGGATGGTTGTTTGCGCACTGAGGGTTTTGGCACGTTAGTTTAAGTTGTCGTTTTGACGGGAGAGTAGGTGTGGCAGCCAGGCCTAGTTCTGAGGGACAGCTCAGAACCGGTGGTTGTTCGTTTTGTTGTTTTCTGGACTCAAGGGTTTTGTTCCCTGTTTTGGGTATTCCCAGTTGGGTTATCTTGTTTTTGTTTGCTTTGCGAGGAAGAAATAGAGATATGTGTGTGTACTGTTTTGTGTGTTCCGGCGGAGGTGGAGTGCCGGTTAAGGGCTGTGTTGTAGTTCATTTGGTCGATTACGTTATAGTGGGGTAAGTTTGAGTTGCTGTAGAGGTACTGGTGTTTAACGGTTTCTTGCGGACGTACTTGCCAGTTTACGTGGTGGCCACGCGTTGGGGGGCAGGTACGGATTTAGTTGCCATTCTCTGTGGTGAGGTTTGTAGGTATTCTCCTTGTGAGGTAACGGGGGATCAATGTGGTTTGTTTGGTTGGAGTTAGTGGGCGTTCCCCGTTTGATTGGTTTGTTGGTCTTCTTACGGGGGGAGAAGTGTTATGATGGGTCCAGTGTTCTCGTGCGTGCAAGCTGATAGAATGTAGGAGTGTGGTGACGTGACGGGGTTCTTTTAGTGGCCGTTGATATCAGTCTTTGCCGGATGGGATGCTGGTGCTCTCGCACAAGGTTTATCTTGTAACTGGAATAAATATGCATGAACGTACTGGAGGCTTGTGTACGACTCATCTTTAATTCTAACAATATCCATATTAAACTCCCCCACAGAGTCCAATTGTTCAAGTGGATATAGGTGTGAATTCGGCACGTGATACTACTCACTGCCAGACTATACTTTAAATTCGGCCACCAACTTGGCCTCATTCTCCACATGGCCTGTGTTTCTGGTAAGCATTTGTGGATCCTACACATTTGGGTCGAAGCGAGTGTGGCAGCACAAGATTGTGGGAAGGCCAGGCACACTGTGCTCACAATCACTTCATGTAACTGGATGTAGGTGTCCTTATTGCTATTCCAATGCTTGTGGAGGCCTGCTGCAGCTCCCCGGACCACGTTGTCCACTGTCCCAAATCTGTTGTGTTCTCCGTAACGTGATGTTGTCCTACACTGCCCAGGAGGATTGGGCCCAAAGTGGTAGACAAGTCCTTCGGGCCTACATCACAGAGCGAGTGTCAGTCCCTGCCCCCAAGGGTCACCCCTGCTCAATCCTCTAACTTCCAGCCTCTGACATTTTTACACCACCTAGAACAGTTACACCAGTGATGACCATTGACACAATCTTCGATGCATACCCGCTGTCCAACAAATAAAGCCAAAGTGCTCAAACGTTCTCATTTCAAGTGTGTGCATATCATTCAGTTCTTATGTTCTTCTTCACATTAAGATTTACTAAATTTAACCTATTCCCATTATATGCAGGTTCCAAATTTCTGAATATTATACAAGTGATGATTCATTCATATTACGTTGCTTCCTGCAATCAATGGCCCTGCCAGATTTCAGTGACTGGCCGATTCAAAGACGTACCTTTCGGAGGAAGCAGCTTTCGCCCAGTTTTCTCACACCAGCCCACTGGGTGAATATCTGAAGAATCTGCATTAGTCCAGAAATCGTAGCAGTCGGGGTAACCATCAAAATGCAACCTCATCCTGTATCCGTGCACCTGAAGAGGAATTAAGGCAAGGCATCACTCTTAGCCAATCAAAAATCTCAAACACTACATAATTAAATACTAGAAGCCGTCTGAATCCATGCCATTGGCAGAGATAATACATTTATCACACCACTTTCGACAAGTTACTGTTCTCACACTTCAGCAGTACACCACACAACTTAGTCCACTGCCCTAGACAGACGGCCCTTTCCAGCGTTCGGAGTAAACCTCACAAATTACTACCCTGAAAGAGAAGCACACCCTAGTCTCTTGCAACATGCTCACAAAATCTTACCATCTTGAAGAATCCTATCGCAGCCTTGAATTTCCATCTAACAAATAAATCACTGCACAAAAGTCATTAAGCGCCCAGATGCCTCAGGGCTTGGTGCGCTTTACAAATTAATAAATAAATAAAAACAAAAGGCTCTTGTAGGTCTTAATTGCACACCTGTACCCTAAAGTATCTTAATACCTAGAAACATGATTTTCCCGCCCACCTTCCAAAAACACCACAGCACCCAAGACTAACAACAATCAAAAGACATTTACAAAATAAACTATTACACGACAAGAATGTGCTAGTGACAGAACAATATTCAAGTACAGTCCAGCTACTGTAACTGAAGTAATGTTCTATGGTAGAGGTTTGTCCATGATTTAATCGAATCAGAAATGTCAGAGGGAGAAAACACCAAAAGCCATTTGAACGAAAATGACTTTCGTCCATTTCTCCCACAGACATTTCTGGTAACCCACATTACTTAACTTTTGGCGGCACACTTTGCTGTGTGTCGCTGACTCACTCCTCCATCCCTCTGCAACACTGGTTCCCTTCACTTAGGTGCAGTTCCTTTTTTTTTTTTCTTTTTTTTTCTACTGTTTCCCTTTGAAGCCAGCACTGCCAAAGTTTACCAAGCAGTATATTTTCAGTGACACAGAAGTGTTTGGTGGCTTGTTTACATTGTATTCAATGGGCAAAGCTCG
Source organism: Ambystoma mexicanum (assembly GCF_040938575.1). Taxonomy (NCBI): domain Eukaryota; kingdom Metazoa; phylum Chordata; class Amphibia; order Caudata; family Ambystomatidae; genus Ambystoma; species Ambystoma mexicanum. The sequence continues at coordinate 265,589,444 of NC_090934.1, forward strand.
AGCACTGGCATCATATCATAAAAAAAGAACCAGCTAATATGTTAACTGACATTATCTCTGGTATGCCATGAACATTGTGGTAAGGAGCTATGTTGTTGCCAAAGCATTTGCTAGAACACAGCCACTTCCTGCTGAATGGTTTCATGCACTGGGCATGGTGATACGCCTGGTTTGTCCCAACATCGCTTTCATAAGCCCTTGTCGGGATAGCCAATGGGGAGGGATTATCGGAGTCAAAGTCCAAAACATATAGAGAACCATAGGTTGAAGACTCCCAATCTAGAAGCAGAATTTGCAACAGCAAAAAAAAAAGCAGACGTTCTGGTTTGCTATGCACAAGTAAAGCATCTGCCTACCATCTGCAGGCCTTTCTGCATAAACACGTTTAAATCTCTTTCATAAACATTTAATTAAACACTACCACAGCTCTTACTGGCTAAAAGTGGAGGGAATTTATTAGGTTAAAAAGCAATTTTTCACTCTACTTTTCTTGACTCCTTTAGTCCCCTCGACCTTTTGGGCATACAGGGTTTTTATTTACAAAAAATTTAAAATGCTAAGTTTGACCATGGCAAATTGATCGCCTTGGTAAAATCACTGTTAATTTTGCAGAGATTAAACTACACAGAACCAACCACCTGCTGGCTTTTCAGTATCCCAACTTAATTTTGCTGACAGGAGATGTCTACTAGGGATCACCTGAAAGCTGCAACTGTATTTTGAAGTGCGGTCCTAAATAGCCCATTTGGCTACCAGGGCAGACTATGACAAAATGGCCTCATTTTGTCTGACAGTGAGTCTCCTTCCCTGAAAGCACGTTTAGTGCCACAGGGTGGTTGCAGCTTTAAAAGTTATTTAGCTGCACAGCGGAGCAGCCTTTTAACTTCACCAGGTAAAGGAACAAAGTGACTAAGAAGGGTTTTAAGCCACGTGACGTAGCCATTTTGTTTTAGTTGCTCTTATTGGGCCTCATTACGACCCTGGCGGAAATCCAAAAACGATGGCGGAAATGCAATACCGCCATCGAATAGCGCTCGGTGCGACTATGACCCGTCACCGCAAAGTACGAAGCCATTAGCGACACCGTAGTGAACGCCAACGCTAACTGCACCAAGCACGCGCGCGCGCGCCATGCCAAACCGTAAATACCACCATGGCGCAAGGGTACGCGAATTCCGACCCTAGCGGACATGTACCTAACGCCATCAAGCACGGCGGAAAGCACCATACCGCCATGGTGAGAAGTACGGCATCGCGAATCAACCGTAAACGGCCCCACTGAGTGCCTGTACACCGCTCCCTGCCCACAAAGTACAACTCCCCGTAGGTGCAATGAAGTCACAATGCAACCATAGAAATGTACAAGTCACCCATGCATGACAACGAACAAAAGAAACACAAGAGGGGCCAATGGGAGCTGCAGGGCACAGATGGCACGAATACAGAAGCCATCCCAATGGACATGACCACAGTCCCCCACCAAGAAACGCACGCAAACACAGGCACCTGTGACCAGCAATATTCCGAAAATCACATCATTCCACCAGTCCACCTGGCTGACCGGCATCTGTTACACAAAACCCAATCCCCCGCCCCTGAGCATGACAACATTCAAACTGTCATATTGGCAGCCCCCATCCCTGACCTCACTGGGCTTCGTAGGCAAACGCGCCCAGCACAGTACCACGCAACCAAACCCCGAAGCTGGAACCCAATGCAGATCTCCTCACAATACATCGCCCCCCAAATAGGCATATGCCACATCACTTGCAAAGAAAAACGCTACACGGGCCAAATCAGAAAAGAAATTTTATGCACATCAAAGTCACCAAGCCCATACAGCCATCAGGCCATGAACTCCAAAACACTAATCACCATTGTGGGCTGCATCCGCAAGAAATGACCAGCCACTACCTGTGTGTCGCCCTGTTCCCCCATGGTACACAGAGCCACATTCACGTACGAAAAGGCAACATGGAAGCGCACAGAACCGCAGGGCCGACCCAATGGGGAGGCACTAGTCCAGCTGAAAGGCCGAAATGTTGCTCCGAGCCACCAGTACTGCGTAAGGGCATGTGGGCCATTGGCGATCGTCCCATAAGATCGTAATGCTGCTCCACTGATTAACACGAAGCAGCAGGTGTCGGGAGTAAAATCCATCTGCAGGAGTGGCATACAGATGGCAGTGGCAAAAGGGGAGGAGATACCTGTCAACCAAAACAAAAGAACAAGAACAGAATGGCCATCAGAACTACATTCGAACAACTCACTTCAATGATCACACGAAATCCACAGCCATATGCATGCTAGCCCACTCAAAAGCATCATCACCACCCCAAAACCACTTGCGACTCATAACCATCTATATCGAGGTGCAAACACACCATCACAAACGAGTGTACCTGTGCATGCGTCTGTCAAAACAGAATCCATCAGATGGGAATGTTAACGTGCATGGACACAAGTGTCTGAGGGCGCCTCGAGACAGGGAGGGCTCAACAAGGCCAGATAGACGATGGTCCCACTATGGCAGCCCTGCATCACATAGCGTAGGGGAGGCGGATAGATCCCAAGAAGCCCTGTACATGGCAAATTCTGTATCAAATCACCTGCCCATGCATCCATTCATCATTCCCTCATCCCGGGATCAAAACGCCTGAATAATTACTCACATAACATTAGAAACATCCATTGAGTCTGTGCGTTATGCAGCCTGCTAAATCCACAGTGCCCCAGCCCGTAATTCCAGTGTTGTGAAGTAACATGTATTTGGGAACGGTCGGCCTCATCGCCCACGTAGCTATTGCGCATCCCAAACTATTCATATCAATCATTGCCCCCTCGCCATGGGCCCTGTCTCAAGGACATTGAACAATAGAACGTTACATTTGCAGTCAGACCTGTGGGCATCTCCTCGCCGCTAGCTGGAAACCGAAAGCGCCGCCCTTCGAATTCCTCATTTGCAACATCACGTCGAAAAGGCATCTGTGGCCGTTTGAAATCACTAATTATTCCATCGAGTGCGGCTGTGTGTGAAAATGGCAACTGCCTTCACCCACAAATGGGACGCCCCGCCCGTCGTTGCAACTCGGTACAGTGATGCATGAGGGCCCACCGTTACTCGAGTACTACGTTCCACTGACCCTTCACAAGTCTGTTCGCGACTGCACAGATAGTATGGGAAACAATGGGACCACAGCAGAATGAACATATCAACCAATCTTACACGCCCATCGGGTACAAATACATGATTGCAATAGCAAGATACCATTCCCCGAATTGCAGCGTTGTGGGCGGGACGTGCTCGGCCAAAGGGGAGAGCAGTTTGCACAGGTGGAATTAATCACCACAGGTGGAGGCCATACAGCCTGGAAACACATAAATTGCACAGCCAGTCTCCTCCCACAACCACACCGAAATGCTACCGGCAGGACTCGCGAAGTTGGCCCTGGGGGACCTGATAGCACTGCAAGTGCTCCGACTCCAAGAGGAAGACGAACACCAACTACAACCAGCCGCACGGAGGAGACGCAGGAGGAGGAGGAGGGCAAGGCAGGGCCAGCAAGGGCCGCCAGCACAGCCACTACCACCACGCAGGCAGCCCGCAATCCCACGCCTCCGAGCACATCCGTTCAACCTCACTGATGAGCAGATCCACACCCTCTACCGTCTGGACCGGGACACCATAGCCGCCATTGTGGACATGACACAGGCTGACCTTGTCAGCATGATAGATAGCCCAACCGCCATCCCACCCCTACTGAAGGTGGTGTCTGTACTACACTTCCTGGCCACAGGCACCTACCAGCACACAGTCGGGCAGTTGCATGGCATTTCTCAGCCACTGTTCTCACGGACACTATTGCAAGTGCTCGATGCCCTCCTGCAGCACGCAGACGACTACATCTCTCTACCACGCTCGGAGCAGGAAATTACCAACACAAAAGTGCGATTCCATGCATACCGGGTTGCATTGGTGCCATCGACTGCACCCATGTTGAATTGGTCGTGCCACATGCCATGGAGGCCCAGTACCGCAACCGAAAACAATTTCATTCCCTGAATGTACAAATGGTGTGTGACTCCAACAGGATCATTACACATTGTCGTGCCCGATTCCCTGGATCAACCCATGATTCTATGGTCTTGAGGAACTCTACAATACCACGCTACATGGAGCGACACGCAGGGAACAGATCCTGGCTACTCGGTGAGTCTCATTACATGCATGATGATGTGGGGTATGTGAATTCGCAATGACCTGGCAGGAAGGGGTGGGGTGCGTACGTATCAATGGCATTCCACATCATACGTTTCTCGTCCACATACAGGTGATGCTGGATATCCACTGAAGAGATGGCTCCTCACACCAGTCCGGAACCCACGGGACCAGCATGAGGAGGACTACAACCATGCCCACTCACGTACCCGTGTAGTCATAGAACAGGCATTCGGCCTACTGAAGGGCCGTTTCCGCTGCCTCAGCAGGTCTGGCGGGGCACTCCTGTACCGCCATGAGAAGGTAGCAAAGATGGTGATGGCATGTGTCATGCTCCACAACATGTGCGTACGTAGAAATGTGCCCATGCCCCCTGACGCAGAACTGCAAGCACCTGATGATGGTCATGATGAGGGTGGGGCTGTGGCAGCACCTCATGGAGTCTGCGAGGCACCGGAGGCCCGTGACATTCGTCAGCATCTCATTGATGTATGCTTCTAGCACTCACGCCTGGTGGCTGATACATGGACACGGGACTCGTGGCACTGCGTGTGTCTGGGACATGCACAATATGGACTGTACGCCTATGATGGCCTAGTACACAAAGATCAATGTCCACACATCTCATTGGTTTATCGTGCACTTTTAATGGCATATGTGATGTCATGTTGAACACCCTATCTACCCGCCACCCAAGTGAGCCCAACACACCCCCTCCACCCTCCTACCTCCCCCCCGAACACCAGTGTCCAAAGATGCTCATTGTCAGTGGGCTGTCGCTATTGCATGCCCCCTCTGCGGGTATCAGGGGCACCCCTGCCTGTGGAGCGCAGGTTCCTTCCAGATCTACGTTGGGGGCTGCCCTGGACGGAACTTGCAACGGATGATGTGTCTGCCTGCTCACGTCCATGCATGTCCCTAAGGGTTTGCGTGAGCTCAGTGAGCACACGGCGCACTGCGGCAAGTTCGGCACATACGTCTTTGGACGTCGCATGCAGTTCCCCCCTCAGGCTCTCGGTGCTTCTCTCAATTTGTGCCCTTAGCGTCTCTGTACCTCTCTCCATTTCTGCCCTAAGTGTCTCAGTTGATGTTTCTATGTCTGCCTTGGTGCCCCCACATTCATCGGCATGGTCCTTGAGGAGTGTGGCCAGTTGCTGCTGTTGTTCGATCAACTGGTCGAGGGACTGTTGCCTCTGCTGGGCCATGGCCATTTGCGGGGGTGTCACAGAGGGGCTGTTGTCCTCATGTTGCCTTGCCACAGGGCTTGTGGGGGATGGCCAGTCGTCGTCTTGTGGGTGCCCCTGCGTGGTATCCTCATGTTGTACGGGATGGGACCGACAGGGGGATTGGGACAGGTCATGGATGGATCTGACTTCGGCATCCCCGTTTTCTGTGTCGGAGCATGCTGCCATCAATGGGGTGTCACCTATGGTGCTGCTGCCACCAGAGGCAGTGCCTTCTGTGGCATCCATTGGGGGGACCTGTGGTGGTGGTGTTGTGGGCATGCTGGCTGCTGGGGTGCCTGTTGATGTTCCCTCCTCTGTGCTGCCACCTGATTTGTGCTGCTGCCGTGTCTTGATGCGTGCAGCTGAGGTGGAGGGTCTCTGGCCGTTGGTCTTGGCCCTCTTTGCAGGTGTGCTGGTAGGGGTGTCCTGTAGCTCGTCGTTTGGATCGGACCCTGTGGTGGAGTAAAGGAGGGCGAGGGTTATTGATGGGTCTGTGGGAATTGGAATGGCATTGTATCACATGCTTTGGGGTGGTACCTGAGGGTGATTTGGGTCGGGGCCTTGGAGGTGCTTTGATTTGTGTGTGGTGTGAGGGTGCAGTTGTTTGGCAGCCTGCAGTTAGGGTGTGCCTGCTGCACGTGTAGTGCGTGTATTAGGGGTTTTTAATTATTTATGTATTTATTGTGGGTTTTAACGTGCGCTATCAGGCCGATGTGTGTGGACGTTCTCCTGGACATGTGTTTCTGTTGCACTATGTGGACGCATGGTACTTCACATGGATGGACTGTGTGGATTTGGCATTGTTTTATCTGGCCCACCTACCTGAATCTTCGGATGTCTGCACTCCATTCTCCATCCCTCCGACTCCCTCTATGCTCTCCATTCCGATGGTGGAGGCACAGATTTGTTCCCAGGGGGTCAACTTGATGGGTGATTCAGGACCTTCCCCGGTGGCTGTGGCATTGTTGTGGTTGGCAGAGAGTATGCTGCGGACGCGTATCCGCAGGTCGTCCCATCGCTTGCGGCATTGCTGTGGGGTGCGGGGTGCGGTCCCCACCGCACTTACCCGCTGTGCCACCAGAGGCCATATGGCCTTCTTGTTTGCAAGTGCCGTCCTGGTCATTTGCGTGGAGAAGACGACGGCAGCATTCTCCTGGAGGGTCTCTGTTAGCACGGTGAGTTCCTCACGGGAGAAGTGGACCTGCCGCTTGCGGTCGCACGCTTTCTTCGCTACTTTTCCCATTTTTCTTGGTTTCGCTAGGGTGGTTGACGGGTTGGGGTGTGTTTCAGGGTAGTGATTTTAGTGGTTGTGTGGTTTTAGTGTTTTTATAGGTGTACGCCGGGATGTTTCCCGTTCCGGGCCCATGTTTTATCTTCCGTTTCCGTATATTTCCGGTCACCGTACTTTCCGGTAGGCGCACACTGCGGTGACCGCTAAGAGGGGTGGCGGTATTGCACCTAGGGCGCCGTACGGCGGCGGTGTGGGCCGTTTTGGGGTCATTTCCGCCATCGCGGACTTTGCACTTCCGCCGTGGCGTGGTGCTCGTGCCCGATGGGTCGGAATGGGCCGCACTTTGCTCCTTCGTGCAATGGCGGAAACGCTATTTACGCTGTGGCGCTCCGGTCAGTCGATTTCCGCAAGGGTCGTAATGAGGGCCATTGTGTTTTACAGTGAGGAATAGGTTTTTTGGCAGTTTGTGCATACTTGTGCTCTATCCAGAAGCCACATAGGATCCTGTGTGTGCGTGGCATGCACTTCTGACTGGATGAGGGCAATCCACATCCTTTGTGTGTGCCCAATACAGCAAAATATGGCTGGCCAGTCCTGATTGGATGGGTGCCAAAAATGTGAACAGTGGCGGATGAGGAATGAAAGACTAGGGTAGCACTCAGGTCTGTGCGCATGTATCTGCAGGAATCACGACCATTACTCACAATCTAACTAGAATCATGTTTGGGTAGCTGAAGTAGAAGATGTGGTCTTGAAGATACCAGCTCAGTGTCCCTCTTGCTTCCTATTCTATTTAAGGTGAATGTTAGTGATTTTAGAACCAGCCCTTGGGAGAGTTTTGAGAGGCCAACCTAGTTGGTGAACAAGGTTATAGACTCTGAGCTGGGGGCAAATCCACCACGATTTTGCCGATTTTCGATGCTATTACCCATTGGGCCCAATGGGGAATGGGAAATTCCCGAATGGGCCCAATGGGGAATGGGGACTTACCATTCCGCTAAACCGGTGATCCGGCGCTAATAGTGCTGGGGGGTTTGGCATTAGGGCTAATAGCCCCGGCAGTAATACCCAACTAGTGATGAGGCCCTTAGTCTTACTAAACTCTCACACGGTAATGTAGGCAGCGCAGTAAGGCAAACTTTAGGAAATCAAGGGGTAGTGTAGAAGTATGGCTAACACTTGGAGACAGCCAAGTAATGAAGCAGCACATATATACCATTTATTAGGCCTTAAAAAACAAATGCAGGTAAAGCTTACTACGCAATGAAAAACACTCCTATCTCCAATTTGGTGGTACGAGGGAGGATCCCCTGTTGAAATCCTTCAACGATCTTCTTCTGGATTTGCCCCCTGAGGCATGAAAGTACGGCCTGTGCTGCTGAAGCGTGCCTAGGGCCCGGGCCGTCTCTTTGTCGGTCTTGATAGCCTGCAACGACTCGTCGAGAGCCTTCCCGAAGAGATTGCTGCCGGCAAAAGGCATGTCCAGGACCCTCGTCTGAACTTCCTGCCTAAAACTGGTGGCTTTTAACCAGCCACAACGACAGAGGCAGACAACATTCCCCATCTGTCGGAACCTTGTGTCTCCGATGTCCAGGGCCACGGTGATGGCATGGTCCGATGCCACCTCGCCCTCCTTGAGAATTTCCAGCGCCTCGACCCGCTTGTCGTCGGGGAGAAATTCCAGCAGCGGGGCCATCTTGTAACAGAGCTCTCTGTCGTACCTGGCCAGGATCGCGAGAGCATTTGCTGCTTTGACCGTCGTCACCGCCGAGTAGATGACCTTTCTACCTGTGGCGTCCAACTTCTTCCACTTGCTGTCCAGGGGAACGGAGGCCAAAGACGATTGGTTTGAGGACTTCTTCCTCGCAGCTGCGGTGACCACTGAGTCCGGGGATGGCTGCGAACAAAGGCACTTGGGTGCAGACTCCAGCACCTGGTATTTCTTTTCCAGCGTATCTCTTTTCGGTTATGCCTTTTGGACTAAAGAATACACCTGCTACATTCCAAAGGATGGTGAATCATGTTCTGAATGGGATGGAGGACTTCTGCATGGCATACTTGGATGACATTGCAGTGTTCAGCCGTACTTGGAAGGAACATATTGACCACTTAGGTATTGCAGGCTCTTGAGCATGCCAATCTGATCATAAAGGCAAGTAAATGTCAAATTGGTCAGATTAAAGTGGTCTACCTTGGACATTAGGTAGGAGGAGGTGAAATCAGGCCATTGCCTAGCAAGGTACAAGCTGTACAGGACTGGGCCAACCCTACTACTCAAACTCGAGTGAGAGCCTTTCTCGGTCTCACAGGTTACTATAGGAACTTCATTGAGAACTATGGGACCATAGCTTCTCCCTTGAATGTGATCTTCTCACCCAAATTCCCCAAGAAGGTCAGGTGGAATTAGGAGTGCACAAAGGCATTTGAAGGACTTAAGAAAGCCCTTTGTCAAGCTCCAGTCTTAAGAGCTCCTGACTACAACCAATCTTTTATTGTACAAACGGATGCTTCCAATACAGGTATAGGTTCAGTTCTGAGTCATCTGGATGAGAAAGGCAGGGAACATCCAATCTGCTTCATCAGTAGGAAACTGAAGGAACCTGAAACAAGGTGGGCAACCATAGAATGTGAATGTTGTGCTATTGTGTAGTCTTTGAAGAAGTTTAGACCATACTTGTATGGATCTACTTTTGTAGTTCAAACAGACCACCAACCCTTGAGATGGTTAATGCAGATGAAGGGGGAGAATCCTAAATTGTTAAGATTGTCAATCAGCCTACCGGGGGTCTGATTTTACCATAGAACACAGGTAAGGGAGTAATCACCAAAATGCTGATGGTCTCTCAAGAAAGTTTGACTGACTGGAGTAAGTAGATTCATGCACCGGGCGGATTAAAACTTTCTCTCGCATAGTCTGCGGGGGGGAAGAGCGTTAGAGAGAATTCTCCGAAATGTGCCAATTCCCTCTACCTAGAGACCCCCCGCCACTTTGCTGTATTTTGATGGCTTGTTTTTTTTTACCTGGAGAGAGTGAGACCCCTTTTCCCACTCTCTTATGTATTTTAATGCGATTTTGTACTCTGTTTCTTTTGCTTATGGAATCTGACAAACTCCATAGGCATCATCTTTTACATTGTGTCACACAGCACCTTCAGTGCAGTGATACAGGAAAGTCTTTCAGATTTCCGCAAGGTTTAAATACCTTCTCTGGGATTAACTACTGTTACCCAGAGCAGTAAAGTGAAATTGACTTTACTTACATTTGTAACTTTCTAGACCCAACACACACTATCTTACAATAGAGTGCTGGAGGGGTTACTTAGTATCCCCTTTGTCTAGCTTCTCATGTAACATTTTTATGTTACTCTTTCCTCGCTGAATGGCTGGTGGCAGTGGTTTACTTTTCACTAACATCATGGGATTTTACAGTGGGCTGCGTTCGCAGCCACGATAAAGTACCCATGGGTGCCATTTATGTCAAAATTGTCCTGGTCTTCTTTAGTCGCCATTTCATTGTGGAAAGGTCGGTCCTCCTTGATATTTATGCTGCGCGCCAAACCATTTTTGGTCCCTTTGTTCGTTTTGTCTTTGACAGGCTTCACGAGTGAAACCCGCCTCTGGCTCTAGAGTGACTGGCGGGGACAGGAAGTGAGGGAGGTGCCCAAAACTCCCTGTGCTTAGTCTCGTAGGAGACCCAAATGCACTCTGTAGTGATTGGCCGGCTGACTGTCCGACAACGACAGCCACCCTGCTGGGTGACTGACAGCTAGGTTGGAATTAATGGGAGCAAGCTGCATAAAAGTCGAGGCATTTTGGCTTGGAAGGCAGAGTCGACAACTGCGGCAACTCCTGGACCGTTGGTTTGCCCAGTGAAGCCCTGCTGCTGTGCTGAAATTCCAAATTCGTATCGACAGAGAAGCTCCTGCAAGGACGACTTCTTTCTTTGAGTTGGTGGGACCAATCAACTCCAAAGTAAGCCACCTGGACATCCTCTCGGAACTGGTTGAATTTCCACAGAGTTGCTGCTGGAAACCGAATCGCCAGAGAGAGGAACACCAATTTGTGTGCGTTGCTTTTAAGCTTGCGAGCGGTGACCCTCCCATTGCAGTGCAGGAGTCCCCAGAAGTCCTCTTTCTTGTCCCCACGACTGAGGCCCAGGAACAGCAACATCTGCAGAGCTACACAGGAACTGAAGTCATCTGCTGCACTTTTTCTTCAATCCAAAGGTACTGTAAAGTCTGAGAGAACTTACCTCTTGCTGTAGAGTTGCTTGCATCTTCTACTACTCAAATGTCTAACATTGATTCTTCTTTTTCTTCTAAGACTTCTAAAACATTGTGCAAAGACGTTTCTTACTTACCTGCAAAGAAGTGCTTCAGCTCAAAGATGTTTGCTGATTGACTTTGGCTTAGCCTGTTCCACTGAACAACTCTTATTGGGGTATCTGAAAGTATCTGCCTCCTTCAAAATATGTGTGATATCTTATATGTTCTAATAATCTTTTCCTTTGACCTATTACTAAGCAATTCTAAATGCAACAGTGAAATATTAATGCCCCCAGCACCCTAGCTACTGAAGTCACCTGAGGGTGTAGGTTGTGTCTGTGGGCCATCCCAAAAGGGTACTTACTGATTTAGAAACTTAAGAGTGTATTTTTGGAGTGTATTTGTGTGTTGCTTTATATTGCTCCCTTCTGAAGAAGGCTTACTCTGACTGGTAAATAAATTAATAATTGTTTATTCCAGAAGCCTTGTGTGTAAGAGTTTATTTGAATACTTGTCACTGTGAATCTCAATGTAACTCCCCTACAGCTCACATTGACCCCTCTTGAGATAAGCCTGACTGCTCCACACGCTACCAACCTGTGTAGAGCAGACTTATACCAAAGGTTGGATTTCTATTGCCAGGAGGTCAGGGTTGTTGTAGGGCACACAAAGTGTACTGCTTACAATCTTGCCTAACAGGTATCGTCTAAAAGCACTTCAGGACGAGCAACAAAACTCCCCTCCGAATCAGAGGGAACTAGTTTTGACCCAGTGATTAACCTAGGCAAAGAACAGACCCCTACAAATGACCTGAGTTTCCCACTCATGCCAGACGTGACCTTCGGCTCCAAGATAGAACCTTTATTCAACCGTTTAACTGTCAACAAGCCCTACTCAATGTTGAATGAGGCAGCATGTTGAAAAGTGACCGGAGACTAGACAATTTCAAGAATGTCCAAGTCTGTCAAATCATGAACATTCTTTGTGACAGACATGTTTTTTTAGTATCAGGTGACAATCCAAGTAACTTTTTCATATTTGGTTTCTGACAAATCAATGCCATAAGTGCGAAACAATCCATCCACTTTCAACAGTGATTTTTTTCCTTTCAATTCTTTGGAAAGACATGCACATTCCATGCCACCCGCAAAGTCTGCTCTACATGTCTATGCGTCTTTCGAACATGGTTGCGGAAAACAACATTGAGAGGGTGACAATGTAGCCGGTTAAGTCTGTTACTGGGCTTTTAAATGCTTACCGCCCTCTTGACAACAGGCTTGATAACATGTGCGCATCAATGAACAAATAAGACTCCTTTGACATTTCCATATGGCAGAAAAAACGTGGGGAGGTTTTCAGGGAGAACAACAAGTTACTTCTTACCTTGTAACGTTCTTTCGACGGGATGTTCCTCCGACGTATTCCTCATCTTAGATATCTCCTTCCAGCTCTGCTGGCCTCGGAAATTTTTTTCTCTCTAGAGGGCGCTGCGCGTCGACGTCCTCCGAGTCGATGTCCCTCGACAGCCGCCGTATCGACGTCGACATCATCCTGCCTATAAAGGCCGCGCGCAGCGTCCGTTGCTCAGTTCCGTTTTGTAGCCCACAATAATACTTTCTGGACTAAACTAATCACCCTGAAGGAGTGTAAGCTGCAACAAGTAGAACTGCGGGGATGGATGGGAGGGTCGATGAGGAATACGTCGGAGGAACATCCCGTCGAAAGAACGTTACAAGGTAAGAAGTAACTTGTTCTCCGAATGGATTGTGTCCTCCGACGTATTCCTCATCTTAGATAGGCTCCCATAGCAGTATTCTATTATCGGAGGAGGGAGTACTGACTTCACGCTGTCTTCTATTGATGAATAGAATGCAGTACAGCCCTTCCAAACCTAGTCTCTTGACTGGAGGAGGAATCCAAATTGTAAAAACGTGTAAAGGTATGGACAGACGACCATGTAGCGGCCGCACAGATGTCTTTAACCGGCACGCCTCTTTTGAGGGCCGATGAAGCTGCAATACCTCTGGTCGAATGAGCCCTAAGGTTTTGAGGGGGCTCTTTCCCTGCCAGTTTATAACATTCCAGAATGGCTAGAATGATCCATCTGGAAATGGTCTGCTTAGTTATTGGTAACCCCAGCTTGTGACCTGCGTAACCTACAAACAGCTGGTCTGCCTGTCTTATCCTGGCTAGTCTACTGATGTAAAAACTTAAAGCCCTCCTAGGGTCTAGCCTGTGTAACCGCTCTTCCTCTTTCCCCGGGTGAGGAGGAGGATAGAAAGATGGTAGGGTAATCTTCTGAGTGATATGGAATTCAGAAACCACCTTTGGGAGGAAATTAGGCTTCACTTGCAGGACAACTTTGTCTTTGTGAAATATTGTGTGAGGGGGTTTACAAGAAAGAGCTTGTAATTCGCTCACCCTTCTAGCAGATGTAAGTGCTATTAATAAAACAGTTTTAAGGGTAAGGAATCTTAAACACGAATGGAGAGGTTCGAAAGGTGTGCCCATCAGGAGAGTTAGTACTAAGTTTAAATCCCATAGGGGAACTTGGAATGGTCTTGGGGGATAAACATTGGTTAACCCCTTTAGAAACTGTATTACCAAGGGTAATTTGAAATAGGATGGTTCTTCCGCAGTACGCTTAAAGATGGATAGCGCTGCGAGATAGCCCTTAATGGTGCCAACTTGAAGGCCTGAATTTGCCAAATATAGTAGGAAGGACAAAACCATTGGTGTACCACATGAAAAAGGGTCTATATTCTGTTCTCTACACCAGCTGCAAAATCTGTTCCAATGGCAGCGGTATAAAGACTTTGTTGCTGGCCTCCTTGCCGAAAGCAACACCTCCATAACATCATCAGGGAGGTCCCAATCCTTGTACCTCAGCCTTTCAGAAGCCAAGCGTGAAGGTTGAGGGTTTTGATGTCTGGATGGAGAACCTGACCTCCCTTCTGTGAGAGTAGGTTCTCTCTGAGTAGAAGTCGAATTGGAGGGCAGATGGACAAGTCTAGAAGGTCCAGGTACCACTTTCTCCTGGCCCATTCCGGGGCAATTAGGATCATGGTTCGCCGGAATCTTCTCAATCTCCTGATCATTTGAGGAATGACAGGGACCGCTGGGAACGCGTACAGAAGCGGAAACTCCCAGTCCCCTATGAACGCGTCTCCCAGAGCTCCTCTCGGGGGAAATTCCCTTGAGCAGAACAGGTCGCATTTCCTGTTTAGGCTGGTGGCGAACAGATCTACCTGAGGGGTTCCCCAAAGGGTGAAGATCTCTTGAAGGACTTCCTGAGCTAGCTCCCACTCGTGGGAGACTGTGTTCTGCCTGCTCAGAGCGTCCGCTGTCAAGTTCTTCTCTCCGGCTAGGTGAACTGCCGATAGAGAGATTCCTTCTTGGATTGCCCAAAACCAGAGCTGCATCGCCTCTCTGCACAGGGGTAGTGATCCTACGCCTCCTCTTTTGTTGAGGTAATACATGGCCACCGTGTTGTCCGTCATTATCAGGACGTTCTTCCCTTGTACAGCTGGCAGGAACACCTTCAGCGCAAGTCTGATGGCTCTCAGCTCTAACAGGTTGATATGTAGTCTGGACTCCGATGGAGACCAACGACGGCTGATGGTCAAGTCGTTGGCGTGGGCTCCCCACCCCGTGAGTGAGGCATCTGTGACTACTGTTATCTCCGGCCAGGGTTGCCAAAACTGTTCTCCTTTCAGAATGTTCTCCTGACAGGCCCACCAATGAAGGTCTCGAGCCACCCTGCCGGGAACCTGAAGAAGATCTGTCATTCTCCCTGAGAATTGTGACCACTGAGTTCTCAGTGCCCACTGGAGGGATCTCATTCTCAGGCGAGCCTCTGGCACTAGGAAAATGCAGGATGCCAAGAGGCCTAAAAACCTCAAAAAGCCGAAGGCTGGGAGACGTTGGGCATGTTGGAACTTGGTAACCATCTGTAGAATATCTTGAGCCCTCACCTCTGTCGAGGCTTTTCCCAGGGAAGTGTCCAGGATCGCTCCTATGAACTGGAGTCTCTGCGATGGTATCATTTGTGACTTCTTTAAATTGAGGGAGAAGCCCAGTCTGTGAAGGAAGTGGCACACGTGATTTAGCTGGATCTGAGCTTGTTCCGAAGAAACAGCCCTGATCAACCAATCGTCCAGGTAGGGGTAGACGTGAATCCCTTCCCTCCTTAGACTTGCAGCCACTACCGACATTAACTTGGTGAAGACCCTCGGGGCGGAGGTCAGCCCAAATGGCAGCACTCGAAATTGATAGTGAGAGTTGCCAATTGCGAACCTCAGGTATTTCCTGTGTTTGAGATGGATAGGCACATGGAAATAAGCGTCCCGAAGGTCCAGAGATACCAACCAGTCCTGGAACTGAAGTGCCTGGAGGATCTGAGAAAGAGTGACCATCTTGAATTTGTCTTTCCTGAGGAATTTGTTCAATTCTCGCAAGTCCAAGATGGGTCTCAGTCCTCCGTCTTTCTTTGGAATGAGAAAGTAAGGGGAGTACCAGCCCTTGTTCCTCTCCGCTACAGGTACCGGTTCTATGGCACCTTTCTCTAGCAGGTCCAAAATTTCCTGCAAGAGGAGCGGATCTGGAGCTTTCTGAGAGCTGATCCCCGGTGGATGACTCTGAGGTATACGTAGGAAAGGCAGGCAGTAACCTTGGGTCACTGTTTCCAATGCCCAAGCATCTAACGTGATAGCCTGCCATACCGCCAGATGTTGAGTCAACCTGCCTCCTACAGGTATCCTGTGAGGGAAGTCCTCAGAGTGGTTTTGGGGCGGCTGATGCAGATGCCGATGGTAAAGAGGCACCTGCTGTTGCTGCGGCTTTTGAATATCTACCCCGTCCACCTCGGGTAGTTCTTCTTTGTCCCCTTTGAGCCGGTCGTCATCTACCTCTTCCGAATGCGGAGTAGAAGCGAAAGGACTTGCCCCTCGCAGAGGTTCCTGTGGGACGAAAGGGAGTCTGACGGATTGCAGCTCCTAGGGATTTAGCTGCTGCTTTTGAAGTTTGCAGTTTCTCTAAACTGTCATCCGCCTTTTTCCCGAACAAAGAAGAGCCATCGAATGGCATGTTCAAGAGCCTGGCTTGCACATCTGGGTCAAAACCAGACTTTCTCAACCAAGCGAATCTCCTGGTTGATGTACTTGCCGCCATTGCTCTGCTGATACTGTCAGCCGAATCAATGCCCGTCTGGAGGTATTCGCACATAGCGTCTTTACCGTCCTGTATAATATTCAGCAACGCATCCCTTTCTTCTTCCTCCAGGATGCAGTCAGCCGCTGTAGAAGCACACTCCCAAAGTGTATGGCTGAACCTAGCAAGGGTGCAAGTAGCATTAACAGATTTTAACGCCATGCTACATGCTGAAAAGACTTTCTTTGCCATAGCATCATATTTTTTATCGTCCCTGTCCTGTGGGACGGTAGGATAAGCCGTCTTGACATCAGTAGAGGATGCTGCCTGTACCACCAGACTTTCTGGGGATGGGTGTTTAGACAAAAACTCCGGGTCTGTAGAAGATACCCTGTACTTTGTAGACAGTTTTTTATTTACTGCTGGTACGACATCTGGGGTTTCCCAGTTTGTCATGATCTTCCTCTGAAGAGCTTTATGAAAAGGCACCACAGGATCCTCCTGTGGGCCTTTGTCAAGAATATCCGTGAGGTCATCTTGTTGGAAAGATTGTGAAGGTGCAGACCACCCCATGAACTCTGTGATCCTGGCCATTAAGGCTCTATAGGGGGTTTCAGCATGCTCCCCCGGGTCTGGCCTAGCAAACGCCACCTGAGGGGAAGTGTCTAACCCACTTGCCTCATGTAAGGATTCATGAAGATCCTTTAACCTGCGTTCTTCAGAGGAAAATTCCTCTCTAATTGGGGTTACAGGTCCCTGCAACTCAAATGTGTCTTCCTGTTCAGACAATTCACCCTCTTCCAAAATTGAGGACATAGTTCTCAATTGTTCTGAACTCATAAAGGGAGTAAATCCCATTTCCAAGGCAGAGGGTGCCGAACTTGTCATTATCGGCCTCGAAAACGTCGATGTCGTCGACGCCGACGTCGAAGGCTTCGAGTGTGGCGTCGAAAACAAAGGTGGAGGCCTCGAAGACCTCGACAGAATTGGAATTCTACTCGACAATCTCGAAGCCATCGACGTCGAGGACCTGGGGATAGTCACTGGGTGTGTCGTAACCGTGACTTTTCTTGGCGTCGACGCCGGTGTCGAAGCTGGCGTCGAGTCGACAGACCCGTGTGTCGAAGGTCCCTTCGACAACGGCGTCGAAGACAATCGACCTCGGCGTCGACGGAACCCTCGTCGACGGCGTCAACGGAACCTTCGAGCAAGGTTTGGAGGTCATAGTCCTACTCGATGGTTCGAGATGCGCTCGAGAGGTTTCCTTCGCCGGGTACTGCGACTCGCGGCGTTTTTGACCTTCGGGTCTTTCGACCAGAGCATCGCTCTCGGCAGTCTTCGAGGGGGTCGAGGCCACTTTCTCGAAGACGCTCATCATATTTTTGCGGAATTCCTCCCATTCAGCCCAGGAACTATGTTTCGTGGGGCAAGGGATTCTTTTTGGCGAAACAGAGGAAGAGGAAGACGGAGAAGGGGATCTTCGACGTCTCCTCTTCGAGTGCTTCGATCTCGAGGAGTGATGAGACCCACTTCGAGACCTGGAGCGCGAATCGTGACGAGGAGACGAGTGTCTCGACTTCGTCGACGAAGAAGAAGCTTTAAAAGTCTTACCTTTCTCCACCTTCACCCTACGCTCCTTCAGGGCCTTAGATGTCATGGACATACAGTCCTCGCATTCCGAACAATGGTGTTCAGCTCCCAAACACCACAGACAAACTCTGTGAGGGTCAGTCAGCGACATCTTTTTCCCACAATCTCGGCATTTTTTGAAGCCGGATCGAGGAGTTGTCGGTTCCGACGAGGAAGCCATCGAGTACGGATCGAATGACTCGAGGTAAATAGGATTAATCTGACAAGAACTGAGCAACGGTATTCCGAGGCACTGAGTAAGCGCGGAAAAACGGAACTGAGCAACGGACGCTGCGCGCGGCCTTTATAGGCAGGATGACGTCGACGTCGATACGGCGGCTGTCGAGGGACATCGACTCGGAGGACGTCGACGCGCAGCGCCCTCTAGAGAGAAAAAATTTTCCGAGGCCAGCAGAGCTGGAAGGAGATATCTAAGATGACGAATACGTCGGAGGACACAATCCCTTCGAAGTATGTGTTTTGCTTTAACCCCCAAACCTCCTTGCAACTGCTTTGCCTAAACCCTAGGCTTGACACAGCTCTAAACAATTCAGCAGTTTAACAATTAAACAATTTTCATCTCACCAAGGTAAACGGTGATGATCAAGCAAGGGATGTTTTTCAGTGTTTTACCCTGTTCTCGAGTGACTCTCTCCCCACAGTCTTCCGATCACCCAGGGAACACGGGAAATACTAAGACACTTTGCGATGCTCTGCGTCCAGGGTGGAAGTTTTAGCAATTCAACTCTGCCTCCAGTATAACAGCAGTAAAGACAGACTGCACAGCGCGGTTACCCTGGACTCCTCTCCACACCAATGAGATGAGTGTCATCTGCGTTGTTGTAGCATGAGTGGTTGTGCGAGCAGATGAGAGCCGGCAATGGGCTGAGGTAGAGATTGGAGAGAAGGGGAGACAGGGAGGCTCCCTGAGGGACCCAATTCAGGACTGGGCGAGGGACGGAATCTAAAGGTGGAATAAGCATGATTTGCGATATTAGAGAGGAATGATGAGATCCATTTCTGGGCACAGTATCTGATGCCTAGTGTGTGGAGCCTGCCCAAGAGAATTGTATGGTCAATGGTGTCGAAGGCAGCAAACCGATCGAGCAGGATGAGTGCAGCGCATCCTTCCGAGTCAGCTGTTCTTTTCAGATCGTCCCAGATGGACACAAGAGCAGATTTGGTTCCTCAAAGGTGTCTGAAGCCAGATTGGGCTGGGTCATGGAGCATGTTGGCTTCTGTGAAAAAAAGGCTGAGTTGCATGTAACTCGCACGGTCAAGGAATTTGGCAATGAAGCAGGTGTTGGAGATAGGTCTTTAGTTTGAAGGCACAAGATACTCGAGAAAGGGTTTTTTGAGCAGGGGTTTGATATCTGAGGTTTTGAAGGCTTCCGGGAAGATATCACAAGAGAGAGTTGTTAATAATGACTTTGGTAGCGTTGCCAGTACATGTTGTAGTTAGGATTATTTTAAGAAGAGTGGGATCTCCAGGGGCGGCAGAGGGTCGGTTTAGTGGTTCGAACTTGAGGAACTCATGAGTTTGTTAGGGAGATGTGTCCCTTTTAATGCGTCATCCCCTCTAATAGTGAGACCCCCAGCACTTTTTGCTGGACTTCTGGACGTTTTTCCCTCTCTCCTGAATGAGGGGAGCCTTTTTCCCCCTCATTCATTTTTATTTGCTCTGACTTTTGGGAACAATGTTCTTTTGTTTTACCTTATTATATGGAGTCTTGCTTTCCTCCATATCTCTTAAAGGCATCTGTGGTACACTTTTGCAGCACACATCACCCTCTGTGCAATGTTGCTGGGAACCCTTTGGATTCTCCTTTGATATTCTTTAACTATCCTTAAAAACGACTGTTCTTAAGGATAGGGGAATACATTGTATCCTTCCTAAAACATTAACTTATGAGAGATCAGCACAACACGTTCTGTGGAGTCTAAGGGGATACCTAGTCTCCCCCTTCTCTCTGCTCCTGGGACTTTTTAGTCACAGTGACAACCCTCAAGTTATGACTAGTGGCAGTGGACGTGTTCTACCAACTTCTGTGCTATTTTCTACCACAGACTGTATTTACCGTCTCGGTTATGAACATAAGTGTCACCTATGTTCTAACATGGTGGCTCCATTATTTTTCACCATTTCTTGCATGGCTGTATTCTGGGGGGGAGGTCTGTGTGTGAGCTTTGCCTTTGGTGAGAACCCTTGGGTGTCCGCATCTAGGCTCCAGTGTGTCTGTGAAGGCAGAAAGCAGGGGATGAGTTTAACACTTCCCTGTCCTTTGTCTGCCGGAGTGCCTGAATAGAACCAGTTACCACTGGGGCCTGGCTGTCCTGTTTGGAGAGACACCCGCACCTTTCTGTAAACTGCTGGAAGAGTTTGCAGAGGAGTGAATGGGAAATATGAATGAAAGGTGCAGTTCCTGAGGCAAAAGGCCACTGGAACAAAGGATCTGGAGCTGAAGATGACCAGAGATGCCTGCAGACCCTTCCAGTAACAGTGACTTCTGCTATTCTGACCCAGTTTTCTTATCGACAGAGGAGCTCCGAAGAGCACGACTCGTTCCCTTTGGCTGGTGGGACCAACCAGACCCAAGACGAACTGCAGATTGAGCCATCTCCCCAAGGTGCTGTGACCTTCCAAGGCTGCATACTGCGAATACCAGCGGGCCTCTGACCTTTTGCAGTGAAACATCTTTGCATGTCGAATCTGCCCAGAACTTTGGTGAGCTCTAGTTGGACCTCCAGAAACACGATCCTGCTCATCTAAGTCCCCTCACCAGTGTGCAGGATTACAGAACAGAGGTGGAGCTACCGGCCGATAACTAGTGGTCGAAGAGGGCGGGAGTGGTCGGGAGCAGTGCTCCTCTACTTCTTTTAATTAAGTTTTACCGTTCCTATACTTTTATAGTTTTTAAAAACCGTTCCGGAACGGTTTCGTTTTAAAATGAAAGTGTAGGAAGAGGTTGGAACTTGCACTTTCAGTGCACTGCTCAGGACGTTTCCTTAAAAACCAGGCACATGTGTTTTGGGGTTTTTATTATGCTTGAGAGGGGGCGCAGCAATGGGGTCTGTGGGGAGCAATGCAGGCCAGTAGGGAACATAGTTCCACTACTTTTTTTCGTACACTTCGACCACTGCCGATAACTGTCCTTTGTTGGAGCTGATAAAAAGGCGGCAAAACCGCAAACCGACGTGGGAGACCGAAGACATCCTTGCTGTGGGCCCTTTCTCGCGACTGCTGCTGTGACATCTGTTAGGACCGTTTTTCTGAAGTCCAACTAAGGGCTTAGCAAAACCATTCAACTGAGACAGTACAAGACTCCACCCTCAGTATAAGGCTGTACCGACCTGAGTATATGGTAGCGTGGACAGAGCAGCCAGGCTTATGTTAGGGGGGAAGGAGGGCTGTAGGAAGATACAACAAACTTGTAGTATACCAAGGGTTCAACAGAAACACTGACAACCAGAAGTATTATACAAAATAAAGGTTTATTATGAATACAAGTTAGGCCAAGATAATTCTTGGGGGATAAGTACTTGGTCATACAATTATTAACACAATATAAAAACACAACACAATGCTTGAAGTTACACAGACCAAAGCATAAACCTTGTTCAGAAAACTAACAGTATTTCTAGGCAAGTCAGATCTTCTCAAACACATTTAGTATAGGACACACCTATTCATGGGGAATAAAACCATACATTACTTTCTGATTACTTTCAGCAATACAAAGGCAGTAGACCCTAGTAGTTGTGCAGTAACACCCAGTTAAGGAATCACTTAGTAAACCAACCTGTAAGTATACTTTTGTGAATAGTGGAACATTCATTCAAGGAACAGTAGAAATCTATAACTACATTCAGGATAACACACAGTACTAGTTGAGTAAGCACTTTTGGTGTAATTTAATTACAGTTGCTTTTCAGCACAGAGTAAGGTACGCAAGAACTCTTTACACTAATTTAGGATTGCACCAGGCAGATGATGGTCAGCTACACCTAGAGATCACTTTTTTAAGAATGGCACACAGCTATCTAGGCAGGTAAAACCTAATGTTGTAAAATACTATTACAGTTGCTTTTCAGGTCAGTGGAACACAGACTAAAATAATAATTATTTCGCATTTATATAGCGCTACGGACCGGTGTGTGGTGCTCATTTATCGACCTCGGAAGGATGAAAGGTTGAGATTGGCCCTGCCGGGATTCAAACCTGCGTTAGCAACCTCTGCACGGATGTCAAAGCGAGCGCTCTACTCGACCTTGAACTCGACACTTGACCGGCTGACTTGACTAAGGTAAGCAATAACGTATATTTTAGGATGGCCGAGGCGGACCAAGGTAAGTAAAACCCATATACTTTTTAAAAGGAGCTTTCAGCAACTTAAAGGTAGGCATAAACCTAAGACTGTTTTAGCATCTGTATAAAACAGACCAGGGAAGAAAAGAAAGACAATGCATTATTTACCGTAAAAGCATTTCTGATGGTTGTATCTGCTTAGATTCACATGCTGTGCATAGGTCCGACATCCAGTGGTCACTGCGGAGTATTGCATTTTGTTTTTCGTAGTCGAAAAGGGGACGTCGACAAGGCGTGTCTGTAACACTATCCCTTGTAACGCTCACCTGATTCTCGCAGAGGCGCCGGTCTTGACTGGGCGACTACCGTATCTTCAAAGGTGATGTGTAGCACCCGGTTGGCTCTTTGGGCTGGACCTCTGTGCACTGTATGCCTGACGTGTAGAGTAAGATGTCTTAGGTAAGTGAATGCCGAGCTCTCCATCTGCCTCGGGGCAGGGTGCTGTAACCAGTTTCTTCACTGGATAGGTAGCGCAGGCCTCTTGACTTCAGAGGACTGCTGTCCGTCGTTTACTGCACGAACGGTAAGTTTCGAGTCATTCAAATGTCTTTAAAGTCTTTAGTAATGATGTCTCTTGTTTTGCAGGGTGCCGGCAATGGCGGATGACGGGCTGAAGTGAGTTGAAGATGGAGCCCGTGTGATGAATAGAAGCGCCTGGAAGCACGTAAGTAAGCGCTTGTTGCCTGCTTCACTATGCGCTCTAACTGTCTTTTTATTTTGCAGGTACGAGTTCGGAGCGGCTGCAGGGTGCCGGAATACCCACTGGATTAGATGTGGAAAGGAGTCATGGCACGTGAGTATTAAAGTTCCCCAATGTCTTTAAACGCACCTTGTTTTGTCTTTCAGAAGCGGGATGCAGTGCCGAAGAGTAGGTAAGCCTTTGCCTTTCAGATGCCGGAATGCTAACCTGTTCTTTCTTGTCTTTATAGGTGTTGCTGAAGACTGGATTCAGGATGGTAAGCCTTTGCCTTTCAGATGCCGGAATGCTAACCTGTTCTTTCTTGTCTTTATAGGTGTTGCTGAAGACTGGATTCAGGATGGTAAGCCTTTTTCCTTAGGCCCAGGACCGGATGCAGAAGACACGATGAGCGTTCTGCTGCAGAGGTTGCAGAATAACGCAAAGCAAGATTCAGCCACCGGGTGTGGTTTAAATAGCCTCCTGTAGTGCTTAGGTGTCTCCTTCCACAGCCACGCCTAAGTAAGAAAAGAGTTCCTGGTAAGAAAAGAGTTCCTGCCTTCCAGAAGAGTTCCAGTGTTCTGAATCTAGGGAGTGGCTCCAGCCCCACCCAACAGGAAAAGTAGTTCCAAACAGAAGAGGATCAGAGGCTCAACTGGCAGGCAAGTAAGCAGCATGGTCTGCTGAAGGTAAGTCCACCCAAGCATTATGAGCCCGGCGCTTCCAGCGCTGGGACTGGGCATATTTATGAGCCTGGTGCCACTGGCGCCAGGACTGGGTCCAAAAGGTCCCAATTGGGACTGGTTGGCACTCGGAACCTGGGTTATGGATCTGCTTCCAAGGGAGTTGGGAAAACCCTGACCTTTTGGAAGCAGAGATCATGACATCCCTATAGTGACGTGCGTTGTACCCACAATCCCTCACGCGTCGAGGTCCCTCTGTTTGTATTTTTTCTGCCCTGAGGGAGCCTTCTATACGTGAGTGAGTACAGAAAAGAGAGAGATGTAGAAAGATGTCTATGTTCCTTCCATCCGAGCGGGGAGGAAGGGTGGGCGCATGTGAATCTAAGCAGATACAACCATCAGAAATGCTTTTACGGTAAGTAATGCATTGTCTTCTGATGTTTGTTAATCTGCTTAGAATCACATGCTGTGCATAGACTAGCGAGCAGTACCCGGAGTTGGCGGTGGGTTATGAGAAGTAACAGTAGAGAAAAGATGTCTTAATACTGCCTGTCCCACCCGGGAGTCAGATCTAGAGTGTGCATCTAGACAGTAGTGTTTTGTAAAGGTGTGAACAGAACTCCAGGTAGCCGCTTTGCAGATGGACTCAAGGGGAACATTTGCAATGAACGCTATGGAAGCCCCAGTGCCTCGAGTGGAATTTGCTCTTGGCTTGAAGGGTAGTTCTCTCTTAGCAAGAGAGAAACAGAGAGTGATGCATTGAACAATCCATCTAGATATAGTGGACTTTGAGACTGCATCTCCTTCTCTTCCTGCTGCCACCGAGACAAAGAACTGGTTAGTCTTTCTCAGAGGTCTGGTTCTTTCCATGTAGAACATGACAGCTCTGCGTACATCTAGTGTATGCAGACTTTTTTCTCCCAAGCTGGAAGGGTTTTGAAAGAACGTTGGTAGTTCTATTGACTGGTTTACATGAAAGTTCGAGATGAATTTTGGTGCAAACCTTGGGTGTGTGCCTAGAACCACCTTATCCTTGTGAACTGTTACGAAGGGGTCTAGAACAGAAAGAGCCTGTAGTTCACTTACTCTCCTAATGGAGGTGATAGCTATTAGGAAAGCAGTCTTAAGAGTGAGGTCCTTAAGAGTTGCCTTGTGCATGGGTTCAAAGGGAGGGCCCATGAGTCTAGAAAGTACCACATTTAAGTCCCATCCGGGAGCTGGGTTAGCTATCGGAGGGTGTATTCTCTTTACCCCCTCCATGAAAGCTTTGATAACTGGTATCTTCCACCACGACACTTTAAATTGGGAAGTGGTGTATGCAGAAAGTACCGCTAGGTGGACTTTAATGGAATTGAACACTAGACCTGAATCCAGTAAATGGGTCAAGTACAGAACAAAGTTTGTGGGAGAGCAGTCAACAGGGTTGATGCTCTTACCTCTACACCAGATGACAAATCTTTTCCACTTGCTAGAATAGCAGTGGCGAGTATTAGGTTTTCTGGCTTCCCTGAGGATGTCCATACATCTCTGCGGGAGTTGTAGATGATCAAATTCTATGATCTCAGGAGCCAGGCTGCTAAGTTCATGGTCTGAGGGCATGGATGCAGTGTCCTGCCCTTGTCCTGTGACAGCATGTTGTATGGGCAGGGAAGTCTCACTGGGGGAGATAGGGACAGCTCCATCAAGTTAGCGAACCATGGCTGCCGGGCCCACATTGGGGCCACTAGTATCATGGTAACCTGTTCCTGGTGCATCTTGTGCACCACCTTGTTGAGAAGGGGAGTCGGGGGAAAGTACAATTTCCCTGATCATTGAATCGACAGACCATTCCCCTTGGACTGGTTTTGGGGGTACCTGGAGGCGTAACTTTGGCATTATGAGTTCTCCAGTGTTGCGAACAGGTCTATTTCCGGGAATCCCCATTGCGTGAAGACGTCTAAGACGATGTCTTCGTGCAATTGCCATTCGTACTCTTCGGGCAGGGGGAAGTCTCTGCTGAGTTTGTCTGCTAGCAGATTGAGTTCCCCTGGTACGTGTTGTGACAGTAGGAACATGTTGTGTTTGAGAGCCCACTTCCATATATTCTGTGACAGCTTGGACAGTCCTGGAGAGTGGGTTCCCCCCTGCTTGTTGATGTAGTACATGGCTGTGGTGCTGTCTGTAAGGACCATCACTGTCTTCCCTTGTAGGTGTTCCTGGAAGGCTTTTAGTGTTTTGAACACCGCTAGTAGCTCCAGAAGGTTCATATGCTTGGATGCTACGTTCGGAGTCCAGACTCCGTGAGCAGTTTGATGGGATAGGTGAGCCCCCCATCCTGTGAGGGATGCATCTGTGGTTAGAGTGGCCTCCACCGCGGGTGTGGCAAAAGGTTTCCCTATTATCAGGTTTTCCTTTGTCCACCACTGTAGCGAGAGAACCAAGGCCTGCGAGACCACCACTAGATCGTCCCATTATCCGCTGGCCTGACACCACTGTCTGTTGAGCCACTCTTGCATTGGGCGCATGCGCAGGCGCGCGTGAGGTACCAAATAAATACACAACGCCATCATACCTAGCAAACGCATCGCTTTGCGCACCGTCACCTCTCGACCTGCCACATATTGGGGGATCTGAAACAGCATGTTTTGGACCCTCTCATTGGAGGGGAAGACAAGGCCGTCCTTTGTTTGAATTAGAGCCCCTAGGAATTGTTTGACTTGGCTGGGGTCTAAGCTGGACTTCTTCTCGTTGATGGAGAAGCCCAGTTGGAACAAAAGGTCTACAGTCTTTTGGGTGTTTGAGAAGCATGTCTCGTAAGAATCCCGTTATGAGCCAGTCGTCGAGGTAAGGGTATACTGGGATGGATAACCTGCGCAGGTGTGGCGCTGCCACTGCCAGTACCTTCGTGAATACCCTTGATACAGATGCTATGCCGAAGGGTAGCACTCTGAACTGGTAGTGTTTGCCCTCTATCATGAACCTGAGGTATTTTCTGTGCGCTGGCAACATTAAAATATGAAAGTATGCATCTTTCATGTCCAGTTTTGTCATGTAATCTCCCTGTGATAGCAGTGGGATCACTTCCTGTAAGGTCACCATACGAAACTTCTGGGGTTTGACAAACTTGTTCGCTGGGCGCAGATCTAATACAGGGCGCATGGTTAGATCCTTTTTGGGTACAAGGAAGTACACTGAATAAATACCTTCCATTACCTGAGATAGAGGCATGACCTCTATGGCTCCTTTTTCCAGCAGTTGGTCCACTTCTTGGAGAAGGATGGCGAGGTGTTCTGGTGTCATGTGGCGTCCCCTCGGGGGTCTGTATGTTGGGGAACTGTTGAACTCTATACAGTAGCCGCGGGCTACGGTGGAAAGTACCCAGCGGTCTGATGTTATTCCCTCCCATGCTGGAAGAAAGGATGTTAACCGGCCCCCGACTGGCGTTGCAAATCTTCGCGTCACTTGGTGGTGTTGTTGGCTTGGGAGCCTCTGGGGGTGGAACCCCGGCCTCTTCCCTTGCCACAACGTTGACCCCTCTGATTGTACTGGCCGCTATTACTCTGGTAGTTGCTGGCAGAGTACTGTTGTTGTTGGTTTTGTTGCTGGCGTTGTCCACGAAAAAAGCGCTTATTACCAAATCCCCGCCTATTAGGAGGTTTAGAAATTTGGTCTAAGGTCTTTATAGTATCAAATTCTTTTTTCGCGTTCTCCAGCGCGTCATCCACTGCTCTCCCAAAGAGGTTGGATTCCTCTGTGGGTTTATTAATAAGGGATGTTTGTGTTTCCGCCTTAAATCCGGAATTGCGAAGCCAGACGTGACGCTTCAATAAAATTCCTTGTACCAAAGTGCGGCCAGCCGTCTCTGCTGCATCGAGAGTATTCTTGACGATGCTTTGATTGACCAGAGAGCCCTCGTTAACTGTAGCCAGTAAACGAGTCCTTAGGGGTTCGGGAGCTTCTTCGATGTCCTGTCTGAGCTTAGGCCATTGAGCATCGGCGTAGCTTGCCAATAGGGTATTATTATTGGCGATTCTGGTAGAGAATGCTGCAAAGGTGGTGATTCTCTTGGCTAGGGCATACAGCTTCTTCCCCTCTTTATCTGGGGGTGCCTCGCTAGTAGATAGTGGGACTCCTGCCCTTTTTCTGGTGTTGGTCACGACCAGGGAGTCCGGGATTGAGTGACCCTTAATATATAATGGGTCTGATTGAGAGGGAGAGAACAGTTTCTCAATCCTCGGATTGACCCCTCTCACCAATGCAGGAGTGGAAAGAGAAGGTGTAATACGTCTCTTAACTGAGGCGAGGATAGGTATAACATGGCTAGTGGGGGGTTTTTCTTTGATAATCCTCTCCACAAAATCGGTGTCTGGGGTGACGTCTCCAGTTTCGATTTCGAAATGTGCTGCTGCCTTCTTCAGCAGTGCATTGAAGGTGGGTTGATCATCGACAGGCGAAGGGTTCCTGACTGGTGTAGTTTCAGTAGACCTGATGACTATACTGCTACTGCCTGTGTCAGTCGACCCAGCCGGTGACTGCCAGGGATTTTGGTCGCCCTCGCCTGTGTCTTCCTGGAATCCTTCCTCACCTAGGTTAGTTTCCTCGTGAAAACCTTCCTCTTCTTGTTGGTCCTCAACATAGGTGAACTCATCTTCCTCTTGGAAGAAGGTGTCTTCCTCAGTGGGATTGCAAGAGTTTATGTCCTCCTGTATGGGGTTATAAAACTTCTGGTATTTAGCCCTTGGACTCTCAGGGGTGCCTCCCTTGGTCTCTTGGGCGCCCTGTCTTCTGGGATGGACATGAACCTATCTAGTTTGTCCATACAGCTCTGGAACCTTTCAAAGGTCCACTGAGATCGGCCAGGACGGTCTGGGAAAGAAAAGGGGGTTTCTTCCGCCTGTAATTGTCTGTTTCTGTCCCATAACGTTGAAGAAAGAGAGCCTTCGCCTTCTGAGTAGCCTTCTTGCTGGCTAGGGCCTTCCGACGGCGTCAGGAACTGACCTGATCTGTTTTCCGGCGCCTTCGGCATATCTTTAGCCGTGTGTGCGGTTTTCGGCGTTTCACTCGCCGTACGTCTTTGGCCGTCCTTAGATGCTATGCGCGCGAGGCTTTCGGCGATCATTCTCTCTTCCGAGGGATCGGTCGCCGTCGCAGTATGGAGCGTCGAGCCTTTGCTCGTCGAGTCCTTGGTCGTCGAGTCCTTGGTGGCAACGTGCGCGCTCTTGCGATGCGTGTCGCCGGAAATTTTGGTGTTAGCACCCTTATTTTTAGAGTGCCCAGTCGCCTGTTGCGGAAGCGGTGGCGGGGAGGGCTGACGACCCTTACGGTCGGTGGAAGACGTTGGTGGGCCCGGCGTCCCCGTTGGCGCTATGGCTGTCTTCGTCTTCGACGAATGTGTGCCTGGGGGTATGTGCTTTGGTGTTTTTCTGTGTGCGTCCTTGTCGCCGGGGTGTTCATCCCCATAAACTGGGCGTGAGCCGGGCTTGTCGGGGCCGGGGACGGACGACGAGGAGCGTGAACGCTCCTTTGAGAGGTCTACAGCCTCGGTTACGGGGGCCGTGTAGTCACTATCCTCGTCACACTCTGCGGCGGCAGCGGGCGAGGAGTCAGGCCTAGACATAGCGTAGGCCGCCCACCTTCTGACCCTGCGGTCCTTTAGAGTTTTGGGCTTTAGTAATTTGCAGGCCGCACAGCCGTCCTCCTGGTGATCGAGGGGTAAGCAACGGTTGCACCGTTTATGCTTATCCTTCCAGGTACATTTACCCTTGCAAAGCGGGCAAAACCTAAATGGCGGCCTCTCCATAGCTGAGGGTAATAGGCGTGACTACGACCTCGAAAGAGAGGGAGGGGAAAGAGAAAGGCATTCTTAAAGAAAAGAAAGAAGACCACAAAGCCCCACTCTCCCTACTGTGTATGGCCGGCGAGGCCAGGCCACGTGTTCGGCAGCGCCGAAGGATCTCCTCCGCTCGTCCTTCCGTCGAAGATCTTGCTCGGCGGAGAAACGGCTCTGCGTCGAGGGAGGGATCTATCATTATTGGTATTAATAACAAACGACCAAAGGTCGAAGAACCTATTTGGCAATGTCTCTCGAGGAGCTCCGCATAAAGGCAACCAGTAGCTGGGCGGAAAAAAACTATCTGAGGGACCTCGACGCGTGAGGGATTGTGGGTACAACGCACGTCGCTATAGGGATAGTGTTACAGATACGCCTTGTCGACGTCCCCTTTTCGACTACGAAAAACAAAATGCAATACTCCGCAGTGACCACTGGCTGTCGGACCTATGCACAGCATGTGATTCTAAGCAGATTAACAAACATCAGAAACCATGTTACACTTTGCGAATGACTCAATGTTATTCTAGATAGGTAAAACCCAAGGCAGACTTAGTTTAGACAGGCTATTCAGAAGGACAGGGAAAGCAAGATCCAGTTGGTTAACTTGCACACTAATATTCTGGAAGAAATAGTTAAGAGAAGCCAACAGCATTACTTTTGGGAAGGGGCAAAACCAATTCACAGATGAGTAAAACAACCTTACATATAAGTGGTCAAAGTGTCCAAAAAGTAGTAGTGGAGCTATGTTCCCTGCTGGCCTGGCCACGCTCCCACAAACCCCAACGCCATGCCATGCCCCTCCGACACAAAATACAAACCCCTCAAACAAATGTACCTGCTGTTTAAGGGAATGTTCAGTGCAGTGCAGTGAAGTGCAAGTTTCACTTTCATCCTACACTTTTATCTTAAAACAAAACCATTCCAGAAAGGTTTCTTTTTAAAATAAAAGAATAGGGATAGTAAAACCTAATTAAGTAGAGGAGGACCGCTCCCAACCGCTCTCGCCCACTTTAACTACTATTACATATACTTTTCAGAATGGCACAATACACATTCAAGGTAAGAAATTGCATAGCTGTTCACTCTCAGAGTTACAGTTACCAACTAACTCCTTCACAAGTAAGCACACTTTAAAACACTTGTTATATTTTTCGAGGCAGAATCCTTTACTTATCCAGTCCTTCCCTTTCTATTGCATGAGTTCTCTCAGAGGCAGAAGAGGGGCCCTGACCCTCGTGGTCTAAGGTTCAGTTGCAGAAAAAGTCAAAGTAAATTTCAGATACATTTTCTGTTGATTCATGGGCCACTGTCGCCATGTGATTGGTGATTATATTGTATCTGAAACTGCTTTCCTGAACATCTGTGAAGACCTGCTCTCCAATCTTGACTCCAATACCCCCTGTGCCCTCATCTTGCTTGATCGCTCTTCTGCCTTTGACACGGTCAACCATGCCATCCTGCTCAACTGTCTCTGTGATAACCTGGGTATCACTGATCAGGCCCTGGCTTGGTTGAGTCCTTCCTCTCCGATCAACCTTTCCAGGTCCAACTTGGGTCCTTCCTTTCCTCCATGTCTACCTGTGGTGTTCCCCAGGGGTCTAACCTCTCTCCCTGGCTGTTCAACCAATACCTGGCACTTCTTGCCCACCACATTGCCGCTCTCTCATGACGTCTCTGCGGACGACACAGATAATCTTCAGGCTCCCTTCCGTCACCTCTTCTCCTTCTCTGATCTCAATGTCTGTCCGCTATCCAGGAGTGGTGTGCCACCAATTATCTCTGCCTTAATACCAGTAAGACCGAGATTGTCCTCATCGGCACACCTACTCCCTCCTTTCCAGTCGCTCTCTGGCCGTCCTCTCTTGGCCCTCTTCCGTCTTCCACCTGTGAGGCTAAAAACCTCGGGGTCATCTTCGACTCCACTCTCTCCTTCTCTCCTCACATCTCCGACGTCTCTAAGAACTGTCACACTAACAGCTGCACCTCCTCAGAGGTTTAGTTTAGTTTGTTTATTTATAAAGCGCATCCAAACCCTCAGGTAACTGGGCGCATAATCATGTGTACAGCAGAGTTACATATCGTTACACGAGCATCATAGTACAACAGACAGAACGTACATTAGTCCAGGCTCTGAATGTTTACATACAAGAGTAGAATATACCAAGAAAAGTATGTACAGAGAATATGCAAAAAAAGAAAAAAAAAGTTACAGTGGCTAATGTGGACCGGGTTACAGGTTGATCCTGAATAGGCTGTAGGTGGAGTAAACATTACTACAGGTAGAGAGCGGCGGCTAGCTGGTCATGTCGGTGAGAGTCTGGCTGTTTAGGCTAGTAGCCATGATTTTACCATGGCTCTGAATGGCCAGAATGCGGCTTCCGATCTAATTGTAGTGGGGAGGGTGTTCCAACATTGTGCTGCAAGCACTGGAAAACTGGAGCCCCCTGCTGTTTTTAGGTTATAATTATGGATCTTTAGTTGGTGTAGGTAAGGTGTTCTGGTGGGTCTAATGGGGCAGTGTCTAGCGAATGTCAGAAAGGTATCGTGGGGCAGTATGTGATAGGCACTTGTGGGTGATGACCAGTGTTCTTAGCTTAATTCTGTCACGGATCGGGAGCCAGTGGACTTCTTTTCTAACCGTGGATATATGCGCCTTGCGCGGGAGGTTGAGGGCACATCTTAGTGCATTATTTTGCAGGATCTGGAGTCTGTAAGTTTTTAGTGGTAGTGCCTAAGTAGAGTGTGTTGCAATAGTCTAACTTAGACAATATCAGCGCTCTAGATAGGGTGAGGCAGCTAGAGGTGGAGAGGAAAGGCCTACAGGCATTGATCAATTTATTGGTGTATGAGGTAGCTGAGATGGTAGAGTTTATTTGTTTCTTTAGTGATAGGGTAGAATCGAGGTATACACCTAATGTTTTAACCTCTTTGGAGACTTTTATGATGTTGCCATCAATGGTAAAGGATTGGTACCTTTGGTCCAGTTTGTTGAGGCGAGCCTGGGAGCCTACGATAAGCAATTCTGTCTTATCGTCGTTATGGCAAAGACTGTGTGTGGCCATCCAGGCTTGGATTTCTAAATAGATATCATTAAGCTTTGCATCATCTTCTTCATAGCTGCCAGTGAGCGTGATGAGGACCCTGGTGTCATCTGCATAATTAGTGTAGCCGACACCCAGATCGTCAAGACGGTCAAATAGGAGCTTCATGAAGATGTTGTAAAGTGTGGGAGAAATTCAGGAGCCTTGCGGCACTCCACATGTGATTGGGATAGGGTCTGCAGCCGCAGTGGGGGAGAAGATTCTAGTCGTCCTTTCAGACAGGAATGACTGGATCCACTTAGTGGCATTCTGAGAGAATGCATCAGCCGAGGAGAGGTGTTGAGTGAGGATCTGGTGGTCAACCAGATCAAAAGGCAGCAGAGAGATCCAACAAGAGCAAGATGGCCAGTTTGCCCTTGTCTTTGGCGTCATCCATTTGGATTTTCAGATCCAAGAGGGCAGTTTCAGTCCCGTGCCTTGGTCTGAAGCCGGATTGTCGCAGGCCTAGGAGGTTGTTTTCTTCCAAATGTTGTTGTATTTGGAGATAGGCTACCCTGTCCAAGATTTTGAGAACAAATGGGACTGTGATGATGGGCCTGTAATTTGTGGGTATTTTGGGATCTAGGTTAGATTTTTTTAGCATGGGTAGGACCCACGCTTCTTTAAGGTTGTTGGGGACCACTGAGTTTTTGAAAGAGGAGTTGATCAGAGAGGTGATGAGAGGGGCTAACTCATTAGCACCATCTTTGATGACGGATGCTGGGCAAATGTCACCTTTGCAGTTGGATGGTTTGAGGCTGGCGATTATCTTGATTACTTCCTCTTCTGTGACTGGTGAGAAGTGGAAAGATGGGCAGATAGGGGTAGTGTGGTTAGTTTTGCTGCTGGGGTTCTGCTTGAAGGCAATGCTAGCATTTTTTGGTTCCATCTTGGTTTGTAGGAGGGCAATTTTGTTAGTGAGGGCGAGCTGGATATTGTTACACCAAGCCTGGTCTTTGATGCAGTCCTCTGTAGGGGCAGTGGTGATTCAAGTTCTCTTAGTATAGAGAAGAGTTCTTTGGTGCCAGATTTGGCATTTTGTATTCTCAAGTTGTAGGTCTCTTTCTTAGCATTTAAGATGGCGGATTTGTAGGTGGAGGCAGCTGAAGCAAATTTGTCTTTAGTGGAGAGAGAAGGGGCTTTTCTCCAGCTAGTTTCTGCAGTTCTTTTAATATTACGGAGAGCTTTTAATTCTGCTGAGAACCATTTGTTGGAGTGGGCAATAGGTTTGGCTTTTCGTTGTTTGAGAGGCGCTATCTGGTTGAGGGCTAGTTCTTAGGTATTGTTATATAGGTCTACTATGGCTGCTGGGTTGTTTTTTTGCGTGGGTACATTAGCTTTACTGATAGGCGCGAGAAAAGGTTTGAGGTTCTCTATAGTGATGCTGCGGTTGTTTCTGGAGATTATTTGAGGTAACTTTGTAGGTTGTGTGGTAGATGGTAAGGATCTAGGTAAAGAGAAGGTAATAAGATGATGGTCAGTCCAAGCACAGGGAGTGATGTCAGTCAGTGAGAGGTTGCAATTGGCATCTGCAAGCCAATCCAAGGATCTTCCTTTTGTATGTGTAGGTTGATTAATGTGTTGGGTGAAGCCTAGATGAGTAATCGTGTCATTAAGGGAAGTGGCTCGGTTGTCATTGGGGTCATTGAGTCCCAAGTTGAAATCTCCCAGAATGATGATTTGGGATTTCGGTTTCAAATTGGTGGTGAGTAGGAGAGAGATATCCTCTTCAAAGGTGGAGGGGGTGCTGGGGGTCTGTATATAATATGGAGCAGGATGGTTTGTGTGTCAGATAATGGGAGTTTGACGGATAGAAGTTCGGCTGAAGGTAGGGTTGTGCTGGTTACTTCTCTGATGTTTAGGGTGGATTTTGCAATAATTGCTACACCTCCGCCTATTGCATTTTTCCTGTCAGCTCGGATGATGTTGTAGTTGTCTGGAGTGGCTACAGCTATTGTGGGACCGGCTGCTGGGTGGAGCCACGTCTCCGTGATGGCGATAAAGTCTAGGTGGTTATTGGAAATAATGTCGGCAACATCAGTAGCGTGGGCAACCAATGAGCGAGCGTTGATGAGGGCTCCCTTGATAGAGGTCTGTGGAGGGTTAGTTTTCGTGTGAGGTGGCGAGTGCGGTATAGTAGGGTTGTGACTAGGTGAGAGTTCAGAAAGTGAGGTAGGCTGCTTGGGGTTCGTAGTCTGATTGATGAGCATTCTAGTGAGCTTTGTGACAAGATTAGTACGATAGCTGAGTCTATCGTTTCTAGTCATGGTCAGTGGGGCTGCGTTCAGGCATGTGGTAGTGGGTACAACAAGGCGAGAACCTAGTCTTGTATTTCTAAGGGGTGTGGGACAGGGTATGCATGGTGAAGGTGGGCGGGCAAATCTGTTTATCCATTCTATTGGAGATAGTAGGTCTGGGTAAAGTGGTGTGGTTGTGTGGGCGCGGCGCAACGGGAGGAGGGTAGCCATAGTTAGAGTGGCGCCTCTAAATGTGGCCATTGTAGGTGGCTTGGCTCTGATGATGGGGGCAGTGAAGTTCATAGGTTATTAGCAAGGGTGCAGTAGTAACTACAGGTAAGGCACAACACAAATCAACTGGGGTCTATTAGCGACCACAACACAGATCAAATGAGGTCTATTCGCGACCAAAGGGCACAATGCAAATCAAATGAGGTCTATTAGCGACCGTAAGGCACAACACAAATCAAGTGAGGTCTATTAGCGACCGTAAGGCACAACACAAATCAGGTGAGGTCTATTTGCGACCAAAGGGCACAGCACAAATCAAAGAACTAGTTACTCTTACCTTGTAACGTTCTTTCGATGGGATGTTCCTCCGACGTATTCCTTATCTTAGATCTTAGATAGAAATCCTTCAGCTTTGCTGGCCTCGGAAAATTTTTTCGCCAGAGGGCGCTGCGCGTCGATGATCGCCGAGTCGATGACCCTCGACGGCCTCCGTGCCGACGTCGACGTCATCCTGCCTATAAAGGCCGCGCGCAGCGTCCGTTGCTCAGTTCCGTTTTGTAGTCCCCAGTAATGTTTTTGGATTAGACTAATCACCTTGAAGGAGCATAGGCTGCAAACCCACAGGAAGTCATACTGCGGGGATGGATGGGAGGGTCGATAAGGAATACGTCGGAGGAACATCCCATCGAAAGAACGTTACAAGGTAAGAGTAACTAGTTCTTCGAAGGGATTGTGTCCTCCGACGTATTCCTTATCTTAGATAGACTCCCATAGCAGTGGTATTGTGACTGGAGGCGGGAGTAATAAAAGTTATGTTACCCTTCCAGAATGGACAGAGTGTAACACAGCCTTGCCGAATCTAGTTTCTTGACTAGAGGAGGAATCCAGGCTATAGAATTTGGTAAATGTATGTGCGGACGACCATGTGGCAGCCGCACATATATCTCGAATTGGCACCCCTCTTTGAAGGGCTGAGGATGTTGCGATACCCCTGGTAGAATGAGCCCTTAGATTTTGAGGAGGCTCCTTTCCTGCCAATTTGTAGCACTCCAGAATGGCTAAAATAATCCATCTGGAGATGGTTTGTTTTGTTATTGGAAGGCCCAACTTATGTCCTGCATAACCTACAAAGAGTTGGTCTGCTTGTCTGATCTTAGCCAATCTGCTGATATAGAAGCTCAAGGCTCGCTTAGGGTCCAGCCTGTGCAGTCTCTCTTCCTCCTTCCCCGGATGAGGAGGAGGGTAGAAAGAAGGTAATATAATCTTCTGAGTGATGTGAAACTCCGAGACTACCTTCGGGAGGAAGTTAGGCTTCACCTGAAGAACAACTTTGTCCTTGTAAAAGATTGTATGTGGAGGTTTACACGATAAGGCTTGCAACTCGCTAACCCTTCTAGCAGATGTCAATGCTATTAGCAAAACAGTTTTGAGGGTGAGAAGCTTCAATGAACAAGAGTGTAGTGGTTCAAAAGGGGCACCCTTTAGGAAGTTTAAAATTAGGTTTAAATCCCATAAGGGAACTTGAAAAGGTTTCGGGGGATAAACATTAGTTAATCCTTTTAGGTATTGTATTACCAATGGAATTTTGAAGTATGAAGGCTCCTCTGCAGTGCGCTTAAAGATTGATAGCGCTGCGAGATAGCCCTTAATTGTGCCAACCTGTAGGCCTGAATTAGCCAGGTAAAGTAAGAATGACAACACCATAGGTGTACCACAAGAAAAGGGTTCAATATTCTTTTCTCTGCACCAGCTGCAAAATTTGTTCCAACGGCAGCGGTATAGAGTTTTAGTTGCCGGCCTTCTGGCCGAAAGCAACACCTCCATAACATCATCCGGAAGGTCCCAATCCTTGTACCTCAACCTTTCAGACACCAAGCGTGAAGGTTGAGGGTCTTGATGGCTGGATGGAGAACCTGACCTTCCTTCTGCGAGAGAAGATCCTCTCTGTATGGCAGTCGAATTGGAGGGCAGATGGACATGTCTAGAAGGTCCGGGTACCACGTTCTCCTGGCCCAATCCGGGGCAATTAGGATCATGGTCTTCCGAAACCTTCTCAACCTCCTGATCATTTGAGGAATGACAGGGACCGGAGGGAACGCGTACAGAAGTGGGAACTCCCAGTCCACTACGAACGCATCTCCTAGAGCTCCTCTCGGGGGAAATTCCCTTGAGCAAAATCTGTCGCACTTCCTGTTGATACTGGTGGCGAACAGATCCACTTGAGGGGTTCCCCAAAGGGCGAAGATCTCTTGAAGGACTTCCTGAGCTATCTCCCACTCGTGAGAGACTGTGCTCTGCCTGCTCAGAGCGTCCGCTGTCAAGTTCTTCTCTCCGGCTAGGTGAATTGCCGATAGAGAGATTCCTTCCTGAATTGCCCAAAACCAGAGCTGCATCGCCTCTCTGCACAGTGGTAGTGAGCCTACGCCTCCTCTTTTGTTGAGGTAGTGCATGGCCACTGTATTGTCCGTCATTATTAGGACGTTTCTTCCCCGTACAGACGGCAGAAAAGCCTTCAGCGCTAGTCTGATGGCTCTCAGCTCCAACAGGTTGATATGTAGTTTGGACTCCGATGGAGACCAACGACCGCTGATGGTCAAGTCGTTGGCGTGAGCTCCCCACCCCGTGAGTGAGGCATCCGTGACTACTGTTATCTCCGGCCATGGTTGCCAAAACATTTCTCCTTTCAGGATGTTCTCCCGACAGGCCCACCACTGAAGGTCTCGGGCTACTTTGACCGGGATCCGAAGGAGATCTGTCATCCTTCCTGAGAACTGTGACCACTGAGTTCTCAGTGCCCACTGGAGGGATCTCATTCTCAGGCGAGCCTCCGGCACGAGGAATATGCAGGATGCCATGAGGCCTAGCAACCTCAGAAAGTCGTAGGCTGGGAGATATTGGGCATTCTGAAATCTGATGACCATCTGCAGAATATCTCGAGCCCTCACCTCTGGTGGCAAGGCTTTTCCCAGGGAAGTGTCCAGGACTGCTCCAATGAATTGGAGTCTCTGTGATGGTATCATCTGTGACTTCTTTAAATTGAGGGAGAAGCCCAGCTTGTGAAGGAAGTGGCAAACATAATCTAGTTGTCTCTGAGCCTGTTCCGAAGATACAGCTCTGATCAACCAATCGTCTAGGTAAGGGTAGACATGAATCCCTTCCCTCCTTAGACTTGCAGCCACAACCGACATTAGCTTGGTAAAGACCCTCGGGGCGGAGGTTAGCCCAAATGGCAGAACTCGAAATTGATAATGAGAGCTGCCAATTGCGAACCTCAGGTATCTCCTGTGCCTGGGATGGATCGGCACATGGAAATAAGCGTCCTGGAGGTCTAGAGATACCAACCAGTCCTGAAGCTGGAGGGCCTGAAGGATCTGAGAGAGAGTCACCATCTTGAACTTGTCCTTTCGGAGGAAT
The DNA here is from genome assembly GCF_040938575.1 of Ambystoma mexicanum. Lineage (NCBI taxonomy): Eukaryota > Metazoa > Chordata > Amphibia > Caudata > Ambystomatidae > Ambystoma > Ambystoma mexicanum. The sequence continues at coordinate 265,627,661 of NC_090934.1, forward strand.
TTGTTCAATTCCCGTAAGTCTAAGATGGGTCTCAGTCCTCCGTCCTTCTTCGGTATTATGAAGTAGGGGGAGTACCAACCCTTGTTCCTTTCCGCTACAGGTACCAGTTCTATGGCACCTTTCTCTAGCAGGTCTAAAACCTCCTGCAAGAGGAGCGGATCTGGAAGCTTCAAAGGGTTGTTCCCCGGTGGATGACTCTGAGGGATATGTAGGAAGGGCAGGCAGTAACCTTGGGCCACTGTCTCCAGAGCCCAAGCATCTGACGTAATAGCCTGCCATTCCGTCAGATGGTGAGTTAACCTGCCCCCTACTGGTGTTCTGTGAGGGGAGACCTCAGAGTGGTTTTGAAGCGGCTGATGCAGTTGCCGAAGGTAAAGTGGCTCCTGCTCCTGCGGGTGCGGCTTTCTTTCCCCTACCCCGTCCACCACGGGTAAATCTTCCTTGGCCTCTTTGAGCCGGTCGTCCCCTGCCCCTTCCATATGAGGAATAGTAACGAAAGGACCGTCCTCTCCACGATGATCCCGAAGGACGAAAGGTATTCTGACGGATAGCAGCTCCCAATGACTTGGCTGCTGCCTTGGACGTTTGCAGTTTCTCCAAACTGTCATCCGCCTTCTTTCCAAAGAGGGTAGAACCGTCAAAGGGCATATTCAAAAGCCTGGTCTGCACGTCAGAGGCAAAACCAGACTTCCTCAACCACGCATGCCTGCGGATTGTGGTACTTGCCGCCATGGCCCTGCTGATACTGTCAGCAGAATCTAGGCCAGTTTGTAGGGTCTCGCACATCGCATCTTTACCATCCCTGATGATGTTTAAAAATGCGTCCCTTTCCTCTCCTTCTTGGAGGCAGTCAGCCGCTGATGAAGCGCACTCCCAAAGGGTGTGGCTGAACCTAGCGAGCGTACAGGTCGCGTTAATAGACTTTAACGCCATGCTACAGGCAGAAAAAAACCTTCTTAGCCATGGCATCATACTTTTTGTCATCCCTATCCTGCGGAGCAGTGGGGTATGCAGATGTGCTGCCTGATGAGGTTGCAGCCTGTACAACCAAGCTCTCAGGAGTAGGGTGTTTTGACAAATATTCAGGGTCAGAACTAGCCACCCTGTATTTTGTTGACAGTTTTTTATTTACTGCCGGGATAATTTCTGGCGTTTCCCAGTTTGTCAAAATCCTTCTCTGTAGAGCAGAGTGAAATGGAACCACAGGATCCTCCTGTGGGCCCTTGTCCAGTATGTCAGTGAGGTCATCCTGCTGAAAGGCAGGAGAAGGTGCAGACCAACCCATAAATTCTATGATTCTAGACATCAGAGCTCTATATGGAGTCTCCGCATGTTCTCCTGGGTCTGGTTTGATAAATTCTGCTTCAGGAGAAGTGTCCAAGCCACTAGCTTCCTGAAGTGCATCCTGAAGATTTTTTAATCTTCCTTCCTCAGAGGCGAAAGTCTCTGGCTCTGGTGATGTGGTCCTCTGTAAATCAATATCTTGGTCTGAATCCTCCCTTTCCTCAAAAATCGAGGTTAAAGGGGGATACATTGGTTTTTGGAATGGTATAAACCCCATTTCCAATGCAGAAGGAGCCATCATCACAGGCCTTGAAAACGTCGATGTCGTCGACACCGACGTGAAAGTACTCGAAGGCGCCGTGAAAAGCGTCGAGAAATGTGTACTAGGCCTCGAAGAACTCGAAAGGATCGGAGTCCTGCTCGAGAACGACGTCGACGTTCTCGGCGTCGAGTCGGAGGTCTTTTGTCTAACCGTTGGCTGTGGAGTAGCCGTGGTTATTTCCTTCACCGGCGTCGATATCGGCGTCGACGTCGGCGTCGACTCGATCGACTGATGCGCCGATGAATCCTTCGACAACGGCGTCGATGGCGCCGACCTCTGTTTCGAAGGAGTTTTCGACGATGGCGTCGATGATGCTTTATCTCCCGATGGCTCGAGGCGCTTTCGGGTTGACTTTTCCGCCGGGTACTGCGACTCGCGGCGTTTAGATTTTTTGGGTTTTTTACCCGGGGTATCACCCTCAGCTGTCTTCGAGGGGGACGAGGCCGCTTTCTCGAAGACGCTTAGCATCTTTTTCCTGAATTCCTCCCACTCAGCTTGCGAGCTGCGTTTTGTGGGGCAATGAACTCTCTCAGGAGAACTCGACGAAGATGACGAAGGGGATCTCCTACGTCTCTTCTTCGAGTGTCTCGATGTCGACGAGTGGTGGGAGCCACTTCGTGATCTAGATCGAGAGTGTTTTTTATGGTGAGGAGACGAACGTCTCGACTCTACCGAAGAAGCTTTCGAGGAAGTTAAGTTGACCTACCTCTCTCGAGCTTCCCCCTACGCTCCTTCAAGGCTTTCGCCGTCATGGAAAGGCATTCCTCACACTCCGAACTCTGGTGCGTGATTCCCAGACACCACAAACAGACCCTGTGAGGGTCCGTCAACGACATTTTCTTCCCGCAGTCTCGGCACTTTTTGAAACCGGACCGAGGGGTCGTCGGGTCGGAGGAGGATGCCATCGATATCGAGGTAAATAGTAGTTATTATATACGTTATCTTGACGAGAACTGTAGCAACGGTGTTCCGAGGCACAACGAAGCGCGGAAAAACGGAACTGAGCAACGGACGCTGCGCGCGGCCTTTATAGGCAGGATGACGTCGACGTCGGCACGGAGGCCGTCGAGGGTCATCGACTCGGCGATCATCGACGCGCAGCGCCCTCTGGCGAAAAAATTTTCCGAGGCCAGCAAAGCTGAAGGATTTCTATCTAAGATCTAAGATAAGGAATACGTCGGAGGACACAATCCCTTCGAAAGAGGTGTATTAGCAACCATAAGGCACAACACAAATCAAGTGCAACACATGATGCAGTGTGGCAGCATCTAGGACCAGAATAGTACATCGGCTGCATTAGGTGACGCCTAGGTACTCTTCCTTTCCTCTCTTTCCCCCAGAAGCTCACTGTCTCCAGAGCTCTGGTTCTGTTTAGGCTGGACTACTGCAACAGCCTCTTTCTAAATCGGCCTGCTTCTACTCTCCGCACTCTGCAACTCATACAGAACAGGACTGCGAGACTTGTCCTTGGCCTCAAGCCCAGGGATCATATCTCTCCAGGACTGAAATCTCTGCACTGGCTCCCAGTGGCTGCAAGGATTAAGTTCAAAACCCTCTGCATTGTCCACAAGGCCTTCTGGGGCCTCAATACCTTCAACTCTCTCTTCCTAAATATCTTCCTTCTCGAGCTCTTCACTCATCCGCCTCCAACTCCCTCCGGGGCAATCGCTTCTCTAAGCAGCGAGTTGGTGACAGATCTCTTTCTTCGGATGGGGCCTCCCTCTGGAACAGCCTTCCTGCCTCCCTGAAACTTGAGGAGATCCATCTCTGGTTCCGGAAGCACCTCAAGAACTTCCTTTTTGCTTCTGCTTTCTCTCCTGCGCTCCCCTGCTGAACTCCTGAATGAAACTGCACTGTCACTTGGCTACCCTCTGATCTCGGGCCCAGGTACCCTCCCCTGCCAGCTGAACTGCCTCCTGAGCAACCCCTGCACTTGGGAGCTGTTTCTGTATCCATAAAGTCCCCTCCGCTCTTGACACTTGGTGTCTGCACTTACCCCTGCCCTTGCCACAAGTTGGCTGCACTTTGTACCTATTGTTTTTCTATTTTTATTTTTTTATTTATTTACTGTTGATCCTATGTATTGCACTGCCCCCTCCCCTTTCCCCTACACGTTCCCTTTTCCTGCTTCCAATGCACTTGCGCGATCTCAATGTCACCTGGCCTAGTAAGATCACTTTCTTTGTCTTCCCTCTGTTCCCCCTCCCTTGCCTCGTCACGCCTTGAAACACTTGTGTATAGGCGCGCTATAAATGCCATATCATGTATTCCAACTGCACCGGGATTCGATTGGGTTTGTTGCGTGCGTGTTATAAATCTCTCAATCAATCAGAGTTCCTGTGGAAGACTATTCAAATAAGTAAGTAGTTTACTTTACAGTTAGTTAGGGTACAGCGATGTCTGCAAAGACACCCTAGGAGGATTCCAGCAGTGGGCCTGGGTGAACTGGATGAGAGGACTCCCAATCACAGAAAACACCCCAAATGCTTTACAGAAATCACAAGACTTAAGGTAAGTACATACCCCAGCCAACACAGTACCTCAGCACAGAAGAAGAGTTGCATCAGGAAGACTTCAGGATCTGCAGCCAAAAACCTGGTTGATGGATTCCTTTGTCATGAAGACGGAACACAGGACTTTGGAAGGGATTTTGCAGCAGGGATCAATGGAGAAGGCTCCAGGTAAGAGTTTCTTCGCGGCTGTATGTGGCTCTGTGGTTTTGGCACCCTTTTCAGGAGCCAGAAGAAGACTGAATATCCCTGATTGGAGTCGCATTGTTAATCTGGTCCAGCACTCTGGTGAGGGGACTGGATTCACGTCTCTGGTGGTCCAGCAGGATACCACCAAAGTTTCAGCTCGATTCGGAATTCAGAAGACCGTGCACCACACACTGGCTCGTAGTCCCAGGGTATTGGGGTATTTCAACAACGCAAGGTCGCAACACGATGTGGGATGGCTCAAAATGCAAGTCTTCTCGAGTCTAGTGGATTTTACCAGAGCCTGGGTCAGGGTTGTCGTTTTCGGAGTCCCCAGGTGGCGTGGAAGGAAGGTTAACAGCAGGCTCTCCAGTCACTGGAAATCCTCTCAGCCGCGTTTTCTTCATCTTCTGCTTTGGATTCCGGACCAGTGGTCGGCTACCTCTTCAGTTTCCAGGATCAGACTATTATGCAGGAATGCATCCAATCAAAGAGACATGCAACTGCAAAACTTGGAGGGTTGGCAGTCGTTACACGACAGCCAGCCTCCCACTTTGAACTGGATTCTCGCATGCATGCTGGAAGACAAAGGGCTGTAAAGTGTTGGGCTCCTCCCTCACTTTCTGCCTTCACAGAAACTCTGGAGCCTGGGTGGGTTTGACTGAGGTCTCCCGGCAAAAATAAAAATGACACAAAGGAATTTCCTGCCCTGAAGGCCAAAAGAAAGACCAAGAAGGGACAAGAAGCGCGAAAATGGCAAAATAAGAAGACAGAGGCCATTTCAGTAAAATGGGTACCCATGGATGCCTTTACCGCACTGTGCAAACAGCCCGCAGTAAAGGTGCACTGAATTAGTAAAAAGCCTCACTGCCAGCAGCCATTTGAGTTAAGCTTGTCCCTGTAACAGAATTGTTACAGTGCTAGTGAGAAAGTGGATACATTGAATCTCCCCAGCACTCCACATAAGGTGGGGTGTTCTGGTCTCCACCTAACAAAATGTAGAAGGGATAGAAATATCCTTTCTACACTTGGGAACTGTAGTTCTCAAGGTTAGTCAAAGAAAGTAAAAAAGGGAGCCCAAAGGGCACTCCTGTAACAATAAAAAGGTGTATATCAAAAGTCAAAAAGGATAAAATTAAAAGGACACTATGGAGAGTCTTAACAATGACACCCATAAAAAGAGTAAAAGGATCTGTGAGTGTGGAAAAAGGTTCCCACTCACTGAGGTTTAGGGAAAAAATCTACCCGTCATGCAAAAAGTTCTGCGGTTCTCACCAGTGAAGTAGATTTAGCACTAAGGCTCGCCGGGGACGCATGGGCTGGGAGAAGGGGACTCTGGGTTTGCACGATTTGAGAAGCTACATGTAATGCGTTTGTATAATTTCTCCCGTGTGTTGATTTACAAATAAAAAAAAAAATCTTACCTAACAAATCCCATTCCTGTGTATTATCTTGCTAAAGCCTTTTACTTAAGTGACTAAAAGTATCCTGAGGATCTTTGCCTTTTCTAGTGCTGCACAAGACTTTTGCTCCACTCCTACACTGACCTTGATGAACTCTTGTAGTTAGGGACTGTACTGCCAAAGCATTAGAAGCCTTGTAAAGTGTTGCGTACTTCCTGATAAGGTGTTGAATAACCGTCCCTTTCCTTCCTACGGGACTTGTCTGTTGTGACTTTACTAAATGAATGAACCTATAATTTCTCTGTAACAAATGTGAGTACACGACATTACAAGTAATATGGTAGAACTGTCAGTGTCATTTTATGTGACAATTCTAAGTGTGAGCAACTACCATTGAAGCAGTCACCCATGAAAATTATTGTGAATAATTACCATGTGTATTAGTGAGTCTAAAAGAGCATTTACCTACCTGCCTTGTGTATAAATGTATATTTTATTATAACATTGTGTGTAAGAGTTTCTTTGAACTATTTTATTGACTGGGTTCAGTGTACTTAACTACAGCTCACATCCTCATACGATACGATGGCTGCTCTGCCATTCTACCAGATCCTTTGGGTAGTACAGACTTATACTAACAGTTGAGCTGTATATCAAGGGATAGTTTTATAGAGTCTTACCTCCAAGTGGACTTTAGGAAAACTCCCCTAACAGAGATAGGTGACAACAGGGTGAGGAGTGGCCGAGTGGGCCATGGAGAGATAGGACAGAAGGAAGGGGATGGGGGAGGGGGAGGCGTGACCAGAGTTAGTTTTGAGAGGATGAGTTGGTGTTGTTCCAAAGCAATGTTGTGAAAAAGGTGGTGTCACAGAAAGCTTGGGAATGTGGTGAATGGGCTACATGCAATTATAACAAATTAAATAATAACTCATGAAAAATTTACGAACACAAAACAACTAATTCCAAAATAACTAATTGTGTTTTCATTGTTTGTGTACCCCCCCTTTTTAAAATAATACTTTTCCCCCACCCCCAATACCACAATTTCCTCTCAAAACCCCATTTTTAGTTTACTTCAAAATTAGTTATTTTGGTATTAGTTTTTTCATTTGTTATTTTTTCATTAGTTGTTTGTATTCCATAGAAATCACTGCATACCGGTGAATGAGGGTTCGAACAGCTCGGGGTCTGGAATTCAGTGATGATTTTGCTGAGTTCCCTGCTCAGGTTTTTGGAGTTACAAATCTGGTTCCCATAGAAGGATATTTTTGGCTTTTCTTATTTTGGTCCAGTAGGCCTGTTAGGGAGAATTCTCTGTTTAGGCTGAATTTCCTAACCTAGTGAGTCCCCCAGCAGCTTTGCTGGATTTTTGGGGTTTATTTTTTCTCCTGCCAAGAGTGAGACTCTTTTACCCTCACTCTTGGGCATGATTTGAGTGTGTTTCTTTGACTCTAGATGTGTTTAATGGGCTATGGGGTCTTTTACTCCATAGGGCTTCATGTGTTTTTGTGATGTGTGTTACACAGCACCCTCAGTCCAGTAACACAGGGATGTCATAGTGACCCCCCAATATAGACTCCATACCATGGGACTGACTACTGTCTCCCAGGGCATGTAAAGTCACCATTGACTTTACTAGTCTCAAATCCTGAACAGAACCAGTACAAACCATCATATTGTGGACGTACTGGCCGGGGCAATTCGATTGCCCCGAGGTCTGTTAGTCGAGGGGGCACGGCTCCGTCCCCCCTGATCGAGTTTTGGCTGGTGGCAGTGGATACTACTTTTTATATTCAACCGCAAATATATCTCTATGGGATTTCCCATTGTTCGAGGCTACCAACTTTAATTATTTAATTCCTATAGCCTCGAACATACCGCCCGTTTATTTATTTAATATTAATTCTCCGGTTGGTATTTTTTGCCAGAACTCGGTTCTAAAATGGCGTTTGTGTTCGCTTCTGTCACTCCAACCCAAGTTGAGCCCTTTGTTCCACTTTTTGGCGGGCTTCTCCACAGAAGCCCTCCAAAGTGGTGCCACTCTGTCTGGGGTACTTAGGAGGGGTGGAGGGGGATTTAGGCACCCTGGACGGAGTTGCCTAGGACACTCAAGTCGCACTCCGTCCTGATTGGCCCAAGTTGTGAGCCGGCCGGCTCACCACTTAGCATGTTTGAGTGACAGCTAGGCTGAGTGAATGGGGGTTTTCTGCATAGAAGCAGGGCTTTGGGGATTGGAACTTTAGAAGTCGTCACAGGACCTAAGAATCCGACGAGGGAGAAGCTGAGCCGACCTGCTACGACGACACCACCGGTGGAGCCCTGCTGAACCGTCTCACACTTTTCCCAACGACAGAGGAGATCTCCAGCCCGGAGAGTCTTCTTCCTTCGACTGGTGGGGATAACCGTCTGCTTCCTTTTTGGCTTCCTGAAGCATCTCGTGGCCGCCTTGCCTGTGCCAAGCACCCCGGCAACCGGGATACCACGTTTTACCACTACCGCGAATCAAAGTGTAGTACCTTTAACCAGAAAACTCTGCGGCTGGTTTCTTCCCTGGCAGTGCAACGACCTTCATCTTTCCTCCACGTCGAGATCTTCTCTTCCTCTGGACGACGCCGCGACTTGCACCCGCTGCCAGGAAAAACTGCCCCCGCTGGAGGATCCTTTCCACATAAGCTACCGTGTTCCGCCTGGCTTCCCTTGCAACCGACTGTACGGGGTAGATTTAGCCCCCGGCTTTTGACCCTGGGTTAGCCTGGAACACCCTGGCTAAACTTTTCTGAGCCTAACTAAAACCTTTCTGTACTCCTTGCAAGACTTTTTAAGCCTGTTGTCAGTGTGTGATCTTGGGTGCATTTGTACCCTGCTCTCTCCAAGAGTGAGTCCGGCCTATGGACTTTGGCTCACAAGTAACTTTTGACTTTCCTGCCTTGCTTAAGAGTTCCTAAGTATTAGTGTGGTGTATTTTCCTACCTTCTGCCTTTTTCCCTCCCTTTTTCGTTAACTTATTGGAGTGCCATCTATAGTTAAGCGCTCACCTCTGTCTGGAAATAAGTGGTGTTAACTAAGACTTGTCTGATAAGGAATAAGGGATGTATATATAATAATAGTAACTGTGTTTAGAGTGATTCACAATAATAGTGCTGGAGTGTTTCAATAAATGTGTTTTTAAATAAATAATAAGATACCTTGATACCAAAGCTCTGGTCAGTGTTTAATTGTGCTAATGTATCTGAGTGCCTATTGTGTATACTTTACATACTGCCTAACTCTTCTTGAGGGAAGTCTGACTGCTCAGCCACAGCTACCAGGTAAATCTGTGTGGTACAGACTGCTACCAAGTGGGTTTACTGCCAACACCTGCAGTCCAAAATCTTTTGCAGTGGTCCCCAAGGGAACTGCACAGGTTTCTGCCTAACAAGGCCCTATTTGAATTGTGCATTGTGCACAAGCAATTTCTTTTTGAGGAGTGGGGTTAGTACTCAAGTTCGCTCTAGGCAATGCTTGCTGGTTTTAAGGGATTTGGGGGAGAGTTATACCACTACGGACTATCTCTGGTAGGTGTGTCTGCTCCGTGTGATTCAGGGCCTGATTCGCAAAGCATTTTTCAATGGGAAAATCCCATCAAAAGTGCTTTGTGAATCAGGCCCATATATGTACAGTTGGTAGTCTTAAAGTACATACCAATTATATAAGTTTGCGGATCCGAGGGGGCAGGAAAAAGGCCAAAGATTATGGCCAAACAACAGGGCTTAACCGACATGGCAGGGCCATTTTGATTATATGGTACTCAGAATGACATTATGCAAGAAAAGATGGTGCAAAGGAGTGCACCGGGAATATGTACAAAAAATTCACAGCCTGTCTTAGGCACATTAAAATAGGTAACAATTGTTACTGAAAAATAACAGGGATATAAACTACCCCTGCCGCACTTCTCTGTAAGGTAGTGTGTGCAACTTTAAAAAGGAAACAAAAGGGGATACAGCCCACCTGCAGTGGTAACCATAAGGGCTGTCCAGTACCCCCAAAGTAAATGAGTTGAGCAAGGTAACTAAGGCAAAAAGGCTTTCCTTACCCTTGAGGTCAGGTCAGAGGGCATAGAAAAATAGCTGTGGGCGGTTTCATTGATGTCAAAGGAAGGAAAGTTGTAAAAAGGCACATTTTTCCAAACAGAAGCTTTCCTCCTTCTAGGGGAATCCAATCTCAGGTTCTTCCTCCCTTCAAGGTAAATAAATAAAAATAATCGGCAGAATTACTGCATGTAAATCCACCAATTCAAGGTCAAACTCAGAATTTAGTGGTGCTGCAAAAAAAACAGCAAATCTTTTAGGCAGAATCCTGTGCAGTTCCCTTGGGGAACACTGCAAAAAGATTAAAACTACAGGAGTAAGCAGTAAACCCAATTGGTAGCAGTCTGCACCACCCAGATTTACCTGGTAGCTGTGGCTGAGCAGTCAGACTTCTCTCAAGAAGAGTAGGGCAGTATATAGAGTATACACAATAGGGCTAAAAACCAGTAGAGCAAACAAACACTGACCAGAGCTTTGTATAAAAAGTATATAATTATTTATTTAAAAAAACACACTTTAGGCAATATACTAGCACTCCAAATAAAAAACAAGTTAAAACACAGTCAGGTAAAGTATACACACCTCCCTTGATGACTATCAGACAAGTCAGAACTAAAGCCCCACGATTTGTTAAACAGATGTGAACGCATAACCTGAAGGCACTCCAATAGTTCAGTTAAAGGGAGAGAAAAAAGACAGAGCATAGAAATAAAACAGGTCCCAACACTTTTTAGGAGTTTTCAGCAAGAGAAGAAAGGCATTATATACTGTTGAACCAAAGTTCATAGGCCAGGCCCACTTTAAATGGAGCAATGCGAAATGTGCCCAAGATCACATAGTTTAAAATGCACTGAAAGTCTTTGATGAATGTTCAAAAGAGGTTGGGGCAGTTCAAGAAGGTAAAGTTAGGTCTGGGGCCAACCCAGTTGGAAAGCCAAGGATTTAAGGTTCACCTTGGGCAAACCGAAGAAAGGGAGGCCAGGCAGGACACAGTACCTTAAAGGGAGAGGAAGCTCCAGCAGTGGCAGTTGTTCCTGGAAGTGGTTGCAGTTTGTTGTTTTCCGACCAAGTGAAGAGAGGATCTCGTCGAGGAGGAAACGTGGAGTCGTTGCACTGCACAGGGATGAAACCAGCCGCGGAGTTCGTCGATAAAAGGTGCGTTCCTTTTATTTGCGGTCAAAGTGGTGAAGCTTGGCTATCCGGCTGCAGGGGTGCTTGGCACGAGTGATTCGACCAAGGCACATCTTTAGAAGGCGAAAGGGGCAAACTGGTTGGTCCCACCAGCTCAGAGGAAGAAGACTCGTCCAGCAGAAGATCTTCTCTTGTCGTTGGGAAAGTGGTGAGTTTGTTGCAGCAGGGCTCCACCGGTGGTGTCGTCGTTGCAGATGGCTCAGCTTCTTCCCTCTTCAGATTCTTAGGTCCTGTGGCGACTTCTCAAGTTCCAGTCCCAAAGGCCCTGCTTTTATGCAGAAAAACCCCCATTCAACAGCCTAGCTGTCACTCAAACATGCTAAGTGGTGAGCCGGGCGGCTCACCACTGGCCTAATCAGAACAGAGTGCGACTTGAGTTGCTAAGGCAACGCAGTCCAGGGTGCCAATTTCCTCCCTCCCCACCCATCCTGTGGAACCCAGACAGAGAGGCACCATTTGGAGGGCTTCTGTGGAGAAGCCCGCCAAAAAGTTTAACAAAGAGCTCGACCTTGGTCAGAGTTACAGAGACGGACACGAACGCCAGTTTAGAAAAGAGTTCTGGCAAAAAGACCCGACCGTTGATTTAATATTAAATAAATAAACCAGCGGTATCTTTAACATTGCACCAAAAAGTGGTGCGTTTAAAATCAAAGGGAAAATCCCATGGAGAATATTCTGGTGGAATATTTTGCGTGGTAACCACTGCCACCAGCCAGAAACTCGACAAGGGGGGACTGGACAGTGCCCCCTTGAAAACAGACCCAGGGGCAATATAATTACCCCTTCCAGTACTTCCACAATATGATGGTTTGTACTGGTTCTGTTCACAATTTAGGACTAGTAAAGTCAATGGTGACTTTACATGCCCTGGGAGACAGTAGTCAGTCCGGGAGTATGGAGTCTATGTTTGGGGGTCACTATGACACCCCTGTGTTACTGCACTGAGGGTGCTGTGTGACACATACACAAAAACAGATGATGCCCTATGGAGTAAAAGACCCCATAGCCCAAAATCACACAGAGTCAAAGACATACCTCAAATCATGCCTAAGAGTGGGAGGAAAAGAGTCTCACTCTTAGCAGGAGAAGAAGAAAAAAAAATCCAGCAAAGCTGCTGGGGGACTCACTAGGTTTGGGAAATTAGCCTTATAAGAGAATTCTCCCCAACATCTGTTACAGCCCAAAAAAATTGGTGATAATGTCATTACTGCAACTTTTTTACCACACCGCCAAACTCAAAATGACACCTTTGGGGTCCTGACTGAAACCATCCGCTTCCATGTTGCTGGTTGTCGAACCTCGGTCTAGAGCTCATCTGGTGGTGTCCTCCATCCTTGCCAGCCTGAAGTTTGATATTTTGCAGCTCCACTGGAACTGTGGTAACACTTGCCTGTATTTTTGTTATAACTGGCAGCTGAACTCTTGACCTTGTCCTGGTGGTACTAATGGAAAAACTTGTCTAAACTTCTCAAACTCTTTAAAAGAATGTGAGAAATTAACGTGCCTCTAAATCTGTCTTCAATATTTGTTCCTATTGTTGTTTACGAGTTTTGTGACATTCAGTTGTTTCTTATTACTTAACTGCTACTGTATATATTAATTTACGTAATGGGTATTTATAATGCGTCTATACAACAAATGGTGTTTCAAGGTGCATACAATATTGTATTTGTGTAAACAAAATCCAATGTTTAGCAAGTGTTCAAGCCCTTTTAACATGGTTAAAACTGTTCTAACCTGTGAAATCAGTTTCGTACTTATTTTAAATGTGTTTAGGGTCTTTTAGACTGTTCACTGTTCTTATACTAAGGGCCTCATTACACGGTAGGCGGTGAGCCATGGCGCTATTAGCGCTATGGCTCATGCCGGTAAAATACCGGCACCGCCTTGGCGGAAAGGGGATTTACCGCCCCATCCCAAGGTTGGAGGGGCGGTAAATCCCCCTTCCGCCATTGCCCTTCCCCATTCCCATTTCTTCCCCATAGGGCTCTATGGGAATGGGGAAGGTGCTAATTACGGCACCGCAATTTTGCGGTGCCGTAATTAGCTCCGAGGTCCCTTAGCGGGTTGGTTTTTAACGCCTGCAAAAAGCAGGCGTTAAAGCTCCAACCCGCTAAGGGACCTCGTAGTAAGGCGGCAGGGATTTACCGGTACCTGTATTTTACCGGTACCGGTAAATCCCTACCGCCTACCGTGTAATGAGGCCCTAAGTCTACCAATTTTTAGTACTTGTGTGTAAATGTGTACATGTCTTGATGCTTTACCTTATGCTAAAGTGTGTGTGTGTGCTTGTGGGTTGGCATGATGATTGTTATAGACTTATTTGAGATTAAAATAAAAAAAAATATATGGGATACATTACTCACCGTAATCGTATTTCTGATGCTTGTATCTGCTTAGATTCACATGCTGTGCATAGGCCGACATCTAGTGGAAGCTGCGGAGTATTACAGTTTGTTTTTCGAAACTCGAAAATGGGCGTCGACACAGGGCGTGCCAGTAATACGATCCCTAGTGTGACGTCCACTGTACCCAAGATCCCTCACCCGTCTAAGATCCTCAGATTGTATTTTTTCTGACATGAGGTAGCATGAGTACAGATAATCCAAGCAGATAGACAGAAAGGTATGACTACAAGCAATCATGCGCCTTCTCTCAGATGGGAGGAAGGGTGGGTCGCATGTGAATCTAAGCAGATACAAGCATCAGGAATACGATTACGGTGAGTAATGTATCCCTTCTGAGGCTTGTGGAATCTGCTTAGATCACATGCTGTGCATAGATTAGCGAGCAGTACCTGAAGAAGGAGGTGGGATGTGAGAAGGGTCATGAGCAAATAAGTGTCTTAGAACCGCTTGTCCCACTTGTGTATCTGCCTTGCAATGGGTGTCAATGCAGTAATGCTGAGTAAAAGTGTGAATAGAGCTCCAAGTAGCTGCTTTGCAAATGGTGTCAAGGGGTACATTTGCAATGAAAGCCAGAGTGGCCCCAATGCCTCTAGTAGAGTGGGCTCTTGGCGTGAAAGGCAGAGTTCTTTCAGAGAGTGAGTAACACAGCTGGATACAGTTAATAATCCACTTCGAGATGGCACCTTTAGAGACGCGATCCCCCTATCTGCCTGTAGCTACGGAGACAAACAGTTGATCTGTTTTTCTTAGCGGTCTGGTTTTATTTACATGGTAGAGGACCGCCCTACGCACATCTAGGGTGTGTAGTTTCACCTCAGCCAAGCTTTGCGGGTCCTGGAAGAAAGCCGGAAGCTCGATGGACTGGTTTACATGGAATTTTGATATAAATTTAGGTGAGAACCTAGGGTGTGTGCGTAAAACCAGTTTGTCTTTATGGACAGTAAAGAAGGGATCCTGCACTGACAGAGCCTGAATTTCACTGACCCTTCTTATAGAAGTAATAGCTACTAAGAAGGCCGTTTTATAAGTCAGGTGTTTGAGACTGCTTTTATGCATGGGTTCGAAAGGGAACCCATGAGCTTGGCTAGCACCACATTAAGGTCCCACCCTGGTGGTGGGTTTGAAATAGGAGGGTGAAGTCTCTTTACTCCTTCCATGAAGGCTTTAACTACTGGTACTTTCCACCACGAAACCTTGCTATGGGAAGTGGTGTAAGCCGACAGGGCTGCCAGGTGTACTTTCAGTGAGTTAAAAACCAATCCTGCATCCAGCAGGTGGAGCATGTATGTAACAATAGTGGAAGGAGTGCATGCAATCAACTGGGTTGATTTGTCTACTCTGGCACCAGATAACAAACCTCTTCCACTTGTCAAAGTACCAGTGCCTTGTGTTTGGTTTCAAACTCTATGACCTCAGGAGCCATGCTGTCAGGTTCAGTGAGTTGGGTTGCTGGTGCACTGTTTGACCTTGGTGCTGGGACAGTAGGTTGTACCAGGCTGGAAGTTTGACGGGCTCGCACACCGCCATCCTGCGTAGGTGTGGGAACCACGGTTGTCTTGCCCACATGGGAGCAACTAGGACGAGCGTCATTGACTCTGTTCATCTTGTTCACCACTTTCCTGAAGAGAGGAGTTGGTGGAAAAGCGTACGCAAACATCCCTGACCAGTTCATCCACAGGGCGTTCCCCTGGGAGTCTGGTAGGGGGAACCTGGATGCAAATCCTGGGCATTGTCTGTTTTCGCTTGTGGTGAATAAGTCTATAGTGGGCAAACCCCACTGAGAGAAGATATCTTCAACGACCTCTCTGTGTAGAACCCATTTGTGTTCCTCTGGGAGGGAGTCTCTGCTCGGAGCATCCACTAGGGAATTGAGCTCCCCTGGAACATGTTGTGATGACAGGAAGATGTTCCGTCTGAGTGCCCATATCCAGATTTTCTGGGCAAGCTTGGACAGATTTGGCGAGCGAGTCCCTCCTTGCTTGTTCAGGTAGAACATGGCTGTTGTGCTGTCCGTCCGGATTTGCACTGACAGGTTTAGTAGGTGGGGCTCGAACGCCTGAAGCGCTCTGAATACTGCCAGAAGCTCTAGCAGGTTGATGTGGTTCTTGGCCACTGAGTGAGCCCAGAGACCCTGAGCTGTGTGGTGGAGATGGTGAGCTCCCCACCCCGTCAGACCTGCATCTGTAGTGACTACTGCATGTACTTCGGGATCGTAAAAGGGTTTCCCCTGTGCGAGATTCTCTCTTGTCCACCAGTGAAGGCTTTGTACCAGTGTTGGCGAAACGACCACTAGATCGTCCCACTGACCACTTGCCTGAGACCACTGTTTCGCCAACCGTTCCTGCATGGGACGCAGGCGCGCGTGGGGAACCAGGTAAATACATGACGCCATCATGCCCAGTAAACGCATTGCTTTGCGTACCATTATTTGTTGACCGGACTGATAATGCGGAATTTGCAGTAGTATATTCCGAATTCTTTCTTCTGAAGGAAAGGTCAGCCCCTCTTGAGTATCTAGGATTGCTCCTAGGAATTGTTTGGAGGTGCTTGGCACCAGGCTTGACTTTTTCTGGTTGATTGAGAAGCCTAACTCGTGGAGGAGGTCGATAGTCCTTTGAATGTTTATCCTGCAAATTCCTGGGGTTTCCCCCGTTATGAGCCAGTCGTCCAGATAAGGGTACACTGGGATTGCCTCCCTGCGTAGGTGTGCAGCCGCCACCGCCAGTACCTTGGTGAATACCCTTGGTGCCGAAGCTATCCCGAAGGGCAGTACCTTGAATTGGTAGTGTCGACTGTCCATCTTGACTGTCCACCTTGAAGCGCAAATACTTTCTGCGCGCTGGGAACATGGAAATATGAAAATAAGCTTCTTTCATATCCAAGGTTGCCATGTAATCCCCCTTTTTTAGGAGGGGGATTACCTCTTGTAGCGTGGTCATACGAAACTTTTGGGGCTTGACATACTTGTTGGCAGGCCGTAAGTCCAATACTGGGCGCATTGTCAAATCTTTCTTTGGCACAAGGAAGTATGAATAAATACCCTTGTTTACCTGGTGTCCCGGGATGAGTGCCATCGCGTCCTTTTCTAGCAGAATGGCGATCTCCTCGAGGAGAATCTTCTGATGTTCTAAAGAGTGTACTCTTTGTCATGGAGGATGGTTCCGGGGACGCTGCAGTAGCTCTATACAATATCCTGTGGATACTGTTGACAGCACCCATCTGTCTGATGTGATCCCTTCCCAAGCCTGGGTGAAGTTGGAAATGCGTCCCCCTACTGGGGTTGCGTGAGAAGGAACCCTGAACTGAGCGTCACTGGTTTGGTGGAGGCGTGCCACCTCCCTTGCTGGGGCTGCCTCTGCCTTTACCACGACCTCTCCTATTACCCCTGCCGTAATCCTGGGTAGACTGTTGGTTGTTGTTCCACTGTGTACCCTGCCCCTGGGAATAGTTAGATCCTCTCTGGGAATTTTGGCCGCGTGGGCAACGAAAATTACTATTCCCTCTCTGGTTAGGGGGTTTATGGGTTAACTGGCCAAGGGTATTCGTCCTTGGCATTCTTCAGTGCGTCTTCGACCGCCTTACCAAAGAACAGATCGGTTTCCCCCGGTTTGTCCAACAATGATGCCTGGGTTTCTGCCTTAAAACCAGACTGCCGTAACTACGCATGTCTTTTGTTAACAGTGCCTTCTGCTATCAATCTGCCTGCGTTGTCCGCGGCGTCGAAGGTTGCTTTCAAAATGCAACCAGACACGGCTCTACCCTCTGTGGAAATCCGAGCTAACTGGCCCTTTAAAGCTTCAGGAGCAGAGGCTATGAGTGCCGCGACTTCTTCCCACTGATGGCAGTTGTAGCTGGCCAAGAGGGTGGTGGAGTTTGCAATCCTTGCTTCATAGGCGGACGTTGAGGCCACTTTCCTGCCGAAACCGTATCGTTTTTTTCTCTCCTTGTCGGGAGGAGCTTCGGACGATGACAAGGGTGTTCCAGCCCTCTTACGAGTGTTGGTGACAACTAGGGAGTCTGGCTTCAGATGTCCTCTTATATAGAGAGGGTCAGACTGGGCCGCCCTGAAAAATTTTTCAACCCTGGGATTGACTGCTCTGGTGAGGTTCGGGTTCACCAGGGTTGGGTCTATTCTTCGCTGAATGGACTTAAGGATAGGGATGGTCTGGGCAACAGGCCTCCTTTCTCCCACTAACTCTTCTGCGAAGTCCCTCTCCTCCTGGACACCGTGGGTGTCAATATGGAAATGTTCTGCTGCGCGTGCGAGGACCTCGTTTAGGAGGGGTTGGTTATCGACCGGGGAGTCAGTAACCGGGGCTTCGTTCTCTACCGGGGAATCTACTCTGTATGTTTCCGGGTCTTCCTCTTCCTCTTCCTGGTCCTCATCATCCCCATAGTAGCCCGTCCCGGTTTGCTCTTCTACCATGCTAAATTCTTGGTCCTCACCAAAGGAAGCCTCTCCTTGATATAGTGAGTATGGTCTTGAGTATGGTTGTACCTCGAAGGGGTCTGACCTCATCGGTGTTTCAAACCGGGGCTTTTTACTCGGGGGGATAGGATCATTATAGCCCGAGGGTGTAGCCCCTTGTGGATCATACAAGAGGAAATGTTCTGGATTTTTATCATAAAAATCAGCCAATGAAGACATCCTTGACATGACCCTATCTTGTCTTCACTCGACCATTTTCTGGAACTGGGAATGACTCTCTCAGCAAGTCTATGGGATTTGTCTTGAGTAGATTTGCTGGTTTTAGACATATCAGCAACCTGGTTTTGTCTGTCTGTTTAGGGGGAGTGGTGTGTTTCACAGGTGTGGAAGAGTGCAAAGGCTGCTTCTTCTGCTGTTTTCCCCCCTCCCCGTGAGTGGAAAAATGTTCTCCCTGTCCTTTAGTGACTCCGGAGATTTTCGACATCTGGCGTCGAGGATCGGGGGTGGGGTCCCTGTCCTTCGAGCGTGGGGCCTCACTGATTTTGACTGCGGTCTCCGACTCCTGGAGCACGGCCTGGGGTGGAAGTCGTCTTCGTCTCCCGACGATCAAACTTCTGTTAGCCTAGGGAGCGAGGCACTCTTGGCAAGAGTGGATGATTGCCTGGAGTCATGCGGCGATCTTGATCGTGAGCGCCCAGAGGACACCGAATCGGACCGTTCTGTTTGTGCCTCTTTCCGAGAACTGGACGTCGTCGAGTCTCGGTTGGACTTCGTGTGTTTAGTGTGTGTAGTGTGTGAAGCGCTTGTGTCGCCGGGGGTCTTCCCCATAGCCGCCCTGCCGGACGACCTTCCGAGGTCGGGGACCTGCGCTCGGCTGTCTTTCGACGACGTAATGCCCTTGCCGTCCGGAAGTACGGCGTCGCTGCCGTCGCTTAAGGCGCCCTCCGCTGCCACGGCCGCCTGCCTGGCGTGGTGGGCCCAACGCTTCATCGAACGGTCCTTAAGAGTCTTAGGTTTAAACCTACTACACGCTCTGCAGTTCGCTTCGGGGTGGTCCCTCGGCAAGCAGAGATTGCACGTGGCGTGCCTGTCGACCCAAGGGTATTTCCGATTGCACTTGGGGCAGAATTGAAAAGGGGTACCCTCCATACGCACCTTGAGGCAGCGGGCTGTTAAATGTAGGAAATGTATAAGGTGTACCTATATACCAAGAGTGTAGAGTATGTACAACCCCCCACTCTCCCTACTTGCAGGGCCGAGGCCAGAGGCCTTCCGAGGCCCAAATCCGTTGTGCAGCAGCCGACGGTCGATTTCTTCTCCAGCCGGCGTCGAGTGTCGAAGTTCGACGTTGGGGTGGGGAAGGATGTCAATAGATTAATGCTTCCGACCAGTATGGTGGAAAAAAACAATCTGAGGATCCTAGACGCGCGAGGGATCTTGGGTACAGTGGACGTCACACTAGGGATAGTATTACTGGCACGCCCTGTGTCGACGCCCATTTTCGAGTTTCGAAAAACAAACTAATACTCCGCAGCTTCTACTAGATGTCGGCCTATGCACAGCATGTGTTCTAAGCAGATTCCACAAGCCTCAGAAATATATATATGGTTTCCCTGCTTCAACTGATGTGGTAATGGCTGGCTATAAGAAGTTATCTAGTTTACTGCGCTCGCCAGTTAGTTTGTCAATTGATAATATACATGTACATCCAAATAACCTTCATTGAGTTCTGTTTCCAATTCGCAGGAGGGCTTGGCATGCCTACTCTTCGTCTCAGTGTCTCCATTGGTGGCGTTAATCCAGTCAGCCCTATTCTTCCTCGTCTCAGTGACTGCTGCCTCATCAACCTCACAGACGTACATGGAAGAGTGTAACGTGGAAGTGTGTGGCGTGGGACAAGTGGGTGTGAAGGAGTTGGGTGGAAGTCTGGAATACTGCAGCTCCCTTCGATGTTCGTCCTTGTCTGTAGAGGGGGAGTCTCTCCCCATGAGATCCTCCTGCTGAATACCAGCCCGAGGGGGACTATCAGGTAGCGACCTCACCTCCCTGACCTCATGGGAAGTGACGACATCCAAGGAAAAGTGAAGCTTGGCTGCATGGTCACGTTACCAGTATAAATGTCAGGAGTACCTTGGTGAAAATATATACATAACACCAAATTATATGATATGATAAGTAATTTATAACGCGCTTGTACACAAGGGTTTCTAGGCACGACAAGACAAGGAAGGGGAGACAGAAGGTGGACGAAACACGATCTTCCTAGGCCAAAGGTGGGTTTTTCTAAATCCTCACTAGAGGACTCTTGAAAAATCCTATGTGATCAAAGTGGTGGGAACGGGAGCCACAGGAGGCAGTAAGATGCAATGTACTTGGAAAACCGACTGTGTACGCAGCCAATGCATTTAACAGACAACTAAACAAACAGCAGATCACATGCATGTGCTAAGAAAATATTAAAATAGGTTACCTCTGCCACAGTGACAACACAAAACAGCGCCGGATGGTCGGGATCTAAGGCTTCCATCTTCATTCCAACCTTAAACCCGTTCTTGCTCAGTGGAAAAGACTGGTACTGCAAGGGGAAAAAGAATAAAATCAAGAATATCAGAATTCATTTAGGCTCATACCTCAGACAGCAGAACTACATCTCAATTTACAAATATACAATACATACTTACACCTTCAACATGAAAATTAGCACTCAATGAAAATGCATCTTATAAACACATACCTGAGACTGAAAAACGATTGCACCGTAAACACAGAATTTATTTACTCACACATCAGAAGCATGCTTCAGTTTAGACAGATCCTGTTACGGCAGAACTTCATTTTTGTATGTTTTTCTATCTTATTGTAAGGACCCCTACACTTTTTCTTTTCCTCGCTTGATTTTTTTTGGGGATCTTTGGAACTTTGTGGTCAGAGGAACTACTGTTGAAGTCCTCCCTGCCACTGCAACTGTTTTTCAGTATATGGTCCTCTGTAGCCCATAGGGATACCAGGCGAGCGGTGCGTTATATTTGTTTTTACCAAAGGCTGATTGTATAACCTTACATTGCATATACTACCAGCATACTCCCCAAAACCAATTCAGTTTTATTTTCACCAGGGGTGCAGAGTGATTTTCCACATTAGCAGCCCAATGTACCTTTAATACCCCAAGTGGCTACCAAAATGTATTCAAGTTCTACCATTGGCCATTTTGTTTCTTGTGCTTCCTTTGTCTTGGGAAAGAATTGTGCAGGCTTAAAATAACCATTGTGCACAGATGGAATCACTTGCACCCAGTCCTGCACCCTCCATAAGGGATTACACTGTTCTAGAGCATTTCCCGGCTATGGGCTGGTCGTCACTCTTCCTTGGGAATGGTCCTGTGTGTTTGGAGGTTTCTGGTACCAGCCTTATTGGCTGGCAGCCAAAATATTTGTTTGGAGCCCCTTGTGTGATCTGTGGGCTAGTTTAGGCCTGTTCCTGTGTGTATGGGTTATCTAGGAGAGACTCTGTTCCTACTTTGAATTCTGTAGGATGTTCAGAAGAGAAGTTTTAATTGCCTGCTGCAAGATGTTTGCTATTTTTGGGCAGTTGTTGCATTTATAGAACCAGATCTGGGAATTCTGGATTAATCCTGCATCCTAGGTTTAACTTCAGCTCAGATTTCCACCTTCTTTGATTTGAACCCTGTGTTTCTTTTGGTTTTGGAGTCTGACAGACAATAGGCATCATCTTTTTACATGGTGACACACAGCACCCTCAGTGCAGTGTCACAGAGAAATCCTTTGGATTTCTGCTAAGGTTTAAATACCTTCTCTTGGATAACTACTGTTTCCAAGACCAGTAAAGTGAAATTGACTTTACTTACATTTGTCTCTTTATAGACCCAGCACATACTATGTTACAATAGGGTGCTGGAGGGGTTACTTAGTATCCCTGTTGTCTATCTTCTCATGTAACATTTTTATGTTATCCTTTCTACAATTAATGGCTGGTGGCAGTGGTTTACTTTTTCCTACCATTGTGTGGTTTACCGCGGGCTGCATTCGCAGCTGCAGGATAGCACCCATGGGTGCCCATTTTGTCAAAATGGTCCTGGTCTTTTTTCGCCATTTTTTGATGGAAAGGTCCTTCCTGAGATTTACTCTGCGTGCCAAACCAGGTTTGGTACCTTTGTTCGTTTTGACTTTGGCGGGATTCTCTGGTGAAGCCCACCTCTGGCTACAGCATGTCTGGCAGGGGCAAGAATCAAGTAAGGCTCCCGAAACTCCCTGTGCTTCGTCACCTTGGTTTCAGGAATGCACCCAAAGGTCATTGGCGGCTGGCTGTCCTTGAAGGACAACCACCCTGCTGTGTGAGTGACAGCTAGGCTGCAAATGAATGGAGGAGAAATGCATAAAAGGTGAGGTCTTTTGCAAGGAAGGAGAGTGGACCACTGGACGAAGGAACCGAAGAAAGAAACTGGAAGAAAAGCTTATTGCACCTCCTGGACCGTTGGTTTGCCCGGTGAAGCCCTGCTGCAGTCATGAAGCTCCAATTTCGACATTGAAAAGAGAAGCCCGGAAAGGACAACTTCTCTCCCTGGGTTGGTGGGACCAATCGACTCCAAGACATACTCTACTGGAACTCCTTTCTCTGCTGGCTGTACTTACATTGCTGCTGCAAGAACCGAGTATCAGGGAACAGGAACTCTAGAATCTAGTGAATCGTTTTTAAGCAGGACCCGAGCTTCAGGAAGATCTTCCAGGCTCTCTCAAAGCAGGACTAACCAAGCCTGAGCCACCTCAACAGGGTGCTGGACCCCAGAAGCAAGAAAAATCCACAAGGTGTCCAAGAAGTGCGATGGTGCTATTTGCGAGAAGCTGAAACCGCAAAGTGCTGTTGATCTGAAGTGTGCCTATTGCCACCGATCTTCGAACTGCAGTGCAGGAGACCCCAGACGTCCTACCTCTTGTCCCTGTGACTGAGGCCCAGGAACAACAGGATCTGCAGGACTGCAACAGGAACAGAAGTCAGCTGGAACCGTTTTCTTCAGACTCAAGGTACTGTAAACTAGGGGTACTTACCTCTTGTTGTGTGTAGCTTGCTTGTGCTCACTGGACCCTTGGCTGGCCTTTGCAGAGTTGCTTGCATCTTTGCCCTTCACAAGCCTCCCAGCTTGCGGCCCAACAGTGATTTCTTTTTACACCAAATCTCTCTTTAACATTTTGCAAGACTTTTTACTATCTTCAAGAAGTGCCTCAGATCCCATAGACTTTGCTCAAGTGACATTGGCTGTCCTGGTTCCCTAAAGACTCTTCTTACCCTCTGACTCTGTGTTGAACTATCCCTCAAAAGGTCATGCATACCTTACTTGTATAGCTGGGAAAGGGTTAATCCATATTTCATTGGGGGATTCTAACATGCTTACCTGTTGGAGAAACTTGTTAACCAGTGTTTCCTCCCCTAACCTTTTCTTTTTTTGCCACACCTTCAGTATTACCTTTTAAGTGTGAAAAGTGATATATTATTGTCCAGTGTCCTAGCAACTGATGTCACCGGAGCGTGTAGGAAGTGTCTGTGTGCCATCCCAAAAGGGTATCTAATTACTTAACTGAACTGAACTGAAGGAGTGTATTGTAGAAGTATATTTAAGTGTTGCATATTGCTCCCTTCTAAAGAAGGCTTATTTGAAAACTGACTGTTAAATTAATAAATAATTATTTTAATCACGAAACCTTGAGTATAAGTGTTATTGGAATAATCTTCATGTTACAACTCTACAGTTCACATTGTCCCCCTTGAGATAAGCCTGGCTGCTCAGTCACTCTACCAACTTGTGTAGTACAGGCCTATATCAAAGGTTGGGTTACCGATTGCCATGAGGACAAGGCTGGTGTAGTCTACCACAGGGTTACTACATACAATCTTGCCTAACAGGAGCAATAACCATAACACTTATTTCTGGGCCCTGGGTTGGTGGGTATATCCAGATATTCACCTGCATACCTTCAGAGGTCCCCATGGGCCGTAGTTGAACATTTCTGTAGGCATACTTGAACAACCCTTCCCCAATGAATTGCATTCAGGGCAGATACCTTTTTTGTTGCATTTCCTCCTTGGGCTACTGTACCTAAACCTTGACCTGGATCTCTTCAAGGTGGGTCTTTTCTGGTGTCCCCGGTAGTGGGCTGCCGCCACCTCCACACGTGTAGGCTAGAACTTGGACTTACCTTGCTTTTCACTCCTAACGCAGATCTGCATACTGACTTTGTCCTGTGTTTCGTATGAAACTTTACAAACTTACATGAAACTCTTCCAGGTACTTACTAGTACATTGCTATTTTTCCTGGTTTCCCTATGGATTCCTGGAGTTTTAGGTCTAAAGACTGCATTTTTAGCATGTGCCCTTGATTTGAAATGTACTTTCTGTCAATGTGAAATACTGGGTTACATTGTATTTCTATAAATGTTTACTTCATCTCTTTCATAGGAGAGTGATTTACGGGCATTGTTGGCCTAAATGTATTCTTACCTTTTAGTGTCCTGACAAACTTTCCTGAAACTCTTCCAAAGTACGTAACTGGACATTGCAATTTGTCTTTGTTTCCCACTTGGTCCATTGAGCTTCAGGTCCAAAAACTACATTTTTAGCATATGCCCTTAATTTTAAATGTATTTTTTAAGTCTTACATTCCACTCCTGTCAATGGAAAATACTTAGTTACTTTGTATGTCCGTAAAGGTTTACTTAATCTCTTTTTCATGTAATGTGTGGATAATGTTAGCCTAAATGTATTCTTGTCTTTTAGTTCCCTCTGGGTATGGTTGCTAAGGAACAAGTTACTTACCTGTAACTATTGTTCTCCAGCATGGGTCTGGCATGGATTCCCATGCTCATGAATATCACCCGTCGGCAGGCCGGGAATCCTCAGTAAAAGAAAAAACAGTTTCACTTTCACTCACAAACTGTATTTCTCCTCTAAACCAATCTCTGTCCTCTGGGTCACACTGCCCCAATCCAATGACAGTCCTCTCCCTAAGCCCCTCCTCTGGCAGCCATCTTCAGATTTGGTAAGCACGTAAAGTGGCAGTATGACCAAGAAGAGCAGCAGAGGGGTCGGAGGGAGGGTTCGCATGTGAATCCATGCCAGACCCATGCAGGAGAACAATGATTACAGTTAAGTAACTTGTTCCTTCTCCAGCATGGGGTCTGGCATGGATTCCCATGCTCATGAATAACCAATACATACCAATACAACATTACACAACCACAGGAGGTGGCAAGACTCAACAGAAGCAATTACTCTTACCTCTAGAACAGACTCACCTCAGGCGAGTAGGTTGCATAGCACTGCTTGGCCGACTCTGGACTCATCCCTGAAATCCCTGTTGACGCAGTAGAAATTTGTGACGGTGTGCATGGAACTCCACTTAGCAGCCCTGCAGATGCCCAGCAGGGGCGCACCAGACAGGAACGCTGTCGTCGCATCGATCGATCTGGTGGAGTGGGCTCTCGTACAGCCGAGCAGCGGTCGGTTCGCCAACCAATGGCAGCGCGTGATGCAGCCAGAGAGCCACCTTGAGATGGAAGCCTCGGACATGGCCTTCCCATGGTTTAAAGGACCAAAGTTCACGAACAGTTGAGAAGTCTTCCCGAAAACTCTTTGTGGATGTCACGTAGAACTTCAGGGCATGAGCAACGTCCAGCGAGTGCAAGGCCCTTTCAGCCAGTGACAAAATCTTCGGGAAAACCACAAGGTAACACCAAAGGCTAGTTGAGGTGGAATTCTGACGGGACCTTCGGCATAAAAGAGGGGTGCGTCCGCAGCACCACCCTCGATTCGTGGAAAGTCAGATATGGCTGCTTGCAAGATAGGGCCTAGATCTCAACCACTCCCTTGGCAGAGGTAATGGCCACAAGGAAAGCAGTTTTCCACAAGAGCAACATGAGAGGGGCCGAATGCATAGGCTCGAAGGGGGCCCCCCCCCCATGAGCCTCGTCAACACCACGCTGAGTACCCACGCCAGAGCCGGAGCCTTCACCGGCGGGAAAGATCGAAGCAGTCCTTTGAGGAACTCCTTAACCAGTCAATGAGACCACCAGTCAATGAGACGAAAGTGAAAATCTTCCTGGAGACCTGGTGTAGCAGGAGATAGCTGCCAGATGTACTCTGCAGAGCCGTGACCCTCAGAGGGGTAATCTTCCGAGACCAGCACCAAATCACGAAACACATCCATTTGTGACCATAGCACTTCCAAGTCGACGACACCCTGGCCTTGGCAAGGAACTCCATACTGTACGCCGGCAACACATATCCTCCAAACTCTAGGGGTGCAGAAGCCAAGCCCTCAGGTTCAGCATACCTGGGACGTAGTGAAGGATTGTGCCACCTTCTCTGGTGAGAATATCTGGAACCATCGGCAGCTTGACTGGAGGCGACGCTGACAGACTAAGAAGGTCCGGATAGCAAATCTGCCTCAGCCACGCCGGGGCAATGAATATCATCCTTCATTGGTACTGTCTGAGTGCACTGATGACTCGTAGCAGGAGAGGTAACTGAGGAAAATGCATACAGAAACAAGCCTTCCCAAGGGAAGTAGAAGTCGTTCCCCAGGCTCCTCGGTAGGTGGAATCTGCTGGCA
Organism: Ambystoma mexicanum; assembly: GCF_040938575.1. Taxonomy (NCBI): domain Eukaryota; kingdom Metazoa; phylum Chordata; class Amphibia; order Caudata; family Ambystomatidae; genus Ambystoma; species Ambystoma mexicanum. The sequence goes on from NC_090934.1 coordinate 265,654,085, forward strand.
AACATCTGGCGTTTGGAGTTCGCCGTCACAGTAAACAGATCTATCTGGGGTCTGCACCACTTGACAAAGATGCGATCCACCTGGTCTTGCTGAAGTTCCCACTCATGGCAGGAGTGAAATTCCCTGCTGAAAGAGTCTGTGATGGCTTTCTTGACAGGGAAGGGGAACGAGGAACATCCCCTGTCTGACTGCCCAGTGCCACAAGTCCTGCGCCTCTTTGGAGAGCGCTGCAGATGAAGTGCCCTCCCTGCTTCCTGATGTAGAACATCGTGGTGGTGTTGTCCGTGAAGATCCTCTCCGCCTTGCCCTTTAGAGACGGAAGGAACGACTTGAGGGCCCAGAACACTGCCCATAACACCAGGATATTTATATGGAGATCCTTGTCCACCGGGAAACCCACAGGCCTCTGGCGTGCAGATGTCTGGTGTGGGCTCCCCAGCCTGCCAGGGAAGAGTCTGTGGTGACTGTTTCCTGGCATGGGGGTTCTGAAACCCTGTGCCCCGAGCGATGTTGGAGCAAATGTCCCACCACTGTATCACCGACGGAACTCCTCGTCGAGCGGGATCTTATCCGCAAAGTTCCGGACACCTATATCCACCGAGCGTCCAAGAACTTCTGAAGACATCACATCCATAACCTGCAGAGCTGGATAAGATGGATGCAAGACGACATCATGCCGAGCAGCGACTTGATGGTTCGCACCATGTCAGTCTTCTTTGACAACAGGCGTTGCACTGTCCCTTGAATGGCCGCTACTCTCTCCTCCGAGGGCGCCCCTATGCAAGAGACCATGTTGAGTCTGGCTCCTAGGAACAGCGCGTGACTTCAGATAATCCCAGATCTGTCAGCAGCTGGACGGTCATCTCTGTGTGTCCGACGGCTAACTCTCGCAAGCTGGCCCGGATGATACAGTTGTCAAGGTACGGGTACACATGTATCCACCGTAGACACAGATGGGCCGCCACAGGTGCCAGGCACTGCGTGAACACCCTGGGTGCCGTGCCGACTTCAAGCCGAAAGGAAGGACCTTGAACTGGTAGTGCCATCCCTGCACCACGAAGTGTAGAAACTTTCGGTGGTTCTTGTGAATGAGGACGTGGAAGTAGGCATCTTCCAGGTCCAGCAACGTGAAGTCTCCTTTTTCCAGTTGGCAGAGCACGAGCTGCAACATGACCATCCTGAATTTTTGAGACTTGAGGCACTTGTTCAGTCGTCGCAGGTCCAGAATGAGCCTCCAGCCCCTTGTCTTCTTTTTGACTAAAAAGTATCTGGAATAGACTCGAGCCCCAGAGTCGTCGGGGAACCAACTCGATTGCCCCTTTTCGTAGCATGGCCAGTGCCTCCTCCAAGAGCAGAGGATTGTGCTGCTCCTGCTGGACAACATGAGGGATCAGCAGACACCTGTGTTGAAACTCCAGGGTATGTCCTTGGGCGAGAGCCTCCAGCACCCATCTTTTCCCACTCGCTGACTAATCATGTCAGCCGGCCATCCACCGGGGTGCATGGTTGGGGGCCAGATGTCCTGGCCGGTTCTGGCCTACTTTGGCGCCAGCGTCCAGCCTTGCGGATGATGGCGGCGCTGGCCTCCTCCACCATAGGCCTCGAAACAGCCTCTGTAGGCTTCCACTTCCTGAGTCCTGGATCTTGAAGGTTGGCTGTACGAAGAAGAAAAACCTTTTGACAACCTGCGCGACTTTCCTCTGGAGGAGTGAAAGGCAGAGCTGTGCTGCTGGAGCGTGCCCATGGAACGGGCCGTCTCTGTATCCGCCGTGATGGCCTGCAGGGACTCGATGACTTCCAAAAAAGGTCATCTCTGACGAAAGGCAAGCCCATCACCCTCGCCTGGACCTCCTGGTGGAAATTTGTGGCCTTCAACCAGACCTGACGACAAAAGGCACACACCGTACCCCATCTGTCGGAACCCTGTGTCCGCAATGTCCAACGCCACCACGATGGCATCATCCGATGCTACCTCTTCCTCCTGGAAGAGGGCGATCACCTCCATCCTCTTGTCGTCATTGAGGAACACCAGAATGGGACGCAAACTTGTACCACAGCTCCCTGACGTACTTGGCTAGGATCGCCAGTAAATTGTCCACCTTGATGGTGGACGCTGCGGTGTAAATGACGTTCCTTCCTATGGCGTCCATCTTCTTCCCCTCGCCGTCCGGAGGTACTGAAGGCGGGTTAGCCAACCGTTTCCTTGCGGTTGCCGAAAACACTGGGCGATGGTTGCGACCTCAGGCACTTGGGTGCAGATTGCGGAACCTGGTACTTCATCTCCAGCATATCCCGTTTTGCCGGAGCCATGCAAGGGCTCTTCAAGAGGGCCAGGCCCTCCTCCCACATGTCGTCCAGAAGTGGCACTGCCATGATGGATTTCCTCTTAGTCTCACGCCTCTGGTACCCTCTTTCTTGGTTTCCTCTGGCACAAGCGGGAAAAGCTCAGAGGCTTTGGCGACCATGGAATGGAACGACCCCACCTCCTCCGGTGGGGACGCTCTCGGCTGCGGAGACCCGCCGCCCGCTGAGACGATATCGTTGTCAGTCATTGCCGTGGCCGAATCGGTCCCTGTGTCCACCCAGGGAGAGGGCGCCCGGTGTGGATGTGGAGGCTGAAATAAGGGCATCGGATGACGCTTCCTCTTCTTTGCCGGAGGCTATCGGTGGCCTGGGGGGGGGGGCATAGGAAACTGGCCCTGCAGCATCCTCTTCTGGATCTCTGACACCAAAGTGTGGAGGGTCGACAGGATGTCCAGAGATACATGCCTCAGTTGAGCTGGCGTGATCAGAACACTAAGCCATATGCCGCTGCTGTTGCCGTCGTCGTCATCCTCCACCACTTCCTCATGGACTGTATGTAAGGACTCCAGGTCCAAGTCGTATGTGGACGAAACGTCCATGGCATGGGACGTTTCTTGTTGAGGTAGTATATGGCCACTGTGTTGTCCATCATTATCAGTACATTCTTTCCCAGTACAGAGGGCAGAAAGGCCTTCGGCGCTAGTCTGATTGCCCTCAGCTCCAAAAGGTTGATATGTAGTTTGGACACCGAGGGAGACCAACGGCCGCTGATTGTCAGGTCGTTGGTGTGGGCTCCCCACGCCGTAAGTGAGGGGTCCGTCACTACCGTTATATACGGCCATTGCTGTGAAAAATATTCTCCTTTGAGAATGTTATCCTTGTAAGCCCACCACAGAAGGTCCTGAGAGACTCTGTTCGGAACTTTCAGGTGGTCTGACATTCTGCCTGAAAACTGGGGCCATTGAGTCGTGAGAGCCCATTGGAGGGATATAATTTTCAGGCGAGCCTCTGGCACCAGAAAAATGCAGGATGCCATGAGACCGAGCAACCTCAAAAAATTAAAGGACGGAAGATGCTGGGCACTCTGGAATTTGGTAACCATCTGCAGAATGTGTTGAGCTGTCACCTCGGGTGGCGAGGCTTTTCCTGAGGAAGCATCCAGGACTGCTCCAATGAATTGGAGTCTTTGAGATGGTATCATGTGGGACTTCTTGTAATTGAAGGAGCAGCCCAGTCTGTGGAACGAGTGGCAGGTTACGCTGATATGTTCACGGGCTTGCTCGGGTGAACGTGCCCTGATCAGCCAATCGTCCAGGTAGGGGTGGACGTGAATCCCCCCTCTACTGAGACTCGCTGCTAAGACCGCCATCAACTTGGTGAAAACACTTGGGCAGAGGTCAGCCCGAATGGCAGAACTTGAAACTGATAAGGAGAACCGCAATCCTCAGGTACTTTCTGTGCTTGAGATTGATAGGCACATAAAAATAAAAATCCTGAAGGTCCAACAACACTATCCAGTCTTGGAGTTGGAGAGCCTGAAGGATTTGAGAAAGGGTAACCCATCTTGAAATTGTCCTTCCTCAGGAACTTGTTCAGGTTTCTTAAGTCCAAGATGGGTCTCAATCCTCCATCCTTTTTGGGAATCAAAGTATGGGTAATACCAACCCTTGTTCCTTTCCGCTAGAGGTACATGTTCTATTGCACCTTTCTCTGGCAGAGACAAAATTTCATGCACAAGGAGCAGATTAGAGTTGTTCCCCGGTGGATTATGCCGACGCCTTCTTTGGAAAGGAAGGCAGTAACCTTAGGCTATAGTTTCCAGTGCCCAAGCATCTGAAGTAATGCCCCGCCATTCGTTCAGATGCTAAGTCTCCTTCCCACCAGGGTCTCGTGATTCAAGGCCTCAGAGTGGTTAAGAGGGGGTTGAAGCAGCGTTTCAGGGTAAAGCTGCCACTTCTTGGGTTACCTTAGCACCTCTGCCTCCTCCACCACGAGAGAATCTTCTCTGACCTCTTTGACCGGCTTGTCCTCTTCCTCTTCCAATTGAGGATTAGAAAGGACTTACCCTCCAGGAAGAACAGGCATAGTAGGGGTACTGAGGCAGTCTAATGGCGGTGCTAAGGGATTTAGCCGCCACTTTCAAGGTCTGCAGCTTTTCTAAACTCTCATCTGCCTTGCTGCCAAATAGCCTCGAACCGTCAAAGGGCATGTTGAGCAGCCTAGCTTGCACATCTGGTGATAACCCTGACTTCCTCAACCACGCAAATCTGCGCAACACTGTGCTAGCCGCCATGGATCCGCTGATGCGGTCTGCAGTACCCAAACCTGACTGGAGGCATTCACCCATTGCCTCCTTACCATCCTTATTGATTGCCAGGAAGCCGTCTCTTTCCTCCCCTTCCGGGATGTGGTCAGCCGCCATACCTACCAGTCCCACAGGGTAAACATAAGGCTTGACAAAGTACAAGTCGTATTTGTCGACTTTAATGCCATGCTACCAGCATAAAAATAATGTTGCCCAGGCATCCACTCTCTTATCATCCCTATAAGGAGGTTTGGATGGGTATGCAGACTGCTTGGTAGAGGAAGCAGCCTGAACCACTAAACTTTCTGGTGTTGGGTGTTTAGTCAGATACTCTGGGTCGCTGCTGGATGGTCTGTATTTTACATTCTTATTTACTGCAGCCACAGTCTCTGGTGGCTTCCAATTTTCAGAGACCCTTTTTTGTAATGCTGTGTGGAAAGGTAAACTTGGGTCTTTCTGGAGACCGTGGTCCAAGATGTCTGTTATATCATCTTGTTCAAAAGAAGGAGGAGGCCTGCTCCAGCCTAAAAACTCTATAACCTTACTCATTAGTTTTCTTATATGAGGAGTCAGCATGTTCTGTTGGATCTGGTTTGCCAAACTAACTCAGGAGAGGTATCTAACCCACTGGCTGAGTGAAGGTTGTCATATAAAACCCTTAATCTGGACTCATCAGATATTAGCTCTGCTGGCACATTAGGGGTACCGAATTCTGGCCCAAAAGGTGGTGTGTTATCATCAGAGGGTTGATCTTCCTCATAAATGGCTTTAAATAGTATTTTTTAGGTAAAGGTTTGAAAACCTATTTCTGTACCGCCACTGGCTTTGACAATTTTGGAGTAATCGTCGACAATGACTTCGAAGCCGGGATCGCCTTAGTCAGTGTTAACTTCGATATCGGTGTCAACGGCTCTGACGCCGACAGAGACAGCGAAAGCATAGACATCGTTGACTTTTTGTGCTTCTTCGACTGAACCCCCAATGGGCTAGGTTACTGACTGATCGAAACCCTCAATGTTTTTTTTTTCGGATCAAGCTCTTTCTCGATGCATCACCAGTTTAAGGCTTGGTTTCGAAGATTTTGTCTTCGACTTCCCTTTGTCGTCCTTTTGCAGATCGACAAGGGCACGGCCTTTCTGCTTGTCCTTCGAGGGGGTTGAGGCCGCATTCTCGAAGATCTTAAGCCTTCTGGTACAAAATGCATCCCACTTTGCAGGGGAGTCCGATTTCGTGGAACACCCGATTACCTCAAGCCGAGGAATCACTGAAGGTCGAAGGAAACCTATGGCACCGTTTCCTGGTCTTCTTCGATCGAGAACGCTTTGATTTTTTACATCGAGAGGAATCCCTCGACTCACTCTTTTTTTAACTCTTCGAAGGAGACTTCGAAGACAACCTCCCCACCGCCAATTTACCAGTACGCTTCCTGAGAGCCTTTTCGGTCATCGCCTGACAGGAGCAGCAGTTGGAGGTATGATGCCCGCAACCAAGGCACCACAGACATACGCGGTGGGGGTCGGTGAACGACATTTTCGACCCACAGTCTTGGCACTTCTTGAAGCCCGACTTAGGCATTGATAGTGCTGATTAAGAAGACATTTTCGTAACAAAGATAACTAGATTTCACAGAAGAACCGAAGAGCGCCATAATTCTCTCAAAGCGTTAGTTTGGTAAAACAGAACTGAAGCCAACGGGCGCTGCGGGCTCTACTTATACTGATGATGAAGTTGACAGTCGAACGGAGGCCTCGAGGGACATCGACTCAACGAGAACGGCCCACTGTCGAAAAAAGATTTTTTTTTTTAAAGCAGCTGAAGCTGGAGAGATAATGATCATAAGATGAGGAATACGTGGGAGGACACAATCCATTCGAAATGGCACTTTGAGGATCGAGATTATCCCTTTCTCTCCCTCCATTTTTCCGTTTGTGTTCCCTGCATTAAGCTGTAAACGGTCAACACTTGGTTCTGGCAAACCGGTCAGTTAACTTGGCACTTCCAGATTGTCCCCCTGGTGCACAGAGAGGGAGGTTCCAAAACTATCTGGAGAAGAGGCCTCCACACTTTAAGGTCAGACTTGAGCACATCCCGAGGCCATTACACAACCAAACTCCAATTTAGAACCACACCACCAAAGTAATGAAAACCGCCATTATACAAAATTTGCTTAGCACCACAGGAGAGTTGTATTTCAACTTTTCCTGAACAGCAATCATTTGATCAACTAATTATGATTATGCATATTCCCCTACTGCTACAATCATACACCCTCATAAACCGTACAGTACCTTTCCAGTTGTTTGACAGTTCGTCACTATACTACTCCCACTTCTAACACCCTTTCACCCATCCCCCCCAACAAACTGTGTGGCTACCCCAAGAGGGGCACAATACACCATTAATCAGACAAGCCTAAAAGCTGTAAAACCACCACAATGGTGATGAGCGGAACATAACAGCTTATTAACATAATCTAACATTTGCATACTCTATCTGTTCATGATTTCCCAGTCGACCTTCTTTCTATAGTCTCAATTGGCAAATAAAATATGTTTTTAGTTGCTGTTTCTCCTTTATCTGGTTTTAGTTATTTGCTAAAGTAATAGCTACCACCAATAATGCTTGCTTTTATTAATGAAAAACAACCAAATGCTTCTTGGCAAAGAATGGTTTAGAATGTCATTTAGAATGTTCTGTGTCAACAATGTATGCACAGATTGAAAGCCATGACACTATGAGGATGAAAGTCCTAAACTGTTACTAACAATGAATCCCCAATCTTTTGTCTCCTTTTTCCCCCTCATGGTTAACCAACCTCTTTTTCTCAGTGAGCCTCCATTGCAATATAATTAAATGTATGCAACCCTAGGCGTCCATAAATCTCCCAGGTCACAGTTCCCCAAATAATACTGTGAGTGAGTCACCCTGCTCTCTTCCTTGTGTTAACTCAATAGTTGGTAGCAGCTCTTCTGTGTTTTTAAAAGGCTACATGATGCTACTGCAATTTTCAGATCAGGTTTGTGATTTTGTTCCCTGCAGATCACCCTTAAAATGGCACACTGGGTTTGGATGCCCAGTGACACTCCACAACAAAGCTGTGTTAAACTGGTAAGCATTACTGCTAACACCTGTAGTCCTAAATCTTTTGCAGTGTTCCCAAAGGGAACTGCACAGGTTTCTGCCTAACGCATGCCCAGTGACACTCCACAACAAAGCTGTGTTTAACTGGTAAGCATAGCAACAAGTGTGTAGCATATAAGGGCGTGAGTTTCCAGAGACTTCAGAATAGGAAGTGTACTGGAGAGACCCCCGGCCGGCCCATAGAGTCAGGGTTTGCTCTGCAGTACTTTAAGACAAGATAGCTGCACATTGAGATGGATGGGGGTGCAGGTTTTCTTACTCCAACACCAACCAATAAGGACAACTCAATGGTTTGGCAAAGGGGAGTCTGTTTAATGGCAAGTACAAAAAACAGGGAAACATGGAAATCAACAGTGATGCGATAGCCCTCTCGCTTCAACTCCCAAGAACTTCATACAAACAGTAACATTTATACCCAAAACTCGTCATCATTGACGTGTAACACTCAAAAGTTAACATGAAATTCTATTGGTTGGGAAAAGGTAACTTTACTATAGGTACTATATCTGTATATGGTAACGGAGTGAGGAGATTGGATAAACACTATCAGGTGGGCGTCTAAGCCATTCCTTCTAAGATTACTCTTGTAGACATCACTATGAGTACGACGTCCCATTGGTTCAACTATCTATAGGACCCTAGATTATTTGATCCATTGTGATTGGGTTGGCTTCAACCCCATGCATAAATCTCCACTTTACTTAGCAGTATGCAGAATGGTAAGCCAGGTGCAGGATGCCCCAAGATTCACCCGGCCTCCCTTCCATCAACCATTACTTTAGTAGCTATATGTCAATTAGTTGGCTGTGGTCGGCCTCGAAACTGTATCTTCTTGTCAGAAAAAGTTATATCATCTCTGTCTGGGCGACAGCCAGGCGTAGGTGTGAACCTGTGCCTCTTTCTGCTCGGATGGTCATGTGCTGCTCACACCGTGAATCTGACTAGTCTTCCTTCTATTTGCGCCTTTTATTCTTGTTCAGCTTGGCACCTGCCTGGGCCTCCTTATCTCGGCCTTCCTGAGATAGGCTGTTCTGCTCTTAGGTTTCGATTCCGCGAAGCTACTGTTCGCTCCTTCTCTTGGTCTGACCTTGGCTCCCCAGGCACGAGTTGCTCTTGCTGATTTTCGATTCAGCCATCTCTTCTCGTTTTAGCTGAAATACTAATCCTGTCCTGTTTGACCTCTAGTAACCAGAGTTAATTCTGCTTTTGTGTAATGTGGACTCGCACTTGCATAGTGTGCTTCGTTGAAGTAGATATGTATAGGTGGCGCTTGCCGCGGTCTATCTTCTACTAAGCATAGCAAGCCGCACTGTTTTCCTAGCTTCTTGGTTTCCAAGCACATGTACAAGCGTTAGCTGGTTGAATATCTTCATCCTGTTTATGGCTTAAGTTTCTTTATTTTTCAACATTGTCTTTCCTTCTAAGTTCACGATATGCTTATTCATGGCGTTTCGTCTGTGTGTCATCTTTTGGTTGTCGTTTCTTTCATCTGTGTGTCTGTCCGGGCCCTGGTGACGTCACCATTCGTCTTCAATTAAGGCCTTTTGAGTTTCTTCCGGGACAGTGTTTAAGCAATCTCCATTTCGTTTCATTTGCTGGTAGGGTTTTCTCAATGGATACCTTACTGTCCATGGTTGACTGGTTAGTGGTACTTCAATAGGTATTATTCTTCTGATAGGCACTGGGCAGAGCCCTACTGCGGTTCTCTGCTGGTTTATTTGCTCATCATACGTCACATATCTCGGTGTGAACGTTTCTGGTACTTCAAAATGGGCTGTTGGAGTGCAGGCCTCACTTGGGACCTCCTCTACAGAATTTAGGGCAGTCATGATCAGATTTGGCTGGATGAACTGTCAATCCCTATTATCAGGTTCTTTTTTTGTTCATTTCACTGATGCCTATAAGAATCCCTTTGCCATCCTCCTTCACAAGGGACTGCTGCCTGAACACCAAGCACCTTTCCAGCGGGAATGCATCTTTGACAGCTCTGTTTTTCTCCAACTGGAGGCTTGCCAAGTGGCTTTATCGAACTGAACATCATTGGGCCCACAGGAAAGCAACAGGTTCAGGCAAAGCACATCTGCGACTTGTCCTGACTTGGCCTATTGTTTGACAGCTCCTTTTCACAGTACCTGCAAGCTTTCTTTTTAGTTTTATTCTGCTGATGCAAAGGGTTTCTCCCCATTTTCATATTATGCCATGAGTTGTTTAGAGCATAGCTTTAGGGATCTGATGATGCCATGTGTTGATATGTTACTTATGAAAACATATGATGATGGTTGGGAAAGAAAATCATTTTTTAAATTGTAAAAAGTATTATGGCTATTTTCATTAGGTTTACTTTCTTCATTTTGACTTTTTCATGATATTACATTTAAATTGAATATCTTTTTCAACCAGTACATTTTTACCACTTAGTTTTTACTGCGGTCTATTTTAACATAGAACTGAGACTACATCCATCACAGCAATGCATCAGCTAGCAAAGCACCCACTGCCTGTCATTCCAACAAATTGTCTCACCTAGCTCACGGGATTCGGATTCGAGATGCTGAAGGGGAACATACAATTAAAAGCTTTGATATTAGACTTTTCTCACATACAGATAATAAAGATAGGGAGCAGTACTTCCCCCTCTATTCTAAAAGCATGCCAACCATTTTCCATTTAAGAAGTCCAAAACAGCACAGGTTATACGTCACAGAGACAAGTGAACTCCTAGACATTAGTCTCCTTTCCTCTACACCATTAAGATATTAACGTCAAGATCAGGAGGGGGCCAGAGCATACTATCAGACAACTCAAAAAGAATGTCCCAGGGACATGCATGCTGCACAGACTCTGCTGCATCCGGTACATCACACACCACACTGTCTCCAACTACTGGTCCTTTACGCCTCACTGACGGGGAAAGGAGTACCGTTCAGTAGCTATGTACTTCTAGTATTCAAAAAAGGGGATGGTATGTAGGAGTACCACTTTAAATAAACACCAGTCAAGACGGCAACTGCAAATTTCAGAGCACTGGACAAGCTTTTCTCCATTCGGGAGGCAAGATGAGAAAATATGATAAAAATCAACATATTCTCTAATATAACTGCATTGAACCTTAGTGTTCTACATTTTTTTAAATTAAGTGTGAGAAGTAGAAATCACCCACCTCTCGGAACAATTTCACAGGGGCTGCTGGCATCTTCTCCTCTTCCAGGTAGGATACCCAGTTCCACACTTTCCTCTTTGCAGGTGCAACTGTAAAATCGAAACCCAGTAGTGGAAGACAGAAATGTAGGCTTTACTTGTTAAAGTAAAATGTGTAAACCAAGCAAAAAACTAAATACCACAAACTTCAAAACACACACAAAAAAAACTAACAACTAACCAAAGTGGGTGTGTGCATACTCGCACAAGCACACACAAAGTTCTAAACTATACATCTTTCGAGAGGTGCTGAAATGTTTGCTCCCCCCTCCCCCATACTCCACGACACATTGCCTGTTCAGGAAGCTCTTTCTGGTTTTCCTTTTTCTAACCCTGGTACTCTTCATGGCATCATGAAGAAGGACACAGACAACAGATTCAAATTTCAACTCAAACACTTTTATTAACTTAAATGTCAGGATGGCGTAAGGCCTTACTTGCCCTATGCTAAGGTGGGATTTTCCTAAAGAAAACTAAGGAACACATGAGTCAAGGAGTTCAACTGAAGAATTTGTGTCCAAAAGCTATACTTGCCCATACAACTATGTGTAGGTATGTCAGCAACCAAAAGAAAACAGTGTTTAACCCAAAGTTCTGAGGTTCTTCCAGCTCGCAGCTTCTTTTCGACCCCATTCCCCATGTGTGAAATCGTTTCATAACAAAGTCTCAAAATTGTCTTCCATAGAATAAAAGGGAAATAGTTTGGATCAGAACCTGGGGTTCCATTCCCCAAGATTAAGACAGTTCATAACAGATGTACTGGGGTTCCCTTCCCCAAGTTCAAAATAGTTCACAACAGAAGCTCTGGTGTTCCCTTCCCCAAGATAGTTCCCAATTTCTGTTTTTTTCCCTTCCATTGGTAGATTTGCATTTAATTCAGTATTTAGAAAAGACCATCTGCTTAATTTCTATTCAATTCAATGTTAAAATATGTTTATATGTTTTATAAAGTTCAGCGATAGAGACTTCTTCTTGTTGACACCATTGAAATGTCTATTTCGCTGATTGGAATCTTTCAGAACTGCTCCTTCTCTTTTCTCAAGGTGCATGGTTCCTTTAACACTTTACGTGATTGTTAATTCAATGAACAGTTTCAGACGGAGACTTTCGAGAACGTGTTCCTCTCCTTTCAGACCCACGCGACCACTCTGTTACAATGTATATTTTCACAAGGAACAAATTGCTTACCTGTAACTATTGCTCTCCAGCATGGGTCTGGCATGGATTCACATGCTCATGAATATTCCCTTTCGGCAGGCTGGGAATCCTGCGTAAAAGAAAAAACTGTTTCACTTTCCCTTACAAACTGCAGTTCTCCTTTAAACCAATCACTATCCTCTGGATCATACTGCCCCCATCCAATGACAGTCCTCTCCCTAAGCTCCTCCTCTGGCAGCCATCTTCAGATTTGGTAAGCATGTAAAGTGGCAGTATGACCAAGAAGAGCCGCAGAGGGGATGGAGGGAGGGTTTGCATGTGAATCCATGCCAGACACATGCTGGAGGACAATAATTACAGGAAAGTAACTTGTTCCTTCTCCAGTATGGGGTCTGCCATGGATTCACATGCTCATGAATAATGAATACCTAGCAGGACAACATTACACAACCACGGAGTTGGCAAGGCTCAACAGAAGCAATTAACTCTTACCTCCGGAACAGGATGCGCAGCACTGCCTGGCCGTCTCTGGACTCCTCCCTGGAATCCCTGTCAACGCAGTAGAACTTCGTGAAGGTGTGTGTGGACCTCCACGTAGCAGCCCTGGGGATGTCCAGCAGGGGCACACCAGACCGGAATGCTGTCGTTGCAGCGACCGCTCTGGTGGAGTGGGCTCTCCAACGACCGGGCATCGGTCAGTTTGCCAATCGATAGTATGTGATGCAGCCTGAAAGCCACCTTGAAATGGAAGCCTTGGACAATGCCTTCCCATGGTTCACAAGACCAAAGTTCACAAAAAGTTGGGAAGTATTCCGAAAACTCTTTGTGCGTGTCACAAAAAAACATCATGGCACAAGCAACGTCCAGCAACGTCCAGCAAGTGCAAGGCCCTTTCAGCCGGTAACGAAGGCTTCAGGAAAAAAACAGGTAACACTAAAGGCTTGTTGAGGATGAATTCCGACAGAACCTTTGGCATAAAAGAGGGATAAAAGAGGGATGCGTCTGCAGCACCACCCTTGATTCGTGGAAAGTCAGGATAAGGTCTGGATATCACCTACCCTTCTAGCAGAGGTGACTGCCACAAGGAAAGCCGTTTTCCACGAGAGGAACTTGAGTGGGCTTGATGCATAGGTTCGAAGGGGGCCCCCCCATGAGCCTCATCGGCACGACGTTGAGTTCCCACGCCGTGGCAGGAGCCTTCATCGGCGGGAAATATCCAAACAGTCCTTTGACTAACTCCTTGACAAGTCGGTGAGACCAAAGGGAAGACCTTCCTGGAGACCTGGTGTAGCAGGAGATAGCCACCAGATGTACCTTGATAGGTGTGTGCACCAGTCCGGCCTTGGCCAAGGATAGCAAGTATGGAAGAATCTGAAGGGCAGTGACCCTCAGAGGGGTAATCTTCTGAGACCGGCACCACGCAGCTAAACGCTTCCACTTGTGACCGTAGCACTTCAAAGTCGACAACACCCTGTTTTTGGCGAGGAACCCCCTACAGTCCGCAGGCAACTCCTATCCTCCAAACCCTAGAGCTGCAGGAGCCAAGCCCTCAGAGATTGAGCAATCCTGGGCCGTGGTGAAGGATTGCGCCTCTTTCTCTGGTGTGAAGATCCGGAACCACTGGCAGCTTGACTGGAGGCGACGCTGACAGGCTGAGAAGGTCTGGATAGCAAATCTGCCTCGGTCACAACGGGGCAAAAAGTATCATCCTGCATTGGCACTGTCTGAGTGCGTTGATGACTCGTAGCAGGAGAGGCAACAGAGGAAACGCGTACAGAAACAGGCCTTCTCACAGGAAGGAGAACACGTCCCCCGGGCTCCTCGGTTGGTGGAATTTGCTGGCAAACCTCTGGCATTTGGAGTTTGCCAACATCACAAACAGGTCGATCTGGGGCCAGGCCCACTTGACGAAGATGCAGTTCACTTGGTCCTGCTGAAGTTCCCACTCGTGGCAGGAGCGCCCCCCTGTTTCCTGATTATCCTTGAATATTGTGGTGGTGTTGTCCGGTACAATGAGGAAAAACCTTTTGACAACCTGCTCACTTTCCCTCTAGAGGAACTAAAAGAAGTGCAGTGCTGCTGGAGTGTGCCAAGGGAATGGGCAGTCTCCGTATCCGCTTTGCTGGCCTGTAGGGACTCGTCAACAACCTTCCCAAAAAGGTTATCTCCATCGAAAGGCATGTCCAGTACCTTTGCTTGGACCTCCTGGTGAAAATTTGTGGCCTTCATCCAGCCTTGGTGACGAATGCAGACACTGTTCCCCATCTGCCGGAACCCTGTATCAGCAATGTCCAGCGCCACTGTGATGGCGTGATCCAACAGTACCTCCCCCTCCTGGAAGAAAGCGATTGCCTTCATCCTCTTGTCATCGGGGAGGAACTCCAAAATCGGACCCAGCTTGTACCACAGCTCTCTGTCATACCTGGTTGGGACCGCCAGTACGTTGGCCGCCTTGATGGTGGACGCTGCAGTGTAAATCACCTTTCTTCCCATGGTGTCCGCTGCGACAATATCGTTGTCGTCCGTCATCGTCGTGGTCGGATCTCTCCCCGTGTCTGGGTCTACTGTGGGAGAGGGTTTTCCGACGTGAATGTAGAGGCTGAAACGGGGGCATCGGATGACTCTTCGCTGGTGGCTGAACGGGGGGCCTGGGGGACCATTGTAATCGGGCCCTGTGGCTTCCTCTGCTGGATCTCCGACACCAAGATGTGGAGGGTCAACAGGGTGCCCAGAGACACATCATTTGGCTGATCTGGCGTGATAGCAACACTAGGCCCACGCTGTTGCTGTCATCCTCCTCTTCCACATCCTTGTGGACTGTGTGTAAGGACTCCAGGTCCTCGTCGTCCATGAACAAAACTTCCATGGCCTGGGCCATGGCCTGGGGCTGGTCCTTGCCTGCTCCCCACTTTTTTTTTCCACCCTGAGGGGCTGGAACCGGGCTCAGAGACAGCATCCCCTTCTCTGACACATCAGCAGACTTTGCCAAAGTCACTGGCGGTTTCCCACCTCGGGGGCAGGAACACCTTCTGTGCTGCGGAGGCTACCTTCACAGGGTCAGCCCCCTTCGCCTTTGTAATAGCACCAGCTCTATCGAGGATGAAGACTTATCCTGCGCAGATTGTGCCTTCTTGGGCAGTTCGTCCTTCTCCTCCGTCCGTGGCTTCTCTGGCTTCTCCCGCAGCCTAGCCGGGTTGGACGATTTCCTTTTCAAGTAGGAACTGGATTACCGGCTGGCAACGGTGGCAGATGGTGATGTTGATCGCACCCTGTTCACTGCGGGACCTGGTTGCGCAGCGACCCCAGTGGATCCAGACTTGCGGTTCTTGGCCTTGTCTTGGGCCCCCACGTAGGAGGCGCCCTCAAAGGACTGGGTGAGTCATGACCCTGCTCAGAGCACGGGGCAGAGGCCATGGCGTTCAGCCACGCCGCCAGTCTACTTTACCTATCGTTTGTCGTCTTCATGGAGAACCAGAGGCATATCTCACAATCTCCTTCCTTGTGGTCTGGATGCAGACAGTAGAGGCATTGCAGGTGCTTGTCTTCCACAAACACATTACATAGCCCGCACTTGGTGCAGGAGCTGAAGAGGGATCTTCCTTCCTTCTCATCCGTCATGGTGGGTGGGCGCGAAATAGGTCAGATGGCCTTCTGGAAACTTCGGCGACCTTAAGGGGTGCTGAAATTCACCGACAACGGATCCTCGCTGTTGGCACATGGAGAAAAGAGCATATGGGCCCTTTTGGAACAAAATTAGAAACCTTTTCCGTCGAAAAACATGAAAAAACAGAAGTAGCTCACAGAGCAAACTCAAGGATTCCCAACACTGAAGTGGGTGGTAAAAATCTGAAGATGGCTGGGGGAGGGGACTGCCATAGGATGGGAGCATTATAACACAGAGGACAGTGATTGGTTTAAAGGAGAAATACAGTTTGTAAGTGAAAGTGAAACTGTTTTTTTTATTTTACTGGGGATTCCCAGCCTGAGCATGTGAATCTATGTCAGACCCCATGCTGGAGAAAAGTAGTTTTTTTTCATTCCTTGCTACATCTATTAACTATTTGTTCACTCGATTGCTTTATAGCTTTGTTTGTATAAATATAAAAATTATCTCTGTCGTATCAAGTTCACTGTATAAGTACAGCCTAATTGTTATTTTACTTTGATTCTCCATTTTGCAACATTTAGTTCTCTATTACACCATCACGTACTCCGACGTGTTAGTCCCTTAGATTGTAACCGAAAAGTGGAAACGTCATTTATATTAAGTATTCTTTTAAAATTAGGATGTGTTTTCCATACTGTATACGGATTCCTTAATCCCAATTGATCATATGGGTTATACATCACTCTGTCTTCCCTCTATGTAATTACGTCACGTAACATGCCACAGTATATTTAAACGCTGAGTTCTATGGCACCTATTTTTGAACAGCTGCCTTGTGTATAACACACAACGAAAGTGAATCACTAGGTGAATTTGCAGCATTGTTGCTGGCTAAACAGGTGCTGCAGGCCTTAGCGATTTGAGCATTGATACACTTAGCGATTCAAGCATTGATACATCTTTGCCACATTGAAACTTCTCCAGTAAAGGCTCTAGCGTCATGGGAATCCCTGAATCTACAGATACATGCACCCTGTGCTAATGCTATTCTCATAGTTAGGCCGTGTTTCCATACCATAACACAGCAATACTTAAGCTGTGTGCCCATACCGTATGCATTTGTATTACAGGACAATACTGAGGGGATAAACTTATCCACACTGAGAGAGCCTCTCTGTTTTTTACCATAGAACCTGTACTCTATGGTGAGCGCACAACTTGTATCCAGAGCACTTTATCTCACCTCAAAACATTTTCTGACTTTCTTCTCCCCTACCCCTCCTGTGATTTATGTTGACAAGGCTCCCACAACTCACTACTGGGTCATGATGAAGGCATGATACTCGTCCTACACCAAAATGTCCACTGACGTTAACCTGGCATCCACAACCAATAAGTTGTATAATGGATGTGTTGAAAAACAACTGAACTCTACAGACCTATCCCTAGTAGTACTAACACAGTAACCATGTTGTAAAATGAGAAGAAATTCTTTCTTGGACAGGAATCGGATCTATTGCCTTGTCATTTGACCTACAATCCAGATATGTACTTTATGGATTTGTGGAAGCACTCTCTGTTTGATATATATCACCCCATTTCCTGCCATAGACTACCTAAGTTCGGTTTCAATTGAGTATAGAATACAATAACAGGCACCTATACAACAAAGACCACAACCTATGCCATGCCCACTTAATCCTTGCCACTAAATACAAACACATTGTTTCAGGCATATACCTGTTTTAGTGCTCTAGAGGTCCCAGCATCGGGTATTGATTGTATAACGCATTTCAGGAGGCCTAACAAAACATTACTCACACCTCGCCAAAATATTTGTGCATTCAGAGGGCATATTGCTGTCTATCTGTCCATGCATGGACCCCAAACTCCTTGCACTGTGCATGTGGCCAATGCACCACAGGGTGTCATAAGGACCCAGCAAACCTAAGGCCAATCACTAACTCCCCCTTTCGGCTAAAAATCCTGGCTAAAGCTGCAACACTGTAACTACAGTCGCACTTTGAAACATCAGCAGCCTTCCACCCAAAACAATCTGGGTTTAGAAGTAACCATTGGACAGAAAGTGCCCTGTTCAACTTGCAGATTCAAATGTTAGTTAGACTAGATGAAGGTAGGACATGGCTGCTGATCCTCTTAGACCTGTCAGCAGCATTCGATCTGCTTGATCACTCACGTCTGCTAGAAACACTAGCTAATACAGGAAACTGCTCAAACCACACCATTGAATAGATGCATTCTTTCCTAAATGAAAGAAGCTCCAGAATCTGTTGGGGCACAGCCTGTTCCGACCCAGCCCCCATTAATTGTGGGGTATCTCAGGGGGCATGCATCTGCCCAGCCCTCTTCAACATATACATAAAACCTTTATGTGAGAAACTAGAGGCAAAGGGTCTCCACTTTACCAACTACGCAGATGACTTCCAACTTATAATGGACCTTGTGGTCACTATATGACAGACTCAGCCAATCTCAATGACATCTACTCTTACATTAGGGAACGGATGGTTACGAACTGGATGATTTTTGGAACCAAACAAGCAAGGAGTAAGTTAAGTCAGACATCGGGAGGATAGCTCAGGGGCAACGTGCTTGTCTTGGAAGCAAGACAACACGGAGCAACACAGGTTCGATCCCCGGGTCCACGCTTTGAAACCTCTGGGTATTAAGCACGCTATAAATAACCTATCATATCATATGTTAGTTTTAAACTGGACGACTGCTCCATTCATGTGGTTGAGTGTTAGGGAGAATTCTCAGAAATGTGCCAATTCCTGTCTACCTTAGAGACCCCCAGCTCTTTTGCTGGACTTTAGGACTTTTCATTGTTAACCTGGAGAGAGTGAGACCTTTTTCCCCACTCTCTCATGTATTTTTCTGTGATTTGAGCACTGTGTTTCTTTTGGTTTTGGAGTCTGACGAACTCCATAGGCATCATCTTTTTACACTGTGACACACAGCACCTTCAGTGAAGTGGCACAGGGAAGTCTTTCAGATTTCCCAAAGGTTTAAATACCTTCTATTGATAAAACTACTGTTTCCAAGAGCAGAGAAGTGAAACTGACTTTACTTACATTTTGTAGCTTTCTAGACAGCACACACTATCTTACCATAAGATGTTGGAGGGGTTACTTAGTATCCCCTTTGTCTAGTTTCTCATGTAACATTTTTATGTTACCCTTTCTACAATTAATGGCTGGTAGCAGTGGTTTACTTTTAACTACCGTTGTGTGTTTTTACCACGGGCTGCGTTCGCAGCTGCAGTACAGCACCCATGGGTGCCCATTTTGTCAAAATGACCCGGTCTTCTTTTTTTGCCATTTCTTGCTGGAAAGGTCCTTCTTGAGATTTACTCTGCACGCCAAACAAGGTTTGGTCCCTTTGTTCGCTTTGTCTTTGGCAGGATTCACGAGTGAATCCCGCCTCTGGCTCCAGGGTGTCTTGCAAGGGCAGAAAGTGAGGGAGGCCCCCGAAACTCCCTGTGCTTAATCCCCTTGGTTACAGGAATGCACCCAAAGGCGATTGGCCAGCTGGCTGTCTGGGAAGGACAGCCACCCTGCAGTGTGATTGACAGCTAGGCTGGAATGAATGGGAGAAACCTGCATAAAAGGCAAGACTTTTTGGCTTGGAAGGCAGAGTCGACCACTGGACGAAGGAATCCGAAGAAGAACTTGGAAGAGACGCCTGCTGCAACTCCTGGATCGTTGGTTTGCCCGGTGAAGCCCTTCTACTGTGCTGAAGCTCCGAATTTGCCTCGACTAGAGAAGCCCTGCAAGGACGACTTCTTGCCTTGACTTGGTGGGACCAATCAACTCCAAAGTGAACTCGACTGGACATCCTCTGAAGGCTGGCTGTACTTCCACATCTGCTGGAACCGAAGTGCCAAGGAGAGGAACACCAGATTGGGTGTATCACTTTTAAGTCGGACCCGAGCTCCAGGAAGTTCCTCCGGACTCCCAGGAAGCAGGACTGACCAAGCAAAAGTCACAACAAAGTGCTGGACCCCAGATGCAAGGAAAGTCCAAAGTGGTAGCCGGGAACCACAGTGGTGCTATTTGCTGAGAGGCAAGGAGTTCAAACCGAGAAGTGCCACTGAATTGAAGTTTGCCCTTTGCTTCTCCTGACCGTCCCATTGCAGTGCAAGAATCCCCAGAAGTCCTCCCTCTTGTCCCCACGACTGAGGCCCAGGAACAACAGGATCTGCAGAGCTGCACAGGAGCCAGCTGGAACCATTTCTTCTAACCAAAGGTACTGTAAAACTAAGGGGACTTGCCTCTTGTTGTGTAAACTTACTTGTTCTCAGTTGAGAGTTGTCTTAGTTGCTTCTGTAGAGTGAGTTGCTTGCAACTTCTACCCCTCACAAGCCTTACAGTTTGTGGCCCTACATTGATTCTACTTTTTCTACAAAGCCTTCTAAAACATTATGCAAGACTTTTACTTACCTGCAAGAAGTGCTTCAGCTCACCTAGACTTTTGCCCAATTGACATTGCTGGCCTGGCTCCCTAAATGACTCTTCTTACCTCTGACAGTGTGCTTTACCTTTCCTTCCAGGAAGGGGTTAACTTACTTTGCATTGGGGGTTTAAAGTACTTACCTGCTTCAGAATATGTGCATGATCTCTTGTTTTATTCTAGAACCCTATTTGACACCAATCTCAGTATTGCTTGAAAGGTACCAGTGATATATTAATGTCCACAGTGTCCTAGCTATTTATGTCACCTGAGGGTGTAGAAAGTGTCAGTGTGCCATCCCAAATTGGTACTTGCTGATTTAGAGAAACTAAGAGTGTGTGTTTTGTAGTGTATTTGTGCGTTACTGCTATAGTGCTGCTTCTGAAGAAGGCTTATTAAACTGACTGTTAAAAAAATTAATAATTGTTTAATCAAGGAACCTTGAGTATAACAGTTTAATTGGATACTTGTCACTGTGTATCTGTGTAAAAACCCTACTGCTCACATTGACCTCTCTTGAGAAAAGCCTGGCTTCTCAGCCACACTACCAACCTGTGTAGTACAGACTTATACTTATAACCAAGGTTGGGTTCCTATTGCCAGGATGTCAAGGTTGTTGTAGTGTACCCAAAGGGTACTGCACCAAATCTTGCCTAACATTGATAAAGTAAAAAACCTTGGCACAGTATTAGAGGCATCCCTTAGCTCTGACTATCACTTCAATAATGTTGTTAGAAATGCTCACTCCTATCTCAGAATTCTGTGGCAAATTAACCCGCTTGTATCACAAAAGGAACTATAAAAGTCTGGTCAGAGCCATAATAATGCCCTGGCTGCATTACTGAAACACCCTAATTAGTGGAGCTAGCAAGGAAAAGATCCAGAAGCTACAGATTATTCAGAATGATGCCATCAGGATAATATACAATATCTCTAAGTAAGAACATATTATTAAATACTGGAAAGAGCTGCACTGGCTGCCTGCGGAAAAAAGAATCCAATTTAAAACATTAACCTTGACCGATAAGTGAGTACATGGTAATGCTCCTGACTATCTTAAGCACACTCTGACACGACATAACCCTAACAGGGCCTTGCGATCAGGTTCCGCACACCTTCCTACCAGTCCACATGCTAAATGGGCCAAAGGAAAAGGAAGATCCTTCCCTCTTAGAGCAGCCAGTGCATGGAATAAACTTCCAGTGTCTATGCGCTCTGATGAAAAACCCACGACCTTTCGAAAAAACCTAAAAACGCTACTCTTTGAATAAACCCCCTTGCTCTACCTCCCTCTGTACTGTCTTAAATTGTAATGTACCTGTGTATTTGTGCACGCCAATGCCTGCGGGCTATGGCGAGTTCAAAATAGATAAATGAAATTGTGCACCAATTGAGACTTCCCCACTCACATACAGTCCCACTTTGCACCCAGTGCAGAAAACCCCATTACATGCTCTCCAACACAGATCCCCCACAAACAGGCAGCCATCAAGACTCTTTACACATTGACCACCAAACACACACAAAAGACCTTGTCAAACACACCCACATGCATACCTACCCACAGTAACCTCTTAACCGTTTCAACCTTGCTGTGTTTGCATTTGACCCACCTGCAACGACTAATCAACTTTGCAACCTTGCTGTGCTTTGCATTTGACCTACTTGCAACCACTGATTGACCTTTTCGCAGCCTGTGCTGTGCTTTACATTGTGTAACCTTGGGGTGATACTTGATGTTGCCCTGCCCCATGTGGTGAGGCTTTCCCAAGATTTACACACCCACTCTCATTGCAACCTTGTGCTGTGCTCGATTCAGCACACTGCATTTAATGTACTTTTCTCCTCATCATGTTATCCCCCTTCTCCCCCTCTCCCCTTCATTTTATGTTATAGCACTTGTACAATCTTTCCTAACTGTCTAGAGGACATCCTGGTGTATCACCCACTCCCTCTGTTAATTTGTATGCCCGCTTTCCTTTTCTTCTCATCTCCAGTCACCTTTTCATTTAGGTGACTTGTCGCCACCTAAGATTTCTTAAGCAGGCCCTTGTGTTCTCTAACCACCTCCTACTGTTTCTTTCTCTCCACCATTCTTGTCCCAACAGACTACTAGTTGCACCTGCGTTCATCCCCTATGTACAGTGCTCCATTGCCTACCAGCTAGGCGTTACGCTTTATAAATACGATAGATACATACACTTCCTCTGATTGATCTCTCACCACTTCCTCCTGTTGCTGCTCTGTCTCTCCCTGACTCGTAACTCCTTTCCTCCATTATTCCGATCTCTTCCTCCTATACTCCTAGTTACCAAATAGCTTCCTCTACAGCCACCTTCTCTTCCTCCCAAGCCACCTTCGCTTCCTCCCTTCCAACTACAACTACTCCTACTCTTCAACCTCTGCCAAACCAGTCTCCTCTTCTGCACTCTGCTCGCCTCCAACACTTCAACTCTGCACAGCTGCTCTCTCCAAACTCGGACACACTTCTGTGGACACCCTGACTCTGCCCCTGGAACTACCCTCCATTTGTTCTGCTCAGGTGTGTGTGTTTTGTGAGTGTCCCCAGGGATTGATGTGTTTGAATAAACATGTGTTTTCAACACTTCTTAACCGGTCCCTCATCCGCCTGTCCTGGATACACGGCCGGAGCCTACATGAAAGCTAGCCAACATCTTGGACGCACGAGAACGCTATTGCTGCTGCATTAGCCCCAGGAAATTCTCTGGTCACTGCCTTTTTTTATATTTCGTTCTCCCTGTGTGTGTCTGCAATCCCTTTGGTCTGGTTTCGCTCATGGCCTCTCCATTCACCACACTTTGGTGTGGCTAGCACGATTCTGCCTGCATTTGCAGACTTAACTTTGATTCTGAGAGAATTTGGCCTGACGTGAAGGGCATGCGATGGAGTGAGGGAAAATATAGTAGTGACTACCTTTAGGGAATAAGAGTCTCCTAAAGTGTGGGGTTGCAACTGTTGGCAAGTGCCTACCAAGCAGAGGTAAAAGTGTGGTGCTCCATACGCTACTCCCAGCACCTTCACCACTTATTAGACGGAGCACCAAGCCCCCATGATTACCCCATTCATAACCCAGAGAGTAAGGCATGGCCCATCATTGCAGACTGCATTTGCACATCTAGCTCTTTACCCAGGAACCCACAATGTCAACAAAGATAAACATTTTTAGGAAGATGTTCTGCAAATCCTGTAGTGTGGGCGTATGAAGATGAAACAGTAAAGCATGGTCAGAAAGTACAGCTTACACATATATCAGTGCAAAATAAGGGAATATCCAGATAGTGTACTTCCAGAAAAATATATTCTTTGAATGTCGGTATTGTGAGAAACCAGAAGGTGTCTCACCCAATAGTCCCTAGGGATCTGTCATCCAGGTGGCCAGGACACGGCCATCGCTTTTGGATCCAGTTCCAGGGGGTGAACCAGTACGGGAGGATCACCTAGGTGAGGGTTCTTCAAGGAGTGGGAGTGGGACATTGGATGGTGAGACGCAGTATCCCCTTCCTTTTAACACCTTTACCCCATCCTGCCGGGTAGGATATTTAGGAACTTTACCCCCACATGTCCCTTTTTACAACACAAACACTTTCTCACAGACACCCCGCGATGAGGGAAAACCTACTAACACACAAGCCATATACCCAACGTATCCCAATACGATGGTCGGGTGAGGTCAGGCAATTACTGACCATCATACACACCTGACTTCCATTACACTTCCCCACATGGAAAAAAGGTGGAGCACGAGAGCAGACTCTGAGCGAGGCACAGCACACGAGGAAATGGCAGTTCCAAGATGGCAGTTTAATGAGAGGAGAAAGACAGTGAAACAGAAGGGGGTTGCAAGGAGGGAATTTCCCTTGACCTTTACGGCAAAGAAGTGTTACTTTCACGAAACCACGAGAACCGAAAGTATAAGACCAGGAAACCAGGCTGAAGAATCCTGCATTGTGTGTCGGAGGTACCCGGGGCCCTTCTGCGTTAATAATCAAGGCGGGAAGAATCTCCAGTCACCGTGGTACTGTCCTTGGCTCCAAGAACAAAGCCACTTCAGTGAAAACAACACAGCCGGTGAGTTGGGGAGACCTATACAAGACCGATCTGTGTTGAAGCCAAGTTTGCAAGCAGCAGCATCGTATGGTGAGAGCTGGAACGAACATTGTTAAAACCCATGTATTAAGAGACGCGAATGAAGTTTAACTGCTGATGAGCGATAGAGCTTTAAAGCAAGCTATCACACCTTTGACGTAGTGGTCCGGCACCATGTGGGTGCTCAATCGAAGGTCTCTGTAAGGTATCCAGCTAAGAAGTAATAACAGTAGATACATTTGGTCTGAGCCCAGCAGAGGGAGATCAATTGAAAGGGAACGAAAATATGTGAATCGAAGTAGTCATGCAACGGGTCAAGCAAAGTGCTGTGCACAGTCGAATGTTTTCGATTTCGATGAAATAGAAAACATTTGGAAAAGTACATGAATCTGGTCCGAGCCCGGCAGAGAGAGACCAATTGAAAGCGTTGAGTTAAAGTAGATCTGAGCCCGAATGAGGGGGAACCACGGTCTGAGCCTGAACGAGGGAGACCCAATTGTGAACATTGTGAAAAAAGGGGTCTGAGCCAGAAGGAGGGAGACCAAACTGAATATTGCGGAAATGTGTGAACTGTGAAAATCTGAGAAGGGGAGAAGGAACTTTAATGTTTATTTGTATTTGTATGTTATTTATTTATAGAGCGCACCAGGCCCGAGGGCATCCAGGCGCGTATTTTAGTTACAGCAAGAAATAGTACAGACATAGCATTTCAAATTACAGTTTAAAACCAATTTAAGTTACAGTAACAGATATAGACAAATATACAAAATGTCTTTAGGCCTTAAGTTGATTATATCATCCTACGTTGGTTTTAGAGAGTAGGCTGGTAGCAGCTGAAATTTAGTTTTTGGCTTCACCAAGAGTGCAAACCGATGTACCATATTAGTAGCCATTGGGGTGCTAATGTTATTTTTTGAAGTCCTGCATTTTGGGCCTTTCTTCTGTTTAGGGAAACCACGAGAAGAATTTAAATGGTGTTGTGCAAACGTGGGCTTACTCTACGCCCAACAAGCTACCATCTAAAGTGGTTTAGACTGGTTCAGACTAATAATAATAATAATTTAGCTTTCATATATCGCTATGAAACCTCAAGCATCTGAGCGCTGCCTATTATTACCCACGGTGTGGTGCTCATTTATCGACCTCAGAAGGATGAAAGGCTGAGTTTGGCCCTGCCAGGTTTCAAACCAGCGTCAGCAAGCTCTGCACAGATGTTAAAGCGCTCTACTCACTGTGCTATAGGACCGGCATCCTATCCGGGTCAATACACATACTTTGTGGGTGGACCCAAGTGTTTGGCATTTTTTAGTGCATGTATGAACGGGTGGCAACTAAAACCCTTGTATGAGTGGCCATGTATGTGATTGGAGAACTGGCTTATGCCAGCCTATGAGTGCTTTGATATATTTAGGTGAAACCCTATCTCTGTTACCATTTTATCACTGTTGCCCTGAAACACCACAGTGGTTGTGCATCTTGGGGTAGGAAGCTGCCATTGTGCGAAAGGGTTGTAGGACACTAGTTCTGGGCCGTCCTTGGTAGCCTACACCACTGTTTCCTCCTTGAGATTGATTGTTTCCTGCTGGATTGCTGCTCCATTTTGAACTTCGGGCCATCGGGATCCGCCTTGTTCGGTTCTTATCTGGAGCCATCTTCACCTTTATTTTCACTCCTGGCTAGTGGGTCTGGCTCCTGTGAAGGCTGTTTGTTCTTTTTTTAGGACCTCTGTATTGTCATTGGTCTGGGATTCAAGTGTCTGGGTGACTGGATCCGGTAAACTTGCATTGCAAGAGAAGACCTTTTACTCTCCAGTTGTTTCGCCATTTCTGAGCAGGCTTTTCTGGAACTGCCACAGTGATCTACCACTTGACGCTGAGTTGGTGGATTATAAAACATACTAAAACTCAGGGGGCTTCCGATGGTCCATGTTAGAAGGTTGCTGTAGGTCCCATTTAGGCACATTTTACCATTCACTTGCATAGGCCCAAATTCTGCTGTGCGTCCATCTCTCCTGTGGCTCCTGGAACTCTTCTTGGAAGTCTCTACTAGCATCCCCTGGGGTAGGTTGCAGTCTTATCCGCACCAGTGTGGAAGAACAAACATACATGCCTTTTTCCCATAACTCCAGGAATACCTACAGGCTTTGTCCCATCGATACCTATAGGAAACATTTGAAACTACCTGAAACTCCTTAAAATTGACTTTGAAGGTACTTAACTGCACTGGGATATGTGCCCTCTTTGGCCAAGGAAGTTGTAGGACAAAGATTGCAATTGTAGCATGTACCACTAATTGTTCATGCATTTCTAAGTCTTACCTTACACTCCTGTCAATGGAAATGTCTTGCTACTATGTTACATGTGTGTACCTTTGTATTTCTAGGAGTGCAATGCGACTTTATGTGTCTGGTACCATCAGTCTAATTGTATTGTGACTTTTGGTTGCCATAGGGCTTGGATTCTAAAGTATTCAACTCTATTGGTCCCTCTATGTGCTAAATTTAGTGTATGTTGTGCATTTGCATCATGTATGTTTCTATGTACTAGAGGTTCAGGAATGACTGTGACCGTGCTCTGTGTTGGCATATTGGCTCCTGAACATGACTCCTCTATTCATGTATATTTGTATTGTCTAGTGTTCCCTTGTCTTCCCACCCTTTAGCCCAGTATTGTTGCTACCAACAGGTAGTCAACAACACATTTAATTATGGAGTGGGCTGAGTCTTAGTTCACCATTACTGGTTTAGACATAAACTGTGTTATCACTATGAGTTATGTTTATTAAAAAGCATACATGTTATCTAATAGAGATTCAATGTGTGATTTTTAACATAGTACATATTATTTCAGTATATCAGTGTAATGTATTCTTTACTACCAGCTTTCCTCTCTCCCGTGGGTTAAGTCTGCTCTGCCTTAGCTACTACGATTGAGAGGTCTGCTCTTTCCTTTTGTTTGGAACCCTGTTTCACTTTAGGATAAATAGTTTCAATCCCTTACAAGAAGTCTGTGGCATAATCGCCCTAACAAACCCAGGATTTTCCCAAAAGCAAGGGTGCCATCCAGCTTCTTTCTGCCAGGGAACTGGCTCAGTTCACCAACTAGAAGTTTCCAAGATAGTGTATCATAGTTTGGTGCCACTACCATGTGGAGCCAACTAACAGGGCAATGAAACTTGCCAAGTCCCGCTCCTCCCTCACACACACTTTGAGAAGAGTAAGGTAACTCAGGGGGCAAATAACACAGAGTTGCATTGCAAGCAAGGCCTTAAACTCACTAGAGACAAAAGCTCAGTGAACCAGTTTAGAAAAGCAAAACATTTAGGCGGCTCACATGAGCAACATCTTTCACAAAAGTGAGTCCATTAGCAACACTTACCATGATGGTCATATTCAAATGCCCCAGCGCACAGGCATCAACACACCAACAACCAAACAACTGATTTCCTCAGTCCTGTTTACCAGGAATACTAAATAAAGGAAATAAGCCACATTCCACAATTTCACAGAAGACTGGGGATCCATCAACTAGTTTACAGAGGATCCTTGCGGGAAAAAATTATCATTAAATCAAGCTGCCTTAAACACACCTGTTTTCATTTGCTTTGTCGTTTTCCGTCCTCTCAGGATGTTTGTTCTGCTCTTCTCCTAGGGAAATAAGACAATTTCCTTTAACATAGCCAACACCCAGAAAATGTAATCCTCAAATCTGTATTTCCTTATGAACCATTATTAATCTTGGAGGTTACTCATTCTCTAGAAGGCTGGTCTCGAATTTCAAACATACCACAAGGGGCGAAATGAGAGTGAGGTTGTGAAAAAAGCACACAAACAAAATCACTGCTAGTTCAGGACAATTCCAAAACGTTAACCTTTTCTATATTTCTGTTCATTCTCTCTGTCACTTTGATATAATCCAGTCAAGGAACTAGAAGTAGATCTCTATGTACTCTTACTCTTGGGAATAAACTCCAACTGAAAACATGCCAGTCTGTGCTTGAAGAAAGCACATTTAATCTTCATTTGCATTTGCTTACTTTATTTCAGTATTTCTATATCACTGCATGCTGCTGCTCTGTCCATTTCACAGCATTGCTCCAGAAAATATAACAAAAGAAACATAAAACAACATTTTGTACATTTCAAATCCATTATGGCTGATAGGTTAACGAGGGGCCAGGATAGTCCAACACACATTTAGATGAAGGGTTAAGCTTCGAATGTCTTCTCAAATTGTTGAGGACTTTGTATACCCTTTACTGACTTCATGTCCGATGAACAATGTTGCAGTAGTTCAGGCATCTGTTTACAAGGACAATTTTCACAGAAGGCCAGATTGACAGCTGTGATTGTACCAACTTTTTTTAAAAATTCATAACATTTAACTCTTAATGCCGATTATGTTAGTACTTGTGAACAAGGCTCCACAGACACAGACAGACTCTTTTTGGAAGGCACCTGAAACTTTACCCTGCCAACTATGAAGAACCACAAAAGATCTTTCAAGGGAAAGAGGATACAAGATGTAGAATGGAAAAGGAACGTCACATGAGAAAACTGCCAGATTTAGAATGTCTCAAAGTGCTATGGTTACATCCAAGTATGTGAAGTAAAGAAGAATACACTTTAACATCTGTGTCCTATAGGGATTAGATGTGCTTGGCACAGTGCCACGACCCACCTGTACCAGGCATACATGTTTATTCTATAATACAGCTTATGATCTGGTACTTGTCTCCAAATGAAAATCAAACTGGTTTGCACTTTTTCTACAGAGGTTGAAGAATATTTGCTTCTTGTAAACTCTGTCAGAGCGATGTGGCAGAATTTGAGAGGGATCCAGAGGCAGAGAGCACCGCATTTCGAAATTGTGAAGATGCTTAATAACACAATGTGAAACAAAGAGAAAAGGGGATCAATGCAAGATAGATATTTAGGAGTGGTAGTCTGAAAACAGAGTGTGAAAATACATACGAAAAGAACCAAGTGACTTGAATGAGGGTAGTAGGGGTGTGTTTATGATGGGTGGTGTGGTGTGTGTGTGTGCGCATGTCAGCCTTTGATGCCTCAGCACTTAAAGGGGAGTGTGGACAAAGTCTGCAACCAGGAACAGCATGCCACACAGCAGGAATACTGTTGGAATCCTCACAATTTGAGTGAAATACATCTGAACTTGGCTCTGGTAACAGGATTTCCAAGTTGCTTACAAATATGGACAATTCCAATCAATAAAAGGAATCCAGTTTGGCTTTGATATTGCATACAATGACAAAACATTTGATTCCTGAACCTGTGCTCGGGAGCATTGATATGTTTCAGATTACGCATGACTGCAGATCACAAGATAAATCGTGATATTCATCTGTGAGGAGAGCGGAATCTGTGCTGCTCCACGGACACAACCGATTTCACGTCATGATTGCTGAATGATTTATGCATACTAATTTTGGGAAGGGGGCAGCCCCATCCTACCCCCTAAGCGCTTTAGACTGAGGCGAGATGCATTCAAAGCACTATGATGGGCCAGGGGGGACGGTGAAAGGCCCACCACCCAATACAAAGGACCCCACTTCAATATAATCAAATATAATGTAGCGCAAGGCGCAGCAATATTGCAGTTTTGCGTAGATAGTAGTAATCATAGGTAGAAGGTAAGGCCTGTGCAGCGAATTCAGCATTGCATGCACTAGGCTCAAATTGCGAGACGAGGGAAATCTCCAGCCATCCCCGAGGTCCCATGAGGACAGCCCATACCCCACACCACCACAACACCTATTCATTGTTCCAACAGTGTTGCAAAGATTTATTTTTTACTCAAGAGGAATGTGCCCTACAAGTCCGTGATCACAGACTGGTGCCTGGTGTACATTTTATCTCACACTGGCCAAAGCATGGCCCGGCCCATCCCCATGTGACCACAGGTTATAGCCCATATAACTGACTAAATCTTAAGATCCCTGAATTCATGGCACCAGGTGCCCTCTGACCACCAACCCCAACCCCAAGTAACAAAGCCTGAAATGTTCAAAGAGGACGGACAGGGCGCATTGTTGAGCGACAATCCTATGATTTGAATTGCAAGCTGATGGGAGGGATACATTATAGTTGAATGTGAGGGTGGAGACCTTAGAGCTGGATGCTGTGTGTGGGATATATTGACCCACTCAGCTGTGCTTTACCCATCACTTTGCTGCCTTGGTGCAAGAAACAGCAAAAAGGCTGCGCTTGCTCCTGTGCATGCCAAGATCTCCAAATTGCGTTTTTACAACAACCATAAAAAACGGCTGTAGCACCCTGCCACACATATTTCAGGGGGGTGGAACAGAGTACACACTGCAGAAATGTGCCAGTGTGCTCTGCAACATTTAACATGGAATTAAGTAAATAGGCAGCATTGCCTTGCTGAAAACCCCAATATTCCTGAAACCTTTTTTTTCACCCTTTAAAAATGCTGTTTTGAGGCTAAATCCATCCATTTACTTTGAAACTGCTGTAATTGAAAAGGTCCTGCCATGTCCAGGAGAAGTCATTGTGCATTAGCGAAATGAGCCTAGTTCCTGAATGACAGGCCCAGTCATTTTAGCTTGGAAAGAAATCAACAAGGATCTTTATTTTATTTGCACGGGAAAACCTGCTCATTTCTCCACAATGTATCAAACACCAGCTGTCTTCAAAAGAACTTAAACTATCTGAGCTTGGTCAGTTTCATGCATCAGTGTTCAGATAAAACTCATGCTTCAAAGAAAAATTACTTTAGCTGCAAAGAGATTGTGGAAATCTGAGTGAGCTGCCCAAAACCGAATTAAAGAAAGAAATGTCAGCTTGCACCACGTGTGAAAATAGGCTGCTTACAAAATAAGGAAAAACGAATGCCTGTATTTTAAAACAGTACATTGGTAAATAAACGTTTTTAGAATAATAAAGGGGTTAAACTAATGGGGAGAATATATCACATGTGTTATTTGATGTAACCGGCTTATTTATTTCTGGATTTAAGATCAAAAGTGAAAGATGTTAAACCCAGGGTGGCTTGAGTTACAAAGTTGAAAAACAGGTTTTCTGCCAAAAGGACCATCAGAAAAACTCACAGCAGATACTGGCAACCCCCTGATAATTACGGGGTTTAACAGACTTTTGGCTCTGCTGGGACCCAAACAATGGAGCTCTCAGGAACGGAAGCCGGAGGTGTGAGAGATCATATAACTTCTATCAGACTGAGGCAACCCCCCAATCGTGCTTGAAAGGAGATTCCAGTTGGTGTCAGCAGGAAAGAAAAACAAAAGACAGTGACTCCCATTTGTTCTAGAGACTATTTTATAAAGAACTTTCAAAAGACTTATATCTCAGTTGCCAAAATTGGTAAGAATGTGGAATTTTTACAGTGTTAAAGTGAAAGTGGGGGCTGTATTTTGAAACTTGGTAGAATGTATTGACACACTCTGGACAGAAACAGTGATATATGTTGAATTACAAGAAAAGTATCAATATTGCAGACCTACATTTATGTACATACATTCCTCATGACAATCCCCACCCATGTCTAAAGTTGCAGAATTTTGAGTAATATGAATCCCCTTGGAAAGCGCGAAAAACTATCAGAGGAGTGAAACCAAGCCTCACAGAGTGGGGGTTTGGATTGAAATATGAGGAAAAAAATATGTAACCTGTATATCTGATTTACTGAAAGGTTGTAATTGTGTAAATATGTGTTTGTGGCAAAAGAACAACTTACTTCTTACCTTGTAACGTTCTTTCGATGGGATGTTCCTCCGACGTATTCCTTATCTTTGATAATTTGTCTCCAGCTTGCTGGCCTCGGAAATTTTATCTCTGTAGAGGTCGCTGCGCGTCAATGTCCGCCGAGTCGATGTCCCTCGACAGCCACCGTATCGGCGCCGACGTCACCATGCCCATAAATAGCCACGTGCGGCGACCGTTGCTCAGTTCCGTTTTGTAGCATAAGATAAGTCATGTCTGAATTGGTTATTGACCTTGAAGGAGCGTAAACTGCAACCACAAGAGAAGTATTACTGCGGGATGGATGGGAGGGGCGATAAGGAATATGTCGGAGGAACATCCTGTCGAAAGAACGTTACAAGGTAAGTAGTAACTTGTTCTTCAAGGGATTGAGTCCTCCGACGTATTCCTTATCTTTGATAGACTCCCATAGCAGTGGCATGTAATTGGAGGTGGGAGTAATAATGTCATGTATCCCTTTTAGGAATGAACAGAATGTAATACGGCTTTGCCAAATCTGGTCTCTTGACTAGTGGAGGAATCCAGGTTATAAAATCTTGTGAATGTATGTGCGGACGACCATGTGGCAGCCGTACATATGTCTCGGACCGGTACCCCTCTTTGGAGGGCCGAAGAGGCTGCAATACCCCTGGTTGAATGAGCCCTAAGATTCTGGGGTGGCTCTTTCCCTGCCAGTTTGTAACATTCCAGAATGGCCAAAATAATCCACCTGGAAATGGTCCATTTTGTTATGGGTAGTCCCAACTTGTGACCTGAGTATCCTACAAACAGTTGGTCTGCTTGCCTAATCCTAGGCAGTCTGCTGATGTAAAATCTTAGAGCTCGCCTTGGGTCCAGCCTATGTAGCCTTTCTTCCTCGTTCCCCGAAGGGGGAGGAGGGTAGAACGAAGGTAAGGTCATTTTCTGAGTGATGTGAAATTCAGAAACCACCTTTGGGAGGAAATTAGGCTTCATCTGTAGGACAACTTTGTCCTTATGGAAAATTGTATGGGGGGTTTTACAAGATAGAGCTTGTAATTCGCTCACCCTCCTAGCAGATGTTAGTGCTACTAATAGGACAGTTTTAAAAGTGAGAAATCTCAGCGAACAAGAGTGGAGTGGTTCGAAGGGAGTACCCATTAGGAAATTTAAGACTAAATTTAAGTCCCATAAGGGAACTTGGAATGGTCTTGGAGGATAAACATTAGTTAAACCCTTGAGAAATTGTATTACATGGGGTAGTTTGAAATACGATGGTTCCTCCGCAGTGCGCTTGAAGATTGATAGCGCTGGAGATAGCCTTTTACAGTGCCAACTTGAAGGCCTAAGTTTGCCAAGTAGAGTAGAAATGATAACACCGTTGGTGTACCACATGAAAAAGGGTCGATATTCTCTTCTCTACACCAGCTACAAAATTTGTTCCAATGGCAGTGGTATAAAGACTTTTTTGCTGGCCTTCTGGCCGAAAGCAACACCTCCATGACGTCATCAGGGAGGTCCCAATCCTTGTACCTCAACCTTTCAGAAGCCAAGCGTGAAGGTTGAGGTTTCTTATGTCTGGATGGAGAACCTGACCTCCCTTCTGCGAGAGAAGATTCTCTTTGAGTGGAAGATGGATTGGAGGGCAGATGGACATATCTAGAATGTCCGGGTACCACGTTCTCCTGGCCCAATCCGGGGCAATTAGGATCATGGTTTTCCAGAATCTTCTCAACCTCCTGATCATTTGAGGAATAACGGGGACTGGTGGGAACGCGTAAATGAGTGAGAATTCCCAGTCCACTACGAACGCGTCCCCTAGAGCTCCTCTCGGGGGGAAATTCCCTTCATCAGAACAGATCGTACTTCCTGTTGGTGCTGGTGGCGAACAGATCCACCTGAGGGGTTCCCCAAAGGGCGAAGATCTCTTGAAGGACTTCCTGAGCTAGAGCGTCCGCTGTCAAGTTCTTCTCTCCGGGTAGGTGGACTGCCGATAGAGAGATTCCTTCTTGGATTGCCCAAAACCAGAGCTGCATTGCCTCTCTGCTCAGTGGCAGTGGCCCTACGCCTTATCTTTTGTTGAGGTAGTGCATGGCCACCGTGTTGTCCGTCATTATCAGGACATTTCTCCCCTGTACCGATGGCAGGAAAGCTTTCAGCGCTAGTCTGATCGCTCTCAGCTCTAATAGGTTGATGTGTAGTCTGGACTCCGATGGAGACCAACGACCGCTGATGGTCAAGTCGTTGGCATGGGCTCTGCACCCCGTGAGTGAGGCGTCTGTGACTACAGTTATCTCCGGCCATGGTTGCCCAAACAGTTCTCCTTTCAAGATGTTCTCTGGATAGGCCCACCATTGAAGGTCGTGGGCTACCTTGTCCGGAATCCGGAGATCTGTCATTCTTCCTGAGTATTGTGACCACTGGGTTCTTTGTGCCCACTGGAGAGATCTCATTCTGAGGCGAGCCTCTGGCACAAGGAAGATGCAGGATGCCATGAGGCCTAGCAATCTCAAAAATTCGAAGACTGGGAGATGTTGGGCATTTTGAAACTTGTTGACCATCTGCAGAATATCTTGAGCCCTCACCTCTGGTGGCAACGCTTTTCCCAGGGAAGTGTCCAGGACCGCTCCGATGAACTGGAGTCTCTGTGATAGTATCATCTGTGACTTCTTTAAATTGAGGGAGAAGCCCAGTTTGTGAAGGAAGTGGCAGACATAATCTAGCTGGATCTGAGCCTGTTCCAAAGATACAGCTCTGATCAGACAATCGTCCAGGTAGGGGTAGACGTGGATCCCTTCCCGCTTTAGACTTGCAGCCACTACGGACATTAGCTTGGTGAAGACCCTCGTACCGGCGGTCAGCCCAAATGGCAGAACTCGAAATTGATAATGAGAGCCGCCAATTGCGAACCTCAGGTATCTCCTGTGTTTGAAATGGATTGGCACATGGAAATAAGCATCCTGGAGGTCCAGAGATACCAGCCAGTCCTGGATCTGGAGGGCCTGAAGGATCTGAAAGAGAGTTACAATCTTGAACTTGTCCTTCCTGAGGAACTTGTTCAATTCTCCTAAGTCCAAGATGGGTCTCAGTCCTCTGTCCTTCTTCGGTATGAGAAAGTAGGGGGGAGTACCAGCCCATGTTCCTCTCCGCTACAGGTACCGGTTCTATGGCACCTTTCTCTAGCAGGTCTACAATTTCCTGCAAGAGGAGCGGATCTGGAACTTTTAGAGAGCTGTGCCCCGGTGGATGACTGAGGGATGTTTAGAAAGGGTAGGCAGTAACCCTGGGCCACTGTCTCCAATGCCCAAGCATCTGACGTAATAGCCTGCCATTCTGTCAGATGGTGAGTTAACCTGCCCCCTACAGATGTTTTGTGTGGAAAGACCTCAGCGTGGTTTGGGGGCGGCTGATGCAGATGCTGAGGGTAAAGAGGCACCTGCTGCTGCTGCGGCCTTAGTACTTTTGACCCGTCCACCTCGGGTGGATCTCCTTTGGCCTCTTTGAGCTGGCTGTCCTCTGCCTTTCCCGAATGCGGAATAATAGCGAAAGGACTTTCCTCTCCCAGAGGTTCCTGAGGGGCGAAAAGAAGTTTGGCGGATAGCAGCTCCTAAAGATTTTGCTGCTGCTTTAGATGTTTGCAACTTTTCCAGACTGTCATCAGCCTTTTTACCGAATAAAGAAGAGCCGTCAAAGGGCATATTCAAAAGTCTGGCCTGTACATCTGGAGCAAAACCAGACTTTCGCAACCAGACAT
Source organism: Ambystoma mexicanum (assembly GCF_040938575.1). Lineage (NCBI taxonomy): Eukaryota > Metazoa > Chordata > Amphibia > Caudata > Ambystomatidae > Ambystoma > Ambystoma mexicanum. The sequence goes on from NC_090934.1 coordinate 265,689,846, forward strand.
GCCTGCGGATTGTAGTACTTGCCGCCATGGCCCTGCTGATACTGTCAGCGGAATCAATGCCAGTTTGAAGAGATTCGCACCTGGCATCTTTGCGATCTTTAATGATGTTAAGGAAGGTTTCCCTTTCCACTCCTTCCGGTATGCAGTCAGCCACTGATGAAGCACACTCCCACAGTGTGTGACTGAACCTGGCGAGCGTACAAGTGGCGTTGATGGACTTCAACGCCATACTACAAGCAGAAAAGACTTTTTGCCATAGAATCGTACCTTTTGTCATCTCTATCCTGTGGGACAGTAGGATAAGCGGATCTGCTGCTTGATGAAGTTGCCGCTTGAACCACCAGGCTCTCTGGAGTCGGTGTTTTGATAAGTATTCAGGGTCAGCCGCAGCTACCCTATACTTGGCTGACAATCTTTTATTGACTGCAGGGATAACCTCAGGAGTTTCCCTATTTGATGAAATCTTCCTTTGTAAGGCTGTATGGAAAGGGACCACAGGATCCTCTTGTGGACCTTTGTCTAGTATGTCTGTAAGGTCATCCTGTTGAAAAACAGGTGAAGGCGCAGACCAACCCATGAATTCAATAATTCTTGCCATCAGGATTCTATAGGGGGTTTCGGCATGTTCCCCTGGTCTGGTTTGACAAATTCCACTTCTGGGGAAGTGTCCAGCCCACTTGCCTCATGTAATGATTCCTGTAGGTCTTTCAACCTTCTTTCCTCAGAGGTAAAATCCTCTGAAACAAGTTAGAATCCTCCACTTCTTCATAGATTGAAGATAATCTGGGGTACTCTGACCTCGGAAATGGTGTAAAACCCATTTCTAAAGCAGAAGAACTAGTTACTCTTACCTTGTAACGTTCTTTCGATGGGATGTTCCTCCGACGTATTCCTTATCTTAGATATATATCCTTCCAGCTCTGCTGGCCTCGGAAAATTTTTTCAGTAGAGGGCGCTGCGCGTCGACGTCCCTCGAGTCGATGTCCCTCGACAGCCGCCGTATTGACGCTCGACGTCATCCTGCCTATAAAGGCCGCGCGCAGCGTCCGTTGCTCAGTTCCGTTTTGTAGTCCCCAGTAATGTTTTTGGATTAGACTAATCACCTTGAAGGAGCATAGGCTGCAAACCCACAGGAAGTTATACTGCGGGGATGGATGGGAGGGTCGATAAGGAATACGTCGGAGGAACATCCCATCGAAAGAACGTTACAAGGTAAGAGTAACTAGTTCTTCGAAGGGATTGTGTCCTCCGACGTATTCCTTATCTTAGATAGACTCCCATAGCAGTGGTATTGTGACTGGAGGCGGGAGTAATAAAAGTTATGTTACCCTTCCAGAATGGACAGAGTGTAACACAGCCTTGCCGAATCTAGTTTCTTGACTAGAGGAGGAATCCAGGCTATAGAATTTGGTAAATGTATGTGCGGACGACCATGTGGCAGCCGCACATATATCTCGAATTGGCACCCCTCTTTGAAGGGCTGAGGATGTTGCGATACCCCTGGTAGAATGAGCCCTTAGATTTTGAGGAGGCTCCTTTCCTGCCAATTTGTAGCACTCCAGAATGGCTAAAATAATCCATCTGGAGATGGTTTGTTTTGTTATTGGAAAGCCCAACTTATGTCCTGCATAACCTACAAAGAGTTGGTCTGCTTGTCTGATCTTAGCCAATCTGCTGATATAGAAGCTCAAGGCTCGCTTAGGGTCCAGCCTGTGCAGTCTCTCTTCCTCCTTCCCCGGATGAGGAGGAGGGTAGAAAGAAGGTAATATAATCTTCTGAGTGATGTGAAACTCCGAGACTACCTTCGGGAGGAAGTTAGGCTTCACCTGAAGAACAACTTTGTCCTTGTAAAAGATTGTATGTGGAGGTTTACACGATAAGGCTTGCAACTCGCTAACCCTTCTAGCAGATGTCAATGCTATTAGCAAAACAGTTTTGAGGGTGAGAAGCTTCAATGAACAAGAGTGTAGTGGTTCAAAAGGGGCACCCTTTAGGAAGTTTAAAATTAGGTTTAAATCCCATAAGGGAACTTGAAAAGGTTTCGGGGGATAAACATTAGTTAATCCTTTTAGGTATTGTATTACCAATGGAATTTTGAAGTATGAAGGCTCCTCTGCAGTGCGCTTAAAGATTGATAGCGCTGCGAGATAGCCCTTAATTGTGCCAACCTGTAGGCCTGAATTAGCCAGGTAAAGTAAGAATGACAACACCATAGGTGTACCACAAGAAAAGGGTTCAATATTCTTTTCTCTGCACCAGCTGCAAAATTTGTTCCAACGGCAGCGGTATAGAGTTTTAGTTGCCGGCCTTCTGGCCGAAAGCAACACCTCCATAACATCATCCGGAAGGTCCCAATCCTTGTACCTCAACCTTTCAGACACCAAGCGTGAAGGTTGAGGGTCTTGATGGCTGGATGGAGAACCTGACCTTCCTTCTGCGAGAGAAGATCCTCTCTGTATGGCAGTCGAATTGGAGGGCAGATGGACATGTCTAGAAGGTCCGGGTACCACGTTCTCCTGGCCCAATCCGGGGCAATTAGGATCATGGTCTTCCGAAACCTTCTCAACCTCCTGATCATTTGAGGAATGACAGGGACCGGAGGGAACGCGTACAGAAGTGGGAACTCCCAGTCCACTACGAACGCATCTCCTAGAGCTCCTCTCGGGGGAAATTCCCTTGAGCAAAATCTGTCGCACTTCCTGTTGATACTGGTGGCGAACAGATCCACTTGAGGGGTTCCCCAAAGGGCGAAGATCTCTTGAAGGACTTCCTGAGCTATCTCCCACTCGTGAGAGACTGTGCTCTGCCTGCTCAGAGCGTCCGCTGTCAAGTTCTTCTCTCCGGCTAGGTGAATTGCCGATAGAGAGATTCCTTCCTGAATTGCCCAAAACCAGAGCTGCATCGCCTCTCTGCACAGTGGTAGTGAGCCTACGCCTCCTCTTTTGTTGAGGTAGTGCATGGCCACTGTATTGTCCGTCATTATTAGGACGTTTCTTCCCCGTACAGACGGCAGAAAAGCCTTCAGCGCTAGTCTGATGGCTCTCAGCTCCAACAGGTTGATATGTAGTCTGGACTCCGATGGAGACCAACGACCGCTGATGGTCAAGTCGTTGGCGTGAGCTCCCCACCCCGTGAGTGAGGCATCCGTGACTACTGTTATCTCCGGCCATGGTTGCCAAAACATTTCTCCTTTCAGGATGTTCTCCCGACAGGCCCACCACTGAAGGTCTCGGGCTACTTTGACCGGGATCCGAAGGAGATCTGTCATCCTTCCTGAGAACTGTGACCACTGAGTTCTCAGTGCCCACTGGAGGGATCTCATTCTCAGGCGAGCCTCCGGCACGAGGAATATGCAGGATGCCATGAGGCCTAGCAACCTCAGAAAGTCGTAGGCTGGGAGATATTGGGCATTCTGAAATCTGATGACCATCTGCAGAATATCTCGAGCCCTCACCTCTGGTGGCAAGGCTTTTCCCAGGGAAGTGTCCAGGACTGCTCCAATGAATTGGAGTCTCTGTGATGGTATCATCTGTGACTTCTTTAAATTGAGGGAGAAGCCCAGCTTGTGAAGGAAGTGGCAAACATAATCTAGTTGTCTCTGAGCCTGTTCCGAAGATACAGCTCTGATCAACCAATCGTCTAGGTAAGGGTAGACATGAATCCCTTCCCTCCTTAGACTTGCAGCCACAACCGACATTAGCTTGGTAAAGACCCTCGGGGCGGAGGTTAGCCCAAATGGTAGAACTCGAAATTGATAATGAGAGCTGCCAATTGCGAACCTCAGGTATCTCCTGTGCCTGGGATGGATCGGCACATGGAAATAAGCGTCCTGGAGGTCTAGAGATACCAACCAGTCCTGAAGCTGGAGGGCCTGAAGGATCTGAGAGAGAGTCACCATCTTGAACTTGTCCTTTCGGAGGAATTTGTTCAATTCCCGTAAGTCTAAGATGGGTCTCAGTCCTCCGTCCTTCTTCGGTATTATGAAGTAGGGGGAGTACCAACCCTTGTTCCTTTCCGCTACAGGTACCAGTTCTATGGCACCTTTCTCTAGCAGGTCTAAAACCTCCTGCAAGAGGAGCGGATCTGGAAGCTTCAAAGGGTTGTTCCCCGGTGGATGACTCTGAGGGATATGTAGGAAGGGCAGGCAGTAACCTTGGGCCACTGTCTCCAGAGCCCAAGCATCTGACGTAATAGCCTGCCATTCCGTCAGATGGTGAGTTAACCTGCCCCCTACTGGTGTTCTGTGAGGGGAGACCTCAGAGTGGTTTTGAAGCGGCTGATGCAGTTGCCGAAGGTAAAGTGGCTCCTGCTCCTGCGGGTGCGGCTTTCTTTCCCCTACCCCGTCCACCACGGGTAAATCTTCCTTGGCCTCTTTGAGCCGGTCGTCCCCTGCCCCTTCCATATGAGGAATAGTAACGAAAGGACCGTCCTCTCCACGATGATCCCGAAGGACGAAAGGTATTCTGACGGATAGCAGCTCCCAATGACTTGGCTGCTGCCTTGGACGTTTGCAGTTTCTCCAAACTGTCATCCGCCTTCTTTCCAAAGAGGGTAGAACCGTCAAAGGGCATATTCAAAAGCCTGGTCTGCACGTCAGAGGCAAAACCAGACTTCCTCAACCACGCATGCCTGCGGATTGTGGTACTTGCCGCCATGGCCCTGCTGATACTGTCAGCAGAATCTAGGCCAGTTTGTAGGGTCTCGCACATCGCATCTTTACCATCCCTGATGATGTTTAAAAATGCGTCCCTTTCCTCTCCTTCTTGGAGGCAGTCAGCCGCTGATGAAGCGCACTCCCAAAGGGTGTGGCTGAACCTAGCGAGCGTACAGGTCGCGTTAATAGACTTTAACGCCATGCTACAGGCAGAAAAAACCTTCTTAGCCATGGCATCATACTTTTTGTCATCCCTATCCTGCGGAGCAGTGGGGTATGCAGATGTGCTGCCTGATGAGGTTGCAGCCTGTACAACCAAGCTCTCAGGAGTAGGGTGTTTTGACAAATATTCAGGGTCAGAACTAGCCACCCTGTATTTTGTTGACAGTTTTTTATTTACTGCCGGGATAATTTCTGGCGTTTCCCAGTTTGTCAAAATCCTTCTCTGTAGAGCAGAGTGAAATGGAACCACAGGATCCTCCTGTGGGCCCTTGTCCAGTATGTCAGTGAGGTCATCCTGCTGAAAGGCAGGAGAAGGTGCAGACCAACCCATAAATTCTATGATTCTAGACATCAGAGCTCTATATGGAGTCTCCGCATGTTCTCCTGGGTCTGGTTTGATAAATTCTGCTTCAGGAGAAGTGTCCAAGCCACTAGCTTCCTGAAGTGCATCCTGAAGATTTTTTAATCTTCCTTCCTCAGAGGCGAAAGTCTCTGGCTCTGGTGATGTGGTCCTCTGTAAATCAATATCTTGGTCTGAATCCTCCCTTTCCTCAAAAATCGAGGTTAAAGGGGGATACATTGGTTTTTGGAATGGTATAAACCCCATTTCCAATGCAGAAGGAGCCATCATCACAGGCCTTGAAAACGTCGATGTCGTCGACACCGACGTGAAAGTACTCGAAGGCGCCGTGAAAAGCGTCGAGAAATGTGTACTAGGCCTCGAAGAACTCGAAAGGATCGGAGTCCTGCTCGAGAACGACGTCGACGTTCTCGGCGTCGAGTCGGAGGTCTTTTGTCTAACCGTTGGCTGTGGAGTAGCCGTGGTTCTTTCCTTCACCGGCGTCGATATCGGCGTCGACGTCGGCGTCGACTCGATCGACTGATGCGCCGATGAATCCTTCGACAACGGCGTCGATGGCGCCGACCTCTGTTTCGAAGGAGTTTTCGACGATGGCGTCGATGATGCTTTATCTCCCGATGGCTCGAGGCGCTTTCGGGTTGACTTTTCCGCCGGGTACTGCGACTCGCGGCGTTTAGATTTTTTGGGTTTTTTACCCGGGGTATCACCCTCAGCTGTCTTCGAGGGGGACGAGGCCGCTTTCTCGAAGACGCTTAGCATCTTTTTCCTGAATTCCTCCCACTCAGCTTGCGAGCTGCGTTTTGTGGGGCAATGAACTCTCTCAGGAGAACTCGACGAAGATGACGAAGGGGATCTCCTACGTCTCTTCTTCGAGTGTCTCGATGTCGACGAGTGGTGGGAGCCACTTCGTGATCTAGATCGAGAGTGTTTTTTATGGTGAGGAGACGAACGTCTCGACTCTACCGAAGAAGCTTTCGAGGAAGTTAAAGTTGACCTACCTCTCTCGAGCTTCCCCCTACGCTCCTTCAAGGCTTTCGCCGTCATGGAAAGGCATTCCTCACACTCCGAACTCTGGTGCGTGATTCCCAGACACCACAAACAGACCCTGTGAGGGTCCGTCAACGACATTTTCTTCCCGCAGTCTCGGCACTTTTTGAAACCGGACCGAGGGGTCGTCGGGTCGGAGGAGGATGCCATCGATATCGAGGTAAATAGTAGTTATTATATACGTTATCTTGACGAGAACTGAGCAACGGTGTTCCGAGGCACAACGAAGCGCGGAAAAACGGAACTGAGCAACGGACGCTGCGCGCGGCCTTTATAGGCAGGATGACGTCGAGCGTCAATACGGCGGCTGTCGAGGGACATCGACTCGAGGGACGTCGACGCGCAGCGCCCTCTACTGAAAAAATTTTCCGAGGCCAGCAGAGCTGGAAGGATATATATCTAAGATAAGGAATACGTCGGAGGACACAATCCCTTCGAAGGAGCCAAACTCGTCATTATTGGGAGAGAAAACGTCAATGTCGTCGACGCCGATGTGAAGGGCTTCGAAGGCGCCGAGAAAGGCGTCGAGAAAACTGGAAGAGGCCTCGAAGAACTCGAGAGGATCGGGATCCTACTCGAGGATGTCGACTACGTTCTCAGCGTCGTGCTGGAGGCCCTGGGTATAACCGTTGGCTGTGAAGTAGCCGCGGTTTTCTCTTATCGGCATCAATGTCGGCGTCGACGATGGCGTCGATTCGATCGACCGATGCGTCGAAGGACCCTTCGACAATGGCGTCGATTGGGGCCGATCCATGCATCGAAGGGATCTTCGACGACGGCGTCGTCGAAGATGGTGCCTTCCTACCCGATGGCCCGTGGCACTCTCGGTTGGACTCTTTCGCCGGGTGCAACGACTCGCAGCGTTTCAATTGTTTGGGTTTTTCACCCAGGGTATCACCCTCAGCTGTCTTCGAGGGGGTCGAGGCCGCTTGCTCGAAGACGCTTAGCATGTTCTTCCTGAATTCCTCCCACTCAGCCTGAGAGCTGTGTTTTGGGGGGCAGGAGACTCTTTCTGGGGAAACAGAAGATGACGAGGAAAGGGATCTTCGACGTCTCTTTGAGTGTCTAGATCTCGACGAGTGGTGGGAGCTACTTCGAGACCTAGAATGGGAATGCTTTCGACGGCGAGGAGACGAATGCCTCGACCCGGCCGAAGAAACTTTCGAGGAGGTTTTGACTGACTTACCTCTCTCGAGCTTCCCCTTGCGCTCCTTCAAGCGTTTCGCCGTCATGGACATGCAGTCCTCACACTCCGAACAATGGTGCTCGACTCTCAAGCACCACAAACAGATCCTGTGGGGATCCATTATCAACATTTTCTTTCCGCAGTCTCGACATTTTTTGAAGCCGGGTCGCGGAGTTGTCAGTTCGGATGAAGAAGCCATCGAGAACGAGTTGGTTTTATCGAGTAAATATAAGAGGTTTATCTATACTGAACTGAGCAACGATATTCCGAGGCCCCACGAAGCGCGGAAAAACGGAACTGAGCAACGGTCGCCGAGCGTGACTATTTATGGGCATGGTGATGTCGGCGCCGATACGGTGGCTGTCGAGGGACATCGACTCGGCGGACATCGACGCGCAGCGCCCTCTACAGAGAAAAAATTTCCGAGGCCAGCAAGCTGGAGACGAATTATCAGAGATAAGGAATACGTCGGAGGACACAATCCCTTCGAATTTGAGTTTAGTTCCAATAACTCTGAGAGGTTTCTGGACACTGTAAAAAAAATCACCCCATAAGCATGACATCATTTTTCTGAGATCCAACTGGCGAAGAGCTAGACGGAGACTTCTACTATTTCCCAATCCTATTGTTCTAGGCGTGTGTAGTAAAGCCTGTCCCTGTCATATACTGTGATGATGTCACCTGACATTATAAATAAGAGCCCCTGACAACACACAGGACACACACTGATTCCCGATTTCCTGCCCGGCGTCCTGTCCTGTTCCTGTCTTCATCTTACATTATTCATCTAGATTCCAGATCCCAACCACAAGGCCAAAACCTTGCTGATCTTGCTTCAGCTAGGCCTCAACTCTAAAAATCCCAATAACCAAACGAAGCTGTGGTATTTTGGGAAGCATCCTGAAGTAACCTGGCTTGCTGCTCACTAAATGCATGCCTGCTGCAAACCTGCCCTGATTGTTAGTATCCAGTGACCACCGGGGCCAGTCCAGTGCCAGTCCAGTGCCCTCCGGTGACCGAACTGCCCAGCTGTATCGCTGCTTTGTCGTGTAGTGACCAGAACCCTTGATGGTCCAATATCCTAAAATAAAGAGGAATGTAAGTATCATCCCCACCCCATAGAAAGCCATAGTCTTCCTATCCTGCTTTGTCTCTATCCCATCTCTAAGTCATCCTATACTTATTCCAATAACTTGTAATATTGTAAAAATCATTCTTGCCACTCTGTCATTGATTTATTGTGATAGCGCCAACATCTTTAATAATTCTGTCCTGTGTTAATCCTAAACTGTTCATCCTGTTTGGAGTGATCGGACTGGTTCCACCAGGGCGGGCCTGGGGGAACTAGGGTTGATTCTGCGGATCAACCCTGGAACTTACTGTGTCTCAATCTGGTAGTCTAGCCTGAATGCTCTCGCGTAGAGTCAAACTGTTCCTTGTCAGAACTGATTTCTAGGACTTTTCGCACCTTTGTTTTCTCAAAAACACACCTCATTAGATCTTACAGAACTCCCTCAATTTAACAGATAGAGACCTCATTGCACTTCTGGATTGTACCCAAGATCTATAGCTACACCCCAACTAAAATACTGCACTCCAAATCAGTGAATTTAACCCGTTTTTATCAAAAACGGTCTGGTTAATTTCAGGCGGGAATTGACATTTTTGAAAAATTTTACACGTATGATTTTGATTAGAAATTATTTTAAACCTTCCATTCAATTTCAAATTGTATGCTTTTACTCAATCTGTTGCTTATGATTGCTAGTATCTTTCCAGTGTTGCTCCAGTAAAGAATTGTACTTATTTTAGGATTTTTGCACACATTCATTGTTTTGTTCAGCCATTTCCGAGTGTCATTTTAACATTGCAATGGTTTCAAATCTGTTTTTCATTCTCATTTGAGGGGGGGAATGTTGGATTCAAATTGTGTTCCTTATTCCCGATTACCTGCTGCTTATATATATCCATTCAGATTTGATTATTTGTGGGTTGAGGGAATTTTTCAGGGGGAAATCCTAACTTGAGTGCTATCTTTCTGAAAATCCAAAGTGTTTCTATTCCTGGTGTTTTCTATCTGTGTTGCTAAGGGGTTGAATTAAGTGCTTTGCCTACTTCCCATTTGTTATTGTCACAACACTGGTGATTGGTGCCCTATATATTAAAAAGTGTGTGATTTTCTTGAATTTCTAAATAAATAAATATTACCTTTACCTACCAGCCTGGTTCCTGGTCCATTTTGACCCGGGGTATTTGAAAAGGGGGTGTGATATGAGTGGTGTATCTCAAATATTGAACCTATATATAACAAAAATAAGCATTTCATTTGTGCACTGCATACTATGGTGAGACAAGGGTGTGTCGCCTGACAGAAATCCTTAACACGTGGAAGGAGTGAGTGAAATATCTGTGTGAAGGTTAGAGTGCCCCAGAACATCCTTTGTGCCAGTCTTAAGGCCTGCCAGGTGCACAGTATAGTGATAAAGCAGTATTATGTTAGGAGTATAGTTAATGTGTTCTTTGACCTTTGAAGTGAGAAGATGATCACTGCAGCACCCACGTGATGGATGGACTGGGCTGGAACCAATAACCTGACAGCAGCGTGGGTGTTTACTGTATGTATTGCGTCATCTATGAAGATGTTTTCCTTTATAAGATTCTGCTTGTACTACTTTTCGGCAGAATGTTCTTAGCAGCAGAGTTCTTTGCTGTTGCTCTCAGCTACATGTGAGATTAAAACTTGTTATCCTTACAAGATTGACTTGGGCCTTTCTTCCCCATCAGGTTGTATTCTCTCTGGTGTGAGCATTCAGGGACTTGCCTTCACTAATGTATTCTATTTTGTTACTTGCCCATTCATTTACTGAAGTTTGATACAGCCCTACCTGTCTACATTTACCAGGTTTTGCTACCCTTGCTTTAACCAGGATAGACTGAACACTCAGGAGAAGAAACTGTACAAAGAACTGATAGGTGTTTAGGGGACGCCAAGGCACCAGAAAACTAGTTGATTTTTAAAGTACACATGCTGCAGGACCTTGCGGCATGCTCAAACTTCGAAGAGCTTCAGTCTTGGATGGTCTCCGTAGATCCAAAAACACCTATGCCACAGTCAATTAGTTTTGCAGAAGCCTAGTCACAAGGAACTCAAAAGAATGGAATAGGACTCCCAAACTCTTCTCTTTCAGAAGGGCTCACATCAGGACTGTCAAACAGACCCCACAGAGCTCTCCCAAAAAGGTCTTTCCTTGCAGGCGAAAGTAGTTCTCCCTGTTCTTTGCCCAGTGGGTGACATTCTATTGGAGGGCACTCTGCCGCCTTCCAAGCCGGTTATTTTATCGGCTCTTCCCCTCTTTAAGGATATTCGACAAAAAAAAGGAACAATGGCTAAGATTATGGACCCTAACCTTTCATAGTTTTGTTCTGGTCTCCAGAAACATTATTATTACTAACGCTGCCAAGCCGAGTCACCCTGAATCTAGGGAAGCACTGAAGAACAAAATTTTAGCTTGGCTTAACCAAAAAGTGGGGCCAATTGTGTTAGAACTCATGAATTGAAAGTCCTCCGTAGGATTCCAAGATGGCGGCCACGAGGGGATGACGTGCATGAGAGCAGCTCTGTCTCCAGTCCCGGGCCGCGCCAACGGAGCAGATTTCTAGCTCAATACACGAAGTAATCAGCACAGGAACGTGGCCAAGAAGGGGGATGGTGTTGGTGGACCGAAACGGCTGACGGAGTGACCGAAGCGAGGGGCGAGGAAAGCCACGCAGAGGAAGCGCGGGAGACCCAGGACGGGCCACTCCACTATACCGGAGGGAGACATCCACAGACTCCAGCACGGAGCGGCCGGGATTAGGTCCGCCCCCAGAAAGGAAACAGGACCAGAGGTGCTCTTTCACCCAGGGGCCCCAGAAAGGAGACGGAAGGAGGGAGAAACATCCCGGAGCACCAGGACCGATAGGAGAGCGAGGCCAGCACCGAAGGGCGTGTAATCAGGAGGGCGCATCGCGAGAACTGGAGCTCGCACCCATATACCGCAAGAAGAATCCAGGAGCGAGCCCCACCACATAGGACCCAGCGCAGGGGGAGACGTGGGGAGTACAGCAATATGAATACCACCAGCGGACTGCACCGCATGCGGAGGAGCGGCCGCCGCGGACACCCAACAAAGACCCCCATCATTCGGCGGGAAACAAAAACGGCACAGCCGGATCCGAGACTGGCAGTGGGGACGCCCCAGACCCCGCTCGAACACTCGACATAAGAGATGGGAAACCGAGAAGTGCACTTGGAGCGGACCGGAGGACAGCAAGAAAAGGCAGCAAGACACAGTAAGGAGACTCCCACAACCTGCAGAGCCTCCCCGCCTACACCGGCATAACCCCAGCAATGTGGGAGCGCACAGACAATCAGTACACGTCGGGGGAGAAGGCTGGGGCCTACCCACAAACGGTATCCCCCGCGCACCTGCACATGAGAGGAGGGACACCTCAAGGAAACGCACAAAGAGCCCGGTGATAAGAGGGGGAAGACACATACACGCAAGCACCAGGCGGAAAAGCCCTACTAATCGAGGCTCAAGAGGTGGACCGAAGAAATACAGAAAACATACAAAAAACAAATCAACCCCCGCGGGGTGCTGAGACAAAAAGAGGACCCCAAACATAAGGAAGGGGGCCTCTGGGTTCAGGGATCAGCAGAATAAGAGATAGATAATTCTGCAGGCCCCCCTGCACAAGCAACAGAGAAGGAGAGAGGGCCTAAGATAGTAAAGTGATCAGTGACGGGGGTGACGAATATCATAGGCCACAGCGCAACCAATGCCTAAGTCTCCAACCCCCTGAACAACAAGCAACGCAGGCCCACCCAGAGGACGTGGAGGAGTAGTGGGTGCACCAAGGCGGAGGAATAAATCCCCCAGCGAAGGGAGACAGCCCACTACCGCTGAGAGCTAACAGGGACCCAGGACCGGCAGAATTACTACAACACTAACAGACTCAAGGGGGTGGGCACACATGTCAAGATCCAGGGGAAAACCACAACAACCTCCGCCGCAGACAACACAAACAAGGCAGGAACCCGATCTAGTTCAGCTCTGAGGGTGGGCTCGACGGCACAAGCAAAAGGGAAAGCACACGGAGATCCAAGCACAAAAACAGACCGGGTCAACAACCCAGCAGAGATGGCTACAAAGAAGGATATGAAAGCATGGTTTGGGGAATTCCAGGCACAATGTATTACATCAATGCACACTCAATTTGAAACAATGAAAAATGAAATAAAACCCCCAGTCCAAGAACTAAATACAGAGGTGGCGAACCTGGGGGAAAGAACGGACACCCTGGAGAAAATAGTGCAAAACAGAGGAGACAAAACAAGGCGCAGGAACACCTAGTCTGCTTAACTCATTAACTCGAACTCCGAAGTGAGGGCTTAGAAAGACACTCCCGCAGATCGAATATCAGGATAAAAAATATGGTGGAGACCGTGAAGGATAAGGACCTTAGGGACGCAGTACAACCAGAGACGTCTTTATGGGAGGGCAAAAGGGACACTTGCCCAGGGCCCCCACAAGGCTGCCTGATCTAAAGTAAGATTCCACTGTTCACCAGATTTAAATAGCACACGCCAGGAGATTTCATGGCATGCTGCTGAGGCGCTAAACCTATTGTCCGTCTGTTTTGACAAGTACATTCTGCCTTGATCAATTAATCATGTAATGCTTTCTTTCTGTGTTCACTGTGGAATATATAGTTTGTGTGTTCCGTACGGCACAACTTTTGTAGCATTCTTTCCTTCTTGTGGGAATTATGTTGTTCATGTGCAATAGCCAAAGTTGAAATCCATATTGATAAATTGAGTGCCACAATGTTTCAGCCGTTACCTCAGTGTGTTAAGCACGCCTTGCAGAGATGTCTGTTCATATGAAAGATTAGAAGAGCACATTCCAGCAAGGCTGGCTGAACCTTTTCTGTGTCTGAAGTTTATAAATCTACCTGCATATGTACTTGGTTTTGCAACATAAGAGGTGCTATTATCAGCAATGCTCCTGCACCAGATAGGGTTTGCAATAAAAAGTAACATGTAATTCATATGGTGATGGTCTAGAAATTGGTTTGTTCAGATGGGGCGTTCTAAAACCTGGGCAATCCCCTCCAAAGATGAGCATAAACTATTAGTACAAAAGGTGAATAAAAGACTGTGGGACCAAAGTGTTCATGCTTGTATCCTGGCTTTGCCAGCAGACGGTACAGTGATCCTGGTCAAATCATATTTCGAAGGGATTGTGTCTTCCGACGTATTCCTTATCTTTGATAATTCGTTTCCAGCTTGCTGGCCTCGGAAATTTTTTCTGCAGAGGGCGCTGCGCGTCGACATCCGCCGAGTCGATGTCCCTCGACGGCCACCGTATCGGCGGAGACGTCACCATGTGCATAAATAGCCACACGCTGCGTCCGTTGCTCAGTTCTGTTTTTCCGCGCTACGTGGGGCCTCGGAACGTCGTTGCTCAGTTCAGTCAGGATAACTCTATATCTACTCGAATAATACCTACTCGTTCTCGATGGCATCTTCATCTGAACCGATGCCCCGATCCGGCTTCAAGAAATGTCGAGAATGCGGTAAAAAAATTTCGATAACGGATCCACACAGGATCTGCTTGTGGTGCTTGGGAGCCGAGCGTGAGGACTGCATGTATATGACGGCGAAAGCCTTGAAGGAGCGCAAGGGGAAGCTCGAGAGAGGTAAGTCAGTCAAAACCTCCTCAAAGGTTTTTTCGGCTGAGTCGAGGCATTCGTCTCCTCGCCGTCGAAAACATTCCCATTCTAGATCTCGAAGTAGCTCCCACCATTCGTCGAGATCAAGACACTCAAAAAAGAGACGTCGAAGATCCCCTTCCTCGTCTTCTGTTTCCCCAGAAAGGGTCTCCTGTCCCACAAAACACAGCTCTCAGGCTGAGTGGGAGGAATTCAGAAAGAAAATGTAAAGCGTCTTCGAGAACGCGGCCTCGACCCCCTCGAAGACAGCTGAGGGTGATACCCCGGGTGAAAAACCCAAAAAATCAAAACGCTGAGAGTCGCAGCACCCGGCGAAACATTCCACCCGAGAGCGCCACGAGCCATCAGGTAAGAAGGCACCATCTTCGACGCCGTCGTTCTCGAAGATTCCTTCGATGCATGGATCAGCGCCATCAACGCCGTTGTCGAAGGGTTCCTCGACGCATCGGTCGATCGACTCGACGCCATCGTCGACGCCGATGAAAGAAGACCAAAGCTACTCCACAGCCAACAGTGATTCCAAGGGCTTCCGGCACGACGCCGAGACCGTCGTCGATGTCCTCGAGTAGGATCCCGATCCTCTCGAGTTCTTCGAGACCCCTTCCAGTTTTTTCGACGCCGTTCTTGGCGCCTTTCGAAGCCTGTCACATCGGTGTCGACTACATCAACGTTTTCTCGCCCAATAATGACGAGTTTGGCTCCTTCTGCCTTAGAGATGGGTTGTACACCATTTCAGAGGTCAGAGTACCCTGGACTATCTTCAATTTATGAAGAGGGGGAAGATTCTGACCAGGAAACTTTTGGGTTACAGAGGACCACACTGCCTATTTCAGAGGATTTCACCTCTAAGGAAAGAAGGCTGAAGGACCTACAGGAGTCACTACATGAGGCAAGTGGGCTGGACACTTCCCCAGAAGTGGAATTTGTTAAGCCAGACCCAGCGGAACATGCCGAAACACCCTATAGAACCCTTATGGCAAGAATTATTGAATTTATGGGTTGGTCTGCGCCTTCCCCTGCTTATCAACAGGATGATCTAACAGACATATTAGACAAAGGTCCACAGGAGGACCCTGTGGTCCCCTTCCATGCAGCCTTACAAAGAAAAATTACATCTAATTGGGAAACTCCTGAAGTTATAAAAGATTGTCAGCCAAGTATAGAGTAGCGGCTGCTGACCCTGAATACTTATCAAAACACCTGACTCCAGAGAGCCTGGTGGTTCAAGCGGCAACTTCATCTAGCAGTAGGACCGCTTACCCTACTGTCCCACAGGATAGAGATGGCAAGAGTTACGATTCTAAGGCGAAGAAAGTCTTCTCTGCTTGTAGTATGGCGTTGAAGTCCATCAACGCCACCTGTACGCTCGCCAGGTTAAGTCATAAACTGTGGGAGTGTGCTTCATCAGCGGCTGACTGCATACCCGAAGGAGAGGAAAAGGAAGCCTTCCTTAACATTATTAAAGATGGCAAAGATGCCATGTGCGAATCACTTCAAACTGGCATCGATTCCGCTGACAGTATCAGCAGGGCCATGGCGGCAAGTACAACAATCCGCAGGCATGCGTGGTTGCGAAAGTCTGGCTTTGCTCCAGATGTACAGGCCAGACTTTTGAATATGCCCTTTGACGGCTCTTCTTTATTCGGTAAAAAGGCTGATCACAGTCTGGAAAAGTTGCAGACTTCTAAAGCAGCAGCAACACTTTAGGAGCTGCTATCCGCCGAACTCCTTTTCGCCCCTCAGGAACCTCTGGGAGAGGAAAGTCATTTCGCTATTATTCCGCATTCTGGAAAGGCAGAGGACAGCCGGCTCAAAGAGGCCAAAGGAGATCCACCCGAGGTGGACGGGTGAAAGGTACTAAGGCCGCAGCAGCAACAGGTTCCTCTTTACCCTTGGCATCTGCATCAGCCGCCCCCAAACCACTCTGAGGCCTTTCCACAAAATAAACCTGTAGGGGGCAGGTTAACTCACCATCTGACGGAATGGCAGGCTATAACGTCAGATGCTTGGGCATTGGAGACAGTTGCCCAGGGTTACTGCCTACCCTTTCTACACATCCCTCAGAGTCATCCACCGGGGAACAACTCTCTAAAAATTCCAGATCCGCTCCTCCTGCAGGAAATTATAGACCTGCTAGAGAAAGGTGCCATAGAACCGGTACCTGTAGCGGACAGGAACAAGGGCTGGTACTTCCCCTACTTTCTCATACCAAAGAAGGACGGAGGACTGAGACCCATCCTGGACTTACGAGAATTGAACAAGTTCCTCAGGAAGGACAAGTTCAAGATGGTAACTCTCTCTCAGATCCTTCAGGCCCTCCAGCTCCAGGACTGGCTGGTATCTCCGGACCATCAGGATGCTTATTTCCATGTGCCAATCCATCCCAAACACAGGAAATACCTGAGGTTCGCAATTGGCGACTCTCATTATCAATTTCAAGTTCTGCCATTTGGGCTGACCTCCGCCCCGAGGGTCTTCACCAAGCTGATGTCGGTAGTGGCGACGAGTCTAAGAAGGGAAGGGATCCACGTCTACCCCTACCTGGACGATTGGCTGATCAGGGCTGTATCTTCGAAACAGGCCCAGGCCCAGCTAGATTATGTCTGCCACTTCCTTCACAAACTGGGCTTCTCCCTCAATTTAAAGAAGTCACAGATGATACCATCACAGAGACTCCAGTTCATTGGAGCGGTCCTGAACACTTCCCTGGGAAAAGCCTCGCCACCAGAGGTGAGGTCTCAAGATATTCTAAAGATGGTCACCAAGTTTCAAAATGGCCAACGTCTCCCAGCCTTCGACTTTTTGAGGCTGCTAGGCCTCATGGCATCCTGCATCTTCCTTGTGCCAGAGGCTCGCCTGAGAATGAGATCTCTTCAGTGGGCACTGAGAAGTCAGTGGTCGCAATTCTCAGGGAGAATGACAGATCTCCTCCGGATTCCGGACAAGGTAGCCCGCGACCTTCAATAGTGGGCCTATCCAGAGAACATCTTGAAAAGAGAACTGTTTTGGCAACCATGGCCGGAGATAACAGTAGTCACAGACGCATCACTCACGGGGTGGGGAGCCCATGACAACGACTTGACCATCAGCGGTCGTTGGTCTCCATCAGAGTCCAGACTACACATCAACCTATTGGAGCTGAGAGCGATCAGACTAGTGCTGAAATCTTTCCTGCCATCAGTACAGGGGAGAAATGTCCTGATAATGACGGACAACACGGTGGCCATGCACTACCTCAACAATAGAGGAGGCGTAGGATCACTGCCACTGTGCAGAGAGGCGATGCAGCTCTGGTTTTGGGCAATCCAAGAAGGAATCTCTCCATCGGCAGTCCACCTACCCGGAGAGAAGAACTTGACAGCAGACGCTCTGAGCAGGCAGAGCACAGTCTCCCACGAGTGGGAGCTAGCTCAGGAAGTCCTTCAAGATATCTTCGCCCTTTGGGGAACCCCTCAGGTGGATCTGTTCGCCACAAGCACCAACAGGAAGTGCGATCTGTTCTGTTCAAGGGAATTTCCCCCGAGAGGAGCTCTAGGAGACGCGTTCGTAGTGGACTGGGAGTTTCCACTCCTTTACGCGTTCCCACCAGTCCCCGTTATTCCTCAAATGATCAGGAGGTTGAGAAGATTCCGGAAAACCATGATCCTAATTGCCCCGAATTGGGCCAGGAGAACGTGGTACCCGGACGTTCTAGATATGTCCATCTGTCCTCCAATCCATCTTCCACTCAAAGAGAATCTTCTCTCGCAGAAGGGAGGTCAGGTTCTCCATCCAGACACCAGAACCCTCAACCTTCACGCTTGGCTTCTGAAAGGGTGAGGTACAAGGATTGGGATCTCCCTGATGACGTCATTGAGGTGTTGCTTTCGGCCAGAAGGCCAGCAACAAAGTCTTTATACCGCTGCCGTTGAAACAAATTTTGCAGCTGGTGTAGGGAAGAGAATATCGACCCTTTTTCATGTGGTACACCAACGGTGTTATCGTTTCTACTCTACTTGGCAAACTCAGGCCTTCAAGTTGGCACTGTAAAAGTCTATCTCGCATCGCTTTCTATCTTCAAGCGCACTGCGGAGGAACCATTGTATTTCAAACTTCCTCTAGTGATACAATTTCTCAAGGCATTAACTAATGTTTATCCTCCAAAACCATTCCAGGTTCCCTTATGGGACTTAAATTTAGTCTTAAACTTTGTAATGGCCACTCCATTCGAACCACGTCACTCTTGTTCGCTGAGATTGCTCACGCTTAAAACTGTCCTATTGGTAGCACTAACATCTGCTAGGAGGGTGAGCGAGCCACAAGCTCTCTCCTGTAAACCCCCACATACAATTTTCCACAAGGACAAAGTTGTCCTACAGGTGAAGCCTAATTTCCTCCCAAAGGTGGTTTCTGAATTTCATATTACTCAGAAAATGACCTTACCTTCGTTCTACCCTCCTCCCCATCCGGGGAAAGACTACATAGGCTGGACCCAAGGCAAGCTCTCAGCTTTTACATCAGCAGAATGGCTAGGATCAGGCAAGCAGACCAACTGTTTGTAGGATACTCAGGTCACAAGTTGGGACTACCCATAACAAAACAAACCATCTCCAGGTGGATTATTTTGGACATTCTGGAATGTTACAAACTGGCAGGGAAAGAGCCACCCCAAAATCTCAGGGCTCATTCAACCAGAGGTATCGCAGCCTCTTCGGCTCTCCAAAGAGGGGTACCGGTCCGAGACATATGTGCGGCTGCCACATGGTCGTCCGCACATACATTCACAAAATTTTACAATCTGGATTCCTCCACTAGTCAAGAGACCAGATTTGGCAAGGCCGTATTACATTCGGTCCATCCCTAAAGGGATATATAACATTCTCACTCCCACCTCCAATTACATGCCACTGCTATGGGAGTCTATAAAAGATAAGGAATACGTCGAAGGACACAATCCCTTCGAAGAACAAGTTACTTCTTACATTGTAACGTTCTTTCGACAGGATGTTCCTCCGACGTATTCCTTATCGCCCCTCTCATCCATCCCCGCAGTGATACTTCCCTTGTGGTTGCAGCTTACGCTCCTTCAAGGTCAATAACCAATTCAGGAATGATTTTTCTTATGCTACTGTCAGGTACTGTCAGGTTGGAGTGACATTCTTTACATACAGTATCATATACTCATTTACATTGGGTCAGGGGAGACACATATTTAGTATAGAAAGGTTTTAGGAAGTTATTATGGGTTATATTTTTAAACAGCCAATTTTGCCCTTAACCTTCATTGCAGTCTATGGAAATTGCCCCAAGCCAAGATGGAGGTTCTCAGTCTAAATTCTGATTGGCTGGGGATTGTTTATAGGGAGGACAATGAACATTCTAAAACTGCCTTTCATCGTCCTTGCCCAGCTGAGAGGTCGTGTGCCTTGTTGCTCCTGCTTAACTTTGTCAAGGGTGACAAGTTTCTAGCAGTTGAGCGGAAGATCTGAAAGTGTAACAGGAGTCGTGTTTGGAGTTTGGTGGAGACACAGGACAGGAGTCAGAAACTTCCATTTTTTCTGAGAAAAGAAGTTTAAGTCTTATTCACAAGATAAGTGACCTTCCAGTTTTGTTGAACTTTGTAAAAAGGTTATATTTATCTAAGGGATTGAAATCGCAATCTGTATCTAAAAAGATTGAAGCGCGTACGTTTGTTTTTATCGCTACGTGTCAATTCAAACTAGCGTGTGAGTTTTTTCCCGTTCCTTTGAGCACGCGCGTGTGTCTCTGTGCGTGAGAGTGAAGCGCGAGCGTGAACTTTGGACTCGCGTTTACTGTTCGTTTACGCAAGGGTTTTTCTGCGTGATCAAATAAGCGCGTGTGTTTTTTCTCGCGTTTTGGTTATTTGCCCGTGCGCGTATTTATTCGTGAGTTGGACATTATCGCGTGAAATTTTATCGCGTCTTGGACTTTAGCGCAAGTGCGTTTTACCCGCGAATTGAATTGTCAGCGAATGTGCGTATTACCCGCGACTTGGAGGAAAGCGCGTGTATTTTTTATCGCGTCTTGGACTTTAGCGCGAGTGCGTTTTTCCTGCGATTTGGAGAAAAGCGCGTGTGATTTTTTTTCCCCGCGGTTTTGGATTTTAGCGCGTGTGCTGACTTTCCACGTGAAGATTCCATCGCAAGTTAAATTCGTTCCTGAGAAAAAGACACTCTACAAAGAAAATATTAAAAACAAATACAAGAACTTTAAAGAACTTCCTAAAACTTATTTGAAGACCTTGTTCAAGAATCTTAGGGTTGAGCAGACTAACTACAAAGTTAAATTACATTCATGGACCTACTGAGAAGGCTGAATGATCTATAAGATTCTGGTCCACAAGTTAGGAAGCCTTGTCTGCTTATCACTTCTCTGGGCATTCTGAAGAGAAGTACCAGGTATGGTAACTATTTTGGTAAAGGATTTAGAGTTTAAGGTTAGTATAGTACCCATGAGTAATGAGGTATATTGCATGTTTATGTTTTAACTACAGGTAAAGAACCAGCGAGTTGATAGCTTCCAGCCTGGTGTTTGTTTCTTTGTCCCTTCCCCCTGAAAGTGAGGTAAACTGAGCAGTTATATCTATGTCAGCTCAGAGTGCCACATTTTGGGTGGATTGTCGGGGGTTCAGCAGCTTCTGCAGACACCAGGTTCTCAGCATGACAGCTACAAAACGGAACTGAGCAACGGACGCAGCGTGTGGCTATTTATGGGCATGGTGACGTCGGCACCGATACGGTGGCCGTCGAGGGACATCGACTCGGCGGACATCGACGCGCAGCGCCCTCTACAGAAAAAAGTTCTGAGGCCAGCAAGCTGGAAACGTATTATCAAAGATAAGGAATACGTCGGAGGAACATCCTGCCGAAAGGACGTTACAAGGTAAGAAGTAACTTGTTCATCTCTTGCATTACTGTGCTGTCTTCTGTGAGGTTTGCCTTCTTGCATGCTGGTGGCATCGTTTAGCTCATTACTTGATCTTTCTTCTTATGCAGGCCTTTTGAGTGGAAGGGGTGGTAGACAGGAGAGAGCGGACCAGATGTTGTAGGCATCGGGCAAACATATTTTAAGGTCTGTTCGTTTGACACAAACAACTTTTAGCTTTTTGTATAAAAGTCAAAGGTTTTTCTGCACGTTTATGAATTACAATTTCACAAGCCATTGTTTTGGAAGTATTTAAAGCTTAAAAGTACAAAAGACATACCTAGATTAAATCTGTTACATCACATCGATTGGTATGCTGGAAAAAGTGTAGCTAGAATCATTCCCATTTTTGCGTAACACCCTTCTGTAATATGTTGGCTTTAAAAATTGTCAGGTTTGGAAATGTGATTTATGTACTTTGCAAGTCAGTTTTATCAAATGCGATTGTTTTAGTACATGGTAAGAACTGGAAAAGAAAGTGTTCAAATACAGAAATTGCAGAGTTGGCACAAATCTCAGCTTCACCCCGTAAAGCAATATGTGATCCTGGACATCTCATTTAATCTTGTGTTGCCTAACCTCTCAGTGTTACCAGTCCATAACCTTTCAAAATTGTCAGCCCGTCAGTGTGATTTCCTTCTCAGGGTATGATCTTCATAAAAGAATCATTCATGGTTTAACTGGCTATAGGGTTGCTTCCACTAGAAAATGAGCATTGATATACTGCACACCACAGGCACTTGTTCCCCTGATCTCTAATGGCAACGCTATTTGAAAACCATGTCCCACTTCTAATCTCTGTCTGGATAGAGACACCTTCCTGGTAGCTTCTAATCTGCATTCACTATCCATGCTATGCTATTTGTAGCTTTCTCCTTCCTTACAAATAGTCTAGTCTATCCATGCTTGAGCACTTTTGCATTCTCTGAGTCAGCTAATGTGTGCTCTCTGCCTATTCTGGGTTACATGTACCTTTCATATAAAGGAGACAGAAAATACATTCCCCACTCAACAGTGATCTTTACATATCGTGTGATGCTGAAAAACCCTATTTATACCAATGGTCTTGAAAAAATAGACCTAGTACTTATTTGTTTTTTTATAATATCAAAAATAGTTTATTTTCTTTTATAAAACTAACTCTAAAACAGTGTTTTCAGTAAAAAGGACCCCACAACACAACATACAGTGGATACATTTACAATACAAATTACTAGTTTCACTCACATCCATTCCTGTAACATGACAATACAATACAATACATCAACATATAAAATTTATATAATGATTTAAACATTTTCAATCACTGAGTGTTATTAACTCAGAATAAACAGTCCCGACATGTTTCAGTTCCTCTTGGCACCAAATGCATGAACCTTCTTCAGGGGAAGACACTTTTAATTTTTTCTCCACCATGTAATCCAGGGACCCAAAAGTACTCTTCAAACCGTACTCCTCACAAGTAGGATTGCTGCAGTGTAGGTGTGCCTCAGTGCACCCAAATGCCCTCCGACCTCTTTCAATAAGTCTGATCCTGTTCTATAAATGGTTCTTTGGTAACCATGAACCTGATTCCAGCTATTACGCCGTGCCACTACTCCTGCGTGGTTGAAGAGATTGTTTACATATTCTTCGTCGCTGTTAAATTGTCCACAAAATTGTAACCTTAATTAAAATGCCTGAAGATACTTCTTCTAGGGGTGATGAATTTTATATCGTAGCAGACGTAATGAGAACAATATCCACGTACGTTTGAATCTCATTACGTCTGCTACGATATAAAATTGTCCTCACAGTTAGGTTTCCCGCCACAAGACAGGAGAGTTTCCCAGTCTTGTGAACAGAGGATCAGAAGACAGTATTTCATCACCCCTAGAAGAAGTATCTTCAGGCATTTTAATTAAGGTTACAATTTTGTGGACAATTTAACAGCGACGAAGAATATGTAAACAATCTCTTCAACCACGCAGGAGTAGTGGCACGGCGTAATAGCTGGAATCAGGTTCATGGTTACCAAAGAACCATTTATAGAACAGGATCAGACTTATTGAAAGAGGTCGGAGGGCATTTGGGTGCACTGAGGCACACCTACACTGCAGCAATCCTACTTGTGAGGAGTACGGTTTGAAGAGTACTTTTGGGGCCCTGGATTACATGGTGGAGAAAAAATTAAAAGTGTCTTCCCCTGAAGAAGGTTCATGCATTTGGTGCCAAGAGGAACTGAAACATGTCGGGACTGTTTATTCTGAGTTAATAACACTCAGTGATTGAAAATGTTTAAATCATTATATAAATTTTATATGTTGATGTATTGTATTGTCATGTTACAGGAATGGATGTGAGTGAAACTAGTAATTTGTATTGTAAATGTATCCACTGTATGTTGTGTTGTGGGGTCCTTTTTACTGAAAACACTGTTTTAGAGTTAGTTTTATAAAAGAAAATAAACTATTTTTGATATTATAAAAAAACAAATAAGTACTAGGTCTATTTTTTCAAGACCATTGGTATAAATAGGGTTTTTCAGCATCACACGATATGTAAAGATCACTGTTGAGTGGGGAATGTATTTTCTGTCTCCTTTATATGATGATTATGTTGGTTATCCCCTAACCGTGTGAGAGAGGGAATGTTAAAACAAGGGGAACGGTAGACCTTTGTATAGATAGATTACATGTACCTTTTACATACAGTACTGCTTTAATACTACAGGCTGCATACCTTCCCGGATGATATTGATAAAAAGTATCCTGTTTCTATACTAGAAGAGAAGTAACCTCTTCGTAAATTGCTAATGTTGGCCTTCAAATGCTACTTGTTTATCATTCTGATTAGAGCAAGAATGAAGAGGGTAAGGGGACTTAAATGGAGTAAACATGCTTATTTTGAATGCTGCGAGGCGGCATTTCTACCTATGGGGTTTGCTCACGGTGGGGGAGGGGGAATGCCATCAGATATACTTGATCACTTAATTCCTTTGGTTTGATTGAGGGGGTCCCCAAAGATATCCATGCCCAGGGCCCCAGAAAAGCTTAAGATGGCCCAGAGTACAACAGGTCTTTAAAGATATACTAGCCACAGGTGAAGAAACGTAGGTCCCAATAGACAGAATACACCGAGTGGGGCCACGTAGAATGGGAGAACCGGGTAGCCAGCCACGAGATGTCCTGGTGGCCCTCAGCTCCTACCCACAGAAGGATCAGATCCTACCCAAAGCTAGGGCGATGGACCACTTTCGAATGAATGGAGTGGACATATACCTCTACCAAGACCTGGCACAGTCAACGCTACAGAAGCGCCGGGAAATTGGTCCAGTAATAAGAGAATTAAATACCAGTCAAATCAGGTACAGATGGACCTTCCCCTTTGGACAGCTTTTCACGTGGGAGGGAAAACAACAAAGAACAACAACATGTGAGATGGGCCTACAGCTAATGAACATTCAAGAACAGGAAGAAGTACACCAGGAACTTCGAAGAGCAGGGTCAGCTACACGGAGGACCCCATGGGAATGGAAGACAATAAATAGGAGATCCAGACGCACCAGTAAAAAGAAATGGAATTATCCAGAACCACGGCAGGCACAGCTCAGAGGACTATGCCATAATCCGGACAGACCCACTATCCCGAACGTGCCAGACGATAACGGGGGCGGAAATCCAATAGTCAGGTGATTGGAGGGGAGGGGGGTGCCCACCCCTGGCGCCATTGTAGGTATCCACGTGGGGTTTAGGACTCCCGCAAGGTTTTCCCTGATTGTGCAGAGGGCATGGCGCATAGGGCTTTCCGCCTGAACAGGCATAGGCCACAAAGCCATCCTCATGGCAGTTTTGGGGGGGGAACGCAAGTTGGGATTGTGAAGTAGGGGAAGGAGAGGGGGGAGGGGGAACCCGGAAAGGAGCAGGCATCAGCAGCAAGGGGCCGAGACACAATAAAAGAGAACATTCACCCCACAAAAGAATGGGGATAAAAGTGCCAACATATAACGTCCGAGGCCTGAATTCCCCAGAAAAAGAAAGCAAGTGGAACACTTCCTGCAAAAAGAGAAATTTGAAGTCGTAATGCTCCAAGAAACACATGTCAAGGGTAAGGAAAAAGGAAAGGTGCGTCTGAAAGGGTACAACCAAATAATTCGGGCAAATGAACAAGAGAAAAGGGCAGGAGTCCCAATAGCATTTCACAACTCACTAAACCTACAAATTCACAACTCGTGCAGACAGACATGGGAGATATCTTTTCGTGAATACTCAGGTGGAGGGATACCCCCTGACATGGGCGGCAATATACGCCCCAAACTCGGGACAGGATGGCTTCATTAGGGACATCTTGAACAAGCTAGAAAACTTCGCTACGTGGGAGGTGGTTCTAGGGGGGGGACTTCAACATTGCGTGGGACCCCAATTTAGACAGAACAGGCACAAGACAACAGGGACAGGGTTCCCCTTCCAAAGCCTTACGAGCAAAAATGGGAAGCCAAGTACTGGCAGATGTTTGGCGGACCATCAAGGGGCAACAACAGACTACACACGCTCTTCGCACGTCCACAACACAATGTCTATTATTGCTTATGTCTGGGTCTTAACAGGACCTTTGGGGAGGGTCCAACATACAGAGATAGGAGCGATCTCACTCTCAGATCATGCCCCGCTCTGGGTAGAACTCTCGCACTCCCACTGTCAAATGGGGCTCTGGAGATGGAAACTCCCACAGGAAGTCATACAGGACCCGATCATGGGGAAGACAGTTTGGGAAAACATAATGGAATACTTTACTAGCAATAACCTCCCAGACACATCCAGGGAAACGCTGTGGGAGGCATTCAAGGTGGTGACCAGGGGACATCTTATTGCACTAAAAGCAAAGAGGGATAAACAACACCGCCAATAGGAAGAGGAGCTGGAGGTGAAATTGACAGAGATTCAAAAAGAGATGGCCCAGAATCACTCGACTAAATTAAAGAAAGCGCTGAGGCATGTCCAAGGCCAGCTAGACACTATCCGCATCAAAAGGGCAGAGAGAAGACTGTTACAGTTGAGACACTGGTACTTTGTAAAGGTGACTAAAGCAGACAAGCTGTTAGCGAGGCAACTCAAAGAAAAACAAATGGTAAAAGGCCTCATAGATGAGAACGGGCAAACGAAGAACCAAACGGCAGACATAGTGAACATTTTTAAAGAATGTTATCAGAACCTATATTCCTCAGACCACCCCAACAGGGAGGATCAGGGAACATACCTAGACAAAATCTCCCTTCCGGCTATATCGGAACAGGGTTCCCCTGAACCCTAGAAAAACAATATCTAGATGGGGCAATAACAGAGGAAGAGGTTAAAAAAAGCAATCCACAAATTCCCCCTGAACAAAGCCCCCAGGGCCGGATGGATACCCAGCTCTATTCTACAAGAAATATACAGACATTCTGTCCCCGATCCTGACAGAGCTGTTTAACACCTTCAAAGAAAAAGGCAACATAACCTAGTCCATGAATGAGGCAAAACTGCTAGTCTTCATGCACTAATCAACTTAGACGCCAAATTATTTACGAAACTACTAGCTACCAGACTGTCACTAGACCTACCAAAACGTATCCATCCGGACCAGTAAGGTTGCATACCCAACAGACAGACCCACGACAATACAAGGAGAATAAACCATTTGGTAGAAAAAAAAAAATCACACTTTCACCGGCAATGGTATTGGCATTCGACTCCGAAAAAGCATTTGACCGCGTAGAGTGGATGCTTCTCCACAGTATACTGGGGAAAATGGGCATAGGGGAAACCTTCATTAACATGATCCGGGCAAACTATAACTCCCCAAGCATCCGTATAGCAGTGAATTATCCGGCTGTCCGAGCGGGTCAGAATAGAGAGAGGGACTAAACAGGGGTGTCCCCTCTCGACACTCCTATATGCGATTTTCTTAGAGCCTCTCCTAGCGCGGATGCGGATAAGGGGAAATCCAGCGATAAAAGGCATAGAAATGGCAGGTCAATCCCACAAGATAGCAGCATATGTGGATGACATGCTAGTGGCACTAGGGGACCCGGAAAAGACACTACTGCTCCGGGTACAAGAGAATCGACAAGTTTGGAGCCATCTCAGGGTCAAAAATTAACAGACAACAATCTGAGATACTCATTTTGGCAGGAAATAGAGCCACCATTCAACAACAGGCCATAGCATTCCAGCTGAGGGTGGCAGATAAGGGGGTTAAATATCTGGGAATTACTCTTACAAGTGGAATAAATAAACTATATGGAGAAAACCTCACACAAGAACTAGAGAAGATGAAACGGTACGTATAGAGATGGAATCCCCTGTCAACTTCATGGTGGGGTCGGATCACAGTGGAAAGATGACAATCCTAACCAGAGTTCTATACATGTTTCAGGAATTACCAATTAAAATCCTGGCCTCTTATTTTAGAGCCCTGACTAGAACAATCATGGCATACATTTGGAAGAAAAAGATCCCGAGAGTTTCCAGAATAGCCCTCACGTCACCGAGACAGAATGGCAGCTGCGCACTTCTACATTTCCGTAAATATTACGAAGCATCTCAACTCTGGGTGCTGAAAGAGTGGATCTCGGAAGAGTCTCCGAAAATATGGGCTGCCCAAGACAAAGCGGTAGCAACAACCCATCTCTGCCAACTCCTATGGGGAGGGAAACAGCATAGACACCTAAATCTACAAATTAGTGTGGTAATGAAGGCGACACTAGGAACATGGGACAAAGCCACAAAAGAAGAGACGCTAACGAGAGACCCATCCCCGTTTATGCCAATGCTTAAAAACCTAGAATTCCCTCCGGGCATGGAAAAGGGGGCACATCAGAAATGGGAGGAGGCAGGCTGCAACAAGATAGGCGACATGTTCCAGGCCCAGGAAATTAGGACCTTTGAGGATTGCGTAACACAGATCGGACTGTCCCCCAAAGATAGATATAAATATGATCAGCTATACCACTGGCTACAATCCACATGGATCAAACGAGCCGCAACAAGGGAACTAACTCTGTTCGAAACATAAATCACGACACACACACATGCGCTGGGAAATTTGTCTCAGCAATCTACAAGTTCTTGAACGCTCAGACAGAAGAAACCAAATGGCAATATATGCATAGAGGGGAAAAACGCTATGGGCCCTTTCAAAAGACCACTGGGAACACGTACTGGGAACACGTATGGGTGGCGATTCCCAAACTCACGAGGGCAATACAGACCAGGGAAATGTGGACAAAGGTCTTAGTGCAATGGCATTACACCCCGGAAAGACTCCATACAATGTACAAAACATCCTCAAATAAATGCAGGAGAGAATGCTGAGGGGTGGGGGACTGGAGGAAAATTTGGTGGGATTGCCCAGCTATACAGCAATTCTGGGGGGACGTCAAAACACAAATGCAGGAGATGTTTGAGGGAGCGGAGGGTCTGTGGGGGAAGAGGTGTGGATGTGTGGGCTCTGGGACTCCCGAGAGAAGGTAATGTCAAACACACAGAGACGGAATTTCATGGGTCTTCTAATAGCGGCATGGCTGGTGATAGCCCAAAAATGGAAACAGAAAACCCCACCGACGGGCTAACAATGGTTACAGAGACATACATATCGTAATGGAAAGAATCACCTACAATATCTAAGGGGAATGCCAAAAATGTTGGACGGACTGGGGCATGGCCCTTAACTATTTGCAGGGAGACTACATGGAACAATGGTGCCCACATAAAATAAGGATCCTCGACATGTTTAGCTAGAAGTCACAGGGACAAAGGTTGAAGCTGAGAGTCGAGCACAGAGACACTTCCGGATGGAGAGGGAGGGAAGAGGAGAGTGGGGGGGATGGTGAGTTGAGGGGTGTTAAGGATCATTTCTTCATTTTATGTATGGTATTCAAGAACCTCCAATAAAAACGTGTTTTAAAAAAAAAAGAAAGTCTTCCGTAGAACTCAGATTAACAACTGGTGTTCCACTGACAACACTGACTGTATTATTATAGGTTGTCGTCTCAGCAGCGTACTTGAATAGGATTACAAAATTGCAGGACTTGCACTCGTCCACCAAGTTAAGAAGCTTCTTGAATTGATCCATTTTATTTGCTTGTATGTCTCTTTACAATAGTTGCTGTTCTTATTATGTTTTTTGATATTGTTTAATTTGCCTTGGTTTTTTAGATTTTGTGTTTAGTATTTTCCCATTGATCTCTGTATGTCGGCTAAGAGCCGGCACGGTAATACCGGCAATCCCCCAATGGAGTACTATGGTACTCCATGGAATGGAATGGGTATTAACCACTGTTGATGGCATTTGGAATACAGCAGTAGTTCCGCTGTAATGAGTGCCAGTAATGGTATTACCGTGTGGTGGTATCCCGCCAGATTCACCAGCGGGATACCACCAAACCTGTAATGAGGCCTTTTGTCAGTGTCTATTTTTGCTGAAAGTTTAGCAATTTAAATTTGGTGCAGAACTCAACAACTCCTCATGACCTAATGACTATGCCATTAACATGGAGGTTTCCCCACAATGTCAAACCTAATGCTATTTGGAGATTTCCTAAAGCTATGTGGCTCATCTGCACTTGGCTATGAGTGACAATTGCTTTATCTGCAGCACAAAACTATGTACTTTTACTACTGCCCTCCTAGTTTCCGATTAAAGATATTGCCTACTATGCTAACCTTTTACTGCTAAAGACCTTTCCTATTAAACATGTTAATGTTGCTATTTTATAGTATTTAAGCCTTGCCTGGGACAATACCTCCCCTCAGTGGATTGCTTGTTAGAGGCAACCTCTCGACCCACACGGAAAGATATTTCTCAAAAGCAGGGTAAAGAACATGAGAGGTCAAAATAATGTAGAGGAAGCAAAGTGAGGAGAAAGAGTTGTATATGACAGAAAAGGTCTGAGAGATAAACACAGTAAGAAACTAGAAAGGAGATTTAGCTGTGTAAGTGAAAAAAGGTGGCAGAAGAAAAGAAAAAAATAAGCAGAAGGAGAAATAAATAGACCATGTTGAGAAGGGAATTAGAAAGAGGTGAACATAAGTACAACAAGGAAGGAAATCAGTCAGCTGGCAAGTAACAGTGGATTATGGAGGCCTTGGGGCAATCGGGAAAGTGGTGCAGAACAATACCAGATAACATCTCACCTCCTCTTCATCTAGGATTTCTTCATCATCATCCGAATCCATCAGTAGCTTTCTTTTCCTACGGAGGCGCTGAGGTCGCTCTGATTCTGTTACAGGAACAATCTGATTCTTCGCCAGATTTTGGCTCTCCTTGGATTCCCTGCTCACCAGGAACCACACATGAGAAAGCATTTCAGGGTTAAAAATGTGGGTTCTCCACTTTTATACCACATACACATTTTCATTTAAATAGAAATGACCACTGGAAAGGTTTCTTTTCTCAATAAATGAGGAATTGAAGAAACAGATACTGACCTGTAAGTCCATTTCTTTATCTCGTATCTTAATTGAATTCAAAAATACTATGTCGGCTCATGTTTCAGGAACTCGGAACACAATTAAATGGCAAAGAAAACTCTACATTCTAGCGGGTAAGACATTTTTTTTGTATTATAACAGTTTCTTTTTTTAAATGAGGCATGGAGACAACTCATGCTTTGTTTTACACTCAGAAGACAGCACTTTACATTAATGTGTGCACGTCAAAACTAGTTATTGGGCGTCATATTAATTCAGAACCCATCCAGCTCAACCTGAATGAAGACAACATGAATAATTGATAGTTGCCTCAACTAGTAGACTTGAGATTGTTGCTCTGATGATTTAAGATTGTTGACCCATGTGATGCATTCACATAGGATAGTGTACTGAGCTGAGACAATAAGATGTCTTGTGCTGTGTTTTCTCTCAATAGTTTCTGTACAGAGTTGTAACAAGCGTGACATTGCGAATTGTTTTTTAGATTTCATCACATTCTGCTTGTTGATCAAGGCAGATATTTGCAATTTATATGATACAAGTTTAGCACTTTATTCAAGCACTTTATCCGCATATGTAGTGAATTCGTGAATAGATTTAGGTTTATTTGTCGTATAATGCGCCAGAGCCCGCAGGCATCAGGGCGCTATATATATATAACACAGACAACACAACCAGCTTAAAATTTAAACAAATATATATATTGTCTATGCCCAAGTGTGTGACTTTTCTCTATGCCATTTAAGGACAGCCGTGGGTGCATCTATTATGTTGCAAGCTTATTGATTCATCCCCTCAGACACAACTTTCAGTTTCTAAAGAAAACTCATTCCCATTATAGAATATATTTATATTTATTACTTGAAAACATTCCAATTGATATTCTGCTGCATCTGGACTTTTTTGTTTTTACAGTCTTCTTTAGAAGAGTACATGTGGAGACAACTCCACTCTTCTGACAAATGTTACGATTCCTGAAATCTGTCCATACTTTTAGTACGTATTACTACCTCGACACAGATGCGAGTGGCGAGAATTTGTTTTGGCTAAACACCCATAGTATTTCTGCATTATGGTCGAGTTTGTTAGTATGTGTTAAAACAGAATTACTATTTTTGATAATTCTAGGGCCCCTTTTAGGGGACCCTCAACTTCCCCCTCCCCCTTTTATTTTGGGATCTTTGACCTATTTTTGGTGGCCAGAGAGACTTTGCAACTATTTTTCACTCTTTTAGATTATAGATTATATTGTCCTGGGTGCCCATTAGGATCTCACTTCCATGGGCGCTTCCTAAGCACCCCATTTGCATTATAGGATGATTCCATCCCCCTCTTCATTGGTTTTTAGGGAGCAGATGAACTTTTCATTTTTTCTTCACCAGGGGAGCAACCCATTTACCTCACTGGTAGCCCAATGTACCGTTTTGATAGCCACTGGCATATCCGTGCATTTAAGTGTTTCTCCCTGGCATTTTGTATTTTAGGGCTTCCTTTGTTCTAGGGTACCATCAAGTCAGCTCAAAATGGTCATTCTGCACATGTGGACTCTTTGTGAGCCCACATGGCAGGTTTTAATTTTTTTTTTACTGGATTAGAATTGTATTAGTCCCTGAGCTCTGCTTCTGTAGGGGAAGCCTTGGCTAAATGGTGGCTCTAAGAGCCAATCAAAATGTGTTAAACCCCTGTACTTTTTCTGGTTTTGTAACTGGTTTTTCTCCCAGCCAGGCTGAACAGAATGTGGCTAAACATTTTTGTGCTTGCCTTAAACGTCCTTAGGTCTCCCAACGCAGGGGTACCCCAAAGTCACCCCATAGTCTCCCAGGGAGAGTACCCCTTCTCTGTTAGTCATGTGGCTAGTTTGGAGGTGGCTTTTTCACATATTTTAGAGGGTTCCATTAGGTGACACAGTTTTACGTATCTGGGTCCTTTTTGAGTCCAATTCATGAAAATGGAGGTTGCAGTTGTTGCCTCAAATACCTGTAGGGTTGAAGGACTATCGCTTGTCCCTCTTTGTAAATGTGAAAGGAATCGGGCATCTTTTGCCACTGGATGTGTGTGTCTGTAGGCAGCCTGAAACCAGCTCTGACTGGCATATGCAGTTGCTGCCTGGCACAGTATTGATGAATTCCTTTGTGCGATGGACCTTTCCAGAATGCATGGGTGTGCTTGGAGGGATAGTCTGCAATTGGCTAATCATTCCTACATTTGAATTAGGCTTGGTGTGTCATTGGGTGCATTGTGCACTAACTGGTTACTAAGGGTGATAAAATAAGAGCCCCTTTGTCTACTCACCCTGTTTATTGCTGGATCAATGTACCTGCAGTCCAGAAAATCTGTTGCTCGAAGAATCAGACAGAACAACTCAGACTCTCCAAAGAATAGCAGAAGGAGCCCCCAGGGCCTTTCTCCTGATCCGAGGGGTGGAGGGGTGCAAGGGGGACAGCTGCATGACAGGCCATGCTAAAAGGCCTTGTCCTCCTGAAGCTCCTGGTCATGCCTACATCGCCGGACACAGATTCAGAATCCGGAAGTCTCTCTAAGACAAACCAACCTGATAAACTTCACAAGATCCCACCACTCATTAGGCAGATTCTCCTTAAGGCCCTGTGGTCAAGGTCCTCAGGCATATCTTTCTGACTCGGGTACTACTATTGATTCCCTTAAGCTCACAGGGCTCCTTTAAACTTAGATGCAACAGAGCAGCCAGCCTTCCTCAAAGGAGATGGTTTGGGGGTGGTTTCTAAGTACAGTACACACATTTCGTAAATACCAAACAAGGTTCACACACTTTATTTGTACACAAGATATAAACTTTATTTTAAGAAAAGGTAAAGAGAAAAATAATACACTAGCGGGTAAGTAAAACTTTCTAAACAAGATACCCCAGAATTTAGCAAGCAAGTATACATTTCAAGTAGGAGTTATTTTAGAGTGAAAGTCCTTCCTGAAAAAGAAACAGCAGTAGCAGATCTGTAAAATACTTTTTGCTTTAGTCAGGGAAGTTCACAGGGACCAGTCTTGTGGATAGGGGCAGTCTTTGGCAGGAAAGGATTTACACAGTGTGGAAGTACTCCAAGCAGCAGTTTCTGGATTTCCGTTGTGAAGCAAATAAAATGACAGCCAGCAGCCCGAGGGTCAGGAGATAAATACCCTGGGACCACGTAAGCAGTCTGCAGGATTTGGTTGGTGGTTTTCCGATTCGTTTGCTTCATGGGTTGTACAGCGAACAACATAGTCTCCAGCGATGATACACAGTTGCAAATGGGACCCCCAGACCATTGGGAAGGATGATTAATCTTGATTTGGAGATTCCAACATCAGGGGTCAGAGCCAGGGAAGCAGAAAGATGAGGCGGCTGCGGTTGTTGGTTGCCAGTGATGCAGGGTTCCCACGTAATCCTTGGGCACAGGATCCAGCACCTGAGAAGGCGCTTTGTTTGGTGTGACTCCAATGAAGTGTGCCAATTGAAGGAGGGCTGTAGAATGCACACCGGTGAAGGAGCCATTCATGGAAGAATGACCAGGAAAGAGTTCAGCAATGTGGTTGCAGGATTCGAGGCCTCATTGCCTCTGTAGTTTCCAAGGTAAATACAGACTCAGAACCCTTGCCTGGGGTCATGGCTTGGTTCAGTGCAGAGACTCGTCAGGTTCCTGGCAGCGAAGGGGTACCCACTTCTGGGACTGATGCACGGGCATTGTCAGGAACGTCAGGGAGTGGAGGCCTTCAAGCAGGAACTGTGCTAAATTTGTCCCCACTGGATCAGGGGAAGAGTGCCACTGTGTGCCATCTGACCCCTTGTTTCTAGCACCCTCTTGTGATTGGTGGGCTGGCTGTGGCCATCCCCAAGAGTAGTCGTACTTAAGGGAAAAACAAGTCCCTGTTCTCTCTTGTCGCTGAATTGTGGATGAAGCCAGCTTATTTACCTGCTGGAGAATTTCCCGTTTTCCTGCCCTTGCTGCCTTTTTAGGAACTCATCTGGCCATACCGACTGGATGCAGCGGCTGTGGTACATCCTGGTGGGGGTTTTCTGCTACCAGGGCACACGTTCTCCATCTTCCAGCTGACTCTGCTTCAGTGTTGAATCGAGCCTTCCATGCTGGAACGTTTTAAAGCTGCTTCCTGCAGTTTACTGCCAGGGTCTTCCACCTTGGTGCAGGTAGGTGGAAGGGTGGGACACCACTAGCCCACCTCATGCACTCTTTGGGTTGTCCCGGGTCTCATCCATCATCATCTACACTTCTGTGAGTGTGTGGCAGAGCTGCCGGAATCTTGTTTGATGGATCCCCTCAACTTCTGTGCTGGAATTTTCACTGCTGGCTTGAGGAGCTTTGTCATGGCTGGATACTGTAAACCGCACATAAAAAATAAGCCCTATAATTTAAAGGGTTGGTCAGCCTTCATGGAATTGAATTTCGGACAAGCATTGATGTGAGTACCTACCTTTGCGTCCTGGGTTTGCCAAGTTTTTGTGATATTCACCATCATGTGTCCCTCTGGTCCAGGATCAATGCTTTTTGGAAGCAAGCCTTTAGTGCTTTTCGCATTGGGCAACATGGGGGTGGAGTGCGGGGGGAGGGGGGTCCTTTGCTGCATCCTGTCCTAGGGCTTTTGGTCCTTAAACCAACCTCTACATTGGGGTTTCTTCTGGCCCTCCTTCAAATCCACACCTGTGATGCCATGTTCCCGCTAAGCTGTGTGTATACCACGATTCCCTCTAGATGCCGTTCAGAGTATTACCAACACACAAAGATAATTCCCACCTTCTGATACATTCATAAGGCACACATCACAGAAGTTTCCTCACATCTGTTTTCTCTCCCAAGAAAGCTAAATTATACTAACTAGCCTTGATATTCTGGTTTAGTCCTGTTTACATTACCCCATTACGTGAGGGTGACCATAAAAATATAAAAACCCTAAAAACAGAATATACCCTGAAGAGGTTCAAAAGGAATATGATCATTTGGCTCTGTGAACAGAAAATCTAACTCAGATATGTCGGCATTCAAAATAAAAAATAACCTTCTCACCCACCCTTGACTTCGACAGTTGACTATTACACTTACTACTACTAATAATAATAATAATAATAATAATAAACATATTTATTGTGGATGGTTCAGTTAAGAACTTTACACAAACATACAAACTATACCATCAAACAATTAATGTATCATATGCAGTGAACAAACAAAAATAATAAATACCTTAAGGTCGCGATAAGACTGAGCTCATTAAGAGCAGCCGTTTAAAAGTTAGCACTTTAAAAACACATAATACACATAAGAACATAGGAACATAAAACACATGTTAATAATATATGTCTATCTTCCCACAATATACAATCATCCACGTGGCAGCCATCACTGCTTTCAGTTGTGGTGTTTCTAATAGCAGTTTTTGTTATTTGTTAATTTAGGTTCAGCCTCAGGGAAGCCTTCAAAGAGGTTTCCCACCACAATCCTTCTTTCTCCCCGAATACCCTTGTATCCATCAGAAAGTGTATGAAATGTAGCTTTGGTTGATTGAAAACAATCGTCATTATTAGAGAATAAGTGTAGAGTGGGGCGTTACAATTACAACAGCAAACAACATTCATTCAATTCATTCATCGCAAAAGAATAAAACAATAAGATTCTGGCTTTAGTCTTCTCATGCACTTACACTTGTAGCAAGGTGAGAGCCTCACAGGCCGAAGCCTTAAACTTCCATAATCATTTCTTTCGATCACACGCGTACGCTCGAATACCATTATTAGGCTTAGCTTAC
This sequence comes from Ambystoma mexicanum, assembly GCF_040938575.1. Taxonomy (NCBI): domain Eukaryota; kingdom Metazoa; phylum Chordata; class Amphibia; order Caudata; family Ambystomatidae; genus Ambystoma; species Ambystoma mexicanum. The sequence continues at coordinate 265,726,235 of NC_090934.1, forward strand.
AGCTGCCTTCACACCAGGTATAACATTAGTGTTAGCTTGCAAAATGCATGATAGATGATTATAAAATAACACATTGTGGGCAATGTGCTCCCTTCTAGGTCAAATAAGCTTGGACACAATCCCATACTCACAGGAGTGCAATTTGCAGGGCAAGAGAATCAGTATTCAAACACCTATCCCGAAAGGAATCTGTGAACTGTCACGTACCTATCCACTTGGCTTACAAAGTTAGTCATGTAAATATCACCCAGTTTTACACACTGGGTGATCACATGTCTAGCTGTTTCAATTTGATCAGTAAGGGAGCAGATGCAGCAAAATCTACCTTCCACCACCATCCCCAACCGTGGTCCAGTTATTGTACGCACTGGTAGCTGATTTGTGTGGAGTTTAAGGATAAAGGTCCTAAGCGCAGGATCCAGACAAAACAGCAGGTAGGGTTGAGTTTTGCAATAACGGTGCACTGCATGGGACACTTCCTCATATCCTTTTAGTTTGGCCAAGTGGGTGTAATTCTTGCAGCAATCCCATCTGTGAAACATTTTCCCAAAATATTTTTTTAGGTCTAAATATGGGGTGCCCAAACTAGGATCATATGTCCAGCTGATCTACTGAATAGTTTCTCATTGAGAGCTTGGAAATTAGATCCCGCAAAGACCGTTTCAGAATCAAGGTTCCTACCAACCGTCGCTAATAAATCGCATCCTGGGTTGGAGCGGGACATGAGATAAAAACATCCTCTCGCCCGACTCGCCATACCACCCCAAGGAGGTGAGACCCAGTTCCAGGTGTAAATATTCCATAGAACAAGATGGCCACATGTTCAACATCGCCCGCCAGAAAAGACCTTCTAACACGGCAAGCCAAGAAAAGTCCTGCATGGCCAGGGCGTCAAGTCCATACAACAATGCTGGGTCAAAGCATTGCTTGTAGAGCAGGAGGATTCCACCCAGAGAGAATCCTGCATGCCCCCCTGCGAACTTGCGTGCCTGTAGCATTAGTTGCTTAGCTCTACGTGTTTTCTTGTTCTTAATGAGGTCATAGTCAGCTCGCACACTGACATCCAAGCCTAGGTATGGGTAGGACTCGACATAATCAATACTGCCAAGCGCTGTGTCCATCTGGGTACTGTTGACCACATTTCTGGCGACCAGCATCACGTTGTGCCAGATTGTGCTTTTTTCACCCACTTCCAGCAATAGCGTACTAGCCTATTGTGCACTAGCCCGGAGTATGTAAATGATAGCATATTGTTAGCAATGCCTTACTAGCCCACTGTGCCAGATTGTACCTCTTCCACCCATTCTTATCACGGCCGCACTAGCCTTCTACACCAGAGTGCATTCTCCTCCCTATTGGTTGCAATCCCGTACTAACCCACTTGGCAAAATGTGCTTCTCAATAGTATTTGAAGAATTTTAAACTAACTTGCTATCCCACATTGCTATCACACCCGCTGGTAGCTACACACAACTTGCAGACTATCCCAGTGCTACTCCACTATGTATATGCTGGGCATATACACAGACCTACTAAGGGTCATTTCAGACCTGACCTGTATGACTAGCCTCATAAGCCTATACCTCCCACTACCACTTGACACAGTGCTACTGCGACCTAATAAAATGATTCTTGCACACTCATTAACCCCCAATGCCCACATCCTGAACCTACCTAAAACTGATAAGACTGTGCAGCCCCGCTACCAGAAACCACAGACTTTGCACTAGGCTACCGAAATTGTTTGAACCCCTGGCTAGGTCTACGCTCTCTGCTAAAAGAGGAAATACTAGGAAAATATGCTCATTAACCAAACCCACTAATACTCACTTAAACACCTCCCATCTCTCTCACACACTACCACCTGAGAACCTCCAAGAACGAATCTAACAATCAGTCCTCATTAAAAGCACCAACTGGGTCCAACACCCCACACATCAGCGATGCGTTAATAAATTCCTGCTCCATAGTAGCACACGCCACAGAGATAGTGGACCTCTTACAATTAGAAAAGCTCGACTTCCGTGGGAGGGGCTGTGGGGGGGGGGGGGTTTAAGGCTGGGGCTGCAATTATAATATAGACCCCTTGAGCTCCCATGGGCTGGCGCTCGGCTACCTCATACACCGCACACGACGGCCCTGCAGTGAAGAGGTCCATCTGGGGCTAACAGCGTGCATCATCAGCAGCACTAATCACACATTTATATACACGATGGCAAACTGGCAACTGGGCAGTGCAACGACCCCACGTACGGACATTACCACAGTGATTGCTAAACCCTGCAGTGACCACCGTTGAGAGGCCTGGTGCCACTATACCCCGAACTCGGGTACCTCAAATGGCTACTTTTTGAACACAGCCTTACACTGCCTGGATAATCGGAGTGGATGCACACACTAGGGGATCCTCTAGGGCTGGTCACGCCATCATAGCAAGGCCAGGACTACTGCCACGTGCGGCAGAGATGACGCACACAGGACCCTCTGGAACCTGGGGTCGGGGGATTGAGACAGTGAGGTGAATAAGGCCAGTAATACACCACGCTCCCTGGATACAACAGCATGTGAGGATCCTCTGTTTAAAAGAGATCAGGATTGATACGTGGGAGGTCACAGTCCACCCGAGTAACTGGGCTGTATCACTGCCAGGGTTGCACAAAATCCTACTTGACCACATGGACTGATCAGGACCCGTGTCGACCCAGTATAAGTCCACGAAGCGAGATCCAACACACCAAAACTCGGAATCTGATAAGGTCCAGGCTGTTCTGAAGTGACGCTAGTGAGACATTGAGATAGAGATACGGGTTTCCCGGTACAGAAGTAAACACAGCGGCGCTGCACAGACTTACCATGAATATTAAGCGTGCTGGCTCTCTCCTAGTGACCAACACACCATATGAAGACCTGTTGATCGAAAATATCCTCAATCACATTGGCAAAACTCGTTGAGCTGTACACCATCCTGTATTTGTAAACAACTTAGTTGAGACGCAACTACCTGCCCCACTCTTAGCCTAAAAGAAGAAAAAAAACAAGAGAAGCAACAAGACAATAACCTCGCTAAGGACAACTGTGGGAGTTTCTGAAAAGTTTGGTAAGGGTCCGATGGAACCCCAAGTGGAAGCGCTCCTTAAATCACTTTTTGGTTCTGAAGCCTTCTCGGCCCACTTTCTTGTTGAAAGAGCGCACCGCACACTCGCCCCTTTGCCCAAACCGGGCCCCCCCACCCGGACAATAATAGCCCGCCTACTCAATTACAGAGACAGAGACACGATCCTGAAAATGGCGAGGGAACACAGCACTTTGCACTATGAAGAGAACCGCATCCACATATACCCAGATTTTTCGGCAGGAGTTCAAGCGAGCCGAAGATTGTACGATCCAGTCAAAAAGATGCTGAGAGAGTGCCAAGTTCAGTATGCAATAATATTCCCGGCAAAAATGAGAATTCAGCATGGAGGCAGAGCCCATTTCTTTGAGAATCCAGCAGCTGCGAGGCCATATGTTGAGGCCTCCATACCCCTGCCTCCGATGGGAAGGAGGCCAAACCAGAACAGCAGACCGCTCCCTGAAGAAGAAAGCCTAGATCCAGCGGACAGAGCGAACGCACACCAATATCCTTTTTATCTATAGCAATACTTCTTGTGCCCACGGGGACCCCACGCAACTTAATGATATTTGGGTCGTGAGCCCGGGGCAGGTGACCATGTGGCAGCAACATGGCTACCTCAGGAGATTTCCAAAAAGTTACAAGGGTTCAAGTTTCTGGGATGGGGACACATCAGGTTGGACATGATGGTGCAGGGGGGAGGGATGGGGTTGTACAGTTTATTTATGTTAAGTAAAGGTTTAAAAGCAGAGTGCCCTGTTGCATCGGATGTAGAGGTACTGACAGTCCCATCTAATTTCTTGAGACACAGATTTTTGGTTATAAAGAACTATGACGCAGGCTGACAAAGGTATTACCATCAAACTCCTTTCATGGAATGTTCAAGGTCTCAACCCCCCGATTAAGGCCCGGAAAATATAGCATACATTAGCAGACACAATCCCCAGGTCATACTACTTCATGAAACACATGCGTTGGGCCAGGTCAGTGTCGGCTTTCTCCCAAGATGGGGCCCGCTCAGACATTACACCCAATACTCGTCACAGGCCAGGGGGGTCCTTACATTAATTCATCCGAAACTGAGTTTCCGACTCCGGGACACCAAGTTGGATCCCCAAGGCAGGTACGTGTTGATCTGGGGGGGAAGTGGCAGAGAGACAGGTTGTAGTTGTTAACACATACGGCCCCAACATCGACCCTGAATTTTACAGTGGTATACACAATATACTAACGGTAATGGATAACTCAAGTGGTTATATGGGGGTGCACTTTAATACGATACTTGACACGGATCTCGATAGGTCAACAACTGCCTCCCGACCCCCGACCAAGGCGGCCTCAACCATACGACAAATTATGAAACAGAGGTCTATGGTAGACATATGGCGAGTATTACATCCCCAAGAGAAATGTTTTACTTATTATTCCTCAGTACACGACTCTAAATCACAGATTGATTACTGGCTACTTAGATGCTCCCTCACAGACGTAGTGGCTAATTGTGAAATGTATCCACGCACACTCTCTGATCATTCCCCAATATCTATCACCTTAGCTTTCCGAAATACCAAACCATATGCCAGAAGGTGGAGGATGCCCCAGCTATGTTGAGATACCCACAGGTGTGTGAGACGCTGCACATTGAAATAGAAGAATTTTTTTTAAATTAACCTGCGGTCAGTCAGTAGCTATGCCACGCTGTGGGAAGCGTTTAAAGTATGGGTTCGGGGCAACATACTGGCAAAATCCACCGGTCTACTCAGTTCAGTTAGACGAGAGTTGGACAAAATGGAGGCAAAGCTAGAATTACTTGAGTTCAAATACACCACCACACACAGTACAGAATCTCTGGCAGACATACACACTACACTTGGTGAATTTAAACTTGCTGACCGAGAGGTCCAATACATGGTCCCACATGCCCGGGAACGCAGATACGGGGAAAGCAACAGGGCTGGGAAATTCTTAGCCCAGATACTCAAAGCCGAGAACCGGCATGACCCCATCACCAGTATACAGACACCCGATGCAATATAGTCCACCGAGACCAGGACATTAACGACACATTTACCGAGTTTTATAGAACATTACATTCTAATCAAGATACTAAATCCAAGGAAGAGATAAGAAACTACTTACACGAACTAGACCTCCCAACACTCACTTTAGAGACACGGATGCTACTAGACGCCCCCATTACTCTAGAGGAAATTGTAGAGGCAATCAAAACACTATCCTCAGGTCGGGCCCTGGGAACGGATGGCCTGGGTGCTGAACTTCACAAAGAATTCCAAGATACATTGGCCCCAGTGCTGCTGACAGTTTGGAAGGAGGCGATGGAGCGGGGAATATTACCGGACACTATGCGTGAGGCAGTGATAACAGTCCTTCTTAAGCCTCAACGACCCGCACAAGATATGAGCTCATACAAGCCCCTATCACTCATTAATACCGATGGCAAAATATTTGCAAAGGTGCTCGCAACCAGACAACTGCCCTACAAGCCCATACTGGTACATCCCGACCAGGCCGGCTTTGTACCAACTAGGTCCACGGCCCTGAATCCGAGGCGCCTCTTCGGAGTAATGGCACAGATAAACCCAAAGGCGAACACGGTCATTGCGGCGTTGGATGCAGAGAAAGCCTTTGATCCGGTCTCGTGAACCTACCTGTTCTCGGTTCTCGATAGATTCGGCTTTGGCCGATATTTCATAAAGTGCGTTCAGTTACTATACAAAAATACAGGCGCGAAAGTTCTAACAATAACACCATGTCTGCTTCCTTTCTATTACACAGGGGCACCAGACAAGGTTGTCCCTTCTCCCCAATCCTATTTGCGCTCACAACCGAACATATGGCCGAATACGTTAGACAGAACCATGCACATTGAGGCCTTAGAATGGCCGGAACCCCACAGTTAATCTCCCTTTATGCGGATGACACGCTACTGTACGTTCGAAATCTGGAAGAAAATCTGGGCCCCATTATGGCTGATATCGAGAGGTTCTCTGAGCATTCAGGATATAAAATTAATGTCGCTAAATCTGAGATGTTTCCATTAAATTCCAACATGGGGGCCATCTCTAATATACAACAATTCAAATGGTCCCCCGACCATGTCCGATATCTAGAAAACTACAGGGAACTACTGCAATCTCTTTCTATTAAACTTCTATTTTGGGCCAAACTCCCGATCTCACTATACGGGCGAGTAGCAATACTTAAGATGATTGTGCTCCCCAAACTGCTATATCTTTTTTGTAACATCCCGATCTGGCCAGATAGAGGATTTTTCGCAAGACTTAAGACACTGACCTCCTCATTTGTGTGGGGAAGGAAAACTGCACGGCTAAAATGTTCAAAAATGGTGGAGCCGTTCTCGAAGGGCGGGATCGCAGCTCCGGACTTTGAATTATATTATCTTGCTGCACAGGCACACTTCGCGGGGTACTGGTACAACACAGACGACACAGCCACACACATTCCCTTAGAAAAATTTGCTGCGTCTCCGACGAACCTTCGGTCTGTGATGTTCGACCCCAAACGCAAAGATCCTTGCGAATTCGACCCGTCAGTACTACAACAAAAGCATGGTTCAAGATTTATAAAAGAATTGGCCTAACGACCCCGTACAACCCAGAGATCCCATTATGGAACTTTCCAGGCATAACACCCACATGGGACCCTAATAACCTATTCAGGATGCAGGATATGTTTCCAGATGGCAGATATTGCGAATGGTCTGATTTCAGGGAGGCACTGGGCGGGGGAAACCTAAAACAATTCCAATTTCACAGGATGAAAGCTGCTTTTTCTGTCATATGGCCCACATTCCTGATGGAACAGCCCACACACAAGTGTATCAGTGCAATGATAGAAGTGGGGGGACACAGGAAGGGAGTTTCCGCATTATATAACCTGGTCCAGTCACACACCAAATCATGCAATAATATTAAAGAATCCTGGGAGCAGTATTTGCGGGTGGAGCTGGGCGATGCTAGCTGGACTAGATACTGTCAACTCACTAAGAATGTTTCTATGAACTCAGGCCTGTGATTGATCCAATTCAAGTTGCTAAATCAATTACATTATCCCCCTGCCAGACTGGCAAGGTTTGTTAATGGCCACTCAGACAAATGCCCCAAATGCAACTCCCCCAAGGCAGACTCATATATGTACTGGGATTGCCCAGAGGTGGCGAAATTCTGGTGGGAGGTGGCAGAAATCCTTGAAGACATAACAGATATCTTGGCTACTCCCACCCCCTTAAAATACCTGTTTGGGCACATTGGCAAAGTGGCTGAGACCACCAGACGTTTGTTCAACATTGTATATTGCAAAGAGGAACATCTTGAAATGCTGGAAATCTGCATGGGCCCCAAAAAGAGAACATTTCTTAAAAGATGTGTCCATGGTAAATGAAAGCGAGGAGCAATTCATTATAACTGTTCCACAGAAGTGCCGGCCCAGGGACATATGGTTGTTGTTTCAGAGCTACCTGTTGGATTTATTGCCCGAGGGAGACAAGGATGCCCTTTCCCCATTTTGAATGATTACAAATGTAACAAACTGTATTGGTATACTTATACTTATTGTTTAATACTGTGAAATACTAACTGTTTCTATATAACTCTCTGAAAAAGAAAAAGTAAAAAAAGAAAAGCTGGACTTCCTAGCCATCACCAAATCCTGCCTTCATACCGCAGCAGGACCCGCCCTCATCTTAGCAGTCCCCGAGAACTACACAATACTCAGAGTAGATAGAACTGTGGCCCGCAGTGGAGGCTTAGCTATAATAGCCAAAACCAATCTAGCTATGAGACTAGCCCCATCACCCGATTCTAAATCCTGTGAATCCCTCATCAACAAATTACCTATTGCCGGATCCCAAACTCTATCGTTCATCTACTATACAGAAGCCCTGGCCCCATTGGTTCGTTTGAGGAGGACCTAACCACTATCCTCTCCTACAACCTAAAAAATGTTTCTCAAATCCTTCTATTAGGCGAGTTCAACCTGGGGTTCAAAGATCCTAAAGATGCTGCACTAATCGCTGGCACTCTGGCTGAACTAGGCTTTAATCAAAGAGTGACTCTTCACACCCATAACAAAGGCATAACTCTTGATTGGGTGGCAGACTATAACTTCAATGCCTCCATCACCTCCATCACTCCACAGTCATGGACTGACCACTACCTCCTAGCATTCTCACTAGAGGCCATAACACTGACCCCCAAAGACAACTCTCTGGCCCCCGCCATTCCCACCAGGAACAAAAGAAACACCATGGCCGAAAAACTTGTCCCTCTAATACTACTGACACTAAACTCCCTAACAGAGTCTACCAATCCCTCTACTCTAGTCGATGAATATAACAAAATAATGACCACAGCCCTAGACTCTATTGCCCCACTTAAACTGAGAAAGAGCAGACCTTAAACGCATCTGAACACCTGGTTCTCCTCATACCTTAAAATCACTGAGACCTGAAGAAAGAAAACGTAAACTTATATGGAGACAGCTACCCTCAGATGACAACAAGGCCAACCTTAGCAACATAGCCTCCCACTATAAGAATAAAATACTACGAGCCAAACAAGACTCCTACAACCAGAGAATTTCACAAGCCAACTCAAGTATAAGAACTATTCACAATCCTCAAAGAACTTGAAACTCCTATCCCACTGCCAGACAATTGTGTGAAGGATACAAACTGGTGTACCAGCATTCAAAAAGCCCTCTCTAACAAAGTTGCCTCCCTCCAGGTCAAGATTGCCAATAAAAAAGAAAACCTTCACCACTCTACCCCTCTAGTCAGGACGTATATGCCCTCACACAAACCTACACACCGCTTCAGCTTCTCAAAAGTATCAATCCTAGAGGTGGAAACAGTCATACTTACCCTCAAACCGTCTAACTGCCAAAGCGATCCATGTCCATCCCAAATTATTAAAGACGCGGCCAGAGACCCATCACCCTTTATCTCGAAGCTTAATAAAGCCTCGGTCTCCCTGGCACCATCCCCAGCAACCTCAAGGAGTCTTGGGTTCTCCCACTCCTCAAAAAACAATCACTGGACCCTTCCATACCAACCAATTACAAACCCATCACCACAGTTCCCTTACACAAGGTGGCATACTTCCAAATACAGCAATATTTAGAACAAAACCATATCTTAGGAGTCCGTCAGTCAGGCTTCAGACCCCAACACGGGACCGAAACAGCGCTGATAGACATTAAGGCGCAAATGGACACACTTAGAGACAATGGAAAAACTGCCCTGTTACTACTCCTCGACCTATCAGCGGCATTTGATTTAGTAGACCACAAAATCCTCTGTAACCACCTGGAATCGGCCACACACTTCTTGCAAGAAGCAATACGTGTCTTTTCACCCTCAGCATCCGCCGACCCCATGCCCATTACCTGTGGGGTGCCTCAGGGATCATGTGTCTCTCCCACCCTGTACAACATATTCAAGAAGCCCCTTTTCGATGACACCAACTATGCCGATGATACCCAGATCCTCATACCGTTGACAGGAGATTATGACAAGGATTTGGCCTTGGTGAATAGAGTGTACCTCATCATCCAGGCATGGATGGCCTACGCCTGAATGATGACAAGACTGAGCTCATAATCCTCGGCACCACCCCCAACCTCAACAAACTCGGCCACAATTACACTAGCTTTAACATAGATGGTAACACTATCAAAGTTGCCAAAGAAGTTAAAACATTAGGCTTCTACCTAGATGCCACCTTCTCCTTCAATAAACAGGTCAACTCCATGGCCTCCACCACCACCTACACCTTTAAGTTAATCAGAGCAGCCAAGCCTTTCCTTTCCACTAACAGCTGCACCACCTTGGCAAGAGCCTCAATTTGAATCCAAAACTGGATTATTGTAACGCCCTATATCTGGGGGCTAACAAGTACATCACTAACAAAATCCAGATTCTCCAAAATAACGCCCTTAGAGCAGCGCTGAGCATTTCCAAAAAAGATCATATCTCCGACACAAGGAGATCGAATAATTGGCTCACCACAAATGTTAAAATCTCACTAGAAGTAGCCTCACTCACACATAAGTGCCTAAACAACGCCGCCCCACACTACCTTATAGACAGATTCAAGAGACAATCCTCCAACCGCCCAACAAGAACTACCAACTCCAATCTCTTGACGGTGCCTAGGTTCAAACTATCCAAAACTGGAGGAAGCAGCTTCCCAGTAAAAGCCGCTCAGTTGTGGAATTCCCTACCCCCGTCCCCCGTCTTAAGGGTTGATCAAACATACCCACACTTCAAACATAACTTCATTCACTGGATTAAGGAAAATGACTGCTAATACATAGTATGCCTCCTACCGACTCCACTCTACCACTCATATGGGCCTCATCTCTGTCTGTATATACTATCTAGTTGTTGCTTTCTTCATTTTGACCATTTGTCTCTCTGATCCTGTTCACCTTATCCCTGTGTATGTAACTGTACAACACTGTAACCGAAGCTGAAAATATTCTTGTTCATTCTGCGCCCTGAAACCCTTGGGTCTGGCGCGCATTGTAAATAATAAAACAAAAACAACAAACAAACGTTGGTCTTCTCCAGATTGAGGGTCAATCCCAGTTCTAGGGCATATGTGGATAGTTCATCGAGTACATTCTTCATTTCCTTGTACGTACGATCAAAAAGGACTAGGTCATCTGCAAATAGCATCCCCACTATAGGCAAAATCACCAATCCTCGGCAGACAATTCGCTACTCCCAGCAAGCAGGGCAGGAGATCCGCTATATACAGGTTGTATAATACGGAAGCCACGATGCACCCCTGCTCCACGCCCATATTGATGGATAAGGGCTCAGTAATGCCACCCTGTGATCTAGATGTACTCTAGCTGTGTTATATAGGAATAAGATGTGCACAATCCAATCCGGGCAATTTAAGGCCTGCAACTTAGCCCATAGGGTGTCCCTGTCGACCTGGTCAAACGCACTCTTGAAGTCCACAAAGGCGACGTACAATGTTATGTCACTGTGACTTCGGGTGGTATGAATAAGCTGGTCTAGTACCCTGATATTATGGTAGTACCAGATCCGGGGCGAAATCCTTTCTGGGCTAAGTTGAGTATGCTATTTCTAGTTACCCATGCTTGCCATTCTTTAAGGACGAGTGAGGTGAAAATCTTCCACGTGCTATCCAGCATTGAAAGCAGCCGGTAATTATTTATTTTTGTGCAATCTCTTTTTTTATGCAATGGGAGAAGGACCGACTGCTGCCAGGAGGAAGGAATGGTCCTAGCTCTGCAGACTCTGGAAAACAAGAGAACCATGACTCCTACAGTTGACTATCACATTTACACCTTATGACGTGTACTCAATCAACTTCAAATAAGCCTAGCCTGGCTCTGAGAAAGTTTACCACACTTGCACTGATGGCCACTTATTTTATGTTTGTTGTAATATAAATAACATGCAAGCACCAAAATTTTTGTTACTCATAGTGTCTTAGTCAAAGCATCACTGACACTATGTAACCCAACTATCAGCTCAAATTGTGAATACTGGCAGTAACTAAGCAAGCTCATTGGTTATGTAACCTCGTCCCATGCTTCCAATTCCTTGTATATAGGTCAGCCCTCTGTATTGTACCTTTAGTCCTGTTTTGATTCTCCCAATGGCTTTGAAGCATTATCACTGAGTTAGCACATTCTAAAACTCAAACATTAATTTGGCCTTTTGGGTAGGCATATTTCATTCTCAGCCGATCCTGCATTAGCCTTGCTAAGATTACTCTAAGAGGAGAACAACATTGAAATATCATTTGCTGGCCTGCAAAGGATTATGGGTATGGAATATTCCTGGCAGTAACAATACACAGCATTAGGGCAATAGTTATTCAGGCATGTACAAGGTTTTTCATGCAATGTGCATCCTTTAGAAGTATCCAGTGACTAACGGATTCTATGGTAACTCTCCTATAAATGAACAAGTGGTTTCACTGAGCACTTCAACAACAATACTAAGGTGAGGGGGTGTTGCAAACACTCTTGTTTGCATTGCAAAATAATTGTGTGTTGCAGATTTGTGATTGCTCTGTCACACTACCTACCTTTAAGATAAGTTTGGCTTTCTTTTTAGCTGGGCGCCTTTGCCCCACCTTACGGTAGTGGTTGTACAGCCCACATTATGGTATAATGGAGTTTTCCCTCTCCTCCTTGATCACTCCTTTTCTGGTTCTTCCCTCGATCTATCTACAAGGTTGATCTTGCTACTCTCTTCAGTGTTTATGAATAACATTATAGATCCCAGGACAGTGCTTTAAGTAGGATAAGAAAGGGTGCTCTAATGCGTTGTGATGCAACATTTGGGGGTGGGGCCTAAAAAGGGTCTCACACAGGCTCAAATTCCAAGTAGCTAATACAGCTTTATAAGAGGAGTGGCCTGTGTAATTAAAGGAGTGACATAACAGTGCCAATCGAGTTTACATATGTGCAATGAATGGGCAAAAATTCTGGTTTTAAAGATGGATTTAAATATGGTTAATGTGTGTAAAAATGTTGACCAAAATAAATATATTTAAATATGAAACAGAACATCAAATCAAAGGGGGTAAGTACACCATGCAATCCCACAGTTCTTCTGAAAGAAATCCAGTATCGGCACACACAAGTTAAAGGCATTCTAATGGTAATACTTTAATACAATGTGTGGCAAAAATCAAACAATGTATTAGTTTATAATTTCCCTTTCCTGTTTTAGTACCTAATTTCACATTTCTTTAAGTTATGTTGTGATTCTAAACATTACTGAAGGTGGCATATACTGGGAAAGAGCAGTATTGCCACTCCTATTTTTAAAGAAATTTGGTGAGGGAGGTCAGTTTGGAGAGCCTTGACAAGCCCTTGCTCAAAGGCAATATTTGGAGACTGCCAGGTCTGAGACTTCATGGTTTGGGCCATGAAGGTATAAACAGAGGATCTCCCAGGCTCGCCAACCCACCACCAGCCTTAGAGGGAACACCCTCTTGCCAAAACCGAATAGACCAAAGAGAAAAGAAAACAGAGCCCTGTGAGAGGGTGGTACCGCAGGAGGTGAAAGTTCTCCGATAATTATCAGGAATACTGGCCCTTGCTATAAGAAGCAAAAACAAAGAGGTAATGGTTGGAAGGTTTAGAATGAATCTTAACCTCTGGCATTGCTCTGGACAACCCTCCAGACCATCGTTCTTCACCTGCCAAGCCATTAGAGAAGGAGAAAGACCATTTGCAAATCAGGCTTGCACCCACCCCAAAAGGGGCAATCCAGCCCAAACTGCTAGGTCACATCCCTTCTGCACGAGACCACAAGCATCCCCAAACATGTTTCAGCCTTGTTGGGCTTCATCAGTGAGGTGTAGCTTGGATTTCTAGTCCCAGCAGGCACGGGACCCACGTCTGGGCATTCCTGTCGAACTCCGGGTGACAAAGCAAAAACAAAGAGGTAATGGCTGGAAGGTTTAGAATTAATCTTAACCTCTGGCAATGGCGCAGACGGGCTAACAAATGGTGGTGTGGAAGGTTGCCCACAGCAATGCAGTCATTAAAAATCTTCCACCCATCGCTTTTATGGTTATAGTTTGTCTCACTATGTGAGAGAGGGTATGCCCAGACGCGTGTCCCTTGCTTGTTGCGCCATAGGGAACCAAGCTGTACCTCACAGAGTAGGCCCAACAAGGCTGAAACATGTCTAGGGTTGCTTGTGTTTCCATGCAGAGGGGACCTGGCCTAGCAGTTCGGGCTGGGCTGCTACCATTGGTGGCAATACCTGTCTGATTTGTATATGGCTGGACCCCTTTTGCAATGGCACAGACAGGCTAAATAACAGTGGTGTGGAAGGTTGCCCAGAGCACTGCCAGTGGTTCGGATTCATTCAAAATCTTCCACCCATCACTTTTGTGGTTATACCTTGTTGAAAGAAACCACCCGTTAGCCTTCTAAGCCCCCTGAACTTGGGCAGTGGCAAGTCACATGCAGGATCCCCACGGAAAATTATGCACACCGCAAGGCCCCCAGGACCTAAAAAGTCAAGGAACCAAAGACCCTGTAATATGGAGGGAGACTCAACGCCTCCCCAGCCAGACCTAAACTACCAACATTCGAAGTACAGTATTCCCCTTTAAAAGAACAAATTTGCAGGCTTTTTAGTTCAGCGGACAGCTGTGAGAAACCCAACGGTATTCTCCCACCTAATCCCTCAGGATCTTTCATTCAGGTGGCCAGGGAAGGGCCATAGCTTTAGTATCTCGACCCTGGGTGTGGACAAGCGAGGGAGGATCACCTGAGTGGAGGGTCACAAGGGATTCGGAGGAGACCACCCAAGGGCAAGACATGGTGTTCCCACATTCCCAATAATACCCCAACTCACTCTCCCTCAGCCTTAATGGGGTATTTTCAATGTCACCCCATAGCACTCTCCCCATTTCCAACAAATACTGAGACGAGGAGGATGCAACTAAGATCATTGAAGATTATCCATAGAAACATGAGGAAAGTAAGGGAAACCTACTATAGAAAGAACACAAGCTGTCCCAATAATAGAGTCAGGCATTTGATAATGACCACTCACACCTGACTCCACTTGACTGTTTGTTCAACTATAAAAGGTGTGGTTTTTCAAAGGAGAAAGCGAGATGGGGACATTGTGTGGAGCAGAGAGCAGCAGGACCTGAAGCCTGGAGGATGGCGTGCTGAGACGCTCGCCCTGTGTTTGGAGGGGGCTGCAGCGTAGCTAGGCAGCCATGTCGGCAAAGAGCCGGTGAGAGGCACCCTGCATCCTGCTGTTGGCAGTCGCAAAAGTGCTCGTTCCCGTGGGACTTGTGCAAGTCCCAAGGGTGCCTGAGGGGCAAGTGATGAGACCCTGACCTCAACCCTGTGTATCCACAGGGACTACTCGTCAACACTACGCTGCCCAGTGAGTCATGTCAGTGAGAGAGAAACTTGGGAGCGTGCAATTGACCGGAGCGGGAGAAAGACACTTGTTAAAGCGGCATAGAGAAGGAAAGCGAGAGAAAGCTTCTAGTGGAAAGCAGCACAGAGCGGTAAAGTGAAATAAACTAGAAGAAGCTCGTAAAGCGGCACAGAGCAAAAAGATGAAGAAAGCGAAAGACAGCTTGCAGAGGGGCAAGGAGAGGAGAAGTGAAAATATAGAAAAGACAGAAAGAGCAAAAAAATAGATCGAGATTAAGAAAGTACACGAAAAAAATAAGGAAAACGGAAGTGTGCACGAGAAAGCCAGGAAATTGAAAGGAAAAGGCGCTAGCGGCGCAGATGAAAAGTAAAGACATTAAGAATGTGCAAGTGTGCATGAGAAAGCAAGAAAAATGCAAGTGTGCATGAGAGAGCAAGGAAGGTGCAAGTGTGCACGAGAACAAAGCAAAGGAAACAAAGGAGAACAAGAAGGGGTGTATGGAGGAAGCACCTGAAGGTAAAAGGTTAAAATGGAAGAGCAAGGAAAAAGAGAGGTTACAGATCAAAGTGGTCACGCCTAAGATAAGCAAAGCATCTGGCGGTTTTGAAAGTTTCTGATTGTACCCCACACGTGAAATAGGTATGAAAGAACTGTATATAAAAGGAAAGGTACATCCAGACATGCTGATCTTATGTTTGAATCCAAGATGGACCTAAACTTGGGGACGTGAACCCCTGAGAGGTCTAACAAAGTGGAATACCTATTAATTTGTGATACTGAAGAAATTGAAGCTGGGGAAGGAAACCCCGAGAAGCTTGGAGAGGAACTGTGCATATTTCTTTTGATTTTTTTGGAACTTGGAAGAGCTAAAGCTTGGGGAAGGGAATCCCAAGGAATTAAAGATATTTGAAAGTGTATGACTGCGACAAGAACTGTGAGGAAGGTCTGATGAATTCTATTTATCTATTGTGCATTTGTAAGGCACTTATACATCAAGATAATTGTGTTTCAAAGTGCCCTTTTTTCATTGAACTCATTTTTATGAAGGTGACCAACCCACACCTGGGGAGAACGTCACCTGAAAGCAATCTTGGTTTCCTATTTTCTGTTGAACAACTATATTTTTTTTAAGAGACTTCCTAACAGATTTTGTCAAAGAGTGAGGGCGGCATAGGTTTAGATACAAACAAATTCTTATTTTGGACTTTCAGACTTTGACGGCCCTTAGAAACCTCAGTTAAGGGAACCGTCAATTTAGTGTTAAGGCCAGTTAACCTTAGTAAATAAAGGTTTTTAAAACGAACCCAGGAACCTTAGTAAATAAAGGTTTTTAAAACGAACATCTTTGAGTCTGTGTCTCTATTGATACCATGCCTGTTTCACATAGTCTAAAGATACATACATTCCCACAGCAGTGCAGCACTGCTGCTGAGAGAATCCTTCAATAGAGGCTCTCGTGGATACAAAGTCTTGTGCGGGGAAGCATTCAAAGGCAAGTTAAAGTAAATTTACATTGTTTTCACGATCAAGCTAGCACTACAGGGATTAACATATTGCAATTTCCTCGCTAGGAGAGCATTTCTTCATTCCATCACATAAAAAAAGGTTCCCTTGCTCGTGCATTACAAGCTAAGGAAACCGAGGCATACAGTGCACAGCAGTGCAGACCACTAGAGCTCCAGAAGGATGCGCGGGTCAGGGGAGAAAACCAATATGTTTAGGGCAGTATAAAATCCCAAATGGCGGAAGGCCCCAATATAATCAAAAGCTCTGCCCCTCTAAGATCACAGGACCTCAATGATATGGACAAATCACAGGAATGTACAGCCAGCCTTATACAGGTGCAAACCAGGAGCCTTATCTCCACCAATGATAGGGGTGACAGGACATAGGAATCAAACCAACTCAGTGTGTTTCAATCCTTGAGAGCTGGCAGGAGAAGAGCAGCAGCCTCTGGCAGATCCCCGTCCTGGAGAACCTGAGGGAAGGAAGTCGGGCAATGGGGAATATGAAGGAGGAGAAACGAGTGCGTCTCTGGGAGAGAGGGAGAGAGGGAGGGAGGGAGGGAGAAAGATGGAGAAGAAAGGAGGGAGAGATTACGTTGAAGGAATAGCCTTTGGGATTGGAAAGTAGTAGTAGTACAAAGCAGGATACAGAGAAATGAATTAGTTGGGAGCAGGTAATGAGGATTTGCTGACATGATCTGCTTATCATATGCATCATATCATCGATGGGACAGTGAAGATTGTAGAATTTATTCACTGAATGGGCATCAATATTTCCCACAAATTTGTGTCAGCAACCGGGCATAGTAAGGGAGCACAAGCAAACCAAGAGGTTAATCAGTGAGATTTTCCTCCTGCACATTTTAACAAAAACTAATGGGTAAAAATGCTGCATTTTATTGCACACTTATTGTTTGTTAAAGCGCCATACAATTTATAAGTGGTTTTGTAAGGTAGCACTTAACAGATAACCAACAGTATACAGATGTATTTTACAGTGCCTTTGTACACAATATATGCTAGTATTCTGCCAGTATAAGACATGTTCATGTTGGCTGCATTCACAATATAGACCAGTATTCTACCATTTTCATGCTGGTTGGCCCAATAATGCTAGAACTATCAACAAAGGAAGACAAGTTCATTCTTTTTATGCCAACATACACCAGTGAATATTGAACGCACTCATTGTCCCAGGAGGATAGCTCAGCGGCAGCGTGCTCGACTTAGAAACCAGACGACACGGAGCAACACAGGTACGATCCCTGGGTCCGCGCTTAGAAACCTCTGGGTATTAAGCGCGTTATAAATAACCTATCATATCATACTCAGTGTGGCATTGACTATAATGACAGTAATAATGCCATGCTTCTGAAATAAAACATGTCCATGCGGAGCATTGCCAACATAGGCCAGTATCCCCATATTAGAGAACACTCCATAAGACAGGTAAAAATGCAATTCCTCTGAAAGGAATTGTGTTCATGCTGATGCATACTGCTTCCCTCTCCACTCCAGTTAAGGCACTTTTGGTACCACCCTGTGTTGAGGGTGCTACAACCACTAACCCTAATGGGAGACTAACACACCTGATAAGAAAGGAAAGCCAAAACTCTATTAAGGTAGGTAACCTGGCCAGATCAATAAGGCTCAACACCCATGTAGTGGTAGCAGGTTGACACAAATGTAGAATTAGTCCACTACTTATCTCCAGAAAATACACCTCACAGATATACTGAAAAATATATACATTAAGTCACACATATACCTCTCAGGTCAAACAAGTACTTCAGAATGATACACAGTAATGCCTATAAAACACTCTCCTACACAGCAAAAACTGATGATGGCCATACCTTCAATCACAACTTGCCGTGTCGGAATACTGATCCGGAACCATCTCCCTTGTCTGATCAACAGAGAATTAGGATAGACTTAGACTCGTGGGCTGCTGACTTAGCATCCTCTAGTATGACTGAAAATGCAACTACACCCCCCGCGCATCGTGCAGCATGTTCAAAGATCATGCAGGATGCTTCTCCCGAGCTAGTCCAAAGTCCCTGTATTACTCAAACTACTAAGAAAAATAAACCAGATCTTATGACACTGATGTCAACAGTCACCACTGCCCTTGCGCCCTTCATGAAGTTATATGAACATTTGAATGAGATTCTTAAAAATCATACGATTCTGCTTGCTAGGACTCATTCCAAATTAATTTTTTTGGAAGGGTATATAACAGCCAAAGGTACTGGTAAGTCTGTTGACCAGCTGAGGATCGATGTGTATGACACAAGTTCACAACTTAATTCATGTACATGGTCTAACCAAGGAACTCAGACCATGATTTTGAACCAACCTGTGGACTTGACAAAAGAATCTACACCCTTACAACTTCTGAATACCCCTCTCCTAAATCCCTTACTATTAGCAGATTGATCAGCGGAACCCAGAGGTCCTTGCAATAGTGTTACTGGTGACACAGAGATAATTACGACAGAAGTTCTGCATGATGCTACAGCAAACCCAGCTTTTGCCATTTTTTTCAACAAAGAAATCTAACCGACCAGATAAACCCAGCACGCATAATTTGCCACAACAGAAGCCAGCAGCAGTTACTAAAAGAAACGCACCACCTACGACACAATTGAAACTCAAGAAAACTGTCCCTCAACCATCACCCAGGAGATCCAATCTCCCAGTAAGAAAAGGTGAGGCATCACCTAAAACACCAGCAGCAAGTCCAACTTGCAAAGGGACTGGCATTAGGACTAAAAATGTAACTAACGTTTTGAGTCGGCAGTCAAAAAGCTTGATGGATCTTTAAACATATTCCATTGATCAATCACACACAGATAATGAAGACCAACAGGATCCATCAGCAACTCCGATTGTTGAATAGGAACCTGAAGTTGGCCAAAGTTTGCCCCAATCCAAACTGGTCTCCCCACTGTTTCTGACTTTAGCAGAAAAAAGGAACAAATGTCCTCATGGCAAGATTCAAAATGCACAGTCCATTGAAAACATCAACAAAAATCTTCACTTAAAATCACCTTAACTCGGAAGGACACATCAAATCCTGACGTGACACAACCAGGAAGTAATGTAGCTGTTTCGACTCATCAATACATCAAAGATCAGGAAAGACTTCCAATTAAAAAAAAAGTGCAGATCCACCTTTACAAGACCCGAAATATCGCACTTTAAAGCTTGAACGGATCTGGGACAAGAAAGATAACCTAGTTCTCAACCAAGGAACAGTGTTCGATCTCTTTCAATGTATTCCAAATCTACGTCATCTTCGCTCCAAAGACAGCAGGATAACTGATTTGTGGACGAAAGACGTACTGATCAAATCTACTTACACCTGACATCACCAGTGATCAAAAATATGCTATTAGAGGCTGTAGGTAGTATGTTGATGTTAGGATTGGACCTTTACAACCCTTAAATGGTTCTTGTCTGCCAAGGAAACCAAGTTCAAATACTGAATACAAAAGTTCCGAGTTTATACCAATCAACAAAGATCCTAAACTGTTTGATCGAGACCCAAAGTATTTAGACCCCCTTCAAACCGGTCGTGTCCCTACTGGTCCAGAGGCACAGCTAAAAGTGACATTTGAACCTTACAAGTATTCGTCAAGTACTGAATGAACCAAAAATCCAACTGACATCGAGACTCTTCATGGCTATCAAGGGCGTTGACCCCCAATGATCGCCTGTAGCCATTTGAATCCAAAGAGGTGATCTAGGACCCTTCCTTAAGATCAGGTGACTCGACTGACCCCGGATGTTAGTAGCTTCGTGGAACACCCAGGGTTTCAGCCATCTAAACAAACCAAATGAAATAAACTTAGGTCATTATGACCTCTTATGTTTTCAAGAAACATGGCTGCAGACAAAACCGACTCTAGACGGATTTAAGTTATCTTTGAGCCCAGCCATAAAGGGCAAAAAAGGGCGACCAACATCGGGATTGTTGACTGCCATACAATCTGGAAGCCCTTTGAGCACCATGAAATCTATCTTAAAGAATCCTTTGACTCAGGAAACCATACTGACATGGGAAACTGGACACAATGGACCGGCTGATTCTTCTAATGTCAAAGTAGCTGTTATTAATTTTTATTGGAATCCGGCAGTAATATCAAATGAGGATTTCATTGACCATGTTTCCAATTTGCTGGATGATGTTTACTTTGTCCAACAAATAAAAAATATCCTTTGCAGTGACCTAAACACAGTTTGCCTCTACAAAAACAGACTTGAGGAAACTAACAGAGGGCATGCCTCCCATATTTCCAGGGCTAGCATGTGGAACTCTCTGATGACGGCCAAGGACATGCATATGATCAACGGCAACTTTAAAGATGTCTCGCCGCTAATGCAACCTGGTCTAACATGGGACATTCATCTGTGATCGACTACGTCTTTGTTTCGGGCTACTTTTTGCCCCAGGTGGCGTTATTCAAGATCATTCAAACTAAGAATAGTGATCTCCACATTTTACACATTGAGTGGTTTGTGTACCCGACCAAGCCTCGGCAGAAAATGATGTCGGCAGTAACTGTCACTGGTGGTGGCACACGCCTGAAATTGTCCAACACAAGTATGGTTAATCTTGCAACTACCTTTCATACAATTGGATCACCAGTCGAATATATGCCTTTAGTGGAAATGTATACAACTAACACCAAACCAAAATCTCAATCACGCTTTACCCATGCACATGTTTTCAATTCGGCTCTTGTCGAACGTCGCAAAGAGGTGCTTAGACTTTCCAGAGCAGCTAGAAAATTGAAAACTGCAGCGGTTTATGAACAAATGCGTATTGGAAATAATCATTTTAGGAATTAGCATGTTTCATTTACATCAGCTATTTCCAAAATAAAGAAAAAGAAACTATGCTGATAACCCTAACTGGGAGTGGCAATATTGACCCCCCCCCCCCCCCCCCCCCGAGAGCACGGATTCCAACATGGCGCCTCCGAGCAGAGGCGCTCAAGGACCCCGTTTTTAGGGAGGACATAAGGGAAGAGATGACTAACTATTTCGAGACAAATACGGGTAGCGTGGACTCTGCCAGTACATTATGGGAAGCCTTCAAGGTACCGATGCAAGTTGTGGCCATAGCAAAATCAAAAGGCCTGCAAGGTGGAGTTTTGGCTGACCTACAAAGAACAGAAAAGGAACTAGAAAAGGCATTAAAGAAGGGAAGTGTAGACATGGAGCTGGTACTTAAGCTACAGCAGAAATGTGCGGAACAATGGGAAAGACTGAGCAACCTCAATTACAAAAAATATATAGAGAGACAGCATGCGGGAGGAGATAGAACAGGATGGCTTTTGGCTTGGTTATACAAGAGCGAAACTCCCAGACCCACAATCAGAACGATAATGAGAGGAGATGGTAGTGTAGTGGACACCCAAGAGGGAGTTAATCAGGAGTTTGCGGATTATTATAAGTTGCTATTTGGGGACTAAGAGGGAAGTAGCCATGGGGAGATAATGGAAACATTGGAAGACATAGGACTGCCTATGATAAGTGTTGAGGAAAGAGAGGAGCTGGATGCGCCGATTACTCTGGAGGAGTTAGAAGTGGTAAGGCAGCTGCCCACTAGTAAGACTCTGGGGGCGGACGAGTTCCCAAGTGAATTTTATTAAGTATATGGGAAGGAAGTGCTCCCCCCAATGTTAGAAATGCTAAATGAAGCGTTCAAGGTGGAACGGTTGCCGGAGTCACTTAGAGAGGCGATTATAATACCGCTTCCCAAACCCAACAAGCCTGGGCATAGCTGTGGCTCATACAGACCTTTGTCAGTGTTGAACCAAGACAGCAAGATACTGACGGCTGTCTTGGCAAACAGATTGCGAAGAGTTATTGGCAAACTTATACACCCCGACCAGACGGGCTATGTCCCGAATAGAAATATAACTCATAATCATGGACGACTCCAACGGGTTGTTGAATGGGGAAGTAAGAATGAGGGAGAAATGGCGATTGTGTCCTTGGACGCGGTAAAGGCGTTTGATTCGGTCAAGTGGCCGTGGCTGCTGGCGGCCCTGGCGGAGTACGGAATGGGACCTGGATACATAAGGTGGGCGAAGATGCTATATAGTGAATCGCTGGCTAGAGTTAAAACAGGATCAGTGATATCTGAGAGATGGCAACTCAATGGAGGCACCTGACAGGGGTGCCCATGGTCCCCAATTATTTATATACTAGCCCTGGAGCATCTAGCAATATACCTTAGACAACAATACGATACTATAGGTATTGAGGTGGGGAGGACGACACTTGATCTCCTTATATGCAGATGATTTGTTGCTGTACCTGAGACACCCGGAGGAAAATCTCCAGTACATCCTAGAGGTGTTGGAGAGATATGCGGGGCTGTCTGGGATAGCGGTGAATCCTCAAAAGTCTAATATTTTCCCGTTAGGCAGCTATAAGGGAACCCCTGTGAGACGGTTACCGGTGTTACAAATACCATGGGCGGTTAACACGTTCCGGTACCTTAGGATAGATGTGTACCATACGGTTGAAGAGGAACATAGGCACAATACTGAGGTGCACTTATACTAAGAAAGACTAATGACTACCCCACTCATCGTCCAGGCAGGTTGGGTAAAGTGATATATTTGTTAGTCACATTTGTTTATAATGCAAATCTCCTATTGCCTTGTTCTCCCGTGCCGAGACTATGACCCCCCATTAACAAAAACTAAGGGAGATTACCTGATTTAATTATTTATTTACAATACTGAGGTGGCCATTGTGAAAATCGAGAAGTGTATGAAATTCTGGGTGAAGTTGCCCTTGGCAATGATGGGACGAAGATGGGATAAGTGCATTATTTTGGGAATATCCCATACATGATACCTAAGAAGTTTTTTGCTAAACTGAACAGCATGTCTAGGGAATTTCTGTGGCATGGTACCCAGAATAGAGTGGCGCTATGGAAGCTGCAGAACTTTTATGAAAAAGGGGGAATAGAACTGCCTAATTATGAAGTTTATTATGTAGCGAGCCAGCTGCAATATGTTGTCAAATGGCTCTCAGATGAAGCGACCCCCGAATCCAGGTTGTTCGGACATGATTGCGCCCCATTTTATTTAAAAGGGATGATCTGGCTGCCCAAGACAGAAATGAAAGAGCACCCTAGGATGATGGTGCTTGTGTGGAAGATGTGGCGCCGGGCAAGCCGGATGATGAAGAACCCATTCCCATGCTCTCCGCAGATACCACTCGTTGCACTGGTAGGGGAAGATAAGCAGCTGAGGATGACAATCAGGAACCACTGGGAATTGGTGGGGCGGGCAACGTTAGGAGATATCTGGCAAGAGGGGACTATTACAGATTTTGAAGTGCTGGGGGAGGAAGCGGGGTTACACACGGGCCAGTATATCACACATCACAGAATGGTGCAGAGAATCAGGAAAACATGGCCCGAAACAGTACTGGAAGAAGAACCAGATGTTATCATAGATGCAATATATGATATATCGGAGGGGGGGCATGAGATCTCCAGACTGTACGAGATGGTGATGTCTAAGGTTGGGAAGGATCTAACGCAATTGAGACTGGATTGGGAAGCGGAAGTAGGAACCCCGATTGAGGACGGGATGTGGGAACGTGCCCTGGGGTATCACAAAAAGGTGTCAAGAAATGCGAGGCTGAAACAGATACAACTGTATATTACGCACAGGGCATATATGACACCTCATAGGATATCCAAGTTTGAAAATGTTGGACGACAAGCATGCCCCAAATATGACGAAGAAAAGGCAGACATGGTACACATGTTTTGGTCTTGCCCAGTAATTGAGCGTTTCTGGGGTGAAGTGGCACAGAAACTAGCAGAAAAGGGGATCAAGATCACCATTGATACAGCCTGGGCCTGCTTGCTGGGGGGTTCCCCAGATCGCAGAAACTAAAGCATGTTGCTAAATTAAAAGATCTAGCATATGTGCTCGCAAAAAGAAGGATTGCCATGGGATGGAAGATATGTCACAGGCCATGGGTGGAGGTGTGGTGGAAAGTGTTGCAGAAATGGGCGGAGGCAGAAACCATGGTATGGCAAGAGGCAAGCAATGTAGGGAGAGAGGAGGAGGCAGGAACCCTGATGGCATGGAAATCATTAATAGCGGAATTGTTTGGAACAATACAAGACCTGACAATCCACGGAAAGTGAGACCCCACCACGTGCAGCAGATACAGAGGGTGTGGAATAAAGAGGCTCATAAAGGGGAGTGGGAGAAGGGGAAGTAGTGACCGGAATTAAGCAATGAACAATTGAACTGTTGATATATGCACTGCGTGTTTGGTTTGTATTTTTGTTTGGTTGAATAAAATCAATAAAAATCTATTTTTTAAAAAACCCTAACTAGGAAAAAAACAGGAGAATTTTGGACATTTAATTAAATCTATAGGTCCCCAGACATAGGATGACCAGGCAAATCCAATTTTGGAATCTGTGTGGATTGAATATTTCAAAACTCTTTATGGAAGCACTCCCATAAACACCCCCAACGGACCAGATTTTGGCTAATAATGCTCTGTGGGTGACTTTAACCTCCGCTGAAGGAATCCAAAAACGCATTGCAAAACTAAACAATTCACAAGCTCCAGGTCTCCACGGTCTGACGAATTTGATGCTTAAATATCACCAGGTCATATGGGCCCCCTTAATACATGCATTACTGCGGCAGATTTCAACTACCAGGTCCATCCCCTGCTCCTGGACGTCATAGGGAAATTATATAGCATCATCTTGTTGGATCATTTCAGCTCTTGGTCCATAACTGCCGGCCTAAACGATCCATTACAAACCGGATTCGTAAAGGGAGTTGGGACCATTTCAAATATCTTCATTCTTCGCTCCTCTACGTCTAACTCCCTCAGGGTCAGTCGTTTTTCAAAGAAACAAACTGGGGGTAGATCTCTGTCTTCGGCCGGGGCCTCCCTCTGGAACAGCCTCCCCGCCACTCTAAAACTTGAGGAGAACCATCTCCGGTTCTGGAAGCACCTCAAGACATTCCTCTTCAGCCATTGTTTTCCTTGTCCCCTGCTGATCTGTTCTCTCTTAGCACCGTGCACCTGGCCACCCTCTGACCTCCGGACCCAGATACCTGCTCACGCTGCCACCCTCTCGCACCTCCTCCGGGCCACCCCTTGCACTGGGTTCTGGATCTGTACTCATACAGCACCCCCCCCCTTTTTCTTCCTGCACTTATGTCTGCTGCCTTAAACCTAGCACTTGCAAATTGCTGGCTGCACTACCACCATTTGTTATTGAGCTGTTTCTCCTCTGCTTCACACTTTTCACTTCTCCCCACTTCCATGCACTTTTCCCCTCCCCCTCTCCCATGCACTTGCGCATTTCTCAATGTAACTTGGCCTAGTAAGATCGCTGTTTTGTTCTCCCCTGTTCCCCTCCCTTGCCTTGTCGCGCTCTGAAACACTTGTGTACGAGCGCGATAGAAATAAAATATCAATATCAATTCTTAATATATTGAAAAACAGAGTAAAGCAAGGGAGACCAAAAATGTACATAGCCTTTGTCGATCTGGTACAAGCTTTTAACCAGATCGACCAGGCGAGGCCATGGAACAAATTGGAAGCAGCTAGTTGTCCAAAACCACTGTTAGACCCAATAAAAGCCCTCCATTCTTCGACAACTCGGAACGTTTGTTTAAATAAAGCTGGCCTGCTCTTGCATGAAATTCCCACGGCAAAAGGTGTGAAGCAAGGTTGCCCAATGGCTGCTGCACTATTTAACTTCTTTCTAGCCGACATTAAAAACACCAATCCCGAAATCAGAATCTTTCCACCATCAGTCAGCGGAATTACCCTTCCATGCCTCCTTTATGCCAATGACATTGTCTTATTAGACCAGACGCATGTCGGCATTCAAAAGGTAATTGAACAGTTTGTTACTTGCATCAAAACAAATGACTTGGAAATAAACAAAAAACAAAACAAAAATCCTAAGTCTGGGCAATTCGCATAAAAGAAAAAACAAGTTCACGTGGTCCCTTGAAGGATGTACCATTGACCAAGTATCCACCTTTAAGTACTTGGGCGTCTGGCTCAGCGATACTACAACTGAAGCTCCCATGACAAATCACCTGAGAGCCAAGGCTAAGGCATGGGCTAGCCAAGCACGTACCATCAATTCCAAATACGGTCGCTTTTCCATACTGCCAGCACTTTTGTTCTATAAATCTAGGGTCATCCCAGTGATCACTTATGGTGCTGAAGCCATGCCGAACATTCCATCAAGGGTCTGGCTCCAACTTGAAGGCCTATATTGAAAAAAGGTGTTGAATCTTCCATCAGCCACACCAATCCATTCAATACGGCGTGAATTTGGCTTATCGTCTCTACAATCAATAGTTGACTGGAAAAACTTAGCCTTTCTACGAAAATGCTTTTTATCACACCAACCAGCTATCTTTGAGATGCTGTTTAAAGAGATTGTTGCTTCTGATACTCCAGCATTACAGACCTGGCAAAGAAATCGTGTGACGCACAGGAAACGATTGGTAGTTCTTTTAAAGATCTTATCAACAATCATATGCTGGTTAAACGCAAGATGTTTGAAATGGATTGGATCCATACTCTTGATGCAGCAGCAACATACAAATTGATGGCTCACATACCTCCTTTACAAAGGAAACTCAGCACTGTGTGTGACTATCTAAGACAGTCCCCAGATCAAAAACTATAAGATCAATTTCTCTGTTCCGGTTTAACCTATTTCGGACAAATGAGATCCAATTCATCCAAAAACAATCAAGAGTCCAAAAAATGCTGGTTCTGCAAAGACTTGACAGCTGTCGAAACATTAAAACATTTGCTTACTTCCTGCTCAGCGGTAGTGGAGAGTCGAACTAAACATTTTCGACACTTGATGTCAGACATACAGAGTGAATCCGGCTCAGTTGGCTGATGGGGGCCCTTGGATGTATGTTAATGGTTGTGGCTTGACTCGCTGGGGCTCCTGCGCTCCGAACCGCTTGGGGCGGCGGACTTGGATTACGTTCACCAGCATTGCTAAAGGGAATCAACTGCAAGGCTGGGCTGCTACGGATAGCTAATAAGTGGCCCTACTTGAGGGGTCCCGTTCCCCTCAGGTTGCTATTCGCGCACAGGCGCATACATCGCCTGGGATCCCATGGCCATCAGGCCTTGGCTGATCTCGTCGCCTTTCACGCCGGATTTCTGCAGGACACGTGAGGTGGCTCCTCCCGTGGCTGGGGTGAGCGCCTTCATTTCTTATTTGAATTGTACGGGCACTACGGTGGCAGTATGGGGAATCCCCGGAAGCAAGCTAAGATGGATCAGTTTGACCACCAGGATCCGGCCCATATGCCGCCAGCCAGCGCCCCATCAGGCCCAGTTGGATGTAGCTGCCCTGAACCAGACATTGCTTGCCTTAAAGAATAGCACAGACACCTTGGGGGCAAAGATTGATGCCCTAACGTGTAAAGTTGATGTGTCAGTGGTGCAAATTGAAAAACTATGTGGTTGCATAAGTGAGGCTGAGCAGAGGATCGGGGAGGGTGAGGACAATGTGGCCAGTCTTCAGAAGGAAATGGCGGATCTGCAACACACGGTGAAGAAGATCCTGGCTAAGAACGAGGACTTAAGAGGGTCGCTCCAGGCGCAATAACGTCCGTATACTCTGTGTGCCGGAATAGACAGCCATCGAAAATATGGAAAAATTTGTCAAAAATCTACTTTTTGGAAGTGTTAGATAATCCTCCCTTTACGGCAATGTTCATGGTTGAGAGGGCCCACCGATCCCTGGCTGCCCGCCCCCCGCCGGGGTCCCCCGAGCGTCCAATTATTGCTAAAATATTTAATTACAGAGACCGGGACCCAATTCTTCGTACAGCAAGGGAGAAAGGGGAGCTGCAATGGGGCCCATACACGATCCGGCTGTTTCCCAACTTCAGGCCAGGTGTACAGGACCAGCGAAAGTCATTTCAGGCCACCAAGACAGTGTTACGCAAAAAAGGTCTTAAATATGCCATGCTGTTTCCCGCCAAGCTATGGGTGCAACATAATGGGTCAACAGTTTTTTTCACATCATCGGAAGCTGCAGAGCGATTCGCCTCGAATGTGCCAGACCCTGGTGGTTCACCGGGTCATTCTCCTCAACCCACTTGACTGGTTATAGCACATTGTGGAGCCCTGAAATGTTTGTATGACTGTGATCTCATTAAACCCCGAAACATGTGGAGTAGGTCTCAGGGGTAGCTCAACGGTAGCCGTCGCCATTGTGGAGCATGCGGGCTGCCCCAAGCGCTCCAATACCCGCAATTCCGGCGGCTGATCTGGTTTGAACATGGGGTTGGTAATAGGAGAGGGTTTGGGGGTTGCCAGTTGGTTCTGGTTACTGGCGTGGGAGGGGGTGGGGGAGGGGAGTTTCTAACTTGTTGGTGGGTAAGTTTGTTTGTTCCAAGAGTTTGGGATTCTCATAGGCAATTGAGATCTTGCATGGGTTACAAGAGTATAACCGACATAGTTATAGGTGATATCACAATGCATGCTCACATCACCCTTGTTACAAGGGTACTTGTCAAGATCCCGTTGGAGACATGAGTAACCAGTCACCGGAGAGGTGCACCGGGGCAACTCTGACCATCGTATCGTGGAATATTAGGGGCCTTACTAATCAAAAGAAGTCCTGCTTAATAGCGAATTATGGTAAGAATCAAGGAGCGAACGTGCTGTGTCTTCAGGAACACATCTGACCCGGGGCACTCCCCTTCCCAGACTTCCGGGATGGGGTATCCATAGATATGACTCCTCTTATACATCGCACTCTAGAGGGGTGGCCATTTATATACATAACACATTGCAATTCAGGCTCCACGAGCAGATCAAAGATGAGGAAGGGTGCTTCTTAATGCTAGCTGGTGAGGTGCTTGGTACTAAACTCCTTTTAATGAACATTTATGCTCCAAACGCTGATTCGCCCGACTTTTTTGCCTCAATGTGCTAGGCACTTGCACAAGTTTCCGGGATACGAAAACACTGTGGGCTGGTGACTTCAACCTTGCTCTTACATTGGACCTTGACCGTTCCACAACATTGCAACTAAATTTACAGCAGGCGGCTAAAGCATGGTCCTCCATGGCGATGCAAACATCCTGAAGACAGGGAATACACATATTTCACGGGGGTACACGGGAGCGCGTCAAGGATAGATTATATTATGGCCTCCTATTCAATGCTGAGGGGTCTTTCCGAGGCAGCCATCCTGCCCCAGACTCTTTCTGATCATTCGCCAGTTAAGGTTCGCCTCATGATCTCTAAGAATTCCAACGGCTCGCCCAGGTGGTGATTTAGAGCCTCTGCGCTGGAAGATGTAGCATTTCGATCGGAAATTGAACAAGATGTTCGTATCTTCTTCCAGGCTAATGAGGGGTCGGTGCCTGATCGGGGTGTAATCTGGGAAGCGGTTAAGGTCTATATAAGGGGGTGCTGTATCTCTAAAGAGGGGGGGGGGGGTACTGAGGACCATTCACCGCTCCATGTGTAGTTTGCAGGTGGAGATCCGGGACAGGGACAACAGGCAGGACGTACGTGATACTTCTGAATTGCGTAGTGAACTCAGGGCGCTTAGGGAAGAACTACTACAATTGGCGAACAGTGAAGAGAGGTTTATTGGGGACCCAATCCTCGCGATTAGACACGGGAGTGTGATAGGCCGAGTAAAACCCTGGCATGGGCTGTCCGCAAAGAATGACAGTCCACTAACATAGCGGAAATCGAGGAAGTGGACGGGGTGCTCCAGTCAGACTCGCAGGGTATCAATGGCGAGTTTAGGGAATACTATGATCGCCTTTTCTCTGCTCGCCCTACCCTTGGACACGATGAGTTGATACGTTATCTGGATGAGATAGCCTTGTGGTGGATCGATCGGGAACAAGGTGGTGCGTTGAATGTCCCCATCACGGAAGATGAGATACTGGAAGCTATTAAGTCTCTCCCCAGTGGGAAAGCACCCAGCATGGATGGTATAACGGCAGAATTTTATAAAGCTTACTCTGACCTAGTGATTCCCCATCTCTTGGGTATGTATGAGGATGCTATGTCCTCTGGGACGCTGCCTGAATCTACCAGGTCCGCCCTAGTGACTGTTCTTTTGAAACCCGGTTAAAAACTCCCGGCTGATGTCTTCATACAGACCACTATCACTGATAAATACGGATAATAAAATACTAGCTAAGATCCTTAAAAGTCGTATCCTTCCCCATTTGGCAACCCTGGTTCTTCCTGATCAAACAGGATTTATCCCCGGTAGAGCCGCACAAAATAATCTGCAGCGGCAGTTTACCCTTATACATAATGTAAACCAGGAGGTCCCAATGGCGGTGGCAGCCTTGGATGCTGAAAAGGCATTCGACTCTGTTGAGTGGCCTTTTCTAGTCGAGGTGCTGCGGTGCTCAGGATTTGGGCTCACCTACATCAGCAGGGTTAAACTGTTCTACACAGCCCCACGAGCGGCGATATACACAAACGGCTTGACGTCATCGTACATCCATCCCACTCAAGACACCCGTCAGGGCTGCCCCTTCTCCCCGGTCCTATACGCGCTTGCGATGGAGCCGCTGGCCTGTCATATTCATGAGCTTCATGTGGAGCGTGGGATTCAGATCCATTCGCATCTATCCATCATATCCCTGTATGCTGATGACATACTTCTGTATGTTAAGTACCCACGTGAAAACGTAATCCCATTGACGCAGGAGGTGATCCGATTGGGGGGGCATTCGGGTCTTCAGATCAATTGGGATAAATCCGAAGTACTCCCACTGTCCCCTGGTGTGCAGCAAGCGGATGTGGGTGACAAATTCCGCTGGTGCCCACAGGGGATACGGTACCTGGGCATTGTAGTCTCCGCAGAAAGGGAGAGGCTATATAGGGACAATTATATGGCCACACTGGAGGCGTTAGAACAAAAAGTGGAAACATGGATGCGGCTCCCCATCTCGCAGGCGGCTCGAATAGCCCTTGCCAAAATGGTTATACTTCCCAAACTCCTGTATATTTATAGCAATGTACTGGTGTGGCCCCCGGCTAGTTACTGGAACCGCATACGGAGCATGATGACCAGGCTGGTGTGGGCTGGGAAGCAACCCAGTATAGCATATGAGGTGTTGACCCGACCATATGACCTGGGGGGGCTGGAATACTCAGATATGACAATGCATTACTTACCGTAAAAGCATTTCTGATGGTTGTATCTGCTTAGATTCACATGCTGTGCATAGTCCGACATCCAGTGGTCAAAGCGGAGTATTGCATTTTGTTTTTTGTAGTCGGAAAGGGGACGTCGACATAGGCGTGTCTGTAACACTATCCCTATAGTGACGTGCAGTGTACCCACAATCCCTCACGTGTCGAGGTCACTCTGTTTGTATTTTTTCTGCCCTGAGGGAGCCTTATTAGACGTGAGTGAGTACAGAAAAGAGAGAGAAGTAAAGGATGTCTATGTTCCTTCCATCCGAGCGGGGAGGAATGGTCAGGTAAAGAACAATCTGTGTGGGAGAGCAGTCAACGGGGTTGATGCTCTTACCTCTACACCAGATGACGAATCTGCTAGAATAGCAGTAACGAGTGTTAGGTTTTCTTGCCTCCCTAAGAATGTCCATGCATCTTTGAGGAAGCTGTACATGTCCAAATTCTATGACCTCAGTGTTAAGAAGTGACTCTCATACCTTCTTGAATGTACTTGTAAGGTTTATTCCAGCTTCTTGTGACACCTTGAGAAGCAGTTACAATAGTTCATAGTAAGTTACATAAAGGACATTAAAGGACATTAACACTGGCAGCCCATCACCCAGGCAGGGGATTCACCAACTGACCAGGGCTGGAACCTTCACTCACACATTCCACACTCAGACATCAACATTCCGCATGACATCACAACATTCCTGCTCACCCAGGTAAGACATATACAACACATCTCCCCCCCCTTTACATTAACACACTGCACACACTAGGTACTGCACACAACACATCTCCCCTGCTTGCAACTGATCACAACATGCAAAACACCACGGGACACACCTCCACTCATACCAACACACCCCATCCACACAGACTCGTATGATCAGGGCAGGCACACCACATGTGCTCAAACAGTTATTACTCTAATCTTATCCCAGTACACTGGCCAGGCACACTGAGACCAACAACTAAATACATGCACACTCCGCACCCTGAAAGGTGGTGCGAGTCTTCAATAGGCACGCAATGCAGCCAGGAACGACCGCCTGCGCGCAATAAAAGATAAAACACTAGTGGTACACAACCACAAGATAGAAGTACATGTGTGACCTTTCATGCCCATCACCAACAGACATGCTCCTACACACACCGGGGCGCTACCACCCGCACACATACCTCTTTACCCGTGTGCGACTGTAATAACAGTCACACTCCAACCAACTGGGGGCGCTACCACCAAGCACAATAACTATAACTCAAGCAGGACTGTACTCAAAGTCGCACCTTGTCTGGATGGAGTTACTACCACTCAGAAGGAACAAGTTACTTACCTGTAACTGTTGTTCTCCAGCATGGGTCTGGCATGGATTCACATGCTCATGAATATTCCCCGTCGTCAGGCTGGGAATCCTCGGTAAAGAAAAATCAGTATCAGTTTCGTTTCTGATTTGTCTTTCGTAGTAGTAACCAATCACTGATCTCTGCGTCATACTAACCACAGCCAATGACTGCCATCTCCCTAAGCCCCGCCTCTGGCAGCCATCTTCAGATTTGGTAGCACGTGAAGTGGCAGTATGACCAAGTGAAGAGCCGCAGAGGGGTAGGCGGGAGGGTTTGCATGTGAATCCATGCCAGACCCATGCTGGAGAACAACAGTTACAGGTAAGTAACTTGTTCCTTCTCCAGCATGGGGTCTGGCATGGATTGACATGCTCATGAATAAAAGAATACATAGCAGTACACACATGCACAACCACAGGAGGTGGCAACAGGCTCAACATTAAGCAATACAACAACTCAACATTAAGCATCTCTTACCTTCTCACCAGGCTCACCTTAGGCGAACAGGTTGCGCAGCACTGCTTGGCCGACCCTGGACTCCTCCCTGGAATCCTGGTCGACGCAGTAGAATTTCGTGAAGGTGTGCGTTGACCTCCACGTAGCAGCCCTGCAGATGTCCAGCAGGGGCACACCAGATAGGAACGCCGTGGTAGCTGCGATCGCTCTGGTGGAATGGGCTCTCGGACGGCCGGGCAGCGGTCGGTTTGCCAACCGATGACAGTACATGATACAGCCGGAGAGCCATCTGGAAATGGAAGCCTTTGAGAGTGCCTTCCCCTGATTGAAAGGTCCAAAGTTCACAATAATTTGTGACGTCTTCCGAAAACTCTTCATGCGGTCCACGTAGAACTTCGGCGCTCTAGCCACATCCAGTGAGTGCAAAGTCCTTTCAGCCGGCGACGAAGGCGACGGGAAGAAAACAGGCAACACCAAGGGTTTGTTGAGGTGGAAGTCCGACGGCACCTTGGGCATGAAGGAGGGGTGCGTCCTGAGCACTACCCTTGTGTCGTGAAAAGTCAAGTAAGGGGGCTTGCAGGAAAAGGCCTGGATCTCTCCTACCCGTCGTGCGGAGGTGATGGCCACAAGAAATGCTGTTTTCCACGACAAGAACTTCAACGGAGCTGAGTGCAGAGGCTCGAACGGAGGTCCCATGAGCTTGGTCAGCACCACGTTGAGCTCCCACGCCAGGGCCACAGCCTTCACCGGCGGGAATGATCTGAACAGTCCCTTCATGAATTCTTTCACCAGACGATGAGACCACAAGGACGTCCGTCCCGTGGTTCTGGTGTATCGGGAGAAATCTTGATGGAAGCGTGCGCCAGTCCAGCCTTGGCCAACGTCAGTAGGTACGGCAGTACTTGAGGAGCCGTAATTCGTAGAGGGTTAATCTTCTGTGCGTGGCACCAGACAGAGAACCTCTTCCATTTGTGTCTGTAGCATTTAAGAGTTGAGGACGCCCTGGCCTTTGCAAGAACCTCTCTGCAGTTGGCCGGTATGTCGTAACCTCCAGACTCTAACGCTGCAGGAGCCAGGCCTGCAAGTTCAGCGACTTCGGGTCGTGATGGAGGATGACGCCTCCATCCCTGGAGAGAAGATCCGCGTCCACTGGCAGCTTGATTGACGGGGACGCTGACAAGTCCAGAAGGTCCGGGAACCATATCTGCCTCGGCCACGCAGGTGCGACGAGGATCATCCTGCACCGTGACCTCGTGAGCTGGTTGATGAGCCGGATCAGCAACGGCAATGGAGGGAACGCGTATAGAAACAGGTCCTCCCAGGGGAACGAGAAAGCATCGCCCATGCTCCTCGGCTGGGGAAACCTGCTGGCGAACCACCGGCACTTGGAGTTCGTCGCCGTCGCGAACAGATCGATGTGGGGTGTGCCCCACCGTCGGAAGAGGCGGTCCACTAGATCCTGTCGTAGTTCCCACTCGTGGCACGAGCGCAGCTCTCTGCTGAGCGAGTCGGCGATGGTGTTTTTTATTCCTGCCAGATGAAACGGCACCAGAAATATCCCTTGGGCGACGGCCCAATGCCACAGATCCTGCGCCTCCTTGGACAGGGCTGGGGATCTGGTACCGCCCTGCTTCCTGATGTAGAACATGGTGGTGGTGCTGTCGGTGAAGATCCTCACCACCTTGCCCTTGAGGGACGGAAGAAAGGACCTGAGGGCCCAAAACACTGCACGGAGCTCCAGGACGTTGATATGGAGGGACTTCTCCGTCGGAAGCAAAAGGCCTCTCGCGTGCAGATTTTCGGTGTGCGCTCCCCACCATTCCAGGGAGGCATCCGTGGTCACTTTCTTCTGGTGGCCCGGGGTCTGGAAGTCCATGCCTGCCGTCAGATGCGCGCGGGTGCCCCACCACCGGATTGCTCGTCGGAAGCTCTCGTCGAGTGTGATCTTGTCCTCAAAGCTGCCCGTCGTCTGGATCCAGCGAGCGTCCAGGAACTCCTGTAACGGGCGCATCCGAAGCCTGCACAGGCGGATGAGATAAATGCAAGAAGACATCATTCCGAGGAGGGATTTGATGGACCTCACGCTGGCCGCGTCCGCAACCAGCATCCGCTGCACCTTGCCCAAGATGGCCCTCGTTCTTTCCTCCGACGGAGAGGCCAGAAGCGCCACTGTGTCGAGATTCGCTGCCAGAAACAGTGCGTCTTGTGCGGGCACCAGGTGGGACTTGGTGTAGTTTATGGAGAATCCCAGGTCCGTGAGTAGTTGGACGGTCCTCGCCGTGTGCTCCGCGGCAAGCTCCCTTGTCTTTGCTCGGATGAGCTAGTCGTCCAGGTAGGGGTAGACGTGGATCCCCTCCAGGCGCAGCCGCGCCGCCACCGGTGCAAGGCACTTGGTGAACACCCTGGGTGCCGACCTCAATCCGAAGGGAAGGGCTCTGAACTGGTAGTGACGCCCTTGGACCACGAATCTGAGAAACTTTCGGTGTCCCTTTAGGATGGGGATATGGAAGTAAGCATCCTCCAAATCCAACGACAACAGGAAATCGCCCTCCTCCAGCTGACCCAGGACGTGCTGAGGGTGACCATCCGGAACTTCTGTGCCTCGATTAATTTGTTCAGTCCTCGTAGGTCCAGGATAGGACGCCATCCTCCTGTCTTCTTCTTCACGACGAAGTATCTTGAGTAAACTCCGGAGCCTCGAAGCCTCTTTGGGACGAGCTCGATGGTGCCTTTCTTGAGCATCGCCTTTACCTCCAAGAGAAGTTGAGGGACGTGATGTTCCTTCCTGGCCACGGGGGGGAAGCGCGGGCACTTCTTTAGAAACTCGAGCGCGTGACCCTGGGCCAAGGCGTCCAGCACCCAATGGTCGGTGGAGATGGACGCCCACACGCCGACGAAATTCGCCAGCCGGCCTCCCACCGGGATGCTTCGGTGGGGGCCCGACCCCACGGCCGGTTCAGTCCTGCTTCGACGAGGCTTTGCCGCCTTGTGCTCCCTGGCGACGACGGCGGGGTCCGCCCGACTTGCCTCTTCCCCTGTAGGCTTCCTGTGACGACGAACGGGTCGCTTGACGGTAGGTGGAATATCCGCCGCCGGAACCTTTGGAGGCACCCTGCTTGCCTCTGGTGCTCCGAAAGGGCGCCCGTCGTTGCTGGAGAACACCAAGAGCCCGGGCCGTCTCCGTGTCCGTCTTGATGGCTTGTAGGGAATCGTCCACTGTTTTCCCAAACAGGTTGCTCCCGTCGAACAGCATGTCCAAAACTCTGGTCTGCACGTCCTGCCGGAAGTCCGTTGCCTTGAGCCATCCACGCCGTCTAAGGCACACACCGTTGCCCAACTGGCGAAACCCAGTGTCAGCGATGTCCTTTGCTATCGTAATGGCGTGGTCTGATGCCACATCTCCTTCCTGCAAGATCTCTAGGGCCTCCGCCCTCTTGTCGTCCGGTAGGAAGTCCAGCAGGGGGGCGATCTTGTACCACAACTAGCTGTCGTAGCGGGCTACGATAGCCAAGGCGTTGGCAGCCTTAATCGTCGTCGCTGCCTATGAGATGACTCTGCGTCCCATCGTGTCCAATTTCTTTCCCTCGCCGTCCGGGGGGGGGAGGTTGACGTAGAGGCCGAAGCTCTCCCCCCCTTTCTTCCTGGCCGCCGTGGAGACGACCGAGTCCGAGGTCGGCTGTGCCCGAAGGCACAAGGGGGCCGCGTCCGGGACCCGATACTTCTTCTCGTACCGATCCCTTCTTGCAGGCGTTGTGGATGGGTTCTTGAGGAGGGTGAGACCCTCATCCCAGATATCGTCCAGTAGAGGTACAGCGAGGACCGTCTTCCTCTTGGTCTCGCGCCGTTGATAAAGGAAACCTTCCTTCTTCTCTTCCGGGCATAGCTGGAAAAGCTCGGATGCCCTGGCGATCATGGCATGAAACGATCCAATCTCGTCGGGCAGGGAAGCCCGGGGAGGAGGTGACGACGCAAGATCCTCGTCGTAAACTTCGTCGTCTGTACCCGTCGCGGCCGTGTCCGTCCCCGTATCATCCCCACGGGTCGTGGACGGGGAGGAGGGCTGAGCTGGGCGCGATGGTTGAAAAGGAGGTGGAGGATGAATCCTTCTTCTCTTAGGAGGAGGGCTCCCAGAAGGGCCTGGCTCCGGGTCACGCGTCGAGAGCGATTCCTCCGTTGGTGGTAACGGCAATCTCGTCCTTATATCCGAGCATAAGGACTGTATAGCCCACAAAATGGCCGCCGAGTTGTCTTGCGGAACTGGTTGAGGGGATTCCGACGGGTGGTCAGGAACCTCGTCGGCACCCTCGACGTTCTCATTGTCTCCTTCGTCGGGGTCCCTCCCGACGGGCTGGTCTTCTTCCACGCCAATGCCGTGGCTTAAGACTTCGATCAGCTCCTCTTCAGAGGATGAGGCCGAATCCACGATGGCCTTCTGCCCCCCTTTTTCTTCTCCGTCGGAGGTTTCACGGGGG
Source organism: Ambystoma mexicanum (assembly GCF_040938575.1). NCBI lineage: Eukaryota > Metazoa > Chordata > Amphibia > Caudata > Ambystomatidae > Ambystoma > Ambystoma mexicanum. The sequence continues at coordinate 265,764,320 of NC_090934.1, forward strand.
TCCTGTCGATGGGCTTGAAAGAGGACTCCCTCCGCGGTGGCAGGGAGACTGTGGGCCCCGAGGTCGCCTCCACTGGTGTAGCCTCCACAGGCTGAGCCAGGGCCGCCGCGACTGTCTCGATAGAGGCCTTGGCAGGGTGGATCAAGGCTTTTACCACCTTAGGTGCGCTCACCGCCTTCTCCTTGGGGGGGAGCGTCACCGCCTCGCTCCCCCTCCGATGGGGCCTTCGAGCTCTCCAGAAGCTTCGCCGGGTGCTCGGACTTCCTCTTACCCGAGCCAGAGCGTTGGCTCGTGGTTGATGGCGCCGGGGAGGTTGCGCCCTGCCTGGCAACCGAAGAGCCCGACCATTCGGCGCTCCCGGTGCCAGCGGACTCGCGGTGCTTGGCCTTCTGTTGGGCCCCCGTCGCCGGGGCGCCTTCAAAGGTCTTAGAAGACCGCTCTGACTTCTTCTTTTTCTCACTTGACGGGCTCTTTCCTTCCAGCCAGTTGGCGAGACGCAGATGGCGGTCCTTCAAGGTCCGCTCCGACATGTTGCCGCAAAACGCACAGTCCTTCTCCACGTACATCTTGTCCTCATGCAGGCAGTAGAGGCAAAGGGAGTGTTCGTCCTCCTTGAAGACATTCTGAAGCTGGCATCCAGGGCAGACCCTGAACAGCTTTCCCGGCGTCGAGCTTCCCTTCTCCTGGGCCATGTCCGAGATGGGCCTGAGAAACTTCTGGAGTCCTCCAAAAGCGTGGCTCGACGAAATCTTCACCATTGAGGGGCATAGAAGAATCCGACACGGGTCCCCGTTGATCGGATAAAGAAACGGTGGAGCTTGAGGCTCTTTTGACCGAAAAGAGAGAGAATTTTCGTATGAAAAAGCGCGAAAACGCACTAAAGCTCGAGAGCAATAGCACGAGGATCCCAACACTTGAACGTGCAGTAAAAATCTGAAGATGGCTGCCAGAGGCGGGGCTTAGGGAGATGGCAGTCATTGGCTGTGGTCAGTATGACGCAGAGATCAGTGATTGGTTACTACTACGAAAGACAGATCAGAAACGAAACTGATACTGATTTTTCTTTACCGAGGATTCCCAGCCTGACGACGGGGAATATTCATGAGCATGTGAATCCATGCCAGACCCCATGCTGGAGAATAGCTATTTACCCTGCATGACTACATCAGAGTCACGCCCTCACTGTAATGGTGGCGCTACCACCATGCACAAATATACGTGGCCTCACCATGCATCTCGATTATTGCAGACACTTCCACACAGAAGTGGTGGCGCTAACACCACAATCCAACGTATACCGCTAACCCATGTACGCCCCTACCACAGACGCACCCATACCACACTTAAAACAATGCTGAGATCATAACCCATCTCAGCATATGGTAGGACAAACATGTCAGCGAGGCACATTCACCATCAGCCAAAGCATACTCCTATCATGTCAGCCAGGCAAAATCACCATCAGCCAAACTATGCTCCTAACATGTACATAAGCACCATCCACAACCAGGATTAAAAGCACTCATAACCACTCCCACACATACCAAACCCAACCGTACATCACATAACACAATTGCATGTCAGTTTAACCATGACAAATGACGAGCGCATACCCAATCCAACTCAATCTTAAAAGACCATGTCACGGATGGAACAAGTTACTTACCTGTAACTGTTGTTCTCCAGCATGGGTCTGGCATGGAATCACATGCTCATGAATATTCCCCGTCGTCAGGCTGGGAATCCTCGGTAAAGAAAAAACCAGTATCAGTTTCGTTTCTGATCTGTCTTTCGTAGTAATAACCAATCACTGGTCTCTGCGTCATACTGACCACAGCCAATGACTGCCCTCTACCTAAGCACCGCCTCTGGCAGCCATCTTCAGATTTGGAAGCACGTGAAGTGGCAGTATGACCAAGTGAAGAGCCGCAGAGGGGTAGGCGGGAGGGTTCGCATGTGAATCCATGCCAGACCCATGCTGGAGAACAACAGTTACAGGTAAGTAACTTGTTCCTTCTCCAGCATGGGGTCTGGCATGGATTCACATGCTCATGAATAAAGAATACATAGCAGTACACACATGCACAACCATGGGAGGTGGCAAAGGCTCAACATTAAGCATTACATCAAACCCAACATTAAGCATCTTACCTCCTCACCAGGCTCACCTCAGGCGAACAGGTTGCGCAGCACTGCTTGGCCGACCCTGGACTCCTCCCTGGAATCCCGATCGACGAAGTAGAATTTCGTGAAGGTGCGCGTCGACCTCCACGTAGCAGCCCTGCATATGTCCAGCAGGGGCACACCAGAAAGGAACGCCGTGGTGGCTGCGATCGCTCTGGTGGAATGGGCTCTCGGACGGCCAGGCAGCGGTCGGTTTGCCAACCGATGACAGTACATGATACAGCCGGAGAGCCATCTGGAAATGGAAGCCTTCGAGAGAGCCTTCCCGATTGACAGGTCCAAAATTCACAAAGAGTTGTGACGTCTTCCGAAAACACTTTGTGCGGTCCACGTAGAACTTCAGCGCTCTAGCCACATCCAGCGAGTGCAAAGTCCTCTCAGCCGGCGACAAAGGCGACGGGAAGAAAACAGGCAACACCAAGGGTTTGTTGAGATGGAAGTCCGACGGTACCTTGGGCATGAAGGAGGGGTGCGTCCTGAGCACTACCCTCGTGTCGTGAAAAGTCAAGTACGGGGACTTGCAGGAAAGGGCCTGGATCTCTCCCACCCGTCGTGCGGAGGTGATGGCCACAAGAAACGCTGTTTTCCACGACAGAAACTTCAACGGGGCCGAGTGCAGAGGCTCGAACGGAGGTCCCATGAGCTTGGTCAGCACCACGTTGAGCTCCCACGCCGGGGCCGGAGCCTTCACCGGCGGGAACGATCTGAACAGTCCCTTCATGAACTCTTTCACCAGACGATGAGACCACAAGGACGTCCGGCCCGTGGTCCTGGTGTATCGGGAGATCGCAGCAAGATGAATCTTGATGGACGCGTGTCCCAGTCCAGCTTTGGCCAGCGTCAGCAGGTACGGCAGTACCTGGGAAGCCGTAATCCGTAGAGGGTTAATCTTCTGTGCGTGGCACCAGACAGAGAACCTCTTCCATTTGTGTCCGTAGCATTTAAGAGTCGAGGACGCCCTGGCCTTTGCAAGAACCTCTCTGCAGTCGGCCGGTATGTCGTATCCACCAAACTCTAGCGCTGCAGGAGCCAGGCCTGCAAGTTCAGCGATTTCGGGTCGTGGTGGAGGATGGCGCCTCCTTCCCTGGAGAGTAGATCCGCGTCCACCGGCAGCCTGATTGGCGGGGACGCTGATAAGTCCAGAAGGTCCGGGAACCATATCTGCCTCGGCCACGCAGGTGCGACGAGGATCATCCTGCACCGTGACCTCTTGAGCTGGTTGACGAGCCGGATTAGCAGTGGCAAAGGAGGGAACGCGTAGAGGAACAGGCCCTCCCAGGGGAACGAGAAAGCATCGCCCATGCTCCTCGCCTGGGGAAACCTGCTGGCGAACCTCGGGCACTTGGAGTTCGTCGCCGTCGCGAACAGGTCGATCTGGGGTGTGCCCCACCGTCGGAAGAGGCGATCCACTAGATCCTGCCGTAGTGCCCACTCGTGGCACGAGCGCAGCTCCCTGCTGAGTGAGTCGGCGACAGTGTTTTTTATCCCTGCCAGATGAAACGGCACCAGAAACATCCTTTGGGCGACGGCCCAATGCCACAGGTCCTGCGCCTCCTTGGACAGTGCTGCAGACCTGGTTCCGCCCTGTTTCCTGATGTAAAACATGGTGGTGGTGTTGTCGGTGAAGATCCTCACCACCTTGCCCTTGAGGGACGGAAGGAAGGACCTGAGGGCCCAGAACACTGCACGGAGCTCCAGGACGTTGATATGGAGGGACTTCTCCGTCGGGAGCCACAGGCCTCTCGCGTGCATATTCTCGGTGTGCGCTCCCCACCCTTCCAGGGAGGCATCCGTGGTCACTGTCTCCTGGTTGTCTGGGGTCTGGAAGTCCATGCCCGCCGTCAGATGCGCGCGGGTGCCCCACCACCGGACCGCTCGGCGGAATCTCTCGTCGAGTGTGATCCTCTTCTCGAAGCCGCCCGTCGTTTGGATCCCGCGCGCGTCCAGGAACTCCTGCAACGGGCGCATCCGGAGCCTGCACATGGGAATGAGGTAGATGCAAGAAGACATCATTCCGAGGAGGGACTTGATGGACCTCACCTTGGCCGCGTCGGAAACCAACATCCGCTGTACCTTGCCCAGGATGGACCTGGTCCTTTCCTCCGACGGGGAGGCCAGAAGGGACACTGTGTCGAGCTTCGCTCCCAGAAACAGTGCGTTTTGCGCGGGTACCATGTGGGACTTGCGTAGTTCACGGAGAATTCCAGGTCCGTGAGAAGTTGGACGGTCCTTGCCGTGTGCTCCACGGCGAGCTCCCTCGTCTTGGCTCGGATGAGCCAGTCGTCCAGGTAGGGGTAGACATGGATCCCCTCGCGGCGCAGCTGCGCCGCCACCGGTGCAAGGCACTTGGTAAATACCCTGGGTGCCGACCGTAGTCCGAAGGGGAGGGCTTTGAACTGGTAGTGACGCCCTTGGACCACAAACCTGAGGAATTTTCGGTGCCCCTTTAGGATGGGAATATGGAAGTAGGCATCCTCCAAATCCAACGACGACAGGAAGTCTCCTTCCTCCAGCTGACCAAGGACGTGCTGGAGGGTGACCATCCGGAACTTCTGCGCCTTGATGAACTTGTTCAGACGTCGCAGGTCTAGGATGGGGCGCCATCCTCCCGTCTTCTTCTTCACGAGGAAGTATCTCGAGTAAACTCCGGAGCCCCGAAGCCTCTTTGGGACGAGTTCGATGGCGCCCTTCCTGAGCAACGCCTTTACCTCCAGGAGAAGCTGAGGGACGTGAAGCTCTTTCCTGGCCACGGGGGGGACGCGCGGGCACCTTCTTTGAAACTCGAGCACGTGGCCCCGGGCTAAGGCGTCCAGCACCCAACGGTCGGTGGAGATGGACTCCCACACGCTGACCAAGCTCGCCAGCCAGCCTCCCACCGGGGTGCTTCGGTGGGGGCCCGACCCCACGGCCGGTTCAATCCTGTTTCGACGAGGCTTTGCCGCCTTGACCTCCTTGGCGACGACGGCGGGGTCCGCCAGACTTGCCTCGTCCTCTGTAGGCCTCCTGAGACGACGAGCGGGCCGCTTGACGGTAGGTAGAGAAACCGCCGCCGGAACCTTTGGAGGCGCCCTTGCCTCCGCTGCTCCGAAAGGGCGTCCGTCGTTGCTGTAGAATCCCAAGGGCCCGGGCCGTCTCAGTGTCCGCTTTAATGGCCTGAAGGGAATCGTCCACGGTTTTCCCAAACAGGTTGTTCCCATCGAACAGCATGTCCAGGACTCTGGTCTGTACGTCTTGACGGAAGTCCGTAGCCTTGAGCCATCCACGCCGCCTAAGGCACACGCCGTTGCCCAACTGGCGAAACCCAGTGTCGGCGATGTCCGTAGCAATAGTGATGGCGTGGTCCGACGCCACCTCACCTTCCTGTAGGATCTCCAGGGCATCTGCCCTCTTGTCGTCCGGTAGGAAGTCCAGCAGGGGAGCCAGTTTGTACCATAGCTCTCTGTCGTAGCGGGCCACGATAGCCAAGGCGTTGGCCGCTTTAATCGTCGTCGCTGCAGACGAGATAACCCTGCGTCCCATAGCGTCCAATTTCTTTCCCTCGCCGTCCGGTGGGGAAGTCGATGTGGAGGCCGCACCGCCCCCCGCTTTCTTCCTGGCCGCCACGGAGACGACGGAGTCCGGGGTAGGCTGCGCACAGAGGCACAGGGGGGCCGCGTCCGAGACCCGGTACTTCTTCTCGTACCGGTCTCTTCTAGCTGGCGTCGTGGAAGGGTTCTTGAGGAGGGCGAGGCCCTCATCCCAAATGTCGTCCAGTAGAGGCACCGCGAGGACCGTCTTCCTCTTGGCCTCGCGCCGTTGATAAAGGAATCCTTCCTTTTTCTTCTCCTCAGGGCAGAGTTGGAAAAGCTCGGATGCCCTGGCGATCATGGAGTGGAACGATCCAATCTCGTCGGGCGGAGAAGCCCTGGTGGGAGGTGACGACGGGAGATCCTCGTTGTATACCTCGTCGTCCGTACCCGTTGCTGCCGTGTCAGTCCCCGTATCATCCCCTCGGGTGGACGGGGAGGAGGGCTGGACGGGTCGCGATGGCTGAAAAGGAGGTGGAGGGTGAATCCTTCTTTTCTTGGGCGGGGGAACACCAGAAGGTCCCGGTTCAGGATCCCCCGACGGGAGAGGTTCCTCCATCGGCAACGGTAGTCTCGTCCTTATCTCTGAGCATAAGGACTGTATAGCCAACAAAATGGCCGCCGAGTTGTCTTGCGGCGCTGGCAGAGGGGAATCCGACGGGCGATCAGGGGCCCCGTCGGCACCCTCAACGCTGTCGTCGTCACCTGCATCGGGATCCATCCCGACGGGCCAGTCTTCATCCACGCCAAGGCCGTGGCTTAAGACCTCGATCAGCTCTTCCTCTGAAGCCGAATCTACGACGACGCCCTGCCCCCCCTTTTTCTTCCCTGCCGGGGATTTCACGGGGGTCCTATCGATGGCACGAAAGAGGACTCCCTCCGAGGTGGCAGGGAGACTCTGAGCCCCGAGGTCACCACCACTGGTGTAGCCTCCACAGGCTGAGCCAGGGCCGCCGCGACAGTATCGATAGAGGGCTTTGCCGGATGGATTAAGGCCTTCACCACCTTAGGTGCGCTCACCGCCTTATCCTTGAGGGGGGGACACTGCCTCGCTCCCCCTCCGATGGGGCCTTCGAGCTCGACCGGGGCCTCTCCAGGAGCTTCGCCGGGTGCTCGCCCTTCCTCTTACCCGACCCAGAGCGTTGGCTCGTGGCTGAACGTGCCGGGGAGGGTGCGCCCTGCCTGGCGCCCGTAGAGCCCGACCGTTCGGCACTCACGGTGCCAGCGGACTCGCGGTGCTTGGCCTTGTGTTGGACCCCCGTCGCCGGGGCGTCCTCAAAGGTCTTAGAAGACCGCTCGGATTCCTTCCTCTTCTTCTCGCCTGACGGGCTCTTCCCTTCCAGCCAGTTGGCGAGACGTTGATGGCGGTCCTTCATGGTCCGCTCCGACATATTGCCGCAAAACGCACAGTCCTTCTCCACGTGCGTCTTGTCCTCATGTAAGCAGTAGAGACAAAAGGAGTGTTCATCCTCCTTAAAGACGTTCTGCAGCTGGCATCCAGGGCAGACCCTGAACAGCTTTCCGGGCGTCGAGCTTCCCTTCTCCTGGGCCATGTCCGGGCCTGAGAAGCTTCTGGAGTCCTCCAAAGCGTAGCTCGACGAAATCTTCACCCTTGAGGGGCGCAGACGAATCCGACACGGGTCCCCATTGATCGGATGGAGAGTCGGTGGAGCTTGAGCTCTTTTGACCGAAAAAAACGAAGTTTTTGAGCAATAAACGTGAAAAAATAGCACTAACGCTCGAGAGCAATAGCACGAGGATCCCAACACATGAACGTGCGGTAAAAATCTGAAGATGGCTGCCAGGTAGAGGGCAGTCATTGGCTGTGGTCAGTATGACGCAGAGACCAGTGATTGGTTATTACTACGAAAGACAGATCAGAAACGAAACTGATAGTGGTTTTTTCTTTACCGAGGATTCCCAGCCTGACAACGGGGAATATTCATGAGCATGTGAATCCATGCCAGACCCCATGCTGGAGAAATGTGACTTAACCACTGAAATTCCTCAAACTGGTAGTACTTGGAACTGCATCCATATGGTATGAGACCCATTCCAAAACCAAATTGCAATTAGTATAAACGACTTAAAAAACCCAAGAGTCCATACCAAACATACTATACCAAAACATTGTAATTGCTATAACTCCATGTAGCTTTCCACGACCTAAACTGCAAATCCTCAAATTAGTTAAAACTTTTCATATTAGGCACATCTATTAACCACGCAACACTAAACATGCCATACTAACACTGCAATTGCTAAAAGTCCATTCAAACAAAATGTCCATGTAGTGTCCTTGCAACATGACCTGCAAAGCCTCAAGGTAGTTAAAACTAGTTACATACCAGGCAATGCCCCCTAACCACACAATACCAAACATACCATACCAAAACATCATAATAGCTAAAAGTCCTTGTCGCTTCACGCGACCTGAGCTGCAAATCCTCAAATGGTTAAATTGCAGAAACCTCTCCTCACTCAACATCCCTTCAAAGGGCCATCCATCCGTTCCACTAAGCACTTTACTTCATTCAACATAACCAGTTTATAATCTCAATTGATTAAAACAAAGGAGGAGGATCTCAACATTTCACATTCTGATCCGGAAGTTCTCCATGTTGTCTTCGTGTACACAGAATACACACCGAAGACAATCCGACCAAGGTTTACCAAAAATGAAAGGATACACTTTGAATGTTCCATCCCAACTTTCCAATGTTGCGACAGCAGATGTTACCGTCCGATGTCACCAGGATCAATCCCTGAGCGCAAGTGTTCCATTCCCTAAGACGGCTGGCTCATCGAAACCACATACCAATCCATGCTACAATCGGAAGCCTTCCTTTTCAAGATGCAGCATTTTTTTTCAAAAGAGTCATATATGACAATTATATACGCACGGACTCATGCCACTGTTCCTTCCTGCGTCGACTTGACTCCTATTGCTGATACCTGACCGGCACTGCCCACGGAACTTCTTCTCCGTCATTTCGTGATTCTGCATGGAGACGCTTTGGAGAGTGCTTTATCCTCATCCAATCCCGGCTGGCAATGCGCACCGAAATACTTCTCCAGCACTTACTGATTATGCTGGAATAACGTCGCACGTTATGTGGTCCTTTACTCGCAACTGTGCCGCTCCTTCAACTGGATAACGTTGCACGTTATGTGGTCCTTTACTCGCAACTGTGCAGCTCCTTCAATGAACAACGACACAGCCTCATCTGTGCTGTGCATTCACCCGTAATACCATTCCTTTTCTTTTGTACACAGTTAACGTTCCACAGTATCGCCATCTCCCTCGGCCTGCTGTGTGACGTAATTAGTCACTCATCCGCCACGGAGCAGTCAGGAGCTCCAGCTGACTAACGGTCACAATGCTGCCAGACCTTGCAGCAAGATAGTTTACTTCCAAGTAGGGTATGAGTTGCTTAACTTACAAAAACAGCAATTCTCAAGTAAACAACCACCCCTGCTCCGTCGATTGCCAGTTTCAGCACTCAGATGGAGTTCCACCCGTACTATTCCCATACAGGCTGCAAAATTCCGTTCCTGGCCACATAACCCTCTGTACCATCATACTTTGACATCCTGACTGTGATCCCCAGCATTTTTAACATTCCGTGTCCATTAGGGATGGATATGGATGTCTTTCCCAAACGAGGTACGGGCATTCTCCACCTCCAGCCAGAAACCCTCCCTCCCCTCCTTGCCCTGGGTGATGGGTCTTACTTGATTTTGGGGGCAGTGTGTCCTCTTACTTGTCCTTCTGCACCCCCCGCAGCAGATTTCTCCAACTCCAGCACATGTAGGTTCCTATAGGTTTGACCAGCTCGTCGCCATTGTTAAGAAGTGACTCTCATACCTTCCTGAATGTACTTGTAAGGTTTATTCCAGCTTCTTGTGACACCTTGACAACGAGTTACAATAGTTCATAGTAAGTTACATAAAGGACATTAAAGGACATTAACACTGGCAGCCCATCACCCAGGCAGGGGGTTCACCAACTGACCAGGGCTGGAACCTTCACTCACACATTCCACACTCAGACATCAACACTCCGCATGATATCACAACATTCCTGCTCACCCAGGCAAGACATATACAACACTCAGGGGCCAGGCTGCTAAATTCAGGGTCTGTGGGCATCGGTGTAGCGTCTTGCCCCTGTCCTGTGACAGCATCTTGTATGGGCAGGGTAGTTTCACCAGTGGAGACGGAGACATCTCCATCAGGTCAGCGAACCACATGGTTGCCGGGCCCACATTGGGGCCACTAGTATCATTGTGACTGGTTCCTGGTGCATCTTGTGCACTATATTGTTGAGAAGGGGAGTCAGGGGGGGGGGGGAAGCATAAACACATTTCCCTGACCATGTTATCCAGAGACCGTTCCCCTTGGAGCGGTTCTGGGGGTACCTGGAGGCTTAATCTTGGCATTGGGAGTTCTCCAGAATTGCGAACAGATCTATTTCCGGGAAGCCCCATTGTGTGAAAACGTTGAAGACAGTGGGCCTCATTACGACCCTGGCGGTCCGGAAATAACGGTGGCGGTAAACCCGCCGCCACCGTTGTTTCCGGACCGCCTGATCCCGACCCCTGCAGGCGGGAGGTGATGTTCCCGCCAGGTCTGACCTGGCGGGTTTAACACGTCCCTCATGCAGGCGGACGAGGAAACACCGGCAGCATTACAAGATGCTGCCGGTGTTTCCATGATCCCGATTCCCATTGAGTCCCATAGGACTCAATGGGAATGGGGATTTACACCATTCCGCCTCCGTGATTCCCGGAAAACCGGGGTTGTAATGTCCTGGTAATTCCGGGAATCACGGAGGCGGAATGGTAATACGAGTCCGGCGGTAACCAGGCGGTTTTACCGCCGCGGTTACCGCCGGACTCGTAATGAGGCCCAATGTCTTCTTGTAACCGCCATTCGTACTCTGAAGGCAGAGGGAAGACTCTGTTGAGTTTGTCTGCTAGCAGATTGAGTTCCCCTTGTACATGTTGTGACAACAGGAACATGTGTTTGAGAGCCCACTTCCAGATGTTTTGCGACAGCTTGAACAGTCCTGCAGAGTGAGTGCCCCCTTGCTTGTTCAGGTAGTACATGGCTGTGGTGCTGTCTGTGAGGACCATCACTGTCTTCCCTTGCAGGTGTGCCTGGAAAGCCTTCAGTGCCTTGAAGACCGCTAGTAGTTCCAGCAAGTTTATGTGTTTGGACGCTACACTCAGAGTCCAAACTCTGTGTAGTCTGATGGGATAGATGAGCCCCCCCATCCTATGAGGGATGCGCCTGTGGTTAGAGTGGCTTCCACTGCGGGGGTGGCGAATGGTTTCCCTGTTACGAGGTTTTCCTTCTACCACCACCGTAGCGAGAGAACCAAGGCCTGCGAGACCACCACTAGATCGTCCCATTGTCCGCTGGCCTGACACCACTGGCTGTTGAGCCACTCTTGCATTGGGCGCATGCACAGACGCGCGTGAGGTACCAAATAATACATGACGCCATCATTCCTAGCAAACGCATTGCTTTGCGTACCGTCACCTCTCGATATTGAGGGATCTGAAACATCGGAGGGATCTGAGGCCGTCCTTTGTTCGAATTAGAGCCCCTAGGAATTGTTTGACCTGGCTGGGGTCTAGACTGGACTTCTTCTCGTTGATGGAGAAGCCCAGTTGGAACAAAAGGTCTACAATCTTTTGGGTATTTGAAAAGCATGTCTCGTAGGAATCCCCTGTTATGAGCCAATCGTCGAGGTAAGGGTATACTGGGATGGACAACCTGCGCAGGTGGGCCACTGCCACTGCCAGTACTTACGTGAATACCCTTGGGGCTGACGCTATGCCGAAGGGTAGCACTCTGAACTGGTAGTGTTTTCCCTCTATCATGAACCTGAGGTATTTTCTGTGCGCTGGCAATATTAAAATATGCATCTTTCATGTCCAGTGTTGTCATGTAATCTCCCTGTGAGAGCAGGGGGATTACCTCCTGTAAGGTCAACATACGAAATTTTTGAGGTTTGACAAGTTTGTTCGCTGTGCGCAAATCTAGTACAGGGCGCATGGTTAAGTCCTTTTTGGGTACAAGGAAGTACACTGAATAAATACCTTCCATTACCTGTGATAGAGGCACGACCTCTATTGCACCTTTTTCTAGTAGCAGTTCGACTTCTTGAAGAAGGATGGCGAGGTGCTCCGGAGATAGGCGTCGTCCCCTTCGGGGTCTGTGCGTGGGGGACTGACTGAATTCTATGCAGTAACCGCGGGCTATAGTTGACAGTACCCAGCGGTCTATTGTTATTCCCTCCCATGCTGGTAGAAAAGATGTTAACTGGCCCCCGACCGGCGATGCATGGGAGGGGACCCGAACCTTCGGGTCATTTGGTGTTGGTAGCCGGAGAACCTCTACGTGTGGGGTCCCAACCTCTTCCCTTGCCACGACGCTGTCCTCTCCGAGTGTATTGGCCGCTGGTTCCTGGAGTAGAGGACCAGTTGCCTGCAGAGTACTGCTGTTGTTGTTTACATTGGCCTCGAAAAAAGCATTTGTTGCCGTATCCTCGCTTATTGGGAGGCCTTGAGATCTGATCTAGTGTCTTTAGGGTATCGAAATCCTTCTTAGCAGTCTCCAGTGCGTCGTCCACTCCTTCCCAAAGAGGTTGGAATCCTCAATTGGTTTTTTGATAAGTGACGACTGGGTTTCTGACTTAAAACCTGAGTTCCGGAGCCAGACATGACGCTTGAGAGGTAGCCCCTGGACTAGAGAACGGCCAGCCATTTCAGCAGCATCTACAGTGTTCTTGATGATGCTCTGGTTAACCAGAGTTCCGTCCGTTACAGTGGCTAACAAGCGAGTCCGTAAGGGCTCAGGGACTTCTTCTAGGTCTTGGCGTAACTTACCCCATTGGGCATCAGCATAACTTGCCAGCAAGGAATTGTTATTGGCAATTCTGGTGGAAAAAGCTGCCGAGGCTGTAATTCTCTTACCCAGGGCGTAGAGCTTCTTTCCTTCCTTGTCTGGGGGTGCTTCGCTAGTTGATAGCGGAACCCCTGCCCTTATCCTTGTGGTAGTTACTACCAAAGAATCTGGTATTGAGTGACCCTTAAAGTATAACGGGTCCGATGGAGAGGAGAGGGACAAAACAGTTTTTTTAAAATTCTTGGGTTGACCCCTCTAACCAACGCAGGTGTTGATAGCGATGGAATCAGTCGTCTCTTGACTGAGGCGAGAAGGGGAATGGTCTGGCTAGTAGGTGGTTTCTCTTTAATGATTTTTTCTATAAAATCTATTTCGGGAGAAACTTCCCCAGTCTCAATTTCAAAATGTGCTGCTGCTTTCTGTAGTAGCGCATTGAAAGTGGGTTGGTCATCTATAGGTGACGGGTTTCTGACTGGTGTGGTTTTAGGAGAGGATAGGTTCAGGACGTCAGGGTCTGTTGACGCTGCTGGGGACTGCCAAGGCTGTGAGCCACCTTCATCTGGGTCTTCTTCGAAGCCCCCACCACCCATGTCTGGGTTTTCCTCAAAAGCTTTTTCTTCTAGGTTTTGATGGTCTTCACTATTTAGGAACTCCTCATCCTCTTGAAAGTGAGAGTCTTCTTCAGTGAGGTCATATGTGTTAACCTCCTCTTGAAGGGGGTTAAATAGCCTTGGGTATTTGGCCCTGGGGTCCTCCTGAGGTACCTCTCTTGACCTCTTGGGTGTTGTATGTTCAGGAGTGGACATAAATCTATCCAGCTTGTCCATAAATGATTGGAGTCTTTCTAAAGTCCCTTGTGGTAACCCAGAACGGCCTGGAGGCAAAAAGGGAAGCTCCTCCGCCTGCAGCCGTCTAGATCTATCCCATAACGTCGAGGATAAACTCCCTTCGCCTTCTCAGAACCCTTCGAGTAGGCTAGGTCCTTCCTTCGACAGAAGGGGCGGTCCCTGCCTTCCTTATGACAGTCTCGACGTTTCACTGACCTTGTGAGCGGGGTTCGGCATGTCCCTTGTCGTCCGTCTCGGACTATCAGTGGAGACTATATGCGCCAAACTCTCGACGATTAAACTGTCCGTCGAGGGTTCATCTGGCATCGTGTTTGGCGGTGTCAAGTCCTTCTCGCCGACAGGCGCTCTCTTAAGGGGCATGTCGTCTGGCGTTTTGGTGGTAGCGCCCTTATCGGAGGGTGGCCTAGTCGCTAGTCGCGTCTGCAGTGGCGGGAAGGGCTTGCGACCCTTATGGTCGGTGGAGGTCGCCGGTAGGCCCGCCGTCTCTGTTGGCGCTAGGGCTTTCTTCGCCTTCGACGAAGAAGTGCCATGGGTTGTGTGTTTGTGTTTATGTTTCTTGTGTGCGTCAGTGTCGCCGGGGTGTTCATCCTCATAAGTAGGGCGTGAGCCAGACTTGCCGGGGCCGGGGACAGACGCTGAGGAGCGGGAACGCTCCCTAGAGAGGTCTACAACCTCTGTAATGGAGGTAGGGTTATCACTGTCCTCGTCACACTCGGCAGTGGCGGCGGCGGGTGAGGAATCAGCTCTAGACATAGCGTAGGCTGCCCACCTCTTTACCCTGCGGTCCTTCAAGGTCTCTGGGCAAAGAAGTTTACAAGCCGCACAGCCGTCCTCGTTGTGGTCGAGGGGTAAGAACGGTTACACCGCTTGTGCTTATCCTTCCAAGTGAATTTGCCCTTGCAGCGCGGGCAAAATCTAAAAGGAGTCCTCTCCATAGCTGAGGATACAGTTAAAAGTGATAACGACCTCGAAAGAAAGGGGGGTGAAAGAGAAAGGCATTCTTATAAAGAAACAGAAATGTCCCACGACCCCCGCTCTCCCTACTGTTTAGGCCGGTGAGGCAAGGTCACGTGTCCGTCAGCGCCGGTGGATCGCCTCTGTCGAAATCACCGCCGTCGAAGTTCTTAATCGACGGTGAACAGTTTCGTCGTCGAGGGAGGGATCTGGTCTTATATAATATTTACAGAATAATGACCAAGGGTCAAATAAATGTTTTGCAATTTCTCTCTAACGAGCTCCGCATTAAGGCAACCAATTTCTGGGCAGAAAAAAACAATCTGTGGGACGTCGACGCGTGAGGGATTGTAGGTATACTGCACGTCACTACAGGGATAGTGTTACAGACACGCCCATGTCGACGTCCCCTTTTCGACTACGAAAAACAAAATGCAATACTCCGCAGTGACCACTGGATGTCGGACTATGCACAGCATGTGATTCTAAGCAGATTAACAAACATCATAAGTATTTATACTATTTGGTGGCACAGGTACAGTACATAGCGGATTGGAATTCCTCGCCTGGCGGCTTTCCTCATTCTCGGCTAGCGAAAGCTGTCAATACTCCGGAGTCCCTGGTGGGCATGCTCTGGGGGGATAGAGGTACAGTTCCGCAGGGCGAGATTCAGCCGGTGACCACAACATGTCATGCCTGGGATAGGATGAGCAGCCTGGTAGGTGCATCCCCCAGTTATGTACCCTGTTTCCCACTGCATAACATAATTGGGACCCCGCTTACGCATGAAAAGTCGTTCGAGGAGCAGTTGCCAAGCATTAGTAGTCCAGACCCTCAGGGATCTAGTGTACAATGGATGCTTTGCTTCTTGGGAGGAGCTGCGAGGCAGGGGAGAACAACGCAGTGACATTGCTACATTACTACAGACTTTGCAGTATCCTCAGGAACAAATGGGCCAACTTCCCACAAGCTCTCATCACACATCCTGCTCAAAATCATGTAACGAACCCCGTTACAACTGGGAAATTGGTCTCCACCACCTATAAATTGATTAGAAGTGGGAGAGGGCGGTGATTCATAGGTACAAAACAAAATGGCAATTGTCGCTGGGGAAGACGTTAAGCATGCAAACTCGCTATATATCCATCAACTGCAGATATAGAATGATTCATTATAAGTTTGTGCATCAAACTTATTACTCACCATACACCCTGCATAGATACCACCCAGAGAGATAGCCTGCATGCAAGAGGTGCGGCACAGAACCAGCTGACTTACCACGTTGCGTGGCTGTGCCCCATTATCTGTACATTTTGGAGTTCCATCGAAGGCGTAATGGTTGGAATGTCGTTAACTGCAAGGTCCTAAATGCCTGAACTTTGGTTACTGGCCCTAATCGAGGGAGGAACTCGTACTGAGAGGAAATTGCTGGGCATGGCCTCGGTGGTGGCCAGGGCCCTGGTGGCGAGGAAATGGGCTAGACCTGTTGCTCCCACGTTCACAAAATGGCTTGACAATATGAAACTATGCGAACAAAGGGAATCTAGGTATGCGGAGATGCTACCGGCCTCCAGTCACCCACTGGATTATTCGTCCCCCTTTAGGCAATATGTATTTGAATCTGAGTGGGAGCCCCCGTCCCCGGAATCCACTCTGGGCTAGAGAACTTCATTTTACGAGAGGGGAATTTAATGATAAATGCAGGGTATTGTTGTGCCTGTGGTGTCTGAATAACATGATGTGATGTCAACATACTTGATTAGGAAGGTTGCCATGGTTATTGATTGCTTTTGCCTGTGTGATGTAGTTTTGGGCGGGGAGGGGGGTAGTTGGGGAGCCGAATGGCTTTCCCCCGTTTGTTGATGTTGTCATAAAAATAAAGTTAAAAAAAAAATTACAGGAGGAACTAGACAGGGCTGCCCCCTATCGCCCCTAGTGTTCGCCTTATAGATGGAATCATTTTCAGAGAAGCTCCGACTAAACACTAGGATCAGGGGGACTCGGGGTTGGTGGTTCGGAGAATCAGGCGGCATTATACGCCGACTACGTGCTTCGAACAATAACCCAGCCAGAGATGGTCAGAGATCAAGAACGTTGGCAGAACTTCGGATTCATGATAAATAATAATAAATCTTTGGCCCTCAGGGTCAACCTTACCAATTCCTGAAGGAAAGACCTGGCCCGGCTGCTCCCGGTCCCGTGGGCAAACGACTTGATAGGATACCTAGTGGTGCAGCTGCCCAACCATACCTCACAAATCTACCAATGCATTTTCCCTCCTCTGTTCCACAAGTTCCGAAAGGACCTAGAGCACTGGACTAAACAATAGATATCCTGGCTGGGGAAAATTGCAGCGGTAGAAATGAATCCAATTCCCCATCTGATTTACCAATGCACCGCCCTTCCGGTACACATTCCAGAAACTGATCTAAACTCCCTGCAGAGGAAAATATTGAAATTTGTATGGGGAGGGAAGAAACCCTGAGTAGCTAGAAAGATCATGCTCCGCGGTAGAGGCTTGGGGGGGTTTGGGAGTCCCAGGCGTGTCGAGATGGGAATAGTTTCTTACCTGTAACTCCATTTCTCCAGCATTGGTATCTTTCATGGATTCACATGATTAGAATATTCCCCGTCGTCAGACTGGGAATCCCCGGTACATTATATATATATATACCCTTTCCCTTGGAAAACTTTTTCGACGCTTATGCGTCCTATCCACCTTGTTTTGTATCATGCATGCCCGCACCGTCAGGACGTCATTATATAAATACAGGCCCCGCCCCCGCGCTCCATCAGATTTCGGCCCCCAAAGTAGTGGGGGAACCGGTTTGCATGTTCAGGGGGAGGCAGGTGGGCGCATGTGAATCCATGAAAGATACCAATGCTGGAGAAATGGAGTTACAGGTAAGAAACTATTCCCTTCTCCAGCATTGGATCTTTCATGGATTCACATGCTTAGAATAGATTACATAGCAGTACACCCCCAAGAGAGGAGGCGTGCATGCAAACCCATATACTTTCTTCGTAAAGCCCGTTCCCTATGATCATGTATACATTAGTAATCGTTAACATAGGAAAACGAACCACATACAGTCATAAATTCCATAGGATACCACCCCTAGTCGGGGCTTACCTTATTGGAATAGGTGTCGGAGCACCGCCTGTCCCATCTTGGTATCTTCGGCATGTTGCTGCGACAGGCAGTAATGGCGGGTAAAGGTGTGTGTAGCTGCCCAGGTAGCCGCCATGCAGATGTCCCCCAGAGGGACTCCGGCCCACAGTGCCGTCGACGATGCCGCTGCTCTAGTTGAATGAGCTCTTGGCCGTCGTAGAAGAGGCTTCCCTGCCCTGGAATGGCAGTACGAAATGGTAGATGACACCCATCTTGACAGTCCTTGCTTAGAAATGGCTTTTCCTCTAGCACCCAAACCATAGGCTACGAACAGTTGTCTTGTTTCTCTGAATGGTTGCGTACGATGAAGATAAAACTTGAGAGCCCTTTTTACATCCAATGTGTGTAACATGCGCTCCGCTACTGAGCATGGCTCCGGAAAGAACGTAGGCAACACGATAGAGGAGTGTTTATGGAACACCGAAGGAGCTTTCGGTATGAACTGTGGGTTAGTGGCAAGGGCTACCTTGTTCTTGAAAAATCGTAAGTACGGTGGGTCTACCATTAGAGCCTGAATTTCCGAAATACATCGGGCTGAAGTGATGGCCACCAGGAAGGCCAATTTCCACGACAAAAACTTTAGAGACGATGATGACATTGGCTCAAAAGGAGGCTTCATAAGAGACGTTAAGACCAGATTGAGGCTCCACTCCGGTGGAAATTTCTTCTCTGGAGGGAAACTCCGAAAGAGGCCTTTAAGGAAGTGCTTAATCAGGCGGTCGCTGAACAATGGTGTCGAATGCCGTCGACGAGTAAACCTGGAAATGGCGGCCAGGTGTACTTTTATTGACGATACCGATAGGCCCTTTTGAGCTAAGAACAGCAAGTATGGAAGGAGCTGTTCCGGCTTAATCGATTGCGGGGCCAACCCTGGTTGATCCTCACACCACTGACAGAAACTTCTCCATTTGTACTTGTATGAGGCGTTTGTGGAAGGCGCTCTTGCCGCTTGCAGGATACGCCGACAGTCCTCTGGAATCATTAGCCGACCGAATTCGGCGAAGTCAGGAGCCAGGCCGTCAACTTGAGGCTGTCCGGGTCGTGATGCCAAACTACACCCTCCTGTCGAGACAGAAGGTCGGGGGTCTTCTGGAATCTCATCGGTTCCGCCACGGCCAAGTGCAGCAGGTCTGAAAACCACACCTGTCTGGCCCAGTACGGGGCCACCAGAATTACTCGACATGGGTACCTGAGGATCCATTGTAACGTCCTCCGGACAAGGGGAAATGGAGGGAATGCGTACAGGAATTTGTTCGACCATGGGAAGGAGAACGCATCCCCCAGTGAGCCCTGCTGAGGCCATCTGCTTGCGTACTGATGGCATTTCCTGTTGTTCTTCGTCGCGAACAAATCTATGGAAGGATGTCCCCATTTCTTGAACACTTGCTGTAGTTGTTGGTCGTTCAGCACCCATTCGTGAACTTCGTTCATTTCTCTGCTGAGGGCATCGGCTTCCACATTTTTCACACCTGGTAGGTGGAACGCCAAGATTTGCATGTTGTGTTGTACGGCCCAATGCCAGATTTTCTGTGCCTCTGTCGATAGGGACCTGGAACGTGTCCCTCCTTGTTTCCTCAAGTAGAACATCGTAGTGGTGTTGTCCGTCATGACACGCACTACCGAGTCCCTCAGTTGAGGAAGAAAAGATTTCAGAGCCCATCTCACTGCTCTCAGTTCTAGCAGGTTGATATGCAGGGAGGACTCCTGCAACGACCACTGGCCACTGTACCTGTAACGTATCCAGGTGAGCTCCCCATCCGCTCAGCGATGCATCCGTCACCACCGTCTTCTGGAACTCCGGTTCCACCAGAGGCATTCCTTTCGTTAGATGAGTAGAAACTCTCCACCAACAGAGTGCTTGTACCAGTTGCTCGTCGATGATCAGTCTGTCGGACCAGCGACCTTGGCTCTGCGCCCAACGGTCCGCTAGAAATTCCTGGCAGGGCCTCATAAACAGACGGCAGTTTATCAGCGGAATGCAGGATGACATGGTCCCTAGCAGGGACATGTATTTGCGCACCGACACCCTGGTACCGCATCTCCATTCCGATGCCTTGCTTTGTAGCTTCTGTATTCTTTCGCTGGATGGTCTTACCAGACTTGTGTGCGTATGAAACTCCGCTCCTGGGAAGACCAAGGTCCTCGAAGGCTTTACGGAGGACTTGCTGAAGTTTATCGCGAAGCCCAGTTCCTGTAAGAGGGACATCGTGGCCCCCAGACTTTTTCGTGTTTGTTCCCTGGACGAGCCTCTGACCAGCCAGTCGTCTAGATAGGGATAGACATGGTGACCGTCCTTCCTTAAATGGGCCGCTATGGGGGCCAAGCACTTGGTGAACGTCCTGGGGGAGGACTTGAGACCGAACGGGAGGACCTTGAACTGAAAATGCTTTCGCCCGACGACGAACCTTAAATATCTCCTGTGTCGTGGGCGTATTGGGATGTGAAAATAGGCGTCTTGAAGGTCTAGTGACGCCAGATAATCCATGGGTTGCACCGACCTGATAACCTCCTGGAGCTTTAGCATTTTGAACTTTAGGCTCTTTAGCCATTTGTTGAGCACCCTCAGGTCGAGAATGGGCCTCCATTTTCCATTTGGCTTCTTGACAACGAAGAACCGGGAATAAACTCTGTGTCCTTCCTGTGCCACAGGAACTCTCTCTATCGCTCCTTTTCGCAACATAAGCGCCGCCTCTTGTCGTAGAATTCGGAGGTGGGGCTGGGTCGAAAATACAGGCGGAAGACGTGGAGGCTTGTCTTTGAATTGTAGCGCATGACCCATGCGAATCGTGTCTAGAACCCATCGATCTGTGGTGATGCATTTCCATTGGTCGAAGTGATGAGAGACTCGTCCCCCCAGGACGTTCCGAAGGCCGTCATTGGTTGCTGGTTTGCTTGTTCTTCGTCGACGAGGGACCCGAGCCTCGCCGCCTGGAAGCTTGATAGTCTCTGCTTCTACGTGCCGATTGGGACGCTCGTCTGAACCCTTGTGAAGAGTACGAGGGTCTGTTAAATCCCCGATCCCTCGAGGCTCCAAAGCGGGAGTTTCCAGAAGCACCCCTAAAGGGGCGAAAAGAGCGAAAGTTTCTACCCGTTTGGAGGGCGCCGAGGGACCTAGCGGTATCCGTGTCTTCCTTCATCCCCTTCAATGCTTTGTCAACCTTTTCGCCAAACAGGTGTTCCCCTTCACATGGCATGTCAAGGACTTTGTACTGGACTTCAGGACGGAAAGTAGTACATTTGAGCCACGCTTGTCGACGAAGTACTACGCCATGGTTGATTTGTTTGAATCCAGACTCTGCTAGGTCAACTGCAATATTAATTGCGTGGTTCGAGGCCTCTTCGCCCTCCCGCAACAGTAACATGGCTGCTTTCCGGTGTTCGTCTGGCAGGTGTTCTAGGATAGGGGCTAGTTTGTGCCACATTTCTCTATCGTATCGTGATACGATCGCTAAGGAATTGGCTGCTCTTACCGTCGTCGCACCGACCGAGAGCACCTTTTTTCCAAAGGCGTCTTGCCTCCTAGCCTCGCTTTCTGGTGGAGTTGAACATTTTTGCTGTACCCTGGCCTTCCTAGCCGCTGCCGCCGACACCACCGAGTCAGACAGAGGTTGTGATGTTAGACATTTTGGAGTGGACTCCGGAGCTTTAAACTTTTTCTCGATCCGCCCCTTTATAGCTGGTTCCGAAAACGGATGGCGCATCGTTTTGAGACCTTCTTGCCACACGTGATCCAGAATTGGGATGGCAAATACCGATTTCCTCCTTTGACCCATATGGTCAAAAAGGAAGCAGTCTTTCTTCTGCTCCTCAGGAATCAAGCCGAACTCGGAACAAGCTTTTCCCATCATTGCATGGAAGGCTCCCACATCATCCGGGGGGGGATGGCTGTGACTGGCTCCTCGTAGACTCTACCTCTACATCCGAATTCCATGTTGGGTCCCTCGAAGGTGACAGGGAGATGTCTGACCCTGAGTCACCCAGTATAGAATCGGCCTCCGACAACTCACCCTCCTCCTGTGCTCGAGGACGATCTTTTACTGCCTGAGGAGTCGATGGGTTTTTAGTCGTCGAGCGAGCCGCACAAGTTTGCTCGTCGACAGGAGGTACGGAAAAAGGTGACGACGAAGTCCCAGGATGAGGGATCTGCGTATCCAGCCGCTGCAGGAGCTTCTGAAGAGTATTAAGCACATCCAGAGACAAAACTGCCTGGGGGTTCAATAACGTTGATGATATAGGTACCATACCCCCACTCGCACTCGTCGTCGTCGTCGACGTGGAAGGCCGTAAGCCTAAATCCGATGGCTGCAGAACCGTGTCACCTTCTCCTTCCACCGAGCAGGCCGTGTCTGGCTGCAGTAAGACCTCAGGGGGGATCGGGTCATAGACCTCTGGCAGCCAAGCCATAGACTGAGTCTCCGTCGACGAAGGAATCCCAACCGCTGCTGCCTGAACGGTAATGGGCATCGTCAATGACACCAAGGTCGACGAGCAAGTTGTCGTTGTCGAGCCCTTAGACTTCGTCGCCGATTTCGATGCCGTCTTCCCGGCTGAAACATCTCGACTCACGGAAGACCTGGGACGGTCGCCTGAGGAGGATTTTGACAGCGCTTGCCTCTCCGTCTTAGATGAGGAGGAGGAGGAGGGCTTTTTATGTGATGATGAGGACCCAGCATGCTTCCCCTTATGTTTGTCCTCAGCGCGGTTTTCTGCTGGCCGTACCTTTTTCGATGGAGGTTCCGACTTGCTCCTGGAGGCCGTGGAGCCAACTTCCGAAGCCGGGTAGGCACCTGCTCCGTCATTAAGCCAGTCGACCAGCCTTCTTTTACAGTCCTTAAGGGTTTTTTGGGAGAAACCCTGGCATATCTCACATGTATCCGCCGTGTGGTGCGGGTGGAGACAGTAGATACAATCCATGTGGGCATCTCCTTCATAAACTTTTTTGAGGCCACAAGTCGCACAAGGGCGAAATAACGCTTTTCCAGACATATTCTCCAGAATTTGAACTTCGCCGAAGCGAAACAGAAAAAACAACCTAGTTTCCACTAGCAGTAATCACGAGGATCCCACTACTTTGAAAGACGGTTGAAATCTGAGGGAGCGCGGGGGCGGGGCCTGTATTTATATAATAACGTCCTGACGGTGCGGGCACGCATGATACAAAACAAGGTGGATAGGACGCATAAGCGTCGAAAAAGTTTTCCTGCGGGAAAGGGTATATATATATATAATGTACCGGGGATTCCCAGTCTGACGACGGGGAATATTCTAAGCATGTGAATCCATGAAAGATCCAATGCTGGAGAAATAGGCGTGCAGTGCAATTATCACATGCACTCACATGGACGCAAGATGCAGACCAGCCATGCTGGAAGCAGATAGAAGAAGCATGGATCCCCTGCCCCCACCCTGTCCGACCTGCCACACATGCCGATCACTCAACCACAGACAAACCTAGGCCCCCTCGCTACAACGAAAAACACGATGGCTAATTGGAAATGGGTGGCACGCAAATGGGGCTGCACAGGCACCCTAGGCCTGCTTACCCCGATATGGAATAACCCTGATTTCTCACCAAGACTTCGCCCCCAAAGCTTTAAAGCCAGCTTACAGAAGCTCTCAGATTTCTTTGAAAGGGGTAGCCCTAGCACCTTCGAAGATTGCAACGCCAAGTTCAAGGTGACAAAGTGAGCGGGTTCATTATACCCAGCTCCGACATTGGATGTCGCAGAAAATAGTCAGTGAAAGGGGATTGAGGCGCATCACGCCCCTACAACGAACACTAACATCACCCCAAAGGGGAAAATCTCCACACTCTACCACCTACTAGATAAAACAGATCCAACTATAAAAGAACAATATATGTGAAGCTGGGAGAGCGAACTGGGGTGCCCAATAGACACGGAAGAATGGGGGAGAATCGGCCTAAGGGCACTCAATGAATCACAAATAGAGACGGGGCTTATAAGGTCTGTTACAGATATTACATGACCCCGGAATTACTCTGCAAATCCAATCCAAACATCCCACAGGAATGGCTGGAGGGGTTGTCCAGAAGTGGGTTCTTTGCTTCACTTGCTGTGGTCTTGCCAGAAAGCCCAGACCTATTGGAGGGAGGTACTGGATCAGATAAAAGGGATTACAGGGCTGTCGATCCCATGGGATCCGGGAATTGTACTTCTAGGAGAAACCGGGAGTGGAAAATTCCCTGCTTACTGGTCAGTTGGCACACCTATGTACTCATCTACTAACTGCTGCCAAAATTGCTCTGGTCCGGCTCTAGAAGTGCCCTGGAGGACTGTCGATTCCCTCCTGGTGGTCCAAATGTTGCGACATTGTTGTGGCGGAGAAAATGTCGGCGATCTGTGGTGGGAACATAAACTCGTTCAGAAACACATGGGCTCCATTTATGGACTGTGCAGAAAGATTTCCAGGATGAACAGGAGACCCTTGTTGACAAGGTGGCTTCAGTGATTAGACTTTATTGGGGTAAGGAGTAAAGATATCTGTGGCCCCAGTAAAACGCAACCTGATCAGACAGTGTCCCATGTGTAAAGGACATTACTAGCGTGCCCCACACACCCTCCTTAATCTACGAACTGCTTGTCATAGGTGTAGTATTTGTTGAAACTACTGATTTGATGTCACTGTCATGATAATCTGAACTGCTCAATAAAATATATGGTTGAAAAAAAAAAAGTGCCAGTCTTGATTCATAATAACACTTATCAAGCTTGCTTTACCAAAGATGCCCAATACACAATGCCATACCATAGTAAGAATAATACCACTGCTCCTGCTGGCTTCATCTAAGATGCCCACCTCAAAATGTCATGCCTCAGCAAACTGCTAGAATGATTGGATAAAAAAATTACAGTAAAAAATGCTTCATAATAACACTTATCATGCTTGCTTTATCAACCATGCCCAGTACAAAATGCCATGTCTGCTCCACGGTGCACCAGCGCCTTGCACTCAGACAGAATCACATTAATGATGAATGTGGCTATCTGTGATTACGAGGCGCTTGGGGGCTGGGGGAGAGCCTTCACAGTGGCCCGATCCTGATGCGTGTCAGGAGCTGGGGGCCGGGGGTACAGCCCTGGCATTTTTTTACTGGGTATAAATGCCCAGTAAAAACTGCCATGCCCTCCCGAGGCCCCGATAACCTCACAGGCACACATTGTGGGCGTGTGAGGTGCTGGGGAGGGAGGGGTCCCAGTCATGGTACTTTTTACTGAGAATCTATCAAAGGCCCACCTAATAAATGGCATTCCTTCCAGCATTGCCCTCCAGCGCCTCACATGCACAGATAATTATGTGTACATGTGAAGCACTGGGGGGCTTAGGAGTCAGACATGACATTGTATGTGATGCGCTAGGAACCCCAGCGGACTGGACTGGCATTCTTTACTGGGCATACCCATCATCATGCACTCACTCATAACACAAGCATACACTCATACATACACATATTTAAATAATACATAAATGAACATACAAACACACACATTTACACAACATACACACAGCAAGCACTCTCTCATTCACACCAGCATCCATCATCATAGATTCACCTACCAACACAAGCATGCACACATCCACATACATAATTTAAATAAAAAATACATGAACAAACTTAACTTCTTCCGCAAGTCCTGAAGTTTCCGCTCCACCCCCTACTAGCATGAACAGGAATCAGGAAGCTTCCTGGTTCCTGCATGCCTGAGTGTGGGTGAGCAGATGCCCCACTTCAGCCTGCTATATCTGTATGTGCTTGGAGGCGCAGGAGCGCGCCCTTGCAAATACTGACATGCAGATCCCCAGCCAGCATTTCCAATGAGCTATGCGAGGCCGGAGAAGCGAAAAGCCCCCGGCCTTGCATGACTCATTGAGCTTGCGCGGCTGGGGAACTGTAACTGTCGAATGAGGTTTCCCTTTCACAGTTCAGAGCGCTCCCTCGCGCTAAGAAAAACAGCTGAGGCTGGGCTGGTTCCTCCATTATGGGTAAGAGGGGGCCAAGGCCTATTATGGACGAGCCACCCCGGAAAGTGAGGGCTTTAAAAATGCAGAAATGCTAGAAAGTTCGTAAAAACTCCTTTGGCAGATTTTTAGACCTGCCCACCTCCAAGTTGCAGAACAAGGCAGCAAGAGAGAAGGACAGGCTATGATGCAGGTAATTCTGTGGATGAAAGCAAGACCTGCTAATCTGGTCCCACTTTCATGATACTCCATGCCAAAAAGCATAGTGCACGCACGCACCTTGCTATACCATCTTCTGTCAACCCCAGAGGCTGGCTTTCGGATGGCCAGCAGGGCAGGTTCTAAGGTTACATATGCATTCCAGAGTTCAGCTTCTGAAATACAAATGTCCAACAGACAGAGGTGGCTTTTGAACTGTAGGCACATCTGATTCAACATATCATAACTGTGTATCCTAGCATCCTGTGGCACTTGTTAATACCTAAACATAATACATGTCTAGGTTTGACATAGTGGCTATTGAGATTACACAATTCTACAGCTGCAAGCCTTTGATGGAACTTATTGTCAGCTTGGTGAACAGTGACTCATTTATGACAGGGTCTGGTGTATGTTAAGCTGTCTGTGCTGGGTGTAGCCATAACAAACAAGTTGGTTCCAACTCAGAAAGCCTGCTCTTTGTTTCCCTTAAGAAGGTGTCACCTTCTTCCAGGAAATAGAAACATTGCCTGGGAGGTCTCCTAGGAACCATTGCCCCAAATAAAGGTCACCTCACATCAGGGTGCTGATTACTGGAGACCTTATGCTGTAGGAGGACAGAGGAAGGTGTCGGAGTTGGCGTTTCCCAGAAGAGACTTTTAGCCTAAAGAAGGGTCTCACTATCTTGAAATTTGCTAAGGCACCCAAACCTCCAGTTCCCTTCCTACTTCCTGCAGACTGTCATAAGAGGTACAGAGTGTTGGGGGTGATGTTCCTTCCAACAAGAAGATTTCTTGTTCAACAGACTGATCTACGCAAAGACACTGGTGGGAGAACAGCGTTTAGAGTTACATTTGCAATTACAAAAGTAATTTTGCGAATAACTGATATAATTACGTGTTTTGCAGAGTTAGTTGTACTTTAGAACCTGTAAATACTGAGGAAGGAAGGCAAGGCTAACCGCTGCAGTGTGAGGCAGAATTCGTTAATTACTTTGACTGCTGTAAGGCGCTTCTGGCAGAGAGAGAGAGAGAGAGAGATATCAAATGTTACGCTGGCAAAGGTGCGATATGTGGGCATTCGTAACTCTTTCAGGGAGAAGAAACTGAATAAAGAAGCGTGCACCGTATGTTGCTGCCTGACGCAGACGTGGAGTGAGTATAAGACAGGCCTGACAAATGCGCGCAACGTGACCACTGAAAATGAGAGCTGGAAAAGGAGAGTTCTCAGCGCGTATTCTAAAAGTAAGACTTCTAGTTAAAATCTCATGAAAAACTGGACAACAAACTGTAGGAAAGAAAGACATTCTTCTATTATGACTTTTTTCCACATTGTGAACTGAAAGACACATACAAGTAAATGAGTGGAACTAAAACAACTGCATGGTGAGCTTGTACATGATAGTAGTTCTTAGCAGCCCAATTCAATTGGTCACAACATTGCTGCCCCAGTAAATACTGTGTATGCATTTTTTGTTATTTGTGTAAATAGTTGGAACATTCACAAAGGGGCAGGAATACATTCAGACACAATTACCTGTTGAAGCCTTTCACAAGTCATATAGAACCATTGAATTTGGATTTCTCCTTTGGGCGAGAGTGGAGGAGCCAGAGGTAATGCACTGAGAACCCAAATAAGTATGTTATTAGATGAGCTAGATTAGAATAAAGAATAATCTGTTTGCTGTTGTGTTTTAGACAGGTCTCAGAAGTACGAAAAAGAATGCAAACTTGTGTTTTTTACTTTATCCACTTCCCCTTTCCCTTTGGGGTGACCGGTTCTTAGTGGTGTACAATTACCCTGGGAGCTGAGTGCTTCAGGGGGGAACAGTGGAGTTCAGCAGCTTCTACTGAGGAAACGTGCAGACCTCAGCGATCCAGCTCTATGGGTATGACATCAGCAGGCGAAGCACAATTGTTACAGCAGCCAGGATTAGACCATTAACTCCAGGATTGAGGTGGCTAAAACGGCTGTTGCATTTTGCCTTTACCCTTCCCTTAGTGAATTCATCTTTGGAACTCTTACAGAAGGCTTCACCTGGAACTCTGTTGGGGTACAGCCTGTCCAAAGTCCTCTACCATAGAGGTGAAGACAGAGAGCTCCAAGGGAAGAACAACCTCCTCTCCCCAACCATCTCAAAGGCCTGTTTGGCTGTACAAGGCTAACGGCAACTGAAACGGTGGTGCTCGGGATCCTGCTCACTGGTGACTGTCAGAAACCTGCAGGTGCTCTCTAAAAACTTTGCTGGTTGGGAACAGAAGATTAAAAGGACTGACCTGGCCCCTGAAACGTTGACCTGGGTCTGCCAGTATCCCAGAAACAGAGCAAGCAACCACCCCTGTATTTCCCTGCAATATCAAGCCACCTTGATGTCAGTTTAGGCACCTTTGACACAGTCCTCTTTGATTTCGGCGCAAAAACTTCGACTGCATTTCCAAGTTTCGCTCAATGCTGAAGTTCCACCATCTCTGCATTTGAGACACACACAGAGTCTTCTAGCATCCTGAACTCGACACTGCCTGCCTGGTTACAAGATGCTTCAAGCTCCAAGCCATCGCAGTATACCGGCCCCGTGCTGTGCCAACCGAACCCGCTTGCCACCGGAGGCAGTCTCTGCTCCACTTCCCCACATCTGAGGCTGTCAAGTCTTCGAGCATCGCCGACCAAACATCATCTCCCATCCCCAGCTTATTCAATCCATGACCCATTGCAGAACTGCAGTGCATCATTGAAACCTAGCAGCACCGCTCCCCAGCCTGGCCCTGAATGAGCTCAGAATCACTGTTCGATACCCAAAAGCCTGGCTCGATGCTGATGAGCCCTGACATATAAGAACTAAAGCTTTAAGAAGTGACCATGTCCCCCTGATCCACATTAAAGGACCCCAGTGACTTTTAAATTGCCTTCTCTATCATTTTAAATTTATCTTCATAAACCTTCACATTTTGCTACTGAAATGTTTGCCTGAGAACCACAGTCTACAAAACAACCATGCCCCTTTAGATTCAAGTATGCTTTCTCTTACAATGGAGGGACATTAGTGTTTTTATTTCATTTTTTTATTAATTTTGTCCATTTTTGTTAGTTTAATGAAAGAACCCATTCTTAGAGAAGCTTGGTTGGACATTCGTTTATTTTGGTATCCCAGAACTATTTTTGTTTGTGTTGCTTCTTTATCAGCTCACAGCCCAGCTGAACAGTATAGCCTGCCCTACCCTAAACATCGGGTAGCACAACAAAAAACAGGCATTGAAAAAACAACCAGCTCGACATAAAGGCACAGTTCACAAGACAAGAACAAGAGCTTTATTTTGTATACAAAAGTGAAGGGTGACAGGATATTATAAGTCCGGTGCCACAGGGTTCTCTCTCGTCCTCAAAGTGAAGTTCACTTTATGAACATACAACTCGCCTATTTAAATGCTAATGGTTACATATAGCCCCTTTTCCAATGGGATGTGTCATCTTCTCCTCCCTCTTCACCACACGTGTGCAACGACCTCTCCACCTTGGAGTGCTGCAATGTAATTAGTTAAGCTTAAAAGGCACCACCCTGTCTTGACTCCTAACCACATGATGGGCACCTAGTTGCCAACATGAACTCGGCAGATAAATTCAAAGTCAGCCTGGTCCTTGCAAACAAAGCAACTCTTTTCTCATCCCAGACACGCATGCACCCACTTCATGCTACCCGCTATATTGGCATCACCCTCTGCTCTCCCTGGTAAAAATCACTGACTTTGATGTTCTCTGCTCCCCCTTGTATTGGTTACCCCTCCCAAGGGGTAAGCTTAGTGTCCCACTAATCCATCCACTTCATGAAGGATTTAAGAGCGTTATTTCTGTTCATCCGGTAGTTCAAATGGAATAACCATCATTCGGGGGGGGGGGGGCTTTCGACCAAGTTACTCACATTTTAGGACCTGCAAGAGGCATATGGGGTCCACAAAGGTCAATTCATGACATACACCAGAATAATACATATACTAAAGAACCCATGGTCAGATTTCCCAGATTTAAAGGAAGAGTACCTGATGCTTGGCCTGCTATATGACACATCTGAGGGAGGTCATGCAGTCTCCAGGTTATATCAAGGATTGTTATAGGTGTTGCCTAAAGACTTAAACTAAGGGAAAAGAGCCTGGGAGACGGAGGTAGGAGGGGAGCTCACTGACAAGGAGTGGGTAAGGGCAATGCTATACCACAAGAAGGTTTTGAGAAGCACAAGGATGAAGCTGACCCAATACTTATCTTTACATAGGGCATACATGACACCCCAGCAGATATCGGGATTCCAAGCGGCAGAAAATAAGGGATGCCCAAGATGCAGAGAAGAGGAGGTGACTATGCAACATATGTTCTGGTCCTGCGCAATACTCCAGGAGTACTCGGGGGAAATAGAGAGGAGGCTGAGGAATTATAAGTTACTCACCGTAGTGACTAACGTACTCTTTGTCCTTAGTCCCCTTTCCTCCATACTGCATGGGCGTCCCTTCCAAGGAACCGGAGACGGAACCTTTTTCACCAGAAAAATCCTTCTTCCCCTTTAAATTTAGAGACGCGTAGGGGTGTGGTCCAGGGAGCATGCGCTGCCCTGACTCCGCCCTCCGGTGCCCCACCTCAGTCCCCATTGAGGCATCAACAATAGATTTAATATTGCCTAATGACACCAGTATTATTAGGGTGGAGGTTGGTGACTAAGACTAAGAGTATGTTAGTCACTACGGTGAATAACTTATAATTACTCTTACATCCCGTCCCCTTTCTTCCATACTGCATGGGCGATTACAACTGAATGTTGCCCCAGGGTGGAGAGGAGACCCTCCTTAAGCAAATAGGTTCCTGAGAACCGCCTGTCTGAAAGTCGCATCTGATCTAGAGCCGGCATCCAAACAGTAATGCTTGCAAAAAGCTGAGGGAGTGGCCCAAGTGGCGGCCCTGCTTATGACTTGCCAAGGGACATGGCGCTGGAATGCGATGGCCGTTGCCTTGGCCCGGACTGCGTGGGTGTGCATGCAGGCCGGAAGCGGCTTGTGCTGGCCCTCGGACGCTTCCGTGATGGCCGGGACCATCCAGCGGGATATGGAGGCCTTGGAGGCCCAATAGCCCGGTCTTGAGCCTCCGTAAGTGACAAACAGGGCATCCGATTTGCGGAAGCCCTTGGTCCTGTCCAAGTAACATTTCAGGGCACGCCTGACATCCAGGCTGTGCAGCACTCTCTGTGCTTCGAACTTAGGGTCTGCAAAGAACATAGGAAGGACTATTTCCTCGTTCAAGTGGAAAGCCGACGGCACCTTAGGCAAAAATGCCGGGTATGTCCATAGGACTACTTTGTTCTTGTGAAAGGTAGTATATGGTTCCGAGGTGACCAGCGCCTGGATCTCGCCGACTGTGCGAGCCGAGGTGAGGCCGACCAGCAAGGTCGTCTTGATAGTGACCAGCCGGATGTCCGCAGACCTAATTGGCTCGAACGGTTTGTGCGCCAGGGCGCCCAAGGCTATGTTGAGATCCCACACTGGGTGCGGCCTCTTGACGGGTGGGTAGAACCTTGCAGCCCCGTCAAATGTTTCTTAACGATAGGATTGGATGAGGAGAAGATTCCCTCCTCTGAATTTCTGTAAGCCACGATGGCTGTGAGGTATGTACGGCAGGTGTCCATCTGCACACCAGAGTGGGCGAGGTGCGCCGAAAAGGAGAGCATGTCATCCAAAGTGCATGTCAGGGGGTCGATTTCCTTGGAGTCTGCCCAGTGGTCGAATCTAGTCCATTTACTTTTATACTATGCCCTGGTAGCCTTGCTCCTTGCAGCCTGTATGATTTCCAGATTAGCCTGGGAGAGGCTGAGGTGCCGCAGGTACCACGCTGTGAGGGATAGTTTCTGTGGCGCGGGGTGGATGACCGTACCCCCCTGCTGTGCCAGATGATGAAGCAGGGGCCCGTTGAGAGGTGAATCAGAGGCATCTCCGAGAGGCTGAGCAGCTCCGGTCACCATGGAGCTATTAGAATGATGTTGAGCTGGCGAGACTCCTTAATCTTGCAAATCACTCTGTGAATCAGCGGAGTGGGCGGGAAGGCGTAAGCCTTCATGCCGTTCCATTGAAGCTGAAATGCGTCACCCAGGGAGCCCGGGGCCCTGTCCCTGCCAGGAGGTGAACTGGGGGCACTTCTTCTTGTGCTAGGCAGCAAAGAGATCCACCTGGGGATGATCCACTTGTAGAATATATCCTGAAGGACGAGGTCGTTTAGCTGTCACTCATAATTGTCCACTCCCAACCTGGCGAGTCTGTCTGCCGCCAGGTTAGCTTCCCCCGGGAGGTGGACTGCTGTGAGGTAGATGTTGCTTTCCAGGGCCCACTTCCACATGCTGATTGCCAGTCTGCACATAGGAGGGGATCTGGTGCCTCCCTGCTTGTTCACGTAGTACATGCTAGTCGAGTTGTCTGTCTGGATGAGGACAACCTTGCCCCTGAGAAGTGGTAGGAATGCTTTGAGCGCTAGCCAGATGGCATTCAGCTCTAACCAATTGATGTGGTATTCCTGTTCCTGTCGAGTCAGGTTAGGTCCGTGTGGAGAGATGGAGGAACGGCGATCCTCTCAGATTGAGAGCCCCTTCCTGGTTGCATGAGGCCGCGAAGTGCAGCTGAATAATCCCCATCCTGAGTCTCATGTGCGTGACGGCTAATAGGACCGCTGCCAAGAGACCCAGGAGATGCTGGTACCACCAAGCTGAGGGCACCTCTCTGCTGAGGAAGTGGGCAGTGGCCCTCTTGATGGCCGAGATCTTGCCCTCTGACGGAAATACCTTCTCGGAGTGCGTGTCCCAGATGAAGCACAAGAAGGTCAGAGTCTTCGTGGGTTGCAGCTGTGATCAGGTCGTGCAGCGTGTTCGTAAGGGCCCGGGAGGAGAGGTGAACCGCTTCCGGAGATGTAGCCCTGTCAAGGCAGTCGTTGAGGTATGGGTAGATATGGAGGCCCTGCGCTCTGAGGCGGGCAGCCACTGTATTCATGAGCCTGGTAAAGACCCTGGGGCAGAGTTGAGGCTAAAAGGAAGGACCTTGTACTGAAAATGGTAGCCCATGATCCTGAACCGAAGGAAAGAACGATAGGGATGCCAAATCGCTTCAGCCTTCAGATTCAGGGAGAACATCTAGTCTCCTTTGCACAATGTCTCCGCTATAAAAGCTGGCGTAACCATTTTGAATGTTTGCAGGGGTAAGGAGAGGCTGAGGGTGGAAAGGTCCAGCACAACTCTCAGACCTGCTGTCATGGCCACAGGCCCCAGAACACAAAAACCACACCATCTAGTGACGGGGGCAATGGGTCACTTGACTCACTTATGTCCCTTTGGGACTCAAACACAGGGGCCCTGTGGACACAGTCCTGGCACCTTTGGCGCCAAGCTCATATAGAGATGTGAGCAGGAAAACTTTATTTCAGTGCAGGAGTGCTTTTATTT
Source organism: Ambystoma mexicanum (assembly GCF_040938575.1). Classification (NCBI taxonomy): domain Eukaryota; kingdom Metazoa; phylum Chordata; class Amphibia; order Caudata; family Ambystomatidae; genus Ambystoma; species Ambystoma mexicanum. The sequence continues at coordinate 265,797,596 of NC_090934.1, forward strand.
TACTTCAGTGCACACTTTATTTCAGTGCAGGAGTGCTTTTATTTTACTTCAGTGCTGGAGTGCTTTTATTTTACAAGAACTTTCCAGGTGCTGGAAGCCTTTATTCCAGAGAACATCCCCATGTGCTGACTCATCGGGTGTGGCTCCCTAGGCCTGGTCTTCAGGTGCTGACTCATCGGGCGTGGCAGGGCGTGGCAGCAGGCAGGCTAGAGCTACTGGGCATGGCCGGAACAAGACTATATAAACCCACTGATCCCTCAAGCAAACGCTTTGCGTTACTTAGCACCACCATGCAACTTGACGCTCACCGCTGCCTGGACCAGCTACTTACCTCATGGTCCTGCAACAACGGCATCCTTACCTGGACCCTGACTCGCATCTCACGGCAACGCTCCATCTTCTTGGCAAATCCCGAATCGACGCTGCAACACCTGCGCTCTCTGTCCCACGAAGCCGAAGTCCTGAAATGAGAAAAGAAGACAAGGGCAGAACTCCCGAAAACACCCAACCCAGGGTCGTGCCACATTTAAAACCCAACGCGCACCTTAAGGCACCATTAAAGGCTACTTACCAGCTGTCGGACCATCTCAGCCCTGCTCCACCGTACCGCCAGCTCTGCTTCTTCTACCGCAGCTACCGCCGGCACCGCTACACCACCTGCAAGGCGAGAGAGCAGAGAAAAGAGACATTACATACAAAGGACAGAGAACGAACTTTACAAATACAATTACAACAGTCGGAAGACAAGCGGGCAAGTGGAAACAAGGGAAACACTTACCCACAAGAGAAGTGGACTAGTCGCAGCTGGCCTGGACTTCCACAAGGGACAAGTGAAGGAGCTCGGTTCCCTTCAACAAGCGCCCCTGCCAGAAGCAGCAGGACAGAGAGCTCATCATCATCATTTAGCAGGTGTGCCACAAGAGTAGCGCAACCCTAGGGAAGCCACATCCAGGGAGAAGAGGTCTGGAGAAGGGGTCAGGGACTCATACTCATACGACTCCCCTTATATTCACGCAGGAACCGCACTGCTCATCACCGCAGTTCCCCACACAGACACAGAGAGAGGAACAGACAAGAGGAGTTTCATCCCTGGGAGGGCTGCGACCGTGCCCCAACGCCTCCGCAGAGACCAGCTGAGCGTAACACCTGCCTGGTTCTTCTTCTAAATGGCGAAAATCCTGGAGTAAAAGCCCAAGCCTCGCTGGGAGGTTGGAACTTCCTCCACTGCCGGGCTCTATACGAGCGACCGAATCTCTGCCAGAAGAGTTGCTTTCCCAATTTGAGGGAGTGGCGGGGAGGAGGGAGGAGAGGCTGGGATGGGTAGGCGGTACCCCGTGGATACTACGGAGAGGATCCGGGGGTCCGCAAAATTCTGGCACCAGAAATGTGCATGGAGAGCAAGCATGCCCCCACTGGAGACACGTGGACCCGGGGGGACGCGTCATGCCTTCTTTCCCTCTGAGGCTGTCGCGGAGGAGGGGGACTGGAAAAAGCCCTTACTCCGACTCCCCCCCTTTTGTTGCTTGCGCCGGTTCTGAGAAGGTAAACGGTCAGGCTGCCTGGATCTCCGTTCCTGCAAGCTGAATAACCCTCTGTACGTACGTCCCCTGTTGGAGCGCTGCTGGTCTTTTGTCAAGATGGATAAAGACTTGGCGGTTTGTGAGCTGTTTTTCTTCTTGTCCAGCTCTTCTTCCGTGGAGGAGTGGAAGAGGTCTCCCCCCCACCCCCTCGAACGGTAGATCTAATATGCGTTCCTGGACATCAGGGTTGAACTTCGTAGCCCGGAGCCAGGCTGTCCTTCTCATGTCCGTGGCAATACAGATGGCACGGCCAGAGGTGTCAATATGGGACACAGCGGATTCCATGAGGTCCTGCGCCACCAGCTTGGCCTCAGCCAGCCCCGCCTTAAAACGTGATGATTGGCTCTGCAAAGGGAGTTCCGGGAGGAAGTCTGCAATTTCCCGCCATAACCTTTGGTTAGCGCAGCATCAGCGTTTGCCTGAAGAAGATGCAATGACGCATTTGAATACAGCTTCTTCCTGCAAGCCTCCAAGATCTTCTCCTCCTTGACTAGCAGTGTTGCAGAGGAGGAGGTTGAGGACAACTGCGGCTTGGAGTATAGTGATACCGCAGCGATCACAGAGGAGTGTGGCTGAGGGTGGACCGATAGCAAGAGTGTATCCCCCTCCATCTGCCTATACTTGGCGTCGATTGACCGGCTGGACCGAGTGGGGCTTGAGCCAACCCTTCTTGGCCAGGGAGACTACATCGGTTTGCAGTGGAATTCCCGTTTTGGCAGAGGGGCATCAAGTAAGGACTTCAGCCAGAGCCCCCTCTGCCGGATGCTCAATCTTGTGTTGGGGTAGGCCCAGGTATCCGCCAGCCCTGCAAGACGTTCGTGGAATGCCCTGGCTGTGGATGGCGTGTCCGGATCCTCCACCTTATCGGTATCCTGTGGAACAGGAGAATCCTGTGGAGGTGGAGGAGTAGCTGGAGCCAGAAGCTGGGGTACAGTGACCGCAGCCGGAGACTGAGGAGGAGGCGGAGGCTGGTACAGAACCGCCTGAGGTGTTGGCTGGGGGGCCAGAGGCGGCGGCTGCGCCAGAGCCACCGGCAGAGGCGCTGGTGGTGCCGCTAGCATCATAGGGAGGACTTCCCTGATGGTGTCCTTGAGGATAACCCCCATCCAAGGTGACTTCATGAGACCAAGGAACCTCAAGAAGAACCTCTGTTCACTAGCCGGGAAGGTGGTAGGAGGAACTTACGGGGTAGCCGGTAGCTGCTGGAGCCGCTGCATACCCTGCCCCTATGGACGCAGTGGGAAGCTGCCCTACACATAAGAAGGATAGGCTGTAGGCCACGTACTTGGTTGAGGCCAGTCCCACCTTGACACTCGTTCTTCGCCCAACTCCTGGAATGGCATCTGACGGGTGCCTCTGTCTGGTGCGGCGGCCATCTTATCGAGCTGCCTGCACGTGCCTACGACGTGTTGCTCGGGTCGCTGGGCCCAGCCACCTCCAAAACTCTTGCATGTGGATCACAAGGCCTACCCTGCTCCTCAGGCCTAGGCCCGGTAGGTTTGACACCCTCGACCTGGGGGTCGGTAGAGCTGCATTTAGGTGCCCCCTCGGACGTATTGCCGGTACTAGAGTGTAGCCCCTCGGATGACAATCTGGTACAAGAACCTTCCGGTCCCTCAACACTGCCACCGGGAGGATCCAAGGATCCCTCGGCCCAAAGGCTGATAGCTGCAGCAGCCTCGGTGCACGTGCTGGTACAAGGACCTGAACAGTCCGTCCCGTGCGGGAGAGTCCTTGGTAAGGAGTCTCCTTTGCGGGGTGCGATGGAAAATAGCGGCCCTACCTTGGGCCTGGCTCGTTATTTAGGAGTGACTTCTAGAAGAGCTCCCTCCAACTAGCTAGTCTGTTCTTCAGCGATTTCGATGATAGCGAGCCACACGCTGTACAAGCTTGCCAACCGTGGTCTGGGCCAAGGCAACGTAGGCAGAGGGCGTGGGGGTCTGAAGTTGAGAAGAGCCTGTTGCAGGATGGACACCTGTTGAACCCTGTGAAAGTCGACATGCGCCGGGAAGGAGGGTAACGCCAGAGGACCGAGTACCTGAATGATAAAAAGACAAAGAGAAGAAGTATCCGCGCATGGAATTACATGGCCGAAGCCAAACCCAGGAGCTCTGGTGAATTCGGCCCGTTCCCGTCGATGCAGAAAAGGGGACTGAGGTGTGGCGCTGGAGGACGGCGTCAGGGCAGCACATGCTCCTGGTCTGCACCTTGCCCGCCTCTAAATTTAAAGGGGAAGAACGTTTTTTCTGGTGAAAAAGGATCCGTTTGCCGTCCCTTGGAAGGGACGGCCATGCAGTATGGAGGAAAGGGGACGGGACCTAAGAGTAAGGGTGGGATAAGGGGACAGGAATGGAACTTGGAAACATGCCTTCTGGGGATATATAAATACCCCAAGAAAGGTAAGACAACGAGGAATGCTAGATATTACCTGGGTATTGGCGAAAAGGAGGATAGCGATGGCATGGAAGGCTCCAGAAGGCCGAAACATAAGTACGTGGTGGGAAGATTTGAAAAGGTGGGGTATGCCAGAGACAGCAGCGTGGCATGAGGCACTTCAACTGAGCAGGAGGGAAAGCTCAGAGGATATAACGACATGGAATGCACTAGTACATGACCTGTTCACCTCACCTGATGACAAACTCCCATGAGGACCAGGGACTCAAGATTAGAACACAGAAGGATTGAAGAGAGATGACTCACAGGAGTAGAGTACCCACAGGCCCAGCAGTAAAACTGGCATATCACTAACCCGAATAGCCTAGATATTCTGCGTGACAAGGACCGTGTTCACAGTTACCGTTTGAATTGGGGCAGGGGTGGGAGTTGGCAGGAGGTTGTGGGAGTATTCCATATATGAAAGTGATTATGGAATTGATGTACAAAATTGCAGAGATTTATGATTAAACTAATAATACAAATATTTAAATAAAAAAATATTCTGGGGCATTAGTATTCTAAATCTCAGTGCATGTTTTGGCAACCCAATACCTCTGCATGAGTGTGGCCTTCGTACTGGGCTGCGGCCCTTCTCCCATATAGTTGCCCAATGGTTCAAAGGTCTGACTTGATACAATTATATGTGGGTCGATGTGCGTGTTCCTTGCCGCACCTGGGAATTAGAATGTGATAATCAAGGAAGACATGAGGCCTCATTGTTCTCACGGTCTGCAGGGATTCAGGCCTACTCTTGATTGCAGCATTAGTTCATGTTATAACTGTTGCAGATATGCAACTTATTCTACATAACACTATCGCAAATCAAATGGTTAGTTTTCCCCTATATAACTTCCCAAAATACATGCGTCTTCCACCCATAAGGTTTCCACCTGCCCCCTACACCACCCTTTGTGCATTTTAATATATTTTCCGCAATCTATATTGTTTGGGAGGGGCAGTGATTTGAACATGCATCCCAACATTCCCCCCTTTATTTAATCCTCCACTAACTAGCTTCTCCCTTTCTCTCTATCCGCTTCATCCTTGGGGACCCATGCTCTACACATGACGCAAACTTCCTCTCCATATTTCTCGGAGAAGCACGTAAGATATATACAATCCCCATCACCTGCTAAGTCCACCCAGTGCTCAGTGTAGTTTCTGGATCTGGTGGGGGTAAAGTTAATGTCCCTGGGGGGTATATTGGTCTTTCAATCCTAACCCTGCATGGCTTATTTGGGTCCTCAGTTTGAGCCTGCCCTTCCTTTGTGCCCGGGAGAGACATTCCTGCCCCAATAGTAACCATAATCAATGCACTGTTCGAAATAGTCTTTGCACAATATTGAAGCATCATCTGGCACGTGCAGAACAACATCAGCAGGAGAACCCCAATCAGCACCAGTATCTTCACCGCTGCCCCAAGCCAGGATGGCGCCAACGAGAACAACTTGTCGAACCAATCTTCGGCCTGCACGCCTTCACTTTCCATGTCAGTCTTTAGCTTTGCAAGACCTCATATGATGTGCGTCAGGGACATGTTCTCTGCGTCATTCGGGGGTATCTATGAGTAGCAAGATAACCCTATCTTCTTGCACATGTGCCCTTTCATTGCCGTCAGGAGATCCAGGACATACTGGTTTTGAAGCGTCATCAACCAAATCGCCCTCAGCTCACTATTGATAGCATTTAAACCTTGCTCAGTGTCATTCGCCAACTGGATCACTTCCCAGAGAACAATCAGCAACCACTTGGCTACGCTGCAGCTCCGATCCCTTACGTTAAGAGACGCAAAGAACACTTCTGTCTTGGTGTACAGCCACTATTTTTCTGGAATCGCTTTAAGCAACTTGGATGAATCTTCTGACATATAATTTGATCTTTTCCTTCTCAGTTTCACCAACAGCTTCTTTCTCCTCATCGTGGAGGGTTGGATGGAGGCAGGGATAGACTGACACCCCATGCTTGGATGCCACTGTCAGGTGGGTTCAGGCACCTCTAGGATAGCTGAGTGCAATATTGTCAGTGCACACGTTCCTCGCCAGGAAGAAGGAAAATGCAGATATGCTTTTTGTCCGCATACCCAGTACAGGTTCATCAAAGTCGCTCTTCCTTTTGCTAGATCTCAAATGAACATTGGGCCTCATTACAGGTCGGGCGGTCCTGAATTAACAGTGGCGGTAAACCCGCGGCCACTGATAATTCCGGACCGCCCGATCCCGAGTCCTGCAGGCGGGAGGTGATCTTCCCGCCAGGTCTGACCTGGCGGGTTGAACACCTCCCGCCTGCAGGCGGACGTGGAAACACCAGCACCATCACGAGAAGGTGCTGGTGTTTCCACTTCCCCATTGAGTACTATGAGACACAATGGGAATGGGGATTTACACCATTCCGCCTCTGGGATTCCCAGGACACCAGGGTCGTAATGCCCTGGTATTTCCGGGAGTCACGGAGGCGTAATGAGGCCCATTGTCTTGTACTTGGTATTAGTTCCCACAGGAACAGTCCCATGCCCTCGAAAACAGAACAGATATTCTTCTGCTAGTTGAACTTTTACTGGTGTGTCACATGCTTCAATACATGTTTTGGTATGTACTCCGTTCATATTGGGAACCCGTTCTTATTAATGTCCCATATAACTTCTTCTCAGAACCCTGCCAACCACCCTGCCGCACAGCTCACCGCTGCCTTAGCCCATCGATTCACACAACACTCTATACAGTTTTAGCATGAGTCTTAGCATACATGGAGGCGCACTGTCATCTTTGGCACACCTCTCCATCTTTGACCATTAGTACAACTTGTGCCCTTGGAAAAGACTGCAAACCCGACACAGCGCTAAATTCACCAAACACTGGGCCTCCAAGGGCGTTATTTCTTGGGGACCTAACATTTTGGCTGTCCCAGGCACGTGGGGGATGAGGGAGCAGAAATAACAACTCCCGTTATACCTCTGTTTCCTTACCAAGGTCATATGACTGTACCACGTGTTACTAAATTCTGGGCGGTGCACATCAGACATTGTATCAAATACTACAACTTTGTACTGATTATATTCATTTTCTTCATCAAAACCCTTTTAACTCGCAACTTTAGGTTCCATATTATTGCATTTTGTATTCTCATTTGCTTAAAATTCACTACCGTGGTCATGTAGTCATCCCTTGGTGTCGTAAAATCCCAAAATTGATTATTTTCACATTTCTGTTTAGTACACCCCATCCATCCTTTATATTACCTAACCATATAACGTCACTAAATAAATATAAAAATAAACCAAGAAAAAATCCACACATAAGCGGAAAAAATATCTTCTACAAAACTTTCTAAATCATGTACGTTAACACCACAGAAAAATGCTGAACTTTGCAAATACATAGAACAAATTGTAATTTTAAATATCACACAAACCAAATAGCAACACAATTCTCAGATAAACAAAAATGTAAATACTCTCCACAAATAAAATGCAGTTAAAATTATGTTCACATAAAAAAGAAGAACAAGTTACTTCTTACCTTGTAACGTTCTTTCGAGGGGATGTTCCTCCGACGTATTCCTTATCTTAGATATCTCTTTCCAGCTTTGCTGGCCTCGGAAAATTTTTCTCTAGAGGGCGCTGCGCGTCGACGTCCGCCAAGTCGATGTCCCGCGACAGCCGCCGTATCAACGTCGACGTCATCCTGCCTATAAAGGCCACGCGCAGCGTCCGTTGCTCAGTTCCGTTTTGTAGCCCACAATGATTCTTTCTGGACTAGACTAATCACCCTGAAGGAGCGTAAGCTGCAACAACAAGGGAAGTAGTACTGCGGAGATGGATGGGAGGGTCGATAAGGAATACGTCGGAGGAACATCCCCTCGAAAGAATGTTACAAGGTAAGAAGTAACTTGTTCTTCGAAGGGATTGTGTCCTCCGACGTATTCCTTATCTTAGATAGGCTCCCATAGCAGTATTCTGTTATTGGAGGTGGGAGTACTGTCTTCATGCTTCCTTTTATTGATGAATAGAGTGTAATACAGCCCTTCCAAACCTAGTCTCTTGATTGGAGGAGGAATCCAAGTTGTAAAACCGTGTAAAGGTATGGACGGACGACCATGTGGCAGCCGCACATATGTCTCTAACCGGCACTCCTCTTTTGAGGGCCGATGAAGCTGCGATACCTCTGGTCGAATGAGCCCTAATATTTTGAGGGGGCTCTTTTCCTGCCAGTTTATAACATTCCAAAATGGCTAGAATTATCCATCTGGAAATGGTCTGCTTAGTTATCGGTAACCCCAGCTTGTGACCTGCGTAGCCTACAAACAGCTGGTCTGCTTGTCTTATCCTAGCCAGTCTACTGATGTAAAAATTTAAAGCCCTTCTTGGGTCCAGCCTGTGTAACCCCTCTTCCTCTTTCCCCGGATGAGGAGGAGGATAGAAAGATGGAAGGGTAATCTTCTGAGTGATATGGAATTCAGAAACCACCTTTGGGAGGAAATTAGGCTTCACTTGCAGAACAACTTTGTCTTTGTGAAAGATTTTATGAGGGGGTTTACAAGGAAGAGCTTGTAACTCGCTCACCCTTCCAGCAGATGCAAGTGCTATTAATAAAACAGTTTTAAGGGTAAGAAATCTTAACAAACAAAAATGGAGTGGTTCGAAAGGTGTGCCCATCAGGAAAGTTAGGACTAAGTTTAGATCCCATAGGGGAACCCGGAATGGTCTTGGGGGATAAAGGCGTTAGTTAACCCCTTTAGAAACTGTATTACCAAGGGTAATTTGAAATAGGATGGTTCTTCCGCAGTGTGCTTAAAGATGGATAGCGCTGCAAGATAGCCCTTAATGGTGCCAACTTGAAGGCCTGAATTCGCTAAATAGAGTAGGAAGGACAAAACCATTGGTGTACCACATGAAAAGGGGTCGATATTCTTTTCTCTACACCAGCTGCAAAATCTGTTCCAACGGCAGCGGTATAAAGACTTTGTTGCTGGCCTCCTTGCCGAAAGCAACACCTCCATAACATCATCAGGGAGGTCCCAATCCTTGTACCTCAGCCTTTCAGAAGCCAAGCGTGAAGGTTGAGGGTTTTGATGTCTGGATGGAGAACCTGACCTCCCTTCTGTGAGAGTAGATTCTCTCTGAGTGGAAGTCGAATTGGAGGACAGGTGGACATTTCCAGAAGGTCCGTGTACCACGTTCTCCTGGCCCAATCCGGGGCAATTAGGATCATGGTTTTCCGGAATCTTCTCAACCTCCTGATCATTTGAGGAATGACAGGGACCGGTGGGAACGCGTACAGAAGTGGAAACTCCCAGTCCACTATGAACGCGTCTCCCAGAGCTCCTCTCGAGGGAAATTCCCTTGAACAGAACAGATCGCACTTCCCGTTGACACTGGTGGTGAACAGATCCACTTGAGGGGTTCCCCAAAGGGCGAAGATCTCTTGAAGGACTTCCTGAGCTAGTTCCCACTCGTGGGAGACTGTGCTCTGCCTGCTCAGAGCGTCCGCTGTCAAGTTCTTCTCTCCGGCTAGGTGAACTGCCGATAGAGAGATTCCTTCTTGGATTGCCCAAAACCAGAGCTGCATCGCCTCTCTGCACAGAGGTAGTGATCCTACGCCTCCTCTTTTGTTGAGGTAATGCATGGCCACTGTGTTGTCCATCATTATCAGGACATTCTTCCCTTGTACAGATGGCAGGAACGCCTTCAGCGCAAGTCTGATGGCCCTCAGCTCTAACAGGTTGATATGTAGTCTGGACTCCGATGGAGACCAACGACCGCTGATGGTCAAGTCGTTGGCGTGGGCTCCCCACCCCGTGAGTGAGGCATCCGTGACTACTGTTATCTCCGGCCAGGGTTGCCAAAACTGTTCTCCTTTCAGAATGTTCTCCTGACAGGCCCACCACTGAAGGTCTCGAGCCACCCTGTCTGGAACCTGAAGAAGATCTGTCATTCTTCCTGAGAATTGTGACCACTGAGTTCTCAGTGCCCACTGGAGGGATCTCATTCTCAGGCGAGCCTCTGGCACTAGGAAAATGCAGGATGCCATGAGGCCTAGCAACCTCAAAAAGTCAAAAGCTGGGAGACGTTGGGCATTTTGGAACTTGGTAACCACCTGTAGAATATCTTGAGCCCTCACCTCTGGTGGCGAGGCTTTTCCCAGGGAAGTGTCCAGAATCGCTCCGATCAACTGGAGTCTCTGCGATGGTATCATTTGTGACTTCTTTAAATTGAGGGAGAAGCCCAGTCTGTGAAGGGAGTGGCAAACGTGATTTAGCTGGATCTGAGCTTGTTCCGAAGATACAGCCCTGATCAACCAATAGTCCAGTTAGGGGTAGACGTGAATCCCTTCCCTCCTTAGACTTGCAGCCACTACCGACATTAACTTGGTGAAGACCCTCGGGGCGGAGGTCAGCCCAAATGGCAGCACTCGAAATTGATAATGAGAGTTGCCAATTGCGAACCTCAGGTATTTCCTGTGTTTGAGATGGATAGGCACATGGAAATAAGCGTCCTGAAGGTCCAGAGATACCAACCAGTCCTGGAACTGAAGGGCCTGAAGGATCTGAGAAAGAGTCACCATCTTGAATTTGTCTTTCCTGAGGAATTTGTTCAATTCTTGCAAGCCCAAGATGCGTCTCAGTCCTCCGTCTTTCTTTGGAATGAGAAAGTAAGGGGAGTACCAGCCCTTGTTCCTCTCCGCTACAGGTACCGGTTCTATGGCACCTTTCTCTTGCAGGTCTAACATTTCCTGCAAGAGGAGCGGATTTGCAACTTTTTGAGAGCTGATCCCCGGTGGATGACTCTGAGGTATGCGTAGGAGAGGCAGGCAGTAACCTTGGGCAACTGTTTCCAATGCTCAAGCATCTGACGTGATAGCCTGCCATTCCGCCAGATGTTGAGTTAACCTGCCTCCTACTTGTGAGGGAAGTCCTCAGAGTGGTTTTGGGGCGGCTGATGCAGATGCCAATGGTAAAGAGGCACCTGCTGTTGCTGCGGCTTTTGAATATCTACCCCGTCCACCTCGGGTAGTTCTTCTTCGTCCCCTTTGAGACGGTCGTCCTCTACCTCTTCCGAATGCAGAGTAGAAGCGAAAGGACTTGCCTCTCACAGAGGATCCTGTGGAACGAAAAGGTGTCTGACGGATTGCAGCACCTAGGGATTTTGCTGCTGCCTTTGATGTTTGCAGTTTTTCTAAACTGTCATCTGCCTTTTTCCCAAACAAAGAAGAGCCATCGAATGGCATGTTCAAGAGCCTGGCTTGCACATCTGGGCAAAACCAGACTTTCTCAACCAAGCGAATCTGCTGGTTGTTGTACTTGCCGCCATTGCTCTGCTGATACTGTCAGCCGAATCAATGCCCGTCTGGAGGGATTCGCACATAGCGTCTTTACCATCCTGTATGATATTTAGGAACGCCTCCCTTTCTTCTCCCTCCGGGATGCAGTCAGCCGCTGTAGAAGCACACTCCCAAAGTGTATGGCTGAATCTAGCAAGGGTGCAAGTAGCCTTAATAGATTTTAACGCCATGCTACATGCCGAAAAAACTTTCTTTGCCATAGCATCATATTTCTTATCGTCCCTGTCCTGTGGGGATGGGTGTTTAGACAAAAACTCCGGGTCTGCAGAAGATACCCTGTATTTAGTAGACAGTTTTTTATTTACTGCCGGGACAACATCTGGGGTTTCCCAGTTCGTCATGATTTTCCTTTGAAGAGCTTTATGAAAAGGCACTACAGGATCCTCCTGTGGACCTTTATCAAGAATATCCGTGAGGTCATCTTGTTGGAAAGCCTGTGAAGGTGTTGACCACCCCATAAATTCTGTGATCCTGGCCATTAAGGCTCTATAGGGGGTTTCAGCATGCTCTCCCGGGTCTGGCCTAGCGAACTCCACCTGAAGGGAAGTGTCTAACCCACTTGCCTCATGTAAGGAATCATGGAGTTCCTTTAACCTGCGTTCTTCTGAGGATAACTCCTCTTGAACTGGGGTTGCAGGTCCCTGCAACTCAAATGTCTCTTCTTGGTCAGATAGTTCTCCCTCTTCCATAATTGAGGACATAGTTCTCAATTGGTCTGAACTCACAAAGGGTGTGAAACCCATCTCCAAGGCAGAGGGTGCCAAACTTGTTGTAATCAGCCTCGAAAACGTCGATGTCGTTGACGTCGAAGGCTTCGAGCGTGGCGTCGAAAACAAAGGCGGAGGCCTCAAGGACCTCGATAGAATTGGGATTCTGCTCAAGGAAGCCGACAATCTCGACGCCATCGTCATCGAGGACCTGGGGATAGCCACTGCGTGCGCCGCAACCGTGACTTTCCTTGGCGTCGACGCCGGTGTCGAAGATGGCGTCGAGTCGACAGACCCATGTGTCGAAGGTCCCTTCGACAACAGTGTCGAAGACACCGACCTCGGCGTTGACGGAACCTTCGTCGACGGCGTCGATGGAACCTTCGAAGAAGGTTTCGAGGTCATAGCTTTACTCGAGGGTTCGTGACGCGCTCGAGAAGCTTCCTTCGCCGGGTACTGCTACTCGCAGCGTTTTTGACCTTTGGGTCTTTCGACCAGAGCATCGCTCTCGGCAGTCTTCGAGGGGGTCGAGGCCGCTTTCTCGAAGACGCTCATCATATTTTTGCGGAATTCCTCCCATTCAGCCCAGGAACTATGTTTCGTGGGGCAAGGGATTCTCTTAGGAGAAACAGAGGAAGAGGAGGACGAAGAAGGGGATCTTCGACGTCTCCTCTTCGAGTGCTTCGATCTCGAGGAGTGATGGGACCCACTCCGAGACCTGGAGCGCGAATGGTGATGAGGAGACGAATGTCTCGACTTCGTCGAGGAAGAAGAAGCTTTTGAAGTCTTACCTTTTTCCAGCTTCCCCCTACGCTCCTTCAGGGCCTTGGCTGTCATGGACATACAGTCCTCGCACTCCGAACAATGGTGTTCAGCTCCCAAACACCACAGACAAACTGTGAGGGTCAGTCAGCGACATCTTTTTCCCACAGTCTCTGCATTTTTTGAAGCCGGACCGAGGGGTCGTCGGTTCCGACGAGGAAGCCATCGAGTATGGATCGAATATCTCGAGGAAATAGGATAAATTCTCTACGAAACTGAGCAACGATATTCCGAGGCACTGAGTAAGCGTGGAAAAACGGAACTGAGCAACGGACGCTGCGTGCGACCTTTATAGGCAGGATGACGTCGATACGGCGGCTGTCGAGGGACATCGACTCGGCGGACGTCGACGCACAGCGCCCTCTAGAGAAAAATTTTCCGAGGCCAGCAAAGCTGGAAAGAGATATCTAAGATAAGGAATATGTCGGAGGACACAATCCCTTCGAAATCACCAGATAAAATCAGCAAATTAAAAACACTCTGATAAAGTATTTGTTGTCAGAGGCAATGTTTGTGGTGCCTGCCTAACATCAGACAAATGCACCCAATAATTATTTCACTTTGACCGCAAGCGGAGTAGCGTATACCACGTGTAAGGTCTGTTGTACCAAGGCTCACTGCACTTGCAGCCAAAGTTCTTAATATACACCCTGTCCCCAGGGAACAGTTGCAATTGTGGAGAGCTCGCAGATTCAGGTGCAGCACTATTGTTACTTCTTCCATTCAACATCGAGCAATCTGTTGTGAAAGGTATTTAATACACTTTGTTAACTGAGTCAAATATGAATGAAACTCATCCCCCAAAATTGACACAGCCCTGTGAGCATCAGATGCACTACGCACAGGAGACAACGGCATGTGAATACTTCTCCCTGTCACTATTTCATGCAGGAGTGGTGATGGTCCTTACAAGGCTGAGGCCTCAAACTGAACAGAGCGAGAGGGAGAAAATGCACACAGTAATTTTTCAGGGTATCCAGAGTTTAGACAACCTAGTTTTCAGTAAACCATTCATTCTTCCTACAATTCTTTTGACCTGGGGTGATAAATGGAACACATCTTGTATTCAATTCCCAAAAAAACAGCAATTTCCTTGAACAGCTCATTAATGAAGTGGGTGCTGTTATCACGTTTAAGCATCTCACACACACCCCATCAGGGCAACACTTTTCTCACCAAAAACCTGGCCGCAAATCTGGCATAAGGATGTGCACATAGACCAGCCTCAATCCAACGGGAGAAAGGACATACTATAACTATGAGGTATCGGAAGGTATTCTATCTCTCACCCATATCTACGAAATCTATATGGAGGTCTCGAAAAGAGCCAATTGGGGGAGGCAGTGTTCCTCTCAAAGTTTTTAATGTTTGCCTATTGCTAAATATCTGACATAGTTTACAATTGGACGTAAACATAAACAACCATTCCTGAATATTGGGCACGTACCAAAATCTTCTTGTATGTCCGCAATGACATGCTGCTTGGACACGTGGGCAGGGTAGTTGTGTTGATTGAGCACCACCACTAAGGCCAAATCTTGGGGCATCACCACGTTCCCTGTGTTGGTCTGTCTCCACACTAAATCAGTTGGGGACTACGCACACCCCCTTCTTTGCCACAACAACTTCTCATTTTTTGCGGTGCCTGGCCTTGTATGTCAATTATTTCAGTGACAGGAAGTGCTGTGTATGGGACTTGCAACCACATTTTCACAAGCATTGGATGTTCAGGGATATCTGGTATTGGCAAATACATGGCCAGCTTCGCTGCTGTGTCTGCTGCTTCGTTCCTGAAGAGGACGAAGTCTGCGCCAATTGAGTGGCACACAAGACTGCAGCAGGTGTGGACTGCAACAGGGCATCGATCAGTCGATCCAACAGGGCTGCATACTGCACTGGGGACCTATCTGCTCTACGAAATCCTCTTCTCATCCATCTCAACAACCCTGAATGGTAGTAGTAACATAAGCCGAGCCATAATAAATTGTAACTCTGCAACCTTGTGCTGCCTCAAGTGCTTCAATAAGAGCAATCAATTCCGCTGCCTGTGCTGAAAAATGGTCAGATAACTTTTGCGGGACAAAAGTCTCATACTCCCAGTCAACTAATCGCATCACTGCTGTCCCAGTACATCGTAGGCCTGTCTTTTGGTCAATAGTTGAGGACCCATCAACAAAAAGCACCTCTCCGTCTTCTAAAGCGTAGACATGTGCCTTAGGAATTTCATCCTCAGGACCCTTGTATGTAACAAAGTCATGCACTTTGACATCATCAGAAATGGGTTCAGCCAAAAAGGTGGCTGAATTCACTGTTTTACAACAAACAATGTGAATAGATGGGTTGAATTAATTCATATGTGGCAGCCCTTTGCATAGTCAATGTGGATTTGGACCTCTCCAGTATTGTAAATACAGCATGTTTGACGTACAGTGTCAATGAACACCCCATAACAATAGTGTCAGCCTTCTCAATGACAAAAGCAGCGGCAGCCAACGCTTGTTCGCACAGAACCTGTCCTTGCATGACAGAGTCCAGCAGCCCTCTGCCCGGCAGCCCCTGCGGCTAAGGACCCCAAGGCAAAGGGCGGCTCCTGCAATGGCGGCTCCAGAAAGTATCTGAAGGTGCCAGCAGGGGAAGCCAGTGAAGCCAGCAGTGAACAGACACCAACAAAACTAAGTGTGGCATGGGTGGGGTGTAGAGCAATCACTCTACTCCAGAAAGCCCTCGCCACTCTACCTAATATTTCCTTAATGTAAACTGCCATAGACTCACACCATGCACACCTAGAGAGATTTGACCACCAAGCTAAATCCATTCAAGGCTGGACTGTAAATGTTGTCCTGCATAACATACTAACATACTTACCAATGTTAACTTGTGCCACTCCCAGAGACAACAATGAAGATTAGCCAGCCTCACTCTAAGACAGGTGCAACAATGTTACCAAGAGCCACACTTAGATGGAAATCATGAATGATATCATGTTCCACACTTGATGGAATTGTAAATGATAGCATGTACCTCATCTAGACAGAATTATGACTGGTAGCATATAGCTCACTTAGTTGGTACTGTAAATGATAGATAGAATTGCGAACAATAGCATGTGCCACACTTCGATTGAATTGTGAATGATAGCACGTGCCACACCTGAAAGGAATTGTGAATGATAGCAAATCCTGCACTTAGATAGACTTGTGAATGTTATCTAGAGAGTGTGCCCACCCAAATAGCGTCACTGTGTTAAGGTTGAATCTAGAGAGTGTGACCTATTAGCGTCACTATCTTAGAATTAAACTTAGAAATTGTGCCCTAGTGGCGTCTCTGTGTTAAAGTTGAATTTAGAAAGCGTACCCTAATTAGCGTCACTGTGTCAATGTTAAATCTAGAAGATATTCCCAACATCAATGTGTGTGCCCTAATAGCGTCATTATCTTAAAGTTGAATCTAGAAAGCGCGCCCTTATAGCATCTCTGTGTTAATGTTGAATCTAGACGGTATTCCCAACATCATTGAGAGTGCCTAATAGTGTCAGTGTGTTAGAGCTGAATCACGTAGGTATTCCCAACATCATTGAGTATGCCTTATAGTGTCAGTGTGTTAGGCCTAAATCTAAAAAGTGCGCCCTAACAGCGCCACTGTGTTGAGGTTGAATCTAGAAAGTGTGCCCTAATAGCGTCACTGTGCTAATATGGAAGCTAGACAGTATTCCCAACATCATTGAGTGTGTGTGCCCAATGACATCAGTGTGTTAAAGTTGAATCAAGAAAATGGCACCATGTGAAAGCTGAATCTAAAAGTGTGCCCTAATTGCGTTGCTGTGTTAATGTTGAACCTAGAGAGTGTGCCCGCCCTAATAGCGCCACTCAGTTAGAGCTGAACTTGGAAGGTGTGCCCTAATAGCGTCACTGTATTCATGCTGAATCTAGAGAGTGTGCCCCAATAGCGTCACTGTGTCAATGTTGAATGTAGAGAGTGTGCCTATTAGCGTCACTGTGTTAAAGTTAATCTTAAACATTGTGCCCTAATAGCGTCACTGTGTTAAAGTTGAACTTAGAAAGCGTACCCTAATTAGCATCACTGTGTCAATGTTAAATCTAGAAGATATTCCCAACATCAATGTCTGTGCCCAAATAGCGTCATTATCTTAAAGTTGAATCTAGAAAGTATACCCAATAGCGTCACTGTGTTAATGTTGAATCTAGAGAGTGTGCCCTAATAACGTCACTGTGTTAAAGTTGAACTTAGAAAGCGCACCCTTGTAGAATCTCTGTGTTAATGTTGAACCTAGACGGTATTCCCAACATCATTGAGTGTGCGCCAATAGCATCACTGTGTTAAAGTTCAACCTAGAAGCATCCCCTATTAGAGTCACTGTATTAAGAGTTGAATTAAGATAGTATCACCAACAACATTGAATGTACCCTAATAGCGTCACTGTGTTAAAAGTTAAATTTAGTAGGTAGATTGTGCCTGATACACTTCACTGATTACCACAATATCACACTACTACGCTTACTCTCTCCTATACACCACCATTCAACTAGAACACAGCAGTACTATGACACATTCGGCAAAGCTGTTCTCATACTAACATGACCCATCAAACCACCCATCATCCTAATAAAACACAGCTAGCTAGCACACACCAGCTAGCTTAGGCGTCTCGTCAGGCCTAACGCAGCCATAACTCAGTCTAGTTGTCAACCCTCCAGACTGAACACATTGAACTGATCTCTTCAGCACCACACCTACCGCTAAGAAGCAGCTATCATGCAACAACCACACCGGCTGCACGCATACGTGGTGCGCCCACGCACTTTACGACTCTTTCTCACTCTCAACTGACTTGAACTGCAGTTCCCGAGGGCATTCAACCTAATAGCGCCTTGAGATCGTAGCATAAGGCACTATACAAATATAAAATAACAACATAACATGCCACTGTAATATGCTAGCGGTTTGTGACCCATTGTGCTCACCTGCGTCAAAACTGCAGTCATCATCTGCCCATTTGAATGTGAAAAAAGATAGAACTTGTGTAATCAGGAATTGCCAGTACAGGAGCAGTGTGCTTCTTTAAGGGCCTGTAGCAATGGTCAAGTATATAACATGTAGTCAAAGATACATGCTCTACAGTAATTATACAGACCGAGAAATGTTTGCATATCTTTATCGGTACTGCTGCTGCACGTTCTGGAGTCACTCTTAACATTCACTGAAATCAATTGACCCAAATAAAACACCTCCTGGTGGCAGTACTGTATTTCTTTTTTTTTTAAATGTGTTTAATATTTGTATCGCGCGTCGAACCCTGAGGTAACTGGGCGCTTGAAAAACTTAAAGGTTACAACATAGGCAGGCATAGAGATTACAATCAACGAAAAGAACACATCAACAATTAGGACCCTGGTTACAGGTGGGTCAGATAGTGGGATACGGAAGATAATGTACAGTAGTAAATTACACAGGCGGCTGAGCCATAGTATAGATAGTGTACAGCTAGCCTAGTGAATACATCTTACTGAGGAGGCTTGTTACTCAGCCAGTTTTTTATACTGGCTTTAAAAGTGAGGAAGGAGGGTTCCTGTTTGAGGGGTATGGGGATAGAATTCCAGCGTTTGGCAGCTTAAACTAGGAAGCTGGCTGCTCCTGCTGCTTTTAGATTGTATCTTGGAAACACGAAGTTGTGGGAATGAGATGATCTGGTAGTGCGTGTGGGTTGGTGAATGCAAATTTTGTCTGGCAGGTATTTCGGGGCTGGGTTTGTGAGGCATTTGTGCGTGATGGCCAGGGTGCGTAGAGTGATTCTGTCACAGATGGGTAGCCAGTTAGCGTTATGTCTGTGAGTGGAGATGTGGCATGATCTTCAAAAGACTAAGTGCTGCTCTCAGTGAGTTATTCTAGAGTAGCTGGAGTTTGTTTAGGTTGTGTTCCGAGGATCCAAAGAAAAGTGTGTTGCAGTAATCAATATTCGATAGAGCAAGTGCTCTGGCCAGCGTTAAGCAAATATTTGTGGATAGATAAGATTTGCAGCTATAGATCAGTTTATGAGTGTAGGCCGTGGAGGATGCAACACTGTTGACCTGTTTTTTGACAGCGAGAGTTTATCTCTTTGGAGACGTTGATTATATCGCCCTCAATGGCGAAAGAGGAGTATCCAGTGTCGAGTTCATTCAAATGTGCCGGAGTACCCACGATCATTAACTCGGTCTTATCGTCATTGAGACAAAGGCCATTGGCGGCCATCTAGGCTTGGATTTCAAGATGGATATCGTTTAGCAATTTGGAATCGTGGTCATAACAGCCAGTGAGGGGGATAAAGACTTAAGTGTTGTCTGTCGTCACCCAGGTTGTCCAGGCGGTTGAAGAGTAGCTTCGTGAAAATATTTAATAATTTGGGTGACACACAGGATCCCTGAGGGACGCCACACAATATCGGATTCGGGTCTGCTGAGGCCGAGGAAGAGAAGAGACTGGTAGTCCGGTTTGATAAAAAAGGATTTAACCCAGTCGGATGCATCAGTGGACAATGCTGCCGCTGTGGTAAGGTGTTTGGTGAGGATTTGGTGGTCGATTGTAACTTTCTCTGTCCACTTTATATCCTTTGTCAGCTAACAATTGTAAAAAGGAAGTAGAGTGCACCCTGCACTGTTGTTCAGTAATGATACACACCAGCAAATCGTCCAGATATTGAATAATGGTGCTTGGAACATCAATATTCCCTAAATCCTCAAGTAAAACCCTGTTAAAAATACTCAGGGACTCAAAGTACCCTTGAGGAAGCTTAGTATGTTGAAATCGGCTCCCGGCAAACGTAAACGCTGTGAGATATTGTGAGTCTGGATGCAAGGGTACTGAGAAAAAGGCATTCTTCAAATCCACCACAGTAAAATGAGTTGCCTCAAAAGATATGTTGCACAATATTGTAGCGGGGTTTGAAACACCCAGAAACGCTACCAGTACTACATCATTTTGGGGGCGTAAATCCTGAATCATCCTCCAACTAAAAGGCATAAATTAGTTTTCAAAAATTGATTAGCAGAGTTTGCTAATTAAAAATGTCAACAAACATATTTGATCAGCAATTGTATAGTAATCTTTTTTTATGTCTCCAGAAGTTATTTGTACCCAAGACACAAAATCAGCAACAATACAGCATTTCTGTGGACTTCTGAAGTGAGATATTAGTTAGTGGAGTGTCTATAAAACAATGGTTAGCTGCATGAAAGGACACAAATGAATAAACAGATATGATAAAAAGTCACAACCCAACTACATTTAAAGAGGAAATCACGTGCATAGTAAACCCTGTGAAGAATTTTCAATTGGACTAGCCTAGGTTGAGCTGGGATGGCTCTCTCACACAGGGACATCAATGTTTCCTGCCTATCTGCCAGATCCAGTGTACCCACATCTTCTTCCCATTTCTGATTAAGTTTTCTGAAGGAATGAGACTGGAAGTTGAGGATAACCTGATAGAGTGACAAAATAGCCCTCTTGGAGATCAGCTCATTGTTGATGTTGGCTCTATCTCTATCGCTCAGTGGAGAGCGGATGAGTGTGGAGAGCGGCTGAAGGTGGGGAGCGGCTGAAGGTGGGGAGCAGATGAATGCGGCGAGCAGATGAATGCGGGGAGCGGATGAGTGTGGAAGGCAGATGAGTGTGGAGGGCGGGTGAGTGTGGAAGACGGGTGAGTCTGGAGGACGGATGAATGTGGAGGATGGATGAGTCTGTGGAGCAGATGAGTGTGGAACGGATAAATACGTAGAGCGGATGAGTGTGTGGAACGGACAAGTACGCAGAGCGGACGAGTATGTAGAGCGGACGAGTACATGGAGAGGCCGAATGTATGGTAAGAATGAATATGTGGAGCAGACGAGTGTGTGGAGCGAACGAGTACGTAGAGCGGACAAGTACGTAGAGCGGACGAGTACATAGAGCGGATTGCTGCAGATCAGTGTGGAGCGGATTAGCATCAGGTGTTCATGAATGTGTTGAGCGGGTAAATGTGTTGAGCGGATAAATTCATAGAACTGATGAGTGTGTGGAACGAATAAGTGGGTGGAGCGGATGAGTGTGTGGAACAGATGAGTGTATGGAGCAGATAAATACGTAGAGCAGATGAGTGTGTGGAACAGATGATTTTGTAGAGCGGACGAGTAGTACGTCAAGCGGATGGGTATATGTGGAACGGATGAGTGTATGTGGAGCGGATGAGTGTATGTGGAGCGGATGAGTGTATGTGGAGCGGATGAGTGTATGTGGAGCGGATGACTGTATAAGGGGCGGACGAATTCTAAGAGCATTTATCATACCACACCCCATGCTTACTCTCTTCTTTACACCACCACTCAACTAGAACACAGAGATACTATGACACCATTCGGTACAACTGTTCTCATATTAACATCTCCCGCTCACTCCCCATCACTCTAAGTAAACACTGCTGGTTTCACACCCCCAGCCAGGCGTTCTCCTCAGGCCTAATGCAGCCACACTCGGTCTGGATAAATCCTGCCAGACCGAACACATACTCCTGATCTCTCAACCACCACACCTACCGCTAAGAAGCAGCTACCGCATGAACTCTGCACCAGCTGCACACATACCTGGTGTACACACGCACCTTTGGACTCTCTCTACTCTCTCTACTGACCCGAACTTCGGTTCCCAAGGGCGTTCAACCTACCAGCGCCTTCAGACCATACCAATGGGATATAAGGCGCTATATAAATGAAAAATAACATAACATAACTATCGGGGACTCTGCCGGGAGATCATACCCACCCCGGAATTGCATCACCATAGCAGGTTTGAACTGTGTATACAAGAAATGATCATACGTTGATAGTGAAAACCGTTGTTGGAGCAGTTCAAAGAACATTAAGAGAGTAATTCATAGAATTCGGCGCACAAGTGGCGCATGCGGCTGGCGCAAAGAGTGCGCGTGCGGCAGTCTGCGCCACCCGCGTGTACCAAAACACATTTAGGCGCACAGCGTATTCATGGATTTGCACATCCATAAGCAGCCGTGGCGCAGCGATCCTGCAGCAGTGCCAGTTACGCCCCCAAGCCCGCCCCATGCGCCAAAAACATCGCACAAATACAGGACATGGCGCAAAGGCCAGTGGACCAGCATAGAGCCCCCAACCACGAAAACGCTTGTAAAACTCCCAGTGCACGCCCCAGAATACACATACCCCACTCGCGCAAGCGAAAATATTTGTAAAACTCCCTGCGCACGCCCCAGAATACATGTACCCCGCTCGCGCCAGGTAAATTGCATAGAAAAGGCACCCCCCCTGTGGCGCGGGCTGTGTGTGGGGCATCCCCAGGGTGGATGGGATGCCTGCGTGTATTTGGGGGGTGCGTGGGAAGTTTCACATGCGATAGGCCTTGTGGGAGCGGGGTACATGTATTTGGAGGTGCGTGGGAAGTTTCACACGCGATAGGCCTTGTGCTGGTGAGGTATGTGTATTTGGGGGGTGCGTGGGGAGTTCCAGACGCGATTGGCATTGTGGACCCTCCCGGGGATGCGGTTCCCCCCTCCCCATGCCCTGCAGGCAGCCCACACCACAGGGGACTAACCTACAACCCTCCCCATGACCTGCAGGCAGCCCACAGCACAGACTACCCTACAACCCTCCCCATGCCCTGCAGGCAGCCCACACCACAGGGGACTACCCTACAACCCTCACCATGCCCTGCAGGCAGCCCACATGGCACCATGCACTTGTGAGCACACTTGTGAGCCCAGATTCATGTCCCCCTGCCCCGACCCACCCAGCAGTGATGGGCACCTGCCAGCAGGCCCCGACTCATGTCCCCCTGCGCCCCCACCCACCCAGCAGTGACGGGCACCTGCCAGCAGGCCCCGACTCATGTCCCCCCCACCCACTCACCCACCCAGCAGTGAGGGGCACCTGCCAGCAGGCCCCGACTCATGACCACCCACCCACTCACCCACCCAGCAATGAGGGGCACCTGCCAGCAGGCCCCGACTCATGACCACCCACCCACTCACCCACCCACCCAGCAATGAGGGGCACCTGCCAGCAGGCCCCGACTCATGTACACCCACCCACCCACCCACCCAGCCACCCAGCCACCCAGCAGTGAGGGCACCTGCCAGCAGGCCCCGACTCATGTCCCCACCCCAACACGTCATCACGATCCACACTGCTGGCCCTTATGGCCACCCAAATCCCACCCCACCCGCCACCACAGTCCAAACAACTATATACAAAAATGTGGGGCATAGTCCATGAGCCCCAAATAAAATGAAAATACAAAGGAAACCTAACACTAATTAACTATATATAATGGTGGCGGGCAAGTCCTACAGCTCACTTGTTGATTTCCCGGACCAGGGCCTCATCAAACTCCTGTTCTAGGTTCTGGAGGTGGGCCTGTTCCCTGGCCCCGAGGTCTCGCAGGGATAATGCCATGTCCAGCTCCAACTCCCTGTGAATTCCCTCGAGGCACTCAGCCCGCCTCAGTGCCCTGCGCATGGAGTTCGCCCTGACCATAGTGAGCCGTGCCTCTTCCGTCTGCCGCCGCCCCGCAGCTATTTGCTGGCCCAACCGCTGCCACACGGAAGACACTCCCAATCCAGGGTCCCCCTGCCCTCCGGCCGATGCCTGCCCCTCTGATGTTGATGGCCCCGAGCCATCATCGCTCCCACCTTGAGCCTGCTGCTGCCGTGCATGTGCCCTACCTGTTGATGCCTGCACGTCCTCCTCCTGCTGGGGTCCAGTTGTTGGGGTGGCCACCCCTGCTGGACCTCCGACTCCTGACTGTGGCTGGGATGTGTCCTCCACCAGCCTGGCCACTGGGTCAGAGGCAGCTCCACAGGGTACCCAGGTGATACTTGGGCTGGAAGATGGCACGGAGGACGACTGGCGCATAGGGCATTCAGCTGAGGAGGGGGTCGGTACAAGGTCCAGCAGACGGAGGAAGCCAGCACTGGTGACCCGTCCTAGTAGGTCGACGCGGTCAAAGAGGCATCCCAAATAACGTGCAGAGTCCTCACGAAAACCCTGCACATCATCCCGGAAGCCCCGTTGACGCAACGCCATCCCAGCCAGGACATGCTCAACACGGTCTCGGATTGCCACGTCTGCAGGGAGAGGAAGGCCAGTTGTTCGCGGATCCCCTCCCAGCAAACGGGTTTGGATGAAGGTATACCTGCTGGTGCGGGATGATGCAGTCACAGGATCGGGGACAGGATTACACAGAGGCAACTCCGCGGCAGCCTGTGCTGCCTCCTGTCCCTGCCCCTGGACTGCACCACTAGCACAGTGGAATACCCCCATCCAGACCCCGTGTCTGGCCCTTCCACGGCCTCCTCCTCAACCAAACCCACCACCAACTTGGATGAGACTGTGCCATCTTCCTCCATCGGACCCTGTGGGGTCTCAGCTGCCCCTTCTGCTGCCGAGGAGTCCACCTCCGCCTCTTGGACCTACCCTCGGCAACTGGCCGCGGACGTGGCACCAGACCCCTCACTCCCCGACGAGATGACAACATGGGAGATGGGCTGGGTCTTGCGTCTCCGGCTGGAGGTGGGATCCCTGCCGCTGTGCTCCACAGCACCGTCTCTGCCCTCTTCATCAGTTGACGCTGTAGACAGGGAGAGACAGAACACAGGCATCGGAGCACTGTACAATGGTCTGATACACACATGACAGTTGGGCATGAGTGGCAGTCTCAAACTTCACACATGGCATCACACTCCCCAACGCACATATCATTTGAACCCACACACATGCGCAAACCAACAGGAATGCTGCAGCAGGCAGCACCATCCATACACATACAACAGCATGAGCATCCGAAGGTTAGGCTGACGTTACATGCAACACGGGAAGTGCCAAACACATGCACAGACTTCATCAGACATACATGCATCTGTACATCGCCACCTGTCGCAGTGAAATCATCGGCATTCAACTCACGTTTGACAATCAGCCTCCTACATGTCGGTGTCACCTGCATCCATTGTGTATCACAGTGGCACACATGTCAAATACACACACATGCACATGTATTTTGTGCACATACATGAAGGTGGAACCAGCATCCATTTGTCAAACCACAACCATGCCACAGTACATCCACATAATTCAAAACATGTGTGTACTGACACATGAATTTGGACACCATGCATCTGAACATATACACCATTGATGTGCCTCACACATGACTGGACTCACATGTGGCAGGCTCATGCCCCTGTACATACACAGTTACCTCAACTAAGGTAATCTCCCTTAATTTTTGTTTGGGGGGGTCTGTTTCTCACGAACGGGAGAGCATATATTAGCAAAATATCACAAAAAGAAGAAACAGATTACCCCTCTCTTCAACTATAAATATAGGGTTGTGTGATAGTTTCTATTATACAATACAAAACATCATATTTCCTTCAACCACCAGACTGTATCACGAAAACACAGAGCATGCCAGGACATAGTAAATGGAACTGATAAACCACACTCCACTACTTAACTTTATCACAAAAATACTTTTTTAATCAATCTTACAAAATGCATATTTCTACATATAAACAGAATAATTATTCCCAAAACACATAGTTAAACACAATTAAAACACAGAAACATCTGTGATGGGTTTTCTTGTCACAAATACAACACACCACATAATTTTGTAGAAGTTCTGATGAAAAACTAGAGTTGTTTTTTAGTCTTTTACACGATAGTCGACATGTTTCGACCCTTGGGTAAAGTTGAGCACTATCCCTAGTGCTTGTCGAACCCTTGATTTTATGGCCTTATAATTCTTATACAGACTATTGGCAGACCAATTAGCAGACCAATAGTCTTGGCGATAAATTAAATTCTCGAACCTTTGTCTGTGTACTCAGATTGGTTTCTGAGATCTTTTGTGAGAACCATGAAATCTTTCGTAAAAGACACCACGACTGCATTCATATTGGAATGTATAAGAATTGCTTTAACAGAAAACTATTTCTTGTATGAAGGTACTTTTAATCGCCAAATCCATGGAACAAGCATGAGGGCTACGTTTGCCCCAGATTTGGCGAATTTGTTTATGGACGCTTATGAAAATCGATCCATTTAGGACTTCAACAATCCTTTTAAAGAACAAATAGCCCAATGGTATCGATACATCGATGATATGTTCATGGTATGGAAGGGCGTTTTGACCACCTTATCTGCTTTTCTACTTTGGCTGAATAGCCAGAATGAACACATCAAATTTACAGTGTCTGTTAACGAAACACAGATTCCGTTTTTGGACCTACTGATCTGTAGATCAGATACGGGACACCTTTTCACCAAGTTATATCGAAAGCCTACTGACAAAACTACCCTTTTGAGATATAACAGCTTTCACCCGTTGGCTCTACGTGATAAACTCCCAGTGGGACAATTTTTAAGGTTAAGAAGAAATTGTTCAAATATGTCGGACTACATAAGAGAAGGAAAGGACTTAAACCTAAGATTGAAAATGCAAGGTTACCCAAAAAAAGTGATCCACTCGGCTTTCAAACAAGCTCAACACTCGAACAGAGAGCGGTGCCTCAACCCTCAGCAGTAAGTGAAAGAAGATAAAATCACGTGCGTAACTACATTTAGTCCAATTAGTAATAAATTGAGAAAGATTATTAAGAAAAACTGGCATATTTTACAAACAACTGAATTTAATCCCATCACGCCACGGTTCGCTTTCAAGCGCCAAAAAAAATGTGAGATTTATTAGTACACACATACCCCAAGAAAGTAGAAAAACGGGGCCAAAATACTCTGTGGAATCTTCCCCCAGTGATTGGCCATTTTAAATGTGGCCACTGTATGGCATGCCCATTCACCAGTAACTTAAAATCCATCGAGCTCAACGGAAAAAACTGGATGGTTCGTGATTTCTCTAACGGTGCGTCTGCATGGGTTATCTATGGTATTAGGTGTCCATGTAACCTAATATACATAGGGAGTGTGAGACAGTGCATTGGCAAACATAAACCATGTTTGAAAAACAAAGTGGCTAATAAGCCGCTGGTGGCACATTATGAAAATCTGAAACATAAGTACACCGTCTTGTTTTGGTTTATACTTCAACAAATCCCCTCAACAGAAAGAGGAGGAAATAGGGAAAGACCGCACAGTATGAGCAAACGGTGGATTTACTCCCTCAATACTGCAACCTGCGGCTTAAATGTCGCTGTGGAGTGGAATTCTCTCCTGGTATGATTTAGAAATTGTCAGATGCCACTTTGATGATTTTGAAATTCTCAGATGTCATTTTCTAGATATGAGCTTTGCTCCAGAAAGTAGGGTGGCGGCTGGGTGCCGCAGCACTTCAAAGCAGTTTCCTACCCTTTTTGCTTTCAGGTAGAGAGATACCAAGGCGACATTCCATAACCACAGACTTGACTGGGTGGAGACCCGCGTTGAAAAAACTTTTATCTAAGGTACCGTGACATTAAAATACTATGTTACATGACCTTTACAATACACAAAAAATAATCTTTAATATTTATTGTGTGTGGATTGTTTTTCCATATGACTTTGTAAAAAACTAGACATACTGGAGTAAGATTTGTCCATTTTTAGTCACAAAGGGCTTGATTCACATAGGGCACACGAAATATGCACCTTCCCCTTTAATAAAACGAAGGCTTTGACGTCGACCCGATCACGTGATAAAAGACGTGAACGCATATAAACAAAGGCAGTTGCCGGATGTCTTGTCGAGTCCTCCTTCCGGATAACAGACGGCCACGGCAACGAGGCAGAAGTAGAACGAAAAGGCGTCCCCTTGGAATTGGCAGCAGTCGCGCATTTCGTTGGACTTTTTTCAGAAAACGTTGCGATAGAACCTTGAAGTCCGTTGTTAAAAGGTAGGTTTATCCTGTCGGGACCGTATAGATAGGAATTTGCTCGGGTTTAGTAACTCTGAGAGATACTGGGTTAAAATTATATTTCCACGCTGTCAGGACTGAACGAGTCAGAATGGGCTCGGGTTGAATAACTTTGAGAGACGGGGGGAAGTTTGGTTCCCCAATGGGCTTTAATAGTTTGCGATATTCTGCAATCCGCCAAAGCTGCATTAACATTATAGCTGCTCTAAGCCGTCTCAGTTTACATTTGTGAGATCAGTTTTTGAAAAAAATGTCCTTTTGGAATGCCTCTGAGAAATTGCTAAGACATGATATTTCTGTTTCGATTATAGTGAGGTGCAGTGTGCCCGAATCACGGACCGACGCCTCGTCTATCTTTTAGCTGTGTTGACAGACAACGTGTGATTCAAACTTAAGCTGTGGCTGACTTCCTTTGTACAAATGTATAAAGGTAAGTCTCTCTGTTCTGAATTGAATAATTGCTATATGATTTTGAACATTTAGAAAATTAAAAAGCATACGTGGAATCCTTCAGAGAAAATAAAGCGTGATGACTAAGATATATCCAATCTCTTTCTCTAAATCCCCATCCAGATCTGTAGTATACATAGATGCCATAAGAAATTTAATTGTGGGAGGAACTACGCATTTAACCAAGCTGAGAAATTATATGGATACTGAGAAACCATAATTTCTGGAAATTTGGAAAGAGCACAGGCTAATATTAAGCCGAGGAGCGCTCACGCCTATATTTAAATGTAAGTAAGGTTTGTGTGATAGTTGTATATTATTTAGAAATGTGCCGTTCAGGCACATACTCTGCACATTAGAATAGTGTGTAGGTCTAATACATAGTATGCAAATGCTTGGTCTTTGATTGTGTCTTAGATTTCCACAAAGATTGTCTGAATTTAAGCATTCCTATAAAATAAAATATGTATGCCAGTCTTTTAGCAAAGTTAAGGAACTGCTAAACAAAATGAACTTAAAGGTTATGTTTTGGTGTTGTGAAACCACTATCACAAGATATGTTTTTTTTAAATGTTTTTCGATATATGCTATTCTTGTATATGGGGACATAAAAAGCAATTATATTACTTGGAAGAAATACACTTGTCCTGAAGACGGCCATAAAATCAAGGGTTCGACAAGCATTAGGGATAGTGCTCAACTTTACCCAAGGGCCGAAACATGTTGACTATCGTGTAAAAGACTAAAAAACAACTCTAGTTTTTCATCCGAACTGCTACAAATTTATGTGGTGTATTTGTGAAAAAAAAAACATCACAGATGTTTCTGTGTTTTAATTATGTTTAACTATGTGTTTCGGGAATAACTATTCTGTTTTATGTAGAAGAACAAGTTACTTCTTACCTTGTAACGTTCTTTCGACGGGATGTTCCTCCGATGTATTCCTCATCTTAGATATCTCCTTCCAGCTCCGCTGGCCTCGGAAAATTTTTCTCTAGAGGGCGCTGCGCGTCGACGTCCTCCGAGTCGATGTCCCTCGACAGCCGCCGTATCGACGTCGACGTCATCCTGCCTATAAAGGCCGCGCGCAGCGTCCGTTGCTCAGTTCCGTTTTGTAGCCCACAATAATACTTTCTGGACTAACTAATCACCCTGAAGGAGCTTAAGCTGCAACAACAAGGGAAGTAGAACTGCGGGGATGGATGGGAGGGTCGATGAGGAATACGTCGGAGGAACATCCCGTCGAAAGAACGTTACAAGGTAAGAAGTAACTTGTTCTTCGAAGGGATTGTGTCCTCGGACGTATTCCCCATCTTAGATAGGCTCCCATAGCAGTATTCTATTATCGGAGGAGGGAGTACTGACTTCACGCTGTCTTCCATTGATGAATAGAATGCAGTACAGCCCTTCCAAACCTAGTCTCTTGACTGGAGGAGGAATCCAAATTGTAAAAACGTGTAAAGGTATGGATAGACGACCATGTAGCGGCGGCACATATGTCTTTAACCGGCACGCCTCTTTTGAGGGCCGATGAAGCTGCAATACCTCTGGTCGAATGAGCCCTAAGGTTTTGAGGGGGCTCTTTCCCTGCCAGTTTATAACATTCCAGAATGGCTAGAATGATCCATCTGGAAATGGTCTGCTTACTTATTGGTAACCCCAGCTTGTGACCTGCGTAACCTACAAACAGCTGGTCTGCCTTTCTTATCCTGGCTAGTCTACTGATGTAAAAACTTAAAGCCCTCCTAGGGTCTAGCCTGTGTAACCTCTCTTCCTCTTTCCCCAGGTGAGGAGGAGGATAGAAAGATGGTAGGGTAATCCTCTGAGTGATATGGAATTCAGAAACCACCTTTGGGAGGAAATTAGGCTTCACTTGCAGGACAACTTTGTCTTTGTGAAATATTGTGTGAGGGGGTTTACAAGAAAGAGCTTGTAATTCGCTCACCCTTCTAGCAGATGTAAGTGCTATTAATAAAACAGTTTTAAGGGTAAGGAATCTTAACAAACACGAATGGAGAGGTTCGAAAGGTGTACCCATCAGGAAAGTTAGTACTAAGTTTAAATCCCATAGGGGAATTTGGAATGGTCTTGGGGGATAAACATTGGTTAACCCCTTTAGAAACTGTATTACCAAGGGTAATTTGAAATAGGATGGTTCTTCCGCAGTATGCTTAAAGATGGATAGCGCTGCGAGATAGCCCTTAATGGTGCCAACTTGAAGGCCTGAATTTGCCAAATGTAGTAGGAAGGACAAAACCATTGGTGTACCACATGAAAAAGCGTCGATATTCTGTTCT
Source organism: Ambystoma mexicanum (assembly GCF_040938575.1). Classification (NCBI taxonomy): domain Eukaryota; kingdom Metazoa; phylum Chordata; class Amphibia; order Caudata; family Ambystomatidae; genus Ambystoma; species Ambystoma mexicanum. The sequence goes on from NC_090934.1 coordinate 265,828,133, forward strand.
CTACACCAGCTGCAAAATCTGTTCCAACGGCAGCGGTATAAAGACTTTGTTGCTGGCCTCCTTGCCGGAAGCAACACCTTCATAACATCATCAGGGAGGTCCCAATCCTTGTACCTCAGCCTTTCAGAAGCCAAGCGTGAAGGTTAAGGGTTTTGATGTCTGGATGGAGAACCTGACCTCCCTTCTGTGAGAGTAGATTCTCTCTGAGTGGAAGTCGAATTGGAGGGCAGATGGACAAGTCTAGAAGGTCCGGGTACCACGTTCTCCTGGCCCAATCCGGGGCAATTAGGATCATGGTTCTCCGGAATCTTCTCAACCTCCTGATCATTTGAGGAATGACAGGGACCGGTGGGAACGCGTACAGAAGCGGAAACTCCCAGTCCACCATGAACGCGTCTCCCAGAGCTCCTCTCGGGGGAAATTTCCTTGAGCAGAACAGGTCGCATTTCCTGTTTAGGCTGGTGGCGAACAGATCTACCTGAGGGGTTCCCCAAAGGGCGAAGATCTCTTGAAGGACTTCCTGAGCTAGCTCCCACTCGTGGGAGACTGTGTTCAGCCTGCTCAGAGCGTCCGCTGTCAAGTTCTTCTCTCCGGCTAGGTGAACTGCCGATAGAGAGATTCCTTCTTGGATTGCCCAAAACCAGAGCTGCATCGCCTCTCTGCACAGGGGTAGTGATCCTACGCCTCCTCTTTTGTTAAGGTAATGCATGGCCACCGTGTTGTCCGTCATTATCAGGACGTTCTTCCCTTGTACAGCTGGCAGGAACACCTTCAGCGCAAGTCTGATGGCTCTCAGCTCTAACAGGTTGATATGTAGTCTGGACTCCGATGGAGACCAACGACCGCTGATGGTCAAGTCGTTGGCGTGGGCTCCCTACCCCGTGAGTGAGGCATCCGTGACTACTGTTATCTCCGGCCAGTGTTGCCAAAACTGTTCTCCTTTCAGAATGTTCTCCCGACAGGCCCACCACTGAAGGTCTCGAGCCACCCTGCCGGGAACCTGAAGAAGATCTGTCATTCTCCCTGAGAATTGTGACCACTGAGTCCTCAGTGCCCACTGGAGGGATCTCATTCTCAGGCGAGCCTCTGGCACTAGGAAAATGCAGGATGCCATGAGGCCTAGCAACCTCAAAAAGTCGAAGGCTGGGAGACGTTGGGCATGTTGGAACTTGGTAACCATCTGTAGAATATCTTGAGCCCTCACCTCTGGTGGCGAGGCTTTTCCCAGGGAAGTGTCCAGGATCGCTACTATGAAATGGAGTCTCTGCGATGGTATCATTTGTGACTTCTTTAAATTGAGGGAGAAGCCCAGTCTGTGAAGGAAGTGGCACACGTGATTTAGCTGGATCTGAGCTTGTTCCGGAGAAACAAGCCTGATCAACCAATCGTCCAGGTAGGGGTAGACGTGAATCCCTTCCCTCCTTAGACTTGCAGCCACTACCGACATTAACTTGGTGAAGACCCTCGGGCGGAGGTCAGCCCAAATGGCAGCACTCAAAATTGATAGTGAGAGTTGCCAATTGCGAACCTCAGGTATTTCCTGTGTTTGAGATGGATAGGCACATGGAAATAAGCGTCCTGAAGGTCCAGAGATACCAACCAGTCCTGGAACTGAAGGGCCTGGAGGATCTGAGAAAGAGTGACCATCTTGAATTTGTCTTTTCTGAGGAATTTGTTCAATTCTCGCAAGTCCAAGATGGGTCTCAGTCCTCCGTCTTTCTTTGGAATGAGAAAGTAAGGGGAGTACCAGCCCTTGTTCCTCTCCGCTACAGGTACCGGTTCTATGGCACCTTTCTCTAGCAGGTCCCAAATTTCCTGCAAGAGGAGCGGATCTGGAGCTTTCTGAGAGCTGATCCCCGGTGGATGACTCTGAGGTATACGTAGGAAAGGCAGGCAGTAACCTTGGGCAACTGTTTCCAATGCCCAAGCATCTGACGTGATAGCCTGCCATACCGCCAGATGTTGAGTCAACCTGCCTCCTACAGGTGTCCTGTGAGGGAAGTCCTCAGAGTGGTTTTGGGGCGGCTGATGCAGATGCCGATGGTAAAGAGGTACCTGCTGTTGCTGCGGCTTTTGAATATCTACCCAGTCCACCTCGGGTAGTTCTTCTTTGTCCCCTTTGAGCCGGTCGTCCTCTACCTCTTCCGAATGCGAAGTAGAAGCGAAAGGACTTGCCCCTCGCAGAGGTTCCTGTGGGACGAAAAGGAGTCTGACGGATTGCAGCTCCTAGGGATTTTGCTGCTGCTTTTGAAGTTTGCAGTTTCTCTAAACTGTCATCCGCCTTTTTCCCGAACAAAGAAGAGCCATCGAATGGCATGTTCAAGAGCCTGGCTTGCACATCTGGGGCAAAACCAGACTTTCTCAACCAAGCGAATCTTCTGGTTGATGCACTTGCCGCCATTGCTCTGCTGATACTGTCAGCCGAATCAATGCCCGTCTGGAGGGATTCGCACATAGCGTCTTTACCGTCCTGTATAATATTCAGGAACGCATCCCTTTCTTCTCCCTCCGGGATGCAGTCAGCCGCTGTAGAAGCACACTCCCAAAGTGTATGGCTGAACCTAGCAAGGGTGCAAGTAGCATTAACAGATTTTAACGCCATGCTACATGCTGAAAAGACTTTCTTTGCCATAGCATCATATTTTTTATCGTCCCTGTCCTGTGGGACGGTAGGATAAGCCGTCTTGACATCGGTAGAGGATGCTACCTGTACGACCAGACTTTCTGGGGATGGGTGTTTAGACAAAAACTCTGGGTCTGTAGAAGATACCCTGTACTTTGTAGACAGTTTTTTATTTACTGCTGGTAATACATCTGGGGTTTCCCAGTTTGTCATGATCTTTCTCTGAAGAGCCTTATGAAAAGGCACCACAGGATCCTCCTGTGGGCCTTTGTCAAGAATATCCGTGAGGTCATCTTGTTGGAAAGATTGTGAAGGTGCAGACCACCCCATGAACTCTGTGATCCTGGCCATTAAGGCTCTATAGGGGGTTTCAGCATGCTCCCCCGGGTCTGGCTTAGCAAACTCCACCTCAGGGGAAGTGTCTAACCCACTTGCCTCATGTAAGGAATCATGAAGATCCTTTAACCTGCGCTCTTCAGAGGAAAATTCCTCTCTAATTGGGGTTACAGGTCCCTGCAACTCAAATGTGTCTTCCTGTTCAGACAATTCACCCTCTTCCAAAATTGAGGACATAGTTCTCAATTGTTCTGAACTCATAAAGGGAGTAAATCCCATTTCCAAGGCAGAGGGTGCCGAACTTGTCATTATCGGCCTCGAAAACGTCGTTGTCGTCGACGCCGAAGGCTTCGAGCGTGGCGTCGAAAACAAAGGCGGAGGCCTCGAAGACCTCGACAGAATTGGAATTCTACTCGACAATCTCGAAGCCATCGACGTCGAGGACCTGGGGATAGTCACTGGGTGTGTCGTAACCGTGACTTTTCTTGGCGTCGACGCCGGTGTCGAAGCTGGCGTCGAGTCGACAGAACCGTGTGTCGAAGGTCCCTTCGACAACGGCGTCGAAGACAACGACCTCGACGGCGTCGACGGAACCTTCGAGGAAGGTTTGGAGGTCATAGTCCTACTCGAGGGTTCGAGACGCGCTCGAGAGGTTTCCTTTGCCGGGTACTGCGACTCGCGGCGTTTTTGACCTTCGGTTCTTTCGACCAGAGCATCGCTCTCGGCAGTCTTCGAGGGGGTCGAGGCCGCTTTCTCGAAGACGCTCATCATATTTTTGCGGAATTCCTCCCATTCAGCCCGGGAACTATGTTTCGTGGGGCAAGGGATTCTTTTTGGCGAAACAGAGGAAGAGGAAGACGGAGAAGGGGATCTTCGACGTCTCCTCTTCGAGTGCTTCGATCTCGAGGAGTGATGAGACCCACTCCGAGACCCGGAGCGCGAATGGTGACGAGGAGACGAATGTCTCGACTTCGTCGACGAAGAAGCAGCTTTAAAAGTCTTACCTTTCTCCAGCTTCCCCCTACGCTCCTTCAGGGCCTTAGCTGTCATGGACATACAGTCCTCGCATTCCGAACAATGGTGTTCAGCTCCCAAACACCACAGACAAACTCTGTGAGGGTCAGTCAACGACATCTTTTTCCCACAATCTCGACATTTCTTGAAGCCGGATCGAGGAGTTGTCGGTTCCGACGAGGAAGCCATCGAGTACGGATCGAATGACTCGAGGTAAATAGGATTAATCTGACTAAGAACTGAGCAACGGTATTCCGAGGCACTGAGTAAGCGCGGAAAAACGGAACTGAGCAACGGACGCTGCACGCGGCCTTTATAGGCAGGATGACGTCAACGTCGATACGGCGGCTGTCGAGGGACATCGACTCGGAGGACGTCGACGCGCAGCGCCCTCTAGAGAAAAAATTTTCCGAGGCCAGCAGAGCTGGAAGGAGATATCTAAGATGAGGAATACGTCGGAGGACACAATCCCTTCGAAATATGCATTTTGTAAGATCGATTAAAAAAGGTATTTTGTGATAAAGTAGTGGAGTGTGGTTTATCAGTTCCATTAACTATGTCCTGGCATGCTCTGTGTTTTCATGATACAGTCTGGTGGTTGAAGGAAATACGATGTTTTGTATTGTATAATAGAAACTATCACACAACCCTATATTTATAGGTGGAGAGAGGGGTAATCTGTTTCTTCTTTTTGTGATATTTAGCCTGTACATACACATCCATACATAGGCCTTCCAAGATATATGTCCAACCTACACACTCATGCCACACCTCGACATGCACAGCGTCCAATCAGTAGGCATGGTCACTTACCGCTCGACTCCGCACGGGTCTGCCTTTGAAGGATCTGGCAGTGGAGCGCTGGGTTAATGCGTTCCAGGACCCTCATCTGGATGTTGCTGAGGCGGACCGGCATCCCTCAGCATCTGCTGCCTTCAAGAGGCGCTGGGCCTTGTTGAGGGTCCTGGACCTGAAGTCCTCCCAGCGCTTCCGGACGTGTCGCATGTCGCGGGCTGCCACCCCCTCCACGTTGATGGCAGCCACGATGTCCCTCCAGATCCCCTTCCGTCCTTCATTGTTGGCGCATGAACTTCCAAAGAGGGTATCATAATGCCCCAGGACTTGCTCCACGAGGGTGCCAACTTCTTTGGCACTGAAGCTGGCAGCCTTCTGCCTCTCTGCTGGGGGGTTGCCACTGGTGCCAGATGGTGTTGTGTCAGACATGGCAACCCCTGAGGCAGGTGTGGGTGGGCAACTGGGTCCTGAGGCTGGGCTGTGGAGTGATGGAATACCAGTCGGGAGTCTTCTGTTCCAGCAGGGGTGGTCACAGCAACTGGACCCCCTGCAGATGGCTGATGTGCAGGCACCAAATAGCAGGGCACGTGGCCAGCAGGCAGGCAGGCAGGCAGCAGCAGATGGCAGTTGGGAGTGTGCTCATGGCTGTGGGGGGGGGGCAGGAAAATGGCCTTCTGGGCAGGAGCGTGGTCTTCCGTGTGTTGTCGCGTGGCCAGCTTGATACAGAGTGAATTGGCACATGAAAAAACTGCACGTCAGCGTGTAATTCGAGGAGAGGACCTTAGCGCGTAAGCGCGTCTGACGTTACACACGTGGGCGTTTCCCTCGTGATGGGTGCATAGTGAATCAGCATGTGAAAAAACAGCATGTTTGCGTGTTAATGCGTGTAATCCGAGGAAAGGGCCTAAGCGCGTAAGTGACGTGATGTGTGTGGGCGTTTCCCACAGCACGTGTTAAAGGTGAGCGGGGCCAGCAGTTCGATGTACGTGCCTTTCGTGGAGACTGACGTGTGTGTTGCTACTTCGTGTTGTTTCGTGCACCATCACAACTTCACTGCGGATCAAGGATGTATCTCTTCTTTTGGTGGGGGTATTGGCTATGTGCGTTTTTCATTATCATGCTACTCTGACGGTGAGTCGCGCACGCTATTTTTCCCACTGCGGGTGCCCCTGTGTATCACGTACACGTTTGAGGTCATATTATCCTGCGAGTCCCACGCGTACGTGTTTTTCCTGTCCCTGGGTGCCACCACGTACTGAGGGTGGTTAATTCTACACGTGTGGGCTACCGGGGGTTGTGTGCACGGTTTTACTGCAGGTTTTGGGGTGCCTGACCATTGTGTGACCCGTCACCTCATCATCGGGGTCACATACAGCCTTGCAGGTGCAGGGGTGCTGTTAACATTTTGTATCCCACCCCCTTCACCCCAATTGCCCAGAACAATTGTTGTGTACACCTCCCATTGGCACTACTAAATCTGTGCCGGCACTACTCCACCTGTGCCATGGCTGGGAGGCCACGAAATGTGAGGGGCGCCTCAGCTGGGCGTACTCCACATGGCGGCATGGTCAGGGACGTGGCCAGGATGACCAGGGAGTAGGGGGACTCCAGGGTGTCCAGGGTGGCTGCAGAGGGGGAAGAGGCAGGGGTGCGGCAGCTCAGCACGATGTTGTGCCACGTGTTGGTGCAGTCATGCCACCACCCCCTGCGGCTCCGGGAGATGCAGTTCTTGCATCTGGCACTGGCGCCCATGTGACCCGGCAGTCCGTTTCATCGACTGCCACGGGCCCAAAGGTAGTGGTAGCTGCAGGTACACCTGAAGACACCACCACGCAGGCTCAGGGTCTGCCAGAGCAGGCTGCATTGGCACTTGAATAGTCCATTGAAGATTTTCCAGGAGGCACACCGTTGGTGCACGCAGGGCTGCCCTGACTGAGGCACGTGTCCTTGGGGCAGCAATGTCATCTGCTGCCCCGACCAGTCAAGTGTTGGCAAGTGCAGGGGCAGATGCAGCTGACAACACCCTGGTTGTGAGTCTACCAACCAAGACAGTCCCGGTCAATGACCCTGGCACAGAGGATGTTGCTGCACAGGGTCCATTCCAGGGCACCCAGCAGCCACCGACGTAAGTCAGGGCTTCACTCCATGTTCCACCTGCCACTCCTTCGGCTCATTCCACCAGCGCCACTGCCCATACTGATCAGGGTGGCATTTGCCAGCCAGGGTCCGGACCAGCGTCCAAGAGGAGGAAGGTTGCACCTGCAGCACAGGCTGGGAACCCAGACACAGCCACGACCTCCAGCACGTCGAGGAAGAAGCCTTTCTGTGCGCAGGAACTGGACTTCCTTGTGGACTACGTGCAGGACCACAACCATGACATGCTAGTGGGGCCAAATTGTCAAACTACGGCTGCCCATCGTAATACCCACAGGAAGCATGTTGCAGATAATGTGAGTGCATTCAGCCATGAGGTGCGCACAGCTCAAGAGTGCAAGAAGCGTTGGGATGACCTCAAACGCAGCTCTAATTACAACATGACTCTGGTGACTGGCAGTGGGCCAGCACCTGAGGAGGATGACCTCACTCCACACGAGTCAGTCGTTGCGGGGTTCATACCACCAAAAATGGTCGGAGTGGGAGAGATGCCGCACTTTGATGCCCCGTCCAGTGAGGGTTGTTGCGTGTTGGTCGAGGCCATGTGTGTTTTACTTATGTGATGTGTTGTGCATGACTGCCACTACATGTCATGTGTACATGATTCTCATGTGCAAGTCATGCAATGCTTCACTGATGCGTGTCTGCTGTGCAGGATGGTGGACATGTAGAGCAGACGGGGACGGTCCTCATCACCACACTTGCACCCTACTCACATGCTAGTCACCCAGATGCCGCTCCGGTCCATGTTCCAGCTCACTGGCCCTTCTGCATGTAGCCTGGGGTGTCTTTCCTCTCAGCACTGGGACTATGTCATTGCATGACTGACGTGCATGTGTCCTCTGCCTGCATGCGGGTATTCGACATAGGCATGCTCCCAATTTCACCATTGCACTGGTGTGCATCATTTTGGCGTACTGCAATGGCCTGTTCAAGCCTCCTGTGTACATGCAAACTTCAACCAGCCAACCTGCCAGACACATGCAGTGGGGTACATCCTCCGTTCTTCATGCAGGGTGTCTCACTTGGACTGTGCAGATGGCAGATGCTCCGCACGGACATGAGTGCCCATTCATGCTCCATGTGCATTCCATGCATGCCCCTATGTGTCCTTGACTGGATGATCATTGTAGTACGTGTCCAGGGTGACCATTTTATCAGCCATCCCATGCCCACTCTGGCTCAGTACTGCATCGCACACGTTTAGGGTGTCACAGTCTGTGTGGGGCACAGGCCTCCCCCTGTTTCAGGCCCACTGACTCTGTCCAACTGGTGTAGTGGCTTCAGCACACATGGGTGTACTACTGAGGGTTCATCATGTTGTCCTGCTTACTGTTCCATCATCATCTGCTGTGTTGTCAGTTGACTCAGATGATGCAATTGATGCTAGTCAACACTGTCTGCCAATACACAGGTCTCTGGTCACCCTTTCCCTACCATGCAAGGCATCCCTGCATTTTCACTTGGGGGGTGGGGGTTTGCTTGTAGCCATGCAAGCAACCCATTGCATGCCCATTGCACGTGATGCCTGAACTTGCCCTTGCACTGCCTTCACGTTTTTTGATACACATCATGATGTACTTGTTCATGTAGATAGTGGGTAACGTACACATGTTCTGCACTGCATCAACCCACTTCTGAGCCGTGTTACACTGTTCTACATGCCTACTCACTGATGCAATGTCAAAGTGACCTGGCATGCATGGCAGGTTCTCATTTGTGTGTGACATGTCTGCTTCATGTGTTGGCTGTCTGTGTGATGTCTGTGTGTGTGTTATGTGCTTCTGACATGTGTATTAATGTTATTTTCTCTTGACGCAATGGAGCCAGAGGATGGTGGTGTCATGCCAGGCACAGGGTTGTTATCACAACAGCAACCCGGCACAAGTGGGGGTCGTGGGGTGGTAGGCCACGAGAACCCACATGTGTTACAGACCATCTTGTCTATGGCTGGCAATGAGTCCAGCCTAGATGACCACTCTGACGTCCATGTCGAGTTGGATGTGCATCAGGTCCATTCGTCAGGGGTGAGTGATTTTGATGTGGACGCTCCTCTGTCCGCGACACCTGCACTGAGGGGCCAGACGGTGGTGGGACCTCCGCCTGTGGTGGATCGGGACGCAGGGTCACCCTCCACACCAGTCGCTGATGTGCCTGAGCCATCACGTCAACGGGGTAATGTAGTCCTGCAGCTGCCGCCGGTGCCAACCCAACAAGGACGGCCGGTCCTTGGGACCCGCAGGTATCAAGCCCAGCAACGCGGTGGCCGTGCGCCACCAAGGTATACTGATTGGGAGCAAGACATGGCTGCCAATTCAGAACGCCAGGGGGCAGCAATTGAGAACATCGCTGTGAGCATGGAACGTGTGGCCCAATCCGTGCTCCTCCCTGCTAGGAAGTTGCTTCTCCAGCAGCGTGCGGCACAGTCCACGGCCCGCTTGTGCAGGCTGGGCATGGCGGCCGGAGACAGGGCACGCCAGGCTGAAATGGTGTCTTTGCGTCAAGGAATTGCTGCTCACGAACAGGCACACATGGAGGCCATGAGGGTTGAGTATGATTCCCTCAGATCCACTCTGGGTGTTTTCTTGATGTCCCAGAGGGAGCGGTCAGAGGAGAGGTTTGCGCAGCTTGGGCGTTCTATCTCGGCTGAGGTACGTGCTTGCCGGGAAGTGCATCAGTTGTCCAGCCAGGCCATGCAGGAAGAACTCCGTGTCACACATGTTTCCTTGCAAGAGGAAGCACGCGTATCACGGGAGGTTCTGCATGCTGGCCTACGTGTCATCGCCGCACAGAACCAGACTCACCCGTCCGGCAGACTTGCTGCCGATGAGGGGCAAGCTGCGCCTAGGCGTGGTCAGGCTCCTGTGCCACGTCAACCTTTTCAGGAAGATGCTGACTCGGACGACGAGATATCTCCCACAATGGTCGTGGTGTGCAGGTGTTGAGCCCATGTAGGTTTTTTTTTTGTCTCAACATCATCGCATGTGGGTGTTGAGGTGCACCCTGTACCTCCCCCTGACTGGGTGCCCCCCGGGTCGTATGTGGCCATTTTTTATTTTTCTTTTTAGTTTAGTTAATATTGTTTTTGATAGTTCGTTTAATTAGGTAATATAGGTTTTTCATTGTTAGTTTAATTAGTTAATATAGTTTAAAATTGCTTGTCTATTGTGTATTCATGTGATGGTGTCGTGCTTCGTGGCTTTTGAAAGCATCCACTGTCTGTTCCAGCTGGGCCCTTCAAGCTTGTCTCGTGTATGTGTTTGCAGCTTGGGGTCCTGACTCACATAGGCCACTCCTGCTTCCCTTATCCATGGGCTCGCTAGGATGGTTTGGTGAAACAAAAATGTACACAAGGGCTTTGGATTTTCATCATAACTGTGGCCTGTCGGCTGCTGCACTACTTGTGTTAACACCCCTAGTGGGGATTGGTTGCGTTTTATCCACGCCATTTCTTTAATCAATTTGGGTGAGTACATGATTGATATCTCCTTTAATTGATGTGGATTGTAATGCATGTTATTTTCTTGCCTGTATATGTGCTTGATGCACTTCATGCTGTAGAAAGTAGCCTGCACCCTTTGCATGTCAAAGTCACACTGATGGTGGGAGGAGTTTGGATGTAGGTCTGTAACCTGGCCCAGTGACAACCAGCATGAAGACACACACACAGGGAACTTTCCAGCCTTATTAACATCTTTTATGCCCTTTCAGCAGGAAAATAAGCCCCCAGACTACCTTTGCCAGCAGACACAGGGCCAAGAAATACTGAAACCTGGCCACGTTCGGTGGTGCAGACGTGCGCATGTGTGCGCAAGCAGAAGTACAGGGCTTGTGCTCAGATGTCCAACAGAAGCAGACGTGTTTCTAGGATTTCCAAGCAAGTTGAGCAGCACAAGGGGGCACACCGCAGACAACCTTCCACCAGGCCACTTGCACATGCATGCTAAGTAGCACCAGTGCTGGGGAGCTTTGCCAGGCATTGTTGGAGAAGCGCACAGTACAGCTAACATGCGTTGGGGGCCAAATGCCAAGTAGCTTTACAAGTTGTAAGGGGCACACGCAGGGGCCTTCGAACATGTCCTTGAGTCCCCCCTGCTACATTGAAGCTGAGTTATTAGCGCAGTAGCGTTCCTAACCAGAAACTGATACAGCGCACAGGGACACCCAGCGAGGCACAGACTTCTGTGCAGTGCATATCATTTGCATGTACATAATGCCACGTGTACTACCCTTTGAAATCTGCAGCTGCCAGAACACGACTTGTACTGAAGTTGCCCCTCGCTGTACGCGTCTAGCAGCTCACCCAGGGACCATTGTATCATGTGTGATTCTTGACGCTTTGGTCTTCCATTTCCCACGTGCCCACGTGCGCCTGCCTTACTGCATTGACAGTGTATGAACCATCACGGGGGCAAGCTAACGTATTGGTACAAAGCAGCAGACAAGAGTGTTTGTGGAGAAGTCACTTACTTTGGGGCATATATGGTGTTGGGTGTGTGTGTAAAACACACACAGATTAGTAACTCACACTCTCTTTGCAGCATTGAACTGCTCCTGTTACCGGACCTGAGAGTGCACAGGCAGGAGGCCAGCACTCACCCCAGAGATAAGTCTCTCTTTGGCTTGCATTTGACTCATTTGGTACAATGTGCATGATGAACATGTTTTCTCTGATTGAGTATGTGTTATTGTCAACAGTTGTTCTTTGTATTTTGCCTACTTTCCCTTGCCAATCCAACTCCCCTCTCCTGCCCCTATTTCCGGTTATCCTGAATACCAATGCCTATCCAAACAACATATCCCTGACCCTCCTTCCCCGCTGGGGTTTCAGAGGCCTGTGTAAGTTTGACCTTGCAGGCGCCCAGATCACGGAGGGGGTGTTTGGTTCGTGCCACTTCTGCGCCTGGACACCAGAGCTGTGACAATACCCATCAGTTGTTGCATCCTCATTGTATATTATTTACCGAACATGGTACCCATCCTGTGGGACCATTGTTGAAATGTGCTGCCTTGGTTGTTCTATCATTGTGCTTGGACATGTGCTTGGACATTTTCTGCTACTTCAAGTCATCTACCGGAGACTCTTCCAGTGTTTTTTGGTGCCTACGGGCTTTTTCCCTGGTTTGGGGGTTTGGCTCCTTGGAGTTCTCTGTGATTTGGTATTGACATGCTGGAGTGTACACATGGGCTATGTTCACATGTGATGTGTACAGGACACTGAGGGTATTGAGTGCATGTCCCTACTGACTCATGGCCACAGGTGCACACAGATTGCCTTCTCGGGCCCGCTGTGTCCCTGCAGCGCATGTTCTATTACCATTTGGGGATCCTGTACATGCATCAATTGGTTATTTATTTAATTTGTCCTTTTCATGTGATGATGAAGGTGTACCTGCAACACAATGGCTGCTCACTGTGCTGTGTGCTGAGCAGTGTGTTGCAGGAGACACACACAGCACACGGGTTTGGGAGTAGGGATTTTGCCTTGCCCAATGTGCATGTGAACAGGCATTCAGTGTTGTGTTCATGCTACGACCTGTGGGAATCATTTCTGTAGGACTTGGTATGTGTGGGAGGTTGTTGGTCAGTCATTTCATCCGATTCCATGTCAGGCGTCATTGTCTGGGGCCACTTTCCATTTATCACATGTCACTTCGTATCTTATTGGTCATGTGTTGGGCTTTTGCTATTGCATGCCATGTCATGGTGTGGTAGACAAGGGTGATGTGGGTTGGGAGGGTTTGGGTGACATACCAAGGATTGTCATGGCCAGTTTTGCGGGGGGGGGGATGATACATACCTTGCATGTGTTCCTTTTGATCACACAGGAATGTTTAGGTTTAAGTAGCTAGGGATGCACACAATGCAGCATTTCCATGGCAACATTCTCAGGGTGATAAGGTTGTGACAGTTGACTGTCTCTTTGTCATCATCGATTGTCACCTGGTATGTGCCAGGCCTGTGTGCACTCCGCAGGGGTGGGAGTTTAGGTGAAAAATGTGAGCACAAGCTGGGTCCGGGCTGCCTCGTCACGTGCCCTATCCCCTCCCATGGGCAGTGCCTGTGCCTGTAGTTGGGGATGTGGGGGCACCACCATGTCCACCGGTACACCGTGCCGTGTTGCAACATTGTGCAGGACACATGCTGCCACAATGACCCTGCACACTACTGGGGGGTGCATATAGTAGCTGGCCGCCAGAGCGGTCAAAGGAGCGGAAGCGTGACTTCAGCACTCCGAATGTGCGCTCCACTATGCTCCTGGTTGCAATATGGGTAGCATTATATAGTACCTGCGGTGGTGTGGTGAGGTTCCGGATTGCCGTCATCATGTGGTTGCTCATAGGGTAGGCATTGTCCCCTGGGGAGGTGATAATGGTTGTTATTATTTGGGTTTGTGTATTTGTCTGTGTGTGACATGCATGCATGTGCACAGGCATTTGTACTCACCTAGGAGCCATGTGTCGATTCTGTATATGAAACTGTCATGGGTAGAGCCGGGGTAGTTTGCATAGACAGAGGTGATGATTCCCTTTGCATCACATACAACCTGCACGTTGATGGAATGCCAGTGCTTGCGGTTTCGATAGATGTGCTCAGTGGCCCTAGGTGGACGTAGGGCCACATGGGTGCAATCTATGGCACCAAGCACTTTGGGGAAGTGTGCCACCCTGTCAAAGTCCTGGACCACGACCTGCCTTTCTGCGGGTGTTCTGGGCATGTATATGTGCCTCCGGACTGAGGGGCGCCCAGTCTTGATTGCCAACACCTGGTGTAGGCAGCGAGACTGCGTGGCCTGCAAGACCCCCCCACTATAGTAGTTGTCCGCTGAAATGACCCAGTGGCCAAAAAATGCAGGACATTGAGCACCTTCTCCAAGGAGCTCAATGCTTGGGAGCACAGGATGGGGGATGTAAGGTCATCTTCCCACTCCCTGACAAGGTCTAGGATGATACGAGGTGGAAACCTATACCTGCCATAGACCTGGTCGTCAGGCATCCCCAAAAAGGCAAGTCCGGGGGAAAAAAAAAAAATGCGGGCCCTGGCAATTCTCCTCCTCCTGCGGTGTCCCAGTGCTGCGACAAATGGGGCATTCATTGTAGCTGTATATACGCGTTTGTTGTTTGCGTGCACTTTTATAATGTGCGCGGGGACGCTTCCGCCTGCCTTCGTGTGGCGGACGTGGTGATGCCTGTGCGTGTCTTTTAGCGTGCCTGTGCTTCCCGTATTCGATTCCATGAATACGTGTTTGTGTGCGTGTGGGCGTTCTGTGCATTTCCCTGCAGTACTTTCCCAGTTACGCCTTTTCACACGTTGTTCCCCATTCCGCGTGTTACGCCCCGTGTCCCGCCCCCTTTTAGGTGTGTGAGCCGACGTTGTGCGCTTTCCCTGTGCGCGTCGCGCACAGCGTTCAGGATGTTGCAATGACGTGTGCGCCCTTGTGTGTCACGCACGGATTTGGCGCACATCCAGCGGGAAACACGCGCAGGCCCTTCCATGAATCGCACGAAAGCGCGTGCGCTTGCTTTTTCACACTTGCGCCAGCTTGCGGCAAGATTTTCGGCGCACATTTGTTCCATGAATCAGCCCCTCAGCGTTTCTCAAAAAACACTTTTCAGCAAACAAATGTGTTTGAGTGTCCATCTGCTAGCGAAGCTCAGCTTACGAATTCCAGGTCTTTATTGCCACATAGGGGGGGGCACTCCAAGTTATCACTCCTCAGCATCCCAGAACTCCGGCAGCCACTCTGGACTTTGGCACTTTTAAGAGTGGAGGAGATGAACAAGTTACTTACCCGTGGTAATGTTCTTTCGATTGGATGTTACTCCCACGCATGCCTCCTCTTTTTTATATCTCCATATCCAGCTTTAGCTGCTTCGGAAAGTTTTTACAACAGGGGGTGCTACGTGTCTATGCCTGTCGACTCGATGTCCCTCGAGGGCCTCGTCTCGATGTCCACCTCATCATTGGTATATAGTGCACGCCACGGCGGTTGGCTTCAGTTCCGTTTTTAAGTGAATTTCCAATTTACTCTTGGATGTACTTTACGTCAGACAGTTACTCACCCTGAAGGAGCGTACACTGCAATAACAAGGAAATTCTACTGTGGGGTAGGCTGGGAGGGGTGATGAGGAATAGGTGGGAGGAAATTCCAATCGTAAGAACGTTAACACGAGTAAGAAAATTGGTCTTCAGATGGATTGTGTCCTCTCACATATTCCTCATCTTTTGAGAGACTCCGAAAGCAGTGTTTGCATTTTTGAAGGCGGGAGTAAGAATTTAGGAGTTCCTTATTGGCTTGTGTGTACAGAATGGAACACCGCCCTCCCAAATCCCCTGCCCAGACCCAAGGTAGAGTCCAGACCATGTGGACGCCGCACAAATATCCTGAATTGGGAATCCCCTGTGCAAGGCAGAGGACGTAGCCATGCCCATGGTCGAATGAGCTCCGAGACCCTCAGGAGGATCTTTTCCTGCTAATCTGTAGCATTCAGAAATTCCTAAAACGATCCACCGGGATAAGGTTTGTTTTGTGCCCGCCATACCCAATTTATGGCCTGTGTAACCAACAAAACGTTGATCATCGTGTCTTAACTTAAGACATCCTGGATACGTAGAAGCTAAATGCAGAGGAACAGGAGCACTGACGGATGTAACAAGAAGACAATGTTTTTCCAATATGATGGTAGTTCGTCACCGTAAGTACGTGTAATAGAAGACTCAACTGCCAGCATACAGACGGTCCTCTCTGCTTTGTTTCCATGGACTTAACCTAGCTATGGCCCATTTATGCACACATCCTCGAGGACACGCCTTACGCAACCACCGGACAACTGAATTTCCAGCATCGGTTTGATATTTGTCCATAAGGGGCCGTAATTCCCGTTCTGCCCATTTCTGACGGAACATGACATGGTGCGTTTTTTTCGAGACAGAAATGCAGTGGACATGCCACCTTTATGACTCCAGACGTTCAACAAGTGTTTGAGCACTGGTAGCCACTGTATGAGTTAAGATTACGCGACACAAATCAAATAAGAAAGAGTTCCATCCATTTGAGGACTGTTGTGAAATACGCAGGATCGAGGGACGTGAGGCCATCAAGACCGAAATTTGGCTTGCTCCCTGAAAAATCCACTTACAAAGAAGTGATACTGAGTCTCCTTGCTGCTGTGCACCAAACAAATCTCGGACCATTTACAGGACCCTAAAGTTTGGATTCCACACTCGCCTGAACTTTCACAATATTGATGCATAGGAATGTTGCTTTGCCTCAAGATGTTGTGTTCAAAATTGCTAATATTGTATAACATCAGAGGAATGTACCTCGATAAAAAAACAATCTTTGGTTATAGTAAATTCAGTAGACGCAAACTACCCCTGATGAATTTCTGTTTACACTGTTCACACACATAATCAGAAAGAAACATGTTGGGAATGCATGAGAAAATTAGTATGTTTGAATTGAGATTGGAATGAATGTAGTGCATGAAGAAGTTTATTTTTGTGGTATTTGCACAACACTACTTTAGAGAAATCTTACATTTGGATTACTCTTGTTTCACACACAACTATTTATTTCTTGGTGTTTCAGTCTGCTGGTTTACCTTAAAATCCTGACAGGTGCTATTTTCTTGCACTTGCACTTTTTTCCAGAGATTTGGTTGTTTAATTTTTAAATATTTCTTGACATTGAAAACAAATTTTTAGTATTACTACATGAAAATTAATAAATGACATTTTTTGTAAATTAGTTTGGAGCCTGATTTGCATAATTTGATTGGTGCTCTAGGTATTGAGACTCATTCTGGAAATAGTACAGATAACCCTCTTAGCACTGTTGTGTTTACTGCTCAAGGCTTCGCCTAAAACTTTTGAGGATGTGCTAGGAATAGGGCTAATAATCCTCTTACCTCCCCTACAGTGTTTTTAGTGAAGCTAAATGCATGCCTTCGGTCAAGCCTTTGTAATCTCTCAACTTCCTTTGAAGGATGAGGTGGAGGATAAAACGACAGAAGTATGATTTTTTGAGTAAAAGGAAATGCAGACACAATTTTTGGTAAAAACGTAGGTTTAACCTATCCTTAAAGAGGACTTTGTAAGGAGGCTTGGAAGACAAGGCTTGAAGTTCACTCACCCCGAGGCTGATGTTAGAGCAACCAAAAGGACGGTCTTCAGTGTTAGCCATCTTCAAGGGTAGGAATGAATAGGCTCGAATGGAGCACACATGAGGAATTTCAAAACTAAGTTGAGATCCTCAACCGGGACTTGAAATTGGAACGGAGGGAATATAATTGTCAATCCCTTCAGAAATGGTATCACTAGTGGTATCTTTAAGAAAGATACCGCTTCAGAGGAGCGCTTAAATATAGTTAGCGCTGCTAGATTCCCTTTAATGGTGCCAACCTGGAGCCCCAGATTAGCCAGTGAAACAAGAAAGATAAATCCATTGGTGTGCTGCATGTTAAAGGGTCCACATTCTTATCCCTGCACCAGCTGCAGAACTTCTTCCAACAGCAGCGGTATAAGGATTTTGTTGCTGGCCTTCTGGCCGTTAGCAAAATCTCCATTACGTCATCCGGAAGGTCCAAATCCTTATATCTCAACCTCTCAGAAACCATGCGTGAAGGTTGACTGTCTTGAACTCTGAATGGAGAACCAGACGCTCCTCTCGCGAGAGAATGTCCTCTTTGTGGAAGATATATTGGAGAGCAAATAGGCATGTCCAGAAGGTCCAGGTACCACGTCCTCCTGACCCGATCCGGAGAAATCAGGATCATGGCCTTCCCGAACATTCTCAACCACCTGATTACTTGAGGAATGACGGGGACTGGAGGAAATGCGTACAGGAGTGGAAACTCCAAGTTCACTACGAACGCGTCCCCTGGAGCTCCTCTCGGAGGAAATTCCCTAGAGCAGTACAGCTCGCACTTCCGATTGACACTGGTTGTGAACAGTTCCACTTGAGAGGTTCCCCAATGGGTGAAGAACTCTTGAAGGACTTCCTGAGCTAGCTCCCACTCGTGGGAGCCTGTGCTCTGTCTGCTCAGAGCGTCCGCTGCCGTGTTCTCCTATCCGGTTAGGTGAATTGCCGATTGGGAGATGCCTTCTTGAATTGCCCAGAACCAGAGCTGCATTGCCTATCTGCACAGTGGTAGTGACGCTACACCTCCTCTCTTGTTGAGGTAGTACATGGCCACTGTGTTGTCTGCCATTATCAGGACAGAGGGCAGAAAGGCCTTCAGTGCTAGTCTGACTGACCTCAGCTCTAAAAGGTTTATGTGTAGTTTGGACTCAGAAGGAGACCAACAACCGCTGATTGTCAAATCGTTGGCATGTGCTCCCCACCCTGTGAGTGAGGCATCCATAACTACTGTTATCTCCGGCCATGCTTGCCAAAAGGGTTCTTCTCCCTTCAGAATGTTTTCCTCGCAGGTCCACCACAGAAGTCACTCTGCTCGGAACCTGAAGAAGGTCGGACATCCTGTCTGAGAATTGGGACCATTGGGTCCCGAGAGCCCATTGGCGAGATCTCATTCTCAGGCAAGCCACTGGCACCAGGAAAATGCAAGATGCCATGAGGCAGAGCAACCTCAACGAAAGCCGGAAGATGCTGGGCGCTCTGGAATTTGGTGACCATCTGCAGAATGTCTTGAGCCCTCACCTCGGGTGTCTCGGCTTTTCCCAAGGATGCATCCAGGACTGCCCCAATGAATTGGAGCTTTTCAGATGGTATCATGTGGGACTTCTCGAAGTTGAGGGAGTGACAGGTGGAGCGGAGATGTTCCGGGGCCAATTGTCCAAGTAGGGGTAGACATGAACCCCCTCTCTCCTGACACTCGCTGCCACCAACACCATCAACTTGGTGAAAACTCTTGCAAATGGCAGAACTCGAAACGGATAATTAGAACCGCCAACGACGAACCTCAGATACCTCCTTTGCTTGTGATAGATTGGCACATAAAAGTAAGCATCCTGAAGGTCAAATTATCCCCTCCAGTCCTAAAGTTGGAGGGCCTGAAGGATCTGAGAAAGGGTAACCATCTTGAACTTGTCCTTCCAGAGGAACTTGTTCAAGTCTCTTAAATCCAAGATGGATATCAATCCTGTGTCCTTCTTGGGGATTAGAAAGTAAGGGGAGTAGCAACCATTGTGCTTCTCAGCTGCAGGTGCTGGTTCTATAGCACCTTCCTCTAGCACGGTCAAAATGTACTGCACAAGAAGCAGATCTGATCCTGTGGATGATCATGAGGCCTTTTTAGAAAGGGAAGGAAGAAACCCTGGGCTACCATTTCCAATGCCCATGCATCTGAAGTAATGGCCAGTCATTCTTGCAAATGCTGCAAATCTTCCTCCCACCAGGGTTTTGTGGACTAAGGCCTCAGAGAGGTTTTGAGGTGGTCTTAGCACCTCTTCCCCGTCCACCACGAGGGAATATACTCTGACCTCTTTGATTCAGCAGTCGTCTCCCTCTTCCAACTGATGAGTAATAGCGAAAGGACCTGCCCCTCCAAGCTGTTCCAGTGGGGTGAATTTGTGGCTGTCTGACTGCATCACAAAGGGATTTGGCTGCCGCTTGCCGGTCTGCAGATTCTCCAGGCTCTCGTCAGCTTTGCTGCCAAATAAATGTGCGCCGTCAAAGGGCATGTTACGAAGTTGCAATTGCACATCTGGAGCAAAACCAGACTTCATAACCATGCAAATCTGCGCAGTAAAGTGCTGGCCGCCATAGCTCTGCTGATACTGTCAGCCGAGTCGAGACCAGTCTGAAGGGATTTGCACATTGCATCCTTCCTATCCTTAACAATATTTAGAAATCTGTCTCTTTCTTCCCCTTCTGAGATATGTTCAGCTGCCATTGATATACATTCCCATAGGGTAAATGTGAATTTAGCCAGTGCACACGTGGTATTTGCCGATTTAAGGACCATACTTCCAAAAGAGAAGACCTTTTTTGCCATTGCATCATAGCATTTTTCATCCCGGTCAGGGGGAGGGGAATTGTTGGGTATGCAGTCTGTTTAGATGTGGATGAAATAAATGGATATTTTATTTGTATCGCGCTCATACACAAGTGTTTCATGTAGCGGCCTGTACCACCAGACTAGTTGGACGTATACAAGGGATCACTGCTTGAAGCCCTGTATTTGCTTGTTCATTTTTTATCTAATGCTGGAATTAATTCCAGCATCTCCCAGTTGGCATTGACCTACCTTGGTAAGCTACATGAAAGGCAAGAACAGGGTCCTCCTGGGGTCCCTTATCTAAAACATCTGTAAGATCACTGTGCTCAAAATGTGGTGTAGGTCTTCTCCATCCCAGATATTCAATGACTCTAAACATTAGTTGTCTGTATGATCCATCAGTATGGTCAGAGATCTGGTCTTCCAAATTCAATTTCAGGAGAAGTATCCATCCCACTTGCAGTTTGCAGAGTCTCAGGCAGATATTTTATCCTCGTCTCTGGAACACCTTGTGTCCCATATTGCAACCCAAAAGGATGTGATTCATCAGAAGAGAGTTTATGTTCCTCATAAATTGAAGAAAGTGACTTAAAAGTCTTTCCTTGGTATTGGGGGAAAAGAATCTCTAGATTTTTCAAACTCCTTCAAGGATTTTGTCATGTGCGTTGATAATGGCGTCAAAGTCTTCGACGTCGTCGATGTAGCAGGCTTCGACAACTGAGGGGTCGAACACTTCTTTCGACAATGATGTTGACTCTTTTGGCGTTGGAGATTTTCTTTCAAAGGAGTTTTTTCTTGACGGAACCTCCAAAGGTTCTCGAGGAGTTTTCTCCTAGACACCTGGGCCAGAGGGCGCACAGCTTTTGTCTTTTGCCTTCTCTTTTGTTGTGATTCTCGACATGGGCATGACTCTTCTTCAAGGGGGTTGAGGCCGCATTCTCAAAGACATGAAGCATCTTCAATCTGAATCCCTCCCATTCAGGCAATGAGGCCGATGTGGTCGGGCAAGCAACCCTTTCAGGGTAGGAACTAGATGAAGACAGCAATCTGTGACGCCTTTTCTTTGTACGCCGTGAATACTATGACGAGCGGCGAGACCCACTTATAGATCGATATCTTTTAGCTTTCTTCCAACGAGGAGTCTCACCCCTCGCCTTGTCGGAGGATTGCTGGAATTTATGTGACCTACCTGCAGCTAATTTCCTTCTATGCTCTTTCAGGGCTTTCACTGTCATCGATAAGCAGGAGCCACACTCCAATGTCTTATGATCGGATCCCAGGCACCACAGATACACCTGATGGGGGTCCAAAAGGGACATATCTGCCCTGCATTCGTGTCATTTTTTAAACCCCAATTTTGGAGTAGATTATGGAGACGAAGACGCAATTATTTTTCACAAAATTCTATAGGTTTCGCGAAGGAACCGAAGCATGCTGTTCTTCCAAAGCGATAGCCTCCCCACACAGGTGTTGCTCGCATGACAGCCTGAACCGCCCTAAACTCCGACGATCCTTCTTTCCGCACAGTCGCTACAGCCCCCTCCAACGCAACCTTTGCTATCTTCTTTTGAACCAGTTTCGCTTCCTCCACTTGCGCTCAATGCACGGGTTCCTTCTCCTTTTCCTTTTCTTTCAACCGTTTACAGTGATGTATAATAGACTGAATTTCAGCCCAGACCTTTGCCTTGATCCCCACTATCTTGTCAAGCGCATTCTGTACTTCCTTTGGAAGTCCCCTTTTCACTACGAAATAAAAGAATGGAATTGCTCGATCCCAGGAACCTCTCGTTTATGCCCTCCACATCTCTTGTATATGAAATATATATCAATCAGAATCATTATCTTGCATCGACTGGAGGTCTGATGAATCCGGATATGTGAGCAGTAACGCCACCCACACTTGGAGCCTAATGTCATTGAAATGCACCCCATCGTGACTATCGTCACTGTAAGGAATTCAAGGTGGCAACAGTAAAGACAAACACATGATGTTCAAGGGTGTATATTAAACTGTTATAAATGGGTGAGAAAAATGCCTGATCTAAACCTAAATCTCAGATGGGGCAAGCTATGACCATCAAATTATAATAAAGCAGTCCTAGTGGCGTTTTGTCAAATAAAAAGGGCCTATACTAAAAGAAAACTATTGCCAAACCTTGCCGCTTGTTAGACAGAAACCTGTGCAGTTCCCTCTGGGACCACTGCAAAAGATTTAAGACTACAGGTATTTGGCAGTAAACCCACTAGGTAGCAGTCTGTACCACACAGATTCACTTGGTAGCTGTGGCTGAGCAGTCAGACTTCCCTCAAGAAGAGTTAGGCAGTATACAGAGTATTCACAATAGGTCAAGAGATCACAATAGAACAAGTAAACGCTGGCCAGGGCTTGGTGTAAAAGAGATATAATTATTTATTTAAAACCACATCTAGAAAAACACGCAGGCACTAATAGTAAGCAATTCAAAAACACAGTCACAAAAGATATACACTACCTTAAAAGAATAGACAAGTCTTAAGTAAAGCCCCACTTATTTTCAGACAGCGGTGAGCGCTTAACGTAGATGGCACTCTAATAATTCGGTTTGAAAGGGAGAGAAAAGCAGAGAATGAGTTGAAACAGATCCCAACACTTTTACCAGAACATAACAAGAGAGGAAGGCAAAGTAAAACCGTGAAGTTAGAGTTCAATAGGACGGATCCACTTTAAGAGGATCAAACGAAATGTGTCCAAGGTCACACGGTTGCAGTGCACAAAAGTCTTGTTACGGTTCAAGAAGGAGTTGGACCAAAGAAAGGGACCAGTTAGAGGGTCAAGGCGGCCAGCCCAGTCCAGAAGGTTAAGGGGTTATTATTACCTTGTAGCAATCTTTAGAAAGGGAGGCCTGGCGGACGCGGTACCTTAAAGTGGTGAGAACACTCCAGCGGGGGCAGTTGTTCCTGGCAACGGATGCAAGTCGGTGCTTCGTCCGGGGGAAGAGAGGATCTCGTCGTGGAGGAAGACAGGAGTCCGTTGCACTGCCAGGGAAGAAACCAGCCGCAGAGTTTCTCAGGTACAAGGAGCGGTCCGTTGATTCGCGGTTCAGTGGCGAGTGGCTATTCGGCCGCCAGGGTGCTTGGCACGGGCAGTTCGACCACAAACCGGTCTGGGGTGCAAGAAGGAAGGTAAAACTGGTTGTGCCCACCAGTCAGGGGAAGAAGCCTCTCCAGCCGGGAGATCTTCTCTCTCGTCGGGAAGTGGTGAGTCGGTTCCGCAGGGCTCCACCAGTGGTGTCGTCGTGGTAGGTTGGCTCAGCTTCTCCCTCATCGGATTCTCAGGTCCTGTGGTGACTTCTGAAGTTCCAGTCCCCAAAGCCCTGCTTTTATGCAGCATACCCCCATTCACTCAGCCTAGCTGTCAATCAAACATGCTAAGTGGCGAGCCGGCCGGCTCACCACTTGGGCCAATCACACAAGAGTGCGACTTGAGTTACCAAGGGAACTCGGTCCAGGGTGCCTAAACCCCCTCCCACATCCCCTGTGGTACCCAGACAGAGTGGCACCACTTTTGGAGGCTTCTGTGGAGAGGCCCGCCAAAAAGTGGATCAAAGGGCTCGACTTGGGTTGGAGTCAGAGCAGAGAACACAAACGCCATTTTAGAATTGAGTCCTGGCAAAAAATACCAACCGGCGAATTAATATTAATTAAATAAACCGGCGGTATGTTCGAGGCTATGAGAATTAAATAATTAAAGTTGGTAGCCTCGAACAATGGGAAAAACCCATAGGAAAATATTTGCGGTCGAATATAAAAAGTAGTTTCCACTGCCACCAGCCAAAACTCGATCAGGGGGGACGGAGACGTGCCCCCTCGACTAACAGACCCCGAGGCAATCGAATTGCCCCGACCAGTACGTCCACAATATGATGGTTTGTACTGGTTTCTGTTAATAATGTGGGACTAGTAAAGCCAATGGTGACTTTACATGCCCTGGGAGACAGTAGTCAGTCCCAGGGTATGGAGTCTATGGTGGGGTGTCACTATGACACCCCTGTGTTACTGCACGGAGGGTGCTGTGTAACACACATAGTAAAAACACATGAGACCCTATGGAGTAAAGGACCCCATAGCCCATAACACACATTACCAGTCAAAGGAATACCATAAATCATGTCCAAGAGTGGGAGAAAAAGAGTCTCATTCTTGGCAGGAGGAAAAAAAACTCCAGAAATCCAGCAAAGCTGCTGGGGGACTCACTAGGTTAGGAAATTCAGCCTAAAGAGAGAATTCTCCCTAACACAGCTCAGTTACAAAATATTGTGGAATAATGTTCACCAGAAAAGAAAGAAATGTTCACAAATCAATAAGTCAGGATGGTAAAATTGAGGCTCCATTCCCCACATTTTTAGCATGGGACTAGGCGAGACTCTCGAGCACAGCACACTCCTGGGCCTCTTCAGCATGAGCTCACAGTTTGTTTCCGAATTATCAGGGCCTTCTTGGGTCAAGTTTCTTTTACACCAAGTCTCTTGCATCAGAGGGCTTGATGCACTATAAACAACAAACAAAAAGTTCCTTTCAGTAATCTTCCTGTCAGGTGGTTTCCCTTCACCCAAGGATCCCCTTCAACCGGGCTCCGGTCCCTTTTGCAACGTGGGCCTCCCTCAATCGGGTTCATTACAGCCTTTCGTTCAAGACATCAGCACTTATAACATCCAAGAAACAACTGGTCATTATGGACAACCCTCAGCCGGGTTCAGAATTGTCGACACAATGTTTACAGGGTGTTACGTTTTGCTCTCCTTGGCGGGCATCCCTCAGCAGAGTTCACATTTGCCAGTTTCACAGTTCACTTTTCTTAATACCTTGCAGGATTCACTTCCCTTAGCTTTTTCTAGCCCCCAGTCAGGCTTTGCACATTTATTGTTCATATGGTGTTTTCCCTCAGCCGGGCGCACTCGCCTTTTTCACAATGTCAGAACTTGTGAAATGGGTTAAGGACTTTCGATTGTACAAGGGATTATGCCTCTACCCTTGTGTGACCACCCTAACTCTGTATGCCCGTTTTTCGTACAGACTCTTGTTACTATTTTATTCACAAGAAAAGAGGACCAGCCAGAGACTTTCAAATGGACGCACACGTGACGCCGGACCATTCTGCAGCTGGTCTTTCCCTGGGTTCTAAAATGTAATTAGTACATACGTTCTTTGTTCATAATAAGTTGCCATTTGCAAGCTTCGCTCAACACTGTCCAGTTTTGCTATCGGTTCTCCCTCCGACTCTATGTCGTTTCTTGTCTCTGGAGTCAAGGACAGTAGGACGGTAGCAAGCGCGCCTCCCCACCTCGGTTATCAGTGCGAGAGGGTCGTGTACACCATGGGCATCTGTTACACAACCAGTCAGTCAGCTGTAGTTAACTGTCTTACGATTCCTTTCATAGGGGCTTAGCGGGTTGGGGTCGTGAAAGGCAAAGGCACTTCCCTCCATGTTGTCCTTTCCGGTCTCACCGCCTTTCTTCTCAGTTTGAACAGCTGTCCTGCAATAGCTGCCTCCTTGTGCATTTGTACTTGCTCAAAGTGTGCTCTCGTGTTCTGCCTTTTATCCCTGTGGGGAAGGGAAAGGGTCGTCAGGTGCGTATAGCTATAGTTAATTGCCGGACTCTGCCTGACGCTTGTGTTGGGACACGTCAGGTAAACGGCTGTAGTGTTAGTCCGTTGTCTTTCATAGTGTAAGAAAGTGTTAGTGTCGGAAAAGGGGGTGGGGGTTGGCTTCCAAGTATCCTATGGGGTAGGATGGGGAAAAGGTATGATGAGGAAGGGAGTACCGCGTCTCAACCTTCTGTATCCCACTTCCACTTCCTGAAGACCCCCCCATCCAAATGATTCTCCCCCACTGGAACCAATAGCAATGGCAGGTTTATAGTGACATTTTCGAATGTCACATTTTTCGAAATGCCATTTTTTCGACACAAAAATGGCGGGGGAAAAAATGTCAAATGTTTTTTTTTTAATTTTCTTTTTTTAATGGGGGGCCCCCCCATCCACCATATTTTTTTTTACTAACGAAACAAACATAAAACATAAAATAAAAAATAATACATTCAGAATTTATTTTTTCAGCATTTTTGTTCCGAGATTCTGGCATGTTGAAAATGTGTTTTTGAAAATTTAACTGGATACCGCGATGGCCGTGTCCTGCCACCTGGATGACAGATCTCGGGGGACTAGCGGGTAAGAGACCTTCGGGTTTCTCACATCACCCAACTTCACACTCGGGTACCCAGCTTTAACCCATATGTCGTCAGCTTGACCTCCCAGTATCGACACAAATAGTCCATACTCTCCTCTAGCGGCATCCTTGCCTTCCTCTCCGTCTCTATGTGCATGTCCTTAATAGCTGTGCTGCCTATGCATGCATATCTTCTCTCCAATTTTAATTGTGCCAATTCACCTTCCACCTTCCTTAGTGCATCTACCAACTGTAAAGACTGGAGGGAGGGTCTGCACTTCTGCTCTCTATATGGTAGAAGAGAGGCACAGAGGACCCCAGCCAAGATTCTCTATTATTGGTAACGTAGTCGAGCAATCAAGACCTAGCTCCTCAGGAGGTGATGCAGGCTGGTTCTTAAGTACAGTGTAGTCCCCAAGCCCCCACAAAGGAATGTCCACACACACTATTAGTTAAAACAACGTCTTTATATAATTAAGTTCAAGGATGTGTACACAATCACAATAACTCACTTTGTGCTCAGTAAATCTAAAATGGCAAGTATATACAGTTCTAAGTGGTACCACAATTATTATTAGATTATTATTAGATTTCATAAAAGTACATCAACCGTACTCTGGTTAAATGTCACACAAATCACTTAATAAAGGTAACCAAGAATAGACATAGGCGGAAAGCAGTTGGTTAGAACAATTGGCAGAATACTGGCCTCTACCGTTAAACACAGCTGTGTGTGGAGATCCCCCCCACCTGGGCAACCTGTAAAATGAAGATATAACACAAGCCCAGTCCATATATTGTCCTATAAGTCTTATTTCCTTCTATAATGTTTCTACCACCCCAATGTACCTGGAATAGCAGAGTTCGACGTCGGATCCTTCTTGAACGGCTCCCTTTAAAGCGAGCCACGGATCGTCGAGATCCCTCGAAGAAAGTGAACTCGGCGCCTAGGCGGAAGCTTCGGTCCCAGTGGTGCTCGTCGACGACGTTGTAAAGATGTCCTACAAGGAAGAGGGGAGCGAGGCACCTCGATATCGATAGTTCAGGATCGCAAAGAGTGTGTGAAGAACTGTGGCCCAGCAAGGGCGTTGTCGTCCGGCATCTCTACGGTCTTCGGGTGGCGGGAAACCCACCGCCGGATGTTCCTCAGCGCGTCGATGGCCTGGCCTTCTCCGGCGGGATAAGGCGGGCGGCGGTGTGGACGAGCGTGTGCGTGAATCAAAAGTCTTAGGCAAAGGAGCGTGCAGCTCCGGTCATCGGTGGGACAGTGTCAATCAGTCCACTCTTCTGGGCAACACGGCTTTGATGGGCCTCCAGCGGTTACATCAGTCTTGCGAACCCTGGTTGACGACGGTGGACGTAATGTCCGGTGATTATCTTCATTCTCCTCGGCGGTCCCAGTCTCTGGTCGGCAGTCTTTCGAGGGTCTGACTTCCAGGGCACTTCAGCGAAGGTTAGCGATGCTCGATGGTCCCTTTTAGCAGCATGGGAAGAGGGTGCCTAACCAGGTCCTCTCTTGGATCAGTTGCGACGGCTTTCGGCGAAGGGAGACAGCAGTCAACCTTCTTCTTCAGGCTCGGCTTCGAGATTCAGCTTCAGTTTCAATGTTAGTTTCAACTCCAGCTTCTGAACAAATTCTAGCAGTGAGAGGTCCCCAGATATACTAGTGGATCTCCCATTCATTCTGCTGGGTCACACTCAGGCAACCAATCACTCAGAAGGGCATTCAGCAGTCAGCCAATCAGGCATACAGTGCATTTAGGCCATATTCCTCCCTCTCAGACGCTCACAACAAGGAACGTGTATTGGGAAAAGTACCCAGCCATTCGACACTACACACTGCATTCATACCAGTTTTGGGCAAGGCTGTCTCAGTTATTGTGTCAAACACCAGAACCCAGACATCCACAACAAGATGTGCATATTGGTCACACACTCCATTCACCCAGGTCCCACCCACAGGGTGTACCCACAACATAGTCACTGGGAAGGCTCCAGCCAGTCTGGCCTGGACTCCACAACACCACCATATACGGAACTTCCACCCAACAGGGTTGTACCCCCACTCATGGGTGCCATAAGGGTATCCCATGGGTCTGTACACCAAACCAAAAACAGGAACAGCTGCACTGCCAGCAGTCCCACATGGACTCCTGGGCAGAAAACAATAAAGAACACAAATGAAAAAGGACTACAGGCCAAGGACACAGAGGCCCTGTCCCACCAATGCATTTCCAGCATCACACCAACTCCTTCTGTGGTTTCGTTTCAGTTTCTTCTGGTGCTCTACCTCTCGCAGTGGCAGACGCTGCACGTTTAGGGAGATTATGATATTGGGCAAGCATGAGTGGCGGAGGCGCTGTGGTGGTCAACAGAACATATGTGGGGTATGTATATCCTGACGCAGCACGTGTAGAGTAACATCCAATGGGGGACCTGCAGTGGCACTCAATACAATAGCTGTAGTAGTTATCGGGCGCAAGGGGTGACCAACTCGCCGATCATCTTAAAGGATTCTGTAGACACATCTTCCACATCCTCCACCATTTTCCATATTTCTAATGCCTCCTTTCTATTTTCTTCCTTTTATATTTGGCTGCCAGAAAGGTGTACATATGACTTAATATTTCTGTTATTTGTCCCCTGTTCTGGCCATGGCTTAAACATCCCTCCTTATGTTTCAGCTAACCATTCCTTATGATACTTGAGGTCGTCAACATGAACTCGGCAGATAACTTCGAGATCAGGCTGGTCCTTGCAACAACAACAAAAAAGCTGTTTTCATCCCAGACATGCAGGCGCCCCCATCAAGCCTCCCCACTTTATTGGCATCACCCTATGTTCTCGCTGGTACAAATCACAGACCTTGTTCTCTGCTCCCCCTGTGTTGGTTACCCCTCCCAAGAGGTAAGCCTGGTGTTCCACTAATACATCCACTTTGTGAATGATTGAATAGTCCATGTTTTCGCAACCCAAGACCTCTGCCCCGTGAGCGTGGCATTCGTACTGGGCCGCAGCCCTTCTCCCATTCCTACCTCATTTTTCAAAGGTCTGACTTGCTACATTTATATGTAGGTGTACATGCGCGCTCCTTGCCACGCCTGGGAATTAGAATGTGATCATCACATCCATATCCTCCTAAATAAAAGGAAACAAAAATTCAACTATGGAACACATATAGGATTTCAAACACAGGAGCACAATCTAGGAATATTTGCTCAGGGAGCAGGTCTCAGTTCCCAACCGCAAGTAAGTTAGAACACATTGTATCATAGTTTCACTGACACAACCAGGTGGAGTAAACACAGCGAACTAGGCAAAGTTGTTTGACCAGGCAACCAGAGGGTGTCTTTTAAGAATTCCTTGATGAGAGGCATAAGGTTTCTCAGAAGCACAAAAGAGTTATGTACCTAATAAGGTCTCAGATAAGAAGGTTAGAAAAATAAAAAGGTACTGGAGGCTCACCCTAGAGCTAAGGTTTAGGACATGGATTAGGCTTCAATCTAGACCAAATTCACTAGCAGATCATATCAGGTTCTGGCAAATGTAGTCCTCCCTCACTGAGCAGCCAGTAGCCATGACCATACACAGCGACATCCATATACTGCCCTCTCATAAGTTATGTCATGTGGTGGTTACCACAGAACATAGAACACACTTGATAAGTTAAAGACCATTATTTGTTCTATGAATGTTTACTGACAGGCTTTGTTCAGCATCAATCTCCTTTTGGTCTGCATGAGTTGTGTCTGTGATGCTACCGAAACTTAAGAAGATGACACCTGTTATTAAATATAGTTAAATTAACAAAATCAGAAAAAGGCGTGCATATAGTCAGTGCACTCGCATTCAATACTTTTAATCAGGAAAAAAAAATTGTGATAAATATACCAAACTTAAAAATAGTTTTTTGATGTAAAACATCTTACTTGCCCATAGTAAATGATTGTTCCTATATTCCTGAGCATCATGTGTTGGTCCATGGATTACATTGTCAAATTGATAATTTTGCATTTAATGAACATCAAATCCTTATTTACATTCAACAGTCACTATAATAAGTAAAGATTTCTCCTTACTCTAGTTCACACGTGTCCATGGTGTTCACATCCATGGCAAAATTCTTCCATTCACTTATTGGGCCTCATTCCGAGTATGGAGGTAGCCATGCTGCGGCATGGCTACCCCCATACCAGGTACCGGGTCTGGGTTCCTTGAATGGCGAAATACCGGGCCATTGCGAACTTGGATGGCCCAGTATTTCCCCATTCAAGTAACGCAGACCTGGTACATCCCCATTCCCATTGAGCCCAATAGGGCTCAATGGGAATGGGGAGGATGCTAACAACGGGTCTGTTAATGACGGGCCTGTTAGAATCCTGGTCTGCTCGCGGGACCCGCTAAGGACACCTGTCCTTAGCGGGTCCCGCGAGCAGACCTCGTAATGAGGCGGTAGGGGGTTAACGGCGCCGGCAGCTCTGCCGGCGCCGTTAACCCCCTACCGCCTAGGTCGTAATGAAGCCCACTGTCTCAAGGTGGTTTCCAGTGCCCCAACACATTTCTTCACATTGCCTTGGTTGATGATCCCAACGATGCACAATGCTCTGGGTCTCTGGATCCTTGTGATGTTCTCCTACACACCCTTGGGGGGAGGTGGGCAAGACCTTGTAGCATTCCATTTTTGCTATAGGTGGTCTCTGCAGATTCCTAACAAAAGCAAGCCCTTGCACTCCCCACCTCCCACTCCACTTGTCTGATGGGTTTCTCCTGAGTAGGATTTTCCTACCTAGGTCATGGCTAGGCTGCAGTAATTACCAAAAGGCAGGCCCCCTCGGTTAGAACCCTCTATAGATCTACTCATGTTCTTAAGGTCAAGGCTTCTATTTAGCTTCCAGTGGCTTTGCAACAACCAAACAGTGTTTCTACTCTGCATTCAATGTTCTGTGGCTCCTACCAACTTCTGAGTCCAGGAATACATTAGAGATCTTGTTTTGATCCCTCCTGCAAACAACAGCTCCTTCCACAGTGTGGCCTAAAGGGCGTAGCCACCTCTGTTTCCCATCTCTCTCCCAATGTGGCCCAATTGGCTTGGCCACTTCTTGGTTCTTTCCTTCTGCACTTCTTGCTGCTTTCAATGCTCCACTGCTAATTCCCAGGGTTCTATGTGATGTTACCAAATTTGTTTTCACCAAACACTTTTACCGAGCTGATTTTACCGATTTTCTTTTCTCTATTTTTTTATTTTATTTTGGCCCCCGCCCAATTCCCCTGTTGTTTCTTGTTTCTAACACCACTCCAACCACATCTCTATCCTTTTTACACCCCTACCCGCATCTATTTTTTTTAAAAAATATCAACAACAAATAAAAAAATAAAAATCAGTTAAAAAGTGTTAGGTAAAAAAGTGTTAGATAAAAGAAATTTGGTAATATCACTGCATACTAATTCCAAGAAATGATGTCCTATCCCTTAGAGTAGTAAGGCTTGGACATTAATTATTCTAATGAGGATCCTGTCCGATGGGTATGTTTATGCAATACTTTTGGGTTTATGTGACTGGTAAATCCTCAATAGTTCCAAGTCCTCAGCACAACCATGCTGCTGTGTTGCAATATAGTTCAGGTGTTGGGCATCAATTTGGTCACTGGAAAAAGTTTTGCAGCTCCTTGGGCTAAAGTATCCCATGCACCATCTTGGGGTCAGGCATAGCGGAAATGACAGCCAGGCTGTCGTCCAGTCCAGCCGATGGCACTGGTTGTAAGCGTGCGATTTCCACATTGTGAGAGTATGCTCTCTCGCTGTCCCTTTGCCTGCAGCTGCCCGGTTATTGACAGGCTCTACTCTGATATCCACTTTCCACTCTGCACACTTGACGTGCAGTCACTGGAGATTCCTTATCCATCAATGAAAAAGTGAGTGCAGCCCAGAGAGAACGGCACAATCCTTTCTTATAGGGCAGAGACTGCAATCCCTTTCTGAAGCTGATTTTCTAAAGTCTCCCCTCTCTCCACTATTTCCCACATACTGTAATAACATGGAGCACTGGTATTCATTCCTCGTTAAGCTCATGCTCTAGCAGTGATTACTACAGATTGGCTAATTAAGTGGTGACTGTCTGCTGGGGTCCTAAGAACAGACTGGCGGAGCTCTGGAAATCCTCCATTTATGACCTCTACGGTGTCACATCCCTTAGTTTATGGCTTGCACTGGCTCCCAGGGATCCCCAGTTCCCATCTATAGCCCGTAAGGAGTAGCTTACTTCCAGCTAGCTTTCAAACACAGCTGTTGGTTTTACAGACAAATTCCCAGGAGGGAGGCAACTGCACTGCAGTAGGATGTACCCCACTATAATCATTGACAACAGTGTAGCTGCTAAGGAAATATTAATATCTCCAACGATTTAAATGAAAACCCCAACATACCTGTCAATGACATGGTATTTTGGCAGCTTTTGGAGTGAGCGAGGTATTTTTGGCCTCACTCATCTGCTCAACTCATATGTTTCAGGGGCACTGGTCAGTCCCTATGGCTGCCGGTGCAGAGATAGTCCCCCCCTCCATTTACTTTCCTGTATTTTTACATTGTAACACAAGCCACCATCAGGGGAGAATTAGAGGGACACTGTGTACCCTTTTCTTTTCACCTAGCAACATTTTTGGCACTTCTATTATGTGCACAAGACAGACTGGTGTCAGTGAATCGTACTTTACACCTTTTTCAGGTGCACCGTGCACTATTCTTTTTCTGCGATAATGCCATTGTACGTATCAAGACACTCAAAATGACTGCTCCTCGTGCAACAATACCTGTCCTTTGTGTCATCTTGCTTCACGGCCATGACTGTCCTTTTGATGCAGGAAACTCACAAGTAAAATAATACCCTTTTGCGGAATCCAGCCTTTGATTCCCGGTGAGCGCTTTGCGTGCCTCAAATTGGTTGGAAAGTTGGAACTAGGAGAGGAACTGTCTGGTCCCAATCCACATTCTGACAGAGGAGGGCAGGTTTGCAGAAACACTGGGAAAGTAAAGTTCTGGTGCAGCCTCAAAACCCAGTGATTCATGGCGGTTGGGTGCAGGGGAGTTTCATGTTTGGCCTGTGGATGTGTGCCCTGTGTGCAAGGGGCTTGGGGCTTCTGGGACACGGCAGAGAAGACCTCTGGGAAAAATGAGCAGGGATTCAGCCTCCTGCCCCGAATGCTTCACAAATGTCTTGCAAGGCCCCCTCCGTTGACCGGACAAGCAAATGTCCCAGGAGGACACGGAACGCAGCACAGGTGCATGTTCTGATGTTTCTCTCAGTTTACCAATCAACATACTGAGGAATTACAAGGTTACTCACCGTAGTGACCACCTTACTCCTAGTCCATAGTCCCCTTTCCTCCATACTTGTGGGACATCTCTCTATGGGACGGGACCGGAGCACTTTGTAAAAAGCATCCACATTTTTTTTTCAAAAATGTGTCCCTCCTCTCTTTCCTGCGTGGGTCCCGGCACGCGCCCGTAACCCCGCCCACCTTGGCTCCGCCCCGAGCATCGCCCATCAGTCCTTTTCTATCGCCAGGTCAAAGACTCATTAGCAATAACAGAGGAACCTTATTAGAGGGGACGGCGGGTGGGCGTATGGAGGAAAGGGGACTATGGACTAGGAGTAGGTGGTCACTACGGTGAGTAACCTGGTAATACTCCTATGTCCCGTCCCCTTTCCTCCATACTTGTGGGAGATTCCCAAGCACTCCTTACAGGAACTACGGGTGGATGGAAATACCCCTTACTGAAACAGGTCCTTCAGCACAGCCTGAACAAACTGAGCGTCAGCTCTTGAGCTCATGTCGAGGCAGTAATGCTTACAGAAAGCAGATGGGGAGGCCCAAGTAGCTGCCCTAGCGATGGACTCTCAGGGGACATATTTCTGAAAAGCAACCGCGGCTGCCTTGCCCCGCAACACGTGTGCATGGATACCCTTAGGAGGTTTCAGCCCTTAGACGGTGAAAGACTCTGTGATGCAGGCGGAAATCCACCTAGAAATAGTTGCCTTAGACGTCGGCTTGCCCTGAGGGTTACAGAAGGTCACAAAAAGTTGAGAAGAATTTGCTCGGAAGTCCTGTCCAGGTAGAACTTAAGAGCTCTTCGGACATCAAGACAGTGTGGAACCCTTTCAGCCTCTGAGGCAGGGTTCGGAAAAAACCCCGGAAGGGAGATCGACTGATTCAGATGGAATTCGGTCACCACCTTCGGTAGAAAAGCCGGGTTTGTCCGAAGGACTACCTTGTCCTTGTGAAAGACCAAGAAAGGATGCTCCACCGACAATGCCTGGAGCTCACTCACTCTCCTCGCTGACGTAACGGCGACCAGAAAGGACACTTTCCAAGACAAGTACTTGTGGTCTACCGTAGCCATTGGTTCAAAGGGTTTATGGCACAGCGCCGTCAGGACTACATTTAGGTCCCATGGCGGGTGCGGATTACGAACCAGAGGGTAGAGGCGTGTCAAGCCAGCAAAATGCCTCTTCACCACTGGGTTAGTTTGAGAATAAGAACAAAGGTCTGTAGAAAGGTAAGCGGAAACCGCTGAGAGATAAGTCCTGCATGACAGAACATGAACCCCTGACTCTGCTAGGGAGGACACGAAGGACAGCACTGTGTCAATCGTGCCACTCTCGGATCAAACTTCTTCTCCAAACACCAATGACAGAACCTGAGCCATTTACTCCTGTATTGAGATCTGGTCGAGGGTTTCCTGGCTGCCTGGATAATGCGCATGTTATCCGCAGACAAACTCAGATGCTCTAAAGACTTGAACTCAGGCACTATGTCGCCAAGCTGAGCGATTGTGGGGAGGGTTGCCACATCTGTTGTTCCCCCGGGTGAAGAAGATCGGGAGTTACTGGTAACCTGATCGGCAGAGACACTGACAGGTGTTGAAGTTCTGAGAACCAAAACCTGGCCGGCCACCACGGGGCTATCAGTAGACGGGAACAGTTCACAGAGTTCTTCAACTTCCAAATTGCACGGTGAACAAGAGGCAGAGGCGGGAATCTCGAGAGCATCCCCCAGAGAGGAGGCTCCCAGTCCCCCTCTGGAGGCATACTGAGGAAGTTTCTTGTTCACCCCCGTGGCGAAGAGGTCCACCTCCGGTGTGCCCCAAAATGAGAAAATCCATGACAGGACCTCCGCCTTCAACTCCCAATCGTAGCTGATCACTGTCCGCCGGTTGAGGGCATCCGCTGTGACATTCAGCTGGCCTGGGATGTGCACTGCAAGCAGCCAGACACCATGAAGTACGGCCCACTCCCAAATCTGGTAGGATAGGTCCTCGAGTGGGGGAGACTTTGTTCCCCCTTGCTTGTTTATGTAATACATTGATACCACATTGTCCATTCTTATGCGGACCACCTTGTTGACAATGAGCGGTCTGAACGCCTTGAGCGCCAGAAAGATCGCCAGAAGCTCCAAATGATTTATGTGCAGGAGCTTGTCCTGAGGCGACCAGAGGTCCGAGACCTGAAGAAGATCGAACGTCGCACCCCACCCCAGAAGGGAGGAGTCCGTTGTGATCATTACCATGGGGGCTGGGTCCTGAAACCCCGCGCCCACCGACAGGTTGCTGAGAGATGACCACCAGTCCAGGTCCACTCTCATGGAATACGGAATCATTATCCGCATGGAATCCGGATCCACTGCCTGACGCCATGAATTCCGAAGAGCCATCTGAGTCCTTCTCATTTTGAGACGAGCAAGAGAAAGGGCCAGTACACACGAGGCCATGAGGCCCAGAAGCCTCTGGAACCACCAGGCTGACATGCTCTCCGCCTGCGCAAACATCTGACACGTGGCCAACAGATCCGCCATTCTGTCCCCGGTCAGATACACTCTGCAGTCGATCGTGCTCCAACGAAAGCCCAGGAAGATCAGGTCCTGTGAGACCGTCATGGAGGATGTCCGCCAGTTCACCGACAGCCCAAGATGGAACAGGAGCTGAAGGAGACACTGGAGGTTGCCCGCTGCTGCCAACAGAGTAGGAAAAGATTGAACTGGGAAAGGTCTAGGGTGGTGCGCAGGCCAGCCTGGTTGGGTTTGGGCACCGTAAACAGCCAGAAGTAGAAGCCCCCCCCCTCCTCGCTCCCCAAGGGGAATGGGTTCCACAGCTCTGAGGTCCAGAAGTTTCTGAACCTCGGCCTTGAGGGAGGGTGAGCCCGACAGCTGAAAGGGAGGGTTGAAGGGTGGGGTAGAGGGTAAAGGTAAGCGGAAGACCACTCGAGCGACTGACAAGACCCATCTGTCTTCTCTGATGGTCTGCCACGCCTCCCAAGGAGACGCAATGCGTCCTCCCACCGGGGTCTCATGCGAGCGCGGAAAACCCTCATTTGGCAGGCTTATCGGTGGCGGTGCCACCTGAACGTGATGAGGAGGCTGAGGAGCGGGAGAAAACCGCATTCGCTGTTGTCTACGGCGGTTATTCCCCGCAGGAACCAGAGGAAGGTCGACTTTGCGACAACGGTCTCTGGGATTTGAAAGGAGCTTTAACCAGAACAGACAATGATTTAGCCGTCCGAGTGCTATCCTTGGTTTTGGTGAGCTCTACATCAGTAGAAGAATTTGGCGTTGGCCTGCCTGAGCTGCAAGGCCGAGTTGGTGAAGATTTTCCTCCCGAGGGAGTCGAGGAGCTTGTCCTCCTTTCCAAGAACCTGAGTAGCCGTTTGCCTGGACTGCAAAGTGGCTGCAGCCACCACTGTGGAGGAGGGAGGCAGACAAGATGACAGGGCCACCTCTTCCGAAGAATGCAGCCTGTACCTCGCGTCAATTTTTTTATTGACAAAAAGTCCCGAGTGTGTCTTTTCCCAAACTCTTCGGACCTCGACCAGAACGTCCTTCTGCAGGAACAGGCCGGTACGCTCCAAGGGAGACAGGGTGAACGCCCCAGAAAGCACACCCTCCTGCGGAGCGGTTGCCCCGGGTACCGGAACATCTAAGAAACTCATCATGTCCAGTACCCGGTCATGAAAGGCTCTGATAGAGCGGGGAAGGTCCTCGTTGTCCTGATCGCCTTGAGGGTCATCTGACAGGTCAGGACCCTGCTGAGCCGTGTCAGCCACTGCCTTGTCCACTGTGGACAATGGAGGCAACGGCGGGAGAGCAGTGGGGGTGGGGGGGCACCACAGGCAAGGGAGGCGCTGGCGGAACCACCAGAGTAACAGGTGGAGCCGGAGGCGCCGGTGGACATATCTCCTTGAAAAGCCCTTTGAAATATTCCCTCATGGGGTCGGTGCGCATAAGCGCTTGAAATTTACCGAAAAAGGCATCCTCAGGAGATTGTTTCGGGACCTGAGGAGGCCTCATGAGGTGGACAAATCCAGGGACGTAACGGGGTAGGGTGCAACACCGGCCCCTCCTCCGATGTATCCACATAAATCAAAGCCGCCGCCCCCGCGGGCAACAAAACATTGTGCGGAAGAGGCATCCGGGCGTTCCAATCATAAACCGCCCGGTTAGGATGCGCACAAGGGACCTTAGGTTCACCCAAGAAACCGAGCCCTAGACCAGAAGCCGATGGCGTAGCTGTAGGGGTAGCACCTAAAATGTCCGCTGTGGTCGTGGGGGGAACGGGCGCCATTTTGTCCTCATCTGAGGGGAACTGCAGCACGTGAGGAAGAGAGGCAGGGGTCCCCGTCGATGGATCAGGGGTCTTAATCTTAGCCTTAACATAAGGAACCTCGGCCGAGCCCGTACTATGAGGCCTGGAATGTTTTTGTGACATACCAACCGCCAACTGAGCCTTCAAAGGAAGGACCTCGGCACTGCCGGTAAAAGAAGAACTTTGCTTCTTTGCCCCCTCAACAGATCTGGTGTCACCACAAGAGCGGGAACGGTGCGCTTTCACCGACAAAGCCTTGACCGGCCTCTCAGAACTGTTGGTAGCTTTAGCCTCTGTACGAGGGACCTCGGACCCAGGCCCGGTAACAGCCTTTTCTGCGCGGGCCTCGAACATTCGTTCGGTAACTACAAGCCCAGCCAAGGCCTCGAGGCGCAACCCGGTTTTGTTTTTGAGGGAAGCCGACAGAGGCCTCAGAGCGAGCTCCGGTACCCCACGACTCAGTAGAACTGGGTCTACAAGCAGCCCCCACAGGAGGGGCCTCGCAGCGTACTCCAGTGTTCATAGGCCCCTTACGGAGACCCTTGGAGAAAACTCCGGTAGAATTATTAGGCCCAACGGGCACCTCAGGGCGAACCCCGGTAACAGAGCGATCAACGCCCCTCCCGGACCGAGAGGAACCCGGGAAGGTATCCCCTGGTCGGGGTGCTCGAAAAGTAGAGAACTTACCGGGCGTTTTTTCTTCTCGTCGATGAATGCCTGAAAATGTGAAGGAGGAGTTCATTGGAACACCTCCTCCCACCGCTCCAACTGACGTTGAAGTGCCCGGACCGAAAGGGAGCCACAGTAAAAACAAGAGTCCCAACAGTGTTCCGGACCCAAACACTCTAAACAAAGAGGATGGGGATCCGCCCTCGTGAAGCGACAACAATCTGGAAAGTCTAATTAAAAGACATAGACAGACTAGTAAATGAACGCCAGCGAGAGCAAGAGAGGAAAAAAAGGGAAGACGCAAGTGCGTCCGGCCCGATCGAGCGGAGAAAAGGACTGATGGGCGATGCGGAGCCAAGGTGGGCGGGGTTACGGCCGCGTGCCGGGCCCTGTGCAGGATAAAGAGGAGGGGCACATTTTTTCAAAAAATGTGGATGCTTTTTACAAAGTGCTCCGGTCCCATCCCACAGGACGGAGAGATGTCCCACAAGTATGGAGGAAAGGGGACGGGACGTAGGAGTATGTGAAATGGGTGCCTGAGGTCCTCAAATATCAAGAAGCCCTTTCTCTGAAACAAATGTGTGTGCCTGATAACTCTTAGTGTTAGGAAGACTTTCTTTTAAAAAATCTTTCCCTTTCTGTCCTGAGCTACTGCTGGATTCAACGGTATTTTTTCCAATGGCTTTTAAGGTGAGTGAGACTTATCTCGCTTACCTCCTGCATTCACTTTGTTTTGAAGATACTGGAGCTTTGCTTTAGGGTTTCTGTATGGGGAGAGCTCACGTTCTGGTATCCATGTTTTCTATGGCGGCTAACCCCCACCCTATGTGGTGTGCTGCCAGGGGCCCTACAGTCACGTTTCAAATGTTATTTTGGGTGCACTGGTCAGCCCACTTGTGCAGGAGTAGTTCTCTCCTTTCTATGACATGTGTTTTTACCTTTGAAGCATATCAAAAAACAAGGGGGTGGGGGGTCCTGGAAGTCCCTCTGCCAGACATTAGTACCGGTTACGAGAGATTTACACAGTCTTTAGCTCACTATCTTTCACAGAGGAGAAATATCTAAAACATATCAGTCTTTGTCCTGCCCTAGGGCAGTCCAGCACCGAAATGCTTAGCAATTCTCCTCTTAACAAGAGTACCAACAGCAACCCCAGACACGCATTTCGGTCTGGTTGGACCTCATCAGTAGGGTGGAGCTGTGCCTCTCTAAGAATAGTGAGCAAGGGGACCACGTCTAGATTTCCCTAGTAACTTAGTGTGAGACCCAAAGTTACTTAAATATGCACAAAACAAGGGGGCTCCTGGGAAGCACAGGCTATGTTATATGGAATATTGAAGGGACACTTTGTGCCCCCACCCTTCCTTTGTCCTAAGCAACAAGTTTTAATTTCCAGGCATCATCTAAACAGACTATTGGCAGTCGCTACATTGTTACCCTTTTTTTTCAGGTGCACTATCACGCCCTGCCTTTTTGGCCGCAAGAATGCATTGTGAAATGGGACGTGTCTGCAAGAGGCCAGTGGTCGCACTGCAGGATGGCAGGTTGTTTTATCTTGTAATGCCTTCTCCTTTTTAACCGACAAACCAACCCCCCTGTAAAACTTTCTACCACTTTACAGTGCACACACAACATCCCCACAGATGACTCCCATAGATAAAGCCGTCAGCACATCAGCATTAACTCAGACTAAGCTCTCCTCTTCAGCCCTATCACACTCCCCCACATCAACAGCTAACAGACACAAAGCGCTTCTCTCTATGGAAAACATACTCCCAGGTCTTTCTGCCAAACCCATAGAAAACAGATTTCTCTCCTAATGTCCAATTTATGACTCCCCTCCCCTTTTTATTACAGTCATGCACAACAAGGGCCCCAAAAGTGGAAGTAGTGAGCTATACAAGCCCACTTACATTACATACTAGCTTTGCTGCCCATCCCTCCTGATAAGGATTCAATGGGTGCATAGTCTAATCCCTATAACTATCTTATCTGTGCATGTGAGGCACTAGAGGGCATTTATTAATGGGCATCTGATAGGTGCACAGTAAAATATACCATGACTGGGCCCCCCACAGCACCTCGCCCGCACACAATTATTGTGTGCCTGTGAGGAGCTCGGGTCTCAAGGAGAAGGCATGGCAGTTTTTAACTGGACATCTATGCTCAGTAAAATAATGTCATGACTGTAGCCTGGGATCCCAGCTCCTGACACGCATCTGCCCCTTGGGCCCACCAGCACCTTGCAATCACACATAATCCCAATCATCATTAATATGATTCTGTCTGAGTGCAAGGCGCTGGCACACCATGGAGCAGGCATGACATTTCTTACTGGGCATGGTTGATAAAGCAAGCATGATAAGTGTTATTATGTAACTAGACTGCCATTTTAAAGCAGCCAGTCTAGTCGTTTCTTATTATGGTATGACATTTTATATTGGGCATCTTTGATAAAGGAAGCAGTATCAGTGGTATTATTATTACTTTGGCATGACATTTTGGATTGGGCATCTTTAATAAAAACAAGCATAAGTGTTATGTAGATAGACTGGCATTTCAATGCAGCCAGTCTAGTCATTTCTTATTGTGGTATGACATTTTTATATTGGGCATCTTTGGTAAAGCAAGCATGATATTATTATGAAGCAAGACTGCCACTTTTATGCAACATGTCTAGCCATTTCCTATTGCGGTATGACGTTATGTATCTTTAAGTAATCATTGGACAGGTTTTCATACTTTGGCATGCATTTTTAATGGTAAAGCCAACTGGAGTATGTTCTTACATGGGGATACTGCCATATGTTGGCAGAACAAATATGGACATGTTTCCTTTTAGTATCATTACTGCCATTATGCGCAAAGCAAACAGGAGTATGTTCTTATATTGGAACACTAGGGTATAATCGTGCAGTCAGCATGGAAATGTATGGGCACAGCCAGTGTTAAAATGTTTTATACTGGCACATATTGTGGGAAAAGGCATCATGAAAATATATTACAGAAATGCTCCTATGCACTGTTGACTTGCATCTATTGGATTTTTTCAACAGTTACCCTACAAAATCAACTGCAAACTGTTTGGCGGTTTACACACATTTTCTAAAAAGTGTGCTCTAAAATACGTTTAATCCATTATTAAAAAAAATGGCTCGGGGTGAGAACCCCACTTGATTGGTGCGGACTCCCTCGCTACGCTCGGTCGCTGTGCCATATCTGGGACAAATATTGATGCCCCGCCAATTACAAAATTCATCAGCTACCACTGCGACTGCGCTTTTCCCAAATTATAGAAAATCCTTATGTTGACCACTCGATATAAATAAGGGATGTTTGGGTGTGACAGTGGCAGTGTGGCCGTCAGACGCACACACTTGCGAGCAAAATTAATATGTGAAGAGTGGAGGACAGCCTGCACTTTGCTATTTCTTATTTGGTGTTCCCCTTAGTTGTTTGTACCAATATTTCAAATAACATTCGTTCACATGAAGTAGGCAAAATGTTATGCGTAGATAAGGGTTTTACTCAAAACTCTATTAAAAAATTGCTCTTTCAGTCATCAGTCAACATGTGTTTCGTTCCGAAAGCATTTAGTTAGGAATTATATGTGGAGGGTACTGATTCCACCAGCACCAGTCTAGTAAAGCAGGTCCTGTTTTTTTCCAGACGAAGGCCTCTGAGAAGATTGTAGAAGAAGGTGGGTCAACCCTTTAAATCCAGAATTGAAAACCCAGAGAAGAAACCTCAAGACCAGAGACGAAAGGTGCAGGAACCCCTAAAACCCAGCACCGTAAGCATACAGGTTCTTGTGTTAACCTGCAAGGAGAGGCCCAGTGCTGTAACTACTAAGAACCTTTTATTGAAACACTAGTGTTAGAGCCCATGTATACGGGCCAAAGTGTAGGTTTTCATTGACACAGTAGGACCACTACATATCCTAAGGCAATAGCTCCCTCCAGAGGTGACACCAGGCAGAGCTATGCAAATGTGTCTCCACTGCGCATGACTGCATTGGACAAACATACAAGGACAAACATACACCTGGCCTTTTATTTTATTATTATTTTTTTTATTTATTGTTTTGGTTTATTTAAACCTTTACAAAATTAAACACAGTAATAACATCTTTACTCTACAGTTTAAGACAAACAATAAAAACAATCAATATAAACAATAATATCCTAAAATATTTACAAAAGTTACAAATTCAATACAATACAATAGTAAACATTTTTCCATTTTACATCTATATCTTACTTTAAAATATTCTCTGGGATCCACCAGGGGGCGCCGAGATGCACCGACGCATCCGCACTGGTCTCCTCCAAAGGGCGCCGTAAGTGGGACCTGAGCCCCCCCCAGACCCCTAGGAGTGCAGTGTCGACCCCCCCGCGGATCACTGACTCAGCGGAGCCCCCGCGGACCCCAACTCCGATCTCCCGGCGTGGAGATTTCGCCAAGATTGGACCCTCGGAAGGAGGAGGGAGGAGGAGCTCCGCCTTCCCCCGCACCGCGGCTCCGCGGGAACCAACGGAGAGCCGCGGCTCGAGTAGGCCCCGCGGGTGCGGCCCCCCCATACCGAATTTCGCTGGGGCGGAATCCGCCTCCCCGGGGCCCCGAGCGGAATCGCATAAGGCCTCGGGCGCTGCGCGGCTCAGACCGGGAGAGGGAGTGAGCCCAGCCTCCCCCAACATCGCGACCCCTTGAGCGGGGCGCCGGCAAGCCGCGGCCTAGGTGAGGCCTACAACACAGCCGGTCGGCGCGGAAGAGCGCCCCCCCCCCGCTCTCCCCTGGACCTCGTAGCGGGGGCTTACAAATCCTCCTGAACCTGGACGAGATCGCGCAGTGCTCCGGGCTGCGCCCCGCTTCACTGGGGAGCTGCGGACGGGGCCCGGCGGATCGTGCCTCCCCTGAGCCCGCCGCCGGATTGTGGAGCTGGTGCATGAGTGCACTCAGGAGGCGAGGCCTGCCCCCCAAGATTTTCGACCCCATCGACGAACGGGGGGCCAGTCTTCGTCGGGGTCCCCCAGAGGCGGAGGCCCCCGCAAAGGCGCCCACGACAACCCCTCCACCCCTCCCCAGGCGGGCCTTCCCACACAGCTTGGGAGCCGCACGACGGGAGCCCAGGGGCAAGAGCGCCCCAAATCAACAACCGGCAATCAGCATCACGGAGAAAAGGGTACCCCCCGGGCCAACCATAGCGTTTATTGAAGGACTCCAAAACAGTGACCACAATAGCTTGAATCAAACCCGGGACGAGGAGTGATAGGCCCGTATCGGCTGTGCCTTGGAGACTTGGCCGGAGCAAACCGCCGCCCCAACAGTGAGTACTACGCCGAGGCCGTACATAGGGAAGTCCCCCCGCTGCCCTCCCCCTGGTGTAACCTGGTGTCCCGACGGTACTGCCCATAGGACCTAGGGCATTAGGCAGAGGATCCCGTGGAGATGGTCAGGGGAGGCCTATGAACTGGAAGGAATCCCTGCAGAGATTTCGACGCAAACCTTCAGGCTCGCCAACCCGCCCAGAGATGGCGGCTCCGGCACCCCTGGACATGTCTGACACTAG
Source organism: Ambystoma mexicanum (assembly GCF_040938575.1). NCBI lineage: Eukaryota > Metazoa > Chordata > Amphibia > Caudata > Ambystomatidae > Ambystoma > Ambystoma mexicanum. The sequence continues at coordinate 265,872,091 of NC_090934.1, forward strand.
CACGGTCACCAAAGGTATGGCGGCCCTCCTGGAGGAAATAAGAGGCTTCAGAGCAGACATAACGCTACGGCTGGATACCCTGGACAAAAAAGTGGACAACATAGACGACAGGGTCCAGGCGCTTGAAAATAACACAGCCTCGAATGACATCTTCGAGACGCAATTCGACATGCGCCTATCGGAACTCGAGAGGAGAGAAGAGAAATGCTCCCTGAAACTGGATGACCTGGAAAATAGGGAACGACGCTGCAATCTTCGCTTTTTGGGGTTCCCGGAGCGGGAAGGTGAAAGGCAAATGGAGATAATCAAAGCCATGAACGCAGCAGTGGGATCTCTCTTCGATGGGGCGAACACGAATGAACCCACCATTGACAGAGCTCACAGGGCGGGAGCGATCAACAGAGGCCCCAGGTCCATTCTTGTGCGTTTCCACTACTTCACGGAGAAGAATAAAATCCTGGAACTGGCACGTAAGAGGGGCCCGGTGGACTGGGAGGGAGCCCGGATTTTGGTGTACCAGGATCTGTCCGCCTTCACACTGGCAAGACGTCGTCTCTGTTCCCCGCTGACGAAAATGCTCCAAACCAAGGGGGTCCGATACAGGTGGGGATACCCTTTTTCGCTTTCCTTTGAACTGGAAGGGTACAAATATGCCCTGGTCACGGAGGATGACATTCGCAGGGTGTCGGGCGAACTTCTCGGAGAACCAAACGGGGAAGGGGAAGACCAAGAACATGGAAGACAGCCCGTCGGACCCGGGAGAGTTAAGGCTTTTCAGGAGAGACGTAAAGTCCGAGGCCATAGGAAATTCAGAAGAGTGGCTCCGGCATCCCCTGGGCAACCTGACACTTGAGAAACCCCAGGAAACATCACAGTCTAGTCTGTTTTCCATGCCTTTGGGGGAAGCACTGTGATTAGTTGTATTCTGAACATGATGGGGGGGGCTCAAGTTGTGGTTGTTGAAGAGTTTATGAGCCCGGAGGAGGGAGACAATGGTGGCCTGGCTCAGCGACAGGATGAAGCCGCTGGTCTACCAGGCGTTCAGGGGGGAGGGGGGAGGGGAGAGGGAAAGGTTGGGGTTAGTTCGAGGGGATTCTAATGGGGTCAAGCCAAGTTTTCTGGTCCGTTTTGTAACTGTTTTTGTTTTGGACTATAGCGGGGGGTGGAAGCACTGCGGGAGCGCTGGAACTATTCGTCCCGAGCAGGGAAATATGAGCTCTTACTATTCCTATGATGGATGATTCCTTGCAATAATTGACAGTGGGTTCGCTAAATGTGCGGGGACTCAATTCTCCCACCAAAAGGTCGCTGCTGGTGAGGGAATTTACAAGGCTCCGACTCCATTTCTTATTTGTACAAGAGACACATTGGGTTCGGGACAGGGAGCCAAAGCTGAGAGCCAAAGCTATCGATCAAGTCTATGCAGCGTCCTTCCGGGCCAAGAAACGGGGAGTGGCCCTATTGGTCTCCCCTGGGGCTCACTTTGTTCTCAAAGCCCAGAGGTCTGACCCGGAAGGACGATATATCATGGTTAAAGGGGAGGTGAGGGGTCGGCTGTTCACCCTGGTTGGTATTTATGCTCCGAACGAGGCGCAGGATGGCTTCTGGATGGGGATGAGAGAGAAAATCGTGGCTTTTTCCGAGGGGACTTTACTGGTTGGGGGGGATTTTAATATGGTTCTTTGCCCTGATAGAGACAGGAGCTCGCCCAATCCATGCCCCAGCCAACGCCTCAAAAAAAACTGGCTGAAGCGTTTCAAATCAGTTAACAATGATCTGGGCTTGAGCGACACACACCACACAGAAAAAGATCGAGACCCAGACTTCACTTTTTTCTCGAAACCCCATGCCACTTTCTCCCGTATTGATTATATCCTGGTTGACGCCACGATCCGGGGCGAGGTCACGGAATCGGGGGTGGAGGTGGTTCCCTGGACAGACCACGACATGGTCAGAATAAAATTGGGTATGCCCCCAGCCCCGCCACCTGGGTCCCTATGGAGGTGTAATGACCTTCTTCTACATGATAAAGAGGTGCGACAATCCCTCCTTACAGCCATCACCGAATACTTCTCTATCAACGACAACGGGGAGGTCGGAGTTCTGGGTGTTTGGGAGGCATTCAAGGCGACCATTAGAGGCATTCTCATCGAGACAGGTTCGAGAAGGGAGAGGGAGAGGGGTCTGGAGGAGACACGGTTGAGGAAAAAGATAGAGGCTATTCAACCTGGTGGGAAACTAAAATCACAAATGTTCCCCGGGAAGTGGGAGGAACTCCAAAGGCTGCGCTCAAGCCTGGCAGACCTCCAGGTGGGACAAACAGAAAAAAAGTTGTCCTTCCTGAAGCAGAAGTACATGGAAAAGGGAGAAAAGGCTGATAAAATACTTGCTTGGAGGCTCCGGGAGCTCAGAAATAGTAGGAGGGTTAACTCCATCCGGCCACCGGGAGGAGAGCCAACTGTAAGGGATAGCAAAATAGCTGAACACTTTCGCCACTATTATGAACGCTTATACAGCTCGGAATACGTAGGGGACGGAACCGAGATAGACAGCTTCTTGGACTCTCTCCCGATTCCCGGCCTCTCACCTGAAAAAGCAGACATACTGGATCTCCCTGTGTCTCCAGAGGAGATAATAGATACCATATCCTCCCTGAAGAGTGGAACAGCCCCAGGCGACGATGGGTTCACAGTCAAATTCTATAAGACTTACCGGTCTACGCTAGCCCCGTTTATGGCCAAAATGTTCAACTCGGCACTGGACCGGGGCACCCTCCCACCTTCGATGATGTTAGCCCTGATAGTAGTAATCCCCAAAGAGGGGAAGGACCCTTCCCAGTGTCAATCGTATCGCCCCATTTCCCTTCTTAACGTAGATGTCAAGATTCTGGCCAAACTTCTGGCGAACAGACTGGCGAAACTCCTCCCCTCACTTATACATGGAGATCAGGTAGGGTTCATCCCGGGACGCCAGGGGTCCGATAACATACGCAAGACCCTGGACCTCATGTATGAGGCCTCGAGGCAGGGGAAAGAGGGCTACCTCCTAGCTTTGGACTCGGAAAAGGCCTTCGACCGTGTCGAGTGGCCTTATATGGGCAAAGTTCTCCAAAAAATGGGCCTCGGGGAGAATTTTTGCAGATGGATCTCGACACTATATAATGCTCCCATGGCAAGAGTTTTGGTTAACGGCGGCACGTCGGAACCCTTGGCTCTATCTAGAGGAACCCGGCAAGGTTGTCCCCTTTCCCCCCTTCTATACGCTCTGGCAATGGAGCCTCTGGCCATAGCGATCAGGGAAGACCGTGAAATTACGGGGATACGCTGTGGCGACTGCGAGTTTAAACTCTCACTATTTGCCGACGATATCTTGGGGTACCTAACCAACCTCCAGGTCTCACTACCTAGATTATTCGATCTTATGAACTTCTACGGGGCCTTCTCGTCTAGTATTATGCCAATGGGTCCCGGGGACAAAGACATCGGGGCTCGCTCGGAATTCTTGGGAGTGAGGATAGAACGTGAGTCCAACAGGTATCTGGGCACCAGCATTCCTAGGAACTTATCGCTACTATATCAGTTCAACTTCCCGGAGATCTTGGCCAAAATCAGCACTGATCTCAAACGCTGGGCTCCCCTTACTCTCTCCTGGTTTGGCCGTATGGTGACGGTTAAAATGAATATATTACCTCGCCTCTTGTATCTCTTCGCAGCCCTTCCTGTGGTTGTTCCTGAATCCTTCTTCGAGGTTCTACAGGCCCGAGTTCTCCAGTTTATATGGGACGGGAGGAGACCAAGAGTCAAATTCTCCACCTTGACCCTGCCGAAGTCTCACGGTGGATTCGCCCTCCCCGACTTCAGACTATACTATAAAGCTGCTCAGCTCCGGGTGATGATGGAGCACATGCGAGAGGATATGAGGACGTACTGGACATACATATAGGATATCCACACCCACCCTAAAAAAGTCAGAGATCTACTATGGGCCTCCCCTAAAACCATCCCCTCCTATCTTAAAGAACACCCCACACTGGCAGTCCTATGGGCACTCTGGAAGCCAGATAAAAACAACAAAAAGCTGTCGTCCTGGCCGGCCCCCTTAACATCGCTATGGGGTCCCCCTATCAACCTAGACACCAGAGGCTTCTGCGACACGCAGGCCTGGTCAGACATGGGGTTGGAGAGAGTTTCCCAGCTCTCCCGTGAGGAGGGCTTTATAGACTATGTACAATTGACCGAAGCACTGGGTGATAAACCACCATCGATATTTGAGTACTTGCGTTTGAAGGGAATACTGACTCACCCCCGATGGGCCGACAACCTAGCCCGCCCCCTCACCCCCTTTGAAGAAGTAATAGCTAAAAGTGTCTCCCGAAAGGGCTCCCTGTCCAAGTTCTACAGCACCTTGATAACAGCTAATCTGGAGGATAGGCAACCCTTTAAGCGTATATGGGAAGAAAGGCTGGGCATGGAGTTGGACGACCATACATGGAGGGCAGTCTTCAAAACCATATTTACCGGTACTCTGTACACTGCAGCCATGGAGCATAGTTTTAAGATTCTCCACTCCTGGCATCGCCCCCCAGCCACCCTCTCCAAAATGTTCGCAGAAGTATCCCCTTACTGTCCTAGGCTATGTCACCAAAGAGGCACTTGGTTCCATATGTGGTGGGGATGCCCGGTTATTCAGGTGTACTGGTCGGAGCTCCTCAGCTGGATCAAGGACATAGAGGGATTCTGTCCATCACTTCTCCCCTTAGAAATCCTCCTGGGTACTCCCATGCCGGAAACGGAACAGAGTGCATTCCCGAGGGTCATCGGGGCCATGCTGAGGGCGGGGAGGCTAGCATTGGCCCAAAAGTGGAAAAGCCCCTTAGCACCAACTAAAGAGGAATGGCTCTGTAAATTAAGGGCTATATTTACTTATGAAAAACTCACGGCAGTGAAAAACGACAAAGCCTCAGAGTTCTCACAGGAATGGACAGCAGTTCTCCTCCACGATGACTGTGTCTCTATGCGACTGTAACGTTGGCTCCCAATATGTTTCCCCGGGGCTTACCCCAGCGCCGGCCCTAGAACTGGAGCCTGTCCATCAATTTGCTCTGAGCCGCGCTGCTCCCACGGTGTCAAATGGTATAACAAGTGCATATAACGATGTTCGAGAGTTCTCACTGCTGCTTCTGTAACCTGCGAAAAAAAAACTCAAAACTTGGTATGTTGCAAAGTTGGGGGGGGTGGAGAGGGTGGGGGGTAGGGGAAGGGGATTATGTTGAAAAAGTTGGGGGGGATGGGGCGGGAGGGGGGAGGTGGGATGGGACTAAAATGTAAAAAATATAGGCAGTTATGTTTGCTCAATGTGTTGCTGGCAGGGATTGCTTGAGCACCCTACCTTATATGTATTATGTCAATAAAAACAAAGTTAAAAACAAATATATATTCTCTGATACCTCTCCTTTTTTCTAGTCTTTGTCAATACTGGTCCCTTTTAACACAACCATATTCAAATTTGAATTCTTACATACATTAAGTAACCAATGTCCCTTATTTTCATCGCTGCTGAGTTCACAAGGAGAATTGAACTGAAATCATACTTTGTCAAATAGCTTATTCTTTACATTTCTTTTCCGGATTTTGTCTTTGCTTCTCTCATTTAAGACAAGCTTTTTCAAGTTAATGGCGCATACATTCTTTAGAAAACGTATAACACTTATTTTTAATGAGACTGAGTTCCCATGAAGCATTTCTCCCCAGAGTTTTTCTCTGGCTACTGTAGTTTGATCAGAAACTAATTTAGCAAAATGTTGTATTCTCTGTAGTAGAAGAATTGGACAAACCAGGATCAGATGCTCTAATGTTTCTATTGAGTCTTCTATTTTGCAAAAACGACACATTTTCAGCATCTTCGCATTGCGGATACTTCTAATCTGGTTTGTGTTTAACACATTAAATCTGAATCGCATCCCCCAATTTCTATATAACCTCGATGGATGCTTCTTTAGATATACTTCAGCACTTGGGACCTATTTCCAAAAGGATATAACTTGACTGTATATTCTAGAGCTCTGGAGGAGCATGGGAGCACCTGTTTGGATGTCACTTTCATTGATCTGACTTGTTATGCTAATGTTAAAGGATATTTTTACGGCACACTATCACCACCGGAGTTGTCACCTGGTGCTCTGGCGGCTCTGAAAATAAGGTAGGGGGGGAGAGGGGTCAGTTAGTGGGAATATGCTGGAAAAGTGCAAGAGAGCAGTGATGTGCTGTTGGCAGTCTCAATCCGGTAACTCTGTTGGCTGGACTTGGGGTGTTTTCCGGTCGGTAGCCGTTGTGTACCGTTGTGCTAGTCTATGTGTGATTTGTATTGTTGTTGCAATGTAGTGAAGTTTGTGCTGATTGCTGTGTTTATAGGCTTCTGGTTGTCTTTGGTTAGAGTTTGAGAGGTGTATGCAGAGGGGTGAATTTGTTAGTGGATTGGTTAATTGGCATAGTTAACATTCACATTTCTATCTAGGTGCGGTTCAATCCAGGTTCAATCCAGGTGTGGCACCGGCCACCATACACATTCCCCTTTAGATGCGTCTATGGCCAATGTTCACGATTCCAACCAAGTGTGGCGCATGTTATCATTCACAATATCATCTGAGTGTGGCACATGCTGACATTTACGATCCTAGCTAGATGTGGCGCAGGCTAATGTCTAAGGTTCCATCTAGGTGTGGCACATGCTAACAATCACATTTCTACCATAGGTGTGGGACCATAGGTGTGGGACATGCTAACATTCACGTTTTTAGGTGTGTTACATGCTAACATTCCCATTTTTATCTAGGTGTAACGCAGCCTATTGTCTAGGTGCAGAGCAGGTTAATGTCTAAGATTCCATCTAGGTGTTACGCATTCTAACAATCACATTTCCATCTAAGTGTGGTACATGCTAACAATCATAATTCTATCTAGATGTGACGCAGCCTAGTGTCTAATATTCCTTCTAAGTGTGGCACATGGTACCATTAAGAATTCTATCTAAGATTGGGACATGCTAACATTCATAGTTCTATCCAAATGTGGCACACACTACCATTCACAACTCCACCTAAGTGGGACATGCTACCATTCACAATTCCATCTAAGTGTGGGACATGCTGAAAAGCATAATTCTATCTGGGGGTGGGACATGCTAACATTTACAATTCCATCTAAGTGTGGGACAATTCACAATTCCATCTAAGCGTGGGAAATGCTGACAAGCATAATTCTATCTAGGTGTGGCACATGCTACCATTCACAATTCTATCTAAGTGTAGGACATGCTGACAAGCATAATTCCATCTGTGGGTGGGGCATGCTAACATTTACAATTCTATATAAATGTGGCACATGCTACCATTCACAATTTCCATCAAAGGGCCTCATTACAACTTTGGAGGTAATCATGCCCTTAATAATCACATGGCTACCCCCAAACCCAGGTTCCTTGAATGGGGATATACCGGGCCATTCCGACCTTGGAGGGCCCGGTATTTCCCCATTCAAGGAACCCGGACCGGTAAATCCCCATTTCCATTTCAGCCCCCATAGGGCTCAATGGGAATGGGGAGGATGCTAACAACGGGCCCGTTAATGACGGGCGCGTTGTCAGCATCCTTGTCTGCTCGCGGGACCCGCTAAGTACGCCTGGTTGTACTTAGCGAGTCCCGCAAGCAGACCTCGTAATGAGGCGGTATGGGGTTAACGGTGCCGGCAGCTCTACGGGCGCAGTTAACCCCCTACCGCCTGGGTCGTAATGAGGCCCCAAGTGTGGGATATGCTATCAATTGCAATTCTATCTAGTGGTGGGACATGCTAAATGTGGCACATGCTACCATTCGCAATTCCATCTAAGTGCGGGATATGCCAACATCCACAATTCAATTAAAGTTTGTGACATGATAACGTTCACATTTCTATCTAGAAGCGACGCAGGCCATCATCCACAGTACCATCTAAGTGTTCTACTCCCCACCTATGCCACAACCACCTGGGCGGTCGATGCAGGTCTACGGCTGGTCCCTGGCTTCCACCTGCTGACACCTAGCCGCTTGGGCTGCGGGCTGCCGTGAGAGGGTCCACCATCACCAGGTAAGTCAGCCAATGTGGGGCGGAGGGCGAGGTGGGAGGGATAGGGGAGATAAGAAAGTGGTCGCCTGGCACTACGCAGGGACATGAGGCCTGGAGGCAGTATTGGCAGACTGGGAGAGATAATGTTCACAATTCTAACTAAGTGAAGCATCGGTAACATTCACAGTTCAGAGGTAAGATAAGATAAGATAATGTTGAGTGGCAGGGTTTTCCGGGGGTAGAGTAATTGCTCTACTCCCCGCCCATGTCACACTTACTTTTTTGGTTGCTGCTGGTTGACGGCAGGTCGCTGGCTTCACTGGCTTCCCCTGCGGACACCTGCTGACAATTTCTGGAGCTGCCATTGTAGGAACCGCCCTTTGCCTAGGGCCCTTAGCCGCAGGGGCTGCCAGCCGAAAGGATGATCTGGAAGGGCCAGTCGAGACCAAGTAACTCGCCAATCAGGGCCGAGGGGAGGGCTGGGAGGCGGGAGGTGGGAAGCAAGGAAGTCCCATTGGGCACAGGGTCCAGGGAGCTTGGGGGCGCGAACGGAGCTGGGAGACTCAAAACAAACACAAAAGGTGTTTGTTTGGTCAGGGCCCAGGAGGTCTAGAGACATCGTCAGGTGTTGCCAGAGCAAAGGAGGAAAAAGGAAGAGGCTGCCAAATGGGGCCTGGTAGAGGGAGAGGAAGAGGGAAGTGTGGACAGGATGTCCTGAGTTTTAGTGGTGAAAGGAGAGTCCCAAGCTGTACAGAGGGCTTGGGAGGGAACAGGAGGGGTGGAGACAGCAGTAGGATTGTCCAGCTCTTTGTCGATTTTAAAGAGTTTGTCCGTGTTGTTAGAAGCCACAGAGATGCAGGCTTGGATACAGACCTTCTTCTTACAGAGGACAGAGACTATTATCTTTGGAGCAGGCAGCAGGCCAGTTTGTCAAAGGATGCACCTGAAGCCCTCCACTTCCTCTCAGCCACCATGCACTTGCGTTTCAGGGCGGTGAGATTAGAATCGTAACAAGAGTTGCACTTTGAGTTAAGCTTCAGGCGGATTCCCATGACAGGGGCAAGGATGTCCAGAGTTTTGGAGATAGAAAACTGCAGGTTAGAGAGGACTGTGTCAGAGTGCAAGTCAGCCGCAGGAGTAGGAGGAGCAGAGAAAGTAGAGGCAAAGGCATCCACTGACACTCTCTTCATGGGCCGCATGACCGATAAGGAGGGTGGCAGTACTGGGGTAGGCTTTGCTTGAGGGGCAAGAAGTTTCAGGTGAAAGGAGAGCAGAAAGTGGTCCGTCCAATAGAGAGGAGTGGTGAGAGATTAGAGAGGGGATGTCTGAGGAGATTAGAACATCCAAGGTGTGTCCAGCACAGTGTGTCGGACCAGAGGATAGAATGAAAAGGGAGAGAGAGTGGCAGATTAGAAGCATCCAGGTGGATGTTGAGGTGAGGCAAGGAGGTAAGAAGAGTGGTCAGCCTATGCTTTGAGAGTAAAACAGGTAGTAAGATGGCTAATACTACACATGGCTAATATTACACAACGGTATTAATAAGGATTACAAAATATTGCAAAAAACCACCTTGTGTAAATAAAAATCAATAGATCTGATCTTACTTTTTGTGTTGCTGGGAGCAAGTCCAGCTGCAGAACTTGCCATTTGTGAAGATTTCAGTTTTTCCACAATAGCCGCAATTGGTGCAGGCTTCCTCCTGAATACAGGAGTCTGATGTGCCATCTCGGGAACCTGAAACAGCAGGGAAATATGATATAATCTGTTAAATATTGCACTTGATTGACAAGGTGCTTTCGTCATAAAAAGAAAGGCCATTGTGGTTTTCATTTGTACCCATGTTGGCTGTCGTGTAAGGCTTGAATCTTGCTATTTCCTGATTACTATGGGGTATGACAGGGTTCTCAGACATCACAGAACAATGCACCTTATTTCTACTCTTTGTAGTACTGTAGGCTTCTCCAGCAATAGAAAGATGATCCTCTGTTTCAGTGACCATAAAATGCACCACTGGAAGAACGCATTCCCATTTCCTACCTTGCTAAGAGTTTACCTCATCTGAAAATCCCATTGCATTCTACAGAACATCCCCCACATTCAACCTTTCTTAGAGCATCTGCCAACTTCATCATTCCGAAAACATTTAACCGTTTCCAAATTACCTAATATACTACCCAACTTTCAACCTCATCTGTCCACCAAAATCAGAGAGTGCCAATTACTCTAAAAGGCCAATAGGCCTGAGGTAGAGTTAGCCACAAGTCGGACTACGGGCAGAAAAACTTACCTTTAGTGTCAGGGCTGCCAGTTATAGTACAATCGATGGCCTCAGAGACAGGACTTGCGGGGGACAGTTTATCGGTGATGGGCATATCTGTTTCTTCCAGTTCTGTGACAAGCTCCAAAGTTCCAAATTCACTCATGCGGAACTGGTGGAACAAACAACAAAAAAACTGGTGTTTTAGGAAAATGCATACATGCTGCGGTGGAATCAAAACCTGCAGCTTTTTTGTGCGCCAACAACATGGCTACCAAAGAAATACAGATAATGAGGGAGAAGTAAACCGGTACTGCATTTACACCCTTACAAAAGCAATTCATATAAAACAAACTGTATGACAGTAGAAAACGGTCCCAAGACAAGGCCAGGCAAAGGTTGATTGGTTAAAACTGTCCCTCGCCTATCGTGGTCAGCAGCTCTAGAAGCATACAACTCAAATATGTGCCCAGACAAAATCACATGAGCTGCTGTAAGCTCATCCAAAGCAAAAACAACCCTGTTAACATACCAAGCTGTGCTGAGTCATGGAAGTCATCACAAATAATGACATTATCCTAAGTGCTTCTGAGTGACCCAACTTCACCTGCCAAATACTGATGCTTCTCATGGAAGTCACTGGTGAAATCTGGCAGTCATACTCTTCTCTGATGATCAGTGATGATGCCAATATTCCAAATAGAGACTATACAATAACTACATCCTCACCATCAGCAGTTCTATTGAGATGGGTATGTGTCTAAATGCCGTTAAAGAAACGGGGTGCATAGTGACCCTATAGGGAAATGTCCACCGGAAATCAGGGAGAGATGATCAACTAACAAATATTGGTTTGATACTGATCTTTACGATGGCAGCTATGATGAGAATGCAAATATTTAATACAGCCACAGCCCCTGTGCAGAAAGGGTGTTGGTGGCAGGAACCAATTGTACAGGAAGGTACAAGGAAATAGATTCAGAGTAACAAGCCCAATATGGCTCGGGCTGTTACCACCCTGAGGCTTCCCTATGGAGTACTATTTTCTTTTTAAGGAGATCTGGGGTGTTCGCTGAAAGAGCAAACCAGATTCTTAAAAAAAATATTCAAAAAAGGATAGCTGCCCTTTAGTGTTGGTGGTGGGAGGTTAGAGTGAGAGACGAGGGACTAAGCTGCAGGGAACATGCAGGGTTAAGGGAAGAAAAGGAGAAAGGAAGGGTGGGCTGTTTGTGAGACCGATTCATGGGAAGGCATAGACGGTAGCAGCGAAGAGTGGGGGAGAGAAACAAAACGACAGAGCGGGGAAGGCACCAGCGCCACACAGTGGAACTTGGGCTTATACGGACTAAAGCATGTGCTTCAACCAATAGGATTCCCTGGTGCCTCTCCGCAGGGTGCTACAATGAAATACCTTCCAATAAACCTAAAATTAGATTACTTGTCCATGATGCAGTCTTTGCTAAACAAATACAACCCTGATACCCAACAAAGCCACACATTGCAATTTTCAATTTAATAAAAATGTTCATTAACATTTGCAACAAATTTACATCAACACATTGCCGCCAACCTCGTAACACTGTTCAGCAGCCTGATATCCCGGTGCCACCAGGATATTCCAGGCGGCGTCAGGCTAGGATGCCAGGCTGCAGAAAGTGTTAGTCCCCATCCTATAGGTCTCCACGGGAATGGGGGCACGGAAGCACCGGCATCCATGCCTGCAGGGGCCGATGCTCCCGGCAGGTCAGACCTCAACTTCCGGAGCATCAGTGGTCCAGTAATGAATATCGGTTCTAAACCATCAATCAGCCCCACACCTCTAGTACACCAGAAGGAAACCCGGACGGTTTGGAAACACAAGTAAATTATAAGAAACAGATGAACTGGGCTTAGGGTTACAGCTGGTCTTTTGGGCGACTCTTGATGCTCGAAAATAGGTGCAACAAATTTTCGTTTCCCCAGAATAATCAGTGTTGCTGTCGCAGATCACTGGACTGACGGTAAGCCACAGAAAAAAACGTCTAGTATATGAACAAATACCATGCAACCGCATGAAAGAGAGTCCAGGAAATTGCGCCTTATTTCAAATACTTGAGTTTATTTATATTGGTTTACTATCACACTCGCCCTTGCTTTACACGTGTATCGGCCATCAAAGGCCTTTCTCAAAATGGGGCTATTTGAAATAAGGCGCAATTTCCTGGACTCTCTTTCATGCGGTTGCATGGTATTTGTTCAAGTAAATTATAAACCTCCTCGTCCAATTTTGGTAATGTGGAAGGAACACCAGGCTCATCTGCGCAAAGTCATGGATCGTTGGTTAGTTGCAACACAACGGCAATGTCCAGCCAAGATTGTATAGAAATATCTACTTTATTATTATTACAAAAGACAGTTCTAGCACACTACAAAATACAACCAACCCTGTAAAGGAACACAGAGAACAGACAGTTTCACGAAGGAAAGGGATGCACTCCGGATACTGACAGGAGGGTAGTAGGTAAAGCGATCAGTCTTAATTGTTCAAGGTTATTTGGTTTCAGCATTAAGGGAGCAAGAGGTCGTAAATGTCACTAGGAGCTTTCGGAGAAGGGCCAGGGGGACAGAACCACAATTTACCTGGTGCTTGAGATGATCTTGATGCTCGACATTATTGAGTCGGTGACAGGACGCTTTGCAGCTCCTGCAACAGATTTCAAGACGGGAGACAGCTACGGGTATCAGGCGGCAGACAGTTCGGCCAGCGAGGCTGGACGGACAGCTGCAGGCTGGCCTACACAGCCGTTCAGGGTCAAGAATCATTATCTCTGTGCTGGCTGAAAGATCTGGAATGCTAGTCTCGGAGTCTCGGACGGCTTTAGTGACTGCAGCGTGGGGCAGGTGGTCGCGGTTTGACTGTCTCGAAAATGTCCTTACAAGAAGGACGCTGGTTGATGCTTGTTGTGGCACTCCTCCTAGCTTCTTCGCAGGGCTTGTGTTGTCCTTTAAGGCGGACAGCCCAAAGCTGAGGAGAATGTTTACAGGCAAAGACTTTGTCCTTTGCTCAGAGACTCTCTGGCACTTCCCACCTAGGAAGCTTGCTGGTAGAACCTAGCAGGGCATGCTGTGTGTTGGCTGGGTACCGGTTCTGGAGCTGGACGGGTACTCGGAGGTTGGCATCTCCCTCTGTTCCCTGGAGATGTTATGGGGAGGGATCTTGCTTTCCTCTTGGAAATCCTGGCCTTCCTTCACTGCCAGAAGCTGTACGGCAGACTGTACCTCAGCTAGGGTCCAAATGAGTCCTCCTTCTTACTCCGGTCAAAGTCGTCAGATGACTTGCCAAAAGAAGGAGCTCAACACCTACCTTAATTAACTAATCCTGGGTCCCCACCAACTACCTTCTGTTATGCATGAGGTCATAACCAGAGTGCTTTACAACAAGAAATGTAAGGGGTGACAGCATGTACTACTAAGTCCCACCCATCTTCCTGTCTGTTGTGGATCAAAGTGTCTCTCTGATCAGGAGTCACAGAGAGCTCAATTAACCAAAGCGCAAGTCTCCCTTGAAGATTGTGGCGAGAACAGACTTTCTGTCTCCATCAATTCACATACTTCTTCCCTCTGAAAGGGGGTCTCCCTGCAGGGGTTGCCTACAGTAAACAGTTGCCCCAGACATGCCATTCACTAACCTTCATGCGGAGGGGTAGGAGCTAGCTTCAAGTTGACATATTGAATATCAAAGAGGTGTTGGCGTTTCCTGTCCCTTGTGTTATATGAACAAGCCCCTTCCCAGGCCTGCTTCAATTAACTCCATCAGTATGCGCTACCACCACACAGAACTACAATAGAACAGGGCGGATCCATGGAGCCTGTGAAATTTTAAATTAGGCTGGCCATGGCCGGAGGAAGGTGTTGCCTTCCCCCTTTTTAGCATTCAATGAATGTTTAACAAGGGTCGGATTGGCCCCTCGGCCTTTTGGCTCATGGCCGGGCCGAAATCGTGCCTGGGGAGTGTGGGCCAGTTTCTGGCCACGCATGGGCCAGTGTGGAGGAAAATAAAGTGAAAAAAAAGAAAAAGAATTCAACAATTTTTTTTCAAAAAGCCTTTCATCCTTAGGTCGATAAATGAGTACCAACACAGGTTGGGTGATATTGTATGCATATTTGTTCTATAAAAAAAAAGAGCTTAAGCGTAAGTGCTATACAACAACATTATTATTTGGCCTTGGACGTCTACTTGGATTCACAGTAATTTAGTTTACTTAGGAACAATGCTATTTGATGCCACTTCCTGTTTTGTCAAGGGGTGAAAGGTCGTGTTTCATCGCTTCCCAGGATGTCACTTTGGGGTGGGGTCAAATGACATCACTTCCTGTGATGTCATCAGAGATCAAGGGTCGTGAGGTGAGGGGTGGGCCACTTTTTTGAGGCGAGGGGTGGGCCACTTTTTTGGGTGACCGGTCAAATTTCTTGTCCCAGTCCGACCCTGTGTTTAACATTGCGAGGCCTCTGCACTGACTGACGGAGTGTGTGCTACCGTGTGTGGAGGGAGAATTCAGCCTTTAGATTGAAGACTCTGGCAAATGATGGGCACAGCCACCGGTACGTGAGACAAAACATAGCATAGAAAGCAAGGAAGTATCTGGATTATCAAGCTTTACCTCTGGATAAGAGGCCGGTCTAAACTGGAGGCAGACTCACACCCAAGCCTCCTTCAGATCCCCCACAGAGCCTGAATACCAGGCAAATGGTAGAACCTTTGCATGTGAGAATCTGGGAATATGATGCATATAGCGGTTTACCTGAGTTTACGTGTGGCGTTGCCCAAGCCAGATCTATTGGCTTTGTCAATGATTGTTTGTAGCTACTCTGTGTACCATGTTGTTTCTATGGCAAAGAAAGTTACTGGTTTTAGAATGTGGCTTTCCACACATCCTACAGTTGAAATGAGAGGTTTTTGTCGTGGTTAGAGCAGCCCCTGAGGGCCCATATGGCACAAGGACCGTTTGCACATAGACTGCAATATCAGCCGCGTCCAGACAACCCTTGTGCCAAAAAGCTTGCGCCAAAATGGCTGTCGTGCCACTTTGGCCATGCCAAAAGGGGCTTCTTTGGCCAAAGTGGTGCACCAAAATGGCTGGCACTGAAACAACCACGCCAAAACGGGCTGTACCACGGTGGACAGAGTCCCCCACTAATTTCGGGGGCTCAGTGACAATTTAGCTACAGATGAGGTGTGAGATGGTGTCCAGTCTAAGTGTGAACCTGTAGAGCAGAGCAAGCAAAACGAGTCCCATGCGGTTCATATTGAGTTGTCATCCTCTCCTTGTTTGGAGTCTCAGGCCTTAACATATGCACTCACCACTAGCCAATGGCTAGTGGTAATGGATTCTTGGTGAGTAAGAAATGATGTGCTGTGTGCATGGGGCAAGTGACTTTTTATGCCCGACTGGTAGCTTGAAACCTGAAATGTTTACCCTTTATCTGAACAGCTGCATCTAAAAGGCAAACCCCACAATGTGCCTGCATTCAAGAAACCAACAAGAAGATTACATGAATAACTGTTCAAAATTGCCTGTTCTATTTCCAAAACAATTGCTTGTTTGATACGTGAACAATGTATTTGTTCTGTTGAACTGCATATTTCATCTCATCGTGCATAACAGCAAACTGCACAACCAGTCAAAGCGTGATTAATAGCAGGGGCAATGATACCGGCTCCTGTTGAGTGTGTCTTTAGGACATTGAAGCCGGGGGAGAGTTCACAGGTTTCCATGTGTCTTCATCCCTAATTCTTTCATCCGGAAATGTTTCATTTTTGCATCTTCAGAGTTTTTAAATTTCGAGTAGCAGCAAAATGTGTGGGTGGGGTGACCTATTTATAAAATTATATATTTCAGATATATTTCTTGGAGATTAATATTAATCTCTAAAGAATGTGCGTGGTGAACAGTCTGCAATGAAATCATTGGGTGTAGTTTACAGCTGAGCTTTAAGTGGGGTAAGAAATCGAGGGGATTTGGAGGCGTGGCTTGTGGGGTGGGCGTGGCCTTAAAAACGTACACAGACCATAGTGAGGTACGCAAACATTTTATATATTTTTACGCCTACCTTACTATGGTTTGTGTAGTATGCAAGCCATCTTTTATAGACATAGAAATATGTAACGCATTTCTATGTTTATAAAAGATGGCTTGCATACTACACGTACCATAGTAAGGTACGGACATAAATATATAAATGCTTACATATATATATTGGTCTGTGTGCCTTACTATGGTTTGTGTACTTCAAGATGGCTTGAAAAGTAAACAAACCATAGTAAGGTACGCACACAAACATAACATTTATATATTTGTGTGCGTACCTTATGGCTTGTGTACTTTCCAAGCCATCTTTGTTAAACATTTCTATGTTTATAAAAGATGCCTTGAATTGTGCACTTCAAGCCATCTTTTCTAAACCTCGAATTATGTCAAGGAGTCCCCAGGTTCGCTGAGGGTTAAAGACGCCTCAGTGACCTGGGGAAACAAAGGCACAGTAACTTCCTCTGGTGACACCTCGCGTGAGAGGTCACCATAGGAAGTTACAGTGACTGACAGAAGTGCCATCCAGCTACAGCGATGCTGTGGCTGGCTGACACTTCTGTCAGCTTACCTGACCTAATGGTGGGCATATCTCCCGTCGCGGCTGCGGCCGCAATGGGATAATGCATCCAGCCAATGTTGTGGTGGGACCGAGGGGCCCCGGCAGGGCCCCGGCTCAACCCCACTTTTAGGCCCCGGACCACTTGAAGCACTGGTTTACAGAAATAACACAACAAGACCTTCAGCTAGTCCTTGCCTTAAAACGTTCATAGTGCATTGTGGGAATTACATTCTCACATTTATAAAAGGCAAGCTAACCCACACATAAAACTACAGGAATTCAAAATGACCTAATGTACAAGGCAAGACTCCAAAATGAATGTGTTCTTCAGCCATTTATTTCCATGCAGATCACTACTGTGCAGCAGAAGAGAAAGCATGCCAATCAAGCAAATGTACCCCGAAGGCCAGGACTCTCATTTTCTAAAAGGGGCTGGTATTGTCTTTGTGTTACTTCTTGTCCTAAGACAACACTTTCTGTGGCATTGAGCATGTCAATGAGTCCCCACTTGGTTCTCAAAGATCTGTGCAGTTTGAGCTAGTATGTGGTGCTTTAGCACCACCTATAGTCCAAAACTATTGCATCAGGGCACAGATAGGGAGAAATGGCAAATGAGGAGAGACAAAGCGTGTGTATTCTGTTTCTATTTGCCCACACATTGCCTGTCCATGGTAATGCTGATCCCTATGTCTATTCAATGTCTATTCCCACCCAGTTCCCGCCCCTCCAGTCCAAAACGCCTCCACGTGTGAACTCTTTGAGCTCACTTTAATCCAGCCTTACCATCAAACTTTGCACTCGAAGTGCCTGCCATTGTTTTTTCAAAGCACTCTTCTGATAATTAACGACTTAATTAAAACTGTATATGTGCTGTATATGTGCTACTGGTGTAATAGAAATGTCTTAACCAGGTCTACCTTCAGCCACTCAATTTATATGCACTGTGTGTCCGTCACTGAAGTCCTGTTAAAAACAAACACTGACAAAGCCAACCGTTTTGGCTTGTGTATACTAGGCATTTGCTATGCACTGCTATTATTTATCAGCAGGTTAATTGGGTAATTTGTGCTGAAAATCCCCATTGAGTCCTAGGGAATTACTGCCTTACCACTACTCGGGATCCGCCGCTGATAGCGCTGGACCAAGTAGCGGTAACATCAATAGAGTTGGCGGTATACCAGCGCAATTACCGCCAGAATACCAGCAAGGCTATGATGAAGCCCTAATTCTAGGGTCTTGCCCTTTTTGTGCGTGGGGGAGAGCACAGTTTGGTTAAGGTTACTGCAAGCGGTCAGTGTGAAACACGCGCTTCGAGTGTGGTTAGCCTGTGACTCTGGAACGTTAATCACTGAGAAAGACATTATTTGAATGTGTTAATTTGGCAGAGTAGAGTAAGTTGGAGATATCTGCAGTGAAAGAGCCACTCCTGTGAGGAGGTCTGTAGATGAGGTGGAAGGATATGAATTATTTGTGCGATAGAGGGATCCGGCAGGCAAGTGATTCAAATGGCCTTGTTCTGGGAGAGGGGATGATGGAGCATGGCCAAACGCTCCTCTGGATGATTGCCGCTCCGCCTCCTAGCCAGTTGGCATGTTGGATGCAGTAGCCTTCGGGTAGGAGGATTTCAAAAACATGTGGGAAGGATAGGGTAAACCATGTTTCAGTGATGAATAGGGCATCAAGGTTGTTGTACAAGCTGTGGTCAGCGATCTCGGCAGCGGGAGGCACTGCTGACCGAGCATTGATTAATATGAGCGGGCGTGTGCATGTGGTCCGTGGGTGTTGATGGGGCTTAAGGCAATATTGATGAGGTTCGCTAGGGTAGCTTGCCGGGGCTGCCCAGGGCACTTCACCATTTGGTTTTCCTGTAACCGTGGAGCTTACCTTTTGGCGTTACGCAGTTGGATAATAATGGGTTTCTTCAGAGGTGCAACAAGGATGTGCAGTAGATCAGAACCAGGAGATGGACAAGGTGGCATTGTTTTTAAACCTTTCTTTATTGTTAAGTCACCAGAAACCTAGGCAATCCCTACATTTATTAAGAATAACGAAAAATGTAAAAAGGGTGCTAGTCAGCATGTCGTTTGCAAATAAGACAGTCCTCTGTCTAGAATCCTGTGCTATCTGCGTTCTGTCCCTACCACTTAGAAAAGAATCACATAAACTCAACAAAAATACAGTTGGGCTGGGTCCCTGAGCAAGTGGCTGGTAGTTGGCTTCTGAACCCCAGCGTTGTATGTCCTTTTCAATTGTGGCTCCTCACCCCCAGTGCTCCAGATAAGATTTGGAAGTAGGAGTATTTTACTTCCTGTCTTTTAAAGCTGAGAGTAAAATTATTTTTTTTCGGAGTAAAAATGTAAGTTCAATTCCCAATGGGAGTATATCTTTCATAAGCGTGTAAACATTTTTAACTGGAAAACGAAAATGATTTTGTAATTATTATTTCTTCGCTTCTAGTTATTCATGCAGATTAAAAGATACAGGTTTACTTCTTTCGATCAGGCAATTATTATAGTACTTTCCTCCTCTGGTACTACATGCAGTAATGGTCCAAACATATCCATGGTGCTGTGTGAGTGAAAGCAGGAGCACATGGTTCTACGTGTGTTTTTCCCATTTCTTGTTGGAAGTATTTTTTACTCCCAATTTTAATTTTCTGGGAGTAATTACCTAGAATTAGGGAGTAAAAGTGGTCGATACACCCCTTATCTGTAGGGCTGCTCGCCCCTGTGTAAAGGCTGTGCCAGGAGCATGACTGAGGGTCTCAGTTGTTCTCCCCTGTGTTGTTCAAGTCAGTCCGGTAAGTGCCTCCTTTGCCTTGAGGCCTTGTTTTTCTCACCCATTCTTGGGGTCTTCAGTCTCTCACCCTCCATTGTGGGTTTGTTAATTTACCCCTCCTTGGAGTCACAGGTTTCTCTCCACGCCTTGGGGTTTTGGTTCTCTCGTCATTTTCTTGGGCTGTTTTGTCTTTTCCCCACCCTGGGTGTCTCAGATTGCTCACCCCAGCTTGGGCTTCACATCTTCTACCTCACCTTAGGGTCTTTGGTTTCTCACACCACCTTGGGGGTTTGTTGGGCCGGTCTGATCCTCTCCTAATCCCTTGGAGCCACTGTGTACCTCTATTCCTGTGTTGGTGCTCGCCGGGAGAGTTCTGATGCCGCAGTATGTCGCTATCGGTCCGCCCTAGGCATCGCTTACAGTGTGGAGCTTGCCCGTTTCTTCTTCACGCAGGGCCCTGGGTTTGGCTGCTCTTTAAATCATTTCTTCCCACCTCTGGGAGTCGCAGTCCCACATAGCTCCTTTGTATTGAACATCCCTCTTCCTGGCTCTTGGAGCAGGAGGTTTGTTTGCGTTCCATGAGCTCGGCCGTAGCTCTCCTGGCCTCATCTGGTGTATGCACCTTGCGTCTGGCCACACCTCCCACCTCTTCCACTTCAATGCAGATTTCCTCTTTATCTCTCTCTGTGTGCAAGAGGGTGGGTCGCTTCAGCCTCTTCTCGCTCCACAGGTCGAAACCACATCAGCCAGTCCAAAAGGATGTTTTAAGTCATTACACAAATTCAAACCCATGTAGCCAACAAAAGTATTGGGACTTTTGAGAATAGAGAGAATCAGTTATATCCTTATCGGGGAATAACCTGCCTGCCCAAAACGTGCGTCGGGGAGTCACCCCCAGTGGAATCTCGCTTGTTCTAGCCCCTAGGTGGTCGTAAACATAACAGGTTCGCCTCCATAGTCCAAAATGGGATGGCTTCCCCGTGGGGCGAGGGGACAAATACCCTGGATTAGTCATAGACTTTTGTCCTCACAGTTGGTTGTGCAGATCATTGCTAGTTTCCTAGAGTTGAAAGGAAAAATAATTGATAGAAAGAAAGGAAGCCCCTTTGTTACGTATGGATGTTGTAGCATTTCCTTTTACTGTGCTAGAACATTTTCATATGTGTACAAAAACAAAGGTTATTCATTTTTTTGTTGAATTTTACATTTCTCTTAACATTTGTTTTGAATCCTGTTTCCTATGCTCGCCGCAAAACAAACACATAGTGAAGTGTACTTTGGGGGGACACAGCCTACAGGGGCAGTCCTCCCCGTCATGTTCATCTGGAATGTGACAACCACGGGTACATCAAAGTGATAAAAGGGGATCATATTCGACATGGAAACACTGGCAAGAAAATACCACTGAGATAATATGCAACTTGTGATTCTAAAAATGTGATATATGCTCTATGCTGACCTTGCGGAAAATATTATGTTGGAAAATCGACCAGAAAAGCTAAGAAAAGATGGACAGAGCACAAATCAAACATCCGTACTAAAAATATCAAATCACCAGTATTCAGACATTCTAGAGATCATCAACATACATTGGCACAAATGAGAATGGTAATACTAGAGGTTATACATTCACTCCCTAGAGGAGGTGATCTACAGAAACTATTATCCCAGAGAGAACTCTTTTGGATTCACTGTCTTGATTCACTCTCCCCCCTGGGTATGAACGAGGACTATTACCTGGGCCCTTACTTATGAAATATGCATACTGTGTAAAGTTGTTCACAAGTCCAAATACCTGGTTATGAGCCATTTAAGGTAATTATTATTTACACTTGGTTTTATTGTCCTTTAAAATGGTTGTTCTCATGTTTTCTTAGAGACTGGCATCCTCTTCAAAAGCCCTCATGGGGCCAGTCCTGACGCCTATGGCGCCAGGCTCATTCACCATGAAAAACAATGTGCTTGGGAACTACTTTATTGTATTGTCAGCCAACATGGAGGCATTCACATAGCTATGCAGTCTAGTGTTTTGGGTGTGGTAGCCTAGGGACTACTTTACCTGGACTATTTTGTTGGGGCCATTTAAACCACACCTAAGCAAGACAACACGCTTCGCGTTACTTTGCAGCTTGCAACATGACGCTCACCGTGTCCAGCTATTCCCTCGAACCTCGGAGAAGCAGAACCTGCAAGGAGACAAAAGGAACATCAATAGCAGCAGCATCTTACCTGCAGTCTTCATCTTTAAACACTTGCAGCTACTGAGAACAGCTTCCTGGAATCTGCATGCCTCCCGGACAGAACGACCTGAAAGAGGAAGATAGAGGCAACATTAAAGAAAGCAGTAGAGACATTTACAAATTACAAACTGCTCAAAAGGCTTACCTGGCTGGGCGCCTCTCGGCTGGCACCACTCCGGACATTCCACTCATGCTGAAGAACACTGCGACCTACAAGGAAGGAAAACACAGGTTAGCAAAGGCAAGACTTTGCAGCGCTGCGCATAGCGCTTACTTACCACATCATAGCGCTCTTAATGCGCCATCATTTACCAGCGAGGCTCAACCAAGCCAGTTCGCCGCGCTGAAGCTCCGCATACCTAAGGGAGAAAAAAGAGATTGTAAACAAAGAAAGGCATGAAGGATAGCAACAAATCTAAAGAACAGCAATAAGACCTACCTGAACAATATCAAACGGGCCAGCGTCAGTGAAGTAACTGGACCGCACTCGCCCATGAAAGAAAACGCGCCCCTGCAAAGAAGGCAGGATGGAGAGCACGCCTAATTCTACCACAAGGTGAGGAGAGGGCGCCAGAGGGACTGAAATCATACGGGGGTGGAGGGAGGATACTTACCCCAGTCGGTCAGTCTTGAACACATTCCTCCTGTATTTTCAGGCAGAACCTTCCCTGCAGACCACATCAGGGCAAAGCTGAGAAGCATACCAGCGAGTAACCCGTCTGGGTGGCGTACCTGTGGATACCAGGTGAACGTAACAGAATGCGAAGAATACCATAACAAACCCACCTGGGCGCCATGGAGACATCAGAAATGGACCAATCGGCCCATTTACTAGGAGAGCTTCGTGCTGAGGTTCATTCTGCCCGACAAGAGACTAATGCCCTCCGGAGAGACCTAATAGTGACCAAAGAACGCACTGAAGAGATTAGCAGGCAATACTTGCAATCACAGGCAGGACAGACGACTCTACCTGGAAGCAATCCAACGATGCAAAAACCCGCCGTACCACCCACTCCGGTACAGATCACGTTACCTGGAACAGTGCCCATGGCACCACCAGAAAGGTTCTCAGGCGACCCACGGAAGTATGCGGCATTCATTAATCAGTGCCGCCTTCATTTTCTTTGTAGGCCTGGAGCATTTCCAAACGACCAAGCTCGGGTAGCTTTTGTCTTATCATACCCGAGTGGTAGTGCAGCAGATTGGTCGGTGCCATTGGTAATCCATGACAATCCTCTATTACATGACTTTGGGGGTTTCCAGAGAGAAATGGAAAAACGTTTTGCTCGCCATACCCAGGAACAAGCAGTAGACAATGAACTCTTGTCCCTCCAACAGGGGAATCAGGACTTGTTAACGTACATTGCTACCTTCAACAGACTGGTTGCAGAAGCTAGGTGGCCAGAAAACAAACAGGCGAATTAAAGGATGTCTTAGCCCAGGTGGTTGATCCACCCAGAGACTCTGCAGAATTCATAAATCTGGTTGTGCAGCTAGACCACCGGTTGCAGGACCGAAAGGCAGACCTGTCTAAGACGGACCCTCGGACCGTGTATGTTCGACCAAGGGAAAACACACCCTGTGTACCTGAAAATGCTGTAGAACCCATGCAGATTGGAGGGGTACGGCCTCCATTAACAAAACAAGAGCGGGACAAAAGAAGACAACAACAGCTTTGTTTGTATTGTGGGAAACCAGGACATTTCCTGAAGGACTGTCCAGTAAAACCCCCAAGAAGGACAGTCAGGGCCACAGAGAAGGATGAAGCTAAGGAATCGGAAAACTACCAAGCTCGACAAACATAGAGGTCAGTTTGTCGAGTTAGAAGAAAAAGTTGCTGACCTCGCACTTTGCAATACAAGTGATCTTAATTAACCACCAACAGTCGTCAAGAATGCATGCCGTTGAAGCATATATCGATAGCAGAGCAGTTGGAAATTATATTGATCAAGAACTGGCAGCAAAGATGGGGCTTCCTTTGTGTTCTAAACCAACTATGGACAAGGTAACCACCGTGGATGGGACAGAAATCGCTTCCGGACCAGTAACCCAGTGCACAGCCAGGGTAACCTTGTTGTGCCAGGACGGACATCGGGAGTCTATTTCATTCGATCTCATCAAGGCACCTCAGTTCAGGCTAATACTAGGGATGCCATGGTTGGTTGCTCACAACCCTTTGATAGACTGGCGGGCATGAAAATTAACCTTCCCCGGTGCCTGCTCCCCTGCCTGGTATTACCAAGAGGAGAAACCCAAAGTCTGTATCCCCATGACTCCCGGAGCAACAGTATGAACCCTGGGAGCAACTAATACCTTGCCAAGTGAATACCATTATTTCCAGGATGTTTTCCGAAAAGGACCAAGCCAATACATTGCCGCCGCACAGGCCCTTTGACCGTCAGATCCACCTTATTCCTGGTGCACAAATCCCTTGCGGCAGGATCTACGCTCTCACAGAACCAGAAAACCTTCATTTGAAATCCTATTTAGACCAGAACCTTGCAAACGGATTTATCCGTCCTTCAAAGTCCCCCAGCAGCCAGTCCTTTGTTCTTCATACCGAAAAAGGAAGGAGACTTGAGAACCTGTATTGACTCCCGCGCATTGAACCAGATCACTGTGAAGAAGCGCTACCCCCTTGCCACTTATCCCTGAGATGCTAGAACAAGTTAAAGATGCCCAGATTTATACCAAATTGGACCTTCGAGGAGCGTACCACCTGGTCTGAGTCAGAAAAGGAGATGAATGGAAAACCGCCTTCCATACGAAGTACGGCTTGTTTGAATATCATGTCATGCCCTTCGGGTTATGCAACGCTCCTGCGGCATTCCAGTATTTCATGAATGACGTCTTAAGGGAGTTAATTGACGTGGACGCCTTAGTGTACATAGACGACATCTTAGTATACTCAGCCTCGGAACAAGATCATGTCAGGCACATTCGTTCAGTCCTCGGCAAGCTCCGGCAACATCGCTTGTTTGCAAAGCTTAAAAAATGCTTTTTTCACGTCACCGAAGTAGAATTTCTTGGTTTTAGCCTTACTCCAGGAGGCATCAGAATGGACGTGCACAAGGTAGATGCCATTCTGAAATGGCCTTCACCGACGTCTCTGATAGGGGTACAAAGCATGCTGGACTTTGCGAGTTGCGAACTTTTACCACAGGTTCATCCCAGACTTCTCTCAGATTGTACACCCAATCACAGTACTATTACGAAAAAACTATAAAAAGGTTGCTTGGACCGAAGAAGCAGAAGAAGCCTTTCAGGAACTTAAACAAAGGTTTACCTCCGCTCCAATCCTGCGACATCCTCGTCCAGACCTCCCTTATGTCGTTGAAACTGATGCGTCCAGTCTCGCAATGGGGGCTGTCCTTTCACAGAGAGACCCGGAAACCGGCCAGCTACATCAGGTGGCCTTCTGGTTGAAAAATTCTCACCTCCAGAGATTAATTATGCCATCACGGACAAGGAACTCCTGGCTATCAAATCCGCCTTTAAAGCGTGGAGGCACTACCTTCTGGGGACCAGACACACCATAACAGTCATCACAGACCACCGAAATCTGCAATATCTCAAAACAGCCAAGGCCCAGTCCTCGCGCCAATTACGGTGGGCCCTTTTCTTCGCCGAATATGATTATGTAATCACATTTCGACCAGGAGTCAGAAACGGAAAAGCGGATGCCTTATCTCGCATGGGCATAGATGAAATAGTATATACAAGCCCAGACCCAGTACCTATTATACCTGAAGGCAAACTCTTGGGTATCGCGACAGCCTTAACACAAGCAGAACTACGAAAAGAAATCCAACGGACAATGAATCCTGATGCCTACCTCGCATGGCAAACTCAAGGAGAACAATATACCATCAAGGACCATCTAGCCTTTTTTAGGGATCGCCTATATGTACCCAAGAAGGAATTAAAACAGCATATTATTTCAAACTATCACGATTCACTGATCGAAGGGCTATCATGGGATCGCCAAAACCCTAGCTAAGGTGAAAGAGAACTTTTGGTGGCCTACCTGGCGTAAGGACATCATTCAGTATATTCAGTCCTGCGGTGTCTGCGCACAAAATAAATCAGAGAAACTAAAACCATCTGGTCTCCTACAACCATTGGACATTCCTCCAGTTCCATGGCACACTCTTTCCCTTGACTTCATCACTGATCTACCTCCAAGCCAAGGGTTCAACACCATCCTTGCAGTTGTGGACTTATTCTCGAAGATGGCCCATTTTATTCCTCAAAGGCTTCCCAGACACAGCCACTTTAGCAAAAGTGTTCCTGGAGGGCGTGGTTAAGCTACATGGCTTCCCTCCGGTTCTGGTCTCTGATCGAGGCAGCCAGTTTGTTTCAAAGTTCTGGAAAAAATGTTGTGCAATGGCGCAGATCGACGTTCGGCTATCTACCAGTCACCATCCCCAAACGGACGGCCAAACGAGAGAACCAATCAGACACTCGAGCAAAATTTACGGTGCATGCTGCACCACAAACAATGGAATTGGAAAGACCTTTTATGGATAGCTGAATATGCATATAAAAATTCTTTGCATTCAAGCATGGGACAAACGCCCTTCTATACCCTTTATGGCAGACATCCACGTACCTCCGAACTAGACCTTCCAGCCAGCTTGGAAATGCCAGCGGTAAAGACTCTACACACAACCATTACACAGGCTTTCAAAAGGGCAAAGGAACATCTTATTCATGCCAAGGAAAAACAAAAGAGATTCGCCGACCAACACCGGAAAAAGGCCCCTGATTATCAAGTAGGAGACAAAGTTTGGTTAGCCGCTAAATTCGTACCCATCAAGGGAACCCGGACCTTTCATCCCGGATTCTTAGGACCCTATACCATTAAGGCAATTATCAACCCAGCAGCCGTGAAACTGGATTTACCACCTAATCTACACATCCACCCGGTATTCCATGTGTCCCTCCTGAAACCAATGCAACCCGGCACAAGGACTGGGACACCACCTAAGTCCATACTTGTTGGTGGAGAACCAGAATTCGAAGTCAAAGATATCTTGGACTCTAAATACTCTATGACCAAGCTATATCATCTCGTCAATTGGAAAGGAGTTGGACCACACGATAGATCCTGGAAGCCCAGTGAGAATATCCACGCACCACATCTAATCAGGAAATTCCATCAGAACTTCTCAAATAAACCTGGACCAGACAGAAGAAACACCATGGGAGGGGCCTTAGGGGGGAGTGCTGTCACGACCCTCGCCCAAAACCCCTTCTGGCAAACCCATTGGCCAGGTGGAGTCAGGACTCGGGCCTCTAGAGACTGGCATCCTCTTCAAAACCCCTCATGGGGCCAGTCCTGACGCCTATGGCCCCAGGCTCATTCACCATGAAAAACAATGTGCTTCGGAACTACTTTATTGTATTGTCAACCAACATGATGGCATCCACATAGCTGGGTCCCTAAGAACCAAGCTATGCGGTCTAGTGTTTTGGGTGTGATAGCCCAGGGACTACTTTATCTGGACTATTTTTTTGGGGCTATTTAAACCACACCCGAACAAGACAACACGCTTCGCGTTACTTTGCAGCTTGCAACGTGACTCACACCATGTCCAGCTATTCCCTCGAACCTCGGAGAAGCAGAACCTGCAAGGAGACAAAAGGAACATCATTAGCAGCAGCATTTTACCTGCAGTCTTCATCTTTAAACACTCGCAGCTACTGAGAACAGCTTCCTCGAATCTGCACGCCTCCCGGACAGAACGACCTGAAAGAGGAAGATCGAGGCAACATTAAAGAAAGCAGTAGAGACATTTACAAATTACAAACTGCTCAAAAGGCTTACCTGGTTGGTCGCCTCTCGGCTAGCACCACTCCGGACATTCCACTCGCGCTGAAGAACATTGCGACCGACAAGGAAGGAAAACACAGGTTAGCAAAGGCAAGACTACGCAGCGCTGCGCATAGCGCTTATCGCATCATAGCGCTCTTAATGCTCCATCATTTACCAGCGGGGCTCAACCAAGCCAGTTCGCCGCGTTGAAGCTCTGCATACCTAAGGGAGAAAAAAGAGACAGACATTTTAAACAAAGTAAGGCATGCAGGATAGCAACAAAACTAAAAACAGCAATAAGACCTACCTGAACAATAAGAAACGGGCCCGCATCAGTGAAGTAACTGGACCGCACTCGCTCATGAAAGACAACGCAACCCTGCAAAGAAGGCAGGAAGGAGAGCACGCCCAATTCTACCAAAAGGTGAGGAGAGGGTGCCAGAGGGACTGAAATCATACAGGGGTGAAGGGAGGATACTTACCCCAGTCGGTCAGTCTTGAACACAGTCCTCCTGTATTTTCAGGCAGAACCTTCCCCGCAGACCTCATCAGGGCAAAGCTGAGAAGCATACCAGCGAGTAACCCGGCTGGGTGGTGTCCCTGTGGATACCAGGTGAGCTTAACAGTTGTGCCCAACCTGGTCTTATGGATCTCTGATCCGTCCCCTTTTTTACATATACAAAAATGGTTAAAAGATTGTACGTCCCTATGAGGACAGGAGAAAAGTAGGACTGATGGTTTTTATATTCAGGACTGACAGACTCTTACGATCAAGACTGACTGGCACTTCTATGTCTTCCAAATTGGTGACTTAATTTTTGGTCTCTCACCCTCTCCTTTTAGCCAATACTTATTCTAAATCCAACAGTTTATTTAGGGGATAGACTTACTTTTCTTTTCTTAGTCCCTCTTGTCAGGTCCTAAGTACTGTAGGACTTGTAACTACATTAGCATGTTTACATTTCTGCGCAAACACGTAATGACGCTATGGGTTTACCTTTCTTCTTCTGAATAGACTCACTTTTCTTTTCTTAGTCCCTCTTGTGAGGTCCTAAGTACTGTAGGACTTGTAACTATATTAGCATGTTGTTCACGTTGCCGCACATACGTGTAATGACGCTATGTGTTTACTTTTTTCCTCCTGACGCCACTGCGCATGTACGGGTTTGTCGTCAGAACTATGACACTCATCTTCAAGGGATGCTGATTCAGCACTGTCCTGCCGCGTATGTACCCTTACTCGTCATCACTTACTGAGGTATTTAAGAAGGACCGTCATGAGTGTAATACATCCTCCTCCGGTGGGATGTGTTCCACCAGGGCTCCTTCGCTCGTATCTACTTCTTTAAGATGCAAGTATTTGGGGATACACAATGGCTATTTTTCCCACACTGCTTCCTCTTCTTTAAGATCAATCTAACTTACGCTATTCTTGTGCTCTCACTTGACTTGCAGTTTGAGCACTGGAGGGAGGCTGTTATCGAATTTCGTTTCTTGAGAAAAAGTTCAGTGTGACACCAAAGGTTGTTTATGTAAGAGTAGACAGACGTTATTCTGTTATCAACTCCATACTATACCATAGTATACCTTTTTGACTTTTGGTACATTCTCTTGTTTTCAGCACAGCTTTCTACTGTTTATTGGACTGATAGCCTCAGAAACTTTCAGATATTCAGCTTATCCTAGATATTTACTCTCATTGGTAAGTGTTGCGTTGATCTGTGACCTTACTTTCAATTGAATTTGCTGACTTCACCTTCTGAATTACCTTACATTTGACTAGGTAGACTACTCGTAGATCCTCGATTGTGACAAGTGTTGGTGATCACTTTAAGTAGGGATGAACACCTTATGCATTAGTTGACTCAGCTCTACAACTTTGTTCAAATTGTCAAAGGGACGTGTTTATTTCAAAGGAAATACATCTATGGTTGCCTATTAATTGATTTGAAATGACGCTTTCTGTTTCATGGAAGTATAAATTACAAGAACATGCTAAGATGTACCCTTTTCTATTTTTTCTAGAAATTTAAGGAATTGTGATATTGCCCCTGAAGAAGAGTGCAAACTCGAAACGCGTTGGGCTTAACATTGTACAATAAAAAACTACGATTGTTTTTGATTTAAAAAATGTGAGATGCATTTCTTTACACTATCTTACATATTGAATTGTTGAATGCTAAGAAATTGTATCAAACTGTTTATATGAACCTTTGATTACTTCATCAAATGACTGATCTGTTTCACAGATAATAGATAGTGTGCAGGGGACGGGAGTCCCTAAAACCCTTTAGGAGCAACCACTTCTTGTTGTCTAAACCCTTTCTGCCACACCAAAAGGAAAAGCGCTTTGATTTTTTGGAATATATCCTGCATATAAATGGCATCCTTGCAACTTGAAGGACCAACAGTCACTTATCGGACAAATTCAAGTGTGCAGATTTATAGTGTTCAGTAGGCAAGCTGCATCCTGGGTTGCGATGTCATATATATGATATTCTTGTCATGTCAGGAGTTTCTACTGCTTCTTGAGGCAAGTGGGCTATGTGGCCGACATCCTCATCAAATGGGGTATGACATTTGTCTAGCCCTATTGGGGCGCTATGAGGATCACTTTTCAAGGTTTTTCCCGCACTCACCAGATTACTCTGGATACCAGAGGAAGTGGAGGGCAAGCCTATAGAAATGTGTTACTCCGTGGGATGGCGAACACATCTCCTTGTGCAGGACTCCCCAAACCTTGAGCACACATCACAATTCGTTTTTTGTCTTGTGCCCATTCATAAAACGCTATGTAAACCCTGCTGAGGCAATCTGCTAGAACAGTGTCTTTCCTTGGGAGGTGCTCGGCTCCAATGAAGATTTTCTCCTTTAGAGCCAATTTCCACAAGCACAGGACCTCCAGCTTTGAGTACATGGAAGGGCTTGCATGATCATTGCAGCCAGAGGCAAGCAGAATCGATGCACCCAGCCAGGGACGAGTGGCCTGGTTACCTAGACGATAAGCCACCTGCGAGAAATTCTGACTGAAATCCTCATAATTGCAGGCAAGAGAGCACCATTTGGTGGTCTCAACACACGTGACCCAGTAGAACAAGACAATGCCCATTCAATCTAGAAGAACAGAGAGAAGCTGTTCCCACCAAATCAGAGGTGGAAAGATACAAGTGTTGCTAACAAACTGCTAACTGAATGCACTCTCCCAGGCTTAGGTGTTGAGAGATGGTAACATTAGGGAACACACAGCCCCTCCCATGTACATTCTCATTGCCTTTAGAAGGTACACTCAGCCTGGTAATCGTCCAGGGTTCCAGAGCTGGGAGGACCCACTCTTCCAAGTCCAGTGTCACCTTTCAACTTCATGATATGTGTTACAGGAGCCAGTGGTCTTGCTGTGACCCTGCAACATTGTAGATTGAAACATGTAGAGGTGGTCCTAGGAGGAGCCAGCAGATCTGACTATCCAATAGTAGAATTAACCCCTATAGGATACATACATAGTTCGCCTAGACTGACCAATGTGAATGCCCTATAAGTTTTGGAGACAGGGCTTAGTCTTGTGACGTCACACCTGGATAAAACTGGAAGACGAGAATCCTGGAGAATTCATCTTTTTCTACTGTGATCCCTGTCATTTATTAGATAATAAAGACAGTAAACTTTGCCCCATGGCCGAGTCTACCGTTCTTGCAGTGGGGAGTTTTTGATGGGCGAGAGTGTCTCTCAGCTGGTAATTGGGGTAACTGCTATAGAGCCCCTGCCACTCAAACACGAGCATGCCAGTGTACAGACCACGGTTCACTATAACCAGACCTCTTGAACAAGATGCCCGACAGCCTCTCTTTTTTTCTGTCACAGAGAATCATCAAAGATGTCTCAATCCCAGAAGACCCATCTAGAGAGCTAGATCGACCCGCAGTACACTAGCAAATCACCCAAATACACTTTGACACCGACAAGCAGCAGAGTGAGAGTGAGGCAGCATCTCCAGCAGTGGATCCAACAGCGGGCTCACGCTGAAACAGATGGTCCCTCTAGACCACTGGAGAAAGAGGAGAGTATTTATTTATTTTTCCATTTGTATAGCGCACTAAGCCCAAGGGCATCAAGGTGCTGTTAGAGCTTAGGTTAAGCAGATGTAACAGTACAGAGTAAGGGGACCCTTTGCCACTAAGAGACTTACTGGGAGATCCAAGTACCCAGGGTCCCGGAACACGAACATGGACACTTGGCATCCCAGGCCGTCATCCCTAGGACACAGCAAGCTCATGCATAGAAAGTGGGCTGGGCTTAGACCCCTTTTCAAAGTTTTCCTTCGCACATTCGTGCCCAGGCCGGGAAAGGTGATCAATCCTTACAGTGGGGGATTTGAACTCAGAACGCAAGAAGTGTGGGTTTTCCAGATGAGGTCAGAGGTGGAGAGCAGACAAGAGACCAGCAGTGGGAATGAGGGAAAGGTAACTTTTGAGGAAGATTTGTAGAGGAGGTGAAGCCTTGCTTAAGAAGGGAATGTGGTTCTGCACTTTGCGTTTGCGTGTTTGTGTGGTGAGTCTAGATAAGATAGCGTAAGGAGTTATTGGTAGGGAAATGGAACTGGGCGGAAGAAGGGCAACTGAGTAGTGGAGGAGGATCGAGCAGAAGTTTGGAAAAGAAGAGGCAGTAATAGTATGGTTGAGGATGGAGTAGTAGTGTAAAGGAGGGGGTAGTGGTGTGGAGGAGGGAGTACTAGTAGTGTGGAGGAGGGAGTCCGAAAGGGAGTAGTATAGGAGTGTAAGGAGGAATAACATCAAAAGATGGAGGTACTATCTAGTAGGAGTGGGAACATCATAGGGAGTGTTGGGAGGAGCGAGACGGAGTAGACATTCAGAAAGAGTAGGAAAGAGAGAGGTGTAATTGAGCATGATAGACAAAGTCTTAATATATCAGAGCGCATGTAAGGCACTATTGAAAAACCCATTAGATTACTAACAACTTAGTAGAGTAGGAACAGTTAGTACTTTTAGGTCATTACTGGTTGAAGATCAGCTCCAAACAGTAGGGGTCATCCTTCAGTAGCACTAACCATGGTCATGAACTCCTGTATAGGGAGGAGGTTCAGCACTCGACCAGAGCGTGATGGATGGCCATAGGGCCCACACAGATTCTAATAAAAGTCATTGAACCACCCTGGGGCTCTGAGTAATTCTTGTGCTATCTGTGACACTCGTCGATGGGTGCAAATGCTTCCCAGCCGATTTCAGTAATTTCTCTCCACAGGATTCGCCCTGATGCAGAGAGGGTTTCTCTCCCTGGGACCTGTAGCCTTGGATGCAGGTGGTGCAGACCTGTCACCTGAAACTCTCTTTTTTAGGAGCATATTTATCAGGGGTCCCGAGTGTAGAGAGGTAGGGGTGGTTCAGGTACATTCCTCTCCTAAGGAGGTACCTTCATTCTCTTCCAAAAACAATGAAAGCCTACAGCAACAGGTATTCCATCTGTATGCTACACACCATCATGTGCTACTGATTGCTCTTTCTACCCTTTTCTGTTGCATTTTGGACCTTTAAATAATAAAGACTTTGCGTACATAAAATTGGTACACTGACAATAAAGAATAATGGTATGAGATGAAGAAATGGAAAATTACACACTCGTAACCCCCATTAGACTTTCTTGAAGGGTTTGGATCAGGTGATGGGGTGATAACTAAACAAGTGTCATCAATAAATTCAGGCACTGGTTGATTTCTTTATCAAAGTTTTGATCTGAATTCATCACTATTTGATTTGTCTAGAAGAGTTGTGAAGTCTTGTTGAGGACAGAGGTTAGGCTGCTGCCCTAAGGTACGGTTATGCTGTCCTTCTATAATGTGCTGCAATAAAATAAACAGTCTTTGCTACTCTATAAAATATATTGGGTGCCCCTTGTGAAGGCATCATGAGGCAAGACACAGACAACAGATTCAAAGTTCAAAAGAAAATGGTTTATTAAATCAAGCGTCAGGATGGTAGGCCTAACTAGCCCTATGCTAAGGTTGGATTTCCCTACCTGAACCAAACTTAGGAAAGTCTGAGTCAAAGAGTTCACCTTAAAAGTCTGTCTGCGTCGCAACCTATCCTTGCCCTCACAACTAAAGCTACACAATATGTAGGAATGTCAATAATAAAAGAAATGATGATCAATACAAAGTTCGGAGCTTCTTACAGCTCTTAGCTTCATCTTCCCAAAGTTCAAGAAAGTTCCACAAAAAGTCTCAAGATTACCTTTCCCAAGTTCAAGGCAATATAGTTGCACACAATCCTCTGGGTTCCCTTCCCCCAAGTTAAATGCAACACAGTTTCCACAAAAAAAGGGTCTTGAGGCTCTGATCTTAAGACAATATTTTTAGTTAATTAAATCTCAGGGTTCCCTTCCCCAAGATTTCAACGTAGTACCTATACTGTTTTCAATCTTTCCAAGTTCAACACAAATCTAGGTCCACTTGACCCTCCTTCTGGCTCGCTTTACCAGTTCACTCACAGTGCTCCTTCTTGGTTTATTTCACAATGCCTTTTACTTTCACCATTTCACTGGTCTAGGCACAGTTGTCAGGTTCCTCTGTGCTTGTCCCTGGCATACAGATTCACATTCACTTAGTTTATCTCCATCTGCCGCTTGGCTCTGTGTGCAGTTTCACACTCTCCCGGTTATTCCTGGTTAGCCTCTTGGCTTTGTCATAACATGCTATGCACTTCTTGCCAGTCTTTTGCCTTGCTGTACTGAAACCCCTGAATACATTTCACTTTGGGGATGGGTCTTTTTCATGGCCGACCTTTCTGTTGTATTCTTTCACACTTGCACGCTTTTACATAAGTTGCTTTCAAACGGGCACTTTCCCTTTTGCCTTTCATCCGTTATTAGCTTTGCCCATAACGTTTTATTCAGTTCTGTATGCAATAAGCTTACTTTAACTCGGTTTGAAGTTTTCATTCAGTTCGGTATTCAATAAACGTAGGTATTCAATAAATGTAATTTAGCTTTGTTTCAGCTCCAAGGATTAATTTTGTTCTAGGTATGCTTCCGATGAAAATTGGTCAACATTACTGGAAAAAAATTGATGGTTTGTTGCAGTCATTCCTGTGGGATAATAAGCCGCCTAGGCTTAAATTGTGGAAACTTCAGTTGCCAGTAGAAAAAGGTGGTCTGGGTGTACCGAATTTCAGGGCATATCATTTAGCCTTTTCAAGTCATTTTATTGTGCCTTTTTTATCGAATTTGCCTGATAAGTGGGTAATTGCAGAGGCAAGTATGTTGGGTCCGCTCCCTCCAAGGGCTATTCTCACGGCGACAAACAAGTCATGTAATAAATCGCCTTTGACGGTTTTTCTGAGAGAGACGTGGAGACAGGTTCATAAATTGTTGGGCTCAATTGCGTCAAAGACCATTCACTCATCCATTTGGT
The DNA here is from genome assembly GCF_040938575.1 of Ambystoma mexicanum. Lineage (NCBI taxonomy): Eukaryota > Metazoa > Chordata > Amphibia > Caudata > Ambystomatidae > Ambystoma > Ambystoma mexicanum. Next base: position 265,907,330 of record NC_090934.1, read on the forward strand.
TGAACCCTTTGATTGCTATCGGGGGCAGGTCTTTATTCTGGCCGGATTGGTTTCTAGGTGGGGTGTTTTGGATTGATGATGTTCTGGTGGATGGAGGGTGGATTGGGGAACGTGAGTTACGAGCAAAGTTTCATATTGATAATTTCAGAACTGAAGACTTCAGGAAATTGAAAAGATGTATCGGTGATGTGGCGGAGCTAGGTAGTTCAATGGTGAATCTCTATCTTAAGGAGAGGGAGCCAGGTGGTTGTTCCATTGCTAGCAGGATATATAATTGTATTGTGTCTGCTTATAAGGAAAATTCAAATTTGACAGATGAATGGGGAAGGAGGTTAGGGTGTGAGATTTCGCCTGAGATGTGGTTGGATACGTGTGTGAATGTTAAACTCTGTGCAATTGATATGGTGGAACGGTCAAGACAGATAAAGATCCTCAATAGAGTGTTATGGAGCCCGGAGCGAATGTTCAAGAGGGGGCTGATGGACTCGGATGAATGCTGGTGCTGTGGGAATGGACAGGGAAGTCTGGAACATATGTTGTGGGAATGTGTGTGTGTACGGGGATTTTGGCACGATGTTTGCGGTGCCTGTCTGCGTGTTTTGAATTTGGATGTCGAATTGGATTTTATGACAATGATTTTGGGAGGTGGAGATTTGCTGGATGATCTCTCTGTGTCACAGAAAAAGTTTTTACTCTGTGGAGCTTGTCTGGGTAAAAAGTTGGTCCTCAGGGGCTGGAAATCGCGGAATGCGCCTTCTCTTGATGATTGGGTGGAGGGCATGTCTGCCCTTGCATCCATGGAAAAGGTGGTTTACAAGAGGCAAGGGAAGTTGAGGTTGTACGGAAAGGTGTGGGATGACTTTCTGAGTATTTACTGATTTATTGCAAGTTATGTATATATATTATTCTGTTATTCTGTGTATTTTTGCTGAGTATTTATTGTTCTGATTGTTTGATTGATTATATTTGTGTAAACATTATAAATAAACAAATAAAAAAAATTAAAAAAAACTCATAAGGCACCTGATTGCCTATGCGTAGCCCACTAGGAGTGCCCCGGTGTTGAGTGACTTTCCCTGACACTCACCGGTCCTCGGCGTTCCTTTCCGGTGGCTCCGCTTTCCTCTTCTGCCTCTCAGTTTGGTGGGCCGGCCTCTGCAATCCCGGCTTGTATTCCGGATGCTTTCCTCCACACACTGGCGGCTCTGCTGCTTCGGCACGGACACACACAGCATCTTTTCTTCTTCCTTCCATGCTCGCAGCTCTAGCTGCTCTCTCTCCACCAACACGGAGGTTCTCACATCTGTGGCAGCATAACAGCCCAAGTTGCCCTGGGCTCCATGGGTCCTCTGGGACATCAGCCGCCTTGCTGGATTCCTCTCAAGAACCACCTTGGCTTCCTCGTCACAACACAGGTCCCCTGCTGTTCTCTCCCACACAAGCATCCCTGTTGCTTTCTCCACTGCTCCTTTGGTCCCCCTTTATACACCTACAGAACTACAATCATTTGAAAGTGCTCCTCCGGCATACAAAAATGTCATCATGACTCTACTGTTGGGGATGACCGTTAAAGTAACAGATGAAGTGGTGGGTTTAGGGGAATGGGAGGAGAGAGAGAGAGAGCGCGAGAGACAGAGAGAGAGAGAGAGAGAGAGACGCAGTGACCGGCAAACCCCTGGAAAGAGGTTTGACAGCCGAGACTCCCTTGTATCCAGAAAAATACATGTTTTTGGCACTACTAAAAGATGGAGTGCCACGATAAGACATTGATGGAATTGAAACCAGAGAAATGTATCAGCTATACAAAAAGCGTGGGCTTGAAAGAAAGGAAAGGTACAAAAAAGTGAAAAGGCAGGATGTGAATAAGCCAAATGGGGGCAAGTTCCCTTCTGAGCCACCTGAGGAGGAGGCGGATGAAGAGTCCATAGGGACATCTTCACCATATCAGCCGACCTATGTTGATTTACGGAAAGTTGTGAGCGCAATATTGGAGACCGAGTCCAAATATGCGTATTCAAAATACGAATAGGATTGTGGTCAAACTCCGGCAGTGGCTGCCCGAATTAAGGTAGACAGACGGCCGAATGTGAATGTGAAATTATTTTGGCAATCGGGAAATACGCAAGAGGTTTCCACCTTAATTGATACCGGGGCGGAGGCCTCATTGATTCATGGGAACCCTTCAAGATTTAATGGCAGGCATTTTACCATTACTGGATGGGGAGGGAAAGAGACCCCCACAGTCCAAACTAGAGTTGACATGAAAATTGGAAATTTAAAAAGGAATAAACACCAAGTGTTGATTGTTCCCATACCACATAATTGGTTTTGATATTCTGGAGGGGTTGACCCTTGGATTGGGAGGTAAAACCCATCAGTCCGGGGTGAGTGCATTGACATGTATCCCCGTCCTTGTGGGAAAATTGAAAATGCCCCCTGTGCAGGTATCTATGAGACAATATCGTATTCCCGGGGTGGGGGGGCAGAAAGAGATCAAGGGGTACGTGGACGTGGCGTGTTACATCCTGTCACCACGCCTTCGAACAATCCGTTCTGGCCAGTTAAAAAGCCGGACGGAAGCTATAGGATGACTGTGGATTATTGTGAGTCGAATAAATACACTCCTCCTTTAATACCCGCAGTTCCAGATGCAGTTACTTTAATCGAAAATGTACAGAAGTTCGAAGGAACTTTGTACGCAGTGACAGATCTGGCAAATACATTCTTCACCATACCGATTGGAGAAGAATGGGAACCCCAGGTTATGAAGTCTCGGTGAGAGGGAGGATGCTCCGCTCCAGACCCCGTTAGCACGTGTTCTCTCTGCCTACCTGCATTCGGACTGGGTAGTGTCGTAATGGCTGAGATGACGTTTTCTCCTTCAACTGCACTAACAGTGATGTAGACTTTGTTTGTAGTATGCTTGTGTGCGTGTCTATGTATAACCAATTATATTTACTCTTAAAAGTCATTTGTATGCTTATAACTTGTGTGAATAAAAGGGCCTGTAAAGAGCTGATTCTATGTCAAGACCGGAGGCTCACATTATGCTTCTCTTTCCTTTAATTATTTATGTAAAGAAAGCTCAGCAGCAAGGTATTTTATGCACTTACATATAATAAAACTCATTCTGGAAGTGCGATGATAAAATACATAACATAAAACCATTAAAGTACATATGAAGTTCATAACATCCATAGTATAACAGGAAAAACTTCAAATCCCATGATGCTCCAAAGGTCATCAGTGTCCATGGTCACGTGGTACGGTCCCTCCAATGAAAGTACAGATGCTCCCATAAACAGTCCTGAACAAGAATCTTGCTGCTCACAGCAAGAGATAAGTCATTTCTTGTTCAGAACTGCTTATTCTTTGTAATATTTATCTGTGTGTTTTTTCTGATAACGTTTGTTTTACATGAGCGTTTTCTTTCACAAACGCATTTACTGTATGTATTACTTCGCTTGTATACGGCGCCTGTCTTTATTTTCCCTCATCGTTGTCCACCGACGCCAGCTGCTTCCTGCTGACGTTGGTGTCAATGGGGATAAAACAAACGTTTTGTTCGCAGCATATTAATATCTGTTTGTTGATACTGCGGCTTCAATAAGACCGCCGCGTCATTATTTATTTATTTATTTGTCTGCCTCCCCGGCCCGGTATTATACACGCAGGCTCCGGGGAGGACTACTCACCTCAGCTGGGTGCGACGCGCCATTGCGGCACCAGGGGGAGTTCCCACACTCCCTGGTCCTTTTCTCGAGCTCCGGCGCTCGTACGAGCATTTCCGTGTGACTGATAACGGTTGATGCGATTGCGAGCGCCAGAGCAGGAGTATATTAATGTCAATTTAACTTGCAACATAAAAAAATAAATACATTTTAAAAAAAAGGAAAGTGAGATCGCTAGCAGTATCCAAGCACACAGCTGGGTCTGCTTAGCTCTCATTGGCCAGACAATATTGGAGGTGATACTCCTATAATCAGCACAAGGATTTACTTCATATCAAAGATCAAAGTTCTGGCATAATACAAGATCTGGCCCAGTGAGAGAAGGTGATCAAGCCTAGAATACAAAAAAAAACGACAAAAAAAATAAAATAAAAAAGGAAGGGTAAGGTGATTCTAACATGGCAGCACAATACCACCCTCAATCAAACCAGGAATGGTCAGAAGGAGAGGAGGACTGTTGTTACATAGATGAAGTGGCAATGGAAAGGAACTTACAAAAGGTCCTAGGATCCGCTGTTGAAAACAGCGTATACAAAGCTGTAACAGGTATGATCCTACCAATACAGCAGCACCTGGAAGATATGGAAGAGCGCATGCGAGGGCATTCTCCAAAGAGAGGAAAGGAGACCCAGAAAAGAAAACACCTTACCCAAGGGGGAAGTTGTCCGGCTCGTAAGAGCAAAAGCTCTCTGACCCCCCATGAGCCAGTCGATTCCTGCCACCGCTGCCCTATCCGACTCCTTCTCCAGGCTGAAACAAGCCTTCATGACCAGGAAAGTAACCCCTTCCTTTGATAGACCCTCTACCCCCGAGGAAGGAAACAGGGGTGTTGGACCCTCAAGCCCAGAGGGAGACAAACGGGGCATAGAAGATGAAGTAAATCCGACAATATATGATGACGAATCATCACACACCTCTTCGGAAGAAGATATCGAGATTTGGGATTCAAAACCCTCAACCTCAGGGAGTGCGGCAGTCCTCATCCCCAAGGGAAACTCCGGGGAACAGCATCCTACCGAGGGGATGTTCGACCCGGAGGATTTGATACATCCCAGGTCCACAGACTGGGAACCATCAGTCAGGACAACTGATTATATGTTTAACAGGCTACGTAAGCCTTTGGAGAAAGAAATCGGAGGGAGGCTCAGGGCAGAATGTCCACGCCCTGAAATACTGCACAAGGTGGCTGTGACACCAGAATTAGATTAAAAAATGATCACATTTATGGCGAAACATGTGAAGGACCCTAGAAAGGGGATAGACAGAGCCTGGAAGTCCTGCCAGGATAAGCTGTTAGACGTTGCTGGCCCTCTCGTGAAAATATTAGACCTGGCAGAGGGAGCCTTCACCTCCTCAACTTCAATCGATCCAGTCATTCTCTCCAGTTGGGCTCAAAGAGCCATCTGCCTGCTGGGAAATGCAAGCTGTGCTATTTCTACCGAGCGCAGGAAGGCATACTATTCAAAATTGATTCAAAACTGGCGGAATTGGCGAATACAGAGTCTGGCACCACCGTGCAAGGGCTACTCTTTGCTGATCCTTTTATGAAGGAGATGTCCAAATTCGTAGGCATATTTACTGCACTGGATAAAGCCCAGGCCTCTATCAAGAAGGTTTTTTCAACTAAGGTTTTCACCAGGGCCGGTCGAGGGCGAGCTCGCTCTTCCGGCCGTTATGCCTTCGACAGAAGACCTCATTATCAACAGCAGAACACCTGGCAAGATGGTACCGATACCTTTTTCCCCTCCAGAGGACATAGCAGAGGCCGCTACTGGAGGAGAGGACCGAGGAACGGAGCTGAACAACCCTCAGGTCAGTCTAATGATAACAGCGCCAGCGCCACTCACGCCCATTGGGGGGAGGATAATTTTCTTTTCAGAAGCTTGGGACGCTTTGTCAGGAGACGCCTGGGTCAGGGATGTAGCGCGCGGACTGCAACTGGAATTCTTTGCACAACCCTTTCAGTCCAGTCCCCTGTCCCAATAATAATGGCCAATAATAATGTCAGTACTAAATCAGAGCATTAGACAGCAAAGTTCACAGTCTATTTGATTCGTCCTTGCTCGACCCCGGGCGGGGTTTTCAGCCCAATCTTTCTAGTGCGCAGAAAGCAGAAAGTAAGGCCCGTGATAAACCTGAAAGCACTCAACGAGTTCATAGTTTATCGACATTTCAAGATGGAAGGCATCCACATGCTCAGGGACCTTCCCAGGCCCAACGATTGGCTTGTGCGGTTAGATCTCAAAGACGCTTATCTAGCAGTGCCGATTCATCCGGAACACGTAGATTATCTAAGGTTTTCTTGGGATCGCAAAGATTGGGAATTTACAAGTTTACCCTTCGGTCTCTCTTCAGCTCCCTGGGCATTTACCAAGCTGTTGAGACCCGTAGTAGCTCACTTAAGAGAACAAGGCGTCCGCCTGATAATTTACCTGGACGACATTATTCTTATGGCTTAATCTCAAGAGCTAGTGCAAGAACAAACCAAGCTAGCTATAGACTTGCTCCACAGCCTCGGCTTCCTCATCAACTGGGAGAAGTCGGTTCTTTGTCCTTCCAGGAATCTAGAATTTCTAGGGTTCATTGTAGACACCCAGAATTCGCAGCTTTGTCTTTCAGCTGCCAAGATACACTCAACAAAAAGAGAAATTTGCAGGCTCTTGCAGAGGGACTTAATCTCGCTGCAGGAGCTAGCAAGAGTAATAGGCCTCCTGTCCTCGTCCATTCAAGCAATATTTCCGGGTCCCTTACATTACTGGGAATTGCAAAGATTGAAAGGCCAACACCTGAGACACAGTCTCTCTTATTCTCAACGATTGACACTATCACTTCAAGCGAGGACAGAACTAAATTGGTGGCTATCACAAATGGACGCTTGGAACGGCTTGGCCATCTTCGGCTCCACTCCAGATATCATCATAGAATCGGATGCCAGTCGTTCCAGATGGGGAGCAAGATGCGGCACAGCAGCCACTGGAGGGACTTGGTCCCCACAGGAGCTGGAAATGCACATCAATTGCCTAGAACTTCTCGCAGGTTCTTTCGCAGTACGCTCTTTTGCCAGAGACAAAGTTAGCATTCTGCTAAAGATGGACAACGTATCTGTCGTAAGATACATCAATCATCTGGGTGGTACCAGGTCTCGGCCATTAGCAGATCTCGCCAAAGGCGTTTGGGATTTCTGCTTGAACCATCAGATTTCAGTCACAGCAGAATACCTGCCGGGTCTCAAGGGTGTAATAGTGGATTGGCACTCCCACCATTACTCCGATTCCAGCGATTGGAGTCTAGACAAGAACATATTCCTCCGTTTACAGCAGTACTGGGGTCCGCTGTCCATGGACCTTCCTGCATCTCGGCTCAACACTCCGCTCCCGGTGTTTTACAGCTGGAGACCCGACCCAGCGGCCTCAGCGACAGATGCATTCTTGCAGCCTTGGACACGGGATTCTCTGCGCGTTTCCCCCCTTCTCTATGATAGCGAGGACCCTGGCGAAGGTCCGTCAGGACAAGGCAGAGCTGGTCCTCAAAGCCCCAGTATGGCCTTCTCAGACTTGGTATCCAGTTATTCTGGAACTTTCCACGGATTCTCCAATCCTTCTACCCCGGTATCAGGATCACCTATTAGATCCGTGGGGTCAGGCTCAACCCCTGCTAGTTTCCGGGTCACCGACTAGCAACTTGGAGGATTTCAGGGCAAGATGGAGAACTCCGGGCATGTCCACCAAAGCGATCCATCTCATTGAAGAAAGCTGGGCCCCTGCTACCCACAAACAGCATTCCAATTCCTGGAATACATGTAGGATATGGTGCCAGGATCGGAGCTTGCATCCAGTTTCAGCGCCTCTAGAAGAAATTCTCAATTTCTTAGCCTCTTTAGTAGAACGAGGCCTTGCTTACAGAACAATAAACGCATATCGATCAGCGATCTCCGCAGGTCACAATTTCATACAAGGGGCCCCAGCTGGAGAACACCACCTAGTTTGCAGACTGTTAAAAGGATACGCCTTACAGTTCCACCTCTGTCCCGTTACAACAAACTTGGGGACGTTAATAAAGTGCTCAATCTTTTCCTCTCATGGCCAGTCAACGAAGAGTTATCGCGTACGGGACTCTCCGGCAAGCTTACTACCTTGCTTTGTCTCGTTTCTTGCAGGAGAGTATCGGATGTCAGAGCTCTAGATCTAGAAGGTAGGTCCTTCTCCCCTGACGGTGTCGTCTTTCACTAAAGAAGAACTAAATGTGATTCTAGAGAGATCTCTTACCTGGCTTTTAGAGAACAACCCAAGCTATGCGTGGTTCAGTGTTTAAAAGCCTATGAAGAAGTAACAGCTCTGCTCAGATCCACTCCGAGCGGTCAACTTCTCATAGCTATTCGCAAGCCCCACAAGGCAGTCTCAGCCACTACCTTAGCCCGCTGTGTGCGCTGGACGTTAACCCAAGCAGGGATTGATACACTCCAGTTCAGAGCTCATTCAGTCAGAGGAGCCATGGCCTCAAAAGCCTTGCAGATCAGCGACCATCTGGAGGACATTATGAGGATGGCTGATTGGGCAGGCAAATCGATCTTTAAAGAATTCTACTTAAAGCCAGTGGAACAACCTGCTTCGATAGTGGTAAGTAAGCTTTGAACGAACATTATGTGATCTTCCGGTCTTGACATAGAATAAAGATTTTCCTTTATAACTTACTAGAAATTCTTGACTCTATTAATGACACGCAGGCGAGCATTATCCCACCCATCGAAGACAAGCATGTTGCGTACTGCTTAAGAATGCCTCTAGCATTGTTTCAATCTGTTGGTCTAACCTCATATATTGTGTAACAATAATAAGATGCTTTTTTCTCCCACCCCTTTAAGGGACCTTGGGTTGTTATACGCAAGAGTTAATTTATTTTTAGTTTATTTTTCTTGGCAGCCTCTGCAGGCAAGTCCACCTGATTTGCGTGTCAACTGATCTTTCATCTGATTACACGAGGTTTAGAATTCTATCATCAAAGACAGCAAGTTCGCAGCCTCGAAAGAGGAAGTTATTTCTTGTTCAGGACTGTTTATGGGAGCATCTGTACTTTCATTGGAGGGACAGTACCACGTGACCATGGACACTGATGACCTTTGGAGCATCATGGGATTTGAAGTTTTTCCTGTTATACTATGGATGTTATGAACTTTATATGTACTTTAATGGTTTTATGTTATGTATTTTATCATCGCACTTCCAGAATTAGTTTTATTATATGTAAGTGCATAAAATACCTTGCTGCTGAGCTTTCTTTATATAAATAATTAAAAGAAAGAGAAGCATAGTGCTCGCCTTCGTGTCTTTAATAGAATCAAGAATTTCTAGTCTGTGTAATAAGGTAAGTGGTTTGAGGGTCATTACACGTGACAGAAAAAGCAAAACACCGGGCCGCTGAGCCCAGCAGGGTCAGTCCTGTCGGGTACAGCGGCCCCAGCAGGCAGACTTGTAGTGTGCGGCCTGGAAAACAAGGGTGCCGGTGAGCTTACCGGCACCCTTGTTTCCGGACCGCCACACTTGTAATGAGGCCCACTGAGTGAAGCAATGTTACAGGGTACCTGCCTGGTGCTACTCTTAGTCCACCCTCCAACCACTGTGAGACCTGGTAGACAGAAGAACAAGTTACTTACCAACAGTAACGTTCTTTTGATTGGATGTTCCTCCCACGTATTCCTCATCTTTAGATATGTTGTCTCCCAGCTCTGCTGCTTCGGACATTTTTTTCACAGAGGGCGCTGTGTTCGAGGCCGCATAGCTGTAGTCCCTCGAGGGCCGCCGTCAAGCGTCGAAATTATCCGCTGAAAGGGCTCGAGCAGCGCCCGTTACCTCAGTTCTGTTTTTACAGTTTTCACGGTCGCATCAGCTGATCAGGCTTTAAGTCCTCAGGCTCTTAAGGAAGTTAGAGTGCAACTGGCATAAACTGTACGGAGGGGTAGGTTGGGAGGGTCGATGATTTGGAGCCCCAAATTGGCCAAGTGTAAGAGGAAAGAAAGTACTGTTTGAGTATTACAAAGAAATGGATGCACATTCTTATCCCTGCACCAGTCACTGAACATATTCCAACGACACCGGTACAGGGATTTTGTTGCTGGCCTTCTGGCCAAAAGCAAAATCTCCATTACGTCATCCGGGAGGTCCCAATCCTTATATCTCAGCCTCTCAGAAACCATGCATGAAGACTGAGTGTCTTGATCTCTGGATGGAGTACCTGACCTTCCTCTTGCAGAGAAGATCCTCTCTTTGTGGAAGACGTATTGGAGGGCAGTTGGGCATGTCCGGGTACGACGTCCTCCTGGCCCAATCCGGGACAATTAGAATCATGGATTTCCTGAACTTTCTCAACCTCCCGATTACCTGAGGAATCACGGGGACTGGAGAAAACGCATAAGAGTGGAAATACCCAGTCCATCAAAAACACGTCCCCTAGAGCTCCTCTTGGAGGAAATTCCCTTGAGCAGTATAGCTCACACTTTCGGTTGACACTGGTCGCGAACAGATCCACTTGAGGGGTTCCCCAAAGGGCAAAGATCTCTTAAAGGACTTCCTGAGCTAGCTCCCATTCGTGTGAGACTGTGCTCTGCCTGCTGAGAGCATCCGCCGCTGTGTTCAGTTCTCCAGCTAGGTGAACTGCTAATAGAGAGATTCCTTCTTGCATTGACCAGAACCAGAGCTGCATTGCTTCTCTGCACAGTGGAAGTGATCCTATGCCACCTCTTTTGTTGAGGTAGCACATGGCCACTGTGTTGTCCGTCATTATCAGGACACTCTTTCCCTGTACAGAGGGCAGAAAAGCCTTCAGCGCTAGTCTGATTGCTCTCAGCTCCAAAAGGTTGATGTGTAGTTTGGAATCCGATGGAGACCAGCGACCGCTGATTGTCAGATCGTTGGTGTGTGCTCCCCACCCCGTGAGTAAGGCGTCCATCACTATCGTAATCCACGGCCATGGTTGCCAAAAAGGTTCCCTCTTGAGGATATTCTCCTTGCAAGCCCACCACAGGAGATCTTGAGCCACTTTGGCTGGGACTTGTAGAAGATCTGACATCTCTGCCGAAAATTGGGAGCATTGAGTCATGAGGGTCCACTGAAGGGCTCTCATCCTCAATCTGGCCTCTGGCACCAGAAAAATGCAGGATGGCATGAGGCCTAGCAACCTTAGAAAGTCGAATGCCGGTGGATGTTGGGTATTTTGAAACTTTGCTACCATCTGCAGAATGTGGTGAGCGCTCTCCTTGGGAGGCAAGGCTTTCCCTGAGGAAGTATCCAGGTCTGCTCTGATGAATTGGAGTCTTTGGCTTGGAATCATTTGTGACTTCTTGTATTTGAGGGAGAAGCCCAGTCTGTGTAAGAAGTGGCAGGTCAAGGCCAGATGTTCCTGGGCTCGTTTGGGTGAACTTGCCCTGATCAGCCAATCGTCCAGGTAAGGGTAGATGTGAATCCCCCCCTTCTCCTGATACTCGCTGCCACCACCGCCATCAGTTTGGTGAACCCTTGGGCGGAGGTCAGCCCAAATGGTAGAACCCAAAACTGATAATGAGAACCACCAATTGCGAACCTCGGGTACTTTCTGTGCTTGAGATGGATTGGCACATGAAAGTAAGCATCCTGAAGGTCCAATGAAACCAGCCAGTCCGGAAGTTGAAGAGCCTGAAGGATCTGAGAAAGGGTCACCATCTTGAACTTGTCCTTCCTGAGGAATTTGTTCAAATTTCTTAAGTCTAAGATGGGTCTCAATCCTCCCTCTGCCCTTTTTGGGGATGAGAAAATAAGGGGAGTACCAACCCTTGTTCCTTTCCGCTACAGGTACATATTCAATTGCACCTTTCTCTAGCAGGGTTAAAATCTCCTGCATAAGGAGCGGGTCTGTAATTTTTACAGAGTTGGCTCCCGGTGGAAGATCTTGAGGTCTTTGATGAAAAGGAAGACAGAAACCATGGGTCACTATCTCTAGTGCCCAGGCATTTGACGTAATGCCCCGCCATTCGTTTAGATACTGATTTATTCCGCCTCCCACCGGGGTCTTGTGGGTGAAGTCCTCAAAGTGGCTTTGCAGCGGCTGCAGCAGTGGTGGTTGAGGAGGTACTAGCCGCTGCTGTGGCTGATCTAGCACCTCTCCCTTTTCCACCACGAAAGGGTTTTCTCTGTTGGCCTCTTTGACTGGCCTGCCCCCTCCCTTTTCCAAAAGAGGAGTAAAAACGAAAGGGGCGACTCTTCCAGGAAGATGAGCCTGCGTAAGAGTGTTGTTGAGGCAGTCTTATAGCGGCGCCAAGTGATTTTGCTGCCGCTTTTGAGGTCTGCAGCGTCTCCAAGCTCTCGTCCGCCTTGTTGCCAAACAACCTCAAGCCGTCAAAGGGCATATTAAGTCATCTAGATTGCACATGAGGTGCAAAGCCAGATTTCCTTATCCATGCAAACCTGCGTAGGACCGTGCTAAATGCCATGGACCTGCTTACACTATCAGCAGTGTCCAGTCCAGACTGAAGGCATTCCTCCATAGCCTCTTTACCATCTTTTACTATAGCCAGGAAACCATCCCGTTCCTCAACTTCCAGGATGCGATCAGCCGCTGATGTCATGCAGTCCCACAAGGTATACGTAAATCTTGCTAAAGTACAAGTTGCATTAGTCGATTTAAGGGCCATACTGCCCGAAGAAAAAACTTTCCGGGCCCAAGCATCAACTTTTTTATCATCCCTGTCTGGTGGTATTGAGGGCTAAGCTGATTGCCTAGTGGAGGTTGCAGCTTGAACCACTAGACTTTCAGGGGAGGGATGTTTAGATAAATATTCTGGCTCTGATAAAGATGGCCTGCATTTTGGTACTTTTTTGCTTACTGCTGAAATAGAATCAGGAGTATTCCAATTTACCATCACCCTCTTCTGAAGTGCTTTATGGAATGGAAGAACAGGATCTTTGAGGACCTTCACTCAGGATGTCTGTCATGTCATCCTGGTCGAAATTTGGGGAAGCTGCCTTCCAACCCATAAAATCAATGACCCTTCCCATGAGATTTCTATAACTAGGAGCAGCATGATCTGTAGGGTCTGGTCTCTCAAATTCCACTTCAGGTGAAGTGTCCAGGCCACTGGCATTTTGTAGACAGTCATAAAGATCTGTTATTTTGGAATTCGGGTGCACTAGCTTTTCAGGGAACTCTCAGGCACCAAACCTAACTCCAGCTGAAGTGACATCCTCTTCAGAGGAGTGTTCTTCAAAAATGGATGACATGGATCTGAAGAATTCCTGGCTAGGTTGAGGATGGAAAGCTTTTTCAGGTAAAGAGGGTGGTATCGACTTGGGTATCAGAATTAAAGAATGTCTCGATAAAGGGGTCGAAGGCGTTGATAAAGAAGACAATGGCTTCAACGTTTTCAAAGGAGGCTTCGATACTGTCGAAGAAGGCTTTGATACAGCCAAAGGTGTAGACGCCATTTTCGTCGGTGGTTTTGACGCAATGGTCGTCGACTGTGTCGATGTCGATTACGCTACCACCGATTTATGCAACAGAGGTTTTGTCTTAGTATGAGGCTTCAGGGAACTTTAACTTGATGACACTCTCGACTCTTTTTCAGCTCTCGCGTGTTTAGATCTTGATTTCCCTCTGTCACTTTTACAGTGGGTAGCGGCATGATCACCACGCAGCATCTTCAAGGGGGTCTGGGCCGCTTTCTCGAATATTTCAATCATAAAGGCCTCCCATTTTTCAGGGGAATCGTGCTTGGATGGATAAGTTACTCTTCTCTCAGAGGAGGACGAGGAGGAAGAAGACCTGTGACGTTGTTTTTTTGACTTCTTAGACGAAGACGAGGAGGATTTCCTAGAGCGACTCCTCCATCTCGACCTCCTCGACCCACGTCGAGATTTTCAACTAGATTCATCCGAATCTTTTTGTCTTTTTGAAGACTTGCAAGTTTCCTCTCCCACCGCCAGCTTACCTCTAAGTTCCCTAAGAGCATTATTGGACATGGCCTTGCAGGAACCGCACTAGTCAACCCGATGGTCTGGGCTGAGACACCAGAGACAATTCCAATGGGGGTCGGTTATTGACATTTTCCTACCACACTTCTGACATTTTTTTAACCCCGTCTTGGGTGCGATAGGAGTAGATGACGACATTGTCAAGAAAAAACCTGATGTGCCGTTCGTGACACGTAGCAGTTGCTCGGAAAAACAGAATCGAGGTAACGGGTGCTGCTCGAGCCCTTTATACAGCGGATGACGTCGACGGCGGCCCTCGAGGGACTACGGCTCTGCAGCCTCGAACACAGCACCCTCTGGTGAAAATGTTTCCCAAAGCTTCAGAGCTGGAAGACAACAATTCTAAAGATGAGAACTACGTGGGAGGAGACAATCCATTCGAAAGGGGAGGTACAAGAAAGGCAGATGGATATGCGATTGGTCTCACTGCCCTTTCCATGAAGAACCTGCTTGTGGGGCCTTCAGACAGGTGGGCTAAAGGGAAGATGGGTGCGGGGTACAAGACCCTTGTGCCTTCTTGGTCTATGGTCTGGGAGACAATTTATTCTTCCTACTGCACATCCTTTTAGGACGTGTTCATATGAATAAAAGCCTCCACCGCATAGCCTTGAAATAAGAAAGGCTTGCAGTCATCTTTTCTTTGCATGGCATCATTGAAAGAAAGGAAAGAATTAAGGTTTGCCCATTTCACTGCTATACTAAGATGTATTTGCAGTAAGTGTATGTGATGCAGGGAGACATTGATGTGTCATGGAGTGGAAAGTGACATAAAATAACAATGTGTGCACTTAAAGGGAATCAAAACCACAAAATCATGCAACAGACAGGGTAAGTCTAGTGAGTGATGGCCATCACATTATACATCTGATATTAAATTCTTCATTCAGAAGGTTGAAATTATCAACAGTCTGATATTGAACACCAACAACACTCTCAAAAAAAGAAAATAAATTCAGCAGGTTGGTAACTTTTCAGTACCAGACTCTGAACATCAAACCTCCTGACTTACTCGAATGTTGCTTCCAGGAAGTGTGGCGACACCCTCGTTCCAATCCAATGCGCTCATCAGATCAAAGTCTTGACTTTGTGCAGAGGTTGGCTTTCCTTCCATCTTCTGGTTTACCTTCTTCCCCAGATCTAGAAGATACATAACGCAAAAAAATAAGGCTAAGCAAAACAAGCTTAAAATAAATCTATAGCATTTAGCCTTAATTGTCTGGGTGTCCTGATAACCTTTGACAACTTTATATCCTATCCCTGTGAATCACCCGGCATTGTTTGCATGCATTTCTTTTACCCGCTTCTGGGTTACTAAGATGGGGAATTGTGCCCCTACAGAAAACCGTTAATGCAGTCTTGTATGTCACACCTGCTATTTCTACAGAGCCCTCTTTAAAACAGCAAGAACACAGAGATAAATTAGAATGGGTGAGCTTGGGCATGGGAGTGGTGAATGCAGGATAAGGGTTGTGTGTTGTTTTTTGGCTTCATTTGAACACAACAATCAGGAGGTTGCACTTTCAAAAACATCTCCAAGCTACCCCCCCCGCAAATGTCTTATTTGTATAAATCCTCTCCACACTGGGAAATGATTCTGCACCTAAAAAATGCTGTGTACCCCTCACCAATCATCAACAATGGCTCGGGAGATTTTCTTGCAATATGGGTTGGAGATTGCGTGGTGGGGGCCTGAGGCTTCTATTGAATTTAACGGTTAGGATAAATTCGGGATATGGCCGTGGCATTTTTGTTTATCCATGTGATTTGGATTCATAAACAGGTTTCATTTATTTATTTGGCATTTGTAGAGCACGCCAAGCCCGGGGGCATCTGGGTGCTGCCCTAGTTACAAGACATTACATTCAGGAAAATATGTTTTGAAAGGTTTAGAATATCCTACTCATCAACTGGCTTAATGCCAGAAGATGTTTTTATGTATACCATCCTTTCTCTCCAGCAGTTTAGCAGCGTGTAACACCCTCCCCACCCCACCACCTCTATTCGTACAACAGCAGGTATCTCTGTAAGCAGAGGAGATTTAGTGCTTTGATTTACACTGGGATCTTTGCACTGCAGTCTTTTAGCCAAAGAATGAAAATGAAGCTAATAACGGCAAAAGTGGGAATGGCTGGACATGCACTTACTTCCTACTGCAGCACATTGCCCACAATGCTAATCCTCATAAATCATCCAGCAGTACCCAAGAGCTTGCCAATCTCAGGTCATTGCATCAATGAGGGCTACGGATCAGGTCTCCAGCACATTTAGGAGCATACATTGTTCAATCCAGCTCATGAGTCTATAGACCATAGATGCTTGTGAAGCGAGTGGTGCAGGGATTACAATACATAGCAAACACCAAATTTTAACCCACCAGATCTGGCATAACGTTTCTGGGAAGGCCCGATGACTTGTCACATGGCCTTGACTGTGAACTCGACCAGATTATTACTAAGAAGTAATGGAAGAGAGCATGGGTAGGAAAGGCTGAACGTTGTCGTTCTCCCTCTCCACCCTCGAGATTTACAGTTCCCAGCATAATAGTTATGAATGTGATGTTTGTGAACAACATTTTTCTACTGGTGGAAGACCCAGATGTTTCAGTTCAAGCAATACCTTAAGGATTGAAGCAATTTGGTAGAGATTCGGGATGTAATATTGACATGCATTATTGACATAAAGTGATGCCAAATTCAAGGTGGTGGAGCAAAGACACAATTGAAGACTTTGGGTTCACCTGGGCTATGACAATTAGCGCATTTCAAGGACTATGCCTCCATCTAGAATCGACAAGCCTATTATCAAACAATCCTGATCCACTAGTAAAAGGGAGCAGAACTGCCACTAGTAAATAGCTGTTAGGGTTGTAAGGGTGCAGAAGGGGGAGACTGACAAACAGGTGGCATACCAGAAAATAAAGAGAAAACCTACCTCTCCATAACTCCAAAATACTAGTGATACAGTCGGGTTATCCAAGTGAATAAAGAGTCCACCGTCTTGTGTCAAAACGCTGCTTCTGTCCCTTACATTTGTAACTAAACTGAAGAGGTCATGGATCTTTTGGTTCAGAAGAATGGCTGCCTTCTTCTGGACAACGGATCACAATTCCGGTTGTTAGGTGGGATCTCCTGAGGGAATGACTCCCTTCCCTTTCCAAGGTACAAAACAAAGTTCCAGGCTGAAATGTCAACAAGCAGTCAAGTTCTCAGTTCAATTCAAAGGGGTAAGGTTCCAGTTCAAACATCAACATTCCTTATTGCGCAGAGTTGCTTCTTCAGTATTGGGTTCCTGGAGAATGCCTCCCTTCTCCAGTTATCTTGTCGACTCAATTACCTGGAGAACGGCTCCCTTCTCCAGGTGTCTGACACTCAGTGTTTATTCTCCATATGCAGCCAGGGGGAATGACTCCCTTCCCCTGGCCTTCTTTGGCTTGGTTCCCACACATTTGCCTTTTACTTTTCACGGTTCACAACACCAGGGAGAATGACTGCCTTCCCCTGGACTTTCTCAGGCTTCATTTTTATTTTCCAAATTATCCTTTTATTGAAATATTCGATGTACATAACACATATCAATACCATAGCACTGCCAACATAGTAAATGCACATCACAATTTCATTTCTATATTTTATGGTTAAACCTCCCTACCCCCAACTAAAGAGATGACAAAAAACAAAAAACTTCATTTTTTTTTAAAAATTCATACATAAATCTACAATCAGACAAATAAACCAAGACAGTTTTGTGAGCTCTCAGGTAAGTTACAATTCACAACAGCAGGGGGAAGGTCTCCCTTCCCCTGGCTTGGACCAACTTGGTCATAACCTGCCAAGTATGCTCTTGGTAATCTCAGTTGGGTGGTTTTCCGCCTTTTTTATATTACTCTTCAGTATTCTTGCTAATACTGCGACGAGGAAGATGTCCTCTACCTTCCCCATGGCTTCCCAGAATTTAGATAGGGTCTCCAAGTCGACCCTGTCTGGCATTCTCTGCTTCCTAGGCTCCCTGCCAGTCCCAGCAGGATTTTGGCAGCTGTCTGTGGCCCCTCTTTGTCTGCCACAGCCCTCTCGAGGCCCCAACATCTTCCTGGCAACCTGCATATCTTTGTGCATGGTCCGTGAGGGTACGGGCCTCTCATGGGCTTCTGCCAACAGCTGTGGGGCCCTGTGGCTTTCGTGAACTTATGCTGTCCTGCGGCATCTCAGCTGCAGACTGACTTCTGCCGGTTGTGCTGCATTTCTCATTTGCACTTCCCAGGTTTCAGGAACGCCTGGAGCTTCCGTCCGGCAGCGTGCCGTGCGGTCCCTCTTACTTGGACCGGCTTTGGATCTCTCGGCCCCCTCCTCTGCGTCCCAATCTGCTTCCTCTTCCCGTGTCGTACCGCCTTCACACTCACGGTTCCTCCAGGGAGGGTTATACGCTTTGATAAGTCCTCCTTCTGTTGTTATCTTAAGTCTAGCAGGCAAAACAACTAGCACGTGTATGTACGTTCTCTTGACGACCCTTTATTGCTTTGCATGTTCTCCTCATCCAGGTACTATTTAAGACAAACAAGGTTTGATGCAGTTTAAGGAGGAAAGCTTGGTGCGGTCGGTCAATTTCAAACCTTGATGATAGGCATTTTGTTGATGGGGAACACACTAGGAAAGATGACATCTTGGTTATATTAAATCTTTAAATCTGAAAACCGACGCTGTCCAACAAGCTTATTCGAGACTGGAACCTACAACTTGGAATTGATGTGAATCATAGTGGAAATCAACAATGTTACAAATATTGAAAATTAATGTAGATAGGGCTAGCAAACTGGCAGAATAGAAAATATATGTCAGTCTGCATCCAACATTCCAATGTTGGAAACCTGCAGCAGAAACTGCCACTTGCAGCCACATGCTGCTGGAAATCAAATGTGGGAGTGACTAAATAGGACAATGGACCATGGGTTTGAGGCAAAACACATCCTATCCAGCATCTTAGAAATTGATATCACTAGATTGATCATCAAAATTATATCTGGCAACCCGTAGTTCACCCCAGCGTACACTCGAATGTCGGCTTTTAACCCCTGGCACCAAGGGGGGTGCCGGATGGTGCGAGACATGTTTGTCGGAGACAAGGTTAAACTATTTGAGCAGTGTAAAAGGGACTTTGGTATAGGGGAGACGCAGAGGTTTTCCTATCTTCAGATGAGGCACTGGCTTTCTCATCCCTTGGTTAAGCAGGAGGGTCCCGTCCCCTCACCACTTTCGAAAAGTACCTAGATACGGATGCAGGGGTCAAGGGGGTTCTGGCTTCCATTTATAAACATATTAAGCAGGGAGAAGCCCTGTCGAGCAGAAACTATATGAAGAAATGGGAAGGTGACACAGGGACAAAGATAGGGGAGCTGGTCTGGGAAAAGTTGTGGTCACAGATCCCCAAACTTACAAGATCGATTCAGATTCGGGAGATGTGGCTGAAACTGATGCTCCAGTGGCACCTAACTCCGGTCAGGCTAAATAAAATATTCCCCAACACGTCACAGCTATGTTGGAGGGAGTGCAGGGCAGAGGGCTCCTGGGCTCATATCTGGTGGGAATGTCAAAAAATGGACCAGTTCTGGGTTTAGTTACAGCGGGCGGATACCCAAGTCTTGGGGTCAGGGTAGGCGGGAACAGAGGCCTGGACTTAGTGGGTCTAAATGGCATCCTGGAAAACCTCGCAACGAGAGCAGACCGTAAGCTCTACGTGATGATGATGATGTCGGCAGCTTTGGTCTTGGCCCGAAAATGGAAATCAAAAGAACCTCCACAAGAACATGAACGGATTGCTAAAATCTGGTCGTTGGTAGCCTTGGAATGGCTCACCTTCTCTATCCAGTGAGACCAGATGCGGTTTGTTTCAGATTGGTCCAATTTGCTGTCATACCTAAAAGCGGGTGCCTGCCGAGCCTGGTGCCCCAAGGCCATGGAACTCCTTGGCATAATTTGCCCACAAGAAGAGTCTGATTTGTAAAGAACTGACGCAGGGGGACCTACTGAGCGGTTGGCCCAAGGATACTTCCTCAACAACCTCATATAGCAGTTTGGTCTGGACTACTAAACACGGTCACAAACAGGTGTGCTCTTGGATAGGGGAGAGGGTGCGGGGAGGGGGGCACAGGGTAGTTGTTGGGGGGGCCTTGTGTTCATGTAATCTTGTTAAAATTGTTAATAAAAACTTATTTTAATTTTTTGTTTTATATCTGGCAGTTTCTAACAGTGGGTGCGAAAATCATCCTTCATAATAGGAAACACTTTTCCTGAAAGAATGACCAACCAAACAAGAGATAATGTGCGCGAGTCCGGCGAGAGTCCAGTCTCTCACAGTCTCAGTTGGAGTTGGAAGTGCTGAAGATCCTGCTTGTTTTTTATACTGTGTTACCGTCTCTTTAAGAACTTTGATCAGCCTACATCTGTTCCAGGAGGCACATAAATCCAACGAGAGTCCAGTCTCTCACAGTCCATCACAGGTCGCACGCGGGTGTTAACTACGCCTCACGCTTGTGAACTGTTGCCACCTAGTCGCTTTCCAGAGCTACAGTGTTGGCCCCCCTTTCCTCACCAATAGCAATGCTGATGTGGCCTCGGACACGACAGCAACTGCGGTTACACGGCTGACTTGGCAACGTGGAGGATTAAAATGGTCTGACTTCAGAAATTGCAGAGGTGAGTGTTTTCTCTGCTGCTTCTCAAAAAATAGGTAAAAGACTTACCCTGCCCGCGTCTGCTTGTCTAACAGTCGATCTCAGTACACTTGATATTACTGATGTGGAACTACTAGAAGCCGAGGTTGAATGCACTGCAGGAAATGAGGCTCCCACGCACTTGTGGCAAAGTAGTATGTTGCCACATTGATTCCTCCCTACTCACAGCGAACTTCCTACGCAGCCCTTGACTGACACTGAACAACACTGCAATTATATTGAATACTGGACAAGCAGATTCCTCTTATGATGTAAATACAGCTTATCGAAAACCGGCAGCGGTCACGACCACAATGGACTCTAATGAAACCTCGGATTTTCAGGTAGCACATCATAATACTGGGGAAACCATACGAAATAAGCCTGACTCCAGTGTCAGTTCGCCACTCCCTGTACAAACCTCTGCTACGTTACCGTCCCTTGTAACCGAGAGTTATACCGTCCAGGTCAGTCGTCTCGAGGCATCTACATCATCAAGGTTTCCCTATGACGAGACCACTTTGGCTTCTCTCCTGCCAGGTTCTTAGTCACGGCACATGTCCACACCCAATATTTCTGGAATGTGCTGCAACACAACACTTGTTACCATAAACAAAAAATTGTTGGCAGAGGAGATTGTTGATTGTGAACACCGAATAAAGACAAAGAATTCTACTTCTAGAGAGTCAGGAATCACTACTTCGGCAAACCTCTCCGACACAACTCTGAAACTGCAAACAAACTAACGCAGCATGATTGTTTGTCTGGATGCCGTAAGAGAAAATCAAGCTAATGAAAATGCTTCCCCGCTAACGAAATGGAGTGTTATTGCAGACCAGTCGCATGCTTCCGAATCTCAGGAAAAAGGAAAATCCATCCCCTCTCTACAAAAAGAGAATGCACCACTGATGCCCAAAACTAGATTCCATCCTGTGAGAGAAGCAAGTGTTCCATCGTCCAACTCGCATATTGTAAACCCATTTAGCCCTTCTTCATTAACTGACACAAGCGATTCAAGTGTATCGAGCAAGCAGTACCACTATAGTGAATCGATCAATGACATAGCGCACCTGTCTATGGCTCCCAGAATTTAAATCCACAATAACGTGTTGGTGGCATTAACAATTTTGTTAGCACCATTTTTAAAGCTCTACGAGTCCATCAATGAAAATATCAAAGAAAATGCAACTTTATTGGCTATGATGCATTTGAAAAATGCTTTTCTTGGAGGTATTCACCAGTAAGGTGCAAGCAAGACTAGACCACGAGGCTGAAACTTCAGCCATGTGGCAAGCACGTCTGTGTGATCTTGCCAGTGAAGACCATGCCGAAAAAACCACAATGATGACAGCGTTGCTTGGCACAACAAAATGGAGAAAACAGCTGATTGACAGTTCTTGCCCACCATTGCATAGAGATAAAGAAGTGTTGGTGGTAGATGTAAATCAGCCAAGCCAATTAGCTAGCAAACCAAACCGTGATCCATCAAATTTACAGAAACTAGATCGTCCTGGACAAAATAAATACACCCTCAAAATTGCACGGTGCCATGTCTAATCAGATCGAGTCATCTACTGAGATGAAGCTCCCCCAGGCCCATGAGATACCTGCTGTCAAATGTTCCTAATGCTGATTCAAGGCATGAACAGGAGCCATGCAAAGAGGTTGTTCAGGATGGACGCGATACCAACATAAGAAACATTACTTTCTATATCGGATAGATAACAAGAGCCTTGTCCGCCACAGAATGATGTAGTGCAATATTCAAGACCCAGTGTTCATCTACCAGAACGAAGCCTGTTACGCAGGACACAATGGCAGGCCCGGCAGTTTCCAAAAAGAAAATGAAAAACCTCAAAAGTGCCACTAAATTCAAATCAAATGGCACACGTGCATTTTTCTTTTTTTAAATTCTTTTTATTAGGTTTTGTCAAACAGGAAAACAACAACATGAGTACACAATGACATTAGGAGTCCTATCATTGGGGACGCGGCACATAGCATAACATTTGACAGTGACACGATAAGAACAGAAGATTTGTACCACCCACCGGGTGGGCGCACAGGCTCTCCCGTTTTCCTTGTTTCATTGTTTATTCTTCCCACTTCCCCCATATTTTCTGGAACTTCCGGGGCACCCCCTTGCGCTATAGATTTGTCTTTCTAGGGAGGCGCATCTTTTCATTTCATTGGACCACCAGTCTATGCTTATCTTATCTGCCGAGCCCCAGGTGGCAGCTGTTAGTCTCTTACCCGCCCCTAGGCTCATGTGCATTTTTAAGGACTCTATCAACACCACATTTGCGCTCTACCCTTTGTGAGTCCACTCAAATTAAAACAAACCTATTGAGACTCAAATGGAAATGGGATGGCTCTAGCACAGTCAAAACCTTCATTACTGACAACACATCATCTTGAACCGGGCATCAAAGAAACAAGTGAAGCGACTAATCTAGAAGACCTTGACCTACTAGACGATTTGTCACAATTTCTCGAAGATAATGAAGGTGAAATCATTTGAGATACCTCACTTGAATCCCAAGCTAGTGCATTGAGACCTATATGTATACAAGCAGCCACTACATTAGACCAACGAATTGACAAGATGAGGAATTTTCAAACGGCTAGTTCTTGAACATTCCTCACTCTTTACCAAAAAAGGCATCATTTGACAAGCAAAGCACATTTGGGCTACCACCAAAGCAATACTCCATCAAATGATCTTAATCCAAAAGCCCTGAGCAAGGAAAAATCTCATTGCAAATTCCACGTGTAGTCAGGCATCTTTTACTGCTTACTCGTGTGCAAGAACTGAGAAAATCTAGCTTGAGAATGTTTTGACTGACAGAAATGAAGTAAACCTCAACAGGAAAAATGCAATCCATTTTCTTCATTGTGTGCCCGCTATGAGAACGATTGTGTCGGATGACATTGCGATCGTAGAATATGTAGAAGAAGCAAGAACAGCCTGGGTGATTTTGCATGTGGAATCTCACCTAATAAAAAAAAAAAGTTAGATGCTCAACCAGCCCTCCTACCATTTGGATTTGTGCTTCGCGGACACATCAGCAATCAATGATCGGCAAGACACCAAGAGGAATTTATCATTCAAAAAGCAAAAAGCAACCATAATGTTTTGCGCAGATTTGTGTCCAGCTAAACAAAAGGAAGTACAAGTGGCCCCACTGAAAATCACTGTCAACAATGCTTCCCATCAGACCTGCCAGGTGGTCACACATATTAGCACAATAGATAAACCAGAGGAAAATGCTAATTGGACTTGTTAACAAATGCCCCGTCTACTTCAAATGAATACTAGATAGGAGAGAATGACTTTGCGCTACCCGGTAGCTTATTTGCTTATTTTCTTGGAAAACACAAGGTTTCAAAGATCTGTTTAATAACTCTTCAGTTGACCTCAATGATCATTTAATCATTTGTTTCTAGGAAACATGGCTCCGCAGCCCACCCTCTCGAGACGGCTACACCATAATTATGAACCAGCAGGAAAACGCCTGCAGGGAAGACCCTACGAGCTGAGAGCTGACATAAAAACTCTAAAAAAGCTTCCCATGACGAAAGCGAAAAACACGATTAAAAAGAGGAAACAGCGCTATAAGAACTGGTTAATTAACTTTAAAACACTGCGTGACCAGTAACAAGGGGAGGAAATGCTGAGAGCCATATGTAAGCCAAATTCCAAGGACACCTGGACTCTAATTAACCAAATAATTCTTAACCAACAAGCATGTTTCAGTAGTGGAGTTGGAGAACATCTGTGGGTCGAACATTATTAAAAGGTTTTTGCAAAACCTCTACGTAATGATGAATCTTTTACCAACACAAGGTCCAAAACTTGGAACTTTGAAATCTCAGTGATGGACATGAATGAGTCATTCATAAAACGAAAGCATTTGCACGCAGCAAGTCTTGACAGGTTAAAAAACTCGAGCAATGGTCCTTATTTATATCTGCGGTATAAAATTCCATTGCATCCGTTGGTGAGCTTCCAACTTCATGGACCTCCGCCATCATAGTGTCCATTTTCAAAAAAGGCAATAGAGCTGACCTAGCAAACTATAGTCCAATAGCGTTACTTGATGTAATTGGAAAACTCTCTGCGCCTAAGCTTCAAAAAATGTTGACCCAATGGGCCATGAAAGCAGAGCTACCGGATCCAAGACAGACTGAGTTCACGAAAGGTGTTGGCACCGATCTCAGTTTATTTCTATTGAACACACTCACATTAGAGTCGATAAAAAATAAAACAAATCTATTCCTGGCATTTATCGACTTAAAACAAGCTTTTGACAGTGTAAACAGATCAAAACTTTGGGCTAAACTTCGTGGTTAGGGATGTTCCATCAACCTCCAACATGCGAAAGAGGCATTCCACACAAACACGACCATGCAGATTAAACTGAATAATGAAGGTCAACTGTAAAGAGAAAAAAAAAATTGAGAGGTGTCAAACAAGGTTGCCCATTGGCGGCAACGCCATTTAATTTGTAACTGGCTGACCTCCCTATGGCATTACAATGTTAATGTTAAAGGTTATTTGTACCGCGCGCGCTATCACTACCAGAGTGGTCCCCAGGCGCTCTGGCAGTTCTGAAAAAAAAGGGAAGGGGGTTGAGTTAGTGGGAATAAGCTGTAAAAGTGCAAGAGGGCAGTGATGGGCTGTTGGCAGCCTCAGCACGGTGGGTCTGTTGGCTGGGCTTGGGGTATTTTACGGGCAGTAGTCGTCGTGTGTTGTTTTGAGAGTCTATGTGTGGTTTGTTTTGTTGTTGCAGTGTAGTGAAGTTTGTGCGGATTGCTGTGTTGCAGGCTTGTGGCTGTGTTTGGTTAGAGTTTGAGAGGTGTATACAGAGGGGTGAAATTGTTAGTGGATTGGTTAATTGGCATTGCTGTCCTTGCAATTATGTCTAGGTGTGACACTTGCTATCTTCCACTATTCCATCTGAGTGTGGCACTTGCTAATCTTCAATATCCTATCTAGATGGGAGTCAGGATAGTGATCACGATTCAATCTAAGTGTGGCACTTGGTAAGATTCACATTTCCATCTAGATGCGATGCAGGCTAAAGTTCAGAATTCCATCTAAGTGTGGCGCATGCTAACGTTCATGTTTCTATCGAGATGTGACGCAGACTTAGGCTAAGAATTCCATCTAAGTGGGGCACATGCTAACATTCATAATCCTATCTAGATGCGACGCAGGCTAAAGTTAAGAATTCCATCTAAGTGTGGTGCATGCTACCATTCATGTTTCTATCTAGATGCGACGCAGGCTAAGGTACAAGGAGAAACTACAACATTTCCACCAAAGATCAATAATTCCCAGATTTCTGTAATCATCTATGCAGATGATCTTGTGCTTCTTGATAAGACCCAAATTACAATGACATCTTTATTCATTACAACAATACATGCTGAGTAGTGATTTGGTAATACTGGAAAATCCAAAATCATAGCATTTTGATACAATACAGGTAAAAAAGGAAAGAATTTCAAATGGAAAGTAGGTTGCAAAGAATTGTTGGAAGTAGAATCCATTCGCTATCTTGGCATTACATTCCACAAATCTGTAGGAGAAAAGATCTGGCTCGACGAACTGCAATCCAAAACAAAAATGGTAGCAACTCAAGGTGAAATCCTGAATGCGAGATATGGAACATTTTCAATGATACCGCTACTTACCTTCTATAGACAGAAGGTGACTCCTATTTTAACATATGGAGGTGTAGCCGGATTAAATAACCGTTGGAAAATCTGGGATGCACAAGAGGGAAAGTTTTGGAAAACCGTTTTGAAATTGCCACAAAGTCTACCAGTGGTGGCCATCAGAGTAGAACTGGGGTTACAATCCCTAGTCTATTATTGTATGGAAAACACTTTCCCTGCTAAGGAAGATAGCAACAGTTGACACCGCAATTCCATATAGACTTCTAAATTCTACTGCAACCAGTGCTCATTCCTGGCTCCTAAAAAAGTGGAAGGAGAAATGCATGCTCCACTTGCTGCACTTAGGCATTTCATTACATACATTGTTGTCTAACCCATATGCCGTAAAACACAAATTAAGACGTCAGGACTGGATTGAATCACTTCATCGAAGGGCACAATATAAATCGTTGTTAAACTTGGTACAGGAATCCAGAGCATTGAACACAACCCTGAAGTACCTACAAAAATTTCCAAGTAGGTACTATCGAAATCAGTTTCTACGTTTAAGGCTAAATTTATATGCAACTAAAGAACGTTAACAGGTTCAAAAACAACAGCAATGTGAGGACAACATTTGTCAGTTTTGTGTCCAGCCGGCAGGGCCAGCATCGAAATACTTACACATCTGATAACCTCATGTCCTGCACTAACCATAGAAAGATCAACGTTCCTTGACGAGCATGTAAATAATGCAAAGTCTTTATCAGTGGATGAATGGTGGAGACTGTTCTTATTGGGTGATAATTCAGCACAAGTGTGCGCAGGAGTAAACTTTTTAGATGAAATACTTGACACCAACTATGTGGTCAAATAATTGAACAGGAAGTTCAATCATTTTAATGAATTGTAAGTTAAATTGGAGTTTTATTTTGATGGAGATACATTTTTGATAACATTTGAAGAGATTTGTAATTTGTATAAAAAGTTTGTAACAAAGCATTTCACAATAAAAAAAAGATGTGCAGGGTCATTTCTAGACCCGTACGAGTGACTCATGTCAGGGGTAAAAATGTCAAATTGCAAGCTACTAGCCGGCATACAACGTCACTTGCCCCCTCAATGATACACATGCGCACAGCGCACCATTTTACACTCGTCTAGAGTGAACAATCACTCGCCAATGGCTAGCAGGCCATGCACATTTTGAGGCCTGCTTATGTTTAGGTTGTTGCAGCAAGTGGGGCTGATGTGCTGGATTGTGAACAACTATGTATTGAATTGGGGATACTACTTTGGGACAGCACCTTTGGTCATTTTCAAGTCGATAGGCTTTTAATGTTTTGTAATGATTGGATGTAAGATGTTTAGCAGCATGTTTAAATTGCATGTGTTTTTACTGTATTTTTTGGACTGCTTACAATCTCAATAAAGCATCTGCTGAATACTAGAGCTAGTGTAGTGTGTTTAAGTGGTCTCAGCTTAAGCAGACACAGAAAATGAGCTACGGTATTCCAACTAGCAAAACTGACAACTACCAAGTGCCAATCTGCTGAGGGACATGCCCCATTAAAGAATATTAATCTGGTTGATCGCCATAAACTGCCACATGTGATACAACTTCTACAAGTGATACACCATCAGCCAATTAGACAGTCACAAAGAAAATCATCATAAGGTGCTGCGGCTTTTCATGTGAGCTGCCAAAAATAGATCTGAACTCATTAAGTGAAGCAAAACTAACTTTGATTAAAACATGGAATCTCTTCCATTGTGGTATTTCAGGTTTCTCTGTATGAAGTCTACACATGCGTTTCGAGTCATTATCTTAGTATTTATCAATATCTTTTACTTTTTTAGCTGTACATTACATTGTAGAACTAAGTTCCTCTTTGTCTTTAAAGATGTTCTTATTCCTCGCATCTTATGTTTCTTGATAGTTTAACTGATACTTGTCATTTGCCAGAACATGCTGTCCAAATGTATGTTATGCTATTTATCAAACACACTCTTTGCTAAAGAGTTTGCTTCTAACAACAAACTCTCTTGGTTCTTTAACAAGACGTTCCTTACAAACATTCAATAGATCAGATTAGAGTTGATTATCACTAGGACTCACTGGGTGAGATTATAATTTTGTGTCAATTGCCATATGCAATAATTAAGCAATAATCACCCACTGCACAGGCTGGAACGGGTGTTCATTGCTATTAGCACCCCGGGTTGCCAATCCGGTTACCCGGGTGCTGATAGCCATGTTTTTTGCAAGAATGAACGGACACATTGTGGTGGCCCGTTAATTCATACAAAAAACGAATGCAAGATTCCTGCCACGGACCTGTAAAACGGGGCTCCAAGCGCAGCCGCTCTTCCGTTTCCATGGTGGCCAACAGAAAGGCAGAGCAGCAGCAGTGGCGGGGGCACCACTGCCACTGCTGAAGGCATCAGGTAAGTGGAGGTAGGGAGGGACAGGAAACTGAAGGGAATGGAGGGTGAGGGGAAGATGGTGGGGCGGGAGAAGCAGCCATAAGGTTGCTTGGAACACAGGCTTGGATCGTGGGCTTCAATCCGTGATCCGAGCAACCTGATTGGTTGCTCCCCCGCCCCTGGTGCCAATAGAAATAATCCAATTGTGTCCTATGGGACTACAACATGGGAAATAATGTAAGGCTCTGCATTACTTGGAATGATGCTGACCCTTAAAATTACTGCATGCCCACTACATGCAGTAACAGTGTTAACGTCTGGCAGTATTTCCACCAGAAATACTGCCAAATATATAATCAGGCTGCAAGTCTTCCGTCAGACTGCATTTCCATTAAGACTGTTTTGGGCTTTAAAGTATTGTAATGTCTCTTTAATAACATTTAATAATAAATGTTTCCCACCATACATTAGTTTTGATCGTCACATTTGTATTTGGGTCTTTGATAAGACTTAGTTTCCCATCATGCATTAGTCTTACCTTTTCTCTTTAGCAGACTGAGCTCGGGGAAATAAACATCATCACCCTGCTTATTGTTGAAGACTTTCAGTACACTCGCTTTCAAGGGGGTTTGAGTCTTAATCTACATATCCCAACATGCATGAGTTCTCCCCACTCAATTTATTTTCCTGACTTGGCATGTTAATTCCATCCTCTTTGCCGAGCAGAAAAGGAATTCTTTCAGTATGTTCTTTCCATGTGTTGCTGACTGTTAGACTGTGTTAAAGCATGCATCATTCACTCTCATTACAAACCACAGATTGCTTTGTCTGGGGCTCTGTATTTCACTCTCTATCCGACAGGTACCATTTGTCTTAGATGCTTTGTTTCCCTCTCTTGGTCAGTTCCCTCTCTCTGGCTTCTCAGTGGCCCTCATCAGTCTTCTCCCCCTCACTGCTTCCATGTCCGCTCTTCCTCTTCTGTCTCCAGCACTCTCCTCGCATGCCCGCCTCCTTCCTTTCACAATTGTATACGTTTTCTTTATCCAAGCTGTTCGGGCTCTCCAAGTTGACCTGAGACTAAACTGCTCTTCTACTCATTGAGCTCTGACACCATACTTTGGAGTTTGCAGGATTTGCTGCCCATTTTGCGTTCTGTGGCGTGGTCAGCTGCAGGAGAATCTAAACATCTCCACAGCTCTCCATCTGATCACGTGACAAATATGGGTTAGAAGAGCCGCAAGAGGCAGAGCAGACCTATATTCTGGAATTACCAATGTATGTCACACCACACATGAGCCCTCGGCTCAACAGAAATGACAGGATAGCTCTTGAACTGCTTGGCACCTCTTGTGCTCACTCCCAATGAATATCACCATCAGGCACAATAGAATCAAAGCGAACAAATTCAGCGGGTTGGACCCCGTCACTGATCTCACAATCCAAGATGCATTGCGCATTAGGTGTCCCCAGAGTCCCTATGTGATAGAGATCAGAGGCTACTTGGGCAATCAGTGAAAGAGCCATCAGTGGATCCATAGATATTAGTTGCTCAAAGTTTAGCTTTAGGGTAGCCTGCTCCGCTTCTGGCTCCAGGCTACATCTGACACAGTGGGCTGATTTTGTTCGGGACACCCCTAGTGCTGTAGAATATATCTGATGGCTGGACTCTTCCTGGGGTGTTTTAATTTTTTATGCAGCTGGGGGCTTGACCGGGTTCCAACCCTCCCTATGAAGGATGTGATGACATACCCACAAGGGTGCACGAGAAGGAGGAATGTCATAATGATAGTCTGCAGTTACGCTGTCACCTTCGGAGATGGGGGCTAAATACGATGCAAATAAAGTTCCTTGCTTTACAGTTCTCACTTGGAGGTGTAGAAGTGTTTTGTGCCCATACAAAATGTGTTCTGACTGCACCCTTGCCTGGATACTAGTGCTGATTACTCTGGATTTGAATAGAAGACTCATGCGAACACTAAGGGTATCTCCTGCTGAGGAGACTGTAAATACGGATGCTGATGTTGCTGTCTGAGGTGCTGACACATTGTCGCCTCTTGAATGACCAAACCCAAGATAATCATTGTGAAGGGCCAGACAAACTTCTATTGATTGCTAACAATACCACTGAGAGCCCAGTGTACAACACAGGTAGTGCGGAAGACACTGGAGGATGCTAGATGGTCCCACTCCCTGAGCTTAACAGCATCCACTACCACCTGTCTGATCAAATGGACACCATTGCATCCAGCCTCCACTGGATCAATTGGACTCAATTGCAATTGCATGAGAGTCAACTCGACATATTAAAAAGGCAGAGACCTGAGTGCGAAGTGTTGAAAATGACATGCCCATAGTAAACAAAGCTCACCATAAACTTGAATTGGAAGAGAAATACCTTATGGACTACATTGAAGACCACAAAGGACGCTATAGAAGAAACAACATTACCATTATAGGCCTGAGATAGTGAGCCTAAAGTGAAAATATGCGGGAGTTCAATTAAAAATGTCTGGTTTAACTCATGTATCAGATTATTCTTTCTACATACAATACTTAATTCAGAAGGTGCATAGTTCACTGGGTCCCCGCCTGAACCTTGGTATTCCTCCACGGCCGGTAATTGTCAGATTGCTGAACTACTGGGACAGGGATCGTATTCTTAAAGCAGCAAGGGAGGCAGGGATGTACGATTTAAAAACACTGATGTAAAGCTTTTCTCCCGATTGTAGCTCTGGATACGGAAAGCTAGGTACCAATACACACAGTCTAAGAACAAATGTAAGAAAAAGTGGTGCAATGATGTTGTGTCCTGCCAAACTCAGGATAGTCGGAGGGAAACGCCATTGTTTTCACAGATGCAAGTTCTGCAGCAGAGTTTGAGGGGCACCCTAGGTCAAAGTCTGCTGTCAGGGAAAAGAATTGAGGTAAATAATGATTAGGATAATGTGCTGCCGCTAATACTGCTCTACACATTCCATAGATACAGTTACTAATGTATCGTGGCACGAAAAGCAGCAGCAGTGTAATGAAAACTGCGACCCTGATAGGATTAAGTGAGTCTTTCAATATGTAAACGAACAAAAGAGGATTAAACAGAAGACTGTGGTTAAAAGACATAATTTGCAATATAAAAAGATAGTATAACAGAAAAACAACAATGTCCCTAAGAGATGAAAATCAGAATCACTGAGTACATAAGAGATTAAAAATAGCAGACATTTAGAGTTACGAAAGATAAAGACAGAATCTATAATGAAGGCAGTCAGAAGAGAAACATTATATATGTTGACACAGCAATCAATTAAGAACTCGGAGGACGTCCAATAGTAAATATGCCTCCAAGACAGTTGGACGACAAGAAGAGGACCGCTGACCAATGATGGCACACAACAGACGGAAAGACGTAGATGTAGGGTAATACAGATAGAAAGGTCCACTAATGGTCTAAAACGTCTTCAAGACTGATCATGATAAATGTTCACAATCAGGACTGCAACCAGTTATTTAAAGCGTTTTGTATACAATACATCATGTTTGATGGTATGTAAATTCAGGATGTGTAATAGAATTGTAGGTTTGTGATGCATTGATTAATTGTTTTGAATGGACTTGGTATATAGTTCGCATCCAAGTGTGGACAAGTGTGCTGTTGGGCGTTGGTGCACGGAATCTGAACTTTTCTCCCTCTCGTGGATTTTGTCCTTGAGGACATTGTATGCGCAAGGTGAAGCGGGCGTGGAATAAACCAGGCAAAATGTCGCCGAAAGGACCAAGGACTTCTGCTCCCAAAGTAATTACTTGTTTTAACTTGCTTCACTTCTTACTTTGCTGCCTGTGAAGGTGGGCTGGGCTCCCCTTGTTGGGCTGGGCTTGGTGGGCTGGGCTCTCCGACTCCAATCCTATGAGAGAAATGCCCCTAGATTGTACCTACCTAATTACACTACGTACAATACTTATGCTGCTTTTGTTATCCCTTCTTTTAGAAACTTTGCATGCTCTAACCACACCCCGTGGGACCTGCGACACCCAGAAGTCCTTTAAATCCCCTGTACATGCGCTGCCAGCGCGCACATCCAAGTGTGGACAACTGTGCTGTTAGGCTGGGAGGGTGTGCGGGTGCCCGGCAGGTATCTCGATTCTTCTTGCCTTTTCTTCCTTATTTAATCGTGACAAATTGTTTTCAGGGCTGACGTATTGTAAAAGTTACAACTGGTTTTTAGCAACCTACGGTATTGGGTAGCATGGCGAATGGCTTACGTAGTGGACGCTGTATCGATGCACAATTTTCTGGCATTACCATGAGAAACATTGATTTAATGATTTGTTCTGGGAATTCCTCATACTCAGCCATAATGGCCCTGGACCTCCCAAGTCCTAATACGAAGCCTGCACTTAGTAAACAAGTGCAACTTAAACCCGGATGTACCTGGATGCAATTAACACGAATCATAGCATGATAGCAAATGCCTATGGCTCAGCTGGTCACGTTGCCCTGGTGCACTCCTCTATGACACACAACGTCTCAAGCATCGATCTTGCCCCCTTACTAACGGAGATGAGTTCACCTCTTCATGAAACCATAGTAATGGGTGATGTAAACCAGTGCTATGAAAAAACACACTTATCAAATAACGATACTCAAAACAAAATAGCTGCCATAGGCCCTGAGGCGATAGCTGAACTAGACAAACAGTCAAGGCACCCCCTTCCCTTAATTTGTCGGGCATGGACGATCCCGCAAATAGATCCCAAATGAAGACCTATATCACTCCCAAGAACATCCATAGTGATTCTAACATGGGAAATAAAGTTGGTTACTTCCGATTCTCTCCTGTACGAACTAATAAGGTGGAAAATTGCGGACACTATGAGATAGCTCCAAACCTTTACCCAACGCATATTTCTGAGGAAGATGAGCCATATACATTTCCTGTAATAATACAGATCCTGGGTTTACTCGACAAAGGCCATGACGTGACCCACCCGGCGATAAGGGAAATAAAAGGTACCATGAACCAGATCCTTACAAAAATGAACAGATTTGAGGGTTTTATTCTCGCTAGAGAAACCTGTAAGATCCCCAACATAGTTCCCTCATTGAATACTAGTAGGAAGCTGTACTGTGAAAAAAGCATACACATTTCTCCAACTGTCAAATCCTGATCTGCAGTCCCCCTAATGGCGCATGGTACGGAAATCCACAATTTAATTACACCAGTTAGCCTCTCCGCACACATGTCAAATATTAACGACGAACTGAAGGCACTAAGAATTGCCATTGACGAAATAAAAAACAATATCATCCCCTCTGAAACCAAGCCTAATACTCAATCTCTTTCTTTAGACATCGAACACCCAGATAGTCCAACTGCCTTGGAAAAAATTCATCCAAATGATGTTTTAGAGCCTGATAATGTTAGCTTCATGTCACGTCAAAAAAAAAAATGTACGCGCTATTAAAAAGGACCGAGAAAAGACAAAAAGAAGCTGCCACTTCAGTATCTAATGATAAAAACACAAATAAACAGAAACAGTAAAAAAATAATACTTCTTTGAAACACACCATGGAGGTGGTACTAAATAAGACAAAAATAATTCCTATTACTGATGAAGAGCCTATTGACGTCCAGCAGCTTTCGGCTGAAAGTCAAGCCCTATTACTCCCTAACACCAGCACGTCCCAGGATGGGAATAGAACACAAACAACATCTACACTGAAATCTCGTTTTCTGTGTTCATCCAATTCCATTAGTAAACCACAGGGAACCACTGTAACTAAAATAATAATAAGTGCTCCCATCAGTGGTCTAGAGTGTAGTGAACCGAACGCACTTACTGAGATCAAACAACAGGACTTAAAGAACTATTTTCCTAGTGAAGGAAGGAAATGTACGTTTTCTCGTCTCTCAGCGCTAAACAATTCACTGAAATCTCCGAATGACTGGTTTACAAACTCAAACAGTAACTTTGAATGAGAAGACAGAAAAACGGAGATCCTACGTAGAAGTTTGTGGCAGTAAAAATACTCAATCCCATTGTAACCAAGAGTCAGACCATAAAAAATTCATTATAATAAAACGGCTCTAGTAAATCAAGAGCACTCCCGGATAGAATGGTAGATTTGGTACGACCCAACTGTGCAGTTAAGGAAGTCAACTGTAATAACCCAAGGACACAAACCGATGCAACTGTTCATGGTAACCTTAATAACCTTCTGGGGCACATGATCCATAGTGCCAATAATGCGCTTCACAGCCTTGCCCTTAAAGAGACGAACGTCCCCCTAGCACAAAACAACGATGCTCCTACTAAAATGCAACCGAACTCTGCCGAAATGAATATCATTGGTCTTGAAGGTAATGCGGGGTCACTGGGGAAAAGGAGATTAAATCGTGCCCACTTTCTGGAATTAATTTCACACATTCTACAGCTTTGGATACTAACTACGAACGATCTGACAAGATTCTCCCTTGCCCGACAGAACAATTATCGGATGTTGTGTTACCTTCCTTCTGTTAATATTCTTAAATTCATTTGGACTTGTCGATCCGAATTGAAAGATCTGGGGTTCTCACTCTTTACCTTCTGCGATGACTCGAAAGCACAGAAATTCCTGCACTATCCTTTACCGGAACACGTAAATGTGGCAGGACTAATTCAGGTCGGATCTGCAACTTGCAGCGATGAGCAGCAACGTATATCCAAGCTGATGGCAATTGCGGAAAAAAATAAGGAAATGGCGTGGGTTGAGCCGCTCTTGAGAACAATTCTTAATACTAAAATGTCAAATTTTCAAATTAACAATCCGTGCAAAATGCCTTCACAATTTTAAATAGGAATTCATGTGGTTTCCACAATCTTCAAAAGTGGTTAGCCACTGCAGGGCCCACCCTGCTTCTAAATGTTATGCTTATTCAGGGAACTATGAAAACAGATGAATTAATCTTACAAGGGGCCATAACCTATTGTTCCTATGCTTTTAAAGAACTCCTAGGCCGTCCCTCGGGTGGTTTGGCCATTGCCATTAACAATAATATTCAATGCCAAACCAAAATGATTTGGAAATCACCTAACATCCTGGCAGTAGCCCTCACACTCCAGAAAAGCAAAACACTGCTATTAGTAAACTTGTATTGGAATCATTCTAAAATCCCAATAGATTCAACGTTTGATGAAATCGGTAACTGCCTTGGAAGTATCTTGGCTGAAGAACTCGAGTTCGAAATAATTGTAGGGGGTGACTTTTAATGCCCTATGCAATGTACGTTTGTTCTCGAGCGATCCACAGTCAATGTGTGGTGATTCTCTGGCTATAAAGCGTGGGAAGAGATGGATTACATACTTTGATGAATGGGCAATGGATTTTCTAGATTGTAATATCGAGCGTCCGCAATTTTCTTGGAGTCCTGGTATACACAGTTCTATGATTGATTACTTCTGCCTCTCTCGCAACCTCATTCCCATAGTGGACTTAGTAAATATTCACGAAATCAACCTGAGCAACCATGCACCCTTTACCTTATGTATCCATACTGAACACTTACGATTAAACAACATAAGTGTACTAGAATTATTGGAAAACACAGCGTGAAAAAAACTCGCTACGTTGGAATCCTGGACTCTGTAAAGAACTCGCTACTCGTGTGTCCAACGATTTGAAGTGGCATCACAAAAGCCTCTGCGAGGACTCATGCTCTAACTTTCAGAAAGAACTTATTATATCTAATCTAGTAGAAAAAGCGATAAGACATGTAAGCACAAAACGTAGCTTATCTACCAAGAACCGCTTACATCCTTTTGACCCTACTTGTAAATCTTAAAAAGAGAGAAAAATAGAAACTTAAGACAATTAAAAATGGCTGAAAACAGCCTTCTCTCATATCGCTATCTACGTAAACAGATATTGCAGAAATATAAAAATAAAGTTAAGGCTGCAAGATCGCCGAATTTTAACACAGTTAAGTATACCCTTATAAAATCCATCTGTAAACGTGATTCAAAAGCTATTTGGAAAACCATTAAACAAACCAAACGAGGGGCAATCACTATGACCCACAATATTATGCCTGCTGAAACTTGGAAAGAGCATATTATTGCTAAAATATGAAATCCCTGGACGCTTTGAAAACTGCACCTTTCAACCAGCCCATTCCAAATAAATGCAAATATTGGAGTGGTCCCATTCTAACATCGAATGGGCAATTGGGAAACTCACATTTTCAAAGTCGGCTGGCCCAGACAGAATTCCGCAATGTGTTAACAAAACCGACCCAGCATTAAGGGCCACTATATTAAAAGCAAAATTTGACTTAATCCTTTCCTCCAGTAACATTCCCCGCTCGTGGGTAACATCTATAATTATCCTGATTTTCAAGAAAGGCGATCCCTTGCGCCCTGAGAACTATTGCCCCATTTCACCCATGGATACAGATGCAAAGGCTTTTGCTGTTTTACTATTGCGTGAACTTGAAAAACATATAACACATCATGTTTTATATTCGAAAAACCAAACTGGTTTCAGGAAAGAAATTAGCACAATATTGAACGCTACCGTGAGGTCTCATGTTTTAGCCGAATCCAAGCATAAGGACGCCCGCCCCGTATTCATGGCATTCATAGACATGTCTGCGGCCATTGATAGCGTTGTCAGGAACCTGCTATGGAGCAAATTGGAAGCAATTGGATTCCCGCTGCTCTAATATATTTGATAATCCTCCTCCACACAGGCACATCCTATAAAATCAAGATCACTAGCGAAGGTGCCACCACTGATCCAATAAATACTCAATTGGGTCTCAAACAAGGATGTAACCTTGCAGCTTGTCTTTTTAATCTTTACATGAGGGATCTCGATAACTCATGAAAGGAGAAAAAATTGTTTTCAATAAAATTGAGTTCAATGCGTATACATTGGTTTGCCTTTGCTGACGATGTTATCTTCGATCCTACCCCAGCGCGCCTTCAGATGAAATTACATCTATTTGAAGAGTTTGCGAAAGCGCATAATCTGAGACCTAACGCTTCTAAAACCTGCATAATGACATTTGACAAGAAAAAAAAAAAAAGTAAGCTCCACCAGTGGGAGATTGTTAAAACACCCATCCCACACCTCTTAGATACTATCTACCTTGGGTACTATATTAGTAACAAATGTTCTATTAATTTGTGGACTGATCAACTAAACCTAAAAGCAAGACCCTTACTTTCTCAATTTAAGATGATATATACTAAATATTGTACATTGTTTCTTGTCCCAGTAATGGGATTTCTCAACCTAATGGTGGAAAGTGTTCTTCTTTACACACTGGACATCTGTCTTTTGAATAAGACTCTGCACATCCTCAAATCTTCCATACATCTATCCATAGCGATTCCCAATTGTATAATCCAACATGAGTTTGTGCTTATTTACCTCTCCTGCCGTAGAGCCTGGTGTGACCTTACAAATTATGCTAAAATGAATGATCCCCCAAAAATTCTTTATACCAGGATTTCCAGGTTATGTTGATGTCTAACTGTCCACGCTCTCTGAAACTAGAACAGGAGAAAATGCAAGGTATTTTGGCAGATTTGGAACTCAATGCCAATGACTTGCGTATCAGACCAGCTTATGTAAAAAAGAAACTATTCGAAAAAGAGTGGTCGAGAACAATAGCAGAATTAAATGATTATAGTACTTATAGTGAATATGCTAAATACTCGAGAAAACAAGTTCCTCGCTGCAATTATCACGAAGTATTCCCATGCAGTATCACTCGCAGTTATTACATGCGATTCAAACTAAAATCAAATTCCATACAAGAGAAAGGACACACCACTGGGAAACTTATAACCTGAGAGATGGACTTCCAAGATGGCCGTGCTGCCTTAAGGTCCGTCTTACCCCGGCTCTCGACCTGCAACTTCAAAAATCCACTCATCGAGCGGTAGCTGCCCTCCCTGGCACATGCAGCCGTTGGGGAGCGTCCTGGGAGTACAGCGGAATAGCAGAGGCAAGTGGAACGGCTCCCGGTCTCATCTGGGGAGGTCCGTCATTGTGGCCTCGGCACTTCGGCCCTGGTGAGCCGCGTCCCGCGTCTGTCTGCTCTTGAGATCGAGCAGGCCAGCAGAGCAGCTTACCAGACGCGGGTGCTGGCGTCTTCTTGCACCCTGCAGCTTTGGTGGACCCGTCGGGACAGACGTGGACGGGCGCTTGGGGACATCATTTTTTTCCCTCACCCCTCCCCAGGGGAACTGTGACGAGCAGCTGGTCCCCCCGGGGGGCTAAAGGTACGGAGTGTGGGGGAAGGGGAGTGGGGTGGGGTGCTCGTGTTGGGACTTGGCACCCACCCTCCCCCGCCCTGGTAAGGAGTCCGCTTGGAGGGCGAGTAGACCCTGCGGGGTTAAAGTGGTTCCAAAGCGTGGGAGAGTGCGCCACCATTTGAGAACTGCTCGTGAGGCGGTGGGAGCGTTCGGCTCCAGTCTCGCGTCGCGCACCTCCGGAGGGAGACGAACAAGGCACCTGTATGCGAATTCTGGGGGTGTTTCTAGAGCACACCTCCCACCCCCGGAGCACCTTGAAATATCTGGACGTTCTCTGGTTTCGGGGCATTAGCCCTTTGGCAATTTTGGGAGGGAGGGAGCCCACAGAGTCCAAATTGCATGGACTTGAGTACCCCTGCATCTCTCCCTCCCGCCCCCCACGGTCCCTCAGCAACAGCAAGCCCTCGCTCCTTCCTAACGGCTGGGCAGCTAGTTTATCACACACATAGAGCGAGGGCGCTGGGGATGTCCAGGAACAGGGGAAAGGACGGGCCGCCCCCCTTGAAGGGCTCTAAAAAGGCAATGGATGGCCCCTCTTGAAGATGTGGGCGAAAGATCTCGAAACTACTTAAGCCCAAGAGTCGGGGGACTGGTCCCATGAACATCCCGTTTCCTCTGGTCAGGATGAGCAGGACAGGCCTGTATCGCAAGCTATGCTCACCAAATTTATGGGGGAGCTGGTCGACAAGATCACGCCTGCGGGGCAGATGCAGATGGACAAGCTACGTGAGGACTTAGCGGAAGGTTTAAGAGAGATTAAACGAGATATCAACAAAGTGGAGGAAGAGAGTTGATACTAACGAGAAGGCCATCCAAGAACTCACGAAGATGCCAGGAAAGTTGACAATCTCCTAGAAACATTGGCCGCTGCCATGCAGAATCTAGAGTTACAAGTTGAAGACTTGGAAAATAGGTGCAGAGTTAAGGCTCTGCCTGAGGACGTTCCAGACCAGGAGCTAACTTCAACCCTTAGATCAATTTTTGTGGACCTCCTTGAGTCTGGTGCAGATTCGGAGCTGCAATTTGATAGAATCCACAGGGTGGGCCCACGCAGATCGGAACCAGGGGCGAGGCCGAGAGATGTCTTGGTGGCCTTCCATAATTACACCATGAAAGAAAAAGTTCTGGAAAAGGCGAGGAAGGCTGCCCGCATTGCTTATAATGGCCACAAGATTTTTTTCGATCCGAGATCTGGCACAAATAACTCTAATCAAAAGGCGGCATATGGGACCGGTCCTGAGCTATTTACATTCTCATCAAGTCCACTACGGATGGTCCCATCCATTTGGGTTGACCTTCATCTGGTAGGGTACCCAGCACAAGATTACTACCTGCGATCAAGGATTGGCCCTGTTGGGTCTGGAAGAGCAACTATCGGTAACCCCTGAAAGGATGGACGCCTACCAGTCTGTGCGCAAACTGTGGGAATGGTCTTGGGTCTGGCCTAGGAGGGCGAAGAAAAGACAGACAAACTCTGCATCCAGGAAAACTGTTAACGATTCAGTTGGGGGGCCCCGTCGAGGTGGTTGGGGGTTCCTCCATTGCTACCTGATTTTGTGAGAGATCATGTTGGTCTAAGGTTGAGGCCGGGGAGGGCATTCGCCAATGTTGTTGTCTGTTACTGTTGAGTGGTCCACTGGAGTTTGTATTAAGTGGCAGGGAAGGGGGGTGGGTTGGTGTCTTGGAATGGGATTGGGCTATCCTGCGTGGGGGGGTTCCGGGTTACTTATAGGGTCCGGCTCTCGTCTTAGGCTATGAGGGGTGTTGCGTACCTGCCGGATTCGCCCAGAGGAAGGGGGAGTGAGAGGGTGGAATGAGAGGGGGGGGAGGGGAGGCGGGAGGTCCCAAGAGCCCCCAACCAGGGGATTTTCAGAAGTTAGTGAGACCAGATGCGGCAACCTTCAGGGCCGCGGGAACACGGGGGATATCTCGCGGTGAGGCTAATGGGATAACTTTAACCATCTGAATGTCTAGTGCCGATTCCCTGAAGCTGCTCTCTCTAAGCGTAAATGGGCTTAACTGTAACACTCACCTGGTATCCACAGGGACGTCACTCAGCCTGTTCTGACCTCTTACGACCTCAAACCCTTCTGTGGAGTCTACTCGACTGGAGACTGGGCCTGAAACACAGGATTGGTAGAGTTTAACTCCATATTGTCTCTGTGTGCTTGAACCCCTTCTTCCCTGCGTTCCCTACGCTGAACCCCTTCTTCCCTGTGGTCCAACTTGATCCATAGCTCAACTTGTTTTCTCGGAAAGTGTGCTCTCCGTCCTGCTTTCAGCGCAGGGATGCGTTGATTGATGCGGGCTCGTTGCTGCCTAGTTACTTCACTGGCAAGAGTCCGACAGGTAAGTATAATGAGTCTTTTGAACAGTTCTCTAACTTTGTTCCTTTCCTTCCTTAGATGATGGCCGGCGTCCGGGAATGGCGACGTGCTGCTGAGATGAGTAGCGCTAAAGGTGAGTGAGAGCGCGATGCAACCCTTTTGTATTTGTATTGAACTGAGTTCTTTTTCTGTGTCTTTTAGGTGCTGCAACGTTTTCAGCGTGGAGGCCGGTTATGAAGAAGAAATGCGGTGAGTAAGCGCGGTATGCGGCGCCTCTAGATGTTTCCACGCTAACCTGGAGTGTCTTTTTCCTCTTGCAGATGGATGAGAAGTTCCGGAGACAGAGTTCCCCCAGAGCGGCTGGGATTCAGGTAAGCGTTTGAAGCTCGTACAGTCTTTAAAAATAAGCAAAGATTTGCTGAATGTTTACTAATGCCTTTTTTCTGTTCTTTTCCATTTTCCTTAGGAAGCGGCGTGCCGGGATGGGAATGACACCGCAGAAGATGCCCGCAGAACAGAAGAAGCGATGAATGAGGGCAGAAGCGCCGCAAGGTAAGGCCGTTCCTAACGGTGTTCTTGTTCTTGCAGGAGCCGAGCGCAGAAGAAAGATGCAGGCCTACTGGAGACCGATCCGAACACGATGAGCGTCACGCTGCAGGTGCAGAAAACACAAAGCATATTTCTCAGCCTGGGAGTGGCTTAAATAGTCTCTGGGTATCCCAGGTGTCTCTGGGCTCAACCACACCCAAAAGACTAGACTGCACATGCAGTTCTGGGAACCGAAATATGTGGGGGCATCCATCAAAGCACTACAAGTCCAATCCCCAATGTTATCCTATGGGAGTGAGTGAGCGAGTCTGGTGCCACAGGCGCCAAGTCTGACTCCAAGTGGATCTTTGGAGGGATGGATAGGCCCTTGAGGTCCATGTAGGTGATCGTGGCCTGGCTCCAACCTGACATCTTGGAGGGCTGGGGACATGAGGGGCAGGAATCATGACATTTAACTCCCAAATTAAAAGGAAAAAGGTGGAGAGTTTTCTGAGGAGGGAGCGGCCTTATATAGTTATGCTACAAGAGA
The DNA here is from genome assembly GCF_040938575.1 of Ambystoma mexicanum. Lineage (NCBI taxonomy): Eukaryota > Metazoa > Chordata > Amphibia > Caudata > Ambystomatidae > Ambystoma > Ambystoma mexicanum. Next base: position 265,949,557 of record NC_090934.1, read on the forward strand.
CTCATGTTCGCTCAAAAGACATGCAGAGGATAAAATTCTGGGGGTATTCAAGAATGTTTCAAGTTACTCAATCAAGCAAAAATTGCAGGATGGATTGGACTTAGTCATCGCGGGGAAGCAGAAAGATGACCCAGGGAGATACCTAGCAGTGATTCTGGAGGCAAGGGGAGTGACCTTTACGGTGGCGACCCTTTATGCAACAAATCAAGCTCAGGACCCCTTCATTCAAAAAGCCCTCTCCCGTTTAGGGAAATTTGCCCGGGCTAGCATTCTTTTAACGGGGGATTTCAATCTGGCATGGAACCCCTCAAAAGATAGGAGCTCAACTTCTTGGGTTATGCAGGGGAGGCCCTCTGGGTACCTGGTTAAGAAGATGCAGGACTTAGCCTCGGTTGACACCTGGCAAGAGCTACACGGGAATAGGGAGGGGTATACCTTTTACTCACATGCACATAGGGTACATTCACGTATTGACTACATTTGGTTGTCGAAAACGATCTTGTGGAGAGTCACTGACTTAGTGTTAGGTGCTATTTCCTTGGCCGATCACGCGCCACTGATGCCAATGTTAACTAGAGCAAGGGTGACTCCGGGTCTGTGGAGGTGGAGGTATCCGATCACGCTCTTCAAAGATCCTATTTTAGTTAGGGAAATCGAGGAGTAAATAGTTGAGTTTTCGAACCACAACTGTTGGGATGACCCGTCCCCGCTGGTGTGGTGGGATGCCTTTAAGGCAACTATCAGAGGGAGAATCATAGCCATTAAGGCCAGAAGAGAGCGGGAACTAAAGCTAGAAGAACAACAATTGGAAGCCAAACTCAAAGAAATTATGGCGCGAATGGGTTCCTCACAATCGGCAGCGATAAAAAGGGAATATAGAGCAGTCAGAGGGCAGTTAAATCTTATACAAACAAGAGCGGCTGAGCGCAGTCTTCTTAATTTGCGACAAAGATATTATGTCAAAGCAAATAAATCTGACTCGCTACGTTGGAATCCTGGACTCTGTAAAGAACTCGCTACTCGTGTGTCCAACGATTTGAAGTGGCATCACAAAAGCCTCTGCGAGGACTCATGCTCTAACTTTCAGAAAGAACTTATTATATCTAATCTAGTAGAAAAAGCGATAAGACATGTAAGCACAAAACGTAGCTTATCTACCAAGAACCGCTTACATCCTTTTGACCCTACTTGTAAATCTTAAAAAGAGAGAAAAAAAAAAACTTAAGACAATTAAAAATGGCTGAAAACAGCCTTCTCTCATATCGCTATCTACGTAAACAGATATTGCAGAAATATAAAAATAAAGTTAAGGCTGCAAGATCGCCGAATTTTAACACAGTTAAGTATACCCTTATAAAATCCATCTGTAAACGTGATTCAAAAGCTATTTGGAAAACCATTAAACAAACCAAACGAGGGGCAATCACTATGACCCACAATATTATGCCTGCTGAAACTTGGAAAGAGCATATTATTGCTAAAATATGAAATCCCTGGACGCTTTGAAAACTGCACCTTTCAACCAGCCCATTCCAAATAAATGCAAATATTGGAGTGGTCCCATTCTAACATCGAATGGGCAATTGGGAAACTCACATTTTCAAAGTCGGCTGGCCCAGACAGAATTCCGCAATGTGTTAACAAAACCGACCCAGCATTAAGGGCCACTATATTAAAAGCAAAATTTGACTTAATCCTTTCCTCCAGTAACATTCCCCGCTCGTGGGTAACATCTATAATTATCCTGAAATATCTGGACGTTCTCTGGTTTCGGGGCATTAGCCCTTTGGCAATTTTGGGAGGGAGGGAGCCCACAGAGTCCAAATTGCATGGACTTGAGTACCCCTGCATCTCTCCCTCCCGCCCCCCACGGTCCCTCAGCAACAGCAAGCCCTCGCTCCTTCCTAACGGCTGGGCAGCTAGTTTATCACACACATAGAGCGAGGGCGCTGGGGATGTCCAGGAACAGGGGAAAGGACGGGCCGCCCCCCTTGAAGGGCTCTAAAAAGGCAATGGATGGCCCCTCTTGAAGATGTGGGCGAAAGATCTCGAAACTACTTAAGCCCAAGAGTCGGGGGACTGGTCCCATGAACATCCCGTTTCCTCTGGTCAGGATGAGCAGGACAGGCCTGTATCGCAAGCTATGCTCACCAAATTTATGGGGGAGCTGGTCGACAAGATCACGCCTGCGGGGCAGATGCAGATGGACAAGCTACGTGAGGACTTAGCGGAAGGTTTAAGAGAGATTAAACGAGATATCAACAAAGTGGAGGAAGAGAGTTGATACTAACGAGAAGGCCATCCAAGAACTCACGAAGATGCCAGGAAAGTTGACAATCTCCTAGAAACATTGGCCGCTGCCATGCAGAATCTAGAGTTACAAGTTGAAGACTTGGAAAATAGGTGCAGAGTTAAGGCTCTGCCTGAGGACGTTCCAGACCAGGAGCTAACTTCAACCCTTAGATCAATTTTTGTGGACCTCCTTGAGTCTGGTGCAGATTCGGAGCTGCAATTTGATAGAATCCACAGGGTGGGCCCACGCAGATCGGAACCAGGGGCGAGGCCGAGAGATGTCTTGGTGGCCTTCCATAATTACACCATGAAAGAAAAAGTTCTGGAAAAGGCGAGGAAGGCTGCCCGCATTGCTTATAATGGCCACAAGATTTTTTTCGATCCGAGATCTGGCACAAATAACTCTAATCAAAAGGCGGCATATGGGACCGGTCCTGAGCTATTTACATTCTCATCAAGTCCACTACGGATGGTCCCATCCATTTGGGTTGACCTTCATCTGGTAGGGTACCCAGCACAAGATTACTACCTGCGATCAAGGATTGGCCCTGTTGGGTCTGGAAGAGCAACTATCGGTAACCCCTGAAAGGATGGACGCCTACCAGTCTGTGCGCAAACTGTGGGAATGGTCTTGGGTCTGGCCTAGGAGGGCGAAGAAAAGACAGACAAACTCTGCATCCAGGAAAACTGTTAACGATTCAGTTGGGGGGCCCCGTCGAGGTGGTTGGGGGTTCCTCCATTGCTACCTGATTTTGTGAGAGATCATGTTGGTCTAAGGTTGAGGCCGGGGAGGGCATTCGCCAATGTTGTTGTCTGTTACTGTTGAGTGGTCCACTGGAGTTTGTATTAAGTGGCAGGGAAGGGGGGTGGGTTGGTGTCTTGGAATGGGATTGGGCTATCCTGCGTGGGGGGGTTCCGGGTTACTTATAGGGTCCGGCTCTCGTCTTAGGCTATGAGGGGTGTTGCGTACCTGCCGGATTCGCCCAGAGGAAGGGGGAGTGAGAGGGTGGAATGAGAGGGGGGGGAGGGGAGGCGGGAGGTCCCAAGAGCCCCCAACCAGGGGATTTTCAGAAGTTAGTGAGACCAGATGCGGCAACCTTCAGGGCCGCGGGAACACGGGGGATATCTCGCGGTGAGGCTAATGGGATAACTTTAACCATCTGAATGTCTAGTGCTGATTCCCTGAAGCTGCTCTCTCTAAGCGTAAATGGGCTTAACTGTAACACTCACCTGGTATCCACAGGGACGTCACTCAGCCTGTTCTGACCTCTTACGACCTCAAACCCTTCTGTGGAGTCTACTCGACTGGAGACTGGGCCTGAAACACAGGATTGGTAGAGTTTAACTCCATATTGTCTCTGTGTGCTTGAACCCCTTCTTCCCTGCGTTCCCTACGCTGAACCCCTTCTTCCCTGTGGTCCAACTTGATCCATAGCTCAACTTGTTTTCTTGGAAAGTGTGCTCTCCGTCCTGCTTTCAGCGCAGGGATGCGTTGATTGATGCGGGCTCGTTGCTGCCTAGTTACTTCACTGGCAAGAGTCCGACAGGTAAGTATAATGAGTCTTTTGAACAGTTCTCTAACTTTGTTCCTTTCCTTCCTTAGATGATGGCCGGCGTCCGGGAATGGCGACGTGCTGCTGAGATGAGTAGCGCTAAAGGTGAGTGAGAGCGCGATGCAACCCTTTTGTATTTGTATTGAACTGAGTTCTTTTTCTGTGTCTTTTAGGTGCTGCAACGTTTTCAGCGTGGAGGCCGGTTATGAAGAAGAAATGCGGTGAGTAAGCGCGGTATGCGGCGCCTCTAGATGTTTCCACGCTAACCTGGAGTGTCTTTTTCCTCTTGCAGATGGATGAGAAGTTCCGGAGACAGAGTTCCCCCAGAGCGGCTGGGATTCAGGTAAGCGTTTGAAGCTCGTACAGTCTTTAAAAATAAGCAAAGATTTGCTGAATGTTTACTAATGCCTTTTTTCTGTTCTTTTCCATTTTCCTTAGGAAGCGGCGTGCCGGGATGGGAATGACACCGCAGAAGATGCCCGCAGAACAGAAGAAGCGATGAATGAGGGCAGAAGCGCCGCAAGGTAAGGCCGTTCCTAACGGTGTTCTTGTTCTTGCAGGAGCCGAGCGCAGAAGAAAGATGCAGGCCTACTGGAGACCGATCCGAACACGATGAGCGTCACGCTGCAGGTGCAGAAAACACAAAGCATATTTCTCAGCCTGGGAGTGGCTTAAATAGTCTCTGGGTATCCCAGGTGTCTCTGGGCTCAACCACACCCAAAAGACTAGACTGCACATGCAGTTCTGGGAACCGAAATATGTGGGGGCATCCATCAAAGCACTACAAGTCCAATCCCCAATGTTATCCTATGGGAGTGAGTGAGCGAGTCTGGTGCCACAGGCGCCAAGTCTGACTCCAAGTGGATCTTTGGAGGGATGGATAGGCCCTTGAGGTCCATGTAGGTGATCGTGGCCTGGCTCCAACCTGACATCTTGGAGGGCTGGGGACATGAGGGGCAGGAATCATGACATTTAACTCCCAAATTAAAAGGAAAAAGGTGGAGAGTTTTCTGAGGAGGGAGCGGCCTTATATAGTTATGCTACAAGAGACTCATGTTCGCTCAAAAGACATGCAGAGGATAAAATTCTGGGGGTATTCAAGAATGTTTCAAGTTACTCAATCAAGCAAAAATTGCAGGATGGATTGGACTTAGTCATCGCGGGGAAGCAGAAAGATGACCCAGGGAGATACCTAGCAGTGATTCTGGAGGCAAGGGGAGTGACCTTTACGGTGGCGACCCTTTATGCAACAAATCAAGCTCAGGACCCCTTCATTCAAAAAGCCCTCTCCCGTTTAGGGAAATCTGCCCGGGCTAGCATTCTTTTAACGGGGGATTTCAATCTGGCATGGAACCCCTCAAAAGATAGGAGCTCAACTTCTTGGGTTATGCAGGGGAGGCCCTCTGGGTACCTGGTTAAGAAGATGCAGGACTTAGCCTCGGTTGACACCTGGCAAGAGCTACACGGGAATAGGGAGGGGTATACCTTTTACTCACATGCACATAGGGTACATTCACGTATTGACTACATTTGGTTGTCGAAAACGATCTTGTGGAGAGTCACTGACTTAGTGTTAGGTGCTATTTCCTTGGCCGATCACGCGCCACTGATGCCAATGTTAACTAGAGCAAGGGTGACTCCGGGTCTGTGGAGGTGGAGGTATCCGATCACGCTCTTCAAAGATCCTATTTTAGTTAGGGAAATCGAGGAGTAAATAGTTGAGTTTTCGAACCACAACTGTTGGGATGACCCGTCCCCGCTGGTGTGGTGGGATGCCTTTAAGGCAACTATCAGAGGGAGAATCATAGCCATCAAGGCCAGAAGAGAGCGGGAACTAAAGCTAGAAGAACAACAATTGGAAGCCAAACTCAAAGAAATTATGGCGCGAATGGGTTCCTCACAATCGGCAGCGATAAAAAGGGAATATAGAGCAGTCAGAGGGCAGTTAAATCTTATACAAACAAGAGCGGCTGAGCGCAGTCTTCTTAATTTGCGACAAAGATATTATGTCAAAGCAAATAAATCTGACAGTCTTCTGGCCAGGCTACTACAAAAAGAGTCGGGTGACCAATCAATTTTGAAAATCAGGGGGGTGGGAGGGCAAGTATACACAAATAATTTAGATATAGTTACGAATTCAGCAGTTTTTATGCAGGCCTGTATTCCTCAGTCGCCCTGTCTCTGCCCGAGCAGGTGGCATACCTAAATACGATCGACTTACCTCAGATTTCGTCCGAAGATAGAGATCTTCTGGATGCCGAGATTACCTCAGATGAAGTTAGAAGGGTCATTAACAACTTGCCGCCCAACAAGGCTCCGGACCCGGATGGGTTCATGTCAGAGTTCTATAAAGCACACAAAGAGGCCTCAATTCCCCTCCTTACTAAATTGTTTAATTTTATGGGCTTTGTCAGGGCCCTCCCCAAATCAATGAATGAATCCAAAGTGATCTTAATTCATAAGAAAGGCAAAGAGCCAACAGATTGTGGATCCTATCGCCCCATAGCTTTAATGAATACGGATGCTAAAATTCACGCCAAAGTCCTAGCGAATCGCCTGGTTAATATCCTTCCTAAACTGATCCATACAGATCAGTCCAGGTTTTATCAGCGGCAGGCAAATATCTGATAATGTAAGACGACTGACCCATCTTATTGAAAAGACCCAGAGGAGGGAAATACCGGCTCTCCTGCTGGCAATCGATGCCGAAAAGGCATTTGATAGGGTTGAGTGGGTATTCCTTTTTGCTGCTAACGCCAAGATGGGCTTCGGCCGGGGTTTTCTTGACCGCGTTAGGGCGAGCTATCAACACCCCGTTATCAGATTAGCAATTAATGGCCAAATTTCTCACCCTATTTCGATAGGGAGTGGCACCAAACAAGGTTGTCCGTTGTCACCTCTTTTTATGTGCTTCATTTGAACCTTTTCTGGCAGCGGTGAGGGCAGCTGAGGATATAAAGGAAATTCCGTTTGGAGGCTCGGTTCATAAGGTGGCAGCCTTTGCGGATGACTTGATTCTAACACTCACTCACCCCGACACATCCTTACAGGCCGTGTCTAGGGAGCTAAGTAGGTTTGGTCAGGTGGCAGGGTTAAAAGTCAATACCCATAAATCTGAAATCCTTCCCCTCTCGCTTTCGGATATAATTATCCAAAACCTTGGTCAAAAGTATAACTTTAGATGGGTCGGTAGTTCCTTAAAGTATTTGGGTATATATCTGACCAAAAAGGTAGAGGACCTTTACAAGGCAAATTATCCTCCTCTTCTTCAGAAGCTCAAATCAAAGTTAGTTGACTGGGGTCCCCTGGCAATATCCTGGTTGGGTCGGGTAAATGTGGCGGTATTACCCAGTCTGCTTTATTGTTTTTCGGCTCTTCCTGTGCCCGTTCCAGCATCCTTCTTTAAATCACTCCAGAAATTAACCAAGAGGTTCATCTGGTCCCACAAAAGACCAAGGGTAGCTGCTTTGTTAATGTGCGCTCTCCCAGCAAGGGGTGGCGTGGGCGAGCCAGACTTCAAGGCCTATTACATAGCGGCACAGCTCTGCGTCATTAGGGATTGGCAGAGAGATGACAGGGAGAAGGTGTGGAAGCCGATGGACAGGGCAGTGGCTGGGGGAAACCTTGAGGGAATACTCTGGTTGCCGAAGACTGATAGACCTATTCAAATGTACTGTAGTGTTACAAACCGCGAAAACTGGACAGGCTTGGGACCAAGCGATAAAAAGAGCGCACATCACCTCTTTCCCTTCCCCCACACACACTTGCATGGCAACCCGCAGTTTACACCAGCATACGCTCGTGAATCAGCCTTTAGTATGTGGCATCAAGGGGGGGTGTAGAATGGTGAGAGATATGTTTGTCGGCAATGAGATTAAACACTTTGAGCAGTGTAACATCGACTTTGGCATAGGAGAAAGGCAGAGGTTTTCCTACCTCCAGCTGAGACACTGGCTATCTCACCCGTCGATTAGGCATGCCGGGTCTCGCCTTCTCACACCGTTTGAAAAATACCTAGACACAAACTCGGGGGATAAAGGGGTTTTAGCTTCTATCTATAGGAGAAGTCCTGTCGAGTAGAAGTTATGTCAAGAAATGGGAGGGCGACACTGGAACGGAGATTCCAGAGCCGGCTTGGGTAAGTCTCTGGTCTCAGATTCCTAAACTTACAAGGTCTATTCAAAATCGGGAAATGCGGCTGAAATTGATGTTCCAATGGCACCTGACTCCGGGCAGGTTAAATAAAATATTTCCAGATGCATCTAGCATGTGCTTGAGGGAGTGTGGGGCAGAGGGCTCCTGGGCGCATATCTGGTGTGAGTGTCCAAAAGTCGACAATTTCTGGGTCCAGGTTCAAAGGGCGGTTACCCGGGTCTTAGGAGTAAGGGTGGGCCAAAACAGAGGGTTGGACTTGTTGGGGCTAAATGGGGTCTTAGCAACCCTCACAGTGAAGGCAGATCGTAAGCTCTACGTGATGATGATGATGGCAGCAGCCCTGGTATTGGCTCGGAAATGGAAATCTAAAGACTCGCCAAGGAACATGAATGGATGGTTAAACTCTGGTCGCTTGTAGTCTTAGAATGGCTTACGTATTTCCTCCAGGGAGACCACTTGCGATTTGTCTCGGAGTGGTCTAATTTATTGTCCCACCTAAAAGCGGGCGCCCGCCGGGCTTGGTGTCCCAAGGCTATGGAGCTCCTTGGCATAATTGCCCCGCAGGATGAATCGGACTTGTGAGGGAGTGGTGTAGAGTAGCCAACACTTGGTTCTGTGTAGTAGACTTATTCTGCATTAGCTTCTGCTGGTTTCATATGCAAAGTTGTAATCTGGGCGACTCTTGGAGGGGGGCTTGGGTGGGAAGGGGGTGTGGGGAGGGGAGGTAGTGTTGGGGGGGCCTTGTTGGTTTTCTGTATTTTGATTAAAACTGTTAATAAAAATTTAGTTTAAAAAAAATAACCTGAGAGATGATGTGAAATGTCGATTCTTGCCCTGTAGTGCAAAGATTGAAACCCTAAAACATCTGGTGTTAGAATTCTCTTATTTTAAGATTATGAGTTCAGATTTGCTAGTTAAATTTGTTAGCATTGACTTTGAGGATTGTATGTTATTACTGTGGGACAGGATGATGTTGGGCAATCATCGACCCTTAATATTTGCTTTGGTACGATTCCTGACACATATTGAAACCGAATTGTTAACTTACGCATCTTAATGTTGCGCACCTATTAGTTGAAAAAACGTTTTAACTTAGTTATTCCATCTGCGCCGCTCTGAACCGCACTATGTTCTTGTAAAGAAAGAAAGTCAATCGTATGCTTGCTCATAATGTACATTTGAACTTGTATTGCGATTTTAATGTTATCTTGTTGGATAGGATGTATCTAATTACTTCAACAGGATAGTTTTAAATACCTTGAAGATGGAAACATAATGTACTGTATCCTAAGGCTTCTAAATTTGTGTTACTAAAGGTTTACATACTTCTTGAAAACTTAGATCTGTTAATATGCAGCTACGTAGTAACTGTAAAAGTCATGATGATGCAATCCTTTACCGCACACGCTTGCAGTTACAATGAAATTGTTTTATGATCTATTCAAATAGATACTCAAAACTGCTATGTTTTATTAGATCTTTTTGTAAAGGTTTTATTGAACCATAAACAAATAAAAAAAATAGTGCGTAGTTTTGCACTTCACTGTAAGTACATGCACTTTTATCATAGGATTGTACACTAAAGTTTGTACAGGAGTTGTATTTTGTATGTAAAATATGGTGGAGTTATTGTAAAATGGTGCACTACATATGAGAATTGGGAATACAACTAAATTAAGTTATAAAAGTGTAGTAATAACTACTTTCCTGTAACTCATGTTGCCCAGCATTGGTATATTTCAATAGAATCACATGTTTGAATATTCCCCGTCATCAGGCTGGGAATCCACTGCAACATCAAAGCAGTTTACCTTTACATTTCTAAACTGCTTGTCACATTAGTGCTCTATTAAGAGTCCTTTTTCGGTCATACTGCCAACAGCCAATTAGACAGGGCCCCTTAGCTCTGCCACTGGAGGCCATCTTCGCATTAGGCGTAACGCGTAATGTGGCAGCATGAGCCAAGAAGAGCCAGAGAAGGGAAGGATGAAGGGTTGCATGTGAATTTATGAAAGATACCAAAGCTGGACAAAACGAGTTACAGGTAAGTAACTTATTCTTTCTCCAGCATTTGATCTTTCATAGATTCACATGCAGTTTGAAGAAGATCACACAGCACTACATACAACCAAAATGTGCGGAGGCATAGCTCAAAAGAAGCAATCACTCACCTCTGGAACACTCACCTCATACGAACAGGTCGTGAAGCACTGCCTGGCCGACTTGGGACTCCTCCCTGGAATCCCATTAACGCAGTAGAACCTTGTGATGGTATGGACAGACCTCCACGTGGCTGCCCTGCAGATGTCGAGCAGGGGAACACTGGACAGGAACGCTGTAGGATCCATGGCCCTTGAAGAGTGTGCTCTTGGTCTTCCTGGAAGGAGCTTGGTGGCTATACGATGACAGTGGGAAATAAACACTGAATGCCCTCTAGCAATGGAAGCCTTTGAAAGAGTATTGCCCTTGCCAGAAGTGTTCGAAGGCAACAAATGATTGTGAAGATTTATGAAACTCCCTAGTGTGAGACACATAGAACTTGAAGGCTTGGGCGACATCCACGCAATGCAAGGATTGCTCCGCTGGAGACGAAGGAGAGCCAACGAACACTGCCAGAATCAACGGAGCATTAGGGTGGAATGCCGAAGGGACCTTCGGCATGAAGGAAGGGTTAGTTTGAAGGACCAACTTGCACTAAAGAAATGTCAAATAGGGAGGCTTGCGGGAGAGGCCCTACAGTTTGCCCACCCATTTGGTTGAAATAATGGCAACTAGGAATGCCATCTTCCAGGAGAGAAACTTCAAGTTGGCTGTGGGCAGAGGCTCAAAAGGAGAGCACATTAGCTTTGAGAAGACCACATTGAGTTCCCAAGCTGGAGCAGGAGCTCCGCCAGGGAAAAGGCGCGAAACAGTCATTTGAGGAATTCTTCACCAGCCTGTGTGACCAGAGGAAAGGAGAAACCGGTGCACGCGTGAAGCATGAAGTGACTGCTAAATACAACGTGAGAGGAGAGTGTGCTGAATCAGCATTTGCCAAGGATAGGAGGTATGGCAAGACATGTGCTGCCTGAACTTGTAACGGTCCCAGGCGTTGACATTTACACCAGGAAGTAAAATGCTTCCATTTGCTCCCGAAGCAGGACAGTGTAGATGGTGTTTTTACTCTGGCCAAAATGTTTCTTCAGTCTGGAGGTAGCGCTATATTTCCATATTCTAGGGCCGTCAGGCTGGATCGTGGTGCAGGACAGACTCGCTGTCTTTGGAGAGGAGGTAGGAGAGGGGGGCAACCTGATGCAGGAGGCCACTGACAGTTAAAGCAGGTCGGAGTACCAAATTTGTCGTAGCCAAGCCAGGGCCACCAAAATCATCATGCACTGATGTTGCTTGAGTGTACTAAGGACTAGAGGCAGGAGCAGAATCAGAGTAAAAAGCATAGAGGAACAGTCCTTCCCATGAGAACGAGAGTGCATCCCCTGGACTGCTCCTCTGGGGAAAACTGCTCGCAAACTTTGTGCATTGCTTGTTGGTCGTCGTTGCGAACCGATCAATCTCTGGATGTCCTCACTCAGAGAAGAAATAGAGTTCCTGGCCTTGGTGAAGTTTCCATTTGTGACAGGGCCAGAGTTCCCTGCTGAGCGAGCCCGGTAGATGGAAGGGAATCAGAAACATGTGCGTCAGAGCCCATGCCCACAACGTCTGGGCCTCTGCTGACAGAATCAGCAATCAGGTCCCCCCTTGCTTTCGAATATAGGACATGATAGTAGTGTTGTCCATGAAGACACGGACAACCTAGTTTTGCAACTGGGGCTTGAAGGACTTCGGAGTCCAGGACACTGCTCGCAGCTCAGATCATTGATGTGTAGAGCCTTTTCTTTTGGCAACCACAGGCCTACGCTGTGAAATGTGTCTGTGTGAGCTCCCCAGCCCTCCTGCGACGCATCTGTGGTGACAGTGATCTGATGAGCTAGGAAGCAAAAGGGAGCACCCTGAAGGAGTTTGAGACGACTCCATTGGAGGGCATTCCTAAAGGACTGTGTGAGGTGCAGTTTGTCCTACCAAGACCCTGAGATTTGTTGCCAATGGGCATCCAGGAACTCCTGAAGTGATCTAATTCAGATTCTGCCGAGTGGAATCAGTGGGATGCCAGCGGACATAATCTCCACGAGAGACTTGAAAGAATGGACAGAAGCAATTGGCAGGTGCGATAGCTGCTGGACCTTGTTTAAGATGGCATTGACACAGTCCTCTGAAGGCGTTGCGACACACGTTAGGGTGTTGAGGTGTGAGCCCAGAACAGCGAGTTCTGAGCAGGACTTAAGCAAGACTTTGCAAAGCTCACTGAAAATCTCATTGACGTTAGGCATAGGATTGTCTCCTTGGTATGCTGAGTCAGTAGTGGAAGCGATGGGGCGCGCACAATCCAGTCGTCTGGATATGGGTAGACATGAATTCCTGAACGCCAGAGGTGGGTCGCAACTGGAGCCAACTTTTGGTGAACACCCTTGGCGCTGATCTTAGTCCGAAGGGCAAGGCCTTCAATTGATAATGTTTTCCTGCAACCCTGAAGCAGAGAAAACAACTGTGCCGACAATGAATGGAGTATAGAAGTATGTATCCTCTAGGTCTAGAGAGGAGAGAAAATCCCCTTTTCCCTGCTGTCCCAAGATGTGTTGGAGTGTCACCATGCAAAAAGTTTGGCACTTGAGGAATTTGTTTAATCTTCTTAGATCTAGTATGGTTCTCCAGCCTCCTGGCTTTTTCTTCACCAGAAAGTAGCTGGATAATACTCTGGCGCCACGGTGGTATGACTTTGATAGCCCCTTTTGTTAGAAGGATCTTTGTCTGAATGCCAGCATCTTTGTCTGAATGCCAGCAAGACGAAGATCCTCCTCATCGGCACACATTCACCATCCTTTCCCCTCACTCTCTGGCCGGCCTCCCCTAGCCCGCCTCCTACCCCCACCTGCGAGGCTAAGAGCCTCAGGGTCATCTTTGACTCCACCCTTTCCTTCTTCGCCCACATCTCTGAGGTCTCTAAAAAGTCAAATTTTCGACTGCACCTCCTCAGAGGTACTCTGCCTTTCCTCTCCTTCCCCCAGAAGCTCATGGTATCCCAAGCTCTGGTTCTCTCTAGCTTGGACTATTGTAACAGCCTCCTTCTAAATCTACCTGCCTCTACTCTCCGCCCTGTACAACTAATCCAGAACAGGACTGCAAGACTTGTCCTTGGCCTCAAGCCCTGGGATCGTATCTCTCCAGCTCTGAAATCTCTCCATTGGCTCCTAGTGGATGCAAGGATTAAATTAAAACCCTCTGTATACCTTCAGCTATCCCTCCGCAAATACCTCACCTCTCGAGCTCTTTGCTCCTCTACCTCTAACTCTCTCCGGATCAATCTTTTTTCAAAGAAACGAGCTGGGGGTAGATTTCTGTCTTTGGCTGGGCTCTACCTCTGGAAAGGCCTCTCTGCCAATCTAAAACTTGAGGAGAACCATCTCTGGTTCCAGAAGCACCTCAAGACCTTCCTCTTTTCTTCTGCCTTCGCTCCCCCTCTCCCCTGCTGATCTGTTCTCTCTTGGCACTGTGCACCTGGCCACCCTCTGTCTTCTGGGCCCAGGTACCTGCTCACCCTACCACCCTCCCGCACTTCCTCCGGGCCACCCCTTGCACTGGGGTCTGTATCTGTACCCATACAGCACCCCCCTTTTCTCTTCCTGCACTTATCAGACCTATCCTGTCTGCTGCCTTAAACCTAGCACTTGCAAATTGCTGGCTGCACTAAAACTGTGTGTTGCCTTTATTATTTATTTATTGTTATTTATCTGTTTATCCTCTGCTTCGCACTTTCCACTTCTACCCCCTTCCATGCACTTTTTCCCTCCCCCTCTCCCATGCACTTACGCGTTCTCAACGTCACTGGGCCTAGTAAGATCGCTGTTTTGTTCTCCCCTGATCCCCTCCCTTGCCTTGTCGCGCTCTGAAACACTTGTGTACGAGCGCGACAGAAATAAAATATCAATATCAATATCAATGGACTGTACCTCTTGTAGGAGCTGCGGCAGGTATTTTCCTGCCTTTGGAACAGGAGGAATGGAGGGAAAGGGCCCAATAAACTCCAAGGTATGGGCATGCTGAATAATGGATTACACCCATTTGCTGTGCTGAATGATGGATAACACCAATTTGTCAGTGGTGATGGACTTCCACTGTGTGACAAAGTTGGTAGGCTGCCCCCTCCATACTGGGGTGTTGCAGTGGGGTGATCAGGCCTGTGCCTGGCCAGGCCTGCTTCGTCGCTTGGTTTCTGGAGGAAACACTGCATCATCGCTGATTTCCCCAATATGTTTGTAATCTCCCCCTGGTGACCCTCTTAGAAGTTGCTGGTGAGGGATGTCTGTGGATGGTAGGAGGATCTATAATGCATCTAAAACCTTGGAATTCTTGATTTGCCTGAGCGAAGAACAATCAGTTTTGGTATTGGCCTTATTGCCAAATAAATCCATGCCTTCAAACGGCATGTCAACTACCTTGGACTGGACTTCTGGCCTTAAGTTGGTGGTTTTAAGTCAATCTTGATGGCGTAACACTGCCCTGTTACCCATCTGGCACAATACCATGTTTGTGATGCCCACAGTAATAGAGATGGCATGATCTGATGCTGCATCTCCATCACGCAGAAGTGTAAGCCTTATCGTCAGGTAGAAAATAAAGTATTGGCCCCAGCTTGAACCAGAGCACCCAGTCGTAGCGGGAGAGGATTGTCAATGAGTTAGCCGCTTTGATGGTTGTAGCAGCCGCAGAGATGACCTTCTTGCCAAAAGCGTCCAGTAGTTTGCCTTCCTTGTCTAGGGGCACCATATACGGGGACAAAGGGTTGGCAGAGTGCTTACGGGTGGCTGCAGAGACAACCAAGTCCGGGCAGGGTTGTGTGCAGAGGCATCTGGGTGCTGAATTCGGGACCTTTTACTTGTTCTTGAAGTGATCTTTCCTGGGTGGTGCTGAGAATGGATTTAGAAGGAGGTTCTCCCAAATATATTCCACCACAGGAATGGCTACCACTCATTTTCTGGCAGATTCCCTCCTTTAAGAAATCCCTTCTTTTTCTGCTCCTCAGGGAGAAGATCAAACAGCTTTTCTGCTTGTGAAATGAGAGAATGTAAAGGATCCAATTTCGTCAGGGACAGGGGGGTCTCTTGGAGGTAAATCTGCTGGCTCGCCATCACTTGGTACCAGATCCTCAAATTCGCCTGTAGAGTTAGCGCATGGAGAACCATCCGATGGATAATTGTCAGAGTCCGTATCTGTGAGGGTGGCTGGTGAAAGCGTAGGCCCCCTCGGGTGGGGTATGGAGGGTGGTGCAGGAACCAAACCTTCATTCACAGGAAAAGCATGGGGCTGTGAGAAAGAAGGCAGAGGTAGAGCTAGGAGCGGTTGCTGAAGCTCTGAAGTGTCTCAGCGTATGATGTGTGAACAAGATATCCGTAGACTTGTCCCGTGAACCTGTGAGCGGGAGCCTGGTGAGGTCTGGAAGGCATGTCAACCTGGACAGGAGTCTGTGTAGAGCTTGTACTTGAAGAAGGTTGAGCAGGACCATGTTTAGGTAGAGCAGGACCATGTTTAGGTAGAGCAGGACCATGCTTAGGTGGAGCCAGTGGTGGCATATTATAAAGAGGAGGCACACTAACCTCATCACCGTCAGAGAATACCCCTTCTGGTACGCCTATGTCATAATCGACACCCTGCTGTGGCACTTGGTCAGGAGGAGCCATGGTCAGACAGGGGATCACAGGAGTTGCAATGGTGCCAGTGAGAACAGTGGCTGAGCACGAGTTGGCCTTGGATGGTAAGGCAGTCCTGACGGGACCTTCCGGTCCAATGCAACTCCTTTTGAAAAGGATGAAATCAAGGGCCTGCAAATAGACTTGGCCGTCGACGAGGATGTGCTTGTCAGAGTTTGTCTAGCTGACAACGAGGTAGTTGGCGTAGGTGGTCGACGGAACAGACATAGTTGATTTGGTTGTCGATGAGGTGGTTGACAGTCGTCAATGGAGTGAACATCATCGAAAAGAACTTGGGCCGTGGATGGGGTAGTTGATGAAGATGGAGTAGACGGAGGCGCTGTAGTCGTGGACGAGCAGAACTTCTCCATAGAGTGCTTCAACGATGATGAGGGCATTCTCATCGTCATAGTAGTCACTGAGGTGATCATGGGTGAAGATGTCAACGAAATCATTGATGAAGGGGCATCCCGAGCGTGACCCATATCCCTAATTTGCGCTCTTCCCACTGGAAGATTCTTCGTAGGATCTTGACCGCTTTGATGAGGGGTGCGCTCCAGGGGTCTGCTGTGCCTGGCAGAAGCGTATCTGCGGACAGAGGCCGGGTCAGAGGCCCCAGCACTGTTGTCCGACCAAATCACTAACCTCCTGTGGTGATCCTTGGGGGTTTCGGACGAGAACGACTGATGGTAGAGTTGTTCAAATTGTGGTCTGGATGCAGACAGTAGAGGCATTCTTTATAAAGATACTCGATTTATACGTATTTAAGGTGACAAGTCGAGCAAGCCTTGAACAAGCATTTCTTCCTCATGTCGGTCATAATGCCCACAGACTCCTGAGGGCCTCAAACGTAACAGAAGCAGTACAGCAACACCAGATGAGACTGACTGGGTAGAACATTCACACCAGCCGGCGAGAAGTGACACAGCACCAAACCAGATGGAATTCTATCAAAAAATAATAATAAATAGACTAAAGTATTGAATATCTGAAGAGAGATTTCTCGTGGACTCCCAACAAATAAATCTGATGATGGCCACCAAGAGTGAAGCTAAGAGGACCAGTCTATTTGTCTGTGAGCAGTATGACCCAAAATGATTAATAGAGCACTAAAGCGACGAGCAGTTTCAAAATGTAAAGGTAAACGGCTTTAATGTTACAGAGAATTCCCAGCCTCATGACGGGGAATGTTCAAACAGCATGTGAATCTATGAAAGATCCAATGCTGGAAAATGATAAATTCATTATCGAGGTAGAAGAGGTGAATGGGATAAATTGGTCGACTAGATTCTGTGAAGACTAAGAAAGAGATTACACACTTTGCATAAGATACCCACAGCACGTGTAGTACATATATGGGGAAGAAATAGACCGGCAATAGCTAATCCAGGATGCCATATGGTTTTAAACCAGCATGTTTATTAGCATCTAGCAGGCAATACAAGTTCTCTTCACAAACAAAGCGTTTCGCACCAGAGAGGTGCTTGTTCACATTCAAAGAAGTACTGCCATCATTCTCATTTTAAATACTCTACAATGGTAAACTTGGAAATGTCCCTTTTCCCTTTCATTCAGATTCCCATTAGATTAGACAAACACTGTCTAAAATGCAAAATAGTGCAATTTATTTAAACAGAAGCACAACAAAGCCATCAACCAAGTACAAATGTGACATTCATTGCACATCCATATTAATATGGTACAAATGTCACCAATAGCATCAGCATTATCATCAATGGCGTCATTAGGTAGTGTAACCTTCAGCCATATGACCAGATCCAAAATGAACACCCAATAATAGCATTGCTTTCAAACAGCGGTACTCAGTTAGTACATTCATTAATTTGAATCTGCCCTTTCAATTTAGAAAGACAGTTGTTGATAAAATACAGACATTCAAGACCCCTCTGTCAAGAATCATTCCTATAATAGTGCATGATGCAACCTAGTGTCCTAAAGTGCATGTATGTTAACTGCTATTCAAAGTGCAACGTGTTATATATACAGAAGTCTAAAAATACATCAAAATACTTTGTCACAGTAAAGTGCCAAGTGCCATAAGCAATATAAGAGATTCGTCATATGTATCTACCCGAGCCATGATACAAATTGTTTCCAATACCAGGTGCAAAATGCTTAATATTGAGAGGTTTGAAAATGCATCGAAAGAAACCATCTCAATAAAGTGCCTAATGCAGTAAACAATATTACATATTCTTCATATGTATCTGCCAGAACACGGATACATAGACAGCTGAGAATAATGGCATAAATTATGAGTCTCCAATGGACCGATGCATAATTAGGAAACTCCTTTGAGAAATGGCAGTCAAGTACCAACGACACATGAACTAATTATATCGGCTGACAAGGACCCAAAAAAATATTTTTGAAAAAAAACAGGCATATAAAAAGAGAAGGACTAATGGTAGTACTATCTTAAAACAATAAATACACAATAGAGAACATAAAGAAATAGAAAAAAACAGGCGTCACAGACCCTTCAGAACCATTCCAGACACAATAGATAAAGAATATATGCTTGCCATATCCAATGTAAACAAGGCATAAGGAGCAAACCAGCACATCTACAAAAAGCCACTCCAACCATAAATGTTGGAGCTATATACTCCCAAGGTTCTCAAAACATGCATAGCTCTTCATCAATATAACAACCATTAGGAACCTTGGTTAAAAATTCTGTATAATTTTAGTCTCCAGCCAACTTAATCCAAGTGCCCTGTCCCCACCACGGAAAAAACATGTGAAGAATTTGCTCAAGCAATTTGGAGTTATTAATGGTGTTTATTAAGCATGAGAGTTCAAACCCACCGCACACATCAATATTACAAGAGAAACTGTTCAACACTGGATCATTTCTAAACCTTCTAATGTTCCATATTCTAGACCCTGCAAACACAGCATTCCAAACTTGCAATACAGTGTTCCAATACATTCTGATAATAGTTAATAGGCAATGAAATACTACAACACGTTTTACAAAAGAGTTAAGATTAAGCCAACAAAAAATGAAAGTCCACAAATACAGAAATAAAAACGTTAAGGTGACAATACATTTTATATATATTATATTAAAATCAAATATAGTATGAGTGTGAGTCGTAGAAGCATGTGTGTGCAGTAGGAACGTGTAGTAGCTGAACATGTTATAGAAGCATGTGTTGTAGGAGTGTGTGTCATAAGAGTGTGTCATAAGGGTGCATTGTGAGAGTGTGTGTGGTTGGAACATGTGTCATAAGAATACGTGTTGTACATCCACGTTATGTGAAGTAAGCACAGGAGCAGTGGGTGTGCTTGTCATCGGAACATGTATTATAGGAGTATGTGTTTGTAGTAGCGCATGTCATAGCAGTGTGTGTCGTAAGAACATGTGTTTTAGGATTGTGTCTGTGTGTGGTAAGAGCATGTAGGAGAACGTGTCGTAGGAGAACGTGTCGTAGGTGCATGTGAGAGCACTTGTCATACGTCATTCATGTTATGTGTAGTAAGCTCATGTGTATTAGGTGTGTGTGTCAAAAGAGTATTCGAATATACAATGTTAATATCACAAAAGTACGTGTAGGGTTTTAACACAAAATGCACTTCCATTCTGCTCATGCATCGTATGCCTCCTAAAGTGTAAATTTTTGCATGAAAAGTGTACATTTTCATATTGAAAGTGTGAATTTATTCCATCACTTTAAAACGGACATCAAAGTAAGCTGTCACTTGCCCTTGATGAGAGTTTTTAGATGTTATTTGCGTAATGTACAAACTGTAAAACTCAAACTCTGTGTACAGTTCAAATGAAATATGCACATTCATTCTGCGTAAGCATCACATAAATAAATGTTCAATCATTGGGCATCATTCCGAGGTTGGCGGTAAGGGGTTAACGGCACCGGCACCCTTACCGGCGCCGTTAACCCCTTACTGCCGCATTACGAGGTCCTTTAGCGGGTCCCGCTAAGGGCGGCTGGTTTTACCAGGCGCCTTTAGTGGGAGCCGCTAAAGGACCAGCATGCTAATAACGGGCCCGTTGTTAGCGGGCCCGTTATTAGCATGCTCCCCATTCCCACTGAGCCCTATCGGGGCTCGAATGGGAATGGGGAGGTACCGGGTCCGGGTTCCTTGAATGAGGAATTACCAGGTCCTCCAAGGTTGGAATGGTGTTACGCTCACCTGGTTCCCACAGGGGCATCGATCGGACCCGGACAGCTGCGGTCTCCACCAACGTGATGCGTAGTGCAGAGATGGCTGTCTGGACTGGCCCACCTAATCTTGTCTGCTGGACTCGTAGAAGTATTCTCCTGCAAGTGGAGAAAGGGATTTAGCCACCCGTGGACTTTAGTGATGCTGCCCCCCCCCCCCCAACTGTTCTCGTTCTCCCCACTAATCACCTCAGATATCCCCTCTTGGTAACCTCACCTTATGTTTTTAAATGATGAGCTCTCCATCCTGCATGGCATGCAAGGGCGCGTAGATACCAGTTACTTCACTGGTTTGGAGGTACTGGAGGAGTTCCAGAGGAATATTGACTCCAGTGTCTATAAAGTTCAAAGAGTTCAATATGTCCGATGTTCACTCTTGTTCCATTCCCTCGTTAGGTTGCAGCTGGGTCCAAAAGAATATTGCCTGGAGACAGCTGATGGCGTTCAGGTAAGAGTCTGTATTACCAAACACTGTCCGGTAAAAGTTGCATGAGTTTAACTTGCTGTTTTCTCTCCCTTTATAGGTGCGGCATAGAAAGATGCGGCGAATTAAAGGATAATAGCTCCGGTGGTAAAGCAGGTAAGCCTATGGTGGCAAGAGATTGTCTTTGTCGGTTTTCTCGGGTCACCTTGTTATTCCTTTTGTTTTCCCCCAGGTGGCTGGGTTTCGACGAAGAAAATGATGGAGGCAGCGCCGAGTCGAAAGATGCGGTGGACTGGTGAGTATAACGTGGCGTTGCTGCTGGCGAAGCGACGCGTGCTGAAATAATGTCCTTTGCAGGCTTGGAGCTGTGTTGGGTCTGGAATCAGGTAAGGAATCAAATAATGTCCATGATCTAACCTCTTCTCCTTTCTTTTCCTTTTGTCTAGGAGCTCCGGATTCGAGGCGGGCGTGGCAGAAGACTGGATGCCGACTTGCAGACACTGTGAGCGTTACGCTGCTGGATGCAGATTAACACGAAGCATGGGCTGCTGTTTGGGCGTGGTTTAAATAGCCTGCAAAGTAGTCCCAGGTAAGAAGTTCCCCAGAACCACACCCGAGTGAAAAATAGTCCCTGTAATAAAATAGTCCCATACAGGCCTCATATTGGCTTGGACTCATTTGCAGCATGGTCTGCATAAGTTAAATAAAGTCTATGAGCCTGGCGCCTATTGCGCCAGGACTGATTTCTATGATGAGCCTGGCGCCTAAGGCGCCAGGAATGAATCCAAACAGCCCCCAGCCGGGGCTGTTGGGGTTTTAATAAGTATCTGGATGCCTGCTCCCGGGGCTGATGGACTCGATCCGGATGCCCGGGGGTAGGCATCATGACAAATGGCCCGGTAATTCCTCATTCGAGGAACCCAGACCCGGTATGCGGGTAGCCATGGTGCTAATAGCATAACATGACATGCCTTACTTACCGTAATAGTCTTTCTGATGTTGTATCTGCTTAGATTCACATGCTGTGCATATAGACCGACATCTAGTGGTAATCGCAAAGTATTGCATCTTTCTTTCGAGGTTCGAAAGGGGACGTCGACATGGGCGTGCCTGTAACACTATCCAAACGTGACATGTAGTGTACCCAAAAACCTCACGCGTCGAGGTCCCTCCGATAGTTTTTTCTGCCGTGAAGGAGCCTTATGACCATCATAAGTGAGGAGAGAGAGAAAGAGAGAGAGAGAGAGAGGGAGAGAAAGAGAGAGAGAGAGAGAGAGAGAAAGAGAGAGAGAAAGAGAGAGAGAAGAGAGAGAGAGAGAGAGAGAGAGAGAGAGAGAGAGAGAGAGAGAGAGAGAGAGAGAGAGAGAGAGAGAGAGAGAGAGAGACTATATTCCTTCTACTCCAAGAGGGGAGGAAGGGTGGGAACATGTGAATCTTATCACATACAAACATCAGAAATGTTATTACAGTAAGTAATGCATCTCTTGTGATGCTTGTTAAACTGCTTAGAATGACATGCTGTGCATAGACTAGCAAGCACTACCCAGAGATGCTGGTGGGATGTGCGAAGGAACAGTGCAAAGAGATGTCTTAGCACCGCTTGTACCACCTGAGAATCAGACCTAGAATGTGCTTCTAGGCAGTAGTGTTGTGTAAAGGTATGTACAGAACTCCAGATTGCTGCTTTACAAATGGACTCAAGAGGAACATTTGCAATGAATGGTTTGGAAGTCCTCTACCCCGAGTAGAGTGTGCTCTAGGCTTGAAGGACAGATGTCTCTTGGCAAGAGTGTAGCACAGTGTGATGCAGTTTACGATCCACTTTGAAATAGCTGATTTAGATACAAGGTCACCTTCTCTACCAGCGACCACTGAAACGAAAAACTGGTTTGTTTTCCTTAGTGGTCTTGTTATTTCCAAATAATCGATTATCGCTCTCCTCACATCAAGTGTGTGGAGGCTTCTTTATGCCACGTTAGTGGGGTTCTGGAAAAAGGTGGGTAGTTCTATTGATTGGTTCACATGGGTCTTTGAAACAAAAAGCAGGCGCAAAACGTGGTTGAGTGTAAAGGACCACCTTATACTTGTGAATCATGAAAAACGGGTCTTGAACTGAAATGACCTGCAGTTCACCAGCTCTCCTTGTTGATGTGACTGCCACCAAAAAGGTGGTCTTGTAAGTGAGTGCTTTAAGGCTTGCCTTATGCATTGGTTCAGAGGGAGGCCCCATTAGTCTAGTAAGTATAACGTTCAGGTGCCACCCGGGGGCTGGGTTGGAAATAGGGGGATGAAGTCTTTTAACCCATAAAAGCCTTGATTACTGTAATTTTCCACCACAAAACCTTCTTCTGGGATGTGGTGTATGCTGAAAGTGCATCTAAGTGGACTTTTAAGGAATTGAAAACCAGGCCTGAATTTAGTAGGTAAGCTAGGTACAGGACAATGGGGGTCATTACGAGTGAGTCATGAATTTTCCGGCGCCCGGGAATGGGCAATTACTGGGCCATTACAGCCCAGGCGGACCGGGTGATTCCCCATTCCCATTGAGCCCTATTGAACTCAATGGGTATGGGGAGGACGGATGCACCGGCACCAATCATGAATGGAGCCGGTGCATCCGTCAAGGTCTGCGAGCGGATGCAGTTCCGCCCGCCAGGTCAGACCTTGCGGGCTGAAGGGCACCTGCTCACAGAACTCGTAGTTTGCCGGTCCGGAAACAACGGTACCGGCAAGCTTAATTGTTCTAGCATGAAATGACACTCAGAAATTGACAGGTAAATAATTAATGTGCGGTTAAATCTTTTGAGACAAATAGGACTTCGCACGACGACAGTAATGCATACACTCTAGCAATCACAAGGCAAGGGATCAACAAGAAGCATACAATTCAAAAACAAGTAGAAAATGATAACATGCTGCAGATGAATGACACGTTGGAAAGTTGCAATTTTCTCAATTCCTGTTTAAAATGACACAAACAAGTTTGAGGAAAAACGGGCAAAATACTTGAATTCTCAATGCAGTGTTTGGGCTAGGGGATAGATATATATCACAGGGAGAATATAGAGGTGAAAATAGGTCTGTAGCTGGTAAATTGAAAGAGATTTGGAAGGTAGAGTGAGGATCGTTTTTAGGAAAATATAGAAGTGAAAAAGAGAAAAAAAAAAATGAAAGGCAAATTTTACTTACACTAGATTTAATGGCTAAGAAAAGAGGAACGCCACCCGTGAATATCAAAGTTATGCTGCAGTTGTAACCCTTCACGCAGTGTACCCCTTTTCTTTAGGGAAAATTAATTAATTTAATCAAAATATCGCTAATGACTTATGATCTATGCAGAACAAAAGGGAAATAGGAAAGTGGCGCTAACGCTGGGAAATTCAATGACAGGTTGCACAGAGAATTCTAACAGTTTTAGCAAGTTACCAGGGTAGGGATAGAATTGCATAGAGAGTGGAACAAAGACGAACGGGTCAAGATGGGGTAGACTATGTGTTATGGGATGTGAGATACTCACAGTCCATGCTTGGGTTTGGGAATTTTAGAACAGTCAACGGGGTTCTGGTCACTGAACCGCTTGGGTCACCAAGTAGTGGACTCTCCTGGCAAAAGACAGCTGGGAAAAGGTCTGGTCACCGGATGGCAAGTGCAGCTGGGCAATTCGGGTAACTGGATGGCACAGGTAGTGGACAAGCCAGTCTGGTCTCAGGATGCTAAGGTACCACAGCCTTTCCCCTTTTTAATGGGATTTTCTTAATCTAGACCTTTGCTGGAGTAGAGTCAGCTATGCTTAGGCCTGGCAGTGAAATCTGGTCAGCTTTGCTTTGGCCTTGTAGTGGCATCTGGAGTCTGGCAGGATGAATGTGGAAGATCAGGAACGCAGGCGCTGGAAATTCAGGAGAGTGTGTGTGTGGAGTTCTGTCAACCACTCTTATTTAAGAGCATGGTGACATCACAGAATTATTGGTGGACAGAACTGAGCTAGGCCTACCTCCAAGAAGTAGATAGGACAATCAATGTTGGTTGCCTCCTTGAAGAGGAGTGCCAGTTTATGAGGTTGCATTTTATGAGGTAAAAAGCCATCCCAGAGTCCTTTTTGCCAAAAATCAGTCATAACCTAATTTACACATTTATACATTTGTGGCACTTTAACCAATCACATGGGCAGATTACATATTGTAGTTAGAGCATAGCAGTCCAATCCTCACGGTTGTGGGACCTTGTTTCGCCCTTCTACCAGTAGTTCGCGCTTTTCAGTGACAATTATATTACTTAAATTCTATAACTTTATACATGGGTGTGGATTATCATTAGGCATGTAAGTATTGAAATTTGCAAGGGTATCATGGATACTTTCCTTATAATACCAAATTCTCTTCCATTTCTATTCCCCCATGTGTCAGTCTGAAGTCTATGACGTCTTAAATGAAAGCCCATAAAAATCACATTTAAACTGTTAACTTTTCACATTTTTGTGGCAAAGATAAAAGTCTTACAAGTTTTATTTCTAAAATAGTCTTTGGAAACAAATGTTCAGTATTGTTTCCCATATACAGGCTTAGCTTCCAAGCTACCCCCTCAATCCAGGGTTGTCACAGAGATTTCCTTTGAAGCTTCCTGTAGAAGTCACGAGTAGGTGTGCTTTTTCACTTCGCACATCCGTGTCCTGGAAGTTCCATTGAAAAATGGCTCAGCCCAGACCAAAGTCTGATTAGTATGTGAAGTCAAAGTTTTCCAACCTTGCAATTATCACTTTTGTGTCCTGGAGGTTTATGGTGGTTCCGTTTTGGGGGAACCCTTAGCTCTGCCAACAGGAATAACTTGTGTTGGGAGCTTGCAAAATACAGCCCATGTAGTTTAACAGTTTTATTTTTATCTTATTTTGTCCTGAACAAAACAAGCCTGTTGAATAAACAGCCCATATATGTTTCCCCAGCAACAAACCCCTTTACATTGCTAGGCACGGGCAAGCTTTCATTCAACATTGTACTTTTTTAAAGCAGGCATTTTTTTTCTCTGGTTTGTAAAAGTCCATTTTGACACGTGGTCAATGCTGCTGGGATTTATCATCCATCTACTTCTCAATATTGTTCTGTAGCTGTAGTCCGCTTGTTTTACACAACAGTCTGTACCAGGCAAAAGTCTTCATGAAATTGACATGTGTACAGATAATTATGATTTTCTTTTCAAGCAGTGATTTTTGACATTTTGTAGCAAAATGTAAGTGTTTCCTGTGTAGCTGAAGAGCTTTTGTTGATTTTCTCAGGTTTGGCTGGCATAGCCTGTCTTTCAGGAATAAGGCTCTTTTCTGATGGAGCACAATGTGATTATGGCTGGGCATGACAGGGTCTTTTTGATAAAGGTAGTGTGATGAAGAACAAGGACAAATAGCATCAGAGCGGCATCATTTTAAAGGTGAAATATTCCCTTTTTCAATGGGAATTTTGGGCTTGCAGCAAAAGAGCGCTACTTTTTCACTCCATTTCTTTAAGACAAATGAGAACACACCCTAGTAGCCTTTCTCGGGGTGCTCCCTGTTCCATCTTGCCCAATGGCACTTGGCAAAACAGTGACGTCATCCTTTTGTCACTGCAAAATGCAATTTGGGATGCAATTGTGCTCACTGGATCCAGCGCAGCCATTTTGCTGTTTCTGCTGAAATGAAGCTTGGTGATGTGGGGGGGGGGGGGGAAGTACTGCTGAGTAGGTAAATATATATCCACGCTCCCCTCTGTCTTGTGACAGCATGTTGTACGTGAATGGCAGCTTCTTGGGAGGGGAGACTGACATTGCCATAAGATGAGAGAACCATGGTGGGTGGGCCCACATCGGGGCCACCAGAATCTTTGTGACTGGTTCCTGCTGCATCTTGTGCACTATCTTGTTGAGCAGGAGAGCCGGGCGTGGGGGAAGGGAGCAGATGAACAAGTTACTTCTTACCTTGTAACGTTCTTTCGACGGGATGTTCCTCCGACGTATTCCTCATCTTAGATATCTCCTTCCAGCTCTGCTGGCCTCGGAAACTTTTTTCTCTCTAGAGGGCGCTGCGCGTCGACGTCCTCCGTGTCGATGTCCCTCGACAGCCGCCGTATCGACGTCGACGTCATCCTGCCTATAAAGGCCGCACGCAGCGTCCGTTGCTCAGTTCCGTTTTGTAGCCCACAATAATACTTTCTGGACTAAACTAATCACCCTGAAGGAGCGTAAGCTGCAACAACAAGGGAAGTAGAACTGCGGGGATGGATGGGAGGGTCGATGAGGAATACGTCGGAGGAACATCCCGTCGAAAGAACGTTACAAGGTAAGAAGTAACTTGTTCTTCGAAGGGATTGTGTCCTCCGACGTATTCCTCATCTTAGATAGGCTCCCATAGCAGTATTCTATTATTGGAGGAGGGAGTACTGACTTCACGCTGTCTTCTATTGATGAATAGAATGCAGTACAGCCCTTCCAAACCTAGTCTCTTGACTGGAGGAGGAATCCAAATTGTAAAAACGTGTAAAGGTATGGACAGACGACCATGTAGCGGCCGCACAGATGTCTTTAACCGGCACGCGTCTTGAGGGCCGATGAAGCTGCAATACCTCTGGTCGAATGAGCCCTAAGGTTTTGAGGGGGCTCTTTCCCTGTCAGTTTATAACATTCCAGAATGGCTAGAATGATCCATCTGGAAATGGTCTGCTTAGTTATTGGTAACCCCAGCTTGTGACCTGCGTAACCTACAAACAGCTCGTCTGCCTGTCTTATCCTGGCTAGTCTACTGATGTAAAAACTTAAAGCCCTCCTAGGGTCTAGCCTGTGTAACCTCTCTTCCTCTTTCCCCGGGTGAGGAGGAGGATAGAAAGATGGTAGGGTAATCTTCTGAGTGATATGGAATTCAGAAACCACCTTTGGGAGGAAATTAGGCTTCACTTGCAGGACAACTTTGTCTTTGTGAAATATTGTGTGAGGGGGTTTACAAGAAAGAGCTTGTAATTCGCTCACCCTTCTAGCAGATGTAAGTGCTATTAATAAAACAGTTTTAAGGGTAAGGAATCTTAACGAACAAGAATGGAGCGGTTCGAAAGGTGTGCCCATCAGGAAAGTTAGTACTAAGTTTAAATCCCATAGGGGAACTTGGAATGGTCTTGGGGGATAAACATTGGTTAACCCCTTTAGAAACTGTATAACCAAGGGTAATTTGAAAAAGGATGGTTCTTCCGCAGTGCGCTTAAAGATGGATAGCGCTGCGAGATAGCCCTTAATGGTGCCAACTTGAAGGCCTGAATTTGCCAAATATAGTAGGAAGGATAAAACCATTGGTGTACCACATGAAAAAGGGTCGATATTCTGTTCTCTACACCAGCTGCAAAATCTGTTCCAACGGCAGCGGTATAAAGACTTTGTTGCTGGCCTCCTTGCCGAAAGCAACACCTCCATAACATCATCAGGGAGGTCCCAATCCTTGTACCTCAGCCTTTCAGAAGCCATGCGTGAAGGTTGAGGGTTTTGATGTCTGGATGGAGAACCTGACCTCCCTTCTGTGAGAGTAGGTTCTCTCTGAGTGGAAGTCGAATTGGAGGGCAGATGGACAAGTCTAGAAGGTCCGGGTACCACGTTCTCCTGTCCCAATCCGGGGCAATTAGGATCATGGTTCTCCAGAATCTTCTCAACCTCCTGATCATTTGAGGAATGACAGGGACCGGTGGGAACGCGTACAGAAGCGGAAACTCCCAGTCCACTATGAACACGTCTCCCAGAGCTCCTCTCGGGGGAAATTCCCTTGAGCAGAACAGGTCGCATTTTCTGTTTAGGCTGGTGGCGAACAGATCTACTTGAGGGGTTCCCCAAAGGGCGAAGATCTCTTGAAGGACTTCCTGAGCTAGTTCCCACTCGTGGGAGACTGTGCTCTGCCTGCTCAGAGCGTCCGCTGTCAAGTTCTTCTCTCCGGCTAGGTGAACTGCCGATAGAGAGATTCCTTCTTGGATTGCCCAAAACCAGAGCTGCATCGCCTCTCTGCACAGGGGTAGTGATCCTACGCTTCCTCTTTTGTTGAGGTAATGCATGGCCACCGTGTTGTCCGTCATTATCAGGACGTTCTTCCCTTGTACAGCTGGCAGGAACGCCTTCAGCGCAAGTCTGATGGCTCTCAGCTCTAACAGGTTGATATGTAGTCTGGACTCCGATGGAGACCAACGACCGCTGATGGTCAAGTCGTTGGCGTGGGCTCCCCACCTCGTGAGTGAGGCATCCGTGACTACTGTTATCTCCGGCCAGGGTTGCCAAAACTGTTCTCCTTTCAGAATGTTCTCCTGACAGGCCCACCACTGAAGGTCTCGAGCCACCCTGCCGGGAACCTGAAGAAGATCTGTCATTCTCCCTGAGAATTGTGACCACTGAGTCCTCAGTGCCCACTGGAGGGATCTCATTCTCAGGCGAGCCTCTGGCACTAGGAAAATGCAGGATGCCATGAGGCCTAGCAACCTCAAAAAGTCGAAGGCTGGGAGACGATGGGCATGTTGGAACTTGGTAACCATCTGTAGAATATCTTGAGCCCTCACCTCTGGTGGCGAGGCTTTTCCCAGGGAAGTGTCCAGGATCGCTCCTATGAACTGGAGTCTCTGCGATGGTATCATTTGTGACTTCTTTAAATTGAGGGAGAAGCCCAGTCTGTGAAGGAAGTGGCACACGTGATTTAGCTTGATCTGAGCTTGTTCCGAAGAAACAGCCATGATCAACCAATCGTCCAGGTAGGGGTAGACGTGAATCCCTTCCCTCCTTAGACTTGCAGCCACTACCGACATTAACTTGGTGAAGACCCTCGGGCGGAGGTCAGCCCAAATGGCAGCACTCGAAATTGATAGTGAGAGTTGCCAATTGCGAACCTCAGGTATTTCCTGTGTTTGAGATGGATAGGCACATGGAAATAAGCGTCCTGAAGGTCCAGAGATACCAACCAGTCCTGGAACTGAAGGGCCAGGAGGATCTGAGAAAGAGTGACCATCTTGAATTTGTCTTTTCTGAGGAATTTGTTCAATTCTCGCAAGTCCAAGATGGGTCTCAGTCCTCCGTCTTTCTTTGGAATGAGAAAGTAAGGGGAGTACCAGCCCTTGTTCCTCTCCGCTACAGGTACCGGTTCTATGGCACCTTTCTCTAGCAGGTCCAAAATTATCTGCAAGAGGAGCGGATCTGGAGCTTTCTGAGAGCTGATCCCCGGTGGATGACTGAGGTATACGTAGGAAAGACAGGCAGTAACCTTGGGCAACTGTTTCCAATGCCCAAGCATCTGACGTGATAGCCTGCCATACCGCCAGATGTTGAGTCAACCTGCCTCCTACAGGTGTCCTGTGAGGGAAGTCCTCAGAGTGGTTTTGGGGCGGCTGATGCAGATGCCGATGGTAAAGAGGCACCTACTGTTGCTGCGGCTTTTGAATATCTACCCCGTCCACCTCGGGTAGTTCTTCTTTGTCCCCTTTGAACCGGACGTCCTCTACCTCTTCCGAATGCGGAGTAGAAGCGAAAGGACTTGCCCCTCGCAGAGGTTCCTGTGGGACGAAAGGGAGTCTGACAGATTGCAGCTCCTAGGGATTTAGGTGCTGCTTTTGAAGTTTGCAGTTTCTCTAAACTGTCATCCGCCTTTTTCCCGAACAAAGAAGAGCCATCGAATGGCATGTTCAAGAGCCTGGCTTGCACATCTGGGGCAAAACCAGACTTTCTCAACCAAGCGAATCTCCAGGTTGATGTACTTGCCGCCATTGCTCTGCTGATACTGTCAGCCGAATCAATACCCATCTGGAGGGATTCGCAGATAGCGTCTTTACCGTCCTGTATAATATTCAGGAACGCATCCCTTTCTTCTCCCTCCGGGATGCAGTCAGCCGCTGTAGAAGCACACTCCCAAACTGTATGGCTGAACCTAGCAAGGGTGCAGCTAGCATTAACAGATTTTAACGCCATGCTACATGCTGAAAAGACTTTCTTTGCCATAGCATCATATTTTTTATCGTCCCTGTCCTGTGGGACGGTAGGCTAAGCCGTCTTGACATCGGTAGAGGATGCTGCCTGTACCACCAGACTTTCTGGGGATGGGTGTTTAGACAAAAACTCCGGGTCTGTAGAAGATACCCTGTACTTTGTAGACAGTTTTTTATTTACTGCTGGTACGACATCTGGGGTTTCCCAGTTTGTCATGATCTTCCTCTGAAGAGCTTTATGAAAAGGCACCACAGGATCCTCCTGTGGACCTTTGTCAAGAATATCCGTGAGGTCATCTTGTTGGAAAGATTGTGAAGGTGCAGACCACCCCATGAACTCTGTGATCCTGGCCATTAAGGCTCTATAGGGGGTTTCAGCATGCTCCCCCGGGTCTGGCCTAGCAAACTCCACCTCAGGGGAAGTGTCTAACCCACTTGCCTCATGTAAGGAATCATGAAGATCCTTTAACCTGCGTTCTTCAGAGTAAAATTCCTCTCTAATTGGGGTTACAGGTCCCTGCAACTCAAATGTATCTTCCTGTTCAGACAATTCTCCGTCTTCCAAAATTGAGGACATAGTTCTCAATTGTTCTGAACTCATAAAGGGAGTAAATCCCATTTCCAAGGCAGAGGGTGCCGAACTTGTCATTATCGGCCTCGAAAACGTTGATGTCGTCGACGCCGAAGGCTTCGAGCGTGGCGTCGAAAACAAAGGCAGAGGCCTCGAAGACCTCGACAGAATTGGAATTCTACTCGACAATCTCGACGCCATCGACATCGAGGACCTGGGGATAGTCACTGGGTATGTCGTAACCGTGACTTTTCTTGGCGTCGACTCCGGTGTCGAAGCTGGCGTCGAGTCGACAGACCTGTGTGTCGAAGGTCCCTTCGACAACGGCGTCGAAGACACCGACCTCGGCGTCGACGGAACCCTCGTCGACGGCGTTGACGGAACCTTCGAGGAAGGTTTGGAGGTCATAGTCCTACTCGAGGGTTCGAGACGCGCTCGAGAGGTTTCCTTCGCCGGGTACTGCGACTCGCGGCGTTTTTGACCTTCGGGTCTTTCGACCAGAGCATCGCTCTCGGCAGTCTTCGAGGGGATCAAGGCCGCTTTCTCGAAGACGCTCATCATATTTTTGCGGAATTCCTCCCATTCAGCCCGGGAACTATGTTTTGTGGGGCAAGGGATTCTTTTTGGCGAAACAGAGGAAGAGGAAGACGGAGAAGGGGATCTTCGACGTCTCCTCTTCGAGTGCTTCGATCTCGAGGAGTGATGGGACCCACTCCGAGACCTGGAGCGTGAATGGTGACGAGGAGACGAGTGTCTCGACTTCGTCGACGAAGAAGAAGCTTTAAAAGTCTTACCTTTCTCCAGCTTCCCCCTACGCTCCTTCAGGGCCTTAGATGTCATGGACATACAGTCCTCGCATTCCGAACAATGGTGTTCAGCTCCCAAACACCACAGACAAACACTGAGGGTCAGTCAGCGACATCTTTTTCCCACAATCTCGGCATTTTTTGAAGCCGGATCGAGGAGTTGTCGGTTCCGACGAGGAAGCCATCGAGTACGGATCGAATAACTCGAGGTAAATATGGATTAATCTGACAAGAACTGAGCAAGGGTATTCCGAGGCACTGAGTAAGCGCGGAAAAACGGAACTAAGCAACGGACGCTGCGCGCGGCCTTTATAGGCAGGATGACGTCGACACGGCGGCTGTCGAGGGACATCGACTCGGAGGACGTCGACGCGCAGCGCCCTCTTGAGAGAAAAACTTTTCCGAGGCCAGCAGAGCTGGAAGGAGATATCTAAGATGAGGAATACGTCGGAGGACACAATCCCTTCGAAACAAATCTCCCAGACCATGGTATCCAGAGCCCGTACACCTTGGAGCGGTTCTGCGGGTACCTGGAGCTGTAATCTGGGCATTGTGCGTTCTCCCAAGTTGCAAACAAGTCGATCTCTGGGAAGCCCCTGTCTGTGAAGACGTTGAAAACAATGCCTTCATGTAACCGCCATTCGTACTCCACGGGTAGTGGGAAGTCTTTGCCGAGTATGTCCGCCAGAAGATTGAGTTCCCCTGGAACGTGTTGTGACAGGAGGAAGAGCTTGTGTTTGAGAGCCTATTTCCATATGTGCTCTGACAGTTTGGATAGCCCTGGAGAGTGAGGGCCCCCCGTTTGCTGAGGTAATACATGGCCATGGTACTGTCCATGAAGAATAGGACTGTCTTCCTCTGGAGGTGTGTTTGAAATGTTTTCAGGGCCTTGAAGACTGCTAGTAGTTCCAACAGGTTTATGTGTGGTTGGTTGCTATTGCTGGGGACCACACGCTGTGCGCAGTCTGATGAAGGAAGTGAGCCCCCACCCCATCAGAGATGCATCCGTGGTGAGAGAGGCTTCTACTGCAGGGGTCGGGTCGTGAAGGTCTTCCCTCGCAATAGGTTTTCCCTTGGCCACCACTGCAGAGAGTTAACGAGGGCTGCCGAGACAACCACTTCATCGTCCCATTGTCCGCTGGCCTGACACCATTGGCTCGAGAGCCACTCTTGCATGGGATGCATGCGCAGACATGCGTGTGGAACTAGATAAATGCAGGAGGCCATCATCCCTAACAGTTGCATGGCTTTGCGTACGGTCACTGCGCGATTGGCTACATAGCGAGGGAGTTGGAACAGCATGTTTAGAACACTCTCGTTAGAGGGAAAGATGAGACCGTCTTGGGTCTGAATTAGAGCACCTAGAAACTGATTGACTTGGCTGGGGTCTAGGCTGGACTTTTTCTCGTTGATCGAGAACCCTGGACTGAAGAGGAGATCTACCGTCTTCTGGGTATCCGTTAGGCATGTTCCGTACAAATTCCCTGTTATAAGTGAGTCGTTGAGGTAAGGGTAGACTGGGCTGGTGAGCCATTTCGATGTGGAGGCTGGGGAGCCTCTTGGGGTGGAGTTTCTGCCTCTGTATTGCCTCCTCTGCTGGTATTGGCTGTTGCCAGCTGAACCTTGTCCCGAGGACCACGGGGTACCCCCTGCACCATACTCTCCGTGTAGAGATCGGGAGAAGGACTGGCCCCAAAAGGTACGGCGAGAGTTTGCACCTCCCCACTGTTGAAAGGGTTTGGCTGTGATTTGGTTGAGAGATTTCAGTGTCTCATGCTCTTTTTTCACCGTGTCCAAGGCGTCATTTACAGCTTTACTGAACAAATTGGAGTCTTCCATGGGCTTGTTTATCAAAGAGGCCGGAGTCTCCGGCTTAAAACCTGAATTCTTTAGCAGGCGTGCCTCTTGAGAAGAGTACCCTGTGCTAGAGTGTGTCCCATCGTCCCTGCAACGTCTAGTGTGTTTTTAAGGATGTTGTGGGTCACCTGCCTTCCTTCAGAGACGATCGCCAGCAGGCGTGATTTTACATGTTCAGCAACCTCTTGGAGGCCTTCTTAAAGCAGTAACTCGTGAGCAGAGTAGTATTATTTGCAATTCTGGTAGAATATGCTGCAGACGTGTGATTACACTTGCCGTCTTTGTCGGGGGGAGCCTCTGCTGTAGACAGTGGCACCCCAGCCCTCTTCCTGGCGGTGGTAACAACCAGGGAGTCTGGTGTGGCATTCCCCGGAATGTACATATGATCAGACAGAGGGGGCAAAACGGTTTCTCAACCTGAGGGTTGACAGCCCTTGTAAGGGAAGGAGACAGTAAGAAAGGTGCAAGGTGGTTCTTAATGAAATTCAGCAGGGAGATAGCCGCCTGACTTGTGGGAGGTATTCTTTTCCTTTAGGATGTCCTCTACAAAATTAAGAGTCCTGAACAGCTTCCTGTGTGGCGATTTGGAAGTGGTCTGCGGCCCTCTTCAGGATTACATTGAAAGCCATTTGGTCGTCAACAGGCAACGACTGCCTCTGTTGAGGCGAGGAGGGCGGGTCCAGACATATTACGTCTGGGTCAGGAGTTGGAGTGGGTGAAAGCCAAGGTGCTTCGTCCGCTGGCTGATCCTGTCCCCAATCTGGGCACTGGTCAGTAGTGTCCTGCCCAAAAGGATTGTCCTCATGACTATAGAGATCCTCGTATGTCTCCTCTTGTTCAGAAAACTCAAAAACTTCTTGGCGAGTTTGAGTTTCTGTTGGCAGTTTCTGCAGCTTTGGTAAAATGGAGCAGGAATCCTCCTCCCTAGGTCTTTTGGGAGTAATTAACTTTTCAGAACAGTCTACAAATTTTGACAGTTTGTCCATGTAATTTTCAAACCTCACTCTAGTCCACAGGGATGAACCAGATGCCAGCAGGAGGGAAAGGCTCTTTAGAGGGAGGGGATTTAGCAGATAAAGCCTTAGACAGGGGCTGGGGCCCTTCAGGATACTCCTCTCGACGAGAGGGGATGCTCTTTGGATGGTCCACCGCCAAAGCAATAGCCGCAAGACTTTTGCATATTTTCAGTGGCTGTATAAGGGATTTCGACGTGCCTGTAGGTGCTGTCGTGGTTACCGGCTCTGCCGAAACCTTAGTCGCAGACATGCTCTTAGATAGCGTGTCGGCACTCGTGTGCTTTTTAGAAGAGACGCCCTTATGAGTGGAATGCCCAGACACATGCCGAGAAGACGGATGCAGGGAGAGCGTCCGATCGTGAGGATCGGCAGGCACCGTCAAAGTTTTCAGGGGGCCTATTGGCGTCTGAGGCTTCTTCGACATATCCGTCGAGGAAGCTCGGGGGGGTTGTATGCTTAATCTTGGGTGGTGCATGTGTGCTATTGTCACCGGGGTATGATCTCCCCATAGCAGTACCAGCGGCCTGCCTGTCGGGGATGGGGACGGGCACTTGGGATCCGGACGGTTCCGCCGAAAGGTCCATGGCCTCCACATCGGAGCCATGGCTGCCACTTGAGTCCTCTTCACTCGAGGCCATGGCACCAACGGGCGAATGACTCTCGGCCTGCATCGCGTAGGCCGCCCTCTGCTTTGTCCACCTATCTTTGAACATCTTTGGATAAAAGAGTTTGCAGGAATTACAGGATCGCTCGTCGTGGTCACGAGGTAAGCACCTACTGCATTTGCGATGGGTGTCCTTCCAAGGGTATTTTCTGTTGCAAGACGGACAAAACTTAAATGGAGTCCACTCCATAGCAGAGGTGAAAGGCGGCAGCCAGACCAGAAAAGGAAAGAGGGGATGAGGACATGCATTTTCAGGAAAGAATCAACCCAGGGCCACACGCTTCCTACTGTAAGGGCCTGGCCGAATGGCGAGGCCACGCGGTCGACAGACGTCGATCGATGCACCAGTTGCTGAAACAGCAGTCGTATGTCGAAGGCATAAGGATCCACAAAGTGGTCGCCGAAGAGAAGTCAAAGACTAAATGACCGTCAGTCGTGGGACAACAAATAATTACTTTAGCAATATTAACTCTGATGAGCTCCGCATAAGGCGACCAACTAGTTGGGGGGATAAAAAATATCTGAGGGAACTCGACGCGCAAGAGATTTTGGGTACACTACACGTCACGTTAGGGATAGCGTTACAGGCACGCCCATGTCGATGTCCTGTTTTGATCCTCGAAACAAAGATATGCAATACTCTACTATTACCACTAGATGTCGGACTATATGCACAGCATGCGATTCTAAGCAGATTAACAAGCATCATAAATATATATATGGGATATATTACACTCTAATCACATTTCTGATGCTTGTATCTGCTTAGATCCACATGCTTGCATAGGCCGACATCTGGTGGAAGTTACAGAGTATTGTACATAATGTTTTTCGAAGTTCGGCAAAGGACGTCGACAGGGCATGTCTGTAATACTATCCCTAGTGTGACGTAACCTGTACCCATGATCCCTCACACGTCGAGGTCTCTCAGATTATTTGTTTCTGACAAGAGGGAGTGTAAGTTGTAAGCGTGGAGTGTAGGTAGAGGCTGTGAGGTGTGAAAGATCTATGTCCCCCCCCCCCCCCAAGAACCTTCAACTCCAAGAGGTGGGTTGTTTGAAGGTAGCACTGCAAAGAGATGTTTCAGCACTGCTTGTCCCATCTGTGTATCACCCTTGGAATGTGTGTCCAATCAGTAACGTTGGGTGAAGGTGTGCACTGAACTCCAAGTGGTAGCCTTGCCCATGGCATCTGGGAATACATTTGCTATGAAGGCTAGAGTTGCCCCTGTGCCTCGAGTTGAATGTGCTCTAGGCTTAAATGGCAATGTTCTCTTAGCAAGAGAATAACAAGGTTGGATGCAGTTGACAATCCATTCAGAAATTGCTGCCTTAGAGATAGGGTCCCTTTCTCTTCCAGCGGCTATAGATACAAAAGAAGGATCCGTTTTTCTGGTAGGCTTTGTCTTTTGAAGGTAGAACATGAGAGCTCTGCGTACATCTAGTGTATGAAGGCTTTTCCTGCTAGGTTTGTGGGGTTAGGGAAAATGCGGGAAGTTCTATAGTCTGATTCCCATGAACTTTGGGATGCGTAGCACCACTTTGTCCTTGTGTATAACTACAAATGGGTCTTGTACTGATAGAGCCTGTAGTTCATTAACCCATCTGATAGAGGTAATAACTACAAGAACAGCTGCTGTGTATGTTAGATGTTTAAGGCTGGCCTTGTGCATTGGCTCGAAGGGTGCCCCCATGAGCCTTGTGAGTATGATATTGAGGTGCCCTCTGGGAGTAGGATTAGAAATCGGAGGGTATTGTTTTTGAACACCCTCCATGAAGGCTTTCCCTACAGGCACCTTCCACCCAAAACATTTGCTTTGAGATGTGGTGTAAGCCGAGAAAGCCGCTAGGTGTATTTTGAGTGAGTTAAAGACTAATCCTGAGTCAAGTAGATACAAAAGGTAGTTGACAATGTAAACGGTGAACAGTCAATTGGGTTGAGAGACTGTGGGCCTCATTCCGAGATTGGAGGTAGCCATGGCGCTATTTGCGCCATGGCTGCCTCCTAAACCGGGTCCGGCACCCGTCTTGTTCAATGGGGACTTACCGGTGCATTCAGACCATGGAGGGACCGGTAAGTCCCCATTGAACAAACCATTAGGCCTCTAATAACAGGCTTGTGAATGGCAAGCCCGTTATTAGCGCCCTGGTCCCTTAGCGGGACCCGTAAAGGACGCGTGATCCGACCACACGTCCCTTACGGTTCCCGCTAAAAGGACCTCGGAATTGGGCGGTAGGGGATTACCGCACCGGTCTCCTTACCGGTGCTGATAATCCCTTACCGCCCAACTCATAAATACCCCCTGTGTCTTGCACCATAACACAAAAAGCTTCCATTTGTTAAAGTTGTATGAGCTTCTTTGAGTATTTCCATGCACCTTTGGTCTTGGTTAAGGGGACCAAATTCTATGAAGGTGACCAAATTCTATGATCTCAGGAGCCAAGCTGCTTAGTTTAGCATCCGAGGGCATGGGTGAAGGGTTGACCTTTGATCCTGGGTTAGCAGATTGTCTGGACAAGGTAGTTTCATGGGAAGACACAGGGACATTATTTGAAGGTGGGAGAACCAGGTCTGCTGTGCTCACATGGGAGCTATTAGGATCAGTGTTACTTGTTCCTGGTGTAGCTTGTGGACTAGCTTGTTGAAAAGAAGTGTTGGAAGAAAAGTAGGCAAATTTCCCTGACCAATTAATCAGAAGTACATTCCCCTTGGAGCCTTTCTGGGGAAACCTGGATGCAAAATCTGGGCAATGTGCGTTTTCCAGGGTAGCGAAGATGTCCATTTCGGGGAACCCCCAACTTGAGAAGACGTTGTCTAGCATGTCTGTGTTTATTCACCATTCATGCTCTGAGGGTAGCATTGTACTCCTGCTTAGCATGTCTGCCAGAGAATTGAGTTACCCTGGAATATGTTGTGCTACTAGAAACATGTGGTGTTGAGCCCACAGCCAGATGTTCAGGGCTAGTTTGGACAGCCCTGGAGAGTGTGTTCCCCCTGTTTGTTTACATAGAACATGACTTGGTACTGTCTGTGAGGACAAGGACTGTCTTGTGTGCTAACTGAGTCTTGGAGGCTTGATGCGCTTTGAGGACTAATAGCAGTTCCAGAAGGTTTATGTGTTTTCTGGTTAGTCCCTGTGTCCACATTCAATGGGCATTGTGATGGAGGAAGTTAGCTCCCCACCCAGTCATTGACGTGTCTGTTATAGAGCATTCAATGGGCATTGTGATGGAGGAAGTTAGCTCCCCACCCAGTCATTGACGTGTCTGTTAAAGAGTGGCTTTGATCGCTGGTGTGTTGAAAGGCTTACCCTTTAGCAGATTGCTTCCGGTCCACCACTGTAGCGATTGAACCAGAGGTTGCAAAACCACCACTAGATTGTCCCACAACCCGCTTGCTTGCAACCATTGTTTTGCTAGGCACTCTTGCATTGGGCGCATGCACAGCCTAGTGTGTGGCACCAGGTAGATGCAGGAAGCCATCATTCCTAGCAGGCGCATTGCCTTTCGAACCGTCACCTGGCAACCGACTACATACCGAGGTGTTTGAAACAACATGTTTTGAACCCTCGAAGACTAGCCTGTCGTCTGTTTTGATAGGTGCCCCCAGAAACGTCTTTACTTGGCTGTGCACTAGACTTGACTTATTTTAGTTTATGGAGAAGCCCAATTGGACCAACACAGTTTGATTGATTGTTGCATGTTTTGAAAG
Source organism: Ambystoma mexicanum (assembly GCF_040938575.1). Classification (NCBI taxonomy): domain Eukaryota; kingdom Metazoa; phylum Chordata; class Amphibia; order Caudata; family Ambystomatidae; genus Ambystoma; species Ambystoma mexicanum. Next base: position 265,988,548 of record NC_090934.1, read on the forward strand.
CATCTCTGGGGGGTGCCCCGGTAATTAGCCAGTCATCTATGTAAGGGCATATTGGAATGGACTGCCTTTGCAAGTGGGTGACTACCACTGCAAGGACCTTTGTGAACACCCTGGGGGCTAATGCAATGCCGAATGGTATCACTTTGAATTGGTAGTGCTTGTCTGCCAATTTGAATCTTCGGTATTTTGTGTGCTGGCAACATTGAAATATGAAAGTATGCATCTTTCATGTCCAATGTTGCCATGTAATCCCCTAGTTTCAGCAGTGGGATGATCTCATACAACGTGGTCATCCTGAATTTTCGAGTTTGACATGTGTGTTTGCAGTGCACAGGTCCAGCACTGGGCGCATTGTTAGATCTTTCTTTAGAACAAGGAAGTACATTGAAGAAATACCTTGATTTTGTTCCAGAAATGGCACCAGTTTGATTGTTCCCTTTTGGAGTAGGATTTTGATTTTTTCCTGCAGGGTGTTGAAGTATTCTGAGGATATTTTTCTTACCCGAGTTGGATGGTGGCAAGGTGTTTCTAAGAACTCCACAGAGTATCCCTTGGCCACTGTGTCGAGTACCCAGCGGTCTGAAGTTATTCCCTCCCATTGCTGGGCAAAGAGTGTTATGCGACCCCCGAATGGGGACGCAAAGGAGGGAATATGAATCTGCCCGTCATTTCGAAGCAACGGTTGCTGTGCCTCCAGAGGCCGAAACTCTGCCTTGTCCTTTTCAACAGCGAAACCCTTGCTGCTGGTATTGGTAGGACGATTGACCCTGGGGGCTATAGAAGGAGGCACCAAACGTTCCCTTGCCAGATTGGCTTGGTCTGCTGAATTCCTGTGCTCGGACATTCTGACGCGAATTGAATAGTCCCTTTTGTATGAAGGGTTTATTTGATATTTCACCCAGTGTTTTGATAGTCTCATGTTCTTTCTTTGTGGTTTCCAGCTGTTCATTCACAGCTTTACCAAAGATGTCTGCCTCTTCGATAGGTAGCTAATGGGTCTGCCTGTGTTTCTGGCTTAAAGCCCGAGTCTCTGAGCCAAGAGTGCCTCTTCAGGAGAGTTCCCTCAGCGATTACTCTCCCTAAGGTGTCAGCAGAATCTAGAACGTTCTTTAGAATATTCTGAGACACTGGTTTTCCCTCTGTAGCCACCTTGAGGAGGTGTGATCTATCAAGTTCCGGCACCAAGTCTAGATGTTTCACAACGTCCTCCCACTGTGTGCTGTTATAGCTGGCAAGCAGGGTAGTATTGTTGGCTATTCTTGTAATGAATGCACCAGGAGTAGTGATCCGCTTGCCCAGCATGTAGTGCATTTTACATTCCTTGTTCAGGGGTGCCTCAGGAGAATGGAACACCAGCTCTCTTGCTGGCAGTAGGAACCACCAGAGAATCTAGCTTCACATGTCGAGGATCAGATGGTGATGGCTTAAATATTTTCTTCACCCTTGGGTTTACTGCCCTACCTAGTGAGGAGGGTCGACGTGGATGGGCAAACCCTCTTTTTTGAATGATTCCAGTAGAAGAACCGCCTGACTAATGGGCTTCTTCTCATTGAGGATGTCCTCAACAAAGTCAGTTCCCTCAGGACTTGTCTCCTCTGTCTGTATTGCGAAATGGTGAGCCGCCTTCTTAAGCAACTCATTATAAAGCAGTTGGTCTGCTATAGGCGGAGTATGACCGCTATTGGCTGCTGATGCGTCATTTCAATATGTAAAGGTATGATCCGGGCAATCTTGGTCTTGTAGATAGGTGTCGTCGGCATCTTGGTTGGGAGCATCCTGATCGACAACACATATGTCTTGGTGTGCCTGATCTGACTGCAGGTCACCCTGCTGAGAACCTTGAGAAGCCTCCCTGGGCGGGAGGGTATGATGATGGGAGGTGTTGGGATTGAGTAGGTCCCATTGGCCCTGGATGTTGCTTCACAGGTTTCTGTGGAGTAGAGTAGGCAACTTACTCATGAAGTCGAAAAAAAATTAGGATTTTCCCCATGGTTTCTTCAGATTTCAGCTGAATCCATTCCACAGTAATTTGAGTTTCTGCCAGGGGGGCCTTTGCCACCTCAGAGGTTGCTGTGGGGATCACTTTTGGGCCTTCCATAGGACAGGCAGCCCTTGGAGTATCTTCAGGGCTTTCCCCTTGACGTTTTTTGTTAAGGGTTGATGACAGGGATGAAGACCCTTCCTCATAGTCCTCAGAGGCACCAGGAGTTTGTTTACTATGAACATGATGCTGCTTGTGATGTCTTTCTGCTGGAGAAGAAGTTACTTACCAACTGGTAACGTTCTTTCGACTGGATGTTCCTCCAACGTATTCCACATCTTTGACATGTAATGTCCAGCTTCAACTGCTTCGAAAAAAAAAAAGAAATCGGCAGAGGGTGCCCTTGCGTCAATGGCGTCGCGTCAATGTCCATCCAAGGCCTCCATCGAGGGTGACATCATCGGCTGTTATAAATAGCATGCACAGCGCCCACTGGCCTCAGTTCTGTTTCCCCCCTCCTAGTGTTAGCAAAGGTGCCCATAGTACAGGCAGGCAGTAGTCAGCCTTGTTGGAACGAAAGCTGTAATAGCATGGGCAATTCTACAGAGGGGTATGATGGGAGGGCGATGAGGAATACGTTGGAGGAACATCCAGTCGAAAGAACGTTACCAGTTGGTAAGTAACTTGTTCTTCAAATGGATTGTCTCGTCCAACGTATTACTCATCTTTGACAGACTCCCAAAGCAGTATCCAAGACTGGAGGAGGGTGGAGAATTTAGATTTGCCAATTTTCACAGGGCACAATAAAGTACTGCCTTTCTAAAGGCAACGTCCTGCGCGTGGGAAGTATCCAAGCAATAATGCTTAGTGTACATGTGCAGCGATGACCATTTTGGCGCATCACAAATGTTTTGAATGGGTACTCCCCTTTGCAGGGCTGCGGAAGAGGCCATGCCCCTGGTGTAATGTGCCCGCAAACCCTCTGGTGGGTCCTTGCCCGCCAATATGTAACATTCTGAAATCCCAAAGATGATCCACCTTGACAAAATCTGTTCAGAAACAGCTTGTCCCAATTTTCATCCATTATATCCTATAAAGAGAGCTGTTCGTCCATTCTCAACTTGGACATCCTAGAAATATAAAAGCTGAGAGCTCTTCTAGGGTCCAATCTATGGAGCCTTTCTTCCTCTTTGCTGGGATGCGGCGGAGGATAAAATGCTGACAGAACAATTTTTAAATTAAAATGGAAATCCGATACAACTTTAGGCAGGAAGGAGGGTTTAACCCTCAAAACAACCCTTTCCTTGTGGAATACGGTAAAGGGTGTCTTGGAAGAGAGTGCCTGCAATTCGCTCACTCTACGTGCATATGTTAGAGCAACCAACAATATGGTTTTAAAAGTTAACAATCTCAATGGACATGTGTGCAAGGGTTCAAATGGTGCACACATAGCCAGGTTAACGTCCCAAACTGGAACCTGAAAAGTAGAAGGTGCGAACACATTTGCAAGCCCTTTTAGAAATTGATTATCAAAATGTATTTTGAAGTACGAACACTCTTCCGAAGAGCGCTGTCAGATAACCTTTATGTCCCAATGTGAAGACCTTTGTGTGCTAATGAAAGCAGAAAGGAAAGCACATCCGGAGTCGAGCATAGAAAATGATCAACATTCTTTTCCCTGCACCAGTCACAAAACGTATTCCAACGGCAACGGTACAGAGATTTCGTTGCTGGCCTTCTTGCCGAAAGCAACACTTCCATCACGTCATCCGGGAGGTCCCAACCCTTGTATCTCAACATTTCAGAAACCACGCGTGAAGGTTGAGTGTTTGCCTCTGGGTGGAGAACCTGATCCTCCCTTTGTGGAGGACGTATCGGAGGACAGATGGACAAGTCCAGAAGGTCCGGATGCCACGTCCTCTTGGCTCAATCCAGGGCAATTAGGATCACGTGGCTTCCGAACCATCTCATCTCCTGATTACATGAGGAATGACGGGGATCGGCAGGAACACGTATAGTAGCGGAAAATCCCAATCCACCACGAACGTGTCTCCTAGAGCTCCTCTCTGAGGAAATTCCCTTGAGCAGTATCTTTCGCACTTCTGGTCGCAAACAGATCTACTTGAGGGGTTCCCCAAACGGCAAAGACCTCTTGAAGGTCTTCCTGAGCTAGTTCCTACTCGTGGGAGACTTTGCGCTGCCTGCTCAGAGCGTCTGCCGTCATGTTCTCCTCCCCGGTTAGGTGAACTGCCGATAGGGAGATTCCTTCTTGAATTGCCCATGACCAGAGCTGCATTGCTTCTCTGCACAGTGGTATTGACCCTACATCTCTTTTGTTGAGGTAATGCATGGCCAAAGTGTTGACTGTCATTATCAGGACATTCTTTCCCCGTACAGAGGGCAGAAAGGCCTTCATTGCTAGCCTGATTGCCCTCAGCTCCAAAAGGTTGACGTGTAGTTTGGACTCTGAGGAAGAACAACGACAACTGACTGTCAGATCGTTGGCGTGGGCTCTCCATCCTGTGAATGAGGCGTCCGTCACTACTGTAATCTCCAGCAATGGTTGCCAAAATTGTTCTCCCTTCAGAATATTGTCCTCGCAGGTCCACCACAGAAGATCCTGTGCGACCCTGCTTGGAACCTGTAGTGGGTCCGACATTTTTCCTGAGAACTGGGACCATTGTGTTCTTAGAGTCTATTGAAGGGATCTCATTCTCAGACAGGCTTCTGGCACCAGAAAAATGCAGGATGCCATGAGGCAGAGCAACCTCAAGAAATCGAAGGCCCGAAGACTCTGGGCACTCTGAAATTTGGAAACCATCTGAAGAATGTCTTGAGCCCTAACCTTGGGTGGTGAGCACTTTCCTAAGGATGTGTCTAATACAGCCCGATGTACTAGAGTTGCTGGGAAGGTGTCATCTGTGACTTCTCGAAATTGAGGGAGAAGCCCAGTCTGTGAAGGGAGTGGCAGTTGATTCTGAGAGGACTCCAGGCTTGCTCGGGAGTTCGCGCCCTGATCAGCCAATCGTCCAGATAGGAGTAGACATGAATCCCCACTCTCCTGAGAAGCGCTGCCGCCACCACCACCATCAGTTTGGTGAAGACCCGCGGGCGGAGGTTAATCCGAATGATAAGACTCAAAACTGATAGTGCGAGCCGCCAACGGCGAGCCTCAGGTATTTTCTGTACTTGAGATGGATTGGCACATGAAAATAAGCACCCCGAATGTCCAATGACACCAATAAACCCTTTAATTGGAGGACCTGAAGGATCTGAGAAAGAAAGAGTAACCATCTTGAATTTGTCCTTCCTGAGGATCTTGTTCTCAAGTCCAAGATGGGTCTCAGTCTCCCGTCTTTCTTGGGGATCAAAAAATATGGGGAATACCAACCCTTGTTCCTCTCCACTACAGGTCTTGTTTCTATAGCACCTTTCTCTAGCAGGGTTAATATTTCCTGCACAAGGAGCGGATCTGGAATCCTCGAGTGTTTCCCTGGTGGATTTGTGTGAGGCTGCATTCTAAATGGGAGGCAGTAATCTTGGGTTATTGTCTCCAGAGCCAAAGCATCTGATGTAATGGCTCGCCGTTCTTCGAGATGCTGAGACGGTCTTTCCCCCCACCGGTCACACGTGACGCAAGCTCTCAAAGTGGTTTTGAAGCGGTTGATGCAGCTGCTGATGGCTAGGTAGCTGAAACTGGCTTGGCACCTCTACCTCGTCCACCACGAGGGAACTTCCGTTAGCCTCTTTGACTGGTCATTCCTCTCGCCTTTCCAAATTAGGAATAGTAGCGAAAAGATCGCCCCGTCCATAGCTGTCCTGCCGGATAAAAAGGCTGAGGTTGCCCAACAGCGGCCCCTAAAGATTTGGCAGCCGCCTTCGAGGTCTGCAACCTCTCAAGGCTCTCATCAGCCTTGCTGCCAAAAAGATGAGACCCGTCAAATGGCATGTTGAAAAGACAAGCCTGCACATCCAGTGCAATACCGGTCTTCCGCAACCACGCAAATCTGCGCATCACAGTGCTCGTGGCCATAGACCTGCTGAAGCTATCTGCAGTGTCCAATCCAGACTGAAGGGACTTGCATATGGCTTCCTTGCCGTCCTTAACAATAGCCAGGAAGCTGTTCCTTTCATCCACTTCTGGAATATGCTCCAGCACCATGGATATGCACTCCCACAGAGTGTACGAACATTTTGCTAAAACACATGTAGAGTTGGCCGACTTCAGGGCCATAGTCCCGGCTGAAAATACCTTTCCGTGCCCATCCATCCACGTGCTTGTCGTCCCGATCAGGAGGGATGGTGGGGCACGCTGCCTTGTTTGAGGTAGCCGTGGCTGCCTGGACCACCAGTCTCTCCAGAGTGGGATGTTGGGACAGGTAGCTGGGGTCGCTACTGGAAGAGCAGTATTTTCTTGTAAGGGACTTGTCCACCGCCGGATTGGTGTCCAGGATCTCCCAATTTCTGGCCACCCTTTATTACAAAGCCACATGGAAGGGTAATATAGGGTAGGTAGGCTGACCTAGGTCTAAAATATCGGTCAGATCATCCTGATCAAATTGTACTGGGGGTCTGGACCAAACCAGATACTCCACCATCCTGGACATAAGATGCTGGTATGAGGATTCGGCGTGCTCCCCTGTTTCTGGCCTGCTGAACTCTAATTCGGGAAAGGTATCAATGCTGCTGCCATTAGGTAAGGTCGCAAAGGTCTTGCATCGTACTCTCTTCTGATAACAGACTTTCCGGGATAATGGGGGCTCCATACTTGACCCCAAAAGGAGCATGCTCCTCATCAGACCCTTCTTCCTCAAAAATGAATGAGAGGGATTTTAAAAAATCCTTCTTGGGTAGAGGGGTAGAGGTCTTTTCTGGTGTAGAGATCACTGGCTTCAGAACCAAAGGTGTTGACATAGTTATGGCCTTAGCTTTCTTATGAGGCTCTACAGGCACCGGCGTCTGAACCGACAACTGGCGTCGATGGCTTCGGTTTCGTCATTGAGAATGGCGTTGATGGCGCCCAGGGCTTACTCGAAGTTGGTGACGCAACTGCCTCCTTCGACGTTTTTGGGGCCAAGGGCTTTATGGGATTCGAGGGTGTCTACGATCACGAGCGATCGCCGTGTCTCGAGTGATCTTTCTCCAATCGAGGCCACAAAAGGTTCTCGGTGTGGATCACGCCGTCCACTCGGGCTCGATGGTGCACGAGTTTCCAGTCGAGACCGCTCCTTGCCGGCTTCTTTCGAAGGCGCAGACAGAGCTTTGCCCTGCTTTTCGAAGATCTTTAGCATCTCTACCCGGAATGCTTCCCACTCAGCTGGTGTTAACTTTTTAGAAGGGCATCTAATCCCCTCTGGGGTGTCGCCAGACGAGGACGACGAGGAAGGGGACCGGTGGTGCCTCTTTCTCAAACATTTCACCGAGGACGAAGAGTGGTGGGAGCCACTGCTGGACCTTGAACGCTTATAATTGTTACGCCGGGGAGAGTCACTGCACGTCTCAGCGGACAAAAAACGAGCAGGTCGGGACTTTTGGGGCTTTGATGTTTTGTCTACCTGTAGCTTCCCCCCTTCATTCCTGCAGGGCCCTTCCCGTCATCGCCTGACACTTCGAACAGGAATCTGTGTCTTGGCATTCACCCAGGTACCACAGCCAGAGGCAATGCGGATCCGTGATAGACATCTTGGAGTCACACTCCTTGCATTACTTGAAAAAATAAAAGTAACTACACAGTTAGAATTAATGAGGTGCGCCGAGTTTCCATGCAAACACGTTTGCGGAAAGACGGAACTGCGGCCAACGGGTGTCGTGCGTGCTATTCTAACATCCGAAAGCATCACCCTCGACGAAGGCCTTCGAGGGACATCGACTCAATGCCATCAGCGCAGGACGCCGTCTGCCGGAAAATATTTCTGAAGCAGCCGAAGCTGGACATTACACGTCAAAGATGAGGAATACCTTGGATGACACAATCCATTCGAATAGGCTGTCTCAACCATCAAACAATGTTTATGCTGAGCGGCTTGTGGTAGGCACGGAGGCGAAACCAGATTGGTAGGTGGAGAAACGCCCATCACCGGTATGCGGCCGTCCGTCGACGGGTCCGTCCTCATAGCAGTGTGCGCTGCGACTACCTTTCGAGGCTGGGGACAGGCATGCAGGAATTGGTGTGTTCCTCGGTTATGTCTTTGAGCTGCAAATAAGAGTCTCAGCTGCCTCAGCCTTCGTGATATGATTTGAATATCCCTGCAGCGGTATCCGACTGTGCCATCATGGCATGTGCCGCCCACCAATGTGCTCTTTAAGGGTCATGGGCCTAAAGAGTTTGCACGATGTGCAGCAGGATTCGAGTGATTGCGTGGAAGGCAGTGGTTACACACACTGTGTGTGTGTCTTTCCACAGACATTTACTATTGCACATATGTATTTTTTTTTTTAATTAAGAACATTTATAGGGGGCGTGGCTTGGAGCGCCATCGATGTGGTCGCTCCTCTGAGGCCGCCCGTGGGATGCCCGCCGCCGCCGTCAATTCCCGGCGGTTCTAAGCGGGTTACCGTGTCGCCAATGCCATCTAAGGCGACCGGAACCGACATGGCACAACCTGGCCAAACATAACCTTCGACCGAGGAGGCGTTCTACCAGAATTTAGTGGCCGAACTTCTCCCCCATCTCCAGCCGAAGAAACCAAGATGGCCGCCGAGCCGGAACCCAGCAACACACTCCGCACCTGGTGGTAACGAGGCCTTAGAGCGCCGGGGAGTTGGAGGAGAGGAGCGGACTCCAGCACAGAGCCATCCGATTCATACCAAGGCTGCCTGGAACGCACATGAGTGCATCCTCGGCTGCTGGGGCCGGAGTGCCCGACGCACACTCCGAGGGACCGGGAGAGTGGGCTTTCCCCCTTCCCCCGCTACGTGGAACGAGTCGGGACCTCCTCTCAGCGACAGCCGACATCATTACAGAACCGCACACGGGAGGTTCACAGAGGGATCTGGGTCCTCCATCAGCGAAGGACCACCGATGGAGACTTGAGGAGGGGCGGGGAAGCAGCAAGATAACTCATCCAGAGAGGCCTTGAGCCCTTGGGCCTTATCGCAGCGACATACCCCCCCCCTCACGCAACAGTCGGCCATCCTGCACCGTTCCCGACTCACTGAGACCCCCCCCCACACACCAACGCTTCCTGGGGTGCCCCTGCCCACTCACCCAGATCTGGACCAGAGAGGGGGTTGAGAGCGATACACACCCCGAGTGCTACTGCTACTCTCTCAATCAAGACCACCCGATACGAGCAGCATGTCTAGGCAAACAAAGGTGAGCAAGGGCACAGATATCTCCGCCATGTTTACTGCACCGGAGAAACCCAAGAAACAAGACCCTCCTAAACTGACCCCACAGAAGCCACAAGAGGACAGGGGCGCCCTCGCTACCAAAGGAGACCCGATAGCCTTCATGGCGGATATTAAATCGGAGTTCCGGGCCTGCCTCTCGGAACTCACCGCTAAAGTTGAACAGACGGACCAAAGGGTCACAGAAATCGAACAGAGGCTCGGAGAAATCGAGGACCATTCTCAGGACCACACTACCACGCTGGGGGAAATGCAAAGATCCATCGATTCCCTGCATCACAAATGCGAGATCCTGGAGTTCAAACATGAAGACCTTGAAAAAAGGGCACGTCGCAACAACCTCCGCATTCGGGGCGTCCCAACCTCTGTTCCCGACAGCAAGTTAGCGGATTACGTAGGAAGCTTCTTCGAGGCCCTACTCCCGGATCTGGACAAATCTCAGCTCCTGCTGGACCGGACCCACAGACTCCGCCTGCGCCGAGGGACAGATTCGGACCCCCCCCCCCAGATATTATTACCAGGGTCCACTTCTTCACAACCAAAGAGGCAATATCAGCGATCAGTCGCCAAGGAGAAGAGATCACTTTTCAGAGCACTCCACTTCAAATATACCAGGACCTCTCACCACTTACTCTTCAGAAAAGAAGAGCACTCCGACCTCTGGCAGTGTTCCTTCAGGAGCAACAGATCCGTTACAGGTGGCTGTTTCCGACAGCTCTCCAGTTTACATATAAAGGTACCCTACGCCGAATCAGCCACCTGGAAGACGCAGAGAGAATCTTACATCCAGCCTCGCCCCGAGATCCTTCCACGCCAAACCCGGAGAGGACCGAGGACTCTGGACCGCCCCCCTCCCCAAAGCCCAAAACGCACGTCATGGTCGTCAACCCACCGGAGCAACAGAAAGAGATGAACGAGGACACTTCCACGATCCCAGGTTCTGTCAGCAATTTGACCTGGCGGCAAGTACCCTTACCTAAATTAAGACCCGCCACCTTTGTCTCAAACTAAGGAACCTTGAAGGCGGTGGCGACGGGCCATACCCATGGTTCATACCCACTCCAAGGATACTTTCCAACCTTTGTTCCTTGGAAACCCACAGTACACAATACGTGATGGGACAGTTGGCCCTGTTGGCCGAGGGTACGCCCGTACTTACAATGTCGGTCTACCCTCCAGTTAAAGTTGCGGCCCCCCGTTGGGTTTCCGCGTTAAAACCTCAAGTGCAGGATGATATCAAGGGATTCCCCAACAGACATGGCAGCTGAATCACTGCCCCACGACCTCCCCCTAACTCAAGGAAAGGATAGTGAGGCTTCAGCAGACCTCCAGATGCTTCGGGTCCTCTCCCTGAATGTTAATGGCCTGAACTCCCCTAACAAGCGAAAGGCAATTCTACTGAAACTCCGGGACGAAGACGCAGCGATAGCCATGCTCCAAGAGACTCACTTGCTGCCGGTAGATGTGACCCGGCTTCGCTCCCGGTTATTCCCGCTCCAATTCTTTGCCTCTGGCACAAACAAAAAAGGAGGTACGGCGATCCTCTTCAGGAAAGACTTGAACCCACAGATTCTGGAAACGAAAATCTGCCCAGAAGGCCGATTTACAGCGGTCAAATGCCTCCTAATGGGAGATCTATATACTCTCGTCTCGGTGTACGCCCCTAACACTGGACAATCACACTTCTATGACTACTTGGGCACATCTCTCGCTAGCTTTGTGGAGGGCCAAACAATAGTCGGTGGGGACTTCAATGGGGTTCCCGACCCCACCAAAGACCGGTCACACCCCCCGACTCCAAGCGACTTCACCCAAGCACTTAGCCTCCTCCGACTCTTCAGCACCGTGGAGATAATAGACTCATGGCGGGTGTTCCACCCTGACGAAAAAGACTTCTCTTTTTACTCATTCGTCCATCGCACCTTTTCAAGGATCGACCTGTTCCTGATCTCCCCGCAAATTTTCCCTTCAGTCAAAGAAGTCTCCATCGGCACAAGAGCGATATCCGACCACGCCCCAGTGCTCTTGGAACTCCGGGTTCAGAATCCCAACCTCAATAACCCACGTAAATGGACGTTGTACGAGCCGATCCTTAACGACATGGCTACCAGAGACAAGATCGCAACAGGAATAAGAAATTTCTTTAACGAAAATCCAGGCTCGGACACCTCGTTAGCGAACAACTGGGATGCCATGAAGGCAGTAATCAGGGGCTCCCTAATTGCCCAAGGTGCGGCCTACCACCGAGACAGGCGTCAGACCCGGACGGCTCTAGAGAACGAACTAAGGGAGGCCGAGGCAGTCCACAAGGAGAAAGGCTGGTCCCCCAAAACGCAACGGATCATTCGTACAGCAAGGAAAAAACTGGAAGCCCACTATGTGGAACAAACCGCCCAACTAATGGCGAAGGCCAAACAGTCATACTACGCGAAGGGTAACAAGGCGAACAAGTTCCTGGTGGCCAAGCTAGCCAAGCGGAGACGCGTCAACACGATCACTGGTCTGCGTGATCCCAACGGGGTCACACTATACTCAGAGCCCGAAAAGCAACGACTCGCAATAGATTATTTGACCCAAATCATGAAGGCAACCCCACGAAACTTATCACAACAGAGGGAATACCTGCAGCAGGCAGCAGTGCCCCGTCTCTCCGACACAGCGAGAGACGAACTGGAGGAGCTCATTACAGGGGAGGAAGTTGAGGAAGCCATCAAATCACTTAAAACACGGGCCCCCGGACCAGACGGCTTTTCAACCAGGTTTTAAAAACTATTCAGAGCACAACTGACCCCCCACCTGGTTACCCTATTCAACTCCTTCAGGGAAACGGGAGCAGTGACCCCATCGATGCAGGAATCAACCACCATCCTCCTGCCCAAACCTGGAAAAGATCCAAGAAGCTTAACGTCCTACAGACCGATCGCACTTTTAAACATCGATGCAAACATATACTCAAAAATTCTAGCAACTCGCTTAAATTGCATCTTGCCGAAGATCATTCAACCCGACCAGGCAGGTTTCATCCTACACCGGACAGCAGGTGACAACATCCGGAGAACCCTCAACCTGGTGGACCTTGCTTCCCGGAACTCCCAAAAACTAGTCTTAGTGGCTCTCGACGCAGCTAAGGCATTTGATAGGGTGGATTGGACATTCATGAGAGACACTCTAGGGGCCTTCGGCTTCGGATCAACTTTCCAAACGATGGTTCTAGCCAACTATAATAGGACTAAAACTAGCCTGAGAATCAACGGACACAGCTCGGCTCCAATCCCCCTATCATGCGGAACCCGGCAAGGCTGTCCACGGTCACCCTTGCTTTTCGCACTCACCATGGAGCCCTTTGCACAAAAGATCAGGCGAAACGACCAAATCAAGGGCATACAAAGAGGCCCCACGCATCACAAAATCGCCCTATACGCGGACAACATTCTGCTCACGATCTTGGAGGCCCACTCATCTCTAAAACACGCGATACGAGAAATCGCCAGCTATGGCGAGGTCTCAGGCCTCACCATAAACTTCAATAAATCATCCGCCCTGGGCATCGGCCTCACCCCAGCAGAACGGGAACCACTGACTAAGATGTGCCCGATAACATGGGAAAAAAGAGCCATCCCCTACCTAGGGGTCCACATCCCGGCTGACCCAAGAGACACATACAAGGCCAATTTCCCCCGACTCTTAAAATAACTGGAAGGCGACTTGAAACGCTGGGAGACCCAAGAAATCTCACTGCTCGGGCGGATCACTGCATGCAAGCTGAACCTCCTTCCGAGGTTCATATACGTCTGTGCCTCCCTACCAGTAGCGATCCCCACACCAACTCTTCGAGGGATCCAGAGAAAAATGCTGAACTTTTTCTGGAAAGCTAAGAAAGCGAGAATCCCTCTCAGAACTATGCTGGGGAGTTCCAAACTGGGAGGATTGGGGGTCCCAGACTTGCAGAGTCACCTACAGAGTGGCAGCTCAATTGGCACAGGTCCAGGCATGGCAAAATACGACAAACCGCCCTAGATGGGTAGAGTTGGAACAATCACAAGTGCCCCTACCCTTACGATTTCTACCACACATCCCGCCCCCCCCTCAGGACACAATTGGGAGATCTCCTGCTATCAAGCAAACACACCCTAAGCTCCTGGGACTGGGTGCTAAAACGAAAGAGAGTGCCAAGAGGACTGAGCCCACGCTCCCCGGTCTTCCATAATCCAACGTTCGCACCGGGAACGAATCCTCACAATTTTCATAACTGGATTAAGGGCGGGCTGGAGACCATAGACCAGCTGTATATGGGGTGGTTCCTCTCACATTCGCCCAATGCAAGGAGAAATTCCAACTCCAGGAAAGGGACAGATTCACCTACATTCAATTACGCCACTGGTGCTCACACCCCCAAACTCTGCAAGCAGCGACACGCCCTCCTACTGCCCTAGAACTCACTCTGGGAGACCTTCCAACCCGTATCCATTCTATACAGGCGCTTCCTAAGTGACTTCCTGACCACAAAGACCTGCTGCATGGCCCAATGGGAGGCGGACCTGGGTCATCCAATAGAGGATCAAACCTGGGTGGACATATAGACCAGATCACACACCTCGTCCACCTGCATTACCAATAGGGAATGTGCGTACAAGATCACGCTGCGGTGGTACTACCCGCCCGTCCGACTTCACCATATGAACCCCCCAGGTGGATCATTCTTGTTGGAGAGGATGCGGCCACCCAGGCTCCTTCTTCCACATGTGGTGGGCTTGCCCAAAGGTCCAACAATTCTGGAAATCATGCCTGGGGTCCATCACACAAATTACCAGAACAACGATTCCCCTGGAACCAGAACCAGTTTTGCTGGGAGCCCCAATCCCCGGGATCTAACCGCGCTCCGGGACCAGATCGAAACTACTAACTCACTGCCTACTAGCAGGGAAAACGGTGGTGGCCCGAGCTTGGAAAACCCCGGAAGGCCCTCACATAGCCCAATGGTGGACCAAACTTTGGGACATTCTGGTAGCGGAGAAGGTGACGGCAGCACAAGCGGGAACTCTCCATCGTTTCCAGAATATCTGGGCCCCAGTGCTGGAATTCGACCAGCGCTTCCCCGCCCTGACCGAAAAACCTATCAGGGCCCGCTGGATCCTGAAAAATCAAGAGATCCCTGAGGAAGATACATAGACGCTGAGGCACAAACTGGACAGCCCAGGAGGGAAGATGCCGCCTACAATGCCTAAGGGACAGAGGGACCAAAGGGAGGAGGGAGGGTGGAAACTCAGGGGGGGATAAAGGACTGGGGATCAACATGCCTAAATAATCACTGCTTATAATGTTTGTAATTGTCATCCTGCCTTCATTTAAAATAAACAAAGTAAAAAAAAAAAAAAAACATTTATATTTATTCAGTAGACAGACTTCAGTTTCCAAATGTACGTCCAATGTTCTGAGTGATCAGGTTTTCTTTCCATCTCAGGGTTGGCTTCTCTGGGTGGTAGTGTTTTTCTGTCAATAGTTCTCAAAAATCTCTTCCACGCGAAGGTTCCTCAGGGTTACAACCACAATGTCCATCTTTCGGTTCTCCTGGTTTTATGATAGTTATCATTGTGGCTGCGTTGCTGGAACTTTCGAACCACAATGCCCAGCATTCAGTCCTCATGATTCTTTGATATGTACCAGCTCCAATGCACTACTGTAGCTGGGCGAATAGAACTAATGTTGCCAGCATTCACTTTTCTTGGTTCTTTGATAACTATCAGCACTAATATAACTGGCATTTTCAGAAACACAATTCTCAACAATCGGTTCTCTGGGTTGTTTGGTAATTAACAGCAACACTAGTCTACTGTCACTGGGAATCTTAGTACCATAATTCCCAGCTTTCAAGTCTTTGATTACTTTGTAATCAGTCAGCTGTTGGTGTTTCTTTCCACTTGTCAGTGCCACAGTGCTATGGTCGCAGATACTAGTGGTGGTTGTGATCATTGAATGGTAAAACCACAACTTCCCAACATACAACTGTTTTTGTTTCCCTTTCACTTATCAGTGCCACTTTGCAATCCTTACAGATTGTTAGCACCCAAACTCCTGTTAGGTCAGAAAATCATGATGGACTCTGTTAGAGCCCTTGAGGTTTTTCATTTTTTTGGAGTCCTGACTTATTTTTGTTCACAGGGAAACCTCCAACGACATCAACATGAAAACAGCAATTGAGGTTTGGTGGTGTGTTGCCCTAGGTACCCCATAAACTACAAAGAAATGGATACTTAATAAGTGACCTGCTTTGTCCCAATGTGAGCCCCTTAACAGCCCCTAAAGTGTTTTTGTGCCACAGGCTACATGGTAGCTTTATATATTGTATTTGCCAGCAGAGTGGTGTAGCCTTCTTGCCAAATTGGCTACTACTTCCTGCTTTCAAAATATGTCAAGATTGCCACTTTAACAATCAGACCCTTTAATTCCTCAGACGTTAAGACATACTGGCCTTGAAGCCCTGGCCATCTAACCCTAGTCACACTGGAGACCACACATTGGATGTCATCCTGACGTTATCACAGGTACAGCTCTCCAATAACCTGTCTTGTCAGCTCGCTACTTGCCATCCTACTTGCCTCCAGTGGATAATGGATCTATTCAACTGGGACCTGTGGAACAAGTGTCCACTGCCCACTTTGCAGAGACATTCATAAATCCCATCAGAGTCCCTTCTTCCAGCCTATATAGACATTCTTCCCCCAGTCATCCAAAAGAAAGTTAAGCCTCACAATAAAGATCCATTTCCGGTGTCACTCTGAAGTAGCTATGCTAGAAAGGCAGAACAGAGCCCTTGAGCGCCACAGAGATAAAACAAAATACTGTATTAACAAAAAGGGATGGTTGCAGTATCCGGCTGCTATGCATCGTTTTATGGAAAATTCAATATTTTCTTCATGACTGCCTAGAGCAGGCCTCCAACTCTTCATGTGAGCTGTTCTGGAAACTAAGATATTCTATTCTGGAACTATTCTATGAATATTCTATAAACATATTCGAAGAACTATGAAAATATTCTATGAACATATTCTATTAACTATTCTGGAAACTAAGATACCCAATTGAATGTGCATTCTCTTGAAAAACGTTCAAAGACTTGGCACTCTCCGTCATCCTTCTTCATTGAGAAGATTGAAAACATCCAACAGACCATCTCAAGCATGACTAGAACATCTTATTCTCCAATTCCTATCCTTAAAACTGTAACCTCTTTTTGTTGTATGGCGCCAATCTCCCTAACTGAACTCACATCGATGGAAAAAACGACGAGGGCCCTTTCAGTGCAAGTTGATCCCTATCCTGCCAAACTATACAAAAATAACATTGCCACCATTGCACTAGCTCTAGCAGCCTTAGTCAACAGCACTTATTATTATTTTTATTATTGGGGTATTTATTGAGCGCTGACCCAGCTTCGGGGAGCAACAGAGCACTTTAGCATCAACGCATTCCGAGCAAGCTGGGAGCTTTGTGCATCCTCGCCCAATCATCATCATCCTCTATCCAGAACTCTTCTGCACCAATCCTCTGCCAAAATCTCCCCTGCTTCCCTCACAACCAAAACCTGCCCCACCAAGGACAGTTGCTAAAGGTCATTCTTCCATCTCCTACCACTGCACCACTGGACCATACCACGTCACATCCCTTCTCACCATGGTATTAGACGAATGACTGTGCTCAGAGGCCCGGCTTCTATTTTCATTGCATTCATTGCCAAAGAACCCGCTTTTCAAAAATCTTTTAAACACACTATTATCACCTTCGTGGTCGGTAGCAGAGTGCTAATAGCAATAAATCCAATGGCAGCAGGCTTGGTTGACTGGTAACGACTCAAGGTCCTGGCGTTAAAGCCCATGTAAATGATCTCCTTACTGCCAATACCTCCTTCCATTGACAAAATTCATTGCAGCGAGTCCCACGGCCACCTGCATTGGTCAGGTTTTAGAATCGGCCAGATACAAAGAATCTATCCTATTCGTCGTGACATGCCTCCTACATCTGTCGGTAGCCTTTGATGCTGTCAACTATGCTATGCAGCTCAACCGCTTAGAACCTTCTTTTGCACTATGGTTATCACTGTTATCACCTTAATATGCGTCTCATCCTCTCTCTCTGACAGAGAGCTAATTCCTCTAGAACAGCAGTCTGAAACCTGTGGCTCTGCAGATGTTTTGAACTACAACTTCCATGATCCCTTGCTATTGGCTATGCTGTTAAGGGCTTATGACTCTGTAAAACATCTGTAGAGCCAGATATTGCAGACCGTAGCTCTAGAAACCTACTATTCCAAATTGTGGTGTTCCTCTAAAATCCATCATACCTCAATGGCTTTTTAATACCTACCTTAAACTTTTAATTTAATCATAACACACACTGTAATTTTCCAAAACTAGGCAGAGAACACAGAGCCTTCATTCTTTGTGGTCCAACAACCAATCTCACCACATCGCTGCCTGCCTGCACCAAATTCAGAACTGAATGATCAACAATAGCCACTGCCTCAATACCATAACGACGGACTTGTTTACATTGGCACTTCGATCCAACCTTCGCTAGGGAACCCATTTATCCTTTCCTCCTCATCGAAAAACCTGTGAGTAATCCTAGACAGCTCTGTTGCCTTCTTCCTGCAGATTTAAGAAATCATTAAAACAAACTAATTTTACAATTAATGTTGTAAAATGTATTCTGTCAATCTTGGACATGTCACAAAGAGCTCAAGTGACTGTTGCTATGAACATCTTTTACCTGGAGTACTGCAATAGTCCCAAAAAGGCTCAATGAACAGCTCAGGACCATTCAAAACAAGGCCGATACACTTGCTTCATACTCTGCAGCTCAAGTGTGTCCTGCATCTGCAATAGCCAAGTCATCACTAGGCTCCAGACAGAACTGGCACACAAGGAAAACAGGCCTTTTCATGCTACACCCCTCTTTACTTCAACAGCATCCCAGAGGCAATCTGAACTGTGCCAATCCTCTTGCAGCTCAGGAAGGAACTCTTCAGGCAATACAGAAGTGAAACCTACACTCCTTCAGCATCACATCACACCACCACAGCAGGAACAGCCAGTGCCACATTTTGTAACCCCCTCCTTACCTCATATTTTAGCCTAAACCACATGTTTCCTAGTTAGGTTTGTGCTATATAAAGCTCAAATACAAAATAGGCAAAAGCGGTCAGGTTAATACTTGGCCTAAAACTATGGGACCTGCGACTGCACTTACCTCCCTATCTATACCTGCATAAGATTCAAATGTCTGTGCCTGATAAACAGAGCCTACAGGAACTCTTGCCTTGCCTACCTTAAACAAACAGTGGAGGAATACCACCACTATAGGCTCCTGCGGCCCTCTGAATCCATGTCCTGGACGGATGTATCTTTCAAGAAAAAGATACCAAGCAAAAGAACTCTGTATGTGGCTAGGGCTATCCTCTGGAATGAACGTCCTGTCGCCTTAACACCCGAGGAAAGTCACCTTTGATTCTGCAAAAAGCTGAAAATCTTTATCTTCCATAAGGCTTTTTCACTGGAAGAATGGGCAATCGCTGCCATCGCAAGACAATTCTTGAAACCTACAAATGAAATGGTTCGGGAGAGTATCTCGCGCTCAAAGCAAAAACTCTTATTCAATTAGTACATAGTGCATCCAAATAGTAGCGAAAATCTCGGAGATTCAACTTTGTGGCAAATTATGTTTATTCTTCAAAGATAGAAAAACAGCCGACATGTGTTTCGGCCCCTGGTCGTTGTCAAGGCTGTACAAGTCCAAAGCAAGCATATAATGTAAAGGTGTATTTCCAAAATCGTTGGTCCCATTGGACAAGTAACAATCATAACAAATGATAACAGTCAATACCAGGGACGTCATTTAGGGGTCGCCAGAGGTCTCATCTGCGACCTCTGAGGTCTCCCTTGCGACCTCTAGAAAAAAAAAGAAAAAAAAGTTTGGTTTTTTTGTAATGCAAGCTCATGGGCTGTGGCCAGCACCCTGTGGCTCTTATTCTGGAGTGGCTGGCTTTCTTGTTAAAGCCCCTTAAAAAAGAAGAAAAGGAGTGACACAAGTCTAACACTTTTCTGCACTGACCCTAAAAAGGAAAGATTAGGAATACCAAATAATGTGTCTTTCTGGAATTCTATACAATAATTGCTATACTCATTTAAGGTTTATTTCAGGCACACTTCAGGGGGTGAGTCACTGATTTAGTCTGTTCTTAAATGCCTCAACTCAGCCTTTCATCCTTCTGAGGTCGATAAATGAGTACCAACACATGTTGGGTGATATTGGGTCTATACTTTTTCTATATAAAGTGCTTAAGTGCAAGTGCTATATAATAACACATCATTATCATTTGGTCATGGACGTCTGCTTGCATTCACAGTAATTTGTTAATATGGGCATATACACACTGATCTTAACGATACATATGTGATCCATTCTTCTATGAAATGTACATCACATTATAGTGATATAGTAACCATATTTTTGTAGTGTACAATACTTTGTGACAGCACTTCCTGTTTTGTCAACGGGTGAAAGGTTGCGTTCCATCGCATCCTGCGATATCACTTCGGGTGGGTTTAAATGACATCACTTCCTGTGATGTCACCAGGGGGTCAAGGGTCGTGTGATTTCACTTCCGCTACCCCTGGCATTTTGGTGAAATGACGTCCCTGGTCAAAACATGACACGACATTTTTTTTCAATAAAACCTTTGTAAACCATACGGTATGATGTCACACGTCAGGCCAGGGATGGAGAGATGGAATCATTTGTAGATAAGAATTAAAGAAGAAAATAAAAATAAAAAAACAGAAAAAGGGTAAAAACCCATTAATTCAGTACAGTGTTCGATAGTATTGCAAAATGTGAATTGAAAGAAAATAGTTTGTGACTATTAGAGTAATAGTCCTAATACTAAGAAACACCAGATGCAAGAAAAGTGCTCTAATAACCCCCTCAGGGGCTCTTAGTGCAATAATCATCCTTGGTATCCATATCTAGTGAAAATATCTTACATAAGACCTTGAATGAATGAACACACACACCAGTAACCCCACCCCCATCAACTAGATGGATGCGGCATTCATTGGAGATGTTATCTCTATATATCTTATAGGAAATTCTCCTTTGATATGGAGTTCAAATACTTCAGGCTATTCTAACATGCATCAAAAAAGTAATATACTCTGTTCCGGCTCACCGTAGATTACTCCATGAAAAATATGTCCAATGGAAGTAATTGATGTGTGGATTTCCAATAAATATATGTCAAAGGTTTTATTGCGACAACCTTTTGGTGAATCCAGAACTATATAAAGACTAGAAAAATTGAGATACTTATGAATAGTGGTTTGGAAAGTGTAAGTAGGTCCAAGAGAGAAATGCTGAGGATTGTACATTTCTCTTTACAAATCTCGTACAGGCTATGCCTGGCAGTATGGAACATCTAAAAGGATTAGAGGTCCTTACCTTAACCGTTATTAAGACCTAAATGTCTGGCTTGTTGTATCTCGAAGTACAAGGCATCAAAAATAGGCACACCATTTCTGGTCACTGTTATGTTGAGCCCCCAATGAGGAAATATGGGTTAATTAGAAAGTGCTGATTATAGATTCCTTTTCTGGATCATTAAGTTAGTGTTGTGCCACTACTACAACACCAATTCCAAAATATGGTAAACCGGGTACAAATAATGTACAAATCGTGTACAAATTATGAGTGATTAGATATTATCATGCTGCTCAGATTGCTTGTTTGTAAAGACCCGATTATGGTTGGAGGGAATGACATCCCCAAAAAGATATAAACATGTACAGATAATGGTTATTACCTTTTCAATGGGTTCAGATCCCAAAACCAATGATCATGAATACGGCAGGACGGTATTACAGCGAAATTACAATGCGGCATTCGCTGCAGATTCAACATGGCCCCCGAAACGTCGCGACTTTACGCGTGACGTCATTTAGTAAATATCAACAACCGCCAAGCCATTGGATGCCAAAAATCATGGTGCAAATGCTGATGATAGATATATAGGAAATCCTGCATAAATAAAGCATTTGATTATGTTAAGATGACTTTAATGTGATTACCATATTTGGCTACTGAAAAAAACGTCTTGAAATAAGCTTCTCACCAAATTCATTCTGAATTTCTTATGTGGAGTAAACAATGTAAAAAATGCAAATGTTATAAATTACTAACGCACAGCAAATGTTAATACACTACAAACTATATAGTCAAAGACATGATTAATTAAATGCCTGAAAATTGGCGGTAATTGCCCATTGCACGAAAACACTGGTTTCAGAAAAACATCAAAGGGATGTTCTGTGGTCCTGATGTTGAAATTAAAGGGGTCTTATTCTACCAGCTGACATGTATAGCCAATAATCTGGATCTATACTGGTATACATGGTAATGTCTGTAAATAGTTGGTGAGTCAAATGTATGTACTATCAGGCAACTGACAGTTCATATCAGGGAACATTTGGCAAGCTTGAGAAATAATGACCCCAAATCTCCTTTGGCCATACATTGGCGGGAACAACATCAAATGAGTTACAGTGATGACATTCATTTTATTGGTTTGATAAGGGCTAAGTTAGGGAAAAGAGGCAGCAATGTTAAGCTCAAACTGAGACAGCAGGAATGCAAAATTATTTGCTTTTTGAGATGTACCCAAACGGGTTTAAATTGTGACCATGAGATGCATGTTTTTTTATGAAGGTTGATAGTATTCCAGTATGGATTTAACTACCATTGAGGATTACACTATTGGAGTATGAGGTTGTGATGACATGACCCACCAGTAACCCAACAACAACAATTTCTCTGGTATAACATTCATTTGTAACAATATGCCATCTGATGATGGTGACCCATTCGATAGGACCAGTCATGTTGGAAGAAACTTTTGTGCCCATGCATTTGACTCACCAACTATTTACAGACATTACTATGTATACCAGTATATATCCAGATTATTGGCTATACATATCAGCTGGTAGAATTAGACTCCTTTAATTTCAACATCAGGACCACAGAACCGCTGCAAACCCTATATCACTTACTTCCATACATCCCTTTGATGTTTTTCTGAAACCAGTTTTTTCGTGCAATGAGCAATTACCACCAATTTTCAGGCATTTAATTAATCATGTCTTTGACTATATAGTTTGTAGTGTATTAACATTTGCTGTGCCCTAGTAATCTATAACATTTACATTTTTTACATTGCTTACTCCACATAAGAAATTCTAAATGAACGGGGTCAGAAGCTTATTTCAAGATGTTTTTTTTCAATAGCCAAAAATGGGAATCACATTACAGTCATGTAAGAAAAGAAAAGAGGATCCAAAGGTAGAAGCCCTCCCGTCCCCTGCACTCTATTATAAATCCATCATCAGATGGTTCATCAAAGTTAATTATACAAATTGCTATTGGTCAATGCATAAGTTTATGAATAACAAAAAAATTATCATTCATTTAGTAAAAACCAAAAGGAGTTTTAATTAGAATCACAATTAATTCACCATTTGAACTTAAAATGCAGAAACCAAATTAGCTGTCAACAAAGTACATTGATAAACATTGGTAATCCATGTATACAATTCAAATAAAGTGGCTGACGCGTTTCGGGATAAGCATCCCTTCTTCTTGAGCCAAAGGGTTTGAACTGGAAAAAATAAATAAACGGAAAGTGTTTCAAATCCTGTGTTCTTTACATGAACATCATGAGTATACATAAGCGTAATCAGCATAACATAACATTCCCAATTATTTGTTGTTAATCGAATATCTGTTAATCTAGCATTCTAGGCACAATCCAAAAGAAATTCCGACATGCTAGTAAAAGTCATTCTAGGTTCAGAAGCTTCTATTGTGGCCAATGTGTAATGGTGTACTCAATACATGTCTCCAAACCAATCAGTGACAATTAATATTGTTTAAAACATCTTATTCAATGCTGCTGTGAAAAACATTGAACAGCATTGGGCGTTTAGAGTAGGCGTTCCAATTCCTCCAATTGGTAGGCTCCAATTCCTCACACATCAAGTTCGAGAAAATGCTCCTCTCCTGACTGTGAAACACCTAGATAAACAATGGGATATGTATCTGTAACTAACGTTATCTCAATACCGGAGGTGCTGTGCATACTCTTACATTTTCAAGATACGTAATGGACTAAACTGTCGGTCCGAGGCAGCATGCATAATGAGGAAGCATGCATAAATAACTTGATTTAGAAAGACCTGAAGAAGGTGTACTGCTAAGTGGGAAGATGTAGCTGTAAATGAGAGGTTTAAAGAAAGTAAAGGGCTGTAATTTGTCTGCTTGCAAAATGTGGCATTCTGGGTGTTTTCATCGAATAGGCTGTTGTAAACACAGGAACTTCTGTGATTGTCTTTATGGAAAATAATTAATTATTCATCATCCAACTTCTGTGATTGTCTGTATGGAAACTAATGAATAATTCATTATTTTCCATACAGACAATCACAGACGTTCCTGTGTTTACAACAGCCTATTCGATGAAAATGCCTGGAATGCCACATTTTGCAAGCAGGCGAATTACAGCCCTTTACTTTCTTTAAACCTCTCAACTCGAGAGGTAAGCCGTTAACTATTTACAGCTACATCTTCCTACTTAGCAGTACACTTTCTTCAGCACTTTCTAAATCAAGTTATTTATGCATGCTTCCTCATGATACATTCTGCCTTGGACCGACAGTTTAGTCCATTACGTATCTTGAAAATTTAAGAGTATGCACAGCACCTCAGGTATTGCGATAACGTTAGTTACAGATACATATCCCATTGTTTATCTAGGTGTTTCACAGTCAGGAGAGGAGCATTTTCTCGAACTTGATGTGTGAGGAATTGGAACATACCTGATTACCATTTCCAGGGGAAGAAACAGCTTCATGTATTTTTCCATTGAAGGTACGCCTACTCTAAACGCCCAATGCTGTTGAATGTTTTTCACAGCAGCATTGAATAAGTTGTTTTAAACAATATTAATTGTCACTGATTGGTTTGGAGACATGTATTGAGTACACCATTACACATTGGCCACAGTAGAAGCTTCTGAACCTAGAATGACTTTTACTAGCATGTCGGAATTTCTTTTGGATTGTGCCTAGAATGCTATATCAACAGATATTCGATTAACAACAGCTAATTGGAAATGTTATGTTATGCTGATTACGCTTATGTATACTCATGATGTTCATGTAAAGAACACAGGATTGAAACACTTTCCGTTTATTTATTTTTTCCAGTTCAAACCCTTTGGCTCAAGAAGAAGGGGTGCTTATCCCAAAACGTGTCAGCCACTTTATTTGAATTGTATACATGGACTACCAATGTTTATCAATATACTTTGTTGACAGCTAATTTGGTTTCTGCATTTTAAGTTCAAACGGTGAATTAATTGTGATTCTAATTAAAACTCCTTCGGTTTTTACTAAATGAATGATCATTTTTTGTTAGTCATAAACTTATGCATTGACCAATAGCAATTTGTATAATTAACTATGATGAACCATCTGATGATGGATTTATAATAGGGTGCAGGGGACGGGAGGGCTCCTACCTTTGGATCCTCTTTTCTTTTCTTACATACGTGTTGTGATGATCCTGTGCCAGGGTCACGTTTCCTCCGCCGCACCTGAAAATAATATTGAATTACCATACATAATTTTGAAAATGTATTTCCACACAAAACACAAGGTAGTGCGCCTACGAACCCTTTCCTAATCACATTACAGTCACCTTAACATAATCAAATGCTTTATTATGCAGGATTTCCTATCTATCTAACATCAACATTTGCGCCATCATTTTTGGCATCTAATGATGTAGCGGTTGTTATTTACTAAATGACGTTTTGGGGGACATTTTGAATCGGCAGCGAATGCTGCATTGTAATTTTGCTGCAATACCAAAAGGAACTGCCTGCAGGACAGCCGTCCTGCCATATTCATGATCACTGGTTTTGGGATCTGAACCCATTGAAAAGGTAATAACCATTATCTGTACATGTTTATATCTTTTTGGGGATGCCATTCCCTCCAACCATAATCGGGTCTTTACAAATAAGCAATCTGAGCACCATGATTATATTTAATCACTCATTATTTTAATACTTTTTGTACATTATTTGTACCCGATTTACCATATTTTGGAATTAGTGTTGTATTAGTGGCACAACAGTTATCAACACTAACTTAATGATCCAGAACAGGAATCTATAATCAGCACTTTCTAATTAACCCATATTTCCTCATTGGGGGCTCAACATAACAGTGACCAGAAATGGCGTGCCTATTTTTGATGCCTTGTACTTCGAGATACAACGAGCCAGACATTTAGGTCTTAATAACGGTTAAGGTAAAGACCGCTAATCCTTTTAGATGTCCCATACTGCCAGGCACAGCCTATACGAGATTTGTAAACAGAAATGTACAATCCTCAGTATTTCTCTCATGGACCTACTTACACTTTCCAAACCACTATTCATAACTATCTCTATTTTTCTAGTCCTCATATGGTTCTGGATTCACCAAAAGGTTGTCGCAATGAAACCTTTGACACATACTTATTGGAAATCCACACATCAATTACTTCAATTAGACATATATATCATGGAGTAATCTAGGGTGAGCCGGAACAGAGTATATTACTTTTTTTGATGCATGTTAGGATAGCCTGAAGTATTTGAACTCAATATTAATGGAGAATTTCCTATCAGATATATAGAGATTACATCTCCAATTAATGCTGCCTCCATTTAGTTGATAGGGGGTTACTGGTGTGTGTGTTCATTCACGGTCTCATGTAAGATATTTTCACTAGATATGGATACCAAGGAGGATTTTTGCACTCAGAGCCCCTGGGGGGCTATTAGAGCACTTTTCTGGCACCTGGTGTTTCTTAGTATTAGGACAATGACTCTAATAGTCACAAACTATTTTCTTTCAAGTCACATTTTGTAATACTATCGAATACTGTACTGAATTAATGGGTTCTTACCCTTTCTCTGTTCTCTTTTTTATTTTTATTTTCTTCTTTAATTCTTATCTACAAATGATTTCATCTCTCCATCCCTGGCCCGACGAATGACATCATACGGTATGGTCTACTAATGTTATATTGAGAAAAAAAATGTGCGTCATGTTTAGACTATGTTATCATTTGTTATGATTGTTACTTGTCCAATGGGACCAATGATTTCGGGAATACACCTTTACATTATATGCTTGCTTTGTACTTGTACAGCCTTGACAACGACCAGGGGTCGAAACACATGTCGGCTGTTTTTCCTACCTTTGAAGAATAAACATAATTTACCACGAAGTTGAATCTCCGAGGATTTTGCTACAATTTGGATGAACTATGTACTAATTGAATAAGAGTTTTTGCTTTGAGTGCGAGATAGTCCCCCGAACCATTTCATTTGTGCATTTCTACTTACAAGCCTTGTGGGAAGCTGGAGGGAGTTGGTTCTTCTCGCAGCCGAGTGATCTTTCTAATATTTTGAGATTGCACGTTAATTTCTAGAGTGGTGACCAGCGCCCCTACAGAGATCGGTCCCACAACTTTGTCTTTCACAATTCTTGAAACCTTCCCGTTTCCGGGCTGTCATGTTATTTAGTTGATATGGGCCTGATCAGGGGTTGCGCGGTGTGTAAAAAAATGCAGCTGTAACGCTATTACTGCTGAATTACCACACCGCCCAATCCTGAGTTTGGGGGGGGGGGGACAGAGGATTCACCTCCAGTTCTGAGCTGGAGATGAATGGGCTGACTTTCCGCCCATGTTCAGCGCGATTACTGCAGCGCAATTACTGCTGTGGTAATTGCGCCGAAAATGCTGCTATGGACTAAAACAAAAAATGAGGACTTACCCTGCTAATAGCGCCAAACTAAGATACGGTAACGCTAATTGCATTGGGCGGTATCCCGCCGGATTTACTGTCAGGATACTGCCCACTCGTGAGGAGGCCCATAGTCCCCTATCTACACCCAGGTGTATGGCTCTGCTGTGTATGGCTTTCCCATTCCCACTTTATTTTGTCCACGTGGTACTCAAATGTTTTATACTAAGTTCCTCACACTTCTTCCATTGCCCACTTTGCTGCGCCGGACTACTGTTTTGCTCTTCACTTATATCCCCTCCCACACTTTTTTGCAATTATGAAACAGACATTTTTCCAAGTCCTGTAAAAGATCAGATGTCTGTATCCCTTCCCTCTGTTTTTAAGGCGTTACCAAGTGTCAGTTTGCAGTTGCCACATTATATAAAACCAATAAAGAACTGGGAGCACTTTATATACCAAGGAGTATTTAAGCACTGGGATCTAGCCATTTTTTTGGCGTCTTTTTTTTAATGTTTTACTGCGATGTGTGGCTGCATGGTCTTTATTCAAAAGCCACAAATGTTTGTTCATGTGACCAGCATCCGGTACGGACTAGAAGAGGCTCTCTCAGGCATCTATATCCACATCCCTGTGTGTACCCACATGAAAGTGGAATTTGGCGTACTAGTCCCCACCAGGTACCTGCCAATAACTTGAAATGCTGCATGGGTGATGATTGGAGTGCTGGGGTAGGCCCGAGCCCTGGGTTTGTTAATATATGTGGGGATCCTTGCCCTTAAACAGACCCCAGCTGGAGATGCTGTCCTGAAGGTGCTTGCTTTGGGTTTTAGCTGCTTCCTGCAAATGATGCCTCAAAATGTACACTCGCTACTAGCAACTGGCAAGTTATAATTGACGCTTGATGAGTACGAAATGGTGTATTGCCATTTTATTTTTTGAATGTATATCCTTAATTTGGGCTATTGGGTGGTGCCACGAATGAGCCTAAGCTATTGTATTGGAGTACAGATAGTGGGGAGATGATATGTAAGGAGGGACACACAGCTTTTGCTTATTTTTCCACCCATTGATTGCCCAGGGCCTTGCTAATCCCTATGGCTATTCCCACCCACTCCTTGCCCCTCCACACCCAAAACACATCCCCCTGGGATCTCTGTGAGCTCGCTTTAATCCAGTAGTAAAATCATGCTTTAGACTGCCAGTGTTTTTCTAAGCAGTCTACTGAAGTTAATGGCGGAAATGCAGCTGTAAATTGTTACTGGTGAAATATAAACGTCTTAACCAAGTGTGCCTTCAGCCACTTGATTTATATCTATCCCTTGCACTGAAGTCGTGTAAAAAGCAAACAATGACAAATCCAACAATGTTGTCTTGAGGTATTAGATAGGCTTTTGCTATGAGGTAATCGCACCATTTTCCAGCTGTTGCAATATTATGTCCAGGGAGTACCTTTATGTCAGTGCCTAGCAAATACCTATTCCATACCTACACAAAAGCCCAAACGGTTGGCTTTGCCAATGATTGTTTTATATTAAAGGTGCCCCATGGGCATGTGGACAATGCAAGCAGAAAGTGACATTTTACGCCTGACAAGTAGGAAAAGAGTACCCCTGCTACATATCTTCCCAAGGAGAAGCTTTGCTGCACGCTATCCGGAGGAATCCTGTCTCCAGCTCTTAATCCCTCTGATCCAGTGTTAAAGTGTCACTGCAGCCCTGTCGGCACACCGCAGAGCTCCATCCACCTCTGTTTACTAACAGAAGGGAGTGATTTTGCTGTCTTGCATGAACCAGAGTGGCATTGTTGCTGCTGCTCAGTGCCTGCTCTTTCGTGGGGCACCTTGACCTGGAACTTTGCAGCGGTTTTCTTCACGGAGCCTTCCTGCTTCATGTCCTATTGTCCTCTCCCCTCACAAGAGCATCACTGCCCGGTCAAAGGTCAATATTGTGGCATCTTGATGCTGTGGCCGCCTTGTCGTCCACAGGGTAATCTCTCGTGCGTCTGCGGACCTCACGCTTCTGTGCGCAGGGACCTAATGTGCAGTTCTTGTATCACGTGCGGGAACAACAGCCTGTAAAACCCTGATGTATTTTCTCACCACTGCAATTTAAATCCCGGGGCCATGAAATTCAATGTATGCATGACTCCACCTCCTCTTCCATATCCTTGCGCTTTTTAGGCCTCAGATGTCACTGTTAGCGGTCTTCATTACTCAGGGGTGTTCTGTGCATCTTCTCTGCCAATATACCGCACACACAAATCCACCTGCTTCTGATCCTCGCCAAGCTGGTGGTTGACATTTATGGAGCTCTACTGTAACTATGCTAATGCTTGCATGCATGCATTTTCACTATAACCCGGGAGCTAAACTATTGGCTTTGTCCTGTCCATTATTAGGAGTTTTGGGACCGTTTATTTTTAGTACTTAACTGCTATTTTATATGTATTTCTGTTAATAATAATCTATTTTAACACTTATACGCCCTTCAAAAGTGACTAAATGTATACTGACCAGTGTAATTGTTGGCTTCAGGTTTTAAATGTGTTTTGAGTCTTTTATAGGCCCTTTACTGTTTTTAAACAAACTCGGTCTATTTTAGTATTATATTTACTTGGTATCTATCTATACATGTCTATATGTTTCAATGCTTTACTTCTACTAAGACTATATTTTTCAGTTGTGTGCTTGTGGTTTGACAAAATGCACTTCATGGCCAGAGTCGGAAGTAACTTAATGGAAACCCCCGGCTAAAACTACAATTTTGTTTTCAAATAACTCTGTAGTGGAAACTTGAAAAATCTGTAATTTCCTTTGGTTCCGTTTTGTTTTGTCAGCACCATTGTGTTATCTTCATAGCGTGCTAGAAGTATAATTCCCCAACATTCAACTTTCTTCACTCTCTCAACAATTTTTTAGGCCTTCTCTGCCTGGGTGAAATGGCCATCCCTGAGCCGTTCTCCACATCCTCACCACATTCAGGTCCCTTTCCTATCAGTGTTTCCTCAGTTATCTTCCCTGGGGGTGCTGTTCCACCTCAGACATACTATACTTTCTCACTACCCTTCAGTATCAGTACCTTTAGGCATGTGAACCTTTTGTCACTTTTTGCAGGTGTTTCTCTAAGGACTATCCACATCCACTACCTCTTCGATTTCTTGAGACAATTTGGTAACAGCTTCTACTCCTTTTTCACAGCTGTCGACTGTATTGCTTCTCACTGTAACTTGCTTGCAAGCACCCGCTCACGTGCCTGCGTCTCAGGTAGCTTTGCCGAAGTCGTCCTTACTCAGTACTCATCTGCAAGGATGTTAGGCTGGGAGTTGAGCAGTCCCACGGGAAGGCTCTCCGCAGTGTCCCAGCTGCACAATGCTTTCGCTGTGTCTGAGCTACTCATTGCTCCCCCAATATCGCTGCCACGCTCTGCTCTCTTGACCATGTACTTCTGTGTCGCCTCCCAGCTCAGGGTCATATCATTATAGAAATTTTAAAAAATACTTGTCTCAGCTCTATCTTGATTAAGGAAAAGACTGCTTCTTTCCCACATACATACTTGTGGGACTGGAGACATATTTGGTAAAGGGTTCGAATGCCACTCTTTTGAGGTTGGGGAATGTGACATAATTGGTAGAATAGATTATGTGACATGAAATATATAGGGTGACAAAGATTTTATTTGAAGCAGTTGTGCACGATTATCAGGATTGGCATTGTTGGCTTCAAGGTTAAGATGTCATTTTCCAACTGGTCAAGATGTTTTGGTTAGGGCCTCAACGTCTGTCTCTTTGCCAAAATGTTTGGACTATCAACTCCAGTATACACTCCTGAACAGTGGTTAGTTCTTGGTTCCATCTATGAATGTAATGCGGGTCCCATCATGCAATGTGCGCGTTCGCTGGCTTTTTTGCTTCGTTTGGGAACTTGTACTCCAAATCCTAAAATGGTTTCACCCAAGATGAAAAGGTGAATATCATGCTTCTCGTACTTTACTTAATCTTTCAGCAGCAAAGCACATTTCTAACAATAAACCACATTTCACTAACATCGGGTCTGTCGAGTAGTTTTTTTTTCCAGAATTTGAAACATTGCAAAATGTCAAAAGTTGAAGCCCACTCCCATGGCATGACTCGCTTTGAGCTCATGTCCTGTCCCCAACTCCTTCCATTTCTTTGCTGCCCTTTCAGCAGATAAGTGGCCTTTGACTAAATCTCAATGTTTGCGACGTCCTTTTGGGATATTTGTGTATTTTATATTGTTTTAATTTGGTTTTGTTGCCTTGCTGAATGCACCCATCCACTTCCTCAGCTGTAAAAATGTGGAGCGTAGTATTCTCTTTGTTCCACTGCTGCTGCTGTACTCCTTGCAGCGCCGTGGGAATAGCCTGTATTCACTCAGCAGATCTTGAGCTAGTTTTCTAACATTTAGTAAACGGAAGAACTTTGTTTACTAATAGGAAGAAAAGTTATAATAAAATGTTATAGAATAATATAATCATACATTATCTATAGGCTAGGCCTCTCCTCTTCTGCTCAGGGCCCATCAACCTTTTGATAAGGCAGTAAGGGCAGATCAGCACCATAAAATTGATTATAGTTGCTCTAACTTGTTTTGTTGCTGTACTATTGGACTAGCCCGTGAGCTATGAGGCATTATATGTGCTTAAATAGTGCTTAAATTACTGCAATGACTGCATGTTCACTAGTCCACTGGTCAACTTGGAGCACCACAATTTTTACACTGACTTGTTGGTACACACAGAGTAAAATGCCTCTTCCAACTCACCTGGCATATGCCATCTATTTTGTATACACCTTATAGACCTCCTATATCAATTTAGAGAGACAGAAAAATACAAGTACTGGATAGACTGTGTCCCCACCAAACCATTGCCATTTGGAATGGCCCTATCGCACAATTTCTCCAATTTCCTTTAAGGATCAAAACGATGCATGTCATTCTCTATCAAATCCTTATCTGATTTAGGAGGGAAAACTTTACTTCATCAGACAGCACTCTTGGCTCATCATCCCTTCCCCTCGCCCCATTCTCCTCATGTTTTCTCAGAGCATTCATCTCTCACACATCCTACACTGTCAAAGCTTACGAGTCTAGAAGCGATGCAATGACCTCCTGGGAGTCATGAAGTAGTGTATTCTCCCTTTTGGGGAGGAGAGACCACCCTATGGAGTGTATACGGGAGGGGGACTATCCTTCCAAACAGAAGCAACTTATCTGATGCGCTTCTTGTGGGGTATGCTGGGTACAGAGGGCAGGAGATGCTGCAGGGATAAACAACAACAACAGAGGATCAGTTCTATGCAATTTAGATGTGGCCCGCCCCCTAGTAGGTATTAGCATATATCATGTTCTCTGCTGTCCCTTTGCAAGAACCACCTTGGATACCCCTTTCAAACAACTCTGTTACTGCACAGAGTGAAAGCCTCATGAGACAAGACTTCAAGAATTCATTGGCGATGGACATGAACTTGAAAATGTATAAAGGTCTGAACACGGATCAAACATAGATGGCACAGTAAGTCAATAATTTGAAATACCTTGTAGCATGTGAACGTAACGTAACTGTCATAATGTGAGTGTGCATGTGCACTGGAAGGCCGACTCGCCTTGCGTAGTCGGCATTCCAGTTGCGTATTACAAAAGGAAGGTTGAGCTGAGCGGTGTGGCAGTGGCCACGGGGTCTGCTTAATAAAACAAGAGTTGACTTTACATACCCGGTATGTCTTCCCTTATGTCACTGCTGACGAGGATATCATGAAGAGGAGCAGACCCCGTGTAGTGATCCATGCATGCAGGATCAAGAGCACCGGTGTATCGAGGGGCGGCATTCAGGTCCAGGTTTCCTTCCCGCGGATTGCACCCAGGGCGGCTGAGGTGAGGGAACCAAGAGCCCTCTGGGCGCAGGGTGCATCGCTGCATTTTGGGCAAGAGGGTTTCTCACCAAAAGTAAGTTTGGGTACGCGAGACAGTGCAGGCGGCGGACGTTGGAAGCTAGAGTAAGCACCTAGCTACGTCCGTATGCCCACACCATTACGTTGGTTGCTTAGAACTGGTAAACAATGGTGATTCCACGCTAGGGCGAAGGAAGAGGAACGTTCCCGCACCTGGATCAAGGGTGAGGGAAGCAGCACAGCGCAGCAAACGAAATTATACCGTAGAGGACTGGGAGCCACTATCTCAGGTATATTTTTGGCATGCTCTAGGAAAAGGTACATTTGTCTGCAAGCAAAATTACACCGTAGAGGAGTGAGAGCCACTATCTCAGGTATATTTTTGGCATGCTCTAGGAAAAGGTACATTTATAGTCTGCGAACTGTTTAACCATTGGGAAATCTACAGACTACCCAGTCGGTGCTGCAAGTGGACAGAAGCTTTTGCATCAGACAGCAGTGGTGGGCTCGGGAAGCTGTGCCCAAACTCAAAGCTGTGCTACCCACATGTGGCACGTGTAGAGTGATCTGCTGAGATTTGAGACAAAAGAAGCCAATTTGCAGTCATGCAACACAGCAATGCCAGGCCCCCACCGGCTTTCCTAGTAGCTCCTGGTGAACCACCCGTTTCATGGGATTTGTGGGTGGATGCTTTCAGGGTGTACCTGAGAGCTGCAGGAGGAATAAAGTACAGTGATGATGACAAGGAGGCGGTGCTCCTGAACTGCATTGGGACTGAAGGACTCCGGATCTTCAGACACCTGCCAGGGGAGGAGGTGTATGTACCTGGTGGTGGAGAGGGAGAGGGAGAGAGGGTGGTGAGCGCCTACGAGACTCTCAAGAAGTTGGAGGGGCAGTTTGGTAAAAGGATCAATGTGGTGCTTGAACAATATCACTTTTTCTCCAGAGCGCAAGGAGTTGGGGAAAAGTATATATTTCACGGCACTGCGGACACTGTTGGCCACTTGCAGATTCACTAGCTTGCAGGATGAGTACATTAGGGATCAAATTATGAGAACCAGCAATCCCAAGGTCAGGGAGAGGCTATGGATAGAAAGAGATCCTCCGCTGGACAGGGTGATAGAGATTGCCAGGGCGATAGAGGAATCACGTGCTAGTGTCCAGATTATCACTGAGAAAGCAGACAAGCATTGTCAAGGAGAATCAGTTCAAGCCATTTTGCCGTCGTATAGGAGGGGTGCCAGCAATTTCAGAAAGAAAGTGGAAAAGCCTGAGGGGCAATATGCTAAGGCGAGCAAAGGGAACCATAGTGGTGGACTGAAGGAGGCGTGCAAGAGATGCGGTTGGTCCAGCCATCCCACGGGGGCCAAGGAATGTCCGGGTGAAGCAGCTGAGTGCAGACAGTGCAAAAGCAGAGGACACTATGCCAGGATGTGCAGAGCAAGCTTGGATGAGGGCAGTGCACAGGGAAGACAGACAATCGGGATGATTGAATCAGAAGGGAGTCAAGGATGTCAAGAGGTGGTGGATAACACCAGAATGAGTCAAGGGGTGCTTTTGCATGTTGAAGGGGTGACCAAAAAGGGGCCATGGGACGTATTAACAGTGAATGGTGTGTCCCTTGAAATGTTGGTGGATTCGGGTTGTCCATACACCATGATTTCTCCTGCGTTGTACATTGAGAAGTTTGGAAGGAGGGTGGTGGAGCTCAATCCCCCGGTTATCAACCTGAGTGCGTATGGTCAGATGCCCATCAAGGTGATGGGATTTGAGTGGACGCAGATTGAATTTAAGGGACGTAGCACACAGGGTAAGCTCTATGTAGCGCACAAGGGTGCCAGCGTGCCGGGATGGGATGAGCAGGCTGTGCTGGACATTGAGATATGGCCTGGGAAAAAGGTACCGGTTTTGAGTATGGAGGACAGGCCAGAGGAGGTGATGTCTGCGCAGTATCTGTGCAATAGATATCCTCAAGTGTTTGCCGAACGACTGGGGACGTTACGAGGGTTCTCGCACCGGATTGTGCTCAAGAGAGAGGCAGTGCCCAAAGTGCATAAAGTTAGAGGCGTTCTGGTGTTAGCCAGGGAAGGGTTAAAGTCTGAGTTGGCGAAATTGAAAACTGCAGGCATCATAGAGGAAACAGAGCTTGCAGTGGCTATCTCCCGTAGTATTGGCCCGGAAACAGGATGGGGGATTGAGGGTGTGCATTGACCTGAGAGAACTTAATGCTAGTATTTGGGTAGATTGCCATCCTCTTCTCAACAACAACAGGTTGCTTTTGACGATGGGGCATGCCGAGTGGTTCTCTACTTTCGATTTGTCATCAGCATATCACCAAATTGATTTGCATGTGGAGCCTCGGCCGTTAACTTCTTTTGTAACACCCTTTGCCGCTTATAGGTTTTGCCGATGCCTTTTGGTTTTGCTTATGCGTCGGCCGTTTTTCAACGCCTCATGCAAGAATTGTTTGGGGACGTTCATGGTGTTAGCTACTTTCAGGATGATATTTTGGTTTGAGGTAAGAGTAAGAAAGAACACAATAATAGGGTGCACCAGGTGATGTGTATCCTGCAGCAGAGTGGTTTGACTGTAAAACTGTCAAAATGCCAGGTTGGGGTGCCAAGTGTGTCATATTTGGGGCATACATTGAGCGCTGATGGTATAAGGCCTAGGGAGGAACTTGTGAGGGTTATGAGGGAGGCGCCATCCCCCATCAACAAAGAACAACTCAGGTCATTTTTGGGTATGACCGAGTACTATGTTAAATTCAAACCGTTGTATGTGGAAAAAAACAGTGTGCACGTGGGCATTGTTGAAAAAGAATGTTAGATTTGATTAGTCCCGGGAATACCAGAGTGAATTTGATTTGTTGAAGAAGGAGGTGGATGGGGCTCAATCTTTAAGGTCTTTTGACCCGAAGAATAGGACTGTACTTACAGTTGATGCCAGTGAGGTGGGCATGGGGGCAGTGTTGGAGCAGTAGCAAGATGGTGTATGTAAACCCATCGCTTTTACATCGAGGGAGGCAGAGATGAGGTACTCGGTTATTGAGAGAGAGAGGCATTCGCTGCAGCGTGGGCGTCCAAGCATTTTAGGATGTTTTTGTGGGGGATCCCCTATGTGATAAGGACCGATCATAAACCCTTGGTGTATTTCCTCATGACCAAAGGGACGGCGTCTTGTGTCTCAGAGAATAGCAAGATGGATGGTGGACTTGCAAGAGTTTAATTTTAGTGTAGAGTATCTCCCCGGGAAGAAGAATTTGGTGGCAGATTGTTTGTAGCGGTTACCCATGGTAGTACCTGGTGAAGGGGAGGAGAGTGATGTAGGTGCGCAAGTAGCATGCGTACTCCCTGTGGTGGA
This sequence comes from Ambystoma mexicanum, assembly GCF_040938575.1. Lineage (NCBI taxonomy): Eukaryota > Metazoa > Chordata > Amphibia > Caudata > Ambystomatidae > Ambystoma > Ambystoma mexicanum. The sequence continues at coordinate 266,025,060 of NC_090934.1, forward strand.
CAAGGGTGAGTGGGAGGTGGAATCAGCGAAGGATGTTTAACTCAGTTGGATTAGGGAAGGTCTGGAGAGAGGATAGGATAAAGTCAAAGACAGGGCGGAAGGCAAGGGATACATGCATGTTATGTGTGAGTTGGTGGAGGGACCATGGGGTGTCACCAGGGGGGAAGTGATTGGTGCCCCCCGTGAGTATGAGAACTAGGTTAGTAGAGTTGGCTCATGAAGGGCATCTAGGCAGGTCATTGACAAAGAGGAGGTTGCGGAAATATTACTGGTGGCAGGCCATGGATGAGGATGTGGAGGCAGTAGTGAAAGAGTGTGTGACTTGTACCCTTAGTAAGAGTAGAGTGTTGCGCCTGCTGCCTGAGTATCCTGTAGATGTGCCCAAAAAGGTGTGGTCAAGGGTTGCTTTGGATATCATGGGGCCTATGGAGTGTTTGCAGGGTGGTTTGAGATTTCTGGTGGTGTTAGTGGACTATACGTCACGATGGGTGGAGGCTGCCACTTTCGAAAGTGTTACCACTGATAGAGTGATTTGTTTTCTCAAGAAGATTTTCCACAGAGAAGGGGTGCGTGCGAGTGTGGTGACTGACAACGGTGTACAGTTTTTTTCCCAGCAGATGCAGGCATTTGTAAGGTATTATGGCATCAGACACCATCGGACCGCTTTGTACAATCCCCGGGCGAATGGATTGGTGGAGAGGGTAAACAGCTTTGTTAAGGGGGCTATTCAGTTGTGGGTAGCCAATGGGTTGTCATGGCAGGATGTGTTGTCTGAAGATTTGTCGGCTTACAGGAGGACGCCCTTCAATGATGACAGGTAGAACTCCTTTTGAACTGATGAGGGGCAGGAAAGCTGGATCGAAGTGGAGGATGGTTGCTCTAGGTGTAGTGACAGAGGTGAATATGGCTGAGGCGTTACAGAGAGTACGGTCTCATCAAGACCGTTTGAGGCTTCAGCAGTGCAGGAAAAGGCCAGTGGGGGTTGTGGTTGGCGATCGAGTGCGTTTAAAGAATCCAAGGTTTGTTCCCAAGGGGAGCAGTGTGTTTATGTCTCCTCGCATGGTGGCGGGTGTGGGAACAGGTTATGTGGTCCTTGATGAAGCAAGAGGAGAGTTGTTGTGCTGGGTAAGAGTGCTCTATCATTACTACCCCAGCAGGAGTGCGAGTGTGAAGGTGTTTTGTGCGACTTCCCTGTACAACAGCGGGGACACGTTACGAGAGATCGTAGTAACGGGGCATTGATGGGTGATGGTCAGGAGGCTGGGGGGGGACTGTTGTCTCAAGTGAAGATGTGACGCATTCTGCAGATGAGAGAAGTGGGCACCATGCAGGGGTGAGTAGGCCTCCTATCAGGATGAGGGATTATGTGTGGTAGTGAGTGTGGCATGAGCAATGTTTTCATGGAGACACTTGTGTACATTTATTTACGAAGTTTTAGGTTCTGTTTCTACATTTGTTCCTCCATATGGAGCCATTTCTGCACTTACATTTGTTTACAATGTTTTATGTTCTGTTTCTACATGTATTCCTCTATTTGCAACCCTTGCTGTTTCATTTATCAGATGTTTGCCATTTCTATACCCATGTTATTCTTTCTTTTGCTATGTAACACTAAGGGGGGAAGATGTGTCATAATGCGAGTGTGCATGTGCCCTGGAATGCCGGCTCGTCTTGCATAGTCAGCATTCCATTCGCGTATTACAAAAGGACGGTTGAGCGGAGCGGTGTGGCAGTGGCCACATGGTCTGCTTAATAAAGTAAGAGTTGACTTTACCTACCCGGTGGCTTCCCTTATGTCAGTAAACTTCATCCATTTGAAAGTCGCAAAGTGTTTTTCATTTTGAACAATGCAAGAGGGAGGTTATTGGCCCTTGCTGATGTCAAAATACCTCGCTGGCCATCTTGAATGGGGCATTGAATCGGGTCTGGGGTCATCTTGGAATGGGAGCAGGAATAACAAACTAGGAGCAAAGGAAGCAACAATCGCCCTACTGCCGCCAAGTAAAGGAGTGTCTGAACACGGTTGCCACAGGAGACCAGGAATTAGAGGGGCATGGCGCTCATGGACGGAATTCCTAACATATTTTGGTTCTGTCTCTTCATTCAGCTGGCTGGGAACAAAACCGTGTTCTGCTCTGCCACAGGGGTGGTCAGACATGGTGATAGCCCCCACAGCAATGGGCCCCTTTACCACCTCTCAAGCCCATAACACAACCAATCCCCATATCTGATCCATCACTTAAACTAATCTGGTCGAGTGTATGCCATCACAACAAATTTGAACTACCCATAACCTATGGACCCAAAGAAATCTCTATTTTCCACTCCCGCAGGGTCATTAACAAAGCGGGAGAACTACCTCCCAGAGGCTGCTACAGATTCGAAGAAGCTTACAGTGACCTCTACAGTGAAAGCTTCATTGCCCATCCTCAGAATCTCAGCCCTAGGAAGGTAAAGTGGGATGTAGCCCAATACTGATGTGAAAATCCTAACCTTCATATCAAAAATGTCAAAATGACCATAAGAAAGGCATTGATTGATATGGAAGTTCAATCAAGTCAAATTTACGGGCCCATTGGCAAAGCTAATGGATTTTTCAGAGCAAGCAATGAATACCAGCAAGCCCATTGACTCTGCCATCCTGGAAGAATGGGCTCAAAGGCGGTCTACTTTTTGGGCAATGTTAACTGTACCAGATCAACTGGACATGCAGGGGTGTGCTGGTAAAGAAAGATGTGAAAGCTCGCCAACTTCAGAAGCTTGACCCAAAGCAAATGTTATTCAAGGACCCTTTCACTAAAGGGCTAAGCAGATTCGAGAGCCCTGGACAAAGCTCCAGACTCTTGTGACTATTCCAAGGAGATTCTCACCTCCCCCCCAAGGGGGAGCCACCCCTTTGGGAATAGGGATGTGAGCCTGCTATGTTTAACACCCCCTACGGTACAGGTTGTACAGAATCCCTCTAGATGAGACTCCCGCTTAGAGGATAGAGAATCTAACAGGGGTATAAGCATCTATCTCCCAGACACTAACATCTTTGTAGGGTACGCAGGGGTTGGACTTTACAATGATCATGTACACCATTTACTAATGGCTGACTTGGCTTCTGACAGTAGATATGCACAATCTCCTACAAAGAGAGATGAGTGAACCAGCCCACTGGAGGAGCGTCCCAGGAACAACCAATCACGCAAAGGGCTGAGCAGACCCAGCAGAGCTTAATCACGCCAAAGGAAGTGTGGCCGGAGGCAGAGAGAGAACACAAGTGTCGGCGGGCAAAGTTGTAATATGCACCAGAAGGGAGCAGCTAGGTGCAACTAAAAGCTGTGCGGAGCAGCCCTGAGAAGCTGTAAGAACTAGGGAGAAGACCCTCAGAAGGCCAGCGTGGAGTGTGAGAAACGGGAGGGTATTCTCCCAGGTAGACCTCAAGAATTTCTTATTCAGGTGGCCTGGGACGGGTTGGCGCTCTCAGATCCCAACCCTGGGGGTGGACGAGCGAGGGTGGATCACCTGGATGGGGAGGCCCATTGTTTTGCTTGGGGGAATATCCAAGGTGAGGCGTAGAGTTATGCCATAGAAAGGGACGAAGAAGACCAGCTTCTTGAAGCATTTATAAGCTGCATCTACGCAACCTTCCTTCCACCTAAATAATCTCCCTTATTCAAATCCAACGACCCCTCAATATCTGGTAAATTCCCTAGAAACCCAAACCCTGGTACATTCGAACACCACAACTCCAAGAATCCCTGTTTTCGGCACAAATGCTCCCAATCATTCTTCTCCACATCACTTTGATTATTCTTTTCCAAAAATCAAGTCTACTTTGAATAAACACTATCGATCCCACAAGGGATAATAATTAATAATCCCAGTCCTTCCAGTCTGTCTCACAAACCTCATCAATCTCACCCTTCGGAGTTTATCAAAACCCCTGGTAATAGGGGTGTAATTCCATATAGCACCTTTTCCCCATCCTACCACGTACGACAAATCAGATACACTAGCCCCTCCCCTTTCCAACAGGAACACCGTCTTACTCCACAAAAGACAACGGAATAATAAAATTGTTTACTTGACATGTCCCAACCCAAGGGTCAGGCAAAGTCAGGCAAATTCACAAATGTTTTGCACCCTGAAACACTTGTGTATAGGTGTATTACAGATCAATTGACCAGAACCTCACACACCTGACGGCCGTTTCTTTTCCGCACAGGGATAAAAGTTGGAGCACAAGAGCACAATACGGGCAGGGCAGACTACACAACAAGAGTTCTTACTCAGCAGAGAGGTTCAAGAGGAGGAGACAAATGGAGCTAATCAAGAGGGTGCCAAGGAGAGAAGTGACCTTGCCCTTTCCGACCAAGGACCGTGAAACCTCAGCAGAAGGAATCATTAAGACCGCAAATAGCCAGCATCGGTTGCAGCAGTTGTCAACGGTACACAGGGTTCTCCTCAGCTGACAAACAAGACTGGGAGAGACGCTTGGCCCCTTGCTACCGGCCTTGACTCCAGAGACAAGAAAAGCCAAGCGGTTAATCACAGCCGGTGAGTCGAGGGGAGAGCAGATAAGAAACCGAACTGTGTTGAAAGAAAGTAGCAAGTGGCTGATTAAAGAAAGTACGAATAACTGTTGATTCACAAGGGGACAGCCAGCATAGATGAGTAAAGCACCACGTGGGTGCTCACTCAGGAAACTCTGCCCGATTACCCTGTTGAACTACCGTAAACAGAAGGCCTTGGGAGAAAGGCGAGAAGGGGTTCAAAGTGGTCATACAGGGGTCTAGTAAGATCCTCTGTACAGTCGAAAGCCTTTGACCAACAGATTGTGAAGCTAAGGGAAGCGAATCCCACATTGTAAAGTTGGCAAGAGTGAACCCGACCGAGGGCTGTCCACAGTGAACTGTTCAAAAAGACATTAAGATTTGTGATTCAAATCGATGTCACAAAGAAGATTGAAAGAGTGAAAGCCACAGTGAACTCAGCGGAGAGAGGCTACAAATCGAGAGGAGTATGAGCCCGGAACAGGGGGACCAAGGGGTGAAGACCCAAACAGAGACATTCAGAGAAGAACTTTGGTTTATTATTGTGGACCCTTTGTTTAATATTTTTGGAGCTCATCAGACCAGCGGAAACAATAGAAGTTTGAATACTGAAGGTCCTGATACAGCTAAAGACTTCTTGGGATCTAAGCCCGGAAAAGGGGGATGCGGGGGTGAAAAGCCATCACCCAACATGCAAGCAGAAAGGAACTTTTGGTTATTATTTTGTTGAAGACATCAGATCCTCAGATGCAAGAGACATTTTATAGAAGAAAGAATTAACCGCCGAAGGCCCTGATAAGCTAAGTGTGGTACCGTTGGGTCATGCTGGGAAAGCTCAAGCGTGTGCTGTGCTCCAGAGTCCTTCCTTGTCCCGTGCACAAAACGTGGGGAAGGGAGACCCGGCTACCTCATCCCGACTTATTATTTGTGAACACTTCTTTCTTTCTTTCCTGTGAATCATATCCCACACACTCTTTGTTTGTATTTACTGTAAGGATTGCCAATACGTTTTTCTTAGGGTAGGCCCTTTTATTTGACAAGACGCCACTAGGACTGCCTTATTATTATTTGATGGTCGTAGCTTGCTCCCATTTTAGATTTAGGCTTAGGTTAGGAGTTTTTCAACCTGCATATACTGTCTAATAAACACCTTTGAACTGTGATCACTTGTCTCTGTCTTTACTGTTGCCACCATGAGTTCCTTACACGGGTCCAGCTGAAAAGTCACATAAGCAACTCTGAGGTGAGTAGAGAGCTAATCAGGCTCAACGGCCCTCCTGGGGCGCACCGCTCGAGGGAGTCAGGTAAGCGGTTGCTCAATTGGAGAGGGAGGACAGCGAAAGAGAGAAAAGAGAAGCATACACCGTAGCAGGGGAATGAGAAGGGTGAGAGCCCAGGAACACAGAGACCAAGTATGCTTCGGATTGGGGAGTCAGAGGAAGAAAAGCTCTAGAGTGGGGAGAGAGAATAAGCAGAGCCTCAGAGTGGGGCATGAGAAGAAGAGCCCCACAGTAGGGAGAGTCTGAGAACACCCCAGCGTGGGGAGTCAGAAGACGAAGGGTCCCAGAGTGAGGGGAGACTGAGAAAACCACACACTGGGTGGTGGGGACTGAGAGAACCTCAGATTGGGGAGGATGAAAGATTGAAAGAATTCCAGAGGGAAGAAAGACTGAAAGAATCCCAGAGGGAGACGAGACAGAGAGAGACCTGGACTGGGACCCCTGGATAACCTTCCAGCACACCAAGAACTATCTTTCTTGAATTTGAATTTTGAATAGTAGGCAAAAGCCTCAACTAAAAAGGGTCAGAGTTGCTGCCAGAAGCCAGCAGCCAGCCCTTCCAGAGTTCCACAAAGTCTTTCTTTGGTTTGTTTGTTGTCATCTTTCGGAAGAATGTAAAGTGGTTAGGTCAGAGTAGGATTTCCAGACTGGGGACTTTTTTTACTTTTAGACTTCCTGACGAGCACCCTTTTGACTTCCGTTTGTTATAGAACAGGACTTGTGCTTGTAGATTTAGGGCAATATTGTTTGGCGTTGACAAAAATAAAACCCTTGAAACAATGTCTGGTCGTCCGAGTCCTAATTCGGACCTATCACACTCCTCTCTAAGAGTCTTCACATCTTTTGTTTTTGGTAGGGACAGCCAAAGCAGGAGTCACTCAGCTGCCTGCATACACTACAACAGCTATATAACAGAAAATGTTTCTGCCAAATGTCAATCATTTATCTAGAGCCTTCACATTCTACCTACAAACATATGGACATTACATAAGGCATCGATAACATTTTACCAACATAAACACTGTGCATTAAATGCCAGAATAAAGTGCTAGTGTATATATCCTATCAACTGAAGTGTTAGGATCAGAAACAACATAATTATACATGAATTTACATATTCCCCATATATAGACAAAACCAAACAGAAATAATCATAATTTAGGCCAAAGCTGTTATAATATTTTTACTTATTCCTGCGATAACAAGTCCCCTATCTCTAGGTGAACATCAACTACATTTCAAGTCCACTACAACTAGATGAACTTTGATCGAGTCATAATTTGGTCAACGTTCAGCGTAATACAGTTTCAGACGCCTTCTTCAGAACAGCTCTAATTATTTAGCTTCGAGGACATATATCCTTGCCGGTCCTCCTTCAGTCATTCATAGGGGAAGGCATTGTCTGCCATCAAAAGATTGATATACATTTTTACTTAGTGCTAACTGTTTTATTTGTTCTTGAAAAAGGTACTTTGTATAGGCTATTTAAATGCCTCAATTATATTTCACTCACCAAAATGCATTGAAGAAACAAGAGTATCCATCTTATGTATCGGACTAGATTAGTAAATTGACTTATTTTGGGATAGATCATTGAGAATTTCTGTTGGAAAAAACACCCAATTATAATTATTAGTACTTATCTGCTTCTTTTTTTCTTATTAGGAGTTTACTACACTCATTTGTAAGATTAAACCTTTTCAGGGGTATCAAAAAGGTATTTTTCCTTTGATTTAGTCATCTTTTTTTAGCCAATCCATCTTCTCAATATCATTTGGTCATGTTCTTAAAATCGGTTTTCGGTGATCAAATTGTTCCCTACTGGAGAGATAACAAGGGAATTCTTCAGGTTTTGATTCAGCGACTACTTTTATCGAAAGATATGGGGTTCGAATCGTCATTTTAATGTATTTACCTTTTCAAATTCCATACTGGAATCAGGATGCTACCGGATAAATCTACGATTGATCGCTGTACTCCCTCGCAAAGGACGCATATCAAACACCAACTTCTTGTTAAGGGGATTTTGTACTCGCGTATGCATTGGTTTTAGGGACGTATCACATGATTTGACCTTTTTACGTCTCGCTATCCTTGATAAAACTAAACGCTGAGCGAACCCTATTATGTACTATTCATCTTTACATGTACTTCTTTCATATTTGGGTATAATATTTGTGTACTGTCATAAAAGTATTAGTCAAATACATAATTCATATTTAAAAAGACAACATACTTGAAGGTGCAGTTTTCTTTAATCACCCTTAGTAGCCCTATCATAAATTCTTTAGGCGTACCTTCTTAAAGGCCGATCATATATCCCATGCAATAATGCAGAACTAATACGACACCTGTTGTCAAATCTTTATATTATAGAAAATTGCTGATTAAGGCCCATAAAATGTGCATTGTATACGTTATTGCCCACTACAGTGTCAATAATCATCCTGTGAGTGATGGATTATTGTCCATGAAATGCTGAACCATAGGTGCACCAATTGTTTTAGGTCTGATCCTTGATTGATTTTCAGTAATCCTCACACAGGCCTCTTTTGTTGTCTGGCCAACATATAGAAGGCCACGTGGACATTTTTCACAGTAGACTATCTTACCTGTTCTACAATTCCGTGTAGCTGTGCTTGTTTCGGGCAACAGCTGCGACTGACCACCAGATAAGCGTGCAACAGTCTGCAACAACGTGGCAAGGAACATCCTCATCTTGCCTTAAGGAGGCTTCCCTTCTGTGAGAAATCACTGTCTTGTAGTACCACACTTTGTCTGAAGCGTGCCTGCCCCAGAAACGGCCGGTGTTTACCCTGGATCGAAAACTAGGCTGTTGCAATGTTGCTAGGCAACGGCAGCCGTTTCTACCCACAATCACTGCCGTCAGGCGGAAGCCGGCCCGTCCTTGCAAAGGCCCGAATTGAAAAGGCCCTGTTCAACACCTGTTAAGCGCATGGAAGCGCGGCGTGGCCAACGCCCTTTGCTTCTCAGAGGCAACTTTCTATCACTCTTGCATCACTGACCGTTTCATTATATCTACCGCAAGACTCAACGCGCGCCGCAGGACCTGTGAAGTCTGGCCTCTATCACAATACTGTCCACATCACTAATCTCCTGGCTAACGCAAGCCACCTTACCATACGTCTAGACATGGAACTTTCGTTCACCCTCCCATTGTGCCCTCTGCCTCATGCAATTCCTCAGGCCTGCTGAGAGACTTCATTGTAAGTACGTAGCTGTGTGTATAGATACCTGTGCCATAGATTCTGCATTGTTCACTGTCCTAACGCTGTAGCATATAATAGATTTGTTTGCTTACAACATTTTACTGCTAAGATGTGTCTGCCTGTTTAGAATACCCTCAAATAGGCGATTTCTGCTGTTCTATCTAGCTCTTCATTGAAGGGGTATCATGATATTAGACTACGTTTTTATTGGGCCTATGCTGTATTGAATTAGGTTACAGTAACACCTTGAATGAGCATATGGGACCAGCCCTCTATTCACTGCTCACTGCTCCATTGACTTAGCCTCTCGACCCTATGCAATATGCCTTTTTTGGTGCCAGTCCTCAGTTGGCATGTGTCTCACTCTGCATTGAACAAGGCCAGTGCACCTCTCTGAATGCACCCGCCATTCTCAGCCCACCCATTATTACGCCCTATGCCTTATGGGACTAGCATGTTACTACATACTCGCTTATTATAGCCTATCTGTGTAACTGTTAATAGCCTATGCTGAAACCGACTGCAGCTCACTCAATTGATACTAACATAAACCTGAAAGTGATGTTAACCCATTTTTGTGCAGTGACTATTGATACTAGTTTACCTGGTTTTGATCTTAGCCCACTCTTGCAACCGATTCTAGCTACCTGAAATTGATTCAGACCACTTCCATGCAAGTGACACTTGCCCACACCTGAAAGTACACTAGTCCACCCAGTGACAACTTCATCTGTATTGAGTGGCTAGCTAAATAGTCTTCCTCCTGAACTTAACTTGCCCTGTCAAGTCTATGATCATGAGCAAAATCCTGAGAACCCAGATAACTCAACTTATTGTGTTAGCCTGGCCTACCATTTTGCCTAATGTTGACTATGCCCATTGCTAAACTGTGATTGTGCCTCCTGCCTATCTGCTTTAGCCTGGCCTTCCATTTTGCCTAAGGCTGATTGTACCCTCTGCTAAACTGTGACTGTGCCTCCGGCCCACCTGCCTTAGCCTGGCCTACCATTTTGCCAAATGTTGACTATGCCCATTGCTAAACTGTGATTGTGCTTCCTGCCCATCTGCCTTAGCTTGGCCTTCCATTTTGCCTAAGGCTGATTGTACCCTCTGCTAAACTGTGACTGTGCCTCCGGCCCACCTGCCTTAGCCTGGCCTACCATTTTGCCTAATGTTGACTATGCCCATTGCTAAACTGTGATTGTGCCTCCGGCCCACCTGCCTTAGCCTGGCCTACCATTTTGCCTAATGTTGACTATGCCCATTGCTAAACTGTGATTGTGCCTCCGGCCCACCTGCCTTAGCCTGGCCTACCATTTTGCCTAATGTTGACTATGCCCATTGCTAAACGATGACTGTGCCTCCGCCCCACCTGCCTTAGCCTGGCCTACCATTTTGCCTAATGTTGACTGTGCCCATTGCTAAAAACTGTGATAGCGCCTCCTGCCTAATTGCCCTAGCTTAGCTCGGCCAACCATTCTGATTGCGCCCACTGCCAAACCGTGTCTGCGTTTGTGCCCACTTACCTTAGCATTCCTAAAAAATGTACTTTCCCAGGAGGCCACTGACTCGCCTTATTCTTGCACTAGCCACTACTTTGATAGCAAATATATTGGTAAACTACCCTTACCATAGCCTCCCTAACATTACACTAGCATTACCTTCATCTGGTACAAGTAAAGAAAAGTTTACTAAACCAACTGTGCAAGAACTATTGATAACCCAACCATGTACTACTTTTGATAGAAATAGAAGACTCTGTGCAAGACTCACCAAACTGTATGAACCTCTAGCTAGAACGTTAGTAACCGGTAACAACAGATCCACACCTGCCCCTGACACCCATACTCATAAATCTAAAGACAACCCTTTACAAACTACACAGAACTTGTCATCCGTAGTCCCACCCTGCCATACTCTCAAAGGAGCACTAATAAATGCGAGATCTTTGGTCGCCCATGCCATTGAGATAGTGGAGATCATACAGTTAGAACAACTAGACTTATTAGCACAGTCACTGAATCTTGGCTGCATGCCGCTGCAGGTCCAGCGCTTTTATTAGCTATCCCAAAAGGATATACTAAGATCAGACAGAGTTGATACACAAGGAGGAGGTATCGCACTCATTGTAAAAGACAACTTACCTATTAGACTCACACCCCATCTGAACACTAAATCTTGTGAGAACCCATCGGCCAAACCCAATCTAAATAGCACCCAAACTCTCACAATTCATCTGATATACAGACCACCAAACCCTATTGGAACATTTGAAGATGATTTATCCAATATCATATCCAATAATCTAACAAATTCTTCTCAAGTCATACTACTAGGAGACCTTAACATAGGATATAACGACCCCAAAGATGCACATGCATCTAATGTGGCAAATATCCTTTCAGAACAAGGTTTCACCCAAAAAGTACTTGACCCTTCACACTCAAAACGAAGAACCTTGGACTGGATAGCAGATCATAACTGTAACGTTACTATTTCCTCCATCTCTCCAGTGATATGGTCGGACCACCACCTTATAACTTTCACCCTCGACACTGGTAAACCTATCGCCCTGCCTGTTTTACTAGCTCCTCCCATTCCCATTCGCAATAAAAAAAACATCACATGCGACAAACTGCTCCCTCTCATTATACCTACTCTCAATGCTATCCCAGAAAATGTAGGACCAGATGCTTTGGTCAAAGAATATAACCACATTATGACCACATCCCTAGATTCAATAGCGCCACTTAAACTCAGACTAAGTAAACCCAAGGCTCACCTCAACTCTTGGTATTCACCCTACCTAAAAACCCTACGTACCAAAAAAAGATCATGCCAGACATTGTGGAAATCACATCCATCTGAAGAAAATAAAGATTCATTTGAGTGCCATTTCTGCCCTTTACAAAAAAGAAATACTCTTAGCCAAACGTGAAACTTACAATACAAGAATAGCCCAAGCCAACTCTAGTACGAAGGAACTTTTCGTTATCCTCAAAGAACTAGAAGCACCCATCCCTGTACCTGACAACTGTATTAAGGATAAGCTCTGGTGTTCGAATATTCAACAAGCACTGGCCAATAAAGTTGCAACCTTACAAATAAAAATTAACAATAAAAAATCCTCACTAACTACCAACATATCCAACAGCACCACTTCAACTACCCCCACTATTACCGACACAGTGCCTCCGTTCAAATTCTCCAAAGTCACCATTCTCGAAACAGAAAAGACGATACTCTCACTTAAACCCTCCAACTGTCATGGTGACCAATGCCCTGCCCAACTTATAAAGGACGTAGCCAGAGATCTGTCACCCTTCATCACTAAACTGATCAACGCATCATTTACTACCAACTCTATCCCCACTAATCCTAAGGAATCCTGGGTGCGCCCCCTACTAAAAAAAAACTACTCCAAACCCCCTAATTCCCACCAATTACTGACCTATCACCACGGTACCCTTCCTTCTGAGAATCATAGATAAGATGGCATATTTAAAAAATCCAAAAACATTTGGAATCCAATCACCTGCTAGGGTCAAGACAATCAGGCTTCCGGCCTCAGCACAGGACAGAAACTGCGCTAATTGACTTGAAGGCCCAGATCGATGACTTCAGAGATAAAGGTGACCTAGCCCTCCTCTTACTACTAGAGCTATCAGCCGCCTTTGATCTGGTCGACCACCAGGTCTTGTGCAGCCACCTGGATTCGGCAGCACACTTTTCCCCAGAAGCCATTGCATGGATACAATCCTTTCTCAGTGATCGTACCATGAGAGTCTTTTCTCCCATGGCATCGGCTGACCCTATCCCCATCACGTGCGGTGTTCCCCAGGGTTCATGTGTCTCACTTACCTTGTACAACATTTTCACCAAGCCCCTCTTCGATGATCTGGGTCATCTGGGTATCACCTAAAGTAACTTTGCAGATGATACGCAGATCCTCCTACCGATTACTGGTGATTATGAAAAGGATTTGGCTTTGGTGAATAAGGTTTACCTCATCATCGAGGCATGGATGGCGTCCCATGGACTATGCCTGAATAATGACAAGACGGAGATCATCATCCTGGGTACGCCATCATCTCTCAAAAAATGAAGTCCTAAATACTCAGCTCTCAATATCGACAATATCATCATTGCAGTCGCTAAGGAAGTAAAAACTCTGAGGTTTTACTTGGACTCTACCCTCTCCTTCAACATACAGGTAAATACGCTGGCCTCGACCACAGCTTACACCTGAAAATTGATTTGAGCGGGCAAAGCCTTCCTCTCCAATAACAGTTGTATTACCCCTGCTAGAGCTCTTATACTATCAAGACTCGACTATTGCAATGCTATGAATATTGGGGTGAGTAGAGAAACTACCAAGAAAATCCAACTTCAGCAAAATAATGCTCTTAGAGCTGCACTCAGAATTGCAAGGAGAGTACATATATCTGACACTAGAACAGCTAACAACTTAAAGTCGCTTCCCTTACACATAAATGTGCAAATAAAGTAGCCCCCCGCTATCTTGTGAACAGAATTGTCACTAAACCTGACACAAGACTAACCAGACTTTCCAATACAAATTGTCTCCCAATTCACAGATTCAAACTTGCCAGAGTGGGAGGAAGCAGCTTCCAGGTCAAGGCTACCCGGCTGTGCAACTCACTTCCTACCACCCTCAGACTAGAACCATCATACACAGAATTTCGTCACAACCTTATAAAGCTGCTTAAAGACTGACGGTTAAGTGAGCGTCTGGCACCTTTCCAAATCCTTTTAGTTTTCACTTGCAATAGTCCCTCTTATACTCTGCACACCCCTTGGTAATTATTCTGGAAAATGTATTATTGTATATATGCTCTTCTGTGTAATTATTTTGTAAATATAGTTTATTGTAAATATGCTTTCTGACATTATATAACTACACTGTAACTGTAAATGTTTTCCTATGTACAACCAAGCTGTGAGTATCCTTATGCGATGCGCCCGAATATCCTCGGGTTTGGTGCGCAATACAAGTAATAAACTAAACAATAAGTCATTGTTTTTAGTTTCCAATCTTTGGTGTACATTTTAAAAGGAAAGTACTTTAGCTGTGAATTTGCATGCTGACCAGGCAGCACATGAGAAATTTCGCAACGGTAGAGTTACGTTCCACAGCATTTGACATCTGAGTAGTACTGAATGTCTTTGATGCACTAATTGGTCTTATAAAAGGTACATCTTCTTCCGCACTAACTGAATCAGTAGTAAATCTTTTGTAATCACTCGTTTTTTGTCCACCTTATTAGGACAGAAGGTGGAGAAACATGTTATTTTTTCTATACTGGATGCCCTTTCTTTACCCTTAAGTAGTACCTCGCTCAGTGTACTGCAGGCTCTTTATTTGAAATGTGATTCAAGTTGTTTTTTTGGGTATGCTCTCTCCAATAAACGCGCATCCAACATGTTAGCATAGTATTTGAAATCATCAACTAATGTTCAATTTTTGTGCAGTCTTGGATATTGCCAATATTGCAAAATGTCTTAAATGTTGTGGATCATAGCTTTAAATGTATTATAATGTAGCAGCATGTTACAGTCTGTAGGATTCCTGTATAGTGAACAAACAAGTTGACCATATTGTACTTTGATTTCTAGATCTAAAAGGTGTACCTTACTGCATGTATTGAGCCAAGCGAAGAAACCTAAGCAAATCCTTTCATCTCTATGCCAAATTATGATAATATTATCGATATAACGTCTCTAATTTCCATGTGTGCATGGAACACATTATTAGTGGAATAAATAGATGTTTAATGGACAGACTGGGTGCAAAAGCCGCTCCCATCACGGTCCCACAAACTTGTAGGAAAAACTTTGAATTAAAAATAATTCCTCTCCAATGCAATAGCCAATAACTCTACTATAAATTCCATAGCAACCATCTTATTATGCTCTACAGTGCCTAAAGTATTTGTTTTAACTTCAATAGCCTAATTTTGGGGAATGCTCAAGTACAACGATTTTATATCAATTGTTACCATAAGCTCACGACTTACATCAAAAGCCATATTTACAAAGATATTGAGCACAGCTGTGCCATCTCGTAAGTATGTTCTTGTTTTTGGACTAATGGGTTTTTGGAAATAGTCAACAAAATGGCAAATGGGTTCAAGTACCAAACCACAGCCTGCCACTATTGGTCTGGCTGGAGGGTTCTCCATGTTTTCATGACTTTTTGGGTGTTCTAGGACTATTAATCCAATCTCTTCACAAAGCTAAAGTATTAGCATAAACATATAACACTTTTTTATCCTTTAGGGGATCTTTTGACAAAATGTTATAGTTCTTCTCAACCCCTAATAAGTTCTTTACCGTCTCCTCATACTGGTTGACATCCATTACCACATTAGCTCCTCCCTTATCTGCTGGTTTTATTTTGTTGTTGTTGGCCTTTAAGGATTGTAATGCTGTTTCTTCACTCCTGAAGTTATTGTATATCTTTTGGGGTTTATTCTCTATGGCCCTCATCTCTTTCAGAACACATTTCTCAAAAGTAAGAACTCCATTAGGTATCTGAAAGTCAAGTGGTGTAAATATAGGTCTAGGGCATAATCCTGCTCCCAATTAATCATTAATATATATATATATATTCAATATTCTTAAAAAAGGCTTTTAGTCTAACCTTGCGGAAAATCTGCCCTAGGTATATTTCCACAGTGAACCAATCAGTAAAATGTGTGGGGACAAATGATACCCCTTTAGCTAAGACTGTTAATTCTGTTGGGTTAAGATTATGTGTTGATAGTTTCACCACTGATGGAATATCATTAATATTGATGTTTAACGTGGGTAGGCACGTCGCCTTGTTTCAAACATGCCCGGGACCACTTGGTTTCTGATGATCTTCGAACATAGTGTCTGTGAATTTGTTGTTTTGTCCCCTTTGTTCTCTTCTGCCTAAAAAAAGGACAGAGGCTCCCCTGTGACTGATGTAATTCACTAGTGTCATATGGTTGTTCAGGTCCTGATTCGCTACTTGATGTATCTGAGAACGTTATCCATCTACGTCTCCATCTAAGTCTATGGTTTCCCTTTACCATTAGTATTTTGAATGCCCCAATTCCATTTAAAAGTTCTCATAAGGCTCCTGTATGACTCCAACACTTTACAACATATTTACTAAGCACCTTTTTGATGATATGGACCGTCTGGGTATCACCTATACTAACTATGCAGATGATACCCAGATCCTCCTCCCACTTTCTGGGGATTACAACGAAGATTTAGCCTTGGTAAATAGGGTGTATCTCATCATCCAAGCATGGATGGCAACTCACGGTCTATGCCTGAAGGATGACAAAACAGAGTTAATCATTCTGGGTACACACTCCAATCTCAAAAAACTAGGCCAAGAATACCATGCCTTCGAGATCGACGGTAATATTATCAAGGTGGCCAAGGAAGTGAAGACTCTTGGCTTCTACTTGGATGCCACCCTCTCCTTCAACAAACAGGTGCATTCTCTGGCCTCAGCCACAGCTTACACATGTAAGCTTATCAGAGCTGTTAAACACTTCATCTCCACTGACAACTGCATGATTCTAGCTAGAGCTCTCATCCTATCTAGACTCAATTATTGTAATGCCCTATATATTGGGGCATAACAAATACATCCCACATACAATACAAATTCTACAAAACAATGCCCTGAGAGCAGCTCTTGGCATCTCTAAACGATCCCATATTTCTAGGATAAGGCGGAACAACAACTAGCTGTCAACCCAAGCCAGAATCTTACTGGAAGTTGCCTCCCTCACTCACAAAGCCCTGAACGATGCGGCTCCTTCCTATCTCTCTGATAGATTTGTAGAAAGAAGATCATCCAGACCCTCAAGAATCACCTATGCCAATACACTCATCATTCCGAGATTCAAATTGACTAAGGCCAGAGGTTCCAGCTTCCCCGTCCGGGCGGCCCAAGCATGGAATTCACTGCCCCAAACTATACGTGCTGAGAAATCCTACCTTAAATTCAGAGCCAATTATATCAACCATCTGAAGCAATAGATCAGCCAGCGCCCCCCTGCTATCCTCTTGCCTTACTATAGATACAGCTGTACACTGTAATTTGTTCTGGCTTGTATTGCCCCGATGTTACACTGTCAGCAACTACCTTATTATATCATATCCTGTATATAATTTACTGTATAATACCCTGTATTATATTACAGTGTACAGCTGCGCCCTCTTACCCTCGGTTCTGGTGCGCATTATAAATGAATAAAACCAACAAACACACAGCACACTATATCTTGCTCACCAAGGATAAAATATCTATCGCAAATTGCTAGTGGCAATATTGAGACCTGGTAGCACGTGCATCCACAAACACAGATCTTGAATTAAAAAACAAAATAAAAAACAGATACACCCAAGTATCAAATGGGAGGGGAAGCAACTGTCGACATAAATAACCCGACCGATGACACTAAAACCATCCATTGATTTTTGAAGTTTTGTAACATGCCATATACATCGATCTGAGACACAGGCAGACAAGGGAGGGGAATTGGTCTTTTGAGGCTTTTTGGCACATGGTGCTGGAAGAGAAAGTGAGCAAGGTGGGGGTAGAGTGAGGAGTGGCAGAATGTGAATCAGAAGCACATCATCCATGTATGCCACTATGTTTGCAGGCGAGTTCTTGTGGTAACTCTTGGGGTTCGTCTGTATACAGAGGGATGGACCCAAGTTTGGTTCACAACGACTCGAGAGCAGGCATACAAAGAGATCTACTAGAATGAAGACTGGGGTTGTATGTTTGATAAAGTATATGTTTTGCAGACATAGCTCTCCATGACTCTCATTTAGGTAGCAAGGGAGGGTACCAGTAGGAGTTAGGAGGCAGTGTTTATATGGATCAGTGTACATAATGTAATATAAAGAGGTCATGTGTACTAAAAGGTATGTAGAGGAAAGGGTGAATAGGTTAGTGGGGAGTTAGGCAATGGGTTACTGGACTCAGGGCTTAAGATACGACCTTGAAGTGGGAAACGTCGCTTTTTAAGTTATTTTTTTTAGAAAGCAAAGAATTAATTTGCATTCATAATTGACCAGTAAAAATATATTTCAACCATAAAACAGATATTTT
Organism: Ambystoma mexicanum; assembly: GCF_040938575.1. Lineage (NCBI taxonomy): Eukaryota > Metazoa > Chordata > Amphibia > Caudata > Ambystomatidae > Ambystoma > Ambystoma mexicanum. The sequence continues at coordinate 266,043,241 of NC_090934.1, forward strand.
ATTATAATCCATACTTCTCAGTAGTAATCAAATTTAAAAGATGCATTTATATCTTAAAGTCCCTGTTTAGATTTGGCAGTAATAATACTACTACTAATAATAACAATAATAAGGGTGGAGCCAGCCCTGCCCTCCATCTCTGTTGCTGCAATGCCAGGGAAACCCTCAAAGGTGGGAAAAGCAGCGATACGCTGTCTCTGATGCATAATCAAGATAAAGCTGAAGCCTGCGAATTACTGAGTGAGGCACAGGTGCACATGACGAGTGGAGGAGAGATCGACAGTGATCCGGCGGTCCTAGCTATCAGATCCGACCTACGCCAGATGCTCACAGATATTGCACTGACAAAGTACCCTGACTTGCCTCTGGCTTCCCTAGCAGAGCGGAAATCCAACTATCTTGAATTCTCCCATGACTTCAAACCCAAGAGCTATCCCCTGCTGAATTCTTCACCTCTGACCCATTGGAGGGGATGTCTACAGGCCAGTGGAGGCCCTGAAGAGTCTGGAGAGAAAACTGTCTGCTGCTAAGATACCTGGTGAGTTTGCGTGCCTTGTGCAGTTCTCTGTCTCTCTTCCCGACACTCCATATCTCTGCTCTCTCCTTATCATGGTGCTCTCCATCTCTCCTATCTATTCCAACTGCTACTCGATCACTTATCCTACCTCTCGCTCGAAGTCTGGAAGGATAAAGTTCAAAATAAGACCTCCTGGTCTCCAATCCAGGCCTACCTATTGCCAACATCTGCGTCAAGGCTTCCTCTAGGCAGACTGCCACCAACATCCTTTTTGTCATTCCTTCCCCTGACCTATGGACTTCCCATATTGTCTCTGTCCTTTCTCCTTTCTCCTTGCCCATTAATGGTGGCACCAGATGAGAAGTACTCTTGGCAGGCTTCTCATCCTCTAGGTGCATAATGAATGTCTATCCCAATGGCACTGTTATGGCACAGGGCTCTCAGCTCAACCTTCTTCTTGATAGGCGTCTTCCTTCTCTCATCAACTTCCTCCCTTCCCCCTGCACTACCACTTCTTACTATCCTCTTGCCCCTTTACCACCGACAGGCGTAGCACACCCCTGTACCTCTCCGCCGAAGACTTTCAAAGTTGGCAACTAGCTGCATTTAGCTACCCTCAACTCTTTGCTCTGCTGTAAAACACTCTTCCGATATCTGTTGACTTCTTGAAGACTTTGACCTTGACGTTCTCGCTCTGACTAAGACGTGGTTCACTGTCACTGCTTTTGCCACTCTCCTCCATGAGGGCTACAAGATTCTCTCTAAGACCAGGCCTAACCGTCCTGGGAGCAGAGTTGCCTTGATCTTCCCTGATTGGATACCTGATACTATCATTCCCTCATACCTACTCTTCCTTAGAATTATTAGTCTGCAGGCTTGGTGTCTCTGTTGCCTCTCGCCGCCATCTACAGGACGCCTAGTCAGGTCTCCCTCTCAGTGTAGTCTGACTTTGCCTTTTCTCTTCTTGCCTCCACCTCACTGCTTCTCCTCCTCAGTGACTTCAATATTCACCTTGATTGCCCCGAGTCGGTCACTGGTCTCTTCCACAGTCTCTGTGATGCTCTTTCCCTCACCATTCCTCTTTCCGGTCCGACGCCCTATGCCGGACATACCTTGAACGCTCTCATCTCTTCAGATATCCTTATCGCCTACCCTGTCTCCTGGTCTGATCATTCTCTACTGTCATCTCATCTGGATCTTTTAGGTACCCCGGCTACGCATCCGCTTGCACTGCCTGTCTACTTCTCTGTCATTCGACCATTGAAGCAAGTGTCAGTTGCTGCCTTTGCCGCCACTTTCATTCCCCCTCCCACTGACTCACATTCGGATTCTGCCCTTGCTAATCTTCATCTCTCTATCACCAAAACCCTTGACATGCTTGCCCATCAGGAGGATCCGAATGAAGGCTGCCTCCAAGCGCAACACCTGGTATGAGTCCGGCCTAGCCTCCCTGGAACGCAAGTGCAGAGTGGCTGAGCGAAAATGGTGGGCATCAGGCACATCCTCCGACGACTGGCCTGCCTCCTGCTCCAAGGCAAACCAGACTCTCCATTCGAATGAAGAAGAGGGTCCATATCCAAGCCTGCATCTCTGGGGCCACTAACAACACTGACAAACTGTTTAAAATGTGCAAGGAACTTGCCAATCCTACTGCAGTCTCCAATCCTCCCCTACCATCCCTGTCCCTCTGTACTTCACTCTCCTCTACTCTCATTCCTCCTCCCCCATCTCTCAAGCCTCCTTTGGCTCCTCTCTCCACTACCCTTCTACTCTCCTCTTTCTCGCCTAAAGCACCGGATGAGGTCTCCAGACAAATCCACTCTAAGAAAGTCTCCTCCAAACGCACGCTTTCCTGCTCTTCCAGAACTATCAAAGACAACATTGCCTGCCTTGCGCCGTCCATGGCCAATTTCTGTAATCACTCCTTTTTCACTGGCTCCTTCCTGCTACCCCTAAAGCACTCCCTTGTGCATCCTCTCCTCAAAAAGCCCTCTGCCAAGCCCTCTTGCTCTGCTAACTACCACCCTATATCCACTATCTCCCAACTGATCCAACACAATGAATAGGTCGGTTGTCCCCACGACCACCAGTCTGGTTTTCGATGCAGCCAGAGTCACTAAAACTGCTGTACTGGACACCCGTGAAGACTTGCTCTCAATCTAGATTCCAACTCTCCTTCTATTTTTTTAATTCTGTATCTTTCCTCTGCCTTTGACGTGGTCAATCATACCACCCTCATTAATCACCTCTGTGACACCCTTAGCATCACGAGCCTTGCACTGGACTGGTTGACCTCCTCCCTCTCCGACCGTCCCTCCCAGATTCAACTTGGCCCTATTATTTCCCCTACCACTCTCTCCACCTGCGGTGTCCCTCAAGGCTCTTTCCTCTCGCCTTAACTTTTCAACATCTACCTTGCCCCTTTGCCCCACCCGATTTCCTCCTTCTCTCCTCATTTCCAGTGTTATGCAGGCAACATGCAGCTCTCCTTCAAGCTTCCTTCTGTTGCCTCCTATTCCTCCTCTCTCATACCCGACTGTCTGACTGCTATTCAGTCATGGTGTGCTTCCAATGATCTCTGCCGTAATGCCCGTAAAACCGAGATCCTTTTCATCGGTATCCCAACTACCAACCTTCCCTCCCACCCACTGGTCACCCTCTATGGGTCCCCTCTCCTCAATCTTGATGCCATCTTTAATTCCTCTCTCTCCTCACATCGTTGACCTTGCCAAGAAGGCCCACTATCAGCTATACGTCCTCAAAGGCATTCTCCCTTTCCTCACCTTTCCCCCAGAAACTCAACATCTCCAGAGCTGTGGTCCTCTATAGGCTTTACTACAGCAACAGCCTCTTCCTCAATCTTCTTTCATCCTCCCATTGCCCCCTTCAACGAATACAGAATAGGACTATGAGACGTATCCTTGGCCTCAAGACCAGGGACTGCATCTCTCTCCACTGGCTCCCGGTTGCATCTAGGATCTAATTCAAGACGCTCTGCATCATCCACAAGGCTTTCTAGGGCCTGGAACCCTGCTACATCGAACTCTCTCTCCCTCAATACCTCCCTGATAGAGCCCTTCGGTCTGCTTGCTCCAAATCTCTGCAGAAAAGACGTATCTCTAAGCAGAGAGTGGGGGGTAATCTCTCTCCTCTGCAGGAGCCTCCCTCTGGAATGGTCTCCCTTCCCCTCTCAGGCTTGAGCCAGAGATAGAGCCCTTCCTTTGCTTGCTCCAACTCTCTGCAGATCAGATGTTTCTCTAAGCAGAGAGTGGGGGGTGAATCTCTCTCCTCTGCAGGAGCCTCCCTCTGGAACGGTCTCCCTGCCCCTCTCAGGCTTGAGCCAAATCTCCTTAAGTTCTGGAAGCTCCTCAAGACCCTCCTTTTCTCCTCTTCCTTCCATCTCCCACTCCCCTGCTAACTCCTCCCTCTGCCGTGGTTCTACAGGGCTCCAGCCCCCCTGCCTAGTCCACCCCCCTTCCTTGCACTTAGCAAGTGGACCCACACCTTCCTGTCTACCCGGAGCACTTGCACCTGCTCCTCTTTACCCTGCTTTTCCCTTCCCACCGTAGCACTTTGCTTATTACGCAGACCAGCACCCACAACCCCTCGCAATTCTTGTTCTGCACTTGGACGCTCCGAATGTCGTAAGGCCTGTTAAAACCGTTATTGTATCTTTCTCCCTTGTTCCCCCACACTTTTTTTTTGTCTTGTGGCGCCTGGAAACACCATATGTTGTATAGGTGACTTACAAATATCTAATAAATAAAATAAATAAATATTAGATCTCCTTCCGGTGGCATTGCTCTGCTGGTACAACTAATTTTAACACATCTCATTTTTACATTTGGATTTTTGTGATATTTCTAATCTAGTGTATACATTTTCTATATTTTGAAAGTAAACATTTTGCATTCAATATGTTTAATATTCAATATCTTTAACATTCAATATTTTTAATATTCTGCATAGTTCTCGTATGTACTGCTCTTACTTGGTATGTGATGCACATCAACCACCCCTTTGCAGTAAACTCATCTAGAATGTTCACACTCCCTCATTCCCTCCCACTCATCCCACTCATCTATGCTTGTTCCCGCTTTTTCTCTTGATCGCTACAAAGTGACTGCATTTGCAGGTGGCGTCTTATAAAACAACAATAAATAAACAACATTTTCACAAATAGCTTTTCATACATTCCCTCTATCCCAAGGTGAGATTGGCTTGTAGTGATCTTACATTATCACAGCTTACGGGGGGGGGGGGGTTCCAAGCACTCTTGGTTTGGGTAGAAATTAAATCAAGCGACAGGACAAGAACAGAATTTGCCCATGATTATAAAACTAAGTAATGTGCATAAAATGAGATTAGAACTCAAGAGAAGAGCAAAGGGCCCCTACCTAAATTCTCCTCAATCCCCAAACGGCATAGATCTCTGCATTGGTGAGGAAAAGCTCAAGTGTTACGCGCTTGCTTCTGGGGCTGGACTGTACCTCTTAAGTTCGAACACAGCTGCAGGGATTCAAATACAGGTTTAAAAAGCAGGCGCTAGTAGTGGTTGACCAATTAGCATGAGCACTGCTTGAAAAGAAGGTGCTAGTGTGCATCAAATCTAACTGCAACATGTGATTCAAGCAATGTCATATTTCCCATCAAGTATCATAACAATGTTATTGCCACTTTATGTTTTAAGTATATTCTAGAGGACGCACAAGTGGTATTATAATAATGCAGGGAAACCTTTAAGATCCATTTAATAAAATTATTGTATTGTATTTGGTTATTTATATAGCGCTCTTTCCCCATTTGTTTGGCCTCAACGCGCTTTGTGGTTGGAACGCCCTCAGTGACCGTAGTCAATGTGGTGGAAGTTCTGCAAGTTTTAGATTAAGAAATGCTTGTGTTTGGGTGCATTTTTGCCAGCTTAGGGTTTAGGTGGCTGGCTAGGCTCCACTAAGCAGCCCAATGGTCAGACACGTGGGTGGGTGCTGGTGGTGGTTTGGGATAGAGTGCTATTGTTGAAGATTCGACGTGTGCCCAGCTATACCGAATTTTCTTTTCGTTGGTAGTCGCTGTATGCTAGTGGTAGCGGTGTTGAGGTACATCAGGTGTTTCAGTGTTGACGACTATGTGCGCTGCTAAACTGGAATAGCATAGCCATAGCTGCATTCTACAGAGCATGGATGTTTGGCCGTGCCTTCGGCCTGTGTCCACAGACGTGGTGTAAGGTATACATTCTTTATGCTTTGATGTAGTTTGGCTCAGGTATCCTTTGTCCAGTGTGGACGGCATGATCTCAATATTCGTGGTCTCTCTGGGACAAAGGTCTGAGTGGTGAGGGCGACACAGGTTTATTGTGGTGTGCCTCAGTGACAGCTGCTGGCTTCCCTGGTGTATTTGTCAGGTAGGAGACTTGTTGTGCATGGAGCAGTAGTTTGTCAAGGTGAGCTGATGTGAATGCTGCCATTGTCCGTACTGTAGTTGGAGGAGGAGTAAGGTTTATTGAGGTGTGCTTCAGCGAATGCTGCTGGCTTCCATGCAGTATTTATCAGGTAGGAGTGTTGTGAATGAGTGACAGTTTGTCAAGGTGAGCTGCTGCAAATTCTGCCGGCATCAGTACTTAGATTGGTGTATATGAATGTTGGGTTCAGCAGAGTAGTTAAGAGAGGTGGAGTTCAGGACGATGTTGAGAAAAGCCAGGTTTTTAGGGGCATCCTGAATTTCAGGTGATTTTCAGTGTTGCAAATGTGTAGGGGTAGGAGTTCCAGATTATTTGCGCTTGGACAGAGAACAAGGACCCGCCCAGCCTGGAGGAGTTTTGAGGTGCGAGATCTGATATTCCTTGAGAGCTGGTAGGGCAGGATTTTGTCTTGGAGGAATTCTGGGACGGTTTTGTGGATGGCATGGTGGGTAATGCACATGGCTTTAAAAGGAAGTGTATCGACCAACAACATATAACAACATTTTTACAACAAAATAAACCGCTATATGCTCAGTGATTTCCTAAAACACACATAATGGCCTCCATTAGGAGTCTGCCAGTAACCCGCCGTTACCGGCAGACACATTTTACCGTTACCCAATATCCTGGTGTTACTGGGTTATTATGGGTGCTGGCAACGGCGGCAAGATCCCATTCCATGGAGTCCCATACGACTCCATAGGATGGGAACTACTGAAGCACCAGCACCATTGATAACGGTGCCGGTGTTCAGTGATAGCTCTGCTGGTGTAGGGGCCTGAACTCCCGGCAGGGTCAGGCCTACTGGCAGTTCACTGCCCCTACCGGCAGACTCAGAGTATTTTTCCAGGACCGGCATACTTGTAATGACCCCCAATGAATTGCTAATCACATTGAAAAACAAGTCAATCCCAATTTGGAGGCATATTCGTGGAAATCCCATATGGCCACCACAGTCTAAAGTCACATGCATAGGTTTGTATGGCACTAGTTGTCTTGGAGGAAAAAGTAACTCTGGTATGTGTTAATCTAACCAGGAGACTCTTATAAATTAAAAAAGGATACCAAAAGGTTAATCCAATAAATCATTAAATTGGGTACACACATCAGCCATTATTAAAACCTTTAGATGCAGGGTGAATCCGCCATGAAGCGCTTTGTTAAAACCGGATATAGCTATTAGGGCTCCCCTAACTATACTGAGGACCACCTAAACGCAACCATGTCAACCGAAGAACAACCGCAGTGCTTATTTGGAAATATGCAAAGCATTTAAGAAAAGGCTACATGATTTTCACCAGGACCACCTTAGAAATTCCCTGGGTATCTTCAGGATAACCACCTCTGGATATCTATCCTCAGCCCTTAATGTACATCTTATTTATGTCTGTTCCTTGTCTCTGTGCCCAGTCTGTTTCTTTCTATGGCACCCCTTCATTACCGGATCTTGCACTCTGACATCAACCCGATAGAAATACAGGAATATTTGAGGGAGTGATTCCCTGAAGAGCCAATGTCTACAGGCTTGTTCAATATCCTCTGAAACGTCTCTAAACATCCAAATGGTAATCCAAGTCCTGTAGTCGAGAAGAGAGGTCTATGTAGTTTCTTCACTGGCCATCCAGGCAAACAGCTAAGGGATTAATTTCCCAACTCAGAATTTCTATGCTGCTGCCCTAAGGAAATGGCCATCTAATGACTTCATTACCTACCCCCGGTGCTTCACTTGCCACCCAGATGACCATTTACCATGCTTGACTGGCCTCCTAAGGATTAATTAAGGCATTTCTTGCATATAAGGTGTGCCATAACCCTATGGACCTCCTTGGATATCAAGGAGACGGGTCAGAAAAGTCATACTAGCCTGAGGAAATTAGCATTTTTCAGATTAGCTACCGATCTTGAATGTTCATAAATGGATATTTTGGAAACCAGCATGTGCGTTCTTATGTCAAAACAGGGCTTCCGTGCTTTAAAAAAAAAACAACGAAGAGGTTTCCCGGTCAATCCTCGGGACCATGATGACACCAAGGGCTCCTATGGGAGCCCATTTCTGGTCTCAAAACCAGGAAAAATTGCACCAGGAGTTATAGGATGCGTGTGCGGATGTAGGGAGAAATGTACTGTGCCCTAAAATGTGTACTGCTCTTTCTTTTCATTACTTGCAGGGATGGAGGAAAGACAGTGCGTACTCACCTCTGTACCATCTTCAGCTCCCATACTTCCTTGTGGTCTGGGCTGATAGCGAGATCTGTAGGGAATCAGCTGTCATGTACCCGCTCTACCATGCATACGATGCTTTCTCTTCAGCCCTGCGTCTAGCTCTGCCCAGTACTGTACCCCAACACTGCCAGTGTACTGCCCAAAATAGCGCACACACAGCCCTGCGCACTCCGCCCTACGCCTCAACTTGCCCCGCAGCCCAATCTGCCTTAAACACTGGAAAGTATCCTGCGTTTTACTCTGACGAAATCCCCACCCAGGTCCTGTCCTCACCCCACCCTAACCCCAAACCAAGCACTGCATCCACCCTGCCACAACACTCGTCCCTTTGCGTTACGGAACTACGCTTTCCCTGCCCGGCACTTCACCCTGTCAGACAAACGACATACAACCACACTAGACTGTTTTGCACGCGATCCTGCTCTGCATACACATCTACCCGCAATACTGACAGACTGCCGGCAATATGACCAGTAACCCACCGCACCTTGAACACAACCTAGGTGTACAGCGCTATGCCGTGTCGTGTATCACGCGGTTTCCTGTAGTGCACACTCGTCGCCAGCCCTCCTTCCTATTTTACCCTAGCCTGCTCTGCACCCTACCCAGCTCTTTGCGCTCAAGCGGTGCCCATCTATCTGTGCAGTGAACGAACCAGTCCTTCCTCACTTCAGCTTTCCTCTCGGAGTTAGATGCGTGTTTCCTAGACATAGAGGGCGGACGAGCACGCGACGTGATCTGCCGTGCCTTTGGAGGGGGAGCATTTGAAGCGCAGCGGCAGGACTCGGTGTACAGGGAAAGCGTGCGCACCAGGAGAGAGATTTCTCTACGCTGCTTAACATACACACACGGCTCTAGTCTAAAGCTTGAGTGCAAGGCTCTAACAAAAGATCTCATGTTTACGCGGATATTAAGCGTCTTCTTGTCTTCTGTGAACACGTCTAGACTCTATAGTCAATTCTGCCGCAAAGAAATCCGTACTTGGCTGGTGGGTCTTGTATCTCAAAAACATAACCGAAACTACAAGTCACAGAATGCAAAGTGTACGAGCGAAACCAGGACTATCTGAATGGGGCACACACAAGCCTGAAGCACTTGCCAGCTCAGAGCTATATCTAAAAGATCTAACCAAAACACTGTATTATAATGTATCCTAATGTATCTGTGTACCACAATGTATCAGTATATCGCAATTAGTGTATCAACATGGAGTATGTATGTGCATTGGTATAGAACAATGTATACCAATGCAAGTCTATCAGATTTTACATTTATTTTTGATTAAAAAGGTGTATAAAAACAGGTATCAACATCCATTCAATGAGTATGACACTTTTAGAACTATAATTCTGTACACAAAATAGATTTAAAAGTGTTCTTAAACAAATAATTGGATACAGAACTTGACTTCAAAAGATCGCACAGTAGGGGCAAGCCTGCACGAAATTCCGTTATGGCATTATTGCATCTAATTTAGCGTCTGGTAAACCATATTCTGAAATAGCACTTAGGAAACAGCAGAGCCCACAGCTTTCAGCCAATAGTCGAGATACAAAACAAATATTCAGTATCACCATCACCTCACTGGGTTTTTACAAACCATTTCAACCCTCTCATACAACCAACATCCATGTTATGACACGTGTTTAATGAAGATTTTTTAAAAAAACGAAAAAAGTGATTTTTTTAAAAGTCATTGATGATGAATCTGTTATAAACCGATCATTACAATCATGCCAAAATCTGGTTATGTTGAACAAAGAGGAATTCAGTTGGGATACAGTTGGGAGTGAGTGACAATTAGACAAGAGTGAAGTGTGAGAATGTAAGGAGTGGGACTGCACAAAACTTGCGCTGACGAAGGTTTGTATACATATATAAAGGCGGCCAGTTAGGCTAGCTAATCAAGAGGACTGTTTCTGCTGTGCTTATTTTAGCAATGCCACGGATTAGATGGCAAATTGGCTCCCCACCCACCTCTCCACGCGCCCCTGGTTGACAGGGGAAGAGGTGGGGGGACGGGAATGCAGGAGCGCCACATTTGTTCTATCCCTCCCTGCTCCGACGCCTTGCAGGGGGTTAATCACTGGAATGGGACGCTCATGCATGCTAATGCATGAACGCCCTATTCCAATGAAAACCTCCTGGCTCCCAAGTCAGAGCAGGGAGGTAATCATCATGTGAATAGGGTGCTGAATGCTGTGGGCGCATTTAATAACATAAGGGCGCCTGCTGCACCTTTTTGCACTACACCAGCTCGGAGGAGCCCTTAAAAGACTCCCACTGACCTGGCGTGGCGGGGGGGCTAATGTTACCCTGGGGGGGGCATGGTGCCCCGGGCGGTCGCCCAGCCTGCACCACCTAAGGTCGGCTCTGATTAGATGCCACAACTCCCATACAGTGGCATCCCAAGGAATCAAATTTGGGGAGTGAGGGACCAGAAGGGACCACATGCAAAGTTAGGGGGCACCCAAAAATGGAACGATGCAAACGTGTTTTCCAAATTGACATGGGTGACGTATTCCCAAGAGAACCCAGCAAAGTAAAAATTGTGCATTTCTACAGGACAATGGGGAAAGTTGGATAAAAATGCATTGCCCTTGCATTACATGTTCTGATGTAAGTGCAGCCTCAAAGCCACCAATAATTCCACCACATGCCTGGTCAGTCACTATATGTAATGTACAGCCTTCCAAGGGCAGCAATAATGTTTGTTTGTTTGTTTATTGTAATAATATGTCTAGTGCAACTTCAAATGTCCCAATGAAGCCATTGTATGGTTGATAGTCACCACAGGTTAGATAGAGCCCCACAAGTCCAAACTCAAATGACCTAAAAACCTCCAAGACCCAGAGCAGAAACACCCACCACCAAGATTGCAAGCCCCATGCCTGGCATCCTGTCAACCAACATCTAGAGCACCAACCGAATAACTGCCATCCTGCCCCCCTCCACAAGCCCCATACCTGGCATCCTGCCCCCTCCACCCAGAGCACAAGCCCTATACCTGGCTCCTGTTGGTCCAGAGGCGTCAGCCCTCTTCTGTTCTATGCTGGATTTCACCATAGAAAGGCAGCAAGCACAGCAACCAAGCCCACACCTACCTCCTGGGGATGGCTGGCACAATGGGAGGAATAACATTTTGTAGGGGAGGCAGGGGCCCCCTGGCCCTATCCTAGAGGCGCCACTGCTCCCAGACACCACTTCCAAGAACCGTTCCTGATTTAGCTCAGTGGCCTTTATGAATCAGAGTGTGTTGTTCCTGTGTGACAAAGCACCAAAAGAATGCACAAGGCAAAAGTTAAGCTCAACACCTTTATTTAAAATCCACGGGAAGGGTTTGGTGAACTTCTATACAATCCAGGGTTCTACCTAAAAAAACTGCCCTAAAATTATCAGGATGGGCTTTCTTAAATGATGAACAATCCTATCTACAGGGCTACATGTCCATGTCAGATTTCCATAATCTAATACAGTGGCAGGGCTACAGCGGCCACCTCGCTAATTGACTTCTCTTTTCCAAGGATATAGTGCCTAGTTCGCTTCTCTCTCAACTCATACTCCGTTGTTTAGAGATTACCTTTGTGCACACTCTGAGCAGCAAGTATTCCCTCCCTCTTTCTTAGGCGTTTTGTCAAGTTATGATATTCCCACCTGACAGATCTGAGTTGCCCTCTTGGGCCAAAGCTTCCAACACTCAAAAGGCTCTTGGTTCGTCTTGGTCTCTGGTCTGTTGCCCTCTATTGGATTGCAGTACTTCTCTCCTCTAGTTCTGATTTCAACCAGTGTCTAAGATAAAGCCCTCATCGAGCTTGCAGCACTCTTCTTTAAGCTAGCTCTGGTCTCAGCCAAACATACAGCCCTAAGAAAAGCAAACCTGTAGCCTCTGCACCTTCACTGGGCCTGTCCTCTAATGCTGGGTCCTCCGGCCTTACTCCTGCCTCTTGGTCTAACACCCTTTCTGCAGCACAGGGGGGCTTTTTATAGAAGTCTTGACTGATTTCACTATAGTTCCCAATGAGCGTTTGCTTCTTTTCCTCCTCATGCCTTATAATTAGCTATGGATTGGCCCCGAAAGAGGCCGTGCTGGTTTGTTTCCCCCATTAGATCTACCAGCTGGTATTTATCATTGCTGCACCGTTCGTAATAGCCTATAATGATCTCCCTTCCAGTGGTGCCCAAGTGCTCAAAGACCTTTTCCACCATCTTGAGATCAGGTGTCAGTGTCTTGGCGGCCATGTAGCTTCCAGGAGGGGGCCAAAGTAATCGCCCTGCAAGGGGTGGCTGCTTACCACCAGTGTGTGTCGTTCATGCGGGTGGTGCAGCGAAGACGAATGGTTGTTGCACCAACTCATAAGCATGAATAGTTCAGTGTCATTGCTGCCGGGATGTCTTCTGCACTCTGTGCAATGTTTCCCGTGAGCTGGGTGGGTCACAAAAGAGGCTGTGGGCTATGTTACTGCTCATGAGAGGATAGTAAGTTTGAAAACAGGATTTTACTGAACACTTGGCTACCAGAGGACATAGAGGATTATCTGTCTCCATGGGCTCCAACCTATGGGATGGGGTGCTTTAGCTTTGCTCCTGACTTCGGAAGGGCTAATGGCAGTTTTAAATATGCAGGGAGACTGGGGGAATACACCATTTAGCACATCTATGTAGCTCTTCACCAAGATTGTGGATGTCACAGTTTTTACGGTTGGATTTCTAGGAGCAACTTTGCAACCGGTTACCAGCAAATTACTCCAGATTTGCTTTTGAGAATATAGCTCCTCATGCTTTGCTTTTTCTGAGATGTCTCTGATTCCCAGGGTATTGACCAATATTTGGAAGAATGGGACACTAATAATGTTAATGTCTCAAATTCACCACCTGCAGCTGTAAATTGATACTTTTTGCTACTACTGTTTACTGAGGTGGAGGTTTAATTGTTGGCTTTCAGAAAAAAGGTCTGTTCCGGTGTGTTTGCTTCATGCATTTAGCAGATATGTCTGGCTTCCATGCAGGTGTCATTTTTGCATTACAGGGCCAAGTTTTTGTCTTGCTGAAACTCAAAGAGTATCGTACTTAAATGGTTCATGATTTTTAAAAATATTGCTTTCAAAGGAGACTGTTCACTTATTTTCTTTGTGCCCAACCAGCTGCATTTAAGGCTTCAGGAAAAAGTGCAAGCACATATTATCAAAAGTTGTTAATTTGGATTCCTGGCAGTTACACAGTTTCAAGCTACACGGCCCAGTCAACATGTATACAATTCTAGAGTTCCTGGTCTGTCAATCATTAACGAAGACCCCACTGGAGCCTTTGGAAAACGTATTTCTCAGGTGTTTTACTCCCGCTGCACTCTTGTGTGCCTACTTGTCTGCTTCTGGAACTGTGCTTAAGTCCCACACAGCCATCGGACACCACAGCCTTCATAACAGGGAAGCTTTGTCCACAGGACTAATTGACAAAGTTTGACCTGCTCCCAGACAACATGAACCCCACCTCTGCACAACAATTACAGCTTTTAATACAATGAATTGAGGAAACATTCGATCAAACATTGAGACGAGGATGGCGTTTAAGTGTCTGGTGCTGGACTTGTCAAAGTCCTTCCCAGACAATTGATCGCAGGTTGTGGAAATTGGCGAATCAGGCTACTTGGCAACCACGTCCCACAAACTCAAGTTTAGTTAATTGCCCGGTTCAGTTTCTATTATCCATGTGGAGCAACTGGAAGTTCTCTAAGCTCCACTGATTTAGAATTTTACCACCAACATTCAGTTACACCTGAGGGTGTTGTCTCTGGGGAGCCTGCCTCAGGGCCATCAAGGAATGTAGATAGGCCCATAACTCAATTTAGAACACCCAGAAGAATGATCTGGCGCAGACAAGTGCACGTTAAGTGCAGACAGCAGTGGTGAGCGACTTTGTTGCTCTGCTCCTTAAAGAGAGTTCGAGGAGGACAGCTTAAAGTCAGCCCTGGAGTCAGCTGATACAAGAGAAAGCAGTGCATGGAGCACGCGTGTGCACAAGTGCACATTAAGTGCAGTCAGCAGTTGTTGGTCACTGGAGCAGCGCAGAGCCTAGAGGAATTATGGTGGGAGCAGAGAGACATTTGAGATTGATCTCATGCTGTAAAGACTCGGCAGTAGAGAATATACTGTCAGAGGTGTAATACCCCGAGGTTGAAAAGAATGTTGTAAAGGAGTGAGCGAGATGTAAGCCATCCATGAGTACAAAGTCAATATATTGCATAATCTTGTAAATCAACTCAGGCAATCAAATTGTACAAATTAAGAAGTAAAGGAGTTGGGCAAGGAGGAAGGAAATCAGAGGGTGAGGCGTACATGCAACCAGCCTTATTAGGAGGACCTTTATATTGAACATCAGGACATAAAAACCTCCTTGAATACAATTACATAATTCTTTTTAGTGAACTTTGTGACTCCCAGAAAAAGGTCCCATAACTATTAGAGTACTGAGCCCTTCCCAGTCTGTACCGGACATAGCTATTGTTATTAGTCAAAAATCGAGTCATAGGTCAAAATGGCTTAATTGGAAAGGCCTCTGTCAACCCCTCTACCTTCAAGCAACCTAGAAGTAAGAGACAAGGGATCAGTAATAAGCTCAATAAAGAACCCGACAAATGAACGAGCAAATGACAACCAAGGGAGGAGGACAAGCTATTCTTAAATGCCTGTTTTAGCTTAGAACAAGAACACGTCTCATGACAGAGGGCTCATCAATCAATGTCTGATTCACCAGATCTGTAAAAGTTGGTTTCTGCAGAAAGGGCAGCAATGGCTCAGTCTAATGAAGCTACCATGTCCATCTTTCAAGACTCTTAAAGCCACAAAATGAATCCCAAGGTACAAAGTTTAAGGGACTTGAATCAAGTAACTGTGTGGGAGCCCTTAATTCAGGGTCTAAATTTGGTCTTGGTATTCAATTGTAAGATTTCACGATGACATTAGTTTTGAGGTGAGGTCAAATTCCTCTAAGTATGACCACATTTGAAAAAGCATAAACCAACATATTGCCCAGAAATTGGTGCCGTAAATAATAGCATATTGACCATTGAAAAAAATAAGACTGTAAGGAAAATCTCAAAACTTCATAAACGTCAGATTAATTAGCAGGTTTCTGGTTGTCTTATTTGAGAATCAATCGAAACAAGGCAGTCTTAGTAATTCCTTTAAAAAACAGTAAGAAAGCAACAGATGGTAAAAAAGGAAATGCACCTAAGCTACACAATAAGAAATCAATAAACCAAAAGAGACAAAAAATACAGAGCTCCAACAGATTCTTCCAGGCACTGTTTAGAGGCCCCGCGATAAATAACAAGTCCCAGAAGTCTGTTGACCAAACGACATGGTGCAAGTGAGCCGAAAATAATTTGTGATTATATCCAAAGAAAAGACGAGGGAAAAAGAAGCGTTTAAGAGCCCAGTTCTTGGTACGTGGTGATAAAGAGCATGTAGAGTCCGAAACACTGCCCCTTTATTGGTTGGATGACCTATTGTTGGAGGAAAATCGAGGCCTAGGGCCTTTCTTTAGCAAACCACCCAGAGGATAAAAGAAGTCGATGGATGGAATCTTCCACTATAAAAAGGACCATAATCGCTTCAGAAATAGAAGAAAAAGGTTTGATGAACAAAGAGACAGAATTACTTGGATTTCTCCCCTTCAAATTAATTGGAAGGACTCTAATAAGATAGGCCTGAAAGTCATATTCCTTAACAACCACAAGGGTCCATTGAAGAGCTCAAAGATTCTATATTTATTTTCAGAAATCCCACAGCTTAGTCATAACTATAGCGGATATTAATTGTTGACATTGAAAATATACATCCCATCTAAACTCATGTTTGAATGTATACAGGAGGAGGCAGAACGTTTGTTGAAAATGGGCTATGATGTGTTCCAAGTTAAAACAAATGAGACTAAAAGTTGGCTAAGAGGGTGGACAGGGGAAAAATATACCTGTTTTGGTCAGAAAAGCAGAAGTGTCTGGATAGGGGAGATCATTTGAAAATTAGAATACACAGTGAGAAAAAGGGGGCCAGGGTAGTAGTGACAGAGACGGCCAGACAAACAGAGAGAAATGAGGATTATTCATGGCTACCGGGGGCAAAATCGTAATGAACAAACCTAAAGGGGAATCAGTGGGAGCCTTTAGTAAGACAAAATTAAATGAAATGACATGGAATTCAAGAGGATAGTCATGTAGTATGTTTTGATATGCGGAGGGTGGGTTGGGTTTGGAGATATTGGGTTTTGTTTGTGTTGTGAAATGATTCATTCATGTGAACATTGTTTTGGTTGTATTGTATTATGGTTTTGAGAAAATAATACATTTGTTCAAAAAAAAAAAAGGAATTCAAGAGGATAATATTGTATCCAGAAATACACTTCTTCGGTCCTAGACCGGGTAAAATTACATATGATTTGTATTAAAGAAACTTGGCTTATGGAAAAATCAATAATAGATGGTGTTTCAATCTTTACTTAAAAATTGAAGAAAGGTGTAAAAGGGCAAGTTTTTGGGTGTCTACATTGTGGCAGTCAAGAATCACCTAGATGTAGTGACAGGTTTGTGGGAGAATACATTTGATTTTCCTATTGGCTGCGTCCTTAAGTGGCCAGAATAATCTGGATTTGGGATGCATATTAATAGTAAATATCTGTAGGAATATACCAGTGGCCAAAGAAGTTCAGTCTCTCGGAAACCTGGAAACCTGAACAGTGTGTTATCATCATGGTTAGAATGTGATCATACAAAACAGGTCATTGTAGTGGGAGATTTCAATTATATATGCATGGAAATGCATGAACATCCAACTGTAGAACAATAAGAAATTAAAAAGCTAATAATAGGACCTTATTCGTACATCACGAAAAATTTGATAAACAAGGGTCCAGATGGAACGAGATAATGGAGCATTGGGATATGCATAGAGCAAATGGAGATCTTGTGGGTGATATCCCTGCCAGGCCAACATGATATAATGTCAAGGCCTTCTCCATAATTGATTATATATTTGTTAGAGGACAATTATTCATGCAATGTACCCATATGGAAATTATGAAAACACAAGAAAGGGGCCATGGGATTCTCCAATTGGAACTAAAAAACTGATGGGAGAGCAAGAGGATAGAGAAGGGACCTATAAATATAATGGCCAGCGCCAAAAGAAAAAGAATTTTGATGAAACCAGCTAATAATAAGACTTTAAAAGGGAAGATAAAGCTTAAAGGGGATACTGTGACTATGGCAGAAAAGCAGATACTCTCAGACTCCTTTTCTATATTCTCGGACTCCTTCTAGACTGATGCCACAACAGTGAATTTGGGGGGTGTGAAAAATCAGTAAGAAGGAGGCACTCCACATATTTGACAAATTAGTGACAACCCCAAAAAATGAACTAAGACAGAAATTTAAATTAATCAATAAAAATGATAATTATGAGGAAGAAAGAAAGAAAAAAGGTAATCTTACAAAAAGTAGCTACACCATCATAAAATACTCTGATTTATAAGAGACAGTGAACATATGTTGAATATTTTAAGATCTAAGAGGTAAGCCTTATTTGGGGCATATACATTTAATGGAGGGGCGAATAAAACTGCCCAGTAAAATTCAATATCTAAGGATCGATGTGAAAGCAATTTTTATGAGATCTTTAAGAGTTCAGCGGAATTAGAGCTTTGGTAGTCGGAGTCTAATTAAGAATGGAGTCAAAAGTTTGTTGGGGGTAGGAAATGTATTGCACTTAGATGGATTGTTGGGAGTAGGAAATGTATCGCACTTAGATGGAATGCTGGCGGTAAGGAATGTATCGCACTTAGATGGATTGTTGGGGGTAGGGAATGTATCGCACATAGGTGGATTGTTGTCCTCTGCAGCAAACGAAGCAAGGTCTGCAGCCCCTGACCCTCCCACAAGGCTGTTGGAGCAGCGCTGGCAATTCATACTGTAAAGTGAGCCAGATAGGCTTTTTGTGATGATTTTGCGCCTAAATTCGGATATGAACAACAAGCACTCAAAATTGCTCGCAATTGCCTGTTTGTTCCATACTCCCTAACTAGCAGTGCATTCTGACTGATTCGATTTTACTCTGCATCATTTCTGCAAAAGCCCAGTTGGGCTGTGTGAACTCTGGTCCTTTGTTAATACTTTCCATCATGGCCGCCATATTTGCTTGCACATGAGTGTCTGCCTTGGCCTCCCAGCTGCTTCACGATTGGCCAGTGCTATTTTCCTAAGGGCCAATCACTGGGAGAGCCCCCTCTTCTCACCTCACCAGTACCTCATTAAACAGCCAACAAGCATGCAGCCTACCACCCCACAAACGTTTGCCTCTGGAGCTCTGCTCTCTACCCTCAAGAATACCTGTGAGCCCTTGCTTGCTGGACATTGTTATTGCCTTTTTACTAACATAAACAGCAGCTGAACCTGAGGTGTGCCTATGCTATTCTGACTTCCTTGCCTTACTTTATTCCTCTTTTCAATACATTTCTATGTTTTTTTGTAATTCGAATCCTGGTGTGTTTTTTTAACATATCTGCACCCCATTTTGGATTGCATGTATGTGCCTTTTTTGTAATGCGAACCCTGGTGTGTTTTTGAACATCTCTGCACCCCATTTTGCATTGCATTTTTGTGCCTTTTTTGTAATTCGAATCCTGGTGTGTTTTTAACATCCCTGCACCCCATTTGAGGTACTAAAGTGTTTCCATTGCATCTGTTTTCTTGCTTTCTCTTGGCTACTAGGCCGCCTGGTGACTGTGTGTGCGTGCTGTGCAGTCTCTCCTCTATTTCCCATCCTATACTCTGCCGCCCCTATGGCACTCACCATCTCCACTATCTATGCTAACTGCTATATTATCACCTATCCTCCCTCTCTCACAAAATCTGGAAGGAAAAAGCTTGAAAAAGACATCATGATCACTAATCCCGGCCTACCCATTGCAGGCAGCTATTTCAGCGCAACTTCCAGACAGATTTTCACTGATATTCTCTTTTCTGTCCCCTCTCCAGATCTTTGGACTCCTCATCTTATCTCTACTCGCTCTCCTCCCACATCTTCATCCATTAATGGTGGCACTGGATGGGAAGTACTCTTGGCGGGCTTCTCATCATCCAGGTGTATCATTAACGTCTATCGCAATAGCACTATCATAGCTCAAGGTCCTCAGCCCAACCTCCTCCTCTTCGACCAGCGCCTGCCGTCCCTCATCAACTTCCTACCCACACCTGCTACTCATTCCTCCTCTCTCTCTGTCCCCCCTCTTCCAACTGGTGTACCATGCCCCAGTACCCCTCCTCGGAAAACATTCAAAGACAGTGGCCTCTTGCATGTAGTCACGCTTAATGCTCGCTCTTCTATTAAACACTCTGAGGACATCTGCCTCCTCCTTACCGAGACGTGGTTCAATGCCAGCTCAGTCACTGTTTTTGACTTCCATCTCTCTGATGGCTACAAGATTATATCCAAGCCCCGCCCTAACCGTGCTGGTGGTGGGGTTGCCATTATCTTCCCTGAGCATGTCCCTTCTTCCCTCATACCCACTAAGCGTTACACTTCCTTCGAGAGCCTGGTTTGCAAGCTGGTCATCTCTCCCACGTCCTGCCTGACCATTGCCACTTTCTACAGGCCTCCTGGCTCTACCACCATGTTCCTCTCTGAATGGGCTGATTTCACCTTCTCTCTCCTCACATCCATCTCTAAACTCCTTCTCCTGACAATCCACTCAACATCCACCTTGGCTCCAATCACGGCATCCACTCTCTTCCGTGACCTCTGCACCTCGCTCTCCCTCTCCATTCTCCCCTCTGGTCCTTCACACTCAGCTGGACACACTCTCGAAGCCATCATCCACACTGATCTTTTGCTCTCCTGCCCACTCCCCACCCCCCACCCCACTCTCCTGGTCAGACCATTCTCTGCTCCCCTCTCACCTGGATCCTCTCTGCCGTCTGACCGCTCCTCCCCTAGTCCTGCCAACCTCACTCCCGAACATCCGTCCGATGAAACGAGTGCCAGCTGCTGCCTACGCATCTACCTTCATCCCCCTTCATCCCCTTTCTCCCCCACCACATTCTACCTCTGACTCCGCTCTCAGCAACCTCCACCTTGCCATCACAAATAATCTTGACATCTTTCCCCCAGTCATGAGGATCACCTGCAAAATGCTTCCAAGCGTAACACTTGGTACGACTCTGAACTTGCATCCCTGAAATGCAAGTACAGAGCTCCGGAATGGAAGTGGCAGACCTCAGGTTCACCCTCTGACAAACTGGCCTGTCGCCTTCTACAAAGGCAATACAGACTCTCCAATTTGCACCAAGAAAAGGGCCAACATTCAGGCTTGCGTCTCTGGTGCATCCAATAACACGGCTGAACTCTTTAAAATCTGCAAGGAACTAGCCAACCCTTCCACAGTCTCCACCTCACCTCTTCCGTCCCAGGCCCTCTGCAATGCACTGGCCACACACTTCACTGAAAAAACTCAGGACATCCTGAGCACCCTCTCTTCCCTTTCTCCCTCCCCTTCACCCACCTCCTGCCACCTATGGCATCCCATCACCCGTCCGCCTTTCTCTCCTTCTTCTCTCCTATCACATCTGAAGAGGTCACTAGAGTTGTCCGCTCTATGAAGGTCTCCTCCAAACAGGTCTCCCCCTGTTCTTCCACAACTATTAATCATTATTAAGGACAATATTGACTCTCTTGCCCCGGCAATCACTTATTTCTGCAATCACACTTTTGTAACTGGGTCTTTCCCCTCTTCCCTCAAGCACTCTCTTGTGCGCCCGCTCCTGAAAAAACCTTCTGCAGACCCGTCCTGTCTGACTAACTACCACCCCATCTCAATCACCCTCTTCCTTGGGAAACTCTTGAAGAAACTGGTCTTCTCCCAACTGACCCAGCACACTGAGCATGTTGGTTGCCTACATGACCATCAATCTGGATTCTGAGCATCCAGAGGCACGGAAACTGCTCTTCTGAACATCCATGAACAACTGCTTGCATCTCTTGACCCTAACTCTCCAGCTGTTCTCATTCTACTTGATCTCTCCTCTGCTTTTGACACGGTCAACAAGTCCATCCTCATAAAACAGGGTCCTTATGTGTCCAACTGGGTGCTGGCCTCCCACCCCCAATCGCCACCAGCCCCCTCCCATCCCCTGCACTTGCCTTGCGCCCACTGGCCTGGGCTGTTACAGGCCTGCACTTATGTATCGCCAGTTCACCACTCTTACCAAGTGCTCTTTGCCAGTCACTTAACAGTTGCTTGTAACTTACGCCTTAGCACTTCCCTCCATGGTACTCCTAGCACTTACCCCCCCTCATCACTTCTCTCTCTTGCACGTTCTGAATACTCACAAGGCCTAAACCATACTATAATCTCACAATTCTGCATATTCACCCTCAAACTCTGAACTAAACACAACCATACTTGTGTATAGGCGTGTTATAAATGCCATATCATATCATATCATACCACTGCAGCATCACAAACTGCACGCACCTCACAAAACCCAACATGAAACCTAACCATGCAGAATCCACACTACATGACAGCTACCATCTGAAAACGCACCAACGCTCCGTGACCGGTTTCTCCGAACTGAAGCTGCTCTTCTCCCTCTCAATCCCACTTACAAACCAACCCTCCTTCCATTGCAGATCCGCCAGAGTGCCAAGAGACCACGCAAGTGGCAACAGTGCGCGGTACAAGACACATGAACATTAACATTAATGTCCACATGTTTCCAATTTAAAGAAGGGATCGAGAGAGTAACCGAGCAATTACCGTGCAATAACTATTGGATGTGTGTAGCAACGTGTATTCAGCAGTCCTCCTAAAAAGGAATCCATAAATGGGCCGCAAGGAATGGCAATAAAGTTAGGGGTAAGGATTTACTTTGCAAGTATCGATTTATTGGGAGCCTATGACACTACGAACACACTTTGGAGTAAATTAAGTAAGTGGGACATGCCATGTATATAGGGAGAGGCCTTCGACGGGAATGTGTTGGCCCCAATCCTGTTTAATCTATTAATGTTTGACTTCGAAGAAGCATTTAAGGGGCTAGATGCTTTCCTCCTAAAGTGCAAAAGTTAAGAATACAGCGGGCAGCTTTTGCTGATAACGTTATGATATTTCAATCAATCAATCAATCACTTTATTCAGTATGGAAAAAAACATGAAGTCAATAAAACAATTACAATACTTAAAAATGGACCTCTGTGTGAAATAGAAATTGGATAATAATAATAATAATAATAATAATAATAATAATGTATTTCTTACATAGCACTACACACCCATAGGTCTCAAAGTGCTGAAATAACAGAACACATTATCATCCCACAGAGTGGTACTCAATGTATCGACCTCGGAAGGATGAAAGACTGAGTTGACCCTGCCGGGCTTTCGAACCTGCTGCAGCAGGCTGCGCAGATATCAGGGGGGTGGGGTGGTGCTTAGCTCACTGTGCTATCTGACCGGCTATTTGATTATATGTCCATAGGTCTTTAGCGCAACCTTACTTGCTCAGAGAAGTATACAGAACGAAATGTCCTAAAGATAAATAGAAAAAAACAGACATATCTTATTTTATGGGATCAACACCAAAGAGCATTTATAGATGATACATTGGCAGTGACCAAATTGTCGCAGGGTAGGAATTAATATACGCTGGCTTTCAATTGAAGTCTATATCTTATAAAGGGGCCCTGGACAGAAGATTTAGACTTAAATCGTTGCCCTTTATAGCCCCATTAAAAAGAATTACTAATCGCTTTGGGAGATTTTTCGCTGATTCCTGTTTTAACATTCTATAAACAGAAAAGAGTGCCAGGTTTAATATAAGGACTTGAATATAATACAAATCTCAATGAAAATCTGGAAGGTAAGCAGTGGAGAACGGTGTTGGCCCTTCCATCTTGTGAGCCAATATCTGCAATTCTGAACAAATTGGGATTGTTATCTCTAGTCAGCTATTATTTCTTGGAGACCTCTACAGTTGTATGTAAAAATATTCGATCAGCCCGAAAATAAGCTGTTTACAGATTGACACCTGGACTATTGTTTTTCACTGATTTTGTAGACTCATGTAAAAACAAGCATTGGCAATGCCAACAGTTTGGGCTTTTGTGTAGGCATGGGAAAGGCACTTGCCAGGCACAGACATAGTGGTATTAACTGGCCATTTATGGTAGCAGGTGCAAAATGGTACGAGTTCCTGGGCATCTAATAGCAGTACCTAGCACATTTTTAATTTATTTTTATTTATTTCTTGTATTTGTAAAGCGCACTAGCAGCCCAGAGGCATTGAGGCGCTGTTGCAAGAAAGTGGCTTAGTTACAAGGAAGAGGCTCATGGTTACAGTGAAGCGCATAGCATTACAATGTAGAATGTAGATGTTTTACAAAGAAGCACCTCTTTGATCTTAATGTCGGTGCCTGATGGACCTACTCCTGATTGTACAATGCCCATCTTCACATGGAATGTCCAGGGATTGAACTCATCGGTCAAGCGCAAGTCATTGATCACTAAGCCGATAGATCTCTCTCCCTCAGTCATCTTCCCACCTGCTAAGGGAGATTCGCTCACAAAGCTTTTGCATCTGTCTTCTTTGCCTATAGTGAGCGAAAAGACAGAGCGTGGTGATCTTGTTCGACAGGGCAACTCCCTTTGTGAAGTCTGGGGTTCTTAGGGATTCTTAGGGTTCTGGTTTATTCATGGTAAACGCTTTCACCTTTGTCTCAGTCTATGCCCCCAACAACAGGCAGGTTCTCTTTCTTTACAATTTCCTTGGTAGATTTCAAACTATTCCGGAGGGCTCTCTTTTCATTGGAGGGGATTTAAATTTGGCTCCCAATCCTAATGTGGACAAGACTCTGCCCGCTACTAGTGGGGTCTTTAGGAATTCAATAGCTCTCATGAAGGTCCTCCGAGAATTAAACCTGGTGGACATATGGAGGCTAAGGAATCCTTCTTGTAGGGACTTCACCACGCATTTTTCACTGTGCTATCCCGGATTCTACCATAAACATCACAGCCCTCTCCGATCATGCCCCGGTATCGCTATCCCTATCGTTGCGAGATCTTTCTCCTCCACCTTGTAAGCCCATGAGGTCATACAGCCCAATTGTCAAAGACTTGGTCATCAGTGCAAGTGTCTTTTTTCTTGTAAGAGCTAGGAACAAATGGTCTACAGTTCTGAATTCGCCATTTTCCAAGCATTCAAGAACAGGTTGAGTGTAAACAAAAAAACACATTTTTTATAAGGTTACTGTGAGAAACCGAAGGGTGTCTCACTTGCTAGTCCCCGGGGATATCTCTCTAATGTGGACAAGGCACGGCCATCGCCTCTGGATCCAGACACTGGGGGTGGACCAGTGCGGGAGGATCACCTGGGTGGGGGATCTTCAGGGAGTGGGGGTAAGGCAACCGATGGTGAGACGCAGTATCCCCACTGTTTCACATGCCCATAATCCATCCTATTTTATAGGATTCTCCAATGTCCCAACTCCCTCCCCATTTCTACAGAAACATTGGGCCGAGGAGAAGGGCGACTGACAGTAAAGAGACTAACCCTAAATATCTCATTGGATATGTCCCGTTAACCAGGTCAGGCAAAGTCAGGCACTTTAATCACATACATCTGAGACCCATTAGCACCCCCCACACAGATAAAAGGCGGAACATAGAGACACACTCTGAGCAAGGTGAGACACAATAGGCTGGACACAATCAATTTAAATCAACAAAACTAAGAATACCTATTGTGAATAAGAGATGCTATGAATTGAATGACTATAATTCAATGAAGATATCATCCTAACAATTGGAATAAACTTAGGCTAAGAAGAATGTATACATTTTCTTTTGAGTGAACTCTATATTTTCTTCTCTTTGATTTTGTTGCTCTATGTGCAAGCGCAAGCTACAATAAGGTCTATACCGCACATTTCTACGAGAAGGAGCAGATCTTTGAACGTGGGTAGACCGTCCCCCAGCCCAGTGGTGGTCATTGGACGACCCGGCAGGGCCCATTCCCTCTGTGCGGGGAAAAGCCGTAACGTGGCCCAGCCAGAGACCAGGACGGTCAGGAGTACTGCGACGGGCAACGGGCGAAACAGCCCCCAAACCCAAAATCTTTTCCCAGGTGCCTCAGTGCTCCTTAGTGCTTCCCTCGGTTGGCAAAATGGGACCAGACCCTCACTCCCCCCCCCCCGCATCTTCTGCTCCGGTGGCCAGGGAAAGGCCATCGCTTTTAGATCCCGACCCTGGGGGTGAAAATGCGAGGGAGGATCACCTTGCTGGAGGAACTTCAGAGAGTTGGGAGAGGATGTCTTCGGGTGAGACATGGTATTCCCCTTTCCCTTGTCAAAGTGAATCCAATATTCCCCCTGTCCTTGTAGGGTACTGTCATTCGTTAACTCTTTATTCTGACCAAAATGTCCTACAGGCCTCATTACGAGTTGAGCGGTAGCCCTTAAATGCAGCGGTAACGGGGTTACTGCTGCATTTAAAGGTCCGCCCAATCATGAGTCCTGACCTTGGTAAAGCCTATTAGTGGAACATGCCTGGCCATTGTAGTTGAACGCCAATTAAGGTGGAGGACTTGCACCTGCAGCCTGTTAACAGCCCCAGGTGTATAAGAAGGAGAAGGAGGTGGCGTATCAGGGTGGAGCAGGCTATAGAGAGGAACTGGCTGGAGGAAAACTGGGCTAAGCAGGAGTGTGAAGGAGATGCTGGGGTAAATGCTGCCCGTGAGAGGGTCTAGACTCCTGCAGTCCCTCTTCCCCAGTGCCCACAGGAGGAGATGTGGGGCAAAGAAGCTTCCCGGGTGCTGCCGGCAGCTGAGAGAGCAAGAGGGGCTCTCCACAGCTCGTGCCGAGAACAGCAGCGCTGCTCGCTGGGGATCTCGCTGGGAGGTGGAGCAAAGAGGATTGAACCGAGAAGCCTGGCGGAGCGACCACATACCGGTGTGTGCAGAAAAGGGAACACTCATACCGGGGCGCTTCGGGGGGTTGGAAACCAGCACGGATGAATGCTGAACGAAATTAATCTTATTCCACATACTTCGGAAGATCAAATGAGATGACTGTGAATGACAAACAAGTTACCAAATATAATAAGTACTTTTGAAAGGTGCACAAGCTTTATTGAATACCGAACTAACTGTAAGATATGATGAACATGTTTACAAAGCAAGTTAAGTACCTTTAAAAGCAAAGGGGCAAAAAGCATATTCGAAAACTGAACTAATTAAAGGATGTGATGAGTATGTTTTGAATACGGAGACAAAGCAAACCAAATGATGAACCATTATGAGCATTTACGAATGAAGTGAAAGCAAGGGAGTAAGAAAGAGTAAATTTCACAAAGGGAACTGTATGAGATACAAGTTGTGGCAAAGCCAAAAAAGACTGCCAAGAAGAATGTGAAATAAGTATTGATATAAGATACAAGAGACCACAGGATTGCAGGTTGAGACAGAAAAACCTGTTTTGGCCAGAACCCGAAGAATACAGAAGTATAGCAAGGTGAACAGAGTTATCGGTTGCGTGACCTGTAATGGGAGGACCATGTGGTCCGACAACTGCGCCTAGACCGAGTGACACCTACTTCAAAAGTGCCAAGGTAAGCAGGGCTATCGGTTGTGTGACCTGTAATGGGTGAACCGTGTGGTCCGACACCTGCGCCTAGACCGAGTGATACCTACTTCAAAAGTGCCAAGGAAAGCAGGGTTATCGGTTGCGTGACCTGTAATGGGTGGACCATGTGGTCCGACAACTGCGCCTAGACCGAGTGCAATCCACTAGGAAAGAACTAAGGGAAGCGATTTCAAAGAAGCCTGTATGTTATAACAGCTGCTGAAGTAACTGGTAAATGCAGAGACAGAGCGACATATTTGAACTATTGAAAAGCCAGAATGAATAAAAAGTTGAACTGGTACTGTTTTGAAAGCCAGAAGATTTGAACTGACTTTTGGGTTTTTGCTAGCTGACGTCTTGGGGGAAGGGAACCACAAGAAATTTTGAATTGTGTTGAAACCTTGGGGAAAGAAACCCAGGGTCTCTGTGGAACTGTTGAACTGTGTTGAACTCTTGGGGAAGGGAACCCTGAGGTCCTTGTGAAACTGTTTTGAACTTGGGAAGGGGAAGCGGAGATAAAGCCAAAGATCTAGAAAAACACTTTTTACTTATCTGCTGACATCCCTAAACATTGTTTAGATTCAGTTGTGAGGGCAAATATAGGTTTTGAAGACGGGCAGACTTTTCATTTGAACTTACTGACACTGACTATCCTTTGTTTTCTTTATGTAGGGAAATCCCACGTCAGCATAGGGCAAGTAAGCCTTACTCCACCCTGCCATTGAAAGTAAATAAAGCTATTTCTAAGAAAGCTGAATCTGTTGTCTGTGTCTTACATCATGATGCCTTCACAGCATCCACAAAATGGATAAGAGAAGGGAAAGATGGGGTGGGGGCAGCTCGGGAGCTCAAGCAAGATGGCCACCACTTAGTGTAGCTCCAGGGCAGATGAGCCACTAGACTGTATCTATTCTGCAATGGCACCGACCTGTGAAGCACAAGATGAGGAATCGTTATATTAGCATCCAATGCCTCTGCAGCCCAGCAACAGGACAGCTTCACTGCTTGGCTGCATGTAGTTGTGGCTGTACAGCTAATGCGAGCCGCAGACACAATCTGTGCTGAGGCCGAGATGAAGAGGGTCAGGAATACGCTGTTGATGGCCCGGGGAGGCCCTGGCCGGCATTGCTGGATCTAGGAGTGACCGGCACGTATGTGTGTTCTGGAATGGTGGTGGGCCGCCGGAGGCATCCAGAACATTTGAAGACGGACCGGGGAGTGAGGCTTTGGATGTGCGGTGTAGTTACTGCACTTTGCCACTCTCTCCACGTGGCTGATCACACATGGCGTATGTGAAGCGGCTGGGAGTTTATGTGGTGAAGACATTTCTGAAATACTTATGCTGCTTTCCTTGCTTCCAATGCGGATGGTGAGGATGCACAATGGGCCTTTATAGAATGTTGTGGATTGCCCAGGAAGTGGCTGTGCTGTGTTTTATGTTGTCGGACTGAATCAATCCCGCTGCCTATGAAACAACTCAGAGAGTTCTCCTATATTTTCTAGGTGTCCTCCTAGGTGACAAGCTACCAGGCTTGTATGTGCTGTAGTTGGATATGTACCCTCATTGCATGTGATAGGGGGCATCTATGGACTGCTGGGGTGCTATGGCTTGGGAGCTGTCTTATGATCTGTGGCTCACAGGCCTCGCTCACTGACCCTACATACTTTTTGGTGCATGGACTACTGACCCGTGATTTGGTGAAGCTCCTGAGGAGGCAGTGTCCATTACACACGTTCACTGCCAGATATGTCCATTTACTCCTCAAGGTCAGATACATCAGAGACCACCTAGTGTGAAGGACGGATCACCAGATCTCTTGAATCCTTGAAGATCAGCCAAGCGAACGGCCATGATGGGCACCTCCTCGCAGCTGCAAGCTATGCTGGCTGAGATGAAGACCATCAATCAGCACACACAAGAAACTAATACCACAATCTAGGACATTATGAAGGAGATAAAGGATATGAATGGATGCATCAATGTGCAAGCTGAGCGCACCATGAAGAATGAACGTATAAGCACGGTTGAAGAAGATCAGCATACCATGGCGACTGATCTAGATGCGCCAATCAAGGAATTTCAACGGCTTGGCGCAAAGATCGAGGATCAGGAAAATTGTTCCCGACTGAATAATATAAGGATGGTTGGTGTTCCTGAAAACCTAGAAGGTAATGACATGGAAGGCTTCTTGTATTGTATGTGGTAGGATGACCTACACATTCCAAACCCACGACAGTGCATAATTGAAGGAGCTTTTAGGGAACGCATTCCCAAACCTGCCAAAGGTGAGCAACCAAGAATTATAACGGTGGAGTTCTTGAATCTCCAGCACAAATTGATAGTGCTAAAAGCCTATCGGGCGACTGGCACACTGCAGCAAAAAGATGGGGCTCAGATTCGCATTTTTAATGATTTCTCATCTGAGGTGTCTAGGCGATGAAGGGAGTTTAACCCAGTCTTTGAAGCTCTCAAGGGGTCGGACCATCGATATTACTTGAAATTCCCTGCAGTATGGTACTTTCAATTCAAGAAACAGTGGTATATGTTTGACTCTCCGGATGAGGCCTGGCAATTCCTGAGGCGGCACCACATACTTGCTGTTGATCATATTCCTCAGCCAGAAACCTATTCATCTACCATTTGCGAATCTTGTTGAAGTGGATGCCTTGGCCCATATCTATATGTCTACTTGAACGCTGGACAGGAGACACAGCTTGCCTTGGTACATATATACGTTTTAGGGATGTCTAAAAGTGATACTTGAATGGCTCAGGTTCAGGGGCTTTTGTAGGTCCATTTGCAATTTGTATTCCAATGAATAACTCTGACGTCGCCCTGGCTTTTGGTGACTCGCCCCTCACCCCCTGCTCCCAATGTTGACTTTGGACGTGCTATCACACCGGCTACAAGCGTATGGGCATCGATGGCGGGAACAAACAAGTCTCCCTTATCAGCTGTGCAATGGTTAATCCCAGCTATTATTGGGCTACTACTATAGGGGCCCAATGTTTGAGTGGCTTTGATGTATTTACTATTTGTTATTTTTGTATGGGTTTCTTATGGATCATGTAAGGGAAATGTTTGTGGGATGGGTTATTTTGGGGTTTTACAGTAGTCACATGATGGTTTGGTGCTTTGGCGGTCCATGGTGCATTAATTGTAGATGCATGGGCTTTGTGTGCACACCGGGGCTTCGGGCTTCAGGTGGTATGTTGGGTACATACAATAGTTTTGATGCACTGGGTGGGGTGGAGTCCTGCTGTTCGTGGGCTTCCCTTTTCTTTTTTTTTTAATCAAAAAATGTATTTGGTTTTCAAGCATGAATAAACATTACAAATAACTAGGGAAGGGGAAGAAAAAGGAGGGTAAGGCAACAATGGGGAAAAGGGAGGGGAAAGGGGGATATAGGGCCTTAGCCCTTGGGACCATCAAGTTTACGATGAGAAAGCACATGAAACAGTTTGTGCTCACCGGGCTCGCTAACCCGGCGTCGCCTTGCCCAATTAGTACATCTTTGCTTGTGTCATCTCGTCGGGAGCTTAGCTATCATCTTCCCATCTCTGCCATATTTTACTCACTTTTTGCAGGCATCCCCTCGCAGCGTACACCCTGCGTTCCATTATTACACAAATGTCCACGTCTGGTCGTAGCAGGGTGTTCTCTCCAATCCCCATAGCTGCGCAATGTTCCTTCTGAGAACTGCTGTTGCGGTCGACCAGAGCGGTTTCTCATAGCGGGTCAGATCACTTTCGTCAGAAATCCCTAACAGGAGCTGTTTTGGTCCCCTCTGTATTGGTTTTCCCAAGACCCTGGACAGTTTGTCACAGCATTTCCTCCATAGCTGCTGTATATTGTCGCATTCCCATATGATGTGGAAGAAAGTTCCTTCCTCCCATTTGCATCGCAGGCATCGCGCGTCCGGGGTTCTGCCCCACCGGAAGAGTGCCACTCTAGGGTAGTAGATGCGGTGCAGGATCTTGAGTTGGACCAGTCGGAGCCTCATTGAGATGCCCACTTCCCGGGGGTACATCAGAGCCTCTGTCCAGTCCTCTGGTTGTAGTGGGCCCACGTAGCGCTCCCATCTGGCTTTCAGGCTGATCAGTTCAGGCGTGGCAAAGGATGTGATCACATTGTACACAGTTGAGGTGACTTTTCGTTTTATTTGTTCCTGGACAATGTTGCGCTCCAGCGGGGTGCACTCTGGCATATCGCTGATGATTTGCTGGTGGGCATGCAGTGCATGTTTCAGTTGAGCGTAGTGGTATTCCTCGGAGGGTGGGAGGGCGAATTCAGAGTGCAGTGTTTCAAACGGGGCTAGTGCCCCTTCTCTTATTACGTCCCCAATTCTGGTGATACCACTCTAGGTCCATGCGGGCCATTTAGGTAGCTTCTGTGTTTCGGGGAGGAGACTATTGTTCCACAGAGGTTGGGCTAGAGTCAGTTTCGCGTCCCATCCTATGTAGCGATGTGCTTCGGTCCAAATGCGTGTGATATGAGTGTCCATGTTGAGAGCTGGTGTGCGGCACCGGCCACGATACAGAAGTTCCAGGGGTGACATTGCACTGTGAGTGTTGATTCTTTTGATGTGCGGCAGGTTCCTGTCCCCGTGGAGCATGTCATTCATCACCGCCATCTGGCTGGCCCAGTAATAAGTCTGCAATCTAGGCAGCCCAATCCCACCCTCCCAGACGGACCTCCGAAGAGTAGAGAGAGCAATCCGCGGGTGACCCCTGCTCCACAGCAGCTTACGAAGGATACAGTCTATCTTAAGGAATTAATGATGTGGGATGTGCAGTGGTGCATTTTGCAGGATATACAGAAACTTGGGAAGTGCGATCATTTTGAATAGGGCAGCTCTGCCCATCAGTGTTAGTGGCGGGGAGATCCAATGGCGAGTGTCCTCTGCAAATCTCGTCACCACTGGGTGGAGGTTCAGTACTGTGTAATCTGTAAAACGTTTCGTGATGTTTACCCCCAGGTATTTGAACTGTTCTGTCACGATTTGTTAGGGGCAGTCCACGGGACATGTGGCTGCCATGCAACCTATGGGGAATAGGGTGGATTTGGCCCAGTTCACGCGTAGAACACTGAAGGCTCTGTATCTCTTCAGCATTTGTGTAACTCTGTGGCAGGAGTTGCGAGGGTCTTTCAAGTAGATAAGCAGGTCGTCCGCGTAATGTGAGACTCTGTCCTCCCATGTCTCCGACCAAAGGAAGCCCTCCCAGAGTGGTGTGTCTCGTAGGAGGATAGCCAGGGGTTCGATGGCGATTGCGAAGATCATGGCTGACAGGGGACAGCCCTGCCTAGTGCCTTTTCCCAGACTGAAAGGGTCCGATTGCCAGCCATTAACCCTAGTCCTATCCATCGGGCAACTATACAGTAATTGCACCCAGCTCATAAAGTTTGCGCCGAATCCCATGTGCCCCATTATGTCCCAGATGGCCTCCCATCTTACCGAAATGAAATCCTTTTTGAAATCGATAGCCAGCAAAGCCAGCGGTCCTGCATGCAGTCTGGGGCATGAAGCTGCATTGGTCCGGATGGATCAGGGAGGGAATCACCTGTTGCAATCAGTCTGACTGTATCTTAGCAAGAATTTTGGTTTCGCTGTTTATAAGTGAAATGGGCCTATAAGAACTGCAGTTGTCAGGGGGTTTGTCCGGTTTGGGTAATACTATTATTGTAGCTTCTCTCAGGTCTGGAGATAGGATGCCCCGTTCTCTTGCATGTTTGTACATTCGCAGTAAGTGTGGGGCGATTACGTTGGTTCCCACCTTCCGCCACAGTTCGTTCGGGAAGCCATTTGGGTCTGGGGACTTGCCGGTCTGGAGGGCGGACATAGCACACGACACCTCATCTTCCGTTATATCCCTCTCCAGCAATTCTCGTTGTGTTTCGTTTAAAGTGAGGAAATTGATTTCATCTATAATTGACGTGTTTATGCGGGTGGTGGGTGTCTTATAAAGCTCAGCGTAATAGTCTGCGAAACCCCGCGCTATGTCTTGATCTGACACTAGTGGACCTGTGCTCCCTGTCTGTAGCTGACAAACATGGCTGCGTCCCTGCTCCTTACATTCCAGCCATGCTAGCATTTTACCAGCTTTATCGCCCGTTTCATATACCCACGCCCGCATTGCAGTGTGTGCGTGCCTGGCATTGTCTAGTGCTGTGTTTTGGAGCAGCTTCTGTGCTTGGAGTAAGGATCGATTTGTCTCGGGTGTGTCTTGGGTAATGTGTGTTTCCTCTGCCAGTTTTGCCTGTTGTTCCGCTTCGTGTATCTTAAGTAGATACTGTTTCCTATGTGCGGTCGTCTATGAGATGAGTTCCCCCCTTAGTACTGCTTTGTATGCCTCCCATAGTGACTCAGGGTCTGATGCGGACTCTGTTTAGCTCAAAATATGTTTCGCTTGATTCTTGGAGCTTGGCAATCAGGTCCGGGTTACCCAAATAGTAATTATTCAGATGCCAGCTAGGAGGGGGGGTTGGTCTGGAAGTTGTGAGTGTCAGCACCAATGGGGAGTGGTCGGGAATGCCCCTGGGAAGTAGATATGCGTCTTGTGCTCTGTGTAGGTCAGTTGATGGGAGAAAGAAGTAATCCAGTCTGGAAAGTGAGACGTGAGCCCCAGAATGAAAGGAATATTCCCTGGAGTCGGGGTGGAGATCTCTCCATACATCACACAAGCCTAGAGCGTTCGTAAATGTGGCAAGTTTGGTAGGTATACTGGGGTTTCTATTGCGCAAGTGTGAGCGGTCCAGGGTTGTGTCCAAGACTTCATTAAAGTCTCCTCCTATTATCGTAATGTTAGAGGTGCCTTCTGTGATCAGGGCGGAGATGTCGGTGAGTAGTGGCGTTAGTAGAGTGGGTGGTGCGTAGATAGCGAGCAATGTGATGGAGTTTTCCCAGAGCGTGCCTGTCACATATATATACCTGCCTCCGGTGTCCTGTGTTACTGTGTTCAAGTGGAAGGGGAGGTTTTTGTGTATCAATATCATGACACCCCGTGAGCCCATCGTGAAAGTCTGCATGTAGTGCGAGTCTGTAGTTTGTACGTTTGAATAGAGAGCATTCTGTACCCGCAAGGTGTGTTTCAGACAGAAAAGTAACATCTGGTGCGTACCTATTCAGGTATTGCCCTACCAATCGGCGTTTGATTGAATTGCCGAGTCAGTTGACATTCCAAGTCATAAGTTTGAGCGTTCTGGCTATGCTGGCCTTAGTGTTACTTGACGCCATGTCTGACTGTGGATGAGAAAGTGTATGCTACTGATGGCGACGCCAGGCGTTGGGCTACTGTGCGTTCATTTGCTGTTGCCCCCTTATTTGACTTGAATATGGTTTGTGCTTGGCTGGTTCTTTTCATAACTAAACCCAACAAACCCATAACCTCCCACCCTATACTCCTCCCAACTAGAAGCATCGGTCGCCCGAACATAAAAACTCCAAGTTGTCAACCGGACAACTCACATAGAACAAACAAAATAAGAAGTTCAGGTGGCTCCCCCTTGAGAGATACAGCTAGGGGGGGATTGCCTCTACTAGTACTGGTGTGGATTGTATTTGTCGGGAGGGGGGGGCCCTCTAACGTGCGGGTACGAGGCGTTCCCGCGACCGCATTTAGCAAGTGTGAGATACCTTGGATTGGGTGTTGAGGTGTGGTGCAACTGGGGCGATGATTCAGTTCATCTTTAGTGCAGAGTATCGGGGCTCCGAAGGGGGCCAAGGCAGGGGTCATCCCCCTACATCTTCTGGTGGGAATTGAGCAGGTGGCCGCCGGGGCGCACGCTGTTGGTCTGGTGGTGGTCTGTGATTCCTTCCCCTCCTGCTACGGGAGGCCTACCAGTCTCCTTCTACGTGTTGTTTAGCCCAGCGCCATGCTTCTTGGGGTTGTTAAAGTGGACCGTAGTCCCTTTGTGGAAGATCTTGAGCTGTGCGGGAAAGAGCAGACCGTATTTCAGGCCCATTGTTTGCAATTGCTTTTTAAGGTGTCAAAGGATTGTCTTGCTTTCTGCACTTCCCTGGTATAATCGGGGAAGAAGGCGATTTTGGAACCATTGAAGGTAATCGTGCCCTTGGCACGTGCGTGTTGCAGTAATGCGTCTTGGTCCCTGAAATGTAGGAACCTCACTATCACTGTACGTGGGGGTGCCCCTGGAACCGGTCTGCCCGATGGCGTTCTGTGAGCTCTCTCTATAGAAAAGAACTTGGAAAAAGAGTCTGGGTCGAACAGGTCGGTGAGCATCTGCTCCAGAAACAGTTCCATGTAGGGGCCTTCTGCTTTCTTGGGAATGCTGAGTATGCGCACATTATTGCGTCTAGATCTACCTTCTCCGTCTTCAATTCTGTCCTCTAGCACCTTGAGTTTGGATGTAATGTGCTGCAGTTGTTGTTGCATGTTGTGAATCCCATCTTCTGTGGTGGAGATGCGTTGTTCGGCCTCCCCGGTATGTGCTGTTAACTTTTGGAGGTCGTGCCTGAGGAGGGACACATCCATGCTTATTCCGTCCATTTTCTGTTCCATGGACGTGCGGGACTCTGCTATAGCAGCCATCACATCTTTCAGGGAGATCACATTGTCTTGTCTCTGCTTCCTCCGAGGATAGCGAGTGGAGGTCAGGAGCCTGCGGCGGAGGAATGGTGTATTGGTCCATACTGCTTTGGGTGGGGAGCCTTTTGGATCTGTCCTTCCCCATGATTCTTATTGCGTCTTGTGGCAGTGGGCCCTGCGCGGAGGCCCCTTTGTCGCAGCTGACTAGCGATTTGTTTAGTCTGCACACTTCTTCGTGAACTGCTGGCACTGGGAATATGTTGGGGTCCACTGATGCTTAGGGACTGGTTATGACCCACGTGGCTGGCCCGGTACCGGTGTACCTTAATCCTTCGATCTGGCACCTTCGTGGTTGTGTTCACCATGCTTAGCTATCGGCTTTCGGGAGTTTGGCGGAATGAGGACTCGTTCACTGCTTCTGCTCCTTATGGGGGAGGGTTCCCGCCGGTCTTCCTCTTGAGTGGCCGGCCCGCGGGGCACCCTGTCTCCTCACCGCCGAGCTCTTGGGGCTGTAGTTACCACGCCAGTGAGAGGGCGCGACCCGCCCTGCTGTCCTGGCTGGTCTGGCTGTTAGGCTGCCGGGCACCACCGCCTGTTCCCCGGACCGGCCGCTTGTTTCTAGGGCTCACTGCGGGGTTCTCATCCCCTTACCTCAGGCAATGTAGCTTTTGTTTCAGTGAGGATTACTCCTCTTGCGGTCACTCCCTGGAAGGAGCAGTCCTCCAGGCCTCGCTCTTGTGGTGGCGTGGGTGTGCTGTTCTCCTCCGGGCCTCCGCCACGCCCAGCCATTGGTGGGTACACGCTCCCTCACGTAGGCAGCGCCCCGGCCGCCACACAGCGCTGGCCTCCAGGCCCCGCTCCTGGGGTGGTGTGTGCGCTGCTCTCCGCCCGGCCCGTCAGGCCCAGCTGTCTCTCCGCTTCACCGACTGTCCCGAGCACGGCTTTCCGCCCAGGGAGTGCGCGCTCACCCTCCACCAGCGCCGACTGTAGGACAGCCAGACACAGGGCGACGGAGGCGCGCTGAGTTTTCGTTCTCTCGGCAGGCTGACTGGAATCTGCCTGCGAGCCGGGGGTCAAGCCCCGATGCTGACAGCAGGCAGGCGGCGGGCGCAGCTCCGCCACGATGCAGCCTCGTCTCACGGTTTCAGTGCGTTTGAATATTGCCGTTGACGGCCATCTTGAAGGCGAGCTGGTTGGTGCCCGTGCAGCGGTCTTCTTGCTCCCAGCTCCATGATTCAGCCGCGATTTCAGCTGCTGACTACCTCTCTTATGCACGGCGGCCTCCGACACCCATTAGAGGTGTTTTTAGTCCAATAGTGTACAGGAATCAGGCTTTTTATCCAGGATGTGTTTAGCGGTCGCGGGTGCCGGAGAGACTCACGTCTTTCCCATTGCGCCGCTGGCCACGCCCCCGGCTTCCCTTTTCTTGATATGACCACTCTCAGGTTTATAACTTTGAATATACAGATCCTTGGCAACCCGATTAATATTCGTAGATTGCTGAATGCTCAGGAGAAGTTCATAAATTCATAGCCCATTGCTATACAACCAACTATGCTGCCCATCTTCCTGCTTTGCACTGAGTAGCCTCCTGCTCTAGTACTAATTAGCAGCTGCCATCTGCCTCTAACGGCACAGTTTATTGCCTGATGATTCAGCTGTGCAGCCTCTCGCCATGCCCTCAATTGTGTCATCTATTGACCTGTTAGTATCCTTGCTATCCATAGCCACGCTATTAACTAGCCTATCACTGCACTGCCTGGCACCTGTCTATTAAAGCACCCATAGTGTAGCAGACGTTGTGCTGCCTTTCGTGCCGCCCAATACAGCAACCTAAACTAAGTGCTATGTCTGCCATATTCCTGCTGCCCATTCTCCTTTTCTCAATATTAGCAGTAAATCACCCACTGAAGAAATTCCCTCACCCTCTCCACATAATGGATCCGCCATGTACAGCAGGTGCTTATATCCAGCTAGGAATGGGCCTAGCCTGTCTACATTGCGCTCGCCATCACCCTATTCCTTGCCCCACTCCCTTCCTCAACAACATTGCACCCTTCCCCATTACCCAACATCCTATCAACTCAGGACCACCTAGGAAAGACTTGACCACACCATACTCACATATCAAGGTCACCCCATTTCTTGCACTGCCACCTGACCTACTTACAAGACTTCACCGTCTTTCTACAAGAACTGGGCAGGGACGCGCTCACGCTGGCTCAATCTCTCACACACAAAAACACCAGCCTACGGACTTCCCAGCCTGAACTCTCCTTATGCCCTCATGCCCCATTAAGGGATCTATGAGAACACATAGACTCTCCTCTCGTTCATGCCTACGGTTAAGTAAATTACACTTGTCTACCAACCTCACTACACCTTGCATACAGCCACCTAATGTCTCTAAACCTCATATAATTGTCCCTAGCAAGACTTCTACTAGCATGAATGCCACCACTTTATAGGGGGCACTCATTAACGTCAGATCTATCACTGCGCATGCACTGGATATTGCAGAGGTCATAACCTCCAACGACCTTGACTACATAGCAGTTACAGAAACATGGCTACACTCAGCTTCAGGTCCACAGCTATCCTTAGCTATACCAGAGAGCTAAACCATCTTCATAAAAGATAGAGACACCTCGAGAGGAGGCGGCGTTGCCATATTTGCTAAAGACACACTAAACATAAGGATATCCCCTAGCCTCCCTTTTAGCGCAGGCGAAGTCATCACCTTAAAGATATCCCTTACACCTACCTGCACACTCACCCTTAATTTCATCTATAGGCTCCCTGGAGCCATCTCAGCATTCGAAATCGAGATCTCAACACTCCCGACTCACAATATGAAACCCCTATCCAAAGCAATCATCATGCGTGACTTCAACCTAGGTCTGAACGACCCCACTGACATCAATGCAGACCACCTAGCCAAGTCAATGGAAGCCCATGTATTTACCCATAAGATTCTCGTCTGTACCCATGAAAAAGGACGGATTCTGGATTGGTTAGCGGACACTAACTGTACCACTAACATACTATCTAACACCCCCATGCCTTGGTCAGACCACAACACCATAATCTTTACCACTACCGTCAGCATTACAAATCAGAATCTCTCAGTCTTAGCACCTACAGCCCCGCCGAGAAGCGTTAAAAATATGAACAAAGACAATTTGTTACCTCCCCTCACGCCCTTGCTAGACTCTAGGCATCATCTAAACAATGACCCATCAACCTTAGTACGTCAATATAATGAAATTATGCTACAAGTTATTGATAAAGGGGCTCCTTAAAAAAGTAAAAAAACTAAACGCTCAGCACACATCAACCCTTGGTTCACCCAGAACTCAAAACAATGCGTGCTCTTAAAAGATCTGCGGAAAATAATTGGCGCAAATTGCCAAACACAGCTAACAAAAGCTTTTTCCGGGCAGCAGGTAATAACTTAAAAAAAGAAATTCTCCTAGCCAAAAGTGAAGTATATAACCAGAGCATAACCAATGCGCAATCCAATACTAGAGAACTTTTCACCATCCTCCGTGAATTAGAATCCCCAGCACCTACCCTTGACATACAGAGAAAGATGAACAATGGTGTACTAACATTCAAAATGCGCTAGCAGACAAAATCTCGTCACTTCAACACAAAATAGAACAAACAAAATGTAACTCTGTCTTACCCAAACTCAGCCAACTTTACCTCCCCCAGTGGAGATTAATAAATTCTCTTTTTCATCCCTTTTCATCCTAGACACCCTGAACATCCTCAATAGCTTAAACCCATCTAGATGCAAATATGACATCTGCCCATCAACTCTGATAAAAGAATGCACATCAAAATTTGCCCTTTTCATCCCCAGCCTTATTAACAGCTCTTTTGCCACTAATACAGTTCCTAGCGACTTAAAAACAGCCTGGGATCTACCCCTACTCAAGAAACCAACACTAGACCCCAACATCCCTACAAACTTTCGTCCTATCACAACCGTGCCATTCTTATTAAAAATACTTGATCGTGCAGCCTACTTGCAGATACAAAAATATCTAGAAGAGAATAACCTTTTTGGATTAAGACAATCAGGCCAGGTCACAGCACAGAGACCTCCCTACTAGATTTAAAAATGCATATGGATCAATACAAAGACATGGGGGAACTGTGCATCCTATTTCTCTTAGATCTCTCCGCTGCATTCAATCTAGTTAATCATGACATTCTCTGCCAGCACCTAGAGTACGCTTCCCAATTCTCAGCAGATTCCATCATGTGGATCAAGTCATTCCTTACCAATCGCACCACAAGGGTTTTCTCCGCCAGCCCTGGTGACATGTGGTGTACCGCAAGGCTTTGCGTATCACCCACACTGTATGCCTTCACCAAGCTTCCGTTTGATAAATTAGATAACATGGGTATCACGTACACAAGTTATGCGGATGATACGCAAATACTAATACCCATTACTGGATGCCATGAGATTGACTCTAAAAACCTAAACAGTATATATCTAGCCATCCAGGCCTGGATGGCGCTTAACGAATTGTGTCTTAACGACGATAAGACGGAGCTAATCCTCATTGGCAATAAAATTCAGCTCAGCAACCTCCCTCAGACATACAAATCCTTTAATATTGATGGTAATACTATCAAAGTCTCTAACAAAATAAAAACACTGGGAGTGTATATAGACTCCTCTCTCACCTTAAACAGATATGTTAACGCTGTTGTCGCTTCAGCAGCCTACACCACCAAAATGATAAGAGCTAGCAGCCCATTCCTCTCCGCTGATAATCTCCTCACCTTGGCCAGAGCCTTGATATTATCCAGGATAGACTTTAAGAAACATCAAAAAATTACAGGTTGTCCAAAACAACCCCATTAGAGCTGCCTTTATCTACCACCAGGAGGAAAATCCATTGGCTCCCTGTGCAAGACAGAATCAGCTTCAAAATACTGACGCTTACCCACAAATGTATCACTAACAAAGCACCTCTATACCTTTGCAATCTCATCTGCAAAGCCCACTCTAACAGACCAACCTGTTCCCAGTACACCTACCTTCTCATCACCCCCAAATACAGAAGATAGAAAGCAGGAGGACCAAGCTTCCCGATCATAGCTCCCAAACTGTGGAAAGCCCTCCCTACTTACCTCAAAAATTACACCTCTTTCTGGTCCTTCAGAAAAAGCCTAAAAACCCTACTCTTCAAGTCCGACCTCCTGCAGTAACTACCTAGACACTAGTTCAATAACTGCCAGACACATGCACATTAATTGTACATAATTGTATATAATTGTGTAATGTATTCCGTGCAAAATTTGTAACACGTAACTATGAAGCTATGTGTTTAATAACCTGTAACCAGCTCCTTAAGTTTTTGTAACAGCGCCTAGTTGCCTCTTGGCTTTGAGCGCTTTATAAATGTATAAATAAATAAATAAATACATAAATAAATAAATAAACTATTCCTACAGGAATCTGGGAAATTACTGAGAGGATGGGTGGGCCGGGCGTTCCATGCGCCATTTCATCGGAAGGGGGGAGTATTGATTCTCTTACACAAGCGTGTCCCATTTATTGCTCAGGATATCCTGGTAGATCCAAAAGGACCATACTTTGTTTCATGGTACAGTTTCCGACAATGCATTACCCTGCTTAATATCTATGGGCCTACACAGGACAATCCTGAGATTTACACATATGTATTCATGAAATGCATCTCTTACATGGGCCCTCTTACATTTATGGGCGGGGACCTCAATGTTACGCTCTTACTGGCACTAGGTAGACAGTAAGCAGTTGATCCAAACCTTTGTATGTCTC
Source organism: Ambystoma mexicanum (assembly GCF_040938575.1). Classification (NCBI taxonomy): domain Eukaryota; kingdom Metazoa; phylum Chordata; class Amphibia; order Caudata; family Ambystomatidae; genus Ambystoma; species Ambystoma mexicanum. The sequence goes on from NC_090934.1 coordinate 266,084,478, forward strand.
AGAAAACCAAGATGCTTCTGATCCATATGGAAGACCTCCAATTGATGTATGTAAGGACAATTGTTCACTAACTGTGGAGTGACTTTACTTTTTACTCACATCATCATAAATGTTATGCTTGTTTAGATTATTGGCTCCTTTTATCTACTATTGGCCCGCTATGGTTGATCGCTGGGAGATCCTCCCTATAACAATATTGGATCATGATCTAGTGGTTTTGCAGGTTAATTTCCCATCTGCTCCTCCGCAGGCTCCGCCCTGGATACTAACCCTGGCTACACTACGATAACTAGATTTTGTATGACACTTAATTGGGCATGTTGACTCGTTCTGGGAGGAGAGCTTAGTTGGTGACTTTAATTCATAAAGGTGCTGGGATGCCTTCAAGGCTTTCCTCAGGGGGCAGTGCATTCACAATGGACATACAATCTTCAGCAATAGAAAACTAGGGAACAGCAATTGCTAGTTGAGCTACAAAGAGCAGAACAGGCACATAAAAAATACAGAGACCCCTCTTCACTTATACAGGTGAAAAAGCTTTGTTTGTGTTTTAAGACTATCACCACTATTAGGGCACACAAATATTTCTCTAGATGGGCCCAATCCTTCTGTGAGGAAAGGAACCCGTCTCGTCGCTGAATGACTATGTCTCTGGAGGGTCAACAGCATGGCCAACTTATTGAAAATATTAGAACTAGGGCTAGTGAAATGCTGACTGTGACCACTGATATAAATGACAGATTTGCAGAATTCTATATGGAGTTATATGCCACCCAGCACCTCATCACAGATGATTAGATAGATACCTTCCTGCAGGGGATTCAGACACAGAGTTCCACTGACGCAGAGCTTCTATCGCTGAATGCCCCGACTGCTGAGACGGAGGTGGCTGCTGCCGATGTGGGACTCTCGGTGGGGAAAGTGACCAACGTGGATGGCCTTCCAATTGATCTGTATATAGCGCTTGTAGAGAAACATGCACCTAGGCTGAATGAGGTATTTAATGACGCAAGGGAAGTGGGACACCTCCCGAACTCGATGCTCATTGCCAACATAGTTATTTTTCCCAAAGCTGGTAGGGATATCACAGATTGCTGTGCACATAAGTCTATTTCTCTCATTCATTCAGATGTAAAGATACTATCCAAATGTTTACCAAGGAGTCTAGAATGGGTGCTTCCCCGTCTGGTCCATCAGGATCAGACAGACTTTATACTCAATAGACACATTAATGACAGTATGAGGCGCCTGCTTAACATGATTGTAGTAGTAGTGCTGACCCGGATGACAGTATTATTCCTTGATTCAAAAAAAGCATTTGATAAGGTGCGTTGGGACTACATGTTTTCGGTTCTGTGGAAATTCAGCATTGAGGGATATTTTACTGACATGTTCAAGTTGCTATATTCAAATCCAAAGGAGTCGGTGGTGACTAATGGATAGACGTCTGCTCCGTTCCCGCTGCACACGGGAACACTCCAAGAGTCACTATTGGTATATGTAATGGCCATTGAGCCACTGGCTTTTAGGATCAGAATGGATGCAGGTCTGGGGGGCATTGTTCAAGCGGGAGAAGAGCACCGTATTTTATTGTATGCAGATGATGTTCTGCTTTATATCAAATATTGGCCATTGAAAATGCCACATATTTGTTATGTTGATTAATACTGTGCACCGCTACCACCGAAGGGCAGTCTCCAGGCACTCTTGTGACTCTGCAAGAAAGAGGATGGGGTTGGTTAGTGAGGGAAGAGTGATAGGATAGGTCCAGATCCAAGCAAAACTGGCATCGGTGTGTGTTGGCTTGCAGATGGTTGGTTGTGTGCACCAGTTTATTGTATCCATACGGGTAAGGTCCAATGCCTGGGTTGTTTCAATGTGACTCTTTTTTATGTAGGAGCATGTTTGTGTGTTTGAGTGTAGCTTGGATGGTTTTTCAGGTTGTGCGCACTGGGCCTGTTGTATCTGTACGGGTATGGTCCAGTGCCTGGGTTGTTTCAATGTGACTGTTTGTTATGTAGGAGCGTGTGTGTGATTTATGTGTAGATAGGATGTTATTTCAGGTTGTGCACACTGGCTTGTTGTGTCCGTATGGATATGGTCCAGTGTCCAGGTTTGTTTTTGTAAGCTTGTGTTACTTGTGTTGGGTGTGTGTTTGTGTATAAGTTGGCTAGCCCAGTGGGCGTGTATAGTGTTTAGTGGTGTGTTGGAGGAAGCAAGAGCGGGGTGGTTAGTACAATGGCTACTCTCTTCTTCTTCTTCTATGTGGTTAATCTACACAAATTCTATATAGTGATATCATGCTAACTTCACCATCTAAGTCTGACGCGTGGCTAATCTTCACAATTCTATCTATTCTATATTTGTGATCTACTGCAGGAATTTGGCCCAATTGCGGGATATAAAATATATTATGACAGACTTAATCCGGAATGCAGGCAGCAGAGGCAGCAGCATAATCCAGTAGCTCCTGGCCCCTTCCTGCTACTGATGATATTAGATTATGAACACCAAGAAAAAGATTGAAACTGCTGAAAATCCCATACCAAAGAAATCAAAATCAGCATCAGAAATGGATGAAGTACCTAGTGCTCAAGATATCTATTCTTTGCTGCTCAAAGTGGCCCATGACTTGGGAAAAGTGGTCAAGGATGTGGGGGATGTCAAGTCTTCACTGGATGATTTGTCTAAAACGGTTTCTCATTTGGATAGTAGGATTACTATATTGGAAAATGGATCTAAATCCATGACCTCGGAAATTGCAGGGAGCTTCAGAGCCTACAACTCTTTGAAAGAAGAAGTTCAAAAGGGTAAAGAAAAAGGACTGGAGTTGGATTTGAGGATCAGGAATAAAAATGTAAGGCTTGTTGGTGTGGAAGAGAACCCAAATGAAGATTTGATGCAGCTGGTGTTGGATATTCTGAAGCTTTGCTTTGGTGTTGCCCAGATTATCCCAGGAGATGTAGACAATTTGTATAGAGTGGGAAAGAGAGCTGGTCCAAAGGCGAGACAAATCTTGATTACCCTAATGAATACTAGGACAAAAGAAGCTATTCTGGCTGCTGGAAGGATGAAGGGGAACACATATTATAAGGGACATCAAATATTTGTGTATCCTGACTATCCTAAAGAAACTTTATTGATAAGGAAGTCCTTTAAAGAAGCCAAAGATTTAGCAAGATTGGTGGGTGTCAAGGCTGTCTTAAATAGGGCAAACATGCTGACTTTGACTTTACCGGATGGAGAGAAATCTACTTCTGATCCAAGTGTGGCTTTGAGATGGCTAGAGCCATTGAGAGAGAAATGCATTTGATACTGGTTTCTTCAGGCACTACTTTTATGGATTTACTTCACTACAATTTTATTTCTCATAGATGTTTAATTGGATAAAATGGCGCTGCCGAACATGTACAGTTGATGGTTTGGAATATCGGGATGTTTTGAAAAACCCACTTCATCTCAGCGTTCTTCTTCGTGCTCCGTAACATGACTGGAGGATTAGAGTAATGTACCTGACTACGTGCCAGGAGCGTGCTCTACGGATTTCAGGAAATGGCCGATTACGATTACGTCTATGCTGAGACGCCCCCCCTGCCTATCGCATTGCCACGGACAATGAATTGGGCTCCCGAGCGCTTAAGTGCCACTCACGCTTCTTTTTTCGCAAGGTCTGCTGCCCACGGAACACACCAGACATGGTGAGTAATTGCAGGCGTACCCACCCCCACCCCCATCTGCGCAACGCTGGAGGGCCTTACATGCCACGGATCGGTCAGTGAAAGATCTGCTGTGAAGAGGCTAGGAATGCTAGCGATGTGCCTTACTGTAAAGAAGTGACAAGGACTAGGTAAGAGCGTGAGGCGAGGGGGTGGGGAACGCCAGGAGGATTGTTAAAGCCGGGGAGCAGTGATAGTCTCTCAGGGCCTGCTCGTAAACAAGATGGACTCCAACAAATATAAAGGTGTCCCACTAGAGCCCAAAGCAAATACATTCAACCCGAGAGCCACGACAATGCAAAAGGGTCTTGCATGCCACGGAAGAGCCCAATGAAATACGGGATCAAGCGGGTGCTGGGCTTTTGGCCTGAGCTACGAATGGGATCAAGCGAATGGCAGGGGTGGGAAGCATTCATCTCGTCGGTGATAATATGGGGAATGTATCAAATCCAGAACGGAGAGCCACGGGGTTGCTGTAGACGGTGTATCCTTTATTTAGCAACCCATTATGACTGCTCGGTTGCCGGCTATTTATCGTCAGACAGCATATTGACATTTGGCTACGCTTCCAATATGCTGTGGACCTATTACTACTCGGTAATCAGTTAATAACCAGCAGGAGTGCGGAGGAGGCATTCATTTCACTTTGGGAAGTAATGGATTTGTATATTTGAATGTTGCCATTGCCACTGCCACATATGTGTGCATTTCAAAGTCTATTGCCCATCTGGTGCATATGATGGCCAGGAATTATCGTGCAGATTATTACCTGTCATTATTGCCTTGCAGTTGGATTGAGATGAGAGTTATGTAATTGGGCTATGGTGACTAGCTAATGTCGCTGTATAACGGTTACTGGTTCTTTCAATTTAAGATATGCGGTATGCTCTGATCTATTTATTGTCCTAACTGCAAGTAACTATAATCGACCAGCATTTTCTAGTATTTTTCAATGCGGTTGGCCGGGTCCTTCTTTAGGGTCTTAACTCATAGATTAGTGTTAGGTTTTAATAATTATAGTGGGCTAGGGATATTACTATCATAAGTTTTGGGAATTACATTCAAATGTGCTTGCCCAAGGTCTGGTAAAAAGGGGCGTGTGTGGATGGTATTGCAATGCTGTGATTGGAATGCTAACAGGTTCTCTATCGAGGTGATGTCCATTTAGTGTGAAATATTTGCTGATTTTAATGGGGAATATGGAAGCTTGGGGATATCTGTGGGTGACATGTTGAACAATTATTATATTATGTCTTAGGGATGCACCTTTACACCAAAGTTGAATTTTTATCTAGGCGTGTTTTCCTTTGGCCAAATCAAATCATTCTTAAAGCTGGGGTCACGAGATGAGGTGCGGTTTGTGCCACAGCATGCAAAGGGGGATAATAATATTTGATGCCTTTTTGAGTGATGCTTAGGTGTTTCTGTGATGTTTTGGATGTTTAGGCTCATGCATCACGGGAATGCTTGAGAGGGGCATAGATCAATATAACCCGCTTGTTTCCATGAATGAGGTATTGGTTGATATGTTAAGGAAAGACGCGTGGGTGGATGTTTGAAGTGCCATGTTGGGCATTGGATGTGGGGTTGGTTAATACGCTTTGCAGGTTGGTGGGGGTGTGATTTATGTAGTGGACTGCCAGTCTAATTGATGGGTGAATTATCATTGAAAATAAAGGAACATGAATAGCCTGCATATTTAGACGTCCTCAAAATGAGTGTCATAGTAGAATGGGAAGACTTTTAGTAATGTATGACAAACTGAAGAAATTTGGGGGTTTGAGCTTGGTGATATTGTTCATATGCTTATAGGAGGGGTGTCCAGGACACTGGACTTTTTAGAATGTTATTTCAAGTATACTGTTTTTGTCTGTTGTTGTTGACTTGCTTCTTTTTCAGAGGGGGGGTTGTTTTGTTCACATCTCGTGGTATCCTATGTAGATTAACTGATATAGTAGAGAATACTGTAATTGATGCGCTCGTAATTGATAAAAGACCTGAGAAAATGGCTAATGAATTACATGTGCTTACGTGGAATGTAAATGGATTAAACAATGCAAAGAAAAGGATCAAGATAATGAAATACATGAGAGAATTGAGGTGCGATGTCTGTTTTGTTCAAGAGACTCATTTACTTAAGGAGGAAATTGGTAGCCTTAGAAAAGGTTGGGTTGGAAGGGTATATGGCTCAAGTTTTTCATCTCGATCAAGAGGAGTGGCAATTTTAGTCAAGAGGAATTGTCAGTTGAGGATTGTACGGGAAATGTCAGATAATGAAGGCAGGATGGTGGCTTTGTTGGTTAATATTCAAGGTTGTTTGGTGACGTTGTGTAATATTTATGCCCCGTCAATAGATGATGGTTCATTCTTTAGGCAAGTGGCGCAGACGCTTCAGGACTTGGGTTCAGACAACATCATTCTAGGTGGTGACTTTAACACTGTTTTGAATAAGGATTTGGATCGGAGTGTACCAGGAAATTTTAGACATAGTGATCGTCACTATGTTTCTCTTAAAAACTTGTTAGAGGAACATGCTATACGAGATTGTTGGAGATTGCAACATCCGCATGCTAGAGAGTATAGTTTTTACTCAGGTGCACATTCAGTTTATTCCAGATTAGACATGTTGTTGACAGCTGGTCTGATGACCAAGAATTTTATGTCAAGCGTGATTGGCCCGATTTTATTGTCGGATCATGCACACGTGAGGATGAACATTGACTTGGGAAATACTGTTCGGAGAACGTACACGTGGAGAATGGATAATGCGTTTTTATTGATGGAAAATGAGGTAGATAAGTTGAGGGCAGAAATTGACTTCTTTGTTTCAGTAAATCATACAGGTGATGTACGGCCAGAGGTGGTCTGGGAAGCTTTAAAATGCACTATGAGGGGTTATTTGATTAATTTGACGTGTGGATTGAGAAAGAAAACTGCAAATAGACAGAAGGAACTCGAAATTAGGGTTGGTGCCTTATCAAAGACAGTTATGGCTGACCCGTCTGACAGAGATAGTTTTACTGAATTGAGGAAACTAAAAAAGGAACTTAATGGCATAATTGAGGAAAAAACGGAAAGAATATATTGTAACCTGAAATGTGATTACTTTGAAAAGGGTGAGAAGTGTGATAAATGGTTGGCGTATAGATTGAGATTGAGGGAGGCTGAAAGATCAATTGCATCTATTCAAGATAAGGATGGTCGAATCACCTTTATGCCGAAAGAAATTAACAATGTTTTTCGGGAATATTATATGCATTTATATAAGAGTGAAATTGATGCGCCTGTCAGGACTATTGACTTTCTGGAGAGTGTGAATCTTGCTAGGCTCTCGGATTGTGACTCACAGTTATTGGAGAAGGGTCTGACAATAGATGAGATTAAGATGGCTATCGGCAAACTAAATGTAGGAAAATCGCCGGGACCTGATGGTTTCCCGGTAGAATTTTACAAGATATTGCCTGATTCAGCCCTGAATCTTCTTAAAGATATGTATGTGTCCTCTTTGGCTGAGGGGGTCCTGCCGGCGTCGACGAGACATGCTATGATATCTGTCTTTCCGAAAAAGGGCAAAGATGAAACGCTTCCTGGAAGTTATCGGCCGATTAGTCTGATTAACACAGACAATAAAATCTTAGCTAAGATTATGGCTAATAGATTGGAAGGTCTATTAGGGAGATTAATTAGTGAAAATCAGTCGGGTTTTGTAAAAGGAAGGAGTACCTCCAGTAATATCAGGCGGTTATTTCACACACTTAATAAGGCATCGAATGAGACTGGAGAGATCGCTGCGTTTTCGTTGGATGCGGAGAAAGCCTTCGATAGGGTGGAGTGGAACTATTTATTCTTGGTGCTTGAGAAGTTGGGTTTTGGAGTGAATTTTATATCATGGATTAGGCTCTTGTATACGGAACCGACAGCAGATGTTAACACTAATGGGATTCGATCTGATCCATTTAGACTAGAGAGGGGGACAAGACAAGGCTGCCCTCTTTCACCTTTGTTATTTGTTCTGGCGATTGAACCTTTGGCGGATGCCATTCGTGATCAACTGGACATAATGGGTGTTTCGTGTTGGGGTCTGTGTCAAAAAATATGGCTGTTTGCAGATGACATACTTTTGGTCCTGCGGGATTTACGTCTTTCATTACCAACATTGTTGGGGGTCTTAACCTCATTTCAGGAGATTTCTGGTTTTAGAATCAATTGGGACAAATCTGAAGTGTTGCCGCTGGTTCCTGGATGTAACAAAAAATATGTCACTGATCTAGGGTTTCGGTGGTGTCCCGATAGGATGTTGTATCTGGGGATTTGGCTCACCCCGAAGATTTGTGACTTGGTAAGAGTGAACATGAATGTGATTACAGTGGATTTTAGATCTGATTTAGAACGCTGGGGGTTACTAAAACTGTCACTTTGGGGAAAAGTGAATGCATTAAAAATGATGTCAACCCCTAAAATTAACTATATTTTGAGTATGCTCCCTTTGAAGGTTAATGTATCATATTGGAAAGAATTGGATAGACTTATTCAAGGTTTCTTGTGGGACAATAAACCGGCAAGATTGAGTCTGTGGAAGTTACAACTGCCTTTGGAGAAGGGCGGTTTAGGTGTACCAAACTTCAGGGCCTACCATCTGGCCTTCAGTTGTGCATTTTTGGTAGATTACATGGAATTGAATCCAAGTGTATGGGCTGTGGCCGAGGCAAGTGCGAATGGTCCATTATCTCCTAGGGCAATGTTAACCACTATATCGAAAGGAGTGAAGGATATACTGACTACATCACTGAGAGACTCCTGGAAGGATTTGAATGTGTTATTGGGTGTGGACGCGTACAGGGATCCATGTGCGTCTATTTGGATGAATCCGTCTATTAAATTGAATGGCAATTCATTTTTCTGGCCTGAATGGTTTTTGGGAGGTATCAAATGCATTGGAGATCTCTTCAATGATGGTGTGTGGAAATCGGCGAGGGAATTGCAAACTGAGTTCAGTATTGATGGATTCAGAATATCGGATTACAGGAAATTGAAGTTAGCAGTTGGCATAATTGATTTTCAGAATGGACTAAACCTGGAATTTCTTACGAGAAAATCATTGGTGAATGAGGGCGGCTTGGCGAGCCGGGTGTATAGGCAGATTGTTAATAATTATAAAAGCAATGATGGCCTAAGAATTGAATGGGGTCGCAGAATTGGAGCTGACATTACTGAGGAAAGTTGGATACGGATGTGTGAGAATGTCAAATTGTGTTCCTTGGGATTGACTGAACGGGCAAGACAAATTAAGATCTTGAATAGGGTGTACTGGACCCCGGAAAAATTGTGGAGGAGAGGCTTGAAGGACGGACCGGAATGTTGGGCATGTGTTAAGGATGTAGGTACTATGGAACATATGTTGTGGGATTGTGTGAAGGTCCGTGGGTTTTGGAATGATATCGGTGTTATCTGTGAGAATGTCTTGGGTGTGACAATTGATTTTAATTTTGAGACATTAATTCTGGGGAATGATTCCATTTTGGAAGATCTTACGCTGTGCCAGAAAAAATGGTTCTTCAGAGGAGCTGCAATGGGTAAAAAGATTATCCTTAGAAATTGGAAGTCAAGTGCTACATTAGACAAAGAGCTGTGGCTGACTGAGTTGGGGAATTTGGCAGCTATGGAGGAACGACTGTATAGAAAACAAGGCAAAATCGGTTTGTTTCTTAAGATTTGGGGAACGTTTTTAGAACTAGGTTGATCTGATCTTGTAGGTAATGAGATGTGAACATGGGGTTGGGTGGGTTTGGGTCCTGAAATTTTGTTGTTTATTTACTGTTTATGTGATTCTGTATATAATGTTAAAGTATTGTGTGTTGATATATTCTTCTTTGTATTGTAAATACATTTTTCAAAAAAAAAAAAAAAATATATATATATTATGACAAGTCGGAGGTGTTGCCTCTAAGGACTGACTTTCCATGGGATCTGGGTGGGGTTGCCCAGTTTAAGTTGCAGATACATGCAATGAAATATCTTGTGTGTGTGAGTGCCCAGATAGATAGCCTGGTCCAGGATAACTACCCCCATAACTAACCAGAATTAAAAACTGATTTTCTCAGAAGGACGTTTTATCATTATCCAGTATGGGCGGAATAAATGCGGTAGAAATGAATATCTTGCCGAAATTGAAATATCTGGCTCCGATGATTCCTCTGCCTATGCCCATGCCCATGAATATGAGTCAGGATTTAGATAAGCATAAAGGAAGGTTTATTTGAAGACATAAAAAGGCCAGGCTGAATAATAAGCTCCTGCAGGTGATCAAACAGGATGGGGGACTTGCTCTCCCGTCCTAGAAATCTTACATTTTGGTGGCACAGCATGCTGAATAAAGAGATGGCTTAATCCTGCTGATGCATCGAGCTGGCGAGCTACAGAATTGGCTATTCTACAACCCTTGCCCTTCCCCGAGCTCCACTTCCGAATCACGTCAAGAAATATCCTATCGTAGGGCCTACATTAACTCATTGGTACCAAAAGCTTAAACTCACTGGTGTCGGCTCAAATACAATTCCACCATGGCATAGCCTTCATGCTCTTTTGAAACTCATCCAGGTAGGCGGACACAGTTTAGACGAGAGGAAGAATGGCAACATATACATATTATCAATCTTTGTGATGGTCACACTCCAATATCATTTGTGGAGACTGGGGTAGTTCTGGGCTTGGCTCTGACTGCATGGCTGATGCATCAAGCGCTGATTTCATTGATTGAGTCTCAGATTTCAGAGGCCACACATACACAAGAACTATCGGCTTGTGAGTCGGAACTGGGCCAGGATCCTTCTACCTTTCCCAAGATCAAGGCCTTCTATCTCTCACGCATTCCAAACAATCTAGGAAGGAGCTCAAATTAGCAGCTAAATGGGCAGAGGATCTGGGGACATCTATGCATTCTTTTCAGTGATTAACAAAGTTTCATATAATCTTGGTAATAGGAAAATTCAATTTAAATTCATACAGCGCTTTTATTATACCCAGGTTAAGTTACATGCAATGAAGTTATCAAACCAAGAATCTGACAGGAATATAGGGGACTGGTCTCCTCTTACAGAGAACCAAGATGTTTCCAAAGTTCATTAAGGAAATTCAATTTAAATTCATACAGCGCTTTTATTATACCCTAGTTAAGTTACATGCGATGAAGTTATCAAACCAAGAATCTGCCAGGAATATAGGGGACGGGCCTCCTCTTACAGAGAACCAAGATGTTTCCAAAGTAGATTTTCTCTTAGAGGGATCACAGAGGCAATAAGGCATCAGAGGCATCAGAAGTGTAATCGTACCACTGGCCCAGATGGCATCCCCGCTGATTTATTCAGTGAGGAAGTTGACTTATGGACACGTATGCTTACATCTTGTTTTTAATGCTATGTGCTCCCTAAACCAACCCCACCCTTATGGAAAATGTGGCAATACAGCCAATATATAAGAAAGGGCCAAGGGATGCTATGGCCTCTTATAGGCTAATCTCGCTGTTAGATTATTTTTTTTAAATGTGTGGCAGAGCACTTCTGGTAAAATAGAATTTTGGGTTAACACTAATTTAATTCTTACAGATATTCAACTGGGGTTTCGCCTGCATTTTGAACGTGTACCTGATTGTGGCTAACGCTCTGCAAGTAAGACATGAAACAATATATCTGGCTTTTATGGACCTGAGCACAGCCTTTGATAAGGTGAACAGAAACAAACTTTGGGCTGTTCTCAGGTCCAGCGTTCTTCCATAAAGATAGTCCATCTGCTGGCCACATTACATGAGAACACTCATGTCTTTGTGCGGAGCGGCATTAAAAGGGCACTGCAAAGCCTATTTCCAAGTGGAGGCTGGTATACGTCAAGGATGTGCAATTGCACCTCTATTGTTCCCTACTTTATATCAACGGGTTATTCAATGCGTTGATGCAGGCCTCTTGTGATGTCCCAAAAATGGGAGGGAGATTACTGCTTGTTTAGGCATACGCGGATGATACGGTCATGATCGCCCATACACCACAAGCTTTACAGGAGCTTAGGACAGAGTACACGGATTGTATGATAAAGTGAATGCCAGAAAGTCAGCGGTAATGGCCTGTCACTTAAAGAGAACATGTCCCAGGATGGCAGCAATGGCAAGTAACAACGTGATAATTCCAAGAGTTGACGAATTCGATTATTTGGGGATATGCATTACCACTAATTGGAAACCAGCGGTGCATCTAACAAAACAAGCAACTAGGTACAATGAAGCTATAGGAGGGGGTCAGGAGATTCATGTCCAATTCTAAATCAAAACCATTGGATCTGATAAAGATGGAGTACAGGAGCAAATCTGGGGCAGTTGCTAAATATGGAGTAGTCTTGTAGGGGCTACTGGAACACGCATCAAATCCAAGTAATTGAGATTGGCTTTCTAAAATAAATTTTGGGGCTCCCGCAATCAGCCCCGAACTATGGCGCTCATTTTGAATTGGGCATGTCGTATTTGAAAGATGACATGGCTGCAGAACCAGTCCTGCATTGGTTGAGGATTTGGACTAACCCCAAAGCTGTTCTGACACAATCCCTAATCAAATATATCTTAGGTAACAGGAGTTTGTTTGAAATTCCATAGTTGTTCTATGTCAGGAAACAGTTGTTAAAACTGAACGTGAAGCCCCATTTGACCCAGACAACCTCGCTGAATCGAGTTGCTGCGTCCCATTTTAAAATTCAGATGTTGTTAAAATTCAAGTATTACCGAGAACTTTGTGAAATTGAGAAGGGAACCAATAGAAGTCTTGTTATTATCTCTTTAGACTCAATTAAAAAATACTTGCTATGGACAAGCAATCCGACTGTGAGAATACCCTTAACCAGGGCAAGATTTAATTGTCTGCCGTTAAGAACAATCTCATCTTTTGATCACACAACAGGGAAGGAAAGGGTTCTCCCTTCTGCCAAGAGGCAGAGGAGGACCTTTAGCACTTTGTGTTGTTTTGTCCAGAATATAGAGGCATCAGAGCCAAAAAGTTAAGGCCCGTTTTGAGAGATGAACAGTTCCCACAATGGCGTCCGGCATTGTTGTATTTGTTGTGGGCAGATAACCCGAAAGTAAGTGGGTCTCTACTGCATTTTTTAAGGAAGGCTCTAGCTAGAAGGTTGCTTGCGCTGTCAAAATAAACGGTGTTTCGCATTGGCATCAACCTATAATCTCACCTTTTAGGAGGTTTCACTTGGCTCCATTTGATCATTTATATGAATTTATGATATTATATGATATATTTTATTTGTATTGCGCTCATACACAAGTGTTTCAGAGCGCGACTAGGCAAGGGAGGGGAACAGGGGAGAACACAGCACAACATAAAAACGTTTTTACTAGGCCCAGTGACATTGAGAACACGCAAGTGCATGGGAAAGGGAAAAGGGAAAAATGCATGGAAGGGAGAGAGTGGAAAGTGCGGAGCAGAGGAGTGCAGATAAATAATAATAAATACAAATAAATAGAAAATGGAGGCAATAAACAGTGGTAGTCCAGCCAGCAAGTGGGAAGTGCTGTGTCTAAGGCAGCAGACTGGGTAAGTCTGATAAGTGCAGAAAAAGAAGAAAAATTGAGTGGGGGGCTCTATTGGTACAGATACAGTCTCCAGTGCAAGGGGTGGCCAGGAGGCAGTGCAGGAAGGTGGCAGGGTGAGCAGGTACCTGGGCCCAGGGGACAGAGGATGGCCAGGTGCACAGTGCCAAGAGAGAGCAGATCAGCAGGGGAGACGGGGAGCGAAGGCAGTAGCAAAGAGGAAGGTCTTGAGGTGCTTCCGGAACCGGAGATGGTTCTCCTCAGGTTTTAGAGGGGTAGGGAGGCTGTTCCAGAGGGAGGCCCCAGCCGAAGATAGAGATCTACCCCCAGCTCGTTTCTTTGAAAAACGATTGATCCGGAGGGTGTTAGAGGTAGAGAAGCGAAGAGCTTGAGAAGGGATGTATTTGCGGAGGGATAGCTGAAGGTATTTTGGACCCAGGCCCCAGAAAGCCTTGTGGACAATGCAGAGGGTTTTGAAGTTTATCCTTGCATCCACTGGGAGCCAATAGAGAGATTTCAGAGCTGGAGAGATACGATCCCAGGGCTTGAGGCCAAGGACAAGTCTTGCAGTCCTGTTCTGGATGAGTTGTAGAGGGTGGACAGTAGAGGCAGGTAGATTTAGAAAGAGGCTGTTACAATAGTCCAACCTAGAGAGAACCAGAGCTTGGGAGGCAGTGAGCTTCTGAGGGAAGGAGAGGAAAGGCAGAGTACCTCTGAGGAGGTGCGGTAGGAAGTTTGACGTTTTAGAGACCTCAGAGATATGGGCCGAGAAGGAAAGTGTGGGGTCAAAGATGACCCCAAGGTTCTTAGCCTCGCAGGTAGGGGTAGGAGGAGGGACAAGGGAGGCCGGCCAGAGAGCTGCAGGGAAGGAGGGAGTGGGTGTGCCGATGAGTAGAATCTCAGTCTTACTGGCATTAAGGCAGAAGTCGTTGGTGGCACACCATTCTTGGATAGCAGAAAGACAGTCAGAGATGAGGGAAGGCGAAGAGGAGGTCGAGGGTAGCCTGCAAATGAGCTGGGTATCATCTGCATAGCACTGAAAGTTGGGGCAGAGAGCAGCAATGCGGTGGGCGAGAAGTGCCAGATACTGGTTGAACAGCCAGGGAGAGAGGTTAGATCCCTGGGGGACACCACAGGTAGAGAAAAAGATGTCAGAGAGGAAAAACCCCAGTTGGACCTGGAAGGGTCGATTGGAGAGGAAAGAGGTCAGCCACGCCAGAGCCTGACCAGTGATACCCAGGTTATCACAGAGACGGTTGAGCAGGATGGTATGGTTGACAGTATCAAAGGCAGAAGAGAGATCAAGCAAAATGAGAACACATGGAATGTTAGAGTCAAGGTTCGAGAGCAGGTCCTCACGTATGTTCAGGAGAGCAGTTTCCGTGCTTCTGGCAGCTCTGAAGCCAGACTGATGGTCATGAAGACTACCAACAGATTCAGCATGGAGATTGAGCTGGGAGATGGCCAGTTTCTCCAGGAGCTTGCCCAGGAAGGGGGTGATAGAGATTGGGCGATAGTTAGCCAGGCAGAAAGGGTCGGAAGAGGGTTTCTTAAGAAGGGGGTGCACAAGGCAGTGCTTGAGAGGGGATGGGAAGACTCCAGAGGCAAAGGAGTGATTGCAGAAGTCAGCAAGGGCAGGGGCCAGGGAGTCTATGTGGTCATTGATAGTCTTGGAGGAACAGGGGTGGACCTGTTTTGACGAGACTTTCATAGATCGGACTTGTCTTGAAACCTCGTCAGCAGAAAAAAGGGGAAAGGCAGAGAAGGAGAGAGGAGGGGTGGCTGCAGAAGGTCCAGAGGAAGGGCAGAGAATAGAGGGGGGAAGGTGATAGGAGGAGAGTGAGGACAGTATGTCCTGAGTTTTTTAAATGAAATGAGAGGCCAGTGCCATGCAGAGGGCCTGGGAGGGGACAGGAGAGGTAGAGACTGCAGCAGGGTTGGCCAGCTCCTTGCAGATTTTAAAGAGTTTGGCCGAATTGTTAGGTGCCGCAGAGATGCAGGCTTGGATAAGGGCTCTCTTCTTGGTGAGAATGGAGAGCCGATATTGCCTTTGGAGCAGGCGACAGGCCAGTTTGTCAGAGGATGAACATGAAGCACGTCATTTCCTCTCAGCCACCCTGCACTTGCGTTTGAGGGTGACAAGATCCGAGTCATACCAGGAGTTACATTTGGCTTTGGGCTTCAGACGGATACTCATGACAGGGGCAAGGATATCAAGAGTATCAAATATAGCAGAGTGGAGAGGGCTGTGTCAGGGTGGGAGTCAGCCGAAGGGGGAGGAGGGGGCGAGAAGGTGGCAGCGAAAGCCTCAACTGACACGCGCTTCATGGGTCAGATGACCGAGAAGGAAGGTGGCAGTGATGGGGGTGGCTTTGCCTGTGGGGTAGGGAGGGTGAGGTGGGAGGAGAGGAGATGGTGATCACTCCAGGAGAGAGGAGTGGAGAGAGGGGCAGATAGGAGAAGGTCAGAGGAGTTCAGGGCATCAAGAGTGTGCCCTGCAGAATGAGTCGGCCCAGACAGGAGAATAGAGAGTGAGAGCGAGTTGCAGAGGTCTCGAAAGAGTCCAGAGGGGGGACAGGAGGTATGCAGGTGGATGTGGAAGTCACCAAGAAAGAGGAGTTGAGTGGTTGAGGACAGGAGTGAGGAGGAGAGGTCCGCCCACTCAGAGAGGAAGGAGGAAATTTGACCAGGTGGCCGACAGATAGTAGCCACGGTAAGGGAATGGCTAGGAGAGAGAAAGAGTCGGCAGACAAGACATTCAAAAGAGGAGTAGGTCTGCGTGGGAGTAAGAATGGCAGGAATCCACTCAGGGAAGATAAGGGCCACACCCCGCCCGTCAGGTAATAGTGTGTCAAAGCTGGTGACAGAGCTGGCCGTGAACCATGTCACAGTGAGACCGAGTACGTCAAGGTCAAGTTCCTCAAGAAGGCAGCAGATATCAGAGGAATGTTTGACGGCAGAGCAAGAGTTAAGAGTGGCAATGTGGAGAAGGTTGCCATCTTTGAAGGACTTCTTCCGGGGAGGGGTACAGATCAGAGGTATGCCCAGCGGAGGTGAAGAACAAGCAAGAGAGGGGGTCGGGGGAGGGTAGAGGCATGGTAGTCGAGGACAGAGGAGGGGGCACAGCAGGAGAGGAAAGGAAGTTAATGAGGCGTGGGAAGCGTCTATCGAAGAGGTGAAGGCAGCCGTTAAAATCAGAATAGGCGTTAAGGGTTAACGACGGCGTTAACCCTTAACGCCTGGGTCGTAATGAGGCCCAAAGTGTCGCCACGCCTCTGCCTCAAGGTTGATATTCCTCCCACAAACCCAGGGTATGACAAGAGGTGCAAGGAGCGGCAGGAACAAGAAGGGCCCCATGGATGCATATACTAGTGCAGAACCCGCAGAGTCCTCCCAAGGCTCCAATCACACATTGACGGTTTCCGCCACTCCACAACTAGAACCTACAATGGACCCACACATGATAGCACTTCAGAGCGGGTTTGTGGCCATCAACTACAAGCTAGATGACATTGGCAATAACATTGCCTCTATCAGATCAGATATTCAAAAGGTGAACACCAGGGTGTCAGCGGCCGAGGACAGGGTCAGCACTCTTGAGGATACAACAACCACCCACGGCAAAGCAATAGAAGAAATCCAGAAGTACCTGAAATCCGTCCAAGATAAGTTTGAGGATCTCGAGTCTAGATCGCGCCGCAACAACATCAGGGTGGTCGGGATGGCCGAAAAATCTGTCAATGTTCCGATGGAGCAATTCCTGGAAGAGGTCCTCCATTCGCTGTTCCCAGAAGCCCAATTCTCAAAACAATTCTTGGTTGAGAGGGCGCACAGATCCCTTACCACGACCCCCAATCCGGGGACTCCACCACGCACAGTAATACCCCGTCCCTCAATTATCGCGACCGCGACTTGGTTCTTTGCCTAGCACGTGAGAAGGGCTCCCTAAGCTATGATTCCAATTGTATACACATCTACCCGGACTTCTCAGGTGGCGTCCAGGCCGCCAGGCGATCATTCGACCATGTAAAAAAGAAACTGAGGGAGAGGAAAATAGTGTACGCAAGATGTTTCCGGCAAAATTGCGTCTCCAACATGCGGGCAGATCTCACTTTTTTGAAACTTCCGAAGAAGGAACGGCCTACTGGCCTATATAGAACATCACATCCCGGTGGGCCCCAACAATGGCTAAGGCATACCACCCAGCCGGCATACCACTCAAGCATATGAAAGGACCTTGCATTGTAAGCCTAAAATCGAGGCAGCTGCTCCGCCTCAATGAGGGGTTGTAACTCCTTGGAGCATCAAGGCATTAGGCGCTCTGCGACGGCCACACAAAGCCACCCACTACGTCAGTTGGTTAAGTTAAAAATGGGGTCTACACCGTCTAGTTGGAGGGATGATGAGAAGGGTGGGGGGCAAGGGAAGCGGGTTGAAATTGAAAAAGCTGACAACATGTTGGACAATATTACTGACACAGAAGGTAACAGACACAATAACTTCATACCCAATGAACGTGTATGGCACCGAAGGACCTAGCTAGCAAACTGAACCTCCTAACGTGGAATATTAGAGGTTTGGCAAACCCCATAAAGGGCAAGAAAGTACTAGCCTATGCTAGAAGGCACAGAATAGACATCCTACTTCTGCAAGAGACACGCATTAGCCAGAGTAGTTGACTCATTTGCCAGAGATTGGGGCCCCCTGCGAGTGGGCACATGATATTCATCACAATGCAGAGGAGTGCTAACCATCATACACTCCTGAACAGGATTCCAATTAACCAAATCACTGACGGATCCCGAAGGGAGATACGTGATCATCTGGGGCAATCTAGAGAACCAAGACATAATTCTTATCAACACATATGGACCCAACATCGGCACACCAGACTTCTACCTACACGCCCTGTCACTGATAGTACCCCTTGCCGATGGCAAGCTCATCAGAGGCAGAGATTTGAGTACTGTTCTAGACCTCCAGAAGGACAGGATATCCACGTCCCCTAGATCCCTCTCCAGGGCCGTCAAGACAATCACACGGTGCATGTCGGAGTTGCTGCTGGTCGACGTGTGGAGGGATCTTCATCCGGCAACAGAAGAATTCACATTCCACTCACCGGTGCACTCCTCAAGCTCACAAATTGACTATTGGTTACTATCACCCGACCTGGTCTCGCAGGTGTGTAGCTGCTCTATCCTTCCAAGAACACTATCGGACCACTCGCCTGTCCTTATTGAGCTACACAAGCCCTATAAGCTGCAAATACAACAGATGTGGCGAATGCCGCCGGCCATCCTTCGAGATGAAACAATTATTGAATCTGTGAGGACGGAAATACGTGAGTTTTCCGAACGCAATGTAGGGTCGGTCTCTTTGCCGGCCATAATCTGGGAAACCTTCAAAGTATGGATGAGTGGCCAACTGCTATCCAAAACAGTTGGCACGCTTAGAACCATCAGAAACGACCTCAACAGACGGAAACTACTCTCCGCACATTAGAAAAGTCACAAGCAGTATCGCCTAGCAGGGAGACCCTTAAGCCACTGCAGGAACAACTGGAGAAGTTCAGGGCCTTGGCAGAAAGAGAGATTAAATATATATCACAGCCAACCAGAGCCAGACGCTACCGGGAGGGCAACAAAGCCAGGTAACTGCTGGTGTCACTAATTAAACTGGAACATGGGTTTAAGCCTATGACATCCATCATGGGCACGGATAGGGCTGTGCACACTGAACCTGATAAAATCAACAACATTTTCTCTGACTTTTACTCTGGGCTATATAGGAATACCGACCGAGTGTCGACACCGGAGCTGGAACAATACATGTCTTCTTTCCCACTACCCAGGCTAGAGCATGCAGATGCAGAGGTTCTGGAAACCTCCCCTAACGCTGAAAGAGGTTGCCCGAGCAATTAAAGACCTGACAGCGGGTAAGGCCCCTGACCCCGATGGCCTTGCAGCAGACTTTTACAAATGCTTCTTAACCGAACTGGCCCCCAAGATACTCGAGATTTGGGAAACGTCTATGGCAAGTGGCTCACTCCCCGAATCTATGCGAGAAGCTACTATAACTATCCTGCTCAAATCCCCCAAACCCTGCAAGATCCCAAGTCATATCATCATCATCATTAACACTGACACAAAAATATTTGCGAAAGTCATAGCAAATAGACTCCTTCCCGATATGAACAAACTGATACACCCGGACCAGTCAGGTTTTATACCAACCAGATCCACATCCCTGAACCTTAGAAGATTATTTGCGATATTAGCACAACTAGACCCAAAGAAACAGTAGCGGTGTCATTAGACGCCGAAAAATCACTAGATTCGGTTTCCTAGGCATACATGTATTCGGTACTGAAACATATGGGTTTTGGCCCGCATTTCTGAATGTGTATTCAGCTGTTATATAAAGACCCCAAAGCCAGAGTATGTACCAACCATAATGTTTCCCTGGCCCCTATCCTCCCTAATCTTCGCTCTCACGATAGAGGAGTTTGCAGCATATTTACACCACAAACACTCACATCGGGCTATTCCAATTCGCGGGCATCTCCAACTTATCTCACTATATGCAGACGATACCCTGTTGTACCTGCTAGACCCCGAAACAAGCCCCCTGTCAGTCATCCAAGACGTCACAAAATGTTCCAAATTTTCTGGTTACAATATTAACCAAGCCAAATCTGAAATTATTCCTCTCACTGCGCGCGCCAAACGCTCGACAGCCATGTCACAATTCCGTTGGTCACCTGATGCCGCCTGATACCTAGGTATTGTCATAGCGACGGATAGAAATAAACTATATGGCGGTACCGGTTCGAGGCCGATATATTTTAGCTAACCTGTGGGGGGTGAGGTGCCACTGATACATCAGCTTCACCCAGATTTCTTGAAGTTGTAAAGAATTAGTCAGCCTGGGAATCCACGTCCATAAGGATTGCCATTGCTCCAATGAAATTGTTTGCCCAGTTTCTTTCTCCCAATTAGTCATGAAACCCCTCTTACCCACCTCCTCCCCCTCCTTGAGCAGCCTATATAGATCCCCCACAAGATGTTTGTCCCCTGTATTAGTACAAACATATTTCTCGAATTGGCTAAGCTCTCTAGTGGCCGCTCCTTTTATAACAGGGTGTTGGGCCCAGTGTCTGGGCTGCAGATATCGGAATCGCTCCTTTTCCCCCACCCCGAAAGTGTTCTTGCAGTTATAGAAGTCCCTCACCTGCCCTCCTTCGTAAAGATCCTTGAGGCACCTACAACCGCCTCTTGCCACGCATCAAATCCAGATTCAGTCCGCAGCCCAGGGGTGAACTGAGGATTAGCAAAAATGGGTGTGAGAGGCGATGGGAAGGTAGTGAACTTAGATCTACGCACCGCTTCATCCCATTGCCTACCCACCAATTCCTCAATCGCACTGCAGTACATCCTCCTGGGTCTATCCTCCCGAGGCAGCCACAGAACCCCCTCCAACCCATAACCCACCACCGCTCTATCCATTTCCCTCCACACCTTCCCCCTGTCATCCTTCAACCAGTCGCCTAGTATCCGCAACTGGCCTGCCCGGTAATAATTCACCATATCTGGTTCCCCCAAACCCTCCTTATTTCTGGGCGTTTGCATCAGCCTACTCGGAAGTCTAGGCTTCCTCGACCCCCATATGTAGGCCTGAGTGAGCTTTCTCAATTTTCTAAAGAAAGGGGCTGGTACCCTGACCGGTAATGCCATAAATAAGTACAACAATTTTGGAAGAATAGCCATCTTTACCGCCTTATGTTGGAGGGAGTGTGGGGAGGAGAGTAGGGCACCTGGGGACACGTGTGGTGGCTCTGCCCAAAGGTGGTTCCGTTCTGGCTCAAGATTCGTGAAGGGGTGCAAGACATGATGGGCACTGCTACCACTGGGGGCGCGAACACGGGGTTGTTTATGTTGGGGCTGGATGGTACCCTAGACAAGATACGGACGAAGGCTCAGAGGAAACTATATGTGATCTTGGTGATGGCGGGGGCTCTGGTGATAGCACAGAAATGGAAGGCAAGGGAGGGGCCCACGGAGCATGAATGGGTAGGAAGGATTTGGAGGTTAGCGGCACTGGAGATGGTGACATATTCATTGAGAGGAGAGTATCACTTGTTTCTTTTGGACTGGGACTTGGTGTTGCAATTCCTCAAACGAGATTCCAGGGCTGCTTGGTGCCCACGTAGCATGAAGCTTCTGGGATTAGCATGATATGGGGTAAGGGACAAGGAGAAGGGGGTGGCTCGGAATGGGAGGACTCTGGAGCATGAGTGGATCCATCCAATGGAACATGGACTATGTGCAGAATGGGTGGATGGTGGTGAGGATAGGGTAAGGTAAGGACACTATAATGGACAGAACTTGAGAGAAATATAGTGGTGTATCAAGACCCGTGGGGGTGGGAGGGCAGGGCATGTTTGGGGGGGTATGGTTTCTTTGTTCAGTTGTATGTTATAAATGCCAATACAAAGTTCTATGAAAGAAATAAACTATATGAGACCAATCTTGCCCCTTACATCTCACAGTTATGGTCCAAGCTCCCCATTTAGATATATGGGCGCATATCCCTGCTCAAGATGGTAGTGGTCCATAAATGACTGTGTCTATTTAGCAATGTCCCCATTTGGCTGGGTAAAGCCCACTTTGACAGGCTACAGAGAAGGGCATCCAAATGTGTGTGGGGAGGAG
This sequence comes from Ambystoma mexicanum, assembly GCF_040938575.1. Taxonomy (NCBI): domain Eukaryota; kingdom Metazoa; phylum Chordata; class Amphibia; order Caudata; family Ambystomatidae; genus Ambystoma; species Ambystoma mexicanum. Next base: position 266,106,482 of record NC_090934.1, read on the forward strand.
GCAAGGCTGGACAGTCTTGGGCCAAGCTCAGTGAGAAATTTGACACAGGAGGCCTGGCTGCGCCGGACTTCACCCTATATTACTACGTGGCATAGGCACAATATGCCAAATTCTGGTTCCAAGAAACTGAAGCATATGTACACATACAAGTATAGAAACAATTAGCTACTCCTAACAACATACGCTCCATGATATTTACCAGATCACGCATGAACCTGGACCGCTTTGACCCGGAGACTTGCACCATTCGAGCCTGGGCAGCTTTATACCAAAGGGTGGGATGTACATACCCATACTGGTTCCTAACCCCGCTATGGCAACACATCAATATGGACCCCGCACGGGATTCTGCGATACAAATGTCCTGCGACCCGGCAAAGACCCTGACACTGACACCGTTCCCAAACGTGGAATGTATGCACTTGAACAAAGCATATAGTAAATTTGGTCTAAGGCAGTGCTTAAACACAACTAGCGATCATTCCTGGCGGAACCGCAGCCACACCCTTTTATACTAGAGTTACTGGGCCAGGAAGGCTTCAAGGGAAGCATCTCACAATTATATAGAAAGGTCCAGTCTCATACCCCCTCACAAAACACCATTAAAGGCAAATGGGAGAGAGACTTGGAAACCGAGATCGACGAGACACAATGGTCCAGATAATGCCAGTATACCAAGTCAGTGTCACTCAAGGCCAATCTCAGGCTGGTCAATATAAATATTATAATTATAAAAATATTGAATCATTTACATGTCACCCCTGCTAAGATAGCCAAATATGACCGGTCCAGTGCAGCCTTCCCGAGCCCAACTCATTCCACATGTATCGGGAATGCCCACCAACGAGGCAATTTTGGGAGGAGGTGGCAAACAGTATCAGCGATATACTGGATACACGTATACCAGCCACACCACTTAAATACCTCTTAGGAGATATTGGCAAGGCCCCCATCAAGATACGTAGACTCTTTGAGGTGGCTACCGCGGTGGACAAGCGCAATTTTCTCAGACAGTGGAAAGCAAAAACATCCCCCATGATTCAAGGGTGGCTTTGCGACCTAATTGACACATATGAATGTGAAGAAACATAAGCAAAGGGCCTAATCCCCCCTAATCCCCAGGAGCCGACCTAGAGACATTTGAGCCCCCTTGAGGCGATACCTGCAACTCTCAAATCAATAAACCGTTGATGCAGTATAGATAGTACACCAAAAATAAAGGCATTAGCTCTAAAAAGAGGTCAACATTGTTTTTCTGAACTGCTAGCCTGCTCATGGATCTGTATTGTTTAGTTGATGTTGCTTATGTGATGTTCATGTCAGCTGGAAAATAAAGTTTACAATTTTTTTTTTTGTTTTAAAAGACTGATAAGCTATTCCACAAAAGAGTCACTGTACCTGCATCTTAAAGGGACAGGAAGAGAAAACCAAGTAAAAGTGAACGAACTTGAGAGAGGGGCAAAAGCCCTATATATAAAGGAGAGAATCATTGAAGAAATTATACGCCAACATTGGGCTGGTATTGTTTCATGGGTAAAAGAGAATTGTAATGAAGATATGACATGGAAGTCCTGGCAGGAGAGTACACCAGGTGAAGAGAAATGTAATAAAGATATAATATGGAAGTCCTGGAAGGAGAGTACACAACGTAAAAAGAAGCATAATAAAGTTATGTTATGAAAGTCCTGGCTGGAGAGTATACCAGGTGAAGATAAATGTTTAAATGACTGTAAAGAAGTCCTGACAGAAGAAAATACCAGGCCCAATTAAGTGTGTGTTAAATTACAGGAGAATTCTTAGTAAGTCACATGCCCTAGGATCTTAAACTATTTGAAACGTGAATCTTTGTTTTGAACATTACCTACCAAAAGGAACCTGGTGAAGGGAACTATTTCCCTGAAAACTGTGTGTGCGCAAAGAGGGAGAAGCCGTCCTCTTGGCATACAAGAAACTTGTATATTGGTAACAGGAACCTGGGGAAGGGAGTAATTCCCTGGCACTGTGAACATTGTCCACTTGGAACTTTTTAGTTGGAGTTATATCTTTTCATTGAATTGTAACATATGTGCACCTTGAGATCCAGAGAGAATATCCTTTGCACCTTTGAGTTACTATTTAGAGTGTGAGCGCCAGAATAGAATTTCAGACACAGGACATATTTTTACTTTGGACATCTTGACAACAAACAGGCCCTTTAGTTTTTGGTTGAGGTAGGGAAATACCTCCTAGAATATGGAGAGTAAGGCATTTCCCCAATCCTTTTGATTTTGAATAAAGGTTTATAGCAAACACTATGCGTCCTCTGTGTTCGCATCTCATTCCTGGCTCCTCATACTACTATCAGTATTAAGATGGAAAACTGAGTTACCATTGGGAAGTAACCTTTGCAACAAATGATGCTTCTTTAAGTGAATGCATGGTTGCATTACACAAGTGTTTTTCAGAGTTCCTACGTTATTTGTATTTATCATCAAGATGCATTTATGTTGTGTGTTCATTCATATTAACGTGTAGTAGACGGTGTCCTACAAATGTAATGCATTGTTTGAAGCCAGACATCTCCGCTATACAACTTTGTTTTTTTGCTAATGTGTTCTATTCATTTTCAAGTTCAGACATGCTTTGGTTTCCTATCGCATACATTTTAAACTCTTGTGTAGGCAAATCATTTTTACTCATACAATTGAATTAATACTCTTAACTATAAAACAGATGTTAAATACATGTACCTCAAAACCATATACGAGGCATGGAAGAGTATGGAATATCTAGTTTAAACATTTGCTAACCTTAACTAGTAGCCAATGTGCTAAATGGTACTATAATTGGTCAGTGGCAGCAAGGCCCTTTCTCACACTTGAGTGACTGTCATTACACTAATCACAGGGTTCACGGCATCTTTCAGATCTTCAAGACTACAATTCTAACATTCAAAAACCTGACACTCCAGCCAGTGCAAGCGCTGTTAAAAAACAAAAAAATTAAATGGTTTCATTTGTAACCAAGATACAAACTAAGCAAGACATGTCCCTGGAGAGGTAACCCAGATGGGTACTTAACTGTATATAGTGGTTCATGCAGGCTTCCTGCAACTTCTAAGCACTGTAATTATTATTGCCTCAGTCAATAATTTAACGGCTTCTGAGGGATATATGACAAACTGTCCAGCCAATAGTTGACCATGAGATTCTGTGCATGGAAGGGAAGCTCAGAGTGTTAGTGAACATCTGTTCCATTGATGAGAGGATGATACGGCACTCTGTGATTTATCTGTTAACTAGCGGTACCAACCGGCGTTGCCTGGGTCTGTAGCTGACATGCACGTGGGGGTCTGCTCGAGACTTGTGTATATTTTATTGTGTCCTAACTTCCTATATTTGAAAAATCACAAATTCATGAATCGCCCGAATTCGCCTATAGTGATAGCACAGTGCCAGACCCCACCCTGTGCAGGGCAAATGTGTGGGGTTGTCAGATTTCACAATTATTTTGTTCTTTTTTAAAAAGAAATGTACTGTAACATTAGTTTTGAAAACCCAGTACACCCCAGACTGGTATGCAGGCCAAGGACCAGAATTTGAGCCCACCAACTGTTGTGGGACTGGAGCCAAATATCGCAAAATCGGCAATCTCTTCCGAAATCGCCTGTACGGATAGCAAAGGGCCGGACCCCACCCTGTGCAGGGCGAATGGGTGGGGTAGGTCAAATTTCACTATCGCCAGTAGACCCCAGACTGGTATACCGACATTGGGCCAACATTTCACCCCACCAACTGTTATGGGGCTGGACCCAACCTCGAACATACAAACACACTTTCACAAAAATATAGACTAGCAAAAAGTACCCGTACTTCGCACAGGTTCTGCAGACAGACATGGAAACACTCATCAATTGTTAAAAATCAATGATCCTGTAGATCGCTTTGCACTCTGAAGTAAACTGCACTGCGAATGGGTGCCTGTGGCTGGCTGACAAAACCTGGAGTAGAAGTGGAGGGGAGGCGAGAGTTGGCATGATGCAGCATACTGGGACCTTCTGTGCGCTGTCCCTACCTGTCACCTCCCCCTAGCGCAGTGCAGTGCGTTACAGTGCTAATATCTCGGAAACGGTGTGTCCTAGTGCCTTCAAACATGGTTTTCGGACCTCAAGTTTTGTTCCTCGTGTCGAGACGCTTAAAATAAGCTTTGTATGGTGTTTCTACAACCACATTGATATTTCGCCGATTTCCGGCAACCGTCTCATGTGTGAAGGGGCTGAAATCCAGGGAAAGGGGTGGGATATCCAATTGTCATGTAGCCAGTAACGTCGGCAGGGTCCTAACAGGTAACTATGCAAAATTTGGTGCAGATGGGTGGAACAGTGTGGAATTGTATAAGGAACAAACTAACAGATTTTCTGCTTTACATATAGATTGTGAGAGAAACCTGTGTTTCTGTCGCAATGTGGACTGCTGATGCATGAGAAACATGTCCATACAGTTAACTTTTTCCATGCGTCAGCTGGATGTCACATATCTTTAACTATTTTGTGAAGGAGAAAATTCATCTTTACTCCCTTGAAATTGCCTTTAGTCTCAAAGTTTAAAAATAGGGAGGGAAACACTCCCACCTCAAAATCTTATCTGGAGCACTGCATGTCTTTGTTGCCCATTGCAGAAGGTCTCCAGTCCCAAGACTGCCCACTATGCCCACTAGCCATTCTCAGGCTGTCCACGGAGATGAGAAGGGACAGACAGAGAGCAAGTTCTAAGACTGCAGCATAGTACAGCTTGGCTGAAGACTATGTGGCTCTTTGGAGGGCAAGCGCACTGCAGAAAAAATGCCATCAGTGTCCCCTATGTTCACTGGCAACCCCGATGGCTTATTAGTTGCTCCAGCCCTGCTTTTAATTGAAATCAATTTGGAGGGTCACATCTTTTTCCACCTTAAAAGTGCTAGTATGACATTCCAAAATGTTCTATTATTTTAATACTTTTCATTGTAAGTTTAATGGTTGACCAGCACTTTAACATCGGAAGACCCACATAAAACTTTATCAGGTTTAGTGCTATGCATATATCTTCAACATGCACCTATTCTCAGCCAGCATGCACTCGATATGAATATGCTGGCAAAGATAGCAAACCTACCCAGTACCGTTCAGTATTGCTTTGAAAATTAGCACAGAAAATCACAAATTGCCCATCTTTTCTGTGTTAACGTTCCAAGAAATGCAAGATAATGCTTCCAGCTGTGTATTCACCCATATACAAACATTTCAACTTTCAAACAGCATGTGTGCCCAAAATAAAGTCTATTTATTCATAAAGTAGTTTTAAAGTTGCGTGAATAGATATATATTACTTCTACTTGAGAGCAAACACTGCAATCAATCATTTGTGGGGTCAGTACTTGGGGTCAGACCCTCCAGCATTGCTTAAAAAGTTATCTAAGGTAATGTTTATTTATAAAGTGCTTATACACAAGGCAACTGTTTCAAAGCGCTCAAGGAGGGTGGGAACATGGGGAAAGACAACAGTCAAATCAGAGCCCTTAAAATTCGGAGACGACAATAGTCTGCACAGGCAGAGTAAGTGCATATAATACAATTACAGTTGAGACACAGCAAATAGGCCTGGCAGCGACTCTGCCATTTTACCAAGTGCAATTAAGGGGTGAAGACAAGGGAGAGCAGACAGACGATCTTCCGGCACAGTGCATTCGGATCGTGCAAGTGCACAGACGATTACAGGGAGGGGGAGGTCTAAGTGCACCCAGTCGATGGAGTCTAGGTTAAGTGCAGAGAGAGCCACTCTCTTGGGTGATTTCTCAAGTGCAGTGAAGGTGGGGCGAACGCATGGCCCTGAGGCAAGTGTGAGAGAGGACTGGCGGGGGTGCCCGGAACCTGTGAGACTCTGAGGTACACCAGGCGGCCAGTCAGCAAGCAGTAAGGAAAAGGAGGGAGACGGGGAATGAGCAGAGAGCTAGGTTAGCAGGGTAGAGGGGGAAGGAAGGAAGAGAAGAAGAGGAAGGTCTTGAGGAGTTTCCGGAACATAAGAAGATGAGGCTCAAGACAGACGGTGGCCGGGAGGCTATTCCAGAGGGAGGCAACTGCTGAGGATAAGGATCTCCCTCCAAATCTCTGCTTGGAGAACAGGCTCACTCGCAGAAGGTTGGAGGTGGATGTGCAGAGGGCTCGGGGGGGGCGTATTTAGGTAGGTAACATGCAGATAGGTAAGTCCCAGGCCCCAGAAAGCCTTGTGGACAATGTAGAGAGTCTTGAACTTGATCCTTGCAGCAACGGGGAGCCAGTGAAGGGATTTCAGCACCGCAGAGATGTGGTCCCTGGGCTTGAGGCCAAGGATAAGTCTTGCGGTTCTGTTCTGGATGAGTTGCAGAGGGCGCAAGGCAGAAGCAGGGAGGTTGAGGAAGAGGCTGTTGCAGTAGTCCAGCCTAGAGAGAACCAGGGCTCTGGAAACAGTGGGGGAAAGTGAGAAAAGGTAGAGTACCTCTTAGGAGGTGTAGCTGATAGTTAGACTTTTTTTAGAGATGTCCGAAATGTGAGAGGAGAAGAAGAGAGTGGAGTCGAAGATGACCCCAAGGTTTTTAGCCTCGCAGGTGGGTGTGGGTGCAGGGCCAAGGGAGGCCGGCCAGAGTGAAAGTGGGAAGGCGGGAAAAGGTGCCAAAGCGAACAATCTCAGTCTTACTGGCATTAAGGCAAAGGTCATTTGCTGCACACCATGACTGAGTAGCGGGTAGACAATCAGATATGAGCGAGGAGGAGGACAAGGCGGCTGAGGGTAGCCTGAAAGATAGTTGTGTGTCATCCACGTAGCACTGGAAGTTAGAGTTGAAAGTGGCAATCACACGTGCCAAGGCAGCCATATAGATGTTGAAGAACCAGGGGGATAGGTTAAATCCCTGGGGAATGCCACAGGTTGAGAGAGCGATAGTCGGGTGAAAAGCTCCAAGTTCCACCTCGGTCGGAGAGAAAAGAGTTTAACCATGCCAGAGCCTGACCTGTGATTCCCAGGGTGTCACAGAGACGTGCAATCAGGATGTTGTGGTTAACTATGTCAAAGGCAGAGGAGAGGTCAAGGAGAATGAAGACAGAGGAGGTGTTAGTGTCAAGGTTTGAGAGCAGGTCTTCCCGGGTGTTCAGAAGAGTGGTTTCTGTGCCTCTGGATGCTTTGATGCCAGACTGACGGTGATGGAAGCACCCAATAGATTCAGAGTGGGGGTCAGCTGAGAGATAGCCAACTTCTACTTCTCTAGGAGTTTGCCCAGGAAAGGAGTGATAGAGATAGAGTGGTAGTTTGTCGGAATGAAGGGTTCGGCAGAGGGTTTCTTGAGAAGACGGTGCACAAGGGAGTGCTTAGGAGCTGTTGGGAGTGGAAAAGGGGGGATTGCAGAGATCAGCCAAGGCTGGGGTGAGGGAGTCAATGTTGTCCTTAATGGTTTTGGAGGGGCAGGGGTCCATCTGTTTGGATGAAGCCTTCATAGACTGGACTTGTTTGGCGACCTCATCGGGTGAGACTGGTGAGAGAGAAAAGAGGGGAAGTGGTGGGGGGCAAGGGAGGCTCCAGTGTTGGTGTATGCTGTGGTGTGGAAGGGAGGGGGAAAACGATGTCTGTTTTGTGATGAAGTGTGCAGCCAGGGCCAAGCAAAGGTCCTGGGTGGGTATGACAGTAGAAGAGGCTGCTGCAGGATTGGCCAGTTCCTTACAGACTTTGAAAGGTATGCAGAGTCAATATTGCCTTCGAAGGAGGCGGCAGGCCAGTTTGTCAGAGGGTCCGCCCGATGAATTCCATTTCAGTTCATCTGCTCTGAACTTGCGTTTTAGGATAGCCAGATCGGAGTTGTACTAAGACTTGCACTTTTTGGGAAGCTTCAGTCGGATCCTCATGACAGGGGCAAGAGTTTCAAGAGTGTTGGAGATGGAGAGATTGGTGTTAGCAAGGGCTGTGTCAGGGTGGGAATTAGCTGCAGGAAAGGGAGGGGGAGAGGAGGTGGATGCAAAGGCAGCCACTGTCACTTTTCTCATGTGTCTGGTGACTTTGAAGCCGAGTGGCCGTGCTGGGGGTGCTGCCGCAAAAGGAGATGAGAAGTTCAGGTGTGTTGAGAGAAGAGAGTGGTCAGTCCAAGAGAGAGAGGTAGTGAGAGGGATCGAGAGACGGATGTCAGTAGAGATGAGAGCATCCAAGGTGTGGCCTGCGGTGTGCGTGATGCCAGAGTATAGGATAGAGAGGGAACCAAGAAAGACTTAGACAGACCTATGAATCTAATTGAAATCATCAAAGCTATAAATAAAAGTAAATCTGGTAAAGCATCGTGTGCAGGTGGGATCCCAGCTTTGTCTACAAAAAGGTCAACATTTTCCAAGCCCCCCTAACTCCTTACTCTTATTGAATAACTTTGCTCTAACCCAAACAATTAGCAACCCTAAGGAAAATGCCACCATTGTCATCATGCCTAAACGCAAAAAGGACCTACGTCTGCCTTCCAATTATAGGCCAGTTACTTATCTCAGTCTACACACTATTCACAAAGGTTTTACCGAACAGATTAGCACCTATAATATATAATCTCATACTCTCCCACACATGCTGATTTTATCAATGGTAAATTAGTGTAGGAGAGCACCAGATAATTTGGCCAATGTGATAAAACTGGCAAACCGTGCTCAAAACCCAGATTCTACAATCAAGTTACTTCCTTTCTGAAACATTAGGCTGGCTAGGGTTCAGAGACTACTTCAGGGGAATAATGTCTAGTCTCTGCCCCCAACTGCTTCCAACTGCATAAACAATGATTGATCAGTCCTCCTTTCCGCAGAAATCCTGATTCTTGCTAGTAAACAAAACGAAAATATAAAAGGCATGCAATAGAAAGCATCTCTGCATCTGCCAATGACATCCTTATCTACCACAGGCGGCCATCTGACTGCAGGCACTCCTAGATACCATCAAGAAATATTCTACTGTTTCAAAATACACTGAAATTACAAAAATTACATTTGATTATACCATTTAACAGATATTGTAGGAAAAGTAACACAGAACACCTGGACCCAATAGGGAAGAGTAGCCCTGCAAAATATCTTGGGATATCGTTCGCAGAGACGTGTTACACTCGATAGACTATAAGTGTGAAAAACACCTTCTAAGGAAAAGCTACAAGCCTGGTCACCTGAATATGTAACTTGGTGTGAGAGGATAGAAAGCATAACCATTATGATTGCATCTACCATAAACAAAACATTGGCAATATTCCCTCTCTTACTCCCAAGTCCTTTATCATATTGAACACATTCAATATAAAATAAGAAACGACTGAGAACTGGTCTTAAAGCTCAGATTTAAAAACCACTTAGGGCAGAGGTAAACATGTCAAGTTGGAATCTACTTGCCAGGAATAAGATGTCACTCACCCCCTCAATTCTGTACAGACACACAGCACACCATCTCTTACTGGTAATTGTAACAACAATGCAGGATATAAATTCGTTTTTTTAATTGATTAGTAAATTGCTAATTAAAATTTTCTTGGATTAGAAAATAAACTTATTTGATCTGCAATTTGGAACTCATATTTTTAATGTAACCAGACAATTTGTACCCAAGAGATGAATTCAGCAACAATATAGCATTTTGTGTACTTTTCGAAATAAGACACAAGTTAAAGGTCTGTAAATGTTTACCTGCATGAAAAGACACACACAAACAAAATAACTATGATAAACAAGGCTCTGAAAACAGTGTCAGCCCAGTGTGTTGTGCACCTGGATGCAGTCGGTGTTGTACAGTACAATGTCCCCATATATTTTATATTTACCTAATCGTTTGCTGTGTAAGGAGAATGTAAGAACTGCTCATGAATCAAAAAGTCCATAACGTTAGAGGAAAATCAGAGCTGAGACCAAGCAGAGAGTATGTTGTTGCAGCAGGCAGGGTAATTTCATTGATTCAACTCATTTCAATATAGCCATTAACACTGCTTTCAGGTGCGGGCAGTGGCATAACCGGCCATCCAGCCCGGGCCAGGTAGGTCTGGGCACAGCATTCCAGCCATGGATGCCCCTCAAAGTGGTATTTATCGGTATTAGCCCCCCCCCCCCACCCCAGGTGCAGCTAACGTTTTTAATTTTTAAGGACATGGTTTGCACGATACACACATGTCTGCTTTCCTTACAAACTACAAATATATAAACGGATGGAAATTACTTTTTCCAGGGCCTGGTGGAAGTATAGGAGCTGTGCAGGTGAGTGGTGCATGAGGTGTGGGCTGGTGGATTCTAGTTGGTGGTCCAGATGATTGACGCCAGTAGAGACTCGACCTAGGGCACCCCACCAAGATACCAAACAGGGGCGGGGTGCAGAGGGCTGGAATGATATGCAGGTGGTTACTTGCAGATTCTTCCTGTGTTGCCGGTCTCCAGATTGGCCAGCGCCTCCCCCAGGTGCTAATATATGATACAGTCATAATTAAAAGGCAAAGAGGAATCTGGAGACTAAGTATAGTGAATAGTTTTGCAGTAGGTCTGTGATGTACAGACTTGATGGAACTTATGATCCTCTGGCTACCTTTGTGTATTCATTCTGTAAGAGGAAAGACAAAGCTAGTGACTAAGCAGAGTGGGTGGCGTTGTAGCATATTGAGAACTAGGTGGAAATTGTAGTTTGTGTACATCCATCACTTTCAGGGTAGAATGCCAATGATTTTGGGATCAGCTCATTGGTTGAGCACCAGCTGCACAGATATATTTAAATCAGCAGGTCCCAGAACTAGGTTTTCCATCTGGCTTTGTGATAATGTACTTTTGTAAAAGTGTTCTCTCATGCTTGTCAAATATGATGCACCTTCCACTACACAATTAATGAAGCGCACACTGTGAGATTTAGGTACACTAACATAAAGTGAACTTCACTGAAAAACTTGGAGACAATGCAGTGTTTTAGAAATAACCATGCGTGATGCAACATCTTGCATTTTTAGGAATGGGATTGTAGTAAAACAAATACTGGTGCTTGCAAGACAGAATATAATTAGTTTAATAAAAGTATCATCCTGATTACTGCTGGTTTCCAATGATTTAAAAATGAACAACTTTTCCTGGCTAATGCTACTGCACAGGTCCTTGGCACTTTTAAGAGTGGAGGAGATAATTACTGCTGCATTCTTTGTTAGCCCCATTGCACTTTCTGTACACAAATGAAGAGGGTATGGAGCCATCAGTGGAAGAGAAGAATGCAGGATGAGTTGCGATTTCTTTAGAAATGGTAATTTAAATAGCCAGCTCTGCTACACAAGTGTCAAAGTAATTGGCAAACTTACAGAATTACATAGCAAATTGAGATGTGATAGTGCTTATTTTATGCCTTGCAATGTACTATTGCAATGCAGTCATATTCTGGTTCCATAATATGTTTTGTTAAACTTAACTGCGGAAATGGACAGAACCAACAATGATTCCATATGGGAATTAAGATCAAACATACTCACCCTTAGCACTTTATTTGATTTGGTTTTACATCAACTAGGCATCAATCTTTAACAGAGCCAATCATTACTAGCTCTTGGTAATAACAGATAGGAAGAATTCTGGTTCATCATTCTGGCTGTTTGTTCAAGCGCCAAAAGCTACTAGAAGGCAGAAAATGACTAAGCAACCAAATGGAGTCCATTCACATGGCCAAAGCGTGAGTCTTTTCGTAGCTTTTGGAATTAGCTTCATAACTATGCATGCACAATTCTCTGACACCCATCCCAGAAATCACACCAAATTGTGTAAAGTTGTAAATACTAGAGCATCAGTCAACCCCACTATACTCCAGAACCAAAAGCAGCCTCACTCCCTTATTCGCTCTTTTGCACTGTAAAAACCTGTTAATGGGGGAAGGCAGTAGCTTTCCGGTTCCAGGAGAACCCCTGTGAGCGACAGCTCAATTCTTGTACCTGTGGTAATCCCTGACAGTGTTGCCTATCCCTGAAAGTACAGCGCTTACATTTTGAGGAATACTGTATTCCTGTGTTGCCCTTATTTTCATCATTTACCTGTTGCACAAAGCTTTGTAAGGAGCTCCGGCAGTGATCCTTGCCTCTCTAAGGGGACAAAGAAACTGCTTCCAGGGGCACTTAGAGGAACCTACACTAACGTTTCTATCCTTTGTGCTTTGCTTTCATTGTGAAGAACCCCCTGACAAGTTGTACAATCACTCGGAAACCAAAGTTCTGTTTGGTTCAACATCTGGTGATTCGTAGCCATTAGGGTGGGTGAGTTCATTTTGGTCTGTGGCTGTGTGCCTTGTTTGATAGGAGCAGGGGCTCTTCCACATTTTAATGCCTTGTGCTGCTGCCAACATGTCCTGCCCTGACGGCAAAAGTGCCAGAGGGCCACTGAGGACAATACCTGAGCAAGTTAGAGTGAAGTTTTGAGGCGTCTCTCAGTATGCCAACCAACATTCTCAGGAAGGTGAAATAGCTGCATTTGCATACGGGCCTAATATTTCAAGCACCCAATTCTCTGAACCAACGTTGTTTGCCTCCCACAGCCCTCAGCATATAGTGGATGGCATGGTAATGTGGGGAGTTTCCAGGCTGTTCCCTTTCCCTCATCTGCCAACTAGTAGATGCATGTTTTGTTGCAAATAAGGTACAGTGTACAGGCCAAACAATTGGCACGCAACACTAGCCATTGGTGAGTGATAACTGACTCTTGGCAAGTAAAACATGGTTTGCTGTGTGCATGTCGAGAATTGAGGTGTGGGAGAAGGAGCGAGAAAGAGAGAATATGATAGTGGCAATGCGGTCCAGAGTTGCAGGTTGTTTTAACTTGCAAGGCTACCCATTTCCCCCAACTAATCGACTCCCCTCTAAGATCTACTATCACCTTAAACCATAGACGGCCATCGCAGGAATTGTCACTAGCACATCAACATTAACCAAGCCATGGCTAAGCTCCCCTCTTTAGCCCTGTCACACTCTCCCACATCAGCGCGAGCAAGGTGACGTAAGGCCCCTGTAAATAAAGGGCCCACCCCGCCACGAGCCAGGCAGTTCCAGCACGACCATCACTACGCATGCTTGTGTGTATCATTGCTCTCCCCATCTGGGCCTTCCAAGCAGGGCCTCATGCATTCTCTCTTCCGCCCGTGCACTGGCAAGAGAGAGTCCAACAATGGCGACGAGGGACGAACTGAACAAGCATCACGTGCGCAAGCCACAACTCAGCCTACAAGCCCTCGACACAGGCACATTTTTGGAGACACGGTGGGGTGCCCATCCCTCACCCGAAACAGGAGAGTTCCTGCTCTCCTCTTCCTCATCTCCTCCTGCAACACCCCGATATCCAAAGACTGCTAAACATCACACATTCTGGACAGATGTGAACCTGTGGCCTGCCCACAGAACTATCATATGGCCAGGCGAAGCAGGAGGCGACACTGCACCGCATACAGCGACAAAGAAGAGCCACTGGGTACCGCAACGCCCATTCAACGAAAAGATCACGAAGATGAGGAGTATTCACTGCACACGCAGATCAACTGTGGCAACCCCAACACCAGAACAACATGGCGACTGGCCTGTCCAGAATTTCAGCGTCACTATCACCCACAGCACCATCCCCTCGACCGCAAGGTGGAATGACAATGGGGTTGGTACCATTCGACCCCTACACCAACCCATCATCAGTGGGCCCCCGCTGGCTATTGTGGATCCAGAAGTTCGAAATGGCGATGGACTGCAAAGACATCACAACGCCCAGGAAGATGAGGTCATACTTTCTGCGCAATGTGGGTGACGACGCCCTAAGCATTTTCAACTCACTGGTAATCGGCGATGGCTCTGACATCTACCAACTGGCCAAAGACGCTCTCACAGCACATTTTATGCCACAACTGAACCCGGACTACAAAACGTTCATCTTCTGCACCACCATTCAGATGGAGGAGGAAACACTCGACGCTTACCACACAAGACTCAGAAAACTCACACTCTTGTGGGAATTCGACAGACGTGAAATCATCAGTGGCATGCACTCGGAAAAGCTGCGCAGAATTGTGTTAAGCGAAAAGGTCATTCCCCTAGCCAGGATCCTCGAATATGGGCATCAAAGAGAACTGTTGCACGCGAGGGCGGCACACATGAGCACCACATTGCAGAAGCTCCAACTGACGACGGCGACAATAGCTCAATTCGCCAACCGCCGAGGGAAGACTTCAACAACACAAACAGCTCACATCGGTGGCAGTCAAGGATTCCAGGACCTACAGAATGTGGATGGTGCGGAGGCGTGCGCCATGGAAGAAGAAATTGCCCAGCACAAGGAACCACGTGCGGAGCGTGTGGCCGGAAGGACCACTACACAAGAGTCTGTAGATCGTCAGGGCAATCACAACGGCCCCAACCACAACAAGACAAAGGAATACCCAGGAAGAAGAAACAAGCCAACGCCTGCCGCGTTGAAGATGCAAACTCATCAACCGACAAAGCAGGAGATGATGACGGTGACATAACGAAAGATGCGGAAAGCGGACAAATGAGAAGGAGGAGAAAAGTCTACCTAGTCTCTGCACTTGAACACAGAGGCGTGGAGTCGGCGAAGAGGCAAAGAAGACGAAAATGCCTAGTGCCCAGACAGGGCCAAGAGACGCAAATGACAATAGACACTGGAGCATCAGTAAAGGTCATGCCAGCAACAATGTTCCAAAAACGACATCCCGGTCCTGGCCTAAAGCCAACGAACACACAGTTATTTGCCGACGGATGCAAAACCCCACTACCAGTGGAGGGACGTTTCAAAACAACACTCAGCAGAGGCGACCGAGTCCTATAGTCAAAGTTATACGTCGTCAACGCAGGTATCGAATGCCTACTAAGTGGGGATGCAGCAGAAGATCTGGGACTGATCCCTTTCATCTGTGATGTAACAGACTCAACAGACATCACCAGCCTCCTCGAGAAATACCCGGCATCCTCAAAGACATTGGATGCCTGAAAGGAAAACTTATAAAGCTCCACATCGACAATTCAGTACAACCCCGAGCAGTGCGTCACAGACGTACCCCATTCAACATGAGGGACCAAGTCGAAAAGGAGCTACGAGAACTTGAAAAGGCAGGAATCATAGAGGAGGTAACTGGGCCGACACTGTGGGTATCACCCATGGTGGTGACAAAGAAGCCGAAGCAACCGGGAAAGGTAAGAATCTGCATCGATATGCGCCTTCCAAATGCAGCAATCAAGCGGGAACGACACATCACACCCACACACGACGAAATTGTCACAGACTCTCACAGGATCAAAGGCATTCTCTAAAATTGACCTTAATGCTGGATACCATCAGTTAAAACTGCATCGTGACTCCAGATATATCACTACCTTTTCCACACACCTGGGCCTACACCGGTACAAAAGGTTAGGTTTCGGCATCTCCTCAGCGGCAGAGGTTTTCCAGCAGGCCATCCAGGTGGTGATACAGGGCATCCCCGGTGTGCTGAATGTCAACAATGACATCCTCATCCACGATAGCAACAGACACGAACACATGCGTCGCCTCAGATGGTGCTCAGCAGGCTGGAGGCCGCAGGTCTGACCATCCACTGGGAAAAGTGCAAATTCATGAAGGAGGAGATCACTTTTTTGGATATGTGTTAAACAGCGAAGTGTCAGCCGACCCACAAAAAGTTGCGGACATCAAGGAAGCCTCTACCCCAAAAACACCCACTGAGGTACGCAGCTTCTTGGGGATGGCGACATACTGCGGGATGTTCATCCCCAACCTTGCAACAATGTCCGAGCCGCTTAGAGAACTCACTAAATCTAACACTAAATGGGCCTGGAGCCCCTGACTGCCAGGAGGCGTTCGAGCGGATCAAAACATCCCTCTCAACCGAGATGACAATGGCTTACTATGACCCCACACTGTCAACATAACCATATGTCGACGCCAGCCCCGTCGGTCTTGGGGCCATCTTCATTCAAGTTGCTCGAACAAAGGAGACAAAGCCAATTGCCTACACGTCCCGCGCCCTAACTCCAACTGAACAACGATACTCACACATAAAGAAGCCATTGCAGTGTTGTGGGGATGCTGCCATTTCCACATCTATCTCTATGGACAGAGGTTCAGGGCTTACACGGACCACAAGCCCCTCATCCCCATATTCACGGGATCTTCCTCGCACCCCCCCGCCAGAATAGGGAAGTGGCTGCTACACCTGCAGCAATACGAGTTTGAGTTGACCTACCAAGCAGGCACCCACAACCCTGCAGACTTCCTATCCAGGCACCCGAGGGCAGCCACCCCAGGGGAAGTGAATGAGGCAGAGGAAACCGAGGAGCACATATGCCAGGTCGTGCACACTATGAAACCCAAAGCGGTCAGCATCGAGGACTGACCCCTGTTGTGACCTAATCAAAGACACCATCATATCAGGCGAGTGGAAATCCTTCCTCCGCAATGTACACAACCGCACACCCGAAGCCAGAGACTTCCTCGCGGGCATGTTACCAATACGACAAGACCTGTCGGTCACCAGTGAAGGATTCATCCTGAGAGGGGCCCGGATCGTAATCCCCAACAGTCTGCAGGACAGAATCATAGCGCTGACCCACAAAGGCCACCAAGGAATGGTCAGGACTAAAGCCAGAATCCGACACCGAGTGTGGTTCCCACACTTCGACACCAAGGTGGAACAACTCATAACAGCCTGCCTCCCTTGCCAGATCACAAGTGCACCGCCAAACCCCGAACTCATACAGTAGGCAGAACGGGGGTCCTCAAGATGAGACGCAATCAGCATCAACTTTTGCACAGTTCAGGAAGGAACGTATCTGTTAGTAGCTATCGATGACCATTCAAGATACCCTGAGGTGGAGATTGTGTCATCCACAGCAGCAGAAATGGTGATACCGGCCCTCGAAAAGATGTTTGCCACCCATGGCCTGCCACGACGCATTAAAAGTGACAACGGACCGCCATTCCAGGGTATGGAGATCAAGAAGTACCTGAATGACCTGCACATCCAATACCACCACATCACGCAGAGATGGCCACAAGCTAACAGTGATGTAGAAAGGTTCATGCAAACTATTAAAAAGGGGCTATGCCTATCCGGGGCACATTCCAGCCCCTGGAGAGTAGATCTGTACCGATTCCTACGGAACTATCGGGTGACGCCCCATAGCTCCACGGGGCTACCACAAGGCAGACATCATGTATGGGACAGTGATAAACTTGTCCATTCCACATCACCCAAGCAGGGGCATAGATACCTATGACAGTAATCGCACTCAACGTAGGAGAATAACTGCAAATGAACGCATGGGCATCAGGAGGCATGCACGGAACTCAGAACACCAAGTCGGTGACCAGGTGTTGGTGGTGCGCAACCCCACGAAGACCAAGCTCGAAACACAGTATGACCTGGTCCCCTGGACTATAACCCGAAAACAAGGGACAATGGTGACGGCAGCACGAGAGCACCGCCTGATCACCAGAAATGCCTTGTGGTTCAAGGGGGTGCCCCGAAAAATGTGGACTGGAGGAAGCGGAGCCGCCGCTGGAGGATGCGAACCATCAACCCGAGGGAGAGTCAACTTTGAGGCACGAGTCAGATGAACCACCGGATGGACCGGATGAGGCGTCTCCAAATGAGGAAGGTGAGCCACAACAGGAAACAGGTCTGGGGACGGCCCCAAGGCTAGGGCATTATGCTTTTAGAACAGCACTGAGGGCCCCAGAAAAGTGAAAATACTTTGGGCCTCATTACAAGTCAGCCGGTCCGGAAACAACAGTGGCAGTATATCCACCGCCATCATTGTTTCCGGACCGGCTGATTCCAAGTCCTGCAGGCGGGAGGTGTCACTCCCACCAGGTCTGACCTGGCGGAAATAACATCACCCGCCTGCAGGTGGACATGGAAACACCGGCACCATCATAGACGGAACCAGTGTTTCCATGGTCCCCATGGGAATGGGAATTTACAGAATTCCGCCTCCAGAATTACTGGGTCACCAGGGTTGTAATGCCCTGGTGATTCCGGCAATCACAAAGGCGGAATGGTATTACCGGTCCGGCGGCAGCCTGTCGGTATTTCCGGCACGGCTACTGCCGGACTCGTAATGAGGCCTTATGAGTGGTAAAGTGACATTGGAGGGTGGGCAAAACTGTGCTGGACTAGAGTGCACAGTAGAGTTAAACTGTTTTGGTTAACACAGTTACGCAGATTATGTGTTATTGTACTTTGTTGGAAAAAAGGAGGAATGTTATGTACGCCTTACGTCCCGCAAGCACAGTGACGTAAGGCGCCTGTAAATAAAGGGCCCACCCCGCCACGAGCGAGGCAGTTCCGGGCACGACCATCACTACGCGTGCATGTGTGTATCCATTGCTCTCCCCAGCCGGGCCTTCCACACAGGGCCTCATGCATTCTCTCTTCCTCCGGCGCACCGGCAAGAGAGAATCTAACAGTGTGAACTGGAGAATGCTAATGGCCCCTTTCCCTGACAAGTCACAGCTCACTGGTAAGGGGATATTACCATTTCAAAGCCCCTCATTCTGTGTATTCGCCCCAGTAAATGCCTGCAACACATAAGCCTAATTCTTTTCTAGCTAGTCTGTGTTGTGTCAAAGTTGACATGAAACAGTGAGGCAATAATGCATACACAATTGCACATTTCACTTAGAAGATGCTTGTATATGTGAAACAATTCTGTGATGTGAAGACAAGTAGGGCAATGTCTTGTGCAGGTTAGAAAGTTTTAAGCATCAGGGCGTTGTAATTTTGTTATGACTCCTTGATTTCGGGAACAGGGGGTGTTTAAAATCAATGCTGAAAACAAGGAAAGGGGGTGTTTTTGAGACGAGCGTGGATACAACTTTAGACTGAGAGTGCCACCACTGGGTCCCCGTGTACAGCTCTCAACCTTTTGTGTCCCCAGTGCAGGTGAAAACAGACTATAATGTTTTTAGCGGGTGTGAGTCCGTTGAAGTGTATGGGCATGTAAGAGGCTTGGTGGGTGGTCGGATGCATTACAAGGCGGGAGACACCCACCAAAAGCATGTGAATTCTATGGCATGACAAGGAGGTTCATATTATTCAAAACAAGCTTTACTACTGACACATAGCAGCAAAGAAACTTTTGTAAACCCAATACATTTTTTAAAAAACTTTATTTATACATTTAATATTACACATTGACAACAAAATGTAATACAATAACACAATGTTCAAAGAATACTTATGCAATTCCATCATATTAACTTTATCCATAAAGAATAATGAAGAATTGAAATTAAAATGAGAAAGGAAGAAAAGAAGAAAAAAATCAAATAAAAAAATTTAAAATAAAATAAATAAAAAAATAAAATAAAAAATAAAAAAACAATAATGATTATTGTTAAACCTCTCCTAGACTACAATAGATAACTAAGCATAAAGATCATTAAATGCTCCCCAAATCCTCTCATATTTGTCAAGTTGTTCCTTTGCTTTAAAGGACACCCTCTCTCTCCTGGATAGCAGGCACAAACCTTGCAACCAATCCTCAGTATTCGGAGAAGCATCACTTTTCCAAAATTTTAAAATTAGCTTTTTAGCCAGGAGAAGGGCTCTATATAACCAAACATTTTGCTGTTAGACAATCCAATACCCAATGGAATCAAACCTAGCACACCAAGGAGAGGCTCTCTAGGTATAGGTAAACCCAAGACTAATTCCATCCTCTGGAAAACACTATCCAAAATATCTGTATTTTTCGACATAACCACAACATATGGAGCGTGCTACCCACCTCTCTATTACAGTTCCAACAGGTGTTTACAGCACTCAACTTGCAAGATTTCATTCTCAATGGTGACCAGTATAGGTAGTGATTAATTCTTTGTTGTGTATACCTCAAATCCAAATCCACCTTATACTTAACAGGACCCGCACAAACACGATTCCATTCAAAATCTGATAATGAATTATTAAAATCAGAGTCCCAATTCGCCCTACCACATTGTGGAACCACCTGGGACACAGAAGGTATAATAAGCTTATACAAGGTAGACGCAGATAAAGGTACAGACTTAGAAAGAAGGAAAATCGCAGGCGGTGCATGTATAGCAGCATTCAACGGCGAAAACAATAAACCAAAAAGCTCCTTCAAAGCATTATAGCGACAAATCTCAGTTGCTTTGAGCTTATATTTAAAGCGTAGAAACTAAAAGTCTACCGTATTCTGACCATTAAAGACCTGGCCAATTCTCCAAATACCTGCATTTTGCCACGTGACCCATGATATAACCTTATTATTCTGCTTAACAGCCTGATTTTTCCATAGACAGAAATCTTCACACAATAAAAACTTTTCACCCCGGATCTCATTACCTTTATGCCATTCCTTCACAACATGTTTTATCAAAGGTGGAGTGGTATCAATCGGTAATCTTTTATCCATGAACAAAAGCATGTCTAGTGGCGTCGGAGAGATAGAATCTTTTTCAATTTTAATCCAACCCATGCCATTAATCTCTGCATCCGCCAACCAATGATGCAGTGCATGCAAAGCAAAAGCCGAATGATAACGCCTTATATCAGGAAAACCAAACCCACCCAGATGTACTGGTTTATGTAAAATGTCTTTCGGAATTTGCGCCCTATTTCCTTCACCCCATAGAAACCTGCTCATACACTTATTAATACCCATTAACACACTATTTGAAAGTGGCAGGGGAAGCATGCTAAAAACATACAATAATTTCTGAAGATGTGACATTTAACTATACTAACTTTACCCCATATAGTCAGTTTCAACTTCTCTAATTTGCAACAAAGCTTATCTATTTCTGTAATCTTCAAGCGAATATTGTACGCAAGTAAAGTCTCAATATTCCTATTTACATGAATTCCCAAATATTTAAGACCCGAATAAGCCCACATCTCCCGAGCAATATCAAACAACCCCGTATGACATGCTGCAGAAATTGGATAAATCAAAGTTTTGGCAACATTAAATTCGTAATTAGAAAATCTACCAAATTCCTGCAATGTCAGTAGGAGCTCAGGGTAAAACCGTTCAGGGTTTGAGACCAGAACTAGGAGATCATCGGCATATAAAAGGACTTTCGATACATATTCTCCAAAAGGAATACCCTTTATATTAGGGTTATTTCTAAGCATAATGGCGAGGGGCTCAATAAACAAATACAAAAATAGTGGGGACAAAGGGCATCCCTGCCTAGTACCTTTCTGAATTTGGAAACAATCAGATCGACTACCATTAACAGTTACAAACGCTTTAGCACCTCCATATAGGATTCTGAACAGCCTAATGAAAAGTGGTCCACAATAAATTTTAAGCAGAACCTGGCGTAAAAAAAAACAACTCACCCTATCAAACGCTTTCTCTGCATCTATACTAATTGCTGCATATGCATCAGCTGAATGTCTCTTGAGATAAATAACATCAAGGAGCTTGCGCAAGTTACCACTACTATTCCTTCCACACACAAAACCTGTTTGGTTTCTATGAACAAGCTTTGGTAGTAAACCATTCAATCTTCTTGCAAACATTTTTGCCAAAATGTTTACATCCACATTCAAGAGTGATATAGGCCGATAGGTCCCACATAATGATGGATGTTTCCCTGGTTTTGATATGACCGTCATTAATGCTGTCTGCATTGATTCAGCAATTGCTTCATTTTCTAGCATTTCTGTATATAACTTTACAAGAAAAGGCGATAAAATATGACTAAAGGTCTTATCAAATTCTATGGGAAAACCATCTAGGCCAGGACATTTACCATTTGTCAAAGCATTGATGGAATCTTGAACTTCCTCTATTGTTAAAGGCGCATCCAGGCCAAATCTTTCTTGCTCGGTAAGCCCCGGCATATCAACTGTAGTGAAGAAATCATTAATTTCCGTTTCAGAGATTGTTATATCATCCGTGTACAACGAGGCATAATATTGCTTAAATACCTCACAAATTTCCACATTCTTTCTCCTCTTCATTCCTCTTTCATCCATAATAAAAAGCACCTGCTTATTATTCTCTCTCTGCCGTATGCGGCTTGCTAACAAAGCCCCAGATTTTTCACCCCTCTCCCAGAAAGCTTGCCTAGAATAGAAAATGTGCGTTTCTGCCTTATGATGAAGCTCACACTCTAAGGCACGTTTTGCTCGAGTCATGGCCAACATGTTCTCATCACTGGGACAGCCACAATAACGCCCCTCACACTCTTTATAATCATCCTCTAGTTCAACCATAAACCGTTCCCGTTGACTTTACGATTTCAAAACAGAAAAAAATACAATATCTCATAGGAACACACAGGGCAGAAAGCCAGTCCAAGATGGGGCTCAGAACCAGCCCATGTAACCAATCAGGAAGGACCCACCCCCATAAAAGTCCCTTCATCTAAACTCAACTCCTCTTTCTTTGCTGCTGACGCAATGAGATAAGTTCTTTTCATTGCAAGCTGCGTACTTATTCTCTGTGAAGTGATACTTTGTATCTGGTATTTAATTGTGTTCCATTATTGCTAACCGCGGCTGCGGTCGCTGGCTAGAACGTCTTGTAGGTATTATAATTATCCCTCAGTACTCTTGCTGTGAGGCGGAGACTTCGCCGCAGCGACGCCCTGTTTTCGGGCCTTCCCCTTTTCCCTCCCTTACCCCCAGTGCCTTTTTTCGCATGCTGAGCGACTTGGAAGGTTACACTGTTTCTTTTATGTATGCACTGTGTGCGCCGGCCCTTCCCGCCTTCCCCCATTAACGCGGCATGCCCAGCGGCGTTTATGTTTGTTTAGTGGATCGCTTGCCTGCTCGGGAGCAGCTCGAGCGTGTTTCCGCTCTTAATACCTTCTGTGTGGAGGTTCTATGAAAGGTTTGTCTGCTCGGCGCCTCACACGCGTGTTTCCTGCTCATTGTTAACAAACACCTGCATTTAATAAATGTGCGCTGCACATGCGTTTACACGCTCAGTGTGACCGTGGCTCCATATTTATTTATACAGTCTCTGAGCCCTGACCTGCTTGGTTTCCAGGCTCAGCTTGGTCCGTGTTGGAAGCTCTAAAGGAGCTGTTGGTTGGTCTGCTGGACCTGTTTCCTCCTCCCTTTTTCATGTTATTGCCGATACTGCTGGGGTACATTGTGCCATATTTATTACTTTATTTAAGAGACCATGCAGTCAGCCAAAGGGGCGTATGGGGTCCCTTTAGCTGATGCTAGCACCCAGGTTCGGCCTGCTTCTAAGAAAACAGATAGGTCTGTGGCAGAGGATGGTATGAGGTTGCTGGGGTAGACCTCCTTGGTTACACCCCCGTCTGTCTCTAGGGCTATTAGGGACTCTATGGACTCTGCCCTGTTAAATTTAAATTCAACTTTGGCCTCGGCATTTGATAGGTTAATAAACAAGATTGCCGACTATCATCCCAATTCTGATCAGGGTCCTTATGTAGCGCCCAGAAAGTCGACGGACAAGTCTAAGCATTTGCAAGGGCAACTAAGCCCTGTTCATAGCTCTCCCTCTTCTCCCAATACCCCAGTTAGGGCCTTGAAGCGTAAATATGGGGAGATTCTTGCGCAGTCTTCCGCTCCAATTCGGGTTACCTCTAATCCCTTATCCTCCCCTGATTCTTCTGAAGATTCGGATTCCCCGCCTAACCGGCGTAAAAGGAATGAATCCTCTGTTGGGTAATCGCAGGCAACCCAGGGGCAATTTTTGGATGACAGTGGGGTCCCTTTTTTCGACCCCTCTCTCATCCAACATCGTAGGTCTGCGGACTGGCACCTTTCGGCGGCGGTTTCCTCGTTCCTGCATCATTGGATCAGGAGACCTCTTCCAAAGGGGGACAGGAATAAGTTAAGATCTGAATGTCCTCGCCTGTCATTTCTGATAAAGTGGCTGCGACCCTAGTGATCGATCAATTTATGGTGGCTTTCTTGTCACAAAGGGGGAAAGATCAAAAAAAGGGGGTTGACACGGCACTCCGGGGCTGTCAAGATAGACTGTTGGACATGTTGGGGCCCTTGACCCAGATCTTCAAGTTGGCGGGGGAGACCGCTCTTAATGATTCCCATATTGATGTCCAGGCACTTAGGGGATGGGTGCAGCGTTCCGTTTGCCTGCTCGCCAATGCCAATACCAGCATATCTAGAGAGAGGCGCAAAGCTCTCCTTAGGCGCATAGACCCTAAACTGCAGGATATGGCTGAAGGTGAGGCTGGCCCTAAAGCCCAGGGGAATCTTTTTGGCGACGAGTTTATTAAGGACCTCTCGGCAGTCAGCATATGTCCATACCTTTACAGCACTGGACAAAGCCCAGGCAAACATCCGGAAGGTGTTTGCGCCTACAGTTTTTGACAAGGCCGGACGAGGAAGAGCCCGCTCTTCTGGCCGTTCCTCTTTCAGGGGCTCTACCCGCCCGCAGCAGTACACCTCCCGGGGGGGCTCATCACTCTTCCTCTGCTCGAGGTTCCCAGACGTCCTTCTATCCCCATAGAGGATTGCAGTGGAGAGGTTGCAATGGCAGAGGTGCAAATAGAGCGAGATCCGCTCCAGGTATTGTCTTGTCTCGTAAATGTTTCTTCCCACAAAGGTTTGGGGAGCAGGCTGGCAGGTTTTCTTTATCGGTGGGAGGGGCTCACCTGGGATCCTTGGGTGTTACAAACAGTTCATGGATTTCTGACAGAATTCTACTTCCTTCCCTGTCAACTCTCTCTGCCTCCTCTTGTGTTCGATCAAGAGAAGCAGAAGCTGGTGGCTGCGGAGATTCAAGATCTCATTTTCAAGGGTGCGGTGGTTCCAGCCACCTTCAGGGCCTCCCAGTTCCTCAGCATGATTTTTCTAGTTCCAAAGCCCAAAGAGGGCTTGTGCCCTCTGATAAATCTTGTTTGTAGTTTACCAGCATTTCAAAATGGAGGGCATTCACCTTCTCAGGGACACCCTTCTTCCGAGGGATTGGATAGTCAAGTTGGACCTCAAGGACGTGTACCTGGTGGTTCCTGCTTTCCCCTGTATCAGGAGTTTCTCCAGTTCTCTTGGGGGGGGGATTGCCTTTGGCAGTTTGCCTCTCTCCTGTTCGGTCTGTCGTCAGCCCTGTGGTGTTTCACCAAGCTAATGAAGCCGGTGATGGCATTCCTCAGATCGAAGAGGGTCCGGAGTATAATTTACCTAGACGACATGCTTCTTCTGGTGCAGGATCCCCAGGTTCTGCAGAGTCATTTGGATGTGACGATCTCTCTACTGCAAGACCTAGGCTTTGTAATAAATGCCAAGAAGGCCATATTCTGTCCTACTCAATGCATCCAGTTTCTGGACTTCGGTATAGATTCAAGGCAGTGCATCCTCCTTCTTCCAGACAGCAGACTATCAAGAATTCGGAAGGAAATTCGCTTTATGTTAAGGAAGGGGATTGTGTCTCTCCGTCAGTTAGCGAGGGTCGTGGGAATGTTGTCCGCCTCTATTCAGGCTATCTTTCCGGTGCTGCTGCACTACAGGGCGCTTCAGCGCCTCAAGGAGAGGCATCTGCGCAAACGATTGTCATATTCTCAGATGGTAGTGCTGTCTCCCGAAGCTAGGTTGGAGCTTCTATGGTGGCTCAAGCATATGGACGCTTTGGAAAGGCAAAGCGATCTTTGGGCCATCCCCAGAAGTGGTTTTCGAGTCTGATGCCAGCAGAGCCAGTTGGGGGGCCAGGATAGGTCAGACTACCACTGGAGGGAAATGGTCCGATCAAGAGAAATTACTTCATATAAATTGTCTGGAGTTGCTGGCGGGTTCCTTCGCGGTCAAGATCCTTCTCAAGGACCAGGGGAACTGCTGTGTCCTCCTCCGGATGGACAATGTTTCCGCGGTTCGATATATCAACCACCTGGGGGGGCGGACCGCTCGAAGGCCCTAGCGTACTTAGCAAGGGAATTTTGGCATTATTGCCTGGAGAGGAACTATCTTTTGCAGGCGGAGTATCTGCCAGGAGCCACCAATGTGGTGGCAGACTGGAATTCCCGTTACCTTCAGGACAGGAGCGAATGGATGCTGGACAAGGCGGTTTTTGCCTTGATTCAGTTTCTTTGGGGGTCCCATTCAGGTAGACCTTTTCGCCTCCCATCTCAACTGTCAGGTTCCTCAGTTTTACAGTTGGAGGCCGGACCCCTAGCGCTGGCAACCGATGCATTTCTCCAAGATTGGACAGGTCCTCTGTCCTATGCCTTTCCTCCATTCACCATGATAGCCAGGGTCCTGGTACAAATACGCAGGCAGTTCGCTACTTTGGTAATAGCGACCCTGTTTTGGCCCTCTCAGGTGTGGTTTCCAGCTCTCCTGGAGTTATCGGTAGATATCCCTCGTCTTCTCCCTCTCACCCACGGCTCCTCACGGATCCGGCGGGTCTCCGTCACGACCTGGTCCTTCAAGGACATCTCTCCCTTATGGCCTGGAAGATTTCAGCTCTTCCTGGTGCTTCAGAGGCCTTTCACAGGACTCTATTAATGTCATCAAAGATTCCTGGGCATCCTCCAGCAAGGCAGGGTATTCCTCAGCATGGAGTCGCTGGGTTAGCTGGTGTGTGGCTAGGCACCTCAATCCCATTTCTGCATCTCCAGTAGACATAGTTAATTTCTTGGTTGAATTGTTCGAGGAGGGTAAAGCTTATAGGACAATTAATGGTTCAGGTTGGCGATTTCAGCCGGCCATGTTTTGGTTAATCTATCAGAGTTAAGGTTCCTCCTAAAGCCAGATATTCAGTTCTTTGGGATGTTAATAAAGTTCTGAATGTATTCCTCGCTTGGCCTCATAATCAGGAGTTATCGCTACAACAACTTTTTTCAAAGCTAGCCATGCTTCTCTGTTTTGTTTCCATTAAAAGAGTGTCTGACATCAGGGCTCTTGACATAGACAACAAGGTTTTTTCTCCTCAAGGGGTGACTTTCTTTGTGTCCAAAAGAACTAAGTGCCTGATTTCTTCTGTTTCTTATCCAGCATTTCCTGAGAATGTTAAATGATGTGTTGTGCAGTGTTTGAAGTGTTTTTAGCTAAAGGCAGAAGGGCTCTGCCCCCCCCCCGGTACCTCTCAGCTGCTTATTTCCTACTGGAAACCCTATAGTGCAGTGTCCTCAGCTACTTTGGCTAGATTGGTTAGTTGGGTGATGGGAGAAGCTGGGACTGACATCTCTTCCTTTGGGGCACACTCTGTAAGGGGAGCGATGGCCTCAAAAGCGGCCATTTTAAAAGCAGCTGACTGGTCCAGGGAGTCTACTTTTAAAACATGTGGTATTTAATATGATGCAAGGGCTTTGAACTTGAATAATATGAGCCTACTTGTCATGCCACAGAATAACTAATCCCCTGCACTATTGTGAGTGGGGGTTTAGATTCTATTAAAGACAAGGAGGCGATTATTATCCCAGCCGTTGCTAATTTATTTCTCATTTACAGCTTCGGGTTGAGGAGTTTGAAGGAGATGGTGTGGTGAAAGATCTCCGATGTCACGCCTCAAGGAGACGGCTGAGCTGTTCTTCAGTTGGAATGTTGGCCTTTACTGTTTCGCTTGCTATGGCGTCAGATTGGAGCTTCAGGAGAGGAGTTGTGTTTTGAGGAAGGGACTTTTATGGGGGTGGGTCTTTCCTGATTGGTTACACATGGGCTAGTTCTGAGCCCCATCTTGGAATGGGTTTTCGCCCTGTGTGTTCCTTTGAGATATTGTATTTTTTTCTGTTTTTAAAAATGTATTGTTTTTACAAAAGTTTCTTTGCTGCTATGTGTCAGTAGTAAAGATTGGTTTGCATAATACTCGCCGCCTTGTCTTTAATAGTATCTAAATCCCCACTCACGATAGTGCGGGGGATTAGTTATTTTGAGCTATAATTCCACTACCTCCCCCAGAATTCACTCAGAATAGACTCCTCACTGGCACATCCCACCCCAACCCAGGCTACCGGAAAGGCTGTGCATACATAGTTGGCATCATGTCCCATTCCAATCTGTGGGTGCTTATCCCGTCCTGGTTTTCTTTGCATTCTGGGACTTTTCGTTCCACTTTATTATAAAACTCAGACTATAAACCCCAGAATGCAAAGATAAAAACATGATTGGATAAGCACATACAGATTGGAATGGGTCGTGTTTGCAACTATATGCATGTGTCCTGAATATAAATCAGCCCAGAGCTCAGCCAACGCCTTGAATGTGTCGAATAAAATGGCACATCTTGTCAGTGCATATATTTCATCTACAAACTTTGCAAGAAAACGTAACGAATGCACTACACTTCCACAGAATATAACAGATGACGTAAGCAGAAAATCTGTCGGACTCATGTTTAGTCACAAAAGGTCAACGAATGTGTACTATGCTTGTAGTTGTTTGGTACGGTTTTCTTAAGTGTGTTGGGTGGGAAATGCTTACGTCGTTTTCCTGTAAAATGTAAAGCTTATATTGAGAAAATGCCTGATTTTGAGACTGGAGGGTCGCTCTAAAGCCCCACAGGGTACCATTTGAGAGGTGGGAAGGGCTATGCAAATGACCCAAACATAGAAATTCTTAAAGAGCCGTACACCGGGAGAGCGTAACTTGCAAGAGATTGAGGGTCTCGTGTGTCGACCTCCCCATTATAGGTCCTTCAAAGTCAAGTCCACCGTGAAAAGTTGACAAACAGACACGCATGAGTTGTTCTAGTTTCTTTTACTACTGTACATTGAGAGACGCCGGAGTTAGGCTTACTTTTCGGCATGTCAGTATTTCTTCCCTGTCTACAACGCTCTGTCCTTCTTTCATGTTTACATCATAATACCTTGCGGGAGGAGCCTATTACAGAGGCGCACAAAATGGCGGCGGTAGAAGGCGTGGCTACCATTATGCCCACCCCTTACAGAGAGGGCAATAAAAAAGTGACCCCGTGAAAAAATAAATTAAAGCACGCACCTTAAATCGCCATTGCCGTAAAAAAAAAAACATACAGCCCCACGTCTAAAGAATACATGCCCAACAATACAACTTTTCAGCCTCGCCGACCGTTAGACCGGACGCGCTTCAAATTACCCCAACCGCACCTGAGGCACAAATATATACAATTATAAAAACCAAACAGTCGGGGTGGTATGGTGGACAGGAAACACTGGCTGCCTCTGCTTTTTTCTTTAATTTCATTCCGCGAGGGAATTAAGAAAAGGCAATACGCGAATGAACACAATTAAAGCTAAATAAAGGATAGTAGTGATGTGGAAGTTTCTGTTGCGGCGCACCGGGCTAAAGTGCAACTTTAATTTTTAAACGAGAGTGGACATATTAATAAATGTTGCGCTCCTATCACATATGAGAATGCGTAATTAAACGAGACCCTGAGATAACTATATGATCATCCGTTCTCATGCAATATTCTGATTTATGGGGGTTTTCGGCCCCGGCTATCGGGGCTTTTCCTCTGGTATAAAGTTGCGCACAGTTCCGCTCCTTCTATCAACCTCCTCCCGTGGCCACCCCACCCACGCAGGAGTCTAGAGTTCGGAAACCGGTGTTTCGCACTATTTTTATTTACCTTATTCCGCCTCTTCTTTTTTTCCTTCTCTTTAACTCTTAATTTGTTTGGGGATTTTTTTGTTATTCAAGGAGGATGGAAGCAGCGCCGCGAGTCCACCGCGCATGCGCGGGCAGCGGAGCGACAGGGGGAGAGGAGGAGGGATGGTGCGAGGAGGCATGAGGGGAATGAGGTGCAACTATCCCTGGGGAATGCAAGTTAGCGGAGACGAGTAGAACATCGTGGGAGCCTGTGTAGATATAAGGAGAGAGCGTGTAGAGCGAAAGGGGAGGGCTAGTTAAAGTATATAGAATAAGGGTGGCGAATGGCCCGTGCCCCCCACTGCTACCCAAGACAAGGGTTGATTTGCGCAGGCATGCCTTAGGGTGTTACCTCATAAAAAATGGGAAATTTGCATTTCTGAAGTTCGACTTAGCACATATGCAAGATTTTATCAAAAATGTATATTTACTGGAACTCCCAAGTTAGCGTCATTTGACAGGTCCAACGAGATGTTTAAATAATGTTTTAGTAAAAAAAAAAACGGCCTTTATGTATGACTATATTCAACACACCCAAGGGCATTCTATGATATTTCAAGTCTGTCCAACAGTTTATTGTTGTAGGACCCATATCACAGGCTGAGTCCATTTTAAGGAAATTGTAGAAGTCTACTCACAAAAAAGGGAAAATGTGTGGACGCTGGAAGAGGCAATTGCAGGGAATGATACTGGAGTAGGAGGAATAGAAGAAGGGGGGAATGAGAGTGGTGGGTGTTACACTAGCTACAGGCTTAGCCTTTTGTATCGCCTGGCTCTATATCCTTCTAACTCTACCGTTCATATTCTAATTTGACTGTTCTATTACTGTATACCCTGGTTGTAGAGTCTACCATCTACCATTTCATCCCAGCCAGGTTTGCGCCATAACCCAGCACATGCTTAGGTATTGGGCTCAGGTAAGGAGTGCACCACTTAATGCCTGGATTATAATTGTTTTTATGTAACACGCTTATTATCAGCAAGTGGTTTCTAAGCGCGGTATCTGGATTGGAACCTGGGCTGAGCTGGGTTATGACGAGTGAAATCCCCCCCAAGCTATCCTTATAATTCAGACACACTGCATTATCATTTGTCCGACCACTAATACATATTGATATTGATCTTTTATTTCTATCTTGCTCGTACACAAGTGTTTCAGAGTGCAACAAGGCAAGGGAAGAGAACAGGAGAGAACAAAACAACGATCTTACTAGGCCCAGTGACATTGAGAACGCACAAGTGCATGGGAGAGGGGAAGGGGAAAAGTGCATGGAAGGGGGGAGAAGTGTAAAGTGCGGAGCAAAGGCACACTGCACGCCAATTCTATGTAAAGACCACAGGCTCGGTTTATGCTTCTCTTTCCATTTTACTACTTCAGCAGCAAAGTACAACCAATAATATATACGATAACAAAGCTCGAAAAAACTACAATAACCATTGAAATAGAGTCTTTGGTAGTTCTGATATTGTTGGTCCTACAACTGACCACGTGACAAACTTAATGAATCAGTATAGTCCTTGTCCATGACAACACTGTCCCTTCTCATCCACTTCCTCTTTCTTTGCCGCTCGTCAGCGTGCTTTTTCCTTTATTTTTACGAATGGTGTTAACGTGCATGTTTTCGTGTGTGATTAGGATCAGGCTGGCACGCACGTGCGCCCGCGCCGTGTAGTGTGTCTGGCAGAGCTTATCCGCATTTATTTGTGGTTCTGAGAGGCTGATCGCGACAGGGCTGGTGATCCGGCAACCACAACCATAAAGGGAGACCCACAGAGGGCAGTACGGCCATGGAAGAGGGATCGCAACGGGGCAACGTAGTTCTGGCGCTCCCTTGATTCCATTGACCGTTACGAAGGTGCAAACTCTAACAATTGATCGCTCTGTGGGAATATCCATACATACTTACCCTCAGCTACTTCAGAGGATATAATCCGCTTGACACTTCAGAGCACAACGTTCCATGAGATCGCGATCCGCGATTAACAAATGCAGCGCCCCTGCAGGTCACAGAGAGATACTGAAAGTCTCAGATTGACGGGCACAATCCCAGGTAAAACCTGTGATATTATATATATATATATATCTATATATATATATATATATATATATATAACAAGCCAGGTGATTATTAGAATATATATATATATATATATATATATATTATACAATCTCCAATAGATTATTTCTAAATATTCTTGGCAATATATAATCCCCAGTATTCTGTGCTGATATGAGCCCCTCCAGTGATGAGGGCAAGGATAGTATTACCCAAAAGAGGAGCCACTCGGAGATGACTCAGGTCCTACAAAAAGCCCTGGGGTCCTCGTTGGGGCAAGGACCACAGCAAATAGCTCTGATGGAGGATTGGCTCAAATTCTCACAGGGCTTTGAGGAAATTAAAGGGCTAAAAGCACAGGGGAGACTGAAAGGGGGCAGAAAGACAGCCTGCAGGGCAGAGGAAGCCCACACCCCCCGGGCACACCACCTAAGAAGAAGGGCGGTAAGCAAAGGAGAGTGAGATCCGTGGCATTCCTAGCAGGTGGCAGGATAAATCCTCTGATTCTTCAGATGAAAGAGATGAGGATTGGGAGGATGAATATTCAGAGGAAGAGGTATATTCAATATCATCCTCAGAGGAAGAAGGCCATAAATCGCCAAAGAAAAAGAAGAAAGAGTAGACAGAGGAGGACGGTGCAGGGGGCGACTTTGACCCACAGGCGCTGATCCACCCCCGTTCCTCCGAATGGGAGATGCCAAAGAAAATAGCGGCCTACCTGAGAAAGCGACTGAGAGCGCCTCTAGCAATAGAGGCAAGGAGTAAGATGAGGGCAGAATGCCTGAGACCTCACCTCCTCAAGGGTGCCACTGAGGCACCTGAGATTGATGAGAAGATGATCACCTTCATGAGCAAATATACCAAAGATGTGAGGAAAGGTCTGAATAGGTCCTGGCGATCATGCCAGGACAAGATGTTGGACATGGTGGGGCCACTCACCAAGATATTGCAGATAGGCGAAGAAGTCAGAAAAGGGTGAACCAGTGGACCGGACAATTTTGATCAAGTGGGCCCAGAGGGCAATCTGTATGCTAGGTAACGCTAATCATGCGATTACCATAGATAGAAGAAGATCACTTCTAGTGAAGATGGATCCAAAATTAAGCGAACTAGCTTAATCAGATTCAGCGTTGACAGCAAAAGGGAAGCTCTTTGGAGAGTCCTTTATCAAGGA
This sequence comes from Ambystoma mexicanum, assembly GCF_040938575.1. Classification (NCBI taxonomy): domain Eukaryota; kingdom Metazoa; phylum Chordata; class Amphibia; order Caudata; family Ambystomatidae; genus Ambystoma; species Ambystoma mexicanum. The sequence goes on from NC_090934.1 coordinate 266,139,241, forward strand.
GCTAACAAAGTTCGCAAACTCTTATGTGGCACTAGATAAAACGCAAGCATCACTGAAAAGAGTGTTTGGAAGGCAGATTTTCAAGAGGACCAGCAGAAGCATGGGTCGCTCGTCTCGCTGGTTCCCATTCAATAGATCCTACAATGACAGAACGCATTGGTGAGACCAAGAGGATCAAAGGCAGACCCCTTTCTTTCCATCAAGAGGCAGAGGAATGGAAAGAGGCTGGTGACACGGACAGCATCAAGAAAACACCAGAGTTGAGAGCGCACATACCACGCTTAGTTACCCCAGCAGTAGGTGGGAAGATAGCAGAATTTATTAAAAAATTGGTACGCTATATCTGGAGATACATGGATACTAGAAACTGTGCAAGGTTTTCACATAGACTTTCACAAGGTACCACAGCTGAGGAATCCTCCAAGGGGTTTAGAGCTAAACAAAGAAGACAGGCTATTACTAGAGGAAGAACTGAGAGGGCTAGAAAGCAAACATGCCATAAGCCAGGTAACAGACTCCTCAAGAGGTTTCAAAGGCAACATGTTCCTTGTGAAGGGGAAACACAAGGTAAGGCCAATTATAAATCTGAAGGGTTTGAACAAATTTGTCGTGTACACTTCAAAATGGAAATGATACACCTGTTAAGAGACATGTTAATTCAAGGAGATTGGTTTGCCAGAATAGGTTTAAAAGATGCATACCTAACTATACCCATAGCAACAGAACACTGCACATTCCTAAGATTTATCTGGGGGAGCCGACATGGGAATTTCAATGCCTTCACTTCTGTTAAGACGGATTTCTGAACTCTGACCTGGTGGACAGAGGTTCAGAAGGCCAGCATAGTTTCTTGGAACAGTGTAACCTTCTGCACAAGCCAGACCAATCAAGGTAGCTTGGCGGCGGGCAAGACTAGGCCTCAGGAGGGGTGAGGGTGAATGAAAGACCTCAATGAGCACACAGAGTAAAGGACACTTACAAATCACTCCCAGCCAAGTGTATATATATCAAAAATACAAATACATTTATTCCAAGGTCAACCCACAGTAAGAAAATCACACTATTAGACCAATATAATCCTATCTATACACATATATACAAGACCAATGGGGTCTAAAGGGATAATGCACGAAATGGGTCCACAACCTAAAAGCGTAAGGAAACAGGCAGTGCAAATAGTCTTTAGTACCTTCTGCATCAAACACAGTGCTAACTGAAAGGCAGTCCAATCCCTAAGAAGAGTGGAACCCATTGCTCAAATGTACTTGCAATGCTGGCGCACACAGTAATGGAGATGGGCAAAACGGGGCCTCTTCAAGGGTTTGTAGCAGCTCAGGTAGGTGGATGAGGTGATGCAGAATAAGTTCCCACTATTCGTGGAGGGTCTCCCCAAAAGGGCAGAGCAGGTTCCAGAGTTCGGGAATAGTTTGCCCTAGCAGTGGAAAGGAGAGGGGCCCTCAGGGGCCACTTGTGCGTACAAATTGATGTATGCGCTAGGGGCCACCAGTAAGGGTTGCAATTACTCACCGATCCCGGCACACTCTGGACCAAACTTCGGTAGTCGAGTCCACTTCGGTTGCAGGTTCAAATGCAGCAATCTCGCAGCTTTGCAGCTTTCAGCGACGAAGATACACTATTGATTCCCAAACGGGACAGTGGTGATTTCTCCGCTACTGGTGGATGGATCAGGCCAGTTCCGCTGTAGTAGGCTTCAGGGCACAGAAGACCACAGCTGCAACGAACTTGCAAAGTTTGTCACCACAGCTGGGCGGCACGGTAACCACGTATACTCCGGTTCGGGAGCACTCAGTTTACTCCAGACCTGGGAAAGCCAAGTGTACAAAATTCGGTGTGAGAGTGCCGTGAATACAAAGCTTGCGATGTACTAATTTTTAAGGGCCTCCTCTAAACGACGCCGATATCAGGGCAAGGCCCCTGCGCAAGCTGGTCAGCCCACTGGTTGGCCCAGGGACGCTCCAGAAAAGGCTTACTTGCAGGTTTTGGTGAAGGTGCAGAGAACAGTTGGTCCCACTATTCCAATGGGGCGAAGCGTCTTCGAAGACCATCTAGGACGACCAGATGCAGAGGGGTCCCACGGGACGACAGTAGGCTCAGGGTGCCAAACCTCCAGCGGGTCACCAGCAGTTCCTCGACTCGGCTTCTTAGTTTCAGGATACTTGGATCCTATCCTTTGTTCTGTGAGAACTTCAGAGACTGACACGGTATTGGTGTTTGGAGCCTTCTCTTATCCAAAATGAAGAGGACCCAATGGGAGATCTGCTCACATAAAGGCATACCATACGTGGGCTAATCATGGACCACAGTGGTCCCAGGAATTCACGGCACACCAGACTCTCTGGCACCCAGGATGTGTATTGGAACTAGACAGTCCAGCCCACATCCTGGGGGCGCACACTCAAGGCATGCAGAAGCCTGCGAAAGCTTGACACTTTGCGGGAAAATGCATGCCCAAATAAGGACTGACCCAGGCCGGCTCGACCCGGGGAAGGTGAAGGGGCAAGATGGCCAAAGAACAGGACAAAGAACCTTCGGGCATGGCCATTTTGGAGCCAGGCCACCTAACCGTTCCAAATGCGGTAAACACAGTTTACCTGGCAGCAAAGGGTTAAAAAGATACGAAAAGATAAGTTGCCACAAGCCCTGTCCAAGGCACATCTGCACTTCTCCTAAAAAATCCTTCGAGAGTAACTAGGGCCATTAGAAATTACAGGAAGGCCCAAGTGCACTGCACTGTATGGTACTTTCTGCGCTTGCAACATGTTGCAGAAAAGTTGCAAAATTGACAAGTACTAAGGGAAACAAAGTCTCCCAGTACTGACTGTCTTTACGGGCATGTCAGTTTCCCCATAAGAAGTGAGCGAAAAGCCCAGGGGAGTACAGCAGAAGGCCGTGCTCTCCTGGTAAAGTCAGACTATGGTGTTTAAACAAAGCAAAATGTTGGGGGGGGTACACAACTGGAGGGAAAATTATACATGAAATGGAAATCTTTCCTAACACTCACCCCTCCCAGACCAAGGACAGGGGGAATTAATCCACCCCTGGATGAGTCTCATGTTCAGGTCAGTTAAACATTCTGGACAACCCATCAGCATTGCTATGTTGGACACCTGGCATATGCTCAATAGTGAAGTCAAAGCCTTGAAGGCTTGTGGACCACCAGAGCAACTTTGGATTCTCACCCTTCATCTTCATTAGCCACTTTAAGGGTTTATGGTCAGTTCGCACAGTGAAGTGGGTGCCATAGAGGTAGGGCCTCAGCTTCCTTAGGGCCGACACAACAGAGAAACATTTATTCTCTACCGTGGACCATCTGAGCTCTCTGTCCTTAAGATGGCGATTAATTAAGCCAAAAGGGTGTTCCTTACCCTTCTCATCTACTTGTGATAGTACAGCTCCTATCCCAGTGTCAGAGGCATCTGTCTGCACAATAAAAGGTATTTGGTAATCAGGGGCCCTGGGAACAGGGCCCTGGTACAAGGAGTCGTTTAAGCCATCAAAGGCCTTCCCACACTCTTCAGACCAAGTTACCTTCTTGGTTTTCTTAGGAGTTGTGAGAGCAGTCAGAGGGGCAGCTATGGTGCCATAGGCTGCCATGAAGTTTCCGTAGTACCCAGTGAGCCCTAAAAAGGCTCTCACTTGGGCTTGAGTAGTAGGGGTAGGCCAGTCTTGTACTGCTTTTACTTTACTGGGTAGAGGTTGTATCCTCCCTCCGCCTACTTCATGTCCAAGGTATGTAAAACCATATTTCGCATAATACCGCCTGATAATGAACATTGGCCTAGCACATTCGCATTGCACTGAAAACCACATCCGAATGAACCTGAATCAAAGCTGACTACGCCGGCATTTTGATTAAACTCCTGTTTTCTGTCTCATGTTGAACTATGTTTTTGGCTCGAGCAGAGGAAAAATGAACTTTGTATTGTGTAAACATGTTGTGACGGCTGAAAGCAGAATGTTTGTCCTGCGCTAAGAAACCTTGGAGCTGAACTGAACCTCAATTTAGTTGTCTGCACCAATAGCTCCATCCTTTTTCAAAAAGTGGAACTGAATGCTGAATAGCTTAAACTGTGTGCCTTTGCAAAAATCCATTGTGGCCATTCTTGAAACTGGACTTACTTTTAAGTCGGAAGACAACATCGAACATTGTATGAGTTATTTGATTCTGTATTAGCAATGTGAACTGGGCATGAACCCTAGCCAATCGTTAACCTGGAGAATGGCTGGACAATGTAACTGGGATTGTGTATAAAAGACGCATACTTTGTAATGTCCAGTACTCTCTCCCCTCACAATGTCTGCTGGTACACACTGCGAGGCGCTGAGAGCCAGATAGCAATCCGTATTTACGTATGAAATAATACATGTATCTATGAACTCGTGATTGGCGTATTTCATTTTTGGTGTTACTAAGCCTCGATATTACTCTTGGTCTTTCAGATGGCGCCTGAATAGGGACCCACAAGGCTGATGTTGCATCACTGAAAAGAGACGCAGCTACCGAACTGGGATGGGAGAGTGAAGGGGTGCCTGCAAAACGAGACGCGACTCCTCAGCAGACTGCGCAATCCGATCCCTGGACGCGAGCAAGAGGTTCAGGAGGACATCTTGATGAGGGTCCCCATATCGAGGCAGGCTCTTTGGCGAAATCGCCAGCCCCGACGATCCTTTGAAATCCGATCGGACCCTTAGTATCTTTGAAATCAGGTGAGTCGTGCCCTGATTCCTAAGAATCCTGATATTGGTTGCAGATTTGTAATCGCGAATACAAACGACGCCAGGTATTCTGTCGTTTCTGACATGCCTGGGAAATTGTCATCCTGTTTCAGGGTATTATTCTGCAGAGATAGACAATCTTCGGGACGAGGCCAACCGGCGCCACTCGTTGGGTCGCTGGCTTGTTTAATGTACTGTAAGTACGGCCTAAGTAGTATCATACTTAATGATATTTGACACAGACAGACTAGACATGTTTCCGAACTTCATTGGCAAGTCTATGGCAGTTTTGAAATTGCCCGCCAAGAGTATTTAGAATCTATATTGTTGAAGAAAAAGGCTAGGCCTGAAGCATTTGATGCAGTTAAAGATTGGAGAAAGGAAGCTATACAGCAAATTAGAAATAAAGAAAAACATGCACGTAGACACATGACAAATGCTGAGAAAGCACTATTGCATGATCAGCAGAAACAGTCAGAATCTATTAGAAGTATGGATAGGGCTTTTTCACTTGATGTGCAAAAGATATATCCGTCTCAGGATTTTCATACCTCAGATGAATTGATTAATAAAATGAATTGATTAATAAGTTGTTAAATGAATGTAGAACTGTTTCCACTGCACCGCCTCCTTATGTGCCTCGCCCCGTTGTTGTGCCTCCTCCCGTTGTAGTTCCTCCTCTTCCCGTTGTTGTTCCTCTTCCTGTTGGTGTTCCTCCTCCTGCATTTCCACCCTTACCGACAGTTGCCATCCCCATAATTCCATCCTCCAGCGGTATTACCTTTGTTACCTATTGACTCCTTACCAAGTGGTTCTGCTTCACCTGTAGTAGTTGAAGGGGTGGGAGTTGATCCAAGAATAGTGACTCGTGGTACAGTATCTAAAGCTAGAAAAAGAGAATTGCATACGTGGGCTAAAAAATGCATCGAAGAGGGAGATGACTCAGCTGTTTTAGTTGCGATTTCTGTCCAAGGAAGTATTCCTGAACAGATTGTTTTGATAGAACAGATGGGAACACATTTAGCTGATATATGGAGTGATTTGATGGACATGAATGTCCCACAGGAGTTGAGGGATTTGAATGTCCTAGCCCGCTCAGGGGACACTGCAGAGAAAGTACATGAGCATGTTGAGAAGGTATTTGAGTTTAAGAGGGAGCTAGATCGGTTACAGAAAGATGAAATGGAAGGTAATGGACGGGATGCCTCATATGTACAGAAGTGATTTCTTCCTCCATTGAAACCAATGAGTGAGGAAATGCGCTTTTGCACAAGAGACGCTCTTAGATGGATTTCGGATGTTTCAATTTCTCCCATTGAAGTGCTTGACACGTTTAGTCAGTATGCTCCGGAAATGCAAAGGGAAGTGTTACAGGTGATGGTGGAGTATCTACAAGATGAATTTATGAAGACAAAGGTTTGTAGTCCCGCAGATTTGATGGTCATTTCCAAGAGAGCATTTTCACCCGATACTGCTTTAACTACTTTGTCACTTGATTTAGACTTGTTGCTTAATAAACGTTCAGATTTGCCTACTTTACAATTGCCGATGAGGGAGGTTCCTCTGACATTTGTTCCAAAAGTAGAAATTCCAGCTAATGCCGCAGCAGGAACGCCTGCTAATTCTGTCGAAGCACATTATATTTCTCAGTTTGTTCATGTCCCGTTTTCTAGACAGGAAGTGAACACCATTAGACAAACAATTCCAGATATTAGGAAGAATCCAACAGGATTCTATAAAGAAATTGAATCTGTCTTGCATTCATCAGTTTTTACGCTGGGTGATATAGATTTATTGGTTCCTGTGTTTATGGAAGCAGTTTAGAACTGTAGACGATCAGGCAGGAATGGGTGATACATGGAGAAAGGAATGCTGGTGAGAAACCGCCACAAGTGATACCGATGTTGCCAGACAGAATAGTGACTAAATTAAAAACTCTAGTTCCTGAGAAAAGAATCATATGGGATAAACATACGGCTTACATACAGTTGAAGTCAGAGGGTGCAACAGAGTTTTTTAACAGATTTGAGCAAGTATTTCCAGATTATAGTGGTCAAGACTTGAGTACAGAGTCAGGGAAAACGCTGTTTGTAGACAAGTTTGTGCGCGGATAATTGTCTGAAATCCAATCACAGATTATGACTTCTGAGAGCGCTTGGCAAGCGAAATCGCAATCTGAAGTATTACATATGGCTCAGTACTATGAAAATTGGGTCAATACAGAGAAGGAGAAGGCAGAAAAGAAGAAGGGAGACTTGAAAACTAGAGTACTATTGCACCAAATAGATAGAGGAACCAGAGGTGGTAATACACAGTTTAGAGGCCAATTCACACCACAGGGTAATACACAATTGGGTCCTGTACACATGAACCAATGTGCATATTGTAGACAGGAAGGTCATTGGTGAGCACAATGCCCAATCCTTCAGCAGAGATCGAATAGCACATATGGGGCCATGGGTAGACAATCCAGAGGCCGTCCTGGGATAGGGGGTCCTGGTAGAAGTCAGTTTACTCAGAATCAACAGACACCTTCACAAGATAATCGGCAACAAATTGTTAATAGTGGGAACATATTCGATAATCCTTCGACTGTCTATTTTTCAGAGGATCTTGCATTTGATGATATACTGTTCCGTTAGGACAGCCCGGAGCAGAGTCTGGAACGGGTACTTATTCCCGTCGATCAGAAAGGGTCCTACGTTGAAATGAAGGTGGAGATTAGGGAGCATCTATTCTTGATAGATACAGAAGTGTTCTATTGATCATTCACAGGTTCCAGATATTCCACTGTCAGGAAAGAACAATATTTCTGTAGGGTTCTCTGGTAAACCAGTGGTTAGTTCGGTCTCTCTCTCAGTACTAATTTCACTGGGACCATTTACTGATTCATGTCCATTTCTTCTGACGACAAATTGTGACGAAAATCTATTGGGATTAAATTTATTAAAAGAATTGAATGCTGTAATTTACTGTTCTCCAGATGGAGTGCATTTAACGATTTCGCCTCAACAAACTTCCGTTCCACAATGTTTTTTCTAGACCTCTACCGCTTGAATTGAATAGAGTTCCAACATGTCTATGGGGAGTTAATGATAATGACGTCAGCATTGTACAAATTGAACCAGTTAATATTGTGTTGAAACCAGGTGTTAAATTGCTGCATATTCCGCAAGATAAGATTTCGGTTGAAGGTGAACAGGCTTTGAAAAGTATTATTTTTGATTTTGTACACATTGGCGTGATTGAGGAAATTGTGTAATAGTCTGATTCTACCAGTTTATAAGAAAGGGGATAATGCGATTCCTTTTCGTTTTTATTATTGGCTTGCACACCATTAATAAGGTTGTTGCTCCACATTTTCTGATTGTACCTGATGTTACTACATTATTAACCATGATTCCAGCTACGGCTACACATTTTAGTATTGTGGATTTGAAAAAACGCTTTTTTCAGTATTCCTGTACATGTTGAGAGTAGATATTTGTTTGTGTTCACCCTAGGGGGACGCTTGTTTACATTCACTCGTGTGCCACAAGGGTACACTGAGAGTCCAAGCATCTACAGTAGAGCATTGAAAGAACAGCTTGATACGCTTGAGTTACCTTCTACTTGCACGTTGTTGCAGTACGTAGATGATTTGCTTCTAGCTGCAGATTCTGAAGTTGCTTGCAAAGAAGGCACTGTGTTGCTGCTTATTCATTTAGCGGAACATGGGCATAAGGCTTCATTAAAGAAGTTTCAATACTGTCAACAGGAGGTCACCTATTTAGGTTATCTCCTGTCGAAGGAGGGAAGAAGATTGACACCTGAACGGATACAAAGCATCTCTAGCATGTCTGTCCCAAATGCACAGAAAGAGGTCAGAGCTTTAATAGGCATGGCTTCATACTGTAGACAGTGGATTCCAAATTTTTCATTAATGATAAACCCTTTGTTGGCACTGACAAGGAAGGGCATTTGTTTGCCTTTACCGTGGAAAATGGATTGCCAGAATGCTTTTGATCTGCTCAACGCTAAATTGTGTTTAGCACCAGTTTTGGGCACACCAAAATACAAAAAGATCTTTGTGTTGTATGTGCATGAATGTGATGGATGCGCTTTGGTTGGTTTGACACAGGAACATGGGGGCAAGAATAGATTGTGCGGTTATTTTTCCTCCACATTAGACCCTGTTGCATGCGCTTTGCCGAGATGTTTGAGAGCTGTAGCTGCTGCCGCTGCATCCATGAAACAATGTGAGGGTATGGTTTTAGGTCATTCTTTAACCGTGATGGTACCCCACTCCGTAGATGATCTATTAAACAGAACACAGACGCCAACATCTCAGATCAGCACAACTTACAAGGTACGAGCTGATTCTATTTGCTCCGCATATCCAAATTAAGAGATGTTGCTCATTAAATCCGGTCAAACTATTGCCTCTGCCGCAAGGAACTGATTGTAGTGACAAGATGTCACATGACTGCCTCTATACCACAGAACAAGAAACTAAGGGCAGAATTGATCTAAGTGATACACCTCTAAGGAATCCGCAAAGGGAGCTGTTTTGTGATGGCTCCTGCTTTAAACTCCCGGATGGTACATCCACTGCTGCTTATACAAACACCACATTAAGCACCATTGTGGAAACCAAACGAATTTCGCATAACTCTGTGCAGGCCCAGAGATTATTGAATTGATTCGAGCTTGTGAAATATCTGAAGGGCTTAGTGTAAATATATTCACAGACAGCCAATATGCGTTCGGAGTGGTGCACAACTTTGGTCGACTATGGGCTGAGAGAGGTTTCTTGACCTTGCATGGAACAAAGATTCAGCATGGTACTTTAATAGTTCAGTTACTTTCAGCACTTGTGCTTCTTACGCGGTTATCAATAATGAAGTGCGCTGCGCATCAGAAGGTGACGTATGACGTAGGAAAAGGAAACGCTTTTGCTGATAGAATAGCCAAACAGACTGCCACTGATTTACATTAAAAAATGTATGTGTTAGACCCAACAAAAGGGGCCACTGATATTTGTATGATAGATGAAGGAATTGGTTGTATAAAGGAAATTCAGGCTGACGCTACTCCAGATGAAATTAGAGGGGGCTGAGGGTTCAGCAAGTTTGGATGATGAGGGTTGTTGGGTCGATAGTGAAAAGCAAAGATGGATGCTACCCAATGCCTATGTTACCGGTATGGTGACCATGGCTCATGGTCCAACACACATATGTGCCAAAAAGATTTGCAAACTATTAGATCCTGTCTGGTACAATACTAATATTCAGCAGACTGCTGATCGATTTGTCCAAAGGTGCATGATATGTTTGCAGCATAATATTGGGAAAGGAACACCGACACCAAAGGGTAGTTTTGGCCCCCCCTCCATGCCTTTTGAGGTTATTCACTTTGATTTTATTTAAATGAAGCATTGTCAGAACTATAAGTATGTTTTAGTTGTCATCTGTGCCTTCAGTAAATGGGTTGAAGCTTTTCAACTAAAAGATGCCACAGCAATGTCAATGGGCAAAAAGCATGGTCGGGTAATGGGCCACATTTTATCGCTGCTGTCATCCTACAAGTATGCACGAGATTACAGATTGATGAATGGTTCCATTCAGCCAGGCACGCTCAGAGTGCCGGACTTGTGGAATGGCATAACGGAATTTTGAAGAACAAAATAGTGAAAGTGTGCGCACAAAGAAATTTAAAATGGCCTGACGCTTACCAATAGCCTTATTATCAATGCGGAAGACCGCTCAATCAAAGATAGGGCTCTCCCCCTATGAAATTGTCATGGGGAGGCCAGCCAATATATGGAACATACCAAAACCCAAACTGTTGAAGAATGTCGAAACCCGCTTCTTTTTGACTGCTGTGACCAGTTAACTCAAAACTTGCATTTGATTCATCAACAGGTGCGAGAAGCCCTCCCAGTAAAATACGAGGCTCAAGGTCATTGACTCCGACCTGGCCAATGGGTTTTGATCAAGAACTTTGAAAGAGCCTCCTGTCTCGCACCTCGCTGGAAGGGACCGCACCAAATCCTTTTGGCCACGCAGACTGCAGTATGAGTGGCAGACAAGAAGTACTGATCCACGCGACGCATGTGAAGAGGATTACTTTTCCTCTGCCCTACGACAAAGGAAAGGAGAAGGGAACTGGTGATCTTGACGCTCAGGACAAGCCTGCTCTCATCGACACCAGGGGTGTCGCAGAAATCCTTCCTGAGCCTGTAGGGCCTGGGGAGACTGCTGCTTTGTCTATGAAAGTCCTTCCTTAGCCTGTGGAGCCTGGGAGATTGTTGCTTCTTCTTCAAATTCTTCTTTCCCATTGCTCGATCCTGCTTCTGTTTCTTCATTGTCTTCAAGAAACAACAACACTTTGTTCACGGATCACACCGTACCTGGAGTCTTAAGGTACGATCTGCGACCACGGAATCGAACTTAAAGTGCAGCATAGGCTGTGCTCAGAAGAAACCACCATTGAGCCAGTCCCTCATCATTCCTCTGTTGCATCAAATAAGAGGCAGGGACTGGCAAAGTTACCTTCAATCAAGATAGGCCACGTGGTCAGGTGCCACCGACGGATGAACTAAAAAAGCCTAACAGTGAGGCTTCTTAATGGACACTGAGAAACAATGCCCATTTTGAAAGCCACTCATACTAAAAAGGATATTGGTCACTTGTTTGATGATGAATCTGCCCATCAAGGCTCATGGTCCCCAAGGACCAAATGGTTACTGGTTACAACAGCAGTATTCTTTATAATTATATTGACATTTGGGTTCTGGTATCTAGAAAATGTGCATCCGCTTGATGTCTTGTAACAGACTACAAGTATTTCCACTGTGTCTCCACCTTATGTGCATCTGCACACACTGCCTCCTCGAGACCGCCAACACAGAGGGGGTTATCATAATAATACTCTTTTAATGATAATGAATGCAACCCATGCCATTCTAAATAAGATGAACTGCTGGATCTGTTCACATTTGCCGCAACATGGGGAAAAGGGACTGGGGTGGTACATACATCCTCTTCCTTTAACTACTGCCTGTTATGCCTCGCTTAGGGCATTATTCTTTGGCCGTTGGAATGATAGTGTCATCGGGAATTTTGACGGGACTAATCTTAACGAATTTGAAAATAAATCGAGATTTAACACTTTTAGGATGTTCCTTGTTTGCAAATAGGAGCAAGCTGAATGTTGCTTCTATTAGACCGGCTGACAGACTCTCTAGACCTTTTCAATCATTGATTTCCTTTAATATGGCTCCTGTAGGCAATAGGGATGCTATGCCTCCTTCCTATACCATCAATCATAGTCAAAACTCTGTTCCATTCTGCATACGAAGGGAAGGTTCTCAACTAATGGGTACATTTGAGGGGTGTAAACATATTACAGATTTAACTAGTGAGGATAGACCTTTGTATGTAGGATATCCTGTTTACTTTGTTTGTGGTAATGAGGCATATCCATGGTTACCCAGGAACTGGGAAGGTACTTGTTATTTGGGTATATTATACTATATGTTGCCACCGCCACTATAATCTCTAAAACTTGTCCCAGGCAAGATGAGAATGGTGACACTCCTTCACAAGTCTTGGGTGATGTTGCCAAATCCTTCGTGTCATTCTGGGGACAGATAATGAATTCTGAAGACATAAGGAGATTGGCAAAAGTATTGGAGAAGACCATCAATAGGATCACTGACATTTTGTATAACATGACATTAGTAAAACAAGCGTGTTGAGCTAGGAAAGTCCTCCTTTTTAGGGGGCTGTGTGGCTGAGGACCGAATGTAAGAATATATAACAAGAATGCCACTGAATACAGCTACCCGCCTCTACACATGCTGGGTGTACCTGGTTGCACTAAGTGTTGACAGTCACATTGGTCAAAATGATCCAAATAGGACAAGGAAAAAGAAAAAAGTAGAGATCAACATATTTTAATTATTCTGTAGAAAACTAACATGTTAAAAAAACCGTAATGCATTCTGTTTACAAAACATAAAAACAATTAGTGAAAAACACCATTTTTCTAGTCGAAAAAAACAACAACAACTGCAACCGTCATCATTTTAAAAAAAAAACAGTTGAGTGAGGTTAGTATAGGTGTCATATTGACATTGCATATATCCTCAGTTTATATTTTATTGGTCCTTGGCTCTGTCGACACAGAGAAATGTGTTTCTGGGTGTCAGCTGATGTAGTTTGAAAAAAGGAAACATTCTCTGGCTGGCTTAGTCTGTCATGAGGCATGTGCTGAACCCGTCTTCAGGACAATACGTTTTTAGGGACACAGATGCATAATGATGCAGCTGGCAATTACTTGCTCTCAGAGCTTGTTCAAACTATGAGGGACATGCGTCCTTGTGAGGAGCTAAGTACCTCCTCGGCTGCCAGTTCTGCCCCATCCAGCCCAGTCCGCAGATCGGCCAGGAACCTGCGCAGTACAGGCAGGGGTGCCCCGGGTGCCGGGAGAGGGGGGTGCCAATAGAGGCCGCCCAGTGGAACAATCCCACATGATGCACTTGACCACAGACATCCACACACTTTTGTGGGGAGTTGAGGGGGGAGGGTTGGAGAGGGGAGGTGGGATGGGGTGTGTTGGGGAGTTGAGGGGGGAGGGGGGATTGGGTGTGTCCATTCAAATCACAATTTCAATACACTTTTTGGTTATGCACAAATCACATGTGTGGACATTGCTCATTGTATACGTGTGCTTTATTGGTGAACAGTCCACAGTGTGCATGTCCCAGACACACACAGTGCCCCAAGTGCCATCTCCATGTGACACCCACCGTCCATGTGTGCTGGAAGCATTGATTAATGAGAGTCTGACGCATTGCACGTCCCTCCTGTGCATCGCTTCCTCCCTGAGGTGGTGCCCATCCCCACCCTCCTCATCCTCATCGTCAGGTGGTTGCAGTTCAGCGTCAGGGTGCAGGGGCACATTCTGTCTGATGTACATATTGTGTAGCATTACACATGCCATGACGATCTTTGCCACCTTCTCATGGTGGTACAGGAGTGCCACACCAGACCTGCTGAGGCAGCGAAACCGTGCCTTCAAGAGGCCAAATGTCTGCTCAATCACCACACGGGTCCGTGTATCTGCACGATTAAAGTCCTCCTCGTGCCAGTTCTGTGAGTTCCGGACTGGGGTAAGGAGCCACCTCTTCAAGGGATAGCCTGCATCACCTGTATGTGGGCAACAATGTATGTGTCAGTCATGACATCAGATTTCAAATCATGACGTGACACCATGGCATGCATTCATCTCTTACTTTGAACCCCATTTCCATGCACGAATGGAGTCACACGATGTGACCGCTATATGTATATTCCTCTTATGGACTGTTTTGCATGCCATCAACCAGTGTATGCAGGGGGGTCGAGTACCTTGTGAGTGCCCATTCACTGTGTTAGTCCATAGCAGTTGTTTTGGTGATCTGGCAGATGTCCAGTGATATAAATGCTCTCATCATGGCACCATAGCTGTCAGCCTCATGATGACCTCACTGAGCACTACAAATGTTGTTATGCAATTTATTTGGGCCTCTGTGTCAGTGTAGTGGTGTATTGATGTTTATGTCCGTCATGTGACTCCTTTGTGCGCCGTTATGGGGGACTGGCATTTCAGTTGATGGTGTTTGATGCCGTGTATTGGCTGAAGTCATTGCATGTAGGTGCATTTCGTTGAGGTGGATGCGGTCTGATTAGGTACAGTGCACATGCAGATGGTTGTGTCATGGTTGGGACACTTCTTCATTCACATGGTAGGGCTGCTTACATCTGGCATTATGTGGTCAGGTGTCAGCTAAAGTCTGGGCTGCTTTAGGGTATGAGCTGGCTCCATTACCTCTGGTACTCGCAGCTAGGTAAAGTATGCATCTCTCTCCCCCCCAATGTCAGCCAGGTAAAGTATGCATCTCCCCCCCATGTCAGCCAGGTAAAGTATGCATCTCTCCCCCCCATTTCAGCCAGGTAAAGTATGCATCTCCCCCCCCATGTCAGCCAGGTAAAGTATGCATCTCTCCCCCCCACATGTCAGCCAGGTAAAGTATGCATCTCCCCCCCATGTCAGCCAGGTAAAGTATGCATTGGTACGTCAATCACCTACCCACTTCACATTTCCATGGCCATGACATGAGACTCACCGAGTAGCCAGGATCTTGACCCTGCATGTCGCTCCATGTAGCGTGGTATTGTGGAGTTACGCAGGACCATTGAATCATGGGTTGATCCGGGGAATCGGGCACAACAATGTGTGATGATCCTGTTGGAGTCACAGACCATTTACACGTTGATTGAGTGGTATAGCTTACGGTTGCGGTACGCTACCTCCATGGCATGTGGGACCACCAATTCCACATGGGTGCAGTCGATGGCACCAATGCAACCAGGTATGCCGGCCAGTGCATGGAAACCCACTTTGGTGTTTGCGATCTCCTGGGCAGACCGTGGTAAGGAAATGTGGTCATCTGTGTGCTTGAGGAGGGCATAGAGCACTTGGTTCAGCGTACGTGAGAATAATGGTTGTGAAATGCCATGCAAGTGCCCCACTGTGTGCTGGTAGGTGCCTGTGGCCAGGAAGTGGAGCACAGACCTTACCTTCAGTAGGGGGGGGTGGCGGTGGGTGTTTCAATCATGCTGACGACGTCGTTGTGTATCATGTCCACAATGGTGGTGATGGTGTCCCGGTCCAAACGGTACAGGGTGTGGATCTGCTCAGCAGTGAGGTTGAATGGACTGGCTCTGAAGCGTGGGATTGGGGGCTGCCTGCGTGGTGGCACTGGCTGTGCTGGTGGGGCTTGCTGGCCCTGCCTTGCCCTCCTTCTCCTCCTGCGTCTCCTCTGTGCTGCCTGTTGTTGTAGTTGTTGTAGTTGTTGTTGTTGTTGTTGTTGTTGTTGTTGTTGCTGTTGTTGCTGTAGCACTTCCATTGCAATCAGGTCCTCCAGCATTTTTAGTCGTATTGGAATCATTGTGGAGTGTGACTGGGTGTGGGAAGGGGTGGGGTGTGCTCCTTTTGTACTTGGCCAGTCTGTATTGCCTCCACCTGTGCTGATTGTGTGCACCTGTGGCAACTGGGAACACTGCACATGGCCATTTACGGTTGGTCCGCGATGGCGCTATTAGCACCATGGCGGTAAGGTACTTTACGGCCTTCACAAGGGCGTTCAGAGCATGTCCGCTTGACTCGTGATATTCCCCACTTTGCGCCATGCCGGTATTTACGGCATGAGGTCAGGTGCCCGCGCGCTTGGTCCTGTTAGCGCCACCGTTAAGTACGGTGCCGCTAATTGCACTTTCTCAGGTCATAATCGGACCTAGCGGTAAGCGATGCCGGTAAACCTTTACCGGCATCGTTTTTCACTTACCGCCAGGGTCGTAATGAGGGCCACAGTCTTTAATGGGATGGCCTCAGGATGCCTGGTGGCATTGTCGTCCAGCACTAGGATAAACCTATTGCCTGAGGATGTGTGGGGGTCAAGGGGACCAACAATGTTGATCCCTACCCTTTCAAATGGTACCCCCACTACTGGGAGTGGTACCAATGGAGCTTGGATTGCTGTGCCACTTTTTCCAGATATCTGGCAGGTGGCACAACTTCTGCAGTGACTTTCTACTTGTACCCCCATCTTGGGCCAGTAGAAATGCATGGATAACCTTTGCTTGGTTTTCTTGATGCCAAGGTGACCTGCAATGGGCACTTCATGCGCCAGCTGCAGGAGGAAGGGTCTTACAGCAAGGGCAACCACCAACCTCCTATGGTCTCCTTCTGTAGACTCTGTAGGCGCACTGTAGAGGATTCCAACTTCCCAATAAATCCTCTGCTGCCCAGGAGGTTCACCATCAAGCTGGGAGCAGGGCTGTCTCCTTAGGCTTTCCAGAGATGGGTACTCACGTTGGTCCCTACTGAATTAAATCCTTTCAGGACCCCCTTTCACTAATAAGTCTTGTAGTTCAGCATGGTCATTGGGATCACACACTTCAGGTAACACCTCTATCTCATCAGGTCCAGGTGTTGGCCAACTACCTCCACCTCAGTGGTAGGTGAGTTCAGGGAAATATTTTCTTTCCCTCTTTTGTCTTTCTCGACTCCTTTAGCCTTAGGTTTCCCCTTTGGCTTGGGATTTGCAATGGTCTTGGCAAGTGCAGCCCTTGTTTGTGACCCTGTGCAGGGTCTCTCTGCCGTGTCTCCCACAAGCCCTAATGCTCTGAGATCATTCCCCAGCAAGACATTTCCTGGGACATCTCTCTGAATGCTCACTGGAATCCTGACCACTGTACCATTTATAGTAAGATGTACAGGCATAACTGGGAACTTGAGAGGTGGGCCATCAGCCAACTTAATGGGTAACAGAGGAGCTCTGGCAACCTCCTCTGGGTCTACCAAGGTAGAATCCACTACAGATCTGCTGCACCAACTATCCCTAAGGGCATGAGTATCTACTCCATTAATCAGCACACTGTCCTTAAAGTAGTACTTGGTATTATCAGGAATCCTAGCATAAGCCTCTCCCAGGAACCCAGGGAAACTAAAACTACCTCAGAATCTATCCCACTGGGGGAGGACTCTGAGGAGAAGAATGCCCCTGTAATCATTTCTTCCTCATAGGAGGAGAAGGCCAGATTAGCAGAGTGGACCCACAAGGTTTTGACCTTACATCTGGGGTCCCCTTCACATGGTCGCATGCTCCACAAACCACGCAAGATCGCCTGGGTCTTGGAACCCAGATTTCTGTTTTGCAGGATAACCTCCAGTACCCTGTGTGTTCCCTTGTGACATACCCTTAAACTTCTTTTTGTGGCTCTTTTGGGAGGAAGTCTTATCAGATCCCTCAAACCCTTTATCTTTGGGCTTTTCCCCCACCTCCTGCTTACCGGGATGAGTCTTGTCCTTATGAGACACTCTATGTGATGCCCACAAATCTGCTGCTATGGCCAGCTTCTTAGGATCTAACTCCTTTGAATCTGCCAAATGCTGCTTAAGCTCAGGGGAACAAGATGCACAAATACGATCAAGCGTGACAAGACATATCATACCCTCAAAGGTGGAGACCTTATAGCCTTCAACCCAGCCAGTCAAGTTTTTCAAAGTATCAGTCACATATGACACCCAAGTACTACCTCTTCAAGTATTGCCCAGGAGTATTTCCCAAACTTTAAGACAAGCGTTTGCTTCAACACTGCAAAATCTACTCTTCCAGCATTTGACAATTCCATAATAGCACTGCAGCCAGAATGGGGTTGTCTGCTGAGCAACTATGCAATCCTATCAGCATTTACAACCTCTTGAACTTCACATGCATACTCAAATGCATTAAATTAGTCCATAATGTCATTCTTCACATCATACACACTGAGCAGATCTTTAGGTAATCTTGGATGAGAGGAGGACCCAGACCCATGTCCAGATCCCTTGGATCCATTTGAAACTTGAAGCTTGGCCAGTTCCAACTGGTGATCCCTGTGCTTCTGTTATTCTGTCCACTCTATCTTCAGCTTAGCCATGTGAAATACAAGCTCCTTCTGCCTAAACAACAGCTCTTGCTTCTTGAATTCCAGCATAGCCTCAGCATCAGAGCTTGCAGAGGAAACAATGGACATTACATCATCCACATCCTCATGGGCACCATGGATGAGGGCAGCGACAGAACTGTGAGTTCTGTCATTGGGAGACGCCCCACCTCCTTCTGCACTCACATCAGAAGCTATGGCATGGAGTTGCATCTCTTGCCATTCCATGATTTTATGTATCATTTCCATTTTTATACCTTGAGCAGGTAAACCTCTCTTAGTACACAGCTTTCTCAATGTTTCTGACTTAGAAGCATTTATGGTTAACAAGGTACTTGTTTCCATTATATAAGCTACGTCTATGGCCTTTTTACAGTTATAACTACAAAGTTCACTATGTGTCCTGGTTAGGGGTAATCTGAAATGCCTTTGCTAGTGTGCAACACTGTATACTTTCAGTCCTATCCCACCGCTGTACACCAATATGTTAAGACGGATTTCTGAACTCTGACCTGGTGGGCAGAGACTCAGAAGGCCAGCCTAGTTTCTTGGAACAGGGTAAGCTTCTGGTAGCTTGGCGGCGATCAAGACTAGGTCTCAGGAGAGGTGAGGGTGACTGAAAGACCTCAATGATAGTAAAGGACACTTACACATTACTCCCAGTCAGATGTATATATATATATCAAGAATACAAATACATTTATTCCAAGGCCTTTACAATTCAACACACAGTAAGAAGATCACAGCAATACTATTAGACAAATACAATCCTATCTATACACATATATACAAGACCAATGGGGTCTAAAGAGTTAATGCACAAAATGGGTCCACAACCTAAAAGGGGAAGGAAACAGGCAGTGTGTTATGCTTACCTAAGCTCTGCAGGAGCACCCGGAGCCTCTTCACTACGATGGGATAAGTCTGGACCCTTTGGAGCCTGGATTCTCTGGGGGTGTTCCTATAAATTAGGGTACAGGGACAAGGTTATAATTCTGATGTGTGCGAACTACCTCTATCCCCCCTGATGTCACCCCTAGTGGGGCTTTGACTCACCAAGTATATCTGAAAAGGATGGCTCTCCGCCCTGCTTTAACTCCAGCAGGGGTGCCAGTCCTTTCAAGGTGGGAACCAGTTACGTCACTGGTTCGTGTTTCCAAGCCCAGTCTTGCTGCAGCGTTGGATGAGTATTCCTTACCTGGTGAGTTTTGAATGTCACTGCGGATGATTCCTCAGCGAATGTCCTTACTATCTTTCATGTCTTTCATCATCTTCTTGTTCCTTGTCTCTATGCGCTGCTTTCTTACTTTTTATCTCTTGTGTCACCTATTCAGCGCTTGTTCTTTCTTCTCTGCGCTTTCTGTCTTCATGTGCTTACCGTCTCACTAATGCATTCCATTCTTTATGTTATAGATTCCTGCCAGAGCCGCGGTGATGGAGTAGCACAAGTTCGCAGCTGGACAGGAGTCAGGTAATGCTTTTTGTATGAGCACGTTGCATTTCTGTATGCGCGCGATGCTTATTATGGCCTGGCATTTGCTTACTGTTCTTTTCTTTACAGGTGACTGCTGAAGCCGCGTTGATGGAGAGGAGCGGATCCACAGCAGTGACAAGAGCCGGGTAATATTTCCTGTATTTGCATATTGCTTTTGAATGTGTGCGATGTGTTATTGTCTGGCTTTTGCTTACTGTTCTTTTCTTTTGCATGTGACTGCCGAAGTCACGTGGATGGAGCTGAGAGGACTAGCAGCTGTAGCAGGAACCGACCGCAGCTGTGATGACAGGAGCCGGAGAGAATCTGGCGGAAGCCGCATAAGTATTCCAGAGACTGCGGTATAGTTCGAGGCGGTGGACTGGACCGGAGCAGATGAGGAGTCCTTGGGTAAGTATCTTCAGTGAACACAGGAGCTGTGCCAGTGAGCGTCACGCTGCCTTGAGCAGAGCAACGCGAAACAAGGGCTGCATGCCTGGGTGTGGCTTATATAGCAACCACACCAAAAAGGCAAGGCTGCAGTCTTCGGTTCTGTTTAGACTAATTCTCCTCCATGTTGGGGGAAACAGGAAGTGTTTGGATTTCTATTCATCGGAAGAATAATGCACATGGCGGCAGGTGCGCCAAGCTTGGGCCCAACCAACCTTTGTCTGCCTCCTAACCCAGTGGCCTTTTAGGAGAACAAGTGTCCCTCTGGGAGCCCTCGAGCTAGTTGTGTGTGTGAAATTGAGACTGGTGCAAGATGGACAGCCATGGGTCGTGACAGCACTCCCCCCTAAGGCCCCTCTCAAGGGTGGAATCCCCGGCCCAGGTTTGATGGGGTAATTGTGATGGAATCTCCTGATCAGTCGTGGTGAATGGACATGTTCACTAGGCTTCCATGACCTGTCCTGTGGTCCATAACCCTTCTACTCGATAAGATAGTACAGTTTAGATTACGTATCTTGGAGTCCAGTATATCCATGACCTCATATTCAGGGTCATTGTCTATTGTTATAGGGACAGGGGGTGCTTTTAGTCGGGTGCCGGGTCGGACAGGTTTCAAGAGGGATACATGGAATACCGGATGGATATGCATATTTGAGGGCAAGGCTAATTTCACAGCAACTGGGTTGGTTATGGCCTCGATGGCATATGGGCTGAGGTATTTGGGTCGAAATGCCCTGGGTCCTTTCACTGCCACATGTTTGGATGTAAACCACACAGTATCCCCAATCTTGTATGCAGAAGCTTCCTTTTGATGTTGGTCTGCACATTTTCTATGCCTTTCGTTGGCTTGTATTAGTTGTTCCTTGGCTTCTTTGAGGGCTTGACTAATTTGTGTATGCAGATCCATTACAGAGGGCATTTCCAACTCTTCGGGAGGGTCGAAGCCGGAGGATCGCGGATATCGTCCGTATAAGGTATAAAATGGACTTGTTGTATGCGTATTCCGCAATCCATAACATGTCCTTCCAAGTTCCTTCGGATTGGTAGAGTAGACATCTTAAGTACTGTTCGAGAGTCTGGTTGGTTCTTTCTGTCTGGCCGTCAGGTTGGGGATGATGGCTAGTAGACAGACGTATGTCGATCTGCGCCAAGTGGCAGCTTGTCTTCCAAAATTTTGAAATTAATTGACTACCACGGTCTGAGATTAAAACTGACGGGAAACCATGCGGCCAAACAATGTGATCCAGGAAAACCGTTGCCAAAGTGGATGCGTTAGGCAGTCCCTTCAAAGGAATGAAGTGAGCCATTTTTGAAAACACATCTACCACGACCAGTATGGTGTTATGGCTGTCACAGGGGGGAAGGTTGGTGATTACATCCATTGATAGGGTGTGCCATGGCATGGGAGGAATCTCTAGTGGGTGTAGAAGTCCGGCTGAATTTTGTTTCTCGGCCTTGTTTTGTGCGCAGTTCCCACATGCCAGTACAAACTGGGCGATGTCCATCTACCAAGCTGGCCACCAGTAACTTTGTTTGATCTTGGCCATAGTTTTGGTCACCCCGGGTTGCCCTTCCAGTAGCATGTCGTGGTAATTGGTGATAACCCGTTCCTATTGGGCTTTTGTTGGGAGATAGAGGCGACCCATATAGTATGGTAACCCCTCAATGAGTGTATGCTGAGCGCCTTTCGCGGTCCAGGTTTGTAGCTCTTCTGTGCTCATGTGTCGTCGTATATATCTGCCTTTAAGTTGTCTAACGGGGAGTCTGTTGTAACCCCAAGGAGTTTACTCTCCGGTATGATGGCGACGGGCTATGGTGTCATGTATGCATCTTCTTCTTTGCCTAGACGAGATGAAGTGTCTGCCTTGCCATTACGGTTCCTGGACGGTAGGTAATAACATAGTCGTATTCTGCAAAAAATAGAGCCCATCTAAGTTGGCGGGACGACTGTGCTTTGGCTGATTTTTAATACTGTAGGTTGAAGTGGTCAGTGATGACTGTAGCCTTGTGTCTGGCGCCTAGAAGGTAATGCCTCCATTCTTTAAAGGCCGCCTTGATTGCAAGAAGTTCTATAACTGTGGTAGCATAGTTTATTTCAGCGGGGGAAAACCTTTTTGACCAGAACGCTACCGGGTGTAATTGGCCAGTTTTAGGATTCCTTTGCGAAAGGACCGCTCCCATGGCAATATTAGAAGCGTCTGTTTCAACCACATATGGAAGTTCAGGTTTGGATGCTGCAGTATTGGTGCTGAATTAAACATTTTTTTCAAGACCCGAAAGGCTTATTCAGCTTCTAGAGACCACTCAAAACATTTGTTCTTTCGCAGCAAGGACGTGATCGGATGAACGATGTGAGAAAAACCTGGGATAAAGCGGCGATAAAAGTTTGCGAAGCCTAGGAAGCTCTGCACACCCTTAACTGATGTTGGGGAAGGCCAGCTGAGAATTGCATCGACCTTGCGATTGTCCATTCAGATACCCTGAGGATTGAGAATAAACCCCAAAAACTCAACTTCGGTGACATATAGGTGACGTTGCCGCAGTTTTTCTAAGACAGCTCACAGATGTCCGACGTGTTCTTGTTCTGTGGTGGAATATACCAGGATATCGTCGATGTACACAATTGCACAGATGTCTAGCAGGTCCCTTAGCAAGTTATTCATGAAGCTTTGGAATGTGGCTGGGCTGGGGCGTTGCAGAGCCCAAAGGGCATTTCCTGGTACTCATAAAGACCATACTTCGTTCTGAAAGCGGTTTTCCATTCGTCACCATGTTTTATTCGTACCAGGTGATAAGCCCCCCCGGAGATCAAGTTTCGTATAGATTTGTGCATCTTTTACCTGATCTAGGAGCTCTGGAATGAGTGGTAACAGATATCTGTTTTTTACTGTGATCTGGTTTAACTGCTGGCAATCGATGCAGGCCCTGAGATCCCCTTCCTTTTTCGGGATGAAAAAGAGAGGTGAGGCCGCTGGGGACTTAGATGGTTGAATAAAACCGTTGGCTAAGTACTGGTAAAGGTAGGTTTTCAGGTGATGGTTTTCCTGTTCATTCAATGTGTAGATACCTCTGCAAGGGACCTGGGCCCCTGAAACAAGGTCAATTTGGCAGTCGTATGCCCGGTGCGGGGGAAGAGTGTTTGCCTGTTCCTTCTGAAAGTTGTCTTGGTAATCAATGTAGAACTGGGGTAGTACACCCATTAATCCCAGCGTGGGTCCCTCTTTTTGAACCGCTTGAACATGAGCTGCCGGGGGGTGCTCGACCGTGTAGCAGGATTGGGAGCATTCTTTGGAGAAGGTCAACATTCGGGTTCACCAGTCGATGTGCGGGTTGTGAGCCTCTAACCATGGGATCCCCAGTATCAACTGGAATGGTGGAGTGCTTATTAGGTCAAAGATAATATCTTCCCTATGGCCATTCTGACAGAGGAGGGTCACAGGTTCTGTGCTGTGAGTCACTGGGCCCGAGGCCAATTGACTACCGTCAACTGTTGTGATATTCTCTGTTGCAGCTTTCGGGCGTGCGTAAAAACCAATCCGGCATGCCAGGTCTTGATCAAGGTAATTGCCTACTGCCCCACTGGCTATAAATGCCTCCAGGGCATGCATCCGAGATGGCTGTTGGTGGCAAACCAGGATTACTGGCACAACAAAGTGAGAGGTCTGTGGCTCCCTATCCTTGCTCGACAAACAGACCTCTACGCTTGCCGGGCGTTGGAGCTTTCCGACTCAGGCTCGGGGTTCTTTATTTCCAAGGCTCCCACCATCTTTCGGGGTGGCTTTACAGGACATTCACGCAGGAAATGCCCTGCCTTACCGCAGTATAAGCATAACTGCTGCTGTCTCCTTTTTTCCCTCTCTGCTTTGGTAAGCGGGCTGTGCACCCCCCTGATTTTCATGGGTTCCGGTTGATCCGTTTGGCGAGGCTGTGTCTCCCTAGAGCATATGTACACCGACCTCCCCTCCACCCGTGCTCGGTCAGATTTTCGATCTTGAAGCCCATGGTCTGGTGCAGGAGGGACCTCAGCCAGCCCATAGGACTGGGGTTTTCCCAAACAGCACTTTAAGATGGAATAGCAGCACCCGGGAGATGGATGGGGATGCAGATTAGTACTCAAGCATCAAATCAATAATGACAACTCAATGGTTTGGCAAAAGGAGGCTGTTTAATGACAAGTACAAAAAACAGGGAGTTATGTACATCAGCGGTTGCTCGATCTTACTTCTCGCTTCAACTACGATGAACTTCACAAAAGTTACATCATTTATACTAAAAACTCGTCATTGCTGACGTGAAACGCTAAAAGTGTTGCATGCAATTCTATTGGTTATAGGAAGGAGACTTTACTATAGGTACTATATCTGTATACCGTAACAGGGAGAGGGGATTGGATAGACAATGTCAGGTGGGGCAACTAAGCCCTTCCCTCAAAATGGCTACTATAACGTCACTAAAAGTACAATGTCTCATTGGTTTTACAGACTAGAGGATACTAGATTACTTGGTACATTGAGATCGGGTTGATACCACGTCACCTTGTACTTTTCCACTATGCTTAGCAGCATGCAGAATTGTCGGCCATGCGCAGGGTACCCGTCAGCTCCCCTAGCCTCCCACCAACCAGTACCACCATCCATCACTGACCCCCTGGCCATGTGTCAATTTGTTTCTCGACTCCTTTAAACAGGGCACTCCGCTCTTGGCGTCATAAATTATATCAGCCTGTGTCAGCTAAGATGACCTTGGTTTCTTTGCACAGGTCTCATGCAATGCATCTGAGTTTCATTTCTGTCTTGAGCTTTCGATTCTCGTGTTTGAGGGCCTTCGCTCCTGGAGCCTCTAGTAACTTGCAGTTGGTTTTGCCCTTTTGCAAAGTGAACATATACGTCATATAAAGTGCTCCTTTTGAGGTAGATATGTGTATGTGGCGCTTGCCGCACTATACGTTTCTACTAAGCATAGCAAGCTGTATGATTTCCTCCGCTTTTTTGCATTTCCAAGCATACGTACACGTGTAAACTGGTTGCATATCTTCATCGCTCTTATGGCATAAGCTTCTTATACATGACATCGTCCTTTTAACTTTAACTCAGGATGTCGCTCATCCATGGTGTTTCGTCTCTTTTCGTCATTCACAGGTCGTCGTTTTCTTTACCTGAGAGTCAGTCCGAGTTCTTGTTATGTCACCATTCATCTTCTTTTAGGACTTTCTTGGCCTCTTCAGGGACTGTACTCAGACGATCTTCATTGTGTTTTATATGTTGATATGGTTTCCTCAATGGGTACTTTACTGTCCATGTTTTCTTTGGTGTCGGTCTGATCAGTACCGGGCTGAGCCCCACTGCGACTTTCTGCTGGTTTATTTGCTCATCGTATGTCACGTATCTTGGCATGAACGTTACTGGCACTTCAAACTGGGGGCTTTGATTGCGGGTCATGCTTGGGACTTCCTCTACACTCCCCCCTCTGGGCGATTCATTGACCACTTTCACTTTTCCCTTGGTATCTACCTTTTCTGCATCTTCTGCATTCAATTTCACTTCATCTTCTGGGTCTATACATGATGGTCTGAAAAAATGTCTCTTTGGAGTCCATATTTTTATCTCTCCCTTCAAGCTTCCTGCTGTTCTCACGTGTTCATCTTTGTTCCGTGTCATAAATTGACATTGTCCATTTGGGCTGCAATAAATCCATTTCCCCACATAATTTCCATGTCTCATTTGATATCGAAACTTTGTTCTTTCTGGTGCGTGAATACTAGCTTTTACAAAGTCTCTTATTTCTTCATCATTCAGGTCTTTGGGGTTCCATTCTGACTCAACATCATTCATAATCTTCATCCCTATGGCTTTTTTTCGAAGTTTTCTGGCATGGAGAGATTATTATCTTGATAACACAAAATCCGAGCAATATCATCACTAGCAGGGCTCCTAGGAATTTGAATGTGTCTGCCATCCATTGTGGAACCCATGAAAACAGTGATCCAAACCAACTGTCATCCTCTACTTTGTCGTTTCATCAATCATTTGATTCTGTAGTTTCGTCAGCATACCTATGGCTTCTGTTAGAGTTCCGTTTTCTTCATCATTAGAAGGTATAAATGTGCACAAACTCCTCCATCCATGGCTGTGATCATGTCAAGGACGTATCGGTTCTGAAGAGTCATTAGTCGAATCGCCCTTAATTCTTCCTTGATCGCATTGAATCCCTTTATGGTTGTAATCACCAGCGCTGGAACATGGACATTAACTAATGTGCATATACCTCCCCAGTTTTTCAGCAGTCTGATATATGCTTTGGATCCACATGCCCAATAATGATCCATGGTCACTGCAGTACGGTGTACCATTCCTGGAGAGTCAAAGATTCGTCCAAAGTTCGTATTTTCTCCCATTTTTCTTCTACCATTGTTTCTGAAGCACAGTTTTGGATTCTCCAATGGCACTATCTGTAGGGGTCCTCCTCTGTCTTCGACCCATGTCAATAGTTTAGCAAGTTTCGGCCATATTGGCTTGCATATCTTCTGCGCATTCTCAATTGCTTCTTTGCAGACTCCGGTGACCATCCATGCTCTGCAGATCACTACAACTTTCTCCCATCCGTCTGGTGAAAGCACTGTTCCCCATAGTTGCATTTGGCCTCTGTTCTTCCATTTTCTGGCCTCCTCTGCAGATTTTCCTTCGACATCAAGTTTTTTATTCACTTCCCATCTAATGCCAGCTCCTTTCACTCCTGGCTTCTCATATCTGATCACATGATTTCTCGTATGGGCTCTGTTTCTAGTCTTTATTACTTGTATGTATTCATCTTCCTCTGGATCTGTCTTTTCAGTTTCCCATTTAAGAGAAGCATCACTTCCCATAAATTGACCTCTTGTCTTGCACATTGCTACGTGTGATAGACAGTGTGCTATCTGGACGTCAATTTCTACGGCTACAAAGATCTTTGATTTCCCCATGCTCTAGGGTAGGAGTGCGGAAACAAAGCATTCCCCCTCTGAGCTCCGTCTTCCAACTTCTTTCATGTGTTGGTAGCATATGTTGTTTCCCAAATGTGCTGTGCTGTCCAGGTAATCGTTTAGTTCACTGTCATCTCCTTGTATGCTTCTCTTGATTCTCAAGGTTTTCATGTAGTTTGCTATCATCACATCTTTAATAACATCCATGTAGCCTCTTCTCACTGGGGGATTCACAGGCACTTCCATCCATGGTTCAGGCATCTTCATCTGAACCAATGAGGTAGGCGAAAGTCTTGCAATCCTTTCCCTGATCTCCTGTCTTTCCCTGGTTCTGGTTATGAATGGCCAAATTGATTCTGCCACTATCTCTGCACGTGATAGTTTTGCAGGACTTGTGCTTCTTCTCTTCACTGGATCAGGTGTGTTTGTCAATGTTGTCTCTGTTGGTTCGTTCTTCAGCTCTTTTTGTCTTTTCAAAAGTTCAGCTTTTCCCCTTTGTCTTTTCTCTTCACTTGTGGGATAGCTTCTCACAGTTGGTTGCCCTAACTTCTCCCCTTCTTTGGCCTGTGGTTCTGTAGCTATTCAAATTAGATCTGATCTATGTGCACTCATTGTTTACATGCGTGTGGTTGTAAGTATCCTGTTTTCACTCACATTTTGCTGACCCTGTCTCAGGCTTGTTAATGTTCTTGTTACTGCACCAATGTGTGTGTCATTGCTACTCACATCCATCTCAAGTTCACTCACTTCATTGTCAGATCTTCCAGGGACTGGAATGACTACATAGGGTCTAGGTGCCTTTGTGGGCTTCATGTGTGCATTGGTAGGTGGTTGCACTGGACTCTGAACACTTTGTCTACGAATAGAAAATGCAGTTCTAATCGTCAGTGCCAATAAAACAAGCATGAATATAATGCATAAGTACATGATATCCATAAAAGTTAGCCTGCAATATTTACTTCTGGAAAAATAAGGGCGTCTCCCCTCCTGGGGGAGAATACAGCTGTTATTTTGATTTCTCATCTCAAACATTTTAAGGAAAAAGGCTAATGCTTTAATACAATCTTAGGCATTATTAATTCTGGATACTGCTGGTTCCTCTTGCGGGTTGCATGTCTGGAAACAATTGTCCCTCTTGCATGGACACTGGATTGTCTGTTATCTCTGGATACAGTTCTCTTTTTCTGCGTATGAGGAATTGTCAAAATCGGCTAATGTAGTCAACACGTCTCTTTACTGTGCATGTTCAAAGTACACGAGTTCCCAGTTGATGCCTCTTATTTGATTCATCCCAGACGACATGCCGCGTCCTTGTCAGTGTAACAAGAGTGAGGTCTCTGGCAACGCTTTCTCGATCTGTCCCTTGGCAGGAAGCTTCAAGGTTTCTTCCGTAAACTCTGGTGGAGATTGGAGAGCTTAATGTGTACTACAATACCATGCAGGAGCATGCTTAGCTGGGTAGATTTTGCTGGGTCTCTGATGAACATTAGGATGCCAACGCCGGCAGGTCTCCCTACTAGTTCTGTAACTTACTCAATTAGGTGAAAGAAGACATTATTCGCCCATCTGCTATCTTCTGGTGACAGGGACATATGCCTAGTCCTTGCTGAATTCTGGAACAGTTCAGTACTCACTGTGAGTAGCTTCTACGATCTAGGTTGATGTGGAGAGTGACCTGGATGATGATGCCGTTCAAGATTATGTTCAAGCATTCTGTGTTTGCCGGATCTCATAGAAATGTTAATACATTAATGTGTCTTCTGGCAAAGTTTGGGTGCTCTTCAATTAGATGAAAAAATATCACGTTGATCAGTGTATTCACTTCTTCTTCCGCTTGGGACATTTGTTTTTTCCTCTCTGTATTCTGGAAGTCAGAAGAACTGCTCGGCAATCACAGTGAGAAGCCTTCTTATTATCTTGTTGTTTTCAGAATCTTGCAGAAATTTGGGGATGCTAGTGAGCCTTCCCACTAGTGATGGGTGTGACCTCGAGACTAGGTGACAGTAGTTCAAAACGTCTTTAGTGATGTTGCGACTGTGGGATGCCATTTTTGAGTCCAAACAATGTTCCTGTCTTGAACGAGTCTGGATACTGTATTTTCTTCCAACTCGTTTGTCTGCGATTGGGATTTGACATATTCTTTTCTTATCAAGGCTTCAGTGTGCCTCAGTCTAAAGTTCAAAGTCAATAACCTCCGTTGTGGCTTGCATATGCCCTTCTCTCCTTCACCCTGCCACTAGGATTTTTTATGTGTTTATCCTCTTCTCCTTTTGCTCAGAGGAATGTCAATTTTTAAGCCACAAATTTGCACAAAAGTTCTTTGGCTTTGCTTTGCTGCTGGTCATGCGTCCTTCTTCCTCGCCATGGATCTCATCTGCACGTGCTGTGGTTCTTCCCCGTTGTCTGTAGTCTCTGCGGTGGGGTGCAGGCAGGGGTATTTCTCCGACACATGGCTTGATATCACCCAGGAAGATCCAAGCACTTCTTCCTTGTAACTTGACTGCAGATGGAGTGACGTCTTCAACTGTGAATGGTCCATTCAACTTTGGCTCTCCCCACTCTTTCCTTGTGTGATTCCTCACCAGGATGGTGTATCCAGGGAAGATTGAAGGAACATATAGACTCTGAGCTGTGTCTGAAGTAGCATCTCCTTCTGTGCTGCCCAGCACCCTTTTCGTCATCGCTGCAGCTGGCCTGCAATTGCAGTAAGACAAGATGTCATGCAGTTCAAGTAATTTTGCATTTCAGACCCTAAGATTTTACTTGTCGTCTGAGCATCACACCTAGCTCTGCCTCGGGGTGTCAGGGGTGTGCGCATCCTTCTTCCTGTCGCTATTTCAGGCGGCGTAAGGTGATGGTCAGAACCAGGTTGGTTTCTCAGTGCATACAGTGCCAGTGGAAGGCAGTGCAGCCATCCTTTCTTTAGAGTAAGCTTCAACTTGGCTATCCTTTCCTTTAACAAGCCATTGAGCTTCTCACAAATCCCATTACCTTGTGGATGATACGCTGACGAGAACATGTGCTTTAGACCAAGCAACAAGCTAATCTGTTCAAAAACTTCGTTGAAAAAGTGAGCCCCATTATCTGATCTCATGACTTCACATACTCCCCACCTGGGAAATACCTCTCTCACTAGAAATTTGGCCGCACAGGTAGAGTCTGGGTGTGTACATGGACCTACTTCAATCCATCTAGAAAATGGACACACCACAACAATTAGATACCTGTACCCGTTACATACTTGAATCATATCGACGTAATCGACATGCAAGTGCTGAAAAGGTCCATTGGGCCTTGGGATGATTCCTCTAATTACTTTTAGTGTGTGCCCAGCCATGAACTGCTGGTAGATCATACAGTTCATTCTAAAAAATGCAACATGCTCTGCTAAATTCGGTATAAACCAGTCTTCATTAAGCATTGCCGCAAGATTCTCTTTTGTCATGTGTGCTGGATAGTGTAACTGCTCCAATGCTAATTTTAACAGGGCTATTGGCATTACTGTTTTACCAGTGCTGTCTTGTCGCCACAAGCCTTCAGAGGGGTTTAAAGAACACCCTCGCCACTTCCAGAGATTCTTCTCTTCCTGTGGTGCCTCCCCTTGGAGTTCCATTAACTGGGTTTGCCCCATGTTATTATAGCTCTAAGGTTCATTTTGTGCAACAATCATCTTTTCGTTTACATTAGTTATTTCTACGTCCATTATGGGTTCACCCTTGGACGCCATACGCTTGGCCGCTGTGTCTGCTGCTTCATTTCCTCATGAGATAACATCTGTCCCCTTCATGTGGGCGGCGCATTTCACGACCGCTATGCCCACTGGTAGCTGTAGTGCCTTGATGAGCCTGTCCAATAAGGCTGTGTGCTGCACTGGCGTGCCGTCCGCTCGGAGGTAGCCCCTCCTCTTCCAGCCCGCTAGGCCTGCGTGCACTGTTGATGTCACATGGGTGGAATGACTGTACACCATCACTTCCTGGTCATCGTGATTCTCAATCGCGAGTATCAACGCCAATAACTGTGCAGCCTGTGCTGAATAGTGAGATGGTAATCGTGCACTAAGGAGCACTTGAAACTCTCCATTTGCTGTGTGCTTCATCACAGCGGCGTCTGTATATCTTTGCCCATCGTTTTGATTGATTCTCGAGGAACCGTCAAAAAAGACAATTTCTCCTCCTGCCAATGCATTTTCTTTCACTCTGGGAATCTCATCATAAAATTCTTCATAGTTTGCGCAGTCATGTATTGGCTCTCCTTCAGTGACTGGCTCTGCTATAAGCATAGCTGGGTTCACTATCTTAAATCGAACGATCTTAATCGACGGATTTGATATGATCACTTCATAAGCAGAAGCTCTCTGAGATGTCAACGTGCCCTTTGGCTTCTCTAGAATGGCAAATAGCGCATGCTCGATGTACAACGTCATTGAGCATCCCATCACAATGGTTGTCGCTTTGTCTATAGTGACCGCTGCGGCAGCTAAACTTTGTTCGCACGGCAAGTGGCCTCTCATCACTGGGTCCAAATTCCGACTGTAATATGCCAGGGGCCTGTACCGCAATGTGGTTCTCTGTGTGAGTACTGCCGTCATGACGCTGCCATTCATGTGTGAGAACAGGTAGAATGCCTCTGCATAGTTGGGAATCCCTAAAACTGGTGCCGTTCAAATGGGTTTCTTGAGCTCAGTAAACCCTTCCTCCATGGTCTCGGACCACACAACTTTTTTCTTTCATCACCTGTGCCTTCTTTAGGGCCTGTAACAAGGGCTTGGTATATGAGCTGTAGTCAAAGACACATGCTCTGACATAATTGCAAAGACCTAGAAAGCTCTGCATCTGCTTTATCGTGTGTGGCTTGGCTGTGTTCGGTATGGCTTCAGCCCTTTCCGGGGTAACTCTTTTCCCCTCGTGTGAGATCAGCTGGCCTATATACAACACTTCTTGCTGACAATATTGTAACTTTTCTTTGTCCACTTTATATCCTTTCTCAGCCAGTATAGTCAACAGCTGGATAGAATTGTCGCTGCACTTTTCCTCTGTGGCGCTGCAAATTAAGATGTCATCTACATATTGCAAGACAACACTCTCTAATGCGATATTGCTTAAATCCATCTGTAGGACTCTATTGAAAGTTGAGGGAGACTCACAGTACCCCTAGGGCAAACTTGTGCTTTTCAGATGCCTTTGTCTGAAGGTAAATGACGTCAGATCTTGTGAGTCTCGGTTCAATGGGATTGAGAAAAACGCATTTTTCAAGTCAATCACCGTGAAATATTTTGCCTCAACAGGTATATTACATAGAATTGTGGCCGGGTTCGGGACTAAAGGGAACTTGGCCTCTACATTATCCTTTATCAGGCGTAGATCTGAATTAGCCTCCAAGACCCTTCATTTGATTTCTTGACAGGATAAACTGCGGTATTGCATGACGACTCTGACATTACTAAGATGCCCTGTTCCATCATAGCTGAAATTGTCTTGAAAATTCCCTCATCTGCCTTCCTATACATGGGATACTGTTGTGCCCTTGGTAAAATAGCTCCTGGCTTCAGTTTAATTTTGACTTCCCCTACTCCTTTCAATAGACCTATGTCACAGGGGCCTGTGGTCCATACTGAGACAGGCACCTGGGCCATATCGAATTCAAAATATTCAGGACAGTTCTGTGCCAACAGCAATCTCTGGAGCACTTCTCTTTTGATCATCTTCGCCCAAAAAGTGAGATTCACTTCAACTGTTATTTCCTCAGCATCTGTTCATTCATCGAACAGATCGTCATCCGTGACGTCAGTCAGCCTGTACCCTTCTTCAATGGCGATCACAGTGCACCACTGTCAGCATTCATCATCACATCCATCGATCAAAGCCATTTCCCCCCGTATTATGGCTGTGTGCATCATCAAGGGAAATACCTGTCCCTTCTCCTCGTGCATAGGTATTCTTGGCCTAAATAGAAACTCATCTGGGGTCCTCATGGTTTTGCCTGCAAGGCATGGTAGCCATGCCATCAGCACCCATACTCCGTATGCAAATATTTTTGGCTCCAATGGAATAGCTCTCATGGCTGTGTGTCCTGCGTATGCTCTAATTATCTTGCATACGTTAAAATAGTGCATTCTTGGAGTCGAGCATGCTATGCCATTTTCCGTGAACGAGATTGTCATGTTTAACTCTGTCATTAAGTCTCGGCCTAATATGTTTACTGGGGTTTGCCTTGAATATAACAGTGGCACATTCATGTCACATTCTTCTATAGAGACTGGAAGTGTGTCTGTAAAAGGAACACAACTTGTTGCTCCTGTGAAGCCCTGAGTGTTTATAGTATCGCCGGACAAGGAAAACCTGCGTGACGCACTCGTGTCGCACCCGTGTCAACTAAGAAGGAATATTTTTTATCCCCTATAACGACATCCACCCTTGATTCCTGGTGAGGGTCAAGTGTCACTGATCGGATAGAACAAATCTGGTTTCCCAGTGAGCTGTCGAAGTCCATATACAATCTTGTCCCATTTTGCGTGAATGGTCTTCCCCCATCACCAGTGTTAACTCTTATCCCATCGTTCACAGCCTGACCTATACTTGCTGTTTGTGACATTTGCATCAGTGACTGTTGGGACTGTCTCTGTGAACAATTTATCAAATTCTGGGGTTGCAAGCTTTGCTGTGCTCCTGGCGTTTGCGGTTGCACCATGTGATGTTGCACAACTCCATTTCCTCCCTGTTGTACTAACACAGGTGGATTCACCATACCTGCTCTGGTTCTTTGGTCGTTTTGCACCATGCCTTGACTTCTGCATGTGCGTGCTAGGTGCCCTGTCATTCCACACACCCAAAATATTGGCAGTGGTCTGATCATTTCCCCATCCCAAATATCCTGACTTCCGTTTAGCATGTTTGGGAAATCTCCCTGATTACTCTGCCATCCTCTTCCTCAAAAGTCTCTCCCTCTGGGGTAAAACCCATTATTGCCCTGATTACCCTGCTGTTGATTATTGGCCTGCTGCATGTTTGATCTGTCTGTGTTAGTTATCATTGCCCCTTCAATGGCATATTTTGATAATTTCTTCTGCACTAATTCCGCCTCTTCACCTTTTCGTGTAGCCTCTTTTTTGCGATTCTTCTCTTGCAGCAACCTGCAATAAATAGTGCACTGTAGTGAACTGTATTTCAGACCATGGTTTGGCCTCGATTCCTACTAATTTCTTGAGCTATTTCTGTACCTGATCTGGCAGCCCTTGGCATAATATATGGTAGAACACAGGTATAGATTTCCCTCAGGATTCCAGCGTTCCAAGTAGACACGCGTCTTGGAAATTCTGAATGTAAAGCAAGGGGTCTTCTGACTCCTTCATTTTCCGTGACATTATAGCTCCCATGTTGGAAGTATCCAGATATAGCGATCGTAATGCTTTCCATACTGCGACTTTGCAATTGTTAAACGGTGCTCCGTCATGCGCGGTATTAACTGTAGTCACACCACAGTAACCCGCGCGTGTCCACACATCATCAGCTCTATCACCAAGTATGGCGATTAAAAAGCCCTTGATGCCCCCTATAGCTAACGTGTTCCTTCGCGTCATTTTTTCTAACTCATGTATCCATTTTCCGGCTCATGAAGTCAGCATTGGAAGCTTGTTGTTCAGGTTTTCCCGATCCATGTGTGGCCAGGGTATATACTGTGGCGTTGTTCCTCCCTTTTCGAGTAACGGGAATTGTAACACATGGCACTCCTTTTCTGCTCTCATACTGTGGTCTCGCTCCTACTTCCTTGAGCAACGGAAATTGGGATGCATAGTCCTCTCTCTTCTCTCATTGTTTTTCTATCTACTGCAGGAGAGATATTCTCGCATCGCCGCCTACCTGGTAATTTCCTCAGTCGGCTCACATAGGGTGGTGGAGACATCCCCCTCTGACCGTACAATATTTATTTGCGTTGGCCTGACTTTGTGGCTGATTCCGATGCCCTCGGTGCAGACACACTAGAATCCAACTATCTTATTCCCTTTCCCCTTGAGAAGCGTCTTTCGCGTCTTCTCTAGTCTTCCTTTTCCTCCTATTCCTCTCTTTCTGCGTCGGACATTATCTGTGCCCAACTTGTGCAACTTCGCGCATCCTCCTTGTTCTTACTGATTTCCAACATATCTAGGGATAGCTCTATATTCTTACTATTCAGGGAGACGTCCTCAGCATCATAAAGCTGAGTGCTCTCCAGGCGCTCGTCCTCCCCTCCCCTTGAGGTACTTGTTCTAGCCCCATTTCATCATATATTCTATCGATCGTTTCTCCGATGCTTTTGGTGTCGAAGTCATCCTCGAAATTTGCCCTAGACATGCCTGGTACTGAATCGTACTCAGGAAAGAATTCTTCGATGTCTTCCCACTCTACTACTGGATCAGGTTTTTGAACCTCTCTTTCCAGATATTGAAGATCACGTGCTCTCTGTCTTCGCTTACGTTCTATGTCGTCATTGAATTCTCTGCGCTTCCTCACTTGTTCTCTGACTCTATCCTCTTCCTGTTTCTTTGCATTTCTATGGTCATTTGTCCTTCATATTTCCTCATCCCTTTGTCTCTTTATTCTTATCTCCTGTATTTTTTGCTCATCTTCTATTTGCGTTCCTGTCTGTCTTGATCATTAGATGCTCTCTGTTTATGATCTTGTTGTCTTTCTTGCTCTTATTGATTTAACTGCTCCCGTCTCTGCCTATCTTTTTTCCCAGGTTTTTCGTCTCTCAATCCTTTTTCCTGTTCCTTCTCCATTCTCTGTACATCGTCTAACTT
This sequence comes from Ambystoma mexicanum, assembly GCF_040938575.1. Lineage (NCBI taxonomy): Eukaryota > Metazoa > Chordata > Amphibia > Caudata > Ambystomatidae > Ambystoma > Ambystoma mexicanum. The sequence continues at coordinate 266,175,150 of NC_090934.1, forward strand.
CTCTTTCCAATTTGCGTCATCAATGCTTTACCAACGAGTTTCAATAGAATCTGACCTCCCATCCAATCGTTCTGTGCGAATGCTATCTCATCATTTCTATCCTCATTTCCTTTGCATCTCTTGCCTTCTCTCTCTGTATCGGGAGATGTACTTGTTTGTACCTGGTCTTTCCTCTCGTTTTTCCGTCTCTCGTTGTCCCTTGGGACCTTGGAGGCGATATCTCTACCTCTGTCTTTGTCTGGGCTTTCGTCACTACTTTGCATAGGTGACACATATGCCAGGTTGCTGTACCCAGTGGCTGCTTTAAGCTCTCTTAGCGGGTATAATCCTTCATCCTTACTGACTTCGATATTTGTTTCAGACTGGGCAGGTGGCACAGAAGGCATCTCACCCCCCTCTCTACATACGTTAAGTATCCAATCTAACGGTGGCTCCTCCTCCTTATCCTCTTGGTACATCTTCCAAAGCTCTAAACTAGCTAGGCGTTTATCTAACTTTTTACCTTTGTTTGTGGAATGCAAATACGTCATCATGTGCTGTAGGACCGCTTTAGACAGCGATCCACCCTGGGGCCACAGCATAAACATTTTGTTCACGGTTCCTTTAACCCATTCTGCACTGTACTTTTTCAGCTTGGGTGCATGTTTTGGCAACTGTTTGCATAGGTGTACTAATGGAGTCATATCCTCCATGCTTAAATCTGTTCCCCTTTCCTTCATATAACACTTGTTATGCCCTTCTGTTTCTTCAACCAACTCCAACAATATGAGCGAGCACCAATTGTCGCAAGCTCCAATCCTGTTTTTCCACAAAAATGATACTTCTTTTTTCAACCAACAAATATCAATTCGTGTTCCACAATATCTCAGTTACTCAATCGTGTAATTCTTTGTGCTCGTTCCTTAAAGGAAATATGTAATCCTATGACGTCACAACACAAAACACATAAAACAGACGTTAACGGACTAGACAAACTCCAGCTGGCTACACAGATTTCTGCCCCTAATCTTACCCCGACATGAGGTGTAAGCCCATCCCTTTCTCAGCGTTGTAAACCGCTATGGTCTCCTATTTATTCAGGACTATGGATGCAGGATTCTTCTAACCGCTATATTAAGCGTTGGAATTTGGGCATATCCTTTCTCTTCTCGGGTGTCCTCCCCAGTATTTCCCTCTTTTCTCAGGTATCCTCCTGGTATCCCCCTCTTCTCGGGTGTGCTCCCCGGTATTCTTATCCACTACTTGGTCACCCCTTGAGTCTCTATTTCCTTCCCCATATATATATACATTCTACTCTACTTCTAACTATATTTTGTTTTCTTTTCTTCCTCCTCCCTCCGTTACCTTCCCTTACTTGTTCTAAGGAATGCACTTTTGCCAAAGTATTCAGTCTTTTTCACTCACCGTTTGCATGTTTCCTCTCCGGATGCTCGGGATCACTGCCTTCGTCACCGCCTCCCCTGGCGTTCGCCCGCTCAGCTGCCCGTAGAAATGGGAAGGGGCTTGTAGGGGAAAGTACAGGTCCTTCCAGGCCTTCACCTGCAGGTTTTGCTCTTTACTCTAACCACTATCTACGGGGAGCTTCATGGTCTACATAGACGGATGGCAAAGGACTTGTGATATTGCCGAGGACCTAGAGTTACATTATGTCGACGTCAATGGGTGTCTTATCTAATCGATAATCGATAACCATCAATCTCTGCTACCAAGTGTGTAGGAGGGACCCCAGCCGGCCCATAGGACTGGGGGTTTCCCAAACATTGCTTTAAGATGGAATAGCAGCACCTGTGAGATGGATGGGGATGCAGATTAGTACTCAAGCATCAAATCAATAATGACAACTCAATGGTTTGGCAAAGGGAGTCCGTTTAATGACAAGTACAAAAAACAGGGAGTTATGAACATCAGCGGTTGCTCGATCTTCCTTCTCGCTTCAAATCCGATGAACTTCAAAAAAATCCCATCTTTTATACTAAAAACTCGTCATTGCTGAGGTGAAACTCTAAAAGTGTTGCATGCAATTCTATTGGTTATAGGAAGGTAACTTTACTATAGGTACTATATTTGTATATGGTAACAGGGAGAGGGGATTGGATAGACAATGTCAGGTGGGGCAACTAAGCCCTTCCTTCAAAATGGCTACTGTAAACGTCACTAAAAGTACGTCTCCTCATTGGTTCTACAGACTATAGGATCCTAGATCACTTGGTACATTGTGATTGGGTTGATACCACATCACCTTGTACTTTTCCACTTGGCTTAGATGCATGCAGAATGGTCGGCCAGGTGCAGGGTGCCCGTCAGCTCCCCTAGCCTCCCACCAACCAGTACCACCATCCATCACTGACCCACTAGCCATCTGTCAATTAGTTTCTAATTTGTAGGCCTTGATGCTGCCTCTCTGTCTGGGAGAACTCAGATATCTGTGTATGGCTCAAGGATGCGCGTAGGTGTGAAGGCCCCAACTCTTCTTGCTTGGGAGGTCACGTGTTTTAGGCACCGTTAAACCGTCTCCGTCTCCATGTAATTTGTGTATTTGATTTTAGCTTTCTGCCCACCAAATGCCTTCTGCTGCTTATCTCGACTCCTTTGAACAGGATACTCCACTCTTGGCGTCATAAATTGTATTAGCCTCTGTCAGCTAAGATGCTTGGTTTCTTCTCACGGGTCTCATGCATCTGAGTATCGTTTCTGTCTTTGGCTTACGATTCCCATGTTTGAGGGTCTTCGCTCCTGGGGCCTCTAGTAACTGTGGTTGGTTCTGCCCTTTTGCAAAGTGGACATATACGTCATATAAAGTGCTCCTTTTGAGGTAGATATGTGTATGTGGCACTTGCCGCACCATATGTTTCTACTAAGCATAGCAAGCCGCACAATTTCCTCTGCTTTCATGCGTTTCCAAGCATATGTACACTTGTAAACTGGTTGCATATCTTCATCGCTCTTATGGCATAAACTTCTTATACTTGACATTGTCCTTTTAACTTTAACTCAGGATGTCGCTTATCCATGGTGTTTCATCTCTTTTTGTCATTCACAGGTCATCGTTTTCTTTATCTGAGAGTCAGTCCGACTTCTTGTGACGTCACCATTCATCTTCTTTTAGGACTTTCTGGGCCTCTTCAGGGACTGTACTCAGACGATCTTCATTCCGTTTTATTTGTTGATATGGTTTCCTCAATGGGTACTTTACTGTCCATGTTTTCTTTGGTGTCGGTACTTCAATAGGTGCTGTCGTTCCTGGCACTTCAAACTGGGCGCTTTGAGTGCGGGTCATGCTTGGGACCTCCTCTACAGTGTAATTGTACTGTTAGGTCCATATACTCAGCACAGGTATCAGGGGGTTCATGACCTGGGCTAGAACGTCTTTCAACTCCCCCCATAATCCTCTGTAAAACAGGGTGGTTCGTTTTTCCTCTGGCCAGTTGGTTTCAGTGACCAGTCTGTTAAAGGTGGCTATGTAGGTAAGCAGGTCCTGACTGCCCTGTCGAAGGGATAATAACTCATTGTCCAAGTGCCTGTCCTCTGGTGTGACGGCCGAATAGCTTCTCCAATTCCTGCTGAAACCCGCCAAAGTCACGCAGTAAGGGATCATCCCCAGTCACTAGCGGAATCGACCAATGCGCGGCACTTCCTCCCAAGTATGATAATACAAAGGCAACCTTAGACTTGTCGTTGGGAAACATCCCGGGTCGGCACAGGAAGGGCAGGCAGCTCACAAACACAGCAAATATTTTGGGATCTCCAGAAAAGCGTTCAGGCAGGGCCAACGGTGCTGCCCCAGGCAAGACCACCTGACCTGGAGGTGTCGAAGAGGGCAGAGGTGGGGATTGGCTCCCTGGCAACGGAGCTTGATTAGCCTGACTCTGAAGCACTTGCCGGGCAAAGTCATTGGGATCGGTCTCTATTTACCACTAGTTCCCTTCACAGGCTTGGACTGGCCCTTTCGGTCGATCGGCCCGTGGCCGAACGACTTTGGGGACTCCTGGGGCCGGTTTTTCGGCAGCCACCCCTGGGCCATTTTTTAATTTTTTTAATTAGTAATTCCAATTGTCTCTGTATGAGAATATGTGTGCGGCATGGCGTGGCCCGCAGCACTGCCTGCGGGCGGGCAGCCCTGCCCGACGTGACCGAGCGGAGCAGCTTGCCTCACAACAGGCCGCAGCCGGCGGAAGTGTCAAGACTCATGAGGGGGTGGGGGGCTGGGCCGGGCAACAGGAGGCGGCACTTTCTGCAGTCAGACTGCAGCAGCATAAATAATTCATCAAAGCAAGGTAACACTACAGATCTGAGATTTTGTGTTACCTTGCTTTGATGATTGCATCATGCATGCATCATAATTTATGATGCATGCAGATGCATATGCATCAAGTACGGTGGCCAGTGGCCACCGGCGGCCGTGCCGAGAGGGGGCGGCGCCATGCAGTGTCATGTGCTCGGCTCGATCGGGCCAGCTTAGTTCTGATTGATCTAGCAACTTAGCAATTACAAACTAAAGCAATTTAGTTTGTAATTGGCCCCCCAGGGTCAGGACCTCTGAGTCCTGACCCTGGGGGGCCAAACGTGCGGGGCAGCCTGCCTGCCTAGGCTGGGAGCTGGGCCTGGCCTCCGGCACTTTGGCACGGCAGTGCAGCCACTGACACATTTCACACACACTCAGTTGCTTCACTTCAACTTTGCAGGAAGTAACAACAAATTTGTTGCACTTCTTGCAAAGTTGAAACAGCAATTCGTGCCTGGGGCTTGCGGCCGCCGCCGAACAAGGCGGGGGCCAATAAATTTCGCTGCAGGGCCAGCTGCCCGCCCTACACAGACTCTGTGCCGCTAGGTCCACGACGTCACACCACGTGACGTGATTGAGGATTTTTGCCCTGGGCTTCTGACCCTGGGCACGATTCTGGCCACACCACACGGCGAATAGGTAGCACAGAGCGGGCACAGACTACTAGGGACAGAGAGAGCCAGCTGAGCCACACTGCAGTGCACACACCAGTCCAGTGGTGGACCACCAGACAACTCGGAGGCCGTCAGCCCGCCACTGCCCACAGCCACTAAGGAGGAGAGGAGCCACCAGGGCTGCAGGGCAGGCGAGTCAGAGGAGGCCGTCAGTGCCCAGCCCACAGTAGCCAGCCTGCTAACTGCCTGCTAACTGTGCTGTAGAGTGCACAATCAGGTAAGGTCAGACTTCTAATGGATTGGCAGACAGCCCACCAGCTAGCTCAGACTCAGTGCGTTTTACATCGCGGAGGTTAGGTAGGATCTGCCCCAAATCTATTGCGCGCTGTCCTTCATTCTGCCCCAATATTGCTCTCAGTCAATTCCTGTTCTCTACCTCATGCGGCGCCAGATCTCCCTAGATTTGCCCATGCCGCTTTTTCTACTCCCCAAAACTGCCCCTTCATGGCTTTGTACCGCATGCACAGGCTGCTTGTGCCCAAAGAAAATCACACGAACATCAGGTCTCGGGAGGATAGCTTGGGGGGGGCAACGTGCTTGCCTTGAAAGCAAAACGACATGGAGCAACACGGGTTTGATCCCCGGGTCCACGGTAATTACCCTTCATGTCATAGCCTGTGGGGGGCCTCGGGTCCACAGCACAGGGGCTGCCTTGATAGGAGGCACCGGGGCGCCTGCGGTTTTTTTATTTTATTATCCTGTTGTGTGTGTGTTTTTATTGCCTTAACAACATTTGTCACGGAGTGCAGTGCGCAGTCTGTTTTGCTTTTCAGCCCCAATCGGCTGCAATGTGACTGTCCTCACCCTCCCTAAACTGCCAATCCTCGCTTTAGATACAATGCAATGAAAGCCGTTTTCAATATTTGATTCGATATCTTAGTGGATTGTATTTAGCTTATCTCAACCTCTCTTCCCAACACCTAAGCAGTGTCCAAAAAACTGGGATGCCTTTTTTTCATCTGATCTAGGCCAAGTTTCAAGACAGTTGCAAATACTTTTGCTTGAAAAGAACACATCAGTAGTATTCAGAGACATTTCTGCGACTTGATTTATTTACAAACGAACACAGTGCACCAACATATAATTAGAGGAACTGCTGAACAATAAGAAGTGATTGGAATTATAGGCCTCTGTAAACGACTTAGCAAATTCAGTCTGCGGGTTTGCTTATTTTTGGCACGACTTGGCAAGCAGAAGTGTACACCTTTTGAGGATATTTTCAGACTGGTACACTATTTTGCATTGAAACGTATGCGCTCTTGAAATAGCACACACATACTAAGCGAAGCAGAACATTTATATTGAAACCCGGCGGGCAAATACGTTGTGGCTCATTTCAATGCATTTATCATGACATACTTCGTTTTATCTGTTCACTTATGAAAACAAAAGTGTTCTGTTGATTTACGAATTGTTGATGCATGCACCTCAAACCTCACCACTACAAATGTTTAAAAAAAAATAGAAAACCTGCTCATCTGAATCCAAAGTGTTTGCAGCTTCTAAGATATCTTGACAGCTTTATTCTAACCCTTTTGAAAAGTGTGTCCAGTCTTGGTTAGCTAAAGGGAGGGCTCCAGTGGGGTGAGTGTAACCTACACCACTGCAGCTTCCGTGGTGTACCTGCCCATAGAGCTTTGCGTTGTGCCACATTTGGCTTCCCGCTCAACGCATTCGGAATGGGATCGCCCATCGTTTTAAGTTGCACCACTGAACCTCTGATTTTCTGTCCACTTTATTTTATCCTTTTTTGTGACTGTGTGTTTGCCGAATGGATTATTGCAAGGGCTGTCACATGTCTTTCTCCATGGATGATTATAGAATCCATGCCCATTTTTTACCACCACATTGTAACTTACAGTGGTTCAAAGCACACTTTCCAAAAAAGGCAATTGTTCACAGTAAATGTCACCAGCAACGAGCGCCACCTGCTTTTACACCTCCAATGGGCAGTATATGGGCATCTCAAACTACTGTACCCTGTCTGCTCTCGCTCTCTAGTCCTTCCAGAGCAAGACGCCATTTGGGCAGGACTCAGACTGCTATCATTAGATTCAGCTGGTTTAACGTGTAATAGGGCAGTAACTGAAGGGCAGGGCCAACAGGCCAGTGTTGGAGTATGTACACTGTGCTCATGGTATTACTAAACCTGGGTGTTTTAAAATACACTGTGTTTGGCAACATTATTTTCCTAAATGTGCCTATAGAAACTTCTGAGTTTTTTGTGAATAGTAACAAATAAAAAACGTGTGCTTGTGGGACTTTTTCAGACTGGTCTATGGTCACTTTTCTCATACGCTTGGCTTGCGCTCTCCCATGTTGAGCAGCTCACCCGGCCACCAAATCCAAGGCTGTGGCCCATACTTAACTTACTAGTGTGTGTGCAGTGCAACAAGCAATAGTGTGAAGTGAACGAATCGCCCACAGCACATATGTACTCACAGCAAAAACCACAATCATAACCAACCATTTTACACACACGGCATAAGAGTCATATAAGACCTGATGCACACGCACCACGCAGGCACCATGGTTACATTCCACACAAGCACAAGTGTTTTTAACAGGACTTCCGAGCAGGTCACACAGAATGCCTATAAATCAAGTGGCTCTAGGATGACATGGTTAAGACATTTTTATTACACCAGTAGCTATTTGCAACTCCAATTCAGCTAATAACTCTCAGAAGACGGCTTTGATAAACACACTGGCAGGCACTTCAAGTGCAAGTTTGATAAGGCTGATTAATGTGAGCTCAAAGAGTTCCCATGAGCAAAGGCGTTGCTAGCGAGGGTGTGGGGGGTCTAAGGAGGCTATAACCCTTGGTTCTCTTTTCGTTATAGCCCCGGATAGAAGCTCAGGGGGCAGGGCTGCCTACAACCAAAATGGTAGCTAGCCCAGAGTATCGCCAATCCCGACATTAGCATAGCCTGCCCCTGGATCTTTTTCCAGCCCTAGCCACACCCCTACCCAATAGCGCAAACTAAAAATGGTGCCGGGGTTGGTGTTCTTGTTGTATGTAAAGTTTAAACAGGTACATGCTTCCAGATCCCCCAAACGCTGCACCTAGGGAGATGAGGGGAGTTACTAACTTACTGGGGACTGGAGCGCAAGTCCCGGCACCTCTACTGTGTACAATTTATAAGAGTGAGGGGCGTATGGGCTATTTCTGCCAGAGCTGCTAGAGAAGGGAGAAATCCTTTGATCCTGCGCTGGGATGTGTGTTTGTATGAGTGTAACAGCTAGCTGGAAGCATGAGCAGTGATCAAACCTTACCCTTACATCCCAAACTTATCCATAATCTCTCCCTAAACCTCATTCTGGTTTCCCTACTCCCCCCCCTCCTATCCAACCATCGTCACCCTAACCCTCCTTCCCTGCTGGGGTTGCGGAGCGCTGTATAAGCATTGACTTGCAGCAGGTCCCAAAACTGCAGTGGGGGTGGTTGGTTCATGCCACTCCTGCGCCTCGCAGCTGTGGACCCTGTCACAGAACTGTATGCAAAGTAATGTTATTTTATGAGTTGTGTTGTAATGTAACAGACACATGACCCCTCAATACATAGCATTTTCTGTAAAGTCGTGAATTGACGCGATTCACAGATGATGGTTTGAGGGCCACTTTTTTGAGGCAAGGGGTGGGCCACTTTTTTGAGGCGAGGGGTGGGCCCCTATTTTTTTGGTTTCCGGGCCTATTTCTTGTCCCAGTCCGACCCTGTCCCTTCATAGGGCATTTGTTTCCTGTCGGGCGGCATTGACCTCTGCTCAGAGTTCCCCTAACAATTGGGCCAATTGGTCTGTCTCTGTGGTCTCTGTGGTCTCCATGGTGCTCGGGAAGAGATTTCAAGTTTTTTGGCTTTGCGTTCTGTTACGCTCACCTTAGCTCTGCAGGAGCACCCGGAGCCTCTTCACTACGATGGGATAAATCTGGACCCTCTTGAGCCTGGATTCTCTGGGGGTGTTCCTATAAATGAGGGTACAGGGACAAGGTTATAATTCTGATGTGTGCGAACTATCTTTATCCCCCCTGATGTCACCCCTAGTGTTACACGAATAACTATGGGTTTTGACTCACCGGGTATATGTGAAAGGATGGTTCTCCATCCTGCTTTAACTCCAGCAGGGGCGCAAGTCCGTTCAAGGTGGGAACCAGTTATGTCACTGATTTGTGTTTCCAAGCCCAGTCCTGCTGCAGCGTTGGATGAGAGTTCCTTTTCTGGTGAGTTTTGAATGTCACTGTGGATGATTCCTCAGCGAATGTCCTTACTGTCTTTCATGTCTTTCATCTTCTTCTTGTTCCTTGTCTCTATGAGCTGCTTTCTTACTTTTTATCTCTTGTGTCACCTATTCAGTGCTTGTTCTTTCTTCTCTGCACTTTCTGTCTTCCGGCGCTTACTGTCTCGCTAATGCATTCCATTATTTATGTTATAGATGCCTGCCAGAGCCACGGTGATGGAGTAGAATGAGTTTGCAGCTGGACAGGAGTAAGGTAATGCTTTCTGTATGAGCGCGTTGCCTTTCTGTATGCATGCGATGCGTGTTATGGCCTGGCTTTTGCTTACTGTTCTTTTCTTTACAGGTGACTGCTGAAGCTGCGTTGATGGAGCTGAGTGGACTAGCATGTGTAACAGGAACCGACCGGAGCTGTGATAACAGGAGCTGGAGAGAATCTGGAGGAAGCCGCGTAAGTATTCCAGAGACTGTGGTATAGTTTGAGGCGGTGGACTGGACCGGAGCAGATGAGGAGTCCTTGGGTAAGTATCTTCAGTGCACACAGGAGCTGTGCCGGTGAGCTTACGCTGCCTTGAGCAGAGCAACGTGAAGCAAGGGCTTCATGCTTGGGTGTGGCTTATATAGCAACCACACCCAACCACACCCCAAAACCAAGACTGCAGTCTTCAGTTCTGTTTAGACTGTTGGGGGAAACAGGAAGTGTTTGGATTCCTATTCATTCGAAGAATAATGCGCATGGTGCCAGGCGAGCCAAGTTTGGGCCCAACCAACGATTCTCTGCCTCCTAACCCAGTGGCCTTTTAGGAGAACACGTGTCCCTCTGGGAGCCGTAGAGTTATGTGTGTGTGTGAGATTGAGAATGGTACAAGATGGACAGCCATGGGTCATGACACAGTGCAAATAGTCTTTCGTCCCTTCTGTATCAAACACAGTCCTAACTGAAAAGCAGTCCAATCCCTAAGAAGAGTGGAACCTATTGCTCAAATGTACTTGCAATGCTGGCGCACAAGGTAATGCAGATGGGCAAAACGGGGCCTTTTCAAGGGTTTGTAGCAGCTCAGGCAGGTGAGTGAGGTGATGCAGAATAAGTTCCCACTATTCGTGGAGGGTCTCCCCAACAGGGCAGAGCAGGTTCCAGTGTTCTGGAATAGTTCACACTAGCAGTGGAAAGGAGAGGGGCCCTCAGGGGCCACTCGTGCGTAAAAATGGATGGATGCTCTAGGGGCCAATGGTAAGGGTTGCAATTACTTCGGTTGCAGGTTCAAATGCGGCAATCTCGCGGCTCTGCTGCTTTCAGCGATGAAGATACAGCGTTGATTCCCAAATGGCACAGTGGCAATTCCTCAGCTCCTGGTGGATGGATCAGGCCAGTTCCGCTCTAGCAGGCTTCAGGGCTCAGAGGACCACAGCTGCAATGAACTTGCAAAGTTCGTCACCACGCATGGGCAACATGGTAACCGCGTATACTCCGGTTCAGGCGCACACATTTTACTCCAGACCTGGGAAAGCCAAGTGTATGGAATTCGGTGTGAGAGTATCGTGAATACAGAGCTTGCGATGTACCAAGTTTCAAGGGCCTCCTCGAAACGGCGGCTGTATCAGGGCAAGACTCCTGCGCAAGCTGGTCAACCCACTGGTTGGCCCAGGGATGCTTCCGAATAGGCTTACTTGCAGGTTTTGATGAAGGTGCCGAGAATAGTTGGTAACACTATTCCAATAGGTCAAAGCGTCTTCGCAGTCCCCCTAAAAAAATCCTTCGAGAGTAACTAGGGCCTTTAGAAATGACAGGAAGACCACTGTAGAATTGCACTGTACTGTAAGGTACTTTGTGCACTTGCAACATGTTTCAGAAAAGTTGCAAAATTGACAAGGACTAAGGAAAACAAAGTCTCCCTGTATTGACTGTCTTTAAGGGCATGTCAGTTTCCCCATAAGAAGTGAGCGAAAAGCCCAGGGGAGTACAGCAGAAGGCTGTGCTCCCCTGGTAAAGTCAGACTATGGTGTTTAAACAAAGCAAAACGTTGGGGGCTACACAACTGGAGGGAAAATTATACATGAAATGGAAATCTTTCCTAACACCTTCAGACTGGCATCCGCACCATGGTGCTTCACCAAAATAATGTAGCCAGTGGTGACTCACCTCAGGAGTCAGGGAATAAGACTCATAATATACCTAGACGATGTATGCCTGATGTGTCAAGACAGAGAGACACTTCAGATACAGGTGTAGACGACTGTAAAATTACTGCAGGATCTGGGCTTCCTAATAAATTGGGAGGAATCCAGAATATTGCTGGAACAGACAATGGAATTTCTGGGGTTTATAGCAGACTCGACGCAGGGATCCCTCAGCCTACCCATTACCAAAGTGAATGATATCAAGAAACAAATAAGGCACACCCTAACGAGAAGGGAGATGTCGCTGAGAGACATTGCAAGGTTAGTGGGTCGACTAGTGTCATCGATCCAAGCTATATTCTCAGGATCGCTACATTACAGGGCGCTTCAGAGATTATAGATCAGACACCTCAGGAGGGACGCATCATATGAAACAAATGTTATCATCTTCCACAAAGTAACAGAAGAATTAGAATGGTGGCTACACCACATGGATGCATGGAACAGGAGAGCCATATTTGGCTCATCCCCTGACCTGATCATCGAATCCGACGCCAGCAGATGGGGCTGGAGAGCCCGATGCAGTAAACTGTCAACAGGTGGCAGGACCAGGAGACAACTCTCCACATCAACTGTCTAGAATTACTGCCAAGGTCCTTCGCAGTGAAATGCTAAACTCAAGAGAAGGCACAATGTGTGTTCTACTCAAGATGGACAAAGTCTCGGCAGTCAGGTACATAACCAGATTGTTTCAAACAATCCTGGCTGCTGCGGTTAGGTCTAACATGGCAACATCAGAATATTTGGGATTTAGTGTTTTTCAAAAAAGGATTCCTTGAAATTTCCAATGGTCGCGTCTCACCAGTTGGAGGGTTAAGCCAAGAAAAACCCCTGAGACTAAGTAAAAAGTATAAATAATCCGGAAGGAGACAGGGGCCAATAATCAAGAAAAGTTGTTTTTATTATATTTGCAAAGTGAGGGCACTTTGCAAATATAATAAAAACAACTTTTCTTGATTATTGGCCCCTGTCTCCTTCCGGATTATTTACACTTTTTACATAACCAGATTGGGTGGGACGAGATCCAAATTATTGGCGGAACTGGTGAAAGATTTCTGGGAACTCTGTCTTCAGACGAGAGTGTCAGTGACGGCAGAATACTTACCGGACCATCAGAACAAGGTAGGCGACTGGAACTCCAGATACCTCAGGGATGCCAGCAATGGGAAGCTGGACAAACAAGTATTCCAAGAACTGATGACTCGATAGGGACCATGCAAGGTCAACCTATTTTCATTGAGATTGAACAAGCGACTATCTCGGTTCTTCAGCTGGAGACCGGACTCAGAGGCAGAAGCGACAGACGCTTTCCTTCAATCATGGGGTCAACAAACAAATTACACGTTCCCTACATTATCCATGATAGCGAGGACGCTAGCCCAGGTGAGGCGGCAGAAAGCATCTCTAGTTCTAGTTACGCCGGACTGAAGGGGGCAGCTGTGGTTCCCCAGTCTACTGGAATTATCACACCACAACCCGGTGGCTCTACTCAGGTACACATTAATTGTATGAGACCCCAGAGGCCTCAGCCATCCCCTAGTGAAGTTAGGCAAACGCAATCATGGGCAGTTTCAGAAGATCTTGGGTTCGGCCAGGATTATTTATTTACTTTTTAAAATATTTTTATTGGTTTGTTCAGCCTTTAAAAAGAACACAAAAACACATAACACATCATCATATTCCCTCTCTCCCTGCCTCCTTTTCTATTTGACAGGTCCAATTTTCACTCGCTACTCCATTGATCGTAGCCTTGGTCAGCAGACTTTCAGCGTAGCTTTCCTGGTTAATTTACTTTCGTATCGTCTAACCGCATTTTTATCACTCTGAGAAAGTTTATCAGAGCAAACAGTACTGCTCTGTTAGACCCTTCAAAGAGGACTTCCCACCACTCTTCAACACTCAGAGGCCAATGGATGTTAATCACTGGGCCAAAGTTGAGACCTCTCTGGTGCTGAAATTCCGGACATGCCATGATCAGATGTTTTAAGGTTTCATTAGCGTTTTTGCAGAAGTGGCAATTGAGATCACGTTCGGCATGCTTCGCCCAAGCACCTAGACGTTCTTTCGTTGGGAATATGTTTAGTCTAAAGCGCATGTATAGGGCTCTGGCATGCTGATTTGGTAAGCGAGATAGGTAAGTGTGGCGGCGGCCATAAGCTTTTGCTTCTCCTGGAACTTCTCTCATCGGTTTCGATTTTTGTCTTGAGTCGCAGGTCTTAATCCAGTTTAGTCTCCAGATCTTCCTCTTTGCCATGTCTGGGTTTTCTGTTAGCATCAGGAGAGTGATGTCATACTCTTTTAGCACATCTTGACAAAGGCAGTTCCATTTAGAACGGATGGTATATGCTGTGTCCGTGTCAGGTTTGTGCAAGATACGAAATTGAGCCGCAGGAGCCTTCATCATGGTTTTTCGGAACAAGCACAACAGGTTCCATGAGACTCTTGCGTGAATTGAAATGAGGCCCAATTCGTACCGTATGCCGACAGTTGAGGTACCTTTTGGAAGCTGTAACACTCGGGTCCAGAAGATGTTTTCAAGCGAACCCCACAGATTGCTCGTGCACCCAAAAGCATTTTCTCTGCCATAGATTAGGGCAGGGATGACATTTTGCTGGAAGAACATGATGGTTGGGTTTAGTGAGAATTTGCCAAATTTTTTATTAATCAGCGAGGCTTGACACGCTAACTGCTGGCACTTGCTTTTTGCCACTTCAGCCCAAGGTGCGTCGTTCCTACTTGCGCTGATCCTCATGCCTAGGTATGTGGTGTTTTTTTATGACCTGGATTCATTCCTTTGCAAGGTACCAGTTTGTCTTCTTGCTTTTTCCACTGGGCCCAGATATTCTCTCCAAAATTATAATTTCGCACTTTTGTTTGCTGATGTGGAGCCCTTAGATGAAATGTAGGCATCCAAGAGGTTCAATTTGCGCTGAAGACCTATTGGGGTGTGATCTGCCAGAATGATGTTGTCTGCGTAGACTAGGTAATCAAAAGGAGAGCCGTGGATTTTAGGCGGAAACGTAGTTACGCCGTGGAATGCCTCATTTACATCGGAGATGAACAAGTTAAAGATGATTACTGCCAAGGGGCAGCCTTGTTTCACGCCCCTATATGTATTGATGGGGGTGGACAGCGTGCCCTTCATGTCTAGTCGTATCTTGATGGAGGTGTCCGTGTGTAATTCACGAATTGCGTCCACTAAACTAGGAGGACAATTCCACTTGGTCAATTTTTTCCACAGCAACTCCTTGTTGATACTGTCAAACGCGTGGGATAGATCTATCAGTGCCAAGTAGATCTTAGAGTTCGATCTTATTGCTTCCATCTTTACCAAATTTAGCAGGAGCAGGTTTAAGCTGCAACCAACCCTTCTTACAAACCCTGATTGTCTTGGGTCGACGTGTTTGGACTCTTCAGCCCATTTTCGGAGTTTTTGTTGGAGGAGGGTAGCATAGATCTTCCCCAGGACGTCAAGGAGCGCTATTGGTCTGGCATTTTTTGGGTTGGTTCGGTCCCCTTTTTTAAAAATTGGGACCACCACAGCGCTCTTCAATGACTTAGGGGTGGAGCGGTTCTTAACAATTCTGCTGTATATGATAACACAGAAATCTGCCCATAGTCCCGGGTTACGCTTGATCGTATAGTTCGTCAAACCATCGGGCCCTGGGGCTCTGGATTCACGCACAATTTTAATTGCGAGTAGGATATCTTCCCTCTCAAACTCGAGATCCCCTTGGTTTACGGCATTAGGTTCACAGTTTACATTTTCTGCATCTTTGGCAAATAGGGCCATGTAGAACTCTGCCCATGCTTTTTCTGAGACTGTGTTTGCCTGGAAGGCGTGTTGGGGTGCCAGACTGTTGTTTATCAGCTTCGAGTATTCTGCTGAGTTCTTTTTCTTCCATCTTAGTCAAAATGCCCTCTGAATCGTTTTGGGGCATAGTGGCCGCATGTGTTTTAAGCCAGTTTTTATATTTTTGCTTAATCGCCCTTTTGCTCTCACTCATGGTTTCATTGTTTTGGCCTTTTAGTTTTCTTAAATCCTGCCTCATCGATCTTTTTCGTTGGAGAACCAACACGTCGAATTTATGTTTTGGCCGTAACTCAACATGCTTCAGAGTATGCTTGCGTTCTTCGTATTGGGTCAGGAGACGTTGGTATTCCAGGCCCGCTGTGTTCATCTCGAAGTTATATTTAATGACTGAAACTTCTTTATCCAGAAGATTTAGGCGAATCCTACTGGAGCCTGTGTTCACCACGTACGACCAGTTTTCTTGAGCGCAAGAGTTGTAATTATTGATTGTAAATTGTACCAAGTCGTGGTCACTGTGAGACATTTTGAGAACTTCAAGATGCAGTACTCTCTTGTGGATGTTTTCGGAAACAAATATATAATCAAGGACCGAGTTTTGATCAAGCCGTCTCCACGTTGGCTTGGTGGGAATATCGCCCCTGGTGTTGCCATTTAGCATCGACAACCCACGGAGGTCCATTTCCAGACACCATTTGGACGCAGTATGTTCTAATTGACTTTTCTTACTTCCAACAGGTGCTGTGTCCGGACTGCATACGATGTTCAAGTCACCGCATACAATCAAGTCCAGCGGGTGTTCTTTTTCGAGTAAAGTATCAATCACCGTTGCCACTTGATCGATAAATGTCATTGCATCTTTCGATAAGTGGTTCCAGTATACATTGATAATGTATAGGCACAAACCATTGGCCTTATTATTCGACTGGACGCCAATTGTGGATACCTGAATAAATGGCGTTAAATTGGTAGATTTCAGTATCCTGAGTCCTGATGTTTTTCTGACGGCGAGCAGCAGTCCAGCCATAGGTCTGCCCTTTTTTTGCTTAATCGCTGGATTAATTGCTATTTCGATCCCTTCTAAGAGTGGCACTTCACTTAGCCAAGTTTCTTGTAAACACAGAAGATAGAGCTTGATCGCCCACGATGTTTCAAACAAGTGAGTGAAGCCTCTAGTGTTCCAAGATCCCATGGTACAGATGCTTACGGCCTCTGCTGCCTGGCGCTAATCATTTGGGACCGTATTTAGAGTTGCGGCCAACCACGACCAGTCGTCCTCCATGTGGGTCGCATTGTTTGTTGGTACATCGTTGTCCATTGTGCCAGGAGAGTTTTCCATTCCGTTGACTGTTATCCTTATTAGTTCCCCCGTGTAAGGTGACTCTGTGGGGGTCGCGGTTGAAAAGTTTGTGGGCAGCGGGGCCTGTGTCGCCGCTGCAGATGCTCCTGGGTCTTTTTCTTGTAACCTAGATCGACTCGCTGCACGTTTTGTTCTGTTGAAGGAGTCGACCTTGGGCGCATTGGACTGCAGACTTTCATCTGCTTTTGAGATGTCAAACCCCAATGACATTAGCACTGGACCGGCGTCAAGCAGTGCGTCGGCTATGAGTTTGAACTGCAAGTGCAGTATCACAGCGTCGTTTTTCTTTTCATTACAAAATTCCACAATCTTCAGGTCTTCAGATTCGATTGCTCTTAAGCTTGGGATCAAGTGACACAGCCACAAAACGTTGTGGCGGTTTAAAATTAAGTCATCCGAGGATTTGATGCGTTCTAGAATAAGCCGATGTAAGGCTTGAGACAGATGGCTTTGTTGGTTACTCTCTTTCGTCTTTGAGGTTTGGCGGTTTGAGGTAGTAATGTTCCGCATGTCTGATTGAGTGTTTGGTTGACTAGATAAGGTTTGGGATGCACTGTTGACTTGGTTATGCTCTCGTGACAAGCCGTTAAGGGCTGTGAGCGCTGTCCGATCATTGGCGTGCAGCTTGTTTGTACATGTTGGGTCGACTAAAGCTGCTTTTCGACTTGGCGGCACCCAGGAGGAACTGAACTTCGCAGCTAGCAGTTTTCTTTTGGCAGCCAGAGTCAGAAATTGTGGCTCCTGTGTGACTTTTGCTGTTTGGGGCAACGGCGTTGGTTGGATCAGTTGGCAAGATCTTACTGCTTTCTTCAGGAGACTTTAGCCGTTGTTCCCCTCATTTGAGGCAATCAACGAGGAAATGTTAGGCCGCACGCCAGAGCCTGAGACTGGATTGCACTCAGCCTGTGCATCCTGAGGAGAAAGGCCTGAGGGCGACAGAGGGATAACCAATGCAGGAGCCGGAATCGAAACAGTGAGAATCTCTTCTTCCTCGTCGTATACAGATACGTTCATCAGGTCGTCAGAGACATCACTAACACAGATGTGGGGCCCCTCTGGCTCAGTTACCACAGCCTTGGCGGATTTTGCGGTCCTCCTTTTTTCAAAGAATGTGTCCTTGGAAATCAGCCGTTGACGGTTACATTCACAGTTTTGATGTTGCGCAGGAATTTTCGAGAGTCGTTACTGCGTCTCACTTTCCTGGGTGGTAAATTTTTTGTTTTCTTGCAGGACCACTTGGAACTTGGTCTTTGAGAGTGTCTCCCTTTAGGGTGTCCGCCGAGTCCTTGAATATATCAAATAGCACTGGTGAGACATCTGGAATGGCCTCTTTTGCTGGTGGCGATTCATGAACCAACTGTTCCTGGTTGGTGGTTATCTTTGACGTCGAGGCCGTTTGTGGGTTTTGTAAGGCCAGGTTAGCGACATTCTGTGACTCCTTTATAGCCGTAGCATCCCAGTGCTGCGCTGAATTGCTTCCACACTTGTTCTATCTTGAGATTTTTGCGAGTCGACACAACCATCCTTTGCTGTGTTTGCACGAGGTAGGCCAGGGTCAAGTTGAGAAGTTGCATTGTTGGTTTTCTCAATCAGAGAAAGGGCGACTGCCTGGGCCACTGAGGCGTCCGCACCTTTTGATGGCGGACCAGTGCCTCCGAGCAGCCTTGGCTCGTTCTCGGTATTATTACCTACTAGAGTCACTGCGGGGCATTTACAAGTCCGGGTCTTAACAGGAGATAATGAGATTTGGCACTCTACGCCGTTGACTACAGCCGCTGCAGAAGCATGCTCCCTTTTATGTTGAAAAAGGTTCAGCGCTTCTTTTGCTACTTCCGCCAATAGTTTTTTATCCGTGTTTGCGTTTTTGGCATGATCCGTCAGGGCTTTGAAGGCCCAATCCGCCTTCTTGTGCATCTCCTGGTGTACTTCCTTACAGTTTGTACTCTCGTTTTCTATACTCCGAAGTTTGCTGGCCATTGCCACCACTGTAGACGAGAGCTCTTGGATGTTCTCGTTAAGGTGCTCATACAGTTTTATAAAAGGGGCAATGGATATAGACATGGAAGACAGTACCAGCGCCTGTAGATCTTTTGTTTGTTGGACAGATCCCACAGCTTCCAATTCAGTGCCCCCAGGCCGTGGTCCTCTTCTTCTACGGTCCACAGGGCGTCTGATCCTCGGGAACGTGCGTTCCATCAATGAGGAATCAGAAGAAACTGGATCAGAGTTGGAGTCGCTTACTGATGAACTCGCATCAAAGGTACCTTGTTCTCGTAATAAACATTCAGTTGGAGAGGTCAAAGGATTTTTTAAACAGGAGGTGGCCATTTTGACCTTTTTGTTCTGTGAGCATCTGATGCTAGGGGAGATGCTCCTGTCAGTTCTCCTGCGTTTGTTTAGGTTTTTTGCCCTGGAGGGAAGGGGCAGTGGTTGCTTAGGGGGAATCCCATATTCTCCATCAGAATCTCCCTTTTCCAGGACCTGCACACCCAATATGGCTGTCCCACAATTAGGTGCGCTTTTGTTAGTTCTTTCTTTATTAATTAATGCGAGTGAGATCTGCCAGTAGTTTATTGACCACCTCCATCGAATTTCTTCTCACGAGGCCAGAGGATATTTCAGCGATGCTAGGGTTGTACCTTGCAAGTTGCGACCAATGGCCATCTTGGAAACTCTCTCTGCCACTTTCCACGCGCGCCTGTGGGAGACGGAACGCGGGGGCCTCGTCCTCACTAATGAAGCGACCGTCTTCTCCGCCAAGATGGACTATAACGTGGGAATCGGCGGGCGTTTCTCCTACGTTGGCCTTGGAATCCACGGCGCTGTAAAAGCGGCTTCGAGGTGACTCTAGTCCTGCACCTCTTGACAGTTCCAAGTTCAGGGCATTGTGAGTTGAGGCATCAGGTACCTCCTCCAGGCATCGTGCGGGAGTACTAGCGGGCTGCTCATCGCGACACACTGACACAGAGGGCTCTCGAGAACCGCATGGAGAAGTCATCATGATGCTTGCGGTTTGTGCTGCCCCCTCGGTCGGTGCCGCGAGGCTGGCGACAGATGCGGCATCAATAAGTTCACCGAGATCAGCGACTGCCAAGGGGACAGTCGTGCTGTTCTTGCTCCCGCACCCAAACTCCACCGCCGAGGTCGTGCAAACCGTACCAGCATCGGTTTCAACGTGGAGCAGGGGCACGTTGGAAACGAGCTGCACCTTAGGCAAGCAAATGCTGTCGATCGTTATAGGAGCACTAGGGTTCGTACATGACTCAGGGCCACCCTCCACATTGTCACTTACTTGTTGTGTGTCGGTGATGGACTTGGCGAAACTCCCGGTACTGCAGACAGGGGGGGTGCCATAAGATCCAGGTCGCGGCCATTGACAATGTTTTTTTCCAGGGGCGACGCCGCTTCAAGCTTTCTTTGTGCACGAGTTTTTGAAAATGAGACAGCCTTCAGGCTGTTCTCATGATCAAGCAGTTCAGCTCGGTTAGAGAGGAAGAGCGGTCTTGGTCCACTGATTCCACGGACTTCCTTGGACTACTTAGACTCTGCACTGACTTTGCGCCCGCTCCGCGGGGAAGTCGAGTCTTTGTAGAACGGATACGCCCACAGTAGCAGTAGAGGACAGCGTAGACGGACTGAACGGGCAGCACTCAGCTCCGACAGCTCCTTAGACTCTGCACTGACTCTGCGCCCGCTCTGCGGGGAAGTCGAGTCTTTGTAGAACAGATACGCCCACAGTAGCAGTAGAGGACAGCGTAGACACACTGAACGGGCAGCACTCAGCTCCGACAGCTCCTTACACTCTGCACTGACTCCGCGCCCGCTCCGCTGAATGGGCTGAAATCATCATTAACGAATCCTGGGCCCCAGGAACACACAGAGGTTACACATCTTCATGGGCTATCTGGAGTAGCTGGTGTTTGGAGAGGGGCATGCATCCCGATAGAACAGATGTAGTTCATGTGGCCAATTTCTTAGCATAGATGGCACCCAAGGGAAAGCATATAGAACTATCAATATGGCCAGGTTTGCGATATCAGCAAGCCACCCCAGGATCGAAGTGGAACACCACCTGATTTGTAGACTATTAAGGGGTGTAAAGATGTCTAGACCTCCTAGAGAAAAATATACTCAATTATGGGATGTGGACACAGTACTGAAACATTCTCTGTCATGGCCAGATAACCAGGATTCATCCAGGAAGGTCATTTCAGCCAAACTATCGATGCTCCTATGTCTACTGTCTTGCAAAAGAGCATCAGACACTAGAGTGCTGGAGATCAATAGGAAGAGTGTTTCAGTGAACAAAGTGACCTTCCTCATAATGAGGAGGTCTAAGACAGGTTTGAAATCCATATCATATGAGTCTTTTCTGGGTCAACCTAAATTATGCCTGGTCAGGTGTTTATCAGCATATGAAGAGATGACGAGCGAAGTGAGACCTCCAGGAGTATCACAGTTAGTATGGGGCTCACTCAGTGAGTGGAGCAATGGCTACCAAGGCATTTAACATAGGAGCCAGAGTGGAAGACATTATGAGGTCAACATTCTATTTGAAACCAACGGAGAGTGTGACATCGTTAGTGGTGAATAAGCTTTGGACAAGCATAATCCGAGCCTCCGGTCTTGAGATAGAATTCAGATTTTCAACACATTTGTTCTAGAAAGTCATAATTCTATTAAAGACACAGAAGCAAGGGATTATCCAACCCTATCAATTGTAATAGCAATGAGTTGGATGAATATTGTATTGAACTGATTTTAGAGTTTATACATGTCCAAATGAAATTTGATGATGAATATGTTACAGTGTTACATGTCTTTTTATATGCATAAAGTTATAGCAAATGGAAACTGTGGTTGATTTTATGATTGTTCCACCCTCTTTCAACTTGCAGTCACCTGATATATTTGTTTTCTAATAGGTTTGGTGGTGGATACCAAACAAACAGGGAATTGAGGATGTTTTGTCACGTACTCGACGGGAATGTGAAGATCAGTGGATGCAATTTCGACCGAGCAAACTAAGAGGAAGTGGATGAGAAGGGACAGTGTGGTCATGGACAAGGACTATATTGATTTATTAAGTTTGTCACGTGGTCAGTTTGAGGATCAATAATATCAAAACGACCAAAGACTCTATTTCAGTGGTTATTGTAGTTTTTTCGAGCTTTGTTATCTTATATATTGGTTGTACTATGCTGCTGAAGTAGTAAAATGGAAAGAGAAGCATAATCCTTCGCCTCTGTGTCTTTAATAGAATTATGACTTTCTGGAATCAATGTGTTGAAAATCTGAATTCTAAACCACGATTTTCCAATTTATCTGGAGTTGTGCTACTCATGATATAAAATAAGTGCACAAGTCACTTTCTACAAAGTGGCCATGCACACTTCATTAAAATCAATCATGAGAAAACCACCTGTGTACCTACTTGAAGATCAGAGTTCTACATTGACAATTTCAGTACTATGATTGTTGGAACGTATATTAACTGTATACTAACTGTACATTAACTGTGGATGTGGTGTCTTAAATGCGGTCTTCTTGACATATGTTCCTTTGCATATGATTGTATAATTTTACACTCTGTTGTTACTACATTATTCATTGTATTGTCAACACTCCTATGTCAGGTACTAAGGAAGCTCTAAAGATCAAAACTTATATTGACATGATATGATATGATGTGGCATTTATAACACGGCTGTACACAAGTGTTTCTAGGCGCAACAAGACGAGGGGGAAATAAGGGAGGACAAAATAATGATCTTACTAGGCCTTGTGTCATTCAGATCGTGCAAGTGCGGGGAAGATGGAAGGGGAGAAGTGCCAGGGGGGAGGGGAAGGGCGAAGTGCATTTAACTCACAAGTGCAGCCAGCGTGTGGCTCATAAGTGCATAGAGCATGGATTTTAGGGTTGCAGATACAGACCCTTAAGTGCTGGGGAGCCCGGAGGCAGTGCAAGGGCAACTGGACATGCAGCAGCCTGGGCCCGAGTTCAGAGGGTGACCAGGTGACCAGTGTGCGGAGCAATCAGGTGTATCAGCAGGGAATAGGAAGAGAGAAAGCGGAAGCAAAAAGAAAGGTCTTGAGTTGCTTCCGTAACCGGAGGTGTTTCTGCTCAAGTTTGAGAGAGGCAGGGAGGCTGTTCCAGTGGGAGGCCTCAGCCGAGGAGATAGATCTGTCCCCAACTCTCTACTTGGAGAAGCGTCTGACCCTCAGAGTGTTGGAGGTGGATGAGCGGAGAGCTCGAGAAGGAAGATGTTTTGGAAGAGAAAGTTGAAGGTAGAGTGGTTCCAGGCCCCAGAAAGCATTGTGAAGAATGCAGAGAGTCTTGAAGTTGATCCTTGCAGCCGCAGGGAGCCAGAGAGGAGATTTCAGAGCTGGAGAGATACGATCCCTGGACTTGAGGCCAAAGACAAGTTTTGCAGTCCTGTTCTGGACAAGTTGTAAAGTAGAGGCAGGAAGATTTAGAAACAGGCTGTTGCAATAATCCAGCCTAGAGAGGACTAGAGCTCTGGAGACAGCGATCTTCTGGGGGAAGTGAGAAAAGGAAGAATACCTCTGAGGAGGTGCAGCTGATAGTTTGACGTCTTAGAGATGTCAGAGATGTGAGGAGCGAAGGCGAGAGTGGAGTTGAAGATAACACTAAGGTTCTTAGCCTCACAGGAAGGAGCAGGAAGAGTTCCCAGAGTGGGCAGCCAAAGAGAGAGAGAGGAAAGGATGGAGCGGGTGTCCCAATGAGAAGGATCTCAGTCTTACTGGCATTAAGGCAGAGATCATTTGTGGCGCACCATTCCTGAATTGCGGCCAGACAGTCTGTTATGAGAAAAGAAGCAGAGGTGGTTGAGGGGAGCCTGAAAGAGAGCAGAGTGTCATCCGCACAGCATTGAACACTGGCACAGAAAGTAGCGATGCGATGGGCAAGAGGTGCCAGGTAGTGGTTGAAGAGCCAGGGAAAAAGGTTAGACCCCTGGGGAACACCACAAGTAGAGAGAGGGATAGAAGAGAGGAAAGGGCCCAGTTGGGCCTGAGAGGGTCGGTCAGTGAGAAAGGAGGTCGATCATACAGATAAATGTGGGCATTGAAACCTATAACGTGTATAGATAATGAGACTTGTTGACCTTAATTTATTTACAATTGAGAACAACCTTTATTCTCAACTGAGTACCGCTTAATCTCTTCGTCACAAATTATCACATGGCTAGCACAAAGCAAAATGACTGAAGCAGCCTTTCTCTCTTTTACTCATAAGTTAAATTTAGGTGACTCCAACTATATTCTACTCTCTGTAGAAGCTGCACTGGCCACCACGCATAGGTTAAATTGATAGCAGTAATATGGAACATGATTTCCTGCACACTCAACCAATACACTACCTGCAGACAAAGCTACATGTATGCAACTACAACCCTCACACTTGCAATCAGGCTAGACTTTATAATGGGTAATGTCAAACCACAATGGAGATCTGAGAAATCCCATACCAGCCTACTATGCACACTGAACCATTCATTATATGGACTATTATCTTTTGCCCTCCCTCCATCCTACTCTCTACATCATATCTACCACACTATCCTCTCTATTCCACTTCCCTCCCACCTACAGGTAGAAAAAGCTTGGGTTCATATGGGATGCAGCTATCAAACTGAAGTCTCAGGTCAGTGCAGTCATGAAAGAATCTTTCTACAAGATCTCCCAAATCCTCCCTATTTATTCCGACCAATCTTCACAAAGTAGTGGTAGGGTCATTGGTGCATTCTAGTTCAGACTGTTAATGTCCATTTGCAATGCAATTCCTACATATCAGCTTCAGAATCTCCAATCTGTACAAGATTTGCTTCTGACTCTTTATCCAAGCACAAATTATATTTGCTGCTGAGTAAGAAACGGATGCAGTTCAAGCATTGTTGCTTGGTGTTTCCATGCCATGGCTTCGCCATATCTTGCCTATAAAATTTCTCCCTATGCTCTGCAAGACAGCTTTGCTCATCGGAGGCTTCCCTATTGGCTACAGCACAAGTTGATTGTAAAACTAGAGAGAACAAATGATCTTGAGCTTAAGGCGCTAAGATCTGCAATTCACTTTCAATAGAGACGTTTTTCTGTTGCTTTGGTTAAGCTGTGTCTAGAGCAGTGGCGGCTAGTGACATTTTTTAATTGGAGGTGCATAAATATTTGCCACAAATATGCAAGAGCGACCGATCATTACGAGAGAGTCTAAACTAACCAAAGGAAGTTCAAGGTAGGGCTGGTAGGGGGTTTATCCCCCTGATATGTTTTTGATTAATGGGTTGGAATGTTGCATTATGCATCACACATTCTCTGAAAAAGTGGGTAAAAAGCCAGACAGTTTGGAACTCCTTTTGTAGGTTAACTAATGAAAAATTCCAATAAATCCAAGAACAAAGAGTGCGGACAGGAGCATTTTCCAACACGTTTATGATGCCTCCCCCCACAATTTATGTCAGTATAAGAAACATTTTCACAATGGCTGTGCCTATGAATTTCCATGCTGTCTGCACCTTTATATGCCAGTATTCCCATTTAAGAACATACTCGCGTTTGCTTTGCGCATAATGGCTGTAATGATAATATAATAAAACATGTCCAAGCTGGCTCTGGCAATATATCCCAGAACCCGCACATAAGAACATACTCCTATTGGCTTTGCCATTAAAAATGCCATGTCACAATAATAGAACATGTCCAAACTGGCTGCTCAGATGTAGGCCAATTTAAACACGTAACAACATTTATTATGTTTGCTGTGACATAGATACTGAGTAAAAAAATGCCATGCCACAGTAAGATATTATAGCTAGACTGGCTGCACCAAAATGCCAGTCTAGCCTCGTAATAACGGTTATGCTTGCTTTATCATAGATGCCCACTACAAAATGTCATTCTACAATAAGAAATAGGTATACTGACTGCACCAAAACACCATTTTAGCCATGTAATAGCACTTATCATGCTTCATTTATCATAGATAGACACCCAGTAAAAAATGTCATGCCACAGTAAGAAGTGTCTAGACTGGATGTACAAAAATGCCAATCTTGCCCTCCCTCTTTCTATTTCTTACTCTGGACATCTTCTATACGCTTTCCGCCTTGTCCTGAAGCCAGAAATCTTAGAGTAATCTTCGACTCCTCTCTTTCCTTCATCCCTCACATTCAGGTCTTTGCCTAGAAGTCCCACTTTCAACTCCACCTCCTCAAAGGAATTTGTCCTTTCCTCACTGTCCCCCAGAAGCTCAATGTCTCTAGAGCCCTGGCTCTCTCTAGGCTAGACTATTGCAATAGCCTGTTCCTTAATCTACCCTCTTCTTCTCTACGACCCCTCCAGCTAATCCAGAATAAGGCTGCAAGACTTATCATTGGCCTTAAACCCAGGGATCGCATCTCTCCAGCTCTAAAAACTCTCCACTGGCTCCTGGTTGCTGCAAGGATCAAATTCAAATCCCTCTGCATCATCCACAAAGCTGGCTGGGGCCGGGGACCACGCTATCTATAACTTGTTCTCACTAAATTCTCTCCCTCCAGATCTTTACATTCCTCCGGCACCAACTGTCTGTGTGTTAGTCACTTTTCTAAACAGTGAGCTGGTGGCTGATCTCTTTCACCAGATGTCCTCCCTCCTATGGAATAGCCTCCTGCTTCCTCTTCGTCTTCGTCTCGAGCCATGTCTCCTAAAGTTCCAGAAGCTCCTGAAGACTTTCCTTTTCACCTCTTCCTTCCCTTCCTCCCTCCCTCCTTTGTTAAATCCCACAGTTGCTGAGACTGGTGACCAGGGACCTTATGTGTCCTCCCGAGTCCTGGCCTCCCACACCCAATCCTGGCCTACAGCCGCCACCCCTTCCAGCACTCTGCCTTGGCATCCACGGGCCGTTGTCACCACAGGCCTGCACTTCCTTATTTATTGGCGGCTGACCACTCCATCTAGGCACTTACAGCTGCTCACTCCCTAGCACTTCCCTCATCATACACCTAGCACTTACCCCCTGCCCCGCTCCCACTCCCTCATCCATTCACTCTCTCCGCACTTGCACGTTCTGAATGCTCACAAGGGTCTGTCTCTATCCTTCATTGTTGTATTTGTTCTTCCCTGTTGCCCTGCTAGCGTTTTAAAACACAGTTTACTTGATGTATAAGCGCCTTACAAATGCACAATAAATAAATAAAAGAAATACAAATAAATGCAAATTATCATGCTTGCTTTATTTTATGTTATATTATTTGATATTTGTATATTGCCTACTGCTGTTGCTATGGTTTTGAAGCACTGTGGGTTTGAAGACCCTTCAGAAGATCAAAGTCTGTGCAAACACAAAAATTTAATTAGCATTACATTGCATGAAAATAGTAATTTGAATTTGGTGACTATTCAGTTAAAAAAATAGAAAAAATAATAATTTGGTGACTATTCAATTACTAGCAGAGTTGAATAGTTTAACACATTATAATAATCATGCAGAGCATTGTGTTCAGGCAAGAGATGACTGCTATGTCAGTGACTATGTGACAGCTGGACCACAATGTTTCATGGGACTCAGCTGTATTCTATGGGTTGCAGCGCAAGCAGAGGAATGGGTATTGTATATAGTTTATCCACTGCTAGGGCAACTGTCTACAGTTGAGGGCTCTGCTGTACTTTACATGAATAACACATGCACATTAAATAGCATGCAGTCACATGCAAATCAAATACATAATTTCAGATATATCAAAGATACATTCAATGAATGTCCTCTTGTGTGTACCATCAGGTCATTGGGAAAAGTCTATTGCTGCCTTTCTAGCTGCTTCCATCATGTGTAAACCTCAAAGTTTCTGTTGTGTAGGGCCTGCCAGTGTTATTTTGTATCAGTGTTCTGAGATTTAATACTTCAATTGTGCATGTAAATCAGTTCCTGTTGTAATTAACATGAAAAACATGTGTGCCCTTGCACCTGCCCCTTGCACCTATGTCCTGATAAAAAACAAGCACTAACAAAGGCAACAGTTTGGGCTTTTGCATAGGTATTATGCCCTTCCCTCTCTCCCTGTCTGCCATAAGTGGTCTGGTATGGTGTGCAGTCATAATGTCGACATCAATAATGTCGACAGTCAAAATGTCGACAAATTAATGTCGAAAATCAATAATGTCGACATACAAAAATGTCGACATTTTACATTAATGTCGACATTTTTTCGAAATGTTGTATAAATAAATAAATATATATTTATTGTTGTGTTGTATGTGTTGAGTATGAGGGGTGGGGGGTGGCAGGGGGTATTGGGTGAGAGGGGTTGGGGGGACATCCCCATAGTAAATGATATTCTTTTTATTTATTTGTTTATTTATTTATTGAATAATAAATAAATAAATATATAATTACTATGTGTTGGGAATGAGGGTGGTTGGGGGGGGTGTGGGGGGGTGTCAGGGGGGTGTTGGGTGAGGGGGGGTTGGGGGGGGACCCCCCCATAGTAAATTAGACTCTTTTTGGTTATTTATTTATTGAAAAAATAAATAAATAAATAAATAATTAGATTGTGTTGAGTATGAGGGGTGAGAGGGTGGTTAGGGGGTGTGGTGGGGTGGCAGGGGGGTGTTGGGTGAGGGGGGGTTGGGGGGGGACCCCCCCATAGTAAATGATACTTTTTGTTGGTTATTTATTTATTGAAAAAATAAATAAATAAATATATAAATAATTAGAATGTGTTGCATATGAGGGGTGGGAGGGTGGTGGTGTGGGGTGTGGGGGGGTTGCAGGAGGGTGTTGGGTGAGGTGTTGATAGTGTTAAGGGTTTATAGTCATATTGTCGAAAAAAAAATGTCGACATTTTTTTTTCGACATTATGACTTTTTACATTAAAAGTATAGAATGTCGACATTATTATTTTCGACATTATTTTTTCGACATTTTTGTCTGTCGACATTTTTTTGTCGACATTATGACTATAAACCGTCTGGTATAGCGCCCATTTGCCACTATCGGTGGCCTTGCTGCACTTGGCTATGTGAGAAAAAGGGGGGAGTATGGTTCCTTAGTGGGACAGTGGGAAAGACAGATCGAAACCTGTGGTGTTGATGAGTGCAGCTCGGAAGTACACTGTTACTGATTGCCAATCTGCTTTCATTGGGTTTGGCATAGAAACCTGGGCGTATGTTATCCATAGGGAAAAGCCCAAGATATTATAGACCACAGCGCTTTGGGTCTGGTTAGCCGCTGATGTAGGAGATTGCAAAACAGCTAAAGAGGGGAGCTTAGTCATGGCTCGGATAGAGTTGATGTGCTCACAGCTAGCTCTGTCGTGCCCGTCTGTGGGGGGTTAAGTGTGTGTGTTGTGGATGATGGTAGGAGATCTTGGATGCGAGACAGTTAGTGAGGGGTACGGGGAAGTAGGCCTTACAACACAAAACAACCTGTAGCCCTTCACTCCCACCACTGGCCTCTTGGATACATGTCTCATTTCACTAGCTCACACTGCCCCTACCAATCTTTCTCTCTCTCTCTCACTCTCTCTCATCGATACATTGTATACAGTGTTCAACAAAACAAGCATCTTCGAGTTGGTTGATGAGGGGGAAGGGGCAGTCTGTAAACTCAGTCAATTACCATAAGATGCAGCTAAGGGTTATGGGACAACAACCTTTGGTTAAGAGAAAGGGTTACTTGAAATTTGGGGCCACAGTCACCCATTTTTCCTTGCTTGGTATGCTGGATGGCAGGCTGAGAGATGCCTTAAAGCTCACTCTACCATGCTCAGGTGCTGTGCTCTGGTCTGCTGAGAATTGTGTCAGTAAGGGCAGGGCTCCTATTGGGCACAGAAAGATGAAAGTTGAGGCGTGGATCCTCGAAAATGTGCTGCACCTTGGTGTAAAAAATGGGACAAGAAGGTGTGGCAGCAGGCAGCAGGTTGGGGAAGAGTAGTGTGTTGGCAGTGACAGACAAGGGATATGGTCCTGGGGTATGTGAGAAACCTGAAGGTGTCTCCCTTACTAGTCATCGGGGATCTGCCATCCCGGTGGCCAGGACACGGCAATCGCTATTGGATCCAGTTCCTGGGGTGGACCAGTGAGGGAGGATCACCTGGATGGGGGGGCCCTTGGGGAGTGGGAGTGGGACATCGAGGGGTGAGACGTGGTATCCCCCTTCTTATGACACCGTTTCCCCAATCTACCACGTAGGATACGCAAACACTCTACCCCTCCCCATGTTTTGACATAAACACTTTTGCATATCACGAACGATGACGGACTAACACCAGAGCCATTTACCTGACATGTCCCAACACAAGGGTCATGCAATTGACCAGAATCGCACACACCTGGCGGTTCTTTCCCTTCCCCACAGGGATAAAAGGTGGAGTACGAGAGCACAATACGAGCAAGGCAGATCGCACATCGAGAGAGCTATCTCAGCACGGCAGTTCGAGAGGAGGAGAAAGGCATCACGAAATGAGAGGGTGACTAGGAGAGAAGCGACCTTGCCTTTCCAACCAAGGCCTGTGAAACCTCCGCGGAAGAAATCGTAAAACCGCGAACAATAGCCATCATGTGTTGCAGCAGATGTCAACGGAACATGGGACTCTCCTCAACTGATAACAAAGCGGCGTAGAGACGCTTGTCTCCGTGGTACCAGCCTTGACTCCAGAGAGAAGAAAAGCCAAGCGGTTCATCACAGCTGGTGAATCGAGGGGAGAGCCAATAAGAAACCGAACTGTGTTGAACGAAAAGTTGCAAGCGGCTAATTGAACTGTGAAAGTACAAAGAACCATTCAAACAAAAGGGGGAAGCCGGCAACAGAGGAGTCCAGCACCACGTGGGTGCTTACTCAGGAAACTCTGGGCAATTATCCGATTGTTGAAACTACCATTACCATTGACAAGAGTGAACCAAGCAGAGGGATGTCCACAGTGAACTGTTTAAAAAGATATTAAGATTTGTGAATGTCACTGAAGAAATTGTTTTGAGAAAACCGTAGTGAACCCTACGAAGGGAGACAAAAAGTCGAGCGGGATCTGCACCCGGAAGAGGGGGGGATTCAAGTGTGAGAAGCCAACACCCACCGACGCATGAATGCAACAGCAAAGAGTGCAACAGAGAAAGTCTTTTGAATGCATGTCAGAGGGAACACCGACAGAGGGAACTTGATATTTGAGAGGGGTCTGAGCTCGAAAGAGAGCGGCCCAGGGGTGAAGAGCTATCACCCAAATACAACGAGAGTAGGCCTTTAGAAATTTTTGTTAACCTTTATTTTGTTATTTTGAATCTCTCAGACCTTCGGGAGTAAGAAACCTAACTATCGAAGGTCCTGATATCGCTAATTACTTTTGGTGCATCTGAGCCCAGAATAGGGGAATACAGGGGAGAAAGGCGTCACCCAACGTGTATACAGAAAGGACATTTTATTTATTATTTTGAAACCCTTCAGGCCCTCGGAGGACAGAGACCTTTCGATGAAAAGAGACTTAACCACCGAAGGCCCTTATTGCTGGGAGCGGAACTGTTAGCTTGTATTGGGAAAGCTTGAGCATGTGCTATGCTCCAGAATCCTACCTTGTCCCGTGCTTAAAACGTGGTGAAGGGAAACCCCGACTACCGAATGCTGACTTATTATTTGTCAACACTTCCTTCTTTCTTAGGAACATTATCCCACACTTCTTTTGTATTTAGCGTAAGGATTGACAATAGTTTTTTTTTTAGTAAAGGCCCTTTTATTTGACAAAGACATCACCAGGGCTGCCTTAGTACTGTTTGATGGTCGAAGCTTGCTCCCATCTTAGATTTAGGTTTAGAATAGGCATTTTTCCAACCTACCTATACAGTTTAATAAACACCCTTGAACTGTGATCACTTTTGTCTGTCTTTACTGTTGCCACCATGAGTTTCTTACAGGGATTTGATGGACTTTCCAATACTGCTGCAATTTTGAGCTTGCAGTCTCTCTGGCCCCTTTCAAGCTAAAGGTTTAAGGGGTGTTTCCTTACGTGTGCCACAGCTAAAATGATGGGAGCAGAGCAAAAACAGCCATGCTTTATTCATCCAGATTCTAAGCACTGTCCTTCCAAGAGTAGGGAGGGGATGTCAGGGATTAGCATATGAACAAATTGTGAGCTGTTCCGCACAGGGGGTCTCCTGGACCCAGGGGATTTTCCACCTCACCCATTAACAGTCATTTGCACCACAGAAGAGAGGAATGAAGCGGTAAGCTGTTGGCCTGTCTCCTTGAAATATGTGGGGTGTTCATTGAATTGTGCGCTTACATCTACAACGTTTACACAAGTTGGTAAGATGTCTTGGGGAAATGTCAGAGAAGGCAGCAGAAGTACACCTCACTTGTCCCTAAACTGGACAGCTGCTGTATGTGCCTTCTGTGACCACAATAGCAATGCTACATTGCCCTCCTCTGGCTCATGGCAAACCAACTGAAATGTAAACAGGGTATGTGCAACACAGAGAAGAAACTTGCAGCTCTCTAAAAAGTGAGCAAAATGGCATTTGTGCTTTATCACAGATGCCCAGTAAAACTGTCATGTCACAGAAAGATATGGCTAAACTAGCTACACTACAGTGCCAGTCTAGCCAAATAATAACACAAATCATGTGTTCATTATCACAGATGCTTAGCAAAAATGTCCTGCCACAGTAAGAAATGGTTAGACTTGCTGCACCAAAATGCCAGTCTAGCCACATAATAACAATTATCATGCTTGCTTTATCATAGATCCCCAGTGTAAAATATTGTCATCCCATCAACCAAATCAGCGTGACGGGCCAACACAAACCTAACACAAGCACACACACATTCACTCGCTCATTCAAACACACATTCACACAGCATACACTTGCTCATTCACATATGCACCCAACCACCCATACCTCATACACTTGCTCATTCACATGTGCACCCAACCACCCATACCTCATACACTTGCTCATTCACATGTGCACCCAACCACCCATACCTCATACACTTGCTCATTCACACACGCATACATAAACACATAACAATCTACACACACAATTCTACACCTACCTTCAGCCCTGGTCCGGATGCTGCTCCTCGCCGAGATGCCTCCCTTGACAAGGGTCCTCTGGCTCCCGGGCACAAGAACAGGAACCAGGAAGCACACAGAGCTTCCTGGTTCCTGCACATGCACATAGGAGCCGGAGTGCCACTTTGTCAGCATCTTGTTTGGTCTGAACGTGCAGCAGGCGAATGAGCTCTCCCTTGCACATTCACATGTACAGCCTTGTAGTGTCCATTGGGCATGCGCCCTAGGGAACATAAACCTTCAAAGGGATTGACAGTCTAGGCCATGGCTACATTATAATGGGCGATGGTGCTGGCGGGTCGTGGCCCCCTCAACCATTATGGACAAGCTGCTGCTGGTCTAGAGGCAATTCAGTTTGATCCATCTGAGATTATGTTCAGTCTGATACAAAAATGTTAATTATGTGAAATCACCTCCCTCACTAATTCCTTCCCATTCTCCAGTAACTGACAACCCACTCCAATCAGGCTCCTGGATCAATCAATCAACTGAAACCGCCCTCAACCATGACTTAACTCGAATTCTGCAACCCTCCTCGCTCATTAATCTGTCCATCCAGCAAAACCAGTGCCTCCTCCCATTTCTGCTCCTTCTCTACTCACCCCCTCCACTTCAGTGCCTACTCCCGAACATCACCACCAGTCCAGCTCTAGTACTGTTTAAGACAAGACGGAAGATCCACCTGCAACTCACTGAAGAGGTGCCTGCCATCCACTCATTGGCCCCCCACGAACTGGCAGCCTATCCCTCCTGAGAACATTCCTCACCCATATACTGATTGTTAATAAGTGTATTGATCAGATTTAATGGCACTAACTTCGCCTTGTTTATTTTGCTAATGTCTGTCCCCAATCATGTTACCCCATGTTCAACTGGTACACATCCATTCAGACATCCACCCCCTGTTGTGAAGAGACCCTATCCTGGGACTGCCTCTATCTGTATCTCTTCCTTTATCCGTTATTTGTGATCAGATTGACATCCCTGCTGTTTGCTAAATACGAATACACTGCATGCACTACTTATTCAACAGCCTACTACAGTGCAATTTAGCGGATCTATGTGATTATTGCGACGGCCGAAAATGCCGACTTTTTTTTAACCCTTTAGACCCATATTAATATTATACTCTAAATCCCCCCTCCCCCCCACATATATATGTGGTTTAAGGGCGGCGGGGGTGAGGGGAGTTTAAAAAAAAGTCGGAATTTTCGACCGTCGCAATTCCCAGGTCGACATTTTTGTTTGTACGATTCCCAATTTAGCTGCAAGGGAAAGCTCACAAGGCTAGTTCGGAGCTTCACTCTGACCACACATTATACCGGTAAGTTACTACATACAGGCAGGTATAAGGTGGGGTTGAAGGAACGCAGCATGCATTCAGACACCACACTCTAGTGTATTGGTTACCACTGTGATCAAACCTGCCAGGCTATCATGCAAGTCTATGCAAAAAAGGACGAGCATACTGGTTCTTGGCACTTAAGGGGTTAATTTAATGCACTTTCAGACAAGAATACAGTACTACAAAAACATGCCAATGACAGCTGCGTACTGTACAATAGACATTTGACATTCACAAGGAGTGAGTGATGAGATGCGATGGTGAGGCACACCTCAAGGCGCACTCCTTGATTTTTGGGGCAGGGTGTGCTTTTTTATCCCATTCTGTAGGACCTTCTTCTCCCACCTTCTGACCTTGGTTTGTTCTTTGTCTCTTTCTCGCGCCGCTCCTGCTCGTTTCCTGCCCTTTCCATTCTCTTCTTATTGGCCTTATCTTCTCCTCTCTCTCTCGCTCCTCTGCTTCATCCCCTCCTCTCTCTCCTTTTCCTCTCTACCATCTCCCATCTCCCATCTTCTCTCTCTCTCTCTCTCTCCTCTGTACCTCCTCCTTCACTTCTATTGCTCTGTTACGCCTCTCCTACCCCCCTGATGTTGGTCTCACCTTGTATATACTCCTGGGGTCAGGGCTGTACTGTGTAAATTGTAGATCGACGTCTGCTGTGTGGGAGTGGTGAGTGGTCTGTAATTGGGCAAACTACTTTTTGCATGAGATCTGGATTGCTTTATGGATTGCCCTAAAAGATGAATTTGGAAAATGTCCATCTGCTCCTTGCAGCTACCCGTAGATATGTCTCTATCAGGGCTGCTGGACCCGCCAGATGACTTCTCCCTTGAACATACATCCAGTCCGTTTCCTTTGGACTCTAATGCCCACATAATGTGCTTAGTGCCAGTTGCAGGCTTTTGTCTCTCTCCCAGACATCATTTGATAGGGGGACTACTGTGATGAATACACTGATCACATTCACCTAGATATTGAGGTTAGAGGTACTTTTTGGACCAGCATTGGCCACACGCTTCACGAAGTGCACCCTAGGAGTGCTACAACAGGCATTTCACAGAACCCTCTTCCATTCCATGCAGAGCCTGTGTGATCTGTCTCGACTTGCTCCAACGTGACTAAAAAAGGTGTAGGAGCCCCTCTGCTGAGATTGAACACAGCCAAATAACCTGTTCTGTGGGTAGGTTTCCACTCAGGACGGTCTACAACCATGTTTTATCTCACTTTAGCACAAACTTTATCCAAACCCACTCACTCCAGCCATACCAGAACACACTACACCAACCTTTTACACACTCCCCACATCAACAGGTCCAAAGCGGGAGGAATAGGTTTCCCATAAATAGCCAGTAAACTCTGGAACACCCTATCCACAGACATCAGAACAGAAAACTCTCTTTTCACCTTCCGCAAAAAACTCAAGACCTTCCTTTTCATCTGACCCCCTTTATGCCTTGCTACATGCTTGTATATATGATTGCAATTGTTCATCACTATGTAACTAAGTAAACTGTCTGTAACCAGCGCCACCCGGGCTGCTGCGTGCTTAACAAATGTGAATAAATAAATAAATAAATACCTTTTACAAAGGAGAACTATCCATTTACAAATCAGCCTGGTCCCATTCACCGGTGCAGTCCAGCATTGTTTGTTTGTTTGTTTTATTTATTTATATAGCGCTCCAGACCCGTAGGTAGAAGGGCGCTTAAGAAAGCAGTTACAGAGAATAAAGTATTCATTTACAATATACAATAATTTACATAATATACAAACATATTTAGGCAATCGGCAGGTTTACAGATATATGAAAGAGGATGTAGATGCTACTCTTTATTCAGTAACCATCCAATAACATGTTTCCTAAAGATCGGAAAGGACTCCATGGTTTTAATGTTGAGTGGTAGGGTGTTCCAAAGATGGGAGGCAAGCACTGTGAAGCTAGCGCCTCCTACTCTTTTTAATGTAAATCTAGGCACTACCAGACATAGGGAGTTGGATGATCTGGTGGTTCTAGTGACGGATTTCATGGTGAATTTGTTAGTGAGATACGGTGAGGCTAGGTGGTTTAATGCCTTGTATGTGAGGCAAATAGCTTTGAGGTCAATCTTTGTTGTATGGAGAGCCATTTACATGCTTTCCTAGTTGTGGAAATGTGCTCTTGTCTTGGGATGTTGAGTGCTGCACGTAGTGCATTGTTTTAGAGTACCTGGAGTTTGTTGATTATTGATTGGTTGGCGCCTAGGTATAGGCTGTTACAATAGTCCAGTCTGGACTGTATGAGGGCTCTGGAAAGTGTGAGGCAGCTATTAGAAAATAGGAAGGGTCTGCTAGCCCTAATTAGCTTGCCAGTGTAGGCGGTGGCTGAGGCGGTCATATTGATTTTGTTTGGTGAGGTTGGAGTTGGCATCAAGGTAAAAGCCTAAGGTTTTCACACTTTTAACAATAGGGATGGTATTGTCATTGATGATAATGTTGTTGTAGCAGGGACTGAGTTTAGACAAGTTGTCCTCAATTTTGGTTTGGAGTCCTGTGATTTTGGTGTTAAGGGCGTTCTGGATACTGGTGCACCAGGGTCTGTCTTTGGTGCAGGTGTCTAATGGTGGGTTGGGATTTTCTAGTTCCTTTAGTATTTTAAATAGTTATTTCGTGGAGGAACCTGCCTGATCTATCCTAACGTTGTAGGCATCTTTTTGTGTGCAAATTATCTCCTTTTCATATAGGGTGGAGGTATTCCTAAGATTGGATTTATTTTCTGCTGATGGGTTAGCTTTCCATATGAGTTCTAATTTGGCTTTCTGTTGCCTGAATAGTTTAAGTTCGGGGGTGTACCACGAGTTCAAGAGGGCTGTTGGTTTGCTTTTTGCGTAGTTTCAATGGGGCAATGGTATCAATAGCATTAGCCATGGAGTTGTTGAAGGTGTTAACCAGTAGGTTTAGATTGGCATTAGCCGGTAATGCATTAAGAGTGGGTAGGACCAGGGGTAATAGGGCCTCAGCAGTAATGTTGCATTTGTTTCTGGTTGGGCAGGCTGGTGCCATGGGGTACTTTTTAGGAGTTACATGATTGATGTTGATTTCGAGAGGGATGAGGTAATGATCCGTCCATGTGAGAGGTTGGGGGTCCTTACAGGTGGTGTTGCAGTTGAGAGTTGCTACCCAGTCGATAATTCTGCCTTTCTGGTGAGTGGGTAAGATGCTGAGTTGAGCGAAGCCGTGCTCAGTTAGAGCATTTGCTTTTGATGTAGCTGGGGCATCGTTAGGGTCGTTATAGCCAAGACTGAAGTCACCGAAGATAATAGTTTGTGCTAGAGGCTTGGAATTTTCAGCAATGAGTGACGTAATGTCTTCTTCAAAGACTCCAGGTGGGCCTGGGTTCTATATATAAGGTGAAGTGTGATCGTACTTGTAGGTGAGGTTTGTAACTTGACTGTCAGTAGTTCACAAGATTTAAGTGCTAAGGAGGAGACTAATCTGCAACCTAGTGGTGATTTAGAGATGATCGCTATGCCACCTCCCCTACCATTAGGTCTGTCAGCTCTGAGGATGGAATAGTTGACAGGGATAGCTAGCGATAAGTATGGTCCTGACGCCTCATGTGACCAAGTTTCCGTTAAGGCGAGGAAGTCGAGATCATTAGTTAAAATTGTGTCAGCAATTTCTGTAGGGTGTGCCGCCAGGGATCTGACATTGAGTAGGACTCCTTTTAGAGGTTGTGGCTCAGGCTTATTAGGGGCCTTAAGTTTCTTATCAGTCTTGGTGTTGAGGTTGGCAGAGTGCCTGCTAATTTTAGGGGGGAGCCTAGTGCCTAGTCTATTGTTACGTGCTGTAAGGTTTGGGTTGGCGGAGCACAAATGAGCATAAATGAAATGCTAGACAATTCTCCTCTGAACAAGAGTACCAGCAGCAATCCGAAAAACATGTTTCGGCTTTGTTGGGCCTCATATGTGATTTGAAGCTGTTCCTTCTATAAATTATTTCAAGTTCATTGCAACATCTAAACAGGGAAGGAGATTTGAAAACCACATCTCCCACAATGAAACATATTTTCAGTTACACAACCTTGAACGGATCCTAAAACATCTGACCCAGATTAAAACAGGGATAACTTGACAGGAAACATTAGAGGCCAGAAGAGCCTCCCCACTTAGAACCCAGGAAGTGTAAACACCTAGCCACTACATTTCACAGCCCCCACATATTGGTGTTATTGCAGCTCACAAAATTCAAGATTCTCACAATTCTAAAATCTGGACCAGAATCCTCATCGGTTACAGGTTTTCCCAAAAACCCAGTTGCACACCCTAGCTCCCCCTCTATACCATACCCCTGGCAACAATCACTCCCAAAATACACATTTTTACCAAGAACAAAATCTGAACTGCATTTCCAGAACGGGTATTGTCTCTAAAGAGCAAGACAGAGAAAATCGAAAGGGGACACAGTGAACTGATAAAAACCTTAGGGAGGCAGACCCTTGGCAAACCAGCAAGGAGTCTCCAGACTCCTTCCCT
Source organism: Ambystoma mexicanum (assembly GCF_040938575.1). NCBI lineage: Eukaryota > Metazoa > Chordata > Amphibia > Caudata > Ambystomatidae > Ambystoma > Ambystoma mexicanum. The sequence goes on from NC_090934.1 coordinate 266,213,598, forward strand.
CACCCAGACACTTGAGAAGAGTGTACCTTTATGTATGAAAAACGATTTTTACACCAACACACAGTAAACATGAAGTTTCCAGGAGACAGAGGATTGTCTGACTGCTAGAGGCCCTAAAGTGAAAACATCACAGGCTACAGGCTGCAAACCCCATGAAACCCCTAAAAACATCATTAAAATCCCAGAGTTTAACAGAAAAGCTCCAGGCATCTTGTAGAGGAGGTGCCAAGCTCGATTCACACTCCAACCACCTATTTTGAAATACCAGGAACGTTCATGTCGAAATATGTGACGTATGATGAACAAATAAACTAGCAGAGAGCCGCAGTGGGGCTCTGTCCAGTACCTATCAGAATAACAGCACCTGTTGAAGTACTGACAACTAAGAAAACCCAGACAGTAAGGTACCCATTGAGAAAACCATATTGACAAGTGAGACAGAATGACGATTGTCAGAATGTAATACCCAAAGAAGCTAAGAAGATGCTGAAGAAAGACGAATGATGATGTCATAAGAACCTGGACTGACTGACATACAGAAGATATGACGACCTGAGAATGATCAAAAGAGATGAAACACCATGGATATGTGACATCCTAAGCCTAAAGTGAACTAATTGATGTTAAGATGTCAGAAATTATGCCATATTTGCGATGAAGATATTCAGTTAGTTTAACCGTGTACATATGCACAGTAACTGCAAGAAGCACAGAAATCGTGAGGCTTGCTTATGCTTAGTAGTACGATAGATTGTGGCAAGTGCCACCTATACATATCTACCTCAAAAGGAGCACTTTATATAAGTATACTTCCACTATGCACAAGAGCAGAATCAACCAAAGGTTACTAAAGGTCTCAAGAGGAGAGCCTTGCAGCAAACAAATCGAGAATTAAAGACGGAGAGAAACTCAGGCAAGGGTAACCATGCCAAGAAGACAAGGTTGTATCCGCTGAAATAGACCAACAGTGGATACAATTAATGAGAAGAAGAACAGAGTATCCTGTTCAGAAAGGTCAAGATAAGCCACAGATGGCAGACGACTGGTAAAATTAAATCAAATACATGAAATTGCATGAAGAATAAGACGATTTCACAGTGTCGGAATCACGTGACCGAGCAAGCAGAAGGGATGAGACTTTCACACCTATGCATGGACCCTTGCCATGCACGGATGCCTTAACCTTCCCAGACCAAGAAGCAGACTCGAGGCCAACCACAAAGAAAAAATTGACACAATACCACTGAAGGGATGATTGATTGTAGCAATAATTGGAGGGAAGCTGGGGGTGCAGACAAACTCCCTGCACCTGGCCGGCTATTCTGCACGCTGCTAAGCAAGTGGAAAAGTATGAGTGGGGTTGATGCCAACCCAATCATAGTCAACCATGTAATCTAGGGTTCTATAGTTAGTAGAACCAATGAGACATCGTACTTTTAGTGATGTTTACAGTAACCATTTGGAAGGAAGGGCTTAGTTGCCTCACCTGACATTGTTTATCCAATTACCTCTCCCCGTTACCATATACAGATATAGTGCCTATATTAAAATTGCCTTCCTAGAACCGATCAAGTTGCATGCTAAGTTTTGAGAGTTACACGTCAGTGGTGACAAGCTTTTGGTATAAATACTATGTTTTTTTCTGAAATTAATTGGAGTGAAGCGAGAAGGAAGATCGAGTGATTGCTGATATTCATGAACTCCTCGTTTTTTGTTCTTGTCATCAAACGGACTCCCTTTGCCAAACTATTGAGTTTTCATTATTGATTTGATGCGAGAGTATTAATCTGCATCCCCATCCATCTCAAGGGTGCTGCTACTCATCTTAAAGTGCTGTTTGGGGAACCCCCAGTCCAATGGGCCGGCTGGGGTCCCTACTGCACACTTGGTAGCAGAGATTGATGGTTCAATTAGAATCGATTAGATAAGACACCCGTTAGCCGTCGATATAAGTAACTCTAGGTCCTCAGCAATATCACAAGTCCTTTGCCATCCGGCTGAGTAGAAGGCTCCTCGAAGATAGTGGTTAGTTTAAGTAAAAAACCCTGCAGGTTAAGGTCTGAAGGGACCCGTGCTTTCCCCCACAAACCCCTTCCCACTTCTATGAGCAGCTAATCGGACGAACGGCAAGGAGAGGCGGTAACGAAGGCGGTGATCCAGAGAGGAAAAAAATGCGAACAGTGAGTGAAAAAGTATAAATGCTTTGGCAAAAAGTTGCATGCCTTAGAACAAGTAAGGGAAGGTAATGGAGGGAGGTGGGACAAAAATAACATCAGAGTAAGAGTATAATGTATATATATAAGGGGAAAAATATTGACTTGAGGCTGGCCGAGCAGTAGAAAGATACTGGGAGGCTACCCGAGCTAGAGAGAGATACCGGGAGGATACCCGAGCTAGAGAGATATACCGGGAGGATACCCGAGCTAGAGGATACGCCCAGATACCTAGGTTAATATAGCACTAGAAGAAGCCTGCATTTAAAGTCCTGAAAAAAATAGGACGCTATAGGAGACCAAAACGATTAAAGACATTTTTGAAAGAGATGGGCTTACATTCTATGTTGGAATAATGATAGGGGCATGAGATTTATGTAGCCGGCTGGATTCTGTCTAGTCTGTCTTGTGTTATTTTTTTTTTTTTTTGACGTCACGAGGTAAGAACATTTTTGGGCGAAATAGCATGAAAATTGTGCAATTGTATAGAAAAAACGTTGTATGACATGAATTGATGGTTGTTGTTTGAAAAAGTAGAAGTAGATTTTTGTGAAAAAACAGGATTGGAGCTGGCGACGATTGGTGCTCGCTCATATTGTTGATTTTGTTTGAAAAACGTAAAGCATAACAAAGTGTTATAAGAGGAGAAGATAAACAGATTTAAGCATGGAAGAAGTTACAATGTTAGTGCACTTGTGCAAACAGTTGCCAAAACATGCACCGAAGCTGAAAAAGTACAGTGCAGAATGGGTTAAAGGAACCACCCACAAAATGTTTATGCCATGGCCTAAGGCGGATCGCTAACTAAAACGGTCCCGCTGCACATACCAACATATTTGTATGCCACGTATAGTGGCAACAAGTTAGATAAACGCCTAGCTAGTTTAGAGCTTTGGAAGATGTCCAAAAGTAAAATGAGGAGGAGCCACCGTTAGATTGGATACTTAACATATGCACAGAGGGGGATGAAATGCCTTCTGCGCCACCCACCCCGTCTGAAACAAAAAGCGAAGCTAGTAAAGATGAAGGATTATATCCTTTGAGGGAACTTAAAGCAGCCACGGGATATAGCAACCCGTCATATGAGTCACCTACGCAAAGTAGTGATGAGAACCCAGACAAGGACAGAGACAGAGATATTACCTCCAAAGTCCAGAGGGATAAGGAGGGACGCGAAAAGGAAAAAGGATATCATACACAAGCAAGTACATTTCTAGATACGAGTAGAGAGCGAAAGAGATGGAAAGGAGATGAGGGCAGAACTGATGAGATGGTATTCACACAGAATGAATGGTTGGGAGGTCAGATTTTATTGAAACTCAATGGTAAATGCTTTGAGGACGTGAGACAAAAGGGAGAGCCAGGTCATTCAAAAAGGAAAGCGAAGGAAAAGGTAAAATTATTGAGAGATGAAGGAATCAGAAAAAAAGATAGACAGAGACGAGAGTAGTTGTATCGCAAAGAGCAAGAAAGGAAATGCTATCATAAACCAAGAACAGCTAATGATCAGGACAGGCAGGAACAAAAGAGAATGGAAGAAGAACAAAAGATACAGGAAAAGAGAATAAAAAGACAAAGGGATGAGGAAATACGAAAGGCAAATGAACGTAGAGATGCGAGGAAGCAAGAAGAAGATAGGGTCAGAGAGGATGCAAGGAAGCGCAGAGAATTTGATGATGACATAGAACATAAGCAAAGACAGAGAGCACAAGATCTTGAATATCTGATAAGGGAGGTTAAAACACCTGATCCAGTAGTAGACTGGTGTCATGATGCCCGCTCCCGGGGAGCCGGTTCAAGCCCTACGTCCCCGAAAGCAGACATCCAGTCCCCAAGGAAGGACCCAGCAACCCCATATAGGGGCCCTTTGGACAGTGTCCTGGCGCCTATGGCGCCAGGCTCATAAAAAGACATCAGTCCTGGCGCCATAGGCGCCAGGCTCATTATGGAAGTGCTTGGGTGCACTTACCTGATGCAGACCATGCTGCAGGATCCGGGCCTCCTTGAAGCCTGAAAGGAACTTACCTGTGGGACTAATTTACCATCCTCGCGTGGTCGGGGAAGGATACATACCTGATTGGAGGAAGGATACATACCTGGAACTTCTTCCAAGGCTATTTAAACCCTACCCGAACAGCCACACGTGCTTCGCGTTGTTCTGCATCTAGCAGCTGGACGCTCACCATGTCTGCTCCTGCATCCTGACTTCTGCCACGCCTGCCAGCATCCTGGATCACCTGCAAAGGAAGAGAAGAAGAGAACAGAAGAAGGAAAAGTCCTTACCTGCTAAATCCGCATCCCGGAGACATCTCGCCGACAATCCTGAAAAGGAAGACTTATTTAAAAGCTCATCGCGTCGATCGCTGCAGCGCCGCATTCCACTCACCTTTACAGGGCGCCTCCATGTTCAGCAGCGATCATCCGGATTTGCAGTCACGCCCCAGCGCCTAGGGGGAAAAAGACCAGAACAAAAGGTGAGAGAGAGAAGGGAACAAGGAAAGCTAAATCTCCATGTTAAGACTTACCTGTTGATTCATTCCCTCTTCATTTCGGGTCCGCGCTGCATCCTGGCATTTCCGGACCCCGGCCCCTAAGGGGAAAAAAGACATCAGCGTTGATGAGCGAATGAAAAGACATTACCAAAAAACGCTCATTAAAGACTTACCTGATTTCTACAAGGATTTCACCTCTCATCTCGGGTCGGTGCCTGTTCCCCGGCATTCCGTACCCCAGCCCCTATGGGGAAAAAGACACTCGCATTAGTACATTAATGCATGGACACAAGGGGAACCTCTTATCAAAAAACTTACCTGGAAGCCAAGCAAGTTTGCTTCTCACCAATCCGTAAATCCAGTGAAGTAACTGGATACCAACGCGCCCCTGCATCAGAAGCAGGATGGAGAGCTCGTCCTTCCAGACCCTAAGGTGAGACGCTACGAGGAATCACAGAAGGGTTTCGACGAGGGTGAGAGGGGAAAGTGGGAGGCTGATTGCATTACCCCGCAGACAGTTAATCCCCTATTTTCGCCTACAGAAGGATACTTCTGCGAGCCAGACAAGCCAGATTTGGGGGCCCGGTCCAGTCCGTCTTCCGAACCCTGCGCATCACCTTAGAAGAGGTCACAGCAGCGCGAACCAGGCCAGCTCCTCCGTGGGAGTCAGGTGAGCGTTGCAACTGGGAAGATATAGGAGAATTATTTCCTGGTTACGATTTAGTACCAGGCACATCTAGGGCAAATATGGAAGATGACTTCGACACTAGAAGCATCGGAGAGACGATCGATAGAATGGAGAGCACTCAGTTGTACGGCACTGAGGATGCCTCCCGAAGTAGCAGAAATAGAGAGCTGTCCCTAGATAGGTTGACGCTAAACAGAAATAAGGAGGATGAGAGGAATTGCATGATTTGGGCACAGACAATATCAGACACAGAAAGAGAGGAATGTGAGGAAAGAGAGGATGAGAGAAGACGAGTAAAAATGCTTCTCTAGAGGAAAGGGAATAAAATGGTCAGATTCTAGTAGATATACACCTAAGGCATCAGAGTCAGCCACACAGTCAGACCGACACGAAGAAGTATCTTACGGTCATAGGGGGGTGTCTCTACCACCCTAAGTGAGCAGACTAAGGACATTGCCAGGTAGATGGCGATGTATGAATATTACTGTTGCAGTGGATAGAAAAATTATGAGAGAGGAAAAGGAGTGTCATGTGTTACAATTCCCGTTACTCGAAAAGGGAGGAACAACGCCACAGTATACACCCTGGCCACACATGGATCGAAAAAATCTGAAAAATAAGCTTCCAATGTTGACATCGGGAGCCGGAAAATGGATACATGAGCTAGAAAAAAATGACAGGAGGAAACACGTTAGCCATCAGGGATATTAAGGGTCTTTTAATCACCATACTTGGTGATAGAGCTGACAATGTGTGGACACGTGCAGGTTACCCTGGCGTAACTCAAGTTAACATTGCACATGAAGATGCTCCGTTAAACAATTTCAGAGCCACAGTATGGAAAGCATTACGATTGCTTTGCCCGGATACTTCTGACATGGGAGCTATAATGACACGTAAAATGAAGGAGTCAGAGGATCCTTTGCTTTACATTCAGAATTTCCAAGACGCATGGGTGCTGGAAACTCGCAAATCTTGGGGGAAGTCCATACCCGTGTTCTACCATATATTATGCTAAGGGCTGCCAGATCAGGTACAGAAGCAGCTCAAGAAATTGGTAGAAATTGAGGCCAAACCGTGGTCTGAAATACAGTTGAACATTAGTTCACTATTGCAGGTTGCTGCAAGAGAAAAATCACAAAAAAGAGGCTGCACGAAAAGCTGAAGAGGCAAAATTAGTGCAGATGAAATTGTCAAAATATGCCATTGAAGGGGCATTGCTAACTATCACAGACGGATCAAACATGCAGCAGGTCAATAATCAAGGGCAGGGTGATCAAGGCAATAACAGGTTTTACCCAAGGGGAAGAGGTTTTTGAGGAAGAGGATGGCAGAGTAAACAGGGAGGATTCCAGAGTAATCAGGGAGGTTTTCAAAACATGCAAAATGGCAATCAGGATATGTCAAACGGACAAATAATCAGACCACCACCAATATGTTGGATGTGTGGGATGACAGGGCATCTAGCACGCACATGCAGAAGTCAAGGCATGGTACAAAACGACCAAAGAACAAGAGTAGGGATGGTGAATCCACCTGTTTTTACAGCAGGGTGGAAATGGAGTTGCCCAAAATCACACGGTGCAACAGCAAGTCCCGGGAGCAGAGCAAAGCTTGCAAACTCAGAATATGACACATTTTCAGCAAGGACAGTCTCAATAGTCACCGATGCAACTGTTACAGTCAACAAGTAGAGGACAGGTATTGAATTCTGGGATGGGAAATAACACTGGTGATGGAGGAAGTCCATTCACACAGCATGGGACAAAGTTATATATGGACTAGGACAGTTCACTGGGAAACCTGATGTGTTCTATCCTAACAGTGATACCAAACCCTCATGAGGAACCAAGGGTAGATGTTGTTATAGGGGATAGAGAATATTCCTTCTTAGTTGACACAGATGCAACACGCTCGCGTATACGTGAAGGCAAGTTTTCCTTGTCCGGCAATGTCATAAATACTCAGGGCTTCACAGGAGCATCAAGTCGTGTTCCTTTTACCAAAGAACTTTTAGTTTCTATAGGAGAATTTGACATGAATGTGCCACTGCTATATTCAAGGCAAACCCCAGTAAATATATTGGGACAAGACCTAACAACGAAGTTAAACATGATAATCTCGGTCACGGAGAAGGGCAAAGTATGTTCAACTCCAGGAATGTATTATGTGAACGTATGCGAAATGATTAGAGCATACACAGGACAAACGGCTATGAGAGCTCTTCCATTGGAACCAGAAGTATTCGCGTATGGAGTGCGTAGATTAATGGCACGGCTACCAGGTCCTGCAGACAAAACCATAAGAACCCCCAATGAGTTTTTATTTAGGCCAAGAATACCTATGCATGAGGAAAAGGGACAAGTGTTTCCCTTGGCCATACACACGGTTGTGATGATGAAGGTAGACAATGGTGCACAGTGATCACCACTGATGAAGGATACAGATTGACTGACGTCACTGATGACGATCTGTTTGAAGAACAAATAGGTGTAGATGAAACGACAGTTAAGGTTAATCTCATTTATTGGGTGAAAATGATCAAAAGAGAGGTGCCCCAGAGAATGATGCTGGCACAAAAACGTCCTGAATATTTTGATGACGACATGGCAAAGGTGCCTGTCTCAGTATGGACTACAGGCCCTTATGACGTAGGCTTGTTGAAAGGAGTGGGAGAAGTAAAGATTAAATTGAAACCAGGAGCAATTTTACCAAAAGCACGACAATATCACATGTCTAGGGAAGCAGATGAAGGGATTTTTAAAACAATTTCTGCTATGATGGAGCAGGGCATCTTAGTGACGTCAGAGTCGTCATGTAACACCGCAGTTTATCTGATTAAAAAAATCAAAGGGAGGGTCTTGGCGTTTAATCTAGACCGATAAATGATATTGTGGAGGCTGAGTTCCCTCTAGTCCCTAACCTGTCCACAATTCTATGTAATATACCTGTTGAGGTGAAATATTTGACAGTGATTGACTTGAAAAATGCATTTTTCTCAATCCCATTGCACAAAGACTCCTAACATTTGACGTTATTCATGCTCAGACAAATGCGTCTGAAAAGTACCAGGTTACCTCAGGGGTACTGTGAATCTCTGTCAATTTTCACCAGAGTCCTGCAGATGGACTTAAGCAATATTGCATTAGAGAGTGTTGTCTTGCAATATGTGGATGACATCTTAATTTGCAGCACAATAGAGGAGACGTGCAGACACGATTCTATTCAGCTATTGACTGTATTGGCTGAGAAAGGATATAAGTTGACAAAGAGAAGTTACCATACTGTTAACAAGAAGTGCTGTACATAGGCCAACTGATCTCACATGAGGGGAAAAGGGTTACCCCTGAAAGGGCTGAAGCAACATTAAACACAGCCAAGCCACACACGATAAAACAAATGCAGAGTTTTCTATGATTATGCAATAATGTCAGGGCATGGATCTTTGACTACAGCTCTTATACCAAGCCCTTGTTACAAGCTCTAAAGAAAGCACAGGGGACGAAAGAAAAAATTGTGTGGACCGGGACCATGGAAGAAGGGTTTGTTGAACTTAAAAAGGCTATTTGCACGGCACCAGTTTTAGGGATTCCCAATTATGCAGAGGAATTCTACCTGTTTTCACACATGGCAGTGTTATGAAAGCAGTACTCACACAGAGAACCACGTTGGGGTACAAGCCCCTGGCATACTACAGTGGGAATTTGGACCCTGTGATGAGAGGTCACATCCCGTGCGAACAAATTATAGTTGCTGCAGCGTTCGCCATAGAGAAAGCTACAACCATTGTGATGGGATGCTCAATTACGTTGTTCTTCGAGCATGCATTATTGGCCATTCTAGAGAAACCAAAATTGACATTGCAGAGAGCTTCTGCTTATGAAGTGATTATATCAAATCCATTGATTAAGATAATTTGATGTAAGATAGTGAACCCGGCTATGTTTATAGCAGAGCCAGTCACTGAAGGAGAGCCAATCCATGACTGAACGAACTATTGATCAAAATGATGGGCAGAGATATACAGGCAACGCTGTGATGAAGCACACAGCAAATGGTGAATTTCAAGTACTCATTAGTGCACGATTACCATCACATTATTCAGCACAAGCTGCATAATTATTATCATTGATACTCGCACTCGAGAATCACGCAGACCAGGAAGTGATGTTGTACAGTGACTCCGCCTATGTGACATCAACATCAACAGTGCATGCAGGACTAGTACGCTGGAAGAGGAGGGTCTACCACAGAGCGGACGGCCTGCGAGTGCAGCACGCAGCCTTATTGGATAGACATTAAGGCACTACTACTCCCAGTGGGCATAGCAGTCGTGAAATGCGCTGCCCACATGAAAAGGACAGATTTTATCTCACAATGAAATCAGGCAGCAGACACGGAAGCCAAACGTGTGTCGACCAAAGACAAAATAAAAATGAATGTGGAAATAACTGATGTGGATGAGAGAATGATTGTTGCACGAAGTGAACCTGAAGGTTATAGTAATATGGGGCAAACCCAGTTAATGGAGCTCCAAGGGGAGGCACCACAGGAAGAGAAAACTCTTTGGAAGTGGCGAGGGTGTTCTTTAAACCCCTCCGAGAGCTTGTGGCGACGAGACAGCACTGGTAAAACGGTAATGCCTATAGCCTTATTGAAAATAGCACTGGAACAGTTACACTATCCAGCGCACATGACAAAAGAGAATTTAGCAGCGACGATTGATGAAGATTGCTTTATACCGAAATTGGCAGAGCACGTTGCATTTTTTATGGTGAACTGTATAATCTGCCAACAGTTCATGGCTGGGCATCCCAAGGCCCAATGGACCTTTTCACCACTTGTATGTCGATTATGTGGATATGATTCAAGTATGTAACGGGTACAGGTACCTAATTGTTGTGGTGTGTCCATTCTCTAGATGGATAGAAGCAGGTCCATGTACACACCCAGACTCTACCTGTGCGGCCAAATTTCTGGTGACGGAGGTATTTCCCAGATGAGAAATATGTGAGGTCATGAGGTCAGACAATGGACCTCACTTTGTTAACGCAGTGTTTGAACAGATTAGCTTGTTGCTTGTTATAACGCCCAAGTTTTCTTTGGTGTATCATCCTCAAGGTAATGGGATATGTGAGATGCTCAACGGCTTGTTAAAGGAAAGGATAGCCAAGTTGAAGCTTACTCTAAAGGAGGGATGGCTACACTGCCTTTCACTGGCACTGTACGCTCATAAACCAGCCTGGTTCTGACCACCATTTTACGCCGCATGAAATAGTGACAGGCAGAAGGATGCACATGCCACTGACACCCCGAGATAGAGCTAGATGTGATGCTCAGCCAACAGGGGAAGTGTTAGGATCAGAAATGCAAAATTACTTGAATTGCATGACATCTTGTCTTACTGTAATTTCAGGACAGCTGCATCGACGACAAAAGGGTGCAGGGCAGCACAGAACACAGAAGGAGATACTACAACAGACCAAGTTCAGGGTTTACGTGTTCCACAATTGTTCCCTGGGGACACAGTCCTGGTGAGAAACCACACGAGAAAAAAGTGGAACGAGCCAAGGTTCAACAGACCATTCAGAGTGAAGGACGTCACTCTCTCTGCAGTCAAGCGACAGGGAAGAAGAACTTTGATCTTCTTGGGTGACATCAAGCCATACAAAAGAGAAGACCTTCTGCCCACACCCCAACACGTAGAGACTACAGGCAACCGGGAAGAACCACCGCATGTGCAGACGAGATCCATGACGAGGAAGAAGGAAGCATGACCAGCAAAGCAAAGGCAAAGAACTTTTGTTCAAAGTTGTGGCTTAATTTTGGACATTTCCTCTGAGAAAAATAAGGGGATAAGGACATAAACACAGACACTCTGCGCATCCTAGTTGCAGGGTGAAGAAGAACATTACACGTATAAGCCACAACATAGTCTGTTGACTTTGAACTTTAGACTGAGGCATACTGAAGCCTTGATAAGAAATGGCTATGCCAAATTTGGATCGAGGACACATAAATTGGAAGAAAATACAGTATCCAGACTCTTTTAATACAAAAGCCTTATTTGGACTCACTTATTGTGTCACGCAGTAGTGACATCACTAAGGACGTTTTAATATACTTCGAGTTAGTATTGAGATCGTACCCGTCGTTAGTGGGAAGGCTCACTAACATCACCGAATTTCTTCAAGATCCTGAAAACGAAAAGACAATAAGGAGGCTGCTCATTTGATTGCCGAGCAGTTCCTTCTGCTTCTGGAATACAGGGAGGACAAGACAAATGTCCCTGTCACCCAGTGGCCGAAGTGGCCAGGAGTGGTCAGGAGCGGTGCTCCTCTACTTCTTGTAATTAAGTTTTACCATTCCTATACTTTTTAAAAAGAAACCGTTCCGGAATGGCTTCGTTTTAAAATAGAAGTCTAGGAAGAAGTTGAAACTTGCACTTTCAGTGCACTGCACAGGATGTTTCCTTAAAGAGCAGGCACACGTGTTTTGGGGGTTTTATTGTGCATGGGTGGGGGTGCGGTGATGGTATCTGTGGGGAGCATTACCACACTTGCTTGAGATGCTTCACCGATTTAGTCTAGTTTTAGGGTATAAACTAAACAAAGATAAATCGGAAATTCTTCCTCTTAACTCTTTCTGTCTTAAACATGAACTAGATTCTTTCAGCCTAAAATGGTGTAACGACACTATTAAATATCTTGGTATCAATTTTGCCCCTACAATACATGACACTGTTAAAATCAACTCACGAATCTTGTTGGATAAACTTTGAAATCTCACCTCTAAATGGTCCCGTCTTTATCTCTCATGGTGGGGCCGACTTGATATAATTAAAATGATGCTATCTCCTATTATTCTATATTACCTTCAGCTCCTTCCTATACCACTTCCTCTTTCCTTTTTCAAACCAATTTATTCTATCTTACTTAACTCCCTATGGGGCCCAGGTAAATGTAAAAGGATTACATTAGCTAAATTAAAGGCCCCTTATGAAATGGGTGGAGTTAGGCTCCCTGATTTTAAAGTTTACCACTCAACTTTTACTCAACTTTTATTCTTAAACAATCACGCTCTTGGTTTGACTCATCCCTGACGTCTGATACTCCGACATGGCTCAAATTAGAGGAAAAATTGTTTTATCCATATGATCCAGCCAATTTTATCTATCTTTTAATAATACCTCGATGGCCATATCCGACCCAATTAAAGCCTCTGTGGCAGCTCTAAAGGTTTATCTTTTTCCTCACAATAAAGCTCCTAACAAATTTATTTCTCCATTGCTTTGGAACAACAAAAACTTTGTCATCAACGATGTTACCCTTAATCGCAAATCCTGGATTAAAAAAGGTATCAAATTCATTCATCACATTATCTATGGCCCTATCATCTTATCCTTTCAGCAACTAAGAGACCGATATTTTATTTCCTATAAGGATTTTAACTTCTACAATGAATTGCTTAACTCATGTCTTAACGCGTTTCATCACTCTTCCAATAATATTCTATCACCAGACATATCCAGACTGTTGCAATTATTCATATCCCCTAACCTGAGCTCCTCTACAGTGTACAAAATACTCAACACTAATTATATTACTCAACCCGTCTGCCTACTATGGGAAAGAGAATATTCTCTTGTAATTAAGGAGCCTGTTTTGTTGGGTCACTACCCCAGTGGACCTCAGCACCCTCCTTATTGATTGTTTACTTAAAAATCACGGTCGCATGACTGAGTAACAACAGAGATTGCTGGCTCCCTTACTCCGTTCGAAATCAAGATGCAAAAAAACTATGTTACTTTAGCTAGTATCATGCGCCCTTATCAGGTAGGAGAAAAAGAAAGACAAACACTGCCTTATTGTTCTTCAGGTTGTAAGCTTTGAGCTTTTAATTGTGCATTGATTCGAAAGGTCGCCCTTTAAGATTACACGTGTTTCGACATCTGCGTCTTTTTCAAATCAGGGCTGATTAAATTCCATTAACAAAAATATCATATTCATTACAGATGTAAAAAGAAAAAAGGAATAAACATTGTATACATGTTGTAAATCAAACACAAACAGTTTTATGCACATATGTTAAAAAATGGCCATTGAGGGAGGGGTTAGGGTGGGATTGTTAAGGGTGGTTGACAAAAGAAAGAATGCATCAAGTAATAAAACGAAACGGAAAAAAAGAGAGAAAAACATACATGAGAAATTTAGTTAGTTGACGATATCTTATGCCACTTTGCAAGATATATATAATATAAATTTGTATTTGAAACCAGAAAAATTGGGGTTTCTATTTTTTCTTACCTAGTCAGTTTGATTTGCAATTCATAAGTTTAATACTTAGATTGGATAGTCATGGGTTAAATCCCTGAAACAAAAACAAGATGTGTCCCATTAGTAAGCTTAACCGCTTACGTTTAATAAAGTACCTTTGGTCAATGGGGCTATACATTGTAAAAGTGCACATGAATTCGTAGGCGATTTTAAGTTCGCCGTTATGAGTTGTTCCAAATGGCTAATCCGTTAATGGTTGAAGCTGAATAGAAAAGCAAGGGACCAGGTTCTAATTTTATCACCATGGTCTTTCAAACTTTGTTTACACTCCAAGTGAGCGGGTGTATTAATTTTCCTAATGTTAACAATCGTGCTTCACGGTCTAAAGTTTCGGACAGTAGCGATCGTGTCACCATGTGTATTCACTACTATGGGAAAGAGATCTCGGCATGGCCCTTTAGGATGATACCTGGTCCTTAATATTCGCCATAATTAAGAGTATGGGCCTCATCACGAGTTTGGCGGTAACACTGGCGGTATTACCGCTGGCGCTATTTGCCCTACCGCCAAAACCCTGGCGCTATTAGCGCCGGATCACAGGTTTGGCGGAACGGTTTGTGCCCATTCCCCTTTGGGCCCATTCGGGAATTCCTCATTCCTATAACTCTCGTTCTCTAGGCGCAAGAGGTTGGTGGAACAATGTCTGCCACATTCATAGAATGGAACTGTGCATGGCCAATTCTCTAGATTCTATCACCAAATAAAATGCTAAATGGTCATTTTTTATTCGTTATCTGGATTGTTTCAATGCCTCCACACATGGATCATAAACTCTTGTATGTACACTCTGCACTGTGATCTTATGGTCAAAGAATAATGTAAATGTTTCATTGCTTATACAATATATCGTTATGAATTACCCTTGTGTATCCCCCTCCCTCCCCTATTACCCCCTGATCTCTTGTTTGTTTCCCCTGTTTGTCTCCCCCCTTCTACCTTTTGTTAGACTCTCATGGTATTTATTATACAGCAGATACATTAACTTGCTTTCCCAAGTTCTTTGGTTCTCTTTCTGTCTTTCTCTTGTTATACAACACCTATTGTTAAGAATTTATATTTCACATGAGTATTATTTGGTGACATTTGCCTTACTAGGGCTTGTAACAGCTATATCAGTTTTGTTTCTTGCTGTACATTATTTTTGTCTGGTTATAACTATTCCAATAAACATTATTAAATAAACAAAAACAAAAAAACAACATAAAAAATGGCAGGGATAATACTGACACACTTTATACCATCCGATCTGAATGAATGTAATCTTAATGCCTATCCGTTCAAGCTAATATGACTTGGAGAAGACTTACATAGTATACTGTGATATCGTTTATCTATGACACAGGGCCCCATATTAATCAGAATGAGAGTTCAAGAGGTCAAATATGGGAACATGTGCATCATATTAGTTATAAAAAAATGTATGTCATTATTTGATGTCATTTTAGGTAACTTTTGGGACAGTTGTTTTAAACAATCAAACCGACATCTTGAAGTCAAGAAACATTTCCCTTCATGGTTATCAGTGAATAATACTTGTGATAACTATCTACAGCATATTTTTGGGGCATTTAAATGTTAGAATGAAGGATCATGTTGAATAAAATACTCCTCAAAGATGGAGCCGCCTTTTTGTTATCTAAAACCGAGTGAATGAATCCATATGCATTTGCATCCTTACTCTACTCAATGACGTTGTTGCGATTGGTGGCGTCGTTGATTTAAAGTTGCAGTGGGATTAAATAGCTTTTCAAAATGACACTGCCTGTTCAGTTTTGTCACACACATGGTTAAGTCACCTCAAAAATACAAAATCCCTACCCAGGAAGGCCAAAAGGTGTTAATGGTAACAAGAGGTTATTGAGAATACTAGTATGCCCTGAATTAATGAGTTCTAAATAAATGCTAAGAATGCTTTCTCAGGATCACGAGTAGTATTAATGGCTACTAAGCAGCCTGCTAAAGTCACCTTCATGAAAATATAATTAAGACCTTGGAGCAAGCATTGCTTGTCCATGCTATTCATCGCGTTAGTCTGTTCCTGTTCACCTGAGAAATATGTCATGGGATATATGGATGAGAACAATGTTTAGGGCCTGATTCACAGAAGCGTTTCACAATGGCGCAATCCCATTGGAAAAAGCGGTGTGAATCAGGCCCTTAATGCTTACTTTTTTTTTTTTTTATTATTTAAAGTGCTTTTGGTTAATTAAAACCTTATACACTACAAAATTTTAACATTGACCATACATAGTTACATATTTCACATAGAAAAAATCAGACTAAAAACACATTTACAAAATTACACTACAGAATTCTAACATTAATCATACATAGTTACATATTTCACATAGAAAATCAGACTAAAAACACATTTACAAAATACCTCCTATTACACGCTTCCAAATATAAAAGGCTGCCCCAATAAAAACCTTAATTTCTCCATCATAAATAACTGACCAAAATTGGTCTGATTCAATGATTTAATGCTTACAGATACCTGAACATGGTGGGGATAGAAACAAGGGAGAATAAGATGTGACGTAATGAAGGGAGAAAGGGTAATGGCTAAACTCTGATAAGTGAGTGTGGTAATTGCTCCTTTAATGCATTGCAAAGTTAGAGATGCAATATTACCTGATCCATTGAGTGGAGAGCACTAATGAGAGAACCCCTTCTTTCCTTTATATTTGCAGTATTTACATGAGGAGTCTAGTGGGGGAAGCCATTTCCATACGTGTTGCCTGCTTGCAAAAGTTAAATACCCACTAGATAGTGGAGTACAGGGGCCTGAATAATGCATCTAACAACTGCTGCAAAAAATGGCTGATGCGTTCAGAAAATTGCCTGTTATCTGCTTTAGGCAATTTCTTGATAAATTGTTGTAAAGTTATGTGTTTTATTTAGATCCGTTCACGCTTAATACGAATAAAGGGAGGGGCCCAGGAAATGCATTTCGAGGAAGTTGTTTGAACCTTGACTTTGTGTCATGAACTTTATGTTTTACCTTTCTTCACTTTTGTTGTCTTAGATTAGTTGTTGGGGCATTACATGTGAGGGTCTCCTCTAAATTACTGTTAGGTAGGCAGTGCATAAGGCTCTGGATAGGGATAAAGAGTGGGTTGTAGGAGACAGTAGAGTTCTTCTGCAGGTCATTTTCAGTTGAAGTGTGATAAATTGACCTCTACTTTTTGTGTTAAATTGGTAAGGATATGACCTCTTCAAGTGTAATCATTCTGAATTTATTTGACAACATAAATCTTCAGAGTGGTCTGAGGACCAATGTTGGACTTAAAGCCCTGTGCTTTTTTGGAATGTAGAAGTGCGTGCAGGGGAGTTTCTAGGTCTGGAAAAGACCCGGGGCTAAGCTGATGTCGGAACAGTTGGGACTGGGGGCTAGCTAGTCCTTTGGCTGTAGCTCCTGAGATTCTATCCGGGGCTACAACTAAAAGATCCGGGTGCTCTAGCCCCCGTAGCCCCACCTAGCAACGCCCCTGAGTGCGTGGAATGTATACCTTGGTTCCTTTCTTCTGGACCACTTCCTTGTTTGTATCCTTGTCTAGGAAGATATGGATCTCTGCTAGCTTTAGAAAGATATAGGGCCTCATGACGACCCTTGCGGTCCGGAAATAACGGTGGCGGTAAACCCGCCGCCACCGTTGTTTCCGGACCGCCTGATCCCGACCCCTGCAGGCGGGAGGTGATGTTCCCGCCAGGTCTGACCTGGCGGGTTTAACACCGCCCGCCTGCAGGCGGACGAGGAAACACCGGCAGCATTACAAGATGCTGCCGGTGTTTCCATGATCCCGATTCCCATTGAGTCCCATAGGACTCAATGGGAATGGGGATTTACACCATTCCGCCTCCGTGATTCCCGGAAAGCCGGGGTTGTGATGCCCCGGTAATTCCGGGAATCACGGAGGCGGAATGGTAATACGAGTCCGGCGTTAACCAGGCGGTTTTACCGCCTCGGTTAACGCCGGACTCGTAATGAGGCCCATAGTCTTGTTTGGTCTGGCCTTGGTTGTACATTACATGGTTTCTTCTGGAACCTGATGCTGCAGTTTAGTCCTATCTTATTGTATCTATTACCCACGTGGCTGTGGTCAATCCCTCCTACCCATAAACTGTAATTTATCTCCCAATGGGGGAAGTGTAGAATGACAACATCATCTGGAAGCCAATGTTTAGGGCGGGTGTTCACTTGGATGGGCCTCCCTGTCCTCGGCCTCTCTGCTTATTTGTATGGTACTATTCTTGCATGCAGTGTTGCGGGTAATATTGCCATGATAATGCTGGAGTATCAGAAAAAATTGCTGATAGCCGGTGATGAATGGCCTTCATACCGTCGCCTAGAAGCAGGAACACGCTTTTTATGGAATAGTGCAGTCTTTGTGGTCTCAGTCTTATTTCTCTCCAATTGTGTTTCTACTTGTTTACCAAATAGGTTCTCACCATCATATGGCACATTGAGGTTCCATGCAACAAACCAGTCACTCTGAGCCAGGACTGGTTCTTTACCATGAACTATGTAGCTGCTTTCCTTCCCGTCATCTCTGCTGCATCTAGACCGCTCTTTGGGATGTACTTGATGCAATATGACCCACTTGAAAACTGACTTGTGTCCCTGCTTCCTCTGGTTGCATCTTTGTAAAAGGATGCAAATAGTCTCACTTTGACTGTCATTGGTTCTTTAAAATGCTGTATCATTTGCAATGCATATGTCTGCAGATGTAGTAGCGCTCCTTCTCCTCAGAGCATACATCAATATACTTTCCTTATTGGTAGGTGCCTCTGAGGTGGACTTTGGGCTGCCACAACTCCTTCTGACCATGGTGACTACTGTGGCTGAGAAATGAACATTTCCTTTTGTTCATTATACAAGTGAGGCGTGTCCTGAACAGGACAGCAGTGCACCCATCGTTACTCTTGCATAAAGCAGCAGAGCAGCGAGCGCCTATGCATGAAACCACAAGGCAGTGTGACTGTGAAGGGAGACCATATTCAAAATAGAGCTCGCCGCATATAGAGTTGATGGAACATGAGACATGAAGGCAAGTCTGAGCCTTGTTTCAAGGGTGGCAGACATGCCACGTGGGCTGGTGGCTACTAGGCAGTTATATGCTTATGTATCGCAGTGCGACCCTTCTGAAGTGAGGAGAAATGTGGAATGGGGTTAGGAAAGGCATAGATGCAGAAGCAGGAGATGTGGCGCCGCTTACAAGGATGTTCTGCTAGGAAGCATGATGTTCAAATGAAACTAAATAAATGTATCTCTTCTTTGATGTATAATCTTCATTGTCTAAACCTTAAAAAAATGCCACTGAACCTGCATGCCGGTGTGCCATCATTTCCCTGTCTCTTTCTGTACAGCTGTACAGGAATACACTGACTCTATTGCCTGCTGCTATCAAGAAACAGAGTGTGTGCTGTTTTTACTTTGACGCTATCATGAAGTCAGCTCTCAGATGTCCTCAGATAATAACGGGGTCTTTCACATAGGGAGCCTTTTCAATGGCTAGCATAGTCTGCTTGACCTATTGTACAACGACTGCTATCTGATGAGAGGCAGCCTTCGGTTTATCAAGGTCGTTGTCATCTTCTTGACTCTTAATCTTAAACCGTGTCCCTGCGCTCTTCTTTACTTTGTCTGATTTCTCCTGGTTGTCAATTGGTGTCTGTGCCATCTGTGGGGTCCACGATGTAGCTTCCTAAACACTTTCTGCTTCATCGTGCTGACGTTGTGCATTCTCTGCCAGGAATACTCCTCTCCCTTTAGCACAGGCCTACTGATTCCTTGGACCCAAGGGATCTGGTAAGGAGAAGTGGAGTTGCCCTCCTCTGCTCCTCCTCCTCCTCCTAGCTTTTCTTTCATTAATAAAATAACATCTTACAATTCTTGCTGTAGCATAAATGTGTCTGAAGTGGGCTCCTTCTGCCAATAAAAGCTTTCAGCCTACCTTTATAAAGGAAATATAAGAATGTCATTGTATTTTCCCTTGTTCCCACCCTTGCCTTGAAGGCTTTGAAACACATTGTGCATAGGTGCTATATAAATAAACAATCATATCATATCATATCTATCATATCAAATGTATAGCTCCTGCTCAGAGTTTTGCTTGGTCAACATCAGTTTGTTTCTAAAGTGTTTGCCTTTGGTGTCTCTGCGAGCTCGTGGGCTCCATGCCCTGCCTCGGTACATGGATGTCACGTGTGCCGTGCTTTTGCTCTGTGCCGTGTGGCTCTTTAGTGCTTTGAGATCTTTTCAGCAACATGTTGCTTTGCTCTAATCATCATTTGTTACTTCAACGTCATGTGTGTTTCAAAAAGCGTTTCAAAGCGAGGATCTTTTTTTAGTAACATTTCCGTTCTGTTTTGGCCTTCCCATTTTGGGTCGAATTGTTCGATGCCATGTTTCATGGCTTGTGGTACAGATCACTAAATTGTTATGTGTTCTTCGGGAGGTTGTCTTGACTTCGTCTTAATCTTTTAAATGCCATCTGCTGTTTGGAAAGCCTTCTCATAGGCCTAAGTAGTTCATGCGTTGTGATTTTACAGGAGCACTATGGGAAACCATGCCGAATGGACCAGTGTGCTTCGCCGAATAGAAACCAGTTTGACCAATCACTCTTTTGGAGATCTTATTCAACTCAAGTCTCTCTGGACTCAGCATCTGGCTTCCATGCTCTTTCAGCCCTCGCTTCTCCACCGCCCCATCTGTGTCAAAGCTTCACCTCTATTGTCTTTCATGGTCGTAGTGTGCTCAGTGTTTCTCATGCCATGTTTTTGTGTTTTTGCCTTGAAACGTTTTACAAGCTTGACATCTGCTGTTCTTGTGACCACGTGGAAGTCAGCAGTTCCAAAGCACACCCCTTGTTAATCCTCAGGCATCTATGGTTGCTGGAAGGGCAGAATTAAAAAGGAATTTGTTCTTCAAGCTAAGACAATAAAACTACTTCAGAATGTAAATGAACAAAAACTATCACTCTTATTCAACCTGCCTCTGGTGCTGTCACTAGAAAACTGCCCACTCACAATGAACGCCTCAAAGTCGTTCCGTGATATCCTTTCCTCTCATGGCCAAAAGCATTAGAAGAAAAAATCAATCTGAGGAGGGTGCCAACTAGGAGCATTGTGGTTAATGTGCACACCTCATGCATGGATCTCATTACAGGGTTTGAAATTGATGGGACCTCTTTAGTGCCTGTGTGAAGCCTAGAAGCGCCTGATCAGCTTGGCACCAAGAGCTACCAGCAGCTGCTGCTGGCTTCCCAAACTAAATGGTGCTATACAAACATATCTATATGACATCAACTGTATGTGTTTGGGTACGCGTGTAAAGGAGCATAAGGACACATCTAGAAGCCATTTAAAGCGTGGAGAGCCACATAAAAAGGAAAACATGCTATAGATTGCTAGTCGCATGGAACTCAATTTGCAGTACGCCGTGCATTTGCTGCTCATTCTCCAAGTAGCTCCTGCTAACGATTGATTCCTGATGCACAGCCGCTGATTTTAGGATCTTCTCAATAACTCATTCCAACCCCTGCTATAACTGAGATGCCCAACTTAAAGTTTAGTAAATAATTTGTGAAACTCCACGCAAACCACAAAAGGGCAGATGGTACATAGAACATAGTATCCTTGGTTTCTGTCCATTAACAGTACTCCTTGATGGATTCTCCTTCCAAGATCACCTTGACCTCTGTTAGTAGAAGAGTGAGGGGATCAGTTCTTTTCTTGTTTTACCTGGATGTGATTTTGCATAGCTACTTGACAAAATATATGCAATAACCACGGCGTACTGCATTTCAGACCCGCACATTTGTTGGGACTTCCTTCTAAACGTGTGCATGCCATGAAAGCAACAGAGCTTTTAAGGGGCTGCTGCTCTCTTACTCTCTTGCCGTAGGACTACCCCTTCTGTTAAAAGGCAAGGTGGGTAAATACACTAGTGATCGTGGCATTGCATAGTCTTTTTTGGCGTTCTCCTGCTCTTTGTCACTTTGTCACCTTGTCTAAGTAGGTTTTCTACATCAAATTACATGTCTATTATGTTGGCCTGAGTCCTCTTTCATCCTCAACAATGAGTATCATTTGATAACCAAACACATGGCAGCTTTCCTACCCATTGTTCTGTAGAATCCAAGCTTGTTTTAATCACGTTTTTTGATGCTACCTACCGTTTCTGCAAGATCACTTATGCGCTAGCTTCTTCTGGATAAATGCTTCCATTTCATCCTGTTTGCAGCAATCATATTGTGGCAGAGGTACAGTGGCATGTTCAATTCTTATGGTATGCAGATGTAGTGGCTGTCCCTTGACCTACAGTATGAATGTTGGTGATTCAGAGGTAGTTGCCGGTGTACCACATACCTTCCTGGCTGTGGTAACTCTCATGGCATATGCTTTTAGATGTCCCTTGTGAACGATTAGGTTTTCTGGTGCCAGTTTACACGTCTTTAAAATCCGAAAATGCACATTATGTGATGTTGTTATATGGAGTATACAACAAGGCCGAAACATGTTTCGGGATGCTTGTGATCCTGTCCAGACCCAACAAGGCCCAAACATGTGTACGGATTCTTGTGGTCTCGTGCAGAAGGGATGTGAAAAAGCAGTTCGGACTGGACTTCCTCTTTTGGGGTTGGACCAAGCCTGTTTTGCATATGGTCCTTCCCCTTTTGTAATGGCTTGGAAGGCGAAGAACGCTGGTCTGGAGGGTTGCTCAGAGCAATGCCAGAGGTAAAGATTCATTCTGAACCTTCCAGCGATCACCTGTTTTTGTTTTGCTGTTGTTACATCGAGTGGCACATGCATGCCCAGATGTGGGTCCCGTGCCTGCTGGGCCTAGAGACCCAAGCTACTCCTCACTGATCAGGCTCAACAAGGCCAAAACATGACTGGGGATGCTTATGATCTTGTGCAGAAGGGATGTGACCAAGCAGTTCAGTTCGGGCTGGACTGCTCCTTTTGGGGTAGGACCAAGTCTGATTTGCCTATGGCCTTTCCCCTTTTATAATGGCTTAGCAGGCGAAGAACGATGGTTTGGAGGGTTGACCAGAGCAATGTCAGAGGTTAAGATTAATTCTAAACCTTCCAGCCATCACCTCTTTTGTTTTGCTGCTATATGGAGCATGGCATTTCAATTATTTTCTGACCTGTTCTATGATGGGGGAATAGATTGTGGATCACTGAAGGTTTACACAATGAAAAGGTATCATCCTCCTCGTGCATGTTACTTGGCTAATCCAGCTGCAGTCTCTATCTCTCCGGTTCCCTCCCAGGCCCTCTGCAAGGGTTTGGCTTCTCATTTCACTACTAAAAATTAGGTCACCCTGTCCACACTCTCTTCCTCTACCTCCTCTTCCTCCTCCTCTACCACTCTTGGCCCGTCTGAGGCCGTATCTCCTCCTCCTTTCTCCTCCTTTCCTCTGTTCACCCCTGAAGATGTTTCTAGAAAAGTCCAATCTATGAAAGCCTCTTTAAAGCAGGTTCTCCCCTGCTCATCCAGAACCATCAAGGACCAGATCAACACCCTTGCTCCAGCTTTCGCCGATTTCTGCAATCACTCCTTTTCCACTGGAACTTCCCCCTCCCCCTTAAGCACTCTCTTGTGCACCCCCTTCTAAAGAAACTCCCGGCCGATGATTCCTCTCTGGCTAACTATCTCCTGATCTCCATCACTCCTTTCCTGGGCAAACTCTTGGAAATGCTGGCCATCTCCCAGCTTTATCTGCTGGTTGCGTCCATGACCACTTCAAAACTGCCAGAAGCAATGAAACTGCTCTCTTGAACACCCATGAAAACTTGCTCTCCAATGTTTACTCTAATCTCTCTTCTGTCTTTGGACATGGTCAACCATGCCTTCCTGCTCAATCGCCTCAGCGACAACCTTGGTATTACTGATCAGGCACTGGTCTGGTTGACCTCCTTTCTCACAAACCGACCCTCTCAGGTCCAACTAGGGTCTTTCCTCTCTTCTTTCTCTCTCTCTCTATTTGTGGTGTTCCTTAGGGGTCTAACCTCTCTGCCTGGCTTTTCAACCATTACCTTTCACCTCTTGCTCACTGCATTGCTACTTTCTGCTCTAATGTTCAATGGTATACGGATGACACTCAGCTCTCTTTCAGGCTCTGTTTCAGGCTCCCCTCAGCCACCTCTGCTTCTTCTCTGTTACCAGGAATGGTGTGACGCAAATGATCTCTGCCTTAACGCCAGTAAAACTGAGATACTCCTCATTGGGACACCCGCTACCTCCTTTTCTCACTCTCTCTGGCCGCCCACTCTGGGGTCTCTTCTTGCTCCTTCCTCTGAGGGTAAGAACCTTGGTGTCATCTTCGACTCCACCCTCTCCTTCTCTCCTCACATCTCTGACGTCTCTAAGAAGTCAAACTATCAGCTGCACCTCCTCAGAGGTATTCTTCCTTTTCTCACTTTTCCCCAGAAGCTCACTGTCTCCAGAGCTCTGGCACTCTCTACGCTGGACTATTGCCACAGCCTCTTTCTGAATCTTCCTGCGTCTACTCTTCGACCTTTACAACTTATCCAGAACAGGACTCCACTGTCCACAAGGCTTACTGGGGCCTGGGGTGCTCTACCTCCAATCTTCTCTTCCAAAACATCTTCCTGCTCAAGCTCTCCGCTCATCCACCTACAACTCCTTCCAAAGTAAAGGATAGGCATCAAAAGGGGCGGTCTTGTCAGACTATCCCAATGCTATGTTTGTAGGTGTGCCAAGTATGCCTGTAGAGTCGATGGCCTCAGATTGTTTTCTATTGGGTGCAACCTTTTTGTTTGTTGAAATACTTATTCAACTACTTTTTTTATCAGTGTAGTACATTGAATGTGAAATGCTAAATTGTTTTTGTTTTTTGTGTGCCTTGCGCTGGGGAGGTTGAATGGGGGAATGTGACTACAGATATTAGTTCCAGAAAGACAATTGTTGGGAATTGTTTGTCTTTTTGGGATTGTGAATTTGTTTGGATTCACTTGATATGCATGCGGCCGCATGCCTCGTCAAGGGTCTACACAGATACAACCACATCACCCCGGCCCTTATTGACCTTCACTGGCTCCCACTGCACGCACAAATCACCTTCAAGTCTTGCTGCATCATACAGCCACCCTCAAGTCACCCAGCTGCCTCATGGAGAAACCCACCATCTCCAGGGGACAGCGCACTGCACCAATGGAGGGCCAGCACTACAGCTGACATGGTCAATAAGGCTTGATGCTGGAAGGCATTTCAGCCTTGCCACGCCAGCCGTAGTACCAGAAACCTCGCCAGCGTTCCAGCTAGGCTGCCTTCTTGCACGTCCAGTAAGTACATATTTTGGGGGTGGGGGGTTCGGGTCTGTCCTGCCTGTATGTTTGTTTTTGTGTGTATGTTGAGATGCGGAGGTGGGGGGATGTGTCGGGTCTGTCTGTATGTTTGTTTTTGTGTGTATGGGCAGTGTATGTTGAGATGCGGGGGTGGGGGTGTTGGGTCTGTCTGTATGTTTGTTTTTGTGTGTATGGGCAGTGTATGTTAAGATGCAGGGGTGGCGGGGGTATCGGGTCTGTATGGGTGTATGTATACATGGTGTATGCTTGTTAGTCTGTATGCTGAGATGGGGGTGGCCGGTTTGGGCCTGTGTGTGTGTATGTATGTATGTATGCATGGTGTATGCTTGTTAGTCTTTATGCTGAGATGGAGGTGGGGAGGTTGAGATGGGGGTTGGGGAATTTGGGTCTGTATGGGTGTATGTATGCATGGTGTATTCTTGTTAGTCTTTAAGCTGAGATGGGGGTGAGGAGGTTGGGGGGATTTGGGTCTCTATGTGGGTACGTATGCATGTGTATGCTTGTTAGTTCGTAGGCTGTGATGGGGGTGAGATTTGAAGTGTTCCTCTGAGGATCATCAGCTAACAGGTTTTAAACACTGCAAATTGATGGACGTAAGTCAGGGGGCCATATACGCTGCACAGAATGTGTGAGGATGATGATTCAGGGGGCACTGCAAAAGTGATTTTTGGTGGAAGGGGACAGGATACAGGCAAGCTTTATGTGGTGGTTCAGTTGAACATGTGTCAGTTGACAGCTCTGTGTGTGTCCTTTTTGAAGCCATGAAGGGGACCACAGTGACCAATATCAATTGTAGTTGATGGATCAGAATTGTGTGCATAGAACGCTCCCAGTCCATGGTTGTGAGCAGCGCATCAGAGGTCAAAGACTTGTGCATATGAGAGACAAAGCTGGACTAAAAAAGGGCACCGCACATTCAAGGCAGATTGAGAACTGTGCTTTGGCTCAAGATGCGTTTGTACTACAGAAGTCGCATCACAAGGATGTTCAGATCTACACCAATCCGCATAAGAACAGTGGGGGAATCCCATGCATGAATTTGATTTGCGTGCACTGTACTATGGCTGAGCTTCACTCATGACACAAACTAGCTTACCAATTATCACCTTTATAACCTCATGAGTTCATAGGTGGTCTGTTTGCAAAACTCTGATGTCACCCAAAACTGACATACACTTGTGTAATAGCTAATGCTGTGGAAATAGGTTTAATGCCTATAACATCTAGCACAATTCCGAGGGTAGGCTATAATCTCAGGATGGTTATGAGGTGACAACTGTAGCAACTCAAACAACAGTACAACAGTGGAAAATTACACCCAGGCTAGACATTAACATATAACGCATTGGGCCTTAATATAGAAATAATATAGAAATATGCCTAAATACTATGCCAATGAAAGCAGGCCAACCCTGAGAGTGTGTGTACCGTAACAATGGGGGTTTGCAGCCTTTTTGAGAAGTGCTCATATTGCCTCATTAAATGGATTGCAGCTCTTCCAAGGAGTCTATTAGGCGGTGAGGAATCTATTCAAGGTACTTGTGAAATAGAACTCTGCGCCCTATGTCTTGATTTTGGCACTTGGTATATGAGGTCGCATTGACCCGGGTAACAATGGAGTCCTTGATTCCTCTACTCCATTAGGAAGGGGCAATTTCTGAAAAAAGTTACCCTTCGGGTGTACTCATGCGCCCAGTGGGCTGAATATTTCTGAAATAATATTTTCTTCCACAAGATATCAATTTTTGAGAAATGTCATGCCCTATTTTGATGACACGTGTTTCGACATCTGCAACGTCTTTCTCAAATCAGGGCTTCAAAAATTAGTATGAAATGTATATTTATGTTTGAACATTCCCAATAAACCAATTGGTTACAAAAATATATAAATTTTAGAAAAATAAAATAAAATAGTACCATAGTTGGTTGCAAATAGCACAATCATTACCATGTTATTTGGTAAGTAGACAAACGAAATATTGCAATGCCATGTTAGTTGTTAAGAAAAACAAGTATTAGTGCATACATTGTATAATGAACAAAATTAGAAAAAACAACATGGCCATGTTTAAAGGAGGGGGAGCGGGGTAGGAGGTGTGTGGGAAGACAAAGAGGAGTGCTCGCACTGCACTGTGAAGAGGCAGTGAGAGGGCATTGTTATGTTATGCTATGTTAAAGGTTCTTGTACCACACACTGTTGCCACCTGTGTGCTCTCTGGCACTCTGGTTGATCTGTAATGCAAGAAGGGTGGCAGGGTTTGTTAGTAGGACTGAGTGGGAGAAGAGCAAGAGCACTGTGAATTGCTGTTGGCCGCATCAGTTCAGAGAAACCGGCCACTTAGCGTAGGTGCGTTTTCAGTTGGTAGCCATCATGTGGTGTTGGGTGATGTTTTGTAATGTAGCGGAGTACACAGACGAGTACTGACTGCAGTACCTGCACGCTTTTCTGCTTTGTTCCAGCGCCGCTTGAATCCCTTCTGACTTCAACTTCAGCTGCATCTTGAAGACAACCCACACCCCTTCTTTTTGTGGCCCTACAAAATCCAAGACGTGCGTGCACCTGCGCGCACACACCCAGCGGAGTACACAGACGAGTACTGACTGCAGTACCTGCATGCTTTTCTGCTTTGTTACAGCACCGCTTGAATCCCTTCTGACTTCAACTTCAGCTGCATCTTGGTACCTGCCTTGAATACTTACTGGACTTTTACTTTACCTATACCTATTTACAACAACAACAAGTGGATTTGATCTAATATATATTTGTTTTCTGCTTTTAGAAGACAAGCCATGCCCCTTCTTTTCGTGGCCCTACAAAATCCAAGATGTGCACGCACCTGCACGCACGCACCCAGCAGAGTACACAGACGAGTACTGACTGCTGACCGTTGCACCGCGGCGCAGCGAGTCAGCGTGATACTCTATTGCAAGAATCCAACCATTCATATTTTTCTTTTCTTTTACTTCTTTTCCTAAAATAACTGATTTCTGAGTCTGATTTCGACTCCCTCTATAATACTCAACTTAATTTTGCTCTAGATCGAACCTGTGTGGATGTTTAAGTCCTGTATCTGGTCGCCTCCTATAAGCTTTCACTTCAATATACTTGTAGTATTCCTGCGTGATCATGAATCGCTTAACTTCAGGAATGCCTCGTGTCCCGAGTTTGCTGATATGCAGTACCATAAACAAGTCCCCAATCAATACAGGCACCTCAAAACCTGGAACCCTTTAAAAAAAAGTCTTGGCTTTTTGCCAGACCGCTGCCATTTTTTTGGTAAATCCAGAATCTGATCAATCTTTAAATAATGTCCCGGCCAACATTGCGTTACTTGACCAGCTACATAAAAACTCTAACAAACATTCAATGCATTTGTCTGATAAAACGATGCAGAGCTGTGTATCCCTTTCATCAAGCCCTATAAATAAGGCTCTTTTTCACACTCCCACCTATCTACCAGAATTTTCTATGGATCCACAGCAATCCCCTTTTGTGCCGCCACCACAGTCCGTTAATCAAAAATCCCTTTATTCGGAGATAGCCAACCCGGACATAATAAAACCTTTGCCCATAGTGCAAGCTGCGGCAGTCGTTCCTTACTTGCTACCTTTACCTCTCTCTTCTTCTACACAGACTCTGGGTTTGAATAATATTGATTTGTTATCAATTCCGAATGATGTATTAAATGCTCCCAACACTTCTGCTCTCTCAAAATCTCCAGAGCTCTACACAACGGATGCACCAGATGACATCATTTCACCAAAGGAGTCTCCTTCATCTTTTGTTGCGTCTTTTTCTAAACCGGCAGCACATCCATCATTTTCATTTCCCTCACTTAACAATCCTCCACTCGATGCTGCATTAACAGTTATTAATACATCCATTTTCTCATTAGTCAAACTCTTCGAAGTATTATACCATAGGTCGATTTGTCATCAAGATTCTTTGCTTGTCTTGCATAATAAAATAGATTGAATTGCAGCACCTAGAAATAATGAAACTGCACATTTTCAAATAAGTGAGCTTCATTCTGTAATACCTTTGGAGAGTCCTGTTTCTGAAGTTCCAATTTGGGATGTATAGCCAAATCTTGAACCATCCCCAGTTTCTAATGAGATTGAATTAATCACTAATTCCGGTGACGTGCAAATTGTTGAAAAAACACTTTATGAGGTGTTTGCTAAACCAGTTCAAATCTCTAAAAGAAGAAGGAGAGGTAACAGGAAGCGAACATCACAAAATCTGAATTTTTCTGGTCGTAATTCCGATATTGAACAAAGACCGGCCAAAAAATCTCCAAAAAGCAAAAAAAATCAAAAAGCTGTGTCATGACTTATCTGATCAAAATTTGGAAGAGCCTAAAAAATGTCCTTCACCGTCAAGAGTAGCTACATCGACTCTTCTTTCAGTCTCAGAAGTCTCCGAAGGTAAGAAGCCTACTCTTTCTAAACCCATGTGTATTATAAGTGAAGATTTAAATGAAGCTGATTCGAATGACATTCAAGAAGAGATTATGAACATGTCTGTATATCCAAATGACTCATTTACTGAAGTAGTTCATCACGGCCTACACAACACTACACTAAACAAACCACAGGTGATGCCTATATTTCGAGTACATTTTGATACAAACTCCATAGCTTTGAAGACCCTTGATCAAAGATGGAAAGACTTGCAGTCAAATTTTCTGAGTCTGCGTGATAGATTGGACACTTTAGACAACCCCATATTAACCAACCAAAACTCTTGTGGAGCTCTTATGCAACAATGCACAACTTCTGAGCCTTGTCCAGCAGGTAGACCTGAATTTACATCTTCCCTGAGATTAAGATCTACTACTAAAATTGTGTCAAATACTTCTGAAGATACTATCCAGGATGAGTATAGACCTGATATATATCTTCCAAACCCTCCAACATTAAGAGATGAATGCTTGAAGTTGACAATGCTTGACAGGTTACACTCGGATCCCTTTCCAAATCGTAATACCATATTACTAATATTAAACTCAATTCCTGCATTATCACAAGTTAACTCAAATGACATTGCCTCACTATGGTTTCCAACACCAGCTCAACAAGATGTCAGTGCGATACATGTGTATTCGAAAATTGTCAAAAATCTTATATGGAATGAAAGACAAGAATTGTACAATAGAGGGTTAAAGATTGAATCATTCTGTCCTCCTCCTAAGATTGAGAAAGCTATGCCCAAAAATGTAAACTCCAATGCAACCTTTGCTCACAACATTGAATCGATTTGCTGTACGTGTAAGGCTGAGAAAGCCTCAAACCAAGGCCCCCACCTTCTAAATGGGAATGGCTTAAACATGAAAAAAAGGATGGGGCTTGTTATCTAAATCATTAGACTAAATCTCCAAAATTATTTCACTCTTGTACTCTAGCATCATGGAACACTAGAGGGTTCATACACTTACTGTTCACTAATGAATCAAATCTTAATACGTATGACATAGTATTACTACAAGAAACCTGGCTACAAACTACTCCTTGCTGGGCTGATCATCAACTCAACATTGTACCAGCCTCTAAACCAACTAAACGGCGTCCTGCTGCTGGCCTCTTAGTGGCAGTCCGTAATGATAGCCAGCTTGTCCTCAATGCGTGGCCATCTCCTGACATTGGAATTCAGGTTGTTGAATTATCTACGGCTAACTCTTTTCATCCTTTCTTTCCTTCTTGCTTGGTAGTAAATATATATTGGAACCCTTTATCTCCTTCTGAGGTGCGTTTCTTAGATGAAATAGAAAAAGTGTTAAATGAAGCTTTAACTAATCCCAATATTAGAACGGTGATTATTGCTGGTGATTTTAATTTAAATTGTCTGAATACAATTATAAAATATAACACAAGATCCTATAAGTGGACTAAGTTAGCAGTCGAAAGGAAGCTGTCTATGTTAAACGGATCTTTCGCTTCAGATACTCCACCCAAACTGACGTGGAAGCGAAATAATAGTAAGTCTATATTAGATTATGTCTTCGTATCGGCTGAGGCCATTGCTTTGATTGAAGCATTTGAAGTATTAAGGACCAAACTCAGCGATCATAACATCCTTCATGTTTCTTGGTCAACTCACGAGGTTAGAAGCCGTGATCATTATAATTTGTCAATAGAAAGAAACAGCGAAGGCAACCGTCTTAAATGGTATCCTTCCCAGATAGCTAAACTGAAAAAAAATGTTTTAGAAACAATGAATGATAATTTTGCTATAGCTAGTGTTTTTTAGCGATTGCATCCAAATTTAAAATCAGGAAGTAACTATACTACCTTGTACAACCTACTCACATAAATACCCACGATTATTACAAATTTCGAACCTAAAGAAAGCAATGAGCAAGGAATTGAGAACTGTACCTGCCAGAACATGTACAGCATACAGGAATCAAAAAAGAAATCCTTACAAAAACCAAATTAAACAACTCTTATGTAATTATAAGCAAGAGAGAGCTGAAACTATGCTAAGAGCACTAGTCTCCAAGTCAACTGGTGAGATTTGGAAAGTTTTAAATTACATGCCTCGTAATGCTCATAGATCTATCCTATTAAATCCTATCGTTGAGTCTGTTTGATCCAAGCATTTCCAGCTATTACTACAGAAATCAAACCAGACCTGGGATTTAGAATCTATGCCTAATCCTTGCTTATCAGATCTTATATTCGATGAATTGGACATTCTTCTGTTAATTAAAAAATTAAGTACATCTCAAGCTCCTGGACCGGATTTGCTCACCAATGCAATATTAAAGAAAAATCCTGAACTGTGGGCAAATGTACTAAAATCCATTTTCATGAGAGTCATTGATTCAAATCAAATCCCTCCATCCTGGCAACAAGCAATTATTATGCCGATATTTAAAAAAGGAAATAGATCAGACCCTGCTAATTATAGACCGATAGCGCTCCTAGATGCCCCGGGGAAAATCTTTGCAAAATTGATACTTAGAGATTTTACTAAATGGCTGAGCAAAGAACGGCACTTTGATATTAATCAATCTGGGTTTGTGGCTAGAATTGGCACTGCATTAAATTTATTTATTTTATCAGTACTAAAATATCAAGCGAATCTAACTAAACAACCGATTTTTATGGCTTTTATAGATTTTAAACAAGCGTTTGACTCTGTGTCAAGATTAGTTTTATGGAAGAAACTCAGAGACATTGATTGCCCTGCATATATTAGGTTTTTAATTACTAAATTCTACTCTGAAACTTCTATAAGAATCAAGCTCACATCAAATGTACTATTATCGGAACCAATTGGAACAAACTATGGTTTAAAACAAGGATGTCCATTCGCTGCAATTTTATTTAGTTTTTATATTAATGATATTTGTACTGCTTTTAATTCTGTGCGATCTTTTCCTCCAAAAATTGATGTACATGAAATCCCTTATTTATTATATGCTGATGATCTGGTGATAATAGACAGAACCCCGATTGGGTTACAGAGGAAGCTAGCAATGTTATCTGATTATGCATCAAAAAACGAACTAACAATCAATGCCTCCAAATCTAATATCCTTATTTTCCATCATGGTCGTTCATCAGTCAAAACAAAGTTTAACTGGATACTAGGAACCTGTAAGCTTGATCTGGTTCAAGAATACAAATATCTCGATGTAAATCTGAACTCTCACCTGTTTGATTCACCTTATCAAGACGAAATTGCTGCCAAAAGGAAACTACTTGCGATCCAAGGTAAAGCGCTCCAAAGGAATTATGGAACATTCTCTATTATACCAGCCAGGATATTCTATCGGCAGAAGGTGGTTCCAACAGTGATCTATGGTAGCCAAACTAAAATCAATCCAAAAGCCATAAATTGGGACTTCATTGAGGGCTTATTTTGGAAACATATTTTACCATTACCTGTGTGTACACGATTGCCCTCATTAGATTTGAACTGGGCCTTATTTCATTAAATGCTTCAGTTTCTTGGCTTATGTTATCTCTGTACAGAAAATGTCTAATTGCCACTGATTTAGATACAAATTTATTTCCTGTACTAAAAAATGCTCTAGTGAAAGCTACCTATAAACCACTATTAAAATGGAAAAACTGCTGCTTGTCAATCTTGAATTATGCTGATATATCATTAGAGCTGTTACTAGATTTTCCTAGATTTTCCTGACAAAGCTAAATTGAAACTTTGGAGAAGCGACTGGATTAGTACTATTGAACAAATTAGCACATATCAAGCTTATAAAAAAGGCACCTTCCATTGCGAGCAGTCAATGTCTTACCACAGTACTTAATTAAATTTCCTGACAGGAAATATGCAGATGCGTTTTTACGGTTTAGGTTTAACCTAATGCCTACAAAAGATAAAGTTGCCTCTTACAATCATTTGGTGTCTCTGTCCAGAACATGTTCCTATTGTAATAATAGTGACTCTATTGAAACCACAAGACATCTTTTAGTCGACTGTCCAGCGCTCTTAGATATTAGAACTCGCTACCTCTATAAACATTTTAAATATAAATCGTTGATAACTAAAGATGAATTATGGGATACAATCTTCAACACCGACAATACTTCACTAATTATTGACATCATTCAATTCCTGAAAGAGCTAAAGTTGTTAGCTGTTGATCAATTATGACCTTGTTTTGTTACGTAGCCTGGAGTTTAAACAAGAAATATGATTGTTTTAGTTACAGTATTGAATACAATGAAATGACCTACCTTTTCGTTGGTTACTAGGAAATGATACTACTATGAATTTATTTATATTTTAAAGATACATTTTAAAATGGATTTTATATAAACTTGTAAATGACATTTTTTATGTTTAGCTAAAATGTGGTAATTAACTATCTCCTTATTGTATACCTCGAAGTTAAGTTATGTATTTTTGATTATTGTGTCTAAATGATGATGAAATATTGTTTGAATAACTAAACCAAATCATAAAGTGAAAATTGATATGTAAACTATTGAAAACGTTGTCAATTCAACTAAAACGATGTATTAAATTAAAAAAGAAAATTCAAAAAAAGTTGCGATCTCATCTCCCAATTCCAGATAGACAAAGGCAGCAGACAGGGGAATGATCAAGAAAGTGCCCGGATCCACCTTCCTGCAGACAGCCTAGAAACTGGGAACAAACGTAGACTTCAGACTCTAACACTCCGCCTACCCAATGCTTCCACCCACCCAAAATCCACCGCCCAACCCTACATACACAAACAAAATGCAGACTTTCAAATGAAAATCTTTTACCAGAAGGAATACTGTCCAAGTTCTATGACTTCAGTTGCCAAGCTGCTAAGAAAGCTTGGATTGCGGTGTACAATCTTTAGAGTATGTTAGCAGACATGCTTGATGTGGATCGAGTCTTGTTGTTGGTTCTACTGCCATGCGCAGGAAATATGGGTACCATACATGTCCTACCTATAGATATGTGATGAGTGTAAGGATTAGACTCATCCCTGATCATCTTATTAATAGAACCTTGCCCATCAATCCTTTTTCTGGAAGCCTGGGTGCAAAGCTTTGGCATTTTGCATTTAGACTTGTTGTAAAGAGGTCTGTCCACTGATTCCTATTTTGCTGAATATGCATTGGAGTGTGCACATGATTCATTCTCATGCCCCTGCAAAAATACACCAACTAAAATTGCCTGCCAGGCAATTTTCTATCGCTGGAACGTGTCGTGCTGCTATTGGGCCGCTCTCACTAGGTTCAAATGCTATATCTCTTGAGCTATTGGCAGTGCTTCAAGTGGGAGGCTAAATCGAGGGGGGCCTCTCGTTAGGGGGCTTGACCTATGTTGGTGTGTACTTATTAGGCCATGCCTCTAACGAGAGCCCCCCTCGCCTAAGGAGGGTGGCTGGTGAAAGCAGGGGAGCTGGGCCTTTTCATCTCAAACCTGCCGTGACTTTCGTTTCTGACCAGCGTTCTTCCTTCTGTATTGCTTTGCCAGGGTCATGACCTTCCAGCCAGTCCCATGCTTCTTGTGGAGGATTAGGGAAAATGGATTGTTCTTTGATTACGATGTTATTTCTTGCAGGGAAGAAAAGTAGGCATCAGAGGCCTCGTCTTTTGGTGCCATCTCTGGACTATCCTTGTAAAACCGAGGAACAGGAAGACCCTTAACCCTCATGCTGCTGCCAAAGATCGCTTGGGTGCATGCCATATAAAGGAGTGCATCCCTATCTCTGTATTTGAGGAAACAGGCACACTACTCTGGGGGGAACCTCAGGGGCCTTGGCAGTGGCCTGTACATCCTTTCTATTGAGGACAATGATGCAAGATCTTTTCTGACCCATTCTGGCAGCCAGTCGTCCAGGAATAACTCCGCAGAATCATCCCCTCAGGCAAGCCAACGATCCTGACACTGGTGCAGCAGAACTGCACTTCAGCATCTTCTGATCTTTATTCTGGCTGCTGGGCCACTTGCAGCAAAGTTGCAACCTGGCTTCTAAGCGTCCTCATCTTCAAGAGTCAGTATTCATCACTCTGCATTTGTAGTCCTTTCAGCCAATTTTCTTCAGCTCCACTGTCATAGCAGGCCATCTCTGAGTTCTTGGATTTTCTCCTCCGTGGAGAACAGAGAGTTCCTTAGTTCTTGCATCATGTCCAGCATCCTGGGCTCCCCCCAGGGGCCCAAGTGTACTTACCATTTCATTACTTTCTTCTTTTTTATTAATTGTCAGTAATCATCTGAAAATAATGTATCGAAATACACATTCAAATTTAAACATAACAGTACATACACTGAAGCATAGTCATTGTGTATGCGGTGTTACCATGCCCAAATAGACATACAAGTATTCTATAACAGAGAACATTTAAGTCCTATGTTGCGCACACGAAATAGAATACATCAGAGGCTTAGATCTATCGAACAGGGAATAAGTAACAGATAATCCAAAGACCAACTAGATTCCTTTGATCAGTAGGGTATGCCTAGAACGGTTCCCATACATCCTTTGGTGTTGGCCCAACAGGCAGAAGGTTACAGTAGACTTTCTTCATTGCTTTCCCATTATCTATCCTGGTCACAACAGATCACTGAACCAGTTCTTAAATTTGGGACCTCTGTGTTTCGTCTAATGTAGAGCTATTATACTTCTGGCCAAAGGTAGGGCTACTTTAATACATTTCACGTTTAACTGTGGATCTACTATAAACATTTACAATGTCTGCCATTGTAGCACTCTTCTTTCTTTATCATTTTTTTATTTCGTTTTTTACATCATATATATCAGAGGTCACAACAAAGTCTTCCACATGAACGCATATGCACCGGTATCCCTGGCACAAGGCCTCCCCCCCACCGTCCTCCCACTCCCCCCCAACCCTCCACCCGCACATAATAGTTCACCTCCATCCTCACCCTCAATCCCATTTTCCCCAAATGTGTTCATGTTTTTGTGGACATCCCCTATGTTTGTATACCACCAGATCCCACTGTTTAATGATGTCCATCCCACGTCCTCCATGCTCCAGTTGTTGGGGTGTCAGGGCTCATCCACTTTTCTGCAATCACTCGTTTGGCCATTATAAATGCTTTTTTTTAGAAATGTTTTATTCTATCTATTCATTACCCCCATTGCTCCCTTAATTCCTGAAAGGACCTGATCCCCCGTAAGTACGCACATCAGTTATCCTCTCTATCCCTTTAATCCCTTTAATCCCTTTAACCTTCCACTGTGGTGCCCTCCGGAGGTGCTGGATACTCTCAATGCCCGGTTACTGCAAATCTTTGCCGCCAGCGTACATTTCCTCCTCCACCCCTGGTGTCTGTGGGCATGTGCCCAAACCACTCCCACCGCGGCTGTAAGTAGTAGGCATTTTTGGGTTTCCCATACAAAATGTCTTCCCAACCATTCCTACCCATCATCTCCAGCGCTGGCCCTACCAAATCATCTCCCCTCAGTATGCCCAACTATTTGCTATGGCCAGCTGTCGGCCAATAGTAAAGCCTTAAGTCCCTCCCATTGTGTATTGCACAGCATCTCCAGCTTGACTCTCAGAGTCTTCTTTTCCGAAAGAAATCCCTTCAGAATCTTATTTATCCTGTCGAATTCCTTCACCTATATCCCCATTGGGGCATGCTGCGCCAAATATAATAGTCTCGGAAGGGTCACTATCTTGTATACCACCACTCTTCCCATGAAAGAGATCGGAAGACGCGTCTACTGTTAGGCATTCTGCTCAAACTATTTGATGGCTGGGTGAAGGTTCAGTGCAGCAAAGGATGTCTCATCCTTTTGGACAAACACCCCAAGGTACCTAACCCGTTCTCCTCCATTTTCAGTGGCAGGTATCGACCGGGGAGCCACCCCCCCAATCTACAAGGTAGTGAATGGATGACCCTGGCTTAATGTGAATCTGTCCAAGATCGTGTTGTTCACCTTCACATATGCCGTAAGCACGTTATACAGCACCTGGATCCAGCCTATAAAACCCTCACCAAAGCCCATTCTTCACAGTACTGCTATCAAGTATGCTCTTTCAGTGGAGTCAAAGGCTTTTTGTGCATCCAATGCTAAAACGTCTACCGGCCGCTGCAGCTTCTTCACCACCCACGCCCACCCCAGGACCAGGTGGACATTTCTGATGTTCAGCCTAGTTGATCTGTTTGGGATGAACCAAAACTGATCCCCTACACAGACGTACATAGAAACCCCTATGTCTCGCTCATAGGAGACCTCTTAGGAGCCCGGACTCACTGGAGCATGTGGGCTACACATAAAACACTGAAAAGGCAGGATTTTACTAGATGTTTTATGTACTTTCAGATTTATACACAATGTTAATGTTATGTACAATTGTTTACAGAAATGTGTTTCTACGTTGTCTTGGGTTACAGTACCCCATGTCGAAGGGCATGAGATGCTAACTATGTTGTGTAAATGTACCATAGCATGTTGTATATTCTATAAAAAGCAATCGCTCTAAAGTAATAGCAAAAAAAGAGAAAAACCAAGAGGTTGGAAATTGAGAGACCAACACTCTCAGCTCACATATGTTTATAAAATAAGTTGTAAAATACATAAGTGGTGAATGTATACAGTGCTGGTAACATGCAGACACTGTCAAATAAGAAAAGAAAGAATAAGTGCATACTATTGTGCTCTCAAACCTATTAGGACAACTTTTGTCATATAGCTGTTCGGGATGAACCCACACTGATCTCCTTTCACTATGTACCCTATAATTTTACTTAGCCTGTTGGCCAGAGCCTTGGCCAGTATTTCAGTCTCACTGTTAATTCGGGATATTGGTCTGTATGACCCGCAACACTCCATTGGTCTCCCTTCATTAGGCAGCACCACTATCGTAGCGTCTCTGGGGTCTGGAGGGAGAACCCCTCATTCTTTAATCTCTTTGAACATCTTCCACAGTGGCACAGACATTTCTTCATTCAGTTTCAACCAGAGTTCCAGTGGGAACCGGTTTGGTCCTGCCGATTTACCACTTCCCAGTTGTACCATTGCCTCCTGTACCTACTCTATTTGCAGAGGCCCCTCCTCCCCTGATTTGTTCCTAGCAACCCAAATAATCCCCAAACTCTGCCTCTCTCTTAGCGAGCTGTATGGCATACAGTTACTGATAATGTCTAGCAAAGGTCCAAACTATCTCCCCCCGGTTCCCTTGTCTTCTCGACCTGTTTCCCTCCATTCATTTTCATACAGAACCCTGTTGGTTTCCTCTCTTTGTGCCAGCCACGATAGTAGCTTCTCAGCCTTGTCACCCCATTTTTATATGCGATCCCCCCTGTACCACCAATTCAACTTTTCCCTCTCAAGGGATCAAATTTGAATCTCCTCCCTCACGTTCCAGAGCTCCTTTTCCATTTCCTCCGAGTAGGATTGTCTCATCCAACCCTCTAGATTTAAGACCCTGGCCTCTTAGACCTACAATCTCCAGAATGCTTAGAGATCAGTGCTGCTTTCACTTTCCTATGACCAGAGATGGAGGAGACAGATTACCTTCAGGTGTGCTGCTTCAGGTGCTGCTAATGAGCCTGCTTCGGCACAGGGCAGGTCAGTATTTAAGCAGCTGCCTGCAGGAGCACAGGGCTCCTGCACTGAGTTCACTACTAGCCCTTTGTACTTTAATCCTTGGATTTCTGCTGTTTGCTGTTGCTCCCAGAGCCTGCTTCTGTTCCAGTGCCCTGTGTTCCCTGCTACTCTGACTACACTCCCCTGCCTTCTGCCCTGCACATCTGTGCTTCCCGCACTGCAGCCATGCTCCCCTGCTTGCATTCTTCTGTTCCCTGTCTGCAGACCCTTGCTCTCTTCCACCTATTATCTTGTTCCTTGCCTGCAGTTCCTTGTTCTATGTCCATAGTCCATGTTACCTGGCGTTAGCTTCCTAGATTCCAGTTCTGAGATTACAGTCTGCAGTACTGCCCTTGTTATTCCAGTCCAGATTTACAGTTCCTTGAATTCCTAGTTACCAGTCTGTAGTTCAGTCCCTGTGTTCCTAGTCCAGAGTTTTCTTTCTCCTGGTCTAAAGTTCTGTGTGCTGTTCCTTGATTCCAGTCCTTAGTTTCCAGTCTGCAGTTCCAGTCTCCTGTACCATTGTGCTTAGATTCTTTTCTTCTTGCTTTTCCTCTTCATTCCTGGTCTCTGTGTGGACCTTGCTTACTTTGACTTCCTATTTTTCCGAGGATATTTCTGTTCCTGTTCTTGTCCTCACTTGTGCTTGTGTAATTCCTTTGTTCAAAGTCTGGCTGCTGTGTTTGCCAACCTCTTTCCTTTGTTGTGTTTCAGTATTGTACCTTATATCATATTGTTAACAGTTTGCCGGTTCCTGCTTCAGGTGGCAGTCATTGTTCAGTTCCTGCAGAACCCGTACAGGCTTGTCTTGTGAGTACCTGTTTCCTTGTTTGTGCCTTGGTGTCCAGCCACAGACACCCACTCATGCTGCCTCTTTCCATGAGCATTCAGAGTGGGGCCCTGTAACAGTAACCAGCTCTTAAGACTAGACTTTCACCAGACGCTGTTGGAAACTCTTCCACCATTATGTGTACGCCACAAGTGGGAGCATAAAGTGTTCGTCTTACTTATACTCCCTGGTCCTTTATGTTAACTGCCTTTGTTGCCTGTCTGTAGTACTTGTCTATACTTTCCTGTCTACAGGATTCCTTACACCTCTGTCTCTTGTGCACCTTTCTCCCCTCATCTTTGTGGGCGCGTCTATGCCCTTAAGCCTCTGACAGTACCCTCATAACGTCTTCCCCCTGCATCTGGTTGATTTCTATCCTTCATTTACCCCTCGGTGCATAGTTCCCAGCCTTCGATGTCTACACAAATGGTGTGTGGTACGAGAGACCCCAGGGTAAATACCCCACCCATTCAATTCTGTCCACATCATCCTGTGAGGTTAAGATATGGTCTATTCTGGAGAAGGAT
The DNA here is from genome assembly GCF_040938575.1 of Ambystoma mexicanum. NCBI lineage: Eukaryota > Metazoa > Chordata > Amphibia > Caudata > Ambystomatidae > Ambystoma > Ambystoma mexicanum. The sequence continues at coordinate 266,254,065 of NC_090934.1, forward strand.
TTGTGAGAGGCCGAGAAATAGGAAAAAGTACCTTTATGGGGGTTTTCTTATCTCCAAAGATCCACCAACCCCATGGCATCCACAGAGGATTTTTCTTGTGTCGGTGTCTGTGTTCCCCCCGCTTGTCGCTCACCTCCACGGACCCCGGGCTGGTGCCATTACTTCATTGAAGTCTCTGGCCACTATCGTGAGACCTAATTGTACCCCCATCATGCTCCTCCTGATCTCCTCCAGTGTGTCCTGTAGCAGTGTAGGAGGGGCGTAGACGGTTATGTGGGAGATTGCCTCTCGTCCCATTGCCGGACCCTCGATTCTCTCAGAGAGACCCACTATCTTGATATTAGCCCACTTCCCAGCTCCACTCTCAAGCCTACCGCTAGGCCAGATCCACCAATGCTTGCGCCAGGCTCCAGGGCTCTGTATAACAGATCTCATGCATGGGGGAAGGGGGGGTCCCAGTCTCCTCCAGCCCCGCTCTCTGATGAGCAGGCCTTTGCTGTGTCCAGTCAGACTGCTCTGTTGTACACCATCAATCAGTAGGAGTGGCAGTGGGGGAGGGAGGGGGCGCCTCAATGCTCCTGCAGGCCTGCAGTGTCTCCTGCCCTCCTGGTCCAGAGCACTTATCCCTGACTCTGCAAGCTGGAGTGGCCTCCCGCGAGCCACACAGGCTTTCCAACGTTCCCAACTGAGCCGGGAGTGCCCGCTCTTGCTGTGTTTGTCCCATCAATGGGGGTGGGAGGGGTGCTACTTCTGTTGATTTCTCTCCAAAGGGTGTGGGGGGGTGTCGGTGACCCTCCGAATCGGCCTGTGCAGGTTCATGCACTGCTTCTAGGCTAACGATTCAAGCTGCTTTTTCACCAGGTCAAAGACCCCGGTTTCTGCTAATTCATTTTCTGAGCCCCCCCCCCCCAAGCTTGGGGGAAGGATCTTCATTGGATTCATTCCCGAGGGCAAGGTGGAGCACCGGGATAGGTGGCCATGTTACTCTGCGCCCTATGGTGTTCCCCATTGTGGAACTCTTGACTAAAGCTTGCTGTCATGCAGAACCATGTTATATGCATAAACTTAGCAGAGGGTGCACTGTGTTTTGGACAGGAAGTGATTTAAGTTTAACGGGATGAAATTGATCCAATTAAGATATTTATACTGTATTAAGGAGGGGATTGCTAGATATATTTTGAGTTAAACCACATATTTGGGCCCAATGCTCCTCATCTAGCTCAATTGCCAATTTCGTGTTCCATTTACTAAATGCCAGTGAAAGAAAATGTGGCCTCTTTGTCCGAATGTGGAAATACATTTTAGAGATCAAGTGTGAAGCGGACTTAGTATCTGTGACCATCAGCACCATCTCATTCGTGACTGGTGCTGCTGGGAAGTTTTGTTATCTGCCCATTTTTTCTATACCAAATTACAATGGTTGAATGTGATATCAAAGTCCTTCACTCCACAGCAAAATAACTGGTGGGAGAATAGCATAGCATCTTCCAATTAAATTTCAATTTCTTTACAGGTCTAATACATAAGATCTACCAGGTGTAGTCCCAAGTAAGGAATTAATATCACAGTTTGTATCTGCAAAGTTAAATACCTCAGTCACATCAATAGTTGTTGCATTTGAACATGTGACTTGGTTTCAGAGTCCCCAGACCAATGTGCATCAGTGTGCCTGAGCTACTATATGATATGCCAGGAATGGACAAACCACCCTTAACATATGGTCTAGTGAGAAGGCCCCATCACAAGCACAACTGTTAGCTTAACACCCCACTCCCCTCCCAATACCAGTCTAGCTAACAGAGATTTTAACTGTTTAAAAAGATTGAGGTGAGATAAAGGAACAACCTGAAACAGATATATGAATGTTGGTAAAATTATCATTTTAATTATCGTGGCTCGATCTGTTAGAAAGAGAGCAGAAGATTAATGCACCTTTCAATGTTCTGTTCTAGTAGTTTAATAACAGGAGTATAATTGTGCTCATACAGTAGCACAGAATTAGTTTGCACATGCACTCCCAAATATTTAACTGACTGAACTCAGCATATGAATTCACTGCATACACGATGCACCAACGCTTTCCTTGAGAGGGGAATCCGCTCAGACTAATGACAAATTATGCACAGACCTGCATAGTCCCAAAAGTTAGTAGCATCTTCAATTATCAATGATCAAGGTTGGTATCTAGGTTCACAATGGACAGCACCATATCATCAGCATACATCGATACTAACAACCTGTTCCCCTTACTCTGGAAACTAAGCTGAGCATGCTTCTGCCACAATTGCACAATCAGCAAGATGGCACAGAAGTATGAGGGGGGACAACGGGCACCCCTGTCTAGTATCCCTTGTAAATCAGAAACTGGGAGAGATATTTGCCTTTGTACCAACTCTGGCCTGTGGCGTATTGTATAGCACTTTAACTCACTTAATTGTGGCATGTCCTAGAGCACATTTAGCCAGCGTGTTCCACATAAAGGCCCCACTGTATTGTAACAAAAGCCTTCTGAAGTCAGCAAACATGTTCTGTCAGGGATCTAGACTGGCCACAGTTGGGAACAACCTGCACAAATATGATTGAGTCAATCTTTCCATGGCACACAGATCTTTCTTTCTTTTTCTTCCTTTGACTCTGTCCTACACTCCACTGTTTCAAACTGGCGTTTAGCTGTCCAGAATTGGATGTCTTCTCACTTCCTACATTTAAATCCCTCAAAAATGGAGGTTCTGTTCTTTCCCCCCTCTACTATTTCTCCCAGCTTCACCCCCTCATCTTTCCTGTCCTCCATCTACTCTTTCCTTTTCTCCTTCAGCGTGCAATCTGGGCGTCATCTTCGATTCTTCTCTTTATTTTTCCTTCCATATTGCCTCTGTTGCTTGTTCTTGTCGCTATATTCTGTTTAAAATTTGCCGCGCTCTCATATTAATTACTGCTGGTTGTTATTACTTGGTCTTTCTGCTTGTCATGTTTTCCCTCTTCGTTCTATTTATAATTCTTCTGTCCGTCTTCTTTTTTCTCTACCGCCCCGTCACTTCTTCTTTACTCTCACTCTCATTACTTCGGTTTGAAGTCCGTCTTTTGTTTGATTTTCTCTCGATAGTTTTTAAGTGTACTTATGACCTGGCCCCCTCTATCTCTCCTCTTTACTTTCATTCTATGTTCCCTTCCGCTCCTTGCGATCTCAGAACCTATTTCTTTGACTGTTCCTAAACCACGTTTTGCCTCGTCTCGTTTTCTTTTTTTTCTTCTTTTGGCTCCCAAGCATTGGAGTGCCCTACCCCTTTCACTTCATTCTTCTTCATCTCTTTCTATTTTCCCAACTAACCTTAAACTTTATCTTCTTGCATCTCTAGTTCCTTAAAAGTAAAAACAAAATGCTTTTTCTTTGTCTATTAATGTAAATTTGCATTCATCTATATGATTGTACTGTTTCTTTGATTCTTTTATTGTACATCGCCTTTGGTGAAAAGCTCTCTATACATTTAATACAATACAAAATAACCTCCCGAAACAATAGCCTCTGCTGCCACCCCATCCCCCAAGCTCCTATTGTACACTTCTAGGCCTTTGCCTCATCCAAAATACTTGGGGGTCTGGAAAAAATGTCCCCCCTTCCCAAGATTCCCCCTTTCAATAATACTACATTAACAAACGTCCATGTGAGCTTTTGATCCTTCTTCTTCATTCTTTCCTGTTTCAATCTTTCTGCTTTCAATTATGGTGGTGATCCTACCCTAGGTACCCATGCCCTACATACGGACCATAAACTTTCCCCCACTTGTGCATATTGCTCAAGGATAAACATCATATATATATACTCCCCCCATCCCCAGCTAAATCCACCCAGTGTTCTACATAATTCTCAGGATCTGGTGGGGGAATTGTAGTGGTGCCAGGAGGGTGAAGGCTATGCTCTATTGCAACCATGCATGGCTTGTTTTGGTCTTCAGTTAGAACTGCAATGTCTTTTGTACCACATGGTGCTTGCTCCCTGTAGCCCAATAGAGACCATCATCATTGCGCTGCTAGGTATAGCTTTGGCACAGCATCAGATCCCCTCCTGGCAGGTACAGAAGATCACCAAAACAAACACGATCACAAGAACCAGTAGCTTCACAATCACCCCCATCCAGGATGGTGCCTAGGAAAAAAAGGTTGTCAAACGAGTTACTCTTCTGTATGCCAGTTTTTGTTTGCATGTGAGTGTCGAGGGTGTGCATGGCCCTGGTGAGGGACCCTTTATCCGAGTCATTCGGAGGTGCAAGGTGCAACAGTAGTCACATATTTTCTTGCAGACCCCTCCTTCTTTGGCCATGAGGTGGTCCAGCACATAGTGGTCTTTGCAAGCACTGCACCTTTTATGGGTTCTGGGCACATTGCAGTGGATTGGGATCCATCATTTTGAGTCGCACACTTCGTGCCTGGAAAGTACTTTTCAATCTGCACAAGGTCAGATGGAGTAAACATTGAGCCTTCAAAATTGGAGTTTCCTGTGGCATTAGTACCTTGGGGGCTCCCGACACTTGTGGTATCAAGCAACAAACATAGCAGCTTCCATTAAACTTTTTTTTCTCCACTGAGCTCATGTCTGTGTACCAACTATTACTTAACTCTGGATGGAGCACATCTTCTATTGTATCTAACTCAAGTCCTTGGTACTGATCTTACTTGGCCTTTCTAATTTGTCTTTTAAAATGCTTCGAACCAGCAACATGTGGGAAACTAGAAGAGAAACTAACATTTGCAATTATGTCAGAAAGCACATTACGAAATAATGGCAACATTAATAAATTTGCAAGCTTTCCCATGTGTTGCTGGGAGACAGATGTATCATTAGCAGTTGCATTACACTTTGTAGCAAGGACCACAGCTGCAGTATTATTCATTTCAGTCGACAAGTTTGGTAAGGATATATTTACAGCATTGCTATATGTTAAGGAACCATTAGTAATGTTTGCATGTCTTATTTCCCCCCTTTATATGACCACCCCATATAAAACTACACCCCAAATATATACCTAATCCAAACATAGAACTAGCGGATAGACCAGCTACGCAGTGCATAACACAGGTATGTGTGGAGGAAAACACTGTTATGAGAGAATTTTCCTGAAAGTGAGAATGTTGCTTGTTATACATGGAATGGTTGGAACAGTTTACATCCATTGCAATCCAGGAGAGAGAGAGCGAAAGAGAGAGCGATAGAGAGAGAGAGAGAGAGAGAGAGGGAGGGAGGGGGAGAGAGAGAGAGAGAGGGAGAGAGAGAGAGAGAGAGAGACAGAGGGAGAGGGAGAGAGAGAGAGACAGAGACAGAAAGCACTTTTTGTACAAATAATGCATAGCATAGGTTTTATTTATTGTAGAGGTAGACTAGTTCCCAAATATCCGAAATATAAGAGGGAACCGGTATTTAAAGTGCAGTTGCATGCGTTTGTTCAAGAATGTAAATATGGTGAGAGGGTTAGGGAGCTGCAATTCTTTTACACCTTGGTTGTTTACTGAACTTGGTTGGGGGTGTGGCCTGGGGTGCTTTGCGAACATCAGACAGGTGCACCCAATATCGCATCTCTCGAACTTTCACTGCAAGGGGAATAGCATAGACGACCTCAAAGTGGCCGTTAAATCTAGGCTCACTCCACCGGCGGACAAAGTTCTTTATGTACACATGATCTCCTAGTAGTAGCTGGAGTGGAGCGTCAGATGCAGTGCTGGTCAGGCCTTCAGTTCTTGGTGGCGCCATCTGTTGAGGGATACATTTTATGGCTTTTGTTAGAGCAAAACAGATAGCTTTTAAATTCGCCCCTAACATGGACACCTCAATGTGAGCACCAGCTGCTCTCCTGGTGGGAGATAGGAGTGTGCACATGCGCTGTCCTGTTACCACCTTGTGGGGTGATATATGGTGATCCTTACAGGGCTGCGTATGCTAAATAACGTAAGGGGCAAGCAGTTTACCCAATCCTTTTTCAGCGTGGTGCAGAGCTTGGACACTTTTCTTTTTAATATCCTGTTAATCCTCTCCACAACTCTGTTGGCCTGAGGTGGTAAATTGTGCACATGCAACGCTTGATGTCCAATAATTCTGTTATCTCCGTGAAGAACTCACTGAAAAAATGTGTGCCGTTATCAGATCTTATTACATTGCACACGCCACAGCAAGGAAAAACCTCTCTGACCAAAAACCTGGACATGCATTTAGTATCTGGATGTGAACAAGAACCAGCCTCCACCCACTGTGTAAAGAGACAAATAACCATTATTAGATAACGCGATCCATTACACCTTTCCCCCATGTCCGTGTAGTCCATGTGCAATTGCCAGAATGGCATGGTAGGATGGGGCAAGGTACCTCTGATTGTTTGTAGGATAAGACCAGGGCTGTATGTTTGACATGTGGTACAATTAATAACCATTTAAGTTACTGCCTCCTGCAGATTGGGGACAAGCCAGCCCTCCTGTATATCTGCAGTGATATGCTATTTTGACACATGGTAGGGATGGTTCAGCTGGTCCAATGCAACCCACAGCAATGTGTGCAGCATGACCACTTTGCCTGATGTCTCCTGTAGCGCAGTAAATCTGTAGGGGACTGTTTGCATCCCCTTTTCAACCATAGATCCTTTTCTTCCTGTGGGGCCCAGCCCTGCAACTCAATCAGTTGTGCAATTGGTTAGGAATTATAGGAGTCTGGCAGCTGTTCTCTACTCTGTGCCACCACTGGATACTCAAACACACTTGGCACAGGGAGATACGCTGCTTGCTTGGCAAATGTGTCCATGGCAGCGTTACCATGTGAGACTACCGGCGGTGCATATCACCACCGCTGTCAAGGAGGGCTGGGACAGCGTGTTGATCAGTTTGGCTAACAGTATTGCATGCTGTACCGGGGACCTGTCAGCCCTCCTACATCCCATTCATTTCCATCGCGCTAGTCCCATGTGCATCACAGTGTGACGTAGGCCAAATCAGAATAGATGGTCACCTGGCACCCGTGAGATGCTAAAATCGCCTCGATAAGAACTATGAATTCAGCTGCTTGAGCCGGATAGTGCATGGGTAATCTCTGTTGCAACAATACCTCACAGACGCAATCAACCAAATTTCCTTTTATGTGTTTAGAGTGCCTTGCATCAAAAATAGATTTTAGGTAACCTTACATCTGTGCTGCCTGTAAAGACTGGAGGGGGGTATCTATACTTCTGCCCTCTTTATGGCAGAGTAGCGGCACAGAGCACCCCAGCAAAGGTTCTCTTTATGGTAGCTATGGACGAGCAACCAAGGCTTAAGCTCTCAGGAGGTGATGCAGGCTGGTTCTTAAGTACAGTGAGTTCCCAAGCCCCCACAAAGGAATGTCCACACACTTTGTTATGTGGTCACACAGTTCTTTATAAGGTTCATATATATATATATACAATTCAAAAACACATTTTTTACTCTGGTAATACTATAATGACAAATCTATACAATTCTATGTGGTACCATACTTAGATATTAGATTCTTTTAAAATGCATCAACTGCTGGCAGTTATAATAGAGCATACAAATCATTCAGTAAGGTGTATCAGCATAGACAATAAGGAAGGAAGGCAGGTTAAGGTTAACCAATGGCAGAATGCATTCTTTGGATATAGATGCACAATACTGAATGAGGATCCAACCACCTTGGGAACCTGTAATAAAAGAATTAACAAGCCCAGTCCATAAATGCTCAATAAGCATTGCTTCTTCGTTAAAATGTTCAACCACCCCAATGTACCTGAAGTGTAACAGTTTCTTTGATGGTTCTTTGATGGTATTCTTCGGGGATGGACCTCCTTTGGAGAAGAAGACACTGGGCATTGAGATCCCTGAAGAAAAGTGGAACACTTGCGCCAATACAGCGGCTTTGACCTTCGCGGTGCTCTTCGATGATCAATCGGTTCTTCAATGGTTGGAGCGCTGGGAAGGTGAGGCATGTGATAAATCCCGATGCAAAGTGTTTGGTGCCGCAAATAAGACTCGTGGACTTGAAAGGTCTTCGGCGGTGATGGATGCAGGCCCAGCATTGGGCGTCAGATGTTGGGAGTCGTATTCGGCGATCTTATGGCCTGTCGGTGTTGCAGCTGCAACACGTACCTTGGGATAGCTTCGGCAATCGGGACTTGACCACGGCTGGACCTTGGGACATTTTTGTCAGTTTTTGGTGGCAGGAAACCCACCATCAGACTTTCCTCAGCGACCGTCGACCTTCGCTTTCTCTGGCGAGATAAAGTGGTTGGGGGGTGATGGCAAGGGAGCCCTCTGTCAAATGATTTTAGGCAAAATTGAGCCTTCTCGGCTCTGGGCGTCAAGCAGCACGGTGTCATGGTGTCCCAGCTTCTGGGTGACTCGATTTGACTTGGCTTGCAGCAGTCACGGAAACCTTCCGACCCCGGTCAGCACCCATGGTCTTTGATGACCCTCAAGGTCCAGACGCTCTCTTAAGGATTCTCAGCTAACTCCTTTTCCGGACGTCAGACTCATAGAAATGGATTCTAGGATGCTTTTATGAAGAGCAACAGTTTTTGCACAATGGTCCCTTGTAGCTCGGGGAAAGGTCTCCTAGCAAAGTCCTTTCTCGTATCAGTCCTCGACAGACCTGACAGCTTCTTGGATTACATAAAAGGAAATGCAGTAGCAATCATCTCCTCCAGCTGGGCTTCAAGGATCAGCTTCAAGTTTCAACTTCAGCTTCTGAACCAATTGGGAAGTGAGAGGTCCCCATAAATACACATCTGTCTCTCATTTACTCTTGCTGAGCCAGGCTCAGTCAGCCAATGACACAGAAGGGCATTCAAGCAGGCAGGCAGCCAATCAGGCTCACAGGCATTCAGGCCATTCAATTCTACCTGGATACACATAACAAGGAATGTGGATTGGGGAAAGCAAACAGCCTTTCAGCACACTACACCGTATTCATGTCAGTTTCAGGCAGGGCTGTCTCATTCATTGTGTCACACACAGAAACCAGATACCCATAACATAGAATGAATATTGTTCACACACTCTATTCACACGGGTCCTACCACAAGGGTGTACCCACAACATACAGTCACTGGGAAGGCTACAGCCAGTCTTTCCTTGGCTTCCCCACAATACCATATATGGTTCTTCCACCCAACAGCCAGTCAGGGGAAGGGACGGAGTAAGGGCTTCCCAGTACTTTGGGAAAACAAGGCAACAGGTAATAGAAACCAAGAGGCCACAGGGGCCATCTTGCCTTCCATCAGGAATCCACTGATTCCTATGGCATGGCCTTGGTATGCCAAAATGGTGGATACTCAGAACACCTGTCAAATTCAGCATAGAGCTGCCACAAGCCCTTACCCTACTACAATCTGGGTACCTCTCACTTACCAATGTGTTCAGAAGCTGAAGTTGAAACTTGAAGCCCAGCTGGAAGAAGAAGGTTTGCTGCTGCTTAATGTTGAGGAAATCTGAAAGCTGTCGAGTCTGTTGAGGACTGATCCAAGAGAGGACCTGCTAAGGAGACTTCTCCCCGAGCTACGAGGGAACATCGTGCAGAAGCTGATCTTCATTGAGGCACCCTGGAAGTCAGTCCCGAAAGGCTGTCGACCGGAGATGGGGTCTGCCGAAAAACAATGAAGTAAAGCACCAGGACATCGAGGCCGTCGACGTCCATCGCCATTGACCAGGATTCAGAAGCTCTATGTGACCGCTGGAAGCCCGTCGAGTCGTGTTGCCCAGAAACATGGACAGCTTGATGCTCTGCTGCTCGATGACCGGAGCCGCAATGCTCCACCTTGCCTAAGAACATTGAACGAAGGGCTCCCTTGCCATCACGGTCAACTGCATTGTCCCGCCGGAGACGTCAAGGTCGTCGAGGACCGAGGAATGCCTGCCGGTGGGTTTCCTACCACCTCAAGTCCACAAAGACGCCGACAAGTGAAGATCCGAAATCCAGCCGTGGTTGAGCCCCGATCGTCGATGCTGATGCCGACATCCGACACCACAGCCGGGCCTATGTTCTTCACTGAGTCTTCTTTGCGGCACTGAACTCTTTACATCGAGGCGCACAACATTCCTCGTCTGCGCAGCACATCCACGATTGATCATTGACTAGCACCGCAAAGGTCAAAGGTGCTGTCTCGACGGCCGTGTTCACATTTCTTCGAAGAAATCTCGACAGTCCGTGTCTCCTGCTATAAAGGGAGTCCACTCATGAGGAATCCATCGACGAACCGTCGAAGAAGCCCTTCTAACTCAGGTACATTGGGGTAGTTGAACATTTTGACCAGGAAACAAGACTATTTTAACATGAATGGACTGGGCTTGTTAATACTCTTTATTATAGGTTGCCTAGGTGGGGGAATTCGCACCACTAAATGTGCCTTGGTAGTTGGACAAAGTATTCTGCCATTGTTTAAACTAACTTGTCTTCCTTCCTATGTCCTATGCTAATCCACATTACTGTTTGATTTACATGCCATTAGAACTGTCAGCAGTTGGTGCATTTTAGAGGAGTCAATGACTAAGTGTGGTACCACATAGACATTGTATATATTTGCCATATTAGAATTGCCAGAGCCCAAAGTTTGCTATTAATTGATGTACATGTATTTAACCTTATTTATATATAAAGAACTGTGTTAGCACATAACACAGTGTGTGGACATTCCTTTGTGGGGGGGCTTGGGGACTACACTGTACTTAAGAACCAGACTGTTTCACCACCTGAAAGCTTAAGCCTTGGTTGCTCATCCATTGCTACCACAATAGAGAACCTTGGCTGGGGTGCTCTGTGCTTCTACTCTGCCATATAGAGGGCAGGAGTACAGATAGCCCCCTCCAGTCTTTACACTAGTGGCAGCGGTGGGATGCTAATGGTTTTAAGAATCCGTGTGTAACCTTGCCACCTACAAAATATCCACACTTTGTTAATTTGAGGTTGTTAGTTGTGTACTAGGATAACTTCACTACAAGCAATGGAATCTATTGCCAATGGTAAATATACTAGGATGAGCTTAGAGACTCTCCAGAGTGCTTGTGAAGATAAGTCTGGGGCTGAGCTGATATCTGCCCTGGTGGACTACCAGACTGATTGTGATTCTCTTGATGAAGGGGAGTCGAACCACTGAGGACCCTGCCCCTGGGGCTGTTATTAAATCATGATTCTGGGAGTGCCATCTCTCCTGCTGCCTCTATTCCGAAGCCCAGCATCGTTTCTTCAGGGAATGCCTTGGAATCTGAATTATTGAGGATGAAATTGGCCTTTGAATATAAAAAGTTGGAAACTGAAGCTTAACTAAAGGAGGAGTTGGCACAGCAAGCGATACTCAGGATAGGTATCTCGAACTAAAAAACAAGGACACTGAATATCAGAGAATCCAGAGTGGAGACTTCAGCCAAACCAGTTGAGAGTGTCAGGTCCCCTGACAACAAGTTTATGAAAGATTTAGTTGGTGTGTATGTAGAGGGTTCTGATATCCTCCAATGGATTGAAGCATTTGAAATGGCTTGTGGAATCCATGATGCTGATAAGAGAGAATGGGCTAAGTGTTTTTTAAGTAGGGTGCCTCCAACTGGTTATGACTGTATTCTGAAACTCAGTGTGGAAGAAAGGGGTCAGTATGAGTGCATGAAATCAGCTTTGATTGCCAGGTTTGGCAAGACACCTACACAATACCTTAAAAGGTTCAAGTAATATAAGAACAGAGAGAATGTGTCTTGGGTTGACTGGGTGAGTGCTGCGCATATGAACATGATGGGGTGGATTGATGGATACAAGGTGAAAACCTTTGTTGAATCGCCCACCTTTTGTTTTGTTGAGCATTTTTCTGAAGCCTGTTCACCAGAGCTGTGTCAGTATGTTGCTGACCAAAACATTTTGGATCCCGTTAAGCTAGCCAGGCTGGCAGACAAGTGGGTCTCCCACCAGGCGTCCCCTAAGGAACACACTGAGAAGGACAAGGATAAAGAGAAAGGGACCTATCAGTAGTCTGAGGAGTCCCCCAAGCATCCACAGTCGAGTAAACCTAAACCTAAACCTTCCTCTCCTAAGAACTAAAACATTTAGTGGGTATGGGATTAAGAATAGCAGTTCTCCTGCTGTAAAGCAGGCTTCCAGTGGACCCAGTACTGTACCTCACATTCCTGCCACCTGTTGGGACTGTGGGGCTCTGGACCACAAGTGGGTGACCCCAAGTGTAAAGGTAAGGCACTTGGAGTCCAGGCTGTCTGCCTGACCTACCCATGCTTCATGCCTGAGGTGGAGGTCAATGTCACCCCCTCCTCTACAGGAATCTCATTTGGTGCTCCTGCAGAGATTTCCCTAGTGTCCCTTGGGGCCTGAGACCAGTTATTATGCTCACCTGGTCTCTGTGGAGGCGTTGGGGCACAGTTGCAGCCCTCCCTGAACTTGAATCATCCCCTTCAGGCCTCTCCCTCAGTAGAAAAGCTGTGAGCTTTGGTACATTGTGATACTGCTCCTGCGTGGAGATAACAGTGTTTAAGTGCGCCAATCTGTGATTGTTGTACCTCTCGAAAACTTCACCCCAAAGTATGCTTTCTGTGAGCATACGCCGGCCCATAAAGCTCACCTGTGAATTATCCGTCCTGCTACTTCTGGCCGGGGTGCGTAGAACGGGATCTAGTTCATTCACTGATCCCTGATAAGGATTAGTCCAGTCCAGCTGCGACTATACTTCTCCTTATGATTGGTAAGTCTTTCTTGAGCTCTTGTGATGCTGTTCGTTATGTTTAATGTCTTCATATGTTGCTCCTATTTATGCCCGCAATAATGTCTCTCTTCTGTTTTCTTCCCTTAGATGTAAATGCGGACTCAATGCAGCTGTGAGACGCGAAACGCAGCCGGATGGAAGATGGATGCTACTGCAATGTTCGACAGCAGGTAAGTGCTGGTTTAAGGAAAAGCGCGAAGTATGGCGAATCGCAACCTTCAACTGATTATTTTTTCGATGTCTAACCTTGTCTTCTCTTTTTCCTTGCAGGCACAGTTGTCGACGATGGAGCGTGACGTGCTGCAGTCCCAAGATGAAGATTTCGGCATTCCGGAAAGTGTAAAGATGAATGCTTGGTTCGCCGAAGAGATGTACAGGTAAGAACAGCTTCCCCCAATTGGTTAGTATGCTGGCAGGAAGGAGGATGTCCAGGAAGCAGGGTCTTCAAAGGTAAGGCTGACCTCAGGCGACGATGAGTGTTACGCTGCTTGCAAGTGCAGAATAACGCGAAGCATCTGTCTTGAGGATCGGGCAGCTTATATAGCTGAGATTGTGGGCACGCCCATTAGGGCCGGCTTACCAGCCACACCCTGCCACTCCTAGAGAGTGAGCACGTGCAAAGGCAATCCATTAGCAGCCACACCCAAGAATACACTTGGGGCTGCTTAATGGATGGAATGTTCAAGGTTAATGCATCCTGCTTAATGGATGGAATGTTCAAGGTTAATGCATCTGAAGTGCTATGTCCATGATAAAAGCTTTTTGGTGTTAAATGGATGTTCTTGTTTACTTTTGTTCATGAGCCTGGCGCCAAAGGCGCCAGGACAGTTTCCACCCAGGTCTCCTGTGCATGCGACCCCTGCATGCCTGTGCTCCTGACTTCATGACCATGACAGCACTCCCCCTCAAGGCCCCTCTCAAGGGTGGTTCTCCTCCCGGTCCTGGTTTGGTAGAATTATTGCGATGGAACTGTCTGATTAAACGCGGAGCATGGACGTGTTCACTGGGTTCGCAAGTTCGGTCTTGAGGTCCGTAACCTTTCCAGTCAATTAGGTAATACAATTTTGATCGAACCACCTTGGAGTCCAGGATGGATTTGACTGCATATTCTGGTTCTCCATCTATTACTTTGGGCTCTGGTGGAGAACTAAGTCGTGTATTGGATTTCATGAGTTTGAGGAGAGAGACATGAAATACGGGGTGAATTTTCATGTGAGATGGTAACTCCAGTTTCATGGCGACAGGATTATGGACTTTATAGTATAGGGGCCCAGGTACCTTGGGCAGAAAGCTCTTGGCCCCTTCAGGGGAATACATTTGGATGCTAACCACATCTTTTCTCCAATCTGATAGGCGGGAGCTTCCTTCCGATGTCGATCAGAAAACCGTTTTTGTCTTTCCTTAGCCTTGGTCAGATGCTCTGTCTCCTCCTTAAAAACCTGAGTTATGGTTTTATGCAAGCTTTGTATGGCTGGCATTTCCAGGGTATCGGGTGGATCAAATACTGATGTCCTCGGATGTCTTCCGTGCACAGTGTAGAATGGAGTTTGCCCTGTGCTTGTGTGAACTGGGTTGTTGTATGCATACTCAGCTATCCAGAGTATATTTTTCCAAGAATCCTCGGACTGTTGCAACATACACCTGAGATATTGCTCTAAAGTTTTGTTGGTTCATTCAGTTTGCACATCAGTTTGAGGGTGATGGCTTGTGGACAACCGGAGATCGATTTTGGCAATCGTACAACACTTTCTCCAAAAGGCAGAAACAAATTGAGTTCCGCAATCAGATACTAATATTGATGGAAATCCATGCAATCGAACAATTTGCTCTAGGAACACAGAAGCGAGAGTTGATGCAGTTGGGAGTCCCTTCAGAGGGATGAAATGGGCCATTTTGGAGAATAAATCTGCAACGACTAATATGGTGTTGTATCCATTGCAGGGTGGAAGATCCGTGATGAAGTCCATCGACATGATATGCCAAGGTGCTGGTGGTACTGTTAGGGGATGTAATAAGCCAGCGCGTTCTGTTTCTGAGACTTGTGTTGTGCACAGAAACTGCAGGTTTCAATAAATTGGGCAATGTCTTTTCGCCAGGTTGGCCACCAGTAGTTTTGTTTTACCTTAGCCCCGAGTTTTGGCTATTCCTGGGTGTCCTTCCAGTAATGAATCGTGGTAATTTGTGATGATTTGCTTTTTCAGTTCTTGGTCTTGGACAAATAATCGTCCTTGGAAATACGGTAGATTGTCTTCGATGGTATACTGGTCACCTTTTAACAGCCATTCCTGTTGTGTTGATTGATCCATCAGGGATTGCAAACTGTTTCTTTGGTCATCCACACAGGTGGTGGCAGCTATTCTGGTTTGAATCCTTTCCTCAGGAATTATGGCCACAGGGTCGGATGCTGTAAAAGCCTCTTTTTCTTCACTCATGCATGATAGAGCGTCTGCTTTCCCATTGCGTACTCCAGGTCTATAAGTGATAATAAAATCATATTCAGCGAAAAAGAGAGCACAACGAAGTTGACACGAGGATTGTGCTTTGGTGGTTTTCAAGTATTGCAAGTTACGGTGGTCCGTGATGACAGTGACCGTATGTCTTGCCCCAAGAAGGTAATGTCTCCAGGCCTTGAATGCTGCTTTAATCAGCAGTAATTCCTTATCTGTGATTGTGTAGTTGAACCTGGAGGCTGAAAATTTGCAGGACCAGAATGCGACCAGGTGTAGTTGTCCTGTTTCAGGGTCTCGTTGTGACAATACTGCTCCCATGGCTGTTTTTGAAGCATCTGTCTAAACTATGTAAGGTAGGTCTGGTCATGGGTGTCGAAGGACTGGTGCTGTAGTGAATGCTAGTTTCAACTTCTGGAAGGCTTCTTCAGCTTCTGTCGACCAATGGAACTTTTGATTTTTCTTTAACAAGGAGGTAATTGGATGTACAATTTGTGAAAACCCAGGTATAAACCGACAGTAAAAGTTGTGAATCCGAGCACGCTTTGCACTCCTTTCGTGGATGTTGGTGAGGGCCATTGGAGGATAGTATCCACCTTTTGTGTATCCAAAGGTACGTCTTGTGGTGTGAGCATAAAACCGAGAAACTCAACCTCGGTTACATGGAAAAAAACATTTTTCCATCTTGGCATACAATTGGTGTTGTCGAAGCTTCTCTAAGACTGCCCAGACATGGCCTACATGTTCTTCCATGGAATTTGAGTAGATAAGAATGTCGTCAATGTAAACAAGAGCGCAAACGTCCAGTAGTAATACATCATTCATAAAGAACTGGAACGCTGCAGGGCCATTGCATAGCCCGGAGGGCATGACCTGGTATTCAAAGAGCCCTAACTTCATGCGGAAGGCCGTTTTCCACTCGTCTTCCTCTTTTACTCTTACAATATGGTATGCTCCTCTTGAATCCAGTTTTGTGTAGATTTGAGCATGTTTCACTTGGTCCAGGAGCTCTGGTATACGTGGTAAAGGAAATCGATTTTTTACTGTGATCTGATTGATGGCTCTATAGTCGATGCAAGTTCTTAAGTCCCCCTCCTTTTTAGGCATGAAGAATAAGGGAGAGGAGGCAGGTGACTTGGACGGGCGAATGAAACCGTTCACCAGGTACTGATCCAGATAAGTTCTAAAATGCTGATTTTCCTGTTCTGTCAGAGCGTAAATTCATCTGCAAGGGATCTGGGCTCCGGGTACAAGATCTATTTGACAATCGTAGGGTCTGTGCGGGGGCAGAACGTTGTCTTTCTCTTTTTTTAAGACATCCTGGTAATCTTGGTATTCAAGCGGTAAGGAGCTGATGAGGCCCAACACGATTCCTTTCTTTGGTTTCATATTGGTGTCATCTTTTTTGTAACATGTACCGGCACAATCATGAGGAAATGTCTGAACTCGTTTTTGCCAGTCGATTCTAGGATTGTGGGTCTCCAGCCACGGCATTCCCAATATCATCTGGAACTGAGGAACCCCGATGAGATAGAAAGTAATGTCCTCTTGAAGCCCGTCCTGACACAGAAGCTTGACTTTCTCAGTGTATTGTGTGACCGGGCCGGATGATAGCTGAGAACCATCCACAGTAGTGACGTTTTCCGATTTCTGCTTCTGTCGGAAAGGAAAGCCTATTCGGAGAGCCAAATCTTGGTCAATGTAGTTACCCACAGCTCCACAATCAATATATGCCTCCAATGCATGTATTTCTGATGGTTGCTTGTGATTCACCAAAAGCACTGGAAGGACTAGATGTGAGGTCTGTATGGATTCCTTTTTCATGTTCGACAAGCGGACCCCGGCAGTTGCCCGGCATTGGCATTTCCCGAGTTCTGTTCTTCTTCTTCATCAGTTTTGTCTGTTGCCCCAACCGTTTTCTTGGGTGGTTTTACCGGGCAGTCACGGAGGAAGTGACCTGCTTGTCCACAATATAAGCAAAGCTGTTGTCTTCTTTTTTCCCTTTCTGCTTTGGTAAGGGGACTTCGTAATCCACCAATTTGCATTGGCTCAGACTGTTCATGTGGTTTTGTCTGATTCTCACGAGGTTGTGCGTAAACTGACCGTCCCTCTTATCTAGCTCGATCCATTTTCCGATTCTGCAACATGTGATCGAGTTGCACCGTCAAGTCTATGTAGTCCGCACACCTCTCATGGGGATTCACCACTTGTGCCAACACATCCTTAAGTTCTCCACGTAACCCTTGGTAAAAGAATGTAGTCCTCTTCTCTTCTGGCCGGTTGGTCTGGGCTATGAGACGATTGAAGGTTGCAATATAGGTTAATAGATCTTGACTCCCTTGTCTGAGTGACAACAACTCATTGTCCAGACATTGTACTTGAGTATGAAGGGCAAACAATTTCTCCATCTCATGTTGGAAATTCCCAAAGTTCCGGAGTAAAGGGTCATCTTGATTTACCAAAGGTATAGACCAGTTTACCGCACTACCTCCTAAATACGAGAGTACAAACGCCACTTTGGCTTGGTCATTGGGAAAGGCTCCTGGTCTGCACAAGAAATGAAGGTGACATTGGTTCATAAATACAGCAAACTTGTTTGGGTCACTGATGAAGCGTTCGGGGGAGGGGGGGCTAGAGGCACTGCTCCTGGAAGAACCACCTGAACCGGTGTTGATTGTTGTGGTGTGGAACAATGAGAAGAATGGGTCACTCCAGGCAGTGGAACTTGTCCTGCTTGTGCTTGTAGCATGTGTCATGCCAATTTGTCAGTTCTTTCTCAAGTTACAATAAGATCCCTCTGTAATGCATTGGTTTCCTGTCTTGAAGCATGTACTTCAGCCCGTAATTCCCCAATTAAAGGTGCTAACTGATCTGTTCCTGAAGTTTCCATAATGCCCAGGCAGAGAGTATTAGAGGCTTTCCACTCTGATATGCTCACCTGGTCTCTGCGGAGGCGTTGGGGCACTTTTGCAGCCCTCCCTGAACTTCAGGCCTCTCCCTCAATAGAAAAGCTGTGAGCGGTGGTATGTGGTGATACTGCTCCTGCGTGGAGATAACAGTGTGTGAGTGTCCCAATATGTGATTGTTGTACCTCTCGAACCCTTCACCCCAAAATACGGTTTCTGTGTGCATACGCTGCAATAATGTCTCTCTTCTGTTTTCTTCCCTTAGATGGAAATGTGGCCTCAATGCAGCTGTGAGATGCGGCCGGATGGAAGATGGATGCTACTGCAATGTTCGACAGCAGGTAAATGATGGTTTAAGGAAAAGTGTGAAGTATGGTGAAGCGCAACCTTAAACTGACTGTTTATTCGATGTCTAACCTTGTCTTCTGTTTTTCCTTGCAGGCGCTGCAGTCGACGATGGAGCGTGTCGTGCTGCGGTGCCAAGATGAAGATTTCGGCGTTCCGGAATTGTAAAGATGAATACTTGGTTCGCCGAAGAGATGTACAGGTAAGAACAGCTTCCCCCAGTTGGTAAGTATGCTGGCAGGAAGCAGAATGTCCAGGAAGCAGGATCTTCAAAGGTAAGTCTGACCTCAGGCGACAGTGAGCGGTACGCTGCTTGCAAGTGCAGAATAACGCGAAGCGTCTGTCTTGAGGATCGGGGCAGCTTGTATAGCTGAGATCGCGGGCACGACCATTAGGGCCGGCTTACCAGCCACACCCTGCCACTCCTAGAGAGTGAGCACGTGCGAAGGCAATCCATTAGCAGCCACACCTAAGAATACACTTGAGGCTGCTTAATGGATGGAATGTTCAAGGTTAATGCATCCTGCTTAATGGATGGAATGTTCAAGGTTAATGCATCTGAAGTGCTATGTCCATAATACAAGCTTTTTGGTGTTAAATGGATGTTCTTGTTTACTTTTGTTCATGAGCCTGGCTCCAAAGGCGCCCGGACAGTTTCCACCCAGGTCTCCTGTGCATGCGACTCCTGCATGTCTGTGCCACTGCCTTCATGACCATGACACCAGTATGCAGAATTGCTGGCTACTATCTCACAAAACACCTGCAGATTTTTGAGAGGTTTCCTCCTGAATAGCCAGCCTTCTACTGATTTGAAAGACACTGGGACAAGTATGACAGTGGGGGACAGGACCCTGCTTATGCCACAGGACTATATAGGTGCTCTTCTGAGAACTACCAGGTTAGCTGGCCTCCCAAATTATCTCCTGTAGCCCTAGTCACCATCACAATTGCAGACAAGACAGCAAAACGCCCCATCCTGGTTCAGGACAATGTACCTGCCACATCTTGTTGTGAAATGATCTATTAGAGTTGGGGTTGATCTCTGATGGACTACTCCTGACTGCTGCTGCAATCACTATGTCTCAGGTCACACCAGGTCTGACTGCTAGTCAGGTATCCAAGCCAGAGGGGAGACCCAAGGCGAGAAGGAAGAGCAAGAGGACTGCCACTCTGAAGGGGGTTCCTTCTCTTCCTGTTGTTTCAGCAGCACCCACTGGGATTCAGGCTCTGGACGGGTTGAGTCCAGTGGTAACCTGAGACTAAACTCATGAGGGAGGAGAGCCGGAAGGCCCTCCTGAGGGAAAGGTGCTCAACCCACAGGATCACCCTGACCTTCAATGCCTGCTGGCTGAAGGGGGGGCCTCTAGGGGAGAATTCTGTAAGGGTCAGAGAGAGTAGCACTCTCCCGCTCTCTCTCTCTCTCTCTCTCTCTCTCTCTCTCTCTCTCTCTCTCTCTCTCTCTCTCTCGAGGGGCTAAGAAAGCAGGCCCAGGCACAAGGTGAAGTGCCTAGGTCATTCATACCCAAGGATTATAGGCCCTTCCTACTGCAGTTTGTGCGTGAAGTTTCCTTAGCTGGTCATCTTGGGACCAAGAAGACTAAGCAAAGGCTCTCTGCACATTTCTACTGGCCCTGGATGGGAGTAGAAGTGAAGTCCCACTGCCGGACCTGCCCCACTTGTCAGTTGTCTGGCAAGACTGGAGGCATTGTCATTGCCCCACTGCAGCCTTTGCCAGTAGTTAGCACACCATTTGAGAGTGTAGGCATTGATATTGTCAGTCCCATGGATCCTCCCACATCAGGTGGACATCGGTTCATCTTGGTCCCGGTTGATCATGCCACCAGGGACCCTGAGGTTAAACCCCTTCGGACCATTAGTGCCAAGGTTGTTGCCAGGGCTCTCCTGGGCATTTTCACCAGACTTGGATTCCCAAAAAGGTAGTCTCTGACAGAAGATCCAACTTCATGTCTACATGACAGAATACATGTGTAACAGAGATGAGGATAGGGCCGCTCTATTTGCTCCTAGAGGTAGCACCGATAATCCTTTCAAAAGCAGTTATAATTCAGTAGAAACTCTTAAATAAACGTTTACTAAGCTTGAGCGATTGTTCAACAGGGAAATTAACAAGTATTGGGTGCAAGCATCATTAACCAATTATTTAGAAAATGATATCATTCCTCAAGATTTGAGAATTTTGATTTTCCCGAATTTTGAGAATGATGAGGATGCAGATTTGGCAGAAGAATGGGTGAAGAATTTGAACAAGATTTCCAAAGTCATGTTGGAACTACTAATTTTACATTCAACACAGGAACATAAGAGGGTCAACACACAGATCCACACAGTAAAGGAAGAAATAAAAAATGTGTCCAATGCTGAAACAACTAAACAAAAGAATTTTGAGAAAATGAATGAAATCCTTAGAGAATATCAAGATGAGGTAAACATTTGAAAGTTCAGAACCTTTTTCAGAGATGATAGAGATTCTAGACAAGAAAGAGTGTATACATTCCAGCCCAAATATGATAAAGTTGGCCCTAGATCCAAACCCAGATCAGCTCATACTACTCCTGTTAGTTCAGACCCTGAATCGGTGGAAGAAATGGGTGAAACAGACATTTCAACTGAGAAGATTCCCAAAACTTTGAGCTCTGGGGGTCTATATTTTTTAGAACAGAACCAAAGACACAAAAATGGAGATCAAAGATTTCTCAACTCAAAACAGGTCAGGTTCCAAAGCACACCCACTGTCCTTACTACAACAATAAGTACCACACAAGGGGCCGGAGGAGGGGGAATCGCAAGCGGAAGCGGCAGTTCCGATGACGATACAACTCGTCCAGGGATTCTAACCCACTCCAACACCAAGAAATGTTTAGTAAAATAACACAACCCAATTTAGTGGTTAATCTATCGAGTCGTGAATTATCTGATTCAGAAATTGCAATTCTCAATAAAGATCTTTCATTCGCTCCAGACACTGGCAGAATTTTGTTGATTTTCAGATTGACTTGTTCAAATTTGTGAGAAAATTTAAATTAAACAAATGTTTTGCTACAGAAGTACAGTCTTTTGAGCCACAACCCACACTTGATCTCCTTAGCACTTTCACCATAGCGGAACTCAAGAACATAGATACTCTGACATCTCTCAATCAGGATGATGTTACTGATATTTATACCATTTGTACAGAATTAGAGATCACACAGAGACATTTAGATATTAAAGAATTGAAGGTTAATTCCAAATTCACTCCACAGTTGTCTTCAGAGAATGTAATGGAAACATTTCATAAGGCAATCATCAATGAGATTCATGCCTACACTGACAGATCTAACACTAACAGATACAGAAATAAGAAGTACAGATCCAATCTTATCACAGATGAATGTAGGGCTCTGGACAATTTGATACACGATCATGCAATTACTATAAAAGAGGCAGATAAGGGAGGGAATGTTGTTGTTCTTAACAAATCTGACTACATTGAAAAGGAAACCAATCATTTAGCAACTCCCGATTGCTATGGATTACTTAAATCGAAACCCACCAAAAGAATAATTAGGGAACTACAAAATCTCATGTCTGTATGGTATAATATGGGATACCTGAACGATGATGAAAAAAGATTTCTGTCCATCACCAACCCAACAATGCCCACCCTATATTTCTTGCTCAAAATACACAAACTGTATAATGAACTGCCAGAAGTGAGGCCAATAATGAGTGGTATTGGGTGGGCCACTGAGGGGCCCTCCCAGTACTTAGATGAAGCTCTTAATCCTTTTGTTGTGAAAATGAAATCATACATCAGAGATAGCACCCATGTCTTAC
Source organism: Ambystoma mexicanum (assembly GCF_040938575.1). Lineage (NCBI taxonomy): Eukaryota > Metazoa > Chordata > Amphibia > Caudata > Ambystomatidae > Ambystoma > Ambystoma mexicanum. The sequence continues at coordinate 266,276,322 of NC_090934.1, forward strand.
AGTTTCTCAAATCTGTGGAATGGAAATCGAACTATTTGCTTGCAATCCTGGATGTGTCTGCACTTTTTACAAGTATTGATCATGATCTTGCAATCAAAACTTTAGACTACACTTTTCGTAACCTATCTGCATCATATTGGAAACATGTTGGTATGCTTAAGAATTTTCTGGTCTTCACCCTACACAATAATGTCTTTATATTTAATGAACAATATTTTCTGCAAGCTAAAGGAGTAGCCATGGGGGCAAAGTTTGCCCCGTCCCTAGCTAATTTATTCATGTCACATTATGAGGAAACGCACATCTATCACCAAGAATCTGTTTCAAATAATTTGATTTCATGGAGAAGATTCATAGATGACATTCTAATAATTTGGAAGGGAAATCAAGAATCGTTTGACAATTCTGTGAAATACTCTAACAATAATTCCTTTGGTATCACATTTACTGGTCATGCTAATCCTTTGCAATTGGATTTGCATATTTTCATTCAGGATGGTACTATTCAAACTAATACTTACCGTAAGCCTACAGAGACCAATTCAGTATTAAATGCTAAGAGCAGTCATCAACGCAACACGATTAGGAATATCCCTGGTGGGGAATTCTATAGAGCGAGAAGGAATTGTAGTTTGGATTCAGACTATGTTAAAGAATGTGCCATTCTCACTCAACTGTTGTTAGAGAGACGCTATCATTCTGATGTTATTAGGAAAGCTGCACAATCTGAATTACTTGTTGACAAAAACGCGGGTAAATCTTATCCATAACATATCTCTATCATAACCCAATTCTCAAGAGATTCCTCAATCTTGTATACATTGTTTGCGAAACATTGGCATCTTCTGAAATTGGACAAAGATTTGGTACCCTTTTTGTCTGAGAAACCCAAATTCACTTACACTAGAGCTCCAACCTTAAAGCAGAAACTTAGTCCATCTTTTCTAAATACTCCAAGTGTAAGTTCGGATAAAAATTGGTTACGAACAAGCAATGGTTTTTGTCATGATCTCTGATTCCAAAAGGTCAGGGTTTTCCCAACTCCCTTGGAAGCAGATCCATAACCCAGGTTCCGAGTGCCAACCAGTCCCAATTGGGACCTTTTGGACCCAGTCCTGGCGCCAGTGGCACCAGGCTCATAAATATGCCCAGTCCCAGCGCTGGAAGCGCCGGGCTCATAATGCTTGGGTTGACTTACCTGCAGCAGACCATGCTGCTTACTTGCCTGCCAGTTGAGCCTCTGATCCTCTTCTGTTTGGAACTACTTTTCCTATTGGGTGGGGCAGGAGCCACTCCCTAGATTCAGAACACTGGAACTCTTCTGGAAAGCAGGAACTCTTTTCTTACCTAGGCGTGGCTGTGGAAGGAGACACCTAAGCACTACAGGAGGCTATTTAAACCACACCCGATGGATGAATCTTGCTTTGCGTTATTCTGCATCCTCTGCAGCAGAACGCTCATCGTGTCTTCTGCATCTGATCCTTGGCCTAAGGGAAAAGGCTTACCATCCTGAATCCAGTCTTCAGCAACACCTATAAAGACAAGAAAGAACAGGTTAGCATTACGGTCTTCAGTGACAGCTCTTCACTTACCTGGTCCATCGGCTTTCACCAACGCCTCGCGCTGCATTCCGGCATCTGAAAGACAAAGGCTTACCTACTCTTCGTGCGCTCCGGAGGTCTTCACACTGCATTCCGGCATCTGAAAGACAAAAGCTTACCAACTCTTTGCACGCTCCGGAGGCCTTCGGCGCTGCATCCCACATCTGAAAGACAAAACAAGGTGCGTTTAAAGACATTGGGGAACTTTAATACTCACGTGCCATTACTCCTTTCCACATCTAACCCAGTGGGTATTCCGGCACCCTGCAGCCGCTCCGAACTTGTACCTGCAAAATAAAAAAAGACAGTTAGAGCGCATCGTGAAGCAGGCAACTAGCGCTTACTTACGTGCTTCCAGGCGCTTCTATTCATCACACGGGCTCCATCTTCAACTCACTTCAGCCCGTCATCCGCCATCGCCGGAACCCTGCAAAACAAGAAACATCATTACTAAAGACTTTAAAGACATTAGAATTACTCAAAACTTACCGTTCGTGCAGTAAACGATGGACAGCAGTCCTCTGAAGTCAAGAGGCCTGCTCCCCTTATCCAGTGAAGAAACTGGTTACAGCACCCTGCCCCGAGGCAGATGGAGAGCACGGCGTTCACTTACCTAAGGTGAGAGCGTTAACCTTTGGGGTTCTACAGGAGAAGAGAAAGGGAAGAAGAGAGAGACATTCAATAACCCAGTTCCTTAATCCCATATTTTCTATCTGCAGACATCTTACCCTTCGAGTCAAACATACAGTGCACAGAGGTCCAGCCCAAAGAGCCAGCCGTGTGTTACACATCACCTTTGAAGATACAGTATACGCCCAGTCAAGACCGGCGCCTCTACGGGAATCAGGTGAGCGTTACAGAACGCAAAGCATACCACAAAACACCTGTCCAGGCGCTATGGAAACCTCGGATACCGACCAGCTAGCCCAGTTACTTGGGGAACTAAGGGCAGAAGTGCATGCAGCCCGTCAGGAAACGAACGCTCTAAGAAGGGAACTGATTATTTCCAAATAGCGAACAGATGATCTCGCTAGACAATTGCTACAGTCACAAGCCGGACAGACCCTGTTTCCCGCATCTGGGGGAAATCTTCCTTCTACATCCTCTATGAATCCAGTGCAGATCAACCTACCTGGCAATGTACCTCTGGCTCTGCCCGAACGATTTTCTGGTGACCCAAAGAGGTTTGCAGTATTTATCAATCAGTGCCGGTTGCATTTCTTATGCCGGCCAGCAGCCTTTCCAACTGATCAAGCTAAAGTAGCTTTTGTGCTTTCGTACCTTAGTGGCAATGCGGCAGACTGGTCGATCCCTCTAGTAAATCAAGATGATCCGGTCCTCCATGATTTTCAAGCTTTTCAGCTCAGTATGGAAAAACTGTTCGCAAGACATTCACAGGGGCAGGCCTTGGACAATGAGCTTCTTTCGTTGCGACAAGGTAATCAAGACCTTTTGGCTTATATTGCGTCTTTCAACAGACTGATAGTGGAAACTCAATGGCCTGAGGACAAAAGGATTACGCTGTTTTATAGAGGTCTACGTGGAGAGCTCAAAGATGTGTTAGCCCAAGTAGTGAATCCCCCACAAGATTGTTCGGACTATATAGACTTAGTCGTTCAAATAGATCACAGACTGCAGAACAGGAAGGCCGATCGTTCCAAGTTTGATGCTCGAGTATTTTCCAAACCGCCAACTGCTTCCAAAGGAGTAGACTCCGGGGAACCCATGCAAATAGGGGGTCTGAAAGGTCCTCTAACACAAAAGGAGCGGGAAAGGAGAAAACAGTTGCAATTATGCCTCTATTGCGGAAACTCAGGGCACTTTCTTCGAGACTGTCCGGTGAAACCTGCCAAGAAGGCAGTAGGAGCTGCAGTTACCAAAGTTACAAACTCTGAGCAGGGAAACGACCTCGCCCGACAAGAATAGAGGTCCTCTTGCCGAGCGTGAAAACCAGTTCCGTGACCTCGCATTTCGTGATACCTATGGTCCTCATTAGCCCTGATAATCCGGATCGATTACATGCAATTGAAGCTTACGTCGACAGCGGTGCCATCGGCAATTATGTGGATCATGAAATGGTTTTGAGGATGAATCTAACTCTTTGTCCCAAGGCTGTAAAGGACGTCATTACTACGGTGGATGGTACGGAGATAGCCTCCGGGCCAGTAACGCATACCACTCAAGAGGTGACGCTAGTAAGTCAAGATGGACACCATGAGAAGATCGTGTTCGATGTGATCAAGGCCCCTCAGTTTCAGATGATTCTAGGAATACCTTGGTTAGAGAAACACAATCCTCTGATCGATTGGCGAGCAAGAACGGTCCAGTTTCCAGAATGTGTCTCTACTTGTCACCCTCCACCTGGTGTTGCACTGGCAGCAATTTCTTCAGAGACTCCCCAGTTACCTCCCGAATACCTAGAATACCAAGATGTTTTCCGGAAGGATCAGGCTAACTCTCTACCTCCTCATAGGTCTTATGACTGCCAGATAGACCTGATACCTGGATCTACTCCTCCTTGTAGTAGAATTTATGCCCTCACCGAGCCTGAGAACCTTCACCTTCGACAATACCTGGATCAATACCTGGCAAATGGGTTTATTCGTCCTTCCAAGTCCCCTGCTTCTTCAGCTTTGTTCTTCGTTCCAAAAAAGGAAGGAGACCTTAGAACTTGTATAGATTATCGCTCCCTGAACCAGATCACCGTTAAGAATAGATATCCGTTACCTTTGATCCCTGAACTCCTGGACCAAGTCAGAAAAGCATGCATATATACAAAGCTGGATCTTAGAGGAGCTTACCACTTGGTACGAGTAAAAGAGGGTGATGAATGGAAGACGGCCTTCCGCACCAAGTATGGGCTATTTGAATATCAGGTCATGCCCTTCGGACTTTGCAATGCCCCGGCCGCCTTTCAATATATTATGAACGATGTCCTCAGAGAGCTCATATATGTGTGTGTTGTTGTTTACATTGACGACATCCTCGTTTATTCTTCATCGGAATCTGAACATCGGAAACACGTGAAAATGGTCCTCGAAAGATTGCTTCAATACAAACTTTTCGCTAAGTTGGAAAAATGTGTTTTCAACGTGACTGAAGTTGAATTCTTGGGATTCATATTATCACCTGGCGGAGTGCGTATGGATTCAAAGAAGGTCGATGCAGTTCTCAAATGGCCATCACCATCCTCCGTAAAAGGTGTGCAAAGCATGTTAGGCTTCGCTAACTTTTACCGCAGCTTTATCCCCGAATTCTCTCGAATAGTCCAGCCCATCACTGCCTTGTTAAAGAAAAACAAACGTTTTGAATGGTCTACCGAGGCGGAACAAGCTTTCCAGGATTTGAAGACTAAATTTATCTCTGCACCAATCTTAAAACACCCTCGCCCCGAATTCCCTACATCGTGGAAACTGATGCTTCAAGCCTTGCCATGGGGGCAGTTCTATCACAAAAGGACCCGGTAACCAATCAGTTGCATCCCTTGGCATTTTGGTCCCGCAAATTCTCGCCTCCTGAAATCAATTACACGATTACTGACAAGGAACTTCTGGCTATCAAGTCTGCCTTTAAGGCTTGGCGGCATTATCTGCTGGGGGCCCGACACACCGTTACTGTGATTACGGATCACCGAAACCTGCAATATTTGAAAACCGCAAAAGCCCAATCCTCTAGACAACTCCGTTGGGCATTATTCTTTGCCGAGTTTGACTTCATAATTACCTATCGACCTGGTACAAAGAACGGTAAAGCTGATGCCCTTTCTCGGATGGGAGTGGAAGAACACTTGATCAACCCTACACCTGTACCAATCATTCCCGAACAAAGAATTCTGGGTGTAATCGCCACAGAATCCATAGAGGAAGTTAAGGATAAAGCCAGGCAACTTGTAACTCCAGCAGACATACAGAATTGGCATATGCAGGGAAAGGACTTTGCAGTAAAGGACAACTTATTGTATTTCCAAGAACGATTATACCTACCCAGCACAGATTTACAGAAAAAAGTAATCTCTTGTTATCACGATTCTTTAATGGAAGGACATCCCGGTATGGCCAAGACCTCAGAAAAGATCAAGCGCTACTTCTGGTGGCCGTCTTGGAAAAAAGATATCAGAGACTTTATAATGTCCTGTGGAGTATGCGCCCAAAACAAGAGTCAAAAGGAAAGACCAGCAGGCCTCTTACGCCCTTTTGACATCCCACCTCGCCCTTGGCATACGCTTTCTATGGACTTCATCACCGATCTACCTCCATGCTCCGGATACAATACGATTCTAGTAATCGTGGACTTGTTCTCCAAGATGGCGCATTTCATTCCGCTCAAAGACTTGCCAACAGCAGCAACTCTGGCCCGAGAATTTCTCGAAAACATCGTCCGACTGCACGGTTTTCCTTCGGTTCTAATTTCGGATCGAGGTAGTCAATTTATTTCTCATTTTTGGCGAAGTTGCTGTCGGTCGGCTCAAATTAATGTGAGACTATCGACCAGTCACCACCCTCAGACCGACGGACAAACCGAGAGGACCAATCAAACTCTGGAACAGTATTTAAGCTGCATGCTGCAAAAAACTGAAAAAACTTGGAAAGACATCCTTTGGATAGCCGAATATGCCTACAATAACTCTGTCCATTCGGGAACTGGGAAAACCCCGTTTTTTCTTTTGTACGGCAGTCACCCTCGAACCTCGGAGTTGGATCCCCTCCAAGATCTTGAAACACCAGCAGTAGACTACCTGCATTCTACAATCACCCAAGCCTTTAAGGAAGCTGTTTCTCACCTTCAAAGGGCTAAAGAACAATACAAGAAAGGAGCATATCAACATCGGAAGGAAGCCCCTCAATATCAAGTAGGGGATCAAGTCTGGTTATCCACCAAATATCTACCTCTAAAAGGGCCACGCACATTCAACCCAAGATACCTTGGTCCCTATTCCATCACTACCATAGTAAACCCAGTAGCGGTCAAGTTGGACTTGCCCCCTCACATGAAGATACATCCGGTCTTCCACGTCTCTCTATTAAAACCCATGCAACCTCAAACCCGACTAACTAAATCTCCAAAACCTATCCTAGTTGATGGAGAACTCGAGTTTGAAGTCAAAAGCATTCTGGACTCCAAGATCTCCAAATCTAAACTATTTTACCTAATTGACTGGAAAGGCTACGGCCCCCAAGAGAGATCCTGGGAACCTGCTGAATATGTCCACGCTCCTCGCCTAATCAAAAGATTTCACCGAACATTTCCTGACAAGCCAAAACCCCCGGAGAAGCCCGGTTTGGGAGGGGCCTTGGGGGGGGGGGGTACTGTCATGATCTCTGCTTCCAAAAGGTCAGGGTTTTCCCAACTCCCTTGGAAGCAGATCCATAACCCAGGTTCCGAGTGCCAACCAATCCCAATTGGGACCTTTTGGACCCAGTCCTGGCGCCAGTGGCACCAGGCTCATAAATATGCCCAGTCCCAGCGCTGGAAGCGCCGGGCTCATAATCCTTGGGTTGACTTACCTGCAGCAGACCATGCTGCTTACTTGCCTGCCAGTTGAGCCTCTGATCCTCTTCTGTTTGGAACTACTTTTCCTGTTGGGTGGGGCAGGAGCCACTCCCTAGATTCAGAACACTGGAACTCTTCTGGAAAGCAGGAACTCTTTTCTTACCTAGGCGTGGCTGTGGAAGGAGACACCTAAGCACTACAGGAGGCTATTTAAACCACACACGATGGATGAATCTTGCTTTGCGTTATTCTGCATCCTCTGCAGCAGAACGCTCATCGTGTCTTCTGCATCTGATCCTGGGCCTAAGGGAAAAGGCTTACCATCCTGAATCCAGTCTTCAGCAACACCTATAAAGACAAGAAAGAACAGGTTAGCATTACGGTCTTCAGTGACAGCTCTTCACTTACCTGGTCCATCGGCTTTCACCAACGCCTCGCGCTGCATTCCGGCATCTGAAAGACAAAGGCTTACCTACTCTTCGTGCGCTCCGGAGGTCTTCACACTGCATTCCGGCATCTGAAAGACAAAAGCTTACCAACTCTTCGCACGCTCCGGAGGCCTTCGGCGCTGCATCCCACATCTGAAAGACAAAACAAGGTGCGTTTAAAGACATTGGGGAACTTTAATACTCACGTGCCATTACTCCTTTCCACATCTAACCCAGTGGGTATTCCGGCACCCTGCAGCCGCTCCGAACTTGTACCTGCAAAATAAAAAGACAGTTAGAGCGCATCGTGAAGCAGGCAACTAGCGCTTACTTACGTGCTTCCAGGCGCTTCTATTCATCACACGGGCTCCATCTTCAACTCACTTCAGCCCGTCATCCGCCATCGCCGGAACCCTGCAAAACAAGAGACATCATTACTAAAGACTTTAAAGACATTAGAATTACTCGAAACTTACCGTTCGTGCAGTAAACGACGGACAGCAGTCCTCTGAAGTCAAGAGGCCTGCTCCCCTTATCCAGTGAAGAAACTGGTTACAGCACCATGCCCCGAGGCAGATGGAGAGCACGGCGTTCACTTACCTAAGGTGAGAGCGTTAACCTTTGGGGTTCCACAGGAGAAGAGAAAGGGAAGAAGAGAGAGACATTCAATAACCCAGTTCCTTAATCCCATATTTTCTATCTGCAGACATCTTACCCTTCGAGTCAAACATACAGTGCACAGAGGACCAGCCCAAAGAGCCAGCCGTGTGTTACACATCACCTTTGATGTGTAACACACGGATACAGTATACGCCCAGTCAAGACCGGCGCCTCTACGGGAATCAGGTGAGCGTTACAGTTTTTTTCAAATGTGGCAACTACAATCAACGCATATATGCACATGATAATTGCACAATATTCACTGACCCTACTGGTTCTCACATAGAAATTTATGTTTTTAATAATTGCAAAACATGCTTTGTCGTGTATGCCATCATATGTGTGTGTGGTAAGCTAGACATTGGCAGTACTATCACGCAGTTGAGTATACAAATTTGAGAACACTTATCAACCTTAGGACACCAAGATCCTAAACTCCCATTAACCATGCACTGGCAATCAAAACACCAGTTGGATGACAAGGAAAATGTACGCTTTATTGGTCTCATGAAAGCAAAAATGGGGAAAAGAGGTGGTAACTGACAGTTAAAATTACGTCAAATGGAGTCTAAACTCATCTGTCACTTACGTTCTGAGGAGTGTGGATTGAACACGGATCACGAAATGTATGTATTTTTTATGATTGGGGCTTATATGTGGGGTCTCTATGTTCCACAATGGTCTATAATGATATGTCCCAACCCTTATTTCGATCCAATATTAGCAAATTGTGGTGTGCATTACTTCACTGAACTGGTCACCTATCTCGTTACAATTTAGTGCAATAGAATCACCCATAAAGAGTGTTCCTCTTTTAATAATGACACAATCATCATTAGTCTCTTTGCACAATTGAATTACAATTTCTATTTCTCTCTGGATACCTTAATTACACAAAAAGTATTTAGGTTACTGCTTTTAGGAATTGTTGTACTGTTCCAAACTTATGTTGAGCTGAGTTAGTGTGCATTTAATATTCAGCATTTCCAGATGAATCTTGCATACAGCTCACCGATATCAGGCAGGCACTGTTTGTGACCTGGTATTTTTTACATTTGATGTCACACGTACATTACTTGTGATGTCATTACATCTATCCGTTCTTCATGGATGACAGTATTTCCTTTTTATGCAAACCGCATGCAATATGCTATCCTTGCTATAGCACACGGACGACATCCGAGGCTTTGAACTGTTTTGTTATTGGGATCAATCCCAGGGACATCAGGCGAACAGATGGGTTTTCGAGTGAGACATCACCAGTTGTAGTAGATGAGAACGAGGATATGATTATGAAGGAGATTGATTTTTGAAGCATGTTATTATGTTCTTTAGGGACATGACGTAGCGCTTGTTTCATTAAGATGGATTGGAACATCACAAATCGGGCATTATATATGGGCTATTCCTTCATGTTGAATATTTGATATATTAACAAGTGTATCGTTATATTATTCCAGATAAATTGGAATACGCATATGGTATCAGGGGACAACCGTAGTTTGCTCTAACATGCATTTTAGAATGGAATCTCTTCCATTTGCTATACAATCTATTCGATTCTGAGTGTGCTTTATGGTAATTTTCACAGACATCACAAGTAAGATTTCATGTAGAAATTCTTTGACACAGACAACAGCGAACCATCGGGCATATCCAGTAGCAGATTCTTTAACTATGTTTGATCTTGGGACATATTAGTCCTTCAGGTACGTTCTGTTATCTAGAACATGTATTTAGATCATTGTACTTTATCTTTGAAGTCTTTAATGACACAGGTGGAAGTCAAGTTTAATTTCTAATGTTTGGCTTTAGATAAAGAAAATCACGATACTAAAATTTGGGTAAGTCCCATTCATTATTTTGGATTTAGTGATTTGCATCACTTGGTGATCACTATGAATGGAATATAAGGTTCTCAACTTGCATTTTTACTGTTAACCCACCGCATGTTTGTGGTCTTTCTTTGGCCAATATTTTCAGGGGTCGATCTATTAATTCAGCGGTCTCCAAATCCATGCAATCTGGTGACTAGTCGGTGCTGTAACACACCAACATTTCTCATTTGAATTACACAATTCATGTACTGAAGCACTGCACACAAATATCATCATGGAAATATACAATGGATAACTTCTATGCACTATGCAGACTTGTCAGTGATAATCTTCTGACTAAGGTTTTCTCATTTGTTTTATTTTGGAATTCCGAACCATGACATTACATTTCTCTCTCTAAACTTCCTGGTGTGTTATGTGTCTTTTTTTGATTTGTCCTTTGATTTGTTTTTTACAATTTATATTTGTTACAATAACTATTTTGAAATGATTATGTTTTGTATTGTATTATTCAACTTGATGTCAAGGTATAATACGATTTGTCACAGCCTTGAGAATGACCAGGGTGGTCGAAACACGTGTCAGTTGTAATAATAAAATCAGCTATTTCAAGCAGGAAGGACTTTCTATCGACTGCTCTACGAATATACAACTCTGATTTCTATAGAACTCAACTTGTGAATTTTGGAGAGACTTTGTAAAAATTATTGCATTTGAGTGCGAGTTGCAATCCCATAACTCAATCCTTTTTACCCAACTTCATGTCTAGTTACATGCAAGCGATGTGGAAGGAATGCAGAGTAACATATAAGTTCTCCACCTTCTACCATCCCCAGGCCAATGGTCTGGTTGAGAGGTTCAATAAGATTCTCAAGGGCATGCAGGGTGCATTGGAAGAACCCCTAAGGAGGAAATGGGATCTCCTCCTACCATGCCTGCTGTTTGCCTATAGGGAAGTGCCTCAAGGGGGTGTTGGTTTCAGCCCCTTTGAGCCTCTCTTTGGACATACCGTGAGGGGGCTCCTTGCCTTAATCAGAGAAGGTTTTAAAGCCACCCTTCCAGGTCCTGCCAAACAAGTGGAGGACTATGTGTTAGGCCTCATATGGCGGATGGCACAGATGATGGGTCAGTCATCAGTGAAACTTAAGGCCAGCCAACAATTAAACAAGTACTGGCATGACCTTAAGGCCTCGCAAGCCGATTGGACTCCAGGACAGGAGATCCTTGTGATGGAGCCTTCCAAACCTAGATCTTTGGCAGATAAGTGAACTGGACCCTTCAGGATAATCTCCCAGATGGGCAAAGTCAACTATCCGGTTGACATGGGAGTTCCAGGGGTAGCCCCTCAGGTATTCCACATTAACAGGCTCAAGCCTTGCCACAGGCGAGATGAAGTGTCATGTCTTCTGCTAGCTTCAGAGCAAGAGGAGGATAAGAATGAGCCCCTTCCTTATTTTCTGCATAGTAAACCTCAGGATTGCTCAGTGGAGGGAATAAATCTCGCTCCAGATCTGACACCAGAGCAGCAGAGGGCCTGCAGGTCTTTGCTCTGGCATTATGCTCCTCTGTTCTCACTGACACCAGGCCTCTTCCTGTGGTGCAGGCACGAAATTGACACTGGTCACTATGTACCTGTCAAAAGCAGATGCTTTCGGATGTCAGATACTGTAAAGAACCACATCCAGGCTGAGGTCGCCAAGATGTTGAATCTGGATGTAATTGAACCCTCAACCAGTCCCTGGTTCAGTATAGTGGTCCTTGTCCCCAAGGCAAGTTCCCATGCAGGTACCAAGGATTGGAGTTTCCGTGTGGACTACAGAGGAGTCAGTGCCGTCACCAAAACTGATGTGCACCCATTGCCCAGGGCTGATGAGCCCGTGGACAGCATAGGTGCTACCAAATTTGTAAGCACCTTTGACCTTATTATAAGCTATTGGCAAATAGCTCTGACAAACCAGGCCAAGGAAAAAACTGCATTCTCAACACCGGAGGTGCTCTTCCAGTTTAGTCATGCCTTTTGGGTTGAAGAATGCACCTGCCACCTTCCAAAGATTAGTCAACCATGCGCTGAGTGGGCTGGAGGCCTTTTGTGGGGCCTACATAGACACCATTGCTGTCTACAGTTCCACCTGAGATGAGCATTTAACTCATTTGGATAAGGTGTTGTAGGCCTTGAAAAGAGCTACCCTCACTATCAAAGCCACCAAGTGCCAGACAGCTCAGGGGAAGGTCACTTACCTTGGTCATGAGGTAGGAGGGGGTTGAATCCAGCCTCTGCCCAGTAAGGTACAGGATGTACATGACTGGGAGACTCCCACTACTCAAACCCAGGTGAGAACGCTTTTGGGACTCACTGGGTATTACCAGAACTTCATGGCAGACTATGGAACCATAGCGGCCCCTCTGACAGCTCTGACATCGCCCAAGCAACCAAGGAAGGTTCATTGGACAGGAGACTGCCAGAGAGCCTTTGTTGGCTTGAAGGAAAGACTGTGTTGTGTGCGCCTGATTATAGCAAACCCTTTATTGTTCAAACTGATGCCTGTGACACCAGAATTGGAGCTGTCTTGTCCCACTTAGATGACAAAGGGAGGGAACATCCTATCATATTCATCAGTAGGCAACTCAAAGGTAGAGAACGTAGGTGTGCTACTGTTGAAAAGGAATGTTTCAGTATAGTTTGGAGCCTTAGGCTTTTTAGGTCCTACCTTACGGGGTCTACCTTCAAGGTCCAAACAGACCATAAGCCCTTAAAATGGCTTATGCAGATGAAGGACGAAAACCCTAAACTGCTCAGGTGGTCCATTAGTCTGCAAGGGCTAGATGTAGGGATTTGGTATTATCCTGCAGCCTAATGGAACCTTTGGTCAGTGTCTTGATTGACAATGGAGTGTTAAGGGTTAGAATGTTTATGTGTGACTGGGGTTCTATGTGAGTCAGTTGGGAGATGTAAGCCTACCTGGGAGGATGCAGGTGTATGTTGCCCTGAACCCAGATGTACCTGACATTATATGACCATCATAATGTACTGGAACTAAATAAAGAAGTTACTGGAACTTCACCTGAGGTCATGGTCCTCTGTGGGGAACAAGGAGTTCTACATTGGCGACGAGGATGCTGGCCGTGCTGGGGGACAGCATTGAAGATGGCACATACACCTCCCCCCAACCCAAGAAGAAGACCTCCCAGGTAGGGCGAGCGCTTAAAACTGTAGGCGCAGAAGGGCCCAGCGCATGGAGCTCAGGGGCAGAAAGTAAGGGGCTGCGCCAGAGCCAGGGGCCAGCTGGCCTGTCACTAGAAGGACAGGTCAGGGAAAGAGGAAAGCAAGAGACTGAGGAGGGGCTGAGGGCCCAGAGACTGATTGCTTAAGGGGTCAGTTGTAGTAGATGAGAACGAGGATATGATTATGAAGGAGATTGATTTTTGAAGCATGTTATTATGTTCTTTAGGGACATGACGTAGCGCTTGTTTCATTAAGATGGATTGGAACATCACAAATCGGGCATTATATATGGGCTATTCCTTCATGTTGAATATTTGATATATTAACAAGTGTATCGTTATATTATTCCAGATAAATTGGAATACGCATATGGTATCAGGGGACAACCGTAGTTTGCTCTAACATGCATTTTAGAATGGAATCTCTTCCATTTGCTATACAATCTATTCGATTCTGAGTGTGCTTTATGGTAATTTTCACAGACATCACAAGTAAGATTTCATGTAGAAATTCTTTGACACAGACAACAGCGAACCATCGGGCATATCCAGTAGCAGATTCTTTAACTATGTTTGATCTTGGGACATATTAGTCCTTCAGGTACGTTCTGTTATCTAGAACATGTATTTAGATCATTGTACTTTATCTTTGAAGTCTTTAATGACACAGGTGGAAGTCAAGTTTAATTTCTAATGTTTGGCTTTAGATAAAGAAAATCACGATACTAAAATTTGGGTAAGTCCCATTCATTATTTTGGATTTAGTGATTTGCATCACTTGGTGATCACTATGAATGGAATATAAGGTTCTCAACTTGCATTTTTACTGTTAACCCACCGCATGTTTGTGGTCTTTCTTTGGCCAATATTTTCAGGGGTCGATCTATTAATTCAGCGGTCTCCAAATCCATGCAATCTGGTGACTAGTCGGTGCTGTAACACACCAACATTTCTCATTTGAATTACACAATTCATGTACTGAAGCACTGCACACAAATATCATCATGGAAATATACAATGGATAACTTCTATGCACTATGCAGACTTGTCAGTGATAATCTTCTGACTAAGGTTTTCTCATTTGTTTTATTTTGGAATTCCGAACCATGACATTACATTTCTCTCTCTAAACTTCCTGGTGTGTTATGTGTCTTTTTTTGATTTGTCCTTTGATTTGTTTTTTACAATTTATATTTGTTACAATAACTATTTTGAAATGATTATGTTTTGTATTGTATTATTCAACTTGATGTCAAGGTATAATACGATTTGTCACAGCCTTGAGAATGACCAGGGTGGTCGAAACACGTGTCAGTTGTAATAATAAAATCAGCTATTTCAAGCAGGAAGGACTTTCTATCGACTGCTCTACGAATATACAACTCTGATTTCTATAGAACTCAACTTGTGAATTTTGGAGAGACTTTGTAAAAATTATTGCATTTGAGTGCGAGTTGCAATCCCATAACTCAATCCTTTTTACCCAACTTCATGTCTAGTTACATGCAAGCGATGTGGAAGGAATGCAGAGTAACATATAAGTTCTCCACCTTCTACCATCCCCAGGCCAATGGTCTGGTTGAGAGGTTCAATAAGATTCTCAAGGGCATGCAGGGTGCATTGGAAGAACCCCTAAGGAGGAAATGGGATCTCCTCCTACCATGCCTGCTGTTTGCCTATAGGGAAGTGCCTCAAGGGGGTGTTGGTTTCAGCCCCTTTGAGCCTCTCTTTGGACATACCGTGAGGGGGCTCCTTGCCTTAATCAGAGAAGGTTTTAAAGCCACCCTTCCAGGTCCTGCCAAACAAGTGGAGGACTATGTGTTAGGCCTCATATGGCGGATGGCACAGATGATGGGTCAGTCATCAGTGAAACTTAAGGCCAGCCAACAATTAAACAAGTACTGGCATGACCTTAAGGCCTCGCAAGCCGATTGGACTCCAGGACAGGAGATCCTTGTGATGGAGCCTTCCAAACCTAGATCTTTGGCAGATAAGTGAACTGGACCCTTCAGGATAATCTCCCAGATGGGCAAAGTCAACTATCCGGTTGACATGGGAGTTCCAGGGGTAGCCCCTCAGGTATTCCACATTAACAGGCTCAAGCCTTGCCACAGGCGAGATGAAGTGTCATGTCTTCTGCTAGCTTCAGAGCAAGAGGAGGATAAGAATGAGCCCCTTCCTTATTTTCTGCATAGTAAACCTCAGGATTGCTCAGTGGAGGGAATAAATCTCGCTCCAGATCTGACACCAGAGCAGCAGAGGGCCTGCAGGTCTTTGCTCTGGCATTATGCTCCTCTGTTCTCACTGACACCAGGCCTCTTCCTGTGGTGCAGGCACGAAATTGACACTGGTCACTATGTACCTGTCAAAAGCAGATGCTTTCGGATGTCAGATACTGTAAAGAACCACATCCAGGCTGAGGTCGCCAAGATGTTGAATCTGGATGTAATTGAACCCTCAACCAGTCCCTGGTTCAGTATAGTGGTCCTTGTCCCCAAGGCAAGTTCCCATGCAGGTACCAAGGATTGGAGTTTCCGTGTGGACTACAGAGGAGTCAGTGCCGTCACCAAAACTGATGTGCACCCATTGCCCAGGGCTGATGAGCCCGTGGACAGCATAGGTGCTACCAAATTTGTAAGCACCTTTGACCTTATTATAAGCTATTGGCAAATAGCTCTGACAAACCAGGCCAAGGAAAAAACTGCATTCTCAACACCGGAGGTGCTCTTCCAGTTTAGTCATGCCTTTTGGGTTGAAGAATGCACCTGCCACCTTCCAAAGATTAGTCAACCATGCGCTGAGTGGGCTGGAGGCCTTTTGTGGGGCCTACATAGACACCATTGCTGTCTACAGTTCCACCTGAGATGAGCATTTAACTCATTTGGATAAGGTGTTGTAGGCCTTGAAAAGAGCTACCCTCACTATCAAAGCCACCAAGTGCCAGACAGCTCAGGGGAAGGTCACTTACCTTGGTCATGAGGTAGGAGGGGGTTGAATCCAGCCTCTGCCCAGTAAGGTACAGGATGTACATGACTGGGAGACTCCCACTACTCAAACCCAGGTGAGAACGCTTTTGGGACTCACTGGGTATTACCAGAACTTCATGGCAGACTATGGAACCATAGCGGCCCCTCTGACAGCTCTGACATCGCCCAAGCAACCAAGGAAGGTTCATTGGACAGGAGACTGCCAGAGAGCCTTTGTTGGCTTGAAGGAAAGACTGTGTTGTGTGCGCCTGATTATAGCAAACCCTTTATTGTTCAAACTGATGCCTGTGACACCAGAATTGGAGCTGTCTTGTCCCACTTAGATGACAAAGGGAGGGAACATCCTATCATATTCATCAGTAGGCAACTCAAAGGTAGAGAACGTAGGTGTGCTACTGTTGAAAAGGAATGTTTCAGTATAGTTTGGAGCCTTAGGCTTTTTAGGTCCTACCTTACGGGGTCTACCTTCAAGGTCCAAACAGACCATAAGCCCTTAAAATGGCTTATGCAGATGAAGGACGAAAACCCTAAACTGCTCAGGTGGTCCATTAGTCTGCAAGGGCTAGATGTAGGGATTTGGTATTATCCTGCAGCCTAATGGAACCTTTGGTCAGTGTCTTGATTGACAATGGAGTGTTAAGGGTTAGAATGTTTATGTGTGACTGGGGTTCTATGTGAGTCAGTTGGGAGATGTAAGCCTACCTGGGAGGATGCAGGTGTATGTTGCCCTGAACCCAGATGTACCTGACATTATATGACCATCATAATGTACTGGAACTAAATAAAGAAGTTACTGGAACTTCACCTGAGGTCATGGTCCTCTGTGGGGAACAAGGAGTTCTACATTGGCGACGAGGATGCTGGCCGTGCTGGGGGACAGCATTGAAGATGGCACATACACCTCCCCCCAACCCAAGAAGAAGACCTCCCAGGTAGGGCGAGCGCTTAAAACTGTAGGCGCAGAAGGGCCCAGCGCATGGAGCTCAGGGGCAGAAAGTAAGGGGCTGCGCCAGAGCCAGGGGCCAGCTGGCCTGTCACTAGAAGGACAGGTCAGGGAAAGAGGAAAGCAAGAGACTGAGGAGGGGCTGAGGGCCCAGAGACTGATTGCTTAAGGGGTCTGGGACCACTAGCTGCAGCATGGAGGGCTTGGTGCCCATGGCAGTAGCAATTTGAAGAGGCCTGGGGTCTAGTTACGCCTGGAAATTATGAGGAAGCCATGCTGGGCAGCTGAGGGATATAGCCAAGGCAGTAGCAACAGGAGAGGCTTGGAGCCTAAGCTGCGCCTGGAAATTAAGCAATGAGGAGGCATGCTGTGCAACTGAGGACTATAAGCCCAAGGCAGTAGCAACAGGAGAGGCTTGGAGCCTAAGCTGCGCCGGGAAAAGAAACAATGAGGAGTGATGTTGTACAGCTTGAGGCCTGGAGTTGGGGCAGCAGCAATAGAAGAGGTTGGGAACCTAAGCTGCGCCTATATGTTAAATAGAAGATTGGTGGCGAAGGTGAAAAGCGCCTGGAGCAGAGGAGGGTCCAGGGGAGCCATTCCAGCGTTTGAGGGGGCTTGGAGCCCATACCTGCACCTAAGAGACTTGTAGCCCGTGGCTGCACCTTAGGGGCTTAGAGCCCATGTGCAGAGATGAAAGAATATTGCCCAAGACAACATGTGTAGTGCCTGGAGGGGCAAGGGCCCATTTGCAGCAGCGCTAAGGAGGTGCATGTAGGAGCTATCACTTATATGAGGTGATGAGGATCTTTGAGGGCATGTTGTCAGTAGTTCCTGAGGGGCTTGGAGCCTACTTAAGAACTGAGAGATGCGGTAGGAGGCAAAGGGAGTACAATTTTTATAGCAGGCGGCTGGCAGCAATGAAAAGCAGCATTATGAACATACCAGGAAAGGAACGCTTCGGGAGGTGATATTTACAAAAGGAAGTGTGGCAGATGGA
The DNA here is from genome assembly GCF_040938575.1 of Ambystoma mexicanum. Classification (NCBI taxonomy): domain Eukaryota; kingdom Metazoa; phylum Chordata; class Amphibia; order Caudata; family Ambystomatidae; genus Ambystoma; species Ambystoma mexicanum. The sequence goes on from NC_090934.1 coordinate 266,294,488, forward strand.
TTGGTAAATCCATTTCTGTTGCGGGCGGCTGCATTTCCGCCCGTTGGAATTTTTTTTTCAAAAAGCTTAAGTTGTAAATGATCTTAATTGCCGGAATGAATAACAGAGGTACTTTTAAGTTAAGAGATGATGCTTTCACGAGCATAAGTAAAGGAAGCAATTTGGTCTTGCCTTCATTGAATTGGTTAAGTAGTTATAATTAGTTATTGATTCAGAATCTGTTGTCATGTGAGGCCTGAATGGCATTTGGACAGCGTGAGTGCATGAGAGCGTGAACCTGTATGTTGTCAGGTGTATTTTCTTGTGGGATAGGTTGTCCTGTAATAGGGGTACTTCATGGAAGTTGTTGAAGCTTAAGAGCAGAGAACAAAGTTTATAGTTTTTAGATAGGATTTAGGTCCCAAGGGTGTTTGTAATTAGTCAACCAAGGGATTAAGTGATCCAAATGTGAGGTTTTATTAAATAGGTTAAAATTGCATATTAGTAGAAAGAGATTGAGATATGCGTAGTAATAGTGTTTTCTGAAATGCTATTTGGTATTTATGTTGTAGGTACATTGGTATGAGAGGTATCTTGCAAGTGGTAGTAAGCATGTTTGATAGGTGTGCACGGGGGGTGTGTAAAAGTCGTGGCCTCTGTTACCTCTGTCAACAAATACTTGGTAATGTTATGATGCAAAGGCAAAAAATTGTGGTACGGTCATGTTTAACTAACACGCTTTTCCTTCCACAGATGGACATTTAATGAAATATAGGTTGCATTGACAACATTGCTAGAGTTTGGTATGTGGAATCTGAAGTATAGTTATGTGCACTAATGTTTTATTTCCACAGGTGGGACTTTTGTAATGCAGATGTATTAAGACCTTATTTAATGCTAAAGTTTAGAGTGCTAAGTATCAAACAAAGTTTTTTGTTTGGTTGTTTGGTTTAGAAACCATTCAGAGTTTCATGATGATACAGCAAAGACTATAGTAGAGTCATTGATGTTTGTATGATGCGGGTGTGAATGAATTGTGGTTTTCCCTAATAGGAGCTGTATTGTATTGAGTAATACTTTCAACATGGGCAATTTAGGGGTAAGGGTGTCACAAGAAGTGAAGTAGTTACCCGGGTATCTGGGATACTCAGTCTAGTTGCAGGTGGTGTGTGTTTAGGTACATACCGGTTTGCATTGTTGGGTGTGAGGGAGATGTGTGTTCTTTTGTGGGATGATGAAGTCAAGTTTAGGAAGAGAGGTATGGGTGCCTCTATTTGTAAAAGTTTTGGTAAGGATGTTTGAGCAGTTGGGTGCCTTTTCCTCACTTGGTAGAAAGAGGAAGGGGCATTGATTGTAATTGTGTCCCACGGCTGTGTGGACTATTTTGGAATATGTAATGAGACTAGCAGAATGTTCTCATTTAGGAGTGATGAGGCAAGTGCATTGAACGTGGGGTTGTTTGTGTGCGTGTTGTTATTAGCCATTATGGTTAAGTTATCTACTTGTGTTTTTATGTCCCTAAGGAAGGGAGATATGTAGGGATTTGGTATTATTCTGCAGCCTAATGGAACCTTTGGTCAGTGTCTTGATTGACAATGGAGTGTTAAGGGTTAGAATGTTTATGTGTGACTGGGGTTCTATGTGAGTCAGTTGGGAGATGTAAGCCTACCTGGGAGGATGCAGGTGTATGTTGCCCTGAACCCAGATGTACCTGACATTATATGACCATCATAATGTACTGAAACTAAATAAAGAAGTTACTGGAACTTCACCTGAGGTCATGGTCATCTGTGGGGAACAAGGAGTTCTACACTAGACTTCACTATTGAGCATATACCAGGGAAGAGTCATGATAATGCAGATGGTCTTTCCAGAAGGTATGTTGACCGTCTGGATAAGAGTGTCAATCATGAGGGAGATTAGACCACCCTAACCTCAGACTGCGAGGGGGGGAGCGACTGTGATGCTGGAAATGCATTGGAGGGACAGTACCTCCATGCCCTTGTCCTATACTCCCTTATCATGTGTGTTCTATGTTGTTTTCTGCACAGGAGTCCAGTTGGGACGCCTGGCAGTGCAGCTCTTCCTCTTTTTGGTTGTGGTGAACAGAGACATTTGGGATACCCTTATGCCACCCATGGGTGGTGTACAACCCTGTGCCCCTAGTGTATGTTTTTGGGCACCTGTGTGTGGCCCACAGAGCAGGGCATTGGCTGGTGGCAGCTCCATGCTGAATTTGATAGGTGCGCTGAGTATCCTCCATTTTGGGATACCCAGACCCTGCCATAGGAATCAGTGGATTCCTGATAGAAGGCAAGATGGCCCCTTTGGTCTCTTGGTTTCTATTACCGGTTACCTTGTTTTCCCAAAGTCCTGGGAAGCCCTGACTCTGTCCCTTCCCCTGACTGGCTGTTGGGTGTAAGAACAATATATGGTATTGTGGGAAAGTCCATCCCAAACTGGCTGGACCCTTCCCAGTGACTGTATGTTGGCGGTACACCCTTGGGGTGGCACCCGTGTGAATGGAGTGTGTGAACAATATGCATTCCATGGTATGGGTGTCTGGTATCTGTCTGTGTGACACAAAGAATGAGACAACCCTGCCTCAAACTGACATGAATGCAGAGTGGTGTGCAGAAAGGCTGGGTGCTTGCCCCAATCTGCATTCCTTGTTATAAGTATCTGGATGGAAGTGAATGGCATGCATGCACTGCGAGTCTGATTGGCTGCCTGCCTGCTTGAATGCCCTTCTGTCGGATTGGCTGACTGAGGTTGGCTCAGCAGTGTGAATGAGGGACAGATGTGTATATCTGAGGGCCTCTCACTTACCAATTTGTTCAGAAGCTGAAGTTGAAACTTGAACCGGTTTATCCTTGAAGCCCAGCTGTAAGAAGAAGATTTGCTCATGCTTATTGTCAATGACATCTGTAAGCTGTCGAGTCTGTTGAGGACTGATCCAAGAGGGGACCTGGCTAGGAGACCTCTCCCCGAGCTATGAGGGAACATCATGAAGAAGCTAATCTTCATGAAGGCACCCTGGAAGGCAGTCCCAACAAGGCTGCCGACCGGAGACGGGGGTCCGCTTAGAAACCTTGAAGTAAAGCACAAGGACATCGGTCGTCGACCATTGAGTCGTGTTGCCCAGAAGCGGGGACAGCTTGCCGCTGTGCTACTCAATGACCGGAGCCGCAACCTTTCTACGTTGCCTAAGAATATTGAATGAAGGGCTCCGTTGCCATCACTGTCGACCGCTTTGCCCTGCTGGAGAAAATCGAGGTCGTCATTGACGACCGAGGAAAGTCTGCCGGTGGGTTTCCCTCCACCTGAAGTCCACAAAGACGTAGACGAGTGAAGATCCGAAATCCAGCCGTGGTCGAGTCCCGTTCGTCGATGCTGATGTCGACCCTGACGCCCTCTGCCAGGCCTACATTCTTCGCTAAGTCTTCTTTGCGGCATGGAATTGTTTACATGGAGGTACACCGCATGCCGCGCCTGTGCAAGACGTCCACATTCGATCGTCGATGAGCACCACAAAGGTTGCAGCTGCTGCCTCGACAACAGTGTTCACATTTCTTCCAAGGAATCTTGACGGCCCGTGGCTCCTGCTTTAAAGGAAGTTCACTCACGAGCGATATGTCGACGAACCGTTGAAACTGCTCTTCTAACTCAGGTACATTGGTGTAGTTGAACATTTAGACCAGGAAACAAGACTATTTTAACATTAATGGACTGGGCTTGTTAATACTCTTTATTACAGGTTGCCCATGTGAGGGATCCTCACCCAGAACTGCGCCTCGATAGTTGGACAAAGTATTCTGCCATTGTTTAAACTAACCTGTCTTCCTTTCTATGTCCTCTGCTGATCCACATTACTGTTTGATTTACATGCCATTAGAACTATCAGCAGTTGGTGCATTTTAGAGGAGTCAATAGCTAAGTGTGGTACCACATAGACATTGTATATATTTACCATATTAGAATTGCCAGAGAACAAAGTGTGTTATTAATTGATGTATATATCTTGAACCTTATTTATATATAATGAACTGTGTTAGCACATAACACAGTGTGCATACATTTCTTTGTCGGGGGCTTGGAGACTACACTGTACTTAAGAACCAGCCTGCATCACCTCCTGAGAGCTTAAGCCTTAATTGCTCGTCCATTGCTACCACAATAGAGATCTTTGGCTGGGGTGCTCTGAGCTTCTACTCTGCCATATAGAGGGCAGGAGTACAGATAACCCCCTCCAGTCTTATCACCTCCAAGACCATCAATCTGGATTCCGAGCCCCCAGAGGCACGGATACTGCTCTTCTGAACACCTGTGAGGAACTGCCTGAATCTCATGATTCCAACTCTCCAGCTGTTAGCATTCTACTTGACCTCTCCTCTGCATTTGATACGGTCAACCATGCCATCCTCATAAAATGACGCCACAATACCCTAGGTATCTCGGAGCGGGCACTGGACTGGCTGACCTCCTTCCTCAGTGACTGTCTGTCTCTGGTTATTCTGGGCTCTTTCTCCTCTCCCACCTCTATCTCTACCTGTGGCGTCCCCCAGGGCCCCAAACCTTTCTCCCTGGCTCTTTAACAACTACCTTGCTCTGCTTACACACCTCATTTCCACCTTCTCCCCAAACATACAGGGTTATGCAGATGACACACAACTCTTCTTCAAACTTCCCTTTGATACTTTTCTTACTTACTCCATCATTCCTGACTGCCTGTCATTCAGTTCTGGTCTACTTCCAATGATCTCTGCCTCAATGCCAGCAAGACTGAGATCCTTCCTATTGGGAGTCCTGTTCCCTCTTTCTGTCCCTCACTCTGGCCATCTTCTATGGGCTCCTGTCATGATGCCTACCCCCAGGCATCCGGACCAAGCCCATTAGCCCCGGGAGCAGGCATCTAGACATTTAGTAAAACCTCAGCAGCCCCGGCTAGGGGCTATCTGGGTTCAGTCCTGGTGCCTTAGGCGCCAGGCTCATAGTAGGAATCAGTCCTGGCGCCTAAGGCGCCATGCTCATAGTCATTACTTACCTCAGGCAGACCATGCTGCAAATGACTCCAATCCAACATGAAGCCTGAAAGGGACTATTTTTCCCCAGGGACTATTTTTTCCTCTGGTGTGGTTCTAGGGACTTCTTACCTGGGACTACTTTTGAGGCTATTTAAACCACACCCGACCAGCAACACACGCTTCACGTTATTCTGCATCCAGCAGCATAACACTCACTGTGCCTGCAGCTAAAACAAAGAGGAAAGAAAGGGACAAGGTTAGAAAACAAACTTATTTCTATTCCACACCTGAATCTGGATCCATCTTGTCTCCGGACCTGTAAAGAACATCATTTCTGCACGTGCCGCACCTCCAGCTGCAGCGCCGAGCCATACTCACCAGTCTTCACAGCATCCTTCGGGTCGGCGCTGCCTCCATCATTTCTTCGCCGAACTTCGGCACCTAGGAGACAAAAGAAAACCACAAGGTGAGCCGATATTCTTACCACCATAGACTTACCTGATTTACCACCGGAGGGATCCTTTTGTGACTCTCCATATTTTCACTTGCCGCATCTGTAAAGAGAGACAAAACAACATGATTTCCTCGTGCAACATTTACCGGACAGCGCCGGGTAATACAGACTCTTACCTGAGCGCCACCAGCTGCCACAAGAGCATCTTTTCACAAGCCAGCTGCAAGACAATAAAGGAAGGGGGGAACAAGAGTGAACATCGGACATATTGAACTCTATGAACTTAATACTTACTGGTCCTCACCAGGAACCTCAGAATCAATACTCTCCGGAACTCTCCCGAGCCTTCAAACCAGAGAAGTAACTGGAATCGGCGCGCCCCTGCAAATCCACGCAGGATGGAGAGCTCATCTTTCAAGAATATAAGGTGAGATTGCTGTGAGGGTATTTCGGAGGTGATTACTTGGGGAGGACTGTGGGGGTGCCATCACTTGAATCCACAAGTGGCTAAATCCATCTCTCCACTTGCAGGAGAATATTTCTACGGGTTAAGCAGACAAGATTAGGAGGGCAGATCCAGTCAGTCATCGCTGCACTACGCATCACGTGGGTGGAGACCGCAGCTGTCCGGGTCCGACCGATGCCCCTTTGGGAGCCAGGTGAGCGTAACAGCTCCCCTGTTCTCCCTCAACTGAAGCCGGAAACCTTGGAGTCATCTTCGACTCCTCTCTTTCCTTCATCCTTCACATTCAGGACCTTGCCAAGAAGTCCCACTTTCATCTCCACCTCCTAAGAGGAATTCTTCCTTTCCTCACTTTCCTCCAGAGCTCAATGTCTCCAGAGCTCTGGTTCTCTCTCGGCTTGACTACTGCAGTAGACCTTTCCTTAATCTATCCTCTTCTTCTCTATGACCCCTCCAGCTAATCCAGAATAGGGCTGCAAGACTTATTCTTATTCTTGGCCTCAAGCCGAGGGACCGCATCTCTCCAGCCCTAAAAAGTCTCCACTGGCACCGGGTTGCTCCAAGGATCAAATTCAAATCCCTCTGCATCATCCACAAGGCTTTCTGTGGCCGGGGACCACCCTATCTACAACTTGCTCTCACTAAATACTCTCCCTCCAGATATTAACGTTACTCCGGCTCCAACTCTCTGTGTGTTACGCATTTTGCAAAACAGCAAGCTGGTGGACGATCTCTCTCCTCAGCAGGCTTCCTCCTATGGAATAGCCTCCCTCTTCTTCTTTGTTGTGAGATGGATCTCCTCAAATTCCAGAAGCTCCTCAAAACTTCCCTTTTCACCTCCCCCCCTTTGTTAAATCTCACAGTTGCTGCGATTGGTGACCAGGGTCATTATGTGTACTCCGGGGTCCTGCCCTGCACCCCCCCAGCACTTTGCCGTAGCACCCACTGGCCTATGTCACCACAGGCCTTGCACTTATTTATTGGTGGCTGACCACTCCACCTTGGCACTTACAGCTGCTCACTCCCTAGCTCTTGATACACCTAGTACTTACCCCCCCACTCCCTTATCCTTCCACTCTTCTCTCTGCTCTTGCACGTTCTGAATACTCACAAGGCCTAGTAGGTCTGCCTCTATCTTTCATTGTTGTATTGTTCTTTATTCCCATGTCCCCTCCCTGTTGCCCTGTAGGTGCTTTGATACACAATTTACTTGATCTATAAGCGCATCACAAACGCACAATAAATAAATAAACTTTGCAGACAACTGCTGCCACAGTATGCCTCAAACCAGTTCCTTGGTCGATAGTTGCTGACCAGTCAATGAAAAGAACCTCCGCACCTCAAGCGGGCAGTCTCTTGCTTTTTGGAATGTCGCCTTCCTTTCATTCAAATATCACAGTCATGTTTTGCCAGGTCTTCGTCAGTGCCCAAATCTGTCAGAAAGGTGGCAGGATTTACTGTCCTACACCTCACTAAGTAAATGTTTGGGCTGGGCAGGATGATCTCATACATGGATGCCCACTGTGTAGTCAGACACTGCATGCTCCACATATAGTCTGACGAAACACCCCTTAACAATCGTGGAGCTTTTCTCAATCACATATGCAGCAGCAATGAGCATATGAGTGCATGGGAACTGATCTTGCATCACTTAATCTACCAGGCCGCTTTAGTAGGCCAATGGCATGTGGCCCATTGTGCTCTTTTGTGTGAGTACCGCAGTCATCAGATGGCCATTAGAATGGGAGAACAGATAGAACTCTTGGGTGTAATCAGAGGTAGCTAGTACCGGGGCAATCAAAATGTTCTCTTTGAGGCCATTGAAGCTGGTGCACATGCCCTCCGTCCATGCAATCATTAGATCATTTTTTGGCACCTCTTTGAGGCCCTGCAAAAGGGGCCTGGTGTACGCTGCCTAATCTAGAATCCATGCTCTGCAGTAGTTACACAATCCTAAGAACTTCAGCTTTTCCTTAACAGTCTTGGAATGGGAATTACTGTGCACTGATGTGGCGCAATCGGGTATTACCTTCTTCCCATGGACAGATATTAGTTTGCTTCAGTAAAGCACTTCCTGGAGGCAATATTGGAGCTTTGCCTTGTCTACCTTGTAACCCTTGCATGCTAACAAGTGCACATGGGTAACAGAGTCCGTCCGGCACTGTTGCTCACTGTCACTACCCACCAGCAGGTCATCAACATACTGAATGATGGTACTGGGCACCTGGATGTTCTCTAAATCAGTGTGTAATATTCTGTTGAAAATGCTGGGGGGGCCCGCAGTTCCCCTGAGGCAATCTTGTGTGTTTGTAGCGCATTCCCCCATGCGTAAACATGGGAGGTACTGCGAATCGGGGTACATAGGTATGGAAAAGAAAGCATTCTTGAGATCTACCACAGTGAAGATGGGTTGCCTCTTTAGGGATGCTGCACAGAATTGTCGCAGGGTTCAGAACTACCAGAAATTCTTCCGTAACAATGTCATTTAGAGGACAGAGATCCTGTATCCTCCTCCAACTTCCCCCTTTTGCCTTTTTAATCGGATGGATAGTCGTATTGCATGGGGATGTGCAAGGGACAATTATCCCCCGATTCAGGAGTGCAACAATGGTGTCTCGTATCCCCACCTCTGCCTCTTTGGACTGTGGGTACTGTTTTGCTTGGGGCAGCACCACTCCTTGCTTGAGTGTTTTTCAAACTGGCGCCACCCCCTGCATGAGCCCTACATCGTGGCCATTTGTTGTACATAGCCTTTCTGGGAACTGTTCTAAGTCTGTTTCGTGAAGGGGGTGGGGCATCAAAGACCATTGCACTTTATGACACTGCACCATAATGTCACAGGGAATACAGATTGCCCAAAAAATCTCTCCATCATCAACCTGGTGCTCAAACAATTCTGCATCTGATACTTCCCTAAGGGGCACCATTGGATCAATGCATAACGCAGTACGTCACTCACACCCATCAGGGTCTGTCCCGACCACAACAATCCTTCTGGCTGATACAACCAGACCCTGTACATCTAAGGCGAGCATCGTTCCTGCCACAAGCTCTGGGGTTACCACGGGTCTGAAGATGAAATCAGATGGCACCCGCCAACACGCCTTAACGATCTAGGGCACTGCATCAAGTAAAACTACCAACATCTCTCCACCGTTGGCCTCTATGATGACCATCACCCTCAAGGCGCACATGCCTGGGGTGGCACAAACCACCCCATAATCCGCAAAGGCGATGGTCATGTTCAATGTACTCAACAAATCCTGCCCCAACAAATTTATCGGAGACGGTTGTGAGTACAATAAGGGTGCACACACTACATTTCCTCCTATTTTGATTGCTACCACTTCCGTGTAGGGAACTGTGGTGACAGCCCCAGAGAAACTCTGCGTGCCGGGTGTTTCACCTGATAATGGAAAGTTTCCCTCTCTGATGCACGATTTAGTGGCACCTGTGTCAACCATAAAGATAATTGCTTATTATCTATATCAGCGCCCACCAAGGGTTCCTCATCAGGGTGGCTAGTCATGAACAGGACTAGGCACGCAAGAGCTTTCTCTGGAATTTTTCTAATCAGGGTACGCATTGGTACCTGGTAGCGTGAAAGGGTTGCCCCCCCCATGACACTGATCCCTCGGTAAGGCGCTACTGTTCCATTTGGCACTGCATTGGTTGTGGACATTTGACCTCCATACTGGGTGTTCTGTTGGGTCAGTTGTGGTGCTGGTACCTGCATGTGTGGGGGCTTTAGTGGTAATTGGGTATAAGCCTGGTGTATTTCATAGGGTATCGAAGTGGCTATCAGGGGTGGGAAGGATTGTGGCTCTGGGGGTATAGAGGCGGGTTGACTGTATGGGTTGTACTCTGCTCCCTGCCCACTTATACATTATCTTGTGAAATGCCTTCAATTCCCACAACTTCAACACTGCAAAGGCCCCCTTCTAGGTCCCATCCCTCCAAATCCCCCCTTGCCCCTCTGCCCCTTGGAACCCTCCTTAAACCCTGGGCTGATCCACTTCGCAGCCCCAGCAGTAAGGAGCGGGAGCATTTTAAACAAGTTATTCTTATCCATCTGGGCCCAGTGCACATAATGCGCCCTCCCTGGGCCTTGATGCAAGAATGACAGCTGCATGCCCACGCCTCACCTTGCTTTCCGCTCCCCACTTCCTGTTTTCCTTGCCACTGCTACCCTTTCAAACCGGCTCCATAATCGCAGACCCCACAAACTCTCTACTCTCAGGGAAACCTCTGGTGCCTCCTGTGCATCCCCATCCTCATCCTCAAACTCGTCCATGGTGTCCATTCTCCTTCCCACAGATTTCTACTTGTATCCCTGTCTGACCTCACCATTCCATAAACTACACTCTCTGCCCCTCGATCGCCACCCTTCCCCTTCTCAACATGTACATCTTTTATTATAGTGCTATCTAGCCTAAACAGAATGTCTTCTGTCCTCCACTTGTCCAACCCACATGCCTGGTTTCCTTCCCCCTCCTTCACTGCCCTCAAGTGGGCCAACTCTGCTTGCGCTGCCTCGAAAGCTTCTTCTAATTCTTTCTGTGACTTGCTACCTGACGGTATTGTCCTGTTAGGTTCTGGGTGATATGGGGGTGGTGCTGTAGTGGGAGAAGCCATGTATGTCAGGTTGGTGTATTCTGTAGCAGGTCGGGCCACGAGCGGGTATAGCCCCACTTGGGGCAGGGGTGACTGTGTATCTCCCGGGGCAGTTGGCTGCACTATTCTTGCGGTTGGGATGTTACCATCTTGGGGTCTGTACTCCACACTGTTCTCAACATCCTTTACCAGTTCTAAAATCTCTTTTACTTTCTGGAGTTTCTTACCTTTGCATTTAGAAGTTAGAAATGTGCTCATGTGTACCAATATCTCTCTGTTATTAGTACCCTGTTCTGGACAGGGACGGAGAATTCCCCTATTTGTCCCTGCCACCCACTGTTTGTGATGTTTCGCTATCTTACCCCAATACAATGGCATGCACTATACATGTACTCCAACAGAGTCATTACCCAGTCCTCTATCCCCACCTCCAAGTCACCCCCTATTTGCACCCTCACTCCACCACCCACACACGCATGCCCCCCCTACACACACCCAGCACTCGCACCACTTCCGCAGGCCCTCCCTTGGCTTCCACCTACTACACACAATAAAACAACAAACTAAAACAATAACCCAAAATAACAATCACTACCATGTCCCCTTATGCCACCCAAAATGTATTGGGCACAGGAATCAAGCTCTCTAATTTGACAGAGCTCCTACTTTTGTATCCCCTTATAACAATAAAAATATGATGTCACCTTCTTCCCTTACTCGTAAAGGATCCCAGACTCCTGTTTTTCCTCCTCGTTATTTCCTCAATAATAACTATAATAAAAAAAAAACTCATCACGTGGACTTTCACGCTCTCCCTTCACACACATGCATACGCCCCGCTCACTCTTGCCCCTGTTGTCGTCACCGGCAAGAGGTGTACTTACATCTGTGTGTTCACCCGAGCTCCTCTGTCACAGGGTCACAATAATAGCCTGCACCGTCCTAAGAGCTACGCCCCACTCTCAAGAGCAGACAGCAATTCTGTTAAAACGGCTCCTGTACACCACTGTGGATTCCACGCATGGGGCTGGTCACCGTCAGGGTCACCAAAAATGTAGATAAACCCCTCAACGCTCAAACCAGAAAAAACTTAACCCACTAGGGAAAAGGCCCAGCACACCTCTCGCAAGGAGAACAAGGTTTATTTCCACAAAAATAGAGATGCTCCAGCAAAACACTCTGCTGCCACAGAACATTCTGGGTAAATCAGGATGAGAATACTTTCAAAAGGCATACAGCATCATCAATGACGTAGTTACATACAGTACAAATCCAAGTGGCTGGTCGACTTGGCCCTATACATAGGCTACTTGCTCCAAACGAGATACCACGCCATTGGTTACAACCCAGTCTGTCTATATTTTTCCACATGGGGTTCTTCTTTTATGTCATCAGGCAAGAGGCTACAATTACTTGCTTGTTAGGCAAAGAAAAAGAATAGAATCTTTATCTCTAAGCTTGTGTGCACCTGCCACTGCAGACAACGGCTTCGAGATCACCCTAACTCGATTCCAGAGACGTCGGCGCCCTTCCAAAGCTTCCCACCCTCGTTTTGGGTTTGGTGTTTAGCCTCTCCCGGCAAATCGCAGCACAAATTCCATGACCCATGGTGAAGGCAGCCTGACTCTGCATTCTGATTTTTTCTGATCGATTAGGGGCAGTTTTGTGGTCAGTGGTCTGGGACCAACTGGTACTTTGGAATGCTGGGGTTTTGGGAAAGGGGCAGCTGGGTGCTATTACTTGGAGCATGGACTGGGAATTTCTGTTGGGATTGCTTTTCGCAGGGAGCCCTCAACCCCCTTGTGGCCTTGCAGGGCTCATTCTTCCTAGGATACGAATGCTTGCACCATGAGACAATTAAAGGTCTATGAATCTTTGCAGCTCTGGCCCGTCTCACCAGTGCCCTTGATATAACCTACTCTTGCATCCATACACTTATTTCCATATTTGTGGCCTAGGCCTGAAGTCCCAGCTGCACTACAATGTTAGGCCTCGATTTCGATATAGCTGCTACTGCCTGAGATGGCATCTGATTCCCAGTGTGTTCTAAGCCCACAACATGCACTACCCTCCCCGCACAATAGCCCCTGCTGCCACCCCCTTGTACCTTCCCCTCCCCCTATTGTACACTTCCAGGCTTTTGCCTCATCCAAAACCACTTGGGAGTCTGGGACGATCGTCCCCCCCTTGCCAACACTAATCTGAAGGTGGTGTTACAATAATTATAGTTTAGAAATTTAAGACCCACTGGTCGGGGAGAAACTCTTGGTTTTGGGTGGGGCCCCAGTGAACTATGCTCAATTTCAAATTTCAAATTATCTTGAGAAAGGGCCCCTAAGAAACAGAATGGATAAGGTATTCTATAAAATCGTCCATTTTGCCATGTCCAAAGCCCTCTCTCAGACCAAGAATCCAGATGGTGCAACTGCACCCTTCCTATTCCACAACTTCATTCACAAGGGACTTTTGATCATGTGCATTTTTCTTCCAATTACTAGGTACCATGAGATCATCTGACTCCACCTCATCAAATCAGGTTTCAGTAGCCTTAGTGCACTTAGTGAGATCTACAAGCTTGTTTTGAATGCCATCAATTCCAAGTGCTGTAGTCTCAATTTGACCAGAAAATTAATTGTGGCACTTATAAGCACGAGTATGATTTCATGCAGTGACCTGCTCAGGCCACTCCCCTGAAGTGCCCAATGTGTGCGCTTCTGCCATAGCTTTGTTGTGATGGTAAGAAAATTGCTTTAGATGGGCAAGCTTACTTTTAAGTTTTTGTTAGGCTTTGCACTTGGACGTCCTCAACATCAGTAAAGCTGCACAGATTTAACTTGATCACAGTAACGTCCATTTGTGCATCTCCAGTGAGTTTGGTCACATCACCATCAGGTGCTCTAGAGGTTCCCAGATTCAATGGCCAGCAGAGCCGCCACCTTCTTACCAAGGGCTCATCACAGGTGACATCTCTGCCAGCAACATCATGATGCCGCAACCTCGCCTCTCCTTACCTCAGAACGGTAGTCAAAGCGCCTCAGAAGGAAAACAGCATCCACACGGGTACCATCTTTGGAGGCCATATTGAAGGACCGTCTGATCTGGTACGATCCAAAACCACCACTTGTCCAAGCGATTAGAAAGTGCCACATGTGAGAGGGTCCCAGGAGGGCGGGATCATCTGCACTATGTGAGGTTAAGAGCACCATTTCACACCAAAATATAGCAGGGCCAAAGCTCTTCCCAGGTGTGTTTGCTCCAGAAGCCACCCATCACATGACTATTTCTTTACCCTCTGCCTTTCTGGTCTTGTTTAGAAGTATATCTGTTCATTATTTTCAGTTGAGCTGTTTTTCTAGACCTACCCTGTCAGCCTTTAAGGTCACAGCCACCATCTCCAGTAGCCACATCAGGGTAACATTCTTGTCAGCCAAGGGCCAACCACCCTGGTCCTCAATGCAATTTCAAGAAGGCTCACTCCGCGTTTCCGCCTGCCCATTGTTAAGGAGCATGTATCTTAGTACTTTTTGCTGAGATAGAGTGAGGGTCAAGTAGCAGTCTAATATAAAATGTTGCAGTAGTCAACCCACCATTTGACTGGATTACATTGTTATTAACCACAGGTGCTGGTCATCCCTCCATGCAGGTGGGTGATATAGACAGGGACTGTCTCAAGGGATGGTACCTACCAGGCCAGATGAGAGGTCTAGTTTGTAATCACTCTAACCCAGTGGTCGAAGAAAGTGGGAGTGGCGTACCACTACTTCCTACCATCATCTTCACCATTCTGGAAAAGTTCTTTTTGAAGTTAAAATAAATGTTACCTGCTACAGCAGTTACGGTCATACTGAAATCTGTTTCACCGTACATAGACCCACCACATAGACTGAATGACCTCTCAACCTAGGCGAACTCTATCTGGATTCATCTTAAGTATCAGAAACTGGAGGATGTTCTGCTAACACTAATAAATGAATGCTTGCAACACCCCCTCACCCCCTGATGTATAGAAAACTTGTCAAGATGTTATTTCAGGTTAAATGCTCAGATGTTACATTTGATAAAGGCACAGGCCATTTCAACAGGATTTTATTTTAATATCGGGCACCTACATGGGATTTGCCATTTCATGCCACTGTCCAAGTGTGCAGTTATAGTAGGAGCCTTATTGACTAGTTGTTTGGACCACTGCAATGGACTCCTGAGGGATACTATGTTGTAAGGGTCCAGGTCCAATATTGCCAAAAGCGAAGCACGTATCAGTTGTGCAAGTAACGTGGTGACATCGAGAGTGATGTGGTGTGTAACATCCAGAGCAGGGATTTCATTGAACGTAGTGCAGGTTGCATAGACATAGTGTAGTGTGCTACAAAACAGGAGCAGGCGCAGCGTGAGATGTACCACAGGGGAACGCAATGGAAGATGGGTGATTTAGTGTAGTTATGGGGTAGGTTGTACCGGGTGGGCATAGGTGTAGCGGCTGTAAGCAGATTGGGGTAACGTGACAGGAGGCCTTTTGAGCAATATGCAAACAGTAGAAAAGCCATTTTCTTGTAGACCCAGGTCAGGAAAGCATTTTTCGCAGACAGCTCATCATGAAAGGGCTGCAGGCTTTTCTGACAGCAGTATGCATTTTTTAAACATTCAGCAGAAACATTCAGTGTGCAAAATATTGCAAAACTGATGTTTCCCTCTTGGACGCAGTCCCATCGAAATCACTCTAAGAGATGCTTTGAGTCCAATGAGCTAGGAAATTGGGTGTCCGAGAAGAATTGGCTGAGAAAAAGAAATCAAATACAGTTCATTAAAATCCAACCACGGTGTGGTATAGTTTTCTCAGACTACATTTGGCAGCAAGGTGTGAGAAGGGAGGTGGGGGGCCAGGGTGCTGGGCAAGGGTTGTTGGGGGTGCACGACAGGGACCCAATCAACGGAGAGAGGTTTTGGTTTCCCTAGGGTGTGACATTGTAAAGTGTTCTCACTACAATGTCCGAGGGCACATCATTGGTCAGACTTGGTGTGAATGTCTTGCCCCTTACCATCTCAAGTAGTCGAATCAGTATGCAGCATTTTATCCATTTGTATATTGCACACTGCCAACCAATGGGAAACAAGTGTTTTTGATTGATCAGCACAATCAAGTAATTGTAGGGCAGTGTGGGAAGGTTTGTGACATTAGGAAGGGTGTCAATGTGATTTTGTCTTAAGAGATTGTTTACCCAATAAGGGTCATGTAAGGTACACATTCCTATAGGGGCCTAACGTAGTTCCACCAATCAGCTCCTGTGACCTGCCATAAAAATGTAACTAAAATGTTATATGGTAATTTCTCAATACATGTATAAAATGTTTAACCGTAATGGGTGGCGTTGAGATGTCATTTCATTCAGTTCAGTTGCAGGGGGCTGTCTGAACCGTGTCTCCCAACTGTCCGGTCCAATAAATGTGCGTTACTACTTGCTTGGTGAATGCTTTTTCGGATTGCTTTTTCTTCATTGGAATTGTTTTTGATGGAGGTCCCCTGGTACATTGTGGAGGCCCAAGATCCTAAGTTCCGTCGGTGAGATGAGGGTATTCTTGCCGCATGCCTGGGGGTAGGGGGCAGGCAGGCTGAGACCAGTTCGAAGTGCACTAACGAGGAGGCCCTGCAGACATTGAGTTCGCATAGTTCTGCTTGGTGCTGGGCGATGCCTGTGCTCAGGTGGAGGTGGAGGTAGTGGGGGAAGACTAAGTGCCGAGAGGACTCAAGGATCCCTAGAGCATGAGTGTGTACCCTTACATTAATGCCAAAAGCCATGCATGTATGCACACAGTGTTGATTTTTTAGGGTGTCTAGGACGCATCCTACAGGGGGAAGGACGATCACCATAGTAGTCATAGATATTGGTCCCCAATAGGGACAGGGTGTGTGGCGGGTGAGACGCTTGGAGGAAGACAAGAGGGAGGGTGGCAAGGGGGTCCAAGGTATATGTGCAACCCATGCAGCAGTAGTTCCTATACCAGTAGGTGCCCATCCCACAGACACTCCAACCTGCAGCTCCAGGGGCTGCCCAGGCACCACAGACGAATACTCAGCAGCAAGCAGTAGTACCATAGAACGCCTTACAGGACCAAGCACAAATGTATATACACAGGGGGACAGCACACTGTTTGCTCAGAACACAGCACCACACTATACGGGGGTGACCATACTTGGGGGTAACCCATTCCCATTTTCAAGACAAGGCCCAAATGACCAATAAGCCAGCCCACAGAGGACATGTGTGTGCCCAATCCTTTTGGTAACTGAAGACCACAAAGAGGAACATGAGGTAGCAGTGAAGATAGCACAAAATGATTTCTAATTTTTGGTCGACACAGGAGTCACCAGATCCTGCATTAAGGAGGATGTCTTTCCTTTGTCACACAAAGTAATGCACACACAGGAATGTTTTGGGATGTTGTAACAGTTCCTATTACAGAGGATTTGCCACTCACAATACTCACATAGGCACACAGCAAATAGTCCCCCTGTTATATTCAAAGACATGTCCATCAACATATTAGGAAGAGATATAATGAGCAAATTAAATATGACAATTACATTTTTAGAGAACGGCATTGTATGCTTGACACCAGGCATTTTATATCAGTGGATCACAGCAATTATACATGCATTTTGAGCACAAAGCACTTTGCACAGGGTACCGTGCCACCCTGAGTCATTCCTTTATGGGGTACAAGTATTGCTAGGGTGAGTACCAGAATGAAAGACAAGATATTCCGATTGGCCACAGAATTCTTCTTTAGACCAGCAGTACCCAAAGACATGGCACCAGGGACGACACTTACAATGCACTCACAAGGAAGGACATGGTAATATTGTATGGAACAGACGACAAGGGTACAGAGTAGCACACAGTCCTATGCATTGACTAACAGACTTGACAGACGAACAGCTGTTTTCAGAGGACAAGAGGGAGAGGGTATTTCAGATATGCATCCCATGTCTGGTGAATATAGGGAAGTGAGGGGTCCACCAGAGGATGCAGATAGTGAGCACGGTACCAGCTCACTTGCGGAATGATTTGAAAAAAGGACCAGTGGGCCCCATGATGTTGGGTTACTGAAGGGAGCAGGGGTGGTCTGCAAGAAAACAAAGGAAGAGGCACTATTGCCCTGGATTAAACAATACCCACTATCACGAGAAGCTGAGAAGGGTACAAATGACACACTCATTGCACTATGGCGACAGGGAATAATAAAAAAGTCAGATTCCCCATGTAACACAGATATTTACCCTGTCAAGAAATCTAGAAGCGGGTCTCTGAGATTCATTCAAGATCTCCGCCCCTAGAACAATTTGGTGAAAGCAGAATTTCCACTTGTGCCAAACCCATCCACCTTATTATGTAACATCTCCACGGAAACCACATGCTTCACAGTCATTGATTTAAAGAATGCATTCTTTTCTATCCCACTGCACCCAGATTCACAGTATCTCACCACATTCACGTATCGTAGGACCAGGTTCCAGCACACTCACCACATAGTATTGCAATTCGCCTAGTGTGTTCAAAAGGGTGATCCAGATGGCCCTAAGTAACTAGCAAATTCACTGCACAGTATTCCAATACGTGGATGTCCTCCTGGTGTGCAGAAAATATTCAGTGATACTTCTGTCATTATTGGCGGAGAAAGGGTACAAGGTAGACAAGGAAAAATTGCAGTACTGCCAAAAAGTAGTTTATTTATTTATTTTTTCATTTGTAGAGCGCACACAAACCCTCAGGCATCAGGGCGCTGGAGAGAACAAGTTGCATGTAGCCCAGAGTCTGGGAGCTAGAATAGTAGAATACATAGTGGTAAATCCAGCAAGTACTACACATCTCAACAGGTACATAATTCGATAGGAGATTCATGTTGAGCAGACCCAATAGGATTCCTCTTCCCTGAGTGCATGTGCGAGGGAATTCCATTGCTTAGGAGCAATGACTGGGAAACTTATCTCACCTGCTTTGGCACGTTTGAACTTAGGTTGGACTAGTCTATGGGTGCAAGGGGTTCTGGTGAGTCTGCCGATTCCTTGAACCAGGTAGAGCGGGGCAGATTTGGAGATACATCTGTGGGTGATTGTGAGCTTCTTGAATGAGATTTTTTCTCGGATGAGGAGCCAGTGTACAGCTCTGTGTGCAGCTGTGTGCTCTGTGTGCTCTGTGTGCAGCTGATATGTGTTCTGATCTGGGAATGTTTAGGGGAGTTCATAGGGCATTATTTTGGATGGTCTGGAGTTTTTGTATGTTGTTGGCCGAGTTACCACTGAAGAGTAAATTACAATAGTCCAGCCAAGCACCCACCACTTCACGGGCGTTCGTCAGGCAGCTGTCTGCAGAGAGGAAGGGTCTGCCGGCGTTTAGGGGTTTGTTTGAATATGCTGCGGAGGAGGATGTAGCGTTCACTTGACGGGTTCGGGAGAGTGTTGCGTCAAGTATACTCTGAGGGTTTTTACAGCTGGTGAGACTGGGAACAATGTGCCATTGATGTTGAAGGGTGAGTACTCAGGCCCAAATTTTTAGCACGGCGAGGGCCCAACAATGAGAAGTTCAGTTTTCTCATCATTGAGACAGAGGCCGTGGGTCACCATCCAGGCTTGGATGGTGGCATAGGTAGAGCTGAATGTGGCAGTGGTGTAGGCGCCAGAGAGGGGGAGGAGAATGTGCGTGTCATCTGCGTAATTAGTATACGCTGTGCCAAGGGAATCCAAGAGGTCGAAGAGAGGCTTTGTGAATATATTGTAGAGAGTCGGTGAGACGCAGGACCCTTGGAGTACACCACAGTTGATAGGGGTGGGCGCAGCGCAGGCGTTCTCGGAGAATACTTTCATTACTCTTCCTTCTTGGAAGAATGCGATCCAGAATGCTGCCTCCAGGGAGAAGGAGGCTGAGGAGGTGGCATAGTATATCGTGGTCGACTAAATCGAAGGCTGCGGACAAGTGTAAGAGGAGCAGTAGGGCAGGTTTCTCCTCATCCCTAATCTCATCCATCTCGTTTTTCAGGTCGAGAAGTGCTGACTCTGTGCCATGCCCTGGGCCGAAGCCAGATTGGCGACCTCCTAGGATATAGTTTGCTTCTAGATGACGATGATTTTAAATGTATCCTACTTTATCAAGTATTTTTAAAAGGAAGGGGACTGTCGTGATGAGCCGGTAGTTGTTGGGTAAGGCCGGGTCGAGGGTTGTTTTTTTTTTAGGAGGGGTAGAACCTGGGCTTCGTTGAGGCTGGAAGGTACCACGCAAGGAGGAGTTGATGACGCTGTGATAATCGGTGCCAGTGCTTCTGCACAGTCTTTGATCAGGGGGGCCAGGCAAACATCCCCTTTGCATCTTGATGTGTTTAAGCTTTTTAAGATGTATAGGGTTTCTTAAATGGTGATTTTGTTGAAGCTGACCAGTGGTCTCCTGGGGTGTACCTAGGACAGATAATATCCGTGGATGGCAGGAAGATCACTACAGAGAGGACCGAAGCGATACACAGCACACCACAGTCATGTATGGTCAAGCAGATGCAGCAGTTCTTGGGACTGTGCAATTATTGCAGCCCTGGGTCTTTGGCTACTCCACATTCAAAAAGCTCCTCCTTCAGACATTTAAAAAAGCACAGAATGCCCCATAAAATAGACACCTGAAATGATTGACCCATTTGCAGAACTCAAGTAAGCGCTAGCACATGCACCAGTTTTAGCAACCCTAAACAATAAAGACAAATACTATTTGTTTTCACATTCTGATGATGCAGTGATGACACCTGTCCTCACTCAGAATAAGCCACAAGGCTACAAGCCCTTGGCCTGTTATAGTGTTCTCTTAGATCCAGTAATGTAAGGCCAATTCCCATGCGCCTTCACCGCAGCAGCATTTGCCATAGAGAAATCAGCAACGATAACTATGGGCTGTGCAGTCAAATTGTTTGTGGAGCATTCGCTTTTTGTGATATTAGAAAAATAAAGGTCCACACTAACGATTCAGAGAGAGTCGGCATACAAGGTGATATTGTGCAATCCAGCAATTGAGGCAGTGAGGTGTTGGGTTGTCAATCCAGCCACATTCATAGCACAACCAGCAGAGGTAGGATGGACACCAGTGAGGGTGACATTTGGGTACAGGAAGAGCCCAGAGAAGGGTGAGACATGCTCTTCGTTGACAAGTCATCAACAATCGATTCTACCACGGGCTGTTGATATACGGGCGCAGCAGTGGTTTGTCATAAGGATGGAGAATTAAGGTGTGGGCACAGATGAGATTGTCACTACACTGTTCAGCTCGGATAATGGCCATAGATATGTCAGAAGGACATGCAGTCAACAAATTCTCAGATTACGCCTGCTTCACATCCATACTGCACTCAGGATTGGCCCGATGGAAAAGGAGAGTGTTCCAGAGGAGCGATGGCTCCCCAGTACAACATGCAGAGTTATTGTCCTGGTTAATGGACGTACAGCTCCGCCAAGTAGAATTGACAGTAGTAAAATGCGCCACCCATACCAAATGGCACAGATTTAATTTCAAAAGGCAACGAGAGGGCCGAAGCCATAGCAAAAGAAGCAGCATATCTGCTACTGTACACAATACTATTCATGCCCTTTAAAAAAGAATCCAACACCCTTGATGGCATTGGTACAAAGGCAGCAACCCACACTCACGCTGCCATTCAACCCATTGTCCAAGTGATAGAGTTTCAGAGGGGTGCACCCCAACAAGAGCAGGAGTTATGGAAAAGGGGGGGCTACTCACTGTCACCCATGGGTTTGGTGTGTAGGGAAAACAGTACAGGGAAACCTGTGATTCCCCAGGGCTGCACAAAACAGCACTGGATCAGCTGCATTACCCCACACATGTCTGAAAAGAGCATATTGCTGCAGAAATTAATGAACAATGGTTTGTGCCAAATTGAGAAGAACTGGTTGCTGAGTTTGTAAATAATTGTGGGACTTGCCAGAGTTTCAAAGCTGGACACACACTTTAAACTATGAAAGCAACATTGCCGTGCCCAGAGGGGACCTTTCGGCATTATTATATCGACTATGTCGATATTCTGGGCAGGTGCAGCTCTTATAGATATATGATAGCTGTTGCATGTTCTTTCTCAAGTTGGCTTGATGCTGGCTCATGTGCCCACAATGATGCAAACAGTACAGCCACATTTTTCTGTACGAGAAGTATTCCCCAGGTGGGGAATATGCAAAGTATGAGTTGGCAATCCAGCTACATTCATATCGCAACCAGCAGAGGTAAAATATGGGCATGATTGTGCTTCATACATGAACACCAGTGAGGGCTACACTAGAGTACAGGAAGAGAAGGGGGAGACATGCTCTTCATTGACTGGTCATCGACAAGCGATTGCTTGAGGCTGGCCCATGTGCCCACAATGATGCAAAAGCACAACCACATTTTTGGGACGAGAAGTATTCCCAAGGTGGGGAGTATGCAAAGTGTTGAGATTCGACAATAGACATCACTTTGCCAATTATCTTTTCAAGTAGATAACCTCCTTGTTGGGCATCAAGCACAAATTGTGTTCTGTGTACTACAACCAAGCCAACAGCCTTGTTGAGCACCTCAATGGCCTGCTTAAAGAGCATATTGCCAAGCTATCAGACACACTTGGTAAGAACTGGCTCTATTGCTTGCCTCTTGCTTTGCTTGCACTACACAACTACCCTGGTGCGGATCACCATTTGAATCTGCATGAAATTGTCACGGGCAGGAGAACGCATGCACCTCTCACTCCTGCACGTACAATATTGGATGCTAATAGCACTGCGGAGTTCCTGGGAGATGGATTCAAGGTGGATCTAAATGGGCTTTCAAAATCTCTCAAATACATTTCACACCAGATTCAACCACGTCAAGACAAGCCTGCCGACCTGGCATCCAGTACAGACACACCGTCAGTACAAGAAACTGAGACTTTTGCAGCACAGCTTCCTCTTTATCCCGGTGATAAAGTCTTCATCCACAACTTCACAAGGTCCTGGAAGGTGCTACAATTCACTGGACCCTACACTGTGACCTACTGCACCCCAACAGCAGTGCAGGCGGCCGAGAGACATCCATGGATTCACCTTACAGACATCTCCCTGGACAAGGCTGGCTCTCCCCACGCAGGAGAAGAGAGAGGGGCAACTAATGGAAAGTATTACCTAGTTAATCATGACATTTGTATCTTCATTCCACCTTAACAGAAGACCTTTGAGCGGTCTGAAGGCAGTGCAGCAAGTGGAAGTAGCAGGAAGAGGGACGGTATTGTAAAAGCTATGATTTTCTAGTGTAGTGTTTTTGTTTTTTGCTTATTTGGTTTTTAGTTGAAAAGGGACAGTTTGCCCCTATTAGGAGATATAATGGAAAAGTATGCAGTAAAAGAGAAGTGTTTAATTCTGAACTGTTCGGAGATGGAATTAGGGGCAGTCATGACACTGCATCTGGCAATATATGGTATGACCATATGAGAGTGGTGGGGCGAGACGGCCAATGACATATGTTATATGTGCGCTCTCATTCCACAAATTATAGGTTCACCCAATCTCTATCTCCCTCAAGAGCTATCAGTTGAAGAGGGGGATTGTTTGATGCATTTGGCATTGTATAAAAGAAGGGGTTTGTTCTAGAGACACACGGTTATTGTCAAATGGATAGACGAGGGGGAGGAAGTGTATGCTGAAAATTACATGAAGCTCACAAAGATGGCGAATGTAGAGGCCACAAAACACGTAATATTAGAATATGTAACTAAGGGAGCAACCAGGGGGAGAAACTATTCCCGACCCACAGCAGATTACAGTGTCCCAATGCCGCAGGGCATAGTATTCTATGGTGCCATACAAGACCATTAAGGCACATTGAGGAGTCCGTTTTCTGTGATTGGAGAGGGGAATGATGCAATTTAGGGCAGAAGGACTGGTAGGGTTTGAAGAAGCTGTGGTAAAAAAGATGAACAATAGCTGTCACATAATTTGGAATAAGTATGTTCACTCTCTAACATGGACAGATAAGAAGAAGCAACTGTTACACATAGGTGAACTCACACTTGTCTTTGTGTTTCAGGTGTAATGCCTCAATATATTTGGGAACCAACACAGACTGCCAAAAGGTGATGAGGTTGCTGTCGCTGAGGAGTAGGACTGCAGTGTAATGGACACATTGTGGGCATGTAGGACACATTCACACGCTCAGCTTCCTCCAGACTGAAGAGGGACCTGCTCCCTGGTGACTGTGCACAGCCCAGGACTTGTAGTGCCCCGCACAGAGCTCTATCCATTTGTCAATCAACCTGCACTATTGAATAAAGATGTACACATTAATAGAGCATTGATTGGGGAGGCTGGTTTATATGATAGCCCTGATCTCTGAACTTGAACTGAATTAGCAGGGACAGCAATTATTGGTCTCAGAAATCATCCGATAGACTGGCTGCCATTCCAGCAGAATTTTGTTTGAAATTTGTTTGTTCAGCAAGGCATCCACTGAGTCCAGAGTACACAGAAGCAGTTTTCCTATCAGTGGTCATTCAACATCTATTTATCAATTTCTTCATATGAAACGAATTCAATACATAATGGCATCTCTGTCATGAACCGTCGCCTGCGTCCATTCTTGACTTCGTGGTCCCTGACCCACAGAGGACTGAATGCAGTAATCCTCCCTACATGGCCACCTGATACGGAACGCAGCTTGCCAGTCTTTGCGCTCCACACTCTGCGTACTACTAAAAATTCACGCCCCGCGGCTCTGCGTGTCTCAACACTACCGCTCGCTGTAGCACGTGTGTTGCCGGAGTTCGCTCGGGGCTTTCTTCTGAATCCTGTTCCCCGGTTCCTTGAATCCTCCTCCTTTCCTTCCTTTCCTCAAAACTTACCTTCAAAATTTCCTGGATTTTTGCCTGCACTCGGGTCACAGCGTTCCGTGCTTCCGAGCTCGGACATTGTTCCTTCCTGGTTCCCGTCCTGGACATCTGAACGTATCCTGGAGTTGGAATATCATCCTCACGCTGGAATCCGAAGACCAGCACCCAGGTTTATACAAATGTGGACTGTGCAAAAGAAATCACCAAAGAAGGTCGCAAGCAAACAGGAAAAACAGGTGAGAAGGGGAGAGACTTGTGACAATCTCATTCACAAAATTGCAACTGTTAGGTGTATTATTGGTGTCTTGATTTAATCAAGAGTACTTAATTTCTCAATCATCATAGTGCATAATTTCACATCATTTTTTTTTTTTAAATCAAATTTAATTGGCATTTCAGGTATAACAATACAAAAGAGTTTCAATACGTTCCTCAATAAAACCATCCTTGAAATCCCATCTACTCCCACCCCCTCCGCCCCGTGTCATGGACTTCCAATCATATCTCCATCACAACAAGCTGGGTATTAAATGTCATCTTTTCCATGTCTGGGTTCTCCTCATGGGTACGCCTGAACCACGGATATGTGAATCACTCCCTCGCTTCTCAGCATGAGTTCCCAGCTGCCACCATTACTGTCCCAACCAGGGTTCGTCCTTTTCCACCCCCCGTTCCTCAACCCTTCCAATTCTATCTCCCATACGTCCCAAAGAAAGGGAGCCAAAAACTTTCAATATTAAACCTGGATTCAGCCAAAAGGAAAGTTAGGTATTCCATAACATATATGGCACGTATTTTGGAAACCCAGTCCTTCTCAGATGGCATCCACGGGTTCTTCTACATTTGATCCAAACAACATCTCGCTGCGACCCACATGACCTGGACCATATGACCCAGTTCCATTTCAGGTTCCTCTTCCCTGGTCACACCAAAGAGAACAAGCCACTGGGAGAGGTCCCTTTGAATCCCATCCACTCCCCTAATACAAAACAAGACCTCCCTCCAGTACGTCCACACCTTGGAACAGCCCCACCACATCTGTATGTACTCTCCCTTTCGCTGTGGCATTTCCAGCAGCGGGAGAATGATGAGCAAGCCTGCACAATCGCACCCACACCGTGTCGTCGATATCTCTGCCCAAATCCTGTCCCCATTTGACTCTTGAAGATGGGGGATGCCTCGGAACTGCCAACAGAAGCAATTTGTATAGTCCGGCTATCAGCTCCCTGGCCCTCCTCTGCATAATTATGAATTGCTCTAAGTCCGTCAGCTCCCTCCTGAGGTTCTCCCCCCACCTTCCTCAGTCAGTTCTCCCTTTAATTGTAGGAAACGAAAGGGTGATAGCTTGCGTAGACCCAGGGCCTCCTCCAGTCCCCCCAGAGATACAAAGGTCTGCCCTACTCACATGTGTCCTGCCCTACTGAGTCCCACCTCATACCTTGTTTGAAATGCAAGTGGTGGTACCTAAATGCTACTTAAAAGTGATGGCCGTGTCGTAGGCCATCTGTTGTCCACTCCCTCTTTCCAGAGAGACCACAGAACCTCCAGGACCGGATGGTGCAGACTCTATTCGGGATGAGGGCCTTAGGAACACATAACCACTCATCCAAGGTGACAGGGGCCAGCACCTCGTTATCCATTGCCACCCATTGCTTCCCCGACCCTGGGTTAAAGTAGTCCACCAGAACCCGCAACTGAGTCGCTTTATAGTAATATGCCATATCAGGAAAACCCACTCCCCCCTCCTCCTTCAGCCAGATTACTCTCTCATAGGCCATCCTATGTTTCATCCCCGCCCAGAGAAACCGCAGCATGGTTCGCTTAATCTCTGTTAGAAAAGTCGCGGGTATGGATACTGGTAACATTTGGAACAAAGACAAGAATTTGAGGAGGACCACCATCTTTATAGAGTTCAGCCGTGCCATTCAAGACAGCCCCACCCCCGTTCATCTCTCCATATCTCTTTTCACCACAGTCCAGAGGGGGAGGAAATTACTGGGGAAGAGATCCCCCGGGCGCCAGGTCACCTGGATCCCCAGACGACGGAACCTCTCCCTTTGCACCTTAAACGGGAGCCCAGACACATAATCTGTCTCCCCATTGGGCAGCCTCCCTATTGGAAACACCACTGACTTCCCAAGGTGTACTTTGAAGCCCGACAACGTCCCGTAGTATTCCAAACATTTCCGCAAAAACACATAAAGAGTATTGTACTTCAAAGCATTTGACACTTTAGAACATTTGGAACATCGCATACCAATGCGAAAGTTGGACTATGAGTTGATGCTTAGTGCAAATGTCTACTTAAGCCACACCAATTGAAGTTTGATGGATTGGTTGGTTCAGCCTATGAAACAATAGCCACTATTTGAACTGTGAATCACAAAAGACTAAATTTGTTTGGTGTTTAATGATATTGTTACTAATTTACTTAAATGTTTTGTTGAATTGTTGTCCTTTTCAAAAAAAATATTTATCTGATAAATGAGCTTACTGATGATAAGGTCATCTTTACATAAAGTTTTATTCTAGAAAATTGCACCTGAATTTGGTTGTCATTGCAACATTAGGGTGTGCATGGGACGGGAGTGCTCCACAAGTTTGTGGACACCTACTGTTTTCACATAGTTTGATACAACGCAGTGTCAGGGTTGATATTCTCCCCCGCACCCAACTAATTATCTTAATACTTCCACTACACATTAAAAAAAGGTGTGCTCTAGGCCAAATAGTTTGTAGCTTTTGACAGTTCCTCTAGGTTTAGAGTGTGACACAAAAGCCATTGTAGCACCCATACGAAATACTGTTGTATAGATATGTCATTTTCTAAAATTAATAAGTTAACAGAGAAACACACAACTACATTTGCATTTGATGAAGATGAAGCGAATCGCATATTAGGTCTCATTGTATATATAGAAAGCAGCACACCAGTCACAACCAGTCCTGACAAATTAATATCTCAATTGGAAAAGGTAATAAGGCGTGAAATATCACAAAAGCTACGTGCCACCACCCTGGCGCAATATTATCGGGCTCAGCGTATACCGAGAGGCTTAAGAGTCTATTTAAGACCAACATTGTGTAAGGATAATCCGGATTTTGTAAAGAAGTGGGAACAAATATTAAACAAATGTTCTCTAGATTTAATCTTGTTGACTATAGAGGAGCTATCTAAATCAGTCAATAAGTTGGATAAAGAAATAGAAGAACTATCGGAACAACTAGCAACTTTTAAAACAAAAGTAGAACTAACAAACCTGATTGAGGAGGTGAACCAGACCCTTGAGAATTACAAGAAGGACATTGAACAACGTAAAGTCTGCATATTCCAATGGGATACTCTAGATTACCAACAAGATATAGTTTACACTTGGCAAGAACATTATTTCCAGAACAGACCAGACCCCAACAAAAGACAACCCTACAAACCCAGAACTCAAGAACCAGGAACAAGCGACCCCAGTAGTGAGGTCCCCACCAGCGGAGAAGATACAACCAACACGGGAGCAAGTCAACCAACAACCACAATATTACATACATCCCAAGAAGCCTCTACATCGAAAGCACATCCGGCTCCTTTTTTAGAAAAAAAGGCAGAGACGAGGCATCAAGAAATCTAAGACCAAGACACAAACCGAACAGTTAATAGTTAATATTTCAAAGAAATACTTGACAAGTGACCAAATTGATACATTATATCTTGGCTAATCATTCGTACCTACCCAAAACTCGAATCTGTTGGAAGAAAAAATTAATTTGCATAGACTCTCACGGAAGATGAGACTTATACCCAGACAGAAATGGACTATCCACGGGATGAACACAAATACTTGGAAATTAAACCCAAGAGTAGATTTGACCCACAAATTAATAACCTAACCATTAAGATGTTTGAAGAACAAGTTATTAAGGATTTTAAAAGGGTGAATTTTACAAAATCTAACTATTACAACATTAGTAGACGACAAAGTGAAATCATCAAAGACTTAGGAGAGGATCGCAGTTTAACTTAAAAACCTGCTGACAAGGGGGGGCGCAATTGCCCTAATGGATATAATTTACTACGACACCAAAATGAATGAACTATTGGAAGATGAAGACACATACATCAGAATCGACCAGGATCCCATTAAAGACATTATAGAAATGCTAAAAAATGTACTTGACCATGCGTTAGAAAACGAGTGGATCTCTGAGAAAACAAGACAATTTATTACAAATGAATATCCAATCACGCCCATTTTTTATGGGCTACTGAAAATTCAGAAAGTATTGAAGACTCCACCCATGAGAGCCATTGTAGCAGGAACCAACAGCATCTTCAACCCTCTTGCAATTTATGTAGATAAAGCTTTGCAATCTATAGTCCAGAGCACTAGCACCTATCTATTTGAAGGAGTTTCTTAATCATCTTGGTACACTAACAACCATCAAGGAGGATGACATACTAGTCTCCTTTGATGCACAAAGTCTATATACATCAATTCCGCATCAGGACGGACTAGAGGCATTAGAGTGGTTCTTACTGACTAACAACTGCAAAGCCAATAAAACTTTCAGCTTGGATTTGAGTAAGATCATACTCGTTAATAATTGCTTCAGGAATAAATCACAGTTCTACTTGCAAGCATCGGGAACCTTGATGGGCTCATCTATGGCCCAGCTTATGCCAATCTATTTATGTTTCACCTAGAGAGCAAACACATACTTAACGAACTACATTGGCAACAAAATGTGATAACATGGAAGAGGTACATAGATGACATTTTTGTCGTCTGGAGAGGATCGAAAGAAGAACTTGGAGCGTTTCTTGATTTCATAAATCACCTACACAATCGGATCAAATTCACAATGGAATTGGGAGAACCTAAATTACACTTCTTAGATGTGGAACTATGGATTGGACAAGACAGTAAAATAATTACTAATATCTATCCTAAACCTACAGATGTTAATAATTCATTACACTACTTGAGCCATCACCCTGATCACTTAAGGAATAACTTACCTTACAGCCAATTTTTACGCCTTAAAAGAATAACGTCAGATACAACAACACTGCAGTTAGAGAATCAATTGCTATCAGAGAAATACAGAAAAAGAGGCTACCCTAGTGACATCATTGAAAAGGCCAAAAACAAAGTCGATCAACTGGAAAGAAAGGATCTCCTCATTAATATGAACAAATCTAAGGACATCCCTTTCCTCCATGCATTGAGATATTCTGCCCAAAGCCACCACATCACTAGGATCATTAAGAAAAATTGGGGCATCATTAAGATGGATTCACAACTGGATAGACTGTTCCCAAAACCACCCCACATTGCCTACAAGAGGGGCAGAAACTTCAAGGATCAACTAGTGAATGCAGTAAAAACAAAGCGAGACAAACAGCAATCTTTGAAGGCACCCCAATAGTGGGCATAAGATTCGACTGAATGACTACACCACATGTGACACGAAATCAGTAATTTATGGCCTGAGTTGTCCCTGCGGAATTTTTTACATGGGACAAACCATTAGAAAAGCTAAGGAAAGGTGGAACGAGCATAAGAGCAATATACGCACTAACAGCACTAAATCCCCTGTAGCAAGGCATTTTGCCCAAAATAAACACACAATAGCACAACTCAAGGTAATCATTCTTGAAGAGGTTAAAAAGTCGCCAAGAGGAGGGGATCATGGCAGGCACATGAGCCAGAGAGAATTATATTGGATTGAGAAATTAAACAGCCTTTTCCCAAATGGAATGAACGAAGAATACAATTTGGATGCCTTCTTATAAGGTTCCTAACATGGCATTATAGACACATACAATCATGGATACCATCTGAATTTGTTCAATAATGTATAATACCGAGGTATTGTGTTGCCAATTTCAGGCACATGCAGTTACCGATACCATCTGAATTTGTTCAATAATGTATGATACCGAGGTATTTCGTGGTCAATTTGATTGGAAAAAGATCTGATAAATGAATTTGCTAGCAGTTAGTTTGGTGTACACTCAGAGTTAATAAACCAATGCGCCAACTTTAGGATTGATATACATTGACGAATTGATGCTGCTTAAAGAGGTAATTAAGATGTAACACTAATGTGGACACTGGGTAGCAGACATACTCATCACTAGGCAAAAGGCATGAATCATTTGCATATATGTTATCTTTTCCTCACAATGTTAATGATTATAGACATTTACATTGACATAATGCAGATTGTGAGCATACTGAACTTCCCATTAATCACCAGATGATGACTAGAAGGATGAATCCTTAAAAAGACCGGCGGACATATCTTACAAGCCAATTAAATCTAGGTATAGTAACTTTTGTGCACAACTTTGTGGTTGTTGCAATATAAAATAAAGGCCCTTTTGAGCCACCACGCTTATTTTTTATCTTCATTTACCCTGCAGAAAAATATGGCTCAAAGTAATCAAAGAGACGTCACAGCGTATTTACGCGATGATGTGACGCTATGCAAATATAACAGAGACCATTTTAGCGGTGCCGTTTTCACGAGCATCATTTCAGGGAACCCATACTAGAAAGTCCCCTCTCAGGTAAGCGTAGATGCTAGCAGTGAGAATGGGTATTAGCATCTTTTAGGCAGAGTATACAGTTTGAATGTGATCCTTACCCTTTTACTTAGGAAGTACAATATTTTAATATCATTGCAGGTATGCCCTCAAATCGATTTTGATGCCATAATTCGATACTTTAACGGCATTCAAGGATATTACTTTTGCAACCACGCTTAAATCTGCACTACTGAATGTAGGTGCGCTAGACTTTCATAAACAGGTAAGCCAGCTGCTACTTTAACTAATTGAATGACCTTTTGGTATTATAATAAGTACAGTTACCTCGAATAAGGTAATCTCCCTCAGTTATTTGTTAACGGGGGGTCAGGGTCTCGGAACGGGAGAACAAAGTTTAGTATACTATACAAAAATGAGACTTCTGACTACCTCACTCGTTGTCAAACCAGGTTAGGCTGGTGATATATATTGTCATATTCGTTAATACCTCCCCATTCGAAAAAATGATCACTCATATATAACAAACATTTTTGTTTTTGTTTTGGAACTATCAAATGTAGTGAGCTACCACATACTATTCACACAGAAAAATAACCGCATCGCTTATACACACTCACGCATGTGCTGAAAATCATCATTCGTAAATGAGTCCATTATCAATTTATTATTAAGACCAATTTAGAAAAGTTAAAAACAGGGAGAACAGCAAGTGCAAAACAGAGCATGCACATATAGCTTCCAAATAATCACTGCATGATCAGCTTAGCCCATTTCTAAAAACAGTATCATCTGTATGGGGTTAGTTAGATAAATGCACTGACTTAATTCACTTTAAGCAGTATAACGATACACGACTTCAATTTTTAGTGAGTCGGTTGTCAAATGTCGACATGTTTCGGCCCTTCTGGAGATTAAGGCACTATCTCTAGTGTCTCTACACCCAATGATTTTTTCGGCCTTCTTCAGGACAGACAATTTCTTTTAGAACAGATGGACACCTCTTTCATATACCCCAAAAGGTTAGCGCAATATCCTGGATGGACATGAGATCCAAAATCGGCTCACACGTAGCCGTGTCGGTCTTGTTTTCTTATTTCTTTTCGCCGGGTGTTCGTGGGTCAACGCGTGTGCATTCACAGAACCCAACCTATATTAAGAACTTGAGTCTGTGTTACGGGACTGATTTTCCAACGTTGTAACTGATTCCCCTTTCGATACGCCACGCTAATCACGTCTCAGGGTGAACTCTTACCCAATTGCCTCATATATGTAGGCTCCTCTGCGCCACAAGCGAGAAATGGCATCCAAAGGTGCATACATTTCACTATGCCTTAATATAGCATTTAGATACCTTCACACATTTACATATTTTATTACAGATGGTTGATGATATCCATGAGATATACCGGACTGTATCTGGAGATTTACAAGCATCATCTAATTGAGTCACGCCCTATAAAAACATGATAAGAGCTGCTGATAATGCACGGCACTTTGACTACTCTGTGACTTTCTAGTTACTTTTAACTGAATGTATATATACTCCACAAGAATAGCTATAGAGGATCTCTTTTCCACCTACCGGAACATGCACGTTTTTGAATGCGCCGATATGGCCACCCACAGGACTACAGAGCACAGATAATTAGTTAAATCCAGTTTGGCCATAACTAACCTGCAATTCAGGTAATTATTAAAACCTTCTTTCGATCTAAATAATTGAGAACACAGACGAGGTTGTCTGTGTTTATGAGAAATACTTCTCCTTATTATTGGGACTTATTTATAGTCTCTCTCATTATTTTTAGGATTGACATGAATGCATAATCCAAGATGGCACTCGAGTCCTAAAACAGAGAACAGGCAAAGGCATAATCAGGTGATTATATATGAGGAACTATTCAGTTATGACAGACAGGAACTACTAAGATTATTAATATCACGGTATTCTTTATTTTATTTATTATTTCATGTAGACATACATAGAAAAGAAAGTCTGGTAGACATCTTCTGAAGAAGTAGGTCCACTGTCCCTGAAAGGCGTGAAGAGTATTGTACTTCAAAGAATTTGACACTTTAGAACATTTGGAACATCACATACCACTGCGAAAGTTGGACTATGAGTTGATGCTTAGTGCAAATGTCTACTTAAGCCATACCAATTGAGGTTTGATGGATTGGTTGGTTCAGACTATGAAACAATAGCCACTATTTGAACGTGAATCACAAAAGAGTAATTTGTTAGGTTTCTAATGATATTGTTACTAATTTACTTAAATGTTTTGTTGAATTGTTGTCCTTTTAAAAAAAATCCTTATCTGATAAATGAGTGGTAAGGTCATCTTTACATAAGGTTGTATTCTATAAAATTGCACGAGAATTTGGTTGTCATTGCAACATTAGGGTGTGCAGGGGACGTGAGTGTTCCGCAAGTTTGCGGACACCTGCTGTTTTCACATTGTTTGATACAACCCAGTGTCAGGGTTGATATTCTCCCTGCACCCTACTAATTATCTTAATACTTCTACTACACATTAAAAAAGGTGTGCTCTAGGCCAAATAGTTTGTAGCTACCGATATCCAACCTGCCCAGCGTGGGCCCATCCCCAGGGACACAAAGACCTCCCCCATAAAGGCCCAGCTCACCCAATCAAATGCCTTCTCGGCGTCTAAAGACAGGGGGAGAGCCCCCTTCTCCCGCACTACCTGCGAGTTCATGACGTGGAGAGTCTTTCACATACAGCCCATTACCTGCCTATTTAACACAAAACCCACCTGATCTGGGTGGATCAGTCGGGGGAGAGACACCTCCAAATGTGAGGCCATGACCCTAGCGAAAAGATCTTTGCGTCTACAATAAGGAGGGAGATAGGTCTATACGAAGCACACTCGGCTAAGTCCTTCCCTAGTTTTGGTATAACCACTATCAAGGCTTGGAGAAAGGATAGTGGTCTTGTGTCCCGTCCCCCAATTTGGTTAAACAGTTTGGCCAAAGGCCCCACCAATAAGGATTGATATTGCTTATAAAAGTCAGCCATACAGCTGTCTACTCGCCGGGCCTTCCCTACCTTCAACCTCTTAATGGCTTTCAGCACCTCCTCCCCAGTCACCACAAGCTCCAGAACCTCCCTTTCCGCATCTGTAAGCTTGGGGAGATTGCACTCGTCCAGGTAAAGCTGCATGTCCTCCACAGGTTGATCCGGTGGTCTGGCATATAGGTCTTTGTAATACTCAGCAAAGCTGCCTGCAATCTCTTTCCCCCCTTTCTGGATCCGTCTCCCCCCCCCGAACCTCCTCCACCCTCCTTTCCACTCTGCAACCTCTAACCCTGTTTTTCAGTAGGGTCCCCACCTTGTCACCCCTCTCGTAGTATCTCTGTTGGGTATATTTAATCCTCTTGACAACCTCCCCAATGAAGACTGTATGAAGTCCTTGCCTCTTGTCCCTCATATCACTCAGCAAAGCTTCTCTGTTCATGACCTCCTGGTTGAGCTGCAAGCGCACAGCTCTCAAATCACTTCCGAGCTTAGTTTCTATCAGCGCCCTTTCCCGCTTTTTAGGAGCCCCTTCTGCGAGGAGCAAGCCCCGGATGGTGGCCTTTGCCGCCTCCCAGACCATAGCCATACCCGTCTCCCCATTGTCATTGGTCTCGAAGTAGGCCTCAATTTCCCTCCACAGAAATTCCCAGAACACCTGGTCTCTCAGCAAGTTATCATTGCATCTCCATCTATAGGTCTGCAGGGCCTCCGGTAGCCGCCAACTCACCACTACAACTTCATGGTCTGACCACGTAATAGCTTCCAACCGTGGAATCCCGACCTCACCCTCCTGCTCCCTTGGAATCAGCAGGAAATTGATCCTTGTATATGACTGATGTCGGTGGGAGAAAAAGGTATAGCCCCCTGGTCCCAGCCAAGCCGTGCGCCACACATCCACCCCAAAGTGCTCCTGCAAGAGATCCCTCAGGGCGAGATTGTCTCTCGTTACCCCCTCGGCACCAGCCCCTTTGCTGACCACCAGTCTAGCTGGGGGTCTAGTATCAAATTAAAGTCCCCCCAGCAGCATCACCCCCTCTGACCACCCGTCCATCACTTTAAACACTTGGTGTAAAAATCCCACCTGGCCCACATTGGGTGCATAAACAGTGGCAAGTGTGATTTGCCTACCCTCTAAGTACCTTTTATCCCCAGGAACCTCCCCTCAAAACCCTTCTCAGTCTCAATCGCCTTTAGACGAAATGACTTGCCGAACATTACTCCCACCCCCTCCTTCTTGGAGATTCTACGAGAAGCCCAAAAGTTTCCACCTATCTCTTTACCCCTTATTGGCAGTTGCGCCCCTTGTCAGTAGTATGTTTCTTGCAGAAAGAGGGCGACTAGCTTCTGCTTACGGAACATGTTACTGGTGAGGGATCCTTTGTTTCGAGAATTCAAATCCATAACAAACCCTGTCTTCTTCCCATCCTCCCTTTTCCCCCTTCTATCCCCTAACACCACCCCTCCCCCTCTCCCACGCTCTCCCCCTCCCTTCCCCCAAATTGAGGTGTCTGTGTCCATCTCCCAGTAGTACTGGGCATGGTCAACGAACCATCAGGGACTCGTCCCCTGCCTCGGGTATCCTGTCGATGCAGAGCTGCTGCTCCCATATCCCTGAGCCATTCTGAGGGACTATTTAAACCCCCCTTAATGCCAAGCCAAAACCCCAAACCCCTCCCCCTGGTACCCTGTTTCCCCCTTCTTAGCCGTACATGGTCTACCATCAAAACATGCTACAAATGTTTTGAAGTGTGAACCTCACAACAAGTACACCGCTGACCCCCTTCATGCCAGAGAAAAACAGTCAAACTGTGAAAACGCCATGGTCAACCGCCACCCACCGGGCCCCCAGGAACGTCGAGGGCATCCCCAAGAGGGTGTGAATAAGTATGATTATTTAGCACCTCAGTCATTTAGGTGTCCTCGATCCGGGGGTGGGGGAGAGTGTTCAACTCCTGAAACTTTTGACCTCCTTTCTCCCTCTGCTTTCTGCGGGCCGATTCCAGAACCCAGGGCCCCAGAGTAGGTTCTGTCCCCCCATGCTCCATCACAGGGCCCTCTCGGCACCCAACCAAGTCCTCCGTGATCCCATGAATGTCCTCATCGGCCACCAGATGATGCCTCTCCCCCTCCCATTCGAATGCCAGTGAGTATGGGTATCCCCTACAGTACTTAACCCCCTTCTCCTGCAGCCATTTAGTGAGAGCCCCACACTTTTTCCATCTCGGCAGCGTGAGGGCTGAGAGGTCCTGGAAAAAGGCCAATTTTGAGTCACCATATTGTATTTCCCTTAGGTGCTTAGCTTACTCTAGAATCCTCACCTTGTGTCCATAGTAGTGCATTCGTGTTAAGACCGGGGCCGCTTTCTCCTCCACCAACACAGTGCACTCTGGCTATCGTGACCCTCTCACCGGCCTCTGCTGCGAGGACCATCCTTTTTATGTCCTGCACCATATGTTCCAGGCCTACAGGAGTCTCGCCCTCCGCTTCCAGCAGGCTGAAGAAAAATAAGATTGTTCCTCCTGTCACGATTTTCAATGTCGTCCACCTTGGCGTAGCTCCTCTTCCCGACATTCCATTTCCATGAAGGGTGCCTCCATCAGTGTCTCTAGGAGCCTAGTGGACGTCTGATTGGCCTCGGCCCCATCCATCCTATCCTCCAACGTGGACACCATAGCTGACAAATCAGCCAATCTCGCCCCCATATCCGTTCTAATCCCAGAATTATCTCCAGAATGATCTGAATGTCAGCTTTTATAGAACCTAGCTCCGCCAGTGCTACAGGGCCACTCCCGGATTCCGTCACGGTGTCTCTGCTTGGAACTGAAATTTTGCCAAAGCCCCCTTTCAGCTCATGTATTCCCCGTTCCACACCCTTCCTTTGTTCTCCGAGAGTTCAAGGTACCGCCCTCTGAGTTAGGACCTGTGTCCATGGGCCGAGCGACTCCTTATTCAGAGGTGGGGGGGCACCAATTTGGCCAGGGGGTATCTCACGACTCAGAGGGACTGTCCCCCGTGCTTTCCACTCTACTGGGGCATCCCATTATTAATAGCTTGTCTCCGGTTTAAATTCATGTGCCCCCCCACTGTCCAACCGAGGGGTGAACCTCCACTACAGAGCGCGTGCCAGGCAGTTTCCTTTCCCTGGGCTTGATGGGTGCCCCCCGCCCCCAGCGAAGGGACCGGCAGCTCACCTCAACAGGACCGACTGCAGTTTCCTGGTGACTGGCCTAAAAATTAGCA
Organism: Ambystoma mexicanum; assembly: GCF_040938575.1. NCBI lineage: Eukaryota > Metazoa > Chordata > Amphibia > Caudata > Ambystomatidae > Ambystoma > Ambystoma mexicanum. The sequence goes on from NC_090934.1 coordinate 266,331,725, forward strand.
TAGCATTTAACTATTCATTTCTTGGTACACAATGTATAACTGGGGACTGTGGTTTATTCTTTGTAGTCCCTTCCCCGTGGGGTCAGGGCCTCCTGTTCTCCTCCTAAAAGGGAGAGTGTCCCCCAAGCACCAGTCACTGCCCAGATCAGCGTGGGGGGAGGCACCCCCAAGCTCGGGTGGTGTCCTGCAAGTTTGTTAGCACCCTCAGTCCTCGCCGTGGGTATTCAGGGGCTATCTCAGCAGAATACATCTCTCCCGGGCACCCTGGACATCTTGGTGCATGCACCCGTGCAACACGGGCCCTGCTGATCCGGCTCAACACCCCCGATGGGGGGGCGGGGGCTAAGGTCCCACCCGCCTTCTAACCTCCACCTCGTCAGCCGGCAGCTAGAACGTTTTCCCCACTCTCCTGTGACCGGGGAAGGTGCGCTTTTGCGTCTGCCTCAGCGAGGGACACCACACCGGGGGTGGGTGGGCCTCCTCGCTACAGTCGCCGATCACTCCACGCTAGCCCAATACTGCAGACCTCCACCTCGGTTGCGGTCGTGGGTTCTCCCCAGCCGTGGTTCAAATCTCTGCAGCGTTTCACTTTCCTTCTCTCCATGTGGAAAGCGCGGCTGGCGTGAAGGACGCCTATGCGCAGCAGTCTTCTTTCCAAACGCCAGGGCAACTTCAGGACTTCATTTGAAGTCCCCCCAGTTGGCTATAGGTTCCAACACACGGTTTTCAGTAATTTGAGCGTAGATACGCCTGCTCTTCACACTAACGCCACAATATTCCTGAGGCTAGGGACGGAGCACAGGACTCAGGCAGTCATCTGGCCTGCGCCCCCTGGTGGCCTCCTCACATCATTTTTTGAAAGAGTTCAACACAGGTGTACACACAGACAATATTACAGAGGGAAGTTCTGGAACATAATATACTCCAGACAACATTGTATATACATAATTCCGAAGGTTGGAGATACAAAAGTGATTAAAAGTCACAAAATATATTTTTGCAAGTAATTCAGGCAGTAAAAAACTCAAAGTGGGTTCAAATGACCTGCTATGAAGCATTACAGTTTGCGAATTCGACGGAAACACTTCAAAACCGGTATATTTTGGAATTTTTAACAGCAATGGAGGGTAGGATGTGCAAGAAAATAGTCAGCAGCTCTTGTACATTTGTGTCTGCCAACAATGCAGCCAATGGAACATCGTTCGAGGCTATTGAAGAACTGCACATCCATGAAACTATGACAAAAGAAACGAGCCCAGTAGCACCTGTCAAGCGGCTCAACAACACGTTTTCCTGGGTACCCATGTGGTTGTCTAACATTTTTAAGATAACTGTCCAAATCCTTGTTTTGGTACTCATCACCTTTTGTGCATGTCAGCTAGGACTACGAATTTGTAAGAGAAGCAGGGGATGGGGCACATATATGTTGCTACTGAATGTTGATGGGGTAAGGGGGCAACACCACAAGTACTACACACAAACACAAACAGAAGTGCCCGAATATGGACCCCTGGGAATGTTTACAATTCCTGGATATAAATAACTATGAGGCCTTTTGGGTAGACTGTGCAGCTGAGGAGAAGTCTTTTTGATATTGGATTGCTCTATGGAAGAGTATGAGGCACAAGGGGGGGTGCCAGTGTAGGGCAACTAGGATATGGATACCAAAGGATAAGAGCCCAGAACTGCTGGCAAAAGATGTGTTGATCGATAAATCGATCAAAGGGGGAATGTTGTACAGGTCCAGGCCCAACGTTGCCATGGGGGGAAGAGGGGAATCAGTTGCGCAAGTAACATGGTGACATCGATAGTGACGTGGTGGGTAACTTCGGGAGCGGGGATATCGTAGTGTGCTATGATACAGTAGCAGGCGCAGCACAAGATGTTCCCTGGGGGGAGCGCAATGGAGGATGGGTGATTTAGTGTAGTGATGGGGTTGGTTGCACACCGCGGGCATAGGGCAAGAGGATATAGCGGTTTTGGGGTAATGTGGCAGGGGGATCTTTTGAGCAATATGTGAACAGTAGAGAAGCCGTTTTCTTGTAGGTCAGGAAAGCATTTTCCGCAGACAGCTCATAATAAAAGTGCTGCAGGCTTTTGTGACAGCAGAATGCATTTTTCTGAACATTCAGCAGAAACAGTGTGCAGAAATGTTGCAAGACTGAAGTTTCCCAGGAGAATGCATTCCCATCAAAATTGCTCTAAGAGATGCTTTTGAGGACAATAAGCTAGGTACCTGGGTGTTCAAGAAGAATTGACAGAAAAATAGAAATCAAATTCAGTTAATCAGTGATCGAAGTGTACAAATAGAAGTAGTGGAACTCTGTTCCCTGCAACCATTCCCCCTCCCACACACAATCCCAATTCCCCAAACAAAAACACCTGCTGTTTAAGGGAATGTTCGGTGCAGTGCACTGAGGGCAAGTTCAACTTCTTCCAACACTTTTATTTGAAGACTAAATCGTTCCGGAATGGTTTCTTTATCAAATAGAAGTATAGGAACAGTAAAACTTTAAAAAGAAACGTAAAGGAGCACCGTTCCCAACCGCTCCCGCCCACTTTGACCACTGCAGTTAATTCAAATCCAGTCACGCTGTGGTATATTTTTTCAGACTACATTTGGCAGCAAGGCATGAGAAGGGAGCTGGGGTAGGGGCTGTGGAGCCCGTGACAGGGAACCAATCAGTGGAGAGAGGTGTCAGTGTCCCTGGGGTGCAACATTATAAATTGTCCTCACTGATGTCCATAGGGCACATCATTGGTCAGACTTTGTTTTGTTGTCTCGCCCCTTGCCATCTCAAGATGCTGCGTCCAATCAGTATGCAGCAGTGTATCCATTTGTACATTGTGCCCTGCCAACCAATGGCAAACAAGTATGTTTGACTGATCAGCACAATCGCGTAATTGTGGGGTGGTGTGGGAAAGTTTGTGACGTCACGAGGAGGGTTAATGTGATTTTGTCTTAAGAGATGGTTTACCCAATAAGGGTCATGTAAGGTACACATTCCTTTAGGGGCTGACATAGTTCCACCAATCAGCTCCTGTGACCTGCCCTAAATATGTAACTAAAATGTTGTATGGGAAGTTCTCAATTTGTGTATAAAATGTTTCAGTGGGACTGTCTGAACCGTGCCTCCCAGCTGTTGGGTCCAATACATTTGTGTTAGTTCTTGCTTGGTGTACGCGTCTTTTTCAGATTTCTTTTTCTTCTTTAGGATTCTTTTTGACAGAGGTCCCCTGATACAACTTCATGACCCTAGACTATTCATCGGTCAGACTCTTTCAGACCAGAGGAGGCAAAAGATTTTCAGTCTTAGGATCCAAGCTTTGAAAATACATTACCAAATTCTATTCATGACAGCACACATTTATCTAGTGGTAAACCCCTGTTGAAGTAGCTGCTGGTTAGGTAGATGTTAAGTTTGGGTTGCAGCAGAGTTATGATCAACGCGTAGAGGCGACTGATTTCACGAGGCCATTTGTAAATGTTCAAACTGACTGACCAACACAGAGAAATTATTGAAAAACAATACAGAGGACCTGCTCTTTTTCTCTGTTCCACCCATTTGGCGGTCAAGCTGCCCTATTCCCAATCCCTTGAAACAGGTCTTGCACCTTGCTCCCTCCTGCCTCCTCCGCCCCTCCCCCCAGAGTTACATTTCCACTACTCTTCTGGCATACTTCTACCACTATTCTATCCCCTGCAGGGCTCACACTATTCCAGGAGAAAAGAATTGGCAAAGAGTAATCGAGAGAAAGGGTGTCTTGGCCAGGTCTCTCATGCAGGGCTCTCCTCAACCCACTGCAGAACCACATCCCAAAGCTCAAGCATCTGCACAGGCTCAGCGCAGCCCTCTCCCTGTCCTTGTTGGTTCAATCCCGCTCCATGCCCTCTGACAGTAGCACCTTGTTGGGATGAGCTCAGTTCCTGTTCCAGCGGAGACAAATTCACTTCAAACTGTTCTCCTTCTCTTACGATCGTTCACCATTGGCAGCCATCTTCTTTTGTCTGCACTAGTACTCTCTGTAGCAGATCTGACTTTTCATGGGTCCCGAGTGCAACATTTCACTAACAGCCGTTCACGTTTGTTTTTTGGGACCACTGTGCACTTATAACCTACTATTTATCAGACATTTACAGTATGAATTTTTCAAATCTCCAGGTCTCTCAGCCATTCATGCCCACAAAAAGCATCCCTGATGTTGAGTGGATTTTGGCATGTAGACTCCTTCCATTAGCAGAGGGATCCCCTCCTGGAATGTAGTCATTTGAAAACCTTGTATTTAGATACTCCTTCTTAGAGGTCTCAGATTTAGATTCCGTATCCAGCCTTTTTCGGAATAACATAGTATTTGAAATGGATGCCTTGGTTCTTTTTCTCCCTTTGGCACATTTTATTGCTTTCTTTGCTAGGAGCACATCTACTTTTACTAAGAGTCATGAGGTATTTCATTTTGGTTTTGTCCCTTTTGTGAGGGGTCAGAAATGCAAGACAGACACAAAGGTAATGTTTTCTCAAGGTTTGCCATTTATTCAAAGTGAAAAGGGGTTTGGATAAACGCCCAACTTCCCCTAACCTAATAGAGAGGTTCCTGCCTAGTTATTTAAAACTAAAGAAAAATGAACTTGTGTCCAAAATATTTCTGACCCTCACACGAATACACACAATGCAATTATACAAGGAAAATATGGCTAAATCTTATTTCAACAAAACAATTTTTTATTCAAACTCAAATGTTCTTGAAAGTACTCCTTGCATCCATGGTTATATTCCCTTTTCCCTGGATAAATTCTGGAACACTTAGATTACAGTTCTGATTCAACAAAGAGGTGTTCAAGGTAATATGACATTAGTTTCCAATCACTATGTATTTCTTGGAGAAACAATAAATGTCTTTTTAATCAAAACTAGTTGATAATTCAAAACAAATCAATGTCTTCCACAATATCCCTCTTGAAAGGATGATTGATTATCTCCCCAAAACACAGGTTTAAATCCAAATGCAATTTTTCCGTTATCATGTAACACTTTCTTGAAAGGAACTACTTACTGTCGAGATAACAATGCAGTCTTTCTCAATGCTTCTTCTTGAAATAAAACACTTTTGTCAGGATAGCAAAAAGCAACTTGTCTCAGTGATGCTACTGCTTGTCAAACAAAGGATTAAGTACATAATTTCTCTTAATTCAACAAAGGTTCTTTCCACACATCTTTCTGTCACAAATATATCAAACCACCATCTTCTTTCCTGGTATACTCACCTGTCAGGAAGAAATCTTCAACAACTAACTTCCAACTTGTTGCCAACATTGATTCAAAGATTCTCCACACCACTCTCTCTCGGATGGAGGTTTTACCAATAACTGCCCTTTCTTATAGTATCTGGACACTTTCTCCAATTGAAATTCCAAAAAGTTAGAGTTGCGCCCTTGTCACCTTGGTATGGTTTCACAAACACTTGGCTGTTGGTAATATGAGATATACGCTTTCCCAAATATATAACTCTCAAAAGGGGATTTATGTCTTGGTTCCTTTGTTAAAGACTTTCTCACATCTTCTTCGCTGAAGGTAATGCTGGTTATGCGCTTTTTCCCAGTGGTGGTCTTGAAAAGGATTTCTAATAGCCTCTTGGCTGTAGGTAGTATTGGTTAGGCATTGAGGTGCTGTTTACAGAAACCAGTTACACTCTTCCAGCTCACTAGTTCTCTGTGGCGGCTCCCTTTTGTGGTCAGGATTTGCGGCGGTTCTTCAGTGTTCCACCTTCTTTCTCTCCCACTTCTGTTAGCCTTGGGTAAGTTGCATATCATTCTTCAGGAGTGGTGACTGTTCTGTAGATCTACCACAACTTCACCGGTCTGCCACACGCCACTCTGGAAGCACGTCTACTCCTCAGCTGGGCTTCTTCTTCCTATGCACATTCCGCTGTGTGTAATCTGCAGTTCTGCTTGATTTCACCCTTTAGGATGACTTCTGCTATCAGGCTTCATTCGGTGGCTGCTCCTGCACCTCGGATAGCTTCAGCTTTCTCAGCTATGCCTTCCGCATGGCTATTCAAAGCTTCTTGACTTGCTTCCTCGGCTTCACCTTCATTCCCTTCATTCCTCAGCTGGGCCTCATCTTGGGTTTGAAATCTCCTGCTAAGGTGCTTTAATTGGAAACTAGACCGCGCCTTTGGATATTCACCATTCTGAGTCCCCATTGCCACTGAACTACTCTTCTTTGTCCCAATACTTTTAGCATTATGGGAACTGAAGCCCATAGAAGAATGTGTTACATTAAGTTGTTCCATGTTATTTTTAATTAATTAATTCTATTCTATGAACTGAGAGTGAGGGGAGGTTGTGGAAAGAGTTTGTAATTCCACATTAGGGTGAGGGTTTCTCATTAAGGCAGAATTTTGACAATTCAAGGTTTTCATCTTTTATTCCTGAGTCTTCTTTTTTTATTTCTTTTTTTCAGAAACATTTTATTAAGTTTCCAATAAACAACAACATTTTCATAAAAAGTACACAACGTCTCATACTAAGCAGTAATAATCAAAATTACAGTACATTGTAAATATCATATTTTGCGCATTCTAGCATAATAACTATATCCAATGAATTCAAGGAACATACAACTAATACACATATACAAGTACAAAAGACAACACAAACAGGAAGAGGAAAAAAGGGAAAAAGAGAAAGAAGAAAGAGAAAAAAGAAAAGAAAAAAAAGGGGGGACCCTCCCTCACCAACATTTTCGTAAAAGGCACAGTCATATCTGTTATATTTACAATTCCATCACCACCTCAATCATAAAGAGCCAGAAAAGGACCCCATAACATCATGTAATCCTCTTCTTTATCTCTATTTTTCAAAGAAATCTTATCATACTTTGATAAAACCTGCACCTCCGACAACCACTCTTCAATACTAGGCTTTTTCCTTGTTTTCCAAATCCTGAGGATAAGCTTAATAGCTACCATAATAACCCTATCAATCCAGCAAGAATGTTTTCTAGTGCGCACACACCTTTCTTTATGTGAGAGTAAAATTATGTTAACAGCGGATCTTCCTATCAATAACCTCTTTGAGTCTTTGAGGCATCAACTTTGTTCTGTTTGACTGACTTTTTATAGCAGGTTCTTTCGACAGTGATATTAAAGGGATTGGTACATGCCATTAAATATCTAGGAATGATTTCAATTTCATCCTCAGAAGAAAATGAACACCATGTCTCTCCTGATGGAGTCTCCACTTCCCCTTGAAAGCAGTCTCCTCCCATGTGATCGTTTCGCCTGAAAGCACCCCCAGGGATAGGATCTGGTAACGGCTGTCATCCCCATGCGACATGGGAGGAGATTTAAGGCTGGAGTTTAGCGATGACTCCACAGGATTCATCGCCCTTTACGGTGATATAATTGGGTCTTTGCATAAACTTGATGCAATATACCTTTTCCACAGCTTCTAGTATCCATTTGCCTGTGGTAATGCCCTTCCAGCCATAGGCTTAGTTGCTTATTCTTGCCCTTGCTATGGTACTATGGGAGGAAACCTGGAAATGGCAGTCGCTGCTTACCAGGGGAAATTCCTCTGGCAGGGATAACCCGTTGTTTGCCACTGCTTCTTGATTCTTGGGATCTATACCATCCTTGTTGAAATTGCATTGGGTTTTGCCATGTGGCCACCCAAAAAGGGAGTTGGAGAGTAGATCAAGCCATTAAGGTCGGGTCCCGCAAAGGGAACTCGTAGTAAGGCGGTAAGGGTTTACCGGTACCGGTGCCCTTACCGGTACCGGTAAACCCTTACCGCCTAATGTGTAATGAGGCCCTAAGACTACAGCTATGAGCAATAAATCCCCTTTAGTATCAGTCCGTACCAAAAAGATTTAGTTGGTAGCTGTGGCTAAGCAGTCAGACTTATCTCAAGAGGGAGATGAGCAGTATTTAGGGTTTACACAATAGGGCTATAATACTATGGTACAAGGAAACACTGACCAAAGCTTAAAAAGGATATATGTATTTATTTTACACACTTCTAAGTTAACACATTAATCACAGTTATTAAAGCAAGTTAAAACCAGTCAAGGAAAGTATACACAACTCCCTAGTTAAATTGTACACAAGTTTGAGCAAGAGTGAAAACTGAGCAAACGGCACAGTGAAAACCAAACACAAATGGCACTCTAGCAATTTCTCACAAGGGAGGGAAAGCACAAGTTATGCAGGAATATATTCTTAGACACCCAAGCAACACTTCCCATAGGTTTGTGAACAAGTTTAGGCAAGGCCATACTTTAGCATGTATAATACTCAAATGAAAACCGAGCAAAATGGCACTTCACAAGTTTTAAAAGTGGGAAGGAAAAGGTGGTTATAAGAATTGGGTGCATCAACACAGTTCTAGTTGAGAAGCAATCTAGAGAAGGCAGTTCTAACAAATTCACGAGAGTCAATAGGCCTGTGCCAGAGTCAGTGGTACAGGGCAAAGAGCCCAGGAGCAAAAATGTTCTTGTAGCTGCAGTCAAGTCTTTGTTAAACGATTCGAAAAGGTGGATGCAGAAGGTGAAAGACAATGTTAGAGGATAGGGGCGGCCAACCCAATAGGTAGGTAAAGGATTTAAAACACCTTTAGCACTACCACGCGAAAAGGGAGGCCTGGCAGAACAAAGTACCTTGAAATGTAGAAGAGGCTCCTGCGGTGGCGGTTGTTCCTGACAGTTTCTGCCGTTCAGGAGATCCAGCAGAGGAAGACAGATTCTCGTCGTGGAGGAAGGTTCGAGTTACTGCACTGCCCAGGGATGAAACCAGCCGTGGTGCTGCCAAAAGAATAAAAGGTACGCTCCTTTAAATCGCGGTCCGGGTGGACGGGTGCCTGGCTATCCGGTCTCCGAGTGCAGGGCACTGGCAATTTGACCAAGGCAGGTCCAGGAAGGCGATTGGCAAACTGGTTGGGCCCACCAGCACAAGGGAAGAAGGCTCTTGCATCTGCGTCGTGTGGAGAAAAGTGGTGAGACGCTGCAGCAGGGCTTCACCGGTGGTTCAGTCATTGCAGATGTCTTTGGCTTCTCTCCTCTTCGGCTTCTTAGTTCCAGTGGCGACGTCTTGCTCTTCCAGTCCCCAGGACCCTGCTTTTATGCAAAAAGATCCCCATTCATACAGCCTAGCTGTCACTCACACAGTGGAGTGGTCCTCCTGGCAGGAGACCCTCCAGCCTATCAGGGCAGAGTGCGACCTGGGTTGCTGAGGCAACCCTGTCCAGGGGTCCTACTCCCCTTCCCACACAATGGATCCACTCCAGACTCAGTGGCGCCGAAAGGAGTGCTTCTTGACAGAAGCCCGGCTAAAGGACGAACAAAGGATCCCTGACCTGAATTAGCAGTTTAGAGAAAGACACGAGAAAGAATTTACATAAAGGTTCTGGCCAATGAAACCTACCGGAGTAAAGTTAATATAAAAATAAACCGGCGGTATGTTAGAGGCTGTCAGTAAATGTGGTAGCCTCGAACAATGGGAAAATCCCATAGGGAGATATTTGCGGTCGAATAGTTTTGGTAGTAACCACTGCCACCAGCCAGAAACTTTTGAGAGAGGGACTGTACGGTACCCTCTCGAAAATGAACATAAGGGAAAAACTATTAACCCTTTCCAGTACCTCCATAGTTAGATGGGTTGTACTGGTTTTGTTCATACAGATTGACTAGTAAAGCCAATGGGGACTTTACATGCCCTCGGAGACAGTAGTCAGTCCCAGGGTATGGAGTCTATGTTTGGGGGTCGCTATGACACCCCTGTGTCACTGCACGGAGGGTGCTGTGTAACACATGTGGATAAAGATGGTTCCTATGGGGGTGAGATAAACCCCATAGACATTAAACACAAAAAAATTGCCTAGAACACAAATAGCAAATATGCCTAAGAGCAGGAAAAAGAGTCACACTCTTAGCAGGAGAAAAAAACAAACCCTTCAAATCCAGCAAAGTTGCTGGGGGTCTCTACATACTTGCCAACCCTACCGATTTAGGCGGTAGGATACCGCTTTTTAAGCGGTCCTACCGCCTACCGATTTGGTGGCAACAAATACCGATTTTTTAAAATATTTTTGAAACTTTACGATTTCTATAGATTTTTGCTTACAGAATGTTGGCATATATATGGTATATATGTCCTGTAATTTACTGACATTTCTTTATTAGGGTGAATGTTGTGACTAATCAAAACAAAAGAGTCCATTATACACTTAAAAGCGCTTCTTACTGAATCACTATAAGACATGTTTAACATTTTGAATTGTGCACATTATGATGTTCCCATAATGCTCTTTGCTTTTATGCAAATCGCTAGGATTGGGTTTTATGAAGAGACACTGTGGCGCACTACCTGGCAGGGGACCATGCCCTTTGTCCTCACCACTTCCTTCCAAAAGCCTCGCCGCTCCAAAGAGGTGACAGTTCCCCCATACATGTTTTCCATTTCCAGAACTGACCACAGTAGTACAGCGCTTTGACAATGCTCAGGTAACACGCGTGTAGAATGCTGAACTCTCTCCCAAGGTTAGGGATGGTTGAATGGCAAGGATTAGAATTGATTGTGTACAAGTGCCAGACTCAGTCATTCTCTCTCTTTGCTCCTTCCTTGCCCTCTTGCACAGCCATTTCTAATCCTGGGGACGAATGGGCAGAGTCCTGCCTCCTCCACGTCTCCTTAATACTCCCAAATACTACCAGTGACCTTGACGGACACAGCCGTCAGTCCAAGTGAGTCTCTGTGGTTTAGCCTCCAAGCCGCTTAGGGTCAGGACTGTGGCTCTGCAAGCTGGCCTGGCCACCTTGGGCCAGAAGAGTGTTAAGCCTGTCCCTTAGAGGGAGGAGTGGCAGCAATAATTCAGTCTAGTTTAACATGGCAATGATGTTTTATGGCCATAGAGGAACATGTTGCCGAATGACTTTTCATGTTGAATGCTACACTATGAAGACCCTAAGCATTAATATGTGTTTTGATATTTTTTGGAGACTATAGAAATCCCACATCGCGGGCGCTGCACTGCAACACGAACCAAGAGAAAATAAATGGTCCCATTTTTAGGATGCATATAGTTCTTTTTTCGAAAACTTTTTAAAATTCACTTCCAATATTGCAATTTAAGTCCACTGAGAGGCAGTTGGATTCAGTGATTTGTCTTGTTATGCTGGGTGTCTTTTAAAAAAAATATATATACATGCCGCCAGATCTGAGCCACAACAGCAAGGCATTGTGGGTATGCAAATTAGCCCAAATACAAATCTTTTTCTCCAGGAAATTGCTTTGTCTAAGGGCATGCTACTTTATAAATGGCTTAATCAACCCAAGAAAGACATCTTGAAACGCTGTCAGGACAACTAGATAATTGGTTTCCCCCTTATTAGGGAGCATCAGTGCAGTATAGTCCTGACAGTGCCTGCTTTTTCTCCCCGCACCCCCATCTGGAGAGACGATGTTCGCTGTTTGTCTCCCTTGTCAGTCATGCAACTCTGCTAATGCTCCTCCCACTTCCCAGTGTCCATAATATATTGAAGGAGGAACTTTGTAGTTGGAGCATTTGGCCATGTTTTTAGCAACACCAACAAAGTTATGGTGGGTTTAAAAAGGTTTGCAAAAAAAATAACCTTTTACCTGAAATGTGAAAATAGGAAAATCCATAAGAGCCAAGTCACACACTCCACAGCGCCCCTAGTAGCCATCGCAGGAAGTTAACCTCCAGTTCTGAGCCATCGCAGGAAGTTAACCTCCAGTTCTGAGCCATATCAGCAATGGTTTGTGGGCATATAAATTAGCCCAATTGCAAACCTTATTCTCCAGCAAATTGTCTTTGTCCAAGAGGGGAGTGCTACTTGTCCATAGCTTAATCAACCCAAGACAGACATTTTGAAAGGCTGTCAGGACAACCACATACCTGGGATCGTACAGTGAAGGAAAGAGAGAGAGAGACACACACCCCCCAACACCTACCTCGTTGGGACAAATATATTCCTGTGAAGGTTTTGAAAGACTTCAGAGAGGAGTGCTTTAGAAATTAGTGAACCATGGATGCATGATGGACCCAACAAGTGCTTGGCTGTTCCCTATTTGAGTGTGTGTTGGCCAAGTGTATCAGGTTGGGTTGATGGGCGACCAATGCTGTCCCATATATGTAAGCTGGTGTCTGCCAGGCCGTATGTCGGGGGTGTCACAGGCAAGAATTGGCTGAGTGAAAGGTGACTGGAGGGAAAACAGGGAGAGGAAAGGGTTGTGCTCATTAACGCGGCACCCCATCCTACATACTTGCCAACCCTACCGATTTAGGCGGTAGGATACCGCTTTTTAAGCAGTCCTACCATCTACCGATTTAGTGACAACAAATACCGATTTTTTTTTTTTCAATATTTTTGAAACTTTACGATTCCTACAGATTTTTGGTCACAGAATGTTGGCATGTATGGTCTCTATAGGTAAGGGAAATTAGCCATAGAATGAGAATTCTCCCTAACAAGATGCATAGACTTAGTGCACGCATATAAGTAGGAGCCATTTTTGTTGCTATGGTAGAAACATTCCGCCCTGCATGGCTGCGCAGTAAACACAGACCTAACGAAGAAACCTAAATAGGCCCAAGTGCGGTTGATCGAGAGACCCATGCGGTTAGCTCCCATAGAAACTCTCCTCTGTTCTACAACTGTTACCAATACGAGTTATCCAGAGAAGGAATGTGCCCTGCAAGGCCACGAGACAATACCAGGCGCCTCACAGTGCACGCTCATCAAAGCCAGGCCAAAGCAGGCCTCCGAGCCCCACCCAACCACGAGTTATGGCACCCTCAACTGTCCCAGTCCCAAGACCCGTGAATTCCACAAGAGTAGATGACCCCAGACCGCCAACCATAAAGCCACCCGCCATACAAGATCTGAAAGAACACAACCATTCCACTTTATCACACAATGACATGATTTGTAATGCGAGATACAGGGTGGAATAAATTATAGTCCAAAGCAAGGATGGAAGCCTTGGATGTGGATAGTGCGATACAGAATGAGTGAAGAATGTGTGGGTCAGCCTGATCTTAAGCCTCCCCTGTGCCAGTCTCTGAGCCTCCCAGGTGTAGGCCATAATGATAGAGTAGCATTGTCGTGCATAGTAACTAATTGCCAACCTCAAACCTGGTTCCCTAGAGATGAGGAGCCCAGCAGACCCCACGTGATGGAAGATGGACGGGGCTGGGTCCAATGGCCTGGCATCTCCTATAGAGCGGGTTGACCATGTATTAGGTCTCACCAAGCAGCCACGCTGGTTTTTACTATTACGTCACTGATGACAATGCCTTACTTTATAACATATTGCTTGCACCATTTTTCGGCAGAACGTTCTTGGGAAGCAGAGTTCTTTGCTGACATACCTGTTTTTGGTGTGATTAAAACTTGTTATCCTTGCAAGAATCTCTTGGCCTTTTTTCCCCAGTGAGTTGTATTCTTTTCAGGCAGGCGCATTTGTGGGCATGCCTTCATCCTGTAGAAGACAACAGTTACAGGCCAGCTAACCATCTATCCAGAGGAACCAGTGATTTCACCAGGGTAAAAGCAGGAACCAGTGATTGCAAAGGGTTTAGCTTAAATAATAATGTATTTCTTATATAGCGCTACATAGGTCTCAGAGCGCTGAAATAACAGAAGATTGTATTATCCTACAGAATGGTACTCAATTAATCGACCTCAGAAGGATGAGTTGACCCTGCCGGGATTCAAATCCTGCCCCAGCAGGCTGCGCACAGATATCCGAGGCGAGAGCTCAGCTCACTGTGATATCTGACCGGCTAAATTGGGTTTTGTCCTTGGGTCAAATAGGTTAAAGACACTGAATGAAGTTAATTGTCAGCATTTTTACACATTCTACCAATCCAGAAGGTAAAAATTACTCTGTACCTCCCACTAGATAAAAGACTATTCGGAAGTTGTGAATTTAAAACAGATTCCAGGCTGCAGAAAACCACCTGCTTGGGTTACACTTACAGGGAATTTGCTTCATGCCCCGGACTGTCCAAGTGGTAAAATGGCCAGAGCAGACAAAGCAACCCCCTAGATGATATGAGCTGGGTTAAAAGGATTATCACAGAATAAAAGGTAGGCTCACACACAGTGGAGGTAGGGGTCATTACGAGGTTGGAGGTAACCATGGCGCTATTAGCGCCATGGCTGCCTCCAAATCCTTACTGACTCCGCCATGGTGAATGGAGCTATTACCGCCCCATTCCAAGGTTGGCGGGGGCAGTAATTCCCCAGTCACCAGGGCCCTTCCCCATTCCCATTAGAGCTCCCATAGGGCTCAATGGGAATGGGGAAGGCGCTAATAACGGTACCGCAAATTGCGGTACCGTTATTAGCTCCAAAGTCCCTATGCTGGTCCAGTCCTTAACGCCGGGTAAAACCAGGCGTTAAGGGAGGACCCGCAAAGGGAACCCGTAGTAGGGTGGTAAGGGGTTACCGGCACCGGTGCCTTTACCGGTGCCGGTAATCCCTTACCGCCCACCTCGTAATGAGGCCCAGTGTATGTCTATAAAATAGGTTTTATTATTAAGTCCATATAGCAGACTCTCAAACTTAGGTGTGTTTTCTCCTGTTTTTAAAATTGCATTGTGAAAGTATTTAACTTTGCATTGTGAAACCTAGGCCTTTTCCCCACTATTCAAGACTCTCAAACTCAGGTGTGTTTTCGCCTGTTTTTAAAATTGTATTGTGAAACAGTGCCGCTCTGTGGCTGTGCCTCCTAGCAAAGCATTCATCTAGTGAACATCTCTACCCCTATCTAAGTGCCTGTCGTCCTGTCTACTTGTCTCCCTCTGTCTCATCTGCTTGCATCCTGCCCTGTGACCGTCCCTAGTGTTCTCCCCTACCCCATCCCACTCCCCTCCTCTTCTCTCCTCTCCTCTCCTCTCCTCTCCCCACCTCCTCTATGTTCCTCTCTGTCTCTCCAATCTTTTCTAACTGTTTCTCTATCGGCTATCGTGCTCTCATCACTAAATCTGGTAGGAAGAAGTTTAAAAAGGACATCCTGGTCTCCAACCCTATCGCCGACACCTATACCAGTGCCTCCTCCAGGCAAACTTTCACAACATCCTCTTTGTCGTTCCCTCGCCAGACCTATGGACTCTACATATGGTCTCTGTGCTCTCTCCATTCTCTTCCTCTCCCATTAATGGTGGCACCTGGTGGGAGGCCCTCCTGGCCTCCTTCCACTCCTCTAAGGTAATCATTAATGTTTACTTGAATGGTAGTGTCTTGGTCCAGGGCCCTCAAGCCAACCTTCTCCTCTTTGATAGATGCTTCTCGTGCCTCATCAATTTCCTCTCTTCTCCTGCTGCCCCCTCTCTTCCCTTCTGGCTTCCTTGCCTCCCCCTGCTGTCTCCTCCTTGGCTACCTTGCTCTCGCCTCATTCCTCTTCTGCCCCACCTCAGGCTGCTTCTACACCTCTGCAGTGCGTACCTCTGATTTGTACCCCTCCCCGGAAGTTTTTCAAGGATGGCAACCTTCTCCATATTGCCACTCTAAACTCTTGCTCAGCTGTCAAACACTCCTCTGACATCTGACGACTCCTTGAGGAACTTGACCTCGATCTCACCGAGACATGGTTCACCGACAGCTATTCACAAGCTTTGACACTCTCCTCCCTGGTGGCTACAAAATCCTCTCCATGCCCAGATCCAACCGTTCTGGAGGGGGTTTAACCATGATCTTCCCTGAGTGGATTCCTGCCTTGGTCATCCCTACGCAGGACTACTCCTCTTTTGAATGCCTCGTCTACAGGCTCTCTCTCTCTCCTGGCCATTCCCTCACTGTGGCTACTATCTATCGGCCACCTGGTCAGATCTCTTCCTTCCTGGTCTCAACCCCTCAACTCCTCCTTCTTGGAGACTTCAACATCCACCTGGATGCTTCCTGTCCTTCCACTGGACGGTTCTCTCTCTGACCCGACTCACGCTGCAGGGCACACGCTGGATGTTCTGATCTCTTCAGACCTTCCCCTTTTTATCCATCTCACCACTCCTCTCTCCTGGAGTGATCACTTCCTCCTTTCCTCCCATCTCACCCTCTCTACCTCTCAGACCAAGCCAACTCCAGCACTGCCACCTACCTTCTCGGTTATCCGATTCAATTCATGAAGCGTGTGTCAGTTGAGGCTTTCGCCGCCCCTTTCTCACCCCTTACTCCTCCTCTGGCTGACTCACATCCTGACACAGCCCTTTCCATGCTCCACTTTACTATATCTGATACTCTCGATGTTCTTGCCCCAGTCGTGAGAATCCGCTTAAAACCCAAAGCAAAGTGCAACTCTTGTTGCGACTCAGGCCTCGTCACCCTTAAACGCAAGTGCAGGGTGGCAGAGGAGGTACATCCTCTGACAAACTGGCCTGCCGCCTGCTCCAAAGGCAATACCGGCTCTCTGTCCGCACCAAGAAGAGAGCCCACATCCAAGCCTGCATCTCCGCGGCATCTAACAACTCAGCCGAACTCTTTAAAATCTGCAAGGAGCTGGCCAATCCTGCTCTAGTCTCTACCTCTCCTGTCCCCTTCCAGGCCCTCTGCACGGCCCTGGCATCTCATTTCATCTCTAAAACTCAGGACATCCTGTACTCGCTCTCTTCCTCTCCCCCTCCTTTGGCCACCTCTCTTCCCCCTTCCCTGCCTTTCCCCTGTTCTCCCCAGATGAGGTTTCTAGACAAGTCCCATCTATGAAGTCTCATCGAAACAGGTTCACCCCTGTTCCTCCAAAACCAACAAGGACCACATTGACACCCTGCCTCCTGCTCTGGCTGACTTCTGCATCCACTCTTTCACCACTGGAGTCTTGCCCTCCCCCTTGAAGCACTACATTGTGCATCCTCTTCTTAAGAAACCCTCTTCCAACCCCTCCTGCCCGGCTAACTATCACTCAATCTCCATCACTCCTTTCCTGGGCAAACTCCTGGAAAAGCTGGCCATTTCCCAGCTTAATCTTCGCACTGAATCTGTTGGTTGTCTCCATGACCATCAGTCTGGCTTCAGAGCTGCCAGAAGCACAGAAACTGCTCTCCTGAACATCTGTGAAGACCTGCTCTCCAACCTTGATTCCAACACCCCCTGTGTCCTCATCTTACTTGATCTCTCTTCTGCCTCTGACACGGTCAACCATGCCATCCTGCTCAACCATCTCATTGATAACCTGGGTATCACTGATCAGGCCCTGGTTTGGCTGACCTCCTTCCTCTCTGGTCAACCCTCCCAGGTCCAACTTGGGTCCTTCCTCTCTGCTATCTCTATCTCTACCTGTGGTGTTCCCCAGGGTTCTAACCTCTCTCCCTGGCTGGCTCAACCAATACCTGGCATGTCTTGCCCACTGCATTACCGCTCTCTGACCCAACTTTCAGTGCTATGCGGATGACGCTCAACTCCTTTTCAGGCTCCCTTCTGCCACCTCTTCTCCCTCTCTCATCTCTGACTGTCTGTCCGCCATCCAGGAGTGGTGCGCCGCCAATGATCTCTGCCTTAATGCCAGTAAGACAGAGATTCTCCTCATCCCACATCTGCTCCCTCCTTTCCCGTCGCTCACTGGCCGGCATCTCTTGGCCCTCTTCCTGCTCCCACCTGTGACGCTAAAAACCTTGGGGTAATCGTGGACTCCACACTTTCCTTTCTCCTCACATTTCTGACGTCTCTAAGAAGTCACACTACCAGCTTCACCTCCTCAGAGGCATTCTTGCTTTCCCCTCATTCCCCCAAAAGCCCACTGTCTCCAGAGCTCTGGTCCTCTCTAGGCTGGACTACTGCAACCACCTCTTTCTAAATCCTTCTGCCTCCACTCTCCAGCCTCTGCAACTCATCCAAAAACAGGACTGCAAGACTTGTCCTTGGCCTCAAGCCCAGGTATCGTATCTCTCCAGGACTGAAATCTCTTCACTGGCTCCCAGTGGCGGCAAGGATTAAGTTCAAAACCCTCTGCATCGTCCACAAGGCTTTCTGGGGCCTGGGACCTCAGTACCTTCAACTCTCTCTTCCTAAATATCTTCCCTCTCGAGCTCTTCGCTCATCCGCCTCCAACTCCCTCAGGGTCAGTCGCTTCTCCAAGCTGCGAGCTGTTGGTAGATCTTTTTCTTCTGCTGGGGCCTCCCTCTGGAACTGCCTCCCTGCCTCTCTAAACCTTGAGGAGAACCATCTCCAGTTTCGGAAGAACCTCAAGACCTTCCTCTTTGCTTCTGCATTCTCTCCTCCTCTCCCCTGCTGATCTCCTGGCTGAATCTGAAACTGCACTGGTTACCTGGCTACCCTCTGATCTCGGGCTCAGGTCCCCTCCCCGCAAGTTGCACACCTGCACTGCCCTCTGGAACCGCTTGCACTTAGGGGCTTTTTCTGTATCCCTACAGCCCCTACTAGCACTTGACCCCTGATATCTGTTCCTACCCTTGCACTTCACCAGCTGGCAGCACTTTTATTTATTGTCTTATTTATTTACTGTTATCCTATGTACTGCACTGTCACCGCCCCTTTCCCCCTGCACTTTTCCCCTGCACTTCCGCGATCTCAATTTCACCTGGCCAAGTAGGATCGCTGTCTGTCTTCCCTCCGTTTCCCCTCCCTTGCCTCGTCGTGCCTTTAACCACTTGTGTATAGGCGCATTATAAATGCCATATCATATCAAGTTGTACTTAATACATAATTACAATACACAAGTTCACAAAGTACAATTGGGCATTTAGTGTTGCGCATAGGCCTCAAATACAATTAAACACACAAGTTCTAACTGTTGTGTCCCGTGTGGACTAGTAGGCCTGGGGTGCACAGGTGCGTTCCCCGGGCCCTTAACAGAAACGCAGACACAGGTGCGGCGTTCATCGGTCCCAGCTCGTGCAAAGCCTTACGTGCCGAGACAGGGCCATCTTTATTAACCAGGCGTGATGACGGAACACATTATTCATGCCTTGAAGGGGCCACGCTACACTCCTCCTTTTTCATAACAAAATGCAACAAGAAGCATGACCATAAAATGTGAATAAATGGACTTTCAACTAGCAACAGAAAACATTAAATTACATTGAACCTCAGACATCACCCCCTACCATCAGCCATCTACTATATAGTCTTCCAGGTATGCTTCCAGGTATGCTGGTCGGCATCTGGACTCACAAGCAAGCTAACTCAGCTGGTCCTCCTGCTCTTCGTCTGCTCTTTCCTGTCCCTTGGGGTTATTGTTCTCACTTTGTCTCTCTATGTGTCAGACAACGCTGGTCATCATCTTCCTCTTCACTCTCTCCCATCTCCAATCTCATCATCTGTCTGTCCTCCCTTCCATGGACACTTCCTCCCACAGGGGCAGGAGAGCCAGTAAGTGTCTGAAAAAACAGGAGTTTCGGGTAAATGTTTCTTGTCCATCTGGTGCTGTAAGCATGGACCCCTTGGCATCCACCACATGGCGTGGCCAGGGTTCATATGTAAGGGATATCTTCCCGGTGGGATACTGTGATCGCACCAACACTGCATCTCCTAGTGCCAGAAGGTAGACTTGGAGTAGTCTGTTTTCATGTTCTTTCGCTCTCTCCCGTTCCTCTCGCACGTCCTCATTGAAATCACTCCTGCCACTCTCTCTTCATGATCTGGGATGAACCCACAGGGGCAACTCTGAAACAGGGCTTCCACTGGAGCCACGCCTGTGGAGCAATGGGGAGTCGTACAGAATTCCAGAAGGAAGTGATAGAGCGCCTTTTCTCACACATACCTTGGCCATTCGCTATCCGGAAGACCTTGTTCAACGTGCGCATAAATCGTTCTGCCTCCCCATTTGCTTTGGGCCACACTTGGGTGATCTTTCGGTGGCGCACCCTACAGTCCTTTAGGAACGCTGAGAAACCCGCTCTTTGAAATGTAGGGCCATTATCTGAGCACACGACTCTCCGTAGGCCGTGGGTGGCAAAAATCGTCCCCATCACCGGTACTACATCATGAAGTGCAGTCGATGTGACAAGCTCCACTTCCCGATATCGAGACCACTGGTCCACCATTACCATGAAATGGGAGTCCCAGTTGGTGGGCCCAAAGTCAATATACACACATTCCCATGCCTTTTCACTTCTGGACATGCATTCAATGCATGGTTCTTTGTGCTTCTGGGCGGCCGCTTGGAACCATACACATGCTTTCACAAAATTATTCACTTTCTCCTCCAGGGTCAAAAACCAAACCTTCAGGCACAACCACACCTTTGTCTTGACAGCACCCGAGGGCCTTGGTGTGCCATTTCGATCTTTTACACCAGGGAGGCGGAGACCACCATTCTTGACCCTCTTAACAGGAGACCCTCTTCGGTGAACGTGAGCTTGTCTTTTACATGCCACAGCTTTTCCAGCGTTGTCCTTGCATCCTGTGTTCGTTTTTCGAGATTAGTCAGCAACCCTCTCGCCTCACGCAGGATGTTGCAGCACTCATCTTTTCCGACTCGACCCTCAACTCTTCCACTGCCATCGAGTTAGGAATGACCCCCTCCATAACCAGCCTGACGAAATCCTCTGTCTCTTCTTCATCACTGGTTGTAGCCATTGCACTTTTCACGGGGTGCCTGGAAAGATAATTGGCTGCGTTATCATTTCCGGGTCGTTAAACCTGATTTACATTATATTCTTGAAGGGCTAGGAGCCACTTTTCAATCCCAGCAGGGGGGTTTTGATGACGATCCGCCATGATGCGAATAAGGAGTTTGTGGTCAGTCAAAACCCACACTGGTTTCCCAAATATATACAGGTGATAGTGGCCATAGCATGGCTAGCACCTCGCGCTCGATTTGAAAGTAGCGCTGTTCAGTTACTGGCAATGCTCTACTGGCATATGCAATTGGCAGGACTTCCCCCTTTTGATTGGATTTGGTGAGGACAGCCCCCAGACAAAAAAGGGCTTGCATCTACTATTATTCCAGTGCTCAAAATGCTGAAAAGAAATGCCAGTTTACACTCGGCTGATAGAGACAGCTTTATGTCCTCAAAAGCCCTCTGCTGCAAGTGTGTCCACTGCCGCGCAGACTCTTTTCTAGCGAGATTCCTGCGGGGCTCTGAGATGGTCGCAAATTCCTTGATAAATCGGCCACAATATGTGACCATGCCCAGAAAACTCTGCATTTCAGACACAGGTACAGGCGCTTTGGCCTTGCAAATATCCATCACCTTCGCTGGGGGTCCAGTGATATGCCACCCTCCTGAAAGATGAAGTCAATAAACTCTATCCTCCACCCCAGGAACTCACATTTTTCTTCGTGGTGTGTCAAACCGAGTGAACAAATCCTCCCCAGGACCTTCTTGAGACGTTCTAACTGCTCAACCTCTGAATGGAAAACATCAAGATGTCGTTGCTGATGTTAAGCACGCCATGAATGCTGCTCAGCGGATGAAGATAGCCCAAACCTTAGTCTCTTATATCTGTAGAGTCGATATGTGTTGTAAAGGTTTAGCCCTCAGATCCAATTTAATAAAACATAGCACCCTGAAGGGCAGCCACGATGTCATCAATGGTGTGTATGATATGGCACTCCCTTTTTATCGCCTTGTTATGGAGACACTTATCAATGCAGATCCTGACTGACTCAGGCTGTTTTGGTTCATGAGCAATAACAATCTGGGAGACCCATGGGGTGGGTCCAGCCACAGGTTCAATTATATCCAGTTGGACGAATTTTTGAAGTTCTTGTTTCACCTTGTCCCTCAGATGAAATGGCACCCATCTGTGTTTGAGTGCCACTGGATGTACAGTCTTCTCGATGTGGAGTCATATGGGCTCCCCTTTCATTTTTCCGATTCCAGTGAAGACATCTTGGACCTATCCTACTAACGACTGCACATCTTCAACGTATACTCCAAACACAAACTGGACACATTTCAGCGCTTCTGCCATTGCACACCCCAGCAAGGTGTGTTCACTGACTGCTGACAAAAAGAACTGTGCTTTCGTTGTCTCCGCCTCATGCTGAACTGACGCCGCAAAGACACACTCCAGGGGTAGTGGTGACTTACCCCCAAATATGAAGCTACGCACATGGGATTCACGTAGTGGTGGAGGTTGATGCAACGCCTTGTAGTGTGTACCCGCCATCACATTTACTGATGCTCTAGTGTCAATGAGCAACGCAGTGCTTGTGTTTAGGATTTTCACCACACACCTTGGTTGGCGCTTTGTTTTACCACCAATGTTCAGCACAGTGGAGATGACAAACACATCTTCCTCATCACATGGCGGGCGTACCACTTCACTCTCCGTCGGTTTAACATTTGCCACATGAATCCGCTTCTGCAGCCTGGGGTGTTACTTCCCCCACGAGTGAGTGGCCGCAGCCAAAGCTCTGCATACATGTGAAAAATTATTTGGGATGCCAAGAATGTGAAATCCTAATCTTTATCAGTTGGATACATTTATGCTATCTGGATCTTAAATTGGAAGATTACTGAGAAGCTCTTCAATGAGAGGAGATGTAGTAATGACTGCCACAATTGAAAGATGTATAATTTAATCTGTTTACATTTTCATGAAGAATAGCAATGTTACCTTGCCAGTCCAATACTTGGCAGACACTGCAAGGGGGTATTCTAAAATGGGATCTTAATTGCTTAGGAATGTATATTATGACATACCATC
This sequence comes from Ambystoma mexicanum, assembly GCF_040938575.1. Taxonomy (NCBI): domain Eukaryota; kingdom Metazoa; phylum Chordata; class Amphibia; order Caudata; family Ambystomatidae; genus Ambystoma; species Ambystoma mexicanum. The sequence goes on from NC_090934.1 coordinate 266,354,356, forward strand.
GAGGAAGAATTTGATTTTTGTAGTAATGTAATTAGTGAAATGAACACTAGCTAGTAGCCGCCAACAAGATACTATAGCAGTAATGAGGTTTTCTCTGGGCATCAGATCAACGTAATGTAATAAGTAGGAACTTTGCTCATAAAATACTGAATGATGAACAGCAGAATCATTCAGCACCATGCACAAACCATTGTTCATTTGAGATTTGTTAAGGCATAATGTGAATATTGAGGGACCTTTGAATTTAAGGAGGTGCCCCATATGTCTATGTGAACGTTGTGATGAAGCAGATGTTATCTGTTGTCTTTGGTGGAGCAAACATATAAGAAATGGCATTAAAATAGGTATTTATAACAAATAGCAAACACGTAGTTTGTTTTTGTTTGCGATTGGATGTTCCACATTACCACAGGGGAGACCATTGTTATATGTAAATATGTTATGACGGCAGGCGCCGTGCATCTGGCATCACTAGAACTACAAATTAACTCTGACCAACTATTTTTAGCAAATGGTAACTATTGAAAGTGGAGTTGATATCCATTATATGCTATAGTGTCCACTTTTGGGTTGTTTCATTTTTAGAAAATAGGGAATTGATCACTGACAGCTGTGAGAAACCTGAAGGTGTCTTCCTATCTAGTCACTGAGGATCTGTCAACCAGGTGGCCAGGACACGGCCATCGCTTTTGGATCCAGTTCCTCTGGGTGGACCAGTGCGGGAGGATCACCTGGACGCGGGGTCCCCTTCTTTAAACACATTTTCCCCGTCCTACCACATAGGATATTCCAAAACACTGCCCCCCACCCTTTTCCGTCACAAACACTTTAGCACAACACTTAAAACAATGGACTTACACCAGAGCTGTTTACATGACATGTCCCAATACAAGGGTCAGGCAGGTCAGGCAATTGACCAGAATCGCACACACACACACCGGAAGGCCCTTTCCCTCCCACCACAGAGATAAAAGGTGGAGCACGACAGCAAATTATGAGCAAGACAGACCGCACGACGTTTGTTTGTTTGTTTGTTTGTTTAGAATTTATTGTGCGCACCGGACCCTGGGGTATAAGGGCGCAGAAAGTAAGAATATGTACAGCTTAGAGCATAAGTTACAGGTTACAGTTACAAGTTACAGACATTACCAGTTACAGACATTACCAGTTACAGGTGCAAGTTTACAATACAAGTTTACAATCGTATGGTGCAGATACTGTGTAGCAAACAGGCGTGAGCATTATCATGGGTTCAATTAGCAGTTGCTGTCGTTAGCCAGTTGATTACAATTTGCCTGAATTTGGAAAAGGAGTGTTCTAGCCTCGCAGTAGTGGGTAATTCGTTCCACAATTGAGCAGCTTTGACTGGGAAGCTAGCTCCGCCTATGGTGGTCAGTTTAAAGCGTGGTACTTGTAAGCGATTGGTGTAAGCAAGTCTGGTTTGTCTTGTGGGGTGTGTTCTGGTGAATCTGTCCTTAAGATATTGGGGGGCTTTGTTGTGTAGGGATTTGTATGTGAGAGATGCAGTTTTGAGTCTGATTATCTCATGGGTGGAGAGCCATTTGTGTTTCCTTCTTATTACTGTAATGTGTTCTCTCCTGGGGATGTTCAATGCCGCTCGGAGGGCCTTGTTTTGCTGTATCTGGATTTTGTTTATGATAGATTTAGTGGCTCCTATGTACAGTGCGTTACAATAATCTAGTTTAGAGATGATAAGGGCTCTGGCTAATGTTAGACAACTGTGCTGGGAAAGGAATTGTTTTCCTGCTCTAATGAGCTTACATGTGTAGGCTGTCGAGGAAGCTAGGGAGTTTACCTGTTTGGAGAATGATAGGGTAGAATCAAGGTAGATGCCTAATGTTTTAACTTCTTTGGCAACTTGTATGCAGTTCCCATCTATGATGAAGGAAGAGTAGTTTGAGCTTAGTTTTTTGATGAGGGGTGCGGTGCCTAGGATAAGAAGCTCAGTTTTATCATCGTTCAGGCATAGGCCATGGGTTGCCATCCATGCCTGAACGATGCTGTATATTTTGTTCACCATTGCTAGATCTTTTTCGTAAACCCCTGTGAGTGGGAGGAGGATCTGGGTATCGTCAGCGTAGTTGGTATACCTGATACCCAGATGGTCCAAATCATCAAACAGGGGCTTAGTGAATATGTTATATAGCGTTGGTGAAACGCATGATCCCTGTGGCACACCGCAGGTAATAGGGATGGGGTCTGCAGCTGCTATAGGTGAGAAAACCCTCATGGTGCGGTCACTGAGGAAGGATTGTATCCATGCTATAGCCTCAGTGGAGAAGTGTGCTGCTGAATCTAGGTGGTTACATAGGACTAAAGACGTGAGAGCTAACTCAGTACGGCAGTTCAAGAGGAGGAGAAAGACGGCGCAAGTCGAAAGGATACCAAGGGGAGAAGTGACTTTGCCCTTATCGACAGGAACCTGGGAAGCCTCAAGAGAAGGAATCATAATACTGCAAAGAATTGCCAGCGTGTGTTGCAGCAAATGTCAACAGTGCCCGGGCGCCTCCTCCACTGACAGCCAAGCTGGGGAGAGCCGCATGGCCCAATGGTACCAGCCTTGACTCTACAGACAAGAAAGCAAAGCAGTTCATCAAATCCGGTGAGTCGAGGGGAGAGCCGATAAAGAAACCGAACTGTGTTGAACGAAAGTAGCAAGCAGCTAATTGAACTTTGAATAAACAAAAAACTGTTGGTAAAGCCAGCATAGCAGAATCAAACACCACGTGGGTGTTCACTCAAGAAACGTTAGGCGATTACCTCACTATTGAACTACAGTTACCAGAAGGCCTTGGGAGAAAGGAGAGAAGAGTGGTCAAAGTGGTCATACGGGAGTCTTGTAAAATCCTCTGTACAGTTGAAAGTCTTTGACCGATGGGTGATTGTGAAGTGAAGGAAACTAAATCCTGCATGGTGAAAAGACATTAAGAGTTGTGAGTGTAAGAGTCTAAAGTTCCATGAACAAAGTTCCATGAACAATGTGTTGACAGGAGTGAACCCTGCGGAGGGATGTCCACAGTGAACTGTTTTGCAAAAGTTGCCAAGAATGAACCCGGCAGAGGGAAGGCAACAACAAGGGGCAAGGCCTAAAAGAACTGTTTAAAGAGAAATGTTGTTTGTTTTCTTGTATACAAAATTATTGTACGGCCAGGGGAAGTGGACTGTCCCCTTGGCCTTGGGATCCAAGCCCGGCAGAGGGAGAACCCGAAAGAAAAGCCATTGTGTACCCAAAGGAGGGAGCCTGGAAATTGAAAAGGGGTCCGAACCTGAAAGAGGGAGATCCAGGGGTGGAAAATCACCACCCAAAGTTTGCTGAGAAAGGAACTGTTACATTGATTTGTCAAGTAAGACTGTGGGAGGTCTGCGCACAGAAGAGGGGGACCAAGGGGTGAGACCGCCACCCAAAGCTATACGTGGAAAAGAACCTTTGTGTTTGTTTGTTGAAAATATCAGGCCCACAAAGGCAAGAGACTTTTTATAGAAAAGAGACCTAACCATCGAAGAACCTGATAGCTGGAATGGAACTGTGCTCACGAGACGCACCATGTCCAGTGCTGAAAACATGGGGAAGAGAGACCCCTGGCAATCACATCCTGACTTATTATTTGTGAACACTTTTTCCTTTCTTGAAATCTCTATCCCACACTCTTTCTATAATTAGTTGTAAGGATTTGGTAATAGTTATATTTTTAGTATAGGCCTTTTTACTTTAACAAGCTGCCACAAGGACTGCCTTATTTTTCATTTGATGGTCAAAGCTTGCTCCCATCTTAGATTTAAGTTAGGTGTTTTTCCAACCTGCAGTTTGCTTAAATAAACACCCTTGAATCGTGATCACTTGTGTCTGTCTTTACTATTGCCACCATGAGTTCTTTACATAGCATGACGGTTCTATCTAAATGAGTATGTTGGTGGTGGTCACAAGACTATAATGATGCAAACAGATGTTTCTGTATATAAATAATAAAAAAAGATTTTTGGGGTGTACTTTTGAGTCATGGTGTTAGGAGGGGGAGTACTGGAATTTGCAGCAAGTGCGAGTACTTGATGTACTGTTACCAATAGGATGTTAGTAGCAAATAATTTGCATATTTCTTTTTCTTACAACCCATCTTTGCTCCCGTATCTGGCTTGTATTATGTGTTATGTGTTATTTGGATATGTATTTTTGGTACTATCATTTGAACATGCAATGATTGGGCATTTGTAAAAAAAATGTATTTGTGTTTTATGTCATTCTTCATGTATTGTTTTATTTTAATATGGATGTTTTTTGGTGTCGAAGGCGTGAAGGAGACCTTAGTAATAGTTCATTCTTGTACAGAAAAAGTAATTCTTGAAATTGACAGTAGTTTAAAACCTACCATCTGTTTGGGTGACTGCTGCCCAGATACTATCTTTAAGACTTCTCTTAATGTTCTGGTGCCTTGGATTACTAGATTGATTAATCTGTCTTTTAGTGAGGTTTAGTTCCACCCATAGTCAAAGAGGCTTGGGTTACCCCTCTCGTTACAAAATGCACCTTGGATCCCATTATTCCTAAGAACGATCAACCCTTTATCACTGTAGCTTTTATTTTGAAGATTCTTGACAGAGTAGCGTATCTTCAATTCTAGGAGTTAATTGAAAGCAATAATATACTTGGTCTGCAGCAGTCAGGTTTTAGATAACGCCATGGGACTGAGACCAATCTTCTCGATATAAAATCCAGTTTGTCTGATATTGTTGAAGGCGGTCGTCCTCCTGAAAATCGTTGGCTGGCTGTTCTAAACCTACAGCACGTTGGTTCTCTTCTTGTTTGGGAACAGGCTCATCTAGGGTTGCAGTGGATGGGGCAGAGTCCATACTGATATCCATCATGTGTGGAGTGCCTCAGGGCTCCCGTATCGCACCTACCCCGTCTAATGTTTATATTAAACCTCTCTTGGACCTTTTTGATCTCTGGGGTGTCCGCTATACCAGCTACACTGATGTCAGCTAGGTGGTCTTTGAACTATCAAGAATCATACATTGGACTCTGAAAGCATAAACAAGGTCTACGGGGCTATCCAGGATTGGATGGCCCTGAATTCATTAGCATTAAATAAGGAGAAAACTGAACTCTTGATTGTGGCTACTGGCCCAAGGTTGAAAAAACAGGGCCCTTTGTTCAAGAATTTCTGCATTGATGGATGTATAATCAAGGTGGCCGATTCGGTTAAAACCCTGGGTGTTCAGCTGGATTCTGATCTATCCATGAAGTCACAGGTGGCCCACTTGCGGGCATCCTGTGGGTATGTTATTAAACCTTTGAATCAAATTCTTCTTCTTTTATTTCCACCAAGAATTGCACCATCTTGGCCAGAGTCTTGGTGAATTTGAGTCTATATTACTGTAAGTCTTTTGGTTGAAAAATCTAAGGCAATAGTCATAATCTGAGGTTACCCAGAAAAGGGCTGTGCGTGCCATTTTGGGTCCCGCCAGACGTGAACATATCACATCAGCTAGGCGTTCTCTGCACTAGCTCCCAGTGTGTCATAGGATTACCTATGAAACCCCATCTGTGGTTTATAAATGCTAGACGGCCACAGCTCCTTACTATCTTTCGGAGCGCCTTTCATTGTACCAGCCCACTAGGACTCTGCGTTCCATTAATGCATGTTCCTTTGTCCAGCCTCGTTTTAGTTTGATCAAATACAGTGGCAGTAGCTTTGATGTCCTTGCCCAAAAGGCTTGGAATGCTCTTCCCTCCATCTTTGAGATGGTCTGGCTCCCTCCAGCTTTTTAAAAAGGCTGTTAAGACCCATTTGTTTAATCTGAATTCAGACTAAACTGCTGCTTGTCTCAGTCAGCTATTCCCTGAGTAGGTCTTCTCCTTCCTGGTGTTGCATTTGTGGTGTTTATGTCCTTTTTAGTACTCCCTGAGGCATACGTGTGGTGCATTATAAGCAATAAAATAAATAAGGTTGAAACACTTGTTGGCAATCCATTAAAGAATATATACACCGAAAACTGATTAGTGCTTTCATTTTTTTATTTATTTACTTGAAGGCAATACTTTCTAAAAACCAGGGGCGTGGCGCAAGTGGTCTTTATTCTGACTATGGGTGGTCGCTCAGACCAGCAGCAATCACCTCCCAATACCATTTAGAGTTGCCCGAAGCTGCTGCTCTTTTCAACTCCATCCAGTTCATTTCACCCATGCAGGCTTTCCTCTCCCTAATTACATTTTTGTAAGCTTGCCTAGCATTGGGGATTTCAATGGTACTCCTAATAGGAAGTTTTAAATCCAGAATGAGCAATTGTTTGAAGAGCTTACACTTGGCATCAAACCAACGCATGTGCCAATTATAACTTCTAGTCTTACAGGAGATCTGCGTTAAACCCTGACCTGCCACCCTCATATTCCTCCATGTACCTAGTACCCCAAACTAAATCACTGGTTGAATTCAAGCATATTGGCATGTTGAGCAAGGTATCAAAAACGAGCTTCGCTAGTAACCCGTCCAGGTCACAATGTGACCAGGGCAATGACTTGCACGGTTGTCTCCCAATGGCTATCTGCACCCCAGGGTGGGTCTGCCCATCACCAGGAAAGGACCCGCTATCAATAGTTAACCCTAAAGGGTCGTGGTCACTTTCCAGTCGGGAGATTATTTGAAGATCTACCACCCTGGGCCAAATCATTAAATCTACAATGAAATAATCAATAATAGAGCAGAATTTAGAGTTTGTAAAAGTATGGTTCCCCGGATTATCTGACTTCGATCTACCATTCATCGGCCACAAGCCAAGCTCATAAAGATCTAATAAGAATTGTCATCAGGGGCGGGATCCATTGAAACACCTCCCCCATTGCATTGCCCATTCTTAAATTAAAATTCCACCTAGATACGACGTTGTAGACAAATAATTAACTTGAGTTCATGTGATTCTTATTTCATACAGCAAGCATTCGTAGGAATCCCTTTAGCATTACAACATTATAACAAAAGCCATTTCTTGTTTTTGACACAATGTCCATTATTAAGAGGGTATTTGAAGCAAAGGATTTAATGAGGTTAATGTATTGGAAACGCTTCAGAATATAAGTAACCAGGTCACAACAGTTTCTTCCCTTCTTGCTTGAAGTAGCATTAACGTAAAATAGTATAGATTTCAAAAGTTTAGGAGGATTCATGGACCAAGTTGCTTATAACATAACATCAAATTGGTTCAAAAAAGAGACCAAGTATGGATCTTGTAATCTATTCTCCAGGCCTGCAATGTTCCAAGAGACTATTTTCAGTGAAGTAGATCTATTAAAAGCACTTGGAGGGAAGTGGCTGCATGTACGTAATAGCAAGAGGCATGGATGGCTGCCGCAAAACCCCCTGCAAGTCTCTCTGATTCAACTCCATCATATTGGTGGGCACTCTCCTCTCACAGACACTTGAGATTTGAAGACCGATCAACAGACACCTAGAGAGACCCTGGATGCAGAGCTTGTTGTCATTCCAGTCTGCATGCATCAATGTACAAAGCCCAATACCATGTACAGACAACAGGAATATACTGTACTGAGACAGCAAGAGTACCTGGAGACTATTCCGGGCCTATGTTTTAAGAGAAGGGAGGAAACACGCAGACATTGTGAGCCAGAAAAATACAAGTAAGGGCAAAGCTGGTGACCGCTAAAGGCCCACATGTGACAGGCAGGCAGAAAATAGGCAACTTAAAAGAGCACACAAGGTTAAAACAAAGGTTTTGGAACCAGCTTCCAAAATAGGCAAGCATCATTTTGAAATCCCAGAAAATCATACCAAATTGTCTAACAGTATAACTATTTTTGGAAGACTAAAAATTGCTCAACCCCACCTTACTACAGAAAGGTAGTCCGGCCCCCTCCCCCTACCCCTTTTGTAGTGCAATAGCAGTTTAAAGGCAATGCGTCTCCTTCATGGATCAGGACATGAGTGGAGTTCTCCAGGCTACCCCCACTCCTCATCGTCCAAATCACTGTTACACAGAGGGTACTATGCATCAGTGTGCAAGTGTGACAGTCGCAAAGGGAGAAAATGAAATGGCACAATAAACAACAGCCAGTGGTAGAAGTTGTTTTGCCTTGTTCATGCATTTATATCACTTTTAGTGCTTTGTTATTCCTTCCAACGACATGACAGGATTTGCTATATGGATCTTCATAAATTGTATGTGCCTACACCTTTAGCTCTCCCCCAGCTGCCAGCTGCTTACTAAACTAACATACTCTCTTTTTTAAAACTTTATTGTGCATTTAGTTTTAAATACAAACATTAAGCATGTTTTTATTACAACATCATTGTGTTTAGATATAAAATTGCATTTGCACCTTAAAAAAGATAAAAGAAAAAAAATAGATAAAATTCGATTCATATAAAGTGCCCATCGGTAGATCCCTATTATTCCAAAATTAATCCTGCATCAATTTGTCTCATTGCCTCCCTTCATATATGGTTGGCTACAGCGGTTCTCACCAACTATTCAGCGCCAACCAAGGAGCTCCAGAATTGCTCCGACTCAATATAAGCAACATTATTTATAGGTACATTGTAGCCCCTCAAATAAGTGAGTTTTAAAGCCGGGCAGGCAGCTAATAAATGATGGCTATCTTCCAATTGTTTGGAGCACAGGCGACAAATACGTTCCTCCACTGGAATCCCCTTCCATGCCCAATGTGTTCAGCTGGGGGCACAATATGCAGTCGAATACTGCATCTCCTAGTGCCAGAAGGTAGACTTGGAGTAGTCTGTTTTTATGTTCTTTCGCTCTCTCCCGTTCCTCTCGCACGTCCTCATTGAAATCACTCCTGCCACTCTCTCTTCATGATCTGGGATGAACCCACAGGGGCAACTCTGAAACAGGGCTTCCACTGGAGCCACGCCTGTGGAGCAATGGGGAGTCATACAGAATTCCAGAAGGAAGTGATAGAGCGCCTTTTCTCACACATACCTTGGCCATTCGCTATCCGGAAGACCTTGTTCAACGTGCGCATAAATCGTTCTGCCTCCCCATTTGCTTTGGGCCACACTGGGGTGATCTTTCGGTGGCGCACCCTACAGTCCTTTAGGAACGCTGAGAAACCCGCTCTTTGAAATGTAGGGCCATTATCTGAGCACACGACTCTCAGTAGGCCGTGGGTGGCAAAAATCGTCCCCATCACCTGTACTACATCATGAAGTGCAGTCGATGTGACAAGCTCCCCTTCCGGATATCGAGACCACTGGTCCACCATTACCATGAAATGGGAGTCCCAGTTGGTGGGCCCAAAGTCAATATACACACATTCCCATGCCTTTTCACTTCTGGACATGCATTCAATGCATGGTTCTTTGTGCTTCTGGGCGGCCGCTTGGAACCATACACATGCTTTCACAAAATTATTCACTTTCTCCTCCAGGGTCAAAAACCAAACCTTCAGGCACAACCACACCTTTGTCTTGACAGCACCCGAGGGCCTTGGTGTGCCATTTCGATCTTTTACACCAGGGAGGCGGAGACCACCATTCTTGACCCTCTTAACAGGAGACCCTCTTCGGTGAACGTGAGCTTGTCTTTTACATGCCACAGCTTTTCCAGCGTTGTCCTTGCATCCTGTGTTCGTTTTTCGAGATTAGTCAGCAACCCTCTCGCCTCACGCAGGATGTTGCAGCACTCATCTTTTCCGACTCGACCCTCAACTCTTCCACTGCCATCGAGTTAGGAATGACCCCCTCCATAACCAGCCTGACGAAATCCTCTGTCTCTTCTTCATCACTGGTTGTAGCCATTGCACTTTTCACGGGGTGCCTGGAAAGATAATTGGCTGCGTTATCATTTCCGGGTCGTTAAACCTGATTTACATTATATTCTTGAAGGGCTAGGAGCCACTTTTCAATCCCAGCAGGGGGGTTTTGATGACGATCCGCCATGATGCGAATAAGGAGTTTGTGGTCAGTCAAAACCCACACTGGTTTCCCAAATATATACAGGTGATAGTGGCCATAGCATGGCTAGCGCCTCGCGCTCGATTTGAAAGTAGCGCTGTTCAGTTACTGGCAATGCTCTACTGGCATATGCAATTGGCAGGACTTCCCCCTTTTGATTGGATTTGGTGAGGACAGCCCCCAGACAAAAAAGGGCTTGCATCTACTATTATTCCAGTGCTCAAAATGCTGAAAAGAAATGCCAGTTTACACTCGGCTGATAGAGACAGCTTGATGTCCTCAAAAGCCCTCTGCTGCAAGTGTGTCCACTGCCGCGCAGACTCTTTTCTAGCGAGATTCCTGCGGGGCTCTGAGATGGTCGCAAATTCCTTGATAAATCGGCCACAATATGTGACCATGCCCAGAAAACTCTGCATTTCAGACACAGGTACAGGCGCTTTGGCCTTGCAAATATCCATCACCTTCGCTGGGGGTCCAGTGATATGCCACCCTCCTGAAAGATGAAGTCAAAAAACTCTATCCTCCACCCCAGGAACTCACATTTTTCTTCATGGTGTGTCAAACCGAGTGAACAAATCCTCCCCAGGACCTTCTTGAGACGTTCTAACTGCTCAACCTCTGAATGGAAAACATCAAGATGTCGTTGCTGATGTTAAGCACGCCATGAATGCTGCTCAGCGGATGAAGATAGCCCAAACCTTAGTCTCTTATATCTGTAGAGTCGATATGTGTTGTAAAGGTTTAGCCCTCAGATCCAATTTAATAAAACATAGCACCCTGAAGGGCAGCCACGATGTCATCAATGGTGTGTATGATATGGCACTCCCTTTTTATCGCCTTGTTATGGAGACACTTATCAATGCAGATCCTGACTGACTCAGGCTGTTTTGGTTCATGAGCAATAACAATCTGGGAGACCCATGGGGTGGGTCCAGCCACAGGTTCAATTATATCCAGTTGGACGAATTTTTGAAGTTCTTGTTTCACCTTGTCCCTCAGATGAAATGGCACCCATCTGTGTTTGAGTGCCACTGGATGTACAGTCTTCTCGATGTGGAGTCATATGGGCTCCCCTTTCATTTTTCCGATTCCAGTGAAGACATCTTGGACCTATCCTACTAACGACTGCACATCTTCAACGTATACTCCAAACACAAACTGGACACATTTCAGCGCTTCTGCCATTGCACACCCCAGCAAGGTGTGTTCACTGACTGCTGACAAAAAGAACTGTGCTTTCGTTGTCTCCGCCTCATGCTGAACTGACGCCGCAAAGACACACTCCAGGGGTAGTGGTGACTTAGCCCCAAATATGAAGCTACGCACATGGGATTCACGTAGTGGTGGAGGTTGATGCAACGCCTTGTAGTGTGTACCCGCCATCACATTTACTGATGCTCTAGTGTCAATGAGCAACGCAGTGCTTGTGTTTAGGATTTTCACCACACACCTTGGTTGGCGCTTTGTTTTACCACCAATGTTCAGCACAGTGGAGATGACAAACACATCTTCCTCATCACATGGCGGGCGTACCACTTCACTCTCCGTTGGTTTAACATTTGCCACATGAATCCGCTTCTGCAGCCTGGGGTGTTACTTCCCCCACGAGTGAGTGGCCGCAGCCAAAGCTCTGCATACATGTGAAAAATTATTTGGGATGCCAAGAATGTGAAATCCTAATCTTTATCAGTTGGATACATTTATGCTATCTGGATCTTAAATTGGAAGATTACTGAGAAGCTCTTCAATGAGAGGAGATGTAGTAATGACTGCCACAATTGAAAGATGTATAATTTAATCTGTTTACATTTTCATGAAGAATAGCAATGTTACCTTGCCAGTCCAATACTTGACAGACACTGCAAGGGGGTATTCTAAAATGGGATCTTAATTGCTTAGGAATGTATATTATGACATACCATCGAGGAAGAATTTGATTTTTGTAGTAATGTAATTAGTGAAATGAACACTAGCTAGTAGCCGCCAACAAGATACTATAGCAGTAATGAGGTTTTCTCTGGGCATCAGATCAACGTAATGTAATAAGTAGGAACTTTGCTCATAAAATACTGAATGATGAACAGCAGAATCATTCAGCACCATGCACAAACCATTGTTCATTTGAGATTTGTTAAGGCATAATGTGAATATTGAGGGACCTTTGAATTTAAGGAGGTGCCCCATATGTCTATGTGAACGTTGTGATGAAGCAGATGTTATCTGTTGTCTTTGGTGGAGCAAACATATAAGAAATGGCATTAAAATAGGTATTTATAACAAATAGCAAACACGTAGTTTGTTTTTGTTTGCGATTGGATGTTCCACATTACCACAGGGGAGACCATTGTTATATGTAAATATGTTATGACGGCAGGCGCCGTGCATCTGGCATCACTAGAACTACAAATTAACTCTGACCAACTATTTTTAGCAAATGGTAACTATTGAAAGTGGAGTTGATATCCATTATATGCTATAGTGTCCACTTTTGGGTTGTTTCATTTTTAGAAAATAGGGAATTGATCACTGACAGCTGTGAGAAACCTGAAGGTGTCTTCCTATCTAGTCACTGAGGATCTGTCAACCAGGTGGCCAGGACACGGCCATCGCTTTTGGATCCAGTTCCTCTGGGTGGACCAGTGCGGGAGGATCACCTGGACGCGGGGTCCCCTTCTTTAAACACATTTTCCCCGTCCTACCACATAGGATATTCCAAAACACTGCCCCCCACCCTTTTCCGTCACAAACACTTTAGCACAACACTTAAAACAATGGACTTACACCAGAGCTGTTTATATGACATGTCCCAATACAAGGGTCAGGCAGGTCAGGCAATTGACCAGAATCACACACACACACACACACCGGAAGGCCCTTTCCCTCCCCCCACAGAGATAAAAGGTGGAGCACGACAGCAAATTATGAGCAAGACAGACCGCACGACGTGAGAGCTAACTCAGTACGGCAGTTCAAGAGGAGGAGAAAGACGGCGCAAGTCGAAAGGATACCAAGGGGAGAAGTAACTTTGCCCTTATCGACAGGAACCTGGGAAGCCTCAAGAGAAGGAATCATAATACTTCAAAGAATTGCCAGCGTGTGTTGCAGCAAATGTCAACAGTGCCCGGGCGCCTCCTCCACTGACAGCCAAGCTGGGGAGAGCCGCATGGCCCAATGGTACCAGCCTTGACTCTACAGACAAGAAAGCAAAGCAGTTCATCAAATCCGGTGAGTCGAGGGGAGAGCCGATAAAGAAACCGAACTGTGTTGAACGAAAGTAGCAAGCAGCTAATTGAACTTTGAATAAACAAAAAACTGTTGGTAAAGCCAGCATAGCAGAATCAAACACCACGTGGGTGTTCACTCAAGAAACGTTAGGCGATTACCCCGCTATTGAACTACAGTTACCAGAAGGCCTTGGGAGAAAGGAGAGAAGAGTGGTCAAAGTGGTCATACGCGAGTCTTGTAAAATCCTCTGTACAGTTGAAAGTCTTTGACCGATGGGTGATTGTGAAGTGAAGGAAACTAAATCCTGCATGGTGAAAAGACATTAAGAGTTGTGAGTGTAAGAGTCTAAAGTTCCATGAACAAAGTTCCAAGAACAATGTGTTGACAGGAGTGAACCCTGCGGAGGGATGTCCACAGTGAACTGTTTTGCAAAAGTTGCCAAGAATGAACCCGGCAGAGGGAAGGCAACAACAAGGGGCAAGGCCTAAAAGAACTGTTTAAAGAGAAATGTTGTTTGTTTTCTTGTATACAAAATTATTGTACGGCCAGGGGAAGTGGACTGTCCCCTTGGCCTTGGGATCCAAGCCCGGCAGAGGGAGAACCCGAAAGAAAAGCCATTGTGTACCCAAAGGAGGGAGCCTGGAAATTGAAAAGGGGTCCGAACCTGAAAGAGGGAGATCCAGGGGTGGAAAATCACCACCCAAAGTTTGCTGAGAAAGGAACTGTTACATTGATTTGTCAAGTAAGACTGTGGGAGGTCTGCGCACAGAAGAGGGGGACCAAGGGGTGAGACCGCCACCCAAAGCTATACGTGGAAAAGAACCTTTGTGTTTGTTTGTTGAAAATATCAGGCCTACAAAGGCAAGAGACTTTTTATAGAAAAGAGACCTAACCATCGAAGAACCTGATAGCTGGAATGGAACTGTGCTCACGAGACGCACCATGTCCAGTGCTGAAAACATGGGGAAGAGAGACCCCTGGCAATCACATCCTGACTTATTATTTGTGAACACTTTTTCCTTTCTTGAAATCTCTATCCCACACTCTTTCTATAATTAGTTGTAAGGATTTGGTAATAGTTATATTTTTAGTATAGGCCTTTTTACTTTAACAAGCTGCCACAAGGACTGCCTTATTTTTCATTTGATGGTCAAAGCTTGCTCCCATCTTAGATTTAAGTTAGGTGTTTTTCCAACCTGCAGTTTGCTTAAATAAACACCCTTGAATCGTGATCACTTGTGTCTGTCTTTACTATTGCCACCATGAGTTCTTTACATAGCATGACGGTTCTATCTAAATGAGTATGTTGGTGGTGGTCACAAGACTATAATGATGCAAACAGATGTTTCTGTATATAAATAATAAAAAAAGATTTTTGGGGTGTACTTTTGAGCCATGGTGTTAGGAGGGGGAGTACTGGAATTTGCAGCAAGTGCGAGTACTTGATGTACTGTTACCAATAGGATGTTAGTAGCAAATAATTTGCATATTTCTTTTTCTTACAACCCATCTTTGCTCCCGTATCTGGCTTGTATTATGTGTTATGTGTTATTTGGATATGTATTTTTGGTACTATCATTTGAACATGCAATGATTGGGCATTTGTAAAAAAAATGTATTTGTGTTTTATGTCATTCTTCATGTATTGTTTTATTTTAATATGGATGTTTTTTGGTGTCGAAGGCGTGAAGAAGACCTTAGTAATAGTTCATTCTTGTACAGAAAAAGTAATTCTTGAAATTGACAGTAGTTTAAAACCTACCATCTGTTTGGGTGACTGCTGCCCAGATACTATCTTTAAGACTTCTCTTAATGTTCTGGTGCCTTGGATTACTAGATTGATTAATCTGTCTTTTAGTGAGGTTTTAGTTCCACCCATAGTCAAAGAGGCTTGGGTTACCCCTCTCGTTACAAAATGCACCTTGGATCCCATTATTCCTAAGAACGATCAACCCTTTATCACTGTAGCTTTTCTTTTGAAGATTCTTGACAGAGTGGCGTATCTTCAATTCTAGGAGTTAATTGACAGCAATAATATACTTGGTCTGCAGCAGTCAGGTTTTAGATAACGCCATGGGACCGAGACCAATCTTCTCGATATAAAATCCAGTTTGTCTGATATTGTTGAAGGCGGTCGTCCTCCTGAAAATCGTTGGCTGGCTGTTCTAAACCTACAGCACGTTGGTTCTCTTCTTGTTTGGGAACATGCTCATCTAGGGTTGCAGTGGATGGGGCAGAGTCCATACTGATATCCATCATGTGTGGAGTGCCTCAGGGCTCCCGTATCGCACCTACCCCGTCTAATGTTTATATTAAACCTCTCTTGGACCTTTTTGATCTCTGGGGTGTCCGCTATACCAGCTACACTGATGTCAGCTAGGTGGTCTTTGAACTATCAAGAATCATACATTGGACTCTGAAAGCATAAACAAGGTCTACGGGGCTATCCAGGATTGGATGGCCCTGAATTCATTAGCATTAAATAAGGAGAAAACTGAACTCTTGATTGTGGCTACTGGCCCAAGGTTGAAAAAACAGGGCCCTTTGTTCAAGAATTTCTGCATTGATGGATGTATAATCAAGGTGGCCGATTCGGTTAAAACCCTGGGTGTTCAGCTGGATTCTGATCTATCCATGAAGTCACAGGTGGCCCACTTGCGGGCATCCTGTGGGTATGTTATTAAACCTTTGAATCAAATTCTTCTTCTTTTATTTCCACCAAGAATTGCACCATCTTGGCCAGAGTCTTGGTGAATTTGAGTCTATATTACTGTAAGTCTTTTGGTTGAAAAATCTAAGGCAATAGTCATAATCTGAGGTTACCCAGAAAAGGGCTGTGCGTGCCATTTTGGGTCCCGCCAGACGTGAACATATCACATCAGCTAGGCGTTCTCTGCACTAGCTCCCAGTGTGTCATAGGATTACCTATGAAACCCCATCTGTGGTTTATAAATGCTAGACGGCCACAGCTCCTTACTATCTTTCGGAGCGCCTTTCATTGTACCAGCCCACTAGGACTCTGCGTTCCATTAATGCCTGTTCCTTTGTCCAGCCTCGTTTTAGTTTGATCAAATACAGTGGCAGTAGCTTTGATGTCCTTGCCCAAAAGGCTTGGAATGCTCTTCCCCCCATCTTTGAGATGGTCTGGCTCCCTCCAGCTTTTTAAAAAGGCTGTTAAGACCCATTTGTTTAATCTGAATTCAGACTAAACTGCTGCTTGTCTCAGTCAGCTATTCCCTGAGTAGGTCTTCTCCTTCCTGGTGTTGCATTTGTGGTGTTTATGTCCTTTTTAGTACTCCCTGAGGCATACGTGTGGTGCATTATAAGCAATAAAATAAATAAGGTTGAAACACTTGTTGGCAATCCATTAAAGAATATATACACCGAAAACTGATTAGTGCTTTCATTTTTTTATTTATTTACTTGAAGGCAATACTTTCTAAAAACCAGGGGCGTGGCGCAAGTGGTCTTTATTCTGACTATGGGTGGTCGCTCAGACCAGCAGCAATCACCTCCCAATACCATTTAGAGTTGCCCGAAGCTGCTGCTCTTTTCAACTCCATCCAGGTCATTTCACCCATGCAGGCTTTTCTCTCCCTAATTACATTTTTGTAAGCTTGCCTAGCATTGGGGATTTCAATGGTACTCCTAATAGGAAGTTTTAAAGCCAGAATGAGCAATTGTTTGAAGAGCTTACACTTGGCATCAAACCAA
This sequence comes from Ambystoma mexicanum, assembly GCF_040938575.1. NCBI lineage: Eukaryota > Metazoa > Chordata > Amphibia > Caudata > Ambystomatidae > Ambystoma > Ambystoma mexicanum. Next base: position 266,371,239 of record NC_090934.1, read on the forward strand.
CGCATGTGCCAATTATAACTTCTAGTCTTACAGGAGATCTGCGTTAAACCCTGACCTGGCACCCTCATATTCCTCCATGTACCTAGTACCCCAAACTAAATCGCTGGTTGAATTCAAGCATATTGGCATGTTGAGCAAGGTATCAAAAACGAGCTTCGCTAGTAACCCGTCCAGGTCACAATGTGACCAGGGCAATGACTTGCACGGTTGTCTCCCAATGGCTATCTGCACCCCAGGGTGGGTCTGCCCATCACCAGGAAAGGACCCGCTATCAATAGTTAACCCTAAAGGGTCGTGGTCACTTTCCAGTCGGGAGATTATTTGAAGATCTACCACCCTGGGCCAAATCATTAAATCTACAATGAAATAATCAATAATAGAGCAGAATTTAGAGTTTGTAAAAGTATGGTTCCCCGGATTATCTGACTTCGATCTACCATTCATCGGCCACAAGCCAAGCTCATAAAGATCTAATAAGAATTGTCATCAGGGGCGGGATCCATTGAAACACCTCCCCCATTGCATTGCCCATTCTTAAATTAAAATTCCACCTAGATACGACGTTGTAGACAAATAATTAACTTGAGTTCATGTGATTCTTATTTCATACAGCAAGCATTCGTAGGAATCCCTTTAGCATTACAACATTATAACAAAAGCCATTTCTTGTTTTTGACACAATGTCCATTATTAAGAGGGTATTTGAAGCAAAGGATTTAATGAGGTTAATGTATTGGAAACGCTTCAGAATATAAGTAACCAGCTCACAACAGTTTCTTCCCTTCTTGCTTGAAGTAGCATTAACGTAAAATAGTATATATTTCAAAAGTTTAGGAGGATTCATGGACCAAGTTGCTTATAACATAACATCAAATTGGTTCAAAAAAGAGACCAAGTATGGGTCTTGTAATCTATTCTCCAGGCCTGCAATGTTCCAAGAGACTATTTTCAGTGAAGTAGATCTATTAAAAGCACTTGGAGGGAAGTGGCTGCGTGTACGTAATAGCAAGAGGCATGGATGGCTGCCGCAAAACCCCCTGCAAGTCTCTCTGATTCAACTCCATCATATTGGTGGGCACTCTCCTCTCACAGACACTTGAGATTTGAAGACCGATCAACAGACACCTAGAGAGACCCTGGATGCAGAGCTTGTTGTCATTCCAGTCTGCATGCATCAATGTACAAAGCCCAATACCATGTACAGACAACAGGAATATACTGTACTGAGACAGCAAGAGTACCTGGAGACTATTCCGGGCCTATGTTTTAAGAGAAGGGAGGAAACACGCAGACATTGTGAGCCAGAAAAAGGCAGGTAAGGGCAAAGCTGGTGACCGCTAAAGGCCCACATGTGACAGGCAGGCAGAAAATAGGCAACTTAAAAGAGCACACAAGGTTAAAACAAAGGTTTTGGAATCAGCTTCCAAAATAGGCAAGCATCATTTTGAAATCCCAGAAAATCATACCAAATTGTCTAACAGTATAACTATTTTTGGAAGACTAAAAATTGCTCAACCCCACCTTACTACAGAAAGGTAGTCCGGCCCCCTCCCCCTACCCCTTTTGTAGTGCAATAGCAGTTTAAAGGCAATGCGTCTCCTTCATGGATCAGGACATGAGTGGAGTTCTCCAGGCTACCCCCACTCCTCATCGTCCAAATCACTGTTACACAGAGGGTACTATGCATCAGTGTGCAAGTGTGACAGTCGCAAAGGGAGAAAATGAAATGGCACAATATACAACAGCCAGTGGTAGAAGTTGTTTTGCCTTGTTCATGCATTTATATCACTTTTAGTGCTTTGTTATTCCTTCCAACGACATGACAGGATTTGCTATATGGGTCTTCATAAATTGTATGTGCCTACACCTTTAGCTCTCCCCCAGCTGCCAGCTGCTTACTAAACTAACATACTCTCTTTTTTAAAACTTTATTGTGCATTTAGTTTTAAATACAAACATTAAGCATGTTTTTATTACAACATCATTGTGTTTAGATATAAAATTGCATTTGCACCTTAAAAAAGATAAAAGAAAAAAAATAGATAAAATTCGATTCATATAAAGTGCCCATCGGTAGATCCCTATTATTCCAAAATTAATCCTGCATCAATTTGTCTCATTGCCTCCCTTCATATATGGTTGGCTACAGCGGTTCTCACCAACTATTCAGCGCCAACCAAGGAGCTCCAGAATTGCTCCGACTCAATATAAGCAACATTATTTATAGGTACATTGTAGCCCCTCAAATAAGTGAGTTTTAAAGCCGGGCAGGCAGCTAATAAATGATGGCTATCTTCCAATTGTTTGGAGCACAGGCGACAAATACGTTCCTCCACTGGAATCCCCTTCCATGCCCAATGTGTTCAGCTGGGGGCACAATATGCAGTCGAAGAAGTATAGCAATTCTGCGATCAACCAGAGCTCAAGTTTGTTCCACTAGATCGAAAGACTTGCTGCAGTCGACAAAACTGCAGTATACATTATTCCTTTTCCCCTCCTGGGCCTCGGCCATGAGATGGTGCACAGCACATACATAACTAATAGTGCTGTGTGATTTCCTGAAGCCTGCCTGGAAGGTTTTCAGTGGACCCTTTCCCTCTACCCATTTGGTGAGCCGTTTTAGCAATATAATGGGAAATATTTTTTGGTTAACATCGAGCATGGCCAATAATCAATAGCTGCCTTTGCTCGATATTAGTCCCCGTATTTAAAAAAGAGAACAGATCTGAAGCTGCCAGCTATCTGGATATTTACCGCATTTTTAAATCTGGATGTATAGCTGCATTAGTATTTTTGAGCATAGTTCAGTGTTTGCCTTGAATAAGAGGTTAGGAACGCCATCCATGCCTGTGCCCTATAAGCTTTTAATAATGTCTCCTATTTCCTCCACATTCAGAGCCAGCCCAGGGCATATCTGGTCATATTTATGGTCCCCAGCTTTTTGTCTGTGTATAGTTCTTGTATATGCAAGTCCCAAGCCATCTCGGTCACCGAGTTTAAGGCATTTGGGCACAATGCTTTCAGATAGTCATTAAAACAGGACCAGAATTTCCGACTGTCATGCGCTTTTAGTAGGGTGAAAACAGTTAGCCAGTTTACGCTGGCCAATGAGTTTTTATGTTGTTTCACCCTATATTTGTGGCAAGTTTAAAGTTGCTTTAATCTGCTCGCTTTTTCGGTGCTATTCAGGCAGGAGCTGTTTCGAATTGCTGCTCTGTCTTTTCTTAGCTTCATTCTTTTGTTTATGTAATTACAGCATCAAAAGGTGCCAATTTGGTGCGTGCCCTTTTCTTGTTTATTATTTGGGGGCAGTGCGTATGGCACCTAACTAAGGCCTCCATATCCCAAATCTGTTCCCAGGGCCATCCCTCCTCCAGGGGCTGTTTAGCCGCTAGTTTGCTATTTGTATCCTTTATTTTTTCCATGGACCATCTAATGCGGTTTCCTGCCCTGTTGATTTCAATATTCGAGTTTATATTTTACAATTTTCGGCAGGTTGGTTTTTGTAGGTCCATTGACCATGTCAATGTAGTGTGGTCACTTATCGAGCCCAGAGAGCTAATAACCGGGTCACAAAATGTTCCATTTCTGGATTTACCGCCACATAGTCAATAAAGGATTTTTTAAGGCCATTTGACCAGGTATAACTGGGGATCGCTGAGTCAGACATGGTCACTGGAACCAAGACTAGGTCATATGACTTCAGGAATTGCCTGCAGCTACGGGCCCTAGGGCCACCCCTCCAATCCGGCTGGTGAAGGTCTTTTACATTTAGGTCACCGGTCCAGCTAGCATAATGGGGTGTTTGCAATGCTTGTCATACCATTTCACAATAGTTTCTCCAATTATCTTTTAGATAGCTTTTGTGTGAGTCCCTGTGAGGGGGTGTCATAGACATTCATAATCAACATTATTGATTCACAGGAAAAAGAAATCTTAGCAGATAGCACATAGGGAGAGTATTTGTTTGATAAAAAAGGCTCTATCACCAACTCACCACTGGCTATCCGATGCGAGTGAGTATCCATCAATATTAAGCATTTTTGTTAACCATGTTTCTTGGATAATAAAAAGATCAGGTGAACAATTTACAATCACACTGCGTGCAAATCAATGATGTCCATGCATTAGCTGCATATGATTTAATGAACTGGAGATCAGCCTGACACTTGTTGCCTCCCTAACCATGTGGAAATTGCCGAAAGGCAAGAGAAGTTATTGGTTGGACGCAACAGCGCAATAATATAGTGTGTGACTTTACCAAGCAGTATTCTACCGGCAAATGTCAGTTGACATAAATTCGGCACCATAGCATACAAGCCGCAGAGGAAGAGCGTTGGCTCGAAACACGTGTCGGCTGATCTCCAGTTCATTAAATGATATGCAACTAGTGCATGGACGATATTAATTTGCGCGCAGTGTGATTGTAAATTGTTCACCTAGCATTTTATAACTGTGGTGTACCTGGCAACATACCCACGTGATACACTCACCTGCAGCCATTCACTGAATTGATTTTTGTACAAGCGCTTCGGTCTCTACTTCTTTGTTTTTGCCATAATAAAAAGATCAGTTTTGAATAACATGGCCAAACCCATGGGGGTAGACAGGAAAGACCTAAAGCCCCTAGTGTTCCATGATAGGCAAGCCATGGGAGTCACTGTGGGGGGCAGTCATTTTCCCTCTCTCTGGACACACTCGGGCCCAGTATTCCACGTCTGTGAGTTCCTCAAATTGCAGTCCTTTTGTATTGGTTAGTGCTTTTAACGTTCAGCTGTCGGTAAATTCGTGCTCAACTTTGCGTATATGATATTTTGTGGAGGACATGTCAACTGTGTTTGCTGTCTCTGCTTGCGCCAAATCGTGAGGGAAAAGCCCCACTCTTCCAAGGAACCCACCTGTGCTTTCAGCAAAGCAACCATTAGTGGCGTAGAGAATTTAATTATAGCCCAATTTTTGTAACAGCCTATTTTGGGTAATTCAATTCCCAAAATGTCAGTTGAGGCAATTATTTACAGGGGCGAGATTTCCTTAAACAGTGCTAGAATATTGGAGCGGTTTAAAAATGGGCTAACATTTGTGGGATGGATCTCTTCCAATATGACCCATTTGCCTAGGTTGTTTAGCCAGTCAAGTCTGTCGTCCTTCCAAAATGGCGTGGTGAGTTGAGGATGCGCTTGCATCCTTTGCTTGGCCACTGTTGGGGTTTACTTAAGGGGCTTATTTCTAGAAGGGAAGTTTCCGGATGCTACAGAGTAGCATGAAAGAGCACTACAGTCAGCTGGGTTACCCAAGTTTTCCTTCACTGCCAAAGGCACACGGAAGGGTGGTGACACCCATTTGTCCATGGGACCCTGCAGTGTGGTATGCCGGCAGGAGCTTGGTGGTTAATCACTAATGTTTTTGTGATTTGCTGACTGTGGCATTTTATCTTATTCGGCTGGGTTGTCCCTCGTGCCTTGCATTGGTCATGGTTGCTTTTCTTGGGCTGGCTCCGTTCATTTGAATGGTGGCCGCCGTTAGGATAGATGCCTGGGAAGCCTTGTCCTTTTCTGCCATTTCTGAATGACTTTGCAGAGGAATGTAGATTTCTTCAAAGTCCCACTCCTCAGGTGATTGTGGTGGGGAGGAGGCCATCCTTGCCATTGGGGAAGAGCATACTTTTCCGATTTGGGACACTTACCTTCTGTCTTTTGCCCAGGCAGTGCTTTACCAAGTTGCTCGATCCTGCTCTCTAACAACCACGATCAGTGCATTGTCCATCTCCACCGAGCAGTTTGAGTTCTTATTCAAGGGTAGTTGATGGTTGGGCCATAGAGCATGAGCTATGCTGGTCATTAGTTGCATAAGGCCCGCCTGCTCAATTTTGATGTCTGCGATTGCTGAGTTAAGGGCATCAGCCTTTGCAGTAAGGGTTATTAGTGCCTGCTGAACCAAGCATTTAATACCCCCCAGGGGAGTTTTTCCCCTGGATTTCTCTTCATCTTCACTTTCACGGTAGTCTTTTTCTGAGTCCTGCATCTCAGAAGAAGAGGAAAACAATGATGAGAAGAGCGCAATCATGTCAGGTGTGGCGGAGAGGGCAGTTCCAATTACATTTTCGCTTTTTTCTCCAACTGGCAGGTTTAATTCTCAACCCAGGGAGGCACGTATAAGGTCCATAATATGAATGGTGGTTGTCTATTGTTGGTGAGAGAACCGGATTTAGGGTTTCATATGGGTGGGTCTGCAATTCAGTGTCAGTTGCCCTGTTTGCTGCTGCGTTAAAGTAGCCAGTAATTTCTGGTTGCTATTCCCCAGTTTTTACTAGCTGTCTTTTACAGTGTTTTGTATCTGCACCTGCAGTGCAGCGGTTTGTGTTGGGCTAATTCATTTTTTCCTTTCCCTTGACGTCCCACTGCGGAGGCCATACTTGCGCGGGGCAGCTCGGGTCATCCACGTGATGTTATTGACCTTTGCGTGCGCTTGCCTTTGAGGGCAGTGGGTTTCACTGTGCGAGACACTAGGACAAATCCACCCGGCACGGGGCACTCACTGAGACTCCCACTCCGTATGCACTGAGAAAGTAGACCCAACTCCCACCGATAGTGCAGCCTCCCAATCAGTGGATAAGTTTACATTTTTATGCACAGCTGTGCCATACTCATTCAGGTCTCACCTTCTGTGGGTATCAGTGCCGAGGTCCAGGCACAGGCCTTCCTGCCTTCTCAGAATGCCCTGACTGCCAAGACTCTGCACCAGGATGCCAGGATATTTTATTGATTGGAGTGGGGGACCTTGCGCTGCACCTTCACAGGAAACCAGCAAGCTTGGATCCTCAATCGTGTTCTTCCGCGTATGTGGTGTCGTGTGTTGTCTGATGAAGGTCACTCGGAGGTCCCGTATTGAAGCCCAGGGAAATTTCGCAATCCGCCTCTGGATGGAGACAGTAGAGGCACTGGGAGTGTTTGTCCTCCACAAACACATTCCTCAATCAGCAGGAGCAGAGCTTGAAGAGAGAACCTCTGTCCTTCTCCGACATGGTCCGGCGTGCGGTGTAGGCCTGATGGCCTTCTGGAATCCTCGATAATTCTTGCCTTGAGAGGTGACGAAAGACGCGGACAAACAGATCCTCGCTTGCCGGTCAAAGGAACAAAAGAGCACACAGGCTCTATCAGACAAAAATTTAACTTTTTAGGGAAAAAGCACGAAAAATAATATATAAGCTCACGGAGCAAAACACAAAAACTCCCAACACTCGAACGTGCTGTAAAAATCTGAAGATGGCTGTCAGAGGAGGGGCTTAGGGAGAAGGTAGTCATTGGCTAGGGGCAGTATGACGCAGAGCTCAGTGAGCGGTTTGAAGGAGAAAGACAGTTTGTAAGTGAAAGTGAAACTGACGACGGAATATTCATGAGCATGTGAATCCATGCCAGACCCCATGCTGGAAAATAATACTTACTAGCGCACACGGGCTACAGCAGCATCTACTGATGCACTGTCTGCTGCATTCTCAAACATTCTTCTTCTTCTTCTTGGGGTAAACCCAGAGCCGGTGATTTCCATCTAAATAGATGATGTTCACCAAAATATGCACCAATCAGTCAACCATCACCACCAGATCTCTTCCCACATTCCAGTCTCCCACACAAACTGAAGAAGGAACCTACACTGTTTACCTTCCACACCTCTTTTCCAACAGAAAAAATTCGTTAACCCCCGTACAACCACCCCAATGCCACTCATCCTAAGTCTGAGACATTCACTCTGCACATGAAACCTCACACAATCCAACATTGAGTCACCGTCTACGGGCAACCACAAGCCACATACGCCGCTGAGGCAACTCTACCAATCATACAATTCTACCCTGCCAGTCCCGCATGACCCACCCTAAGGCGATTCAAAATAGTTTCCTCCCTTCGTGCAAACTCTACACCCCCTCAAACACCCAAACCAACACCTCCCTGCACACTGCATACAACTGCTGCCCCTTCAAACTCATATCCCACTGGTCTTGCCACATACCCATAATCATGCCACACACCATCGCATGTACCTCAGCCACACTTAATGGGACTTCTACATCCACCTCCCCTCTCAGTGTGGCCCCATACGCAGCCCCATCCACCAATTCATTACCCAAAACCCTGCAATGACTGGAGACCCAAGCCAACTCCACCCCAGTACCCCCCACAAAACTGCAACCGCTGTCTAATGAGCTTAACTATATCCCCATCACAATTCCCCTCCTTGATCGCCAACAACACACTCATCGAATCCACAAACACCACCACTCTAGCCAACTGCTTCCCCATAATCTGAAGCACCCCCATATTAACAGCCATCAACTCCACCGTGCAGCGGACACATCACCCGACAACCTAGCCAACCAAAACTCTCATCCGTCTGAAAATAGCAGGCCATAACAATCCTGTTCCTCCCCAGATCCCCGGAACCATCCGTATAAACCTGACCACCAACTTCCCCCCTCACATACTGCACCGCCAATTTCTTAATCACCCCCCCACCCCGAACACCACTCTTCTTGGCCACCACCTTTGCCCAATCCAAACAGATAACTGGATCATTCTGCATCCAAACAGGCAGCACCACCCTATCCACATCTTCCATCATACACAACTATTCCACCCCTTATTGTTTCACCAACCTGTCCACATGGAACCCTAAACTACCCCCTTTCCTCTCCCAGCTCCCACTCTTATAGGCATGCAACCAATTAACCACCACACACTTCTTCACACAATGCCACACACTGAGGGACTTACATCTCAACCAATATCTAGCACTCAACTCCTCCCTTCTCAAATCCAACGGCAACATCCCTGTCAACACTTGCACAACCTTCGTGGGGGATGACCGAACTGTCCCAGTCACAATCCTGATCGCTCTTGCCTAAACACCATCCAACACACCCAGCTGAACTCCGAACTCCGGCACACTCCTGACCAACCCCACATACAACATCCTCACACTCCTCTGCCCTCATCCCACTCCTGAACCGACAATGCCTTCAACAAATTGTCACCTTTTACACTTCGCCACCGTCCTCTCCACTTGTAACTTTCAAGACATGTGCTCATCCAAGAGAACACCAAGATACTGGAATTCAGACAACCGTACCAACACAGAACCGCTCAACTTAAGGTCCTAAACTGACACCACTACATCACCTGTTAAACGGCATACACATCGTTTTGGAGGAGGAGGACACCGTAAAACCCCAATTCTGACACCATGCTTCCATTATTTCCAAAGCCTCCTGCAACCTTCCTTGAATCACTCCACTCACCTTACCCCTAGCCCAAATCACTCCATCATCTGCATAAAATCCCACCTGACAGCCACACTCCCGAACCTTCTCTATAAGGCATCCACCGCCACTAGAAACAAAATAGAGCTGACAACACTACCCTGCGGCGTCCAATTTTCCATCAGAAACTCGCAGGACAACACATCGCCAATGTGCACGCAAAACACCCTATTCCCCCAGACAATTGTTAATCCAAGAATACATCTTCCCCTTAACACATTTCCCTTGCAGCACAAATAGCAACCCATCCCTCCACACCATATAGTATGCCTTCTCCATATCAATAAAGAATGTGCACACCATCTCCCAACTGGACAAGGCCTCCTCCACATCTGTCGCCAATCAAACATTCTAAAAATAGACTTGGAGAGCTTAGGTTACGCCCATGACGCATGCTAGGAACCATGGAAACCTGGCTCTCCTTGGTCCGACAACTCAACAAATCAAAGTCTGCCAAAAAGAGTGTGCATACTGAGAAGCAATGTGCTCCTACTTTTAAAACCAAAGTGTAGGTTCATTACAGAGAGCAGCTAATTTCCCAAGTCTTCTTGCCATTCTGTGGAGCTGCGTGTTGCAGAAACGCAGTCTAAATACATACTATACACTGGGATAGACATAATTCCTAACTTCAATCAAAAGCGTGACGAAATAGACTCCAAGTGGAGCCAATTCAATAATATATATTCAGGTTCAACTCTGGAACACGAGTTCACAATGTGCAGAATTCAGAAGCACATCCATTATGTGGATTTTAACCATAAAAAAAGTATGTGCCCATGCTCATACACAAGGACACGAAATTGGACTGAAACTCACTTACCATTTACTCAGTGGTAAGGCAAAAAGAATTTCACCTAAAGTCACTACTGAACCTGCGGCTTGATTAGATACAACAGTGTTTGGCTGGGTCAGAATGGCAGCTGGTTTCAGTCAACCTTTGTAATGTGCGAGTTCACACACATCCAAAGCGGGTACCGTGGCAACAATGTGAATAATCACATAATGAGTGGACCCCATTCAAAACATATACTCAAACCCCTCTGAATAGTATTGAACTTTTGTATAAATCTTTGTTCCATTTTCTGGAGTAAGCTCTCCTGGTTCCCTCCCCCATTCAATTCCATTTGCCAAATGACAAACTAGAAAAAGTCATTAATCCCATGATTTTTTCTTTGTAATGATATATCAATGGTTTGTCGGCCTACTTGTCCTTCACACATGACCGATGCTCACAATTTCTTTGGCACACTTCACGTCTTGTTTCCCTATGTATACTAGATCACAGGGACATTTGATACCATAAATGAAAAACTTACCTTTGCAATTGGAAAAAGTCTTACATTGCCAACTGATCCCATTGATGTCCACATTTTTGGTTAAGCTGCAGACAGAGTATTGTCCACATTTGAAATGACCCATCACTTGAGGAAGGCCCGAAAGGGGCAGTTCCATGGTGGGTTTCTTCTTCCCAAAATCCACTCACCAATTTGTGTTCAATGTTCAAGCTTTTTCTGAAGACAAACATGGGCTTGCCAAGATCGAAGTCTGTCGTTTGGAGAACATTCCAGTTTCTGCATATTTCTTTTCTTATAAGGTTACTGAGTGTGCTGTATGTGGTGACGCACACTATTTTGTCTTGTTTCTGTCTTGGCCATTGCACCAGACAATCATCCCTGTTGGTATTGTGGGCCCTCTTGTGGCATAGTTAAATTACCTTCTTGGGGGTACCCTCTGGAGATAAGATTGGACTTGAGTTTAGCTGCTTCTGTTACAAAATCAATTTTCTTAGAGCAATTCCTTCTGATGTGGAAAAACTGCCCAAATGGCAAATTCTCTTTGAGGGCCTTAGGATGGAAACGTTCCAAGTGGAGGACACTGTTCCTATCTGTGGGTTTTTTGTATAGGGAATTGAACAGCTTCCTTTTGGATTTCTTTATCCAAATGTCCAAAAAAGGTAAAGCCAGATAGTCCTGGGTTTTTGTGAATTTGAGATTGACATCTCTTTCATTTAGCCAGATATGAAATTCATTGAGGTCCGTCCTCAACTGTGCCTCTCCATATCGTCACAATGTCATCTATGTAGCATCTCCACATGATCAGGTTTTGCTTAAAGGGGTTAGTGGCATTCAAAAATACTTATCCTCAAAACAGGCAACATATAAATTTGACAGATCTGGGGAAACAGTTGCACCCATATGTGTGCCTTTTATATGTTTGTACAGTACATTTGTTTTAAAGAAAAAAATTATCCGTCAATGCCAGTCTTCCACAGTCTACTATAAATGAGTTCAGAGCGGTGTCTGCTCCAACCTCTCTAATATTAAGATCAGACTGTCCAACTGCGGTATATTGGTGTACATAAACCCATCATCAAATGACACCAAACTCTTGATAATGTCAGTCGTGTCCTTTATATATGTTTTGGGTTGGAGTACAAAAGGTTTAATGAAAAAATCCACATAGGTGGATAAAGGTTCTAGCAATGACCCAATAGCGGAAAAGATTGGTCTACATGGTGGAGCGGTTTTGCTTTTGTGCACCTTCAGGGGAATATAGAAAATTGTATCCTAGGATTGATTTTACACAAACATTATTTTTCCTTGGCACATATCCACCTTTCAGTTTCAGCTTCTTCGCATAATTTTACTATCTCTTGCTGGAGACGCATGGTGAGATCTGTTTTAAGTTTTTCATAGTTTTTCATATTGTTAACCAGAATGAGTGCTTCAGTTTCATACATTTGAATGTTCATAATGTAAGGGATACATGGTATCACAAGTATGACACTGGTACAAGAGATACAAGTTTCAAAACCGTTATTCAATTTTCATGGTTTGGAAAAACTCCTGCTTTGCCCTGTAGCTATGATGGGAGTAGTCTCTACCACCAAATAATAAAGAAACGCAGTCCTAGTCAATCTTTGTCAAATCAAAATGGCCTATACTAACAAAACTGAATGCCTGCCCTATCTTTTATACAAAGTGTGTAAAGGGGAATATGTAAGCAAAGGAAAATCAATGTTATACCATAAAGGCTCAAGATGGCTGAGTCAGCTCTCCTCCCCACATTGGACAGCATGGAGCAAAGCGGCCCCCGTAGACAGGATGACACTCTGGCTGAGGTTCTCAAAAGCAAGGTAGTTCAAAACGTGGGTCAATGCCCACCTGGCCTTCCATGTTATTTCAGTGTTCCAAAAGTTCTTTCACAGTTCAACAAAAAGTTCACACAGGTCTCCCTCTGTCAGGCTCAGAACTCTCAAACAACAAGTACTGGATTCAACTCAGATCTCCTTCAGCCAGGCTCGGACATTGCAATCACAGCACTTGCAGGGGGTTCCCTTCACCCAAGCCTTACTCACATTCATTAGGTGTTTCTTCCCCAAACTTATTTCACATTCCAGGTCTCCCTCAGTTGGGCTCGGACCTTTCACTGATGTCGAACACTTTCGAATGTGCAAGGCTTATCCACTTGCTTTGTGGACTGATATCTCGAATAATCTGGTAGGGAAACCACTTTGGAAGCAGCTTTAGGGGCTGGTTGATGCTCAGTGAGTAGTACATTGATTGCAATCCGTTTTAGACCGTTTCATGTACTCTAGTGGCGGGGTTTGAGTGTTTTTTCAATTGCTTTTGTTTATCAGTGTGTGCTATTCTGGGGGGTTTCTCTAGTGTTTTTGTGACTTTCGACCCTGTTTTTCTATGCTGGCCTGCATCTAGAGTGTGCAGTCCCTGGGGCGTAGTCCTTGGTGTCTGACCTTTTCCCAGTACCAGCCTCCCACCTCCCAGCCCGCCCACCTCCCCCGATTGGAATGTCCACCTAGTCATAACTGACCTTCCCAAGGCAGCCCCTACGGCTAAGGGCCCTGAGGCTAAGGGCGGCTTGAGATTGTGTCTGCAGGTGTCAGCAGGTGAGGCCAGCAGCAAACACCAAGGTAGGAGTGCCCTGGGTCGGGAGTAGAGCAATCAATCTACTCCAGAAGCCTTGTCACTCTACCTGTCCTCAGACCAGTATATGAACACGAACCTGCTTCAAAACTAGATAAAATTGTGAATACTAGCCCGCGTCACATCTAGATAGAATTGTAAAAGTTAGCAAGTGCCACATTTAGATAGAATAGCAAATATTAGCCATTGCCAAATCTAGACTGCATTAGGAATATTACCAATGCAACAATTAGATAGAATTGTGAATGCCAGCTTGCTTTGCATCTAGAGAGGATTTCGAAGGTGGGCCAGTGCCACATTTGGATACAATTGTGAATATTGGCATGTGTCATATATAGACAGGATTGTGAATATTAGCCAGTGCCGGATCCAGCTAGAAATGAAGATATTGACGCGCCACATCTAGAAAGAATGTGGAAATTTAGCACATATCACTTCTAAATAGCGAGGCCAATAACCAACCCACTAATAATTTCACCCCTCTGCATACCTCTCAAACCCTAACCATACACAACCACAACCCTAAAGCACAACATACTGCACAAACTTCACTACACTGCAACAACAAAACAAACCACACATAGCTTCACACAACGGCTACTGACCGGAAAGCACCCCCAAGCTCAGCAAATGGCGTTAACCGAACTAAAGCTGCCAACAGCACATCACTGCTCGCTTGCACTGATCCTGCTCGCTCCCACTAACTTACCTCCCACCCCCTTTCCTTTTCAAATCCTCCAGAGCGCCACTCTGGTGGTGATAGTGTGCGGTACAAATATCCTTTAACATTAACATAAACCTGCGCAGGACTACTTTGACTTTCCCTTCAGCTCACACTCTTTATCTTAAATTATTCACCTTTTAACGTTAATCTGGACTATTTTGCATTTCAGAGTTTGTTCACTTTGCTGCTTTATTACAAGATATCACATACTTCGCAGAGACTTTCAAGTGGGCTAATTCCTTTCGCCGGACCTCTCTGCTACTCTCTGTCACTGGCTTCACAGTAATCAGTAATTTAAAGTTCACCACAGGTCTGCCATCCTTCACGTCTCATCCGCACACGTGCAGCCTTTAATTGTGAGATATACTGTAGCAACTTCAATCTTTCCTTAACACACACCAGCCTTTCATGTTGCTCGCCAATTCACCGGCTGTGTGCATTACTTTCTTGTCTTTTTGGCTTTAATTCACGAGTCAGGGTTAATACCACAGGCTTGGCCTCCCCTCCCTAACTCTGTCGTTCACCTGTTAGGGTTACTGGCATCCTTGAAACTCCTCTAGACTTTACTCTTCGCTGCCTCCTCTCCCCCTCCTAACCACCTCTTTCTGCTCTATCTTCTACTTCTGCTCAGTTTCACTGACTGGCTGCCTGATGTACCTTCAGAGCTTCACAGGTCCCAAGCTTTCCTCGACAGCCTCCTGCACATGCCCCTGGGCCTTGCATTGCACTACTACACTCTGCTACAACCCATGAGAGTGGTATCTCTCTGCTCTTAACCCATGTTCTGATGGGACTGGGAGCACTTGTTCCCTATTTGCCACCACCCACCCAATTCCTTTTCTGTACACCTGCATAATCTGAATGTACCATGCCTACTAAGATTGTTTGTCTTCCCTATGTCCTCCCCACCCATGCATGAATGCGCTTTGAGACACTTGTGTATAAGTGCATAATAAATAAACAATAATTCAATGCAGTCTTCTTGTTGGGGATTTGGCCTTCTCTGTGTATCTTTCACAGTTCTTTGGAGGCAACAACCTCCTGCAGGGATCTCCTGGGTTTCTCTACCCTTTGCTGTCGTCCCACTGTTGGTCACTCTGCTCCAGTAGGTTCACCTTTGCCATGGAAGTTCTGCTCCTTTTCGTTTTCCACCTTGATCAGAGTGTCTCTATGTTCTGACTTTTATCCATGTGGGGAGAGCTAAGGGGTATCGATGTATGTGATTAAAGTAAAGTGCCTGGCCCAATTAGCGGGACATGTCCAATGAGATATGTAAGGGTTAGCCGCTTTACAGTCACCCTCTTCCTCGGCCCAATGTTTGTGTAGAAAAGGGGGTGGGAGGTTTGGGACATTGGAACATCCTATGAAATAGGATGGGGACAGCAAGGGGGGCGTGGTGGTGGGGGAATACCATATTTCACCATTGGTTGCCTCACCCCCACTTCCGAAGACCCCCTCACCCAGGTGATCCTCCCATACTGGTCCACCCCCAGCGTCTGGATCCAAAGGTGATGGCCATGCCCTGGCCACATGAGAGATCGATCCCTGGGGAAAGGTTGGTGAGACACCATTTGGTGTCTCACAATAAGGACAATCCCACTGCCTTTGTCGGCTGGCTTGATGACTATTTTATCATGATTTTGTAGGGTGACGAGAGCTTCTCGCTCGTCAAACGTTAGGTTGTCTTTGTATGAGTTTGCTGCTGGACCTTTTTCTTGGAGTGCTTTGATGACTGTTTTCTAAAGTGATGATTTCAGGGCAGATGGTATTACTCGGGGGGGGATTGAAGGAGGATGGATTTTTGAGGCGCGTCACACTTAAAGGAGGGTCATGCATATCATTTATAAAGAACTATTTGAGCCCAATTAGTCTGAAAAATGTCTTACATTGCAATTGTAAATTTATACAGCACTTGTACACAGGTGGAGTGCTTCAAAGCACTTCAAGGCGGGAAGGGAGCCAGGGAATACAGTCATTATTCTTAGGTTGTGAAGTTTCCGAATATTTTTAACAGAAAAAACTAGCATACTAGGTCTGAAGGCAATTCTCCTAGTGCAAGTACATTAAGTGTTGCAGTTGCGCCTAGCTAGGGAGGGTGGGGACTAAAAAAAAGAGGGGGTGGAGGGAGAACAGGACAAACAAATTTACTAGTCCTAGTAAATTCAGCATGCATACAGACGGCGGTACGAGGAAGGGAGACTGGGGGGGGGATGATTGGGGGGGGGGAGAGAACAAGCATGTCCAGTCCAGCAGGGCCCTGGGTTAAGTGCAGAGAGGTTGCCCCGCTCATGGAGAGTAAGCTGAAAGTGCATTAATGCTGAACATAATGCAGCAGCCTGGAGCGAAGTGCATGAAACGCCCACTTTTGGCAATATTAATATTATTTGCTGTAATTTGTGGGTAGGAATACAATTTGGAGAAATCCATTACTGCTTGCCCACACCATTAATTTGAATTGCGAGCCGAGGATCAGCTGTTACCCGATTCGTTAGAGCCTAAATCTGGGCAGAGTTTTTGTTGTGCATTGTCTTTAACATCCATTCACCATCGTTCTGAAAAAATATGGACTTTCGCACCTGCATACAATTTTTCTATCTGTTTTATTTTTTATTTTTAGGACAGACCATCTCAGATCTATTGGTAGTAGTAGAGTCAGTTTATTTTCTTGTCTATACAATGTTTTTCTTTCTTTTATGATAGGATCAAATAAATGTGCCATCCTAAATTTCCTTTTGCCATTAATAGAATGATTTAGATATAGCTTTAAGAGATCATAATATTCCAAAACATGATTCTTACAGTGAGTAGATGACTTCTGAAATGCTTGTTAATGATTCATTACATTTTCCTAATAATTCTTCCACCAACAAAATCTTTTATGGTTGTTATTGAGGATTGATGTAACTTGAATTTTATTACAAAGAGGTATTTTTCTGTCCAACTGTGTTCCATTTAAAGGTTGATATTTCATGATCACTGTTTTGAGGGGATTATTTGGAATTGAGAAGCATAAGAAAATACCATAGAATTACACAGGCCACAGTAGTAGCTGTGTAGTTATGGTAGGTTGCTGTTTCCATAGGAAGAGCACTTTTTTGGCAGCTTATAACTCTGTTCCCCCTGGATGAATCCTCGCCAAACTTTGAAAAAGAAGTATATGGCCCACTCTGGATTATTTTTAAGTTTGGTGAGGTTTGGTCCAGGGGGGGTAAAACTTATAGGGGGGTCCCAAAACTTCTTTTTTCCCATAGACTGAATGGGGGAAAAACTTTGTGCACGCCTACAGTCCAAACCGCTGGACGGATTTTCACCATATTTGCGGCAGGAGCAGGGGCTTGGTCCCAAAAGCATTCTTTTGTAAATTTGGTGAAATCCGTCCAGTAGTTTTAAAACGACAAAAAAGTAGGTCTAAAAAAAAATTAGTGATATCTAGGTCCGCTCCACGGAGACACTTCCCTGTTCGCTCCCCGGACAGGACACCGATTGGCTAATGGCCTCGAGTCATGTCCGCAGACACGCAACATGTCCGCCAATTGGCTGAAGTGAGGCGTGATGTGCGTCAGATTGTTCCGATGCGCCCGCCGTCATGGATCCGCCGACAGCACGGCAGCAAACAGAGGCAAAATGCTGTTTTGGGGAGTGTTTTGGTGTGCAAGAGTGCTTGGGGAGGTTTAGGGAGGAAGAGATGGGTGAAATACTGTATTTGTTTAGGTGGGAGGTGCTACTGATGTATTAGCCATGCCCGCACTGTTCGTAATTACTGAAAATGAGGGGTGTCCTAAGGATAGTATTCCCATCCGTGCTGTGCGCAGGCAAGTTGAAACTATTCTAAGGACACGTGTGGTGTCAGCAGACTTTAACATTGAGTATATGTCACAGTTAAAATGTTTGATTCTATGGGTGTGATAATGAGTTATAAGCCACCATGGGTGTGATATGCTGTGGTGGTTGTGGCCAGGGCCTAGAGTCTTGGGTGCATGGCTGCGGGCCGTAGGCCATACACCCAAGACTCTAGGCCCTGGCCACAACCACCACAGCATATCACAACCACAGATCACACCAATAGAATCACATATCTATTAGGTGGTTGTAGGCAGGGACTAGAGTCTTGGGTGGAAATTTAGTATATGCCGCAGTTAAAATGTTTGATTCTATGGGTGTGATAATGAGTTATAAGCCACCATGGTTGTGATATGCTGTGGTGGTTGTGGCCAGGGCCTAGAGTCTTGGGTACATGGCCGCAGACCATGCACCCAAGACGAAAGTTATAAGCAGTGAAGTTATGAGCCACCAGGGGTTTGATATACTGTGGTGGATGTGGCCAGGACTGGCCATGCACCCAAGACTGAAGTTGTAAGCACTGAAGTTATAAGTCAGCATGGGTGTGATCTGGTCGGGTGGTTGTGATATGCTGCGGTGGTTGTGGTAGGGCTTACAATCTAGGGTGCATGGTTGTAGGCCATAGGCTATACACCCAAGACTCTAGGCCCTGGCCACAACCACCGCACCATATCACAGCCATATATCAGACATATAGATTTGAATATCTATCAAATGTCTGAAATTATACTTACTGTTTGATTTGTTGAGATTCGATAGATTTTTTACATGAGTTTGGTACCTGGAGAAAAAATTATTTTTCAATTTCTGTGATAAAAGAAAAAAACATGTTAGTGTATGTATTCTTTAAAGACTTATATTGCATAATAGACATTTCAGCTTTTTTTTGGACCCTCATATTTGGTTTACAAACCAGTGTACTGCGCATTTTGCTCAGTTTCTGTGTTTGTTTTTAAAATCATTGGGTCTGTGGGGGGAAAAAGAAATCCTTCTCGGATTAAAAAAAACCTTTTTTTGTTATGCTACAGTCTGTTTCCTTTTAGTGTTCACTTGTTCCTGGTTAATGTTCTATCTGTTGGCTTGTTGCAGATTTCTGAAGCAGTTAGATACCTGTTGGCGTATTCTAACTGTCTATTTTTTGTTACAATTTAGTGGTATTCATTTATCTGTTTGGTTGTTATAGAATCTTGGGCCAGTTTAGATACCTGTTGGCGTATTCTAACTGTTTATAGTAGATTTCATTTATAGGTATGTTTTTGTTTTCTAATACTTGTAGTAAGTACATTCGAAATTCTTGTGGATCTTCTTGTGAGTTTATAGTGAATTTCACCATTCCAGCACAGAAGTCCAATTCTTGTCTAACACTTACGTATTGTACGGATTGTATGAAGGACTAACATTTGCAAACACAATTGGTCTGTACTGTGTAAGTAGATGTCAACAATTGGTGGCAATTGAAGTAGAATATTCATTGCTACATTTGCGTAGCAACTTACACCAGTTACATTTGAAAATTTGAATGGACCAGATAGTTTGAAGAAGAAACAGAGTTACTTTGACTAATTGGTTCTTCTTTGGTTGTGGTCATTGATGAAGTAATAGCTTCTTTTACTCTCTTTGGAGGATTTGCATTCGGATCATGTTGCATTTCAGTTTGAATTAGTTTTCTTTTACAACGTTTTCCTTTTTGTGGAACAGGATATGATTTTAGGTGGGGTTGTACAGCGAACATAGTCTATTGTATTCTAAAATGCAAGGAATATCAGAGTTTCCTTTCCTTGCATCAAAATTGATTAGAAATAGACCGTCAAGAGTACTTAAGCGTGATAGTGCTACGTAGCTCATGCCTTCTTTAAAGACTGTGTTACCAATATCCATCAATGCTTTGTGTCTAGGGTAAGACCTTGGGATTTATGAATGGTGACTGCATATGCAAGAGTTAGAGAAAATTGTTCACTGCATACATACATACATACATACATACATACATGTCTTTGAAGAGAAGGAATCGAGCTGTTGAGCACCCTATCCATTTTACTTCTGAAAGTTTGTCAAAGAGAATATTGACAAACTGAATGTTGTTGTCACATGGGTATGTTTGAAAGCGAACAACTGTACCCAGTGCACCATTAACTAGTCCTTGCTCCACGTCAAGGTTACGTTTAAGCATTACTCTACAGTTTAAGGATAATTTTAATATTTTCTCCAACCCAGTTGTGTTGGCGATAACATTTTCTAAGGTATTTAATCTTGTTGTGGCTTGTTGACACATGGGTAGAGTCATACCATGTACGTCCAGTTTGTCTGTGGAGCAAATTTCAATTATTGGTTGCATTTCTTTTTTTAACATTGTTTCATTGAATTTGGAACAGCTTGCAAGAGTTGGCATTAAGGGCATACAATTGACATTTTTGTGCACTAATTGATATGATTATGATAATTGTTCCATAACACCAGTAGCACATGCGTTATCGCCATAAAGTTCATGGATGTGCCGGGTTTTTAATATTGCTTGTGCTTCTTGAGATAGTTCACCAACTCTAATACTTTTTAAAATGTTGGCGTAGGTGAGGTCTGCAGATTGACGCATGTTTTCTGTTGATTCTCTGTATTGGAAATTTTGCCAAAGGTTGACATTTCCTATGCTGCTAACAGTTTTACGGCAGAGTTTGTGTCCTAAGGTTTTAAAAATAGGTTCATCTTTCACTGGTGTCAATTGAAGAAGCTCTCCGAAAACAATGTGTTTACCTCCAAAGAGTTCTTTGTAGTTTGTTTTAAGTACTTCTTGCAATCTGAGGTGAATCAAAGCCAACATTGAGTTGGAGACTATGCTCACTTCATCTATTAGTAGCATTTTCATTTGTTCTAATACTCTGCGTAGTTTCATTGCAGCTTCTGTAGAAAGTTTGTAATAGTCTAATTTGTTTTGGTGTTCTACTGGAAGGAGTAGTAATCAGTGTAAAGTGACACTGCCTATGTTGTAGGCAGCTAAACCTGTGGGGGCAGTTACAACAGCTGACAGTTTGTAGTTTGTCAATTGTTGAAGGAACTTGCTGATGATTTTGATTAAGAATATTTTGCCTGAATCAGCTTCACCACGGACGTATAGCAGTATATGTTTGTAATTTTGGCAGGTACATTCTTTATATTCGTGTTGTACACCATGTGAAATTTCTTTTGTTACTTCTTCAAAAATGGTGCACTGGTCTTTGTTAAGTTTTAATTGTAGTACAGTTAAGTCTTCTGTACGTTCTTCATAGTGACACATGGTGTTTTCTACTTCTGTCATAGCTAATTCTGCCTCATTTGCTATTAGTGGCTGTCCCAGTGGTTCTTGGCTTCCTGTTACAGAAGGTTGACTACTGTCGGAAGTGTCCTTATCTAGTTGGGCCTGGAGTAGTTCTTTGTGTTGCTGTTCATTGTGCAACATTGTGTTGTACTGCGTAAAGTTCACATCGGTGATAGTGCTTTCATTTGCTTTGAAAGCATCTTCATAGCAGTCATAGTTATCAAGTATCTCTTTTCTCCATGGTTTAAAAAGTTGTAGGAGGGACATGCAATATAGTTCTTTCTGTTGCGTTTTTAACAATAAGCGATTTGACAATTTGATATGATTAAGCTTCGTTTGGTAAGTTTCACTAAGCTGCCTTCAGAATCTGTCACTCTATATCTACCTTTGTTTTCATTGGGTTTTACATTATTTTTGTATGCAAAGTTTTGGGCTATGTGGTATAGACACATGGTTTCCAAAGTGGTACTCCTGTTCGGGTAGTATGTGTCTAGTAAATTGTTTTTCAAAATGTCTTGGCTGTTGGGATCATTTTTGGCTATTGTTTCTATGTCCTCATATGATTTGAGAACTCTTTCTAGATTTAGCAGGACCAAGACTTAGCCATACTATATTTTCAGATTTTCTATACAAAGCAGTACTGGTTAAACAATCTGCAGCTTCTTAGGCGCCACATTCTCTATGAGAGAGCATTTTTATGCCTAAGCTGTACAATTTCTGAGATAGTGTTTTGTCTGATGATAGGTCATTCCAGAGGTCTTGAAGCTCTGTTTTTTATGCTTTTGTTAAGTAGGCTGTAACATATCGTGCAACTGCAGTGGAATTGTCTGCAATGTAATGCACATCTATGTTTGCATTCCATAAGAGGGCAATGATCGCATTGTAATCATCGATATATTTTGATTCTTCTGTTCTTTTTATGTAATACGTGTTCTTAGGTGATTTACCTTCAACGCTATGTCTAACTGAAGACATGAAGTTGTTCACTTCACCCGTTTCTGTAACTGGTCTAGGGAAACCAAAGCAGCATTTGGTGTAGTATTTCCCTTTGTTTTTGTATTTGCGACGACAATATTTGCCACATTCATGTCTCTGAAATTGCACAATTTGTGCATGAAGGTCACTATGTCTCATTTGTGAAGGGATTTCACAAGTGACATTTTTGGATGAACTGCAAAACAGTGGCATCACTGTCCTGACCAAATTTAGGAGCATCTTTAATCCATAAAAGCATGTGGATATGTGGTGCTTCTCTGGCTTGGTATTCTTTTCTCCAAAAGAAGTGTTGCACTTCTCTGAGGGGAGGAACAGTTTTATTACAAATATAGTGTAGCACAGCAATGAAACGATGGTGGACGTATCTTGAAACATTAACAGGATCTAGAGAGCATAGTTCTCCAGGTGTTAGTATATCTATGTTTGTTTTGTTTTTGTTTGATATGCATAGGAAATCATGTAAATCTTCCCATGCATATTCTGCACAACTTAATGTAAACAAACCAAGTGGGTGGTCCAAGGTTTCTGATCATACAACGTACATCTGCGTGACGTCGGAACCAGTATTCTTTCGTACCACATATGTTTGCAGATTTGTAATGCTTGATTGTAAAACCGCATCTATTTCTTGCACTTTTTGTATTAATTGCGTAGCTGACATATTTTCAAAGTGGGTTCCTGATTTCAATGTGTGCAACTCCGTAACATAGAGTTGCTAGTTCACTTTCAAAGAGTAGGTGGAATATGTATTCCACATTTTGTCTAAATCTTGGATCTTCAGAATACATTCATAATGAGCGGTATTCTGATGCTGTTATCTGAGTGGGTCTATCATCGTACCTTCCTCCTTTGACAGTAGGAAATAGTACATGAAAAGCACGTACTTCTATACTTTTTTCCCATGGTTTGTCACATTTGGTACGCTTCTAGTGCATCATCTATGCTGTCAGAGTGCAATGGATGAATTGTATAATGGTCTAAAATATTGGATACTGCAGCAGGATCCAGAAGTTCAAATTGACCAGTTTCTGGTGACTCTTGAATTATTACAGTTGTTTCCTTAAGTTTTCTTCAATATTTATTTCTTTGTAGTATTCATTATTGTCTTTTAGATATTGCAAGGCTTG
The DNA here is from genome assembly GCF_040938575.1 of Ambystoma mexicanum. NCBI lineage: Eukaryota > Metazoa > Chordata > Amphibia > Caudata > Ambystomatidae > Ambystoma > Ambystoma mexicanum. Next base: position 266,394,472 of record NC_090934.1, read on the forward strand.
TCTAACTATGTAATTCCACGAGTTGTTGTCAAATTCTTTTGTCTTTTGTTGTTATACCATTTACTAAGACAATAAAGATTGCTCTATTGGACGTTGCACTCCTAGTGTGTGCACATTTTCTGTCAGATCTAATGGTAAATGAACTACTTTGCCACGAATGCCTTTCACCAATTCAGAGGGAGGTAATTTTGCTGTTTTTGGTTGGCCTATTATTGCTTGAAATGGGTGCACTGTTTGAATTATGATGCTCACATACAAATTGAGTTGTTGCAGGGGTTTTGGTAGTGGAAATAATTCCAAGTTATTTGTGATAGCGCGTGAAAGAGTTTGGTTGTTGTCAAGTTTTGTAGTGCAGTAACTGCAAAGTATTAAGGGGTCACTATTTCATATTTGTTCTCTGCTAAAAGGTAGAGCGCTAATTCAAACCATTTGGTATCTTCATTGTCTTCTATTTTGTATGTTACGTCTATAGCTTGTGTTACTTTTGTAAAAAGTTCTGCGGCAACACACATGGTTTGGCACTTCAGCGGATGTACTTTTAAATTTTAGTATTTCTTTTTTGTATGTGTGTAGTAGAAGGTTGCCATGTGCAGAATTGTTGCTAGTCTGTTCTAAAGCTATTGTATTTTGTAAGTGGTTTTCACTTCCAAAACATTTTCTCAGGATATAGTCGATTTCTTCTTGTAGGTCTTTGGGTGTACCATGTAGAAGAGTGTTAAATTAGCTAGTTCTAAAGCAGGACCTTTAGCATAGTACAGTTTATAGACTAGATTTCTTACAGTGGAAATATGTGTTCATATCATTTTGATATCATGGATGGTGCTTTTGTAAATAGGTCCTGAAATGCAGGCTAATGAATGTCCTTGTAGTCCTGTGTATTTGCGCACTGGACAGGTATCCATATTTTGCAGCACTTTCATTTTGATTTTGTCTTTACCTTTCACATACTGATTGAGGAACTGGCGTTAAGATTTGAAAGATTTGTTGCAAATGTTACACATTGACGTGCACAGCCATTTGTATACTGGACGTTCTGGTTCAGTCGAACGGAGAGGTAATTCTGATTTTTCTGGGGATATTTTTGTAAGCAGTGGTTCTTGTTCCATGATGGTATTATTCATTTTTTCATAACCTCGTCCACTTCTATGGATGGCAATTGTGTTTGGTTTTGTTTGTATGCTTCTTCATTAAAATATGGTTCTGTGGTCGTGGTGTAACTCCATTCACGTCCACAGATATTTATGAAGTTATTTTTGTTGACATTGCATTTATTGAGAAGTTTCTTTTGTAGTTTAGTACTTAGTTTTGTTAGTGGTTTCATCCTGTTTAAAACTAAAATAAACTTCCTTTTGAGAAGGATTGCACTGTCTATGAGAGCTACTAGGATTAATTTTCTACGGTACGTTTTAAGTGTTGTGCATGATTTCGCTCCTGTTTTTATAAGATTCTGAAGGACTCTGTGTTAGGGAGAATTCTCTGTTTAGGCTGAATTTCCTAACCTAGTGAGTCCCCCAGCAGCTTTGCTGGATTGTTGGGGTTTATTTTTTTCTCCTGCCAAGAGTGAGACTCTTTCACCCTCACTCCTGGGCATGATTTGAGTGTGTTTCTTTGGATCTAGATGTGTTTAATGGGCTATGGGGTCTTTTACTCCATAGGGCTTCATGTGTTTTTGTGATGTGTGTTACACAGCACCCTCAGTGCAGTGACACAGGGGTGTCATAGTGACCCCCCCCCAGTATAGACTGCATAACCTGGGACTGACTACTGTCTCCCAGGGCATGTAAAGTCACCATTGACTTTACTAGTCTTAAATTCTGAACAGAACCAGTACAAAACCATCATATTGTGGACGTACTGGCTGGGGCAATTCAATTGCCCTGGGGTCTGTTAGTCGAGGGGGCACGTCTCCGTCCCCCCCCAATCGAGTTTTGGCTGGTGGCAGTGGATACTACTTTTTATATTCTACCACAAATATTTTCCTATGGGATTTCCCATTGTTTTAGGCTACTACCTTTATTTAATTATTTACGGTAGCCTCAAACATACCGCCGATTTATTTCATTAATATTAATTCTCCCGTTGGTATTTTTTGCCAAAACATGATTCTAAAATGGTGTTTGTGTTCTCTTCTGTGACTCCAACCCAAGTCGAGCCCTTTGTTCCACTTTTTGGCAGGCTTCTCCACAGAAGCCCTCCAAAGTGGTGCCACTCTGTCTGGGGTACTTAGGAGGGGTGGAGGGAAATGTAGGCACCGTGGACTGAGTTGCCTAGGCAACTCAAGTCGCACTCCATCCTGATTGGCCCAAGTGGTGAGCCGGCCGGATCACCACTTAGCATGTTTGAGTGACAGCTAGGCTGAGTGAATGGGGGTTTGCTGCATAAAAGCAGGGCTTTGTGGACTGGAACTTCAGAAGTCGCCAGAGGACCTAAGAATCCGACGATGGAGAAGCTGAGCCGACCTGCCACGACACCACCACCGGTGAAGCCCTGCTGGACCGCCTCACCACTTTTCCCAACGACAGAGGAGATCTCCCGCCAGAGAGTCTTCTTCCTTTGACTGGTGGGGATAACCAGTTTCACCGTCTTTTCGCTTTCCCGATGTACCTCGTGGCCGCCTTGCCCGTGCCAAGCAAACCGGCAACCGGGATACCACGTTTTACCACGACCGTGAAACAAAGGTACCACCTTTAACCAGGAAACTCTGCGGCTGGTTTCTTCCCTGGTAGTGCAACGACCTTCATCTTTCCTCCAAGTCGAGATCTCTTCCCCTGGACGACGACGCAACTTGCACCCACTACCAGGAACAACTGCCACCGCTGGAGGATCCTTCCCACTTAAGGTACCGTGTCCCGCCTGGCTTCCCTTGCTACCAACTGTACGGGGTAGATTTAGCCCCCGGCTTTTAGACCTGGGTTAGTCTGGGACACCCTGGCTAAACTTTCCTAAAGCCTCTCTAAACTCTTTTTGAACCCTCTGCAAGACTTTCTAAGCCTAGTGTAACTGTGATCTTGGGCGCATTTGTGCTCTGCTCTCTCTAAGAGTGGGCCCAGCCTTTGGACTTTGGCTCACCAGTGACTTTTGCTCTTCTGCCTTGCTAACAGTGTTCCTGAATCTTAGAGGTGTACTTTTCCATATTCTGTCTTTTTCCCTCCCTTTCTCACAAACTTATTGGAGTGCAATCTAGTTAAGCGCTCACCTCTGTATGAAAATAAGTGTTTTACTGTGACTTATCTGATAAGGAAAAAGGGGTGTATATATTACAATAGTAACTGTGTTTAGAATATTTTACAATAAGAGTGCTGGAGTGTTTCAACTGTGTGTTTTTAAATAAATAATTATATACTTTGATATCAAAGCTCTGGTCAGTGTTTGCTTGTATTATTGTATCCGAGTGCCTATTGTGTATACTTTGCATACTGCCTAACTCTTCTTGAGGGAAGTCTGACTGCTCAGCCACAGCTACCAGGTAAATCTGGGTGGTGCAGACTGCTACCAAGTGGGTTTACTGCCAACACCTGTAGTCTTAAATCTTTTGCAGTGGTCCCTAAGGGAACTGCACAGGTTTCTGCCCAACACTCTGTGGCAGAAAATGCTTGCTAAAATACTTTTTTGGTATGGTTACTTGCCACTACATCTAGATTTATAGGAGCAGTGTTAGCAGTAGTGGTAGCTGAATTCTTGCTAATCACTTTGTTTTGTTTTACATTTTGATAGAGGAGGCAACGTTTCTGTACTAGAAGCTTCTTTTGTTTCGCTAAATGACTGCATTAGCTGTTTTGTTTGAATATTTTGTACAAACTCTGGTAGAGATAGAATCTTATTTTGTACACTTATTTTCATTTGCTCCATTTCTGCGTTGCTTTCTATGGACTTGCTTTTTGGTAGGTATTCTTTGGGATCTGTTGAAGAAAAAAAAAGAAGGTATGGGTTGGTCTGTTTTGCAATGTATGTGTGCTGTGTGCATGCATGTATGAGTTTGATGGGGAAGATGTATGTGGTGGTGTGTGAATGTGCATTGGGCAGTTACAATGAGTTCTTCTGTTTGTATGTTACTACACTGCAGTTCAGATGAGAGTAGAAAGTGAGCTTGTGGTGAGAAGCATTAATAGTAAATGTAATGGTGTAAAATTAAAACAGTTCTTTGTTTTGCAGTACTAACATTCTAAGGGTTGAGTATGTCATTTGTGTTCCAAAAAAAAAGCAGGGATTTGTGTGCCATTCTGCCTGCTAATCTCCGTTTAATAAATGGGGATTTGTGGGCAAAATGGTTCACAAATCGATTTTTTTTGGTGCGCATATTACATGAATGAACCACAGTGTCTTTGAGGAACAGTAAGAATATAAAGGTAGTATTGTACTTCCTTTTTTGTGTGGAATGAGCTAGTTTCTTCGGATATGTTGTTTGTAGTTTAGACGCTGCCGATTTTCAGGAGAGTGGTTTTCACTGCAATTGTAAAAGGAAGAGGTTAGTAATTTTGTGTTTATAGCACTGATGTTAATGTACACGTTGATTTTTATGTTTTTGTGCTAGTATTCTTGTTTGATATCTGAATATAGTGTATGCATGCATTTCATTATGTGCAGCCTTTGTTATTTACAGTATGTTAGTTCAACATGCTTCGCAAATGAGTAGAATTTAAGTTCATGAAATTCACTTATTTTTTACAGCTGTGTTGTAAACAGACAGGTTTGGAAGTGATAGTTCATTATAGTAGACAGGAACAATTTGAATAATTTCATAACTAGACATGCCAACAATCAGGAGCAACTGAGAGGGAGATTTCACCAAAGCAATCACGAACATTTATTTTTCTCATACGATTGCATTGGGATTAGCATTAATTTAGGCAGGAGACAGTAAAAAATTGTGACATTTTGTCAATGAAAAAAGAAAATCGAGTCTCACGTGTAAATCGGGAGGGTTGGCATGTATGTATAGGTTATGCAGATTTAGTGGCATTACTTTGTTTATATGGAAAAAGAGTTGTACATGTACTCTGAATAAAATATGCATACCTGTACTTTGTAATCATGCATGTGGATATGCATGAGCTGTAAGTAGAAATCGTCAATACTTGTACAGTAGTGTTTGTAGTAGGTGCTTTCCAATTATATGAGACTTGTATTCAGAGTGATCAACAGTACATTTGAAGTGCAGAACTCTGATGGAGTTAGATGTAGAGGTCTTGGATGGTTGGGTGACTGCTTAGCTGTATCCAATGAGGGAATGGAACCGAGAGTGATGTGGAAAGGGTAGAAGGGCTGGATAAGAGTTACGTGCCGCACGGACAGCACGGCTGTCCGCGGGTAGGGCGTGCCACATACAGGGTTTTCCAGCAAATCCAAGATGGAAAGGGGACTGTAGGGATTAGGGATCAGCCAATCAGATGTTGATGTTGTTGATTTGTGTAGAAAGAGTGTGTGTAGTGAAGATGGCAGAGGTGCAGAAAGTCAGGGTGTTGGTACGCGGAGATATGTTTGTCCATGGTTTACAGCAGTATTCTCAATGCAGGCATGTGGCAAACAATTTCAATGTTAGTGGAGGTGGTATGGAGCACTGCAACTGACTGCAATGCAGAGGCAATTCTCCAAGTTTGTAGAGATATGCATAGGATGAACAGTCCCCATGTGGTAGTTTTGCACTATGGTGCTTTCCATTTGGGCTACGTGAGTTCCCCTACTTTGTTGGCAGATTTGGAACAGTTGGTTCAAGAAGTAATCAACATCCTTCCAAATGCGAAAAAAATGTTTTTCCCGATTACTACCTAGAGCAATATGGGACGAGTTCTGTGTTTTGTCCTCAGCAAAACATTGCTAGGTGTGCAATCAATCGAGTAATGCTGCTTACTTTGAAGCAGATGGCATTTCTTTATCTTTTTTGGGAAATGCCATGTTTTTTTTTGGAATGTAAGGGTTGCTTTGGAACAGGTTATGTGAAGATTTTAGTTGTAAAATAAGAAAAAAAAACAAAAAAATACAAAACAGGTGTCTGTCAGGCATCTGCAAAAAAACCCCCAAAAAAGTCTCTTTTCAGAGCCCACCTTAAACGGGGAACACCATTTAAATGTACATTCACCACGCTCAGATCTACATGTCTGCGGACAGCGCATATTACATACGGGCATTCTGGGGTGGAGAGGCATGAGATTGAGCGGAGTTAGGGATTGGTCAATAAAGTTTAGTGGGTGTATTGTGTAAGGAGAGATTTAGTGACAATGTCTTTTTCCTGAGAGAAGAACAGATTGCTATGGCTGTGTGTTTTCGAAAACAGATTATCTGGATTTTGGGGGACTCGTGGATACATTGGTTAGAGGTGCATGCAGAACGTTGTGGTGTATCTGCAGATCTTGGATTCCCTCATGTCAAAGTGTACTGGCATGGAGTGCGTGGAATGAAGTGGCTGGACTTGGTACTGCTCTGTGCTACTTTACACACAGAGCGTCATCCTGACATAATTATAATTCATTGTGAAGGGAACAGTTTAGGACATATGACTGGAATTTCTTTGCAATTGGCAATGAAAGAAGGACTTGAGAAGGTCATGGACATGTTTCCAAATTCCCAAGTAATTTTTCTCGTATTGCGCAAAGACAAATGTGGCTGCGTTCTTCTTCATTTGGTTCACAAATGGAGAAAACGAGGCTCAATGTCAATAAGGCAGTTTATGCCTTTCTAAGAGATATAGGAATGTCCTCTTTTTACAATGAAAATATTATGTTTCGTAGCACATTCATTTTTCGCAGAGATGGAGTTCATCTTACATATGCTGGCAATCAGATTTTGTCTTAGAAATGTACAATGTTGGAATTATAGTCATCTATTTTGCATTAGATTGTGACAAATCCAAGTTTATCAAACACACAAAACACCACCAAAAGGCTCTTTTCAGAGCCACCACTTACTCCCAGAGAAAAGTGCATTGGTTTTGCTAGGGCAGCACCTGAAAATGTTAGCTGTCCTAAGAAAATCCGCTGACTTTTTAAATGTGCAAGGACCTGCACTGTTTGATAGTTCTATTTTTAAACTGAGAAAGGCCTTTTTTTTGGATTTTTGTTTTATATTTTTTAGCTTTTTTACCCACGACACACTAGGAGAGGAGGGGAAAGGAGGGTAAGGAAGGGACACCAACCACGGGGATAAGAAAGAGTAGGTGGAGAGGGGAAGATGTAGGGTGGGCCTTTTTTAGCTAGGTAGCAGGTCTTCTGGTGGTCTGTGACCATAGTCTCAAAAGCCCTTCGAAGACTCTCCCCCTGCAGAGTACTGCATCACAGTACATACACAATATTGTGACCCTCGAAAGGTAAGGGTCAACAGAATCGCAAATGGCCTGTGAAGCAGCTGGAGGGATGCGCTCTCCCACAGGAGTGTCTCTTGTGGCGAGAGGAGCGGAAACTGAGGCTGCTGAGGAGGAACTCAACCTACTACGTTCATCACACGGTACAACCTTGCGAATGTCCGCACCGTGGAACGAAGTTAGGTGTCGCTTCATGGATGTTGTACCAAAGCTGTATGCACCACGTCTCCCACGACTCAGCACTAATTTGCACTGGTTACAGGTGACCTTGTCCGCACGTGCTTTTGGTACGTTACCATAAACAGTAAACAACCACCACACCCAAGACTCCCAGCTTGTGCTGGTAGTAGGGCGTTCCTCCACCTCATTCTCTTCTTCCTCGTTCTCTACATCCTCACGCATGTTCCCCTCTGCAGGCCCTTGGGGGGAGCTGGTGGTGGAGGGTTTGGGGGTGGCGCTGAGGCTGATGTAGCAACAGCAGCCATGGATGCCATTAGGGTTGATGAGGTAATCTCAGCTAGAGCACTAAAGGCAGCAAAAGTCAATCTGCAATAGGCAGAAGTACAATGAAGATCAGCTCTGGGGTGTGGCTTTTTATAGGGGTGGAGAGGTGCACCTCGAGAACATATCAAACACTCATAAGCGTTCAAAAAGTTACAACAAATGTGTGGAAATCCAAGGCCATTAACTGGGACATGTGAAATGGTGATTTTTTTACTGTAAAATAATTTGGATTGTCTGAATAAGTTCTTTTACAATGTTGGGCATCCCGACGCAAATTAGGACACACGCTCAGCGTGTGTGCAGTCACATGACGTCGGGAACACGTCTGCGACGGGAATGGGTGTCCGCAGGACAGCAAATACGCAGGAGCTGTCATGCGCATGCACATGGGTGTTCTACGGACAGTGTTCGGGTCCTGAAACCAATTAAAGGTGCGACACAAGTGAGACGGATAGGCGCAATGTTCGCAGGATTTATGGGTATGGTGCGCATGTGCGTAGATATTCTGCAGACTGTACGGCCAGGTATAGTGTCCTTAGGACACCTCCATTTTGTTTGACTACGGACATCCTGGACACCGCGCCTGTTCTACGGACAGTTCCATCTTGGTTGCAAACGGTACGGACAGGTATAGTGTCCTTAGGACACTTCCATTTTGTTGATTTACAGACATCCCGGACAGCTGGTGTGTTCTAAGAACATTTCCATCTTGGTTGTGCATGGTACGGAGAGGTGTAGTGTCCTTAGGACATCCACATTTTGTTAATTACGGACAGGCATGCTGTCCGCCGACATTTTAATTGCTTTTTAAAAAAAATAAATAAGATAGAAAGAATTCCATTACAAGAAACATACCATTTTTTTATTTATATACATATACACAAATTATGAAAGAGAGGGGGAAGCAGAAACGGATACAAAAATAGGGGAATTAGGGTTTTGGAGAGGATGGATGGGATGAAGGGATGGAAATCTCATCAAAACGTTTATTTTGTTGTTCACAGTTTGGGGATAGTTCACTGGGACATGGAGAGGGGGTACAGGTGGGACAATGGTACTTAAATCTTTTCTTTGAGGTGGTCCTCCACTAACTGTTTTAAACTATTGAAATTTTCATTAAGAATGTCTACTTTCCGTTCAACGCGTTAGAGAGTCTTTTCCATTGGGTCTTTTGGAGTCACATTTTCAATCTTTGTATGGTCTGTAAAAAATAAACATATATATGTTAAGTACACATTAGTTAATGATTATTCATTTCCTTGTATAGACAAGTGTCTACCATTATTATCACTTTCTTCAGACATTTCCTCATGTGGAAAATTTTCTTCCAACCACTCAAGTACTGCACATTTCTGTGTGAAAAACAAAATTATATTACTTATACTGTACCTCACACAAAAAGTAGAGCAATATATACAGAAATTGAAGTTACTTACTAGTTTCTGGTAAGTTGCATACGTTGTGTTGTGTAGGTCTACTGTTGCTTCTAGCTCTGCAGTTTCTGAGAGGTAATTATGTTACATCTTTTTTGTTATGGTATAATCCATTTTATTACATATCATATTTCAATGGCTGGTTGATGTGTTAAATATGTAGGTTCCACTGCTTATTTATTAATATATATAATGTGTATATGTGCTGCATTTTCAACTGCATAGTGTTTATATGGTATGATAAAACAATTTCAGATACCCCCTGCATGTTTATGTAGTGTTGATGCCATCCGTGACCGTCCACGGACATCAAAACGGTTTGTTCGGTATGTTCTAAGTTAATTGTACATAAAGTAAGGGAACCCTAGTACATATCTATCAAATTTACACTATGAAAATGTATATTCAATAAAAAAAAACTTTGTTAAAGAGATGTTATGGTTAAGTTGCGCTACTAAAAACCTATGAAATTCAGTTAAAAAAACTTTGTTAAAAGGGACAGTATGGTTCCAAGTAAAACCGAAAAAGCCCTTGAAATTCGCCAGTTATGTTAAGCTAAGCAACCATAACTCACGCCACCATTGTGCACTGCTAAGACTAACACCCAGGACAAAGATGACATCACAAATGTCACTGATGACATCACATGTGCATTTAGTTTTCATGCAGAGCCTCCACAAGGGATTGTCATTATAATATTGGCTGAAACGTATCAGAGATCATTGAAGAAATAGTTCATTAAGCAATGCACTGCTAAAAATTTCCATTGAGTTACTGAGTTCTTTCAGTACATGAACGCACTCATGAAGAGACGTAGGCATTGTCTGCAGTATGCGCTATCGAGGTGCAATATTCGAAATCTTCCCATGTCGGATACTAAATTGATAAATGCTTCCATTACAGAATTTTGCATTCTGTGAAACATAAGTATCTACGAATGCTTCCCTTACTGCATAATTGTACTATTACACACAAAACATAAAGAGACCACAATGCATACAAATTGAAGCATATACAGGGAACGTAAAGGAAGCAAAAATAAAATGCAGTATTACCAGAAAGTGTTCATAACCGAACTAGTTAACTTAATTCACAGAAAATATTGTGTTTCAGAATTCCTCCTTCTCCTGTGTATATGTATCTAAGGAAAGTATTGTAAGAACATATGGGAAGGGTAAGGTCTACAAATATAGCACTTTTTACTTTTTTAATTCCTGACCGACAGTGAAGAAAGCCACCTGGCTTAGATATGTCAGTGAACAAAAAAAAGAGGGAGCTAGACATGTGATGTCATCAGAGATGTCATCAATGACATTTGTGATGTCATCTTTGATGTCCTGGGTGTTAGTCTTAGCAGTGCACGGTGGTGGCGCGAGTTATGAATGCTTAGCTTACCATAACTGGCGAATTTCAAGGGTTTTTCGGTTTTACTTGGAACCATAACATCCCTTTAACAACGTTTTTTTACTGAATCATATAGGAGTCAATAATGGCACTGAATGAACCCCTCTTCCATGTTTTACGTGGTGGTATATCATTCTGTAATGCACCATTTAGCATGATTACATTTCTCGTTTTAATAAGATGGTTCCATTGAATTACCCTATGGTCACAGTCACATTAAGCTATCATTTTATGCTATGTTAAAAAGGTACTTATATAGCGCACCGTCACCAATGGAATTGGTCCCCAGGCACTCCGGCAGACCTGTAAACAGGGACAGGTATGGTTAGTCTGGAGGAGGGGAGTGGGAGAAGTGGGTATCCAGTTAAATTGTCGAAAAAATATTTGACATGCCATTTGGTTAAAATAAAATGCAAAAAAAAAATTGAATGTTTATGTTTTATTTTTGTTTCGCGAGTTAAAAAAAAGTGTCTAAAAAACAGGGGGAACACCCCCCATTTAAAAAAAAAAATGTTCAAAACATTTTTTTCTGCATTTTGGTGTCGAAACAAATGGCATTTCAAAAATATGACATTCGAAAATGTCACTAGGAACCGGAGAAGTGATGTGCTGTTGGCAGCTTCAGCTCAGTATACACAGAGTGCTGGGCATTGATGGTAGTATCGGATCGGGCGAGACCTCCAGTGCTGTAAGGTGATGTTTATGTGTTGTTGATGCGGTGTGGTAAAGTGCGTGCAGATTGCTGGGGGAGAGATGGTTGTGTGGCTTTATGTGGTTTAAGTATGCAGAAGATTGAGGGTTGGGTTAGTGGGGTCTGTGTCCTGATTCAGGTACTTCCTGGTTCTGTTAGAGTTGTATCCCTGTGGGTTGGGATACAACTCTAACGGATCATATTGCGGCTGTCTCCCGGTTGATGCTGGTTCCTCACGGGCTGACTGGCTTTGTTGGTGTATCAGTGATTATTGTTTGGATTGATAGGTGCATCTGAACCTTTCTTCGGGTGTGGGACTGGGTTGGTAATATCTTTATTCTCTCGTTATCTGGTGTGACACTGGTCAGTTGAGGTTTTGAATGGTTCAGGGTTGGAGTGGTGTTGATGGGGCGCTCTAGTGCTTCGGTCTTGGTGAGCCTGTCTATTCAGCCGTTCGTTTCGTCCCGTCATGACTGTCCTTCCGTTGATTCATTGGCTTTTGTGGGGTGAACATCCTTGGGGATGTTAGTTGTAGTTTGTGTGATGGGGCATTGTGCTTCCCGTTGTGTGGTAGCCGGACAGTGTGTAATGATGAAACATTCTGTTTCTCACCCACTAGATTGGGGCTCGTGGTGTAGTGCTTCCTTTCCCTCTCTGTCTGTTGTCCTTCGGTCTGTTGGGAATGGCTGTTTGTCTTGCTATGTGTACAGTCTTTGGTCTAAACAATGTAAATTTAAATCTCCTACCAAAATGGTAGGCGAGATACAGGGCACTAAATTAATCATATTCAATAACTTCTGAATATCTTTGAAAAATTGTTCATCTGCTATGCCATATTCCAGTATATGCTTATTATAGCAGAATCAAGTTCATGGATATTCAATTTGGTCAACTAAATTCAGGGTAGCCCATGACATAGGTCTGCCCTTTGTGGCTTGTTTGGCAGGATGTAGTATGGAATACATTACTCACTGTAATCGTATTTCTGGTGCGTGTATCTGCTTAGATTCACATGCTATGCATAGGCCAACATCTAGTGGAAGCCGCAGAGTATTAAGTTGTTTTCGAAACTCAAAAAAGGCGTCAGAATAGGGCGTGCCAGTAATATTATCCCTAGTGTGACGTCCCCTGTACCCATGATCCCTCACGCTTGTAGGTACCACAGATTGCATTTTTTCTGACATGAGTAGCGTGAGTACAGAGTGCCCAAGCAGATAAAGACAGAAAGCTCATATAACATCTATGCACCTTCTCTCAGGGGAGGAAGGGTGGGTGCATGTGAATCTAAGCAGATACAAGCACCAGAAATATGATTATGGTGAGTAATGTCTTCCATCTGATGCTTGTGTAATCTGCTTTGATCACATGCTATGATTAGATTAATGAGCAGTGTTATGAGAAGGTGGTGGATTGTGAGGAGGAGTAACAGCAAATAGATGTCTTAGAACCACTTGTCCCACCTGTGTATCTGTCTTGGAATGTGTGTCAATGCAGTAGTGATGAGTGAAGGTGTGAACTGAGCTCCATGTAGTTGCTTTGCAAATGATGTCTAAGGGGACATTTACAATAAAGGCTAGAGTAGCCTCAGTACCACGTGTGGAGTGGGCTCTTGGTGTAGAAGGCAGTGTCTTGTCCAATAATGAATAGCATGTTTGTATACATTTGACTATCCATTTGGAGATGGCTCTCTCGGAAACACATTCTTCTTGTCTGCCTGTAGCCATGGAGACGAACAGTTGATCAGTCTTCCTAAGCGGGTTGGTCTCATCTACATAGAAGAGAACCGCCCTCCTTACATCTAGTGTGTGGAAGTTGACCTCAGCTGAACTAGTTGGTTTCTGAAAGAATACCGGAAGCGCAATTGACTGTTTACGTGGAACTTGGAAATTAATTTAGGGGAGAACCTAGGGCGAGTCCGTAAAAACAATTTGTCTTTATGGATGACAAAGAAAGGGTCTTGCACTGACAAGGCTTGGAGTTCGCCGACTCCTCTTATGGAAGTAATAGCTACTAAGATGGCAGTCTTGTAGGTAATGTGTCCAAGGGTAGCTTGATGCAAAGGCTCGAAGGACGGTCCCATGAGTTTTGTTAGTACTTCATTTAGGTCCCAACCATGCAGGGGATTAGAGATTGGAGGTTATAGTCTCTTCACTCCCTCCAAGAATGCCTTAATGACTGGCACTTTCCACCATGAGACTTTACTTTGAGAGGTGGTATAGGCTGAAAAAGCTGCTAGGTGGACTTTCAAAGAATTAAAGACCAACCCTGAATCCAATAAGTGGAGCATATGGAATACACTCTATGGGGTTGATCTGTTTGGATTGGCACCAAATGACAAATCTCTTCCACTTGTGGAAATAACAGTGGCTGGTTTCCATGCTTCCTTTAGGATATCCATACACCGTCGTGGAAGATTAAGGTGTCCGAACTCTATGACCTCAGGAGCCATGGTGCTAGGTTCAAAGAGTGAGGTTCTGGGTGTATCGTTGTTCCCCCATGCTGAGTGAACAGGTTGACCTGGTACGGGAGCTTGATGGGATTGCACGTTGCCAGCTTGTGCAGATGTGGATACCACGGTTGTCTCGCCAACATAGGAGCAACTAGGATGAGTCATCTGATCCTTGTGTAGCTTGTTCACTATTCTGCTGATTAATGGAGTAAGGGGGGGGGAAGCGTAAGCAAATTTCCCTGAACAGCTCATCCATAGGGCGTTCTCCTTGGAGTTCGGTTGGGGGAACCTGGATGCGAACTCTGGGCATACCTTGTTTTCTCTTGTAGCGAACAAGTCTAGAGAGGGGTAGCCCCAAAGAGAGAAGATGTGGTCTACCACATCCGTGTGTAGTTGCCACTCGTGTTCTTCTGGCAGACTATCTCTTCTGAGAGAGTCCCCTAGAGTGTCGAGTACCCCTGGAACATGTTGAGAGGACAGTGTCATCCCGCGTCCGATTGCCCACTTCAAATCTGAGCCACGTTGGACAGATTTGGAGTGTGCCGCCCTGCTTGTTGATATAAAACATTGCGGTGGTGCAGTCTGTTAGGACTTGTACCGACTGGTTTGTGAGGTGGATTTCGAAGGCCTGTAGTGCTTTGAAAACTGCCAATAACTCCGGTACATTGAGGCATTTCTTTGCAGTCACTTGTGACCACAGGCCGTGTGCTGAAGGTAATGGGCCCCCCCCCTACCCAGAAAGTGACGCGCCTGTTGTGACGATCGCTTGTGCTTCCGGTGTGTGGAAGGACTTCCCTTTGAGTAGATTTTCCCTTGACAGCGCAAGTATTGAACTAGTGTAGGTGAAACAATCACTAGATCATCCCACTGACCACTTGCCTGAGACCATTGTTTCGCCAACCATTCATGCATTGACCGCAGGTGCGCGTGGGGGACCAGGTAAATGCACAATGCCATCATACCTAGCAGACACATTGCTTTGCGCACGCTTATCCGGAGACTTGATACTGGGGTATTTGCAAAAGCATGTTTTGTACTCTTTCCATGGATGGAAAGGCTAAGCCTGTCTTTGTAGCTAATACAGCTCCTAGGAACTGTTTCGATCTGTCTGGTACCAGACTTTACTTTTTCTCGTTTATTGAGAAGCCCAATTGGAAGAGAAGGTCTATTGTTTTTTGCATGTTTAGCTTGCAAAGTTGGCAGGTTTCTCCCGTGATCAGCCAGTCATCCAGGTAAGGGTACACTGGGATTGACTCCCTGCATAGGTGCGCTGCCAGCACCACCAATACCTTGGTGAATACTTTTGGAGCCGAGGCTATCCCAAAGGGCAGCACCTTGAACTGGTAGTGCTGGTCTGCTACTGTGAATCGCAAGAATCTGTGCGCTGTGAACATTGAAATATGAAAATAAGCATCTTTCATGTCCAATGTTGCCATGTAATCCCCCTGTTTTAATAGAGGGATTACTTCTTGTAGCATTGGCATGCGAAATTTTTGAGGTTTGACAAATCTTGTTTGCAGGGCGCAGGTCTAGTACAGGACGCATTGTCAGATCTTTTTTTGGAACAAGGAAGTACGTTGAATAAATACCCTTTGTTTACCTCGTTCTAGAGCACGACTTCAATGGCATCTTTGAAGAGTAGAGCCTTGACCACCTCTATCGGGATGAGATGTTCTTCCTGTGATGGTTTCTTTTGACACAGTGGGGGTGGGGGGAGTTTGATGGTCTTCCCTGGAGTTCTATGCAGTAGCCTCTTGCCACTGTTGACAACACCCACTTGTCTGATGTTTTCCCCTCTCAAGCGTGGGTGAAATGTGATATTCTTCCCCCGACTGGGGAGGCATGGGAGGGGACCTTAGCGGGGCATTTGGCTATAGGTTTGACTGTATCCGATGCCTCTGAGTTTTGGCCACGAAAATGCCAAAAATTGCCACCTCTCTGGCCTGTTTGTTAGTTGGCCATGGGATTTAAGTGCTTTGTAATCTTCCTTGGCGGATTTGAGAGCGTCATCAACTGCCTTTCTGAACAAAATGTTAGGCTCAACAGGCATGTTGCGTATGGCAGCCTGTCTCTCTGATTTAAATCCCGACTTTCTAAGCCAGGCTTGACGTTTCAGGATAGTGGCTTCAGCAATAACATGTCCAGCGTTATCCGCTGCGTCTAAATTGTTTTTAGCAGGGCCCCAGCTGTTGATCTGCCTTCGGCAGGTACCAGGGAGAGCTTGGTCTTTAGTGGTTCTGGCGCTGACTCTGCAAGGGCTGTAACCTCATCCCACTTCCTGCAGTCGTAGCTTGCTAGTAGGGCGGAATTATTAGCAATATGTGCTTGGTACGTCGCGGAAGATGCCATTAAAGTCTTTTGCTCTCCTTTTCAGGAGGCGGCCAAGGGAGTACCTGCTCTCTTGCGGGTAGTGGTAACTACCAGAGAGTCTGGCTTAAGTTGGCCCCTTACATACAAGGGGTCAGAAGACGCTGGGCAGAAATGTTTTTCAATTCTGGGGTTTAGCATGAAGCAGCAGGACCCCTGCTTTACCAGATGGTTATACTATAATCAGAAAGGATAGACAAAGCACGAGGAGAAGGAATTGCCATCATCTCTAAATCTAGCCTCTCTATGAGACTAAATCCCGCCCAAAACACCCTCTCCTGTGAAATCCTCACAGCAAAACTCTCTCTAGTTAATTCCCAGATGTTAACCATTCACCTTATCTATAGGCCCCCCGGCCCCATTGGAACATTTGAGGACATTCACACTCTTCTGTCCAATAACCTCAAAACCACATCTCTATTAGTCTTGGGAGACTTCAGCTTCAATGACCCTTTAGCCAAGCATGCCACTGCCATTGCTAATACTCTTTTTTCGAATTAGGCCTATCCCCAAAAAAAAAAAAAAAAAAAAAAAATTATAATTTAAAAAAAAAAATAACCACAGAACTCACCCACATTAAAAGGGAGAACCCTCAACTGGGTGGCGGAACACAATTGTATGGCCATTATCACCTCCTATCCTTGGACAGACCACTTTCTCTTGTCTTTTTCACTTCTTACTACTAGACCACTAACGTTAACCATTCCTACTGCCCCATCTTGTCCAACAAGAAACAAAAAAAATATAACAATGGATAAATTGATCCCGGCAATCCTCCATACCCTCAATTTGCTTGAAGACAACCTTGACCCAGGCACACTTGTCAAGGATTATAACAAAATTATGCTAACCACACTTGATACCATTGCACCCATCAAACTCAGACCTAGCAAGCCTAAAGCGCATCTGAACAAATGGTTCACGCCTCAACTCAAAGACCTGAGACACCTAAAGAGGAGATGTGAAACTACATGGAGACTACTCCCATCTACAGATAACAAAACTAAACTCGCTGAAATCTCATCCCATTACAAGAAGGAAATCTTCCTAGCCAAACGCAACTCCTACAACAAACGCATCTCTAGTACTAAATTGTTCTCCATCCTTAAGGAACTTGAATCTCCTATCATCACCCCCGATATCTGTACCAAGGACAAAACATGGTGCTTTAACATTCAACAGGCCCTCTCCAGTAAAGTGACCACCCTTCAAATAAAATATCCCCAAAAACACAATCCCTTAACAATCCTCCTAACCACATTACTCCGAATGTCCTTTCGAATGAAACACTGGCTAACCAGACTGCACAATTTAATTTCACCAAAATGTATATCTTAGAGGCAGAGAAAGTAATTCTTTCACTCAAGCTCTCTAACTGCCAGGGAGTCCTTTGCCCTGCACAGCTCATAAAAGACACCATAAGGGATCTTGCCCCCTTCATAGCCAAACTTATTTATGCCTCATTTGCATCTGGCACAGTCCCATCCAGTCTCAATCATAAGAAAAAAAAAAACTTTAGACCCACTCATATCCACTATCGCCCCATTACAACTGTCCCTTTCCCGCTTAAGATCCTTGATAAAGTTGCATATCTCCAAATACAAAAATATCTGGATCATCATAAACTCCTAGGAGCAAGTCAATCAGATTTCCGCCCCAACACGGAACTGAGACTGTCACCAGACACCCGGATTCAGCTGCCCACTTTTCTAAAGATGATATAACATGGATTGAGTCCTTAGGCGACAGACCCATGAGGGGTTTTTCTCCCTCTGCAGTAGCAGGCCCCATTCCCACCACTTGTGGTGTGCCCCAAGGGTCCTGTGTCTCCCCCACTTTATACAACATATTTACCAAGCGCCTCTTCGATGATCTGGACCTTCTTGGTATCACCTACACTAATTATGCAGATGATACCCAGATTCTCCTCCCACCTTCTAGGGATTACGAGAAGGATTTTGCTTGGTGAACAGGGTGCATCTCATCATCCAGGCATGGTCCATGTCTGAATGATGACAAAACAGAGCTTATCATTCTGGGTGCCCACACTAACCTGAAGAAACTAGGACAGGATTACTCATCTTTCGTCATTGATGGCAACCTTATTAAGGTGGCCAAGGAGGTAAAAACTCTCGGTTTCTACCTCGATTCCACCCTCTTGCTAGCTAAACAGTGAACGCCATGGCTTCTGCCACAGCCTACACATGTAAGCTGATCAGCACTGGCAGACCCTCTCTCTCGGATGACAACTGCATCACCCTGGCAAGAACCCTGATCCCATCTAGGCTAGACTATTGCAATGCATTATACATTGGTGCCAACAAATCTATCATCCCAAAGATTCAAATCTTTCAAAATAATGCCCTAAGAGCAGCTCTCGGTGTGCCTAAAAGGTCACATATTTCGGTGATAAGTCGCCAAAACAATTGGCTCTCTACTCTTAACAAGATTCAATTAAAAAACAGCCTCCCTGACACACAAGGCATTGAATAATGCTGCCCCTAGCTATCTATGAACAGATTCCAAACAGCTGCCACTAGACCCTCGAGACTTATCAATACCAACTGCATCACCATCCCCAGATTTAAGCTCTCTAAGGTTGGTGGAAACAGCTTCCACGTCAAAGCTGCCCAATTGTGGTACTCCTTACCACACCACATTAGAGAAGATCAATCCTATCCAAAGTTCAGACTAAGCTACATCAACTGGCTTAAGTCGAACAACATCTAATGTCCGTATATACGTATCGCTTAGTCCGGATTATACTCCTGCATCACTCCACCCTTCCTGTATATTTGCCAGCACCCCCCCCCCCCCCCATCTGTTTTATGTACTATGCCTCTGTATTTTGGCTAAATTGGAATTATTTGTATATGCATATTTCACTGTTTTTTCTTTATGTTCCACATCTGCATTACCATGCCTGCATTGTATTGTATTGCCAATTCTGTAACCTGTTAATCAAGCTTTGCATTATCTGTAATTGCTGCACCCTGATACCCCTGGGTCTGGTGCGCATTATAAATGAATAAACTAAACTACCGCCCTGGTCTGAGTCGGCATCTCTAAAGAAGGTTGGATTCTTCTTCGTAATGGCTTAAGTAAGGGTATAAACTGAGTAGTTTTTTATCCTCCAAGATGTTTTCGGCGAAATCCTTCTCCCGTTGGATTTCCTGCGTTTCAATGCCAAAATGTTCGGCAGCCCTGAGCAGTATGTCATTGAACAGGGGCTGTTTGTCTATTGGGGAATCGGGTAAGGTAGGGTCTTGCGGGACCGGAGTGTCCATGGAAAAGATTACCAAATCTGTGTCATCCTGTTTGTCCCCTGGACTGACGTTGTCAATGTTGACGTTTTCATGATAAGGGTCATCCTCCTCTATGTATTCGTCATCATGTGCATCCAGTTCGTAAAGGTTAGAGGAGATGCAAGATGTCTTGTGAACTGGTGCGTCATACAGTACCCGTCGGGGAGTGAGATCTTTTCCTGAACAGTGAAAGTAGATTGAGAAGACACGTGTTGTTTTGGAGCTTGACGCCTGGGTAGTCGGAGGTGTATTTGACAGATTTTGAAGAGCCTGGGGATGCTCATCGAAAAAATGTGCTAGAAAGGTCATGCGCCTCATAACTATGTGTCCTTGCTAGACCACTTAGCTGAACAGAGTATAATCCCCGAATTTGTAGATGAAGGAGTAGGTAATTCACTATACAACAACTCCTCTAAATAGACAGGATCAGGCTGATGTGTAGGATCAGGCTCACATGTACTGTCCTGTACAGAAATATTATCTTCTTCCTGACGGATAGTATCATGTACCTGTGGGGTAGTAGGTGGTTCCCTCTGCTTGTCCGTTTTATCCCCTATGTTGCTGTGTTTATGAGAGGAACTGGGTTTGTGCTCATCTTTATGGTCCCTGCTCTTGGAAGAGGACTTCTTTGAGCTAGGGACCGAGATAGGGGTCTTGGGGCCATCCCTGGGCTTATCCTTGGGTCTAGGCCGACTTTTGACAACAACATGCGCAGCATCTTTCAACGTCCCTCGTCCTTTGTCTTCGTGGGCTTGTCATGAGACGGCCTCTCGGGGCGTCCAGAGGACCGTGAATCAGTGCCCTTCACCGTCGACTCTCGGCATGTGACTTCCCGCATAGCGCTGTGGGATGTGTGGGGAGAGTGTGGAGCCTTTACCGCCAGCCTGTCTGCTAGGGTCAGGGGATGGCTCTGGGGAACGTTGAGGTTCACAGTCACCCTCACCATCCGATAGGACAGCATCGCTGACGTTGCTGGATGCCCCTTTCCACGTCGATGGAGGCCTCACCCTGCATGGCGTGATGCTCCCAACATTTTGTATGTCTGTCCTTAAGGGTCTTTGGGTGGAGCAGCTTACAGGCCCGACAATGTGTCTCGTTGTGGTCCCGATGTAAGTAAAGGTTACACACCTGTGCTTGTCGACCCACGTGTACTTCTTATTGCAAGATTGACAGAATTTAAAAAGGAGTAAAGCTTCATAGTCTTCACCGCGTCGAGGTAAAGGATAGAAAAAGATACTCATTTTAAATACTTTCAATGGCGTAAGCCAAAATGCACACCGCTTACATGCGACCGCTCACGATGGTGGAAAAAAACAATCTGAGGGACCTATGCACGCGAGGGATCATGGGTACAGGGACGTCACACTAGGGATAGTATTACTGGCATGCCTTATTTCGACGTCCTTTTTTTGAGTTTCGAATACTCCACAGCTTCCACTAGATGTCAGCCTATGCATAGCATGTTATCTAAACAGATTACACAAGCATCAGAAATTGTAATTATTCCAAGAGGGGATTTCAGTCAACCAAGTTTCTTGCAAAATGTCATTGTACAAGGCCATTTTCCGAATGATTGATTAAATGGTTAAAACCTCTCGTGTTCCAGCTCGCTAAGGTAGTAAACAGTGGATTTAACTCTAATAATGTTCTAATATTGCTACATGTGCAGATCATATGGCTCTTACAATTTGGCACTTTTTCATCTGTTTCGGCAAGTTTTGGAATATTTTGGGTACTAAATTCCTGCGATGCAAGCATCATTTGTAGCACTCAAGGGGTAATTTCTAGTGACAGGTCAATCCGAGTGAATATTTCAGTCTTTGCAAGCCATATTGCGTTAACACTCTAGGTTAGCCATATTCTCGACACTCCCAGATCTCTATTGTTAACAAATTCAATTTGGTCGATGTCGACTGACCCAATATCCTTCAGCTAAAATTGCTAATATACTAGCACTGCTCATATCTGGGAAAAGGAGCTGCACAACCACCAATAAGAGAATAAAGGGTGCTTTTTCGACACTGAGATTGTAAGGTTACTTATGAGTTATTTCCATCATTGTGTAGTTTCATTACATTAGAGTTTCGTATCCATCTGTTTGGGGCCGATTGAGTCATCATGTGCGTTTTATTACACTTGAGTTCAGAAAGTCAGCAGCCAGTCAAATTGTCACAATCTAGTACGTTTGCAGATTTTGGCAAAGAAGTTCAGGAAGCCATGTAATTTTCAACAGTGATGCTAATGTCATCTGCTCTATCGGAGCTACCATCACAACCACAAGCTGCAGATGAGCGATTAACTTGATATGGCACAGAATTTATATCAGTTGACCCATCAACTTATGATCGGGTCCAAGCCCTTTACATTTTTCTCGGGCTGAGAGATAATTTTTTGGTCTGCTGTGTTAAGAGGTTAACACTTGTGCACTCGCCCCTCTTCAATGTTTGAGAGGAGGGAAGGTTGTATCATCTGGGATGCCATGTAGGTGTCGACTGCCTTCCTAATTTATGGTCGATGCTGATCTATATTTTGCTTTTCAGTTTGGGATGCAGCTGCTACTTGTCTGAGAGCAGGTACACCCAACTCCAATCTATCAGAGGATATTCTGTGCTCAGCATTTTGTAAATCCGCAGCAGCAGTAATAAGGTAATCAAGTGGAGCATACAGAAGTGGTTTTAATGTTGGTATTTATTCTATCCTTTTTCATTTGCTGTGTTTAGTATTGTAATCTTTTGTAACCTGTATCTCAGATCTTGCTGTGTTTAGTACAACATCCTTTTAACCCGTTGGGCGTAGGCCTCACTCACGCTATACAGGACTCTCAAATCTAGCTGCGTTTAGTATTACCAGCACGGCGACCCCAGGTGAGCTGCAGGGATTCACTACCCGATTCATTG
Source organism: Ambystoma mexicanum (assembly GCF_040938575.1). Lineage (NCBI taxonomy): Eukaryota > Metazoa > Chordata > Amphibia > Caudata > Ambystomatidae > Ambystoma > Ambystoma mexicanum. The sequence continues at coordinate 266,416,816 of NC_090934.1, forward strand.
CACCATGCAGCCTCGGCCAACCCCGGCTCTCCCCCCCCCCCCCCGACCTGCTCCAATCCAGTTCCCCATGGCTTCCCCTTACCCTCCCTCTCCCGGGATTGGATGACTGTCTGGTCTTAATGGACCCAACAAAGGCAGCCCTCTGCGGCTAAGGGCCCTAAGGCAAAGGGCGGCTCCTGAACTGGTGGCTCCAAGAGGTCTGCCGGTGTCCGCAGGGGAAGCAAAGGAAGCCAGCAGCTAACAGACACCAACAAAACTAAGTGTGGCATGGGTGGGGGGGGGGGGGGGGGGGGTAGAGCAATCACTACTCCATAAAGCCCCCACCACTCTACCTACCCATCCATAACGTTGACCATCATAAATGTTGCACTACACTATGCACTAACATACTGTTGTGTTATGCTGCTTGGCATTTGTACAGCGCTTTGTATATCATTGATAGGGCCGCACAGCCAATGTTAACTAGTTCCAATGTTCACTAACATATAGAAGGGTCAAGATCCGCCTATGTCACTTTTGACAGGTGTAATCATTAGCATGCGCCACATCTAGATAGAATTGTGAATGTTAACATATGCCGCACTTAGTTGGAATCTTCAACGTAGCCTGCGTCGCATCTAGATGGAGGTTATTTAATGATTGATATACGACTCTCCAACCAAGCGTGCAATCATGAATCAATAACCAACCCACTAACCATGTCACTTCCTCTGCATACACCTCTCAAACCAAACACAACCACAAGCCTTAAACGCAGCAACCGCACAAACTTCACTACATCATCAAAACAAACCACACAGAACAGCACATGACTACCAACCGAAAAAACACCCCAGGCCCAGCCAACGGACCCACCGGGCTGAGGCTGCCAATAGCACATCACTGCTATCTTGCACATTTCCAGCTCATTCCCACTAACTCACCCCCCCCCCTTTCCCTTTGTCAGAGCTGCCAGAGCGCCAGGGGACCACTCCGGTGGCGATCGTGCACGGTACAAATATCCTTTTACATTGTAATCTTTTGTCACCTGTATCACTGATCTTGCTGTGTCTAGTACAACAGCCACTTGTGCACAGGCCTCTCTCCCACTATATAGGACTATCAAATCTTGCTTCACCGAGTATTGTAATTCTTTGGTCACCTGTATCTTAAACCTAACACTGTTCAGCACGGCACCCATTGATCTGTCAGGCATAAGCCTCTCTCCCACTACACAAGACACCCAAACCTAGCAGTGCCCTACTGCAAACTGCATTATTGATTGCAGGCCCCTGTCCCACTATACAAAACACTCATATGTGACTGACCAACTCACACCTAGAGAGACACAGAAATCACTGGCTGATTACTGCGATTAGGGGCTCATGCCCCATAAAACAACACAGTGACCCTCAGTTACGCCCAGTAGGACAATTATGTAGTTAATAGCTATCCTTCTGAACCACAGATAGCTAGCTCACCCTAGTAAAGCTCGTCCAGGGAGACAGACATTAAAGACAGCCACCGATGACACCTACCCACCTCCCCTACCACAAGCAAGACAGTGACTGAACTAGTTGGCAACACCAGCCGACAACCCCACCAGACAGAACCCAAACTTGTAGCAGACAATTCTCTACGCCCAGCACTACACCACAAGACAGCCAGACCAAAAATCAGATCGGCATCAACAAACAAAACAAGGGCCAAAACTCCTCTCAGGCTCAAAATGCTGCGCAAACAACCTATACCGAGGGAAAGAAAAGAAAGAACAAACACAACACACTCCCACAGACAGGAGCAAAAACCAACCCAACGCTGAGAAAGGAGACATCACGCCATAACTCAATACCTTGCAAACAACCGGTCACCAGAACGAACCAACCCAACGCTACAACCAGCAACAGCAGACAACCATACATAAGAAAGACGGACAACACTAGAAACAACAAAAACAGACGCAATAACAGCCTACATCACCAAAACAAGTGAACTTCCACTCGACACCCACAATCCTTGGAAGAACCACCTGATGAAAACAAAAACCCATGGCAGAAACTAGAAGAACTTTCGACGACAGACACCCGTACAAATACCTCAACTAGAGATCGAACAGAAAGAAAACCCCAACACTGATCAGAAGACGACCCCAACAACAAAGACCAAACAAAACTACACCTACAAACTCCACTGAAATCTAATAAACGTAAGATCCATATCAAAACACTCAAGAGATCTTTGATCTACTCAATTACAATGACAGACATCCTATTCATCACAGAAACATGGCTGGACGACAACTACAAATTCACACTCCAAAGCTGCCTCCCAACCAATTTCAAATGCCTTCAAGTAAACCGAAAAAACAGAAAAGGAGGAGGCATCGCAATAGCATTCAAACGACACCTGAAAATAAAAATGGACAAACCTCTAATCAACTGTGAAACCATGGTCCTACACCTATCAGCAAACCCAAGCACCAACATCACATTCATCCTGGTGTACAGACCACCGACATATGATGCAACCTTTGTTGCTAACTTCATAGAAGCCATCACCAACATAGCAATGAAATACGAACATCTAATCATCTTGGGGGACTTCAACATCTGGTTTGAAGAAAGCCACGCCAACTACCAAAACTCACTGATTGGACAACTTACAGGCATGAAACTACGACAGCTAGTCAAAGGGGCAACACACTGCAGGACACCCTTGATGCAACCTTCGCCAAGGAAAAACCTACCACGGCACCGCTGATACAAATACTGTGGAGAGACCATCTCATCCCATTTGTGATCAGACTACCAACTCAAGTCTGCATCCAAACCCCAAACTCAACCACCACAAAAAGCGTCAAAGCAAGCAACCTATTCGTACAACTGGAAATTACCAAACCCTCAACTACAGATCAAGAGCTAGCTGACCTAGATAGGAAAGCAGAGCTACTACACAAATGGATTGCAGGTATTATTGAAAAGATTACCCCAGAAAAACCATCCACCCCATCAAAAAAAAAGCAAGCAACCTATTCGTACAACTGGAAATTACCAAACCCTCAACTACAGATCTAGAGCTAGCTGACCTAGATAGGAAAGCAGAGCTACTACACAAATGGATTGCAGGTATTATTGAAAAGATTACCCCAGAAAAACCATCCACCCCATCCAAAAAAAAAAAAAGCGCAATGGCAAAATGGTTAACCCCACTACTAAGCACCATGAACAAGGAAAAGATGGAACAGGAATGGGGGAAAAGAACAACCCAGACAAAAAGAATACTGTTCCAAAAACAAATCTGCGCATACAAGGAAATCCAAAAGGTGAAAAGAAGGCATTATGACAGAATCACCAATACCACCAACACACAAAAAGAAATCATCATTAAAGAAATGAGAAACCCACCAGGCTGCGACAACACCCCCAACCTCCTCAGAGAAACTTTGCAATGACCTGGCAGACCACTTCAAGAACAAAATCGGCGACATCCGACAAATCATAAAAAACAGACCAACCAACCACATAATTCAACCAACCGGACCTGACACAACCACAGCACAAACTCCAAAACTATCCAGAATTATCAGCAGAGGCATTCATCTCGTTGGAAAAACAGCAAGAAAGCAGGATCACCCATGGATCCCTGCTCCCTTGACATCTACAAGTCAATCCTGTCACAAGAAACGCCATCAGAATACTACAGAAACCTCCGAAATCTCTCACGAGCAAAAGGAATTCTACCAAAAGCCTTCAAAGCCTTCAAATTAGCATATAGCAAGCCGCTTTTAGAAACAAGTGGTGACGTAGAAGACCTCTCCAACTACAGGCCCATTTCAAACATGCCGTACCCAGTAAAACACCTTAAAACCTAAATATACAAATTAACCCAGAACACGTAGACAAACACCACCTACTAGGCAAAGCACAAGTCGGTTTGAGACCAGCAAGAGGAACAGAAACGGCACTACCATCCATCTGAGACGACTTAAACGCAGACTCCAACACCACCTCAGCTCAGATTCTGCTCAACCTCTCCGCAGCCTTTGACACAGTTAGCCATCACACCCTAACCAAAAGATTAGAACACATTAGGCATAACGGACATGGCACTACTCTGGATTAAATCATTCCTAGCAGGCAGACCAGAAACCGTATGGATAAAACCCTTCAAATCCACTGCACAAGTTAACGACTGGAGTACCACAAGGATCCTCACTATCCCCACTATACTTCAACATCTACCAGACGCCAGTAATCAGAATCTTCCAAAGAATACAACATTACATGCTACAACTATGCAGATGACACTCAAATCATCTACAAAATCAAAGACACTCAAGCCAATCACTCAACCCTAATCGAGTGTCTAAATGAAGTTTTTAACTGAATGAATGCCAACAACTTGAAAATCAACCCAGGAAAGACAGAAATCATGATTATATCCAATTACCAAGAGACCACCACCTACATTCCACGGGCAACGGAAATGGGAACCGCACGACCACCATCTAAGGTAGTAAAAAAAATCTGGGAGTGCTAATGGACAACACCCTAACCTTAGCACCACAAATAAATGCCATCATCAAGAAATGCTTCTTCCTCCACACAGCAAGAAGAATCCTACCTTTCCTCTCCTTCACCCACAAAACACTTACAATCGTCGCCCTCATGTCAGTATTGACTATGCAAACAGCCTCTATCTTGGGATACCAGAATACCTCCAAAAAATACAACGGATCGAAAATATAGCAGCCAGATTGCTCCTCAAACTATCCAGAAGAGACCACATCACTCCAGCCCTAAAAACACTGCATTGGATCCCAGTCAAACATCTCATCACCTTCAAAACAATGTGCCTAACACACGGGGCAATCAGCGGTCAAGGAGCTGAATTCCTACAAAAGAAAATAATCTACAAGCCAACTCCGATCAAGCAACGAAATCCACCTGGAACAAAAACTATAACTTAAAAAAAACTTGGGGGCTCATCCTTCTCCCACTTGGCCGCAAAAACCTAAAGAAACACCAAAGACCACCTACAATTGGGAAAATTATTAAAAACCTGGCTCTTCAGCACCACAGATTCAAACTGAAAAACCGAAAACAACTGAACAGGAAACACAAAGAAAAGGATGACTTAACTAAGGATGACCCTGACAACACCCAGAACCGACAAGAGAAACTAACTACTACTACTAGAGCGACGCTGCCAAGTCAAATAGGACACGCAACACCCAGGACAGAAATCAGTATCCCCAGCCATCTCCAGCCAACAACCTCACCCGCCCCATAATTACTACCAGGTATCATACTTGTACAGAGTTGTGTGAATGCTAACACTGGCCACAACGGAACTAAGTTGTGGACATTGGCTTGGGCATTGACTGTATGGAGTTGTGAATGAAGGCAGGTCCCGCCCCTAGACGTAATTACAAGCGTTGATATGTGCCACATTTCTAAGGGACTGAGCGATAGCCTGCATGGACAACTGAATAAGATGATGAATGCCAACCACCCGCCACATATAGATGGAGTAGCCTTTGCTACTCAATGCCAAATGCCCTCTGGGCCAGATGTGAAAGGACGCACATACACCTGCCTGCCCCGCATACAGACAGGTGTCACATAGGTGGCCGAGACCGAACGTGGATAAGGTTGTGAATGCGAGAGGAAGCCATGTGTGAAAGGGACTGAGGATTGGACGGCGCAGATCAGGACAGACGCAGAGAGGCTCCCACACCCCAGCTTGAGAGAATACAGATTCAACACCTCACTCCTGGACAGCAATGCCAATTAACCAATCCACTGACAATTTCAGCCCTCGGCATAGACCTCTCAAACTAACAATCCGCACAAACTTCACTACACGGCAACAACAAACAAACCACACAGACTCGCACAAGACGACTACCGACCGTAAAACACCCCAAGCACAACCAACGGACCCACCGCGTTGAGGCCGCCAACAGCACAGCATTGCTCCCTTGCACTTTCCCAGATTATTCCCACTAACTCACCTCCCCCATCCCTTTTTTTTTCCCCAGAGCGCAAGGGAACCACACCGGTGGTGATAGTGCGCGGCACAAATATCCTTTATCATTAACATTTGGGCTATTTGTGTATTTTTTCAAAACTGCATCCGATGCTACAGCCGTATCTTTTTCGGAAGATTGATTTTAAAAAGTGTTTAGTTGCTCAATGTGTAGAAATCTGCGACGTTTTCATGTTTCATAATTTTTTTTCCTTGTTAAAGTAAGGAATACCTTACTTACCTGTAACTGTTCTCCAGCATGGGTATACATGAATATTCCCAGTCAGGCTGGGAATAAAGAAATCGGTTTCAGTTTCGTTTCTGAATGGTCTTTCTCCTAATAAAGAATCACTGGTCTCTGGGTCATACTGCCCCCAGCCAATGACTGCCCTCTACCTAAGCCCCCCCCTCTGGCAGGTAGCATGTAAAGTGGCAGTAGGGCCAAGAGAAGAGCTGCAGAGGGGAAGGCGGGAGGGTTCGCATGTGAATCCATGCCAGACCCATGCTGGAGAACAACAGTTACAGGTAAGTAACTTGTTCCTTCTCCAGCATGGGGTCTGGCATCGATTCACATGCTCATGAATATAAGAATACATAGCAGTACACACATGCACAACCACGGGAGGTAGCAAAAGGCTCAACATTAAGCAATACAAAACTCAACATTAAGCATCTCTTACCTCCTCACCAGGCTCACCTTAAGCGAACAGGTTGCGCAGCACTGCTTGGCCGACCCTGGACTCCTCCCTGGAATCCCGATCGACGCAGTAGAATCTCGTGAAGGTGTGCGTCGACCTCTACGTAGCAGCCCTGCAGATGTCCAGCAGGGGCACACCAGATAGGAACGCCATAGTAGCAGCGATCGCTCTGGTCGAATGGGCTCTCGGACGGCCTGGCAGCGGTCGGTTAGACAACCGGTGGCAGTGCATGATGCAGCCGGAGAGCCATCTGGAAATAGAAGACTTCGAGAGAGCCTTCCCTTGATTCACAGGTCCAAAGTTCACAAATAGCTGTGATGTCCTCCGGAAACTCTTTGTGCGGTCAACGTAGAACTTCAGCGCTCTAGCCACATCCAGCGAGTGCAAAGTCCTCTCGGCAGGCGACGAAGGAGACTGGAAGAAAACAGGTAACACCAGGGGCACGTTAAGATGGAAGCCCGACGGCACCTTGAGCATAAAGGAGGGGTGCGTCCTAAGCACCACCCTCGAGGCATGGAAAGTCAAGTACGGTGCTTTGCAGGATAGGGTCTGGATCTCTCCCACTCGTCGTGCGGAGGTAATGGCCACCAGGAATGCAGTCGTCCACGACACAAACTACCTCAGTGTGGAGTGCTTCGCCTCGAATGGGGGCCCCCCCATGAGCCTGGTCAGCACCATGTTAAGTTCCCACGCCGGGGCCTTCACCGGCGGGAACGACCGGAACAGTCCTTTCATAAACTCTTTTACCAGTCGATGGGACCACAGGGACATCCGTCCTGTGGTTCTGGTATATCTGGAGATCGCCGCCAGATGAATCTTAATGGAGGCATGGGCTAGCCCAGCCTTTGCCAGCGATAGCAGGTACGGCAGCACTTGAGGGGCCGTAAACCGTAGGGGGTTGATCTTCTGTGCTCTGCACCAGATAGAGAACCTCTTCCACTTGTGACCGTAGCATTTGAGTGTCGAGGACGCCCTGGCCTTTGCAAGAACCTCTCTGCAGTCGGCCGGTATATCGTACCCTCCAAACTCTAGCGCTGCAGGAGCCAAGCTTGCAGGTTCAGCGACGTCGGGTCGTGGTGGAAGATGGCGCCTCCTTCTCTGAAGAGAAGATCCGCGTCCGCCGACAGCTTGATGGGAGGGGACGTTGACAAGTCCAGAAGGTCCGGGAACCAGATCTGCCTCGGCCACGTTGGTGCGACGAGGATCATCCTGCACCGGGACCTCTTGAGCTGGTTGATGATTCGAAGCAGCCATGGCAACGGAGGGAACGCATACAGGTATAGGCCGTCCCAGGGGAACGAGAACGCATCGCCCATGCTTCTCGGCTGGGGAAACCTGCTGGCGAACCTCTGGCACTTCGAGTTTGTCGCTGTTGCGAACAGGTCGATTTGGGGTTTGCCCCATCGTCGGAAGAGTTGATCCACCTGATCCTGGCGCAGTTCACACTTGTGACGCGCGCGCAGCTCCCTGCTGAGCGAGTCGGCGATGGTGTTTCTTTCTCCTGCCAGGTGGAAGGGAACCAGGAACATCCCCTGGGCGACCGCCCAGAGCCACAGATCCTGTGCCTCCTTGGATAGGGCTGGGGATCTGGTGCCTCCCTGCTTCCGCATGTAAAACATTGTCGTGGTGTTGTCCGTGAAGATCCGCACCACCTTGCCCTTGAGCGATGGGAGGAACAATTTGAGAGCCCAGAACACGGCTCAGAGTTCCAGGATGTTGATGTGCAGGAGCTTCTCCTCCGGGAGCCAGAGGCCTCTTGCGTGGAGATCTCCGGTGTGGGCGCCCCAACCTTCCAGGGAGGCGTCCGTCGTCACCGTCTCCTGGTACGCCGGCGTCTGAAAGTCCTTGCCCGCCGTGAGGTGCGCTCGAACGCCCCACCACTGAATCGCCCGCCGGAACACCTCGTTGAAGGGGACCCTGTCTTCGAAGGTGCCCGTCACCTGCATACAACGGGCGTCGAGAAATTCTTGAACAGGGCACATCCGTAGTCTGCAGAGGCGCACCAGGTAGATGAAAGAGGACATCATCCCCAGGAGGGACTTGATGGACCTCACCCTGGCCACGTCTGTGGCTAGCAGGCGCTGCACTTTGCCCAGAATGGTCTTCATCCGTTCTTCCGACGGTGCCGCCAGGCGCCTCACTGTATCGAGCTTCGCTCCCAGAAACAGGGCCAACTGCGACGGCACCAGGTGGGACTTTGGGTAATTTATGGCGAATCCCAGGTCTGTGAGTAGCTGGACGGTCCTCGCAGTGTGTTCGATGGCGAGTTCCCTCGTCCTTGAGCGGATGAGCCAGTCGTCCAGGTAGGGGTAGACGTGAATCCCCTGCAGGCGCAGCCACAGGTGCTAGGCACTTGGTAAAGACCCTGGGGGCCGACTTCAATCCGAATGGCAGTGCTCTGAATTGGTAGTGGCGTCCCTGGACGACGAACCTGAGGAACATTCGGTGACTTTTGAGGATGGGAACGTGGAAGTATGCATCCTCCAGGTCCAACGACGATAGAAAGTCGCCTTCCTCCAGCTGTCCCAGCACGTGCTGGAGGGTGACCATTCTGAACTTTTGTGACCTGATGTATTTGTTCAAACGACGAAGGTCCAGGATGGGGCGCCAGCCGCCCGTCTTCTTCCTGACGAGGAAGTACCTTACACCCCGGAGCCTCTTCGGGACGAGCATGATGGCGCCTTTCCTGAGCATCGCCCGTACTTCCAACAGCAGTTGCGGGACGTGATTTTCCTTCCTGGCCACAGGTGGAACGTGAGGGCACTTCTTCAGGAATTCAATAGAGTGTCCTCTTGCCAGGGTATCCAGCACCCAACGGTCGGTGGAGATGGACTTCCATACGCCGACGAAATTCGTCAGCCGGCCTCCCACCGGGGTGCTTCGGTGGGGGCCCGAGGCCATGGCCGGTTCAGTCCTGCTTGGAGGTGGTGGCCTTGCCGGCCAGGCCACCTTGCCGACGGCGGCGAGGCGCTCCCTGCTTGCCGCGACCCCTGTAGGCCTCCTGAGACGAGGAGCGTGCCGCCTGGCGGTAGGACGATGAGCCACCGATGGATCCCTTGGAGGCCCCCTGTCTGCCTCCGGAGCTCCGAAAGGGCCGTCTTTGCTGAAGGGCTCCTAGGGCGCGGGCCGTCTCCGTCTTTATGGCTTGGAGGGATTCGTCCACCGCCTTCCCGAACAAGTTGCTGCCGTCGAACGGCATGTCCAACACCCTGGTCTGGACGTCCTGACGGAAGTCGGTCCCCCGGAGCCAACCCCGTCGTCGTAGGCAAACTCAGTTGCCCAGCTGGCGGAACCCGGTATCGGCAATATCGGTTGCCACCGTTATGCCATGGTCCGACGCCACCTCGCCTTCTTGAAGTATTTCCAGGGCCTCGGACCTCTTGTCGTCCGGTAGGAACTCCAATATGGGGGCCAGCTTAAACCAGAGCTCCCTGTCGTAACGGGCCACGATCGCCAGGGCGTTGGCCGCTTTGATCGTCGTCGCCGACGAAATGACCCGTCGCCCCATGGCGTCCAACTTCCTACCCTCGCCGTCCGGAGGGGAATTTGACGTTGAGGCTCCTGACCCCGCTGCTTTCTTCTTCACCACCGCCGAGACGACCGAGTCTGGCGTTGGCTGGGCCCTGAGGCACAGGGGAGCGGTCTCGGGGACCCGGTACTTCTCGTACCGGTCTCGTTTGGCTGGTGCCGTGGAGGGGTTCTTGAGTACCGACAGGCCCTCCTCCCAGATGTCATCGATTAGAGGCACCGCGATGAGTCTTCCTCTTGGCCTCCCGACGCTGATAGAGGAAACCTTCCTTTTTCTGCTTCTCCAGGCAGAGCTGGAACAATTCGGACGCCCTGGCGATCATGGCCTGGAATGAGCCAATCTCGTCGGGCAGAGAGGCCCGTGCAACAGGAGACCCGTCGTCGTCGCCCTCAGAACCCATCGTCGAGCCCACCGCACCGTCATCTCCCGACTCGTGGGAGGATGAGGAGGGAACTGTAGGCCTTACGGGGGCGAGTGGAGGAGAGGGTTGGGTCCTCCGTCGTTTGTTCTGAGGACTTCCCGACGTGCCAGGTTGCGGGTCTTCCGGCCTGGGCCGTGGTAATCTCGTCCTTATCTCAGAGCATAAGGACTGGATCGCAGACAAAATGGCTGCCGAGCTATCCCGAGGCCTATGTTCCGGCTGTGCCGGAAGGGAAGGCTGCTCTTCCTCGCCATAGTCGTCTTCCTCGGTTATCTCCCGAGGATCTTCCTTACGGGATCGAACCTTCTCGAATTGGACTTCGAGATTCCTCACGGCCTTGGTCAGTTCCTCCTCCGAGGCCGACTCCGAGTTCGAGGAGGCTACCGTGCCCCCCCCCTCGCTTCTTCCATCATGGTGGCCATGACGATGGGCTGAAAAGAGGATTCCCTCCTTGGCGGCAGGGAAACTAGTCCCAGAGGCAGTCTCCGCTGGCGGGGTCTCTGCAGGCTTGGCCAGAGTCGCCGCGATCGCCTCGATAGAGGCCTTTGCCTGCTGGGTAGGGGCCTTCACGACCTTAGGTGCGTCCCGGGCCTTCTCCTTAGGGGGAGGGCCGACGCCTCACTCCCCCTCTCCTGAGATTGGACGGGGCTTCTCCCGAAGTTTACCCGGGGTCTCGGACTTCCTCTTCCCCGAACCGCTGGCTCGTGGTTGACGGTGCCGGGGAAGGTGCGCCCTGCCTCGCGACTGAAGAGCCCGACCTTTCGGCGCTCCCGGAGCCAGCGGACTCGCAGTGCTTGGCCTGGTGTTGGGCCCCTGTCGCTGGGGCGCCCGCACAGGACTCAGAAGCCCGCTCAGACCCCTTCTTCTTCTCACCCGTTGAGCCCTTCTCCAACCAGCTGGCGAGACGGGATCGACGGTCCCTCATGGTCCGCTCCGGCAAGTTCTTGCAGAACTGGCAGTCCTTCTCTACATGAGTCTTGTCCCCATGAAGACAGTAGAGGCATCACGAATGTTCGTCCTCGTTAAACACATTCTGCAGCCCGCACCCAGGGCAGCTGCGAAACAGCTTGGGTCCGGCCATCTCGAAATAGGCCGCAAATCTTCTGGAATCCTCCAAAAGGTTGATTCGACGAAATCTTCACCCTTGAGGGGCGTAGGAAAATCCCGCAACGGGTACCCGTTAACGGGAGTAGAAACGATGGAGCTTGAGGCTCGATTAACCGAAAAAATGTGAAAATTCACCTGAAAAAGCGTGAAAATGCAGCAAAAGCTCGAGAGCCAAGCACGAGGACTCCCAACACTTGAACGTGCGGTAAAAATCTGAAGATGGCTCTGTGGTCAGTATGACGCAGAGATCAGTGATTGGTTACTACTACGAAAGACAGATCAGAAACGAAACATACTGATTTTTCTTTACCGAGGATTCCCAGCCTGACGACGGGGAATATTCATGAGCATGTGAATCCATGCCAGACCCCATGCTGGGGAAAAGTCCTTTTATGAACTTTTTGACCAGGTGGTGCGACCACAGCAACGACGCCCCGGAGTTCTGGTGTAGTGGGAGATGGGCACCAGATGAATCTTGATAAAAGCGTGCACCAGTCCTGCTTTGGCCAGTGATGGCAAGTACGGAAGCACCTCAGGGGTTGTAATCCGTAGAGAGTATCTTCTGTGCACGGCACCAGAAGGTGAACCTCTTCCACTTATGGCCGTAGCATTTCAGTGTAGACGAAGCCCTGGCCTTGGTAAGTACCTGCTTGCAGTCAGCCAGGATCTTGTATCCTCCAAAATCTAGTGCTGCAAGAGCCAGGCCTGCAAGTTCAGCGACCCTGGCTCGTGATGCAGGATCGTGCCTCCCTCTCTGGCAAGAAGATCTGGGACCACCGGAAGCTTGACTGGAGGGGACGCTGACAAGTCCAGAAAGTCCGGGTACCATACATTTGTTTTGGCCACGCCAGTGCGACGAGATCATCCTGCACCGGGACCGTCTGAGTTGATTGACGAGTCGCAGAGGCAACAGAGGGAACAGAGGGAACGCATAGAGAAACAGGACGTCCCAAGTGAAAGAACGCATCCCCCATGCTCCCTGGCTGGGGAAGCCTGCTGGCAAACCTCCGGCACTTGGTGTTAGTCACCATCGCAAACAGATCGATGTGGGGATTGCCCCACCCATCGTCAGAACTGAAGATCCACTTGATCCTGCCGAAACTCCAACTCGTGGCACTATCGCAGCTCCCTGCTGAGGGAGTCAGCGATGATGTTCTTCAATCCCTCCAGATGAAACAGGACGAGGAATATCCCCTGGGCCATGGCACCATACCATAGGTCCTGCGCCTCTGGAGAGTGCTGGGGATCTGGTGCCCCCTTGCTTCCGGATGTAGAACATTGTGGTTGTGTTGTCCGTGAAAATACGTACCACTTTGCCGATGGACGGAAGGAAAGACTTCAGAGCCCAAAACACTACCTGTAGCTCCAGAATGTTGATATATAATGACTTCTCCGGCAGCCGCAGGCATCTTGCGTGGACACCTCTGGTGTGCGTGCCCCATCCTATCAGGGAGGTGTCTGTTAGTCTCCTGATAAGGTGGGGCCTGGAAGTCCGTGCCCGCCGACAGATGCGGACACCCCACCACTGTATCGCTCGACGGAACATCTCGTCGAGAGAGATCTTGCCCTCTAAGCTTCCAGATACCTGGATCCAACGGGCGTCGAGGTACTCTTGCAGTGGCCGCATCCACAGCCTGCACAGTCATACGAGGTATATGCATGACATGCCGAGAAGGGGTTTGATGGACCTCACCCTTGCGATCTTCACGGCAACATCCGTTGCACCTTGCCCAGGATGGCTGCTATCCTCTCCTCAGCGACGCCAGGCACAACACCGTGTTGAGTCGAGACACCACAAACAGTGCATCTTGTGATGGCACTATGCAAGACTTTGCATAGTTCACGAGAACCCCAGCTCCATCAGCAGCTGGACTGTTGACAGAGGGTGAGCGACGGCATTCTCCCTCGATTTTGCTCAGATGAGCCAGTCGTCCAGGTAGGGGTAAACATTGATCCCTCGCAGACGCAGTTGCGCCGCCACTGGCGCCAGGCACTTGGTAAAGACCCTTAGCGCCGACTTAAGTCTGAAGGGAAGGGACTTGAACTGAATGCTGCCCTTCAACCACGAAGCGCAGGAACCTGCAGTGTCCTTTGTGGATGGGGATGTGAAAGTAAGCATCCTCCAGGTCCAACGACGACAGGAAATCACCCACGTCCAGCTGTCCTAGCACGTGCTGAAGGGTGACCATCCGGAACTTATGGGATCTGATGTACTTGTTCAAGCGGTGGAGGTCCAGGATGGGTCTCCAACCACCCATCTTCTTGACAAGGAAGTAGAGAGTACACTCCAGAGCCTCTTTAGGACAAGTTCTATTGTGCCCTTCCTCAGCATGGCCTGCACCTCCGGCAGAAGCTGGGGGACGTGGTTTTCCTGTGTGGCCATGGTTAGTATACGAGGACACTTACATTGGAATTCCAGAGTGTGTCTGTGGCCCAGCGCGTCCAGCACCCAACGGTCGGTGGAGATTATCTTCCACATGCCGAAGTTCCCCAGCTTGCCTCCCACCGGGGTGCGCGGGTGGGGCCCAACGTCCCGGCCGGTTCAGTCCTGCTTCGCCGTGGAGGAAACGCCTTGGGGACCTTGGTGATGACTGAGACCTCCTCCGGGCTTGCTACGGCCCCTGTAGGCCTCCTGGGTCGAAGAGCGGGACAGCTGACTGTAGGATGACGCAAACCCACTGACGCCTTTGGAGGAACCCTGGGACTTTCCTCCGGAGGTCCGAAAGAACAGCCGTCGCTGCTGAAGCATGCCCAAAGCACACATCGTCTCACTGTCTGCCTTGATGGCCTGAAGAGACTCGTCCACAGTCTTGCCAAACAAGTTATCCCCGAAGGGCATGTCCAACATCCTCGACTGCACATCCTGGCAGAAGTTAGTGGCCTTCAACCAACCCCGTCGAAGAACGATGTTGCCCATCTGGCGGAACCCCATGTCGGTGATGTCTGTCACTGTGATGGCATGATCCGATGCCACCTCGCCTTCCTGCAGAATCTCCAGCACTTCCGCTCTTGTCAGGGAGGAAGTCCAGGAGGGGAGCGATCATGAAACAGAGCTCCCTGTCGTAACGAGCCACAATGGCGAGGGCGTTCGCCGCCTTGATGGTCGTCGCTGCCGACGAGATGACTCGTCGTCCCATGGAGTCTTCTTTCCATTAGCTGTCCGGTGGGGGCAGGACACGTCAACGCAGACTTCTTCCTAGCTGCCGCTGAGACCACCGAATACGGGGAAGGGTGTGATCTCAAGCACTTGGGTGCAGAGGCCGGCACCCTGTACTTTTTTTCCTCGTACCGGTCCCTCTTCACCGGGGCTGATGACTGGTTCTACATGAGTGACAGTCCCTCGTCCCAAATTTCGTCCAAAAGCAGGACAGCAAGCACGGTCTTCCTCTTGGCTTCCCTGCGCTGGTACAGGAAGCCCTGCTTCTCCTCGGGAGCTAGTTGGAATAACTGAGGCCCTCGAGATCATGGCATGAAACGAGCCAATCTCGTCGGGCGGCAAGGCTCTGGGTGGCGGGGACGGGAGATCCACTCCGTCATCCGTAACCGTCGCCATATTCGGTTCCGTCTCGTCCCTCGGTGGAGGGGAGGGAGGCGATGGATGGTAAGGAGGCAGAGGAAGAACTCTTCTTGTGCGGTGGTTCTCCCAACAGCCCAGGTGCCGCGGGGTCTCCCGCCAGTGACAAGGGCATCCTTGTCCGCATCTGAGCACAGTGTGTGCAGGGCCTGAAGGAGGTCCACCGAAATGTGCGCCGGAAGCAGCTGCTGTGGCTGCAGTGGGAGGGATGGCGGCAGTGGCACAGTGCCCTCCGGATCCTGAACACCCTGCTCCTCCTCGTCTGCGTCTTCGCTTCTCTCAACATCTGCCTCGTCAGGGTCCATCCCGTAGGGCCTGGCCTCGACGGGCCTTCCCTCCAAGCCGGTCTCAAGAACAGCAAGCCCCTCAGAGGAGGAGAGTGTCTCAGAGAGATGACCGGCATAGTCTTCAGCGGCATCTTCCCTACGGGCAGAAAAGAAGATTCCCTCCTGGCCGGCAGGGAAACACTCGCTCTGGAGGCCGATTCCTGTGACCACGCATCAACGGCCTTCACCAGGGAAGCCACCACTCCTTCAATTGAGGTTTTTCACTGCGTGAGTTTGGGCCTTCACGACCTTGGTCGAGCCGGGGGCCTTCACCGTGGGGGGTAAGGGTGTCAGCCCACGCTCCCCTTTGGCCTTCTCTGTCGGAGCAGACTGGGACTTCTCCAGAAGCTTACCCAGGTGCTCACACTTACTCTTCTTCACCGAGCCGGCCTTTGGCTCGTGGTCGAAGGTGCTAGAGATGATGCGCCTGACCTGGCTGCCAAGGAGCTTGCCCCAACTGCACCCCTGGTGCCTGCGGTGCTTTGCCTTCTGTTGGCCCCCGTCACCGGAGCGCCCTCAAAGGTCTTAGAAGACCACTCGGATTTCTTCTTGTGGCTGGGTGACCGGGGCTCCCCCGACTGGAGCCACTTGTTGAGCCGCTCGTGACGGTCTTTCATGGTGCGGCCACCATATCCTTGCAGAACGCACACTCCTCCACGTGCATCTGGCCGGTGTGCAGGCAGTAGAGGCACAGAGTGCCCATCGCCCAAGAAAAGTTTTCCGTAGGCCACATACAGGGCAATTCCTGAGCAGAGGCGTCGAGTCTCCCATCTTCAGCCAGGTCCACGTGGCGTAGGCCTCCAAGAATCTTCTGGAATCCTCCAAGAAGTTAACTCGACGAAAAATCCCCCTTGAGGGGCATAGAAAGTTCAGAAAAACGGGTCCCTGTTAGTCGAATGAGGGATCGATGGAGCTTGAGGCTCGATTGACTGAAAAAATTAGAGCAAAAAATCGCAAACGCAGTAAAAGCTCAAGAGCTATGGCACGAGGACTCCAAACACTTGAACGTGCAGAAAAAAATCTGAAGATGGCTGCCAGAGGAGGGGCTTATGTAGAGGGCAGTCATTGGCTGGGGGCAGTATGACCCAGAGATCAGTGATTAGTTATTAGGAGAAAGAGTTCAGAAACTAAACTGATTTTTTCTTTACCGAGGATTCCCAGCCTGACTGGGAATATTCATGAGCATGTGAATCCATGCCAGACCCCATGCTGGAGAAAGGTTGAATCAGATTGTTTTGCTACTCAATCCATTGGGCAGAGCTTCAGAAACCTCTCGTGATACAACTTCAAGGTTCATTGAAGGGATGTTTTGACTAACATACGAATGTCAGCACTCAATAGTTTTTTTATTATTATTCGTTACTGAGAGCGCTGGAGGTATTTGCAAAGTTGAAACCGAGCGTACTAATTTTACAGCATGTTACCGCGAGGTGTTATCGGATAACTTGCGTTTGTTGTTGGGAGGCCGGATTGTTTTCCGACTTGGGCATATCAGATTTCAGAGTGTAGAGCCCAAGACGTATCTATAAGGATCAACAGCAAATGGTGCTTAATGCTACAATTAATGAGACCGCTGATCACTTTGCCTCAGCAAAACAGTACTTGCAGTTACCTGGCTTGGTGCACGCGGGCTCAACCTTAAGTAGGTGGAGATAGTCAGGGGGTGTGGCCCAAACAAAAAGTGTGATGGTAAGCAACAGAAAAGGCTTTGCTTAGTAATTTAGTATGGAAATCACATTTAGCAAAGGAGGAGGGGTAGGTGTTCAATAAAAATACATTTGACTAGTCTGACCACCTTCTTTGGGGGCGGTCATAAGCTAGGAAACAAAGCTGGAGAAGTGGTAGAAGTGGTTGCTTCTCCAGCATTCGATCCCACACATACGTTTTCAATAGATCCAAAAGCAAAATATGTATTTACATCACATGAATAAGACGGGCATACCACAGGCAGAAACATTAAAGAGGTACATAGTACTGCCTGAGCAACCCTCATTTCTCCTCATGCTTACTTCATTAATGTTGATGCAATATTGAAGCAGTGTTAACATGTAGTGTGTAACGTGGCCGGTCAAACAATGAGAACATTGTTTTTCCAAGTGCAAATTAGAAAGAAATCTGTAAAAATATGGGATTCGACAACACTTTTTAAAAACAAATTAAAAGAGTGGTACAGCTCATAAAACACAAATACCTGAATTTACTTAATACACATTGTAAATGTGGTATCTACCAAAAAGGTTTCCCCAAAGAGCCCGCTTTAATGTTCTTGCTACACACGGTCCCATGGCTGAGATCAAGCCCAGGGGCATGCTGACAAGACACCACTGTGGTTTCAAAGGGCTGATCCCTTATCCTTGACATGACAAGTATGGGTTTCCCAAAATTGAGGTATTTTGCATACTGGTGGAAAAGTCCAGAACTCAATCCCTCCTGAAAAAAAGGGATGTACAGGCTGGAGGTTTAGTAAATGGGTGTTAAATGTACTTCAGCACTGCTGAGGCCAAACCTGTGCATTCATCCAAGATGCCCCAATACCAAATCCTTGCACAAAGACATACTTTACACATCACTTGCAGAACCGCTTCCATTAACACAGGCTCTGCATGTGGAAAAGGGATCTACGTGATCCGACCGCAGCCGATTTTCCCACGCCTAGAAAGTTTGCATGAGAAATGTGCAAACCGCCAAAGGTGTGCACATTTCCCATGTGTGCACATTTCCCATGTGCACACACGTACACAACACCTACATACCCATACCCCCCTCCCGAAACATACCCACGACAACCCACACCCACAACATAAACATACCCTACTTGTCTTTTTCTTAATGCTGAGTGCCTGCAGCGCCAGTTCCCATTCACTTCCGTGATTGGGAACCGGCGCCGCAGGGTCCTTTACTTTTTTTTTTTTACAGGGGCTGCAGGGGATTCCCCACAGCCTCTTTTTTTTCTTTTTCGGGTGTGCTGCAGGGGTGTCCCCCACAACACCCCGCTCACTATACCACACAGTATAGTGAGCGGGGTGTTGCAGAGGACACCCCCGCAGTCTTTTTTTGTACTTGCCTATAATGCTACCACCAAAGGTTCGAACTTTTGGTGGTTTGAAACTTGGTAGCATTTTTAGGACTTTGTCCATGCAAACTTTTGAATACAGTCAAAACGTCCTAGACCGTGGAAAAGACCCTAGATGCACGGAAAAGGAAGTTTTGTAGCATGCCAAGCCAACAGAAACAGGTTTGCAGCATGGGAGAGGTAAAGAGCAGAGGCACAGCAGTCTTGCAGCTCGTCTTGATGCCGGACTCCAACTTCAGGAACCAATGCAGCAGTGCAGTGTTAAATGCTTCCCATGAAAGATCTTGACAAGGCTCCAAGAACCACACATGCCTTACCCACACCAAGGCAAGGCCACCAATTAAGGTTCATTATACCCCCTTGCACCAGGAACATCAAAGCCATTCGGAATCACTGATGCAATCAAGCCCTGCTCCACAAGCCTGTGCTTTGGAATGGCAAAGGGGCTTATGCAAGTATTCCCCACCTTTAGAAGTAGTAAATGAATGGACTCTTGCTCAACTCCCACTCGTAGCAACGGATGAAGGTCCTGCATAAGGAATCTACAGTGTTCAAGACCGGGAAATGCTGCAAAGAGAAGAAATGGGCTGAAGAGTCCAGTTCCACAGGCACTGGGCCTACTTCGAAAGAGCATGTGATCAGGTCCCACCTCACTTCCTCACCCACTTTCCCCGTGGCCAAAGAATGGAAGGTGCCTAATGCCTGCCTCATTGCTCACAGGTTCGGGATGTTGATTTGGAGATTGAACATCACCCCATCCCAATGGCCTTTGACTTAATTGAGTGTACGCCTCTGTTTTGTGAGGCCTGCAACCATGGTTACATTGAACTGTCAATCTCGAGAACCAGGATTAACTGTCCTCCCACCAGGGTAGACACTCTGGAAAGTAGTCCAGATAGATCACATTCTCAATATGCATCATTATTAGAGGATTAGCAGAATTCAATGGAGTTTACCCCTAGAGATGGCTGGGCTACAGCAGTGCTGGCACTGAACAGTGCACCCGAAATTGCAATTGCTGGAGTGGCAAGAATTACACATTATCCGAGTAGGCATTTATGTCAGCAGATCAAGCTCAGTTGGCACAGTGGATTGTGTGAGCCCAAGCTGCAAGCGTGCATCAAGCAGGTTCAAATGTATTAACACTGTACAGCTCAAAGGTGGCTTTTAGAGATGCAGGATGGGCACTCACCAGGGAGTTGGAGTGTAACCACCAGGAAGTGCAGATGACTAAGCTGCGGGAGCGTCACTTAACAGGTGGCAGTTGTGAAAATGGTGAGCCTGTTGCTCTGATA
Source organism: Ambystoma mexicanum (assembly GCF_040938575.1). Taxonomy (NCBI): domain Eukaryota; kingdom Metazoa; phylum Chordata; class Amphibia; order Caudata; family Ambystomatidae; genus Ambystoma; species Ambystoma mexicanum. The sequence continues at coordinate 266,436,848 of NC_090934.1, forward strand.
TTCGCCAGAGCCACAGTTTGAGGGGCAAATCAGGTTGAGTCATGGGGCAACCCCTGGTCTGAGTTGGCAAGTGACTCCCCAGCGGTTTTAGTAGGCTACTGGCTCCCAGGCGGCAAGGGGGTAGGTGGGGTGAGCATCCGACCCATTTGGAGGCAGAATAGGCAGCCTTAGCAGAGCTCGTGCACCAGGTCCTGTGAGACCTAATTCAGGGGCTTCAAGACGGGCGAGTCTTTTCAGGGTCTTCTCTCCCAGCCATGGGAGATTGTGGTGCAGAATGGCAGGTTCTGGTCGACAGCAAATGCCACCCACAATGTGGCCTGGTAGGGGGCAGAGCTCTTCTCTGCCCTGTACTGTACTGTACTGTTAATTCACCTCAGTGGTTGAGGGCTTTGAAAAAGCACAACTGTCCTAAAAGAGGTCCTGTGAATCCTTCTCAGGTGTTGTATGCCTACACAGGAGCTCTGTGACCAGATTGCTGCATATTTCAACTAAATGATCCTAGACATCCAGATGAAAAATAAAATGATGCTCCCGCTCACCTGCCACCGAGATCCCATCAACACCACCTATTGACTTTCAGCCTTGAGAGGAACTACAAGCTACCATTGGCTCATGCAACCCACCATCTCCGGAGGATTGATACCCTCCCACCATCTCAATCTTGACAAATCAATCATTAAATCTCCAGACTTGGCACCCATCTTCCTATCCCTCCTCAATGACGATCAGCACAGGAAGAGTCCCGGCTCAGCTGAAAAGTGCATACATCAGACCTGTGCTCAAAAAGCCCACAGCAGACCCATATCGTCCAGTTAACCATCACCCAATCTCAAACATCTTTCATTGGGAAACGTCTGGAATAATGCATTCATTGTTTTGTAAAAGTCCCAGAGTTGACGAACAAACTCCTCAAAGAGGCACAGCATGGGTTTAGACCTTCGAGGAGTACAAAATTGGCTCTGTGCTGCATCAGTGATACACTTAAAAACAATACATATGAAAACAGTGTACTCTTACTACTAGACATCTCAGCTGCTTTTGACAGATCAGTAACGAGATCCCCCTCAGAAGACTGGAAGGGTTTATAGTGACTATGTCGAATGGCACTTTTTCGACTGTCATTTTGTCGAACCAGAAATGCGGGGAAAAAAAATGTTGAATCTTTTTTTTAATTGGGGGGGGGGGGGAAGAGTTCACCCCTCAACCCCCGTTTTTTTTTATTTACACTTTTTTTACTAGCTAAACCCCAAAAAAAAAAAAACATTAAAAAAATGCATTCGACATTCAACTTTTTTTCCGGCAAATTTCTTTGACGAAATGGCAGACTTTTTTTTCCCGACAATATGACCGGATACCGACTGGAAGATGTTCATATTAAAGGCTTTACACTCTGGACCACCCCCTCCTTCCTCACAGTAGAAGAAGCCACAATCTTGGGCCCACTTCAATTCCCGACCTCGCCCAGTTACCTGTGGAGTAACCGAAGGATCCACAACATCACCTACTTCTCAACATCTACATGATACCCCTACTTGATCAACAAATCGAGCATCTCCTGCTACAACTACACGGATGGCACACATTTACAGATGTATGAACCACCCCAGAGATTAAAAACTCCCTAGTACAGGTGGACTCATGGATGACAGCAAACAGTCAAAACCATACAAAAACAGAGCTGATGCTCTCTAACCCTACAGGTTCCAACTCTACCACAATCCCCTAGCCTGACGAGATGGGACCCTACCCAAACCAGTCAACCATAGTAAGACATCTTGGAATGGAAATGGACACACTCACTCTTGTTTCACAGGCCAAAGCCATTGTCAGAAGTGGTTTCTCCCAGCTGCACATGCTTTGCTGCATCTTCCCTTACAACATTCACCCACAGGGCCACGGACATAATTTCTCGAATACTATCCAAACTAGACTATGCAAACAGGCTCAATTTCGGACTCCCAGATTACCCAATGAGTAAACTTCATTAAACACTCCAATGGCTACTCAAAAATAGAAAGTGAATTTAAAAAACATGTGCATCAGCCATCATTCATAGCATGGGGGAGGGGGGTGTTTCTCCTTCAGAAGAAAGTTTCAACACTATGCTCCTTCCAGAACACTTCGGACCAGCAATGCTGCACTAGTCCTCAATTTTAAAAAGAAACGGTAAGGGGGATCCTCTTTCAGCTCTGACCATGCAACTGTGGAACACCCTACCCAAACCTCTCCACCTGGAGAACCACCTTAATTTCAGGAAACAGCTCTGGCTTTTCAACCAACCACTTTGTAAGAATAGAAACATAATAGCAACCGACTAAACAGTGTGCACCAGAAACCTGGGCTAATTTACAACAAACATTTTTTTTTAATTCTTGGCACTACCATCTGTGGTAAATCAAGCGGACCCCTGAAACCTTCTGCAAGCGGCACTAGTTGGCATCTTCAATATCTATGAAATCTAGCATCAAGAGCCAGGAAGTGATAACAGCCTCACTCTCCACCCACCTCATCCCTAAAATCTTGCATCCTTACACCGCTCACTCCTACAACCTTCTTAACAGATTCAGACCCTATCCTTCTTCGATCAACCACCATGCTGTACATTTTTGCACTCCACAATTTGGGGCTACCCGTATGGCTAACCTGCCCAGTCGGTATCAACCACAAACATCATATTGACACACATAACTTGTACTTACGACTTGGTTTTTTACATATGCCTTACCGCTATCCGGGTAATACACACTGCCCTCCTTTCTTACAGAGCCATGTGCAGCGATGCCAACATTATTGGCAGAAGGGTGCTATAGAAGACCACTTTATATTACATTGTTCCAGTGTGAATCAAAGTAGTGCTGGGAGACCACTTTTAAAGGTAAACATCCTAGACTGGAATAAAGCTAGCCTGCCTTAGTGGTCCAATCCCTGTTCTTGACAGAAGTGGACTTATCCCTTCTGACATCACACCGAGGGCATTGCTCTAGAACTTGAGGGGACAGGAAGGAGAGAGGCAGAGAGAAACAAAATGGTTAAAGTCTCCTTCTAGTGAGCATAGTCCTCCAGACTACTCTAACCCTGCCTCCTTCCAATGCTCACTAGGATCAAGGAAATACAGCACCAGAGTGTGAGGTTACTCCCTTTGAATGGGTGTGCCCCTTTGATACGTGGGCCGAGCGACGGCCTGATGACAGGGAAGGAACAAGTTACTTACCTGTAACTGTTCTCCAACATGGGTCTGGCATAGATTCACATGCTCATGAATATTCCCCGTCGGGCCAGGAATTCTCAGTAAAAGAAACTATTTCACTTCACATAAAAACTGTCTTTCTCCTATGAACCAATCACTGAGCTCTAGGTCATACTGCCCCCAGCCAATGACTGCACTCTCCCTAAGCACCTCCTCTGGCAGCCATCTTCTTATTTGGTAGCACGTAAAGTGGCAGCATGACCAAGACGAGCCGCAGAGGGGCAGGAGGGAGGGTGTGCATGTCAATCCATGCTGGAGAACAGTTACAGGCAAGTAACTTCACGAAAAGTTGAGACGTCTTCGAGAAACTCTTCGTACGTGCCACATAGAACTGAGCACTTGCCACATCCAGCGAGTGCAGAGTCCTTTCCGTCGGTGACGGAAGAAAAAAAAAAAAAAAAAGGCAACACCAAAGGGTTGTTGAGGTGGAACTCGGACGGCACCTTTGCCCCACCCTCGTCTTGTGGGAAGTCATAAGACTGCTTGCATGGCAGGGCCTGGATCTCACTTACCCTCCTGGCAGAGGTGATGGCCACGAGAAAAGCTGTCATCCACTAAAGGAACTTGATGCATAGGCTCGAACCCCCCCCGCACCCTGCCTATGAGCCTTGTCAGTACCACGTTAGTTCCCATGCTAGGGCAGGCGCCTTCACCGCCAGGAATGAACAAAACAGCCCTTTAAAGGACCTCCTAAACTAGACGGTGTGACCAAAGAGAAGACCGTCCCAGAGACCTGGTGTACTGGGAGATGGCTGCCAGATGTACTTTGATGGAGGGCTGGCAGAACCCTGTGACCATGATGTCCAAGGCCATGGTGATGGCATGGTCCGATGCCACTTTGCCCTCCTGGAGGATCTCCTGCGCCTCGACCCGGTTGTCGTCAGGGGGGAATTTCAGCAACAGGGCCATCTTGTACCCCAGCTCCCAGTCGTACCTGGCCAGGATAGCAAGAGCATTCGCTGCCTTGACCATCATTGCCGCCGGGTAGATCACCTTCCGGCCCATGGCATGCAACTTCTTCCCCACGCTGTCCGGGGGACCCGAGGCCAACAATGGATTTGAGGACAACAGTCTGGGGAAGGCTGCAGCGCCAGGCCCTCATCCCAAACGTCGTCCAGGAGAGGCACTGCCAAGAAAGTGTTACTTTTAGCCTCTTGGTGCTGGTACAGGAACCCTTCCGTTTTGGTCTCTTCTGGCGTCAGCTGGAAGAGCTCCGACGCACGGGCGACCATGGAGTGGAATAATCCCACTTTGTCCAGTGGAGACACTCAGTGGCAGGGAAACGCCTGCGTCAGTCATCACCATGTCCACCCCCGTATCCCATGGGGAGGGTGGGGCATGTGAGGTGGGGTGCCACTTATTTGCCGGCATTAGACCCGGTGCTGCCAGGGGTGCCGTCGGCATCCTCTTCTAAATCTCCGACACCATTGTGTGGAGAGTGGACAAGATGTCCAGCAACATGTCTCTGGGAGGCAGGGCGGGGGGCGGGGGGGGAGAAGAGTAGGCTTGCTGGGCCCAGAGCCTACATCTTCATCGGGCTCCGCCATCGCCCCCCTCGACAAGGTCAGTCATCCTCCTCAGCGTTTCTGCAGTTGTTCCCCACGTCCTCCAAGTCCTTGTCGTCCGAAGAAATATCTGTGCCTCTGGAGCACTGTAGAGGCCTCCACTGCTCCCCCACGCCTTCTTGGTGTCCTGAGGGGTCAGACCCGGGCTCGGGCTGGCATCTTCTCCGGCTTGGCTGAAGCCTCCCGCCTCGGTGGAAGGGCCACTCGGGGCATAGCCAGGGTCCTCTGTACCAGGTCACCCCTTTCACCTTAGAGGGCAGCCGCCACCAGCTGAATTGACGAGGACATCTCCTGGACCACCCAGGCCTTCAGGGGCAGGTCGATCACCTTACTCTGCGCCTTGGCCTTCTCCGGCTTCTCCCACAGCTTCCCAGAATTAGACTTCCTCTTCGAGGAGGAGCTGGAGCGATGGAGGCAGATGGTGATGTTATTGCATCCTGCTTGTTGCGGGACCCGCTTGTGCAGAGACCCCGACAGAAACTGACTCCCAGTGCTTGGCCATGTCTTGGGCCCCCATGGATGGAGTGCCCTCAAAGGACTTAGAAGCCAGCTCCTCGGATCAGCTGGTTCTGGGTGTGGCATACCCATGCTTGACAGACGGGGCAGAGGTCTTGCCATTGAGCCACGCTGCCAATCTGCTGTGCCGATCCTTCATGGTGCATTTGGTGAATCCCAGGCAAATTTTGCAACCCACCTCCTTGTGATCCGGATGGAGCCGGTAGAGGAACACATTGTTCGTCCACCAAAAACACAATCTGCAGCTGGAGCAGAGCTTGAAGAGAGAACCCCCGCTCTTCTCCAACATGATCCAGCGTGCGGTGTAGGCCCGATGGCCTTCTGGAATCTTCGATGAAAACTTGACGCTTCTTGCCCTCGAGGGGTGACAAAAGGCACCAAACTGATCCCTGCTTGCCGGTCAAAAGAACAAAAGAGCCCACAGGTTCCATTTGACAAAAATTGGAAATATGTACTGAAGAAAAAAAAAAAACGCAAATGCAGAAAAGCTCTGAGCAAAACAAACATGTGCAGTAAAAATCTGAAGCCAGAGGAGAGGCTTAGGGAGAAGGCAGTCATTGGCTGTGGGCAGTACGACAGAGCTCAAATTGTTTTATGGGAGAAAGAAAGTTTCATTTTCACTTACTGTCTTTTTCATTTTTTTTTTTTTTTTTTTAAACAGAATTCCCAGCCTGACAGGGAATATTCAACAGCATGAATCCATGCCAAACCCCATGTTGGAGAACAAAGGTATTTTGGAAGAGCGTTGGATGCAATGCTGGCCCCTGCCCCAGAAAGACTTGTGGACAATGGGTCTTCAACTTGATCCATGTAGCCACTGTGAGCCAGTGGAGAGATTCAGGGCTGGACAGATCCCTCAGGGCTGGACAGATCCCTGGGCTTGAGGCCAAAGATGAGTCTCACAGTCCTGTTCTGGATTAGCTGCAGAGAGTAGAGGAAGGCAGATTGAGAAAAAGGCTGTGCAGTAGTCCAACCTACATAGAACCATGGGTCTGGAGACAGTGATCTTCTTGGGGGGGGGGGGGGGGGTGTGAAGAGCCAGGTGCAGCTGGTAGTGCGAAATTTTGGCATTATCCGAGATGTGAGGAGAGAAAGGAGCCAAAGATTACTTTTTTTGCCTCGCAGGAAGGCGAAGGAAGAGTGCCCAAAGAAGAGTGCCCAAGGCGGGCAGCCAGAGTGAGAGAGGGAAAGCAATGAGAAGGATCTCAGTCTTCCTGGCCCTAAGGAAGAGATTGTTGGAGGCGCAGCAATCTTGAACCGCAGATAGACAGTCAGGGATGAGAGAGAAGAGGCTGAGGGGAGCCTGAAGGAAAGTCCAGTGTCATCTGCATAATATTGAAAGTTAGAGAAGGTGGAAGAGATCAGGTGGGCCAAAGGGGTCAAGTAGAGGTTGAGAAACCAGGGTGGGAGGATATAGCCCTGGGGAACGCCACAGGTAGAGAGAAGTGGCAGAGATAAAGGGACCAAGTTGCACCTGGGAGGGGCAGTCCAAGAGGAAGGAGGTCAGCCACTTCAGGGTCAGATCAGCGATGCCCAGGTTCTCATGCAGTCGATTGATCAGGATGGCGTGGTTGACCATGTCGAAAGCAGATAAAATCAAGGAGGATGTGAATAGAAGGAATGCTGGAATCAAGGTTCGAGAGCGGATATTCGCGGGTTTTCAGGAGAGCAGTTTCCATGCCTCTGGCAGCTCTGAAGCCAGACGGAATGTCATGGCGACAACCAACAGATGTGAAGAGTAAGCTGGGAAATGGCCAGCTTTTCCAAGAGTTTCCCCAGGAAAGGGGTGAGAGCTTGTGGGATAGTTTGCTGGACAGGTACGATTAGCAGACAGCTTCTTGAGGAGGGAGTGCTTAAGGGAAGTGTATGGTGCTTGATGGTTCTGGAGGAGCAGGGGAGCACCTGTATGGACAACCCTTTCATAAACTAGTCTAGAAAACCCTTTAGGTGTTGTCAGAGAGAAAGAGGAGAAAGTAAAGAGATGACCAAAGGGGGGCTGAGAGAGGAAGCAGAAGAGGGGATAGAGGTCTGGGAGGGAACAGTAGAAGAAGAGACTGCAACATGATTGGTCTTGCAAATTTTAAAGAGTTTGGCTGTTAGAGGCTGCAGGGACACAGGCTTGAGTGTGTGTTCTCTGCTCGGACAGGACAGTATTGCCTTTGGACCAGGACGGTAGGCCAGTTTGTCAGAGAATGCACCTGAAGTTCTCCACTTCCAAGTTGCACTTGGAGGTAGGCTTCAGCTGGATGGTCATGACAGGGGCAAGGATGTCCAGGGTGTTGGAAATAGAAAGATGCCGATTAGAAAGGGCTGCATCAGGATGCAAGTTAGCTGCAGGATTAGAAGGAGCAGATAAGTTGAAGCAAAGGCATCCACCGACACGCATCATGGGCAGAATGACAGAGAAGGTAGTTAGTCCTGGGGGCTGGGCTTTGCCTGAAGAATAGTTTCAGATGAGAGTATAAAGAGCCCAGTCCAAGAAGAGAGTGGTGAGAAGGTTAGAGGGGAGAACATCCAAAGTATGTCTGGCAGGGTTGGGCTGGACGGCAGAATGGAAAGTGTTGCAGAGGTACCAGAAAAGCCCAGAGGAGGGATTAGAAGCATCCAGGTGGATGTTGAGATTTCCTGAGAAGACCCATTCAGAGAGAAGAGGGCAACCTGGCCAGGGGGCCTGTAGTTGCTGGCCACAGTTCAAGAGGCCAGGAGGGAGAGCCTGCAGACCAGGCAATCAAAGGAGTAGGCCTGCGTAGGTGACAGAGGCCGTGACCCACTTTGCAAAGATCCAGGCTACTCCACCTCCAGGGCGGGTGGTTCTGGGTTCGGAGAGGACCTTGAAGCTCACAGGCAGGACAGTGTCAAAACTCATGACAGAACTGGCTGTAACACATGTCTCGGTGAGAGCAAGAACATCTAGGTAGGCCAGATGGCTGTCAGAAGAGTGTGACAGCAGAACAGGAATTGAGAGTAGCAACTTGGAGCAGGTTGCCACATTTGAAAGACACCCATTGAGGGGGTACAGGCTTGAGGTACACCCTGCGGACATGGTAGAGCAAGCAGGTGATCATATGCATGGTAGTCATTTGGTAACATTTAGGAGACTTACAGATTGCATTCCTATACAAATTGGAACCAGTGGCAATACTCGCAGTAGTCAAAAACCCAAATTGAGATTTTTAAATCAAGTGTCATAAATGATACCAAAAGGACTAATATTGGCTCCAATGCTCATTATGTTTTAGCTGCTTCATAGTGTAGAGAACAATGTAGGATTGGAACCAGTGCAACAATATGCCCGGTATTCATTTCATTAACTTATGCCACTGCAGTTAAAAATATCTCTGCATTTTATATATGATAAATGGTGCATAAAATAGCGTGGCCCACCGCACTCAGATACTCCACAGCAGAGGAGCTGCACCGAAATATCACGATCCCTCACTCTACACTATTCGAGAACATTATAACTCACATTCTAGCTCCCAAATCAAGGACCATTTTCATTGATTGGCACTGGCAAGTCACTGCACTGCTAATACCTTGTGTGATGGAAATGTACAGTGCTCAAGTCCTAAGAATAACCAAGATGTTCTTACTCTGAGCAACAGGGGCACTGCACCATCTGCACTGCGTTGGTGCCAAGTCAAAAATTGTGGCTACTACACACCTCAGCATAGGGTTCTCCTTTCTTCGATCTAGTGACACTATCCAGTTCCTTGTCCTTTGCCATGGACAGCTGCCTTAACACACTGCACCATCACAGCTGGAGTGACTGCCCCTTTGCTAAAAACCAAATCCCACCATGCAGCTACTTTTACTCCTATTACCCCTCCAACCACTTCCTACAACCCCAACACATGCTCCCCCTCTAGCCACAGTCCTAAGCAACACCATATTATTCAGTCCACATACCCTAACAGCCAATTTGTAACGAAACACTTCCGCGGTCCAATTAAGGGAGTCACCAAAAGCTGGAATGTTTCTCAATACTGAACTTTCCCCACAAAGGAAGCATAACGAGTAAACCAGCCATTCCCTAGTCAGTCTTCCTCCACTTTGAATATATGAACACCCAGCTACTTCTACTCCCAATCATCCACCTGTGCTACAAACCTTTGAAGAATTACTTATTGCATCATTCACTACACACCAAAAATCACTCGCAAGGGGTTCAGGGGGGAATTCTAAACCCTCAAATCAAAAGGTCATCTGAACCGTCTATCTTTTCCACCTGCTCCCACCATCCTCAACAGGTAACTTCCTTGAGTCTCTTCTACATTCAGCATTGGCCCATCCTCATATGACCAGGCTCATCCATATTCATATCAAAATTCCTCATCTCAACCAAATGACAGATTCCATGAGCCTGTTGAACCTCTAGTCCCCTCTCCTGGTTTTAGCCCCACAGCTAGCACACCTTTACCAACCACACACCAATTCAATGCCAGCCTCAGCACTCTTCTCCAATACCTTCCTACCCAAACATTTCCTTACCAGCTTTCACCCTAAGTGTAGGTCTGCCTCCACCATCCCGCTACTAGACACGCCAACACCTATCACAGTAATGCCACCCTGTGCCCTTGCAGATCATTTTGCACCATAAAGCACCTCTAGCTTGCGGCTGTTCAACCTCGGTCTCCACAGGAACTTCCACACTTGCTATAAAACAACTGTTCTACCTTACTCCAGACAGACTTGCCAGCAACTTCCCTTCTAAAATAGAAATCTCCAACTGGTGGCAATCCCTAGGATTATCCACTACTCAGACCACTCCCAATACGGGTGGTGCAGCCATCACTCATTGTAAACTGCCATTACCCACGTCCAACTGCCTCACCATACTGCCCCCACCCCTACCCCATTGGCCTCTCGAGTGTTTGAAAAACAGGTTCAGCCCTCTAAAAAGGCATTCATGGGAATCCTTTCAACAGTGGAGACGGAAGGAATCCAGGTGAAACATTCCCGACTGAAGCCACCCCTGCATAAGTGGCCCACCAGGCTCTGTGCTTGGTCTTCTCTAATCTGTACACCTCAGGCAAGAGAATCCACATGCAGTTTCTCCCATCTGCTCATTGGCAATGATACCCAGACCATCCCCTTCCTGGTCTTCACAAGCACTTAAACTTGCCTTAGACATGCATCACGGGATGGGCCCCTTGCGGTCTCACCCTTAAATCCCCTAAAACAGCAGTAAACTATCTTGCCACACACAATGCACCTTGCATTCGGCAGACTTCCTCATATTCCCTAAAGCTTGCAAAACTGCACCCACACTTCTGTGAATTAGAAAAACCTGTCCCCTCTACAATCTAATTAGAATAGCATTTTGTTGGGCTTTCAGTGCACCCCGAGCTCCATCTTCCAAGATTTCAGTCCCCGTTCACCGCCAACATGTTCCTGGTTCCCACCCCTACCTGCCTCCTCACAACCCACAAAGCACCCCCGATTGGCATGTTCAGGCCCCACTTGCTACAGCTCGCACCCCTTTAAGGATAGTCTCCCACGACATTCCCTGCCAAGGCAGCCAATGCAAAGGGCCCCTCCAGTCGTTTGCCTGTGAAGCCAGCAATCAACCAGCAGTGACTGAAATAAATCAGTTACTGTATTCCAGTAAACCCAAACCACTTACTTTACATAGCACAGCCCACCCATGGTTTAGCCAGCTAGCAAGTCGTTTTCCAGTCAAGCTGTGTGCCCAATTCAGGTTTGATTTCCTGCTCGGCCTCAAATTTAGGTGCTTTCTCCCACTGCTCTGGTATCAAATTTAGGTGGTTTCTCCATTCTAAGCTTTCAAATTATTGCCGTTTCTCAATTTAGGCATTTTTCTCCCACTGCTCAGGTTGCTCAAATGTAGGTGTTTCTCCATGGGTGTAGCCAGTCTATGTTGGTGAGCCATGTGTATTTGCCCCTTTTTTGGGGCTACCCAGTTCATCACTTTGCCCATTTATATTGGTGTGCTAAAATCTTGCATTTGGCCCATCGGTGATAGGGAGCAACATCTAGCACATACAGACTGCGCAGCACAGGAAACATCACCTGCCGGAGCAATTGCCGCACACCAGAATGCATGACAGGGGAAGGGATATGGATTAGTTCTTGAGAACAGCAATGGTAGGAAAGGGTACTGCCACTAACTAACCCTACTTAAAACACCCTTCTGCATACACCTTAAAGGAATGGTTCGGTCAAAAAATATTATTGTCCCTATGGGTCGGCCATGTGCTTTTAATCATAATTTGATCGATCGTACAAATATTTCCTATGCACCTTACCTGAGTTGTCGTCTCTTGAACACAAGCAAAATCAGGCAGCAGGGCGCGGCCATTTTATGATAATCCTATCACTTGCCTCATCGCCATGGGTGACCTGCGTTTGCAGCACTAAATCATATCCCCTGACATCACTAGATGCGTACCGCCCATTTCACAATGCCAACGCACGTCTCGTGTCAACATTCTCTGTGCCTCGGCTAATGACGTGTCGCCATGGAAACAGCAGGAAGCCCCTTTTCCTCGACAAGTATAAACAGAGCGTTTCACAACACACAACAGCAGATTTTCTTTTCCATTCCTCTCGCTGCATTTCTTTGAGTATTCTGTGACTCGTTTCTGTGCTCTGGTCAGCTACCTTGGTTGCTTGTAGCCCGTGTGAACAGATACCAGTACGACCACTATACATTATTTTCATTTCTTTACCACACAATGGCAACAATAATGCCCTACCTGTACGAACCTGAGTATTCCGAGGAGGAATTACTGGAAAGAGCAAGCTCTGTAGACGATGGGGATTTGGACACCAGTTGGGCGGACGTTTCAACAGATGAAGAGCCTGGGTCTATTCGCATGGACAGTGTTTCCACCTGGTGTACCTGAAATCGGTGCGCGCTAAAACCAACCGAACAGGAGAACTGCTGCTGCTGCCGAGAAAACTCTGGATGCTTGTCCTACCTATCGCAAGGCGATCCACAGCCGCAATGCGTTACCGAGCTGCCAGACTTCACGGCAGTCTGTCTCACATGGTCCGTTTTGAGGATTTTGATGGTGCTTATGCATGAACTTCGCGCAACAGTTCGCCCTCGTAATCCAAGTAACGAGTAAGTGTAGTCTGGTTATGATGTCAGTTAGGCCACTACTATTTCTTGGTTGTCCCCTATATTCTCGTACTTAAAGATATTGTCATATCTGTTTAGTCTTGCAATTCTCTAGTAATAGTCGCATAAAAGTCGTTCAATATTGTGCAGCGTCCTTTCATGGCAAAAACGCCATTACATACAAGAATTGTCATTCACAACTAAGGTTTAATACACTTATCTTGGTCATTTAAAAACAGATTGGATCTTTCTCTTTCATAGGTGATACCGGCTGGTGGCCTATTGTTCGTACACATGGTGGCTTCATGGGAGGCTTGGACACCGCATTCGACGAGTAATATCCGCCTGTGTCGTTGGCGCCATTAGACAAACTTTCCCCAGCGACAGTGGTCAGTACAGGGGATGTTCCCTCGCTGAGCTGCAACCAGACGTTTACAATGTCTAGTATTATTGTGCCATCAAAATAAGAAACCAAATAAAACGCAACTTTTTTTATCAATGGTTGTTTCAGTTTTTAAGTGAATCAAGTGTCTCCATTCAGCAGTGTTCAGGTGCCTTGTCTGCACGCCTCCCGGCCCATCCATCCCACCCCCCACTATCAAAGGCAGTTTGCACCAGTGGATGTGCGCTGCCATGGGGTGCTGTCAGCGGCGCAAATGGCCAAGGTGCCAAACATGTACACTTCAAAAGGTATCCTACGGCCAGGGGCCATTGCTCACATGGCCTCCTCAGAGCCTGTGTCTCCAGGCAGGCCTACGCTGAAGCAGATCGTGCCCTTGCAATCCACAATACCACGACATATGCACGTCATTCATTCACAAACGCACCCCTTTTTGTTATTGGATATTTACCATGAGAACATCTTTGAGCACAGCAAGTCAGCTCGTGAACGTACAGTCGATCTGGACCCAGAGGTATGCGCACTGACAACCATCTAATGAAAGAAAGTCGGTCTACTTATATGTGTAATGCCAATGACTTATTTTATATGGATACTATTTTTTGTAGGGATGTATACAAGATCAGTATATTGAACCGGAGGAACATGTATCCGAGTCAGTGCGCCAGTTTGCTGATGTTAAAGGTTTGAAAGAAAAGAAATAAAAATACGGTAAACACTTTCTATTGTTGGCAATAGTTTTGTGCTAAGGCCTTCATTATATGCTTTTTTTAATGTCAATTGTACAACACTAGGTTGGATTTACACTGAACATTCCTTTTCCTATCTGTCCTGTAGTTGCCCGATGGAGTACGGACTATGCAGACACAAACAGCGTTACAAATAACAGATGCTGCTTGCCAAACTGTTTTCACCATGGAAGAACTATTCATTGAGGCGCGTCGTGTTCACACTCGAGATGCCTATGTCCAATGTCCAAAAAATGAATTTAATAAGACCAGCGATTCCAGCAAAGTGTTCTTGGACCATTGCTACAATGCGCCCGCTCCACCAGAGGAATAGATGAGCACTTGACACGATCTACACCCGCCAAAAAAATGCCCCCCAAAACACAGTCCACATTGATCTTTTCTCCTATCCATCGTCAAGTAACAGATGTTGAAATGCCAAACTGAAGCATCAACACTATTGACCGACAAAAAAGACAAAGATATTGACTATAGTATGTCCAGTTTGGCTGATATGTCCACAACGGTTCACTCCGAAACCAGTGTTGCCAGATGACAGTATAATAAAAGAGGCCAAATACATAGTATTCAACAGCAGCTTGATGGAGATTATACAGATGCTGAAATCTGTGCATTCAGTGGGAGGGGAAGTATGTGGAAAGCCATTGGTGAGCGTGACTCGTCTAACAAGGCAGTAACCTCAAAACACATGCCACCTGTGAAAAGTCAAAGCATTTTCATGGTCCGCTCAACCGATGCTAGGGAATCTGCCAGCTGGCAATCTACTGTGTGCAGTAGCTTTACTTTTCAGTGGCTCCAGTTTCATGATGTTATCCAGTTTCTTTCAGTTTGTGGGACTGCATTTCATTTCTAAAACGCAATACTACAAATACCAACGTGATTATCTATTCCCTGTCATTAGTGATGCTTGTAGAATTGAACAATTGGCTATTCAAAGTACATTCCCCGACAAACGCTTCAGGCTAGCCTGCGATGGACAGTCCGGATTTTCTGCCAAGTACTGCACCTACCATCTTCAGGACATGCAAAGTAAGAAAATTGTGAGTTTGGTGGTCTTGCAGGTGTCCCAATGTAAATCCTCGGTGGCCATGGAGAAACTTGGTTTTTGTGTAAGATCTACAATCGAGGGGAATGCAAATCAACCTCATAGCCACGGAGAGACACGTTTCAATAGCCAAGACAATGAGAGAGCATTATCCAAATATTAATCAATTTGATGTATGGCAAGTTGCCAAATAAATCTCGGCTGCAGGGGGGGGGGGGGGCGGGGACAGAAAAGGTTTGGAAGGTATTTCGCAATGGTCCAAGTCGTTCAGCAACCATCTTTGGTGGAGCTCAAAAACATGTGATGGGTCTGTGGAAATTCTACTGGAAAAATGGCGGTCACTAATGCACCACTGTTCCAACGTTCACCACTGGACAGAAAACCAACATTTCCACCAATGTGAACATGGCCCTTTGTCCCCAGAGCAGGCACGGAAGAAGAAGTGTTTGATCCCATCTTCACCTCCACACAAAGCCCTTGAGCAGATTGTGTTTGATAAAACTATCAAGAGATCTTAAGGTACTCTCAGAATTCTGTCACACAGGAGATTTGGAGGTGTTCTACAATATGTGCCTAAAGTACAGGCTAGGGGATGAAATGTTTACTTGCGGTATTAGCACATAACGAGAATGTGGGCCGGGAACAATATAGGATTGCAGGAAACTTAGGGATGCTTCGCTACACTATGGCCTTTAAGAACCCGACGTTAGAGTTGCAGTTTTGACAGTAGGCTCACTCCACTTACTGGAATCCCACGGGGGGCAGCTAGGATA
The DNA here is from genome assembly GCF_040938575.1 of Ambystoma mexicanum. Taxonomy (NCBI): domain Eukaryota; kingdom Metazoa; phylum Chordata; class Amphibia; order Caudata; family Ambystomatidae; genus Ambystoma; species Ambystoma mexicanum. The sequence goes on from NC_090934.1 coordinate 266,452,230, forward strand.
TCACTCATTGAGGATCGCACAGAATAATCGGCCATTTTTAAATCGAACGATCTCGTAATGGGCACGCTACACATTAGCCACATGCTGGCTATCCACAAGCAGTGATGTCAGGCCCAGCTAGACATACCTCTAAAAAGCCTGTATTAATGAAGGTAGCTTCAACAGAATGTAACAAGATATCTGTTGATAGTACTTGAAGGTGACTAACAGCCTCCATTAACTTTACAGTTTAACCACGTGGGCATTGACCAGACCACCTTGATTAGGATCAAGACCCAGAAGGCGCACTACTGGCTCCTTCATAGAACAGAGCATTTCTTCTACATACCTGTGACACCATTATTAACTGGCTCAGGTAGGAAGATGTTGCAGCACAACATGTAGGAATTTTTTATCCCTACAGACACCAATATCTGATTTTAGTTTTTCTACTCATTTTGTTAGATGTCACACCAAAGGGGTCCGCAAGAGATACCTCCAAGCTCCTTTGCTAAATCCTGAAGACGGCACTAGCACAGCCAACCATCTAGCTTGTGCCCGAAACACCAGAAGTGTCGACTAGATAGATGTGTTATGTAGCTTAACCGCATCACAAGTCACTTTTGATACTAACCCTCACAAGTTATCAGTACTACAATTTGTTAGTAATATGAAGATGCAATATGATGGCTTTTGTATGTAATTCTCCATGGAAAAGTTGAAAATTAATCATTAATTGAAAAATAAATTGTCACAAAAGAATGAATATTGGTGTACTTGGTTTATGTAAAGACCAATGCCATAGTCTTTAGTGCTATATCACACTACCGGCAAGTGTCATACAGGTGGGGTAGCCTATGTCTTATGTTACAAAATACTGTTATATACCCTCATGACATAGGCCCCCCTGACCAAAAAAGAGGGCCACACACACCCCTTGTGATTGCATATGTCTTTGGACAACCGTACGGTTGGTGGGTGCAAATCACTCACAAATGAAATAAATTGAGAATGTCAACGTCGTGTCATTCTCGGACGATCAATATCGTCAGGTTTTAGACAAACCATCTCTGTTGGGACAGACACCACCGACAGCAGCTGAAGCAACCAACATCTCATCATATGAACTGGACACATTGTTACAGAAGGAGGAACAAGTTACTTACCTGTAACTGTTGTTCTCCAGCATAGGTCTGCATGGATATTCCCCGTCAGGCTGGGAATTCTCAGTAAAGAAAAAATCAGTATCAGTTTTGTTTCTGATCTGTCTTTCTTAGTAGTAACCAATCACTGATCTCTGGGTCATACTGCCCCCAGCCAATGACTGCCCTCTCCCTAAGACCCTCCCCTGGCAGCCATCCTCAGATTTGGTAGCGCGTAAAGTGGCAGTATGACTAATTGAAGAGCCGCAGAGGGGAAGGAGGGAGGGTTCGCATGTGAATCCATGCTGGAGAACAGTTACAGGTAAGTAACTTGTTCCTTCTCCAACATGGGGTCTGGCATGGATTCACATGCTCATGAATATAAGAATACATAGCAGTATACACATGCACAACCACGGGAGGTGGCAACAGGCTCAACATTAAGCAATACAACAACTCAACATTAAGCATCTCTTACCTCCTCACCAGGCTCACCTTAAGCGAACAGGTTGCACAGCACTGCTTGGCTGACCCTGGACTCCTCCCTGGAGTCCCGATCAACGCAGTAGAATCTTGTGAAGGTGTGCGTCGAGCCTCTCTGCAGTCAGCCGGGATATCGTATCCTCCAAACTCTAGTGCTGCAGGAGCCAAGCCTGCAAGTTCAGCGACTCCGGGTCGTGATGAAGAATGGCGCCTCCTCCTCTGAAGATAAGATCCGCGTCCGTCGCCAGCTTGATAGGTGGGGACACTGACAAGTCCAGAAGGTCCGGGAACCAGATCTGTCTCGGCCACGCCGGTGTGACGAGGATCATCCTGCACCTGGACCTCTTGAGCTGGTTGTTGAGACGGAGCAGCAATGGCAACACGTACAGGAACAGGCCGTCCCAAGGGAACGAGAAAGCATTGCCCATGCTCCTCGGCTGTGCGAACATGCTGGCGAACCTCTGGCACTTGGAGTTAGTCGCCGTCGCGAACAGGTCGATCTGGGGTTTGCCCCATTGTTGAAAGAGCCGATCCACCTGGTCCTGGCGTAGTTCCCACTCGTGGCACGAGCGCAGCTCCCTGCTGAGTGAGTCGGCAATGGTGTTTTTTTATTCCTGCCAGGTGGAAGGGAACAAGAAACATCCTCTGGGCGACGGCCCAGTGCCACAGATCCTGGGCCTCCTTGGGTAGGGCTGGGGATCTGGTGCCTCCCAGCTTCCGGATGTAGAACATCGTGGTGGTTTTGTCGGTGAAGATCCTCACCACTTTGAGGGACGGAAGGAACAATTTGAGCGCCCAGAACACGGCTCGTAGCTCCAGGATGTTGATGTGGAGACCTCTCCTCCGGGAGCCAGCGGCCTCTTGCGTGGAGATCTCCGGTGTGGGCCCCCCATCCCTCCAGGGAGGCGTCCATTGTTACAGTCTCCCGATACACCGGGGTCTGAAAGTCCATGCCTGCCGTGAGGTGTGCACGGGCACTCCACCATAGTATCGCCCGACGGAACTCCTCGTCGAGCGGGATCCTGTCTTCGAAGCTGCCCGCCGCTTGAATCCAGCGGGCGTCAAGGAACTCTTGTAGCGGACGCATCCAAAATCTGCAAAGGGGCATAATGTAGATGCATGAGGGGGGACTTGATGGACCTCGCTGTGGCCACATCCGTGGCTAACAGGCGCTGCACCTTGCCCAAAATGGCCTTCGTGTTTTCTTCCGACGGAGATGCCAATCGCTTCACTGTATCGAGCTTTGCTCCCAGAAACAGTGCCACCTGCAACGGGACCAGATAGGATTTGGGGTAGTTGATGGCGAATACCAGCTACGTGAGCAGGCGGGCGGTCCTCGCTGTGTGTTCGACGGCGAGTTCTCTTGACCTTGCACAGTTTAGCCAGTCGTCCAGGTAGGGGTAGAATTGGATCCCTTGCAGGCGCAACCGCGGCGCCACAGGTGCAAGGCACTTGAACACCCTGGGTGCCGACTTTAATCCGAACGGCGGGGCTCTGAATAGGTAGCGACGCCCCTGGACTACAAATCTGAGGAACTTGTTCAACCAACGCAGGTCCAGGATGGGGCGCCAACCGCCTGTCTTCTTTCTGACGAGGAAGTATCTTGAGTATACTCCGGAGGCCCGGAGCCTCTTGGGGACGAGCTCGATGGCACCTTTGAGCATCGCCCTTACCTCCAACAGCAGTTTAGGGACGCGATTCTCCTTCCTGGCCACGGGAGGAATGCGAGGACACCTTTTGAAATTCTAGCGAGTGTCCGCGGGCCATGGGTGTCCAGCACCCAACAGTCAGTGGAGATGGACTCCCACACGCTGACGAACTTCGTCAGCCGGCCTCCGACCGGGGTGCTTCGTTGGGGGCACCGACACTATGGCCGGTTCAGCCCTGCGTGGAAGAGGCCTTGCCGCCTTGGCCTCCTTGCTTGCCGCGGCCTCTGTAGGCCTCCTGGGACGAGGAGCAAGCTGCCTGGCGGTAAGTAGAAGAGCCACCGCTGCATCCCTTGGAGGCTCCCTGTCTGCCTCCAGAGCTCTGAAAGGGCTGCCGTTGCTGAAGGACTCCTAGGGCTCGGGCTGTTTCCGTGTCTGTATTGATGGCCTGGAGGGACTCATCCACCGTCTTTCCAAACAGGGTCCACCGTCTTTCCAAACAGGTTGTTGCTGTCGAACGGCATGAACACTCTAGTCTGGACGTCCTGGCGAAAGTCTGTCGCCTTGAGCCATCCTCGTCGGAGGCAAACCCCGTTGCCCAGTTGGCGAAATCCAGTATCAGCAATGTCCGTTGCCACCGTTATGGCGTGATCCGACGCCACCTCGCCTTCCTGCAGAATCTGTAGGGCCTCCGCCCTCTTGTCGTCCGGTAGGTAAGTCTAGCAGAGGAGCCATCTTGAACCAAAGCTCCCTGTCATAACAGACCACAATCGCTAAGGCATTGGCCGCTTTAATCGTCGTCGCCGCCGTCGAGATGACTCGTCGTCCCATGGAGTCCAACTTCTTGCCCTCGCTGTCTGGGAAGTGGAAGTTGAAGCCGCCGCACTCGCTGCTTTCTTCTTGGCCGCTGCCGAGACGACAGTCTGGCGTGGGCTGGGCCCTGAGGCACAAGGGGGTGGCATCGGGGACCCGGTACTACTTCTCATACCCGTCCCTTTTGGCTGGTGTCGTGGAAGGGTTCTTCAGGATAGCCAGCACCTCGTCCCAGATGTCGTCGAGCAACGGCACCGCGAGGACCGTCTTTCTCTTGGCCTCTCGTCTTTGAAAACCTTCCCTTTTCTGTTCCTCAGGGCCGAGCTGGAAGAGCTCGGATGCCCTGGCTATCATGGTGTGAAAAGAGCCAATTTCGTTGGGCGGAGAGGCCCGGGGAGGGTGGGTGGGGGAATGATATGACGACGGGATCTATCATCGCTGCCGTCGTCCGTCGCTGTATCCATCGCCGTATCCTCCCGAGGGTCCGGCGAGGGGGACGAGGGGGTCCACAGGCCTTGCGGTCTCTCCTCTGCTTGTTCGGAGGGCTTCCTGATGGTCCTGGATCCTCCGTCGGGGTCCGTGGTAACCTCGTCCATCTCAGTACATAAATATTGGATCGCCAACAAAATGGCTGCCGAGCTATCCTGGGGCTCGGGTAATGGCTGCAACGGACGGGATGGCTGCTCCACTGAGCCCTCGTTGTCGCCATCTTCGATCACATCTGCGGGAACCTTCCCCTGGGATCGAACCCTCTTGTTGAGGCCTCTCACGGTTTCCACCGGATCCTCTTTGGAGGCTGAATCTGAGTCCGTAAAGGCCACCACCCCCCCTCACCCTTTTTCCACCGGGGTCTTCACGTGGGTCTGATTGATGGTCTGGAAAGAGGATTCCCTCCGCGGTAGCAGGGAAACTCTGGGCCCCCCCGAGGCCGCCTCCTCTGGCGTAGCCTCTGCTGGCTTCCCCAAGGCCGCTGCGACAACCTCGATAGAGGCCTTTGCCGGTTGGATCAAGGCCCTCACCACCTTAGGTGCGTCTAGGGCCTTCACTTTGGGGGACGAGGGGGGGGGTCATCGCCTCACTCCCCCTCGGCTCCCTTCAAGATCGACCGGGGCCTCTCCAGAAGCTTACCCGGGTTCTCGGACTTCCTCTTCCCCGAACCAGAGCGCTGGCTCGTGGTTGATCGTGCCGGGGAAGTCGCACCCTGCCTGGCAGCTGAGGAGCCCGACCTTTCGGTGCTCCGGGTGCCCGCGGTGATTGGCCTTCTGGTGGGCCCCCGTCGCCGGGGCGCCCTCACAGGACTTAGAAGACTGCTCAGACTTTTTCTTCGCCTTCTCACCTGCTGTGCCCTTTTCCAGCCAGGCGGCGGGAACGATGATCTTGCTTGGTCTGTTGCGACAGGTTCTTGCAGAACGCACAGTCCTTCTCCACGTGCGTCTTGCCCTCATGAAGGCAGTAGAGACATCTCAAATGCTCATCCTCCTTGAAAACATTTTGCAATCCGCATCCTGGGCAGCTCCTGAACAGCTTGGATCCGGGCGTCGAGCTTCCCGTGTCATGGGCCGTGTCCGTTGAGGTAGGCCACAGATCTTCTGGAATCCTCCAAGAAGCGCAACTCGACGAAAACTTCACCCTTGAGGGGCGTAGAAGAATTCCGAAACGGGTCCCTGTTATCGGAAGTAGAAACGGTGGAGCTTGAGGCTCGATAAAACCGAAAAAATTAGAAACTTCTCCTGAAAAAGCGCGAAAATGCAGTAAAAGCTTGAGAGCTAAAGCACAAGGACTCCCAACACTTGAACGTGCGGTAAAAATCTGAGGAAGGCTGTCAGGGGAGGGGCTTAGGGAGAGGGCAGTATGACCCAGAGATCAGTGATTGGTTACTAAGAAAGAGATCAAAAACGAAACTGATACTGATTTTTTCTGTACCGAGGATTCCCAGCCTGACGGGGAATATTCATGAGCATGTGAATCCATGCCAGACCCCATGCTGGAGAAGAAGAAACTGGTGCGTACCGAGTCGCATGGACTACTGATGCTGGAATACTTAAAGGCGGGAGTAATCCCAGAAGGCCAGCAGGTAAAAAACATACCTCAGGTATTCATCGACAACCCCAAATTCCAGGTGAAATTTAGCGGAATGGGGAACAAATGTTCCAGAGACTGGGTTCTACTGATCATAGAAACAGCTGAGGAGGAAGGGGAAAAAACAGAAGAGCTCAAACAACTGGAGGACAATCAATACAGAAACAATAATCCCAAACATTAACAGCTAGAAAAAAAATAGAGGAAGAAATCAAGAAATTCAAAGAATTTCCACTGGATAAAAAAATCTGGAAATTGAAAAAAAGACATCCAGAACTATAAGGAGGAAAAGACGTACCCTTACCTGCAACCAGGCTTCTATCAACAGAATTCGAGCAATAATACGAGAGGAGGCTCGTACAAACAGACCACCCGGGAAATTCGTAGCTTTGTCTCACTCGTCAAACAGTAGTGGGTTAGGGTCCCCACCCAGAGGACCATCAACAGGAGGCAACAAATCAAGAGGACAACAATTTTTTCAAGGATGAGGCAAACAGGGAACACCAAGCCAGGGCTACCACGGGATGCGAAATGGACCACACAACCCCAACAGCAAACTTGGTGATCCCCATATTCAACTTAAGCAAATACATTTTGACAGCATAAGACACTGAGGACCTCAGTGAATGCCTAAGTTTTGTTCCAAAAAGCAAAACAGACCGTCAACACTGAGGTCGAAATCAGGAAATTTTTCCAGCTAATAGGCTACGCTATTTCTTCTGGAATTCCACAAGAGAAAAACCTATAGACCACACCACGACGGGATTAAAACCCAAATCTACCTTTACGCCCATCACATCCATTGTTTGCCCAGAAATACTCTCCTTCGAAAACACGATTCTAAGAGAAATGGAAGTCATCTTTAAAACTAAGAACAATTATAGAGACAACCTCTAAATAATCTGGAAACAAATGACCTCTTTGTAGTCAAACCAGCTGACAAAGGGGGAGGCATTGTCCTATGGGGCAATGACCTGTGCGAAGCAGAAAACATCAAGCAGCTGAGCGATACACGCTTTTATAAGAAATTGGACACCAACCCTACTCCCCGCATCCGACAAAATCAAAAGCCTCATGCTGTTTGCTACCTCACAAGGCTGGGTTGACGAAGATGAGAAGGCCTTTCTAGTCAAAGAATATCCAGTGACACTGGCATTTTACTGCATTCCAAAAATGCACAAAATCATCAACAACCCACCAGGAAGACCTATCGTATGTGTCGATCTACACAGATTTCTTCCTCTGTTCTTTCGTCAAAAAGATGAAATCATTTATTCAGGACACCACAGCCATGATACACCATCTCAATACTCTACAGACATCCCAACAGAACATCCTCGTCACCTTTGATGTTGAGGCTCTTTATACGAGCATTCCCCAAATTGAGTGCATCAACACACTGAAACAAATCTAGATGCAAGAACAGATCGGTCTACATCCACCTCTTTCATTCAAGAGTGTATTCGACTGGCACTCACTGAAAATTATTCCATAAACCAGGATCAATTCTACCAACAGATAAGAGGAACTAGCATGGGATCAACTTTTGCCCCAGACATTGCTAACCTGTATATGGACAACTTTTGGTCTACAACGACAACATGTAGAAAGACCACCTGATTGGGTGGGTCAGATATATAGACATCTTTACCATCTGGAGAGGCACAACGATGCAACTACAGGATTTCCACGTGTGGCTCAACAGTGTCGATACCTGCATTAAATTTACCATGCATTATGACAGAACCAACATAGCCTTTTTGGATCTTATCATCCGGGCGGAAGATGGCACTATCACCACCACCCTATACCGCAAACCGACGGACAAGAACACACTTTTGAAATTCACCAGCTTTCACCCACAAGCCCTCAAAGAAAACCTGCCATACGGGCAGTTCCTCATAATCAAAAGGAACTGCACCTCACTACCAGAATATGACCATCTCGGCAAAGAACTAGAGGAGCGCCTTAAAGCCAGAGGCTACCCATCAGCTATCATTAGAAAGGCCTGCAAGACAGCCAGAAACACCAACAGGACAGACTGCTTGACAAAACGCTCAAGGGAGGAACATAAAGATAAAATGACATGTGTGACAACATTTACCCCAGTCAGCAATGCCATCAGAAAAACGATTCTACAGAACTGGAATTTATTGCAAACATACACCTTCACTCCAGAAACACATAGGTTTGCATTCAAAAGAATGAAGAATTTAAAAGACCGTTTAGTACACACCTACCCTACAAAGAAAACCGAATATACAGACCAAACCACGCTATGGTATCTCCCCCCAGTTGTCGGACACTTCAGATGCGGCAAGTGCTCAGTCTGCCATCTCACGCAAGACCAAAAAGAGATCTCTCAAGGACATGACGTGGAAGTATAAAACTTTTTCAAATTGTCGCACCAAATGGAGCATCTACATGATAAAATGCCCACGCAACCTGATGTATATTGGAAAGAGCAAACGAGAGGTGCGGCAAAGAATCTGAACACAGATCTTGCCTAAAAAACAATGTTGAAGACGAGCCAATGGTGGCCCACTTTTTCAAAATGAAATGCAAACACACAGAGCTAAGGTGGTGCATCCCCCAAACCGTCAACGCCAAAGCAAGGGGAGGAGATTGAGATCTGGAACTTAGGAAACTCGAGCAGAAATGGATACACCGTTTAGATACGGTAAAAAACAGACTTAACGTTTCAATAGAATGGAACTTCTTTTTCTAAATAACACCGCTGCCAAAGGAGACTTGGCACTGGACACATGCCACTACACATACATGAGGGTGTATAGTTCTGTTTAGCACTATGTGGTAACTGTTCCAGTCTTACAATGCAGTACCTCTGTCTAGCCAATGTGATATATGTCATGCAAATGTTTGAAACCATCTACACTGCAAGATCACAAGAGACATGTATCTAACGAGTCGTGCATTTGCCATAAATCACAGATGTTCCATCTCTTGATGTAAAGTTACCGGGATAATAATGTCATCCCCACTTGTTACCAGCCATGATGTTGATATATGTGATGCATAATACCTATGACCCATGACACAGCAATAGAAAGTATGCATTTGAATATCAAAAGCAAAATACTCAGGATCCGTGTGTTCCCAGCCCTTTGAGCACTCATACCTGAAAGGCACTCATTAAGCACTATAGAATATACTCCAGCCTCCTGGTTGAGTTCGTCGCCATACGGCTTTTCCACAAACAAATAACAGCTCCATTGTATCCTTTAGCATTTCCCACGGCACGGGAACACTAGACATACGCGATGTGCTCGGCGGTTGCTTAGCTACACGCGCCGCTTCCATTAGTAATAAGACGCATGCGCGGGTAAGCACGACTACTCCAGAGTACAGCTACGCACTGCAGGAAGCAGACGCAGGTAAGACCACCGCTCCTCACAGAACGGTGTTGCCCCTACACCCGACGTTAGTGTCGCGGTTTTGACAGTAGGCTCACTTACTGGAATCCCACAGGGGGCAGCTAGGATATCACGCATTGAGGATCGCACAGAATAATCGGCCATTTTTAAATCGAACACTCTCGTAATGGGCATGCTACACATGTAATTAGCCACATGCTGGCTATCCACAAGCAGGGATGTCAAGCCCAGCTAGACATAACTCTAAAAATCCCGTATTAATGAAGGTAGCTTCAACAGAATGTAACAAGATATCTGTTGATAGTACTTGAAGGTGACTAACAGCCTCCATTAACTTTACAGTTTAACCACGTGGGCATTGACCAGACCACCTTGATCAGGATCAAGACCCAGAAGGCGCACTACTGGCTCCTTCATAGAACAGAGCATTTCTTCTACATCCCTGTGACACCATTATTAACTGGCTCAGGTAGGACGATGTCGCAGCACAACGTGTAGGCATTGTTTATCCCTACAGACAGACACCAATATCTGATTTTAGTTTTTCTACTCACTTTCTTAGATGTCACACCAAAGGGGTCCGCAAGAGATACCTCAAAGCTCCCTTGCTAAGTCCTGAAGACGGCACTAGCACAGCCAACCATCTAGCTTGTGCCAGAAACACCAGAAGTGTCGACTAGATAGATGTGTTATGTAGCTTAACCGCATCATAAGTCACTTTTGATACTAACCCTCACAAGTTATCAGTACTACAATTTGTTAGTCATATGAAGATGCAATATGATGGCTTTTGTATGTAATTCTCCATGAAAAAGTTGAAAATTAATCATTAATTGAAAAATAAATTGTCACATAAGAATGAATATTGGTGTACTCTGTTTTATGTAAAGACAGTCTTTAGTGCTATATCACACTACCGGCAAGTGTCATACAGGTGGGGTAGCCTATGTCCCTGTGTTACAAAATACTGTTATATACCCTCATGACATAGCCCCCCCCCGACCGACCAAAAAAGAGGGCCACACACACCCCTTGTGATTGCATACTTTATGAAAAGAAGCAAAAAATGGGTTGTCAAACCAGTATATGAGAAAATGGAATTTGATTTTGTGAAAGATCTTATTGTTAATGTCGTTGAGATGCATACTCATGGAATCGCGCACAAATTTGTTGCACACATACATTGCCACAAAATATTGCCAGCGTGCCATGTCCACCCAAAGCAGAGCTTGTTAAATCGTTCTAATCCCGGTTGAAATGATTACCGTCTTTTTATTTTTGCAAAAAATGTTTCTATAAACTACAAATGTATGCATTTTGTCTTTTGAAAACTATCCTCAGTCATTTTCTTAAAAATATATTACAATTATTACGATTGCTTTCACATTTCACAGTTTGAGATACTGTAGGACCTTCATTTTTCGTGTTAATGACCAATGGGTAACAGTGTGTAAGAATATTTGGGTTTTGGCAGTTGACTTGCGATAAAGTTCAGCAAAAAGCTGAATAACTGTTGGACCTACAAAAGGGATTAGACCGAGGCCAGAAAACATTCTAGGCACGCAAGATGTACCGACTGTGAAAACATGCCATGGGGTAGGAGCCCATGAGATAAGCAGAGGTGGCCCTACTAGTAGACACATTTTGACTCAGTTTTTGTGTTACATCGACTATTTGGGAATAGGTGGCATTCTGGCATTGGCAAATTTCACCTGCAGCTCAGCAGCCACGAACGAGCAGTGATAGCCCCCAATTTTCTGTGCCCGCGCTTCAAAATTCATGTTCTCATGGATGCATTGACACGGGATGTTGCAAAGTAAGAATCTATGTTCATTTTGAGTGAAGGACACCAGCTTTGAATTTTTGCTAGAGAGCTGGGAGGCCCACGCATCCTACGCACAGTATAAGTTTCTATTGTTTTTTGACCTTGAGAGGCAGGGACCATTCCGAAAGGGATTGAATTGAAGAGGGGGGGGGGGGGGGAGGAATATCGTATATGATAAGGTTGCCCATTCCAAAACTGAACCTAGTTACATATATGTTCAGTTTATGAGAAAACATTGACACGGAGGAGTCTGCATTACGCCTAGAAAATGGAAATGCCGAATATAATATAATTTTCTCTTTAGACGATTTCATACCAGAACTAATCGAAATACAATAGCTGACCGTTACTGCTGGATGACATTGTACTTGTTCGTTCTGTTTGGCATATTGCAATGAAATGCTAGTACAACCTTTGTGTGCAGGGCTATCTCCCGGGCACATGGGCAGGCCAGCATCAAGATGTAGACCACTTGTTTCTCCCTGGCTCTACGCCAATAAATCATTACATTGTTTTTGCACCTCAAAATCTTGCACCAGTTTATGCATTACGTTTAGAGCTCAACATTCTCATTCGCACTATCCTCGGAAGCAAATTGAGTACTTTGATATTCCACGTTGTATTCTCTCGGTTCACATTGTGTCACCTCTGCGCTAATAAAGGAAATGATAAATTGTAATAAAGATCAGCTACTGAGATACTTTTCGATTTTTATCTTTTGCAAACAGGTACATCGTGCCGTTCTGCGATGGTCATCTATTACCCCGACCAATGGCTTCTTCAACCACCAGCTGCAGCTACATGTCAATCACTGGATCTACTTGACCGTTTTTTGGGACGACAGACAAGGTCCAATCTGTCTGTATGCGGTACCGGCGATTAGGTGCCACATAACCTTTACGGTGGTCTAGTTCCAAGTTGAAGCGCCAGCCTTGCAATTCACTGTGCAACCGAAGTGCTTAGTTTACCCACAACAAACACCCTGTGTACCCAAAAGGAACAGGGCGTGACTCACGATAAACATTTGCGGATTTATGAAATGAGCAAAGAAAAAAAGTTCAATTTTAATTGATTTGGTCACACGCCGAATGTTATCGGAACATTTAATGTGAAATATATGTACTTTACCAATTGTACAGTGTGGTTTCCCTTTAAAGTACAGTTTCATATTCCTAATTGTGACGCGCCGCGAGACGATGGGTGTTTTCCTGTTTCTGCGTCTAGTCGCGTAGCTGACGACTGGGCGCGTTTGTCCACGCAGCCCAGCAACGTCACGGAGAGGAGAATATGATTTGGTGATGTCAGGGGCCACGATTTAGTGCCGCAAACGCAGGTCACCCAGGGCCATGCGGCAAGTGATAAGATTATCACAAGATGGTCGCGCCCTGCTGCCTGATTTTGCTTGTGTTCATGAGACGAAAACTTGGGTAAGGTGAAATGTTTGTACGATAGATTGAATTATGGTTAAAAGCGTGAATTATGGTTAAAAGCGCATGGCCGTACCATAGGGACAATAATATTCCTGACCGAACCATTCCTTTAAACTCTGAACTAAACATCATACCTCATCACAACAAAGCAAACGTGCTTCACAACGAAACAAACCACACAGCCTCACCCAACAGCACATGTCGGCAACCAACCAAACGAACACCTACGCTCTGCGAACAGTGTCCTACGAACTGAAGCTGCCAACAGCATCACAGCTCTCTTGCCGTTTACTCCCACTCAGTCCTAACTTACCCACCTCTTACCTTGCTTTACAGATCCACCAGAAACCACACAAGTGTAAACCGTGCACGGTAGAACCTTTAACATAATCAAATAGTTTATTGCCACCTGTGACAACTGCTCCAGCCTATTATTGGGCCTTCCTCTTTCGCAGTCTTATTTGCGGCAGTGTAGTGGTTGTCGGTGGTTGCAGCTGAAGCTTTCACGGTCTTATATAAGTAGAACAAATAGTACTTCTTTCCTTATTATACATTATAAAGGGGGACAAATTGTCAGTGGGGTGGGCAGAAAAAGGTGGTGCAGACTAAGTGTGCAATGATGTGCATGCCCTGAATAGAGGATGCAGGCTGTTTTGCATAAAAACAAAGTGCATTTTGGAAACATAATGACCCCCACTTTGTCAAACAAGTCTGCTAGTAATGCAATTTCTTCTGAGCATGCAATGCACACTTGGTATGGAGCTCTTTCCATTTGCCAGAATGGTCACCCTTACAGTAACATGTGTGAAAATCATGACATACAATACATACAGTTTTCAACAGTTTCAATGTTTGAACTTGGGCAGTTGAGAAAAGCACAACTTTCAAATGCAGTCTGACCTCTCTGTATAGTGCACGCATATAACAATGTGCCTGGGTCTCTGTGTGCAGCTGAGCAGTGATATATTACAGAGTGCCATAAGCCCCCCCCCCCCCCAAGTCAACAAAGCTCTCTGCTTCACATGTTTTAGACACAGCGTTCAGGAGACTCACTGCAATCGGGGGCGGAGAGCTTCCTCAACTTGAGGGGGCTTGGACATCTTGTGTACATGGAATGGAGCTCCAGGAAGAGCACAGTTCCATCTTGATCCCAATCCAATTCCCCCCTGTACACTGAGGTATTTCAGTTGGCTGGAAACAATTGCAGGGTCAGCCCACTAAATGTCCCCCATGCCCTGGGGGTGGCAATAGTATTTTCCACCATTTTGCTACATCCAGGCAGCAGCAATGGCCACTAGACCCCTCCTCCCCCCGGGTCTCCTTTTAGGGGCGGGGGACACTTAGCAGATACGCTGCCCTCTCCCCCTCTGGCACAAGGGATGAGGCATGCAAATTCTAACCTCACTAGGTCGCCTAGCAAAACCTTCCCCCTGGGGAGGGTACAATTTGTAATGATTTTTTTTGTTTGCGCATAGGCAGTGCTGAAAGTGGACAAAAAAGCTTGGTGGGAACCCTCACCCTTGACACCTCCTCCCAACCCACCTCCCCATTGCGCGTGGTGGTTGATTGTTAGTGGTGTGTGCTGGGGCAGAGGAATGTGCCTTGGGTGCTTGTCCCAAAGCTCAGCGGTGGTCCCAGGGAGCACCAGTGGGATCCCCGTCCCATACCTATCTAAGAGGCATGGACATTTTCATTGAGGACCTAAAAAACTGTGCCCAGACATTTTGTGGGTGGTCCCAATAATTGATGCAATAAACAAGTCCTGTGACATGATGATAACAGGGTGTTAGTGACTGGATTGTACTTTGTTCTGGTGGAAAATGCATTCAATATATCAGTGTTGCCTATTTCCAAAGAGTCACCACATTTTGATGCTCATTTCCTCTTGATGGCCTTTGTAGCTGCTTGGTGCTCGTGACCTTCCCCCTCGACCAACCTTTTGTCAGTGTGGGTTCCATCCTCTTCCCCACAATTGTATTACTCTACCCCAGAATACCAGCCACTTAGCAAACTTCACTACGCCTGGATAATACTGGGATTACTCCCGTCTCCCTCTCTCCCACTATACAGGAGTCTCAAATCCAGCTATGTTAACTTTATACACAAAAGGTAGTTCTGTTCTACCCTGTTCTCAAACTGCATTGTGAAACTTGGGCCTCAACCGCGCAACACAGTCAACTAGGTGCCATGTCACTCTCACACCACAATAATGCAGATCCCTGGTGCACCACTAGCCCCAACGAGACCCTCCGCAGTCTTTCACTACCCCCCGCCATCACACAGCCCACTCCACTTCCACAGCGCACTTGCATCCCTCACCCCTCTTTCCCCCCATCCTAACCAAAGCTACCCGCCTCAAACCATCACCCTCCCCCACCTGTAGATTCCGTTCTGCACAAATAAAAGCAGCAAGATTAGAGAGCATCCCCCACGGAACACCAGAGAATGCAGTAAGTCACCTAATATGCCCATCACTCCAACAGTGCCAGCAACCAAACCTGACACCTCCCGCTCAATCTCCCCAATCAACTTCTCAGCCACCCACCCCAACAATCACGTACCCACCCTTCGCGCAGCAAGAGAAGCCCTAGCCAATACCCCATCCACCAGAAAACCACCCACTCTCCCATACACCCATAACTGCTCAATGCAAGGAAAGGGCGAAACCGCAGACACCCAATGCCACCCCCAGCACCACCCATTCTCCGACAGCTCGCAACCACTGCCACCGCAATATAGGAGTGAAACCTCACTGCCCGCACCCAACGCAGTCCTAGCTCTTCCTCCTGCGCCCCCCAATCAACTGCTCCATCATCTCCACACTCCACCTCCCACTCTCCCATCCCTACCCTCCACAAAGTCATCCCAAATATCTTCCACCTTCAACGCCAGATCAGTTTCCAAAAAAACTATCTATGACCTAATCACTGAAGAAAGCCCAGACATCCCCTTGCGCACGACACCTTACCCACCTGGTTACATTCTCACCGTCCAGAACAGATCACGAAGCGGGAGGAGGGCTTGCAACATTACACAGACCATTTCAAGCTAAAAACCAAGGACACTTCCACAAGCACCACAGACTACGAATCCCTCCTGTTAAAACTCCAACTCGCCCCATCTGCCTCACACAGCTTCCTACTTATCTACAGACCCCCCCCCCCCCCCGCCTATAACAAAAACTTCCCAGACACATTTTGTGAAGCACTGCACCGGCTGCAAACCTTAACCTACACCCAACCCTCACCATCCTAGGAGATTTCAATTTACGGTTCAACTCCCCATCAAGCCCTATGGCCAGGGCATTCAGAGTCTAGATCCACCAAATCTGAAACACAACACCTCCATTCTCACCCACACGAGAGCCAACAACCATGACACAATATTCAGCACAGCAAACATATCTACCCAGCCCTCGCGCCACTAAGTCATGGTCAGATCACTCAGCACTCTGTTTCACCGTACCACTCACCGTGGTCTGCAGCCAACACCCCATGTCTACCAACCGCCCCCCTCCACTTACCCACTATGGAACAAAGTGGTAATCACCCCAGATCTTGAATTCTCACTCCGCAACTACCTCTACCTCGCGGAACAACCCCCAGCAATAAGACTCCTCCAACCTCTGGTTTACCCTACAAATGTCCCTCGCAAATATATGGCCCAACGTAGAGGTGGTTCACCCCCAATCTCAACTTCTAAAAGCTTCAAGCACTGCCTGGAATGTGCCTGGAGAGGTGACCCTTCAGCCCAAAAACAACCCCTGCTAGCAAGGAAAACCAGAATTTACAGATCGGAAATCAGAAAAAGCAACAAAAAAAAAAATCATTCTATGGGAACCAAATCCAAAATGCTTGCAACCCAATTGAGGGACTACATAAAATCATAGCAGGATTCAAATCCCCCTCATGCTCTCGCCTGTCCAATCCAAGCCTTATTCGACAGCCTCTCGCTCCACTTCTACAATGCTGCCAACGAACAACATTGTCAAACTATAAATCCTACCGCCACTGCCCAGTCAACCCCAGCCCCACACCCAACCCCCCCACAATCACAATCTTCCTTTGACTTTCTCCCATCACACACCAAGAATTCATCGGTCTGATGCTCCCCAGAAGACATGTGCCCACCCTCAATGCTAAAACTTAATTGACTGTGCAGGCTACAAACATCTTTGCCAATTTGCCGAAGCCAACAACCTCCTAGACCCAGCGCAATCAGGTTTCAGACCACTAAGGGGAACCAAATCCTCCCTAGTCTCCATATGGGACGACCTAAAAAGAACAGCCAATGCAGATGACTGCGTGGTCCTCATCCTGCTAGATCTCTCTGCAGCCTTCGATGTCATTGATCATTCGATTCTATTAGTCAGGCTACAAACACTAGGAATCAAAAGCACAGCCCTTTCATGGATCCCTCTCTAACCGGTTGCAAATCAAGCACCCCAACCAGTTCACATCCATATCACGTCCCGTTCGTAAAGGTGGCCCCCAAGGAGCATCCACGTCACCACTAATCTTCAACTTCTAAATACAACCCATTCCTGCATTCTGCTCGTACAACCTTACCTGCTACAACTATGCAGACGATAACCAGATCATCCTCAAAATCCCAAACTCCCAAGGCTCTAGCAGCCTGGACCTGTCATTGTGCCTCTCGGACATTGACCACTGGATGACCAACCAGCTCATTCTCAACCCCGGGAAAACTGAAATCTAGTCCGCGGAAATCACTCATCACCCCCTCCCCCATACTAATCCTGTGGCCCAATTCACTAGGACAAGAGCACCGGCACCCTCTAACGTGGTTAAAAACGTTGGATGCGAATTTGACTGAGATTTATCCCTCACCCAAAACCTGTTTCTTCCACCTACATATCCTCAGACAGATTTTCTCCTACCTCACTTATCCCCATCGTTTTCCCAGCCATCAACTCCATCCTTTCCCGCCTACACTATGCAAACTTCCCTACCTAGGAGTCCCAGCATCCCAACTAAAGAAACTCAAGAATCCAAAATGCTGCAGCACGCCTGCTCATTAACCTGCCCGAACACACCATCCCTACCCTGACAGTCCACCACTGGCTCGATGTAGCAACGTCAAAGCCACGTGCAGCACCTTCAAAGCCACGTGCAGCACCTTCAAAGAGCCATGCGCATTCCACAACAACGGCCCTGAATTCCTTAAGAGACAAAATTGTCGCCATCAACGTTCCAGGAACCTCAGATCTCGCACTGCATGCCGCCTAGTGATCCACCCCACAGCTCCATTAGACTTGGCGGGTCCTCCCTCTCCGTCCAAGCACCAATCACCTGGAATTCCCTTCATTACACATTTGCAACATGGAAAAACACCTGAAATTCAGGAAGGCCCTTAAAACCTGGCTCTTTCCAATACTGTCCTAATCCACTGCTCCCTGTGAATGCACCACTAATAAACGCCCCCGCATAGATCACAACTCAGGGGACGGCAGCCCTTGCAGTGGTTTCACCTGACACCACCACATAATGCTCAACACTGCCAGCCGAGTGGTACTCCAGGTAACCCAAAAGCTTTTGTTGTGGCACACCTGATCCACCATCAACCCACCCACAACACGCCCACCGGACAAGCACCCCAGTTAAGCCAGCAGCCGTTGCTTTGGCACACTCACAACATTCTCACTGTGTCCCACACGCGAGTCAACTGAATGAAATAAGTAGCCCAGGGTAGCACACGCCCATCACCAAGTAATTCACTGCCACTATTAACCTGCATCACTCATTCAGGGAAGCTATCACCACTAGCAATCCCCCCACTACAAAGGTATTCCCAAATCTATGTACAAACCATGTCTGTCACACTACAGAAACCTACTGTACTAGTCTGAAACCTACGGTCCTCTAAAGCCTAGCCCCTCCCACCCAGGATTCTCGAATCAAGGTGTAGCCTCCCCTTTGTTTACTATAAGAGACCTACTGCAATTTAGGGACCTAGGACGCTTGCACACTACAGAATATATGTGTAGCCTCCATTATTTACAGTATGATTCAAAACATTTGCATTGTGATACCGAGGCCTCTCACGCACTGTACAGGATTCTCAGATATAGGCTAGCCTCCCATCTGTTTAATATACGCGGATACCTGCTACAGTATGAAAGCTAATCCCATTGGTATAGGACTCAATGCTAGACCTGGACATATATTATGCCAGCCGAGCAATCCCACAGCCTACGGTACATACATCTTCACACCACTAGTGTTGACACAGGCCTCAGGCACGGCCAAGCATCCATGCACGATAGAATACGGCTACGGCCAAGCACATCCCTTGTAGTTCACACAGCCGTCCAGACAAACACCAGACGTACCTCAACACCTCTGTCACTAGCCTACAGTGTCCACTGCCTGAAAGGAAACTGGTATAGCTGGCCTCACATAGACTCTCACAATAGCAATCCATCTCCAACCCTCAACAGAACACACCCATGTGTCCTCTGGCAGCTTAGCCGAGCCTTGCAAGCCACCCAAGTCTTAGAACAGCAATATGCACACATGCATCTCCTAAGCTAAACTCCCTAGAATTTCCAACCACATCGACTACGGTAACAAAGGGCGGTCCAACCGAGGAATAAAGCGCATTGGGCCACCCAAGTGTGCAAAGAGCGCTATATAAATAACCAAATACAATAGAAAATATTGAACGTTTCTACGTGTATCCTACAACCTCCCACGCTAGTCTTCCATGACCTCTACATAAACTGCCTTTCAATGAGCAACCACTCCATCTTTTCACTAAGAAAGTATTCATGGACTAACTAGTCCTCTACATACCACCCACAATTGCTTACTATTTCTCTACTGCTAACATAAGCTCGCACAAACACTAACACCATGTTCCTTTCCCACCTGGTACATCCTCCAGTTTCAAACCCCTTTCACTACACGCCCATATCAATGGACACGACGTACAATCTACTCCTTCAAATCAGCACTTCATCACATTTAACTGGAAAATACACATCCAGGCCTAGCAAGGCATTAGTATTCAGTGCTTGGTTCTACTATAATTCTCCCTTCAACCCGCTCAATTAATGTAAAGCATGTGGCCCAAGATTACTGTATTTATCGTTTGCCCAGGTTTCTGTTCAAAGCACAATATTGTTTCAAAGACAAATTAGATGTTTGCTTTACCCGGGCATAATCCTGGCAGAGTGCAAGTGTGTAACCTATACTGCCCTGCCTTCGATACACACCACCTGGAATAAACTTAACAGAATAGATAAAAAAAATTAACCACCAGACATTAACTTGCATTCAGCAAAACCAGGACTACAATAAAATGTTGTCAAGCAAAAATAGTATTTATTCAAATTTTATGGAAACATGGATGACTGCACTTTCCAAGATGGAAGAGGGGGTGGATCAAAAATAAAAAAGGCAGGGTGAGAATATAAAACAGGAATATTGTCACAATGCTAGGAGATGGAACTCTAGCTCGTATTTTTCCTATAATCACTGCAGGTTATTTGCCGGACCTTCCTACTCAACTTGCAAAGTGAGCAGGAGAATAAGAAAACTAAAAATAAATTGCATCGCAAGACTTAAGACTAGTCATCTCTCACTAGATGGCATACATTGAAGTGGATGAGGGTGGGCATTGAAGAACTAGGTGAATGCACCATTACCTACTTAAAAGTACTCATTCCAACTTTATGAAGCCCAGCACATTCAACAATTACAGACACGCCATCAGGCAGTTAAAAATGTACAGCATCGAAATGTGTTTACTTCAAATCACTTCTGCTACGACTATCGAACATGTACAAAAAAAAAAATAAAATAAAAGATTTAACTTTGTATAGAGTTCCAAATTGTGGCTGAAGCAGGTTAGGTTTCCATTGGTGAGGGTGACCTGGAACCAGATTTAGAGCGGGATCTTACTTTCTCAGGCGATTTGGACCGGGAACGCACGTCTGATCGCTCATCTGTATAAGACCTAGGATTAGACCGAGATCTGGAGCGAGAAGCTCGCTGCACATCGGTTTCAGATTTAGGATTAGATCTGGAACGAGAACGAGAGTATGCACGCTTACCATCAGGATCAGACCTTGGATTGGACCGTGACCTTGAGCGTGACGTGGATTTGGCTTGGTGGTCGGACCTAGGATTGGATCGGGACCTGGAACGGGAGCTGGATCTCACTTTATGGTCAGATCTAGGATTGGACCGTGATCTAGACCTAGAGGGAGATTTTACTTTCCGCTCAGACCTTGACTTTGATCTGGACCTGGACCGAGAGACGGACTTGACTTTGCCCTCAGACCTAGGCTTGGACCTGGACCTGGAGCGTGTGGTAGACTTAACTTTACGATCAGACCTAGGATTGGAACGAGACCTGGAGCGTGATTTCTTTGAACGGGAAGTGGATTTCACTTTTCGATGAGTCTTCGATTTCGATCGTGACCTAGATCGCGAAGCCTTAGAACGGGAGGTGGACTTCACTTTACGGTCAGACCTTGGTTTGGAGTGGGATCTAGAGCGTGAAGGGGATTTTGTCTTGCGCTTCGATCTAGATTTGGATCGTGACCTGGAGCGTGAGGGGGATTTCACTTTACGTTTTGACCTAGATTTGGACCGTGAGCGAGAATGCGAGGTGGATTTTGCCTTGCGTTTAGAGCTAGATTTAGATCGGGAGGTGGATTTTGCTCGTCGTTTGGATCTGGTTTTGGATCGGGACCTAGAACGTGATTTCACTTTGCGATCAGATCGTGGCTTGGAGCGAGACCTGGAACGAGATTTCACTTTACGTTCCACTCTAGGCTTCGATCGGGACCTGGATCGTGAGGTGGATTTAATCTTATGGTCAGACTTTGATTTGGATCTGGATCTTGAACGCAAGGATGCAGTTTTCACCTCAGTATCCGACCTGGCTTTGGATCCGGACCTGGAGCGTGAGGCAGCATTTGCTTTAGAGTTGGACTTTGGGATAGAGTGGGACCTAGAACGTGAATTGCGATTTGTCTCCATGTCTTCTCCATCGCTTTTTGCTTCTTTATCAGACTCTGGTACTAAAGGCTCCTGGGATTGCGATCTGGATTTCTTGCCCTCCTTCTTCCTGCTAGATTTGCCTTCCCGCTTGCTGCGCCTTTTGCTTCTTTCTCCCTTACTGCGGCTCCTACTATCCCGGTCCCCTCTGCCCCGCTTTCTTCCTTTCCTCCTGTCTCTGCTTCTACTACGGCTCTTCTTTTTGGTTTCCTTACCCCTTTTATCATTACTTCTGCTCCCACTTTTTCTATCCCGCCTGTCCTTGCTAGTGCCTTTGCTTTTCTTCTCTTGACTGAGGCTTCTGCTTTCTGCTGCCTCGTTGTCTTCATTAGCTTCAGCAGCCTCCTCGTCAGCCCCGTCTTCCTTCTCCACCTCCTTCTCTTTGCTCTTACTTCGTGCATGTTCAGCGCTTTTACTTCGTGCACGTTCAGCACTTTTGCTTCGGCTCTTCTCTTTGCTAGGTGACCTCTTTTTGCTCAGACTGCGACTCTTGCTTCTAGAATGTGACCGTGACCTAGTTTGGTGGAGAACAAACGAAATTAATGGATTACAAAGTAACCAATATGCTTACAATAAAAGTTTCCACCCCCCCCCAAACCCCCAATTTATTTTCCAGCATGTGGTCTTGTGCTTGCAAACAGCTTTTATTATTCTTAGATTGAGCAAATATCTAGCAACGCCACAGAAGAGGTAGGAAACAGGCAAGTTTCTTTAATATGCTACATACGTCAAAATGAGACCTGCCAACAGACTACAAACAATTCTAACAGAAAATGTACATGTAATTGGCAATCACGGTTTTATGGCCATGTGGAATGTCTGCTGACAGAACTCCTGGTTGATGCCAGGCAAAGAAAGTGCAAGAGGATTACCTCCCTACGTAGGTCAAAGTGTCCGTGATGGGGTCAGAGTAAACAAGAAAATATATATCTTTGCACACTTGGGCAAATGAAAGCAATGAGAAAGGTATTACCCAAATTTACCTTCTACAATTGACCTTTACTATATCTATCCATATAGATATGGGGTGGGCTGGGGGTAATAAATATAATGGGATTGGTAGGGGTTGCAGGTTTTTTTTATTTGAGTGGGGGTTGCGGGTTCCCCCGCATACATGTCCTAAGTGACCTTTTCACGAAAAGGTCAATTAGTATGCATCTGAGAAAAAAGACCAATATGTGTCACTGACGGTCCACATACAAAATAAAGTGCCTGTGGAGGGGATGAGGGACATCAAAATGGAAGGTGGATAGAAAAGAGGTGAAGGAATGATACAAGTCAGTATAGCATTAGCCACTTTGACAGCACACCTAAACCAGGATAGGAACCCAGGTGTCCTAGTTCCAAATTCTATGTCTAGGTCTCCAACTGCGTACAAAAGGTCTGCTCCTACTGGTTTAGGAGCAGCGGTAAACATACATTACTTGTTTAACATGCAGACGGGATGCAACATCTGTTTGAGTTGTGGATTGCAATTTAAAATTACACACTTGGTGCCAGGCAACTTACTGTGTTAAGTTTAGTAATCATTTGTTCTGGTCACACACCACCCTTCATTCACAAAAGAGACTGACTTTTGCAGTTATCAGAATTTAACATTACATTTTGCACACTGCAATTTTACTTTCAGCATTGCTCAATCCCTTCCAAATGCCAGTTACGCCAACCGGACCAATAGCCAAGGTAGAGCAACATGATTTACTATGCGAAATTAAGACAGGTTGCTCCATCTAGCTTTGTATCACCACAAGGGCATTAAAGATGAAAATCTATTACAAGAGGAAGAATCATCCAAGGGACTAATCTCAAAGACCTGCTCATTACTCATTTAATGCACAACTGGTTCACAAGTATGATCTAAAATTATTAATTGGAAGGAGGACCAAAAAAGCTGATCGTGATTGACATTTGCCAGCCTGGAAATATGACAATTTAGGAAACCTTTTGGGGTCAAGTCTATGATCCTCCCTGGAAGGAGGTGGTGTGTAAAATGCGTAAAATGCCTGCAAGGTCATTTTTTGATAGAATATGGATACCACCTTAGGAAGGAGGGCCGAGCCCTCAAGACTACCTTCTCCTGGGAAAAGATCATGAAGGGAGGTTAACATGCCCAATGCAAAGGTTGCAAAGTAATGCATCCGCTCCTGGCCCTCCTCAAGGGGGACCGGGGAGGGTGGGGGGGGGGGTATGACAGACCCTGGATTATTAGCCAAACATTGGAGGGATATTGCCTGACCATAAAATGGAAAGGGGTACCGGAGCAGGAAGGTTTTGTTTACCTGGTGAAAGTCTAAGGCGGAGAGTAGGAACCATAAAACAAGGAAGCCCTAAAAGGTGACTCACTGGCTCAGGTACACGAGAGGATGTCATTCCATCATACAAAGGTATATACTTCCAAATCACCCTCTCCAGTTACCCACAGATTCCCTCCATCCCACCAGCCTAACTTGGAGGACTGGGCTCAGCGGCTGCACCTAATCATGCTATAACAGCCATGCTCCTAGTCTACTACTCTGCCACCCCCCACTTCAGAATCAGTTGTGCACACGACTCCCTGACAGGGCATCACTAGTCACCACGCCAACCCCCTGAAACACTGGCACTGGAGCCACCAGCCTTACACCCCTCACCTCTGGAAACACCATCTTGCCTGCACGGGCATCACCAGACTGGGTACCATATCCAGGAACAGACGCACTGCAAACGACATGCTCATACAGTAGTAAAAATCTAGGCCTACCTCCAGTCACTTCCCGCACCCTGCAAACACCACCCCCAAGCCACCAGCCTCATTTCCAACCACCTCTGCCGGGCCTGAACACCTTGCCAGCGCCCTCATCAACACTCGCTCCATCTGCGGCCACGCCCCCCATATTCATGACCTCCTTGACAACAACCTTGACTTGCTTGCATAGGCAGCTAGCCCTTCCATCTCACCCTACCCACTGGCTACTCTATTCTCAGTACTGATAGGAGTTACCATTATCTCCAAAATATCCCTCCACATCAAGAGCCTCCCCCTTGCCAAGCTACGAACTCCAGCTAAAATTGAACCTTACCCTCAAACCACTGAATATCCTACTGCTCCTCGACAGGACAACCAAATAACATCGACTCCGCAGATGCCAACAGAAGGCCAAGGGCCCCCCACAGCCCAGAAGGCCAAGGGCCCCCCACAGCCCAGAAGGCCAAGGGCCCCCCACAGCCCAGAAGGCCAAGGGCCCCAAAACAGCCTACCCAGTACCCACTCCAAGGGCCGGATCCTTGACTGGATCCCATTTGTCAACATTCCTACCCAAGTCCCCTCCATGTGACCCTGGACAGACTATTCCATGATCAGACTAATGAAGGAATTACTGGAGCCCTCCATTCTTGCCTCCCTTGAGTCTTTGCCCAACAGTAGAGACGGCACTGACATACTAAATGCCTACAACTCTGCTTGTTGGGTCGAAGAAGTGGACAGATGTGCGTACCTCGAGGCAAATTTATAATGCATGCATGGGGATGCTCTGGGAAGTTTCAGGTCTGGGGAAAAGAACAAACCGTGTGAGCACTTCACTGGAATGTCCTGGTGGGGGCAGAGTCCACTACGTACTGAATGTGCAGTAACCTGATGCACTCATTCCCCTGCTAACCAGAGACACCCATGTATTGTACCGTCTTATAACCAGTTGTCTCCAAGCGACCTTCATTGCAAAATCATAAACAGATTTATAAAAAATAAAAGCCAGCCAACTGGGTTAGTGTACGTTGCACATGTCCAAACAATGTATTCATTGGACCTGCTCCTCTCCCCACCATCCAACTGCCCTCAGGACCGCGGGAAGGAGGCACAGCAATAGAATACATAAGCATGTGCAATGTTGACCAAATGGAACATAATGTGCATTTGAAGTATTGCCAAGCCCTCAAATGAAGTCAGCTGCTTTAGTGTATGAAGTGTTTATATGCACTACTCACATCACCTTTTAGTTAACCCATAAATTGGAGTCCCATAACAAATGTGGTCCAGGGCAGCACGTACATTCACAGTAAACAGACTTCAGGATTCTCACCAGTCAGGATTTGCTCTAACCTAACCCACCAGTAAAAGTCCGTTCAAGGTTTCACAAATTGGAGAGCTGAGAGCCATATAGCTCCTGCTTGCTTAGCCTAACACCAACTGCTCCCAGGAGGTACTTTTGGCCCCCTAGACCAATAGATGCTAAACACACATTCTTATGTGAATTTAACTGTGCATTTGGGGCAATTTATAGAAAATAGTCAAATTATGTATCTTGAGGCTAGACTTGCAGAAAGCAATGCACCAGCTCCTTGATCTCCATCCAGTGCTAGCTCCTGGCCACTGGTTAAATCTAGATACTCACGAGAAGTTATAAGCTCTGTAGGGGAGGACTGGTCCAGGAGACCCTCTCGCCTGCGTTTTCTCCCCAGGTGAGGGCTATGGCTCATTGGGCGTTCCCTCGTGCCACCCGGGCCCAGGTGGTGGAGGGCTCACCCGCTGGAGACATTGCCCACACGTATTGATTGCCCATACAAATTTAGCTAGGCCCAGAAACCATTTTTTGTCCGGTAAAGATGGTGTGAGCTCAGCGCACTGTAGCGCGGCCCCCACCCTTGGAGTCACATCCCTGTTGCCGCAGCACCCTGGCAGATCCGCTGCGAGCACGTTCCCACGAACAAGACGGACATGAGCTAGCGCAATACGCTAACATTGTAACAGTTCACCTCCCGCAGTGTACTATCACTATCAGCATGACCCGGCCAGCAGGCCTGAACAATGAGAAGAACGGTAAAATGGTCATCTGATGGCAGACAGTCTTTATATATATGTATATATTAATGTCAAGACCTCTTGCAAAGTATGCTTTCTTCCACAAAATCTCTTATATTACAAACGCCTGTAGAATGTATTAAAATGAGAGAATATTACAAACGCCTGTAGAATGTATTAAAATGAGAGAGCATGCTCCCATGATATAAGCAATGGTGAGCTCACACCATTACAGGTGAATGCTAATAATAAAGGAACGCTCCAGGGATCTGTTTGTTGCGTGTATCACTGGGCAACCTACCTCCCATGGTTTTGCGCCATAACCAAGCTAATGCTGCTAGAGTACACGAGAAAGCGAATGCAACTATACTATGAACTCATGTAAAGGATGCGCGAGAATGCACTTATGTGTGTATGTCTAAGCCCCTTATGTGCCACCACCGTCACGTACAGTGGCGGGTCGTTTTCTATGTACTCCACCGATCCAACTACTACCTCATTTACTGCGAATGTATATGCATGTAACTAAAACACTGTAGCTGCTAGAATATAATGTACAAATATGGTGCTCGGACTGGGTATAATCGAGACACATCCAGCAAAGGTTAAATGCATGTTTTGAAGTGATTTTAAATAAGTATTATAGAAAGTGTTCAAATGTTTGCGATGTCTTTACCTACATTCAGCAACACACGAGGGAGATACCTTTGTGAATGCGTACAAGGCCTCGATGTATCCCCCTCCCACCCTGCGAAGGCTGCCAAGACATGAGAACAGAGGCCGCTCTGCGCTATCCCACCTCCCCCGACCAGACTGGAGCCGCTTCAAAGATTTGTAGCCCCACTGCAGCACCCAAGGCCGCGGCCAGCCACCTGCATTATTTACAACACAGCAGTAAACCCTTGTCTAAACTCAAGCGCCCCCTCGTAAACCCCACAACCCACCGGACCATCTTAGACTTATGGCCCTGTGCAATCAGGACACCCAACACTTTGACAACACGCAGCGGAACATCCATAACTTCTAACAAGGCAGAAAGACCTGTACCGCCCGTCCCAGGCCCCGAAGCTTAGCCCTCGACCTATGGCCCCGGTCAACAGGACACGGGTAGCCAGGCCTCGATATATTACCTCCAGACCCCTCACAAGGTGCATTCCTCCTGTGTTGCATTAACCTATAAAATAACCTATTGGAAGATTTACTAAAGAGAATAAGACTGTAAATGACTGAATGACTGCGGTGTGCATGGCCGAGGGCAAGTAAGTCAGGAAAGGCATTCATCTCTGCCACAGGCAGCATTGCCACACCAACACCGCCCGGATGAACTCAAGCCGACCTGCCAGGCCCAGCCCAACCCACGAGGGTGACCAGTGACGTCCTCCAGCCAAGACCAACCACGCCGCAGCAGCACCTATAGTTAGTCGTCGCCACCCAATCCCAATGAACTTGTGCCCCCTATAGTATGTAGGTTTTGATGACGTTTTTTGTAAATATATACGCCTGTCTTTGCTATTGTCAGAGAGCGCTCTCGGAGTTTGCAGAGTTCTTTGCATGCCCTATTCTGATTGATAAACTCCCATTTACGCTCACCCGCACTCTGTCTTGGCCTTATTCCCATTTTGGGAGAGTCTTTCATTGTCTCTCATTGCGGGGAGGATCGTGCTGTTTGGGGACGCTTGCTTTCAGCTCCAGCTTATCCAGTCTTAATTTCGAGCCCTAGCAGTCTATAATACGGGTCAAAGTAAATCACATTTGAGTGATCGCAAACAAAAAGTATGAGCCTAAAGCCATCAAGTACACATTAATAGGAGCAGTGCACACTTCTCCCCCATGCAGAACAAACCTGCATATTTATAGGGCGGCTATACACAAAGCGGTTCATGGCGCAACAAGGAAAGGAAGGGGGTGAGTTGTTACAGGGATGATAAAACAAACTGTCTTACTAGGTCTAGTGCCATTCAGATGGTGCAAGTTCAGAACCTGCACTAAGAGTACCAAAGGGGACTCGGGGGGTTTAGGTGGATAGAGCACTGGGTGAAGTGTGCAGGAGCAGAAGGTCCACGTGCTAAGTGCAAGAACAGAGCTGGAAGGGCTCGGTGGTTGATTGATATTTTATTTCTATTGCGCTCGTTGTTTCAGAGCGCGACAAGGCAAGGGAGGGGGAGGGGAACAGGGGAGAACAAAAGAGCGATCTTACTAGGCCCAGTGACATTGAGAACGCGCAAGTGCATGGGAGAGGGGGGAGGGGAAAAGTGCATGGAAGGGGGAGAGGTGGAAAGTGCAAAGCAGAGGAGAAACAAATAATAAAGGCAACAAACAGTGGTAATGCAGCCAGCAATTTGCAAGTGCTCAGTTTAAGGCAGCAGACAGGGTAGGTCCGATAAGTGCAGGAAGAAAAAGGGGGGGCTGTATGGGTACAGACAGACCCCAGTGTAAGGGGTGGCCCGGAGGCAGTGCGGGAGGGTGACAGGATGAGCAGGTACCTGGGCCCAAAAATACAGGATGGCCAGGTGCACAGTGCCAAGAGAGAACATATCAGCAGGGGAGAGGGGGAGCGAAGGCAGAAGAAAAGAAGGTCTTGAGGTGCTTCTGGAACCGGAGATAGTTCTCCTCAAGTTTTAGGTGGCAGGGAGGCTGTTCCAGAGGGAGGCCCCAGGCGAAGACAGATCTACCCCCAGCTCGTTTCTTAGAAAAACGACTGACCCCGAGTGAGTTGGAGGTAGAGGATCGAAGAGCTCGAGGGGGGAGGTATTTGCGGAGGGATAGTTGAAGGTATTTTGGACCCAGGCCCCAGAAAGCCTTGTGGACAATGCAGAGGGTTTTGAATTTAATGCTTGCATCCACTGGGAGCCAGTGAAGAGATTTCAGAGCTGGAGAGATACAATACCAGGGCTTGAGGCCAAGGACAAGTCTCGCAGTCCTGTTCTGGATTAGTTGCAGAGGGCGGAGATTAGAGGCAGGTAGATTTAGAAAGGCTATTACAATAGTCCAAGCTAGAGAGAACAAGAGCTTGAGATACCATGAGCTTCTGGG
This sequence comes from Ambystoma mexicanum, assembly GCF_040938575.1. Taxonomy (NCBI): domain Eukaryota; kingdom Metazoa; phylum Chordata; class Amphibia; order Caudata; family Ambystomatidae; genus Ambystoma; species Ambystoma mexicanum. The sequence continues at coordinate 266,481,858 of NC_090934.1, forward strand.
GGAAGGAGAGGAAAGGCAGAGTACCTCTGAGGAGGTGGAGTCGGAAATGTGACTTTTTAGAGACCTCAGATGTGGGCGGAGAAGGAAAGGGTGGAGTCAAAGATGACCCCGAGGTTCTTAGCCTCGCAGGTGGGGGTAGGAGGAGTGCCAAGGGAGGCCGGCCAGAGAGTGAGGGGAAAGGAGGGTGAAGGTGTGCCGATGAGGAGGATCTCCATCTTGCTGGCATTCAGACAAAGATCATTGGCGTCACACCAATCTTGAATGGCAGTTAGGCAATCAGAGATGAGAGAGGGAGAGGAGGTGGGCAGAGGGCAGCCTGAAAATGAGTTGAGTGTCGTCAGCGTAGCACTGGAAATTTGAGCTGAAAATGGCAATGCAGTGGGCGAGAGTTGCCAGGTATTGGTTGAAAAGCCAGGGCGAGAGGTTAGACCCCTGGGGAACACCACAGGTAGAGAGAAAGATAGATGAAATGAAGGACCCAAGTTGGACCTGGGAGGGTCGATCTGAGAGGAAAGAGGTTTTCACGGAGACGGTTGAGAAGGATGGTATGGTTGACCGTGTCGAAGGCAGAAGAGAGATCGAGGAGGAGGACAGAGGAATGAGAGTCAAGGTTGGTGAGCAGATCTTCACGGATGTTTAGGAGAGCAGTTTCCGTGCTTCTGGCAGCTATGAAGCCAGACTGGTGGTCATGGAGACAGCCAACAGAATTGGAATGAAGGTTAAGCTGAGAAATGGCCAACTTTTCCAGGAGTTTGCCAAGAAAGGGAGTAATGAAAATTGGGCGATAGTTAGCTGGACAAAAAGGATCAGCTGTGGGTTTCTTGAGAAGAGGATGCACAAAGGAGTGCTTCAGAGGGGAGGGGAAGGATCCAGAGGCAAAGGAGTGGTTGCAAAAATCAGCAAGGGCCGGAGTGAGGGTGTCAATGTGGTGCAGGCCCAGCCAGGCTAGTGCAGGGTGAGGGAGCCCAGAAGGCCAGAGGGGTTTGGACTTGATCCTCACAGCAACTGGGAGCCAGTGGCGAGATTTTAGGGCTGGAGGGAAGCGAAAGATGCCCCGCAGTCCTATTGTGAATTAGTTGAAGGGGGCAGGGGAAGAGTTAAGACAGGTTGAGGAAGAGGCTGTTGCAGTAGTCCAGCCTGGAGAGGATCACAGCACTGTAGACATTGGATTTCTTGAGGGAAGGGGAGGGAATGCCCCTGAAAAGATGCAGCTGAAAGTGGGCCTTCTTAGCAAGGTTGTGATGTGAGAAGTAGAGGAGTCGAAGATTACACCCGGGGTTTTTCCCTCAAGAGGGTGAAGGGGGGCCCCATGGAGAGAGGCCAGAGTGTAGGAGGAACTGGGGTCCCAATGAGAAAGATCGTAGTCTTACTGGCATTAAAGCAGAGATCGTCATCAGCGCACCATGCCTGAATAGCAGACAAGGAGGTGGCGGCAGAGGGAAGCTTGAAGGGGAGTTCTGTGTGGTCTGCATAACACTGGAGCTAGGAGACATGGCAGAGATCAAAGGGCTAGGGGGGCACGGTAGATGTTGAAAAGCCAAGGCGAGAGAGCCCCGAGGGACAACAGAAGTGGAGAGTGAGGTGGGGGAGAGAAAAGGGTCCAGTTGAACCAGGGATGGCCATTCAGCGGACAAATTGAGGAAGCCAATATAACTGCTCTAAAAAGCTTTTTCAGATTGTTTAATCTTTAGAAAAGCCTAGTGTCCTTTCTACGGCTATAGCCCCCATGGACCAATTATGTTCTGACATACAGTGCATCTTTAATGGGTCGTCGTGGGACAAAATCAGGGCTTCACTAACACCCCCGCCTGTACACCCAAATTAATGTTGGAATGCACGTTTAGCTTTGCTCCTGCATCTCTCGCGGATATGGCTACCCTCTCCACCATGTGTTCATCCCAGTGTTCACCATTCCAGCTAACCTTATCCTAGATCATAAGGAAATTGTTGCTCCTTTTTGAAAAGTTTTGTCAACTCCCTTTTCTATGTGTTCAAGTGCCCGATTCTATAAAAAGCTAATATCACCCCTCTGATTAAAAAGCCAGGACTTGACCCAGGTATCCTTTATCCCATTACCAAATGTCACTTCCTTCTTAAGGTACTTTATAAAAAAGTGCCCATCAAATGCACGCATTTGAGAAATGTATTATCTTGCACCCAAGATAGTCTGGTTTCAGACATCACCACGGTACAGACGTCTTTGCTAGAATTTCAGACGCATGCATATGCTGTGACTGAAGGCAGACCCAGCCAAGACATTTTTATTACACCAGTAGCGCGTTTACAACTCAGTCATTAACTCTCAGAAGACTGCTGAGTGCAGAGTTTGTTGACATGGCTTGATTAAAGAGCTCAAAGAGTTCCCATGAGTAGTTTTGGGTGGAGGGGCAGAAACTGGGTAGGAATGGCCATAGGGATTAACAGTCCAAGATTAAAAAGAAGAACAGAGGGGGCAAGCAAAAACGAACAAACTCAGCATTCGTTCCCTTAACATACCTGGACCGAGAGCGGCTCTTTGACCGACTGCTTCTGCTGCTTCCACTTCGGCTTCTGCGAGAATATCTGTTTCGAGACCGAGATCTTCGAGATAAAGTATACAAATAATTAAATTATTCAGGATTTAACACATTTCAGTCCCTCAGCTACACAATTGGGCGATCGTCTGCATGCTTCATGAACTGGCACCCAAATACTATGGAGAACAAATAAACAATCTAACCTCAGTGCCAAACTACCAATTTCGGTGATAAAAAGTTCTGTAATACACTGGTTCATAGCCTTTGGCCCGGCCAGTTTAGGTTGGGTATTTCCAAAACCAAGGCCGACAAAATTGTATAAAGACTGCCCACACCCCTGCGTTCCACTCTACTTCAACCTCCTAGGCCTAGCCCCATAGTAGGAAATAGCCATAAGCTAGTGTTAACTGACTCTTGGCAAATAAAATGTAGCGCTATGTGGATAATTGTGGCTGTGCCCAGCTAGTCTCTGAACTCGCAACCAACTGCTTAACTGCCATCCACCACTGGATGGCGTGTTATTTTGCATTTATATAACGCCTTATATACCATTGGTATGGTCTGAAGGCACTGGTAGGTTGAACGCCCCTGGGAACCGAAGTTCAGATCAGTAGGGAGAGTCAAAAGGTGCGTGTGAGCACCGGGTATGTGTGCAGCTGGTGGGTATTTGTGTAATAGCTAATTTTTAGCAGTAGGTGTGGTGGGTGAGAGATTAGGAGTATGTTTGTTCGGGCAGGATTTATCCAGATCGAGTGTGGCTGCGTTAGGCCCGAGGAGAACGCCTGGCTGGGGGGTGTGTAACCAGCAGTGTTTACTTAGATGTTGAGTGAGCGGCGGATATTGGTATGAGAACAGTTATACCGAATGGTGTCATAGTATCTCTGTATTCTACTTGAGTGTTGATGTAAAGGAGAGAGTAATCATGGTGGCATGATATGATGGGGTATATGCTCTTTCAAACGTTCTCTGCATTCCAAGCCATTCTATATACGTCACGCCATTATATGTGCTCCAGTCCGTTCCGGGCACTCCTATCCTCTCTGTGCACCCCTGTCTGCTCCACACACTCCGGTCCGCTCCACGAACTCATGCATTCCAGCCTGCCCCACGGGCCACGCATTCAGTAGCTCCAGGCACTCGTTCGCTTTATGCCCTCACATGTACTATGCATTCACTTGTTTTATGCACTCACCCCATTCACCTGTTTTACACACTCAACCCCTCTATGTACCTTTTTCATAAACGATCATTCGCTCATATACACTCGTCCGTTCTATATATTTGCCGGCCATACCCACTAGTCTGTTCTATGTAGTCTTCCACTCTACACATTCTTGAGCACAGCTCATCCATCCCGCTCCACTCGTTCATCCGTTCCCCGCACTCTGCATGCATTCCCCATTCATCCGTTCTATGCACTCATCGGTCTGTGTAACTCATCCGCTCCTGGCGTTTGTCCGCTTTATCCCCTTGCATGCACTACACCTTCATCTGCTCTACGCAATCACCCACCCCACGCAATCGCCTGCTCTCCGCACTCACCCGCTCCCCGAATTCACCCGCTCCCTGTGCATATCCGCTCTATGCACCCATCCGCTCCATGCACTCATGCTTTTCACGCATTCAACAGCAATATCCTGTTCCATTTGTTCATCTCTACTCATCTGTTATACCATCACCCGCTCTATCCACTCACCTGGTCTGTACATTCATCTGCTCCAGCGATCTACACTCTCGGTGCTCCCCATACTCATGTTTTACGCACCCCTGCGTTCTACTCGTTTCTCTGTATTTACGCATTTTTCCGCGCTACCCGCTTGTCCGCTCTACACACCAGCCGCTCAACATGTCCATCCATTCTATACACACATCCGATTTCCACACACCTTTGATTTCCACACTCATTCGAACTATAGTCATCTGTTCATCCACTCATGTATTCGTCCACTCAGCGCATTCATCTGTTCCATCCATTCTAACTATTTCTTCCACACCATTCACTTTGTTCACTCCTCGTGCATTATGTCCATTTCAGGAGTTTAAATCTCTTTACCGTATCCGTATGATTTACTCTTATTATTATTAACCACTTTATTCGTTTGATTCAGTTTATCCTTCTAATATATATTAGGGGTTGTTAGCTATCAATTTCTCGCATAAGGCAGTTTTTGTTGGATTGGTGTCATTGAGATGCTGTTAGTCTGTTTGGGTTAGTTTGGTACGGGTTAGCCAGGTTTTCAGCAGTTTGCAGAAAGACGTTAAATCCTCAGTTAGGCGGATGTGGGGTGGGAGAGGGAGTGAGTTCCATAGCGTGGGGGACAAGGCTGAGAATGATGATCCGCCTAACCTGACCGAGTTTGTCTTTGGTATGACTAGGAGGCCGGCTGAGCTTGATCTTAGGGTGCGTGGGAGGCGGTAGGGTTTTAGCTTGTCCGGTTTTATGCAGTGCTCGATGGGAGATGCATAAGGTTTTGAAAGTCACTCTTCGGGCTACTGGAAGACAGTGCAGCGCCTTAAGGGCTGGGGAGATGTGGTCTCTTGGGCCGAGCGCAAGTAGCAATTTGGCTGCCGCGTTTTGTGCTCTTTGGAGTTTATTCAGTTGGTACGTGTGGACTCCGAGGTATAAGGGGTTTGCGCAGTCCAGTCTGGATATAACGATTGATTGGACCGTGGAGAGCGTGTTGGGAAAGGAGAGGTATGGAAAAATGCACCCATGGGTTTTAAGGTGGAAGTGGCAGGACTTTGAGATGTTGAATTGGCCCAAGAGTGTTAGGTCAGAGTAAAGGGTGCATCCAAGATTTTTCACTGAGTTGGAGGGGGTCGGTGAGTCGCCCATGGCGGATGGCCATGGTAGTGGGTGCGGAAGAAGTTCCGAGTTGCCACATACCATGATTTCCGTTTTGGAGGTGTTTAACAAGGGGTGGCTTTGGGTCATCCAGAGTTCTATGTCAAGGAGGCAGGAGGCCAGGTCGGGAGTTGGGTTTTAAGTTCAGGAGGTTTAGAATTAGGAGTGTCGTTGGCGTGGTTGTAACAGGATGTTGTGTGAACAAATTATTGGTGGGAGGGTGATCAAGTGTAGATTGAACAGGAGGTCGATAGGCATGCTCCTTATGGGACTCGCGTGTCAACTGGTCGGGCTTGGGAGGTATAGGCAGAAAGTATCGTTATTTGGTATCTATCTTTGAGGAATGAAGCTATCCATTTAATTTGAGGTCATCCCAGATTGAGGTTAGGGTGGTTTCAGTTCACTACAGATGGCACTACACTGCATCACCCTACACTCCGCAAAGAGACATATTTGCCTTAATTCTAATACCAGCCCCTTAAACCGCCGCCAATTTGTCATGGCCACTCACTGTTGCTAGAACCAACCCAAACTTTACAAAATTCCACCCACACAAAACACTTCTGGTGCGCAGTGCAGCAAATTTGACTGTTTTCCTCTATGCATACGCACCCCTCAAGTCTTCGACTTTGCAAAGAGCACCCCTTTCAACCATCACATTCGGCTCCACCTATGCTCACCATGCTGGATACCACTGAGCAAAATAAGCAATTTTACATTCCAACTACTGGTCCAAAGGTCTAAAAATCCAATCCCAACACCACATCTCTTCTACCAATTAGTTCTGCATTCCAAAGGAAAGCACACCCTGCGCCCAGCCATTACCTGTTCAGCACAACTTCCATCTTAAACTCCAACTAGTGACAAAAAGAGCCCCCCAAAACACTGCCCCTGCATGCAGCCTAAATGTTGGCCCACCTCAGCTGGATTCTGCACTCAGGCCCACTATATAAAAGATATGTCCGCCCATCGCTGCTGGGACTGCTCATACAATGCCATGTTATGGTTGTATCCAGTATTCGCCAAACCATTTTGTACCAAATGTTTGCCATGAACACGAAAGGGGGGTTTGGGTGTGGCAATGTGATATGGAGGCGAGAGGGTTTTGCCACATAGAACAAATAAGGCACCTTTGCCTACCTTGAAAGTATTTTATTTGAAATGCCAAGTTTCTCAATAAGTACTAAAAATACAATTCAAGGGTCCCTTTCATTGACTGGCAATTGACTGGTACAGTGGGGGCGAAATGATATAAAAGTTACATACCAATGGTACCCAAGGCCCTATATAAATGCAAAACAGCAATGATCACACCAAAACAAAAAAACAAACAAAAACAATGAAATCACAGGAAGCGCATGGAACCTCGACAGACTAAGATTAGTGGTGGTGATGATGCAAAATGCAACTGCCAAGTGAAACCCAGATGTTAACTTTCCAAGGTGGCTCCTTCATGACACTGCACAAAAAGCATCACCATGATGCAGGCATTAGCAGTCGGGTCGTTGCAAGCACGTGTAGCATACTGTCCAAATACAAGGATAACCCAGGAGCCCATCGATTTAACTTAACGAATAGTTACCTGGAACGGCTGCGGCTTCTGGAGTATGAGCGCTGACGTCTATTGCGGCTTTTATCTTCCACCAATCGTATTTTTCGGCCGTTTACTTCAGTACCATCCAGTTTATCCAATGCGCGCCTCATATCAGAGTAGGACTTGAACTCAATCACTCCCTCATTCTTTTTAGATTTGTGCGCATCAGCATAAGTCACTTCTCCTGCTTGGCGCATATAATCCTACATAGATAAAAAGAAAACCATGCAAGATATTTGAGGCTGTGTAGGGTAGCAAAAACGAATTCACTACGTTTAGTGTGTACGCTTTGTAGCAGTATTAATCTCGAGTGACTTTTAGGGTAAGAAATAGACGTTAATAGGCCCAGAAAAGACTGAGTTTAACTATATCTGCATTTACCTAAAAATACTAATACTTCTAGAATGTTTTTTTCCTGTGTTGAGGGTCAGCGTGGGAAACATTCCAAGCAAACAAAATAAGGCCTAAACCCCTTCCTAAACGGTTACGGTTCCTATTTGCCAGGGCTCAAAATGTCACTAGCCACTGTAGGGTTCGAAATTGGGGAGAGCTGTAGTCTAGAAGAGCCTGGCTAGCTTACAGGATCTTATTTTGGCTCCTACGGCCAACAGATGTGAACTTAATGCTGTAGGTTCAGGACAATGCATGAGGGTAATAAAATAAACGTATGTGGAAGTTAAATGTTTGGAACCCTATGCACCAGCTCCGCATTCCCTAGTGGTAGTGCCGTGATACTCGACACGCACAAGAGTTTAGCTCCTGCTTAGCCAAACCTAACCCTGCATGAGCTACTGATGGACTCTTGGCAAGCAATAGATGGAGTGATGTGCGTATGTGCATAATGGAGTTGGCAAGTGAGACTGGCAGCTTACATTGTAGAATGTGTACCCCTGTATTTGCAAATATCCCTTGCTAATTTGGCCTTTGACATTAAAACAATCGGAAGCCTGACATTTGATTAATTTGCATTATCCTCAGCTACATAACGCCGCTATACACAAATTGTATCAACTATGCATGTTAATCCCGGGAACCCAATTTTGTTGCCCAGCAGATCCCTGGCCAGTCCATGCAACTGCACAGCAATTTTTGTTCTCAGATCCCCAAACTAACATGGAACTCATCTAACCTCCACAGTTCTGGCATGAGCAAAGGAATGAGAAAAAAAGCTGCCCCTGCATCCCCCAAATGAAATGCAGAAGGAGCACAAGACAGAACAATGAGAGGCAAGCAGAAGTATGCGTAACATTAAAATAAATAGTTGAAACCTTCAGATCTTGCCAACTGCAACGGCTCGACAGATTTTCTACAACCAGCCTGTATTCTGTACGGGTAGGTGGTCCATATTTATCTCTTCCAGCTCTCCGGTAACCTAAAAAGCACAAAAATCATACACACGCAATTTTATTGAATGAACAGAAACCTGCCCCTCTAGCTTAACAGACAAGCTGCACTGACCCAATTACTGCCAGCTTAGCCTCAAGCATCCATCTGACTCCCACCCTCTCCTCCCAATCGTGCTTCCACCAATGCCCACATAGTGGGCATCTAGCACACAGTGCCCCTTTCCTTACCGTCCGAGCTGGAAAGGCCACGTCCTGACCCGCGACGTGGTGGAGACCCGGGCGAGATGGGAGAACGGTCTGATCGGTCTGTGGGGAAAAAACAGGTAGTCCGGATGCTTCAGGAAGGCCGTTCTGCACGGCCTCGATTCAAAATTATAACCCCACCCACTTGGCCTAATCTGCAGCAACCTCTACCCAAGTGAGAACCAGCAACTGTCCCTTCTCCAAGAAACAGACACCGCCTTGCTCACAATGCAATGGAGAGGAAGTTGCTCATGCAGTGGTCTGGTCAGATCTCTTCCCACCAGGGATGTAGAAGATGCCTCCGCAACCTTTCAACGCCGGGGCAAGAGATACCAATTCAACCTCCACAGCAGTACTATGCACTAGCAACAAGCCACTGGGCTCGATTGAAAATTACTTTAAACAAAATCACTTAGTATTCACAGCAAAACTAGCATAAAAGTAATATACTATTATGCTCACATTAAAATTAACATGCAAAGAAAATTACAAATTTAAACAATGTTTAACATTTAAGTATCCAAACCACTAGGCCAATGACTAATTATTACTTACTGTAATTAGTGGTTTTGAGAATATCTGGCATGAAAAACATTTCACTTTAATTTCGTCTGTCTCTAACCCTTGGGATCCTCACCACCCTGGTCTAATGGGCAAAGGTAGCGATCGTCACATGGCTTCCTCTTTTTGGGTCAGCCAAGGGCCGCAATGGTCAAAGAGCCACGCCACACCACACGCATGGAAAGGTACCCCCAAGGTCAGCATATGGCACGGGCAGTCAGTCATCTTAGCCTCTAAGATCTCTTTCAATTAAAACATTGAGGACTTTGTTAAATCTACAGTAAACATCACAATGAACAAAACCATTCATATACTGTAAGCATTTTGTTAAAGCTACATTTAAATACAATTTAAATATAAACATATCAATGCAACGGTGTGAACAGATGTAATTCCTGAATAGAAATAAAATGTACTTTTAATAAATCAATTTCAAGAAACTATTTTTAAACGTTCATTATGCCTGTAAATCGCGATTCACAACGGCCTTACTTGCCAGCACATTTCAGAGAATGCATTAGGAGCAAGGGTGTATACACTTCTGGAAAGTTCTCAATTATATTTGTGGGAGGACCAATTATATTTTACCCAAGACTTGTGGGCGACACCTACGAGAGGCTGAGTGCACGAGTAAGTGAAACCAAGCAAGCACCGGACTATATGTAAAACGTGTTAGGCATCAAAGACATTATCATGGCTGTAACCCAAAGGCAAGGGCTAGAGTTGCAATAAGCAAGAGCCCCAAGTCTCTAGCCGCAAAATAGGTAGGAAGCTGGTAGCATAGCGGACTCGTTTTTGTGCAGTCATTTTGTATCAATCTAAATAGCAGCTATGTTTTCCCTAGACCATGTGCGTGGTGGTGTGATTAGATCCCAGATGAGCATCATCAGGAAGTCATAGCTGGCTCAACTATTGGTAAACCTTTTCACACTCAAAGGAATGGTCAATGCAAAAAGATTAATTGTAGAAAGGCCCAACAGTGGTGGTGACTAAGGGGTACCAAGACTTTTCCAACTATCTCACGAGGGCTTCTTTGGCTCCGGCAATTACAGCCATTTATTCTCCTGTTAACGTCTGCAGTTCTCCCTGCCCCAGAGCACATATGCTGCCACACCAGATGCAAGGGGTTTCTTTGTAATATGAGTAGCCGATAAGCCACAAAGGTATGATGCAGACCATATTAGGCAACAGTGACAGCACATGGCAAAGATGAGCAACAGACACCAAGAAACATAACTGGTGAACTAGGCTTTCCGTAGGCACAGTGGCATGAGAAAATCAAGGCAGATTTGGACAGGGAGGGCAAGCACTTTGTCTCTCCATGGTAGCTGGGTCTCGGCATCAACAGAGCAAGAATCTGGTTTCGGCAGGCCTTGGACATGTCTTCCATTCATGTCTTTTAGCGACAAGAGCAAATAAGGGTCAAGCTAACGGGTTCCAAGCTTCAAAGGGTTGCAAAGATTCAACCCTGAAAGCTTCTTGCCAGGAAATGTCAACCATCAATCCAAACACTTGACTCACTGGCCTCGACATCTGTATCCTTCCAGCCATGGCCAAATCTATGTGAAACATTAAGAGCTAGTCGTTGTAATGTTTTGTATGCAGGGAGAGCTGGTAGGCTCATTTCCAAGAGTTTGGCAAAGCTGTACTCACCAAACCAAAAAGCCACCAACAAAATGGTGCCTAATCGGCTATGCACTTAAACTGGGTGAATGGCCCACTTAACTTGTCGGATGAGCACCTGACTGCTGAGATCCTGGAGCCACCCGCAACGATGTCACCATTGTCCAGGGCTGTGTCCTACCCAACATCCAGGCCGTGCTGCTGCCCACGACCAGAGAGCCATAAGCCAGGGGGCAAAGCCGCTAAGTTTAAATGCCTAGATCTTTAACACTAGGCACTCGACATGTATGCCCAGCTAATGTATGTAACTTAAGACGTCTCTAAAAAGTCTAACTTCTTACTGAACCCCCCTTAGGAGGTACTCTTCCTTTCCTCTCCTTCCCTCATAAGCTCAGTCTCCCAAGCTCTGATTCTCTCTAGGTTGGACTACTGTAACAGCCTTTCTAAATCTACCTACCTCCACTCTCCTCCCTTTACAACTAATCCAGAACTTGACTGTGAGACTGGTCCTTGGCCCCAGGCCCTGGGATCACATCTCTCCAGCTCAAATCCCTTCACTGGCTCCCAGTGGGTCCAAGGACTAAATTTAAAACCCTTTGCATTGTCCACAAGGCTTTCTGGGGCCTGGGTCCAAAATACCTTCAACTATCCCTCCGTAAATACCTCCCTGTTCGACCCCTTTGTTCCTCTACGTCAACTCCTTCAGGGTCAGTTTTTCAAAGAAACGAGCTGGGGGCAGATCCGTCTTCGGCTGGGGCGTCCCTTTGGAACTGCCTCCCTGCTACCTTGAAACCTAAGAAGAACCAGCTATGGTCCCGGAAGCTCCTCAAGACCTTCCTCTTCGCCTCTGCCCCTCTTCTCCCCAGTTGATCTGATTTCTCTCTCGGCAGTCGCACCTAGCCACCCTCTGTCCTTCGGGCACAGGTACCGGGACAGCCTGCCACCCTCTTGCACTGCCCCTCCACCCCCATTCTTCTGAACTTAACAGATACACCCTACCTGACCAACCTTGCACTTTGCCACTCACAGGCTGCACTACCACTGTTCTTTATCACCTTATTTACTAATTATTTATCTTGTTCTCTTCTATGCTCTGCACTTTCCAATCCCCCCCCCTTGCACCATTACCTTGCACGTTCTCGATGGCACTGGGTCTAGTAAGATCTTCCCGTTCCCCTTTGCCTGGTCGCGCCCTGAAACACCTGTGTACGAGCGTGATATAAATAGAATATACCATAAGTAACGCTCATGTCAGGCACGTAGCCTGATCTGTAAAACAACGCTAGTGCTAACAGTATGTTCACTGTACCTCATCAAGCTTAAGCGCCCATGTACCTTCAGGTTTGGTGCGCTCTATAAATAAACTAAACCCCCGAGGAACTTTCCCACGCCCATTTTTTTTTAAAATGTTGACAAAGCAAGACTCCAAAATGTGCACTTGCCACGGGCTGGTGATGAGTGCACGGAACGAAGTAGCTTGCAACTCGATAATTTTGCCCCCGTTAAAGTGGTATAGCACAACTGACGCTTAATAGGAAAAGGAGGCGGGCGCGACCCCGAGCCATTGGGACTGGGTGCCCGCAACCAGTACCAGTTTCCTGTGCTAGTTATCTTGGGGGGTGATGGTAACGTGGCAGCACAAAATGGCATTCCAATTCACTCACTTGCAGCACAGGTATACCAGGCGAATGAGGGTGGCTAGCAGCCTTTCGGCTACGAAAGGCGAGGGAGATGAAGTAGAAAAAGTGTCTACGATATATAGGGTTAATTCCGGAACAAGGGTCTAAATCAGGCAAGAGTCACGTCTATGAGGATGGTAAGAAGGGTGGCAGTTTAGTGCAAAGTTTGTGTAGCAGTCTTAACGTCCCATGTGCACAGGGCAAGCTCAACCCATTTGGTTCCTGCCATGAAGACGACAGGATGGTGAGCTGGACGAGGAAGTGACTGGAAATGTGAACATTTACTTGTAACGCATGAGAGATGGGGACTTGCTTTTCCTTTACCATGGCTGCCATGAATACAAACAGTAAATTAGCTGCAGATTTGCTACACGATGTTCTATTTTTGTGAAGTTAACTACACACCACCTAGATGTGCTCCCATTCTACAATGAAACTGCCCATTGCCTCGAGCCGCAGTTAAACCTTGTTTATAAACTAAGTGAACAGAATACTAATGCATGAATGTAAGAGTACTCGGCAACTGTCCCGGATTCACACCACTTGGTGTTTTCCGCACCCTTTGCTACTTTGACAGCGTATGTTGATTGCAAGTGCTCATATTTGCGGGTTAACAGCCAAATTTTACAGCACGTTATTTTTGTGGTCGTGCAATGTAAATCTGGCGTTTCTTCCTATGGTGGGACTGGCTGTGCACTACCGAGGTGTGATGGATGTACACAAAGCGGTGTTCGCTCATGAGGGAGCTGTGTAGGATTCAGAGGTAAATCTTTACAGTTAAAGGCTGCACAAAAGATGTACAGTTGTCACAGTGGCTTCCCGAATATTTAAAAAATAGCAACGTGAAATACAGTTTGATTGGCAGATAGGAGTCTTTGCGAGCACTGCTGTTAAAATGGGCAGTCGTGGCCATCTTGGACTAGTGTTTGTTTGCACATAGCCTTTGGAAATTGCAATTTGTATCAATTAGAAAGTTCGATTTTTAAAGCATTTAAAAGTGAAAACCAAGATTCTACCAAGCACAAGCGATATACAGACGGTAATATGCAGTATGAAATTTACCAACAATATATATTAAGTAACACCATTGCAAGATGGTCACTCTTACTGCATGTACAATAAGGAGGGCCACTCCTACCCAATCAAAGTGCATTTCACACAAAAAAGTGGCAACACTCCTACTCCCAAATGTAGTTTCACTGAAATGCAGGGGCAAGTAGAGATGGTTGAACGCGCACCTATATTTCATTTTATCAGCCAATCGAAAGAAGCAGACACTTACTGCGGTCAGATGCGTAGCTGCCGTCACGGCGTGGCCCTCGAGCATGCTCCACAATAACACGCTCGCCACAAATGTCTTTACCGTTGAGTTCGTACACCGCATCGTCTGCATCGCGTAGATCGTCAAACTCCACAAAACCATAACTGAAAAGGGGTAGGAGGATATATTGCAGTTTTAACTTGGGTCACACTGTCATACAGATTGAGCAATTAAACAAAGCATCCAAATTATGCAACTGTACAGGATTCACAAATCAGGCCTCTTAAGCTAGTTTCTTCACACCCACTTTCCTGTCTCCTACCAAGAAGTATCCCTCTGACCAGAGAAGCATTTTAGCATTCTTGGATTTTCAAGACACTTCCTTTCACGATCCTATCAGATAAGAGCCAGGTGTTCAGTGTGAGTTGGCCAAAAATTGAGGACACTGAAACGGCCATCCGAGGCAAACTACTTCTGACCAGGCACCATTCACATTGACTTTGTTGCCAAACAGGCTCAACATTGTCAACGGCCCCCTCAGAGGACCAAATATAGGCCGTCTGACAATCACCCAGCATTGCTACAAGATCAAATGCAAAAATCACACCAATAGGAGAGGAAGCGGGATAGCACTGGTATACAGGTTTGTTCCAAATCTCAACACTGCGGCATGCCCTTACCAGCTCAAACTCCAAAAGCGATTAACTAAGATCAATTCTCATGTGCAGGCCATGTAATACTCCACGACTCATTACAGATTATTGCAGTCCTATCCGTGGATCAATAATACCTCATGAATATGACATTTCAACACCTGGCTTGAAAAAGAGGAACAAACTACAAGTTCACTCAAAGCAAACACTGTCGAGTTACATCCCAAGACGTACTCGTGTGGAACTATCCAATGGAAGAGCCCTAGTTAGATAATGGAAGGTAGTGAAACAGGATAACATTACGCTACAAATAAATAAGCGTACTAAACAGGGCACTAAATTAAATGAAAATTAAACATTTTAAAAAAGTGAAATATAGGGCGGAAAAAACCGACAAGCAGGCAGACTTGCATACCTGCCAGAAGTTAGGTTCCTAAAGGGCCAAAACGAAGAAAGCACACCTCTGTATAAAAGCAGCACAACAAAGCCAATATTTAAGACATTCAAAAAAATTCAAAGATCCAGCAGCATCCAACAACCACTGACTTTTGACCCCATGGCCAGTACCATCAACATCAGTACTGGGCCAAAATGTACCTTTGGCAAATGGAAAACAGCCCAAGCCTCCAAAATGCAGCAGGCGGACTGAAAGGGTTTGCACACACTACACCCAAGCATTCTTCATTGGCCAAGAAAACGCTAGACTATCAACCAACTGCACCTAGCATGGAAATGATTGTAATTATTCGTGGTTTGGATGTGTTGCGTTTGCTGGTGCCAAGGTATAGGGCATTACAGTAATCAATTTTGGAGAGGATGAGGGCTCTGGCAATTGTGATACAGCTAGCTGTGGACAGGAAGGATTTGCGGGCACGTATCAGTTTGCATGTGTAGTTGGAGGCTGAGGCGCCGATTTGTTTGTTGAGATCTGAGTCGAGATAGAAATCTAGGATTTCTACCACATTGGATACTTTGATCGTGATGCCGTCGATAATGGAGTGGTAATGGGTGGAAAGTTTAGCCAGTTTTTTTGGGGACCCAACGACGAGCACAGTTTTTTTGTCGTTAAGGCATAATCCATGGGTGGCCGTCAATTAGGTACATTTTGTGGTAGTGGGTGGAAAGTTTAGCCAGTTTTTTTGGGGACCCAAAGACGAGGAGCTCAGTTTTCTTGTCGTTAAGGCATAATCCATGGGTGGCCATCGATGATTAGGTAAATTGTGTTGATCATGGATGTGCCCTTGTGATTGCCGGAGACGGGGATGACAATATGGGTGTCGTCGGCATAAGTAGTATATGAGACACCCAGATCATCAAGTATATCAAACAAGGGCTTAGTGAAAATATTGTAACGGGTGGGGGAGACGCAGGAGCCTTGAGGTAGTCTACACGTGATGGGTACTGGGTCAGCTACATCGATCGGTGAGAAGACCTGCATGGTCCTTTTGCCCAGGAATGATGTTATCCAGAAGGTGGGGTCATTAGAAAAGCGAGCAGCTGATTGCTAAGGACATTATGGTTTACCAGGTCGAATGCGGAGGACAGGTCAGGGAGGATGGATGCTCCGCCATGATCCGCCTGATCGTCTAGTTGGTTATTAAGGCCTATAAGGACCGTCTGTCCCGTGCCTGAAGCCCGACTGGCGGTAACCAGATGCTTGGATCTGGATGTATGCGGCTTTGTTTAAGGTCCTGAGGAGAAAAACGATGGACCTATGGTTGGTCGAGATTTCGGCTCTAGGGTAGGCTTTTTTTCCCCTAAATTCGGGGTATTACCCAGGCATCTTTGAGATTGCAGGGTACTGAGCAGGATTTGAAGGTGTTGTTGAAAAAGGTGGAGTTGAATGGGGCAAAGTTTCTTGCTGCTTCTTTGATTATGGAAGCCGGGCAGATACCTCCCAGGCATTTGGATGGTCGTAGGAACATGATGATCATGTTGCATTTACTAGGAAATTCCCGCACTACGCACAATCCAAGTCCCCAAGGTACAACAGAGTCGCTTTAGCACTAGTTCCTAGCTTCAGGAGGAAAAGGCACTGACCATACTCTGGAATCTACCTTTAAGGTAACTTTGCATGGGAGAGCACCAGACTTCTGAAACTGCACCCACCAACAGATGTATGCAGCCGTCTCCTTCCCACTACCAGCCTCCACCAACCAGGCCTCTTACAGACCCATGTGTAGCAAACCCAACATTACTGGTAGAAGTCAACTTTACAAGACAACCCATGTACAGGATTTGAAACTGTTGGCACAGGCTCTCAAATGTCCCATGTCTCCAGTGTCCATGCAAATTCTTCATGAAATGTGTTATCGGTTTAGGACAGGGGCCTTCAAACGGTGGGGTTGCACCCATTGGGACCTGTCCAGGGGGATAGAGCACAACTTTAGCAGCACATGGCAGTCTTGCAGGCAATTAGAGAACCTGAATCTACAGACAGTGATAATATGCTTGAAAGATGGCTGAAGAGCTCTGCCATCACTGCAGTCAATGGTCTACCGAGGGCTGGACTGCCCCCTTGGGGGTGGTTATCAAGCCTCATCTTTCCCATTTCTGTAATGGTTTGGCAGGCGAAGAATGATGGCCTGGAGGGTTGCCCAGGGCAATAATGAGAGGTTTAAGATTCATTTTAACACTTCAAGCCACCCCATTGTTTTGCTGCGTCAACCCGAGCGCAACGTGTATGCGCGGTCGTGGGTATAGAGACCCAAGCTACTCACTGATGGCGAAACAGGTCCAGGGATGCTTGCGGTCTCATGCAGAAGAGATACTACCTATAGTTTGGGCTGGACCAAGGCCGATTTGCATATGGCCTTTGCCCTTTCTGTAATAACTTGGCAGACATGCAACAGTGAACCAGAGCAATTGACACAGGTTTAAGGTTAATTTTAAATCTTACAACCATCACCTATGTTGTGTTACCCAGAGGGAGCCTGCCATACAACTGTACAGGTGTCACCATTCGAATCAGTTTAGTAGACGGATATAAAGTGTCAACTCTGAATTCTGCCTTTCTGGTGGCTAACACATAGTCCTATGGGTTAGGAGATATCTGATCTCTTTCACTAACGTTTTTCTTCAGGTGCAGTGAAATCGCACTCAGCGATGACTCAACTTCTTTCCAGTTTCGTTAAATAGGCGGAATTTGCATCGCCATGCTGTCCAAGTACCGCCTACCAATGCGAGGGGGCGTGTGGGGGCACAAAACTGACCAACCGTGTTGCAATATTCCGACAGCAGGCAGACAATCGGACAGCCTCTGTACTGTGTATGGCAAAATGCCTATTCCCAGAAGCACGTGGATTAGGAAAAATATTGCAATGTCACACTTTATGGAGGATGTGCCTCCTCCAGTCATGTCGAAGCGAAATAGGGGGCATGTAACGCACACAGCTCCCCACACAAGACATTACCAAATAAACACGCACGTTCGAAACGGGGCGTTGAGATAATGTCCTCATTGCGTAACTTCAGTGCGCATAATGTGCCTTGCCATTGGCTAGTGACAATTGACTAAGCGAATAGAAAACGGCGCTACCTGCATGTTTCGAACGGCGAATGGTTTGAAATAGCTGGAAGCTATTCCTGGCACCAACAGCTACTAGGGGATACTTTTAGCACACACGACCATCTGGTCTTAATAGAAACATTAGGTAAACATCAGGGGGAATAGAAGCAGTCCCATTTATAACCCCACCGCTCGGCGCGGAGAACATGGAAGACCCCAATGTCTTTACGTCTTGAGCGGTAGACTCGAAAGGCCACCTTTCTAATCGGGTCAAGATCTCAAAGATCCAACCGCCTTGTTGCTTATTACAGTTAGCACAAAATGCATAATGGAAACATTCAGTAGTCACCCCAACGCTCTGGACAAGGTTGAGTCCAAGCGTCGATATACGAGGCAGCTCAAAGAATCGTGTAAATGGGGAACCGTATCACCGGCGTGCAAAAATAAAACGAACAATATGCTATTCTACGACTAGCAATTGGCAGTTATGCTATTCTCTTTTTAAAAGGTTCTCCGGGTGGCAATGTGTCTCATGTTTCATTGCTCAAACAGCAGGTCTCCATATGCTCTCCTCCGCATCAGGGTCCCTACAGGCAGAAAATAGCCAGGTTCAATTGTTAAGTAGCGCTACTGATCCTTCCGATTTGCCACATATGGTATGTGGCCGACATCGTGGTACCAGTTGGCATCATGCCAACTACACGTTTTAGGGCGCACGCATGGGAAATCCACGGGTGCTCACACACGTGGGGGCGGTTTCTGCGTATTGAACATGCAACGAGCGCGGGATATTGACACCGAGAGGCCACTGTTTGGAAGCAACATTCCTGCAAGACAAAAACCTACATGAACCCCAATGCGCGTGCGCATTAAGAACACACGAACGCCGACGCATGCGGCCGACGCATGCGTCCGACGCCAGGGCCTACTAACTAGAGCAGAAGCCCGAAGCTGGTGGCGCATTTCGGAAACCCTCCCCCCACCCATCCACCCCACGGGCCCGACTGCTTACCCGTTTTTCAGGTCCACTTCCACGATTTTACCATAGCCCTTGAAGAATCGCTCCACATCACGCTCCCGGGCCTGGTAGCTGAGGCGTCCTATGTAGACGCGCGGCATAGCGCGGCGATCCAGACTGGCTGAGTGCTTGGCCGGACGTCGCCGGCACGGATAATCTGGTTGCTGGGGTGGTACAAGGATTACTTTCGAGAATCCGATGCAAGCCGCGCGCTCAACTCCTCTCCTCGCGCTCCCCTCCGGCGTCCGTCCGACGGCGTTGCGCGTGACGTCACACTATTTATAGTACGTCTCAACGTCATGGGGAGGCGGAGTCTAGCGTCAATGTTACGCACAACGAAAAATTAGCATGCGAAGAAAGCGCACTATTCAAGAAGCTTGTCGGGAGATAGAATAGAAAACAGACATTTTCTTTTAGATTTGATTCCCTTTTATGAAATTGTTGAATAAGATCGGAGACACGTGATACACATATGTGGTAATTACAGTAAAGTAAATATAATAATTGTAAGTAGAAAATATAAGAAGTCTCAGAAGATAAATATCTAAACAATACAAAGTAAACTGAGTTTTGAACTAATTAAAAAAGGTTATTGTAAAGAGGAAAATAACGCCCAGACAAAGAGTTAAGTTTCTGTCTTTATTAATGGTTAAGGGGCAGAGGGAGAGAGCAGTTGGGGGTGCAGAGCGGGAGCCTCTCTCTGGTCCCAACCATCGTCCTCAGAACATTTGGTGGCTTGTGCTGGTCACATGGAGCAAGACAAGCGCGCGAAACAGGATGTGATACATCTTCCTCTTTTACATTAACAAGTAGGAATACAGAACTTAGTACATTACATGATCTTTATAGGGATCTTGATCTTCCTCTGGATTGAGACCTATGTTAATCATTCCCTTTCTCTGGTACACCGTCACTTCTGTTACATTGTACATGATCCATGCGCACCCAAGCACGTCCCTTCAAGTCCCGCGTTGCCGCAAGACTCTGCTGTTGCTGCTCCTGGGACGCTTTCTTGCTCACCGTGTGCATTTTGGATTCCATTCCACTCGGATTTAAACTAACGGACTTCTACACCCACAAGGTGAATCATCATCAGTGACTTTAAGATAGTTCTACTATCAAACTATTTACTAAACACTATTTACTTTTTATTGTTTAGGCTTTGCTTACTTGAGGGGACTTGCACCCAAGCAAGTCCCCTCAAGTCCCGCTTTGCCGCTTAGCCGCAGAACTGCGGTTCTGAGGTCGGGAAATCTCTGTTCATTTTTGTTAAAAATTATAATTGTAGTATTCTTTTTTGTGGTTTGTTGAGTTCAGGGTTTGGCCACAAATGACTCTGACACTCCAGTGAACTGTTAACTTATTTACTTAAGTTTAGGTACACCAAATACAGTTCTTAGAGTCAGGTAAGTAAAAGGGGACATAGGACACCCACCGGCATCCTCTCTCAGGGCTTACATCCTTGCAACTAACAAACCTGGAACTCACTCATAGATAAACATTCTAAGCCCTGCATTCCATCTCAAGATTCTAGTCACTTGCACAAGATGAATGCAAAGTTAATCACAACACATCTTTCCCCTATAGGGACAACAACAAGAACAGTAAAGTATCGGTGGCAAGATGAATATTTCATCAAAAGATTTGTCCAGTAAAGTCCCACCTAAAAAACAAAAGATTATTCAAAGCATTTCATATATAACCACAACCAACTCCAAAAGGTTTAGACCCTGTCACCACTTCAAAATCTTTTAACATTAACATCAATGTCCATCTGTGGATTAAAATTAAAAGTCCACCTGTGGAGAGAACATATTAATCTGCCTACATAGAACAGCTAATGATGAACACTGTTATCAACTTAAAACTCTAATGAAGATTTAATAAACACTCAAAACCTTAATATCTTATTTCACTCACACATCACCGCATACATGTCTACCAACATATGCCAAAACAATGGCACCAAAGTCTAGGAACAACATTTCCCTTGTAAACTGTTATCTCAACACCTTTGGCACCACACCCTAGGAACCACCCGTTCCCTTACAAACTGTGCAAACACTATTCATGCAACATATAAACACTATAACGTTGACCTTATACCTGAGTCAACAACCACACCATTCCCCACACACATACCATATAGGACAACTGAGCATTGAACATGGTAACCAAGTAAAGGAAATGCCCCATCAATGTCCAAAATTCAAGCCTGCAGGGCCCATACTGATAATGTGTCTGTGGGAAAATGTATGGTTAAAGAACCATTTCCCAAAAACACTTGCTTTGACACTCATTCAAACATCACACGTGTGTCAAAGCAAAAACTAAACAGTGCGCACCAACTTTTAAGCCTTAATATCCACATGTTGAAAGAATTTTTTTGTTTAAACATTCTTGTTAGACATTCTATATCCTTAACACTATAGTAGTTTTCACTACACATTCACTTCATTAAAGTGCCTTATCCAACAGAGGCCTGACATTCAGCCATGGTAAGCTGTGTAGCAGTTCAGTGCACATTAAAACTAAATGCAGGATTGCTTTCTAACATCGTTTGCAAAAATCTATTAACATCAAAAGTCCATCCATGCATAAAAATGTCAAAAGTCCTCCTGTGGAGAAAAATATGTTAAACTACATAACTCAATTAAAGAGAGAGACATGTACCTACAACATCACTCTAATAAACTAATATATATCAGCTCTAGTATCTCAACTCTAATCGCCAGCACCTCTGCATTCTCTCCTACTTCACCATTGCATAGAGAGTAACGGAGGAACACAGAGCTCCCATCCCCATCAAACTTCATAACTGAGTAAGGCCTCCCGCTGCAGCACTCATGCCGAACTCCAGGACTCCACTCAAGCCAACCGCAGCAACCTTCGGTTCCAGTCAAAGGTAAGCGCTGACATCGGATAACTTTGTCAGTGATCTCCGCTGCCTTCACTATGACCAATAGCTTGTAGCCTTGGCGCAACAGATGTTTGCACAGTCCATGGGCCCCAGGCCCCTCCTAGATCCATTAACAACTTCCAACTCTTCTGAATGTTTGTACAGTCTCAATTCTCTTAAATGCTTTATGAGAGACTGCCACCTTGAACTTCACCATGCCAATGAATGAATGAACCTTGCTGCTCCAATGAACTTCACAGCTCCTTCTAATAACCATAAGTCTCACAGAGCCCACTGCACTTTACAGCAGACCATTGTACCTTTCAACACTAGAACTTCTTGTCCCCACTGCCCTTTGCAGCACACCCTTGTCACTGAAGTGCCTCTTCACTCCCTATGCAGTGCCTCTTCACTGCCCTCGCAGCGCCTCACCTCTTCACTGCACCATGCAGCACTTCACAGCCTCTGCAGCGACCACTCACTGCCTCTTGCAGCACCTCTTAACTGCATCTTGCAGTGCCTCACTGCCCTTGCAGAATCTCTTCACTGCCTCATGCAGCACCTCTTCACTGCCTCACGCAGCACCTCTTCACTGCCTAACTCAGCACCTCACTGCCCCTGCAGCGCGTCTTCACTGCCTGTTGCAGCACCTCACTGCCCTTGCAGCACTTCTTCATGCAGCGCCTCACTGCCTCTGTAGCATCTCACTGCCCCTAGCAGCGCTTCACTGTCTCTGCAGCGCCTCTTCACTGCCTGTTGCAGCGCCTAACTGCCCTCGCAGCACCTCTTCATGCAGCGCCTCACTGCCTCTGCAACATCTCATTGCCCATTGTAGCGCCTCACTGCCCTGGCAGAACCTCTCCACTGCCTCATGCAGCACCTTTACATCCATAGCTGCTCTGTTATTCCAGTGCCTTCGTAGCACCTCTGTCTGGGCCTTTCTTGCCCCCTCTGCCTCTGTAGCACCTCTGTCTGGACCTCAATTGCCCTCACTGCACTTGCAGTGTCTGACAGCCATCCAGCGCTCTTACCTGAGAGAGGATCACTTCTCAGAGGGGGGGGCGGTGGGTGTCTCGCTGTCCCCCCAGCACAGCCAGATCCCATCCTCGTCGCCAGTGTTGAATTCAGGGTTTGGCCACAAATGACTCTGACACTCCAGTGAACTGTTAACTTATTTACTTAAGTTTAGGTACACCAAATACAGTTCTTAGAGTCAGGTAAGTAAAAGGGGACATAGGACACCCACCGGCATCCTCTCTCAGGGCTTACATCCTTGCAAATAACAAACCTGGAACTCACTCATAGATAAACATTCTAAGCCCTGCATTCCATCTCAAGATTCTAGTCACTTGCACAAGATGAATGCAACGTTAATAACAACATGATTGTTACATTTGGGGTGTCTTAACCATTTCCCCTGTGTCCTTTGTGCACTAGACTTCACAATCCAAGTCTAGTTCCTAATACATTCGTTTCATTGTTATTGTTATTTCATTGCTACTTAAAGTGAGTATTTAACAAGCAACTAGGAAGGATTTCTTATTGTAATTTATGCAACCTCACACCCTTAAATCAAACATGCCGAACACAATTCCACAAGCAGGCACTCCGTTACGCCCTTCCGCAAGTAAAACTAAAGACAAAATGCGCACAGTGTCTTCATGTACATAGATTACTCTTACTCCTCGATCTAAAATTCGAGCGAAAACTCCAACCTCGAGTAAGGACATCAGGCAATTTTGTCCCCCACTGAAAATCATGACCGCGGATGGTACGCCAACTGATTTACAACCAGCTTCCAACTCCCTTGCCACAACGATTCAGGAGGATTGTCAAGACCCAGCGAATTATGCGACTCAAGCCCATCAATATCACTGTTACCCTCACCCTAAGCAAAATTAATAAATCATGGAGAATCTGTAATGCTAACAACTATAATACCGCCAGACGGCATGGAAAATCCTTCAACCGAACCTTGTCCTTCCCAAGGTCCACCTATAGCCCATGAAGATTTGCTAAACAAAGAGGTCCTTCCTCTTTCTGATGATACAATGCTACAGGCCACTAAAATCACTGACAAAGACAAAGTTACTAAGCAACAGTTAGATCAGATTGAGGAACTCTCAGACTCTGATGACAATCAAGAAGTTTTTTAAAAACTTCATTACACACAAGTAGTCGAGAAATCAATTCATCTCCTCATTCGGCTTCACCTGATTACCGCCAACGATGTTCAATGGATTCAACTATCTTTTTAACAGCCTCATATATCTTACCAACTCCTAGACATCGAACTTCTTCTAGAGAGAAAGCGATTACCTACTCAAACCCAGGTCTTATTGAAATCACTCTAGTGGCAGTAAACTCAACAATTCAAAGTTTACTCAAACTCTTTGAGTCACTTGAATCAAAAATCAACAGACAATCCGAAAAGATTGACCAGATTGTTATGTGGATGAAATCTCATCCTCACCAGAAACTGCTTCCTTTACGTCATGAATTAGATGAAATAGAAATTGCCACAGTAATACCACCTATATCAGCATCTTCAGCTTTACCATCTAATACCACACAAGCATTACCATTATTTGAACACGTTATTTGCCCAATTGAATCTGATTCTCCAACATCAGCCCCCCACAACTCCTCGTGGATAAGTGTAGATAGTACCAAGCCAGTTGAAAAGCGTCAAGTAAAAAAGGTAGTTCCGGATGTTCTAAACAAGCGCTCCTGCGCTAAAGGCAAGGCACGACATCTCATGACCAAACCCTTTTTAACGACTAGAAAAACGATGAAAGCTGCCTTTTTTGCACCATGTACTACCTCAATTGATCTAACCAAATCTGCAAAAGCTCCTTGTGATCAAATTACAGTGGTTGATGATTTGCCTGAAGAACAACTGTCAATAACACAAACTGAAAATCCAGGCGGTCCACCTATCAATCGCTCACCTTTGAACCAACTTATCACTTTGGATGATAATGCGCAGGCTTTCTCGGACCAACTAACCTCACAGGGCCCATGTGCGAAATCTAAATTACCACCAAAGCATATTTTACAACCGGCGGCAACACAACAAGCTTCAATTCCTAAAGAACCTACTCAGAGTGATATTATTAAAGCAGCGGTTTATGCCTATCTTTTACAACGTACTAACAAAGCAAATATGGTGGTGCCCTTTAATGTAAGACCTTGATCGTCGTGCAGATATGTGAGACCTCCGTCCCCAACTGTCACACAGGGAGATATAATGCTACTCCCTGTATAACCCTTGAGGCCACAGGTGGAGAGATCTGACGCCGCTGAGTGCTGGAAACCCCAAGGAAGCTGAAAAGAAATATAGGTTAAATACCAGGCAAGCAGGAATAACTTGTGCAAAGGTAGGTAAAACAAGAGACCTTACCAAGTGTTGTCAGAAGTACTGAGGGAAACCTAGGGGTGTGGAAGGGTTCCAGGGCTCACGCAGACAGGTTCAAGATGCGACGGAAGCAGCAGGAAAGAAACCCCACCTGTGCTCGTTCCTGGAGCGGGTTACTTAGTACTTGGCAAGAGCACGTGATAGCAGGAGAGTCCGTAGAATTCCGAGTCAGTAGGACGAAGGCCAGGGGCAATCCAAAAGTAAGTCCATAAAACGGTCCGAGGTCGGCAGGCAAGTAGCAATTTCAAAGTTCCAATCCAAAGCCAAGGGTAATCCAAACACAATCCGTGGGACGAAGCCGAGTACAGTTTCCAAGAGCAAACACAGGAAGCACAAGAGCCAAACAGAGTTTCCGAAGAAAAAACAGCTGTGAAGCGTGGTACGAAAGCAAATTACAGCTTTTGTACTGAACGCTTCCTGGTCACATGAAGTGAGAACGTGTCACGTGACCGAGACTCTGGGTCACGTGTATGGATGGAAACGGCAACGCGACAAGGATGCGTTCCTCGAAGCGTGCTGCTTCCTAGTCTCCAGGGCAACTGCCAATGAAGAAAAGGTTGCAGGCGTGAATGCAGGGTGCAAACCTTGGGCCGATGTTGCGCCCGTCCGCGGGTGCAAACCGGATTGCCAACGTGAGCCCCGGAAACCATGAGAGTTACGTGAAGTGAGTTGTGGGGGTTGTGGGGTCAGTCGGGCTGAAGGGGACATGGGTTCACTAGTGGAATGAGCAGAGGGTATGACAGGGCCCCTCCCAAAGGCCCACAACCATGTGGGCAGGAAGGATGTTCCAGATGGAATCGGGCCACCAAACGGGGGGCTTGGACATCTGCAGCGGAAACCCAGGACCTCTCTTCCGGACCATAACCCTTCCAGTCCACTAAATACTGCAAGCCACCCCTAATGAGACGGGAACCCAGGATATCAGAAACCTCGAAAACATCAGGGGAACCTAGGGACACCGGGGCAGGAGAGGAACGAAGACGGGAAGTGTCCAGACAAGGTTTGAGCAGGGATGTGTGAAAGACGGGATGTATGCGCCAAGAGGACGGGAGTACCAGACGGTAAGCTACGGGATTGATGACTCAGGAAACCACGTAGGGACCAATGAAACGGGGCAGCAGCTTCCGACAACCCACCAAGCGAAGGTGACGGGTGGATAACCATACCCGGGACCCCACAGAATATACCGGGGCCGGGTCGCGTATGCCCGGGACTTCATTGATGCCTGCGCCTCTCTGAGGTGAGTGATGGTTTGTGCATGAACGGAGGACATATCCCGAATGCAGGCAGCAGCGGCCGGATTGACCGCCGAAGAGATATCTGGGACGGGATAAACCCGCGGATTCTGGCCATACAAAGCATAAAAGGGTGAGGAACCGGTGGAAGCATGGACAGCATTGTTGTAGGCAAACTCCGCAAACCGGAGGGCCTGCAACCAGTTTGTCTGTAGTTGCAGAGTCAAACAACGCAGGTATTGTTCCATTGACTGGTTCGTCCTTTCGGTCTGACCATCGGTTTCTGGGTGGTAGGCAGAGGAGTAGCGCGTGTCAATACCGAGAAGGCCGGTCAGGGCATGCCAAAAACGGGACGTAGACTGGGAACCCCTATCCGAAATGAGTACCGATGGCAGGCCAAAAAAACAAAAAATTGACTCAAAAAACAGGTTCGCTAATTTAGGGGCTGATGGAATGCCCTGGCAGGGAAGAAAACGGGCCATTTTAGTGAAGGTATCAACCACCACCCAGATAGTGTCGAATCCCAGGACCCTAGGAAGGTCAGTCACAAAATCCATGATCAGAGTGTGCCAAAGTCTCGGTGGAACGGGTAGCGGTCGTAGGAGGCCCACCGGTCGGCCCCTGCGGTGTTTACACTGGGAACACACTGAGCATGTCTGTACGTACTGTACCACGTCCCGCTTCATGGAGGGCCACCAGCACCAGCGTTTCAAGAGGTTCAGAGTACGGTCCTGACCTGGGTGGCCGTTGACAGGGGAGTCGTGGGACCACTCCAGGGCTATATTTCTGGTTTCGCTGGTGGGTAGGACTAGACGGTTTTGCACATAAGGTAATCCATCATAAAATACAGGGTCCCATTCTGATGCCTGATCGGGGTGCGGCAGTACCCAAGTACGGATCGTGTCAAGTAGCGCTAGTGGGGGTGTACAGGTACAGATAACATTTCCTTGGGGTAGGAGTGTCTCGGGAAGACAGGTAGTGCAACCCCCCCAGGAGAACGAGACAGCGCGTCAGCCTTGCCGTGAGCCATGCCAGAGCGATGCCTGATTTGGAAGTCGAAGGCTGCAAAAAACTGATGCCACCTAACCTGTCTGCTATTCACACACTTAAGGGAGGCTAGGTCTTGCAGATTCTGATGGTCGGTAAACACAGTGGTTTTATGCTTCGCCCCCAGGTGGTGGTGTCGCCAAACCCGAAAGGCGTCCATAACCGCCAGGAGCTCCTTCTCGGTGACGGTGTAATGGGCCTCCGTGGAGCTAAACTTACGGGAGTGGTAGGCCACGGGATGCAAACGCCCAATGGAGGCACAGGTTTGTGACAGAACTGCCCCTAGAGCAAATGAGGAGGCGTCTGCCTCGACAATAAATGGACGTTCGGAATCGGGATATTGCAATACGGGAGCGGTAGTAAAGGCCGTCTTTAGATCCTCAAAGGCCTTTTGGTGTACCTCTGTCCAGACGAAAGGGGTGTGAGGGCTAGTAAGGGACGTAAGTGGTGACACTATGCAAGAGAACCCAGAGATAAAGCGGCGATAGAAGTTGGAGAAACCCAAGAAAGATTGTAGGGCCTTTAGGGTCTTCGGAGTTGGCCATTCTAAGACCGCTTGTACCTTGGAATAATTCATCGCCAGGCCACCAGGTGTGATGTTGAACCCCAGGAATTCGATGTTATCTACATGAAA
This sequence comes from Ambystoma mexicanum, assembly GCF_040938575.1. Classification (NCBI taxonomy): domain Eukaryota; kingdom Metazoa; phylum Chordata; class Amphibia; order Caudata; family Ambystomatidae; genus Ambystoma; species Ambystoma mexicanum. The sequence goes on from NC_090934.1 coordinate 266,509,938, forward strand.
CTGGCATTTCTCAGGTTTAGCGAATAAGGAGTGTTTCCTCAAGCGAGAGAGCACTTCTCGGACGTGTTGTACGTGTTCTTCCAGACTATGCGAAAAGATGAGTATATCATCTAAATATACTACCACGAACACGTCCAGTATATCACAAAAAACATCATTCATGAAATGCTGGAACGTGGCTGGGGCATTGCAGAGCCCGAAAGGCATGACAGTGTATTCGAAAAGACCATATCGTGTACAGAAGGCGGTTTTCCACTCGTCCCCTTTGCGCATTCGAACGAGGTTATACGCCCCCTGTAGATCCAGTTTGGAAAAAACTGAAGCATTGGTTAGGCGGTCCAGTAAGGGAGAGATAAGGGGTATGGGATACCGATTCTTAACCGTAATAGCATTGAGATGTCGGTAGTCCACACAGGGACGAAGATCGCCCTCCTTCTTCGGGACGAAGAAGATTGGACTGGCAGCTGATGATTTGGAGGGTCTAATATGGCCCAAACGTAGGGATTTTGTAATATAGTCCTTAAGGGCTTGATCCTCGGATGGGGACAGAGAATAGATTCGAGCCACAGGTACTGGGATCCCAGGGCTTAGATCAATGGGACAATCATAGGGGCGATGCGGGGGAAGTACCTCGGAAGAACCCAGGTCAAAGACTTCAGCATAATAATGGTATACCGCGGGGACATTAGCGGCAACCATGCCCACCATATGGAGAGATTCGAGGTCGTCTGACACCCTGAGATGGGCGATAGCCCCCGATACTGACCCAGCTGTTCCTTCCTCTCTGACCATAGGGAGGCAGTAGTTCTGGCATAGCTCCGACTCGAAGTGCACCTGACCCGTTCCCCAATTGATATGATGGTTATGGTCCCGTAACCAGGGTATCCCTAGTATCAGCCCAAACTGGGGCATGGCGATCAAATCGAAATGAATGGTTTCACTGTGCACGGACTGGATTGTTAACATGAGTGGTGCTGTTTGTTGTTTAATGGGACCGGTGGTCAATGCAGTTCCATCGACTGCTTGTACAGGTTCTGGTCGGATTTTGTTAACTAAAGGTAGGTTCAGTGTTTGGGCTACGGTGATATCAATGTAATTCCCTGTGGCTCCTGAATCGATAATGATAGTGACTGGATGGATGGTGCCAGGCTGAAGGGTGGCCTGTAACTGAATGGGCCTAACACGGCCAAACGCGGGAACAGAGTCTGGGGTCTGACAAAGAGCGCTCGATCCAGGCCCCAATTCTAGGGTCAAGCTGTGCGAAAAACCTGAGTCTTTGGTTTAGGTCGACTGGGACATTCTTTAACAAAGTGACCGTTCAAGCCACAATAGAAACTGGCATTATCTGTTCTCCTCCTCTCTCTTTCCCTTGAAGTAATAGGGCACCTAACCCCTCCGATCTGCATGGGTTCCCCGGAGGCATCAGAAGAGGACGCGGGTGTGGGTGTATCTGAGGGGAAGGGAGACCCAGCCTGGGCCCTCCGTTCAGAACGTCCACTTGGAGAGTCAAATCAACAAGATCAGGAAATTGGGTAGGCAAGGATGGGACCACTGAGAGGGCGTCTTTCATCGGATTACTTAAACCCCGGTAGAAGACCACTGATTTCTTATTTTCCAGCCATGATGTTTCCGCCACTAGTTGATTAAATCGAGTGATGTATTCGATAAGGGACCCTCTGCCTTGAGTGAGTTCTAACAGTTCTAAGTCATGAGACTGCGCCTTGTGTCTGGTATGGAACACACGTGACATTTCAGTTATCAAGAGATCGAAATCATAGAGGGCGGGGTGGTCGGTTTCTAACAGAGGGTTGGCCCATGTAGCAGCTATGCCGGACAAGTGTGAAAGGATAAATGCCGCCTTTGTAGTGGGATCGGGGAAAGCAAGGGGTCTGCATAGGAAGTGCAACTTACATTGATTAAGGAACGTTCTGAACTTCCCAGGGTCTCCCTGGAACCTTTCGGGGGCTGCCAGCGGAAAGGGGGAAGGTAGCACTACAGGAACGGGATTCGGGATGTTTGGGTTCGGGACCACGGGCAGTGGGGGTAGCGGGGCAGCATCCCGAGCTCCGGATCAGAGGGCAGGGGATGCTGGGCGCTTTGTAACAGATCAAGACGTTGGTGGATTGCTGTATTAGCAGCAACCATGTCTGCCCGAAGTACCGTGATTGCCTGAATTACAGCAGCCATGGGGTCCTCTGCGGCGCCCACCATATCCGGCACGATAATGGCTTCACAGTCTGTTAGACCTTGATCGTCGTGCAGATATGTGAGACCTCCGTCCCCAACTGTCACACAGGGAGATATAATGCTACTCCCTGTATAACCCTTGAGGCCACAGGTGGAGAGATCCGACGCCGCCGAGTGCTGGAAACCCCAAGGAAGCTGAAAAGAAATGTAGGTTAAATACCAGGCAAGCAGGAATAACTTGTGCAAAGGTAGGTAAAACAAGAGACCTTACCAAGTGTTGTCAGAAGTACTGAGGGAAACCTAGGGGTGTGGAAGGGTTCCAGGGCTCACGCAGACAGGTTCAAGATGCGACGGAAGCAGCAGGAAAGAAACCCCACCTGGGCTCGTTCCTGGAGCGGGTTACTTAGTACTTGGCAAGAGCACGTGATAGCAGGAGAGTCCGTAGAATTCCGAGTCAGTAGGACGAAGGCCAGGGGCAATCCAAAAGCAAGTCCATAAAACGGTCCGAGGTCGGCAGGCAAGTAGCAATTTCAAAGTTCCAATCCAAAGCCAAGGGTAATCCAAACACAATCCATGGGACGAAGCCGGGTACAGTTTCCAAGAGCAAACACAGGAAGCACAAGAGCCAAACAGAGTTTCCGAAGAAAAAACAGCTGTGAAGCGCGTTACGAAAGCAAATTACAGCTTTTGTACTGAACGCTTCCTGGTCACATGAAGTGAGAACGTGTCACGTGACCGAGACTCTGGGTCAGGTGTATGAATGGAAACGGCAACGCGACGAGGATGCGTTCCTCGAAGCGTGCTGCTTCCTAGTCTCCAGGGCAACTGCCAATGAAGAAAAGGTCGCAGGCGTGAATGCAGGGTGCAAACCTTGGGCCGATGTTGCGCCCGTCCGCGGGCAAAACCGGATTGCCAACGTGAGCCCCGGAAACCATGAGAGTTACGTGAAGTGAGTTGTGGGGGTTGTGGGGTCAGTCAGGCTGAAGGGGACCTAGGTTCACTAGTGGAATGAGCAGAGGGTATGACATTAAATCAGTCTGCCCCAAAAACAACAATTGAAATTATTTAGGACCCCACAGCCAATGTCATTCAACCAAAACTGAACCGACAAGAAAACTCGGATTTACCGAGACAAGTGACCTTTGCCAATTCTCTGCCAGGTTTTGCTAAAGAAATGAACCAATCTCAGGTAATGAATGAACATAACGAGACCATCAAAACAGCAGTTGAAGCATACTTCAAGCAGTACGCTCTAGCACCAAATTGTAGCACTCAAACTACAATTACAGAGCTAAGCTCCTTACATTCAATCAGTAATATTTTGATGAATGAAGCAACGCCATGGTACAAGATTCCTAGTTCTGCAAAAAAATCCTCAGTTACAGACCAACAAATGATAGAAGGCCCTAAACTAAAGCTGCAAAAATCAGACATCAAAACAAAAAGAAATAGTTTTAACAACTATCATACGCTCATACTGAAATGTCGAGCTGCGCCACACCATCAGTATGATCTCTCCAGAACTAGTGTGCTCAACATCTTTAATGATATCCCGAAACTAGAAGACTTAACATTTGCTGACATCGACCAGGTGGAATTCATTTGCGATGTGAACTTATCCATAGTTCGACTATGGATGAAGTCTGGTCTGGTTCTAAATACACTATGACGAGCGAAGATGATCTTATTTAAAATGGGCTTTCTCTTGGCACAAGATCCGGAAAGAAATAACTATGAAGTCCCATGTGAAGCACAGAAGGCCAAAAATTCATGTGAAAGCGAATGTCAATGTTCCTTCTGCTCTCTAGATCGAAAAATCTCCACTGATCAGTGCACTCATGTTCACGCATAACCATCATTGCAGCGTGATTCTTCTACAAGGCAAGCAAACTCTATCGCACTTATAAGTTGGAATACGAGAGGTCATAGCCATTTACAGTGGGATCAAAACAGCTGTCGGAGGTGGATATTGTACTCTTACAAGAAACTTGGATGACCTCTCTTCCCTTATGGGACAACCATGACATATTCTTCATTCCAGCAATAACGGTACAAAAAGGTTGTCCAATGGCAGGTCTCTTAGTAGCAGTTAAATTGAGTTCAACCATCGAATTACTCCAATGGGCCAGTCCTAACACTTAAATGCAACTAGTTAAAATGAAATTTGATGGCCAGACCCTAGCAGTAATTAATCTATATAGAAACCCTGCAGCAATATCGGATGGTTTATTTTATCGAGACCTAACGTCACTATTTGAACTGATTGCAAAATCGAATGAAACCATGTCAACTATTCTCGTTGGAGATCTCAATTTGGACTGTACTAAAACATCCAAAGGGAAGAAAAGTGAAGAAGTAAATAAATGCAATAATTACATGACTCACCCCGGGATGCAAATGGGAAATGGCTCGCTGCCAGGTGATATTCGATCTCATTCTACATGGCAGAGAGGTGCATCTACCAGCACAATAGATTATATCTATCTATCAAATACACTTTTTATGCAAGCAACAAGTCTCAAAATAATAACGCAATCTGCAAGTGACCATTACATGTTAATGCTTACTTGGCCCAGCATTGACCTTGAAAATCAACAAAACCGTTCTTGGATGCCCCAGGAGTTAAATATAAACAATGCCAAGACATGCTTCAGGTGGACTCCAAAGTCCCTAATGGCATACAATGCAATACTGTGTGAATGATTGACATCATGCCAATCTCAATCGGATGCGGATTCCTTGTCAATGTTTAAAAAGTTTCAAATACCAACCAAGAAAAAACATAATCATGCATTTAACCACCATATGCATCAAACAAAAAAACTCTATCGCCAAAAGATCTACGAGCCACCAATAGGCTGCCCTTGATGGAGAAGATTAAGGCTCGTAAAACCATTAAATCTCATTTTAGATCATGGGCTCGATCGTTCAAAGGCAAACTTTACCAACAGGATGGAGAAGCGTTTTTGGTGGCTACATCAAATAAAAATTCAGCTCAAATTTGGCAACTATTAAATCTAGATACAACTGATAACCAATTTGTCTCACAAGCAAATGGAGTGTCTGAGATCAAGTGGATTGCTCATTTTACAGCCCTATATATGGATCAGTCCTTTGATTCACTCATCTATGAAATACCATCTACCTCACCATGGAACTTGGAGTGTTCAGAGGGTATAATTGAAGAACTTATTTCAAAATCATCCTCATCGCGAGCCGTCGTACCGGATGGAATTAATAACCAAATGCTAAAACAGCATCCTAGTCTTTGGGCAGTCATCCTCAACAACATCTTTCAACGTATCCTTTTTACAAAGAAAATTCCGGACACTTGGCGCACATCACTTATTGTACCAATTTTCAAAAAGGATGATCGTGGTATTCCATCGAACTACCGACTGATAACTCTTCTAGACTCCCCGGGCAAAATCTGCAATCGCTTAGTTCTGAGAGACTTTAATAACTGGTCACAATCGTTTAATCTACGTGACCGAAATCAAACGGGTTTTGTTCCAGGTCTTGGGACTTCAGTCAACCTAATGATAATTAATGCTCTAAAAGAGCAAGCAAAAAATTCAAATACATTATTGTTCTTTGCGTTTATCGACTTAAACGCGGCCTTTGACTCTGTCTCAAGAGTGAAACTAATTGAGAAATTGGTTAAAGCTCGTTGCCCTCAGGATCTGATTGACATCATCTACTTACTGCACTCCTTGACCTCCATTCAAGTTCGTTTAACCTTCACGGGACTGCTGTCAGCTGTCATAAAAACTGCAAGAGGACTGAAACAGGGCTGTATTTTGGCTTCGGCTCTATTCAACTTTTTCATCCATGATGCTAGAGACATTTTCAATCATATTTGTTCAGATTCACCCAAGTTAAACACCATTCCAATTCAGGCACTATGGTATGCTGATGACCTTGTCCTCATTTCCAAGACTTCTATAGGACTACAAAAACTCGTATCAGTCGTAACTGCATATTTTGATGAAAATGAATTAACGATGAACGTCAAAAAGTCACAAATTGTAGCATACTCTAAAAACCTGACACGCAGAAATCGATTTGTATGGAGAGTCAAGGACATTATTCTAGATGTAGTACCTCACTATAGATATCTGGGTCTACCTTTTGAAAACAATAATTCTGCACTAGTGCATGCACAGATGCTACAAGAAAAACTAACATCAGCCTTATCTCAAACTAAAATAATGTTATACAAGTACGGTAAACTCACCATCAAGCCAGCACTTCTCTTCTGGCAACAAAAAGTCTCTCCTGTTTTGTTGTATGGGCTAGAATCAAGAGCAATAATGTCAACTAATGTTCTGAGCAAACTAGAAGCTAAGTTTTGGAGACAAATTCTTAAGGTTCCTCAATCAACTCCTGGTGCTTGTTTGCGATATGAGCTGGGTCTGATATCCTTGGGTGCAAAATATCATTGGCAACTATGTGCCTTATTTCGTAAATGCCTTGTCAACACTAATACATTGTCAATTCTTGCAATATTAGCATCCTATCTATTCACATCAAACCATGCTTTCATCCAGAAATGGACCAAATATGTGTATCAAGTATTAGCAATGGCAGACGTAGACCTGGAAATGCTCATAATGAATCCAGTTAGAGCTAAACAGAAAATCTTTCTCTATGATTGGATTCTTACACGCACATTATGTTTACAGTTTAAACACTTTAAAGGTTATGTTGACAAGAGAAATGAAGTTGTTGCCTCGTATTTGATTAAATCTCCCTCTCCGCATATTCGCATGGCTATGGTGAGAACGCAATTCAACCTGTGGCCTACCCGTGTAGTTTTGGCTCAACGAAAACAAATTCTTGTGTCAGAGAACTTTTGTAGATTTTGCAATGATCCAGTACAAAAGGAAACACTAGAACATCTAATAATTCAGTGTTCAGGGTTGATCCCTTTGAGAAACAAAATGTTTGTGAAGCATATCTCCCTTGTTGCAAATGTGCAGCCTGAACTTAGATGGGCTTTTCTTCTTAATACCAACAATAGGAGTTTGATTATAGCCTTGGTGACTTTTTTCGACACACTGTTTCAGGAAAATGAACTTGGGTAATATGTATATGACAAGGTTTTGTTTTTCTTTCCCATTCTAGACTGCAAGTCATTGAGGTTTTGTAACCATGTTAACCATGTAAATAGTTAAAGCAACTTTATTGACGTTTTATAAATTACCTAATTTTTCTTTCTGTAATTTAGAGTGAATGCAGTAGATTTATGCTATGATGTGTATATCTTAAGAATGTTTTTTATCTTGTTGTTGTAACTATCTAAAGATTTTGTAAAGTTTCTTAAAAATTGAAAAAAGTAGATTTATTTCTGCTAAATTTCAATTAAAAAACAAACATGATCCTCCTCAACAACAGGAATGTCCTGCTCATTTTCTCTTTGATAGTCCACCAGCATGAACCACACATTCCTTCATCCCATGCACTTTCCACTCCTTGACTGGGTGTGATCCTATTCATATTCCATCTTTTCTCATTTTCCAAATACATGCACAAACCACTACACTCTCTTACTCTTTTGGGACTTGAACATCTCAACAACCCCTTGACCGTTTTTCCTGGCAACTTTATTCTGACCCAATCTTCTTTTTTTAATACCAAGCATTTTGGTACATTGTTTTTCATCAGTATACTTCTTCTGCACACCCTGTATAACTTCTACTCTCTCTTGTAACTCTCTTTGCATTTCTTCATCCCACTTGTATTGTCTTTCTTCATCTCTCACCTATCCAGGACACAACCGACTGCAGGGGAGTCACCCCACATTCATTGGAATGGGGACACGTCCGTTACACTGGGGGGCATAGTACAGTAAGAAACAAGGAATTTAACCAGCTCTCTCTTGAAGTTCCAGTTATTCTGCACACACATCTGGACCATCTTTCCATCATACCGTTAGATTGAGGGTGATACAAAGATATACACACCTGTACCACATTATGTTCACCCAAAAATGCCCTCATCTCTTGTGATTTAAACTGTACACCGTTGTCCGACACAATTCTTTCTGGTACACCTTCATTAGCAAATAGTTTCTCTAATAGGGTCAACACATTCATAGTATTTACCTCCCTCATGAGTTGAACAACAGGCCACTTAGACTAATAGTCCATCACAAACACCAAATATTTGCAATCCTCTGGCAATACTTGGAAGGGACCTGCTATATCGATGGCTATTTTTTTCCACAGCCCCGCAGGCAAATCCCTTTAAGTCATCAGACTCACTCTTGTAGTTATACCATTGTCACTATTTTGGCACAGAATGCATAATCTCACAACTTTTTCTATTTCCAAGCCCATACTCGGCCACAAAAATCTGCCCTTATTCTTCTCTTGGTAGTCGAAATACCCAGATGGCCTTCATGCGCAACTCTGATTATTCTCGCTCTCAATGACCTGGGGGGAATCAACACTTCACCCCTCACCACACAATCACCTTGAATACAAATCTCATCAACAATTTTCCTCATTGAACTTAGATCAATAATGTCTTCTGTTATTTCAGTGCTCTGAGACATATGGGTGTGTAGCGCTATATAAGAAATACATTATTATTATCACCTCGCAAAGTTCTCTCTGAAGGCCAACCCTTGACGCAGTACTACTTGGCTTGCCTTAACACCTCATCCTTCTTTCCTTCCTCACGCCATTCATCTCTTTAAATCGCCTTCTCACCAAGCCAGCCCCTTTAATGTCTATCTGCTCTTCATCCTCTATCCATGCCACTTCACAATACCTTGAGATATCGCCATTGGTAATCTCGACAATTGGCCCGCACATTATCCCTACCGCAGATGTATTCTGTTTCAAATGTATAACCTTGAAGATTGAATACAAGTCTCTGCAGTCTAGCTGATAGGTGTGTACCCCCTCCTGGTGCCCACACATGTAACAACGGATTATGATCGGTTTTGATTGTGAATTCCGTACCCCTCAAAAACATCCTAAAATGTTCCACGGCCAAGGTGCACGCCAGGGCCTCCTTTTCAAAAACGGAAAACTTCCGTTCACTGACAAAGTTCTAGACACGTGTGCTACTACCTGTAGCTGCCCATTTTCCTTCTGTGGTAGAGCAGCACCCAAGTCGTAACTGCTCGCAACCACACCCAACACACATCTTTTCCCACTCTCAAAGTGTTTGAGCAGTAAAGCCACTTTAATTCCTTCTTTAAAACATCTCTCTCCCTCTTCAGTCCACTCAAACACTCTACCCTTTCTAGGTAATTTCTTCAAAGGTTCTGTTTTGTCTGCAAATAGTTCATCAAATCTCAAGTAAAATTCTGTTCACCCCAGAAATGACGTCAACTGTTCAACGTTCACTGGACCGGGTGCTCCTTGTATTGCATCAATGTGATTTTGTTTTGGTTTAATGCCATTCCCTGAAATGCAGTGACCTAAGTATTCTACTTCATTCAGACCAATCTTGCATTTTCCACCTTTGAGGGTCATGCCACTACATTCCAATATTGTTAAAACGTCCTTGAGACTATGGTCGTGCTGCTCCTAAATCTTACCAGTGACCAAAACATCATCCTGAAATGCCACCACACCTCGTACTTCCTTGAAGAGATTGTACATAATTCTCTGGAACACAGAACAGGCACTAACCAAACCGAATGGCATCCTCTTAAACTGATACATTAGGTGGAATGAAAGCTATCAAATGTTTTGAGTTGTTATGTAACTTCACCTGATGATATGCACTCGTCATATCCAAAGTGCTGAACACTCTTGACTCAGCCAATAACTTAAATATCTTTTGCAGATTAGGAAGAGATGACAATCAGCAACCACAAACTCATTCACATTCCTCAAATCCACATATAGCCTCATATTTCCATGACATGTTCTTGTCAGAACCACTGGGGACACCCATTTTGCACACTCTATGGGTTCTATAATATCTTCGCTTACCATCTCCTCTAATAATAAGTCCAAATCTTTCCTCACTGTAATGGGTACCTTGCGCACCTTGCTTCTCACAGGCACGGCACCCTCCTTCAACCTTATATCATGCACACATTTGCTCAACAAATGCAATTCCTTCTTAAACACTGTTGGACAGGCATCAATTATATCTTTCCTCGCCCGCCACAATACATAAAACCTCATCCTCCTCAGGATCCAACTTCATCTGTAACTCTCCTTGCTGAATCCATCCTAGAATAGGTTCTCCAGTTTCCGCCATATACACTTTAGCCCTTGTTTTCCTGCCATTGTATTTAATGTCACAAAGTACATATCCTAAAATGTCAATTTTACCACTGCAATATCCTCCTGGATTGATGTATGTCTTGAACATTTTACATTCCCCAAAAAAATCCTTAAAGTCCTCCAACCCCAAAATGGTGTACTTTGAACATGAGTCTTCCATTACTATCTTATTGTGTTTATGAAATGAGACCGAGCACCAAGGCCTTTCGCGATCATCCTGATCAGGACCTCCATTCACCATTAAAACATAATCAGCAGCACCTTCCTCAATGTTGATGGCATTTCCTTCAGTGTAATGCACCTTGTTCTTATGCCGCACCTAAAACATGCTTCAGAAGTGTCCTTTCCGACCACAATTCAAACAGTCTTTCTCCAAGGCTGTACAGTTCTTGTTATTAGCAAGATGATCCTCCATCCCGCACCTAAAGCAATGTCCCTTTTCTTCTCTTGGTTGATGCACATATGAACTCTGAAAATCCCTTCTTCCTCTTTGTATCACCTATTTCACTGGTCTAATGTGTTACACATTATCAGCGTTGGTCATGGTGACAAAGAAGGAGATTAGGAAGAACGGCACATAACGTTATAATGCAGGCTCCCAAAGCGACGGTCCCTTGTGAGGAAGACCACGGTCTAGTTGTTCCACGCACATCTTACGTTCCTGCGTCTACTCACGTGACTCCTGATAAGGAAGGAAGTGTTACTAGCATACGCATCGCTACTGTTCATACCGAAGCTCCGTAAGTTCGCCGCTAGGATTCCTCCTTCTGATATTGCTATCTTGCATTCTCCTCTGAAATCTAAACTTACCTCTTTTCTGTCTGCCTCCCATACCCACAGATTTTTTCTCAGGCCGTATCCCGTCTCCACCATAGGTTTCAAGCTAGGAGTTTCGCCCGTGTCTGTAAGTTCCCTTAAACTTAGTGCACTCTTTAACACATTCAATCCTCCCATTGCTAACATTCATTCCCTTACTTATCCGTTCACTCAGCACAACAAATCTAAGACTTCCAGCCATCCGGAGATTCCCAAGAACGTCCTCATCCCATTGAGGATCTCATTCTGAATACCACATACGTTTCCCTTCCAAAACAGTAGTACTCTCTTTTTTCTCACTCCTTCCTACCTGGCATTTACCTGTTCTATCTTGTTCCCCGGAAAGGTTTCCAATCCTCTTCGCACTACAGCTCGCCTAGAGGGACCTTCCAAGCTGCTACCCTTCGTTCCGAAGAGCCACCACGATTCAGGGTTTTATTCCCCTGGAGGGTTTCCCTGGGGATTCTGCCTCCCTCCTCTCTGATATCCAATCCGGGGAGTGAGAGAGAGCAGGACTGCCACAGGGCATTCCTCAATCTCTGCCTATTGTCTCTGGTGCAAGTCTCTGTCTGCCCAGGTTGGTGAAAATGTAAGTCTTTGATTCTATACCAGTTTACAGAATGGCATACAAATCATCTTTCTTAGTGCACAGTTCTGACGCCTCAATGCTCCTCGCTATCTCTACTGTGTGTTGTAAATCCAGATTGGCACCAGTCCAAAGTCTTTCTCTAATTTTGTTGTTGAGTGCACTCATCAAAATCTGATCCCGCAGCACTTGATCCAGTTATTTTTCAGATTCACATTTTGCTGCCAAACCTCTTAATACTCCCACATTGCCATCAATACCTTCTCCAGGCATCTGTTTCTTGAATAAAAATTAAACCATTCAAGAACTACATTAGTTTTCTCTGCAAACCATTCTTCTATCCTCAACATCCATATGCTAAATAGATCTTTATCTTCCTCCTCCTGCCCCAGAGGTGTTTCATGAGCCTCACAACTTCCACTCCAATCGCTGTTTTCAACAGTGACAGTTTCTTTTAAGCTAATAACTCTTCACTATTCTGTGCATCTAAGTATGCTTCAAACAAATCACTCCACAATTCCCATTTCATGCTGGGGTTCCCTGGAGATTGTAAAAATTGTATTGGTGGTTGTACAGCCATATTGAAGTTCCTTCTCACGTTATTTCTGTCCCCCTCCATGTTAATCTGAGAATATGATTATTCCTTTGTGGAGCCTTCCTTCCTTATTTATTCTGATTTATTTTTTTCTCTTTTTAGAAGACCAAAAAAAGAATGGAAAGCAACTCCACGATAATCACCTTAAAGTTCCTCAATAACACCCCAAAAAGATGATTTTTCTGGGGGTGTATGGTTTTGCTTCCCTTTAGTTTTTAAATTTAAATCAAATTGGCCCCACTCTCCCTCTGGATGCTCCTTACCAACCTTAAGCTGGTTCGTAAGTGGCTGCAAGCCCCACGGCACTCACAGGGTTAAAGTCCCTGTTAAGATTTCCTCACAGGAGACGAGGTGGAGATAGCATACGTCGGTGTGCAGAGAAATGTGTGTAAACACACAGCTCAGTTACCACCGCCGACGTGCCTCAGTTGCTTGATCCCATTCCTCATCGCCACTTGTAACGAGGGAAACGACAGCCAGACAAATAGTTAAGTTCATGGCTTTATTAATGGCTAAGGAGCCGAGGGAAAGACCAGGTGGGGCGGCCGAGCAGGAGCCTCTCTCTTGTCCCAACTGCCACCCTCAGAACGTGCGTTGACTCGCGCTGGTCACGAGGAGCAAGATCAGCGCGAGCTACTATGTGACAGTTATGAAGCCAGATCATTACAGTAATTTAAGAGTACTTTTGTTGTATTCTGATAATGAAGGTACACCTTTTCCTATTGCAGGAGACATGGCTTACTTCCCCATTTAATATTGATGGTTTCTCTCAGGCTTGCCATCTTTCCCCTAGACCGACTGCAGGTCATCCTAAGGGCGGCCGTTGTATCAGAGCTAAATGTGAATTTGCAATGTCACCTTTTATTGGTGTGAGAGAACATATTAACTTTCTTCCTATCCATCTCTGCACTTTCCCTCATGGCACTAGTGGGACTTTGGTAGCCACACTTCTTGACCCTCAGAGGTGTCTATATGCAGAGTTTATGGAAGTAGTGACAGACACTCTGCGGGTCTGGTCTACATTGTGGTGCAAGGCAGGAATCATACTTATGGGTGACTTTAAAGCTGATTGCTTATCAGCCTCTTCAGGGACAGTGGGATTAGGGCAAACATCATTGGCATCAAAAAGGGGCCAGGAGTGGTGTCAGCTCTTGGCACAATTTGATTTACATCCCCTTGTCAATATGCTCTCTGAGAGTATGCAACTTGGACTAATGGTGTGCAACTTGGACTAATGGTGTGCACAGCAGCTGTATTTTATTTTTGTGAACTCGACAATCTTGGATTTGATGCCTCACTATCTGACGTCCAAGATTGATATGAGTGATCTTGTTATGCTCACCATGAAGTGAACTGTTTCCATTGTAAAATCATATGAAACATTGGCCCTCATTACGACCCTGGCGGTAAGTAACGGTCATTACCAGCATGGCGGAATTAATGTGTGCGTGCTGGCCAGACACCGCTAAAAGCGGCACATTACGACTTCTCGGGCACGAGCATTGCGCCATGCCGGTAATGTAATCACTGCCATGCCGCTAAAGTCCTTAAAACCCCACTTACCGGCATCGTATGCCATGCAAATAGCACCTCCGTCACCCTAGCTATCGATATTAGCGGTCACTGCTAATAGCGGTGACCGCAAATAGCGGGAACCGCAATTAGCAGTGACCGCAAATAAGCGGATCCGGAAGTTGCGTCACCACACAGGAACGGGAAAGAGCACGACGGCCATCTTTAAAAACACAATCCATTGCCATCCTCTTCAACCAGTGGACACCTGACCCCCACAACCTCCCCAAACCTTCTCCTACACCCATTACTCATCAGAATGCCTAAAGTTCTGAAAAAAAACATAGATCGGCTGCGGCAGGAGCGCTTTTCTAGGGAGGAGTTAAATATGTTGGCTGAAACCCTACAAGAGCATGCCGATGTAGTCTTCTCAACAGAGATGACCAGACTGGCAATTATGAGAAAGAAGGCCATATGGGCCATGGTAGCCCACAGGGTCAGTGCAGTCGGCACAACACCCCGCAATGCCAGACAGTGCAGAAAAAGGTGGGACGATCTACGTCTCCGCATCAGGAGTATACTGGCAGCAAATAGAAATCTGGGCATGGCGACTGGCGGAGGAGCTGAGTCACCCATCAAACTGTAGCCGTGGGAGGAGATATGTGCCGCAACCATAGGCACAGAGAGCATAGAGGGGGTCGGAGATATGGAGAGAGGAGCCCTGACATCAGGTGACGCAGGTAGGTGCCTTAAATCTAGCCATGCCAAACTCACTGAAGTCCAGATTTTTGGGAAGTGCAATGATGCCTAACAGGGTCGACACGGCACATTAGCAGAAGACTGCCTACAGGCAGTGCTGACCTCCACCTTGTACACATGCATTATGCACACCCTTTTCGTAGCCACCCACATGCCTCCATGCTTCTACCACCTAAGAGGGAGACAACCTGTATGTCACTGCCTCCAATGTGCACCATCTAGTAATCAAAATGAATGCAGCCATCACAATGCCTGCTCAATGTCCGCAGACCCATCACTAACCTTTTCCCTCCTTTGGTCCACCACAGGCTCTCATTCGGACATTGCCGACGAAGACACTGGCAGTACACCTGCCAAGAAGCCCAGGCCCGAAGACCCAAAACACTGTCCCTCCACCTCTGGTGCAAAAAGCAAACCCCCACAGCAGCCAAAATTCACAAGCACATCACAGGCCACGGCACTGATGTGCAGCAAGTCAAGCACTACGGCACCAGCAACGACAACCATCCGCCCAGTGGTGTCTACTGAAGGCACTGGGTGTGCAGGAAGCAGCACGATTGGTGAGACTGCTGCCACCGCAGCTAGCTCAGACAATGATGAAGGGGATGTTGATGTTGTCGTGGGTCCCCCCACTGCCCTCCTTCATTCCCCCTACCTGTCCCCATGCAGCCAGCATGACGATGGCATACAGGGGCAATCTCCTGATAACTCTTGGCCGGCCACTCCATGCCCAGTGGCAGATGTGCAGGAGGGGAGCAGCACAATGGACACGCCAGTAGCATCATCCACAGGCCAAAAAACCCAGGAGTCGATGCATGAAATCATCACGCGGCAACAACTGGCCTCCCTCTTGACACAGCATGTCGCAGAATGCGCCAGCGCAAGGGGGGAAATGCGCGAATGTGCTGAAACTGTAAAGGCTGCCATAGAGTCCACCTCCAAGGATATTTGTGCTGAACTGGCTGCGGTGCGGCACGTACTTTCGGTGCTTGTCCAAACTATGAGGGACATGCGTCCTTGTGAGCAGCCCAGTTCCTCCTCGTTTGCCAGTTCTACCCGAACCAGCCCCCTCCGCAGATCGGGCAGGAACCTGCGGCGTACAGACAGGGGTGCACCGGGTGCCGGGAGAGGGGGGTGCCAATAGAGGCCGCCCTGTGGAACGATCCCACATGATGCACTGGAGCACAGACATCCACACCATGCTATGGGGAATTGAGGGGAAAGGGGGAGTGGGTGTGTTGGGGCGGTTGAGGGGGGGTGGGTGTGTTGGGGAGTTGAGGGGGGGTGGGTGTGTTGGGGAGTTGAGGGGGGAGTGGGTGTGTTGGGGAGTTGAGGGGAGAGTGGGTGTGTTCACTTAGAATTACTATTTCAATACACACTTTGGTTATGCACAAATCACTTGTGTGGACATTCATCATTGCGTACGTGTGTTTTATTGCTGAACAGTCCACAGTGTGCATGTCCCAGACACACCCAGTGCCCCAAGTGCCATCTCCATGTGACACCCCCCATCCATGTGTTTTAGAAGAATTGGTAGAACAGAGTCCGACGCATGTCACGTCCCTCCTGTGCATCGCTTCCTCCCTGAGGTGCTGCCCCATCCCCACCCTCCCCATCCTCTTCGTCAGGTGGTTGCCGTTCTGCGTCCGGGGGCTGGGGCACATTCCGTCTGATGCACATATTGTGCAGCATGACACATGCCATGACAATCTTAGCCAACCTCTCATGGCGGTACAGGAGTGCCCCACAAGGCCTGGTGAGGCAGTGAAACCGTGCCCTCTAGAGGCCATATGTCTGCTCAGTCAGCACACGGGTTCGTGTATAGGCACGATTATAGTCCTCCTCGTGCCTGTTCTGTGGGTTCCGGACTGGGGTAAGGTGCAACCGCTTCAAGGGATATCCTGCATCACCTGCATGTGGGCAACAATGTATGTGTAAGTTATCTCATCATGTTTGACCAAATTAAGTGATACCATGGCATGCATTTGTTTCTTCATCTGTACTCAATTTCCATGCATGGATGGACTAACACGATGAGACTGCTATGTGTGCATTCCTCTCATGGACTGTTTTGCATGTCATTGATTGATGTGCGCGGGGGGGGGTCCAGTTCCTTGTGAGTGCACATGCACTGTGTCAGTGCACATCCGTTGTTTCTGTGATCTTGCAGATGTCCACTTATTTGTATGATGTCATCCTGGCAACGTTGATGTCAGCCTCATGATGCTCTCACTACGCACAACAAATGGTGTCATGCAATTTAGTTGGGCCTCTGTGTCAGTGTAGCGGTGTATTGATATATTTCACCCTCATGTGACTCCTTTGTACGCGGTAATGGGGGACTGGCCTTTCAGTTCAAGGTGTTTTGTGCTTTGTATTGCCTATGGTTGTTGATTGTGGCTGCATTTCGTTGTGGGAGATGCGGTCAGATTTGGTACAGTGCACATGCAGATGTCTGTGGGATGGTAGGGACACCGCCTCATTCACATAGTAGGGCTGCTTGCATCTTGCTTTATGTGGTCAGGTGTCAGGTCCAGTGTGGGTGGATTTTGGGGTGTGAGCTCCCTCCATGTCCACTGGCACTCGCAGCTAGGTTATGTTTGCATCTCCCCCCCCCCAATCTCAGCCAGGTGAAGTATGCATCTATGCCTCAATCACCTACCCACATCACATTTCCATGAGCCTAACATGCGACTCATCGAGAAGCCAGGATCTCTGCCCTGCATGTCGCTCCATGTAGCCTGCAATCCTGGAGTTGCGCAGGACCAATGATTCATGGGTTGATCCAGGGAATCGAGCACAGGCATGTGTGATGTCCTTGTTTGAGTCACATACCATTTGCACGTTGATTGAATGGGATTGCTTACGGTTGCGGTACGCTACCTCCATGGCATGTGGGACCACCCATTCCACATGGCAGCAGTTGATGGCGCCAATGCAACCAGGTATTCCATCCAGTGAATGGAAACCCACTTTGGTGTTTGAGACCTCCTGGGCAGACCGTGGTAAGGAAATGTGTCCATCTGTGTGCTGGAGGAGGGCATCACGCACTTGGTTAAACGTACATGAGAATTATGTTTGTGTAATGCCATGTTGTTGGCCCACTGTGTTTTGGTATGTGCCTGTGGCCAGGAAGTGGAGCACAGACACTACCTTCAGTAGGGGTGGGATGGCGGTGCGTGTTTCAATGAGGCTAACAATGTCGTCATGTATCATGTCCACAATGGTGGTGCTGGTGTCCCGGTGCAGGCGGTACAGGGTGTGGATCTGCTCTGCGGTTAGGTTGAATGGACTGGCTCTGATGCATGGGATTGGGGGCTGCCTGCGTGCTGGCACTGGCTGTGCTGGTGGGGCATGCTGGCCCTGCCTTGCCCTCCTTCTCCTGCTGCGTCTCCTCTGTGCTGCCTGTTGTTGTACTTCTTGTAGTTGCTGTTGTGGCACTTCCACTGCAATCAGGTCCTCCAGCCCCAGCATTGCTAGTTGTATTGGAATCATTGTGGAGTGTAACTATGTGTGGGAAGGGGTGGGGTGTGCTCCTTTTGTGCTTGCCCAGTCTGTATTGACTCCATCTGTGCTGATTGTGTGCACCTGTGGCAGCTGGGGACACTGCACATGGCCATTTCCGGTTGGTCCCTGATGGCGGTATTAGCACCATGGCGGTAAGGTACTTTACGGCCTTCACAATGGCGTTATTTCCATGTCCGCTTGACTCGTGATGTTACCTACTTAGCGCCATGGCGGTATTTATGGAATGGGTGTCGTGTGCCCACGCCCTTGGTGCTTTTAACGGCATCGTTGTTTACGGTGCTGCTAATAGCACTATCTCGGGTCATAATCAGACCTAGCGGTAAGCAATGCCGGTAATTCTTTACCGGCATCGTTTTTCACTTACCGCCAGGGTCGTAATGAGGGCCATTGTCTAGTAATCCAATGGTGTATCTACAGGGGAATCGTCTGCTGTGGTGTTCTACTGACATCAAAAGTCTAAATGCCTCCCTAATAATTAGTGGGAAATCCTGTGAGGAAACAATGCAGAACAGTCACTGGGATTTGAAGCGGATGCTAAACAATTACTGGCATCATGAGCTTAGAATCTTAGTCAGCAGCAAGTACACTGGTAAACCGGGGGTCACATTTAATTTGGGCATTCTCAAAAAGAAAAAAAGAACTAAATGCCCAGCTGCACAGAATTAGGTGGAGTTGTGTTCCTGTGACTATCAGGACAGGAGCCGGTATTGTTGCTAGTGAGACCTTTATTCAGACTGTTAATGTTCAGGGGTTAACAAAAAAGAAGGACCTCTTGCACAGTTACTTCACTGTGAGTTCAAAGTCTGGGGTATATACTCCTTGTGAGGCTTCTCCTACTCACTCGGACCCGGATAGGCCCACCAATCGCTTCCACACTCTTCTCCTTCTCCCTGCAATGAGCAGCAGAATTGTCATTAGGCTAGTCCTTTTTATACCCAGTCATAGGCTTGTAAGAGGGCCAATCAGGGATCAGTCCTTTCCCCTCCCTCTGATTGGTTGAGACTCGGGGAGCCCTCCCTCTAGAAATAGAGCTGCCTTCCCCCTTCATGTTCCCTTTCCCCTGTTGGTTGGACCAAGACCTCCCACCAAGCCCCCAGTCTCCTGGTTGCTGCCGCGGTACACGTGTGCAGCATGGTGTGTGAGCCTCCTGTAGGCTCCGCCCACTGAGTATGGCATTTTGTTGTTTGTCTTACACCCTGAACGCCGTGCGGGATAACCGGGGCCGGTTGGTGTTACAGGTAAGGAGGGGAGCCTGTGTCTTCTTCTGGCGGTGGGTTGTGGGGTACTTTTTTCCCCTCTGACATTGGACGGCCGGTCCGTGCATTGTGCTCGGGTTCCCGAGGTCGGCCGCTGACCAACGCCGGAGGGGAATGGGGTGACTTGCTGCCCGTCTGCCCTCGGCCCCTTTCTGCCCTGCAGCAGCGTCAGTGACCCTGACCAACCTGAGAGGGGCGGGCGCTGCGGCAGTGCAGGACGGCCCTGGCAGTGGAGGCAGAACAGGTGTCCTCGTTATCCGATGGCACACCCCCGGCTCCTCCCCAGAGCCCCGCTCCACTCCCGGCTGCGGCAGTGCTAGCGCCGCCGGCACTGCTGCCCGAAAAGGTGCTCTCTGCACCCCACGGCATGTCCCTGCTGCTCCTACATCACACCGCTGTACCCCTAGCCCGGCAGCGCTGGCGTCCACCTCCATACCCCCATCCCCACATACCCCCACCACAGATTCAGGCTGGTCGGGCTGGATCGAGCAGCTAGATAGGTAGTCAGCCACTAACTGAAATCTGTCCGGCCTATGCAGGGTGACAAAGTCGAAGGGCTGGAGGGACAAGAACCAACGCAGCACACGCTGGTTGGTATACTTGTGCCTAGCCAGCCATTGCAAAAGAGCGGGGCCAGTGTATAGCGTGAACATCCTCCCCAGTAAAGAGTAACGCAAGCTGTCAACCGCCCATTTAATGGCCAAGCACTCCTTTTCAATCGTTGATTACACAACCTCATGCGGTAGGAGTTTCCGGCTTACAAAACAAACAGGCCGTAGGAAGCCCTCAATTTCCTGTGACAGGACAGCACCCAACTCCAGGCCTCAGGCGTCAGTCTGCAAGTAGAAGTGTTTCCGGATATAAGGACACATTAACACAGGATGCGTAGATATGCTGTGTTTCAGCTCTTCGAATGCAAAAAGTGCAGCGGGGTTGCCGGATAGGTCAGGAGATCCTCCATTCTTCAAGGCGCCAGTCAAAGGTGCGGCCAGGGTTGGGAAGTTGGGTATGAAGCATCTGTAATATCCAATAAACACCAAGAACGCCCTTATTTGCTTCCTGGTGGTTGGAACCGGTATATTTTGTATTGCTTTGATTTTGGATACCTGGGGCCTGATAACACCTCCACCTACGGTATGACCCAGGTATTTAGTTTCCTGTGCTCCTAGGACCGTTTTCTTTGGATTGATGTGAAGACCGGCCTGGGTTAGAGTGCGAACCACTTCTTGGAGATGAATCAGATGCTCTCTCCAGGATGCACTATATACCACAATATCATCCAGGTATGCAGCTGCGTAGTTGTCGTGTGGCTGCAGTAGAATATCCATCAATTTCTGAAAGGTGGCCAAGGCCCCATGTAACCCGAAGGGTAGTACCTTGTATTGGAAGAGCCCCTGTGGTGATTTGAAGGCGGTCTTCTCTTTGTCTGATTCCGGAGCGGGATCTGCCAGTACCCCTTGGTGAGGTCTAAGGTGCTAAGGTAACGGGCAGAACCTAGCCTTTCTAGCAGTTCATCCATCCTAGCCATGGGGTAGGCTTCGTATTGTGAGATTGCATTGAGCTGTCTATAATCCATGCAAAACCGGATTGCTCCGTCCGGTTTGGCACAAGCACGATGGGTGAACACCAAGCACTGGTAGACAGTTCTATGATGTCCAACAAGATCATTTCTTCTACTTCCTTCCTTATGACCTGTCTTCGGGCCTCTGGGGTTCTGTAAGGTCGGAGTCGGACCGTTTGTCCGGGTAGAGTCTCAATCCGGTGCTCTATATTCTTGGTTCTGCCGGGAAGTGGAGAGAAGGATTCCATATGGGTTTTGAGTGTTTTCCGGATCTCGTTCTTCATTTGGCCTGTCAGGGTTGCACCCCATTGTACTGCTTCCAGGTGCCTGTGTAGCTCATAGGAGGCCATTGTCAGGAATTTGGTTTGGGGTAGAGGACGGCGCTTCTTATGTCCCAAGAGGCTATAATCTACATTTTCCAATAGGCTTTGGGATGAGGGTAGTTTCCAGTTCGCGCGGCACGCAAGCTGGTCATTAGTAATACTGTTTAAAACTCGCCGCCGCCCATGCCTCGGTGCAGGTAATTACAGATTATTAGCACAGGCGGCGGCAGCTGAGGACGCGAGGGGATGCAGGAGCGTTTGGATGCCGAAGGACTTTTGGAGCTTCACCCCGGGCCGTGACAGTGATTTGCAGCCTTTCTAAGCAGGAGAAGAAACAGTTGCAGGGCCACAGTGGTGAAACGGCTTCCTTCAGAGTGTTGGCCATCGAACTTCAGGGTCCGGATGTCCTCGTGAGGCATCCGGACCATCAG
This sequence comes from Ambystoma mexicanum, assembly GCF_040938575.1. Lineage (NCBI taxonomy): Eukaryota > Metazoa > Chordata > Amphibia > Caudata > Ambystomatidae > Ambystoma > Ambystoma mexicanum. The sequence continues at coordinate 266,531,747 of NC_090934.1, forward strand.
TTAAGTTTACTACTGCATTGCTCATGTTTTGGTGTTACAGCATGATTTATTCTGCTTGTTTATTTATGATACGAACCATGCTGAGATTGTGTGATGCAACACGCTATATGTAAGGAAATACGCTATGTGTAAGGAAACCCGCGGAGTGTGAGGAAACACGCCATGAGTCTCAGAACTGACAAACAGTGCACTACGCTATGAGTCTCAGAACTGACAAAAAGTGTGCTGGGATTATAGGAGGATATCCTCATTCTTTCGGGTCCACACAGCAAGAGGGCATGTGTTTTGTGTAATTGTTGCAATCCCTTGTTTGTTGCTTCATTGTGCCCATTGTGCCATGAGTCTTTGTATCTTCATGAAAGGGACATCCCTTTGTTTGCGCCATTTTGCTTGTATGCAAACCTCTGTGTTTCAAGAGTTATGTGTCCCAGGCTGTTTCAGTCTTATGTTATGTTCAAAGTGCTAACCTTAGGTTTTGTGGTGGGCAAACTGGTGTCTTACATGGCAATTAATAAGGTACACTACTGCGGGTATGTAGCAGGTTCATTGCATGTCTAGGAGGTTAGGCTAGGTGTTCAGGATTTACAGGTACAGGTATAGGAGTATTGAGTATATTGTTATGTACTTGTTTGTTTATGTTTCCCCTTCCTTTCCTTTGTCACTCCATCCCCTTTCCCTAACTCCGTCTTCCCCCCATTGGCTGCCACGTGGTTTCCTGTGATATTAATTTCAGGCGCCCGTGCCAACCACGGTGGGAGGATCGATCTATTCGGCTTCTGTGGTTCGGGAGAGGGGGTCGAGTCCCCTATTCCTTTATAAGTTTGACAGCCATGATGTCTACCAGGGCGGATTCCGTCCATTTCTTTAAGAGGTTTATATGATATACTTTATCCGAAGGAGACCGGTCGTGTTGATGTATTCGATAGTTAACTGGCCCCACTACGTCCTTCACCACATACGGCCCTCTCCACCGGGCTAATAGTTTGTTGGTGCTAGTGGGTAACAAGACTAGTACCCGTTCCCCTGGTTCTAACTTCCTTAGATGGCTCCCATTGTTATATGCCCTATCTTGGTTGTGTTGTTCGAGTCCTAGATTGGTTTCGGCCATAGTTCTCAGGGTGGCCAGGTGTTCCCGTAGCTCTTCGGGGTATTCGGTTAAGGAGGTTTCTTGATTGTTTTCCCAATCCTCTTTAACCAGATCCAGAATCGTTCGGGGCTGTCTCCCAAATAATAACTCAAAAGGTGAAAACCCAGTGGAGGATTGGGTTGTATCCCTCAGCGCCATTAGTATCAAAGGTATGGTTCGGTCCCAGTCTTTTCCTTCAGGTCATATCACCCTCTTTAGCATTTTCTTCATGGTCTTCTTATACCTTCCCACCAATCCATCCATCTGAGGATGATAGACCGAGGTACGTAATTGTTTTATCTGTAACCTTTCGCAGACCTGTTGCATGATGGTTGACATAAAGTTTGTTCCTTGATCGGTAAGGATCTCGGTAGGCAGGCCCACCCGTGAAAAAAAGGGATTAGCTGATCGCAAATTTGTTTTGCGGATGTCCCCTTTAGGGGAAAGGCCTTGGGATACCTAGTGGCATAATCCACGATAACCAACAAGTACTTCTACCCCCTACTTGCCGGTTCCAGTGGTCTTACCAATTCCATAACGATGCGCTGGAAGGGTATGGTAATCAAAAAGGCATACGTTGTAATGGAGCCTTAGGGTTTTTCTCCGCTTGTCAGCTGACAGGTCTTGCATTCCTTGCAAAACTTAGCTACTTCTCCATAGATTCCTGGCTAATAGAACCTCTTTAGGATGTTTTGTTGGGTCTTTAAGGAGGCCATATGGCCCCGCACAGGTGGTTGTGGGCCAGTTGGAGTATAATCATACAATGGGCTTTGGGTAGAAGCAATTGCTCTTTTCGGATGCCTTCCTCAGTTAGGTAGACTCGCTATAGTAATCCCTGTCTAGAGGTGAAACCTGGTCCCCTGGTTAGGTCCGGATCCTTCTCTTGTGTAGCCCTTTCACGGGCCATTTTTAGGGTGAGGTCCGTCAAGGTCTCTCCCCAGATGGATTCCTCATGATCCTCTGGGTTCCAGGCTATTCGTTGGGTGGCATACATGAATTCACACTGTGCAAGAAGGTTTTCCCTTTTTTCGGTACTGGTTTTCTTATGGCCCTGGGTACCTGGTTGTATTGGTTCTTGGGCGAATGGTGCTTCACCCCACCAGTTGTGGTCCAGGGCGTTTAGTGCCTGGTGGAAGAGGGGTAGGTCGGTCCCAATGACAACCGGGGCGGGTAAGGAAGGCAGGGCGGAAGCTTGCATCTCTGTAATGTGAGGTCCTACTTACAGTCTTACGGTTTTCATGGGATATGCCTTTATGTAACCGTGTATACAGCGTATAGGTACTTGTACATTAGATAGGTAAGGGGAATCACTTACGGTTGGCAGTACGGCGGTCTGTCTACTTCCGCTGTCGAGCAATGCTCGGGCTGTGATCCCATCCACCCTGATGTCCATGGTATATGGTCCCTTGAAGCGGGAACATGGGTCGGCTTTCATAAACCCAATTTCCATCGGCTCGGTTCCTATTCTTTGGGAGCAAAAGTGGGCTATATGGCCCCAATCGCCACAATCATAGCACTGCGGTTGACGGAATCCTATAGCCAATTTGGGTGAAGGGCCTTCGGGGTTGGGCTTTTTCTCCTCTGTCAGACAGGGCGTTCCTCCGCTGGTCTCCACCTTGGCAGTGGAGCTCTAGGTCCCTTGGATATATAGTTCATTAAGGGGAATCATGCTACGGTTGGATGGGCCTGACCCAAAAGGTTTGTTCCCCCTCTGGCCTTTTGGTAGGCGGAGGCGATGTCCACTGCTTCTGCTAAGGTGGGCCGGTGGTGTTTCCAGACCCACCTTTGCATTGGAGGGGGAAGGGCCTCTATGAATTGTTCCAGGGTGACTTTATCCAATATGTCTTTTATACCTGGGCCAGGCACTTGCAGCCATTTCTCTATGAGATCTTTCACTCGATAATAAAGCTGACGTGGATTCTCCGGGGGTTTAAGCTTAGTGTCTCGTAGTTTCATACTGTAGGCTTCCTAATCAAGATCAAAATGGTCTAACACTGCCTTCTTTATTTCAGCGTAGGGGGTGGTTCCATTTGGGTTTACCGCTTGGTAAGCTCCTTGCATTATGCCTGATTTCAAGGGGGCTACATACTGTCCCCATCGGTCCACGGGCCATTGCGCGTTCCGGGCTATTCTTTCAAAGCCCGTGAAGAAGAACACTGGGTCTTCGCCTTCCTTGAACTTTTGCAAGATGACAGAGGGGACCATAGGCTGGTTTCGGGAGCTTGTCACCGCATCTGTTAAGTGAAGGATGGTTTCATGTTGCTTCTCCTGGGATGCTGTCTGGAGGGTGCCCTGCAACTGGATAGCCTGTTGGAAGGCCTGAGGGTCAGCTGCCGCCTGCTGGGCCTGTATTTGGAGGAGCTGCTGTAGCTGTTGTTGCCCCTCTGACAGCGTTTGGATGATTTTTTCCATGGCGTTCTCGTTATCCTGCCGACTACGCCACTTGTGACAATCAGGACAGGAGCTGGTATTGATGCTAGTGAGACCTTTATTCAGACTGTTAATGTTCAGGGGTTAACAAAAAAGAAGGACCCCGGCTCTTGCACAGTTTCTTCACTGTGAGTTCAAAGTCTGGGGTATATACTCCTTGTGAGGCTTCTCCTACTCACTCGGACCCGGATAGGCCCACCAGTCACTTCCACACTCCTCTCCTTCTCCCTGCAATGAGCAACAGAATTGTCATTAGGCCAGTCCTTTTTTTACCCAGTCATAGGTTTGTAAGAGTGTCAATCAGGTATCAGTCCTTTCCCCCTCCCTCTGATTGGTTGAGACCCGGGGAGTCCTCCCTCTAGAAATAGAGCTGCCTTCCCCCTTCCTGTTCCCTTTCCCCTGTTGGTTGGACCAAGATCTCCCACCAAGCCCCCAGTCTCCTGGTTGCTGCTGCAGTACACGTGTGCAGCATGGCGTGTGAGCCTCCGGTAGGCTCCGCCCACTGAGTATGGCGTTTTGTTGTTTGTCTTACGTCTTGAACACCGTGCGGGATGACCGGGGCCCGTTGGCTTTACAGGTAAGGAGAGGAGTTGCCTATGTCTTCTTCTGGCGGTGGGTTGTGGGGTACTTTATTCCCTCCGACGTTGGCCGGCCGGTCCGTGCATTATGCTCGGGTTCCCGAGGTTGGCTGCTGACCAACGCCGGAGGGGAATGGGCCGGCTTGCAGCCCGTCTGTCCTCGGCCCCGTTCTGCCCTGCCGCAGCATCAGTGACCCTGACCAACCTGAGAGGGGCTGGCGCTGTGGCAGTGCAGGCGGCCCTGGCGGTGGAGGCTAAACAGGTGTCCTCAGCAAACGATGGCACACCCCCGGCTCCTCCCCAGAGCCCCGCTCCTCTCCAGGCCGCGGCAGTGCCGGCGGTGCCGGCTCTGCCGCCCGAAAAGGTGCTCTCTGCACCCCACGGCATGTCCCTGCGGCTCCTACAGCACCCCGCTGTACCCCCTGGCCCGGCACCAACAGCGCCCCCCTCCACACCCCTATCCCCACAGTTCCGCAGGAAGTTGACAAAAGAAAGGGGCAGCCAGGGCGAGGGCCCAATATTTACATTGACTGTGCCATTACCCAGTTAATGACATCTCCTCTAAATGGACGTTTGTCAACGTCCTGATCAGAACACATGACTATATTCTTGTGCCCCTACTTTTTAATCTTTATGCTGCTGACCTTGTCCTGGCGGTGAAGCCTGTACATAACTTTCTGCCCCGATATGGCAGAGAGGATGTAATCTGCCTAACATACGCTGATGACACAGTCATATTTCACAGGACGGCTGTGGGCCTTCAACAATCTCTTAATTCCCTCTCGTTATACGCAGACAGCAATGGCCTACGTATTAATGCTGTGAAAACTAAAAAAAGCCCATATGTAAAAAGGCATATGGTGGCTCCTCGTTTACATGGAGTTTGGCTGATTGCATACCAGGCATTGAGAATTATGCTGCAGATTGCTTATCAGGGATGTCATCTGTTGAAGAAAAAGAGAGCAAGGAGGAGGACCAAGAAGTAGTGTAAATCTGCAACAGCTCAATGCTTAGACAGTAATGGGAAAGGGCAATACAGGACGATCAAAAGTTGGGCCAAATCATGAATGCTGTCTCAGAAGGGAGCTTTTACAGGAAATCTACAGGGGGCCCTTCCCACCACCCACCCCACGCTTCCATCAGCCATCCATGGATTCTCATGCTCTCATCCATCAGGCAGAGACAGGGAAAAAACAGACGCCTGGGAGTCAAAACGTGTATTTAATTATCAAGAAAAAAGAACACACTCAATGCATGTCTGCATCCAACCTATCTTTATAGATTTTCCAAGATTGCGCAACACTTGTGTGCAAATTAGCACCTTGTAAAATGGTAGGCTGTGATAGGTCAGATTAATTAAAGGGAAAACATGCCTTCATTACCATAGGATAACATATCACACATGCACAATAATTCCACATTAGCATAACTGACATCCCAAGCTTTTTTTCTGATGCACAAAATTAATATGCCTATTTTAGACTTGGCTGGACACAACTATGAAAGTGCTCAACTCCTGCCAAGGACATTCTTCATGTGTCAATGTCTGTACCTTATCTACTTCCTGGGGTTATGCCAAGTTTTCTGGTACACAACACTATTGGAGAATATATATATCGTCATATTTATGGTGCCAAATAACACAACTGAGCTTTGAAACTAATTTGATGCAACACACTTTGCACACATTCTCCCCAAGAAGTCAAGAACATAGATAAATGTGTCAGAAGTTTCTATTAATTGCCTAATGTAAGAAACCTAAGGGTACTTCCCCAGGTAGAGGCCAGGAATCACTTATTCAAGGGGCCAGGACACGGCAATCACTGTTGGATCCAGTACCTGGGGGTAGTCCAGTGATTATGCTTGGGGAAATACTCCAGGTGAGACGGGGTACCATCAGGGGAGGGTGGTGAGGGGAATGAAATCCCTGAAGCTTTTATAAGCTTTTCCCGCTCATCATCCCTTCCACCCACTGAATCTCCTTTACCCAAAGGTAAAGCCAACAACCCATCCGCATCTGGTAAACTTGCTAAGAACCACAACTCCCAGAATCCCTGTTTTACGGGTTCCCATCTGAAATACTCCTGGTCCCTCTTCTCCTCGTCTCTTTAATTATTATTTTCAGAACTCTCGGTCCTCTTTGACCAAACCGTACCATTCCCACAAATCCCCCTGTTTATTTTCCCATAAGAATACTCGTAATTCGTGTTCATTTCATAACCCCTACAAATCCTACCTTTCTGAGTTGCCTAATCACCTTCTTTCTTATTACACCTTTTTCCCATACTACCCCATAGGACACTCAGAAACTCTAACTGCCTCTTTTTCTAATACAAACACTTTTTTTCACTGCGATAAAAAACAGACTAATGTTAAAACTGTTTACCTGACAAGTCTCAACCCAAGGGTTAGGCAGAGTCCGGCAACTAACCTGAATCACACACACCTGACAGCCCTTTCATTTCCCCAGAGGGATAAAAGGTGGAGCAAAAGAGCACACTACGAGCAAGGTAAAGAGCTAACTTGGCACAGCAGTACAAGAACAGGAGAAAGACAGCGCATACCGAGAGGGTGACAAGGAAAGAAGCGACCGCGCCCTTTCCAACCAAGGCCCGTGAAACCTCCACAGATGAAAACATAAGACCGAGAACAATAGCGAGCATGTATTGCAGAAGATGTCAATGGTACACGAGACCTTTCTCCACTGATAACCAAGCCGGGGAGAGATGCTGGTCTCCGTGGTACCAACCTTGACTCGAAGGAGAAGAAAGCCAAGTGGTTCATCACAGCCGGTGAGTCGAGGGGAGAGTCGATAGGAAACCGAACTGTGTTGAACGAAAAATAGCAAGCAGCTAATCTGAACTTTGAAAGGTGTAAAGAAACTATTGACGAACGTAGGGGGAAGCCTGCAATAGAGGGGTCCGGCACCACGTGGGTGCTAACGCAGGAAACTCTGGGCGATTACCCGAAGGTAGAGACTACCGTAAACAGAAGGCCTTGGGAGGAGGCTAAGAGAGGTCAAAGTGGTCACATAGGGGTCTTGTAAATTCCTCTGTACCATCGAAAGTCTTTGCCCGACAGATGATTGTGAAGAAGGAAAATTAATCCTGCATGGTGCGATCAGTAAATGAACTCTGTTTCGTAAAAAGTTGGCAAATAGTGAACCCAGAAGAGGGTTGCTAACACGAAGGAGCGAAGTGTAAAGTCCCATAATGAACTGTTGGTAAAAGTTGGCGAGAGTGAACCCGGCAGACGGAAGCCGACAACCAGAATAGTGTGTTGAACTAAGTGAACCCGACCAAGAGGTGCGCACAGTGAGCTGTCTGTAAAGGTTTGCGAGAGTGAAATCGGCAGAGGAAAGATCACAATCAGGGGTAAAGCCCAAAGAACTGTTTAAAAAGATATTTAGATCCATCAGTGCAAGAAATATTGGAAGGCCAGGGGAAGTAAATTGTCCCCCTTGGTCGGTTGGGTCAGAGCCTGGCCAAGGGAGATCCGGGGATGAAAAGTCATCACCCAAAGTTCATTGAGAAAAGGAACTATTTAGTTGTTTAGTGCAATACGACTGGTGAGGGGTCTACGCCCAGAAGAGGGGGACCCAGGGGTGAAGCTTTCACCCAAAGCATAAGTGGAAGAGAACTTTGTGTTTGTTTGTTGAGAACATCAGGCCCTTGAAGGCAAGATATTTATTATTGAAAAGAGACATAACCATCAAAGAACCTGATAGCTGATACAGCACTGTTGGCTCGTGCTGGAAAGGCACCAGTGTGTGCTGTGCTCCAGAGTCCCTTTTTATCCCGCGTAAAAGATGTGGGGATGAGAGACCTCAATTCAATCACATCCTGATTTTTTATTTGTGAACACCTTTTCCTTTATTTGAAAATCCTATCCCACACTCTTTCTGTAATTAGTTGAAAGGAATTGGCAATAGTTTATTTTTTTAGTATAAGACTTTTACTTTGACAAGACGCCACAAGGACTGCCTTATTTTTAATTTGTAGTTCAACGCTGGCTCCCATCATAGATTTAGGTTAGGCATTTTTCCATCTTGCACTTACAGTTTAATAAACATCCATGAACTGTGATCACTTGTGTCTGCCTTTACTGTTGCCACCATGAGTTCCTTATGCCAACCGTATCTCATTCTTGTCTGATTTCTATGCCAAGTCCATTTTTAACCTACCAACATCATATCTTGTTACAAGATGTTGCTAAAATCCATGCATCAGTCCTTCTTGCTTATCTCAAAACCCTTGGAATGGTTTATAGTTCCCCACACCTGGCTTAGGACTGGAAACCATTTGCATTTGATTTATCTGACACTATTAGGGAGAATTCTCAGAAATGTGCTAATTCCCTTCTACATTAGATACCCCCAGCTCTTTTGCTGGACTATTAGGACTTTTTATCTCTCATGTACTTTTAATGTGATTTATTCTCTGTGTTCCTTTTGACTTTGGAGTCTGACAAACTCCATAGGCATTATCTTTGCATTGTGTCACACAGCACCTTCAGTGCAATGCACAGGGAAGTCTCTTAGATATCCCAAAGGTTTAAAAAAAAAAAACCTTCTCTTGGATAAACTACTGTTTCCAAGAGCAGTGAAGTGAAATTGACTTTACTTACATTTTGTAACTTTCTAGACCCAGCACAGATTATTTTACAATAGGGTGATGGAGGGGTTACTTTGTCTAGTTTCCCATGTAGCAATTTTATGTAACATTTCTACAATTAATGGCTGGTGGCAGTGGTTTACTTTTTACTACGATTGTGTGTTTTACCGAGGGCTGCGTTCGCAGCCACGGTAAGGCGCCCATGGGTGCCCATTTCATCAAAATGGCCCCAGTCTTCTTTTTTCACCATTTCTTGTCAGGGATGTCCTTCTTGAGATTTACTCTGCACGCCAAACTAGGTTTGGTCCCTTTGTTCATGCTTTGTCTTTGGCAGGATTTACGAATGAAGCCCGCCTCTGCGTCCAGTATGTCTGGCAGGGCAGGAAGTGAGAAAGGTGCCCGAAACTCTCTGTGTTTAATCCCCTTGCTTACAGGAATGCACCCACAGGTGATTGGCCGGCTGGCTGTCCGGCAAGGACAGCCACCCTGCTGTGTGATTGACAGCTAGGCTGGAATTAATGGGAGAAACCTGCATAAACGGTGAGGCTTTTTGGCGTGGAAGGCAGAGTCGACCACTGGACGAAGGAATCCAAAGAAGAAGTTGGAAGAGATGCCTGCTGCAACTCCTGGACCATTGGTTTGCCCATTGAAGCCCTGCTGCTGTGCTGAAGCTCCGAATTTGCCTCGACTAGAAAAGACCTGCAAGAACCACTTCTCCCTTTGAGTTGGTGGGACCAATCAACTCCAAAGTATCATCCTCTCGAAGCTGGTTGTATTTCCACTGCAGTTGCTGCTGGAACCGAAGAGCCAGGGAGAGGAACTCCAGATTGTGTGCGTTGCCTTTAAGTCAGACCCGAGCGTTAGGAAGATCCTCTGGACTTCCCTGTTGCAGGACTGACCAAACCTGAGCCACCTCAGCAGAGTGCTGGACCCCAGAAGCAAGGAAAGTCTGAAGTGGTATCCGAGAACCGCTGTGTTGCTATTTGCTGTCAGACGCGAGGAGCTGAAACACTGAAGGACTGCTGAATTGAAGTTTGCCCATTGCTGCTGCTGACCGTCCCACTGCAGTGCAGGAGTCCCCAGATGACCTGCCTCTTGTCCCCAGGACTGAGGCCCAGGAACAACAGGATCTGCAGAGCTGTACAGGAACAGAAGCCAGCTGGAACCATTTCTTCTAACCAGAGGTACTCTAAAGTCTCAGAGAACTTACCTCTTGTTGCGTAGCCTTGCTTGCTCTCAGTTGAGACCTGTCTTGGTTACTTTGCAGAGTTGCTAAAGCTTTGCCCCTCACAAGTCTCCCAGCATGTGGTCCTCCATGTGTTCTAATTTTCTACAAACATTTCTACAAACATTGTGCAAGACCTTTTGCCTACTTGCAAAGAAGATCCTCAGCTCTACTTGACATTGTGCAATTAACATTGACTGTCCTGGCTCCCGGAGTGACTCTTCTTACCACTTTCAACAGGAAAGGGTTAATTTACTCTGCATTGGAATGTTTCCAAAAGTACTTAACTGTTTCTGAATTGTTTGTTAACATTTGTTTTATTCCTCTATTCTATCTTGCACCAAACTCAGTATTGCTATAAATGTACCAGTGATAAATCAATGTCCACAGTGACCTAGCTATTTAAGTCACCTTGGGGTGTAGGAAGTGTCTGTGTGCCATCCCCAATGGCTATCATCTGATTTAGAGAAAGTAAGAGTGTGTTTTTGAAGTTTATTTAAGTGTTACATGTTTTGCTCCCTTTCTAAAGAAGGCTTATACAACTGACTGTGAAGTAAATTAATAAATGTTTTATCAAGAAAACCTGAGTATAAGTGTTTATTTGGATAACTGTACTATTAAAATCTGTGTCACAACATTACTGCTCACATTGACCCCTCTTGAGATAAGCCTGGCTGCTCGACCACACTACCAACCTGTGTAGTTCAGACTTATACCAAAGGTTGGGTCCTTATTGCCAGGAGGTCGAGGTTATTGTAGTGCACCCAAAGGGTGTGGATGGAGTGGATAGAACGGATGGAATGGATGGAACAGATGGAACGGATGGAACAGATGGAACGGATGGAATGGATGGAGTGGATGGAGTGGATGGAACGGATGGACTGGATAGAAAGGATGGAGTCGATGAAACGGATGGGGTGGATGGAACGGATGAAGTGGATGGAACAGATGAAGTGGATGGAACAGACAGAGTTGATGGAACTGATAGAAGGGATGGAACGGATAGAGTGAATGAAACGGATGGAGTGGATGGAATAGATTAAGAGAATGGAACAGAAGAAGAGAATGCAACGGATGGAACGGATGGAACGGATGAAGTGGATGGTGTCAGGGAGAATTCTCAAAATGTGCTAATTTCCCTTAGCTTTTGAGACCCCCAGCAACTTTGCTGGATTTCTAGGATTTTATTTTTTTACCTGGGAAGAGTGAGAGCCTTTTTCCCCACTCTTCTGTGTATTTTGTGTGTGTTTTACTTTAGGGTTCTTTGGTTATGGAGTTTTAAAACGACTCCATAGGCATCATCTTTTTCTGTGTCACACAGCACCTTTAGTGCAGTGGCACAGGGATGTCTTTCAGATTCCCCAAGGTTTAAATACCTTCTCTGGGACTGACTACCGTCTCCCAGAGCATGTAAAGTTAAATTGGCTTTACTAGTATTTTTAAATGTATTGACCCAGCACATACTATCTTCCTATATAGTGCTGGAGGGGTTGCCTAGCTTCTGCTGAGTCACAACACTCATGTAACAGTCAAATGCTACCTTTTCCTACTTTAAATGGCTGGTGGCAGTGGTTTAGATCAACTACTGTGATTTTGCCCAACCGCTAACCACGGTAGCTAAAAATCGGGTCAGCCATGTTTTTCAATATGGCGCCCAAGACCTATCTGTAAAAACGATTGCAGGTTTGGTCCCTTTGTTCGTTGGCGTTTGACAGGCTTCAGTGCTGAAGCCCTCCTCTGGCGCCTGAGTGTCTGCGGAGGACAGGATGTTAGGGAGGTGCCAGAAACTCCCTGTGCTTAGTCTCATAGGAGAACTGAATGCACTCTGGTGTGATTGGCCGGCTGACTGTCCGGCAAAGACAGCCACCCTGCTGTGTAAGTGACAGCCAGGCTGGAATGAATGGGGGAAAACTGTTTAAAAACAGGTCTCTGGGACTTGGAAAGCAGAGTCGACCACTTCCACGAAAGAACCGAAGACGATCTGAAGGAAGAGGACTGCTGCAACTCCCAGACGACCTGTGAAGCCCTGCTGGATGTCCGAATTGCCTGAAACTCCAATCGACAGAGAAGCCCTTCAAGGTTAACTTCTTCCCTTGAGTTTGGTGGGAACAATCAACTCGTAAACTACCTGGACACCGTCCCCATCTGGTCAAATTTTCATCCGAGTGCTGTTGAAAACCGGATAGCCAGAGTGAAGGAAACCAACTCGTGGACTTTAAGGCACTCACACCTTAAACCGACGTCTTGCTAAGCTTTTGGCCTCATCCCTGGGCAGTGCAGGAATCTCCCGATGTCCTTCTTCTTGTCCCCATGACTGAAGCACAGGAACAGCGAGGTCTGCTCAAACTGCCAGGAACAACTGCCTCAGCTACAGCTTTTCTTCAATAACAAGGTTTTGTGCAAACGCGGTCCGGAACTCTTTTCGGCCATCGAGAAAGTGAGTGAAACTTTCCTCAACTTCGAAGGCTTCTCCTTCCCTACACATTCATCAAACTTTTCGCCTAGCCAAATTCTTCTAAACTCTGTGGCAAAGACTTTACTGTTACTACCAGAACTGTGCTATCCAATACAAAGACTCTGAACCATTGACTTTGGCCCGGGCCTATGAGATGAATTGCTTGTTGTAGTTACTGAAACCCTTTGCCCTGCCTATGAATGCATTTGTGCTGTTGATATGCATAACCTTGTCTTTTTACCCCTTTTAAAAGTATATGAAGTGCCATTTTGCTCCCACTTCAGGAGAGCTAAACTTGTTCATTTGACTTGCTGGTTGTGTATTTGCAGTTTATTTGTGTGTGATATTGAGCTACTCTTGCTAGTGTAATGTTTTCTAACTGACTGAGTAAATAAATGTATATTCTTTTACCAAGAAACCTTGAGTAAGTGTTTGTTTGAATCACTGTATTAGTTGGTCCTTTGTGTAACTTGTTCTACTGCTCACTTAAACTCTTGAGATAAGTCTGGCTGCTCAGCCATCCCTACCACTTTACTGTGTAGTACAGGCTTGTACCAAAGATGAAATTGTGCTTACACGTGTACTCTTAATTGCCTGTAGTGTTCCCAAAGGGTAGTACAGGTGATTCTGCCTAACAGATGGAACGGATGAAGTGGATGGAAAGGATGGAACGGATGAATCGAATGGAACGGATGGAGTGGATAGAACGGACAGAGTGGATTGAACGGATGGAGTGAATGGAACGGACAGAGTGGATGGAGTGGACGAAGTGGATGGCACGCATGAAGTGGATGGAACGCATGAAGTGGATGGAACGGATGAAGCAGACAGAACGGATGGAGTGGATAGAACGGACAGAGTGGATAGAATGGACCGAGTGGATAGAACGGGCGGAGTTGATAGAACGGGCAGAGTGAATAGAATGGTGGAGTGGATAGAACAGACAGAGTGGATAGAACGGGCGGAGTTGATAGAACGGGCGGAGTGGATAGAATGGTTGAAGTGGATGGAACGAATGAAGTGGATGGAACGGATCAAGTGGTTAGAACGGATGAAGTAGATGGAACGGATGAATGGAACGGATGAAGTGGATGGAAAGGATGAAGTGGATGGAACGGACAGAGTTGGATGGTTTCTCCATGAAGTGGATGGAACTGACGGAGTGGATGGAACGGACGGATGGAGTGATGGAACAGATGGAGTGATGGAACGCATGTGTCACGGAGTTCCCCCCTTCTCACCTGAGACCGATCCTTTCTGGACTCCGTGGGCGGTGTCTTCTTGCGGACAGACCTGGACTTGAATAAGGCTGAGCGAATCTCTTCCGACTCCAGCGTGCGTTTAAGATTCCGGGATGCAGCAATCCGGGGATCCGGGAAACGAAGAAGGTGTGCTGATGGCGCACGAGTCCAGGAAGCAAGAGGAACAGGGAAAGGGGCAAGGAATGGGAGTAGAAAAGCTAGGAACCAGGAAAGCAATGCAGCGAACTACGGAGCACACGTCTGATTGCTACTTGGCAATAGCATTGAGACGCGCGGAGCCACGGGGGTGCGGTCTATTAGTAGAATACGTTACGTCCAACGTATAGACCGCGGAAGGGGCGAGTCCTGTGGGTCATGACAGCATGCCTCCTCCGAAAACCTGTTCCTCCAGGTTTGCCTGGGTGTATGAGGTGGTATCTTCTGAGCAGTCGAGGGATATTCAGATTAGAAAGTGGTTCCCAAGTTCTTTCACTGGGGGGATATCCTTTCCATTCAACCAGGTATTGAAGCTGACCCCGTTTATACCTGGAGTCGCATATCCGGGACACTTCATATTCCAGTTGATTGTCCACCACCACAGGAGTGGGTCTGCAGGATTTCCGGGAGGATTGAATGTAAGGTTTCAATAAGGAGGTGTGAAAAACTGGGTGAATCTTTTTCCAGGATTCTGGTAGCTTGAGCCGGTATGAGACTGCGTTTATAATTTCCTTGATGGAAAACGGACCATAATACCGGGGGGCCAATTTTTTTGGCCGTAGATGTCAGGGTATTAATTTCGAGGACAACCAGACTTGATCTCCAACTGAATAAGAAGGCCCGGGTCTTCTTTTGGAATCCGCATATCTCTTGGTCTGTGTTCTGGCCTTCTCTAAGTGCTCTTTGGTCTCCTTATGAATGTTGATGAGTGTTTCAATCCAGGAGTCGACAGTAGGTACCGGTGTGGGTTGTGGAAGAACTGAGGGCAGAACTGATGGATGGAATCCTTGGCTGCAATAAAAGGGACTGGTCTTAACTGCTGAATGATCGGGATTGTTATAGGCGAATTCAGCCACGGGTATCAGGAGCGTCCAGTCATCCTGAACCTTAGTGGCAAAACATCGAAGATATTGTTCCAGAGTCTGATTAGCACGTTCTGTGGCCCCGTTGGTTTGAGGGTGATAACCTGATGAAAGAGCGCATTGGATTCCTAATATTTGACAGAGGTGTTTCCAGAATTGTGAGACGTATTGAGGTCCTCGATCGGAAATTATCTTGGAAGGAATTCCATGAAGGCGAAATATGTGCTCCAGGAAGATTCCAGCCAGTTCAGATGAGGATGGTAGCTTACTGAGGGGTGTGAAATGAGCCATATGAGTGAACAAGTCAATGGTGACCATGATGGTGGTGTACCCTCTGGAAGGCAGTAATTCCACAATAAAGTCTGTCGCGATAAATTCCCATGGTGTTGTTGGCAGTGCGGGTTGTAGCAGAAGACCTGCTGGCCTCTTGTTGTCATGTTTATTCTGACTACAGATTGCACAGGCTCTGATGTATAGTTGCACGCCAGTCTTCATTTTAGGCCACCAAAATTGTCTTTGTATGAGGTGGAGGGTGTTGGTGATGCCACGATGTCCGGAGTGAAGGGTATCATGACAGAGGTTTATTATCCTTTGTTGTAATTTTTGTGTAGGAATGAGCAGAGCATTGTCCTTGAACAAATAGCCTTCCTTGACTCTCAGGTTCCATGTATTCTTACTTGAAATATTCTTCCAGAGTTCAGAGGATTGGGTTTGTACTCGGATTTCTTCTAGGAGATTGACTGCTTGAGCTACAAAAATCGTGTGGGGAAACATCTTAGGATAGGCCTTATCTTCGGTAGTTTCATAGTCAGGCCGTCGAGATAAGGCGTCAGCAATCAAGTTTTGTGATCCAGGAACATGAGTGATGTGGAACTGGGCAACGAAGAAGGCCCAATGAGCCTGACGACTGTTCCGACACTCTTATGACTGTAGAATTTGAAGATTTCGGTGGTCCGTGCGGACCTGGACTGGATATCTAGCTCCCAGGAGTAGATGACGCCACTCAGTGAAGGCTTGGCGGATGGCTAAAAGGTCTTTTTTCCAGGACGGAGTAGTGTGACTCACTGGGAGTCAGGGTTCGTGAAAGGTAAGCAATGGGGTGTTTTAGTTTATCCTCAAATTCTTGCTTCAACACCGCTCCAATGGCGTAGTTAGAGGCATCCGTTTCCACAAGGAATGGTCGATCAATGTCGGGTTGGGCCAGAATGGGGGCTTGAGTAAATCTTGTCTTCCAGAGTTGGAATGCCTTATCTTGCGGAATAGACCAGACAAAGGGGGTGTCTTTCTTCAGGAGAGCAACAATCGGTTGAACAATCTCAGAGAAGGTGGGTATAAACTTCCGGTAGAAATTGGCAAGCCCCAGGAAGGATTGAACTTGTTTCAAAGACGTGGGAGCAGGCCAGGATAATATAGCCTTTACCTTTGAAGGGTCCACGCTGTTAGGGACAATTCTCTGTTTAGGCTAAATTTCCTAACCTAGTGAGTCCCCCAGCAGCTTTGCTGGATTTCTGGAGTTTGTTTTTTCCCTCCTGCCAAGAGTGAGACTCTTTTTCTCCCTCTCTTGGACATGAGTGTGTATAATTCCTTTGAATGTCAATGAGCTATGGGGTCTTTTACTCCATAGAGTGTCATATGTTTTGCTATGTGTGTTACACCGCACCCTCCGTGCCGTAACACTGGGGCGTCCTAGCGGACCTCCCTCATAGACTCCATACCAAGGGACTGACTACTGTCTCCCCGGGCATGTAAAGTCACCATTGGCTTTACTGGACCTAAATTTACTAACAGAACTAGTACAAATCATCTTATTGTGGACGTACTAGTAGGGGTAATTCGATTACTCCTGGATCTGTTATTCGAGGGGGCACTGTCCCGTCCCCCCTCGTCGAGTTTTGGCTGGTGGCAGTGGAAACTACTTGTTATGTTCGACCCCGAATAAAACCCTATGGGATTCATCCCATTGTTAGAGATTGATACTTTTTCTCGTTAATCTCTAACGTACCACTGGTCTACTTATCTTAAACAAGTCTATCGGATGGTATTTTCTGCCAGAACTCGGTTTGTAAAATGGCGTCTGTGTTCGTCTCTGTGACTCCTAAACCAAAGGTCGAGCCCTTTGTTCCACTTTTGGCGGGCCTCTGTACAGAGACCCTCTAAAGTGGTGCCATTCTGTCTGGGTTACCACAGGGGTGTGGGAGGGGGTTTAGGCACCCTGGACCGAGTTGCCTTGCCAACTCCAGTCGCACTCTGGTGTGATTGGCCCAAGTGGTGAGCCTCCCCGCTCACCACTTATCGTGTGTTGATTGACAGCTAGGCTGAATGAATGGGGGTTTTCTGCATAAAAGCAGGGCTTTTGGGACTGGATCTTCAGAAGTCGCCACAGGACCTAAGAATCCGACGAGGGTAACGCTGAGCCGACCTGCACGACGACACCTCCGGTGGTGCCCTGCGGAACCGACTCACCACTTCCCGACGACAGAGGAGATCTCCCTGCCGGAGAGTCTCTTCCCCTGACTGGTGGGAACAACCAGTCCCCTTTGCTTTTTCTTCGCCTCAGGACGCAGTGGTCGAATTGCCCGTGCAGAGCACCTCGGCAACTGGATAGCCAATACCCCTGTACCGCGACCAAAAGGTGGTGCCTTGTGACAGAGCACTTCGTGGCTGGTCTCTTCCCTGGTGGTGCACCGGACTTCACATTTCTTCGACGACGAGATCACCTCTACTCTTGGCAAAGACCCGACGTGCATCCACCACCAGGAACAACTGCCCCCGCCGGAGCTGCCCTCCACAAACAAGGTACCGTGTCCGCCTGGCTTCCCTTTTGATCGGATAGAGTGAGGTGTCTTAATCCTCTCCTTTCCGTTGGGTCGCCTCCAAGCTTTGTCTCACGCATTGTTCTGAACTGGTTCAATCTTCCAATAACAATATGCTACACAGGCTCGAACGCATTTCTACAAAGAGACTTTTTGGGAGAAATCGCCTTGCCTCTCTCCGAGTGGGCCTGGCCTCTGAACTTTATGATCTATTGTGGTTCTTGTCTTCTTGCCTTGCATTTTTCCCGTAAAGTATTGAACTGTGTTGATTTTGTAACCTACTATTTTTCTCTCCCATCCTAACTGATATCAGAGTGCCATCTAGGTTGAGGCATACACCTCTGTCTGCAAATAAGTGATGCCGGTAGAACCTAGACTTGTCGAAATATTGTTAGGGGGTTTAATCGTTTCTCCTTCGTAATTATAATTGACTTGTTTGCCGTGATAGTGCCATAGTGTTTTCCATAGATGTTCCGTTATAAATAAATACCTTTATATCTTTACACTGAAGCCTTGTTGCGTGTTTGCTTGTCTTACCGTGAAGAATTGTCCTATATTGTATACTCCACATACTGCTTAACTCTTCTTGAGAGAAGTCTGACTGCTCAGCCACAGCTACCAAGTGAATCTGTGTGGTACAGACTGCTATCAAGTGGGTTTACTGCCAAACACCTGCAGTCCTAAATCTTTTGCAGTGGTCCCAGAGGGAACTGCACAGGTTTCCGCCTAACACATGCCAACTCCCTCTGGAGTAGGGATAAATCCTAGGTAATGAACAGAAGCAACGTGAAACAGACATTTCTCGGGTTTGGCCAAGAGTTTATGTTCACGGAGTCGTTGTAGTACTGCCTTTACATGCTCTTCATGCTTTAGAAGGTCCTTGGAGTAGATCAAAATGTCGTCCAGGTAGACGATGACGAAGAGGAATAGCATGTCAGAGAACACCCTGTCCATAAAACGTTGAAAGACTGCTGGGGCATTAGCTAATCCAAAGGGCATGACCAGATATTCAAAGTGACCAAAGGGTGTTCTGAATGCAGTTTTCCATTCGTCTCCTTCCCGGATACGAATCAAATGATAGGCACCCCAGAGGTCCAGTTTCGTGAAAATCACAGCGCCTCTGACCGCTTCCAGGATATCCGAGATTAAGGGTAAAGGGTACCGGTCCTTGAGGGTGCATTGATTTAATCCACGATAATCGACGCAGGGTCTGAGTTCCTTAGTGTCCTTCTTAGGAACAAAGAACAATAAAGCTACGGCTGCAGATTTTGAAGGTCTTATGGTGCCATTCTCAATGTTGGTATCCAAGTATTCTCGGAGGGCCTTTTTCTCAGGGTCGGAAAGGATGAACATCCTGCCAAAGGGAATCACTGCTGAGGGATCCGTGTCTATGGCGCAGTCTTCAGGCCTGTGAGAACACATCAACAAATCCCTGATACGCCTTAGGAACCTGCACGATATTGGAAACCATGAGAGGTGCTTGCTGGTCTATTGGTGGTTCTTTGGAAGGGGTCAAGGAGGGTTCCAGGATTAGACAGTGACACATACAAAACTCTGAGCCGAGGAATAGTGATCCTGCTGTCCAATTGATAAACGGATTGTGTTTCTGTAACCAGGGCATGCCCAGTGCCATGGGGTAATGAGCTGACTTGATAATGCTGAATCGAATCCGCTCTTGGTGGTGGTTAATTGAAAGCTGGATCTCTTTGGTCTGCAGGCTTATGGGCCCCGAAGTGAGGGGTCTTCCATCGATCGCTTCAACCGGCTGCATGATGCTTCGCGTTTCGTATGGGATGTGGTGACTAAAAACCCAATCTTGATCAATGAATATTCCCATAGCCCCGCAGTCTACCAAGGCCAAAATAGGTCTTATTCCCGGAGGTTGATAGGAAGGCCTGTAGTATCACTAGATTGTTTTGTCCAGGAGAGTTCAAGGATGGAATTGATGTGGAGCAAACATCTCTCTCCCGAAGCCCTGCTCCATCTAGGATCGGGAGTTGGCGTTTCCCGAACGCCGAGGAGGGGCCAGAGGGCATTCTCTAACCAAGTGTTTGTCTGAGGCACAATACATGCACAACTCCATATTAATCCTTCTTATCCTTTCTTGCAGGGATATGGGTCCACGGAAGGCTCCTATCTGCATGGGTTCTGGTTCGGTGACTGATCCTGGGTTTGTGTCAGATTTGGAGGTACTCTCAAAGGACACCTATGGAGGGTTTCCTCTAGATTTTTTCTTCTCTGCCTTCCTTTCCTGGATGCGAAAGTCTATTTGCATGGCAAGGTCCATAAGAGCCTGGAATGAGTTCAGTCGGGCCACTCTGGCTTTCTCATCTTTAATCTCCTCATTTAGTCCTCTCCTGAAAAGGGTAAAACTTGCCTCCGGAGACCAATCAGCTTCCTTGACCAATTGCTTGAATCGGGTTACATACGTGAGCACATCCTGGGTTCCCTGCTGAAAGTCTAAGAGGCGTTCCTGGGCACTAAAGACCTGCTCTGGGCGATCAAACATGGTCTTTAGGGCCCGTATGAAACCATCGTAGTCATCTAGGAGAGCGTCGCCGGAGTTAACTAGGGGTGTAGCCCAGGTTAAAGCATTTCCGGAAAAGTGAGAGATTGTGAAACCCACCTTAGCCCTGGGAGTGGAAAAGTAATAGGGCTTAAATGTAAAGTGAACCAAACATGAGTCCAGGAATCCACAAAGGGTTTTTGCTGACCCATCGTATTTGTCAACAATGCCGCCCAGTAACACACTTTCTTTTGCGGCTGAATCACGGGATAGAACTAATTGCTTGCATTTTCCGCCTTTAAATTCTGCACCTCGGTGGTTAATTCTTGCATACCTCGCATCAGGTCCTGGACAGCCGCTTCCATGTCAACTTCGAGTGCGGTCGGTAGGTGTCTCAAACTGTCACGGAGTTCCCCCCTTCTCACCTGAGACCGATCCTTGCTGGACTCCGTGGGCGGTGTCTTCTTGCGGACAGACCTGGACTTGAATAAGGCTGAGCGAATCTCTTCCGACTCCATCATGCGTTTAAGATTCCGGGATGCAGCAATCCGGGGATCAGGGAAACAAAGAAGGCGTGCTGATGGCGCACGAGTCCAGGAAGCAAGAGGAACAGGGAAAGGGGCAAGGAATGGGAGTAGAAAAGCTAGGAACCAGGAAAGCAATACAGCGAACTACGGAGCACACGTCTGATCGCTACTTGGCAATAGCATTGAGACGCGCTGAGCCGCGGGGATGTGGTCTATTAGTAGAATACGTTACGTCCAACGTATAGACCGTGGAAGGCGTGTCACGCTGGACGGCCATGTTGGGAGTGTCAGGGAATGCACGGCCCGTTGCGATAAGGACCAGGAAGACCAAAAGGGGCGAGTCCTGTGGGTCATGACAGCATGGAACGCATGGAACAGACGGAATGGATGCCACGGATGGTGCGGATTCCATGGATGGTGCGGATGGAACAGTGATGCAGATGCGACGGATGGTGCGGATGCGATGGATGGTGTGGATGCGACGGATCACGCGGATGCGACGGACGGATGCGATGGATGGTGCGGATGCGACAGGTGGTGTGGATGCAACGGGTGGTGTGGACGCCATGGGTGGTGCGGATGCCACAAACAGGGCAGATGCTATGGATGGTGCGGATGCTACGGATGATGCGCATGCTACGGATGGTGCAGATGATGCGGATGGTGCGGATGCTGCAAATGCTGCGGATGCTGCGGATGGTGCAGATGCTGCGGATGGTGTGGGCGGTGCGGATGCTGTGGATGCTACGGATGGCGTGGATGCTACGGATGGTACGCTGTGGATGCTGCGGTCTATGCGGATGCTGAGGACGGTACGGATGCTGCTGCAAATGGTACATATCTGTATCTCCTATATATGCTATCTGTATCCCGTTGTTATCTGTATCACATGTTTACCCCTATCCACCCTGTCGCTTTATATACGCATGCCTCTATCTACGCTCCCCTGTCCTGCTCTCATACCTGGTCACAGGTGATTTACTGATAACCGCCATATCACACTACTGCGCTTACTCTCTCCTATGCACCATCATTCAACTAGAACACAGCTATACTATGATAAATTCAGCCTAGCTGTTCTCATACTAACATGACCCCACAAACACCTTATCATCCTAATAAAACACAGCTAGCTGAGCACATACCGGCTACCTTAGGCATCTCCTCAGGCCTAACACAGCCAGAACTCAGTCTGGGTGTCCACCTGTAGTGATACACGAAATTGCAACCTTGCCAATCAGGGCTTTAGATGACAGCATTAGCCGCTGAAAGCCAATAGTGTATTCAAAGTATGTGCTAAAAATGCTGACAGTAGTCTGTTGTAGCACTTCCATTATGCAGTAGTGAGCTACAAGGAATATGACAGGCAGGGAGGGCCCCCAGCTATGTAGCTAATAGGTTTTTGGAGTGTTTGGAACATCATGGCACCTATATAGCGCTTAGATAGCCAGTCTTAAGCGCTATAAACACTAAGCTATGAGTGCATGCCTTTTAGAGCTTGCAGATGGGGTTAATACATCCCTGCTTCCCTTAGAATATTCAGCCTCACTAACGTTAGCCCTGGCCCCAAGCTAATCTTCCTTTTCTCTGGGAAGGTACTGATAAGACATTCCTCAGCCAGCGCAGATGGGAACAAGGGAGGGGGTAGGAGCGAGCAGGGAGCATCTCAGAGAGAGCTGGGTTTTTTCCATGAGCCAGTTGCACAGGGAAAGTTCTGGAACTGTGCGTCATGGTGACTGACAGCAAGAAGTTATAAAATATCCATGCACACATGGATCAGGGGGAGATCGCCTGTGGACTTGATTCGTGTACAGTCAGGTGCCCGGAATTGGCTCTCACGGTGTCCTCCAGCCTTGTTTTTCTATGAGCGGGGCTTGTTTTACAGCTAGCTTATGAGAAACCCAGGTCTCCCAGGGCTGATTAAGGGACGTAAGACTGTGTTTCTCTATGTTTCTCTATATTTCTCTATGTTTCTCTATGTTTATCTAAGTTCCATGTTTCACTATATTTTGCATTGCTCTAAGTGTTATGCCTTGTAATATTCTGTAACTTGAATCCCAAATGTATATGAAATTCACTGCTTAGAATAAATATGCTAATAACACTTTGAGGGTGTCATTTGTCACTTGCATGAGATCACTGCTCAGCACAATAGAACCTGTATTTTGGGCTGAATTGGGTATTTTTGCTCTCAAAGGGCTGGCCCCGAGGAAGATTTTGCCCAATATCAAGACATTTGGTGGCAGCTTTGTGGGATTGTGAAGAGCAGTGCCATGCTGACATGACAAATGGTGTGAGAGAACACAGTGTAGAGTGGGGAGCAGGCTGTCGCATTTCCTTGATGGTCTCACTGCAGCTCTGAGACTTCAAAAGGCAGCAATGTTGTGTCGGCTTGCCGTGGCCGATAGCTTGTGTGGTTAAGACTCCCTTCATGGGATTGGTGCCAGGGAGTACAAGGCAATAAACGAGCGGGAAATGGCTTTGTTTAAAGCACTCCGATGAATGGTTAAGAAAGATGTATGCTCAATTAGAAAAGAATTTTATCATGTGGTTTCCCAAGTTTAAAGTTGTAATTTGGAATGCATAATGAGACGGAGTTCTCATCTCTATTCTGTCATGAGGGCAGGAAAAAAAATAATAATTGCAGGGATTTGACATGCAAATTGTGAATAGTGATTTAACCATTGACTCAGCCCCAGTGTGCTAGCGAGTGGGGGCTGTAATGTTCGGAGGCGAAGGTTCGTCTTTTTTGATGTATGCTTTTGAAGGGTTGGCATTCCTGAATAATGAGGAAGGGGAATGAGCCATGCTTAGGAGAATGAGTAACATCTGTGCTGAGAGCCTAAAGAGTTTTTTTCTTTCTTTTGGCAACTGTAAAATTCCATGTGCTAATGGTGGCAAATTCTGTTTAAAGGAAACACACTAAAATGGTTATATTGCATTTTAGGCTGTGCCATGCTTTTATTGGGTGAGAGACTCACTTAAAAGGAAAGTGAGTGAATGTTATTTGGATTTTCGATTTTTGTGTACTGATTTGAAATTGCAGAACCAGCTTGCAATGGTTGGGGGGAAAAACAATTTATATTTTTCTAAATTGCCCCTGGAGTATTTTTGACTGTCCCCATGCTATGCCATGGATTTGTGCTGTTGCCTTAAAAGTGATGTATGCTTTGAAAATAGTGACCTGTTGACTGTGATACATGGGGAAAAATGTTGTTGACACATTAAACAGCCCACAAGCAATAGAGTGTGGGTTGTTCTTGCAGAAAAAAAAACGTGCAGGGAGCTGCACTAAATATGGCATTTTTATTTTTTAAATGCACTGAACTGAGTGGTTATAGTTTGGCAATGGTACAACAGAATGAAACATCTGTGTGTGATAAGATAGCACAAAGATTTAATGGGTTGTGAGTTCTCTTGAAAGATCGCACATTACAAGAAAAAAAAGACGCTTTGACATTTTGCAAAATTACATGGAGTAGAAAAATGACAAGAAAAGTGCCGCTTTTGAAAACAAGAGTCTTGCTGTGTGTGCAGAGCTTGTGCCTTGAAGCTGTCTTGGGCGAGGTGCGTGAAGGCAAACAAAAGCAGAAACAGTACAAGAAAGAGTTAATCTGGATGAATTGTCTGAAACGAGTGAAGCCGCCACAGTATAAGAGTTATAGGCAAAAGAGATAAGCTGCGTGCTAATGGCGCTGCCAGGTGCACACGAAAGATAAACATGCCTGCATTCCTGAGGAAGGGGGAGCAAAAACAGAGAGCTGTTCAAAAAGTAAAGAATTTGCCTAGTAAACTGTGGTACGGAGCAAAGGCTTCATGCAGGATGGCAGACGGGCACATCACATCTGAACATTTACCTATGCATCTGTGAATGGGCCAAGAAAAGACAGCTGCCCATTCCAACAGACATTACTGTGCAAACCGCATTCCCATGTGATGTGATGTGAAGTGAAGTAAAGCGCTATTGCTGTGCAAGCTGCATTCCAATGCTCCATGTGATGTGAACTGAAGTAAAGCGCTGTGCACTGGAGAAGAAACCTCTAGGCGCTTTGAGAAGAGAAAATACACATCTGGCTAACTGCAAGCTACATTGCCAGGGGATGGAGTAACTGACAAAGACATTATGGCCTTCCAGATGGAAGCAAAACTGACAAAAGTGCTTAGCCGTTTTGCAAGAGACAACATGCAGAGCGGGGCTTTGAAGTAAAACATGAACACTGCACATTAGCCATGATCCAGAAGCCACACGGCTTAGTGCAAGAATGAATGATTTGTTGAAGCAACAAAAGAAACTGACTCAGACTATCGCACTCAAAGGAGTGGTTCAAAAACAGCAAACGCCCTTTGAAAAAAAATGATGACAAGTGAAAAAAAACCAGAGGCTTGAAAAGACACTGCTAAGAAAAGAAAGATAAATACTGAAAGACTTTACCTTTGAAAAATGGAGCGATGCCAGCAGGGCAACCTAAACCAAGATCATGGGACACTGGAAGCAAGTTGGCGCCTGGCATTGGTGATCGCTTTGGTGAAAAAGAAAAGCATTGTGCGACCTGGGTACTTACTATATGGCTTTGTAAAAGCACAGATCAGTCTGAGGTACCATTGACCAGCTATGATTGCATTGCACAAATGAGTTTGTGATTAGGCAGTTACACCCCGTATGGTTGAGTGTAAATAAGCCCCCAGAAACATGCAGAAAGGTGATAAATAATTGCAGTAGCAATGACAAAGTGTGTAGTTACCTGATGAGACTTTTTGAAGATGGGGGTGGTATTATGGGAAGGGGTGGATAACGCTGATATTGAAGTTTTGATGACATCCTAACATTTCTGTTTGTATTTTGCCTAGGCAAAGCACGACAAGACATTTCATAATATAGGAAGATAATGTGCAGTTTGTGGGTGACACTGATCAAAGAAGGGTCAGACGCATTCTCAGAGAAAGCGAGCCACTGCGAACTGAACTGGCACGGTGCAGACTTGGCTAATTATCAAGTATTTGATGCTACACATTTAAATGACATGTTTTGCCCTTTCTTGTTTAAAGGACTATGGACAATGAATTGTGGACTGTAACATCAGGCACCACATACAGCTGTGTGACACAGCAATTGAATGCTAACACATTGAAAAATGGTTTTTAAATGCACTGTTGAGATGAATCTGAAAAAACCAAATGGTTTTACTCTTCCAACTGAATGGCTTTAACCAGAGATGTTTTGTTTTTTGAAAAAAAAAAAATATTCTACATTGCACGTAGGCAGGAGAATGATTTATGAACTGTTGGGGCAGCAGAATTATGCAAGCAGGAGTGTAATTAATTTTGAGATAAGATGAGTGCGCACATCAAAGTCACCTGTGCGTAGGTTAAGATTCTTAATTGAAGTAATGCTGCCAAGTGTATGAGCTATAATTTGAAATGGTAATCTTTGAAACACTGGATACTTTTACAGCCAGCTTAAGGCAGGTAAATGTAACCATGACTGACTTGATGTTTGATTTTATGACACAGAGTGTGACACGGTTTTTTGTTAAACCAACCAGTTTCATGTTTTTGTGGGGACAGCTGTCTCCAGCACACTAATGCAAAGAGTCACCTTTTGATTGTAAACATTTGGAATAATTCTTTGGAAAAGCGCTGCAAATGAGTATCCACATGGAATTGCTAGAGTACTGGCCTGGCACATTGTCAGGCATCTTTTGTCACTGAATGGATACCATTTGTTTAATTTGTCTAATGTGATGTTTTTCTGACCAAGAACTGCAGCGAGTGTGCTCGCCAAGATTTAATGAACTATAACTTGACTAAATGAATTTTTTCCATGGTGTGATGAAACAGCCACTGCCGGATAGTAGTATGGTGTTTGTGGCTAAAGTTAATATTGTATATGGTAGATATCCCACTTGAAGAAGGGTATTCTCCAAGTCACAGAAGGTAGACACTGTGAACCTGTTAGATTTTCCAGTGGTAAGACAACATGTAAATTGTAGACTGGTAATGCACACCTTCATTATTACAGTGCTACACTTAGACATAGATTTATCATGAGGCAATGTTTCCTTAGTACTACCAAGCTGCTACAAATGGAGTCCATTTCTATGGCCCATCACTAGAGTGCGTGTAGCTAGGGAGCTAGATTCATTAATTGCAGGAGCTTTATATGCTTGTGACATAGAAACTGTGCACAATAAGCTAGCCACTATGGGTTCTGATGCCAGCTCTGCTATAGAACTTCTGGCCTAGTGGGGCCCATTGATATGCCCAGCACTGCTACAAGTATTGACAGCCAATTGAAGATAACAGAATTTTAGACATGAAGACATTTTTGTCTGCCATAGGGCAGGTCAACAAGACTGCTAAATACACACAATGCATTGTATGGCAAACATTGTTAAATCAGCAGGTGTTGGCTTTTTACTGGGTGGGGGCGACCATCCTCCACACACTGGCACGCAGAGCTACAGTTACCAGCATACATATGGATTGAATTGCTTGCTTTTGATTGCATGAATAACACATGCCATGCTTTGATGTAAATTAGTAGAATTGTTTTTATTTAGACAACCTGGTGCCCATGGGTTCACCTTGTTCACGAAATTAGATGGTTTCTGGTTGGGTTCCACCTACCTGGGGGAAGTGTCTAGTCACACAGCCCATAGTCACGCTTGAATGCCCTGGGATCAGGGGGAGGGTAGGCCCTTAGAGTGAAAGGCTGCCAGGTTTTAGAATTGGTAACCATACATAAATGCAATAGTGCATTGTAGATTAGACTACACTGGATTGCCTTGACATTTTAACTGCATGCTGCTTTTTAACTGACAATCAGTTATACAAAATTGATTTAGGTATTTTTGTGTAGGCCAGGTTTTGGCTAGAGTAAATGTCCATGTTCACTTTGTGTAGGTATTTTTGTGTAGGCCAGGTTTTGGCTAGAGTATATGTCCATGTTCACTTTGTGTAGGTATTTTTGTGTAGGCCAGGTTTTGGCAAGGGTATATGTCACTGTTCACTTTGTGTACATTTTTGTTTAGGTAGTGTTTTACCTTGCATGCCACGCTAACTAACCGCTATAAGATAGTTTGCTTAAACCTCTTGCAAAGCCCCAAGGTCTTTATCGCTGCACTAAATACTATATTGATAGGTATTAGTCAGCATTTTGTCGCACACACGTTGAATAGGGGTGGAATGTAGTGATACACGAAATTGCAACCTTGCCAATCAGGGCTTTAGATGACAGCATTAGCCGCTGAAAGCCAATAGTGTATTCAAAGTATGTGCTAAAAATGCTGACAGTAGTCTGTTGTAGCACTTCCATTATGCAGTAGTGAGCTACAAGGAATATGACAGGCAGGGAGGGCCCCCAGCTATGTAGCTAATAGGTTTTTGGAGTGTTTGGAACATCATGGCACCTATATAGCGCTTAGATAGCCAGTCTTAAGCGCTATAAACACTAAGCTATGAGTGCATGCCTTTTAGAGCTTGCAGATGGGGTTAATACATCCCTGCTTCCCTTAGAATATTCAGCCTCACTAACGTTAGCCCTGGCCCCAAGCTAATCTTCCTTTTCTCTGGGAAGGTACTGATAAGACATTCCTCAGCCAGCGCAGATGGGAACAAGGGAGGGGGTAGGAGCGAGCAGGGAGCATCTCAGAGAGAGCTGGGTTTTTTCCATGAGCCAGTTGCACAGGGAAAGTTCTGGAACTGTGCGTCATGGTGACTGACAGCAAGAAGTTATAAAATATCCATGCACACATGGATCAGGGGGAGATCGCCTGTGGACTTGATTCGTGTACAGTCAGGTGCCCGGAATTGGCTCTCACGGTGTCCTCCAGCCTTGTTTTTCTATGAGCGGGGCTTGTTTTACAGCTAGCTTATGAGAAACCCAGGTCTCCCAGGGCTGATTAAGGGACGTAAGACTGTGTTTCTCTATGTTTCTCTATATTTCTCTATGTTTCTCTATGTTTATCTAAGTTCCATGTTTCACTATATTTTGCATTGCTCTAAGTGTTATGCCTTGTAATATTCTGTAACTTGAATCCCAAATGTATATGAAATTCACTGCTTAGAATAAATATGCTAATAACACTTTGAGGGTGTCATTTGTCACTTGCATGAGATCACTGCTCAGCACAATAGAACCTGTATTTTGGGCTGAATTGGGTATTTTTGCTCTCAAAGGGCTGGCCCCGAGGAAGATTTTGCCCAATATCAAGACACCACCCTCCAGACTAAACACATCCAATTGATCTCCTCAGCACCACACCTACTGCTAAGAAGCAGCTATCATGCAACAACCTCACCAGCTGCACACATAACCGGTGCGCCTGCGCACTATACAACACTCTTCTCTCTCTACTGACTTGAACTACTGTTCCTGAGGGCGTGCAACCTACAAGCGCATTGAGGTCATACCAATGATATATAAGGTGCTATATAAATGCCAAATACCATAACAACATACAATCCTGCCTAACACTGGTGGCAGGCGGTGAGGATCTATTGTAGAGTTGTTACATAGAGTGTTTGCTTTACTTTTGTTCAACTAAAAACCTTCGCAAGGCTAAGCTCCACTAGAAAATAGCAATTGTAACATGCCTGACATGGATAACTTCAAGCAGGAAGCCTTGCTCATTCTAACAGTAGAACAACTGAAAGAAATGTGTAAAGTCAGGAATCTCCCTGTTAAAGGAAAGAAAAATGAGTTGATTACAAGGTTGTTAGATCACCAAAGGTTGGATAGTAGGCCTGTTACTCCTACTACTCCAGAACATGTGGAAATTTATATTGAGGATGATCATTCAGATTCCCACTCTAATATCTTTGAAGAGTCAGAAGAGGCAGAGAGTCCCAGGATAGGAACCCCTCTATGCCTCAGCCTGCCTCTTTGCCTCAACCTGTGTCCACTGGGACCCCACAGGGTCCATCACTGAGTCCAGAATGTGTGTCTCTTGAATAAATGAGACTTGAGTTGGAATTCAAAAGAATACAGGCTCAAGCTGAAGCCAAACATCAAGACATCAAACTCAGGGAACTAGAAATGGAACATGCTCTTGATATTTATTTTTATTTTTATTTGTTTAATCAACTAGAGATATTTTTCAAAAAGCACAGCAAAGTAAGTGACGTAAATTGCAGTTGAGGTATGTTATTTTTCAACATTTGTTACTTATTCATAAGTGTGTCCAAGTCTTAGGGCCTCATTACGAGGTTGGAGGTAGCCATGGTGCTATTAGCACCATGGCTACCCCCTTACCTCATACCGGGTACGGGTTCCATGAAGGGGGAATTACCGGGCCATTCCACCCTTGGAGGACCCAGTATTTCCCCATTCAGGGAACACATCCCCATTCCCATTCGAGCCCCTATGGGGCTCAATGGGAATGGGGAGCATGCTAATAACGGGCCCGTTGTTAGCATGCTGGTCCTTTAGCGGCTACCGCTAAGGGCACCTGGTAAAACCAGCCGTCCTTAGCGGGACCCACTAAAGGACCTCGTAATGCGGAGGTAAGGGGTTAACGGCACCGGCACCTTTACCGGCACCATTAACCCCTTACCTCCAACCTCGTAATGAGGCCCTAAGTCTCTCAGAGCAATTTCCGGTGTAGCAGGTTGTTGACAATGTACTCGAGAATTTTTGCCGTTGCAATCTTCCAACTGGTTCTATCTCCGCCAATTAGCCTATGCCACCAGGCTTCCTTGTTTGTTTGAATGTCTTTTTCAAACAACTTGTTTAAGTATTGTAGTCTTATCAAATAAGTTCCTGTACATGAAAGTAACAAATGCTGTATAGTTTCTTTTTGCTGGGAAGTTGTGTCTAGACAGTATATGCAATTGGCTGTCAGTGATAGACCTCTGATGTATAGAATTTCATTTGTTTCTAGAAGGTTTAATCTGGCTCTTTGGGTAAGGTCACGTGCCGTCCTGTTTGGAAATTTCCTTATGAGATTTTGTAGATCATTTAGTTTTTGTTGTGTTATGCGGTAGGTGTAGGGTCAGTTTGTTCCTTGCTGCCATTTCAGTGGTCTTTGTCCAGTCTAATTCTTTGCTTTTTCGTAACACCCTTACAGGGTTCTGGATGAGCTTTTCTTCATGGCTATCAATTGCATCTAGTAACAATTCGTTTTCCTTTTTCCAGTTTGTTAATAACTCACATCGATTTTCTTGTATTTCTTTGTTGATCATTTTGTAGATGGGGTTACAATCTGTCATTCTGTATTTCCTATATAGCATTAAGGAGTTGCAGCTTACCGTGCATTGACGTGACAGAAGACTCAGTTCCCGTCTAATAGCTGCTCCCACCGTCGAGTTGGGGAAGCCTAAAACAGATCTCCAAAAGGCAGCTTCTAATTTAGGCCAGAAGTCACTCAGAATTGCAGGCATAGCCTCTGCCCCGTACATCACGGAAAGGATGACCTTCATTTTGTAAAAGTTGACTGTGGGAATTAATGAGTATCGTCCACATTTTTTGTCTATCACTTTTGCCTGCGCCGCCAGCTTTTTGATTTTTCTTTGTAGATACACTTGCATTGCCCTTTCACGTTTAGAGCTGTCCAGGGTGACTCCTAGATATTTAAAGCTCTGGACTATCTCTATTTCGGTTTCTGCCAGGAACCATTTGTTTATGTTGTTTTTCTTTTTTCTGGTAGATTTCTGAAGGAGCATTACCTTTGTTTTTTCTTTATTAATCTCGAGGTGATTTTCTTGCGTATAAGAAAGTAAAGCATTCAGTTGCCCGTGTAAGCCGATAGGCGTTTGATCAAATAGTGTAAGATCGTCGGCGTACAGGAGGCATGAGATCGTTTCACCTCCGATTTTTGGTGGAAATGCTCGTATTGTCGCTTCTGTGTTCTGGAAATCTCCTATGTACGCTAGGAAGAGAGATGCTGCTAGCAGGCATCCTTGCTTGACCCCGCGTGAGGTTGGGATCTCGGCTGATAAGTCCCCTTGTCGATTCAGATGAACTCTCATTGTTGTTTTTGAGTGAAGTGCTTGTATGAGTGCTAAGATTTCCTTTGGACAGTTCCAATCTAGAAGTGTCTGCCAGAGGCAGTGTCTTTCCACTCGATCAAACGCTTGTGTGAAGTCAATGAATACCACACAAAGACAATGACCATATTGTAGAGCCTTGCTCTTCAAGATGCTGAACAAAAGAATGTTGCCTGCAGTCCCAGCTTTTTTTAAAAATCCGGCTTGAAGATGATCATTGTACTTTGCCTATGATGCCCATGTTTGGAATTTTTTCATCAGTAAGGTTCCAAACACTTTCCCGATGGCGTCGAGCAATGCAATGGGATGAAAGTTATAGGGGTCGCTCTTATTCCCTTTTTTATAAACCGGGTTCACAATCGCCGACGTCCAAGAGGGTGGAAAAGTCTTCATGTCTGCACATCTTTGAAAGATTATGCTGAGGAGAGCTGCCCAAGATTATGCTGAGGAGAGGATGCATTTTTAGCTCAAAGTTTGTTATTCCACCTGGCCCCGGGGCCCTAGAGTTTTTGAGCTTCTTGATTATATCTACAATGTCTTCAGTGTTTCCAAGCTTGATCCACTCGGGACTGTTATCTAAAACGACCTCTTTACGCACCTCGCAGATAGAGTGGAATAAATAACTGTAGTGGGTTTCCCAGGTGTGTTGCCCGATGTTGTTGGGTATTAAGTCGGTCATTGGTGTGCCGATGGATCTCAACAGGGCCCAGAAGTCTCTTGCATTATTAGTGCTTAAAGTTTTGGCAATTGCTTCCGCTTCTTGTTGATAGAGCTTATCACGATGGAATCTGACCCATGCCTTGTATGCTCTTGTTACTTCCTTCATTTTAATGCCGGCTTTTATCGTTGGTACTGACTGGCCCATTCTTTTGCCTTTTCTGAACTCCCGTCTCTTTTCACCAGCTCTTTGTTGTAGGCATGATTTTTAGGTGTATGAGAGCACTTCCTGTTGGTCAACTGCTGTTTGTATGAGGCACATCAGCAGCGGTTGATAGTCAACTGGCCTTTCTTCCTCATTCTGCCCATTTGCCTTGTATTTTGATGTCAGCTCTTTAATTGCGTTTGCACTTTGCATGGTCATCTTTTCCTTTTTCTTAGAGGGGATCCTCCAGCACATTTGCAGCAGATTGTGATTGCTGGCGCTTGTTCGCAATACCTCAAAAGCTGTTGTCAGCTGCAGGAATGGTTTTGAGATGAAGATATAGGGGTCGATTCATGGAATTAATGTGCGCCGAAAATTCCCGTGCAGAGGTGCCAAAACGTGCGATTCGCAGTAAAAGTGCAAAAAATCGCAGGGAAACGAGCGCACATCGATTCATGGAAGTCCGTGCACGAGAAAAACATTGGATGTGCGCTAAAAAAGTGCGCCGCGCACGCCGGCGCACAGGTCATCCAACAGCGTGCGCCACGGCCACTGCGAAATCGCACATAGCGCGGCGCACATCACAAAAGTAGGCGGAACACGGGGCGGAACACTCGGAATGGGGAACAACGCGTGAAAATATGGGCGTCACGGGAGAAGTACAGGAGGCAAGTGCGCGGAACGCCCACACGCTCACCTACAACCCGTATTCATGGAATCGAATAGGGCAAACCAGCGCACGGTCAAAGACGCGCACAGGGCCAAACATGTACGCCACAAGAAAGCAGGCGGTAGCTCCCCTGCACCTGTAAAAAATGTGCGCCAAAATGTGCCCTAACAAAAAGCACCCATATACAGCCATGATGAATGGTCCATACAGTGGCCCTCTAGGACAAATGAGGTGCAAAGGGGTACCGACAAACACGGACACACGCTGTGTGAAAAATAGCATGTGCATGTGTTCCTGGGTGCACGGGAAGTTCCACACGCGATTGGCCTGGGTACGTGTACTTCGGGGTGCGTGGGAAGTTCCACACGCGATTAGCCTGGGTACGTGTACTACGGGGTGCGCGGGAAGTTCCACACGCGATTGGCCTGGGTACGTGTACTTCGGGGTGTGCAGGAAGTTCCACACGCGATTAGCCTGGGTACGTGTACTACGGGGTGCGCTGGAAGTTCCACACGCGATTAGCCTGGGTACGTGTGTTTCGGGGTGCGCGGGAAGTTCCAGACGCGATTGGCCTGGGTACATGTACTTCGGGGTGCGCAGGAAGTTCCACACGCTATTGGCCTGGGTACGTGTACTTCGGGTGCACGGGAAGTTCCACACGCGATTGTCCTGGGTACGTGTACTTCGGGATGCGCGTGAAGTTCCACATGCGATTGTCCTGGGTACGTGTACTTCGGGTGCCGGGAAGTTCCACATGCGATTGGCCTGGGTACGTGTATTCCGAGGTGTGCGGGAAGATTCACACGCGATTTCAGCAGGGTATGTGTATTTCGGTGGTGCCGGGGAATGCTACACGTGATTTGGCCGTGTGGGTCCTCCCAGGTGTTCCCTCTACACCCTCCACGGCCCCTGCAGGCAGCCCACACCACAGGGGACTACCCTGCACCCCTGCTCATGTCCCACAGGCAATCCATCCACCATGGCCATGCCCACCAGCCAACCCACATGTCACCTTGCACTACTGATCACCAACACATGTCTCCCAGCACCCCCACCCCCCAGCCACCAGGGGCACCCTCCACCAGGCCCCCACTCATGTCTCCTACCACCCCCACCCCCCAGCAGTGCAGGGGCACCCTCCACCAGGCCCCCCCTCATGTCTCCCACCACCCCCACGCCCCAGCAGTGCAGGGGCACCCTCCACCAGGCCCCCACTCATGTCTACCACCACCCCCACCCCCTAGCATCCAGGGGCACCCTCCACCAGGCCCCCACTCATGTCTACCACCACCCCCACCCCCCAGCATCCAGGGGCACACTCCACCAGGCCCCCACTCATGTCTCCCACCACCCCCATCCCCCAGCAGTGCAGGGGCACCCTCACCAGGACCCCACTCATGTCTACCACCACCCCCACCCCCCAGCCACCAGGGGCACCCTCCACTGTTAGGCGGAAACCTGTGCAGTTCCCTCTGGGACCACTGCAAAAGATTTAGGACTACAGGCGTTGGCGGTGAACCCACTTGGTAGCAGTCTGTACCACACAGATTCACGTGGTAGCTGTGGCTGAGCAGTCAGACTTCTCTCAAGAAAAGTAGAGCAGTATGTGGAGTATACAAAATAGGGCAATTCTTCACAGCAAGAGAAGCAAACACGCAACAAGGCTTAGTGTAAAGATATTAAGGTATTTATTTATAACAAAATGTCTATGAAAAACACTAAGGCAAATCACGGCAAACAAATCAAACACAATTACTCTACGGAGTAGACGATCAATCCCCCTAGCAATATCGACAACTCTAGGTTCTACTGGTACCACTTATTTTCAGACAGAGGTGTACACCTCAACCCAGATGACACTCGAATATTAGTTAGGACGGGAGAGAAAAAGATAGGCAGGTTACGAAATCAACACAGTTCGATCCTATCGGATAAAATGCAAGGCAGGAAGGCAAGAATCACAATAGATCGTAAAGTTCAGAGGCCAGGCCCACTCGGAGAGAGGCAAGGCGTGATGTCCCAAAAAGTCTCTAGTGAAGATGCATTCAAGTCTGTATTGCAAATTGTTATCGGTAGATTGAACCAGTTCAGAACAACGAATGAGAAAAGCTTGGAGGCGACCCAACGGAACGGAGAGGATTAAGACACCTCACTCGAACCGATCGAAAGGGAAGCCAGGCGGACACGATACCTTGTTGTGGAGGGCAGCTCCGGCGGGGGCAGTTGTTCCTGGTGGTGGATGCACGTTGGTTCTTTGCCAAGAGTAGAGATGATCTCGTCGTCGAAGAAAATGAAGTCCGGTGCACCACCAGGGAAGAGACCAGCCGCGGAGTGCTCCGTCACAAGGCACCACCTTTTGGTCGCGGTTCAGGGGTAGTGGCTATCCGGTTGTCGAGGTGCTTCTGCACGGGCAATTCGACCACCGCGTCCTGAGGCGAATAAAAAGCAAAGGGGACTGGTTGTTCCCATCTGTCAGGGGAAGAGATTCTCCGGCAGGGAGATCTCCTCTGTCGTCGGGAAGTGGTGAGTCGGTTCCGCAGGGCTCCACCGGAGGTGTCGTCGTGCAGGTCGGCTCAGCGTTACCCTCGTCGGATTCTTAGGTCCTGTGGCGACTTCTGAAGATCCAGTCCCAAAAGCCCTGCTTTTATGCAGAATACCCCCATCCATTCAGCCTAGCTGTCAATCAACACATGCTAAGTGGTGAGCGGGAAGGCTCACCACCTGGGCCAATAACTCCAGAGTGCGACCGGAGTTGGCAAGGCAACTCGGTCCAGGGTGCCTAAACCCCCTCCCACACCCCTGTGGTAACCCAGACAGAATGGCACCACTTTGGAGGGTCTCTGTACAGAGCCCGCCAAAAGTGGAACAAAGGGCTCGACCTTTGGTTTAGGAGTCACAGAGACGAACACAGACGCCATTTTACAAACTGAGTTCTGGCAGAAAATACCACTCGATAAACTTATTTAAGATAAGTAGATCGGTGGTACGTCAGAGATTAATGAGAAAAAGTATCAATCTCCAACAATGGGACGAGTACCATAGGGTTATGTTCGGGGACGAACATAACAAGTAGTTTCCACTGCCACCAGCCAAAACTCGACGAGGGGGGACGGGACAGTGCCCCCTCGAGTAACAGATCCAGGAATAATCGAATTACCCCTACTAGTACGTCCACAATAAGATGGTTTGTACTAGTTCTGTTAGCAAATTTAGGTCTAGTAAAGCCAATGGTGACTTTACATGCCCGGGGAGACAGTAGTCAGTCCCCGGGTATGGTGTCTATGGTGGGGGACCCGCTAGGGCGCCCCCGTGTTACGGCACAGAGGGTGCGGTGCAACACACATAGAAAAACATATGAGACCCTATGGAGTAAAAGACCCCATAGCCCATCGAACACATTGACATTTCAAAAGGAATTACACACATACATGTCCAAGAGTGGGAGAAAAGAGTCTCACTCTTGGAAGGATGGAAAAAAACAAACTCCAGAAATCCAGCAAAGCTGCTGGGGGACTCACTAGGTTAGGAAATTCAGCCTAAACAGAGAATTCTCCCTAACACTCGCCCCCCCCAGACTAAGGGACAGGAGGATTTAATCCACTCCTGGATGAATCTCATACCTCTAGTCGATGACATACATCCTAGAGAGACCATCAGCATTTTGGTGGTGACACCCTGACCTGTGCTCAATGGTGAAATCAAACCCTTGCAGGCAGATCGACCATCTCAATAGTTTTGGGTTTTCCCCTTTCATTTGCATTAACCATCTCAAGGGTTGGTGGTCAGTCTGAATGACGAAAGTAGAACCATACAAGTACGGCCTAAACTTCTTCAGAGCCCACACGATAGCAAAGCACTGTCTTTCGATTGTTGCCCACCTTGTTTCAGGATCCTTCAGCTTGCGGCTGATGAAGCAAACGGGGTGCTCCATACCTTTCCCATCCAGTTGACTGAGTACGGCACCTATTCCTACATTTGAAACATCTGTCTGCACAATGAAGTGTTGGCGGTAATCAGGAGCTCTGAGTACTGGGGCTTGGCAAAGAGCCTTTTTCAGGTTTTCAAAAGCCTGATTGCACTCCTCGTTCCATTTAACCTTTTTAGGAAATTTGGGCGAGGAGATGACATTCAGTGGAGAAGCTATGGTCCCATAGTTCTCTATGAAATTCCTGTAATACCCGGTGAGGCCTAGGAAGGCTCTCACCTGGGTTTGAGTAGTCGTTGTTGCCAATTTTGCACAGCTTCAATCTTACTGAGCAAAGGCCTTATTTCTCCACCGCCTCCCTCATGCCCAAGATAGACTACCTTACTCTGTCCAATTTGGCATTTGCTTGCCTTTATGGTCAGATTGGCTCGTCCAAGAGCCTGCAAAACATCTCTCAGGTGGGTTACATGTTCTTCCCAGGAATTGCTGAACACTGCGATGTCATCCAAGTATGCCATGCAGAAGTCCTCCATCCCATTCAGAACCTGGTTTACCATCCGTTGAAACGTAGCAGGTGCATTTTTCAATCCGAAAGGCATTACCTTAAACTGGTATAAGCCAACGGGGGTAGAAAATGCAGTTTTCTCCTTGGCATGGTCTGTTAGGGCTATTTGCCAATAGCCTGACGTCAAGTCAAATGTGCTGAGGAACTTGGCGGCGCCAAGTTTATCCACCAACTCATCTGTTCTTGGCAAAGGGTGGGCATCATTCTTGGTGACTGCATTAAGAGCTCTATAGTCCACGCAGAATCTAAGCTCTTTAGATCCGGCCTTTGGTACTAACACAACTGGGCTAGACCATGGACTAGTAGAGGGCTCTATTACCCCGAGATCGAGCATCTTGCTGACCTCACCTTTGATGTGGGTTCGTATGTTTTCTGAAATGTGGTATCCTCTGCTTTTGACTGGCAGACAGTCACCAGTGAGTATGTTGTGCTGGCCCCAAGGGGTCAAGCCTGGTGAAAGCGAGAACAGGGAGGCAAACTGATTCAACATAGATTTGCACTCTTCTTGTTGCTCGGGTGTCAGATTGCAGGAGAGATTCACTCCTTCAATTTTTTCATCTAAAGGTAAGCCTTTGAGGAGATCCGGAAGAGCTTCACTCTCTTCTTCTTCCTCGGATGACGCTAGCAGCAACGCTCCTACATCAGGTCGCGAGACATACGCTTTAAATCGGTTGGTGTGAAAGACTGTCGGAGCCTCCTTGGGATTGCCCAAGTCCACCAGATAGCTAACCTCTCTGAGTTTACCCACTACTCGGAAGGGTCCCATCCACTTATCTTGCAAGACCCTCTGCCTTGTTGGGATCATAACGAGAACGAGCTGGTCTTGAGCAAACTCAACCATGTTAGCCTTTTGATCGTGCCAGTGCTGGACCAATGCTTGTCCAGCTTTCAAGTTATCGCTTGCTTCCGTCATCATGTGCGACATTCTCCTCCGGAGACCTATCACGTAGTCAGTCACTCTGACTGGCTTGGCGGAAGGAGCACTCTCCAACCCCTCCTTAATCAGGGCCAATGGACCTCTGACGGGATGACCATAGAGTAGTTCGAAGGGAGAGTAACCTACTCCCTCCTGAGGGACTTCTCTATAAGCAAAGAGAAGGCATGGCAGTAGAAGATCCCACTTACGCTTAAGGGGTTCCTCTAAAGCACCTATCATGCTCTTCATGGTTCGGTTGAACCGTTCTACGAACCCATTGGTTTGTGGGTGGTAAGCTGTTGAGAACTTGTAAGTAACTCCACAGGTTTTCCACATGGCTTTCATGTAGTGGGACATAAAGTTTGACCCCCTGTCAGAGATTACTTCCTTAGGAAACCCGACCCTAGTAAAAATACCAAGGAGGGCCTTAGCCACAGCCGGAGCTGTAACAGTCCTCATAGGAATTGCCTCAGAATACCTAGTAGCATGGTCTACTACAACAAGTATAAACCTGTTGCCTGAGGAGGTTGGAGGATCAAGGGGACCAACGATGTCAATCCCTACTCTCTCAAATGGGACTCCCACAACTGGGAGAGGCACTAACGGTGCCACATTCTTGGATCCAACCTTACCAGACATCTGGCAGGTGTGGCAGCTCCTGCAGTGTTTTTCTACTTCGGCCCCCATCTTCGGCCAATAGAAGTAGAGAGATAGCCTTTCCTTAGTCTTCTTGAAACTCAAGTGACCAGCCAAAGGAATCTCGTGGGCTAACTGCAAGAACTGTGGTCTGTTCTCTTGGGGTACTACAAGTCGTTTGTAGTCTCCAGGTGCAGACTCGGTCGGTTCACTGTAGAAGAGGCCATCTTCCCAGTGCGACCTGTATTTCCCAGGCTCTTGCCCTTCAGCCTGAGCTTCTGCCTGGCGGTGAAGACCTTCCAGAGTTGGACATTCTCTCTGTCCCTTACTGAAGTCTGCCCTGTTGGGTCCACCTTCTGCCAGTAAAGACTGCAGCTCAGGATGGTCAACAGGATCCATATCTCCAATGAGTTCCTGGCCTTCCATTAGCTCTTCTTCAGAGTCTAATTCTACCACACAGAGTTGTACCTCCCTCTCAGCCTCGGCTGGAGGTGGAGTTATGGGTGTAACTTTGGACAACCGAGGGGAAGTCTGTATTTGCTGCACTGGAATGCTGGCTGCTGGTTTCGGGATAGAAGTCTTAGGTTTCCCTTTCGCTTCTGATTTCTTGGAGACAGCGGCCGACAATTCCAGTGGAGCAGGAGTGATATCTTTCTTCATCATCTCCTGGAGAGTTCCGCGCATGATCCTCTCTCTTGCGGGTCTGGTTAGCTCCTGTAACCGTTTACTAGGCGGTCTGGGAGTATGCGATACAACTCCGAGAGTTTTCAAATCGTTACCCAGCAGTACGCGTCCTGGTACCTCACTCTGTATGCTGACAGGTATCTTCACAGTCATGTCGTTACACTGGATGAGAACTGGTAATTGGGGAAGCATCTGCACAGGCCCTCCAGCTAACGTGGTGAGGCGTTTGGGTGCCTTAGCAACATCCTCGGCCTGAAAAAACGATTTATCCACCACAGTTATGCTGGCCCCAGTGTCCCTAATGGCAGGAGTCTCCTGACCATTCACCTGGACACTGTCCTTATAATACTCTTTAGTATTATCGGGGTTAGAATTATAGACATCTAAATTCTGTTGTTCCCACAACCCCAGAGATACTAAAGAAATGCTGGCTGAGACTCCAATGGGTTCGTCAGCTAGCAGTAGAAAGTTTCCACTTGCCATTTGGACTTCCTCCTCTGGAGCGAAGGCTAAGGAGACAAGCTGGACCCCTGAAGATTTACCCTTACATCTGGGATCTCCTTTCACGTGATCAGTCGAGCCACAAACAAAGCATTTACCGAATGCTTTCTGGAATGGTGGCTTGTTCTGACCTCCTTCTGGTTTGGCACCAGAAGACACACTATTCTGCTGTGGTTTTCCCGGTGGCTTACCCTTCTGGTTTTGTTTGGGGCCTTCTTTGGAATGTGAGTTATTCGAATTCTCTTTTGAGTCCTTTTTAGGCTGTTTTCCCTCGTTCTTTTTCTGAGTTGCCCCAGAATCCTTATGAGTAGCCCTGTTGGCAACCCACAAGTCGGCAGCCTTAGCTAGCTCCCTGGAATCCAATTCCTTCGAATCAGCCAAGTGCTGTCTGAGCTCAGGAGAACAGGCATCATAAATAGACTCCAACATAAAATGATTTCTCATACCCTCATAAGTGTTCACTTTGTAACCCTTAATCCATCCCTCTAAGTTTTTCAACCCTTCACTCACCCAGGGAGCCCAAGGGGTACCATCATGCTGTTTGAGGGTTCTAAACCTCTTAAGATACTGGGAAGGGGTCTTCCCAAATCTAGCTATTAAAGCTAGTTTCACACTTTCGTAATCCGTTTTATCCGCCTCCCCAACTCCATTACCACATCAGTCGCAACAGGTGGGAGCCTAGAGAACAACCAGGGGAGCAACGCATTCCCTGTGATGTCCTGGAGCCCATGATTGTATTCAAACAGTTTCAACCAATCCAACACATCCAATCTCGGTTCATACATACCCACTAATTCCTTCGGCATCCGGGGTCTTTTGGGACCGGAGCTCCTAGAGGAACCAGAGGAGAGAGAAGCATTTTCCATAGACAACTTTTTCATTTCTAACTCGTGATTAAGTTCTATTTCCATGAGTCTTAACTCAGCTTGCTTCTGCTCAGCCTGGGCATTCATCCGTCTGAACTCGAGCTCTTGGTTTCGTTCAGATTGAGCCAAGAACCTTTTATATTCTAGTTCGAGCTTCATTTTTTCAAGTTCAAAATAAGCAGGATTACTTGTGGGACCTGGTATGGGCCCCGTAGGCACAGCTGGTAAGGCAGGTAGAGGAGCCGGGGAGACAGTTTCGTTAGCCTCTCCGTCCTCGTCAGCCTGTTCATCGCTATCATCAGAATCACGATTCAGATCAACACCTTTACTGTTTTCTACAGTTGCTTGAGAGATTGGTTCCTCTGAACCAGTACCCAGACTTTGGTTCGCCAGCAATCTCTCGATTAGTTCTAACTTCTTGCCTCTTACAGGAAGATTCTCTTGCCTACACAGAGCTCGCAGACTCTCAGTATTTTCACTTGACAAAGACTCTTGACTGTAAGTTTCCATCGTAGACATGTTTTTTGAAAGTTGCTTTTTGTGCAAAGTTTTGTGGTTAGTTATCCTACAGTGTCGAAAAGCACTCTAAACTGTATACTCGATACAAATCCCACCGCTGTACACCAGTGTTAGGCGGAAACCTGTGCAGTTCCCTCTGGGACCACTGCAAAAGATTTAGGACTACAGGCGTTGGCGGTGAACCCACTTGGTAGCAGTCTGTACCACACAGATTCACGTGGTAGCTGTGGCTGAGCAGTCAGACTTCTCTCAAGAAAAGTAGAGCAGTATGTGGAGTATACAAAATAGGGCAATTCTTCACCCAACGGAACGGAGAGGATTAAGACACCTCACTCGAACCGATCGAAAGGGAAGCCAGGCGGACACGATACCTTGTTGTGGAGGGCAGCTCCGGCGGGGGCAGTTGTTCCTGGTGGTGGATGCACGTTGGTTCTTTGCCAAGAGTAGAGATGATCTCGTCGTCGAAGAAAATGAAGTCCGGTGCACCACCAGGGAAGAGACCAGCCGCGGAGTGCTCCGTCACAAGGCACCACCTTTTGGTCGCGGTTCAGGGGTAGTGGCTATCCGATGCTGAGGTGCTTCTGCACGGGCAATTCGTCCACCGCGTCCTGAGGCGAATAAAAAGCAAAGGGGACTGGTTGTTCCCACCAGTCAGGGGAAGAGACTCTCTGGCAGGGAGATCTCCTCTGTCGTCGGGAAGTGGTGAGTCAGTTCCGCAGGGCTCCACCGGAGGTGTCGTCGTGCAGGTCGGCTCAGCGTTACCCTCGTCGGATTCGTAGGTCCTGTGGCGACTTCTGAAGATCCAGTCCCAAAAGCCCTGCTTTTATGCAGAATACCCCCATTCATTCAGCCTAGCTGTCAGAGATTAATGAGAAAAAGTATCAATCTCCAACATTGGGACGAGTCCCATAGGGTTATGTTCGGGGAGGAACATAACAAGTAGTTTCCACTGCCACCAGGCAAAACTCGACGAGGGGGGACGGGACAGTGCCCCCTCGAGTAACAGATCCAGGAGTAATCGAATTACCCCTACTAGTACGTCCACAATAAGATGGTTTGTACTAGTTCTGTTAGCAAATTTAGGTCTAGTAAAGCCAATGGTGACTTTACATGCCCGGGGAGACAGTAGTCAGTCCCCGGGTATGGAGTCTATGGTGCGGGACCCGCTAGGGCGCTCCCGTGTTACGGCACGTAGGGTGCGGTGCAACACACATAGAAAAACATATGAGACCCTATGGAGTAAAAGACCCCATAGCCCATCGAACACATTGACATTTCAAAAGGAATTACACACATACATGTCCAAGAGTGGGAGAAAAGAGTCTCACTCTTGGCAGGATGGAAAAAAACAAACTCCAGAAATCCAGCAAAGCTGCTGGGGGACTCACTAGGTTAGGAAATTCAGCCTAAACAGAGAATTCTCCCTAACATCCACCAGGCCCCCACTCATGTCTCCCACCACCCCCACCCCCCAGCAGTGCAGGGGCACCCTCCACCAGGCCCCCACTCATGTCTCCCATCACCCCCACCCCCCAGCAGTGCAGGGGCAGCCTCCACCAGGCCCCCACACATGTCTCCCACCACACCCACCCCCCAGCAGTGCAGGGGCACCCTCCACCAGGACCCCACTCATGTCTACCACCACCCCCACCCCCAGCCACCAGGGGCACCCTCCACCAGGCCCCCACTCATGTCTCCCACCACCCCCACCCCCCAGCTGTGCAGGGGCACCCTCCACCAGGCCCCCACTCATGTCTCCCATCACCCCCACCCCTCAGCAGTGCAGGGGCAGCCTCCACCAGGCCCCGACTCATGTCTCCCACCACCCCCACCCCCCAGCAGTGCAGGGGCAGCCTCCACCAGGCCCCCAACCATGTCTCCCACCACCCCCACCCCCCAGCCACCAGGGGCAGCCTCCACCAGGCCCCCACTCATGTCTCCCACCACCCCCACCCCCCAGCAGTGCAGGGGCACCCTCCACCAGGCCCCCACTCATGTCTCCCACCACCCCCACCCCCCAGCAGTGCAGGGGCACCCTCCACCAGGCCCCCACTCATTTCTCCCATGACCCCACCCCCCAGCAGTGCAGGGGCAGCCTCCACCAGGCCCCTACTCATGTCTCCCACCACCCCCACCCCCCAGCAGTGCAGGGGCAGCCTCCACCAGGCTCCTCTCCCACCACCCCACTCCCCGGCCACCAGGGGCAGCCTCCACCAGGCCCCCATTCATGTCTCCCACCACCCCCACGCCCCAGCAGTGCAGGGGCACCCTCCACCAGGACCCCACTCATGTCTACCACCACCCCCAACCCCCAGCTTCCAGGGGCACCCTCCACCAGGCCCCCACTCATGTCTCCCACCACCCCCCAGCCACCAGGGGCACCCTCCACCAGGCCCCCACTCATGTCTCCCACCACCCCCACCCCCCAGCAGTGCAGGGGCAGCCTCCACCAGGACCCCACTCATGTCTCCCATCACTCCCACCCCCCAGCCACCAGGGGCACCCTCCACCAGGCCCCCACTCATGTCTCCCACCAGCCCCACCCCCCAGCAGTGCAGGGGCACCCTCCACCAGGCCCCCACTCATGTCTCCCACCACCCCCACCCCCCAGCAGTGCAGGGGCACCCTCCATCAGGCCCCCATTTATGTCTCCCACCACCCCACCCCACAGCAGTGCAGGGGCACCCTCCACCAGGACCCCACTCATGTCTACCACCACCCCCACCCCCCAGCCACCAGGGGAACCCTCCACCAGGACCCCACTCATGTCTCCCATCACCCCCACCCCCCAGCCACCAGGGGCACCCTCCACCAGGCCCCCACTCATGTCTCCCACCACCCCCACCCCCCAGCAGTGCAGGGCACCCTCCACCAGGCCCCCACTCATGTCTCCCACCACCCCCACCCCCAAGCAGTGCAGGGGCAGACTCCACCAGG
The DNA here is from genome assembly GCF_040938575.1 of Ambystoma mexicanum. Lineage (NCBI taxonomy): Eukaryota > Metazoa > Chordata > Amphibia > Caudata > Ambystomatidae > Ambystoma > Ambystoma mexicanum. The sequence continues at coordinate 266,576,407 of NC_090934.1, forward strand.
CCCCCACTCATGTCTCCCACCCCGCTACCCCACAGCAGTGCAGGGGCACCCTCCACCAGGACCCCACTCATGTCTACCACCACCCCCCAGCCACCAGGGGCACCCTCCACCAGGCCCCCACTCATGTCTCCCACCACCCCCACCCCCCAGCAGTGCAGGGGCACCCTCCACCAGGCCCCCACTCATGTGTCCCACCACCCCCACCCCCCAGCAGTGCAGGGGCACCCTCCACCAGGCCCCCACAGATGTCTCCCACCACCCCCACCCCCCAGCAGTGCAGGGGCACCCTCCACCAGGACCCCACTCATGTTCAACTCCTGTCTCCCAGCATCCCCACCCCCAGCCACCAGGGGCACCCTCCACCAGGCCCCCACTCATGTCTCCCACCACCCCCACCCCCCAGCAGTGCAGGGGCACCCTCCACCAGGACCCCACTCATGTCTCCCACCACCCCCACCCCCCATCAGTGCAGGGGCACCTTCCACCAGGCCCCCACTCATGTCTCCCACCACCCCCACCCCCCAGCAGTGCAGGGGCACCCTCCACCAGGCCCCCACTCATGTCTCCCATCACCCCCACCCCCAGCAGGGCAGGGGCAGCCTCCACCAGGCCCCCACTCATGTCTCCCACCACCCCCAGCAGTGCAGGGGCACCCTCCACCAGGCCCCCACAGATGTCTCCCACCACCCCCACCCCCCAGCAGTGCAGGGGCACCCTCCACCAGGACCCCACTCATGTCCAACTCATGTCTCCCAGCATCCCCACCCCCAGCCACCAGGGGCACCCTCCACCAGGCCCCCACTCATGTCTCCCACCACCCCCACCCCCCAGCAGTGCAGGGGCACCCTCCACCCGGCCCCCAACCATGTCTCCCACCAGCCCCACCCCACAGCAGTGCAGGGGCACCCTCCACCAGGACCCCACTCATGTCTACCACCACCCCCACACCCCAGCCACCAGGGACACCCTCCACCAGGACCCCACTCATGTCTCCCATCACCCCCACCCCCCAGCCACCAGGGGCACCCTCCACCAGGCCCCCACTCATGTCTCCCACCACCCCCACCCCCCAGCAATGCAGGGGCACCCTCCACCAGGCCCCCACTCATGTCTCCCACCACCCCCACCCCCCCAGCAGTGCAGGGGCACCCTCCACCAGGCCCCCACTCATGTCTCCCACCCCGCCACCCCACAGCAGTGCAGGGGCACCCTCCCCCAGGGCCCCACTCATGTCTACCACCACCCCCAGCCCCCAGCCACCAGGGGCACCCTCCACCAGGCCCCCACTCATGTCTCTCACCACCCCCACCCCCAGCAGTGCAGGGGCCACCTCCACCAGGCCCCCACTCATGTCTCCCACCACCCCCACCCCCCAGCAGTGCAGGGGCACCCTCCACCAGGGCCCCACAGATGTCTCCCACCACCCCCCCCAGCAGTGCAGGGGCACCCTCCACCAGGACCCCACTCATGTCAGACTCATGTCTCCCAGCATCCCCACCCCCCAGCCACCAGGGGCACCCTCCACCAGGCCCCCACTCATTTCTCCCACCACCCCCACCCCCCATCAGTGCAGGAGCACCCTCCACCAGGACCCCACTCATGTCTCCCACCCCCCACCCCCCAGCCACCAGGGGCAGCCTCCACCAGGCCCCCACTCATGTCTCCCACCACCCCCACCCCCAGCAGTACAGGGGCACCCTCCACCAGGCCCCCACTCATGTCTCCCACCACCCCCACCCCCCAGCAGTGCAGGGGCAGCCTCCACCAGGCCCCCAACCATGTCTCCCACCAGCCCCACCCCCCAGCCACCAGGGGCAGCCTCCATCAGGCCCCCACTCATGTTCCCTATCACCCCCACCCCCCAGCAGTGCAGGGGCAGCCTCCACCAGGCCCCCACTCATGTCTACCACCAACCCCACCCCCCAGCATCCAGGGGCAGCCTCCACCAGGCCTCCCCCATATGTCTCCCACCACCCCCACCCCCCAGCAGTGCAGGGACACCCTCCACCAGGACCCCACTCATGTCCAACTCATGTCTCCCAGCACCCCCACCCCCCAGCCACCAGGGGCACCCTCCACCAGGCCCCCACTCATGTCTCCCACCACCCCACCCCCCAGCAGTGCAGGGGCACCCTCCACCTGCCCCCACTCATGTCTACCACCACCCCACCCCCCAGCCACCAGGGGCACCCTCCACCAGGCCCCCACTCATGTCTCCCACCACCCCCACTCCCCAGCCACCAGGGGCACCCTCCACCAGGCCCCCACTCATGTCTCCCACCACCAAGCCCACCCCCCAGCCACCAGGGGCACCCTCCACCAGGCCCCCACTCATGTCTCCCACCACCCCCACCCCCCAGCAGTGCAGGGGCACCCTCCACCAGGACCCCACTCATGTCTCCCATCACCCCCACCCCCCAGCAGTGCAGGGGCACCCTCCACCAGGCCCCCACTCATGTCTCCCACCAGCCCCACCCCCCAGCAGTGCAGGGGCACCCTCCACCAGGCCCCCACACATGTCTCCCATCACCCCACCCCCCAGCAGTGCAGGGGCAGCCTCCACCAGGCCCCCACTCATGTCTCCCACCACCCCACCCCCCAGCAGTGCAGGGGCAGCCTCCACCAGGCCCCAGCCATGTCTCCCACCACCCCCACCCCCCAGCCACCAGGGGCAGCCTCCACCAGGCCCCCACACATGTCTCCCACCACCCCCACCCCCCAGCCACCAGGGGCACCCTCCACCAGGCCCCCACTCATGTCTCCCACCACCCCCACCCCCCAGCAGTGCAGGGGCACCCTCCACCAGGCCCCCACTCATGTGTCCCACCACCCCCACCCCCCAGCAGTGCAGGGGCACCCTCCACCAGGCCCCCACAGATGTCTCCCACCACCCCCACCCCCCAGCAGTGCAGGGGCACCCTCCACCAGGACCCCACTCATGTTCAACTCCTGTCTCCCAGCATCCCCACCCCCAGCCACCAGGGGCACCCTCCACCAGGCCCCCACTCATGTCTCCCACCACCCCCACCCCCCAGCAGTGCAGGGGCACCCTCCACCAGGACCCCACTCATGTCTCCCACCACCCCCACCCCCCATCAGTGCAGGGGCACCTTCCACCAGGCCCCCACTCATGTCTCCCACCACCCCCACCCCCCAGCAGTGCAGGGGCACCCTCCACCAGGCCCCCACTCATGTCTCCCATCACCCCCACCCCCAGCAGGGCAGGGGCAGCCTCCACCAGGCCCCCACTCATGTCTCCCACCACCCCCAGCAGTGCAGGGGCACCCTCCACCAGGCCCCCACAGATGTCTCCCACCACCCCCACCCCCCAGCAGTGCAGGGGCACCCTCCACCAGGACCCCACTCATGTCCAACTCATGTCTCCCAGCATCCCCACCCCCAGCCACCAGGGGCACCCTCCACCAGGCCCCCACTCATGTCTCCCACCACCCCCACCCCCCAGCAGTGCAGGGGCACCCTCCACCCGGCCCCCAACCATGTCTCCCACCAGCCCCACCCCACAGCAGTGCAGGGGCACCCTCCACCAGGACCCCACTCATGTCTACCACCACCCCCACACCCCAGCCACCAGGGACACCCTCCACCAGGACCCCACTCATGTCTCCCATCACCCCCACCCCCCAGCCACCAGGGGCACCCTCCACCAGGCCCCCACTCATGTCTCCCACCACCCCCACCCCCCAGCAATGCAGGGGCACCCTCCACCAGGCCCCCACTCATGTCTCCCACCACCCCCACCCCCCCAGCAGTGCAGGGGCACCCTCCACCAGGCCCCCACTCATGTCTCCCACCCCGCCACCCCACAGCAGTGCAGGGGCACCCTCCCCCAGGGCCCCACTCATGTCTACCACCACCCCCAGCCCCCAGCCACCAGGGGCACCCTCCACCAGGCCCCCACTCATGTCTCTCACCACCCCCACCCCCAGCAGTGCAGGGGCCACCTCCACCAGGCCCCCACTCATGTCTCCCACCACCCCCACCCCCCAGCAGTGCAGGGGCACCCTCCACCAGGGCCCCACAGATGTCTCCCACCACCCCCCCCAGCAGTGCAGGGGCACCCTCCACCAGGACCCCACTCATGTCAGACTCATGTCTCCCAGCATCCCCACCCCCCAGCCACCAGGGGCACCCTCCACCAGGCCCCCACTCATTTCTCCCACCACCCCCACCCCCCATCAGTGCAGGAGCACCCTCCACCAGGACCCCACTCATGTCTCCCACCCCCCACCCCCCAGCCACCAGGGGCAGCCTCCACCAGGCCCCCACTCATGTCTCCCACCACCCCCACCCCCAGCAGTACAGGGGCACCCTCCACCAGGCCCCCACTCATGTCTCCCACCACCCCCACCCCCCAGCAGTGCAGGGGCAGCCTCCACCAGGCCCCCAACCATGTCTCCCACCAGCCCCACCCCCCAGCCACCAGGGGCAGCCTCCATCAGGCCCCCACTCATGTTCCCTATCACCCCCACCCCCCAGCAGTGCAGGGGCAGCCTCCACCAGGCCCCCACTCATGTCTACCACCAACCCCACCCCCCAGCATCCAGGGGCAGCCTCCACCAGGCCTCCCCCATATGTCTCCCACCACCCCCACCCCCCAGCAGTGCAGGGACACCCTCCACCAGGACCCCACTCATGTCCAACTCATGTCTCCCAGCACCCCCACCCCCCAGCCACCAGGGGCACCCTCCACCAGGCCCCCACTCATGTCTCCCACCACCCCACCCCCCAGCAGTGCAGGGGCACCCTCCACCTGCCCCCACTCATGTCTACCACCACCCCACCCCCCAGCCACCAGGGGCACCCTCCACCAGGCCCCCACTCATGTCTCCCACCACCCCCACTCCCCAGCCACCAGGGGCACCCTCCACCAGGCCCCCACTCATGTCTCCCACCACCAAGCCCACCCCCCAGCCACCAGGGGCACCCTCCACCAGGCCCCCACTCATGTCTCCCACCACCCCCACCCCCCAGCAGTGCAGGGGCACCCTCCACCAGGACCCCACTCATGTCTCCCATCACCCCCACCCCCCAGCAGTGCAGGGGCACCCTCCACCAGGCCCCCACTCATGTCTCCCACCAGCCCCACCCCCCAGCAGTGCAGGGGCACCCTCCACCAGGCCCCCACACATGTCTCCCATCACCCCACCCCCCAGCAGTGCAGGGGCAGCCTCCACCAGGCCCCCACTCATGTCTCCCACCACCCCACCCCCCAGCAGTGCAGGGGCAGCCTCCACCAGGCCCCAGCCATGTCTCCCACCACCCCCACCCCCCAGCCACCAGGGGCAGCCTCCACCAGGCCCCCACACATGTCTCCCACCACCCCCACCCCCCAGCCACCAGGGGCAGCCTCCACCAGGCCTCCACTCATGTCTCCCACCACCCCCAGCAGTGCAGGGGCACCCTCCACCAGGACCCCACTCATGTCTACCACCACCCCCTCCCCCCAGCCACCAGGGGCACCCTCCACCAGGCCCCCACTCATGTCTCCCACCACCCCCACCCCCAGCAGTGCAGGGGCACCCTCCACCAGGCCCCCACTCATGTCTCCCATCACCCCCACCCCCCAGCAGTGCAGGGGCAGCCTCCATCTGGCCCCCACTCATGTCTAACACCACCCCCACCCCCCAGCTGTGCAGGGGCAGCCTCCACCAGGCCCCAACCATGTCTCCCACCCCCCAGCTACCAGGGGCAGCCTCCACCAGGCCCCCACTCATGTCTCCCACCACCCCCACCCCCCAGCAGTGCAGGGGCACCCTCCACCAGGACCCCACTCATGTCTACCATCACCCCCACGCCCCAGCCACCAGGGGCACCCTCCACCAGGCCCCTACTCATGTCTCCCACCACCCCCACCCCCCAGCAGTGCAGGGGCACCCTCCACCAGGCCCCCACACATTTCTCCCATCACCCCCACCCCCCAGCAGTGCATGGGGCAGCCTCCACCAGGACCCCACTCATGTCTCCCACCACCCCTAGCCCCCAGCAGTGCAGGGGCAGCCTCCACCAGGCCCCCACACATTTCTCCCATCACCCCCACCCCCCAGCAGTGCAGGGGCAGCCTCCACCAGGACCCCACTCATGTCTCCCACCACCCCTACCCCCCAGCAGTGCAGGGGCACCCTTCACCAGGACCCCACTCATGTCTACCACCACCTCCAACCCCCAGCTTCCAGGGGCACCCTCCACCAGGCCCCCACTCATGTCTCCCACCACCCCACCCCCCAGCAGTGCAGGGGCACCCTCCACCAGGACCCCACTCATGTCCAACTCATGTCTCCCAGCACCCCCCAGCCACCAGGGGCACCCTCCACCAGGCCCCCACTCATGTCTCCCGCCACCCCCACCCCCAGCAGTGCAGGGGCACCCTCCACCAGGACCCCACTCATGTCTCCCACCACCCCCACCCCCCAGCAGTGCAGGGCAGCCTCCACCAGGCCCCCAACCATGTCTCCCAGCACCCCACCCCCCGGCCACCAGGGGCAGCCTCCACCAGGCCCCCACTCATGTCTCCCACCACCCCCACACCCGAGCAGTGCAGGGGCACCCTCCACCAGGACCCCACTCATGTCTACCACCACCCCCAACCCCCAGCTTCCAGGGGCACCCTCCACCAGGCCCCCACTCATGTCTCCCACCACCCCCCAGCCACCAGGGGCACCCTCCACCAAGCCCCCACTCATGTCTCCCACCACCCCCACCCCCCATCAGTGCAGGGGCACCCTCCACCAGGACCCCACTCATGTCTCCCATCACCCCCACCCCCCAGCCACCAGGGGCACCCTCCACCAGGTCCCCACTCATGTCTCCAACCACCCCACCCCCCAGCAGTGCAGGGGCACCCTCCACCAGGCCCCCACTCATGTCTCCAACCACCCCACCCCCCAGCAGTGCAGGGGCACCCTCCACCAGGCCCCCACTCATGTCTCCCACCACCCCCACCCCCCAGCAGTGCAGGGGCACCCTCCACCAGGCCCCCACTCATGTCTCCCACCACCCCCACCCCCCAGCAGTGCAGGGGCACCCTCCACCAGGACCCCACTCATGTCTACCACCACCCCCACCCCCCAGCCACCAGGGGCACCCTCCACCAGGCCCCCACTCATGTCTCCCACCATCCCCACCCCCCAGCCACCAGGTGCACACTCCACCAGGCCCCCACTCATGTCTCCCACCACCCCCACCCCCCAGCAGTGCAGAGGCACCCTCCACCAGGACCCCACTCATGTCCAACTCATGTCTCCCAGCACCCCCACCCCCCAGCCACCAGGGGCACCCTCCACCAGGCCCCCACTCATGTCTCCCGCCACCCCCACCCCACCAGCAGTGCAGGGGCACCCTCCACCAGGACCCCACTCATGTCTCCCACCCCCCACCCCCCAGCCACCAGGGGCCCCCTCCACCAGGCCCCCACTCATGTCTCCCACCACCCCCACCCCCCAACAGTGCAGGGGCACCCTCCACCACGACCCCACTCATGTCCAACTCATGTCTCCCAGCACCCCCACCCTCCAGCCACCAGGGGCAGCCTCCACCAGGCCCCCACCCATGTCTCCCACCACTCCCCCCCCCAGCAGTGCAGGGGCACCTTCCACCAGGCCCCCACTCATGTCTCCACCACCCCCACCCCCCAACAGTGCAGGGGCACCCTCCACCACAACCCCACTCATGTCCAACTCATGTCTCCCAGCACCCCCACCCCCAAGCCACCAGGGGCAGCCTCCACCAGGCCCCCACTCATGTCTCCCACCACTCCCCCCCCAGCAGTGCAGGGGCACCTTCCACCAGGCCCCCACTCATGTCTCCCACCACCCCCACGCCCAGCAGTGCAGGGGCACCCTCCACCAGGCCCCCACTCATGTCTCCCATCACCCCCACCCCCCAGCAGTGCAGGGGCAGCCTCCACCAGGCCCCCACTCATGTCTCCCACCACCCCCACCCCCCAGCAATGCAGGGGCAGCCTCCACTAGGCCCCCAACCATATCTCCCACCACCCCCAGCCACCAGGGGCAGCCTCCACCAGGCCCCCACTCATGTCTCCCACCACCCCCACGCCCAGCAGTGCAGGGGCACCCTCCACCAGGCCCCCACTCATGTCTCCTATCACCCCCACCCCCCAGCAGTGCAGGGGCAGCCTCCACCAGGCCCCCACTCATGTCTCCCACCACCCCCACCCCCCAGCAATGCAGGGGCAGCCTCCACTAGGCCCCCAACCATATCTCCCACCACCCCCAGCCACCAGGGGCAGCCTCCACCAGGCCCCCACTCATGTCTCCCACCACCCCCACCCCCCAGCAGTGCAGGGGAAGCCTCCACCAGGCTCCCAACCATGTCTCCCACCACCCCACCCCCCGGCCACCAGGGGCAGCCTCCACCAGGCCCCCATTCATGTCTCTCACCACCCCCACACCCCAGCAGTGCAGGGGCACCCTCCACCAGGACCCCACTCATGTCTACCACCACCCCCAACCCCCAGCTTCCAGGGGCACCCTCCACCAGGCCCCCACTCATGTCTCCCACCACCCCCCAGCCACCAGGGGCACCCTCCACCAGGCCCCCACTCATGTCTCCCACCACCCCCACCCCCCAGCAGTGCAGGGGCACCTTCCACCAGGACCCCACTCATGTCTCCCATCACCCCCAGCCACCAGGGGCACCCTCCACCAGGCCCCCACTCATGTCTCCCACCACCCCCACCCCCCAGCATTGCAGGGGCACCCTCCACCAGGCCCCCACTCATGTCTCCCACCACCCCCACCCCCCAGCAGTGCAGTGGCACCCTCCGCCAGGACCCCACTCATGTCTACCACCACCCCCACCCCCCAGCCACCAGGGGTACCCTCCACCAGGCCCCCACTCATGTCTCCCACCACCCACACTCCCCAGCCACGAGGTGCACCCTCCACCAGGCCCCCACAGATGTCTCCCACCACCCCCACCCCCCGGCAGTGCAGGGGCCCCCTCCACCAGAACCCCACTCATGTCCAACTCATGTCTCCCAGCATCCCCCCCCCCAGCCACCAGGGGCACCCTCCACCAGGCCCCCCACTCATGTCTCCCACCACCCCCACCCCCCAGCAGTGCAGGGGCACCCTCCACCAGGACCCCACTCATGTCTCCCACCCCCCATCCCCCAGCCACCAGGGGCACCCTCCACCGGGCCCCCACTCATGTCTCCCACCACCCCCACCCACCCAATAGTGCAGGGGCACCCTCCACCAGGACCCCACTCATGTCCAACTCATGTCTCCCAGCACCCCCACCCCCCGGCCACCAGGGGCAGCCTCCACCAGGCCCCCACTCATGTCTCCCAGCACCCCCACACCCCAGCAGTGCAGGGGCACCCTCCACCAGGACCCCACTCATGTCTACCACCACCCCCAACCCCCAGCTTCCAGGGGCACCCTCCACCAGGCCCCCACTCATGTCTCCCACCACCCCCCAGCCACCAGGGGCACCCTCCACCAGGCCCCCACTCATGTCTACCACCACCCCCACCCCCCAGCCACCAGGGACACCCTCCACCAGGCCCCCACTCATGTCTCCCACCATTCCCACCCCCCAGCCACCAGGTGCACCCTACACCGGGCCCCCAATCATGTCTCCCACCACCCCCACCCCCCAGCAGTGCAGGAGCACCCTCCACCAGGACCCCACTGATGTCCAACTCATGTCTCCCAGCACCCCCACCCCCCAGCCACCAGGGGCACCCTCCACCAGGCCCCCACGCATGACTCCCACCACCGCCACCCACCAACAGTGCAGGGGCAGCCTCCACCAGGCCCCCACTCATGTCTCCCACCACCCCCACCCCCCAGTAGTGCAGGGCCAGCCTCCACCAGGCCCCCAACCATGTCTCCCACCACCCCCACCCCCCAGCCACCAGGGGCACCATCCACCAGGCCCCCACACATGTCTCCCACCACCCCCACCCCCCAGCAGTGCAGGGGCACCCTCCACCAGGACCCCACTCATGTCTACCACCACCCCCACCCCCCAGCCACCAGGGACACCCTCCACCAGGCCCCCACTCATGTCTCCCACCATTCCCACCCCCCAGCCACCAGGTGCACCCTCCACCGGGCCCCCACTCATGTCTCCCACCACCCCCACCCCCCCAGCAGTGCAGGGGCACTCTCCACCAGGACCCCACTCATGTCCAACTCATGTCTCCCAGCACACCCACCCCCCAGCCACCAGGGGCAGCCTCCACCAGGCCCCCACTCATGTCTCCCACCACTCCCCCCCCAGCGGTGCAGGGGCACCTTCCACCAGGCCCCCACTCATGTCTCCCACCACCCCCACCCCCCAGCAGTGCAGGGGCACCCTCCACCAGGCCCCCACTCATGTCTCCCATCACCCCCACCCCCCAGCAGTGCAGGGGCAGCCTCCACCAGGCCCCCACTCATGTCTCCCACCACCCCCACCCCCCAGTAGTGCAGGGGCAGCCTCCACCAGGCCCCCAACCATGTCTCCCACCAACCCCACCCCCCAGCCACCAGGGGCAGCCTCCACCAGGCCCTCACTCATGTCCCCTATCACCCCCACCCCCCAGCAGTGCAGGGGCAGCCTCCACCAGGCCCCCACTCATGTCTACCACCACCCCCACCCCCAGCATCCAGGGGCAGCCTCCACCAGGCCCCCACTCATGTCTCCCACCACCCCCACCCCCCAGCAGTGCAGGGGCACCCTCCACCAGGACCCCACTCATATCCAACTCATGTCTCCCAGCACCCCTACCCCCGAGCCACCAGGGGCACCCTCCACCAGGCCCCCACTCATGTCTCCCACCACCCCCACCCCCCAGCCACCAGGGGCACCCTCCACCAGGCCCCCACTCATGTCTCCCACCGCCCCACCCCCCAGCAGTGCAGGGACACCCTCCACCAGGACCCCACTCATGTCTCCCATCACCCCCACCCCCCTCCACCAGGGGTACCCTCCACCAGGCCCCCACTCATGTCTCCCACCACCCCTACCCCCCAGCAGTGCAGGGGCAGCCTCCACCAGGCCCCCACTCATGTCTCCCACCACCCCCACCCCCCAGCAGTGCAGGGGCAGCCTCCACCAGGCCCCCAGCCATGTCTCCCACCACCCCCACCCCCCAGCCACCAGGGGCAGCCTCCAACAGGCCCCCACTCATGTCTCCCACCACCCCCAGCAGTGCAGGGGCACCCTCCACCAGGCCCCCACTCATGTCTCCCACCACCCCCACGCCCAGCAGTGCAGGGGCACCCTCCACCAGGCCCCCACTCATGTCTCCTATCACCCCCACCCCCCAGCAGTGCAGGGGCAGCCTCCACCAGGCCCCCACTCATGTCTCCCACCACCCCCACCCCCCAGCAATGCAGGGGCAGCCTCCACTAGGCCCCCAACCATATCTCCCACCACCCCCAGCCACCAGGGGCAGCCTCCACCAGGCCCCCACTCATGTCTCCCACCACCCCCACCCCCCAGCAGTGCAGGGGAAGCCTCCACCAGGCTCCCAACCATGTCTCCCACCACCCCACCCCCCGGCCACCAGGGGCAGCCTCCACCAGGCCCCCATTCATGTCTCTCACCACCCCCACACCCCAGCAGTGCAGGGGCACCCTCCACCAGGACCCCACTCATGTCTACCACCACCCCCAACCCCCAGCTTCCAGGGGCACCCTCCACCAGGCCCCCACTCATGTCTCCCACCACCCCCCAGCCACCAGGGGCACCCTCCACCAGGCCCCCACTCATGTCTCCCACCACCCCCACCCCCCAGCAGTGCAGGGGCACCTTCCACCAGGACCCCACTCATGTCTCCCATCACCCCCAGCCACCAGGGGCACCCTCCACCAGGCCCCCACTCATGTCTCCCACCACCCCCACCCCCCAGCATTGCAGGGGCACCCTCCACCAGGCCCCCACTCATGTCTCCCACCACCCCCACCCCCCAGCAGTGCAGTGGCACCCTCCGCCAGGACCCCACTCATGTCTACCACCACCCCCACCCCCCAGCCACCAGGGGTACCCTCCACCAGGCCCCCACTCATGTCTCCCACCACCCACACTCCCCAGCCACGAGGTGCACCCTCCACCAGGCCCCCACAGATGTCTCCCACCACCCCCACCCCCCGGCAGTGCAGGGGCCCCCTCCACCAGAACCCCACTCATGTCCAACTCATGTCTCCCAGCATCCCCCCCCCCAGCCACCAGGGGCACCCTCCACCAGGCCCCCCACTCATGTCTCCCACCACCCCCACCCCCCAGCAGTGCAGGGGCACCCTCCACCAGGACCCCACTCATGTCTCCCACCCCCCCATCCCCCAGCCACCAGGGGCACCCTCCACCGGGCCCCCACTCATGTCTCCCACCACCCCCACCCCCCCAATAGTGCAGGGGCACCCTCCACCAGGACCCCACTCATGTCCAACTCATGTCTCCCAGCACCCCCACCCCCCGGCCACCAGGGGCAGCCTCCACCAGGCCCCCACTCATGTCTCCCAGCACCCCCACACCCCAGCAGTGCAGGGGCACCCTCCACCAGGACCCCACTCATGTCTACCACCACCCCCAACCCCCAGCTTCCAGGGGCACCCTCCACCAGGCCCCCACTCATGTCTCCCACCACCCCCCAGCCACCAGGGGCACCCTCCACCAGGCCCCCACTCATGTCTACCACCACCCCCACCCCCCAGCCACCAGGGACACCCTCCACCAGGCCCCCACTCATGTCTCCCACCATTCCCACCCCCCAGCCACCAGGTGCACCCTACACCGGGCCCCCAATCATGTCTCCCACCACCCCCACCCCCCAGCAGTGCAGGAGCACCCTCCACCAGGACCCCACTGATGTCCAACTCATGTCTCCCAGCACCCCCACCCCCCAGCCACCAGGGGCACCCTCCACCAGGCCCCCACGCATGACTCCCACCACCGCCACCCACCAACAGTGCAGGGGCAGCCTCCACCAGGCCCCCACTCATGTCTCCCACCACCCCCACCCCCCAGTAGTGCAGGGCCAGCCTCCACCAGGCCCCCAACCATGTCTCCCACCACCCCCACCCCCCAGCCACCAGGGGCACCATCCACCAGGCCCCCACACATGTCTCCCACCACCCCCACCCCCCAGCAGTGCAGGGGCACCCTCCACCAGGACCCCACTCATGTCTACCACCACCCCCACCCCCCAGCCACCAGGGACACCCTCCACCAGGCCCCCACTCATGTCTCCCACCATTCCCACCCCCCAGCCACCAGGTGCACCCTCCACCGGGCCCCCACTCATGTCTCCCACCACCCCCACCCCCCCAGCAGTGCAGGGGCACTCTCCACCAGGACCCCACTCATGTCCAACTCATGTCTCCCAGCACACCCACCCCCCAGCCACCAGGGGCAGCCTCCACCAGGCCCCCACTCATGTCTCCCACCACTCCCCCCCAGCGGTGCAGGGGCACCTTCCACCAGGCCCCCACTCATGTCTCCCACCACCCCCACCCCCCAGCAGTGCAGGGGCACCCTCCACCAGGCCCCCACTCATGTCTCCCATCACCCCCACCCCCCAGCAGTGCAGGGGCAGCCTCCACCAGGCCCCCACTCATGTCTCCCACCACCCCCACCCCCCAGTAGTGCAGGGGCAGCCTCCACCAGGCCCCCAACCATGTCTCCCACCAACCCCACCCCCCAGCCACCAGGGGCAGCCTCCACCAGGCCCTCACTCATGTCCCCTATCACCCCCACCCCCCAGCAGTGCAGGGGCAGCCTCCACCAGGCCCCCACTCATGTCTACCACCACCCCCACCCCCAGCATCCAGGGGCAGCCTCCACCAGGCCCCCACTCATGTCTCCCACCACCCCCACCCCCCAGCAGTGCAGGGGCACCCTCCACCAGGACCCCACTCATATCCAACTCATGTCTCCCAGCACCCCTACCCCCCAGCCACCAGAGGCACCCTCCACCAGGCCCCCACTCATGTCTCCCACCACCCCCACCCCCCAGCCACCAGGGGCACCCTCCACCAGGCCCCCACTCATGTCTCCCACCGCCCCACCCCCCAGCAGTGCAGGGACACCCTCCACCAGGACCCCACTCATGTCTCCCATCACCCCCACCCCCCTCCACCAGGGGTACCCTCCACCAGGCCCCCACTCATGTCTCCCACCACCCCTACCCCCCAGCAGTGCAGGGGCAGCCTCCACCAGGCCCCCACTCATGTCTCCCACCACCCCCACCCCCCAGCAGTGCAGGGGCAGCCTCCACCAGGCCCCCAGCCATGTCTCCCACCACCCCCACCCCCCAGCCACCAGGGGCAGCCTCCAACAGGCCCCCACTCATGTCTCCCACCACCCCCAGCAGTGCAGGGGCACCCTCTACCAGGACCCCACTCATGTCTACCACCACCCCCACCCCCCAGCCACCAGGGGCAGCCTCCACCAGGCCCTCACTCATGTCCCCTATCACCCCCACCCCCCAGCAGTGCAGGGGCAGCCTCCACCAGGCCCCCACTCATGTCTACCACCACCCCCACCCCCCAGCATCCAGGGGCAGCCTCCACCAGGCCCCCACTCATGTCTCCCACCACCCCCACCCCCCAGCCACCAGGGGCACCCTGCACCAGGCCCCCACTCATGTCTCCCACCACCCCCACCCCCCAGCCACCAGGGGCACCCTCCACCAGGCCCCCACTCATGTCTCCCACCACCCCCACACCCAGCAGTGCAGGGGCACCCTCCACCAGGCCCCCACTTATGTCTCCCACCACCACCACCCCCCAGCAGTGCAGGGGCACCCTCCACCAGGCCCCCACTCATGTCTCCCATCACCCCCACCCCCCAGCAGTGCAGGGCCAGCCTCCACCAGGCCCCCACTCATGTCTCCCACCACCCCCACCCCCCAGCAGTGCAGGGGCAGCCTCCACCAGGCCCCCAGCCATGTCTCCCACCACCCCCACCCCCCAGCCACCAGGGGCAGCCTCCACCAGGCCCCCACTCATGTCTCCCACCACCCCCACCCCCCAGGGGCAGCCTCCACCAGGCCCCCACTCATGTCTCCCACCACCCCCAGCAGTGCAGGGACACCCTCCACCAGGACCCCACTCATGTCTACCACCACCCCCACCCCCCAGCCACCAGGGGCAGCCTCCACCAGGCCCTCACTCGTGTCCCCTATCACCCCAACCCCCCAGCAGTGCAGGGGCGGCCTCCACCAGGCCCCCACTCATGTCTACCACCATCCCCACCCCCCAGCATCCAGGGGCAGCCTCCACCAGGCCCCCACTCATGTCTCCCACCACCCCCACCTCCCAGCAGTGCAGGGGCACCCTCCACCAGGACCCCACTCATGTCCAACTCATGTCTCCCAGCACACCCACCCCCCAGCCACCAGGGGCACCCTCCACCAGGCCCCCACTCATGTCTCCCACCACCCCCACCCCCCAGCAGTGCAGGGGCACCCTCCACCAGGACCCCACTCATGTCTACCCCCACCCCCCAGCCACCAGGGGCACCCTCCACCAGGCCCCCACTCATGTCTCCCACCACCCCCACCCCCCAGCCACCAGGGGCACCCTCCACCAGGCCCCCACTCATGTCTCCCACCACCCCCACCCCCCAGCCACCAGGGGCACCCTCCACCAGGCCCCCACTCATGTCTCCCACCACCCCCACCCCCCAGCAGTGCAGGGGCACCCTCCACCAGGACCCCACTCATGTCTCCCATCAACCCCACCCCCCGCCACCAGGGGTACCCTCCACCAGGCCCCCACTCATGTCTCCCACCACCCCCACCCCCCAGCAGTGCAGGGGCACCCTCCACCAGGCCCCCACTCATGTCTCCCACCACCCCCACCCCCCAGCAGTGCAGGGGCACCCTCCACCAGGCCCTCACTCATGTCTCCCATCACCCCCACCCCCCAGCAGTGCAGGGCCAGCCTCCACCAGGCCCCCACTCATGTCTCCCACCACCGCCACCCCCCAGCAGTGCAGGGGCAGCCTCCACCAGGCCCCAGCCATGTCTCCTACCACCCCCACCCCCTAGCAGTGCAGGGGCACCCTCCACCAGACCCCCACTCATGTCTCCCATCACCCCCACCCCCCAGCAGTGCAGGGCCAGCCTCCACCAGGCCCCCACTCATGTCTCCCACCACCCCCACCCCCAGCAGTGCAGGGGCATCCTCCACCAGGCCCCCAGCCATGTCTCCCACCACCCCCACCCCCCAGCCACCAGGGGCAGCCTCCACCAGGCCCCCACTCATGTCTCCCACCACCCCCACCCCCCAGCCACCAGGGGCAGCCTCCACCAGGCCCCCACTCATGTCTCCCACCACCCCCAGCAGTGCAGGGGCACCCTCCACCAGGACCCCACTCATGTCTACCACCACCCCCACCCCCAGCCACCAGGCGCAGCCTCCACCAGGCCCTCACTCATGTCCACTATCACCCCCACCCCCCAGCAGTGCAGGGGTGGCCTCCACCAGGCCCCCACTCATGTCTACCACCACTCCCACCCCCCAGAATCCAGGGGCAGTCTCCACCAGGCCCCCACTCATGTCTCCCACCACCCCCACCCCCCAGCAGTGCAGGGGCACCCTCCACCAGGACCCCACTCATGTCCAACTCATGTCTCCCAGCACACCCACCCCCCAGCCACCAGGGGCACCCTCCACCAGGCCCCCACTCATGTCTCCCACCACCCCCACCCCCCAGCAGTGCAGGGGCACCCTCCACCAGGACCCCACTCATGTCTACCACCACCCCCACCCCCCAGCCACCAGGGGCACCCTCCACCAGGCCCCCACTCATGTCTCCCACCACCCCCACCCCCCAGCCACCAGGGCACCCTCCACCAGGCCCCCACTCATGTCTCCCACCACCCCCACCCCCCAGCCACCAGGGGCACCCTCCACCAGGCCCCCACTCATGTCTCCCACCACCCCCACCCCCCAGCAGTGCAGGGGCACCCTCCACCAGGACCCCACTCATGTCTCCCATCACCCCCACCCCCCGCCACCAGGGGTACCCTCCACCAGGCCCCCACTCATGTCTCCCACCACCCCCACCCACCAGCAGTGCAGGGGCACCCTCCACCAGCCCCCCACTCATGTCTCCCACCACCCCCACCCCCCAGCAGTGCAGGGGCACCCTCCACTAGGCCCCCACTCATGTCTCCCATCACCCCCACCCCCCAGCAGTGCAGGGCCAGCCTCCACCAGGCCCCCACTCATGTCTCCCACCACCCCTACCCCCCAGCAGTGCAGGGGCAGCCTCCACCAGGCCCCCGGCCATGTCTCCCACCACCCCAACCCCCCAGCCACCAGGGTCAGCCTCCACCAGGCCCCCACTCATGTCTCCCACCACTCCCATCCCCCAGCCACCAGGGGCAGCCTCCGCCAGGCCCCCACTCATGTCTCCCACCACCCCCAGCAGTGCAGGGGCACCCTCCACCAGGACCCCACTCATGTCTACCACCACCCCCACCCCCCAGCCACCAGGGGCACCCTCCACCAGGCCCCCACTCATGTCTCCCACCACCCGCACCCCCCAGCAGTGCAGGGGCACCCTCCACCAGGACCCCACTCATGTCTCCCATCACCCCCACCCCCCGCCACCAGGGGTACCCTCCACCAGGCCCCCACTCATGTCTCCCACCACCCCCACCCACCAGCAGTGCAGGGGCACCCTCCACCAGCCCCCCACTCATGTCTCCCACCACCCCCACCCCCCAGCAGTGCAGGGGCACCCTCCACTAGGCCCCCACTCATGTCTCCCATCACCCCCACCCCCCAGCAGTGCAGGGCCAGCCTCCACCAGGCCCCCACTCATGTCTCCCACCACCCCTACCCCCCAGCAGTGCAGGGGCAGCCTCCACCAGGCCCCCGGCCATGTCTCCCACCACCCCAACCCCCCAGCCACCAGGGTCAGCCTCCACCAGGCCCCCACTCATGTCTCCCACCACTCCCATCCCCCAGCCACCAGGGGCAGCCTCCGCCAGGCCCCCACTCATGTCTCCCACCACCCCCAGCAGTGCAGGGGCACCCTCCACCAGGACCCCACTCATGTCTACCACCACCCCCACCCCCCAGCCACCAGGGGCACCCTCCACCAGGCCCCCACTCATGTCTCCCACCACCCGCACCCCCCAGCAGTGCAGGGGCACCCTCCACCAGGACCCCACTCATGTCTACCACCACCCCCACCCCCCAGCATCCAGGGGCACCCTCCACCAGGCCCCCACTCATGTCTCCCACCACCCCCACCCCCAGCCGTGCGATTTGCCTGGGTACGTGTATTCCTGGGGTGCGCGGGTAGTCTCCCATGCGATACCATCAGGGTACGTGTATTATGGGTCCGCGTGAACTTCCAGACGCGATACCAGCGGTACGTGTTTTACGGGGTTCGCAGGAAGTTCCACACGCAATTGCCCTGGGTACGTGTATTTCGGGGTGTGCGTGAACTTCCACACGCGACTGGGCCTGTGAGAGTGGGGTACGTGTATTCCAGGGGTGGGCGGGAATATTTACTCGCGACTGGGCCTGGGAGAGCGTGCTACGTGTATTCCTGGGGTGGGTGGGAAGATTCACACGTTCGCCTACGACGCGCCGAAAAATAAATGGTCCAATCCAGCATGAAGCAGGCGTACGTCGACCCACGCAGCATAAAAGTGCGCGCAAACAACAAACAAGCTCAGACGTCAGGATGAATATACCGTTCCTAGCAGCAGTGGCCGTGGGTTACCAAAGGAGGAGTAGGAGGATAGTGAGGGCCCGAATTTTCACTCCCAGAACCAGCCTTTTTGGGATGCCTGATGACCAGGTGTATGGGAGGTACATGTTTCCACCACACATAATACTGGACCTGGTCAGTGAGTGGGAGGATGACCTCACATCACCCACCCTGAGCTCCCAAGCACTCAGCCCCCTGGAGAAGGTCCTCAATGTACTGCACTTCTTGGCCACAGGATCATTTCAGCGGACAAGTGCCATAGTGGGTGGGGTGTCACAGGCCACGCAGTCACGCTGCCTACACCAGGTCTTGAACATCATCACTGCATGCCCATCAGTCCGTAGGCACATATACCTGCCCAGGACACCTGCAGAAAGGCAGGCTGCCACCCTCGATTTCTACGGTGTGGCACAATTCCCAAAAGTGCTAGGTGCCATTGACTGCACCCATGTGGCACTACGTCCCCCCAGGGCATCTGAGCACATCTATAGGAACCGCAAGCACTGGCATTCCATCAACGTGCAGGTAGTATGTAATGCCAAGGGAATCATCACCTCAGTATATGCCAACTATCCAGGGTCCACCCACAACAGCTTCATTTACCGAATGTCTACCCTAAGCCGGGACGTAGAAGCTGGGCGGCATGGCGATACATTGCTGCTTGGTGAGTATGAATGCCACTGCACATGCATGCATGTCAGATGCAGAGTTATGTCACTACCCCACTAATGATACCCATCACCTCCTCACCAGGGGACAGTGCCTACCCTCTGAGCACCCACATAATGACGCCAATTCGGAACCCCATCACGCCTCCAGAGGTAAGATACAACACAGCCCATATTGCAACCCGGGGCATAGTGGAGCGCACATTCGGAGTGCTCAAGTCACGCTTTCGCTCCCTTGACCGTTCTGGCGGGCAGCTGTTATATGCGCCCCCAGTAGTGTGCAGGTTCATAGTGGCAGCATGTGTCCTGCACAATGTTGCAACACGCCGGGGCCTGGCTGTGGACATGGTGGTGCCCCCACATCCCCAACCACATGCACGCCCGCTGCGCATGGGAGGGGAGAGGGCACGGGGTGAGGCAGCCCGTACGCAGCTGGTGGCTAATTACTTCACATAGAAATCACACCCCTGTGGAGTGCACACAGCCCTGGCACATACCATCTGATAAGCAATGATGACTCGACCTGTCAATTATGACGAACAAAGGGACAGTCAACTGTCAGAACCATAGCAGCCTGAGATTGTTCATGTGGAAGTGTCACAATGTGTGCATCCCTACCTACACAAACACCACCAATGCAGTGTCATCAAAAGACACACTTCCATGCTGCAGAAATGAATACCCACTTGCAAAATACTACATGAAAACAGTGCCATGTCACCCAACCCCTCCCCGGCACGGCCACACAACACACCATGGCATGTCATGCAATGTGAGAGCAAACAAATCAATCCCCACAACATGCCCCAAGTGTCACCAGCTACAGTGTCCCTAATGGAAACATGGCCACACATGAAATGCTCACAGTAATGCAGGACCTACAACACACATTACCAAATACTTACCAAGAATACCAATCACCTGCACAACCTCCAACCTACCTTAAACATTACATTACAGACTTAAGAATTTGCTAGCCTCACTACCTGATGATGCCAGCACTCCGAACACTTCCAAGTATACAGTGTTAGCGCCACGCAAGAGTGTAGGTGCACTGCTTACAACATGGACTCCAGTTCCAAGGTGGACCGCCTTGTGAAGACATGAGAAATGGACCTGCAAATTAGGAGGATGAGATGGATGCAGAGGCACATATCAATACACCATGCAGTGTACAATACAACAACAATATGCACTATGAATGTATATACAGTATTGACTACAGACTGCCCACACATCGAATGGGAGTCCAATGTCACCATGTACGTCAATGTCACTTGGGCACACCCTTTGCAAGCCCATGGAAACGGGAAGCAGGAGGGGTGTGTGTCACAAAACCCCAAGCATCTGAACCAAATTCATGACAAGCCTGCATGTGCCCAGCCACAATGCAGCGTATGCCCACGGGAGCCACACAAGGCAACACACTGTCCCAAAAAAAAAAAAAAAAAAGAATCAAAAATGGCCATTAATGGGCCCGGGGGTTGGGGGAGGCCACCCAGCAGGTCCGAGGACAGGGTGCACACCAAAACCCACCTGTGTGGATCTTGCGAAAAAAAAAAACACCTCCATGGGCTCATGGCCTACACGGCTACCCTATTGTGGGAGAATCACTGCTGTCGCTCTCCTCACCCTCTGCAGCTGCATCAGGAGGTGGTGGCACTATGGGAGGCAGCCCACGCAAAGCCCTAGTCTGTTCCTCCATGGCTGCAAGCATGCGGGTGTGGTAGGTCTCGTTCTGGAGGATAATTGTGCGCAGGTCCCCATGCAACAACTCACGGGATGCCCGGACCTCCGCCCTATTTGCCTGCATCTCAGCTGAGAGCGTACGTGTGAGACGCTCCAGCTGCTGTTCTGTCCTTCTGTTTGTTGAAGCCTCAAGCTCAACAAGAGTTGTCCTGAGGTGAAGGAGTTCCACCCTCAGGGCTTCCCTGTGGCCCTGGGACTCTGTGGAAATGGCTTCCTGCAGAGTCGCCAGTGCCGCCCGCCTGTCCCTGTCGGACGCCAACATGTCCTCCCTGGGTGACTGGCAGATGGAGTCTATTGCCTGCTGTAGTCGCTCCATCAGCCTTTCGGGGGGGACAATGGAAGTGGCCACCCTATCCATGGCCTGAGCCATCATCTCTGATGATGCTGCCTGTTGGGTTGCATACCGTATATGGATTGCTCCCATGCGGTATTGCCAGGTGGCTGACGGCCACCACGTCGGCGGGCACCACACCTGTCTGGGGCAAGGCGAACTGCGTCTTGCTGTGCAAGCACTGCCGGAGGCTGCAGGACTGCATTCCCCCTCTGATCTGCTGGCCCAGGAACAGGATCAGATGTTGCGGAGTGTGACCCTGCATCCGTAACCACCAAAGGCGTACCTGCCAACACTGACATCCCCATTGAGGGTTCTAACCTTGGTGCAGGTGGGTCGGACAGAACAGAATCCCTCCCAGGAACACTCACCTGCGACGGCACATAGGTCTCATCATCCGAATCGACACCTGAATACAGCTCGGGGAGGTGCAGCCAGAGACACCCCTTGAGAGCACGACCTGCAGCAGTTGTGGGTTCTCACCCACCACCACACCACGTCCCTCACTGGTGGTCGGTCGGCCCTCGGACCCCTCCTGGGTCTGCACCATCTCCACAACCCCAGCAGTATCAAGTGTGTCATCCCCTGCAAAGACATAAAAGAAAACACATGGAAAAAGGCACTATGGCACACAATTGGCAGGTCAAATACACATGCCATCAAACAGATGGCATGTACCCTAGGCATGAAGTGAAGAGGGAGAGGAGGGAACCAATTGTTCATTCAGTCCAGTTTGCTCATGAAATTGATTTTTTTCATTGAAATGGTTCAAATGTTTAACCTGGAGCTACCAGTCCAAAATGGTCCTATAGCACAGGGACATGTCTAAACAAATCATGTCCAGGAAACAAAGCCAGTCCACCTTACCATAGCCATGTCAGACATGTGACAATAGGACTGAGAAATCCGGAGTAAAAGTGGTGGTATGCAAACAATCTGCCTGAATAAACACAGGTAAATAAGCAACAATGTTGTGGCAAGATAACACTCCAAGGGCAACTGGCGTGGTGTTGGGCTGGATGTCTAATGTTGGCAGAAGGGATGCTGCTATACCCAAATGCTGGTGTGCAGAATGTATAGGATGAGGCACATGGGTGACCCAAACCACTCACGCACACACACCCTCACCTGGCACCCAAACAGAAGCCCTCCCACACACACCCATGCACATGGATGACAACACATGCATGTGCACTCACCGGACAATGCCTCGTAATCTGCCAGTTCTCCCACGCCTTGGATCTGTTTCTCCGTGACGTAGGTCCCAGCAACCTGCTCATGTGGAGTGAGTTCTATGTCCTCTGCTGGAGACCCACCTCCAGTCACTAGAGTTGCGGCATGACTTGAGGCCAGCTTATTCTTTGCCCTGCGCTTCAGGTCATTCCAGCGCTTGTAGCATTCAGTAGCTGTGCGCCTCACAATTCCAAGGGCACTTATGATGTCCGCAATGGTCTGCCAGTGTGCCTGACGTTGTGCAGGTGTGGTCTTGGATCCTGCAACAATCACCATTTCGCGGTCATGTGCGGACACATACTCTACAAGTGCATTCAGTTTGGCCTCATTGAAGCTGGGCTTCCTTGACGGACCAGACTGTGTAGCTGTGTCTGGGGCATCAGCCTCTACTGGACAAGCACTCCTCCTCTTCCGCTTGGAAGGCGGTGGGGCTCCTGAGTGTCCTACGCCGCTCTGGACACTAGGGGCAGGAGCCCCGGTGGACTCTGTACTAGAAGTGTGGGATTGCACACTCAGCATGGGAGTTGGTGCAGGCATTAGCTCAAGTGTGATGGTGTCAGGGCGAATGTCAGCATGATGGACTTGGACCGACACTGTCCTGGCTGGGTGTGTGAGAGGTGGTGTGGATGGAGCCGCAGCTGCCCCGGCAGCCTCCCCAGCCTGCCTACGCGGGGCAGCAGATGACCTAGCTGCCCCTGATCCACGTGGCCTGATGACACCAACATTCACCGGTGCACATGGCCTAGACCTGCTGACCTGGAAGTCAGCCATGGAGTCACCCTGTGCCAGGTCTGGTTCCACAGTGGGCTGATCCAACAAGGGCTGAGCATGGATGGTGTCAGCCATGTTAACCTCAACCGGGGGGGGGGGGCATGGGTGTCCCTGACTGCTCCTCCACACATGGGGGGCTAGGGGCACCCTGCAAGTCACGGCCACGTCCCCTACTGGATCCACCACGGCCATCACTTGGGGCTCGGCCACCTTTGCCACCCTTACGGCTTGTTCGCCTCCCAGCCATGGCACTGATGTTATTGTGCGTATGGGAGTCGATGTGAACTATTGTCCTGGGCAATTGGGGGTCAAAGGGGTTGGGTACCAGATGGTAATCGTACCCTAGTGCTCTAGCAAGGCTGTATGTCACCAGTGGGGAAAGATGACGGGTCACGCAACGCACAGGCACCCCAGAAAAGGTAAGTAAGGTGCACGCAACCCCTCCTAGACCACTTGCGTGGAAAAATAAACCTGCACTACGCTGTGGCACCCAGAAACACAAGAATGAACGTATGCGTGTCACACGCAGCCTAGAATGACCTCTGAAGGGGTACGCGACACACGGGGCAAGCACAGATGTTAAATACATGCGCGACTCACCGTCTGCCAGGAACAAAAGCGTGAAAAATATGTGCGTGTGCGCGTTGGCAACACCCCCGCCAAAAGAAGAATTGTACGCTGTCTGAGGAGACAGGACAACAGTAGAAGGGAACGATGTTTGAGGAAACAGGCCCAGGAAAAAGAGGAAAAGAGAAAAAGCTGTCAGAGGTAACAGGGAGTACGAACTGGAAACGCTGTGAAGTAAATCGCGTGTGAACCGACAAGAAGTACAGATTTCACCCACTCGCTCTCCACGAAAAGCACGTACAAGGAAATGGCGTTCTACACGTACCTTTTATACACACGTCACAGACGCGCATACGCGATGAGGCCATTTCCACCAATTACACGCTTTGACACTCGGACGTGTATCTTTTTTTTTTACACGCGCCATTCTCTACGGCGATGCGCGTGACGTCACAGCTGCGCATGGGGGCCTTTGGGCCAATGAAATCGCATATGCATGCAGACGCGCTTACGCGCTAAGGGCCTTTCCTCGAATTACACGCAGAGGTGCAGGACTTTTCACGTGCCAAATCACTCTGTATCAAGCTGGCCGCGCGTAAGCACACCAAAGACCACGCTCCTGCCCAGAAAGCCGATTTACTGCCCCCCAGAGACCCGAGCACGCTCCCACCTGCCATCTGCTGCTGCCTGACTGCTTGCTGCCCACGTGCCCTGCCATTTGCTGCCTGCACATCAGCCAGGGGTGCTGTTGCTGTGACCACCCCTGCTGGAACCGAAGACTGCCGACTGGGATTCCATCGTTCCACAGCCCAGCCCCAGGACCCAATTGCCCACCCACTCCTGCCTCTGGGGTTGTCATGTCGGGCACTGGAATATCTGGCACCACTGACAACCACCGGCCAGAGAGGCAGAGGGGCACCAGCTTCAGTGCCAGGGAAGTTGGTGTCCTGGTGGAGCAAGTCCTGGGGCAGTATGATGCCCTCTACGGAAGGGTGTGCGCCGACAAGGAAGGATGGACTCGGGTCTGGACGGACATCGTGACTGCCATCAACGCGGAGGGGGTGGCAGTCCGCGACTTCCAACATGTCAAGAAGCGCTGGGAGGACTTCAGGTCCAGGACCCTCAGCAAGGCCCGGCGCCTCTTGAAGGCAGCGGATGCTAAGGGGCGCCGGGGCCACTTGTCGGAAGATCAGATGAGGGTCCTGGAACGCATATCCCCAGTGCTCCACGTCCAGGTCCTTGAGAGGCAGACCCGTCTGGAGTCGAGCGGTAAGTGTACATGCATCATGATTGTAAGCTGTGCGTGTGGTGATGTGCCAGTAGTGTGCCGGTTGCACATCTGTTTGTATGGGGCCGAGTATGGGTGGGGGTGTACAGGGCCATGAGGCTAACACATGTGAGGGCTGTCATGTGTGAGACATGGATGGTGCTTGTGTGTGTAGGCTTGCATGCAAAATGCAGTTGTGTGGGCACACATGTTTGGATGAATGTGTATGTAAGTAGGCATGTTCGTGATGTCACGCATGTATGTTGTTTTCAGCTGCATGTATCAGCACTGTGTACATGTGCATGTGTGTGTATTTGACAAAGGTGCAACAGTGATGCAACATGGATGCATGTGACAGCGGGATGTGGAAGCCTGATTGGCAGATGTGACATGGATGCCCATCGGAACACTGCGACAGTTGGCTGAGGTGTACACATGCATGCAAGTGTGGTGGTGTGCGTGCATGTGTAGTGCACTCCCTGTGTTGCATGTGAAGTCTGGCTCACCTTTGCCTGCTCATGCTGTTGTATGTGTATGGATGGTGCTGGCAGTTGCGATGTGGCTGTGGTATGGTTCATGTGTGCATGTAGAAATGACATGTGTGATGCCATGTCTGAGGTTTGCCAATGCCACTCATGTGCAACTGTCATGTGTGTATGTGTCCATTGTACAGTGCCCTGATGCCTGTGTTTTATTTCTCCCTGTCTGCAGCGTCAACTGATGAAGAGGGCGGAGAAGGTGCTGTGGAGCTCAGCGGCGGGGATCGCACCGCCAGCCGAAGACGCAAGGCCCGGCTCCCCTCCCAGGTTGTGATCTCGTCGGGGAGTGAGGAGTCCGGTGCCGCGTCCCAGGCCGCAGCTGCCGGGGGGAGGTCCAAGAGGCGGAGGTCGGAGTTGGACTCCTCGGCAGCAGAAGGGGCAGCTGGGACCCCGCAGGGCCCAACGGGGGAAGATGGCACGGAGTCATCCAGGTTGGTGGGGGATTTGGTGGAGGAGGCCGTGCAAGCAACAGAGATGGGGTCTGGAGGTGGGGATTCCACTGGTGCTAGTGGTGCAGTGCAGGACCAGGGACAGGAGGCAGCACAGGTCGCCGCGGAGGTGCCTGTGTGCAATCCTGTCCCTGATCCTGTCACTGCATCATCTTGCACCAGCAGGGATGCCTACGTCCAGACCCGTTTTCAGGCAGGGGATGAGCTCACGACAACTGGCCTTCCTCTGCCTGCAGACGTGGCTATCCGGGTCCGGGTTGAGCCTGTCCTGACTGGTGTGGCGTTGCGTCAACGGGCCATGCGAGGTGACCTGCAGTCTTTTCATGAGGAGACTGCACGTCATCTCGAATGGCTCGTTGACCGCGTCGGCCTACTGGGACAGGTCACCCAGGCCGGATTCCTCCGTTTGATGGGGCTTGCTCAGACCCCCTCCTCAACTGAACCCCCTATGCGCCAGTCGTCCTCCGTGCCATCTTCCCACCCATCAGTCACCTGGGTGCCCTGTGGAGCTGCCTCTGACAGTGCGGCCAGGCTGGTGGAGGAGACATCCCTGCCACAGTCGGGAGTCGGATGTCCAGCAGGGGTGGCCACATCAAGGACTGCACCCCAGCCAGCGGAGGATGTGCAGGCAGCAGGAGGCAGTGCACGGGCAGAGGCGCAGCAGCAGCAGCAAAGTGGTGGGAGCCATGATGGCTCAGGGCCTTCGACATCGGAGGGGCAGGCATCGGCCAGAGGGCAGGAGGACCCAGGACGGGAAGTGTCTTCCGTGTGGCAGCGGTTGGGCCACGCCATAGATGCAGAGCGGCAGCGGACCGAAGAGGCACGGCTCACGATGGTCAGGGCGGAGAACTCCATGCGGAGGGCCCTGAGGTTGGCCGAGTGTCTCGAGGCAATCCGCAGGGAGTTTGGGTGGTAACATGTGACCGGCCCTGCGGACCCTCGGGCCATGGAGGAGGAGCGCCTCCGGGACATTGAGCAGGAGTTCGATGATGCCCTGGGCCGGAACATCCGGAAGTGAGCCGTCGGACTAGCCCGCTGCCCTTGTAAATAGTTCTGTAGTTAGTGTTACGTTTCCTTTGGTTTAGCATTTTTTTTGGACCTTTTGGACAATGGGCCACGATTTTGTATATATATATTTTTTTAGGTAGTGTTATTAGATAGGTTTCATTTCTTCGGTTGGGATCATGGACCCTGGATTGTTTCTCTGTATATAGTTGACTTTTGGATTTTCATTTTTTTTAATGATTTCACCATGGAGCAATGGTTTTCGATTTTAATTTTCCATTGGATTTACTTTTGTGGACTGTGACGTTGGACACCTTTCGTTTGCATTATGATTTGTGGTTTTGCATTATTTCAAGTCCCTGCTGGTTTTTTAAAAAAAAAATTCCATTATTGTTTGTTTATTTTTGATTCAATTTATGTTGCGTTTAATACATATTTTTTCTTCAAACTACAATGTGTAGTATCATCTCATTGGTTTCATGCATATCATGATATGGGTTTTGACATTCACTGACACCCATTGGGGGTATGTGAGGGACATGTGTTCATTTCAAAACTTGTAATTGGGGTTATATCATGTTTTTGCCATTTCTAAGTGGGTGGATGCAATACTCAGGTGGGTGTTTGGCATTTGGAGGCTGACCATAAGGGCCAGGGATCTAGATTGTGGTGACATGTTGGCTGGGGGACATGAGTGGGGGCCTGGTGGAGGCTGCCCCTGCACTGCTGGGGGGTGGGGGCGATGGTAGACATGAGTGGGGGCCTGGTGGAGGGTACCCCTGGTGGCTGGGGGGTGGTGGGAGACATGAGTGGGGGCCTGGTGGAGGCTGCCCCTGCACTGCTGGGGGGTGGGGGTGATGGTAGACATGAGTGGGGGCCGGGTGGAGGGTGCCCCTGGTGGCTGGGGGGTGCGGGTGGTGGGAGACATGAGTGGGGTCTGGTGGAGGCTGCCCCTGCACTGCTGGGGGGTGGGGGTGATGGTAGACATGAGTGGGGGCCTGGTGGAGGGTGCCCCTGGTGGCTGGGGGGTGGGGGTGCAGGGAGACATGAGTAGGGGCCTGGTGGAGGCTGCCCCTGGATGATGGGGGGTGGGGTGATGGGAGACATGAGTGGGGGCCTGGTGGAGGCTGCCCTTGCACTGCTGGGGGGTGGGGGCGATAGGGGACATGAGTGGGGGCCTGGTGGAGGCTGCCCCTGCACTGCTGGGGGATGGGGGTGATAGGGGACATGAGTGGGGGCCTGGTAAAGGCTGCCCTTGCACTGCTGGGGGGTGGGGGTGATGGGAGACATGAGTGGGGGCCTGGTGGAGGCTGCCCCTGGTGGCTGGGGGGTGGGGGTGGTGGGAGACATGAGAGGGAGCCTGGTGGAGGCTGCCCCTGCACTGCTGGGGGGTGGGGGGTGATTGTAGACATGAGTGGGTGCCTGGTGGAGGGTGCCCCTGGTGGCAGGGGGGTGGGGGTGGTGGGAGACATGAGTGGGGGCCTGGTGGAGGCTGCCCCTGCACTGCTGGGGGGTGGGGGTGATGGTAGACATGAGTGGGGGCTGGGTGGAGGGTGCCCCTGGTGGCTGGGGGGTGGGGGTGGTGGGAGACATGAGTGGGGGCCTGGTGAAGGCTGCCCCTGCACTGCTGGGGGGTGGGGGTGATGGTAGACATGAGTGGGGGCCTGGTGGAGGGTGCCCCTGGTGGTTGGGTGGTGGGGGTGCAGGGAGACATGAGTGGGGGCCTGGTGGAGGCTGCTCCTGGATGCTGGGGGGTAGGGGTGATGGGAGACATGAGTGGGGGCCTGGTGAAGGCTGCCCCTGCACTGCTGAGGGGGGTGATAGGGGACATGAGTGGGGGCCTGATGGAGGCTGCCCCTGCACTGCTGGGGGGTGGGGGTGATAGGGGACATGAGTGGGGGCCTGGTGGAGGCTGCCTCTGCACTGCTGGGGGATGGGGGTGGTGGGAGACCTGAGTGGGGGCCTGGTGGAGGCTGCCCCTGCACTGCTGGGGGGTGGGGGTGCAGGGAGACATGAGTGGGGGCCTGGTGGAGGCTGCCCCTGGTGGCTGGGGGGTGGGGGTGGTGGGAGACATGAGTGGGGGCCTGGTGGAGGCTGCCACTGCACTGCTGGGGGGTGGGGGTGATGGTAGACATGAGTGGGGGCCTGGTGGAGGGTGCCCTTGGTGGCTGGGGGGTGGGGGTGGTGCGAGACATGAGAGGGAGCCTGGTGGAGGCTGCCCCTGCACTGCTGGGGGGTGGGGGGTGATTGTAGACATGAGTGGGTGCCTGGTGGAGGGTGCCCCTGCACTGCTGGGGGGTGGGGGTGCAGGGAGACATGAGTGGGGGCCTGGTGGAGGCTGCCCCTGGTGGCTGGGGGGTGGGGGTGGTGGGAGACATGAGTGGGGGCCTGGTAAAGGCTGCCCTTGCACTGCTGGGGGGTGGGGGTGATGGGAGACATGAGTGGGGGCCTGGTGGAGGCTGCCCCTGGTGGCTGGGGGGTGGGGGTGGTGGGAGACATGAGAGGGAGCCTGGTGGAGGCTGCCCCTGCACTGCTGGGGGGTGGGGGGTGATTGTAGACATGAGTGGGTGCCTGGTGGAGGGTGCCCCTGGTGGCAGGGGGGTGGGGGTGGTGGGAGACATGAGTGGGGGCCTGGTGGAGGCTGCCCCTGCACTGCTGGGGGGTGGGGGTGATGGTAGACATGAGTGGGGGCTGGGTGGAGGGTGCCCCTGGTGGCTGGGGGGTGGGGGTGGTGGGAGACATGAGTGGGGGCCTGGTGAAGGCTGCCCCTGCACTGCTGGGGGGTGGGGGTGATGGTAGACATGAGTGGGGGCCTGGTGGAGGGTGCCCCTGGTGGTTGGGTGGTGGGGGTGCAGGGAGACATGAGTGGGGGCCTGGTGGAGGCTGCTCCTGGATGCTGGGGGGTAGGGGTGATGGGAGACATGAGTGGGGGCCTGGTGAAGGCTGCCCCTGCACTGCTGAGGGGGGTGATAGGGGACATGAGTGGGGGCCTGATGGAGGCTGCCCCTGCACTGCTGGGGGGTGGGGGTGATAGGGGACATGAGTGGGGGCCTGGTGGAGGCTGCCTCTGCACTGCTGGGGGATGGGGGTGGTGGGAGACCTGAGTGGGGGCCTGGTGGAGGCTGCCCCTGCACTGCTGGGGGGTGGGGGTGCAGGGAGACATGAGTGGGGGCCTGGTGGAGGCTGCCCCTGGTGGCTGGGGGGTGGGGGTGGTGGGAGACATGAGTGGGGGCCTGGTGGAGGCTGCCACTGCACTGCTGGGGGGTGGGGGTGATGGTAGACATGAGTGGGGGCCTGGTGGAGGGTGCCCTTGGTGGCTGGGGGGTGGGGGTGGTGCGAGACATGAGTGGGGGCCTGGTGGAGGGTGCCCCTGGTGGCTGGGAGGTGGGGGTGGTGGGAGACATGAGTGGGGGCCTGGTGGAGGCTGCCCCTGCACTGCTGGGGGGTGGGGGTGATGGTAGACATGAGTGGGGGCCGGGTGGAGGGTGCCCCTGGTGGCTGGGTGGTGGGGGTGGTGGGAGACATGAGTGGGGGCCTGGTGGAGGCTGCCCCTGCACTGCTGGGGGGTGGGGGCGATGGTAGACATGAGTGGGGGCCTGGTGGAGGCTGCCCCTGGTGGCTGGGGGGTGTGGGTGGTGGGAGACATGAGTGGGGGCCTGGTGGAGGCTGCCCCTGCACTGCTGGGGAGTGGGGGGTGATGGTAGACATGAGTGGGGGCCTGGTGGAGGGTGCCCCTGGTGGCTGGGGGGTGGGGGTGGTGGGAGACATGAGTGGGGGCCTGGTGGAGGCTGCCCCTGCACTACTGGGGGGTGGGGGTGATGGTAGACATGAGTGGGGGCCGGGTAGAGGGTGCCCCTGGTGGCTGGGGGGTGGGGGTGGTGGGAGATATGAGTGGGGGCCTGGTGGAGGCTGCCCCTGCACTGCTGGGGGGTGGGGGTGATGGTAGACATGAGTGGGGGCCTGGTGGAGGGTGCCCCTGGTGGCTGGGGGGTGGGGGTGATGGGAGACATGAGTGGGGGCCTGGTGGAGGCTGCCCCTGCACTGCTGGGGGGTGGGGGTGATGGTAGACATGAGTGGGGGCCTGGTGGAGGGTGCCCCTGGTGGCTGGGGGGTGGGGGGTGAAGGGAGACATGAGTGGGGGCCTGGTGAAGGCTGCCCCTGCACTGCTGAGGGGGGTGATAGGGGACATGAGTGGGGGCCTGATGGAGGCTGCCCCTGCACTGCTGGGGGGTGGGGGTGATAGGGGACATGAGTGGGGGCCTGGTGGAGGCTGCCTCTGCACTGCTGGGGGATGGGGGTGGTGGGAGACCTGAGTGGGGGCCTGGTGGAGGCTGCCCCTGCACTGCTGGGGGGTGGGGGTGCAGGGAGACATGAGTGGGGGCCTGGTGGAGGCTGCCCCTGGTGGCTGGGGGGTGGGGGTGGTGGGAGACATGAGTGGGGGCCTGGTGGAGGCTGCCACTGCACTGCTGGGGGGTGGGGGTGATGGTAGACATGAGTGGGGGCCTGGTGGAGGGTGCCCCTGGTGGCTGGGGGGTGGGGGTGGTGCGAGACATGAGTGGGGGCCTGGTGGAGGGTGCCCCTGGTGGCTGGGAGGTGGGGGTGGTGGGAGACATGAGTGGGGGCCTGGTGGAGGCTGCCCCTGCACTGCTGGGGGTGGGGGTGATGGTAGACATGAGTGGGGCCGGGTGGAGGGTGCCCCTGGTGGCTGGGTGGTGGGGGTGGTGGGAGACATGAGTGGGGGCCTGGTGGAGGCTGCCCCTGCACTGCTGGGGGGTGGGGGCGATGGTAGACATGAGTGGGGGCCTGGTGGAGGCTGCCCCTGGTGGCTGGGGGGTGTGGGTGGTGGGAGACATGAGTGGGGGCCTGGTGGAGGCTGCCCCTGCACTGCTGGGGAGTGGGGGGTGATGGTAGACATGAGTGGGGGCCTGGTGGAGGGTGCCCCTGGTGGCTGGGGGGTGGGGGTGGTGGGAGACATGAGTGGGGGCCTGGTGGAGGCTGCCCCTGCACTACTGGGGGGTGGGGGTGATGGTAGACATGAGTGGGGGCCGGGTAGAGGGTGCCCCTGGTGGCTGGGGGGTGGGGGTGGTGGGAGATATGAGTGGGGGCCTGGTGGAGGCTGCCCCTGCACTGCTGGGGGGTGGGGGTGATGGTAGACAGGAGTGGGGGCCTGGTGGAGGGTGCCCCTGGTGGCTGGGGGGTGGGGGTGATGGGAGACATGAGTGGGGGCCTGGTGGAGGCTGCCCCTGCACTGCTGGGGGGTGGGGGTGATGGTAGACATGAGTGGGGGCCTGGTGGAGGCTGCCCCTGCACTGCTGGGGGGTGGGGGTGATGGTGGACATGAGTGGGGGCCTGGTGGAGGTTGCCCCTGGTGGCTGGGGGTGGTGGGAGACATGAGTGGGGGCCTGGTGGAGGCTGCCTGTTAGGCGGAACCTGTGCAGTTCCCTCTGGGACCACTGCAAAAGATTTAGGACTACAGGTGTTTGGCGGTGAACCCACTTGGTAGCAGTCTGTACCACACAGATTCACTTGGTAGCTGTGGCTGAGCAGTCAGACTTCCCTCAAGAAGAGTTAAGCAGTATGTGGAGTATACAAAATAGGGCAATTCTTCACAGCAAGACAAGCAAACACGCAACGAGGCTTAGTGTAAAGATATTAAGGTATTTATTTATAGCAGAACATCTATGAAAAACACTAAAGCAAATCACGGCAAACAAATCAAACACAATTACTCTACGGAGTAGAAAACGATCAATCGCCCTAGCAAAATATCGACAACTCTAGGTTTCTACCGGTACCACTTATTTTCAGACAGAGGTGTATACCTCAACCTAGATGATACTCGAATATTAGTTAGGACGGGAGAGAAAAAGATAGGCAGGTTATGCAGTCAACACAGTTCAATCCTACTCGGATAAAATGCAAGGCAGGAAGGCAAGAATCGCAATAGATCATAAAGTTCAGAGGCCAGGCCCACTCGGAGAGAGGCAAGGCGCGATGTCCCAAAAAGTCTCTAGTGGAGATGCATTCAAGTCTTTATAGCAAATTGTTATCGGCAGATTGAACCAGTTCAGAACAAAGAATGAGCAAAGCTTGGAGGCGGCCCAACGGAACGGAGAGGATTAAGACACCTCACTCGAACCGATCGAAAGGGAAGCCAGGCGGACACGGTACCTTGTTGTGGAGGGCAGCTCCGGCGGGGGCAGTTGTTCCTGGTGGTGGATGCACGTTGGGTCTTTGCCAAGAGTAGAGATGATCTTGTCGTCGAAGAAAGTGAAGTCCGGTGCACCACCAGGGAAGAGACCAGCCGCGGAGTGCTCCGTCACAAGGCACCACCTTTTGGTCGCGGTACAGGGGTAGTGGCTATCCGGTTGCCGAGGTGCTCTGCACGGGCAATTCGACCACTGCGTCCTGAGGCGAATAAAAAAGCAAAGGGGACTGGTTGTTCCCACCAGTCAGGGGAAGAGACTCTCCGGCAGGGAGATCTCCTCTGTCGTCGGGAAGTGGTGAGTCGGTTCCGCAGGGCTCCACCGGAGGTGTCGTCGTGCAGGTCGGCTCAGCGTTACCCTCGTTAGATTCTTAGGTCCTGTGGCGACTTCTGAAGATCCAGTCCCAAAAGCCCTGCTTTTATGCAGAATACCCCCATTCATTCAGCCTAGCTGTCAATCAACACACCTGGGCCAATCACTCCAGAGTGCGACCGGAGTTGGCAAGGCAACTCGGTCCAGGGTGCCTAAACCCCCTCCCACACCCCTGTGGTAACCCACACAGAATGGCACCACTTTGGAGGGTCTCTGTACAGAGCCCGCCAAAAGTGGGACAAAGGGCTCGACCTTTGGTTTAGGAGTCACAGAGACGAACCCAGACGCCATTTTACAAACCGAGTTCTGGCAGAAAATACCATCCGATAAACTTATTTAAGATAAGTAGACCGGTGGTACGTTAGAGATTAACGAGAAAAAGTATCAATCTCCAACAATGGGACAAATCCCATATGGTTATGTCCGGGGTCGAACATAACAAGTAGTTTCCACTGCCACCAGCCAAAACTCGACGAGGGGGGACGGGACAGTGCCCCCTCGAGTAACAGGTCCAGGAGTAATCGAATTACCCCTACTATGACGTCCACAATAAGATGGTTGGTACTAGTCCTGTTAGTAAATTTAGGTCTAGTAAAGCCAATGGTGACTTTACATGTCCGGGGAGACAGTAGTCAGTCCCCGGGTATGGAGTCTCTGGTGGGGGATCCGCTAGGACGCCCCCGTGTTACGGCACGTAGGGTGCGGTGTAACACACATAGAAAAACATATGAGACCCTATGGAGTAAAAGACCCCATAGCCCATAGAACACATTGACATCCAAAGGAACTACACACATTCATGTCCAAGAGTGGGAGAAAAAAGAGTCACACTCTTGGCAGGATGGAAAAACAAACTCCCGAAATCCAGCAAAGCTGCTGGGGGACTCACTAGGTTAGGAAATTCAGCCTAAACAGAGAATTCTCCCTAACACTCGCCCCCCAAGGGCGAGTGTTAGGGACAGGGACAGGAGGATTTAATCCACTCCTGGATGAATCTCATACCTCTAGTCGATGACATACATCCTAGAGAGACCATCAGCATTTTGGTGGTGACATCCTGACCTGTGCTCAATGGTGAAATCAAACCCTTGCAGGCAGATCGACCATCTCAATAGTTTTGGGTTTTCCCCTTTCATTTGCATTAGCCATCTCAAGGGTTGGTGGTCAGTCTGAATGACAAAAGTAGAACCATACAAGTACGGCCTAAACTTCTTCAGTGCCCACACGATAGCAAAGCACTCTCTTTCGATTGTTGCCCACCTTGTTTCAGGATCCTTCAGCTTGCGGCTGATGAAGCAAACGGGGTGCTCCCTACCTTTCCCATCCAGTTGACTGAGTACGGCACTTATTCCTACATTTGAAGCATCTGTCTGCACAATGAAGTGTTGGCGGTAATCAGGAGCTCCGAGTACTGGGGCTTGGCAAAGAGCCTTTTTCAGGTTTCCAAACGCCTGATTGCACTCCTCGTTCCATTTAATCTTTTTAGGAAATTTGGGCGAGGAGATGACATTCAGTGGAGAAGCTATGGTCCCATAGTTCTCTATGAAATTCCTGTAATACCCAGTGAGGTCGAGGAAGGCTCTCACCTGGGTTTGAGTAGTCGGTGTTGTGCAATTTTGCACAGCTTCAACCTTACGGAGCAAAGGCCTTATTTCTCCACCGCCTACCTCATGCCCAAGATAGACTACCCTACTCTGTCCAATTTGGCATTTGCTTGCCTTTATGGTCAGATTGGCTCGTCCAAGAGCCTGCAAAACATCTCTCAGGTGGGTTACATGTTCTTCCCAGGAATTGCTGAACACTGCGATGTCATCCAAGTATGCCATGCAGAAGTCCTCCATCCCATTCAGAACCTGGTTTACCATCCGTTGAAACGTAGCAGGTGCATTCTTCAATCCGAAAGGCATTACCTTAAACTGGTATAAGCCAACGGGGGTAGAAAATGCAGTTTTCTCCGTGGCATGGTCTGTCAGGGCTATTTGCCAATAGCCTGACGTCAAGTCAAATGTGCTGAGGAACTTGGCGGCGCCAAGTTTATCCACCAACTCATCTGTTCTTGGCAAAGGGTGGGCATCAGTTTTGGTGACTGCATTAAGAGCTCTATAATCCACGCAGAATCTAAGTTCTTTAGATCCGGCCTTTGGTACTAACACAAATGGTGTGGACCATGGACTAGTAGAGGGCTCTATTACCCCGAGATCAAGCATCTTGCTGACCTCACCTTTGATGTGGGTTCGTATGTTTTCTGAAATGTGGTATCCTCTGCTTTTGACTGGCAGACAGTCACCAGTGAGTATGTCGTGCTGGCCCCAAGGGGTCAAGCCTGGTGAAAGCGAGAACAGAGAGGCAAACTGATTCAACATAGATTTGCACTCTTCTTGTTGCTCGGGTGTCAGATTGGAGGAGAGATTTACTCCTTCAATTTTTTCATCTAAAGGTAAGCCTCTGAGGAGATTCGGAAGAGCTTCACTCTCTTCTTCTTCCTCGGATGACGCTAGAAGCAACGCTCCTACGTCAGGTCGCGAGACATACGCTTTAAGTCGGTTGGTGTGAAAGACTGTCGGAGCCTCCTTGGGATTGCCCAAGTCCACCAGATAGTTAACCTCTCCGAGTTTACCCACTACTCGGAAGGGTCCCATCCACTTATCTTGCAAGGCCCTCTGCCTTGTTGGGATCATAACGAGAACGAGCTGGTTTTGAGCGAACTCAACCATGTTAGCCTTCTGATCGTGCCAGTGCTTAACCAATGCTTGTCCAGCTTTCAAGTTATCACTTGCTTCCGTCATCATGTGCGACATTCTCCTCCGGAGACCTATCACGTAGTCAGTCACTCTGACTGGCTTGGGTGACAGGAGGATTTAATCCACTCCTGGATGAATCTCATACCTCTAGTCGATGACATACATCCTAGAGAGACCATCAGCATTTTGGTGGTGACATCCTGACCTGTGCTCAATGGTGAAATCAAACCCTTGCAGGCAGATCGACCATCTCAATAGTTTTGGGTTTTCCCCTTTCATTTGCATTAGCCATCTCAAGGGTTGGTGGTCAGTCTGAATGACAAAAGTAGAACCATACAAGTACGGCCTAAACTTCTTCAGTGCCCACACGATAGCAAAGCACTCTCTTTCGATTGTTGCCCACCTTGTTTCAGGATCCTTCAGCTTGCGGCTGATGAAGCAAACGGGGTGCTCCCTACCTTTCCCATCCAGTTGACTGAGTACGGCACTTATTCCTACATTTGAAGCATCTGTCTGCACAATGAAGTGTTGGCGGTAATCAGGAGCTCCGAGTACTGGGGCTTGGCAAAGAGCCTTTTTCAGGTTTCCAAACGCCTGATTGCACTCCTCGTTCCATTTAACCTTTTTAGGAAATTTGGGCGAGGAGATGACATTCAGTGGAGAAGCTATGGTCCCATAGTTCTCTATGAAATTCCTGTAATACCCAGTGAGGTCGAGGAAGGCTCTCACCTGGGTTTGAGTAGTCGGTGTTGTGCAATTTTGCACAGCTTCAACCTTACGGAGCAAAGGCCTTATTTCTCCACCGCCTACCTCATGCCCAAGATAGACTACCCTACTCTGTCCAATTTGGCATTTGCTTGCCTTTATGGTCAGATTGGCTCGTCCAAGAGCCTGCAAAACATCTCTCAGGTGGGTTACATGTTCTTCCCAGGAATTGCTGAACACTGCGATGTCATCCAAGTATGCCATGCAGAAGTCCTCCATCCCATTCAGAACCTGGTTTACCATCCGTTGAAACGTAGCAGGTGCATTCTTCAATCCGAAAGGCATTACCTTAAACTGGTATAAGCCAACGGGGGTAGAAAATGCAGTTTTCTCCGTGGCATGGTCTGTCAGGGCTATTTGCCAATAGCCTGACGTCAAGTCAAATGTGCTGAGGAACTTGGCGGCGCCAAGTTTATCCACCAACTCATCTGTTCTTGGCAAAGGGTGGGCATCAGTTTTGGTGACTGCATTAAGAGCTCTATAATCCATGCAGAATCTAAGTTCTTTAGATCCGGCCTTTGGTACTAACACAACTGGGCTAGACCATGGACTAGTAGAGGGCTCTATTACCCCGAGATCAAGCATCTTGCTGACCTCACCTTTGATGTGGGTTCGTATGTTTTCTGAAATGTGGTATCCTCTGCTTTTGACTGGCAGACAGTCACCAGTGAGTATGTCGTGCTGGCCCCAAGGGGTCAAGCCTGGTGAAAGCGAGAACAGAGAGGCAAACTGATTCAACATAGATTTGCACTCTTCTTGTTGCTCGGGTGTCAGATTGGAGGAGAGATTTACTCCTTCAATTTTTTCATCTAAAGGTAAGCCTCTGAGGAGATTCGGAAGAGCTTCACTCTCTTCTTCTTCCTCGGATGACGCTAGAAGCAACGCTCCTACGTCAGGTCGCGAGACATACGCTTTAAGTCGGTTGGTGTGAAAGACTGTCGGAGCCTCCTTGGGATTGCCCAAGTCCACCAGATAGTTAACCTCTCCGAGTTTACCCACTACTCGGAAGGGTCCCATCCACTTATCTTGCAAGGCCCTCTGCCTTGTTGGGATCATAACGAGAACGAGCTGGTTTTGAGCGAACTCAACCATGTTAGCCTTCTGATCGTGCCAGTGCTTAACCAATGCTTGTCCAGCTTTCAAGTTATCACTTGCTTCCGTCATCATGTGCGACATTCTCCTCCGGAGACCTATCACGTAGTCAGTCACTCTGACTGGCTTGGGGGAAGGAGCACTCTCCAACCCCTCCTTAATCAGGGCCAATGGACCTCTGACGGGATGACCATAGAGTAGTTCGAAGGGAGAGTAACCTACTCCCTCCTGAGGGACTTCTCTATAAGCAAAGAGAAGGCATGGCAGTAGAAGGTCCCACTTGCGCTGAAGGGGTTCTTCTAAAGCACCTATCATGCTCTTCATTGTTCGGTTGAACCATTCTACCAACCCATTGGTTTGTGGGTGGTAAGCTGTTGAGAACTTGTAAGTAACTCCACAGGTTTTCCACATGGCTTTCATGTAGTGGGACATAAAGTTTGACCCCCTGTCAGAGATTACTTCCTTAGGAAACCCGATCCTAGTAAAAATACCAAGGAGGGCCTTAGCCACAGCCGGAGCTGTAACAGTCCTCATAGGAATTGCCTCAGGATACCTAGCAGCATGGTCTACTACAACAAGGATAAACCTGTTGCCTGAGGAGGTTGGAGGATCAAGGGGACCAACAATGTCAATCCCTACTCTCTCAAATGGGACTCCCACAACTGGGAGAGGCACTAAAGGTGCCACATTCTTGGAGCCAACCTTACCAGAGATCTGGCAGGTGTGGCAGCTCCTGCAGTGTTTTTCTACCTCGGCCCCCATCTTCGGCCAATAGAAGTAGAGAGATAGCCTTTCCTTAGTCTTCTTGAAACTCAAGTGACCAGCCAAAGGAATCTCGTGGGCTAACTGCAAGAACTGTGGTCTGTTCTCTTGGGGTACTACAAGTCGTTTGTAGTCTCCAGGTGCAGACTCGGTCGGTTCACTGTAGAAGAGGCCATCTTCCCAGTGCAACCTGTATTTCCCAGGCTCTTGCCCTTCAGCCTGAGCCTCTGCCTGGTGGCGAAGACCTTCCAGAGTTGGACATTCTCTCTGTCCCTTACTGAAGTCTGCCCTGCTGGGTCCACCTTCTGCCAGTAAAGACTGCAGCTCAGGATGGTCAACAGGAT
The DNA here is from genome assembly GCF_040938575.1 of Ambystoma mexicanum. Taxonomy (NCBI): domain Eukaryota; kingdom Metazoa; phylum Chordata; class Amphibia; order Caudata; family Ambystomatidae; genus Ambystoma; species Ambystoma mexicanum. Next base: position 266,615,976 of record NC_090934.1, read on the forward strand.
CCAGATCTCCAATGAGTTCCTGGCCTTCCATTAGCTCTTCCTCAGAGTCTAATTCTACCACACAGGGTCGTACCTCCCTCTCAGCCTCGGCTGGAGGTGGAGTTACGGGTGTAACTTTGGACAACCGGGGGGAAGTCTGTGTTGGCTGCACTGGAATGCTGGCTGCTGGTTTCGGGATAGAAGCCGTAGGTTTCCCTTTTGCTTCTGATGTCTTGGAGATAGCGGCCGACAATTCCAGTGGCGCAGGAGTGATTTCTTTCTTCATCATCTCCCCGAGAGTACTGCGCATGGTCCTCTCTCTTGCAGGTCTGGTTAGCTCCTGTAACCGTTTACTAGGAGGTCTGGGAGTATGCGATACAACTCCGAGAGTTTTCAAATCGTTACCCAACAGTACGCGTCCTGGTATCTCACTCTGTATGCTGACAGGTATCTTCACAGTCATGTCGTTACACTGGATGAGAACTGGTAATTGGGGAAGCATCTGCACAGGCCCTCCAGCTAACTTGGTGAGGCGTTTGGGTGCCTTAGCAACATCCTCGGCCTGAAAAAACGATTTATCCACCACAGTTATGCTGGCCCCAGTGTCCCTAATGGCAGGAGTCTCCTGACCATTCACCTGGACACTGTCCTTGTAATACTCTTTAGTATTATCGGGGATAGAATTATAGACATCTAAATTCTGTTGTTCCCACAACCCCAGAGATACTAAAGAAATGCTGGCTGAGACTCCAATGGGTTCGTCAGCTAGCAGTAGAAAGTTTCCACTTGCCATTTGGACTTCCTCCTCTGGAGCGAAGGCTAAGGAGACAAGCTGGACCCCTGAAGGTTTACCCTTACATCTGGGATCTCCTTTCACGTGGTCAGTCGAGCCACAAACAAAGCATTTACCGAATGCTTTCTGGAATGGCGGCTTGTTCTGACCTCCTTCCGGTTTGGCACCAGAAGACACACTATTCTGCTGTGGTTTTCCCGGTGGCTTACCCTTCTGGTTTTGTTTGGGGCCCTCTTTGGAATGTGAGATATTCAAATTCTCTTTTGAGTCTTTTTTAGGCTGTTTTCCCTCATCCTTTTTCTGAGTTGCTCCAGAATCCTTATGAGTAGCCCTGTTGGCAACCCACAAGTCAGCAGCCTTAGCTAGTGCCCGGGAATCAATTTCCTTCGAATCAGCCAAGTGCTGTCTGAGCTCAGGAGAGCAGGCATCATAAATAGACTACAACATAAAAAGATTCTTCATACCCTCATAAGTGTTCACTGTGTAACCCTTAATCCATCCCTCTAAGTTTTTCAACCCTTCACTCACCCAGGTAGCCCAGGGGGTACCATCATGCTTTTTGAGGGTTCCAAACCTCTTAAGATACTGGGAAGGGGTCTTCCCGAATGTAGCTATTAAAGCTAGTTTCACACTTTCGTAATCCGTCTTATCCGCCTCCCCCAACTCCATTACCACATCAGTCGCAACAGGAGGGAGCCTAGAGAACAACCAGGGAAGTAAAGCATTCCTGGCGATGTCCTGGAGCCCATGATTGTATTCAAACAGCTTCAACCAATCCAACACATCCAATCTCGGTTCATACATACCCACTAATTCCTTCGGCATCCGGGGTCTTTTGGGACTGGAGCTCCTAGAGGAACCAGAGGAGAGAGAAGCATTTTCCATAGACAACTTTTTCATCTCTAACTCGTGATTAAGTTCTATTTCCCTGAGTCTCAACTCAGCTTGCTTCTGCTCAGCCTGGGCATTCATCCGTCTGAACTCGAGCTCTTGGTTTCGTTCAGATTGAGCCAAGAACCGTTTATATTCTAATTCGAGCTTCATTTTTTCTAGTTCAAAATACGCAGGGTTACTTGTGGGCCCTGGTATGGGCCCCGTAGGCACAGCTGGTAAGGCAGGTAGAGGAGCAGGGGAGACAGTTTTGTTAGCCTCTCCGTCCTCGTCAGCCTCTTCATCGCTATCATCAGAATTACGATTCAGATCAACACCATTACTGTTATATACAGTCGCTGGAGAGACTGGTTCCTCTGAACCAGTACCCAGACTTTGGTTCGCCAGCAATCTCTCGATTAGTTCTAACTTCTTGCCTCTTACAGGAAGATTCTCTTGCCTACAGAGAGCTCGCAGACTCTCAGTATTTTCACCTGACAAAGACTCTTGACTGTAAGTTTCCATCATAGACATGTTTTTTGAAAGTTGCTTTTTGTGCAAAGTTTTGTGGTTAGTTATCCTACAGTGTCGAAAAGCACTCTAAACTGTATACTCGATACAAATCCCACCGCTGTACACCAGTGTTAGGCGGAAACCTGTGCAGTTCCCTCTGGGACCACTGCAAAAGATTTAGGACTACAGGTGTTTGGCGGTGAACCCACTTGGTAGCAGTCTGTACCACACAGATTCACTTGGTAGCTGTGGCTGAGCAGTCAGACTTCCCTCAAGAAGAGTTAAGCAGTATGTGGAGTATACAAAATAGGGCAATTCTTCACAGCAAGACAAGCAAACACGCAACGAGGCTTAGTGTAAAGATATTAAGGTATTTATTTATAGCAGAACATCTATGAAAAACACTAAAGCAAATCACGGCAAACAAATCAAACACAATTACTCTACGGAGTAGAAAACGATCAATCCCCCTAGCAAAATATCGACAACTCTAGGTTTCTACCGGTACCACATATTTTCAGACAGAGGTGTATACCTCAACCTAGATGACACTCGAATATTAGTTAGGACGGGAGAGAAAAAGATAGGCAGGTTATGCAGTCAACACAGTTAAATCCTACGCGGATAAAATGCAAGGCAGGAAAGCAAGAATCGCAATTGATCATAAAGTTCAGAGGCCAGGCCCACTCGGAGAGAGGCAAGGCGCGATGTCCCAAAAAGTCTCTAGTGGAGATGCATTCAAGTCTTTATAGCAAATTGTTATCGGCAGATTGAACCAGTTCAGAACAAAGAATGAGCAAAGCTTGGAGGCGGCCCAACGGAACGGAAAGGATTAAGACACCTCACTCGAACCAATCGAAAGGGAAGCCAGGCGGACACGGTATCTTGTTGTGGAGGGCCGCTCCGGCGGGGGCAGTTGTTCCTGAAGGTGGATGCACGTTGAGTCTTTGCCAAGAGTAGAGATGATCTCGTCGTCGAAGAAAGTGAAGTCTGGTGCACCACCAGGGAAGAGACCAGCCGCCGAGTGCTCCGTCACAAGGCAACACCTTTTGGTCGCGGTACAGGGGTAGTGGCTATCCGGTTGCCGAGGTGCTCTGCACGGGCAATTCGACCACTGCGTCCTGAGGCGAATAAAAAGCAAAGGGGACTGTTTGTTCCCACCAGTCAGGGGAAGAGACTCTCCGGCAGGAAGATCTCTTCTTTCGTCGGGAAGTGGTGAGTCGGTTCCGCAGGGCTCCACCGGAGGTGTCGTCGTGCAGGTCGGCTCAGCGTTACCCTCGTCGGATTCTTAGGTCCTGTGGCGACTTCTGAAGATCCAGTCCCAAAAGCCCTGCTTTTATGCAGAAAACCCCCATTCATTCAGCCTAGCTGTCAATCAACACATGCTAAGTGGTGAGCGGGAAGGCTCACCACCTGGGCCAATCACTCCAGAGTGCGACCGGAGTTGGCAAGGCAACTCGGTCCAGGGTGCCTAAACCCCCTCCCACACCCCTGTGGTAACCCAGACAGAATGGCACCACTTTGGAGGGTCTCTGTACAGAGCCCGCCAAAAGTGGGACAAAGGGCTCGACCTTTGGTTTAGGAGTCACAGAGACGAACACAGACGCCATTTTACAAACCGAGTTCTGGCAGAAAATACCATCCGATAAATTTATTTAAGATAAGTAGACCGGTGGTACGTTAGAGATTAACGAGAAAAAGTACCAATCTCCAACAATGGGACGAATCCCATATGGTTATGTCCGGGGTCGAACATAACAAGTAGTTTCCACTGCCACCAGCCAAAACTCGACGAGGGGGGACGGGAGAGTGCCCCCTCGAGTAACAAGTCCAGGAGTAATCGAATTACCCCTACTAGTACGTCCACAATAAGATGGTTGGTACTAGTCCTGTTAGTAAATTTAGGTCTAGTAAAGCCAATGGTGACTTTACATGTCCGGGGAGACAGTAGTCAGTCCCCGGGTATGGAGTCTATGGTGGGGGATCCGCTAGGACGCCCCCGTGTTACGGCACGTAGGGTGCGGTGTAACACACATAGAAAAACATATGAGACCCTATGGAGTAAAAGACCCCATAGCCCATAGAACACATTGACATCCAAAGGAATTACACACATTCATGTCCAAGAGTGGGAGAAAAAAGAGTCACACTCTTGGCAGGATGGAAAAACAAACTCCTGAAATCCAGCAAAGCTGTTGGGGGACTCACTAGGTTAGGAAATTCAGCCTAAACAGAGAATTCTCCCTAACACTGCCCCTGCACTGCTGGGGGGTGGGGGTGGGGGTGATGGTAGACATGAGTGGGGCCTGATGGAGGGTGCCCCTGGTGGCTGGGGGGTGGGGGTGGTGGGAGACATGAGTGGGGGCCTGGTGGAGGCTGCCCCTGCACTGCTGGGGGGTGGGGGTGATGGTAGACATGAGTGGGGGCCTGGTAGAGGGTGCCCCTGGTGGTTGGGGGGTGGCGGTGCAGGGAGACATGAGTGGGGGCCTGGTGGAGGCTGCCCCGGGATGGGGGGGGTGGGGGTGATGGGAGACATGAGTGGGGGCCTGGTGAAGGCTGCCCCTGCACTGCTGGGGGGGCTGATAGGGGACATGAGTGGGGGCCTGGTGGAGGCTGCCCCTGCACTGCTGGGGGGTGGGGGTGATAGGGGATATGAGTGGGGGCCTGGTGGAGGCTGCCCCTGCACTGCTGGGGGTGGGGGTGGTGGGAAACATGAGTGGGGGCCTGGTGGAGGCTGCCCCTGCACTGCTGGGGGTGGGGGTGCAGGGAGACATGAGTGTGGGCCTGGTGGAGGCTGCCCCTGGTGGCTCGGGGGTTGGGGTGGTGGGAGACATGAGTGGGGGCCTGGTGGAGGCTGCCCCTGCACTGCTGGGGGGTGGGGGTGATGGTAGACATGAGTGGGGGCCTGGTGGAGGGTGCCCCTGGTGGCTGGGGGGTGGGGGTGGTGCGAGACATGAGTGGGGGCCTGGTGGAGGGTGCCCCTGGTGGCTGGGGGGTGGGGGTTGTGGGAGACATGAGTGGGGGCCTGGTGGAGGCTGCCCCTGCACTGCTGGGGGGTGGGGGTGATGGTAGACATGAGTGGGGGAAGGGTGGAGGGTGCCCCTGGTGGCTGGGGGGTGGGGGTGGTGGGCGACATGAGTGGGGGCCTGGTGGAGGCTGCCCCTGCACTGCTGGGGGGTGGGGGTGATGGTAGACATGAGTGGGGGCCTGGTGGAGTGTGCCCCTGGTGGCTGGGGGGTGGGGGCGCAGGGAGACATGAGTGGGGGCCTGGTGGAGGCTGCCCCTGGATGCTGGGGGGTGGGGGTGATGGGGGGCATGAGTGGGGGCCTGGTGGAGGCTGCCCCTGCATTGCTGGGTGGTGGGGGTGATAGGGTACATGAGTGGGGCCTGGTGGAGGCTGCCCCTGCACTGCTGGGGGGTGGGGATGGTGGGAGACATGAGTGGGGGCCTGGTGGAGGCTGCCCCTGCACTGCTGGGGGGTGGGGTGATGGGAGACATGCGTGGGGGCCTGGTGGAGGGTGCCCCTGGTGGCTGGGGGGTGGGGGTGGTGGGAGACATGAGTGGGGGCCTTGTGGAGGCTGCCCCTGCACTGCTGGGGGGTGGGGGTGATGGTAGACATGAGTGGGGGCCTGGTGGAGGGGGTGCCCCTGGTAGCTGGGGGGTGGGGGTGATGGGAGACATGAGTGGGGGCCTGGTGGAGGCTGCCCCTGCACTGCTGGGGGGTGGGGTGATGGTAGACATGGGTGGGGGCCTGGTGGAGGCTGCCCCTGCACTGCTGGGGGGTAGGGGTGATGGTAGACATGAGTGGGGGCCTGGTGGAGGGTGCCCCTGGTGGCTGGGGGCTGGGGTGGTGGGAGACATGAGTGGGGGCCTGGTGGAGGCTGCCCCTGCACTGCTGGGGGGTGGGGTGATGGTAGACATGAGTGGGGGCCTGGTGGAGGGTGCACCTGGTGGCTGGGGGGTGGGGGTGGTGGGAGACATGAGTAGGGCCTGGTGGAGGCTACCCCTACACTGCTGGGGGGTGGGGGCGATGGTAGACATGAGTGGGGGCCGGGTGGAGGGTGCCCCTGGTGGCTGGGGGGTGGGGGTGGTGGGAGACATGAGTGGGGGCCTGGTGGAGGCTGCCCCTGCACTGCTGGGGGGTGGGGTGATGGTAGACATGAGTGGGGGCCTGGTGGAGGGTGCCCCTGGTGGCTGGGGGGGTGGGGGTGCAGGGAGACATGAGTGGGGGCCTGGTGGATGCTGCCCCTGGATGCTGGGGGGTGGGGGTGATGGGAGACATGAGTGGGGGCCTGGTGGAGGCTGCCCCTGCACTGCTGGGGGGTGGGGTGGTGCGAGACATGAGTGGGGGCCTGGTGGAGGCTGCCCCTGCACTGCTGGGGGGTGGGGTTGATAGGGGACATGAGTGGGGGCCTGGTGGAGGCTGCCCCTGCACTGCTGGGGGGTGGGGGTGATAGGGGACATGAGTGGGGGCCTGGTGGAGGCTTCCCCTGCACTGCTGGGGGGTGGGGGTGGTGGGAGACATGAGTGGGGGCCTGGTGGAGGCTGCCCCTGCACTGCTGGGGGGTGGGGGTGATAGGGGACATGAGTGGGGGCCTGGTGTAGGCTGCCCCTGCACTGCTGGGGGGTGGGGGTGCAGGGAGACATGAGTGGGGGCCTGGTGGAGGCTGCCCCTGGTGGCTGGGGGGTGGGGGTGGTGGGAGACATGAGTGGGGGCCTGGTGGAGGCTGCCCCTGCACTGCTGGGGGGTGGGGGGTGATGGTGGACATGAGTGGGGGCCGGGTGGAGGGTGTCCCTGGTGGCTGGGGGCTGGGGGTGGTGGGAGATATGAGTGGGGGCCCGGCGGAGGGTGCCCCTGGTGGCTGGGGGGTGGGGGTGGTGGGAGACATGAGTGGGGGTCTGGTGGAGGGTGCCCCTGGTGGCTGGGGGGTGGGGGTGGTGGGAGACATGAGTGGGGGCCTGGTGGAGGCTGCCCCTGCACTGCTGGGGGGTGGGGGTGATGGTAGACATGAGTGGGGGCCGTGTGGAGGGTGCCCCTGGTGGCTGTGGGGTGGGGGTGGTGGGAGACATGAGTGGGGGCCTGGTGGAGGCTGCCCCTGCACTGCTGGGGGGTGGGGGTGGTGGGAGACATGAGTGGGGGACTGGTGGAGGCTGCCCCTTCACTGCTGGGGGGTGGGGGTGATAGGGGACATGAGTGGGGGCCTGGTGGAGGCTGCCCCTGCACTGCTGGGGGGTGGGGGTGGTGGGGGACATGAGTGGGGGCCTGGTGGAGGCTGCCCCTGCACTGCTTGGGGGTGGGGGTGATGGGAGACATGAGTGGGGGCCTGTTGGAGGCTGCCCCTGCACTGCTGGGGGGTAGGGGTGATGGGAGACATGAGTGGGGGCCTGGTGGAGGCTGCCCCTGGATGCGGGGGGGTGGGGTGATGGGAGACATGAGTGGGGGCCTGGTGGAGGCTGCCCCTGCACTGCTGGGGGGTGGGGGAGCAGGGAGACATGAGTGGGGGCCTGGGGGAGGCTGCCCCTGGGGCTGGGGGGTGGGGGTGATGGTAGACATGTGTGGGGGCCTGGTGGAGGGTGCCCCTGGTGGCTGGGGGGTGGGGGTGGTGGGAGACATGAGTGGGGGCCTGGTGGAGGCTGCCCCTGCACTGCTGGGGCGTGGGGGTGATCGTAGACATGAGTGGGGGCCTGGTGGAGGGTGCCTCTGGATGCTGGGGGGTGGGGGTGATGGGAGACATGAGTGGGGGCCTGGTGGAGGCTGCCCCTGCACTGCTGGGGGGGTGGGGGTGCAGGGAGGCATGAGTGGGGGCCTGGTGGAGGCTGCCCCTGCATTGCTGGGGGTGGGGGTGATAGGGGAAATGCGTGGGGGCCTGGTGGAGGCTGCCCCTGCACTGCTGGGGGGTGGGGGTGGTGGGAGACATGAGTGGGGGCTTGGTGGAGGCTGCCCCTGCACTGCTGGGGGGTGGGGGTGGTGGGAGACATGAGTGGGGGCCTGGTGGAGGCTGCCCCTGGTGGCTGGGGGGTGGGGGTGGTGGGAGACATGAGTGGGGGCCTGGTGGAGGGTGCCCCTGGTGGCTGGGGGTGGGTGTGGTGGGAGAGATGAGTGGGGGCCTGGTGCAGGCTGCCCCTGCACTGCTGGGGGGTGGGGGGTGATGGTAGACATGAGTGGGGGCCTGGTGGAGGCTGCCCCTGGTGGCTGGGGGGTGGGGTGGTGGGAGACATGAGTGGGGGCCTGGTGGAGGCTGACCCTGCACTGCTGGGGGTGATGGTAGACATGAGTGGGGGCCGGGTGGAAGGTGCCCCTGGTGGCTGGGGGGTGGGGGTGGTGGGAGACATGAGTGGGGGCCTGGTGGAGGCTGCCCCTGCACTGCTGGGGGGTGGGGGTGATGGTAGACATGAGTGGGGGCCTGGTGGAGGGTGCCCCTGGTGGCTGGGGGGTGGGCGTGCAGGGAGACATGAGTGGGGGCCTGGTGGAGGCTGCCCCTGGATGCTGGGGGGTGGGGGTGATGGGAGACATGAGTGGGGGTCTGGTGGAGGCTGCCACTGCACTGCTGGGGGGTGGGGGTGATAGGGGACATGAGTGGGGGCCTGGTGGAGGCTGCCCCTGCACTTCTGGGGGGTGGGGGTGATAGGGGACATGAGTGGGGGCCTGGTGGAGGCTGCCCCTGCACTGCTGGGGGGTGGGGGTGGTGGGAGACATGAGTGGGGGCCTGGTGGAGGGTGCCCCTGGTGGCTGGGGGGTGGGGGTGGTGGGAGACATGAGTGGGGGCCTGGTGGAGGCTGCCCCTGCACTGCTGGGGGGTGGGGGTGATGGTAGACATGAGTGGGGGCCGGGTGGAGGGTGCCCCTGGTGGCTGGGGGGTGGGGGTGGTGGGAGACATGAGTGGGGGCCTGGTGGAGGCTGCCCCTGCACTGCTGGGGGTGGGGGTGATGGGAGACATGAGTGGGGGCCTGGTGGAGGCTGCCCCTGGTGGCTGGGGGGTGCGGGTGGTGGGAGACATGAGTGGGTTCCTGGTGGAGGCTGCCCCTGCACTGCTGGGGGGTGATCGTAGACATGAGTGGGGGCCTGGTGGAGGCTGCCCCTGGTGGCTGGGGGGTGGGGGTGGTGGGAGACATGAGTGGGGGCCTGGTGGAGGCTGCCCCTGCACTACTGGGGGGTGGGGGTGATGGTAGACATGAGTGGGGGCCGGGTGGAGGGTCCCCCTGGTGGCTGGGGGGTGGGGGTGGTGGGAGATATGAGTGGGGGCCTGGTGGAGGCTGCCCCTGCACTGCTGGGGGGTGGGGGTGATGGTAGACATGAGTGGGGGGCTGGTGGAGGGTGCCCCTGCACTGCTGGGGGGTGGGGGTGATGGTAGACATGAGTTGGGCCTGGTGGAGGGTGCCCCTGGTGGCTGGGGGGTGGGGGTGGTGGGTGACATGAGTGGGGGCCTGGTGGAGGCTGCCCCTGCACTGCTGGGGGGTGGGGGTGATGGTAGACATGAGTGGGGGCCGGGTGGAGGGTGCCCCTGGTGACTGGGGGGTGGGGGTGGTGGGAGACATGAGTGGGGGCCTGGTGGAGGCTGCCCCTGCACTGCTGGGGGGGTGGGGGTGATGGTAGACATGAGTGGGGGCCTGGTGGAGGGTGCCCCTTTTGGTTGGGGGGTGGGGGTGCAGGGAGACATGAGTGGGGGCCTGGTGGAGGCTGCCCCTGGATGCTGGGGGGTGGGGGTGATGGGAGACATGAGTGGGGGTGTGGGGGCCTGGTGAAGGCTGCCCCTGCACTGCTGGGGGGGGTGATAGGGGACATGAGTGGGGGCCTGGTGGAGGCTGCCCCTGCACTGCTGGGGGGTGGCGGTGATAGGGGACATGAGTGGGGGCCTGGTGGAGGCTGCCCCTGCACTGCTGGGGGGTGGGGGTGGTGGGAGACATGAGTGGGGGCCTGGGGGAGGCTGCCCCTGCACTGCTGGGGGGTGGGGGTGGTGGGAGAAATGAGTGGGGGCCTGGTGGAGGCTGCCCCTGCACTGCTGGGGGGTGGGGGTGATGGTAGACATGAGTGGGGGCCTGGTGGAGGGTGCCCCTGGTGGCTGGGGGGTGGGGGTGGTGCAAGACATGAGTGGGGGCCTGGTGGCTGGGGGGTGGGGGTGGTGGGAGACATGAGTGAGGGCCTGGTGGAGGCTTCCCCTGCACTGCTGGGGGGTGGGGGCGATGGTAGACATGAGTGGGGGCCGGGTGGAGGGTGCCCCCGGTGGCTGGGGGGTGGGGGTGGTGGGAGACATGAGTGGGGGCCTGGTGGAGGCTGCCCCTGCACTGCTGGGGGGTGGGGGTGATAGGGTACATGAGTGGGGGCCTGGTGGAGGCTGCCCCTGCACTGCTGGGGGGTGGGGGTGGTGGGAGACATGAGTGGGGGCCTGGTGGAGGCTGCCCCTGCACTGCTGGGGGGTGGGGCTGATGGAAGACATGAGTGGGGGCCTGGTGGAGGCTGCCCCTGGTGGCTGGGGGTGGTGGGAGACATGAGTGGGGGCCTGGTGGAGGCTGCCCCTGCACTGCTGGGGGGTGGGGGTGATGGTAGACATGAGTGGGGGCCGGGTGGAGGGTGCCCCTGGTGGCTGGGGGTGGTGGGAGGCATGAGTGGGGGCCTGGTGGAGGCTGCCCCTGCACTGCTGGTGGGTGGGGGTGATGGTAGACATGAGTGGGGGCCTGGTGGAGGGTGCCCCTGGTGGCTGGGGGGTGAGGGTGATGGGAGACATGAGTGGGGGCCTGGTGGAGGCTGCCCCTGCACTGCTGGGGGGTGGGGGTGATGGTAGACATGAGTGGGGGCCTGGTGGAGGGTGCCCCTGGTGGCTGGGGGTGGGGGTGCAGGGAGACATGAGTGGGGGCCTGGTGGAGGCTGCCCCTGGATGCTGGGGGGTGAGGGTGATGGGAGACATGAGTGGGGGCCTGGTGGAGGCTGCCCCTGCACTGCTGGGGGGTGGGGGTGATAGGGGACATGAGTGGGGGCCTGGTGGAGGCTGCCCCTGCACTTCTGGGGGGTGGGGGTGATAGGGGACATGAGTGGGGGCCTGGTGGAGGCTGCCCCTGCACTGCTGGGGGGTGGGGGGTGATGGTAGACATGAGTGGGGGCCGGGTGGAGGGAGCCCCTGGTGACTGGGGGGTGGGGGTGGTGGGAGACATGAGTGGGGGCCTGGTGGAGGCTGCCCCTGCACTGCTGGGGGGTGGTGGGTGATGGCAGACATGAGTGGGGGCAGGATGGAGGGTGCCCCTGGTGGCTGGGGGTGATGGTAGACATGAGTGGGGGCCTGGTGGAGGCTGCCCCTGGTGGCTGGGGGGTGGGGGTGGTGGGAGACATGAGTGGGTTCCTGGTGGAGGCTGCCCCTGCACTGCTGGGGGGTGATGGTAGACATGAGTGGGGGCCTGGTGGAGGCTGCCCCTGGTGGCTGGGGGGTGGGGGTGGTGGGAGACATGAGTGGGGGCCTGGTGGAGGCTGCCCCTGCACTACTGGGGGGTGGGGGTGATGGTAGACATGAGTGGGGGCCGGGTGGAGGGTGCCCCTGGTGGCTGGGGGGTGGGGGTGGTGGGAGATATGAGTGGGGGCCTGGTGGAGGCTGCCCCTGCACTGCTGGGGGGTGGGGGTGATGGTAGACATGAGTGGGGGCCCGGTGGAGGGTGCCCCTGCACTGCTGGGGGGTGGGGGTGATGGTAGACATGAGTGGGGCCTGGTGGAGGGTGCCCCTGGTGGCTGGATGGTGGGGGTGGTGGGTGACATGAGTGGGGGCCTGGTGGAGGCTGCCCCTGCACTGCTGGGGGGTGGGGGTGATGGTAGACATGAGTGGGGGCCGGGTGGAGGGTGCCCCTGGTGACTGGGGGGTGGGGGTAGTGGGAGACATAAGTGGGGGCCTGGTGGAGGCTGCCCCTGCACTGCTGGGGGGGTGGGGGTGATGGTAGACATGAGTGGGGGGGCCTGGTGGAGGGTGCCCCTTGTGGTTGGGGGGTGGGGGTGCAGGGAGACATGAGTGGGGGCCTGGTGGAGGCTGCCCCTGGATGCTGGGGGGTGGGGGTGATGGGAGACATGAGTGGGGGCGTGGGGGCCTGGTGAAGGCTGCCCCTGCACTGCTGGGGGGGGTGATAGGGGACATGAGTGGGGGCCTGGTGGAGGCTGCCCCTGCACTGCTGGGGGGTGGGGGTGATAGGGGACATGAGTGGGGGCCTGGTGGAGGCTGCCCCTGCACTGCTGGGGGGTGGGGGTGGTGGGAGACATGAGTGGGGGCCTGGGGGAGGCTGCCCCTGCACTGCTGGGGGGTGGGGGTGCAGGGAGACATGAGTGGGGGCCTGGTGAAGGCTGCCCCTGGTGGCTCGGGGGTGGGGGTGGTGGGAGACATGAGTGGGGGCCTGGTGGAGGCTGCCCTGCACTGCTGGGTGGTTGGGGTGATGGTAGACATGAGTGGGGGCCTGGTGGAGGGTGCCCCTGGTGGCTGGGGGGTGGGGGTGGTGCAAGACATGAGTGGGGGCCTGGTGGAGGGTGCCCCTGGTGGCTGGGGGGTGGGGGTGGTGGGAGACATGAGTGGGGGCCTGGTGGAGGCTGCCCCTGCACTGCTGGGGGCTGGGGGCGATGGTAGACATGAGTGGGGGCCGGGTGGAGGGTGCCCCCGGTGGCTGGGGGGTGGGGGTGGTGGGAGACATGAGTGGGGGCCTGGTGGAGGCTGCCCCTGCACTGCTGGGGGGTGGGGTGATAGGGTACATGAGTGGGGGCCTGGTGGAGGCTGCCCCTGCACTGCTGGGGGGTGGGGGTGGTGGGAGACATGAGTGGGGGCCTGGTGGAGACTGCCCCTGCACTGCTGGGGGGTGGGGGTGATGGGAGACATGAGTGGGGGCCTGGTGGAGGCTGCCCCTGGTGGCTGGGGGTGGTGGGAGACATGAGTGGGGGCCTGGTGGAGGCTGCCCCTGCACTGCTGGGGGGTGGGGGTGATGGTAGACATGAGTGGGGGCCGGGTGGAAGGTGCCCCTGGTGGCTGGGGGGTGGGGGTGGTGGGAGACATGAGTGGGGGCCTGGTGGAGGCTGCCCCTGCACTGCTGGGGGGTGGGGGTGATGGTAGACATGAGTGGGGGCCTGGTGGAGGGTGCCCCTGGTGGCTGGGGGGCGGGGGTGCAGGGAGACATGAGTGGGGGCCTGGTGGAGGCTGCCCCTGGATGCTGGGGGGTGAGGGTGATGGGAGACATGAGTGGGGGCCTGGTGGAGGCTGCCCCTGCACTGCTGGGGGGTGGGGGTGATAGGGGACATGAGTGGGGGCCTGGTGGGGGCTGCCCCTGCACTTCTGGGGGGTGGGGGTGATAGGGGACATGAGTGGGGGCCTGGTGGAGGCTGCCCCTGCACTGCTGGGGGGTGGGGGTGGTGGGAGACATGAGTGGGGGCCTGGTGGAGGGTGCCCCTGGTGGCTGGGGGTGGTGGGAGACATGAGTGGGGGCCTGGTGGAGGCTGCCCCTGCACTGCTGGGGGGTGGGGGTGATGGTAGACATGAGTGGGGGCCTGGTGGAGGCTGCCCCTGGTGGCTGGGGGGTGGGGGTGGTGGGAGACATGAGTGGGGGCCTGGTGGAGGCTGCCCCTGCACTGCTTGGGGGTGATGGTAGACATGAGTGGGGGCCTGGTGGAGGCTGCCCCTGGTGGCTGGGGGGTGGGGGTGGTGGGAGACATGAGTGGGGGCCTGGGGGAGGCTGCCCCTGCACTACTGGGGGGTGAGGGTGATGGTAGACATGAGTGGGGGCCGGGTGGAGGGTGCCCCTGGTGGCTGGGGGGTGGGGGTGGTGGGAGATATGAGTGGGGGCCTGGTGGAGGCTGCCCCTGCACTGCTGGGGGGTGGGGGTGATGGTAGACATGAGTGGGGGCCTGGTGGAGGGTGCCCCTGGTGGCTGGGGGTGATGGGAGACATGAGTGGGGGCCTGGTGGAGGCTGCCCCTGCACTGCTGGGGGGTGGGGGTGATGGTAGACATGAGTGGGGGCCTGGTGGAGGCTGCCCCTGCACTGCTGGGGGGTGGTGGGTGATGGTAGACATGAGTGGGGGCAGGGTGGAGTGTGCCCCTGGTGGCTGGGGGTGGGGGTGATGGGAGACATGAGTGGGGGCCTGGTGGAGGCTGCCCCTGCACTACTGGGGGTTGGGGGTGATGTAGGCATGAGTGGGGGCCTGGTGGAGGCTGCCCCTGCACTGCTGGGGGGTGGGGGTGATGGTAGACATGAGTGGGGGCCTGGTGGAGGGTGCCCCTGGTGGCTGGGGGGTGGGGGTGGTGGGAGACATGAGTGGGGGCCTGGTGGAGGCTGCCCCTGCGCTGCTGGGGGTTGGGGCTGATGGTAGACATGAGTGGGGGCCTGGTGGAGGGTGCCCCTGGTGGCTGGGGGGTGGGGGTGGTGGGAGACATGAGTGGGGGCCTGGTGGAGGCTGCCCCTGCACTGCTGGGGGGTGGGGGTGATGGTAGACATGAGTGGGGCCTGGTGGAGGGTGCCCCTGGTGGCTGGGGGGTGGGGATGGTGGGTGACATGAGTGGGGGCCTGGTGGAGGCTGCCCCTGCACTGCTGGGGGGTGGGGGGTGATGGTAGACATGAGTGGGGGCCGGGTGGAGGGTGCCCCTGGTGACTGGGGGGTGGGGGTGGTGGGAGACATGAGTGGGGGCCTGGTGGAGGCTGCCCCTGCACTGCTGGGGGGTGGTGGGTGATGGTAGACATGAGTGGGGGCAGGGTGGAGGGTGCCCCTGGTGGCTGGGGGTGGGGGTGATGGGAGACATGAGTGGGGGCCTGGTGGAGGCTGCCCCTGCACTACTGGGGGTTGGGGGTGATGTAGGCATGAGTGGGGGCCTGGTGGAGGGTGTCCCTGGTGGTTGGGGGGTGGAGGTGCAGGGAGACATGAGTGGGGGCCTGGTGGAGGCTGCCCCTGGATGCTGAGGGGTGGGGGTGATGGGAGACATGAGTGGGGGCCTGGTGAAGGCTGCCCCTGCACTGCTGGGGGGGGTGATAGGGGACATGAGTGGGGGCCTGGTGGAGGCTGCCCCTGCACTGCTGGAGGGTGGGGGTGATAGGAGACATGAGTGGGGGCCTGGTGGAGGCTGCCCCTGCACTGCTGGGGGGTGGGGGTGGTGGGAGACATGAGTGGGGGCTTGGTGGAGGCTGCCCCTGCACTGCTGGGGGGTGGGGGTGGTGGGAGACATGAGTGGGGGCCTGGTGGAGGCTGCCCCTGGTGGCTGGGGGGTGGGGGTGGTGGGAGACATGAGTGGGGGCCTGGTGGAGGCTGCCCCTGCACTGCTGGGGGTGGGGGTGATGGTAGACATAAGTGGGGGCCTGGTGGAGGGTGCCCCTGGTGGCTGGGGGGTGGGGGTGGTGCGAGACATGAGTGGGGGCCTGGTGGAGGGTCCCCCTGGTGGCTGGGGGGTGGGGGTGGTGGGAGACATGGGTGGGGGCCTGGTGGAGGCTGCCCCTGCACTGCTGGGGGGTGGGGGTGATGGTAGACATGAATGGGGGCCGGGTGGAGGGTGCCCCTGGTGGCTGGGGGGTGGGGGTGGTGGGAGACATGAGTGGGGCCTGGTGGAGGCTGCCCCTGCACTGCTGGGGGGTGGGGGTGATGGTAGACATGAGTGGGGGCCGGGTGGAGGGTGCCCCTGGTGGCTGGGGGGTGGGGGTGGTGGGAGACATGAGTGGGGGCCTGGTGGAGGCTGCCCCTGCACTGCTGGGGGGTGGGGGTGATGATAGACATGAGTGGGGGCCTGGTGGAGGCTGCCCCTGGTGGTTGGGGGGTGGCGGTGGTGGGAGACATGAGTGGGGGCCTGGTGGAGGCTGCCCCTGCACTGCTGGGGGGTGGGGGTGATGGTAGACATGAGTGGGGGCCTGGTGGAGGCTGCCCTTGGTGGCTGGGGGGAGGGGGTGGTGGGAGACATGAGTGGGGGCCTGGTGGAGGCTGCCCCTGCACTGCTGGGGGGTGGTGGGTGATGGTAGACATGAGTGGGGGCAGGGTGGAGTGTGCCCCTGGTGGCTGGGGGTGGGGGTGATGGGAGACATGAGTGGGGGCCTGGTGGAGGCTGCCCCTGCACTACTGGGGGTTGGGGGTGATGTAGACATGAGTGGGGGCCTGGTGGAGGCTGCCCCTGCACTGCTGGGGGGTGGGGGTGATGGTAGACATGAGTGGGGGCCTGGTGGAGGGTGCCCCTGGTGGCTTGGGGGTGGGGGTGGTGGGAGACATGAGTGGGGGCCTGGTGGAGGCTGCCCCTGCGCTGCCTGGGGTTGGGGCTGATGGTAGACATGAGTGGGGGCCTGGTGGAGGGTGCCCCTGGTGGCTGGGGGTTGGGGGTGGTGGGAGACATGAGTGGGGGCCTGGTGGAGGCTGCCCCTGCACTGCTTGGGGGTGGGGGTGATGGTAGACATGAGTGGGGGCCGGGTGGAGGGTGCCCCTGGTGGCTGGGGGGTGGGGGTGGTGGGAGACATGAGTGGGGGCCTGGTGGAGGCTGCCCCTGCACTGATGGGGAGTGGGGGTGGTGGTAGACATGAGTGGGGGCCTGGCGGAGGGTGCCCCTGGTGGTTGGGGGGTAGGGGTGCAGGGAAACATGAGTGGGGGCCTGGTGGAGGCTGCCCCTGGATGCTGGGGGTTGGGGGTGATGGGAGACATGAGTGGGGGCCTGGTGAAGGCTGCCCCTGCACTGCTGGGGGGGTGATAGGGGACATGAGTGGGGGCCTGGTGGAGGGTGCCCCTGGATGCTGGGGGGTGGGGGTGGTGGTAGACATGAGTGGGGGCCTGGTGGAGGCTGCCCCTGCACTGCTGGGGGTGGGGGTGATGGTAGACATGAGTGGGGGCCGGGTGGAGGGTGCCCCTGGTGGCTGGGGGTGGGGGTGGTGGGAGACATGAGTGGGGGCCTGGTGGAGGCTGCCCCTGCACTGCTGGGGGGTGGGGTGACGGTAGACATGAGTGGGGGCCTGGTGGAGGCTGCCCCTGGTGGCTGGGGGGTGGGGGTGGTGAGAGACATGAGTGGGGGCCTGGTGGAGGCTGCCCCTGCACTGCTGGGGGGTGGGGGTGATGGTAGACATGAGTGGGGGCCGGGTGGAGGGTGCCCCTGGTGGCTGGGGGGTGGGGGTGGTGGGAGACATGAGTGGGGGCCTGGTGGAGGCTGCCCCTGCACTGCTGGGGGGTGGGGGTGATGGAAGACATGAGTTGGGGCCTGGTGGAGGGTGCCCCTGGGGGGTGGGGGTGCAGGGAGACATGAGTGGGGGCCTGGTGGAGGCTGCCCCTGGATGCTGGGGGGTGGGGGTGATGGGAGACATGAGTGGGGGCCTGGTGAAGGCTGCCCCTGCACTGCTGGGGGGGGTGATAGGGGACATGAGTGGGGGCCTGGTGGAGGCTGCCCCTGCACTGCTGGGGGCTGGGGGTGATAGGGGACATGAGTGGGGGCCTGGTGGAGGCTGCCCCTGCACTGCTGGGGGGTGAGGGTGGTGGGAGACATGAGTGGGGGCATGGTGGAGGCTGCCCCTGCACTGCTGGGGGGTGGGGGTGATGGTAGACATGAGTGGGGGCCTGGTGGAGGGTGCCCCTGGTGGCTGGGGGGTGGGGGTGGTGCGAGAAATGAGTGGGGGCCTGGTGGAGGATGCCCCTGGTGGCTGGGGGGTGGGGGTGGTGGGAGACATGAGTGGGGGCCTGGTGGAGGCTGCCCCTGCACTGCTGGGGGGTGGGGGTGATGGTAGACATGAGTGGGGGCCGGGTGGAGGGTGCCCCTGGTGGCTGGGGGGTGGGGGTGGTGGGAGACATGAGTGTGGGCCTGGTGGAGGCTGCCCCTGCACTGCTGGGGGGTGGGGGTGATGGGAGACATGAGTGGGGGCCTGGTGGAGGCTGCCCCTGGTGGCTGGGGGGTGGGGGTGATGGTAGACATGAGTGGGGGCAGGGTGGAGTGTGCCCCTGGTGGCTGGGGGTGGGGGTGATGGGAGACATGAGTGGGGGCCTGGTGGAGGCTGCCCCTGCACTACTGGGGGTTGGGGGTGATGTAGGCATGAGTGGGGGCCTGGTGGAGGCTGCCCCTGCACTGCTGGGGGGTGGGGGTGATGGTAGACATGAGTGGGGGCCTGGTGGAGGGTGCCCCTGGTGGCTGGGGGGTGGGGGTGGTGGGAGACATGAGTGGGGGCCTGGTGGAGGCTGCCCCTGCGCTGCTGGGGGTTGGGGCTGATGGTAGACATGAGTGGGGGCCTGGTGGAGGGTGCCCCTGGTGGCTGGGGGGTGGGGGTGGTGGGAGACATGAGTGGGGGCCTGGTGGAGGCTGCCCCTGCACTGCTGGGGGGTGGGGGTGATGGTAGACATGAGTGGGGCCTGGTGGAGGGTGCCCCTGGTGGCTGGGGGGTGGGGATGGTGGGTGACATGAGTGGGGGCCTGGTGGAGGCTGCCCCTGCACTGCTGGGGGGTGGGGGGTGATGGTAGACATGAGTGGGGGCCGGGTGGAGGGTGCCCCTGGTGACTGGGGGTGGGGGTGGTGGGAGACATGAGTGGGGGCCTGGTGGAGGCTGCCCCTGCACTGCTGGGGGGTGGTGGGTGATGGTAGACATGAGTGGGGGCAGGGTGGAGGGTGCCCCTGGTGGCTGGGGGTGGGGGTGATGGGAGACATGAGTGGGGGCCTGGTGGAGGCTGCCCCTGCACTGCTGGGGGGTGGGGGTGATGGTAGACATGAGTGGGGGCCTGGTGGAGGCTGCCCTTGGTGGCTGGGGGGAGGGGGTGGTGGGAGACATGAGTGGGGGCCTGGTGGAGGCTGCCCCTGCACTGCTGGGGGGTGGTGGGTGATGGTAGACATGAGTGGGGGCAGGGTGGAGTGTGCCCCTGGTGGCTGGGGGTGGGGGTGATGGGAGACATGAGTGGGGGCCTGTTGGAGGCTGCCCCTGCACTACTGGGGGTTGGGGGTGATGTAGGCATGAGTGGGGGCCTGGTGGAGGCTGCCCCTGCACTGCTGGGGGGTGGGGGTGATGGTAGACATGAGTGGGGGCCTGGTGGAGGGTGCCCCTGGTGGCTTGGGGGTGGGGGTGGTGGGAGACATGAGTGGGGGCCTGGTGGAGGCTGCCCCTGCGCTGCCTGGGGTTGGGGCTGATGGTAGACATGAGTGGGGGCCTGGTGGAGGGTGCCCCTGGTGGCTGGGGGTTGGGGGTGGTGGGAGACATGAGTGGGGGCCTGGTGGAGGCTGCCCCTGCACTGCTTGGGGGTGGGGGTGATGGTAGACATGAGTGGGGGCCGGGTGGAGGGTGCCCCTGGTGGCTGGGGGGTGGGGGTGGTGGGAGACATGAGTGGGGGCCTGGTGGAGGCTGCCCCTGCACTGATGGGGAGTGGGGGTGGTGGTAGACATGAGTGGGGGCCTGGCGGAGGGTGCCCCTGGTGGTTGGGGGGTAGGGGTGCAGGGAAACATGAGTGGGGGCCTGGTGGAGGCTGCCCCTGGATGCTGGGGGTTGGGGGTGATGGGAGACATGAGTGGGGGCCTGGTGAAGGCTGCCCCTGCACTGCTGGGGGGGTGATAGGGGACATGAGTGGGGGCCTGGTGGAGGGTGCCCCTGGATGCTGGGGGGTGGGGTGGTGGTAGACATGAGTGGGGGCCTGGTGGAGGGTGCCCCTGGATGCTGGGGGGTGGGGGTGGTGGTAGACATGAGTGGGGGCCTGGTGGAGGCTGCCCCTGCACTGCTGGGGGTGGGGATGATGGTAGACATGAGTGGGGGCCGGGTGGAGGGTGCCCCTGGTGGCTGGGGGTGGGGGTGGTGGGAGACATGAGTGGGGGCCTGGTGGAGGCTGCCCCTGCACTGCTGGGGGGTGGGGTGACGGTAGACATGAGTGGGGGCCTGGTGGAGGCTGCCCCTGGTGGCTGGGGGGTGGGGGTGGTGAGAGACATGAGTGGGGGCCTGGTGGAGGCTGCCCCTGCACTGCTGGGGGGTGGGGGTGATGGAAGACATGAGTGGGGGCCTGGTGGAGGGTGCCCCTGGGGGGTGGGGGTGCAGGGAGACATGAGTGGGGGCCTGGTGGAGGCTGCCCCTGGATGCTGGGGGGTGGGGGTGATGGGAGACATGAGTGGGGGCCTGGTGAAGGCTGCCCCTGCACTGCTGGGGGGGGGGTGATAGGGGACATGAGTGGGGGCCTGGTGGAGGCTGCCCCTGCACTGCTGGGGGCTGGGGGTGATAGGGACATGAGTGGGGGCCTGGTGGAGGCTGCCCCTGCACTGCTGGGGGGTGAGGGTGGTGGGAGACATGAGTGGGGGCATGGTGGAGGCTGCCCCTGCACTGCTGGGGGGTGGGGGTGATGGTAGACATGAGTGGGGGCCTGGTGGAGGGTGCCCCTGGTGGCTGGGGGGTGGGGGTGGTGCGAGAAATGAGTGGGGGCCTGGTGGAGGATGCCCCTGGTGGCTGGGGGGTGGGGGTGGTGGGAGACATGAGTGGGGGCCTGGTGGAGGCTGCCCCTGCACTGCTGGGGGGTGGGGGTGATGGTAGACATGAGTGGGGGCCGGGTGGAGGGTGCCCCTGGTGGCTGGGGGGTGGGGGTGGTGGGAGACATGAGTGTGGGCCTGGTGGAGGCTGCCCCTGCACTGCTGGGGGGTGGGGGTGATGGGAGACATGAGTGGGGGCCTGGTGGAGGCTGCCCCTGGTGGCTGGGGGGTGGGGTGGTGGGAGACATGAGTGGGGGCCTGGTGGAGGCTGCCCCTGCACTGCTGGGGGGTGGGGGTGATGGTAGACATGAGTGGGGGCCTGGTGGAGTGTGCCCCTGGTGGCTGGGGGGTGGGGGCGCAGGGAGACATGAGTGGGGGCCTGGTGGAGGCTGCCCCTGGATGCTGGGTGGGGGTGGTGTTAGACATGAGTGGGGGCCTGGTGGAGGGTGCCCCTGGTGGCTGGGGGGTGGGGGTGGTGGGAGACATGAGTGGGGGCCTGGTGGAGGCTGTCCCTGCACTGCTGGGGGGTGGGGGTGATGGTAGATATGAGTGGGGGCCTGGTGGAGGGTGCACCTGGTGGCTGGGGGGTGGGGGTGGTGGGAGACATGAGTGGGGGCCTGGTGGAGGCTGCCCCTGCACTGCTGGGGGGTGGTGGTGATGGTAGACATGAGTGGGGGCCGGGTGGAGGGTGCCCCTGGTGGCTGGGGGGGTGGGGGTGGTGGAAGACATGAGTGGGGGCCTGGTGGAGGCTGCCCCTGCACTGCTGAGGGGTGGGGGTGATGGTAGACATGAGTGGGGGCCTGGTGGAGGGTGCACCTGGTGGCTGGGGGGTGGGGGTGCAGGGAGACATGAGTGGGGGCCTGGTGGAGGCTGCCCCTGGATGCTGGGGGGTGGGGATGATGGGAGACATGAGTGGGGGCCTGGTGGAGGCTGCCCCTGCACCGCTGGGGGGTGGGGGTGGTGGGAGACATGAGTTGGGGCCGGTGGAGGCTGCCCCTGCACTGCTGGGGGGTGGGGTTGATAGGGGACATGAGTGGGGGCCTGGTGGAGGCTGTCCCTCCACTGCTGGGGGGTGGGGGTGATAGGGGACATGAGTGGGGGCCTGGTGGAGGCTTCCCCTGCACTGCTGGGGGGTGGGGGTGGTGGGAGACATGAGTGGGGGCCCGTGGAGGCTGCCCCTGCACTTCTGGGGGGTGGGGGTGATAGGGGACATGAGTGGGGGCCTGGTGGAGGCTGCCCCTGCACTGCTGGGGGTGGGGGTGCAGGGAGACATGAGTGGGGGCCTGGTGGAGGCTGCCCCTGGTGGCTGGGGGGTGGGGGTGGTGGGAGACATGAGTGGGGGCCTGGTGGAGACTCCCCCTGCACTGCTGGTGGGTGGGGGTGATAGGGGACATGAGTGGGGGCCTGGCGGAGGGTGCCCCTGGTGGCTGGGGGGTGGGGGTGGTGGGAGACATGAGTGGGGGCCTGGTGGAGGGTGTCCCTGGTGGCTGGGGGTGGGGGTGGTGGGAGACATGAGTGGGGGCCTGGTGGAGGCTGCCCCTGCACTGCTGGGGGGTGGGGGTGATGGTAGACATGAGTGGGGGCCGGGTGGAGGGTGCCCCTGGTGGCTGGGGGGTAGGGGTGGTGGGAGACATGAGTGGGGGCCTGGTGGAGGGTGCCCCTGCACTGCTGGGGGGTGGGGGTGATGGTAGACATGAGTGGGGGCCTGGTGGAGGGTGCCCCTGCACTGCTAGGGGGTTGGGTTGATAGGGGACATGAGTGGGGGCCTGGTGGAGGCTGCCCCTGCACTGCTGGGGGATGGGGGGTGATGGTAGACATGAGTGGGGGCCTGGTGGAGGCTGCCCCAGCACTGCTGGGGGTTGGGGGGTGATGGTAGACATGAGTGGGGGCTGGGTGGAGGGTGCGCCTGGTGGCTGGGGGGTGGGGGTGTTGGGAGATATGAGTGGGGGCCTGGTGGAGGCTGACCCTGCACTGCTGGGGGGTGGGGGTGATGGTAGACATGAGTGGGGGCCTGGTGGAGGGTGCCCCTGGTGGCTGGGGGGTGGGGGTGATGGGAGACATGAGTGGGGGCCTGGTGGAGGCTGCCCCTGCACTGCTGGGGGGTGGGGGTGATATAGACATGAGTGGGGGCCTGGTGGAAGCTGCCCCTGCACTGCTGGGGGGTGGGGGTGATGGTAGACATGAGTGGGGGCCTGGTGGAGGGTGCCCCTGGTGGCTGGGGGGGTGGGTGTGATGGGAGACATGAGTGGGGGCCTGGTGCAGGCTGCCAGTGCGCTGCTGGGGCGTGGGGGTGATGGTAGACATGAGTGGGGGCCTGGTGGAGGGTGCCCCTGGTGGCTGGGGGGTGGGGGTGGTGGGAGACATGAGTGGGGGCCTGGTGGAGGCTGCCCCTGCACTGCTGGGGGGTGGGGGTGATGGTAGACATGTGTGTGGGCCGGGTGGAGGGTGCCCCTGGTGGCTGGGGGGTGGGGGTGGTGGGAGACATGAGTGGGGGCCTGGTGGAGGCTGCCCCTGCACTGCTGGGGGGTGGGGGTGATGGTAGACATGAGTGGGGGCCTGGTGGAGGCTGCCCCTGGTGGCTGGGGGGTGGGGGTGGTGGGAGACATGAGTGGGGGCCTGGTGGAGGCTGCCCCTGCACTGCTGGGGGCTGGGGGTGGTGGGAGACATGAGTGGGGGCCGGGTGGAGGTTGCCCCTGGTGGCTGGGTGGTGGGGGTGGTGGGAGACATGAGTGGGGGCCTGGTGGAGGCTGTCCCTGCACTGCTGAGGGGTGGGGGTGATGATAGACATGAGTGGGGGCCTGGTGGAGGGTGCCCCTGGTGGCTGGGGGGCGGGGGCGATGGGAGACATGAGTGGGGGCCTGGTGGAGGCTGCCCCTGCACTGCTGGGGGTTGGGGGTGATGGTAGACATGAGTGGGGACTGGTGGAGGCTGCCCCTGCACTGCTGGGGGGTGGGGGTGATGGTAGACATGAGTGGGGCCCTGGTGGAGGGTGCCCCTGGTGGCTGGGGGTGGGGGTGGCGGGAGACATGAGTGGGGGCCTGGTGGAGGCTGCCCCTGCACTGCTGGGGGGTGGGGGTGATGGTAGACATGAGTGGGGGCCTGGTGGAGGGTGCCCCTGGTGGCTGGGGGGTGGGGGGTGGTGCGAGACATGAGTGGGGGCCTGGTGGAGGGTGCCCATGGTGGCTGGGGGGTGGGGGTGTTGGGAGACATGAGTGGGGGCCTGGTGGAGGCTGCCCCTGCACTGCTGGGGGGTGGGGGTGATGGTAGACATGAGTGGGGGCCGGGTGGAGGGTGCCCCTGCACTGCTGGGGGGTGGGGGTGATGGTAGACATGAGTGGGGGCCTGGTGGAGGGTGCCCCTGGTGGCTGGGGGGTGGGGGTGGTGGGAGACATGGTTGGGGCCTGGTGGAGGCTGCCCCTGCACTGCTGGGGGGTGGGGTGGTTGGAGACATGAGTGGGGACCTGGTGGAGGGTGCCCCTGGTGGCTGGGGGGTGGGGGTGATGGGAGACATGAGTGGGGTCCTGGTGGAGGGTGCCCCTGCACTGCTGGGGGGTGGTGGGAGACATGAGTGGGGGCCTGGTGGAGGGTGCCCCTGGTGGCTGGGGGGTGGGGGTGGTGGGAGACATGAGTGGGGGCCTGGTGGAGGGTGCCCCTGGTGGCTGGGGGGTGGGGGTGGTGGGAGACATGAGTGGGGGCCTGGTGGAGGGTGCCCCTGGTGGCTGGGGGGTGGGGGTGATGGGAGACATGAGTATCTGGCGCGCTCGTGCAGAAGCCATGGCACGTGGCAAAATAGCCAAGGAATGGGAGCAGGTGCAGCAAATTCGCCTGCGATGCCACCAAAGGGTGGCGCACAGAATCACACAGTGCAGCAGCAAGCACCAGGCATGCAGCAGGGTGCGCAGCAGGGGGTTCAACCCCCGAGCATGGGGAATTCGCCACAAGGGCAATTTCAACAGGCACCACCGTAAATGTCTCAGGGCACAAACTCTGCTAGGGGAGGCAACCCCGGGAATGGAGAAAATCCACAAGTGTACAGTGGACCGAACTTATACACGGACTACGACAGCTCACTGGGAAACCTGATATGCTCTATCCTATCAGTGATGCCAGACCCTAATAGGGAACCTAGGGTGAATGTCGCCATAGGGGTAAAGAATATTCCTTCTTAGTGGACACGGGGGCAACATGCTTGTGCATACGAGAAGGCAAGTTTTCCTTGTCAGGAGAGGCCATAGATACTCAGAGTTTTACAGGAGCTCACAGTCGAGTTCCCTTTACAGACGCACTCCCAGTCTCCATAGGGGAATGTGAAATGAATGTACCTTTGTTGTATTCGCGTCAGACCCCAGTAAACATTTTGGGTCGAGATTTAATGACAAAATTGAATATGACCATCTCGTTTACATAGGAGGGCATAGTATGCTCCACTCCAGGAATACATTATTAAAACGTGTGCGAAATAATCAGGGCATACTTAGGACACATAGCCATGAGGGCCGTGCCTCTGGAGCCAGAGGTCTTCGCATATAGCATGCACGTGCTTATGGCAGGATTGCCAGGCCTTGCAGATAGAACTATCAGAACCCCTGATGAGTTTCTATTCAGACCAAGAATACCTATGCATGAAGAGGAGGGACAAGTATTTCCCTTGATGATACATGCTGCAGAGGTACGAGGGAAAGTAGCATTGGTCGAGGGCTACGATGATGAAGGCAGACAATGGTGTGCGATTATTGCCATTGAAGAAGGGTATCGAGTGACTGACGTCACCGATGACGATCTGTTTGAAGAACAGCCTGACTCAGAAGAGACGAGGGTAGAAGTGAGTCTCATATTTTGGGTAAAAATGATTAAAACAGAAGTGCCCCAGAGAATGATGCTGGCACTGGTACGTCCGGAATACTTTGAGGATGACATGGCCCAAGTGTCTGACTCAGTATGGACTACAAGGCCATATGACGTAGGCCTCCTGAAGGGGGTGGGAGAAGTGAAAATTAAACTGAAACCAGGAGCAATTTTACCGAGAGCGCGACAATATCCCATGTCCAGAGAGGCAGATGAAGGGATTGCGAATTCTATTTCTGCCATGATGGAATAGGGCATCCTAGTGATGTCAGAGTCACCCTGTAACACAGTGATTTATCCTGTCAAGAAATCAAAGGGAGGGTCTTGGCGTTTAATCCAAGATTTAAGAGCATTAAACAATATTGTTGAAGCCGAGTTCCCTCTAGTCCCAATCCTTTTACAATTTTATGTAATATACCCGTCGAGGCAAAATATTTCACAGTGATTGACTTGAAAAATGCCTTTTTCTCAATCCCGTTGCACCATGATTCACAAGATCTGACGTTGTTCACATTCAGACAAATGCATCTGAAAAGCATGAGGTTGCCACAGGGGTACTGTGAGTCCCCGTCCATCTTTAACAGAGTCCTTCAGATGGACCTGAGCAATATTGCAGTAGAAAGTGTTGTCTTGCAGTATGTAGATAACATTCTAATCTGCTGCCCAACAGAAGAACAATGCAGGCGCGATTCTGTTCAGCTACTGACTATACTGGCTGAGAAAGGCTATAAGGTTGAAAAGGAATAACTGCAATATTGTCAACAGGAGGTGCTGTACATAGGCCAGTTAATTTCGCATGAGGGGAAAAAGGTAACCCAGAAAGGGCTGAAGCTCTCATGAACAGGGCAAAACAACTCACGGTAAAGCAAATGCAGAGCTTTTTAGGCCTGTGCAATTATGTTAGAGCATGGGTCTTCGATTACAGCTCATATACCAAGCCCTTGCTCCAGGCCCTAAAGAAGGCCCAGGTGACAAAGGAAAAGATTGAATGGACTGAGACAATGGAAAAAGGGGTTTACAGAACTCAAGAGAGCCATTTGTACGGCTCCAGTTCTCAGGATTCCTAATTATGCTGAGGAATTCTACCTGTTCTCGCACACGAATGGCAGCGTTATGAAGCCAGTGCTCGCTCAAAGAACCTCGTTAGGGTACAAGCCCCTGGCGTATTACAGTGGGAATATGGACCCAGTAATGAGAGGCCGGTTCCTGTGCAAACAAAGCCTAGCTGCTGCAGCGTTCGCCATAGAGAAAGCGACAACCATTGTAATGGGATGTTCTATGACGTTATACGTCGAGCACTCATTATTTGCCATCTTAGAGAAATCAAAGGGTACGTTGACATCTCAAAGAGCTTCTGCCTATGAGGTGATCATATCTAATCCATCGATCAAAATAGTTCGATGTAAAACAGTAAACCCAGCTACGTTCATAGCCGAGCCAGTCACTGAAGGAGAGCCGATACATAACTGTGCAAACTACGAAGAATTCTATGATGAAATCTCCAGGGTAAAAGAAATGCCCTAGCAGGAGGAGAGATTTTTTTCATTGAAGGTTCTTCGAGAATCGACCAAGAAGACGGACACAGATACACAGGTGTTGCTGTGATGAAACACATAGCAAACTGAGAATTTCGAGTACTCGTCAGTGCGCGAATACCATTTCATTAATCAGCACCGGCTGCAGAGTTATTGGCATTAATAATACTCGCCATTGAGAATCACGCAGATCAGGAAGTAACGGTGTACAGTGACTTCGCCTATGTGACATCCACAGTGCACGCAGGCCTAGTGTGCTGGAAAAGGAGGGGCTACCTCCGAGCGGACGGCACGCCAGTGCAGCACGCAGCCTCATTGGATAGGCTGATTAAGGCACTACAGCTCCCAGTGGGCATAGCAGTCGTGAAATTCGCTACCCATACTCACGGGACAGATTTTGTGTCATGCAGAAATCACGCAGCAGACACAGAAGCCAAGCGTATGTCATCCAAGAGTGAGACGATCATGGAAGTGGAAGTGGCGTACACTCAGGAAAGAATGATGGTAGCACAAACCACACAAGAAGCCTATAGTGATATGGGGCAGACACAACTAATGGAGCTTCAAGGGGAGGCACTGCAAGATGAAAAGAACCTGTGGAAATGTCGAGGGTGTTCTTTAAACCCCTCTGACAGATTGTGGTGGCAAGACAGCACTGGTAACCCAGTCATGCCTGTAGCCCTACTAAAAATAGCATTGGAGCAATTGCATTACCCATTACATATGTCAAAAGAGAATCTAGCGGCAACGCTCGCAGAAGACTGGTTTATACCGAATTTAGCAGAGCATGTTGCATTCTTTATGGTGAACTGCATAATCTGCCAGCAATTCACCGCTGGGCACACATTAAAAGTAGTGAGAGGAATCATCCCCCGACCAAATGGGCCTTTTCAGCACTTACATATCGACTATGTCGACATGATTCAACTGTGTTACGGGTACAGGTACTTAATTGTAGTGGTGTGTCAATTCTCTAGATGGATAGAAGCAGGTCCTTGTACACACCCAGACTCAACCTGTGCAGCCAAATTCCTGGTGAGGGAAGTGTTCCCTAGATGGGGGGTGTCTGAGGTGATGAGGTCAGACAACGGGGCTCATTTTGTTAACTCAGTCTTTGAGCAGATCAGCTTGTTGCTTGGTATAAAGCACAAGTTCTCATTGGTGTATCATCCGGGAGGTAATGGTATTTGTGAGAGGCTCAACAGCTTGTTAAAGGAAAGGATAGCAGGTTGAAGCTTAATTTAAAGAAGGGATGGTTGCACTGCCTTCCATTGGCATTGTATGCTCTTCGGAACCAACCAGGCACCGACCATCATCTTACACCACACGAGATAGTCACAGGAAGGAGAAGAACACTCCCCTTACCCCACGAGATAGAGCTAGATGTGATGCCCAGCCAACCCAAGAGGTCCTGGGAACCGAATTGTCAAAGTACCTGAACTGTATGACATCCAGCCTTACTGTAATTTCGAACCAGCTGCAGCAGTGACGAAACGGGTGCAGCACAGCACAAAGCATTGCAGAAGACTCTGCAACAGACCCAGCTCAAGGTCTTTGTGTTCCACTCGTTTTCCCAGCAGACGCAGTCCTAATCAAAAACCACACGAGGAAAAGGTGGGAAGCCAAGATTCAATGGTCCTTTCATCGTAGAAGACTGCACTCCATCAGCAGTAAAATTGCAGGGCAGGAGAGCATGGATTTTTCTCAATGACATTAAGCCCTACATCGGAGAAAGCCCTCCAGCTGCACCCCACTGAAAAGAAACTACAGACAACGGGGAAGAACCTCAGCACGTGCAGACGAGATCCATGACGAGGAAGAAGGACGCATGAGCAGCAAAGCCAAGACAAAGAACCCGATTGCAAGTTGTGGCTTAAACTGGACAGTTCCCCTAAGCAAATAAAGGGGATAAGGACATAACGGGCACTCTATGCATCTCAGTTGTAGGGTGAAGAAGACAATTGCGCATCTAAGCCACAACACGTTGGTTGACTCAAACTTGTGAATCACTCACACTGAAGCGTTGGTGAGAACAAGACTCAAATAGATTGTGATCCAAGACTTTTGCCTAAAGAGCTTGACGCAGCATCCTGACTCAACAAAGAGCAAGACGTCGCTTTGCAGCATTTATGGTGTCACCTAGCAGAAATATCACAAGGGATGTGCTGTCCTGTTTCCAATTAGTGCTAGAGACATATCCGTTGCTTGTAGGGAGAGTCACCAGTATCACAGACTTTGTCCAAGATCCTGCCAACAAGAAAGTAATCTGGCAACTCCTTACCATCATCGCAGAGGCTTTCATTTCCCTGCCAGAATACAGTGATAAGGACACAAATGCTTCCACCACAGGCAATTATAGATGAACTCGTCAATAGACTCTTCTTTCACATCATAGTGTCATGACTCACAGGACTCACCCCTTTTGGTCTTCCTGGTCCTTATCACAACGGGCCTTGCATTCCCTGACACTCCCAACATGGCCGTCCAGCGTGACACGCCTTCCGCGGTCTATACGTTGGACGTAACGTATTCTACTAATAGACAGTGCCCCCGCGGCTCTGCGCGTCTCAATGCTATTGCCAAGTAGCGATCAGACGTGTGCTCCGTAGTTCGCTGTATTGCTTTCGTTGTTCCTAGCTTTTCTACTCGCTTTCCTTGCCCCTTTCCCTGTTCCTCTTGCTTCCTGGACTCGTGCGCCATCAGCACGCCTTCTTCGTTTCCCGGATCCCCGGATTGCTGCATCCCGGAATCTTAAACGCACGCTGGAGTCGGAAGAGATTCGCTCAGCCTTATTCAAGTCCAGGTCTGTCCGCAAGAAGACACCGCCCACGGAGTCCAGCAAGGATCGGTCTCAGGTGAGAAGGGGGAACTCCGTGACACATAGAGGAGTGCCCAACTATTGTCGGAAGAACCACAGACACGCTTACTTTCATTAGAAATCCAGTGAACTCTGAACATTTGGGTCAGCTGTGGACTAAACTAAACTACTTAGTAGCAATCCACGCAGCAGGAAAGTGCAGGGACTGTTCACGTCAAGGGAAAGGCCTGTGATCCAGAACCCTGCAAAGCAGGACAAATGTCCCTGTCACCCGAGGACAGCTGACTGGCGCACAACGTCCTGTTTCGCCTAGTCACTGACTTTCCAGAAATGGTGGGGAGACCTGTCGAGGTTGATGTCATCACCTTCATCAGAGATCCAGCCAATGTTGCGTATATGGGAACGCTCCTCCATGGCATCATGGTCCAAGTGGAGCTGTCCAACCTTCAAAGAGAGTATCTGAGGAGATTCCAGTGAACTTTCCGCCGAGGGACAGATCGAAGGAGCAGAACCAACCAAGTCATCTTTCCGCTGAGGGACAGATCGAAAGGACAGAGACAAGAACTTCACCTTTTATTTCTTGATTAACTGCCATTTTTTCCATTTTTTCCATCACATTGAACAGATTTCAGCATGTCCTCAGGATTGAAGCAGATTCGGGGGGTGGACTGATAACTCATCTCTTTTGAATATGCACAATGAATGTGATTTGCCAAAGGTGTTAGTCTAATCTATTTTCCATAGTCTAGCAAGGGAACTGTATCCCGTATCCAGAGACAATCATCACCCGCAAGAGGGGGGACTGTTGCGAAGCACCAGACACTTTATGATACAAACTTTCGAGAAACAATAATGGAGTGAGTGAAAAGAATAAAACATTGACATTTTGTTATGATTGAAATGGGGGCCCAGAACAGTAACCTGGTCATCCCACCAGCAGAAGGGCGCCCCCGCTTCCCTGGAAGAAAATGGTGCCACCTGTCGTACCGCACAACTATATGTATATGCATAGTGATTATCATTGTCTTTCTGTCATTAACAATCAGGACTGCATTCTTTATTGGAGCACGAAACGGTCCAATTGCAGTGCATCCACCTGATGATGTACGCATGTGTCCCATAAAGGCACCCAGGGCCTATATAGTCATTGCAGTCCTGAGAAAATCCAATGGTATGGTAAACAAATTAAAATTGAACGTAATTAGCAGTCATACAGACACACCTGAGGTTACACATGAAGAGAAAAGCTGGAGACAGGGTCAGCACGGAACGAATGAAAACGTAGCACTGACCACTACATGCACCCACACACTGAATGCACACGAACTAGGGCATGTGTCAATGGCTGCAGAACCTCAAGCAAAGGCAGCAGAGAGCACGAGACTGCCTACCGAACAATTAGTCCCAGTAAGTAATGAGAGAGACCGAAAGGAATTAAGTGAAAGGCCGACTAATGCAGACATAGCAAAAGCCCTCGAGAAAACAGAAACGGCTACGAGAGAATTCACTGCAAGGACACAAATGTTGATAGATCATTTATTCCCGTTCATAGCTAGAGCGAAGAAACTACATGAGGAACTGAAAAATAAACCTGAAGAGACTGTATCGACAAGCACACCAGTTCCATCACAGGGAATACGTACCAAGCCCATGATGCAGCCTTACGTTGGGCTGATGACAGACAGATGGTGGTTAAAGGCACTTATAGAGGGCAGGAAAAGAATGCATGAGGAGAAGAAGAGCGTTGCAAAACCTCCACCTGTCACATCAATGCAGATAAAGAAACCTGCTCCACCGACCCGCACGCCTGAGAGTCCTCCAGCACGAAAGAGTCACAAAGACGCGTCTAGAGATTTAGTCGTAGCCCACATGAAGACAACAATGAACTGAACGATTACCTGGACAGCACAGCGTATCTGCGGAACAACATTTGGTACCAGCATATGAAAGAAGTTGGGAGAAGGAAATCAGAAGGAGATTACTTCATTTGTGCACTTCTACTGTACAGCATGGGGAAATCCAAGATCTTCGTGGCTGTAGAAATTGATATCCCGACGGCACACTGTTTGTCACACGTAGCAATGTGCAACACCAGAAGACAGTTTATGGCAAAAGATGCCTCATTGATATGGGCAACTGAAACAGCATATCCTGATGAAGATGATTATGTCCAGGACATTAAGGCAAGAAACAGAGCTCATACTAGGAATCATGTGATCAGGTATGAAAAGCCAGAAGTGAAAGGAGCAGGAACAAGATGGGAAATTAACCCGAGACTGAACATCCAAGGAAAAACTCCAGAAGAAGCCCAAATTTGGAAGAACAAAGGCCAAATGCAGATTTGGGGAACAGTGCTTCCACCAGATGGATGGGAAGAAGGAGTAGTGATATGCCGAGCCTGGATGGTGCTTGGATATACAAACAAGAAATCCAAAAGCTGTAATACAACAAGTTAATAGACTATGGTCTAATTTTCATACTTAATGATCTTGGTATCAAAGATATCCCCAAAAAAAATGTTCCTTTGAAAAACCAAAAGATGATCTCAAGAAATAGAAGACGATAGAGCTAATGTTATAAATCATTTCAGTTGTTTATTGAAAAAAAGGACTTGAATTTTTCAAAAATCATATTTGCGAAATGCCAATCAATTTTGGTGAAAAAGTGCATGTGAAAAATTGGAGCACAAGGATTGAACAATTAATGAAACACAAACAGGATGTAAAATACATATATGCAGAGGTGTAAATTAACAGGTCTCAAGAAGAAAAATTTCCAGACCGAATTGCATGCCCACTTTCTGCGCGAATATTTAAAATCCAATACTATTCCGGTTGGCCTGATTGTACGTAACGAGTCATGTCTCTTTTTGTCTGACAAACAATACACAACTACGTTTAGCCAAATTGCCATCAAATGTAGTCGGGACTTTATGGTATTAACAATTACCACGGCTCAAAGAATTAGCTTGGAACTCAAAAAGCCCTCGATTTAGAAGAAGAAAAACTTCTATCTAGCACGGTTATTTCTGATGCTAAGGATCAATTAGATTCCATCAACAAACTCTTTGAGGAATTCAAAGCCACAAAGATTGGTAAAAAAACTAAGAAACTTGCGAAGGACATCAGCGAGTTTAAAGTGGAAAAAGTGTTCCCATACACAATTGATGCATATGTAAAAGCAATTAATAAACAATCTGCATCAAAACGTGGACAGGGCAATAAGAACAGAGGCGTTTCCTTTTCAAGCACTAGTAGTGAATCAGACGATCAGTCGGCACAGAACCAGCAACAATAATTTGGTAACTTCCAACAGAACACACCTTTTTTAGGCAGAGGAGGTTTTGGAATACCACAATTGGGTCCACCGTGGTTTCAACCATTCGTACCAATGCGGAGACCCTGGGGCAGGAGATGTTACACTCGTTAAATCAGGAAGCACCACAAATTCCCATCTTCAATTTAGCAAATTTGAACATAAACCCATCACAAATATCTGTTTTTATCAAAAGGTCTGTCTTTCGTTCCTACTACGGGGATTGACTGGTTCTCCACAGAAATGCAAGTTTGCAGATTTTTACGAACTGTGAGACTTAAATCATTCTTTCAAGACACCCCTGATAGAATACCGGAACAGGATTCTGGACTCCGCTGTCCATCTACATTCACACCTCAGGACAACCAGGTGTCCAAAGAAATCCTGACATTTGAGAAGAGTGTTCTCATGGACTTGCACAACTTAAAAACCAAAAATACGAGTTCCAAGATGGCCGCCGAATAGTAAACATTGTGTAGCCCGAGCTCCCCGAACAGCATCGCCCCTGACGGGCTCAACAGATCCTTAGCAGTGATCACCAGCCCTCACCGGCTGTTTTTTCTCTGCTCTGTCGGAGCCCCAGGAGTCGGGCTGCAGCCGACGACGCAGCGCCGTGGCTGAGCTCCGGGGCGGGACTTATGGCAGGCGTGTGAAGGGCGGGAGCGGGGCATTTTTTTTTTCGGGGAGCCCTGACACATCATTGGGCTTTTCGCTGCACGCAGCGCTGGAGACGCCGCTCCTCTAGTGGGTCTCGGTTCCCGGTGGTGGAGAGAGGCGGCGCCGGCGTGCGGCTGAAGTGGAGCACGGGGGGCCACCGAGGAGCACTGCCCCCTGGCGGCTGCAGAGGCGTGGCGCCCGGCTGCTTGCCCTGAGCGGAGGCCCGAGGCATGTGAGGAGCAGCCTCGGGGCGGAGATCATCGGCCGCAAGCCACGACCAGTAAGGGATCGGCCCCCGGATCGGGGAACGGCTGCAGGAGGGCTTTGCTGCCATGTGAGCCCCCTATCAAGTAAGGAGAGAACGGGGGTGACCCCGGAGGGTGGAAGACGGCCCCAGATTAAATAAGATGGAGAGGGGGTCCCCTCCGGGGCCCCCCACCATCTAGACTGGTGCCACATTGGGGTTCCTCAGGGGGACATCCTGCAGCTCATTAAGATTTGGACTGGACCAGGCCTCTGGAGGGGTTCGGGCCTCGTGAGGCCCTACCACAGTTGAACCAGGGGGGATCCCTCATTACACCAAGGAGGTTTGGATCAGCATGGGCCGTCCCCCACCCCGCCCGCACGACCCTCTTATCCACAATTCTTCATAATGTCCAGGAACAGGGTCAAGGACCCCCCAATAGCGCCAAAGAACTCAAAGAAAGCTCAAGAAGTGACTCTTACCAGAATCTGGTCTCGGGAGATGGAGGAGGAGGGGGGTCCCCCAGGGGATGAAGGCCCACGAGATTCGACGCAGAGCTCCACACAGGTCCCCCATGATGCATTAGTTACGCATAGAATGCTCAAACAATTCCTGGGGGAAATGGTTGATAAACTTACGGTAGCCGGTCAAAGACAGATGGACACCCTGAGGGAGGACCTAGCGGAGGGTCTTAGGGAAATCAAGAGAGACATTAATAAAGTCGAGGAGTGGGTGGACATTAACAAACGTGCGATACAAGAGCTATCAGAAGACACGCAGAAGACCGAGAATCTCTTGGAAACCCTAGCGGTGGCAACCCAAAACCTGGAGCTACAGGCAGAGGAGATGGAGAATCGCTCTAGGCGCATCAACATTCGGATTAGGGCTCTCCCGGAGACCGTCCTGGCCCAGGACCTCGAGCAGGCGCTAGCAACCATATTCACGGACCTTATCGAGGAGGACTCAGGCTTGGATCTCCAATTTGACACAGTCCACAGGGTGGGGCCTTCTCGGGCTGAACCCGGTGCTAGACCAAGATATGTATTAGTAGCTTTCCACAGTTTTGCGGCGAAGGAGAAGATTATGCAAAAGGCCAGGAAAGCTGGTAAAATCACCTATAACGGCTCTGAGATTTCCCTATATCAGGACCTAGCCCAGGTGACACTGGCTAAAAGAAGGCGAATGTTCCCGGTCCTGAAACACCTGAGGGCGCAACAAATAAAATATAGTTGGTCCCGCCCGTTCGGTCTGTCCTTTACCTGACAAGGCAGGCAACAAAAGATAACGACATGCGAGCAGGGTCTAGAACTGCTGGGCATACAGGAGCAGCAACCACCAAACACCGCTGGGGCAACACCCCGTCGTGAAACACCCAAATCGTGGGAATGTTCGACAGTGAGCTCTAAGCGTCCAGCATAACTCGATCGCCCATCGGCTAGCCACACCGGGCACAAGAAAACCGCTCAGGGGGCTCAAATTGGCCAGCTTGGGCCCCCCGCTGGTCCCGCCTTTTCGCAGGAGGAAAGAGACTAAAGAAGCTACTCAGCAAGTCCGGGGAGGGCACTTGCGAAGTGAAAAGGAGCACCGTCACGGACCAGCACTAGATTCACAACGATGCAGGGACAGGGTGGGGCAGGGTGAAAACCTTGGAATGGGATGGGCAAATCCTGCGTTGGTCAAAACTGGGGATATGTTAGGGCTCAGCTCTCGTAGGTATGATACGAGGGGGCAGACAGCCAGCTGAGCTCCCCCAGGGGGGAATTGAAGGGGAGTGGGGTGTGGGGGAGGGTGTTTACCTCACTGATCTAGGAGAATGGAAATTTCAAGAGTCCTGGCAACCCGTATAATGAGTTCCCATCGACAACAGTCAACTAACTGAGACCCAATCCGGAGGCCATGGGGGTCACATCACAATCCCAACTCCATCTGCTAAAATGGGGCAATTGTTCTTACTGTCATTAAATGTGAATGGGTTAAACTCTCCGCTCAAACGGAAAAAGGTTGAGCGCTATGTACGTAAGGAAAAGCCTCACGTGGTTACTCTGCAGGAGACCCATATTAGAACTCAAGACTCGCATAGAATTCGATTCTGGGGATATTCTATGCTGTTTCAGGCCACTCAGTCCGTTAAAAGAGGGGGGTTCTCATTGCTGTGCGAGATGGAGTGGATCTGACGGTTAAAGATTCGCAGCGAGACTCTCAAGGGAGGTACCTGGCAGTGATTTTGGAGGGCAGAGGGGAGGTCTACACGGTTGCTACAATTCATGCACCCAACACTGGTCAAGACCCATTTATGATAAAAGTCCTCACCAAATTGAGCAGTTTTTTAACATGGCAAGAGAACCCAATAGAGATAGGACTAGGGTGCTCTGGGGATCACAGGGTGGCCCCTCGAAGGATTTATAAGCGAAAATGAGGGATTTGGTGCTGGTGGATGCTTGGAGAGAAACTCAGGAGGATACGTCCGGATTCACATTCTACTCCCACGCACATAAAACACACTCACGTATTGATTATGCCTGGGTATCTAGCTCTCTCGTAGGGAAGGTGTCAGATATCTCATTGGGTCCCATCTCACTCTCAGACCATGCCCCAGTCTTATTGGTGATCACTAGACCGAAGAGGTCCCCGGGCTTGTGGAAATGGAGGTATCCTTACACTCTCTTTAAAGACCCTATTCTGGCGAAGGAGGTCGAACAAGAACTTGAAGACTTCATCACTCACGATAGATGGGGCGACACTTCGCCTCAGATATGGTGGGATGCCCTTAAAGTTAGGATTAGGGGGAAAATCATAGTGATCAAAGCAAGAAGGGAAAGGGAGATGCGACTAGAGGAGGAGCGGTTGGGCAATTGGCTTAAGGAAGCAATGGTACAGATGGCAGGGAAGCAAACGAGGGCCCTTGAAAGGGAGGTTTGCACACTTAGAGCCCAGCTGAACCTTACCCAATCCAGACAAGCAGAAAGGAAACTGCTTCGCCTGCGGCAAAAATATTATGTTAAAGCAAACAGAACAGAACGCCTCCGAGCCAGGATGCTCTGCAGAGAAGAAAGGGATCGAACGATCTTGAAAATCAGGGGAGAAGGGGCCCAGATGCTCACCTCTAATATTGAGATAGAGAGGGAGTTCCGCAAATTCTATACAAACCTTTATACCTCATGCAATCCGGATCCTAGCGCACATGAGAGCTATTTAAAAAGGGTCAATCTCCTAGCTATACCGGAAGAAGACAGGGAAAGGTTGGAAAAGGAGATAACAGCAGACAAGGTTAGAAAGGTGGTGTCTACCCTAGCAACCAATAAAGCTCCGGGGCCGGATGGGTTTTTAGCTGAATTTTATAAGCTGCATAAGGAATTCTTGGTCCCCCATCTCACTAGATTGTTTAATTATGTAGGAGAGACTGGGGTTCTCCCAAAATCGATGGAGGAGGCAAAGGTAGTTGTTATACATAAGGAGGGAAAGGATCCGCTGCAGTGCGGGGCGTATCGCCCGATTGCTTTAATAAGTGTTGACGCCAAGATATATACTAAGGTGCTGGCATCCAGATTGGACTCCATTATGCCCACAATTGTCCAGACGGATCAGGCAGGCTTTATAAGGGGTCGCCAGACAGCTGATAACATGAGGAGGATAGTTCACGTGACGGAAAAAGCCCACAGGAAGGGGGTTCCGGCTTTCCTCCTGGCAATAGATGACGAAAAGGCGTTTGATCGGGTGGAGTGGAGCTTCCTCTTCACCACGATGCATAGGATGGGGTTTGGCTCTAAATGTATTGATCGGGTAATGGCCAATTAACAAAAGCCGACCCTTAGGCTAGCAATTAATGGGAGGATATCAGCTCCGGTGCTGGTAGAGCGAGGTACCAAACAAGGCCGCCCACTCTCCCCACTGCTGTATGCTCTCCACTTCGAGCCTTTTTTAACAGCAATCAGGGAGGCAGTAAATATAAAGGCTATACCGTTTGGGAGGTAAGAGCATAAAGTAGCTGCATTTGCAGATGATTTACTCCTCACGTTGATAGACCCAAAGGTGTCTCTCCCAGCGCTATGCGAAGAACTGAATCGTTTTTGGACAGATGGCAGGGCTGATGATGAATCCAAGCAAATCAGAAATTCTTAGTCTGGGGCTAATGCCATCCTCCAAGAGATATATCAGGAACACCTACGCCTTCAGATGGGCTCCTAAGCACATTAAATACCTAGGAGTGCACCTTACCAGGACAATAGGAGAACTATTTAGGGCAAATTATGTTCCCCTGTTACAGAAAATTAAATCAAAACTGGTTGACTGGGGTCCCCTAAACATTTACTGGCTTGGATGCATTAATGTACTAAAGATGGTGGTTCTTCCTCAGCTTTTATATCATTTTACGGCCCTTCCAACCTTAGTCCCACATACCTTCTTCAGGGCACTACACAAGATCACAAGCAGGTTTATATGGAACCGCAAGAAACCAAGGCTGTCAGCATCTCTTATGAAGACCCCTAGTCACCGGGATGGATTGGGTGTGTCGGACTTTAAGGGGTGCTATCTAGTGGCTCAAATTAGAATAATTAGCGACTGGCAGAAGGATGATCGTAAGAAACCTTGGAGATCTATGGATAGAACGGTGGTGGCGGGGCAGCTGGAGGGAATGCTCTGGAAGCCAAGGCCAGATAGAACCCCTCAAATGTTTGCAAGCGATCTTACATTGACTGTGGGAGAGGCGTGGGACTCGGCAGTAAAGGGATCTCATATTACCACATTCCCCTCCCCATATACCCCTATATTCGAAAACCCACAATTTCCCTTGGGATGTAATACCACTGGGTTTGATGCATGGTACCAGGGTGGTTGTCGGATGCTACGGGATATGTATCAGGGGGGTACAGTTAAGGAATATGAGAGTTGCAAGCTGGATTTCAATTTAGATGACCGACATAGATGTGGCTATATACAATTGCGACATTGGCTGTCCCACTCTGAGATGCGTCAAACTGGCTCAAGACCGCTAATGCCCTTAGAGAAATACTTGGATACACATTCAGGGGAAAGGGGATTGACAGCGTCCATTTATAAGTATATAAAGGAGGGGGACGATCCCCCGCCCAGGAAATATATGCAGAAGTGGCAGTTGGATACAGGGGCAGTTATCGGGGATCCAGAATGGCAATATTTGTGGGCTCAAATACCGAGATTAACAAGGTCCCTCCAGATTCAGGAGATCTGACTAAAGTTGATGGTCCAATGGCACCTAACCCCAGTCAGGTTAAATAAGATCTACCCGCTATCATCCCGGGGATGCTGGAGAGATTGTGGGGGTGTTGGCACATGGGCCCACATATGGTGGCAATGTCCAAAATTGGATACATTCTGGGGTCAAATACGGCAAGCTGTGGTCTACACTCTGGGGAATGTGGGTGGCAAGAATCGAGGTCTGGACATGATAGGCTTGGGCAGAGTTTTGGGAGACATTCCCACCAAGTCCCGGCGCAAGGTTTATGTTATAATGATGTTGTCGGTGGCCTTGGTGTTGGCGCGTCGATGGAAGTCCAAGGAGCCACCATATGAACATGAATGGGTGACCAAAATGTGATCTGTGCTAGCTATGGAGTGGCCCACTTACTCAATACAAGGAGAGCATATGAAGTTTAGGTCAGATTTGGCTGAATTGATAAACTTTCTAAAAGAGGGAGCACGCAGGTCATGGTGCCAGAAGTCGATGACACTGCTGGGTATTGTAGAACCTCAGGATGAGGCAGAACTGTAAGAGGAGCATTTTTTTGTGGGCAAGTTGGAGCTGAATACAAGTTGACCAGTTTCTCCTGGATCGGGGAGGTGGGTGAATTCTTTACTGGTTGAAAGTGTTTTTCTTATTTTTTCTTTCTTATGGGTTTTTTCGTTGTGAGAATAAGAAATAAAAAATAAAAATCAAGTTGAAAAAACAAAAAAAACAAAAAAATACCAGACACTTTGTCAAGCACAATCTAACTACCGATGAAAATAAAGCTCTCAAAGAAATGGCCTCCAACACAGCCATAGTGATAAAACCAGCGGACAAGGGGGGAGGAATAGTCGTGATGACTAATACCCAATACTTGGAAATGGTAAACAACTTGCTGGCTGATTCTGCGAGCTATAAAAAACTGAAAAGGGACCCAACCAAATAAATCAAAGCAGAGATTGATCAGGCAGTCAAATATGCATTTGACCGCAATAGGGTGTCTGATAATGAATGTGAATTCCTGACAACCAGCCAGGGGCGCACTCCCACTCTCTATGCACTACCCAAGGTTCATAAAAATACAACCAACCCGCCCGGTCGACCAATAGTCTCAGGTTGCGGTACTATACTTGAACTACTCTGTAAATTCATTGATACTTTTCTCAAACCCCTAAGCACTCAAACAAGCACGTACCTGCGGGATACAATGAATACAATTCAAATTTTTGAACATCTCAAGTTTGGTCCCACTAAACAAATTTTGGTGACCATGGACATAACTTCTTTACATACGAGCATACCCCAGGCACAAGACCTAGATTGCATGCGAGAGTACCTGACTGAATCGGACTCACAACAAAGGGTGCCAATAAATTTCATTATGGAACTGATGGAATTAGCACTCTGCAATAACTATTTTGAGTTTAATGGAACCTTTTTTCTCCAGATCAAGGGCACCGCGATGGGAGCCGCCTTCGCGCCGAGCTTGCCCATTCTATTCATGGCTAAATTCGAGACAGAGCATATTCTTTGTGAGTCCAATCCCTTCTCCAAATCCATTTTGAACTGGAAGCGTTATATAGATGACATTATTTTTATCTGAGAAGGACTGGAAGCTGAACTACTAGCGTTCCTTTCTTGGCTAAACCAGATCGATACCAACATCCAATTTACTCTTGAACACTCGAATAATCATGTCATCTTTTTGGACCTTATCATTAAACATGACGATGGAACACTTAAATGTTGTCTCAACCGCAAAACTAGTGCCAGGAATACACTACTGCACTACACCAGTGATCACCCTCGTCATCTCAGGGATAATCTTCATTATGGGCAATACTTGCACATAAGGAGAAGCTGCACTGACATACAAGACTTTTATAAGAAAGCAGACGAGTTGGACACCAGACTGAAAGAGAGAGGTTATCCTAAGAAATTAATCAAATGGTCACGCAATCGTGCACGCTTTACGGACCGCGATTCTTTATTGATTACAAAAACTCAGCAGCCTGGTAACAGCAAAATGACCTGCGTTTTGTATCATGGCATTAAAGTTTTTCAAATTAAAAAAATCATTCTTAAACACTGGGACATTGTGAAACTGGATCTACCTGAGGAACCTCTACCTCGTTTCGCTCTCTCAAAAGAGCTTTGTAAATTCGAGACAAACTGGTACACTCGAGCTTTCGCAAACAGCTACCCAAAACAGGTCTATGGGATCTGCGATCGGCTAATTGGCACTACCCATGCGGTACATGCACGGCATGTGCCTTTACCAAAAAGATGAAGGACTTTAAAATTGGCGATTGGGTTTGGACTTAACCTTACCTGACAAATTGCAAAACAAAACATGTGATATATTGCATTAAATGTCCTTGCTGATTAAGGTATGTTGGACAAACCAGCAGAGCAGCACACATCAGAATATCAGAACATCGCTCCCGCATTAGATCTAAAACTATCACGGCACCCCTCGTAAACCATTTCATGGCCTTAAAACATTCACCAAATGACATGCTATGGTGGATGGTTTATAGTGATAATTTCGAAACCAATAATGTCGAAAGTCATTTTTTCGAAAAGAAAATGTCGAAAAAAATGTCGATTTTTTTTTAATGCATTTTTCCCCCCAAACCCCTTTTTTTAAAATTATTTTTTTGTTTTACCCATTTTTTTTATCCCGAACCCCAAAATAAATATATAATTTAAAAAAACGGAAAATTGTCATTCTACATTATTTTTTCGAAAAAATGACCGACCACCATGGTGGATACTGGAAACAATAAAAGATTCTACCAATACATCCAAAAGCTTATTGGAGAAAGAAGCACGTTGGATTTTCCGTTTGGGAACTCATATACATGGACTAAATGAAGAATTAATTCCACCATTATAATACCAAATGATTACTAAAATATATGGTCACCCATATTGGTAATTCCATATTGGTAATTGCTTCTTTACGCTTGCTATATCACCGCTTTCTGACATTTGTTCTCTCAGTTTGGTATCACTATTGCATGATTATGGTAGCACTCTGCAATACCTTGGCTTCATCTTTTTGTATTCCCATTTGAATACTTTTTCAATACTGCCATTAGGTCTGCCGCCTAATTCACTAAGGCCCGACCGCAACCATGCAAAATACTGCCGCACGTAACGGTATACGCAGGAGGGTGTGCTGCCTTTGGACTAATCACACTCATTACCTGATATCCGTACGGTGTTTTTTTTGCAACCGTGTTTGTGTCACGACCCTCGCCCAAAACCCTATCTGGCAAACCCATTGGCCAGGTGGAGTCAGGACTGGAGCCTCTAGAGCCTGCCATCCTCTTAAAAAGCCCTCATGGGGCCAGTCCTGGCGCCTATGGCGCCAGGCTCATACACCATGAAAAACAATGTGCTTGGGAACTACTTTATTGTATTGTCAGCCAACATGGAGGCATCCACATAGCTTTGTTCCTAAGAACCAAGCTATGCGGTCTAGTGTTTTGGGTGTGGTAGCCTAGGGACTACTTTACCTGGACTATTTTGTTGGGGCTATTTAAACCATACCCGAGCAAGACAACACGCTTCGCGTTACAGCTTGCAACGTGACGCTCACCGTGTCCAGCTATTCCCTCGAACCTCGGAGAAGCAGAACCTGCAAGGAGACAAAAGGAACATCATTAGCAGCTGCATCTTACCTGCAGTCTTCATCTTTAAACACTCGCAGCTACTGAGAACAGCTTCCTCGAATCTGCATGCCTCCCGGACAGAACGACCTGAAAGAGGAAGATAGAGGCAACATTAAAGAAAGCGGTAGAGACATTTACAAATTACGAACTGCTCAAAAGGCTTACCTGGCTGGTCGCCTCTCGGCTGGCACCATTCCGGACATTCCACTCGTGCTGAAGAACACCGTGACCTACAAGCAAGGAAAACACAGGTTAGCAAAGGCAAGACTTTGCAGCGCTGCGCATAGCGCTTACCGCATCATAGCGCTCTTAATGCGCCATCATTTAACAGCGGTGCTCAACCAAGCCAGCTGCATACCTAAGGGAGAAAAAATAGACATTTTAAACAAAGAAAGGCATGCAGGATAGCAACAAAACTAAAGAACAGCAATAAGACCTACCTGAACAATATCAAACGGGCCGGCATCAGTGAAGTAACTGGACCGCACTCGCCCATGAAAGACAACGCGGCCCTGCAAAGAAGGCAGGACGGAGAGCACGCCTAATTCTACCACAAGGTGAGGAGAGGGCGCCAGAGGGACTGAAATCATACGGGGGTGGAGGGAGGATATTTACCCCAGTCGGTCAGTCTTGAACACAGTCCTCCTGTATTTTCAGGCAGAACCTTCCCTGCAGACCACATCAGGGCAAAGCTGAGAAGCATACCAGCGAGTAACCTGGCTGGATGGAGTCCCTGTGTATACCAGGTGAGCGTAACAGAACGCGAAGCCTACCATAACAAATCCACCTGGGCGCCATGGAGACATCAGAAATTGACCAATTGGCCCAATTACTAGGAGAGCTTCGTGCTGAGGTTCATTCTGCCCGACAAGAGACTAATGCCCTCCGGAGAGACCTAATAGTGACCAAAGAACGCAATGAAGAGATTAGCAGGCAATACTTGCAATCACAGGCAGGACAGACGCCTCTACCTGGAATCAATCCAACGATGCAAAACCCCGCCATACCACCGACTCCGGTACAGATCACGTTACCTGGAACAGTGCCCCTGGCACCAACAGAAAGGTTCTCAGGTGACCCACAGAAGTATGCGCCATTCATCAATCAGTGCCGCCTTCATTTTCTTTGTAGGCCTGGAGCATTTCCAAACGACCAAGCTCGGGTCGCTTT
Source organism: Ambystoma mexicanum (assembly GCF_040938575.1). NCBI lineage: Eukaryota > Metazoa > Chordata > Amphibia > Caudata > Ambystomatidae > Ambystoma > Ambystoma mexicanum. The sequence goes on from NC_090934.1 coordinate 266,659,973, forward strand.
TGTCTTATCATACCTGAGTGGTAGTGCAGCAGATTGTTCGGTGCCGCTGGTAAACCATGACTATCCTCTATTACATGACTTGGGGGGGTTCCAGAGAGAAATGGAAAAACATTTTGCTTGCCATACCCAGGAACAAGCAGTAGACAATGAACTCTTGTCCCTCCGACAGGGGAATCAGGACTTGTTAACGTACATTGCTACTTTCAACAGACTGGTTGCCGAAGCTAGGTGGCCAGAAAACAAAAGAACCACGTTATTCCATCGAGGCTTATTAGGCGAATTAAAGGACGTCTTAGCCCAGGTGGTTGATCCACCCAGAGACTGTGCAGAATTCATAAATCTGGTTGTGCAGCTAGACCACCGGTTGCAGGACCGAAAGGCAGACCGGTCTACGACGGACCCTCGGACCGTGTATGACCAAGGGAAAACACACCCAGTGTACCTGTAAATGCTGTAGAACCCATGCAGATTGGAGGGATACGGCCTCCATTAAGAAAACAAGAGCAGGACAAAAGAAGACAACAACAGCTTTGTTTGTATTGTGGGAAACCAGGACATTTCCTGAAAGACTGTCCAGTAAAACCCCCAAGAAGAACAGTCGGGCCACAGAGAAGGATGAAGCTAAGGAATCGGAAAACTACCAAGCTCGACAAACGTAGAGGTCAGTTTGTCGAGTGAGAAGAAAGAGTTGCTGACCTCGCACTTTGCAATACCAGTGATCTTAATTAACCACCAACAGTCGTCAAGAATGCATGCCGTTGAAGCATACATCGATAGTGGAGCAGTTGGAAATTATATTGATTAAGAACTGGCAGCAGAGATGGGGCTTCCTTTGTGTTCTAAGCCAACTATGGACAAGGTAACCACCGTGGATGGGACAGAAATCGCTTCCGGACCAGTAACCCAGTGCACAGCCAGGGTAACCTTGCTGTCCAGGACGGACATTGGGAGTCTATTTCATTCGATCTCATCAAGGCACCTCAGTTCAGGCTAATAGTAGGGATGCCATGGTTGGTTGCTCACAACCCTTTGATAGACTGGCCGGCACGAAAATTAACCTTCCCCGGTGACTGCTCCCCTGCCTGCTATTACAAAGCGGAGAAACCCGACGTCTGTATCCCCATGACTCCCAGAGCGACAGTATCAACCATGGGAGCAACTAATACCTTGCCAAGTGAATACCATGATTTCCAGAATGTTTTCCGAAAGGATCAAGCCAATACATTGCTGCCGCACAGGCCCTATGACTGTCAGATCGACCTTGTTCCTGGTGCACAAATTCCTTGCAGCAGGATCTGTGCTCTCACAGAACCAGAAAACCTTCATTTGAAATCCTATTCAGACCACTACCTTGCAAACGGATTTATCCGTCCTTCGAAGTCCCCTGCAGCCAGTCCTTTGTTCTTCGTACCGAAAAAGGAAGGAGACTTGAGAACCTGTATTGACTACCGCGCATTGAACCAGATCACTGTGAAGAACCGCTACCCCTTGCCACTTATCCCTGAGATGCTAGACCAAGTTAAAGATGCCCAGATTTATACCAAATTGGACCTTCGAGGAGCGTACCACCTGGTCCGAGTCAGAAAAGGAGATGAATGGAAAACCGTCTTCCGTACTAAGTACGGCTTGTTTGAATATCAAGTCATGCCCTTCGGGTTATGCAACGCTCCTGCGGCATTGCAATATTTCATGAATGACATCTTCAGGGAGTTAATTGATGTGTGTGCCTTAGTGTACATAGACGACATCTTAATATACTCAGCCTCGGAATAAGATCATGTCAGGGACGTTCGTTCAGTCCTCACCAAGCTCCGTCAACATTGCTTGTTTGCAAAGCTTGAAAAATGGTTTTTTCACATCACCGAAGTAGATTTTCTTGGTTTTATCCTTACTCCAGGAGGCATCAGAATGGACGTGCACAAGGTAGATGCCATTCTGAAATGGCCTTCACCGACGTCTCTGAAAGGGGTACAAAGCATGCTGGGCTTTGCGAACTTCTACCGCCGGTTCATCACAGACTTCTCTCAGGTTGTGCACCCAATCACAGTACTATTAAGAAAAAATAATAAAACGTTTGCTTGGACCGAAGAAGCAGAAGAAGCCTTTCAGGATCTTAAACAAAGGTTTACCTCAGCTCCAATCCTGCGACATCCTCGTCCAGACCTCCCTTATGTCGTTGAAACTGATGTGTCCAGTCTCACAATGGGGGCTGTCCTTTCACAGAGAGACCCGGAAACCGGCCAGCTACATCCTGTGGCCTTCTGGTCGAAAAAGTTCTCACCTCCAGAGATTAATTATGCCATCACGGACAAGGAAGTCCTGGCTATCAAATCCACCTTTTAAAGCCTGGAGGCACTACCTTCTGGGGGCCAGACACACCATTACAGTCATCACTGACCACCGAAACCTGCAATATCTCAAAACAGCCAAGGCCCAGTCCTTGCGCCAATTACGGTGGACCCTTTTCTTCGCCGAATATGATTATGTAATCACATTTCGACCAGGAGTCAGAAACGGAAAGGCGGATGCCTTATCTCGCATGGGCATAGATGAAATAGTATATACAACTCCAGACCCAGTACCTATTATACCTGAAGACAAACTCTTGGGTATCACGACAGCCTTAAAACAAGCAGAACTACGAAAAGAAATCCAATGGACAATGAATCCTGATGCCTACCTCGCATGGCAAACTCAAGGAGAACAATATACCATCAAGGACCAACTACCCTTTTTTAGGGATCGTCTATATGTACCCAAAAAGGAATTACAACAGCATATTTTTTCAAACTATCATGATTCACTGATCGAAGGGCATCCTGGGGTCGCCAAAACCCTAGCTAAGGTGAAAGAGAACTTTTGGTGGCCTACCTGGCGTAAGGACATCATTCAGTATATTCAGTCCTGCGGTGTACGCGCACAAAATAAATCACAGAAATAAAAACCATCTGGTCTGCTACAACCATTGGACATTCCTCCAGTTCCATGGCACACTCTTTCCCTTGACTTCATCACTGATCTACCTCCAAGCCAAGTGTTCAACACCATCCTTGTAGTTGTGGACGTATTCTCGAAGATGGCCCATTTTATTCCTCTCAAAGGCCTCCCAGACGCAGCCACTTTAGCAAAAGTGTTCCTGGAGGGCGTGGTTAAGCTACATGGCTTCCCTTCGGTTCTGGTCTCTGATTGAGGTAGCCAGTTTGTTTGAAACTTCTGGAAAAAATGTTGTGCAATGGTGCAGATAGACGTTCGGCTATCTACCAGTCACCAACCCCAAACGGACGGCCAAACCGAGAGAACCAATCAGACACTCGAGCAATATTTATGGTGCATGCTGCACCACGAACAAAGGAATTTGAAAGACCTACTATGGATAGCCGAATATGCATATAACAATTCTTTGCATTCAAGCACGGGACAAACGCCCTTCTATACCCTTTATGGCAGACATCCACGTACCTCTGAACTAGACCTTCCAGCCAGCTTGGAAATGCCAGCAGTAAAGACTCTACACACAACCATTACTCAGGCTTTCAAAAGTGCAAAGGAAACCTTATTCATGCCAAAGAAAAACAAAAGAGATTTGCCGACTAACACCGGAAAAAGGCTCCTGATTATCAAGTAGGAAACAAAGTTTGGTTAGCCGCTAAATTCGTACCCATCAAGGGAACCCAGACCTTTCAACCTAGATTCTTAGGACCCTATACCATTAAGGCAATTAACAACCCAGCAGCCGTGAAACTGGATTTACCACCTAATCTACACATCCACACGGTATTCCATGTGTTCCTCCTGAAACAAATGCAACCCGGCACACCGATTGGGACACCACCTTAGCCCAAACTTGTTGACAGAGAACCAGAATTCGAAGTCAAAAATATCTTGGACTCTAAATACTCTAGGACCAAGCTATATTATCTCGTCGATTGGAAAGGATTTGGACCGCAAGATAGATCCTGGGAGCCCAGTGAGAATATCCACGCACCACGTCTAATCAGGAAATTCCATTGTAACTTCCCAACCAAACCTGGGCCAGACAGAAGGAACACCATGGGAGGGTCCTTAGGGGGGAATGCTGTCACGACCCTCGCCCAAAACCCCCTCTGGCACACCCATTGGCCAGGTGGAGTCAGGACTCGGGCCTCTAGAGCCTGGCATCCTCTTCAAAAGCCCTCATGGGGCCAGTCTTGGCGCCATGCACCATGAAAAACAATGTGCTTGGGAACTACTTTATTGTATTGTCAGCCAACATGGAGGCATCCACATAGCTTGGTTCCTAAGAACCAAGCTATGCGGTCTAGTGTTTTGGGTGTGGTAGCCTAGGAACTACTTTACCTGGACTATTTTGTTGGGGCTATTTAAACCGCACCCGAGCAAGACAACACGCTTCGCGTTACTTTGCAGTTTGCAAAGTGACGCTCACCGTGTACAGCTATTCCCTCGAACCTCGGAGAAGCAGAACCTGCAAGGAGACAAAAGAAACATCATTAGCAGAAGCATCTTACCTGCAGTCTTTATCTTTAAACACTCGCAGCTACTGAGAACAGCTTCCTCGAATCTGCATGCCTCCCGGACAGAACGACCTGAAAGAGGAAGATAGAGGCAACATTAAAGTAAGCAGTAGAGACATTTACAAATTGCGAACTGCTCAAAAGGTTTACATGGCTGGTCGCCTCTCGACTGGCACCACTCCCGACATTCCACTCGCGCTGAAGAACACTGCGACCTACAAGGAAGGAAAACACAGGTTAGCAAAGGCAAGACTTCGCAGCACTGCGCATAGCGCTTACTTACCACATCATAGCGCTCTTAATGCGCCATCATTTACCAGCGGGGCTCAACCAAGCCAGTTCGCCGCGCTGAAGCTCTGCATCCCTATGGGAGAAAAAAAGAGACATTTTAAACTAAGAAAGGCATGCAGGATAGCAACAAAACTAAAGAACAGCAATAAGACCTACCTGAACAATATCAAACGGGCCGGCGTCAGTGAAGTAACTGGACCGCACTCGCCCATGAAAGACAACGCGCCCCTGCAAAGAAGGCAGGATGGAGAGCATGCCTAATTCTACCACAAGGTGAGGAGAGGGCGCCAGAGGGACTGAAATCATACGGGGGTGGAGGTAGGATATTTACCCCAGTCGGTCAGTCTTGAACACAGTCCTCCTGTATTTTCAGGCAGAACCTTCCCCACAGACCACATCAGGGCAAAGCTGTGAAGCATACAAGCGAGTAACCCTGCTGGGTGGCGTCCCTGTGGATACCAGGTGAGCGTAACAGTTTGTTTACGGAGGCTCATTCATACAGCCTCCATGCTAACGCGATGTTTCAATTCATTTTTCTTCATTTTGCATTTTTTACAGACATGCAAACAAACGGCCTACAATACACCATGTTTCCTGCAACAGTATACTAATCTTCATGGTCCTTTTCCTAAGTAAGGGTGTGCCGCCGGTGACCTATCAGGGCTGGTTACATCATGAAACCAGCGTTGCTCATTTGGGGTGGGTGTGCCGCCCACAACCTATCAGGCTTGCACAAGCCGAAGTGTGTCGTCTGTGACCTATCAGGGCTGGCCACGTTATGAAACCAGCGTTGCTCATCTGGGGTGGGTGTGCCGCCCACTACCTATCATGTTCGCACAAGCCGCTTCAGAACACATACTGTGCGCGGCACCCGAGCTAACCAGTTTTCCCCGGCTACAGCGTCTTTCGCGTATAATCTTTCTCTCAATGCCGAGGGTAAGTGTCTCCACTCTGTGGACAAACTGCGCCGCATCTAATCTTCGTTTTCGTTCTCGAACGTCCATGCCAGCACAGTGCCTCGCCCCCTGTGTTTGTTAATTTGCTTCAAAGTCTGCACAGTATTCTTTAACCATAACTAGCAACATTTTCATAAGGGGTTTAATTTGCTTTCCCCTCAGGTATCCTAACTACACATGGAACTTGCTAACGTTTATTAAAATGTTACTAGACACCTGGCAGGCATCTAGTGAAATTGATTCCACCCACCAAAACAATTCGGACAAAGTAAGCATTTTTGCATTGCTCTTCCATTTTTCGCAATTCTTTAGATACCTGAGAATGTGTAGAATTAATATCAGATTATTTTTCAACCAGATTAAACCCTGCTAAGTAACTGCCTTCAAGATTGGTTCCCGATGGCGAGCCACCTAATTTAGGATTTCACCACTCAATGGGTACCACGGCAGCTTTGCCACAAAGGTAGGCACCTGCCTGTCCCCTTTCCACATTCATTCAAGCAATAGTTTTGAGCCTAAACTTAAACACAAACATTTTGAATTATAGATTTTACAAATGAGGACTGGTTCTGATCACTCACTAGGCGTTTGTGCTCCTGATTGGCACTGAGGTGATCTTTGCGTCAGAAAACATTGTCCAGAAGATCCCCCACACATTTATTTGGGTAAGGTTCTTTTTCTGGAGAAGTCAAATTAGTAGTTAAACCCTTTCCAAGAACTTATCTATGCACCCTGTTAAACTGATGATAGTCTATATAGAAGTGTATAGGAAGCCTATTTTATAGGATATTCAGTATTTTTGTTTGTCTGCTTCCCTGCAGGGATTATTACTTCTTACTTTGCCCCGAGGAAGGCGCTTATTTGACATCAATGGCCTTACAGGTGACCCACCGAAACGTAATCAGGACTTTCTATGTTGGAACCCTAACCTTCCTGAAGTAACATCATTTTGAGACCATTCTTTTGACATCAATAAATGTGAAGAGCTTACGTAGGCAGACCTGTGAAGTTAATTTACACTTTTGCACAAATGTATTTATTTATTTTACATTTTGATTGTGTTTCATTTATTGTTCAATTCTGGCAGACCTGTTAATTTACACCTCTGCATATATGTATTTTACATCCTGTTTGTGTTTCATTAATTGTTCAATCCTTGTGCTCCAATTTTTCACATGCACTTTTTCACCAAAATTGATTGGCATTTCGCAAATATGATTTTTTTAAAAATTCATGTCCTTTTTTTCAATTAACAACTGAAATTATTTATAACATTAGCTCTATCTTCTTCTATTTCTTGAGATCATCTTTTGGTTTTTCAAAGGAAAACATTATTTTTGAGGGATATCTTTGATACCAAGATCATTAAGTACGAACATTAGACCATAGTCTATTAACTCATTGTATTACAGCTTTTGGATTTCTTGTTTGTATATTATAGACCCCCACCATAGCAGTACCACATTTTGGGGCAATCCCCTAATTCTGTACCTGGATGGTCCTTGGAGCCTGCAAGGAAGCAGTAGAAAATTCACAAAAAGTGTGCAAACCTCTATGGCCAAAGTTGGTAAAGTTACTAACATGGGTTGAAGACAGAGGAGGACCCTTGCAGATAATGCCACTGGAAAGCCCAAAATTGTGCTTCAGGAACAATGGCAACAGGATGATGGGAGAGAATCAAAACTGCGGGAGAACCTTTGAAGCTCCAGGAATGACTCACGGAACTGCAGTAATTATGGACCATTAACAGGTGTGTGGATCCAAAGCATACATAAGGCTGCCGAGAAACTGGGGAGGCATATGCACAATAGTGAATGTCCACGTTCCTGCAGTAGTGATCCCGAAGAGTGACCTGAATATTGACAGTTTTCCGAAAGCAGATGCCCACCTGAGGAAAAGGAGATTTGCAGAACTGATATCCCAAATGAAGAGAGAAAATTACTTCTCAGGCAAATCAGAAGAAGCATTTCATGCAATCCCATATGAACACAGGCTGTGCAGCCTCACCTCATTCGTGTTCACAACAATCATCATGCCAAGGTTCCAAGTTGGAGCAAACACTAAATGGTTGCAAATAACCAGATGGGAGTTATTGCAGACCATTAACACTACCATGAAAGGATTCAATGCTATTAAGGAAGAACTAAGAGCAATCCGACTGATGACGCTCCAGAACAGATATGTACTAGACATGATAACAGCGATGGATGGAGGTGTTTGCGCAAAAATCAGAGAATCATGTTGCACATTTATACCCTCGCATGATGAAGAATATGGAACCTGAACAGAAGCCATCAGTATGCTGACAAACCTACAGAACCAGATGATCAATCAAACTGACCAAGTTGATGATGACAGCTGGTTTAGAACAGTATTTTCATGGGTCCCACAATGGATGGCAGACATATTCAAGTTTCTGGGAGCCCTGCTATTGATGATACTAGTAGGATTTTGTGTTATCAAGATAATCATCACACAATGCCAGAAAAGTGCAAAGAAAGCCATTGGGATGAAGATCATGATCAACGTCGAACCAGGATGGAAGCCGAGAGACCTGACAGATGAAGAAATAAGAGACTTTGTGAAGGCCAGCGAATTTGCACCAGAAGGAACAAAATGTGTGTAACCCAGGAACCAGAGAAGGTATGAAGGAAAATGGATCTATTGCAGCCCAAATGGACAGTGTCAGCTTATGACCTGGAACAAAGACGAACATGTAAAGACAGCAGGAAGCCTGAAAGCAGTAATAAAATATGGACTCCAAAGAAACACACGTTCACACCATCATGTACAAACCCAGAAGACGAAGAATTGGATGCAGAAGAACCAAGTAAAAGTAATCCAAAGGAGGAAGCAGAAGTGGTCGATAAACCGACCAGAGGGGGGTGTGTAGAGGAGGTCCCAAACATGGCCTGCACTCCAGCCACCCATTTTGAGATACCAGAAGCATACTTGCCAAGATATGTGATGTATAAGGAGCAACTAAACCAACAGAGATCCACAGTGGGGCTCTGTCCAGTATCCATTAGAAGGACTTGTATACCTTTTGAAGCGCCAATAACCAGACAACCATGGGCAGCAAGGTACCCATTGAGATAGCCATATCAGCAGCTGACGTGAAATGAAGAACACTTACAAACTGTCCCTGAAGAGACCCAAAGGGCCCTTATTGAAGGCGAACGGTGACGACACAATGGCCTGGAAAGACGTTCAGATGAAAGAAATGACAACCAAAAGGTGATAAACAAAGATGAAATGTTGTGAATAATGATGTAATGGACATAGAAGAAGAAACAATATTGAAATATAAAGAAACGTAACCATTAAAAGGAGGATGGAAATATGTAACTGGCTAAATGCCTGTAAATAGGCTTGGAACGCAACAAGCTAAGGAAACGATACTGCTTGCAATGCTTATTAGGAGGATAGAGCGGCAAGCGCCAACTATATATCTACCTGAAGAAGCACATTATACAAGTGCGACTCCATTTTATAAAAGCAGAATTAAGCCCTGGATGGTAAAGGACAAACAGGCCAGGATTCATAAACTAGCTCAAAGTCAGACGAAAGAGCGGAATCGAAACTCAGTAAGAAGCAGCCCATGGTTAGGAATTCGAGGTCAACTCCAGGAAGGGAGGAGAGCAGCAACTCCGAAGAATCAAAACTTATAAGCATAGAAGCCTGCCCCATGAAGGTCGAGATAAGGAGGCCCAGGCAGGTGGCGAGGCCGAACAAAGAATCAAATGCACAAATAGAGGGAAATTAAAGCCGATTCTCGGTGTACTGACACGTGACCAGCCTGGCGCGGAGAGGTACCCACATCTGATGTCATCCAAACCCAGAGGATGCCATAACTTTTCCGGATAAGAAGCTACAGTTCGAGGCCACTCTCAGCCAACTAATTGACACATAGGCCTAAGGGTATTGATTGATGGAAGGGAGGCAGGGTGAATCTTGGGCCATCCCGCATATCGGTGACCATTCTGTCTGCTGCTAATTAAAGTGGAGATTTATGCCTAGGGGTGTAACCCACCCAATCACAATGGACCAAATAATCTACGGTCCTATAGCAAGTAGAACCAATGAGACATTGTACCTATAGTCACGTCTATGACGAATGATGTAGAGGGATGGGCGTAGACGCCCACCCTAAAAGAGTTAACCAATCCCCACACTCTGTTACCATATACAGAATAGCACCTATACTTAAGTTACCTTTTGCAACCAATAGAATTGCATGTCAAACTTTTGAGTTTTGCACATCGGTGATGATGAGAATTTGCTATAAAAGTTACTGTTTGTATGAAGAATGGGGAAGTTGAAGCGAGACAGGCGATCACAGCTCTGATGATTTCCATTTGTTTCCCCGCTTTTTGTACTTGTCATTAAACGGACTTCCCTTTGACAAACCATTGACTTGTCCTTATTGATTGGTGTTGGAGTAAGAGAATCCTGCACCCCATCCTCCTCAAGGTGCAGCTATCTCGCCTTAAGGTGCCGGAGGGCGAGCTCTGAATCTCACGGGCCCATTCAGAGGTCGCTCCGCCCTCCTGTACAGTATGTTTCAGAAAAACAACACAATATGAGCGAGCACCAACCGTCGCAAGCTCCAATCCCTTTGGTCACAGTTTTTACTTTAATCTTGCTAAAAAACAACCACCAAGTGTGATAAAAACAATGAATTTCTTTTTCAACTTTGCACTTCTCTATTTATTATCAATTTTCTTCAATTATGATGTCATCATCAATACATAGATACATAAAGCGAACGGACAAACAGACATACTTTGGTAACATATATCTATCTCCACAGCCCTTCTCTGGGATCTGTCTTGCCCTCCAAAAATGCTCCTCACGGAATTTAAATCAATCTATTTAGGACTGTCTTAAATCGGACCCGTTTTCTACATCATCCATTACAAGACTTATTGTTCGGCCACACTCAAGTCAATATCTATTCAATATTTTAACACTCTTATTCTCACGTTATATTTATCCCGCCTCCCTCTGTTACACTCTTTTTCCCTTACCATTTCCCTTTATTTACTACTCATTCATCAATTTGCCACTCTCTTCAGTTTCTATTTACCATTCGCATGTTCGTCTTCTGATTCTAGGAATCGCACGCCTCTTCAAACTGTCGGCTGAACAGCTTCTCGTAGACATGGGAGGAATTCTATGGAAACTAGGGGACCCGTCACACCCGCCTTGCAAGGTCTTGATAATTACACTAACCACTAACTACGGGGAGATTCACATCTTATCAGCTGAATGGCAAAAGTCTTGTGATATTTCCGGGACTCTAAAGTTTACTTATGACGATGGAATTTTTAATAAACCATCCTCTCTCTGCTACCAAGTGAACTGGATATCCCAGATCCTTTGATGAGTAGCAATTACCCTTGAGATGGATGGGGATGCAGATTTTATTCATACATCAATAATTGAAATGACTCACATAGTTTGTCAAAAGGAAGTCTGTTTTAATGTCAATTATCTAAAACAGGGAGTACAACGAACATTGCACTCGCTCGATCCTCTTACTCAACGAATCTTACAAAAAACAGGTTATATTAAGCAAAATCGTAATGAGTGGCGTGTTAACCTGCGTCATTACCAACGTCATTCTCCGTAGCAAACTACAAAAACCTATTGAAGGAAGTGATAGGCTCTAAGTAAATATCTAATTATAAGTTCCATATCAGTATAGAACAGTGAAGGAAAGTGATAGGGTACTTAACATCAGGTGGGGCAACTAAGCCCTGCCCTTAAAATGGCCGCTATGAACATCACTAAATACACAATGCCCCATTGGCTACACAAACTATAGGAAACTTAATTACGCGTTCCTCTACAATTGGTTGGCTTCTAACCCCTGTCAGTACTTTTCCACATATGTCTATGTCACAAACGTCGGTAATGTCCTCTTCTTCAGATGATAAAGTAGACTCTCCCCCTTCCCCCAACTCCTCACCTTCCACTTTCTTCTTAGGTTTTCCTTCCTTGTGTCTTGAAGGTCTCTCTTTTTTTATGAAGATAAGGACGCCCTCGATAGGATGCCACCGTGCCACTAAAATAGGGGCAACAGGGGTAACCCGACCGGGAGCGCCAACAAGGGGAAAAAGCCAGAGGCACAAAAAACCCCTAAGAGACTTCCTTCAGATAGATGAGGCGAGGTAGGCTGGTTAAGAAAGCACCAGGGCTGGACGAAGTCACTCCAGGAGTAGGCAGTAGAGTGTAACAACAAAGTCCAGGAGGTTGGAGGAAAAGGCAAAGGCAGTCCAGGAAACAGGCAAGGATGGGGGTACACAGCAGATCCAATAGGTAAGGAGGCAAGACGAAGGTAGTTCAATCAGCAGGCCAAGGTCGGGTACACAGCAGATCAAACAGGTAAGCAGGCAAGACCAAGGCAGTCCAAACAGCAGAGCAAGGTCGGGTACACAGCGGATCCAAATGTAAACAGGAAAGAAGAAAACAAAGAAGGATAAAAGGAAGAAGACGAGAAGAGAAAAGTTGGGATCGAACTAGAAGAAAGAGGGAAAAAAAAGAAGGAGTAGAGAGAGAGGAGGAGAGAAAGCAGGGAGGAGAGGGAAAGGCAGAAAATACTAAGGGCTAGCGAGAGCAAGAATACAGAACACCCAAGAAACGGGGTAGCAAAACGAGCAAACACGGAGAGGAAGCGAGAACACAGTGGGAGCGGCAGCAACACAGGAGGAAACCCGGAAACGTTGCAACGCGTATGTAACCAGGAAGTGATGGAATTTATACTTCCGGCTACGTGCGCGTGCAACATCTAGAACGGTGCAGAGAGAAGCCGTGCCGGGAAGCACAATGGCGGACTGTAATGCCAGCGATTCCGCGCCAGCGATTCCACACCCGCCATCCCTGCCGCGATATGACAGTCTAGCACCTACGTCTAGCAGCTTGCAGACTAAACATCCAGGTGCTGGTGAGCTCACCTTAACACTAGCTTCCCACAAATTAACAAATCAATCCATCATCACCTGAATGGTCCAGTGTCAATTAGGGCTTTGAAGACTGGCCTTGAGTTTGTACTGTGCTGTGAGAAATGTTAAGGCGTGTGGGCACAGTCTGCTCTCGTGCGAAGTTGTGACCACCTCGTTCTTCCAACTTCATTCTTCCACGTGACTGGAGACCATGGAATCGAGCCTTTAAGTGTATTAAAATATTATTTTATAATAGTCCTCTGATGTCTTTTGTTTTCATCAAGCCTTCTGAACAGAAATTTCTGTTCTTTCACACAAATTGTATCCAATGTCAGTTCGCTCCAGTTTGATAAGACCTTGGCTTCTTTAGCTCATCTAACTCCTTCTGCTGAGATTCATTTTTAATTCAATTCTGCTTTTTTAAATTGACACACCGAAATGGGGCCTTCTTGCTAATGTCCAGCACTGCTTATGATGCTTAGTGAAAACATCCATCCTTTATTTGTCCATATGCATATAAATATATTGGCGCTTGCCGCAATCTACTTACTATAAAGCTAGCCTCTGGATTACTTTGTCTGCTTGCATTTCTTTTGCATCTGTACACGTACAAACTACCTTAATATCTTCATCTAGTCCTATAGCATAAGCTTTTTCACCTTGTTCCAAAGATGTCACTTATCCTTGGTACTTTCTTAATGCCTTATAAAATATCTGCAGTCGCTGGTCCCTGCATCTCTTCTATGTGCGTCATCTCTCTCTGTGTGATGTCAGCATTCACCTTTGCCATTTATCTGCTCTGCTTCTTCAGGAATCTCATTCAAATGGCCATCATATTGTCGTATATGCAGGTACGGTTTTCTCAATGGGTACCTTGCCTACCAGATTCTCTCAGGTACTGGTATTCTTATTGGTACTGCACAGAGTCCACTCTCTGCTCTTTGTTGGTTCAACTGTTTCGAATACGTCACATACTTTGGTTCCAACTCTATAGGTAATACGGGCAGGGCAGTTGGAGTAGGGGTATTTGGATCCTCCTCTACACTAGATTCACCCTTATCCAAAAGCGAAGACAGGTTGTCAATCAACAAAGCCATCTGTGAGTCCTGATCCTCTCTAGGGTGACCATTTGGGCCATCTGTTAGTAGGACATTGACGTTTCATTAGACTGATCTAAATGCAAGAGACTTCTATCATTAATATAGTTAGTCTAGACTTTTTATAATTTTCTGGCCTCTGAATTCATACCATCCAACGAAAAGAAGTCTGTAATTTTCTCAGATATCATTAACCCTCTAGTCTTTTTGCACAACTTACTATCAGAGACTGTATTAGACCCAGATTTGGGATCAGTTGCCATAGTTAAAGTAGAGATTTGTGCCGCAGCAGTAGGTGGTCCACTGACCATGGGGGCCAGTGGTGACAAGGAAAAGGGAGGAGAGATCTGAACTGAGCTGAACAAAGGTACAACATTAGGGTGATGAGTTGGGCGTTCCACTAAATGCTTGAGGGCTGGCGGTGGCTGATGACTCGATGTAGTCGGGGCAATTTTTTGTGTCAGAAGTAATTAAGGGATGGCCATCAGGGGTTAGGCCACCACGGACTGGAATCCCTGGATGAGCCCCACAACCGGAGAGGAATTGGGCATTATACCGTTGTTTGTAGCTGGTGTACTCTTCAATTCATACACCACACGGGTATGAAATTCATACACTATTCGCACCTAGAAACACTTGTGTACAGGCATGTTATAAATGCCATATCATATCATATGTAAAGGGAGCTATGGAAGAAAGAACACTCACCCCCTGTGCTCCTGGAACGCACTGCGAACAACTGCAGGCACTCTGCGATCCGCTAAAGTCAACTGTACAGTTTCTGCTCGTAGACAATGCTGGATTGAGGTCTTGGGTGATCCTCCCAATCTGCTGACCAGTGCGTTTGCTATGGTAGGTCATTGTGTAAGCAGATCAGGAGCAACAGGTACAAAAGGAGTGTCTTCACCCTTCAGTTACATGTAGCAGGGAAAGAAAGTACAGGCCCCAGCAGGGGGGAACAAAAGTCATGCAGCAGGTAAGGGGACATCTATTGGCACACCCACCCGCTCACTCAGCTTCTTTCCAACTGCTGGTACAACTGTCACACTTTGAACACTCAGCACTTCACGCACGCACAGCATTCCACATTCGGAACTCTCATGACATGATGCATAAAGAGTAAGACATAGCAAACAGAGCAGCTGCAAAGCACATCACAACACTATCCTATCCCCGTACTCCTGCATGTGGTGAGTTCTGACTCGTTACTCACTCAGTTCTTGGTCTTTCTGCTGAGACTGTACCACCACAATGCAACACTTTTCTGCCCAGGCCACCAAACGGTCATGTGTGCCAGGGATCATGCCAGGGTGAAGGCTGCAGTGGGGTGATTATTTACCTATAGGATTGCAGTGGGTGTGTGAGGTGGTGTATGATAAAGTAGTTAACATGGCAGTGAAAAACAGTGTGGGTGGGGGCGGAGATGTGAACACGGCGCTCTCTCCATTGCAGGGGCGCCTGCTGCTATACTGCTTTTTATCGCAAGCAGGGATTAGGCAGTACGGAATCCCCCTTCATCCCACGACAGCCGTGACGCAGCGACATGCGTGCGTTTAAGCCTCCGTTCCTGCTGTACCGGTGACTGCAAAGGGAGGCACCCTTCTCCGACAACCCCTCCCTCTTCCACTAACCACCCGACGCCTCTTCTTCCACCTAACCATCCAAGACTACCCCTTCCCGCACTGGAGCCCTGCCCGGTGCCAACATAGCGGGCACCAAGGTGAGAGGTGCACGGGTCGCTAATTCCCCTGCATTCGTGGGTCACTATTCCATGCTTGTTTGTGCGTGCGTCGGTCTCCGTTGCGTGTGCGCCTTCAATGTGTGCCTGGGTTGTTGTGTATATGCGCATTCTGTGCAAGCTGATCCCTCTCGCGTGAGTTGTGTTTCAATATACAATGTGCGGGCAATTTCCTATTTCTTTCCTGTTTCTTGTATCAGCTCTGCTCTTGCAGGTCGCATTGCCCTTCGGAGATGCGATTCAATATTTGTGTTCTGTGCTTGAATCATTGCAGACCATTGGCATCTCCAAGAATTATATTTAGGGAAGGCACACAGGAAATAGCTGCCAAGTGTTACTCTTCATCCCGCAATCTTTGAACCAGTCCTGTTTTTTCTGCATTGCATGCTGGGTCTTGTAGGCCCACCCTTACAATGGGAAAACAAAACTACATTCCTTTCTTATGGGTAGAGTCACGTTTTAGTGTGTGCACTGCAGTCTATGTTTTCAGATTATGATTTAGTTATTTAGTTATTCTGCCCTTGCAGTCCTGATTATATATGCTTCCATGCGTGCATGTCTGTTTTCTATGCCCATTATGTAAATCTGTGTTTGCAGGTTTCAGTGTCCTACAATGGTTCTGTTCTTGTGAACAGTGATATGGTACCTGCATTTTAGCACTTTAAGTTCAAGTGTTCCCAAGGTTCTCTGTCCCTCTTAGGTTCGGTTCAACTGTTCCCAAGGTTCTCTGTCCCTCTTAGGTTCGGTTCAAGTGTTCCCAAGGTTCTCTGCCCCTCTTAGGTTCAAGTTCTCATTGAGATTTAGGGCCTGATTCATGGAAAAGTGCGCAGAGATCCCGCAAAGCCTGCATGCTGAAAACGGCTCTGCACACGCCTGCGCACAGCAGTTTCCCTGCGCGCTCTGCATATTCATCGAATTGTTTGTGCAAAGTAACTGTATAAGCAAGTCGCGGCCGGAATGCCCCCGACACGCCCCCACTCAAAGCAAAACAGCTAGAAACAGCTACCTTTGTGTGCTCCTCGGGCGCAAACACATGCACACTTGAAACAGTGCGTGGGTCGCCCCCAGTCAAGTCTGCTCCTCAGGGACAGTGCGCAGGGTCCCCGTAACTGTTACCAGCACCCCAACAACATGTGTACAAATTTCCACAACTCAGGTAAAACTCAGAAAATTCTGTGTGCAAATCCCCATAAACTGTTCCTGCAACCCGCTACACTGCGTACGTGCATCTCTATGATAGATCAGAACCCCGGCTACGTACACGCACTCCAAAATCCAACATGGGATCTCATGTCTGCACAGTGAATCCTATGCGCAAGTGTCTGTACGCCTGCCTTCGGGTGGCAGATAGAATGAGGGCTTTGCATGGCCATTTCCCAGACGAGAGGTTGCAAGGTTGGATCCATGAATACATCTCGTTCTGCGTATTGGTTGGCATGCGATAGAGTGCCTGCAGGCTGTCCCTCATAACGCCCAGTGTTTCCCTTGTTCTTTCTCTAGTCTGCCCTCTTCGCAAGCCAACACCACTGCCTTTGAGGGTGTTGGCCCTACAGCACGAGAGCCCCGTTGTTTAAAAAATGTAGCAAATACCTTGCTATGCATCTGCAGCAGCTGGACTACATGTTCAGACCTTAAATCCTTTATAACCTCATCATTCTCCTGAATTGTTCATTGGCATGTCAGATTATCCACAGATGTGTCCTGCACCACCCACATTGCACCCAGAATTGGCTTCACTTCATATGGCCCCCTAACTTGACCCAAGTCACTCCCGCTGCCTCTTCTATCACCTCATGCCATTTCATATTGCCCCCTAAATTTCCTCATGCCATGTCACAATTTCTCTAAGATTTGACCTGCATCACTCGCATTGGCCACCAAAGCTGAACTACTCCAAGGTACATTGCCACACAAACTGCCCAGGCAACTTCCCATTGTTGCTTGATTTGCCCCGTGCCATTCACAGTACCATAGGATTACTCCATGCTACTTCGCATTGCCATCATAACTGCCCATGCCACGATTGACAACTGTTCTAAAAAAGGCTCCACCATGCAGTACTCAAAAGATTTGCCTTGAAAAGGAATGAAGTAAGTTTCACAAATGGGGTCCGCTTTTTTGGTGCCTAGGTCTATTTTGTGTCCCTATCCCACCCTGGTATTCTATACTTGCAGATCACAATTCCTAAATTGTGTTTGATGTGTGTAGGCTCATATAGCCGCCATACATGCTTTCTGCATGTGGCAAGCAATAGTTCATATGTGCATTTTGCATGGGTGGGTTTAAATTTCGTTGTGCCTTACTCGTGCATACAGTGTTATACTGTACTTCTTTTTTTGCACTTGGGTTCCTATTTCATACAACAGTAGGACTCCTCTGGAGCCTCACAAACTATCTCTCACCCCCAGCTAATCATCACGCCTTTACACTATGTGCCGCTGATAACTCTAATGCTTTATTGAAAGGCCCCCCTCCACACAGGGAGTTCCTTCCCTCCCCAAGCTAAGTGTCACCCAATAAACGGTTAATGTCAGTTCTTTTATCGAGCCCTATTTCAGCCTTATATCATGCCCGTTCAATCCCTCCCCCTCGAGCTACCAATGAGCCAAAAACCAGGCCTGTGTACAGGAAATTTATTTGTATTTATTTGAATTATTGGTAATAGAAATCACACTAAACTACACACGCTACCTTGGTTGTAGCTCACAATTAACTTCTTGTTACACAAATAAATCACACTATTTGGTTGGGAAAATTTAGCTCACAATATTTTACTTTATACAAATTTCAAAATAAATGATCAACACTGGGCCCTGGATAACATCACTTTATATTTGCAATGCTGTACAATTTCGTTTTTCCTGCACGCTTAACAGGTTGGGTTTATAGATTGGGTTTATAGATTGGTACAAATGCGCATGGCAACAATGATTTCACCCATACTTTTGGTTTAAAATAAACACAGGCTGATTTATTGGGTTTGTTTTGAGACCCCCCCCCCACCGAAAGGTCTGTGGTGGGGGAGTTGGACAGTAAAAATTGTAATGATTTGAGAATGTTCGGTTTCAGACCCCCCCCTCCACTTAAAGGCCTGTGTTGGGGAAGTTGGATGGTAAAAATTGGGATGATTTGAGAATTTTGGGTTTCAGACCCCCCTCCACTTACAGGCCTGTGTTGGGGAAGCTGAAAAGAAAGATTACCAAATTAAATTACAGTCTATAGTTCTATAGCGCACACTGGGAATGAGCATTTGTAAATTGTGAATTTTTCCAGAATTCACCCCGTGGTGTTCTGCCAAAATTAATATTTCTTGTTAAATAGGCTAAGGATCTACACAGACCCGTACCCAGCCCCCCACACCCTCCGCTATAAAGGGAAATGATTTAAGGCCACCAGATTCCCCACCTTTTGGTTATAAAGGGGTCAAGTCTACTTACATGAACACCTCTGTTTAAAGATCAGGGAAGTCCTCTGCATATCAGGACCCTCTTGGAGAACAGGGCAGGGGTCTGGTCACTCCAATCTCAAGGATGGCCGCCAGCTCTTCACCATAGGACCCAGTCAGCTTTTTAGACCTCCTCAGCAATAGACAGCTTCACCCAGATTCAATACTCAGCACTCTCCTCTTTTGTTTTCTTGCTGCTGTCAGATGGTAAATTTCAGCAGCTCTGTCCCTTCCTCATGGTGCATTAATTTTATATAGTAGCCAGGACACCATCAAGTTTAGAGTCCTGGCGAGTACCCTGCAGGACTTCTCACACCTAGGATGGGACAGTTACCCTCCTCTCCCCCCAAATCCAGCCTCTCTCTAAGGATTGGCTTAAGAATCTGGAGCAGATATATGACAGCTTCCATTTGCAATCCCCGTTTGTTCTCATGTCAAATATTTGGCAAAAACGAGTTATGTGTCAAAAACCGTGTGATTGACTAGTGACTGCCATATTATATATTTTCTGATTCAGCTAATGTTGCACCATGTTGCACATCCGGTTGGTAATTTTCTGCCGTTTTTTACAAAAAACATAATCATTAGGAACATGCAATTTATTCCCCACATTCCTAATTTTACCCTCCACCAGTTCGCCAACTCTCAAATTCGGAACATTTCCAGATCAGCCAGAGACCCATTTTAGATGGCAATTACAGTTCCGTGAGTTACAGGTGCATGAATTTTATATCACCAACATCACCTGGAAATTACCTAAAACGTGACACATCAATCAAGGAAGTACCACTTTTGGTTGCTGAGAAAAAGGCCTAAGTTATAATAGTCCTTTTAAATTAATAGTAAATCTTCATGTTGGGCAAATGGGAGCTCTGCTTACTCCAGGCCATTTGTCTCTTTGTTGTTTGAAGTTAGTTGTTTGCATATCATAAATACCTGGGATGCACCACCTAGAGCCATTTGCTCTGCATAAATCTGCCTTCAGAGACAACAAGTCTGGGGAACACTTGATTTTCAACACTCTTAACAGCCACACTTTATTGCAGTTGTAAACGGTTGGGATGCACAAACCAGGCTGGCAGTGTTGGAAGCCTTTGTTTGGCCAGAGGCCCACCTTTTGTCCTTGGCTGAAAGGAACCCACATATTGCATTTTCTAACATCAGCCTTGATTCCTTGACATACAGTGTGTTTTCAGGGTCCACTTTGCTTTCACGCTGAAAGTACAGGGCTGTTTTATTTTCAGTCATTAATAAAATACACTTTTTATTATCTACTGTTACTTTTTCTGCTGAAAAGTGAGTCTGAATTGTCACAGTGCACCACCTTTTGATGCGTGGCATATTCAGTGAAAATGCTGCATTTATTTCTCAGCCTGTAATGTGGCGTGATTTTCCAATCTGCGTGTGGATTACATTTTTGTTTTAGCCTTCTATGGATTTCCCTTGCAGAAAGGCACCCTTGCAAAGCCGTTTTGGTGTCAGTGTTTAAAAATCCTGTTTTTTATTTTGAAAGGGACCTTTGCATTATTTCTGCCTTTGTGAAGTAAAAATGCTGCTTTTCTTTTTGTAATGACATGTAGGCCTTTTTCACATGACCTTTCAGTTCCGTTAGTTTGGGGCCTTTGATTACACCCACAGGGAAAAAATATGGGTACTTCCCATCTTGTTTGATATCGGGGGCTTGTCTCATAAGGGGAAGGAACAATACCATCTGAGACAAAGAACAAGGATAACAGGTTACACCTCCCTTTTCTACGCTTTTAATGACCTAGAGCTATGCTCTGTGATATAACAGAATAAATTGTATACACTTTTACCATGCAATCGGTTAAAAACCAATGTAATGATTCATCATTTTTAAAGCATACAATCTACAACAGAACAAACATCATGTGTTTCATCCCTTTGCCAATTTCCGTGGACGCCCCAAGACATATTTTAAAAAAAAATCACTCCATGGGTTTAGTATACAACGATGTAAACACGTTTTTCCTGATGAAGTCCCCGTTGGTGATCAGATGGAAATGTTGTTTTGGACAGACATATTTCATATTAGGGGCTGAAACATGTGTCAACTCACAGTATGATTAGGGAGTTAAAGTAATTGTTTATCCCTGTACAGCTTCAGTCTTTCTAGATCCGTCACATCTGTGCTCTTATCCCATTGCCAAATCTTAGGATTCTATTTGACTCAGACCAAGAAGTTAGATCCCTAAGCAATAACTTTGCAAAAATATTTGCAGAGGAATCTATCAGTGCAATGGGACAGTAATATTCTGGCCTGGCTCTGTCCCCGCTCTTATAGATTGGTAGAATCAAAGCACTTTTCCAAGAGCTCAGACAAATAGAACCCTCTACAATCATCTGTGAGAAAAGGCTGATATAGTAATATGTATAAACTCAGACAGTATTTGAGAGGAGAAACGTGTGGTTGGTTCTAGGTTGTAAATCCATCAGAACTATTATTGTGTCTTGTTGTGGTACAAAAAATAAGAAAAACCTGTTTAAACCATTGTATGCTAAACCCACAGAGTGATTTCTAAAACATATGTGTTGGGGCATCCATGGAAATTGCCAAAGGGACGACACCCATGATGTTTGTTCTGTTGTAGATTGTATGTCATAAAAAATAATCAATTATTAAATTGGTTTTTAACCGATTCCTAAGTGCAGAGGATGTATTATATTATAGCACAGAGCATAATTCTAGGTCATTAAAAGTGTGGAAAAGAGAGGGGTAGCATGTTCTCCCTGTTCTTTGTCTCCTTTGATTACACCCCCCACAACAATAACTCACTCAAAGCTGGCATACGAGGTATCTGTATAGATGTGCATGTATGTGTGCAAATCACGAAGGATGGAGGGGCACTACAAAGTACAAAAAAGTGGTAAATCTGGTAAGTAAACTATGTTAACAAAAAACATAGAGGGAGAATTAAGTGATCACACTCTTGGCTGATAAATATATTTCAGGTGCACAGGGACTGAAAAGTGTCTCAAGACCACCAGAGACAAGTACACTAATGTAGACAAACAGAACCTGTCATCTGCTGACAGGTGGTCCCTAACGGCACTCCAACAGGGGAAAACAAAACCCCTACAGTATTAGATATAGGTACATTCGCTCTAAATAAATATAAATCACAACAAGCATAAGTTGTTCGTGTAAAGTAAATTAATTTATCAAGGTTAATAGACCCTAGGCTTGAACAATATTTCAAATTGGATATGTAACACAAACCCAAACTTAATTTCAAACAATTGAATTTTGCACCAACACCCCTTCTTGCTAACTAGCAAGAATTCACTTGAAATTGTAATACATTAAGTCGACAACTCCACATTGATTAGGGTTGAATCGAGTCAAATGTTAGATCACACTGAGCACATACTTTTCATATGGAAATTTAAGGAGTTGTAACATTCATCATAGGCCTATAGAATGTCAATATCACAATGATACTTCCGGGAATTCTTTGTTACAAACAATTAGATTTCCTATATTGATGTCCCAATGTGTTCCAATTCAGTGGGCAGTGTCCACTTTATTATATACAAAAATGCCAACGCGTTTCGGAAAAAATCCTTCTTCAGGGCGGTTACTGCTGTACATACATTTTCATTCAAATTCAGTCTGAGTTGCTGTGAATAAATACAAAAATGTGTAAGGGTGAGTCAAGCTGTACTCTTACTCCTCTCAACAGACAAGCATCTGATCATCCCGCTATTCAAGAATAACACAAAACTGACCTTCTGTCAATCACCAAAACGGGGGCCACAATGGTGGAGCCAAAGGCTGTACTGGGATATGATAGGATACGGTAGAATGCACTCAAGGCTGAGGACAGGACCTTGCGCGGCCGCCACGGTCAAAAACCAGCTCAGAGTCAATTGATAGTCAACTAAAAAGAAATAAAATAGAGAAATCTAATTAACCAATATATCCCGTGCCTGTATGAACTAAACAGAATATCTAAATCCTACAAGGCACCATAATGTGAGCAACATCACTTGTAAATATAAAGAATGTCCACATCAAACACTCCTCAATAACACAATCTACTACGCCTCACGTAAACAAGCCATGACTACATAATCGTACATGGACTACACTTCTCAGGGTGCACACTACGAGCAAAAAAAAAATTTCTCCTGCTGGTCATCGTAACTGTGTTCCAAAAAGCCAAACTTACATTGCGTAGTATCAGCGCTGGGCGTCCGGCTGCAAGCGATGTATCGCTGATGTGAGCCCAATGTTATAAAAGAGTCAACGCAAATGGTGCACATGCGCAGAACGTCACCCTGACGCCATGATGGTAGAGGCAACAATGTGTGTTGTCACGACGACGGCAACGTCAACACACGCTGGGACCGCACCCCGCAGCTAGCAGCTGCAAATAAATCTGCGTGTACCTGAAGCATATTACGGAAAAGACAGCGCATTTAAAATTCGATACTATCCTCGTGGAGCGTCGCTGAACAGAGTGAGTGTAGAACGGAGGAGGGACCAAGCGCCAACCTAGGTAGACGCCTGTGTCCCTCCTTACCGTTCAAAAATACCTAACGCTGTGGCTGACAGTTGGATACAAAAGAACCACTGTGCAGCCAAGCTCTATACTAGATGTTAAAAACTAGAATACCACGGTAAAGACTAAGCGAGTCCTGTCCTAAGCCTTATATGCTCCACAATTTAAATGATCCCTCACAAAGTGTGAAGGGATAACTTCCTTATGTAAAACCCATGCCACCCACTTACATAGCAAAACAACAAATGACAGCTTCACAGTGTGTACAAATATGAATAGATGGTTGAGCATACATCAAGCAAAAAACCAAAGTTAAACATTTGGACCGTAATACGGTCATATACCCCAGAGCGCCCAGAGAGGCTAGGCTAGACACAGCAATGTATAAACCATTCACTTGGACAGTCAATTCGAACATATACTGGCAATATGTTAGACATAGCACATAAAGTCTGTTTCACAGTTCATTCCCTTTGGATACATGGGGCCTCATTACACGGAAGGCGGTAATCCAGGGTGCTATTAGCACCCTGGACCATGCCGGTAAATTACCGGCACCGCCTTGGCGGAAAGGGGATTTACCGCCCCATTCCAAGGTTGGAGGGGCGGTAAATCCCCTTTCCGCCATTGCCCTTCCCCATTCCCATTTCTGCCCCATAGGGCTCTATGGGAATGGGGAAGGCGCTAATTACGGCACCGCAATTTTGCGGTGCCGTAATTAGCTCCGAGGTCCCTTAGCGGGTCGGTACTTAACGCCTGCAAGAAGCAGGCGTTAATTCCTCCAACCCGCAAAGGGACCTCGTAGTACGGCGGTAAGGGTTAACGGTCACCGTTGCCATTAACGGTGACCGTTAACCCTTACCGCCGTCCGTGTAATGAGGCCCATGGAATCCAGATAATGAATCCACCACACTTCTCTTTGTTGTAATTTCCTGGTAATGTCTCCCCCTCTATTTCCAATAGAGACTTGTTCTAAAATCACACATTTGAGTTGTGCTATGGTGTGCCTAGCTTCAAGAAAATGTGATGTAACTGGGGATTTAGGATTGCCTGTCCGTATGTTGGACTTATGCTCTGTCCAACGAAGCTTCGCTTTTCTGGTTGTGATGCCTACATAGAAATGTCCACATGGGCATTTTAAAGCGTATACGACACCCATGTGAATGTGAAAGCATGCACGTGTATGCATTTATGGTTCTTTAAATGTTGACATAAGTATGTGAATGTTTGTATGGGTGTGTATTTATGTGCATGCCTGAACAACTATGTGTAGGTATGTGTACATATGTGTGTGTGGTGTCCAAAGATACCGAGGACCCATATTTTCTAATATTCTGCGACAAAAAGAAAGTATTTGCTTGTAAAGCGGAACAAGAACAGCTCAGTGTCAACTTGGGCCGCACCCGCTGTGAAAACAAAGAAATTGATATGAGGCTGGGAGGCCCAAAGGAAACACACCAACACAGGTTACAAAGGACATACAAAGTGCTTTATTTAAACGCTACAACAGTTACCAAAAAGTCAATTGACAAACGGATAGCTATTTGGCTCTCAGAGTAACATAACGAACTTCAACGAGAGTTCACTGCGTTAGTGAGAGAGACCGTACATTGGGATATTTGTGCTTTTATACTGTTTATCCAGCTCTGGCCAACCCCCTCGCGGGTTAACCATTCTTAGGACCAGGCCTAGGGTTCCTCGCCAGGTCAATCCTATAATTTATGCATTTTGATCAGTTTCGCTGATATAGTTGTATATTTACACATAGGTCAGGGATAGGACAAGGTCTCAGTACGCGACCCCGACAAGTGGCCTGCAGGCATATTATTTATTCATGTGTGCGGAGGTCACAACGGTCAGAATCTCACTCAGAATGTCATTCGGCCTCCATTTTGATGTTCAGGGTGACTTCCACATTACAAGAGAACCTAAAATGGCGGCTAAATCCAAGATGGCGACTTACACAGTTTTCGTTAAGGTCAAGACCTTGCCACGGAATCTATTTACACGATATTTTAGACAACTTGGCGTAGGCCAACACACATTCAAATACTGCAATAGGAGGCATAATATTATTTCAATTCCAACAGACCCTCCTTTTGGCCTATGCCAAGTGCTAACATCATTTCTAATACTTTTGAAAATAACTCCATGTGTTGTCATCCATAGATCCCGAATCATTGTCTGTAATATCTATAGCCATTAGGTCGTTCATCAAAACCTCTTGTAACACGAATTCTTTAGATGCTGCATCTGGGGCATATATTTTATGCCCTACAGTGCTCACTGCTTGTCATGATCTCTGCTTCCAAAAGGTCAGGGTTTTCCCAACTCCCTTGGAAGCAGATCCATAACCCAGGTTCCGAGTGCCAACCAGTCCCAATTGGGACCTTTTGGACCCAGTCATGGCGCCAGTGGCACCAGGCTCATAAATATGCCCAGTCCCAGCGCTGGAAGCGCCAGGCTCATAATTCTTGGGTGGACTTACCTGCAGCAGACCATGCTGCTTACTTGCCTGCCAGTTGAGCCTCTGATCCTCTTCTGTTTGGAACTACTTTTCCTGTTGGGTGGGGCTGGAGCCACTCCCTAGATTCAGAACACTGGAACTCTTCTGGAAGGCAGGAACTCTTTTTTTACCAGGAACTCTTTTCTTACTTAGGCGTGGCTGTGGAAGGAGACACCTAAGCACTACAGGAGGCTATTTAAACCACACCCGGTGGATGAATCTTGCTTTGCGTTATTCTGCACCCTCTGCAGCAGAACGCTCATCGTGTCTTCTGCATCCGGTCCTGGGCCTAAGGAAAAAGGCTTACCATCCTGAATCCAGTCTTCAGCAACACCTATAAAGACAAGAAAGAACAGGTTAGCATTCCGGCATCTGAAAGGCAAAGGCTTACCTACTCTTCGTGCGCTCCGGAGGTCTTCACACTGCATTCCGGCATCTGAAAGACAAAAGCTTACCAACTCTTCGCACGCTCCGGAGGCCGTCGGCACTGCATCTCGCATCTGAAAGACAAAACAAGGTGCGTTTAAAGACATTGGGGAACTTTAATACTCACGAGCCATTACTCCTTTCCACATCTAACCCAGTGGGTATCCCGGCACCCTGCAGCCGCTCCGAACTTGTACCTGCAAAATAAAAAGACAGTTAGAGCGCTTTGTGAAGCTGGCAACAAGCGCTTACTTACGTGCTTCCAGGCGCTTCTATTCATCACACGGGCTCCATCTTCAACTCACTTCAACCCATCATCCGCCATCGCCGGAACCCTGCAAAACAAGAGACATCATTATTAAAGACTTTAAAGACATTTGAGTTACTCGAAACTTACCGTTCGTGCAGTAAACGACGGACAGCAGTCCTCTGAAGTCAAGAGGCCTGCGCTACCTATCCAGTGAAGAAACTGGCTACAGCACCCTGCCCCGAGGCAGATGGAGAGCTCGGCATTCACTTACCTAAGGTGAGAGCGTTAACCTGTGGGGGTCTACAGGAGAGGAGAAGAGGAAAGAGATAGGGACACCCCAATAACCCCAGTTCATTAACCCCGTATTTTCTATCTGCAGACATCTTACTCTGCACGTCAGGCATACAGGGCACAGAGGTCCAGCCCAAAGAGCCAATCGGGTGCTGCACATCACCTTTGAAGATACGGTAGTCGCCCAGTCAAGACCGGCGCCTCTGCGAGAATCAGGTGAGCGTTACACTGCTTGGGCACAACATCCCCCTAGCTTTCCACATATACTCGGAAGACATTGAAAACAGCAACAAAGGAATAGCAGGATCCCCAAAATAACCAGAATAACAGAAAGCACCTTCCAACCCCAAGATCGTAAAGAATCCCAGAACCAAGTGCTAAGATTCCAGGGATATGTACTTCAGAACTAAGAGTATGCAAGTTCTGTATTGCTTTAAAAATTTTCGGCGAGGAATCTGGTACAAAAACACAGCAAGCGGACCCCACTAATTTGCATACTCCACCTCCTTCTGCCAAAATGACATCTAATGCCATCCGATTTTGGAGTGCTACCAATCTTATTGCTTTTTGCTCTAAGGTCATATTGTAGAGTATGTCCGTGGTCCGGTTGATCGTTCTCTCCAGTACCCTTGCTAATCCCCTAATGTTCTCTGAGTTTGTTATTTGTCCCCAAAAGGGTACAATTGATTTCGCTATATCTCCCAATACTTGCCCACGGGTATCTCTGTTCTTGTCCCGCCTTGGGCGAGCCTTAGAAACCCCCAATGTACTAGCTACAAATACCCCAGGTAATAATATTCCTAAATAACAGGTTCCCTGGCAATCCTTGGGCAACCAGGGAAATGCTAAACTACCACAAACAAAATAAACAGGCCCCCCTACATACAGAGGCCTGTTTTCTCCAGTAAAATTTACAATGTTCTTACAACCTTCAAAATCTCCCATTGGCCTAGTGCCATTTCTTTGTACACAAAAGGGAACCGAATCAGGGCTATGATTTATGGAATAAGAAGGAGGTACGGCCTCCTTATGGCCTATCAGAGCCATTTTAAAGGAAATTAGAGTTTGAAAAGGAAGAGATAGTTTATCTGACGGCCTAATAGAAGCGACATTAGGTTTACTTCTATTTGCAAAAAGCGAGCATCCGAGGGGAGTTAATTCACGTTTCTCGAAATCATTCAGATTAGTTCCATCAAAGTTCCCTGAGATGCTATCATTCCATCAGCCAAAGAATAGTGCTCTAAGAGAGGCATAGCAAGCAGTCGTTAAAGGTAAGGGATGTATATACCATCCCAGTCCCTTGTTCACATGTTGCGGTAAATGAGTAAAAATCCAACAATTACTCTTATTAAAAATGGCATGAGTTGCATTCATTACTATCATTAGAGTGTTATTATGATACTTTTGTCTATGTTGGGAGTCTCTAGGGGACAGAGTGTGAAGGTGTACAGAGGGAGTCAAAACAGTTGGTACAATCTCGGTCGGTAGTAAAGGTTTCAGAGGATAGATTTCTTCAAAATACCAACGTCCTACAGCAGCAGTTCCAAAAATAACAATTATCATTATCAAAATACAGCAGTACGTTTTCGGGGCCCAGGCACATTGTTCATTGTCCAAGTTGGTCACCCCCTTATTCACAAGTCCAGTGCGGGGAGCAGCAGCGGAGGTGGCAGGCATTGTAGTTCCTCGATCGACGACCCCAATGTTCGTTGCTGGCAACGCTACGGTCGTGCGATTTCTTAGTCCTTCCCAAACCTAGCCAGCAGAATCCCTTTTGTTCAACAGAACTTTCTTATAAAAAGGAAAACTTCCAATCACTTCCTTTTCCAGATGCACAGAAAAAAACGTGCCATAGTTCTATTTCCTTCGTCGAAGGTTGTACCTGGTGGTACCCAAAATTGTCTGATCCGGAAATAAGGTGTCGTCACTTCCTGAGGGACGCGACGTGTCGGAGGCGACGGAAGTCGCAGAGCTCGAAACAGTGTTTTCCGGAAGTGATTTTTCAAGAGAGTGCGGAGACGAAATGGACTGTTCCCCAAGCTCCTCGGACTCAAAGAAATTCTCCGACGCACTCACAGCGCTGTTTGCTACTCCAAGATCAGAGACTGTAGCATCAGCGAGGGGTTCTGCTTCTTCTGTAACGTGTGGCGTCGGGTGAGGAAGTTTCTTGACATGCGTTGCGTGGATCCAGTTCTTCTTTCCAGCCACCCGCACTGCTGTCCTGGTGACCAGTAACACCTGGTAAGGTCCCCGCCAGCGAGGCGTGAGACAGGAAGTCCTCTCGTAGGCCTTCACTAGGTCCCAACTTCCAGGCTGTATATCGTGTCCTGGGCCCGTGAACCGTACAGGTAAAGCCGAGTGCACCTGGTGATAAATGAAATACAGGTTTTTAGTTAACTGGTTACAGTAGTCTACAAGAAATACATTTTCCACCTCTCTCAGGGCTTTAGGTTTCGGGAGACCCCAAATGTTAGCAGGTCTCCCCATCACTACCTCAAATGGAGAAAGCCCGGTTTTAGTTTGAGGTGTGGTACGCATAGCTAATAATACAATAGGTAAGGCATCTGGCCATTTCAGTTTGGTATCAGCACATGTTTTTGCAAGCTTATTCTTTAAGATACCATTGTGTCTTTCCACCAACCCAGCACTTTGAGGATGTCTAGCTGCGTGAAATCGTTTTTCAATACATAAAGCTGTGCATATCTGCAAAATTACTGCTGCAATAAAGTGGGGACCATTATCCGACCAAATTACCTTCGGGAGCCCAAATGGAGGAAAGAATTCTTTTACCATTATCTTTGCAGTGGTCATGGCGGTAGCATCTTTAACGGGGAAAGCCTCGACCCATTTACTGAAGGCACAAATAATTACAAGAACATATTTCAGATTATTACATCGTTCCATTTCAATAAAATCAAAGTGAATGACCTCGAAGGGAACAGAAGGGGCCCAAAGCTTCCCCTTGGAGTTACTTTCCCCTTACCCACATTGTGCTGTAAGCAGATCATACTGTTCTGGACATGCCTCTTCGCAGTCTCCAGATCTTGTCATTCACCCAAACTTGTTCTAACATTTTCGTGATCTGCTGGGCACAAACATGTGTAGGACCGTGTGCCATCGTAACCATTGCCAATACATATGAATCAGGGAGCAACCATTTTCCTTCGGATGTATCCACCCAACACCCTTCATCATCCAATTTCCCCATACCTTCAGCCCACCTTTTAGATTCTTCTATTGTGGCATCAGTTTGAATATCTCGCACAGACCCAATACCTTCATCCATTATGTAAGCATCTCTCATTTCCCTCAAGGCATACATGTCCGTGCCAAGGTCCGTGGCCGTTTGCCTGGCTATCAGGTCTGCAAAAGCGTTCCCTTTGCCCACATCATCTATGACCTTACGATGTGCTGCACATTTCATGATCGCTAACTGTTTAGGGAGTGAGAGTGCCGAGAGTAATTTCACTATCAAGGGGCCATGCTGGATCTTGGTCCCATGTGAGGTCAGGAACCCTCTTTCTGACCAGAGCCTTCCAAAGTTGTGAGCCAACCCAAATGCATACTGGCTATCAGTATATATATTTACTATATGCCCTTAGGAGAGTTCACAAGCTCGGGTCAACGCTATAATCTCTGCGGCCTGCGCAGAGTTATGCGAAATTCTTTTAGTTTCAACAACTTTGCTCAATGTAGTATCTGCATAAGCAGCTGTAGATGTACCATCCGAAAGTGTGAAGCAGGAGCCATCGCAAAACAGCTCCCCTTCTGCATTATCCAAAGGAGTATCTATGAGATCTATCCTGCCCTTCGTTTCTTGTTCAGTGGTATACAGGCAGTCATGTAATTCTTCGTCACCGCAAACAGTGTTTTGCGGGAAAGGTAAGAGTTCAGCCGGATTAAGAACACAACACCTCTTAATTTGGATGTGAGGGGAAAACAGAATTAATTCATACCTTGTTAACCGCGCAGAGGTGAGGTGTTGCGTTTGGGTTTTGTTCAATAGAATATCAACAGAGTGAGGTACCATCAAAATCAAATCATGGCCTGAGACCATTCCCTCACTCTGTTTTACAGACGCGGCAGCAGCAGTGACAGCGCGCAAACATCTTGGCAAAGCGCATGCGACAGGATCAAGGGCGGAGGAGTAGTAGCCGCACGGCCTATTCTTCCCTCCGTGTTCCTGTGTTAACACAGCCAAAGCAAATCCATCACATTCATGCACAAACAACACAAAGGCCTTGTCATAATTTGGAGTACCCAGAACCGGTGCAGAGCATAACCCGGTTTTGAGAAGCTCAAATGATTGTTGATGTTCCGATTTCCATGGCAGTGACAGAGAAATGCCCTTCTTCGTCAAAGCCAACATCGGTTTTATCACTAGAGAAAAGTTCAGGATCCACAACCTACAGTAAGAAGCCATACCTATTAAGGCTCTGACTTCCTTCTGTGTATTTGGAACAGACATGCCAGAAATGTGTTTTATTCTTTCAGGTGTCAATCTTCTCCCCTCCTTTGACAGGAGGTAGCCTAAATAGGTGACCTCCTGACAACAATATTGAAATTTTTTAAGCAAAGCTTTATGACCATTTTTAGCTAAATGAACAAGCAACAGTACAGTGCCTTCTTTACAAGCAATCTCAGAGTCTGCAGCCAAAAGCAAATCATCAACATATTGAAGCAGCGTACAAGTAGGTGGCAATTCAAGGGTGTCGAGCTGCTCTTTCAAAGCTCTACTATAAATGCTAGGACTTTCAGTATACCCTTGAGGTGTCCTGATAAATGTAAATGATCGTCCCCCCCAAGGTGAACGCAAACAGATATCTACTTTCCTCATGTATAGGAATGCTAAAGAAAGCGTTTTTTAAATCCACAACGCTGAAGTGCGTAGCCGTAGCAGGGATCATTGTCAATATCGTCGTCACATCGGGCACAGTTGGAAATTGTGGGGCGACCACTCTGTTAATAGCACGAAGATCAATTATGAACCGGTATGGAATTGCATTGTCGCCTTTCTTATATACAGGCAAGATCGGACTATTACACAAACTACCTGTAATCTCTTCGATCACCCCACGATGCACAAAATCGGAGACAATGCATTTCAAAGCACGTTCGCCCTCAACTGATATTTTATACTGCGGAAAGCGTGGTAGTTTCACTCCATGTTTCAGAACTATTTTAACGGGCTCAATCTGTAATACCCCGAAATCATTGTCGTCTACCGCCCATAAACATTCCGGGACAATGCTAAGCTCAGGAGGTAAAGGTCGAATCAAGAACTGAGAATTAGGAAGTTGCTGTGGTGAAACCATCAGCCGTACCCCATCAGAAGAACAATGAATTACTGCGTTCAATTTCTTTAACAAATTCAACCCCAGCAAATTCTCTCCACAGTTTGAAGTGAGAAGAAAAGGGCAATGGTCCGTAAAGGGACCCAAAGAAACAGACACCGGTGCAGAAACCGGACAGACAGTTGGTATACCAGAAAACCCTACGGAAACATTTGTTTGCCCTGACAGTGGAATGTTTGGAACCCGAGAATGATCAATGGAGCACTTCTGCGCCCCAGTGTCTATCAAAAACTGGTGTTTCCTATTCCCTACTAATAATTCAACATAGGGGCCTATCTGATTAACGGGAATAGGTGAAGGTTCCAAACCCTGCTTCGGGCAATCCTAATGAAATAGAGTATCGTTGGAAGGAAGCTCTTCAGAAAGGTAGGCAGCAGAAGGGTGATCAAATATGTTCCTCGAGTCCACACTCGAGGTCTGATTTTCCCGTGAAAAAGGTTGCTGAGGATCTTGTAAAAACTGACCTCTATCAGGGCCCCCTGCTCCAGGGCGGCCCCTAGGTCATCTACCCATACCCCCAAACGCACTGTTTGACCTTTGGCGAAGGACGGGGCACTGTGCTCGCCAATGGCCTTCCTGGCGGCAATAAGCACATTGATTAATATTCACAGGACCCAAAGGAGCATTCCCTTTTGGGACATACTGACCTCTAGTCTGTGTCGTGCCTCCTCTGGGGTTTCTAACAATTTGCTGTAATAATACTTTGGTTTTCAAGTCTCCTTTCCTCTTTTCAATTTTTTCCTTCTCATTATTAACACGGTTCTCATAATACTGAGCCATGTGCAAAACCTCAGATTGAGATTTTGCCTGCCAAGCGCTCTCAGAGGACATAATCTGTGACTGGATGTCAGGCAACAATCCACGTACAAATTTGTCCACGAACAACCTTTTCCCAGACTCTGTACCTAAATCCTGTCCACTGAAGTCAGAAAATACCTGCTCGAATCTATTAAAAAATTCAGTGGCGCCTTCAGTTTTTCCTTGGACACATGCCGTAAGCTTGTCCCAAATAATTCTTTTCTCCGGAATTATAGTTTTTAATTTTGCGACAATTCTATCAGGCAAAGTAAGTATTACCTGTGGTGGTTTCTCACCAGCTGGTCTTTCCCCATCAATCCTAATCATATTAGCCCACGTATCTCCCAACCCTGGCACATCGTCTACTGTCCGAACCTGTTTCCATACATCTACGGGTAGGAGTACAGGAAATAGCAAGTCAATATCACTCAAGGTGAACACAGAGGACTGCAAGACGGACTCTATTTCTTTGTAAAACCCCGTCGGGTTTTTCCTGATATCGGGAACTGATTGTCTAATAGTGTTCACTTCCTGTTGTGAAAACGGGACGTGAACAAATTGTGATATATAAAGTGCAGGGATATCCACAGCGGGGGCACCAGTTCCAGCGTTGGCGGGGATCTCAACTTTTGGGACAAAGGTCGGAGGAACCTCTCTCATAGGCAACTGAGATATAGGTACCTCCGGCCGCTTACTAAGCAATAGAGACAGGTCGAGCGCTAAGGCAGCTGTAGAAGTATCGGGCGAAAAAGCCCTTTTACAAATCCCCAATAATTCTATGGGGCAACTAACCTTCTTTCTTACACATTCTTCTTGCAGGTACTGTACCATTACCTGAATTACCTTTCATTGCATTTCTACTGTATACTGACTATACGTGTCATATACTTTATCTGGCGGAATCGATGAATCCGAGATCCATCGAACCGCATCTTTAGTACAAATTCGTATTTCCTCAGGTGCCGATCTACGGCACGGAAGGAACCGTTTCTGTACATATATTCTATCATCTTCATCATCCTCATCTCGTGACTTTTCAAAGTCTTTCCTAAACTCAAACAATTTTTCAACATGCCCATATACTTTCTGTTCTGTGTCCCTCGAAAGTGCCAAAGCATTCAGATCTCTCACTCCTTGTGGAAGATCCGAATTTTGTAATCTACCCCACATCACACATAAATGAGTCCCCAAACCTTCGATAAAAACATTTTTCTCGGGAAAACTATCCAAATTAGATAATGTGGAAAAAACATTAACTTGATCACCTTTCTCCATACAATGCTTAGCCCATGCAAACAATTCCTGTTTCTTATCTGCAGAAACAGTATTACGAGTGACGATCTTCGATCCTGCACCTGGATCAACTTCAGTCAATACGGGGCCACTCGGGAGCGGAGGTGTAGGTAAATTTAATAAAGGTGCAACTATCGGTGCAGAAGGAAGGGGCGGTGCGATAGGTGGAGGAACAACAACTAGAGGACTAGGAACAATAGGTTGTACAGGAGGAACAGGGATAACGGTAGGAACAACAGCAGGAATGGGCAGAGCGCCAAAAATAGGAACATACGGAGGTGGCGCAGAGGCATCAGGCCTGCGTTCGTTTAACAATTTCTCAATAAATTCCCCGGAAACATGGAAATCTTTAGAGGGGTAAATTTTCTGGATTCCAAGTGAAAAAGCCCTATCCATATTTTTAACTGATTCTGAATGTTTTTCTTTATCATATAACAACGCCTTTTCGGCGTTTGTCTTATGACGACGTGCATGTTTGTCCCTACTTTTAAGCTGCTGTAACGCTTCTTTTTTCCAATTCTGTAAAACATCAAAGGCTGC
Organism: Ambystoma mexicanum; assembly: GCF_040938575.1. NCBI lineage: Eukaryota > Metazoa > Chordata > Amphibia > Caudata > Ambystomatidae > Ambystoma > Ambystoma mexicanum. The sequence continues at coordinate 266,694,942 of NC_090934.1, forward strand.
AGGTCTAGCCTTCTTTTTTAGCAAGATTGATTCTAAGTATTCAATACGGGGGATCTCAAAAGTACCATTGATTGGCCACTGAAATTCAGAGGCATGTCTGGTCTGTCTGTGCCAAATATCATTAAATACTATACTACCAATGCCATACTTACAGTACATAGTACATGCCGGCGACCCCTCCTGTGGTGCCGGGCGGCTAAATTCCAAGGATTGTCGATCGCTGCGGAACAGAGCCCTAAAGCAGCTAGACAATTTCCCAGGCATTTCACAAAGAATTGGTGTTACCTGGTCAATAATTGTGTCTGCAAATACAATACGCCAAATTCAAATTGTCAGGGTTAAATTAAGAGCCGGGTCACAACTGCACTTGACCAAACCTAAGGAGGACCGTACGGTTTATCAAAGAACTTACCTAACAAATTTTACCTTGTGTTTGGTGGTTTCGACAAATCTGCCCGCCTCAAAAATGGACCCTCGTCAAGTTGCCGTGTCAGACCACACGACTATCGTCCAAGGATCGGATCGTGCAGCTCTGCCGAGGTATCGCGTCTCGATCGGTCGGGCCCGCAGAATCACACCGTCCGATCCCGGTTCGATAGTCTGCGTCAACCTTCAATGATCCGGCATCAATCTTGAGGGTCCCTATTCGGGCGCCAACTGTGAAAACAAAGAAATTGATATGAGGCTGGGAGGCCCAAAGGAAACACACCAACACAGGTTACAAAGGAGATACAAAGTGCTTTATTTAAAAGCTACAACAGTTACCAAAAAGTCAATTGACAAACGGATAGCTATTCGGCTCTCAGAGTAACATAACGAACTTCAACGAGAGTTCACTGCGTTAGTGAGAGAGACCGTACATTGGGATATTTGTGCTTTTATACTGTTTATCCAGCTCTGGCCAACCCCCTCGCGGGTTAACCATTCTTAGGACCAGGCCTAGGGTTCCTCGCCCGGTCAATCCTATAATTTATGCATTTTGATCAGTTTCGCTGATATAGTTGTACATTTACACATAGGACAGGGATAGGACAAGGTCTCAGTTTGCGACCCCGACAAGTGGCCTGCAGGCATATTATTTATTCATGTGTGCGGAGGTCACAACGGCCAGAATCTCACTCAGAATGTCATTCGGCCTCCATTTTGATGTTCAGGGTGACTTCCACATTACAAGAGAACCTAAAATGGCGGCTAAATCCAAGATGGCGACTTACACAGTTTTCGTTAAGGTCAAGACCTTGCAGCAGAATCTATTTACACGATATTTTATACAACTTGGCGTAGGCCGACACACATTCAAATACTGCGATAGGAGGCATAATATTATTTCAATTCCAACACCGTCTCCAGGACCACTGAGACAGGAGAAGGCTTACCTGCAATAAAGAGGCATAAGAAGGCCGTTGCAAATCAAACACTTCTTTATTGCACACCAACATATTTCCAACTGCTGTTTCCTTGTCCTGCCCCCTCCCTAGCCCAACGTCACTTCCCATAGTCCTGGCCCAAACGTGAGCCTTCCCCTCACAACGATGAGGGAGGGCTGAGCGCCCTATTCACAACATGACATCTCCCCCCTTTTTTAGCAGAATTGCTCACCTTGCAGGTTACCCCATCTCTTCAATTAGTCTCTGAGGTTTTATGCAGCATCGCTGAGGTCACGTCGGCAAGCTGGGCGTCTTCCCTTGTGATGGACCAATCCGATTCTGCTGGCCTGTTCCTCAGGCGGATCGCTGTGCCCCAGATAGGAGTTGTCCTAGAACAGGTCACTTTGACTGCTTTGGGAGGATTCCCATGTCAGTGTTGCTGTGTCCGGGAGTTTCTTGAAGTGGGAGGAGTTTCGCGTTATGGATTGATGTTCTTCCCCACTTGCAGTTATCACAGTTTCTTTTTAGCTGGTCACGACCAGTTGATCTGCTGCAAATGTAGGGTATTCCTTTCTTAGTTTTGGCTGACGCACTAGTACTTGATCTCCTATTTCTATGTCACATTCTTGTGCTCCTCGTCAGGAGTCTGCTCGGTCTTTCATCTTTCTCTTCTCTTCCTGGTCTTGAGTCCTGGCTTGCTGTTCTAGTGGCCCTGTGGGCTGTTGTTTGTTACTTTCTGGTAATCGTGTTTTCACAGTTCTTTGGAACATGAGATCCATGGGGCAGTGCGTGCACAAATGGCCTATTGATGATGTTTGCTATTTGCAGTGCTCTCTTGATGTTTGCCATGAATCTCTCGATGATGCCGTTAGCTTGAGGCCGCTGTGGTGTTATTTTCCTGTGCTGGAAGCCCATGTAGTGTGCAAAGTTTTTGAAGTCACGGCTGGTGAAAGGTGGGCCATTGTCAGACTTTATGACTTTGGGTATCCCGTATGCTGATAGCATGCAGTCTAGTGAGGGAATGACACAGGTCGCTGACATGGATTCTATTAGCTGCGCGTCTGGGAAACGTGAGTGCCCATCGATTAATACTAGTATGTATGCTGTCCATGGCCAGTTCTTCCCAGACTGCTTCCGGAAGAGGAGACATCTCCAATGGGTTGGAATGAGGGGGCTGGCCCACTTGAGAACAAATGGTGCATCAGCCTATGACGTTCTCTACTATAGTGTCTAGTTTGGAGAACCATACTTTCTGTTTAAAATGCGTTTTGTGGAAACTATCTTCCGGTGCCCTTCGTGCTCCAGCATGACAGTCCTTTACCTGAGTGCTACTGGTATTACTACTTTGCAGCCCTTCATGATGACGTGGTCGTCAAAGACTGTTAATTCGTCCTTGATGAGCTGTAGACATTGTATGTCATCTCGCAGCTCATCAGCCCTGTCACTGGTTCTTTCTCTCCTTTGGCCTGATTCTTCAGATATTTTGTTTTTCCAGTTTGGATGCAGTGGACCACAAGCACAAGGGGATCATTCTGTTCGATTCTTTCACGAGGGGGGTCCAGTCTAATGTAGGGGCTGCAGGTGATGGATCACGTAGTTAACGTACACGTCTGTGATGGAGGGGCCTGCTTGTGCCGGTCCCGTGGGGTGTCTCGACAGGTAGTCGGCTGGGTTGTCTTCCTTACCCGGTCAGTGTATGATGTCAAATATGTAGTCCTGTAGTCTCAAACCCCCATCGTGCTATGGTCACTGTAGATCTTCAGGAGAGCCTGGTTTCTGTGACAACGATGAAGGCCTTGCCGTATAAAAAGAGATGGAAATATTCACAGACCCAGACGACTGCTAGGCTTTCCTTTTCGGCCTGGGAGTATGCCTGTTCCGTGTGGGCAAGGCTTCTGATGGAATATGCCACAATGAATGTGCTGCTCGGGTCTGGAGGGTCTTGCAGCGTTAAGATGGCGCCTGGACCAACAGTTACTTCTGTCTTTCTTTCTGTGTTGAAGTACGCCATGTCCTTCGGCTTGGAGATGTTATCTCGGATGGCAATCCGCAGACCACACAAATGGGGGTCTTTGCGCTTGAGTCGACTAAGGGGGTTGCTGATCGTAGCATAATACTGGATGTATCTGGAGCAGTAGCTCTCGAGCAATAGGAACAAGCAGAGTCTGTGACAGATTTAGGTGGCTGGGCGGTGTTCAATGCCGCTACTTTGTCCGTGTAGGGACGCATCCATTTTTCCGAGAATATGTGCCTAAAGAACCAGAGCAAACCTTTTTGGAATTCACATTTGCTCTTGTTAAGAGGCAGGGCAGCCTCTTCAAATGCCGCGCATACTCTGTGAAGGACCGCGCCATGTTCTTCCTCGGTTTTGCCAAATACGAGGACGTCATCTGAGTAGTTTAGACAATTGGGGACATGACGAATAACTTTGTGGATCTCATCTTGGAAGATTTTTGTGGCAAACGAGATGCCGAAGCTGAGACGCTTGTATTGAAATAGTCCCATGCGGGTTACGACGGTCGTTATGTATCGTGATTCATTAGCAATCTAAAGTTGATGGTATCCTTTTGTGAGGTCCAGTTCAGAGAAACATGTTGCGCCATGCAGTAGGTGGATCATACCCGTTATCCTGGGTGCTTGGTGCCTTTTCCGCTCTATGGCTTCATTCACCCTCCTCATGTCCACACATAGGGGGATGGAGCCATCCAGTGACCTTTTGATTACTGGGACTACGGGTGATATCCACGGAGTCGGCCCCGTCACTGATTCAATGATGTATTGCTTCAGTAGTTTGTCAAGTCCCTCTTCAACTTCCCGTTGTATGTTAACAGGTATGCCCCTGTAGTGTTGTGCTACAGGCTTAATGTCTAGGTTGATGTGCAATTGAAGTTTCCTGTTTTTGAGCTTTCCCAGCCCTCTGAATATATCTCAAAACACTGTCTCAATGTCCTCTGGCCTCACAAAGTATTTGTGGGCCATCAGCTGGTATAAGATGTGTACAGAACCCATTTCCACGGCTGTTTTGAAGCTGAGAATGCATCCGCTGTTCACTTCGGTCTTGAGTACGTGCAATGGGATTCCCGCAGTGTGAGACTTGTGAGTGCAAGGGGTGGTGATGACACCGTTGCATGGCAGTGGTGTGGTCGACCCATAGGGATAGACATCGACAGTGGATCGCTTGAGCTTTGGGGGTTGGTGAAGCGACTTATAGGCTTCTTCGCTTATTATGTTGACCAACGCTCCTGTATCTATGAGGAATTTCAAGGGAGTGTCATTGACTTGGAGCATAAGGACCGGTCTGTGCCGTTTCTCTGTGTTGTTGTTCAGCATCCACACGTATCCCTTCTTGTGTTGGTCATCCCATGACGAGGGCAAGCCGCTACTGGAGGGTGATCGTATCTCTATATACCGGACATATCTTCTGCAGCCCCCAGGTCTGGAATTTTCCGATGGCCTATGATCCTCTTGTGTATGAGGTCTGTTGTAATCATGCTTGTCCCGTCTGCCTCTTCTGTATTCAGTGTCCGGCCCAGCTTTGTGTGGGCTCATCAGTGTCGACTTCCATCGCTCCCTGAGTGATCTTCTGCTGGTTGACTGTAGGAGCACATTTTTGCAGACAGCACGGAAGTGGTTGTCGCCACCACAAGTGGCACATTTCTTACACAGTGCCTGGCATTCCCCTGTGTGAGGGTATTCATATCTCCATCTCAAACATGTGTCATCCCAGCATTGTGGTGGAAAGTTTAGTGCAGTGTGTAGTTTGTTGACTGTGTCAGGTTCGGCTGTCTTGGGTTGTATCGTGATTTTGCCCAGGTTGTCCAGCTGCGATTCTACTATAACTTCCATGCGTGCCAAGGCTAAGATCTCCTCCAGTGACTGATGCTTTTTCAGCAGTTTCTTCCACAATGCTTGGGAGTCGCATCAGGCGATGACCTGAGATTTTAGGGCCTCTTTGTTGGAGTACCGATGGAACTTGGATAGTTTTAGCTTTATTCTTAGCCTCATGGCATAGTTGTCTAGGGGTTCTCCTTTGACTTGGCGCGTTGTGTGAAAGATGTGCCTTTCATAATCAGTATTGGTATGGGGCGCAACATATTGTAGTAGTTTTGTGTGCAGGTCTTGGAATGAGGCTGTTTCAAGATTCAGCAATCCACCTGTGATGTCCCTAACTGCCGGCCCGACTGCCATAGACAGGGTATTCTTTAACCTCTCATTGTCATTGAGCCCTATGCCTCTTACATAGAATTGAAGTCTCCTAACCATATTGTCCATCGTAGCCCCAGGTTGCTTGTGTCGCGTATGTCAAATGCATATGGTAGATGTAGCATCTGATTTCTGAGAGTGGGAGCTGAGACGCCACCTCCTGATTTGGAGGCAACATCCCTCCCTGACATGATGTTGGCGCTGTTGTGTTGTGGGACTGCCACTCCATCAGTTCAACTGTGGGGGGGCTTTTGTGCCCTCTTGCTTCTTGCCATCGCCTACTTGTTTGCTTGGAGCAGGGTTTTCTGTGTACGCACTCCACTCTGACTCCTGGGCCGTGTTCTGCCTGCTATTACTCTTTGAGCGAGGGGGAACCTTCAAGCCAATGCCCCTTTACATTTGCCCCTTCCTTCTGTATTACTTTTCTGGGGCCAGGCAGGGTGGGAGGCTGGCCGTTTGTGTGCTCACACTGCGTGTTCCGGGAGCGTCTTGTTGTGCCTCCCCCTCCGTATCTTGCAACGGTTCTGGTGCAAGCCGCATGTATTAGGAGGCAAGCCAACCTGCTTTGTTCGTGCCCGATGGCACCCTCCGTGTTGCGCTGCCTCAGGCGAGGCAGTGTCTTCAGCAGAGCCACTGGAGCGTATCATGCGCGGCTGTTCGGTAGACGAGGCTTGAGTCCCACTGGACCACTTAGTCAACAGTGTCAACTTGGGCCATGGCTGCCTCGAGGACCACTCGAGCAGGAGAAGGCCTACCTGCAATAAAGAGGCTGCCGTTACCCTGTCCTGCCCCCTCCCTAGTGCAACGTTACTTCCCCTGGTCCTGGACCAAACGTGAGCCTTCCCCTCACAACGATAAGAGAGGGCTGAGGGCCCTTTTCACGACGTGACACTCAACATCATCTTTAGACAACCACCACAATTAGAAGCAAGAAGAGAAAAATGAACTTACGCATGCCACCAAAGAAGACACAGTGCATCAAGACGTAGGGAGACCGAATGCCCATAATGGAGACAATGCATCTTTTTTGCATTCTATGATTTAATGACTGATGGTTATCTAACTGATTATTCAAATAATGTACCTTATATGGTATTGTACTGCATTTCAGGTTACTTGCATCGTTACACTACATACATATAATCACCCCCCACACAAACACACATCAGCCTTTTGCTTTGTAGTACCCCCCCCCCCCACAACAAAAACCTCTCAGAGCTCTCAGAGGAAGGCTGTAACATCTTTAGCCTGTCACATATCCCCTCCCTCCCCAGACCAGCGGCTCTCCCAGTGTCTGGCACCTAATAGATTCTTGGGTTTGCGCCACCAGATAATACATACATCCAAGTGTCACTGCCACAAACTACAGTCACACAGAAATTGGATACCTCTGGCCTGCACACATCAATGCAAAAGGTTTGTCACCTCTCTCTTCCTCTACCCCAAAACCCTTTACCTTCCTCCTTTTTCCGGAATGAGGCACACTGATGGCAAACGTGTGTTTTTCAAGATAATTTTTCATTACATTACAATGACGGCATTCTGCCTCTGCTGGTTGCTATTCCACAAATGTGTTTTGTGTTTTGTATGCTAGTGCCACGCTTTTGTACGTGTGTTTTGTGTGTTGATGATGCTTTTCTGTATGTGTTGTGATGAAGTCCCCTGCCAGGCCCCCAGGACCACCAGGAGAGTAGCCCAGGGGGCCAGATGCCTCCCTGAGACAGTGGATGGTGGGACTGGGTTCGGAATGGGGAGGATCCTCATGTTACTTTCCTGTGGCCTCAGCTACCTTGCAGGGGACAGTCATACTAGCAGCACCTAAGTGATCTGAAGTCAAACACTGATTGCCTCCTTCCCAATAGCTTAATCTGCAGCACTTCACCAAGTGCCTCGCAGACCCACCCATGAAGCCAGGGTCTGGTTCATTAAGGGAACACTTTTCAATGCCCTAATCACAGTAAAACAAGACCAGAAACATTGCTAATCACATTCTAGAATGGAAGAGGCCCATTTACTTAGGACACCGTTTACTGTGGTGAATGCTGAAATATCAAGTTTGCAAACTCCAGGTCCTGCCAAAAACATGCCAAGCACTAAGATGTCAATGGCCCCTGGGGGGTAAGAAAAAACAAAGCAAAACCAGAACCATGTATCGCTACACAGTAGGCCCAAATGCTCTCCCAGAGGGACAAGAGTCCCAATTGTAATTCAGTAAAGCATAAAATACAATGCCTCATAGAGGTGAGGATAACAAATAGCTCCAATTCTAACACGGTTTTCACATTCAAAAGGTTAAATCTAAAGCATATATGATCAAAACATTCTATCAACATTTCATAAAAAGTAATTACACTATATTTATTGTTGTTAAAACAAGGTCCCCAGTGTCAACATCAAACATATATTGCATCAAATTAAAGTTATAGACCGTAACAGTGGTCCTACATGTCACGGACGGACTCCATTCATATTCAAGTCCATAAAGCACATAAAGCAATGTCCCAACTGGCTTGGTTAGGTTTAAAGACACTGAAATTAACATATTGCCCAAGTGCATCTACAGACTCTAGTGTTTACAGAGATTCACCCAAAAGTCTATCACATTAACTCATATGATCTTTATCATGTCCAAACAGCTAATTGTCGGTGTTCCTACAACCAACGAGTTTCGGATCTGTGATCCATCTTCAGGGTGTGAGTTCAATGTTCCTAGGCAGTAAGACTTCTTTGGAGAGGCCCTTTAGGGTAATGAGAATAAACATTTAAACACGTGTCTAATGGGGTTCTAGATAAAGTGTTTAATGTGTTCAGAGAAGGCACTAACCTCTGTAGTTCTTTAGCAAGGGCCAATCGTAGACCTGTGGGGATTAACAGTTATAGTAAGGACCAAAAAGTGCTGATGTGCGCCTTAACATATATTACAGGGCAGAGAGAGACTCAGGGCGAAGTCCTGAGAAGCTGAGCACCAGAAAATTGCAGTCCAATGGTACTCGAAAATGGCAATAAAGGCTGAATTTTAGTGGGAGTAGAATCATACTCCATAGCGGTAATGAGGTGGGAAAAGCACCCCCTAACCCAATGCTGGTATCAAGCTCGAAAGAAAAGGCCAAAAAATATTAACGTGAAAAGTGCATAAAGAGTTGGCTCGACGTACTCCTAATGGCAGCCCTAAAGTAATTAGTCTTATAACCATCCCATAAGTGTATGTTGAGACATATATTCAAAAGGTCGAGGGATCCTTATCGTATCAATCACCAGTGCAACGTGTCACCCAGGATATGCACCTCATCGCAAGCGACTACGTGTCTCATTCTTAGATTGAACACAATCCACCCTCTGTAACTGGACACCTGTCCCACCAGTAATGGATTCTGATAATCCGTGATCAAGTTCTATGAAATGCGCTGAGTAACAGCACACCAGACTTACTGAATGTCAAAGGCACTCAGCCGAACGGACCGGAAGCAAGCGCGCGGCTCGACTGGGCTTCGTCAATAACGTCACCATGGCTACCACGTGCACACGCGCAGGCAGGGAGCCATGGCGACGTGCCTCCATCTTGGTGTGGGCCCGTGTGGCGTCTTGGTCAAGACAACAGCCGCCGGGTCCACATCTCAACCGAAGGAGGTCTGCAGCGTGTATTCCAATACATAATCATAATCAAGACCAGTAGAGAGGTCGGATGAGCACGCATGGGGGCACAACCATGGTACAACAGACAATGCAGTATGCCCCTACGACATGCCCACCCGCCTCTTGTTTAAAACAAAGAAAATGCAAGCTTTCCAATCCACCATGGAGTACCTTCAGGGACAGAAATACACTTTTTCTTGAACTCCAAAAATGTGTGGCAAGCACACATTATTGCCAACCATTCTTGCCATAGCAGAAAAAGAGTTCAAAGCATTACTGGCTGCGGTTCTCGGCTGTGCTTCAGCTGGTGATCATTTCCCAGGCACCAGCCCAGATCAGGTAGCCATGGAGAGGACTAGAGGGAATCAAATACATTCCAAAAGGGCGGGTGGGTGTCATATATCTTGGCCCTTCAGCCTCAATCTGACACAGGCATAATTAAAAGCAAGAGCCAATTACAGGTGCAAGGCCCACGCAGGGCAAGGAGGGAGCAGAGTATAAAAGCCAGTAGCCCCAGTTGCTCAGCGCTGGCTCAAGTGCGCTCAGGGGGTCCGGCCACACAAGGGTGCAGCAAATAAAGAGTGCCTTTCCTCCAGCTCCATGTCATGCAAACTTAAAACCTTACATGACACTGAGCTAGAGGTTACTTAAGTATTGGTCTCGACCAGCTGGGGGCTCATTTGAGCTGAATGACAGAACTGAGCCCCTTGTTGTTCTGCATTGTTGGCGCAATTAATGATGAACCCAGGACACACCCGGCAGCCCCTGGACTCATGCCGCCCCTGAGGTCCAGTGCTGTCAGAATGTTGGGGAGGGTGGGGCAGGGGGTGCACAAATCTCGCATAATGCGCTAACAGACCTGGGACAGGCCTGTAGTTACTGAGGGTAAGCTGTTGGAGCAGGTTGTGGCTGCCGATTGGAGGAATTTGGAACTACAAAGACTGTGAAGGAGTGGAGGCTGCTGGAGGGGAGAGGGGCGAATGAGCATGGTAATCTGTAGGAGGTGGTAGTAGGAGAAGATGTTGAAGATCTGGAGGAGGTGGTAGAACGATGAGGTAGTAGGAGGTGGTGTTGAAGATCTAGACAAGGTTGTAGTAGGAGGTGGGAAACATTTGGAAGATGTGGTAGTAGGGGGTATTGGTGAATATATTGAGGAGGTGGAAAAGAATTGGAGGATGTGGTAACAACTGGGTGAGGTGTTGTGGAAGTTGGTAAGACCAGGACGAAGCGAGGAGGCCATGTTCGCCCATAGTCGGTCATAAAGGCGGGAGGAGTTATTAGACGTCAGCAGAAAGAGTAGAGCAGACAAAAAGTCCAGGCGTTTATCTCTAAAGGTAGAGTGGGTCCTTGGGCTATAGAGAGAGGTAGTAGGGACACCTAGCTCCAACAAAAGCCCAACAATAAGCATGAATTATTCCTACAGTTGGTGAAGGAGACACAGCAATCCCACAATGCGGAACATCAGGAAGGTCAAAGCAGATCTGAAATGTATGTGGACCCTTGGTGCTAGTTAGTCCTGGCTACAGGACTTGGAAAAGCCCACATCAAAGGATGGCAACCACCTTGCTGACAAGAGGACTGGGCACCCAGTCAGGGGGAGAGACTTTGCTTGGCTCTCCCAGAGACCTTCCCGTTGGCACTTTGACATTTGTGTTGACCATTTGGTATTCACATATGAGTTTTTTACACAGGGACGCCTGTTCCTTTCCTGCTTTCAACATGGTCACTGCTCTGTGCTTGTGATAAATGTGTTTAACGAGGTCAGGTGATCGCTATTATAAATGTACGTTTTCTATGTATGTTCTATGCATGCAGGTTGTTACTGCTTATGCGTGTTTCATCCGTGTTCTGGTCACTCTTCAGTACATGCATTCTTTACGGACAGAAAGCGATTCTATGAATGTCTTCTTTCCATGTTTGCTACTATTCGATAGATGCATTATTTTCTGTGTGGCTTGCACCTACTTGGAAAATGTGTGGGGCCTATTGGAATCTAGGGTCGCAACCTCAATTGGGGAAGGAGTGGGTCGTCCCAATATCCAAGGCATGCTTTAGGCAGCAGATTAAAATGACCAGAGCGTGGTATGCAATACTTGGGTGTAAGAAGGGTAAAGGACATAGACAAGCTCATATCTATATGTCCAGAGGGAGTGGGGAAAAATATTGGTAGAGGGTCCTTCCTGCATTTAACATTGTGGGTCAAAGTTGGAGTGATGAAGATGGTAATTCTTCCTAAACTATCTTACGTTTTCAATGCCCTATCCTACGGGGACTAAAGTTAATTTATAAAGCCATGGGAGTGTTCCTACGGTGAGGAGGGCAAAGTAGGTCTTGGGGAAAAACATGTACAAACTGGATGCTTTGGTTTACCAGTCCTGAGGAGCAATCGTGGCTATATAAACTAAGAGGCAACCCACATAAACTTATTTGAAAAGCAGGAACCCCAAAAGTGGGATTCAACAAAACATCTACATCAAAAAAGAGGAGCAATCATGGAGCATTCTTGTGGAATGCTTCTAGATGTTGGATCAGTCCAGATGAAGACAACCCAAATTAACTTACCTGAGAAAGGGAATATGTCTGACTTTATGGGCTGGAACATGTGTTTTCACCAACAATATGTGGCACTATCAGGAACTGGAAAGTGTGCATGTCCTTTCTGCGTTCTAGTTATCAACCACATCAAAAGCATCCCTATGGTATTTGTATGGTATTGTTTATTTGTAAAGCGCCTACACAAGCAAGTGTTTCAAAGCGCTCAAGGAGGCAGGAAACAAGGGGAAAAACAACAGTCATTCAGAGCCCTTGAATTTCCGAACAATAAAAGTCTGCACAGGCAGAGTGGGTGCATGGAACAAGTGCATATAATACAATTAATGGTGTAGATAACAGCAAATAGGTCTGACAACGATTTAGCAGTTTTTCCAAGTGCATTGAGGCGCCAACATGCAAGGAGGGGAGACAAGGGGAAAACAGACGATCGTCAAGGCATGGTGCATTCAGATCGTGCGAGTGCGCAGGCAGGTGAAGGAAAGGGGGTGACCAGTGCGGGGGTGGGAGCTTGGGGGAGGTGACCAAGTGCGCCCAGTCAATCAGTAGCTGGGGTAGGTGCTGAGTGATGCCATTCTTATGGGTCATTGACCAAGTGCAGTAGCAATGAGGTAAGTGCAAGGCCCGGAGGCAAGTTCGAGAGGACTGGTGAGGGTGCCAGTGACCTGTGAGACTCTGAGGTACACCAGGCGGCCAGTCAGCAGGCTGCTCGGAAAAGGAGGGAGAGAGGGATAGAGTGGAGAGAAAGGTTAGCAGGGAAGAGGGAGAGAGGAGGAGGAGGAAGAGGAGAAGAAGACTGTCTTAAGGAGTTTCAAGAACTTAAGGAGATTAGGCTTAAGACAGAGTACAGCAGTTAGGCTATTCCAGAGGGAGGCCCCTGCAGAGGATAAAGATCTCTCTCCAAATCTCTGCTTGGAGAACCGGCTCACTCGCAGAAGGTTAGAGATAGATGACCTGAGGGCTCGGTAGATAGGTAGGTCCCTGGCCCCAGAAAGCCTTGTGGGGTAATTCTACAATACAAAATAACATAAAAGCTATTCTGGAGGTCATAGCTAGTGGCTGTTAGCCTAAAGATCGAGTATGTCCGGGCGGGCCAGTCAATACTCTCATTTGATTTTTTAAAATTCAAATACTAGGTGCGTGAAAGAGAGGAAAGGAGGTGCCACCAATTATTGGATTTCCTTTGTTTACTGATGAAATGGCTTCACCTGAGATTAGTGACACCACTAAGTGGTTTTGGTGCGCATATCACATGCTAATAGTGCTGGTACTCTACAGTACATGCTGTTTAACACAAAGGAGTCTCCTGGCTGCCGCAAGGGTAAACTTGTTAAGGACTGGTGTATGAATGGGTCCTTGGCTATTAGGCATGAAATATGGAAGAATGTGTGTGGGGTGCTGAAGAGCAGGACAAGTCACTTAAATCTGAGGTATACCAATCAGTGGATCACCTTGCGCGATTACTGTTCACCGCAGACACTGCAATGGCTCTCTCTGGTAAATTCTGATACCTGTTGGTAATGCCGAGAGGGTCGCACAAGGTTTGGGCATTTGGTTTGAAACTATCCAAGGACCCAGGGCTTCTGGCTGGTGGTCTTTGAAAGGAGAGCATTTGTTACAAGTACATCCTTACCTAGCACAATGGCTGCAGCTCTCCTCAATTACTTCCCACAGTTTTCTTTCTATGTTTTGAGCTGGATATTGAGGGCTCTGGCTTGTGCTAAAACGGAACTGTTTTGGCTGTGGAAATCACCCGATAGACCTAATAATAAAGACTGGGTGGCGAGCATGTCTCTGCTAGCCATATACGAGAAGACTTTGTATGATAGACACAGCAACATTGATGACTTTGAGGACATCTAGGGTATGTTTATGGAATTCTGTGCTTAATGTCACCCTACTGTCCTGTTTGGCACGCTGGATTCCATTTAGAGCTTTTGAAGGCATCATGAAGCAAGACACAGCCACAGATTCAACGTTCAAAATAAAATGGTTTATTAAATCAAATGTCAAGATAGTAGAAGTCCTAACTTGCCCTATGCTAAGGTGGGATTTCACTATCTAAACGAAACTAAGCACAGTCTGAGTCAAAGAGTTCAACTTAAAAGTCCAAAACCTATCCTTGCCCTCACAACTAAAGCTAAACAATATGTAGGGATGCCCATAAAAGAAGAAATATTGATCAACACAAAGTTCTGAGCGTCTTCCAGCTCCTAGCTTCCTTTTCAGCTCCCCTTCCCCAAGTTCAAGAAACTTCCACAAAAGTCTTAAGATTACCTTTTCCAAGTCCAAACGGTTCCACAAATCCTTGGTGTTCCCTTCCCCATGGTCAAGGCAACACAGTTCCCAAGAAAAGGGTCTTGTGGGCTCCGTCCTCAAGACAGTGTTTGTAGTTCAACAAGCCTCAGGGGTTCCCTTGCCCAAGACTCCAACATATTTACTTATACTTGGTTTCAGTCTTTCAAGACTCATCATCATTTCAGGTCAACTTGACACTCCTTCTTGATTGCATTGACAGTTCACTTAAACTGCTCATTTCTTGCTTTGTTTCACAATGTATTTGGCTTTCACAATTGAGGGTCCCTTGGTCTAGGCCCAGTTGTCAGACCACATGGGCCACCCATCACAGGTTGTGCAACCCGGAACCCTAGGCTATTCAGCCCGCACAGGTTCTTCTGTATGTGCCCTTGGGTGCAGAGTCACATTCATGTATCTTCTCCTTGTTAGTCTCTTGGCTTTACGTGCAGGTCACACTTTCTTTGCTTTACCTAGATAGCCTCCTGACCTTGCCACAAGGTGTCGCACATCCTTTACTAGTCTCGGGCTTTGCCACACTGTATTCAGTCATAAAGTTCACTTTGTGGTGGTCTCATTCATTCCCCACCTTTCTTTCATGCTCTTTCATGCTTGCACTTTTATTTTGTATGTTCACTTTAAATGGGCACTTTTCCCTTCACCTTTCATCACATCGTAGCCATGCCCATAAAGGTTTCATTCAGTTTGGTATTCAATATTGTGCTCAGTCTTTCGGATTCTGTAAAGAGTGTTTTCTGTCGTTTCCTTCACTCAATAACGGTTAATTGGCAAGGGATACAAAGACTCAATTTCCTAGTTCTGGAAAATCTCACACACGACTTGTCTTTCAGTTGCCATGTGAAATAAATGCTTGCGCAATGGTCTGCTACTTAGTTTCAACTCACATGTTGGTTCAGACAGTGGGAATCGCTTTAACAATGCTGCAGTGTTACTTTTTCTTAGCGTTCGTGTTCATCGCGGTCCGGAATTTCGGGGCCCAGAGAAACTCACC
The DNA here is from genome assembly GCF_040938575.1 of Ambystoma mexicanum. Taxonomy (NCBI): domain Eukaryota; kingdom Metazoa; phylum Chordata; class Amphibia; order Caudata; family Ambystomatidae; genus Ambystoma; species Ambystoma mexicanum. The sequence continues at coordinate 266,710,002 of NC_090934.1, forward strand.
GGCCTATTTGAAGTGTCTGATTTGCACGGTGAGCCTGATGCGCACTGCTGCAGCTTCTGTATTCCCACTTGGGCATCAGACTGCCCCTTAGACTCTCCAAAAGTTGGGCTGGAACCATAGTTTCACTCTTCACTGCTTTCCGCTGTGCGACGTCTGCTACACGGAGTACGGGTTTCTTGGCCACTCATGGGGGTAGGATTCAAGCATCCAAGAATCCTCATTCTCAGCACGCTCTGCTCCCGATGGCTCACTCGGTCTGCCAGAGCCCATGCTGCTACTAAGACTCCTATGCTCCAGTTTGCTCACACCTACCAGTGCACCACATGACAGGTTCTCCTGCTCTTCTTTCCAGCCCATTCTCGGTCCCAGCCTACCCTCGGCTCTCACACAGGACTCCCTCCCTGGTGTGCAGCCCCACCTCGTATACTCCCTAGAAGTATTAAGAGTCCACAGGTGTGGGCCAGTAAGTCCAATTTAGGCAACCTATTTGTGGGACATGTCTTACTTTCCCAATGGTACTCCTGCACAGTCTTCTTCTTTGTCTCAGTACCAGAGTGATGAAAATACCAATTGGTGTTCACTACTTCTAGTCGTCTCTTCCTTGTCCCAGTACTGTAATACGTCAAATGAGGGAAAATGAGGGGAGATGTCTTACAGTAGCCCATAAAGGCTGGTCGAGGGTTAGGTTGGTTTTCAATGCGAAAGGGTGGATACTATGTCTCACCTGTGGGTACCCCACTCCCAATCCCCAAGGACCCTCCACCCAGGTGATCCTCCCTTGCTTCTCCACCCCCAGGGTTAGGATCCAAAAGCGATGGCCTTTCCTTGGCCACCTGAGAAGAGGATACAGGGGGAGTAGAAGTGAGGAGACCCTCAGGTTTCTCACAGGCTCCCTTTAGAATGTACATGCTTCAGCTTTTCTCCCCGTCTGCCTGCATATGTTACCCCATATCAAATGCTGAGAGACGTTAGTTGCCTTGCCAAAGGTATGATTGGTTCAATTGGAGTTTGGATATGAATACTGTGGTGCACTCCGGTACATCCTGTCCCTTTTCCCCTTCTGCATTGCCCTGTGTTTTTATTGGTCTCTTCTTTGGTTCTTAAGTGTAGTCATGCAGGTTGTGTTGGGTGAGTTTTTCTTCTAAATTGCTAAATTGCATGTGGGGTTATAGTTGAAATTCCTCATGACTGCTTTTGTATATACAACCTGCTTCTGAAGTAAATGTTTCTGTTTAATGCATCATTTTCAATAAATACTACAAAAAGAAAAAATAATTCCACAAAAACAGCAAATCATACAAATCTAACGAAATGATCAAAGAACAAGAAAATAAACAGATATTAGTTATGTTATGTTACTTGGCATTTATATAGCGCTCTATATATCATTAGTATGACCTCAAAGCGCTGGTAAGTTGAACGCCCTCGGGAACCGTAGTTCTGGTCAGTAGCGAGAGATAGTGTCGTAGGGTGCGTGGGTGCACCAGATATGTTTGCAGCTGATGTAAGGATGGTATAGCTGCATCCTAGCGTTAGGTGTGGTGCTGAAGATATCAGTTAGATGTGTGCAGTCTGGTGGGTGGACACCCAGACTGGGCTCTGGCTGCGTTAGGCCTGAAGGATGCATATATGAGCAATTAGCCGGAATGTGCTCGACTAGCTGCGTTTTATAGGGTGATGAGGTGTTCATGGGGTTGTGTTCGTATGTGGACAGCTAGGCCGAATTAATCAGGGGTATAGCTGTGTTCAAGTTGAATGATGGTGTATAGTAGAGAGTAAGTGTGGTGATGTGATATGATGGTTATATTTAAAGCGCCTGCGGCCAGGCAAGTGAAACAGGATGGCAAGGATCAGAGCGACACACGCACACATAGAGACAGGGGGCTGGGTTTACAGAGACAGGAGGGGGGATACGATATATAGAAACAGCATGGGGAACAGGAAAGCAGGGTACACAGTGATACGCGTGTGGGGCACGTTAACATTTACATTCGCATTTCATCCGCTCTATCCATTCCATCCACTCTGATCATTCCATCTGTTCTGTCCATTCCATCCACTCTGTCCATTCCATCCACTCTATCCATTCCATCCACTCTATCCATTTCATCCATTCCATCAACTCTATCCGTTCCATCCACTCTATCCATTCCATCCACTCTGCCCATTCCGTCCACTCTGTGCATTCCGTCCACTCTATCCATTCCATCCACTCTATCCATTCCATCTACTTTATCCATTTCATCCATTCCATCAGTTCTAGCCATTTCATGTATTCATCCACTCTATCCATTTCATCCATTCCATCCACTTCATCCATTCCGTCCACTCTATCCATTCCGTCCACTCTATCCACTCTATCCATTCCGTCCATTCTATCATTCGTCTACTCTATCCACTCTATCCATTCTGTCCACTCTATCCATTTTGTCCACTCTATCCATTTCGTCCACTCTATACACTTCATTCACTCTATCTATTCCATTCATTTAATCCACTCCATCCGCTCCATCCACTCCACCCACTTTATCCGCTCCATCCATTCCATCCGCTCTATCCATTCCATCCGCTCTATCCATTCCATCCACTCTATCTATTCCATCTACTTTATCCATTTCATCCATTCCATCAGTTCCATCCATTTCATCATTCCATTCACTTCATCCATTCCATCCACTCTATCCATTCCGTCCACTCTATCCACTCTATCCATTCCGTCCACTCTATCATTCTATCATTCCGTCTACTCTATCCACTCTATCCATTCCGTCCGCTCTATCCATTTTGTCCACTCTATCCATTTCATCCATTCTATCCATTTCGTCCACTCTATCTATTCCATCCACTCTATTCATTTCATCCACTCCATCCGCTCCATCTACTTCATCCGCTCCATCCATTCCATCCACTCTATCCATTCCATCCGCTCTATCCATTCCGTCCGCTCTATCCATTCCATCCGCTCTGCTTATTTCATACACTCTTTCATCTCTATCCATTCCATCCACTCTATCCATTCCATCCACTCAATCCATTCCATCCACTCCATCAACTCCATCATTCCATCCACTCCATCCACTCTATTCATTCCACCCATTCTATTCATTTCATCCCTTCCATCAACTCTATCCGTTCCATCAACTCTATCCATTCCATCCATTTCGTCCACTCTATCCATTCCATCAACTCTATCATTCCATCCACTCTATCCATGATATGATATGACATTTATAACGCGCCTATACACAAGTGTTTCAAGGCGCGACGAGGCAAGGGAGGGGAAATGGAGGGAAGACTGTCATGACCCCTATCCTTGACCCCCTCAGATGCAACAGCCCCCTGACAGCAGTGAAGCTACAGCCCCCCACAATGGCTCCAAGGGCCTTAAAAGCCCATCAACAGAAGACATGGAGTAAGCCCTGGCGCCTTTGGCGCCAGGCTCATTATTTAGAATGAGGCAAGCACCACTTTGGACCTTAATCCAACATGGAGGTCCTTTATACAGCTCAGTTCCAAGAACTGAGCCTTGCAGGCTAGTGTTTTGGGTGTGGTCAAAGCTTCAGGTGTGGCTGGCTATATAGCTCACGCCCGAACTGGGATTCACGCTTCGTGTTATTCTGCACTCCTGCAGCGTAACACTCACCGGGTCCAGCTCCAGCTCATCAGCTTCTCCCGGCGGCTTAAATCTGAAGCTATCAACCTGGATTCCAGTGGCAACCTGCAAGAACAAGAACAGCATTAACAAAGGACATTTACCTTTGAGTAGGAGCTCCTACGTCCATCCAAGAATCCATCTGCGCTCAGCGGCATCGCCCATCTCTGTAGTGCTCCGCAACCTGCAAAATAAAAGGACAGCATTAATAATAACCCGTACTCGGCAAGCAGCGTGTTTGACATCGCGTGACGCTATCTGCAAGGTGACAAGCTAAAACACCAATAACCACTCACCTGAATAACCAGTCGTCGATTGAACGTCATTCTGGATCATAAGCGCACTGCACACTGTAAGAAGACGAAAAAGAAATACAGGTTAGCAACTAGCTCACATTGAGCAGCGCCGCGCTTCGCGCTAAACTACTTTCCTCAGCCTTATCTATCCGGCGCTGCAGCTCCGCAACCACAACAACCCCTGTGGAAGACAGAAAGAGACATTAAGAGCACAAAAGAGAAAAGGAACATCGAAAAGGCACAGGGAACGAAAAGAAGACAGGAAAAGGAACAGAAACTGAAAGACTTACCTGAACTCCATAAACAGAGTCGGTGTCATAGCCAATCTGGACACGACACAAGGGCACAGGACCAGTGAAGCAACTAGGCCCTCTGAACGCCCACAACTAACATGCGCCCCTGCACAGAGACGCAGGACGGAGAGCTCAACGCACAATAAACTAAGGTGAGGCATAACCTCCAAGGGAAGGGACTTGGTCAGTGCGAGTCCCCATCACAGGCTCGATACATAAACCTCCATTCTCCTGTCACAGGATCTGTCCACCAGCCAACATACAAACAAGCAGAAGGTGTCCAGGACAGTGCACAGCCTCCCATCCGGTGTCGTGTGGCGCCCCCATGGATACCAGGTGAGCGTGACAAAGACAGACAACAATCTTACTAGGCCAGGTGTCATTCAGTTTGCGCAAGTGCAAGGGAAGGGGGAAAGAAAAGTGCGGGAGGAGGGGAAAGTGCAGTACATGGGATAATAAAATAATAACAACATAAAATAAATAATGAACGGCCAGCTGGTGGCAAGTGCAGGGTGTGTGCAGACATAAGTGCTGGTTTGGGTACTGTAGGGATACAGAAAACAGTCCCCAAGTGCAGGGGTTGCCAGGAAGGCAGCACAAGCGTGCAACTGGCAGGGCATGGGCCCGAGATCAAATGGGTGGACAGGTAACCCGTGCAGTTTCAGTATCAGCCAGGCCTTCAGCAGGGGAGAGGGGGAGAGAAAGCAGAAGCAAAGAGGATATTTAGGTCATTCCGGAACCGAAGAGGGTTCTCCTCAAGTTTCAGGGAGGCGGAGAGGCTGTTCCAGAGGGAGGCCCCAGCCGAAGAGAGAGATCTACCGCCAACTCGTTGCTTGGAGAAGCGACTGACCCTGAGGGAGTTGGAGACGGAAGAGCGAAGAGCTCGAGAGGGAAGATATTTAGGAAGGCCTTGTGGACGATGCAGAGGGTTTTGAACTTAATACTCTCAGCCACTGGGAGCCAGTGCAGAGATTTCAGTTCTGGAGAGATACGATCCCTGGGCTTGAGGCCAAGGACAAGTCTTGCAGTCATTTTCTGGATGAGATCTATTCCATCCATTACATCCATTCCATCCACTCCATCCATTCCATCCACTCTATCCATTCCATCTACTTTATCCATTTCATCCATTCCATCAGTTCTATCCATTTCATGTATTCCATCCACTCTATCCATTTCATCCATTCCATCCATTTCATCATTCCATCCACTTCATCCATTCTGTCCACTCTATATGTTGGCATGGTTATTGATGTCTCTCTTGTTATATAGTTTCCTGAAAATATATGACAGAGCTAGACAGAAAAACCATCTGGCAGAAATCAATTTAGTTCTTTCAAAATAACTGGATAAGCTCCCTGCAAACTGGTGTCTACCAACTAAAAACAAAAAAAAAATCAGAAGGGTGCCCAGTTTAAACAGCTGACCTTCTTCAGCAAATGTGGAAATCCATAAAACATATGTCAAGATGGACAAGCAAACTAAAAAGCAACACGGTCAGATTTTAGGTGTTTACAATCAACTACTAAAAAACAACAGCTTAAAAGAGAAATGTAATATTCCATTGCTACAACACAATCAAATCCAAATGCTACTTTGGGTTTCTTCCACACCTGGTGTTTTAACTGAGTGCTCCAGGTAAGATTTGAAAGTGGGGAAAGGATGGCATGGAATAGGTGAGGGTGGCCATGGGATCTCCTGGGCCATATAATTCACTAGTTTGGGGAGGCACAATGCTACCATGTTCACCCCACTAGATATCCCCAGAGAACAACAGGGGACATGGGCTTCATATATGTCTGCAATCTCCAGTTACATGTACAAATCCCAGGAAGGACAACACAACCTGTTATCCTTCCAGTTCAATAATTTGAGTGCTGTTGCATAATTCTTCTAAGCACTGGAAGGATAGGTGTTAGTATTCCAGCGCCTTGAAGCAGGATGAACTGGCTATGATATGTAGGTAATATAAAGGAAGGTACCCTTCATGCTGTTCCTCTATTTGGCCCCCTTACTCCTGTGACACTTCTAATATTTGAAGTCCACAACAAAGATCCGACCCATAAACTAGGCAATAAGATGAACTGGGTTGTTAGTAAAAACCTGACCTAAGCCCCCTGGACATCAGATCAAGTATCTGGTCTGATCACTTTTTTGTCACATTCAATTTGACCATTCCTATCTCTACAAGGGAATAAAAAAACACAATGAGAAAGGTGAACAGTAGGAATTATAATAAAATGTGTCAAAAGGACTTATCGGGCTGCCTTGTAGGGCTCATGAACTCCACATCGGACCTGGACTATCTTGAGCTACTGGTAGCAGAATACAATAAGGCTATACCTGATCTTCTGAATCAGGTAGCGCCTATCAAAGCTAAGATCCTCAGAGAAAAAACATACAATCAAAAATGGTACACGGCAGCTCTGACGAACTGGAAATAAGAAAAACGAACGGCCGGAAGAGCCTGGGAAAGAAATCAATCGCAGGTCAATAAGGCCACATGGAAGTCTCTGGAGAAATCTTATCGTGCAGAGATCTTTCTTGCTAGAAAATACTACTTTGATTGCCAAATTGCTAACTCGAAGAACAGGGACGTCATTTCACCAAAATGCATGGGGTAGCTGAAGTGACATCACATGACCTTTGATCTCTGATGACATCACAGGAAGTGATGTCATTTGACCCCACCCAAAATTGACATCACGAGAAGCGATGGAACATGATCGTTCACCCCTTGACAAATGAGGAAGTTGCATCACATAACATTGTTGTTCAGTACACATCATCCAGGCATGGATGGCAACCCACGGTCTATGCCTGAATGATGACAAAACAGAGCTGATCATCCTAGGGACTCACTCTAATATTAATAAACTCAGCCAGGACTACACCTCATTTGAAATTGATGGGAATATCATCAAGGTATCTAAAGACGTGAAGACACTTGGCTTCTATTTGGATGCCACCCTCTCTTTCGACAAACAGCTGTAGTCACTGGCTTCGGCGACCGCCTACACATGCAAGCTCATTAGAGCAGGCAAGCACTTTCTCTCTGACAACAACTGCCTTATTCTAGCAAGAGCATTAATCCTCTCGAGACTCGACTATTGTAATGCCCTCTATATTGGAGCTAATAAATCCATCACCCACCGAATTCAAATTCTACAAAACAATGCACTACGTGCCGCTCTCGGTGTGTCTAAAAGATCGCACATTTCAAAGATCAGGCGTCAAAATATTTGGCTGTCCACCCAAAACAAAATCCATTTAAAAGTAGCTTTCCTGGTTCACAAGGCCTTGAACAACACTGCACCAAGATATCTTTGTAACAAACTCATAAAAAGAAACCACACGTGCCCCGCCAGAACTCCAAATGCCAATAGCCTCATCATTCCAAGATTCAGGCTATCTAAGGCAGGGGGTAGCAGCTTCCAGGTTCAAGCAGCCCAACTATGGAACTCACTGCCAAACACTTTACGTGAGGCGCAGCCCTTTCCAAAATTCAGAACTAACTACATTAATCTGCTGAGGTCTGCCAACGATTAGCCCTAGGCACCCACTTATCCTCACACAACCCCAGCATATACACATCATTATCCTATTCGCCGTTGATCTCATGGACTCCCTTACTCTGTCTAACTGGCTGATGAGCTATTGTCCACTTAGTGTCTGTATATATACTGTCTTTATTGTATTTCTATGCATTTTGTGTGTAAATTGCAAGTGCCACCTACCTGTGATATATTGTATTTTGTATTTGTACACTGTATGCATCACATGACCTGACCCTGTAACTCAAGCTTCGCATTATAAGTGAATAAAACAAACAAACAAACAAACGAAAAATATGGTTATGATATCACTATAATGTGATATACATTTCATACAAGAATGGATTACCAAATTTATTGTTAATATCGGTGTTTATAGGCACATATTACCAAATTACTGTCAATGCAAGTAGACATCCAAGGCCAAATGATAATGATTTCTTATTATATAGCGCTTACGCATAAGCGCTTTATATAGAACAAATATACATACAATATCACCCAACTTGTGTTGGTACCATTTATTGACCTCAGAAGGATGAAAGGCTGAGTTGAGGTGTTTTTTTGTGGTTTTTTAGGGGTATCAAGGGAGATGAGAGGTGTAGCAAAAGAGTCCTCACGGGTCACAGTTGTGACCTCCAAATGATGTCCCAGTCGAAGAACGACTCTAAGAAACTTTTCGAGATCCTTCGAGACCTAGAAAAACCAAAGGTTACGGCACACTCACCTACACCATCCAACATTGATTGCAAAAATATGCAGAAGGCTGTCTCAGACAATATAGTAAAAGCCCATATAAATATCACAAATAATAGGGATCGGTTAAACCAGGAGGTATGCGCAGAGAGTAAGGAGGACTTGGAAAAATCGAGAGAATCCAAGTTCTCCTTCAGCCCTACTTATGACAGAGAACTGATAAAGATTCTAAAATCTATGAGACCCTCCACTTGTGCTGGAGAGACCCTTCTCTCCAAAGTTATTCTTGCGAATAGCGAACTTTTCATGCCATCACTGACTCATCTCACTAATGCAACTTTTAGACATAGTAAGGTTCCTGATTCCTTCAAAAAGGTAGCAGTGAACCACTTGATAAAAAAAACAGATCTGGACCCCAAGGACTATTCGAATTTGAGACCTATTTCGTATGTACCCTTCTTATTGAAGATAATAGATAAGATTGCAACAGCCCAATTACAGTAGCACTTGGAAGTCTCAGAGGTCTTACACCTGAGGCAATCAGGCTCACCATGGCACTGAAAGTGCTCTGGTGGACATGCAGACAGAAATGCTTCTTCTCGTGGACAAAAGTAAAGTGGGGCTGCTGATGCTACTGGATTTATTGGTGGCCTTTGACTTAGTGGGCCATTAGAAGCTTGTAAATAGGCTGAAGAATGTTGGTGGATGTTCGGATAAAGCAGCCGCCTGGATTGAATCATTCTTAGAAAACAAGATGTTCAGAGTTGTATGGGGTAATGCTTGTTCGCCCTGTGAAGTGTAGAAATGTGGTGTGCCGCAGGGCACTTGTCTCTCGCCGTCTTTGTTTAATGTTTACTGCCAACCTCTATGTGTCTTACTGGATAATTTAGGAGTGTGTTTCACTAATTATGCTGATGACACACAGCTCGTTGTCGAGCTGTACGGCGTGTACGAGAAAGGTACTGAGATGGTATCTCTGCTTTATAACTCGATCCAGAACTGGATGGCAAGTAATGGAATGTGTTTGAATGCAGCAAAGACAGAGTTATTGCTCTTTGGTTCATCCCAGACCCGAGGGAAACTTGAGGATCTTTATGCTGGATTTTCCATCGATAAACATTTCATCCCTATGGTCACAAAAGGGGAGTTGTCTTCGAAGCTTCACTCAACTCTGATGCTCATATTCAGAACGTCATCAATAAAACTCAGCATCACCTTAGGCTATTGCGAATGATCAAACCATATGTCTCTGAAATCAATTGTACGACCCTGATCAGAGCATTGATTATGCCTAGGATCGACTACTGTAGCGCTCTACACATTGGCGCCAGTAAGAGCAGCCTAGGATGCTTGCAGGTACTGCAAAATGATGCCGTACACATTGTGAAAAACGTGCATACATATGAGCCAATCTCTGTACACAGATAAAATGTACACTGGCTCTTAGTAGAAGCTAGGACTTGCTTCAGTGCACTTACTATTGTCCATAAATGCTACTACGGACAAGCCCCAGGACATTTAAAAGGCTGTATGAGGGTATATATCCCAAAGAGAGCTACTAGGTCCAGTGATGGAATACGTATGTCCATTCCTAGTAGCAAGCGTGTTAGAGGATATGGTAGATCCTTCCCAGTTCAGGCATTTAAAGCCTGGAACAGGCTCCCGAAAGAACTACGTGTACAACCTAATCATTTGAGTTTCAGGAAGTGATAGAAAACGATTCTTTTTGAATAATTTAGGACTTCCCGTGATATATGGCTTTCCCCTTTTCGTCTATCTCTGCACCCTGAAGCCTGCGGGCTCCGGCACTTTATAAATGGATAAATAAATAATCTCTTTATAACATGCAGTAGGGGATCTGAAGGACATATTTGAATGAACGGTATCAGTTTCACTACATTTAATTGTTTTCATACTGATTAATGTTATGTCAACACTGTTTGGATATAATGATGTATAAAACAAGGAACTAGGATGAGGCAGAGTAAGAGGGATGAGTAAGAGGAAAGGGGTGTGGAAGAAGGCGTATGACTGTGTCTCAGGCTCCTTGAATTATAGGGCTCTGCAGTTTTCTTTTATTTACTCCTGCCTGTTTTGAGACATGCTGGCAGAAGAAAGGTTGGTGACTGGCAGGACACAAACACTTATCTGAAATTCAGCCGATTCATGCCTATAAAATGGCCAATTGCCATGCCAACTAAACATTCTGCTCTTATAATTGTTCATTTATAACGTGCTTAATGCCAGGAGTGGTTTCTTTTTTTAAATAGTATATATTTACAAAAACACAGCATTCAAAACATAAACAACAACCACAAAATACGCATGTAATGAGAAAACAAATTGGCAGAGAAGAAGAGGAAAAGAAAAAAAAATAGGGACATTCTATATTTAGAACAGATCATTAAACTTGCTCCAAATCCTTTCATAAAGAGATAATTTACATTTCATTTTATAAATCAGTTTTTCGATTCTTGAAAGTTTATGCATTTCATCTGTCCAGTCTTCCAACGATTGAGAAACCCTGCTTTTCCAGCCCCGAAGTATCAAGCGTTTCGCAACAATTGCACCGCTAAAAAGAAATTGTTTATGGGCTGAACAAAGATCACCAATTTCGGAGTCGTCTCCAAGAATCATTGTCTTGAAGTCCAGATTTGGATCCCCACCAGAAACCTGAATACAAACAGACTTCAGACCAGAAGCCAGAAACTCTCACACAACTCCACAACATATGTTCCATTGAGCTAACGGCATTCATACAGCATTTATCACTATCAACCAACCCTCACTATCAACCAACCCTCTCCGTTGTAACTTCTCTGGACACCAATAAACACGGTTAATTATTTTGAGTTGTCTTGTCCGCTCACCTAAGTTCAAAGAACATAATGAGACATTCCTGCAAATATTTTGCCAACAATCAGATGTGATCTCAGAGCCAATTCTCATACTCCAAGTATTCCGTAGTGTGTCGTTACCACGATAATTTGATACAATTAACCTGTACACCCTACTCGCCAAGCCACAAGCTTTGGTCTCAGAAGTAGCAAGGAAAATATCCAAGTTCAAAGTATTAGTCCAATTTGCTGTCGCTCCTGGATGTTGACGCTTTCAGATGCTTGAGGTCTTCTATTTGGCTGAATCCTAAAATCAGGGACAATACCAGAACAATTTTCTGGCCTGATTGGTTTCTTGTCGGCATTAAACAACTTGGCGATCTGGTGAGAAATCGCCGTTGGATGACTGCTAATGAATTGAGGGAGAGGTGGGATTTTTGGGATTTGACGGATTCAGCATACCAGCGTTTGAAGAGATGTGTGGGGACCAGGAGTGGTTTCTAAGCGGGATCAGGAGTCACACCTGCGTTGCGCTGCGTTGTCTTGCTGCCAAGACAAATGTTGCTCCTAAACCATCCTCACCTCTCTTTAGCATTTTTTACCACAAGATGGTGGTAAAGTGCCACTGTAGGTGCGGTCTCAAAACCAAAGATGAATGTCCTGGGAGGATAGCTCAGTGCCAACGTGCTCACCTTGGAAGCAAAACGACACAAAGCAATACAGGTTCGATCCCCACGTCTGCGCTGGGTATTTAAGCGCGTTATAAATATGCAACTAAGACAACAACGAAGTTCTATAACAGCCCCTCACGCTTTATAAATGCAAATAAAAAAATATATAATGATTAATGTAGGCGCTTGCTATGGCAGAAACTACATGTAGATTTCCCGTTTGGGATTCTAATTTAGCACTGTAATCTTTTGGCTTCTAAGCATTCTTGAATCCCAGCCCAAACATCATGTCTTGTCATGTCTTGTGCGGGAGAAGTCTTTCTTAGATGCTTCTATCGTGGAAATCGCGGTTTTCTGCTATTTAGTGAAAGGTAAACGTAATGCGCCTGCTTCAGAGATCTCTGTGCTGTGCAATCTGCAGACCCGAGCTTTGCATTCCGGTGGGGCAGAGTCGGATGTTAAAAAAAGCAATGCTTGTGAAAATGAGCACCATTCCGCATGATTGAGTAGCAGGCCTATGGTATATTTTCCTCTTTAAGAAGTACACAAAGCTGTTAGAGTTGAAAAGCTGGAGACAATCTGTCCTGAGCAACAGCAGTGCCAGCCGGGGGTACGCTCGGGCAGTGCCGCAATAATACCTGCTAATCCAGTACCATCTGCTCATGGTGTGGCGGGCGACAGAAGATGTCTGCCAACTAAAACAAAGGTAACAGATTTGAATCCAAGCACCGAGAGCCCAGCCTTTCTGTCCTGCTGAGGTCGGTACAGTGAGCCGCTACTCTTTACAGCGCTGCAAAGAGAGAGACAGTGAGAGTGTGTGAGGCGGAAGGAAGGGACGTGCAACGTGCATGGCGCGGCATAGAAAGTGTGTGAGGATGGAAGCAGGCTCGGACTGGCCTATAGGGCAATACCTGAACCAAAAACACTAAAGGCCAGTGCGGGCACGTTTTTTTGGTCAAAGTGGGCCATGTAAGTTACATCACCATCTGGCTAGTAGTTTTGACCAGTGTTACTCAATGAATATTCTTTAAAACTATGCATCCCAATTTATCGAAAACTTCAGCCATGCGTACTACTCAGACAGTCTATCACAAAAGGAATGAATTGCCATTTGCAACTGCGGGCCACTTTTTCATTGGTGCCCGAGACAATTGTGTGCCCAGGTGACAGGCAAAGTGAGAATAAGGGAAGAAGAGGATGAAAAGGTGACATGCTGGTGGATGAGAAAGACAGGAGATAGTCGAGATATGCAGTTCAAAACCCCCTCATTTTGAGCGAGTCATGTTAGCACTATTACCAGTGGCTAGCTGCTGATGAATTTTGTTACTGGAGTGGAATAAATGCCTCCCACGAAAATGCAAAGCGACCAAGCGTAATGAGGGAGCCTACACCAACCAAGTAGGGCTAAGGGTTGTTCTCTAGCTGAGAAAATTTTTAAAATAATGGTTTAAAATGGTGCATTTTACAGCACACTTTCTCTGAAAAAGTGGGTCAAAATTAACACAGTTTGCATTCCCTTTCGTTAGGTAACACATGCAGAAATCTAATAGATGCAAGTTACCAACAGTGCACAGAAGCATTTTTCAACTCATTTTCAAGATGACTTTCCCCACAATATATGCCAATTTAAACAATACTTTCATGCTGACCGTGCCCATAAATATTCATGCAGGCTGCACCAATACATGCCAGTATTACCATAAATAAACATACTCCTGTTGATTTTGCCAGTAGAAAATACCATTCTGCAATTATAAAATATATCTAGGCGACCTGCACCAATGAAGGCCAGTAGCCATGTAATAACACTCATCGCTTTAATCTTGATGCCCAGTAAAGAAAATACCATGCCAGAATAAGAAACTGCAACCAGACTGGCTGCAGCAACATAGGGCAGTCTGCCCACATAATAACACTTTACATTTGCTTTTAAGATTGATACCTAGTGAATAATGCCATATGACAGGAAGCACATGTAACCAGACTGGGTGCAGCAATGTAGGCCAGTCTAGCCTCATAACAACACTTATGTTTGCTTTAATCTTGATGCCGAGTAACAAATGCCATGCCAGGGTCAGACAATGTAACGAGACTGGCAGCAGCAACGTAGGGCAGTGACTGTCTTGCATTGATCAGCTGGAAAGGCCTCTGTTAGAAATGACAAGTTTTAACTATTATAGCCCTGCTCCCTGGCTCATTGATATGCAGAGAGAAGAGTCTGGCTTCTTAGGACACACTGACACTTTGAAACAATAAAACGAAAGCCAAGTACAACTCGAGTACTGTTTGCTGGGTTTGCTGCCTGCCTTTTTGGATTTACTGTGGGTCGTTCTGCGTGGAATACGAGCGAGCACATTGCAGACTCGAACGTGTGAAAGGATCCTGCCGACTGGAGGACGTCTTAGGCGGATACACCAGATCCTGCCTGACTTCCTAAGAACTAGGTGACTTTCTTAAAAATTACATTCTATTCCGGAGGCATGACCCCTACCACCACGGACTAGCAAAAGGGTGGCATAGGGTGTAGGTGTGCATAGTGCACACAGTGGCCACAGTGCGCACAGGGAGCACACTGCTTAACAACCTGTGGAGTTGTGTTATTTGTATAGAGTGTGGACCTGCACGAACTTGAAGTGTATTGTTCGTAATAACCTGACATAAAGTTATTTGCTTCTTACTTAGGTTTCTTCCGGAGCGGAGGCTCCGCCTCCTACAAAGGAACGCCCCTCTCTGCCTCTACAAGTGGACTGCTCCCAGCGCACCGCGCGCGCACCGCCAAGTACAACTCAAGTACTGTTTGCTGTTCGCGGTGCGCGGGGTGTGGCGAACTGGGAGGCTGGAGGGACACGTCCCAGAGTTCTCTGGGTTAAACACCCCTTCTTGAATGAGTTGCGCCTGTAGGTAAGGGGGTCGCCTGATTTTGAGTAAACTGTGAGACTTGATCATTATTGTACGTGCCACTAACCTACCTGGTTTGGGAGGTTAACCCATTTACTCAGAGGCTAACACTTCTGAATTGCTATAAAATAGATCAAGGTTAATACTCCGGATTGTGATCTATTATTACTTTGAATAGGATTTGTGTTCCTTGCTGCATGCAAAACGATGTTTTCTCGACTACGGAGTGGGCTAAAGGAAACGATTATCAATCCGAAAATACGTACCAATGAGGCCACTATAAAAAAATTGGATGATATGTATGGAAACAAAAAGCTTATTGTATCGAATAGTGATAATACAAATGACAATTTAATGCATGAAATCAGTGCTAATAACAAACATGAGAACTCTATCAATCCAAATACAACAAGGAGAAGTTTCTTAAGTGTTCCAGAGTCAGAAACTGTGAACAATCAAGCGTTGGCTAGTATGGAAGACACTAATATAGGGCCGCCATCCGATATTTCGATCCTGGCTCCTGCTGTACTAATGGAATTGGAGAAGCGGATCGTAATGTCTGATGGCCCGTCAACACCAGTGACAGCACGGCTTATTGGCAAACACCAAGTACATCTTCATTGTGATATCCCATGTAACTTGGTATCAGAATCTGCCAACTCTTATAACTTAGAAAATTCAGCCTCTGATCAGGTCCCTATAGATCTGCATAATGATGGCCCTTCCCATCTAAAAACGGGAGTGGTATGTTCTTCACCTGATATGCGAGAATCCACTTATAATAAACCACTGAAGACTGAAATACATGAGAATTTTCAACCTACATCTACTTCTGATGTGGAGGATCTCCTGAGATTTGAAGCCCCCTATCCCGTAATGTCAAGGATTCTTAGCTTACTTGACAAGGGCCATGAGTATACGCATTATGAACTTCGTGATATAAAAACATTGTTGCTCAGCATATCCTCCAAACTCAATAAATTGGAGGGTTATATCTTTGCTGAAAATTACAAAAAGGAGAAAGGTTGTTATTCACCTAGTATTCCTTGTAGATGCACCGTTACAACGGCATCTCAAACAGAGAATTATAGTAGACCACCACAGGATCTTTCCAAAGAGAATGGGGGGGAACCAGCTTATAGCTTTCCCTCGACTTTTGCCCAGATAGTGAATGTACAAAAAAACACGGACTCGATACAAATTTATTCACTCGCGCAGCTTTGCCAGATGGTAAAGCAGAACTCAGAGAAAATTCATCAACTAATTTTCTTCAATCAGCCTAACGATGTGATAAAAGAACCAAATGGATTGAACCAGCTGATTGAATCGAATAATGTCTCTGAGCAATCACCTGACAGTCCATCTGACCTAATAGAATTAATAAAAGAGGAAAAGGTGCAGGAGGGTGAGAAATTGGTACCTCCCCCACAAGAGCCACATTCTGAGCCGCAAGGGTCAAAACAATTCCTATCACGCAAACAAAAAAGATTGCATATTCGTGCAATAAATAGATTAAATGCAAGAAATAAGAAAATATTGGATAAACAAAACCTTAATCAAAAACAAAAAAAAGTAAAAAATTTTGATCAAAATGCTAACCTGGATCCAAAATTGAATGTTAAGGGGAAAGGAAGTGAGGAGAATATTGATGCCTTTACTGGCAATATAGATCTAGATGCAACGATTGATGTAGATGAACTCACCATTGCAAGTCGTCTTGCATTGCAACATCAATTGAATGCTGCTCCCAACAATGAATCAAACCAAGTATCTGCGATTGATAAATCTATCTCAGCCAAACAGAAGGAATTTACGGCTTCATTGTCCTCCTCCCAACAATCGCTGCTATCAGATTCTATAAACCCATTCCCAATAAGAAAACAACCGAACGGACTACTATGGGAGTAGACTCATTAGAAGATAATAGGGTACCACTGGGAAAGCACAATGACAAAGTCATTCCCCCACAAATGCAAGTTGACCAAAACTGCATACCGTACTTGGAGGGACTGACATCAAATACAATAAAAAATGTATCCCCAGTGCAATTGGAGGAAGACAGAACAACAAAGCAGTGGAACCCACAACTCCTGACTGGGCCGGGAAAAAAAAACAAAAATCAATGTTACCCATTGGCAAATCAAGTTGAGGAAGAGGGGGTGAGGAAAAAATCTGTCATTACAGAGACCTCTATTGAGGAAGATATATCTGTAAAGCCGATATCAACTATTTTGGGCTGGATTAGTGCTCCTGAAATTAATGGCGACCAAGATCTGAACAGATCATTTATATTACACACCTTTAAAAAAATCCCCGCACTAAGAACGCTGGTGTCAAATGACATTATATGGATTACTCTTCCATCCATAAAAAATCATAGGATGGTCTTAGAACTTCAATCCCCAATAATCGCTGAATTAATTTGGAATTATAGACGAGAGTTAAAAATGTTGGGACTGGCAGTATTCCAAATTCCTACTATTGATGAAGCTAAAATCTTTAATGAGGTAATTCCCTTAACCATTACAAGTAAAAACAATCATGCATCTATGGGCAAGGCTGATAATTTAACGGATAAGGCAGTCTTGGAACAGTTAGTTGCTATTTCTGCTGTATCTAAAGATTGGTCTTGGCTACCGACAATATTGGGGAATCGAAAGGAGGAAACAACGATAGAACACTCGTAGTAGCAAAAAGCTCCTTCGAGTGATATCATGGAACTCATGCAGTCTGAAAAACTTAAAAACTTGGGCAACCAGATATGCTCCGCATGAGCTTGTTGATATTGTATTATGCCAGGAAACCATGGCTCTTAAACCATTTGAAATCAGAGGCTTTACAGCATACTCAAAACCTGCAACACGAGTACATAGAGGGAGACCATCAGGGGGGATCTCCATTTTGGTAAACACTGCTCTGATGTACTCCCTGTTATCAACCGTTACAACTACATCCTATATTGCAATTGTAATTAACACAGGACTATCTTCTATGGACTATGTTCTAATAGTATCAGTATACTTTAACCCATTAGGTACCGCAATGGATTCATTACTGAAAGATCTGGATATCCTGTTTGACGAAGTTTTTTGTAAGTGGTCTAATGTAAAAATAATCATAGGAGGAGATTTCAATTCAAATTGTACTGAAACTCCACCAAATGAAACTCAATATAATGTACAAAGGCAACCCCTGACCTCAAGGAGATGGGGAATATGCTTAAACCGATTCTTTAAACGTTGGAATATAGACTTCTTACCCTTCATTACAAAAGGAAAGATGACCACATGGTCCCGAAATAACAGAGCCTCATGTATTGATTACATTGCGGTATCTGGGGAACTATCATCTGATTGCAAGGGGGTAGAGATCGCGACTATTGAATTGAGTGACCATTGTATTTTATATGTAGCTTTCCAATTAATGATTCCAAAATTGCAACTAGACCCATTGAGCATATTTATATTGGAAGATCGACCAGGTGCTTCCCTACGATGGAATACTAGAACTTGCAAAAACTTAAATGTAACCATCAAGATGTTAATAGATAGCGCCAGAAATAATCATCATATACAAACAATTGTTTTAACGATCAGACAAATTTCACTAATTATGACAATAGCGCTCACATACTTGGTATTTCAAAAAACTAAAGAAATAACAAAGCCGCGGGTAGTCGACTTAATGGCTACCAGAATTGCAATCCTAAAGAAACAAAAGAAAAATGAAATCTTGCAATTAAATAGAATGTGTCTGGCTAACGGTGAATATCACATACAGAAACGAAAAGTACTTAATAAATATCGAAATCGTATAAAAAATTATAGGATTTACCTTCATAACTCAATGAACCAAACAATGATTACCGCATTATGCAAAAATGACAGGCGTTCCATATGGGCACTCCTAAGGAGTAATGACTTGCATCAAACGGTGAATCAAAGCTCTACTATAAGTGCCAAAATATGGACACAATATTATAAAAAAAAAATTGCTTTACCGGAAAGATTTAAAGCACTTGCTGACAACTTTACCAACAAAATGCTGAATGAATTTGAGTGTTGGACACTTGAGGAGATCACATGGGCACTTGGAAAATTGAACAAATCAAGAGCGCCTGGTCCAGATTGCATTCCACCTTGTGCCTTGAAAGAAAATATCCAGTTATGGGCTCCGATATTAAAAATTCAATTTGATGAGATTATTCGCTCTTCTATTATTCCTCCATCCTGGCTCCAATCGATTATAGTTCCAATTCACAAGAAAGGTGATAAAACAAATCCAAGCAATTTTCGCCCGATTGCTTTGATGGATGCAAGTGCCAAGACCTTAGCTATCTTGTTGTTACAACAGCTGAAGGCGGTTATTAAACAACGGAATATTTTATCGATATTTCAGATTGGGTTTCGCGCCGGAATGGGAACTGCTTTAAATGCAACTGTTTTGGCGCACCTAATTGCACAGACGAAGTCTCCGAACACGGGTCCATTATATATGGCATCCGTGGATTTAACAGCAGCTTTCGACTGTGTAATTAGGACTCTTCTCTGGGCAAAGATGGATGAAATGAGATTTCCGCCTCATTTAATCATAATGTTAGCCAAATTGCATTATAACACCTCATATCTGGTACGCATTAATAGTTCTGGTTCAACAACAGTCCCGATTATTACCGAGATGGGGGTCAAGCAAGGGTGCAACTTGGCAGCTACCCTGTTTAACCTATACATCTCGGATATTGAGACAATATGGAATTCGGAAGTAAGCTATCCAGCAAGACTGGCACACTTACGTATCCAATGGATTGCATTTGCAGATGATGTCCTAATTTTTGATCGAACCCCTTATGGCCTACAAAGGAAACTGGAAATATTTGAAGCCTATCTTTATAAAAACAACCTTACATGTAACGTCGAAAAGTCAAGTATCTTCATACTAAAAAATCTAAAAAAGAAATATCCCAAAATGCAATGGTCAATAAATTCTATCCATATGTCCATCGCACCAAATATGAGATATCTGGGGTATGATGTTATTGATTCACCTTCTAGAAAAACGTGGTTCGCAAACTTAAATGCAAAAAAAAATGTTCTAGCGACTCAAATGCGGATGGTATTTATAAAGCATTGTAAATTTTCAATGGAACCACTTTTTCAATTCTATATGCTGAAAGTGGAAGCAATTCTACTTTATGGATTGGATTTATGTCTTTGTAACATAGACTCAATATTAGATCAAATTCAAGGCCAATTGTGGAGAGCAACCTTGGGATTGCCAAAATCACTCCCAAATTGTATTTTACGACAGGAGTTAGGAATCTCTGCTCTATCAACCAGGTTCCATTGGCGACAGCTAACTAATTACGGAAAGATGATCTTTCCACAGCAACAGTCATTGTATGGGGAATTTCTAATCATGATTGGGAATTGGATACCTAAATCGTTGTTGAAGTTCTCGGAATGTATGATAAAAAAACTGGCCGAATGTGGTTTGAAACCAATAGATTTAGAACATTGTATGGGACATGTAAAGAAACGCTTATACGAGCAGGATTGGTTACTAACAATAGAAGATATGCAAGAAAAAAAATTATATTCTGAAGCGGCAAAATATGCAACATCAAGACTGCCTCGCAAATCTTATTTGATTAAATTCCCGGCGAATAAACAGAGATATTTCTATCTAAGATTTAAACTCAATCTGTTTCACACCTATGAGAAAACCATTAAATGGGAAAAAAACTCTAATGCTGGACTCAAACCATGGTGTAGATTTTGCGAGGGCAAATACTGGATAGAAAATCTGAAACACCTTACAGTATACTGTGAGCATTTTGAAACCCTGCGATATACTTTAATCGGTCCACAGGTTCTAGGTATGACTCAGGAAGCTAGGGAATGGTGTTGGAAAAAATTCATGTGGGGATACTCAACGAAAGCAATTGTTCTATTGTGCGCATTTCTCGGAAAACTGGAACTTGAATTAGATGAGAAAGAAAATATGAAATAAATCCTAATGTTGAACTTGTCAATAGTTGAAATGTATGAAAAAAGTACGAACAAGCTTTATCTATTGGTAAGATAAACGCACGAGAAAAGCATGAATTTAGCTTATCTACTAGGATTTATTCTATAACATGTATTATGATATGTAATGATGAATTCAAAATAATATACGTGAACTTAAATTAATTTTCTATGTAATGATTTTAATAATCGAACTTGACGATGTTGTAAATGTTTGTTAATCAAACTTTAAAAACAACTTTTAATAAAAAAAAAAAAAAAAAACGAAAGCTTATTGGTTGTTGTAACACACTGGCAGGAGGAAGCTCTTTTGGATCATTGCACTCGAAAGAATCAATACTGCTGTCTGCAGAAGACAGTACCCGTGTCTGTTTCCTTTGCTGGAGTAATTAAAGATTTGCAGCATACCGACTGAGTGAATAACGGCCCTCCATATGTGCCCTGTTATGTCCTAGCCTGTGGTCACACAGGCCATGCGGACCAAGGCTGGGGACACCCAGCTGACGTACCTCAGCAGGGAGCATCCTGCCAGCCCATGAGCACACAGGCTCTTCCATGGCCTGTGAGCACCCACCCCGATACTAAGGACCACGCCGGAGTTGCCCAGCAGTGGCACCAGCGCCCACAAAGTTGCCCAGCAGGGGCTCTGCAGGACACACGGGTAGAGTTGCTTGGCAGGGGCCCTACCAAAATGGATGACAACCATTATGGACAGCGTTGCCCAGCAGGGGCACTGTCCAGGTGGAGAGCCCTGCAGGTCAGGCCCTCAGCCAGCTACGCAGCGCCGGTATGGTGTTGGTAATAAGGACACGGCACACCGTAGTCAGTTGGTTCCAAGACTGACGAGCGGGAAGCTGCTCATTACTTTTATTGTTTTCAAAGTCACGTTGTCACTAGCAAGAGACCTGAGAGATACCATTCTCCCAGGAGGGGTGACACACCACACTCCTCCTTTTCCATAAGGAACAAACAAAAAACAAGCATCACTGGACATCAAAACAAATTAAATCACTAACAGCAACACTTGTGATTATGGGTGCAAACAACATTCATATACATTTATGCTTTGACAGGTACATTCATAAAACATGGGTTTAGAATGTACACATATTTGAGGGTGAAAGTCAGGGTTGGTGGCACATTGGGGGTTTCACTGCATTATCTAAGGACCCTTTATTAACCTGGGTGAGTGAAACCTCAAGCCACTGAACGACACCAATGGCAGCTTCTGGCACTATATAAAGCATGTCCACAATACGGATGTTCACAGCTTCACATAGCCCATTGACTGGGCCATTTTAAGCAAGTCCGGGGTCTGCAGGCTCCCAGCCATCATGGGGATATCTACTAAGTCCACCTTACGCACTTGTGGAGTTGTGGGAAACCAGTTCACACTTTCACCAGTATCAGTTCAGGACAGTCAAACACCACAGTTCAGGGGCCGGCAAAGCCATACCTGGGGGGACCAGAGGCCACATCGTCCTAGTCTATTGATGGCAGGGACAGACAGCTTGACTTGCATGGGAGGGCGCACAAGCACTTGTGAGAGCTGCAATCCTATGTGCCAGTCCAGTTCCTCCTTTGTTTCCATTCACAGTGTGGGAGAATGACAGGCCACATATTACCACCTCTTTTCCACATTTCAACATCTCCCCCAGTTAGGACATTAGAAAAAGGCAGCAGCGTGGGCTGCACCCTGTGTTTCGGCCCCTAACATGGAGCCCTCCATTATTCACCACCGGCGGCCCATTATATACATTATGCCTTCTATTTTCTTTTTGTTCTTTTTCATTGAGCGGGAATTGAACACAAATGACTTGCGTGAGACAGTGAAATGGAAATTGTGGTGGATACAGTTGGAAGATTGCCAACAGTCATTGCTGCCATGGCCGCACCTCTCTTTCCACTTTTACTTCAGCTCCGATCGCCCAGCACAGAACATTCACTGCCAATGGGCCCGGGTCTCAGGAGGGCCCGTCCCTTGGATTCACCTTGCGCCGGCGTGCAGCGCTTTATTTCTTTCATCGCTCCAACCCGGAGCATTTCCTATTTTGCCGCTGCCTGGCCCAGATGATACAGGGGCTTCAGCGAGTTGGCAACGTGCCGGCTTGCACCAGTGATTGCGGGCTCGGGACACACCGGAGCAGCTGCCTCCTTTAACTCTCTAACTCCACCATGCGGCAGATGTTGCGCGGAGTCCGGCAGAGTCCCAGTTTGCCCAGAGACTCTCCGTGTGTGTATCCTGTGAGGAGCTGCAGCGACCTACGTGGAGTCCGCTTTCTAGCTCCAGTGTTTTTCACTTAAATATACTTTTGCCGTGGAGTCCGGCAGAGTCCCAGTTTGCCCAGTTCGCCCGGGGGCAACCAAGGGCCGGGCGCTGGAGTTGGTCGCCACTCCGAAAGCCTGCCTTTCGAGTGGGCCGCAGACGCGTCACAAGACACTGCAGCAGCGTTGGATGTTAAATCCATGGACTGCCCTGCCGGTAACTTCGGCTGCTGTTGTTGTTGCAAGTCAAAATCCACAAGGTAAGCTTGTTGTCTGCGCGAAGCCTGTGGGCCCTCTGGCTAGGGCCACGCCTCAAACCACCGCCCAAGTGCATCATGATGACTCTATCGTTCACCTTGAGTCTACTGTTACGCCAGGTCGAGCTGACATTTTTGATCCTATTTCTTTCTCTAAGCCAGCAGGCACAACACCCTCCCAATCTGTACCAAAACCGCTGGTTCTGCTATCCCTTACTGACCTTGCACCGATCCTGACGCCGCCAGCTGATTGTGTAGTGGCGGATGTCCCGTATGCTGCGAAACTCCCTCTTCCCAAAGCCTATTTAACCCCCTTTGGTTTTACGGACGCAGAAATCATAAGCGCCACGGCGGCTACTCAGGATAAAACCAACGAAGTAGGAACTCTGTTGGTTTCTCCTATCCTCTTAATCGACCAAGGGGGTGTTGATGCTCGCTCAGCGTTACATGCAAATGTTGAGCAAGATAGTTTCATTACCGCAGCTGACTCAAGTATTACGCCGGCCGCGCAGCTTGTTTCCAGAAACGGAGCGACAGACCAGATCTCCTTCTTTTCAGGCAATACAATGCTTGATTCCCAAAAAACCATGCTGCCGACAACAGGGCCAGTGGAAAACAACGACTTGTTAGAGGCACCAAAGGACTTGAAATTGCCAGCATTGAAGTTCGGTGAAGTAAGCTCTACTATCAAAGCGCACAAGGTGCAGTGTGCTGCAGCCTCAGCCTTGTCTCCTCAGAGCCTTGGTTGAATGCCTGAGAAGGCAGTATTGGCCCTTTCCGCACTCACAGTTGATAAGCACGTCCCATATCGGCCACAATCTGGGCCACTTGATGTGATTTCAGTCCAACAGCGCTTGCTTAATGATCGACCGAATTCAAATCCTCGGACGCCGAATACGGGCCAGAAACATTTAGCGCATCCGATTACAACCTTGTTGGCCACATCCACATTGACTCCTCAAACAACGGCATGCTCTGGTCTCCAAGAAAAAGGCCAACCTCTGCTTTCGACGTGTACAGCGAAACAGCGAGAAGGTAGCAGCAGTTTACTGCTCAAATTCTTTAGCTCTAATAACCACTCCATCAAAAGCCTCCACGTCCAGCTTCGAGCATTCAACTGCTCCAACTCCAGTTAAAGATGGTCAGAAAACACCAAACTCCAAAATCAATTTATCTGTGGGTGCTGCAATACAGCTGCACAACAATGTGCTAGCGGCGTCATCACAAGCCATGATCCCGTTCGTCAAGCTGTATGAGTCGCTAAATGAAACAATTAGAGATCAAGGGGCTATGCTACTAAATCTTTCATCTAAACTGGACCAAATTGATTCTTTTACCAAGTTCATCCAGCAAGATGTGCAAGCAGGAAAAGACGCAAGCGCACACTGGCATTCTCGTCTAAACGATCTTGTCACCCTACAACAAGAGAGACATGACCTCCAGCTAAAATGTCTTTTGGAGGTCCTGACTGAGATTGCGCCCCTACTTAACTCAGGTCATACTTCAACCCAGTTTAAAGCTGACAAGCACAGTCTTGTCTCACCGCTGAACGCTTTTTCTAGGCCGCAGGCAGAGAAGCAAGAGAAGCAAGGTGGTGCTTCCTCTGCCTCAGTGACATTTCAAAATGACTGCACTACTGTCCCGCTGGAGGCAAGTCAAAACGCTTGCCACGCAGCTGCAGTTAGTGCATCTCACGGCTTGGTTGGGGGTGTCCAGCATGTTTCATCTCAAGCTACAGCGAGTTCATTAACTGGCGCAACACAAGCTGATACTCAGGCAAGTGCGCCTCCCATAGCTGGCATCTTCATAGGACATGTAAAGAATGACATAGCTGGCTGCTCTACACAATCAAATGCAGCTAGCACAAAATCCAAGCTCATAGTTCAAGCCAAAACGGTGAAGCAAACTACTACGACTAAAAAAGCAAAACCGGCAGCTCATACATCCACGAAAAGGCTCATCAGAAACTTGTTGGGGCTTTTCAAGTGCAACATTGAGGATGTGAATGGTCCTACAGTAACTCAAACCAGTGCATTAATGCCGCCCCTGAAATAAGGTGCCAAGTGTCGTCGTTTAAACTCAGATGACAGTTCCTCAGTCATCTCTGTGAAATTGGACTCGCTGGATTTATGCGATCTGTCTACTTATTCAAACTCTAGCGATGATGAAATATCGCATGGTGCCAGTGATGAAAATCTGTCCGAGAGGCAGAGGTTTCCAGAAGCTGCTCATTCAAGACAATACCAATCTCCATTGAAGTGGCAAGCAGTGCATAGTCGCCGTTCAATCATTTCTCACAAAGATAACTCAAACTCCATCGCTGCTACATCCAGTCTAAATCCGAAATTTACCACAAATCAACGTAACCAGCAAACTCGTCCCTCATGGAGGTCTCAAACTCCACATTTACAGCGACAAAACAACTATAAGTGCAAATATTTCGGTTGAACCAGATAAGCATTCCTGGAGTTCCAATTCCAATCAGCCGGCTTCTAGTTCGGCCGACCTTAACCCAGCAGAGGTGAGAACTCTACGTCACAGTATGGTCTCTGAGGGGAAATCAGGTGACTCTAGTGCCCAAAAGGAAAAAAGAACTAGTCACCAGAGAAATCAAAATCAGGACTAGCCATGACTATGTCACCAGGACGCCACCTCTTCCATTATCTCGTGGAATACTCAAGGGTTCCATCATCTGTTCCAGGAGTTCGAGGTCTCCTTGGATGAAGTTTTTGCTATTTGTCTGCAAGAGACCTGGTTGAACGATGCACCAATGAGAGACGGCTTTGCTACACTAATTAACCCTGCCATCAAAAACAAACAAGGGCGCCCGAGTGCAGGACTATTGACCATGATACGGCTGTCTCAAAATTGGTCTAGTCCAAGTTGCTCTAACCCAAACCCATATGTCCAAGGATCTATCATGCACTCACTGACTGAAAACTCAAATGTTGCTCATTCTCTGTTATTGATAAATTGTTATTGGAACCCAGCCAAAATACAGGAATCTGTCTTCATCTCAGCGATAAACGCTCTAATGGATGATGCAATGCTGAAATATCACAACCTGTCAATAATCTGCTGTGGAGACTTAAACGGGTCTTGGTTTAAGTGTGATCCACATTCTAACATCTATTGCCAACTAGCCCATGATGAACTAGGTGCGAAAGAGCAACGTTGGTCAAATCTAATGGAGACGCATAACTGTGTGATGTTGAATGGTAGGGTGCGAGGTGACATGCCGGCTCAACCGACATGGCATCGAAATTCAATGCACAGTATCATTGACTACTTCTGGGTCTCCAGGAATTTTGAAGAGAAAACAAGTGCTCTTCACTCCATAATTTCGACAAAGAACGATCACAGGGTATTAAAACTAGATTGCCTACTTCCAGCGCCTAAATCTGCACTATGATATTCGGCGCCAGTGGCGGCACACCCAAGTGGCAATCACTTAAGATTGAGCATTAAGAAGATATGCTCCTTAACGGAAAATCTGATAAATCTGCCAATTGGTGTCGACTATACGCCGCTCTTATCAATACATAAAACAACAAACAACATGGTACCCAGCCAGCTTACAAATCACAATCATTGGTTCAGCAAAGTGATGGATGTAAAAAAAAAGAGCTAAGAAGTGACATCCGCAGTTTAAAAAAACAAAAAAACGTCTCCTGGAAAATTGTGCGCGATGAAGTCAAAAGACGAAGAGCAACATATAGAAATTGGATTAGATCTCAGAGACTCATCGTCGAGCAAGATCGTGCAGAACTCATGATGAAGCTTTTGGTTACCAAGAATACACGAGATATTTGGAAAATCCTGAATATGGGTCCATCAATAAGTACAAACTTAACGCAGAATACGATCCCTAGCGACATCTGGTGTAAGCACTTCACGGCAGTTTTTAACAGTCAGTTTAAGGTCCACATGTCTTCTCCTGAAGCAAACCAAGTGCCGTGGGATGTAGAAATGTCGCACATTGAAATTGTGGACGGCATCATGACGCTCAAAAACTCGCGTGCTGCTGGTCCAGATATGATTAGCAATGCAATGCTAAAAAAAATCCACAAATCTGGGCCCCTTTCATTGAGCTCCTTTTTCAAAATATTGCCAGTGCACGCAGACTGCCGGAGTCTTGGCTCACTGCAATTGTGATTCCGATTCACAAGAAGGGCAGTTGGGATGCTCCTGAAAACTATAGGCCCATAGCCCTCCTAGATTGCATTGGCAAACTTTTTGGATCCAATCTGAGAGTGAAACTGGCATCTTGGGCAAAAAAAGCAGGAATTCTTGATGTCCGCCAAACAGGGTTTTCCAAGGGTACAGGAGTGGACGTAAATCTCTCTATATTAACAGCTCTGAAACTCAGTGCCCTAAAACAAAAAAACAAATTGCATCTAGCCTCCATTGATATGAAGCAAGCGTTTGATGGCATTAATCGTGAACTGCTTTGGACAAATTAATCAAATGGAAGTGTCCTGCGAATATTCTCACCCCAATTATGGCTCTTCACGCAAACACTTCATTTTGCGTTCGCCTTAGCAAGAACGGAGATTTATCTGACAACATCTCCACCACAAGAGGAATGAAGCAAGGCTGTCCGCTTGCCGCCGACTTGTTTAAATTATTTCTGGCAGATCTCCCGAATCATCTCGAACAGGCACATTGTTTTTCCCCGAGAGCAAATACGTCTTCTGTGTGCTATATTGCATATGCAGATGATGTAGTTTTGAACGTATTGCATATGCAGATGATCTGGTATTGATCGATAAAACATAGATTGGCCTACAACAGCTATTAAACTGTCTTTTCGATTACCTAACTATTAATGAACTAGTAATCAATCCAGACAAAACGAAAATCCTATCAATAGGTTCTAAAACCAGCAAAAAAGATTATGCATTTATTTGGGCCGTTGGCGGCCAGCTACTAACCTCAATCAATTCGATCCGTTATCTGGGTGTCCAGTTTAACAATTCACTCTGTGAAGAGCAGTGCCTAAATGTTCTAAAACTGAAAGCAGCAAGATTGGCGCTCCAAGCGGCAAAGCTTAATAACAACTTTGGAAAATGTTCCCTAACTCCAGTACTAACGTTCTACCTTCAAACGGTAGTCCCTATGCTAACATTCGGCGCAGAAGCCGGTTGGAATATTAGTGAGCAAAAATGGAACCAACAGGCTTTTCTGGAGACATGTTCTGAATCTTCCAGACTGTGTTTCAATCATTTTGATACGCCACAAACTATCGGTAAACTCTCTCTTCACCCATATGATCTGGAAGTCCATCCTGCTGTGGCGGAAAATAAAAGACGTGAGTGGGGTGCCAGCCTATAAAATATTTACTCTTACTGCGGCCACGATCCAGTCTTGAACTTTTTTGTGCCATTGGTCTAACATGCAACTGGAGTTTAGATCACCAATCTAAACTCCAGTTGCATGTTAGACCAATGGCACAAAAAAGTTCAAGACTGGATTGTGGCCGCAGAAATTAATAACTTCGACCTATTTTCTCGCCCCAAACTTGCAAAAAAAATTTTGAAGCATGGTCATGGATCGTCAATGTTGAGAAACGGACAACAATGGCAGCCTCCAAATGGCTAGGCAATGTACAAAAAAACTCAACTGCCAAGCCCAATATCTGACTCAATGCTATACCCGCTTTTATCGTGAACAATTCCTACGCTTCCGTTTAAACACCTTGAACTCGAAGGAAATTCTATATCAAAGGAAACATCCCACTGCAAAAAATAATCTATGTCGCTTCTGTGCTGCTGCAGTGGAATCACTGAAGCATTTAATTCTAAATTGCCCAGAGTTATGTGACCATCGCTCTGCCTACCTAGGCGAATTCGCCCCCTTGGATGGGGATATGGCGACATGGTGGCTCTTGATTTCCTGTGGACAAAATAATAAACATGTATGCACCATTGTAAACTATCTAACAGCACTTCTAAAGTTTCCATTCGACTACAAAGAAAATTCCATCGTGTAGTCTCAGTAGCTCATAGAGAGGCCGGTAATCTATGGTGTCTACTGCATAGAAATGATGTGACAATGCCTTGAAACAAAAGTTTTTTCTGTTTGCTAAAACTGTAGTTTTTCAATAAAAAAAAAATGATTAAAAAAAAAAAAAGATGTTGCTTTGCTCCAGAGCACAGGACACTCCTCCCCTATGGAGCGCACACCACACTGGGAGCAGCAGGAACCTGGGCGGCCGCACTCGCAGTGTGGGTCCGCTTCCCTCGTCTTCTCGCGGACACCTTATCTCTTCCTGGCGGCTGACGCTGCATCCTCGCACTTCAACAGCCGCCCAGCAGCCCGCACCACAAGAGGCACGGGGCCCAGACCACACTCCACTCCTCCACAGCACCTCCTCGGGGGGGGGGCAAGAGCAACACACAGACCCCTCGCAGGGCCCAGTCAACAGGTGCCAAACAGCCACGGCGGTCGGGCGGGCTCCTCCTCCTTTCCTCGCGGTGAACACGCCACCACACAGTACGGGGCACAGGGGCCCTCACTCCTCATCGCCAATGTTATGTCCTGGCCTGCGGTCACACAGGCCAGACGGACCATGGCTGTGGGGCTCCTAGCCGACATACCTTGGCAGGGGGCATCCTGCCAGCCCATGAGCACACAGGCTCTTCCATGGCCTGTGAGCACCCACCCCGATACTAAGGACCACGCCGGAGTTGCCCAGCAGGGGCACCAGAGACCACAAGCAGAGTTGCCCAGCAGGGGCTCTGCTGGGTATACGGGTAGAGTTGACCGGCGGGGGCTCTACCATCATGGATGCCAGCCATTATGGACAGCGTTGCCCAGCAGAGGCACTGTCCTGGTGGAGGGCCCTGCAGGGCAGGCCCTCAGCCAGCTACGCAGCACCAGCATGGCGCTGGTAATAAGGGGACACAACACACCGTAGTCAGTTGGTTCCAAGACTGACGAGCGGGAAACCGCTCATTACTCTTATTGTTTTCAAAGTCACGTGGTCACTAGCACGAGACGTGGGAGATACCATGCTCCCAGGAGCGGTGACACACAAGATGCCCCAGGGTGTGGATCCTGTGGTGTCACGTGCCCAGTTAGTTCCGGGCCACGTGACACACCGGAAATAAAGGTATCACCGGAACTGATGTTAGAACATCAGTCCGGGTTTATGCATCCAACCCTGTGGTCGTGTCTCTTCTGTGCCCGCGACCCTGCTGCGCTGCGCGCTGCTCACGGCCCATCAAGGCCCCATCCTCACAGTCGGGCTGCATGTGTAGCAGTGCCCGACATCACACTGGCGACGAGGCCGTAGGAAGAACCTGTGCGACCCAACACGCACCTGCCAGCCCTGCACTGGCTGCAACTACGGAGCAGAGCTGCTCTGCAGAAAATCAGGTCAGACCAGCCAACGGCGATTCCACGCGCCGCATGCGGACCATCAACCCTCACTAGGACAGAACGCTCCACGAGGCCGCGTGTCGGCTACAGTATCAACACGAGCCGCGTATCATAAGCGCTCCACCAGCATTACAGCATCTACGTGAACCGCGTGTCATACGCGTGTCTTCATTCACCCGCGTATCAGCTGCAGCAACGGCGGGAGGCCTACCCAACGTTCCAATTCACCGCGCGTGTACACACACATCATCAAAGCTCCTACAAACCATCCCCAAACACTACTACGGCATGGAAGAAGGAAGATGCATGTCTTAGGCTCACTGAACACTATTTTTGGGAAAAGGGAAGTAACTTTGGCTGCATAATACTCTCATGTTTTCTGAGCAGCTGTGCACATCTTTCAATCTTTCACATCGCACATCATGCAGAAATGACCAGTGCTAACGCAAGAAGCAAGCTGCACCGGTGAGTAGGCCACAACAACCACCCTCACTAACGTGCAACGCTCCCCTGCAACATGTCCAGCTCGGAATCCAGCCCCGCGAGGGCCGGCACAAATTTTTCCGCGAGGAAAAGCCTCACCACGGACCACCCAGACCCAGCGCTGACCACGTTAATGCCGCCATTTGACCCATTCACCACGGGAGCAGCCATCAGATGGGAAATCTGGCTACAACAGTTCGAAATGCACCTCGATGCCAGAGATATCACTATACCAAAGAAGAAGCGAACTTTTCTTCTACTCAACATTGGGGCTGCCACCCTACGCCTATTCAATGCCACCCCAGACCGTGGAGACCACAACAACTACGACGCGGCCAAAGCTGTACTCACGAATATGCTTAGGCCATGTCTTAACCCTGACTATGAACGCTTTCACTTTTGCATGGCCAGGCAGCATGAAAAAGAAACTGTAGACAAATTTCATGCTCGCCTTCGCGAGATGGCAGTCGGCTGTGAGTTCCCTGACGAGGAGTTCGCAATCCGCCTCCAAATAATCAAAGGCATTTCCTCGGAAAAGCTGAGAAGGGCTATACTCTCGGAGAGGAACATGCGCCTGTCCCGCATTCTGGAAATGGCGCGCCTCCGTGAGCAGACAGAAGATCAAGTCGCGGTGATCGAGGCAGCAATCCAAAGACTGCCGCTTGACAACCCCAAGCCAACAGAGGACATCGCGGCCATATCCAAACACCAGAAAACTCGCACGAAACATAGCCAGAAAACACATATGCCGCAAGAAGGTAACAAAGCCTGCAAATGGTGCGGCGGCCCATGGCACAAAGACGAATCCTGCCCGGCATGGGGGTCCATGTGCAGAAAATGCAACCGCCTCAATCACTATGCTGCAGTCTGCCTAAACCCGCCAAACCGAAATGACAAGGAGACACCCTCCCGACCGGCACAAGAGCGCCGGAAGAAGTTTGCACCAAGAGAGTCTTCATACCAACACAACCGGAAAGGAAAAGCCAGAGCCGTTGACCATTCGCAAAGATCTCCGGACACGAGCGATAGCGACGACAGTGCGTCCCCTGAGAGAAAAGAGAGACGGAAGAAAAGGAACAACAGGATACACCGAATACACCTCATATCCGCTGTCGAACCACACCGATCACGACAAATGAAGAGGCCGTCGTGCACAGTCCTTTCCAACGGGGAGCCACTGAAAGTTGTCATTGACATTGGGGTAACAGTGAACGTAATGCCAGCAACAGCATTCAGCAAACTTCACCCGAAGCCCACACTCCACATGAAGAAGGTCCGACTGTATGCATACGGGTGCAAGAAACCCCTACCCGTGAAAGGATCCTTCAAATCCAATTTCGCACACAAAAACACTAATTGCCGAGCGCGCATCTATGTCGTAGATGCCGGCTGCGAGACACTACTCAGCTGCCGGACAGCAGAAAAACTAAAGCTGATCCATTTCGCATTCGACCTTCAACACAACAAACTCGATGACTTGTTACAACAACACAAGAAACTGTTCCAAGGCATAGGGTGCCTAAAAGATTGTACCATCAAGCTGCATATAGACCCCCCCATAGAGCCAAAGGCTGTACGACACCGACGGATACCATTTTACCTGAGAGTAGCAGTGGAAAAAGAACTGGCCAAGCTTGAAGATACAGGCATAATAGAAAAACATCAGGCCCGACCCCGTGGGTATCACCCATGGTGGTGGCCCAGAAACCCAAGCAGCCTAACGCAGTAAGGATCTGTTTAGATATGAGGCTTCCCAACGCAGCCATTGGAAGAGAACGTCATGTGACCCCAACAATAGATGAGCTCATTGTGGACCTCACAGGGGCAACCATCTTCAACAAACTTAACCTTAGGTCCGGCTATCATCAACTCAGACTAGCCAGAGAGTCGAGATATATCACAACTATCTCCTCTCACCTTGGCCTAATGAGGTACAAAAGGATCAACTTCGGAATATCATCAGTTGCGGAGGTATTCCAACACGAAATCCGCGGAGTCATCACTGGCCTAGAGGGCACCACAAACATCAGTGACGACATTCTGGTATACGCATCGAATGAGAAAGAGCATCACAAACGCTTAGCAGCAGTACTAAGCAGGCTGGAAGAGGCGGGCCTGACACTAAATGCGGAAAAGTGTGAGTTCAAGAAAGAAGAACTACACTTCTTTGGATACATTTTCAGCGCCAAAGGTGTAACCCCAGGCCCTTCCAAGGTGCAAGACATAAAGAACACCAAAGCACCTCAGTCGGCCACGGAGGTGAGAAGCTTCATGGGGATGGCGACGTACTGCGCGCGTTTCATTCCAGACCTCGCCAGCATCGTACGCCCACTCCGAGAACTGACGAAGAAAGACCAAAAATGGGAATGGACCCCAACCCACCAACAGGCGTTTCAACAAATCAAGGACACATTGTCAGCATCCACCACCATGGCATTCTTCAACATAGAAAGACAGACCGAGCTCCTTGTTGATGCCAGTCCGGTTGGCCTAGGGGCAGTACTAACCCAAACGGACAACGACGGCAATGTGTTTCCCATTGCATTCGCCAGTCGGGCACTCACTAAGACCGAGCAGAACTATGCTCACATAGAAAAAGAAGCCCTCGCTATTCTATGGGGATGCCGTCACTTCAAAATGTACCTGCTTGGCAAACGAGCGAAAGTCTTCTTGGATCACAAGCCCCTGATCCCAATATTCTGAGGATCTGCTCCCCACCCACCGGCACGCATCGAGAAATGGATGCTGCAACTGCAACCTTACAACATAGAAGTTGACTATCGCCCAGGAACAGACAACCCCGCCGACTACCTGTCCCGCCACCCGAGGCCAGCCACGGAGGAGAACAACGCCATGCGAAAGAAACGGATGAACATGTCTGTCACGTAATCGCCTGTGCCCGACCACGAGCCCTGTCCCTACATGAAGTGGCACGTGAGACGGAGTCAGACACCATCCTGCAACATACCACCGCTGCCATTCAGTCAGGGAATTGGAAGAACTACCTCGCATCCATGGCCCAACGCACCATGTCTGCTCAAGTCAAACTCCGAGCACTTTTCGGGATCCGACATGAACTCTCCGTTGCCCCCCGAGGGGGTGCTCCTCAAAGGACACCGGATCATACTACCTGCGTCCCTGCCAAGCATCCAGAAGACTGGAGAACCCAGAACCCATCAGCAGTGCTCCAAGAAGCAGCAAGCGATGGGATGCGGTCAGCATGGATCACTGCACAATTGCCGGTGAAGGATGCTTACTCGTAGTGATTGATGAGTTCAGCAGGTATCCTGAAGTGGAACACGTAGCATCTACCAATGCTGAGACCACAATCCTCACACTAGAAAAGATCTTTGCAACACATGGGATCCCAAGAAAAATAAAGAGCTACAATGGCCCGTCATTCACTAGACAAGAACTATGCGAGTACTTCAAGGACGTAAACGTCAAACACCAGCGAATCACCCCGAGATGGCCCCAGGCGAACGGCGACGCTGAAAGATTTATGGGATCGCTCAACAAAGTTATTCGCATTGCCAAATAACGAGGGCACCCATGGCTGAAGGCGGTATATCGGTTCTTGAGAACCCACAGGCAAACCCCGCACTCCTCCACAGGCGTCAGCTCTGCCGCGCTCATGCTCGGAGTGCCCATACAGGCAGAACTTCCCATCCACCCTCAGTGGGTAGCTCCCGAACCGGACATCCCAGCCATAGATGCCATGCGAACAAAGCGGAACGAACAAGAAAGCATCGCCAGGCGAGCCTGTCACAGAGAGCTAACACCGGGCGATACGGTTATTGTCAAAAACAGAGCAACGCCCAAAAAGATGTCCCTCAATTTTGAGCTCCAACCATGGACAGTCAGCACAACAAACCACAGCATGGTCACTGCTACACGCGGGAGTGAAACCGTGACAAGAAACGTGTCACACTTCCGAAGAGTACCATCCGAACTATGGGAAGAGCTCTCAGAGTCCCCGAGAAAGGAAACGATGGTGCAACACACGCCCCGAGACCAGGCGCCGCCAAGAGCCCCTGCCACGGCAGGAGGCCCCGAAATACCACTCCAGCACGACGACCGGACTGAACTTGTGAGCCCAAGAGCGGACGCACCGGGGAGAGGCAGAACCCGATACCTGTTGAGAGAAAAGCCCAGACCGTCATCCCGTCTCCAAGGATACGTAGTGGACGGAGTGTACCTACAGAAAACCCGCTGCGATGAACTCCAACGAAACGAGGCATCTGAATGTGTTAATGTCCAGTTATTATTGTTGATGTTAAATAAGAGTGCAAACACCTCCAAGTTGGGGAGGAATGTGGTGTCACGTGCCCAGTTAGTTCCGGGCCACGTGACAAACCGGAAATAAAGGTATCACCGGAACTGACGTTAGAACGTCAGTCCAGGTTTATGCATCCAACCCTGTGGTCGTGTCTCTCCTGTGCCCGCGACCCTGCTGCGCTGCGCGCTGCTCACGGCCCATCAAGGCCCCATCCTCACAGTCGGGCTGCATGTGTAGCAGCTGCCCGACATCACAGATCCTTCATCCGAGAATGTAAAGAAAAGGTGGATCTGTGGGTGTTTACTCATTAGCGCTTGAAGACAGGTGTCAGGGGTAAAAGAATGGGCAGTGGCAGCAGTGCACTTTCAATGGCGGCTCTGTACTCAGTGTCCTTGCGTCGAAGAGAAAGTCCACGGCATGTGTCTTCCCGCAGAAGTCGCGTTGGGCTGCAGAGTGTTGAAAATGAACAACGTTAACGCCCAACCAGCTGTCATTTTCCAGTACAGTAGTTCGAGCCCATCACTAAGAAACTCCTTTTCTGAAAACGTTTGTACGGCCCTATCAAACATTGACATTTCACAGTTTTATTATAGCTGTAAAATGGAACGAGTGAATGAATATGTTTTATTTCAGCCGGTCGGCTGCCAATCAAAGTCTTTGGTCTTTATTAGTTGGCGTGTGTTTATGCAGCTGCGCGCCCAGTGAGGCATAAAGTATCCAGGCACTTGCTCGTCCGTTGTACTAATTAAACCCAAGCAGTACAGGAAAATCTTTCAGTAATTTTTTGAAGTACTCCAATCTAATACTGCCAGTAATATGGCTTTAATATGTTTCAGTGCATGTGTGCCAGCCAGCCCAACTGGTATAGTGTTTAAACAATAATTAAAGATCCCGTTGTATGTAAAAAAAAACACCTAGTGGCCTTATTTAAGGTAGGCTTGACCTCCTTTTCAAGAAAAGCTCGGACTAGATAGGGTACTGGCGCCTAATTGAACAAAGCTCCGTAGAAGAAGTATACCCCATCTCATACTTCCTGTATCAGTCTGCTTGCTTTCTGCCCTTGCCAAGAGCTCATTTAACAACTTCCTACTGGCCCCTCTAAGCTGGAGCCCTCTTCATGCCTCCCAAAGTCTTGCAAATAGGAACAGCTACTGGTGAAGTTGTTGATCCATACCCAGCGGGAGCAGCATGCTATGATATGGTACCCACCAAATGGCAGTGCCAGGCTGGAGACTGGCGGATGTATTCCTGTAGCAGGAAAAAAGATATGCTGGTGTGCTTACCTACATCCTCTAGTCAAATGGTCACTTTTGGCCTTCCATACAAGCGTAAACAGGTGAAGCTC
Organism: Ambystoma mexicanum; assembly: GCF_040938575.1. Classification (NCBI taxonomy): domain Eukaryota; kingdom Metazoa; phylum Chordata; class Amphibia; order Caudata; family Ambystomatidae; genus Ambystoma; species Ambystoma mexicanum. Next base: position 266,746,937 of record NC_090934.1, read on the forward strand.
TCAATGAAGTCTGCCACATACATTCTATTTAGTGCAGGTAACTTGCTTGTGGGGAGCTCGCCCCCAGAGACAGCAAGTTCAGAGCGTTCTTCTACATTTTCTGTTAAGGAGGTGTTTCTTTGGGTTTTTCTTCCTGTTCATTACATGAGGAAAATTGCCCTGACCCAATGAACTGGTCTATGACCGGAGGGGTAAATCTTCTTAGCCCAAGTATTGGCCCGAGACAAAGCAGAGGATCATATATGACCATGCATCCTTATCTCAAACACTAATGACCCATGCCCAGTTCTATGAGGCTATAACCACACGGTGATATTAACAAAAGCTATTTTTGGAGTTGTGGAGGTGAATTCAAAAACAGTTTATTAGTGAGCTAAGTAAAATGACAAAACCTGTGAGTAAATTAAAAGGGGTTTTATTGTATTATAAGGGAAGCACTTGCTACTGTTACTTACAAGCTGGGATAAATCGTAACCGTTTTAACAGTCATACATTGAATGCAAAAACATACTGTTTCTCTACACAAAGTGAAACTAGTTTTAAATGTTTGAGCTTCCACTTTGCTGTATTAAATTGGATATTGTCTCTCATGTTGAAGGTGCAGTTAAAGAAATATTCTCTTGAGAGTGGGTGAAGCCATGCTGGGAATTGCAAAGCATATTCTTTAATGCAGGGAAATGCTTCTAAAGTCAGAATGCTTGGGATGCAGTCAATACCAGTACTTATTCACTGAAAACTGAGCATTCTGGTTTGCTTAGAGAAGGTCAATCATGAGTTCCTTTAGCTTAAATAAATTGCTATTTACAGCACAGAGAAACAAATACATTATGGTATGTGCTAAATAAATGGTCAAAGTATATCATTAAATGAGGAATATTATTGAGCTACAGGATTATGACTGCAAAGATATGTCTTAATGCCAACAGATTACAGACCACATAAAGTAACTCATTGGAATGAATGAATGAATGAATGAATGAATGAATGAATGAATGAATGAATGAATGAGTTAGAGTGTTTACATAGAGCTATACACAGGGTTGCCTTTGTACAGACATAAACAGCAAGGGTCTGGTAGGAGTAGTTTTGTGGGGTCCTCCATGCGAGGGTGGGTCATAGCCAGGTTTTCCTCTTCCACACCATATCAGGAAATTCGCTGCAGATTGTGGAGTCCCTCATTGGAAAATCTGTTCCCCCAAAATTATTTTTCTTTGATCCCGGAGATGGGAAACCCAGATAGTTGTATCCTATTTTATGACAAGAGTTGCAAAACAGTGCGATCAAGTGCCTTAATAGCAGACAGAGCTCAAATCCCGGAAACAGAATTCAGCTAAAGTGTGAAATCCTGGGCAACTCGTTTAATCTCGGTGCTTTACCTTCTAAGAATTGATTGTTGATTTAGCTCAGTGTTCACTGTCTCAAAGACTTTCCACAACTGCGTGTTTAAAACGGGTTGTTTCCTTTTCTGGGCCTCATTGTCATATTTGAGTTTTAATGTAGCAAGGTCAGTTAGTTTTCTGGTGTCCTCATTTGGATGTAAAATTGGTATGCATCCATTTAAATGAACACAAACGTAAATCTGTTTTTGAAAATAACAAATATAGAGTTACGATGTTTAGATATTTATTATGAGGATCAAAACGAAAGCAAGCACCTTCATAGAGGTCCACTTTAACTTAATTCCCTGGGTGGGCGTGGCCAGCGAGCAACTGATGTGACTGTGAAACCTCGTAGCTCCCTCTGTAGGCCGCACAATATCCTATTTTTCAGCCTGATTACCAGCAGTTCTACGCCACCAACAAGACCGGAATGTCGCAGGAGCCTAAATCACGAAGTAGCGGGCGAAAGAAAGGGCCGGGTCCATCCTTTTGCTCGAGGGACAGCAGCGAACAGCAATGCTGACAGAGGCAGCAAGATGAAAGCTGGCGCGAAGCTGGCAGGCTTAGGCCACCCACACAGAGACTCACCTGGACCCGCGGTGCTGCTGGCGCCTGGCGGAGACTCTCTGCACCCCAGGCAACACTCGTGGGTGATAGCGGGAGGAGGCGATAGATAGGAGGTGAAGGTGGCGATGTTGGCGATACGGGGCACACACAGTAGAGAGCCCCGGTGCGCGACAGCCTGTGCCCACACAGAGGGCCGGAAGACCAGCAGGGCCGCCCGCTCACTTGGGCCATCCGGCAACAGGTATCATCCTCCAGCGAGGCACGGATCCGGCTACCTGAGCAGGAGGAGGATAAGGAGCGGCTCTTGTGGTGTCTGTGTTTTTTGTATTTGTATTTGTATTTATTACATTTTATATAGCGCTTTAAGCCAAAGTGCTTTACATGTAACAGCAGTGAATACATTGCAAGCATCACAAAACGAGTCATGAATCAAGTAACTGAGAACAATACACAGAACAATTTACATGTGAAATATGAGTTAACATGTGCAGTACAGGACAGTTGCAGAGAAAACAGTAGAGAGGTGTTAGGATGGTAATTGAAGAAGGTAAGATTTTAAAGAAGTGCGGAAGGAGGAGTAAGAGGTGGTGGGGCAGATAGGGCGAGCGAGACGGTTCCAGCGAAAAAGGAGCAAGAAGTTGGAAGGAACGGAAACGGGATGGAGCGCAGGGTGCAGGAGGAAGAGTGAGTAGGAAATTATCGGCAGAGCCAAGTGGGCGAGAAGGAGAGTAGAAAGTGAGGAGGCAGGAAAGGTAGGGTGGAGCGAGACCGTAGAGAGATTTAAAGACAAGACAGAGGAAGTTGAATTTGAGTTGGGAATAAAAGGAAAGCCAGCTCAGAGAAGTGAGAGAAGAAGAGATGGAATCATGAAGAGAGAGAAGGCAGAGAGAACGGATGGCAGAGTGGTAGACAGATTTAAGGGGGATTAGATGTGAAGGGGAAGACTGAAAAGGAGAGCAGAGCAGTAGAAAAGTCTAGAGAAGATTAGGGAGGAAATTAGGAGTTTAGTAGCGTGAAAGGTAAGGAAGGGTCGGATTTTGCAGATGTTATAGAGATGGAAGCGACAGGAACGGGAGGTAAGATGGATGTGGTGAGTAAAGTAGTGGTTAGAGTCGATGTGTAGGCCAAGATTGCGGGCATGGGGGCAGATGGGGAGCTGCGAAGGAGGAAAGAGGATGGAGGAAGGTGGGAAGGAAGGTGGGAGGGCGTTAGTGGGAAAGAATAGGCCGCCAGCAACAGGTAAGGAGTGATTGGGAGGGCGTCTGTGCTCCAATCGGGCACTAGTTGGATTCAGGCTTCCTCCCTCACCTGACAGAGTCTGAAAGCATTTATTTATTTCATTTATTGTGCATTTGTAAGGCGCTTATACATCAGAAATTGTGTTTCAAAGTGCCTAAAGGGCAGAGGGGAGGAAACATGGGAACAAAGGCGATAAGAATAAATAGGTGAATGGGGAAGGGGCGGTCCTACTAGGCCATGTGAGCATTCAGAACATGCAAGTGCATGAAGAGAGAGAGGGACAGGACAGGGAGTAGGGGGGGTGTTAGTTTTAGGAGTTCCAGGAAGTGCTGAGGAGTAAGTTGTGTGCAGAAGTAAATGCCTGGCAGAGGTCGCTTGATACAGAGTCATGAATTGGCCACCCTGCAGACTTACCGTTCCGTGCCGAGCCGACTCCTGGGCTGCGCCGCTGCTCCTGCATTCTTCCGGCCAGAGGGCCGCTCTGTTGTTCCTGCATCATCCCAGCGGGGGGTTCTGTTTCTGCAGGGCTCCCCCTCGCTGCATCGCTTCTCATTGCTCCGTCCATGGCAGTTACCATGGAGACTCCGGGACACGCGTTGGGACTGCTGTGGTTTCCGCTCACGTGATCGATGTTCGGTCACGTGAGTGTACGAAACCAGGAAGTTCATCAAAAGCCTGCCCCTTTTGCACATCCTTGCTTCTCAGCTGTGTTTATTGACCTGCTGCGATTTACAGACCTTCTGTTTTGGCTTCAGTCTTCCTGGTTTTCCCTGACCTTGGTTTTGTTAGCTGGATTGCTTCAGCTTAACCCTTTGGTTTATTGGCAGTACTGGTATTTTTTGTGGATCTCTGGCCTTCTTTATGAACTGCTCCTGGACACTCCTTTGGACTTGGTGAACTGGCTCATCTTTGGATGCTCTAAGGCACCCTAGATTGAACTTCTCCTCATTGGATTTTCTGGTGGACACTATTGAAGAGACAACTACTGGAACTTTGTCATCAGCTGCACCTCACCTGCCTTGGCGGCAGGTCTTCCCTGCCTTGGAGTTTTTCCTCCTCGCCTCACTGTCGCCCTTGGCTTCTGGCTAGGTAGGTCCCGTTGTAAGCATAACCCCATTGTTACATTGGTACTAGTGTTATACATAACCAACACTCCTTTCCTTCTAGCTGCCTAAGGTTCCGGTGCTGCGGTTCCAGTCCACCTGTGGCTCCAATAACTGGTCAAGGAGAGCTTTTATGTCTCTGACTGGTGCTTTGGGACAGAGGTATTTAAATCCATCTGGAAGATCACATCTTGATACCGGGACCCAAAAGGACACATAAGGTCCCAGGCCACCAATCTCATTGACTGTGGGGTATTAGTACGGGAGTGAGACAGGAAGTGAAGAGGAAAGTCTTGAGGAGCTTCCGGAATTTGAGGAGATCCAGCTCAAGACGGAGTGGGTGGGGGAGGTGTTCCAGCAGGAGGAGCCAGCCGAGGAGAGAGATCTGCTACCAGCTCGCTGCTTAGATTAGAAAACTGACTGACATGCAGAGAGTTGGAGCCAGAGGAGTGTAAGGATCTGGAAGGAGAGTATTTGGTGAGGGCAAGTTGTAGATAGATTGGCCCACGGCCCTAGACAGCTTTATGGATGATGCTGTCATGATGCCTACCCCCAGGCATCCGGACCAAGCCCATCAGCCCCGGGAGCAGGCATCTAGACATTTAATAAAACCTCAGCAGCCCCGGCTAGGGGCTATCTGGGTTCAGTCCTGGCGCCTTAGGCGCCAGGCTCATAGTCATTGCTTACATCAGGCAGACCATGCTGCAAATGACTCCAATCCAACATGAAGCCTGATAGGGACTATTTTTCTACAGGGACTATTTTTTACTCGGGTGTGGTTCTAGGGACTTCTTACCTGGGACTACTTTTGAGGCTATTTAAACCACACCCGACCAGCAACACACGCTTCGCGTTATTCTGCATCCAGCAGCGTAAAACTCACCATGCCTGCAGCCTGCATCCAATCTTCTGCCACGCCCGCCTCAAATCCGGAGCTCCTAAAACAAAGAGGAAAGAAAGGGACAAGGTTAGAAAACAAACTTATTTCTATTCCACACCTGATTCTGGATCCATCTTGTCTCTGGACCTGTAAAGAACATCATTTCTGCACGCGCCGCACCTCCAGCTGCAGCGCCGCGCCATACTCACCAGTCTTCACAGCATCCTTCGGGTCGGCGCTGCCTCCATAATTTCTTCGCCGAACTTCGGCACCTAGGAGACAAAAGAAAACCACAAGGTGAGCCGAGGGAACCAACAAATATAATTCTTACCACCATAGACTTACCTGATTTACCACCGGAGGCATCCATTTGTGACTCTCCATATTTTCACTCCCGCATCTGTAAAGAGAGACAAAACAACACGTTTTCCTCGTGCAACATTTACCGGACAGCGCCGGGTAATACAGACTCTTACCTGAGCGCCACCAGCTGCCACAAGAGCATCTTTTCACGAGCCAGTTGCAAGACAAGAAAGGAATGGGGGAACAAGAGTGAACATCGAACATATTGAACTCTATGAACTTAATACTTACTGGTCCTCACCAGGAACCTCAGAGTCAATACTCTCCGGAACTCTCCCGAGGCTTCAAACCAGTGAAGTAACTGGAATCGACGCGCCCCTGCAAATCCACGCAGGATGGAGAGCTCATCTTTCAAGAATATAAGGTGAGATTGCTGTGAGGGCATTTCGGAGGTGATTAGTTGGGGAGGAGTGTGGGGGTGCCATCACTTGAATCCACAAGTGGCTAAATCCATCTCTCCACTTGCAGGAGAATATTTCTACGGGTTAAGCAGACAAGATTAGGAGGGCAGATCCAGTCAGTCATCACTGCACTACGCATCACGTGGGTGGAGACCGCAGCTGTCCGGGTCCGACCGACGCCCCTGTGGGAGCCAGATGAGCGTAACAGAACGCGAAGCCTATCTACAAATCCCCACCCGGGCGTTATGGAAACCTCAGAAACCGACCAACTAGCCCTATTGTTAGGGGAACGTAGGGCAGAAGTGCACTCCGCGCGCCAAGAGACCAATGCCCTCAGGAGAGAACTGATTGTGTGAAAGGAGCGCACTGATGATCTTGCTAGACAATTACTGCAAAACCAAGCTGGGCAAACACCATTACCTGGACTTGGGGGGAATCCAACTCCTGTTTCATCGAGCAATCCTGTGCAAGTGGTTCTACCAGGGAGCATTCCTTTGACTCGACCCGAACGTTTTGCTGTGGACCCAAAAAAGTTTGCCGTGTTTATGAACCAATGCCGCTTGCACTTTTTATGCAGACCTGGAGCTTTTCCGAACGACCAAACCAAAGTAACCTTTGTACTATCATATCTTAGTGGCAGCGCAGCGGATTGGTAAATTCCATTAGTTAACTAGGATGACCCTCTTCTTCGGGATTTTCAGGGTTTTCAATTGAGCATGGAAAGACTATTTGCCAGACATTCACAGGGACAGGCCCTGGATAACAAACTTTTATCATTACAACAAGGTAACCAGGATCTACTGACCTATATTGGCACTTTCAATAGGTTAGTGGTGGAAACAGGATGGCCAGAGGTAAAACGAATTACATTATTTCATCGTGGACTTCGGGGTGAACTCAAAGACGTTTTGGCCCAAGTTGTGAACCCACCTCAAGATTGTGCAGAATATATAGACTTAGTGGTCCAGTTAGACCACCGACTTCAGAATAGAAAGGCTGATCGAGCTAAATTCGAAAATCGGGTATTGGTTAAACCTAATGTTACCCTCAAAGGAACAGATGTATCAGAACCGATGCAGATCGGGGGGTCAAGGGACCCTTAACTCAAAAGGAAAGAGAAAGAAGGTGGCAGATGCAATTGTGTCTGTACTGTGGGGCCACAGGACATTTTCTACGGGATTGCCCTATAAAAACATCTAAAAAAGTAGTCAGAGTTGCTGATAAAAATCAAACAGAGCCTGATTTGGGAAATGACCATGCCCGACAAGCTTAGAGGTCTGCTTGCCGAGCTTGAAGAAGGATACTCAGACATCGCACTTCATCATACCAATGTTCCTTATAGATCCAAGGCAGCCATCACGTATGCACACAGTGAGGGCATACATTGATAGCGGGGCCATAGGAAACTATGTGGACCACTAGTTGGCTTCTAGGAGGAATCTATCTCTCTGCAAAAAGACCACTTTGGATATCATCACCACAGGCGATGGAACTGAAATTGCCTCTGGGCCTGTAACTCATTCCACCGCAGAGATGGCACTATTGGGTGAGGATGGGAATCGAGAGACTATTGTGTTTGATTTAATCAAAGCCCCGCAGTTCCAAATAATACTGGGGATACCTTGGTTGGAAACACATAATCCTTGTATTGATTGGCGAGAGAAGAAAATAACCTTCCCGGATTGTGCACATAATTGTTACCCAAAAAAAACTTTGAACCAAGGCCTGGCCACAGTCGCTACTCCAGTCGTGCAGTTACCTCAGGAATATCACGAATTCCAGGATGTTTTCCAAAAGGAACAGGCAAACACCCTACCATCTCACAGATCATACGATTGTCAAATCGATCTCATACCCGGTGCACAACCTCCATGTAGTAGGATCTACGCCCTTACGGAACCCGAAAACCTTCACCTATGACAATACTTGGACCAATACCTTGCTAATGGCTTCATGCATCCACCCCCTGCATCTTCAGCTTTGTTCTCCGTGCCTAAAAAGGAAGGTGACCTCAGAACGTGCATAGACTACCGCGCATTAAATCAGATCACGGTTAAGAACCGATACCCATTGCCTCTGATCCCCGAATTACTAGACCAAGTAAAGGACCCTTGCATCTACACTAAATTAGATCTCCGAGGGGCATATCATCTGGTACGTGTAAAGAAAGGCGACGAATGGAAGACTGCTTTTCGCACTAAGTACGGGTTATTCGAATACCAGGTGATGCCCTTCGCGTTGTGCAATGCACCAGCAGCCTTCCAGTATTTTATGAACGATTCTTTCGTGAACTCATTGACATCTGTGTTGTTGTATACATAGACGATATTCTAGTGTACTCCTCTTCAGAATCAGACCATGTGAAGCACGTTCGTACAGTCCCTGAGAAACTACGCCAGCACAAGTTATATGCAAAATTGGAAAAATGCGTTTTTCATGCTACGTAAGTTGAATTCCTTGGATTTATCCTGACTCCAAAAGGAGTCTGAATGGACTCTCGAAAGGGGGACGCAATCCTCAAGTGGCCATCACCCAGTTCAGTTAAAGGGGTACAAAGCATGCTCGGATTTGCTAATTTCTACCGCAGATTCATTCCGGATTCCTCACATGTTGTACACCCTATCACAGCACTTTTGCGAAAAAACAAACGCTTCTTGTGGACTGAAGAAGCTGAAAAGGCCTTCCAAGAGCTGAAAGCAAAATTCACGTCTGCACCTGTCTTAAAGCATCCACGCCCGAACTTCCATACATAGTTGAAACTGATGCATCCAGTTTAGCCATGGGAGCTGTCCTGTCCCAGAAGGATCCTGAAACCGGTCAACTTCACCCAGTAGCATTTTGGTCCAGAAAATTCTCGTAACCGAGTTAAACTATGCGGTTACCGATAAAGAATTATTAGCCATCAAATCCGCCTTCAAGGCTTGGCGGCATTATCTTCTCGGTGCCAGGCATACCATTACGGTAATCACCGATAACCGGAACTTGCAGTATTTAAAAACAGCCAAGGTCCAATCGTCGCGTCAACTTCGGTGGGCATTGTTCTTTGCCGAGTTCGATTTCGTGATCACTTATCAACCAGGTTGTAAAAATGGCAAGGCAGATGCCTTATCCCGAATAGGGATGGGAGAAGCATATGCAAACCCGGAACCCGTGCCTATAATTTCAGAACAAAGAATTCTTGGCATAACCACTCTACAGACACTAGAGGATATTCAAGTAAAGATCCAACAACTCTTCGATCCAACAGCCCTGCAGGACTGGGTGAAGAAAGGCCCGGACTACTCAGTCATCAATCACCTACCTTATTATCAAGGGCGACTATTTCTACCACACAAGGAACTACAAGAACTAGTCATCTCCAATTATCATGACACCCTGATGGAAGGACACCCAGGTATCGCAAAAACTGAAGCTAAAATTAAAGAGACAATTCTGGTGGCCCACCTGGCAAAAAGACGTAAAGTCATTTGTAATGTCTTGTGGCATTTGCACCCAAAACAAAAGTCAGAAGAAAAAACCAGCTGGCCCCTTACAACCTTTGGATATTCCACCTACACCATGGCACACCTTATCTTTAAACTTTATTACAGATCTACCCCCATGTAATGGATTTAACACCATTCTAGTTATTGTGGATCTTTTTTCCAAGATGGCCCACTTTATTCCTCTAAAGGGATTACCTTCTGCTTCAATTCTGGCCAAGGAGTTCCTCGAAAACATTGTTCGAATACACGGATTTCCTTCCGTATTGGTCTCTGACCGAGGTAGTCAATTAATTTCACATTTTTGGAAGAAATGTTGTCAACTGGCGCAAATCGACAAGAGGTTATCAGCCAGTCACCATCCCCAGACCGATGGTCAGATGGAGAGGACCAACCAGACCCTTGAACAGTACCTACGTTGCATGGTACACCAGACCAAAAGTAATTGGAAAGATATTTTATGGATTTCCGAGTATGCATACAATAACTCTGTACATTCAGAAACCGGACAAAGCCCCTTTTATACCATATATGGACATCACCCTCGAACCTCAGAACTAGATTCGCCTCAGCAGATAGAAATGCCTGCAGTTAGTCATTTGCATTATACTATTACACAAGCCTTTAAAGAGGCAACAGAACATTTGAAACAACCAAAAGAGAAATATAAGAAAAATGCTGATCAACATAGAAGTGAAACTCCACAATACCAGATTGGGGATCAAGTTTGGCTGGCTACAAAACACATACCTCTGAAGGGAACTCAGACTTTTAACCCTAGATATTTGGGACCTTACACTATTAAGGCCATTATCAACCCGGTAGCCGTCAAATTGGAATTACCCTCTAATATGCGCATTCATCCTGTCTTTCATGTTTCACTTTTAAAACCAGTTCAACCAGGAACAAGATTAACCAAACCACCCGACCCCATCTTGATAGACGGAGAACCTGAATTCGAGGTAAAAAATATCCTGGACTCCAAGATGGTTAAATCAAAACTTTTTTATTTAATCGATTGGAAGGGCTACGGACCATAAGAAAGGTCATGGGAACCTAGAGACCACGTCCATGCACCTCGGTTGGTGAAAAGATTCCATCGGAACTTCTCAGACAACCCAGGGCCCAAGGGAAGAACAACTTTAGGAGGGGCCTTGGGGGGGGGGGGTGCTGGCATGATGCCTACCCCCAGGCATCCGGACCAAGCCCATCAGCCCCAGGAGCAGGCATCTAGACATTTAATAAAACCTCAGCAGCCCAGGCTAGGGGCTATCTGGGTTCAGTCCTGGCGCCTTTGGCGCCAGGCTCATAGTCATTACTTATCTCAGGCAGACCATGCTGCAAATGATTTCAATCCAACATGAAGCCTGAAAGGGACTATTTTTCTACAGGGACTATTTTTTACTCGGGTGTGGTTCTAGGGACTTCTTACCTGGGACTACTTTTGAGGCTATTTAAACCACACCCGACCAGCAACACACGCTTTGCGTTATTCTGCATCCAGCAGCGTAACACTCACCGTGCCTGCAGCCTACATCCAGTCTTCTGCTACGCCCGCCTCGAATCCGGAGCTCCTAAAACAAAGAGGAAAGAAAGGGACAAGGTTAGAAAACAAACTTATTTCTATTCCACACCTGATTCTGGATCCATCTTGTCTCCAGACCTGTAAAGAACATCATTTCTGCACGCGCCGCACCTCCAGCTGCAGCGCTGCGCCATACTCACCAGTCTTCACAGCATCCTTCGGGTCGGCGCTGCCTCCATAATTTCTTCGCCGAACTTTGGCACCTAGGAGACAAAAGAAAACCACAAGGTGAGCCGAGGGAACCAACAAATATACTTCTTACCACCATAGACTTACCTGATTTACCACCGGAGGCATCCTTTTGTGACTCTCCATATTTTCACGTGCCGCATCTGTAAAGAGAGACAAAACAACACGTTTTCCTCGTGCAACATTTACCGGACAGCGCCGGGTAATACAGACTCTTACCTGAGCGCCACCAGCTACTACAAGAGCATCTTTTCACGAGCATCTTACCACACAAGGAACTACAAGAACTAGTCATCTCCAATTATCATGACACCCTGATGGAAGGACACCCAGGTATCGCAAAAACTGAAGCTAAAATTAAAGAGACAATTCTGGTGGCCCACCTGGCAAAAAGACGTAAAGTCATTTGTAATGTCTTGTGGCATTTGCACCCAAAACAAAAGTCAGAAGAAAAAACCAGCTGGCCCCTTACAACCTTTGGATATTCCACCTACACCATGGCACACCTTATCTTTAAACTTTATTACAGATCTACCCCCATGTAATGGATTTAACACCATTCTAGTTATTGTGGATCTTTTTTCCAAGATGGCCCACTTTATTCCTCTAAAGGGATTACCTTCTGCTTCAATTCTGGCCAAGGAGTTCCTCGAAAACATTGTTCGAATACACGGATTTCCTTCCGTATTGGTCTCTGACCGAGGTAGTCAATTAATTTCACATTTTTGGAAGAAATGTTGTCAACTGGCGCAAATCGACAAGAGGTTATCAGCCAGTCACCATCCCCAGACCGATGGTCAGATGGAGAGGACCAACCAGACCCTTGAACAGTACCTACGTTGCATGGTACACCAGACCAAAAGTAATTGGAAAGATATTTTATGGATTTCCGAGTATGCATACAATAACTCTGTACATTCAGAAACCGGACAAAGCCCCTTTTATACCATATATGGACATCACCCTCGAACCTCAGAACTAGATTCGCCTCAGCAGATAGAAATGCCTGCAGTTAGTCATTTGCATTATACTATTACACAAGCCTTTAAAGAGGCAACAGAACATTTGAAACAACCAAAAGAGAAATATAAGAAAAATGCTGATCAACATAGAAGTGAAACTCCACAATACCAGATTGGGGATCAAGTTTGGCTGGCTACAAAACACATACCTCTGAAGGGAACTCAGACTTTTAACCCTAGATATTTGGGACCTTACACTATTAAGGCCATTATCAACCCGGTAGCCGTCAAATTGGAATTACCCTCTAATATGCGCATTCATCCTGTCTTTCATGTTTCACTTTTAAAACCAGTTCAACCAGGAACAAGATTAACCAAACCACCCGACCCCATCTTGATAGACGGAGAACCTGAATTCGAGGTAAAAAATATCCTGGACTCCAAGATGGTTAAATCAAAACTTTTTTATTTAATCGATTGGAAGGGCTACGGACCATAAGAAAGGTCATGGGAACCTAGAGACCACGTCCATGCACCTCGGTTGGTGAAAAGATTCCATCGGAACTTCTCAGACAACCCAGGGCCCAAGGGAAGAACAACTTTAGGAGGGGCCTTGGGGGGGGGGGGTGCTGGCATGATGCCTACCCCCAGGCATCCGGACCAAGCCCATCAGCCCCAGGAGCAGGCATCTAGACATTTAATAAAACCTCAGCAGCCCAGGCTAGGGGCTATCTGGGTTCAGTCCTGGCGCCTTTGGCGCCAGGCTCATAGTCATTACTTATCTCAGGCAGACCATGCTGCAAATGATTTCAATCCAACATGAAGCCTGAAAGGGACTATTTTTCTACAGGGACTATTTTTTACTCGGGTGTGGTTCTAGGGACTTCTTACCTGGGACTACTTTTGAGGCTATTTAAACCACACCCGACCAGCAACACACGCTTTGCGTTATTCTGCATCCAGCAGCGTAACACTCACCGTGCCTGCAGCCTACATCCAGTCTTCTGCTACGCCCGCCTCGAATCCGGAGCTCCTAAAACAAAGAGGAAAGAAAGGGACAAGGTTAGAAAACAAACTTATTTCTATTCCACACCTGATTCTGGATCCATCTTGTCTCCAGACCTGTAAAGAACATCATTTCTGCACGCGCCGCACCTCCAGCTGCAGCGCTGCGCCATACTCACCAGTCTTCACAGCATCCTTCGGGTCGGCGCTGCCTCCATAATTTCTTCGCCGAACTTTGGCACCTAGGAGACAAAAGAAAACCACAAGGTGAGCCGAGGGAACCAACAAATATACTTCTTACCACCATAGACTTACCTGATTTACCACCGGAGGCATCCTTTTGTGACTCTCCATATTTTCACGTGCCGCATCTGTAAAGAGAGACAAAACAACACGTTTTCCTCGTGCAACATTTACCGGACAGCGCCGGGTAATACAGACTCTTACCTGAGCGCCACCAGCTACTACAAGAGCATCTTTTCACGAGCCAGCTGCCAGACAAGAAAGGAAGGGGGGAACAAGAGTGAACATCGGACATATTGAACTCTATGAACTTAATACTTACTGGTCCTCACCAGGAACCTCAGAGTCAATACTCTCCGGAACTCTCCCGAGCCTTCAAACCAGTGAAGTAACCGGAATCGACGCGCCCCTGCAAATCCATGCAGGATGGAGAGCTCATCTTTCAAGAATATAAGGTGAGATTGCTGTGAGGGCATTTCGGAGGTGATTAGTTGGGGAGGACTGTGGGGGTGCCATCACTTGAATCCACAAGTGGCTAAATCCATCTCCACTTGCAGGAGAATATTTCTATGGGTTAAGCAGACAAGATTAGGAGGGCAGATCCAGTCAGTCATCGCTGCACTACGCATCACGTGGGTGGAGACCGCAGCTGTCCGGGTCCGACCGACGCCCCTGTGGGAGCCAGGTGAGCGTAACAGATGCCGAGGGATTTGAATTTGACCCTTGCAGCAACTCGGATCCAGTGGAAGGATTTTAGGGCTAGAGATATATGGTCCCTGGGCAGGAGGCCAAGGATAATTCTCGCCTCCCTGTTCTGGACAAGCTGAAGGGGGCCGAGAGAGGTGGGTAAGGAAAGGAAGGAAGAGGCTGTTGCAATAGTCAGGATTAGAGAGTATTTGTGCTATGGAGATGTTGAGCTTCTGGGGAACAGTGAGTATAGGAAGGATGCCTCTAAGGAGGTGGAGTTGAAAATGGGCCTTCGTGGGAAGGTACAAGATGTGAAGGAATAAAGAGAGAGGGGAGTCGAAGATGACGCCAAGGTTTCTGGCTTCAGATGCAGGAGAAGGTGGAGAGCCCATAGAGGGTGGTCAGAGTGAAGGAAGGAAGGAGGGAGGGAGTAGGAGTTCCAATAGGAAGGATCTCAATCTTGCTGGCATTGAGGCAGAGATCATTGGAGGCACACCAGGACTGGATGGCAGATATGCAGTCATGAATGGTGGAGGAAGAAGAGGGAGCATCAGAGAGAAGTTTGAAGAAGAGTTGGGTGTCATCTGCATAACACTGGAAGTGGGGGGTGAAAGTAGAGATAAGGTGAGCAAGTGGAGCGAGATAGACTTAAAAGAGCCAGGGTGAGATGTTAGAGCACTGGGTAACGCCGCAGGTGGTGATAGAAGTAGGAGAGGAAAAAGAGCCCAGTATGACCTGGGAGCGACAGTCAGTGAGGAAGGAGGTCAGCCAGTCCAGTGCCCACTCTGTGAAACCAAGGGTATCACTGAGCCGTTTTATGAGGATGGAATGTTTGACCGTGTCAAATGCAGAGGAAAGATCAAGTAAAATGTGGACAGCGGGAGAGTTTGTGTCAAGAGATGCAACCACTTCTTCACAGGTGTTCAGAAGAGCAGTTTCCATCCCGCTGAATGCTCGGAATCCATATTGGTGGTCGTGTAGGCAGCCAAGGAGCTCCGTATGCTGGGCCAGTTGGGGGTAGACCAGTTTTTCAAGGAGTTTCCCAAGGAAGGGCGTGATAGAGATGGGATGGTAGTTAGCTGGATAGGAAGGGTCAGCAGAAGGTATTTTCAGGAGGGGGTACACAAGCGAGTGCTTGAGTGAAGAGGGGAAAGACCCAGTAGCAAGAGAGTGATTGCAAAAGTCAGCAAGTGCAGGGATAAGGGAGCCAATATTGTCCTTAATAGTTCGGGACAGGGGGAGACCTGTTTGGAGGAGATATTCATAGAGCGGCAAACCCCAGTGACTTCGTTCGGTGTGATAGGAGAGAAGGAGGAGAGAAAGGCTGAGGGAGGTTTGGAGGCCAAGGGTAGCAGGGGGATGGGAGGAGGGGGGAAAGGGGAGGAAGAAAGAGTGCTCAGGATGTCCTGTGTTTTTGCAGTGACTTGGGTTGCCAAAGCAGTGTAGAGGGCCTGAGAGGGAAGAGGAGAGGTGGAGACTGCAGAAGGATTGGCTAGTTCCTTGCAGGTTTTAAAGAGTTCAGCCATGTTGTTGAAGGCTCCAGAGATACGAGCCCGGATGTGGGCCCTCTTCTTAGAACAAATGGTGAGAAAGTATTGGAGAAGGCGACAAGCCAGTTTGTCCGAGTATAAGCCTGTGGTCTACCACTTCCATTCTGCATCTCTGCATTTGCGCTTGGAATCTGCTAGAGTCGTACCATGTGTTGTGCTTGTTGGTGTGTTTCAGGCGGATCCTGATTGAGATTGAGGTTGTTAAGAGCAGAGCCGTAAGTAGAGTCTGCAGTGGGAGGAGACGGTGGGATGAAGGTGGATGCAAAGGCAGCAACTGACACTTATTTCATCGAGCCGATGTCTGTGAACGAGGTTGGCAGGGCTGAGGTGGGAAGAAAGGAGTGAGTGGTCTGACCAGTAGAGCGGAGTGGTGAGTGGGGATGTGCCCTGTCACACCAGATAACAACACTCATCACCTTTGCTTTAACCTTGGTGCCCCGTAAAAAATACCATGCCATAGTCATAAAATACAACCGGACTGGCTGCAGGAATATAGGCCAGTCTAGCCACATACCAACACTTATCATGTTTGCTTTAAAACATGCCATCCTATCCCCCAAATCAAAGGCCAGCTCTACAGTGGGCATGCATACTTTCTGTATTCATACACATTCACTCATGCACCCATACACATTCACTCACGCCCCCATACATATTCACAGCCTTCATAACTCTTTCACCTGCATACCCGTAAAATACCCTCTCTCATTCACATGGGTGCCAAAACAACAGAAACTAATTCCTTCACATGCAGCCAAGCACACATACACATTTTTATTCCCTAACTTGCAGTCCCGGTACAGACTCTACTCCACCGACACCAAAACAGGCTCACAAGATGGCTTTCCAGCTCCTGCGCAAAAGGAATAAGGAAGCAGGGGGCGCTTTCTAGTTCCTGCAGATGTGCAGAGAAGCCAGTGTGCTCCCTGCACAACACTCCAGGCTCTCTCAATTTGCAGGGAGGCGCAGGAGTGTCCCCTAAGCACATTCACAGCTGCAGTACCCGAGCCTGCATCCCCAACGGGCCATACAAGGCTGGGGAAGCAATACACTCTTGGCCTTGCATAGCCCAATGGACATGGGCGCTGGGATACACAAATTGGCTGGGAAACAATTTCCCTTTGACAGTTCAAGCCATACCAGGCGCGCTTCATTAGCAGCTTGCTGCAGCTGAGGGAACGTTTAATGTTTTCACTAGGATGGCTCAGCGGCTCGTCCAGAAAGGGTGGGTCGATTCGTCTTGGCCATTATTGGCAATCCACCCCTTATTGTTACGAATTTGGAAGCCATAACAGCTAGAAAAAAAGGTTATAATATAATACAAGTTTCCCTAAAATGGGTATTAATATTACTGTATCTTCATGAAATGGGTAGACATATTGACGAAATAAAGATCAGAGAATCAGGAGCCCCAAACTGCTTCTGTGTATCATGCATCTAATAGTGAGCAAAAGCGAAGTCTGGTGAACAAGGAGCTAGTGCTGCAAATCTAACTTCCACTCTAAATGGACATTATAATTTCTACCCATTATAAGTGGCCCATTAGCACCTGGCAGGAGATCAAGGGGGCTCTCAGCCACTCAGAAAGCTCAGGATGCAGGTTGTACCATATGGCATTGCCTTCATTCGGTGCATCAACAGAAGGGGGAGGCCGCCATCTTCCCTGCTGGGCAGGTAAGCCCTCAGTGGCCTAAGCCCACTTCCCCCCCACCCTTCCAATTTCCATCTCCCCCACCCACTTCCCTTGCCACCCCAACCCAGGCCCCAGTTACCTGCCACGAACTAGTCCCTTGCGGGTCCTGCAGCACTTGCTGTTCCAGGCCCTCCTCGGCAATGACCACCATAGTAAAGGAGAAGGGACTATATGTAGTTCCCTTCTCCCGACATCCAAATAGTGGCCATTTTGGTTTGTAGGTTTTTATTTCTGTGGAGAAACGGCAACTGTGCTGCTTCTCAACCTACAAAAATAACCCACTATTACAGGGCACGAACTTAAGATTCAATAAGTGGTAGCTAAAACCAGCTCCTGGTTGTCGGGCATCATCCAGTAGGCAGGAGCTTATGCTGGCCAACCAGGAGCAGGTACATAGTGCTCCACAAATGTAACTGCTAGAGAATAGGCACACTTTAACTTTTGGCCATTTTGGTTAAATGTATACTAGGTGTGTCCTAATTCTGGTTAATTAACATTCTCATACACATGTATGTTTGTAAGGCATCAGTTGGACTGTGGAGCCAAACGTAGCTTTTGGTTTCAAGCTAACTGGGCTCTCAAAGGCTAGAAGCAGGAGCTAAATAGCTGAGTGCCCTGGCCATTACCTGACATATAATGATACCCTCTCACGTCGGGGTTAACGCCTTAATTATGCATTAAATGTCTACCTGGAGTTTTCTAATACTCCTTTGTGCACATTCCTAAACACACAGTGTTGATGTCACAGAAGAGTGCTTTTATGGCACCAGTTGGCATGGGGAGCCAAATGTAGCTCCTGGTAGTTGTTGGTGTCAAGCCAACCAGGCTCTTCAGGGCTACAAGTAGGATCCCTAAATAGCTCCCAGCAATTTCGAATCCTGCATTTATCATTAGACAAATTATTTTGGAACCTTGGCAACATATTGAATGAGGATGGAAATGATCCAGAGCTGAAAACACATTGGTAGAGGCTGTTCCCTGTTCTCTGATCAGTGTGGCTTGGCGCTCACAGGACCTTTCCTCTAGCTTTCACCGGATGCTGCTCCAGACTGAGGCGATATTGGAAACTTTGGAGTGACCCATGGACAGGGTCTTGAGGGCTTCCAGAAGTTCACTGAAGTATATTGAAGCCCATTTGTATTGATGTAAGGGCTCAGTGTTCCAGGTGCCCAATGGTGAGATTGTGAGAAGTGAGATTTAACGCATATTTGCTGGGTGATTGCAGCAGAAGGCTCTGTTAGCCACCAGCCGCACAGGCTCACTACAACCGCCTCTCCCCTACATTGTACTCAGAATTGCACCCTCACTCTTACATCAATCAGGAAAAAAGCTGAGGTGAGCACACATTCATTCGTCCTCCACTGACCTTGCTGACCTTCAGTGAAGGGGCTCTAAGTTTCTAGCCATTTCCCGGTACTTGGTTTGTTCCCCGCCTTCTGCTCATACATTATCTGCCCCCACCAGCTCTCACTGCTCTTACTGCTCCGATGTTCTGCTAAAGCAGAGATTATGTTGAGTGCTTGGTTGGGGGCAGTTGTTAAAGCAGGATAGTCAACTATCAAAGAGGGGAGCGTTGCTCTGCTGGCTTATCCGGGGTCCTATTATTTATTCTCACTAACTAACCTATTGATTGTTGCTTCCCTGCAGAGATACAGCTATTAGCAGGAAGTGCAGCGATTGCTGGGCAACCCACACTTTGAACCGTATTCCTCCTCAAGAAAGTCTTAGTCGGGCTACTTGCTGAGTGGAGGTCACGGGGGCTGTACCTAAGCCTGCTCTGAGCCTAATAGCAGCTGCTGAAGACCACAGAAAGCAGCAGGAGCTTAAAACAACAGACCGCTGTCTTAGGTCTGGGAAGGCACGCAATTCCTACACCGCTGCCAAACCTGTGACCCCTGCTGCAGGTAAGGGAACACCTACAATTACCTACTTTTATGCTCACGCTACAGACCCACTTACAGAATTACAAACTGAATCTAATGCAGTAGATTAGCTACCCATTTCATTGGCCTGCTTGGGAAGTAAACCTACTAGCTCCATTATAGGCCAGCTTGCCCCAACTTTACCATCAACTCTAATTAATTGCTGTAGTGCATCATGTACTGCGGCTACTTCCAGTTTGGAAAATCATACTAATCTATTGCATCTAAGGAGGGAGTGTTACCTGAACTGCTTCACACTACTGCTACTAGTCCTCAACTTGACATGTTACACTTGACATGCAATGCCCAGCTGTAACTCGGGACGTTGACTTGCATTTTAGTGAAGTTAGCCTACTCACCAAGAGTATGCTGATTTCCGCAATCCTACCACTGTACAACTCTACTGAAGCTTGCAGTAATGATTGTGATCATGACTCTATTGGTGATGTTCCATGCTCTCCTGCTACAGATTTAATTACTTATACTCCATCGCAACTCTCGGCATTGGACCTGCTTTTAGCATCCCTGATCACACTATGTGAGGGCCTTCCTCAAAGGTCTACTTCACACACTGTCAAACCTAATGCCATTCCTGAGAAACTGTACCCTCCTAGGCCAGTCACTAATATGGCATGCAACATATCCAACTCTATTTTGGCCTATTCCCCTACATCCCTGGTTAGCAGCAAATGTATTTGCTACCCAAGAAGGTGGATACATCTTGCAGCACTTTGCTTGTTGATGAGGCTTCATACCCAGCTACAGCGGTCCTTAATAGCGATAAGCACTTGGGCACCAACCCTTTGCTTGAACTAGTTTTCTCCACTTATTAGTTTGATGAATATAACACCAGGAGAATCTCTGTTGTCAATTAGCTTCCATGGAAGGCTAAAGGAAAAAAAAGGTGCAGTGTTTGTCCGTGCTTAAGGCCAGTCATGTGGGGAGATAACGAGGACAACTCTAGACAAACTAAAGCTGCGGATACTGACACTGGCCATGCTATGTAGGAACGTTCACCAGTGCCATCAAAAAATAAAAGTCCTCTAGTAATGAGCTGCTCTCATGCCAAGTGGACAAAATCAGTATACCGTTGGATGTGGGCATCAAATGGATTATTACTTACTGTTTCTGGTCATAACAATGAAAATATATATATTATTTTATGATTGTATATTGGTTTAAAAAAACCTTTACAAAATTCACATTACAAATCGTAGAAAATATTAAAACAGAAGTACTAGTTTTCTTATAAAATAATACAAACATTAAAAAAATTCTCTTCTTACTTTTCAGTATCTCAGATGACATAAATTCATACTCAGCATAGCTAAAATCTAAGTTCGATATTAATGAATCACATATACTTCTTAAGATTGCATTTTTCATCTCAACATAATAAAAGTTCTTTTAAACATCATATTCATAACAATTCTCAAAGTACCAATGGTGCAATACAGCACAGATCAGTTTGCATCCCTGCTCGTGCACCCAAGCCTTGGAGCCATTTTTTCACATAACTTGAATATAAGCTTCCATGTTCTTTCTCTTAACCTATTAGGTCACATTACATATGATCGTTAGAAAAGCTATTACTCTGTTCTTCAACATAATATCAGACCTGTGCAGCATTTCAAACCAAATTTGCTCCCTTATCACATTCGATGTATCATAAACAAATTCAGAAAGATACGCAAGCCTCTCGTTAATCAGCACAGGACAAACCAGCAACAAGTGCATCAATGTTTCATTAATCTCCACATTCAAACAATATCTACAAATGTTCTGCTTTTCAGGAATTAATTTTCTAGCGAAGCAAATTTCATTTGTGTTCATTACATTAAATCTGAACCGCATTACAGTATTGCGTAGTTTACGAGAAGGATATTTAACAAGATATAACTCAGGTTCCGGAAACCATTTCCATACAGATAAGACTTGACAATACAGCTTTGAATTCATAATAGCTGCATTATTGGTAACCCAATCAAACGCTTTAATCAGCATTTTGATCTTTGCTGGTCTCTCAATAAGACATGTAACTCCAATATTGGACAATATATTTTCCACCTCTTTTTTTAAGTTCATCATGTATTCCTCTGTTACATCATCATTAAATATTTTATACAGAGAATTTGACCTCGCTAAAACACACTTTCTGTATAGCATTGTTTTTTTGCATTCCATGATACCTTTTAGAGAGCACAGACCAAACTCGTACCTTATGATTTCCATTGGTATGCATTTTGGTAAAAAGAACAATACCTTTTTCCAAATAGTGGCCTCAATAGTTTTCAGGTGTGAAGTAAGTTTATCTGGATAAAATTCAAGACCATAAGCCAATCTCGGGATAACCTTCAGCATATAATCCCTACACGCCGACATTGTGAATTTACCAAATTACCTTTCAATCGATCTCATTTGTTTTCCTGCTTCAATTGCCTTTGAATCCAGACATTTTTTCACAAAGCTTTGAGTCATAGTGCTTGAAAAGGAATAACCTAAGTACTTAATTGCTTTCTGCAGCCGAACCCCAGTTCCTTCGACAAACCACACTGGATTTGAACATCTCTTATTAGTTTGTTCCAGGTTTATAACAACAGTTTTCAGAGGATTGGTTTTCAGTTTCAATTCACTTATAAACCTCTAGAACGCATCGATAAGCCTTTGTAATCCTGTTTTGGTTCAATCAAAAAGCAGGAAGTCATCAGCGTAGGCAACCCAGTTGATGACGATCTGACCCACCTTAGGAGATAGTAAACCAGAGGATTCAAATACTTCATTTGCTCCAGACACATAAAGATGAAATAAGATCGCCGACAAGGCACATCCCTTCTTGAGCCCATTCCTGGACCTTATTTCTTTTAACATCAAACCCTCATGATTAAGTCTAACCTTCAGTACTGTGTTGGAGTATAGGTGTATAAGCATTGCGAGTAGTCCCCTTTCAATGTTCATTGCTACAAGCCTTTGCCATTGTAATGATCTATCAACCATGTCGAAGGCTGCAGAGAGATCCATTGATGCAGCATACAATGGTACATGCTCGAATTTCGATGCTTTGCTTTGAAAGATGGAAACAAGTAAACCACCCGCATCAGTCCCCAGACCTTTCCGAAAACCAAACTGCCGTACGTCCAGAATTTCATTCTCATCAATCCAAATTAACAGATTTTCCAGTATGATAGATGAAAACATTTTAGTCTCAATATTAATCAATGAAATAGGTCTATAATTCATAGGACTCAGACGATTACCTTTTTTAAATATCAACGGCACATACGACACTTTCCATGAGTCTGGCATAGACTGTTTCTCAATCACATCTCTAAAAACAAAGCAGAGTATTCTTGCCCACAAAACCTCATTCTGTTGGAGCATAGCACATGACAAATTATTTGGACCTTGAGTGGCGGAGGCTTTCATCTTCCTAATAGTACACAATATTTTTTCAACAGATACATCTAATACCCATTTGTGATTCATCCACCCTACTAAAGCTTCATCATGACAGGAGGGTGAATATAGATTCTCAAAGTAGTCACACCACACAGTTTCACTAATAGGGTTGATGTTCAATTGTGCTTGTGCAACCTCAGTGCTATTAATGAGAGCCCAGTAATTTCTGGAGTTTGTCTCCTTTATTGCCTTAAGCATGGCCTCACCATCTTTCTGGGATAGGGAGGCACGATGATGAATCCTCCAGTTCTTGTAGCGCTGGCGACTCAATCTACACTGTTCTTTATATGTAGCCTGGGACAGATTTAATCTTTTTATTACACATAATTCCCTGTTCAACTGGGCTCTTTGTTGTTTAATATGTAAATCAAAGGCATGAGTGTGTATTATTTTCCGAGTAACTACTCCAGATGTTGTTTGCTCAAACCTAGCAGTCATTGAGCCCAGTAATCCTCCAATTGAAGCAACCGAATATATATCTTTTTTTGATTCCATAGATCTTTTCTCAAAGTCATGCATCATCAAGTTATTAAATTTAGCTGTCTTTATGGGGTTCCATTTTACTCTGGAACCCCTAACATAAGCAATAGTTTGTGTACAATAGGCATTTCTATGATTAGATTGTTTCCTTAAGTTCAACTTAATTGATAGCATGGCATGGTCACTAGCCAAATTGGATTGAACAAGCATATTTTCGGTTCCCACAATTAGATGTTCGCTAGCAAATATGAAATCAATAATTGAAGCTTCCCCACGAGCCTTCCAAGTGGGTTTGTCATTAAACATCATTGATAAACCCCATGATCTGGTGAATCTAAGCCATAGCGCACCTCTATAGCATTTATTGCCCGTTTTAAAGACCTTGGAACCAAGAGTCGTTAAACTCCAATCTGTCTCGGTGCTAGATAGATTACAATCGGCATTCATATCACCTGCCAGGATAATAAGACCGCCAGGCGAGGAATCTAGACACTCCTCTATCAAAATATTCAGTTCGTCGATCATCTTTGACAACATTAAATCATCATAATCAGCATTATTCCAATACGTGTTTATAATCATTAGGTGAACGGGACAATTTCGAGTTACTATTTGAAAGGTAGCCACTATACAAGAGGTATACAGGTGTTTTTCCGGCCGCATAATGATGTCATGATTATTGCGAAATCCAAGTGCTAAACCACCCTTAGGGCGGCCTCTTGGACCACACGTACCAAAAAGACACAGTACGACAAATCCATCCCACAGCAATGGTCCACAAGCCCATGATTCCTATATGAGCACAAAGTCAAAATCCACCAGCAGTTTACATACTTTCTTATTTAAGGCTAAATGCGCGTGCCCTCTAGAATTCCATGTAACTAGCTTAAATAAGTCACCTTCGCTAAAGGGGCTTACCCATATTCTTCAATTGTTCAAGGGAGTCCCTAAGTGACACCGCCAGGGTTCTCCATTCCCTCATATTATTTAGAGACATTACATCAGCTTGCCCCTGAGCGGTGTCCTCTCCCTTATCTGGATGTGAAATCTTTTGCAATGAAAATATTAGGACATTCCAATCTGTCCCTACTGCCATTCTAATAACAGAGACGCTAAGCGCGTTGTACGATGCTAAAATCCTGGGAAACAGCACGGAAAGCAACACTACTGGAAATTCACTCCTCGGAACAAGATCTCATGCGAAACCCCTTGAATATAAAAAGGAAAATGGGTGAATACGACTGGATTAAGACCGTGGATAACGCAGAAAAAGCGAAATCAGTCAGCCATCTTCCGCCCTACCAAAGTAAATTGAATATTGTCCCTAACTATCTGAACAAGTTTCCCAGCAAAGTGGCAAGAAACATATTCTTGAAAGCACGAAAAAACTTATTGCAGACTAACGAGATCTTAAAACGAAGAGGACTGAGTGATTCAGACACATGCCATTTCTGCAAAGATGGTACAAAAGTTGAAACCATACGTCATTTGCTTCTAAACTGTCCAGGTACACGAGAAATCGGTGAAAAATATCTGCAACAACATCTCCTGGCATCTCACACTAGGGATGAGGAACTTTGGTGGAGTCATTTAATGAGTGGAGAAAGAGACACCTGGACAATTGCTACAACTCAAACTCTTAAATCCATTCTGTCTTTATGAACTTATGAATTGTCTTCTTCTTCTTTTTCTTTCAACTTTATGTTTCTTCGTCAAGTTTTCTTTTCAACATGTTTCTTCTTTTCGACATGTTTCTTCGACAAGTTTCTTCTACTATGTTTTGTAAAAATCATTAATTTGATTAAACCAACTAAATAAATAAATAACAGACGCTATTGAAAGGCGGCTGGGCAGTAATACTGAGGGGGATTTGAATTCCTCTGTTCTTTAAGCCATTGCACCACTATATTCAAATGAAGCGAACCAGGGCATTCTCTCGCCCCATAGGAAACATCTCTTAACTTTGGAAAACTCAAAACACTTTGTGGCTACGTCTCTCATCATAATGCAACATATCTAAATTCTTCACCCTGGTGTAATGTTCCCACTATTGTAGCATCTGAGTCCCTGGACAGTGTTGATGGCAGGCATGATGACACAATTCATACTATTGGCAATGGCCACGCTGATGCACAATGGGCATTGGTTGCAACTCGTAAAAGGACTAAACGGGGCATGGCTACTTCACCTTCTTGTAGAGTTATGAGAATGGCAAACATATTTCATGGGAATGGAAAATACTGTTTGTATCGTGCCCTAGCTCTCTACCTCTTTCATCAAGTGCTTCCTCTGAAAAACATCACATCTAAGGATATTGAGACAGTAGAGTTATTGTCCTTCTAGGATATATTTTTCTAAAGGCTCAATAATAGAGTTTCTATGTAGCTTCAAACCCACCTTCTGAAACCCTACAACAGGTATCTAATACAACAACTTTGCTAACTGTAGGGCATTGTCTTCATAATATTGATAGAGGAGGTAACTATCCTGCCAACTATCTTCCACTGCTAGATGTGGGATGAACAATGGGGCTACCTTGCTCAAAATCACTCTTGATGATGTGGGCATAGGAGTGTTCAGCTTAAATCCCCTACTACAGCTGCGGTGCATTTTAATGAACCAAGCTGGGCCTGGCTGACTTCTTTTCTGCTGGCCAAACATCGGTTTCGTCCATAGCTAATAATTTCAGTGTACTATCTTGGAATTTGCGTGCCAATAGTAATCTATTTAATCACATGGGTCTCTTCTTAAATCTAACTTCAATTTCCATCCTGACACTTCAGGAAACTTGGCTCACTGATGATATTGTGCTTAATGGCAGAATTACTATTGTAAGGGTGCAGAAGAAGGCAATTGACCAGGAGGTGTCGTGGTGGTTGGTAAAGACTTTTATTGAATTAAAAAATCAAGCTATCCCTAACTTTGAGAGGGGGTTCCCTGCCTCAAACTAAAGACTAAATGATCTGTCAGAATGTCTGTAAACTGAAAAACCACCACCCTGAGTCCAAACCTTACTTCTGTCCTTTACAGTACAACTAAAGAGTCTTAACCAAAAGTAAAGTTCTCTCACCAGGAGAATGACTCCCCTTTCCTGGTGTCTTAAAAAGTATTTTCAGTACTCCAATTGATACCAAGGGGAGGGAATGATTCCCTTTCCCTGGTCTTGGTTTACTCACAGTCCCAGATCTGGCAGCGAGTAATGACTCCCTTCCCCTGGCTTCTCTGGTAATGTTCAAGCTGGTTTCAGGGGGAATGACTCTCTTTCCCTGGATAATGGTTTCACCAAAGTTCTATTGTGTCCAGGGGGAATGGGCTCCTTCCCCTGGATGTTAGTATCAACAAAGTTCAAAGTGTCAACAGGGGAATTACTCCCTTCCCCTGGGTACTAGTTTCAACAAAGTTCCAGTTGAGGTCATGGGGAAGGGCTCCCTTCCCTTGTCTTCTTAGGGAACTTTCACAACAGTTCCAGGCTCTCCTTAGCCCGTCAGTGGTCTTTTCTTTACCACTGTGTGCTGGGATCCTCCCTCCGACATTCACCTTGACAGAGTCATTTGGGTTCCATAACCTGTTCGCTCACCTTTTCTTGTCAGGCCATTTTTGTTCACTACCCTGCCAAGTACTTGCCTGAGGAATATTACTTGCATTAACATAGGTTTCACCTCGGTTTGGGTCCAAGACCCCTAGTTCTCTTTTCTTCTCACTAGGCCCACTTGCTTGACTCTCTTTCCAAGTACTGCCACAAGGAAGATGCTTCTTGGCTCTGGGATTCTTGGGCGGTTCATCCTGGGTACTTGTGTCTTCTCGTCGGGCTGTGCAGACGTCTCTGACATTTGCTGCTCCCACTCTGTGTACCTTCCCTGACGGTGAAGGCACTGTTACTGGACCGCTCAATCTACCTCCCAGAGGTCGCGCTACCATCTTTAGGGCTCCTGTCACGTCCTTGACCAACTCCATAACACTGGGCAAAGGACTCCCCTTGTTAGCTTCTTGCCTTTGGGATTGGATGTTCTCAGCTTTCCCACTGCGTCCTCTGTCTCCTTTGAACTTCCGGGGCTGGACTCTTATGCTGCTCTTCTTCTCGAAATCCTTTGTTAGATGTTATGTGTTTCTCAGGGGGACTCCCCCGTGGAAGTTTATACCATACCTGTATTTTCTCTGTGCCATTCTTCATGGCTGCTGGTGGCCACCTCTTCTTAAAACTGGCCTTGCTGATAATCTTCATGCTTTGGGTGATCTTTTTTGTACTAGTACTGGAGTTAGTCATACTATCTGTATTGTTAGCAATCTTCTTCATCTCAGTAGAAGTAATTATTATACAATAATAATAACCAATAGAACTGCTATCAAGGGTGGTTGGTTGAAAGGTAGAAATGGGTTTTGGAAGGTTAGGTTCGGATGTACTGCCGACTTTTGCCCATGTTATTGTCCTTATCCCCAGAAGGGGAGTCCCTCCTTCATTAAACCACCCTTACGGGGCCTATTGGGTAGCAGCCTCACCTCCCTAGCCTCATGAGAATGTGCTCCCCCCTGGGGAGCAGTGACAACACCTACTGAATCGTCACACTAGCCAAAGTAAAGCTAGGAAAGGCAGTAAGGGTCAGTCTGTTGGGGGGGGGGGGTGTAAAAATGGTTTCGACCTGACTAAGTTATCCACTTCTTGTGATACTGTACTGGCCAGCATTTTCACTTGGCCTACTCCCGATTATTCTAATAGGTCCTTTATTGTTATAACTATTTATGATCCACCTGGCAACTCACCAAACACTTTGCTAATGATGCAGTTAGGGGGCTTGCTGAAAAAGCTTCAGGGCAGTGATGGGTGTATTGTAACTGGCAATCTGAACTCAAGGACCTCGGCGGAGCTCGATTAAAGCAAGGACTTACCTATCCCTATTCTTAAGCAAACCACCTACAACAAAAGGGGATTAGATTGGGCTACAGTAATGGGGTTGCATGCCATGATAATGCTAAATTGGCGCTGCCTTGCAGATCAACTGGGCCACTACACTAGAATCGCCTATAACGGTGCCTCCTCTATCAATTACATGTTTGTCTCTCGGCTCTTATATTCTACCGAGACTGATTTATTTGTCATCCCATGTGATGAGAGCGTCCGCTTCCCGCTAATTATTACACTTAGCCTGGAGTACCTACCTTGGTTACTGTTTCTATTGGTCTTTAATTGTTAATCAATGCCGTAGTAGAATAAATTGGAATACCGCTTCACTAGCAAGAATGTATTCCAATTTAAAGCAAATTATGGCTGAAACATTAACCTCAGTGTGGTGGTCTTCCTTGATCACCCTTGTTAACAGTCGTTTTGCGGATGTTACTCATGGTAATCTACATTTGATCGATGTTGATAGTGCGTGTGCTGATATTGGACCTATTGGGGAAACCTTGGAGTCTCTCCTTGAGGGCTATAATCATATTATTGCCCAAATTAATGAACAGATTCTGCCAGTCTTAGAAGAACGTCTTAACTCTCACACTAATAGCAATCATAGACATAACTTTGATTGGAGGATTAGAGATGCCAAACGTATAGGAGAACCATCTCCGGTTCCGGAAGCACCTCAAAACCTTCCTCTTTGCTTCTACTATCTCTCCCCCTCTTCCATGCTAAATTCCTGACTGAAACTGCACTGATTCTGCAACTGGGCCACTCTCACCGATCTCAGTCCTTGGCCCAGCCACTCTCCCCTTGCATTGCCTCCCTGGCAACCCATGCACTGCGGGACTGTCTCTGTATCCCTACAGCCCCCCTTCCCAGCATTTGTCTGCACTTACCTTGCACTTAGCACCAGCTGTCCCTTATTATTTATCTTATTATTCGTCTACCCCTGTACTGCACTTTCCCCTTTCCCTTTCCCCTTGCACTTTTCCCTTCCCCTCTACCCTTGCACTTGCGCGATCTGAATGACACCTGGCCTAGTAGGATCGTTGTCTGTCTTCCCTTTGTTCCCCCCTCCCTGCCTCGTCGCGCCTTGAAACACTTGTGTATAGGCACGTTACAAATGCCATATCATATCATATCATATATCTTATATTGTAGCAAAAAAGTATACTCATACAGAATGATAGCCGTGGGGTTTGGAGAATTGTAAACACCAAATCTCCTGATGATACCCTTATCAGTGGGGCTACCAAAGAGGAGGGGGAGAAGCACATAAAATGCACAATTGGTCAACAGAGTGTTGCCAACTTTCCTGACTTTGGCGCCTCAGTTAGATGGACCTAAACAGAAGGTCCTGATAAAATCTTTGATGGTATTAGGTCACTTAAAAACGCCAGGGCCCCTGGACCAGGAGGTTCGCGCAATGCCATTATCAAATTGGACCCACTGCATTGGGGTAGTCTGTTGCATATTATTTTCATCAATATCAGCCTAAGTGGCACTTTTCCTGATTCTTGGGCGAGTAGTATCATTGTTCCTGTATATAGAAAGGCCCTCGCTCTGATCCCAAAAACGATCAGATTTTGGCGATGCTTGACCCTCTCCACCTCCCCATCAAAAAGATGTGTCTGTGTCCTTTTGGTCAAGCTTAACAACTGGGCTGAGAGTCAGAATATCATTCCATTGAATCAAACTGGGTTCCAAAAGGGATTTGGTACTACCACAAATGTATTGGCCCTCATCTCTAAGGTTGAGTATTCATGGTTGGCATTTAAGCAAAGTGTATTTGCAGAATACATTGACTTCAGGGCCACCTTTGACACCATCCAGCGTACAATGCTGTGGACAAAACTCCTTAATTGGGGTGTACCTCTGGGTTTCCTTTGCATGATAATCCTGCAACATACTAGGACGGGTGTCAAAGAACGTATCTTTTCTGCGGGCACAATCACTAATACTCTTTCCATGTATGTCAGCCTTAAACAGGGGGCTGTTCTTGCACCTACTTTATTCAACCTCTACTTCTCTTACCTTCCATCAATTTTCTGTGGCAAAGAAATATTCCCACCCAGATTAGGTAGGCATTGGGCCTCATTACGAGGTAGGTGGTAAGGGATTACCGGCACCGGTAAGGACACCGGTGCCGGTAATCCCTTACCACCCTATACCGAGGTCCCTTCGGGTCCCTTCCCTTAACACCTGGTTTTACCAGGCATTATGGAAGGGACCCGTTAAGGGACTTCAGAGCTAATAACGGTAACGCAAATTGTGGTACCGTTATTAGCTCCATCCCCATTGAGCCCTATGGGGGCTCGAATGGGAATGGAGAATGGTTCCCAGAATGGGGACTTACTGGGTCCTCAAAGGTTGGAATGACCCGGTAAGTCCCTATTTCGGGAACCCGGACCCAGAATGCAGTAAGGGGGTAGCCATGGTGCTAATAGCACCATGGCTACCTCCTACCTCGTAATGAGGCCCATAGTGTCCAATGGCTCGGTTATGCCGATGATTCGGTTTTGTTGGATTGTACACCAACAGGGTTACAATTACAGCTTGACTCTTTAGCCAACTATGCCAACAACAAAGGCTTGCCCATTAATACCAACAAAACCAACGTTATGGCCTTCAACCTTTCCCATAATGGTAGAAAATGTAGCTACCATTGGGCATTGGAGTCAAATCCATTGGACACTGTTGCTACCTATATCTTGGGGCTACTATCGATAGACCTGGTTACCCCGGCTGGAGCCCATCAACATTAAGGTTCAGCATTTACAGAGTGGTGTCCTTCGCTTCACTCATGATCACTGTGGTTACTCTATCAACTGTAGGACAGAAATATACAATGCTAAAATTAGATCTATTCTCCTTTATCCGGCAGAAATAGGGGGCACGAATCATCTGCCCACTATTTTGAAGATCAAAGGACAGTGCCTTAAGGCTCCAACCAATTGCCCACGCACTACACCGATTGAGTTTATTTATGATGAATGTGGGATGACGAGCGCAGGTGGTGTGCTTTCCACAAAGAACTGTCAGCTATATTGGTAATTAATTTACAGCTCTGAGCCATCTTTATTGTATATACTGTTATCAGCCGCTTCTCTGCCAGTAATTGGCTTAGAGAAATCTTGGCTTAAGACACTGGTGACCGAAGGCCAGAAGTGGTGTACCCATCTCGCCTACGATTCCCTTGCCTGCTAATATCTAAGATTTAAGCTGAACATTAAAACTGTCTGTCATGCTGTGGATTTTGAACAGATTAGGGTTAACCTTGCCTCCAAATCCCATAGTGGTGAGTATCTTTTACAGCTCATTAAATGAACAGCCCCTCCTCCCCCCAGATACATATCCACACAATAGGATTCTCATATCTTATATGTGGATAACATTTAACCCGACCAGTATGCTTGAGATTAAAGGGAGCAGGATGGGCCTATACAAAAACCATAGGCTGTGCAAACTCTGTGGCACTAGTTCATCAGAAACGGCTAAGCATCTTATTTTGTATTGTGTGAGAACCTAAACAAGCTTCGAATTGGGGTATTTGGATGCTCAGGCTTCTCTATTCCACATACCTTTCATGCATATCATGTTTGGGGTTGATTCTTTAACGCAGGAAATGGCTTATTTATTGTATTTGTATTTATTGGTCATTTATAGTTTAGTCTGGTTTAATTTGTTTATTTGTATCGCTCTCCAAACCCATAGGCATCTGGCTGCATTTCTTACATAGAAGGTACAGAACGTATCTTGGGAGTAATGAAAAGTTACAGATGTTGCATGAATATGTTTACATGCGAAACAATAATATATACAGCAATTACATAATTAATTATAATGCTCACTATACAGCAGAATTGTGTTTTGAGATGTATCAAGACAAGGGGGGAGAGGAAAAGAAACATTTCAAAACGTGCAAGTACTAAAGCATGAGAGTGTGGGAAGGAGGGCGGCGGAGGTCAAGGAGGGGAAGTAGGGAGGAAGACAAAACAAAACATTCTGACTAGGTTGTGAGATGATTTGGAATGTGCAAATGGTGAACATGAAAAAAAGGGGGAAAGAGAGTGTGCAAGGAAGGAGGAGGAGACGAAAACAAAAATGACAGTAACGCATAAGGATAGGGACAAGTAGGCAGAATGCATTAGGAAACCAGAATGCAATATGTCAAGCAGGGGAGAGTGAGTGTAGACTGGAAACGTCTCGCCTCAGGGTCTGAGGGGCTACATCAGACATATAGGTACACAGTTAAGACACGTTGGTGGGTGAATGCAGACTGGAAAAGCCTCACCTCAGGGACTGAGGTGCTACATCAGATCGCAGACACACAATTAAGGCTTAGATAGAAGATAACAAAGGGTTGAAGTAACCGCATCGAGGCATGTAAGTGAATTGTGAAACGAGGAAGTGTCACACCACAGGGCAAAATGCAGGCAACATGGCAAAATCAACATTCAGGGCAAGCAGAAGGAATTGGATATTGTATGTAATAAAGGGGGCATGCGACCCGGAGGAGAAAGAAAAGGCATTTTTCAGAAGATAAGGGATAAGGTTTTGAAGGTCCAAAGTTCAAGCTGCAGAGCAATCAGAGCTAAGTAGAAATGTCTTAAAAATAAGGCATAGGAAGCAGAAGAGGGAGTGTGCCAATGAACAAAGGATCAGGCCTTCCTTACCCTCAGTGGGAACAGGTGTTGCAGCATGCAACATACAGGTGGCGTGCAGAGGAGAAGACAACAATAGCAGATGAGAGGGGCATAGAAAAGCGGTGAACATGGCCACCAGGGGGCGCACAGATGAACACCGACTCTGTGTGAGCTCCAGCACCCATGGTCCCTGAGGCGACCTGAGCCCCTGTCTCACGACCCCCCCACCAGTTGGGAAGTGCTGAGGAGCTGTATGAGGGCCACCCCTCACCTGGGAGCAAACGCGGTCAAAATCGGACTGGGAGAAGTGCAGATATCACCGTGTGAACATCTGAGCCAGAGGCGGCCCAGCAGCGACAGTGAAACCGCGCCCTGGCGTTGCGGCAATCCGGCAGAAGACTTCCTGCACCTGCGAACCGTGTGTGCGGAGCCTGGGAGGAGAATTTCTCTGCCCCGCTGAATCCTCGGGTACGGAGCGTGGTGATTAAGGAGAGTCCAGCCACTTTTGCGCACTCGTTCTCCAGGAACACCACACCGCCAGAATCCTGAGCGGAAGGCACATGTGTGAAGGAGACCCATTTTGCCAGCCATAGACTGTGGCCCTAATCCTAACATCAGGCTACATTGCGAGGATCCGACACAGTTGTTGGCGCCCTGCCTAGCCGCCTAGAATGACAGCTTTGTATCAGTGTATGAGCGCCCCAGAATTTACTCGCCTGTGCTACTCTGGAGAGGGTAAGGCCCCTGACTCAGGGGCGTGTGCCTCCTCTCACCCTGGACCTACTCCCTGATCGGTAAGCCTGAAAATCTACGGCACTTCACTGCCATCGTGCCTTAGACCCCTGAACCCAGAGACTACTGGACCCCTCATTGAATACGCACTCAGAGCACCCTTACACTTGAGTCAATGGCCTTAAACTGAGGAAGAGGGACCGCGGCCTTGTGATACGCAGAACCCAGCCCCGGGCAGGCCGGCACAGCCTCGGCGCTCACGACTTGCTGCCCATCGGCTCTTCGGAATCCCCACTGAAGACCTCCCCGACGTCACCAGCGAAGCACTCGAGTCTGTCCTGTTCTTAGGAACCCACGCGACCCCGCAGAGGGTAAGGCCCCCGATCGAGGGGCATGTGCCTCCTCTGACTTCGGGCCCATTTTATGAACGTGCAACATAGACTTTCCAGATTCGCATACACCACATCTTCTCCGACTGCGCGACATATCATGTCGCTGGAGGCCTCGGAGGCGGGAGCCGCGGCCACTAGGGGGGACATCGCGGCACTACTAAGTGAGATAAAAAGCGTGGGCCCAACCTTGGTGGCAAAATCGATAAAATCACCCAGAGAATGGACAGCTTCGAGGAGAGATTGGAGGGTGTCGAAAACAACCAGTCGTCGATCGACACACTTGAGACACAAATGGACATGAGAATACGGAACATTGAGAAAAAGGAAGACGAGATGTGCCTTAAAATGGACGATTTAGAAAATAGGGAAAGAAGGAATAACCTTTGCTTTTTTGGAATCCTGGAACGTGAAGGGGAAACCGAAAAGGACCTCAAGGACACAATCCACGATATTATAAAAGAAATCGATGAGCCCAAAACCGAAAGGATACACCGAGCTGGTGGACCCCCCGGTGGCCCCCGCTCAGTCCTGGCCAAATTCCATAGATACCAGGACAGGAGTAGGATTCTTGAGAAGGCCAGATCCGGAGGCCCACTCACAATGGGAGGAGCTCAAATTACGATCTTTCAGGACCTATCTGCGCTTACGTTAGCGCTTAGATGCCTTTGCAGTCCCCTGACAAAATGGCTCAAGGAACAGGGCATACGATACAGATGGGGTTACCCGTTCTCACTCACCTTTGAACTTGGTAGTAGGAAAATCGTCCTTAGATCAGTGGATGACATAAAAGAATGCATTGCCGACCTTCTGAGTACAGGCCCGAAAGACAATGAAAATGGGGATAACGGACGAGATGGAATGCAATGGGAACAACAGGGACCTAGGTGCAAAAGAGTGATAGGATCCAGAAAATACAGACGCCCCAATAACACACCCGATAATGGAAAATGAGGACGTACCTCCTGGATGCCATGACCAGAAGCACTGGTACCCATGGTTGAAGCACGGGACTCTGGTCATATGGAGACGGAGAGCTTGGAAGTCAAGTGCTCGGAGGAAGACAGAAGTAGAACACCCCTCTGAAGTAAGAGGGGGTAGGAACTCGCGTGAGACGACCCTGGGAATTCACGTAATGTTATATTATTATATTTTTGTATGATTATTGTTGTTACCACTGTTGTATTACATGAAGTTGGGGGGGCGAGTGGGACGGGGGCTCACCCTTATGTTGAGATGGAAAATTTGACTGGGACCGTGAGGTAGCACCCTCAGCTCCTGGGCTTCCTTGAGCCTCAGCAACTTCTGAGGGAAAGGGGTGTTGGAATAATGACAGCACCATTTGAATTTGTTTGCAACACCAACGTTGATATGGGCCTTGAGAAGCGAACAATTGTCTGGTCGCCAGTCTTGAAAGACACTCCAGAGACATTCGAAGATGGCATCTCTTGATAACCCAAAAAAGAAAGACTCGCTCAGAGTGGCGTCCATCAATGTAAAAGGGCTGAACTCTCCAACTAAGAGGTCATTAGTGGCAAGGGAATTCTGCAGATCCAACATTGACATAATGCTCGTGCAAGAGACCAAGTTTGCCAAAGGGGAAGAAAGAAGCATCATCAGGAAGCGGGGGGGACTAGAGTTCTGGGGCTCAGGCCCGCTGAGAAAAGGTGGGGTTGGTATCCTGCTCAAGAGGGGCATCCAATTTGAGGTAGAAAAGACATGGTCTGATGTGGCAGGTCGGACCCTCCTGATCACGGGGAAAATAGCCAGAGTGAAAGTGACTATTGCCACTGTATATGCACCAAACATTGGTCAGACTGCATTCCACCAGAGAGTAATCCCAAAAATAATGATGGAGGCAACGGGGCACGTAATCCTGGGGGGTGATTTCAACCAATGGGCTAATCCAGGTATTGACTGGAAACAGGGGAATCCAGAGACAAGGAGTCAGATTAAAAAGGGACGTACCAACCTTGTCGAGATAATGGATCTGTACAACATGAATGACATATGGAGAATAATGCATCCTGGTGTAGCTGGATACACCTTCTATTCAAATCCCCACCACACGTTTACGCGCATTGACTATATATACATGTCGAACAACCTCATACCAACTACACAACACTCAGACATTATTCCAATAACCTGGTCGGACCACGACATGGTTCTGGCTGACATTTCTTGGGCGGACCTACCCACCATGGGAGGGAAATGGCGGTGCAACGAAACCCTCTGGAAAGACCCGGTTTTCAAGAACACTATGGAGACCGAAATCAAAGAGTACTTTAAAATTAATAATGATGGGGAGGTTTCCAAACAAGTGGTCTGGGAGGCAGGGAAGGCCACATGGCGAGGGACCCTAATTCGGGAGGGGGCAGCAAAGAAAAGGGAATGGAAAATTATAGAGCAAAGGTTAAGGGCCAATATAGGTCAATTAGAAGGGTAGATGAAAAAAGAACATGGAGTTGACCCTGATAAAGTGAAAACTGCGCAGCTGAAAAGGGAAGAATTGCGGCTCTTGGAACATGATCAAGTGGTGCGTAAACTGCAATTTTTGAAACAGAAATTTTATGAGAAAGGAGATAAGGCCGACGCCTTATTGGCGGCCAGACTTAGGGGACAAAGAGCTGACCGTAGAGTGAACGAAATCATCGAGGATGCTGTCCCTCCTCCCCATACCCCCTGCAATATCCCAGAATCCTTCGCCAAGTTTTATGAGAAACTCTATACCTCTGAGATAATTCCCGGCCAACCTGACCCATCAGCCTATCTATCATCAATCCCTATGCCCACGATAACGAACGCAGAAACCGAGTTTCTGGATTCCCCAATTAATGAACAGGAAGTTCATGAGGCGATCAAAAAGCTAACACTAGGTAAATCCCCGGGAGAAGACGGCTATACCGCCGGTTTCTATAAGACGTTTGCCAAACAACTAGCCCCATTCCTCTCGGTTCTATTTAATGAAATAATAGAGACAGGACATGCCCCGGACTCCTTTAAAAAAGCCT
Source organism: Ambystoma mexicanum (assembly GCF_040938575.1). Classification (NCBI taxonomy): domain Eukaryota; kingdom Metazoa; phylum Chordata; class Amphibia; order Caudata; family Ambystomatidae; genus Ambystoma; species Ambystoma mexicanum. Next base: position 266,783,798 of record NC_090934.1, read on the forward strand.
TGATAACAGTGATTCCCAAAGAGGGTAGGGACCCCAAAAGCTGCGGATCTTTTCGCCCTATTTCCCTTCTCGACCTTGACGCAAAAATTTACTCCAGGGTACTGGCGGCTATATTAGAAACGCTAGTGCCCCGCCTGGTCCATTCAGATCAAGTTGGGTTTATACTCTGGAGACAGGAAGCTGACTCCATGCGCAAAACATTGCACCTCATCCATGTGGCCCGTGACCTCCCTGGAGACCCCGTCCTGCTATCAACCAATGCCGAAAAGGCCTTTGATAGAGTGGAGTGGGATTTTCTGGGAGCCGTCCTGCAGAAGGTTGGAATAGGCCCCAAAACTAGGAGGGGCATACAGGCAATATATACATCTCCTAACGCGTCGATATCCGTAAACGGTGAATATTCCCGTTGGTTTGAATTACAACAAGGGACTAGACAGGGATGTCCCCTCTCTGCGATCCTCTTCGCCCTTTCATTAGAACGCCTCACACAAAGGATAAGAGCTGACCCTGCGATAGAAGGGATCCGATTAAGCCCGGCGGAATATAAAATAGCGCTATATGCGGATGACATTCTCCTACACATGACAAATCCTGCAGAGTCAATTCCCCAAGTCCTTAGACTAATGGACGAGTATGGCCAATTCTCCGGCTTTAGAGTAAACAAGGCAAAATCCATTCTATTCCCCCTCCAGGGAACTAAGACAGAAAATGATCTTAAGTTTCTTACACTAGGCCTTAAACTGAAACACCTCACACTACAGTACTTGGGCATACAGATTACTAGAAACCTGAATGACTTATCTGAAGCTAACTTCCCTCCACTCCTCCAGCGGTTTACTGCGGACCTTAGGAAATGGGGTAAACTTACGATCTCTTGGCTTGGCCGCATCAACGCGGTTAACATGACGTGCCTCCCCCGCTTCCTGTACCCATTCCAAATGTTGCCAATCGAAATACCCAAAGGGTTCTTCAGTGAAGCTAAAAAGATCTTGATGAGATTTATATGGCAGGGTAAGAAACCTAGAATTGCATACACCACGTTGATACTCCCCAAGGACAGAGGAGTGGTTGGGCTCCCGGACCTGAGATCATATTATATTGCCTCCCAATTACGAGTCATGATTCCCCACCTCAGAGAACAACATGACCTTCATGGGTCCAAATGGACAACCATTACTTTGCCCCGGCCACAGTATCAGAATGGCTATGGACCCCGGACAAAAGGATACTACGGAAAATCAAGGGCCACCCTATACTGAGCACGATTTGGAGTGTATGGCATGCGAATCGGGAGATGCGCGGCATAACCACCTATGGTCCCCTGGCATGAATGATCGCATACCAGAGGTGGGCAGATACCAATCCTGGTATGAGGCTGGCTTGGAGAGAGTGGGCCAGCTCCAGAGGAAGGACTCCTAGATCACTCTTCCGGAACTGACAGAAGCTCTGGACAGGCTCAGGCAGGGGAAGATCCTGGCCCTTTGCTGTGAGCTGGCTTCGCCATGCCGGCTCACTGTATGGTGTCATCAGGCATTCTGACCAATCCACATGTAGGGAAGGCGGAATTGAAGGCAAACAAAGTCAGGCAACATAGGACAGGGCTCATGGTGGCCATGTTGCAAAGGAGCAACGCTCCACTTTGAACAATGCAGGAAATACACAGGGCTTATCTCCCAAGATGTAAAGGCAACAAGGTGATGTTGCAAGCACACTTTGGGCCATCGCTGGAATAAGGCCCAGACAGGGGAATAACCTGGTCTTTAGCTGAGGCCCTTTGCTGTGAGCCGGCTTCGCTCACAGCAAGCCGGCTGTAACTTGAGTCAGACTGGAATGTTTCTCTTGGCTTGGCAGGGATAAGTCACGTTTAATTGGGTTGTCTGGGTTCTCTTGGTCCTCTAAAACGTGGGCAGTCGGGTTTGGAGGGTCATTTCGGAATGCCTTGGGTGTAGTCTGAAAAAGGTTAGACATGTTTTTCTTGATACATTGGTGTTGGAAGTTTGACGTTCCATGTGTTTTAGGTGTATGGTGGTAGGTTTCTTATGGTTCTGTCAGTGAGGAATGATTTCAGGCACTGTAGGGGCCAGTTTTGAATGCCAGATTCTTGCAATCCTTTGATTAGGGTTCTGTGCTTATTAACTATTTACCATTTGACGAAGATGTGGCTTACTATTGAGGAGATTTTAGAATTTAGATCAAATGATGCTTTTAAATGTTCATGTGCTTAAGGTGGATATGTTTACCCTATGATTATTTTATTGATTATTTATATTATTGTTAATATTGATTTGTTTCGAAAGCCTTATGGGCTGATGAATACGAAATAAAAAAATTAAAAAAACAGAGTAAACAATTGTATCAGAGCATTGTGAGGGTGTAGAGGTAGGAGACCGACACACAGGCGCCATGCTTTTGGCTATAGACCTTTCTTGGTGAGAAAATAAAAGAGAAAACCCTGCCTGACCCTAGTTCTAAGAGGGGTTTCCCTGCTTCAACTAAATGCTAAGGGATCTGTCAGGATGTCAGTCTAAAGCAAAGATTGCACCGTCCTGTGTCCATAAAACCTATTTTCAACCCTTAAACTATTAACTCGACTAAGGAAAAAAGGGTGGTCTTTTTGGCGCAAAGGAATGGCATCCTTCTCCTGGCTGATGAAATGTTCTTCTCAAAGGATACACATCAAAAGTCTCAAAAAGCTTCACTGGATTGAGGTTCCTTGGATCCTTCGGGGAGGAAGGATAGCTCACAGGCAACGTGTTTGTCGTGGAAGCAAGACAATGCAACGCAACACAGGTTTGAAACCCGGTCCCATGCTTGGAAACCACTTGCTGGTATTAAGCGTGTTATAAATGAAGAATAAATAAATAAAATAAAATAAGCAAGGCACATAGAACAAAACGCTTTGTATCTTCACAGTGTTAGGGGGGTGACTCCCTCCCCTGACTTTTCTCAGGTTTCTCGTTTGTTTTCTCAATGTCAGGACAAGTGTCTTTCTTCTCCTGGTCTTTATCAGATTCTTCAGTTGGCTTCTTTCACAATTTTCACAAACACCAGGGGTATGTCTCCCTTCCCCTGGCCTTTCTCAAGCTCTTACAGTGCCAAAAGAATCACTGTCTTCTCTGGACTCCTTCCACAATGTTCATAAACACCTTGGGGTATGTCTCCTTCCCCCTAACCTTTCTCACAATGCTCACTGGGTTCACAGCCCACCTTGGTTCACTATCCTGCCAGGTACTGTGACTAAGCCAATGGTTTTGGCAGTTCATTATTTGGAGTGGATGCCCGTTCCCTATCCTGTCAGGTATTTTTTGTTGGTTCCTGGACCCATGTGGTATTGTTTCTTTTCTCTTGGGTCCCAGTCCCCTTGGTTTCTTTCTCTCTGGTCTGTAAGGAATCAGGGGTAAGGCTCAGACTGAAGAGCATTATGATGGGTTCTATAGAGGTTTATTAAAGAAAAAAAGAGGGTTGGAGAAAGACCTATCTCGCCCTATCAACACAAGGGTTTCTCAGCCTGAACAAAGCCAAAGGATGTCAGTGTCAGAATGTCCAAAAGGAATGAGTTCTCTGTCCTGTGTCCAAATTCCTAACCTGACCCTTGCATGCTAAACTCAAAAATACAGTGCAATAGAATATAATCTTTCAACAGGCCATCTGTAGCTTTTTTTTTTAAAAAAAGTTCCAACACAAAGTGCCAAAAGGTGCAAAAATAAACAAATAATCAAAGTTTCACAATCCTCCTGATGGAGTACCCCTTCCCCTGAGTTGCTCAAATTCTTTTCAGTTTACTCTCATAATTCTCAGGAGGTGTTCCTCTTCCACTGAGGTTTGCAGATACTCCATAGTTTGCAAACACAATAGTTCAAGGGATGCGATCCCCCCCCCTTGGTTTCTTTTCCACAGTTTCCTGATCCAGGGGGTATGATTCCCTTTTCCCCTGGATTTCTCACATTCAAAGTTATTTACTTTCACCGTATATTAGTTTTTGTGGGTGCGGGTGTCATACTTGCAATCAATTCAATAGGTCTATTTATTTTATTTTTATTAATAATGTGTTACAGTTTATTTTAAACTTTACACATAAAAAAAAATAATAAAATAAAAAGAAATAATAAAGATAGAATTTAAACATAACTAAGCTAATACAAAAACTAAAAACTAGCCTAAAAACAATCTCATAATACATATATTGCTTATTGATAGAAAAAACAGTTAAGCACAACTCCGGCATGTTATACTTATTATTCTAAACATTAATCGTTAATAAAATTGCTCCTACAAAAATATAAAGTTGGTCCTACGAAAATATAAAGATCACCAAACCTCTAATAGAGTCAGTATCATAGTATCAGACAGGTTCATATATATATATGTTCAGAGTTCTTTCAATTACCAACCAGACTCTAAAGGTAGCAATCTGCAGCTGCCGACTTTGCGTATTTATAAGGCGAAGCCAAAATGCAGATTCCCCAATGGATGCTGTATCGTGGACAGAATTGCTATAACTTACATTGTAAGTATCCATCATATTTACACATTTAGTTAGTACATGATTGGCGGTTTCTTTGCATCTGTTATCCTTACATAGTCGGCAATACCTCTCTGTGGAAGATAAACCATTAGATTTACTTTTATTAGACACCAGCTGTAAATTATCAACCCTCAATAGAAGTAAAAATCGCCTGAGTCTGCTTGATGGACAGAGGGTTAGATACGGCTGCATTTGCTTAAAGGAATAGAGCATGTAGTGGATGAATTTGTATTTTGGAAGCTTATCCAGATGGGCATAGTTTTCCAACCAGTCCCAGAGGGCAATTTGTTTGGACAGTGCATTTTTTTGGGGATCATCACACTTCTCTCCACTCTTAGTCCAATTTATTACCCTCAGGAAGGCTTCAGCCTCCTTTTTAAGATGGCATTTGGTAGTTTCCTTTGTAGCTTCAATGGCAAATTCTTTCAATAACCGATTCTCTGGTTGGTTAGAAATCCTAAGATAAAGTTCGGCTCTCCTTTTCAGGACAATGGAACCTAAAGAGGAAACCCCCACTTCCAATCTTAACAATGCCATTGGGATAGATTGGGGGAGCCCTAGGATTCTTCTTCAAAACTTCCCCTCTATGATTTGCAGCCAGCTAAAGTCCATTTGCAGCAGGGCTTCCAGCCCATAAACAACCATAGGGGTTAACACCTGGGTATATAATTGACGGATTCCATGTAATGTAAATCCACACTTCTGTCTTGCAAATTGGCTAATCAGCGACGTTACTTGAGCTGCCCGATGTTGTCTCATTTGAATACAGGAGTTAGAGCCCGGCTTGACATCCATTTCGACCCTAAAATATTTATATTGCTGGGTGTACTTAATTTCTATTTCGCGCAGTAGAAGCCGAGGGCGTGCAATCTTCTTACTTGCGAATATCATCACCTGAGTTTTCTCCTGGTTAATGATTAAATCATTATTCGCAGCATACTCCCATAGCTTCAATGCAGATCTCCGTAGACCACTGAACGTGTGATCCATAATTATCAGGTCGTCAGCATACGCTAGCACTGCACAGTGGATTGTGCCGACGACAGGAGGACAATTATGGACACTTAAGATGGCATCTGGTAAATCATATGTATAAAGATTGTACAAAAACGGGGCCGTCACGCAGCCCTGCTTGACTCCATGATTCTGGGGGATCTCTACAGTCATATCCCCCTGATTATTGAGTCTGCAAGCCACTGTATTGTCCTCATGCAATAATTTTAAATAATACAGAAGTATCTCAGGGCAGCCTAATAGCTCGAGTTTAGCCCACAGTTTTTCTCTGCGAACCGAGTCAAAAGCTGCCTTAAAATCGACGAACATGGCATAGAGTGTCAGATTTCCTTTCCTCATGGCCTTTGAGCGCAAAGTGTCCAGGATAATTATGTTATGATTCGTTGAGTAGCCTTTCCTGAAGCTGCACTGAAAAGTGTTGAGTATATCATATTTAGCCACCCATTCCTCCAATTTATCAAGTAACAGTGAAGCAAAAAATGTCTCTGTACAGTCAAGCATAGATAGTAACCTGAAGTTACAGGGATCTTTCCTATCACCTTTCTTGAAGATTGGTATTAAATAGGCATGCTGCCATGATTTAGGGATTTTTCCAACCGTAAGTACTTTACCAAATAATATTCTTAAAAATTTGGCCCAGAATTCCGGTTGGCTTCTCAACACAGCATTTGAAAGTCCGTTAGGCCCAGGAGCCCTAGATGATTTGAGCCTTCTAATTTTCCAGAGTAAATGTTCAGTTGTTATATTGAGAGGGATGGACCTTGGGGTCACTTTTTCTACCGACTTTCCCATCTCCTTAGTAGGGATGTTGCGACCCATAAGGAAGTCCGTCCATTGACTAGAACTTATAGGGTTAATCAGATCTTTTCTACCACTACCTCTGGCTTGGCCAAGAAGGGACCATATGCTTCTTGAATTTTTGGAACATATGGTTTGAACCATATTTTGCCATCGCCTAAGTTTTAGCTCAAACCTTTTAGCTTTAACATACGCTCTATACTTATTTTTTAGGGCTCTGCAAACATCATGATAGGCCCAATGACATGCACTAGTACGTTTGGCTTGTCTAATTTCTGCTCTTAGCCTACGTTTAGCATCTCTAATGCTTTTGTCATATGTAACTGATGTTTTGCCATCAATCGCTATCCGGTTAACTGCAGAAGTCGCATGTGTAGCGGAGAATGATGTAACCCAATGTTCCATTTCATTTATGGACATATTATGATTATGGAACTTGTACAGAGTGTCATCATCTATGCCCTGCACCATGGTTACTGCTGCATTGATGTTTTTATCTGACCAGCATAGACGGGTGCCCGATTGGTTAGTTGTCATGTCTCCCAGGGGCTTAGTACATATGGCCGGCATACCAGTGTTGCACTTCAGCATAAGCATTGAGTGGTCGCTCCAGTCGTTTGCAGAGATCATCAGATCCCTTACATTCATGGCCATCTGTGAACTCACAAATATATAGTCCAGGACGCTTTTTGCGGTCCCGCTGTGCCATGTATAATTTCCTGAATTATCGCTTGAGGTTCTGCCGTTAATCATCTCCATTTCCCAGCCGTTGAAGAAGCTCAGCCAAGAGATACCAAGTGGGTCTTCGAGATTATGTACCATATTGTTTGTTGAATTCAAAAAGAGGATTAATAGATATGTCGACTGTGCTTAGCATATGGCAGTTAAAGTCTCCAACGATAATTACCAATGTGTTAGACGGATCCATCACCCAGGCGGCCAACAACTCGTGAATTGCTTCTTGAAGGGATTCAACCTCATTACCACCCGGTGGACTATACAGATTAATAATAAGCATATTTTCTCTGCATCCCTCGCTTATGCTCTCCAGTTCTACTGCAATCATTTTATCACTGGATAATGTCTCCAGCTGTCTTGATGTAACCGTATTCCTGATACCTGTGATCAGGCCACCATAAGGTCTCCCTCTCTTTCCCTTCATCGCCAGAGACTGGTAGATTGTATAACCGTTGAGTATTATAGAAGATCTCAACCATGTCTCTTGTAGGCATATGCATACATTTTCCGTTAGGAACTGGAGAGGGCCCACGGAGGAGAACAAATGCTTGAACCCTCTACAATTCCATGATACTAGTGAGGGGATTCAATTTAAGTTCACCACCTTCGGTAGCGCTGATGCTAACCAGGTTAGAACATTCTGGATGTCAGCCATCGCGACCCGGTCCTTTTTCAGATTTGGTGGAACTTCTGTTGTTTCTTTTACTGCTGAGGGAGCTTTACGTGGCCATTTTGGATCCTCCTGATCGGGATCCACTTCAATGTCAACGACTCGGAGATTGTCTTTATAGTTACGTATCAATTGGGCAGAGCAGATAAACTTAGTAACTTGTAGAGGCTCAATAAATTCAAAGTCATCCGATCTTAATACACATAGTTGAGGAACAGCGTGGAATCTGGTCATTAGCTCAGTTCTAGTGAGCCAACTGCTCTCACTTTGCTGGTATAGATTTTTAATGAGGCATATCCTGTTCTCTTTCTGAGGAGCCTCATTATCCTTAGGATTGTTCACCGGTTCCATTCTACTTAACTCTCTATCAGCTACTAGGGTATCTTTGCCACCAGTTACATGATTCTCCTCAAGCTGCTCTGAAACAGGTATGTTAATGGATGCAGATGCAATTCCATCTTCTATTTCATCGTCCCCATCCTCATCTGACAGTACCCAGCTTGTTAAGTAACCTACTTGCTTATCCTTACGTCTGCACCCGCCTGCCGTTGGTTTCCTTGGTTTTTTATTATTCTTCCCAGAAGGCTCAGTATCCGATATTGGCGGCGCCACCTCACAAGCCTTCTTCCTCATTGCCGCTCTTTTGGCTAGTCGCCGCTGTTTACGGGAGAGAAATACTTCAGGTGTGTTGACTGCGTTGGGGGACGTTACGAGATTCTCCACACTCTCAGTAGCTTCTGGATTAGATGGCGTATTCTCCCCTGGGGCTCGCGGAATAGTTGTCGCTGCGGCAGGATTTTGCGGAAGCAAATTTAGTGTAGTTTCCAATATGCATCCACACATTTTAAGGAGGATCTTAAGGGCAAACTGCACAGATGCAACTGATGATTGTAGTTCGGCCAAATCCGTAGGGCTGGAAGATGCTGTATTGCTGACCTCCACCTCTCTTGATTCCAGCTCAGAAACATTATGAATGTTCAGGTTAGGTGTGGTTGATAATCTCACAGAGCCCATTCTCGGAGATTTAGTAACTTCCTCCATTCGATTGCTCGGTGCCGGTTGCCCTACTTTAGCCACTGCAGGTGTCATAGATCTTTGCATAGAAAGACAGAGCTCCAGTAGAGAGTTATTATCTATGTCTCCTTAGCTCTCATGGTCCTGCGTGTCCATATTGATCGCCTCCCCCTCATCCATGGTGGTAGAATTATTTTCTGGGTGTGGATTCACTGGGAAAAAATCTGTTATTGCTCTTAGTGAGTGGCTGGTGCTGGCTTTGATTGTTTATCTTTGCCCATCGCACATTCTTTGTCGACTGGACTACTCCTTATTTTCCGCTGTCGCAAGTTGTAGCGTGCTTGGGACTTCTTACGTGAAGGCATGTAGTTATTTTGCTCTAAAAGGTTATCAATATAAAAAAAGAAGGCATAAAAATATCAGCTGCTTCGTAATAAGATGTGTTTGCCTTCAGAAGTTTGCTTTATCGGAGTTCAGATCCAAATTTAATCTATGTGCCGAAAAAAAATACCTCACTATATGGGCACAGAAAAGTCTCGTTTTGTTTGGCTCAACTAGCTGTCATGCACTGGGAGAGCTCCCACTAGTGGTAATCACAGCCCCACTTACTCAAATGGGAACCCCCCCTCTGCAGGCAATACCACTATATCTGCTCACACCTTTAACCATGGAGAGACACTGCAGAGGCTCCTCACAGCCAGCCCCCACAAGAGCCAAGAACGACCCACCGCACTGTCGCCTCTGGGCCAAGGGACCCCGGAACACCTGGCCCCCAGCCTACCGTGCCGCACAGTGAGGTGCCACCTCGGAGCCAAAAAAGCAAGCGAATTGGGAGCACAGACCGGTACCTACGTGCCTGATGACGGGGTCCAGGTCGCTCGCCCCACCCGGCGCCCGATTCCAGGGGCGCTCCCTCGGTCGCTCACCCCCGGTGAGTTCTCCTCAAGTGAGGGCGATAACTCCAAACGTCGCTCGATCGCCAGCGGCCAGCGGCGGCACAAGCGGCACAAGCAATGTAGGCGACGCGGGGACTGAGCCGCGCCGCACCAGCCGCGTCGCACACGATCCAGACGTCAGACCGTCAAGCCGCACCTCCTCCAGCACACCAACGTACCAACGCTGACGCCAGATCACGCAGAGGCCGCTTCCGACAGCTAGGAATTGTGAAGAAAGTAAGAACGTCCTGGCAGGAGAATACACCTCCAAAGCCAAGAGAAATCCTGTCTTCCTTCCTAAAAAAGAAGCCAGAAGGATAAGTTCCAGGTCTCTTCCATTTTTTTCTTTAGCATTCAACAGTGGTGAGGAGCCAGGGAAACTGGATCACTTATATCACTTTCCCCTACATAACAGAGGGATCAGTGACCTTACGGGAAGGATATGTGATGAATCTAGCAATGTCATCCATTCGTCTCTGGGTACACTCTCTGCCGATATGGCCAGGGAAAGGCAGCCACTACTTTTCAGAACTCACAGAGGTTTATCTTTGGAGTAGATGGCTCTCCTTCTTCCCGTTCGTTGTTCCTAAAAACAACCTTTAGCTAAGATCTCTAAAGGAGGGATCTCAAGGGTCTCGTTTACCCGGGGAGGTGGGTTTAAGGGTGTGGTACTCCCAAGATGTTAAATCACTGAATGACAGAAAATGTTTTTTCTGGGCCCAATTTCTGTAGGTGGACTGTGAGGGAGACTTTCCTCCTCCTCTCAAGGGTTTCTTGGTGAAAACCCTTCCTAGGTTTTCATATATTAAACATCCCTCCAACTTGCCCCTTTTAATGAATATGCGGTTTGAGTAGAAGTTCAGCAGGATAACCATTGCTTCATCTTTACAGAAAAAGGAGCGGTACAAATGTTTGCTCTCTATTCCGGTCACTCTCCCTAGAAGGCACCATATAGGTGACAAAACTAGTGGTGAGATTCACTCCTAGATACAATCTTATCTCAGGCAGCAACCATATACTCTCGGGGGTTAAAAGGGTTATAACTATTACCCTCTATGAATGTTCTTACCGGATGAATATCCTGGGATGTTAATAGTTGGAAAGTGATTCCTATTCTGAAACTGAGGTGGCTGTGGGGTTCAGGGTTGGAATCTGGTGCTATGGAGCCGATGTAATAGGTGAAAATATGGGTTATTGGGGTTGGAGATTGTCTGGATTAGTCTGTAGTTTCTAGGCGTCCCCCAACTTGTATCAACTGAGTCAGATTCCATTCCTGACACCATGTGTAAAGAATCAGGAGTAAGATTCCGACACAGAGGCATTGTGATGGTTGTTATAGACATTTATTAAAGAAAAAAGGAGGGTTGGAGAAAGACCTATCTCGCATGTTGGAGAAAGACCTATCTCGCCCAATCACTGCAAGGGGCTTTCCAAGCCTCAACGAAACTAAAGGGTGACAGTGTCAGAATGTGCAAAAGTAACGAGCTCCCCATGCTGTGTCCAAAATCCTAACCTGGCCCTTACCTGCTAAACTCAAAATAAAGTGCAAAGGGATATAGCCTTTCAACTGGCCATCTGTAGCTTTGTTTAAAGTTCCAAAAGGTGCAAAAATAAACAAATAATCAAAGTTCCACAATTCTCAGGAGGGGGTCCCCTTCTCCTGAATTTCTCAGTTTTTTTTCAGTTTAGACGGACAATTCTCAGGAGGTTTTTCTCTTCCACTGAGTTTTGCAGACACTGTATAGTTTGCAAACAAAATAGTTCAAGGGAAGTGGTGCCTCCCTTGGTTTCTTCTTCACATTTTCCTGTTTCTCAGTCCAGGTTGTATGATTTCCCTTTTCCACTGGAATTCACAAATTCAAAGTTATTTACTTTCACAGTCTATTATCTATTTGGGTGTGGGTCCCAGACAATGAATTCACCAGGTGTGTTCTCCTTCCAGGACGTTCTTATTTTCTTCACTTTGATTTTCCACAGTATGCAACTTTCCACCCCAGGGAGGGTGTTTCTCTAACCCTGGATTTCACACACTCAAGAGGGTTCTTTTTCGCTCCTTGGTTTTTACACTTTTACAATCATAGTTATTTTTCCCAGAAAATGTAATTTTCCAGTCCAGGGGGTATGGCTCCCTTCCCCTGGATTTCACACAGTCAATGGGTTCTCTTCATCTCCTTGACTTTCTCAATGTTTTTAACTTTCCAGTACAGGGGGTATTGTTAACCTCCCCTGGATTTCACACACTTAAGAGGTTGCAGTTCCTCTTCTTGACTCTTACAGTTTATTCGCAGTTGGGTGTGGGTCCCAGACTCACAATCACATTGCCTGGTACACTCTTCTGCCAAGACCTTTTTAACATTCCAACTTCAAGGTTTCACCAACTTCAGGGAGCTTCCCTCCCCCTGAATTACACTTCTAATAGCTTCCATTTTCAAGGGGTATGGGTCTTCCCTTTTCTTTCCTCGTATTTGGGTGCGAGTCCTCGACTCACTGTGTTTTCATCAACATTCAATTGAGCTGTTTCCTTTAATTCCAAACAGTTCACAACCTTTCCCTTCTTGTTATTTATCTGTTGGGTCCATGATCCACTCTCATTGATATGCATTATTCCTTTTAGCTGTCCTGGTGTTCCAGCTCCCTTGCTGACATTCGCCCAGTTGTTCTTCCTTGTCCTTCCCCCAATGTGCTTTGATGATGGTCTACTAGACACAGAAAGCCTCATCTCGAGTTTGGTCGTATTGGCTGTCCTAATTCCACCCAACTCCCTTTTCAATTAGCACTGGCATTTTGGCAGTAAATCCATAAAATTACTTTGGGTTCGTCCCTATTATGGAGTTCTGCAGGACTCCATACTCGAGTCTAGTGGAAGCCATTGGGTTTTGGACAAATGATCACTGGTGGTAATTCTGTCAGCGACATTGCCTCCATTTTCTGGAGTAAATACCTCGACCCATATGCCAGAGGTAATTCCTCCTGTTTTCCTCAAAACTATGTGTTTAGTTGAGGGATAACAATTTAATTATGTTACCATCATTTTCTACTACCGTACTCAGAATGAAGCACAGAGGCCTATAGTCTAGCCTTGTTGCTGTTGCTAGAACCATGCAGACACATCATGGGGCCTGTGGTTCCCAGAGAATTAATTACAGCAAGAATCAACCACAATCTCAATGCAGTGCACATTGCGCTGCAAAATAGGGCGTGGGCCGTGGACCCACCAAATATTAACATCAAAGTTTCTGAGAGACCAGCATACTTGAATAGAATTGACGCTAATATTCATTGGCCTCACCGAATTACTGCCAACATTGATCAGCATTACCGCCAATTGGTCCTGTGAACCTCCCACAGAATTACAAGTCGTTGCACATCAGTGCTACTCCACATTTCTGGAGTCCACAGGACTCCAAGGGGATTTTGGTGTAATTACCATTGTAAGTGGTTTCAACCCAGCACTACACCTAAGTCAGTGCCTAGCGGGTGATGCCCAGCTGGAACCCTTAATTATATATTTTTATGTCTAAAGATCTTTTATTTCTGAATGATGTACCCTTATATCACGCCTCTCTCTTTGAATCCCCCCCGGTCTCACTGAACCAAGAAGCAGGTTGTTTTGCAAAGTAAAAATATTTCTTTTATGGATTTAAACAATATATATATCACACTTTTATGAATTTTAACACTATCTAGATATCACACTATTAATATTTATACAATGATCACCAATGGCGTAATATTACAATCAACAATCTCTTTAATCAATAGGAGTATGGATGAAAAGAATAATGTAGCATAGAATAAAACGTTGTGTGGGTTCGGTCAAATGCAATGATAGGAAATTAATACAGCACAGAAATAATACTTTTGTGTGTTCAGTCAAATGCAATGTAATCACTCTTTCCCCCTGATACTACTCAATCCCCCCTAATATGCAATATAGAGATCGAAGGAGAGAAAACAGGTTTCAGGAATAAACACTCTACAAATGCAGTTTCAATCTCAATTCCATCAGCACACTTAGAGAGAAACAGGAACGATTTCAAAACAGTTCAATTGCTTTTGAATGTGGTTTTAAATGAATGGGAAAAGTGCTAAAAATGGATCTAATTCTCTAAACAGGATTCAAAACTAGTGGGAGCCACTTTGGATAGCTTCCAGGTTGACACTAGCAATGATGTTTAGATAACTAGCAGATAGGAAACCGAATTCAGAGGTTGAATGCAAGAAATAGCTATTTTACATGTGATGAAATTGAGCCAAATGCAGATTCCCTGCAAACTTTTCAGCGCGTGAGAAACGTGATTACAGAACAAATATAATAATGCGCTTTTAGGTTCATTTGAATGCAGAGGATGTTAGCTTCAATTTGACACTTAAAGTTAGTTTCTAGCATGTACGGTTCGGAAATTATCAAGGTTTTAGTAGAGGTCGATTTTGTTCAGAAAGAGTCAATATTATCAAATGAAAGACGCACTTTTGAATATTACAAACAATAATTATCTTGGCACTAAGGAGACTATGAAGATGCAAGATACCCAATGGTACAGCCACCAGAACAGGATTCAGGCACTCGGTTCTGCACTCAGAACGGCACTCTAGTCTCTGCACGGCACTCTGGGCGGGATCTGAGGGATTGGTTCTGGAGTTTACAGCTATCTGGTTACAGCTCTGCTCTACTGGTTTGGATCTCTGGGTTCTGGCAAGAGTTCTTGGCAAGAAGCAGAAAACAGCACAGCCAGGCTGTTCAAAGTTTAATGTGCCCCTTGGAAGTCTGGGGTTAAAATCAGGTTGAAAGATTTTAAGGGCCAGCTGAGAAGGGTTCAGCTTTGGAATTGGACCTTCTGCTTTCAGAGTTCTGGAGTCTTGATATGGGTTCTCCTGCAGAGTGCCTCGCCAGTAAATCAGTTGATGGGTGAATGTGTGTGTCTAGGTCCTAAACAGTCCCTATTTATCTATTTCCCAAAGGGGTGTATAGGCTGATTATACTAAGCCCACCCTCTAGGGATCCGATTGGTCAAAGTATTTCCCCTCTCTTGATTTGAGAAGGAAACCTAGTGTCATAGTGATGCTGCAATTTATAATCCAGGGAAAAACCTCCCCTTTGTTCCTACACAGAAAATCTATTTTTCATAGAAAGCATATCTACAATATCACCAACTTGCTAATAATACATATTCACATCACAGATATAATAGAGCACCTATCCGTCCGAGTCCCATCTTCTTGAGAGTTTCGGTTAAAAACTGACAGTTTTTCGCGCTTTCGGTTGGTTACCCAGTGTCAGATCTGTACACATTTTTCCACATACATGTGCATGACATCTGGGCATAATCCTGTAAACTTTCATATTCATAGCATGATCACAATTGCTACAATTACAACATTTTAGTAGTCCGGTCTCTGAATATCGCATAGGTTTCAGAGTAGTTTCAAACTGTGAGCAGCATTTTCATATTAACAACCTATAAAACACAGATTTTTCCAAGTTTTACACGGTCTTCTAGGAGTCTTTTTCCAAAAAGATATTTCCTTGGATTTTAAGATACACATATCAGTCTAGTCCCGCCTCCAAGGTTTGGCTGGGCCAAGAGCAACCTGAGCCTCTCTTCCTTAGCAGTTGGTTTCTGTTGATGCCTGAATTTGCATTTCCTTTCAGTCAAGGGAATCTTTTGTCTCCACTCAGAGCAACAGGCCAAAATCTCCTCCCACTTTCCTTAACAACTCAATGCCAGTTCCCGAGCAGAGAGCAGGAGAAAGATTCCTTTGTTTGGGGAGAAGCTGTGGAATGTCTTTGAAGTCCATTGTAGCTGACATTAGTCCACTTTTAAAACACAGTTTAAAATGGTCCTTTCTAAAAATACAATTTACATTTTCTACAAATATCCACACAAATCTCTTAATTCCAGTCTTTTTAAAACATAGAAATTGAATTGTAGCAACCCATATTGCTTTTGATGGCAAATCTCTTCTTTTCTACAATTTGATTTTAAGACACAAGTTTTAAACTGACAGTATAAGTAAAGAGAGCTTCTGACACAGGCGAGTGGCGGTACTGCGCCCATATCTGACATATTTTTCCAAGCAGCACCTTTCGAATGTGGATTTTTTTATGATGAAAGGTGTTTCTCCTGACATTGTGCTGATGGGGATTCCTTAAATAAGGTGATGGTGAACACCCCACAGGGATGTTGGATCTTCTCTGCTGTTTGAGAATCATTATTTTGCAAATTTAACAGCCAAGGAAAAACGGATTTTAGGCACTTCTGGGTTTTCCTTGGGATGTAGCACTGCCTTTTCAAGCAGTTCTATTTTACTCTGTGGGCAGCCCAATGATAGGTTTTGGCAGTGTTGTCTCCTGTTTTACCACTGACATAGGCAAAATGGATTAACGGCCTATTTTTCAGGTTTCCCTGCGCACTTCTCAGCGATTTCTAGCGCGCGTAAGGCTTTTCGGCGGCCATTCGGTTATTTTTGATTAAAGCACCGCACAGTGATGTTGCAGGGCAGAGCCCGTGGGTCAGAACATCCCACACCATGAGCTGTATCTCTGGTGATATTTTACCTTAAAAGGGAGGATTTACCTCCAGCATGGTAGCGAAGGTAAATCCTCTACTTTCAGGTCAAACTTGGAATTCAGTGGTGAGATAAAAACAGAGGTAATTCCGTTAACACCCAAAAAAGTGTCAGTAACAGAATTAGTGCCACTTTTTTACAGCACCTCCAAACTCATAACGAGACCCATTGTATGTAAATGTTTCTTATGCATATGCATTGTGCATATCCCATAAACCAGACTGGATGTTCCAGTTCAGTGGGCTAATGAATCCCGACCCTAAAGGAAGATGCCATCAAACTCCAAGAGAGGGAGTGATAGAGATTTTCCCAGGCCACCCCAACACAAAATACGTATTTTCTTCATGTGGGACTTTTTAAACCAGACTAGGCAAAAAGTTTAGTAGCAGAACTTATTTCCTGAGAAGTAGAGATTGGGTGCTTGAACCAGTAAGTTGCTTTGTATTATTACAAAGTATCTCATTAACAACCCTAGGGACACCACTCCATTGTCACCTCCAGCAGTACAACTGCTTCTCTGCCCACTGTTTCTCTCGGAGCTCTGTGCCCCATACAATTCTAATCTCATCATCATTCCAATTCCATTCCCACTTAATTTCATATGTAAACACTGCATATCCTCCGCTGCAATTATTTTTTGATACAGACAACTAGCAAAAAACAAATTTTCAACACCCTAACAATAATAATGCATAATAATGTACTAATTGCCATTCCTATGATTTCTAAACATTCCTTATGTGGTATAGACAACATACTCCTGAAGCGCATTCAGCATTTTCCGAATTTACATACCTCTTCTCACACCCTCTTCCGTTATGCCACATTCATATCTCTCTCTCTCTCTCTCTCTCTCTCTCTCTCTCTCTCTCTCTCTCCAAATTCCCAGAAGCACTATTAGAATATATTCTCACTCCGGCTTCACTATCGCCCATGTCCTCTAACATAGTATAATCCAAATGATCCCAAAGTCTCTTCTCAATCTTTTCCGATTTTCAGATGTAGATTTCACAACCCTATTTCAATTCCACACCGTTCCATCTACCACTCTCCCTCCATTCTTAAAAGACTCTAATACCTTAATTGGGACAGAGCATTTCAACATTCCCTTCTTACCTCTTCTTCCCCATTTCACTTACACAACTTCTTCTACTCCAATCTTGTCAGTTCTGCTTTTTGTACTCCCCATGAATTTCTTGTCATGGTATTCCTTCTTCTTCTTCTGGGTTGTGTAAGGAAGGCATGGTACCAAACAGTAAGACAGACACAAGTGACCACAGTTCAAGGGTGTTTATTGAACTTCACCTGGGTTTGAAGAATGCCTATCGAATCCTAAATCTAAAGATGGGAGCAAGCTACGACCATCAAATAATAATAACGCAGTTGTAGTGGTGTCTTGTCAAAATAAAAGGACCTATACTAATAAACCTATTGCCAAGCCTTACTTCTAAAAACAAAAAGTGTGGGAAACAATGTTATGCAAAAGAAAAGTGTTCAAGAAATTGTATGTCAGGATATTCAAGCTGTTGACCTCCCTTCCCCAGGTTTTCAGCATGGGACAAGGTGGCACACTCGAGTTTAGCACAGTCTCTGGCTTCTCTAGCACGAGGATTCAGTTCAAATCTCAGTATCAGGGCATTTTATGTCAAAGTCTCTTTGCCATTCAAAGTCTCTTACTTCAGAGGGCTTATGCGACAAACAAATATTAAACAGTTCCTTTATCCTCAAGATTCTCATGTACAACTTCTTGGGTGATTTTGATTCATCCGGGGCCCAGACTGTCTTTAACACAAAGCTTTCAATAGATCTCCCTCTGTCAGGCTTGGAACAAATCTATGCACTTTTCCAAACTTTCTCTACTTCATGGAAATTGAAGACTTTCAACTGTGTTCGTGATTTGACTTGACCCGTCGCAGGACCACTTTGATTCACATTTATTCAACTGATCTCCCTCTGTCGGACTCGGACCAACTTTATCTACTTTTATCACTTCTCAGCTGGGTACCTTAGAGAGACCTTCAACTGAGCACCCACCTGGTGCCTGACCACTCTGTCAAAGGTATTGTAGCTTGCTTTAAAGTTCAACCACTCATCAGCAGTTTAACTTCCTTTGCGTCTCCTCACGTCCACACGTTTTAACAATGTTAGCTCCAGTGCTCTCATTGCAATGTTGCTGCCTGCAACCTTGGCTTCAACACAGAACAGTCTTGTATCAGGCTCCCCAATTTACCAGCTGTGTTTCTTTCACTGAAGCGGCTTTGTTCTTGGAGCCAAGGACAGTACCACGGTGGCTGGAGATTCTCCCGGCCTTGATTGTTGACGCCGGAGTGCCCAGGGTACCTCCGGCACACAATGCAGGATTCTTCAGCCTGGTTTCCCTATCTTACGCTTTCTCTCAAAGTTTTGTGGAAGTTGTCGAAAAGGTCAAGAGAACTTCGCTCCTTGCAACCCCATTCTGTTTCGCTGTTTTTCTTCTTTTGTTAAACTGCTATCTTGGAACTGCTGTTTCTTCTTGTACTTTGCCTCGCTCAGAGTGTGCTCTCATGCTCCAGCTTTTATCTGTGTGGGGAAGTGTAATGGAAGTCAGGTATGAGTGATTGTCGATAATTGCCGGATCGCGCCTGACCATAGTATTGGGACATGTCAGGTACATAGCTCGGGTGTTAGTCAGTTTTCCCTTAGAGCAGGCTGTCAGTGAGAAAGTGTTTGTGTTGTAAAAGGGGTAGGAGGTAGAGTTCCTAAATATCCTACTGGGTAGGATGGGTAAAGGTGTTACTGGGAAATGGATAATAAATCTCACCATATGGTGTCCCACTCCCCGAAGACCTCTCACCCCGGTGATCCTCCTGCACTGATCCACCGCAGGAACTGGATCCAAAAAGCGATGGACATGTCCTAGCCACCTGGATGACAGATCCCTGGGCACTAGTGGGCGAGATACCTTCTGGTTTCTCATAATTTCTAGCATCCTATCAGCAACAGACCCTTTACTTACCTTTTTGATCCCTAACTTCTCATTCATCTACCCTGGGAAAACGTACTTTGAGGCTCTCTACACCTCATCAAACGGAAGGGTGAAACCCCAGTAGCACTATGGCTTGCTGTTCTGATGCTCAATAAGAGGTCATACAAAGTCCCTCTCCAGTCCATAAAATTGGCCAAGGCTAATTGCACACATTCCCCAACAACTTTTTTCAGTCTCACGATCATGCCATTAATTTCCGGGTGATATACAGATTAAAACTTCCACCCAAAACCTAATTTGTCACAGAATTCCTTAATCTCCTTCGCCTTAAATTGAGGACCATTAACACTTCTGGATTGCCTTCTCCCCTTCAGATTTTTTCCAAGAATACAATGACTTTCCTTGATGTGACCTTAACCACCACTGCCACTTCTGGCAAACATGAATACCTGTCCACCAATACCAACAGCAATTTATTTTCTTGTCCTAATCCTTCATATGGATAGAGAATATCAATTCTTAACTCCAACCATGGTCCCTGTGGCACAGGAATGGGAATATTAGTTAGCATATTTTGGCCACAATTTGCACAAGGTGCGCACATATGAAGTATTCTTGCTACATGCACATCTGCCGCTGCCCACCAATGTGTCTCTCTTACCTTCCTTTTCATTACTGTAATTCCAGGGTGACCCTCATGGGCCAATTGTATTATCTATCCTCTCAATTTCTCTGGTGGTATCTCCTTAAACCCTCTCATAATACAACCCTTTTCAATGGACAACTCATCCTTAACCATGAAATACCCTTTACACTTTTCCTCAAATTTGTCTTTTTCTGGCCACCCTTTAACAATTAATTCTCTCACCTTCTCAAACAATTCATCTTCCCTATTACATTCTTCCCACTCATCTCTTCCCAATGCCTTCACAACTCCACATACTTATTCCTTTATAACCTCGCGAGGAACATTACTACCTATCAGTAACAGCATCCTGAATAAGAAATCTGCCACACAATTCCTGTTTTATGTAAATATTGCTCTTCACAATTGTATTCCATCAATCTCAACCCTAATCCGGCAATTCCTGGCATCGCTATGGACATTCTTTTCACTGTTAAAACTTTCACTATATGTTTATGATCTGTCCTCATCACAAACACCACTCCCCAAACATACTGCCTGATATGTTCTGCTGCCCAACACCATGCTAATAGTTCTCTTTCAATCACTCAGTAACCCATTTCAATATCCGTCACCGTTCTAGACACAAACATTACTATTCTTTCTCAATCCCCATCCTTCTGGGATCACAGAGCACCCAATCCTCTGCAACTCGCAACCACAGTAATTATGGATTTCCTTCCAGGCACAAAGCCTCCTAAAAATGGTGCCTCTATTATGCCTCTTTTAATCTCATTTACCGCTAGTTCGTGACTTTCCCTTCACTCAAACTTCACATTCTTCTTCATAAAATCCCTCAATGGCTGAGTTATTTTCGCAAACTCTGCAATACATTTATTGCAATACTCCTCCAAACCTAGGAAAGAATGCAACTCTTCTTTATTACTAGGACAAGGTGCTCCCTCTATTGCTTTCATTGCCTTTACTCTTGGTTTATATCCCCCTTTAGATAACTTATGACCCAAGTAATCCACTGCTGGTATACCAAATTTACATTTGCTATGCTACACTGTCAGGGCCTTTTCTTCCACCTTTTTCAACATCATGCACAACCTTCTATTATGTTCTCTTTCTCCTTGTCCACACTATAAAATGTCATCCTGAAACACTTTCACACCCACCATCTCTCCAAACATGTGTCATTACTGTGAGAAACCTGAGGGTGTATACTTTGTTTTTGCATACCCCCTTACCTCACAACCCCCCAGTCATTGTGGGATATTGTCATCAGAGTCCCGTCCGACCCCAACCTTTTCCCTTACGGAAAAGAAGACTGTATCTTCAGGGGAAACCAAGACCATCCCAAAATCCCAATGCAAATTTTACCTCTCCTTCTGTAAAACCCATTTCTCAGCACCCTTACATCCAAACTCCCTTTTATGACAGAAATCGACTCTATTTCTCTTTCCCCTTTATAGGACACCACAACTCTCATAATTCCATTCCTCTACTAGAATGCCAAAAGACTGAAGCGAGGAAGAGAGGGACTAAGAATATGACGATTATAGAAACAAAGCAAACTAAGACACAGTTGACAGTTGACAGAGGCCCCTATTGAAGCTGCTTACTTTGGTGTTTAGGAAAGTGTTCATATACACCCGCACGGGTGCATATGAACACTTTCATTTAAAGCGAGCAGCTTCAACGTTGCAGCGCAAACGTTGAAGCAGCTCGCTTTGGTGTAAATGAAAGTGTTCATATACACCCATGCGGGTGTATATGAACACTTTCCTATACACCAAAATAAGCAGCTTCAACATCCTGCAATGTTGAAGCTGCTCTCTTTGCTGTATAGGGAACGTCTTCATCTGTGTTCTCACCAGTGCAGTGTATATGAACACTTTCATTTACACCAAAGCAAGCAGCTTCAACGTTGCAGGGTGCAATATTGAAGCTGCTAGGTTTGGTGTAAATTAAAGTGTTCATATACACCCGTGTGTTGTATATGGACACTTTCCTGTACACCAAAGCAAGCAGCTTCAACGTTGCAGCAACAGATTAAATTAAATATGCAGCAATAAAACAGCTCCTTATTGTTGGGACCCACAAAAACTCTATCAGCCCTTGCTAGCCACGAAAGCAAATGGGGCATGTTGCATTAGATGTATCAAACACCAGAAATACAACAGCTACCAGTTATCGGCTGCACAACCCACATCCATAGAGTCGCCGTGCTGCAACATCCAGTTGTTGGCAGACATTTCTATTAAAAAAACATAAAAAATATATAATCAATATAAAGCACCGTTGACACAATAAACATCAGCATATCTCAACTGTAGCAACACATCTTAAACTTGATGCAGCACCTAACACTTGTACCATTTAGAAAATTGCATCCACTTGTATAAAAATCCCAGCTGCACCTTTTCCACAACATGCGTGCTGTTTGGCAAAACACTCAAATTCTTCCTTGCAAACCTGCCAGACCGATGGCCTCACAAATCATCTATATTTTGTTTACACAACAGCCCCACAGAGGGCCAAATCGGATCTCTATCCAGGGTGTGCAGTTACAACCTTAAAAGTTTAACCATTTTTTATACTTAGAGCAGTGTATAGTTAAATAATTGCACAAAGCTATCAGAAAGGAATTTTAAGCCCTATATACTTTTGACCTCATGCTTGCTTTCCAAGCTTTAATATTTAAGTGCTGGTTTGATTAAGTAAATGCCTTATCTCGCCAGGCACATTCCAAAGAAAGCTTTTGCACACTTGCTAAAGCATCATGACACCCAATACATCATTGATATGGATATTCAGCATTTCCTATGCCCATGCACTTTCTCATATAGTTTAAAATATATATTTACACTGGCTTGCATTTTGAAACAGTGCAGGTTTACATGTTAGCACAAGACCACACTTTATAGTGAATCTTTAACAGTGATTAGCTAACATTTTCTTCATGTTTGAAGCTTCCTTATATAAAGATGCAAGCTGACACTCTGAACTTCCCCCCACATATGTCAGCGTCTCTTTTAAAAACATTGACAAGCTTTAATATTTAAGCTATGGACTGATTAAGTAACTGTGCCATAAACAGTTACCAACATCTCTACACATCATACTAGCCGGCATGCAAATCCACAGAACTTTACATCTTTGAATCAGAGCGTTAAAAAAAACTGCAGCTTCCATTTATGAAGATGCAGATTGGCACAAATGCATTTCATACATGTTTGCACATGTTTAACACGGGCTTACAATTGTATATCTCTCTGCTGCTTCCTACATGAAAATAGGCTCTAGAATATAAACACCATCATAACATTATTTGAAACATAGTGCCACTCATTTTAAATGTGAAAGTAATTACATGTTGTTCTTTCTGAAAATATTCCTTCTAAACCCAGTAAAAAGGGGGGCCTCTTCTGACCCAAGGTTTTTAGATAACAGGTTTCCAATGATCCACAATGCAGGCGAGCATCAGGGCCCAGGGATCTCCCATGACTCCAAAGCGATATTTTGGCTGTCATTCAAAGTCTGTTTTTAAAGACCAAATCCTACATTCATGGTCAGTGTGTTTTCTTTTTATCAGCAACCCTGCACCTTACATATTTTTGCAAAAGGTATGACTCAGCTCTCTGTAGAAACATTATCCAGAAATGACAGAAACCTATTCATGCTTACCATGCAGAAATATGCATTGTTCAAATTTGATTTCACAAGTAGTGCTCCTACATGTCTCGCATATAACATATTATAAAACCAGGCGTTATAGAAGGGACCCGTTAAGGGACTTCAGAGCTAATAACGGTACCGCAAATTGCAGTACCGTTATTAGCTCCATCCCCATTCCCATTGAGCCCTATGGGGGCTCGAATGGGAATGGGGAATGCTTCCCGGAATGGGGCCTTACCGGGGGTCCTCCAAGGTTGGAATGACCCAGTAACTCCCTATTTCGGGAACCCAGACCCGGAATGCGGTAAGGGGGTAGCCATGGTGCTAATAGCACCATAGCTACCTCCTACCTCGTAATGAGGCCCATTGTGTTTTAAATGACAAGAATGGCAAATGTTTTAAAGACCAGACACATTTTCAAGGCCCATGGCCATCTGCATTATCTTCATTTAACTGCACCAAGCGTTGTACAGATCTATTGGTTTACACTTTTGTCTAGGCTCTGTGAAACCAACCATTGCTCTGTTATTTTGTTTCTAACTGCATATGGACAGTGTTTTTCAGCTAACAAACAATGTCCAGCACCAGAGCTTCTCTCTTTTTTTAAAAGAAATGGCAAACAGGTCTTGCTAAAGTCACTCATTTTTTATCTTAAAGTTTCACTCTTCATTTTAGAAAAAGGTCTAACAATTCTTGCAGGCTAGCATGCACACAATTCTGTTGGTCTACCCCCATGCATTGGCACTGTAAAACTACACTTAACACTGCAAAAGACAATAGCTTAGAACTTTTGTCTCAGCACTGTAAAGCAAACTTTGCCTATTTACATGGGACCAGCGTACCAACTTCTGTTTCCACTCTATCAAGTTTATTGTTAGTATCAGATAACACTCTAACCCAGCAGTTTCAATATTTGTATTCACGCTATACAACTTAAATGTTTTTATTTATACTTATAGCTCTGATTTGTCATAATATATTTTCAGTGGTTCATGCTCAATTACGGGGCGAACACAACCCGCTTTTATGAACAATTCTTTTTAACTCACATTTATATATTTGTATTCAGCTTAAAATACCAAAACCCTCATAAACCTATTTCTAGCTCAATCCTTTCCTTAACACTTTAAAATTATGATGGCATGCCTTAAATAACACAACCTCCTTTTATTAAATCTATATAAAAAGTCTTATAAAATGATGATGTTGGCTACTGGGCATAGATTTATATATATATGTATATCTTTTTTATAGCCTTATATGGTTTCCTAATTAGAAAACCTTTAGCCATTTTATTAATACAAATATAAATACAAATGTAGTGCCAAAATTACTAATATCAAAAGCCTGTTTAAAAAAAGGAGAAAATATAACAAGAAAAATGACTTTTCTCTCAGTTTCACAAATTCGCAAATTTGCAGTTTCAAAATTTGGCATAAATTGCTAACAGAAATTTGGTTAATATAGTCCCTTCTATTAATATAGTCCACCAAGCATTTTCTGAAAAGGCACCATATTTATCGATAGTAGTTCCCATCATACTGTGTCTTTCTATGCTCAGCGTCGGGCAGTTCATTACTAGATGTTTAATTTGAATCGTAGAGATGTTTTCTTGACACAGGCTACACAGAGGAGTTATCTCTTGTCCACTTAGCTTAGCCGGTCTTGTCAGGAAAATGTTAAGGTGAAATCTCATATACTGTTTTCCCAGAAAGCAATTAGGAAAGATGTGGATGTATCTAGGGAGCTTATTTAGTTTTCTCTCCGTAAACCAGAAATGTTCTCTATTTTTATAGTTGTAGATTTCATCGAGAGTGTCGATCCAATATTTATGGTAGAGTTTCTTCTTTAGCCTGCCCAGGTTTTGGAGCAATGATTCCTCTATTTCGTTCAGATCTTCTATTTATATTGACTCTACATAAAAAGTGTTATGAAATCATGACATCAGCTATATATATGTGAGGACAAAACCCTTGCTGCATCAACACTGCTTCACACCACAAAACCCTAAATTCACAGTCCCTGTTTTCAGAGCTCACTTCAACCTCAAACAGGCAGCGGCACAGACGCACGCTTCCAGCCACATTTTTATATAAATTTGATATTCACTTTAGATCATTTTTATATGAGATTATGTTCACTTTATATCCTTTTGATATAAAACTGAAAAACACTTTATATAAAGAAATATTAATTTGATATAAAAAAAGCTATCTTTGATATCAATTTTAGATTAAATGTATGTCAACTTTATATAAATTGCATATCAAAAGGTGCGGGAGTAGGAACACACAGGTCAACATTCTGAAGTACAAAAAAGGGGGCACCATGCACTAATGCTTTCATATTCCTAGTTTGGCAAGGCCCCACTGTGTGGACTGCTGGCTCTCCATGTCCTAAATTTTGCTTTCGGAAACATAGACGGACAATGAGGTATGGTTCAAGTGTTTATTTACAAGTGTGCAAGAAACATACTGTGTCAGGTTACCTGCCAAACTAAATACTAAGAGTGTCAGGATGGTAAGGGTGATTTAAAGTAAAAGGTGCTGAATAATGCTTCCAAAAGCCTGCCCTAAAGGGAGCATTTAGGTCAGGGGACTGAAACATGTGGCTCTCCAGATGTTTCAGACTACAACTCTCATGATCCCTCGCCGTTGACTATGCTGGCTAAGGCTAATGGGAGTTGCAGTACTAAACATCTGAGGAGAAAAAGGTTGCAGACCTCTGATACAGGCCACAGAGTTTCCTAATGAAAGTCCCCAAAAGAATAGGGCATCCCCTCCTGCAGCCAAAGGAGTTCCTCACCGCAATGCCCAGTGCCCCAAAAGCCCAACTAAATCCTAAAAATGTGGCAGTCGAAATTCCAAGATTCTAAATAGGTTCCTCAAGCATCCAAATACAAATCTCTTGAACATGTAATGAGGGTGGATTCTCCTTCAGCTCAAGCATGACAGGAGCTGTTTAAACTGAAATCAAACCAAACCAAATCAATGTTCAGACCTAAACGATACATTAATTATTCCATTACAACAGATGATAAGCCAGTCTTCATACACAATACCCACTTCCAATTGTTTTCAATCACATATTATCCAGTGTGTCTATTTTTTACAAATGTTTTTATTATTCTTTTAATATTTGCTTATCAGTTGGATGCGAATTCTTAATTTATTGGCATGTTGCGGTGTTGTGTTTTCCCATGTACACATTGTTTATATTTGCATAGTAGTTTAATCAACCAGACCCCATTTATTACTGTTGTTCAATGTTGAATTATGTTATTATTGTCCCAAACTTTTTTACAAATGATTTTGCTACACTTTTTTTTACTTCTTTGCAAAGGTACAGATTTGATAGTGTTCCCGTCCAATAAATGATTCCTTGCTGGCAGCTGCACATGGAAAATGATAGTTGCAGTATCCATACTCAACATTCTAACGTCTTGGCTACTGCTGCCATCTCCTCCATTTAAGTAAAGTTCAACCCCTACGCAGTAGTTACAGAAGATGAGGATATTTAGGTTGCTTTAGTGCGGGTCTGTTGATCCTTACTGCAACCGAACATAGAAAAGATCCAGCACATCAATGCAAGACTCAAACTGACATGGCATGGTGAGTTCTTAACACACAGCACAATATAACATAAATGGCAGAACACAAAAATAGGGCCTGATATATTCCTACAAATAACATACTACACGACAAGAAGGCGCAACACAATATATATATCACATGGCACAATATATCACATGATACAACACAACATAACTAGGAAAAGCATTACAACATGGCCAAACACAATGCAGAGAAGCCTAAAAGAACTTAACATATAACAACATAATAATCTAAACGAGAACATAACAGAGCAAAACATAACACAGAACAATATAACACAGCTTAATATAGCATGGCAGGAACAGCCTAACAACACTGCATTTCAGAGGATAGATGGTAATTGCATAGAATTGATTTCTTTAGATGCCGGCTTTCTTTTTAAAGACTTCAGGCCTCATATGTTTGGTATTATTAGTTCTACTAATACTGACATGCCATATTACTGTTACACATGTGGTAATTTGATGCCTAATTTAGAAGTGTTGTTATTTAACATTATGGAGTCAGGTTGGATTCCATTGGGGATAGATAGAATTACCACATTGAGTAATTCTCCCTGGTCTTTTAACACCATTGTAAGGGGAAGTAGCGCCTCCCCTTACAAGCAATCTTTCTTCTTGTTAATAGGTGTTGAGACCCGTAATTTTTTGAAGTGGTAAACCCGGTGGTATTATGAAATACAGTTTCTTTTATTGTTACTGCCTAACTTACAATGGGCCTCATCAGGAGTTGGGCGTTATCTGGGAACAATTAGCGTTAAGCGATATTAGAGTTAACATCGCTACTAGTTGTACATAAACCACCACGAGTCAGCGGACACGCGCACACGTCCCCAGCATTAACGCTAATACCGCTCGACCCAAATAATGCTGGGAAGCATGCTACTGCCTGAAATCCCATCGCAAATAGTGCTAGTGCCGCTGGCAGCCAACACTGCACACTATTAGCTCGCGCGAGAAACGCATCACCGCCAGAATCGGAAACACAGTGGCAACCATTTTGGAAATCACAATCCATTAAAAATCGGAGCCCCTGGCAACCATTCAGAGCAGTTGAACCCCCAGAATGTCACAGGAGCGTGCAAGGGGCAAGTCAGCCCAGGATCGGCTCCGTAAGCCGAGATTTATGGAGTCAGAGCTCAACGTCCTTGTGTAGGAGGTGATAGGGCACTATGAAAAGCTGTATGGGGCACGCCAGAAAAAGACTACCTCAAAGTGCCGCAACCACATCTGGGGCACTGTTAAGAAGGATTTCTGAACTCTGTCCTGGAGGGGCAGAGGTTCAGAAGGCCAGCCTACTTTCTTGGAACAGGGTAACCTCTGGACAAGCCAGATCAATCATGGTAGCTATGGCAGGCGGTCAAGACTAAGTCTCAGGGGGGGGTGAGGGTGACTGAAGGGCCTCAATGAGCACACAGAGCATGGACACTTACAAATTACTCCAGACAGGTGTTATATTAAAAATATATAATAAGTATAAGAATGTATTACAAGGCCTTTGTAACAGAGATCATAGCAAAGAATAACAGTAAAACTAAGTAAACCAATACATCACACTCAATACAATATATATACAAGACCATTGGGGTCCAAAGGGTTAAATGCACGAAATATGTTGACAACCTAGAGAGGAAGGAAACAGGCAGTGCAGGTAATCTTTAGACCCAGTTCCACATCAATAATACACCTAAGAGGCAGTCCAAGCCCTAAGAAGAGAGGAGCCTTTTTCTCAATAGTACATGCACACGCTTGTGCCAATGGGCAGGATAGGGTCTCTTCAAGGGTCTCTAGCAGCTCAGGTAGGTGGATGAGGCGATGCAGAACAAGTTCCCACTATTCAAGAAGGACCTCCACTTGAGGGCAGAGGCAGTTTGAGAGTGCGGGATGGAGTCGCTGTTTCACAATAGCTGTGGAAAGGAAAGGGGCCCACAGGGGCCACTTGTGCATAAAAATGGGCTCCTGCGCTAGAGGCCACCGGTTGGGGTAAGGACTACTCACCGGTCCCCGACGCAGGCAGACCCAAACTTCGCCAGTACAGTCCACTTCGCTGGCAGGTTCGAATGCGGAAAAAAGGGCGTCTCGGCACCTTGTAGTTCCCAAGATACAGCGATGATTCCCAAACGGGACAGTGGCGATTTCTCCTCTCCTGCTCACAAATGCAGCAAACTTGCACAGGTCTTTGCCGCGGGAGGACAACACGGTAACCGCGTTTACTCTGATCCTGGCGCACTCGTCTCACTTCAGACCTGGGAATGCCAAGTGTACGAAATTCGGTGTGAGGGTGCCGTGGAGACAGAGCTAGAAGTATGCCAAGTTTCGAGGGCCTCCTCGAAACGGCAGTGGTGAAAGAGCAAAGCAACTGGGTAAGCTGGTCAGTCCACTGGTTGGCCCAGGGACACTTCCGAGAAAGCTTACTTGCAGGGTTTGATGAAGGTCCCGAGAATAGTTGGTCCCACTATTCCAATGGGTCGAAGCGTCTTTGCAGACTTTCTAGGATGACCAGATGCAGAGGGGTCTCACGGGACGACAGCGGGCTCAGGGTGCCAAACCTTCCAGCAGGTCACCAGCCGTTCCTCGACTTGGCTTCATGTTGCAGGATACTTGGCTCCTATCCGTTGTTCGGTGTGAACTCAGGAATTCGACATGGTAGTGGTGTTTTCAGCCTCCTCTTATCCAAAGTTCCCTTAGCGCCAAAATGGAGAGGACCCAATGGGAGATCTGCTCACAAACACACACTCCATATGTGGACCAATCAAGGACCACGGTGATCCCAGGCATTCATGGCACTCCAGACTCTGTGGCACCCAGGATGTGTATTGGAATCAGACATTCCAGCCCACATCCTGGAGGCACACACACAAGGCATACAGAAACCAGCGAAAGCATTGGGATTCACGGGAAAGTGCATGACCAAATAATGACTGGCCCGGGTCGGCTCGAACTGGGGAAGGTGAAGGGGCAAGATGGCCAAAGGACAGGACAAAGAACCTTGTGGCATGGCCATTTCGGAGCCAGGCCACCTATTTGTGCCAAACGCGGTTAACGCAGTTAGCATGGCAAGAAAGGGTTCAAAATAATGCAAAACAATAGCTGCCACCAGTCCTGTCCATGACATATCTGCACAGTTCATAAAAAGTCCAGCGAGAGTTTCTAGCCCCTTTGGATATGACTAGAGACCCAAGGGTGCTGTATGGTAAAATACATTACACACTTGGTACTTGTTGCACAAAAGCTGCAACATGAGGAAAGGACTAAGGGAAACAGAGTCTCCCAGTACTGACTGTCTTAAGGGCATGTCAGTTTCCCCATAAAAAGTGAGCGAAAGCCCAGAGGAGTGCAGCTGAAGGCTGTGCTTCTCTGTCAAAGTCAGTCAATGGTGTCTAAACAGCAGCAAAAAGTTTGGGGGTTGACACATGGAGGGAAATCATCAGCCAGAAGGTGTCTGCAGTCAGCCGTATCGCCATGGATGGGGAAGACTGCAGGAAGCCGTTCAATGACCTGCAGGTCCGGGATTGGGGCATCCTAGCCCAGCACTGGACAGTCTGCATGGCAACCGGAGGAAGATCACCACCACCGCCAGAGCTCATGCCATGGGAGGAGCACTGCAGCAGCATCATCGACATGGCAGGGATAAAGGAGTCAGAGGAGCAGAGGCAGGCGCTGGCACCCAGGAGGCCCAAGGAGTAAATCCCCCAAACCCCTAAGACCAAATGTTATGTGAACAGCCCACCACACCATCCCCTAGTGTGAATATACATGAGCCGGGCTTTGTGACTGGATGCAGTGTGTGGGAGCCACCACAGGTACCCACAGCAGCACCCATGTGCCAGTGTACCTAGGCCACCCTGGTGAGCCTGTGCTGTGGGGAGGGCAGCCAAAGGACACATCCAAGTGCCATGCAACACATCCATGGCGGGGGCATAGCAGTGCACTATTGCCATATCGCTGTGTGAATCAGATGCATGACAGACAAGAAATGCCTATGCCAACAATGTACCCATGCCATGCCACCACCGGGAAGCCACATTCTGAAGTGTGCCCCCCCTCCCGCACCAGGCACCATATATACCAACCCACTGAAAAATGCAAGCAGGCCAGGCCCGTGCATGAGTCCAACCGTCCTGTGCACCCTCCCCTCCTGTAAGTACTACTATGCATGCCAAAACACGTGAGCAAATTTGACTTATGCCATTCCATATGTCTCCTACAGGCCCGCAGGCATCACCTGAGGCGTCATGGGAGGATGAGGAAGCGGGCCCATCCCATCGAGCGCCCACCCATACCTCCACCAGCACCACCACCCCACGAAAAGGCTGACAGGGCCCGCCAACCAAGGTATAAGACCCACCCCACCACTCCACACTGCAGCAGTGCCAAGCCACCACCAAGGAAACAACCCACCAGGGCCACGCCAACACCAACGGCCCAACCCTCCAGAGCTATGCCAAAACAAATGGCCCAACTCTCCAGGGCCGTCCTGGAGGAGGCAGTTGAAGCGGCCCCAATAACAACCACCCAGGAAGAGGGAAGGGCAAGCAGCGACGACCAGCGGGCTACTGCAGCCCCAACACCTGAAGACATGCATGTGTTGGAAATGATCCCCCCACCGGTGAGCCATGACCCTGTGGAGGGGCACAGCCCAAGGCCACAGGACCGGGAATGCCACCATGCCGCCTACACCCCGGTGGCTGACGAGAACACACCCTTGTATGCCTCATCATCATGCAGCCACACCAGGCAGGACAGCCTCCGAAGGCATCGCAGCCCCCGTCCCAACACCCCCTACTGGTCCCGTGGCCGCCGTGATGGTGCGACTGGACATGATAGAGGCACGTCAGCTAAGAATTGAGGGTCTTGCCAGAGGACACAATAGCCATCAACCGTGCTATCAGGGGTGCAACAAAAACCATGGTTAGGGACAATGCCTGCGTGGGGATGGTGGTGGAGGCGTGCACAGCATCCCTCACGGGGTTCGGGCAGAGGGTAAGGGAACTATGTGAGGGGCTCTCTGCATTTGCAGACAAATGTGGGAAGCCAATAACCTCCTCCGGCAGCAAATTCAACTGCCTGCCTCCATCCCATCTACCTCCAACACCCCCACCGAGGAGTCCCAACAGGGTACCCCATGGTGGAGGTCACAGCGCCGGCTGCTACAGCTCTCTCCCAAATCCGGTGCACATGGAAAGCGGCCACATGCCCAGTGAATGGATTATGCACTGTCGGCCTGAGGGGCCATCAAATGGACCGGTGGTTGGGTGGGGGAGCCGGGACTGTGTGCTGGGGAGTTGGTGGGTGGGGGGAGAGGGGCGGTGTGCTGGGGAGGTAGTGGTGGGTGGGGTGAGGGGGGAATGTGTGCTGGGGTGTTGGTGGTGGGTGGGAGGAAAGCCGACTGTGAGTTGGGGAGTTGGTGGTGGGTGGGGGGAGGGGTTACAACCATATACATTAAAGCCAGTTCAAAACTGAAGAAATGCAAGGAATTTCAAGATTGTGCACTGTTGATCTTTATTCATGTGCATGTTGTGTACTGTGCTAAAATAAATTATCAGTGCAAGTCGGGCCAGCCTCCCCTCCCTCACCCCATGCCTGTGTGTATCAGCCCTGGCTCCGTCCACATGGTCATTGCCATCATCATCCCCTGAGGGTTGCCTATCTGTGTCGGTGGGTAGGGGCACATTCCGCCTGAGGCAAATGTTGTGCAGCATAGTACATGTCAAGACCCTTTCCCCAACTTTGTCCAGGGCATACTTGAGGCCCTCTCCAGTGAGATCAAAGCACCTGAATCATGCCTTTAAAAGTTCAAAAGTACGTTCGATGCAGATGCGTGTTGGGCCATGGGCACGGTTGTATGCGTGGTCATGTGGTGTTCGTGGGTCACGTACAGGGGTCATCAACCACGTGAGCTGCGGGTATCCTGAGTCACTTGCATGGGAGGGAATGACAACTACAGGCATTTGTACCATGCATGGGTCTGCAGAATTTGAATATTTGGCCACATGCACCGTGGGCATTCCTGTGAGTAAAAGGGCCATGCAATGTGTATGTGTGATGGGTGTACATCCTTCCAATTTCATGCTATGTATTATTTCTCCTGTACATGCACCCTGTGTGGTTGAGGTGGCTGTCCCGTGGCAGCTGATGGTTGAATGCACATGGGATGATTGCTGTGGCACGGGTTGACACAGCACTACAGGTAAGGGGGTGTATGGTCCACTTTTCCTCCTTATGAATAGGCATCAATTCACATAGAATTGTAATAGGATGTACTAATACTCCCTGCATTATTTATGCAAAGGACACCGGGAACGTTGTGCTCTGGGTTCCACCTGCACCACTCCATGGATATGTTTGGGCCAGTGGTGCATGGAGTACCACAGGATGGGGCTACTGTTATGACTGGCTGGTCTGGGGACGTAGGCATTTGTCTTTCGATGTGCCTGCATCACTAGATGCTGATTAATATTCATTACAACACCAATTCCATTTTACAGTTAATACATGCTTTTATGCGCTTATGGGATACTCTCTCTGGGGAATGCATTTACATGTTTACTTCTTGGGACTCATTTGGCACACTCTCTCTTCTGATTCCTATCTGGGGACCTGGGTGGACTTGCTGTTGGGTGATGGGGTGTGGATCTGCACATTAGCACCATCAATGTGCATTGTGGTTATTATGGTCTGATGTGTTGATGTGTTTGCAGCAGGGTGTGTCCATCCCCATGTGTCGGTCCAGATGTGGTCACTGTGTGCATGTGCCCTTGGATGCCCCCCGTAAATGGTGCAGGTGCTGCACAGATGCTGGCAGTACCTCCTCTTGCCATGCAATGCTTCCAGTGGTGATTCCCCCTCCCCTTTTTGACTTGGGCTTAAATATGCATTTGT
The DNA here is from genome assembly GCF_040938575.1 of Ambystoma mexicanum. Taxonomy (NCBI): domain Eukaryota; kingdom Metazoa; phylum Chordata; class Amphibia; order Caudata; family Ambystomatidae; genus Ambystoma; species Ambystoma mexicanum. The sequence continues at coordinate 266,817,831 of NC_090934.1, forward strand.
GGCAGGGTTTGTACTTACCAACTATCCAGGTCTGTTGTCCTCTGTGCCTCTCCATGCCTCTCCATGTATCCCGGAAGTGTGCTGTTGCATAGGACCATGGAGTCGTGGGTGTATCCAGGGTAGTGGGCCCAGCAGTAGCTGATGATTAGATCAGGCCCACAGGCCATCTGCACATTCATAGATTGGTAGTGCTTGCGGTTCCTAAAGACTGCCTCATAGGCCTGGGGCGCAACCAATGCTACAGTCGATGGCTGCATTGAAGTTGGGCATTTGGTTGGGGGATAGAAGTGTGCCTTGAAGTTATTCACGTGGGCCTGGGTGGTGGGCACTGCAATGCGCAGGTTGACATGGCGCAGCAGGGCCTTCAGCACCTGGCCCAGGACTGCACTGAATATTGACTGGGCCATGCCAAGCATCATGGCCACAAAGTGCTGGAAAGTGACAGTCCCCAGGGACTGCAGGACTGCCACCAGCTTGACGAGTGGGTGCATGGCTGTGCGGATGGCAATCCTGCTCCCAACATCGTTTTCTATTGTGCCCATCACTGATGGTCGCCCTATCCAGCAGGTACTCTGTTACCAACTGGGTGTCACTGAGGACCCAGGGTGATAGCCTGACCCTGGGGATGGGTGCATGCCTTACTGGGGCTGGTCTCCTCCTCATACTCACCCCTCCCCACCCCCTGTGCTCCCTGTGCCCCACCCTGGTTGTCCAGCATCTGTAGCTCCAGGCGCAGCATGTGAAACTGCATGTCAAAGCTACCAGCAGAGAATGCCAGCATGATGTTGGAAAGTGTGTTTGGGACCCATGTCAGTCTTTTGTTGCCCTCTGGTGTGCATTGTATGCACCTGTGGCTTTATTCCTGGCACCTGGGTTCATTTGCCTCCAGCTGGAGGCTGGGGGGTAATTCCAGATGTATTATCGCCGGTTTTCGGGGGGTAATACCACTGGACAAGGAGTTGTGATAAGTTTGTAATAACGCTCTGTGTTGAGGGCGGTATTACAGCTGGCTGTAATAACACCGGCTGTAATAATGCGGGTTGTATTAACGCCGGTCCAATTTGGGTCAGGTGCTAATTTTAAAGGTTCGTGATTAGGTGGAGCGGTATTCCAGGTGCTTACACCATTAACGCTGCATTTAAGGGTTACCGTCCATATCGTGATGAGGCCCTTCACGTAAAGTGGCACATTATGCTACTGTCATTGACCACATTATTCTGATAAAATGGGGACTGCCAGTTAAGAAAAGAGATCATGAATGTGCCATAAGAATGATATTTGTTTATAATGTTAATTAGGCAGCTAGCTAGGGGATATGGAGGGCTGCCCAAGGTTTTGAATCTCAGCAATATTCAGAGATTTTGATAAAACGGCATTTCCTGTGGCAAGCTGATGAGGAACGTTTTCAAAGGCTAGATTTGGGGTAATAACCACAGTCAGAGAAGGAGTCAGGAGGTGGTAGACAGGATGGAGAACGCCAAGCAAGGGTATGTTTTATTTGCTATGAATGAGGGATACCTTGAAAAGGTGGCTCTTTGGTATCATAAGAATTGCATAACTTGTGTTGGGGTGAATCTGTTGTGTTATGGCATTTTTGTTCTAGATCCTGGGGCTGGGCGTGGAGTAGACTTGTCTTCTTTTTAACAGTTCTAATAACGGGGCCTGGCTGTGTCCTTTCCTCATGTGCCATGGTTCCCTCCTGGTTGGGATGGTGAGCTTCTTCACCAGATAGGGTGGTGAATTGGATGTGACTGCTTTATAAGGGATGCATTAGGTCTTGAAGATGATGGGTACCAAGAGAAGGTAACCAACATAGATCCCTCAGGGTCCATATAAAATGATTATATTTTCTTACAACCTCATCATGAGTATGGCAGTAACCCTTAAATGCAGCGGTAACGCTATTACCGTCACATTCAAGGGTCTCCCAAATCCCGGGGTTTGCTGCATTAATGTGCCAGGAAAATTCCCATTTTTGGGCACATTTTTCAGGGGAATCATCGTTACCTCCAAACCCGTGATATGGCGCTAATAGCGCCAGAGGGTTTAGCAGTAGCGTTATTAGCCTGGGCAGTAATACCGCCGGGATACCGCCCAACTCGTGATGAGGCCCTTAGTCTTTTCTTTGCTAAGCACCGCCCTTAAGCACCGAGTCTGCAAGTCGGGCTGTGGAGGGCAGGCTCTTCATGCCTTGTACTAACTAGCTCTCCACCCTGACGGATAGATACCTCTGCTGATGCTGTGTTTGTGCCTTCTTTGCAGACTGTCCTCCTACACCTGCTGCTATGCCTGGCCATCTTCTACGCCGTTTATTACATGACTGCCAGCGTCTGCTTCGGCGCTTTCCGGTGAGGACAGCGTGCACGCCCAGTGCTGGGTTTATAAGAGTTGCTATCGGGTCAAGAGGCGGGTATGCAGGTGTTGTATTTAAGAGGCCAACTGGCTACCATATTTTAGTATTTGTCCAAATACTGGATAGTTGTTCAAGTATTCCGCGGAAGCTGAATAGTAAATGTATTAAGTGATGCTCTAAACCTGATACATGCCTTTTCTAATGCCTATATAAGCTCCCATGATTCTTGTCATTTTTGTTTTCAGCACAACACATATATTTGAAGACACAATTATCCAATGAGTTATCTTCGGATGTAAGCACACCCCATGGCGAATATCCTGCAGCTGCATAGTCAGAGGCCTGCTATCAGGGACGGCCTTAGGGCAGGGCGGGCACCACGCCCCCCAGGGCGCCATTAGCCCCCTGCCATGCCAGCTCGGGGGATTCTTTCAAGGGCTCCCTCGAGCTGGTGTAGTGGGAGAAGGCGCAGCAAGCGTCCTTTTGTTATAAAATGCGCCCGCGGCGGCGGGGTGCATTTAATAACAAAAGGGTGCTGATGATTACCTCCCTGCTCGACACAAGAACAAGGCGGTTTGCATTGGAATAAGGCGCTCATGCATTAGCATGAGCGTCCTATTCTAGTGATGACCTCCCGGCCAGGCGCAGGAGCGGGGAGTAACAAAGATTTTTTGGTGCATCCTAAAACCAGGGGTGTGCGGGGAGGGTGCGCCAAAAGGCTGGCCCTGCCTGCTATTATTTTATTAGATTTACAAAAGCTCTTTGGAATCAGAAAGCTAAAGCCCTTGTTTGCACAACTAAGAATAAGCTACATAGTGTCCGTGTTCCCCACCTTTCCTAGCTTGTGCATGCACTTGCTACACAGTTATGGTTACTGCACATGAGGAGTGAATCTCCTGCATGCAGTTAGTTACCTGTGCACAGGCCGGTTCTAGGAGAACATGTCCAATGATTTCCCATGCAAGCTGTTATTCACCTCGCCACAGGCTCTTGTGGGGCAAAGGAGCAGCATATATATGTTAACGTGCCCCGCCCAGGGCCAGAGATAGCCTTCTTCTGTAATGTCTTTCTTTTCCTTTATTCCTATCTTTCCTAACTCTTTCTTACTATATGTCTGCCTACTCCTTCCTTCCCATCTAACCTTCCTTTCCATTTCCCCTTCATCTTCCATCGCACCCTTTTCTCTCGTTTCCTTCCTCTTTCCCATCCGTCTTGATTTGTCTTTCATGTTTTATTTCCCTTTCTCTTTTAATCGTTTCCGAAGTCCTTCTTGCCTTCCTTCCCATCTTTGTGTTTCTTCCTCTTTCTCGCGTTCATGGTCTCCCTTTCCCTCCCTCTCTGTGTCTCCTTTACTTCCTTTAAATCATCCCTCACCCATCACCCACAGTCTGTAATAGATCAGTTCTTCGTGATCTTCTAACTGGAGGCCTGAGATACCGAAGGCACTGTCGACTACATCATAGAGCCCACAGAGACAGCAGTGCTACATTGTGGGGGTGCCTATATTGGTTTATATCTCATTTAGCAACTCTGCCCCCCTCTGCGACTGCTTGGTGATAGGGCAGGTGATGCTCACCAGACACTTGATCTGCTATGGCATTCCCCAGTGGATTCAATTCCTTATGCTAGTGGGAAAAGCGGAGTGAGTGTTGTTATGTGGAGAGAGCAAAGACCAGGTTTATATTAATTTTCATGAAGGTTATTATTTGTTATTAAGCACCTTCCCACCTGGCAGGGACAGATTTCACAACAGAAACAAACATCAGTAGAAGGGTGAAATCAAACGCCAGACCAATAATCAAGTTTCTTTGTTGATTGTTGAATAGGGCTCCATGATCAAAATAAACCCCATGCCTGTAATACATATGCAGACAGTAATGATTACAAAAAGAATGAGCACTTGCCCTTGTGGATGCCCTAAACATTTCAGAGATGGGCACATGGCTCTTAACAGCTGTGGGTGATGCTGTCTCCTGTGATGAAATGGTGTGAAGCCTGCAAAGGAGAGGGAACATGGGCATTTTATTTAAATTACTTAAATTCTTTCCCTGCCCCAACATCTCCCCTACTCCCTGTACTCCTCTGCACCCACCCCCTCGTGGCCTTCTAAAACCCAACCCCAGACACTCTTTGCTCTCCCTGAGCTGCATTGTTCTCTGGTCCTCTGTGTCAGGTGGTAAGATGTACATGCATTTCTCTGCACTTTGTAATGTGATTTTGAATTAGTTGTGGTAAAATGGACTGTGGTGACAGGCATACCTCTACGTGGTGCCACAGAGGTCAATAGATACATATATATGCTGTATCAAGTTGCCTAATTTATTACAGAAAAGTATACATGATACAGCATAGCTGGCAACAGTTAGATGCCCTTTTAACAGATGTCTTGTGGCAATAAATACATGGCTAGACCTTCTGATGGCTCTCAATGCATGAGAATTTGCCAATGCGGCCATGCAGGCATTTCCAGCCCAAACAGGGCCTGAAAGGGGCTCATGCCTGTTGCAGGGTGTTTCTGACCTTGCATTCACTGTAAAATGAGCAGGAGGTTTACATTATTCATTTCTTTATTTTTGCATTTATTTCAGCGCACCAAACCCTTAGGCATCAGGGCACTAGTTACAGAAAGTGCATAGTACCTTAGTGAAGTGCAAGAGCATGCATATAGAATACAGAGGAATTGGTGTGTGTGTACAGACTGGAAAAGCCTCACCCCAAGGTATGGGGCTACATCAAGCAGCATGGGAGTCAGTAGGTATGGTTACAAGGACTGGCAAAGCCTCACCTCATGGTATGGGACTACATCAGGTGTGCGTGTATACAGACTGACAAAGCCTCACTAAGTGGATAACGTCGTTGTGCTGGTGGGTAATACGTACAGAGTGTAGTGGGTACAAAATTTAGCGACGTCTAGTCTAGTACAATTACATTGTTTACAAAGAACAGATGTGTCAATATAGAATGCTGTGAGAATGACATTTTTAGTGCCGCTAGAGGGCACATGGGGGATTGTGAACAGATGTAGTGTAATGGGGCGGAGGGGGGGGCAACAAGAGGATCGGGCCTGCCCTCACAACCAGTGCCATGGGAAATGTGAGAGGGTAGGTATAGAGGATTGTTCAAGATGGGCGTTACAGTTGCGTACATTTAAGATGTCAGAAGCACGTTCCAATCACACAGTGTGCATCAACCAAGCCGCACCAGCGAGGCCTGGACTCTGTCAGGTGTGCGCGCCATGCGAGATGATGTCTGATAGTAGCCTGGCACTAATAGCCCGGCACTTGAGAAGTGAATGATGGTACCATAGCTGCAGTCAGAGAATGGGCAGCACGACTGGAGAGGAGATAGAAGGCTCCTTACCTTCTCCTGCCATAGTGAACACAGCGATGATGTGGGCATCTCTTACCGGGTTGATGGTAGCCACAGTCTGCCTGCCGGATCGTGGCAGGTCTGGTGTACTGTGGCCCGCCGGTGGTTCCAGTGAAGCATTTGCAGGTGTGAGGGCTGCAGAACAAAAGTGATCGTTAAAGACACTCGTCATGTTGCGGTAAGGACATTTATAGAGAATCAGGTTTTCTATTAGGTGAACCAGACATGCCCCTCATGCTCGGTGCAAATCAGTGCACAAGTGGCATGCAAGATCAAACCAGTGACATCCCTGAGAATCCGCCACAATCTTCAAACCATTTTTTATTTCTCTATTTCATCTGTAGATGAGGAGCCAAGTTCCTCTACCGGAAGTTCCGCCCATTTTCTGCCTATATGTTGGCAACCGGAAATTGCAACATGAGAATGCCAATACCGCGAAAAGTCCTTGAAATAAGGTATCCATTGAGAAAACCCTATATGTATCCACTAAGAAATGATGACCTTCTGAAAAAGTTCCGGAAGAAGTGAAAAGAATGAAGAAAGAACTGGTGATGTCATTTGAAGTTGAGGTGACGCACACAGAAGAGATATAAATGAAGTAAGAATATAGACCCTATAGAACCTGATGACGAAGTAATGAAGTATGCCAGAGTTCGGGAGCGAAATGGAGATTGCACGTGCGGAAAAGCATCGAAGAAAATGCAAAACCATTTTACAATTGTACAGACGCAGTAACGCAAGAAGACAAAGTAATCATAAGGCTGGCTATGTAGTGAATAGATTGCGGCGATGCACCAATGTATATACATAGGAATATATAGAATCTGGATGTTTCACAACGTACTTTAGCAAACTCAGACTCCCATGATTGGAAGAGTTGGAAGTGTGGTGCAGCAGAATAATAGCTGGCGGTGAAGGAAGATTTGAGAACGGCTTGCCTGGCCCAGTGACAAGAGTCGGGCCGCCGAGAGCCTTGCCATGTACTCGAGAAGATACAAAAACGTGAGAATCAAGCTCTGATCCTGTTTGAGGTGTAATGAAAACCATCGAGGGTACTTAGATTTCTTTATTTAATGGTAATAAAATACAATGAAGAGCTCGAAAACGTGCTCTCCAGTCACATGGTCGGATGAGAATAAACTTTGGAGCGAGCTACACCAAGACCAGATGATAAGACCATGCTTCGCTTCCTTTTATTCTCAAGCACAGTGAGCCCCTGCAAGGCCAAGTTCAAAGGTATTAATTGAATGGCAGACCTCAGGAGTGATGATGAATGTTGGGCTAAGTGGGTGGGGAGGCATGTCCAGGCCAAACCCGCCGGCACCTGGAGTCCCAGTTGCGTGCTGTTAGCGAGTGGAATCTTCCAGAAGGGTACAAGTGTGCCAACAAATTATAAAGGGCCACGTATTAAGGAGCCCTATAGTTTGAGACGCCAATAGTATGTTGTATATTTTCAAGACACGGAAGATGACTTGGGATGGGCTTAGTTGCCCATCTGACCTTAGAGATCCAATCACGTCCCTGTATCCCATAGAAAGTATATGTAGATATTCCCCGTTCACCAACCACAACCCGTAGTAGGTTTTCTTATTTTTGCCACGTATCCTGACGTCACTCATGATGAATATTTAGTATAAAGGCAATGTTTTTTAGGAAATATGTTGAGATAAGTCTGTGCGGCATCCGTTGATGTCCGTTGTACTCCCTGTTTTAAACACGTGTTATTGAAACAGCTTTACCTTTTGCCAACTTCTTGAGTCAGTCTGATTATTGATGTATGATTAAGATCTGCATCCCCATCCATCTCAGATACTGTTACCTCCTCTTAGAGGACCCGCTGTCCGGGTTCACATTATTCCACCTTTCTTACTGATTGGGACCTGAATGGGATATGAACATGCTGTCAAGTTCCTATCATAAAACCAAGACACAAACAAAGGATTACCATACACAGCGTGGAGCACATAGAAATGTTTTAATCCTGTCAACACGTTTCACACTTAAACAGCCCTTTTTCTTGAGGATTACACAAGTTCTATGTGCCCAAAGCTGACGGTGGTCTTTGTTTGCTTTGGAAGTTGTGGTTTTGCTGTCAATTGTGCAGTGCCTGAAGGTTACCAGCAAGGTAACTTGCTTTGGCAATTTATGCCTTATTTGAGACCACACAGGGTCCTCCCACAGACCCTTTATATTATAAAACAAAGATGCTTAGTCACCTGGGCTGTAATATGGGGCCGTTATCTGTCATCATCAAGTGAGGAACACCTGAACTATTAAATATGTCTCATTAGTTACTGACATGTGGTCACGGCAGTACACATTCTAGTAGGGAAATGGTTCAAGCTCTGATGATTGAATGCATCAATTACTACAAGAATGTACTTATTCCTTTTGGAGGGCTGCAATGTGGCCCTATGAACTGGAGTTGGGTTATATGCCAAGGCCTATCGGGGGCAAGTCTCTTAAGTAACAATCCTCTTCTTACTCATAAAATAGTATTGTGTCGCAGAAACAGGACACACTAATAAACGTTGTCTTGCAAGACTATTTTCCACTCTGGCCACCACATCAGCATGTGTAGCTCGTGTACCACCAGGTTGCTGTATGCGTGTCGTCACCATCCATTTGCTCACTTCAAGGCTATAGGCTTCATGTGGGTGGGTGGGGTCACCTAAGTTACAGAAATACAAAATAAAGGTGGGCACCACAATGGTTGGAACTTTTTATATAAATAAAGTTCATTTAGAGAAAATGTGTGATATTTTAACCTGGAGCTACCAGCCTATAAGTGATCCTGTGGCATCCGGATCGCTCTAAACAAAATTGCAAGAAAAAGTAAGGTAATAATACCGTACTTAAGACTGGTGCTTCTCAGTTGACCTTAAATAAGGTTGCTCAATCATGTATAGTTCTTGCGTAGAATAATTCAAATGTCAAACATAATATATTTCCAAATAATATAACGTTTTCCAAAAAGAAATATTTAATTCACATTCCTTGGTTATATATTTCAGATATTGCGAGGCAACTCAAAATCGATAGGTCAATTATTCACAATAGTACATATGCCAATGCATTTCGGTCTGAGACCATCTTCAGGGCTGTACTGAAGTGAGTGTAAAATCTGCATAATGTTAACATCAAACATTCATCGCAATACATATAAATATAGATACAATCGATAATTCGAAATAAAGCAAAGCACATACCCCAAATAGATCCAAAAAGATGTTGAACATGTAGGAAAAAATAATAATAAATTTAGAAAATATATCAACACACGTCATATCTCTAACCAATCATAATTTTTTAGCATCTTTGTATCCCATGCCCTGTACCTGCTAATTGTGAGTTGTCCTCTCCTGTGAAATGCGTTCGTAGAACGTCTCCAATATTCCTGTTAATTATCAGAGGAGTAATACGTATTACTATTACTATCGCTATATCCAAGAGTGTAACTATTTGAACCGGAGAGGTTCTTACCTGCATACGTATGTTTCGCGCGCAGAACCGATCGCGCTCGCTGTGAAGGCGAAAGTGAAATGCGCGCGGCCAATAATGTTTTTAAGAGTAGTCATGGGAACCTGGGCGGGGCGTCGGGCAGCAACATGTACGCCCGTACGCCTCGGGACCCACCGCCCTACGTAGGCGTAGGGGGGCGGGACTGTTCTCATGACTACAAGGTGTGTGTATGTCGTGTGCTACTAATAATGAAATTAGCTAGTGTGGATAGGGGAGGATAGGTGTGGACTAAGCCTAAGCAATTAGTTAAAACAATACACGTAACTTCATTCTATACCCATGCACATGTTCTGTAAATGTAAACACATTTAGGTATTCAATTAGGTTGGAACCTAGTTATTTAGAGTGGATCATGTGACCCATACACGTATTTTTACAAATTTCTTTAACAATGTGCAATAAATGCATGTTTATGTAAGTACAAAAAGACAAAAAAACAAAAAAACAAAAAAACAAAAAAACAAAAGAACCAAAATCCGTCATTCAGCTCAATCATACATTTGCAATGTGTCCTCAGTTGTATGTAGATCTCAGTTCATAGCGCTTCTCCATCTGAAGAAACCGTGAATCTAGCTTTTTTAGAGAAAACACATATAATTAATCTCTTCATTGATTCCCTTTGGTGTAAGGGAACTCAGTCTGTCTATCCAGAACGTTTCTCGTTGATCAATTCTTTTCTGTAGATCCTCATGTCTTTCTCTTCTTTGGACTTTTTCCAGGACTACAAATTTGATTTGTGCCAGATTGTGTTGTTTACTCTGCCAGTGTCTTGCTACTGCAGAGCTTGCAGTCTTGTTCCTGATACAAGATCTGTGTTCGTTCCACCTGATCTTTGCTGTACGTTGTGTTTGTCCTACGTAGTATAAACCACAGGGACATTTAATTCCATATATAATTCCTGCCGTGTCGCATGTGGCATAGCATTTCAGTTTAATTTTTTCTCCAGTATATGGATGATTTATGGTTTGTCCTTTCATAATATATCCACAGTTACTGCAGTTGAGGCATGGAAATGTACCTATGCGGTCTGTGCTTCTCTTCTTTTGTGGAGGTCTGGTGTGGACCAATCTATCTTTCAAATTGGAACTTCTCTGGTAAGCAAATATTGGGGGTTCTTTAAATAGGTGTTCCACCCTCTTGTCACATGTTACAGTGCTCCAATTTTTCTTTATGATTGACTTAATCCGATTACTTTGGCGTGAATATTTCGATACAAACACCAGTGGAGGACAGATATCTTGTTTGTGTATTTTGGGTTTGAGTAGTTCTTCTCTATCCTGTGAAACCGTGCTTATTTCTGCTGATGTAACTTCCTCCGTTGAATAACCGCGGGCCAGAAATTTCTTACCCATCTCTTTTACAGCTCTTTCATATTCACTCTGGTTACTCACAATCCTTTTCACTCGAAGCAATTGACTGTAAGGTAAGTTCTTGATCAGACTTGGTTGATGAAAACTAAGTCTGTGTAACAGACTATTCCTATCTGTGCTTTTCCGATAGATAGTAGTTTGATATTCTGTTTCTGTGACAGTGATCTCAACGTCCAGAAAATGAATGGATTCACGTGAATATTCGTACGTGAACTGTATCCGTGGGTCTATGTTATTGATATATCCAAAAAATTCTAATAGTCGTGATTCTGTGCTCTTCCAGATGCCAAAAATGTCATCTATGTACCGGATCCAAATGATGAGGTCTTGATTCCATAAGTTATTTGTCAAGACATGATCTGTTTCGAACTTGTGCATGAAGGAATTTGCATATGAAGGGGCCATGGTTGCCCCCATGGCAGTGCCTGCAACCTGTAGGTAAAATTCGTCTTTAAATTGGAAGTATGAATTGTTACTAATAAATTCCAACAGTCCCATGATAAACTCTTTTTGTGCAGCTATTTCTCCTTCCCTCAGGAGCATCCACTCCACCGCTTCTCTGCCCAAGTCATGGGGAATCGATGTGTATAAGCTTTTTACGTCTACCGTGAAGCAGATATTGTTGTTGTTGAATGGAACAGTTCTTAGGTGTTGTAGGAAATGAGTAGAATCTTTAATATAGGAACTTGTTTTTTGAATCAAAGGTTGCAAAAAATAATCGATGTATTTACCGAGTGGTTCGAGGATGCTGTTAATTCCGGCTACTATAGGTCTTCCCGGGGGTTTCTGTGTATCCTTATGTACCTTCGGAAGAGTATAAAAATGTGGTATTTTCGGATGAGTATTTGTAAGAAATTTCTTTGTATTAAGATTGATCCATTCCAATTCTTCTGCTCTTTCCAAAAGTTTGTCCAAATTGTCCCGAATCTCTTCTGTAGGATCTGCGTCTAATAACGCATATGTGTTAATGTCCCCAAGCTGTCTATAACATTCTTCTTCATAATCGCTGGTATTGATCCAGGATCACTTATAGGATCACTTATAGGCTGGTAGCTCCAGGTTAAAATATCACACATTTTCTCTAAATGAACTTTATTTATATAAAAAGTTCCAACCATTGTGGTGCCCACCTTTATTTTGTATTTCTGTAACTTGGTCTAGGCATATCCAAGGTGGAGGCACACAAAAAAATTTTTTTTTTTTAAATTTCTTTGGATTTTCTCTACAGTACCATAACCATCAAGAAATAATGTCTTTTGCGGACATTGAAGGCTTAACGACAAATAGGGCGGATACGCTAGGCTTCACAGCCGAAGAGGCGAACGAAATCCTAGGTCTCATTACCGACAGTGGATTCAGTGCAACAAGTAACAAGAAAGAGGATCCAACTAGTCAAATTAAACAACTAGAATATCTGATAAGAAAAGAGATCAATCGTAAACTACATGCGATAACACTGGGGAGATATCATAAAAGTCAGAGAATACCGAGAGGCCTACGTCTACAATTGAGGCCTACTTTATGCAAAGAGAGTAAAGCTTTTGTAAAGAAATGGGAGGCTATACTAAATAAATGCTCTTTGGATCTGATTTTATTAACCATACAAGAACTGGCCAAAGATTTGAAAAATCTGGGAGAGGAGATCAAAGAACTTGAGAAGTCTTTAGTAATTACATTAAATAGAGAAGAAGTAGATTCTATCCTGGAGGACATCAACAAAAAATTATCTGGGTACAAGACGGATTTAGAAGCCAAAAAGATCCGAAAATTCAAACGGGATACTTACGATTATCTAAAAGATGAAGTTTACACATGGATGGAAAAATATGGACCTTCTCTAAGGCAACCAAAACAAAACTTCACAAGTGAGACATCTAGTTCTGGAACTGATACTGAGAGAGAAATACAGAATCAAGAAGAAGAAGCTACACCAGGAACATCAAGTACAGTAGGCACAACGGAAACATCAAACAGAGAAAGGGAGCCTTTTTTAGGATCAGGAAGAAGAGAACAAGAAGGGGAAAAAGGAAGGCAAAAGACAAAACCGAATACGAGACAACAACAGAGGAGAACATAGTAATTAATTTGTCTTCCAGAAATCTAACCCTGTCTGAAACTAAAACATTACAAAAGGGACTCAGTTTTGTGCCTACATACGACAGTACCCTATTTGATTCTAAGATTGAACTGTATAAATTGGTTCGAAAAATGAAACTGAAAGTCTTTTTTAGTGAATTAGAGGAAGAGAATCCTAGAAACACAGTAGATTCAGATTTCAAAGAATTCCGAGAAAAGAGCAATTTTATCCCTCCAATAACAGTTCCCTCGGTGGACATCTTCCAGAAACAGGTCACAAGAGACCTTGAGAAAATCAAATTTAGGCACTCGAGAAATCAGAACATGAAACCTCATGAGTTAGAACTCATTAAAAACTTGTATGGAGACGACAAGATAACAATACGATCTGCTGATAAAGGAGGAGGCTTAGTCTTACTCAATACCAGCGATTATGAAGAAGAATGTTATAGACAGCTTGGGGACATTAACACATATGCGTTATTAGACGCAGATCCTACAGAAGAGATTCGGGACAATTTGGACAAACTTTTGGAAAGAGCAGAAGAATTGGAATGGATCAATCTTAATACAAAGAAATTTCTTACAAATACTCATCCGAAAATACCACATTTTTATACTCTTCCGAAGGTACATAAGGATACACAGAAACCCCCGGGAAGACCTATAGTAGCCGGAATTAACAGCATCCTCGAACCACTCGGTAAATACATCGATTATTTTTTGCAACCTTTGATTCAAAAAACAAGTTCCTATATTAAAGATTCTACTCATTTCCTACAACACCTAAGAACTGTTCCATTCAACAACAACAATATCTGCTTCACGGTAGACGTAAAAAGCTTATACACATCGATTCCCCATGACTTGGGCAGAGAAGCGGTGGAGTGGATGCTCCTGAGGGAAGGAGAAATAGCTGCACAAAAAGAGTTTATCATGGGACTGTTGGAATTTATTAGTAACAATTCATACTTCCAATTTAAAGACGAATTTTACCTACAGGTTGCAGGCACTGCCATGGGGGCAACCATGGCCCCTTCATATGCAAATTCCTTCATGCACAAGTTCGAAACAGATCATGTCTTGACAAATAACTTATGGAATCAAGACCTCATCATTTGGATCCGGTACATAGATGACATTTTTGGCATCTGGAAGAGCACAGAATCACGACTATTAGAATTTTTTGGATATATCAATAACATAGACCCACGGATACAGTTCACGTACGAATATTCACGTGAATCCATTCATTTTCTGGACGTTGAGATCACTGTCACAGAAACAGAATATCAAACTACTATCTATCGGAAAAGCACAGATAGGAATAGTCTGTTACACAGACTTAGTTTTCATCAACCAAGTCTGATCAAGAACTTACCTTACAGTCAATTGCTTCGAGTGAAAAGGATTGTGAGTAACCAGAGTGAATATGAAAGAGCTGTAAAAGAGATGGGTAAGAAATTTCTGGCCCGCGGTTATTCAACGGAGGAAGTTACATCAGCAGAAATACGCACGGTTTCACAGGATAGAGAAGAACTACTCAAACCCAAAATACACAAACAAGATATCTGTCCTCCACTGGTGTTTGTATCGAAATATTCACGCCAAAGTAATCGGATTAAGTCAATCATAAAGAAAAATTGGAGCACTGTAACATGTGACAAGAGGGTGGAACACCTATTTAAAGAACCCCCAATATTTGCTTACCAGAGAAGTTCCAATTTGAAAGATAGATTGGTCCACACCAGACCTCCACAAAAGAAGAGAAGCACAGACCGCATAGGTACATTTCCATGCCTCAACTGCAGTAACTGTGGATATATTATGAAAGGACAAACCATAAATCATCCATATACTGGAGAAAAAATTAAACTGAAATGCTATGCCACATGCGACACGGCAGGAATTATATATGGAATTAAATGTCCCTGTGGTTTATACTACGTAGGACAAACACAACGTACAGCAAAGATCAGGTGGAACGAACACAGATCTTGTATCAGGAACAAGACTGCAAGCTCTGCAGTAGCAAGACACTGGCAGAGTAAACAACACAATCTGGCACAAATCAAATTTGTAGTCCTGGAAAAAGTCCAAAGAAGAGAAAGACATGAGGATCTACAGAAAAGAATTGATCAACGAGAAACGTTCTGGATAGACAGACTGAGTTCCCTTACACCAAAGGGAATCAATGAAGAGATTAATTATATGTGTTTTCTCTAAAAAAGCTAGATTCACGGTTTCTTCAGATGGAGAAGCGCTATGAACTGAGATCTACATACAACTGAGGACACATTGCAAATGTATGATTGAGCTGAATGACAGATTTTGGTTCTTTTGTTTTTTTGTTTTTTTGTTTTTTTGTTTTTTTGTTTTTTTGTCTTTTTGTACTTACATAAACATGCATTTATTGCACATTGTTAAAGAAATTTGTAAAAATACGTGTATGGGTCACATGATCCACTCTAAATAACTAGGTTCCAACCTAATTGAATACCTAAATGTGTTTACATTTACAGAACATGTGCATGGGTATAGAATGAAGTTACGTGTATTGTTTTAACTAATTGCTTAGGCTTAGTCCACACCTATCCTCCCCTATCCACACTAGCTAATTTCATTATTAGTAGCACACGACATACACACACCTTGTAGTCATGAGAACAGTCCCGCCCCCCTACGCCTACGTAGGGCGGTGGGTCCCGAGGCGTACGGGCGTACATGTTGCTGCCCGACGCCCCGCCCAGGTTCCCATGACTACTCTTAAAAACATTATTGGCCGCGCGCATTTCACTTTCGCCTTCACAGCGAGCGCGATCGGTTCTGCGCGCGAAACATACGTGTGCAGGTAAGAACCTCTCCGGTTCAAATAGTTACACTCTTGGATATAGCGATAGTAATAGTAATACGTATTACTCCTCTGATAATTAACAGGAATATTGGAGACATTCTACGAACGCATTTCACAGGAGAGGACAACTCACAATTAGCAGGTACAGGGCATGGGATACAAAGATGCTAAAAAATTATGATTGGTTAGAGATATGACGTGTGTTGATATATTTTCTAAATTTATTATTATTTTTTCCTACATGTTCAACATCTTTTTGGATCTATTTGGGGTATGTGCTTTGCTTTATTTCGAATTATCGATTGTATCTATATTTATATGTATTGCGATGAATGTTTGATGTTAACATTATGCAGATTTTACACTCACTTCAGTACAGCCCTGAAGATGGTCTCAGACCGAAATGCATTGGCATATGTACTATTGTGAATAATTGACCTATCGATTTTGAGTTGCCTCGCAATATCTGAAATATATAACCAAGGAATGTGAATTAAATATTTCTTTTTGGAAAACGTTATATTATTTGGAAATATATTATGTTTGACATTTGAATTATTCTACGCAAGAACTATACATGATTGAGCAACCTTATTTAAGGTCAACTGAGAAGCACCAGTCTTAAGTACGGTATTATTACCTTACTTTTTCTTGCAATTTTGTTTAGAGCGATCCGGATGCCACAGGATCACTTATAGGCTGTTAGCTCCAGGTTAAAATATCACACATTTTCTCTAAATGAACTTTATTTATATAAAAAGTTCCAACCATTGTGGTGCCCACCTTTATTTTGTATTTCTGTAACTTGGTCTAGGCATATCCAAGGTGGAGGCACACAAAAACATTTTTTTTTTTGAAATTTCTTTGGATTTTCTCTACAGTACCATAAACATCAAGAAATAATGTCTTTTGCGGACATTGAAGGCTTAACGACAAATAGGGCGGATACGCTAGGCTTCACAGCCGAAGAGGCGAACGAAATCCTAGGTCTCATTACCGACAGTGGATTCAGTGCAACAAGTAACAAGAAAGAGGATCCAACTAGTCAAATTAAACAACTAGAATATCTGATAAGAAAAGAGATCAATCGTAAACTACATGCGATAACACTGGGGAGATATCATAAAAGTCAGAGAATACCGAGAGGCCTACGTCTACAATTGAGGCCTACTTTATGCAAAGAGAGTAAAGCTTTTGTAAAGAAATGGGAGGCTATACTAAATAAATGCTCTTTGGATCTGATTTTATTAACCATACAAGAACTGGCCAAAGATTTGAAAAATCTGGGAGAGGAGATCAAAGAACTTGAGAAGTCTTTAGTAATTACATTAAATAGAGAAGAAGTAGATTCTATCCTGGAGGACATCAACAAAAAATTATCTGGGTACAAGACGGATTTAGAAGCCAAAAAGATCCGAAAATTCAAACGGGATACTTACGATTATCTAAAAGATGAAGTTTACACATGGATGGAAAAATATGGACCTTCTCTAAGGCAACCAAAACAAAACTTCACAAGTGAGACATCTAGTTCTGGAACTGATACTGAGAGAGAAATACAGAATCAAGAAGAAGAAGCTACACCAGGAACATCAAGTACAGTAGGCACAACGGAAACATCAAACAGAGAAAGGGAGCCTTTTTTAGGATCAGGAAGAAGAGAACAAGAAGGGGGAAAAGGAAGGCAAAAGACAAAACCGAATACGAGACAACAACAGAGGAGAACATAGTGATTAATTTGTCTTCCAGAAATCTAACCCTGTCTGAAACTAAAACATTACAAAAGGGACTCAGTTTTGTGCCTACATACGACAGTACCCTATTTGATTCTAAGATTGAACTGTATAAATTGGTTCGAAAAATGAAACTGAAAGTCTTTTTTAGTGAATTAGAGGAAGAGAATCCTAGAAACACAGTAGATTCAGATTTCAAAGAATTCCGAGGAAAGAGCAATTTTATCCCTCCAATAACAGTTCCCTCGGTGGACATCTTCCAGAAACAGGTCACAAGAGACCTTGAGAAAATCAAATTTAGGCACTCGAGAAATCAGAACATGAAACCTCATGAGTTAGAACTCATTAAAAACTTGTATGGAGACGACAAGATAACAATACGATCTGCTGATAAAGGAGGAGGCTTAGTCTTACTCAATACCAGCGATTATGAAGAAGAATGTTATAGACAGCTTGGGGACATTAACACATATGCGTTATTAGACGCAGATCCTACAGAAGAGATTCGGGACAATTTGGACAAACTTTTGGAAAGAGCAGAAGAATTGGAATGGATCAATCTTAATACAAAGAAATTTCTTACAAATACTCATCCGAAAATACCACATTTTTATACTCTTCCGAAGGTACATAAGGATACACAGAAACCCCCGGGAAGACCTATAGTAGCCGGAATTAACAGCATCCTCGAACCACTCAGTAAATACATCGATTATTTTTTGCAACCTTTGATTCAAAAAACAAGTTCCTATATTAAAGATTCTACTCATTTCCTACAACACCTAAGAACTGTTCCATTCAACAACAACAATATCTGCTTCACGGTAGACGTAAAAAGCTTATACACATCGATTCCCCATGACTTGGGCAGAGAAGCGGTGGAGTGGATGCTCCTGAGGGAAGGAGAAATAGCTGCACAAAAAGAGTTTATCATGGGACTGTTGGAATTTATTAGTAACAATTCATACTTCCAATTTAAAGACGAATTTTACCTACAGGTTGCAGGCACTGCCATGGGGGCAACCATGGCCCCTTCATATGCAAATTCCTTCATGCACAAGTTCGAAACAGATCATGTCTTGACAAATAACTTATGGAATCAAGACCTCATCATTTGGATCCGGTACATAGATGACATTTTTGGCATCTGGAAGAGCACAGAATCACGACTATTAGAATTTTTTGGATATATCAATAACATAGACCCACGGATACAGTTCACGTACGAATATTCACGTGAATCCATTCATTTTCTGGACGTTGAGATCACTGTCACAGAAACAGAATATCAAACTACTATCTATCGGAAAAGCACAGATAGGAATAGTCTGTTACACAGACTTAGTTTTCATCAACCAAGTCTGATCAAGAACTTACCTTACAGTCAATTGCTTCGAGTGAAAAGGATTGTGAGTAACCAGAGTGAATATGAAAGAGCTGTAAAAGAGATGGGTAAGAAATTTCTGGCCCGCGGTTATTCAACGGAGGAAGTTACATCAGCAGAAATACGCACGGTTTCACAGGATAGAGAAGAACTACTCAAACCCAAAATACACAAACAAGATATCTGTCCTCCACTGGTGTTTGTATCGAAATATTCACGCCAAAGTAATCGGATTAAGTCAATCATAAAGAAAAATTGGAGCACTGTAACATGTGACAAGAGGGTGGAACACCTATTTAAAGAACCCCCAATATTTGCTTACCAGAGAAGTTCCAATTTGAAAGATAGATTGGTCCACACCAGACCTCCACAAAAGAAGAGAAGCACAGACCGCATAGGTACATTTCCATGCCTCAACTGCAGTAACTGTGGATATATTATGAAAGGACAAACCATAAATCATCCATATACTGGAGAAAAAATTAAACTGAAATGCTATGCCACATGCGACACGGCAGGAATTATATATGGAATTAAATGTCCCTGTGGTTTATACTACGTAGGACAAACACAACGTACAGCAAAGATCAGGTGGAACGAACACAGATCTTGTATCAGGAACAAGACTGCAAGCTCTGCAGTAGCAAGACACTGGCAGAGTAAACAACACAATCTGGCACAAATCAAATTTGTAGTCCTGGAAAAAGTCCAAAGAAGAGAAAGACATGAGGATCTACAGAAAAGAATTGATCAACGAGAAACGTTCTGGATAGACAGACTGAGTTCCCTTACACCAAAGGGAATCAATGAAGAGATTAATTATATGTGTTTTCTCTAAAAAAGCTAGATTCACGGTTTCTTCAGATGGAGAAGCGCTATGAACTGAGATCTACATACAACTGAGGACACATTGCAAATGTATGATTGAGCTGAATGACGGATTTTGGTTCTTTTGTTTTTTTGTTTTTTTGTTTTTTTGTTTTTTTGTCTTTTTGTACTTACATAAACATGCATTTATTGCACATTGTTAAAGAAATTTGTAAAAATACGTGTATGGGTCACATGATCCACTCTAAATAACTAGGTTCCAACCTAATTGAATACCTAAATGTGTTTACATTTACAGAACATGTGCATGGGTATAGAATGAAGTTACGTGTATTGTTTTAACTAATTGCTTAGGCTTAGTCCACACCTATCCTCCCCTATCCACACTAGCTAATTTCATTATTAGTAGCACACGACATACACACACCTTGTAGTCATGAGAACAGTCCCCCCCCCCTACGCCTACGTAGGGCGGTGGGTCCCGAGGCGTACGGGCGTACATGTTGCTGCCCGACGCCCCGCCCAGGTTCCCATGACTACTCTTAAAAACATTATTGGCCGCGCGCATTTCACTTTCGCCTTCACAGCGAGCGCGATCGGTTCTGCGCGCGAAACATACGTGTGCAGGTAAGAACCTCTCCGGTTCAAATAGTTACACTCTTGGATATAGCGATAGTAATAGTAATACGTATTACTCCTCTGATAATTAACAGGAATATTGGAGACGTTCTACGAACGCATTTCACAGGAGAGGACAACTCACAATTAGCAGGTACAGGGCATGGGATACAAAGATGCTAAAAAATTATGATTGGTTAGAGATATGACGTGTGTTGATATATTTTCTAAATTTATTATTATTTTTTCCTACATGTTCAACATCTTTTTGGATCTATTTGGGGTATGTGCTTTGCTTTATTTCGAATTATCGATTGTATCTATATTTATATGTATTGCGATGAATGTTTGATGTTAACATTATGCAGATTTTACACTCACTTCAGTACAGCCCTGAAGATGGTGTCAGACCGAAATGCATTGGCATATGTACTATTGTGAATAATTGACCTATCGATTTTGAGTTGCCTCGCAATATCTGAAATATATAACCAAGGAATGTGAATTAAATATTTCTTTTTGGAAAACGTTATATTATTTGGAAATATATTATGTTTGACATTTGAATTATTCTACGCAAGAACTATACATGATTGAGCAACCTTATTTAAGGTCAACTGAGAAGCACCAGTCTTAAGTACGGTATTATTACCTTACTTTTTCTTGCAATTTTGGGGTCACCTAAGTAACACATTTCAATCTCTCCCTATCTGCCTGGGATACAGGGAAATCTCTCGACAGTGATTATTATCAGGGTATTTATTGAACACAAAGCTAGCTTTGAGAAGCAACTGAGCCCTTTAAAAGTCATAATAGCCAATGGTAGATCGGACACAGAATACCACAACACACCTCATACATCACATACTCTTATTTCCCTTGTGTTCTTCAGCCTCAACCTAGTCAATATGGGAACACAACCCTTCAGAGCATCTTGGTAATGAATCTGTGTTTTACCTGTCTAGGAGTGTTTAGTATCCGTTGAACTCCTCAAAATGGCTGCCCCCTAAAGAAACCTCTGCCTGCTGATGCACATTCAGTGCAAATGCTGGTCCGTCCTTCATGGCTCTAGCTGCCCATTTGTCTTGCAAACTGGTTTCCCTTAGCAAGAGATTTTTTGGTGATGTGAATCTTAACTGTCACAACCAGGTCTGTTAACATAGGTTTGAAATGTATTGAACAAGGGCCACTACTAATGCGATTTAAGCCACCCTACTCCATAGACACGAAAAAAGCATTCTGTTGCCACCATTGCAAACAAAAGGTAGAACCTCTAAAGATCAAATGGTCACCAAGGTAATCACCGGGACATGTGAACCTGAGCAGTATGCTTTAGCGCCAATACCAATGCTGTCAACTTTGCATATTGTGCAGATTGATTGCATGTGTGCCCACCTAGCTCATGGTAACAGGCTCACCACATGGCCTCACTAGGAATTACACAAAGACTCCTTCTCCAGCTGCACATATATTGCTTGAGAGATGTGAGCTCCCATCTGTATAATGGATGGGGCACCACTAGGCACTTTGTCTTGGGGAAAGCCTCGGAACACAGAATGTAATGTTCATTCAATTTCAACACCCAACACACTGGTGCGGAATTCCTTTTTCTCTGATGCCTTGTAGTGCTGGTTCACTGAAGGTAAAATACTGACATTTAATGTCCATGTCAATCAACAAGGCTACACATTTGGTAATACTCACACTACTGATATTTCCTCAATGAATCTTGATATCTAACATCACAGTCAATGGAGAATGATGGGACTTTTTGTCCATTTTCAATGAAATAGATCTGTTTCTAAATCACCGTTTACACACACAAAACAAGAGGAGTACTTTTGTTCCTGCATCTTTAGCATAGTAGAAGAATAAGCAATAGGCACATGGGGATTCAAGGAGGAAATTGTGGGAGCATCTGCCAAAGCTTCTTTCAATTTCACCACTGCCTTCGTGTGACTGGGGCCCAAAATCCCTTCCTTGGCACTCTCATACACAGGGCAAGCCAATTCTGCAAACAGTGGAGTGAAATTATGGAAACATCTGAATGTGCCTATCCATTTCTGAAGGGACTTCACATTAACAGGTGGTGGCAGTTCCTTAATTTCCTTCAACCTTTCTGTAGCCCTGTGACCTCTAAAGAGATCTCTAATTCCAAACCTCATTCTGGCCAGCCTTTATTTCAGCTTTGGTAATCTTGAGTCCTCACTAGCGAAGGGCCTGAAAGATCTCTCATGTGTGGAACATGTTCATCCTCTTTTGTACTGCCAATACGAATATCATCAACATACTGCTCAACATTATCTGTACATATGATGTCCTTCAAAATAATCTTAATTTGCTTGTGTTTAGGGGAATCTTGGTGCCCTTGGGGAAGCCCCAACAAATGAAAGATCCTTCTCAGAGAAACGTCATGGGGCCAAGGGCACACTCCAAAAACCCTTAGCTGCATTGATGCAAGTATAGATGGTAGCACCAGGCGTGATTTTAGCCACACATTCTGGGTAGTCTGCCACAAACTTTGGCATTGGTGACCAAAACCTTGTTCAGACTTCAATAATCAATACACGTCCTGTAATTTGGCTTATCATTAGTCATGGACCTCATGTGAATTGGCCACACAGGGGCAAAGAAATTGTCAGCAATTTGGATGTCCTCAGTCAACTCCAACCCCATCAGCCAATTCATTACTTTGTTTGTAGAGAGCCAGCTATCTTTCAGGACAGGATATGACTTCACATTTTTGGGATCCTGTGTTATCCTACCAAAACCCACAACCTCAGGGACAAAACCATGCTAAAATAATCCTGCCTCTCCCTCCGGTGCCAGCCCCCTTTGAATCCATCACTCCCGCCATTCCCACTACCCCCCTGTTTCAATCTTCTCTGTCTCCCCAACGGAGGGGCTCACCACCATCCAATGACTGAAAGCCTCAAACTGCTCTGGCGACATCTGCCCAGCCCACCATGTCAAAATGTGTGCTGATCTGCTAGCTCCCATCATTGCCAACATAATTAACGCCGTCTTCGAATCCAACAAAGTACCGAGCTCCATCAAAGAAGCTTGGGTCATGGCACTCCTGAAGAAACCTGCCCTCGATCCCAGTTTTTCCACCAACTACTGCCACATTACGACCGTGCCCTACCTCCTAAAAATTCTAGACTGTACCGCCAACTCACAACTTCAATCACACCTTGAAGCCCATTATCTGTTGGGCAATCAGGGTTCAGACACAGCACAGAATCCAACCTTCTTGACTTAACGATTCAGCTCAATCACATCTGGGACGTCGAGGAGTTCGCCATCCTCCTCCTTCTAGACCTCTCAGCGGCCTTCGATTTCGTCGACCACACCATTCTATGCCATCACCTCACTGCCACCTTCAACCTCTCCCCCGAAGCCGTCAACTGGATCAAGTCCTTCCTGTTTGGACAATCCTCCAAGTTCTTCGTGGGAACAGAAGCAGCTGACCCCATCCCTGTCTCCTATGGTGTCCTACAACGCTTCTGCCTCTGGTGTACAACATGTACACCAAACCCCTCTTTGAACACCTGACAGCCTCAGCATCCCATACACTAACTTTGCTGATGACACACAGGTCCTCCTCAAACTCACCAGCAACTAGGAACTAGTCTCAGACAACATCAACCACATCTCCAGCATCATCCAGGCATGCATGTCGACCCACAATCTCTGTCTGAATGATGACAAAATGGAGCTCCTTATCGTGGTCTCCCGCACCGCCTCAAACATCTCAGCCCTGCCTTTACCTTATTTTGTATTGATGGGAACACTACCCCTGTATCCTCCCACGTCAATACTCTAGGGGTCTACCTCAGTGCAAAACTAAACATGCAGAA
Organism: Ambystoma mexicanum; assembly: GCF_040938575.1. Taxonomy (NCBI): domain Eukaryota; kingdom Metazoa; phylum Chordata; class Amphibia; order Caudata; family Ambystomatidae; genus Ambystoma; species Ambystoma mexicanum. Next base: position 266,841,798 of record NC_090934.1, read on the forward strand.
AGATGTCAAGGCAGTTGCCTCATCCGCCGCCTACTCAAACAAATGTATTAATCTCTCTAGAAAATTCCTTACCACTAATAACTGCCTCACCCTAACCAGGGCTATCATTGGTAGAAAATTTGATTATTACAACGCTATTCTGGATGAACATTAATGAAAAATATCAACAAATTACAGCTGATCCAAAACAATGCTCTCAGAGCAGCCTGGGGACTGAAACGTTGTGACCACATTTTGCTAATTAGATGCGAGGCGCATTGGCTCCCTATTAAGGCACGCATTGAGTTCAAACTCCTTGCAATCACCATCACTGCCCTCACACCACTGCACCCCCTTACCTCAAACCGCCGTATCATGAAAAAACACAATACATGCAGCTTACTCTCTTCCTCACTACTCGCCACCAGATTCAGCAGAAGGAGAGATGGAGGTGCCAGTTTCACTGTAATCGCCCCCACCCTGTGGAACTCCTTGCCTCCCTGTATCCAAGAAGAACCCTCATACCCTATCTTTCTGAAAAAAGTTAAAACGGCTCTGTTTGATAAATACACTTGACTGCCCTACATGTAATGTACTATCAGAAAACCTATAACTGCCTCCTCTATAATGACTACACTATATTGTTCCGCCTGTAACCCATTTGTAACACCGATTACTTTTACTGTACCATGCTTCTAGCGCCGTGATACCTCTGGGTCTGGCTGCCATCAACAAATGCAATAAATAAATAAATGAATGTATGCACTTTCCCCACATGAAGCTTAACTTTGCAAAAATGTCAATAAACTGACCGATCAAATTACTCAAGGAAGGTGTCAAGGGATTGGGACTCATTTAATGTATCCAGTATATGCATGCAGGGTAGTGAAGAAAGGGTGAATCCTCCGAGCTCCCTGTAACCACATTAACCAATGTGACTCCGAGGATGTTGCCAGGTTCCTCCCATCATTGCTTAAGTCAAACCTTCACCCTCAATACCTGTAGCAAATGGTAAAATCTTCTTTTCAAATGTAAACGTAGAGCTGTTCAGTCCTTGAAGATACACAGTGCGAATTGGTTGTACTCTCCTATGTGCAGCTGTAGTCAGGCCCCACTGTCCAATAAGTAATCATTGATTCCTAGCTAACACCCGCACTTGAATCATTGTTCTCCACCACAGATCAAAGATTATAGCAACTATTGGCTTGATAGTGCCTAATTCTGTGGTGTCTTTTGGACATACAGCTGGCAGTTTGTGCCAAGCACTAAAAAAACTGCAGCAGTCTTGTTCAGTGTAATATCTTTAATAGAAACATGAAAATCTCCAGCACTTATTCGAGTTACAAGTTATCCTAAGAGAAAGGGACATCCAAATGTTTGTTAGATCACAGGTCCAAATGTCACAGTCAATAGTGAGATGCGGATTGTTCTTCTTCAGGGCTGTGAGGGAATAGTGTTCAAACCCTGGAGAGATTAGTGCCACTTACGTGCTCATCCTCAATAGCGTCCCAGGGACGTCATTTAGGGGTCGCCAGGGGTCGCAGCTGCGATCCCTGATGTCTCCTTTGCTACCCCTAAACATTTATGTTTAAAAGAAAAATAATCATTTGTTGTTTCTTTCTTTTCTAAATTGAGGCTCCTGGGCAGTGGCCAGCAGCATGTGGATCTTTGGTTCTGGAGTGGCTGGTGTTCTGATACCTATAGCCGTTAAGATAGCTCAGTGGGTTGAGCGCTCGCTGCTGCAATTTGTGTGTGATTTGCAGGTTTGACTCCCGGCAAGAACAACTCAGCCTTTCATTCTGCTGAGGTTGATAAATGAGTACCAACACAGGTTGGGTAATATTGTATGTATGTTTGTTCTATATGAAGCGCTTAAGCATACGTGCTATATAATAACACATCATTATCATTTGGCCTTGGACGTCTGCTTGCATTCACAGTGATTTGGTAATATAGGCCTATACTTGCTGATATTAATGATACACATGGTGATACATTCTTGTATAAATGTATATCACTTTACAGTGATATTGTAAACATATTTTTCGCACTGTCCTTAGGAACAATGATATTTGATACCACTTCCTGTTTTGTCAAGTGGTGAAAGGGCGTGTTCCATCGCTTCACGTGATGTCACTTTGGTGTGGGGCCACATTACATCACTTCCTGTGATGCAATCAAAGGTCAAGTGTGTGTGATGTCACTTCTGCTACCCCTGGCATTTTAGTGAAATACCAAGTCTGTAGCATCCTGAGGTAAGTTTGAGCTAGCGTTTTCGGTAGGTAGTGTTTATGAGGCACAGAGGCCCTGGGTTAAGTCAGAGTCCTGGGAGGATAGCTCAGCGGCAGCGTGCGCGTCTTGGAAACAAGACGACACGAAGCAACAACAGGTTCGATCCCCGGGTCCGCGCTTAAACACCTCTGGGTGTTTAAGCGCATTATAAATACGTAACTAAGACAAAAAAAAACACAATTACACAACTTAAAAAAAAAACAATTCCTGTAACATCGCCTCGATGCCTGCGGGCTGTGTGAGCGCTTTATAAATGTAAAATAAATAAAAAGAGCCCACTCAAGCAGTATCTATAACACGGAAGTATTGTTTTGAATGGACACTACCCCAGTTTCGGGGAATAGGGTCGAAAGGGACTTCCAATGTCATTTGTAGTCTCAGCCCCCTATGTGGTTTCTGGAGCAAGTCTGCTGAGCGCGGAGAATGCTATGGAATACAATCCCCTCTGGCAGGTTGGAATTCTTTGGACCAGGTGATAGTAGAGTACCGTAAAATACATCAGTTGCAAAGCTAGTGTCTTTGGGGCTGGCTTCCTTTTGTACTGATTTACGCTCGATGCCTGAACATTGCTCCTAGCGACATGTCAAGAGAATTGAAGCATGTGCAGGCTGTACTTCCAGATGCTGACACCATGCAGTGCCAGTCATTATTGCTCCTCATCAGGCTGTCCTTTTTCAGCGTTTCCATAATGAGCAGGTGGGTACTTGTGCCAGTCAGAGTGTTCTTAAGGGTCCTTCATCTGTTAATTCCCTGCAGAGTACTGACAGTTTGTCCATGTCCTAGACCATACGAAGTCCATTACTGTAATAGTCATCAAGTAGGGCCTCCAAAGCCACTTTTAATGGGGCAACTGTGGTGATGCCCCCAAATTATCAACTGATCTCTGAGCCTTGTTGCTGCTTCTCGCTCTTTCTATCTTCCAACACAGTTTGCAAATTCCTTACCCACTCTCTCACTACACCATTGCTTTCCGATACATAAACAGCTTTTGTCTATGGGTTCCAAAATCTACACACTGACTTAACGTGCTCTAGCACCTTAAAGTGTCTTTTGTGCTAAACGGAATTACAATAATAATCTCAGACCAAATAATCAGACATAATCGGACAGACTCAAGGAGTATTATCATTTGATAAGGTACGGAGAACTCAGAGACAACAGACTGATGTTTGCACACTCGCAACTAAACTTGATTACATGGAGATCTTTACCTCACTATGCGTCATCTATGACATCATTCTACATGGCAAAATAAAAAACCTATGGAGGAAAGGGATTGGTTAAGGGAACATATCTACTTATAGAACATATACAGATTAGTGCATCATTGTCTAGCCCTTATCTTACCTTGAACTACCTCTAAATACATATAGTACTGATTATATTGGACTAAACAACAGTGCATTGGTTTATGAGACATGCACATTGGGTTGTCCCTCAACCCCACTGATTGGTTGTGTGAGAAACCAGCGGGTATCTCACCCACCAGTCCTGAGGGATCTCTCTCTCAGGTAGCCACGGTACAGCCATCGCCTTTGAATCCAGACACTGGGGGGGGGGTGGACAAGTGCGAGAGGTTCACCTGGGTGAGGGGTCTACAGGGAGTGGGGGTGAGTTAGCTGATGGTGAGACTCAGTATTCCCTTTTTTGTTCACCTACCCCATCCGTTTATTTAGGATTTTCTGAAGTCCCAACTCCCCCCACTCTTTTTACACAAATACTGGGCCTAGGAAGAGGGTAACTGAGAGTTACTAGACTAACTCTCTCACCTCGTACCCTAAGTGCATACACCTGATACCAATTAGCTCTCCTCACACGTATAAAAGGCAACACTTAAAGACACACTCTGAGCAAGGTGGAACACGAGTACGAGCAGTACTTCCGACAAAGGCACACCTACTGGAGCACAGCAACGGACCAAGGATCGAGAGAAGCAGGCCAAAAACCTCAAGGCTTCCCTGCTGGAGGTTGTTGCTTCTGATAGACTGCGAAAGACGCGTGGAGAAGGCCAGATCACACAAGTTAAGATTCCATTGTGTTTTAAGGATGCCAGCGATCCTCCTGGGTGAACGGCAGAGTTGGGGAGGCGAGGTCAAGCCTGTGGTACTAACCTTGACTCGAAAACCGGAAAACGCGAAAGAAGAAAGAAGCCAATACAATGGTCAGGTGATTGACCAGAATCACACACACCTGACGGCCCTTTCCCTTCCCCACAGGGATAAAAGGTGGAGCACAAGAGCATAGGATGAGCAAGGCAGATCGCACAACGTAAGAGCTAAATCAGCACAGCAATTCAATAGAAGGAGAAATACAGCGCAGACCGATAGGGTGAAAAGGAGCGAATCGACCTTGCCCTTTCCGACCAAGGCCTTTGGAACCTCTGCAGAAGGAATAACAAGTTTGCGAACAATATCCAGCGTGTGTTGCAGCAGATGTCAAAGGTACGCGAGACCCTCCTCCGCTGATAACTAAGCCGGTTAGAGACACTCGTCTCTGTGGTACCAACCTTGACTTGAAGGAAAACAGAAAGCAAAGCGGTTCATCACAACCGGTAAGTCGAGGGGAGTATTGATAAGAAACAGAACTGTGTTGAACGAAAAGTGGCTAATTGGACTTTGAACAAAGAACTGTTAGTATTTGAAGGGAGAAAACCAGCAGCAGAGGAGTCCGACACCACGTGTGTGCTCACTTGGGAAGTGCTGGCGATTACCCAGGTTATTGAAACTGTGATAACCAGAAGGCCTTGGAAGAAGGTGAAAAGAGGGTCAAAGTAGTCATACAGGGGTCTTGCAAAATCCTCTGCACTGTCGAAAGTCTTTGACCGACAGATGAGTGTGAAGCAGAAGGGAAATTAATCCCGCTTGGTGAAGTGAACGCGTCGTCAGACTGTTGCAAAGGTTGGAAAGAGTGAACCCAATCAAAGGATGCCCACACTGGATTGTTTGAAAAGACATTAAGATTCACGAAAGCAAGAAGTATTGCAAGACAAGGAGAAGTTAACTGTCCTCCTTTTTATTTGGGGTCTGAGCTCGACCGACGGAGATCCAGGGGGGAAAAGTCCTCACCCAAAGTTCATCAAGTAAGGAACTATGTAATTGATTTATTGAATGCAACTTGTGAGGAGTCTGCACCGAGAAGAGGGGGACCCAGGGGTGAAGCCATCACCCAAAGTATTTGTGGAACAGAACTTTGTGTTTGTTTGTTGAGAATATCAGGCTTCAAAGGCAAGCGACTTCTATTGAAAGAGACCAACTATCGAAGAACCTGATACCTGAGACAGAACTGTTGACTCATGCTGGGAAAGCTTGAGTGTGTGCTGTGCTCAGGAATCCACCTTGTCCCATGCTCAAGACGCAGGGAAGGGAGAACCCAGGTAATCACATCCTGACTTATTATTTGTGAACACTTCTTTCTTTATTAAAACTGTATCCCACACTCTTTTTGTAATTAGCTGTAAGGAATTGGCAATAGTTTTTTTTAGTATAGGCCTTTTACTTTGACAAGATGCCATAAGGACTGCCATTTATTGGTCAACGCTTGCTCCCATCTTAGATTTAGGTTTAGCTTAGGTGTTTTTCCACCCGGCATTTACACTTTAATAAACACCCTTGGACTGTCATCACTTGTGTCTGTCTTTACTGTTACCACCATGAGTTCCTTACAGAGTCTGGAGGGCCTGGGAGCCAGCAATTCCTGCACCTAGGCCAGGAACACCTGTTGTAAGGCTGGAACACCAATGTTTCCCTTGAAGGCGCACCTTTGCCCATCTGAGCCCCTATGACAATGACCTAGGAGTGTTCTATCCCTTTCCTCCCCACAGTGGTGGGCCTGGGCCAATTTCTGCTATCTATGCTTCAGAAGGCTTTCACATCCCACTGTTGCCTGCCCAAGCCATCCTCCACCAATGGGTATGTTGTCCCTGAAGACTTCCAGACCTCAGACTGATGCACAGTAAGGCCAAAGTGAAGAAGCAGGACTTTCCTATTGCCGGCCAGGTGCATGCTGAGGAGACTGAGCCTGAGGAAATCAGCCCCGGCCACCAGGGCTGACCTCCAGTCATGGTTAGCAGACATCAAAATGGAGGTTAAGAAGGAGATCCAGGGTGCAATGAGAGAAGTTGGCTGAATCCCGTATTGACGACCTGGAAAATGGAACTTGTGGATCAGCCTATGATCTATCCCAGCTGGCAAACAGGGTGGAGCAAGTGGAGTCGTAAAATGTCTTGCTACAGCTGAAACAGGAGGATCTGGAGAACAGGTCCAGGAGGAACAACATTTGCCTGCGTGGGGTCCCAACACAGATTCCAGATGCCTACTTGAAAACATATGTATTCACCCTATTCAAATCTCTTCTGCAAGGGCCCGCTGACCAGGAGCTGGAGCTCAATCTGACCCACCGAGTGTACTCTTCTATTCAGCTGCACTACAAATGAGCCCCATACGTACTGACCAGAATGTATCACTAGCACATCAAGGAGGATATAATGTTGGCCTTCAGAGTTGCTCTTGGCTTGGTTTTCCGCGACTCAAAACTGTTGCTCCTGCAGGACTTGGCTCTGTCTACTTAGCCAAAAGGAGAGCCCTCTGAGATATCACCTTGTGGTTGTGAGATAAGGGTCTCAGATACCGCTCAGGATTCCCATGCACGGTTATCTGCAGACTGGATGGGGACCGGAAGAAGATTTCCATGATGCAAGAAGCTATAGGCGATCATAGAACTACAGTCCTGGCCATTGCCGCCCTCCTATTTGTACCTGGTGGAGGATCAACTGAGTACACGGCCACTTAAGTCAACCACTTGGTCCAAGGCTGTCCATTTCAGGAGTCGCAGAGGACTGTCTGGTTCGGGTCCTCCTTTCGGGGATACAGTGCCCCTGTTTCCTGCCCAGTGGGAGCGGCGGGAAGTTCACACCTTGCGCATTCATGTCTTTTGTTAGTGGAACCTTGCAATGTTTGAAAAATGGACTGTCCTGCCTGGCAGCTATCGACATTGGTGATTGGGCCACCCAGAAGCAGACTGCTTTGATTTGATATCCTTTACATGGATTGTAAATCAGGGTGGACTACACTCGGGCTGCCCCAGAGCCCAGTTAGCATTGGAGGAACTTGGGGCCTCAATTGTTAGGAGGAATTTTGGGTTGTTTGTGGCTGGGTTCAGGTTGTGTTTGTTTTGTTCTTGGAATGTGCCATGAGGGGCTTACTGTATCGGGTTCAGAGCCAGCTACATCTCCAAAGCTTTCGTCCCTACCGGACTAGTTTCCTGTTACGTCCCTCAATGTGGAGGGATTTAATTCGCCAGTTAAGAGGAGATCTGTGTTGAGTAGGCTCCAGGCATCCGTGGTCCATGAGGTCATGATGCAGGAGACTTACCCGCTGCACCAGAATAAAGGCAGGCTGCAATATTTCACTTAACCTGTGGAAAAGAGAAGAGGGTGGCGATCCTAATTGGGAAGTCCTGAGGGACAGTTTCTTATCTTGAAGGTACCTTATTCAGCCACCTCATGACCTTAGTCTCCCTGTATCTCCTGAATGATAATCAACATGAATTTGTATACTCTTGGCTTCTCACACTACCATCATTTGGCAAGGGTGAACTGATAGTTGGGGTGATTTCAATTTAATCCTCGATCCTGGGCTGGTCAAGATGCTCCCCCCTCTGCCATTGAACTTGGCTTGTTTGAATGGGTGTCTAGCTATCTTATCAATGACAATAAGTTGATGAGACTGAACTTCTTAGTCCTGCAGTGCTCTGTCTGAGGTCAGGCAGTGATTCCCTTTTTGCTGGGAGGATAGCTCCTTAGATTATCTCGGATTTAAATTAGCACTGCTCCACAGGGTTTATACAGGGCCAACTATCTGCCTCTATTTAAGTTGTTAAGTACGGACCTCGCGAGATGGACGGGCCAGGATATTTCCTGGCTTGGCTGCATTGCAGCTGTAAAAATGAACATCCTCCCCAGGATTCTGTATCACGCTCTGGCCCTCCCGGTGCAGGCCCCATGCCATTCACTTAAATCAATATATCTGAACATTATGAAGTTCATTTGGGAATAGCTTGGCCATTCTCAGGGTCTTGCTTGAATTGGGTTTGGTGGATGTCTGGAGGCTCCTCCATGGCAAGACAGGGAATGTTCCTTCTACTCACATGTGCATAGGGGCTTCTCTCGTATTGACCTTCCCCTGCTCTCTCCTTTTTTGTTGTCCTATGTCTCATATTCTGAGATTGGCCGTAGGCTGTTCTCATACCATTCTATGATCTTGATGGGGCTGAGGACTGATAGACCACATCCTTTGTCCATCCGCGCTTGGAGGCTTTACAACCCCTTACTTCGTAATGTGGTAATGTCGGGCCAACACTGCTGCAGCTATTGATCATTACTTTTAGGAAATCGACAGGGAGGGAATATGAAGGCAGTGTTACGAGGGGAATATAGTAGTCGCTCCAGGGGCCTACTTTAAATCTAGGAATTCGGCCAGGGCGGACCCCGAGTCCTATGTGTGTGACTGTGAGAGGGCTCACGCTCGGGCCCTTTCATCAAAGGCGCTCAGGAAACTGCATTTATCAAGGTCCAACCTGGAGGCACTGATGGCTTCTGATTTGGCCATTTGCCTCCTGTGGACAAAGCATGACTACTATACCCATGGCAATAAGGCCAATTGGTTGTTGGCCTATAAGCTTAGGAAACTGAAAAACAGAAATCATGACACTGGTAATAAGGACATGACTCTGGCTCACTGAACTTTTTAGGTGTTATTGGAATTTTATGACAGTTTGTTGTCTGCTGAGAGGCCCAATTCCAGGTTTCAGGAATCTTATCTGAACCTGCTTCCTTGGTTGTCCCATGAGATTTGGGACCAGCTGGAGCTTCCAATCAGGGAGGATGGGACAGATTGCGCAGTCACAGCCCTTTTAAACCAAAAGGCTCTGGGCTCGCTGTGGCTTTCTACATATTGTTCAAAGCTCGTCTCTGGGGCCATTTAACAACTCTCTTTAATTATTTTCCTGGCTCAGGGAAGGTAACCGAGCCCATGGCAGAATCTCTGCTATCACTCATACAGAAGCCGGGGAAGGACGCCACACAGTGCAGCTCTTACAGCCCGATCTCGCTTCTCAATATCGACACAAAGATTTACTTCAAAATTCTGGCCTCCAGATTAATGGAGACCCTGCCTTCTCTGATCCACCCAGACCAGACAGTGCTTATAATTGGCTGCAGCACACATGATAATATCGGACATGTCATAAATGTAATGAAGGTTGGCCGGCGGAGTGAGATGCTGATGACCTTGCTAGCGCGGGAGGCCAATTAGGCCTTTGACAGGGTGGATTAGAGGTTTATTCTGCAAACTCTTACAGCTTTTAGGCTTGGTCCCAAATGTGTAGGGCTGGTTATGGCCTATAATCCCTCCCTGAAGATTAAGATCTGCCTTAATGGTAACTATTTGCGATCCATTCCAATAACTAGGGGAACTCGCAAGGGCTGTCCTCTTTCTCCCTTCATATTCGCTCTGATCGTGGAGCCCCTTGCGAGTCGTATCTGGTCCAATCCTAGCATCTGTGGCATTACTGCTGGGGTACTGAACACAAGGTGGCTCTTAACACAGGCGATGTCTTGCTTACCATGCCCCTCACACTCTCTTTGTTCCCAACCCTTATGGCTGAACTTGGCTTGTTTGAATGGGTGTCTAGCTATCTTATCAATGATAATAAGTCGATGAGACTGAACTTTTTAGTCCTGCAGTGCTCTGTCTGAGGTCAGGCAGTGCTTCCCCTTTTGCTGGGAGGATAGCTCCTTAGATTATCTCGGATTTAAATTAGCACTGCTCCACAGGGACTTATACAGGGCCAACTATCTGCCTCTATTTAAGTTGTTAAGTACGGACCTCGCGAGATGGACAGGCCAGGATATTTCCTGTCTTGGCTGCATTGCAGCTGTAAAAATGAACATCCTCCCCAGGATTCTGTATCACGCTCTGGCCCTCCCAGTGCAGGCCCCATGCCCTTCACTTAAATCAATATATCTGAACATTATGAAGTTCATTTGGGCCCGGCGGAGACCAGCTAAACAAGTTTTACATGCCAACAAACATAATGGGGGCCCAGGTCTACCCATCTTGCAGAATTAGGCATAGCAGCGAATATCTTACAGTTGATGTCTTGTGAAGTTGACACCGACAGGGTTCTCTAGGCGGAAGTCGAACAATCTGTTACTCGGCTCCCCTTGTCGGCTTTGCCCCATGATGGGGGACAAGACAGGGGGATGGTAGGGCGACTCCTGCATCCACCTCTGCCTCCATGGCCTACTGGGATAGGGCAATCAGATTGTGGAGTATCCCGAGGTGGGCTGGCCGCCTTTCCCCTGTCTTCGGCAAACCCGTGTTTTCTCACCTGGCTTTGCAGGAGGAGCTTCCATGCGTGGCAAACTGGTGGCCCCCTAAACCTCAGACAGCTGTACTGTTTGGGCATCACTCTTACCATTGAAGAGTGCAAAGCAGCTTTTGGCATTCCAGAGTCTGAACGTTATAGGTTTTTTCAGCTGTGCCACTGAATCACTAATCCAGGGATAGTGGCAGTCAGGAATCCCTTATTACTGCTCTGTGAGCTCACTGTGGAGGAAGCCGCTCCTAAACGTAAGATCTCCAGGTTGTATATATTGTTGGATAGAGCTGACCCCTCTGCCCTGCCAGGCTTTCTTATAGGACGCAATGGATGAGAGATTTGTGAGGGTCCATTCCAGGAGATACTTGGAGCAAGATAAGGGCGAAAGCTGCCATTGGTCCTGTAGCGTGATCAATAAGGAGAATGCCTACAAGATGTTGTACCAATGGTACTTGTACCTGGCTCGCCTGTGGTTTTCAGCAAAGACTTGTACGTCCTTTAAGGAGGTTTCCGCACATTAAACTTTCTTTATACTCTTTGTCATGCCCTACTTGGAAGAAGAAGAGGCAGCACAAGTCATTCTTGGTTTGCATCCAATTTCTCGGGTGATTCACGGTTCACCCCGGATCCTCCTCAGCCGGCCTCAGATCGCCTTAGCACAATGTTGAATTAGTCTCCCTTCGACGGGCTTGGACTAATTTCACTTTAACTTTTTAACTCAAACTTGCTTTAACCAAAAGCTCTCAGCTGATCTCCATCTGTCGGGCTCAGACCAACTTCATCTACTTTGTCATCAACCTTCTTTAGGCTATTAACATCAAAGACTTTCGATTGTGCACATGATTTTGCTTCACCCGTTGCAGGACAACTTTGATTCACAATTCTTTGTCACTCTTTCGCTTTTGCCATCTTTCAGTTGGATACCTTACAGAGACCTTTGAATGAGCATGCACGCAGTGCTGGATCACTCTGTCTAAAATATTGTAAATTGGCTTCAAAGTTCAATCGCTCATCTGTTGTTCAATTTTACTTGCGTTGATTATCACATACGCTTCATAGTCTGTTCGCTTTAGCGTTTATTATATAATGTTGCCCCTTGCAACCTTAGCTTCAGCACAGACCAGTCTGGTATCAGTCTCCCCAACTCACCGGGTGTGCTTACTTCACAGGCGCTGCTTTGTTGGCGAGCTGTCCGTGAGAACGTTTTTGTGTTGAGAAAGGGGGGGGGGGTTCCTAAGTATCCTACCTGGTAGGATGGGGTAAAGGTGTTACAGGGAAGGGGATACCGCGTCTCGCCATCCTGTGTCCCACTCCCACTCCCACTCCCAGAAGACTCCTCTCACAGGCGATCCTCACACACTGGTACACCCCTAGGAACTGAATCCAAAAGCGATGGCCGTATCCTGGCAAACTGCATTGCATTGCATTGGTGGCGCCCCAGGCCCATGAAGTAGTGTACCAAAATTGCAAGCACTACCACTCCCTCAGTGTGCATCTGACCTGCGACCCCAGCATCATCATCACTTCTGTACCCGCTACCCAGGTTCCACCCACGACTCCATGGTCGTACGGCACAGCACACTGCCAGTATACATGGAGAGGCATGGAGGACAACGTAAGTGGACAATGGAAGAGTAAATCAGCCTGCATGTGAAGCACCTGGACGCATTTGGAGTGTGGGGTGTGAATAATGACACAAAGCATGGCATGCAAAGTAAATTCAAAAGTAGTACCCGGCCAGCTCCCACAACAATGACAGAATACAGACCAGGGAGCATGCACATGTTGGACACAGCTCGACAGACATGCTGACAAACACATTCAGAAGTAATTCAAGCCACACACATGACTACTGGTACCACAATGCATCATCCAAAGCAATAACAAAGTGCCACATTTCAGAACACAACAGCATCCCTGACAGTGCTACAGCCATGTACCCAAGTACACCCACCCCTCAATGCTGACCTACTGCCCCAGGAGGCATAGGGAAGGCTGCTAGGCAACCCAGCATGCCACATGCACAAGAGCAATACACAGCAATAAGACAGCAACCAGGAACATATGTCACTGACTGACACATCATGAAACATCTGCTGCAACATAACAGGGTACAAGTGAAGCTAAAACAACGTATGATACCAGTGACACAGCATGCACAGACATTCTACAGGCACATGCTATGGGATGAAGCCCCATATGAATGCACATGATGTCCATTGCTCTGATACTGTGTAAGTCCACCCCCACACATTTCACAGTGACTAATGTCTGTGCCTCTCCCCATGCAGGTGACTCTGGATACCCACAGGTGGCTTGGCTAATGACCCCTGTGCGTCATCTACGAACGCTGCACCACATAGCCTACAACCACGCACGCATCACGACCCATGTGTGCATCGAGAGCACCTTTGTACTCCTGAAGGCATGATTTTGCTGGCTAGATCGTACAGGTAGAGCCCTTATATACACTCCAGAGGAAGTAGGAAGAATAGTGCTTGTGTGTGCCATGCTAAGCAACATCTGCATATGGAGGAATGTTACTCTAGCCCCTGTCGTGGACATGCCAACCCCAGATTATAATGATGAAGTGCCTGAGGCAGGAGCCACAACAGGCAATGTCAGAGATGCCATGAGGGATGGGCGACTGACTCGCCAGGCACTTATTGACAATTAATTAATTTCCCTGGCAGGCCGTTCTGGCAGTTGTCTCAGCGCGGTTCTTCACGATGGCCCTCATAATCCTGCAGGTAGCCCCTTGTATGCTGTCACGTATTGCCTGCAGGTGTTCAGGGTGTGGGTGCCCAATTGTCTCCATCTCCTTCTGTCTCTGCTCCATTCCATCCACTCTCTGCAGCACCGTGCTGCTTGTTGGTGTGTGCTGTATGGGAGGGAGGCTGTGCAGTTGCACTGGGCTGTTGTGAGGGGAGCCATATGAAGGAGTGTTAATGTCCATCTCAGATGTTTGAGCACGCTGACGGCAGTAAGGGGTTTCTGGGGACTGAGCACGCTGGCGGCGTTGATGGCTTTCTGGTGTTGGTGAAACCTTGCGGCAGCGAGTGCACCCAAGGGTTTGTGGCCCTTCTGTATGTGGTGACACCAGGCAGGTGTCCCCCTGTGTTTCCACAGTCACCCTACCTGGAGGTGTGGCCTCCGTGTGAGACACTGCAGCTGCGGGAGTGGGTGCAGTGGCACTTGCAGTGGTTCTGGTGGGCTGTGGAGTGGGCGTCGGCTTTGCCCTGCTGGGTTTGCAGGGTCTCAGAGCAGGACATCTGCCTTGGCATAGCCTGTCTGCGCCTTTGCGGGGTGATGATGGTGAACCTTGAGGGCCTGGATGTGCCACTCTCAGATGGGCCTGTCCCCTCGTCCTCCTCAGATTAATCTGGCGATACGTGTGTGCCTGTAGAGGACATAGGAAATGTCGTCAGGTATGGTTCCCCCACGTGTGTTGGCATATGCAAGACACATTCACTATGGTACAGAGTGGGACCCCACACATTTGGGAAGATGGGCATGGTTGGTAAGGGGAAAAGGCATGTGGGCCCAGCATGGTGGGGATGGTTGCAGCAATTAGTGTATGACACATGGCCAGTTGGTCTTTGGACTGTTTGTGGGGTGGGCGGGGTGTCCATGCTGGGGCAGCTGATGTTTGGCATGCATTCTTGTGGTCCTTCATCCCTCCACATCCCCTCCCTGGGTGGCACTCAGCTTGTGGGCGTGGTGGCTTACTCCATGGCACTGGCCTGGCTCTATGAGGCACTGCTGTGCAATTGTAATTGGTTATTTATAACGCACTTAATACCCATAGGTTTCTAAGTGCAGACCTGGGGATCAAACCTGTGTTGCTCTGCATCGTCTTGCTTCCAAGGCAAGTGCGTTGCCCCATAGCTATGCTATACTCCGGAGACCAAACAACAGGGATGCGCTGTGGTGTACAGTGATTGGCTAGTTGAGCCCATGTCACTGTAGGGGGACGTGTACTTCCCTCTATCTAGTCTGCCATGCCAGCATGGGGCAGGACAACTGGGCCTGCAACATGCTGGTGTGACTGCTGCACCTTGTTGTGGTTGCTCACGGACCACAATTCCAAGGGTACAGGGTGTACCAGCATGGGTGTGGTGTGCATGGCACTTGTATAGGTCACTTGCCACCGCTTCTCACTACTCTAACACACAGGGGTACTCTTGATGCCCTGCCACATGGCTGCCGTGGAGTGTGGCTGATGTGACACCCCATCACCCCACCCTGTTGACAGACCCAGCTTCTGTGTCTGTTGACATGTGTCCATGTCCACTAGTGCATCTTATTCTAGATTTGTGCATTCACTTGTTCTGGGGGCGGGGGCGGTTGACTCAACTCCTGCCTGCTGGCACCCGCCTTTGCCCTCCGACTCCCTCAAGCCCCTTCATATTCAGAACCGTGCTGCACTTTTCCTCCCAGGCGGTGAGGACCAGTGGCTCCACAATTCCTCCTCCAGTCACCAGGGACTCCTGGCGGTGTTGGGACAGCAGTCTACGCACCTTGACCCGGAGATTGTTCCAGCTGTGACTTGCTGGCTGATGGAGTGCCAGATGGCTGTCCTGCGCTGTGCAGATGGTTTGCATTGCCTGGTGCCATTTAGCTCATCACTGCGAGTAACACCCTCATCGGTCAGTACCACAAACTCCACCTCACTAAACCTAGGTTTCCTAAATCGATTTTCGGCCACCTTGCCTCTGATCCTCTCTTGAGAAATTCTGGCTTGTTTCCAGGACTGGATGGCTGCACAGAGTGGAGATATTTGTTGGATTGTATTTTTCAAAATGGCTGCTGCAATGCTTCCTTGTTCCGGCGATGACACAAGTCCTGCCGGTGCTAATAGCGCTGGGGTCAGCAGCGGTAGCACTATTGGGGCTGATATTTCAGCAGTAACCCTTATTTCGGTGCAGTTTCAGCACACACTAATAGCGTTACCATCGGAGTCGTGCATGCGTTCACGCCAAGTTGTGATGCAGCGCTAATACCTCGGCATGACCCGGCGGTAATGCGATTTCCGCTTGTCAGTAAATTAGCCTGATTACCGCCAGACTTGTGAGGAGGCCCAATATTCTGTTGCAATACCTGGAACAAGCAGGACTGACGGGCCCTGTCTTGGGCTGGTTTTATTAATTTTTGAAGGACCGTACACAGACGGTGTCCCTCTCGGGTTTCTGTGCACCCTTTAACCCGTATTTTTTAATCACTATTTACGTCTGCTGGCAGATTTAATTATGGCATCTGGCGTGAGTTTCGATACTTATGCCAATGACACACAATTGATTTTTAAATTAAATGCCCCGGTATCTGACCCTCCGGCTAAAGAAAAAGCCTGCCTAGCTGAGATCGGTCGCCAGATATCCCAGAATCGGCTGAAACTTAACAGCGAAAAAACAGAGGTAATGATAGCTGGTCCCAGTGATGACCACTCTTTCTGGCATGCCGATTTCTGGCCTGACTCCTTGGGACCTTGTCCCTCCCCATGTCCATCTGTTAAGAGCCTGGGGGCACATTTATCCCTTCAGGTTCTACAGAAGGACAGATCGCGGCTATGTGCTGGTCAGGGTTTTGTAAACTGAGACTGCTTAGAAAAGTATTTCTGTTTGTGCCTCTGCAGCTCTGCGCGTACATCACTGTCTCGATCATGGACGCGTTAGATTACTGCAATGGCATTTATCTTGGCCAACCATGAATTTTTGGTTCATCGACTTCAAATTCTCCAAAATGTCACTGCACGACTGGCTTTAAATGCTTCTGGCCTTTCCTCTGACTCCCTGCCACTGGCCAAACCACACTGGCTCCCCGACAAAAGTCGGATAAAGTTTAAGATACTCTGCATGACGCACGTGCATTTTTTCATACAGGGCCCTCTTTTCTTCAATCTAAACTGATCCATTATCTCCCTACTCGTTCCCTGAGATCATCCTCTGCCAGTCTGTGGGAAGTGCCCCGCTTCCGGAAAGCCCGATCGGGAGGGCGCTCCTTCTCAGTGTTAGTTGTGACACTATGGAATTCCCTCCCGGCCTCTCTGAGAGAGATCTCAGATCATTTGGCTTCCGTAGAGCACTCATGACATTTCTGTTTTGAGAATCTGCCAGGGCTTTTCCTGTTGGTTTCTCTGTCAGTCTCTGTTTTTTCCTTACCGGATGGGTAGCGCCCAGACGCCTTACGCTTAATAAATGAACTGACATTACATTACATTACTGTTTACTGCGTGCTCACTCACGTGCCACCAAACTTCACACCGTCAGGACACCAGGGCATGGAACTGATTCTTCCTTGGGAGTCCCGCTCACTCTCCAGCTTCCTCTTCTACCACTACTGCTCTCAACATCTTGGCAACATGCTAGATGCCTTCTCCAGCTTCTCCAACCGCGGCTATTAATGCTGCCATCCGGCGGACCTGCAATATGCTCTCTACAGTTCCCTTGAAGCACCCCTCTAGCTTCAGCTTCTACTTCTTGACTCTCCAGTCATTTCCTTCTTCTCCTTTGTCTCTGTTTGCGTTATATGTCCAAGTTCTTTTTGATGCGGCGTCAGCCCAATTATCAACACCTAATTGAATAATCCTTGCGATTACCAGGAACGATTTGGGATTTTTCTTTGTCCCAGTACTTGTTGTCAGGGAATGTCCAAACTATTACAGTAGCAAATAGTTTCTGCAGTAACTATATTTTTAGACGACTTGGGTGATGTGCTTATGTTTTATGGTTGGGTTGCGACAAGGGTCTTCCCTGGAGTTATGTCCTTGTCCTCCTGAGGGAATTTCCTCCACATGAGGTCCTTCCACATTTTACCACCCCTAGGGGGACTCTTGGTTAGTGGCCTCTCCACCCTAGCCTCATGGAAAGGTACTCCCACCTGTGAAAAAGTGACGCAATCTGAAGGATCGTCACACTATGTATCCTTGGTAGCCATGCTGGGGGCACTGGTGGACTCATTCTTCCCAGCGAGAGGCTCTCTGGCTGCTCTGATCACTCTGCTATTTCTTTCAGCGCATATTGCCCCATCTATGAGCTGAAAGATGGAACAGGGCCCTTTAATTAACATTTGGTGGTACGCAGTTTGAGAGAAAGCCTTGGTGGAAATGTTTTGTGCCGTTACTCAAGGTTGCCAGCCGAACCATATTTCGATTTCTATCCCATTACACACATTTTGTAAGAAATATCCTCTCTGTTCCATCAGGCCATGAATGTTACTAACCTTTTCGCTGATTTGGGGGGATTTGCTAGTATTGATGGATTAGCCTTCTTTGACACTGCCCACCCCCTTATGAGCCTGTTGATGTTCTTGCTTGTACTGTACCTGCACCAATATGACACTCCTTTCTTGTTTCTTTTCATTTGGTTTTTTATCGATAGATGGTTTTACTGAAAACTGACAAAAGTCTTAAAAAAAGAAAAGTGGGCCTCTCCCATTCTTGTCTCCCAGCTCCAGGTGCTTCACTCTAACGGGATGGACCTTCACAACTCTGGCTGACCCTCTAGGGTAGACCTATCTGAGGCAGTCTACTCCCCAACCTATTGGGTCTGGTTCCAGCCCGGGCTGCCCATAACTTCTATTCTCAGAGTGCAGTATTCCACTGCTGCTACCATCTGACTGAAGTGGGGGGGGGGTCAATAAACAATACCCCTTTTGTCTTCCATTTACTGGAAGATGAGGGTGAGTCTGCACCCATTTCCCATGCTCTCTTCCATCCTGTGGATCAGACTTCACTCTACCCTTCCTGGTGCCTTTCACAATGGATATGGGATGGCCCTGCAGTGGTCTACTCGTTACCCTACACCATGGACCTGATTTCTCACACTAATCGTACTCCAATCTTACCATGTGTCATCTGCCTGTCCTTGGGTCTGGGACCTGCATGGAGAGAGACTTGTGGGCAGCCCAAACCCCTGAACCAAGAATGTCCACATCCACACTTGCTCACTCAACACCAGATCTGAAAGGAGACACTGAGGGTTCTGATATATTGCAGCACACATAATTTATCAAAAAACAGTTCCCCAAGCTCACAGGTAGCCCAGACAGAACCTCATTGTGATGCTTTATCCCCATCTGCCATGCTCCACCTCTGTAAATGTGAATAATACTGTCTCAGTGGGGCTCTAATTATCCTGTTATTGGCTTATGATCTTTCTCTCCCTCCTCTTTAGCCAATAGGACTGCAGGTCCCTAAGAGACTGTGGGGTGTCTAGGTCAAATGTCTGGGTTTCTAACAAAAACCATACCTACACTGAAGGGGTGACAGCACAGAGACCCAATAGCAGCACAATCTGCACAGAGTATTGTCTTAATGGTGCAGAAGCTAATGAAAAGTACACACCTGCAGAGTTGAAGGGATTGTTTCACTGCACCACTCCTAGCTTTCCCTCACCTACCCCATACCTTCATATCTTAGAGGGGATACAGGTGTATTGCATTGCTAGTATTGTGAGCCTGTGGTGCCAGAGACTTCACAGTCCAAGTGGAATCTTCACCATGGGCTAATGCTCCGGTTTGTGACCTAACAGTGTTATTGTGCCGATTCAGAGATGTTGATGTCACAACAAGTCTTTGATTTGACTCTTTTTGAATGCTTAAAGTAGGGTTTTGGTTGTGCTTTATGATGTCACGTTTACCAAGGGAAGTAGGTTGCTTGGGCAGCCATGACTATAGAACTACTCAAAATGGAACCACAACTCCCGTGACCCTTAAGGCAGAATTATAGTCTTTGGAGTTAACACAAGGTACATTCCTCTGATTTTCACACTTGATAGAAAGAGATATAATTGATTTAAGTATACCACTGAGTGAAGGCTAAATGAGACCCAAAATAAGAGAAAAGATAGTAAAGATTTTGCAAGAACACTGGAACAGAGAGATCAAGGGGAGACATTTTTACAAAGCGCAATCAGTGGTCACAGACACGCCATGATGGAACGGCAAATTGCACAGACAACAGAAAGTGTTAATAAACATATTGTGAACAGGACACACAAGACTGAATGGCATGTTAAAATAAAATTGGGTAGCACAATGAAAGAGAATATTTGTTTTGCAAAAAAGAAAGAGTCAGTACACCATTATCTGATCAAATGTGACCAATATGGAATACAATTATTCTGTCTGGTGTTCTTGCACTTTGGACATGTGGGTATTAACAATCTCTCTCACTGCTTTCATATGAGATTTTAGCTTTGCAGTCGTTTGAGATATAGGTAATGGAGCCTCCTCCCTCTGTTTTCCCAAGTTTCCCTCGGGATACAGAGCACATCCTGAGGTTTCCTGCCATATAACAACTCAAAGGGTGAATATCTCAATGAGGACTGAGGAGTCCTCCTTACTGCAAATAGGGCCCATGTTATCTATATGTCGCAGTTTTTCCCATCTGTCTCTACAAGCTTCTTCAAAATACACTTTAAAGTTTGATTACGGCATTTCACTAGGCTGTCTGTTTGTCAATGGTATACGGAGGGCCATAGTGTTTTGATGTTCAATATTTCCTTCATTTCCTGCATAAGTCGGGACATGGAGTTTGTGTCCCGATTAGTTAAAATATTTTTAGGAACCCCTATCCAGGACAGAAAGGAATTAGGTGTTCTATAATTGGCTCTGTCGTGTTGTTTCTTTGGGGAAAGCTGCAGGATATTAGGTAATGTATTGCAGGATTAAAAAAGTGTAATTGTTACCCAGTGTTAAGATGGATATCTAAACTCTGACCTGGTCGGAAGAGGTTAAGGAGGGCACCCTAGTTTAGTGGAACAGGGGAACCTTCTGGGCAGACCAGACCAATCTATGGTAGCTTGGCAGGCAGACAAGGCTAAGTCTCAGGAGGGGTGAAGAGATTGCTTGGAAGCCCACAATGAGCACACAGTAAAACGCCACAGATTACTCTTAGACAGATGTTTATTAAAAATACATTTATTATAGGCCTTTATAAAAAAGCATGATTAAACCACAGTATCAAGAAAACAGTTACCACACACGCTTATTCACTATGTAACATATATACAAAATGCGTTTAGCCTAATGTTGATGAAAGGGGAGAAAATAACCACAACCTGCATCAATAAGGAGTAAATTCAATACAGATATCGTATTAGGCAGTTCTTCGTAGTCAATCCCTAATTTATGTTGTCCAGCCCTAAGAAGTGAGGAGCCTTGTGCTCAAAGTACAGCAGTGCATTAACAAAGCGCGGCCATGCAAAAAGCGGGTTCTCTTCAGGGAGCTGTAGCTGCTGAGGAAGGTGTTGAGGCGATGAAGAATAAAATACTACTACTTGAGGATGGTCTACCCTGCAGATAGAGTGGCTTTCGGAGTTCGGGAATAGCTGGGGAGTGCAGGCTAGCCCATCCAGACTGAGTATCTTTTAAGAGATTCTCGTGCGTAAAAACTGATGGATGTGCCAGAGGGCCTCCGGTAAGTGATGAAAGTACTCCCCGGCCCTCGACACAGTCCGGATAAAATTTTACTAGTATAGTCCACTTCACTAGTAGGTTTCACCCCTCCAGTTATAGGATGCTCCGACTCTCAGCGGCAGCAGGGCTGGATGATCATTCATGGCAGGACAGTAACCTTTCCTTAGCTCTCGAAGAAAAGAGAAAGATAGTTCTGGTGCAGCACGTCTCAGGACACAGTGGGGGGGTAGGTCTGCAGGCACTTACAACAGTCACCACCACAGGGCGACACAGGGACTGCAAATGCTTGCGGTGTGGTACACTCTCCTAAATCGCAACCCAGAGGAGCTGGGGTAACACGTTTTGGTTAGGAGAGGGCGCAGGATCACAAGTAGGTGATGCATAAAGTCTCGAGTCTCATCTCAGTATGGCAGCGTTGCTGTGCGGTACCCCAGGTTCGAGCTGGACAGTTCACTGGATGGCCCAGGAACACTTCCGAAGGGGCTCTTTGCGGAGGTAAGCAGGAGGTGCTGAGAGTAATTGTTCCCACTACTCCAAAGGGACAAAACGCCCTTGCAGGCCTTCTTGGTACAATGGAAGAGCAGGGGTCTGACGGAACAACAGCAGGGTCAGGGAGCCAAACCTTCCTAGTACGTCTCTGGCAGTTCCTCAAGTCTGCTCTTTCATTAAGGTGTGAACTTCAGTTGATTGACTTGGAATGGATGCAGAGCCCCTTCTCTTATCCAAGATTTGTTTCGTGCCCAAATCTCAGATCGCCAATGGAAGATCTGCTCTCTTGCATGCACACCAGACGTGGGTAAATGGTAGTCCACGGTGGTTCCAGTCAATCAGGCCTACCAGACATAATAGCACCAGTAGTGTGGATTGGGACCAGACAGTTCCAACCCTCTTCCTGGACATTAGCAGACGTGACATGCAGGAGCCCATGGAAGATGCTGTTTTCGCGGGAGGCTGCATGCCCAAATAAGGAACTTTCCCGGGTCTCTCAAACTGGGGGAAGGCAAAGGGATAAAATGGTCAAAGGACAGAACAAAAGACTTTGTGGCATGGCCATTTTTGGCACTGCCCACAATCTTGGGACAAACGTGGTATGGTTCATAAAAACAAAGTAAAAATACTTTAAAAGTAAACTCTGCCACCAATTTGTCATAGGCACACTTGTACGAACACCAAAAATCCTTAGAGGGTTGCTAGGGCCATAAAACAAAAATAACCCCTATGCGCGGTACTGTAAGGTACTTGGCACATAGATAAAAAGTTACCAAGAAATGGCAACATAGTCAAAGACTAAGGGAAACATAGTTTCCCAGTACTGACAACCTGAAGGACTTGCCAGTGTTCCCATAACGAATGAGCGAAAGCCCAGAGGAGTGCAGTTGAAGGCTGTGCTCCACTGGAAAAAGTCAGCTTAGGTAAGCCAAACAAAAAAAAAAAAGTTTGGGGGGTTCACAAATGTAGGTAAAATTGCAGCTAAGGGACATCTTTCCTAACTGTCAGCATCCCCCGTGGAGTATAAGACAGCTGGAGATGCTTCCCGTCGTTATGGCAATGTTGGGAGCTGAGAGTGGCCTATCTAAGATCTATGTTCGACACATAGATCACATTGCGCCATGACAAATATGGAACAGACATACTGGCATTCGGGACTCGGGACAGGCGTGCCACAACCTTGTTTCCTCGGTTGCAGTGGCGTTAGTTTTTTCTTGCCTTGCCCTTACTTCTTGGTAAGCCTTTTTGCCCCTTCTTGTTCCCTAGTCATTTACTGGGTTCCTGCCACTCTCCCTGGAGTCTCTGTCCTACACTGCTCCCTGAGTTTGCTTCCATCTTGCATTCTCTCCTGTCTGTGTATTACAAACTCTGCCTTCTCCCCACTTCACCCGGTTCCGTTCTATGTATTGGATTCCACCTAGATGCTCTGTCTACTGGATATCCGGCATTACTTAGCTCTGGGATGTGAAGCCTTTCTACCGTATACCTTGTGGACTGCTTCTACTATAGGAATCCTGAGGCATGGACCGGCACCTGACAGCAGCATTACCATCAGGAGGTTTTTTTGTGTCTCGGCTGAGACTTTTTCCTCCTGTTTTCCAGAGACTCCTCTTACACAATTGGCCAATCCTTGCACCTGTAATAGATATACCAGGTTCGCAGGGTGGCTTCTGGAGAAGACCAGTCTTACCTCTACCCTTCGTCGTCCAAGAAGCCATCACAGGTAAGGCCTGTCGTTGAAACTCACTCTTTTCCCAGATCGGGTTATATTCCTCTCCCAGACCTTGGTTTGTCTCTCCTTCCTTACTCTGGGGTTTGTTTTCCTCCTCTTTTCCCGCTCAGTGACTTCTGACTCATATCCCAACTCTGGGGCTCTTCTCACTCTCGTCCCTCTGTGGTCTTTCCTTGCACTCCGCACCTTGGGGGCTCTTGTTTGGTCCCCAGCCTTGGGGCTTCTCAGTTCTCACTCCCTCTTGTGGTCTCTTTGGCCTCAGCCCTCCTTGGGGCTTCTGGGTTCTTACCCTGCCTACGGGTCTCTTTGGGCTCACCCAGCCTTGGGGCCTCTTGGGGTTCTCCCCACTCTGAGACTGTCCTATGCTCTTCCCATCTTGCGTCTCTGTGGGATTTCCCCGCCCTCTGTACGAGGGGCTGGCTCCGGTCCAAGAAGGCCGCATGGCCTGGGCGCGGCCTTGGCAGGGGAGCGCAAAGGAACACACACACATGCTGGCTCAGCTTCGCCCGGAACTGCCTCCCACTCAGGGGGCGGGGCTTTTATTAACATGCCCTACGTCACCGCGCTGCGGGACGTAGGGCGGAAATAACAGTGAGTTAGTCTGATGTGAAACCACTTACAAGACGTGTCAACTGTGTTCCATGTCGGACATGGCTTGCTCTTGCTTCCCGTTGGCTTCTGGCGGGACTGTGGCAGCGGCTTCCCTAGACACTGGTCTCTTGCTTTCCTCTGCTCCACGGGCCGTACCTTCCAGCTCCTCGCAAGGCGAGTGCTGCAATCTCTATGCAGCGCTGACGACCTCTCTGAGAGACAATAATAACGTGGTGCCAAGGTCTGCTGGGCTGCGGGCCTGTTTGTGGAGGTACTGGAGAGTCCCTACTAATTGCGCAGAGGACTGGTTCCAAAGGAGGCATTCCACCACCAACAGTGCGTCAACATAGCTGCCTGGGTTTGCAAGCCCATGCATATGGAAGTAAAAACCGTTACATAGCAACTGCAAAACAGAAAACCCTTCAGTAACTGACAAGTGTATGCAACATCAACAGGAAGGAATGCAATTCCAAGGTGGTGTCCCACATTGGTGTAACTACAGATCCGTGCAAGGCTCCACCCATCAAGCAACACAAGCTGGGAAATCTATAGTGACCTGGCATACATGCTAATTACAGCAGTTGCGCCACAGTACTACGCAGGTGAAAATACTTAGAGAACAGATTACATAAAAATGAGGTTAAAACAAACTATGGTGTAGGAGTCAGGAGTTGGACACATATGGAGGCGGATAGTCATGGCAAGACGGAAAGGGGAGAGGCAGAACAGAGAGGGCGGAAGGGAGCAGATCAGAGAAGGAGAGAACGTTGGTGGAGAGGCAGTAAGGCGGAGAGAACATTAGCAACTGAAAGAGGAGGGAGGTGAAGGAATCAAGAAGAAGCCGTAAGGAGGAGGTGGAAAGAACATTAAGAAGATAGGATCAGATGTGAGTCAATGAGGAGCATTAGAGGAACATTAAAGGCAGGAGAGATTATCAGAAAAAGAGAAAGCAGAGGGTTGGTAGAGACCTGAGCAGTTAGTGAGACTCCTAACTAGGAACTCACAGTGTTTTTAGTGAAGTGGGTAGGGATGGATACATCTCTATTACTGAACTCACAAATGCAAGTAAGTACACTCTATCATGCTAGAAAACACATAAAGCCGATCCTGACTATATGTGTGTCTGCCATTTTCCGGATGAAATTCTAAAATCTTTAATGAGCTTTCTCTGTTAGGCAGGTGCAGGAATGTCTATTAAAAAGACTGGAGAGTGTGCATTATATTCTCCAATGGGTTCCTCTTTTGCATCTGAGCATTGAAGAATCTTGTAGGGTCCTTGATATTTGTTTTTCAGGATCCTAATAGGGAAGACCCTGCCTGTGCTGTTTACTGGAGCACTAGGTCAGGTCTCCCAATAGCCGACTGGTTTCTGTGGTATGAAAGTGGTTACACCACATTCCTCAGGGCTTGAGGAGGCACACAGTTGGGTTCCTCCTAGTTTTCAGTGGCAGCTTTGTCTGCATTATTTAAGGCCCTCCCCCCTTTCCATGTGGTAAATGATTCTATGCACGGATGGGTGAGGCAACCTGAGACCTGGTCTGTATCACTCTATAAAATTCATCCTGAGAGGGTTGAAGAGCAGAGGGTCTCAGGTATTGTATTCTTATGTGCTCCCAGCAAGCAGTACTAGCCAAGAGTGCTGCACTCCGTCTGTGTTTTAATTCCTGTGGGTGCAGACACACATATAGTCGGGATCGGCTTTATGTGTTTTTTAGCACGACAGAGTGTACTTACTTGCATTTGTGAGTTCAGTGATAGAGATGTATCCATCCCTACCAACTTCACTAAATAAAATGAGAGTTCCTAGTGTGACCAGAGTATTGGGCAACCCACAGTCGGAATACCCAAAACAGTCCCTTGTGTTTTACATAGACTCCGAACTAGGCCAGGGGATCAATACCCAATTAGGTCACTGATAGCCTATCAAGGGGTATAAGCCTATTAACCGCAGAGCTCACCGCAGTCCTATAAAGGATTGAAAAGTGACTAATGCCTTGCCCACAGCATGCATGACCAAAGGCCCCAACAATGATTGTGCCAGTATACCCTGAAGAAGCGCAGCATACTGACAGAACCTATGAAAGCCAATCATGTGACTTCAACTGTCCAGAAAATAGTGAAGGGAACTTAAAACCCAAAAGATATAGTGACTTTTTGTTTTCCACTGCTGCATCTTGTTCTGAACCCAGACTGGCAATCTTGCAGCAGCTGGTTTTGCCCTGTTTATTTGTGAATTGGTAGGCACACTGCTCTCTCAGTGATCTTCCCCATGGGGTGGTAGTTTGATCATCTCCATTCAGATTTGCTACTTGGTTAATTAGCCCTGTTCTAGTAGTGACGGGAGGGGTCTTTGCAAAAGAGATGTGTTGATGATTTGAAGTGGTAGGAAGGAACGCTCGGACCTGGATTGTTTTGAAGACGGAGGTGGAGAGGTTATTATCCTCGTATGTGCTGGCTCTGAGGGCCAAGAGAATGGTGGCACGTTCTGTTGAGATCGCTTTCAATGTAGACATTTGCTGCACCTTCTTTGAGGGGATTGACAGGAGGGTGGGTGGTGGTGCTGTCAGCTGTCTGTCCTGATGTTTTTTTTTCTTTAGTCTTTAAATAATGTGTTGATGCGGTTACATTTTTCTACAGATTACGGAATCAGGAGGTTTGTCAGGAGGTTCGGGACGGGGTTCTCACAGTAATTTATGGACTGAAAAAGAACTCTCCTTTTACTTGCAGATTCTGTTATCATTCCCAGACATTATTATTTTTACGATTCTTATTTGGGAGAATTATAGGCTGTGCACTTGTTGGAGAATGCTGTGGTTGGCGGACGATTTGTTTTTTGGCCATAGTCTCCCAGCTTGATGGATGACATGTTTGTTTTGTGAGCGCCTGGGAGTACCAATGGGCAGGTGGTTTAGTTTCAACCCAGCGCTGTTTTAGGGGCACATCGAAGTTGATGGGGGATGGTCATTTTATGGTTGAAGGCAGCAAGGAGGGAAATGACACTTGCAGAGGGGCCTGTGCTAGTGGACAGTGCGAGCCTCAATGCCTTCTGTGGAAAGGTTTTGGCCAATGGAGGTAGGCGGATGCTCTGGATTTGGCCTGCAAGGCCGATTGGGATTTTGATATGATGCATGCAACCTGTCCAAATATTTCAAGACAGGGTCTTCCATTAATGGGAAAGAGGAAAGAGTCAAGTCTGGTGTCCATGACATGAGTTGGTGCTTGTGGCGTGTTGTGAAATCTTAGGTGTGTTGATGACGTCCAAGACGTACTCATTGGTATACTCAGTTGCAGAGTTTGTCGTTGGGTCTAGTCACATAGAAAGATGTTTGAGTTGTTGATGTTCTCAAATCACTAATGAAGCCTGAGATGGCACATGTGGGCCAAATGATATGATGAAAGGCAGCAGTGACTTGAGCAGTGAGTTGGAAAGGAGCTATGAATGGCTCATGAAAGTGGTGGTTTTCTGCAAGGTGCAGGGCCGTGTCATCTTGTGGTTGACTACAAGTCTGCCACTGACCTTGCACATGTGTATTTGATGATGAATGTATTCTGGTGGCACGAGACCATGGAGTATGTAGGAGGACATGGGGATGAACCAGGAATCTATAATGAAATGGATTTCAGATCCCGGGTGGTAATCGGGACTGATATGCCTGTGGCCTGTAGAACTGCTGAGCGAGAGTTTACAAGCATTACATTGTGGGTCTGTGCTGTGGGCAATAAATGTGTATGGAAGAGGCCTCTCAAGCTTGCCAAAATCCACCCTCTGCAAAGGATGCCCGAGAGACAGACACCCTGGAGAGTAAGGAGAGTACAGTCAACTGATGGTCACACAGGTCATGCCGATTGGGGACGGACCGGAAATGACAGTCTCAGCTGTGGTGCTGCCTTAGGGGAGAGAGAGGAATCTAGTAGTTACCGTCAATGGAGCATGTCTCTGAAAACTGGTGGAAAACTTTGATGCTTTGAAGCCTACACCTTGAGAGCGGGTGCAATCACGTGATGATCATGTTGGTCAGTCAAATGGGGAAGGAGACATCTCTAGTGGTCCCGGTGTCATGCAGCCTTAGTGGAGAGCAGGGAGTATTGGCAGCCACCACAAATAGGAAGTTTACTTTTTAGAGCATTTGGATTTAGCAGTTAAGAAAATAAAGTTCTTTAAAAAAAAGTCAGTTGAAGGGAGTTAAGGTTAATGCAAAAAACACCCCAGAAATGTGTTCAAGTAGCTACCCAACCTTCTTGCAGGCTCCTCATTGTACAGCTCATGACTTATTCGGTGTCGCCAACAACTATACAAATGACATAATCAAAGACTTTACTAATTATGTCAAACCAAGATCTCATCAGTGGACTAATCGGAAAGAAAGTACTTCAACGTACTAAAGTAGAACATTATACCCACATCCAGAGTGCATCCAATGCCCCAGAAACTCTCTCGAGGTCATCTCCAATGCACCTCACGGAAAGCATCTTATCTTGCCTGCAACTGGTGGCCCTACGGTGGCCCACATTCTGTTGACGTATGCACAGCAAGCATCCGGTCCTTGTCCAATATATCTCAACCCTTTGGAGGTACTCCCCAATGCATGTTACCTCTTTGGAGTCTTGGCAACCTGTGGCCAGGTGTTCCTCCATGCACTTCATACCTTTGGGTGGCATCTGGCCTGGGGCAAACTGTTCTCCAATGTTCTCCATCCCTTTGGAGAGAATCTAGCTTGCAGCCAGGCATTCGCCAATTAATCTCACCCCCTTTGAAGGTACTCCTAATGCAGGTCTCCCTTTGGCTAACACTGGGCACCAAGTTATTTGTGAAGTCATGTATGACATTATTATGAGCAGTCATGAGTTGCGCAGTAGGAGGCCATGAGTTGAGATTGTATAACTAGGTTTTTTTAACTGAAACTTTTGAAACAAAGTGCTTAAAGAGTAACCATTACATTGTTTCAACTAAAGGTTTTTAATTAGATATACCTTACTAAACATATATATTACTGTCAATCCAATTCAGCTCGTTCTCCAATATACCCATGCATTTAAAGAGTGACTGGCCTGGTGCTGACCACTCTATGCTCCCTTGCCTACCCACAGCTTCAAGTCTACCTTGTTTACTGTATATCATATTGTCTTTTGTTTACCCTGTGGATCCAATAATCAAGGGTTGAATTTGAGGACCTTTGCTGGGTCAAGTATCCCACGTACCCTTGATGATGATGACCTTTGCCTTTTCATTGTCAAAGTCAGGATGGTAAAAAGGTCAGGCAAGGCTTCTACAGTGCACAGGGAGGAGACTGGTGTCAAAGCACATTACGAGTTAGAACCCCAGTTTCCAAAGAGAGTTTTTCTGTCAGAAGAGTAAAGGAAGTGTGCTTGTTCAGGAAGGCCTTCTTCATGTCATGTCTTCAAGGTAACGTTTTCTTCCAATTTCAGTTCTTCTACAAATGAAGTTTCGCAGACCCTCCAACTTTATGAGACCTAACAGCGAGACCTGACTTGAGGGCCATACACTGGATTTCTAAAAAGGGATAGCCAGTAGTGTCACCCCAGAGTTAAGGTATCCTGTGCTTCGTGCAACTGAAGCCTGTGACAAAGGACTGGAAACTTCAAACCTTTACTTTGTTGCTTGCTAAGAGAAAGCAAGGTACTTGGTATACCGCTAAACATGATGGGCATCTGGACACTGAGGTGGCACATCAGTAGTAGCATCCTTGATGAGCTCTAGGATTAAAGCTTTTCAAAGAAAATTCAGTAAGCCTGAGGGGCAAAAGTGAAAAATAACAGGTGCTTGACCACTGCTTGACCATTGGTTTGCTTTGGCTGCTTTGTATTTTGTGAAACGGGAGGACCAGTGCAGGGCCCTTTTCAATACCCATTTCCATGTTGATTGGTAGGTCTTTCTATCTCCAGTCTGAAAGAATGTGCGAGGGCTATTCTGGTGTGCCGAACCGAAAGGTGGTTTAAAAGAAGATTTAGGTTTCCACGCCTGCTCTTCTAGCCAAGACAGAAGAATATAACCTGCTGGAATGGACAATCCTATTTTCCTTCCAAGAATTGTAAGATGTAATTGTCGTTGGCTACACTTTTCCACTTTGGTAAGCAGAAGCTGGTGCTATTGCAGGAGATTGTACCATTGAAGGGGGTACTGATGGACCCTCAAGTGCTTGTACAGAGCACATTAGGGTTCATCACGGACCAGGAACCTAAGGCCCGTAAAATGTTAGTCGTCCGTGATGAGTCTGCCTACCGGATCCGCTGTGCCCGGCAGGGTGAGACCTGTCGGGTGCAGCTTCCCCGGCAGGCACACTTGGTGTGTGGTGGTCCGGGACCCTCGTTTCCGGACCGCTACACTTGTGATGAGGCCAACAATCTTTAAACCGAAGGCCTTTAATATAGACTAGAATGTGATAGTACTGTGAGCCGCTGGGCTAGAGACATTCACTTACAAGTGGGTAATAAGTATACAATCAATTGATTAGGGTAATAACTCCTATTATTACAGTGCTATATGAAAATGGGATACTGTTATTGCATGCTCAACACAGGAATTTGACAGTGCTCTGAAAGAAGCTCTTTCTTGGAAGAAACCTCACTTTCCGAGACTACCAAGTACTTGATTTGCCATAAACAAACATTGTACTTGCTTGACACTTTGATGCAGTGGGTTATCTAACGTTATCAATAGTGATTGTGCTTTGTTTGTCAGCTCTTGATATGGGAGTTTAATAAGCTGTTAGGGAGATTTCTCACGCTAAATTCCCTCTACCTTAGAGCCCTCCAGCTCTTTTGCTATATTTTGAGGCTTTGAACTTTTCATTTTTAATGTGTTTTAATTTTGTGTTCTTTGGTTATGGAGTTTTAAAACAACTCCATTGGCATCATCCTTTTCTGTGTGTCTCACAGCACCTTCAGTGCAGTGGCACAGGGGTGTCTTTCAGACTCCCCAAGGTTTAAAAATCTTCTCTCGGACTGACTACCATCTCCCAGAGCATGTAAAGTTAGATTGGCTTTACTAGTCTTTTTAAATTTACTGATCCAGCAAACACTATCTTCCTATAGAGTGCTGGAGGGGTTGCCTAGCTTTCCCTGAGTCAAAACACTCATGTAACAGTCAAATGTTACCTTTTCCTAGTTTAAATGGCTGGTGGCAGTGGTTTAGATCAACTACCGTGATTTTTCCAGACCGCTAACAACGCTAGCTAAAAATCGGGTCAGCAATGTTTTTCAATATGGTGCCCCAGACCTATCTGTAAAAACAGACTCCGGTCATCTTTTTTTGCCATTTCTTTTAGGAAAAGTCCTTCTTGTGTTTGTCTCTGCTTGCCAAACCAGGTGTGGTCCCTTTGTTTCAAAGGCTTCAGTGCTGAAGCCCTCCTCTGGCGCCTGAGTGTCTGGGGTGGACAGGATGTGAGGGAGGTGGCCGAAACTCCCTGTGCTTAGTCTCCTAGGAGACCTGAATGCAATCTGGTGTGATTGGCCGGCTGACTGTCCAGCAAGGACAGCCACCCTGCTGGAATGAATGGGGAAAACTGTTTAAAAGCAGGTCTCTGGGACTTGGAAAGCAGAGTCGACCACTGGAACGAAAGAACCGAAGACGAGCTGAAGGAAGAGGATTCCTGCAACTCCTGGACGACCGGTGAAGCCCTGCTGTGGGTCCGAATTGCCTGAAACTCCAATTGACAGAGACGCCCTTCAAGGTTAACTTCTTCCCTTGAGTTTGGTGGGAACAACCAACTCGTAAGCCACCTGGATACCATCCCCATCTGGTCGAATTTTCATCAGAGTGCTGTTGAAAACCGGATAGCCAGAGGGAAGGAAACCAGCTCATGGTCTTTAAGGCACTCACACCTTAAACCGACGTCTTGCTAAAGCTTTTGGCATCATCCCTGGGCAGTGCAGGAATTTCCTCCTTCTTGTCCCCACGATTGAAGCCCAGGAACAGCAAGGTCTGCTCGAACTGCCAGGAACAACTGCCTCAGCTACACCTTTTCTTCAATAACCAGGTACTGTGCAAACGCGGTCCGGAATTCATTTCGGCCATCGAGAAAGTGCGTGAAACTTTCTTCAACTTCGAAGGCTTGTCCTTCCCTAAACAGATGTTAAACTTTTCGCCTAGCCAAATTCTTCTAAACTCTGTGGTAAAGACTTTACTGTCACTACCGGAACTGTGCTTTCTAATACAAAGACTCTGAACCATTGACTTTGGTCCAGGCCTATGAGATGAATTGCTGGTTGTAGTTACTGAAACCCTTTGCCCTGCCTATGAATGCATTTGTGCTGTTGATTCACGTAGCCTTGTCATTTTACCCCTTTTAAAGTATATGAAATGCCATTTTGCTCCCACTTCATTGGAGCTAAACGTGTTCATTTACTTTCTGGATGTGTTTTTGTGGTTTATTAGTGTGTGTTATTGAGCTGCTCTTGCTAGTGTAATGTTTTCTAACTGACCGAGTAAATAAATGTATATTCTTTTACCAAAACACCTTGAGTTAGTGTTGTTTGAAGCACTGTATTAGTTGGTCCTTTGTGTAACTTGTTCTACTGCTCACTTAAACACTTGAGATAAGTCTGGCTGCTCAGCCATCGCTACCACTTTACTGTGGAGTACAGGCTTGTACCAAAGGTGAAATTGTGCTTACACTTGTAGTCCTACTTGCAGGTAGTGTTCCCAAAGGGTACTGCATGTGATTCTGCCTAACATAAGCTTCTATATAATTTAATCCTAGTTAATGTAATACAGTTTTTCTGGCTAACTCTCAATCTAGCCTTGGTCAATGCCCACTTATTACCTGCCCACGCCCATGACCTCCTAACTGCAGGTAATCTTGATGCCCTTGCCATCACAGGAACTTGGCTACATGCAGCCTCAGGTCATACCCCTTCTCTTGCTATCCTGACAGGTTACACCATGTTTAGGAATGACAGACTTAACGCCAGAGGCAGTGGAGTTGCCAAGATAGTAAAAGACCACCTGTCCATTAAGCCTTGAGACACCACCCTCAACGAGAACTGCAAAATCCTATCAATGAAACTGACCACCCCCCACTAACACAATCACACTCCATTTTATCTACCGCCCACCCGGCCCCATCCTGACCTTTGAAGACCTTCTTCACACGCAAGGAGACAATATTAAGCCCTCCTCGAATGTTATCATCCTCAGTGACCTGAACCTGGGCCTTAAGTACCCTACTGTTATGAAAGCGATGGCCAATTCTCTGAATGCCCTTGGGTTTAGCCAACGCATCAGCAATTATACCCATGCCAAAGGTCGCACCCTGGATTGGATCACTGAGCTCAACTGCCTCATCACCATCAGATCCAATTCTCCCTGCCCGTGGTCTGACCACCACATTACTGCCTTCACTATCCCTCTCTGCCAACAAACAAACCCCTCTACGGTACTACTACCGCCGTCGTTGGCACATAGCTCCCGTAATTTAACCAAAGACTGCATTCTACCTTTTCTCGATGCCCTAAAACAAGGGCACCTTGGCTCACAAGATCCCAAAATACTAACAGATGTCTACGCAAAAACCTTAACTAAACCGGTAGACATTATTGCCCCCTTAGCACCAAAAAAAGACAAGCCTGCAGAACATATCAACTACTGGTTCACCTCTGACCTCATGGAACTCAGAACCAAAAGATTACTTGCGGAAACAGGTTGGAAGAAAACTCCCACAACACCCTAAAGCAGGTGTTCACGAGTCTCTCCAAACGTTACAAACAAGCCATCATTCATGCGAAAGCTACCACCTTTAAAACAAGAATAGCCAATGCCAAATCTGACACTCGAGAATTATTCACCATCCTCAGGGAATTGGAAGCCACCACCTCCTTACCCTCCTTACCCTCTACCCTCACTAAAGAGATAGCATGGTACAACAACATTTAGAATGCCATGTTACTAAAAGTTGAGGCGCTACAGAAATACATTTTCACCAAATGATCTACTCTGAAACCTACTTGCCGGGCCATTGCAGCCACTTCCACCCCCATGACCAATAGCCAAGACATCCCACTATTTTGCTTCCAAAGTCTCTGAACCACAAACTCTACACATCCTTAAGAGCCTGAAACCTACGAGATGTAAAGGTGATGTATGCTCTGCCTCTCTCATCAAAGACTATGCTGAAGCATTGACACCTTTCATCACAGCCTTTATCTTTTAGGGCAGACACAGTGCCGTCCAGCCTTACAGAAGCTTGGGTCCTCCCCCTTCAAAAAAATACCCCCCCTGGACCCTGCTGTCCTTAACAACTACCGACCAATCATCACAGTACCCTTCCTACTAAATATTCTGGGTATAGAAGCATATGTCCAAATTCAGCACCATCGGGAAGGAAATCACGTCTTGGGAGTCTCCCAGTCTGGCTTCCGCCCAGGCCATGGCGCAGAGTCAGCACTCCTAGACCTCAAAAACCAGATTCACGAGATCAGGGATGAATGGAGACCTGCCCTGCTTCTCCTTTTAGATCTGTCCGCGGCCTTGGATCCAGTTGACCATAAAATTCTCTTCCACCATTTTACCACCTCTGCATTATTCTCACCTGAAGCTATGTCCTGGATCACCTCCTTCCTTGAAGGCAGAGCAGTGAGAGTATTTGCTGAGAACGCCAGTGCTCCACCAGCCCCAATTAAATGTGGAGTTCCACAAGGATCATGCGTCTCTTCCACGATATACAACATATTTACGAAGCCAATCTTTGGCCGTCTCACTCATTTGGCATTGCCTACACCTCACTGGCAACTATGCAAACAACACTGACACTTTGAGCGCAGCATACGCAACCATCCAAGCCTGATGGCGAGGCTCAGCCTCTGCCTCAACAACAAAAAGACTGAGCTCCTTCTTGACAGACCCTCAATGGTGCTAACAAGACCTCAACCCTAAATACTCTGCTTTCAACCTCAGTGCACCCAGATTCTAGTCTCCTCAGCGGTAAAAACACTGGGTGTATACCTTGATGCAACCCTATCATTAACCTGCCAAGTAAGTGTCATCTCCTCCTTAGCGATGTACGCAACCAAATTGATAAAAGCTGCCAGACCCTTCCTATAAACAGATAGCTGTCTACTGTGCGCACAGTTGTTGGAGCCGGGCTAGACTATTGTAATGTTCTCTTTGCTGACACCTCGGCACATAACCAACAGAAACTACATACCATCCAAAACAACGCTCTTCCAGCAGCCCTGAACATTCTTAAATCGGAACATATCTCGGCCACACAAAGACCGGGACACTGGCTCCTTAATCGAGAAATAATTATTTTTAAAACACTCACAATCGTGCACAGTTGCATATCTAGGTATGCCCTGCCTTACCTGGCCCAGACAATCTCTAAGACTCAATCGTTCAGGGCTACCAGAGCACCATACTCCCATAGATTGGTTCGACCGAAGTTCAAACGCTCCAAAGGCCGAGGGTCAAGTTTTCCATCCATTGCAGCAAAGCAATGGAATTCTCTCCCTCCTGCCCGGAGGGCCTAAGAGTCGTTTTGGGTCTTCCTTAGGGCCCTCAAAACCTGGCTGTTTGCATAATATGGTGTACCCTGCCCTGATGTTCCATCCTGGATTTTAACTCTCTGTTTGTAACCTCAATTTATTTGGATTTCTACTCTGTGTGCAATTTTTATTCCATCCTGAATTCAACTTCCTATTGCCAACTGGCTATATCTAACGACACCTGCAACAGAGCCTACTATGGGTTTTTTGTGCTTTATAAATGAAAAAATAAATAACTAAGGCTATCAAGATTACTAAGTAGATCTATATTCTGTGTATTTGTTCGGCCTTCAGCTAATTGCTATTTTAGCAGACACTTTTCCAATTGCATTTAATCTATTATCTTTTTTTTAAATTCATTTGATCAAGAGGTTTAATGTGTTTTTCTTTAATTACTCTTTTGTATTTTAATAATCCTAGGTAGAAATATTTAAAAAGAGGAAATTGGCAGACTCACTGTACCTGGCGTTGTTATTCTCTGGGCTTATATGGAGCCGATGCCACGGTTTCCTTATCACCCCAATTTCTTTCTTTTTGTTTTTTAACACCAGACTTGACACGTTTGATGGACTCATCCCATTCGATTTCAAGACCGATCCGTCTGACTCGGATTCAAAATATCTGGGTAAGTGTTGCCATCCCTCAACTCTGTGCCATCGGGGTCATGCAATGGCGTAGTGAGTGTTGTGGAGAAATGGATTGTGTCTAGCCTGCCGTTGGACACCAAGATTCAGTACCAATAGAGCACTATATAAAACACTAGAATAAATGTTGTTGCAGTAGAAAAGGATATTAACATAACATAACTACTACTGACAAACTCATGTCCATTAGCCCCTGACTCCCCTTCTGGTGCCACTTATGCCGGACTGGAGTCACATTGATGACCCACTGCAAACCTAATATAACAAAATATATGTATTAAGCATCTTCACTGACACAATCACTACATTTAAGGTGACACAATGAGAAGCAGATACAGAGTGATATAGAAGTTAAACAAGTATCTGCATCCTAACCAGTAGGATCAACTAAAACAGGGGATTGCCCCAAAAGTGGTACAGCCATGGTGGGGGACCAAAATATAACAACAACAGGAATTCCCAAAGCTGTAAAAAATCAATTTAACCTAATTTCTTTAAGTTAAAGAAATTAGGTTAAATTGATTTTTTACAGCTTTGGGAATTCCTGTTGTTGTTATATCATAACCAGTAGGAGACACCCAACCTTTTTAACATTCTACAACAAAAAGAGTCAAGGCATTCCCTTGCTTTAAATGGATATGCATAACCTACATAAATGCCATGGGTTCAAAAGCCAGTGTGGCCGATAGTGTGATTTTGCTACTGAAGAAGCTTAATTGGGTACTGTAATTGTTGGGTAATAAAAACACTGGGGTTACTGTGGGGGAGGGGGAGCTCCACAAAGAATCCTTTTTGTGTGCAAGTCATTACAGATTTAAGTAATTAGTAATGTTTGTAATTTATACTCCAAAAGGAAACTCATAGAAGTCAGGTGTCACTTACTACTGTTGGAAACTCTTTGGTGATTGCACCTGATTCACAAAGAAAGACTCACTTACACCCAATATTGGTGGTATGACGAATCTGGACAATTTGTCCCTTCTCCCCATAGGGGAGCCACCCCCTGTGAGGCTACGGAGGAGAGCCGGTTACGCACGACACTCCGTAGGGGTCTGGGCAGATGAGACCTAGCTGTGAGTGACTTCCCTCTTGGGGACAAGGACTCCCATTCCAAATCGCTGTGTCCGCATATGTGGATGTGGAAAAGACTTTACTATCTCCTACAACAACTATATTCCATAAAGATACTTCTTTGTATTTATTGGCTACAGGCAATGCTGAACACAGCCTGAATGACACAGTCGACGAAGAATGACAATGTTCTGTTTGTTCACGTGACATGCATAAGAGTGGAAACTCCTACGGAGAAGAGGGAATGGCCTCTGCATCGTTTATTTCCTGGAGGTGCAGAGCCACACCGGGCTGCAAAACCTGTGGCAGCAAGGAGCATGAGTGAAGCGCTAGCTGAATGCCTGAAGGTTGGCATTTCACCTGACCGAGTAACCAAGGTATGAGAAGGAACCAAGACTGTGATAACCGCGTCTCATTTGGTTGCGCAACCACAAGCGCGTTGTGGTGGACCGGGAGGCCAGTAATGGATGCTGATACCAGATCCTTGGAAGGAGCCCGAGTCCCTGAGCTCCACATACGTCAGACAGTAGCTACAGAGACGGGTAGCCACAGGGAAAGCTGACAAGGTTACGATAGCCTAAGAAACCCGACAGAGAGCCTACCCATAAAAGGTACAAACGTTGTGATTAACGTATGTGAAAGCTATCCAGATTAAGGGTACGTGAGAAACCTGCATGCGGAAATACGCTTTGAAGAGGTGCAGGGAAGGCATGGTATCAACAGTAAGACAGACACAAGTGACCACAAAAAAAGAAGTGTTCAAAAAATGATATGTCAGGACGTTCAGGTGGTTGGCCTCCATTCCCAATGTTTTCAGCCAGGACAATGTTGTACACTCGAACTTAGCACAGTCTCTGGCTTCTCTAGCATGAGGGTACAGTTCAATCATTAGCATCAGGGCATTTCATGCCCAAGTCTCTTTGCCTTTCAAAGTCTCTTCATTTAGAGGGCCTGATGCGACAAACAAAGTTCTTTCCCTCTTTTGGATTTTCACAAGTACTCAATTTCTTAGGCGATCCACTATTCACCTCAGATCCCCCTCAGCCGGGCTCAGATCCTCACAAAACAATGTTCATAAATTATGTATGCGTCCAATTTCTCGTAGGATATTCTTTTGCGGGTTCACCCGAGGTCCCCCTCAGCCGGGGTCAGATCTCGGATCCCCCTCAATCAGGCTCTGATCCCTTTTAACACATTGTTCAATTAGTCTCCCTCTGCCGGGCTTGGACTAATTCCAATTTCCAATATAACTTTACACAAACTTGCTTTAACCAAAAGCTTTTAGCTGATCTCCCTCATTGGGCTCGGACCAACTTCATATACTTTTTCAACAACTATCGAAGACTTTCAAATGTGCACAGGGTTTTGCTTGATTCGTTGCAGGACCATTTCGATTTCACAATTCTTCATCACTCTCCACATTTGCCACCTTTCAGCTGGATACCTAACAGAGGGCCTCATTATGACCCAGGCGGTAAGGGGTTTACGGCAGCGTTAACAGCGCCGACCCTTACCGCCTGAGTACGAGGTCCCTTAGCGCCATGGCGCTTTTAACACCTGCTTTTAGCAGGTGTTAAAATCCATGGCGCTAAGGGACCATGGAGTTAATTACGCCACCGTAATTTACGGTGGCGTAATTAACGCCTTCCCCACTCCCATTATGCCCTATGGGGCAAAAATGGGAATGGGGAAGGGTAAATGGGGATTGGGGACTTACCGCCCCGCCAAACTCGGAATGGGGCGGTAAGTCCGCCAACCACCATGGCGTAAACGTAGTTTACGCCATGGTGGTAAAGTCACGGCCCAGGCGGTAACTTACCGCCTGGGTCGTAATCAGGCCCAGAGACTTTCGAATGAGCACCCACTACTCGGTCTCCGATATCGTATCTTGGCTTCAAAGTTCAATCACTCATCTTTGGTTTAATTGTGCTCACGTTGCTTGCCACATACGCTTCATACACTGTTCTCTTCAGTATTCACGAAACAATTTTGCTGCTTGCAACCTTGGCTTCAACACAGACCGGTCTGGTATCAGTCTCCCCAACTCACTGGCTGTGCTGACTTCACTGGCGCTGCTTTGTTGTACGAGCCAAGGAATGTACCAAGGCAGCAAACGATACTCCCCGCCTTGACTATCGATGCGATAGAGCCCCGAGTACCTCAGACACACAATGCGGGATTCTTCAGCCTTGATTCCTGGTCTTATGTTTCCTATTCTCAAAGGTTCATGAAAGGAACGGTCTTTCGTTGAAAAGGTCAAGGGCACTTCCCTCCTTGCAATCCTCTTCGGTTTCGACATCTTTCGCCTTGTATTAAACTGCCATCTTTGAACTGCTGCTTACTCGTGTGCTTTGCCTTGCTCAGAGTGTGCTTTGGTGCTCCACATTTTATCCGTGTAGGGAAGTGTAATGGAAGTCAGGTGTGTGTAATGGTGAGCAGTAATTGCCTGACCCTGCCTGACCATTGTATTCGGACATGTCCGGAATACGGCTCGGATGTTAGTGCGTTTTCTCTTGTATTGAGCTGTCTGTGACAAAATGTTTGTGTTGGGAAAAGGGGGGGGTGAGTTCCTAAATATAGGATGGGGTAAAGTTGTTACAGGGAAGGGGATACCACATCTCGCCATTCGGTGTCCCACTTTCACTTCCCGAAGACTCCTCACCAAGGTGTCCTCCCGCCTGGTACACCCTAGGAACTGGATCCAAAAGCGATGGCCGTGTCCTGGCCACCTGGATGACAGATCCCCGGGGACTAGTGGGTGAGACACCTTCACGTTTCTCACACAGGGGACCGAGGAAAATACGAGCATTGAGAGCAAGAGCTGTGAAAGCTATCAAGGTTACTGAATGTGCAAATACTCTATGAAAGAATTTTTCTTTCCTGTGCCAATTTCCCTCAACCTGAGAGACCTCCGCCACTTTTTCTAGACTTCTGGGATGTGTTGCTTTACTCTCCTGAGTGAGTGGGACTTTTTACCACTCACTCATTCTTTTGCTCTGTATTGGGAACCCTATTTGTTCTGGTACTATATTATTTTTACTTTTAATGGAGTCATGCTTTCCTCCATGTATTTCACTACAGGCATCTGTAATAAATTAATGCAGCACACAGCACCCTATGTGTAGTGTTGGTGGGGAGGCCTTTGGGCTCCCCTTCTTATTCATTGTTACTTTTTCCTTAGAACTACTGTTGTCAAGGATAGTAAGGCACTTTTATCTTACTTGCCTTTCTTTTTATAGGATCAGCACACACCACCTTATGTGGAGTGATGAGGGGCTATCTAGTAACTCCCTTCCCACTGCTCCTTTAACTTTTATAGTTACAGTGACAGACAAACCCGAACGGCTGGTGGCAGTGGATACTTTTTTATAATTTTTGTGCTTGTTAATTGCAGGCTGTTTTCAGAGCTGCAGTAAAGCAGCCATGGGTGACCATTATTTCAAAATGGCCCCAGTCTTCTTGTATCGCCATTTCCGGTTTGTATGTCTTTTGTTGGCCCTTCTTCTACCATTCCAGGTGGAAGTGAGACCTCTTTCAGTTGTGCCTTTGGCGGGATACCTTTGTTAAGCCTGCCTAGGCTCCAGTGTGTCAACTGAGGCAGGAAAATAGGGAGGAGCCCAAATCCTCTTTGGCCTTTGTCTTAGGTTAGGCCTGGCTGGAACCAGTTTGAACTGGACAGCTGGCTGTCCTGCAAGGTTCATTAGACTAAATTAATGGGTTCCTGCATAAAGGGCAAGGCTTTTGGGACAGAAGGCAGAATTGGGGGTTTCCCTTATATGAGTCTTATGAGAAGATCTCCGAAAAGAAATTTCTAAAAAAACCTTTAGACTCATTTGGAAATAAATTGTATACTAATACTAGATATTTGAGGGATTTCCAACCTCTATTTGATTTGTTTAGATTGTTGCTCAAATTAGAATACATGAAACTGTCACTATGAAACGGTTTCATTTATCCTTTCCTTTCCCTTTTTTTAAATCAGAGAAGCTTTTCCTCTCTTGCTCTTTCCTCTTATTCTGAGCACTGGGTTTTTCGTTTGTTCACACTTGCACTTATCAGCATCCGTTTCCTTTATTTTTTAACCTTGGTTATGTGTAACCATATGTTTGATGAATGATGTAAATAATTGTTTCATCTCCCCTCTCCATGTTTACGATTCAATGTATAATTGTTGTGTTTTTTTAATTCTGTTATTCAACACATGGTAATCTTTGTTTGCAACTTTTTACAGCATTAAAACAGTATAAATTATACACTGGAAATGTTGTGGTACATGTGGTCATCTTGTTTTTCTATATATTTCACCATGCATGAATATGGTTGTAATTAGGGGTGGGATTTGATACAAGAAAAATACCCAATTACTGAAAGGCACTCCACCAATTCAGCACACTAGGCAAGGTGCTGAGTGCTTTGTTTCGTGCTTTGCAGCATTATCCTGTTGTGTTATTTAGTACTCTTTGTGCCCAGCTGCTGTTCATATACTCCCCAAAGGGCACGCCAACTCCTTTTCATGTTAGAGGAGCACTGTAACTGAAGCTCCAAAGAAGACGATGACAAGAGACACCTGTATCTACTCCAGTAACCGCAGAAGCACTGCTGAAGTACCGCTGCTGTCCCGACCCTGTTTTGTAATCGACTGGGACACTCTGCTAAGGATGACTTCTCCTCTGGGCTGGGTACCTTGGTCACCTTGAAGTGCATTGCCCTGCTGTTGACGAATTTCGCTGGAACGTCTGTGGCATCTGTGTGGACCACCAGAAGCACAAATCCCCTCCTCAAAGTTCCCTCACTAGAGTGCAAGACCGAGAAACCAAGAAGATTCTAACCGGCAGTGATCGTCAGCTACCGGTGCTGAGAAAAAGGCGCCAAAACCACAAATCAACATGGAAATGTTAAGATTTCTGTGCTGGTGAGTCCCTCTCTTGACTACTGCTGCAGAAGCCCATCCAGGGCCTCCTTTTCGTCACCACAGACATTGACTAGGAGACCAGGTTTTCAGCCCTGCATCTAGAAGGACCCCGGCTTCATCAGCTTCTTCACTCTCAAGTTGCTGTGGGGCTTAAGGGAAAATTACCTCAAGCTGTTTGTGTCACTCCTTTGCTTTTGGAGCACTGTCTTCACTCTTCGGGTGTTCATCAAATTTAAACCACCCAAGCCTGACAGCCTATGTCCCTCCAGGAAGGCTTCTCCTAAGCTCCTGAACTTAATTCAAGACCAACTAACTCGTAACTTACCTGTGCTAAGAAGATTTGCATCAGAACTCTTTCATTCCTATGCACTTGGGCAAGGGTCAAGCCTTATAAGAGTTGCCACTAGTATTGCTTACCTGTGATTATTGTTCTTAAAACATACATATTATAAATATCATATCAACATCAAATGTTTTAGAATATTAAGGGAATAAAGCAGGTTAGCCATTTGTTATATCATTTTCTTATCCACACATGGAGTGACTTCAGTTAAGGTCAGTAAAAGTAGTTATTTTGGTTCCATGTGTTAATATCCCCGCAAATATATCGGCATACAAAAATATCGCCATATATTTGTGGTGATATTAAGGCATGGAACCTGCGGGGGACACCCCCGCAACCCCTGCATTATTTTTAAAGGAGCGGAGGACACCCCCGCAACCTCTGCTCCTAAAATACCCAAAATGACTCCCCCCCAAAAAATTGTGGTATATATGGTTGTCTGGAACGGCCATATGCGATAATTTTTTGGGGGGAGTCATTTTGGGTATTTTAGGAGCAGAGGTTGCGGGGGTGTCCTCCGCTCCTTTAAAAATAATGCAGGGGTTGCGGGGGTGCCCCCCGCAGGTTCCATGCCTTAATATCACCACAAATATATGGCGATATTTTTGTATGCCGATATATTTGCGGGGATATTAACACATGGAACCAAAATAACTACTTTTACTGACCTTAACTGAAGTCACTCCATGTGTGGATAAGAAAATGATATAACAAATGGCTAACCTGCTTTATTCCCTTAATATTCTAAAACATTTGATGTTGATATGATATTTATTTGAGTTTATAACTGCCTTGTGTGTGTATATAAAATAAATCACTATTTGTGATATAACTGCAAGTGTGTAAGTG
Source organism: Ambystoma mexicanum (assembly GCF_040938575.1). NCBI lineage: Eukaryota > Metazoa > Chordata > Amphibia > Caudata > Ambystomatidae > Ambystoma > Ambystoma mexicanum. Next base: position 266,884,997 of record NC_090934.1, read on the forward strand.
TTTCCTAAGACTCATATATGTTCTGATTTCTTTTTACTGATTTACAGCTCACACTCCTCCTACTAAGCTAAGCCTGGCTGTTCTGCCATTCTACCAACCTTGGGTAGTACACGCATATATTATAAATTGCGGCCTTGACACCAAGGGATAAGCCTTGTAGAGTCCAATACCAATTGGACTGTAGAAAAACATACCTAACAAGGGGGACTGAGAAAAATACAAACATTGTGAACAACAAAAGCGATTAAGGTTATGGGAGCCTGAGAAACCTGTGGGTGCAAAACTCCTATGAAAGGGGGATTGAAAAAGAGAAAATGAAACTTTGAACTAAGACTGAGCACGTAACAGAAGGTACAGCATTATAGTTTGGTTGTTTTCAATAAATCTCAGAAGAATAGAAATGTTTACAACAAGAGGCAGTTTCTTTGAGAACAGGAGAAAGTGAAACCCTGACTTGATACAAAGACTTGGAAGAATAACCTGTGCTGTGAAAAAGGACATTTTGAAGCCCCAAGCACATCAAGTATAAATTGGGCCACGTCGGCACCTTGTTGAGGCTATTGAACAAAGCCTCCCTTTTTCCTTTTAGTTCGATGTTTATTCTAAAGTGGTAGGGTCAGTTAGTGGACAGGATTCTGACGGAAGAACTTTAATTTGGACTTCAAAGTCTATTTTAGCTTTGTTTTATTAGGTAGGGAAATTCTCTCATAGCGATAAGGCTAGATCGGCATTATATCCTTTTATTTTGAATAAAGTGTTTTTACACACTTGAGTAGGGGATGCCTGCCTAGAAAACATGATAATTTAACAGCTGCCATGACCAACATACTGCTCCCATACCAGACTACACTATGCATGTTCCAGAAGGGGCCCCTGAGGGACCCTCGAATGTGGAAACAAGGCACAGTCACTACACACGAATAGATACGCCAAACACAAGGTTCTGCTCCCAAAATCTAGGGTTTATTGCAATACAAATTGTTCCAATTGGCCAAGTGGTCCCACACAATGACACAATTGATGTCGCCCCCAATTCATTTCCCTTTGAATTAGAGGTGACGATTGACCATCATGACAAATATGACACTTCAGACCACCATATTTAGTAACAGGTTGCAATCTCCATTTTTACAGACACCATTCTTTGTTTGCGAGAACACAGCATTTCTGTTTTTCATAGGCAAGCTGTGCGTAGGAGACTGGCACATACCAGGGCTCCCTATCTCTAAGTTTCGATTCTCGCTCTAGAAGTCAGCCCGCTCTACGGGGCCTCACTGGGCTCAGAAAGGGGGGCCATAAAGAAGATCATAATTCAACTCTTTAAATGCTAGTTTCGTACATTTGCTATTCTTTCAGGAGACTCGCTGGCATTCGTGTACTGATTATATGCCTTGCTCCCTGTCTTCAAGGATACGTGAGGGTGGGAATCGGGCATTCCTGTCTGGCTCTCCAGTGTAATGTTTCAACATGTTTCTTAGCCTTGGACCATTGAAGTAAAATAATATCTACAGCAAAGCAGTTTTACATCAGTCAAAGTGGCAATGTTAGAGAGAGCAGAGAGAGAAAACAAAATGGCGATTCTGGTCATCTTAAAATGGCTTCACTCTAGTTAAACCAATAGCTACGTAATAACTAAAGAATAATGAATATATATTCTTACACTGTAAATGAGGCGGTTGGTCTTCGGCCAACCAATTATTCATTTCCGGACCCTCAAGGGGTGCTTAGTTTTTCTGGACTGACAAACCCTCCTCTTGGCCATAAGCCAAACATCTCATCCATACATTGCATCCTCCTCCGACCAAGTATTTGGATTAGATTCGGAATCTGATTCAACTTCGGACTCATGTACACTTTTTGTCTCCTTGTTATTATTATCAATATCAATTGCCATGAATTCTTTAATGGTTTCAGATTCGTTACTATGGCGAGTGCTTATTTTAGTAATGTTCTTTTGTTTCATCATTTGTACACACTCTTCGCTAATTTCAGTACATATTATGGGGAGACAATGTATGCAACAACAACATGTCACGAATATTCCTAGGATTGCTACTAGGATTGCAAATAGTTTCCATCCCCAGGATCGCAACACTTCCCAGAACCAGGAGCTTATGTTCAATTGCCAACCGCCTTCAGGGGGATAAAGATCGCAACTTAACACATGCAATTTTCTTATCGCCTCAAAAATCGTGGGGGAGGAGTCACTTACAAATACGCAGCACGCTGATTCCACGAGTTTGCAAACACTGCCACGGTCAACTAAGATTATATCAAGGGCCATTCTATTTTGTAGTGTCATTAATCTAATTCCTTTTTCTTCAAGAGTCATATTATATAATATATCAGTAGTTCCATTTATTGTTTCTTCTAATATCCTAGACAGTCGTCTTATGTTATAAGAGTTTATCGCCTGGCCCCCAAATGGTATGAATGATTTTGCTATGTCCTCTACAATCAATCCGTCTCCAATATTACGGTGAGGTCGTGACCTAGTCAATTTGGTTATGTCTGATGTTTTTAAAAGAAACACCCAGCGGAACAGAAATCCCAAATAACACGTGCCTCCCCAGTTCCTAGGTAACCAAGGATATGCTTTTTCTCCACATATGAAATACACAGGATCTCCCACATATATTGGTTCCACTTCTTTATCAAGGAATGTTATATTCCTGCATCTGGTAAATGTTTCTACCTGGAAAGAACCCTTTTTCTTTAGACAGAATGGGACAGAATGAGGGTTATAATTCACTGTATATGAAGGGGGTTCCGCATCCTTATTCCCATGTGGGTTCATGTGGAACGTGATCACTGATGTTTTATAAGGTACAGACAATCTATCCTGTGGCATTATTGGTGTAATTAATAGTCTTTTTTGGAACACGGAGCAACCCACCGGTTTCATAATTACTTCCTCGAATTCATTCATATTTGTTTTATCTAGTTGCCCAGTTTCACTTTCGTTCCATTTCCCATAATATAGGGCACTCAGAGAAGCATAACATGCAGAAGTTAAGGGCAGGGGCTGTACATACCATCCTATTCCCTGACCACCATGCTGCGGCAGGTGGGCACAAACCCAACAATTATTCTTTCTTAGGATTGAGTGTGTCATATTCATTATTAACAGCAATGTGTTGTTCCCATATCCTTCCCTATGTTTCTCTTCCATTGGGGACAAGGTATAGGAAATCACATGGACTGGGCTTTCTGTTGTGGAAATGTTCATCATGGGCAAAAGTACTTCAAGAGGGTGCATTTCCTCTAGGTACCATAACACTGTTATGTTCAACACTGGGGCTAATATACTCATTATGCACATTACTATAGTTAGACCCAACATACAATTCTTTCGACCATGTCCTTTTTCACCTTATTATGTACCACGTTTAACTCGCTATCAGCATTGGTGCAAGAGGAGGCATTTGCAGGTTCCGACATTCTTCTCTCGTCCTTCTTCTTCCGCTGTGCCTGTTGTGAATATTGTTTGCTCTTGTGCTTCTCCGGATGTTGAAATAGTTCACTCAATGTCTACAATCTTTTTATACCAGTTTTCTGTCTGCCTGGATTGCCTATTCATCTGGCAAGGCCTCCGTGCATTTTGCACATTGCTCTAGAATGTCAGAGCAGCTTCCTTTGTACCACATGCGCACCGCAAATGCGTTACATGTCACTTTTTTATGCGCCTCGCATTTCATTATTGCCAGGTGCTTTGGACACATAAGTGCAGACAGTAATCGTACAATCAGATGGCCATGCTGTATTCTAGCCCCATGGGATGTTTTGAAACCTCTCTCGGCCCATAATCGGCCAAAGTTATGGACTATGCCAAAGGCGTACTGGCTATCTATGAGGAATCTATGCTCTTCATTCCCGATCTTCATTTCTACGTAGGGTCCTTTCTGATTCACGGGAATAGACACTGGTTCCGACCCCTGTACTGGGCTGTCCTATTGGGGTAACAACACATCATCTGATGTGTAATCACCACTGTTATTATAGTATGCACCTGTCTGAGTATCAAAAATGTTCCCCCCTCTTCCTCTATTTCCCATTTGTGCACCTTGCTGATTTTGATTCTGTATATTTTGATTCGGAGCCTGGCCTTGATTTTGTGTACCATTCCCTTAATCATTCTGATGCTGCTGCATATGATGTCTGTTATGACCATTTGTTTCTCTGTGCCCTCTATGAGGTCTTCTCTGACCATTTCCGCCTCTATTTTGCAAGTGCGGACATTGTGCCCGCCAGTGTCCTTCCTATCTGCAATATGCACATTGGTTTAACCCCAAAGGCCCTCCATGCATTCCCAAATTTCCCCTGTTCTGTGCATTTCCCCTTCCCCTATTGTGTCCTGCTACCTGCTGGAGCAACATCCGTATTTTTAAATGTATTCTATCCTTCGCTTCTCTTTCTTTCTCAGTATTTACCCTGTTTTCATAATATTGAGCCATGTGTAATACTTCTCCTAACGTTTTCGCTTGCCATGCGCTTTCTGATGTCATTATAAAATTTTGAATTGGAAGTATTAATCCCCTCACATATTTATCCACAAATAACCTTTTCCCTGCTTCTGTACTTACATCCTGTCCACTGAAATCTGTAAATACTTCTTTGAATCTATTGAAATAATCTGTGGCCAACTCGTCTTTACCTTGCACACACATCGTCATCTTGTCCCATTGGATTCTTTTCTCTGGGACCAGTTCTTTTAACTTCTGTATTATCCTTGTCGGTAGTGCTAACATATTTGCCCCTGTCTCTGCTCCCACTGCTTTATTTTTATCCTCCAATATTAAATTCGCCCACGTGGCACCATAGGCTGTCTCATCATCTACCTTTCTTATTCGTTTCCATATCTCCGCTGGCAAAATTAAGGGGAATATTAGATCTATATCACCCATTATGAACACTGATGACTGCAATAAGGACTCCACTTCTTTATAAAACCCTGATGGATTTTTCCTTATGTCTGGGATTGTCTGTTTTAGATTATTTACTTCCTGCCTGGAAAAGGGAACAAGCACATATTGGGCTGTGTAATATGCTGGGATTACCTGAGCTGGCGCATTGCCTATTCCGGGAGTCTCTACCTTTGGTACAAAAGTAGGGGGCACTTCTCTCATGGGGAAGGCCACACTCACTATTCCTCCCCCTTCCCTCTTATGCAACAATATTCCAGATCGAGGGATAAGGCTGTCTCTCCTGTTCCCCGTTCCATCGCTCTCTTATATACCGCCAACACTTCCGGGGTGCTCACTTTTCCCTCGCTTCTATCTTTATTCATCAAATACTCAACGATCGTTTGTAACACTCTCCTTTTCATTGCTAAAGTGTATTCATCAAATATTCCATGTATTTCCATTGTGGGAATACTGGGTTCTGAAATCCATTTTTGTGCCTACCGCACACATACTTTTAGTGCTGCACTACCTTGTGCCGCTGGTAACGAAAATCGCCGGTCTCTACCCCGCTCAATATTTTATCTCTTATTCCCCGGTGTGGCGAATACTTCAGAATATTCTTCTTCAAGTTCATTCTTCAATTCAAACAGTCTATCTACATGCTCTTTTATCTCCTCATCTCTCCCTCTACAACGGGCTAATCCATTCAAATCCAACAATCATTGCGGTGGTAACTTTCCAATTAACTTTTTCCATTGTCCCGTCAAATATTCCCCCATGCATTCCAACAATACCTGCATTTCATTGTTCCTTCTGAAGTAACACAGTGACGCTAGCGTGGATCCCTCATCATGCTCGTCTATATATATCTCTGCTTGTTCTTGCAGCTCACGCTTTCTTTCCTTGCTGATCGCGCTACGAGTTACTCTCATACATTCATTCTGCTCAATTCCACTCATGAGAGGGTCAGTCGGAACAGTGGCACCCTCTTGATCGGAAGGTGCACAGGGGGCAGTGAAAGGGGAGCTTGTCTGCTGGGGCTGTGGCAATTGCAAAACACCTGGGGCTGGCTGGCTAGAGGGCAGTGCAGTGTCTGATGCAGCCTGTGGTTGTGCTGGCGTTGGGAGGAGCTGAACTGCGGAGGGGGTTGAGTGACAGCTACTGTCGTAGTCTGTTTCGTTTCACTCCTCGGGCCCTGTTTTGTTTCAGTTAAAATTCTGTTTATCAATTCATCTGATGTGCGTAGCTCTCTTTGTGGATATATTTTTTCTATGTTTAATTCATTGTGCTGCCTTGCCTTTCTCAAGCTGTTACTCCACTCCTCCTCCTCCTTCTCCTCAGCTTTCTCCATCTTTGACTTATGCCTACGCGCATGTTTCTCTCTACTTCTGTATCTGAGCATTGCTTCCCTTCTCCAGTCCCTAAGGGTGTCAAGTGCCCCAGCGCGTGCTCTTTTACTCATCAACACCTTTTCCAGGTTATCTATACGTCCCATCTCAAAACTCCCATCAATCGGCCACTGAAGATTTTCCTGTTTTCTGGTTTGCTTATGCCAAGTCCCACAAATTATCGCTCCCATACAATACTTTATGTACATCTCATAAGCCGGCATTCCTCCCGGTGGTGCTTCCTGGCCAGTTTCCAAAGATTGTTCACCTCAGCGGAAAAATCCTGCTAACGTGGACAATACCCCAGGCATGTTTTAACCTTACCCTTTGGCTAATCAAACTTACCCAATATCAGGATTACTTACAAATCGGGGTACGACTCACCTGATCAACCAATTTGTCTTTTCAAGACACAATTCGTCCGTATATTGACGCAACCAATGACGTTGTGTCTGCGCATCTAGGCTCTGCCTCGTTTCGGGACCCTCGCCTCCTTGTTCGCTGGCCGGGGACGTCGATCAGGGATCAGCGGTGTGCAGATCTGCAGAAAGGAGTCTCATCACTTACGCAGGGTGCCCCGAACACCTCTCGATCCCCGTTCGATCGCTTCCGTCCTCGCCGTTCTTGTCACCTTCCTTATTTTGCAATGTATACGATGGAACAAGTGGGGGAGGGACCCTATTCGGGCGCCATCTTGAAGGGGCCCCTGAGGGACCCTCGAATGTGGAAACAAGGCACAGTCACCACACACGAATAGATACGCCAAACACAAGGTTCTGTTCACAAAATCTAGGGTTTATTGCAATACAAATAGTTCCAATTGGCCAAGTGGTCCCACGCCCTGCGACGTGTGTCTAACAGACCTCAGGGAACGCAAGCAAAAAAGAGTCGTACATCAGTTACATATATACAAAAGGAGCACCTTATAATCAGCAATGACACAATTGATGCGGCCCCCAATTCATTTCCCTTTGAATTAGAGGCGACGATTGACCATAATGACAAATATGACACTTCAGACCACCATATTTAGTAACAGGTTGCAATCTCCATTTTTACAGACGCCCTTCTTTGACTGCGAGAACACAGCGTTTCTGTTTTTCATAGGCAAGCTGTGCGAAGGAGACTGGCACATACCAGGCCTCCCTATTTCTAAGTTTCGATTCTCGCTCTAGAAGTCAGCCTGCTCTCTGGGGCCTCACTGGGCTCAGAAAGGGGGGTCATAAAGAAGATCATAATTCAACTCTTTAAATGCTAGTTTCGTACATTTGCTATTCTTTCAGGAGACTCGCTGGCATTTGTGTACTGATTATATGCCTTGCTCTCTGTCTTCAAGGATACGTGAGGGAGGGAATCGGGCATTCCTGTCTGGCTCTCCAGTGTAATGTTTCAACATGTTTCTTAGCCTTGGACCATTGAAGTAAAATAATATCTACAGCAAAGCAGTTTTACATGAGCCAAAGTGGCAACGTTAGAGAGAGCAGAGTGAGAAAACAAAATGGCGATTCTGGTCATCTTATAATGGCTTCACTCTAGTTAAACTAATAGCTACGTAATAACTAAAGACTAATGAATATATATTCTTACACTGTAAATGAGGCGGTTGGTCTTCGGCCAACCAATTATCATTCATTTCCGGACCCTCACGGGGTGCTTAGTTTTTCTGGACTGACATTCCGAAGATGTGGGAGCTTCCTTGAGGGGTTTCTCTTATCATTCTCACAACCCAGTACTCTTCTCTGTATAGCTCCAAATCCTAGGCTAAGCCACTGAGAGAGGTTTTGAGTAGGGATATTGTGCTCGAGAAACATGTCCACCTTTTTGTTTCAGCTTTTCCAAGAAAAAGTTCAATAATATTAGGGTCTAACGTAGGGTGATTTGTATTAGCTTTGTCGCCTAAAGGAAGGACACAATCACAGAAATGTTTATTCAACTTGGAGCTTGATGTTGTGGCTATACTTTGGCATAAAAGCCTTTGGGTCCCATTAGTTCCGCATGTTCTTTTACTGTTTCTAGAACTGTGTTAATGTGCTTTTTGATGCTGCCCTATGATGTGCTGCAGCTTAGCTCTACTCCTGTCTAAAACACCAACATGGCGGTCCATGTGACAATATTCCAATCCATTTTCTAAGAACCCCAACTCAAAACGCTTACATTTAAAGTGGGTTTATTCTTCAAAATTGTTTTTTGAATCCTTGAACAGTTATAAGGACATGGCATATAAAGATGTAAGAGCAAATACATACGACAAAACATACAAAGAAATATATATATATATATATATATATTTTTCAAGTCTATATTTGCGGGTTGTTCAGCCCTACTTCTATAATATCTACACAAACATAACTTAATTAGCTTTATTTCCTCAACAAATCCATTTTGAGAGCTACTGGGTATTTTGTTCACGACATTGTGAATTTCTCGGGACCAAACAGGTCTGGATGTTGAAACATGGATTCCTAGGTGAGTCTACAAAACTGATCAGTTCCAATGCCCATGTTGTAGGAAGCCCAGGGTCACTTTTCATATCTTCACTCATTCCAATAAGGATTGATTCCAGTGGCTGATCAAAGATATAAAACTCATATATTACATTATCAGAGGTATCGCAAGGCAAACCTTGGTATATGGTGCTAAATTCAGAAAAAAGTTTGAAAGAATGAAATTTGGAAGAAGGTTTCAAACAGAAAGGTTTAAAAAAAACAAAAGTGAGAAAAAGTTGGGAAAACTATCCAGCAGTAAAAATTCTCAGTAGGAAGAGGTACTATGTTGCAGGGAGGAATAGGGGAGCGGTGTTCCCTTATTTTAATTTTAAAGGTATATTTTTTTTTAATAAGAGGCAGAATGACACATGGTTCTGTGGAAAAGAGAGCAAAGGGTCAGCAGGTTAAAAGGAGGGGAAAACAAGGGGTTACACCCTGTTAAGACATTAGCAATAAATGGCATGATGTACAGGTTGGAGAACATAAATTATGAGACCTGGGAGATCGGCAGAGCGGTACAGGGAAATGCACTTGAAACTCAAAATGTATAAATGAAAAGCACCAAGAAAACTTTTCCAGAGCAGTTATCGATACTTCAAAGCGAGCTATTAGTCGTATTCCCAGGCAATTACTAAATAATCAGGTTTTAAGAGATGATAGAACGAATTTGCAAACGGCACATCATATGTAGGAAAAAATAATAAACACATCAGACAAGAAATCAATCAAATTAAGTGTAGAGATCCAGTGCAGTTATTTTCTATGACACAATACAGCTAATATTTTGTACTTTTTTTCTAGCCAATGTGGTATCCCTTTCTAATAATGTGCAGTGACAATTAATTATTGAATATATAACCAATATGCAACAAAAGTGTAACAACCGTTTAGTAATGAGTAGTCATCAACTAATAAAATACAAATCGCTACTGGGTGTTATGAAATAATAAGTGATTAGTCAGAAGTAACTAAAGTGTTGTTACACCTTTGTTTAATTAGTTACTCATTAGTAAAGAGTATGTACTCATTTGTTGCATAACTAGGCAAATAAAACACGCGATGTATGTGGGTGTTGCTCCACAATGCCCACTACCTCTTGTGAAATCGATTAGGGTCACCAGCTTTAACGCCCCAAGGGCTCCCATGTCAGGGGCGAGTAGCTGACCGGGTCTTGTTTTTTTTTTATTTACACACCTCTGCCTGCAGTTTGGTTGATCTCAATGTCGATGCACTACAAGTACCAGTATGCAATGGCAACATTGAAATAAACCCATGTAAGCATTTGTTTTTAGCGGTAATTGGTATCTTGTTTGCACCCTTTTGTATTTAATTGAAATGACTCTTTGTGAGTGAGTTTTTGTGTGTAGGGGGCACTACAGAGAATCGATGTTGACAGCTGAGGGTAACAAGGGTGTGTTCAGACACGTTGTGAAGAGTGCCAGAATGAGAGCACCACTGTCTTTTTGTTGTGCCATGCAGTAAAATGGAAAATGATAGGGCAGCGAATTGAGATCTGGAAGTGAGTTTTCAGTTTAAATGTAGGAAGCTGCTGTCCAAATGGTTAGGTGCAGATGCAAGGCCATGCCCATTTTTAACACGCTTCATCTCACTGCATGGATTTACATGTACGTGCAGTGAGATTTGGTCGTACGTTTCAGTCCGGATAACAGGTGAGGCTGAAGCTGTGTATCAGGTTTGGGCCTTTCCTGTAGGAGACCTAGACAAGTCTGTCCATTCATGTGTAGAGTGCTGTACGAGCAATGTGGAGCCCAATGGAAGGAGAGGGGCTAGATTATAGAAGCATGGATATGCCACTCTACAGGGTGTTATATAAGACTTCCTGATAGGGTGTTGATACCGGCAGGAGTCAGTTATGTGTCAGAGTTCCAAATAGCCAACATGTTCTGCCCTAGCCACACTAGCCTTTCAGAGGCTCTAGCATGTCGAGGGCATGTTTTCCATTGCCTGCTACTCTGTGTTGGAACATTTTAGTATTGCAGACCACCGAATGGACCAGCTCTAGCGTGCTGTTTTTTTTGTCTTTTTTCATTGTATGTGCTTTATTTGAAGGGTGTTCAGTTAAGTGTGCAAATACCCTCCCTACCTACCTACAGGATCTCACCACATCTTACTTATGCCATTTAGAACAAACAGCAAATCTTCAAACACTGAATTGGGGATAGTCCATTAAGGGATTATAAAACCAAAGTTGAAGCTACGGGCATAGATGCCAACGGCTGGTTGGTAAACATAACGTCCCATAAATACACGCTTAGTCTATATCATAGGTAGATTCTTTCATGATGAAGAATATGAAACAGGATAATCATCCAAAGGACAGAACCCAAATAGAAATCCTTATGATAAGGTTACAGGAAGATTCCACCAAACAGGATCACAGTGAAAGAAACGAGCAGATCAAGAAATAGGAAACATGTGCACAACTTTTTGGATCAACGTATGTCATAGCATATACAACTGCACACGATGATTATGAATACATGGGTATAATATGCCACAAAAATACCGCTCAGGGCTAAACAAAGACTAGATGACGATTATGGTTAGATAGAACTTTGGACATTAATTCATTGTGAAGGAATGATATGGAGTGTAAAGAATATGTATAATTTTGAATAACCCATTGTGAAGGAACATTGATAGGAAAAGCACAAAATTGAACAATTCACAGATTTCGATGAAAAACAATGGTTGATCTATTAAATTCATAAGATAAATGAATATTAATGAGAATTGAAAACCTCCTATCTTTTGATGCAACTCACCTCGAAATAGGTTGTCATTAAAAACTGTTGTGCCTTCAGAAAGCCCAGGTTTGGGAGAAGCATAAGAACAGGCCCCAATTGGATAACGCTGGCACCAATGCAAATATATAAGATATATGCATTTGGCATAATAATATATCTGAAACAAGGTTATCTTTGAATTAGCAATTCATTCTGAATGAAAGATAGGCGCCTCCCACTCACCTGCCTGTGATATAGACTGTGAACCTTTCTTTGGGCCTGGCTAGTGAATAACAGTCTGGGTTAGATGTCTGCAGCCGAAGCATGTCACTTATACTAATAATCACTCTGCACACAGGGTAGGCGCATAGCTTAATATTCACTTCCCATACAAACAATACTGTCGCCAATATATGATTACGCACACCGCGCAGTGGAATATGTCAGACTTCACCATGGCAAGCTGTGTCCTGTAAGAATGCAGTCCAACAATTGCTGCAATAGATAATTGCACCACCTCAGGGGAGTTTGGATTGGTATCTCCACAGATGCCGGACATTCAGCAGCTGTGCATTAGCAAGCTCGAGTAGCATGCACTGGAGCTTTCAACTGCCCACATACCCCATGTATCCAACTAGATGTAACTAGTTACTTTACGTCTTTAAAAAAGTTTATTCTCAAAGCGAACCAAGACGAGGCGTGGTTTCTCCACTTTCTTTTTGGCACTTGACTCAGGATTGAAAACTGGGATGAGTACTGTGCAGCAAACATTCCATGGTTTTACCAGATCTAGTGCGCTAATTGTGTCTTTTGCCATCTCTGCCTTACCTTCCAGTCAACCTACTGTCCATGGAGCTCACCTACTTCACCTGTGGTCTACTGTTTGCTGCGGTGGTGAAGCGCTGGGTTTGGGACTACGCGATCACGGTCACTGTCATCCACGTGGCAGTGACATCTGCAGGTGAGTTGAGAACAATGTTAACAATCTATTTGGTCCTCCTTTTTACTTTTCCACAGCTGTCCAGGATTAGTTGAAGGCCCACAGCCTACCTGGCCGTCTAGATTCTCTGTAATGGAGGCACCAGCGTGATTAAGGTGCCGTGTGCAGTATAATGCTCACTCACAATTGGCAAGAAGGAGCTAGACAACCCAAGGTAAAATGTATGGGAAACTCGTTACTCCAATTAACAACTGTATACAATTCAATGCAGTAGGATACATCCCCTCTGAACAGACAAATGCCCAGCCAGTTATGTATTAATCACAGCTCACAAAGCTGAAACAAAACTATACAGATGTATTTGCACTCTCAACAAATCATAACAAAACAACTTATTTGCAGTGGATAACTTCTGGCGTGTGCACTGTAAATCTGCACTGCATTCTTGAGATGAAGAACAGAGAGTGCGCACCTGATAACACCCAAGCACGAGACAGAACACAAAGAGGGAGACACTGTATTGTAAATCTCTGCTCATTTGACATCATCATCAGTAGAAAATGGCGAAAATGTATACATGTTTCATATTTGGTTTTCTAAATGTTTTTGTTACAATTTTAGCATTTGAACCATGCTGCAGTAGCTGCAGAACACCCTTTTAAATATGAATAATGAACAATTCGTTGTGTAATGTCAGTCAGATAGAAAAGCAAGCTAAGCACTCGCCCCTGATATCTATCTGTGAGCATCCTGCCGGTCCCGGCAGGGTCAACTCAGCCTTTCATCCTTCCAAAGTCAATACATTGAGTACTACTCTGTGGGGTAATACTTTCTTCTGTTATTTCAGCACTCTGAGATCTATTGGTGTGTAGCGCTATATAAGACATACATTATTACTATTTTAAACGTATATACATATGTTTCGTAATGGTGTTTTGATTCTGACAAACCACAAAGGCAGATCCATCTTCCCATCACTTTAGAAATAGTAATTCATGACCTCATCCGACAGGCGCACCATCAACTCTGAAGATCTGAATGCCACAGTTAGCAGGTGAAACTGGAGCTGCATTTACATGCCCCATGCAGCATTTTTTGTGTGACGTTGACAAGAATGCTTGTGGTTCAGGCAACACCACAATCTCAGTTCTCTCCACCTTGTGTGAGGCTGTGAGAATGGACCTGTGGTCATCCGTCTTTCATGGTTAAAACACCTTGGTCCATGTATCTAGCGCTAAATGACAGGCTGTTCTAGTGGCTGGCGTTGTGAACATGATTAAACATGTTCTCAGAGAAATGAGGTTTGTGACTAACTTAGAGTTAACATTATATCTAGTTGCAATTAAATATACGCTTAACAAAAGAGTTATTATTTGAATGCATTTTAATATGATGCTTTATCTTGTGAGGGTTCTCAATCTCACTAAACAATCTACAGCAAACGCAGATATAACATAACATCACCCATTAACAAGATTGCCATGCAAGCAAAGAACATGTTTGAATGGGTAAATACTAGAACAAGTGGTGTTTATTTGAAAGCATTGGTAACCTACATCTCTTGCTAAAATACAATGCACGCATCTAGTCTCCATGCACACAGGAAGCATCCACGTTACACTCACGTTTGGAGAGGACTCTGTTGCACAGCAGGTTGCTGCATCCGTGGTTGACAGGATCTGCCTTGTGTGGACCTGGCTATTCTCTGCTCTCCACAGCCCCTCCAGTCTTACCAAGCTCTCTCGTCTGTCCCTCTCCATCTCCTCGGCCAACTATTTATTAACCGCAAGATGGCCACCCTCCATGTGTAGATTCATCATACACACTTTTTGAACAGTAAAGGGTGGCACATTAGCGGTAGCATTGTAACCTTATGCAGAACAGGCCTTGTGTTTATCTCAAAGTGCAATCATGTTCACCCGCTAGTCGTTGCCTCTCATTCTATCCTATGGGCACTTGAGTTTGCAAGTGTAGAGAGTTGTCTCTTGTGCGCTAACTGGCCATTAACTGTATCAGATAAGAAACTTTAACTGTACACTGACAGTTTGTGGTGAGCCTGTGCAGCAAGGCAGGAAACAAACCATTTCCTTGTCGTTGGCTTGGGTGTCAGACCTTACACGCATTTTGCTAACGCCCTGTCACCCATGCGTTTAGGTTTCCAGTACTAAGGCAATGCAATGCAAAAATTACAGTACACATTTCTGCATTATTTTCATGTCCATTAAAGGGGCTGCCCCAGTAATACATTTTAGAGCTACAGTTTGTCTGGGCTATGAAAACTGTTTTAAATTATTCTGGGTTCATGTCAACTTGATCTAGATGTCAGCTTTTCAAAAGGCAGGTGGCGGTGGCTTATGCAAGTTATACTGCAGCTGCAGAAGCACATCCTTCTAGTGTTGTGGATTATGAGGGACCCTTAGCCTTTCTCTTTTTTCTACCACAGTTTTCGACAGCTACCGTTTTTTCGCTGGCCCACTGAAGGACTGAACCACTCCCCATCATTTTCGTAAATGTTCTCGACATCCCCATGAGATTTGTGCACAGGATTACCTAAATTCAGGTAGTCAAGTTGGGTCTGCTTTGCTGTTACCCAGGGGGGTCAGTACAAGTTAGAAGATGGTGGTAAATCCAGCAGTATTTGCCAAATACCGAAGATTTTCTTTATGTCAAATTCAGGGTTGTGTGAAAAACCACCAGTTATATTCTATAGAAAGTCCAGGAAAAAGTCCACTGATTTTACCCTAGTGGTGAAGGCAAACATCTAGCACCTAGGTCGCAATAACATTCCAAACATAGTTTGTGCTTTAGGTGGCGGTCCAGTCACAGTTTTTCATTTTAAAACATTGACACCACTCACTGCCAGCCACCATGCATCCTAGTTGCTCCATTTTATTGATGTTGAACGTTTAAAGAGCAGTTTCAAAATCCTCCTTGGCAGCATATCTGGGACACCCATGCCTTTCAGAAATCACACGGGAAGTCCTGGCTGCTAAACACGTCACCATTTTATAAACTGGAGCTTCCCTTCTGATATCTGTGTTGCTTGATATTCTAAATCAAATCAGACCCAATTTACGGAAAAATTATTGGGAACAGGGATCAATGAGACTGTGCCCCAGTGAGCCTCCCCCTCACATTGCAGGTGCATTAATGAAAGAAAAGATGCCCATCAGATGTGGCTATCCTTTCAAGGTAATGGGATGCTATGTCAATAAATAACCACCTGTCAGGATGACTCCAACAATCCCCATAGGTCATTCTTCCTGTGCTTATCCCTCCCAAAAAAAGGACTGAGTAGTGGCATGTGCACATCACTAGAGACAAGAAACAACCTTGCAAATGCTGGAAGGAAAGCTTAATAGGTAATACAGAGGTTTTCAATGATAAGGAGAAGAGGGGCCACCAAATTTGGAAAGGCAAATTAATCATAGACTCTGTGAATAAGATGGAGAGATTTGTAGATCCAATAATTGCTGGGCATGTTAGGATGCAGACATATGCTAAAGACGACTGTTGAGCGGCTTCGCAAAGTGACTGGGCCAGCGCCATACTTGTGCTCTCTATTTGATCAAACTGAACATTCATACTGATAAAAACGTTTATTTTGTATATATTATAATAAATGCTTTTTTTTGGCTTAAGCATAAAAACAAAAATTATTACCCAACATCACATTTTCAAAATAACATCTAAAATTGCAATTAATATCAACCATTTTCAATACCTCCAATAAAAATGTTCTCACAGAAATGGAACGTGATCCTTGATTCTTTCACAGAGTTCTCAGGATCAGCTGTTACCGATTAAATCAATACTACATACACATTGATTAAAATACCTTATTGTAATATCTTTTAAAAATCGCATGAGATTAGCCAATGTTTAATAATTTCAGGTTGGTTCCACCTTGGTCCTAAAACCTCCCCAGTCGGGTGAGGATTACATCAAAATTTGAAAAGCTGCTTCTAGAACCTTATTAGGAAACATACAAGTTCAACAAAATGGAGGCATAAATGATGAAATTCTCTCGAGAGTTTTTGTTACATTTGTCGTTCCAGTTCCACAGTTTAGTCTTCATTTTCATTTCTTTAATAGACAAACTACTGTCACCATCTGTAAAAATTACAGTAGGATCTATCATAACACTCATTTTCCATAGGAAGATCACCACATGATCTCCCTACTTACTTCAAGGACTGCGACTCTTAGTTTTCCACTCCTTTATTACCCGGTTTACCAGGAATTCACTATTCGTATTCATATATTTTTTTAAAACACACTTGTCAAATCTCTGTCACCGCACGCAATGCCAAGTGACCCAATTTCAAACGAATCAAAGCTATCGGGTAGCATTCAGAATGTACCTGAAAAATTGTGATTCAATGGAATCAATCCCCTTGGGTATCTCCTCTCACTCGGTCTCGAGCCAATATGATGCTTTTGGCACAATTGTTTGCATATATGCTATCTTTAATGGAGTTAGCTGAAAAAGAAAATCAGGAATATTTTAAGGCAGCGAAGGAAGGTTACGCTTTTATCAATGTTCGCTTTACAAGAAGTAAGTTTATTCTTTTTATCAAAGAACATTGTTCCTATAAACATATATTCAGAAACTACGTTCAACCAATCAAAACCCATTTTCTGAGAATCAAATTTTATTAGCATTTTGTAACAAGAGGTTAAGGCACTTAAAGAAAAAGAATAAACTTAATTTGCAAAAACCATCAATCGTCTTGTTCTTACTATATGTTCTTTAAAAGACACCCCCACCCCCACTGCCTCCTGCACCCCTTTGGCATGTAACCCTTACATCCACAAAAACTACTTTCAGAGGCAATTGTGAGTTCCTGCATTTGCTAGCCCTCGGACTAGGCACCATACTTTGCAAAAAAGGAAACCATCATTCTCCAATTTGACCCTGGACTCATTGAGAATGTATGTCAAGTATTCCATCTCATAGATCGTCCTGACCTTCCCTAGCCATTCCCTTTCCGTAGTGGCTTTATTCCTCTTCCAGAACTGCGCCACACAACATCCAACTGCTACCACGAGGGTACGGGCCATGTGGTTCCCCGTTCCTCTCCCTCATCCTCCTCCCATGCCCCAAACAGGAGCCCCCATGGGGATAAGCTGTGCGTGATCCTGTCAAGCCCTTTAATCCAGGAGAGGACCTCCCTCCAGTAGGTCTGCATATGGGCACATCCCCACCACATGTGGTAATAGTCTGCGCTGGGGGCTCAACACTTCCAGCACTTTGAATCTGCTCCTGGGTACATTTTGGCCAGGGGGGTCAGGTGGAGATACCAACAGTGCAGGATCTTGATGGTCTGCATTCTAAACTGGAGGGAAACCGTGGATTGGGAAACCGTCTACACATGGCGGCTCAAAATTCATCCAGTACCTCCTTTTGAAAGTCCTTGTCCCATCTCTCCCTGTCTTTCGGCTCCCACAGGGGCTTAGATTTCAGGAACAGATGCTAGCTATTCAGCCCTTTGTATCCCCGCCCTGCAACAGCAGAGATTTGAAAGTTGTGAGGTCCCATCTCCAGTTGTGCCCCCAACATGGGGCCGTGAGAGCTCCCTTCAATTGCAAATAGCGGAAATGGGAGAGCTGGCCAATATGTAGGAGTCCCTCCAGGGTTCCCATAGACAATAATTCTCCCCCTCCCACATCTGCCCCATCCTACAAAGCCCTGCCTCGTACCATTCCTGAAATTGACCTGGGTCTGCTATGAGATTCCTTAACGGGGGTGCCAGATACATCTGAGAGGGAAGGGCCAGGTCGTGTTCCATCTCATGTCGCTTCTCTCCCTCCAGATTGACCACAATAGTTCCAGCATAGGATATTGGCGGACTCTACGTGGTATCTCCCTTTGTGGGACCCACAACCACTCGCCCAGGGTATCTGGGTAAAGGATTGAGTTGTCCATTGCAACCCATTGCTTCTCCGATTGCGAGTCCAGGTGGTCTACCAACACACGCAACTGAGTTGCCCAATAGTATGTCCCTAGGTCCAGGAGGCCCACCGCCCTCCTCTCTTGGGAGGACAAGGGTCCCATATGCTATCCTGGGCCTCTTACCCACCCATAGGTATTGAAGTAATGTGCGTTTAATTATATCTTGAAAGGGCGCAGGGACTACCACTGGGAGAATCTGAAACAGGAACAGGAATTGGGAAGGATGACCATTTTAATACATTTGAGTCTCGCCATCCAGGACAGGTTAAGCCTGGCCCACTGGTCAAGATTCCCCTTTATTTTCTCCAATAGCAGGGGGAAATTCCTGTCCAATATGTCACCCAGGTCTCCCGGTATCTCCATCCCTAAGTAAGTCAACCCATCCCCCTGGACCCGGAAACCAAGTTCTTTCACATATTCCCCCATCTGGGTTTTCTTGGGCCCTATCGGTAATGCCACGGATTTTCCAAGGTTCACCTTGAAACCAGACATTTGCCCATATACCTCAAGCCTTTCCAATAGAGCCGGGATGGAGGCCTGGGGCGGGATATGTATGGGAGGGCATCATCCGCAAATTGTGATTTTCTTCCTCCCCCACCTGCACCCCTCGAATTTGGCTGTCAGCCCTGACATCTATTGCCCACAGTTCCATGACCAGCACATATAGGAGCAGTGATAGGGGACAGCCCTGCTTGGTTCCCCTTCCCAACCCGAACGGACGTGACTCTTCCTCGTTCACCACCACTCTTGCCCTGGGACTGGAGTACAGGGCCGCTATCCAATTCTCCCATCCCCACTGATGCCAACACCCCTTTAAAATATGACCAGTTTACGAGGTCGAAAGCCTTCTTGGCCTCTAAGGATAACAGCAAGGTTCCCCTTTCTTTAACCATGGGTGAGTGCAGCACGTGTAGGGTCTTGCGTAGATTGTCTGCCCCCTGACGATTCTTAATAAAGCCTGTCTGAGCCGGGTGCAACCCTCTCAAGCCTGGTGACCAGAACCCTCGCGAAAAGTTTAGCATCTACATTCAAAAGCGAGATGGGTCTGTACGCCTAACAGTACATGAGGTCCTTACCTGGCCTGGGTAGGACCACTATTGTGGCATCCTAGAAGGTGGGGGGAATCTTGCCTATTTTAACTGGAGGCATTATAAACCCTTGCCAGCAACTCCTAGAATTGTTTAAAAAGTCTGGTGTACCCACCCTCCCCCAGGGCTTTACCTGCATTCAGTCTCCCTATGGCGGCCACTACCTCTTTAGCAGTTACTTTGGCCTCCAGGGCCGCTAATTTCTCAGCGGTAATCTTTGGGATTGCCAAGCTATCCTAGTATGTCTTGATCGCCTGGTCCCCTGGCTCTCGCACCCTCCTACATAGCTCCTTGTAGAACTCGGCAAAACACCCTGGTATCACGTCTCATGGGCCGACCATACCTCCACCTTTGTCTCAGATCCTCTCCACCCGTCTATCCCCTCTACTATCCCCTGACCCTGTTTGCCAACAGAGGTCCCACCCGGTCTCCCCTCTCATAATACCATTGTTTTGTGTATCTCAATTTCTTCAAGACTTCCCCCATAAGCGTGGCGTGTAGGGCCTGCTTCTTGTCTCAAATGAGATGTAGCAAACCAGTCCTGTCCCCCACTCAGCTGCGCCCTGAGCCCTCAGATTTCTTCCCATAATTTACTCTTAATGAGCCCCCTCTCCCGTATTCTTCAGGCTCCCTCCACTATTAACAGTCCCTGTATTGTGGCCTTGGTGGCATACTACACAATATTGGGGTGGACCTCCCCTGTCTCATTGACCTCAAAGGAGGATCAGATTTCATTCCCCAGATATTCCGGGTCCCGAAGTAGGACATCATTGCAGTGCCATCCTGGGTTAACCCTTCTATTTGCTTCAAACTGCCAGGACGCTGTTACCATTTCGTGATCTGACCATGTGACTTTTTCCACTTTGGGGGATGTAATGTCCTTCGCTTGTTCAATAATAGGTCTATCCTGGTGTAAGCAGAGTGAGGGGGGTGAGTATATCCTCCGGCCTGGGGATGAGAAAGCCTACACACATTCGCCCAGAAGTGGTCCTCGAGGAGGGCAGCAAACTCTCTATTCTCCTTTCCCACCTGTTGAGATGCTTCCCCTCTCGCTGACCACCAACCTAATCTGGAATCCGCCACCATATTGAAGTCGCCCCTGACTAGAGGTGGAGGGTCATGACCTTCAGATCAACCATATCCCTGTCTAGGAAATTCTCCTGAGCCTGGGGTCAATGTCCTTTCGTATGTTACAGAAGCCCCTCCGTTGTGTATGCCAATCCCCTCCCTCACTGTTACCCCCTCGCCCCTCCCATCCCTCCAGTTTCCTCCCTAAACCCCAACAACAGTCCCACCCACAAACCCCCAAATAATAGGACATAAAGCCAACCTAGGTACAGAAACTTGGATACCGTCAGGTCACCAGGGTGTGTGGAGATTAACGGTCAGCCTGGCCATCCTTTGCCCACTAAGTGAGCCCATGTCCAGCAGGACGTTGTCTCAATCGTCCTCCGACAAGCTACTTCAACAACAAATCACTTCAGGGGCAGTGAATGCCGAGCCCTTGGTTTCCTCAACCACCTAGAGCTTGCATCTCTTTTAGTTCCTCTGGGTTGGACAAATGCACTCTTGAAGCGCTCCTTCAGCTGTTGCTGACTCTCTCCGGTTGCGCCTCCTCGCTCTGCAGTTCTTTTAGTAGATTGTCCGCATCCTCACCCTCATGCTGAATGTCATTTTCAACCTTGAGTTCAAACATGAGGGCGAAAGGGAAGCGCCAACGGTACCTTACTCCCTTATCTTGAAGCCACTTCATTAGGGGCCTGCATTTGCGATGTTGGTCCAGGGTGTAAGCGGATAGGTCTTGGAAAATCCTGATCTGTGCTCCTTCCCACTCAATGGTGCCATGCTCCCTTGCTTTCTGTAGTATTTCCTCCTTGTCAGTGTAATAATGGACCCTGTAAATTTAATTTCCCTCTCTAGGGAGGCCCCCAACAAATCACACACTAGGCGCATAAGGGACTTTTCCAGTTCCTGTGGTGTTTCTGTCTCTCAGCCTGGGAGAGCCCAGACACAAAGATATTCCTCCTCTCTCGGGCCAGACGCTGAAGCTCCTTCAGCCACATCTCTACCTCTATGCCACCTATATGTGCAGCGCGATGTGAATGCTCCAGGGCTTCCTCTCGGTCCTCCACCTTTGTGACTCTCTCAGTGAGAGCACCCAAACAACCTAGGACCTCTGCCCTAAATGCACGCAGTTCTGATAATACAGTGTGTATGTCCTGCTGTGTGCCCCGAGGGGACCCCTATTCACTCTGGCTCCAGCTTCTCCTGCCATACTGCTTTTCCTGTCCTTTGTACCCCTCCTGATTCTGTCGCAGTGATACTCTCCACGGCTTTCCTCCCCCCTTTCTCTTCTATTGCAGACTTGTACTCTGCCCCAATCCGCCGTACAGAGGGCTGAGTAGTGATCCTGTCACCGTAAGCACCTGTAGAGCTGTAGTACCACTAGGTATGCCTAGGTATGGGGAGGAAATCCCTCCTGTCTTCCTGTAGGGATATGTGATCTTCTTGTCTTCTCCTTTGTCGGCTCAGTATCTAGCTTTCTCCCTGCTGGCTTCTGTGGATTTGTGCCGGCAATGGAGTTATATTGGGGGAAGGGTGTCTGCCTCACCAGATCAATGCTCTCTCTCCATCCTTGTAACAGTGCCGGTGCTTCCCCACGTTGATTTTTGTTTGGTGTTGGGGGGTCGCTGTGTGGCGCAAGCAGGTTTCCTCCGTCCCCCGCTTCTTTGGGGCTGCACTGTCATGCTGGGGTAGGGGCGCCTGCTTTGCCACCTCCCGATCCTAGTAACAGTGCTGGCGCTCCCCCACAATGAGGTATATGCGGAGGGCGGGGGCTGGGAGCCCAATCATGTTGCCTGAGCGGGCCTCTCCCCTCCCTGCTTCTTTGGAGCTGTGGTGTCGCATTGGGGGAGGAGCGCCTGCTTTGCTGCCTCCTGGTTTTATTGACGGTGCCAGCGATACCCCGCTGCTGCTTCTGCACAAAGGAGGCTTTAGCAGAGGTGCAGGGGGCGCCTTACGTGTAGATGCTGGTTGGACTCGCCCGCTCCTTGGTCTCCACTGCGCTCTGGAGACGGCGCCGCCGCCCATGGCCACTTTGGCGGCGTTGTCCAGGTCTGGGTCCAACAGTCACCACTGACCCAAATTAGTAAAAACAAACTCTCATAAAACCTCTTGGTTTGACGATATGACTGTCACCCTTCGGCACACAAAGCGGAAAACAGAGAGGGATTGGCGGAGGAACCCCTCTCCTCTCTCGCTTTCCCTCTATAAGCAAACTGTAAAAGATTTGAAACAGGCCATTATTGATGCAAAATCTCATAGCTAATCGAATCCCCACCACTAAATCCAATGCACGTGAGCTCTTTTACATGCTTAAATTGTTCGAGGGGAAATCTCTCGCAAAAACAACACCCCTAAAAGATTCTGCCTGGTGTCAGGCAATCCATGATGAGCTCAATAATAACATTTCCGGTCATCAACAATCCATGGCGGTTCAACAGGACCAATGCCCCAAGCGCATGAAAGGTCCATCGAGTTTCAGTAACCCTCTAGTACCTTCCTTTAACAAGGAACATGTACAGTCTTTATTTGAGTTTAAACCCTGCTCAGAGGCCCAGATCTGGACAATTGTTGCAAGAAGGAAACCTATCCCATGCCACGGGGTCAGCGGTCCCACTAGCATTTTTAAGACTTGCATGGACACTCTTACTCCAAGGGTGGCCAGACTTGTCAACATTTCTTTTATGGAAGCAGGCATACCTTTGGTTCTCAAGGAGGCTTGGATCACTCCTCTTTTTAAAAAGAGTAACCTGGATCCTACCATAGCGAAACACTATTGTCCCATTTTTACTTAAGATCTTGGAGCGCATTGCTTATGTGTAGCTTCAGGAATTTAAAGAGAGGAATGACATACTCAGCTCTCGACAGTCAGGATTTAGATCTATACAAGGTACGGAGACTGCGTTGCTGGATTTGAAATCCAATCTCGCCAGCATCGTAGATAAAGGCCAGCCAGCCCTCCTTATGCTGCCCGACCTGTCTGCCACTTTTGATTTAGTTGACCATTCTTTGTAAGTGGCTAGGTTAGGTGAGCAGGCATATTGCTCCAGTTCGGCTTCCCAGTGGATTTCGCCTTTTCTCTGAACCAGGAATGCCAGGGTAGCTTTGGGCAATGTCAGTTCTGCTCTCACACCAGTTGCCTGTGGGGTTCCTCAGGTATCTTGTATATCCCCTACATTGTTCAATATCTATATTATGCACCTCCTTGCCCTTGTAGATGACCTGCATGTCCAGTACACTAATTATGCAGATGAGACCCAGATCATGGTGGAACTGCATGGATGTTATAGGCAGGACGCGGACGCAGTCAATCTATGAGACCATTCCTGAATGGATGGTTACCAATTCCCTGGCTTTGAACGCTTAGAAAACAGAACTTTTGATCACAGCCTCAGGATAGAAAATCAAAAAACTTGGTTCAGAATGTTTTTTTTATTGCAGGGACCATAATCTAAGTCGCCAAAAATGTTAAACTCTTGGGCGTCATTCTGGATGCTGAGCTCTCCATGAAGCCTCAGGTTGCCTACGTCTGAGCTTCATGTGCCTATGTCACCAAATTGTTGAATTGCATTCACCCCTATATTTCATTAAAAATAGATTCCTATAAGTCACTGCTTTGATAAACTTGCACCTTGACTACTGCAACAGCCTGCTGTCTGGTACCTCGAAAGCTAATATTCGGGAGTTCAAGTTACGCAGAATGGTGCGCTTCATGCCGTTCATGGTCTGTCTAGGAGGGACCATGCCACAGATGCCAGGAGGGAACTCCACTGGCTCCCTATTTATCACTGTCACACACAAACTATTGTCTCTTACCTTTAACTGTCACAACGGTGATGCCCCTTAGTACATGGAAGATCGCCTAAAGTCCCTCCCACCAGGCCGTTACCTACGTTCTTATGGTCCCTACAAACTGGTACAACCAAGCTTCAAGCTCATGAGCTTTGGTGGTACCACGTTTGATGTCTAGGCCCCCTCTGCCTGGAACAAGATAACACCCGACTTTAGACGGTCAAGCTCTAGATATGTGTTAAGACCCTTTTGTTTAACCTTAATCCATACTAATTGCCCTGCTTTATATAACTCTCTGCTTCCTTCATCTTATATGTTGTCTGTCTAGTCTGTGCTTTTTATGTGCCCTGTCAGACCTATGGGCGTGTAGCGCGTTACAAATATTAAAATAAAATAAGTAAGGCATCTTCAACATCCGAGAGATATAAATTAAATAGGCCCAGTGCAAGTACACAGCCCTGTTTCACGTCTACGTCCCTGATTATATCTTTAGAGCACTGGTAGGTAGATGGGCATCCCGGATTATCAGAATCAATTCCTCTGATCCTCAAAGACGATGTCTGATTACTTTGTCAAAAGCAGACCAAGTCGATAAATGCTATAAACAGGGGTAATTGATCTGAACTAGATGCTGTTCTAACCAGGAATTTCAAGATGTTATCATAAACCAATTTATGTTTCCATGAATCAGAAACAAAGATTTTAATGGCAGGTACGGAATGGTGGCTAGTCAGACCCATGTCCCTTTATTTTCCTGACACTCAGGCCCTACTTAAGACGTCAGCCTTACCCTTGGTTGATCAATACTATTGTTCCCTGATTTCCTAAACAATTTACTAATATTGCCTGCTGCGAGGATGCAACCTATTCTGAATTTACTACCATTAACGTGAGAGAATATTTTCCAATGCTACGTCTTAGCACCCCACCTCCTGTACCCCATGAGTCCCAACCAGTGACCTCTTAAATTAGGATTAAGGACTCCAAGGACAATCCATATTCTTGTGCTGTGTTTAACTTTAGGAGCTTGACTCACAACTCCTGTAATCCTTTCAACTTCTGGTGCAACCAAGAAAACGTCTATACATCTATGTTTTAAATCATGGACACTTTGGCTGCTAACCAAATCAAGAGGTGATGGCTGGGAGGTTTAGAATTAATCTTAACCTCTGGCATTGCTCCGAGCAACCCTCCAAACCATCATTCTTTGCCTGCCATGCCATTACAAAAGGAGAAATACCATATGCAAATCAGGCTTGATCCCACCCCAAAAGTGGCAGTCCAAACCGAACTGCTTGGTCACATCGCTTCTGCACAAGACCACAAGCATCCCCAGACATGTTCTGGACTCGTTGGGCCTCATCAGTAAGGAGTAGCTTGGTTCTCTAGGCCCAGCAGGCACGGGACCGACGTCTGGGCATACCTGTCAGACTCGGGGTAACTAAGCAAAACAAAAGAGGTGATGGCTGGAAGGTTTAGGATTAATCTTACCCTCTGGCATTTCTCTGGGCAACCCTCGAGGCCATCGTTCTTCACCTGCCAAGCCATTACAAAGGGGGAAAGACCATATGCAAATCAGGCTTGGTCCCACCCAAAAAGGGGCAGGGCTGACCAAACTGCTTGGTCACATCCCTTCTGCGCAAAACCATAAGCACCGCCAATTGCTACCAAATTCTCCAACTTGTAATAAACCTACTGGGGTATCGTTTTTAGAACTTGCATCATAATTTTCAAAAAGGGTACTAAACAGGACTTAAAACTCCAAACAAGTCTTCGAGAATAGTACACAATTCTCCAGCAGGGATTCTAGGATAGTACCTAATATTCCAGACATGGCCTCCAGAATTATAAACAGTTTTAAGACAATAAAGAATGCATTTTTAAACGAACCCAAAACCTCTAAAAAAAGTTTACGAATTTTAGAAAACTATATATATGTCGTTGTGAATGGGAATTGAAGTTTTAGGGTGGGGGAAACGTTTTTTTGTAAAAAGAGGGGGCTTAGGTGGCAAAAATGAGCTCTTTTTTGTAGATGTTTTATCTTCGTTCAAAATTAATTCTTTGTTTTATCATTCGATAAAATCACATGTAACCAAATTACTCCAGATGAAGTAATTAAAACTGTGCACAATACATCCTTCTAAGGTAGATAGGTACATTGTAGAAATACAACGCAAGTCCTCACCAGCGACCACAATGGTAAAACAATGTCTCTCTACTGGCTATTCCTTCCTTCTCCACCCCTAACACACCATGCCCTAAAGTACTGCTAAGGAAGTATTTTGATTGGTGTTTAGTCAAAGTTTCGAATACATAGTTTCGAAATGCAATACGTTCGAAACAAAAGGATCAACAAAAAAGAAATATGAATGCTTTTTTTAATGTATTTTTTTTTTGGGTTTCGTATGTGCGGTTTTTCCCCAAAAAACAAGGGTTGAAGGGGGGACCCCTCCAAAAAAAAAGTGCATTCGAATTTTTCTTTTTTTCAATCCTTTTGTCTTGAAAGTATTGCATTTCGAAACTATGTATTTGAAACTTTCACTATAAACCATTTGATTAGAGAACGACTCTAGCCTTCATTTCTTTTGTCTTGCAGTGATGATGGAATTTCCTCAAATCTGGCAATGGTGGCTGGCAATTGGTATGTACTGACATTACAACATCTTTACCGCTTTATGTGTCAAGTAACTAAACGGCAAGTTCAATAAGCCATTCCAAGCCAATGTTATTGGTCACAAAAAATGTGCACATCGGTGGGTACCCTGGCCATTTGGGTTGTGATGTAATGTAAAGTGATCTTGTAGAATGCCCTTGTGCCAGTTTGCTGTGCATGGCTCTTTACGAATGGGCAGGGATAATTAGTGGCATTGCAGAAGAAGCAGCTGGTGTCGATGGGTGAAGGTTTGAAGTACCCAGTTCCTTTGTGACAATGTGCTTTCTATGGTTTGCGGAGAACCTTGAGGAGAGAGCCCAAGATCTGGCAGAATACAGCACTTTGGGTCTGATTAGCCGCTCATGTGGGAGAGAGAACTAGAGCTAAAGAAGAGATCTTCGAAATGTCTCAGTGCTGATGGGCTAACGGCTATGCTGTTGGGGAATATGTATGTGTAGCGTAAGGTGGTAGAAGATCTTAATGGCAAGTCCGTTAGTTGGGGGAATAGAGGAATAGGCCTTACAAGGCAAAACAACTTGCAACCCTGTCCTCATATCACTGCAGACCAGTCCTATTTCACTTTCTCACAGTGCCACTGTCAAACCCTGTATCTCTATAGCTATCTGTCCCAAACAGCTACATTAATCACCATGGGCAACAAAACAAGGATCTATAAGTTTGCAGATGAGGGAAAGGAGGCAGTCTGGATACTCTGTTCATTACCATGATCTACATGCTAAGGGTTATGCTAGGCAGGAACGGCTTTTCAGAGAAAGTGCTGCTGGAAATTTGGCGACCACAGGCGCCTATATCCTGAAAGACGCCTCAAACCTCAGTAACACACACATGTGCTGTGCTCCAGATGTTGATCATGAGGACACATGCACACCGAGTTCATGTGGCATTACGTTTCTTTGGGGAAGCATTTCAGCTTGTGTCTATGTTCCTGACTAGGATATGCTGACAGGATGATCAGCCTTTCGAAGTTAGGAGTTGCCAGGATTATGCCCACTATTTCCTCATTGAATCGCCAGGACGAATGAGGAAGGATCTGAAGTCTGTGAGGGCACCTTTACCAGAAAGGTGCATGTGTAGCATCCTGCAGAGCTGAGCGAGCAGCCCTAGGGTACTTTTACATGTTTTTTTTTTTTGATAATACATTTTATTGTATTTTCAATTTACAATACAATAACATTTAACTCGAAAACATATAACATCGCATACATATGGTTGAGCTGTAAGAGGGACTACTGCATATATGTGGACCAATTTAGAGACACCGGTAAGGATAGGCATAAGGCAACATTAACCGTATCAGTTATCAATTATCAGTTCCATAGTCAGTTCTTGCAGGTGAATTAGAAATAGTAAGGCCGTAGCAGTCATGCCCCGGGGCGGCAATAGCAATGTTCATCCAGCTGGGTCACTCCAGATTATAGAGGTTTCACGACGTCAATTCCCATTTCCCCCATATCTTGTCTGCTTTGTCCGGGCACCCTCTTGCTTGATAAACACGTCGCTCCATTAGGATAATTGCGTCTATGTCCGATACCCATTGGTCATATTGTGGAGTAATTTCAGAGCCCCACAGCTGCGCTATGTTCCTCTTGGCTATACCTGTGGACGTTGCAAGTAATAACTTTTCGAAGCGCGATAGGTCCTGTTCCGTATCTATACCAAGCAGGAGGAGTTTGGGGTCAGTTGGGATTGGACGTCCTAAGACTCTGGAGAGTCTATCGCTGCAGCGTCGCCAGAAGTATTGTATCTGTGTACATTGCCATAGAATGTGATAGAATGTCACTTCTTCTTGCTTGCAACGTAAGCATTTTGGGTCAGATGGCTTGCCCCATTTATATAGCACCACTTGGGGGCAATATACTCTGTGGAGTATCTTCAACTGGATGAGCCTGATTCTCGAGGAGATCGCCGTTTCCCTGGGATACATCAGGGTCACAATCTAGCCTTCCGGTAGGATTGGGCCCACATCCCCTTCCCATTTGAATGTCAGGCTCGATAGCTCTTTTGTGGCAAACGAGGAGATAGCATTGTACATGTTGGAAGTGATCTTGGTCTTCACACTATCAATAACTATATTCCTTTCTATAGGTGTGCACTCCGGCATTTCAAGCAGGCGGGCTCTTTGTTCCATTAGTGCATGATGTAGCTGATTGTAGTGGAACCTTTCAGTATCAGGGAGACTGTATCTAGTCGAGATCTCAGCGAACGGGGTTATTTGGTTATTTGCGTATATCTGCTTAATGGTATGAATACCAGCTGTCGCCCAGGCTGCCCATTTAGGGAGCTTATCCAGACCTTCAAGATGGGTGTTATTCCAGATAGGCTAGACTGGACTGAGTGTATTGTTCCACCCTATATATGTATGGGTGTCCCTCCATATCTGGGCTGTATGAGCTACAATATACAGACTTTCAATTGGGGTCATATCTTATCTGGCCGCTATTTCCGCTTGTATATGAGGGAGTTTTGGGTTCCCATGCAACATATCATTTATCGTCGCCATTTGGGTCGCCCAGTAGTAAATCTGGATGTTCTGGAGCCCTATTCCCCCTCCCAGACTGAGCGTTGGAGGGTTTTAAGCGCTATCCTCGGGTGTTTCCCTCCCCATAGGAATTGACGTGTTGTTCTGTCTATTATGCGGAACTCAGCAGAGGGGATACTGAGAGGGGCGTTCTGAAGGATGTAGAGGAATCTGGGCAGGGCCAGCATTTTGAAGAGTGCCGCCCTGCCTAACAGTGTCAGCGGTAGAGATGCCCAATGAACCACGTCTTGCGCATATCTTTTGCTCAGTGGATGTAGGTTTCGGGTTACGTAGTTGTCTAGTTTATTCTCTATTAGGATGCCAAGGTATCGAAACTGCATGAATTCTATACTATATGGAGAGCCGACTGGCAGAATGCAGTCTATCCCTTTCACCGGAAAGAGTACTGATTTTGACCAGTTCACTCGTAGTCCGCTAAAGACTCCATAATCTACCAGTATTTGAGTTACTACAGGGCAGGAGACCGCTGGATCACCCAGGTACACTAGAAGGTCATCGGCATACAAGGATACCCTGTCCTCCCATTCCGAACTCCACCGAAAACCACTCCACATGTTTGAACCCCGTAAAATGACTGCTAGAGGCACTATTATTAGTGCAAATAGCATAGCCGAGAGTGGGCAGCCTTGCCTGGTACCCTTTCCCAGTGGGAATTCTCGCAAGGGCCAGCTGTTCACCTTTACCTCTGCCAATGGGCTGTTATAGAGGAGCTGGACCCATTTTATAAAGGAATCCCCAAATTGCATCTTCCTCATGATTGCCCATAGAGCCTCCCAGTGAACTGAATCAAAGGCCTTCTCAAAATCTATGGCCAGTAATGCTAGCGATTTCTGTAGTACAGGTGCTCGCTCAATTGCCAGATGGAGCCTACGGATATTCATTCTTGTCGAACCTTTGGAGCATGAAGCCACATTGGTCTGGGTGTATTAATGTTGTAATAACCGTTTGGAGTCTATTAGCTAGTATTTTGGCCAGAATCTTGGCTTCGTTATTAATTAGGGATATGGGCCTATATGAAATGCACTCCTCTGGGGGCTTGCCTTCTTTGGGGATCACTATTATGGTGGCCTTACAGAGGTTTGGTGGAAGCTTACCTTTTGTCAGGGAGTGTTCGAACGTGTTGAGAAGTTTGGTGGATAAATCCAGGTGGTTCAACTTCTTCCAGATATCGATTGGAAACCCGTTGGGTCCTGGGGTCTTGTTTGTCTGAAGTTGGGAGATGGCCGCAGATATTTCATCCACTGTTATCCTGCTATCCAACATAGTGACCTGCTCCATGGTGAGTGTTGGAAGAGCAATATTGTCAAGGATGGCGCAGTCTGGTAGGGTATTTGGGGGCTTGTAGAGATTCTCGTAGAACTCCGCAAACCGTTCTGCAATTCCCGCATCAGTGGAGATTAGCTCTGCGTTTGCTGTCTTAATACATTTCACCTTTCGTTGTCCTTCCTCTCGCCTCTCCAGCCATGCAAGCATTTTCCCAGCTTTTTCTCCCGTTTCATAAAGGTGTGCCTTCATGGCTCGATGTGCTTTTTGGGTGCAGTCTAGTGATAAGTTGTGCAGTTTCTTTTGCGCTAGCGTTAGGGCTCGTTTCGGGTCAGGGGTATCGTTGGCAAAGTGCTCTGCTTCCCTGGTCACAACTTCTTCCTCGGCTGTTTTGATCAGCTCACAGTGTTCCCTTTTCTTTGCTGATGTACACGAAATGATTTCGCCTCTCAGAACGGACTTGTAGGCCTCCGATAGTATGACGGAGTCATCAACCTAGCCTGAATTTAGCTCAAAGTAATTGGAGCTAGCTATCTCTATCTTTTCCTGTAGCTCTGGGAACCCCAGGTAGTAGGTGTTCAATCTCCATGTAGATGGGGGACGTGGCCTCTCTGTTTCTAATTCGAGGATCAGCGGGGAGTGATCCGATATATCACGAGGGAGGAAGGATGCGCTACATATTTCGGTGTGAGTGGTCTGCGACGTTGTCCATGACCTCATTGAAGTCTCCTCCCATCACCCAGGTGTCTGCATCGTTTTCCGCAAGGATCAGGGTAATGTCTGCTAATAGAGCATTGAGTAGGGCTAGAGGGGAGTATACTGCCATGATCGCTAGGGTCTGATTCCCGAGTGTTGCCTGAATAAGAACGTAGCGGCCACCATTGTCTTGGGTGATGTGCGTGATCACTACAGGGAGTCTCTTGTGAATGAGTATCAGGACTCCTCTCGCCCCCATCGAGAAACCTGCATGTAGTGCTGTGCGGTAGTTGGACCTTTGGAAGAACTTGCATGAGGTTCCCGCCAGATGGGTCTCGGTCAGGAGAACTATGTCCGGGGAATGTCGGTTCAAGTGTTATAGCACCAGTCTTCTTTTGATACTGGATCCCAGCCCATTGACATCCCATGTCATGAGCGTTAGACGCCTAGTGATTGGAGTCGTCTCAGGTGCCATCGGGTGGGTAAAGTATAGTCTCACCAATGCATTTCCTGGGATACGTTTGCAATGGGATGACAGCAGAAGCCATGTTCACTGTGCTCTTAATACCATTGTATGCTAAACTTTGTAGACAAACGTCTCCAACTCCCCCTCCCTACACTCCACCCCCAACTGAAGCATCTGTCGACCCAAAATAAACTCAGAAACAGTGGAACTTCACAGCACTGTTGTGTGGTGCCGGAGAAAAGGTCTTGGTTCGGGGGGCGGGTGTTTAGTTGGCCACCGGCCTAGTTGTGCTCTATAGATAGATTGCTACAGGGAGCGAGAGCTCCGTTGCTTTTCTGATCCTGGCGCCTCAAGTGTTTGCTCTTGTCTGCTCTTGATTCATACATCTCCCGGCAGAGAGTTTTCTGGTTGTGGTTGGTGCTGCGCTTCCCGTTCTGGTGGTCGCTCTGGGCGTGGTGTGTTGCGTTCCCTCCTCCTTCTCCCATCCGTGTTTCAGTCACCCTCTATGTTTCGCTCAGCCCAGCTCCACGCTTCCTTAGCGTCAGTGAAGTGCACTGTAGTGCCTTTGTGAAATATCTTAAGTTGGGCGGGGAAGATCAGCCCATATTTGACTGCCATTGTTTTCAAGCGTCTCTTGAGCGGGTCAAATGACTGGCGTGCTTTCTGCACCTCCCTGGTGAAATCAGGGAAGAAGGCTATCCTTGACCCGTTGAAAGTGACTGCGCCCTTCGATCTCGCCAGTTGGAGTACAGTGTCCCTGTCTCTATAATTCAGAAATCTGGCGATGACTATGCATGGTGGTGCTCCTGTTATGACCTTGCCAGTTGGTATACAGTGGGCTCGCTCGATAGAGAAGAATTTAGAGAATGACTCCGCATCATAGGTGTTCGCCAGCCACTCTTCGAGAAACAGCTCCATGCAATCCCCCTCTGCTTTTTCAGGATGGCCGAGTATTCGAATATTGTTACATCTGGATCTTCTTTCGCTGTCATCTGCCCTTGCTTCCAGGATTTGAATGCATGCTAGCATGGTCGACACTTGCCGATTCACTCCTCGTAAGCCATCTTCGATTTCCGAGATTCGTGTCTCCGCTTCACCCGTACGGGAGGTCAGTTTTTGTAGGTCGTGTCGTAATAGGGAAACGTCTGTGTCGATACTGTCCATTTTTTTTTCCATTGAGGTCCTGGAGCTAGCTATGGCGCTCATTATGTCTCTGAGGGAAACAGTTTCTTCTTCCGTACAATCTAGATCTGCTGGTGAAAGCCTCTCTGGTGAGCGAGACACCGATACCGATGCATATTGATCAATCCTACTTTGTGTAGATGTTTTCCTGGGCTTGTCTTTTCCCATTTTTGCTTATGAGGTTGGTGGTGGTGGCAACTGCTGTCTGACCCCAAAGGGGAGAGTGCTGCCCGGTAGGATAAAACGTTGCTGGTGGGATTCTGGTAGTGGCTGCTGTGCCACTTTGCGTGGCGTGCAGTGACAGTCTCTTAGATCTATGCCAGTTTGTATGAGCCGTTCACTTTATGTCCCTTAGTCTGGCAGCAAACAGCCGTGGCGCTTACTGTGGGTAACGATCCTGCGCGGATGGGCACCAGCAGGAGTTTTGCAAACGTCGTATGCTGTGTACTGGAGCCCTTTGGGTCTCTTTCTTGCCCCCAGTTTCCCGGGTTGGTTAGCTGTGTGTGGAGGCAGGATATTGCAGGCTGGACCCCGCCCGATTGCCTCTATCACTCTTTATACTCCACGGGGGGCTATTCCCCGAGGGGGAGGACAGTTACTGATGCTGCCAGATGGGTCTGCCGTGGGCTGCATTCATTGATCCGGAGGAGTTTTCCGAAATAGGACTTGATGGTTTTCGGTTCGGCTGACATGTCTGATGCCGGGGTTGCGCAGCGTCCCTTTGGGCTAACCTCCAGTGTAGGCGGCGGATTCCCTGTCTTCGGTGATTCGGGACTATAATGCAGACACTCGGGTGGCAGGGCGGTATTCTACCCCAGTCACAGGCGGGTACTGTTGGAGTTCCTGACTCCCGCTGGGGAGCTAGCAATTGTGGGGGGCCCGTGCTCTTTGTCCCGCCTTTGCCTTCTCCTTACCGCCGTGTTCCTCGCCCTGGAGCCAGGTCACAGGAGCAGTATTGTCCGAGTGCGGAGGGTGCAAGCACCCTCCGTAGTGCAGAGGGCTCGTTGTCACAGTGCGGGATCTCCTCGTTTGCAGTTTATCAGCCCTCTCCACCACTGGATCTGTCCGGGCTTTCCTTCCACCATTCGCTCGCACAGAGGGCTGATCAGCGGGAGAAGTCCATTTCCTCTCGGTCCCAATGCGATCATTCTGCCCGCCGCGTTCCAAGCCTGCACCAGGCACGCCGATTCTGTGCTTCTTCGCGGGAGGGGGTCGCTAAACCCACTTCAGTCGGCAGGGCCTACACCCACGGCAGGAGAGCGGCGGGAGCTCGTCCACAGGTGTCACGTAGCCTCTCCGCAGGACTCAGTACTTTGAAAGTGAAACCGCCACCTCGCTGCAGCTCGCGGCCACTGCGCCTAACTTCTGGCTTCACTTCAGGGGCTCGATCTCTCTCGGCGCGGACTCCAACTATCATGCACTCACGGCGGCCATCTTGGCAGCGATGTCCGATTCGGGTCCTGTGTCTTTCAACCGCCTGGGGCTCCGATACGCTCTCCGATTCAGCACGGCATCAGTGCGTTTCGATAGAGCAGGATTTCACGCGTCGGTGAGATGTTTTACAGACTCACAGGGACGCTTTTAAAGCAGGATCTTTATAGGATAAGGCCGGTGGCACGGGAGCAGCAAAGTTCACGTCCTCATCGTTCGGCTGCTGGCCACACCTACTTTTACATGTTTAAAGAGATGGAGGATGCACAGGAATGTGTGGATAAAATACAATGAGAAAGAGTCCCAATTCAGCATTTGGAATGTCCTGCTTGAAATGTTTTACCCAACACCTGATTTTGAAGTAATTTTGTTGTTGATCACAAATGAATGCCCAGTGAGTCGCTGACCAGGCATTAAAACCTTTTTAACCATACAGTTAAAATATCTGCTTCCAGCTAAGTTTGAAATTGTCTGTCCAAAGAAGGTTTTAGGCTTTAAGACTCCCCTTCAACTTTCAATTGTTTTACTCCAACAGAGACCGTAAGTCTAGTTTCCAAATACTCAAAACCTTCCCGGTCTTGGCCAAGGAATCTGATCTAAACCTCGTCGATTTAAATGAATTGTTTATTGCAGAAAGAAAACCTGTTGCTCAATAATGGAAGCACGGGCACATCTTTTGAGCTCCGAGATATATAATCATGTAGGGTAGTGGGTTAGTCTCCTGTGCGTTTTTCTGTTTCTTTAACCATCTCCCCCAATACCTCCATGGCAAGCCCACCTGATAGCTTACTCTTTATTCCTACTTCTTTCTTTCATTAGCTTTTCCATTCAGTTTTTCTATTCTCTTCTACAATCCTGGTTTTATTTTACTTTCTGCCCTCTCCCTCACCTTTCCATTGCGTCCATGGTTTTCTCTAAGATCTATTGGCCTCGCTCCATCCATCATTCCTGTGTCTCGCACCTCCACACTCCTCTCGACCAATGCTCATATATTCCCTGTACTACAAACTTTTAATAATAGCAGGGATAACTTCCACTTAGTGCAAAATCATAGGATGGTTCAACAAATGTTACCGTCACTCAACAGAAAACATGTTCCCTTTTCCTGCACTCTCTGTAAAAGGAGGCTTTAGGTTCCAGCCTTCTGCCAAAAAGTGCTTTATACAACCCACCATGTTTCCAATATCTATTGCAAACGGAAAAAGTTCATTTTCTGAAGACGTAAGTATCACAAACGCTTTCGTATCCAACAACTTATTATCCAGAATGTTCTACGAACAGGCACACGTCATTGTCATAAATATTAGCTTTCCGAATGATAAACCCTGCCCCCCACGCCGTACACCCCTCAAAAGTCAAAAACTCCAGCTGATGGTAGTGTGCCATTAGATAGAGCAGATTTTTATAACGCTTTGTGATTTGGAATTCTGCTCTATTTCTTGGCACTCACCCATCCTAAAAGCCGACAGTCCATTATTACCAACATTCTATTGTTGTCTGGCAACGTTGTTTCTCCAATAGGGCCAGGTGAAAAGATTTTGCTTAGTATGCAATATATTTAATTGAAAACCTCAGTTTATAAAACTCATAAAAATGTCTAGAATTACACGTTTGTCACTCCATGAATGAAGTTGACAAAATAGGCCCATAAAAGCATCCTGGTCCTGCACATTTTCAGTGATAAGAAATGGCCTCACCTGGCATTACCAAAGGAACATTTTACACTAATTTTTAAACAGTCTTGACATCCGAGAATAATAATCATCTTAATAACTTTCTCAAGGATAAGTATTATGGACACGGACAACAAAGCACTTCCTATAACCATGTTAGCCTTAAATTCTTAGCTCCAAAGCAGCAAGAAACATATTATACTATACTACAATTCCCAGCCATCACTGGCTCCTGCGCCAGTCACCAATCACAAAAGTTATACTTCTATAAGAACCACCCTCCGCCCCCAAATTCCTAGCTCATTTCTTCATTTGCAACATCATCCACTGCTGTCTAGGAATCCTTGCAGCAAGAAGAACAACACTGCCAGGACTGACCACCACCAACAGGACCAGGACGATTCACCATCGCTACCCTCAATAGAAAGATTGTCCACTGTAGAACTGGTCTGTCAACAGTAAAGGACAAAATGGGGGGGAATCCGTGAGGGATAATACATACCACCATGCTATTAATAGACTACCGACTCTCGTCACAAGCGAGGAGTAATCAACATTATCTGGCATGGCACGGAGAATTCTTATTATGCACATTCAAAACCAATCAATTACAGATCTGGCAGTGTGACCAATAGGTTTACAGTAAAAGTAAGACTGTGCTAGCAACAGACCAATCAGCAGCTTTAAAAATATCTTCTAGACTCACTGTCAGGATTCGCCCCTGGAAGATATGGAGTGCCTGGCGACTTCAAGTCCTTTCTTGTAACTATCCCAGTGGTCTAGCCCTCATCCAATATGGTGGCTCACCCTTTATATTCTGACCACGCCCATTAGCCAGCGTGTTGTATCTGTTTTGCTCTGTGAACCTTCAACGCTGCTGTGTTACGTTGCTTCGGGTTTTCCTCGCCGCCTGCAACGCCATTTAGCTTGCTGTGCCCTTGCCATCTGGTTCCTACTTCTGATAGGAACCGCTGTTTATTTTACTTTTGTTTATTTTACAAACGCACTGCATGGAGGAGACCAGTTGCAAGACTACGATGGAAGAGATTGAGGAACCTGGGAAGAGGACTGTCTCCTCTATTCCTGTACAGTACCAGGAGTATTCTGAGATATTCAGAGATGTTTTACCCAGATACCTACCACCACACAGGGCAGAGGATTGTGCAATAGACTTGATACCTTCAGCACAAGTTCCCTTTGGTGGCATGTACCCATTGTCGCTACCAGAAAAAAGGGCTTTGAAGAAATACTTAGATGCCCATTTACAAAACAGATTAATCCAAGAATCCAGATCTTCCTGTGGAGCATCCCTCTTCTTTATTCCCAAGAAGGAGTCATCAGAACTAAGGCCCTGTATCGATTATCGGGGTCTCCATCAGAGATCGTTATCCTATGCCGTTAATAAGGGACATACTGAAGCGGTACAAGGAGCACAATATTTCACAAAGTTGGACCTCATGGGAGCTTACCATCTCCTGAGGATCCGTAAGGGAGATGAATGGAAGACCGCATTCAGGACACCCTTAGGTCTTTTTGAATATAAGGTTATGCCTTTTGGTCTTGTCAACGCCCCAGCCATATTTTCATTTCGCCGACTAAAGGAACATTTCACTTCAGCTCCCATACTGGTACAGCTAGATCAAGATAAACCTTTTATCCATGAAACGGATGCTTCTGCAGGGGCTTTGGAAGCGGTTCTACTGCCGAAGGCAGAAGATGGTGTAGAACAACCCATAGAGTACTATTCCAAGACCTTGACTACTAGCGAGCGGAATTACTCCATCCTTGAAAAGGAACTTTTGGCTATTAAGCTGCCCTGCCAGGATTGGCGCCATCTGTTACAAGGGACTCAGTATAGTTTCCTCATACGCACGGATCACAGAAACCTCAGATTCTTACAGCAGATGGAGTGCACCAATGCTCGACATGCCCGATGGGCGTGCTTCTTTTTGCCATTTCGACTTCCAAATCACCTACATTCCTGGAACAGAGAACCAAGTTGCTGATGCTTTATCACGAAGTCAAGGAGAAGAAACAAGCATTCGCCAAGATCATGATCTCCTTCTCCCAGGGCTACAAACTGTTTCAATAGCGATTCTATTCTTACAAGAACTATTGGTACACTACCAACAGAAGAAGGATTGCCCCATCACAGTGGTTCAAGGCAAGGACTGTCTCTACTACCATAACAAAGCATTCTATATCCCTTCCAAGTCTTTGCAAGATCGGATCCTCAAATGGTGCCATGATGCTCCCTTATCGGGACATCCTGGTATACGTAAGACTCAGGAACTAATCTGTCAAAGATTTTGGTGGCCTACTATCCTCCAAGATGTTAACAAGTACGTCTCCTCATGTCCAATCTGTGCCTGTAACAAATATCCTACGGGTAAGCCCATTGGCTTATTGCAACAACCCAGTTTACCAGGTCGCCCTTGGGAACACATTTCTACGGACTTCATTGTAGAATTGCCTAGGTCCAAGGGTATGAATACTATAATGGTTACTGTAGACTCATTTAGTAAACTGGCTCATTTCTCAGCTGCACCTCATCTTCCATCTGCCCCAGAGACAGCAGCAATCTTTTTACGAGACATTGTTAGTTTACATGGTTTACCCAGAACCATTATTTCTGATAGAGGATCTAAATTCACCTCTAAATTCTGGTCTACCTTATGCCATCAGTTGGGTATTAATAGAGCTTTGTCTTCCGGTTACCATCCCCAAAGTAACGGACAGACTGAAAGACTTAATTCCAATCTTGAACAGTACCTGAGATGCCTTTGCAGTAACAAACAAGAAGAATGAGCCTCATTCCTCCCCCAAGCAGAATTTGCTTACAATAACTCACTTCATACTACGATACAAATGAGTCCTTTCTACTGTACTTACGCGTATCAACCTCAACCCCTGCCTTGGACAGGAACTTCCTCCACGAGCACACCCGCCATAGACCATCTGTTGACTGAGCTCAAGGACATACAAGGTACCGCAAAGAAGGCATTGGAGGCCAGCAGGCAGACACATAAGAGATGGGCAGACCGCAAAAGAGGAACTAACTTGGATTGGAAGCCGGATCAACTAGTGTGGTTGTCCACAAAGTTCTTACCCAAATGGGTTCATGCTGGCAAATTTGCTTCTCGATATATAGGGCCTTTCCCTATTATATCTCAAGTTAACCCAGTAGCATACAAGCTACGTTTACCCCAGAGTCTACAAAGAGTACACCCTGTCTTTCATACTTCATTACTCAAGGAATACAAGACAGACCCTTATCTACGGAAGACAGTACCTCTACGACGTTTCAAATCCCCAACTGAAGAAGAGTATGACGTTGCATATTTAGTGGACTCCCGTTACAGAAGGGGAGGAGTACAATATTTGGTTCATTGGAAGGGGTATTCTGTTGAAGAACGGACCTGGGAACCCAAGAGTCACATTCATGCCCCCAGACTGCTGAGGAGATTTCATCTTTTACATCTGGGGAAACCCAGAGGACCCCCGAAGGGAAGGGGGTATACTGTCAGGATTCGCCACTGGAAGACATGCAGTGCCTGGCCTCTTTAACTCCTTACTTGTAACTATCCCAGCGGTCTAGCCCTCATCCAATATGGCGGCTCACCCTTTATATTCTGACCACGCTCATTAGCCAGCACATTGTATCTGTTTTTCTCTGTGAACCTTCAACGCTGCTGTGTTACGTTGCTTCAGATTTTCCTCGCCGCCTGTGACGCCATTCATCTTGCTGTGTCCTTGCCATCTGGTTCCTACTTCTGATAGGAACCGCTGTTTATTTTACTTCTGTTCTACTTTTGTTTCACTCCCTCGCTTTATCCCGTCCTCGGTTTCCGGTCTTCTCCGGTACAGACTTTGCTTTCATACTTACTTCTCTCTCCCTCTTGCCACTTACCTGGCTTCTGACCTTACTGATTTACACATGCTAGTGGTTTCGCCGTCTGTGCTTTCGGGTTTCAAGTCACCAGCTACCGGAACCTCCAGAAGCCCTTAAAGGATTGCTCACTGGATCCATAACTTTTCACTCTCCTATCCCTGAGAAGGAATTCTCTCTTCTATTGGAGACCAGGGTTTTTTGCCCTTGAGGCTTTTTCCCTGCACTGGGGCTTGGCTCCTGGGGTTCCCCTTAGGCAGGTCCCATTCCCTGCCAAGGTGGCCTCTGGGGAAGCCAGACCCTACTTACACGATAAAAAGAAAAAGAAGAAGGCACTAGGGGAAGGACTGCTAATTGATCGCAAGAAATCTCAAAGGAAGGTGTCTGCGGATTCCAAGGACAGCTCCTCTGAAGAATCAGGTGAGAATGAGGTTGGGGAGGAAGGGACTCCACCTGACACTCACCCGTGCCAAAAAAGCTTTATAAGCCATAGCCCCTCTAGCTGAATGAGCCCCAAACAGTGAAAGATCAGTACCAACTTTAGTCATGATCCAGCGCACCCAGTGTGCCAGAGTGGGAGAGGAAACTGGTCTGAAAGGCCTTCTAAAGAAAAGAAGCAACTGGTCTGCTGCCCCCATTCCCTCCAAAGTCCTGGCCTGAGGCACTGAACCTCACTCAATTGAGGAGAGTAGGGGAAAGACGTGTACGAGATAACCCTGGAGTCAGACTTAGTTTTGTACTGAATGTGAACGAGTACCGCCTCAGCACAGACAAAATACCACAGAGCTCCGACATCACTCACTCTTCTGAAAGACACCAGTCTCATAGGCATGACTAGTTTAGCTGCAAGCACTTGTAAAGACAGATCTGCATTCAATGGCCAGTCCCTAAAAATGGAGAGAACAACCACCACATCAGAGTCAAGAGTATGAAGAAAGAGGAGGTAGACAGGAAACTCAAATCCCCTTAAGTAACCTGCACACCGGAGAATGTTTGCAGATAGTCATGTTTTGGTGGAAGGTTTTCCTAACAGAGACAGCCGACCTATAGGTGTTTATAGACTGTATGATAAAAAAGGGGGGCAATTGAGCAAGAAAATGTACCACCTGAATAAGTCCTGCCGAAGCGGGATCTAAGCTTCTTTGAACACTCCAACAAGCCCACTTCCCCCAAGCGGAGGCGCAGACCGTGAACGTATTGAGGGCTTGGGACCGCTGGATGAGTGCCACAGCCTGGTTCGAAAAGACCACGGTCATCCCAGCTGTCGCTGAAACCAGCCATGCCATCCTAAAAGCTTAGTACTAATATGTATGGGATTGAAGGAGGGTGTCCACTAAAAGGTTTGGAAACACTGGCAGCAGAAGCAGGGGCTCTGCCACCATTTAAAAAGCTTTGTTAAACAAAGGCTTTCCTCTCCAGAATGGAGTGACCAGTACCAGAGACATACCGTGCGCTGAGCTTGCAGGGGAGCCCCTGTGATAATAGAGAAGAGGGTGGGGGGAGCGTACTGGCTCCCTTGCCCCACCACTAAATAATGCATCAGCTATTTTTGCAAATGGATCTGGACAACAGTGAAAAAGCCCTGGAAGTTGGATGTTCAACCAAAAACCAAACCAGTCCAGCCTCAACAGTCCCAAAGACATTGGAGCCTGCAAGAAATCTGTCAATGCAGCCTCCAGTTACTTGTGTTCGACCACTGCCGTGAACACCAATTAGCTGCCAGAGTGCCTAGAACATATTCTGCTTGTATCTGGATGCAGTAATTGAGGCAGAAGTCCTAGAACAAGAGAGCCAGGCCCAAAAAAGGCTGGGAGCGGGCACCCCCTACTTGTTGATAAAAACGCTCTTCCGAGCCATTGTCCTTCACTAGCCCTACTACGTAGTGGGAGAACCTGTCTGCAAAGCATCTGACCACAAAAGAACCAGCAAGCTTCTCTAAACAATGTTTGCGCCAGATCAACTCCGGCTGAGACCATAATATCCCAGTCAATATATGACCACAACTGACTCCCCCATCCTATTAGGCTTTTGTTGGATTCTTTCCGCGTAGTCTGGAGGAGTAGTTAATATTGCCCTGCTGTTCCATTCCTCTAGGTGTTTTGCCCGCCAAAGCAATTCTTTCTTTGCTTCTGCGGAAAGTGGGACCTAACTGGAATAACTTAATCCTCTGTGAAGAGCCTGAATTTTTCATCTTTGAAGGGCCTTGTAATGTAAATGTCCTGGAAAAGCTGTCT
Organism: Ambystoma mexicanum; assembly: GCF_040938575.1. Lineage (NCBI taxonomy): Eukaryota > Metazoa > Chordata > Amphibia > Caudata > Ambystomatidae > Ambystoma > Ambystoma mexicanum. Next base: position 266,927,407 of record NC_090934.1, read on the forward strand.
GGATTGAAGCAGAGAGAAAGCTGATTATACAGAACAGCCTCCTGACTGAGACCACCGTAAACCCTAGGGTTATCCTGACTACCCTCTTGATGAGGGCCAAACACTTGGTTGGAAGACTAAGGGTGGAGGTTTGGCCTCTATCTGAAACTCCAAATATTGCATCCTTTAAGCTGCAATTAAATCCGATTTTTCGAGGTTCATGGTAGACCCCAATAATTGTAGCAACCGCACTGTCATTGTGGCGTGGCTGTGGGACACGTCCGCTTATTCGCTCACAATCAAAATATTGCCTAAATACATTATAAGGCAAATTCCCCTGGCCCACAGAAATTCCACCACTGGCCTGAATTATTTGGTGAAGCACCAAGGTGTGAAAGAAAATCCGCAAGGAAGAACTGATAACACTGCCCTCCCAGAAAAATTGGAGGCACTTCCTGTAGTGCTATTCAATGGGGACCATAAGATTAGCATCCCTGAGATCCAACATTACAAATAAATCCCCCGTTCAGAGGACATCCTTCGGGACTGCGATCATTTCCATTTTCAAATGGCGATCCACCACAAACTGATTAAATTCCCACACATTTATGACCCGACAGAACCCCTTGTCCTTTTTCACCCAAAACATTTTGCTGAGGAGCCCATTAGAATGGACCTGTGCCCACTCAAATAGCTTTCTTCGACAGAAACTCTTTGATATCATTGTGAATCAGATTGCAATCTCTTTTGGAAAGGAATGGGACCCTCCTGGGCTGTCATTACCTAAGTGAACTCCTTTCTGAACCCATGTGTAGTGTACAAGAACCCTAGAGTCTAGGGACCCTCTACTGGTGCCCTGAAGTCTGTTTTGCTTAGCCTTGGAAAAAAAGTGTCTCTCCCACGTCCTCCTCTGAACCCTCAGGGTCTTCCTCCACCCTTCACTCTCTGCAGGAAGGTGTGTCTGTTCCTAAGTGGCATTCTTTGGCCTTCTGGATGCCTGGTGCAATCAGGGCATGAGATTCATTGTCCTTAGCAGGCCGAACAACCTGTACTACAGCTGACCCTGGTAGAGACCTTTGGTGAGAAAATCTTATTAAGGGATGAGTGGGCCTTTTCCAGCAAGGTGAATGCATTAACATATTTCCCCAGTTCCCTTACAAATTCACCACCAAAACATAACGGGCCAGAAACCTCCACTCCCCTTGCACCGTCCAACTCCCCAATTTGGTGCTGATTTTAAGGAGAATGCCCTTCCTTCGCTCCTTAAGGATGGAGACACTGGAATCCTCCAGAAAACAGACTGCGCTCAATGCCCACCTACGGATCTGTTCAGGATCCAAAGCAAACCCAGCCCAGATGCTTTGCCTCTCTCTACCAAGTCCAGAATCTGAATAAGCAGGCAGGAGAAATTCAGAAGCCTCTACTGACAGGACTCCCAAGCCCGGTCTATCCCCTAGGAGACATCACCTCCATATCTGAGGTAAAAGGCCACAATTTTAGTGTCGACCACAGGGGTAGATACAGAACTTAAGGGTAAAGAGTCATGAGCATTCAGGGTTCATTTGAATTCTGGCTGCTGAGTCGATTTTACACCTAGAAAATGTCTCAGCATATTCCCCTGCAACCTTCCCCGGGATCCATCCCTAGAATTGTGGTGGGATAGCCAATCAGGACAGAACATGGCATTACCTCTTGAATCCCAAAACCCATACGGACCCTACCCCAGGTTCAGTGGATCTGGGTCAACCTCCATGAGGTTATTCTCCCTTTCCATTTCTTTGAGAAGTACAGGGGTAGGGTCCAAGCCAACATCCCTTGGCAAAAGGACTAGAGCCAGCTTGGCCCTCTTTGCCTGATTCTGAACTTTCTACAGGCAAGAGGGTCTAGTGATCGCTTGAAACCACTCCACTATGAATAGACCAAGCCCTGTGGTGTCTGGGCTGAGGTTAACTGCAGCTGGAGGCAACCTGCTTATGGGGTCTCCCCTTTGAGGAGCCTCCACCTGACATACACCCCACATCACCTTCCCCAGCATCCGGGATATGAAAAGACTGAGAATAGCTCAGTAACCTGGTGACCAAACCCTGGTTAAGAGAAGCCTGCAAATTCTGGGAAAATTAGAAATTTTTGTGCAGGGCTTTGTCCAGAGCTCAAGAACATGGAATAAGGAACAATTAACAAAGGACAAAAAGTTGTCCTGTCACAAGTCCTTGCCCTCCTGAGGCTTTTCTTCCCCCTCTTCCGCAGAGATGTGGTCCTCTATCAAGTCTCCATACCTTCCTCCTGGGACATAAATCCAGAAGCAACAGAACACGGGGTACGCTACAAAAAAAGGACCAATCGTGAAAAAGCTGTAATGTGCTTTCATTTAATGAGAAAACGCTCCATAATCCGAGTGAGGGTTTCTCCTGCGTGGCCACCAACTGAATGCAGCAAGGCCAGTATGGGAACACAATGCGTACCAGAGCGCGGTCGCTCATAGATCAAGTATCGCTGCACCAGTAAAGCACCTACCTCCCCTAACTCATGCAGGTATGGGGAAGGCAATGCAAACTGGAGCGTGCTTGCTTCTACACCCAGTAAGGCTGTTGCAGCAAAGCACAAACCTCCCCAACTCTTGCAGGTATGACCGGCCTTGAGTCCCCCTTCAATCATAGCAAATGTACGCCAAACAACGTTGTGGTGAGATCCCTTTAAGAGACTGAGACTGTGTGACATCAGTCCGTATTCCCTATAAATTAGGCGTCACGCAAGGAACATTTTTAGTGCACAAGTGGAGCCCGAAAGAGTAACCAGTGTCTCTGTGTCAGTCATTTGGTTGCTCTGGTTCCATGCTCTACCAAGGCCTTGCAGCCTCAAAAATGGTGAAGAGGAGGTCGCTTGATGAGTGAATTAATTCACGTCATCGACAAAACTGGCAGAGTTTCTCCGATGATGCTGATCGTCCCTACAAACAAATGTTGATCTGCGCACATGCTCTGCTCACTCCGAGCAGTGCTGCAGTGCCCTGTGCTACGCGATGAGCAAACTCACAGTGTGGTAAAATGCCAGCTTCGACAGGGCACACATTGGACTGCCTTCCCCCTTCCCCTAAGGTTGCGGCTCCACCAAGGAGTGCTCATGCGTCTCTGGGAATAAAACAAAGAAAAGCTAGTTTTCTTCTTTTTCTCTCATCCCTCAACTATGTGATGTCCTTTGGATGTGAAGTCCCATCAGGGTAACTGTCGTGGCACGCCTGGATGTATCCATCACACCTGAGTCGCGGCTCCTATCGGGAGTGCTTGGGTGCTCATTGTGCAGAGAGAGTGTGCCTGAACACTGGGTTGCGCTGGAAGAGCCCCAATTATAGTACCACAAGATGGCTGATGACACAGGAGTGGCAGCTGCACTGGTACCTAGACAAAAGGGGTCACTGACCTCTCTGGTGGAATTCAAAGTATCTGGTGCCCTATCCAGTTTGGGCCCAAGGTGGAATCTATGGATGGAGAGGCTAGAGAGGTTATTTGATGCCTTCAGTGAACTGAATGATCATGCCATGAAATCTACACTGCTGTTCTCTGCTGGCCCGGCAGTGCATGCAATCTTCAAGGCATTACATCCTGCAGAGAACTTGTACTTGACTTCAAAGGTTGGGTTGAGAGACTGCTTTACCCTGATGGTAAACCTTGATTACGAACGTTTTGGATGATGTACGGGTATCAGGTATTAATATCGCCACATATATGGTCGCCGTAAATAATATCGCCAGGAAAATGTCGTAGCGATATTATTTGGATGACCATATATGTGGCGATAGGGGAAACAAAAAAAATTGTGGGTTGCTGGGTGTCCCCCGCATGTTCCATGCAATAATGTCACCACAAAAAACGACAATTTTTCAGCGATATTTTTGTATGGCGATATTTTTGTGGCAACATTATTACATGGAACCGATGTACGGGAACCATAATGGATGCTGCCATGAAAACAATCAAGCTAGAGGATGCGTATGCCATAAGCGAGCAACAAATGTTCAGGACTGGCAGGAAAGCAACATGGCCCAGGAAATAAGAGGGCTGAGATCATGCCCGCAGTGTGGAGATAATCTGCTGCATACCGCTGAGTGTCCACAAAGAAGACATACGCGTGGGAGGTGTGGCATTGCCAACCATTTTGTGGGGGTATGCTGTGCTTCTGTGCCGGCTACACTGTCTAGAGGCGCAGCCAGGCCACGACGATTTGCCCCAAGGCAGACCCCAAAAGTGGCACAAGTTGAACCTGTGGAGGGACAGACAGAGCAGTTTGTTGAAGATGAGGGAGATCTGTTCTTCATATCCAGTGCACATGAAGTCAACAAGAAAAGAAAACAACATCCCACGTGTGTGGTGTATGGCAATGGGACTGAGGTCCCTGTTGTCATTGACCCTGGAGCATCAGTGAATGTCATGGCCCAGTCACACTGTCATCCTGGATGGCCCTCCAGGCCTGGGTGATTCCAAAGTGTGAATATTCACGTTTGGGGGCAAGAGGCCAGATTTGTTGTCACAAAGGTCAGTGAGGACACGCTGTTGAGTTGTGCCGCTGCATTACCCCTGGAAATAGGGGTGTACAAAGTGGATGTTCAGTCACTAGTGGAGAAATTTCCTGAGGTGTTTTCAGAAATTGGGAAACTAAAAGGAGACCCGATTCTCCTGCACATAGATAAATCTGTGCAACCGGTCGCATTAAAACACAGACAAATTCCTTTTCACTGGAGGGCACAAGTTGCGAAAGAGCTGGATAACCTTGTTCAACTTGACATAATAGAGTCAGTGGATGGTCCCACCCGATGGGTCTCCCCAGTAGTGGTGGCTCGCAAGCCAAAGCAGCCTGACTCTGTACGTATCTATGTCGACATGTATCTCCCCAACAAAGCCATCAAGCGGAAGAGGCACATAACACCAACAATCGACAAGAATGTCGCAGACCTACAGGGAACAGTATGTTTCTCCAAATTGGACCTAAAAATGGGATATCATCAGTTGGTCCTTCACCCGGGTTCGCTGTATATCACAACCTTTACCATGCACGAGGACTCTATCGCTATAAGAGGCTTCATTTTGGGGTCTCTTCAGCGGCCAAGTTGTTTCAGATCTCTGTAAAGGGTGCATTGGCTCGAGCGCTGAACATCAGTGATGACATTTCTGTTTTTTGCGAGACCAGAAGTGGAATCAGATCTGGAGAGGTTGGAGAAGGTGCTACAGCACATCTCTCACTTGGACCGACACTTCACGAGGATGAATGTGAATTTTGCAAAGGAGAATCAAATTCTTTGGTTTCGTGTTGCAGGAGGGTGGAATCTCGGCTGATCCAGCTAAGGGGAAAGACATCAAAGCAGCCAGACCCCCTGGAAACGTCTCAGAAATGTGGTGTTTTCTGGAAATGGTAACCTACTGTGGGAGGTTCATCAAATACCTTGCCGCCATTGCCAAGCCATTGCGCAGCCTGATGAAAAAGGACACTCCATGGCAATGGACTCCTATGGCGCAATCAGCGTTTGAGGAAATTAAGACAGCCTTCACGATGGCATTCTTTTACCTGGAGAAGTCATCCAAGGTGGTTGTTGATGAAAGCCCTTTTGGGCTGGGCGCTGTGCTCACCCATTCTGACGGAAGTGGGAGTGTGAGGCCAGTTGCATTTACAAGTAGGGCGTTGTCTACAGCTGAACAACAGTTATTTGCAAATTGAGTGAGAGGCGCTTGCCTTGTTATAGGTGTTGGATGTTGGCACTTTTGGAGTACTACATAAGTCTGATATACTGTCCAGGGAGCGACAATCTCACTGATTTTGTGTCAAGGCAGTCCCTTTTCCCCCTTCGTGAGTCAACATCAGACCATAATGCGGTGGAGATGGAAGACTTTGTTCGTCTGCTCACAGAGGCTACAAGGTGGAATTCCATATCGGTAGAGGAACTGAAAGAGGCCTCTGAAATTGATGATTGTTTCAGGATTCTACGTGATGAGGTCACAAAGGGGGACTGGAAATGGGCATTTGGCGAGTTTGGACAAAAGAACTAGCACTGCCTGAACGGCGTGAGAACAGCTCTGGAGGGTGAAAAGTAAGCTGGCCTTCACGGATGATGGACTGGTATTGAGGGCATCAAAGATGGTTATCCCTTCTAAGCTGATCCCACGGGTAATTGAGTTGGCCCACCATTGGCACCAAGGGGCAGCTTAGACCAAGTGTAATTTACGAATGGAAGTATGTTTTCCCGGGGTGAGAGTAGGTGTCGACGACTTTGTGAAGAGTTGTATCTGTTGCCAGGCCTCTGTTCCGGTGAAAAGAGAGCCGAGGAACACATCCATGCCACGTAGCTGCAAACCCTGGAAGACAGTGCTTGTGGATTTTGGGTCCACGGTGGGGACAAACATTTCCTAATAGTGATCGATCAACGGTTAAGGTATCCTGAGGTCATAGCCTCAACTGCTTTATCAGATGTCTTAGCAGGCTTTGGAAAAAGTTTTTGCTTCCCATGGCCTGCCTGAGGAAGTGTGCTCTGACAATGGGACGCCCTTCCAGAGCAAAGGTTTTGCTACGTTCATGCAAGAGAGTGGGATTTGTCACCGAAAGCTATCACCTGTGTGGCCAAAAGAAAATTTAGAGGCCGAGCTGTTCATGAGAAGGACGAACACAGTGATGAGAATCGCCCATAGTCAAGGACTATGTCTCAAACTGACACTGTATCAGTTTCTGCAGGAATAATGCTCCACACCACATTGTTCTACAGGAGTTCCCCTTGCAGAGGCTCTGTTCAGCAGATGCTCCTGAGGTGTAATGCCAGACCCAGAGAAAAGGACTCCAGGAGAAATTGATAATCAGAAAGTGATGGAGGATTGGAGAGCGAGAAATGAAAATTAAAAGATCAGAAGAAGACTGTGAGACTATGATCTATCCCTGGGTGACACTGTACTGGTGAGATGTCACCCCGAAGGCAAGTTGTCACTGACATATGAACCTCGACAGTGGAGGTGGTGGATGTCAAAGGATCAATGGTCATGGCATGCAACGGTCGTGACACGGTCACCAGAAACTCTTGTTTCTTGAAGAAGATGAGATGGAGGCAGGGGGCCCCATGCAAGAAGTGTAAGACTCCCACCCTTCCAATGCTGAAAGTGTTGGCAATGAGGACGCTCAAGAATTCCCAGGTGGAGAGGATGGCTAGCATCCTGTGGAACATGTTGATCTGGAGCTGACAGCAGAAATCATCCCAGACCGTGCAGAATGGAGGAGGTACCCTAAGAGAGAAGTCGGCCAGCACATTTGCAGGACTATATCGTAGATCTGGGAATATGAACAATGTTCTCTCCATGTTTCTGAGTTTGTGTAAATGTTGACTTGGTTAACAAGTTCATATTTGGTGTTCAATCTTTATGGAAAACGAGCAGTGTGGTGAGGTCCCTTTAAGAGACCGAGATTGTGTGACGTCAGTCCGTATTCCCTATGAATGGGGCATCACGCAAGGCACGTTTTTAGTGCACGAGCAGAGCCTGAAAGAGTAACCAGTGTTTCTGTGTCAGTCAATTGGTTGATCCAGTTCCACTCTCTGCTGAGGCTTTACAGTCTCAGAACAAACGTTTCAATCAAAACCAGTCTACCTTTGCGGGAGGCTTAGAGTACCCATCTTAAAGTCATCCCTGCCAGGGATCAGTAAGAAAAGAGAAAGGACTTTGGGTTGAAGTGTTCTCAAAAGGTTGATACCTTTTGTGATTGGTGTCTGGTGTAGGAGCCAATGATGGCTGGGAATTGTTTTTTTGTATAATGTTTTTCTTACTGCTGTGGAGCTCAGAATAAAGTGAAGTGTATAATTGGAAGTCTACGTGCCGTGCCATAGAATCAAGCTCCCCCAGAATATATGCAATTAACTGCACGGTTTATAGTTAATATTTCGAATTCAATTATTTCGAATTCAAAAATGTCGAAAACATTAAGTCGAAAATGTTTTTTTCGAATGTTTCATTTTTTTAATGCCCCTTTATTTTTACACTTTATTTTACTTACCAAAACCCCCAAAAAAACGTATTAAATAAAAAAATTATACATTCGATTTTTTTTTTTTCCACATAATGTTTTCGACATTTTTGCATTCGAAAAAATGCGTTCGACATACTGACTGGACACCTAAGTGCACATTCGGTTAACCAGAACCAAAGAGGAGAATGTTTCTGGACATTCTAAGATAGTGGCAGGGACCCATGTCATCTAAACGATTAGAGACGTTGCGCTATTTTGAAATGTTCTACAAAATTAGGAAAGATTGGCCTGGTTCTCAACCCACTTGCGATACCAATAAGGAAACTTTAGTTTAAACTGATAAAGGAAAAATGCATCCCTGGCATGATCTCGGAACTACCTTGCACATTTAACAGACCTTAAGCACTGGCTACATTTAGCACATTGTAAATTGAAAAATAAAGAAATGAAAAAAAAATGCAAGTTTTGTGCACAAGATTTCACAACCGGGAGCATTTTCTGGTCTGGCACGGTTGTCAGAACCAAGGGGCATTCCTCCTTAACCAGGAGTCTGCAACCTGTGGCTCTCCAGATGTTTTGCACTGCGACTCCCATGATCCCTTCACTATTGACCATGCTGGCTAGGGCTGAACAGAGTCGCAGTCCAAAACATCTGGAGAGCCAAGGGTTGCAGGCCCCTGTATCTTAACATGTAATTGGTCGTTCGTTTACGTGGTTAAGCAGTACAAAAACAATTTCCCATAATCACTCACAAGAAATGTAGTCACGCCAATCAACAAATGCAGGCAGAGGATAAGAAACAGCAAAGGCGTGAAGGTGTAGAGCAGCACAGAACTGTTCTTGAAATGTGTTGGATACGAGGAGTTTTCGGCAAAATTGTGACAGCGCAAAACTGATATTCGGATGGAAAATGAAGGTGACATGAGCTTTGCGACCATCCAACTAGGGTTAGTCGAATACCATGAAGAGGATGTAGAGGTTTTTACAGACTTGTTATGTATTTGTTAAATGAAGACCAATTCAGAAACAAAGGGAACACAAGCATAAGTAGTTTTGTTGTGCCCTTTTTGTACATATATTTTATTGATTTTCAGAATAAATACAAAATATGTATGAAACGACAAACCAAGATTTCTTTTCCAATAGCATCAATTTCCGAATCTTAGTAAAAAAACTATTGTTAGGCAAGGGAATGGAATTGGAAATTAGTGACATGTGTAGAGAACAAAGCACATCAAACACATCTTTAAACTCTATAATAAAGAACCCTGATAATACTGTATTTCCGCAAACGGGTGAGGTGCTAGAAGAAAAATCAACCAAGTATTGGCGGTATAAAAAGAGGCCATATCTAAAACACAGCAGATTTTGACTGAATTCCCATTCCACAGTAAGCAGTAATCCAGAGCATCTCGCGCCAGTCCCAGCAACGACACCAGACCCTAACGAAAAGAAGCAGGTACACCTGCCTAGTGTTTTTCATGAATAATAAATGGTTCATCAAGAAACTAGTGATCTCTATACCGATTGAACCACTTGTGTATAGGCGCGTTATACATGCCACATCATATCATACCATTGCTCAAAGGGGATAAAATCTTGAAGGCATAAAAGCTTTTTGGGTACAATTTGCAAGTGCTTCCTGCAGGAACTGCCCTCATAGATTATGGACAGTGGTGATAAAGGGGGAACAGAGTTCATGCTCACCAAACAACTTGTTGCACTCTCTTTCAGGCTGTGGTGTCTTTCTCATGATCTGCAATGGACAGCTGGTGGCCCATTTTGCATGTCAAGGTGACCAGAGCTATCCAGTGTTTGACGGTACCTGAGCAATGAAGGTGAGCGAAGGAGGACACATCCCCACTGAGACACCTGTGATATCCCCATCAATGCCGTCGGTTGGATTCGGAATTGCTGAGTCGCGCAACAAGTGTTTGCTATGGTTCAGATTGTTCTTGGCACATTGGATCACCCGGTGATGCATCACATGCTTTGTAAACTACATGTCCACATGTATGTAACATGCAATGCTTTTGTAAAAATCTGCATACAAGAGGTGGCTTTCCAAAGAGGTGCATTTCTTAAAGGGATGAGTGACAACTGGAAAGGTAACTTATTAAGCAATCTCAGTATTTCAACAGAAAAAAAAATAAAGTTTGTTACATGAACTTAAAACTACATCGTTATGTTATATCAGTGGGTTCTTGTAGTGCACGCTATCCCCCGTGAGTATCTTTGCGCTAAAGGAAAAAAACCTGTGGCGAAGGCGAGCAAAAAAGTTTCTTAAAAGCTTCTATGCTGGATAAAGAAAGGCCTTTGGATTTTTCGGAATTTAAGCCCAGCTACCTTTTCGTATGCGCGTCAGGCCGGTATTTGGGAATGGCGGCCTGCTCTCAACACAAGCAATGTACTAGTTCATATTAAGACAAGGCCCGGGTTTAGTTTTCCGGCTGGTGGCGATGTGGATTGCTCCGCTGTCTCATTGAATGTTAACTGAGTGTCCCAGTCTGCATCTTGCAGAGCGAACCGCTCCCCAGCCCTGTTGGAGGTAAACTGAATGTTCGGCCATTTAGAGCACTGGAATTGCCACTTTGATGGGAGGAATGCTCAGCAGGGTCAGTTTGGGTTGCTTGCTCTCTCTTCCACTGTCAGACCCTCTAGGGGAGGTAGTCTTGTGCGACAAACAGAAAGAGACGGGCCAGTATTGTGCATTACAGGTATGGGGCAAGAAAAGGTGGTACTCATTTCAGCCATGCAGGCACATGTAGAAGGGACAGGCACTAGGGCCATCCCAGCTCAGACACGCCGCCTCAGGGGCAGGACAGTCTCTGGTGAAAACCCTAGAAGGCCACCCACGCCAAGCTGGGGGGGTTCCCCATCCACTCGACAGGGTCAGGTCTCTCACCCCATCACACCTTTACTTCCACTCTTCCCCTTTTTCTCAGCCACTATTTTCAGGGTCTTGCTGGCATCATCCACTCCAGATTCTGATCTTTTCTTTGCACTCTGGTTCTAGTTTTGCTGTTCCCATGTATAACTTATGGGTCCTCTCAACATATTACTGCTAATGAGGAGTTGAGGGTCCTGCAGTTATAGGCTGGAAAGGTTTATACTCACATGGGGATGTTAACGACTTCACTGTTTGAGGATATGCGGTTGGCGGGGAGGGCAATGCTACTGCATTTAATGTAGAGATTAAGATTCATAAGGAATTTAGTTTTTATTGAAAGGCTGTCCCGGGGGTGGGGTCTCCGATTTCAGTTAACCGCTAACATGCACTTTCCAAGAATTTGCTGCCAATTGCTTCCTGACAACTCCAAGGAGCTGATTAATGGATAGGGTTAGCATACTTAAAATGCTCCTGTAGTGCTGCCGCACTCCTCGACCAAGGACCACAATAGTTTTCTAGTAATAAAGAATGTGCCGGGCAGGAACATAGCGTAACAGAAATGTGCCACACCTCAATCATTTTCATTCTCGGGTAGCCCTACTATATAGTCTGTTAAAAGTGCAATGCAACTGGTACAAGATTTTGTATCGGGTACATTTCAGCCTCACTTTCCTTATGCCTTCATGTGGGTATTAAAGATTCGTGCCCAATGGGCCACTCTGAAATAATAACTCAATGCATGTTCTGTAAGGGTGCAGAAGGAGGAGATTGACACACAGGTGGCCTGATTGTTGGCATAAACATTTATTATACCAGGAATAAAGAGTAAACCTACCTCTCCCTAACCCTAAGAGGGGTTTCCCTACCTAAACCAAAATATTAAGGATACAGTCAGGATGTCCGTGTAAATCACATGCATCGTCCTGTGTCAAAAACCTGCTTCTGTCCCTTACACCTATAGCTAAACTAAAGAGGTAATGGATCTTCTTTTTTTTAAAGTCTTTATTCATTTTTTAACATTCAGAGTAGAAGTTACAGGCATTTCGTACAATAATACCCCCCACCCCCAACTAACATGCCCAAACTCTACAAATCAACAGAGCAAGTGATACATATACAGTGGTTATGTATCATACAGTGTCGCTTCTTTATACCATTTTGTGTACCTTGGGCCTGATTAAGGATCGGTTGGGCTAAGCATAGTACAGCATGATCACCCGGGGGATACGTGGCGTGTCTACCCAGTCTTGGTTCATATACCTCCTAAATGGGGCTCAATAGTCTAGAGGTCTACAGCCCTCTGGGTGAGTCATAGCATATTGAGTGTCGCTCTTTTCGCACATGCTAATGTTGTTTATCCATTCCTGTAAACAGGGAGATTTGTGTTTCCCCCATAATTTGGCCATTATAGATCTGGCTACTATAGAGACCATCGGGGTTACTTTCATTTCAGCCCTTGATTCCTGCTCGGCTAGGGCTAGTAACCAGAGTTCAGGGGTGTATTGCGTTTGGATTTCCAGTATCTCGGACATAGTATTCTCTATATTATTCCAGAAAGGACGTATCAGTGGGCAGCTTTATGAGACATGAAGGAAGTCGGCCGGGTCGTATCTACATCTTATACATTTGGGGGATCTATCTGGATAGAAATGATGTTAGCGAGCTGAGGAGTAGTACATCTGGTGTATGAATTTGAAATGTATCAAACAGAGACGGTTGTTCATGGATATTTTGCCTGTCTGAATGTCGATCTTCCTCCATTGTACTTCGGTTAGTTCTCTCCCCAGTGCGGGTTCCCATTTAACCTTGAAGTTATAGACATGAGTTACTTTCTGAGATCTAATACATTTGTATAAGGATGAAACAAGGTTTTTTTGTGGTGGGGGTTGTAATATATTGAAGCATTGGTGGGGGACAGCTGGAAAATTTGGCCATTGAGTCCTGAGTACTTCACGTAGTCAGAGGTATAGCAGCATAGTAACTGCCATATATTCCCCTCTACCCTTTAGGGCTTCCCATCTGATAAATTTACCTTCCAGAAGAAGGTTGCCTAATGTGTGAATCCCCAGTCTCTCAAAGTGTTGTCGAAAGATGTTCTCGTGGGTGAGAGGCATGCCACTGATCCGGTATAAGGCTAACTTGGGGGAGAACCTCCCTTTGTGTCCAGTTTCGTGTCGTAGCCTGTCCCACGCTTTGCGGGTGATAGCTACAGGTTGAACCTTTGTCTTTTCCTCCATAGTTGTGGAGCCCCAGAGCAAGCCTTTCATGTTATTTGGGTGAATGGTTACCTTTTCATGTAGGATATGCAGGAGTTCGGATGTTGATGACCACCACCATACTGTGTACTGAATATTAGCCGACAGGAGGTTAGTCTGCAGGTCAGGGTACTCTAGGCCGCCCTGTTCATATGTCAAGATCAGGGTGTCATAAGAGACCCTAGCCTGCCTTTCCACCCAGAGCAGCCGAATCATAAGAATCTTGAGTTGGGACCAAAAACCAGATGGGGGCCAAGCAAGGACGTTATTAAAGATGTAGAGATGTTTCGGGAGAATGACCATCTTTGCCTGTGACATTCGGGCTGCCTGAGAAATGGGCAAGAGAACCCACGTGTCGAACCTGTGTTCTAGTTTTTCTAGAGTTTCCACGTAATTAGCTTTATACAGTTCCGTCAGGGAAGGTGTCACTAGAATACCCAAATATTGGATGCCCTTGGGGTACCCTCGAAAGGCTTCACCAATATCGTAGCAGAACACACTCTGCGTCAAGGGGAGCACCTCCGATTTGGACCAAGTGGTAATGGATCTTCTTGGTCCAGAAGAATGGCTACCTTCTTCTGGACAACGGACCACACAGTTCCAATTGTTAGGTGGGATCTTTACCTGAGGGAATTACCAGGTCGCAATCCCTTTCCAAGGCACAAAACAAAGTTCCAGGTTGCAAAGCAGTAACATTCTCAGTTTATACTCAAAAGGTAAAGTTCAAACATCAACATTCCTTATTGCCCATAGTTCTTTCTGTAATATTAGGTTCCCGGAGAATGCCTCCCTTCTCCAAGTATCTTGCTCTCAGTGTTTTCACAATGCCAGCGGAACGACTCCCTTCCCCTGACCTTCCTTGGCTTTGTTCTGATACTCTCTTGGCTTTTACTTTCACAGTTCACAACAATGGAGGGTATTTGTCTCCCCTGCCCTGGCCTCTTCTCAGGCTTACTTCACAGTTCAAAACACCAGGGGCAATGTCTTCCTTCCTCTGGCCTCTTTACAGTTGTGACACAGTTTACAATTCCAGAGGGAAGGAGTCCCTTCCCCTGGCCTCTTATGATTTTGTCCACTTCTCTCCAACGTAGACTTGACTTACAGTCTTGTGGGTGTGGGTCCAAGACCCGTAGGATTCTCTGCTTGTAGTATGGCAGACCTGGTTCACTAACCTGCCAGGTACTGCAACTATGAAGATGACTGATGAACTTTCTTTCTTGTGGGTGTGGGTCCCATACCCAAGCTTTGTTGCTTGCACCCCTTTTTATAGCCCCACCAAGCATCCTGGCACCTGTTTGGGGCTTGCAGATGCTGTTTCGGTTGGTTTTCCCTTTCGGCTTCTCACAGCTTCCCTTGCCTTTTCAGATGCTGCGACGGCTACGCAGCATTTGGTGGCCAACAGCATGCACGTCTTCACCTGCTTGCGCAGTTGCCGGGTGTCTCCCGTTTGGACCTCTACTGTTCTGCCTGGCCGATTGGTCATTCCACGCTGGACCATTCGAGAACACCTCTACCCTCTCTGTAAACTTGTCTGTAAATATTTCTTTTCAGCAGTGGCTCAATCGTTCCCAATGCTTGTGGTTCCTCTCAGGAGGGCTGCTCTCCACTTCCCGTTTTCCCTCTTCTGTTTTGAATGTGACATGCCCAATACGAATTCAGCAACAACTATAATGTTCACTAGTGGTTACAGGGGTGTTTTTCATGGTTCTGCATTGCCTCCTCGTCCTAGTACCTGTGTAGACCCTTGTCTAGATTCTTTCTCGTCCCAGTACTCATTATTTTAGTTACATGACACATGGGGATTGGCATGGTGTATACCACGTTCTTCTCGGATAGTCATCCCGCTGAGTACGTCCCAGAGGAACGATCGGGTAGTGGCCTCCCCTCACTGGCCTCATGGAAAGGGTCTCCTCCTTGGGGAGAAGTGACGACCTCCAATGATTCATCACAGTTCCCACTTACATGGAAGCTAAGCCAAAACATAATTTGTCAATGGGGGTGGCCTATGCCAGGCAGAGGTTATGTTTCTAGTGTTGGCCCACTTAAGAAACAGGTAAGCTGCTGGAGAGTAAGAGAGGGGTTGCCTGGAAATGGTGAATGCAGTTTGTGACAGAGTGACGAGGCCAGAGAGCCAAGGCCACCATTCTTCATTCCATGTGAGACCAGGCCTGTGGAGCCACAACCCTCAATGCGGAAATGGAGAGAGGAATGTGGAAGAGGAGACTGAAGTGGGAGACCCAGTGTAAATGCCCCGAAAAGCTAGACTGGCATGCGACGCAAAAGAAGTGAGGGGGAAGAGAAACTGGAGGCAGCCACAGATAAGACAATGCAGAGTGAAACAAACCTGATGGAGCCCAGAGGGGTTAACTGCCGAGAAGACAGGGAAGGTTCAGAAGCATATAATTAGCTAGCAACAAAGTTTGAATATGTCCCAATGTCTAATGCCAGCAGTGCTAGACCAATAGAGAGAGTCTCTCAGAGGCAGATGAGGAGGTAGGGAAAAGCGACTGGCAAGGGGTCCAGGAAAAATCATGGAAAAGCCAGTTGAGGCGAGACCATGCAGGAGAAGGAAAGAAACGTGGGGGGAGCGGGTGGGACGTGAGGTGCAGAAAAGAGACTTCATAATTATAATTATAATTGTTCTTTTTTATAATGCGCTGAATACCAGAAATAGGTTTCTAAGCGCAGGATCAGATTCAAACCTGTGTTACGCTGCGCTTTCTTGCTTCCAAGACAAACGTGTTGCCCCCGAGCTATCCACCCTCACCATATGGATATAGATATGTATCCCACCCAGCAAAAACAAACCATGTCAACTGGTCCATTAGGACAGAAGGTTGGTGCTCCATCTCATATGCTGCCACAAGAGAGAGAGAATGCCCTTGAGCATCAGGAGGCCTAACATGGCCTCTCTCGCTCATGGGCATTGTCTCTCTTTAAGGTTCGTGTGAGCGAAGGATGACTGGCTCAGCCATTTCCAGCACACACGCACAGTACAGATTTGTCACAGGCTTGAGTTTGTGCCGCACCTGAATTGCACTGCCTCCTTGATGATTGCAAGAGGCATGAAAACACTTGAAGAAGAACATCACTGGGGTGTAAGGCTGAGAGAGCCATTTGGGCATAGGCAGCATAAAAATGAGCAGTGGTAATGCTGACATATACGTTTTCTTCACAGTCACAGTACATGGCAGGATAGTGAATCAGGTCTACAGCAAAAAGAGAAGTACACAGGTCTGGGACCCACACCCATAAGACTGGAATTTTGGTTGAGGACTTTTTTTTTAATTCAATTTTTATTGGTTTTTAAAAGCAACAAAGAGCTCATGCAAAAAAAAATAACATTGGGGCACATGCCTGTATCAACTTCCGTTAAAGAGCCATAATTCTCTGCTGTATTCACCCTCCCTCCCCCCCCAAAGCACTTTTCTTGGGGCACAAGATCCACATTTCTGTGGTTAACCTCTTTGGGCATCGCCAACCAGGCATATAAACAAACAGAATTAATAAACTTTCCTTAGAGAAGTACAATGAGTTCTATGCAAAAACTGGTTTCGGGCCGGGTGGAGAGACCATATTACACTTCTGCATCGTCTTCCGTATTAGCGAACACCTCCATGAATTGTAACCAGTTGGCCTCTAGCTGCACGCTGGAGCCATGTATTGCTGCTGTTAGTCTATCCATAAAATAAATGTCCTTGGCCACTATCACCCATTCTCTCCTTGTGGGAAGAGCTGCTCTCTTCAAACTCCTGGCCCGTGCAGCTCTGGCTGCCAACAGTAAGGAGTGTGTCAGATCCAGGAGTTCTCCCAGTGCTCGTCCCTTTGCTGTAGCCCGAATATTAATGGGAGTGGCTTTAACGGATAGACCCCCTCTCCCGCCTCCTTGAGCCAACTGAGCACCTCCGACCAATAGGCTTGAATCTTCTTGCAAGACCACCACATGTGCCACTAGTTAGCTCTTTCCCCGCAACTGTGACAACATAGCGGGACGACGTCTGGGAACATACTAGCGAGGGTGATCGGGTCGTACTGCCACCTATAGAGAAGTTTGATGGTGTGAGTCTTGTACTGTAACACAATGGGTGTTTTCTCTTTTTTTGACCTCTAGAAGGTCAAGCTTACATTCCTACCGTGTATTCAAAATACATATTAGCACTCAATCACGGTCTATGGAGAAGTCATTCTATTGTACCTATTACATATGTATACTCAGTACACCATATACTTTTAACAACACTTACTAGGGGCCCGTCACTCAAAGGAGGGATATGGCACCCCTAGTGTAGAGGAAGGAATAACGGTGACTAATTCAGATTCTTACAAAAACAAAACACAATTGTTAAAAATCAGGCTTAGTGTTTTAAAAACAACAATTAATGAAAGCAATTTAGAAAAAATGGGGCATTTTACATTAGATAATGCCCGGTTCTAGATTTTTTTTAGGGCTTTCTATGCATAACGTTGTGTTAATTAGACAGCGTGATGCTAGCGCCTATAAAAATCTCACACCTATTACTGATATAACACACTTAAGGATCCTTAACAATAAGGTCCTTACGTACATATAAACACGATAAAACAGACCTACACCTCAGGTCACTTTAAATTCTTATTGAGCATGTAAATTGCTTTATAACATAGATCATAAAAAAGCATGAAACCAGCTCATACTTGTACTGGCACGAGATAGATGTCTTGAATGCCCTGCTACATAATTTCGCCCAGAGCCCATCCCCGATGGCACAGCCCAGGTCCCTTTCCCATTTTCCTCTAAGGCTTTTAATCGTTCCCTTGTGGGGGGTTAAGAGTGCTCCATACAGGAGGGAGATGAGACCTTGCATTTCCGTGTGGGAGTTTAGGACTTTCTCAACTGGGGTGAGCTTTCTTTGTATGCAAGTCTTTAGTTTTGGCTTCATTAAGATTCCCCTAAGGCGAAGGTATAAGAGTGGGGAGACCTTGCCAATTCCCAGTGCCTCCTCAAGATCCTGGATGCTTATGAAGGTGTCTTCTCTCACCAAAGGCCTGTGTCGAACCATGCCTGGTAGTGTTCGTGGCCTGGGATTTCGTCTAGCACCGGTGTGGACCAGATGTGGCTCAGGGGCGAGGGTCATGTAGTGACCTTCTCTCTATTTCCCTTTCCCGCTAATTCTTTCCACATTGTACCCAGTATTGGGTGGTCCCTGATTCTTTTGGGGAGTTTATTCAATGGGACCCATAGCCATTCGCCTTTGGTGACTGGGCGCAGGTCCTCCCTAAGAAGCGGGGCCAGGGCCCTAAATTGGGCTGCTCTATGGTAAGCTTTCAGATCCGGCAAAGCGACCCCCCCCTCTATCTTTGGGGAGGGTGAGGGTCTCATATCCTATTCTGTGTCTCTGGCCCTGCCATATGAACTTCACTATGCGCCTCTTGGCTTCTCTGAGGTATATTTTTAGAGCGTCCAAGGGGAGCATCTGGAAGACATACAGCACTCTGTGGAGCAGGTTCATTTTTATGGCATTTATTCTTCCCATCCAGAAGATTTGCCCCTTCCCCCAGACCTCCATATCCCTGAATAATTTATCAAACAGCGAGGGGCAGTTGGCCTGGCTCAAATCCTCTTTGGGATGCACTATATTGATCCCCAGGTATTTTATCCCTTCCCTACAAATTTGGAGGCCCAGTGGGATAAGTTCGGCAACATTTCTGTCTGCATCGGGTGCGAAGGGGAAGATCATTGACTTGCCAATGTTTACCTTAAAACCTGAGAAGTGACCGAACCGTTCAATCACCTGCAAGGCGGCTGGGACTGACCTGGCGGACTCCCGCAGGTGAAGCAAGATATTATCTGCGTAAAGGCCTAGTTTGAAGGTACGTTCGCCCACGTCAATTCCCTGAACCCTCGGAGAGCCTCTGATGTATTCTGCTAGTATCTCCATTGTCATGGCGAAGAGGAGCGGGGAAAGGGGGCAGCCCTGCCTCGTCCCTCTTCGGAGGCGAAAAACTCGTGACAGACGCCCATTGACTGTGACTCTAGCAGTTGGTGACACATATAAGGCCTTGATAGCTTGTTTAATCCGGGTGCCAAGCCCCAGCTTCTCGAGTACCCCCTGCAGGAACCTCGGTCAAACGCCTTTTCAGCGTCAATTGACACCAGGACAGGGTTTCCACCCTTTGGTGCTGCCTCCCTCATCAGATGCAGAGTCTTACGCAATGTGTCTGCCCCCTGCCTTCCCTGTATAAAACCCACCTGGTGGTTGAGGACTTTTGAAAGGCAAACGAAGCCAGATGAAGGGAGGCATTCTCCCTAGTAACACTGAACTGTGAATAGTGAAACAGACAAGACAGACCAGGGGAAGGGAGGTATTCCCCCTGATGGAGTAGAACTATGTAGCCAAATCTAAGAAACCATGGGAAGAGAGGAATCCCCTCTGGTATTGTGGAACTGTGTGATCAGACCAGGTGAAGGGAGTCATTCACCCAGGTCACATTGAAGCCTGGAACAAAGATGCCAGGAGAAGGGATGCATTCTCCCTGGCATTGCAAGCTGCCTGAGAAAGGCCAATGAAAGGGAGGCATCCCCCTGGGACTGTGAACTGGAAAGCTAATTTTAAAGATTTTCTTTTCTATTTTTGGAAGCACCAACCCAAGGAAGTCATTGGAACTTTTGGTCTTTGCTTTTTCATAAAGAATTCTTCATCACCAGGAGGTGAATCTCGATCCCCAGTCCAGAAGAAGGGAGTCATTCTTCTGGACCAAGAAGGTCGACTTTATCTTTAGTTTAGTTCAAAGTGTAAGGGATAGAATTAGGTTTTGACACAGGACAGTGGGCTATTACTCTATGGACATTCTGACATGACCCCTGGTATTTTAGTTGAGGCAGGGAAACGCCTATTAGGGATAGGGACGGATAGGTTTTTCTCTTGGTGAAATGAAAGTCTTTAACAACCACCATGTCTCCTGTGTGCCAGTCTCCTCCTTCTACACCCTTATAGTAGGGAAAACCCATAGTTTAGGGAAAGTCAGAAGGTTTCACTTTTCTTTTAATGAAACATATATACACATGGATGACCAGAGTCTTTGACCTTCTTCTGACCCGCCATAGCTGCCAGAGAGGAAAAACAACATAGCATAGCGAAATGGGGGTAAGGGGCAGAGAAACCCCAGTAACATGTTGCAATTTAAGATGTGCGGATGGAGACTGTGAGACACTTCTTAAAAAAGGTCCAGGTTGCTATAGTTACAGGTTCCAGTTACTTGTGTAACATGTACATAAGAGACCACCCACCAGTCATTCTCATCCATTCCAGCTAAGGCCCCAAATAGACACATTCAGAACACTTATGCACAAAGCACTCATCAATATTCTCCTGAGCTGTTACTCATACAGTTTCATGAACATTCTATCAGCCTACATGGATGTCCAGCAGGAAAATATGACTTTCACCCAGTTAATAGAGCTTTCTTCCTTACACACCACACAACCATAGACACACACACACACACACACACACACACACACACACACACACACACACACACACACACCACACACCCCCCCCCCCCACACAGACTGGTGGACACAGATCACTACACACATGAGAACATGCACTCAGACGTATGCTACAAGTATTCAGGATAACTGTAAGCAAGGAATCGTGAGTCGGCACCGCATCAGGATTTGGATGCAACCATCCATGAGGTGTAGAACCCAGGCATGCCAACCTAAGCTGCTTTATGCCTAAAGCGCACAGCCAGCCCCCTAGTGCCACATTTTAGCCTCCAGTACAAATGCAATGCAAGGTGTGTCTTCAACGACAACCTTCCACTATCCTGTAAGGGAGCCAAACAAATTCAACCACCCCAACAAGAGGGTAACCCCATACACCAGGAAGATGCAGAACTACCCAACAATTAATGACCCTCTCAAGCCTTGTGAACTGTGCCCTAAGTACACAAAACATGAAGACCATACCCACATAACCCATGGACATAAAACCAGCTCACAAACACTTGTTTGGCTGGACACTTACCCTGCCAGCAGACACACCCAATTGTGTCAGCAGACAATAACTGTGCCATAAAACAGACCCTTCCCACACTAACAGACTATTTTCTCGGGAGGATAGCTCAGGGGCAACGTGCTCGCCTTGGAAGCAAGATGACATGGGGCAACGCAGGTTCGATCCCCGGGTCCGCGCTTAGAAACCTCTGGGTATTAAGCGCGTTATAAATAACCTATCATATCATAATTGTGTTTTACACTCCCTGCTCCATCGGACGCTTATTTTTCACGATTCATGTACGCAGGCATATGCACTCCCACTCAAACAACAAATATGCAGTACCTACTAGAGCGGTACAGAACAAAGGAAAGTCAAACTATTAACCAGAAAAACATAGCTCTGAGCTAAGAACTACTATAGAATGTATGAGAGCTTGTTGTGACAAATCTAGGGAATTCATCCTTTTTCCCCCAAGGGTGAGCCATCCCCTTTGGGGCTAGGGAGGTAAGCCTGCTACACAATACCCTCTCTAGTGGACAGGGCAAGCGGGATCACACCGGGGGGACCCCCATCTGTGGACAAGGAATACCCAAGTAAGGATTCCCTTTCACCACCCCTCATTGCAAAGTCCCAAGCATTTATGGGTTATATAGAATCTGAACAGGGTTATCAGGTACAGGGCCCTTCCCTTTGCTCCAGCCTTGGCCAATTTCTGTAATCACTCTTTCGCCACTGAAACTTCCCCCCCCCCCCCTCTCCTCAAGCACTCCTTTGTGCACCTCCTCCTCAAAAAGTCGTTGCTGATCCTACCTGTCCGGCAAACTATCGCCCAATTTCTATCACCCCTTTCCTGGGCAAACTCCTGGAAAAGCTGGCCATCTCCCCGTTTACTCTCCACACTGAATCTGTTGGTTGTCTCCATGACCATCAGTCTGGCTTCAGAGTTGCCAGAGGCACGGAAACTGCTCTCCCGAACACCCTTGAAGATCTGCTCTCTAACCTTGATTACAGCCTTCCTTCCGTCCTCATCCACCTTGATCTTTTCTCTGCCTTTGAGATGGTCAACTACGCATCCTGATCAATCGACTCTGTGAGAACCTGGGCATCACGGATCAGGCCCTGGAGTCTTTGTCCTCCTTCCTCTTGGCCCGCCCCTCCCAATCCAACTTGGCTCCTTTCTCTCGCCCACCTCTCTCTCTACATGCAGCATTCCCCAGGGCTCTATCCTTGCAACTGGCTCTTCAACCTCTACTTGGCCCCCCTGATCTCTACCTTCTCCTCTAACTTTCAGTGTTATGCGGGCGACACTCGGCTCTCCTTCAGGATTCCCTCAGCATCCTCCCCTCCCTCGCTTATTCCTGACTGCCTATCCGCGATTCAGGATGGGTGCACCACCAACGATCTCTGCCTTAATGCCAGTAACACAGAGATCTTTCTAATTGGGACACCTGCTCCCGGATTCCCTCTCTCACTCGGGCTGCCCTCCTTAGGCCCACTTCCTTTCCATTGCTGTGACGCAAAAATCATTGATGTCATCTTCGACTCCACACTCTCTTTCTCTCCCCAATCTCGGACGTCGCCAAGATTCCCACTACCAGCTACACCTCATCAAAGGGACTCTTCCCTTTCTCACCTTCCCCCAGAAGCTCACTGTCTCCAGAGCCCTGGTTCTCTCAAGGCTGGACTACTGCAACAGCCTCCTTCTCAATCTGCCATCCGCTACGCTCCGCCCTCTGCAGCTAATCCAGAACAGGACTGCAAGACTTATGCTTGGCCTCAAGCCCAGGGACCATTTCTCTCCAGAACTGAAATCTCCCCAATGGCTCCCGGTGGCTGAAAGGATCAAGTTCAAGACCCTTTTCATTGGCCACAAGGCTTTCTGGGGCAGGGACCTGCACTACATCTACCACTCTTTTCCAAAATACCTTCCTTCTTGTGTCCTTCGCTCAGCTACCTCCAACTCTCTAAGGGTCAGAGGTTTCTCCAAGGCATAGAGTGGGGGGAGATCTCTCCTCTGCAGGTGCCTCCCTCTGGAATGGCATCTCTGCCCCTCTCAAACTTGAACCGGACAACCTGAAGTTCCGGAAGCAGCTTAAAACTGTCCTCTTGACAGAGGGGACCTGGCCTAGCAGTTCAGGCTGGGCTGCTACCTTCGGTGGAGGCAGCTGCTGACCGATTTGCACATGGCTGGTCCCCTTTTGCAATGGCGCAGACGGGCTAAAAAACGGTGGTGTGGAAGGTTGACCAGAGCAATTGCCAGTGGTTTAGATTCATTCGAAACCTTCCACCCATCACTTTTGTGGTCAGTTTGTTTCTCCTTGTGAGAGAGGGTATGCCCAGACGTGGGTCCCTTGCTCGCTGCACCACAGGGAACCAGGCTGCACCTCACTGAGGAGGTCCAACAAGGCCGAAACATGTCTGGGGTTGCTTGGTTTTTTGGTTTTCTGTGCAGAGGGGACCTGGCCTAGCAGTTCGGGCTGGGCTGCTACCTTCGGTGGCGGCAGCTGCTGACTGATTTGCACATGGCTGGTCCCCTTTTGCAATAGCGCAGACGGGCTAAAAAACGGTGGTGTGGAAGGTTGTCCAGAGCAATTGCCAGTGGTTTAGATTCATTTCGAAACCTTCCACCCATCACATTTGTGGTCAGTTTGTTTCTCCTTGTGAGAGAGGGTATGCCCAGACGTGGGTCCCTTGCTCGCTGCGCCACAGGGAACCAGGCTGCACCTCACTGAGGAGGTCCAACAAGGCCGAAACATGTCTGGGGTTGCTTGGTTTCTGTGCAGAGGGGACCTGGCCTAGCAGTTCGGGCTGGGCTGCTACCTTTGGTGGCGGCAGCTGCTGACTGATTTGCACATGGCTGGTCCCCTTTTGCAATGGCGTAGACGGGCTAAAAAACGGTGGTGTGGAAGGTTGCCCAGAGCAATTGCCAGTGGTTTAGATTCATTCGAAACCTTCCACTCATCACTTTTGTGGTCAGTTTGTTTCTCCTTGTGAGAGAGGGTATGCCCAGACGTGGGTCCCTTGCTCGCTGCACCACAGGGAACCAGGCTGCACCTCACTGTGGAGGTCCAAAAAGGCTGAAACATGTCTGGGGTTGCTTGGTTTTCTGTGCAGAGGGGACCTGGCCTAGCAGTTCGGGCTGGGCTGCTACCTTCGGTGACGGCAGCTGCTGACTGATTTGCACATGGCTGGTCCCCTTTTGCAATGGCACAGATGGGCTAAAAAACGGTGGTGTGGAAGGTTGCCCAGAGCAATTGCCAGTGGTTTAGATTCATTCAAAACCTTCCACCCATCACTTTTGTGGTCAGTTTGTTTATCCTTGTGAGAGAGGGTATGCCCAGACGTGGGTCCCTGGCTCGCTGCGCCACAGGGAACCAGGCTGCATCTCACTGAGGAGGTCCAACAAGGCCGAAACATGTCTGGGGTTGCTTGGTTTTCTGTGCAGAGGGGACCTGGCCTAGCAGTTCGGGCTGGGCTGCTACCTTCGGTGGCGGCAGCTGCTGACTGATTTGCACATGGCTGGTCCCCTTTTGCAATGGCGCAGACGGGCTAAAAAACGGTGGTGTGGAAGGTTGCCCAGAGCAATTGCCAGTGGTTTAGATTCATTCGAAACCTTCCACCCATTACTTTTGTGGTCAGTTTGTTTCTCCTTGTGAGAGAGGGTATGCCCAGACGTGGGTCCCTTGCTCGCTGCGCCACAGGGAACCAGGCTGCACCTCACTGAGGAGGTCCAACAAGGCCGAAACATGTCTGGGGTTGCTTGGTTTCTGTGCAGAGGGGACCTAGCCTCGCAGTTCGGGCTGGGCTGCTACCTTCGGTGGCGGCAGCTGCTGACCGATTTGCACATGGCTGGTCCCCTTTTGCAATGGCGCAGACGGGCTAAAAACGGTGGTGTGGAAGGTTACCCAGAGCAATTGCCAGTGGTTTAGATTCATTCGAAACCTTCCACCCATCACTTTTGTGGTCAGTTTGTTTCTCCTTATGAGAGAGGATATGCCCAGACGTGGGTCCCTTGCTCGCTGCGCCACAGGGAACCAGGCTGCACCTCACTGAGGAGGTCCAACAAGGCCGAAACATGTCTGGGGTTGCTTGGTTTTCTGTGCATAGGGGACCTGGCCTAGCAGTTCGGGCTGGGCTGCTACCTTCGGTGGCGGCAGCTGCTGACTGATTTGCACATGGCTGGTGTCCTTTTGCAATGGCGCAGACGGGCTAAAAACGGTGGTGTGGAAGGTTGCCCAGAGCAATTGCCAGTGTTTTAGATTCATTCGAAACCTTCCACCCATCACTTTTGTGGTCACTCTTGAGGAGGCCACCAGGGGGCGCAGGCGTGATGGCTGCCTGATCGTTCGGCTCCCCTGAAGCCACAAGAGATTTGTAGAGTAAATTGCGATAAAAGGAACGTTATCCTCCTATAAAGGCTGAATCCAGGTGGGGGAACTTCTGGGGACTCTGGAGATACCTTCCCGAGCCTTGGGGGTGCCCGGGTCCCCGAGATATTTTATTTGGAGCTTCCGTGCTCCCCCTCCCCCCTCCAGCCCCGTGCCGTGCACGAGGTGAAGCTCTGTGGCCGGGCCCCTCCTCTCCGCGGATGAGCGCCTCGCCGGGATCAATCTGAGGAATCGACACCCTGGGCCTCTGCCGGCATTACTGAAAGCCCGTGGGAGCCCCTCGGAAACTGGGGCCCTCGTCCGTGGGGGCCTCCCCAGACGAGCCCACCTTCGGCTCCCGCAGCGGCGGTTTTGGACGTCAGTACGCCCTGGGCCCCCACGGCCAGACCCCGGCCTGCCGCACACACGTCGGTGTATCTCGCCCCGGGCCGTCGCAGGAGCGTGCCCGGGCCCCTTCCTCCCCTCACCCTCTAGGCATTGGGGAACATCTCTGCAACAACTACCACAAGGACTCCCCCCGGCTGCTGCTGCGACACAACCCTTAGAGGCCTACACCTAAAAGGCCCGGGCCGACGCGGGAGCGCGCCTGGGCCCCTCTGCGACCTTTGAACGCATCCTCCGGCCCCACGTTGGAGCAACCATGAGTAGTGGCTGTCGGGGGGGGTTGGGACACGACCCGCCCGTCCTAACCACCACACCTCATCGGAGTTGGCACGGAACTGGGGGACCGTCTCCCCAAGCCCCGGGGGGAGACCACGAGGAACCACGAAGATCTAGAGGGGGAGACACCCCATGAGTTGGAAAGAAACCCTGGCAAGATACCAATTCACTCCCCGAAAACAAGAGATGGAGACCAACCCCCCACCTACGCCAACCCCCGACATGAACACCATGCAGAACAATATCCAGACAATCTTAGACGAAATCAGGGGGATGAGAACGGACATGGGAGCCAAGCTGGCCAACCTCACCGCCAAGGTCTCCACGTTGAAGGACAGAATGGAGGGGGTAGAGAATAACCAGGCGTCCACCGTCTTCCTGGAGGCTCAGATGGAGGCAAGGTTTAAAGAGATGCAGCGGCGCGAGGGGGAGCTCCGCTTCAAAGTGGACGACATGGAAAATTGGGAACAGAGATGTAACCTGCGATTCTTCGGCCTGACGGAGGTGGAGGGGGAGACCCAGACCGGCCTGGAGGGCAAAGTGCAGGAGATCATAAGGATTGTCTTGGGAACTGACTCCGGAGAAACCATCCTGATTGATAGGGTTCATCGAGCTGGGGGAGGCGGTAGGGGCCCACGCTGCGTGCTTGCGAAGTTCCACTATTAGAGAGACAAAGCGAAAATACTGGAAAGAGCTAGAACCCTAAGAGAGATACAATTCGACATCTCCAGGGTGGCAATCTACCAGGACCTATCCGCCCTCACGCTACAAATGAGGAAAAAATGTGGTCCGATCACTAGGTGGCTCCAGGAGAAGGGGGTCCGATACCGCTGGGGACACCCATTCTACCTATCCTTCGAGTGGCAAGGGGAAAACTTCCAGCTCGTTACAGAAGAAAACATCCAAAGAGGCATCGACAAACTGATCGGGGTCCCCCCGGGGCCCTCGGGGGAGAACAGTGGACCCGACAGAGGCCCGAGCCGGGCCCCACGGGGCCCTGACCTCAGCCAGCAGAAACACAAAGTGAAGGGCACGCGGAAATTCAGAAAAACCAGGCACCCCTCGGATGGACGTGGAGGACCCGCATGATTATGGGACAGAGGAGAAAAGAAAAGGAACACAGTGCCGATCTCTTGTGGTTCACTCGCCCCCCCGCGGCCGCCGGCGAATTGAAGAGAAACATTTGTTCCACTTTTGCTGATGCCAAGGCACGCACGATGGATCCGAGTGATTGAGAGGGAAGGGGAGAAAGTTAAGAAATGTGATGTTGTTGTGTTGTATTGCATTGGACCGCAGGGTCCTCATGGGCCCCTTCCTGTTTGGGGGCGATTTATGTTGTATTGTGATGTTGCCACGGTTGGCGAGGCTTATGCCAAAATTGAGGGTTGATGGTTTCGGGTCCCACCTGTCTGAAACACGGAGTGGTGTTGTTCTCGGTTGTCGGAGGATGGCCAGGTGCATCCCCCCCGAGACCTTTGAAGTCCCCCCAACTCACACTGGAAGCTAGTTCACGGTTGGACCCAGCCCCTATGAGACACGCAGCGGGAGTAGAGAGGACTGCGGTGGGGGAGGTATTGTTGAGGGATTGGACTCCGACTAAACCTGTAAAATGTTCCTATAGGTATAACTTGGAGGGTACGATCCACACTATTTATCTCTCGGGTCCCGGGCAGCGGCCCTGGTGGTTCGTTGACTAAACCCGATGTATGTCGGGCGATGGAGATGGATGCCTACCAAAATGGGTAAGGGAAATGGGGAACCGGGGAAGGGAGGGGGGAGGGGAAAGAAATAGGGAACTCCATGGTTCTGGGGCTCAAGTCAACAGATAACGGGGGCACTCACTGAGGCTTCACAGGGCAAGGATAGCGACGACCATGGTTGAAGGTCAGATCGGTACGCTCAACGTTAAGGGTTTCAACTCGCAAAACAAGCGGTCTCTCACAAGTAACCTATTCCGCAAACAGAAATTACTGGCCCTCTTCCTACAAGAAACCCACTATAGAAGGGGGGCCGAGTCAACGATCAAAGGAAAGGAGATTGGCAGAAACATCTGGGCCTCGCACAAATCCTCTAAGAAGGAGGGAGTGGGTATCCTCTTGGGTAAATCACTGCATCTCACCGATGTAGAGACGAAAAGGAGCTTTGGAGGCAGATTTCTTGCAATCAAGGGGTTAGCCCAGGGCGCACGAGTCACACTAGCCACAATATACACGCCCAACGCCGGCCAAGTCAAGTTTATCCGCAAGGTTCTTGGGGTCATGGACGGGTGGGCCGAGGGAGCCACAATCCTGGGCCGAGACTTCAATCTCATTACAGACCCTCATCTTGACTGGTGGTCGGACAAAGGGACAGGAACAAAAGCCCCCACAAAAGATAATCTCGCCTTGAGGGACCTCCTACAGGAGTACTACTGGGTTGATGTATGGCGCAAATGCTGGCAAACCCCTGGAGGTTACACGTTCTTCTCCCCTCCCCACCAAACATATACTAGAATTGACTTGCTGCTGGTTTTGGAGGAGGGAGGGGGAGAGGTTGGAAACCCTACGGTTGAATCTGTGACCTGGTCAGATCATGAGCTCCTCGTTATGGAATGGCGGTTGC
Organism: Ambystoma mexicanum; assembly: GCF_040938575.1. Lineage (NCBI taxonomy): Eukaryota > Metazoa > Chordata > Amphibia > Caudata > Ambystomatidae > Ambystoma > Ambystoma mexicanum. The sequence continues at coordinate 266,956,154 of NC_090934.1, forward strand.
AAGCCACCGTGAAATCACGTAGGTGCCGCTGTAACGATACCCTGATGAGGGACCAGGTGTTTAGGGAATTCCTTAGGAACGAAATAAAAGCCTTCTTCTTATCGAACGACATGGGAAGTCCCAATGGTTTCAGTCTGGGAGGCAGCGAAGGCCACCTTCAGGGGTCTCCTTATCGCAGAGGGTTCGAGCAAAAGCGAGAGAGGGCCCTGATAGAATCCAGACTCCGGGAAGACCTGCGGGCCATGAGGGCACAGCTCACCAAGGGAAACATAGACCGCGAAAACCTCCTGAGTGAAATGAGAGAGAAGAGAAAAGCTCTGCATACAATCCTAATTGGAGAGGTAGTTAAAAAAATGAGATATACGAAGCAGAGATACTATGAGAGGGGCGACAGGGTTTTAACTCTTCTGGCACATAGGCTGAGGGGGAAACAGGGCGGACAGACACATAGGAAAGGTAAAGGATGGGGCAGGTAACACCCAGATAAAAACTGAACACATAGCCGAATCATTTGCGGCCTTCTATAGGGCCCTCTACACTAAACAAGAGGGTGAATCACTGAATGAAATTCAAAAATATCTTGAAGACCACCCCCTACCCAAGCTCACAGACCTAGAGAGAGAGACACTGGACAAGGAGATAACGGAGAAGGAGGTGGAAGAGGCCATCAAAAAGCTTAAAATAGGCAAGACCCCGGGGGAAGATGGGTACACAGCGGATTTCTATAAACAATTCCAGTCCGAACTAACCCAACCACTGACCAAATTATTTAACCAAATCAAAACCTTAGAAACCATTCCACCGACATTCCTGCAGGCCATAATCACAGTTATCCCTAAGCCGGGCAGACACCCAGCGGAGTATGGCTCATATAGGCCCATCTCGCTCCTGAACACAGACGCCAAGATCTTCACCAGGATCCTGGCGACACGTCTAGAAAGGTGTCTCCCCCGGCTGATCCATCCCGATCAGGTAGGCTTTGTAGTAAATAGACAAGGAGCAGATAGCATGCGCAAAACCCTGCACATACTGAGCTCAAATGGAGTGAAATCTGACGGTGCCCTTCTCCTGTCTCTAGACGCGGAGAAGGCGTTTGACAGGGTGAGCTGGGCCTTCATGGAGGGGGTTCTATCGTCCTTGGGGATGGGACCCAAATGGCGGGGATGGATGTCGGCCCTTTACTCCCGCCCTTCCGCTAAAGTGGTGGTCAATGGAAGAGAGTCAGAGTCCTTTCCTTTAGAGAGAGGCACAAGACAGGGATGCCCATTGTCTCCTCTCATATATGCCCTGGTGATGGAACCTTGGGCTATAGCAATCAGGACTAACAATCAGATCCAGGATGTTAAAATAGGGGGAACTGACTACAAAATAACCCTGTTTGCCGACGATGTCCTACTGTACCTCTCTAAACAATCCCAATCTGTCACAGAGGTGTTGAATAGTCTAGAGCGATATGGTTCCTTGGCAGGCTACAAGGTCAATGTAGATAAATCGGTGGCTTTCCCAGCAGGGCAGCTCAACGAGACCGAGAGACAATACATCGATAACCTTCCGTTTTGTAAACAAACGGAGGGACTCTCTCACCTGGGGATCCAAATTCCATCAGACCTAGGGGATCTCTTTAAGGTAAACTACCCGCCCTTATGGAGGTCGATCAAACACGACCTGGGACGCTGGTCAAAATCCAGCCTCTCACGGATGGCTCGCCTCAACTCCATCAAAATGGTAATCCTCCCCAAATTCTTATATCTGTTTCAAATGCTGCCAACCCAGATACCGAACCCATTTCTCCTGGAGATCAAGCGGGCCCTTCTCCGTTATCTATGGGCCGGTAAATCCCATAGATTTGCCTACGACACTCTCATAAGACCCAAAGATGAGGGTGGAGTTAATTTCCCTGATCTAAACACCTATTATAAGGCATCACAATTGCGCATCCTTGTTGACCATTTGATGACTGGCCCAAAGAAACAATGGGTAACATTGGATAACACACTCTTCTCGCCGGTCACATTGGATGAGTGACTATGGGTCCTCAAGACATCCATTCCAAGAAGGGTTTTGAAACATCCAGTGTTGGGAGTACTCTGGTCCATTTGGAAGGAAGGGGGTTACCTAAGATGGCTCACAATGTGGCCCTCATCTTTGAGCTACATCTGGGCTCTGCCACTTTGGGAAGGGATCAACGAACCGCTAGCCTTCCAGCAATGGTACGAGGTGGGTCTTTGTAGGGCCGGACAGCTTTGGATGGCTGGGGTGTTTGTTTCTCTTGGTGACTTGAAGGACGCCCTGGGCCTCCCTAACCTCTCCCCCTTTCGATACCTACAGCTCAAGGGTGCCCTTACCGAGAGCAGATGGGGAGACACACTTAGGCGGGACCTAACCGATTTTGAGAAATTCCTCATAACACACAAAGGTACCAATGGGGTGATATCGCGGCTTTATAGCTTTTTGCTGTTCTCTGCCCCACGGGACCCCCCCATCTTCCCAAGTACAATGGGGGAAGGACCTAGGCACCCCCATAACGGAAAAAAGATGGACCAAGAACTGTAGGCAGGCACACCGTTCCACAACTGCACCCCAATACCGCCACCAGGCCCTGAAGTTGATACACAGATGGCACTAACCCCCACAGAGGATTGCCAGAATGAGAAATGGTTACGACCCCCACTGCTGGAAATGCCATGTTGAAAAGGGGGACAATGTCCATATGTGGTGGAAGTGCCAGGTGGCACAAACCTACTGGAGTGAGGTCGTGTCATGGATAAGAGGAGTAGACGGAATGGTGAGAACTCTGTCCCCCTGGCTGGTGTTGTTCGGTATTGAGGTTGAGGGGGGCCCCAAGGTGAAACACGACCACATGTTGCAGGTCATGCTAGTCGCGGCTAGATGCTGCTGGGCCCAAAAATGGAAATCACCCCGACGTCCTGGGGAGGGGGAGTGGGTAGCGAAAACACGGGCAATCTACGATATGGAGTATTTGACCCACCTGATCGATGAATCCAAATCTAACATCGAGGCCCTATGGCTGCCATTTTTTGATAAATACGGGAAAATAGCCTGAGGCATGAGTAACCATCTCAGACGGTTCTCTTGATGGTAACAATACTATCGGGGCAACCCCTTTGGAGTGGGAAGAGATCGATTGTTACAGGAAACATGACTTTTATGTGTTGGACCTTGATTTTTTAGCACTGTCTCTCTTTCGGAAGCAACCCTATGCTCGCATTGCATCCTCAGATGATGTGCTGGACCCCGTTGTTGTTATCGACCATTATACCATGGCATGGGATTGGGGGGAGGAGGGCGAGTGTGGGAGGTGGGGTGGGGAGGGAAAGTTGTGACCTCACTTTGATATATATTAATGCTTGCATTATTTTTTGAATTATGTCAATTGTAAAACTCCAATAAAACCAAATGTTCAAAAAAAAAAAAACTGTCCTCTTCTCTGCTTTCTCTCTCTCCCTCCCGTGCGGACCTACCTGACCTGTCTGCCACACCGACTGGCTGTTTGGCTACCCTCAGACTCTCACTGGGTACCAGGCTCTCTCTTGATCAGTCACCCCTGCACTTCCTTCGGGCCTTCCATGCACTTAGAGGTTGTAACTGTAACCTCTACAGTCCTGTGCCTTCTTGCACGTACCCAGAGCCGCGCTGCCCTGTGCTGCACTTACCCAGAGCCGCGCTGCTCTGTGCTGTATTACTCGAGCATTGCTGCCCTGTTTCCCCCTCCCTCTCCCTGGCACTTCTACACCCCCCCCCCTCTTGCTCTTCTCGTACTCGCACTTGCACAATCTGAATGACACAAGGCCTAGTAAGATAGTTTGTCTTGTCCTTCCCCGGTCTTCCCTCCCTTGTCTTGTTGCATCTTGAAACACGTGTGTACAGGCATGTTATGAATGACATATCATTTAAGGTGGATGGCTTGGTTTGTGACCTGCATGTGTTACCACCTCTTTGAGAAACTGAGGACCAATGGAAACTTCCCCTCCATTCCAACGAGGGTCCTAGATACACTGTTTAAGCAAGAGAATGAGGGACAATTAGCTTGAGATCGAGAAACGCCGGCTTGCGCAGCAGAGCAGAGGAGGGGGCCTTTCCCTCGCAGGAGAATCCGAACAGGAAAGCCACACAGTCAGTGTTGTGCGTTAAAATCCCAGGCAGCCTGCGGAACACAGCAGCTTCAACAAACGCAGAAGCCCAGACGAGACCGGTACTGCTGAAAGAGGAAACATTAAGCAACCTGAGATGTACCAGTGCGCTGTTCCGCCTGCCAGAGGGAAGAACCGGAGCAAAGAATTTGATTACCCAGTCCACAGCCTGGATGAGTATGGAAATCCGCACTAGCCAGAGAGACTACCTCGCCAGCCAAGCACTGCTGCTGGAAAGAAGAAAAATGGCGTTACACAAGTGGTGGGTGGTGAGGCCACACCGTAGCCTATGCTGGGCTGATAAACAGACTCAGTAGAATTTCTGATGACTACTTTCTCCGTTAGTTTTTCAGAGATGCTAGACAATATAGCCCCCTGGCTGCAAAGGGAAAACAATGGACATCAAAAATGGTTTACGACACAGCTTTGCACCCTAAAAACTCGAAACTTGGTGGCTAAAATGCCCATACAACGAAAATAGAATAGCCTGCAAAGTGGTTGAAAAAATGTACAAACTATATATAGTGGATACCAAAAAGAACTACTTTAATAACCTGATTAGCAAATCCTCAAACTGCACAGGAAAACTGTTTGAAATTTTAAAATTATTGGAAAAACCTAGGGCATTTCAAACACTTTTCCTGCCCACAAGCCAAGACGGTAACAGTCCAGGCCGCTTTTGAAGCCAAAGTCTTAAAAGCAAGAGATAAAATTAAAAACTCACTGCACACGTTCAAATTGACTGAGCACCTGAAGATCTGAGACTCTATGGCTCATAAACAGCCTGCTTTTACATTTGCTCCGATTTTAATAGCAGACATGCAGAATATACTGTCCTCTATGCGACCTACTTCTTGCCCTGAAAACATCCTCCCACCAAAATTGATCTTAGAGCACAAGTAATTATTTGCACCCTTCCTCACCAGATCAGTGAATGCCTCTTTCAAAGACAGCCTAGTTCCGGATTTAATCAACGCAGTTACAGTTACTCCCCTCCCTAAGAAGCCTCGCCTGAACCCAAAAGACCCAAGTAATCGCCACCCTATTACGAATTGTAACTTCCTCCTTAAGATTCTTGATGAATTTGCAACATCTCAATTCCAATCTTTTGTGGAACAGAAGGGTATTCTCCACAATAGGCAATCAGGTTTTCGGCCAACATATAGTACAGAGACAGCTTTTTCTGATCTCCAGTTGCATATGTTAAAGATCATGAATAAGGGAAAAGCCGGGTTTCTGATCTTACTCGACCTGTCAGTGGCTTTTGATTTAGCTGATCACGACCGCCTCCTGCACTTTCCATGTCATCTGGGTCATTGTTCTAAAGAGGGCGCTGGTTGGTTTTGCTCCTTTCTATCAAATCGAAAGTCAAACATTCAGTGTGGGACAGCTTCTTCACCAGCGACACCGATCTTGTGTGGAGTACCCCGGGGTGCGCGCCAATCACCTGTTTTGTTCAACCTGTATATAAGGCCTCTCTGTCCGCTTCTTGAGGATCGTGGCGTATTTTTAACAAACTAGGCTGACGATACCCAGCTACTTCTTCAAGCCAATGGTGATTACATCCAAGATTCTGCTGCTTTAGCTAATATTCATGATCAAATTGAGGCGTGGATGTCAATAAACTGGTTATGCTTCAACGGTAGCGAAACAGAGAGCCTCACGTTTGGCTCTCGGCAGGGATTGTCTAAATTAAGCCCGGACTACAAAAGCTTCAAAATAGGGAGAAGTATAATTCCAGTGCAAAGCAAAATAAGAACTTGGACACTCAGTTGGAGGCCTCACTAAATGCAGATGAACATGTTAATCAGGTTAGTCAGAACTGTAACTATTACCATCGTCTGCTTAAAAACATCTGCTCCTACATCACTGAAAAGAACTGCGTAATCACAGCCAGAGCCACTATCCTCTCGAGGCTCGATTACTGTAACTCTCTACTAATCGGAGCCTCAACATCCAGTTTGAAAAAATGTCAAATTCTGCAGAATTGTGCCGTATGCATTATCAAGAGAATCCCAAGAAGGAATAACATCTCAGATCACAGGAGGGATCTCCATTGGCTACCGATACAGGAACATATAAACTTCAAAGTTGGCAATATGGTTCATCAGTGCTCATTTGGAACAGCTCCCCGTACTTAAAATCGTTAGCTCCCTGTTACACTCTAATGCACTGTTCTGCAAACATTTCGGTGGGGTCCATAAAACCAGTCGCCACCAATTTAACAAAGGGGAGAGTAATCCTATTCTATGTTATGTTATGTTATGTTAAATTAGCGTATACCGTGCACTGTTACCATTAGTATGTTCTCCAGGCATTCACGTGGCTGTGTAAGAAAGTGGGTCAGGTAGGTTAGCTGGGGAAGAGGGAGTGGGATAGAGGTTGTGCTTTTCTGTTGGTGCTTGTAGAACCAGGAGAAACTGGCATCTGTGCGGGTCTGCTTCCTAGGTGTGTTTGGATTGTGTGCACTGGGGTTGCTGTGTCCATAAGGGTAACATCCAGTGGCTGGGATGTTTGTTTGTGGCAGTTTGTTTTTGGCGGGTTTATGGCTTGTGTGTTTGGGTGAGGCGAAACTGATTCGTTGGATCGTGTGAGGTATCTGTGGGGTATGCCGCAGAGGAGCAATGAGCAGGTAAGTTTAGTGGTTGGTATGATGTGTTTGTTAGTTCCAGGGTTTTTTGCTGTTGTCGGATGGTCTCTGTTCCTAGTGATAATGCTGGAGGCTCCCGGTTTATGTTAATCACAGTGAGTAGAATAGCCACGTTTTCACTTTTTTTTCTGAAGGTAAGGTGGTCTTCTGTCGTTCTTATTTCTTCTTCGGGATTGAGTTTCATAGATTGGCAATTAAACGGGAGAATGTGTTCCTCCGAATTGCCTTTTTTCATTGTTTCTGGAGGTCGTCGCTTGATGTTAGGTCCCTTTCTGGTTCATAGCGGATGATCTTGGCTTGGAGGTCTACTGCTCCTTGTCCATGCAGTGATTTGTGGGCGATGCACAGGGCTTTGAATTGAATGTGTTTGTTCACTGGGAGCCACTGTAGGCTTCTCAGGGGCGGTGTGACGTGGTCTCTTCTGTTTAATCTCAAAAGAATCCTTGCTGCAGTGTTTTGTATACATTGGAGTTATTTTAGTAAATCCTTCTGGCATTCCAAGGTAGAGGCTGTTTGTGTAGCTGATTCTTGATAGTACTATGATTTCAAGGGTTCTGTGTGGGAAGGAGAGGTAGGGAAGGATCCCTCTAAGTAGTCGCAGGAGATAGAAACATTTCTAAGGTATAGCATTGACTTGTGGCTCTAGTGAGAGTCTGTTCTCCATGAGTATTCCCAGATTTTTTTTTATCACGTCCGATGCTTCCAGTTGGGTTCCCATACCAGGCGACCAATTCAGTTGTGTGCCTGTTGCGTTGTCCGCAGGGGGTGAGATCATTATTTCTGTTTTGGTCGGATTAAGTTTGAGGTTATTGGTTGTCATCCAGCTGTATATGTCAGTGAGGCAGTTGTTCAGAGTGTTTGGGTCATGCGCTTTGGTTATCTTGACGATGAGTTGGGTGTCATCTGCGTAGTTGCAGGTGGTCAGCCCGAGATTTCAAATGTTTTTTATTAAGGCGGAAATGTAGCTGTTGAATAGGAGTGGGGTGAGGCTAGAGCCTTGTGGTACTCCAGAGGAGATGATGTTGGTGTTAGAGGTAAATGGCGGTAGGTAAGTTCTTTCCGTTCAGTTGGTGGGAAGGATTTTAGCCATTGTAAAGCATTCCTCGAGTCTCGCGATTGGTGTTGTATGTCGGATTGTGTCGAACGTGACTGATATGTCCAGTAGTATGAGGGCAGATTGTGTGTTGTCTGCATTTAATTTTACGTCGTCCCATATGGATAGAAGTGCTGATTCAGTTCCTGTAGTGGGTCTAAAGCCGACTTGCGAGTGGTTGAGTATTCCATTAGTTTCTACTTGGTTGAGTAGAATTTTGTATACTTGGTTCTCCAGTAGTTTTGCTAAGTAGGTTAGATATAGGTCTGTATTTGGAGGGGTCTTCCATGCTTCCGATTTTATTTTTTAGAATTGGCCTGATGTAGGCAGATTTGAAAGAGTTTGGTACTATTCCTGTGTTTAGGGATAGGTCCATCAGTAGCCTGAATTAAGCTGCTGTGGCTTAGGACTTCTTTGTAGATGCCTGGGACATGGGTCGCTTGGGGATCTGTAGAGGTTGGAGTAGTTTATTAGTGTGGAGAATGCTTCTTCATCTATGGGTTCAAGTTGGCTGAGATTTGTTATGGTCGGTGGCGCGCTGGTTGTTGGTAGTTCCATACTTGTGGTTGTGTTTATTGTTGCGTGGCTTGCTTCAATGGTCTGCTGGATTGTTTATATTTTTGTTCTTAGGTAGTTGGTGATGTTGTCACATAGTAATTGAGATGGTCTGATGCCTTTGTTGCAGGATATAGGTTTTATGATTTTTAAGAGTGCTTTTAAGGGTTGGTTGACGATTGGATTCTTGTGGTGTAGCTTATTTTTCGGCTTTAACGACTGCTGATTTTTATATTTTGAGTTGTTGTTGGTATTTTATTTTGTATGATTGATTGAAAAGGATGCGCCATAGGTTTTCCAGTTTGTGTTTTTTTTTCTTTTGATTCCTCAGTTCTTCTGTGAACCACCATGCATTCATTTTTTTGCAGTCGCTTTGAACAGTTTTGCTGGTGCTAGTTGGTCTAGGGCCTCAGTGATCCAGGTGCCGGGTTTATTTACTGCTGGGTCAGGGGTCATTGTATTTAGTTTGCAGATGTTTGGTTTAGTGGATTCCAGCAGTTCCATTATCCAGGTCAAGACTCCTCCAGTTTCATTTGTTGGTAGTGTGCAGAATTGTGTTTTGGGGCAGTATGCGGGTAGGGAGTTTGCTGGTGAAAGGGATCAGGAAAGGATCGCTCCATATTATTGGTGCCAACGGGCAGAGATGCAGAATCAATCTCTGTAGAAGATAGCATCTAAGGTGTGTCCAGCATTATGGGTGGATCTTTTCACTATTTGCTTGAAGTGGAGCATATCCAGAACGGCGCAGAGGGATTTTCTCTTTTTAACCATATGTTGAAATCCCCCAGGATGATTAATTATCATGATAGGTGGAAAAGTTGGCGATGGAGTCAGTGAGCTTCGTTGCAAAGTTTGGTTTGCAGGATGGGGGTCTATAGATGAGAAGGAACAGTACGTTTACTTGTTCGCTGATCTTGATCTTCGCAGTCTTCCATGTCCGTTGAGGGAAGTGGTGTGGCCCAGATATGCTCTTTGTGCACCATCACAATTCCTCCTCCTCTTCGGTTTTCTCTGTTGGCCTGTGTTAGTTTGAAATTGTCTGGTATGGTTTTGTGCACAATTGTCTTGTAGTTGTCTGATAGGCAGGTTTCTGTGAAGAAGATTGCGTCTGTGCCCCCATGGCTTAGGAGGTCATACATTTCTGTTTTGTGTTTCACCATGGATCTTACATGGAGTAGGCTGCAGTGTGTCAGGATTTCTGTTTTGTTTCTCACCATGGATCTTACATGGAGTAGGCTGCAGTGTGTCAGGTTTTCCTCGTTGGTTTCTGTCTGTCCTTTCCTGAGTTGCAGCCGGGGTGCTATTTGTTGGGATTTCATTTCTTTTGTGGTCTCACTTGGGCAGGGCGGTTGTTTGCTGAGATTGTGGTTGAGCATTCTTCATTGAGTTCAAATAAGTTAATAGCAGGGCTTCGTAGTTCTGGTACCTTTTTGTTGGTTGGTTGTTTGTACGTGCATGTTTTATTACAATCTTTTGTGATGTAGGGTGTGTGGATGGTAGTGAACTCAGTATGCCCCTGATTCTTATTGGAGTCTTACTGAAGATTTTGTCTGCGTTGTTGTGTTTGGTGGGGTTTGGTTAGGCGCAGTGACGGCTGGTGAATTTATTAATTGGAGGGGCGTCAATGTTTGCCTCCAATGTGAGGAAGCAACTGAGCGTAGGGGGGGAGCTTGAACCAAGTCAGGAGAAATTAAGCGGCTGGGGCGAGGACACGGGGGAAGGCACCATGACATTTTTTTAAATAATGGGTTCAAATTGTGGGTTTTACAGCACAATTTGTAAAAAATCAGATAAAAAGCCACACAGTTTGCTATCGGTTTTGAATCGAAGCACATTAAAAAAAACAATAGATGCAAGTCACCAACATTGCACAGGAGCATTTTCCAATGCATCTTTGTGATAGTTTTGCCCACAAAATATGTCAGTATATAAAAATGTTCATGCTGGCTGTGCCCTTAGATAGCCATGCAGGCTGCACTAATATATGCTAGCATTACCATATACAACTTACTGCTGTTGGCTTTGCCAGCAACCAATTCCATGTCTGAGTACAGACTGGTACCACTAGCTGCACCAATGTATACAAGTCTATTCATGTAACAAAATGTATGTTTGCTTTACCCTTACCCTTGTTTCCCAGCATAAAATGCCATGCTGCCAGTAGCCCCCCACCAAAGAAATAGAGGCTACCTCCCCCTTCATGCATGCACACATACAAAACCCACTCTCTCATTCACCTGTGCATTTATACAGCACTCAGCTAATTCCTTGCATGCACGCATGGGGGGCCCAGCACCATGCTGGGATGCCCGGGTCACCCAGACTTAATTCTTGTTGCAGGGCAGGGCCCTGGTAGGCTGTGGGGCACAGCCTGGGTGCCGGAGGATTGTGGATGCTTGGAGCATCCCGGATGGTGGGTGCCTGGGCTGGTCAGGGCTGCAGGACCGTGATCACACGGTGTAGGCCTGCAGGCCCACAATGAGAGACGGACACAGGAGTTCCATAGTTGGAGTCTGCAGCCATTCTCCTGCACGTGCTTGCAGGGGCTCCTTTTATTAGCTTGTGCCATGAAACAGTCATGGCCCATCTTAAACGGGCAATATAAGGGGGTGGGACACATCCCCTTAAAGGGGTAATACACATGGGAGGGTCACGCATTACACTCCCCCTTTTTCATAAGGAACAAAACAAATGTTGCTGATGATTCCCCCATTACAGAACAACTAATACTTATCACGTCAGTTAAGAAATTGTGGGGTAGACAGATAATAGGATATGCCACTGACACATACATAGCTACTCAGGTAGTTACAGACATAACACATACTCACCCATTCTAAACATACTCAGCGGGTGACAGTCGTGGTTGGCGAACTGTCGATGGAATCTAGGCAGTTCTAACACAGTTTACAAAACCCTTTATTAACCTGGGGTTCGGAACTGCAATCACCGAAACAGACACCATGGTTGGCGGCTGGCACAATATGCACACCAACAAACTGCAGGATCACAGCTTTACATCAGTGTTCTTTACTGAGACCACTTTAAGCATGTAGCTACTATGCAGGTTCACAGCTTCAAAACACATGTACACTTAGTCCTCTTTAAGCAAATACAGGCCTGCAGGAGACCAGTTCACTTTCCATGAGTGTCCGTTCACGAGTCACTTGCCTGGGTCCAGGTCCATTGATGGTACAGTTCAGCGGCCTGCAAAGCCGCACCTGGAGGGTGCCAGGGGCCACATCGGCATAGTCCCTTGATGTTGGGGGCAGGGCAGCGAGATGCAGATCACCGGGCGTTCAGACTGCTCCACGTAATGTTGACAGGGCACAGGGTGACAGGACATCACTCACCCCCCTCCTCTGCGATGTTCCCCCCAGTCAGGAGTGTCTCTTTCCTCCAGGGGCACAGGAGGGCACACAAGCACTCGCAATGAGCTGCAACCCATTGCTTGCCCGTTGCACTGGTCCTTGGTGTTGGGGGCCAGGGCTGCATGGTTCGGTTGGTCGGACACAAGTTGTTGGTTCGGCTCAGGGGGGCAATATGTATTACCCCCAAGCCCACGTTGGCCTGGCCGTCCGATGTCAAGGCATGCAGGGTGACATTAGTGGCAGGCAGTCAGGGCCACCCGTAGGGCAGACTTGGTGTTTGTAGTGGCTCAGTGTCAGGGCCACTTACAGGACAGGCAGGGTGACACTGGTGGCAGGCAGTCCAGGAACATTTGTGGCACGATGTCGAAGCTACCTCTGGGGCAGATAGAGTGACTATGGTGGCACAGTGTGCTTTCAGGGCAGGCCGGGTGTTTGTAGTGGCTCGGTGTTGGGGCCACTTAAAAGACAGGCAGGGTGACACTGGTGCAATGTGCTGAGGCTACTGCTCCTTGCTCCCCCTTGGGGTATGGGGCTGATGTCACTGGAGAGCAGAGTGACACTGATGGCAAGGTGCAGAGGCCACTTGGTTATCTCCCCCAGGCAGGAGCGGGCACACCTACTTCCTTCTGCTCCGATGAAGAGCACTTTATCAGTTTCACCGTGGGGCCCAGGATCATGATGAGGGCTCTGGCGGTTATTCATCCTGCTCCTACAGAAGCACTGTAGCAAAGCTCCTGACCAGAGCACTTCGTTTTTTTTCTCCTGCTCCTCCCGGAGCACAGTTCATCTACTTCTCGGCCGGGCCCGGGATCCCAGTGTGGGCTCTGGCAGTTCTTCCTTCTCCTCTTGCTGCTTGCGGGGGGGCGGGCTCTTACCCCCCCCCCCAATCCATTGTTCCGGACTGGAGCATCCACTCCTCTACTGCCCAGCAGCACAGGGCTTCGTTGGGGGGCTGCCGGCACATTTTCTTTCTTCCCTTGGCGGCAGATGCCACAGGGGGCTACAGGCTGGATCCTTCCCTGGCCACAAGAGCACCCTCCTCGCTGAGTGCCGCGGCCAGGGAGGACCCACGCCGAAGACTGCCGCTTCTCCTTTCCTCTCGCCAGGTGGGGGGGGCAGCACCACTCTCTCCCTTGGCGGGAGGATGTTGCCTCGCCGCAGCTAGGGCCGCACAGTTCTTTCCCCCCACGGCAGCAGATGCCACAGGAAGTGTTGCAGGCTGGTTCCCTCAGCGGCAGCAGAGTGACTTCTCCTCTTCTTTCCTTTCATTTATTTGCGCGGCAGCGGCCGTACCATTACTTCTCCCGGGGGGGAGCGGGGCGGGAGGCGCACAATTCTTTTTCTTACGGGGGCAGCACCACATCATTACTTCTTTCGCGGCAGCGGCCGATCCATTGCTTCTCCCAAGGCAGGTGGCACCATGACACTTCTTTTTGCGGTGGATGCCACGGGGAGGGGGGGGGCAGCACAACACTTCCTCTTGCGGGGGCAGGGGTGGGGGGTTTGCAAGCATGCTTCGATCATGGCCGCACGAGCACCTTCCTTACAGAGGGCCGGAGCAAAGTCATGCATGGGCATCCCAACTTCACCGCAGCAGTGGCCTTCCGCTCCTCCTCCCTTCCCCCCTCCTCCTCCTCCCTCAATGGAGAGGGGAAAAATGAAATTGAGGGACAAGGACGGAGTGGAGACCTAACAGGGGCTCTCCTCACTCATCGCCATTGTTGTGGGGCCGGCGGCGGTTACACGGTCGGCCACATTGGTGCTGGGGAGCCCAGAACCATGCTGGGATGCCAGGGTCACCTTTATTTAATTCTTGTTGCAGGGTCCTGGTAGGCTGTGGGGCACAGCCTGGTTGCCGGAGCATCGTGGATGCCTGGAGTATCCTGGACGGTGAGTGGCTGGGCTAGATCCAGGGCATCAGGATGCTCTGGGGGGCCCAGACCAGTAAGGACCTGCAGGGCTGTGGGGCCTGCAGGCAAGGGCCGATGGACCGTGATCACGCGGTGTAGGCCTGCAGGCCCATAATGAGAGACAGACACAGGAGTTCCATAGTTGAAGTCTGCAGCTGGTCTCCTGCACGTGCCTGCAGGGGCTCCTTTTATTAGCTTGGGCCATGACACAGAGGCAATACACGTGGGAGGGACACAGCCCCTTAAAGGGAGGGTCACACATTACACATGGGAGGGTCACACATTACAATAATCAGTCTCATTCAGTACAGCCTTTTCAAAAAACGGCGCTTCTCGTGCAGCAGCAGAATACATTCCTCAATAATGTACAGTAGTTTAGCAGATTAAGGTTAGTAACTCTGGAGTGCAGCAATTGCTTCTTTTGCAGAGGCCCACGCTGCATAAACAAGAGACCTATTAATTAATAATTTCTCGTGAACAAGAACGAGGGAGGGTCTCCGGTGCAACTGGGAATATCCGCTACTCGAATGAGCACTAGGGGCACCATGCCGATAGTTTCTCGTGTACAGTTCTCGCCTGCTGTTGGAAATTATCCATTTGTGTAGGACGGCGATAAAAAACAGAATGTGACTATTTTCACTTGCACAATAAGTGGGCTAGGGCTCGACATGCCAGGAAAAACATGGCAACTTTACTCCAATTATTCCCCCACTGTACAGTCCGTCAGGTCGAGTCTGACCAAATACTGCTGGACCCGCCACCGGAATGAATTCTCCTATCCATTCCAACCTTCTTTCCCCACCCCAAGGGCCTTGCAGCCTCAAGTGTATTTAATTTACTCACAGTAATGATGCATTACTTTAACAAACTTAATATTCTGATTTTTTAACTGATTACCACAAGTTGGTGCATGGCTTGCTTGCTACACAAAACGCAGGTGGCTCAGCTGACATGGCTTCTTCCTGTTCAAGAGGCGAGGCAACCCGCCCAACTCAGGCTGCTCAGAAGGCCCGCCCACTAAACATTTTAAACATGATTGGCTGTGAAATAGCCAATGGATTTTTTTACAACTGTGCAACCGACAATGACTGCCTACCCTCTAATCTATTAACAAGATCTTATCTACTATTCTGCGCTGTTCACGCAGAAAATCATACTTGCACGACCCCATCTCTGACACCCCGCCAGCATATACATCTAAACACTTGTGTTATCTGCGTGGAGTCCTCGGGGCTCAGGCCGATCACACAAATAAAACTTGCATGGCTTGGGAAGCCCCCTGTTCCTATGAGTGTCCTACAAGTCCCATGCCCCAATGTGACGTGCGTAAAGACAGAGAATTATTTTGTATGTATTATACTTTTACCAAGCGTGCAAGAGAACGGTGTGCTACTTCATCTGAGCAATTCATTGCCTCGGCTGCACTCTCTGGGGGCTGAGGAGGGAGGGCAGCGGCCCCAACCTAAGCAACTGGCCGCCACTGGTTAGGCCTTTTGTTGGGAGTCCAGGTTTGTTTGTGTTCCTGCTTGTGGGTAATTTGCTGGTTGTTTACCATTGAGTTAGAGTCATAGGTGGATAGGTAGCGCGAGATGTATTCTGCGTTAGCTCTTTTCTTAGTCTGTATCCTCAGTCTGTTTAGTGGTGTACCCGTGGGTTTTCTGGGTGTTGCTAGTTCTGTTGGGGTGCATTTTGCTTTCTGTTTTCCTTTCTTGTGTAATTGTCTTATCGCAGCATTTTGTTGGTGTCTTATTGATTTAGGGTTGGGTTTGTGCTGTGTTCCATCAGCGTGTGCCCTCCTGCATGTCTTTAGTTACTTGGAGTATGAAATTGGATCTTCTGCTGTGGTTTTATGGCTGTTGGTGGTAGTCTGTTTTGGGTTGAGTTATGTTCTGATGAATTTCCAGGAGTAGGTGCCCTCTTGGGTAGGTGTGATGCTGAAAATGCATTGGAGGGACAGGGCCTCCTTGTCCTATGCCTCCTTATTCTGTTGTTCTGCTTGTGTACTGCACAAGAGTGCAGTTTGGAACCCTGGCAGTGCAGCTCATCATTTTGAGACTGCCATTGTTACCCACATTGCCAGTTTCTTCAAGAAAGGGGATGAGACCAGGCCAGAGGCGATCCTGAGAAGAGACTGTGGTGAGATACCAGACGAGGGCGGTGTCCTGGCCCATCTGCAGATTCTCCTTGGTCGAGGGGACAAAGGCGAGGAGGGCCCGATCCGGGAGGCGGCAGGAGGTGTCCCCAAAGTGTCGGGAGGGGGAAGCCTGCCCATCTCAATGACTATGTGTTGGCCCCCTGACCTGTTGGGCTTAGCCCACGGGCTGAATAGTGACTTGTGGTACTGGGCGGGAAGCAAATAACTGGGTGTTATTTAGTGTGCAGTGTAATGTGTTTCAAGTATCTGCATTTACCTCCTTTTGTTGTTTGTTATGAAAAAGGAGGAGTGTGGTGCCTGCCCCATCGGGGGCACACGCGCGGCAGCGTGACGCAACTCCCCCACATGTGTTAATAAATGTGGCTGGGGGAGCTCATGGGCCGTATGGGCAATCCGGTGACATGGACAAGTCCCCACCCCACCAGACTTGCACAGTTATTGACATAGGCTCCTGAATGCAGGTGAGGAGCACACCCCCTAACCCTGCAATAAACTGGGGTGCTTAAGTCCTTAAATCACATGGGGTCACCACTGCCTGGGGCTGCAGCCAGAGACCAAACAACTGCCTCACATGCATCTCATCACTGCTCTGCTCTCTGTATTCTGGGTCTGCAGCTAGAGGCCTGGTTTCACTTGGATAGTTGTCCTAAAGGCACGTTACTACAAGTGATGCGTCACAGAGGAAGCCCCTCCTCCAGACGTCCTTACACCACGGGGGTTGGTTGCTGACCGACTTTGGCAGGATGGCAGTCTTTCCTTTGAGTAGCACTGCCCCAGCAAGATATTATTACAGCTTCCTTACCAATAGCGCTGAGCACAGCTCACCCGAGGATCAGGGACATGGTGAAGTGTGGGTGATGTTGTTTCCATGCTGTTCCCCCACCAAAGCACTCCTTATTTGTTTTTTCTAATGTACCTTGCTGTTCCTTTTTCAACTGGTTAAAACTGTAGGAATTCATGAAGTGTGAAAATGAGACCAGACAGATACATTGTGAGCCACTTCTTTAGAAGTCAAGGATTTTATGTACAGGTTCCATTCACTCTTACGAATCCTCTCAGCGGCCACGCTCATCCATTCCAGCTCATGCCCCTAACTGAGACATTCACCACTCACCCACCGAACACTCATCAACATTCTCCTGAGCCATCAGTCATACATTTGCATCAACATTCTATCAGCATACATGTATGTCCAGCAGGAGAAGTCAATCAACCAGAAATATGAACAGGAATGGGTAAGACATTGAGAAAAGGAGGAGAGCTACAGAGTAGTAATTAAGTAACAATGAGATCGCCAACAGCACGATGAATAGGAAATCTAGTCACAACGGGAAGCAGAAGAGCAAGAAACGTGGTGAACCAGGTGTAAACAGGGGCAAACAGGGTGTAGCAGCGTCCTTAAATGAGTAGCCCTGATATAGAGGCAGCCAGACCAGGTGAAAAAATAGAACCATGATAAACACATGATCCATTATGTGACCCTGGTGCCGGCAGGACAGGGCTAAAATGGAAATAGGCTGTCGGGGCCAGGCAGGACTGGAAGAGGCTGGGAAAGACTCCAGAGAACAGCGAAGAGCCGAGCTGATGGCCAGAGTCACCTCCATCCCCTCCACCTGGCAGCAGCACAACGAGACCGATGGCCGATGGGAAGCACTGGTGGAGTGGTGGAGTCTGAATGTCCAGAGGATGCCGAACTGAGATAAATAAAGCTTCAAGGGGAATGGGGGAGGGCGGAGGGGTGGGTCACCCGATCAGTCACCTGACCCAGGCACCGGCAGGACAGGACCAAGATGCACCTTGATGGCTTCACATCTCACCTGGCCCAACCGGCTAAACCACTTGAATTCACTATAGGCAACATTCTCTTCTTCCGGCAACATATCAACAAAAAGGCCAAAATGCCCGGTACCAGCTAACCCTCCCCTGGAAGATAAAAAGCATTCCACCACTGAAAGATTTCACAACTACAATTCAGGTGCTGGTAATCTCACATCATTGGGGGGGGGGGGGGAACGCTCTCCCACTGGCGTTGACACGACACACTCGACTCCACACTGCCCAGTCCAAGCTAACCCTCATTGGGAAGATGAAATGCATTCTTGCACTGAAGGATTTCACAACTACAGTTCAGGCGCTGGTAATCTCACATCATTCGGGAGGGGGGGGGAGAAGATGGGGAACGCTCTCCCACAGGCATTCTAGTGAAGCACCTGACTGCACTTAGGGATGCCCACACGCTGCAGCATGACTCATAACAGGAAACATGAAATGTGACCACATTACTCCAATTCTAAGGGGGCTGCACTGGTTTCTAATTCAAGCCAAAATATTTTTTAAGACTACATACATTATCTAGAAGGCAATCACTGTTCGCAAGCCAACCTACCTAGCTGCACAACTCAGTAGAGCTTAGATGGGTCATGCTCCTCCAGTAGCAAGGCCATTGCTAGGATCGAGGAGAAACTGGCATGCAAGGAACAAAAAACAGCAAGTGGACTTTCTCTTACTATGCCCCTTCTAGCTGGAAAACCCAAGTGGCAATCCAGACCCTGCCAATGCTCAAGACCTTACTCTTCATCAAAAGGCAACACCTAAGTGCCACCAAGTATCCTTGTGCTCTGGCAACACATCCCATTCTCATAGCTGGAACCTTCATGCCTCATATAGTAACCCTCCCGCCCTCTTCTTATCTCATTGGTTACCATCAAAGACATGTACCGTTCTCTGTTGCTTCCTAGCTAGGTTTGGGTTTTAAACACTTGGACACTGTCACTCTGAAAGAGGCATCCTGGTGGAACGATCAACCCACATAGGGAAAATGCTGATGGCAGGCTGATGCCCCTAAAATCTTGAAGTGCAACTGGCAGAGTACAGTGTCTTGAATCTATGTAGAACAAGCTGAACCAAAACACTCCTTGGACAAAGGCCAAATAAGCCTTATTGGAGTAGCCACCCAACCAGCCTATATTCAGGTATTCATACCTTTAAGCTTAGGCTATGCTGCCCAGGGCAATGAGTGCCAGGGTCAAGCATTTAGAAACCAGTGGAGGGTTCTCCCCCACCCTGTGAGGCATCTCTCTTCCCAAACGTTTTCCATACACAAAAAAAATAATCAACGTGCACCCGGCTGCCTCTCCCAAACCCTAGCTCTTCCACCATCCAATTCTCTCTTCCATTTTTCAGGTACATTTATTGATCTAGGCGATTGAGAGAAAGAGAGCAAGAGGGGTCTTTCTGCAGACATGATAATGGCCGGATCCAAACAACTACCCCGGGCTCTCCATGTCATGGTGTTATGTTATATTAAAAACATTTCGAGAGCGCAGCCTTCACCAGCTAGGGCACCATGGCACTAAGAAAGCAAAACTGTAAAGGAAGTTGATGAGAACAAAAAGCTGGGCTAAGACTAAAAACAGAAAGGTCTTCAGGGCACGCCAAAATTACAGATGACAGCGGAATGGAGTTCCAAAGCTGTGCAGCAGCCACTGAAAAGAAACAGCCTCCCACACAACAATACTTGAACCGTGGGTCAATGATTAAGCAGGGCAGTGGAAGAGCACATAGAGCAAACAGGAAAATACTGACAACATTTTTCTTGAAAGTATTTGGGATCCATCTTACAGAAGGCCCTTTGTGTACAAAGGGCCTTAAATGTAAACCGTTTAGACGCTGGCAATCAGTGAACGGCATTCAAGACAGGAGAGACTGAAGAATTACAGGAGTCACTGGTGGCCAGCCTGGTTGCAGAGTTTTGAAGAATTTGCAGTTGGTGTAAAAGAAAAGCCGGTTGTGCGAGAACATTTTTTACGGTAATCCAGAGATCCGGACGTCAGAGAAAATACAATATTAAAGTTCGCAAAATTAGTGAACTCTCGTCCCCTGCACACTTTCACAGGCCAAATATTCAGCCAAGAATTCAGTATATGATTATCAAATAAACACTGTCAATGTCTCTGATTTCTCAATCTTTGCAATATCTAAGAAACTCTTGTAAAGCAAACGTTTGAAAATAAGATTAGGACAACATATACTCAAAAGAGATATACATTTAAAATAACATTTATTAGTGTGGCCCAACGTGTTTTGAACTTTCAACTCTTCATCAGGGGTCTTGTCTGATTAACAATTCTAAAAGTAATTAAATAAAATAGACTTATATAGGTATATTTCCTTTACACAAGAATGGCTAAACAGGTTACAAACTATCAATATGTTTCGAATTATGATTCTAATAGTGAATAGATGACCATCTACCTTAGTATCCCATGTTCCAAATGGTAACAATGTTCTTCAACGAAGTAATGTAGGGGCTTGAGAGTTCAAATAAGGTATGAAACATCCCTGATAATAAAGAATCACAAATTACTAATTCCATTGCGATCAGAACAAACTTTCCAGAATTTAAATCCGCAACAAGGTTCGAGATATCTTTATTAAATATATCTTGAGAAGTCCCACCTCTACTAGGTACACAATGCATCTACAATATCTTCCCTATTAAAATTAAAGTAGGTATCAATCTTCACTGGGGTCTGGTCTGTTGTTGATTAAATACTGTTCTCCTCCTGTCAAGAGATTATATTTAAAGAGCAATAGTGAGTGACAAAACACGTCAATATGTGCAACGTAAAGATTGTGAGGCCGATTCATGGAATAATTAGCGCGGCGCAAGTGGGCAAAAACGTGCGAATCGCAGTGGAATAGCGAAAATCGCAGTGCAAGTGCGAAAATCGCACCAAAAGCAGCGCACATCGATTCATGGAAGGCCGTGCGCGAGAAAACCAGGGGATGTGCGATAAAACAGTGCGCGGCGCACGTTGGCGCACAGGCCATCTAACAGCGTGCGCCAGGTCACAGCGAAAATCGCACAGGCCACAGCGAAATTCGCACATAGCGCGGCGCACACAACAAAAGTAGGCGGAACACGGGCGTAACACTCGGAATGGGGAACAACTTGCCAAAACGTGGGCGTCACGGGGGAAGTACAGGGCACAAGTGCGCGGAACGCCCACACGCTCGCCTACAACACGTATTCATGGAATAGAATAGGGGAAAAAAGCGCACGCTCAAACCAGCGCACAGGCACAAACACGACCGCCACAAGAAAGCAGGCGGTAGCGTCTCTGCAGCTGTAAGAAATGTGCGCCAAAAGGTGCGCCAACAAATAGCACCTATATACTGCCATGATGAATGTCCTATACTGTGGCCCTCCAGGACAAATGACGTGCAAAGGGGTACCCACAAACACGGACACCCGCTGACAAAAAATACGTGTGCGTGTATACCGGGGTGCGCAGGAAGTCTCACACGCGATTTCAGCAGGGTACGTGTATTTCAGGGGTGCGCGGGAAGTCACACACACGATTGGCCCAGTGCGAGCAGGGTACGTGTATTTCAGGGGTGCGCGGGAAGTTACACACGCGATTCCAGCAAGGTATGTGTATTTCAGGGGTGCGCGGGAAGTCACACACGCAATTTCAGCAGGGTACGTGTATTTCATGGGTGCGCGGGAAGTTCCACACACGATTGGCCCAGTGCGAGCAGGGTACGTGTATTTCAGGGGTGCGCGGGCAGTTCCACACATGATTGGCCCAGTGCGAGCAGGGTACGTGTATTTCAGGGGTGCGCGGGAAGTTACACACGCGATTCCAGCAAGGTATGTGTATTTCAGGGGTGCGCGGGAAGTCACACACGCGATTTCAGCAGGGTACGTGTATTTCAGGGGTGCGCGGGCAGTTCCACACACGATTGGCCCAGTGCGAGCAGGGTACGTGTATTTCAGGGGTGCGCGGGCAGTTCCACACGCGATTCCAGCAAGGTATGTGTATTTCAGGGGTGCGCGGGAAGTCACACACGCGATTTCAGCAGGGTACGTGTATTTCAGGTGTGCGCGGGCAGTTCCACACACAATTGGCCCAGTGCGAGCAGGGTACGTGTATTTCAGGGGTGCACAGGAAGTTCCACACGTGAATTGGCCGTGTGGGCCCTCCCAGGTGTACGCTCCACAACCTCCACGGACCCTGCAGCCAGCCCACACCACGGGGGACTACCCTGCACCCCTGCCCATGTCCCGCAAGCAGCCCATTCACCATGGGCATGCCCCCCAGCCAACCCACATGTCACCTTGCACTACTGATCAACAATGCATGTCTACCACCACCCCCACCCCCCAGCAGTGCAGGGTCACCCTCCACCAGGCCCCCACTCATGTCTCCCACCACCCCCACCCCCCTGCCACCATGGGCAGCCTCCAGCAGGCCCTCACTCATGTCCCCCTGCACCCCCACCCCCCAGCAGTGCAGGGGCATCCTCCACCAGGCCCCCACTCAGGTCTCCCACCACCCCCACCCCCCAGCCACCAGGGGCAGCCTCCACCAGGCCCCCACTCATGTCCCCCTGCACCCCCACCCCCCAGCAGTGCAGGGGCAGCCTCCACCACCCCCACCCCCCAGCCACCAGGGGCAGCCTCCAGCAGGCCCTCACTCATGTCCCCCTGCACCTCCACCCCCCAGCAGTGCAGGGGCATCCTCCACCAGGCCCCCACTCATGTCTCCCACCACCCCCACGCCCCTGCCACCATGGGCAGCCTCCACCAGGCCCCCACTCATGTCCCCCTGCACCCCCACCCCCCAGCAGTGCAGGGGCATCCTCCACCACCCCCACCCCCCAGCCACCAGGGGCAGCCTCCACCAGGCCCCCCGCTCATGTCTCCCACCACCCCCACCCCCCAGCCACCAGGGGCAGCCTCCACCAGGCCCCCACTCATGTATCCCACCACCCCCCTGCCACCATGGGCAGCCTCCACCAGGCCCCCACTCATGTCCCCCTGCACCCCCACCCCCCAGCAGTGCAGGGGCATCCTCCACCAGGCCCCCACTCATGTCTCCCACCACCCCCACCCCCCAGCCACCAGGGGCAGCCTCCACCAGGCCCCCACTCATGTATCCCACCACCCCCCTGCCACCATGGGCAGCCTCCACCAGGCCCCCACTCATGTCCCCCTGCACCCCCACCCCCCAGCAGTGCAGGGGCATCCTCCACCAGGCCCCCACTCATGTCCCCCTGCACCCCCACCCCCCAGCAGTGCAGGGGCATCCTCCACCAGGCCCCCACTCATGTCTCCCACCACCCCCACCCCCCAGCCTCCACCAGGCCCCCGCTCATGTCTCCCACCACCCCCACCCCCCTGCCACCATGGGCAGCCTCCACCAGGCCCCCACTCATGTCCCCCTGCACCCCCACCCCCCAGCAGTGCAGGGGCATCCTCCACCAGGCCCCCACTCATGTCTCCCACCACCCCCACCCCCCTGCCACCATGGGCAGCCTCCACAAGGCCCCCACTCATGTCCCCCTGCACCCCCACCCCCCAGTAGTGCAGGGGCAGCCTCCACCAGGTGCTCACAATCCCCAATCATGTGCGTAATGGACAGCCTCCACAGCCAAAAAGCCCTACCAAGTAACCCATTCACCCACATGGAAATGGAAATCACATGTTACACCCCCAATGTTCATGAAGCTAATGAACCCATGTCCGTCACACACAATGGTTGCAATTGAATGGGAAAACACACAACATGACATGCATGAAACCAATGAGATGATACCACACAGTGAAGTATGCAAACAAAATTGTATTGAAAAAAATAAAGAATGCTAAAGAAAGAAAACAAACTACAATGTGAAAGAGAACAAAAAAAGATGCATGTCCGTATAAAAAACTACCAAGGCTCCGTGAGCACAACTGAACAAAGGAAACCTACTAAAAAACCTACCTACAAATCAACTATATACAAAAAGTGGAGCAGTGTCCGTCGACTCCAAATCATAATAATAAAGAAAGGAAACCTAAAACTAAACAACTATATACAAAGGCGGCGGGCTAGTCCAGCGGCTCACTCCGTGGTGTCCCGG
Organism: Ambystoma mexicanum; assembly: GCF_040938575.1. Taxonomy (NCBI): domain Eukaryota; kingdom Metazoa; phylum Chordata; class Amphibia; order Caudata; family Ambystomatidae; genus Ambystoma; species Ambystoma mexicanum. The sequence goes on from NC_090934.1 coordinate 266,979,950, forward strand.
GCCAGGGCATCATCAAACTCCTGTTCGATGTCCCGGAGGCGGTCCAGTTCCATGGCCCCGAGGGTCCGCAGGGACGACGCAGTGTCCTCCTCCAACCCCCTGCGGATTGCCTCGAGGCACTCGGCCCGCCTCAGGGCCCTCCGCATGGAGTTCTCCGCCCTGACCATTGTGAGCCGCGCCTCTTCCGCCCGCTGCCGCTCCGCACCTATGGCGTGGCCCAACCGCTGCCACACGGAAGACACTCTCTGTCCTGGGTCCCCCTGCCCTCCGGCCGATGCCTGCCCCTCCGATGTCGAAAGCCCCGAGCCTGCATGTCTCCCACCATGTTGCTGCTGCTGCTGCTCTGCCTCTGCCCGTGCACTGCCTCCTGCTGCCTGCACATCCTCCGCCGGCTGGGGTGCACTTGTTGATGTGGCCACCCCTGCTGGACCTCCGACTCCCAACTGTGGCAGGGATGCCTCCTCCACCAGCCTGGCTGCACCGTCAGAGGCAGCTCCACAGGGCACCCAGGTGACTGATGGGTGGGAAGATGGCACAGAGGAGGACTGGAACGTAGGGGTTCCAGTTGAGGAGGGGGTCGGAGCAAGCCCCATCAGACGGAGGAATCCGGCCTGGGTGACCTGTCCGAGCAGGCTGACGTGGTCAACGAGCCATTCGAGATGACGTGCAGTCTCTCCATGAAAACACTGCAGGTCACCTCGCATGGCCCGTTGACGCAACGCCACACCAGCCAGGACAGGCTCAACCCGGACCTGGATGGCCACGTCCGCAGGCAGAGGAAGGCCAGTTGACGTCAGCTCATCCCCTGCCTGAAAACGGGTCTGGACGTAGGCATCCCTGCTGGTGCAAGATGATGCAGGGACAGGATCGGGGACAGGATTGCACACAGGCACCTCCGCGGCCGCCTGTGCTGCCTCCTGTCCCTGGTCCTGCACTGCACCACTAGCACCAGTGGGATCCCCACCTCCAGACCCCGTCTCTGGTGCTTGCGCGGCCCCCTCCTCCACCAAACCCCCCACCAACCTGGATGACTCCGTGCCATCTTCCCCCGTTGGGCCCTGTGGGGTCCCAGCTGCCCCTTCTGCTGCCGAGGAGTCCAACTGCAACCTCCGCCTCTTGGACCTCCCCCCGGCAGCTGCGGCCTGGGACGCGGCACCGGACTTCTCACTCCCCGACGAGATGACAACACGGGAGGGGAGCCGGGCCTTGCGTCTCCGGCTGGCGGTCGGATTCCCGCCGCTGTGCTCTACAGCACCTTCTCCGCCCTCTTCATCAGTTGACGCTGCAGACAGGGAGAAACAAAACACAGGCATCAGGGCACTGTACAATGGACACATACACGCATGACAGTTGCACAGGAGTGGCATTGGCAAACCTCAGACATGTCATCACAATCCCCAACACACATGTCATTGCAACTGGCACACATGAGCCATACCACAGCCATATCGTAACTGCCACCACCATCCCTACACATACAACAGCATCAGCAGCCAAAGGGTAGCCAGACATCACATGCAACACAGGAAGTGCACCACACATGTACACACACCACCACACTTGCATGCATGTCCACACCTCTGCCAAGTGTCGCACTGTTCAGACGGGCATCCATGTCACATCTGCCAATCAGGCTTCCACATACCGCTGTCACATGCATCCATGTAGCATCACTTTTGCACCCTTGTCAAATACACACACATGCACATGTACACAGTGCTCATACATGCAGCCGAAAACAACATACATGCCTGACATCACGGACATGTCTACTTACATACACATTCATCCAAACATGTGTGCACGCACAACTGCATTTGCCATGCAAGCCCACACACACAAGCACCATCCATGTCTCACACATTACAGCCCTCGCATGTGTCAGCCCCACGGCCCTGTACACCCCCACCCATACTCGACCCCATACAAACAGATGTGCAACCGGCACAATGACGAATGATCACCACACGCACTGCTCACAATCAGGATGCATGTACACTCACCGCTCGACTCCAGACGGGTCTGCTTCTCTAGGACCTGGACGTGGAGCGCTGGGGATATGCGTTCCAGGACCCCCATCTGTTCTTCCGACAAGTGGCCCCGGCGCCCCTTGGCATCCGCTGCCTTCAAGAGGCGCCGGGCCTTGTTCAGGGTCCTGGACCTGAAGTCCTCCCAGCGCTTCCTGACATGTTGTAAGTCCCGGACTGCCACCCCCTCCGCGTTGATGGCAGTCACGATGTCAGTCCAGATCCGAGTCCGTCCTTCCTTGTCGGCGCGGGAACTTCCGAAGAGGGCATCATACTGCCCCAGGACTTGCTCCACCAGGACACCAACTTCGGTGGCACTGAAGCTGGTGCCCCTCTGCCTCTCTGGCCGGGGGTTGTCAGTGGTCACAGATGGTGTTTGCCCCGGCAGGAGTGGGTGTGCAACTGGGTCCTGGGGCTGGGCTGTGGAGCGATGGAATTCCAGTCGGGAGTCTTCGGTTCCAGCAGGGGTGGTCACAGCAACAGCACCCCTGGCTGATGTGCAGGCAGCAAATGGCAGTGCACGTGGGCAGCAGGCAGTCAGGCAGCAGCAGATGGCAGGTGGGAGCGTGCTCGGGGCTCTGGGGGGCAGTAGTTCTGCCTTCTGGGCAGGAGTGTGGTCTTCCGTGTGCTTACGCGTGGCCAGCTTGGTACGGAGTGATTTTGCACGTGAAAATCCAGCACGTCAGCGTGAAAACCGAGGAAAGGCCCTTAGCGCGTAAGCGCGTCAGCACGCATACGCGATTCTATTGGACCAAAGGCCCTCAGCGCGTAAGCGCGTCTGTGACGTCAGCCGCACGGGTGTTTCCCACACAGCACGTGATGACAGAGCACACGTGGAAAGACTGCACGTCAGAGTCTCATCGCGTGTAATTGGACAGCACGTCAGAGTCTCATCGCGTGTAATTGGACAGCACGTCAGAGTCTCATCGCGTGTAATTGGACAAAAGTGCGCGTACACGCTATTGGCCTATGTACGTGTATATCAGGTGTGCGCGGACACTTACACACGCAAGTACGTCAGCGCACCTGTATCCCGGTATGCGGGCAATTTCCACACGCTATTGGACTGTGCACTGGATTTCAGGGGTGTGCGGGTCACACGCTCGCCTACAACACGCGCAACGCATTAATTTGCGCGCTAACAAAATAACTAGCTCAGACCCAGGATGAACATACCGTTCCTAGCAGCAGTGGCCGTGGCCTACCAAAGGAGGAGGAGGATAGTCAGGGCCAGAATATTCACACCCAGAACCAGCCTTTTCGGGATGCCTGATGACCAGGTGTATGGGAGGTACAGGTTTCCACCACACATCATACTGGACCTGGTGAGTGGGAGGACGACCTCACATCACCCACCCTGTGCTCCCAAGCACTCAGCCCCCTGGAGAAGGTCCTCAATGTACTGCACTTCTTAGCCACTGGATCATTTCAGCGGACAAGTGCCATTGTCGGTGGGGTGTCACAGGCCACCCAGTCACGCTGCCTACACCAGGTCTTGAACATCATCACTGCACGCCCATCAGTCTGCAGGCACATATACCTGCCCAGAACCCCTGCAGAAAGGCATGCTGCCGCCCTGGATTTTTACGCTGTGGCACGATTCCCCGAAGTGCTAGGTGCCATCGACTGCACCCATGTGGCTCTACGTCCCCCCAGGGCATCTGAGCACATCTATAGGAACCGCAAGCACTGGCATTCCATCAACGTGCAGGTAGTATGTAATGCCAAGGGAATCATCACCTCAGTATATGCCAACTATCCCGGGTCAACCCACGACAGCTTCATTTACCGAATGTCCACCCTAAGCCGGGACCTAGAAGCTGGCCGGCATGGCGATACATGGCTGCTTGGTGAGTATGAATGCCACTGCACATGCATGCATGTCAGATACTGAGCTAGGTCACAACCCCACCAATGATACCAATCACCACCTCCACAGGGGACAGTGCCTACCCTCTCAGCCCCCACATGATGACGCCAATTCGGAACCCCACCACGCCACCCCAGGTAAGATATAACGCTGCCCACACTACAACCCGGGGCATAGTGGAGCGCACATTCGGAGTGCTGAAGTCACGCTTTCGCTCCCTTGACCGTTCTGGCGGGCAGCTGTTGTACGCTCCCCCAGTAGTGTGCAGGATCATAGTGGCAGCATGTGTCCTGCACAACGTTGCAACACGCCGGGGCCTGGCCGTGGACATGGTGGTGCCCCCCCATCCCCAACCACATGCACAGCCGCTGCGCATGGGAGGTGAAAGGGCACGGGGGGAGGCAGCCCGTACACAGCTAGTGGCTAATTACTTCACATAGAAATCACACCCCTGTGGAGTGCACACTGCCCTGGCACATTCCATCTGACAATCAATGATGACTCAACCTGACACTGATCCTGAATGTCTGGAGAAAGAACCGTGAAAACCATATCAGCCTGAGATTGTTCACCTGGAAGTGTCACAATGTGTGCATCCCTACCCACACTGACACCACCAATGCAGTTTTGTGAAGTTACACATTCAAGCAGCTCAAATTAATACCCACTTGCAAAATGCAACAAGAGGACAGTGCCATGTCAGCCAACCCTACCCCAGCACCGCCACACGACACACCGTGCCATGTCATGCTATTTGCAGGTAAACAAAGTAATCCCCACAACATGACACTACTGTCACAATGTACAGTGTCCCTATTAGAAACTTGCAACACGTGAAATGCTCACAGTAATGGCGGACCAACAACAAACTTGAGCACGTACTACCATTGACTTGACATCACTAATGTTTAATATTAGTAGTCTCACCACCTGGCAATGCCTGCACTCCCACCACTACCAACTGTGCAGTGTTGGCGCCTGTAGAGTTGTAGGTGCACTGCTGCCAACATGGACCACATCTCCAGACTAGAGGTCCTTGTGTAGACATGAGGAAGGTACCTGCAAATTGGGAGGTAGACACAGAAGATGAGTTACACATCAATGCAACATGCAGTGTACAACACAACAGCAATATGCACTAGGAATGTATACACAGTATTGACTACAGACTGCCCACACAGCTCATGGGAGTCCAACGTCACTGTGTAATTCACTGTCACTTGGGCACACCCTTTGCAAGCCCATGGAAACGGGAAGCAGGAGGGGTGTGTGTGACTCAAACCCAAGCATCTGAACCAAATACATTACAAGCCTGCATGTGCCCAGCCACAATGCAGCGTATGCCCACAGGAACCACGGAAGCCAACAAATCGTTCCAAAAAAATAGGGAATAAAAGAAATAAAAATAAAAACAAAAATAAAAATAAAAAAAAAATAAAAATGGCCATTGAAGGGCCCGGGGGGGTTGGGGAGGCCACCCAGGAGGTCCGAGGACAGGATGCACACCAGAACCCACCTGCGTGGATCCTGGGAAAAAAAAACACCTCCATGGGCTCATGGCCCACACGGCTACCCTATTGTGGGAGTATCACTGTTGTCGCTATTATCACCCTGTGGAGCTGCATCGGGAGGTGGTTGCACTATGGGAGGCAGCCCACGCAAGGCCCTAGTCTGCTCCTCCATGGCTGCAAGCATGCGGGTGTGGTAAATCTGGTTCTGGAGGATGAGTGTGCGGAGGTCCCCATGCAACAACTCACGGGATGCCCGGACCTCCGCCCTCGTTGCCTGCATCTCAGCTGAGAGCGTACGGGTGAGACGCTCCAGCTGCTGTTCTGTCCTTTGGTGTGTAGAAGCCTCAAGCTCAACAAGAGTCGTCCTGAGGTGAAGGAGCTCCTGCCTCAGGGCTTCCCTGTGGCCCTGGGACTCAATGGAGATGGCCTCCTGCAGAGTCGCCAGTGCCGCCCGCCTGTCCCTGTTGGACCCCAACATGTCCTCCCTGTGTGACTGGCAGATGGAGTCGGTTGCCTGCTCTAGTCGTTCCATCAGCCTTTCAGGGGGGACAATGGAAGTGGCCACCCTATCCATGGCCTGAGCCATCATCTCGGATGATGCTGCCTGTTGGGTTGCCATACCGTAAATGGATTGCTCCCATGCAGTATTGCCAGGTGGCGTACGGCCACCACGTCGGCGGGCACCACACCTGTCTGGGGCAAGGCGAACTGCGCCTTGCTGTGCCGGCACTGCCTGAGGCTGCAGGACTGCATTCCCCCTCTGATCTGCTGGCCCAGGAACAGGATCAGATGTCACGGAGTGTGACCCTGCATCCGTAACCACCAAAGGCGTAGCTGCCAACACTGACATCCCCATTGAGGGTTCTGACCCTGGTGCAGGTGGGTGAGACAGAACAGAATCCCTCCCTGGAACACTCACCTGCGACGGCACGTAGGTCTCATCCGAATCAACACCTGAGTACAGCTCGGGGGAGGTGCAGCCAGAGACACCCCTTGAGAGCACGACCTGCAGCACTTGTGGGTTCTCACCCACCACCACACCACGTCCCTCGCTGGTGGTTGGTCGGCCCTCGGACCCCTCCTGGGTCTGCACCATCTCCTCAACCCCAGCAGTATCAGGTGCGTCTTCCCCTGCAAAGACATAAAAACAAAGAAATGGAAACAGGCATTAGCACCATGGCACACAATGAGGGCTGAGAAGCAAGAGAACCAGTACTTGTTTGACACATGTCCCACATGACTAAAACCCTCCCATGCATGCACCCTCACTGCGTATGAAGGGCATGCAAATGGCACACACTGATGACACCAAGATTGAACAAATTTTCTGCATGCTGCCTGGCAGTGGCATCACACATTGGCCTGTGATTGGCAGGTGAAACACACATGCCATCACACAGATGGCATGTACCATTGCTATTGAGTGAAGATGGAGAGAAGGGCAGCACCTATTCATTCTGTCTAGTTCCCGCATGTAATAGCTTTTCTAATTCAAACAGGTCAGATTCTTCACCTGGAGCTACCAGTCCGAAATGGTCCAATTGCACAGGGACATGTTTGAACAAATGATATCCAGGTAACAAAGTCACTCCACTTTACCATAGCCATGTCAGACATGTGACTAGAGGACTGCGACATGCCTAGTAAAAGTGGTGGAATGTAAAAAATCTGACTAAATGAACAGTGGAAAATTTAGCAACAATGTTGTGGCAAGGTGACACTTCAAGGGCAACTGGCGTGCAGTTGGGCTAGATGTCTACTGTTGGCAGAAGGGATACAGCTATGGGCAAATGCAGATGCGCTGGATGTATTGCATGAAGCACATGGCTGATCCATACGACTCAGGCGCACACACTCTCACCTGGCACACAAACAGAAGCCCTCACACACACCATGCACATGGATGACACACACATGCATGTGCACTCACCGGACAATGCCTCGTAATCAGCCAAATCTCCCACGCCTTGGATCTGTTCCTCCGTGACGTAGGTCCCAGCGACTGACTCATGTGGAGTGAGTTCCATGTCTGCTACTGGAGACCCACCTCCAGTCACTAGAGTTGCGGCATGATTTGAGGCCAGCTTACTCTTTGCCCTGCGCTTTAGGTCATTCCAGCGCTTATAGCAATCATTGGCTGTGCGCCTCACGATTCCAAGGGCACTTACAATGCCCGCAACTGTCTGCCAGTGTGCCTGGCGTTGTGCAGGTGTGGTCTTGGATCCTGCAACAATGACCATCTCGTTGTCATGTGCGGACACATACCCGACAAGTGCATTCAGTTCGTCATCCGTGAAGCTGGGCTTCCTGGACGGGCCGGACTGTGTAGCCGTGTCTGGGGCATCAGCCTGTGCCGGACGAGCACTCTTCCTCTTCCGCTTGGAAGGTGGTGGTGATCCTGAGTGTCCTGCGCCGCTCTGGACACTAGGGGCAGGAGCCCTGGTGGACTCTGTATCAGGAGTGTGGGATTGCACACTCAGCATGGGAGTTGGTGCAGGCATTGGCTCTAGTGTGATGGTGTCAGGGGGTATATCAGCAGCATGGACTAGGACCGACACTGTCCGGAATGGGTGTGTGAGGGCTGGGGTGGATGGAGCCGCAGCTGCCCCTGCAGCCTCTCCGCCCTGCCTACTTGGTGCAGCAGATGACCTTGCTGCCCCAGATGCACGTGGCATGGTGACATCAACGTGCACCAGCGCACGTGTCATAGGCCTGCTGACCTGGAAGTCAGCCATGGAGTCAGCCAGGTCTGGTGCCACAATGGGCTGGTCCAACAAGGGCTGAGCATGGATGGTGTCAGCCACATCAGCCTCAACGGGAGGGGGGGGGGGGGATTATGGGTGCCCTTGACTGGTCCTCCACACATGGGGGGACAGGCTCACCCTGCAAGTAATGACCACGTCCCCTACCGGATCCACCACGGCCACCACTTGTGGCTCTTCCACCTTTGCCACCCTTACGGAATCCTCGCCTCCCAGCCATGGCACTGATGTTAATGTGCGTATGGGAGTGGCAGTAAAATATAGTCCTGGGCAATTGGGGGTCAAAGGGGTTGGGTACCAGATGGTAATTGTACCCTAGTGCTCTTGCAAGGCTGATTGTAACCCCTGGGGAAAGATGACGGGTCACGCTACGCACAGGAGCCCCAAAAAAGGGAGATGACGTGCACGCAACCCCTCCTAGACCACGTGTGCAGAAAGAAGAACCTGCACTACGCTGTGGCACCCAGTAACACAAGAATGAACGTATGCGTGTCACACGCAGCCTAGAATGACCTCTGAAGGGGTAGGCTACACACAGGGCAAGCACAGATGTTAGATACGTGCGTGACTCACCGTCTGCCTGGTAAACGAGCGTGTAAAAGGAGCGCGTTTGGTTGGCAACACCCCCGCCAAAAGAAGATTTGTACGCTGTCTGAGGAGACAGGACAACAGTAGAAGGGAACACTGTTTGAGGGAACAGGCCCAGGTAAACCAGTCAAAGAGTAAAAGGAGAAAAATCTGTGAGAGGTAACAGGGAATACGAACTTGAAACGCCGTGAAGTAAATCGCGTGTGAACCGACAAGAAGTACAGAATTCACCCACTCGCTCTCCACGAAAAGCACGTACAAGGAAATGGTGTTCTACGCGTACCTTTTATACAGGCCCACACGTCCAGCGTCACCTACGCGGCGTCTACGCGCTAGGGCCATTTCCACCAATTACACGCTTTGTGACTTATGGGTGTACGGCCATTTCCACCAATTACACGCTTTGTCACTTCTGCGTGTACGGCCATTTCCACCAATCACACGCGATGAGACTCTGACGTGCAGTCTTTCCACGTGTGCTCTGTCATCACGTGCTGTGTGGGAAACACCCGTGCGGCTCACGTCACAGACGCGCTTACGCGCTGTGGGCCTTTGGTCCAATAGAATCGCGTATGCGTGCTGACGCGCTTACGCGCTAAGGGCCTTTCCTCGGTTTTCACGCTGATGTGCAGGATTTTCACGTGCCAAATCACTCCGTACCAAGCTGGCCACACGTAAGCACACGGAAGACCACGCTCCTGCCCAGAAGGCCGAACTACTGCCCCCCAGAGCCCCGAGCACGCTCCCACCTGCCATCTGCTGCTGCCTGCCTGCCTGCTGCCCACGTGCACTGCCATTTGCTACCTGCACATCAGCCAGGGGTGCTGTTGCTGTGACCACCCCTGCTGGAACCGAAGACTCCCGACTGGAATTCCATCGCTCCACAGCCCAGCCCCAGGACCCAGTTGCACACCCACTCCTGCCTCTGGGATTGTCATGTCGGGGCAAACACCATCTGTGACCACTGACAACCCCCGGCCAGAGAGGCAGAGGGGCACCAGCTTCAGTGCCACCGAAGTTGGTGTCCTGGTGGAGCAAGTCCTGGGGCAGTATGATGCCCTCTTCGGAAGTTCCCGCGCCGACAAGGAAGGACGGACTCGGATCTGGACTGACATCGTGACTGCCATCAACGCGGAGGGGGTGGCAGTCCGGGACTTACAACATGTCAGGAAGTGCTGGGAGGACTTCAGGTCCAGGACCCTGAACAAGGCCCGGCGCCTCTTGAAGGCAGCGGATGCCAAGGGGCGCCGGGGCCACTTGTCGGAAGAACAGATGGGGGTCCTGGAACGCATATCCCCAGCGCTCCACGTCCAGGTCCTAGAGAAGCAGACCCGTCTGGAGTCGAGCGGTGAGTGTACATGCATCCTGATTGTGAGCAGTGCGTGTGGTGATCATTCGCCATTGTGCCGGTTGCACATCTGTTTGTATGGGGTCGAGTATGGGTGGGGGTGTACAGGGCCGTGGGGCTGACACATGCGAGGGCTGTAATGTGTGAGACATGGATGGTGCTTGTGTGTGTGGGCTTGCATGGCAAATGCAGTTGTGCGTGCACACATGTTTGGATGAATGTGTATGTAAGTAGACATGTCTGTGATGTCAGGCATGTATGTTGTTTTCGGCTGCATGTATGAGCACTGTGTACATGTGCATGTGTGTGTATTTGACAAGGGTGCAAAAGTGATGCAACATGGATGCATGTGACAGCGGTATGTGGAAGCCTGATTGGCAGATGTGACATGGATGCCCGTCTGAACAGTGCGACACTTGGCAGAGGTGTGGACATGCATGCAAGTGTGGTGGTGTGTGTACATGTGTGGTGCACTTCCTGTGTTGCATGTGATGTCTGGCTCCCCTTTGGCTGCTGATGCTGTTGTATGTGTAGGGATGGTGGTGGCAGTTGCGATATGGCTGTGGTATGGCTCATGTGTGCCAGTTGCAATGACATGTGTGTTGGGGATTGTGATGACATGTCTGAGGTTTGCCAATGCCACTCCTGTGCAACTGTCATGCGTGTATGTGTCCATTGTACAGTGCCCTGATGCCTGTGTTTTGTTTCTCCCTGTCTGCAGCGTCAACTGATGAAGAGGGCGGAGAAGGTGCTGTGGAGCACAGCGGCGGGGATCCGACCGCCAGCCGGAGACGCAAGGCCCGGCTCCCCTCCCGTGTTGTCATCTCGTCGGGGAGTGAGGAGTCCGGTGCCGCGTCCCAGGCCGCAGCTGCCGGGGGGAGGTCCAAGAGGCGGAGGTTGCAGTTGGACTCCTCGGCAGCAAAAGGGGCAGCTGGGACCCCACAGGGCCCAACGGGGGAAGATGGCACGGAGACATCCAGGTTGGTGGGGGGTTTGGTGGAGGAGGGGGCCGCGCAAGCACCAGAGACGGGGTCTGGAGGTGGGGATCCCACTGGTGCTAGTGGTGCAGTGCAGGACCAGGGACAGGAGGCAGCACAGGCGGCCGCGGAGGTGCCTGTGTGCAATCCTGTCCCCGATCCTGTCCCTGCATCATCTTGCACCAGCAGGGATGCCTACGTCCAGACCCGTTTTCAGGCAGGGGATGAGCTGACGTCAACTGGCCTTCCGCTGCCTGCGGACGTGGCCATCCAGGTCCGGGTTGAGCCTGTCCTGGCTGGTGTGGCGTTGCGTCAACGGGCCATGCGAGGTGACTTGCAGTCTTTTCATGGAGAGACTGCACGTCATCTCGAATGGCTCGTTGACCACGTCAGCCTGCTGGGACAGGTCACGCAGGCCGGATTCCGCTGTCTGATGGGGCTTGCTCCGACCCCCTCCTCAACTGGACCCCCTACGCGCCAGTCATCCTCTGGGCCATCTTCCCACCCATCAGTCACCTGGGTGCCCTGTGGAGCTGCCTCTGACGGTGCGGCCAGGCTGGTGGAGGAGGCATCCCTGCCACAGTTGGGAGTCGGTGGTCCAGCAGGGGTGACCACATCAACAAGTGCACCACAGCCGACGGAGGGTGTGCAGGCAGCAGGAGGCAGTGCACGGGCAGAGGCAGAGCAGCAGCAACATGGTGGGAGACATGAAGGCTCGGGGCTTTCGACATCGGAGGGGCAGGCATCGGCCGGAGGGCAGGGGGACCCAGGACAGAGCGTCTTCTGTGTGGCAGCGGTTGGGCCACGCCATAGGTGCGGAGCGGCGGCGGGCGGAAGAGGCGCGGCTCACAATGGTCAGGGCGGAGAACTCCATGCGGAGGGCCCTGAGGCGGGCCGAGTGCCTCGAGGCAATCCGCAGGGGGTTGGAGGAGGACACAGCGTCGTCCCTGTGGACCCTCTGGGCCATGGAACTGGACCGCCTCCGGGACATCGAACAGGAGTTCGATGATGCCCTGGCCCGGGACACCACAGAGTGAGCCACTGGACTTGCCCGCCGCCTTTGTATATAGTTCTTTAGTTTTAGGTTTCCTTTCTTTCGTATTATGATTTGGAGTCGACGGACACTGCTCCACTTTTTGTATATAGTAGATTTTTAGGTAGGTTTTTTAGTAGGTTTCCTTTGTTCAGTTGGGCTTATGGACCCTTGTTATTTTTGTACATAGTTCTTTATTGCTTGGAGATTTTTTTACATTTGACTTTGGACAAAATGTTTTTCTATTTGGATTTCAAGTTTTATTTTTTCATACGGACATGCAGCTTATTTTTTCTCATTCACATTGTAGTTTGTTTTCTTTCTTTAGCATTCTTATTTTTTTTCAATACAATTTTGTTTGCATACTTCACTGTGTGGTATCATCTCATTGGTTTCATGCATGTCATGGTGTGTGTTTTCCAATTCAATTGCAACCATTGTGTGTGACGGACATGGCTTCATTAGCTTCATGAACATTGGGGGTGTAACGGGATTTCCATTTCCATTTCCATGTGGGTGAATGGGTTACTTGGTAGGGCTTTTTGGCTGTGGAGGCTGACCATTACGCACATGATTGGGGATTGTGAGGACCTGGTGGGGGCTGCCCATGGTGGCAGGGGGGTGGGGGGTGGTGGGAGACATGAGTGGGGGCCTGGTGGAGGATGCCCATGGTGGCAGGGGGGTGGGGGTGGTGGGAGACATGAGTGGGGGCCTGGTGGAGGGTGCCCCTGCACTGCTGGGGGGTGGGGGTGCAGGGGGACATGAGTGGGGGCCTGGTGGAGGGTGACCCTGGATGCTGGGGGGTGGGGGTGGTGGGAGACATGATTGGGGGCCTGGTGGCTGGGGGGTGGGGGTGGTGGGAGACATGAGTGGGGGCCTGGTGGAGGGTGCCCCTGCACTGCTGGGGGGTGGGGGTGCAGGGGGACATGAGTGGGGGCCTGGTGGAGGGTGACCCTGGATGCTGGGGGGTGGGGGTGGTGGGAGACATGATTGGGGGCCTGGTGGAGGATGCCCCTGGTGGCTGGGGGTGGTGGGAGACATGAGTGGGGGCCTGGTGGAGGCTGCCCCTGGTGGCTGGGGGGTGGGAGTGGTGGGAGACATGAGTAGGGGCCTGGTGGAGGCTGCCCCTGGTGGCTGGGGGGTGGTGGGAGACATGGGTGGGGGCCTGGTGGAGGGTGCCCCTGCACTGCTTGGGGGTGGGGTGGTGGGTGTAACGCTCACCTGATTCCCGTAGAGGCGCCGGTCTTATACCGTATCTTCAAAGGTGATGTGTAACACATGGCTGGCTCTTTGGGCTGGACCTCTGTGCACTGTATGTCTGACTCGAAGGGTAAGATGTCTGCAGATAGAAAATATGGGATTAAGGAACTGGGTTATTGAATGTCTCTCTCTTCTTCCCTTTCTCTTCTCCTGTAGAACCCCAAAGGTTAACGCTCTCACCTTAGGTAAGTGAACGCCGTGCTCTCCATCTGCCTCGGGGCAGGGTGCTGTAACCAGTTTCTTCACTGGATAAGGGGAGCAGGCCTCTTGACTTCAGAGGACTGCTGTCCGTCGTTTACTGCACGAACGGTAAGTTTCGAGTAATTCTAATGTCTTTAAAGTCTTTAGTAATGATGTCTCTTGTTTTGCAGGGTTCCAGCGATGGCGGATGGCGGGCTGAAGTGAGTTGAAGATGGAGCCCGTGTGATGAATAGAAGCGCCTGTAAGCACGTAAGTAAGCGCTTGTTGCCTGCTTCACGATGCGCTCTAACTGTCTTTTTATTTTGCAGGTACAAGTTCGGGGCGGCTGCAGGGTGCCGGAATACCCACTGGGTTAGATGTGGAAAGGAGTAACGGCACGTGAGTATTAAAGTTCCCCAATGTCTTTAAACGCACCTTGTTTTGTCTTTCAGATGCGGGATGCAGCGCCGAAGGCCTCCGGAGCGTGCGAAGAGTTGGTAAGCTTTTGTCTTTCAGATGCCGGAATGCAGTGTGAAGACCTCCGGAGCGCACGAAGAGTAGGTAAGCCTTTGTCTTTCAGATGCCGGAATGCAGCGCGAGGCGTTGGTGACAGCCGATGGACCAGGTAAGTGAAGAACTGTCACTGAAGACCGTAATGCTAACCTGTTCTTTCTTGTCTTTATAGGTGTTGCTGAAGACTGGATTCAGAATGGTAAGCCTTTTTCCTTAGGCCCAGGATCAGATGCAGAAGACACGATGAGCGTTCTGCTGCTGAGGATGCAGAATAACGCAAAGCAAGATTCATCCATCGGGTGTGGTTTAAATAGCCTCCTGTAGTGCTTAGGTGTCTCCTTCCACAGCCACGCCTAGGTAAGAAAAGAGTTCCTGCTTTCCAGAAGAGTTCCAGTGTTCTGAATCTAGGGAGTGGCTCCTGCCCCACCCAACAGGAAAAGTAGTTCCAAACAGAAGAGGATCAGAGGCTCAACTGGCAGGCAAGTAAGCAGCATGGTCTGCTGCAGGTAAGTCCACCCAAGCATTATGAGCCCGGCGCTTCCAGCGCTGGGACTGGGCATATTTATGAGCCTGGTGCCACTGGCGCCAGGACTGGGTCCAAAAGGTCCCAATTGGGACTGGTTGGCACTCGGAACCTGGGTTATGGATCTGCTTCCAAGGGAGTTGGGAAAACCCTGACCTTTTGGAAGCAGAGATCATGACAGTACCCCCCCTCAAGGCCCCTCCCAAACCGGGCTTCTCCGGGGGTTTTGGCTTGTCAGGAAATGTTCGGTGAAATCTTTTGATTAGGCGAGGAGCGTGGACATATTCAGCAGGTTCCCAGGATCTCTCTTGGGGGCCGTAGCCTTTCCAGTCAATTAGGTAAAATAGTTTAGATTTGGAGATCTTGGAGTCCAGAATGCTTTTGACTTCAAACTCGAGTTCCCCATCAACTAGGATAGGTTTTGGAGATTTAGTTAGTCGGGTTTGAGGTTGCACGGGTTTTAATAGAGAGACGTGGAAGACCGGATGTATCTTCATGTGTGGGGGCAAGTCCAACTTGACCGCTACTGGGTTTACTATGGTAGTGATGGAATAGGGACCAAGGTATCTTGGGTTGAATGTGCGTGGCCCTTTTAGAGGTAGATATTTGGTGGATAACCAGACTTGATCCCCTATTTGATATTGAGGGGCTTCCTTCCGATGTGGATCTGCTCCTTTCTTGTATTGTTCTTTAGCCCTTTGAAGGTGAGAAACAGCTTCCTTAAAGGCTTGGGTGATTGTAGAATGCAGGTAGTCTACTGCTGGTGTTTCAAGATCTTGGAGGGGATCCAACTCCGAGGTTCGAGGGTGACTGCCGTACAAAAGAAAAAATGTGGTTTTCCCAGTTCCCGAATGGACAGAGTTATTGTAGGCATATTCGGCTATCCAAAGGATGTCTTTCCAAGTTTTTTCAGTTTGTTGCAGCATGCAGCGTAAATACTGTTCCAGAGTTTGATTGGTCCTCTCGGTTTGTCAGTCGGTCTGAGGGTGGTGACTGGTCGATAGTCTCACATCAATTTGAGCCGACCGACAGCAACTTTGCCAAAAATGAGAAATAAATTGACTACCTCGATCCGAAATTAGAACCGAAGGAAAACCGTGCAGTCGGACGATGTTTTCGAGAAATTCTCAGGCCAGAGTTGCTGCTGTTGGCAAGCCTTTGAGCGGAATGAAATGCGCCATCTTGGAGAATAAGTCCACGATTACTAGAATCGTATTGTATCCGGAGCATGGAGGTAGATCGGTGATGAAGTCCATAGAAAGCGTATGCCAAGGGCGAGGTGGGATGTCAATAGGGCGTAAGAGGCCTGCTGGTCTTTCCTTTTGACTCTTGTTTTGGGCGCATACTCCACAGGACATTATAAAGTCTCTGATATCTTTTTTCCAAGACGGCCACTAGAAGTAGCGCTTGATCTTTTCTGAGGTCTTGGCCATACTGGGATGTCCTTCCATTAAAGAATCGTGATAACAAGAGATTACTTTTTTCTGTAAATCTGTGCTGGGTAGGTATAATCGTTCTTGGAAATACAATAAGTTGTCCTTTACTGCAAAGTCCTTTCCCTGCAGTTGCCAATTCTGTATGTCTGCTGGAGTTACAAGTTGCCTGGCTTTATCCTTAACTTCCTCTATGGATTCTGTGGCGATTACACCCAGAATTCTTTGTTCGGGAATGATTGGTACAGGTTTAGGGTTGATCAAGTGTTCTTCCACTCCCATCCGAGAAAGGGCATCAGCTTTACCGTTCTTTGTACCAGGTCGATAGGTAATTATGAAGCCAAACTCGGCAAAGAATAATGCCCAACGGAGTTGTCTAGAGGATTGGGCTTTTGCGGTTTTCAAATATTGCAGGTTTCGGTGATCCGTAATCACAGTAACGGTGTGTCGGGCCCCCAGCAGATAATGCCGCCAAGCCTTAAAGGCAGACTTGATAGCCAGAAGTTCCTTGTCAGTAATCGTGTAATTGATTTCAGGAGGCGAGAATTTGCGGGACCAAAATGCCACGGGATGCAACTGATTGGTTACCGGGTCCTTTTGTGATAGAACTGCCCCCATGGCAAGGCTTGAAGCATCAGTTTCCACGATGTAGGGGAGTTCGGGGCGAGGGTGTTTTAAGATTGGTGCAGAGATAAATTTAGTCTTCAAATCCTGGAAAGCTTGTTCCGCCTCGGTAGACCATTCAAAACGTTTGTTTTTCTTTAACAAGGCAGTGATGGGCTGGACTATTCGAGAGAATTCGGGGATAAACCTGCGGTAAAAGTTAGCGAAGCCTAACATGCTTTGCACACCTTTTACGGAGGATGGTGATGGCCATTTGAGAACTGCATCGACCTTCTTTGAATCCATACGCACTCCGCCAGGTGATAATATGAATCCCAAGAATTCAACTTCAGTCACGTTGAAAACACATTTTTCCAACTTAGCGAAAAGTTTGTGTTGACGCAATCTTTCGAGGACCATTTTCACGTGTTTCCGATGTTCAGATTCCGATGAAGAATAAACAAGGATGTCGTCAATGTAAACAACAACACACACATCTATGAGTTCTCTGAGGACATCGTTCATAAAATATTGAAAGGCGGCCGGGGCATTGCAAAGTCCGAAGGGCATGACCTGATATTCAAATAGCCCATACTTGGTGCGGAAGGCCGTCTTCCATTCATCGCCCTCTTTTTCTCGTACCAAGTGGTAAGCTCCTCTAAGATCCAGCTTTGTATATATGCATGCTTTTCTGACTTGGTCCAGGAGTTCATGGATCAAAGGTAACGGATATCTATTCTTAACGGTGATCTGGTTCAGGGAGCGATAATCTATACAAGTTCTAAGGTCTCCTTCGTTTTTTGGAACGAAGAACAAAGCTGAAGAAGCAGGGGACTTGGAAGGACGAATAAACCCATTTGCCAGGTATTGATCCAGGTATTGTCGAAGGTGAAGGTTCTCAGGCTCGGTGAGGGCATAAATTCTACTACAAGAAGGAGTAGATCCAGGTATCAGGTCTATCTGGCAGTCATAAGACCTATGAGGAGGTAGAGAGTTAGCCTGATCCTTCCGGAAAACATCTTGGTATTCTAGGTATTCGGGAGGTAACTGGGGAGTCTCTGAAGAAATTGCTGCCAGTGCAACACCAGGTGGAGGGTGACAAGTAGAGACACATTCTGGAAACTGGACCGTTCTTGCTCGCCAATCGATCAGAGGATTGTGTTTCTCTAACCAAGGTATTCCTAGAATAATCTGAAACTGAGGGGCCTTGATCACATCGAACACGATCTTCTCATGGTGTCCATCTTGACTTACTAGCGTCACCTCTTGAGTGGTATGCGTTACTGGCCCGGAGGCTATCTCCGTACCATCCACCGTAGTAATGACGTCCTTTACAGCCTTGGAACAAAGAGTTAGATTCATCCTCAAAACCATTTCATGATCCACATAATTGCCGATGGCACCGTTGTCGACGTAAGCTTCAATTGCATATAATCGATCCGGATTATCAGGGCTAATGAGGACCATAGGTATCACGAAATGCGAGGTCACGGAACTGGTTTTCACGCTCGGCAAGAGGACCTCTATTCTTGTCGGGCGAGGTCGTTTCCCTGCTCAGAGTTTGTAACTGTGGTAACTGCAGCTCCTACTGCCTTCTTGGCAGGTTTCACCGGACAGTCTCGAAGAAAGTGCCCTGAGTTTCCGCAATAGAGGCATAATTGCAACTGTTTTCTCCTTTCCTGCTCCTTTTGTGTTAGAGGACCTTTCAGACCCCCTATTTGCATGGGTTCCCCGGAGTCTACTCCTTTGGAAGGAGTTGGCGGTTTGGAAAATACTCGAGCATCAAACTTGGAACGATCGGCCTTCCTGTTCTGCAGTCTGTGATCTATTTGAACGACTAAGTCTATATAGTCCGAACAATCTTGTGGGGGATTCACTACTTGGGCTAACACATCTTTGAGCTCTCCACGTAGACCTCTATAAAACAGCGTAATCCTTTTGTCCTCAGGCCATTGAGTTTCCACTATCAGTCTGTTGGAAGACGCAATATAAGCCAAAAGGTCTTGATTACCTTGTCGCAACGAAAGAAGCTCATTGTCCAAGGCCTACCCCTGTGGATGTCTTGCGAACAGTTTTTCCATACTGAGCTGAAAAGCTTGAAAATCATGGAGGACCGGATCATCTTGATTTACTAGAGGGATCGACCAGTCTGCCGCATTGCCACTAAGGTACGAAAGCACGAAAGCTACTTTAGCTTGATCAGTTGGAAAGGCTGCTGGCCGGCATAAGAAATGCAACCGGCACTGATTGATAAATACTGCAAACCTCTTTGGGTCACCAGAAAATCGTTCGGGCGGAGCCAGAGGTACATTCCCAGGTAGGTTGATCTGCACTGGATTCATAGAGGATGTAGAAGTAAGATTTCCCCCAGATGCGGGTAACGGGGTCTGTCCGGCTTGTGACTGTAGCAATTGTCTAGCGAGATCATCTGTTCGCTCCTTGGAAATAATCAGTTCCCTTCTTAGAGCGTTCGTTTCCTGACGGGCTGCATGCACTTCTGCCCTTAGTTCCCCAAGTAACTGGGCTAGCTGGTCGGTATCCGAGGTTTCCATAGCGCCTGGATGGGAGTTTTGTAGTAGGCTTTGCGTTCTGTAACGCTCACCTGATTCCCATAGAGGCGCCGGTCTTGACTGGGCGTATACCGTATCTTCAAAGGTGATGTGTAACACACGGCTGGCTCTTTGGGCTGGACCTCTGTGCACTGTATGTCTGACTCGAAGGGTAAGATGTCTGCAGATAGAAAATATGGGATTAAGGAACTGGGTTATTGAATGTCTCTCTCTTCTTCCCTTTCTCTTCTCATGTAGAACCCCAAAGGTTAACGCTCTCACCTTAGGTAAGTGAACGCCGTGCTCTCCATCTGCCTCGGGGCAGGGTGCTGTAACCAGTTTCTTCAT
This sequence comes from Ambystoma mexicanum, assembly GCF_040938575.1. Lineage (NCBI taxonomy): Eukaryota > Metazoa > Chordata > Amphibia > Caudata > Ambystomatidae > Ambystoma > Ambystoma mexicanum. The sequence continues at coordinate 266,999,475 of NC_090934.1, forward strand.
TGGATAAGGGGAGCAGGCCTCTTGACTTCAGAGGACTGCTGTCCGTCGTTTACTGCACGAACGGTAAGTTTCGAGTAATTCTAATGTCTTTAAAGTCTTTAGTAATGATGTCTCTTGTTTTGCAGGGTTCCGGCGATGGCGGATGGCGGGCTGAAGTGAGTTGAAGATGGAGCCCGTGTGATGAATAGAAGCGCCTGGAAGCACGTAAGTAAGCGCTTGTTGCCTGCTTCACGTTGCGCTCTAACTGTCTTTTTATTTTGCAGCTACAAGTTCGGGGCTGCTGCAGGGTGCCGGAATACCCACTGGGTTAGATGTGGAAAGGAGTAATGGCATGTGAGTATTAAAGTTCCCCAATGTCTTTAAACGCACCTTGTTTTGTCTTTCAGATGCGGGATGCAGCGCCGAAGGCCTCCGGAGCGTGCAAAGAGTTGGTAAGCTTTTGTCTTTCAGATGCCGGAATGCAGCGCGAGGCGTTGGTGACAGCCGATGGACCAGGTAAGTGAAGAGCTGTCACTGAAGACCGTAATGCTAACCTGTTCTTTCTTGTCTTTATAGGTGTTGCTGAAGACTGGATTCAGAATGGTAAGCCTTTTTCCTTAGGCCCAGGATCAGATGCAGAAGACACGATGAGCGTTCTGCTGCTGAGGATGCAGAATAATGCAAAGCAAGATTCATCCATCGGGTGTGGTTTAAATAGCCTCCTGTAGTGCTTAGATGTCTCCTTCCACAGCCACGCCTAGGTAAGAAAAGAGTTCCTGCTTTCCAGAAGAGTTCCAGTGTTCTGAATCTAGGGAGTGGCTCCTGCCCCACCCAACAGGAAAAGTAGTTCCAAACAGAAGAGGATCAGAGGCTCAACTGGCAGGCAAGTAAGCAGCATGGTCTGCTGCAGGTAAGTCCACCCAAGCATTATGAGCCCGGCGCTTCCAGCGCTGGGACTGGGCATATTTATGAGCCTGGTGCCACTGGCGCCAGGACTGGGTCCAAAAGGTCCCAATTGGGACTGGTTGGCACTCGGAACCTGGGTTATGGATCTGCTTCCAAGGGAGTTGGGAAAACCCTGACCTTTTGGAAGCAGAGATCATGACAGTGGGAGACATGAGTGGGGGCCTGGTGGAGGGTGCCCCTGGTGGCTGGGGGTGGTGGGAGACATGAGTAGGGGCCTGGTGGAGGCTGCCCCTGGTGGCTGGGGGGTGGGGGTGGTGGGAGACATGAGTGGCGGCCTGGTGGAGGGTGCCCCTGCACTGCTTGGGGGTGGGGTGGTGGGAGACATGAGTGGGGGCCTGGTGGAGGGTGCCCCTGCACTGCTTGGGGTGGGGTGGTGGGAGACATGAGTGGGGGCCTGGTGGAGGGTGCCCCTGCACTGCTTGGGGGTGGGGGTGGTGGGAGACATGAGTGGGGGCCTGGTGGAGGGTGCCCATGCACTGCTGGGGGGTCGGGTTGCAGGGGGACATGAGTGGGGGCCTGGTGGGGGCTGCCCATGGTGGCTGGGGGGTGGGGGTGGTGGGAGACATTAGTGGGGGGCTGGTGGAGGGTGCCCCTGGTGGCTGGGTGGTGGGGGTGGTGGTGGGAGACATGAGTGGGGGCCTGGTGGAGGGTGCCCATGGTGGCTGGGGGTGGTGGGAGACATGAGTGGGGGCCTGGTGGAGGCTGCCCCTGCACTGCTGGGGGGTGGGGGTGGTGGGAGACATGCATTGTTGATCAGTAGTGCAAGGTGACATGTGGGTTGGCTGGGGGGCATGCCCATGGTGGATGGGCTGCCTGCGGGACATGAGCAGGGGTGCAGGGTAGTCCCCCGTGGTGTGGGCTGCCTGCAGGGGCAGTGGAGGTTGTGGAGCGTACACCTGGGAGGACCCACACGGCCAATTCACGTGTAGTACTCCCCAGAACCCCTGAAATACACACATACCCTGCTGAAATCACGTGTGGAACTTCCCGCGGAATACACGTACCCTGCTCGCACTGGGCCAATCGCGTGTGGAACTTCCCACGCACCCCTGAAATACACGTACCCTGCTTGCACGGGGCCAATCGCGGGTGGAACTTCCCGCGCACCCCTGAAATACACGTACCCTGCTGGAATCGCGTGTGGAACTTCCCGCGCACCCCTGGGATACACATACCCTGCTGAAATCGCGTGTGGAACTTCCCGCGCACCACTGGAATACACGTACCCTGCTGAAATCGCGTGTGGAACTTCCCGCGCAACCCCGGAATACACGTACCCTGCTTGCACGGGGCCAATCGGGTGTGGAACTTCCCGCGCACCCCTGGAATACACGTACCCTGCTTGCATGGGGCCAATCGCGTGAGAGACTTCACGCGAACCCCTGAAATACACGTAGCCCGCTCCCCCAGGCCCGATCGCGTGAGAAACTTCACGCGAACCCCTGAAATACACGTACCCTGCTTGCACGGGGCCAATCGCGTGTGGAACTTCCCGCGCACCCCTGAAATACATGTACCCTGCTTGCACGGGGCCAATCGCGTGAGAGACTTCACGCGAACCCCTGTAATACACGTAGCACGCTCCCCCAGGCCCGATCGCGTGAGAAACTTCACGCAAACCCCTGAAATATACGTAGCCCGCTCCTCCAGGCCCGATCGCGTGAGAAGCTTCACGCGAACCCCTGAAATACACGTAGCCCGCTCCCCCAGGCCCGATCGCGTGAGAAAGTTCACGCGAACCCCTGTAATACACGTAGCCCGCTCCCCCAGGCCCGATCGCGTGAGTAACTTCACGCGAACCCCTGAAATACACGTAGCCCGCTCCCCCAGGCCCGATCGCGTGAGTAACTTCACGCGAACCCCTGAAATACACGTACCCTGCTGAAATCGCGTGTGGAACTTCCCGCGCACCCCTGAAATACACATACCTTGCTCGCACTGGGCCAATCGCGTGTGGAACTTCCCGCGCACCCCTGAAATACACGTTCCCCGCTTGGCGTTTGCTGTTTGCCAGCCCGGTGAACTGGTCCAGGGTTAGCGCAGCCCTTTGCGATGATTTAGCCATTTTGATGGCTTTTCCTTGCGCGAGGGCGTTCTTCGGGGCGTTACTGGCGCTGCTGCAGGGTCGCTGCGATTCTCTGCGCCACGGCTGGTTTGGGAGCCTAAAATCCATGAATACGCTGTGCGCGGAAATCGGTTTTAGCGCACGTGCCTGGCGCAGACAATCGCACGCAGATTCTCTGCGCCAGCCGCTTGCGACACTTTTCTGCGAAATTCTATGAATTACCCTCTAAATGTTCCTTGGAACATAGGTTTTTCCTCACTCACCCAATCTTATATGTAGGGCGCTGAGAAGATAATGAGGGTCACCAAACTGACCATTATTGGTGTTTAGGAGATTGGAAAATCCATGACCTGTAAAATTAAAGGTCGCTATCAACATAGGGTATATGTTGCAAGATGCTACAAATTAAATTTATATAAAAACATTGGACTTTGTATGACAATACATGTCCAAGCAAATTTGTATCCATAAAAAAAAGACACCTAGTTCTCGAGGTGCATATGGAATGTAGAATAGATTTGGCGGTTCACTGATTGTTGTTAAATATAGCTCTCCAAAATACTCTCTTGTTGTAGGAAAACAGAGGTATATCCGTTGTTGTGGACTTAAGGAGTAATAGAGGTCGAAACAATCCTACCACTCAATGTCTGATATCAAAATGTGGGTTGGAAACCTGGTTAAATATTTACCTACACTGTCAGTTTTTGGTCCGTGCATCAGGTCTACTTTCTGGAAGCAGCAAATCGATCTATAAAAGGTATCGTGCCATTATAACTCAATGTCATCCCGTAGGAATGGCAGTGACGTTATGAATGTAAACAAGAGCTGCTCCTACTGAGGGATGTGTGTGTAATAAAAAGCTTTAGGTTCGAAATATAACAGAGTACTAAGATCCCACATGATGATCCATTGATCATTGTTTAAAGACGGGTTCTTACGTGATAAAGGATGGTTGGGAACATAAAGTCCTCTATAAAAACAAATCTCAAATGTGTGCGTTGATCGCATGAATAGGGAAGGTGTCTGGTTCTTATTCTAAAGACACAAAGAATGTCCATGGGTATCCATGTGTAATGTCCAGCTCTCAGATAAATATGGATGAAAACTCATCATCTAAAAGTGCAAAGAGAAGGAACTTTTTGTATATTTTATGACCCTCAAGGACAAAAGAAATTCCAAGTGAAAGGAGACTTGGCCGTCAAGGCTCCTGAGAAAAGACACTTAATCTTCAAAGAACCAGATAGGTGAAACTGAACTGTAGGCTCGTGCTGGGAAAGCTCAAATGTGTGCTGTGCTCAGAAGTCCCACCTGATCCCGTGCTTAAAATGTGGGGAAGGGACACCCCTGGCAATCACATCCTGACAAATTAGTTGTGAACACTTCTTTCTTTTTGAAAACCCTATCCCACACTCTTTCTATATTTAGTTGTGAGGATTTGGCAATAGTTATTTTTAGTATAGTACCTTTATTTTGACAAGACGCCAGAAGGAATGCCTTATTTTTCATTTTGATGGTCAAAGCTTGCTCCCATATTATATTTAGGTTTAGATTGGGTGTTTTTCCAACCTGCATATAATAAACTTCCTTGAACTGTGATCACTTGTGTCTGCCTTTACTGTTGCCACCTTGAGTTCCTTACAGTGCCTTACGTGGTCCCCTTTAATAATGCTGGTGCAGTGTTGACATTTCAAACAGGCAAAGGGGCCCCATTTTGGTTTGAGCAATGTTCTTTGTGAGGATTTCTTGCGCCTTTCAGCCCACACCAAAGTTTCCCTCAAATTTCTTCCCATTTTGTATGCCATCATGGGGGGTTCCGGATATGGCCGGTGTAAGTTGGGATCTAGCTTAATCGGGTCGCAATTTTTCTTGATTAGCCTGCTAGATTGATGGCGCTGTGTTGAAAACCTAAGGGTGTGTATCATCCTTGTGTTCCCTTTCTTAAGGCCTGGTTTGAGGAAGAATTTTCTCCTATGCAATTCTGATCTAGATGCTACCTTATCTAGAACGTCAGTGGGGTAACCCCGATCCTTGAATCTGCCAGACATCTAATCATATTCTTTCTGCAGGGTGTCTGTATTAGAGACTATCCTTTTCAAATCTTAAAAATTGACTGTATGGCAAACTTAAAAAAATAATAATTTAGGCTGAAAACTATTAAAGTGTAGCGTGATGTTCACATCAGTAGGTTTTCTATATATGCTTGTGAGTAGTTCTCTTCCTGTATAAGTAACCACCACATGCAAGAGGTGGATACTGGGTTCCCCTACTCCAAGGTGAATTTAATATATTTGTGACAATTTTAGAGCCTTTCCAGATGGCGAAAAATGTCATCCATGTATCGTCCTCGGAATATTATTTTAGATGAGCAGGGTTGTTTTTCTCGAATGTGTGTTCTCTCAAAATGAAACAGGAAGATATTACAAATGTTGGTGCTACCGAAGAGCCCATGGAGGTCCATGATATCTGCAAATAAAATTGTTCAATTATTATACAGAATTATACAGAATTAAGTTAATTAATTCCACGGCAAAGATCTTATTGATCTGTACGTTATCATGCTCCAGTAAGAGCCATTCCATTTCCTCGATTCTTTCCCCATGGGGAATTGATGTGTAAAGGCTGTTGACATTTTAGGAAAAAAGATGAAGGGCCTCATTACGACCCAGGCGGTAAGTTACCGCCTGGGCCGTGACTTTACCACCATGGCGTAAACTACGTTTACGGCATGGTGGTAGGCGGACTTACCGCCCCATTCCGAGGTCGGCAAGTCCCCAATCCCCATTTACCCTTCCCCATTCCCATTTTTGCCCCATAGGGCATAATGGGAGTGGGGAAGGCGTTAATTACGCCACCGTAAATTACGGTGGCGTAATTAACAACATGGTCCCTTAGCGCCATGGATTTTAACACCTGCTAAAAGCAGGTGTTAAATCCACCATGGCGCTAAGGGACCTCGTACTCAGGCGGTAAGGGTCGGCGCTGTTTACGGCGCCGTAAACCCCTTACCGCCTGAGTTGTAATGAGGCCCGAAGTCTGAGTCTGCAAGTTGTAATTCACCCAAAAGGTGTAGAAAGTGGGAGGTGTCTCTGAGATAGGCGGAGTTGTACCAGAGGTTGCAAGGCTGTCTCTAGATAGATTGCCAAATGCTCAAACAAGCTCTTCATTCCTGCCACTATTGGACGTAATGGAGGGTTAGTTGGATTTTTGTGCACCTTGTGGAGTGCATCAAATACTGGGGTGACCGGAAATTTCTTGATTAAGAAATTGGCTGTCTGTGGAGTTATCCAATTGGAATTGTTGGCTTTAAGAATAGTCTCCTCTATCAAGATCTTTATAGAAATTAAGGGGTCTTTGTCTATTGTAAGATATGTTCTAGGCATTAGCCCCAGACAACACTAATGATAGCGCCACCCTTTGTTACACATCCTTTGGTTTTCAACACAGAGTCATCAGGTCAGCAGGATCATCAAGAAAAATGTGCATCTGATTAAGCTAGATCCCACCCTACAACAGCTATTTCCGGAACCCCCATGATGCCAAACAAAAGGGGAAGAAATTTGAGGGATACTTTGGTGAGGGCTGAAAGGCCCAAGAAATTCTCACAAAACATTTTTGGGCACCTTTGCCTGTTTGAATTGTCAACACTGCTCCAGCATTATTGAAGGGGACCACATAAGGCACCCAAATACAGGCAAGAATATTAAACTCCATGAATATGCCACATGTAACAACAAGAACATCATCTATGCACTAAGATGTCCATGCGGGAAATATTATGTGGGCCAAACCACGCATAAAGCCAAAGATAGATGGACAGAACACAAGTCTAATCTGAGAACAGCTAATATCAGTTCACCAGTATGCAAACATTTTTGGGACAACCGACATGCTACAGTACAGATGAGATTTGTCATCTTAGAAGCTGTGCATCCCCTTCTTAAAGGAGCCAGTCTAAGAAACTGGCACAGAGAGAAATACATTGGTTTACCTCCTGGATCCAAGAACTCCATTGGGAATGAATGAGGAGTTCTACCTAGGACCATACCTAGAATTGACAGATGGACAAAGTGTCTGCCAGACATAAGAAGGCTAAGAACCACTCCCTGCTAGTTAAGTTGGGTTGCACCCTTGCCAATTTACACCTGCAATTAAATTGTAATATGATCCATTGATTAGAAAAGACGGTTTAAGTTACTTACCTGTAACTATTGTTTTCCAGCAAGGGTCTGGCATGGATTCACATGCTCATGAATATTCCCTGTTTTCAAGCCGGGAATCCTCGGTAAAAAGTTTCACTTTCACACTGTATTTCTCCTCTAATCCAATCAAAGTACTCAGAGTCATACATACTGCCCCCAGCCAATGACTGCCCTCTCCCTAAGCCCCTCCTCGGGCAGCCATCTTTAGATTTGGTAAGCAGGTAAAGTGGTAGTATGACCAAGAAGAGTCGCAGAGGGGTAGGAGGGAGGGTTTGCACGTGAAGCCATGCCAGACCCATGCAGGAGAACAATAGTTACAGGCATGTAACTTAAACCTTCTCCAGCATGGGGTCTGGCATGGATTCACATGCTCATGAATAAAGAACAACAGTACAACATTACACAACCACAGGTGGTGGCAAGGCTCAACAGAAGCAATTATTCTTACCTCCCGAACAGGCTCACCTCAAGCGAACAGGTTGCATAACACTGCTTGGTTGACTCTGGACTCCTCCCTGGAATCCCCGTCGATGCAGAAGAACTTCGTGAAGGTGTGCGTGGACTTCCACGTAGCAGCCCTGCACATGTCCAGCAGGGGCACAAGAGACAGGAACGCCATTGTCGCAGCAATCGCCCTGGTGGAGTGGGTTCTCGGACGGCCAGGCAGCGGTCGGTTTGCCAACCGATGCAGCCAGAGAGCCACCTTGAGATGGAAGTCTTCCCATGGTTCACAGGACCAAAGTTCATGAACAGTTGAGATGTTTTCCGAAACCTCTACGTGCGTGCCACATAGAACTCCAGAGCACGAGCAACGTCCAGCGAGTGCAAGACTCTTTCAAGCGGTGATGAAGGCTTTGGAAAAAATACAGGCAACAACAAAAGTTTGTTGAGGTAGAATTCCAACTGAACCTTTGGCATGAAAGAGCGGTGCGTCCGCAGCACCACCCTAGATGCGTGGAAAGTCAGATATAGCTGTTTGCACGATACGACCTGGATCTCACCCAACCTCCTGGCAGAGGTGATGGCCACAGGGGAAAGCTGTTTTCCACGAGAGGAACTTGAGAGGGGCCTGATGCATAGGCTAGAAGGGAGCTCCCATGTGCCTTGTCAGCACCATGTTGAGTTCCCACGCTGGGACAGGCGCCTTCACCGGCAGGAATGATCAAAACAGTCCTTTGAGGAACTCCTTGACGAGATGATGGGACCAAAGAGAAGACCTTCCTGGCGACCTGGTGTAGCAGAAGACAGCCGCCAGATGTAACTTGATAGAGGTGTGCGCCAGCCCCGCTTTGGCCAAGGACAACAAGTACGGAAGAATCTGCGGGGCTGTGTCCCTCAGGAGGGTTGATCTTCTGAGACTGGCACCACAAAGCAAAATGCTTCCAATTATGACCGTAACACTTAAGAGTTGATGATGCTCTGGTCTTGGCAAGGACCTTCCTGCAATCCGCCGGCAACTCATATCCTCCAAACTCTAGGGCTGCATGAGCCAAACCATCAGGGTTCAGTGATCCTGGGTCATGATGCAGGATTGCGCCTCCTTCTCTGGTGAGCAGATCTGTGACCACTGGCAGGCGGACTGACAGGCTGAGAAGGTCCGGGTACCAATCCTGCCTCGGCCAAGCCGGGGTGACAAGTATCCTCCTTCTTCGGCACTGTTTCAGTTGATTGATGACTGGCAGCAGGAGAGGCAACGGAGGTAATGCGTACAGAAACAGGCCTTCCCAAGGAAGGAAAAGGTGTCTCCCATGCTCCTCGGCTGGCAGAACGTGCTGGCACATTTCTGGGAGTTGGAGTTTGCCACTGTTGCAAACAGAACAATCTGGGGCCTGCCCCACTTGATGAAGATGCGGTCCACCTGGTCCTGCCAAAGTTTCCACTCATAGCAGGAGCGCAACTCCCTGCTGAGGGAGTCGGCGATGGTGTTCTTGACTCCCGCCAAGTAAAATGGATGAGGAACATCTCGTGAGCGATGGCCCAGTGCCATAATTTCTGCACCTCTTTGGAGAGAACTGGGGATCAAGTGCCCCCCTGCTTCCTGATGTAGAACATTGTGGTGGTGTTGGCTCTAGGATATTGATGTGGCGATCCTTCTGCGGCAGCGAGCGTCCAGGAACTCCTGAAGGTGTCGCATCTGCAACCTGCAGAGCCAGATATTGTAGATGCACAATGACATCATGCCGAGCAGTGAATTGATGGTCCGCACTGTGGTGGTCTTCAGTGGCAACAGCTGTTGCACTCTTCCGAGCACAGTTGCTACCCTCTCCCCCGAGGGTGACGCTAGACAGGAGACTTTGTTAAGCCTGGCTCCCAGGAACAGTGCGTTCTGCGATGGTGTCAAGCAGGACTTTGGATAATTGATGGAGAACCCCAGATCCGTCAGTAGTTGGATGGTCCTATCTGTGTGTTCGACGGCTACCTCCCTTGACTTGGCCGGATGAGCCAGTCGTTGAGGTACAGGTACACGTGTATCCCTCATAGACGTAGATGGGCGCCACTGGTGCCAGGCACTTCGTGGACACCCTGGGCAATGACTTTAGGCCAAAAGGGAGGGCCTTGAATTGGTAGCGTCTCCCCTGCACTACGAAGCACAGGAACTTTCAATGTTTCCGGTGAATGGGGACGTGGAAGTAGGTGTCTTTCAGATCCAGCAACGTCAAGAAGTCTCCTTCCTCCAGTTGGCCGAGCATGTGCTGCAACGGGAGCATCCTGAATTTTTGAGACTTGAGGTACTTAATGAGAAGCCGCAGGTCTAGAATGGGCCTCCAGCCCCTGGTCTTCTTTCTGACTAAGAAGTATCTGGAGTAAACTCTGGAGCCCCAGAGTCGTCTTGGGACTAGCTCTATTACCCCCTTTCTTAGCATGGCCTGTACCTCCTGCAGGAGCTGAGGGATGTGCTGCTCCGCCGGGTCACCAGAGGGATCCGCTGACACTTTTGCTGAAACCCCAGGGTAATTCAGTGGGCGAGAGCGTCCACCACCCATCTGTCGGTAGAGATCTTTTCCCACTTACTGACGAATCCCGTCAGCCGGCCTCCCACCGGGGTGCATGGGTGGAGGCCCGATGTCCTGGCCAGTTCAGCCATGCTTCGTCGCCTGCGTTCCACCATGGGGGTGAAGACGGTGCTGATCACCTCCACTGGAAGCCTTCTACAGCCTTTTTAGGCTTCCTGGGTCGTGTACCGGGAGGGCTGACAGTACGAGAATCCTCCACCAAAACCTTTCAATCTGCCTGACTTTCCTCGGTAGGAGCAAAAGGAAGAGCAGTGCTATTGGAGCGTACCTAGGGCACGAGCTGTCTCTGTATTCGTCTTGATGGCCTGCAAGGACTCGTCAGTGGGCTTCCCGAAGAGGTTATCCCTGTCTTGACCTCCTGGCGAATATTTGTGGCCTGCAACCAGCCTCGACGACAGAGGCAGACACTGTTCCCCATCTGTTGGAAACCGATGTCTGCGATATCCAGGGCCACCGTGATGGCATGGTCCGAAGCCACTTCCCCCTCCTGGAGGAGTGCGATCGCCTCCACTCACTTGTCATCGGGCAGGAACTCCAGAATCAGGGCCAGCTTGTACCACAGTTCCCTGTCATACCTGGCCAGGATCACCAGCGTGTTGGCCGCCTTGACGGTCGATGCCGCAGAGTAGATGACGTTTCTCCCCATGGCGTCCAATATTTTCCCCTTGCTGTCCGGAGGGACTGAGGATGACGAGGGGTTAGATTATCTTTCTTGCAGCCACCCACACCACCGAGTCAGTGATGGTTACGACCGTAGGCACGCTTGGCCGGGGTGGGATTCTTCAACAGGGTCAGGCCTTCCTCCCACACGTCGTCTAGGAGGGGCACCACCACAATGATCATCTTCTTGGACTGACGCTGCTGGTATAGGAAGCCTTCCTTTTTGGTCTCCCTGGGTGTCAGCTGGAAGAGCTCGGAAGCTCTAGCGACCACGGCATGAAGCAACCTCACCTGATCCAGTGGGGATACCCCCGGCTGCAGCGATACGCCCACCGGGACAATGTCGTCGTCATCTTCCATCGTCACCGTAGCTGTGTCCGTCTCTGTGTCGGATCCTTTGGGGGAAAGAGCACCTGGTGCAATTGTGGAGGTTGATGATACGGCGTTGGATGGCTCTGCCTCTTTTTCGTCAGAGGCTGATCCTGGGCCACAGGGGCTGCGGCCTGCGGCATTATTTTCTGGATTTTTGACACCAACGTATGTAGGGTCGGAAGGATGTCCAGAGATACATCCCTTGTTTCAGCAGGAGCGGTATGTTCCTGCTTCGAGCACGAGGGCAGTGGCCTTGGTGCCTAGCCACTCTGCCAGTCTACTGTGACGATCCTTCATCGTTCTCTTGGAGAACCCGAGGCAGATCTTGCAATTAGAGGCATTGAAGGTGGTTGTCCTCCACAAAAACATTCTGCAGTCTGCATCTGGAGCAGAACTTGAAGAGGGAACTTCCCTCCTTCTCCTCTGTCATAGTCAGAGGTGCGTAGTAGGCCCGATGGCCTTCTGGAAACTTTGATGAAAACTCAACCATCTCGAAAAAAGTGCAAAAAAAGTAGAATAGCTAACGCAGCAAAACCTGAGGACTCCCAACAATTGATCATGCGGTAATGATCTGAAGACGGCTGCCGGAGGAGGGGCCTAAGGAGAGGGCAGTCATTGGCTGGTGGCAGTATTTTTGTTTTTTAAACTTTATTTTTGAATTTTGAATACAAACGCACCAACATGGTGCTCTGTCGAAACCATTGGAAAGGGAAAAAGGGAAGAAGGGAAAAGAGGGGGGCATGAGAGGAAATGAAGGGAAGATAGAAGGAAGAAAAACAACACAACGTTACTGTGATGAATTGAGGGTAGAGAGTAAGAAAGGCTAATTAAAGAGGGAGGGTGGAACCTGTGGTTGCCCTAGAGACATTTCCTATTGTGTGGTGTCACATACATTCAGGTACTTTTTTCTAACATGGGGTGGAATGCTCTTTGTTTTTTTCTGGTTGCCAGGAGACGGCGGAGCTGAGCGAGGAAGAAGCTGGCCGTTGTGTGGGCCTATTAAGCTGAAACGAAGATAAAATAGTTTTGGTTTTTGTTAAGAAGCGCCGTTGCGCTAAGTGAGTTTCGTTTTGTGTGAGCGGCTGACCGAGGCTGCAGAAACGTTTCTTCTGCAAGTGAGGGGAAGATTGCTGGCCGTACGGAGAACTCTCACCGAGAGTAATGAAGAGAGTGCTGGCGGCAGGACCGTGCCTTTCCCGACTCATCGTGTGAGGATCGCCAGCTTTATTCCGGAAGATCAAAGGAGTGCAGCAGCAGGCGAGTCTCCAACGTGAAGAGGCTTGTCGAGAGAGAGGCGAATCGGATCCCTGGAAGAAGAAAGGGGAGGAGTCAAGTATTGTAGCAAAGAGGAGGAACGGCAGGCAAGGTGGCGTATGACGGCGGTCATTGCTAACAAGGCCAACAGCTGACAACGCTCGAAGGACAATACGGTGAGAAGCTGAAGGAGAAAGGGAGGTAAAGTGAAGCGTTGTCTGGGCCAAAGCAGAGCCACAACTAGTGACTGTTCTTTTCTATGTGTGAGAAGAGGAAACGAGGGGGGAGACAATAAAAACAGAAGGAGTCTTCTCATGGGGTGAGGAACGTTTCTGGCCTAGTTAATTTATCAAAGCCTCAAGATTAATACCTTGCCACAGTTGAACTAAAATATCAAGACAGCTGATGGTTTTGAAAGGCAAAATGGGAAAAGTGTTGTCAAGACCCAGTTAAAGGGGAACGTGGTCCATTCTGCTGAACTACATGCCAATAACAGTATTGGTAAACCTGTTCCCCTCTTCAGCCTGCAAGAATAGATTTGTCTAAAGCCCTACATCTGACTGGATATCTTTGAACAAGACTGTGCACATCCAAGATTTCAGAGATCGTCATTCAATTCTAAGATATGGAGAAAGTGCCTTCCTTTCATGAAGAGTCTACTGCCACAAGTATCCTTTTTCCGTGAATAGTTTGTTGAGAACTTCCTTTAAGATATTAAAGTTATACTTCAGTTTTTACCGTGTGTGTGATCTCTTATTCCCACAAGGTGACAGTTACCCAATCCCGAGTTCCCCTCCGAGGCCACCTCCCCTCCCACCCCTACAAGATGAAAAAAGCCTGATACAGTCCTTCATCAGAGTCTGATAGTTTAAAAATTCAGTGGAGTGTTGAGGATCTTCGTTCCATAATCTCCTTTCAGGTACCAGATGAATCGGAGTCAGAAGATTCATTACTATTTAGCAGATATGCACTATATGGTCCCCAAATGTCAGGGGGGCGTGCATGCAATGGTAGGGTTCTTATAAATTTGCTTTCCACGTCCTGGCAGTATGTTATGGCTTTTTCCAAGTCTTCAATTTTGGGTAGTGGGTCTCGGCTCCATGACATGGCGATCCTCCCTCGGGCCAGCACCAGAAGAAGGGATGCTAATTTACGTGATGCGGGTTGAAGGTATTTTGTGAGACCCAGTAGGGGCCCCAGTGGTAGTGGGGTCACCTGTTCGCCTATGATGTCGGCAGTTGTTTGTAGAACCAAGTTCCAGAAACGCCTTATTCCAGGGCAGTCCCACGCTAGGTGGAGGAAGTCCGCACGGGCATTGGGGTGACGTTTCTGGGTTAAGCTTGTGTTTCTTAACTGAGGTAAAATATGTTTGTTGTACAAAATTGAAGTGTATTAGTTTATAGCGGGTGTTTAGTGCTACCTTTTGAGTTTGACATTGGATATAGGACCAATCCTCCGTGGGTATCGTCTCCTGAATGGCAGGTTCCCATTTTAGCTGTGTTTTAGGGTTGGGTTTCCCAATATCGACCACCAGGAATTTATATAGCAACGAGACTAACCTCCCCTCCCCCTGCGCCTGAATCGTGTTATGCAGTAACTCCCACATGGGGGTTGTTTGGGAAATATTTTGTGTAAGGTGTAGCCTAGTCTAAAGTAAAGGAATACATCCAGGGAAGTGTTTCCGCCCCTATCTTTGGCCATTTGTGGGGTTAGAAAGGTGCCCTCTGGGAACAGGTCTCCGAAGGAGTGGACATTAACCTTGTCAGCCCATATTAGGAATACTTTTTCATTCGTGAGGGGGATGTCGGGAATAAATCCGATAGGCAATAGAGGGGAGAATCTTACGTCCACACCATATTTGGCCGCCATCTTTTTCCGTATGTAGACAAGACTTTGTTGAGCGTGCTGCACGTGTGGGCGAACAAAGTGAGTCATATACCAGAAGCTCAGGAAGTGAGTCTGGGCCGCCCAATAGTATTTTTCTATATCTGGGAGCGCCAGACCTCCCTTCGACGTTGGTAGAACTAGTGTGTTATACGTGACACAAGCCGGTTTATCTGCCCATATTAGCTCCAGGACTGCAGACTTGACTTTCTGGAGAAAGGATTTGGGGAGGAGTAGTGGGATGTTTATGAATATATACAGAAGCTTAGGAAGAACGACCATCTTAGGCAAGGATGTTCTACCCCATATCGTTGGTGTTAACGATTTCCACCTGTGTATACGTTCCTGCAGAGTTTAACGTGACAACATAATTATCTTTGTAGATCTCATGATGGTTACGTGACATGCAAATACCCAAGTAGCGCTCCTTTGAGCGCTCCCATTTAAAACCATGATCGTCAATAAATTCAGTTGTATTGGGAGTCAAGGGGAATACTACCGATTTGGAATGATTAGTTTTAAAAACTGACATTTGGCCGAAACGTATCACTTCACGCATTACAGGGTTAAGATTCTCTTGGGGGTCACTGATGAACAACAATGTCATCAGCGTAAAGAGAGACAATCAACCTGTTGGGGCCTAGTTTACCTCGGTGCAGGTGGTTTTCTCGTAATCTCGATGCCAGGGGTTCCATGATAAGGACGAATATCAGGGCTGAAAGCGGGCAACCTTGTTGTGTTTCCCGCTCTAATGATATGCTCGTGGATCTAGTGTTTCCTAGAGTGACATATGACCGTGGGTCGTTATATAACAGAGATACTAACTTGATAAAGAAATTGCCGAAGCCCATTTGCCTAAGCGTTGCCATCATGAATGGCCATTCTACAGAGTCAAACGCCTTCTCAGCGTCGAGCAGTACCGCAATTGCTTGTAGCGTTGGATCTATGGCCTCAATGACCACGAAGAGTCTCCTGATGCCGTATGTGGTGCTGCGTCCTGGGATGAATCCGGCTGGGTCTCCAATCACCAGAGCCGGCATGAGAGGGAGGAGCCGTGGTGCGAGTATTTTGGCTAGGATTTTATTGTCCAGGTTGATTAAGGAGATCGGCCTATAAGATGCGCAGTCATCTGCGGGTTTGCCGGCTTTGTGCAGCACCATAACGTTGGTTTCGCACAGTGTGGGGGGAAGGCTTCCACGTACGATTGCTTCTCTGTAAACGTGAAGCAGGAGTGGTGCGAGGATGGATGCGTGGGCTTTGTAGAACTCTCCAATGAGCCCGTCTGGGCCTGGCGCTTTCGAGTTTGGAAGGGATTTTATTGCTTCCAAAGCGGTGAGTTCAGTGGTTCTCGCAGGTCTGCCTCCACCCAGTACAACTGTGTGTCGTCGAGATACTCTTGTATAGATTTCGGATCTGAGATACCTGTGGAACTGTACAGTTTCTGATAAAAGTTCCGAAATGTGAGAGCAATTTCCTCCTCAGTGTACACTCGCTGCCCTTGATCCTATTTAACGCATTCAACTCGAGTCGGGGTTCTGTCCATCGACAGTAGACGGGCTAACAGAGCGCCTGGTTTCTGTCCTTCCCCATATTGTCGGACATGGCGACCGCGACCCAAGAATTTTCTCTCTCGTTCGGCTGTTTCCTTGAACTTCAGAAGTTCTTCCTTTAGTTTGGCTTGGGTGTGCGAGTTTGGAGCAGTGAGGACCTGGAGCTCTAGTGTCTTCAGCCGTTGTTCACGGTTTGATAAATCTTTGCGGATCAGTTTTAGTATGCCATTTTCTTTAGCTAGGCATATGCCACGAACGAAGCACTTTAGAGCTTCCCAGATGGTACCGGGCGAGTCAACAGAGCCATCGTTGTCTCGATGAAGGCCATTATTTCTTTGCGCAGTTCATCTGCGAAAACTGCATCGGCAATTGTGCCAGATTTGAATCTCCAGTTAAGGCCGGGAACTGCTGTGTTCGCTAGGGAGATGTCGAGAGTGACCATTCAGTGGTCGGACAAGGTGCGTGGCATAATTTGACTCATCCCCCCGACGAATGGGCTGTGGGTCGATGCCAAGATGTAATCAATCCGGGAACTTGTGTTATGGACGGCGGAGTAGAATGTATAGTCCTTCGCATCTCGGTTGTGTTGCCTCCAGGTGTCTGATAGGCCAAATGTCTGGCATATCTCCCGAACTTGAGCTGGCTTTGGACGGATTCCCCGCGGTGTTGTGGGATTTATCAAGTCAGGGATCAATTGGTGTGTTAAGGTCCGCTCCCCATATAATGGTTGCTGCGTTGGTCTTTCCTATTTGGGACATCACCCAGTTAAAGTTGTTTAGGCTATCCGTATTCGGTGCGTAGGAGTTCACAATTATTACTTCCTTTCCTGCGATTATCCTCCTCACCAGCAGAGCTCTCGCCTCAGAGTCTTTCTGCGAGTCAATTACACTAAAGTTTGTTCTCCTGTCTATTAAGATTGCGACTCCCCTGGCATAGGAAGAGTACGATGAAAAATACCTGTGACAGCCCCAGGATTTGGCCCAGTGCAGTTCCGACTGTGGCAGGAGATGAGTTTCCTGCAGTATGGCAATGTTGATTTTGTGTCTGCGGAGGTACTGGAAGATTCTTCTTGCTTTCGCTGGCTGGTTGCCCCCACAGATGTTCCAGGTGGTGACTTTAAGTGTTGGCACTGTCATCCGAGAGATCTGGTGATTTCATGTTTGACAGGTCTGGATGTTGCGACTGATGGCTTGATCCGTTTAAGTGACTGGAGGATTTATCTTCTGAACAGACAGCTTTGTGCTGGGTGATTGTTGTGGAATGGGAGTGCAGGGTGAAAGGCGACTGTACTGAACTTGTATCCCTCTCTTGAGTGGGCAACCCCCAACTGGCCCACGACAAACAGTCCCTAAATAACCAAACTGTCAACATTGCTGTGCAAGGGGCACTGGTAGCCCTCCAAGAGGAGGTTTGCTCCCTCCCACTGTTACGCTTTTATTTCGCGATGATGAATGTATTGCGTTGAGGGAAAATGGAAGCCTTTGATTTGATTTTGCACCCGGAGGTAACTTTATGGCGGGTCTCTCTTGGTTGGTGTCCCCTTTGTGGGAGACCATTATTTTGGGCCGGTCTGCAGCCTGCTCGATCCAGGTAGTCACTTGTTTCATCAGGCGTGCTGAAAAACTGAGTTTTTCCCTCGAATTGGATGCAAGGTTTCGCCGGGAATAGCACCGAATATTGAATTTGGTTTTCTTGCAGCCTGCGTTTCACAGCTGTGAACGACCGTCTTTGTGTCTGGACTGCTTGGGAAAAGTCTGGGAAGAACTGTATCTTATCTCCCTCGTATAGTAGATCCCCTTTGTCCCTTGCGGCCCTGAGGATTGCATCTCGATCCTTATAGTTTAGTAGCTTAGCTATGATGGGACGCGGGTTCGCCCCCGGGATGGGTCTTGAGTTAGGAATTCTGTGGGCTCTTTCGACTACGAAAAGCTTGGGCAGGATCTCAGGGCCAAACAAGTAAGTGTAGATCTTTTCCACGTGGTCCTCCATCTTGGAAGTCGGTTGGTGCTCTCTGCGAGAGGAGGGGGGGGGGGGCCTTTCCGCCGGGTGTTCAGAGGCAAAGCGTCAGATAACAAGCAGCTTAATCGCAAATTTTGGTTCGCAAACGCTTCGTCTAACTATTGCTGGCGGCAGGGCTTAATATCACCATCACGATAGCTGCGATTTATCCGGATCTCGGGGGAGCTTTACAGAGCTCACAGGGAGGCCGCCATCTTGGACGGCTCCCAAGCGCCCTCTCCCGGCTGGTGGCAGTATGACTCGGAGTATAGTGATTGGTTTAGAGGAGAAATACAGTTTGTAAGTGAAAGTGAAACAGTTTTTTTCTTTTGCTGAGTATTCCCGGCCTGACGACGGGGAATATTCATGAGCATGTGAAACCATGCCAGACCCCATGCTAGAGAAACTAGATTATACACTCCCTGGAGTCAGACTTTCGCCTGGATGCGAGTGCTTATCTTAATGACTCATTGCAATACCAACCCTACTTTTGATGTGTACACTTGAGACTTTCAGCAAGGTCAGTCATTGATAGGAAAGGCCATTAGACTGTTCAATCTTACAAATCAGACACACAAACTTGTGTGAGGCTCAGTTTGATCACTCTTAGTGCATAAATAAAAAAACACAGCATGCACACCCATACAATAACATTGTGTGGTATAGATTGTAAACTCCAGAGAGGGATGAACAAACAAAAAAATCAAGAACATCAGGGACATTAGATTGTGCACTCTAACACTACAGATATACTAATTCATGTGAGCATCAGTTTAATCATTCTTAATATAAAAGGAACTTAAACAGGGTATGTCCATTCCAGATGCAGATTTAAGAAGCTATGTCTCAAACCTACTCAGATTCATAATTACACTTCCAGAAAGTGTGCCCCTGGAGCTGGGCCGGGTACACACAACCTCCCCAAGACGGGAGTCCACATTCCCCCCGGACTTCCTGGTTAGAATCCATTTTTTTCAATTGAAGGAGGAAATTATGCGTGAAGCGAGGCAAACTGTTATTGTTATTTTGCATTTATATAGCGCCTTATATACCATTGGTATGGTCTGAAGGCGCTGGTAGGTTGAACGCCCTTGGGAACCGAAGTTCAGATCAGTAGAGAGAGTCAAAAGATGCGTGTGAGCACCGGGTATATGTGCAGCTTGTGCTGTATCCGTGTAATAGCTGCTTCTTAGCGGTAGGTGTGGTGGTTGAGAGATCAGAAGAATGTGTTTGTTCTGGCAGGATTTATACAGACCGGATGTGGCTGCGTTAGGCCTGAGGAGAACGCCTGGCTGGGGGTTGTGTAACCAGCAGGGTTTACTTAGAATGATGTGGAGTGAGCGGCGGATGTTGGTATGAGAACAGTTATACCGAATGGTGTCATAATATCTCTGTGTTCTAATTGAGTGGTGATGTAATGAGAGAGTAAGCGTGGTAGTGTGATATGATGGGTTATATGCTCTTTCAAACGTTCTCTGCATTCCAAACCATACTATATATGTCACACAATTCTAAGCGCTCCGGTCCGTTCCATGCACTCCTATCCACAACAAGCATCCCAGTCTGCTCCATAACACAGGTCTGCTCCACGCACTCATGCATTCCGGCTCGCTCCGGGCGCACCAGTCCGCCATGCGTACTTCAGTCAGTCCCACGCATGCACTCCTGTCTGCGCCACGCATGCACTCCTGTCTGCCTCATGCTCTACGTATTCGGCAGCTCTATGTATTCATCCATCCATTCTACGCACTCATCAGTATTGGAAACAATCTGTGCGTTCTACGTACTCTTCCGCTCTATGCAACACGTCCGTCCACTCTGGGCATTCGTTCGCTCCAGGCACTCGTTCGCTCCGGCATTCATCCGCTTTATACCTTCACATGTACTATGCAGTCACCTGTTTTACGCACTCATCTCCCTCTACGCACTTAGCCCCCTCTACGCACTCATCTGCTCCCCGCACTTATCCGCTTTAACCACTCGTGCTTATCACGCATTCAACAGCAATATCCTGTTCTATATATTCATCTCTATACTCATCAGTTCTATAACTTCATCTGTTCTGTACACTCATTCTTTCTGTACACTTATCTACTCATCCGCTCTATCCACTCGTCCGCTCTATACACTCGTGTACATTCATCCGCTCTGTACATTCATCTGCTCCAGCGATCTACACACTCTTTGCACTTCCATATTCATCCATTATCCACACTCATGTGCTCTACATCCTCATCCGCTCCATATACTCATCTCTTCTACACACTTATCCGGTTTACGCTCATCCGTTCTTGACATTCATCTGTTTTACACACTCCTGCGTTCTACTTGCTTCTCTGTATTTACGCACTCATCCGCGCTAAACGCTCGTCTGTTCTACACACCCAGCCATTCTACACACTCAACATGTTCATCCATTCCATACACTTATTCGATCTACATATTCATTCAATTTCCACACTCATTCGAGCTATTTAGGTATCTGTTCTTCCACTCATGCGTTCTTTCACTCAGCGCATTCATTTGTTCCACCTGTTTCATCCATTCTAACTAATTCATCCACGCCATTCATTTTGTTCACTCCGCATGCATTCTGTCCATTTCAGGAGTTTAAATCTCAGTACCGTTTCCGTATGATTTACTCTTATTAACCATTTCACTGCTTTAATCTACTTTATTTGTTTAATTCTGTATGTCCTTCTTAGTTTATATTAGGGGTTATTAGCTGTCAGTTTCTCGCATCAGGTGGTTTGATGGATTGGTGTCATTGAGTTGCTGTTGGTCTGTTTGGGTTAGTTTGGTACGGGTTGGTTTTAGGGGAAGAGCCAGGTTTTCAGCAGTTTGCGGAAAGACATTAAATCCTCAGTTTGGCGGATGTGGGGTGGGAGTGAGTTCCATAGCGTGGGGACCAAGTCTGAGAATGATGATCCGCCTAACCCGATTGAGTTTGTCTTCGGTATGACTAGGAAGCCGCCTGAGCTTGATCTTAGGGTGCGTGGGGGGGGTGGTAGGGTTTTAGCTTGTCTTGAAGATATTGAGGTCCGGTTTTATGCAGTGCTCGATGGGAGATGCACAAGGTTTTGAAAGCACCTTTGGGGAGACTGGAAGCCAGTACAGCGTCTTAAGGGCTGATGAGATGTGGTCTCTTGGGCCGAGCGCAAGAAGCAATTTGGCTTCCGCGTTTTGAGCCCTTTGGAGTTTATTCAGTTGGTACGCGTGGACTCCGAGGTGTAGGGGGTTTGCGTAGTCCAGTCGTGATATAACGATTGATTGGACCGCAGAAAGTCTGTTGGGAAAGGAGAGATATGGAAAGATGCGCCTAAGGGTTTTAAGGTGGTAGTGGCAGGACTTTGAGAAATTGACTTTGTGCAAGAGTGTTGGGTCAGAGTCAAGGGTGCATCCATGATTTTTCACTGAGTTGCCCATGGCGGATGGCCAGGGTAGTGGGTGCGGAAGAAGTTCGGGTTTGTCACATACCATGATTTCTGTTTTGGAGGGGTTTAACAGGAGGTGGCTTTGGGTCATCCAGCGTTCTATGTCAAGGAGGCAGGAGGCCAGGTCAGGTCGGGAGTTGGGTTTTGAGTTCAGGAGCTTTAGAATTAGTTGAGTGTCGTCAGCATAGTTGTAGCACACGATGTTGTGCGAACTAATTATTGGTGGGAGGGTGATCAAGTAGAGATTGAACAGGAGAGTGGATAGGCATGCTCCTTGTGGGACTCCCGTGTCGACTGGTCGGGCTTGGGAGGTACAGGTGGATAGTATCGGATATGCGCCAGATCACCTTTCAGGGATCCACAATTTCACTCTACCAAGACCTGGCTGCCTCTACTCTCCAAAAACGCAAAATTATGCGACTTCTAACGGAATGGTTACGAGAAAGAAAGATCCCGTATCAGTGGAGATTCCCGACCTCAGTCAAATTCAAGTGGGAGGGAGCCCTGAAACAAATTCACACACCAAAAGAAGCAGATAAATTCATGGTCCTTGGAAAATCGGACGTGGAGTCGGAAGCAGAAGAATCAATACGCCCCACTCGGGGTAAACCCTCCACAGGAGAATGGTTGAAAACCAACAGGCGGCGCAGACTTAGGGGTCCCCCTAAGAAAGACAATATTCCAGGATGACCAATCGGCAATAACTCAGTCGAGCCCGAGCACTACAATTTCGGGCCGATGCCCTTCGCGGGCATCCACTCTTAAAATGAGGCGCATCTCACAGCTTACAATGATTCAAGTCCCCTACAGTGTTGTGGGCCTCTGAGATATCCACTCGCAATCACGCCAATAGTGCGGGAGCAGGGTTGAGCTCCAACATACTTCAGATCAGAGGCCCTGTTGGCCATCGCTAGGCGCTTTGGTGCCACCAGTTCCCCAGTGGCAACAGAACAATGGTTCTACTACTAGTTCAAGTTATGAGGGGGGTGGGGGAGTTAAGTTATCAGAGCGATCAGCCCAGAGAAGGGCACGCCGAACTTCACGGGGTCTGGCCCCACACTCAACACCACAGCATAACGCATCAGCAACGAACCTTTCACCAAACCAAAGCAGCAAGCAATCTCTCCTAGCAGACTCTCGGCCCCGGGGAAATGACACGGATCAAGGCACATCTAATGCGAAAGTGGATATCAATGGCTGATACAAGCAAGATAGTGATACTCACATGGAACGTCCAGGGCCTGAACTCGCCAAGAAAGCGCAAATCAGTGGAACACAGACTGGGACAACTATAGGGAGATACCGTAGGTACAGCCGGGTGAGATTCAGTAGGTACAGAAACAGAGCATACTTTGCCTCCTCCGGAAAGAAGAAGAGAGGAGTAGCAATTCTATTAAGCGACAGAGTCCCACTGTCAAAAATCACCATAAAAAGAGATCTGGAAGGCTGCTTCCTCCTTCTAAAGGGCCTGTTTGAAGATCTTCCTATCACCATTGTTTCGATTTATGGCCCCAACACATCCCAAGCCAACTTCATCACAAACCTAATCCCAACCATCCTATCCTTTCGCGAAGGCCACCTGATCATGAGTGGAGACTTCAACTTCATGCCAAATCCAGAAATGGATAAAACTCTGCCCCCCACGAACACAGACTTTGCACAAGCACTGTCAATAGCCAAATTACTCAGAGAAACCGAATCTGTCGACGCATGGCGGCTATTCAACGGCACCTTAAGAGATTACACTCACCGCTCCTGTGTGCATAAAGGCTTCTCAAGAATAGATCTCATACTATATCTGGAGTCTTGTTCCCAAGTCTTAACAACGCAGAAATCCACACCTGCATGATATCGGATCATGCCCCAATATCTGCTAAACTAGCCATTTCAGGTCAAAAACATCCCGTTCAAAGACAGTGGAAACTCAATGACTCATTGCTACTCGATGAATGCATCCAATCGGAAACTGAAGAAACAATCTCCAACTACTTCAAAGAAAATACAACAGAAAACTCTCCCATCAACATCATCTGGGATGCCATGAAAACAGTCGTCAGAGGCACACTGATCAGTGCCGGAGCAGAACAAAGAAGAGTCTCGAATATCATGGCAGCCAAGCTGGAGGAAAATGTAAGGCAATTAGAGGACAAACTCAAATCACACACCTCCAGAAAAAAGGAAAGAGCCCTAAGGAAAGCTAAAACAGCGCTGGAAATGCACTGCGCCAACTGCACAGCGAAGGCCTTAGCATTTACAAAGCAGTTCTACTACAGCAAAGGGAATAAGGCAAACGAGGTGCTTGCGCAAAAATTGAAGAAAATCCGCAGCCGAAACAATATCTTGAAACTCAGAAGGGAAGATGGAAAAATGCCTTACTCCGAGACTGAAAAGATTGAGGAACTGCTGAATCACCATAAATCAATCATGTCCGGGAACCCCACGGTACTAGAAAATCCGCCAGAATAGAATATCCAAGTATCATGCCCCCCCCCCCGCCCCCGAGACCCATCCCAGCTGTAATCCCTGGAACTACCCATCTCCACCGAAGAAATGACTGAAGGTATTAAATCTCTCAAAACCGCCTCTCCGGGCCCTGACGGTTTATCCGCAAATTATTAAAGAAAATACGCCAGAATACTAGCTCCTCAAATGACGGTCCTACTCAACTCCTTTATCACCTCAAAGTCAATAACCGGATCAATGGCAGAATCACTCACAGTCCTGCTGCACAAAGCTGAAAAAGACCCCGAACTAGCCGCTTCCTATCGGCCCATTTCTGTTCTGGCCAGCAGACTGGGTCCGACCCTACCAATCCTAATTGATCAAGACCCAAACAGGTTTTATCCCTGGGAGAGGGACCCACAACAACATCAGAAGGACGATTAACATCATTGAAAGCGCCCACAAACTAAAGGTAGGAATGGCAGCCATATCTTTAGACGCACACAAAGCCTTTGATCTGGTTGACTGGGGGTATATCCAGGCAGTCCTGAAACACCTGGGATTTGGCCCTAATTTTTTTCACATGGGTAATGGCCAATTATCAATCTCCTACCACAAAGCTAAGGGTCAATGGCACTAGGTCCAGCAAAATTCACATATCAGAGGCACTAGGCAGGGGTGCCCATTCTTACCCCTAATCTTTGCCCTATCTATGGAGCCTTTCGCTGCACAAATCAGGCAAAATGCTAGTATAAGTGGGTTATCCGTGGATGGCCATGAATATAAAATAGAGCTATATGTGGACGATGTCCTAATAACAGCGACAAACCTATCAAAGTCCCTGGGAGCCCTGTGGGAGGAGATTTCAGTATTCGTGGCCCTGTCAGGATTCACAGTAAACCTGTCCAAGTCCGCAGCCCTGGCGATTAACCTTTCTAGACAAGAAAAAGACGCTCTCAGCCCCCTAATGCCAATCCCATGGTCGACTGGTCCAATCGATTATCTCGGGGTTCACATCCCTAATGACCCACTGCGCTTGTACTCAAGCAACTTCCCACAAATAATCAGATCTGCATAAGGATCTTAAAAGGTGGAAGCCCCAGGAAATATCCTGGTTTGGCAGAATCACGGCCATTAAGATGAATCTGATCCCCAGATGGTTGTACCAATGCACGGCACTCCCAATCAATATTCCGGGTCCAGCCCTGGCAGCCTTACAAAAGCAAATCCAATCATTTGTATGGGGCGGAGGGGGGAAACCTTGCATAGCCAAACAAATAATGATGAGGGGGATACCACAGGAAGGGCTGGGAGTACCGGACCTAGCCAGATACACTCTAGCAGCGCAATTGTCTCACGCTTTCACATGGGTACAAGAATCGGATAAACCGAAATGGACACAACTCGAAGAATACTGGAGCCCAGTGGCGCCCTCAGACCTCCCACATCTTCCACCCATAAAGCCACAAACAGTGGACCCCTGCTAGCAACGGCAACAACAGTCCGTTGCTGGAAGGAAGCAGCCCGAAAATGGGGTATCCGCGGATCACTAGGCCCCCTAACTCCCATCTGGAATAACCCTGAATTCTCACCAGGCTTGCCATCACACGGCTTCCAACCGTGGATTGATGGTGGCTTACAAAAGACCAGCGATTTCCTGGAAGCAGATGCACCCATCTCATTCGAAAGGTGCAAAGCAAAATTCGGGGGTTGATGAACGAGAAAGATTCCACTATGCACAAATACGTATTGGATATCCCACAGAGTGACCAGGGAGAAACGCTCCAGAGATTTAACAGCATTGGAACTATCCTTAACAACCCCCACAAGCAAAGGCAGGATTTCGACCCTGTACCATCTCCTAGACAGGGCAGACCTCTCTAAAAAGGAAAGATATATGCTTTATTTATTTTTTATTTTTTTCAAGTTTCAAAAACCTTTATTTTGTTTTTTAGTAAGGTTGGGAGAATTCCTAACTGGCTCTAACTCTAGAATGGGAGTAGTCTCGTCCATTAAACCAATAACAAACAAGTCCAAGTCAATCTAGTCAAAATAAAAAGGCCTATACTAAAAAAAAAAATAACCTTGCCCTCCTTCTTAAATGACAAATGTGTAAAGGGGATACATATAAAGGAAAAACAGTGTCTCAAAACAAATGTCAGAATGGCTTAGGTAACAACTCCCTTCCCCACGTTCAGAAGCACGGGTCTCGAGAGTTTCTTAAAAGGATAGGTATGGTTGGCACAATTCTATCAATCTGGCACACTTTGGCTAACTGGCACAAATTCAACAGTTCAGGCTTGGGCTTCAAGGTTTTAACAGTTCAACAAATTCTTTGGGCTTCCTCCGCCTTGTCACAAATGGACAGTTCAATTCTGAACTTGTATTTTACCACAATTGGGGGAAGATCTCTCTCCTCGGCCGGCGCCTCCCTCTGGAACAGCCTCCCTTCCTCTCTGAAACTTTTTTTTTTTTTAAAGAATGTTATTACATTTATGAAAACCAACAAAAAATACAACCAAACACGCAGTGCAATTCTCAACCAATACATAAACATCAATCAGTCCTTGACCACTGCCCCCCCCCAATCCCACCCCCAGATTACGAGCCCGTTTGTCCTTCACATTCCATATCTGCTGCATGAGGCAGGGTATCACTATCCTCGGATTCCGCTGGATCCAATATTGTTCCTAATAGTTCAGCTATTAATAATTTCCATGCCATCAGGGTACCCACTTCTTCCCGATTCATGTTACTTGCCTCTTGCCATACCACAGTTTCAGCCTCCACCCATTTCTGCAATTCCTTCCACCTCTGCAATTCCTTCCACCACACCTCCACCCGTGGTCCGTGACACTTTTTCCACCCCATGGCAATCCTCCGCTTTGCAAGCACATATGCCAAGTCTTTCAATTTCCCAACATGTTTAAGTTTCCGTGACCTGGGAAACCCTCCTAGCAGGTAGGCCCATGCCGTGTCTATGACGAGTGTGACCCCTTTCTCAGCTAGTTTTTGTGCCACTCCTCTCCAGAAGCACTCAATTACTGGGCATGACCAAAACATATGTCATATCAGCGTTCTACACGTCGCACTTAGGGCATGCTTGTCGCCCAGCATTTCTAAACTTATATATCCTCAGAGGGGTCATATATGCTCTATGCGTTACATACAGTTGTATTTGCTTCAATCTGGCATTTCTTGATACTTTCTTATGGTATCCTAGGGCACGCTCCCACATCTCATCCTCCATCTGGGCTCCCACTTCCGCTTCCCAATCCAATCTCAAATGCGTCAATTCTTTCCCAACCATAGTCATTACCATTTCATACAATCTAGAAATCTTGTGCCCTCCCTCCACTATGTCATATATTGTCCCCATAATGGCATCTGGTTCCTCCGCCAATACTGTCTCAGGCCACGTTTTCCGAATTTTCTGCACCAACCTGTGACACGTAACATATTGGCCCCCATGCAGTCCCACCTCTTCCCTTAGTCCTTCAAAATCCTTGATGGTCCCCTCTTGCCAGATATCCCCTAACGTTACCAGCCCGACCGACTCCCAGTAAGATCTGACAATCACCCTCAGTTGCTTATCTCCCCCTACCAAAGCAACCAGCGGTACCTGCAGGGAACACGGAAGCGGGTCCCCCATCATTCGGCATGCTCGGTGCCACATTTTACACCCTAGCATCATCATCCCAGAGCGCTCCTCCATTTCTGACTCAGGCAACCAGATCATTTCCTTCAAGTAAAACGGGGTACAGTCTCGCCCAAACAACCTAAATTCAGGGGTCGCTTCATCGGAGAGCCATGTGGCCACATATTGTAATTGACCCGCTACATAATAAACCTCAAAATTAGGCAGTTTGATCCTCCTTTTCTCATGGAAATTCTGCAACTTCCATAGCGCCACTCTGTTCCAGGTGCCATGCCATAGGAAGTCCCTACACATACCGTTCAGTTTAGCAAAAAACCTCTTAGGAATCATATATGGAATATTACTGAAATAATGCAGAAGCCTAGGCAGGACCACCATCTTAAGCATCGTCCCTCGTCCCATCATTGCTAAGGGCAGCTTCTCCCAAAACTTCATAGATTTACGGACTTTTTCTATAGCCATCTCAGTATTACGTCTATGTTCTCCTTCCGCTGTATGATACACATCTATTCCAAGGTAGCGGAAGGAACTAACCGTCCACGGCACTGACAACACTGCCAATCTTTCTACAGGGGTTCCCTTATAACTACCCAATGGGAATATGCTAGATTTTTGGGGATTCACCGCTATGCCGGACAGCCCCGCATACCTCTCCATCACCTCCAGAATATACTGAAGATTTTCTTCTGGGTATCTCAGGTATAATAACAAATTGTGCGCATATAGGGATATCAGGTGTCTTTCCCCCCCTACCTCAATACCTATTGTGTCATATTGTTGCCTGAGGTATACCGCCAGGGGCTCAAGAGCCAAGATTTACAACATCGGGTACCAGGGACACCCCTGTCTAGTGCCCCTACTAAGTTGCCATCTCTCGGATATCACTGCTCCCGTTCGAACTCTGGCTAGTGGCTCACTATACAGCATCTTCGCCCATCTGATATAGCCCGGCCCCACCCCATACTCCCCCAGGGCCGCCAAGAGCCACGGCCACCTAACAAAGTCGAAAGCTTTTACAGCGTCTAAAGACACAACCGCCATTTCCCCTTCATGGTTACTCCCCTATTCTACCACCCGATGGAGTCGCTGGTGGTTGTGAGTTATATTCCTGTTCGGGACATAGCCCGTTTGGTCTGAATGTATGAATTTACTAATTACTTTTCGCAATCTGTTTGCCAGGACAGCCGTCAATATCTTGCCGTCCTGGTTCAGCATCGATAATGGCCTGTATGAGCCACAGCTATGCCCTGGTTTATTAGGTTTGGGGAGCGGTATTATGATCGCCTCTCTGAGCGACTCAGGCAACCGTCCCACTTCAAACGCCTCATTAAGCATTTCTAGCATTGGGTGGGTGGGGGAGTACTTCCTCTACATGCTTTATAAAATTCACTAGGGAACCCATCCGCTCCTGGTAGGCAGCTGCCTAACAACTTCCTCCAAAGTAATTGGTGCATCAAGCTCTTCTCTTTCTTCTGCACTGATCTTGGGCAATCCTATATCCTCCAAAGTTTCACGTATCTCGTCCTGGCTGCCCCCCCCCCCCTGTCCTCATACAGTACCCTGTAGTAATCCGCAAATTCCCTATTGACTCCCTCTTGGGTGTCTGCTACCTCTCCATCTTCTCTGGTTATTGTCCTAATCGGGGCCTATGGGTTTCACTCTTGTACAGCCACGCTAAGAGGTGGCCCATTTTATCCCCACCCGCATGCCGTCTCTCAACATACGTTTTATAATTCAGGTTGCAGAGCCTATCCCAGTGTTCCGTGCACTGCTGCTGTAGTTTAAGCACTAGCTCCGTATCAACATTTCCCTTTCTTAATTCTCTTTCTAGTTCATCTTCTGTTCTTTGTAGGTCAGCCAGGGCCCCACCCTGTAGGCCTTTTGATTTAGCGATGGCAATCCCCCGCATCACCACCTTGAAGGCCTCCCATAGTGTGCCCGCCGAGTAAACACTGCCTGTATTCACCTCGAAATAATTGATAATCTCATCTCTGATATCCTCTCTAAAAACTGGATCTTTGAGCACCTCTGCACGGAGGCGCCATGTCGGAATCCACGCGCTAGGGCGGCAATATTGCCACCCCAGGACCAGGGGCGAGTGATCCGACAGGTTCCTCGCTTTATATTCTATTTGCGAAATCTCTATCACTACATCTGGCGTGGAAAAAATATAATCAAGTCTTGTGTGCAGCTGCAGCAGGGCCGAGTAGTGCGAAAATTGTTTCTCCCCAGGATGCTTCGTTCTCCACACGTCCACCAACCCAAAATCATCTAGTAGCGTCTGCAATGCTTTAGCTGCTGGGACGGGCCTATCAATCTTGTCATCAGATCTGTCTACCTTGGGGTTCAGTACACAATAGAAATCCCCTCCCCAAATCACCGCACTACCCACACACATACTTAGGTTGGTGCACTGGGTCCTGAAATATGCCGCCGTGTTTTGATTAGGGGCATACGTTTTTACAATGCACACCTCTTTATTCTCTACCACCCCTTTCACTATAACCATCCGCCCCTCAGTATCTACCACTTCCTGTGTCAGCTGGTACGGGACGTGCGGCGCCACCCAGACCAGTACTACCCTAGCATAGGCAGAGTACGAGGAACCCACTACAGTACCTTTCCATTTTTTCCCCAACCAGCTCCAACTTTTCACGCGTTAAATGCCTCTCCTGCAGCAATGCAATATCTATCTTTTGTCTTTTCAAGTATAGCATGACCTTGTTCCTCTTTAGATAACTGTTAAGTCCCCTGACATTCCACGTTACTATTTTAAGATCTCCCATAGCTCTTTAGTACCCATCTTCCTTCCTCCTAGCCTATCCCACCCGCTCACGCAATACAGATACGACCCTCAAGCTCTTCCATATAGGCTCTTATGTAGACTTAAACTCCCCATAACTATGTGCATACTAAACTCCCCTCCTCCCACCCCTCCCCCGACCCATCCCTTCCCAAACAACTTTCGCCCAGCTCCATTCCTGGATCTCAGGCACTCCCACATCTAGCCCCGACTATCACACACACCTATGTGCGGGGCCCAGCAGGGTAAAGCCGCCCTAGTGGCCGCTTAACTAACAATACTTGGGGGGGGGGGGGGAGTTGTGGGATTGCTCCAGTTCCGTTACTCCTGTTTCTACATGTATTACGCTTTATGTAAATGCTAGACCACTATGAATACATTTGCACTATATTCCAGTCCGTACCAAGCTCAAGGCCTGCATATTAATCAATGTTCAACCAGTCTCATTTCCCGTATAGACAGGATCACCCACCCACTTACCCCCCTGTGTAAATGGTGCAAGCTCCTCAGGAATCACCATCTCGCCAGTCTCGGTCCACCTCCTTTTCCGGGCAACCCTGCAAATCCAACCATGCCATCACCTCCTCTGGAGTATCAAAGAAGAGGGCTTTGCCTTTATGCAACACCTTAAGCTTCGCCGGGTACTTCTGTACATGTACTTAATGCCTGCTTTGCGCAGCCTCCTTTTGACGGCCACATAGTTGTATCTCTGCTGCTGCACCAGCATTGTGTAATCCGGGTATGCAGTGACGTTAGTGGAAGCTCTTTCTATTGTTCCGCCTTTACGAAAGAATTCTAGAATCTTTTCCCTGTCTTTATAATTCAAAATCCTTGCGATGATCGGTCTCGGTGGAGCCCCAGGTCGTGGTCAAAGCACGATACGCTCGTTCCACCGTAAACCCTTGCGATAGTTTGTCAGCCCCTATCTCCTGGAGGATCATGTTCTCCACATAGTTAGTGGGGTCCTGGCCTTCTTCCCCCTCCGGCAGGCCGACAACCCGTATGTTATTTCTTCTCGTCCTCCCTTCCGCTTCTTCTACTCGATTTTCGAGATTGGCAACCTTCTGTTTTAGCACATGGACTTCCTTGGCATTACTAGTGCTAACTTCTGTGTTGGTCTGTACTGCGCTTTCCAAACCGCTGGTTCTTTCAGCCAGCGCTCTTACACCTTGTCTTAACAGAGTGAGTTCAGTCCCCACCGCATCAATTTTAGTTTCCAGGGCTGTCTGTAGGTCCGCCATAGCCAAGCCCCATTTCGTGCTCAATTCTGTTGTAGCCTCCAGGATCTGATGTTTGTCTCCTTCTGGGGCTTCCTCCGTAGAAGTCGCATCCTTGCTCTGCACCAACGTAGTAGGGGTCCTCTGCGTCTTCGTGAAGACCTCGATTGTCGATTGTTTGGTCTTAGACTTCGCTGGTTTCACCGACATGATGTCACCCCACGTACGTGTGCGGCACCAGCTCAATGTCGTTGTCAGCTCCACAGGTTCCACCGGTTGTTAGGGCCTTTGTCTCTTGATTTTTGTGTAATTACGACCCATGCAACCGCTCTGCAAATGGATTGCGGCCTCCCACGTATTCCTACCACTGGCTTAAGCCTCCATCGTCGAGCTGCCTGAGCCTATGCGGCCTGTGCTAGGTCAAGCGTCTACTTTGGAGAGTGGTATTCAGTTCTGGCATTCAGTATCTGGCCTTTTTCCGTGCGCCACGGTGCTTCTACTAGTGGTGCGCCAACGTGCACCCCACTAGCCTCCTATGTCTCACAGGCCATTTTATGCGAGTTTACTTTGCCTCCGTATCACGCTTTAGCATCAACCCTCCTACATCCACCTCTGCACATCTGCTGGCCACCTCTTTCGGTAATGCACTAATGCGGGTTTGTCTCTGCTTATCCTCAATCACTCGGCACCAGCTGCCGTACCAACTACGTAGCGGGGCCTTATGACACGGCCATAACAGTCCGCAGTGTCTCCTCAAGCCACTTTGCACTGCCGCGATATGTTAAATCCGTGTAGCGCAAGTCCATTCCACGGGCGGTCCTTACCATCGGTGCCTCCGACTTCCCTCTCCCCGCGAGCGCGGCCTTCCTGCCCACAGACCGGCACCGCGTCCAACTTTCGCTGCCAGCCGTCCAGGCTATATGCAGCGAGACGTTCCCAGCGGACGCTTGCTGAGGCACCGCTCCTCCGATACGGGGTCTAAGGCCCTCCTAGCGTCCTTCAAGTAAGGCCGGCGCCCCTGATTTCACACGCAGCAGGGTCCAGCCGTAACGTGTGTGCCCACAAGCTCCGTGTCGCTTATTCAAACGACCTCACATCGCAAAGTCGCCAACTCCAATCCGCCTCGGGGTTGCTACATATTGACAGTTTCACCAGGGACACTTCGTACCCGTGCGCAGCCAGGCGCCTGCAGACGCTCGTTACAGTGCCAAGCGTCAGTTTCGTTTCGGATCAGCTTTCCCTTTGTGTGCCGCCATCTTGGCGACAAAGTATCTTCACGACTGTAGCCAAGAAATCTTTTTTCTCCGCGATCCGCAGGCCCAGCTCACTCTCCTTTTCAGATTCCTGTAGCATAGGTATTGCGATGCTCAATCCTGTGATTTCAAGGCACACATGCCAGTTGAAAAAGCATAATTTAGCGAGATGTCGTCGGATCATCTGGAGCCCAGCACGGAGCACTTCCTACTCCATGGCTAGTTAGCCACACCCCCAAGGAAAGATATATGCTTGAATGGGAAAAAGATCTGGGAAAAGAAATTGAATTAGAAGAATGGGGAAAGATTTGTGCCAGACTGCATAAAAGTTCACAATGCATTACAAACAGAGAAGGGGGCTACAAACTCTGCTACAGGTACTATGCAACTCCTGCTCAAATCAATAAGGCCAATCCAAATATTCCTGGAACCTGCTGGCGAGGGTGCCCATCTATCGGCTCACTATTCCACATGGTATGGACATGTCCGAAGGCGGACACATACTGGAGAGAAGTGATCAAACACATTAAGGAAATCACAGGCCTCTCCATCCTATGGGACCCCAGAATCATTCTTCTAGACGCCACAGGTGATGGGGCATTCCCAATCTCGGGCCAAATCCCCAGGCTATGCACACATCTACTCATAGCAGCAAAAATAGCAATGGCCCGGGTTTGGAAAAATAAAGAAGGCCCATCCGTGGCACTTTGGCGGGCGAAATGCTGGGACATAGCGGTGGCCGAAAAAAATCACAGCGATCCGAACAGGCTCCCTGAACAGAGCCCTAAACATCTGGGACCCATTTATGGAATACGCCGCCAAATTACCGGCCCTCACCAAGCGGCCTCCATTAACCAGATGGCTCCAAAGCAGCCCGCTTTACTGAACCACAGCCTCACATCATAGCTTCACATCATGCCGTAATCCACTTGGCGACTATGGACAGACAATGGACAGAATTGGCCAACCCGTCAAGCTGGTCCCCCCCACACCGGTTCTCCCGAGAGACATTATCGCCTTAACACACCTACTGATTGCTGTTCTGTGATTGCTGTTATGCTTATTGCAATGCTCTTTTGTAAAACCCAATAAAATGTCGTTATGAAAAAAAAAAAACAGGGTATGCACCACAACTGAATATCATTGTGCGAAAAAAGATTGTAAACTCCAGAGAGGGATGTACAATCAATGAAAATCAGTGACTGGAGATCATGGTTTATTTCTCTTTAATCCGAAATGTATAAACCAGCATATGTCATTCATCACATAGACCCATCCCTGAGCAGAGATTTGGGATTAATCATGGGAGATCTTAGAAAACAGTTCAGTTTTTATCTGAGGGTTGGACATTACACATTAATTCCCATGGACATTCTTTGTGTCTTTTGAACAAGAGCCAGACTTTATATTCACAACCATCCTTTATCACGCAAGACCCCATCTTTAAACAATGATCAATTGATCATCATGTGGGATCTTTGTACTTGTTATATTTCAAGCCTAAGGCTTGATATTACACAAAAATCCCTTAGTAGGAGCAGCTCTTGTTTAAATTCATGACATCACAGCCATTCCTATGGCATGACGTCATTGCATTATGAAAGCACACTACCTTTTACAGAGGCCATTAAAGTAGAACCTGATGCATGGACCGAAAACTGAGCGTCTAGATAAATATTTGATCAAGTTCCAAACCCACTTTTTGATATCAGATATTGAGTGGTAGGATTGTTTTGACCATTATCACGCATCAAGTCCACAACATATACCTCTGTTTTCCTACAATTTAGGAGGATTTTGGAGAGCTATATTTAACAACAAGCAGTGAACCGTCACATCTAGTCTACATACAATGAGGCGAGACTTGTATTTATGGGTATGAATTTACTTGGACATGTATCGTCATACAAAATCCAATGTTTTGATTGTTTTGATATAAGATTTTATTTCGAACATCTTGCAACATATACCCTATGTTGATAACTGCCTTTGATTTTGCAGGTCATGGATTTGCCAATTTCCCAAACGCCAATAATGGTCAGTTTGGTGACCCTCATTATCTTCTCAGCACCCTAAATATAAGATTGAGTGATAAAAAACATATGTTCGAAGGAACATTTACGTTGCACATATTGACATGTGAGTTGTCGCTCACTATTGCTCTTTACATATGCTCTCTTGACAGGAGGAGAACAGTATTTAATCAACACACTGTAGAGAAGATTTATACCTAATTTAATTTTAATTGGGAAGATATTGTATGTGCATTGTGGACCTAGTAGAGGTGAGGCTTCTCAACATACATTTAATATAGATCTCTCAAATCTTTTTGCATATTAAATTCTGCAAAGTATGTTCCGACCACAATGGAGTTAGTAATTTGTAATCCTTTATTATCAGGGATGTTCCATACCTTATTTGAACTCTCAAGCCCCTACATTTCTTCGTTGAAGCCATTAGAAACATGATATACTAAAAGGTAGATGCTCATCTATTCATTATTAGAATCATAATTGGTAGCATTGATAGTTTGTAACCTGTTGCGACATTCATTGTGTAAAGGAAATATTCCTACATAAGACTCTTTTTCATTACTTTTAAAATTGTTAATCAGACAAGAGCCCTGATGAAAAGTTGAAAACTCAAAACGCATTGGCCACACTAATAAATATGTTATTTTAAATTTACATCTCTTTTGAGAATATGTTGTCCTAATCTTATTTTCAAACGTTTGTTATACAAGAGTTTTAGATATTGCATAGATTGAGAAATCAAAGAGACATTGATAGTGTTTGTTTGAGAATCATATACTAAATGCTTGGCTGATTATTTGGCCTGTCAAAGTGTGCAGGGGATGGGAGTTCCCTACTTTTGGGAACTTTACTACTTTCGTTATTGTCACCAGCCATGTGTCAGGACTGTTTTTTCTCCCCGCACCTTAAATTGAAAACTATGCTTTTAGTTTTTCACAAACCAACTAAAATCTGAAATAATTAAACCAAGGAGTACACTGTATGGTATTCTTGGTCAGAGAAGATACAACCAAGGGACGAAGCCGGAGGGGAAAGGTAAGGTAGAACTTTACGCACGATCCGTAATTTAAAATGAACAAACTGGCACACACCGCTCACCTGGGCCTGCATAAACAGCGGGACAGAAAGCTTCATGCCCATGTTCTTAACTACTGCAGAAGGTAGAAGAAGGGGGCCAAGTTTAACAGATCAAAGTCTGAGTACCAAGGCAAAGTCTCAGGTGAGGCCCCAACAACTAGGACCTCTGTTTTCTCACCATTGAGGCGAAGCCAGTTGTTTCCCATCAAATGATGACGTCCGACAAGCAATTACCTTCGTTGATTACCTTTATCACTGACAGGTTGCAAATCCCCATTGGGCGTGATTTCTAATACACTGTCACACACTAATTCCACTCACATCACAGATTACGACCTTATTGATAACACCTATTGTGAGTCCTGATTTCTAACTCTCCCTCAGTCATTGGTAATGCTGCTAACTTTCAAGTCACCGCAGAAGGCTTCAAAACACAAATCAGTTTGCAGTTTGCACATTACAAGCATACATAATGTCACAAATTCTCAGGAAACTAAAGATCAACAATAAATGGAAAGTGAACAATTAACAATTTCAGAGTTTATTTGTTTGCAAACTGACCTGAATGCAAGCACAGAAAATGAGGTATAGGTATGCTGATCGATTACGTGGTCAAACGGGGCTGCTAGTTTTCCCAAACAACTGGTACCATTCTATAAAACTAAGACAAAAAGCTCTTTCGGGTGGTTTCCAGAAAGAATGTGCAGGATCCCGTTTTCCAATTATTCATCACATTTGAACAGGAGTGCACATTAAAAAAGAGTAAGCAATAGGGTCAAGGCTGAGAAGAGCAGTGAAGAGTATGGTTCAGAGTTCTACAAAAAGAAGCAGCCTCATTACAAGAAGCAAATACATTAGAATAAATTGTCTTCTCTCAACTTCATCAATTTACCCGATTCCAGTGACTTTTGTATCACATTTCAGCGAGCTGGCAAACCAAAGTGCGAGACAAGTTTCGAGGTTGGCCTACGTTGTCTGACTACAGTGATGATGTGACCAATCTTCTGTTGAACACTAACAATGTGAATGATGATCGGACCAACTCTGAAGAGGTAAGTCGCAATCTGACCGGCAATGCAGGCAATCATCACTTCAACACTGATGATGTAACAATAATGTGAGCATAATTGATGCTGGAAATGATCATCTGCCCAACATCAATGATGTAATCGATTGCTTACATCCGGAGTCATATGCATTACACCAGCAGTGTAAGAAATCGAACCAACCTCTACTATGAAGATAACCATGTCGTCAACATGGATGACAAAGGCCTCAACTACAATGATAATTTAAGAGAACACCTGAGATACATTGGCAATTTAAGAAATTCTCTCAGCCACTTCACAGATGTAAGCACTTAGATGATCTACAGTGACAATGTAAGCACTTTTTGTTTTATTAACCAGAAAGAACTTGGCTCTCATCAGATTACTCCAAAAAAGCAAATCCAGTATTGGCTCTGGCAGAGTCAATGAAAGGATGGGGTGGCATAGTAATATCTCAGGGCTCGACAGATTCTACAGTTGAAACACTGAATACCGCCATCACATCACAAGTATCTGCTTGCTAGAACTGAATGGCTTCATGGACTCTTCCACAGCCACCCTGTACTCCTCAAGCGGAGTCTGCTTGCAGGCTGGAGGTGTCATCTTCCCCTGACGAATCAGTGTGCACAGGCTTGCAATCATTTCATTCATCGCTTCTTTGTCTGTAAATTAAGATTAAAATATTGATTGGCTTTTAATCAACTGTACATAAAATACATTTCCTAACAGCTGGATAGCAGAACAATGAGGCATAATATGTAACCTGCAGTGAAATGGCCTTTTAAAAATTAGAATTCCTAACATGCTGGTACCTGGCTGGTGTCTCTGAAAGCCTCTGGGGCAATCAGATATCAGTCATGCTGTTCTGTATTTGAGGAGAGTTTGCTATGTTGCCGCCTGTGCAGTCTTTATCTGTTCTATGTGTGAGAAAAGCATTCACTGCAGTTGTCGGTGCTGTACATGTTCCATGTTCGATTCATGCTTGCTATTCTGTTTCTGTGTGTGAGGGAAACTTGTACTGCTTTTACCCATGCTGGCTGTTTGTGTCTGTGTGTGTGTGAACACTGCACTGTATTTATCCTATAAAGAAAATAAGAGTGTTTGCTTCCTCTGCTCTGCTTCACTTTATACATCCACTGAAAACAATTTACAAGTAGCAAACCTTTACCCAAAAAAAGAATAAGAGCAAGAGAAAGATATACTAAGCATGTGTTTTAGAGGAAAATTACCACCAGCAAATATTGCCATTTACTTTTTGGCTTCTAAAGCACACTTATACAGCATCAACACCTATTCACTCTTCAAGGGAACTTGCAAGGCCCAGCAAACATATGCACATTAATGGCAATGAGTACTGTGAAGAATCTCCCTGCCTGACCTCGTTGGTAGATGATGGGGTCGTCAAGGGGACTGGGTGGCACGACAAGCCATGTGACAGCAAAGAGGATTACCTGGCTATACCAACCATCCCTGCAGGAAAAGCAGGGATTAGTCACATTGCCACCTTAGACTCTCCATACAGCTTATGGGAATCAAGGAGAGTGTTGTGGAGAGCCAGCAGCACCAGAATACTCGGATCCCGTCACACATTCGTAGCAATCCCATATAAATGGACAGCGATATGGAGAGGGACTAGACAAGGACATTCAAGATGCAGGCATTGAACAAAGCTTCCACTCTCATACAGTTAAGAGCTGATAGGCCAAGAGAGTCAAATCAGACGGCAGAGCCAAGGGTGTGACAACCAGGGGGAGGACAACCTAAGGGGTTGGGCAGGGGGGGGGACTAGCCAGCCCCTAGTCCCACATTAGAATTGGAAGCCATGTTTTGGGCCCATCGCCTGCTAAAATAGATTTCTCGAATAGGGCCTTGTGGACAGATTTTAGGAGGCCACACTAGTAATGGTGAATAGGGGAAATCTGAAAGGTTAGCCAAATCCAATCAAGGTAAGCGTGGAGAGTGGTCAAGGCTATTCTCAGGAGAGAGAGTGAGGTCAGGAATTCACAACCAGTCCACACAGTAAAGCACACAATAATTCAATTTATATAGGTGGTACATAAATATTATATTTATTCTAGATACAAAACACACACACTAGGAGACAAGCAGGTGATAATGTCACCTAAAACTCAGTTATACAACATATATACAGTCACCTTTAGGTTCTTCGAAATTCATTCCAAAACCTAGACA
Source organism: Ambystoma mexicanum (assembly GCF_040938575.1). Lineage (NCBI taxonomy): Eukaryota > Metazoa > Chordata > Amphibia > Caudata > Ambystomatidae > Ambystoma > Ambystoma mexicanum. Next base: position 267,038,575 of record NC_090934.1, read on the forward strand.
ACAAAATGAAGGCACGTAGTGATGCAGTAGAATGAAACCAATTCACAAAAATTAAACCCTAACTTTATAAGCCCAATCCCTATGATGTATGGTGATGTGTTCCCAAAAGTTACAAAGCTTCTTCTTAGGAGAAAGGGCAGTGGTAGGAAGAGTTCTTGTGGTGGTGAAATGATCCAGAAGATATTCAACAGAATTACAGGTTTACAGGTAGGTAAAATGATATTCCTATCTTTCAGATACAGGCTTTAGGATCTGACGATCAAAAAGCGATGGAATGGGAAAACCAAAGATTATTCTAAGGAGAACAGTGGGAGGCGAATGTGTGGCAATTACCTAGCCCACAAACCCTTCACTTTAACTCAGATTTTTCCAGAGGACTAGGTGGGTCAACTGGGGGGAGAGGGGAGGGGGGGTCGCTGGAGATAGGTTTTTTCTCGCCATTGGTTTTAGTGAGAGGTGCCCAGGAGCTGCGGGTGCAAGAATTCTTCCCGTCAGGAGCAGAGTGAAACCTTTTGCTAAAAACAAATGCAGAAGGCACTGATGCAGACGTCTTCAGGATACTTCAGAAGGGGGAAGGTGAGTTCCAGCGACGGCTACCAAACACAGGCGACAGCAGGCATCAATCCAGATGTGGTTGAAAAAGACCTTCCACTGCAGGATCCCTTGAAGCTAGGAGGTAGAAATAGGTCACGAAGGCGTCTTACACCACAGGCTGGTGACCACTGAAGTTCGAACGACGAACGCGGAATGACGATGATTCTACAGAGGTAACCCATTGGAGAGCTGGTCAGTCCAGGAGGTGGTCCATGGACACTTCTGAAGGCTCGGGACAGCTGGATCCTCAAGAATGAGTCTAAACTGGCTGGTCCCACCAGTCCAAGGTTTGAAGCACCACTCAGGGCCTTTGCAGATCAGGTATTCCAGCTGGGCTTCACCAGGCCAAAAGGAGGAAGGGGATAAAGGGCCTCTTCGGGAGTCGTCCACGGATCTTCACTTGGCTGTTCTTCTACAGAGGATACTTGGCTCCAAGGCTGGTCTGAAGAAATGGTCCTCTTCTCATCCTAAATCCTGTCTGGAAGCAAGTCTAAGCCCACCAATGGTAAGGATCTTTGCCATTTAAACAGCCATCAGTGGTCCAATCAGGGACCACTGTGTGTTTCACTCATGCCACACTCCTAGATTTTCAGGTACCACAGATGTGGAATAGGATCAGACAATCCCACCCCTTCCTAGGCCAAGCACACACAAAGGCATCACAAGCCCGCGAAAGCAGCATCTTTCCCGGGCAAGTGCATGACCTTGTATGGGATTTCCTGACCTGAGAAGGCAGGGAGGAAGGCCAAACAACAATATGGCCAAAGAACAAGTGATAAATCTCATAGCACAGCCATTTTAGGGCACAAGCCACGTTTACTAGGGATAGGTGGTAAACTCAAATGTGCACACAAAAATAATGCGAAGATTGTACACATTTATCTACTGCCACTAGTTTGCCTTTAGGCATATATAAAAGTAACCAAAATCCCAAGTGTAAAAGACTAGGGTGATATAAAAGTATCCTCACTGCACTACATTGTAAGATGCTGTGTGCACTGTCAAAAGGTTGCTAAAAAAAGATTAAAGGTAAAAAGACAAAAGGGGAAACAGTTTCCCAGTACGGTTAGTCAAAAAGAATTATCAGTTTCCCCATAGCGAACTAAGCAAAAGGCCAGGAGAGTGAAGCTGCAGGCTTCACCTTCCTGTAACAAGTCAGTACAGGTTCAAAAACCAAAGCAAAAAGTATGGGGGTCCATATATGTCCAGGGCCCACCATGGGGCCACTTGTACCTAAACAGCACCAGGAAGCCTTAACCACAGCAGCTTCAATGCAGTGGACCAAGATGGCTGTTGCAACAACCACTACGATCCTGCAAGAGGACCCAGGAACCATAAGTATGCCCGATTGGGCCAGCCTGCATCAAGTGGCTGCAGCCCAACGAAGCCGGAAGGCAGAGCCCGCCGCTCCAAAAGGCTGATGTCCAAGGCCGGGAAGCTCTCTGCTGCAAGCTGCATATGCTACTAGGAACCTGGGAGTCTCCTACTCTTACTGAAGGTAAGCCTGGTGCCCCAGTGCTATCCTCGTAGTTGCCTCAAACGTGCTGCTTCCAGACTTTACTGCTGTTCAAGCATCCCTCTATCCCCTCCGTGCATCTTCCTGAAACTTGCTCTTGCACCGACACTCCTCCCGCTATTTGCCCTAGTGTATTTGAATCGTCCTCTACAGCATAAAAGCTATGAAGAGGCGTCCTATACTGCCATCGCCTGCTGAAGCAAGCACAAGCCATTAGGATCGACAATACATTCACCCAGTCACCTACCAACAGCCACACTGAGCACACGCCGATCGATCCTCAAGTCTGGCCCCTAGCAATGCCCCCACCTGATCGTTGCCCCACCCCGACTTGGTCCTGCATCCTTGTTCCCAAGCAACCTCAAGTCTGCCTGGAATCCACAAAAGCGCCTCTACCGCGTACACCGCTGATTCAGGAAATGCCCATGCAGTCCAAACTACCATCTAGAGCTGCTCTTCACGCCAGCATGGACGCTCCTTCTGACCTTATGCCACAAACAGCACCATTGGTTTTGCATCCTGCCTCTGGATCAATACAAGGGAGCGCAGCTGCTTCCTCCCCAGCAGCCCTGGTTTTGCATTCTGCCCCTGGATCAATGCCAACGAGCGCAGCCGCTTCCTCCCCAGCAACCCTGGTTTTGTATCTTGCCTCTGGATCAATGCCAGCGAGCACAGCAGCCTCCTCCCCAGCACCTCTGGTTTTGCATCCTGGCCCCTGGGTCAACGATCCTTGCAAAAAGTGCACTGCGCACCACAATACCAGCACCCTTAATCGTCAGAAATACTAGATTGAGCTATAAAAACTAGCACAGAGATTCATAACTACCTATATCCACTATCTCCTCACCTCACCCCCCTCCTACCAGAACACCTCCTCTTAGACGATCTTAGCCGGCCTATACACCAACACACTACAAAAATCTGTCAATACCATGGCCCTGCTAGCCCCATGTAAGGCTAAACCAGTAGCACATACCAATTCATGGTTTAACACCGACCTCCAAGCTTACGTACCAAAAAACGCTGAATGGAAGTCACCTGGAAAAAAAAAAATCCACTAGCGTCTCTAAAGCCATTTTCAACAAGATTGCAAGGGAATACAAAGAAGCCATCATATCAGCTAAATCTACAGCCTTCAACTCCAGAATTCTGAAGAGAAATCTTCAAAATACTCAGGGAACTTGAAAGTCCCTCAACCCGCCCATCCACTATCATCAAAGACGAGCGGTGGTGCTCCAATAACCAGGACGCCATGCATGCGAAAATCTCCACGCTAAAGAAGAAAATAGCATACAAACAGGGAAATATTAAACCATTGGCACCCCTCCCAGAACCATCATACCAGACCTTTGAAGCATAAAGCCTTCAAGATGGAAGGGAGACATCTGCCAGGCTCCCATCATTAAAGATTGCACCAAAGCCCTAACACCATGCATCACAGGGTTCATAAATGCCTCCTTCACTTCAAGCATGGTCTCTGATATTTAAAGACGCTTGTATCCTCCCACTCCTGAAGAAATGATAACTGGATCCGGCACAGCCTAACAACTATCGTCCCATCACCACAGTCCTGTTCCTGCTAAAGATAGTGGACAGAGCAGCATACATCCAAATACAAGACTTCTTAGAAACTAACCATATCCTAGGCTCTCTCGACAATCAGGATTCAGGCCTTGACATGGCACGGAATCAGAGTTACTAGACCTGAAAAACCAACTTGACAATCTTGGGAAAGAGGGGAAACCGCATTGCTCCTCCTTGTTTAACTAGAAGCTGCTTTTGATTTAGTGGAACATAATATACTACGTCATCACCTCTCAGTAGCTGCCAACTTTTCCTAAGAAGCGACCACTTGGGTGGACTCATTTTTGGAAGGAATATCAATGAGTCTTCTCAGATATTGCCAGTGCCCCTCCCGCCCCCATCACCTGCAGGGTTTCCCAAGGCTCCTGTGTTTCACCTAGCATATATAACATTTTCACCAGACCCCTATCCGATGTCCTGGACTCCATCGGCATCTCGTACATGAATTATGCTGACACTCAAATCCTTCTCCACCTGACTGGCATCTATGCTCCCTCACCATCACCAAAATCTACTCAACAATTCAGGCGTGGATGACCACAAATCATCTATGCCACAATGATGACAAGACGGAGATCCTACTGGTTGGATCTCCAGCAACACTGCTCAACACGCAATTCGCCTCTTTCACCATCGATGGAAATCTGGTCCATGTCTCTAGCTCAGTAAAACGCTTGTGTTCCACTTGGACGCCACTCTCTTCCTCAAGCGACAAGTGAATTTGGTTGCTGCCTCATTAGCCTACACAACCAAGCTAATCAATGCTGCCAGGCAATTCTTAACACCCTCCACCTGCCTTGCCATTGCCAGGGTTGTAATAGGAGTCAGACTAGACTATTGTAATGCCCTCTTTGCTGGCACCTCCCAACAAAACAAAAAAATTGCAGATAATCCAAAACAATGCACTGCGCTCTGCACTAAACATCTCCAAAAGAGAACATATCTCAGCTGCCAGAAGGGAAGCCCACGGGCTTCCTATTTGTGAAAGGACCCTATTCAAAACGCACTCGATCACTTACAAATGCCTATCGGATACCGCGCCAGTATACCTTGCTCAAATATTTGTTGGAGCCAAATCAAACAAACCAACCAGGTCACTCGTACACCGCTACACAATTCCGAAATTCAATCGAGTCAAAGGAGGTGGTTTCAGCTTCCCTACGCTAGCAGCCAAGCATTGGAATGCCCTCCCACATGCCCTACGAACAGAGGAATCATATTGGTCCTTTCGAAAAGCCCTAAAAACCTTGCTGATCTCCTAGATCCATCTACACCATAGGCAGGACTCTTGTATGACTCAGCAAGTAACATTGTGATCCACCCAACATGTCTGCAATTCTTTCTTCCCCTCGCCCCTCCCGCCACTCCCTCTCTTTCATGTGAAGTCACCCTGTGAGTAACTGGTCATGAAACAGCACCACAATGCCCTCAGGCTTTGGCGTTTTACAAATGTAAAATTAAATATATATATATATATATATATATATATATATATATATATATATAGATCATGGAGGGAAAGTTGCCAAAAGAGAAATCTTTACTAACACCAGCCAATCCCTACACTAGCTGACTGCAGACACACACCCCAGAAAGAGGCTAATGGGCAGGGTAGTGTGTCTCAGGCAGAGAGGACCACCCAAGGGGAGAGACACGTCAGACCCAAGTGCCACATTAACAGGCCGATTCATGGAATTCCTCACAAAAGTGTCGCACGCGGCTGGCGCACAGCGTGCCCGTGCGAATGTCTGCGCCAGCCGCGTGCGATAAAATCAATTTCCACGCACATCGTATTCATGGATTCTCGCCTCCAAAAGCAGACGTGGCGCAGAGTGGCGCAGCAACCCTGCAGCAGCGCCAGTTACGCCCCCAAGAACGCCCTCGCGCAAGGAAAAGCCATCAAGATCGCAAAACCATTGCAAAGGGCTGTGCCAACCCTGTACCAGTTTACCGGACTGGCAAGCGGGGAACGCGTATTACGGGTTTCGGGAACACGCGTGCGCGAGAAGTCTCACACGCGATTGGGCTGCGTGCGGGTATTTCAGGGGTGACGCGAAGTTTTACACGTGATCTGGCTTGGGGGAGCGTGTGCGTGTATTTCAGGGGTGCGCGTGAAGTTCCACACGTGATTGGCCTGGGCGCGTGTATTTCAGGGGTGCGCGAGAAGTTCCACACGCGATTGGCCTGGGCGTGTGTATTTCAGGGGTTCGCGCGAAGTTCCACACGCGATTGGCCTGGGCGCGTGTATTTCGGGGGTGCGCGAGAAGTTCCACACGCGATTGGCCTGGGGGAGCGTGTGCGTGTATATCAGAGGTGCGCGGGAAGTTTCACACGCGATTGGGCTGCGTGCGGGTATTTCAGGGGTGCGCGGGAAGTTTTACACGCGATCTGGCCTGGGGGAGCGTGTGCGTGTATTCCAGGGGTGCGCGGAAAGTTTTACACGCAATTTCAGCAGGGTACGTGTATTTCAGGGGTGCCAGGGAGTCCTACATGTGATTTGGCAGTGTGGGTCCTCCCAGGTGTTCCCTGTACACCCTCCACGGCCCCTGCAGGCAGCCCACACCACAGGGGACTACCCTGCATCCCTGGTCATGTCCCGCAGGCAGCCCACCCAACATGGGCATGCCCCCCAGCAAAGGCACATGTCTCCTTGCACTAATGATCACCAACTCATGTCCCCTTGCACCCCACCCCCAGAATTGCGGGGCACCTGCCAGCAGGCCCCCACTCATGTCCCCACCACCCCCACCCCCCAGCACTGTGGGGCACCCTCCACCAGGCCCCCACCCATGTCTCCCACCACCCCCACCCCCAGCACTGTGGGGCACCTGCCAGCAGGCCCCCACCCATGTCCAACTCATGTTCCCCACCACCCCCACCCCCCAGCAGTGCAGGGGCACCCTCCACCAGGCCCCCACCCATGTCTCCCACCACCCCCACCCCCAGCACTGTGGGGCACCTGCCAGCAGGCCCCAACTCATGTTCCCCAGCCAACAGGTCATCACAATCTAGATCCCTGGTCCCCATGGTCAGCCTCCAAATGCAAAACACCCACCCGAGTATTGCATCCACCCACTCAGAAATGGCAATTACATGACAGAACACCAATTGCAAGTTTCGAAACAAACACATGTCCTTCACATACACCCAATGGGTGTCAGTGAATCTCAAAACCCATATCATGATATGCATGAAACCAATGAGATGATACTACACATTGAAGTTCGATAAAAAAATATGTATTAAAGGAAACAAATAGATTCAAAAATAAATAAACTGAAATGGGAGTGTACAAAAATGAAAAGAAGCATGTCCGTGAAAAAAAGCAAAACCAAAAATCATAATCCAAAGTAATGGTGTCCAAAGTCACTGTCCACAAAAGTAAATCCAATGGGAAATAATTGAAAGCCATTGCTCCATGGGTAAATTGTGAAAGAAAAATTAAATCCAACAGTGAACTATGTACAGACGAACAAGCCAGGGTCCATTATCCCAACAAAAGAAATGAAACCTATCTAACAACACTAACTAATAAAATAAACTATATACAAAAATGTGGCCAATGTCCAAAATAATTTAAAAAAAAAAAGGAAACCTAACACTACCTAGAAACTATGTACAAGGGCAGGGGGCTAGACTGACGGCTCACTTTTGGATGTCCCGGGCCAGGGCATCATCAAAAGCCTGCTCAATGTCCCGGAGGCGGTCCTCCTCCATGGCCCCGAGGGTCCGCAGGGCCGTCGACGTGTCCACCTCCAACCCCCGGCGGATTGCCTCGAGGCACTCGGCCCGCGTCAGGGCCCTCCGCATGGAGTTCTCCGCCCTGACCATTGTGAGCCGTTCCTCCTCTGCCCGCTGCCGCTCCGCACCTATCTGCTGGCCCAACCGCTCCCACACGGAAGCCACTCCCACACCAGGGTTCTTCTGCCCTCCGGCCGATGCCTGCACCCCTGATGTTGATGGCCCCGAGCCATGATGCCTCCCACGTTGAGCCTACTGCTGCCTCCGACGCAACTGCCTGTGCTAGCACGACGGCATCCAGGCTGATGGAAACCACCGACGCCGTCGTCGTCGTGCACGTGCCCTGCCCGATGATGCCGTCACATCCTCCATCTGCTGGGGTCCAGTTGCTGGTGTGTCCACCCCTGCTGGACCTCCGACTCCCGACTGTGGCAGGGATGGGATCCCCACCGAGGTGGCTGCATTGGTCGGGGCAGGTCCACAGGGGGGCCTGGTGGCATCTGGGCCGGAAGACGGCATGGAGTATGACTGGCGCATAGCCTCCGCAGAGGAGGAGAGGGTCGCCAGAGTGCCCGACACATGTATGAGACCCCCGACCATGACCGCACCCAACTAGCCACGTTGGCACGGTGCTCTTCGTGACGACGTGCGTGCTCCCCCCGGGACGCACGCACCTCATCACGAATGACAGCCGTGCGCAACGCGACACCAATCAGGACCATCTCCATACGGCCAGGGGTCCCCTCGTCCGCAGGTGGAGGGGAGTCAGATGACATGGACATCCCCCCTACCTGCGGACGGGCATCCCTGCTGGTGCATGGTGGTGCAGTCACAGTGTCAGGGACAGTGACAAGCACAGGCACCTCCACGGCGATCTGTGCTGCCTCCTACCCCTGCCCCTGGACTGCACCACTTGCACCAGCAGGGATGCCCCCACCAGGCCCCATGTGCGGCTCAGTAGTGGCCTCCTCCTCCTCTGTGGAAACCACCAACCTGGATGGCTCCACACCGTCTTCCGCCGTTGCAAGCCCCTGTGGGGGCTCACCCTCCCCTTCCGCTGCAGCTGTGGGGGCATCCCCGCCGCTTAGCTCCACAGCGCCGTCTCCGCCCTCTTCTTCACTTTGCGCTGTGTAGAGGGAAACATAGAACACAAGCATCAGGGTAATGTACAATGGTCCCCTAGACAGGAAGCAATAGCAGATGAGTGGCACTGTCAAAGATCACTTCCATCATGTCCCTCCACAACACATGGGTTAGTGCAGGCAAAACACATGCAGTAATAGGCATGGCGCATGCTATGGACGTAAGCAAACATGTCCAAGGGACTCTTGAAGCATACAATGTTGTTTTTGGACTCACATGCATCATGGGTCATGCCTATCACATGCACACACTTCAACGTACTTTCATCCATCTGGACTCGTACACCCCAGACACACTGGATGCAAGGATAACTAGGCTGCATCAGTGAATCTGAACATTGTCACAGACATGTGTCATGCATCCGTGGCATCCACAAGTCACAGACACGCAGGTCAGAAACACAGACATGGACACCATACATGTACATGGCATCAGCACCCATCCCTCACCCACACCCATGTCCAGGAACAGAGACTGGCATGCTCTCATGTGTCCATTCCGCATAGGGCTCCCCATGTTAAATTTCAACACATACACCAACCGTGTGCTTCACACATTACTGGTCTCACATGCAGGACCATGATGTCCCTGCACACACACGCACGCGTACATGGCCTATGTCACACATACAGGCAAGTATCAGCCAACCAGCCGCTGCAACATGCCCTGTCTCACACAGCAATGCTTGGCCACTTACCGCTCGACTCCAGACGGGTCTGCCTCTCAAGGATCTGGGCATGGAGCATTGGGCGTACGGGTTCCAGGACCCTCAGCTGGATGGAACTCATGCTGCCCCGGCCCCCCTCCACGAGGCGCCGGGCCTTTATCAGGGTCCTGGACCTGAAGTCCTCCCAGTGCTTCTTGACTTGCTTGATGTTGCGGGTTGCCACCCCCTCCGCGTTGATGGCAACCACAAAGTCGTCCCAGATCCTGTCCCGTCCTTCCTTGTCGGCGTGTGGTGATCCGAAGAGGGCATCATAATGCCCCAGGACAAGCTCCACCAGGACGCCAACTTCCTTCTGACTGAAGCTGGTGGCCCTCTGCCCCTCTGCCCCTCTGGCTGGGGGTCGCCAGTGGTCTCGGATGGTGTTTGCCCCGACATGGCGACCCCCGAGGCAGGCGTGGGTGGGCAACTGGGTCCTGGGGCTGGGCTGTGGAGCGATGGTATCCCAGTCGGGAGTGTTCTGTTCCAGCAGGGGTGGACACAGCAACTGGACCCCTGCAGATGGCTGATGTGCAGGCACCAAATGGCAGGGCGCGGTGGCAGCAGGCAGGTAGCAGCAGATGGCTCGTGGGAGGCTGCTCAGGGCTCTGGGGGGCAGTAATTCGGCCTTTTGGGCAGGAGCGTGGTCTTCTGTGTGCTTACGCGTGGCCAGCTTGATACGGAGTGATTTGGCACGTGAAAATTCTGCACGTCAGCGTGTGAATCGAGGAAAGGCCCTTAGCGCGTCAGCACGCATACGCGATTCCATTGGACCAAAGGCCCTTAGCGCCTATGCGTGTCTGTGACGTATCGCGCACGGGCGTTGCTTTTCATGGGGTGCGGTGCGTGTGTCTTGCAGGCGTTGGGGTTCACACGCTATTACTTCACAGCGGTGGGTGTTGGCTACGCGTTCTTCTACATGCAAGGCAGACGGTGAGTGGTACCCTGCTCCCCCAGGCCCGATCGCGTGTGAAACCACCCGTGAGTCCCTGAAATACACGTACCCCGCTCCCCCAGGCCCGATCGCGTGTGAAACCACCCGCGAGCCCCTGATATACACATACCCCGCTCCCCCAGGCCCGATCGCCCCTGAAATGCACGCGCACAGGCCAATCGCGTGTGAAACTTCTCACGCACCTCTGAAATACACGCGCCCAGGCCAATCACGTGTGGAACTTCTCGCGCACCTCTGAAATAAACGCACACGCTCCCCCAGGCCCGATCGCGTGTGGGCCTTCTAGCGCGTGTAGTTCTTTGGCGCACATTTGTTTCCTGCGCAGGGACGCTACCGCCTGATTTCGTGTGGTGGACATGTATGGGCCTGTGCTCTTTGGCCGTCCCTATTCGATTCCATGAATACGTGTTGTAGGCGAGCTTGTGGGCGTTCTGCGCACTTGCCTCCTGTACTTCCCCCGTGACGCCCACATTTTCACGAGTTGTTCCCAATTCTGCGTGTTACGCCTACTTTTGTTATGGGTGCCGCGCTATGTGCGAATTCGCCGTGGCCTTATCGCACGGGGGTCGATGACCTGTGCGCCAGCGTGCGCCGCGCACTTTTTCAGCGCACATCCCACATTTTGCGCGTGCACGGACTTCCATGAATTGATGTGCGATAATCGCACTTGCACTGCGATTTCTGCTATTTCACTGCGAATTGCACGTTTTCGCACGCGTGCGCCGTTTTTTCGGCACACATTGATTCCATGAATTGGCCTGTAAGGCTGTAAGCCATCCACAGGGTCAAAGCCGAACAGCCAATACCCATGGAACACATTTTATGACAACTTACACCTGAGACAGACTGAAAGGAGAGGCCAAAGCCCTATTAAAGCAGGTCATGTACCAGAAGACTGGAGTAGTTTAGAGGAGGAGCATATTCTAAGCAATCTGGCGAGGGGAACAGAATGAGCTGGAGAAGAACCTGGAGACAGGAGATTGGAGGAGAGCCGCGGGAGACTGGGTAGGGTAGCAAATAGGAGGCTGGATGAGAGGCCCCGAAGGCTGGTGTAAGAAAAAATTATGAGGCTGCTGGGGAAAGAAAGACTTTGGTGGTGGGGAATTGAGACGGAGCAGGTTAGTAGGGGAAAGACCCAGGGGGTGGGAAGAGTGAGGCCCAGAAGGATGGGGGAGAGGGAACCTGGGGGCTGGGAGAGACAGATGCAGAAGACTAAGGAGATGAGGACTGGGGAGGGAAAGGCCCAAGGGACTGGGAAGGGAATGGGCAAGGCATTAAGAATCTCTGTATGAAGAGATTGGCAGCAAGAGAAAGAGTAGAAAGAGTGAAAAAGGGAAAAAAAAGAGAGATTGAAATTGAGAAATAGAAAAAAAGAGAATTTTTTAATTTATTTATTTGATATTTGGTTATACAATTGACAACCTTTTATCAAGTATACTCCATAAAAAAACAGTTCTATTGACATAAGTTTCAATTAGCGTTCAGAATTAAGGTCACAGGTCTTCAAGTGTTGATAGCTGCTTCAGGATGGCAATAGAGAGTTTGACTACGGCCAAGGATATTGATGTTTTTTCCCCAGATTTGTATCCGTACTTTGTGATCGGGATCATGAGAGTGTTCCTTTGCAATGTTAAAGTTGGACAACCACCATCAAGTGATACAGATTTTCTATTGACTCTGGGTCCTGACATAGTCTACAATTCAAGGGTGCAGCATGATTTCGTGTCCATGTAGTTTCTCTTGTTTTGATCAGGTTAAGTCGAAATCAGAGAAATTGATCTCTGAAATACCAAAGGGGAACAATTTCAGGTAGTTAGGTAGGGAATTTGTTTTTTTACTGTCTTCCCATGGTTTCCCATAAGTTTTGCAGGTAAGCCATTCATTCTCGGCCCTGGACCAGTCACAGGAATATAGCTTTTTTTTTACTCTGTCCGGGTTACTGATGAGAATGTCCACTTGCTCTCCTGTGATGTTAAGAAGAGTCTGACATTCAGCTTTCCATGCAGTCAGAAGTCGGTCATGGTCTTCCAAAAGGGCTCTTTTTAGACATTTAAAACCCCCTTTGGGGTTTTCCTCAATGCATTTTCTGTAAAAGGACAATGTTTTCCACTCTACGATGGCTAGCAAAGAGGTTAAACCCAGTTCTCTATGGATTGCCTGTATTGGCGTGCCTTTCGGAAGGCGAAGGGTGTTTTTCCAAAAATGACCTTTGAGAATTGCCCACTTTAAGAAGTTTCAGCACCATAGGTGAGAATCGGAATTACCTTGGCTTTATAAAATGTAATCAATGGAATAAGACTAAAGCCACAATAGCGCTTCAAAATGATTTTTCCTAGACCTGTGAGGTTCATCACTTTCTTTCTTAATGTTTCCAGTCGTGGAGTGTCGATCTTACTTGTGTTGATACAAACTTCTAAATATAGAAAGGATTGTACTACGGGGATTTCTGTTCCCAGTAGCGACCAACGCATCGTTTTTGTTCGCAGCTGGCTCTTTTGAACCCCAAAGGGTAAAATGGCAGATTTGTTCGGATTGTTTATGAGTCCATTGGTTTTGACGTACAGTTGTAAAGCATTTAGTTGTCTTTGAAGACCAATTGGGGTCTGGTCTATAAGAACCACATCATCTGCATAGACTAAGCGGCTAACTTGGATGTCTGCTATAGATGTGGAAAGCATCTTATGTTATTAGCTGCAGAATCGATGTCGGAGATGAAGATGTTAAATATTTCAGAGGCCATTGGGCAGCCTTGTTTAACGCCTTTATTGGTTGGAATTGGCTCAGTTAGTAAGCCTGTTTTATTCAGCCAGACTCTTACGGTGGTATGATGGTGAAATTCTTTAATGGGATCTGTGATGGAAGCAGGACAGCCCCATTGTTCTAGTTTAGTCCATAACTTAGGGCGCGAGATGCTGTCAAACGCCTGAGTTAAATCAATAAAAGCTATGTATATTTTTGAACCTTTACTGATCTCTGTGCGGCTTTTCAACAGATTTAAGATGAATATATTGAGCGCTGTCCCAATACCTTGAACAAAGCCTGATTGCCATAGGTCAAAATGGCCGGATGATGTTGCCCAATTTCATAATGCTTGAAGAACCAAGTTGCCAAATACTTTACCCATGGAATCTAACAATGCTATAGGGTGATAGTTAGCTGGAATTTGACGATTGCCCTTTTTGTGAATGGGTATAATTATCGATTCTTTCCATGAATTTGGTATCTTTTGGGTCGATGTGATGTAATTGAATAGAATTGATAAAAGTTTCGCCCATTCCTGTGGATTTTCTTTGAAAACAGCATTGCTTATCCCATCTGAGCCATATGCATTTGATTTGGACAGTTTCTTGATGACATTCTCGATGGTGTCTGTTGAAGTATCTATTAAGTGCCATTTCTCATTTTTTTGACACATTGGTATGTCATCCTGTTCTTGATAGAAGATTGCCTTGAAATGAGAGATCCAGGCTCCTGGAAGAATTGGTGTTGACGTCAAGGAATTCTGATCTACCTGTAATTGGTTTATCAATCTCCACATGTCTGCGGTATTAGATGATCTGATGGTATATAACATTTTCTCTGCATCATTGCGGTCTAGTGTCTTCTTATGAAGCCGCAACCAATTCCGATATTGCTGTCGTAATTGTTTTTTTTTTTACTTGAGGCCAACACTGATTCATCACCACTTAGCTTGTTTAAGCCTTTCCTCAATGCTTTTTTCGTAGGATCACTTGATTGTCAAAGGCGTGTCGGTGTGTAATGGAACTCAAATGGGAAGATTTTGATTTTTTTCTCATATGTTCTGAACAGTCCAAGGTAGTTCAGAGGTTCTTTGGCACTGTTTGAGATCAGCTGGTTTACAAGAATGGATGAATCTTCAGTCAGTAGAGGGAGCCGAGTGGACGGGACTTTAATTCGATTTTTTTCCCCATGTTGACTTCTACCAACTTCATGTTTGTGAAAGTTATGTTATTCTGAGATGGTAATAATTTGGCTGATAGTAAATTGTGATCACTGTTATCCATTCGTATGACCACCATTTTGTTTTCTGCGGCGATCAGTTCGGCTGAGATGTAAATATAATCAATGACATGCCCACCGGTTCCTTGTTTTCTGGTGATGTTAGCTGGAATGTCTCTGGTAGTGTTGCCATTCAGTAGGTTCAATTTGTTTGCATTTATGACAATGTTCCACTGATAGCCTCTCTTCTCTGGTGGTGTTAATGAAAAGCTATTGAGTATTATGAGGCCTCTAGATTCATCCCAGCATTTTGAGTTCAAATCACCACAGATAATGAACCATGGATCTATCCATTTTTGTTTACAATGCACTAGCCATTTTTCAATCTGGTCTGGAAAATGTATGCTTGCAACAGAGGCTGGATTCCAATACACATTCAGGACTATGAGTGTTTTCCTCGTGTGTTGTGTTGCAGTTTGAATTTTTCGGTGGACCACGTGCTATTTTTGACTCAGTTAGGTCAAAGCCTAGTAATCTTAGTTGGGATATTTCCTGTTTTAAGGTTTGTGTAATTAGAGGAGTCATTGGGTAAATAAGCACTCGGTCCAAACTGTTTTCTTCCGTAAATTCAACTCTCGCTATGTCATTAGATGTTAATGGCCGAAGGGATGGGATATGGTGCAATAGTCTAATGATATTGGCTCGATTCATGATCAACCCATCTTCTTCTGTGTTCATCCTTTCAAGTAGAAGTCCATCTTCGAGGTAGTTGGAGTTTAATCCAAGACTTTGTGATTTGTGTACGCTTGCTTTGTTGAGCGGGATGGTAATTTTAGAGGCGAGATTTGGTAGCAGCCTTCGGTAAGATCAGCCTCAGAATCATTGTGCATATTGTAGTGTTTGCTGGGGGCAGGATTCAAACCTGCTTCGTTGGGTGCAGAATTCTTGCCCCTTATTTGAGACTTTGTCTTTTTGTGTATTAGGAAGCGGTTTACTTATTTTCAAAGTCTTTTGAATTGAAGTATTTATCTCCTCACATTGGTCACGTGCCTCGATAGGTGTGGGGTTTGGCAAGGACTGTTCCATATCTAATCGAAATGGTCCTTTTGGAGCTCTTGGTTGATCAGAAAGAGAAAGGTCCAGGCTGGACCCGGAGAAAAGACTTGAGATAATAAACAGAAGAGAAGGGGAGACTGGAGTAGGTGTCTACAAACCAAGGTCCCTGAGAGAGAGGGAGATAGTTTGAGGCTTTTGAGAACCCTCTCAAGACTTTTGGGCAGATCCCTGCCTTATTGTGACTCTGAACTATCGCTGGAAAGAACGCACAATCCCACTTAGAGTCTGCCAACAGGCTCCAGTACTCAGCTGTGACTCGAAAAGGTGGCTTCCTCTCAGGAAAGCCAGAAAAAGGGTGCTGGAACCTTTTGAACCATGACTGAGAACAGAGGAGAAGAGACCCCAATAAAAACCTGAGAAGAACATGAAACCCTTAAACCAGACACCATAGGCACACAGGTTACTGGATTAACTTGCTGGGGGGACCAAGCTGTGTAGTTACTGAGGACGGGGAGATTCATTCTTTATTATTTTTTAATTTTTTTTAAAACACACCTGCAAGTCACTTTCTTTTCTCAAGTTTTCCTGTAGCATTTCTCGCATTCTGGAGAGCAACCATCCTGTTATTTTTTTCATCCTATTGTACATGTTCGATAATAAACCTTTTGTTAAGCATATCCTTTTGCCTGGCCTTTTTTTTATGTGTCAATCAATGTCGACAACGTGACCATACCTAATGCAAAACCAGGGCACTTGCTAGGAGATTGGTATTCACATGCACAGCAAACAGTGGATTCACTCAGAACCTCCCATTCACAACTTGGGCAACCTAAGTGATTGTACTCACCAAGTACATGGAATTCACATATAAGTGGAAGCTAGTGCAGAGCCAGTGTACTCAGGGCATGTGCAGCCCGCAGTATTTTTACTCCAGACCGGCTGGTGACGTATTCCCACCAGTATAGAGGGGGAACACAAAATAACCTCCCCTCCCAGACCAGATGTTGAAAGAAAGAATGTTAAGCATCCTGCAATAAACCTACACATCAGGAGACGGGCTACAATCCCCGAGTACAATGACCAGCAAATATCCAGACTTTTGCACCAAAGGGGAGCTCTATTCGTCCCAAATACTAATGTTCAAGCATGTCACTAATTAACCGCATCAGGTCAGTTATACAATCTCTCAAAGCATACCATCATTAGGAAAATCGGTCCAAATGACAGAGTTGAAAAGCCAGAATGCGTGATTTGGCTGAATTTCTGGGCAGTCATGCCTGGTGAATATTCTGAGTGGAGGGGCCTAAATATTTCTTCAAATTAGCGTGAGGGAATGAGCATAACGAGAGGGCACAGAATAATTGTGGGGAACAGTTTTCAAAATATTGTGCTGAAATAACGTGTTTGCAGCACAATTTCTGACAAAAGAGGTAAATAGCCATATCATTTACAGTTGGTTCACATGAGAAAATCCAGGAAATGCCATACCAACAAAAGTACACTAAATAGGAGCACTTTCAACATTAGGCTGCAGCTTCAATCAAGCTATGCCAGTAACAGTCACTTTAAATCACATTGATGAGGCTGCTGCCACAACCTAGCTATGCCAGTCACTTTAAATCGGATGCATAAAGCGCTTCATGTTTGTGATTTGAAGTGACCATTACTGGTACAGGCAGGTTGTGGCAGCAGCTTCATGCATGTGATTTAAAGTGACTGTTACTGGCAAAGTCAATAGCCGTAGCTATAATTGTACCAATCAAGGGGCTTTGGGGATGCGGGGGTATAATGTTGCGTTAAAATTTTCGTTATTAAACACACTTTCAGCGGGAAAACTGGGTAAAAAGCGAAACAGTTTGCAATTAGTTTTGTAGGGTATCTACAATCCAAAGATGCAACAGATGCAAGACACCAATAGTGCACATGAACATTTCCCAGTGCGCACAATATTTGTCAGTATAAAAACATTTTCACAATGGTTGTGCCAATACATTTCCATGCTGGATGCACCAATATTTACATGAGTTCCTATGTAAGGACATACTCCTGTTTGCTTTGTACAAAATGCTAGTATTAGTACTATATAACATGTCCACACTGGCTCTGCCAATGTATGGCAGTAACCCAACAAAATAACATACTCCTGTTGGCGTTGCATTTAAAAAAAAGAAATACATCATAATAGGTAAATATGTCCAAACTGGTTGTACAATGTATTTCAGTCTAGACACGTAATAACACTTGCATGTTTGCTGTATTCTTGGTACACAGTAAAATATGCCAGGCCACAGTAAGAAAGGACAAGCCTGGCTGCCCAGAAATGCCAGTCTAGCCAAGTTACAATACATACCATGCTTGGAACATCATAGACACGCAGTAAAAAATGTCATGCCATGGTAAAAAAGGGGTAGTTTGGCTGCCTCAAAATGCCAGTCTAGTCACGTAATAACACAACAATCTTCCATTTATCAATAGCCTGTTGATAAAGAAAGGATGATTATTTTGTACTGGGCATCTAAGATAGATGCCTAGTAAAAAATGTTTTAATGCACTCCCACCCCAGCCTAGCACAAACGCACACGCGCATACACATTCACACAACACATTGACACACAACATTTACACGCGCACCCATATGTCATACTCTCACTCTTTCACATACATAATACATAAAAAAGAAAATCCTACCTACACAGAGCCCCGATCCTCATGGACTCCACCACCTCCTCCCAACTCCAGCGCAGCAAGAACAGGAGCCATGAAGCATGGTTTGTGGTTCCTGCACATGCATGCAGGAGCCAAAGCACTGATGGCGTGGGACCCTGCTCCGTTTCTATGTGCAGGGAGGCGCAGGTGCACAGCACCCACTAACACTTACAAATGTGCAGTAAATGGGCAAAATGCCCCGGCCTTGCATGGCCCATTGGACATGCACAGCTGGGGTATGAACTGTCAAAGGGAAACCCGGTTTCAAGGCAGCGCAGGAGCGCGCCCATTTGCAACAAGCAGCAGAGGGAACACCCTTGGGCTGGCATGCCTCTTCCATAATGGGCGAGAATTCTGGTGGGTCAGCGCCCCCACACCCATTATGGACGAGCTGCCCCAGGCCACAACCTATCTATGGCACTAATGGTCACTCTAAATCACATGCATGAAGGCTGCAGTACTTCATGCATATGATTTAAAGTGACCATTATTGGCATAGATAGGTTGTGGCAGCATCTTCATGCATGTGAATTACACAGTGACCATTATTGGCATAGTTGTGACAACCTATCTATGTCAGTAATGGTCACCATAAATCACTATGCCAGCAGTCTCTGCAAGGCATAACAGTCTAGCCTACGAGCATCTTCAACTAATCCGGAAGAGGACTGCACGACTTATCCTTGGCCTCTCTCCACTGGCTCCCAGTGACTGCAAGGATCAAATTCAAGACCCTCTGCATCATCCACAAAGATTTCTGGGGCCTGGGGGCCCACTACATCCAACTTTCTCTCCCCAAATACCTCCCTGCTGGAGTCCTTCGGACCTCTAGCTCCAACTCTCTGTTGATCAGACGTTTCGGCAAGCAGAGTGGGGGGGGGTTGATCTCTTTCTCCGGCAGGAGGCTCCCTCTGGAACAGCCTCCCTGCCCCTCTCAGACTTGAGCCAGATCTTCTAATGTTCCTGAAGCTTCTCAAGACTTTCCTTTTCTCCCCCTCCTCCTCCTCCTCCTCCTCCTCCTCCTCCTCCTCCTCCTCTTTCCCCATCCTGTGCTAATGCTCCCCCTGCCGCTGCGACTAGTACCTGGTCCCCTATGAGTCTTACTGGGGCCAGGCCCTGCTCAACCGGTCTACCCCAGCAAACCAATTCAGCACTTGGCCTCGGGCAACCTTCACAAACCAGCCGGATCCTGGTCCACCCTGTCCCAGCACTAGCTGTTCTCTACCCCTGGCTTCCCCCAGCACTTGCCTTCCTTGGGCTATCCTCAGCACTTGCCCAGACCCTTGGGCACCTCCATCCTGCACTTCCCCCCTCCGCCTCTCTCTTACCCCAGCCCTTCCTCCATGTCCCCGCTCCCCTCTGCACTTATTGTTGCTGCACTTGCACAGACTGAATGTCACAAGCCCCAGTAGGACAGTTATTGTTGTTTTTTCCCCTTCGTCTGGTGGCACTTGGAAAAACTTGTGTATAGGCGCCATACAAATGCCCAATAAATAAAATAAAAATAAAAATAAACCGGGATGAATAATAACAAAAGCCGTCCCACTAGGCCTTGTGACATTCGGATTGTGCAAGTGCAGTAACAAGAAGTTCAAAGGAGTTGGGGGAGGAGGGAGTGCCGGTCAGAGCGGAATGCGCTAATGCTATGATTTATTTATTTATTTTAGCATTTATAACAGTGCCCAAGACCCTGAGGTATCACGGCTCGAGGTACATGAAGTGCAAATTGACAAGTTAAAGGAAGCATGCTTTGGCAGAGCTGCGCCTCATGGTACGGTGGCTACAACCAATATGCAGGTAAAAATAGGTAAGAAGCATCATTAGGAAGGGTGCACAAATTGGTAAAGCCTCACCTCATGGTACGGGGCTGCATCAAATAGGCAAGTACAAATAGGTAAAATGCAACATTAGGCGCACAGATTAGGAAAGCCTCACTGCATGATGCAGGGTCTACATCAAACAGGCAGGTACAAATAGGTCAACTGCAACATTAGGAAGGGTGCCCAGATTGGAATAGCCTCACCTCATGGTACGGGGAGCAACATCAAATAGGCCGGTACAAAAAGCCTCACCTCATGGTACGGGGGGCTACATCAAACAGGCCAGGACAATAGGAAGTGCAGCAAAGGGCTGAGAGTGTCAATCCATTGGATACAGGTAGGGAAAGAACAAAATACAGCAAAGGGCTGAGAGTGTCAATCCGGTGGATGCATGTAGGGAAAGTACAAAATACAGCGCAGGGCTGAGAATGTCAATCCTCACAGGGTTGACAGGCTTCATGCCAGGTTCTCTTTTCAGTAAGTCCCTTCTTGCTTTTTATGGTATGTAGCTGGCTCCTCCCCAGCGGAGTGCCAGAATCCCTCTTCTGCAATAATGAGGTATTATTTATGCTTCCTTGGGGCCACCTCTTCTCAGTACTGTCGATACTTAAAAAAGGAGTGCTTTGCATCACTCCTTCAATCTTCCTCTTCGCGTAACTCATTTGCGTTTCTCCTTATGTTGGTATTGTCATGTTTTATATAAGGAAAGGAGAGAGTATTACAATAAAAGACAGTAGTCTTCTCAGGTTGGTTCTTGGAAGACCTTGAGGATTGCATGGCTTCAAAAGGTAAGAGCGTTAGGGAGTTTAATCAGGGAATGGGCGTCCATGTCCCCATGAGGGGAGCCTCTCCCTGTGAGGTTCTGCAATCCTTAAACCGTAGGGGGATTGTTGTTTAACAGGCTCACATCCCAAGCCTCACAGGGAAGGGCTCCCCTCTGGGGAAACATGGAGGGTGAGATTGAGTGAGAAATTCCCCTTTAACCTTTCCTATGTAGAGCAATGTTCCACCCACCAGACATGATCTTTGCACCTTAGCTCGGTGTCATCAATTTCTGTTTGCCAAAGAAGGCCCTGGCTACATCTCCCACACAGTATTTGTTCCATTCTGAGGGATTGAAGGGAGCACATAGGACATTGCTGAAGCTGGCACGCAGCCTACAGGCCATTCTTGAGTGACTGCACGCCTATTAGCAGACACCCACAGTCTACCTATCACACTTGTGCTTTAACGTCAGAGCCAAAGGACCACAATGCTAACAGCAGCAGTGAGCTTGAACATTAACCGTACATAATTTGAACAATGGCCTTTAACGGTCCCCAGTCAAGTTTAACTTAAATAGGCAGTTTGCCTCATGGTCCACACAGTTTCAGCCGCTGTGCTGGCTGGAGGCACTTCATTGGGCATGGCCTACTCATCTTGCCAATGAATGGCCATCCAGCGCTTAAGGTGAGTGTGCCTGCCCTACTGGCCTGCTTTTTGCCCGATGCTCCTCACTGACATCATAAAACCACGTATCTCCTCCCTGGTCCTCTCACCACTCAGCGCCCATGGCACATGTTGCCATGACACCCATGAAGCGACCCAAACGCTGGGCAGGAAACCACCTATACAGGTGGGAGTGCTGCTTCACAGAGGACTGTTTCCGCTGTTGTCCTCTTAGGGCTGCCTGCTTCACTCACTGCCCAGAACCTAGGGAGTGAGCGGATCCAAAATCGGTCCCTCTCTGAGCTGCTAGTCTACACTACAGCAGCCTGAGACTTGGGCCCTTCCTCTCCAACTCATGAGCGATGTGGCCTTCGAGCGATCACAGTCGGCTCCATGCTTGGTCAAATGGGTAATGAGGTTTCGCTGTAGTCAGCAGATGGCTCCCGCATCAGATTGTTGTAGCTGCCCTGCGACCCCTCCCGCTCACTTTCACAGTGTGCACACAGCGGCTCTTCACTGCTGCCAGTCTTGCAGTTCGTAATCCCCCGCACAGGCTGCTTCTTTGCATGGTGTGCACTTTTTAGGCTTTGCTGTCCATCCGAGGCAGTAGTCCGCACCCCCCAATGAGAGGCTCTACTTTCTCAAAATTTCTTCTCCATCTCCCAACAGTTCTCTAAACATCAACTGTTCCCCTGCCAGAGGTTGGGAGTGAGGAGGCAATGCCTATTACTCTCTGCATTCACCATTCAGGGGAACTCCTCTCATGGTTTCACAGAGCAGTCCTACTTCCCATGGCCTCTAGCAAAAATACAGTAAATCACAATAATAATAATAATTTGGCATTTTTATACCGCTACGAACCCTCAGGTATCTGAGCGCTGCTTATTATTACCCATGCTGTGTGGTGCTCATTTATCGACCTCGGAAGGATGAAAGGCTGAGTTTGGCCCCGCCGGGTTTCGAACCTGCGTTAGCAAGCTCTGCACGGATGTCAAAGGGAGCGCTCTACTCGCTGTGACCGGCTATGCATAGACATTGAATAAACATGCATTTAAACATGGTGTGTGTGCGTTCTCCATTTCCAGGTGCATAGCCCATAAACCCAACCTGAACAAGCTCTATTTGAAACAGGGGTGACGCATGCCCTTCTCACACAAGGAGGAGCTCACTCAGAGCATGGTACTCCCATACAATGAGTAGCGAGTGCCGAGCCAGTGCATTTACTTAGAGAACGACATTCACGACAAGACGAAGCTAGAGAAGAACTGCTGGTCTCACTCATGACCAGGGGAAGTAACTGCACAGTTTACTCACTTAGAGCATGGTCCCTCTTCCACTGGGTCACCCAGAAGCCACGCAGTGTCACGTCATTGAAGATTAAGGCGCTCTGTGGAAAGTGCAGACAGAGAAGACACATTAATCTTCCAAAGTAGAAACTAGTCCAAGTGGAACACTATTACATAAAAGCTCGGCCTCTCCAAGCATGGAGGCCGGAAGCCCCAAAGAAAAATGGGGCCATTCTCACATGTTGGTGCCTCTGAAAAGGCTGTAGGATTGTGGCCAAATCAATCATAATTAATCTGTGAAAACACTTCAGCTAAGGTCCTACAGCACACATTTCAGATATTTCTCCGACATCTACAGGTTGCTGTTGTGAAATGTTAAGTTTTGGCCAGAGAACCAATATCCACCAGCACCAACTACAGGTGGTTATACCAAACTGATCCATCCATCCATCCATGAAAACGTTGCTGGCCACTTCAGTAGCGACGTGGGTGGTTGCAGAGAGTATAGCTCCGCAAGGGAAGTAATCTGAAATAGCTCAAGAACAAACACTTACCACTGGGACTGTGACGGGCTGCTTGGACATTCCTCCATAAGTCACCATTGTTCCCCCGTGCCTGCAGAAAGAAGAGGACACGAGGTTACCAAATAACCAGGTTAATGCCACTTCCCAAAATTCACAAACTTAACTAAATCGTAAATGAAACAATATGCGTTTCTCTGACAAGACAGGACCTCCCAACAGTTTTGTCTCACTACCTCAACCAAATGACTCTTATTTCTCTTCCCCAGCCTCAATGTTAGACATTTCGCCAGGTAGAGCTAATGAAAATGTGAAGCCTCGGTGGTATATTGCTCTGTCACCCACCACAACCACTAGGTTTAGGGACCTCAGTCCTTTCTCTCCACCTGAGGGCATGTATTCCTTGTGCAGTACTCCACTATTCCCAATGCTTCTGCATACTCTCGCCGCAAATCGCCTACGTGATGCACATGACCCAATTCCCCCCAATAAGTATCGGGCCCACAGTTGGCATCCGCGAGGCACGTCCTACCTTTGCTCACATCACCGCTCCTGCCATGAGCATGCTCATGCCGAATACACACACATTCCTATTCACCCTGAGTGTTTCATCCTGCATATCTGGGAGAAATAGTAACTGCTGCACCCTAGCTGCCTAGAAATACTGGTTATATGTGTTAATATCTCTGCAAAAATATTGCGATACAAAAATATCACCATATTTTTGCAGTGATATTGACCCATGGACCCTGCGGGGGACACCCCCACAACCCCTGCATTATTTTAAAATGTGCGGGGGACACTCCCGCTCCCACAAAATATCCTCCCTAAAAATATTGCCTATGGTGAGACAAATAGCCATATGTATGGCAATATTTTTGGTGGGGATATTTTGTAGGGATACCGAAATACTGACTGCTGCACCCTGCATATTTGTGCAAAATATTGATTCCGCACCCTAGCTGCCTAGAAATACCGACTGTCTCACCCTGCATATCTGTGCAAAATATTGATTGCTGCACATTGACTAGCTATATCCTAAACAACCTAGCTATGGCCCGCATACCCCCCAACTCACAAGACATTACACCCACGCCCTTCCTTACCCCCCCTTCTCAGCTTCCAGACCAAGCTGCATGCTCAGAACATACACACCACCCCTCACACCAAAGATAACGTTGCTCACAAACGCTCATTGATGATCGACTACACGGAGGCTAACACGCATCCTACACACCCTACCCCTACTGCCAGCAGGAACTGCCTATTATGCATGCGTACTACGCACCTTACCACTGCCAATAAACATAAGGCCTGCACATCTTAACCAGACAACACCAACTATACTCTCCTTACTACCCAGTCCACCAGCAAAGAACTAAACATCTTACCGCCTAAACTACTATCCAACCCCGAACCAAACACCACGCCCATCCAACAAGCCCTTCTAAATGTACGCTCACTCCCTGCACACGCCTCTGAGATCCATAATTTACTCTAAACTTAGATCTTGATTCTCTCGCTAACACAGAATCTTGGCTACATGAAGCAGCAGGGCCAGCCATCTCCATAGCCCTCCCACCAGGATACACACTACTCCGACAGGACAGACTGCTCGCTAAAGGTGGGGGAGTGGCTCATAGGATTCCCTCTCGATCAGACAAATCAACTCCCCAATAGGGGATAAGGAACAAGTTACTTACCTGTAACTGTTTTCCAGCATGGGTCTGGCATGGATTCACATGTTCATGAATATTCCCCGTCATCAGGCTGGGAATCCTCGGTAAAGAAAAAAATCAGTTTCAGTTTCGTTTATGAACTGTCTTTCTCCTAATAACCAATCACTGGTCTCTGGGTCATACTGCCCCCAGCCAATGACTGCCCTCTACCTAAGCCCCTCCTCAGGCAGCCATCTTCAGATTTGGTAGCACGTAAACTGGCAGCAGGACCAAGAGAAGAGCCGCAGAGGGGTAGGCGGGAGGGTTCGCATGTGAATCAATGCCAGAACCATGCTGGAGAACAACAGTTACAGGTAAGTAACTTGTTCCTTCTCCAGTATGGGGTCTGGCATGGATTCACATGCTCATGAATACAAGAATACATAGCAGTACACACATGCACAACCACGGGAGGTGGCAGGCTCAACATTAAGCATCTCTTACCTCCTCACCAGGCTCACCTTCAAGTGAACAGGTTGCGCAGCACTGCTTGGCCGACTCTTGACTCCTCCTTGGAATCCCAGTCGACACAGTAGAATCACGTGAAGGTGCGCATCGACCTCCACGTAGCAGCCCTGCAGATGTCCAGCAGGGGCACACCAGACAGGAACGCCCTAGTTGCAGCGATCGCTCTTGTCGAATGGGCTCTCGGACGGCCAGGCAACAGTCGGTTTGCCAACCGGTGACAATGGGTGATGCAGCTGGAGAGCCACCTGGAAATGGAAGCCTTGGAGAGGGCCTTCCCTTGGTTCACAGGGCCAAGGTTCACAAACATCTGTGATGTCTTCCGGAAATCCTTAGTTCGGTCAACGTAGAACTTCAGCGCTCTAGCCACATCCAGTGAGTGCAAAATCCTCTTAGCCGGCGACGGGAAGAAAACAGGTAGCACCAGGGGCTCGTTGAGATGGAAGTCCGATGGCACCATGGGCATGAAGGAGGGGTGCGTCCTCAGCATGACTCTTGTCTCGTGGAATGTCAGGTACAGAGGCTTACAGGAGAGGGCCTGGATCTCTCCCACTTGTCGTGCGGAGGTGATGGCCACAAGAAACGCCGCCTTCCACGACAGGAATTTCAGGGGCGCCGAATGCAAAGGCTTGAACGGCAGACCCATGAGTCTAGTCAGCACCACATTGAGCTCCCACGCCGGGGCCGGTGCTTTCACTGGCGGAAACGAGCAGAAAAGTCCTTTCATGAACTCCTTCACCAGGCGATGAGATCACAGTGATGACCATCCAGGAGTAGTGGTCTAGCGGGAGATAGCCGCCAGATGAGTTTTGATGGAGGCGTGCACCAGCCCCGCCTTGGCCAGTGACTGCAAGTACAGCAGCATCTGAGAGGCCGTAATTCGTAGAGGGTTTATCTTCTGTGCACGGCACCAGACGGTGAACCTCTTCCATTCATGTCCATAGCACTTAAAGAGTCTAGAAAGCTCTAGCAAGTACCTTTTTGCAGTCCGCCGGGATCTCGTAGCCTCCGAGCTCTAGTGCTGCAGGAGCCAGGCCTGCAGGTTCAGCGAACCGGGGTTGTGGTGCAGGATCGCGCCTCCTTCCCTGGCGAGAAGATCTGTGTCTGCCTGAAGCTTGACTGGAGGGGACGCTGACATGTCCAGAAGGTCCGGGTACCATATCTGCCTCAGCCACCCCGGTGCGACGAGGATCATCCTTCACCGGGACCGTCAGTTGACTGATGAGTCGAAGAAGCGGTGGGAACAGGAACAGGCCGTCCCAGGGGAAGGAGAATGCATCTCCCATGCTCCCC
The DNA here is from genome assembly GCF_040938575.1 of Ambystoma mexicanum. Taxonomy (NCBI): domain Eukaryota; kingdom Metazoa; phylum Chordata; class Amphibia; order Caudata; family Ambystomatidae; genus Ambystoma; species Ambystoma mexicanum. The sequence goes on from NC_090934.1 coordinate 267,065,064, forward strand.
AGCTGGGGAAACCTGCTGGCGAACCTCTGGCACTTGGTTTTCGTCGCAGTCGCAAACTGATCAATCTGAGGATCGTCCCATCGTCGGAATAGAAGATCCACTTGATCCTGCTGAAGCTCCCACTCGTGGCAAGAGCGCAGCTCCCTGCTGAGTGAGTCGGCGGCTGTGTTCTTCACTCCTGCCAGGTGAAAGTGTACCAGGAACATCCCTTGGGCGACGGCCCAGTGCCACAGGTCCTGCACTTCTGGAGAGGGGCGGGGATCTGGTGCCCCCTGCTTCCGAATGTAGAACATCATGGTGGTGTTGTCAGTGAAGACCCGCAACACCTTGCCCTTGAGGGATGGAAGGAAGGACCTGAGGGCCCAAAACATGGCCCGGAGCTCCAGGATGTTGATGTGCAGCGACCTCTCCACTGGGAGCCAAAGACCTCTTGCGTGGAGATCTCTGGTGTGCGCGCCCCATCCCTCCAGGGAGGCGTCCGTCATCACTGTCTCCTGATGCGCTGGGGTCTGAAAGTCCATGCCCGCTGCTAGATGCGCGTAGGTTCCCCACCACTGGATCGCTCGACCGAATATCTCATTGAGGGCGATCTCGTCCTCGAAGCTTCCCGCCACTTGTATCCAACGGGCGTTGAGGAACACCTGCAGCGGCCGCATCCGCAACCTGCACAGCCGGACGAGGTAGATGCAGGACTACATCATGCCGAACAGGGACTTGATGGACTTCACCCTGGCAACTTCCATGGTCAACAGCCGTTGTACCTTGCCCAGGATGGCTTTTATCCTCTCTTCCGACGGTGAAGCCAGTCGCGTCACAGCGTTGAGCCTGGCTCCCAGGAACAGAGCGTCCTGTGATGGCACCAAGCAGGACTTTGCATAGTTTATCGAGAACCCCAGTTCTGTGAGCAGGCGGACGGTCGTCGCTGTGTGTTCGACGGCAAGTTCCCTTGACTTCGCTTGGATGAGCCAATCGTCCAGGTAAGGGTAGACGTGGATCCCCTGCAGGCGCAGCCACCGGTGCCAGGCACTTGGTGAAGACCTTGGGGCCGACTTCAAACCGAAGGGGAGGGGAGGGCATTGAATTGGTAGTGCCGCCCCTGGACCACAAAGCGCAGGAACATTCGATGCCCCTTGTGTATGGGGATGTGGAAGTAGGCATCCTCCAGGTCCAGCGACGACAGGAAATCCCCTTCGACGACAGGAAATCCCCTTCTTGCAGCTGTCCCAGCACGTGCTGAAGGGTGACCATCTGGAATTTCTGGGATTTTAAGTATTTGTTGAGGCGGCGCAGATCTTCTTTCGGACGAGGAAGTACCGCGAGTATATGCCAGAGCCCCTTTGGGACAAGCTCTATCGCGCCCTTTTTCAGCATTGCTCGTACCTCTAGAAGTAGGAATGTGGTTTTCTTTTCTGGCCATCGGTGGAAAACGGGGACACTTCCTTTGGAACTCCAGGGTGTGTCCGTGGGCCAGGGCAACGGTCGGTGGAGATGGACTTCCACACGCCGAAGTTTGCCATCTGGCCTCCCACTGGGGTGGATGGGCCTTACCACCTTGGCCCCTCTGGTGATGACGACGATGTCCTCCGGCCTTGCTGCGGCCTCTGTATGCCTCCTGGAACAAGGAACGGGACGCTTGACGGTATGAAGAAGAACTGCCACCGAATCCTTTGGAGGCACCCTGCTTGCCTCCGGAGGGCTGAAAGGACTGCGGTCGTCGTTGGTGTGCACAAGGCACAGGCCGTCTCGGTGTCTGCCTTGATGGCCTGCAGTGACTCGTCCACTGTCTTGCCGAACAAGTTGTCCCCGTCGAAGGGCATGTCCAGTACCCTCGCCTGTACGTCCTGACAGAAGCCAACCACACCGGCGAAGGCAAACGCTGTTGCCCATCTGGCGGAAGCCGGTGTCGGCAATGTCCGTGGCCACCGTGATGGCATGGTCCGAAGCCACCTCATCTTGTGAGATTTCAAGGGCCTCTGCCCTCTTGTCATCTGGGAGGAAATCCAGGAAGGGGCCGGGGGGGTATTTTAAACCACAGCTCCCTATCGTAGCGAGCCACGATAGCGAGAGCATTGGCCAGCTTAATGGTCGTCGCCGCCGACACGATGATGTGACGTCCCATGGAATCCAGCTTCTGGTCAATGCCGCCGCCCCTGCTGATTTTTTCCAGGCCGCCGCGGAGACTACCGAGTCCGGGGACGGCTGCGCTCTGAGGCACATGGGGGCAGTCTGGAACCCGGTATTTCTTCTCATACTGGTCTCTCTCTTCGCCGGGGCGGAGGATAGGTTCTTCAGGAGGGACAGCCCTTCGTCCCAGATGTCGTCCAACTGCGGGACCGAGAGCATAGTCTTCCTCTTGGCCTTTTGTCGCTGATAAAGGAATCCCTCCTTCTGTTTTTCGGGGCGCAGCTGAAAAAGCTCTGAGGGCTAGCTATCATGGCGTGGAACGAGCCAATTTCATCGGACGGAAAAGCCTGGGGTGGTCGCCGCCGTCGTCGTTCGTCCCCGGCGGAGGGGATGGAGGTAAAGGATGGCAGGGTGGATGGACTCGCCTCTGCTTGGGTGGAGGGCTTCCTGACGGTCCAGGCGCTGCTGGATCGCCCGCAGGCGACAAGGGCATCCTTGACCTCATTTCTGAGCACAGGGTGTGCAGGGCTAGTAAGATGTCCTCCGACATCTGCTGCTCGTTGTCTGTTCCCTCGTCGCTTTCCACATCTCCAGCCAGTCAGTCAGTACTTCCCGTAAGACTTGACCTCGACAAACCTTTTGTCCAGCACTGCCATGAGGCCCGCAGGTTCGTCTTCGGAGGAGATATCTGAGCCCAGCAGGACTATCGTGCCTCCACCTTCTTTTCAGCCAGGGGCATCACAGGGGTCTTATCGATAGGCTGGAAAGACGATTCCCTCCGGACGGGCACAGAAACTCTTGGCTTGGGGGTCGTCTCCACTGGGGCCGCATCTGCGTTCTGCACCAGGGACGCTACCACTCCCTCAATCGAAGCCTTAGCCTGGTTAATCTGGGCCTTCACGACCTTGGGTGCGTCTGAGGCCTTTCCCGTGGGGGGGAGGGTCAACGCCTTGTTCCCCCTTGGCTTTCTCCGTCAGAGCCGATCGAAACTTCTCCCAAAGCTTACCCGGGTTGTTTGACTTCCTCTTCATCGAGCCGGAGCATTGGCTCGTGGTTGACGGCGTCGGCGATGCTGTGCCAGGCCTGGAATCCCGATCCCCACTCACTCTAAAGGATGCACTCTAGACTGGGTAGCACTCCATAACTGCAACGCTGACATCAGCTTTAGCACCCCCTGTCCATGGACAGATCACCACCTTATCCACTTCTCCATCCCCGCCACCCTTAAAACCAATATACCTATCACTCCGTTGCCACCTGCTCTAGTCAGAAGTGCACATAAAATAACAAAAAACAATATCCTGTCCTTCCTAGATATACGCCCTCAAGCCCTCGTTCTCCCGGGACCCTACTGCCCTCGCGGAAAAAAAGAAAGCTAATCAAAAACTAAATGCCAATTCCTGGTTCACAACGCAACTTAAAGAACTAAGCTCCCACAAACGCGTAGCACTCAGCAACTGGCAATCTAATCCACGAGAAAACACCCTACTAGAATACAAGAAACTTGCTGCCCAGTACAGGAAAATCACCACAGCAGCCAAATCCGCCTCTTATAACTCGTGAATTGCGAATGCCAAATCTGAATCGAAAGAACCATTTGGCATTTTTAATGACATAACCACCTCAGAAATTAGCACCCAAGAAGATCTCCTAAAAGATTAATCCTGATGTACGAGTATCAGTCTCCCAAGCTCCACAAAATTGAACGCTTACAGAGCAAAATCAAATAAGACCTCGCTGCCTTGCCTAAATCTGACCTGCCCACGCTACCATCTGACAACCCCCACTCCACACAAGAAAATATGTTTTTGACCTTCAGAGATGTGTCTGAATCAGAAGTACTAGCCACCTTGAAAAACATAAAACCAACCAACTGTAAGCGTGTTATCTGCCCGGCTAATCTTATCACAGATTGCGCAGACACTCTAACACCCTTCCTAACAGCATTCATAAATGCCTCTTTCGCCTCCAGCACGATCCCATCATGCCCGAAGGAGGCTTGGGTTCACCCTCTTCTGAAGAAACCATCCTTAGACCCGGCGTCAACAAACTACAGACCCATTACCTCTGTGCCCTTTCTGTTAAAAATCCTGGATAAAGCTGCATACAATCAAATCCAACACTTCCTAGAATCTAACAATATCCTTGGGAAAAGGCAGTCAGGTTTCCGCCCTGGTCACAGGACCGAAACTGCCCTCCTAGACCTTAAGAACCAATTAGGTGAAATAATGAATGAAGGAAAGCCTGTGCTTCTCCTCCTTCTCGACCTATCTGCAGCATTTGACTTGGTGGACCACTCAACACTCATCAATTCAGCCCAATTCTCGCATGAAGCTACTGCCTGGGTTACCTCCTTCCTTGAAGGGAGAGCCATGAAGGTATTCTCAGAACAGGCTTGCACTAATCCTACCACCTTACAATGCAGAGTCTAACAAGGCTATGCAAATCTCCTACACTATACAATCTCTTTACTGCTCTTCAACGATCTGGACAATCTCGGCATAGCATACACAAACTATGCTGACGATATCCAAGTGCTCCTTCCTCTCACTGGCTCCTATGAAACGGATGCAGAAGCACTCTGCAAAATCTATTCCACCATCCAAGCATGGATGGCAGCCAATGGATTATGCCTCAATGGGGATAAAACTGAGCTCCTCATAGTAGGCCCCAATGAAACGCTCAACAAGCTTGACAAATAGAACAAGTTGTCCAGCATTGACAACTCCCAAATTCTTGTTTCAGTAGCAGTCAAAACCCTTAGGGTATACATTGATTCCACGCTTTCAATGACTCGCCAAGTCAGCGCCATTGGGTCCTCAGCCTCCTTCACGACTAAATTAATAAATGTGGTCAAACCATACTTATGCGTGACAAATTGCCTCTCCAGTGCCAGAGCCACCATGGGAGCCAAATTACACTACTGTAATGTCTTATTTGCTGGCACCTCCTCCAAAAACTTGAACCGATTCAAGTCATACATAAAAATGCGCTTAGGGCTGCCCTTGGCATTCCTAAAATAGAGCACATTGCTAGTGCCAGACAAAAAGGCACACTGGCTGCCAGTCAAAGAAAGGATTCTCTTCAAGACTCGGTCCTTAACACACAAATGTCTCTCCCTCACAGCTCCCCCTTCCCTGGTAGACGAAAACCACTAGAGCAACCTCCTCCAGACCCAAAAGGACACACTACCCCAACCAACTAAAAATCCCCACCTTCAAAAGGGCCAAAGCAGGAGGGCCCCGTTTCACGCTCCTTGCTCCAAAATACTGAAACGCCCTCCCGACAACTCTTCGAAATGAGACATCGTATCCAGCATTCCGCAAATCGCTCAAAACAGAACTCTTCAACTAGCTCACCCAATACTCTCTGCCCAGCACGCTCTACCTCCACATGAGGAACGGGAGTCTCAAATGGTGTTTTGCGTGTGGTAACCACTCACCCTGCACCCTTAAGATCTTCTGCATGCCAGCCCTCGGTCTGTTACCTCAACCCTATTGCCTGTATGTCGGCACTTTACTTGTCTGTGTAACTGCCACCTTCTGTCATAGTTTCTCTCACCTGTCTGGTAACAGGTTCAATGTAACCAAGAACCACAGCAGGTGCTCCTCACTTTTTTCTGTGCAACTAATTAAGCACTGCTGTAACAGCGCCACGATGCACCAGGGCCGCTTTCTGCGCTTTATAAATTCTAATAAATAAATAAATTTGCAACAGAAAATATCGAGTCTTAATATTGATATTTGATTTACTTATTTCTGTACAGCCCCTTGTTAAAAATAGACTTTCTCCTTCCCTCCAGTACTGGTTATTGGAAATTGAAGGATATTAAGTATTGTAACCAGGCTTGGGTCCTACACTGTGTTGGATAAATCTTCTTCCTCTATGGTCTTGTCTCATACTATCATCATCATCACCACCATTATCATACTTTATTTCAGTATATAACCAAAGAAGTATTGAACAAAATACATACAAACTTTTCCATTACAATACCATTAATATGTACAAATCAGTAAGTAAAACAAACAAATAGCATAATGTATACATTATACAAAAAGTATAAATAAAACATGATAAAATACTGTATATACAATCTGCATCAAGGGATGTTTTTCTGGACACTCGGACAACAATCCCTGATACCTTCCTAGTTCTTCCCTAATACGTAATGATAATTACTGTTAAAACGGGCATTTGAAGAGCCAACATTAACATTGCCCATCACTTGTTATGGCAATAAATACACAAACCTCTTCTCTTCCAGGCCATCTGTAAATAGTTAGACACTGCAAAAAGTATACCCATTGCACTTGTCCTTTTGCAGAACTCTTCCACCACAATCAGTGAGTCAATGCCTTTACTTGATAGACAGGAATTTACATTTCATTGTCTAATATCGGCATATTGCTGACATTGGGCCTCATTACAGGTCGGGCGGTCCGGAAATTACAGTGGCGGTAAACCCGCTGCCACTGTTAATTCCGGACCGCCCGATCCCGAGTCCTGCAGGCGGTAGGTGACGTTCCCACCAGGTCTGACCTGGCCGGTTTACCACCGCCCGCCTGCAGGCGGACGGGGAAACACCGGCACCATCACGAGATGGTGCCGGTGTTTCCATGATCCCCCATTCCCGTTGAGTCCCATAGGACTCAACGGGAATGGGGATTTACCCCATTCCGCCTCTGGAATTCCTTGGACACCGGTGTTGTAATGCCCCGGTAATTCCAGGAATCACGGAGGCGGAATGGTAATACGAGTCCGGCGGTAACCAGGCGGTTTTACCGCCTCAATTACCGCCGGACTCGTAATGAGGCCCATTATCTTGTCATAGCAAAACAGGCATATATCTGTATAATTGTTATTCCATCGAGCCTTGACCGCGGCTAATGGTAAACGGGACAGGGCTCTTTGGAATGGACTTTCAATGAGCTGTAAATATTCTTCCAAGTAACAGCTCTGCTTAACATACAGAAAATGATACCCTATTGATAAGTGCAGGCACTTGGATACATATTGGCCCCACACCATATCATACTATATAATAAAAGGCCAGATGAATGCTTGTTACTGCTAGAAGGGGCTGTTGCTTTAGACTTTAAGTTCATCTTCCAGGCGAACAAAATGTGTATTTCAACAATGATAACTTACAATTACCTGCAGAAAAGGCACACTAAGACAATATACACATTTAAGAAAAAAACATTTAAAAACAGAAATTCATTTGATTAAGCACCATTTTTCTAACAAAATAAATAACTTTTTTCAGTGTACTTATGTATTATGTAATTATTCATTGTAACATTTCTTGGTATGTATTATATCCATAATATTCTTCATGAACATTTTAAACTTTATTTGACTTCATATGTATTTACACTCTGAAAATGTCTTCCTTTACGGACATTAATCTGGACACAAGCTTTTCCACTAGTCTGTATATGTTTTGATAGATTGATTGGTTATTTATTATGCTCCTATACAAAAGTGTTCCAAGGTGCAACAAGGCACAGGGAGGGTGGGGGAACAAAGGGAGGACAAGACAACGATCTTACTATGCCTCATGTCATTGAGAACTGCAAGTGTGCAACAAGAAGTACAGGAGGCATGGTATCACACGTATGACAGACACAAAAGTTATAGTTTGTAAAACCTTTAATGAAGCTTCAATGAGGTTGGAGAAACTCCTACTTTGCCCTATAGCTAAGATGGGAGCAGTCTTGACTATCAAACAATAAAACAGTCCTAGTTGTGTCCATCAAATCAAAATGGCCTATACTAACAAAAACCCAATGTCTGCCCTATACCTTGTGCAATAATGTGAAAAGGAGAATATGTATGTAAAGAAAAGTAAGTGTTGAAATATAAGGAATAAATGTGGCTGAGTCAGCTCTCCTCCCCACGTTGGACAGCACGGAGTAAGGTATTCCCTGTAGGCAAGATGACATACTCTGGCTCGGGCTTAACACAAAGGCAGTTCAATATGTGGATCGAGGCCTACTTGGCCTTCCACATTAAATTCTTTCCTTCCAATTTTCAAACACTGCTCACCAAACAGTTCACATCGTTCCCCCTCAATCGGGCTCAGACCTTTCACAGCAAAACAAAACACTTACTTGGGTTCCCTTCCCCCAGCTTCATTCACCTCCTTTATGGGTTCCCATCCCCTAACTATTACACCTTTGGTTGCCCTCTGTAGGGCTCGGACCATTTCCTGATGTCGAAGACTTTCGCATGTGCGTGGCTTTTTCTTCAGACCTCCCCAGGACCACTTCGACTTTCCAACTTGTAACTCACACTTCTATATCATTTGCCTCAGTGCTTCCTGGTCTGGGCAGTTCACTGTAGACGGAGAGGAAGAGGGGGCTGTTCCAGAGGAGGGATCCAGCCAAGGAGAGAGTTCTGCCACCAGCTTGCTGCTTAGAGAAGCGCCTGACACAGAGAGAGTTGGACCTGTAGGAGGGTAAAGATCTGGAAGGAAAGTATTTGCTGAGAGCAATTTGTAGACAGATTGGTCCTCGGCCCCAGATAGCCTTATGGATGATGCAGAGGGTTCTGTTTGGGCAGGAGAATATACCCATACCGTGAACTACAGTAGTTTATCTTGGCTGGCAGGAGAGTATACCAGACAGCGAGAATTGGTAACCATTGGTTCTGTTCTGGTAAAAGTGCACCAGAACAAAAACAATGTGTTGTAGAAGTGGTAAACCTGGTATGAGAGTAAACCAGGTAGAAGGTCAAAGTACTGTGATGGGATAAAGCTTATGACGAAGTAGTGCCAAAACATCCTGACAAAGACATTTGCTTTGAAACTAAGGCATCGGGATTGTCATGTAGTTTTATTCACCCTGATGACTCGAAAGTTCCTTGCAAATGGGTGGTTTCCCGGAGGGTGGATTAGGTGATACCAAATTTTCACTAAAAATGCACTATCCCACTAGTTATGGGATGTGCTGGAAAAGCCCATGCTTTCTGGGTTTTTTTCAGTTTCATGCAGTAACCCCTGCTGGTCTTGGGGGTATCATAAAATGTTGTGGTGAAGCCACAACAGGTGAGGTCGACCGGTTTCGATGGTTCGTGAGTAATTACCGACCATCTTCTTCAGGACAAGATCGATCTTCATGTGCTACTGAATAGTATCTGTCCTCTTAGTAGGGCAGCGGTGGCAGGCTGCATGGGGATCCTGGAAAGGATGGCTGGGCTGTCCAGGAGGTCCGCTGGGAGCAAAACAAATGTGCTCTCTCCAGTGGGGTGCCTGAGGAAATTCGAGGCGGGCACAGAAAACGCTGCAGCCTACTCAGTCCTCATTTTTTTGCTCCCAGCAGACCTCCTGGACAGCCCAGCGTTGGCTCGTGGTTGATGGTGCCGGGGAAGGCGCGCCCTGACTGGCAGCCGAAGAGCCCGACCGTTCAGCGCTCCTAGTGCCCGCGGTGCTTTGCCTTCTGTTAGGCCCCCGTCGCCGGGCGCCCTCACAGGACTTAGAAGACCACTCAGACTTCTTCTTCTTCTTCTTCTCACCCGACGGACTCCTTCCTTCCAGCCAGTTGGAGAGACGAAGGTGTCGGTCCCCGATGGTCCGTTCCGACATGTTCCTGCAAAACGCACAGTCCTTCTCCACGTGCCTTTTGTCCTCATGAAGGCAGTAGAGACATTTCGAATGCTCGTCCTCCTTGAACACATTCTGTAGCTGGCATCCAGGGCAAACCCTGAACAGCTTTCCGGGCGTCGAGCTTCCTTTCTCCTGGGCCATGTTCGGGTAGGCCGCAGAAACATCTGGAATCCCCCAAGAAGCGTAACGCGACGAAATCTTCACCCTTGAGGGGCGTAGAAAGAAATCCGACACGGATACCCGTTAATCGGATGTAGAGACGGTGGAGCTTGAGGCTCTATTTGACCAAAAAATGAGAAATTCTTTTTGAAAAAACGTAAAAACGCAGCAAAAGCTCGAGAGCTAAACACGAGGACTCCCAACACTTGAGCGTGCGGTAAAAATCTGAAGATGGCTGCCGGAGGCGGGGCTTAGGGAGAGGGCAGTCATTGGCTGGGGGCAGCATGACCCAGAGACCAGTGATTGGTTACTACTGAGAAAGACAGATCAGAAACGAAACTGATACCGATTTTTTCTTTACTGAGGATTCCCGGCCTGACGACGGGGAATATTCATGAGCATGTGAATCCATGCCAGACCCCATGATGGAGAAAGGGCAGAAAACCGGAGTACCTGTTGGGGCTGTGCTTGGCCTGGTTTGGATAGCGAGAGTTAGCGATATTAATTTGTGGTTGGTTTAACCCTTCAAAGATTTCCAAAGATTGAGCACTTTTCCAATTTGCCAAATCAACCATTATCGGTAGTTTTTTTTTGTAAATTGAATTTGATTGATTTTCAAAACAACCAATACCTTTCAATAACTCAAACCAACATGAAGGTGAGGCCCTCTACAGGCAATTATGTTGTTGCAACTTTCCCTTCAAATTGCCCTCTCCTCCTCTCCCCTCCCATGCCTCACCTCCACCCTGAGGGAATCCCTATACTTAAGTCTGAAATTCCAAACTGCGCCCAATTACCCAATGTCTGAGTGGTTCCGGGATCTCCAAGTCGACCCCACTGCAGCCCTTGATGTGCGCCTAATGTTCATTCACCGTCCGGGCCAGGCCAAGTCTTACAGTATAATCCCTTCGCCTTCCTCCATCTCATCCAAACATGTTACAAAATTGTTGCCACTCGGCCTCTACGGATGCTCCTCCATGAATCGCTGCAGTAATTTTTTCCATCAAATATATCGCCTTTGCTGTATTGGACCATTTACTCAGAATGGGGAGGGCTGTCCTCTTCCAATACCTAGCATGGCAGGCACGAGCCGCCAAAAGAAGAAAGTGCATGAATCTGGAGGATGCATGCCATTGGTCCCCCCATTTCCCTAGACCAAATAGAACCAGGTGGAGCCTGAGCTCCCCTCCCCCAGCGTCCTTGATCCATCCCAGGACCTCGGCCCAGAATAGCCGTACTTTGCGACAGTCCCACCACATGTTCTAGTAGATTGCTGCGTTACCACATCCGTGCCAGCATTGGGGTCTCACTGAGCGAAACATCTTAGATAGGCGTGTCGGGTCGTACTGCCAGCAATGCATTAACTTCACCCCGTGGAGCTTATATTGGCATGATATGGATGTCTTAAAAGCCCTCCTACACATCTGTTGCCATAGACGTTTGTCCAATTCCGCAGCCAGGTCCCTCTCCCACCTACAGCGAAGACCCTGTACCACCTCCCCCCTTGGTTCCAGCAAAGCCCCATAAAGACGGGAGATGAGGCCCTTCATTTCCGTATGCCCATCCAGCACCTTTTCCACCGGCATGAGGTCCCTCTGTATTCGCTCCTTCCACTTTTCCACTGTAAAAATTCCCAATAATTTACCTATACCCAGGGCCGCTTCCATGTCTTGGATACTTATAAATTCTCCTCCCTTCCGCAGTTGGCCCACTCTGGCGACCCTGCACTCTAACCAGGACTGGTACTTCGCCACCTCTGTATGCTATCCCTTACTGGGGGGGCCCAAATATGACTCATCAGGGATGGCCAGGTGGTGATCCCTCTCGCCCTCCCACCCATGCTCAACACATCCCAGTGCACCCTCGTGTATTGGGTGTTCTCGAATTCTCCTCCGGAGCTTCCCCCTTGTGACCCAAAGCCATTCCCCCACAGTTGCTTGGAGCATATGCTGGTTTTCCAGGTAAACCCACTGTCTCCCCGGGTCCTCCCTCAAATGAGGGACCATTGCTCTAAGTTGTGCCGCCCTATAATACAAAATCAGGTCTGGAAGTCCCACACTGCCACAGTCCTTTGGAATTTCAGCATACGGGACATAGCCTCTTTCAGTAGTATCTCTGGGCGTGGACTGGCAGCATTTGGAACAGGTACAATACTCGTGGGAGGAGGTTCATTTTTATAGCATTAAGCCCTCCGCATATACGACAGCGGTCCCTTACCCCAGGATGTCATTTCCGCAAATAATCGAAGGCGTGGGGAGTTGGGGGTGGGGGGGATGTAGTTGGCCCCACCCAAGTCCTCCCCTGGTTTAACAATAGTGACGCCCAGATATCTAATGCTGTCGCACTGTATCTGTAGACACAAGAGTCTGAGCACCTTGACGTCTCTGAGGCAGTCTACCGCGAAGGGAAAAAGCACAGACTTCCCCGTATTGACCCTGAAGCCCGAAAACCACCCGTATTCCTCAATTATTGACAGAGATGGGGGAGATAGAGCTGGTGGGGTTCACCAGGTGCAGCAGCACATCGTCTGCATAGAGCCCCAATTTAAATTCCATACCGCCCACCCTCATGCCCTCCAACCCGCTGGGCCACCCGCAGCCGCTCCGCCAGCAGCTCCTTTGTTAACAGGATAGGGGGGGAACCGGCCTTGTGCCCCTCTCCAAAAAAAAAAAAAAAAAAAAAACTTTAAAAAAAAGTCCTGCAGTTGCCCGTTAACCGGGCTGCATATAGTGCCCCTATCCCCTTAAGGAACCGATCACCAAACCCACATTTCTGTAATACCCCATATAGGAACCTCTAGTCAACCCGATCAAAAGCCTTCTCGGCGTCAAGGGCCACCAGGACTAGCTTACCCACTAAGGCCTCAATAAGATTAAATGTTTTACGCAGGGTATCGGTCCCTTGTCTACCTTGAATGAACCTCACTTGGTCTGAGTGGACCAACATTGGCATGAGTCCCTCCATCCGCATGAACAGTACAATGGTAAAGATTTTAGCGCCCACGTTAAGCAGGGAGATGGGACGGTACGACTTGCAACTTTCTGGGTCCCTACCTGCCTTTGGTATGACCGTTATCAATGCCCTCCCGAAAGATGGAGGAGGCCCTCCCTGTATCCAATATGTTGTTAAATAATTTCACCAGATATATATATTTTTGATTTATTTGGATTTATATAGCGCGCAAACAGTCCAGGGGCATGGAGGCGCTGTTACATGTGAAGGCTTAATTACAGTGGTCGTCAGAGTCGTCAGATGTTGGGCAAGAGATCCCACAAAGGTTTTGTAGAACCCAACTGTGTACCCCTCGTCACCCGGTGCCTTCCCCGACCTTAGCCCCCCAATTGCCTTCAGCACTGCTTCCTGTGTAATTTGTCTCTCCAGCGCACTATTCTCATCACCCCAAAGTGCCAGGAGGGATACCTCCCCCATGTACCTCTGCAATTCATCATCCTCCTTCTCTCCCTCCAACCCGTAGAGATGCTCATAGAAGGTGGCAAATTCCTGTACCATATCGCCCGCTAGGCAGCGTAGCCACCCGTCTGTGTCCATGACTCCCGATACCCACCTCTCTGCCTCCTGACCCCAGAGCCTGGCCACCAATAGGGCATCGGCCTTGTCCCCCTTCTCATAATATTTCTGTTTCAGGAACTGCAAGCCAGAGATCACCTTCCCCACCCCTAAATATTTCCACTTGTGAAGCTTCTCTCTTGCCAACTTCAAATCCTCTTCCCTCTTTCCTACCCCCTTGCCTTCCAACTTCTCTAGTTTACATATTTCCCCCTAAGTTTCTCCACCAGCAGGGTCCTAACTCTCTTCTTGGAGGTGCCCTCCCGAATAAGGAGGCCCGTCCAGGTCCCCTTAGCTGCATCCCATGTTATGTCAAGTTCCACCTCCCCCGTGTCATTAAAGTGAAAGAACTCTTCAATTGCCTCTTTCAATTCTCTTGCAAAGACAACATCCTTCAACAGGACATCGTTGAACCGCCAAAGCAAGCCTCGGGGCCTCAATCCGTTCAGAACTATGCCCATAGTAACAATGTCGTGGTCCAACCAACTAATCAGAGAGTGGTCACTGGTGGAGACCCTACCGGTGTCTCTCTGATGTACGAGCCAATAATCGATCCTGGTTCGAGAGCCATAAACAGGGGAGAAGAATGTAAAGCCCTTTTACCCCGGGTGAAATTTCCTCCATACATCAATCAACCCCATGTCTGACATATAGCCCGTAAGTCCTCCATCGGACTGCCCCTCCCCGCTTCCCATAAGGACCTGTTTGTCGCTTTTATCCAAGGCCCGGTCTGCCCACATGTTGAAATCCCCCCCCCCCACTAACAGTAAGCCCTCTACACGATCCAATATCTCCCCCATGGTCTCCCGTAAAAACTGCATCTGTCCTACATTTGGGCAATATATTAAGGCAATGGACACCCATACTCCATCAATGGTCCCAGCGATCAACAGAGCCCTCCCATCAGACCTCCTCCAAACCAATGGGTCCACTATCTGGGTTCTCCGGTTGTAAATAATGCTTACTCCTCCCCCTTGGAGGGACCCGAGGCGCAGCAAGCCTGTCCAAAATGGGCTGCCGGAATCCACCTTTCCTCCCATTGAATCAACCTTGTCTTCTGCACCAACAGAACATTGACGTCACAATGTCGAATTTCCCTTCCCAACAGTGAGTGCTTGGTGGGCGAATTCAGGGCCACGTTCTCAGGATGTGTCACCTGGACGCATCAACACACCTCCCATCCACTCAACCCATAGTGCTGCAGTGTCCTCCATCTTTTCACCCACGTTGACCCCCTTTCCCTCAACTCCCAACTCCTCCCACCCCTGCCCCGAGCAAAGAACTAACCCCTTTCCGAGACTCCCACCATACGATGGGCCACCAGAGGCAATCGCCCGCCCATCATCTCGCTTACCCCCTCAGCTCCCTCCGGATATTCCCACTAGCACAGCATCATCCCCCTTCTCTACAATATTTAGCATACCACTTCCCTTAGTCAAAGATCTCCAGGCTTCTTCTATGGGGGGTGTTAAGCTTCTTCAATTTCCAGGCACCCAGCATCATCTTCTTTGTACTTTGAGGACCCACTGGCCCGCGCTGCTTCACCTGTGCGGCCTCGGCTCCTTCTTGGTCTTCATTCAGTACCTCACCCTTAATGACCTGGAGCACCTGCGCTGCCTCCTGACTACTGGTCACACAATAGTCTGCCTCTCCTCTCTCAAATGACAGGGCGAATGGGAAGGAACAACTGTACCGAATGCCCCTTTCAGTCAGCTTCTGTGTGAGGGGGTGGCAGTCTCTGCGGTGGGACAGAGTGAAACCTGATAGGTCCTGGAACACTCGGATTGTATCTTCCTTGTACTGGAAGCTCCCCAGATGCTTCGCTTTCTCCAGGAGCTCCATTTTCAGGAAGTGGACTACTATTGCTCCTTGCCACCCTCCAGGGAGAAGAGCCGACTGATCAGTCCTTGTACCTTCCTCCCCACCTCAGCTGCTATTTCCCCCCCTTCTGCTCTCCGACTTCGAGGATGCATAGGTCATTACGACGAACCCTGTTTTCCAAGTCGTCCAATTTCAGGAGCGTTTCTTCCTCCCTCATCTCCATATCGGTCAAGCGTGTCTCGTATTTCATATCGAGGAGGTCCATCTGTAAGTGATTGTTCTCCATCCCCTCCATTTTGTCCTCGAGGTTATCTATGCGGCCTTTAAGGTTACAGATGGATGCCTGGATGTCCGTACATATCGCCTTGATCTCCTGGAATATGTCCTTTAGATCTTCCCAAGTCAAGACCGGTGCCGGCGCGCCACCTCCTGCAGCCATCCCACTATGGTTAGGGTGAGCGCCCCTTCAACCTCTGTCCGACCCTCTCCGTAAGCGCTGGAATGACAATATCCCTGTCAGAGCACCACCACTATGCACACCGGGCTCCTGGGACTCCTACAGCGTGACCCTGGGAGCTGATCAGCCAAGGCAGTGCAGTCAGCACCTCGACGGGGCACCAGAACTCACTCCTCCAGCTCTGTACAGCACCTGCTCGCTCAAGGCTCGCCCCCCACTAGGTGTCAACTCCCCGGCACACTCCGTACTGTCTTGTCAGACTGGTCCACCTCACACTGTTTCTCTCTCCTGTGACTCTCACTCTTTTGTCTGGGGCCAAGCACTCCGCCGCTGTCAATCCGACACCCTGGTCCCCAGTGTGGCGATGACTGCCCAGGCCCCTTCACGAGAGCTCAGCTCAGTGCGAGTATCTCTACGCACTCCTCGTCTTATGAGCCAAGCGAGGTGAGAGTGCATCCCCCCCACCCCCCAACTATAATGTTGCTTCAGCCAATTATGGGTCTGTGGCCAGGCTCAGATCAACCAGCTCCCCATAGATTAGTCCAGCACTCCTGCATAGCACAAGGGGCAGAGCTACTAAGGTCCACAGCTCCCACTGTCAGCTCTGGGACCTAATATTAGGACTGCAATTTGCTTCTCTGTGCGCTAATACAAAACCAAGTCCACCCTCTCGAACTCCTCTTAACGGGGTGTCCCCGCTGCGCTACACTGGGCCAGAATGCGCCTGAATCCAAGGTGACACTCAGGTCCTGGCCGCCCACTGTCTACTTTGCATGGGAAAGTGTTCACTGCCCTGGGCCCGGGTCTTCTTTAGCTCAGAGTCCTAGGAGCCACCTCCATTACCGGGTTCCTGCAGTGCCCCAGGCTCAGCGGGGCCTCCAGAGGTTCAGCACTTAACTGGGGGAGGAAGGGCCACCTTGCTCCTAAATCCCCACTGTACAGCTTGGGGCCTCCGCAGCAGTCCGACTCGCTCTTTTGGCTGGACCTCTATGTCCCCTCCTCCTCCTTACCTCTTGCCCGGCGGGGCAACGCAGCAGCTTCTCCACGGTCTGCGGCCAGGGTACAGAGGTCTGCTGGGTTGGTTCAGTCCTCTGCCCCGACGTTCCCTGCTGCTTAGCCGGGGCCGCCCGACACCACACACAGGGCACAGTGGGGCTTCATTGGGCCTCAAGGAGGGGGGGGTCAGGCACATTCCGACGAGCCGCCCTGAAACTCCTGACTGCAGGCTCACACTGCCCCCCCACCCTGCCGGGGCCCCAGAAACTCTCGGGCCACGGGAAAGGAGGAAGGTTCGCTCCGCAAGGCAGCTCATGCCCCGGCTGCAGGCACACCCCCCCCCCTGCACAGCGGGTGGGCTCTGGAATCTTTTTCGGGCTGCAGGAAAGTGAGCAGGCTCGCTCCAGCAGGCAGCTCCAGCACCTGGCTGCAGGCACAGGCCCCCTCGCTCCGAGGTCTCTGTTTGGGGTGGTGGCGGGGCCTGACCCGCACCACTCATCAGCTGACTAAGGCCACCTCCGTGCTTTGCCTGCCAGAGCCCTTCAGGGATGATGGGTCAGTTTGGATTCCCCCCCTTGGATCCCAGGGGTTCGGGGGTGTCATCCCCTATCTCAAACTTCACCGAGGGGAAAGCTAAAGTTGCTCTTGAGATGGCGTGTGGCGGACAAACGACTTTACACGGCCATCATGGTCCGAGCCCCCCCAGTGGTCTCCATATCGCTAGTTTTAACCCCACTATAAAAGTAGGAGTTGCGGGAATATCAGGTTGCAATCGTCCATTGCAGGCACACAGACCCAGTTTAAAGTGCACCTAGCCTCCAGACGCACACTCTAGCTGCACTTGCCCACTCCAGCTGATGAAGTGCCTGGAGGTATCTGCAATGAAGATAAGGCCAGCTGGGCCTTCCGTACATTCACAGGAGCATCAGCTCCGCTTTAAGATGGCTGCCTCAACCCCGGCGCAACAGAATGCAGCACTGCACCCCCAAGACCCGCCCCTGCAATCAGCAGATTGGCCTTCCGTGAAACATATGGTGGGTATGCAGGGAGCGGCAGGCGAAGCTGGGCCCCCTCAAAGGCACACCTCCAAGGCTGGTGTACCCAGTCTGTGCCTGTCCTGGCGTGGACGGCACTATGGATGCAATGAGAATGTCCACTTGTTGGCCTAATGCTTTGCCCACATCTGCCTTGTGGCTCACCCACTTCCAGTGCTGAGACTCAGCGAGCCCCACTCAGCATACGACAAGGTAAGGAGTGCAAAGCCTCCACATATTACTTGTGCCACCACTACCTGTCTGTTTTTCCCCAACAACACTCCCCGCCTGCCGCCCCCTACTACCTTCCTGCCTCCACTGCTACAAGCTCACATACGTCCATCAGTCAGCAGTTAAGTATTGTACAACCTCCACCTCCCACCAGCATCCACCGCCTGCCACCCCTCACGCCCTTCCTACCTCTGCTGCTAAGAGATCCTCCATGTACGATCTAACAGCAGTTGATCATTGCCCAGCCTACTCGATCACCACCAGAACGTAGCCTTGCTCCTGTACTGGCCTCCTCTGCCAATACCCTATCTCCTGCATCAGCAGATCACCCAGTTCTGCAGGAGCCCTTTGCTACACCAGGATTAAAAGGATGCCTGCACGCAGAAAATTCCACCCAAACTGTTCACTTCTGCCAATACCATACCTCTAACATCAGCAGAACACCCAATTATGCATGCACCCCCCCGCCACACCAGGCCCTAATAAAGCCTGCACGGAGAACACAATACATAAGCCTAAACACCCAACACAGCTGGCAACAACAGCCTTCCATGACCACCTTACAAAGTTCAACAGACCACCCTGCTCTACTTCCAGCACGAGGACTGGCACGCCACTATAGCTCCCCCCCGCCCAACTCACTTAGTTCAAGCTAGGCCTACACCTTTACGGCACAATCCCAGTAAATTCCTATCACTGCTAGCCCCAGCAGGCTTCCTTGCAGGCATCACAGCCAACACTATTTGATGTGTTGACCGCCTACTAGCACAGACCACTCCTCTTCCCAGCCCCTCTTTGGAATCCTCCCACTCGATGCGCCAGCAGCCATTACCCCCTACGAGCACTGCACCCCACTCAATCTTACTGTGCACCCACAAAGAGAAAAAAAACAACACTCAATTCCCGGCAGCCCTCCACGAACAGCCCCCAGGTAAGGCCTTTCCCTTTGCGATAGGTCTGTCTGAGAACCCTGGCAGCAACACAAAACAGACTATCACCCAGCTCCCTCCCTGCCCCTACCACCAGGAGCACCGAACCCACTATTCTCACCCCTATCTGACCTAGCTGGTACTTCAGAAACTACATACCCAACCAAACTGCCCTCGAGTAAGATGGCTTGGCTTGCAGCTGGCACAACAGACACCACAGCCAATCACCTCACGACAATTCTAGCCTCCCGTGCATTTACCACCCTGCCCATTCTTTTTTCAGGACTGCCAATACACAGCCAAACACAAAGGGAAGCAGTGTTCCAAACACACACAGAAAGAGAATAAGACTGGCCTCTACTACCCATTCAAGGGAGCCCACAGACTTCAAAAGCTCAGGGCCAGAACGGCTCACATACTCACATCATTGCTCAGTTTGTCTCTCCCCATACTGGGTGAGCTCAGATGCATCAGACTTGGTTCTCGCACCGTCCCTCGCCCATACCTCCCACCTTACTGTATCCCACAAGTGAGGTCCTCCATAAGACAGCTCTACAATTCACTAGCCAACCAGGCATTAGCAGTTAACTGCACCTTAATAAATGGACGCTCTCGCTCTCTAGGAACACACGCTATTGAGGTCCATGACACCATACTCAACCACCACTTTCACATCTTGGCCATTACAGAATCTTGAATCCACAGTGCCTCGGGCCTGATGCTCTCCCTAGCTACCCTCCCCCCATTACACGACTTTCTGAGCCGATTGCATTAACTCCCCAGGAGGTGGCGTTGCTCTTGTTGCAAAATCATCCCTTCAAATCAGACCCATCCCCATTCCGTCCATCCCAGGCTATGAAATATGACTTACTACTGACCCTCAGTCCACCTTCAACTTGCTCCTCCTGTACCATCAGCCTAACTCCCGTAGCCAACTGGACATAGATATGCCTCTCCTGATCACTCCACTTACCAAACGTATGACCAAATTTGTCTTCATGGGGGACTTCAAAATCTCGGATTCAGCGACTCAGCTCACCAGAAAGCTACTACCCTTATGCAAGCACTAGCAGACATGAACTTTCCCAACTGATCTCCTCCCACAACCATGCCAAACGGTGCACATTGAATTGGATTCTTTCTGCTAATGCCACCATCAACGGCTCTTCACTCAATACAGTACCATGGAGTAATCACTCCCTCAGAGTTTGAACCCTCCATCTCCAAACCCACTACCACAGCCACACCTCCTGTAAGATCAGTTTTAGTCTGCAACACCTGTAAACTGACAAAATACTAAAGTCCACCCTCAGCACCATGTTTACCACACACACCGTGTCTAGCACCGTCAGCCCCAACATCTAGCTAACTGCTACGATCAGACCCTCCTCCTTACCATAGATCATCATGCTCTGCTTAAAGCGAAAATGCCTAAACTACACAGACCCACTAATATCTGGTTCGCAGAGGAACTGGTCACTATACGAAGGAACAAAAGAGCCCTTGAGCATATCTGCAGGAGACACCATACCCCACATAACCATGAAACACACTCCAAAGCAGCAACATCCTACAAGAAAGCAGTTGTTACAAAGCTAACTCATGATGCCAGAATCTCCAAAGCCAGAT
Organism: Ambystoma mexicanum; assembly: GCF_040938575.1. Lineage (NCBI taxonomy): Eukaryota > Metazoa > Chordata > Amphibia > Caudata > Ambystomatidae > Ambystoma > Ambystoma mexicanum. Next base: position 267,085,620 of record NC_090934.1, read on the forward strand.
CTAACTCCAAAGAGCTCTTTGCCATCCAGAGAGAGTTGGAAATCCCAACACCTACAACATCCCTGACCCTGGCCGAAAAGGTATGGTGCTCCACCATACAAGCAGCCCTCGCTAACATAAATCGAGCAACTACTTGCGAAAGATCTCAACAAAAAATGCACTACTCGCAGTCAACCCCCCCCCCCCCAGCCCTCACAAAACCAGAGTGCCTACCTGTGGACAAACCAACCCCCCTGACCCCACTATTAACTTTTGCAAAAATCACACAAGAGAAGGTTCTAGAAACCCTACTAGCCTAAAAACTCTCCAACTGCAAGGGTGACACCTGCCCAGCACACATAGTCAAACTCTGTGCACCTACTCAGACACCAATCGTCACTGATTTCGTGAACGCCTCCTTCACTTCCGGTGAGGTCCCCACCAGCATGGGTTACCCCACTCCTAAAGAAACAGTCACTTGATTCGTCTATACCCACCAACTAATTGCACCATCACCACTGTCCCCTTCTTACTTGAAATTCAACTACAAATGCACCTAGAACACCACCACCTGCTAGGAGCTAGACAATCTGGCTTCCGACCGACACATAGCACTGCTTGACCTAATAATCCTAATGGATAACATCTGTGATTCAGGGAATCTAGCCATTCTTCTACTTGTGGATCCCTCTGCAGCATTTGACCTTGTGGACCATGACACTCTCTGCCAGCACTTAAGCTCTAACTTCCACTTCTCGCCTGAGACCACAACTTGGATTAAATCCTTCCTCAGTGACCGTACTTCTAGGGTATTCATCGGTGAGGCGGCTGCTGATCCCATCTTGGTACCCTTCGGCATCCCCAAGGCTCCCGTCTCTCCCACACTCTACAACATTTACACTAAGCCACTCTGCCATCTGCTCGACTCCCTTGGAATCATTTACATTAACTTTGCAGATGACACACAAATCCTCATTCTCATCGCACGCAATAACACCTGTGACTGTTACCATAAACAAAACACAGTATAATACAAAATTGGATGGGCTCATACAATCTTCGTCTTTATGATGAAAAAACAGAGCTGCTCATTGTAGGTTCACCTTTCCGACTAAAAAACCTTGATACAGCCTTCTCCACCTTCTGCATTGATGGCTCTGACCTAATGGCCCTAAAGCATGTTCACACCGTGTGTACACCTTGAAGCAGAGCTGTGTATGACCAGACATATTAATACGCTAGCGTCAGCCATGGCCCATACCTCCAAACTCCTATCCCTTAGAAGACAATTTCTCTCTCCCAGCAATTGCCTTACACTTGCCAGAGCGTTATCATTAGCAAACTGAACTATTGCAATGTTCTACTCATTGGTACTACTGCAGCTTACTTGGCTAAACTCCATCAGCTTCAGAACAAAGCCTTGAGTGCTGATCTGGGTTTAAACCGATCAGACAACATCTCTGCAACCAGACAAGAGGTCCACTGGCTACTTATTAAATCCCATATCGACTTCAAAACACTGAGCATTGCACACCGCTGTATCTACAAAGAAGCCCCCAAATACCTCAACAACATTATCACCACTTAAACAACTTGTGCGCTCACTAAGATCAGCATCCAGCACCACACTATGCATTCCTCGCTACTCTAGGGGAGGCATGGCATCACAAGTATGACACTGACACAATGGCCACATTTGTAAAACCTTTATTGAAATGGTTGGGGTTGGAGAAACTCCTAGTCTGTCCTATAACTAAGATGGGAGTAGTCCCGACCATCAAATAATAAATAACGCAGTCCTAGTGGAGTCTGTCAAATAAAAATGGCCTATGCTAACAAAACCCAATGCCTGCCCTATCTCTTATACAAAAAAGTGAATAAAGGAGAAATGTATGCAAAAGGAAAGATCAGTTTTCAAATGAATAAATGTGGTTGAACCAGCTCTCCTCCCCATGTTAGACCTCACGAAGTAAGGCTGCCCCTGTAGGCAGGATGACACACTCTGGCTCGGCTTCCAACACAAATACAGTTCCGGAAAGTGGATTGAGGCCCGTCTGGCCTTGCACGTTTTAAGTCACTTTTCCCGGCTTCCCAAAAAAGAATGTTTCAACAAAAAAGTCCACAAAGGTCCCCCCCTCCTTCGGGCTCAGACCTCCCACAGTAAAATTCAACCCAAACTTGCAAGGGGGCTCCCTTCCCCAAGCTTACTTCACTTCAGGTCTCCCTCTGTGGGGCTCAGAACACTTTTGGATGTCTAAGGCTTCCGAATGTGCATGGCTTACTTTTCAGACCACTGCAGGACCACTTACTTACCTTTCTTCTTTGCTTTACGATTTCCAATTCACAAATCATGGTTAGTAAAACACGCTTGGCCTCGCCACCCCAACTCTGCTGTTCAACTTGGAGGGTTGCTGGCGTCCTTGAAAAACATTACAGTTTTTACTTGCGGGATCTGCCCTTCTCCGCGTGTCGCTCGCAGCCTGTCAGAGGAAACTACCTCCAGTAGGGAACTCCTGGGTTTTCTGATCAACTGATCTCGTCCCTTGGTCCGTCGGTCTGCTCCAACAGGTTTGCCTTTGTCCCGGAAGCCCTGCTCGTTCTCGTGTTCTGCCTTGTTCTGAGTGTGTCTTTGGGTTCTGCCTTTAATTCGTGTGAGGAGAGCTAATTGGTATCAGGTGTACACACCTATAATAAAGTGTCTGACTTTGCCTGACCCGATTAGTGGGACATGGTCAGTATGATGTGTGAACATTAATGTTGTTACTCTCAGTCACCATCTTGCTTGGCCCTGTGTTTTTGTAAATAAAGGGGCCAAAGGAGGAGTTGGGACCTCGGAGCATCCTAAAATAACATGTCTCACCCTCACCCCCTGAAACTCCTCACCCAGGTGATCCTCCCGCACTGGTCCACCCCCAGGGACTGGATCCAAAGGAGATGGCCGTACCCTGGTCACCTGAGAGAGAGATCCGCGGGGACTAGACAGTGAGACACCCTCTAGTTTCTCACACTACAGAAAGAAGAGAGCTGGCGGTGTCAACTTTTGTGTCACTGAACCCACCCTCTGTAACTCTTTACCGTAGTTTATAAGACATGAACAGTCCTACACAACCTTCAAAAAATTGGTAAAAACCCGATTGCTCAACAAATATGACTAAAACTTTGTAACCCTTCCTATCTGCCAATTTTTCACTTCCAACACTGATACCCCTGAGGCTGGGCGTTACATAAATGTAATAAATAAAATAAAGAAAAATGTGGCTGTCTGCAGGGCATATTTATTAAAAAAAAATCTTGAGTGTCCCCATTCATTGAGGGATATCCCATATGCTATTTTCTTCTTCCATAAGTTTGTTCAGTTCATTAAATGGTTTGATTTCGAGATTCATGTCCCCAACAATTATCACAATACGTTTAGAATTACTGGTTTGCTCACCTTCCTCAATTAGCCATTCAAATGTTTTGAGGGTTTCTATGCCCCGTGGTCCATATGCTCTGTTATAGATATTACAGACCTAACAATGTGGTGCCATTCGGTATTTCGATGTGAAGGTATTGGAGATGAGGGCAGTTAGTATCCATTGATTTAACATGGGCATCGAGACCTACGTTTACCCATGTACATAGTCCCCCTCCAATGGGACACCCCATCTTAAGCTAATGGCAGGTACCATAAAAGTAGAATATCCCTCCAATGTATGGGACAGCTACATTAATGACAAATGGGGCAGGAAAAGGATTTTTAGGTTGTCTATACGGAGAGTTATTACTATCCAGGTATCATAACAGGTTGTTGCGTAGGGGGAACACTCAATTTACTGTTATAGCATGCAATTCAACTGGGAGAGTAGAATGACACCCCCCACCTGGTGTTCTAGCTGGGAACTAGCTATGGGGTTACAATCAAAAAATGATATTTTTCCCCACCTTGGGCGAATTCTGTTTTGTTTTGGGAAAAGTCGGTTTACTTTGCTGAGGTTTTACCCTATTTGCCGTCTTTTCCATCGTATCAACCTCACCCTCCCTGGCAAACCTCTCCTTTCCTCACTTCAAGATTTCCCCTTCATCCACCTTCCTCCCAGTTATCATCCAAGGGGAGCTCTCTCTCATTTATCAGGATATTAACATCCTGTATTGGTGGTGGGGAGGAACAATGCACCGTTTTTTTCGAGCCTTGGGCTGCCAACATTTGTGTTGTTGCTTTAAGCTTTGACATACTTCCACAAGTCACTTGGTGACAGTATATCTATGAACTATACATCCTCTACAAAATCCCAGGTACCCAAACCTTTAGATGTTTTTTGTGTATACGGGTACAATTTGGACAACGACTTGAATATAATTCCTTAGGCTCCTTACAACGACAAGTCCTTCTGATATAACTAACAAAGTTTATGCACATACACTTATAGGTTCTAATTATCCTTCCTAGTTACACTTAATGTAATATGGGTGCCAAAAAGTGACAGTGCAAAATAATTTCTCTACAAACGGTTTGGCCATGTTCATATTACATCATGCAAAACCAGAATTAAAATGCAAAAAGGTGCTAAAAAAAAGTTCAAAAAAGATAAAAAATCAAGTCCAAACCTATAACTGCCCTACACGCAAACACCTGCTGGTCCAAAATTTAAATGGTAAACATAAAAATGTACTTACTGCTCTGTTGGAGGAATGCCCAAATGGCTAAAGGGGCCGCCATGACTACCCCCGCACCCCATATCTTTAGGCCATAATGTTATAGCCACTTCCTTCATTCGTAATCATCGCAATGGAACGGAGTTCATAGTTGCAGTCAGTGACCTTGGTGCCTTGATGCAGGTGGAGTCACCATCTGCTTGTCTTCCTGCAGGCAGATTCGGTGGCAAAGATACAAAGGCAAAATTACTGTGTGCTGCAAAAACTACACACACTGTGTCGTAACAGGTTCCTGGTTGCAATCGGGGGTCTTCTCCCGTATTCCCAGCGATCCTCGGTAGAACTTCAACGGACCTCGATGTATTGGCCCATAAAGATCCGGGAGGTAGCAACAATGCAGCACTCCTCACGCACAACCCAGAACCAGGAAGAACCTGAGAAAAAGACCCACCGCCACAAGGCCACACTTACCATGGCTAACCGCATCGTTGCCAGAAGATCAAAAAAGACCAAGCAGGCAACCTAAAAGAGTGGGAAGAAACAAGAGGTCTCGGCTGGGCAATCAGTGTCCAGGGTCCAAAGGCCATAAATCACCCCCGGAGAGCAAGAACAAAGGAGACAAAAACCGGAGGAAGCGCACCAGCAATCAGCGCTGCAAACAGCAGCAGGTAACAGCCCGCCCCACGTCTGCTCTGCTCGCGGAGGACCAGGGCCCTTTCAAGAGGACAGAAGCACCTCTTCTGTAGCATGGTGAATGGGAACAGCAGGTTAACAGCCTGCCCTACGTTCTCTCCGCTCCGTGTTTATTAGGCTGCCTCTTTTTATCTCTAATTTTGTACTAATGTGTTGGTTTCACGTTTTGATACCTTTAGAAGGTCATATGCACTTGTTAAATGTAAATTAATCAAATCTGCTCACATTCCAAAATGGTTCCCTCACTTGCGAGGGAATCGTGGTTGGAGATTCACACCCGATTCCAAAGACCAATACATACAAAGTATTCTTCACCCAGACAAGCCACAGAATGTTCATACAAGCATCCGGGCCTAAACTATCATTCAATAAGTCTTGGTTAACTCTGGCTTCCTGGTTACCCCATAACCTAATCCAGCATGTAATGGGTAACATCAGGGTGATGCAATTGTTGCATTGAAATGGTTTTTCCCATCGCCTTCTGAAGGAGCTTTGGGCAGCACTGGGATACATTTGTATCATAATCTCTTGAGCCAGGCAGTGCCTAGAGACTATTCTCTTTACAGTGCTTGCCTGGACAAGATTCAGTTTGCAGTGCTGGATGACACATCTACTCACCCACTCGTAACTGCGCATGTTTGTGGGCATACAGCATCTGTTCATAGCCGGATTGCCTGAACGCAACAATATATTTAGTTTAACATTTGACAAGTGGTGCCTAAGAAAGGCCTCATCACTTCTGCATCAACACAAACTAGCCCACACTTCTGGAAGCATCCAGGGGCAATATATACAGGATCATTTACTTGTAGTGGTACAATATGAGTGTAATCAGGCAACCCAGGTACTCAGTGGCATTACAAGGGATGGCATTTCTGATACAACCAGACCAATAGCTCTCCAGATATACGTGTGGTGGCAGCAAATCAAACAGGCTGCCGGAACAGGTGTTTGTTACGCCGCTGTGTAAGTCACGGGTCCTTGGAAGAAGCCTGTTAGCCTGGCGGCTGTACAACCGCTGGCGCTGGTGGCATTGGTTCGCTCGGGAGCACCACTTACCTGGGCCCCTGTGGTCTGGCCCCCATCTGAGTTACGGTGGTTCCCTCCTGCTTCTTGTTGGCCTGACGGGGCACCCGGCCCTTGGGGGCACAAGGCAGCCGGATGCGGACATGTTTGCCTGGCCATTGTCTACACATCACGGCCAAGTTCAGGCATACACGTGCTCACGTTCTGCACAGCATTGCCTAACAACTTCTCACAATGGGCATAAAAGCAGGAAGTAGATGCAGCTCTGCACATCAACAGCCTTGTTGTCCTGCTCCTGTTTTCTGCTCCCTTTTCCTCCATACATCCTTTTTGGGTGTTTCTCAGCTTGCTCTCTGACCTTGCCCTTATTTCTTGCCTTGCCATTTCTTGTCTGCACTCTTTGCTCTGCCTGCATTACCTCCTTGGCTTGGAGTGCCTTGTCCTGTTGCTGCTTCTCCTCACTTCTGGCCTGCTTTGTTTTGCAGTATTACCATCTGGATTTCCCTGATCAGAGCCTGGCACTGTTTTTTGCACAACGTTAATCTCAGGAAATCCTTTTCATGGTGCAAGAAGACATACTCTGTCTAAGTATTTATTAGTCTGGGTAGGCGGTTACAGGGTGGTGCTTCTCCACTGCTCTTCCACGGTTCCACCGTCAAGGAGCATTGTGGCGGACCACATGCCAGAGACCTTAAGATCAGGTACACACCAGTGCTCCATTTAGCTTGACAGTGTTCTCCACCTTTGATATACAAATGCCACCACCAGGAACTATCAAAAAACAAACCAGTAAATAGGAATCCGATATTTCAAGCTTGCACTCAAACTCTCAAGATTTGCAGTCATCTCTCCCACTAACCTTATCCTTCCCTCTTCGTTTCCAGAACCAGGCACCAAAATGGCAGACACTGCTCTGTACAAGATTCCTTTACATTACAACTGCTACAGTTAAAGATAGTTTAGAGATTGCAAGTCTGAGTAAACAAGCATTAATTTGTCATATCAGTGCACCAATTAAACAGACACCCGGTGCGTTAAGTTCATAGAGACCATATTCCAGAAGCAATCGTGCCTCCTGCACATGGTTAGCTTTTGGTTAGAAGAAGCTGCAGCCACAGAGTCCACTAGCGCTTGTTAAAGGAGAGATACTCAAGTAGAAGCCCTAAAAAGTAGAAGGGGTAGGATGGCCGGCAATTGAAAAGGTTAGGCAAAGAAACGCAGCACTTACGTTACAGCAAGAACTAGATACGTTACAGCAAGAACTAGATTTAATATTTGATGTCATAACAGTACTGATATCAGCATTTCATCAATTGCAAAAGAAAAAACACAAAATACATGGGTTACTCTGGTACAAGAGAAGTATCTCAGAGGCAAGATATTAAAACAAAAACTAAAGAAAGACAGACTATGTTCTAAAACTTACTCCAAGTGACGCAACATCTCAGTTGTACTTTTTCCACCAACACAGTTAAGAGCTAAGCGCGGTTTGGGCACAGACTGAAAAAAAGAAAAAAAAGGAATATTTAGCTGGTTGAGCAGAAATGTACAACGGGTCCAATGCCATGTGTAAGACATTTAGCCACTCCTGGATGTTCCGCTAATATCATCCCGTTTTTTTTGTATTTGTAACTTTACATTTCCCATGAACAGTCATCTACTAAATGATATAAGACAAGAATCCAGGACCAGGATACCTTCCCAAACTGGTCACGCGACACCCAGATACAAACCTTGCAGCTAGTGAAGGGCACAGTTCTAAACATAATATCAGAGGGATGGGTACAGCTGTGACACATACCCTAAACAGGTCCTTCATCTCAGGCTTTCTCAGCATCTCCTCTGGAATGACGTGGTCAGCTCCCAAGAGAGTCAGTCTATCCATCAGCGTCTGGATGTCTGGCCTGTGCAAGAAACGCAAGTCATGAGAACTTGGAAGAGCTGTTTTTCGCTGTTGCATTTCCCAATTCATACGGAGCTAATCCTTCGTTAGCTTTGTCTCTGAAAGAATGCATAGTTTTCCCATTCAATATATGAACATCTGTACTTCAGGTCTATTTTGGCACGTGCAGAGTGCTCAGTGCCAAAAGGGTAAGTCCTGAGAGGCTTGTGCTGAAATTCCATAGGGCTGAAATAGGTTTTCTATGTCTGTGTCACTCCTTGAACACAGACAGCCAAGCGTCTGCTGCGGAGATCTGTGTACTATTTTTATGTGATCACCAAAAATCAGGCAAGGCTGTATATATATATATATATATATATATATATATATATTTCTGAGTTTAATGAGAAACAATGAATCACGTAAAAGTACCACCCGTTATTTACAGCGCTATGAAATGGAAACTGCTGTAGCAACTGCTACATAAAACAATATTATAGGTCTATCCTTCTTAACAAAAAAAGCACACCTGGATGTTGAAAGTGGTCTGTGAAGTCCAATCAAACACTAGTGAGAAGGGAACTCAGACTGAAAGGGTGTATTTGTTGTTGAATATAGGTTATATTCATAAAACATACATATATACAAAAAGAAAACACACTATAGTAAAACATCACCATTAAATCACATCTTTAGGAAAAAACCTCCTAAGAAAATATTGCAATCAATCAGTGTCATGGTGTGGTCCATCAAGCGTAGCTCTTCCTTCCAGAGTGGAATGTAAAAAAAACACACATTTAAACCCACTGGTGACATCTTTAGCTGATCGCAACAATCGGAAGTCAGGGCGCCATTGCCTATAGCCCGAGCCCTTCATAGAATCGAAGAAAATGTTTACGCAAATCATTATATAAAGGGCAGAAGATCACTAAATGGGCCAGTGTTTCGACAGTACCCCACGAACAGGCAGCATTAGCCAAAGACTTGGCAGCCCATCTCCTAGTTACTGGTTTAACATGTACAATACTGAACCTTGCATAGGTCAATAATCACCTGTGGTTTAGATTCAGAACAAAATTAAGATATGGGGCCATCGGAGGGAGACAGCGGCAGATACAATTAATCCGTAAACCGATTAGTACTGTGGTCTTCTCATGTTATTGGCCCAATGTGTCAGCAGCAGCGTTTTTAATACAGAGATCGGAACCCTATTAATCCTCTCAGGATCGTTTAATAGGAGCCTACACCCACTGACTTAAGAGTCGATTTAATATAGGTTAGCCCCTCAATTCCATAGCAGTTGGGAAAAGTTAAAATGTGCTGCAGCAGAGATATTGTCAAGCGATCAACATCCGCACACCCCAGTGAGCACCAGAATAAAATCTGTTTTAGTTTCAGTTTGTCCGTAATAAAAACCAGCCCCCTCTCTAGAGCTGTTATGTAGGCTGCAGTTGTTTTTGGCGCTTTTAAAAGTTGGGAAAGGAAAACATGTTCCTATGTCTGAAACCCCTTAATATTGCCTGTGCCCCATAGTCAGTGCCGTAGGTACTGTGAGAAACCTGACGGTGTCTCACCCGCTAGTCTGCGGGGATCTGTCATCCATGTGGCCAGGACAAAGCCATTGCTTTTGGATTCAGTTCCTGGGGGTGGGCCAGTGCGGGAGGATTACCTGGGTGAGGGGTCTTCGGGGATTGGGAGTGGGACACCAGATGGCGAGACACGGTATCCCCCTCCCTGTAACACCTTTACCCCATCCTACTAGGTAGGATACTTAGGAACTCCACCGCCACCCTTTCCCAGCACGAACTCTTGCTCACGTAGAGCTCACTGTGGGAGAAAATGGACTAACACCCGTGCCATATACCTGACATGTCCCAATACAATGGTCAAGCAGGGTCAGGCAATTACTGACACACACACACACAGACACACACAGACACACACACACACACACACACACACACACACACACACACACACACACACACACGGATAAAAGGCGGAGCACGAAATCACACTCTGAGAAAGGCAAAGCACACGAGGAAGCAGCAGTTCCAAGATGGTGGGTTAATACAAGGCGAAAGATGGCAAAACCGAAGAGGATTGCAAGGAGGGAAGTGCCCTTTACATTTTCAACAAAAGACTTACTTTCATGAACTTTCGAGGAAAGGAAACATAAGACCAGGAATCGAGGCTGAAGAATCCTACATTGTGTGTCAGAGGTACCCGGGGCTCTCCTGCGTCGATAGTCAAGGCGGGGAGTATCGTTTGCCGCAGTGGTACTGCCCTTCGCTCTTACAACAAAGCAGCGCCAGGGAAGTCAGCACAGCCGGGGAGTTGGGGAGACTGATACCAGACAAGTCTGTGTTGAAGCCAAGGTTGCAAGTGGCAACATTGTATAGGAAAACTGAAGAGAACAGTGTATGAAGCATATGTGGAAAGCGACGCAAACACAATTAAACAGCAGATGAGTTATTGAACTTTGAAGCCAAGATACAATACCGTAGACAGAGTGGTCCGGCACCACGTGGGTGCTCATTCAAAAGTCTCTGGGCCTCATTACACAGTAGGCGGTAAGGGTTTACCGGTACCGGTAAATCCTTACTACGAGGTCCCTTTGCGGGTTGGGGAATTTAACGCCTGCTTTTTGCAGGCATTAAAAACCAACCCGCAAAGGGACCCAGGGAGCTAATTACGGTACCGCAATTTGCGGTGCCGTAATTAGCGCCTTCCCCATTCCCATTATGCCCTATGGGGCAAAAATGGGAATGGGGAAGGACAATGGTGGAAGGGGGAATTACCGCCCCGCCAACCTTGGAATGGGGCGGTAATTCCCCTTTCCACCAAGGCGGTGCCGGTATTTTACCGGCATGAACCATGGCGCTAATAGCGCCATGGTTCTCCGCCTACCATGTAATGAGGCCCTCTGTTAGGTATCCAGCTGAAAGGTGGCGCAAATGTGAAGAGTGATAACGAATTGTGAAATCAAATTGGTCCTGCAATGGGTCAAGCAAAACGTGTGCACATTTGAAAGTCTTCGATATCTGATGAAAAAGTATATGCAGTTGGTACGAGTCCTGTGGAGGGAGATCAGCCCCCCCAGTCTCGTATCTTGATATGCACTTCTGGTGTGTTGCAGGAACCCAAATCGAGAGTATTTGAGTTCTTTGTAATGTTCTTCCAAAAATTCCTACTGTAATTGTCACTGGCAGCCTTATACAAGGCATCCCAGAAGCAAAGTGGCAATCTCAGTTTCCCAGCAGCTAGTTCCTTTTTATATTCCAATCATCTTTGCCCGATGGGAGCCAAATTCGGATGATTGGTCTTTAGTGCCCCTAGCAGGGCTCTCTTTTCTTTTTGAACTCTGCTGAGAGCCAGAAGGACATAGAGCATTTTTGAAGTTCTTCTTCCAAATAATTCCATGCATGATAAGATAAATGAGGTAAATAAGATAAATGAGGTAAAGGCCCCAAAAATCAAATGTGGAGCACTAGAGTATAAACAGATCAAATTGTTCATATTATATTTCACTGCTTCCTTCCGATAATCTGTGGCTAGGACTGGCCTTTACCACAGAGTCCGCCTCCTGGTGCATTTTGCCAGTGAGACGGGGAGCTTTGGAACACTGGCAGGGGTAATGCACGCTAACTATAGCCAGGTTAGAAATGGTGGATAACGGCCACTACCACAACAATCAATAATATCAAATCCTTTGATGGCATTGCAGATAGACATTGGAATCAAGATATAAATCGATAATACTTTTAAAACGCCCATTATCAAAAGTGAAATTGACAACAGACAGCGATTGAAAGCTCCCATAAACGGCTCAGTAATCTGATTCAAGCAAGGTATCCCACAACACTAGGGCCATGCTTGAAGAACTTGGGTCCAGAAGACTAGGACTCAGGACAGAAACGAAGAGCTCCTACTCTCGATCGTAGAGGAGCTCTTCAACTGCAGCAAGTCTTAGATTGAAATCCCCTCCAAATAAGGTATTCAAATTTCATCCACGGACACTAGAGTCTGGCTGAATAACTCCCAGTAGAACTGAGACCACGGTTGTCCACGTTGTACCATTTCATTATGAAAATGAATAAAGCCCAATTGCTTAGCTCCCTTGATGTATCTTTCAGATTCTCCATAGTTTAACATTGGAGCACTGAGTAGATATGGACTGAGATGTACTTGAGGGTTAGGGGCACTGGGATATAATTATTCATATTTAATTGCCAAGCATTCTAATGTGTCACAAAAGTAAGATGAAGCTGAATGTGACATTTACATATGTCTTCCACTAATTGATTTTCCAGTGACAGCATATGGGTAGATAGACAACGAGATAAGTGCTTGCCTCCCACATGGGTCTAGCCTGCTCTTCGCAAGCCTGAATCCTCTGGCCTGGCAGTCTCCGACTTCATTCTTCCGAGGTCAATAAAAGTACCACCATCAAATAGGGTAATAACAACAACTACTTACGGCTAATAGAAGCAGGAGGACTGCAGCATGAAGCACTACACAAAAATACAAATTATTATCATGGTTTATTGGCCAAGTGGAATCTCGCTGGAAAAGGAGGGGTGTATTGTAGACATTCCACTATGTGACTGCAATGATGAGAAAATGTAGCCGTCAATGGAGGTGCTTGAAGGATGTATGTCATAGCGAATGGAGGAAAATCCCACAGGACGGTGGTGTCATGGGCGTAGGACATGGTGGGGACAGGGGGGACAAATCCCCCCCCACAATTTTAAGTGGGGGGATGTAATGTCATTTATCCCCCCCAGAATATGTGTTTGGTGTGTCGTGCAGGGATCTGTTTTTGAAGTGGGGGGGAGGGCTGCTTACTATGTAAGCTGCCCTCTCCCCCTGTCCCCCAAAGCATGGGGGCAATACGCTGGGGCAGATGGGTGATCATCTGCCCCCAGGAAACAAAAAAAAAGTTTTTTTTTTAAAAAGCGGAGTTTTGGGTGGGGTGGGTGCGGGTGAGACCACTAGCCACCAGGGAGTTTTGCAAGGGGGTGGCCCTCTCCCCTCCCACCCTAAGTGGATGGGGGCACCTTATGTAGCCCTCCCTGGGGGCAGACTTCTGCCTCTAAGAAGGGGTACATGAGATACTCTCCATTCATTTGGGGTGGGGGGGGGGGAGGCCACTGCAAATATTGGCAGAGCCTCCCCTCCCAAGCCTGGGGCAGTATGTTTTGACCCCCCGGGGGCAGATGGCCACACACATGTGCCCATCTGCCCATAGGGAAGGTCTAAACAAAAAGATATATATATTATAACTTGTTTTGGGTGGGGGTGGGGGGCCGACTAGACAACCAGGATTTTTGTGTTTGAAAGGGGGGGGTGGGCCCTCTCCCCCCACCCAAGTGGATGGGGGCACCTTATGTAGCCTTCCCTGAGGGCAGATTTCTGCACCTCGGAGGGGGTACATGAGATGTCCCCATACATTTGGGGCGGGGGTAGGCCACTGCAAATATTGCCAGAGCCACCCCCAAGCAAAGGGCAGTACGTTTTGCCCCCCCCAGGGGGCAAATGGCCACACACATGTGCCCATCTGCCCCTAGGAAAGGGGCAAACAAAAATAAAAAACAATTATAAACTTGTTTTGGGTGGGTGTGGGGGGCAACTGAACCACCATGGATGTTTTTAGTGGAAAGGGGGCTGACCCTCTCCCTCCCACCCCAAATGGATGGGGGGCATCTCACGTAGCCCTCCCTGGGGGCAGATTGCTAGCACAATCTGCCCCTAGGAAAGAGGCAAAAAAGAATTAAAAAAAATAAATAAAATAACTTGTTTTGGGTGGGTGTGGGGCCACTAAACCACCATGGATGTTTTTAGTGAAAAGGGGTGTCCACGGGTGTCTTCTTTTCGGAAATACATGGGCTTCTGTGTTTTCCTTGGTGGCTTCAACACCCTAGGCCCAAATCTGTATGTTGTCCACATGAGCAAAATCTGCTCTGCCGAAAGGCTTGGGGTTACCAGTAGGTTAGAATTTTCCCTTTGCGCAGAGTTAGATGCATCCACATATGTGAGGTACCGTTTTGGTTGGGACACCCGTGGGAACGTGGGAAGGTAGGACATCTGTTATTGACGGCGTGTTTCGGTGGGTGGGCAGAGGGAAATGTCTCCGAAATTTGGTGGAAAAAAAAAAACACAATTTTCAGACATTTCACTCTGGCCACCCACTGAAACACGCCACCAACACCACATGTCCTACCATCCTACGTTCTCACAGGTGTCCCAACGAAAATGGCACCTCACATGTGTGGGTGCACCTACCTGGGCACAAAGGGAAAAGGTTAACCCATTGGTTACCGCAAGCCTTCGCCAATCGCCCAGAATTTATTAACCGCAATCCCAGACAAAGTGAAAATTGTGTTTTTTCCACTAAATTTCAGACTTTGTCAGGGATTGTGGGTCATAAATTATGGCACGATTCGTCAGACCTCTGTGGATTCCCACGGGTGTCCTCTTTTTCGGAAATGCATGGGGTTGCCCGTTTTCCTTCGTGGCTTCGACACCCTATGCCCAAATATGTAGGTTGTCCACATGAGCAAAATTCCTGAAAATCTGCTGTGCTAAAAGACTTGGGGTTACCAGTGTTTTAGGCCTTTCCCTTTGCACCCAGGTAAGTGCACCTACACATCTGAGGTACCATTTTCATCAGGAAACCTGTGGGAATGTGGGAAGGTAGGCCATGTGTTGGCTGCATATTTCGGTGGGTGACCAGAGTGAAATGTGTGGAAATTGTGTTTTTTTTCTGTCATTTTCCCGATTTCCCTCCAAACTATGGAATCTTTCCCTACATAGTTGGTGCCTGACCTACGCAAATCACCCCTTCCTTAACTTGGAATATTGTCTACTTTTCAGAAATGTATGCATTTCTGGTTTCCCATTCAGCTTTCCTACCCTTTTCTTCCATTCCGTCCACACGTCCTATTGGATAGAAAAACACCTAAATCGCCTACCTCTCACAAAACGGCTGATTAGCATATCAAAATATGTTATTTTGGTTTCCACTCAATCTGTTCTTGAAAGCCTGTAAAATGGCGAATCCAGCACAGAAAACCATTTGTTCCTAGCTCTTACAAAGAAAACACCACAGGCTTCTTTGTACAACATTGTATTGGCATTTTCTGAAAAAAAAAGAAATCTCTCCTGTTTGGTTATTTTCTCTCACCCACCTACAGCAAACTAGGATTCCTGGGTGGCGTTACGACCGCCTACATGTGGGAGAAAAGGGGCCTAATTTGGCTGAGATATCTCCTGTAACAAAGAAGTTACAAGGGATTGAATGGCGACATACCGAAATCACCAAAAAAGGCCTTGGCACTGGGGGGAAATACCTATGGCAGTTAAGGGGTTAAGACAGTAAAGCCCCAGAGGAGATATCATTTGTAAGGTAGCTCTGTCACACATCGGGATCTGAATGACCCGCGTTCCTCCTCATCACGCCAGGTGAAACAGACCACTTTCAAGGTACCTACCAAAGTCGTGACGCTTCGCCACAGTATCTGACGTTTCTCAGCCCCTTACTTCTCTCGGTGGCGGTTACCCTGGAGATTGGGCTCGACAACATCAAAGGTATCGACAACCCAGCCTTTGCCTACAACTCCCAGGAAACCTACCTTTTGCGTGTAGTTCCAACTATTCGGAACGTGAGCTCCGACGGGCTTACGGCGCTCCGCCTCCTGGGTATATTAGGCACTGCAGCAGGAAGGACGCTGCTTCTGATTAAAGTTGCAACCGGCATCCGAAGTTTCGTCTTCTGTGCCTTCCCAATCATTGCCTTCGCGTGTACCAATTCCTGTTTTTCCAATTACGGACTGCCTTGAGACTTCTCAATTCTTCTGCCTGCTTGTGTACCGGACCTTTGCCTGCTCTACGGTTTGCTTGCTTCCTGATTTTTTACTGTCTTCTGCCTACCTGTGTACCGGACCTTTGCCTGTCCTACGGATTGCTTGCTTCCTGATTCTGTACTGTCCTTAGCCCGCCTGTGTATCAGATCTCGCTGCCTGTTCACTGGATTGCCTTTCGCTAATTCTTACCGTACAGAAACTTCTGTCCTGATTTACCTACCACCGCCTTCACCTGGTTTTCCTCACCTTCCCAGCTGACCCCACATATTGGGTACTGTTTCCTTCTTCAATTCCAGTGTCCTTTTGTGGATTCCGACTCCATCCCGTTGTTTTGGATTTATTCTCTCAAGTGTACGCAAGGACGCTTTGCTGATTGTACTCCAAGACTCATTTCTGAAAGTGCACACAGGGACGCCTTGCTGAGAAGTGCACCTACCCGTATCTAGTGCGCTCCTCATGCCGCCCGGGTATAGCATCCCTACTAACCTTCCTGTTTATTGTTTTGTGCCTCTGTTGTTTCTAATCTGGATTGATAGGTTATTTCAATTCCTGTTCTGGTAAGACTTCCTTAACTTTTCTTTATTAATTCCTATCTGAACCATCAAAATAGTAGCTAATATCTTTTCTATACTTACAGGGGAAATGCCATTTCTGTTCCTTTTCAATTACAAGGGGAGTGGGTGACCCAGGTACTTTCTGCTTTTGTGAGGCTTTTCTTGTGGTGATCTTTGCTCTCCCCAAGTATTTATCAATTGTCTTTTTTCTTTTTAGCTGGGTCCGTGGCGGTGTGTTCTCCCCGCTCTTTTGGGTGATCGGTCTGTCAGTCTGTAATTTAGTGCAGCTAAGAGTCATATCATCAAAAAGAGCTTATTTCCCTCAACAGAGAGGAGGCTCAGGTGGAGGCTCCATCTCAAGCTCTTCAAGCAACACCCAGTACAACCTTCCTGGTCGCTTGCCCGGATCACTCGCCGGCCGGTGAGTAACAAGCTCAGTTAGTTAATTCTCCAAATGCAGATTGTGCACAGGAATATCTAACACCTGTGTGCAGCACCTGGCTTAATCTTCCGGTGGGATAATAGAGTGAATACATTCAGCTTCCGATGCAACACAGCATTTTCCAGGTGAATTGGGTCAGAAAAAGTGATGGAAAACACTATTACTGTTGCTTTTTCTAATTGGCCAGATTTTCGTGCATTTTCTGGGTGGAGTTCGGGAGCAGAGTGGACACACCAGGACCCCCTGTATTTCCCACTCCACCAGACAAATGTGGCCTTACTGCCAGCATCGATTCTCATGCTGGACATAAGGAAAGGGATTCCTCTGGGATCTTCTTGGAAATTAAACCTGGTAAAAGCGGGCGGAGTCCAGAGGAAGCCATTGTCAATTCCGCCAGCAATCGCTAATTGCACAAAGTATTTGCACTCTTCCAAAGTGGAAAAGCAATGTGATTTCACCTGCCTTTATGCTAAAATCTTCAATTTTGTGGCGGAAAAGTAAAAACGTGCGCCAATGGATGTGGTCCACTCCATGCAGTTTACTTTGCGCCTTGATGCTTGTGGGTTTTGCTTGATGCTACGCAATAAATACATTTAACATGACCCCAGATAAATGCCAATTCGTGATCAGAATAAGTGAGCATGGCATGTAACTGGTAAGAGGGTGTCCTGTGCCTCTTGAGTGCGTTGGCAAATGCCCTTAATTGCCATCTCGCGTGAAGCAGGTGCTTAAATCCATCAATGTGGATTGCGCAATAAGTCGACAGAGGTAATTCAAATGGCCAATTTCGCTCTTTGGGTGACATTGTCAAAGTGGGAGAATGTTGCCCAGCATGTGCCACTTGCTCTGCGGAGTGAATTGTGCCCACCCCGAGGAAGAAGTGTGAAAAACCCACAAGGGCACTGTGCCCTGCTCTTTCTGTGCGTGTCTTCCCCACAGGGCGACAGATGCCGACTCAGACATGGGTAATTCTCAGGTGGCAAGCCTGTACCCTAGTTGATGTGGCAAATGATTCCAGACTTCTGAGGCTGATAACATTAGTAGCATTGAGTTGCATGCCACCTGATAGGTATGTGTGATAAAGTTGCAAAGCAGAGCTGTTAGTGGGCTAAAGCAGTAGGCGAAGTTTGCCCACCCTCAAAGGGTATGTACAACCAAAAGTAAAAGGCCCCTTCCCACATCATGGCTGTAGGGGCCAGGATCCAAACCAGGGCAAGAATGCCCTCCAATCATCCATGCCTACGAGTAGGGTACCTCCCATGCTCCAGGAACCCTGTTGAGCAACCTCTGTGCTTTCCAGGTGATACTAACATTATTTAAAGCCAGAAGTCTAAAAGGTAATCGCTTAATTGCAGCTGGAAATTAGCTCCTGGCGTGATCAAAATGCTTTAACCAAGTGTGACATCATCTCCTTCATTTATACGCAATATGTGTGTTCTCGTGTTTCTTCATCCACTGAATTACTGTTAGAAACAAAGGCAAGAGTTGTGTCTCTTATGTAGGCATTAGGAAGGCAGTTGCCAGCCTCTGGCATAATATGCCATGTTCTTCCAATATTGGCTAGCTCTTGCCCTCTTATGGCCAGGTAGAACCATCATGGCACTGACTGGCAAATGCCTTTCCCTTGCAGACAGAAAAGCGGAAATAAGAGGCCAATTCAAGGCACGGGACGAATAGAAGTTAAGAAAGACTGCAGCTGCCATTGCTGTGTTAGGGAGAATATGTTCAGTGTTCAAGCAGGGAGGTATGTATTAAGCAAGCAAGCAGCGAGACAAGGGAGAGGCAAAGAAAGGCCAGAGGGGCTCTTTGAATAATGTAACACGGCAGAGGACCCATGCTCTGCCGTCCTAGTAACATATGAGAGAATCAAATAGATCATGCTTAGCAGCAAATGTTAAACGAGAAAGGAACAGAGTCCAGCTCTGCATTCAGAATAACAAAGGCAAAGAAAGGCTAGGCTCTGAAGCCAGCATGAGATGGAATAAGAGGGACCAGACTCATCGTGAGAGGCTGGCCCGGCCCTCGCAGGGGCACTAGAGGGGGAGCCCACATAGGGGGCTGCCCCTCTGGCCACCCCCCTGGGTTCACATACACCCCACCTACATCCCCCGGGTCCGATACATCCGGCCACGTACCTGGGGAGTGCTTATAAGGGGGTGGGCTTGTGATCGCTCATCCTCCTTGTTTGATGTACCGCCCCATCCCCAGAGGACAGTCAAAGCAGCAACATCACACACCTGGTCCCTCTACTCCCATAGCAGGGCTTACTCAGAGGTACAAACAAGATTTCCTCTTTCTTTGAAACCCCCATCTTTCCATACCAAGAGACACACACGTCTCCTTGCCCTACACAAAAAAGTAGCAACATGCAGTTGGTAGAAAAGGCTTCACCTCCTTTATTTGGCAGGAGTCCACTCACAGGTGATCTGCCTCTTAACGAGCTGGCGTCCTAGCTGTGGCCCCCTGGAAGTAATTGGTATTTCCTCTCTTTTGCCATGAGCTCATAGTCGGATGAAAAATCCAGAAATGCAACATAAAAAGATATGTTCTTTGCTGCTGCATCCGTTAATTTTCTTCCGTTTTCTTTTCTTCTTTTCTCTTGTTTTATACAGTGATATTTGCAATTTAATACGTACTACTATTTTAATTCTAATTTTGTGAAAAGTTGTGTTGTTTTACTAAAACACAATAAATAAAGCAAAGTCCCCAAGTTGTCCCCTGTCCCCCCCCCAGATTTTATGTGTCTCCTACGCCCCTGGGTGGTGTGAAGGGAGCTAGAACAGTCTCAGCCTCACTAAACTTGAAGGCAAATTGAAATCATGCAATCACCACCCCTGCCCCATAATGGTTCAACCACGACTGTGGGGATGCTACAAATCCGTGTGCAATGATAAATATGTGATTAAAGAATCAACATGTTTGCACAGTACAATGTCATCTTTGGTATTAATGCATGGCTAGGAGCTCACATTTTACCCTGGCCCTTTTTAACCTGTCAGTCTGTCTGGATGTCTCCAGGCTTTACATTCAAGCCTGTAGGAGCTGCATCCTAATGACATCATTAGGACTTTCCATTTCACTAAAGGTCTCTTGCATATAATAAATAATTATAGAATGATCACACTACCGGATGCCTGAGGGCAGTTATTTGTTACAATTGTACAACTTCCATGTAAAAACTTCGGTAAAGGAATGCAGGATTGATCACCCAACCTAAACACGGTTTTTGTCCGGTTACTCAACTGTTGATAAATACTTGGCGCCCACAACTCTCACAACCATTCCATCAAGTTCCAATCTAGATCTTTTTCTTTGATTTACGAACCATTTTCGATTTGGTGGGCTGAAATATCTAAGTTACTCGACAGGGCCTTCTGACACACGCAATTGTGTTATAGACAGACATTGAATGAAAGATCCATCAGAGTGAACTCGATAGGCGACTCAAAACAAGGGTTGGAAATAGGCGCCCTGGGGCACCCCTATTGTTCAATCCCTACATAATGGGCAAGGATCGCTTCTGGGAACACTCGGACCTTTTCAGCTGAAACCACAAGAGCTTCCGGATCTGATACCAGCAAAGAACAACCCTATACCAAGAGGCATATAAATAGCCACTTGGCAAAATGGCTAGAGAATTTGCCCAGGCTCCGCATTTATGTGATGTGTCTCCTGGAAGTCATCTATGTTCATTACTAGCTTTGGAAAATTATGGCAGAAATAATAATCTTAAACTAATGAAGTACTATACATATGCCCTAGAATGGAAACCATGTATCGTTCATTTGCATGGTTTTCAAAACAGCTTAGCATATGTGCATCTACTCAGCCTTATCTGCAGTAAGAGGAGCAGCAAAAACGCTTTTGCAAGCCATGGTGCAGGCTCAAACACTTACATGGGTCTAGAATTCCAGTGAAGCATTGGAAGATCCGGCTGGGTAGGCTTAACACGCCTTCACTAGGAAGAAGAGGCCACGACTTTGCTTTGCTTCAAAACCAAAACCACAATCATACACTCGGTTTCGCTTATTTCATGTCCACTCGTGCCTAAATATTTCTACCCTGGGTACTTTGAGAACATCTTCCCAGCAAGGCACGAGCACCTTTTCTGCTGCTCCTGTACTCGTGCACAGAAAGGACTGTCAACTACCGGAGGACTGGCGTTTGAATTTTAAGAATCCCCTTACACGAAAGGCCGATATCGGAGCACCATTGATTGGTGCATCTCTTTGCACAGCCATGCAAAATATGTATGCTAAAAGAACATATGTAGGCACTGCAGTAAAAGCTCAGACAGATCCCACTGAGCGCCACCTCATATCTATGCCACTTGAGCAATACTTGTGATAAGTACTATAACTGCAGTCTAAATGATTGAAGTAGTTAGTATAACATTTCTAAGGAAGCAAGAGGTGCAGGATCTGCGGTCAAAATAGTGAAAATGTAACTCTTGCTTTTGTAATTCCGGGGTATAATAATATCACTTTATTAGATATTTTTTTTTTTTGGTTAACTTCTGGGGCATACCATTTAACAATTATGCAACACTTTCTATCAGGCTAACACTATTTTGGATTGCATTTCTCTAGAAAAAACGATGTAAATATTTGCTGATATTTTGGGGTTGTTCTTTCGCCCTCTTAAACTACCAGTTCCTAATGAATGGCACTATGCTAGAGCCCCTCCAATGAAGTAACCAGCTGCAGCAGGCCATAACATGGAACACGCCTTTGGCCATTCCTACCGCATCTAAAAAAAACATCCGAAGAAACCCTGAGGTTTACAGGTATCTTGATCACAGGGAGTTTAAAGTCTCAGACTTGGAGTCAATTCAAGGTGTCATTTTGCCAGTCTTTGTATAGTTTAGGTGTGACACAGTTTTCACCAAGTGCGTAGGCCTTGGAGGCTATTTCTAGCAAACTGTTCAGTTACCAGAGGGCCCTTGTGACATTGGGACTTGTAGTTCTCCCTCCACACAGCCGTATGTGCTGCCATGACGCAGGAAGGAGATGGGCATTACAGACAGTGAGGACAGGCTGGGAAGTGTTAGAAGTTCACCAGTCTCCTCATTGCCACACAAAATGCAACCATTACATTAGATGGGATGGAGATGAGCTGGGCAGATGCAAAATAGAGAGTGTGGTGTAACAATCTCACCTGTCCCTCACCACATTGATGGTACGGATCCCCATGGCACGCGCGATCTGTATTACAGCCTGTCCTACACCACTGTTGGCTGCGTTCTGGATAACAGAATCGCCTGAGGAGTGAGATAAACAGTCATGCATTTATATAAAGAACAAACGTTAGCAATACGTTACGGTCTGTACAAGTAAAAGGTACACCTTTAACATTAAGGTCATGCAAATCCATTTTTTCACATTTTATTATTAAGGCCAGGTTTTACCGCTAAAGTCACCCCCTACCACTATGGTTATTTTCTTCATCACTAAAGGACCTCTCTTCCCAGTGGTCCTGTGATAAACTCTATATGAAACCAGAATTAACTATATACGTAGAGCTGTATGTGGTTGCTAGTCTTTATCAAACTATTATTAGTGTGGGGGAGAAGGCCCAAAACAGGATAATGTTTTCTGCAGGGCTGTTTTAGCCGGAATATTGTATGGAAGAAATGAGGATGCATGCAGTACACTTGAAGTTGTGTGAGTGCCTTAGCTGCATTAGCAACCAGTGCTGCAGGCCAATATTATATGCCTGAGCATAACCACATGAGTGAGTCACAGATGTAGCCGCAGGGGGTTCTGTTTTTAGAGGATTCTACTGCCAGGGCCGAGGGGCAGCAACAAAGTTATATGATGTTGCTATAGTTGTATTACCTGCAGTTGTTGCAGAACACGACTGAGTTGTGTCAGCACACCTAAGAGTTGGGCTCAATGCTGGATTTGTACGAGGTCCTGGAGGGCAGGAGTAAGGCCCATCAGCCAATTAAAGTTTGAATACACAAATTAGATTAGCAGCAAGGTCGAGAGTAGGGTGGAGGTGCCTCAGTGTGTACCTTAATGATATTATTATGGGGTGCTGGAGGGTATAATTCAGGGGCAGCAGAGGACAGATGTCATCTGTATTAGTAGAGAGGTGGAAGGGCAGTGTTAAGGTGTACAAGTTCCCATACCTGGCGTCAGTGCCTCAAAGTCCAACAGCATTCTGTATGCTGTGCAGGGGTTGACGCCCAGTGTTGCTGCACTCTCTATGGGGATGTCACTTGGGACTTTCAGTAGAAGGTCTTCTTGCGCCACCACTTCGGTTCTCCAGGTTCCTAGATACAACAAACGTATGGATAGAAAAGAAAAGGGCGTCATTTAAAATAGAGACTCAGTAACAGAAAATAACTATACACTTGGATCTCACAGGTGTAAGGAACTCATGGTGGCAACAGTAAAGACAGACACAAGTGATCACAGTTCAAGGGTGTTTATTAAACTGACTATGCAGGTTGGAAAAATGCCTAATCTAAACCTAAAGCTAAGATGGAAGCAGACTACGACCATCAAATGAAAAGTAAGGCAGCCCTATGGTGTCTTGTCAAATAAAAAGGGCCTATACTAAAAACCTATTGCCAAGCCTTACAACTAAATACCAAAAAGAGTGCGGGATAGTATTCACAAGAAAGAAGTGTTCACAAATAATAAGTCAGGATACGGTAGTCGGGGTCGCCCTTCCGCACGTTTTGAGCATGGGATAAGGTAGGTAGGACTCCGGAGCACAGCACACGCTCGAGCCTTCCCAGCACTAGTTGCTGCTAATTAGCGTTACAAGCTACACGCGGTTACGTCCGTTACTTCTTCGTGTCTTCCCACACGATTCCTCATCTGAATTCCTGGTTTTGACCCTTGCCCGATTATTGGATTGGCTTGTCTCACCCTTTATTCCTGTCGTGCTCATCTGGTTTTTTGACTCAGAACGTTACTGGATCCGGCTCCTTTCTGTCTCTTGCGGTACTTCATTCCAGGTTGCCGCTTCTGCATACGGAACCAAAGCAGAGAACTTGCTGTCAACTATCCGGAACTTTTCTACACCTACTCTGGATACATGTGTGCTCAGGTACATACTTAATTGGCAAATCCCATCTCTGCTACTATTTCTCTCCATGACTTGTTTGGATATTTGTCTCCTGTTGGATTCTGGGACATTGAATGACTATCCTGTGAACTTGTCTTCAAGTGCATATAAACGCTCTGCTGAAACTGCACCAACCCAGCACTAGTGCGACCCTCGTGCCGTCCGGGGCTACTTCCCTATACTAACATTCCTGTTTGTTATTTTCTCCTTTTGTTGTCTTCTGTTTCCTGGATTCCTTTCCTCAAAATATCCTTATTCAGGTTAGTCGTTTTCAATTCGATATATAAGTTGGGACTGATACTTTAAAAGGCTCTTTAGACCATTCCCACTCATTTTGTGTTATATTCCTTGTAGATTCACCCCGGGGAAGCTCCACTCCAATACCTATCTAGGTAGTTTCCCCATTTAAGGAAAAGCCACCCAGTGGTAGCTTTTGTTTACTACAGCTGGCTGGCTTTTCCTTCATTAGTGCCGCAAAAGCAAAAGCCAGCACAGGCGGGAATCCATTTCACAAAATGGATGCGCCCATGTGCTTGCTTTTGCGAATTTTGAACTTGAATAGCTCAAAATTTTACATAGGAAGTTTAAAAAAAAAAGTGCTGGTATTTTTTTTTTTAATGTTGCCTATCTATTTTTTAAATACTTTTTTTGCTGGACTCCCCCTTTAAAGAGATTGTTTAGTCTGACATCGCCCCATTGGTGATTATTGCATCCCCATTAAAAATAGTGTGATTATATTGTGTATATAAATAAATATTTTAACTTTGCAAACCAGCCCGATTCCTGGTTCAGTGTGACCAGGGGGGTGGGGGGAGGGGTTACAAGAGAGGGGTGTGATATAAGTGGTATATCGTTCAGAATAAAAGAACCTATAGACACAAATAAATAATTAAGGGTTTCAGACGCATCACACGCTAGGCATTGACTTGGGTGAAGTGCTGGATTGAAATCACTTAGTGTTGCTATGTCCAAAAAAGACCTAGCAAAGATTTTACTTGTAATTGCTTCCAAGTGTTGATGTTCTAATTTGGCTGTGTCACTGTAGAAAGTGTATATATGCATGCCAAGATTGTCTTCTCACTCAAAAGGAAAGGAGATTTTGACAATGTAGTAAGGAAACTGCAATGTAATAGCTACTGTGGTCTATTTTAAGCAACTGGTACCCATACATAATAGTTGCAAGCCTCATTTTCAGCCTTCTATCACAGATTAACTACAAAGAGCCAAAGGGTATTTTTGCACCTAATTTGTTGCCCAAGTTAATATATCGGTATAATTAAAATATTGCAGATAGATCAGCTATTGAATGATAGGAATTTACAAAGAAAGAAAGCATACCTTCTTCTACTATTGATGCCAACATTATGCATGGTGATGGTTAAGAATAAATACAGATGGGAATGTGAAAAGACCGTTCAGGGGAGAGGATCGCGAGGAGCAAGAGTACTCAGAAATAGAGGAAACACAATTACCTTGCAAGGACGTTAACTGCATGCCAAACTGCTTTCAACCTTTAATTCTAGTATTGATGGCTAAGACAAGACTTATGGCATCACAAATCGTTGTGGCAGCTGTCAATTATTTTGATGTGGATCATGATGTTAAAAAAAGCAATAACGTTAAAACAAAAGGGGTTCACGACACTGCAAGATTTGCAGATGGGTCCAAGTTTATATGACAATTTAAAAAGGTAATCGGCGAACACGAAGAGCAGATTCAGTGTAATGAGATGGAAACCATGGCTTATAGCATTATAGGAAGCATTCCATGGCTTTGACTTTACAAAGTTCCCAGAAATCAGAGGAAAAGATTCATATTCTGTATTGATTCAATGTACTGTTCGCATGAATACGTATTGCATGGGAAGGAATATGAAGCAGAACTTACATTAGGAATTAATGTTGATGAATTTAAGAACACTGCAGAAATAGGGGTACATTCCACATGAAAATTAAGAATGTAAGGAAATGTATTTAGTTTTGAGGCGAAAGAGAACCTTGGCATGCATGCTTGTATTGTTCAAAGAGGCCTTCAGATAAGATTCTGCAGTGGGGCACTTTACTTCCCATGTTCCTATTCCCATGGTTTAGCGAGAAAAGGGTAATTCCCAATCCGGCATTTTTCTTTAGGTGTGTAAAAGTAGATTTAAAATCTAAAACTGACCTCTTTTTTTTAATCAATACTTCTTTGCACCTAATAGATAATTTAAACATTTTTTTCCTTAAAGTCGACCTTAGAGCTCTTTCCTGTGGCACTGCACTGATCGATCGTACCACTGATCTAAACAGATGCACTGAGCTGTACAGAAGCGCGTGCCAGGCTTCAATGTGCCTAAGGTTTCCTAGATTTTGTTGTGAGTATTTCATTACCATTCAAAGCATTTTCCTGTTTTAAGGGAATGCATGTGGCTGGAATGAAGTTTATCCGAACAACTGATCAAAATGGATTAGATCTCATTTCAGATAAAATGGTACATTTGTCCCAATTAAATAATGCTCCAGCGGGATTAAAAACGGTGTAGAGAATATTTGTTTTGATATTGTAGGAATTGTTCCTGGCATACATCTTAATAAAATCCTGATTACTTCCAAATATATTTAATAAAATGCATGTAATGGTACAATAAAATGAATTGATGACAATCAAACAGAAGAGATACAAGAACAATAGAATATCAAAAAGAAAGAAACATCAATTGAGGTTCCAGCAGAACAGTGAGGATGAAGCTCAAGCAACATAATGAACAACCGTGAGACAAAAGTAGGCCACCCCATAGCAAATTAACAATCCTGGAGGCGGGAGCCAGTCTTGAAAGGTTCTAAAAATGTTTAAAATCCAACATAGTAGAGGGTCACCAATCACAAACCCAGAAAACTGCTCAAGATGATATGGCACAGATGATAAATTTAAGCATAGAACATGAACTTCAAAGTTAAAAATCACAGAGAGCATGTTAAAAAACTGCAGCTATTATTAAGGCCACCTTGATTACATGCAGAGGTAGGAGCAGTGTTCATTTCATAATACATTGTTGCACACAGTGCTGTTAGCTCAAAGCAAGATCAATTTTCTATGATTTGATACAAGATTCAACGCCCCTAGTTAAGTTTAATATGCCCATTTACATGGCGGACAGGAAAGGATCTACATTTTGAAAAAACAACCAAATGAAGAATGTGCATTTAATATTTTGTCACCACAACAACATGAATGGCAACTGTGTTCTGTACTGGCAAAGCCTTCTCACTTCTGAATCAGTTTCCTTACTGCAGAGAACTGGCTAACCGAAAAACCTTTCCTTTTTGAGCGCTGCTGTGTCTATACTGGAGCAATCGCACTACAGGTGGGTATTCTTTTTGCTTCTACCCAAGGTACACAGAAGGAAGGAACTATCTGAATGCCTGCCAAACCCCTAGCATAATACGCTACCTGCAAAAATTAACTGATCGGACTAGCACGGCTAAGGCTCATTAGCTAACTCTTTACAGAACGTGTGCCCAACATTTTTATGTGATATGATATAAGTCATTTATCACGCGTCTGTACACAAGTGTTTCTAGGTGCGACAAGACAAGGGAGGGAGGACAAAACAACAATCTTACTAGGCCTTGTGTTTTCCAGATTGCGCAAGTGCAGGAGGAGAAGTGTCCGGGGGGACGAGAGGGGGATAGTGTAAAGTAACTCGTAAGTGCTTCCAGGAGGTGGCTCATAAGTGCAGAGTGAGGGGACTGTAGGGTTGCAGACAGAGTCCCTTTAGTGGTTGGGAGGCCCGGTCGCAGTGCAAGGGCAACGGATCGTGCAGGAGCCTGGCACAGTAAGGTCAGTGGGTGGCCAGGTAACGAGTATGCGCAGCAGACAGGGACATCAGCAAGAGAGATGGAGTGAGAAAGCGGAAGAGAAAATGTCTTGAGTTGCTTCCAGAACCTTAGCTGGTCCTACTCAAGTTTGAGAAAAGCAGGAAGGCTGTTCCAGAGGGAGGCCCTACTCCCCACTCTCTACCTGGAGAAGAGTCTGATGCTCAGAGAGTTGGATGTGGATGAGCAAAGGGCTCGAGAAGGAAGATGTTTAGGAAGAAACAATTGGATGTAGTGTGGTTCCCGGCCCCAGAAAGCCTTGTGGACGATGCAGAGGGTCTTGCACTTCATCCTCACAGCCACAGGGAGCCAATGGAGAGATTTCAGGCCTGCAGAGATACGATCCCTGGGCTTAAGACCAAGTTCAAGTCTTGCAGTCCTGTTCTGGATTAGTTGTAAAGGGCAAAGAGTAGAGGCAGGCAGATTTGGAAAGAGGCTGTTGCAGTAGTCCAGCCTAGAGAGGAGCAGTGCTCTGGGGGAAAGTGAGAAAATGAAGAATACTTATGAGGAGGTGCAGCTGAAAGTGTGACTTCCTAGAGACGTCAGAGATAAGAGGAGAGAAGGAGAGGGTGGAATTGAAGATGACACCAATGTTCTTAGGCTCACATGAAGGAGCAGGCAGTCGGCCCAGTGTGGGCGGCCAGAGTGAGAGAGGGAAGGCGGGAGCAGGTGTCCCATTGAGGAGGATCTCAGTCTTACCGGCATGAAGGCAGAGATCGTTGGAGGCACACCATTCCTGAATTGCGGACAGCCTGGAGGAGAGCTGAGTGTCATCCGCATAACAAAGTTAGAGCAGAAGGTAGAGATGCGGTGGGCCAGAGGTGCCACTTAGTGGTTGAAGAGTCAGGGAGAGAGGTTAAACCTCTAAGGAACACCACAAGTAGAGAGAGAGATAGAAGAGAGGAAAGACCCAAGCTGGAACTGGGAGGGTCGATTGGTGAAAAAGGAGGTCAACAAGGCTAGAGCTTGACCAAAGATACCAAGGTTGTCTCAGAGATGATTGAGCAGGATGGCGTGGTTGACCGTGTCAAAAGCAGAGGATAGATCAAAGAGAATGATGACAGAAGGAAAGTTAGAGTCAAGATTAGAGACCATGGGGGTCATTCCGAGGTTGGTGCTAAGGGAAAAACAATGCCGGTAAAGAAATACCGGCATCGCTTACTGCTACGGGCTATTCTGACCAGCCTGACTGCTATTAGCGGCATCGTAAATTACGGCGCCTCTAATAGCGGCATGGGCGCGGGCACGCGGCCCACCATGCCAGCAATAGCGGCATGCCGTAAACTGGAGGAGATCACAAGTGAAGCGGACATGCAAATACCGGCTTCATGAAGGTGTTAAAAGTGCTTACCAGCATGCCGTAAATACCGGCATCGCAGACCAACCGTAAAATGCCTTGAGCAGTGTTCCCAACTGCCACAGGTGCACACAATCAGCACAGGTGGAGGCAATGGAGTCTGGCCCATTACAAAAGGAGCACACCCACACACCATACCCCCACCCACACCAAGATGATTCCAATAGTAGTAGCATTACTGGAGCTGGAGGACATGCTTGCATTGCCACAACATCAACAACAACAGCCGGCACCACACAGGAGACGCAAGAGGAGAAGAAGGGTGAGACAGGCCAAGCATTCCCCACCAGTGCAGCCACCGTTACCAGGCAGGCATCCCCCAATCCCTCACATCAGAGCCATTGTTGAGCTCGATATCCCGGATCAACTCATGACTCTATGGTCCTGCGGAACTCCATGCTACCACGCTTCGTGGAGAGATATGCTGGACGACATGCCTGGCTGCTTGGTAAGTTGCAGGACTGGCACATGGCATTGAAATGGGGGGAGAGATGCACCATGCTGCCAATGTTGATGTTACTGCACGATGTCGAACACTGTGCCCCAAAGCGTCACTAACGGTACATGACACCCAAATCCCATATGAATTAAGTAAGGTCGACACCTATCACTACATGACTAATGGGACACCACCCCACATACCACAACACGTGCACCACTCATCAGAGGCCCTCACCCTCCGTAACGCCATCCAGCACCATGCAGTGCATATGCACTATGTTGCTGTCTCCAGCATATCACCACACAGGACAAGCATCCCTGGGAGTGCATCAAACTGACCAACTAGGGAATCCACTGTCTGTCACAGGGCCGCCACACCCACAGGAGTGCTGCATGTCACCGAGGGAATGATCTGCGCTGATTGCCCAGACTACTGCCAACCCTCCCTCTAAGTATATCTCACAGAACACAACCCCTCACAAATTTCACACTAACACAGCTGTATGCGTACACGATGCATGAGCTAAAAGACGGCAGAGCACACCGTGTATCATCTTGAAGATGCAACCCACACCATTAGTCCATAGCACAGGACACATTGAGGGACTGAAAATGGCGTAAATACATCCAGGGACATGTGCATGTGGCCAACGATAATCTGCAGGCATGTGTGACTAGTACAGCTGTCCATCATGAATCGACTAACATCTACCTTTTATTGCTTCTCATGCAGGTGATAGTGGCTGTCCCTTGAAGCCGTGCCTCCTCACCCCTGTCCGAAACCCACAGAACAGGCACGCTGAGGACTACAATCGTTCCCATACTGAAGGGGGACCTGAGGGACCCTCGTTTGTGGAAAGAAGGCACAATCACCACACACGAACTGATACGCCAGACACAAGGTTGTATTCCCAAAATCTAGGGTTTATTGCAAAACAAATCGATTCAGTTGGCCAACTGGTCTCACGCCCCGCGACGTGTGCTGCCAAACCTCAGGGGACGCAAGAACGCGAGAGACCGTACAACAGTTACATATATACAAAACCAGCATCCCACAATCAGTACTGACATGTCCAATACCGCCCCTAATACATTTCCTTTAAATTTGGCACGATGATTGACAATGGTGATGAGCATGACACCATAAACATTCATATTTAGCAACAGTTTGCAACTTTGGGAGCCTACAGACATATGTCTTTGTTTGAAAGAACACAGTGCTTCTGTTTCTGTAAGCAAGCTGTGCGTAGGAAGGAACACATTCCAGGCCTTACTATCTCCTAGTTTCTATTCGTGTCCTGGGGGTCAAATTGCTTGTCAGAGTTTTACCGGGCTCAGGAAAGGTGTGGGGCGCAAAAATGAGCATAATCCAAGTCATTTAACGCTCGCTCTAGCATTTCTACTGTGCTATCGAGACTGGCTAGCACCTGCTATGCTGATTAGAATGTTTTGCTGCTCACTCTTCAAGGATATGTGCGGGAGGCAACCAGGCATTTCTGTCTGGTCTATTGCGTTATGTTTCAACATGTCTTTCGCAACCTTGCACCAGTGAGGCAAAATAATATTTCAGCAAAGCAGTTTTACATGAAGCAAAAAGCGAACGTTAGAGAAAACAAAATGGCAACTTTCAGTCACCTTCAAAATGGCCGCACTTCAGTCAAGCTATTTGGCTCTATATTCCTAACACTAACCCATGAGGCGGTTGGTCTTCATCCAAGATAATACATTGCCTTATGATCGAGGGGTGTCTCCCTTTTCTAGACTGACAAACCCTCCTTGTGGCCGTATGCCAAACGCCTCATCCGTACACTGCATCCTCTTCCGATCCAGTATCTGAACCTGAATCTGATTCCGAGTCTTGTATAGTCGTGGTTTCCTCCTCATTGTCGTCAATATTGATTAACATTAACTCTTTTACTGTCTTTGATTCATCTTTACTGTGAGTGCTTGTATTACCAGGGCATTTTCTTTCCAACAATTGTACACATCCCTTACTTGCTTCAGTGCATATTATCAGTAAGCAGTGTATGCAGCAGCAACATGTCATGAATATCCCTAACATTGCTACTAGGATAGCAAATAATTTCCATCCCCATGAGCGTAACACTTCCCAGAACCAGGAACTTCTGTTCAATTCCCACCCTCCTTCAGGAGGGTGAAGGTCAGAGTTTAGAACGTGCAACTTTCTTATCACTTCAAAAATCATGGGGGAGGAGTCGCTTACAAATGCGCAACACGCTGATCCCACGATTTTGCAAACACCGCCACGATCAACCAGAATTATATCTAGGGCCATCCTGTTTTGGAGTGACATTAATCTAATTCCTTTTTCCTCAAGGGTCACATTATATAATATATCTGCTGTTCCATTTATTGTTTCCTCTAATATTCTGGATAGTCGTCTTATATTATAAGAGTTTATTGCTTGGCCCCAGAATGGTATGAATGATTTTGCAATATCCATTGCGATCAGACCTCCATCATTTCGTCGAGGTCTTGACCTGGCCAATTTGGCTATGTCTGCTGTTCGTGAAAGGAATACCCCAGGGAATAGAAAGCCTAATTAACAAGTACCTCCCCAGTTTCTAGGTAACCAGGAATACGCTTTTTCTCTCCACAAATAAAATAAACAGGATCTCCTACATATATTGGCTCTATCTCTTTATCAAGGAATGCTATGTTCATACATCTGGTGAATGTTCCCACCAAGTAGTAACCCTTCTTCAAATAAAAGGGGACAGAACGTGGACTATAATTCACTGTATAGGAGGGGAGAACTGCGTCTTTATTTCCTTTTGGGTTCATATGAAATGTGATTACAGATGATTTATACGGCACCGACAATCTATCTTGTGGCATTATCGCCGGTGTGATCAATCGCGCTCTATGAAATATGGAACAACCCACTGGTTTCATAATGATCTCTTCAAATTAATTCATGTTTGTTTTGTCTAGCTGTCCGGTTTCACTCTCGTTCCATTTCCCATAATACAATGCACTCAAGGAGGCATAACATGCAGAACTCAATGGCAGGGGTTGCACATACCAACCAATCCCCTTACCACCGTGCTGTGGCAAGTGAGCACAAACCCAACAATTATTTTTCCTTAATATTGCGCGTGTCATGTTCATTATTAACAGCAATGTGTTATTTGCATGCCCTTCCCTAGGTCTCTCTTCCATTGGGGATAAGGTGTAGGAAATCACATGGACTGGGCTTTCCGTAGTGGAAATGTTTATAGCAGGCAAGAGAACTTCTAACGGGTGCAATTCTTCCAAGTACCATAATACCAATACTGTCATCATTGGGGCCAATATACACATTATTATCGTTAGGCTCAGCATACAATTTTTTCGACCATTTCCTTTTTTTTTAACCTTCTATGTGCTATGTTTAATTCATTATCAGCAGTGGTGCATGAGGGGGCAAATGCTGGTTCTGACATTTTCCTCTCGTATCTCCTCTTCTACAGTGTGTATCGTGAATATCTCTCTTCGTTGCGCTCAGAATGTCAATACATTCGATAAATGTGAACAGCGTATTCTGTCAGTTTTTTTTCAGCCTGGATTACTATACGCTGGGCAAGATCTCCGTGCGTTTTGCACATTGCTCAAAAGAATTCCAGAGCAGTTATCAATTGCCTTCGTACCATGTGCGCCCCGTTCGTTTGCACGGGTTCAGGACACATGGATTTTATGTTAGCACCGAGGAGCCACGTTTGTTGGGTTGTCCTACTTGCACAGCCCTCACGCCGTTCTCCTCTAGGCCTCCGGTTCCCACTTCATCTGAAAATAGGAAACAGAGGCAACAAAAGATTAGCAAGAATGTAGGTTTGATCACTCCTTCTTCCGAGGCCGCAAATTGTATCGCCTTGCTCCTGGTATCGTGTGATCAATGAATTGTGTTGATGCACTTCCGGACTCAAGCTCTGAGTCAGCCTGAGCGTAATGGCAGATGGTGGCGAGCGCCCAGGTGATGCAGGTTTCGTGTCAGGCTGTGACGCAACAGAAGATGGTGGGCGCCAGAGGTATGAGGCGGATTCTGCTGGCCAACGTTGGGGCACTTTTGGCCCTTCCTCCTTTACAGCAATCTTTTCAGGCCTCGTTTCAGGATCAGGCAGATTCTGTAGCAAAGAACTGGCAATCGTTTCTTTTGTCTCTTGGACTGCTGTCTCTTTCTGGTCGTCTCGATCAGGCAGTTTTCCGGATGATGGTGATGGGACCTTCTTTGCATGTGTGGCATGAATTCACGCTTTTCTCCCATCCACTCTAATTGCAGTCTGTGTGGTTAGGAGAATCTGGTATGGTCCGCGCCACCTTGGTGCAAGCGATGTCTTTCTCTCATAGTTTTTGAGGAGAACCCAATCTCCGGGTTCTAGCGCATGTCCTGGACCAGTATATCGAATTGGTAATGCTAAATTCACAATCCACTGGCGACAATAAGAAGCCATGCCTATTATAGCTCTGACTCCCTTTTGTTTTTTTTGGAATAGGCATACCAGAAATGCTTTCTATCCTTTCAGGTGTCAGTCTTCTTCCTTCTTTCGAAAGTAGGTAGCCCAAGTAAGCCACCTCCTTTTGACAATATTGGAACTTCTTTAAACTTGCTTTATGGCCATGCTCCGCCAAGTGTGTTAATAGTAAGACAGTACTCTTTTTACAAATCTCTTCTGTATCCGCAGCGATCAACAAATCATCTATATATTGTAACAATACACAACCTGCTGGTAACTCTAGCATGTCTAGTTGTTCTTTCAATGCTCTACTGTAAATACTCGGACTCTCTGTGTAGCCCTGTGGAATACGCGTGAATGTAAATGATCGTCCTCCCAATGTGAAGGCAAACAGATATCTACTTTCCTTGTGTACCGGAATGCTGAAAAACGCATTCTTTAAATCAATAACGCTGAAATATTCAGCCGAAGGAGGAATCAAGGTCAGAATTGTGGTGACATCTGGGACTAATGGGAATTGAGGATCTACCACCTTGTTTAGTGCACGGAGATCAATTATGAAACGATACAGCACCACATTACCTCCTTTCTTATACACCGGGAGAATGGGACTGTTACATGTACTGCCTGTAATCTCTTCAATCACCCCCAATTTCACCAAAACAGAAACAATGCTTTTCAATCCTTTCTCTCCTTCTGCTGTGATTTTATACTGCAGAATACGCGGCAACGTTACTCCTTCCTTTAAAACAATTCTCACTGGTTCCATCTTCAAACATCCAACAACATCGTCATTCATTGCCCATATACAGGTTGGCACCTCACTCAATTCGCCTGGCAAAAGTTTAGACATAAATTTGGATACTGGTACAGTCTAGTGAAATGGTCAAAAATACTCCATCTGGTGTACAATGGATTACTGCACTCAGTTTTTTCAACAAGTTTAACCCCAACAGATTTTCTCCACAATCTTCAGTTAAGAGAAATGGACACTGTTCAGTGAATGGGCCTAGTGTCACTGCTACTGGCTGGGACACATGATTTATTACTGGAGTACCTGCGAACCTTACTGAAATATTCTTTCGCCCTGACAGTGGTATATTTGGAACCAAGTGATGGTCTATCGAGCATTTCTGCGCCCCTGTATCTACAAGGAAACTATGCTCCATATTTCCGACTTTCATTTCTACCTAGGGTCCTTCCTGATTCACAGGAATAGGTACTGGTTCCGACCCCTGTCTGGAGCTGTCCTATTGGGGCAATAACACATCATCTGAAGTGTAATCACTGCTATTATTGTAGTACGCACCCGATTGAGTGTCGAAAATGTTCCCGCCCCTACCTCCATTTCCGCTTTGCGTATTCTGATGATTTTGATTCTGGGTAAAAGTAGTTTGATTCTGAACCTGGCCATGATTCTGGGCACCATTCCCTTGACTATTCTGGTGCTGCGGCATATGGCTTCTGTTGTGACCATTTGTTCCTGGGTGCCCCCTGTGTTGTCTTCGCTGACTGTACCCATTCCTATTGAGCAAATGTGGGCATTGCACTCGCCAATGACCTTCCCCTCTGCAATACGCGCATTGATTCAGTCCCAGGCGCCCTCCATGCATATTCGAATTACCTCTGCCCTGGGCGTTTCCTCTTTTCCTGTTGTGTCCCGCCACCTGCTGGAGTAGCACCCTCGTTTTCAAATTCACTCTATCCTTCACTTCTTTCTCTTTCTCCGCGTTTACTTTTTTCTCATAATATTGGGCCATGTGTAATACTTCACTCAGCGTTTTTGCTTGCCATGCACTTTCTGATGTCATTATTAAATTTTGAATTCGAAGTATTAATCCTCTCACATATTTATCAACAAATAATCTTTTTCCCGCTTTTGTGCTTACACCCTGTCCACTATAATCTGTGAATACTTCCTCGAATCTATTAAAATAGTCTGTAGCCAGCTCATCCTTGCCTTGAATGCACGCAGTCAATTTATCCCACTGAATTCTTTTCTCCGGAACAATTTCTTTCCATTTTTGTACTATTCGTGTTGGTAATGCCATTATATACGGCCCTGGCTTTGCCCCCACTCCTTTATTCCTATTCTCTTCTATCAAATTTGACCAAGTGGTGCCATAGGCCGTTTCATCATCATCTACTTTTCTCATTTGTTTCCATATGTCCGCTGGCAGAATTACTGGGAATATCAGATCTATATTGTTCATAGTGAACACGGATGATTGCAGCAAGGACTCTATTTCTTTATAGAATCCTGCCGGATTCTTTCGTATATCAGGGATCGTTTGCTTTATATTATTCACTTCTTGTCTAGAGAAAGGGACGTGCACATACTGTGCAGTGTAATGTGCCTCCGTAACCCGAGCTGGAGTGGTACCCACTGCAGGAATCTCTACCTTTGGTACAAAGGTAGGTGGGACTTCTCTCATAGGAAATAACGCACTCACTGTCCCTCTCCCTTCTCTCATATGCAACAATATTCCCAAATCGAGTGATAAGGCCGTTTCTCCCGTCCCACGTTCTAATGCTCTCTTATACACTGCCATTGTTTCGGGGGGTGGGGGGCTGGCTTTCTTCTCATTCATATCTCTATCCATTAAATATTCAACCATTGTCTGTAGCGCTTTTCTTTTCATCGGCAAGGGATATTCATCAAATATTGCATGTATTTCCATTGTAGGAATACTAGGATCTGAAATCCATTTTAACGCCTCTCGTATACATACTTTTAGTCGGTCGCCTGTCTGTCTTGACGAGGGAAAAAAATCACTGCTGTACATAGGGTACCGCCGCTTTTTTCCCACCTCTCACAACATCCTTACTCCTATACCCCGGAGTGGAAAACATTTCAGCATACTCATCAAGTTCATTTTTGAATTCAAAAAGTCTGTCCACATGCTCTCTTATTTCTTCATCTCTCTGTCTACACTGGGCTAATGCATTCCAATCAAACAACTGTTGTGGCGGTAGCTTTCCAATTAACTGTTTCCATTTCGCTGTCAAATATTCCCCCATGCATTCCAACAATACCTGTCTTTCATTGCTCCTCCTGAAATCATACATCGAGGCTAGCGTCGCATCTCATCATTCCCGTTTATATATATCTCGGTCTGCTTTTGTAACCCTCTCTTTCTCTCCTTGCTAATCGTTCTGCGGGTCACTCTCGCACATCCACTTTGTGCAGCTCCCTCTTTCGTTTCGATGAGCTCAAGTTCAATTACAGGAGGGGCGGATAGGACAGAAACAATCTCTGGGGAGGGAGGTGCGGATGGGACAACGGGAACGGGAAGTGGCTGCTGCGAAGTACTCGGGGCTGGCTGACTAATGGGTGGTACTGCTGTTGGTGTTGCCTGTGGTGGCTGTGTTGGGGTTTGGTCAGTTGGGAGGGGCTGAACAACTGGAGCAGGCTGAGCAGCTGTTACTGACGTGATGTTTTTAGTCTCTCTCCTCGGGCCTTGTTTCGGTAAATATTTTATTTATCAACTCATCTGATGAATGTAGCTCCCTCTGTGGGTATGTTTTTTCTATTTTCAACTGTTCACGTCTATTCGATTTTCTCAAACTATCATTCCAGTCCTCCTCCTCTTCTTTCGCTCTCTCTACTTTTGACTTATGCCTGCGCGCATGTTTCTCTCTACTCTTCCAACGAAGCATAGCTTCCCTCCTCCAGTCCCTAAGGATGTCAAATGCTGCAGGACGTGTTTTCTTTTTCATCAACACCTTCTCCAAATTATCTATACGCGCAATTTCAAAACTCCCATGATTCGGTCACTGTAGATCCTCTTGCTTTCTGGTCTGCTTATGCCAAATCTCACAAAACATTATCGCTCCCACACCATATTTAACATACATATCATACGGAGGCGACCCCTCAGGTGGTGCGACCTGGCCAGTTTCCAAAGATTGCCCACTGCAGCGGAAAAAATCCTGCTAGAGTAGACAATACCCCAGGCATGTTTTAACCTTACCCTTGGTTAATCAAACTTACTCTGGGCGTTTGATTTTTCAAAATCTACTCTCAACCAATATCAGGATCACTTTTGAATCGGGGCACGACTCACCTGATCAACCAATTTGTCTTCTGGAGACACAATTCGTCCGTATACTGCCGCAACCAATGACTTCGTGTCTGCCTGTCTTGGCTCACTCTGCCTCGTTGCAGGACCCTCGCCTCCTTGTTCACTGGCCGGGCACGTCGATCAGGGATCAGCTGTGTGCAGGTCTGCAAAGGAGTCTCTCATCACTTTCGCAGGGGCGCCCCGTACATCTCTTGATCCCGGCTCGATCGTCCCGTCCTCGCCGCTCTCTGCGCCTTCCTTATTTTACAACATACACGATGGAACAAGTGGTGGAGGGTCCCTATTCGGGCGCCATCTTGAAGGGACTCCTGAAGGTCCCTTGTTTGTGGAAACAAGGCACAATCACCACACACAAACTGATACACCAGACACAAGGTTGTATTCCCAAAATCTAGGGTTTATTGCAAAATAAAATAGATTCAGTTGGCCAACTGGTCTCACGCCCCGTGACGTGTGCTGCCAAACCTCAGGGGACGCAAGAACGCGAGAGACCGTACAACAGTTACATATATACAAAACCAGCATCCCAAAATCAGTAATGACACGTTCAAAACCGCCCCTAATACATTTCCTTTGAATTGGGCACGATGATTGACAATGGTGATGAGCACAACACCTTAAACATTCATATTTAGCAACAGTTTGCAGCTTTGGGAGCCTACAGACATAAGTCTTTGTTTGAAAGAACACAGTGCTTCGGTTTCTGTAAGCAAGCTGCGCGTAGGAAGGAACACATTCCAGGCCTTACTATCTCCTAGTTTCTATTCGTGTCCTGGGGTCAAATTGCTCTTCAGAGCTCTACCGGGCTCAGGAAAGGAGGGGCCGCAAAGATGAGCATAATTGAAGTCATTTAACGCTCGCTCTAGCATTTCTACTGTGCTATCGAGACTGGCTGGCACCTGCTATGCCGATTAGAATGCCTTGCTGCTCACTCTTCAAGGATATGTGCGGGAGGCAACCGGGCATTTCTGTCTGGTCTATTGCGTTATGTTTCAACATGTCTTTCGCGACCTTGCACCAGTGAGGCAGAATAATATTTCAGCAAAGCAGTTTTACATGAAGCAAAAAGCGAAGTTATAGAAAACAAAATGGCAACTTTCAGTCACCTTAAAAATGGCCGCATGAGGCGGCTGGTCTTCGGCCAACATAATACATTGCCTCATGATCGAGGGGTGTCTACCTTTCCTAGACTGACAATACCCGTACCTGTGTGGTCATCAAGCAGACTTTTGGCCTGTTGAAGGCACGATTTCGCTGCCTCTGCCGGTCGGGTGGGGCACTCATCTACAGGCATGAGAAGGTGGTCAAGATCATCATGGCATGTGCCATGCTGCACAATATGTGTATCCGCCGGAACGTGCCCCTGCCCCCTTACATTGAACTGCTACCACCTAGTGATGATGAAGGGGATGAAGATGATATGGCTGGACATCATCGTGGTGCCAATGCACAGGAGGGAGTGATGTGCGCCAATCAGTGATTGCACAATATTTCTGACACACATGGCAGCAGAGGGTGACATGATAGTTGGTCAGAGGGCACTGGGTGTGGGGGTACATGTACACTATGCACTGTATATGAATAAATGACACATGCGCAATGATGAATGTCCACTCAGGTCTTGCTTTTCACACAACGGGTGTATTAAATATAACAATGTTAACGAAAGTGCAAAAACCCTCCAACACCCTCACTCCCCTCCGCCTCCCCCGACAACTCCCCCACACACCCTCACTCCCCTCCCCCTCCCCCCACAACTCCCCCACAAATGTCCCATCAAGTCACCAATGCCTACATGAAGCGGCACTGATTATCAATGGGCACTCCCTGGTCCAGGTGGCGGCATGTCTTCCTGGTGCAGGGCACGTGCCGACCTGCGGAGCGGGCTCGTTTGCGTCGAACTGGATGACGACGGTGTGGCCGCCTGCTGGGATTAGGTAGCCGGATGCCCTGCCTTCATGACCTGGCGGAGGACCGAGACCTTCTCGCAGAGGTGGCTGGTGTTATCTGCAATGGATTTGGCCATGGAGGTGGTGCTCTCTGTGATGGACCTGCCTAGAGAGGCGAAGTTCTCACGTCACTCCTGTCTGGCCAGTCTGTTGTCCTCGACAAACTGCCGCACAAGGGCAGTTTGGCTGTTCTGACCGCTGCGGCCCTGCGGGTGCACCTGTAGAGGTTGATGCTCCCTAGCTGTTCTGCTCAGCCTCCACACTTGGCAAAATGGGACTGATGTTCCCTTCCATCTGCTCCTGACCAGACTGCTCCGGGGTGGTGGTGTGGTCACTTTCGAGGGACGATAATTG
Source organism: Ambystoma mexicanum (assembly GCF_040938575.1). NCBI lineage: Eukaryota > Metazoa > Chordata > Amphibia > Caudata > Ambystomatidae > Ambystoma > Ambystoma mexicanum. The sequence continues at coordinate 267,126,270 of NC_090934.1, forward strand.
GGGGGGATGCCGGTGGACTGGGCGTACGGACCACTTCCAAAGTATCGTCCTCAATGGCACCCATGCGGGTCCTCCACAGCAAGGGGTGCTGTGGCTGCCACCTCCCCAGTCAAACTGGACTCCTCTGAATGTGGTGCCTCGCCTGATTCCTCAGGATGGCCAATGGGTGGTGGTGCTTCGCCCTCTAAGGGTCTTGGCGGCACCGGTATAATGGCTAGCTGTGGTGTCTTGCCAGTTGGTGCACGGCAGCCCCTGGGTTGTCCCCTCAAGGTCGACGGGCTGTCTGTGTCATCCCAGGACCTCTTCCGGGGTGTGGTTTTGGCAGGGGTTGCGTCCTGCCCATCGCTGTCATGGTCAGTGCCTGTGGGGGGGGGTCGAAGAGAGGGACGGCATGAGTGATGTTTTGATAGGCATCATACATACATCTGGACAATTGATCATCCACACAATTGGGGGTAATAGGATTTGTGTTTTGATGAGCACGTTGTATGATACATAGGTGGTTTATGCAGGCCTACGTCGGCGTCACTCACGTTGGCCAAGAGCTATGCTATCTGACATGCACATTATTTGGGGCCTGCCCGCTGTGTGACTCATGCCATTTACATCTTTGTGTGGTATGTGTCAGGTACGGCATTGCCTTGCAGCAGGCATCTGCATGTGTCTGTGTTGCATCCTCGTGTGTGTGTGTGTCTGTGTGTGTGTCTGTGTGTGTGTGTGTGTGTCTGTATCCTCGTGTGTGTGTGTGTGTGTGTGTGTCTGTATCCTCGTGTGTGTGTGTGTGTGTGTCGCATCCTCGTGTGTGTCTGTGTCTGTGTCTGTGTCTGTGTGTGTGTGTGTGTGTGTGTGTGTGTGTGTGTGTGTCTCTCCATGGCTTGACTCTTTGGACTGACATATTGGTTGACTTTCATCAGACTCTGCATTACGACGTTTACTTAGGACACTCACCTCCATCACCCGATGTTGTGGCACCACACTCCATCTCGCCAACACCTTTGATCCCCTCCATCCCAATCATGCTGGCACAGCTGTCCTCCCATGGGGTGAGCTTGATTGGTGAGCTGGGACCTCCTCCTGTTCCCATTGCCTGGCTCCTGTTCACTGAGAGAATATTTTGAACTCTAAGTCGCAGGTCGTCCCAGCACTTACGGCAGTCTTTGATTGTGCGTGGGGTGTTCCCAACAGCACTGACCTTCCAAGCAACAAGTGCCCAGATCTGCTTTTTTTCAGTATTGCCTCCCTCTTCATGTTGTTTGAGAAAACTATCCCAGCATGCTCCTGCAGTGCGTCAACCAGCATCTGCAGCTCATCCTCATTAAATCTCTCCTTCCGCAGGCGGGCAGCTTCCTTCTTCAGGGCCTTGGGCATAGTGGTGTGATAGTAGGATGTTTTCACGACAATAGCAGAGTCCAACGGGTCCTGTGTGGTGAGGATGGCAATGGATTGTGTTTTTCAAGATGGCTGCCGCGCTCCTTCCCGTTCCTGTGCGATGATGCTAGTTCCCGTTCCGCTTATTAGCGGTGACCGTTATTAGCGGTCATCGCTAATCACGGTCACTGCTAATGCCGCATTGGACCTTGTCGGTAGTGCTATCTGCGCTATGCTGGATGCCACTAAGGGCATTTTAGGTGCCTCTAACGGCATGGCAGTAATGACCTTAGCGGCATGGCGCAAAGCTCGTGCCCGCAAAGTCGTAGTAGTCCTCTATTAACTGACTGATGACTGCCCGGACATGCTATTTACGCCATGCCGGTAAGGACCGTTACCTCCAAACTCGGAATGAGGGCCCAAGTATTCACAGGTGTTCAGGAGAGCAGTTTCCATGCTTCTGGCAGCTCTAAATCCAGACTGATGGTTAAGGATACAACCAACAGATTCAGTATGTAGATTAAGCTGGGAGATGTCCAGCTTTTCCAGGAGTTTGCCAGGGAAAGGGGTGATGGAGATCGGCCGGTACTTTGCCAGAGAGGAAGGATTGGCAGAGGGCTTCTTAAGAAGGGTGTCCGCAAGGGAGTGCTTAAGGGGAGAGGGGAAGGTTCCAGTGGCCAAAAAAGCGATTACAGAAATCAGCCAAGGCTGTTGTAAGGGTGTCAATGTGGTCCTTAATGGTTCTGGGGGGAGCATGGGAGCACCTGCTTTGATGAGACTTTCATAGATCAGACTTGTCTAGAAACATCATTGGGATTGAACAGGGGTAAAGAGGAGAAAGGAAGAGGAGATACAGCCGCTGAGGTGCCAGGAATGGTAGAGGAAGAGAGAGGACCGGATGTCCTGAGTTTTACTGGCGAGAAGATGCTGAAGCCGTGATAGGGACGGGGAGATAACAGGAGAGGTAGAGGCTGCAAAAGGGTTGGCCAGCTCCTTGCAGATTTTGAAAAGTTCGGCCGATTTGTTAGAGGCCGCCGAGATGCAGGCATGGATGTAGGCACTCTTCTTAGAGGGGACAAAGCATCTGTATTGCCTTTGGTGCAGGCGGCAGGCCAGTTTGTCAAAGGGTATGCATGATGCCCTCCACTGCCTCTCAGCCACCCTACACTTGCGCTTAAGGGTGGAAAGCTAGGAATCGTACCAGCAGTTGCACTTGGATGCAGGCTGCAAACGGATCCTCATGACAGGGGTTGGAGATAGAGAGATGAAGGTTGGAAAGGGCTGTGTCAGTGTGAGTCAGCCAAAGGTGTAGGAGGCAGAGAGAAAGTAGCAGCAAAAACATCCCCTGACATGCGCTTCATGGGCCGGATGACCGAGAAGGTAGGTGGCAGAAACCTTTACCCCTACCCGAGACGCACACGGCTATTCTATGAAAATATCATTGATGTGAAGAGGAGGAGAGTAAACAAATTTCCTATTATTCTATTGTTGCTGGTTTTATCGCCAAAACATGTTGGTGTCCACATTTAATTCGAAACTATGCGATTTACCATTCCAGCCCACATGGTCCAAACCCACACCCGTCATGGCCACTGGGCAAGAACCACAAGCTCCACTACATAAAAGGTCCAATTAGACCCAGTCCTGGTGCCCTTGGTGCCAGACTCATGAGCAAGTGTGCTCTGCACACTTTTATTCTGGTGCACATGCTGTTTTTCCCTGCAGGGCCTCCACATACCTCCAGGTCGGGCGTGGCCATAGGAGTTAATTGGGTTGGACGTGCAGCATCCTCTAGGAGTAGCAGGGTGGGGCCACGAGTCAGAACAAATGGGCGTGGCTGGGAACAGGCTATTTAAACCTGCCCCGCCCGCATGCAAGCGCTTCGCGTTAGTCTGCTTATAGCAGCGTAACGCTCACCGCTGCCTGAAGTGCATCCTTACCTGATTCCAGCAGCAACCGCAGTCGGAGCGCATCCTTACCCGATTCCAGCAGCAACCGCAGTCGGAGCGCATCCTTACCCGATTCCAGCAGCAACCGCAGTCGGAGCGCATCCTTACCTGATTGCGGCTCCCAGCCACAACACTTACTCGGGAGTCCACCTTCAACCAGCATCATCGCGGATCCAGGCATCCTTCACCCGCCGACAGATCTTCGGATAACAGCACTCCATTCTGACATCGCCAGACAATCCCTGCAAGAGAAAAAGACAAAACAAGGTTAGAAAAGCGATAGACATTACGCTAAGGTTGCGCTTAGACCAATCCTGGCGCTTGACCTTAAAACCAAACTTACCAACTATTGGGACATAGTGAACTCCCTTTTCTTCCATTGGGGCTCGCTTCTTGCACTGCAACTACCGCTGGGCCTCATGTCACCTATTGGGGAAAAGGAAAGACATTACAAGAAGATGCGGACAATAATCATTATTGAAAGGATACTTACCTTTGGAGTGGTTCAGCCACAGCCGGTCTGGGCTGCCACGCACATGGACCAGTGCAGAAACTCTGTCTATCTAAAGCGCCCCTGCAGTGAGAAGCAGGACGGAGAGCTCGCCATCATAATTAAACAGGCAAGACTATATGGATCGGTGCATGCTCACCACATTCTGGTAAGAAGGGTTCGAGGGGGGACCACTGTCATATCACAGCCTCTCATTCTCACAGGAGCATTGCCAACAACCAGCGCAATCCACAAAACAAGAGCAGGGGAAGAAGCCTAACCAAGGGGAGCCAGTTCCAGGGAGGGCTGCAACCGTGCCCCAACGTCCCTGCAGAGACCAGGTGAGCATAACACCTTGACAACTCTATTGAAAACCCATGAGCTATCGGTGTTCCTTTCCCCGCAAGCAACCCACATCGGGTTGAATTGTCTGGCCCTAAAATCAAGCCCTACCAGGTGGCCGGAATCCTCCTGTGATTCAATAACAGACTCCTATATACTTTCAGAGATTGCATCTCCCTTTAACAATTCACCTATGCCATAAAAAAAAAGTCCTGCCCGAGACGGGCCATCTGATATTCATTGCAGCTGTTGCTGTCTTTCCCCAACCTTGCAAAACTAGTCACACCAAGAGTTCAATTGCCTAACCCAGGTTTTCAGACAGCACAATTCCTAACTTATCAGAGAACTCTGTGGCAAAATAGATCTGTATATTTATTATGGCCAAAACCTATTTCCCCAAGAAACCCCATGTATGTGTACCTCCACATGTATGTTCAGGACTGCTGCATCCCCTCACACTGATTTTCCCACTGCAAAACTACCTTGCATGCACATGTAAAGCACCTCACTGCCTGGTTGTTAAGCGCTATGTGGCCTGACACACTTATATTGCATTTATATTTTATCAGCAGGTTTGACAAAATGTTTCACCGAAAACACAAACACAAAAAATAACGCATATCTCATTCCCATTAGCCACACTGAATTCATGCTAAATTGCCACATTATGTCAACATCGCTGTCACCCCTGCTACCAGTATGCGTGCACAATTCAAACTTCTCTTTATTAGTGGGACCTGTGAGAAACCAGGTGTCTCACCAACTAGTCCCCGGGGACCTGTCATCCAGGTGGCCTGGACACGGCCATCGCTTTTGCATGCAGTTCCTGGGGGTGGACCAGTGCAGTAGGATCACCTGGGTGAGGGATCTACGGGGAGTTGGATACCGGATGTTGAGACGCAGTATCCCCTTCCTTGTAACATCTTTACCGCATCCTATCATGTAGGATATTAAGGAATGTAACCCCTCCCCCTTTTATAACACAACCACTTTCTCACGGACAGCCCGCTATGAGAGAAAATGGACTAACACCCGAGCCGTATACCTAACGTGTCCCAATACAATAGTCAGGCAAGGTCCAGCCATTACTATCACACACACCCGACTTCCATTACACTTCCCCACACAGATAAAAGGCAGAGCACGAGAACACACTCTGAGCGAGGCAAAAGACACGAGAAAACAGCAGTTCTAAGATGGGAGTTTAACAAGAGAAGAAAGATGGCGAAACAGAAGGGGATTGCAAGGAGGGAAGATCTCTTGACCTTTTTGACAAGGAACCGTTACTTTCATGAAACCTCGAGAATAGAGAACGTAAAACCAGGAAACCCAGCTGAAGAATCCTGTATTGTGTCGGAAGTACCCAGCGCTCTCCTGCGTCGATAATCTGGGCGGGGCGAATCGCCAGCTGCCGTGGTACTGCCCTTGGCTCCAACAACAAAGCAACGTCAGTGAAAACAACAAAGCCGGTAAGTTAGGGAGACCGATACAGATCCAGTCTGTGTTGAAGCCAAGGTAGCAAGCGGCAACATTGTATAGCGAGAACTGAAACAAACGTTGTTTGAAACGTGTGCGACAACCAACGCGAGTGAAGTTGAAAGGGAGATGAGTGATTGAACATTGAAACCAAGATACAATGCCTTTGACAAAGTGGTCTGGCACTGCGTGTGGGCTCAATCGAAGGTCTCTAAGGTATCTAGCTGAGAGTTAACAAAAGTGAAAGAGTGGCAAAGGATTGTGAATCGAAGTGGTCCTACGACGGGTGAAGCACAATCCTGTGCACAGTCGAAGGTCTTCAATGTTGATAAAGAAAGTTTATGGCGAAGTAGATAAAGTTGGTCTGCACCCAGCAGAGGGAGATCAATTGAAAGCTTTGGGATAAAGCAAGTGTATGTTATCGGTCTGAGCCCGGCGGAGGGAGACTGATTAAAGATTTGATGTCAAAGTGGATCTGAGCCCGTCAGAGGGGGATCCGGGGTGAACAGTGAATCACCCGAAAAATCAGATACGTGTTTAAAGTGGATCTTTGCCCGACGGAGGGGGATCCGAGGTGGATAGTAAAACACTTAAGAAAATTGTGTCTATGTGCAATACAAAAGGAAAAGAAATTTGTTTGTTGTATCAGGCCCTCTGAAAGAAGACACTTTCAATAGCAAAGAGACTTGGCACAGAAGGCCATGATATTGAAATTTTGAACTGCACCAACGTGCTAGAGAAGCCAGAGACTGTGATAAGCGAGTGTGCCACCTTCTCCCGGGATAAACACGTGGGGAAGGGAGCCTATGGCTTGAATATCCTGGCATATGATTTATTGAACACTTTGACTTTTGCATAACATTGTTTCCCACACTATTTGTATTTAGAGGTAACGATTAGCAATATGTTTATTAGTATAGGCCCTATTATTTTGACAAGACACCACTCTTGACTGTGTTATTACTATTTGATGGGCGACGCTTGCTCCCATATTTAGATTTAGGATTAGATGGGGGTTTTTCAAACCTAATTGAAGCTCAATAAACACCCTTGAACTGTGGTCACTTGTGTCCGTCTTACTGTTGATGCCATGCCTACTTTACAGACCCTTATCAACTAACCAGTTAAGGCATTAACTACCAAACCAATTTCCAACTCATCAATTATAGCTTCTCGGGGGGGGGAATGAAACCTTACAGCCATTCCTCATACTAGTCCCCTCGCATCCATGCTCCTCCGCTGGACAATCCCAATTTGCCCTTCTACCAATTCCACAATCTACCCGTAGCTCTACATATTCACCCCAACCCGGTGGAGGATACAAGACTACTCCTGTATTTATTTCAGAATCAGTCTAAGTACCCATCTGAGAGGGAATGCCCTTGCCTTAGATAGGGTCATGATCATCATAGCAGCGGCCCTAGACATTTGGGCAGAGCAGTACCATAGACATAGATGAGAGGAACAAAAGATAATTTAAAAAAAGATAAAAATAGGTGTGAGAATTTTCATAGTTGTGCTCATCCATGAAGGCACCCAAGAAAAAAGTGAGTCCAAATAAAGAGTCATCAGCAATTCGCGCCTCCCTTTTCATGGTCCCCCTCCTATTGAGCAACGCAGCAATAGTTCGGGCCAGAGTTCCATTGTCCAAATCATTGGGAGGTAAGTATGTACAACACGTAATCCCGATCTTCTGGCAAACCCTGCCCTCCATAGCCGTTAGGAGGTCGTGGATATACCGATTCTGCAACACTACAAGCCTCAAGGAGTTCTTCCTCAATTGCACTAAATGCTGCTTCAGAGAAATTCATAAATAATAATAATTCCTAGCGAACAATTTGTAACCACTTCGAGTTTGTAAGACAGAGGCCAAAAGGGAAGTAAAATCATTTCTGCAGGATAAATAGTTGAAATTGTTCATGAATGTAAGAGCCTCAGTGGATGCTGTAGTTTCAACTTCTCGATTGTTTCAAGGAGTCTGTTTCTACGGAAGTCTGTCAAGTTCCTGAATTGTCCATATCTGATGGCACAAGGGATGCAAGGGGCACGGGTGACAAAGGGAACACAAATGTAGACTCAGATTTAAAATTTGCAAATGTCAGGTGGCTCTGGGGAATGACAAGGATGGGCACATGCCGGTTGGTGAGACTGCAAATGCCTTGGCAGGCCGGTGGTAACTGCTTGTAGGATAAGAGTCCACAGGACCAGTACAAGACGAGAAGTGCTGCCGTTCCTCCAGCCAGATCAGCGATGCGAAGCATGATGCTGCAGTTTTGATTCGTGCCTGCAGATACCATGCCATCGCCCTTAAAACACAGAGAAAAATGTGTCACTGGATTTTGACAGGTTTCTCTGGCTTCTTGAGTTATGTTAAAAAGTTCACATACTATTTCCATACACTTCCACATACTTGGTTAATTTGTGCCACACCTTCTTCAGGAAGCCCCACCTATCCTCCTGCTTTGCAACTCTTGTTCCCATTTATTGTTCACAATAATTAGTCCTTCAAGACTGAACTGTATTCTGCATTCAACAGACACCCTTCTGCTCGTTCCCCCTCTGATGGTAAACATTCTTCTTCGACTGGAAGGGTAGAAGCTGCTACAGATTGCCCCTGAAACTGCCCTCAGACCCTGCACAAGACTAGGTATACTAGACACCATGCCACTGCTACCTCTTGTCACGCTCACCTGATTCCCACGGAGGCGCAGGTCTGGCTTCGAGTGCTGATGCTTCTTCAATGGTGAAGCGCAGGACTCTGATGATGGACAGGAAGGGCCCCTCTACTCTGGCTTTTCTGGCTCGCAGGAATATTCCCCTGTGCGTGAAAAGGGAGTATTACCTACTTACGGAATTATGCTCAAGCCTCCCACTCCCTTCCAACCCTCCACGATACCCTTCCACGATTCCCCGTGAAGTCTCACCTTAGGGTCTGGAAGGATGAGTTCTCCATCCTGCTTCTGATGCAGGGGTGCGTTGAAACCCAGTTACTTCACTGGATTGAGGTTTGATGAGAGTTCAAAATAAGCTTGACTATTCAGGTGAGGCGCTGTAAGAGTTCTGTTGCAAGTTCAAAAGTTCAAGCTTAATAATAATGTTCATTGTCTTATTGCAGCAAGCGCTAATGCTTATGTCTTTTTCCCCTTAGGGGCCGGGGTTCGGAATGCCGGAGATATGGCGCCGACCCGAAGTGAAACGTGCAGTTCCAGTAAATAACTGGTAAGTTCTGGATGAGCGTTCAGGTAATGTCTTTGCATTCGCTCATTCAATGTCTTTATCTTTTTTCCCCATAGGGGCCGGGGTCCGGAATGCCAGGAAGCGGCAGGACCCGAAATGAAATGGGAATGACCCAACAGGTAAGTCTTAGAAGGAAACTGAGCTTTTCCTATTTCCCTTCCTTCTCTCACCTTGTTTTCTTGTCTTTTCTCTCTAGGCTCTGGGAAGTGGGTGCGGATCCGGATGATCGCTGCTGAAGATGGAGGCGCCCAGGAAAGGTGAGTGAAATGCAGCGATGCAGCGATCGAAGCTAAATGCTTTTAAAATTATGTCTTCCCTTTCAGGATCGTCGGTGTGATGTCTCCGTGATGCAGCTTTAGCAGGTAAGGTCTTCTTTCTCCCCAAATCTCTCTTATCTCCCTTTGCAGGCGACCCAGGATGCTGACAGGCGTGGCTGAAGTCAGATGCAGGAGCTGACACGGTGAGCGTCCAGCTGCGAGGAGCAGAACAACGCGAAGCGTGAGTTGCTGATCGGGCGTGGTTTAAATAGCTTTGGAAGAAGTTCCAGGTATGTATCCTTCCACCGATCAGGTATGTATCCTTCCCCGACCACACCCAGGTGGAAAGTAGTCCCACAGGTAAAGTAGTTCCATTCAGGCCTCAAGAGGGCCTGGATGTAGCAGCATGGTCTGCATCAGGTAAGTGCACATTAAAACACTTGAACACATGTCTAGCTTTATGAGCCTGGCGCCTAAGGCGCCAGGACAGGGGTCCAACATGAGCCTGGCGCCGGCGCCAGGACTGTGTCCAAAGGGCCCCAGCTTGGGCCCGCTGGCACTTCCCTGGGGGAAATGATGCCTGCCTCTGGGGTTGCTGGGTTGGACCTGGCTCCTTGGAGGTAGGCATCATGACAGTACCCCCCCCCTCAAGGCCCCTCCCAAGGTTGTTCCCTCCGAGGGTTTTGGCTTGTTCGGAAATCTCCGGTGGAACCTTTGTATTAATCGAGGTGTGTGAATATGGTTACTAGGCTCCCACGATCTCTCCTGAGGTCCATATCCCTTCCAGTCAACAAGATAGAAGAGTTTTGACTTTAACACCTTGGAGTCTAAAATGTCTTTAACTTCGAATTCTAATTCCCCTTCAATTTGAACTGGGTCTGGAGGCTTGGACAGTCGGGTCCCTGGTTGTACTGGCTTCAAAAGTGATGCATGAAAAACTGGATGAATACGCATGTTAGACGGTAAATCCAGTTTAAAGGCCACGGGATTGATTATAGCCTTGATGGGATAAGGTCCTATGAATCTGGGATTGAAGGTTCGTGGGCCCTTGACGGGTACATGTTTCGTTGCTAGCCATACCTGGTCTCCTACTTGGTAAGGAGGAGTTTTACTTCGGTGCAAATCAGCGTTTTCTTTATACTTTTTCTTGGCTTGCTGTAAATGAGTTGCAGCTTCTTTGAAGGCTCGGGTTACTGTGGAATGCAGATGATTTACTGCGGGCATTTCCAGGGTCAGAGGTGGATCTAGGTCAGAGGTCCGAGGATGGGCACCATACAAAGTATAAAAAGGAGTTTGTCCGGTTCCAGAATGCACTGAATTGTTGTATGCATATTCTGCGATCCAAAGGATGTCTTTCCAATTTAACTCGGATTGGTGTAACATGCACCGAAGATATTGCTCGACAGACTGATTGGTTCTCTCGGTTTGTCCGTCGGTCTGGGGGTGGTGGCTGGTGGATAACCGCACATCTATTTGTGCTAGTTGGCAACACTTCTTCCAAAAATGGGAGATACATTGACTTCCACGATCCGAGACTAATATGGAAGGAAAACCATGTATGCGAACTATATTCTCCAGAAATTCCTTGGCCAAGGTGGAAGCTGAAGGCAAACCTTTTAAAGGGATAAAGTGGGCCATTTTGGAGAATAGATCCACAATTACAAGGATAGTGTTGTAACCAGCACAAGGAGGCAGGTCAGTTATAAAGTCCATTGACAAGGTGTGCCATGGTGCCGGTGGAATATCCAAGGGTTGAAGTAGGCCGGCTGGCCTTTTCTTTTGACCCTTGTTTTGGGCGCAAATTCCGCAAGACAATACAAAAGGCTTTATGTCTTTTCTCCAAGAAGGCCACCAAAAGTGGCGTTTGATTTTTTCCTCCGTTTTAGCGATACGATACCAGGGTGTCCTTCCATTAATGATGGGCAATAACAAGTTCTTGCAATTCTTTACTTGGCAGAAACAACCGCTCCTGGAAGTAGGGTAAATCATCCTTAACGGTGTAATGAGGACCCTTTTGACTCCATTCCAGTAAGGCTGGAGAATCTAGAAGTTGTTTTATTTGCGTTTGGATGTCCTCAATAGTTTGCAATGAAGTTAGGCCTAAGATTCTTTGTTCAGGTATGATTGGCACAGGTTCTAAACTTGAATTGGGTTCTTCCATGCCAATCCGGGATAAGGCGTCCGCTTTACCATTCTTGCAGCCAGGGCGATAGGTAATTACGAAATCAAATTCCGCAAAGAATAGAGCCCATCGGAGTTGTCGTGAAGATTGAGCTTTGGCCGTCTTTAAATACTGTAAATTTCTGTGGTCCGTAATTACGGTGATGGTGTGTCTTGCCCCGAGAAGGTAGTGACGCCAAGCCTTGAAAGCAGATTTAATAGCCAGTAACTCCTGGTCGGTAATTGCGTAGTTGATTTCAGGAGGAGAACATTTCCTGGACCAAAAGGCCACAGGGTGTAGTTGGTTAGTTTCTGGGTCTATTTGCGACAGGAGAGCTCCCATGGCCGAACTGGATGCGTCGGTTTCCACAATGTAAGGGAGATCTGGGTGCGGGTGCTTCAATACAGGTGCAGAGGTGAATTTGGTTTTCAGGTCCTGAAAGGCTTGTTCGGCCTCAAGAGTCCATTCAAAGCGTTTGTTTTTCTTTAGGAGAGCTGTGATGGGTTGGACTGTTCGGGAAAATTCCGGAATGAATCTTCGATAGAAATTGGCGAAGCCGAGCATGCTCTGAACTCCCTTCACCGAGCTAGGAGATGGCCATTTGAGGATGGCGTCCACCTTTCGCGAGTCCATTCGGACTCCTTGAGCTGTCAGGATGAATCCGAGAAACTCAACTTCTGTGGTATGAAAAACGCATTTTTCGAGCTTTTCAAATAGTCTGTGCTGTCGCAATTTCTCAAGAACTGCCCTAACATGTTTTCTGTGATCGGATTCTGAAGAAGAGTACACCAGGATGTCGTCAATATAAACAATGACACAGACGTCGATAAGTTCCCGAAGAACATCATTCATGAAGTACTGAAAGGCGGCAGGTGCATTGCACAAACCGAAGGGCATCACCTGATATTCGAAGAGCCCAAATTTGGTGCGGAATGCAGTCTTCCATTCGTCGCCTTCTTTTATACGCACCAGGTGATAAGCTCCTCGGAGATCTAACTTGGTGTACACACAAGCGTCTTTCACCTGGTCGATAAGCTCAGGGATCAGGGGCAGAGGGTAACGATTCTTAATCGTTATTTGATTTAGGGCGCGTTAGTCTATACACGTTCTAAGGTCGCCCTCTTTTTTCGGCACGAAGAACAGAGCTGAGGAGACAGGAGACTTGGACGGGCGAATAAAACCATTGGCTAGGTACTGATCTAAATACTGACACAAATGCAGGTTCCGTAAGAGCATAAATCCTACTACAAGGTAGTTGAGCATTGGGTACCAGATCGATTTGGCAATCATAAGACCGATGGGGAGGTAACGTGTTACCCTGTTCCTTCTGAAAAACGTCTTGGAATTCTTGGTATTCTGACGGTAGCTGTACAGGGGTGGAAGTTGCTGAGGCTAGACCCATAACTGGATTTCTTGGATAACAAGTTGGTTCACAATCAGGAAAACTTATCTTCTTTGCTCGCCAGTTGATTCTGGGATTATGTGTTTCTAACCAAGGAATTCCAAGAATTACTTGAAATTGTGGGGCCTTGGTCACATCAAACACGATTGCTTCCCGATGTCCATCCTGACCCACCAGTGTCATTTCAACAGTGGAATGCGTTACAGGCCCGGAGGCTATTTCGGTTCCATCTACTGTAGTAATGACATCTTGGGTTACTTTCGGGCGGAGAGGGAGCTTAATCCTGGAAGCCAATTCACGGTCTATGTAATTTCCAATAGCTCCACTGTCGATGTATGCTTTTACAGCATGCAACTGCTGAGGCTGTTTTGGGTCCACGAGCACCATTGGCATGACAAAATGCGAGGTCAAAGAGTTTGTTTTCAAGCTCGGCAAGCGGACCCCTACGCTTGTCGGGCTAGGTCGTTTCCCGAATCAGGTGTCAATAAATCGTTATCAGTGGCTCCAACCACCTTCTTAGGTGGTTTAACCGGACAATTTCGAAGAAAGTGACCGGAAGTCCCGCAATACAGACAAAGTTGCATTTGCCGCCTCCTCTCTCGTTCCTTCTGCGTTAATGGTCCTTTAACACCGCCGATTTGCATAGGTTCGGATACGTCGGTACTCTTGGAGTTTGCGTGGGTTTTGATCGGTACTCGGGTTTCGTACTTGAACCGATCTGCTTTTCTATTTTGAAGTCTGTGATCAAGTTGAACCACCAAGTCTATGTAGTCTGCGCAGACCTGGGGTGGATCTACTATCTGAGCTAGAACATCCTTAAGCTCTCTGCACAGGCCTCGATGAAACAATGTGATCCTTTTGTTTTCTGGCCATCCAGTTTCCACAACCAGTCTATTAAAGGTGGAAACGTAGGACAGGAGATCCTGATTACCTTGTCGTAAGGATAGCAGTTCGTTATCAAGGGCCTGTCCTTGCGAGTGTCGAGCAAACAATCTTTCCATGCTGGCCTGGAAGCCCTGAAAATCCTGGAGAATGGGATCATCCTGATTTACCAATGGAATAGACCAATCGGCAGCACTGCCACTGAGGTAAGATAGTATAAAGGCTACCTTGTTCTGGTCGTTAGGGAAGGCCCCGGGTCTGCATAGAAAGTGTAAACGACATTGGTTCATAAAGACGGCATATTTCTTGGGATCCCCCGCAAAACGTTCAGGCGGGGCCAAAGGCATGTGTCCAGGTAGATTGATTTGTACCGGGTTATTCAAACCCATTGATGTGGAAGTACCTCCGGAATTAGGTAAAGGAGTGTGCCCTGCCTGGGCCTGCAATAACCTTTTGGCCAGGTCATCAGTTCTTTCCTTGGATAGGATCAGTTCTCTTTTGAGAGCGTTAGTCTCCTGGCGGGCTGAGTGCACTTCTGCCCGTAATTCCCCCAAAAGCTGGGCCAGCTGATCTGTCTCGGAAGTCTCCATAGCGCCCGGGTGGGAAATTGTGGGTAGGCTTCGCGTTCTGCCACGCTCACCTGATTCCCACGGAGGCGCAGGTCTGGCTTCGAGTGCTGATGCTTCTTCAATGGTGAAGCGCAGGACTCTGATGGTGGACAGGAAGGGCCCCTCTACTCTGGCTTTTCTGGCTCGCAGGAATATTCCCCTGTGCGTGAAAAGGGAGTATTACCTACTGACGGAATAATGCTCAAGCCTCCCACTCCCTTCCAACCCTCCACGATACCCTTCCACGATTCCCCGTGAAGTCTCACCTTAGGGTCTGGAAGGATGAGTTCTCCATCCTGCTTCTGATGCAGGGGCGCGTTGAAACCCAGTTACTTCACTGGATTGAGGTTTGATGGGAGTTCAAAATAAGCTTGACTATTCAGGTGAGGCGCTGTAAGAGTTCTGTTGCAAGTTCAAAAGTTCAAGCTTAATAATAATGTTAAATGTCTTATTGCAGCAAGCGCGAATGCTTATGTCTTTTTCCCCTTAGGGGCCGGGGTTCGGAATGCCGGAGATATGGCGCCGACCCGAAGTGAAACGTGCAGTTCCAGTAAATAACAGGTAAGTTCTGGATGAGCGTTCAGGTAATGTCTTTGCATTCGCTCATTCAATGTCTTTGTCTTTTTTCCCCATAGGGGCTGGGGTCCGGAATGCCAGGAAGCGGCAGGACCCGAAATGAAATGGGAATGACCCAACAGGTAAGTCTTAGAAGGAAACTGAGCTTTTCCTATTTCCCTTCCTTCTCTCACCTTGTTTTCTTGTCTTTTCTCTCTAGGCTCTGGAAAGTGGGTGCGGATCCGGATGATCGCTGCTGAAGATGGAGGCGCCCAGGAAAGGTGAGTGAAATGCAGCGCTGCAGCGATCGAAGCGAAATGCTTTTAAAATGATGTCTTCCCTTTCAGGATCGTCGGTGTGATGTCTCCGTGATGCAGCTTTAGCAGGTAAGGTCTTCTTTCTCTCCAATTCTCTTATTTCCCTTTGCAGGCGACCCAGGATGCTGACAGGCGTGGCTGAAGTCAGATGCAGGAGCTGACACGGTGAGCGTCCAGCTGCGAGGAGCAGAACAACGCGAAGCGTGAGTTGCTGATCGGGCGTGGTTTAAATAGCTTTGGAAGAAGTTCCAGGTATGTATCCTTCCACCGATCAGGTATGTATCCTTCCCCGACCACACCCAGGTGGAAAGTAGTCCCACAGGTAAAGTAGTTCCATTCAGGCCTCAAGAGGGCCTGGATGTAGCAGCATGGTCTGCATCAGGTAAGTGCACATTAAAACACTTGAACACATGTCTAGCTTTATGAGCCTGGCGCCTAAGGCACCAGGACAGGGGTCCAACATGAGCCTGGCGCCTAAGGCGCCAGGACTGTGTCCAAAGGGCCCCAGCTTGGGCCCGCTGGCACTTCCCTGGGGGGAATGATGCCTGCCTCTGGGGTTGCTGGGTCGGACCTGGCTCCTTGGAGGTAGGCATCATGACACCTCTACCTCGTTGGGAATAAATAATCTAGGGACACTAGAATCATGGGGGATAAGAGAGCAAATATACCACAACTGCCACTCTCTCTCTTCCCCACCCTCTTCATTTAATGATACCACAAATTATCTGATACAAAGTCTTGTGTGTCATTTACTGTTTCTAAAATTACATTATCATAATTATTTACAAAATCTATTTCAAGGTCCTGTGCTCTTAATGTATTTTCTGCCATATCCATAGTACTTGAGAACTCGGACCCATTTACATTCCTGCTATTGAGAATATATATACCACAGAAATCAAGAGAGAAATAGAACTACACATTCTCCTACACATTTTTAAATGCATTCCTTTGTTTTACAGTCTGTATAACAATTCTTGATCTCTGTGCGCTCCATCCCCCTTTCAGTGGCATGAACTGCGTCTCCTAAGGGCACACTTATCTTTTTAGGACTGCTCTTTTCCAGGTGTCAGTGGAGGGAATCCGGTATCCCGCAGTCGCTGTAGCAAAAAAATCACTCAATGAGGCCCATGGAAACGCTGTTCATCCAGCATCGAACAAAGGAACGCACGTAAATCGAGTCCTCTGAGAGTAGCAATGGTTGGTGTTGATCTTGTTCCTTACTGTCTTTTCCCGTTGCTTGCTGATGTGATGCTATAACCTGTGAAGACACAGTCTTAACATTTTTAGCCAAGGCCTGAAGATATTCCCAAAACTCCTCTCAAGAATCTCTGCTGACTTATGTGCGTCTGAAGCTGTGCGTGTGGGTGAGAGAGATGTATACAATCTATGCCCGTCACCACCTCATGAGGACTGAGTTGGTGATCTTTCCCTGGCTTATTTCGTAAGTAAAACAGGGCCAAGGCAAGACAGTACAACCAACTTTTCGTAGTTCACTACATAATTTAGACAACTGCATTTTAAGCAAACCATTAAGCCTTTCCACTATCCTGTTGGCTTGTTGGTGATTCACTAAGCACAACCTGTGCTTGATCCCCAGAAGGGATGTCATCTCAGCAAATAATGCATTAAAAAATGGGTCTCATTATCTGATCTCACATATTCCCCACCGTGGAAATATCTCCCTCACCAGAAATGTAGCTGCCAGTTTTGGAACAGGGGAAAATGGACATACAATTATAATCAAATACCTTAATTATTACACTTCTGTATCATATCAACAAAATCATTGTGAGGTTCTCTCTAATGACCTGAAGGCCAGGGAATTACCCCTCTCACTGCTTTCACGGTGTTACCAGGATTTAAGTCTTTACAAACGATATAACTCCCTGCAAACCTACTTACCCAAATGTTTGGTATAAACCACTCCACCCGGAGTTCTGTTGCTATTGGTTGTCGGGACATATGTGACAGGTAATGTAGTTGCTCTAGAGCCTCAAATAGAAGTTCTAGGAGCACGACTCCCTTCCCTGTCAACTCATGTCTTTGTAGGCGAGAGCATACATACTCTCTTTGCCCGAAGCTCCTTCTCCTCTTGAGGCACCTTTCCCTCCATTTCTACCATTTGAAGCAAAGGGACTGCAGTATTCAGGACTGACAATCGTACCTGTTAAGACACCATTTCCATTTTTGGAGGTTCTGAAAAGGGCTTCCTTTGCCGCTATGTCTGCAGCACCATTACCAAGCGCTACTAAATCAGTTCTATTAGTATGCGCCGTGCACTTCCCTATTCCTACCTCTCAAGGGCAATGTTAGCGCTTCAATTAGCTGGGATAGCAGCACGGCATGCTGGCCCGGGGTCTCATCAGATCTTTTAAAACCTCTTTTCTTCTGTCAGAGTAGATAGTGACTGCCTTCCCCTAACTCATCTCTAGCTCCTCCATGAGTGCCACTAGTTCTGCCGCTTGTGCGAAGTAATAGGGAGGCAGTCGTTTCTCCACTCCAACCCGGTGTTCCCCATCCACAAGTGTTCCAAAAGCCACCCTTGTGCGTCTCTCACCAGTGCCCAGATCAATTGTTGACGACCCGTCAACAAATAGTACCTCACCTTCTTCCAAGGCATCCTCCTTAACATCCGTCATCTCAGCTTCTCCCTCATGAGTTGAACAGTCGTGGACGCCGTCAGGTTTCACTGGTTTGGGTAAGAATGTTGCCGGATTGACTAGGTGACACCTTACCAGATGTATAGAGGTAATTGACAAAATAAATTCTTACCCAGATATTGTTTGGGTTGTCAAAGTGTACTTTTCCAAGATAGCAAAAACTGCATGCTCCACATACGTCGTCACCGAGCAGCCCATAGTAATGGTTGAAGACTTTTGTATCGCAAAAGCTGCTGCCGCAAGAGCTTGTTCACACGGGACCTGACCTTGCATAACTGAATCTAAAAGTCTGCTGTAATAAGCTAAGGGCTTGTAACATAATGATGGTTTTTGAGCCAGGACTACGGTCATTACCTTTCCATCTGTATGTGAAAATAGAAAAAAAAAGGTTTCTGGTAATTCGTGGTCACCAAAACTGTAGCATTACTGATTGCAGTCTGGAGTTCCCCAAAACATATTCTCATTTCCTCTGGCCATCTTATCGGACCCTTCTCCTTCTGTGCTTCCTTGAGCGCTTGAAGTAGGGGCCTTGTGTAATTTGAATAGTCAAAAATCCAGGACCTACACTAGTTACAGAGCCCCAGAAACTGCTGCATCTGTTTTACCGTAACTGGCTGAGGCGTATTCTGAACTGCAGTGGCTCTCTCAGGCATCGGACAATATTACCTGACCCAAATATACTACCTCTGTCTTACACCTTCTCTGCGAGCAGGGTGAGGAGCTTGATTGCGTCTCATTCACACTTCTCCTCTGAAGCACTACAGACCAACAAGTCGTCCAAGTACTGAATTACGGTACTGGGCACTTGGAAGTTTCCCAAAATCCATTTGAATGACCCCGTTATAAAAACTCTGGGATTCACAGTACCACTGGGGTAACCTTGTGTGCTCAAACCTCTGCCCTCAATATATAAACACCGTGAGATACTGGGAATCTGGGTGTAAGAGGACCGAGAAAACAGAGTTTATTTTTAAATCCATTACTGTAAAAGGGGTCGACTCAGTAGAGACGTTACAGAGAATGGTGGCAGGATTTGGTACCAACGGAAACTCTGGTTCAACAATGTTGTTCAGAGGTCGCAAATCCTGGACCATACTCCAACTTGACCCTTTTGCTTTCTTCATAGGGTAGATGGCGTATTACATGGGAATACAGATTGTTGTATAATGCCTTATTTCAACAATGCCACAATGGTCTTAAAAATCCCTTCATCTACCTCCCTAGACAAATGGTATTATCTAACTCATGGCAATATTCGTCCTGATTTTAATTTAATCTGTACTGCTCCTACACTTTTCAACAACCCCACATCATGAGGATGGCTGGTCCACAAGTGGACTGGCACGTTCTCCAAATCCTCCTTCCAATATGGCAATGTTTTCCTAATGACGAGCGTAGTCTGCGGTACTTCCCTTTGCTCTATCATTACCTGGCAAGGCACCCCAATCTCAAAGACCATCTCTCCTGTGTCGTCTGCATTCACAAACAATTGCTCATCGGACACGTCTCTTAACGATGAGGTCGAATACATACACAACACTGTGCTCCATTCGCCTCCTTCCTCCTCAGCGCCTGAAAGTAGCACCCTGTCCTCCTTCACAACCACTGCTTCTAACAGAATGGCAACAATAGTCCCTGGCGCTATCTCCTGTGACTCAGCAGGCCGAAAGAAAAATTCAAGAGGTATACGCCATGTTCGATCTTTTATTAATGGGACCCAACTCAACACTATCATTACCCCATACAGAAACAAAGCTGAATGCACTGGCACCCCCTGGTCGCGCTATCACTGTAATATGTGGGGAAAAGCGCTGCTTCTCTCACCAGGTGGCAAAGTTGGGTAGATTCATTTGTGGGGGACCTTCTTTGAAATATTGTGGCCTGCTTTTACAGTCCCGTGCAATGTGTCCCATTCTCCCACACGCAAACCACTGTACTCCATACCCTCCATAACCTCTTCCCTTCGGCCCATTCAACTGGGGCCCCATGCCTCCAAACCCACCAAATGACCAACCAACGCCTTGAAAATCCACCCATACCCTGTGGAAACCCTCTCATTGGTCTCAATCGAGGTGCGTACCCATCCATCCATCCATGTTTCCATTTGTCCGTGCTATGCTGATTGTATCTACTGTCTCTCTGTGGAGCTGTTATCATTGCTCCTTCTAAACAGATCTTTGCCAGCTTTTTCTGACCCAGCTTGGCCTCAGCTTTTTGAGCTAGCTCCATGCTTTCCTTCTCCTGCCGCATTTTACAAATATGTACAATGTGTGCTTGAACCTCTTGCTAACTCTTGACCTCTATTCCTACCACTTTATCCAGTTTGTGCTGGACTTCTTTGGAGAGTCCCTTTTTTAACATGTGGTAGATGATTCTTGTCCCAGGTTTCTCCTGGCTCTGCCCTCCACATTTCTTGAATTCGTTGAATACGGGTGGTAGGATCTTCATCTAGGTTCATTGTTTTTGCCAAGATAGAGTTTATATTGGGCATATCGGGGTACATCATTCTCAATGCCCCCCCACACATGTGCCCTAAAATTATTAAAGGCCGCTCCATCATGGGTGTTTGTGTTCAAATGAACCCCCGGATATCCCACTTTTTTCCAGCCCTCATATGCCCGTTCCCCTATCAAGGCTACTGAGGTTTTTGCCATCCATCCTTGGCCTCTTCCTACAGCCATGTAAACCCCACGGCGCGTCCGAAGGCCCCATGGTGTGCTTTCCACAATTATGGCTGGAGCCTGAGGCACAACTACTACCGCTTGTCCTCCCTGCTCGTCATCCGTTTCCCATTCATCCTCTTCCTCCTCTGTTCCTAGTACCACATCCCCTAGACCTTCTAGGGGGGCGGAAGCGTATTCAACACTGCCAGAGCATGCTGCTTCTCTTTCTCATTGTTTTGATTCCATATCTGTGATGGCACGTTTTCCCCCAAATCCACGTTTACAACTGATTTTTTTTAACCTAACGAGGATCTGACCATGCCTCCATCTCCCTTCCTCAAGCTTCTTCCTGTTCTTTACTAAATTTATGTTGTAACCACATTACTTCATCCTCCACCAACTTTACTGCTTCTTCCTGATTTCATTGTTCCTGCCTCTCTACTACCAATCGCAATCTAGCTTCTATTCCAGTGACGGGGGGGCAACTCCTCTCTTTTAAACTCTTCATCGCTCCTTGCTCTTACAGTTCCTCCTGCTCTTGTTCCTTCAGCTCAAACTCCTGTGCTGATACAAACGTTGAATAAACTTTTCTCATTCCACCTTCCATTTGAGACCCATCAATAACTTTTACTAGAGAGGGTGTTCTCCTCCTGTTCTCCTCATGATCCCATCTTTCTAAGATTGGAGCTAGGCGGAAATGTCACCCCTCTCCGTCTTGTAACCGCAAGAGTGGTTACCGGAGACTACGGAGGTTCAAACTCCGGGTTAGTATTTCCTTCTGCTGGCGACAAAGGATAGCACCCATATGTGGGTGGTAGACCCTGCTTTCTTGCTCCCTCAACAGTCATCATTTTATGGGTCTTCCTGTCCTTCTCATACAACTCCAAGATATTCAATCTATTCTCCAATTTCAAACTTGTATACTTAGTTACTAGGAAACTATGCAAATTCTCCAGCATACCGTTTATCATAAGACTCTTCATTAGGCCAGGAATTAAGCATTTTGCCTTTCGTTTCGCTCAATCATTCTCAATGGTATTTTAAAATCTTCACCTTATGTCTGGGGAGCACCCGACATAATGATCCAATGGAGTATCCATACTCAAGACCAATGCACCTCAAACAAATTAAAATAAATCTGATATAAACCCCAAGAACCAAACCCACAGCACAAACAATCACTACCCACAACAATTTCCCGCACTAACTCTCCTTACTTGTCTTCACCACAACTGTCCTCGGTAAGCCGACACTCTCAGGCCTACACTAAAGACAGCAAATTTATCAAAACACACTCCGGCCAAACATCTGCTTTACTTCTCTGAGATTTCTCCTTTACTCAAGCATAAAAAGGAGCACAATGTTTTTCACTACAACACCGTTATCTCTCATTTACTAGTACAACACTCTTGACTACTGTGCTGTCTTTTCCTGACTACAGGAAGATACCCTTCACTACTTTGACTAACCAAGAAAAAGCGAGGCGTAGGCTCTTTCCGCACAATCAATACAAAGTAAGGGGTTTCCAAGGGTAGACTCCAGAAAGGTTTCTACAGGTGGTCTTACCATAAGATGCCACCTCACCCTAAAGCAAGGCCTCCTGCCAACCAGTTAAGCAACCTGATGGGCATCAAGCCTATCCTTACAACGGACGTGCATGTGTGGGAGACCACACCTCTAAAATAACAAACTAGGTAAAAGCTTACGACATGGAACAATTCATTCACTCCTCCAAAAATCCTCACTCATCCAACCTACTTGACCTCATCTAACCTTACACACAACTATCTTGCCTTATCCAAGAATTTAACAAAGGACCCCTTTTTTTCTTCTCCGCTGTTACCCTCCTCCTTTACCTGGCAAAGATGCACTCTCATGAAAGTGAACCGTGAAGCGCTCCGACGTGGTGCTCCTTTAATCTGGCCTACGCAGCTGGGCCACAGTATCACACCTCTGGGGCGGGGAGGGGACAGACAGGCCTCTAAGCAATATGGTACCTGAAGGCCTCCTCCTTGTCGAGCACGAAGACTGGTCCCCACAGAGAAGCTCCACAGTCAAGCTGGGCAGACCAGAGCCTGCCATCTCAGATAGCCTGGGGCCCACCCAGGGACGCCAAATGTACAAGTGGGCCTTTTGATCACTGTAACCAAAAGCAGCCCCAACCTTAACCCCTCAACTGCCAATGGTTTTCTCTCCCAGTGCCAAGCCCTTTTTAGGTGATTTCTGTATGCTGTCATTCAATCCCTTGTAACTTTCTTTTTACTTGTGATATCTGGGCCAAATTTGTCCCCCTTTCTTCCCACATGTAGGCGGTCATAGTTTGCTCTAGGGGGGGGGGGGGGGGGGGGTGAGTGAAAAGAACAAAAAAGAGCTCATTTTTTGTTTATTCTGAAAATGCCAATAAAATGATGTATAAAGAAGCCTGTGGTTTTTACCTTGTAAGAGCTAGGAACAACTGGTTTGATGTTCTGAATTCGCCATTTTCCAGGCTTTCAAGAACAGGTTGAGTGGAAACGAAAAAAACATTTTTATAAGGTTAACATCAGTTTTGGGAGAGGTAGCCGATTTTTCTCTTTTTTTTCCAATAGGACATGCGTGGATGGAATGGAAGAGGAGGGTAGGAAATCTGAATGGGAAGACAGAAAGGCATACATTTCTGCAAAGTAGACAAAATTCCAAGTTTAGCAGGGGGTCATGTGCGCAGGTCAGGCAACAACTATGTAGGAAAAAATTCCCATAGTTTCTGGAAAACTTGGAAAAAAGATAGTAAAAAATAAAAAAAAAAATAAAAAAAAAAAGTTATGTGCTAGACATGGTTGTACCTGTAAGGTAATGGCTTCGGTGAATATTGAGTTTACATTTGGGAAATTAAAGGGTTGTATAACAAAGTGCAGTAGAAAATGTATGAAAACTAAGAGAAAACAACAAATGCCCTACCTTCCACATTCCCACAGGTGTCCAGATGAAAACAGTAACTCACATGTGTGGGTGCACCAACATGGGCGCAAAGGTAGAAGGCCAAACCACTGGTACATCAAGTACCGTGGGGAAGACTGGATTTGGCTTTGTGGACAATGCACAAATTTGGGCTTGGTGTGTCGCAGCCACCAAGGAAAACGGGGAACCCTATGCATTTCTGAAAGGAAGACACCCGTGGGAATCCACAGAGGTCTGGCTTGTGCGAATCGCCCAAGAATGTATTACCCGCAAGCCCCAGCAAAGTCTAAAATTCAGGGGAAAAAACCCCACAATTTTCAGACATTTGCCACCAGGAGAGGACCGAAACATGCCGCCAACACCACATGTCATACCTTCCCGCGTTCCAATACGTGTCCCGATGAAAACTTTACCTCACAGCCACCAAGGAAAACGGGGAACCCCATGCATTAGTCCCAGGGATCCCTGGCAGGGTCCCCGTCTTTTACCAGAGGGAGAAACTGTACCGCAGGCCAGCCAGAGCTCCAGGATAGTCGCGGGTGATGTCCCCCCCGGCCTTGGGTGACTGTGCCTCATGTGGGTTGACCGTCCACTAGCCTAGCAGTGGCTCCAGGGAGCCTCGGCGGCGTCCCTGTCCTTTCCCAGAGGGAGAAGCTTTAACCAACCCAGCCAGAGCTCCAGTGTGGTAGGGGGGTCATGTCCCTGGCCTTGAGCAGCTGACTCCCATGTGGGTTGAATGTCCCCAAGCCCAGCAGTGGTTCCAGAGAGGCCTGGCACATTCCCTGTCCTTTCCCAGAGGGAGAAGCTGTAACACAGCCCAGCCAGAGCTCCAAGATGGTCGGGGGTGATGTTGCAGGCCTTGGACACCTGTCTCCCATGTGGGTTGAGCATCCCCAAGCCCAGCCTGGAGTTCTGGCTGGGCTGCGTTACAGCCCTTTCCCCCCCATGGAGAAATGGGGACCCTGACGGGGCTCTCCAGAACTGCCACTTGACTTGGGGATGGACAACCCACATGGGAGAGCTGGCTGGGCTGCTTTACAGAATTTCCCTCGGAGAAGGGGTGGACACCATGCACAGCACCAGTCCCAGGGAGCCCCGACAGGGTCCCCATCCTTTCCCAGAGGGCGAAGCCGTAACGCATCTCCCCTTCACAATGTACTTAGGCTATAAAAAAGGCCTGCCTGAAACTGACCATCTGATATTCATCGCAGATGCTGCGGTCTTTCCCCAATCTTGTAAAACTAGTTCCGCAGTCACACAGAGTTCAATTGCCCAAACCAGGTTTTCAGCAAGCACAATTCCTATCAAAGAACTCTGCAGCAAAACGGATCTGTATATTCATGCTGCCCAAAACCTATTTCCCTAGAGACCCCATGTATGTGTACCTAAAAATGTATGTTCAGGACTACTGCATCCCCCCCACACCGATTTTCCCATTGCAAATCTCCTACCTTGCATGCACATGTAGAGCCCCTTGCTGCCTGGTTGTTAAGCGCTATGTGGGCTGACACACCTATATTGCGTTTGTACTGTATCAACAGATTTGACATTTAACTTGCTGCGCACATACAATTGAAATTGTATCAACTAAAACACAAACAACACTAAAAGTAATGCATATCTCTTTCCCATTAGCAACACTGGATTCATGCTAAATTATCACATTATGTGAACATCGCTGTCACCCAAGCCACCAGTATGGCATGCAATTCAAACTTCTCTTTACCCGTGGGACCCTTATCAACTACCCCAACACTAACCAACGACCAAGCCATTAGGTCAGCCAAACCACAACAATCAACGCACTGGGCCAGTTTAACCAACAACCCGAAGAACACCTCTACCAACAGGCAGTCTGGCCAACTTAACCAACGGCCAGTAGGGACAGCTGAACCACCACACCATTGGGCCAGCACAACCATTAGGTCATCAATCAGTGCATCATCAAGCCAATGGGTCTGTCCAAATAAAGCCATCATCAGGCCAGCTATACAACCATGTTCATAGTCCAGAAAATCAATGACGACATTGGATCAGCTCAACCATTAAGTTAGTGGACAAACTCAAACAGTGAGTCATGAAGCCAGCAGGTCATGAAGCCAGTCGAAGGGTCAAATCATTCAACCAGCTCAATCAACAAACCATTTCACCATGTAAATCACCAAGCTATTGAACTAGGATAAACTATCATTGGGGCAATTCAGTCCTCAAACAACCAGGCCAATCACGGATCCGACTAGACCAACTCCCAAGTCACTGGGACAGCTGTAGATACCCTGTGAAATGATCGTCCATGCATACCCGAGATAAATTGTGCAAATTGTAAAGGAATACTAACAACATACCTTTACAAAGGCTACTCTATCTTGCTCTCAAATTGTGTCTGCAACAGACAGTTTCTGATGCGGATACCCTTTATAGGCTACCTTCCAACATTTGCCATGATCCGTAGCCTGACATTTTGTCTTGAGTATTGGCATTCAGATGAAGCAAGACTGCGGGCATAAAATGCAAGTAGAGAATGTTCTGGTACTCACCAAGGCCTGCATCTGCCGGGATCACCCAGTCACCAGGTCGCAAACGAGTCACTTTACTTCCAACTTTCAGCACCTGCCCGACACCCTCATTGCCACCTACTGCTGGAAGATCTGGGAGAAGGGCATAAGTACCTGTAACAGGAATTACTTTGTTAATAGCAATGTAAGCAAGTATGTCTTCTCACTCTGCCGATTCATCAAAATATACAAATAATTAAACCCACACTGGACATCTTTTTATACTGCTCCTCTGAACCAGAAGCAATTCCTCGCCAATGGGGCAGTCTCTCCTCCTACCCAACAACATCAAGACAATGGAATTTCAAAACCAAGACCTTTTGAACACAAAACATTCGCCTCTTAGAAGTTGTTACCTTGAATCATATTGAGGTCGGAAGGGTTGATGGGCGCTGCCAGCATTTTCACATGCACGCCAGTGGCACCTAGGTCTGGAAGCTTCAAATTTTCCAATCTAAAGATGAAATATTGAGGTTTGGCATTACTAAACATTTCTGTGAGCACATGTCATTCCTCTAAAAGTAAATGTAGAAAAATCACATTTTAAGTACTTTAATGTCTTTACATTGGTTGCTTTCTGTTTGCTGCGCCTTAGGGGAGCAGCAAACACAGTTCAACTACACCATTCACTGCCTTCATTCCGTTTGTATATGTGCTTGTAAATTTTCAGAGGACACTTTTAGGCACACTTCTAGATGCCCTGTACTATATCCAGTCTGGCATGTTAGAGCCCCCATACTGATCTTTTAGCAGAGCCAAATGTTCTGAACTGAATAAGAGCACGGTCGTAGCTGAATGTTTTCTTGCCATCAGTAATAGGGGGATGTACAGCTATGCCGTGCTTTCTGTAAAGCATGTGCTCTTCCATTGGCAGGTGCATAAATAACTAACCTGAGGTAATATATAAACACAGCGTTGCCTGTACACGAAACCTCTGATCAGCACAATACCCTTCTACTGTAGCAGGGGTCCCAAACATACCTGCCTCTGCACGTGAATATGGACATGCTGCATCCCCTGCTACACCAGGCAGGGTCTGTCAACTCTGTTTCATGCTATAGTTCCAAATTTGCACTAAACACTCTTTGCTATCCCAGTACCAAGACAGACACAGACGCACGCACACACACACACACACACAACCAAAGTGCTTTACTTTCCTGGGTCATCTTCTTCCCCTCCATTCCCACTACCATCCATTTCTTTGCCTCCCACTCCCCTAGTTTTATTTCTGGCAGCAATCTTGGGGTGATCTTTGAGTCTTCTCTCTCCTTTGCTCATATCACTAGCACTGTTCCATCCCGTCATTTTCATCTGTAATGCATATTCATTGCCTACCTTTCAAGCTGCTAAAGTGGCAAAACTTGTTTTTCCATAGCTCAGTTATCATTTTTAATATTATTCTTTCTAGCTATTCTGCAATGACCCCTGTTTGGAAAGGCCTTCACAAATCTTGCAAGAGGCCGAATTCCAGAGTGGGTCGGATCCATGGAAATAAACAATAAATACACATGGTTTTTCAGTGTGTGCAATGGAGGGGGAAGAGCGGGAGTCTGGTCTAAGGTGGAGGCATTTGAAAGTGTTGGCATGTATCCTTGGCGGCTTAGGGATCACCGTTTCAGGAGAACTACATTGCCTCGTCACAAAGCCTTATCCCTTTTTAGTGGGGCCATATGGGACAGTCACAGCTCGTCACTACCTTCTCAGTGAGCGCCTGTTGAACTATTTGTTTCTGATGTATTTGTATGTTATGTTAAAGGGAGGAATACAATTATGCAGGTTATTCCGTCTCGGAAAGGGTGGTCTGCTAAAAAACTTGACTCTGCATTGTCCCAGCAAAGATCAGTCACCTGTCCGTCTTGGGAAACAGTGCCCGGTGCAGACGAGTTTGATCTGCTGCATCAAACCACCAGGTCTTTGCATCACAGATTGACTTGAACTGCTGGACCATCGTGTCACATGCCCAACAATCAGTACTCGTTGGTTTGAACCATGCACAATCTTCAAACTACTCCTGCTGACCCTTATGATCACCATCAGAAGCCCCTTTAGACACTGTTGAAACTGCCAAACAGTGAAATCAGGTACTTTGAAGTGACCCTTTGCCCCTATTCCAACTTTTGGGGCACTACAGAAGGATCAAATCCCTTTTGTACCTTTTCCCTACAAGGCATATCCTTTTTTAATGCCTTGCTGCACTTCTTGCCAGGTTTTCTGTCCCTAAGTACGCAGAATGCTGAATAATTTCATTCTGCATTTCTCATTCTTTATGTGTGTGGGATTTTCATTTTGTTTTTGATAGTTAAATGTACTAACGACACGTGTAATTAAAGTAATTAAAGTATTTATTTGTATTGAACCTTGATTTGGACATTCTTTTTTGGAACTGGTGTACTATTGCTGTTTGGGTCACTACTGGCTTACATTCGCACCCCTTCTGAGAATAGAGCCTTCCCTCAGCCCATGTTACCACAAAGCAAAGGAGGTATCGCTCTTAGCTGTGCCTATATTTCATTTATGATTGGGATCAATGTTGGTTTGTAGAAGTGTGGGGACTGAGTAAGCATTTTAGCCGCTACTCATCCTTAATACTCCTGCAGCGCAGAAGTCATCTTATCATAATTACGCACTCCTGTCTATTTTCCTGACAGCCTGCTGCAGTGTTAAATCCTGTATGCCGGTCACAATCTACTTACAGATACTTACTGCTGGACATCTACACCTGAACTACTGTATGCCTAGTGGTTGCTCTAAGCTCATTGGGATTTGTGAAAAACAATATGGTCTTTTTTCCCCCTTCTCCCAAGCCGAGTGGAACCTTTTGGGAAGAATGCCAAAAGAGAACACAATTAGGCGAGACAGGGTCTTCTCCCTCCCCTATTCTAATGTCCTCACCCGATGTCCCCTGAGCTTTTGTAGGATGCCGTCTTTCTACCTTATCCGAAAGACCCATTCTATTTGAAACCCTTTCTGAAATATTTTCCACCACATTTTTCAAAACACTACAACTCCCTTAATCCTCACCCTTTCGACCCTATTGACATAACTGAAACAAGTAAGAACAAACTTGGAGCAATGGGGATTACCCACAGGAACTCAAGGGCCATTAGTTCCTATGGACCACCACCGTTTTTTGTCCCATTAACGAGGCCAGGCAGGATCAGGCACTCCACCCCAATCATCTACACATGCAACCCATTGACTCTCCCCACCAGGATAAAAGGCAGAGCAAGGCCAAGCACACGAGCAAGGTGAAAATGGCAACCGAAGCGAGCAAGACCAGCAGGACGGAAGGGCAGTAAAGTCCGGGAAGGCGATGTGACCATGGAAGCAGGGCAGACGGGACCAGAAAGCAAATTCAAGGCAGTGGTCCTACCAGCTGCGCGGTGAAGGTAGCTTCAGAATCCCAAAGGGGCAACTCCCTGCTACTGCTGAAGGTCACAGCGGTACCTCCTTCATGTGCAGTGTGAGGACATGAAAGGAGGCGAGCCGCGCTGGGTCAAAAGCCTTGACTAGACGGAAGGTCTTGATAAACTATCAGCCGCTGCCGGTGAGTGAAATGGGAGACACGCTTGTGTTGATAAATGAAAAGGACATTAACGTTTGAAGTGCTTGTTGGCTTGTCCGGAAACCGTGAGCAAAAGCACATTGTAGCAAGAATGAAGAATGCCGAGATTGTGCGTGTGAGAGAAGCCGTGTGCGTGTCAGAGAAGCTGCAAAAGAAATCTGAAGCACTTGAGAGTGTAACCGAGAAAGGACGTGAATAGTCCAAGTGGTCAACACAAGGGTAAAGTCAAGGGTACAAGTACCCCCTTGCACAGTCGAAAGTCTTTGACAAAGGTTGAAATGAAGTAGAATACTAACCCAAGGAATTATTAGCCCTGTGATGCTAAGAACTTCAGATACCAGAAGGCCTCAAGAAAGGAGGCCAGTTTAAACCTTTGAACTGTATCCAGTATTGTGGGCTGCGCGTAGGATGACAGCCGTGAGAAAGTGAAGTCTGATTGTTTTTTTTGATAACACGTTTTATTAGTTTTCAAAACAAACAAACAAGTACAAGCGCACTACAAATAAGAGGGCTTTTGGCTGACTTCCCCCCCAGAACATGCAAAATTTACAAATGAATCTTTATGTTACATAAGAACACACCCCATTTCTCTGTTATAGATCCGTCAGAGTCGCTGAGGTAAGTCCCAACACGTCTCTTCCATCAACCATTTTGAAATG
The DNA here is from genome assembly GCF_040938575.1 of Ambystoma mexicanum. Taxonomy (NCBI): domain Eukaryota; kingdom Metazoa; phylum Chordata; class Amphibia; order Caudata; family Ambystomatidae; genus Ambystoma; species Ambystoma mexicanum. The sequence continues at coordinate 267,156,359 of NC_090934.1, forward strand.
TATTTCATTGGGCATCATCCCACCTCTGCCATACTTTTTGCACCTTTGTAGGGCACCCTCTGGCCGTGTATACCCTGCGCTCCATTGCAATACAAAGGTCTACATCTGTGACCCATTGGTCATAGCTCGGTGTCACTTCCGACCCCCACAGTTTGGCAATGTTCCTTTTGATTATTGCATTGGTAGTGAACAGAAACAGCTTTTTGTATCTTGACAGCTCAATTTCTTCCTCGATCCCCAGCAGGAGTAATTTTGGGTCTCTGGGAATCGTTTTGCCCATGACTGTCGGTAATGGTCTACAACATGCCTCCCAGAATTGCTGAATGTGGGTACACTCCCACAAAATGTGGAAGAAGCTACCTTCCTCAGTCCTACACCGCAGGCAGTTTGGGTCGTTTATCCTTCCCCATTTGCAGAGGGTTACCCTGGGATAGTATATCCTATGCAATATCTTTAGTTGAATCAGTCCAAGTCTCGACGATATGGCCACTTCCCTGGGGAACATTAATGTAGAGACCCATTCCTCTGGTAGTATGGTGCCCACGTCAGTTTCCCATTTGTTCTGTAACCCTGACAGTTCTGTTGTGCCGAAGGAGGTTATGGCACTGTACAATATTGATGTCAGTTTGTGGTTGATCCGTTCTGGGAACAGGTTTCGTTCTATTGGAGTGTATTCCGGCAGGGGGTTCATATCGGGGAGGCCGACCTGTTGTGCGTGGTGCAGTTGGGTGTAATGATATTGTTCTGTATGCGGGAGATCGAGACAGAGGGCCAACTCCGCAAACGAGATAATATTGCCTTCTTTCACGACATCTCCTATTGTTAGTGTCCCGTGCCGTGTCCAATTCGGCCATTTGGTGAGTGTGTATACTCCCTGGAGATTCTTGTTATTCCATAGTGGCTGTGCTTGGGACAGCTTATTTTCCCATCCCACAAATGTATGTGTATCTGCCCAAATCCAGGTCATGCGTGATTGCATGGTAGGAGTGGTCACTCGGGTATTCTTCTTGTATAAGAAATTCATGATGGGTTTCTCAGGAGTGTTTGCCTCTGGTGGTCTGTTATTTGGCGCAGTAGTGTCCCCATGCAGTTTATCATTTACGACTACCATTTGGCTGGCCCAGTAGTACGTCTGTAGTCGTGGAAGCCCGATTCCACCCTCGCATATGGCCCTCTGGAGGGTTGCGAGTGCTATGTGCGGGTGTCCCTCATTCTACAGCAGCCTCCGGAGTATTTTATCTATTTTTTTTATTCATTTAGTGAGATGTATAACAGGGCATTTTGTAGTATATATAGGAAGCAGGGGAGGGCCATCATTTTGTAGTCCTTTAGACTGTTCATAATTTGTATGCCCAGGTATCTGAACTCTTCCCTTTTGTTGAGACTTGAATGTCGTGTAGGCAGAAGAGTCCTCTGTCCCCAAATGCCACACAGAGAGAACTCAAAGTCACTCCCTGTGCGACCATTGAGGCCACAGGTGGAGATGGTCAACTCCGGAACCGCGAACCTCTGGGACCCCAATCCGCTGCAAGAAAATACTGATTAAGTACCAAGCAAATGACAGTAAATGACAGTGCCAAAATAACGTGAAAAGGTCCTACCAGAGGGATCAGGAGAAAGGCAATGAACCTATTAGGTAAGGGTCCGGGACTCACGTGGGCAGGTAGACTGTAGTCCCAATAATGACGTGAGAACCACCTGATGACAAGAACGTGGTTTGGTAGCTGTGGAGCTTGAAAGCAAGAAGTTCCAAAGAAGACCAGATACAAAAGGGAAATCTGTGTTGCAGTCCAAAGAGCAGTCCGAGTTCAAAACACAGGCAAATCCAACGTAACAAAGCCAGTAAGGTAATCCAAGCGAAGTCCAAGTAAGCAAACCGAGGTCAAAAATCCAATAAGAGTCAAGAAATCCAAAAGGAACACGTAGCGCCAAACAGGTTGCAAAGAACAGCTGTGAAGCAGCGAGTACAGGGAGAACCGTGTTTAAATACTCGCGCTTCTGGCATTACTTTCCGTCACATGACGTGCTGCCGCATCACATGAGTGGATCCCCGGGTCACGTGAGCACACAGCGCTGGTCACGTGAAGCAGAAGCATAGTAGCATTCCAGCGATAACCTAGGCGCCAAGGAAGCTGCCAATGCAAAAAAGGACGCAACCTGGAGAGCGTTCTGTTGCCGGTGAAGCGAGTCATCAGGAGGCCACGTGAGTGCCGGAGTGTGAAGGGGGAATAAGATGGGACAGAGGGAGCAGGGCGAGCTATAGTAATTCCAGAGTTCTGGGCAATGGCAGAGTGGCAGTATTAACAGGTGTGTGTACAAGGGAGGGTGTGACAGAGCCCCCCCTACCCCCAAAGGCCCACAACCCTGTGGGCAGGAAGGATGATCCCTGTGAAAACGAGCCACCAAGCGAGGAGCGTGGACATCAAAAGCAGGGACCCAGGACCTCTCCTCCAGACCATATCCAGTCCAATCCACCAGGTACTGCAAGAGCCCCCGGTAGATTCGGGAGTCCAAAATGCTAGAAATCTCATACATCCGGGGCCGACAGGGACACCGGGGCAGCAGGGGCGTGAAGACGGGAAGGACCAGGACAAGGCTTGAGGAGGGATACATGGAACACAGGGTGAATCCGCCAGGAGCACCAGACGGTAAGTAACAGGGTTGATCACCCGAGACACTACATAAGGACCCACAAAACGGGGCAAGACCTTCCTGCAACCCACCAACCACAAATGACGAGTAGAGAGCCAGACACGCGAACCCACCGAAAGAACAGGAGCCACCACACGCTTCTTGTCCGCCTGGGATTTCATGGATGCCTGAGCCTCACGGAGGGGTGCCGAGGTGCGGGCGTGAATAACAGACATATCCCCGATACAAGCAGTAGCGGCTGGATTGGAAGAGGCCATGATGTCGGGTATAGGCAGTACACGGGGATCTGGCCATACAAGACATAAAAGGGGGAGAACCCAGTGGAGGCATGAACCGCATTGTGTAAGCGAATTCAGCGTGACGGAGGGAATGCAACCAGGTGGATTTTTGTTGAAGTATCAGACACCGTAGGTACTGTTCCAAAGTCTGATTGACCCTTTCGGTCTGACCATCTGTCTCTGGATGGTAGGCCGAGGAATACCAGACATTGATACCCAACAGTTTGGTCAAGGCCCGCCAGAAGCGAAGGTGAACCGAGAACCCCTGTCCGACACCAGGACAGAAGGCAGACCAAATAGGCAAAACACAGAGTCAAAGAACATTCTGGCCATGGTAGGGGCGGAAGGAATACCCTTACAGGGGATGAATTGTGCCATCTTGGAAAAGGAGTCCACTATCACCCATATGGTATCAAAACCTTGCACCCTAGGGAGATCTGTAATAAAGTCCATGGACAAGGTATGCCAAGGCTTAGGGGGTACTGGTAGAGGAAGCAACAGACCCAGAGGACGTCCCCTACGGGGCTTACATGGAGTACATATGGAGCATGTGTTGACGTAAGAGTCCACGTCCTCTTCATGCCCGGCCACCAGCACCAATGCTGCAAGAGAGCTAACGTGCGTTGTTGGCCCGGGTTACCGTTCACAGGGGCATCATGCGACCACTCAAGGGCCATATTCCGCGTGTCTGCAGTGGGCAAAAACAAGCGATTCAAGACAAAGGGAAGGCCATCATGAATTACCGGATTCCATTCTGACAGCTCATTAGGATGAAGCGATACCCACTTCCTTACTGCATCCAGCAAGGGCATTGATGGTGTGCACAGACAGACTACCTTGGTGTTGTCTAATAGCGTGTCAGGGTAAACAGGCAGAGAAATTCCCCCAGGAGAATGTGACAAGGCATCGGCCTTCCCATGATCCGAACCAGAGCAATGACGTATCTGGAAATCGAATGCCGCAAAGAATAGATGCCACCTCACTTGTCTACTATTGAGGCATTTTAAGGAGGCTAGATCCTGCAGATTCTGGTAATCCGTGAAGACCGTGACCCAATGCTTGGTGCCCAAGAGATGATGCCGCCAAAGACGGAAAGCATCCATGACCGCCAGTAGTTCCTTCTCGGTCACGGTATAATGTGTTTTAGGGATGGTGAATTTGCGGGAGTGGAAAGCGACCGGGTGCATGCGGCCTGAGGATCGACAAGTCTGTGAAAGAACTGCACCTAAAGCAAAAGAAGAAGCATCCGCCTCAACTATAAACGGGAGATCTGGGTCAGGATGCTGAAGGACAGGGGCCATAGTGAACGCAGTCTTCCATGTTTCGAATGCGTTTTGGTGTGCATCTGTCCACAAATAGTGTGTATGAGGACTGGTCAGGGCAGTTAGGGGAGACACAATGGACGAGAAACCCGAGATGAAACGTCTATAGAAATGTGCAAATCCCAAGAACGATTGTAGTGCCTTTAGATTCGCAGGAACGGGCCGGTCTAAAACAGCTTTCACCTTAGAGTGATCCAAGGACAAGCCGGCAGGGGTGATGCAGAACCCAAGGAAATCCACACTGCTGACATGAAATTGGCATTTCTCTGGTTTGGCAAACAAAGAGTGTTTCTGTAATCGTGAAAGTACTTCACGGACATGGCGTACATGTTCATCTGGGGACTGAGAAAAGATTAGAATGTCATCAAGATATGCCACGACGAACACGTCCAAAATATTGCTTAGGATGTCATTCATGAACCTTTGGAACGTGGCAGGGGCATTTCACAGACCGAACGGCATGACTGTATATTTGAATAAGCCATACCGGGTACAGAAAGCGGTTTTCCATTCATCGCCGGAACGGACGCGGACCAAATTGTAGGCCCCACGCAGATCCAACTTAGTGAAAATGGTAGCATGTGCAAGGTGGTCGAGTAAAGGTGTAATGAGGGGAATGGGATACCGGTTCTTTCTTGTAATAGCATTAAGTCGCCGGTAATCCACACATGGGCGTAGGTCACCCTCTTTTTTTAGGGACAAAAAATATGGGACTCGCTGCAGGTGAGGTGGATGGGCGTGTGTCCCATCTTCAGGGCTTTTTGGATATAGTCTTTCAGAGCTAACTCCTCCGACGGTGAGAGGGAATAGATTCGTCCTGTGGGTATCGTGGTGTCAGGGAGTAGATCGATGGGGCAGTCGTATGGGCGATGTGGTGGTAAGACCTCAGAAGAACCACGATCAAACACATTCGCAAAGTCTTGGTATTCGGGGGGAATGCTCGTGGCCACTAGCCCCACTATGTGTTCTGAGGATGACTCTTGCGAGTCGGACACGGTTAATTGAGCAATTGCATGAGCCGGTTATCACTACAGGTATCTGTGGGTAGGCAGAAATTTTGACAAATTTCTGATTCGAAATTAACCAATCCTAACTTCCAGTCAATGAGTGGATTATGTTCCTGGAGCCAAGGAATTCCCAATATGAGACCAAACTGAGGCATGGTAATAAGGTCAAAACTTATAGTTTCTTTGTGTGTGGATTGGATTGTGAGTAACATGGGTGCCGTTTGTTGTTTAATCGGGCCAGACACCAGAGGGGTACCATCCACTGCCTGTACGGGTTCTGGTCTAGTCTTGGTCAAAAGAGGCAGATTTAGGGAATTAGCCAAGGCAATGTCAATGTAGTTACCTGTTGCCCCTGAGTCTATTATAATGGTGACAGGATGTGTAATAGTAGGTGTGGGGTGAAGTGTGGCCTGTACTTGAATAGGCCTAATGCGGCCAAAAGCAGGAATCGGGTTCGGGGTATGTTGAGAAGAGCTCGATCCCGTCCCCGGTTCTAAGATCGAGCTGTCCGAAAACCCTGAGTCTTGGTCTTTGGACGACGTGGGCACTCCTTCACAAAATGACCTAGACCACAATATTAACAGGCATTATCCACCCTCCTACGTTCTCTTTCCAGAGGGGAAATCGGGCTCCTAATTCCCCCTATTTGCATGGGTTCTGATGAGGTGTCAGAAGGAGAATGCGAAGTGGGGAGTGTGACTGAGTGAGCAAACCCAGCTTCTGCTCTCCTTTCGGACCTTCATGCATCTACCTGGAGGGCGAGGTCAACCAGATCTTGGAATGCTGTTGGTAATGAAGGGACCACTGACAAGGCGTCTTTCATGGGATTACTGAGACCCCTATAGAATACCACTGCCTTCTTATTTTCGGGCCAGGATGTTTCAGCGGACAATTGGTTAAAGCGAGTTATATACTCAATAAGGGAACCCTTACCCTGATTCAAATCCAGGAGCTCCAGGTCTCTCGACTGAACTTTATGTCTGGTGTCGAAGACCCTGGACATTTCCGTGACAAGAAGGTCAAAGTCATAGAGAGTGGAGCTATCGCTTTCCAAGAGGGGGTTGGCCCATGTTGCAGCAGTGCCTGCTAGATGAGAAAGGATAAATGCCGCCTTGGTAGTGGGATTCGGAAAAGCAAGGCGTCGACACAAAAAAAATGCAACTTGCACTGGTTTAGAAAGGTTCTAAATTTCGTGGGATCTCCATGATACCTTTCAGGAGCCGCTAAAGGAAACTGGGAAGGCAAAACAACAGGGACAGGATTTTGGGGCGATGGAGCTGGAGGTGGCGTGGGTTGAGAGACAGAGGGTGTATCCCCGAATTCTGTGTCTGGGGGCAATGGGTGTCTAATACTTTGCATGTGGTCAGGCCGCTGGTGGATGGCGGTATTAGCAGCAGCCATGTCTGCCCGTAGTACTGTGATGGCTTGGATTATAGCGGACATGGGATCTTCAACGTTTCCCTCCATTGCCTAGACGACAATATGGCTTCACAGTCTGTTGAGACTTGAATGTCATGTAGGCAGAAGAGTCCTCTGTCCCCAAATGCCACACAGAGAGAACTCAAAGTCACTCCCTGTGCGACCGTTGAGGCCACAGATGGAGATGGTCAACTCCGGAACCGCAAACCTCTGGGACCCCAATCCGCTGCAAGAAAATACTGATTAAGTACCAAGCAAATGACAGTAAATGACAGTGCCAAAATAATGTGAAAAAGGTCTTACCAGAGAGTTCTGGAGAAAGGCAATGAACCTATGAGGTAAGGGTCCGGGACTCACGTGGGCAGGTAGACTGTAGTCCCAATAATGACGTGAGAACCACCGGATGACAAGAACGTGGTTTGGTAGCTGTGGAGCTTGAAAGCAAGAAGTTCCAAAGAAGACCAGATGCAAAAGGGAAATCCGTGTTGCAGTCCAAAGAGCAGTCCGAGTTCAAAGCACAGACAAATCCAATGTAACAAAGCCAGTAAGGTAATCCAAGCGAAGTCCAAGTAAGCAAACCGAGGTCAAAAATCCAAAAAGAGTCAAGAAATCCAAAGGAACACGTAGCGCCAAACAGGTTGCAAAGAACAACTGTGAAGCAGCGAGTACAGGGAGAACCGTGTTTAAATACTAGCGCTTCTGGCATTACTTTCCGTCACATGACGTGCTGCCGCATCACGTGAGTGGATCCCCGGGTCACGTGAGCACACAGTGCTGGTCACGTGATGCGGAAGCATAGTAGCATTCCGGCGATAACCTAGGTGCCAAGGAAGCTGCCAATGCAAAAAAGGACGCAACCTGGAGAGCATTCTGTTGCGGGTGAAGCGTGCGCACGCGAGTCATCAGGAGGCCCACGTGAGTGCCGGAGTGTGAAGGGGGAATAAGATGGGACAGAGGGAGCGGGGCGAGCTATAGTAATTCCAGAGTTCTGGGCAATGGCAGGAGTGGCAGTATTAACCGGTGTGTGTACAAGGGAGGGTGTGACACCTTTCTACTTGATAAGGGCAATGGGGTGGAATTGCTTCCCCTTTCTGTCCTAATGGGAACAGTATGGATTTGGCCTAATTAACGCAAAGGCCGCTAAACGCTCCGTATCTCTCCAGTACTGTAGTCACTATAGGACAGGATCTTATTGGGTCTTTTAGGTATATAAGAAGGTCGTCTGCGTATAGGGATACTTTATCTTCCCAGGATTCCAACCAACGAAAGCCGCTCCATGTCCCTGTGTCTCTTAACACTATTGCGAGGGGTTCAATCGCTATCGCGAAGATCATGGCCGACAGTGGGAATCCCGGTCTCGTCCCTTTTCCCAATTCGAAGGGATTGGATATATAGCCGTTTACTTTTGTTACTGCTACCGGTGACTTGTACAGTAGTTTAACCCAGCTCATGAATTGTGGTCCGAAACCCATTCTCTGCATGATTTCCCAAATAGCTTCCCAATTGACTGAATCAAACGCTTTTTCGAAGTTCACAGCCAGTAATGCTAATGGGCCCTGAATTGTGGTCGCTTTCTCTAGTGCAGTGTGTAATCTATGTATATTTATACGTGTGGATCTTTGCGGCATAAATCCACATTGATCCGGGTGGATCAGGGAGGGTATGATCTGCTGAAGTCGGTTAGCTAGTGTTTTTGCTAGGATTTTGGTCTCGGTGTTAATGAGAGAGATGGTCCTGTAAGAGCTGCTTCTGTCTGGGGGTGTGTCTGCCTTGGGCAATAACACTATGGTAGCTTTCCTTAGGTCCGGAGGGAGACATCCTCCTCTACGTGAGGCTTCGAACATTTTGAATAGATGTGGCGTTATTACGTTTGGGCCTATTTTCTTCCATACTTCCACCGGGAAGCCATTAGGTCCCGGGGTTTTTCTAGATTGGAGGTCAGCTATGGCCATGGCTAGTTCATCTTCTGTGATATCTTGTTCTAACAGAGAAGTCCGGTCAGGGTTAAGAGTAGGAAAAGTGATTCCTGTTAGGATTGAAGTGTCCATAGGGGAGGTTGGCGTTTTATAGAGTTCAGCGTAATAATTAGCGAATCCTTACGCTATGTCCTGATCTGCTGTTATTAATATATCGTCATATGTCTTAATAGCCCTGACATGTCTGAGACCTTCATCCCTCCTTTCCAGCATTGCCAGCATTTTACTTGCCTTGTCTCCGGTTTCATACACCCTGGCTCGCATTGCTGCATGTGCCTGTTTGGCACTATCTAGGGCAACATTCTGAAGCTGTTTTTGTGCTAGCTATAGTGCGCGGTGTGACTCCGGTTGGTTTAGGGATAGGTGGGTTGCCTCCACCCTTTGTACACGTGCTTTAGCCTCCCTGAGCGACTCTAACTGTTTCCTCCTGTGAGCAGCAATCCAGGAAATAAGCTCCCCTCTTAGTACCGGCTAATATGCCTCCCATAGCACTGTCATACTTTCTATTGAAGCTATGTTCAATTCAAAATATGATTCTGTAGCTTTCTGGGCGTGCTCCACTAATTCATGGAAACCCAAATAATAATTATTTAGCCGCCAGGTGGGCGGCGGGGTCGGCCTGTTGGTGGTAAGTTCTATCATAAGGGGGGGAGTGGTCTGAGATGCCTCTGGGGAGCAGCTGTGCCTCGTTTGCTAGGTGTAGTTCGATCGCTGAGAGAAAGAAGTAGTCAAGCCTCAATAAGGAGGCATGTGCTCCAGAGTGAAATTAATATTCTCTTTCATCCGGGTGTAAGTGTCTCCACACGTCTTTCAGGCCCAGAGCATCAGTGTGCGAATATGTGTGCGATCAAGTTCTAGATTAATGACCTCATTAAAGTCTCGCCCTATTACCATCAGGTTCACGGGGTCTCCGGTGATTATGGGTGTTATGTTGTTAATTAGGGAGGTAAGCAGGGCTGGTGGCGCATAGACAGCCAGCATAGATGTGGGCCGTTCCCAGTGGGTCCCGGTGATATGTACGAATCTACCTCCTCTGTGACGGTATTTAGGTTGAAGGGCAGCTGTTTGTGTATTAGGACGAGTACTCCACGGGACCCCATCGAGAATCCAGCGTGCAGTGCTATGCAGTAATTAGTTCTTTTGAATAGGTTGCAGTTGGTGCCTGCTAGGTGCGTTTCAGTCAGAAACACCACATCTGGTGCATACCGATTCAATTGTTGTAGTACTAGTCGCCTCTTAATGCTACTGCCTAACCCGTTCACGTTCCATGTCATGATCCTGATTGATTTGGTGTTAGAGTGACAGGAACCCCTAATAGAGCTAACTGGTGGATGGGTGTGTCAGGGTGTGTTATACGCATCCTGCTATATTGCATTGCATTCCTACGGTGGGAGTCAGGCCCTGACCCTGAGCGCGCCTCACTTGTGCCCTGTACAATAAACCATACATACCAGAATTTAGGAAAAAAATCCCAACCTACCCCCCCACCCTACACTCCACTAAACTTGAAGTATCTGTCGCCCGAACAACATTTAACTGGTGCCAAAATGACAACCTGTTTACACTATAACAAACTTTCGATCGTAGCTCAGCTCCGTACTCTTTGAGCTTCGCAGTTTGCGTCAATGCACGGAGGCTAGGGCGCTCAGTACTCTTGGTTGCCCCTGCCTGTTGGCTACCTTGTTAAGGGGGGGGGGGGGGGGGCGGAGGAAATGGCACAGGTTTGGCCGCCAGCCAGTTTGTGCCTTGTGATACCTGCTTTTGTTTGAAGCAGGGGTTCCGTTATGTTCCAGCTTACGGCGATTATGTTATTTGCAAATATTGCCGTTTCTTATTATTCGTTCCCTTGCAGCGGTATTAGATCTTGTGGTTGCTGGGGTCTGATGTCTGGTGGTCTCTCTGGATGTGGTCTGTTGCGTTCATCCCGTTTTCTTTCTGGTGCTCCAATCGCCTTCTATGTGCCTTTCCGCCCAGTTCCATGCCTCCTTCGGGTCAGTAAAAAGAACTGTCGTGCCATTGTGGAAAATCTTGAGCTGGGCAGGGAAGATTAGGCCATATTTCGTACCCATGGTCTGCAATCGTTTTTTTAAGTGGATCAAAGGATTGGCGCGCTTTTTGCACTTCTCTGGTGAAGTCCGGGAAGAAAGCGATTTTAGAGCCATTGTAAGTGACGGTCCCTCTTGATCTTGCCATCTATAATACAGCATCTCTGTCCCTGCAATTTAGGAATCTTGCAATGACTGTGCGCGGTGGCGCCCCTGGTGTGACTTTGCCTGTTGGAATGCGGTGTGCTCGCTCAATGGAAAAGAATTTGGAAGAGGAATTCGCCATCGTAAGTGTCCGTAATCCACTCCTCAAGGAAAAGCTCCATGCTTGCTCCTTCTGACCTTTCGGGAAGGGCGAGAATGCGGATGTTGTTGCGCCTGGACCTTCCTTCCCTCTCATCCACTCTTGCTTCCAGGATTTTAATGCGATCTAACATCCCGGACATGCCTCGGTTGACTCCTCGTAGAGTGTCTTCAGTTTGTGAGATGCGTGCTTCGGCCACACCAGTTTGTGAGGTTAGCTTTTGGAGGTCATGTCTCAGTAGGGATACGTCAGCGCCAATACTGTCCATCTTCTTCTCTATTGATGTTCTGGAGCTGGCAATGGTGCTCACACATCTCTGCGGGAAATATCTTCCACGTTGTCAGGTTCAGTCGGTGCTGATCGCTCCGGTGAGCGAGACACCGGAGTGGTTGCGTATTGTTCCATTCTACTTTGTGTGGAGGTTTTCCTGGGTTTGTCCTTCCCAATATTGCCTTGCCGTCGTTGTATTGCTGGGCTCCCTTTCGATTCGTGGGTAGAATGGGTAGTATCGGCCCTCCGTTATGTTGCGGGATCCTGAGTTTGTTGTCTTTCTGGATCGTGGAGTCTCTTGGGAGGCAGATTGGGGCCTCGTTTTATTGTGACCACCATTGGGTAGGATGCTTATTGTTCACAAGTCTTTGCGCGCAGTTTTATACTAGGTGTTGTGTTCGTGCTTGTGTTGCCACTGCTTATTGCAACCCGTCCTTCTTTCCTAATTCTGAGTGTTCATGCTCCTAGCCCTTCCCCCACCGTGTGGTTCAGTAGCAGTGTGTAGCAAAAAGCGTGCACCAGGGCTCGCGCCACTCACGCCATCCAGGTTTGTCCGCTTTTATATTGGCGCCCAGTGCCCCATTTTCAAAGTTTGGAGAGAGAGTGAGCGGGTGGAGGGGGGGGTTCCCACTTCACCGTTTACCTCCATAGGAGTTGTATCCTCCAAGTTTGTACCATACAGCTTGTCAGAGGGGAGCACCTATGCAGTGTCACCTTACCCTTATTGAGTGGTGCTGGTATGATTAGTGCTGTGCTGTGTCGCGGGCTTTAGGGCCTGCAGAGTCTTTGGGGCCGCGCAAGTGGGATTGGGAAGCAGATCGGGGCTCACGTTTACTGCCGCCTCCCGTTTCTCTCCATCCCCTCTCCTTACCGCCGTTTACTGGTCGCGTCCTCCTGGTATGTTGGATGGGGTCTAGCAGGCGCTCTACACGTGGCGGAGCGTCCGCGAACGCATCATGGATCTTGACGGCTGGGTTCTGGCTCGCCTCAGCGTGACGGTGGTTGGTTCTTCTGTGGACGTATTTGTCGAATCTCTGGCGTTGAACTCTGTCACAGTCCAATCGGCAGTTTGATAATTAGCCCCAGTGTACTGGTGTTTATTGTCTTTTCCCTGCAGGTTGCTTTACCCTAGGTACAGATGTATGTACAGCGCGAGCATTGTGGTTTTTGGTATCAGTTTCTCCAGCGGGTCAGTGCTGCGGGTACCTCGGGCAAAGAACCGTGCCGTGAATGGTAAGGGCGGCGTTACCGCATAGCGCCAGGCAGGCAGTTCTCCAGTTCCTATTTTTCTTGGGAGAGGTGGTCGCATCAGATGCTCCATCCGAGCCCTGCACGCAGGAGCAGGTCGTATTGGTGCCAGTCGGTCCTTTTCACAGTACACTTATGCTGCGTATCATTAACTGTTCATTCCACTGCGTCATGCAGCACCCGGGGACACCCTGCAACGGCTGTCGGAGCCTTTTTTAAAAAATATCTGCGCTGTTGTCTGAGTGTGCGCTACACTTGCTTCGGGGGTCGCTTATGCCGAGGCAGGAGCGGACACGGTTCCGCCGAGATCCCGCAGGCTTCCTCAGTCGCCTATCCACCTCTTCCTCACGGAGTCAAGGGTGCCGGTGCACGTCTGCCTCTGTAGGCACGCCCAGCACCCAAATAAGAGGATGCTCGCAGCCACAATCTGTGTTTGTCGTCCCCAGTGCCACGGCAGTGGAGTCTGACCATTGGGGGCGCAGGATGTCCGTTTCAGCACGGCAGTTGCCGAAGGGCGCGCTGCCTTCTAGTTTGTCGCCCGGTGGCCATTTTGTTGGACTCTTTGAGTCCGCCCGCCGATCTTCCACCGAAAATATCTCGCTAGCGATACTGCGTTTCAAATCCACATTAAGGCGACACGTTGTTCAGGGGTTCCGCCGCTTGTGGATGTTGTTTTAGTGAACATAGCAACCCGAATTTACAGGATAAGATTAGGATCTAGCTGGCAGCCCCGAGGAATCACGTCCTCATTGCACGTTCGCTGGCCACACCCCCCAAAGTCTGATTGTTGAAAGTAAATGCATTTGCTAAAATATAACAGTTATTCGGCGAGACACGATCGCCTATCGGAAGTCTCTGTATTGAACTCACAGGTACTTTGAAGTGAAAGCGTGAAGGATTGCAAAGTAACAAGTGTGATGCTAGCAGTTTGAAGGCTTGTGCCCAATCGAGGGAAGCCAGAACTGCCTACAGAGGGAGGTTGGAGCCCAGAGGAGGGGGACCTGAGTGAATTGGTGAAAGTGCACCAAATATTTATTTTAAAAGACATTAAGAGCTCCTGAGTGTTATAAGCTAGTAGAACTGGTAAAGTTAACTGAACTGTGGTTTGAAAGATACAGTTAAACCTGACGGGCGGACGCCAAGTTAAAGAAAGGGAAGGTGAATCCTGCATTTTGATAAAGTGGCTGAACAGGGGTGTAAAGACGTTGGTGAACCCAACAAAGGGGTATATCGAGAAAGCCGAGGAAGAGGGAAATCCTGCATGGTGAGAGCTTGGGAAAAATCTTGCGATGTCAAGCAAAAGACATTGATTCGAGGGATCCTGCCTTTTCTGAAGAAACTGCTTCCTGATGCCGATAGACTCAAGGGGTGCTTACAGTCATGCCATTGTTCCACCCTGTTCCCTGATGTAACTTGGGGAAAGGAGTGCACTAGTTCAGGAGTCCCGAACTACCGAAAACCTTTTGTTGGACATTTAATTGTGTACTACACTCTGTTATACATATCATTGTCCCACAGCCTTTATGTTATATAGAGCAAGGATTTGGCAATAGGTTTATTAGTATAGGCCATTTTGTTTTGACATGACACCACTAGGACAGTGTTATCTTTATATTTACTTTGATGGTTGTAGCTTGCTCCCAACTTAGATTTAGGTTTAGATTAGGCTTTTTTCTCACCCACATACTGTTCAATAAATACCCGTGGATTGTACTCATTGTGTCTGTTGTACCTCTAATAACCATGCTTTCCTTACATATTGAATGGCGATTTTCAGATCCTGGCCTGTTCCTTATCTACACTCCTCTCTGACTCCTTGGTATTGTTTTATCAGTTGCCTTGTTCGAAGGCCAAACGCCTGATCCCCTACATGGACTGTTCAAGGGTTCAAAATTCAGCCTGACGATCATGTTATCTGCTTCTTTGTCTATCCTCCTTCCTGGCTATTTTAGTGCAGCCTGTCTGACCTTTTACCAATTCAAGCCCTACCGATACTTCTGTTTCTTTTCATGCCTCGACCATATTTGTTCCATTTGGTTTCTCCTTTCTACATTCTCCTGTGTGGCTTTTCCTCGTTGTCCCTTCCTTCTGTGCCAGCTCTTCCTTTTCTACCCTGGAGGACCTCCAGGGCTAAAGAACTTGTTAACTTGTTATCGGACTCTGGGATACTGGATTTTGTTTCCTTGGATTGTGGCTCGACTGTGTCTTGGGTGTCTCATAGTGCTCCCTCTTGCTGTACAGGTCACCTTGTTCCCAGAATATTTTATTTTTGGCTGCATCATCTTGCCAACGTGGTGGTCTGGTCTATGGCCCTTGGGTAGGATAGGACACTTAGGTTTTGTGTACATCACTGACCCCTCTAAGGGTACGATGGTTAGTACACCGGAGGTGGTCCGGAAGTGGCTGTTAGGCTGTGGACTTTTCTCTACCTGACTCTGAAGGCTTGCGTAGATACACTTGTGTATGAAATATCATATTATCTCAACAAGCAGCACCATAGCTCCGCCCCTCCTGTTAGCAACCCCATAAGAGATCAGCGCGCACCGGGAAGTGGCCTGGAAGTGGCTGTTAGGCTGTGGACTTTGCTCTACCTGACACTTAGGCTTGCGTGGATATTATCTTTACAAGGTGTGCAGCGCCCTTTCTGAAGCTTCTTACCATCATGGACACTGGGTTGTACTATTAAGAACTATATTGTATTCCTTTGAGTGGCCACATTTGATTAACTTTCTCTTGCAGCGGCACCATAGCTCCGCTCCTCCTCTTAGCAACACCATAAGAGGTCTGTTGTGCGTGCACCAGTGAGCTCGCACTGGGAAGTGGCCCAGAAGTGGCTATTAGGCTGTTGAGCTGTGCAGCTGTACGGTCACAGTCTATTGGTGGCTTTTGTTAGGTCTGCTTTCCGAGAGCATCGCTGTTGGGAATCTGCCGTTTAGTTCTTGCATTGTTGCTCTGACTTGCCGAAGCGCGAGTAAACATTCTGGTGTTATCTCACGTCTGCACCGTTCAACTCGAATTGAAAGAAATTATATTGTTGAACTGGTTTTCATGCAACATCAGTTTTGGTAAATTGAAATACTGATACAGTGGTAGCTGGACTCTAATTGTCCAATCACTGTGGAGGCAGCAAGTATACACATTGAAGAGTTTTGGTAATCAGATGTGTTTATCTAAGCATGTCCTCTTTATTTGGATTCCACTGTATTTTCTTCTGCTGCTAAAATGAAACTGAACCTCGGCTTGAGCACGAGCAAATACGGAGGTTGGGGTGTGGGGTGTATGATGATATTTTTCCCGCTCCTCTGGTCTTCAGTCCTGTGAAGAATACTATGAGGCGGACTCTGGCCATGCCTCTGCCCCATTCTCTGCCAGTTATGCTGTGGGTAACGAGGGGAGGTTCCCCCCGCCCCCCCTCGCTTAATAGACTATGTACAACCTACTATTGAGCCATCGCAGACATACAGCAAGCCTCACAGTAAAAGCATGGTGCCTGCTAGGGGGGCTGACTCCTCTTTCTTAGACACTCCTCCTATTTTCTCAGAGGGCGTAATTTCACTCATGGCCTTTCGCAATATGCTGTGGAACAGCTGGGTGAGGAGGAGCAGCAAGTGCCATCGGCACAGTGCCGGCTGAGGTGGGGGCACCATGGGAGGCTGAGGTGGTCTTAAGTGTGAATAAGTGGATTCTCAAGGAAATGTCGGAACATACCATTTGCTTAAGATCCATTTTGTCGGTATTGCTGGAAATAAAGTGTGCTGGTGGTATTTGTGCTTGTAGGTGTGAACATCCATGCATGCTAAACTCCATAGAAGGGTCTAATAGCCTTGTGGCGATAGGGTCCTCTGACCCACCCCGAGAGATTTTGGCAGAAATGATTCCAACTAATCTCACTCCAGCCGAGTGTGCCTGAATTAAACCGGGGGTTGGAGAAAAAGGGGATAGCTAGTAGTGCTGATGTAGCACCCCCACTAAAGCAGGCTCCTGCTAGAAAAGGAAAGAACAAAAAAAAAAAAAAAGAAAAAAAAAAAAAAAGAGACCAAAAAAAGAGACCACAGCTTCAATTTGAGAAAGGCGCAAACAGGCCGTCTCACAGATCTTGGAGAAACTATATAAGGGGAGATGCCCTAGCTATTCAGGGGCTGGAGGCGGAATCTGAGTTTGTTGGGGAGGAAATACCTGAACTTTGCCCTGCCTCCGACTCAATTTGCTCTGCTATGAAACACAAAGGAGCAAAAAACAATAAGACCTTGAAAGGCAATTCAGCACATGTGGGTGTGTCTTCCAGCGAGGCGGGGGTTCATGATCTTTTTAATAAAAAATCTACACATGCTACTGTTGTGGTACCCCCAATTATTCCCTTCCTCTTAAACATGAATAATAGTGAGACTGCAACTGACGGTGGTCGTCTGCCGAAGGCTACGGAGGAAAGCTTGCCTGATACACCACCAAGAATAAAGGATATAAGTGTTGAGGTAATTTTCCCACCAGGTCTTTCTTCCAAATCCTTAAGCACTGCCCCATTATGCGTTGGAGGCATTATTAGAGAGAAGAACGTAAAAGTTTCGGCTAACAGCTGACTGGCTAAAAAGGAAATTTTTCCCTGCGGTCGGGATCTGGATATACTTGTCCGGCAATCACTAATTGATCTGTTGCAAATTCCCTTACACGCTATGCCATCCGGGCTTCAATTGGCGGCACAGGGTCTATGGATGAATAAAGAGGGGGGTCACTGAAGAGAAGGGGACGGCACATCAAGCTGAGAATTTTGTGCCAGTCAATCCGAACAATGGAGAACTAGGGAATAAATAACCTGAGCATAACACCGGGTGGATGTGGTGGTTAACTCTAGCAGAGATCGTGGGGTCCCACAGACAGAGGGTGGAGTCCCGCTAGGGAGAGAGGTGCGACCACAAAGCCATCCATCAAAGTCAATTTAAGGATGTATTGTGGAGACAGACCCATTTTCCTGATGACCTGAGCGTTCTGCTTCACTATTATGTTCACCTATGGTGGGCCTGCTTCCCTTAATCGTTGGAGAATTCTGGCACTGTTCACCGAGATCACACGCTTGACCACAATATCCACTGGGGATATTAAGCTGATGGATTACATACACCCTGAGCGCTTTGATTATGTGCGGATTGTTTTTTATTCACGCACAGTTTATGAGGCAGTATTGCAAGAGGTGGAGGCCTTTAATAAATTTGGATATAATCTCCTCAATTATAGTCCAGGTTTCCTGTATCCATGTGCTGAGAGACAATTGGTGGGCCAGAGAGGAGGTAATTCGGATGACCATCAAGGAAGTCAGACCAATCATCAGGGGGTGGAGGTGCCCTGTGATTCCATCCTCCGGTGGTTGGCTTTGTCATACACTCCGGGAAGAATCCTTCCACACTCATAGCTTTGCATGCCCCTTCTGGAGATAAGGACGCCCAGACACATAGGGACGCCCAGACACCTAGCATAGCCCAAATGCCCTCTACACAATCACCTCCTCATTATGCCCTGTTACCTGTGGTGCGTAGGAAACGTCAGCCTCCGTGGTCTAGTGTCAGCCACAGGAAGCGGCTTAGTTCGTTTCGTCGTTTTCCTCGTTTTCGCTGGCAGCTGCCATGGAGGATACGAACGGGCTGGGGCAGCCAATCGCATCCGCTTCCTGGTTTCGCGCCGGCATCCCGATCACGTGTCACAAAACCAAATCACGTGATCGAATGTCGACGGACATAAAAGCCAGGCGATTCAAACGCTCCTCGCTTCAAAGCTGTTTTCTACACTGTCAGGCGTTTGCGTTACGGATATTCTTGCTCAAGACCTCGGCTCACGACACTCGGACTGGCTTTCTTGCTCCTGGAACTTTTCCTTGGATTTGCTCGAACTTTGATACTTGGACTTTGGCTAAACGGAAACGGACGGGTTTTTGATCTTCCCTTTCTGATTTGTTAAACCTGGATCTTGATCTTCGGAGCATTTTTTTTTTTTGCTTACTGCTTTTGGATTCCTTGAACTATGTTTTGTCACAGTACTACGAAAGACTCTAGTCTCTCAGGCGATTCCTCCAGAGTCAGTGTTTCTTCATCTGGCTTTCAGGATCGCTGGCGTTCCCTCGCACCACAGCTTTGAACACCACAGCCCTTGACTTTGAGTTTAGGTAAGCCTTATTCTAGTACTTATCACTGACTCAAGGTATTGTTATTGCTTGTGTTAACCTTGCCTTCCTTCCAGCAGCTTTGGGGTTCTCGACGCTGCAGATCCTGTGAAACACCATCCACCTGTGGTTCCAAGGCTCGCACAGGGAGTTCATTCTACCTCTCTGTGGGGAACTTGGGAACGGAGGCCCATACTCTCTTCACTACGTGGCGTAGTCACGACAGGCTTCGAGAGTCCATTTCACAACTCCAGAGGTTGAAACCCTACCTTTAACCGGGTGGAAGAATGTTCCCTGGTGTCAAGTAAAAGATTCCCTTCTGCTGCAAAATCAAATTCAGCCTGTTGCATGTAATAAGAATTCAAAAAGGAAGTGTTGAGTATTAAAAATTGATTTTCCTTCACTTGCTTCCCACAGATATCCACTTGACAACGTTGCTCAGAGAAAGAATCAAAGGGAGGCAATCAATCGCTGATCCCCTACTGTATTTAAGAAAAAGAAATAGTTTTTTAAACGCACATAGCAATTGAATGTGGGAGATACCCCTGAAGAATTTCCAAGTCAAAAAAAGTGACATCAGAAGGAAAGAAACATGTTAGATGTGTTAGGAGTGTAGTATGAGTGATGGAATGAGTGAAGAAAATATAGACAGTTAAAAAGTGGTACGACTGGGGTGTGCCCCCTCAATTAGAGAGGGTACTCTACAACAGATCCTTATTGAAAATTCATTTAAGTGAAATGTAAAATAAGTTGTTGAATCTAGATACCACATGATATTGTTGATGTGCAGTAGGATTGCTTTGAAGTTTGTGTATACAGATTCTTAAAAAATACACTATCAATATAAGAAAAGTGTATGCTTTTTTATCGACATGATTTATATAAAGAAAATAATAAAGAGATATTTTTTTATACATATTTTGACTGGTATGTGATGATTTAATAATTAGTGATTAACACAACTGGGCATACCCGAGTGGCCTTAGGGAAGCAAGTGACCCTGTGAATAAATTATATTGTACCAAATTGTAGAGGGCTGTTCACAAGTGGTCTAGAGAAATATTGCCTCTAGTCTCTCTAGTGTTTGCACCCTGGTGTCATGGAACACTAGGGGGTCTTTGTTCCTCATAAATTCTGCAGAACTTTGTGCTAACCTTGTGAAATTCTCTGTAGCGTGCTTATGGGAAACCTGGCTCACCTCACCCTACCCCCTGGATGGTTTCATAGTTCATTTGGTACTTGCAGAGAAGGGACCTAGAGGGAGACCATCGGGGGGCATTATACTGGCCATTAGAAGTGACACCAATTTGAAGGTAAAAAAACCTTTATTATATCAAAATGGTGTATAGCAGTTTTGCTGGAGCTAACTGCTGGGTCTCACCCTAGCACTATAACAGTGGTGAACATTTATTGGAATCCCGACATCAATTTGCCTAAATCTCTTAAGTCTCTAAACTGTTTGTTGAAGAATGTCATGCCCTGTTTTTGGGCCTACAGATTATGGTTGCGGGCGATTTAAATGTTAAAATAGAAAGGCATGGGGGAACTGGCATTGCTCTGGCAAAGTATCTTGGCATTCTATCTATTTTTCCAAATAATACCATAGAAGTTGGACCGAAGGAATGCTCAAGGAAGCAGCGGCAGGGGCAACTGTGGTGTAATCTTTTCAAAAACTGGGGCTTGTATTGTGCAAATGATTTGTTATGTATTTCGTCGGATGCATCTACCTGGACAAATGGCATTGTCTCTACAGCTATTGACAATGTGTACCTGTCCAAACTTTTGTTGGATTTGGTTCTTACTTTCACTCTTACACAAACTGAGTGTAGTGATCATAAAATGCTTTCAAGGGGATTGGGGGTCAAAGGAAATTGGAAATCTATCCCTTTCCCCCGACTATTAACGAAGCACATACGCATATTGTATGGCATAAAGACAATGTTTATAAATTGAATGTGCTTTTTGTGTCAGATTTCTCGAATATGGAATTAGGGAAGAAGTTAACTTTTTACACCCATGATACTTTCGGGCACTATGTTGAGACTGATTAAGAAGGCAGTAACCCCAGAGCGCGTCAATATCTGTATAGCAAAACATACACATGTTCATGATGCGAGAATCAAACATTTGAAAAACTGGAGGCAAAGGGAACCTAGGTATATTCGCAATTCGTCAATGTCATCGACAGAAAAAACTGCAATGTCTAAGAGGGTTGGTAATGAATGGAAAAATCAAATTAAGAGTCATCAGACATCTCTCTATCAATCTGATAGTGAAAATATGCTCACAGCCTTGAGGGACTCTTCCTCTAGGCAATTTTGGGCTTTGATTAACCATAAGGAATTCTCTCAAATCACGGTACAAACTGCTGGAATATCTGAGGAGGTGTGGAAAGGCCATTTTGGCTTACTTTATGCTCCCTCAAGGATTCACTGCCAACTCCCTGCCTCGGTGAAAAACTCAGCCTGGGACTTTGAAATACTGCATAATTATATTAAATCACTTGTAGCGAGGGCCTCTACCCCCGGGCTGCAGGGCCTCATGTCTGGCAAATATCATTCTTAAAGGGAATGCTGATCTTTGGTCCAAATTTTGTTTTCATTCTTTTTAGTGCTATTGTTATGACAAAGACTATTCCGGTGAATTGGCATATTTCATATATAGTTCTGATATATAAAAAGGGAGATCGATCTTTCCCTGCCAACTATAGGCCAATAGCACTCCTGGATGCAGACTTGAAAATCTTTACCGGCCTTGTGCTGAAGCACATCCAGGAGTGGTCGGTTAATAACAAAATGATGTCTAAGTTCCAAACTGGTTTCAGAAAAAAACGCGGGGACTGATGCAGGAGGGTTGTTATTAAAGATCATGCAAGATAAAGCTTGGAGGGCTAACAGCATACCAATTTATGTGACCTCTATCTACCCAACTATGGCTTTTGGCCTGGTAGATAGGAATATTCTTTGGTCAAAACTTAAACACGTGGGACTCCCCTCCCCCTCTTATCCATCCTATACCATCTTCACGAGGGTTCCAGGCTTCAGGTGCGCCTTAACAATGCCAGCGTCTTGACGCATTCCATCAATGCCTTAAATGGTTTCGTCAAGGGTGCATTTTTGCACCGACTATATTCAATCTATATGTAGCGGACACAGACATTGTTCTAAAAAAAAGCGGCCTTTGCATCGCCTATGGTGGAGGGTGTAAAAGTGAGTTGGACGGCGTATGCAGATGAGATGATTTCATGTTTACTGACCATTCGCCTAGAGGTCTTCAACATCTATTAACGGCATTCAAAGAGTATATATTGTCCAATTCTCTTAATATAAATATGAAAAAGACAGTTGTTATGCAGATTTACGGTAGGTCGAGTGTGCTGAGGTACTCTTGGTTTCTAAATCATGAAAAATTGGCAATAAGATCCTCCTTACGCTATTGCTATTTGGGTTTCCCCATCTTTGGAGACAAAAAGAAAATACTCTATAGACATTATTTACAGGGGAAAGTTGGACCACAAATAGCACAGCTTAAAAAAATGTATAAGTATAGGACATTTTCCTTTTTGCTCACTCTTCGCTATTACAAATGCAAGGTCATTAAACATTTCTGCTATGGCATAGAGCTTTTGACAAATTGTGCTAGAAGTGAACTACATAAATATGAGGCGTGTATTCTGAGGTCTGTCCTGAGAAGTCTTCCATAGTGCGTTCCCCGGTCAGCTATACGTTACGAGCTTGGATTGTCAATGGAAAATGTGGTTATGTGGCGCAGGATCTCCCTTTTTAGGAAACTAATAACCAGCCTTAAAGATACTTTATATGGTATGATGGGGAGTGGTTTGTGCAATGGTTTCACTGCCTCTGGTTATCTAAGTGATTTAAAAACAGAATGTTTGGAATATTTAGCTAAATTGGGGGCATCAGATGAGCTCCTCATTTTCAATCCAGGGAAAGTTAAAAAGACTCTTTAAGTACATGGACTGGAACAACACTATGGAGAAGGTTCTGGAAACTACTCTCCTCTGGTTTCACACTTCAAAAAGGGGGATCCTGGAGCCATATCTGTATCAATTTCCTGACAAGCAATGGCGCCAGGAATGTATGCGCTTCAGGTTTAATGCGTTAAGACCTGAACGTATAAATTGTTTTAGTAATTTTGTGATAAACCCCGAAAATGTTAATCTTAACAATTTGTGATGGGAAATGCTTCATGGCAAAAGGGTTGCCCTCCAGATTGCTGTTGTACGCTTTCTGACCGACACGTGCAAACTGTGTTTAAAGGTTGGATGTAAGGCATCACCCTCTCTTGTTGAGTAAACACTCATTGTCTATATGGGGTCTTATATAGGGTACTGTATAGACTACTCATTATGTGAGGGACAAGGTCTTTTAGTATTATGAATTTGCATAGGTCATTATGTTTGCTTCTAAAACTACATGGAACTAGGTTGTAAAATTGGAAGAAGTTCTTCTTTTAGATAGAGGAATCCTTGCAACTATGTAATATAGAATGCTTAGGTTGGATTTTGGTTCTGAATCATATTCTTCTTAAATCTTGATTTTAGGTTAAATAAGTGTAGTTTATGTATATTGTATACCTGACCTGTGTTTGTGTGATAATATGAACTGTAATGTCTGTGATAAATCCCATCCTTTGTGACCTTGCTTTTAATCTTCTGTTTAACTTTTGTAAAGGTTACATGTAACCAAAAACAAATAAATAAAATGTTCAAAAAGTTTGTACATTTACTTACGTTTGCGTCGCATATCAGTACTTTTACTAACCAGCACACCCGTAAACCTACAATTCATCTCACCCTCTAGGGATACCGTGACTTTGGAAATCATACTGGGAACATATTGTAGGATGAGAAAATTGGGAATATATTTTGGGAATTACTGTGCAAATATTTTGTGATTGCGCAAACTGAAAAATACTGATATTGAGACTTAATGGAATTCAATCAACTAGTAAAATCTGGGATTGTGCCAACAGTCAATATATTAAATTGTGCAAACATAATACACCAAGACTATGTGGACTGGAAATATTGCTGGATTTTTACAAACTGAAACTGTCCATTATCATTCGGCCAAGTACCCTAATTGTATTGTCAACGTTTTGGGATATTTCAGCACCCTTCCAAAAAAGGCCTGATTTCTGAATAGTTATGCAGTACCCCAATAACATTGGAATTACCTAAACATACTGATCATGAGCAACACTCTAATACTGCTGGTTGTTACAAGTCTTGGCCATGCCATCCTTTGCAGTGTGCCATTTATCGTGATGGCTTTGCCACGTTGTATCCTTACCGCACTGCAAAGGACGGGGCAGGAATGGAGGTATATCCGGGCAGGGAGGGGAAAAAACAGAGAGGAAGTCGGCGGATGGACATTGACAGTAGAAATGAAGAGCAGGGGGAGCAGACAAAGCCGGTATGGGGGACAAGGCCAGGAGACAACAGAGGCTAAGAGGTAGATTAGCCTTTGAACAAAGGAATCAGTGCGGGGGCTGAAGCCCAATGGAGGGAAAGACAGCACCGTAAGGGAAGACCTCCACTGAAAAGACAGCTAGGAAAGACATGGAACCCTACTGCTAGCTGCTAGTACCGGTACCATTCTGGGATATTGGCCCGGTATCCTGGCATATCTTTTTTGTATTCGGGTTTTGACAACAGCAATTACAATGTTATTTTCCTTTTAAGGCCAAGGATTTATGATGGATATTTACTGGCAAAGAAGAATGATGCGGGGCAGACAGACGCTCTGAGCTGGCCTAGGGTGCTGGAGCAGTGGATAAGGAGGTATGATGCACAGTTATACGAGTGGATTGACGAGGTAGAGGACAGGTGCAATTATATATTTAAATCCATGTAGAAAGCTGCCTAAAGTTCACCCTAGGATAAATATCAAATGTGCTTCATGGTTTATTTTACTGTTCACAATTAAACATACTGTAGAAAGATCAATCAATGTTCTTCTTGCAGACCTCAAATGAACAAAGGTGCTTTATTTTTCATTGATGGATGCGTTAAAGCAAGATTGCAAAACAATACACGAGTTGGACAACAGCAGCACCATGCAGATGAGTGCCAATTGACATTAGTAGACTTATGTACGCAAATGCATAGATGAAGTGCATGTTTGTAGCAGATTAGAAACACAAGTAAGAGGAGCTCAATGATATGAAGCTGAAGCTTTGCTTTCCTGTAAACGTAACATAAAGCAGCACAAATATTCAGAAGTCGTCTCTAAATTTACTGAGGGCAGGCTGAACACTTTTCAGCTGTCCCTGGGGCTCTGAAACAGCCAATGGATGAAATCATGGTGTATGAACTTGTGGATTCCACCCAGTAAGCCTCTCCCCATCCCCTGGCTGATCCTATCCCATCCCACTCCACTCCACTCCACTCCACTCCACGAGTGAGGCAAGTCTGCCTCTGGACAGGTGTCCGATTGGAACGCCTGCTGCCTACCTAACAGCCAATCGGAATTTAAAGGAGCAGGCCACAGGCTTGGCCAGTGGACCGAGAGGGAGGTGGCGGCTCGGCCCGTTTGTGCTTCATCCCATTCCTGACACAGCTGTAAATCCAGTTTCTGTACACCGAGTTCCCAGACTGTCACTACCTGCTTGTTGCTCTGGCATCTGGGCCTTTTTCAGGGATACACCGTTCTAATTTGAGGCCTCCCCTGAAAAATAGAGGACGGATGGTAAGCTTAGACAGGCTTTCTGAAGTGCTCTGCATGCCAGGTTCATGGGGAACAGGTTCTCCAAAGCCAGCGTAATACCTCGCAAGTTCACGGGAAACTAGCACTTCCCCTTATCAGCATTTACTAGAAAGAATAAACTGTCTGCACCGTTGGCACACAGAGTGGCAGATTCCTATGCCTGCCGTATAGTTGCTCGAAGGCCCAGTCTGCGATCCATGCAGGGCTTTATCCATCGGGAACACGCCGCAATAGAACTTCTGCCCCGCATGCACATAGTTTTAGAAAAAATGACAGTTAATTTAAAACTAAGTATTGGTGTTGCGATAAACACTACACTGTGAGAACTACAATGGTCAATTGTAACTGGAATTCCACCAGTGCCTTGAACCTAAAGAACAAAATCCTGCACTCTCCATAGAGATGAACTTTACATTATAAATGCTCTTGGAAATTGGTAATTTTCTCAAAATAATCAAACAATGGATTCAAATGTTTACAAAACCCCATAAAATATTTAAGAGGACATAAATAATTAATTACAATCACACCGTAGTAATATAGTTACGTGAATCAATTATAAAGTTTGACAAAAGTTACACAATAAATCACACATTAACCAAATATAATAAATACAAATTACTTAAAAGAACATTCCAACTGATAAGTGTACTAATACATTAATAGAATTAAAGATAATAATTAACAGCTTACAACACAAATTACACATCAAATTTACTTGCATCTTCCATAAGTTCCATGCAGCAACTCTCTTGGTCAGGCTATGTCTTGTCATAAATCCTAGAGCAACAAAAGAATTGAAAACGCAACATGTTTTGCGATCTTCAGGAGTAGACAGTCTGACTTCCTATTGTATTTAAATAGAACCAAATTCTACTAATTATAATAACCAAAATTATGCCTCAAACTCTACTTTTATTATGGTAATATAACTGTACAAACCTCTCTACCTTTCGCCAAACAACTATTTAATGTACTTCAAGATTAAAAATCCTAGATGAAGGATCGCCGACCTGATAAACACATAAATCTATCTCAATCCCCTACAATGTTTTAACAGATTCAACACTTTTTTAAATAAATCCCTGCAAATGTTCTAAACCCGATTATATTCCAAAGCCCTAGCACTAAGACTGATGGAGCTCTTGGCCACCCTCCATTTGAGTCCTCCAGGGATCAGACTACAGAGTGGGTGGCACCCTAGTCATCCTGCCCAGCTGGGGTCACAGTTACTTCACAGAACTTGTACTTTGGTTGTGCTGAATACAAAACTACTGACTCCTGAGGTGTTTGATTTTCCACTAACTGAGAAGCTGGCGTTTACTGGTTCTTTTGAAGGGTATCATTTTATCTTCGATTACAAAATTACGCTGCTTGTTCTGGTGAAATTGACTGAAAGATAGGGGACATGAAAGAATGTTTTAAGAAAACATTATTACAATACTGCGCTTTTCATTTTAACCAACTACTGACGCCACCTACACAACTCAGTTACAATTTATAAAATTTGGGTGTACCTGTTCTGCATGGTCATTAGTCGCAGAGCTCGTAGTTCCACCTTTATTATGTTGAACCCTTCTTCAGTGTCATTGGCCAGCTGAATCAGTTCCCACCGTGTGATCTGGAGCCATTTTGCATTTGCTCTTGCTTGGACACTTGAAACTAGTGAGGCAAAAAATGTTTCCACGGAGCTGAACAGGCGATACCTGTCTGGGATCTGTGCCAATAAATCGGATGATGCTTGTGATATGTAGTTCGATGCTCGCTTGTTCCGTGATAGCTCCTCTTCTTTCCCTCCGGAGGACAGGACATAGAGGTGCGCTTTTGCAGTGGGAGAAGTCACATCCTGGTTCACGTTTCCTTGCGTCCTTTTATTTTCGTCGACGTGACTTTCTGGAATCACCATTAGGGCCGAATGCAACGTGGCCATTGAGCAGCTGCCACTCCATGCCTGGGGAAGGTGCAAGTAAGCCTAATTCCCGCATACCCAGTATGTGTCCATTAGTGCTGCTGTTCCTTTTTTCATGTCTGGGATGGTGAGAGTTTTGTTACAGTTTTTATTCGTTCCCATTGCCACTTTTCCTTCTCCCTTGAAACATAGTTCGTTTTGTATTTCACTTTGTAGCTTGAAGGGTTTTTCCATCGCTGTTACCCATGTTAGTTTAGAGATGTGTTCTTTCCATATTGGTAAGCACGTTTTTTCCATCCACCGCAGCTTGTCTGGTTGGACACCTTTCAGTGCTTCCGCTTTGCACAGTACTTCATCATCTTTCCATTTGTTTTCGGAAAACAGCGTCCCTTGTATTGCAAAGAAAGGTTCTTTAAGACAGACCACTCCAGACGCTTTTGAATAGCACGTTTTGTTGTCCTGTATCATTTTGAAAGAGACATCGTGTGCTTGGAAGGTGTTCTTTATTCTACACAGCGTGAGATGAAGGAGACATTGGGCATCCACAATGGGCAATTCTCTTGGCAACAACACTTTGGGTGTTCCTGATGCATGGGGGATGAGCGAACAGACATAACAGCTTTCATTGGTTGTCTGTTTAGCTGTTGTACTCATATCTGCATACCATTTATTTGCTTGGTGGGGGTGTCGTGGGTCTTCCATCTTGTCTAATCCTAACCCATAATACTCATCATACCCCCTCCTACTTGTCTCTCTTCTTCGCCTACTTTTCTCCCTCCTCCTATACCTTTTAGTTTCGATAGGTGAAATAATAGGCCCCCCTTTCTCATTCCCACCCCCCTTTTCCAATTCCTCATATAGGAACTTGTGTTCTGTCATCGTAATTACTTTTCCATTTTCCTCAATAAACAGCAAATCGCTGTTTTGTATCGGGGCGGGAAGGGTAGTGGGGCTGTTATATATTTCAGGTAGGGACATTGTGTCATTTTCCATATCTTTATTTCTTGATTGTGACAGGGTAGCAGTGGGTGGTGCAGTATAGTAACCCCATACAAAGTGTGATCCATCCCAGACCAAAAAATCACCTTCTCTAATATTCATACTTGTAATTGAATTCGTGCCAGGGGCAAGGGTGGTGTTACTCCCCCCTCCCCCCTCGTTCATCTCGATAGAGATGAACGCTATGAACCAATATGTCACCAGGCAAAATATTGAGATGAAGAACACAATAACACACATAGATTGACATATTCATACGAATGTGGTTTATCAATCTACTAACATTTCTCTAAATCTAACAAATCTATTAGTTGCAGGCTGCCCATTCGATGCCATAGTAAATCCTGTTTGAAACATAAAAGTGCATTAAGTACAAGCATGTAAACATTTCTAACGTTGTGACATTGTTTCGACAAAGTATGGGAGTGGGTGAGGGAGGGGGTGTGTCCACAGACAAGGTAACTTTACAATCATTACTATCCGTTCATTATTTCATATATAAAAAGGAAAGTCGAGAGAAAAAAACTTCTCCAAAACCAAAAAAAAAAAAAAAAAAAACCCACAAAAACCTTCAAAAGTTGTAAAAAATTATATATATATATATATACATATTTATTTCAGTACACTTGTCGTGCGCCAGTCGCGTTCAATGTTCATCACTTAATGCACACAAAATTCCCATCATTCATTCTGCACAACTTCATTGTCCGCAGTTGCCTGTGCCTCGTCCTGTACC
This sequence comes from Ambystoma mexicanum, assembly GCF_040938575.1. Taxonomy (NCBI): domain Eukaryota; kingdom Metazoa; phylum Chordata; class Amphibia; order Caudata; family Ambystomatidae; genus Ambystoma; species Ambystoma mexicanum. Next base: position 267,185,403 of record NC_090934.1, read on the forward strand.
TCACCTTCCACGGCGCTATAGGCTCTGCGTACGTCTGTCAAATGCACCCAGTATCGTAGGCCCTTCACCTTTACTGCTGTGGGTGTGCAAAACACTACCTCATAAGGGCCATGGAAACGTGGCGCATTCCACCTTCGCACAAAACTTCTGACATATATAAGGTCACCAGGCATTAGTTGTAATGGTTTTTCAGGCAGTATCTCTGTTTCTGTTGTGTTCCCCTCCTCTCTTGTAGAGGGGGGGGCTAGTTGCTTCGCAATTACGCGCGCTGCCCGTGTCAGTTTTTTCAAGTACTCTGTGAACTCCTCTCCCAATATCGCTGCACTTCTGTGTGCATCAGAACGTTCACGGAGAGGCGAATGCGCTGTGTGCATTCTCCTTCCCGTGACGATCTCATGCGGGGACAAATGGTGGTCTTTACTTGGCTGATTTCGTAACTCAAACAGGGCCAAAGGCAGGCAGTACATCCAGGTCTTTTTAAGGGAAAAACACAGTTTTGACAATCTGCTTTTTAACAGACCGTTCATCTTTTCCACTACGCCATTACTTTGAGGATGATAAATCGAACATAATTTGTGCTTTATTCCCAATAGCGTAGTCACTTCCTTGAATAGTTCATTAACAAAATGCGTGCCGTTGTCTGAGCGAATAACTTCGCAAATCCCCCAGCGCGGGAATACTTCCCGCACTAGGAACTTCGCGGCGCCCTTCGCATCAGGGCGCGCACAGGGGCCTGCCTCCACCCACCTCGAAAATGGACATACAACCACAATCATGTAGCGAGCCCCGTTACATCTTTCTCCCATGTCTACATAATCAATGTGGAGCTCTCTGAATGGGCCATTTGGTTTTGGTATCGTTCCTCTTAGTGTGCGCAATGTCATACCTGAGTTGTAAATCTGACATGTCGTGCATTCTAAAGCCAGCCTTGTGATGTGTTCATGGAGGCAAGGTGCAAACCAATCTTCTTGTATGTCCGCCATTATGTGTTGCTTTGCGTTATGTGCGGGAAAGTGTAGTTGTTGAAATGCTATTTCTAACAATGTAACTGGCATTACCGCTTTTCCTGAACTTTTTTGTCGCCACAATAAATCAGTCGGCGATTTGCTGCATCCCCTCTTAGTCCACAGCAATTTTTCTTCTGCACTAGCTCCCTCTTGCAGCTCTATTATTTCCTGTGTGGGCATCATGTTGTATCCTGTGGGGACCTCTTGGCTTGCTGTGTGGTGCAACATGTACTCTCCTACTTCACCTTTCTGTAAATACGAAGCTTCTTTGGCAGCGGCGTCTGCTGCCGCGTTCCCCAAAGATATAAAATCTGTATTTGTGGTGTGGGCTTGGCATTTTACGATGGCCACTGCCGTGGGGTCTTGCAGGGCCTCAATCAGTTCTTTCAATAATTCTGCATGCTGAACCGGTGTTCCATCTGCTCGTCGAAACCCTCTCCGCCCCCACCGTGCCAACCCGCCGTGTACTGTTGTTGTCATGTATGCTGAGTCTGTATATATTGTCACTGCGCACCCCTTGGCGGCATGCAATGCTTCTATTAGCGCTATTAGTTCTGCTGCTTGGGCTGAATAGTGTGATGGGAGGCGGTGTTGCACTAGTGTCTCGTATTCATCTTCCTCTAATCGTACAACTGCCATACCCACATGTTTCTCTCCTGTCTCCATGTCTATTGATGCTGACCCGTCCACGAAATACACCTCTCCCTCGTTCAGGGCATTCTCAAAAATCACTTGATCCTGACCTTCGTCACCTGTGTATGTAGCGCAGTTGTGGTTCTGCATGTCCTCTACGGTGCACGCCTCTGTGATGAATGTGGCCGGGTTCACTGTTTTACATCTTACTATGTGGATGTTTGCGCTGGACAGTATTATTTCATATGCTGTGGCGCGCTGTGTCGTCAATGTGCTCTTTGATCGCTCTAATATTGCAAAGAGTGAGTGTTCCACAAACAGTGTCACAGGACAGCCCATCACTATCGTGGCACTTTTCTCAATCGCGAACGCGGCTGCAGCTAGGGATTGCTCGCACGCGAAATGACCTTGCATTACTGCGTCTAGGGTGCCACTATAGTAAGCCAGTGGTTTGTGCCCTAACGATGTCTTTTGTGTCAGTACTGCTGTCATCAGTGTTCCTTTGCAGTGTGAAAATAAGAAGAATTCGCGCCCATAATCTGGATTTGCCAGTACTGGAGCGCTTGATATCAGCTCTTTTAGTGAGTTAAATGCTGTGTTCATCTCTTCTGTCCATTCTATGTGTTTGTTTTCCTGCTGTGCTTCTTTTAGTGCCTGTAACAAGGGCCTTGTGTACGCTGCATAATCCAATATCCATGCTCGGCAATAGTTGCACATACCCAGAAATTTCTGCATCTCTTTTACTGTTTTGGGCTCCCCAACTGTTCTAATCGCCTGTGCCCTGTCTGGTATGATCCGCTTGCCATCCTTTGATATCAGCTGTCCCAAGTATAGGACCTCTGTCAGACAGTATTGTAACTTCCCCTTGTCCACCTTGTACCCTTTATTGGCCAATAATGTCAGGAGTGTTATTGAGTCCTTTCTACACTCCTCCTCAGTTTGTGCACAAACCAATAAATCATCAACGTACTGAATCACTGTGCTTTCTACAGACAAATTCCCCAGATCTTCATGTAGTACCCTGTTGAATATGCTTGGGCTCTCGCAATATCCTTGTGGTAGTCTGCAGTGTTCGAACCTCCTCCCCCCTAGTGTAAATGCTGTTAAGTACCTGCTCTCTTCTGCTAAGGGAATCGAGAAAAATGCATTTTTTAAGTCAATAACTGTGAAGTGGGATGCCGTTTTCGGAATGTTGCACAGTATTGTCGCCGGGTTCGGGACTAAAGGGAACTCCTTCTGAATCACATCATTGAGTGGGCGTAAATCTTGTATCATCCTCCATGAACCTCCCTTCGCCTTTTTAATCCGGTAAATGCATGTGTTGCATGGGGAGTTTGAGGGCACTATTATTCCTTGTGCTAGCAGTGCATCTAGTGTCTCTCTGATCCCTTCTTCTGCTTCGCGTGACAATGGATATTGTTTTACCCGGGGTAGAATTGCTCCCTGTTTCAGTTTTATTACCACAGGCTGAACCCCATGTAATAACCCCACATCATGGGGGCCATTTGTCCATATGTTAGTGGGTACTAACCTCATGTCGTCATCAAAAAATGCATGTGGTGCTCCTACTACTGCCATTAATTCAACTTGAGTTTTTCTGGCTGTAACTACAATGTCGCACGGCATTGCTAGTTCCATCACTATTTCGCCATCTGTCTCAGTGTCAGAAAATAGCTCCTCGTCCGAGAGCTCCCTCAGTGGGATATTTGCATTTGTACACAGTACTGTCCGCCATTCACATCCTTCCATGTCAACGCCAATCACACATATTCTGGTTGCTGACACGTGTACTGCGTGTAAATCCAACGATAGCACTGACCCGGGAGCAGTGTCGGGGCTTGCTATGGGGCGGAAAAGGAATTCGGCTGGAATCCTCCAATCCATCCTTTTTAGTTCTGGTACTATGAGAGCCAATGTTCTCATGCCCTCAACAAACATCTCCTTGTTTCTTGGTAACCCTCTGATCTCTTGCATGATTGAGTGGCCGTGTATTACTGCCAATATGCGGAGGGGGCATATGCCTGGCGTCGAACATACGATACCGCTCCCTGTGAATGATATTGTCATGTTTAGTTTGCTTAAGAGATCTCTCCCCAGCAAATTAATGGGAGAGTGTTCATAGTACAGTAAGGGTGCTTTCACTGTTTTACCCCCCACTGTCACATCCAATGCCTCTGTGTAAGGAACTTCAATTACAGCCCCAGAGAACCCCTGCGTCTCTAACGTTCTATTAGATAACGGGAACCGGCCCTCTCTAATGCATGATTTCTCCGCTCCCGAATCCACCATGAATATGAACTGCTTGTCTCCTATCTGCGCTCCTATCAATGGTTCCTCTGATGCATTGTGGGTCGTAGATAGTACTGGACACGCAAGTGCTCTCTGTGGGCTGTCCTATGCGGGGTGTCTCATTGCCCCCCCTTGATCAAAAATGTTCCCCGAAACTACTGACACCCCGCTGTAAGGTGCGGGGGCAGGCGCTCCATTAGCTACTGTGGCGAAAGTGTTACCTGGCGTGTATTGCATATTGTCATTATTCTGTGGGTGGTTTTGTGTTCTGTACTGATGTCCGTGTATTTGTGCGTTACTTCTTTGTCCTACATTTTCTGGTTGCTGGTATTGTCCCATGGGGAGGCCGTAGGGGCTTCCTGGGTGGGGGTGACCGTACTGCTCTGTCTCCTGGAACCCGTTGTTTTGTCTGCTCCTGCACTCTCTTGAGTAGTGCCCCCATCTCCCACAATTCCAGCAGCTCCCCTGTGGACCTCTGGGACCCTGCCACCCATTTCCTCCCATTCCTCCATACCCTTGTCCTCCTCTTCGGCCCCTGTACCCACCTCTTCCCCCTCTTGGGGCCCACTCTTGCCACGTTGGACCTCCGTTCTGCTCCTGCTCAGTCCACTGTCGTTGTCCTTGTCCTGCCCAATTTGCCGCTATTCTTCCTTGTATTGCTATTTGCCCCTCCTCTCCTTCGTCTCCCTCCCTCATGAGTGGGAGCCCTGCTACCGCTGCTGCAACCTTCACCAGTTTTGATTGTACCAACTTTGCCTCGTCTGCCAACCTTTTCTGTGCTACTTCCCTCTCTCTCTCTTTGATCCTTTTGCAATGGTGCACTATTATACTTTGGATCTCTGGCCACCCCTTTGCCTCAACGCCCGCTATTTTATCGAGTGCCTTCTGCACCTCTTTTGGGAGCCCTCTCTTAATGATAAAATAAAATAGAGATGTGGATTGGTGCCAGGGCGTGCCCGTTTCCGCTCTCCACATCTCCTGCACCCGGAGAATGTAATCAATAGCATCCTCCCCTTCATTCATTGTACATTGCATTACTGATTGTAAATCAGGGGTATCTGGGAATGTCTCCCGCAGTGCGTCCCACACCCTTGCTCGTACTGTATTAAAGGAAGCCCCATCATGGCGATCACAGTCTAACGTCACGGCCGGGAAACCAGCCTTAGCCCATACTCTGTCCGCTTGATCTCCTACTGCGGTTACTAGTAGGCTTTTCACATCGCCTACTGCCAACGGTATGCCGGCGGTGTGTTTCTCAAATGCATATATCCACTTGCTCGCCCCTCCTGACAGCTGGGGCAATAATTTCATTAAATTAGCCTTATCCATCTGAGCCCATGGTATATAGTTTGGTCTCCCCCCCCCTCTGTGTATCAATGGAAGTTGTAACTTCCCTTTTGCAGTTGCACCCTCCCTTTCCTTAGTCGCTGCTGACTCCAATGACGCCATCTTCCCCACCCTATTTCTTAGTCGTCCCATCCATTCGTTGTCTATAGTCCCTAGCGAACATGCACCGTCCACTTCCTCGCTTTCCCCTCCTACTGCCATACTCAACCTATCACTCTCATCCAACCCTCCTCTGACATCACATAACAAGTCCTCTCTGATCCCTCTCTCTCGTGATACATCACCAATGCTCCCTTCTACTGCTCCTACCTCTATTATTCGTGTCGGCTCTTCCTCAATCCTGAACAGTATTTCCCCCTTTTTCCATCCTTCCTCAATTTGTCTACTTTCGCTCGACGCTCTAGACGTGCGTCCCGATTGTGTAGGGGCGCACGCTGTGCGCTCACATATGTCTTTTATTCTTGAGAGTTCATCCCTTGCCACAGTAAGCCTTGACTCTAAGTCACTCGTTAGCTTCTCTATATCCACCCTCTGTGTGCTTCCCTGGGCGCGCTCTCTGGTGCTTTCGTATGGCGGGGGGGCTGTTGGTCTTTGTGGTGTACCAGTTGTGGGGGGAGGCACATAAGTAGGGTCGCTATATCCTGCTGCGGGGGCTGGTTTAGGTAATATCGGGTACAAACTAATCACCTCCGCAGGTTGTTCTGTACTTAGCTGTTCCTTTTCCTCTCTTGGAATCATCAGTGGATTATCTGTGGTGGAAGGTAGATCAATATTTGGTGCCGGAGCTTTGGGTGGGGGTACTTCCTCAAACAATCTCCAGAGGTCTAATATCTCCTTCCTATTTTGCCATTGTTTCCCCTTATACTTGAGGCTAATGCATGCTCGTACCATATCAAGAACGCTTTTGTCAAAAGACCCTCCCTCGGGCCAAATCTGGGGCAGACCCTCCCCTTTCAATTCTGTTACCCATTGATCGTGATATTTATTTATTCGTTCAGCGTATCCCGGTAAGCTCTTACAAATATGTGACAAGGGAGTTTCGGCCCCCATACTCTAAATCACTAACACAGCCGTGTCCACCTGTTTTACTTTTAGTTAGGTGTAGATATGTGTATGTATACCTTTATGGCACAGACAAGAGCGGACGTCTCAAAAATTATCACCCAACTTTATTCACTGCGCAAATCCTTTCTCACTCACCGTAGCTCATCTCCTTCCCATTCCCATACACTCTCATGTGATTTCACTTGCAACTGATCAATTACTAGTTATGACCAACACTCTCTGGCACCACCTCGCGGTCAACCGTTCGTCTCCAATACTCACACGGTGCGCGCACCCTTCACAATGCTTTTCCACTCACACCTCGTCTTTTTTCCTCCCTTTCCTCCCTGGCCAGCTGTCCCTGTTTTTCTGCTAAGGTTACTGTGTTCACGTCTGTACGTGCCACTACTTAATCCCCACTCCTACAAATGTGCTCCCTATTTTATAATTCTTCTACAAGTATATTTATCTTATACCCTTTTCGCTTTCTCCCCCTGCCCCGTGGAATGGAAAAAAGAAATAGAGAGAGTAGCAATCACTAAAAAATATTCCCGGTGTCTCCCTTTGCCAGACACCAATAACTTATTTCTTACTTCTTCATATATTCCCAGTACTAGTTTAGATAGCACTATGCGGCGCCGCCTTCCACCCCCTTTCGGAGCTAGGTTTCCGTCACTTCTACCACTTCACTTATTTCTTACTCCTAATGGCCATATGCAAAGAAAAGATAAAGAAAGTTTCAAGACCCGTCGTTAGTAGACCCCCGTTATTCTTCTCCTCTACCTGTCCCCGTTCTTCTGTTCACAATTTCCCCTCCCTACCCCTTTACGATCGCTCGCACTCAGTACTCACGTGCCCGTCTTGAACCGATAGTCTCCGAAACTGGGTCCGTCCAGGCAGTGTCACCGGTAACTCAACGGTCAGCCCCTGGCTCCGGCGAGCGGCACTCAAAGGGGATTTTTTTCCAATCGGGATCCCGTACCCTTTCTCATTGAGTGCGCACTTCTTATTGTGCCGGTCGCCGTTGGCGGGCAGCCTCCCGGAGCCGGCTCACCGTGCGTATCCCTTCTCGACCGGAGATTCTCGTGCCACAAGGGGGTCGTTAAAAAGGAGTTAGGAAAAATAATTTGGAGATATCACGCTATCGGGGTCACCACTGAAAGGAAGCGCCCCCAATTTCAGCACGATCCTCCCCGCAATGAGAGACAATAAGGGACTCTCCCGTAGTGGGAATAAGACCAAGACAGAGTGCGGGTGAGCGTAAGTGGGAGTTTATCCAAAGAATAGGGCATGCAAAGAACTCTGCAACCTCCGAGAGCGCTCTGTCTGACAATAGCAAAGACAGGCGTATTTCTAATACAAAAAACGTCATCAGAACCTACACACTATAGGGGGCACAAGTTAATTGGGATTGGGTGGCGTCGACTAACTATAGGTGTTGCTGCAGCGTGGTTGGTCTTGGCGTGAGGACGTCACTGGTCAGCCTCGTGGGTTGGGTTGGGCCTGGCAGGCCAGCTTGAGGTCATCCGAGCGGTGTTGGTATGCTGGGGCAGCCTGTGACAAAGATGAATACCTTTCCTGACTCGTTTGCCCTAGGCCATGTACACTGCAGTTATTCAAGAAACGACATCTAAGTTCATCAATAAATCGCTCAGCAGTTTGTCTTATAAAGTAAACGCAACACATGAGGAATGCACCTCGTGAGAGGTCCGGTGGTTGTCGGTTGGGGTGAGATTTACCTGTGTCCTATTGACCGGTATTTTAGGTCGAGGGGCTGGGCTCTGGGGCCTGAGCCGAATGATACATGTCTGTCTGCCGCGTTAGAAGTTATTATATAAATGGGTCTCTGTGTCTTGTCCCAGTGATGGGGGTCGTCTTTGCACGGGGTCATGATTCTTGGGGTGGTCTAGGGGGGGTTGTGGGATTTACGAGAGGGTGCTGGTAGATCAGTAGATTCAAACGTGGGTTTATTACCGTGCTGTAAATAACACAGGTGGCGGGCTGTGGCCTTGGGTGCGGTACCGGGGCCTCTGACTCTCTGAAGCGGCTCCAGCTTGGTTGGGGGAGGTGAGGGAGCGCGGCACATGCCTTAGCTTCTTTATCTGGCAGGCTTGGTAGGGTGGGAGGGAGAATGGCCTTGCATATATTCACAAAGGTTTTTTCCTCGTGCGTTGCTAACTTTTGAATGCAGAACTTTTATAATGTTCCGCCTTATTTTGATGTTATTTAAACACACATATATATTTCAATTTCGTTACACATTTCTTTAATACAGTCGGTCCGAGTACCTTTTCATTACCTAACATTATATTTACTACATGGTGTGATTATTTTATGTACATTAGACGTTACACGAGGTAGTTCTAGGTTATGGCCTACAGAGATTGATGCTCGCTGCTTTAGGTGATTAAGAAAACATATAGGAGTTCAGGTTTCTACATAAAATTGTAAGAACACTTATACAGATAAAGGCTATACATTTGGTCGACATCTTTCTCTGTGGTTATAGCAGCACTAGTCCAGACCTGGGGTGGTATCATGTAACGTTACATCTTTATGGTTTATTCACAGTTTACAGGATCTGTTTAAACAGAGGTAGTTCGTTAATACCAATACTTGAATTATTTTCTACTTTCTTCAGATAGTGATGCTTCAGCTTTTTTCCCGTCACCCTGGCCTCGCGGACCAGGTCGTGCGGGGTGCAATATTACATTGTGAACGATAAAATGTTACAGTGTTAGCATCTCGGGTTAGCTCATACCCGACTTTCTCATGGGAACGCGCTCGCAGCGGATCTACCAGGGCTACTGCGGCGGCAGAGATGCATGAAAGGCCCTCCAAAGGTGGGGGCCTCGTTACAGTGTGCTGAACTCACGCCATGTTTGCTAGACAAGATGGCTTCTAGGCCTAACTGAATTTTGGTATATGCAGGGAACGGATACGTGTGGGCAATGTCGTCGGCGGGTGAACCCTCCTCCACCTGGGCCCGGGTGGCATGAGGGGACGGCCACCGAGTCATGGTCCTCACCTGGGGAGAAGGCTGCAGGTGAGGAGGGCCTCGCGGCCAGTCCTCCCCTACAAAATCAAATGGGCAAGTGGGGCAAGATAAATATGAAAAAGACAGGGCGAGAGGATAGAGCCCTGAAGGACACCACAGGTGGAGAGTGAGTTAGAGGAGACAAAAGGGCCCAGTTGCACTTGGGAGGGCCGACTCGAGACGAAAGAGGTCAACCAATCCAGTGCTCTGTCAGGGATAACCACGGTATCTGGATTTTCCATAGAAAATGTATTCATTGAATACATTTCCATCGAAAAGCATATTAATTAAATACATTTCGATGGATAATTAGGGTTAGGGTTGGGTTAGGGTTAGATTTAGGGTTGGAGTTAGGGCTGGGTTATGGTTAAGGGGGTGTGCATGGGGGTTGGAGGGCTGGCGGGGAATCCCCCAATATACAATAAACATTAAGGGTTAGATTAAGGGTTAGGGTTAGAGTCAGGGTTAGGTTTAGGGTTGGAGTTAGGGTTGGGTTAATGTTAAGGGGGGTGTGCGTGGGGGTTGGCGGGGATCCCCCCCCCCCAATATACAATAAACATTAAAACATTACAAGGAGCTGGCCAGTGCCAAAATTCCAGCACCGGACAGCTCCATGTAACGTTTTAACATGCAAAATAAATGCATCAAATTGCTATCATTTACATTCAAAAGTACATATCCATCGAAAGCTGCCCATTCCTATATTCAATGGACAAGTTTCGATGGATATGTACTTTTAATGTAAAACATAGCATTTCGATGCAATAATTTACGATGTATTTACTTCAGTGTTTTCACTGTTCGATGGATCGTTTGATGAAAAGACCATAAACCGATACCCACAGTATCGTGGAGACAGTTTATGAGTATGGAAAGATTAATCGTGTCAAAGGCAGAGGACAGATGATTTGAGAGCAGGTCATCACAGGTGTTCTGGAGAGCAGTTTCCGTGCCTCTGGCTTCTCTGTAGCCAGGCTGGAGGTCGCGGAGGCAGCCAACATAATCAGTGTTATTAATTAGATGGGAGATAACCAACTTCTCCAGGAATTTGCCCAAGAAGGGGGTAGTGGAGATGGGACTGTAGTTAGCTGGGCAGGAAGGACCCGCAAAAGCTTTTTTTAGTAGGTGGTTTACAAGGGAGTGCTTGAGGGGTTAGGGGAAGGAGCCAATGGTGAAAGAGCGGTTACAGAACTGAGCCAAGGATGGAGCGAGAGGCAATGTCATCCTCGATATTTCTAGAGGAGCAGGGAAGCACCTGTTTGGAGCAGACGGTCATAGAGCATGTTGGTGACCTCATCAGGTGCTATGGTGAGAAGGCGGGAAGAAGGAGGGAGGGAGTGGAGGGGGCAGAGGGAGGCCTGCAAGCAGGCAGGAGAGCGAGGGTGTTAGAGGAGAGAGAGGACAGGATGTTTTAATTGTGAAATGGCTGGGCAACACTGTACAGAGTGCCTAAGAAGGAATTGGAGACTGCAGTAGGATTAGCAAGTTCCTTACAGATTTTGAAAAGTTCAGCCGTATTATTGGTGGCCCCAGAGATGCGAGAGTGGATATGGGCCTGTTTCTTTGAGCAGATGGAGAGTCTGTATTGCCGCTGGAGAAGGCGACAGGCCAGTTTGTCAGAGGATGTGCTAGAAGCCAGCCACTTCCGTTCCACCGCTTTGAACTTGCGTTTCAACAAGGCTACCTTGGAATCATACCAACTACTGCACTTGGAAGCCGGCTTCATGTGGCTCCTCATGGCAGGGGCAAGGATGGCAAGGGTGTTGGTGATGGGGGTGAAGGTTAGCAAGAGCCGAGTCAGTGTGGGAGTGAATAGTAAGGGGGGGGGGGAGAAGGTGGCAAAAGCAGTCACTGACACTCACTTCATAGGTCAAATGACGGAGAAGGAGATGAGCAGTGCAGGCAGAGGCTTGGCAGTAGAGCCCAGAAGCTCAAGATGGGAGTAGAGGAGAGCATGGTCGGACTAGGAGACAGGAGTAGTGAGAGGGTTGATGAGGGATATATCAGCAGAGAATAGTGCATCAACGGTGTGTCTGGCTGAATGGGTAGGGCCAGAGGGAAGAATAGTGAGAGAGAGAGAGAGTCACAGAGGTTGAGGAAGTGTAGTGTGGCCGCATCAGGAGAATCAAGATGAATATTGAAGTCCCTAAGGAGGAGAAGCTTAGAGGTAGAGGTCAGAAGAAAGAAGGCAAGGTCAGCCCACTCCGAAAGGAAGGGGGGGGGAAGAGATCGGCCCAGGAGTACTGTAGATGGTAGCCAAAGTGAGAGAGCGGGTAAGAGAGATGCAAAGCTTGCCGACAAGACCTTCAAAGAAGGAGTAGGACTGAGTAGGTATGATAGAAGCAGTTCCCATTCAGCGTAGACAAGGGCCACTCCACCTCCAGACCGGTTTGACCTGGGCTTGGAGAGAATCTTGCAGCTCTCAGGAAGGAGAGTGTCAAAAGCAGTGCCAGAGCTTGCATTGCATCACGTCACACTAATGGCGAGGACGTTGAGGTCAAAGTCTTTAAGGAGGTCACAGTTGTCAGAAGAGTATTAGACAGCAGAACGAGAATTGAGGGTAGCTAGGTCTTCCGAGGCGGAGTACAGGGGCGTGGTACACCCGTCGGTGGGGACTAAGAGGCCAGATGGGTGGCAGCCAGAGGAATGGCAGGAAAAGGGAGGACCTTTATGTGTGATGGAAGAAGTCTGTCAAGAAGGAGGCGTTAGGACTGAGAACTCTGTTCCCGATTAAAGCTAATCTTGAGCAGGATGAATTGAAATAGATACTTTTGCTTCTGCTTGTGATGAGTGCACCCACTGCTGGGACCTTCGGTTTATTGACCTCCACTGACTTGGAACCTCGATTTGGGTTGCAAAGTCTTTTACAGCATTTCCCAAGGTCACCCAAACATTTTTGAACCTCGTACTTATTTGTGCCATAACATGTGCTCCTCATTTTAGTGGTTTAGTGGACTGGGGCATTCATGTGTTCTTATCAATTACCTCATTTTCTTGCTGGATATTTTGTTGTCGGTTATACTTCATTCCCAAAACTATTTTTTTTTTGCCACTTTTGTGAAGATTTAGGGCCTGGGGTGAGAAAGAGGGAAGATAAGGTAATGCTCAGATTGCTTACTAGTATGTGATTACTTAAATTACAGAGACTTCTACCCTTTCATATCCGAGTCCATTATGCTGCCTCTTCCTTCATGTTTGTTATTTGGACCATTTCTCGCCTTCAGTACCACTAACAGGAAGTGGAAAGTTGAAGGTGGTCCTTAAGCTCCCTCCCTTGTAGAAATTGTACCTTCTAAAACAAGTTGTGGACAACTAAGGGCTGTCTCACAGGTGAACTCATCTCATTGTTAAGGACTGGGTTCATGAAGAGGACTATTCATAAAGAAAATTAAAAAAGGTACATAATCAGAGCGTTTTGAATGACAAAAGTCATACAAAGTGTACATTACGAGAATGCAAAAGGAAACAAAAATACCACTGGACTGGCTAATCTGGCATTTCATAGGAAACCTTGTGTACCCATCGTACACTTTAATATGATGCTTTTTATAGTCCTATTTGTGATAAGATCTGAGGGAATGACACGTGTGCATTATGTTTCCGTGCTTTAGTTGAGCCCTTTTTGGGAATTTAAAGTCCAGACAAAGGTAAAATAAACAGGAACTAGCAACTGAAAGACTTGCATAAATTGCAAATCAGAAACATCATCTCTTTCCCTTTAACCTGCCTTGCCTCTGCTCGATACCTTTTTATTCCATCTTTCCTCTTCACCCCTATTGCTTTTGCTCTTCCTCTGCAGATTACAGCATAGATACCTTTAGTAGAGGCACAATACACCAACTTCCAGACAATCATTGGAAACCTGCTAATGGCAATTTTATTTTCCTTGAGAATTTCCATAAACCCTGCTGTCCACCCCCTGCGGCCAAAGTGAGATTACAAACCCAATTGCTACTTTATATTAACAATTGTTCTCAGATATATACAAAAAATTAAAAAACATGAGGAGAAATCCCTATTTTTTTAAAAAAATAACTTTACTTCTTTTTGTCATGGACGTTAGTTACATAAAAAATGTTAAGCACTGACATATTCTGAATTTCAAAAACATGGAATTTTCAACATTTTTGGTGGTCATATATTTGTATTAATTTTCAGGAAATAATTATATAAGAAATAGGTCACATAGCTATGTGAAGATTAATTTAAAAAGCAAAGATAAATAAATATTTATATACCCATTTGAATTGGAAATGTTGATCAAAAGGAGAACCAGGCAGTATGATGAACAATTTTTCTGTTTGTCAGTAGATAAATTACCAACATTAATAATAAAAAATGAAGGTATTAACATATCAAAACAGATTCTGAAACCAGATTATGACCGCATTGTACATGGAAATTCTAAAACACCTAAAATAGATAAGTAGTAAGACGCAGTGCTATAGCAATGTAACTATGAGCAATAGGTTTATCCATACGCTTTGCAAGCCAATCAGCAGACAATCCGTGCTTCCGTGAATCTTTTGGTGTAGATAATGGCAAGGTGTATATCCTTGCTGGTTGGTGTTGTGTTAAGAGTGAGGCTGCGTCGGGTGGAGGTAGGAGGCATATAAGTGGAATTAATGCAGTGACTTTGGCAGAGGTATGAAGATCTGATAAGTCGGGTGTGAGCCATCCTGCTGGTGTAGCTTTCCAAAGGGGATAATAAGCTGTTGCTCTTTATTTAGGAGAGGAAGGAGTGAGTGTTAAAGATTTTTGGGCATCTAATGACACAAAAGAATCTGTCCATTATCAGCATAGTCAGGCCTTTCAAAATCTACTCGACCATCAGCATAGTCGAGTAATTTTTATGACAGTGTATGGGTACCATTTGCATGGCACTCTACCTTGCTGGTGAGTACAATTAAATTCTGGGATGTTTGAAACTTTTGACATTTACTACAAACAACCTGTGCGTGGATAGCATCTGTGTGGGTGACAGCAGTGCCCTAAACCTCAAGTGGATTTATGGTGACATGCACCATTTTACAGAAAGGGATGGTAAAATTGTTGTCACCTGTCGCAATGGGTTGAAAGCATTCCTCTTAGGTCGAATAGGTAAACTAAAGGTACTCAATCTGCAGGTCTAGCAGGATTTTAAAGAACTTGCAAAGTCTGATAGTGATGTTTGTCTGCAGTTTTCCAGTCTGCTGTGGTCGTTTTGATTATAGACATCAACATGAGACCAAGAAGTGTCTTAGTGTTGTCTTTGAGAGATGCACACAAAGCCAAAAATAACAATGGAGTTAGTGAGTGGATGTGAAAATCTCAGGATTTCCTGTATACTGGCCTAAACATACTTCCAAAAAGAACTAATGTGTCACTCATAACAGATGATAGGGGTTCTACTGTGAGATATACAGTGCTAGCATGTGTCCATAAATGAAGTGTTAATTATGTGCAATTTCACTGGTGTCCCAAAAAAGTGTGTGTAACACATCCATCTTAATTTGTGATATTGATGCAGAAACATCTGTTTTAATTGCTCCATTCCAGTACATTTGTCAGTAATAGAAACTACTGTATCCAATTCCCAGATGTTCGCTATTTTACAAATGTGGTGATCCCTGTTGGTCTGCCACCTGTTGTAAATGAAGCCGGTATCTTGGAATGTTTTTAAGGGATTCGGAAGAAGGGACAAAGGGCCAGGGGAGACAAATGATCACATAGCGAGATGCTAGTTGTTGAATGAGGACGCTGAAATATGGGTATGGGGAGGTTTATTTAAAACTAAAGGGAGCAGGCAGCAGACACAGCTGCAGGAGGGGAAAAAACCTGCATCAACTGTCTGAGCTCGAACACTCTAGAGCTCAGACTGGAACGTAAACAAGACAAGTACCATAGAACATTAACACCTCACAATGAAAACATACATCAGATGGATCAAAACATAACATCTCCCTACTTCTATATACAATGAATCATTAACAGGATTATTCAAGACAGAAATCTTTAAAGCGGTTAGCCGTTTTCCTTATCCTCCCCTTAGATGTCTCCATACTGGTGTCTTGACTCTTAACACCTGCTTTACTTGGTTGCGGTAACTCCACACTCAAATATTCATTCACTTCAGCATCCTCTTTATTCACCCCCATCTCTTCATTACCAAGGGTTGCCGGGTTCTTAACCAATTTCGCTTTCGACCAGCAGTCACCACCTTCAAGTATCACCACACTTCCACGTATTGCTGCAATTCGTTTGGTACCTAGGAACCTACTCTCCAAACATTTAAATCCAAAATGGGGATTCTTTATTAATATCAAATCCTCCACTTCATACTCCACATCTTTTACTTTAGAGATGGAATCAAGTCTTTGTCTGTATTCATCTTGGGCGTCAGCCAGTGCTCCAGATAGGATTTTGAGGTGGGAGTATTTTACGCATGATTTTTCAAATTAGAGCGTAAATGCAATTTCAAGAGAGTAAAAATGAGTTTTCCCCTCTGCAAGAGTGTAAAACGGATCCAACATACACACCCAATGCATCCGTAAAATCAGACCCGCAGCCCAAAAGAGATGTAGATCAAAGTTGTCTGGCTTGGCTTTAACCATTTTATTACACTTGTGGAAAATATTCTGCCATAAAATAATTTACAAGTACCTGGTACTTACACAACTTCATTTTCAAAATTCTAGAGCCTAGAAATTCTGTTAAGACCTACTATATATTGAGACTGATGTATTGCCTGCAGAGGGAGTGTGAGTAAGCAATTGTTGGCGTATGATTTACTTACAGGAACTTGCACACATAATTTTAGCAAAAGTCACAAACTGCTAATCTACCTTTCCCGCTGTCTGCTGCAGGAAATTAATGTGGATCGCCAGACACTAGTTAGCGATATCACTTCAAATAACCAAAAATGCATGCAAGCTGAATTGCATTATGGTAGGCATATTTATAGTTTTACTGGTTTATTGTTTGTGTACAAAGCCAAAAACCATAATTCTGGCAATTACAGTTAGGAAGAAATGCAGGCAACTGCATAAGTTGAAAACTGGTCCCAAAGCCCCACTTCAACCCTAAAGTGTGTGATCCTGGACAAATACTTTTGCCACCGTGCCTTTTTAGCAAAAATAGAAATTGCTACAACAAGTGATTTATTTCCAACTAGTTAATACTAAAAAAGCCTGACTGGCCTCTGTTCCACTGTTCGACCTGTAGCATTAATAGTAGTGACCATTTATATAATGCACATGACAAAGTTTATGTCTCTTGGCTTACTCCTTGCTGCTTGTTTAATATAACTTCACATGAACTCCTTGAGTATTAAAGACTTAACTGTACCTTCCCCCATCTTCTACTTCCATCCTAGGAGAGCAGTCTTGATTGCCCGATAGGTTTCCTTCTATATAGCAAAGAATCTGCATCTCGGACATAACACGCATCACAGCAAATTCAGCCCAGGACTGCTAATCACATCAGTGGTGGAAGTGGAAAAAAGGAACTAGTGGTCTTCTGGTTGCATCCAAAAAGGAGGGAGTAGGATGTCCGGACAGATGGGTTGGGAGGCAGAGTGGAATATGGGGACAGGGGACAAGGATCAGAAACCTTGGCTTAACAGTGAAGCAGTGATTTTAATCCACTCTGCAAATTTGACCACATACCTTCCAACCGTTACTCAGTACAAATAGTTTGGATTTCAAGGCCTACAGTAATGATGTCTTAAAGAGTTTACTTCCAAAAACTCAAATTGCTTAATAACACCACATGGCAATATGTAAATCCTTACATCAACATGTTAAGCCTGAATGGTAAACTAGAAGTCCCAAAAATCTAGTTAACCCCATTGTACTTTCAGTGATTTAATAAAAGAAGTTGTGTAATACACTCAGATATGGAGATTATTGCCCTCTACTGCCATCCAGTGGAGGAAAGTATGCTTTTTAATACAAATAAATACAGCGTAAACGGTATGCCGAAGAAAATTAAATGCTCCGTAATGGCTTTAATTACATGCATATAAAGCCAAGATAAGCACCGTATCTGTAGGGATGGCGTCAGCAATTAATTTAATCACTTCCTGTCGATTTACCTAAACACACCCAGCAACCTCCAACCAACCTGGACACAATTTTGTGGCTGGTTGGCGGCCCTTCAAAGACACAAAAGGTGAAATCTTAGTGATGGAATGGGGTGTCGCGCGGTAGCTCCAAACCATTTCTTTTAACACCTCAGTCCACTCTAAACCAGAGAAAAGCGCTAACTGTATTCCTCCTTTAATAAACCCGTTAGCTCTCTCGACTAAACCATTTCCCCTGGGGTGATATAATGCAGTGCGTAAATGTTTAATACCAAAATGCCCTAAGAACTCCTTCATCTTGTCTGAGCAGAACTGCACCCCATTATCAGTGACTATCTCCGTGGGAAATCCTTCTCTAAAACAAATCTCTTCAAAGAATGCAATCATTTCATTCGTAGTGGCGTCCCTTAAAGCTCTCCATTCCAACCATTTGGAGTGATAGTCTACCAAAAATGTAATCCCATCACCTAGTCCTTGTATGGGACCCATTATGTCTACAGCAAGTTTTTTCCATGGTTCTCTTGGAACCTGAACTGGACTAAGTGGAATCTCCCTGACCACCTTTCCTTTATCTGCTCTCTCACACTCCTTGCACAATCAAACTCTCTTCTCAACTTCACTGTCCATACCGGGCCACCAAAAAGATTCTCAGCAATCTTTTGGTGCCACTCATGCCTACATGGCCCTGGTGAGCTAGGATGACCAGACTCCAATACCCAAGGGAGGAACAATCTTGGAACCCCTCCCTAGTTTAACCCCATATTCTGACAATCTCAATTCCATTTTGACCTCGTGATAGCGATCAAAACTCCTGTCCAACACTTCTTTGTTGGGCCATCCCCCTTTCTTCCATTCTTTTACTTTAGGCACAATCGTGTCTTTCCGGTCTGCTTCCAGCCATTCATCTTTGTTTACAGCACACCCTGCAACATCTGAAATAGTCATGTCCCCCTCCTTGACCATTCATGTTGAGTCCCCAGCACCTTCCACTGGAAGCCTATATAAACAGTCAGCCACCACGTTATCTCTACCAGGGATATAGCTCATCTTGAAATTATACCCTTGTAACCGTACCATCCATCTAGAGATTCTCAGGGAACCTTTAGCCCAATCACTGCTACTTAAAAGTTGCACAAAAGGCTTGTTGTCGGACTTTACTTGGAATTCCGGTCCCCAAAGAAAAATTTAAAATGTAGAATGGGCCAGAATACTGCCATGGCTTCTCTTTCTATTACTGAGTAGTTCCTTTCAGCTCCCCTCAAGGGTCTGGAGGCAAATGCTATCACATGTACTTCTTTTCCTGAATCTGTTTGACACAATGAGGCACCCAGACCGGACAAGCTGGCATACACCATTAGAAGTGTCTTCCTCCCGCTTACAAAACCACCTAATGAAGGAGCTTTAGAGATACCCTCTTTAATGGCTGTGAAAGCTACCTGACATTCTTCAGACCATTTGAAATGTATACCTTTCTTGAGTAAATTCCTCAAGGGTGTTGAAATGGTGGCGAATTTATCAACAAATCTGTGGTAGAATTCAGCCATTCCCATGAATGATCTAAGTTGATCCGTGTCAACTGGTACTGGGACTCTACAAATGTTCTCAACCAGGCTAGCCTTGGGTGACACTCCTCGACCAGATACTTTGTGCCCAAAATATTCAACCTCCCTGACACCTATTCTACATTTCTTTCACTGTACGGTGAGGCCAGCCTGTCTCAATCTCTGTAGCACACGTCTCAATACACAATCATGCTAACTCTCAGAATCAACATACACTAGGATATCATCCTGAAACACTGCAACCTTAGAACTTCCTCCATAACTCTTTGAAAAACTGAGGCAGCAGATGCCAAGCCAAAAGGCATACGTAAATACTTGAAAGTCCCTTCAGGAGTGACAAAGGCTGTGACATGCTGAAAGTTCTTCGACAGGGGCACTTGATAAGTGGCCGATAAGTCAATCACAGAGAACCAGCTAGGCTCCCCTAAATTGGCTAGTGTCTCGGCTATAACAGGTAAGGAATGTCGCTCTATAAATGCTTTTTTATTAAGGTCTACACAAAGTCTGCAATTTCCGTTGCTCTTGGTAACCAGTACCACCGGGGAAAGCCACTCGGTACCCTCAATAACACCTTTTTGGGTTAAGTCATCAAGTTCCTCTCGAAGCTGCTGCCGCAATTTTAGAGGAACTGGCCTCACTTTGTGCACAACAGGTTGCGCTCTCCCTTTCAATTTGATATCAGGTTCAAAATTGGTCAGCTTTCCTAACTTTGCAGTGAACACTTCCGGAAATTCCTTTGTCCATTTATTATCCACTTCTGCGATTGTTATAGGATTTGCAGCACTCGCCTGAATACGAACTCCCAGTTTCCTCTGTTCATCCCAAACTAGAAGTGATGCCCCATTTTTGCCACTAATATATCTGCAGTGCACTTCCTTCCTTTATATGACACATGGCCTTGAAATGTACCAATCAGGATAATGGTCCATATCCACAGATTTGGACTTTAGCAGGGACTAGAATTTCAGGATCCTTGCCAAGCACATTTTTTAACGTGTCTTCTGAAATTATGGTCCAAGGGGACGCTGAATCGACTTTCATCTTTAAGTGAAAACCGTCAACCATAAAGTTATCAACAGGTTAGTTATATTCACCTGAAACAGCATAGATTGGAAATATATGTCTTGTATTTCCTTCTTTGACAGGCGGACCTTCCAATGGTCTGGTGGTGGGTTGACTGTTTTTGACTGCTCTGTTCCCTCTGATCCACTAAGTTTATTCAAGATTCTTTACACATATTGGCGAAATGTCCTTTACGTTTGCACTTAAAACAGTCCGAAATCTGGCTGGGCATGTTGAAGTGTTGGTTGAGTGCTTTGGGCTGTCGCACTTGGAACATCTTTGATTCCACCAATCTCTCCTGGATGTTGACTTTTTCCTTGGTGCCATTGCACACACACCTTGCGCAACTTGTCTATTTTCATTTCTCTCACATTGAGAGGTTTGTTCGATGCTGCGGATAAGTTCTATGGCTTATTCTAAAGTCACGTCTTTTGCAAGTAACTTTTCCTGGACCCTGAGACTATTGGTATATCATACCAACTGGTCCCTTATGAGGGAATCTGTCAAATCACTGAAGTCACATGCTTAACGTCCTTAAAGATGCTACATATGATTCCAGGGATTCAGAGCCGTCTTGGGCGCGTTGAAAAAAATCTGTGTCTTTCAAACGTCATATTTTACTTAGGCTCCAAATGCTCTTCAATCTTTTTGATGGCTACAAGGTATTCATCAACATCACCTGCCTCTTCTTCTGCGCCTGGTGTGAGACCATCAAAGACAATCCGCCCCTCAGGACCCAAATTGTGGAGCAGCAGTGACTTTCTTCTGGCTGCACTATATCTGTGTCCCCCTATGGCTACAATGTAATTTTCAAGGTGCAGGTGGAGGAATTGCTTCAGCCATGCTTTTATTATTTCACTGTGTAGAACAATGGGTCCAATTTGCAGTAGTGCGACTTCGCTATTGTCTCAGGAGAACACAACAATAGTCTATTCAGTACTCTAGTCCCTGCGCAATTTAGTGGAATGTACAGGTTGCACGCTACTTTATGACTTAATAATGTAGCACCTTTGGACTGTAGAATAACGAAGGAACGTTCTGGCTGCTGAATACTTTGTGACTTCACAATGAAGAATTCTTGTGGAAGAATGAGCACACTCAACTGCGGCGTTCAACAATGAGTTTGTGGTTGCTTGGTAACCACAATCACTGAGGAGAGAGAAAAGCGCCCGGTTGCACGTTGTAGGTTTATCTCTGCTGGGCCAGCCCACATGTTACGTGCCGACGTGCCGGGTCTCGCTCTGATTGGCTGGAAGCACGAGCCCAAGCGTGCAGGTGCATGTCTCTCTTCAATTGGTTGGGCGCACAAGCCCAAACATCCAACAGTTTTTCCTCCCTACCCATACGGCAATCCCTCTCCTAACCGGTCACCGGGTGGGGGGCCGCGGTGTCTGTTGCCTCACGGAGCCTTATGCAAATGCTCCGAGCGCTCCAATTGTTCCACGCTCCCGTCCAGGGCAGGGAAGGCGGCAGGCAGGTGACGGCACCCTCCCATGGAGCAATGCGGTGTGATCGCAGGTGGATCCGGATTGCTTCAGTCTTCAGTCTTCGTGCAAGTTCCTGTGGATTTTTTCAAGTATCTAGTCTTTTAGAAACAGCAAGTTAATGACTAACGGTGGAGACCCTATTAAGGACTCGATGAAGGGACCGATGAAGGGACACAAGCAGCGGCTTGAGTCAGAGGTAAGAGGGGGTTGCCCTGGACACCTCCGAGTGCACCTTAATGCTCTGGAGAGTCTTTCTGGAATCAGGTAAGCAATACCTTTTCCCCAAAGTACCTTAGGATTGAAGAAGACGCTGTGGCTGGATTCTCTTTGAAGGGGCTGCATTGGACCCGACCTCCGGATTCCTTGGTCTAATGACAAAAGGCAGGACAATGGACGGGTTCTCTCAGCAGCAGTCTCGAGGGAGGACCTCTGGCAAGACCGTCAGCAACTTCTTCGTTCACTCTGTGGATTTGACGCCTTTTCTGCAGCACCAACAAAGGACATTAATCGCCCGGTCAATCTTCGCTTCCTACAGTCCTGCACTCTGCTGAGGGGGTCTGGGCGAGTTGATCGGATCACTGGATTGTCCTTGAGGGTTCAGCAAAGATTTGGACAAGTTTGACCTTTTCTCGACGATTCACTCGGAATGGACAGCAGGTCTCCTGGTATTGGAGTTTCTTAGCTCTGGAAACTCACAGGACCTCGGGTGATGGCTCCAAACAAAGTTTGTCTTGGGACTGGTTGTTCCCATCAGTCAAAGGGAAGGAGTTGTCCTCTTCGGAGTTCCTCTGTCGCACAGAAAACGGGGTCAGGACAGCAGTGGTTGCTTCACAGTGTTGCAAAGGGTCTATAGGCGTCTCCGGTCATCTTCTTCGGTTACTTCAGCTTCCAGTGGTCGACTTGCTTTTCTCTCCAGAAGCCCCACCTTTTATACGGATCCAGCACACATTCCTCTGCAATCTCTCGCAGCATTTTACAGAAAGGGGCGTTTGATGGGGGGCGCTGGTGTGCGGCTAAAAGATGGCTGCAGCCGGAAAGAGCTCTGGCACAGCAGCCCGAAGTCTCCTGCATTATCCTCACTATTGCGCCCACTTTACCTCCTAGACAGCTTCTCCATACTGGTGATCCATTGCTGCCTCGACTGCTCTCCACTGCAGCCCTCGCATTGGGCCCGCCCTACCTCCCGGAGTGAGGTGCTCAACCCAGCGGTGGTGCTGAAGGAGCGGCCTCAGCGGCTGTCCTCACCCCAACATCTGCGCCCAGACACTGAGGGATGCACTGATTCACACCCGACCCTGTTCGGGAGTGGTAGTGCCGCATTGGTACCTCCTGCGGTCCGCCAGCAGCCTGTCTTCCTGCCTCTCCACAGGACCTCCCCAGCACCATCATTCCCCCTTTGCTGCGGGAGGCCGGCCAACGCTGCTCCCTGCAGCGGCCCCAGCCCGCCCCTACGCCACCCATCCGCTCCCCCTATACACTTGTTCCCGGTCCTAGCCCACGGGCATGGGGATACAGGAGCGGCCTGCGGCTTTGGGGCTTTGGCGCGCTGCGCCCTGCCTCTGGGGTGTGAGTGGGCCTGATTACATTACATTGGAAACATCCAGTGGAGTGTCCCCCAGCCAGAATGGGAGGAATGCTTTGAAGCCACACATCCTGTGCCGACATCACCTCCACCTTCCTGAGGACACCTGCAGGCCCCATATTCCTGCCACACGGACCCCCGTAGACAGGGGTCCGGTTGCGACCTGCGGCACGTGGCCCAGGGGTCCTGCCACTAAATTTTTGAAGGGGGGGTGGAGGGTGCCACCAGGGGTGCGGCGGAGTGAGCCCCTGCCTGGACTGCAGTCTCTTCTTTCGGGGTGCCATACCCCTTGCCTCTAGCACCTTGCCTTAGTCTCCAAACAAGGGGCCCATGGAGACGCATTGGAATCAGTAGTCCCCCCTCCTCTCTCCTGGACTGCATTCACGCGAGGAGCACCCGGAACAGAGTCTGGTCAGGGCCCCACAATCCCACCTGACCTCTCACGACAGGTCCCCAATAGGGTGAACCTCTCTTCTGATGATGGGGAAAATAATAAACAGGCAGAAATTGACCAATTTGCACGCCAGGACCTGGCCTCTTCCAGCGCGATAGATGTTTGCACCCTAAATCAAACTCTCCTCACCCTAACAAACAGCACGGGCAGTTGGAATCCAAAATAGACACTCTCACAGGCAAGGTGGAGACCTCTGCTATTCAGATTGATAAATTGTGTGGCTGCATGACTGAAGCCAAACAACGTATTGGCGACAACGAGGACAGGCTATCATCTTTGCATAAGGAAGTCACTGTGCTACAAAAATCTGTGAGACGTGTAGAAGCCAAGAATGATTATCTTGAAAGGAGGTCAAGTAGGAACAACGTCCGCATCATTGGGGTCCCAGAGTCCACCCAGATAGACAACATGGAGAGATTTGTTGAAAGGCTCCTCATAGAAATACTTGACCAACCCCTGCTGTGCAACATGTTCTTGGTTGAAAGGGCCCATCGCTCCCTCGCCCGAGGTTGCCCCTGGTGCCCCTGACCGGCCCATCATCTCCAGGATCCTCAATTCCAGAGACAGATCTCCTCCTTAAGGCGGGCAGGGACAAGGGCGAACTCAGATTCGGCTCATCAATCAGACTATTTCCTGCCTTCAGCGCACAAGTACAGGAACAACGGAAATAGTTTTTTTCAAGATGTTAAATACAAACTCAGACAGAAAAACTTGCAATACACTATGATGTTCCCCCCTAAGCCTTGCATCCTCCACAATGGCAAATCCTGGTTCTTCACAAGCCCTGCAGCAGTGGATCGGTTTGCCTCCAAACTACCTGACTCTGCTGACACCCAAGCCGGCCAAGACGATGGCTGATCCAGATCCCCTCCGGACCAGCTAATTTGCCACTATATTGGTTTTCCGCCCGCCCCGGCTCACTCCCTGCTCAGTGGGCCGAATAATGTTGCCTACAGAGGCTTGATGTCACATCTTCTCTAAATCTGAGGAACAAATTGTCTGAACCGCAATAGTACGACATTGTGTTAAGGTTGCTGGCCACTTGAGCTACATGGTCGCGTGCAGCACCTCATTGGTGCAGCCACTGTGTCCATAGTTCTAAAATGTTGGGGTTAATTGGGTTGGGCTATTTACCGGTAAGCTGCTGTTTCCGGTGTGGGTGGGGAGTGGTGGGCAGTTTCATGTTCCGTACAAGGTGCTCAATCAGACTGGGTTCACAGTTGCAATCTTATCCACTGGCTGGAAGCAAGAGACTCATGGAAGTGTATGGAGGCGGCATGCCGCATAGGACGTTTCAATGCATTTCAATATTGTCCACTCAAACGTTAGACGTTGAGGGGTGAATCCTTGAATATAATGTCTTGGAATATACGGGGAGTCACCAAAGATAAGAAATTTTGGTTGGTATTCAAACATGCTGTACTACAGGGGGGGGGAGGGGATCAACGTGCTGTGCCTGCAGGAAACGCACCTCGCACAGGATGCTCCATTCCCCCTGGCCAAGGGCAGGGGGATCCATCAATATGGCTCTTCCTTTTTATCCCAATCAAGGGGCTTGCAATATATATACACCACCCGGCCCAATTTTGTTTACATGAGAAGATATGTGATGAGGAAGAGAGGTATATCCTGCTTACCGGTGACTGTTTTGGGTTTAAAGTATCATTTATCAATGTGTATGCTCCCAATGTAAACTCTCCTGAATTCTTTCAGATATGTGCTGCTATGATCCACACATTCCCAACATAAGAAGTAGTATGGGTGGGTGACTTCAACATGGCATTATTACTAGACCTGGACCACTCAAATACAGCACAATCAACACTTTCCAAGGCTGCCACTACTTGGGACGTCATTGCTGATACTCTCGGCCTAGTAGACATCTGGAGACACTTTCACCCCAACACAAAAGAGTTTTCCTTTTTTTCGGTGGGCACATGGGACATGCTCTAGGATAGACTACATCATGATGTCCCTCCCCTTGGCTGGCACAACACAAACCACTAGACTATTACCGAGAACGCTGTATGACCATTCTGCCATAACGGCTTTGATCCTTGTCCTCGACACGCTATGCTGCCCCCCTTGCTGGCACTTCCGCACTAGTGCCCTCGAGGATGCGCTGTTCCGTGATGGCATCCGAGGCGAAATCCTTGAATATTTCCACAACAACGTAAACTCTGTCCCCGACTATAGAACGGTCTGGGAGGCCTTTAAGGTGTGCATTAGGGTTCGCTGCATCTCTAGGGAGGCAGGTGTCCTTAAATCCCTATGCACTACGCATCATCACTTAGAAGGGGAAATCAAAATCCAAGAACAAAGACAGGTTCGAGGCAGCTACACCGAGCTCGAAAACCTACTCTACGAGAAGTGTCTGGAGCACTCCGAGGCCGCACTCAGAGAAGACAAATACATGGGGCACCCTATCCTGGCAACTAAATATACAGAGGGAGGTAGACCTAGCCGCACCCTGGCTTGGGCAATCCATAAAGATAAAGGACATGGAGGTAGAGGAACCAGATAGGAACCTGACCTGTGAGCCCAGTCAGATCAATAAAATGTTCCACGATTATTATACTAGACTATATTCGTGCCAATTGAACGCCTCTGCTGAGGACATACGATCCTACTTAGGCCAGGTCACCCTTGGCTGGAGGACCCCTTACTCCCTCACCCTATGAATGTCCCCCCTCCATTGAGGAGATTCGTAGAATGATTTGCGAACTTCCTGGCGTTCAATCCCTGGATCAAGATGGACTGTCAGCTGAACTATATGAGTCCTCAGTTATCCTTGCACCACACCTGTGCAATATGTATGAGTCCTTGTCTGCTGGCCTTCTCAACAAATACTATGGAGCAACCACCTCATCATCCCATTCATGATCACCATGCCAACCCAAGTACGCATCCAACCTCCTAAACTCGCAACCACCACCAAAAGAAACTGGAAACACGTCAAAGAAAGCAACCTATTCGAACAACTGGAATTAACCAAACCCTCAACTACAGAACTAGAGCTAGCTGGCCTAAACGGGAAAGCGGAACTACTACACAAATGGATTGCAGACACAATAAATAAGATCACCCCAGAAAAACCATTCACCCCATCAAAAAAAAGAGCAATGGCAAAATGGTTCACAACACTATTAAACACCATGAAAAAGGAAAACAAAAAGATGGAACTGGAATGGAGGAAAGAATACAACCCAGACAAAAAACACTGTTCCAAAAACCAATCCGTGCATACAAGAAGGAAATTCAAAAGGCGAAGAGAAGGCTTTATGATGACAGAATCACCAATGCCACCAACACACAACATTGTTAAAGAGATGAGAAACCCACCAGGCTGCGATAACACCCCAAACCCCTCAAAGAAACCTTGCAATGACCTGGCAGACCATTTCAAGAAAAAACATCAATGACATCTGACAAACCATACAAAAGAGACCAACCAACCGCAGCATACAACCAAACGAACCTAACGCAGAACCACAGCACAAACTCAAAAATGTTCCTGAAATACCAGTAGAGGCATTCGTATTGCTGGTAAAAGACAGCAAGAAAGCTGGGTCACCCATGGATCCCTGTCCCCCGGACATCTACAAATCAATCCTCGCACAAGGAACCCCATCAGAATACTACAGAGACCTTCTAAATCTATCACTAGCAACAGGCACTGTGCCGAGGACCTTCAAATCAGCCTATATCAAGCTACTTCTAAAAAAATACTAGTGGCGACGTAGAAGACCTCTCCAACTACCGGCCAATCTCAAACATTCCCTACCTGGCAAAACTCCTGGAAACCTACGTATATGAACTTCCCCAAGAGCACATAGAACAACACCACCTGCTAGACCATGCTTAAGTCGGTTTCAGACCAGCAAGAGGAATGGAAACAGCACTACTTTTCATCTGGGATGACCTCAAAACTAACGCAGAAGCGAACACAACCTCAGCCCTTATTCTTCTCGACCTCTCCGCAGCCTTTGACACAGTTAGCCATGACACCCTGACCAAAAGACTAGAAGACATAGGCATGACAGACACAGCACTACTCTGGAATAAATAATTCAGACAGAACAGAAACCATATGGATTAAACCCTTCAAGTCCACTCCACGAATTAACGACTGAAGTACCACAAGGATCCTCACTATCACCACTATATTTCAACATCTACCAGACTCCAGCCATCAGAATCTTCAAAAAATACAACATTAGCTGCTACAACTACGCCGATGACACTCAAATCATCTACAAAATCAAAGACAACGAAGCGGATCACTCAACTCTAATCGACCGTCTGAAAGAATTCTTCAACTGGATGAATACCAACAAACTGAAAATCAACCCAGGAAAGACCGAAATCATGATCATATCCAAAGGCCAAGGGAACGAAACCGCCATCCCATGGCCAACGGAAATGGGAACTGCACCTACACCATCTAAGGTAGTAAAGAACCTAGGAGGTCTGATGGACAACACCCTAACCTTAGAACCACAAATAAACGCAACAGTGAAGAAATGGTTCTTCCTCCTCCACACGGCAAGAAGAATCCTACCTTTCCTCTCCTTCACGCACAAAACACTCACTATCGTCGCCCTCATCATGTCAAGAATCGACTATGCAAACAGCCTCTACCTCGGACTACCAGAATAACTCCTGAAGAAACTACAACAAATCCAAAATGCGGCAGCCAGACTACTCCTAAAATTATCCAGAAGAGACCACATCACTCCTGCCCTAAAAACACTACACTGGCTCCCAGTAAAACATCACATCACCTTCAAAACCATGTGCATAACGCACAGGGCAATCAGAGGACAAGGAGCAGAATTCCTTCAAAAGAAAAAAAATCTACAAACCAAAGCGACCCCTCCGATCCAGCAACGAAATTCGCCTGAAACTAAAACCATACCTTGAGAAAAAACTTGGAGGCACCTCGTTCTACCACTTGGCCGCAAAAACCTGGAACAACATTGCAAAAGAGATAAGAAACACGGAAGATCACCACAAATTCAGAAAATTACTAAAAACCTGGCTCTTCAAGACCACAGACTCAAACTGAAAAACCGAAACAGAGAAAAAAAGACGACTAAACTCGAAAGGATACTGACAGTCCCAGAACCGACAGGAAAGCTCCCACAGTACCGGGACAATGACACCAGATAGACTGAAAAACAGGTGACACCCATGGAGACGGACTCAACTACCCCAGACAATCCCACCAACAACCTCACCCCCTGACCCCCCTTAGTTGCCACCAGGTACCAAGTGTCAATTGAATTGTCAAGATACTGACAATCAGCACACTAGCTAAGTGGTGGACATTGGCAGATGCTCTGGCAAAAGGAGTAGGAAGGGAGGACTGGTGGGGTTGTGAGGGAGGCATGTTGAGGTGGGAGACAGATCTGAAAAGGACATTGAATGCAAGATGGGCCCAGATCAGATCTGTGGCGCAACAGGAGAGACTACACAAGCCCAGCGCCTCAACTCAGGATAGAGATGCCAACTAACCAATTCCACTAACAATTTCCCCTCTGCAACTCCAAACCAAACACAACCACAAACCCACAGCACAACAAACCGCACAAACTTCACTACACTGAAAAAAAAAAAAATAAAATAAAAAAATCACACAGACTTCCACAACAGTACACAACAACTACCGGCCGCAAGCACCCCAGGCCCAGCCAACGGAACCACCAGGCTGAGGCCGCCAACAGCACATCACTGCTCACTTGCACTTTTCCTGCTTTATCCCACTAACTCGCCCTCCCTCCCTTTTTCAGAGACGCCAGTGCGCCAGGGGACCACTCCGGTGGTGATAGTGCGTGTTACAAATGTCCTTTAACATTAAAATTCTCCCAGAATCCACCAGGAGGGCAGTGGTTACACTTCTACTAAAACCTGGCAAAGATCCTCAAATTTGGGCATCATGTAGACCCCTATTCCTCATTAATACTGACAACAAAATCCTGGTTAAACTGCTAGCGCACCGCCTCCTACCACACATCTGCCCTAGTCCTGCCCGACGAGGCCGGATTTATCCCTGGTAGATCCACCCAAAACAACTCAAGACGACTCTTTACTGTGATGCACAAAGTTAAGTCCCCATCATAACCGCTGCCCTCGATGCTGAGAAGGCCTTTGACTCCGTCTAATGGCCCGTCCTGATCGTAATACTGCGTAGATCTGGTCTGGGTCACCAATACATTCAATGGGTCCGTCTGCTATACACAGCCCCACAGCCTACGGTACTGACCAACCAGCTGTCTTCAGACAGAATCACCCCTACCAGGGGAACAAGCCCCTTCCCTTCCCTTAAGGTTATGCCTCACCCTATTTGCTTGTGCGTGAAGCTCTCTGTCCTGCGTCTCTGTGCAGGGACACGTGTTAGTTGAGGACGTTCTGAGGGCCTAGTTACTTCACTGGTCATGTGCCCTTGTGTCGGGTCCAGTCCGGCTGTGACACCGACTTGTTTGTGTGCTCAGGTGAGTGTTTTTAGTCTTTGTTCCCTCTCCGGTATTCTTTTCGTTCCCTGTGCTTTTCGGTGTTCTCTTTCCCCTCCTTTGCTCTTAATGTCTCTTTCACAGAGATTGTTGCTGTTGTGGAGCCACAGCGCCGGATTGTTAAGGCTGAGGTAAGTAGTTTAGCGTGAAGCGCAGTGCTGCACAACGTGAGCCAGTTTGCTAACCTGTATTCCTTTCTCACCTTCACGCAGGAGTGCGCTGATGATCCGGAATGCAGTTTGTTCGGTGACCGGGTATGCTGGTAAGTCGTTAATGGTGTTTTACGTGTTATTTCAGTCACTGTTACTGATTAGCGTAGCGGGATGTTAGAAACAGCTGTTAATGTTGTCCTTTACTTTGCAGAGCACTCCGGAGATGGCAAAGTCACCGAGCGCAGACGGATGAAGAAGCTGTTAGTCACAGGTAATTGTTCCTCGCTAGTGCTGTTCTTGCTCTTGCAGGCCGCGCAGCGCTCCGGAGATGGGCGAACCACCGAGCGCGAACTGATGCGTGGTTGGATGTTAGAGCTGCTACTCACAGTTAAGTGTTTCTTGATAATGCTGTTCTTGTTCTTGCAGGCTGTCGGTGGAATCCAGGGATGATGCTGCAGATTCAAGCTGCCGGAGAAGCAGATGAGTTGGAGCTGGACACGGTGAGCGTTACGCTGCAGGAGTGCAGAATAATGCAAAGCGTGAATGCCAGTTCGGGCGTGGCTTATATAGCCAGCCACACCTGAAGATTCGACCACACCCAAAACACTAGCCTGCATGCTTCAGTTCATGAAACTGAGCTGCAGGAAGCGCCTCCATGTTGGATCAAGGCCCAAAGTGGTCTTGCCTTATTCTTGATAATGAGCCTGACGCCAAAGGAGCCTGGACTGTCTCCAGGTCTGCGGTTGATGGGTTCTTAAGCCTCTTGGAGTCACTGTGGGGGTCCTGTAACCTCACTGCTGTCAGGGGGCTGTTGCAACTGAGGGGGTTAGGGATAGGGGTCATGAAAGCCGGGGTTTGGACATGTCTTCCCCTGTCCCAGGCAGCCTGTGTCGCGCTTGGCAAGATGGTGGTAGCCTCTAAAATGCTCAACATTTTTAATAACGTCCCACCGGAACCACCCGTGTGGTTCTGGAAGCGTGCCCGGCCACTAATGTCCAAGCTCGTCTGGGCAGTTGGCATGGCGCGTGTTGCACTTGACACTTTATCACCAAGGTACACCTCTGGTGGCCTGGATTATCCCGATCTATACGTATACTTACTCGCCGCCCAGGCACAAGATGCTATATGGTGGTGGAAACCCTGCTGCTCAGAACTCCCATACAGCAAACTCGAAAGGGCCATAGCTCACCCCTACGACCTGAAGGGCTTACATTGGGGTTCGCTCCATCACTCCTTTCCTGGGCAAACTCCTGGAAAAGCTGGCCATCTCCCAGCTTACTCTCCACACTGAATCTGTTGGTTGTCTCCATGACCTGATGATCAGAGCAGCCAGAGGCACAGAAACTGCTCCCCTGAACACCTGTGAAGATCTGCTCACTAATCTCGATTCAAGCCTTCCTTCTGTTCTCATCCTCCTTGACCTTTCCTCTGCTTTTGACACAGTCATTCTCGCCATTGTGATCAACCGACTCCATGTGAACCTGGGCATCACGGATTGGGCCCTGGAGTGGCTGTCCTCCTCCTTCCTGGACCGACCCTCCAAGGTCAAACTTTCTCTCCACCACCTCCTCTAAACATGTGTTGTTGCCCAGGGCTCTAATCTCTCAACCTGGCTCTTTAATGTCTACTTGGCCCCTTTGGCACACCTTATTTATAACTTCTCCTCCAACTTTCAGTGTTATATGGATGACACTTTGCTCTCTTTCAGGCTCCCCTCAGCCTCCTCTCCTCTCTTGCTCATTCCTGACTGTCTATCTGCAATTCAGGATTGGTGCGCCTCTAACCATCTCTGCCTTAATGCCAGTAAGATGGAGATCATTTTCATTGGGAACCCTGTTCCCGAATTCCCTCTCACTCTGGCCGCCCTCCTTGGGCCCTCTTCCTTCGCCTTTCTGCGAGGCAAAAAACCTGGATGTCATCTTCGGGTCACGCTCTCCTCCGCCCCTCACATCACAGACCTGGCCAAGAAGGCCAACTACCAGCTGCACCTCCTGAGATGTATTCTTCCTTTTCTCACTTTCTCCCAGAAGCTCACCGTCTCTAGAGCCCTGGTTCTCTCTAGGCTGGACTACTGCAATAGCCTCTTTCTCAATCTGACTTCCTCTACTCTCCGCCTCAGCAACTAATCCAGAACAAGACTGAGATTACAAGGATCAAGTTCAAGACACTCTGCATCGTCCACAAGGTTTTCTGGGGCCAGGGACCACAATACATCCAACTCTCTCTTCCAAAACACCTTCCTTCTCGAGCACTTTGCTGAGACACCGCTAACTCTCAGAGGGTCAGGCACTTCTCCAGGCAGAGAGTGGGGGGTAGATCTCACTCCTCTGCATGTGCATCCTTTATGGAATGGCCTCCCTGTCCCTCTTAAACTTGAGCCGGACCACATTAAGTTCCGGAAGCAGCTCAAGACCTTCTTTTTCTCCTCTGCTTTCATTTTCTCTCTCCCTCTTTCTCTCCCCTGCTGACCTACTTGCGCTGACTGGTGGCCTGGCTATGCAAGTCTCACTGGGTACCAGGTTCTCCCATGACCAGTCACCCCTGCACTGCCCCCGGGCCTACCACGCATTTATAGGGTGTAACTGTTACCTTACAGTCACCTGCCTCCATGCAATTACCCGGAGGCACGCTGCCCTGGCTGCACTTACGCAGAGCAATGCTGCCCTGATCGCACTTCCCCTTTCCCCCTCCCTTGTGCTTCCCCTTTTCCCTCCCCCCCTGCACTTGTGTTCGCACTTGCATGATCTGAATTACACAAGGCCTAGTGAGTTCATTTGTTTAGTCCTCCGTCTTCCCTCCCTTGTCGCGCCTAGAAACACTTCTGTACAGGCATGGTATAAGAGACTTATGATATCATATTACATATCAGGCTGGCGCACGGTGAGTTTGCCCCCAGGAGTCCCTACTACCATTTCAAACAATGCAAAAGTGTTTTGAAACAGCATTCCAGCGTGCTCGGCGCTCCAGTCCCCTTCCTCCATCCCCCCTCCTTCCCCAGCCCAATCCTGCCTCCCAACCCTCCCCCGGCACCCTGATTGGTCTCCTGGCCACATGTCATGAACCCTTGCAGGGCAGCCCTCTGCCCAGCAGCTCCTAACGTCAAGGGCCCCAAGGCCAAGGGCGGCTCAGACATTGGCGGCTCCGACATTGGCGGCTCCAAGATGTGTCTGCAGGTGTGTATCATGGGTGGGGTGTAGAGCAATTACTCTACTCCAGAAAAACACTGCCACTCTATCTTACCTCCCAATAACATAGTGCCATAATATCAGCATGCCCACACCTAGATAGGATTCTGAACATTGGCCTGCGCCGCTTCCAGATAGGATGGTGAAGGCCAGCAGGTTCCACGCTTAGATAAAACTGTGAATGTCAGCATGCTAAAGGTCAGGTAACCCACTAACCAATATAAGCTCAAACTCTGCATACTTATCTCACTCAAAAACTCACACAACCATCTCTTGCACAAGCTGCACGCACTTCACAACATTGCAACAACACATAAGCCGGAGCAACAGCACACGCGGACTGACACCGATCCAATACCCGCACCAAAGCTCAGCACCCGGTGTATGCCGAGTTGAAGCTGCCAACAGAACACCACTCCTCTCACTATCCTACTCCCTTTTCACCTTACTAACCCATCCCACCTTATCGTTTACAGATCCGCCAGAGCGCCTGGGGACCAATTCCGTTGGTGACGGTGCGCGGTACAAATACCTTTAACATTTAACATATCAATTAACGTAAACAAATGCACAAATTGTGGATGATTTCATAGAAATTGTGTGCCTTGAAAACACATAAAATTAAAAAATCAAATCTAATTTGTTGATAAGATGGAAAAAAGCAATACATCGACAAGTGGGACAGAGGTGAGTTCTGGTGGGATTTTTTGTATTATTTACACCTTAAAATGATCCTTGTACTTATGTATGCAAGTCATTGTATACTATTATATTTATGGTAACACTGTCATACTTGTTAACCCTCCCGATTTAGGTGGGAGACTCCCAATTTTTCAGTGAAAAATATTGCTATTTTTCACATTCTCCTGCCTAAAATAAATCGATCCCCAATGCATTCCTATGGGTACATTTATGGCTCCCGATTTCTCTCACGAAATAACGCTCCCATGTGCACCGGAATCTTGCCATATATATGCACTGTATATGTGAGTTGTAACTTGTAAGAGTGCGAGTTCCTAATTATATGTTGCTTTTCCTATTTTTGTTTGTTGCACCTATGACAACCATAATTTTAGGCTTGGAATTTTTAAGTCTTTCCTATCTCGAAACGTTAACTTAGGCAACGATCAACTAAAACTCTTTGCAGTTTTGTCCTTGCCATTTCGAGCACTTTGTGTACCACACTTAATAAGGCATCGTCTATGTTTATGCCACCCCGGGTGGCCATGTTGGATTGGGACTCTTTATCAAATCGATAAGTAAACATTCTAACGTGCCTTCCTGCCATTGCTAAATGTTCTAAAACACAATATTCCTTGTTTGAATAACGGCCTACCCCAGACTGGCTGCGGGGTCCCCATGTTTCTCGTACACCAGCGCACGGGACAGGCCACTCACGCCTCGCCGGCTCCATGTCCCGGTGGCACGGACTTTCAGCCGGTAAAACACAGCCGTGACACCGAGGAGCCACCGCATCTTGACAGCAGTGCATCAAAATATATGCCACCTTCCCCGACAGAGAAGAAGGACTGCAACTACCGAAACTATCATGTGTAGGGAGAGTTGGTAGCCATCTTGGAATGGTATTCACTTTTTAGCAAGTCGTGTCCAGAGTACTTGTGATGGTTTGGATTCGAACTGTGCGAATGGCACATCGGTCCTTTGGGAAAGAGAAACGTTGGTCCTCTTTAAATCCATTGGTGGAAAGGGAAAAC
This sequence comes from Ambystoma mexicanum, assembly GCF_040938575.1. NCBI lineage: Eukaryota > Metazoa > Chordata > Amphibia > Caudata > Ambystomatidae > Ambystoma > Ambystoma mexicanum. Next base: position 267,220,533 of record NC_090934.1, read on the forward strand.
ATTTAAAGGGGGGATCCAACAAAGGCCGGATTTGGAGGCGGGGCGGAGTTCGGAGGAGGCGGAGCTGGCAGTTGAGTTGCCCTCAAAGGAAATGTTCAAAATATTATTTAAAAATTTGGCATTTTCGTTCATACTGCTTCTTTCCAAACTCCTCCCCACTGTACATCAATTCCACTTTAAATCACTTCCATGGCAATGGTGCACCCAAAATACTGTTGGTTATGCAGTGATTTTTAGTGTATTAAGGGATCCATAGGCACACTCTACAGTAGAAGGCTACCAGGGTAGCTCAGCAGGTTGAGAGACCGTTGATGAGATGTTACATGTTAAAAAGTGGCAGTTAATCGTATGACTTTTTGCCATTCCATATAAAAGTGCTATGAAATGTGTTTGGCCAGGGGATGGGTTGGGCTGGTCGCTTGCTTATGTTCAGGGCAGAGGTGCGGACATTTCTGCCTCTAGTGAAAATCAAAAGTTAGCACTCATGAACTCACACTTAAATTTCCCAATGACTGCTGGCAGCCCAACAGAAGCATTTATTTGTGATTAAGCAGGTTGACAAGCAAATAACCTCTTTATAAATATAACCTGTGATAAAACACAAAGGAAAGGGCACACAAATTACAGAGTATTTGTGTGGTAGTCCGACAAAAAAAGAAGCACATTTCAAAGAAAACTAGTGAATGCAAGTTTTGGAAGCATTTTTGAGTTTGGAAAGGACTTTTTTTCTATGAAAGTGTAAGATGCACATTTGGGAAACAAAAGTGTGCCCAGCATGTAGAAAGCCTGCTTTTAATAGTTATAGCCCCCACCCCAGTGACAGGCATGGCCCATTGATTCCTGTGGTGCCCCTTTCAGGCCAGAAGAAAGAAAACAGGCTGAGCATGCGTGACCTGCAAACGTGGGAAGAATGATGGCTGGGGAAAGGAGCACAAAGCAGATTAGACCACAGAGCCCCCAGATTCCCTCATGCAACACATCATCCATTATAAAATCCATGACATCTCCATGACTTGGCGCCCCCCTACCTTCCCTCCCTCCTCTCATTTTACTACCCTTCCCGCTCTCTTCGCTCAGCAAACCTCTACCTCCTCACTGTACCCCCAGTCCCATGTGCCTCCTCACGCTTCCGCTCCTTCCAACTCTTGGCCCCCCTACACTGGAACTCCCTCCCGCTCTCCATCCGCTCCACCCCTACCTACTCATCCTTCCGCCATTCCCTGAAAACCCATCTCCTTCACTCCCCCCTGACTTTCCTTCCCTACCCCTCCGCTCCCCTCCTACCCTTGCCCCCTCCTTCCCCCATCCTCTCTCCTTCCCCTCTGACCTTAAATTAGTAACAAATACTACTCAAGGGCAATGAGGACACCAGATCACTCCCCCTTCCCTTCCCCTCCCCCCTCAACCTCCCCCTACCTCAAATCCTACACCGTAACTCCCTTCACCTACCCCCTCCTCTACCCTCCCCTCCTCTCCCGCCTTTGTAAATAGTTCTACTCATTGTTCTAATGACCTGTTCATGTTTGCATATATGCCTCTCTCACATTTGTATTTGTATTGTAAAGCGCTTTGGCTTAAAGCGCTATATAAAGAACTGACCCTATATTTTTACTCCATAGGGACGTTATTACATTGTCGAGCTCTAAGGAAGACCCTAGCTGCTTTTAGTGACAGCCAATACCCACCTTTATGGTGTGAGACACATTCACCTGCAATATCAGGTTAGTTTTCTTTCTCCTTTTTGAACAGCACTCTAATAAATCTACACATTTTATTTATGCTTGTATATCTCACTTATTCATTAGTAACTAGATTTTTGATTTAATTTTTCAGCAATGGTTTGAGTTCACATCACCTGAAGAAGAGATTCGGTGCCTGATTCACATAGTGTATTCATATGGGATTGCGCCATTATAAAACGCTTCTGTGAATCAGGCCTGCAATCTCGAAAAGCATAGTGATAGAAAACCTCCACTAGGACAGATTCCAGCACTTTGTCTACAATGAACATTGGGAGCTTTTAATAATGAACTCACACTATTAACTATTTTTTTTTCAATTTGATGACCAATGAAGATTGTCCAGGCTTACAGCGAAGGCCAGTCTTGATTTTATTAAAGACATAGGAGGCGAGCATTATGCTTAACTTCTTCATTACTACTCCCACAGCAATTTAACTTTAACACATCTTTTACTTTCGTTAAAACCTTGATAACACATTCAAAAAACAAAACAGGTCAAAAACAAAACAGGGGTAGCAAAGTTTGGAAGAACTGAAGTAAAAGTCTCTTTAAACTACAAAGCCCCATGATCCTCTGGGATGTATGTAGTCTTGACTATCTCACTTCGTCCAATCAGGCTTTGACCATAACTATAATAGGCCCCCTTAATGAGTCCAACCCCTCTTTCTTTGGCAGCCACCCAATGTAAGTGAACAAATCCAACAGTCAGCTTTAACCAACTGACGCAAACTTGAATAGTCCATCTTTGCTGGAACTTTGGCCATGTGATGGTGAAGGACACTCCTTCCTTGAATTTAATCTGACACGTATCCTCCCTTCCACTCAGGTAGCTTTTTACATATGCCTGTCATTAACATACTTAAACAACAGTCATCGTATGTTCATGACCCACTATGGCGGGATATAATTCTCGCCTCCTTTGTAGAAGGCTGTATGTAATAGAACGAAGACTGGCCTGCGCTGTAAGCCTGGACAATCTTCATTCTATGGCGTGACAGGAGGCGAGCATTATGCTTGTTCAAAGCTATTAATCACTCTATTCGCTATCTGCGAAACAGGCTTGAAATAGAAAGTCTTGAATGTGCATTAGTCAGCAGATATCATGATATCTTGCAAGGAAATGCCTGCCACAAATGCTCTAGATGCCATTGCTCCCCTCGCTGAGTGCGCGCAAAATTGGGATATATCAACCCCTGCCCAGTGCATTACTTCTCTAACCCATCTCGCAATGTTAGGTGTTGCAACTGCATGAAAAGCTTCCTACACGTAATTAACAGCTGAGTAACTCCTCTAGGTCTCAACTCTGCCATGACAGCCTCATAGTCCTTAATACATTGAGCTACGCACAGTTTAGCGTTGTCTGGAAAGTATGGGTATAAAATAATGGAGGAATCTGATTTAGTCCTATTCGCTACATTAAAGGCTACTCCTTTTAGGTAGAAGATCTTTCTGTCTATTTCCAACGCCTTTACATCTGAAACTCTCCTGCAAGCTATAAAACATAGAAGCATGGCTAACTTCTTTTAACTGTGATCGAGATAGCTCTCTGTTCTCAGGCCAGGTCAAAAATAGTTGAAATACTGCTCGCTCATTCCAGAGCACCGAATACTTGGGCTCGGGTGGCTTACATATTTTTACTCCTTTCAAGAGCCGTAGGACGGCTGGGTGTTCCCCTATCAGGTGTCCTTCTACCTTGTCATGTCCTGCTGATATCGCTGACCTGTAGACACCTATTGTCCTGTAAGTACAACCTTCCTCAAACATTTGAGCGAAGACATTTAGCATGTGTACTAGAGGAGCTGAAACGGGATCAGTGCCGAGGTCTGCGCAGAATGAGGACCAGCGCTTCCAAGCTGCACCATAGCTCCTGATGGTGGAAGGTGCCCATGAGTCTCTAATACAGTCTGCAGCGACCTGTGAAATGCCCGGCAGCTGCCATCGTTGCCTGAAACCCTGCAAGCTAACAGATACAGGGTTTCTTCCGCTATGAGCGAGCGGATGAAATCGACCGTTCGGATCCTGAAGAATGTCCTCCCTGTGAGGAAGCACTCTCGGGAAATCCGTAGAAAGTTCCATCACTACTGGAAACCACGGCTGTGACTTCCACATCGGAACTATGAGCACTAGCTCTGCCTGCTCTCGCCTCACCTTCGCCAATACTCTCGTCAGCATGATGAATGGAGGAAATGCGTAATGTACTGCCCCCGTCCACTGTTGCAGGAACACATTCGTCCCTGCTGCTTCCGGGTCTATCCTCCAACTGTACAATATGGGGGTCTGTGCATTGAGTCTCGTGGCAAATAGATCTATATCCATGGGTCCCCAGAGATGGCGAATCTGGGCGAAGACGCTCGGGTGTAATCTCCAGTTGCTGGAGTCTACCAGATATCGCAAATTCCAATCCGCTACTACGTTTTGAGCTCCTGGCAAATACTCTCCAGACACTGATATCTGCTGGTGCAGATAATGATGGCAAAAATCCTTTGCTAATTCTGCTAACATCCTGGAAGATGACCCTCCCAGTTTGTTTATATATCAGACGGCAGAAATGTTGTCCATCTTGAGAAGGACACAGCAGTTGGCTCTATCCCTGGTAAACGTCCTGACTGCGAAAGGTCCCGCTAGGAGTTCCAGACAGTTTATATGGAGTTGAAGCTCCTCCTGGGACCATTTCCCTCCTGTCTCCAAATCTCTGCATCGGGCCCCCCAGCCTGCCCTTCTGGCGTCTGATTCTATCACCCGGTCTGGAGTGTCCCCGAAGATTGCTCTGCCGTTCCAGGCCTCCATGTTCTGCAACCACCATTGTAGCTCTGTGATCGCTTCCTGTTCTAGGGTAACAAACTGGTGATGACCTAGTCCTCCCCTGAGATGTCTGATCTTCAGTCTCTGGAGGGCTATGTAATGCAACGGCCCCAGAAAAATCGCCTGAATTGAAGCTGCGAGGAGGCCCACTATGTGAGCTAGATTGCACAGCAAAATCTCTTTCTTTGCAATCACTGTCCTGAGCTCTTTCCTTATCGCTCGCACCTTCTGAGCTGGAAGTTTCAGTGAGGCTTTCTTGGTATTTATCACAAAACCTAGAAACTCTATTCTTTGAGCGGGCCGGATATCTGATTTATCTGTGTTTACAATGAAGCCGAGGGATGGCACCAAGTTGCATGCCCATGCCTCCTGTTCTCGCAGCTGCACTGCACTTTGACCCAGAATCAGTATATCGTCTAGGTACATTATTTTTCTTATCCTTCTTTCGCGAATGGCCACTGCTACTGGACACATGATCTTGGTGAAGGCCCATGGTGCGGATGCTAGGCCAAAGGGGAGGCATGTGAACCTCCATAGCTCCGTGCCCCAGTTGAAGCGGAGACACCACCGGTGTTCCGTTGCTATAGGAATGGTCAGCTAGGCGTCTTTGAGATCCAAGCGGAAGAGCCAATCTCCCATCCTGAGTAGATCTCGCAGCAGGTTGATACCTTCCATCTTGAAGTGTCTGTATATAACCCATTTTTTCAGAACATGTTGCTGACGAAACCCGGACCTTCCTGCACTTCTCGCTCTATTGCCCCTTTGATTGCTAGGCTGCGCAGTTCGTTGAATAACTGTGACTGCTCGCTTTGCACTGTGAATATTGGAGCTGGCTCCTGCGCTTGGGAGGGGTTTCATAGGAATTCTAGATGCATGCCTGATACTGCTGGAAGTACCCAAGCATTGCTGGACAATTCGCGCCATGATTGCAAAAACCAGATCTTTCCACCCCCTACTTCGTGGGCTGGCATCATAGTACTCACAAAAGTACTGGCGTGTTCTGCTGCCTGTATGCTCCCCTCCCCCTCCTGTTCCTGGCGTAACACCTTCTTGCAAGGAAGACGTTATCCTGCTGGCGGTTTTCCCAGCATTGGGCCCTCGGTCCCTGGGGTCTCCTGTGAGTCGTAAAACGACCGAACGTCCGACCCCTCTGTCCTCTGGTCCCAGCAAAAACCTGACTGGGAAAGATTCTCCTTATCGAGCTTTGAGCCTTCTCCAATATGTCCCGACAAACTGGTTTATTTCCTTGGCGAAAGCATCACCAAACAACATGCCTTTGGCCCCTTCGCCCGCCTCGTATGAAGAGAGGTCACTCAGCTTGCTGTTTGTTTTTAAGAGTACTCCTCTTCTCCTCTCCGAAGAGAGTGCACAGTTAGCATTTCCTAGTAAACAGACTGCGCGTTGAGCCCAGTTCGCTAGGGCTCGAGGGTCCACCGCCGTACCTGTGTCTATGGTCCTTTCAGCCAAATCCATAATCTTTCCGAGAGGCCCAGAGAGGTCCAAGAGTTTATTCTGGCACCCTGGCCACGCTCTGTCCACCCCTTAACTCACATCCTTGGATGACTTAGTGACAAAGGTCACCATTTTTGGGTCGAGGTTCCGGGATGCCAGTCACTTTGCCCGGCAGCTCTGGTCTGGGGCACTCTGCCCTCATCTTGGACCTTACCTCCCTGCCTAGAGGTTTTCGGTATATGTTGCGCGATGTATTGCGCCACTCTGGGCGAAGGCGTCTAGTCTGTAGATCTTGGATGTCTTATTGCCTCCGGAACAAACATATCTGCTAAACTTTCCTCCTCTTGGGGATGCTCTGATATTATGGGTTGGAGGGATTTCTCTTCCTCCCCACTCTCGTCGTCCCAAGTGTACCCCTCCCCTGTATTGTACACCCCTGGGTCAGGGGGTCGAGAGTCTGGCACTGCCACCCTTTTCAAAAAGGCCTCTTTCAGCGTGCTCACTGGGTCGACTGGCTCTTGGGGTCTCAAGTCTACCCCTTCTGGATGGTTTGGGGGTGTCATAGAGTTTTTACTCTTCTGAGCCTTTTTACTGCCCTGTTTTTCAACCCCTGATTCGGGGTGTCGAGCTGAGGTTCCCTTGCCGGGGCTAAGTGCCCTCCTCTTCTTGAGCTTTTCCTGTTCCACTTTTTGCTTATTAAGCATAGCTTCCATATGATCTGATCTCTGTGACAAGGGTAGTACTCCTTCTGACACTGCCTGCGATAAGGAGTCTCCCAGGACTCTCTTAAAACTGAGGGAGCGGTCCTGGTCCCCTCCTAAGGGCTCCTCTGCCCATTCTTCCGAGCTCCACTCTGGTGTTGTGGATCTAGACCCTCTAGGCTCATTGTACTGTGCCATAGTATCTGTGTTGTCGAACCTCAGCTTTAGTATCAGTCAACCGGGTGTCTTAATATTGAGTAGCAGGTACACTCAGCCTCAAATCACAATGTTCGAATTATTATTATTTTTTTTTTAATCAAATAATCTCCAAAATAGGCTCTTTTATCGCACCGCAGCGTTCGTTCACTTTAATCAGTGAAGAACTGGTCCAAAATGCGCAGTGGCTGCTGGGGCGCGGCTTTCTGTTGAACGCTCCAGCTGTGTCCTAAAGACACGCTGGGAGGAGTGTTCGACGAGCGTACTAGTCTGAGGAGGCTCAAACCATCGCCGTAAAGAGGCTCCTACCTGGCCATCATCTCGGAAAACCGCGGGACGCTATTGCGGAACCAAAATTTACGTTCTCCTTCTATCACCAGGTAACTGTGATAAAATTGTATAAGTCGCTAACGCGTACCTCACGCGGCACGAATATACTTCACTTTACACTTAACATTAACTTCAAAGCATGCACTCTATTATTGTTAATGCGTGCACGGTTGCTCTATGAAATATAATAATTCACATACAACGTCATGGAAAAGAAAAAAACGTATGAACGAGCACTTATGATGTGGGGCAGCAATAAAGAAAGAGCAGTTGGACTCATTAAGGGTGCCTATTATAGTAATGGTCGAAGCCTGATTGGACGAAGTGAGCTAGTCAAGACTACATAAATCCCAGAGGATCCTGGGGATTTGTAGTCTAAAGAGACTTTTACTTCAGTTTTTCAAAACTTTGCTATTCCTGTTTTGTTTTTGACCTCCACCAGGAGCAGTAATAAAGAAGTTAAGCATAATGACTTTTTATTAGTTATACTGTTTAAATTATGATACCAATTACATTTTGACTAATCAATTTAGAGTACACTATGGTACTCGCAGAGAATTATGTGATCTCACTTTTTGTTTACCTAACAAAATATGTGTTTATTAAAATGAATCCCAACTTTTTTCTGCTAATCTAAACGTTTTTTGAGAACCCTTCTTTTTGAAATCACGAAGGGGTGTTTCCCTATTAGAATGCACTGTTATTCATCTGATCAATTTCAGACGACACTTATCAAGTTTTTTCAGGGCTGAGGTAGGCCAGGTCCGAGATACAGGGAGAGACCTGATGCCTGATCTCGGGCCCGTTAAGAGCTGGCCCATTGACCATCGCTGTTTGAATCATACATTGCACCACATTCAGGCAGAACGTAATGCCCAAACCTATAGATGCCAACTTTTCACAGTGGGCTTGAGGGTCTCTTGCGCATTCTGATACTCAGGTGGCTTGCGCTCCAAAATGAGCATAGTTTGCATAGCTCTACCCACCGCACTTAGGGCAAAATAGGCATTCAGCTGAGAACGTGTGTTCTCTATCAGTGACTTTCTTGACAAGTTGAAACATCAGTAATTCATTTATGTAGATGAATCAAACACACCTATCTGGACCAATAACCCAATTGTAAACACTTGCATATCTAGCTCCTCAGTGCATTATTTATTTTCAGAATTTACCACTTTGTTAAATGCAGCCTAACCAGTAACATTTGTGATTCAAATCGCTTGTGGGTTTTTGGGAAATGAGGCAGCAAGTTTGTACACTTAAGGGCTGCAAACTATACGACTTTAAGAGGTCACAGGAGGTCAAGCCTATGTGTCTGTTTGGCAGAAGCAGACCCCTATACAGCCACTATATAGCAAGTGAAAAGGCTTGCTAAAAGGTCATCACTCTGATAACGTAATTACATTGTTTCTGGGATATCAGGCAATTGCATGCAGTCTTATTGAACAATTATTTCTACATTTATTATTAAAAAATATTAGTGTTGGACCACCAGTGGGGGTGGAAGGCATGGTAGGCTAGCATGTCGTCTCATTTATCCATGCCCACATAACAGTAATTTTGGGGTCCATAACGGGTTGGATCGGATATAAAAAGATCTCCTGAACATGTCCCATGACTTTTGAGGTGGTGATTTCAGTGAGAAGTTGCGACCTCCGGTGTGCGTGTCGAGCGGCCTGGCCGCCAGACCTGAGTTCCGAACGTAGAGTCCTGGAGTGGGCGGTTGCCAAAGTGCGGTCTGGAAGAGCTGAGAGGCGCCCAGGAAAGTCATGAGGCAGCGGCGGTGTTGACAGGAAACAAGAGCACGGCCAGTCAATTGCAGCTCCGGCGATACGTATGGATACGTGTGGAGACCGAGGCTTCTCTCGTTAGCATACAGCCAGGGTCCGTTCCGGCGAAGATCAAGCGAATTAGAGTGATGCGAGTCCTGGTCAGCAGGCACAACAGCATGCATTTAAGGCCTCACTAACACAGGGACATGGTCGGAGGTGTGTGCTACAGTAATGCATGGCACCACCACTAAGCACATCTCGAAGGGCCTGCATTACTGGGCTGAAAAGGCAACGGCAAATGGACACGTACCAGGCAACAGATATGTGTTTCATAGATGATTCAATCAGAGCTGTGCAATATAGAAAACAGTGTCTCTGAAAGTCCATCTGCTCTAAATGAGCATAGGGGACCTGGAGCATTGCTATAGGCGTGGACCTCAATAAATAACTGATTGGGTCGTAGAGTCTGTACCTCTGGCTTCACATTGCCTTTCACAAAGGAATGGGAAAGGACAGGAATCCTGTATTAGACCAAGGAGCCTTTTAAACGACAAGCAACATATAGGGTATCTCTGACTTGAAGGAGTTAACCTATGTAAGAGAGGGTAAGTCCACACGGTACAGACAAGAGAATTTAATGGACCTGCTCTTAGAATATTGGACAATAAAACTGGAGAGTTGCTGGTGCAATATATGCCACACCCAGATACCTTGGCTACCCTGCGGGCCTTATGACGTACTAACACAACAGCCTAAATGTGACAAAAGGAATCTCTCTCACCCGGGATCGAAGTGATGCAGGAAGCTGTCACTAAGGCAGACATACACCTGCTTTTAGAGGAAATGATATGATATGGCATTTGTAACGCACCTATACACAAGTGTTTCAAAACAATGAGGATCAATATTCATTCCTCTGTGGCAGAGCTACAGGGAAGAATGGATAAGATCGAGGACAAAATGGCAGCGGTGGAAAATAACCAACTGTAAGCAGACCTAATTGAGGTGAAACTGGATGCCAGAATGCAAGGTCTAGAAACTAAAGAAGCAGACTTGGCCCTGAAGGTGGACGATCTGGAAAACAGGGAGAGGCGGTGTAGTATTCACATCATGGATCTGCAAAAAAAGCAAGGTGGTCAGCAACTTCCCTCAAAAGGTCAGTTAAGGGCCTGGGTATGGCTCTTCTTGAAAGTTCTAACTCTACTGAAATCTCCTTTGAAAGTATACACAGGGGCAATAGTCTCCCAGGAGGTCCAAGGTTCTGGTTGGCTAAATGCCCCTACTTCAAACTGAAACTGCACAGTCTGATGAAAGTAAGAAAGAAAGGGTTGTTAGTACATGAAGGTTTCCGGGTCTGCATTTATCAAGATCTGATACTCACTAAATGCAATGAATGCTGCTCCCTAACGCAATGACTCCATGATCATGATGTACAGTATCAGCGGGGCTATCTATTTTCTTTTCTTTGACTATCACTGAGAAGAATTTAGAATAATGTCAGCAGAAGAGGCAGAGGGTGCACTGAAACAGCAGAGAGAGGACAGCACGGAATCAAGATCAGTTAAGGTGGATCTCAAACCACGTCCTATTAGCAGAGATTTGAAACACCAACCATGGAGGGGTCAGTAGAACAGATCTAGGAAATTCCACAAGCTAAGCACCCCATAGAACTCTTGTTAATTTTTGCTGAGACATTCTTTTAACTGGTTGGATAGAAAGTGAGAGCAGGTGCTCGGGTGCGGATAAGATGCAAGGAGGTTTCTTGTTAATATAATGTTATGGTACACCAGAACTCAACAGGGAATTGAAGGAGTGACCTGTGTTGGATTCCATATGGTAGTGAGTTGTTTATAAGGGGCAAAGGGTTCACCTTTGGTGGCCCTAGTTTGAAAGGGCGGCTTGTAAGGTGGGAAGGGCACTCCTCTTGATGGAGTGGTGGACTCTGAAAGGGCAAGAGGGAGTGGGGTTGGAGGGGAGAGGTAATGTGTTGTTTCTAGAATTTGATTGCGAGTTTCTAAGGGCCGCAATGATGTGGGTGGAAATATTTGACAGACAAGTTGCAAATCACAATGCAGGAATTGTAGACAGTGGGAACTGGACGTATAAGAGCAAGCTTATTTCTACCTCTAGTATAATACATGTAGGAATACTGAATGTCAAGGGCCGCAGAAGTGATCTATAGTGGCAAGGGAATTTAAGCAATCTGGATTGGATGTCCTTTTCATTCAGGAAATGAAATTTAAGAGAGGGGAAGTGTACCAAATCAAACGGAATGGCATAGGTCAGGTGCTAAAGGCTTCGAGCGATCACAGAAAGGCGGGTGTGGTGATGTCGATATGGAAATCATTGGGCTTTGCCATACACCAAATAAAAAGGGGAGTAGATGGTCTTCTCTTGGTGGTGAAAGGGAAGATGGCTGTTTCAGATGACTTTATGTTCCATTTACAGACCTAACCAACGTCAAAGATATTTTTTATAATGAAGCGCTCAGATTTCTGGAAGGGTGGAAGGTGGGGGTATTGATCAGTGGTGGAGACTTCAACATGTTAGCGGATCCGCAGAAAGATTGGCACTCTATGAGAGAGGGAGCGACTCCCTCATTATGTGGAACTGATGATAAACTTGCCATGATTTTTTTTGTAAACTCTTTTTATTGAAATTTGCAACATTAACAACATGCCCTCCACTCCCCCTCCCCCTCCCCTGCCATCCCCTCTCCCCTTTCCCCTCCTCCCCCCTTGGCAACTAGCATATCCGTCTTAGTTCACCCTTCATTCGGGTTGCAACTCAATGTTCACTGTAAATCCAACAGTTTCAAACGCTGCAGGCACCACATCACCCTAAAATCGTCCTTGAGCACATTCAGTACCCCGCCCCAATCATCCGCAAAGGACTGAACTTTGCCCTCCATGGCATAGGATGCCCACTCCAGGGCTACGATTTCCCAGACCTTCTGGAGCCAGTCTTGGCATCTAGGGACCTCCGGGCCTTTCCATCTCTGTGCAATTAACAATATTGCTGCCAAGGTCAAGATTGCTTTTGCCTTCTCCCTACCTCTGTTTTCCCATGCCTCCGCGTCAACCCGTATGCCCAAGAGGATCTGGACCGGAGTTCCCACCTCCTCCCGACCGAAGGCTTGTTCTTGTGCCTCCTGTATTTCCTCCCAGAAAATTTGAATCTTCGGGCACCACCAGATATGCTCCGCTGTGCCTGCCATCCGCATCCCCTCCAACACTCCCCCGATACTGAGGGGTATATCCTATGTAACCTATCGGGGGCATAGTGCCATCCAAATAAGATCTTCTACCATGCCTCCTGTAATTGGGAAGCTTTGGCTAGTTTGGGTATTCTCCTCCACAGTTTCTCCCATTCCAGCCTATCTATTTCTCGCCCCAAGACCCGTTCCCAATCCCGCATATAAGCCCACGGGGTTCCCGCCTTCGCTGCACGCAACATTTTATAGATATTAGAAATAAGCCCTCTCGTGCCATCGCTAGTGAGAAGGAATTTCTCTAATTGGATTGGGTCCCGAGTTGCCGCTGATCTAACCTCCGGGTGCGATACCCATTGGCGTATCTGTGCATATCGGAACCTGTCACTCTCTTGTACGGCGAATTCCCTCTTGCAATCGCAAAATGATAATACTTCCCCACCCCGGAACATATCACACAATTTCCTGCAGCCTCGTTTCCACCATCTTGCGAATGCCCCCCTCTCTAAACCCGGAGTGAAATTCCCATTTCCGAAAATGGGGGTGAAAGGGGATGGAAAAGTAGTGATTCCCCTAGGACCTGATAGTCTGTCCCATATATCAGCCATCAGTTTAGTAATAGTGCTCTTGTAGAGATGCCTGGGTCTGTGCTCCTTAGGGAGCCATAAAACTTCGTCTAGATCCCGGTGTGCCACATCCCTGTCCATCCTTACCCATATTTTATCTTGCGTTCCCGCATCTCCCTTCAGCCACTCTCTTATGATGCGCAACTGCGCCGCCTCATAATATTGCTGAAAATCCGGTAGTGCCAGCCCCCCCTCATCCCTAGGTGCCGTCAGCAATCTAGCCCCCAACCTGGGTCTTTTCCCCTCCCAAATGAACTCCCTCGTCAACTTACCCAACTCCTTGAAGAAACTAGCCGGAACCGGTTGAGGACTCGGCTGAAAAAGGTACAACAAGCGCGGGATCGTGACCATCTTAACCGCGGCTATCTGGCCCAGCCATGACAACCTCAGATTCCTCTATCGTAGAAAGTCCCCCTTAATTGCCTTGAGGAGCGGAGGAAAGTTCGCCGCATACCACCCTCCTAAAGTCGCCACGATTTTCACCCCCAGATATCGAATCCCTCCCAGGCTCCAATGAAAGGCAGCATTCCCTCCTAGGCTCTCTCGATCGGCTGCCCTTACTGTTAAATTAAGAATTTCTGACTTCTTGGTGTTAATTTTTTAATCCCGAGGCTTCCCGAAAGGCATCTAGTAGAGTCACACTCGCCAGGAGTGAATCCTTCGGGTCGGACAGCATAAGCAGCATGTCATCCGCAAAGGCCGCAACTTTCTGTTGCTCCCCCCCAAAGGGAACTTGCCATGATTATGCAGACATATCATGTAGTTGACGTATAGAGGACCCTACATCAAGACCAGAGGTCTTACACTTTTTTTTCTACAACACATAAAACCTACACACGGTTAGATTACATCCTAGTAGAGGCAGAGGTCGCACATGATATTGTGGGACCAGATATACAGGTTGTTGTGTGGTCTGCTTACGATATGTGTAGAATATCCATGGATTTGGGCTGACAACCGTTATTGGACAAACATTGCGTATGCAACGGCACATTATTCTGGGACTCTCTTTTCAGAGAATCCATTAAACTTAAACAAGCAGAGGTGCCATTACACTAAGTCTGGGAGGAAGCAAAGGCCACCTTTTGGGGCCTTTTGATCTCTGGGTGCGAAGCTAAGAAATGGATTAAGATCCTGCATGAAACAGAGCTTAAATAAAATATAAAGGTTGCAGAAGAGGCACTGAGAAAGGAGCAGGATTGCTCGATGGAATGTGGATCTTATCATTCCTATCTCTCGTTTGAAAGTGCATGTGAAAATCTACACGTGTATCCTAGCAGAGACTTGGTCAATTGTTTCCCAAATTGATACACCCTGACCAAGTGGGCTTCATCAAAGGCAGACAAGGAGTTGATAATATCCGTAAAACACTAGATCTGATGGCTAGCATAGGGGTCAAGGACAAGGATCCTCTCTTGGTGTCCGTGGAGACTGTGAAGGCCTTTGACCGGGTTGAGTGGCCTTTTTTTAAAGAGGTCGTGCTGAAAGCAGGATTGGTACCACGTTGGTTCACGGGAATCATGGCACTATACAAAACGCCGGTCGCAAAGGTAATGGTCAATGGAATAGCATCAGAGGGCTTACACTTGAGTCCGGGATCGATGCAGGGGTGCCCCTTCTCCCCATTGATTTTTGCTTTTGCCTAAACTTTAGAGCCAATGGCAGAGTTAATTTGCAGGGAGAATAACATTCAAGGCTTGTAGAGGTATGCTAAAGAATACAAATTGTGCTAGTAGTGAAATGCCATATTGGGAGCCAAGCAACCATTTTGCAATAAGGGCCTAGTTCCACACCCCAGCCAGGGCAGCAGGCCAAAACCCAAAACAGGGAAATCATGATGGGTCAGGGTGTAACAGGGGCTGCTGTGAGAAAGACCAAACCCGCAGGGATTCATAAACCTCTCATTGTCTCATACTGTTAACATTTGTATCACTAAATGAATGAGCCCTGCAAGGCCATGAGCTCACTGCGAAAAGGTATCCACAAGAAGAAGGGCACAAGCTTCCGACCTTCCCAGTGCCCAGATGCCCCGTCCCAATAACCCGGCATTGTAGCGCACCGGTCCATGCTAGAACACCCACCATAAGACTGTTAGTGTGCTTATCCATCAGAAAGACCACAGCAGAAAGGAGAGTTCCCCCACCCGGGATCTCTGTGATTCGTACTGCGAGGTGCCAGGGAGAGAAAGTAACAAATCTAGGCCTTGGGTGGGAAGAACTGGAATGGCCCGACACGTCTGGGATTGGGGAGGGGTTTGGAGTTAGTGTGACCTCAAAAGTAGCCTCTGCACCCATGTCTGCAGTACTAGGTGCACATTAGGCCATAGATAGGAGATGTGCTGAATTGTATATGTAATTGGAAATTAGGAGCCCTGCGCTTGATGACGTACGAAGAAGAATCCCACGTGGACAAAGATGAGCAAATGGAGCTGGGACCAAGGACCTGGCATCCCATATGTAGCATGCCACCATTGTATAGGGTCTCACTCACCAGCTATGCAGATTTGTAGGCTATATGATGTACAGCAGCTGTGATGCTTTTACCTTTTTAAAATGAATGCCTGTGCTAATTTTGCCAGAGAGCTCTGTGGCAGCAGAGCTTTTTTGCTATCACCTACTTTTAAAAATTAGAATAAACCTTGTTCTCCTTGCAAGAGGGGTGCTTAGCCTTTTTCCCTAGAGGATTGTAGTTTTTCTGGTTTGAGCTTTGAGAGTCTTCTCTACATTTTGGTGACCCTGAAATGATCCAGATTTTCCGCACCGACTGAGGCTTCCAGGCCACACATCTGGAGGGGCCGCGCCCAACTCCAGCGGCCAGTCCCAAGCGTGCAACCTGTAGTGGTGTACAGGAGCTATTTTCACAGACTTCCTGTCTGCTTGTTGGAGCATGGCGCGGATCCTAGGAAGGTGCAGGCTGTTATTGGGACCCTGTGAAGGAGGAGCCTGGGTGAATACGCAGATGTAAGTACACCTCTTGTGGATGACAACAACAGGGGTTGATGCTAGGTGTAAAGTGGGGGAAAAGGGACAATGGTGTGTGGGTTTGTGTGTGTGTAAAGAAGTGGGAGCGAGAGTGTGTGGCAGAGTGGTGGTATTGAAGGTGGATAGTGTGTGAAGGCCACGTTGCTTTTTTTTTTAAGTATATGAGAAGACAAACAGAGAAGTGGGATCCTTTCCGAGTTAGGGAAGAAGATGGTGCCATATTTTGAAATTTGATAAGAGGATAAAGAAGTAGGGGCTCTGTATAATTAGTGAGCTCAGATTCCTGTGCCCAATATATTCCTATTGGGGGAATAAGACAAAGTAGTGGTTGTTATTTTAGTTTATTGTTTTAGCTTGTTGTTTTAGTGTTTGACATTTTCTTTATTGTGTATCCGATGGGGCCAGGGGAGGGCCTGTGGAAGAAGTGATGCGCATAGTAGAGCTGGGGGAGACAGGGCATTCTAGGATGGGGCTGAACGTGGGCCGAGCCTGGGAAATGGCTGCAGAAAACGAGAAGGGGGGTGTGTGGGAGCGAGGGGCCGATGGGCCCCTCTCTGCCATCACTTCTCAGTACAAAACTCGGACCAAGTGCCTCCAGTGGTGGGTACGCCCCTCGCCCTTATGCAATGTTAACTTTGGGTTACATTCGCGTAGATGGAACCACTGAGCAGGAAACAGGGCATCCATTTTTTGTACCCCCCTTCGACTCCATCTTGGTGACCAGGCCTCACTGCGATAGTACAAAATGCCTCTCTCCCTTTCCCCGCCGCAGCAGCTCGGAGCACATGGCCCCCACCCTCGTTCCCACTCTGACTGGAAAACTCTGCAGCTCCATTCTCACGCTGAAGCCGGAGATGCTGGCAACAAATAATAAATGTAACACATCTCTTTTCCTCTGAGATCACTGTCCTGCATGTGAACCAACATGAGCCAAGCACATAGCTCGTCCATCTCCACAAAAGTGTCCTTGCCCTCTTACACTCGCCAGTTGAAACTTATTGCCATTCTAACCCTGTGTCCCTGCAAGATATTCCTTTCATGTGCCAGACCGCTGACCATGCTATGAAGCCCACCCAACAGACCCCCAACTAACATTAGACCCCTGCTGCAGTATATCGTGCCCAATACTAACAAATGCCACATACCTGAGACTCTTGTGAGACTAACCCCACAGTTCAATTAGAATATTATAGCGGTCAAGACCCGTAAACCTGTGACCTGTATAACCCAAATGTTATGCATGATATAGATACCTGTGTGATTTGTACAATGACATGATAAACTACTGACGGTCTTTTGATCAACCATTATTTAGTGCATGCATTATTTAGATTGTATTTTCTTAGCTTAGATAGTGACCACCGTGTTTCACAGCGGGCTGACCTTCACCCATCCGGAGCACAGATGTCTGACGTCAATCCTCCCGCCAACCAAGCAACCAACCCGGAGGAAGAGATGATGCCCACACCTAAGACACCACCCTGGCTGACCAATCCGGGTCCAACGTAGCATCATATGTTAGATATGCCAATGTGCTTGTATAAATGTGTTGTAACCTTAATGTGGTCAGAGCGCTCTCAGAGATCTAGATAAACTTTTCCTTGAACTCTCGCAGCCTGCTCTTTTGTGCCTTATTCCCTGTCCAGGGAGTGTCTGTTTTATTCATTTTTACACGTATAAGTCAGGGAGGGCACAAACATTTGGTGACCCCGACGTGATCGGAGAGGTGCCTTGAGGCCGGCGCTGTGCGGCGAGATCCGGGACGCCCCCCAGCAAAACCATTGCCTCCGCGGCCGACCAGACTGTGAGCACTACGAAGAAGGGTCAAGGGTTCCCGGTTGACGAATACCTGACTGAAAAGCTGCTCGCCGAGGCGGGCCATGGCTTGGTTGGGGTGCGAGCCTGACTGGGGTAGGACTGCGAGCGGTGACCCTTGAATTTGGCACACTTAACTGGAGAATTGGACCGCCAGCTAGCGCATGCACAGATGGAAATAACGCGGCTAAGGGCATTGTGCGATAGAGGCCAAATGCTGCCGGGGGAGGAGAGGTGCCACCGTTATCTATGGCAGATCTAACGCCAACATTAAGCACAGCAGGGGAAGTGGCGCAAGCAACCTCAGAGCCAGCGCGATCAATATCATCACAAGGAACACGCATACCACAAGGGCGAGAGAAAGAGTGGCAGTCAGGGGAGTTCCTGTTTCATCTAAATGACAAACCCGTGAGGATTATACGCCCGCCCACCCCAGAAAGTGAGAAAGGAGAAGGACATGAAGAAAACAATGAGCAAGAATCAGAAATAGAAGAGGTGGAGTGACTTAGACGAATATGAAGAGGCAGCTGCCGAGGCCGGGTCCCCACTGCCAAACCGCCATTACCCAGATACACCATCGCCACCACTATGGCAGGGTAGATTAAGACATTGAGGGGGAAACATGATGGTAAGTAAAATAAAGAAAGGTGCGCTAAGTAAGATAGGAAAGAAACACAGGTTACAAATGGCATTGATACATAAAGGAGCAGGTAGGCCACACTACATTCCATGGGCTCAAATGGATAAAAACAACTTGCTCCCCGCTCCGTCGGGAGGGGCCGGGTAATGGATACACGCCTTTGAGAAAAACACGACAGGAGTGCCACTAGCAATAGGGGATGTGAAAAGTTTATTAGTGTCAGCAATTGGTGACCAAGCAGACGCAGTATGGGAAAAGGCCGGATTTCCCCGGGGTAACGATGAGTTGTGACCGCCACGATGGGTCGGCGTTCAACAACGTTCGTGCACAAGTGTGGGATGCATTGCGGCACACGTTTCCAGATATTCCAGATTTACATTTAGTGATGCAGTGTACAATGGAGGAGAACGAGGATCCTATGCAATTCATACTGCGGGTGCAGGATTTATGGAGAAGCGAAACTGGCACGGCGTGGAACCAGTCCACCGCCTTGTTCTATTTTATCATCAAAAAGGGGCTCCCGAAGGAGGTACATAAGGCCTTGGACAAAATAGCTGGGATAGAAGCCAAGGGCTGGCCTGAAATACAGAGCATAATTGTGCACCACTGCAGGAGGATCAAAGAGAGAGAAAAGGAAATAGCACAAAAAAGGCTGGCAGACAAGGCAAAGCTGGTACAGAACAAATTAGTGAAGGTCGCCGCCATCAACGCCAGCGTAGCCACAGACAGAGAAAACGAGGGGAATGAAGGAGCGGGAAACAGACCAGTAACAATAGCGGCACTGCGGGCAGCAGGAGGACATGGACCGTGGAACGGAGAAGAGCAATAAGGCGGACAACAGTGGCAAGAAAGACCAGCAAGAGGAAGAGGTGGGTACCGTGGCCAGAGAGGGGGGTTTGGAGGTATGGGGAAAGGAGAATTTGATGGTCAAGGAATGAGAGTCGGACCACAAGGGTCATGCTGGAATTGTGGGAGATGGGGACATTATTCCAGAGATTGTAGAATGCGGCCTTCAGGGTATTTCCAGGGGCAACAGCCCATGGAGAACGAACAAGGCTGGGGGTGCCCACACCCAGGTAGCCCCTATGGACTACCGATGGGAGGAGGGAGACAGCAGGACCAGTGCTATAACAAACCTCAGATGCAGCAAGGACAGCAACCACCGCCACAACCTATGGGAAGACAAAATGCAGTAGGAAACGCAAACAATAATTGTTTTGCAAAAGCCACAAACGGTGCGCCCGCACCATACCGTGTCGTGACCGTGGTTGGATACAATGTCTTTTCAGTGCCAGGGCAAGAAAGACATACAGATTAGGACAGCCCACAGGGAACACTTGCGTGTCCAGTCCTATCCACCACCCTATGTGCAGAAGAGGAACCACTAGTGGGGGCAGAGATAGGAAATAAGCAGTTTATCTTTATGGTAGACTCAGGAGCAGAGAAGTCATTTCTTATGGAAGGGCGGTTTCCGCTCTCAGGCAGGAATTTAGAGACACAGGGGTTCTCTGGGGCTATTTTGAAAGTTCCTTACACTAAAGATCTTGATATAACGGTGGGGGGAAAAACCGTGCGCTCCCCCTTACTGTACCACGAAGACGCGGCAATCAATTTGCTGGGGAGAGATTTGCTAAGTAAACTAAATATGACCATCTCGTTTACAGAACGGTGAATAGTATGCTCAACCCCAGGAGTGTGCCCAGTACGAGCTATGTTGATGATCAGCACAGTGATGAATGAAGATGTGGTGCGAGGAATACCCATTGATATAAGTATGTTTATTTATGGCATCAAGGTATTAGCACGAGTGGTGCCAGAGATAACGAGAAAAGAATGGAGAACACCATCAGATTTCATATTCCGCCCAATTGCACACACAGATGTCGTGTCAGGCACAATAATGTCCATAGACATCGAGGCAGTTCAGGTATCCAGCAAAGATATTGTGGTCATTGGACTGGACGCGCATGGGTGCGAGTGGAGAACTGTGTTATGCATAGACCCAAACATAATGCTACGAGACATAACAGACGAGGAATTATTCACTGATAGTGAAGATGACGGAGAAATAATAATGGAAATAAGTATACCATGTGATATTAAGATCCAGTACAGAGAGGTACACAACCCACCCATGGCTAGCGTTAATGCCCCACTGACTATATTTGAGGAAGACATGGCAACGGTAGCACCTGAAATTTGGACCACAGGGCCCCACGATGTAGGGTTACTGCATGAGGTGACACCAATAAAAATAAAATTCAAGCCAGGTGCAATACCGCCGAGAGTAAAACAATAGCAGAGGAGGGAATTAGGGAAACCATAAATGCACTCCTAAAACAAGGCATCATAGTGCCATCAAACTCCCCATGTAATACGGCAATTTTCCCGATGAAAAAAGCAAAAGGAGGGGCGTGAAGGATGATCCAAGATCTCAGCCCCCTCAATGACATCATTCAAAAAGAGTTCCCATTAGTGCCTAACCCGGCATCAATATTGTGCAGCGTACCAAAAGAATCAACATGTTTTACTGTAATTGATTTGAAGAATGCATTCTTCTCCGTACCACTCGACCCAGGATCCCAATACCTGACAGCGTTCACATTAGGGAACAGCAGGTATGAACATTGCAGACTCCCACAAGGGTATTGCGAAAGCCCCAGCATTTTTAACAGGGTGTTACGTGAAGACATTGGAAACATAGATGTAGAGAGCACCATCATCCAATACGTAGACGATTTACTCGTCTGCAGCCATACAGAAGAAAAGTGCAGAGAAGACTCGATAGCACTACTGAATGTGCTAGCTGCCAAGGGATACAAGGTGGACAAAGGAAAATTGCAATACTGCCTCGCCGTGGTTGTATACCTCGGACAGCTAATATCAAAAGATGGGAAGCGAATACTCCCAGACAGAGCAGCTGCTATACGCAACATAATAATCCCAAAAACTGTGAAAGACATGCAAAAGTTTCTTGGCATTTGTAACTATTGCCAATCCTGGATCCTTGATTACGCGGCATACACACGTCTCTTACTACAAGCGTTAAAAGAAGCACAGAAAAACAGAGCCGTAATAAAATGGACGCATGAAATGATGACATAGTATTTTAAATTAAAAGACCTCATTGCTGATGCCCCAGTCCTCGCGAACCCAGATTATGAGAGGGAATTTTTCTTGTTTTCACACTGTAATGGAACACTGATGACGGCAGTACTGACACAAAAAATATCTTTAGGTCACAAACCATTGGCTTATTACAGTGGGACACTAGACCCAGTAATGCAAGGCCATTTCGCGTGCAAACAGGCTCTTGCAGCTGCAGCCTTCGCAATTGAAAAGAGCACCACCATTGTCATGGGATGTTCAGTAACGCTGTATGCGGAGCATTCCCTATTCGCCATCCTCGAGCGATCAAAATCAACACTAACAACACAGAGAGCAACAGCGTATGAAATAATAATTTCGAGCCCCAATATACACGTTGTAAGGTGCAAAACAGTAAACCCAGCAACTTTCATCACAGAGCCATGTACGACAGAGGATATACAGGAACACGATTGCGCCACATATAAGGGGGAAGGTGATGACATCCCAAAAGCAAGTGAAAATGCCATGAAGGAGGGAGAAATATATTTCATAGATGGGTCAGCATCAATAAACCCCGAAACAGGGGAAAAACACATAGGGATGGAGGTAGTGCGCATGGAGGAAGATGACTATGAGACGATTGTGCAAAAGCGCCTCCCATCCCATTACTCTGCACAGGCAGCCGAACTAACTGCACTAATCGAAGCACTGCACACAGTTTAGGGATGTGCAGTGACAATATACTCAGACTCAGCATATGCAACTACCACAGTCTACTCAGGGTTGTCACGGTGGCGTAGACGGGGATTCAGGAGGGCAGACGGTTCTCCAGTACAGCATGCAACATTGTTGAATGAGTTAATAGATGCATTAGCAGTACCATCGGTAGTCGCAGTGGTGAAATGCCAAGCCCATACCAACAACACAGATGCAATCTCATTGGGAAACGCGGCAGCAGACGCAGCGGCGAAGGAGGCCTCATATTTCAATGTAACACCAACACTCGAATTGCTTTGTAAAAGCAGCCATTACAGACCCACTAGAAGAAGCCTACAGTAATACACCAATAGCGCAGATAATACAGTTACAAAGAAGAGCACCACAGGAGGAGCAAGAATTGTGGAGCAACCGGGGATGTAAACAATCAGCCACAGATCTCATTTGGAGACAGAAGACAACAGGAAAGGTAGTAATGCCCGTAGAGTTACTAGAAATAGCATTCCAACAGCTGCATTTCCTTGGCCATGTAGCAAAACAACACATTGCCGCAGACATCCAGCAACACTGGTTCGTCCCCAATTTGCAAGAGCACCTGTCAAAATTAATTGTACAATGCATAACATGCCAAACATATAATTCAGGGATGACATTGAGAACACTGCGCGGTACCCTGCCCCGACCAACAGGACCATTTAGAGAGCTCCATATAGACTATGCTGATATGGGAGAACGGTGTAATGGAGCAAGATATTTGATTGTGGTGGTATGCCCCTTTTCAAGATGGGTGGAAGCGGGCCCATGTCCCCACCCAGACGCGAAGTGTGCGGCAAAGTTCCTTGTTCGGGAATTGTTTTCCCGATGAGGAATATGCGATGTCATAAGATCAGACAACGGTATGCACTTCGTGAATGACCTCTTTAAGGAAGTGACATCACTCCTGGGGGTAAAACACAAACTATGCTCAATTTATCATCCGATGGCGAATGGAGTGGTAGAAAAGATCAACGGATTGCTGAAGAGTAAGTTATCGAAGTTGTGTAATACACTGAAGAAGAACTGGGTGTATTGCTTGCCCCTAGCACTGTTCCAACTCAGGATGCAACCATGTAAAGACCACCATCTGAGCCCCCACGAAATTGTAACTGGGAGGCGAATACACACGCCAGTGTCCCCGATTAGAAGAGCATCGGATGCGCACAGGGCTGTCACAGTGCTGGGGGAAGAGTTCAAGGAATACCTGACCCAGTTAACACGCACAGTACGCAGCATAGCGTGACAAATAGCACCGCCTTATACTGAAAATGTGGCGACTGATACTACCACACTGGCCACAGACAGCTCAAGCAGGCCACTGATGCCAGGAGCACACGTGTACGTCCGCAGCTTTGTGAGGAGGTGGAATTCACCTAGGTTTCATGGCCCTTATGAGGTCATCTATAGTACCCCCACGGCAGTGAAGGTGAAAGGATTGAAGTATTGGGTGCACTTATCAGATGTGAGGAGGGCACACAATAGTACAATCCCCTAGGAGGAGCAAGATGGTGCCACTGGTACCAGAAATGAGGTTGCAAAGGGATAACCAAATTGTCGGTAAAGAGAACCTGCAGAGATAAAAGTTATGATATGTATCTTGTTCTACACGACTTATCTCAAACTTCCTTCTTTTCCATTTTTCCTTTTTTTTTCCTTTTTTTGATTGTTCAATATCCTCTCCATAACTCTCTCTCTCTCTCTCCTTCCTTTCGATTATTGTTCTACGCTTTTCACCATCGCTCTTTCGCTCTCATCCTCTCCATAGCAAAAGTAAATGTGTAATAGAGAAAATGAGCAAACATGACTAAAAATGATGATTAAACATGAAGTTGAACAAAAAAAATGTAAATACATGTATATACTGTGGTGACTTAATGAATTTATATCGCCCCTCCAGGTGGCAAATGGCCCAACGAACTACAATCGCAGAGAACCAATTAATGCTAGATAGTGATAGGGACGCCATTAGGGCTAAAAGGTTCAGTAATGTTGAATGTGTTTTGAAATGTGCTGCAGTTTTGATGTCAGTAATGTTGTTTTTCATGGCTTGTTATTATACCCTTCTATCTTTGGTTAATGACATGCACTAGGGGGGGAGCGGGGCTAACCTGATACGAGAAGGGTCGCACTTGATATGGACTGGGGTAAAGACTATATGGAAAGAATCACATGAGATTAATATCAACGATACAGATGTGATGCAACCTTCAGAACACACCACTGTAGGATCAACAAGTGTATCATTGTTACGTCTGAATATTAATATGAGTAATGCTTATGGATATAACAAATATGATGGAGATGATTATTGGCCAAATGATTTAACTAACATTAGTAGTGTTTAGTGTCAGCGTCAAAAAGGGGCTGTGGGGAAGGAAAGGTATTGGGGAAATAAAAAGCACAATAGAAAGCACAAACACAAACTTTGCCCTTACCTTCACATTGAAATGCTGCTCCTCGGCTCAGCACACACTGTCCATGCAAACACAGCACAAAATCCTAAGGTTTCCTAGTGAACTTTGCTTCAGGGGAAATGGAGAGCCAGGGCACTTGCCATCCACTGCCATAAGATTCCCACAGGTTAACCCCATTTACTAGCATCTGCCCCCCCCGCCCTCGGGCCAGTGCCTGCCCAAAGCAGGGACTGGCCACGAGCCTCACCAGGTACTCACCCACTCCCTAGGAGAAAGTGAAAAAAAGACACACTCCTGTAAATGTTGTCGGAACACTTACAGGAGTGCATCTGTCATCCGGTCCACTCATTGATTGGCTGGGGCAGGACAGGAAGTGAGGCAGTGGTGTTGGCACGGGACACCGGCTGCCAGACAAAGCTTTCGTGTGGAGAAATTGCAGCAAAACATCTCTAGCAATCCCAATAGTGCTGTTTTTGAGCAGGAATAAGATGTGCCCTGCATTGGCAACACTTGAAGGCGCTAGTGTATTTTTGCATTGACTCGGTTGGTGTTTTGTAATCATGCATTGACGATTTGGAGCTCAAGGAAATAAATCGGGGATTGTGTTGGGAGAAGAAAAAACATCAGTGCACAAATAAAAGAAAACAAAATGAAGGACTTTGTTGAAAGCGTTTGGTAGGGATGCATTCCTGAGGTCGGTTTTATTTGCTCAATAGCATGCATTAAATATGCACTGCACATTTTGCAATGCTGCTGGAAAGCAACAATAGTAGGTAGGTAGACTTGGAGGGAAGTTTAATGCCTTTTTAGTTTAATATAGTTAGACACAAGGTAAAGGGACAGGCCTTCCAGTAATGAGTAACCAGCCTCTGAAAAGACGCTCTGTGTGCTGCAAGGGTGTGCAACAGAAGCACCGAATGGAATCGGCGGACCACGGGCTCAGAATAACGCAATTCAGCCACACTGGCTTTAAATCCAGATTCACATGTACTTTGGCTGGATTGTGCTATGTGTTGTTGATTCCAGGAGAAAAGTGCACACGGAAGAAAATGCTGAGGGAAAGGTTTGTGAATCAAGCAAATAATGCACATACCGTATTTATTACTAGGTTGAAGGTACAAAGAGCAAACCCATGGCCAAGTGTGGAGAACCTGTGCTCACCCCTCGCTATGGTAGGAGCACAATTACTGTGCAATGCATTTTACCCTGTTAAGAAAAACTATTTAAAGCAAGCATTGGCAAAGGTGGACTTTGTTCGGGCATGAGATAAGCATTTTCCGGGCACTGGTATGATGGTATTACCTGCCCATAATATGGCAGACTCGCCGGGCTCACCCAGGTCTAGTGCATAGTGGGTGTGAGGAGTGAAAGTGTGTGTTGTAGAGGGAGTGCCGTAGGGGGTGTAGGGAACCCATGGTATCAAAAGCAAGACCGACGTAAAAGATACGTTTGGAAAACCTTTATTGTTCTCGAAAAAAGGGGTTGGAAGAATGCCTTTCTTGCCCTAAATCTAGGATGGGAGCATGCTCGACCATCAAATAATTAACAAAACAGTCCTAGTTGAGTCCGTCAAATCAACATGGCCTATTACTAGCTCTTACTCTAATGTAACAAAATATGTGTGGGGAAAAATGTGTATTCAAAAGTAATAATGTGCAAAATTATAAAGAATCAATGTGTCTGAGTGAGCTCTCCTCCCCATGCTAGACAGCACAGGGAAAGGAGGACCCCGTAAACAGGATGACACACTATGGCACAGGTTCTTAAAAAAAAAGCCAGTTCAACACGTGGATCGTGGCCCACCTGGCATTCAACGCTAAAGTCTCTCTTTCCAGCTGAAAATATAAAGTTCAAGAAAAAGTTCATGCCGGTCTCCCTCAGTCGGGGTTGGACCTTTTAAAGCACAAAGTTCAGGTAGGTCTCCCTCAGTCGGGCTCGGACCTTTCACAACAAAGTTCACGTAGGTCCAGCTTCAGCACAGAGTTCAACAAATCTTGCAAAGGGGCTTCCTTCCCCAAGTTTATTACACTTCGGGTCTCCATCAGCCAGTCTCAGACCACTTTCGAGTGTCGAAGACTTTCGAATGTGAGTGGCTTTCTTTACAGACCTCCGCAGGACCACTTAGACTTATAGTGCAAGATTCAACTTCCACATTCCCCTTCTCTAGGAGGTAATTTTGCACTTCATTCGCTTTATTGTTACAAACAATGCACATTTCACAGAGACTTTCAAGTGTGCTACTTCCTTTCGCCATACCACTCGGTTACTCCGTATCGCTGATTCCACAGCTGTCTTTTTACTTCAAAGTTCATTCATAGGTGTACCTTTCTTCGCATCTCATCCACACGCATGCAGCCTTCACTTGTGATATGATATTGCCACTTCAAACTTTCTTTAACACACAGCGGTCTCTCAGGTCACTTTCCAACTTACCGGCTGTGTGTGTTTTTCTTTCTTGGTTCTACGATTTCCAATTCATGAGTCAAGGTAAGTACCACAGGCATGGCCTCGCCTCCCCAACTCTGCTGTTCACCCAGGAGGGTCTCTGGCGTCCTTGAAACACAATGCAGTCTTCACTTGCAGGATCTGGTCTTCTCCACATTTCTTTCACGGCCTGTCAGAGGTAACAACCTCCAGTAGGGAACATCTTAGGGTTTTCGACCCACTGTTCTCGTCCCTTGGTCCGTTGTTCTGCTCCAGTAGGTTTGCGTTCGCCCCAGAAGTCCTGCTCATACTCGTGTTCCGCCTTGCTCAGTTTATCTCAGTAAAATGTCTTTGGTCTGCAAGTGGCATAATCCTTCATTCTGATTTTGCTCTCATTTCGTTAGCTCCCCTTTTGGCACTCTGGTGGTTTTGGGAAGTGCAGGAGTTCAACGGGATACTTGTTGAGGTCAGGATCTCGCCACCTTCCCCTCAAAGGCCTGTGCTGTCCTGCTTTGCCCAGGGGAGGAGCTCTGGTGTGGGCACCACCAGTTAACCCCAGCTGCCCTGGGTTGGCTCTATGGAGGTACAGTTCCCTCTCCCCTCTGCAGCCTCTTCTGTACTCACAGGCCAAGCAATCAGGCTGTCCTTCTTCCTCCAGGCCTTCCAGGGTCTCTTCAGCTCAAATGTTCTCCCTCTGGCTTCTGTGCACCGTGCAGCATCCCAAGCTCTCTCAGAGTGGTCTTGTATGTTCCACATTTTATGCTCCCCGGAAGAGTCAACCAGAATTTGTATTTATTTGTATTTATTAAGTTTATATAGCGCTTTACGCCAAAGCGCTTTACATTATAACGACAATAATACATAGAAAATGATAGCTAGAAGCATAATTACAAACATGAGACAAGCATTAAAAACATTATGTAGAACAATTTACCTAGGTTAAAAAGGAGTGAAGGAGGGGGGTCTAGGGGGAGAGATAAGGGGAGTCAGGGGGGGGGAATTAGATGAAGTTTCAAGGGGAGTAGAGGAAGTGTAAGTGGGAGGTGAGAGAGAAGAGGAAGGGAAGTGATGAGGAAAGTCAGGGTGGGGAAAGCAGATTCAAGGAGGCGCATATGGAGGATTAGGAGGTAATGGAGCGGATAGAGAGAGGTAGAGAGATCCAGTGTAGGGGGGCAAGGAGTTGAAAGAAACGGGAACGAGAAGGGGCACAAGGGGAGTGAGGAACAGTAAGTAGGAAGAGATCAGCTGAACTGAGAGAGTGGAAGGGAGTGTAGAAAGAAAGGAGAGAGGAAAGATCGGGGGGGCGAGATCATGAAGAGATTTAAAAACGAGACAAAGGAAGTGAAATTTAAGTTGGGAGTGAAAGGGAAGCCAGCCAAGGTAAGAGAGCGAAGAGGAAATGGAGTCATGAGGAGCAAGAAGACAAAGGGTACGGATGGCAGAGTGGTAGAGGGATTTAAGGGGAGCAAGATGAGAGGCAGGGAGTCCAAAGAGGAGAGAAGAGAAATAGAAGAGACGAGAGAATATAAGGGAAGAGATTAAGAGTTTGGTAGCATGGAATGTGAGGGAGGAACAGATTTTATGAATATTGAAGAGGTGGTAGCGACAGGCGCGAGAAGTAAGAGTCCTAGATTTTGAGCATGCGCAGAGATGGGGAGATTAGAAGGGGAAAGTGAATGAAAGGAGGAGGAGAGGGGGGGCGTGTTAGAAGGAAAGAATAGGACTTCAGTCTTATCAGTGTTGAGGGAGAGAAAGTAGGATGACATCCAGTTTTTGATAGCAGTAAGACAAGAAGAGAGATTAAGGTGGAGGTCTGGAGTGAAGGAATAGAAGGAGAGGAAAAGCTGGGTCAGCATAGAAATGGTGAGAAATGCCAAAGGAAGAGATGATGATGGCAAGAAGGGAGGTGTAAAGTGAGAAAAGGAGAGGGCCGAGAACAGAGCCTTGGGAAACACTGTAATCCAAGGGAAGAGTCGAGCAGGTACGACCGCCCCAGGAAACAACAAAAGTACGATTGGAGAGGTAAAAGGAGAGCCAATTCGAGAACAGAGCCTTTGAAACCAAAGGAAAAAAGAGTTTCGAGGAGCAAGGGGTGATCAACGATATTAAAGGCCGCAGAGAGGTCAAGAAGGACGAGGACAGAGGATTGCTTAGATTAGCGAGCGGTGAGAAGGGAGTTGAGAACATAAGTGAGAGCAGTTTCAGTGGAGTGTTTAGGACGGAATCTAGATTGAGAAGGGCGAAGAAGAGAGAGATTGGTTACGAAAACGGAGAGTTGGGAATAGACTAGGCGTTCAAGAAGATTAGAGAGGAATGGGAGAAGCGAGATTGGATGAAAATTGGATACAAGAAGGGGTTTGGCAGAGGGTTTCTTCAAGATGGGGATGATGGTAGTGTGCTTGAAGGCTGAAGGGAAGGTGGCAGAGGAGAGACAGATATTGAAGAAGGAGGTTAAGTAGGGAATAAGCAGACGGTAGATCTTAGGAATAAGGGGGTGGGAAGGGGATCAGAGGGGGCAGCAGTAGGGTGAGTTTTGGACAGAAAGAGGGAGACCTCAGAAGAAGCGACAAGGGAGAAGTCAGACATGCAAGCGGAGGGGGATGTGAGAGGGGGAAGTAGGGGATACGAAGGGGGGGAATAATGTTTTGGCATAGAGAGAGTATTTTGGAGGAGTAAAAGTCAGCAAAGTCACAAGGAGAGAGGGAAGAGGTGACTGAGAGGTCAGGAGTAGGTGGTGAGAGAAGACGAGAAAGGGTCTGAAAGATGCGTTAGAGAAGTAGGAACGTTTAGCAATGCTGAGGCAAGAGTCATAAAGAGAGTGGTATGAGGAGTAGTAGGTTTGATTAGCAAGAGAGCAGAGTTTGAGCCAGCGTTGCTCAAGGAGATGGAGGAGACGACGCATGGACAGAAGGTGAGGGAATAGGCAAGGTTGAGAAGGTTTGCGGGTAGGGTGGAAAGAGGAGAGGGGGTAAAGTTGATAGAGGCTGGAAGAGATAGAAGAGGAGAGAGAGGATAAAGCTTCATTAGTCGAGAGAGAGGAGAGGAGAGGAGAGGTCAGGAACAGGGGGGAGGGAGGAAGAGCAGGAATTGAGAAAGAGAAAAGGATAAAAGTTACCGGGGTCCCGTCGAGAGAAGGAGATGGGAGAAGAGGGAGTGGACGGAGGGAGAGGGGGAGTGAGGGAGAAGGAGAGTAAAGCATGATCTGAGAGATAGTTGGGAAGGGTAGAGACTGGGGAGGGAGAATAGGTAGAAATAATAGGTCAAGAGTGGTGCCAGATGAGTGGGTAGGGGAGAGAGGAGGTATGAATCAAGTAAGGAAAGAAGAGGGCAAGGTAGAATCAGCTGTGAGTGATTTTAGAGGGAGGCCTGGCACACTGGTGAATGTCCATGTTCCAGCGTTGGTGATTCCAAACAGTGATCTGAATATTGACAGTTTCCCGAAAGCAGATGCTCACCTAAGAAAGAAGAGATCTGTGGAACTGATGAACCGAATGAAGAGAGAGAATTACTTTTCTGCCAAATCAGATGAAGACTTTCATGCGATCCCGTAGGAACACAGGGTGTTCAGCCTAACCTCATCAGTGTTCACAACAATTCTGATGCCAAGAGTTTAGGTTGGAGCAAATACTAAATGGTTGCAGATAACCAAATGGAAGTTACTGCAGACCATCAACATGACTATAAAGGATTTAATGCAATCAAGGAAGAGTTAAGGGCGATTCGACTAATGACTCTACAGAACAGATATGTTCTTGGCATGATCACAGCTATGGATGGAGATGTTTGTGCAAAGATCGAAGAATCATGTTCCACATTTATACCATCTCACGATGACGAAAATGGAACCTTAACAGAGGCCATAGGTATGCTGACGAAACTACAGAATCAGATGATTGATGAAACTGACGAAGTGGACGATGACAGCTGGTTTGGATCACTATGTTATTTTAATTTTTTTTATTTGTGTTCAGTTAATAAAACATTTACAAAAAATCATCAAAGATAAAAAAGAAATGTATGATATCAATACATTCAATAAAATTAGTTCATATGTGCGCCATACAGTACAACCATGTGTATCACATAATAATTTCCTTTTTAAAACAACATATTAAATATACAACATTAAAGTATTTAAAAATTCCATCATCTGATTATTACATCCTAGTTTTCAAAAAGTGCAAGATCTTTTTCTATGACCCTTAAAAGAAGGCCTATCCCATAGAAATACAGTACAATCAACAATTTCCGGATTACCAAATTTCATTAAGAATAAAGTGCAAGGTAGTTTAAACTGTGGGCATTCGAGTACCAAATGCTTCAAGGTTTCATATGGTTCATTACAGTTAGGAAACCTGCATTTCGTCAATTGCATGGACAATGGCATATCAGCCCAGTATCTGCATCGCTCTTTGGTTCGAAATTGGTTCAATTTAAAACGAATATAGTTGGCCCTTATAGATACACACAGAAAAATAGATTTATAATGACAGCATGGCAATCTCTTCCGAATAAATTTCGCATATTCTGTAAACGTAGAGAACTGTTTCAATTGCTCTAATGTACGTATCCAATCGTTTTCAAACAGTTTCTTTTTAACAAAAACTGGTCTGAAGCAGAGGTCATAGTGGGTTACAGATAGACTATCTAACACATCTTGCATACGTTTTTGATAACTGTTGATAGAATAAACCGTTTTGCTTCCATTAGAGCTTGGAAATCACCATATAAGCAATTACTCTGAGGATTTAAGATCTTTGCGTAATTAGTTAGTGAGCGCCATGTAGCCCTGCACGAGAGTGAAGTAAGACCAAACTCATGCCTGATTACACAATTAGGTATAGATAATGCTAAGTGCATGGCTCCTTTTAGGAGATGTCCTTGTAGAGAGTCCAAAGGTACTTAGGTCAAACGGGCACATATCAAGGATGTAGATTAGGACTGCTTGGACTTTCATTATTAAGAGGTCCCGTAAAGGTATGAGTAAGAAGCTGCAGTATTTTGAAAAGATCAACTTCAATTGGATCGCTAAAGGTCGGGCTTTCAAGTTGAGCCCTTCTTTCCATATGAATTGCTGCTCAATTGATACCCTAGATAGCTGATCTCAGTTAATTGCTGAACCATAAGTTCACCGATTTTCCATTTAAATGATTTTAGTTTTTTTCCTGCATGAAGAACGACTATACTGGTTTTGCCAACATTAGGGACTAAATTCAAGTCATATGCATATTTTTCAAATAGATTTAATTTAGCCTGCAGCCCTGGTGGTGTGGCATCCATAATGATTAAATCATCGGCAAATGGTAGCCAATGCAATCTAAGATTGCCCAATCTAACCGGATACATGCTCAGTCCACTCCATAAACCGTTTAGGTTGCAAAGATATAAATTAAAAAGAATTGCTGACAGGTTACATCCTTGCTTGAGTCCGATAACAAGTTTTAATGGACTCAGTAGTGGCGCCCTCTCTGGTGATTTTGAGTGTAACCTCATCAACCAAAATACTAGTCCCACTGGTATCCCCAAGTGCAGTAGTTTGCGCCAGAGCAAATCTTTCACCACAGAGTCGAACGCAGAGGACAGATATATGCTTGCAATATACACAGGGTATGCTCCTTTGTTTTTGGCGTTCGCGATAATGTGGGACATCATAGTCGCATTCAATGGGGTCCCCATTTCCTTCCTAAAACTGATTTGTGATTTGGATAGAATATTATTCCGTGCAATTAATTTTTGTAGGTCATAAAGAAGCAAACTCGAAAAAATCTTAGCGTAGGTGTTAATTAAGGAAATTGGTCGATAGTTCTGCGGATCATTTTGGTTACCTTTCTTGTATATTGGAACAATGATAGATGTTCCCCATTGCTCTGGAATATTCCCTATCTTTATTATTAGATCAAATTTGATCTTAAGGCTAGAAGCCCATAAGGCAGAATCTGCTTTGTACACACATGATGGAATTCCAACTGGGTCAGGGGCCTTGGAGTTGGTTAGTTTATTTATTGCGCAGAAAATGTCATGTTCTGTCCAGGTAAAACAATCCCATTTAAAAAATGCACCCAACGGATTTTCACTAACTTTAAATCGTGATGGACACGCAAATTGCGCAGCTATATAATTGACCCATGTTTGCGCAGGAATGATATTTTCATTGGAGGTAAAATGAGTAAGATTTGTATTGCGAATAATAGACCATATGTCCCTTGAGTCATGTTTACATAATTTAAGTATATAATCGCAGTTAAAAGTATTGAATTTAGTAATCCGCAAGAATCTCAATTTGTTCTTATACATTTGAAGAGTCCGCTTTTTTAAATACATATACTGTTGGCAATTATTAACAGATTTTTTGAGATTGCGGATTTCCTTGTTTATTTTTAACATTTCAGTGATTGGATTTCAGGATCATGTTTTACAAATATTGGACTTCTTTTCCCTACAGGTTTAACCCATATTGAGTGAATAGCATCGGCAACAATATCACCTATGATTTTTTCTTTTAGGAAATGGGTGGAGTGATAACTATGTAGCACTGATACATTTGCAAATTCAGTTCGTACCTTATCAGATATTTTGTTACATAGAGCAGGGCTCCACCTAATGGAGCTCTTCAAACGAGCATTTTCGATAAGGGGAAGAAAATGATTAACATTGTAGCAAGAGTGGGACCTTGCTAAATGTAACTGCAACGGAGCATGATCGCCAGATGTAATCGAATGGACCCAAACCGGGGCCGCTAGATGCATCAAAGAATGGGCGATAGCAAAAATGTCAATCGCCGAGACAGAATTCCCCCAACTCCATGTGTGTTTGTGACCTGCTTCATCAATATTCACAAATGCTATCTCCCAGGTCTCAAAATAAGCAACCCATTTACGACCTCGACTTATCGCTAAACGATTTCCTAAATTTTGGTCCTGAATCCTTTCACCCTTTATATCTACACACAACGAGTTAAAGTCAACGGCAATAATAATCTTGCAAGAGGGCCGTTGGAAAAAAAATGCTTTCTAGACATATATCTAAATCGTCAAACATATCATCTAACAATAGTTTCAAAGGATTCCAATAAAATGTTATGACAATCAAAATACCGTCTACTTCTTTATGTACATCTATTTCAATTGCCAACACATTTGCTGATGAATACAAAATGCCGGATTTGCATTTGATCTTGTTACTAATTGCAATCGCAAGTCCTCCCATCGGGCGTCCCGCTTTACCCTTAGTTGCATGGCTACAAAAAGTATTAAAACCTTCAAGCGTTATTCCATATACACTCATTGGGCCTCATTACACGGACGGCGGTAACGTTGGCGCTAGTAGCGCCATGGTTGCCGCCGGTATTTTACCGATTCCGCCTTGGTGAATGGGGGAATTACCGCCTCATTCCAGGGTTGGCGGAGCGGTAATTCCCCATTCACCAAGGCCCTTCCCCATTCCCATTTGAGCCCCAATAGGGCTCAATAGGAATGGGGAAGGAGCAAATAACGGTACCGCTATTGGCGGTACCGTTATTTGCCCTGAAGTCCCTCAGCCGGTCCCTTCCTTAACGTGTGGTCTGGCCACACGTTAAGGACGGGACACGCTGAGGAACCTCGAAGTATGGCGCTAAGGGATTACCGGCACTGGTGCCCTTACCGGTAATCCCTTAGCGCCATCCGTGTAATGAGGCCCATTGTTTCCTGTAAGAGTAAAATATCTAAATTGGATTTATTAAGCAAGGAAGCCAACCATCCATGTAACAACCAGTGGCCGCATGAATTCCATGAGACGATGTCAAGGCCCAACTTCCTTGCTTGCTAATTCGAGGTTTTCACATTTTTAAAGGACGCAATTGAGCGCAGTAGCAGTTCAACCCAGGCTAAATTGTGTGTGCCTGCTGCCATTGCAAGCAATTGTGAAATGCAGTTTTGTTCTGCAGATGTTCCATTCGATACTCCATGGGAGGCGGATGCCACATTCCTCAATACAGGCTTCTGCAAAAACTCATCAGCTTCAGTTTCGCAGTTGAATGTGTAAAGGCAGAAGCCTAAGTCCTTTAAATCTCCAGTAGTGAGAATACAGAGTGAAGGTATTTGTGCAATTACATCCAAAAAATATCTTATATTAATCCGTTCACCTCGAAGAATATCGGGGTTTCCGTCTAATCCAATAATGTTAAACTCTTTAGAAGGTGGCTTGGTGTGCTTACTTGTTGCAACGGGGTGGGACACATGATGTGGCGCACCAACTGCATGATTCCCCAAGCTGGGTGAAGGGACCCCTATATTGCAAGGCAAAGTAGATAGACTGGATTTCAATGCACCATCGGAGAGAACGTGAGATAGAAGTCACCCGTTGTCTTTAACCCCATCTTGCGATTTGACTTGCGATGTCTGTTTCACCTCAATAAGATTCAGTTCTTTTGCCAACGTTTGAGATGAAAGTTCCCCACTTTCGACCGCTGAGTTTAGCAAATGAATAATATTTGCATAACTCAATGAATTCGGCAAGAGTCCATCTACTTTGCCCTTACAAATAGGGCCAAGGGGGACTCTGCTTGGGGAAGTGGTCCCCAGGACATCGCCAATAATTGGTAGCTTTGATAAATTTGAATGCATATCCATCAGGGCCCCATTATCGACTAGAGCTAAAGGCATGTTTGTGCCATTTCGTATAGAGTCAGATACTTCTGAGCCGGGAAGACCTTTACATTTACCCGGTCCACAAATTATGACATAATTATTTTAGTTCAGGGATGTGACGGTTTCGAAGATTCACAAGCAGTGCTGCAGACCTCGGCATAAGAGGCCACCGCACCTGTCCCAAGATCAACGAAAGCTGCTGATTTATCCCTAGTAGAAATATTAGTAGAAATGTCATCGTTGGAATGCACTAAGTTCTCCGCCCCATTCACTAGTTTATTATAGGTCTTAGTACCAGTGTTAGGGAAATAAATAATTTTTCAAGTCACTCTGTATTTTTTGACTTTCATGAGTGGGAGATTGAGGCAGAATTAACTGACCTCGTTACTGAATAGCTTTTTCTTTTGGAATTGGAATACACTCCAGATTAGAAGATAAGGACGGTTTGTCACATACGCCTTTGTTAGGGACACTCATATGAACGTTGCTAGATTTTTTTGAAGGTAGTGTGGGAAGAAGGAGAACACGGCTCTCCTCAGATAACTGTTCAACATCAATTACATCATCCTCTTGAAGGCGTGGAGTTGGCTTCTTCTCTTCGAGATCAATGTGTTCCTCTTCTAAGGGTCTATTAGCAGAGCTTTTTTCAGAGTTCTTATTATCTTTCCTACGCTTTTCAGCTTGTTTGACAGCTCTCAGATGAGTTTTTTTTAGGCGACGTGATAGATACTTGGGTTTCTCTTTAAAATTGAACTCGTTATCCTCATCTTGTGCAGCCTCTTCAATAATTTTCACAAGAATAGAGGGGCTGTCAGGAGACTCTAATTCCTGATCAGATCTAGGCAGCGATGAGGGTCGTTGCTCAATTATTACATTTAGCTTAATTTCCCTGATATCTTGTTTTGATAAGGTCAACATCGCTCAACCAGCTTTCAGGGGTCATAGCAGGTTGAGGATCAGGTGGGCGTACAGACTGCTCTTTCTTCGCTTGAAGCCCAACGATTATCTCAGTGGCACAATACTGAGTCTGTTGGTCTACACGGAAAGGTCTTTCATTTACATTTCTTAGTTGGTTTAACATGAGATCGCAATCACATTTAGATGGAGGGCTAGCATCCTTTGCCATAATAAAGCCTTCTAGGCAATTAAGTTGGTACAGCATCTCATTCGATGCAGATTTCAGCTCACGTAACTCCATATGCATA
Organism: Ambystoma mexicanum; assembly: GCF_040938575.1. Classification (NCBI taxonomy): domain Eukaryota; kingdom Metazoa; phylum Chordata; class Amphibia; order Caudata; family Ambystomatidae; genus Ambystoma; species Ambystoma mexicanum. The sequence continues at coordinate 267,257,334 of NC_090934.1, forward strand.
AAGTCGTGTCCTTTATCAAGTAGAACCAGTATCCTAATATTGACTGGAAATGAGTAGGGGCTGGAGGGAGGGGAAGTGTGAGGCAAATCAATACCCTCCTCCACCAGCTGCCCTTCACGCTTGGTGTTACTAATGGGATTGTTTATGTAAGGGCGGTCGCAATAAGGAGTATTGAAGGTAACCTTTCCTTCCCGCTATAAATTATTTAAGTTAATGGGGGATCTAAAAGCAGTTTCTTTAGGTAGCAATCCAGTAGGAAAGGGAGGCATGTCAAATTGCGAAGTGGGAGGTAAATCAAACATAAATTTGCGGTTAATCAAAGGGGTCAAGGCTCTGATAGAGCCAATGATACATTTATTCCATTCAAATATTGGTAGAGACCCATCTACGGGTAAATCATCAACATTACCACTTCCCAATGAGGAAGCAGTCAGTGAGTTGTTCACACTGGAATGTACAGCCTCCATATCATACGTGATGCCTAAGGTTGCATCCTCATTCATGGGGGTCCTACTGCATTTAGAGATTGCACAGTCAAAATACCTTTCAGAATGTCAATCTGGATACGTTGCGTTTTTTATCCATATTGGGTAGACCCTCATCAAGCTTGCTCAAGGGAGTGCATTTGTCAGGAGATATATGCTCAGTTATGCTATCATTCATATTCTCAATATTTAGATTAGTTGAATTGGACTCCTCTAAGGGTCCGTGTAAGCAGCATTTCCGGAGCATATTAGTGCATCCACATTCAATATATTTAAAACAATTGTTTCCGTAATTCGACCGCTATGCAAACCAGATGCCATTAAGGCTGTATGCACAGCAGGTAAAGATAATCGTAATGTAAGCTTACCTACTCGTAGAATCGAGTTGGCAACCCTACAATATTGTGACGTGAAGTACGGACCCCCACTCACCTATCAACCTAACAGCCCAACAGCCAGGTCAATTGAGATGCCACTTGCGATGCGCGTGCGATGCACGTTCACAGTGGTCTTGAAGCCTGTTTCGGAATTCAGTTTGGGGGCATTAGAGTAGCGTGAATCTGCGCAGTCTAAAACAAAAAAAGTAAAGACAGGAAGAAAGATTACTAAAACTCCGTTCTTAGAGCTAAGAACTGCACCATAAACAACGCCAATGCAGATTAACAGTAATGTGCGCTTGCACAGTCCAGTACTATTTACTTTTGATGCTGGAGCACATACTTAGAGTTGCGGGAGACGCTGTTTCCTCTTTTGCCGACTCAACAAGGGCTCAAATCCATAGAACGGGGAGGCAGCCATAGCAGGCAGACCAGCAGTCCAGTGAAGGGACAGCACGGCAGCCCAACAGCAATGTCACTTGAGATGTGTGCGCATTGCGTGTCCAAAGTGGTTTTGAAACCTGTTTCCGATTTCAGTTGGGGGCGTGGCAGGGGGAGGGCTCTAGGGCATTGCATTAGCGTGAATCTGTGCGGTTTTGTATGCTGGAGGACATACTTAGTCCGAGTTTCGGGAGACGCTGCTTCCTCTTGTCGACTCAACAAGGGCTCAAATCCATAGAAGGGGGAGGCAGCAATAGCAGGCAGACAGGCAGTCAAGTGGAGGGACAGCACAGCAGCCCAACAGCCAGGTCACTTGAGATGCCACTTGCGATGCCGTTTGGATCACTATTTTCATGGGTTCCGCAATGGATGGCAGATGCATTATAATTCCTAGGAGCCCTGCTGGTGATGATATTGCTAGGATTCTGTGTTATCAAGATAATAATATCTCAGTGCCAGAAAACTGCAAAAAAAGCCATAGGGATGAAGATCATGATTGATGTCGAGCCAGGATGGCAGCCCAAGGACCTGACTAATGAAGAAATAAGAGACTTTGTGAAAGCCAGCATGTATGCACCAGAAGGAACAAAGTTTCAGTATTCAAGGAAACACAGAAATGATGTGGGAAGATGGATCTATTGCAGTCCAAGTGGACAATGTCAGTGTATGACATGGAACAAAGATGAGCACATAAGAACAGCAGGAAGCTTGAAGGGAGTCATAAAGATATGAACCCCAAAGAGATATTTCTTCAGACCTCTATGTGTGGACCCAGAGGATGAAATAACACTGGACCCAGAGGATGAAATAACAATGGATCCAGAGGATAAAGTAAAGGTGGATACAAAGGAAAAGGTGAAAGTGGTTGATGAATCGGCCAGAGCGGGGTGTGTAGAGGAGGTACCAAGCACGATCCGCACTCCAACCGCCCATTTTGAAGTACCAGAAACATTCTCAACAAAATATGTGATGTATGATGAGCAAATAAACCAGCAGAGAGCCGCAGTTGGGCTCTGTCCAGTACCTATCAGAAAAACAACACCTGTTGAAGTACCAACACCTAAGAAAACCTGGTCAATAAGGTACCCATTGAGTAAACCATACTGACACGTGAGACAGAATGACGATTGTCGAAATGCAATACCTGTAGAAGCCAAGAAGATACTAACAGAAGACGAATGGTGACGTCATAAGAAACCGGACTGACTCACATATAGAAGATATAACGACCTGAGAATGATGAAAAGAGAATAAACACCATGGATAAGTGACATCCTTAGCCTAAAGTGAAATAATTGATGTCAAAATGTAAGAAACCTATGCCATGAGCGTGATGAAGATATTCCCCTAGTTTAACTGTGTACATATGCACAGTAACCGCAAGATGCACAGAAATCATGAGGCTTGCTTATGCTTAGTATTAAGATAGATTGCGGCAAGCGCCACCTATACATATCTACCTCAAAAGGAGCTCTTTATACAAGTATACTTCCACTACGCACAAGAGCAGAATCAACCAAAGGTTACTAAAGGTCTCAAGGGGAGAGCTTTGCAGCAAACAAATCGAGAATTAAAGATGGAGAGAAACTCAGACGAAGATAACCATGCAAAGAGGCCCAGGTCGTATCAGCTGAAATAGACCAACAGTGGATACAATTAATGAGAAGAAGAACAGAGTATCCTGTTCAGAAAGGTCAAGATAAGCCACAGATGGCAGACGATTGGCAGAATTAAATCAAATACACGAAATTGCATGAAAAATAAGACAATTTCACGGTGTCAGAATCACGTGACTGAGCAAGCAGAAGGGATGAGACTTTCACACCTATGCATGGACCTTTGCCATGCCCAGACGTCTTAACCTTCCCAGACTAAGAAGCAGATTTGAGGCCAACCACAAAGAAATAATTGACACATGACCACTGAAGTGATGATTGATTGTAACAATAATTGGAGGGAAGCTGGGGGTGCAGACGAACTCCCTGCACCTGACCAGCTGTTCTGCATGCTGCTAAGCAAGTGGAAAAGTATGAGTGGGGTTGATGCCAACCCAATCATAGTGGACCATATAATCTAGGGTTCTATAGTTAGTAGAACCAATGAGACGTCGTACTTTTAGTGACGTTTACAGTAGCCATTTTTAAGGAAGGGCTTAGTTGCCCCACCTGACATTGTTTATCCAATCCCCTCTCCCCGTTACCATATACAGATATAGTGCCTATATTAAAGGTACCTTCCTAGAACCAATCAAGTGCATGCTAAGTTTTAAGAAATTACACGTCAGTGATGACTAGTTTTTGGTATAAATACTATGTTTTTTTCTGAAATTAATTGGAGTTGAAGCGAGAAGGAAGATCGGGCGATGGCTGATATTCATGAACTCCCCGTTTTTTGTACTTGTCATTAAACAGACTCCCTTTGCCAAGCTATTCAGTTGTCATTATTGATTTGATGCGAGAGTACAAATCTGCATCCCCATCCATGTCAAGGGTGATGCTACTCATCTTAAATTGCTGTTTGGGAAACCCCCAGTCCTATGGGCCGGATGGGGTCCCTACTGCACAACCTCAATCACTATGTGCCTCAATTTGCAATGAGACAGTCTGAGACTCAATATCTGATCTAATCCTGTTGATTTATTCTGAAAAGAAAATATTGAAATCATTTGCGATGGATTGAGAAACCGTTAGACTGGCATTTACACATCTAGGATTGGAAAAGTTTTGAATAACTGTACACAAAGCTTTAGGTCTGTTATCTCCAAGCTCTTTCTGTTTCTGAAGGCATTGGGACTTGGCCAATAGGATTTTGGCCTTAGGTTTAACATGGTCCTCTTCCGTCCTTGTCCTAAGCCATTTTTTCTCCATTTTCCGATGCTGACCTTTAAGGGATATTACATTTTTGCTATACCATTAGTTATTTTTTCTCTGTGTGGTTTTCACTTTCTTTAAAGGGACTATAGTGTCGCAATTCACTTGTAACTGATGCATCAAGTTTGTATAAGAATCCGCACATACAGGGTCCTTTCCTACAGACCGTACATTATACAGCAGCATGTTATCTGAGATAAGATCAAGATCTTTCTTTCCACAACGATATTCAGGGTTTGTAGGTGTCATATTTTTACTGGGAATAATAACAATGGCTATAGTGAAATTCACCATATAATGTCACTGTCCAGCTAACAGGTTCATTATTTAGATGATGAAGTGTAAGACCTCTATACAGAATAGGGTCCAAACAATGTCCCTTTATATGGGTAGGCAATTTAGAAAGAATATTAAGACTATGGGTTTCCAAAATATCTTCTAAGTGTAGAGAATCAACATCAGTAGAGTCATTACACCAAATGTTTAGTTCTCAGAGGATTAATAGCTTTGAGTTGAGTGGCACAGAACTTCTGTTCCCAAATATGTATCCATTGTATCAAGAAAAGGCTTCCCCGATCCTGGGAGCCTATAACAAAGGATCAACTGACATAAGTTGTTTGGTCTGATCTGATATGTACAGGCCAATACCTGGGATATGTCGTCCCATTGCAAGGAGCGGAAGTTCTGAAGGACAAAGCTATTTTTATAAGGAAAGCAACCCCCACCCCCCCCCCTCCTGTTTGCTGTTCTCTGTTGAGCCATTTTATCTGGTAATTATCTGGCACTAGAGAAAAAAATGATGAAACACAGGATGTTGTAAACCAAAATTCTGTTATCCAAAGAATTTCTAAGTCATTATTTTGGATATAGTCATTTATGGCTGTTGCATTTTTAATAGCTGTTCTAGCATTAATCAGTGCCATTTTAAGAGTAAGCACCTTGGTATGAAGAGTATTTGCCGTAGAGAGAACAAGCAAGATTTGTACAGACCTAATCTTATTCAATGCATGAAGGGAGAGGTAACCTTGGTATGACAGTGTGTCTCTAAAATAAATTTTGTTGTTATATATATATATATATATATTTTTATTTTAATGTTCTGGCTTAGCCGAGGCCCAAATTGCAGCAGTAGGGTAGAACACCCATACAGATAAAAGCAAGACTCACTGGCAAAAGCCACACAATCAAAGAGTCGGAGCGTACTGCCTGGTGGGCATGTTATATTGATTGGAACTACACGTCCACTGGGACTTTTAGTTCAAACTAGTAAAACGAGAGCAGTGTTCAAGCTGCGTTCTCCATTTGATTAGGAGAATTGAGCACACACCAAATTTCAATTCTGGCAGGCAAAGCAATACAGGCACGTTTTAAGAGACACAAAGTCATAAAAGAAATATTACATTAAAAAAGCAGGTTGCACAAAGTACCCATACAACCCCTAATATGGCTTTCAACTTATCAAAACACTGTTAAACTAGATTTAAAAGGAGTACTATATAAAATTCCTACCTGCATCAAAATCTGTCAGCATAGAGCACTAGATACAATCATGGAATGAGGTAGGAGGTAAGATGTACTGCTATGGATGGGGGGCCAAGAATTCTATCTAGCCATCCTCAAGCACTCATTTGTCTTATTCTTGTAGTAGTGGGTTTGATTACCTATAAACTTCGAATGAATAAAGGAACCAAAGGGTAGAATTGTGTCCACTGATCAAAAGGCTAGAATGCTTTGTTGTCTGTCATATTAAAATTAACTTTTTGAAACTTTTGTTGATACTCTTTGAGCCTCACCAAATCGTTGAAATAAATTTGGACCATCTCATCAGTAGAATGTTTGCAAATTCTAACAATGATCTGCCCACCCTCTAAAGCACTCCCTTGTGCACCCTCCTTTCAAGAAACCCACTGCTGACCCCTCCTGCCCGGCTAACTATTGCCCGATCTCTATCACTCCTTTCCTGGGCAAACTATTGGAAAAGCTGGCCATTTCCCAGTTTAACCTCCACACTGATTCTGTCTGGATTCAGATTCAGAGCTGCCAGAAGCATGGAAACTGCTCTCCTGAACATCTGTGACGACCTGCTCTCTAATATTGATTCTAATCTCCCCTCTGTCCTCATCCTACTCAATCTCTCTTCTGCCTTTAATACGGTCAACCATGCCATCCTGCTCAACCGACTCTGTGATAACATGGGTATCACGGACCAGATCCTGGGCTGGCTGACTTCTTTCCTCTCTTTCCTCTCTGATCGACCCTCCCAGGTCCAACTTGGATCCTTCCTTTCCTCTATCTCACGCTCTACTTGTGGTGTTCCCCAGGGGTCTAACTTCTCTCCCTGGCTTTTAACCCAATACCTGGCACTTCTTGCCCACCGTATTGCTGTTCTATGCTCCAACTTTCAATGCTATGTGGAGGGCACTGAGCTTGTTTTTCAGGCTCCCCTCAGCCACCTCAGATCCCTCTCTCATCGCTGACTGCTTGTCTGTAATCAGGAGTGGTGTGCCGCCAACAACCTCTGCCTTAATGCCAGTAAGACAGAGATCCTCCTCTTCGCACTCCTGCACCTTCCTTTCCTGTCACTCTCTGGCTGGCCTCCTCTGGTCCTCTTCCCGCTCCCACATGTGAGGCTAAGAACCTTGGGATCATCTTGGACTCCACACTCTCCTTCTTTCCTCACATCTACGACATTTCTAAGAAGTCAAACTACCAACTGCACCTCCTCAGGGGTATTCTTCCTTTCCTCTACTTCCCCCAGAAGCTCACTGTCTCTAGATCTCTTGTTCTCTCTAGGTTGGACTACTGCAACAGCCTCTTTCTAAATCTACTTGCTACCACTCTTCGCTCTCTGCAACTCATCCAGAACAGAACTGCGAGACTTGACCTTGGCCTCAAGCCCTGGGATCGTATCTCTCCAGTCCTGAAATCTCTTCATTGTCTCCCAGTGGCTGCAAGGATTAAGTTCAAGACCCTCTGCATTGTCCACAAGGCCTTCTGGGGCCTGGGGCAAAAATATCTCTTCTGTTTCTGTTTCTCCACTGGGCACCTGGCTACCTTCTGAATTTGGGCCAGAACCCTGCCCACCCAGCTGCATACCCACACTGCCACCTGGCACCCTCTGCACTTGGGTCTGTATCTGCAACCCTACAGTGCCCATATCCGCACTTATTTGACACCTGTCTGCGCTTAATTCTTGCAATTGCCGTCCGTACTTCCTGTTGTTGTTTTGATCTTGTGTTCAGCACTTCCCACTCCTACCCCTCCCCTTACACTTCCGCCCCGTCCCTCTCCCCTGCACTTGCACATTCTCAATGTCTCTGGGCCTAGTTTTCACGATTCCATTAAGGTGTAACGCTCACCTGATATCCACTGGGACGCCTGATTGGACCACTCACGATCTCGAACCCTTCCCTGGAATCTGTTCGATTGGGGACTGGGCATGAAATACAGGATTTCCGGATTTTAACTTTATTGTATCTGGTTGCTTGACCCCCACCTCCCTTGCGGACCAAACCTTCCCCAATGCCCTCACCTCACCTTGTTTTCTTGTATCATGTGCTCTCCGTCCTGCTCCTCAGTGCAGGGGTGCTTCGTTTGATGTGGGCACTGCGTGACCTAGTTGCTTCACTGGTGCGGGCCCAATGAGTCTGGGCTTGCTGTAACTCCAGGCCGACAAGGTAGGCTTGTTGATTTTGGTGAACTGTCCTTTTCTTGTCTCTTGCCCCTAATAATGTCTCCTCTTTCTCCCTTTAGGTGTTGGAGGGGGTCGTTGATGGTGTTGTGCTGCTTAGGGGAGCCGAGCGCTAAGCGGTGCACGGCGCTGTTGCCTTTTGTTGTGCTGACCTATGTCTCTCTTTGTCCCTTGTAGGCCACTGCAATGTCCCAGTATTGCTGTCGGCTGAGAGAATAAGGTGCAGTGAGTAAAACGCAATGTGCGGCACCTTCTTGTCCTTTATGTGCTAACCTGTGTTGTCTTTTCCCTTTGTAGGTCGATGGCGTTCTCCAGAGCTGAAGTTACCATGAGCAGCTCGAGTCCAGGTAAGCGTGTGACTCTTCTTGCTGTTTTAGGAGAATCGGGATATGAGAATGCTTACTAATGTCTCTTCCCTTCATTCTTTTCTTCCCAGGATGCGGCGTTCCGAAATGGAGATGGCGCAGCCGAGATGCAGTCCACAGGACTGGAGGAATGATGGATGGAAGCTGGAGTCTCCTCAAGGTAAGTGTTGGGTTAATGTTGTTCTTGTTCTTTCAGGTATGCGGGATGCGGAGGAAAGGCGAAGGTCTTCAGGAGACCGATCCGAACACAGTGAGTGTCGCTCTGCAGGTGCAGAGTAACGCAAAGCATGTTTCTCTGTCCTCCAGGTATCCCAGGTATCCCTAGGTCGAACCACACCCAAAAAGCTAGACCGCATAGCTCAGTTCATGGAACTGAGTTATATGGGGGCATTCATATTGCACAAAGTGCATTACCAAGTCCAGTTCCAAGTCTGTCCTCTGAGTCATGTATGAGCCTGGTGCCACGGGCGCCAGATCTGACTCCAAGTGGGTCTCAGATGAGATGGGGAGGTCTTTAAGGTCCATGTGGGGGATCGTGGCCTGGCGCCAGTGTTTTGCCTAAGAGGGCTACAGACAGGGATCATGACAGCAGGGCACAAGGCATGGGTGGTAGGACCAGGAGTACATTCCCCCATGACAATGTAGGGAGAAGGTGGACTTGTATGGTGGCTGGCTGGCTGGCTTAGGCATTTGATGGGAATGGCATTAACCCACATCAACATGGCTGCCAAGAAAGAACCCACTATGGAACCCAAGATGGCCCCTGGCAGATACACAGATCTGACCTTCCTGGTAGTCTAGTGTTACAGGGCGTGGCCCGAGGCCATAAAACCATTCCCCTGTGCTTAGCATTTTGTCTGCTACCTATCAGAGCAGTGTAATGCTTACTGCTCCTGTTCATCCACGTGCGGTCCACACCCAGACTTATTTACGGCATGGGAACCTCTCTTGTCTTCTCTTTCTTGAGGGTAAGGGGCCATGTTCTCCTTCCTCCTCCTCAGAACTTGTAACTCTTACTTCTTCAATTAGCTTCTCACCTTTCTCCACCCCCAAGGGTTATTGTTCTTTCATTTTTCCACCTCCTCAACGACTCTTCTCCAGATAACTTGCTCCTCCCAACTAAATAAGCCTTGTTCTGTATGATAACTATTCCGCCTTTAACCTCCTCAACAGAGTCAACACTCTCCCTCCAACCTCCTCATTCTCTCTCTCTCTCTCTCTCTCTCTCTCTCTCTCTCTACCTCTCTTTCTGTATGGTAACAACTCCCCTCCAATGTAGATTCCTCCCTCCAACCTCAAATGCTCCCCTTCCAGTTCTCCTGTCAATTGACTTTCATCTCATCAGTCTCCTCCAAACACTTTTGTCCAGTTCCTTCTCAAGCCCCCCCCCCCACACTAGACTGAGCAAGCTGGTTTTTATAGTCTTGTCTCTCATCCCTTTAGGTGGTGCTTAAAACCTTGACTTCATCGCCATCACAGAAACTTGGCTTCATGCCGCCTCAGGCCCACTCCTGGCTCTTGCCATCCCAGATGGTTATTCCATCATTAGGAACGACCGCCAATCCAACCTCTCCAAAGGGGGCGGCGTCGCATTCATACATCGGGACAATATCAATATGAGACTCATCCCCAACACCCAATTCAGTTCTGCAGAATCCCTATCAGTCAAACTATCCCTATCACCGACCAACACAGCAACACTACACCTTATTTACCGACCACCAGGACCTATCACTTCCTTCGCGGAGGATATTACATCAGTCCTTACTGACAATACTAAGTTTAACTCCCAAGTGCTTTTACTAGGAGACATCAAACTTGGCCTTTCAGATCCTAAGGATCTCACAGCCACCGAGGTTGACAATATCATCTCCAACTTAGGCTTCCAACAACGTATCCTCGAACCCACCCATAACAAGGGTAGAATGCTTGATTGGATGGCTGACCTTAACTGCAGCACATCAATAAGCTCCAACTCCGCCTGTGCTTGGTCTGACCATCACATCATAATCTTTCACATACCTGCCACCAACCCTTCTCCTAAAGCTAACATAGCTCCCCCTATTCCTACAAGGAACATAAAGGACATCACTAGGGACAAACTACTCCCCCTCATCCTATCTATCCTTAACAACTGTGCCTCACAGCACAACGACCCCACTGTCCTAGTGGACACCTTCAACCAAACACTGCTCAAAGCCATTGACACCATAGCACCGCTCAAACTGCGGAAAGCGAAACAACGAGCCCACTTGAACTCCTGGTTTACACCACAACTTAGAGCCCTGCGTAAAGAAAAACAGAAGTCTGAAGCACTCTGGAGAGCACTCTTGTGCAACCAACAAAGACAACCTCTTCCTCTCATCCCTCAATTACAAGGAAGCGATCTTACAAGCAAAAAAACAGACTTACAACCAGCGTAGTTCACAAGCAGAATCCAACACTAAGGAGCTATTTAAAATTCTTAAAGAATTAGAATCCCCTTTGCCTATCATTGACACATGTAGCAAAGACAGTACATGGTGCAATAATATCCAAAATGCCCTCCTCACTAAAATAACCACCTTAAAAGCCAAAATCAATGCCAACCAAAACTCCCTCTCGGCCTTATCCCAATCTAAACTCCCTACACTTAAGACAGCCACCACCGCCTTCACCCACACCCCTTTTAGTTTCGTACCCCTCACTATTCCTGAGGTGGAAAAAATTATTAGTAACCTCAAACCTTCGAACTGCCAAAGTGACTCTTGCCCCGCACCTATTAACAAGGAATCGGCTCATGTCCTTGCCCCCTTCATTACCACTTTCATAAATTCCTCATTTCACTCTGGAATTGTCCCTAACAACTTGAAGGACGCTTGGGTCATCCCCTTGCTAAAAAAAACCCACACTGGATCCTGCAACACCATCCAACTACAGACCCATCACCACAGTCCTGTTCCTACTAAACATATTAGACAGAGCAGCCTACAGATAGATACAGAAGTATCTTGAGACCAACAACCTACTTGGCACAAGACAATCAGGCTTTAGACCTAAGCATGGGACAGAAACAGCCCTTTTAGATCTAAAGACTCAAATCGAGGATCTAAAAGATGAAGGCAAACTGGCCCTCCTTCTACTGCTAGACCTGTCAGCGGCCTACGATTTGGTCAATCACCGAATCCTCTGCCATCACTTGAAAACAGCTGCCCACTTCTCTGAAAAAGCAACCGACTGGATCAGCTCCTTTTTGGACAACAGGCATATGAGAGTATTCTCCCCTACCACGTCGGCAGACCCAACTATGGTTTCTTGTGGCGTCCCACAAGGGTCTTGTGTATCCCCCACACTTTATAATGTATTTACTAAACCACTGTTTGACGTGCTTGACTATCTGGGTGTCACCTATACTAATTACGCTGATGACACCCAGATACTCATCCCCATCACTGGTGAATATACTGCACTCTAAAGCCCTTAATAACATCTACCAAATAGTCCAAGCTTGGATGGCTCAACACAAGCTCTGTCTTAATGATGACAAGACAGAGCTCCTCATCCTCAGCACCCAACAAAGACTCAATAAGCTTGACCCTTCTTTCAACACTTTTAATATCGATGGTAACTCTATCAAAGTATCCAAAGACACAAAAACACTAGGAATCTACCTCAATTCCACACTCTCCCTCAACAGACAAACGAATGCGGTTGTCTCTGCCTCTGCTCACGCATGTAAATTGATCACGGCCTGCCACCCATTCCTCTCCACTCAGAATTGCATTATTCTTGCTAGGACCTTGGTTTTGTCCAAACTTGATTATTGCAATGCTCTTTATCAAGGCACTAACCAACGCAACCTGAACAAGCTTCAGATCAACCAAAACAATGCTATTAGAGCTGCCCTTAACATTCCTAGATCTGCACACATCACTGAAACTAGGAAGACGCTACACTGGCTCTCAGTGGCCCAAAGGATATCACTGAAATCGCTGGTTCTTACTCACAAATGTGTTAACAACCAAGCCCCTATCTGCCTAGCCTCCCGGTTCTCCCAGCACGTACCGACACAAACTCTCAGATCCGCCCAAACACAAGGTCTCACGATCCCCAGATACAAACTACAGACAGCTGGAGGTGCTAGCTTCCCTGTTTTAGCGGCCAGACTCTGGAACACACTGCCACTCACCATTAGAACCTTACCCTCTCCCACACTATTCAAACACAAAGCCAAACTCTGACTATTCGTTACATGTGACCAGTTGCCTCATCATGCTATTTGATCCTATCTACTGCCCACCTATTGCTCATCACACTGCAATTCTTTGTATATTACTTTATGTTTGTTATCTGATTGATGTAACTTATCTATTCTTGTGAATATTTTTGCTTGCTGTAACTTTAACATGTACATGTTGATCTAAGATATGGGCCCGGTTGCCCTCGATCCTTGTGCGCTATACAAATAAAATAAATACAAATACAAATACAAGGATTGTACCTGTGAAGTATGGGGTGGGCTTTTCTGTTATTCGGCCATGTGCCTGTAGTCAGGCGGGCTGAAAGCAGGTTGACCTTACATTATATCAAAGCCTACTGCCATCTTGGATAGTAAAACTGCCCTGCACATGTGTGAGTCCTGCTGACATTGCCTGCTTTTAATCTTGTCCCTCTGTATTCAAAGCATGTAAATCAGAAGCCAGAAAACCATGTGATAAACAAGGGAAGCTGTTCCACGTCAATGTCATGTTTTTGTGGGGAAATAGTAACTTTGCAAACTCCACAATGCTAGCAGGAGTGGGAGAACATTGTTTGTTTCGTCCCTCGTACAATGATTCAGTTTTCATGTTGAGTGCGACCTTGTATCTGTGGCACTCACCGGGTCTGCACTAGTCTGATTGATGGTCTAAAATATTTTCTTTGGCAGTGGTGTCGAAAAAGAAATTCATGTTCACACCCGCTGGTGTATTCAGAACGTTGTAACTCTGTTGCGTCCAAAGGAAATGCATACATTCCTACACTGGGTGCTTGAGTATTGGGAGGGAATTGGAAGGGCTCGCCAAGTACTAGTTTTGGAGCTCACGATCTTCACACCTATGCCTCCTTACATGGTGGTCGTTAGTGCTGGTGAGTGTGCACCTGTTACGGCCCCCTGTCTTAGTATGGGGACCCATAAGGGGTGGTCTGGGGATCCTCTGCATACCTCCTTTGGATCCAGCATCCACTAGCGGGAGGCGACCCTTTGGACCGCACTGTTGGTTAGGCAGGTGACTTAGTCACAGAAGGGACCAATGCTGCTTCTGGCTGCACAGTTTATTTTACATACTCTGAATCCAGTAGAATTGGGGCCTAGCATAGCCCAGCAGGTGCCAAGCCCATTAGCAGAAACCCAAAAAGTCCCTCTTCTGCTTTGATAGCGCCCTTCTACTCAATGCCGACGTCCTCATGCACTTCCAGCATCTCTGCACCATTGAGACTGTGGGCGCATTGTTCTTCCCCCTGCTCTTTCTCTCACTCGATAGTGTTATCTTTTAAAACACTTTACCACCCACCCAGAGGTCTCTGCTCTGAGGACCAGCTGTTGTCCACTATCCAGATACTCTGGCAGAGGAGACAGGATATTCTCAGCGAAGGCACCAACATTGCACAACACTCTGCACCTCCTACACGTCCATCAAGGAACGTCCGCTACAATTCAGAAAGGTGTTCAAGAGCTGCCAGTGTGTTTAGTGTTAGACTAGACCAGTGGTCTTCAAGCTTTTTTGGCTGGGGCCCCCCTGAGCAAAATCTGGGCAGGTCGGGACCCCCCAGAAATGCCAAATGGAGAGTATATATTGCGTGCCGTCACCTGCTCCCATCACAGTCGCTGGGCTCCCTCATCATACTCCTACCCAGTCCCTGGTCTCTCCCCACCTCATCACACACTCTGGGCTCTCCCCACTCTGCTCCCACCACTATCCCATGGTTCCCGCCCATTGTGCTCCCACCATAGTCCCTGGGCCTCCCCATCCGGTGCCCATAGTGCCATAATGCCATAGTGACCGAGCATAGTGAGGGAGCCCGAACCAATAAAGGGTGGTTTTCCCCTGTGAATTTTTTTTAAATAATGGGTTAAAATGTTGCATTGTAGAGCATACTTTTAACAAAAAAATGGGTAAATAGCCAAACAGTTTGCAATTGGTGCTGGGGGGCACAGGGGGCAGGCATGACATTTTTTACTGGACATCTATAATAGATGTCCAGTAAAAAGATACCATCCCTGTCCCCTGGGCCACACCGGGCCTAAAACAATGAACATGATTATGTGTGTATGCAAGGCGCTGCACATTCATACAGCAATCACTCTATCATTCATCACCATACACTCATTCATAACATAAGCATACACGCATCCATACACATGTTTAAATATAAACAATGAACATAAACGTACCTTCTGCATTGGCCTGTGTGTGGGTGCTGAAACGCCCTGCTTCAGGCTGCTCTGTCCGTATGTGCAAGGCGCAGGAACTCCTCCTCGGACATACAGACATGGAGTGCCCCAGCCAGCATTTCCAATGAGCTATGCAATGCTGGCGAAGCAAAACGCCCCAGCACTTGCATGTCTCAGTGAGCATGTGCGGCTGGGGATCTAAACTGAACTATCAAAGGGAAAGAGTGTTTCCCTTTGACAGTTCAGCCAGCCCAGGAGCACTCCATCATCTGGAAAAAGCAGCTGAGGGAGTGCTCACTGTTTCACTGGGCTGGCTCCTTAGCCCCTCCATAATTGGTGAGGGGCCACTGGGTGGGCACCCCCTCGCCATTGTGGATGAGCCGCTAGGCTCGGACTGGCCTACAGGGCAATGCCTGCTCCAAAAATGTAAAATGCTAGTGTGGGCCAGTCAAAATGGGCCACCATTTTGGCCAATGTGGACCAGTTTGATGAGTTACTTAACTATGCAATTAGTAATTTTGACCAATGTTGCTGAATATATCACAATTTATTTACATTTTAACACAAAGCACCCCCTTGGGTACTATTGAAAGAGTGGGCCTCATTACAACCTTGGCGGTAGCTGTGCCGGTAAAGCCGGCACGGCTGCCACCAGAGTTGCATCCAGGTCCGGCTCCCGCAAATGGACAATTACCGGGTCATGCCGAGTTGGGTGGACCTGATAATTGCCCTTTCGCGGGTGCCGGTACCGGTAGATCCCCATTCCCATTCAGCCCCAGCAGAGTGAGCTTTGTTTCAATCCCTTGGTCTCTACTAATTCCCTGCAGAGTGGTCTTCTTCTAAAACATAGAGCTCAATGGGAATGGGGAGCCGGATGCACCAGTACCGTTAATAATGGTGCCGGTGCATCCGACGAGCTGTGCAAGTGGGTGCCGCACGGCCTGCCAGGTCAGACCTGGCGGGCTCTCAGGCACCCGCGAGCACAACTCTTACTATGGCGGTAAGGTAGCAACGGTACCGGTAGCTTACCGGCACCGTTGTTACCGTACATCCATAGTTGTAATGTGGCACAGTCTGTGACTAAAGGAATGAATATCCATTTACAACTGCGGGCCACATTTCCATTGTTGCCTGAGACAGTTTCATGCTTCAGCCCGCCCTGTTCTTCCAATCTAAAAAAAAAAACCCAAAAAATGTTTTTTTTTTTTTTTTAATTTCATGCTGAGCTCTCAGGGCCCCCCAGGGATGCGCCCGCGGACACCTGGGGGGTCGCACCCCACAGTTTGAAAACCGCTGGACTAGACTGTCCCACCACCCCTTCTCAACCCGCTATCATGTTGCTCAGCAGCACCTAGCAAACCTGCATTTTGTGGCATGCAGCACATGAGATAATAAATAAAGTTTAGACAATGGGAAATGTAATTAAAAACGCAAAAGAAACAATACCCTTCTGACCACTGTCAAACTAAGATAATGCCATTCTGGGACTGTCGTTTTTTATCCAACCGCCAAAGCATGCACAGCAGTTTGGAGTACAATGCAACTAAGGAGATCACAAAGCGTGTCATCACTGCCATCTTGTGGTTAATTAGTAATATTAACAGTGTTGAAAAATATTTGGTATATAAAAAGCACGTATTTCAAAAGGTATTCACAGGATCAGACGTTCTTCTTGTACCATCAAGACGTACCCTTATCTGGGTGCCAAAGTGCATTTGTATAATTATGTCTGCAGATAGTCTGGCAACCCCCTGGCCTTAAGCTTCTCCCGAAGCGTCTTTCGATTCCCTTTGTCAAATGCCCAAGAGTGGTCAATAAAGGCAGCATACAAAGCGCTTTTATTTAAAGACCCTTATTCTGAATTAGGGTGAGGATAAAGCCATTTAACTGGATGCCATTACCTCCACGTCCACTCTTCCTCGTCACAGTACTTACCTCATGAGGCACCTCCCTCCGACACAGGACCTTCTTCTCTTTCTTTTCTTCCCTATAACTCCTCCCCTTAACTCACGTCATCCAGTTTCATTTTTCCTGCCTCCGGCAGGTTGGATCGGTCCCAGCACAGGGCTCTGGGGAGCTACAGTTGCTGGCCCCCTGATGGGACTGACAGTCCCATCAGGGGGCCAGCAACTGAAGCTCCCCAGTCACTGTGTGGCAGGGCCTGTGGCGTTGCCCCGTGAGGGTATGCGCACGCGGCGGCGTGACGTTGCACGTCGCCGCGTGCGGCTTAAATAAACGGGGCGTGCCCGGCCGCAGGAGAGCGACCGGGGAGCCCGAAACACATGGACGTGTCCTGCGTGAGGTCTGTGGGTGGAGGGGCTCACGGGCACGCATGGGGGCATCCTGAGACCCCCAACAGTGGCGACGAGTGTTCTGGATGCCCGGGCCCGGCGGTGAGAGTCATCCGAGAGAATTTTTCCATTCGTCGGAACATCCGCGGATGTTTCGTTTTACGCCGTGGCCACGGACCATACACGCGGCTGGCGGCCATTTTGCACACGTGGTTGCGGAACTTCCAGGAGCTCCGGTTTGGAGTCGGAAGATGATCCGAGACAAATTTTTGGATATGCTGACTGCGGGCAGCCTAACCTGCAGGCCCATGCCTGGGTTTTGATGTTTTGGCCAATTTTGGGTCTCTGACGTCGTGTAGTAGCTGGGAGACGGACTGAGGTGGCTGGGCCTTCTCAGCCCACTCCAATTTTCAAGCTCAATTTTTGGAACCTCCAGCTCGAGAAAGCTTTCTTTAACCCCTTCATCATCACGAGGGTGGTGGCAGTGTGGGGAGAGGTCCAAGTTGCGGCCCTTAGGACTGGAACGAGCGTGCCTGTGCGCTTGGGCCTATGAGTGATATCGGCGCCCTGGAGGGTGCGGCTGCCACGACCTCGGAGGATTCACAGGACGAAGGCTTGGCAGATCTATTTCGGCAGAATCCCCCCGCGGTAGGTGCCGCTCAACAACCCCCTCTGGCCATGGCCCAGGCCAGGGCGCAAGCGGCCCTGCAGCCCATTCCAGAATTTGACACTGCAGGTCCCCCATCCAGCCTGGGCTCCCGGTGGAGAATATGGATCGGACGTCTGGACATGTATTTCCGGGCCGCCCAGGTGACGGACAATGATAGTATGGTGGCGACTATGTTATATTCAGCCGGAGTCGCCGTCCAAGAGATATTTGAATCACTGACTCCGGTGGACAACTCCTACGACCAAGCCAAAGCCGCTCTCCTCGCACACTTCATTCCCCTTGCCAACGTGGATTATGAGAGATTCGTCATGCTGTCGGCCAGGCAGAAGGAGGATGAGACTCTCGACACCTTCTATGGTCGCCTGCGCCGCCTCTCCCAAGGGTGTGCGTGGGGGGATGCGGAGGACATGATACGGACCATGCTAATCCAGGCTTGTTCATCGGGCAAACTGAGGCGGCAGGTCCTGAGAGAGCCCGGCCTCACCTTACCCCGCATCCTGGAGCTGGGGCGGTGTCATGAGGTGGCCGAGGCCCGTGCCAGCAAAATGGAAGCCGGATCCCGCGCCGCACGGCCGGAAGAGGTGTGCACCGTCTGGCGGGGCGGCAGAGGGGTGCGAAGGCCCGGTGGTGCTACCAGAGACAGAGCAGGAAAACCCGTGGAATCATGCCAAAAGTGTGGCTATGACCTCCCCCACTCATCTGAGTGTGTGGCAATGGGGAAGATCTGTGGACGCTGCGGGATACCCGACCATTTCTCGACGGTGTGCAGGGCGACCCTACCTGTACTGATTCCGAGAGGGCAACCTCGACTGTGGACTCCTCGCCAGAATCGCCCGCCCAATGTAGCTCAGGTGGCGCAGGCGGAAGAGGATGCGCCGGCGGAGGAAGCTGAGGAGGAGGACGAGGAAAACATTTTCTTCATCTCCAGCGTGGAAGTCCTAAAAGGGAGGAGCAGGAGACAGCCGAGATGTGTCGTGGAGGTGAACTGCTCGCCTGTCCCGGTGCTGGTCGACACTGGGGCATCAGTCAATGTAATGGCGAGAGGACATTATGCCGCGCTCAAACCACCACCGAGTCTGGCGACGCCGAGAGCCCGCATCTTTGCATTTGGGGGGCGGGAGCCCTTGCCATTGGACGGTGCGTTCGTTGCAAAGGTGGAGCATGACGGGGCCATGATTAAGGCCCGATTCTACGTGACTCCAGTGAGCAGCAACACCCTGTTGAGTTGTGCGGCAGCGGAGGCTCTTGGCATCGTGAGTTTCGCATACTCAGTCTACCTAGAGGACATAAACGACCTGCTGGACAAGTATGCTGTCATCTTCAAGGGGATTGGGAGAATGAATGGTGACCCGGTGAGGCTCCACATTGATGAGTCGGTGCAGCCGGTGGCTCTGAAACATAGGAGGATCCCTTTTCATCTGAGGGACCAGGTTGACAAGGAACTAGACAACCTGGACATAATCGAGAAGGTGGAGGGCCCGACACCCTGGGTGTCCCCCATAGTAGTGGCGAGGAAACCGAAACAGCCGGACTCTGTCCGGATCTGTGTGGACATGAGGTTGCCCAACAAGGCCATCAGGAGAGAACGGCACTTGACCCCGACCATCGATGACATATTCGCAGAAGTGCAGGGGGCCAGGTTCTTCTCCAAGTTGGACCTACGAGCCGGATACCATCAAGTTGTCCTCCACCCAGAGTCCCGCTACATCACGACCTTCACTACTCACAGGGGGCTCTATCGATACAAGCGGCTGAGCTTCGGAGTATCATCAGCAGCCGAAGTGTTTCAAAACATAATTCGAGGCGCCCTCGCAGATCTGGAGGGCGTCCTCAACATTAGTGACGATATTCTGGTCTTCGCCAAGACTGAGCTGGACCATCTGAAACGTCTTGCCAAGACCCTCGAGAGGCTGCAGTCGCTGGGGCTCACCCTCCACAAGGACAAGTGCGAGTTCCTCCGCCCGACCATTGAGTTCTTTGGGTTCATATTCAAGGAGGGCGGTGTATCGCCGGACCCGAAGAAGGTCCGTGACATCAAGACAGCGCGACCGCCTGAGTCGGCATCGGACGTGCGAAGCTTCCTGGGTACGGTGACATACTGCTGGCGCTTCATCCGGAACCTGGCCTCGAGGTCGGAGCCACTCAGGGCCCTGACAAGGAAAGATACAGCCTGGCAGTGGGGCCCGTTGGAGCAGTCGGCGTTCGAGGACATCAAGGGTGCCCTGACAGCAGATGATACCGTGGCCTTCTTTGACCCGGCCCTTGAGTCTGAAATTGTGGTGGACGCGAGCCCGTTCGGCCTGGGAGCTGTGCTCACTCAAGTGGGCCGAGATGGAGGAATCAGACCTGTGGCCTACGCCAGCAAAGCCCTCTCCGAAACCGAACAGAGATACTCCCAGATAGAGCGCGGAGCTCTGGCCGTCCTGTGGGGCTGTCGGCACTTTCGGCTGTATGTGCTGGGAAGACCTGTAACGGTGGTGACGGACCATAAGCCACTGCTCCCGATAATGGCAGGATCATCATCGAAGCCGCCGGCCAGAATCGAGAGGTGGATGCTTGCCCTCTTGGAATATGGCGCCACCCTGATCTACCGGCCGGGTGCCAACAACGCGGCTGACTACCTGTCCCGACACCCGGAAGGTGGTGGAGGATCAGTGCGAGACTCCTGCGCCGAGGAAGCCGACGACCACATCAGAATGGTGGTAGAGGGTGCCACTCCCAACGCAATGCCGCTACCCGAACTGGAGGCTGCCGCGGCCAACGACGAGTGCTTCCGCATATTGAGAAGCTCAATGCGATCGGGATCCTGGAAATCCGTGCTGGAGCTGGTGGCGGGGCGCACTCAAGAGGCCAAAGTGACCCTCGAGCAACTCTGGAAAGTGAAGGACGAGCTGTCCTTCTCGGAGTCAGGCCTTCTGCTGCGGGGCGATCGCCTGGTGGTGCCGGGCTCCAAAGTCAATGAGGTCATCAGTCTGGCACACCAGGGACACCAAGGAGCCGCCAAGACGAAGGCGAGACTGAGGCTGAAGGTGTGGTTTCCAGAACTAGAAAGGAAGGTGGACGACTTCGTGGCGGCCTGCGTGTGGTGCCAGGCGGCCTCCCCGGTCCAGCGGGAGCCTGAGATCGAGGTAATGCCACGAGGGACCCGGCCGTGGGAGATCGTACATGCGGACTTTGGATCCACAGCTGTGGGCACCCACTTCCTGGCCATTGTGGATGAATACTCCCGATACCCCGAGGTAGAGTTCGTCGAGTCAGTGGCTTTTGAGCACGTGGTGGGAGCAGTGGAGAAGATCTTTGCCACCCATGGGTTTCCTGTAACCCTATGTTCGGACAATGGGTCCCCATTCCAGAGCGCACGGTTCTCGGAGTTCCTGGAGAGCTGCAGAGTGACACACAGGAAGGTATCCCCACTGTGGCCCCGTGCGAACGGGGACGCAGAGCGGCTGATGAGAACACTGAATAAAACATTCCGAATAGCCCAAGGGCAGGGCCAGCCACTCCAGTGGGCACTATACCAATTCCTGAGGGTATACCGCACCACCCCACACGCCTCGACAGGGGTTGCCCCGGCGGAAGTCTTATTCCGACGATGCCCCCGAGGCCTCCTGCCGGAGGTACGAGAAAAGGAGCCCGGCGTGATAGACGATCAACGGGTGGAGGCGGAGCGACAGATAAGGACACTCCAAGAAAATATCCGGCGGGGTCTCCGTCCACAGCGGCTGGAACCGGGGGACGAAGTGCTGATCCGGAACCGGCATCCTCATGGCAAGCTCTCGCTCCCGTATGAACCGGACCACTGGATGTGGTTGCAGTAAAAGGGTCAATGGTGACGGCCTCGGATGGGAAATCGGCCGTCACTCGGAATGTGAGTTTCTTTAAGAAGCTGGGTGACTCTCAAGCCAAACTCCCGCCGGACCAGGATGAGACGGACCTCCCGGATGAAGACACCCCCGGGGGGAACTCTCGGGGTCGCCAGATCGAGGGACTGGAACCAAAGGAAGTCCTGCGGTGGAGGTAGGCGGGAGGTACCCCCAGAGGGCTGGGCGAGGGAAACCTGCCTACCTCGGGGACTATGTGTTGGGACCGATTGATTGTGTTCTGGAGTGAGGGGACTCGGGTGGCTGACATTAAAGGGGCATGGGCTCTGAGTTTTCAATTGTTGTTTTGTGTGCAGTGCAATATCTAGAAGTGTGTGTTGTTGTTGTTCCTCCCGGAAAAAGGAGGAGTGTGGCGTTGCCCCGTGAGGGTATGCGCACGCGGCGGCGTGACATTGCACATCGCCGCGTGCGGCTTAAATAAACGGGGCGTGCCCGGCCGCAGGAGAGCGACCGGGGAGCCCGAAACACACGGACGTGTCCTGCGTGAGGTCTGTGGGTGGAGGGGCTCACGGGCACGCATGGGGGCATCCTGAGACCCCCAACAGGGCCTCGGTTCCCTCCAGGTGCAGCGTTCTCCCGGGCCCCCTGCAGGGCTTTGGTCCCGGTTGAGCAGGAAGCCTCACCTGTTTTTTTTGCCTGGCCCAAGGCCGGTGTGGAGGCATCACGGCCCGGGTCCTGCAAGGCCCGGGGGTACAGTAAGGAGGACGGGACTATGTGGGGCGTGTGGACACTCATCTTCTCCTCGCGGTGTGGCCTGCTCGGCGTTCATTGCAGCGCGGCATACGGGATGTTTGATGTACCTTCCTGGGGCGGGTTGGCACTGCCTCCGGAGGGGACGTGAAGTTTTCTTGTTTCTCTGTTGGAAATGCCAAATATTCTCCCGATGTTGCACAGAGGGGGGACTGGATGGCATCTCTGGATTTCCAGGATGCATATTACCAAGTGGCTCTCCACCCCTGCCTCATAAAGTTCTTCTGTTTTGCAGTGGGATCCTGGCATTTTCAGTTCTGAGTGCTCCCATTCGGGTTGCGCTCAGCCCACGTGTGTTCACCAAGCTGGTGGCTCCCCTGCTGGCGCATCTGCACCTGAGGGGCATTCAGATTTTTCACTACCTGGACGACTGGTTGGTCAAGGCGGCCCTCTGGCGGACAGTCCATCCTCATATCCAGCTGGTCTGCCAGGCATTGCAGGGCTGGGGGTTTCTGGTGAACTGGCAGAAGTCTCATATGGAACCCTCTCAGGATTTGGTTTTCATCAAGGCTCAGAGTTGCACCAGGATGGGGAGAGTTTTTCTGTCCCAGGAGAGGATCAATTGCCTGCTGGCTGTTCTGGGCAGGGTTCTGAAGAGGCGGTATGTCTCGGCTCACCTGTTGCTCAGATTGCAGGGGCTCATGGCATCTTGCGTGTTTCTGGTTTCTTGGGCTCCTTGGGGGGCAACGTTGGGTGTCCTCTCGGTCCAGGGTTTGTGGGCACCGGAGGAGGGCTGTCGTTTGTCCAATTAGAGAGACTTGTGTTTCATTCTCTGGGCTCTGGTGTACTTCAAGGTATTTCTGGAAGGCCGGGCAGTTTTGGTGTAGACAGACAATACCACGGCATTGGCATATGTCAACCGCCAGGGGGTGTCCGGCCACTCCTTGAATGCTCTAGTAGCTCAGAAAGGTTCCTGGGGGGAGTTGCATCTGGTGTCCCTGTTGGCCTCACCTGTCAGGGGCATGGACAATGTTTGAGCAGATCTTCTCAGGGGCCGGTTCCCCTCCTCTGCGGAACTGGTTCTATCAAACTGGGTATTTGCAGAGATCGGTGTCAGGTTTGGGATTCCCGTTCTGGATCTCTTTGCATCTCCAGCCTCTGCAAAGGTTCCCCTTTTCAGCAGCCGGTTTTTAGGCCGATGGTGCTTGTGGGGTGATGTCCTCACTGTGCAGAGGCCTCGGGGTCTCCTTTATGCATTCCCTCCTCTCCTCCTTCTTCCCCGGGTGGTTCAGCGCATCAGGGAGACCGGGTCGACTGTGACACCCTCAGCGCCTTCCGCAAAACCATGAAAACCATCCTATTCACATAAGATGCGTCGCATCAGTTGAATACATATCAAATGTTCCTACTGCATAAGCTGTATTGTAATGACTAATTGTACCAACCAGAATATCAGTTCTATGCCATGTAGTATTCATAATGTACCACTGAATGCTACTATTCCTGTAACCAAGCTCTTGCAAGTAACAGCGCCTCAATGCCCATGGGCTTCTTGCGCGTTATATAAATATAAATAAATAAAAATGAATAAATAAAGTATTGATTGCTCCTTTCTGGCCAAGCTGGAACTGGTTCCCCTCTCTTTTGGAACTTCAGTCCCGGGAACCTCGGCTGATTCCGAAGTGGCCTTGTCCCCAGCAGGCAGGTCTGGTGTTTGCGGTCCGAGAGATTCAACAGGCAGTATTGCTATTGCATGCTCTTGGTTGATTTTTCTGGGGTTTTCGGGTCTTTGATCGAGTCTATCATGAATGCTCGTAGACATTTTACTCTGAAGGCATATGGCAGGTACTGGGGCCACTTCCGGGATTAGTGTGGGTGGTCTGGGATACCCCCCTGGGTTCTGCTCTGCCCGCTATTCTCCAATTCATCCAGGAGGATTTTGACAAGGGCCTAGCGATCTCCACACTTCGTTCCCAATGGGCCTCAATTAAATTCCTCTTGAGGGACTCTGATGGCCACCTGGATGGAGAGGTGTTTGTAGGAAAGTTGTCCCAGGGTCTTTCTTCTTGCCGTCCTTGTAGTTATAAAGGTCTTCCCCCTTGGTTTCTCCCTCTTGTCTTGCGGTTCCTTCAGGGGCCACTTTTTGAGCCCATTTCTGAAATTGACATCAAGTACCTTACGCTGAAGACTGCTTTCCTTATCGCTATCATCGGCCCGTAGGCTGGGGGAGATTGGGGCTCTGTTGTGTCACCCCCCACCCCTTTCCTTAGGGTGCTGCCGGACTCTGTGGTTTTGCGGTGTGATCGGAAGTTTCTTCCAAAGGTTATGTCTCGGTTTCACACCTCTCAGGATCTGGATCTCCCTGCTTTTTTTCAGGATCCACAAACGCCGGAAGAGGTGGCTTGGCATGTCATTGATATGCAGATAGCAATTCTGGAGTATTTGACTCGGACTGCCCCTTTCCGGCAGTCTGATAGTCTCTTGATTACTTTTGGTTCTGCTGGTGCGGGTCGGAAGGCCTCAGTGGTTTCCATTAGCCGATGGATCCGTGTTGTTGTCTCCATGGCCTATGTGGCTTCTGGTCTGCCTTTGCCTGCGCACATTCAGGGTCGCTCTACCAGGGGTTTGGCTGCTTCCTGGGCAGACGCAAGGGGGTTTCTCTGAAGGAGACTTGTAGGGCAGCCACCTGAGAAGATCAGAGCACTTTCGTCAACCACTATCGGTTGCATGTATCCCACTCTGAGGATGGTTCCTTTGGGGTTGGGGTTTTGTCTGTGGGGATGTGAATTCAGAGTTATTATTAAAGGTGTTAATTTTTGTTCAGCACTTTTTGGCTCTGTGTCTCATTGGGACCTTTCCCCGTTACTGTTATGGTATACCTCATGAGGTAAGTACTGGGACGAGGAAGAGTGGACGTGGAGGTAATGCTCTGATTACTTACTGGTAATCTTCATTACTCTGAGTCCTACTCTTCCTCATCACAGTACTGACGACCCTCCTCTGCCTCCCTGTGGGGAAGGTCCCATCCTCCGGCTTGGTTATATTAAACTGGAATAGGTGGGCTGAGGGGAGGAGTTATAGGGAAGAAAATAACTAGAAGGTCCTGTATCGGAGGCAGGGGCCTCATGAGTTTAGCTGAAACTTCTCACGTACACAGCAACAAGGCGTGCCAAGTTGCCTCCATGTTCTGGTGTGCCTAACACATGGCATCTCTCTAATTGCAAAAATCGGGTCCTTTATAGTTTTGCCTTATAGATGGCACTTAAGCACCACCTATAAGCAAGGGAGTTCCAGCATTGCAAGAGTGGTCTTGTGGGCCATGAAAACAGTCCTGCTACTTTCCCCACAAACGCAGTGTGCGCAATACATACGGTCTCATTCGCGCCCACAAACCGCCCACCCCTGCCCCAATCTACTTTTTTGGTAACATTAGTGGCAGGTGGCGTTTTAACACATAACAACAAAATAAACTGCAAATAATACAGATGCAGGGTACTCATCTATTAGCAATCTTTCCTGGCGGTCTGAGGCAAAATACATACAAACCTCCTAATTTTTATATGGATTGCCCCAACAGAAATAACTTGACAGAAAAGGACTTCGCAATGAGCATCATCAGTCTTTGATACTTGGAGGCACCATGGAAGTGACTTTAGAATAAATTGCCATAAGTAAGCCAAGTGGCAAATAACTTACCTAAATTGCACTATTGTTATAGTCTATACTTAGGCTTTTTAAAATTAACAGCATGATCTGTTTACATAAGCTCTGAAGTGAATCACTTACAGAGCTGCAGATAAGACCCCGGGCCCGATTCGTGGAATTATTTGCACTGCTGTAAAGTGACTTTGCACTGCTGAAAAGTGACTTTGCACTGCCGACACAAACCCTGATTCATGGAACTGTGCAAAGTGTATTTTTGCAGGGCAAAGTCAGTGCAAAGTTCATTTTGTACTGCAAAAATGACTTTGCACTGACTTTGCACTGCAAAAATACTTTTTGCACAGTTTTATGAATCAGGGTTTGTGTCGGTAGTGCAAAGTCAATTTTTATCAGTGCAAAGTCACTTTGAACCGGGCAAAAAATCCCAGGAATCAGGCCCACAGTGTGATTAATTGATCTGCCCAGAATCATACACTTCGGATAAATGGTGCAAAAACAGGATGTGGACAATTTAAGCAACTGGTTTAGTTGATATAGATATTAATTAAGGTTTCCCTTTGCATTTCAAGTGCTTAAATAATACTTCATTTATAGCAATGCCTTCAAAGCAAAGCACATTACATAATAAAGTATCCTTTCATAATTAACTTTACCCTATGTACACCATCATAGAAATATGTTGAGCAATACGAGGATGGCTTTAGTTTTATTCTCCCATCCTGCATGCAAAGTCACAATAGCATCATGCCGATTAATGTGAGCCTAACTAATCCGCCTTGGGTAAAGCAATAGTAATTATTCTATAAAGCCTGCAGCATTGTGCACTCTTTTCGCTGCTGATCTGTCCCTTCCATGCACATTTCTGAAGTGACAAAGGTCCCTCCTAATAGGTTCCTCTCTCTCCCATCAGTGCCTACACAGAGCAACATGACAGCCCCTCTGCTGCCCGAAGCTCCTTGGGACATTAGCAGCGGGACACCTCTCCCATACGGAAAGGGTAAGGTGTCCTGATACCAGGACAATGAGCGTGCTGAGCAGGAATTGCTCAACACACATTGTCCTCCCAGCGGGACACCTTTCACTTTGGTCACCCTCATTGAGGTGTCGAACGGGAGAGGTCTCCCACTGACAAAAGTTCTGGTCAGGCTCTCAAAAGAGTCTGTGGGAGGGCAGGCTGCTCCTCCCTACCCCCCATCGGTATGCCACTGCCTATAAACTCAAACTATTGCATTAGAGTACAGCTAGGAGAAAAATGAAGTGGCAGTAGGGACACCAGGGACGGTGTCAGGGCGTTTCAACCTTTTCAAATGAAAGGGGCCTTGAGCCTCAGGGGAGCCCAGCACCAGCCCGCACATTGACAGTCAGCAGTCTAATAACATAACCATATATTCCTTTATGTAATACTTACTTTCTGGGGCTACAGTGTTCACTTTGCAGTTCTCCCCTTACAAGCTGCGTTTTCTGGAGCCTGTCTGGCCGTCACTTCCATTGGGGAAAACAAAAGTGTTTTCACCTTGTTGCCTTTCAACACTGATTCCTCCACATCAGCCACTTGCTTACAAAGAAGGATCATTCATAGCTATTCAGCGGGCATTCAGTGTTTCAGCTCCCTCCTGGCTCGCCGTCTCGTGATAATTTGCTGCTATTAACCTTATCTCTATCTCCATTACAATGTATGACCGCCCTCCCCAAGCCCACCAGCCCATGGGTGCCCCAGACTGCTTTCCGCTCTAAGCAAGGGGTTCCCCCAACCATAATGTTGAAATGGCCCCCCCACATCTTCAGCCGGGCCTGAGGGACAAACTGCTTATGGGTGTTGTTTGGGTATTAACTAATCCACTGAATTCCTGTGTCCATAGTAATCCAATGGGCCATTCCCACCCACTGCCTTCCCTTCTCTGCTGTACACACATCCTCCTGTGATCTCTTTGAACTAGCTGTTAAGGACTAATTTGTGCTGTAAATTGTTTGCCGGTGTTATTTCAAGGCAGTCTTCTGAGAGTTAGTGGCTTAATGGGAGCTGTTAATGAACTACTCCTGGTGTAATCAAGATGCCATAACCAGGTGTGCCTTCAGCCACTTTATTTATATTTATGCTCCTTTCACTGAAGTCCTGTTGAAAACAAGTATTGACTAATCTAACAATGTTGGCTTGTGTATAGGCATCAGATAGGCATTTGCCATTCGCTGCTATCATATGCCCAGGTAATCACACCATTTTCCAACTGTTGCCATGTTATGGCCTAGCCAGTGATTTTACAGACACATATTCACTGCATATACTTTTCAGTGCAGAATATTCAGCAGTAAAAATGACTGAACATTTACAGAAAAAAATAGACGGTTGGTTTGGTGAATGGCATTTAGATTTAACAGAGGTGAGGTGTGTTGGGCATTATTGAGGGCCACGCGGGTCCCATCGCCACCGACATTTGAAAGTAAAATTAGGGTAGAAAACTCTGCAGTGAAAAATACAATGTGAAAAGACATAAAGCCATGGCCGGGTGGTATCAGGTAATATCATCCCCACCAATAATATTGCCAAATATATGGTCGTGGGGTAAGGCCACAGGCGATATTATTAGTGGGGATAATTTATGGAGTTAATGCGACAGGGGCTTGCGAGGATGTCCCCCCGCTCCATTTAAAAAATGATAGGGAATGCAGGGGTGTCCCCCGCAGGTTCCATTGCTTAATATCACCACAAAAAGATGGCGATATTCTTGTATGGCAATATTTTTGCGGGGATATTAACACATGAAACCAGCTCGGTATTGCCGTTCTGGCAGTGACTGATAAATGTCTATCCCAAGCCTGCTCAAAACACAAAGCTGTTGGCTTTACCTATACTTGTCTTCGGTACAAGTAAATCCAGCTGCATTCCATGCAAGTTACGAAGGTGGGGACTCGCTGGTGTCCACATTGCACCATTGCAGATTTCCACTACTGTGCACAAGGCAGAGAGCTTACTGAATTCATTACGCGTGCCATGGTGAAAGGCCATTTACACTGAAGTACCCGCTTGCACATGCAGTCAAGGACTTGTCCATCTCTGCTGTGTGGGGAGACAGATAAGAATGGTCAGAATTAAATAGTCAGGCTCTAAATGCAGGCAAACCGCAAGGAACAGAGTGAGCCTCTAGTCTTGCCAGTCTTTTACAGAATGTATTGAAATCGACCATGAAGTAAAGCAAGGGTGATAGGAGCTTTGTTTATAAAAGGACCTCCAAGTTGTTATGTTACGTTATAAGCATTTGTATAGCGCCTTTTACCATTGGTATGACTCCAAACCGCTGTGGGTTGAATGCCCTCGAGGCCAGTAGTCCAGGTCAGGGGATGCACTCGGTATGTGTGCTGCCAGGGTGGATTAAGTGGTGTATAGCTGCATTCTAGGTCTATGCATGGTGTAGTGATTGAGATCAGTAGAATGTGTGCAGCAAGGCCAATTGGACTTGGGTAGCTGCATTCCGGCGCTGCTGGAGTTTGTGAATGGGATTATGTGTGCAACTTGGCCGATTTCCATCTGGGAAAGCTGTTCAGGTGATCATGGAAGTGTAAACGTATGTGTGCAGTTAGGCCGCATTAATCAAGGAGCGGTATGGATGCATTAGATTGTTTGTTGGTGCAGAGGGAAAGAGTTGGCATATTGGTGTGTTTGAGTGTTTGTGTGCATTTCAGGGGGACCCTGTTTCCTGATAAGCTTGCAGTGCCTGTCGAGGGGATGCTATCTTCCTTAGGCCTTGGGCTGTTAGACTAAGGTCCTCCCTGTGTCTCCATGGGTCAATTGCTTGGGCGATCATTAATTGAGAACGCAGTGACTTTAACTTTGTGACAATAGTCAATGCAAGATTCTTCTTGCTATAGCTTGTCAGACAACAAACCTAACATATCCATAGGCCAGCCTAACACAACACAACACAACAATGAAGCAGATTGTTTCTTGACATTTGTGTTATTTCTGTTTTAGTGGGTGGGAGTCAAGTTTGTCCATTGCATGTGTTAATATACATGTTTTTTTTTTATTGATATGGTTAAATAATTCAACCTTTCAATACAATGTTCACAAAAACATTCACAAACGATATAAAATTCAAACTAATATTTGAATTATACTATATAAACTTAAGTTCCTTCTCATTCCTAATAGATTGGTGTCTTTTTCCACTTCAACCACCTCCTTACATTAAACAACCGATTCAATTTCCGCACATCTCAAAAAGCAACAGATTATAACGCCTGTTTTGAGACGAACAGTCCCTCCTCAGATCTCATTACAATGCTTATTACATAAACTTCCGAATCCCAACCCTTTTTCATTTGCAGTCTATTCCAGCTTTAGCTCTAATATAAACTCCAATATACACTTTACAATTGCAATTTGAACCATCAGATGTTTGCTATGATACAGTTTCTGCCAAAAGGATTCAGTTGTCAGCGTTCCGTAGTCCTTAACAAAGGACCAAGAGTATCTTATTCGAGGTTTGCTTAATTCAGAGCATTCAGACAATAGATGTGATAAGGTTTCACGTTGTTGTTGGCTGCAGCCAAACCTGCACATATTGTCATTGTTAGGTATTTGACGTCTTCTAGCCTGAATCTTTCTAGTCTTGTGGAGATTCAGACGAAAGCGTAAATATATATCTCTATATTTAGGACTGGGGAATTTTATCAAATACAATTCTGTGGATCTCAGTCTTTTATCCACCAGTAAATTGTCCTTAAATGATTTGTACCTACTGCACGCTTTAATGGTGCAGAGCCAATCATATTGCCATAATTTGTTTTTAGCTCTTGTAGGATTCTTAATCAACAAATCTTCCATAATATCAGCTTCAGCCAACAACGAGGTAATCCATGATCTCCATTTTCTTGCAAACATATGTTCAGAGTTCAGCATATAGTTTGACAGTATAGATAGAATTGCATTGGTATTTGTTTGGTAGCACACATTTCCTGTATAAACAACATGTTTTCCAGGAATACTTGATAAACAAAGAAGGCAGTCCTAATGTGAACCTTATTATAGACATCAGTTGACTTTTTGGCAGCTTTAGCACCGTTTTCCAATAGGACCACTCTTGTTTAATCCATGTGTATGAGGCTTGGTTTCAGAGCTATATAAAATGATGGGCACAATGTTTTGCATATAATAGGTCATTCTTGCTGAACAAAAACATTTGCCGTATTTTACTTTGATTATTTATGCTTGAGATGTTGCCGTTCTAATTTTGGCTTTCAGGTCATACAAATAGGGCTGGTCTGAGCTGTGATTATTTATGTTAACACCTAGATATTTGTATTTGTTTACATTTTCAAGTGTCTCCCCATTCAGTACCCACTTCTGAGATCTTTCGTTTTTTAATTTTATCGTTTTGCATTGTAGGATCTTTGTCTTTTGGGTATTAATCTCTAGATGGTTCTGTTTAGCATATTCTGCTAGGGCCGAGAGCATGTTTTGAAGGCCTCTAGGCATCTTAGAGAGCAGGACAAGGTCATCCGCGTATACATGTTGTGAACGTTGAGACAGCATGTGCACTTAATAAGGAAGAGCCGTGGCTACATCAGAATGCCCCATCCACAGATTAATGTCCACAATGGACTAAAATGTGGAAACGTTCAAAAGTGTTATAGTTCAGATCCTTGCTATGTTGTACGTCTGGCCCAGGGGTCACTGGTAAAAACGGACCAATTTGTTGCAGTATACATCAGGCTCTTATGAAGCCAATCATCTAGGAACATAATGAGCTCTAATGGACTTCTCAGTTTTTTTGGAACTTACTGAAATCATTCACGAAGCAATGGGAAGCCATCTGCATCTTTTATTATGAAATAACTTCAGAGTGATTATCAATTGTGCAGTACTGTGATTATACATTTGTGAAAATAGTTTATGTAGGATTCTGCTTTTAAAAATGTGTCTTAAACAAAACAAAATAGGTGAGGTCTGGAAGGTTTAGAATTCATCTTAACCTTTGGCATTGCTCTGGGCAACCTCTATACCAATTGTTCTTCAGTCTGCCAAGCAACTTCAGAAAGGGGAAAGCCATATGTAAAACAAGTTTGGTCCCACCCCAAAACGGGTAGTCCAGCCTGACCTGCTCGGTCACATCCCTTCTGAAGGAGACCACAAGCATCTCCAGGCATGTGTCATCCTCATTGGGCGTCATCAGTGAGGAGTAACCTGGGTCTTTTGGCCCAGCAAGCTCTGGACCCACATCTGGGCATAACTTAGGTCACTGAAGAAACCACCCTTGAAGATTTGATCTCATTGAGTAAAACTCCAGTGGCACCTTATATCACTGGTGAAATCGTTCCCAGGATCCAAGGCCACCTTGGGAGACGTCCTTGGTGGGTGACAGGAAGTACAGTAGGGTGATCTTCTTTTGATGGGTGGTGGAACCATGTTTGCTTTTTTTGTTAGGCCTGACTGTGGCTTTCTATTTCTCAACCATGATGTCCCATTGTGGAGACTCAAACATGCAGGGCGAGATCTCGCCTCACGAGTGCTGGCGGCTCAGATCGTCTTTAACAGTGTGAAACCTTCTCATTCAAGCCCCACACTCTTAGCTCTGGTGTCATGCCATGTGTCCAAGCTCCTCACATTTTTCACAGTGTCTATGTGCCCTGCATACTCACACTTCTTACAGTGCCCCTGTAATTTAAACTGGCCATGCCCTGTGTGTGCTCCACTTCCTCTTGTTGTCAGTCCATTTCGCATAGCTCTTCAGACTGTCATAAAACATGCCACAATATCGTCACGCGCTCTCAATATGCCACCCAGTCCCCATGCTGCCTGTCTTGTGTCCAAGGTCCTCTTAGTGTCTGTCCATAAAGGCAATGCGCCTCAAACGGTCTGTCCATACACCCCTATCTCCTCAGGCTGTCTGTCCATGCACCCCTGGCTCCCCAGACTGTCTGTCCATGCACCCCTGGCTCCCCAGGCGGTCTCTCCATGCACCCCCAGGCTCCTCAGTTTGTCGGTCCATGCACCCGAGGCTCCCCAGGCTGTCTGTCCATGCACCCCTTGGCTCCTCAGGCTGTCTGTCCATGCACCCCTTGGCTCCTCAGGCTGTCTGTCCGTGCACCCAAGGCTCCTCAGGCTGTCTGTTCATGCACCCCTGACTCCTCTGGCTGTCTTTCCATGCACCCCTGGCTCCTCAGGCTGTCTGTCCATGCAGCCCTAGCTCCTCAGGGAGTCTGTCCATGCCGCCCTAGCACCTCAGGGTGTCTGTCCATGCATCCCTGGCTCCTCAGGCTGTCTGTCCATGCACCCCAGGCTCCTCAGTCTTTCTGTCCATACACCCCCAGCTCCTCGGGCTGTCTGTACATGCAGCCCTGACTCCTCAGGCTGTCTGTCCATGCAGCTCTATCTCCTCACGGTGTCTGTCCATGCACCCCTGGCTCCTCGGGCTGTTTGTCCATGCACCCCTGGGTCCTCAGACTGTCTGTCCATGCAGCCCTAGCTCCTCTGGGTTTCTGTCCATGCACCCCTGGCTCCTCAGGCTGTCTGTCCATGCACCCCAGGCTCCTCAGGCTGCCTGTACATGTGCGCATACTCTTCCCCTTGTCTGTCCATGGGCAATGCTAGTGGAAGTCATCCTATTGACCCACTGCAAGAGACCGCCACCTTTGAGTGGGTGAGGGGGAGTGAGGGTTCTTGGTGTGGCAAGCCAACAGACCTTAATAGTATGCTTCATTTTCCCTTTGGTAACTTGGGCGAAGCTCAAGGATGAATCAAATTAAAAGGAGTAACCAGTGCAACCAGTTAAAAAGCTCAGAAAGAAACTACGGTAAAAAATATTACTTTCCAACTAAGTTATAAAAATTACAAATTGTATTATATAATGATCACAAAATGATTTGCGTGATAAAACCCACAATAAACGGTAACCAATGTAAAAAGCACTTTAGCTGTTCCAATAAAGTCAATGAGAATCACGGTTAATATAGAAACACGTGATAAAAAGTCTCTGGTGTGGAGCTGGGCCTGCTTGGGGATCCACAAAGTCAGCACGAACGTTTGTGGCGGGAAATCTCATACCAGGTCCAATCCGTTTTAGTTTCTAACAAGGTCTCACCTTCACTGGGCAGGTACGGGGAAATTGGCTTGTTCCTTTACTGGACCTTATAGTTGTTTTGAGCGTGTCACGTGATATAGATGGAATGAACAATGGGATGTACATGAGTGATGTAAAAGTAGGATTTTATTCACACGTGATAAAGGAAACAGCGCCAACTGGGGAAGGGCAACACAACTGAAAAGCACAAATCTCTACAAATGTTCCTTGAACAGTCTGACCTGATTGGGAGTTTCCTACAGGTTGCCAAATGTTGTGTCCTCTAGTTGACAGTGAGTTTGTTAGGGTTTCTTGAACACTTAGTCGTCCTGTCCATTACAGGTTTTCCTGGAGTTCCCATACCCTGGGTCAGAGGCGTATCCTCTCGTAGATCCTTCTGACTTCTCTGATAAATTGTTGGCATAGGACAGCACCTCAGCCTCGTTTAGCCAGCACTAGGATCCCTTCCATGCACTCCCTTCACTAAAGTCTCCACCTGGAATTCGGTCACCCTCCCACCCCCACTGCAGATCATAGCCTCTCCCATGCCCCACAGCCTCTGGAGGCTTCTCAGGCTGACCCCTTCTTGGCATGTACTTGTTTCTTTTCGCAAATCTAGTGCCTGCATTTGACTGCAAGTGACCGCTTGAAACTTCAGGAATCTGGCTGGCTGTGTGGAATTTTGGTTTCGCCTTCTCCTGAAGACTCTGGCATTCCTGCTGGCACCCTTCAATCCCTGAAGATCCTCCTCCATTCTTCACTGTTGTTCCCACCACCTCCTTCTCGTGGCTTCTTTCTTCTCCCTCAGGTATTACTCTCTCCTGTTTCTCGCTTCTACCTCTTTCGACCACAGTTGTTACCTCCACCATTTTCTTGCTTCTTCCTCTCGAGTCCTCTCCAACTTTGCCTTAACACCTTCTGTGGTTTCTCCTGAGACTTTCCAGCCACTTGCCACATTCACTGAAAAAAACGCCCACATTGAATGACTGGAGCAGCAATAAGATAAAAAGGCATGAGATGCAAATGTGAGGCAAGGTTTGCATGGACATTAACACAGACAGATATACCGAGCCAAGAACGATATATACAGTTTTGATGATACAGAGGAACTGTGAATACATAAGAGAAGTCCTGGAAAGGAAAGTGACTTGGCAATTGAAATTTAAGAAAAGTCCTGGCGGATTACAAAATGGCCGCCGACACAAGGAAGACGTGTCGACGTCTGCTCCCATCTCCGTGAGCATACTCTGGCAAACCCACCACCCCCAGAGGTCATAATTTGGCGGTCGGGAGGCGGCAAACCCCCCCCCCCCAGAGAGGATAGACAACCTCCGGGAAGGCAAATTTACTGAGGTGAATCAAACGCCGCTGGGAGCAGAGAGCCTCTGCATGCGGACGCGGTGCATCGGGGACCCATGAATCCGACCCTGGGGGAGAGGAAGATCAGTCCCCCAGTGGAAGCCAAATGGGGAGCTGAGGGCTGTTTGGCTCAGATTCGGACCAAGGGGTGGATCGGAATATCGGCAGCTACCCCCGCATGAGCCCAACATTGGGGGAACCAATGAACAGCATAAGGTAAGGCGGGCACGAATGCCCGTGCTGAGCCAGGCTTGGAAGAGGCACCTGGGCACAGGGGTCCCTCCCCCTCCTCCCGGTGGTTCGTGGACAGGAGCGGGAGCGGAGAGAGGGACTGGCCCCAGGGGAGCACCAGCCAAGACGCAAAGGAGAATCAAAGATCACGTGGAGACCAAGCATGGTGGGGCGCAGGCAGCGGGGACGGCACCCCCACAGCGGGAACGTGAGGAGACTCACCCGAGCTGAAAGAGGTGTGGGAGACCCCCACCCCTGAGAGCAAACCCGGGCCCAGGGAGGGCACGACCCTGGGGAGTATTAGGGGCAGAGAAAAGGCCCCAGGCTGGGGCCGCGCATCAAAGGCTGAAGCTCCGATATTGGAACCGATGCGGGTGGGACGACGGCACCAGGCAGAGGGCAGCAAGACCAAGGAGCCAGAGGCCGGCACCCCATAAGAAGGTACTGGCTTAACAAGAAGGACAAGAGACACTTGAGAGAGCAGGGGACTGGCCGCGGCCCAACCGGAAGCGAGGATCGGCCCACAAACACGGCCCCCAAATGGGGTAACACCCCCCCAGGAGTCAGAGGCCCAAGGGACTCTGAAGGTGGGAGCTCAATCACACCGCAGGGGAGGAGGAAGCGGCAAGAAGGGTACACGCGCAGGGTTCTGGATATCACCCCTAACGAGAACACTAGCCCAAGGTCAGATCCAGGCAGGGGCCATACCACACCAGGCCAGCCCACAGCAGGGGGACAGGGCGCAAGAGGATAAAGGCCCGGCTGAGAGGGACCCGCCACAAGACAAACGGGACAGAGGGGCTGAGAAAAAAGGAGGTCCCGATCCAGGCGTGAACTACCCTCTGGAAAAGAGGGGGTGGTCAAAGGAAGGGCGCTCAGCATGGTGAAACGGGTGCTCAACACGGTCACAACCAAGGCAAAGCCATCGGCTGGCAGGACAATGAGATAACCTGGAGGAAGAAGTCCCTTTGCAAAGGTAAGGAGCGGAACGGCCCCAGTGGGAGCGCAGGCCAGGGAAACTGTGCAGGACAGGCTGGCACACCTCTGGATATCCAGATGGGGCCCAGTGAACAGGGAACAGGTGGAGGGTGCCAATCCAGACTCACTCCGCAGAGGACAGACAAGCCGGGGCTCACTGGGGCCCAGAAAGGCCTAACCTTTTGCGCCTTGAAACGCTTGTGTATAGGCTTGTTATAAATGCCATATCATATCATGACCCTGTTAGAGAAGAACTTGCCAGCACTGCACAGGGCACAGGGGAGGTCTGGGATCTTTAAAGCCATGGCTACATCACCCCAAGCAGCGCACAAAGTAAATACCAGGTCGTGCCCTCCAATGTCCTCTAAGGCCAAAACCCGACTGGCAAAAGCAGGCACAGCAGGAGGCGAGGCCCCAGGCACCCTACCTGACATGTGGCTGGTGCTCGAGCTGTGTGAGCAGGGCAGAGGAGGAGTGGAAAGGCAGAGGGGGAGGGCAGACCAGGAGGCAGAAGAGTCCAGCACGCTCATGACGAAACAAGACTTTTAAGGAGAAATGAAAACGCTCCAAATCTCTCTAGCCAAAACCTTTCAGGAACAGTTTCAATTAATGAGGACGGACCTAAACTCGGCGATAGGGGAAATTAAAAATGAGTTGGGGCAACTAGGAGAACGTACGGACCTCCTGGAAAGGGGACTCCAGGAAGTAGATAAAGAAACCACAGCGAATAGTGAAGCCATCGAACGCCTCAGCGTGGCCACCCAGAACTTGGAGCTCGAAGCTTCCTTGAGAGGGCCTTACCCAATGAGAGGAGGCATACTGAAGAAAAGGGGAACAGGGGGGGCTGAGGGTTAGCAGAACAAAGCCTAACAGAAGGAATAAAAGGGAGAGGTGGTGGATTGGGAGTCATAAGGCGCCTGGGGGATAGGGAGTGCGACCTATGATGGAATCTGTAAGGGCGAAGATACCCGGGGGGAGGGAGGAAAAACTTTGGTTCGTAAGGGGGAAGTGGGACTCATTCCGCAGTTGGGGTTAAGGATGATCCGGGTGGGTCGGGGTGGAGGGCAGGGGTAGGGGAAGAGTGAGAGGGGGCCTGAAGATGCACTCAGGGTTGATCAGGGTAAACGGGGCAGAGAGGCTCTGGGGGGCAATAATGAGGGTCAAGTGGGGACAACGGAGGGTCCCACTATGGTAAGAGGGGGTCGAAGAGGGATAAGGGGCAGGACAGGAAGGGAAAGGAGATGCGCGCAGGAGAGCCTCCACCAAGTTCAAGTGTTTGACACACAACTTGTGGGGGCTTAACTCCCAACTGAAACAGAAAAAGTTAGAAAGATTCACGAAAGCAAATGGTACAGACATACTGGCCCTCTGGGAGACCCATCTCCTGAAGTAAGAAACGGGACGCCTGAGGATAAGGGGCTTTGCCCAGATTCTACACGCGCCAGGCCCAACCAAAGCAAATGGTGTGGCACTAGCCTTCAGGAACGGATTGGATTTTAGAATAACAGATACCCTCAGAGATAAAGGATGGAGGTACATAGTGGCCAGGGGGGAGTGCATAGGAATGGCATACACAATGTTTTCGGCATACGCGCCAAATAAAGGCCAAGAACACTTTTTAGGCGAGCTCCTGAACGTAGTGGAGGGATTAGCAAAGGGGTACATAATCTTAATGGGCGACTTTAACATTGCCTGGTGCAAGGAGGGGGACAGGCAAACCATAGAGGGAACAGGGGGCAGGGGTGGTCACATTCACCCAATTACAGGAAAAATTTGAGAGCTCGGGGCTGAAAGATGTATGGAGATCTTTGGAGGGGCAAAAGGAAGGGTACACCTTGCTCTCGGGGTGCATGGCACGCAATCTAGGATTGATTACATCTGGGTGTCAGCGGGACTAGTGGGGGAAATAGTGGATGTAGAGGGGGGCCCACAGGGGGTAGCTTATCATAAGGTGTGTCAATGCCATTAAAGGGATCAACGCGAAAAGCGGGGCTATGGGCATGGAAACTCCCAGGGGAGCTTCTCAGGGATCCAGTCCTGGGGGAGGAAATAGAAGGGAAGATTAAAGCTTTCTTTGAGCTCAACAAGTGCACAGACTCAAATGAAAACATCAGATGGGATGTCTTTAAGGCAACAATGGGAGGGGGGAGTTCTTAGCCCTGAAAGCACGTAGAGTGAAGGAAATAAGGAAATAAATTCTCTTGAGGCGCAACTCCTGAGAAAAGTCGAGGAGGCATGGCGGAAGGCCGCCCTCACACCTTTGGGGAAATCACTCAGAGTGTACAG
This sequence comes from Ambystoma mexicanum, assembly GCF_040938575.1. Taxonomy (NCBI): domain Eukaryota; kingdom Metazoa; phylum Chordata; class Amphibia; order Caudata; family Ambystomatidae; genus Ambystoma; species Ambystoma mexicanum. The sequence goes on from NC_090934.1 coordinate 267,296,081, forward strand.
AGGAGCGCTGGGGCAATTAGAGCTACTCAGGACCAAGAAAGCCAAAACCACGTTGCTATTCGTGAGGTAGAAATATTATGCTAAAGTGGACAAAACAGACGCATTGTTAGCACAGCTCCTGAGAGAGGCACAGGGTCACAACACAATTGTAGCCATGAAAGATGAATGGGGGAAGCACCTAACCCGCACGGAAGACATTCAGGCCCAGCTACCGCGACCTCTACACAACGCAGAACACACAGACTCAGAGGCAAGTCGACTTTATAGGCAACACACATCTCCCCCAGATTTCTGCACAGGAGCAAGAACAACTTGGGAGAGCGATAACAGAGGAGGAACACAATAAGGCAGTTACCCTCGAATAAGGCCCCGGTCCCAGATGGGTACACAACTGCCTTTACAAAAGATATGCCCACATTGTAAGCCCCATTCTAGCGCTCCCATTCAATCATTTCAAGACAACAGGCTGTATAACAGCATCCATGGAGGAGGCTATAATGACCCTGATTCCCAAGCCCTACAATGACCCCACGGACTGCACATCATATAGGCCTATCGCCCTCATAAATATAGATGCCAAGATATTTACCAAAATATTAGCGAAAAGATTGGATAGTTTCCTTCCTTACCTGATACACCAAGATCAGACGGGCTTCGTACTGGGCTGACAAACAGCAGATAACATCCGTAGAGCAGCGCCCCTGGTAGAGAAGGCACGGAACATGACCACTCCTCCAGTCCTCTTAGCGCTGGATGCCGAGAAGGTATTCGACCGCGTGGAGTGATCGTTCTGGTTCAGGGTGATGGAGAGGATGGGCTTCAGGGGCAATTTCCTAAAGTGGGGGAAAGCAAACTTTAGAAACCCAAAGATGCGGCTACTGGTGAATGGCTCCATGTCCCGCCTGGTCGGCCTAGTCAAAGGGGCCAAGCAGGGGTGTCCACTTTCGCTGCTTCTGTATGCAGTTTATCTGGAGCCCCTCCTACAGGCAATAAGGGAAGAGGTGGCGATTCACAGCATTTCATTCGGGGTGACCCAACATAAGGTAGCAGCTTTTGCCAATGATACGTTACTAGCGCTAACTCACCCCTTATATTCAATAGAGGCCTGTACCCGAATACTGCCAGAGTTCGGGGAAGCTTTGGGCCTGAAGATCAATCACAAGAAATTCGAACTCTTGAATCTCTAGTTGGGCTGGGAAGAAGCTACGGAACTGAAAGAGAGGACAGCCTTCTGCTGGAGCCCCGGGGGGACTAGATACCTGGGGGTCAACATTAAGCCTGCCATCCCAGTCTGGTATGGAGCAAACTACCAACCAGCACTAGACGCTATAAGGAGAGAATTTCAGAAATGGGGAACCCTTAGAATATCATGGATGGGCATGATGGCAGCAGTAAAAATGGTCATGCTCCCCCTGCTGCTGTATCTGTTCCAAGCAATCCCCTTTGTGGTCCCCCCGATCCTCTTCAGGGAACTAGTGAAGGTACCCATGGACTTCATTTGGGAGGGAACAAGGCCACGGATCAGTCGCCACCTACTGGTGGCACCGCAAAAGCAGGGAGACTTTGCTCTCCCTAATTTCCAGCCGTATTACGAGGCAGCCCAGCTGAGGGTGATTCAGGAATGGTTTGCCCAGAAAGAGGGGAAGCAGTCGGTACAGATGGGTAGAGCAATAGCCCAACATGACCTCCGTGAGGTACTGTGGTTATCGCGTTCCCTGAGACCAAAACATATATACAAGAGTGTGATCACCGGGGCACTCGTTGACACATGTGACAAAGTGGTGAAGAGACAAGCGACCACAACATTCCCTTCACTGTTCACTCCCATTTTTCGCAACTAGTAGTTTACTCCAGAATTAGAGAGGGGAGCCTCTGACAAATGGAGACAGGGGGGCTGCAGGGTGATCAGGGACGTCTTCAGGGAGAATAGAATAAAATCCTTTGAAGAATGTAAACAAGATTTCAGGCTAGAAGAAGGGGAGCGTCTGAGATATTTTCAATTGCGACATTGGGTAATCCAGGGGGAAATTAGAACAGCTGCTACCCGCCAGAAACACCCCATTCGAAAGATTCCTTCTGTCAAATGATGGATCGAAGTCTCTTATTTCGAACCTATATAGAATCCTGGACATGGCCCCTGTCAAACGAGTCTGGCCATACATGCCCCGATGGGAACAGATGATGGGGAAAGAGATCATGAGGGCGGAATGTGAACAACTTTGGAGGAACATCTCTAGAGTGGCAAAGGCAGTACAGTTCTGGGAAGCCTGGTACAAATATTTAGCAGGGTGGCCCTACACGCCATCCCACCTGCACAGCATTTACCCAGAGGTGTCCAAGGAATGTTGGAGGGGGTGTGGGGAGGAGGGCACCGCGGACCACATATGGTGGGAATGTCCCCGTAAAAAAAGCATTCTGGAAGGAGATACACCATGCCCAGGTGCAGGTCTTTGGGAAGGGAGGAGTAATGGAACCCAAGCAGGTCCCATTGGGAATGAGGAATAAGGGAGCAGAGGGCGCGAACAGAGGCCAGGTAAGAGCAAGAACACTGCTGATACTGGGGGCGGTGGCCCTCATAGTCCAGAGGTGGAAAGGCCTGGTCGTCCCGACCGAGCAGGATTGGCTGCGGAAAATATGGGAGTTGATCGCTTTAGAGTGGGCCTCGTATGCCATGAACAATAGCATAGGGAAATTTGCAATGGACTGGGGAGAAACCTTGGCCTTCTTGAGGGGAGACTACAGGACTCAATGGTGCCCACAATGGTTGAAACTTTTAGACTTGACCTAACACCCCCCGGCGGCGGCCAAACCAAGAAAGATTGGAGACGATATACTGCCGCTCAGGAGGTGGGATGAAGGGAGGGAGGGGAACGTTTTTTCCTGTTGTAAAACAATAAAGAGATGTTAAAAAAAAAGAAAAAATGACAAGTCCTGGCAACAGGCACTTGAAACACAAGAGTAGTCCAGGTAGGGGAGTATACCAGGTAGTTGAAACCACAAGAGGAGCCCTGGAAGGAGACATACGAGGCTGGTGGAAGTACATAAAAAGCCCTGGCAGGAGAGTATATCAGGCCATTTTCAAAGGTACAAGAAATGTCAAAGAAGGACAGTGTTTGTTAGCCAAAGAAGAAACTTGTGTTAAAGAAAGACTTTTACAGAACTTGTTGCCTAACAGGGGTATTGTGAGTCAAGGAGAGACACAAAGGAACTGGTAGTGAAAGAGACATTGCCATCTCATTTAAGTATTCAGGGGAAGGGAACCACCTTCTGGATCCAAGGTCTTTCACCTTGGAGAACATTTTCGTTGGAGTTATTCCAATTTTCCTATTTATGAACACATTTTGCCAATATCAGGCTGAAGACATTTCCTTTCTCACTTTATTGTTTTGTTTGTAGTGTGAGGGTCAGGATATCTTGTTTTGGACACAAGGATGGATTTTCAGTTTCTGACATCCTGACACAGACAGATCCTAAGTTTTTGGAGTTTAAGTAGGGAAACTCCTCTTTAGAATAGGGTCAAAGAGGCATTTTCCCAACCAATTTTCATTTAAATAAAAATATTTAGCCACAAACATGACAAACTTTTGTCCGGCTTTCATTTCTAACCCCATCACAGGACATCAAACCCTGTTTCTTGCTTCATTTCTTCCTTTACTTAAGCATCCACTGGAAGCTTGCAGGCAAAAAGAAATCTGAATGCGGGTGTAATTAAATGTTATCTTTTTTTTGACTGTATAAAAAAGTAATTCTATTTATGGCCCACGACCTCCATTGTAGGCACATTTCTAAATGGTGCCAGTCTCTCTCCATGAGAATGTGTTTCTCTGCATCTATATGTAGATAGGGAGCTACAGAGTTCATGACTTCATAAAAAGTGCATGAAGAAATACATGCATGTCAACTTAACAAACACATGTAGAGTCTCATGTTCATGCTTCCTCCTTGCCCACAAAACAGGCCACACAAGAAATGCCACCCACAAAAGACTTCTCACATGGAAAGGGAGGGTGAAGGAAGGAGCAGAATGGACATGTAAGTAGGCCAGGCAGAAGGGTGAGGGAGAAGACCAGAGGGCAGTTCAGCAGGTTGACGAGGCAGGACAGGTATGGAGAAAGTTTGGTGAGTGCAGTGGCAGAACCCTCCAACACAATGAGGAGGATAGGATGTCTGTTGGTTCCCTGGTAGAGGCCACTTCAAAATAAGAGCAGCATTAAAAAAGGCCTTACTTCTGCAAAATCACTAGTGGATGATCAAGAAACATTGATTCAACAAACCTTCAGACAGAGGCTTCACAAACTGCAGATCTATAATCAAAATGGATGCAATTTCGTACCCTAAAGCTACAAGAGTTGAATCACAGTTCTCCTTCCATCTCCATTTATGTTACTTTCTAGAAATATTGAGTTCTACAAGCTTCTATGTAAGATGCATAATGCAGATGTTCTTCAACATGAATCCTATCGAATCTGATCCATCTATCACCATGGAAATATGTCCCAAAAGCACATTTAATCGATCTGTGAATGGTACTCAACACGTTTAACGTTAATGTGATTAACCTTTTGTCTGACATTAATTATAACCGACCATTGAGACCTAACCTAAGGAACCAACAACTTTCGGTGATGAATAATTTTACTAATGACCTTACTCTTACTTTTAAACCAGCAGACAAAGGTGTTGGAATTGTCATTATGGACACCAACTTTTATCATAGAAGTTGTTTGACGTTATTTGAAGATTACTCTACCTATATGAAACATCACACTGACCCCATGAGTGATATATCCTCTCTCATTAATGGGTTACAATACCGACTACAATCTTTCTAATCAATACTTTTCTGATTACACGCTCTACCAAAGATTCACAAACATAAAAACCCATCCTCTGTTAAGACCCATAAGAGCGGGTACTAACAGCATTTTTTATCCTTTAGCGATCTATCTAGATCATCTGTTTCTACCAATTGTACAAAGTACAAGTACATATCTAAGACACACAACCCATTTCTTGAATTGCATAGAAACTTTACAGATCCCATATTTTAACATTATGTGGGGAAGGATAGCTCAGAGGCAACTAGTTTGTCTTGGAAGCAAAACAACACAGCGCAACGCAGGTTTGAAATTTCGATCTTGTGCTTAGAAATCACTCGCGCGTTATAAAAGAACAATTATAATTATAATAATTATTTAGTTGACCATGGATGTTCAGAATCTCTACACTTCCATACCACACAATGAAGGGTTAGAAGACAGTGAAAGGGATTCTTCTTCCACAAAATACTTAGCCAGCTAACAAACAATTTGTGATGGAATTGATCCATACTATACTTTTTGATAATTTTTCTGATATGAAGGTACATTTTTCCTCCATGTTTCTGAGAAATCAATGGTATCAGCTGTGGCTCCAGCATATGCCAACATCTTCATGCCTTAATTTGAAGTACAGCATGTATTGAACATCCAACAAACTGCTGAAATATTTGTCATTTGGAAACGTTACATGGATAATATCTTTGGTATATGTAACGGCACCCAAGAATAACTCATGTTGTTCCTACAATTCTTGAATAGTGTTCACACTAGAATTAATTTCACTATAGAAATGGGAACCCCCCAAATTACATTTTCTCGATGTGGAAATACAACGATCTATCATAAAGAGACCAATATAAACAAATACTTTGAACTACAATTCTTTTCATCTTCTACTGTACAGTCAATTCCCAAGACTTAAACATATCATCATTGATACAGAGACATTTGAGAAGGAATGCAATGACCTAACAGACTGATTCACAGTTAGGGGTTACCCTAGAGAGATACTAAACATAGCTAGAAATAAAGCAATAGCTATCAATAGGTGTAACGCTCACCTGGTTCCCTCGGAGGCGCGGGTCTTGGCTGGGCGGTGAAACCGTCTTCAATGTTAGGCGTAGGGTTCGTTTGGCTCCCTGGTTTGGCCCCCTTCTCACCGAAAGCTTGACTTGGAGGGTGAGATGTCTACAAGTGGAAAAATCAGGGGATTAGTAGCTGGAAGGTTGGATGAAGTCTCTACCCCCACACTCTCTCCTCCCGTGGTACTCGGTTGCTAACTGTGCTCACCTTAAATAGGTGAATGCCGGGCTCTCCATCCTGCGTCTTGTGCAGGGGCTCTGGGTCCAGTTACTTCACTGGATTTGGGATCAGCCTCTTGTTTGCAGAGGGTAAGTAGAGAGCGATGCCGCCGTTAATTGCACGAGCGTATTTTGCATATATCAAAGTCCTTAATGTTCTCTTTTAACGTCCCGTTTCTGCAGGGTTCACTGAGAAGAAATGATGGCGAAAGAATGCCAAAGTTCGTGGAGGCACGTAAGTAGAATGAATGCCACAGTACTTTAATGCGCACCTTAATGTCTTTTCCTTTCAGATGGAGAATGATGAAGGCGCCGGAAATGATGCCCAGGTTTGTGCCGAAGAGTGAACAAGATGATGGAGCATATGAAGGCACGTAAGTAGAAAGTCTGTTCTAGGCCTTTAAACACACCTTAATGTCTCTCTTTTGCCTTGCAGGTGGCGGAGTGCGGTGCGAGCTGACTTTGGAGCGTACGTCGCACAGGTAAGCCGTTCAGAAACAGAACGTTACTAACCAATGTTCTTTTGTCTTTGCAGGGCTCGATGGCGGAGAAAGAATGCGGCAAATACCTTAAACACTCCGGTGGATCGGGTAAATTGAAGCGCTGACCTTGACTTTGCTAATCTGTGTTTTTGTTGTTTTGCAGACGCTGCTGAAGACTGAAGATTGGATTCTCATCAGGCAAATCCGGAGATTTCGCGTTCACAGAAGCCGGAATGGAAGATTCCCTGGAGCTGACACGGTGAGCGTCCTGCTGCTGATGCAGAATAACGCGAAGCACGTTGCACCAATTGGGTGTGGTTTAAATAGTGCACAGGAGTGCTAAGGCGTCTTCTTCCACAGCCTCGCCCAGGTAAGAAAAAGAGTTCCAGTTTCCAGAAGAGTTCCAGTCCTAGGGAGTGGTGCCAGCCCCACCCAGAGAAAAAGTAGTTCCTGCCAGAAGAGGATGAAGACATCATCTTGTCGGTAAGGAAGCAGCATGGTCTGCTGTAGGTAGGTCCACCCAACCACGTCTGTATTTGCTATGAGCCCGGCGCTTCTTGTGCCGGGACCAGTCCCCACAATGAGCCTGGCACCACCGGTGCCAGGACAAGGCCCAAAAGGTCCCTAAAGGGACTTGCTGGCGCCTGCAATGAATGTTGTGAGCCTGCTTCCAAGGGCGTTGGGCTGTTCCTGACTCCTTGGAAGCAGTGGTCATGACAGAACCCCCCCCCTCAAGGCCCCTCCCAAGTTCGTCTTCTCCGGGGGTCTTGGTTTGTCGGGAAAAGTTCGATGAAACTTCTTGACCAGACGGGGTGCATGCACATGTTCCGATGGTTCCCAAGACCGTTCCTGGGGGCCATAACCTTTCCAGTCAATCAGATAGTATAGCTTTGATTCGGAAATCTTGGAGTCTAGGATGTTCTGAATTCCGAACTCCAGTTCTCCATCCACTAGGATAGGGTCTGGAGATTTTGTCAAACGGGTTCCAGGTTGCATGGGTTTTAGTAAGGAAACGTGGAAGACGGGATGAACTTTCATATGAGTAGGTAGGCCAAATTTAACTGCCACTGGATTTATTATGGCAGTGATTGGGTAAGGTCCCAGGTATCGTGGATTGAAAGTACGTGGTCCTTTTAAGGGTAAATGTTTGGTAGACAGCCAGACTTGATCTCCCACTTGATATTGGGGAGCTTCCATTCGATGTTGGTCTGCACCCTTCTTGTAATGTTCCTTGGCTTGCTGAAGATGAGAAGTGGCTTCCTTAAAGGCTTGAGTGATTGTAGAGTGCAGGTGATCTACAGCAGGTGTTCCAAGAGTCTGAGGTGGATCGAGATTTGAGGTGCGAGGGTGGATTCCATACAAGAGGAAAAAAGGGGTTTTTCCAGTTCCAGAATGGACTGAATTATTATAAGCGTACTCCACAATCCAGAGGATTTCTTTCCAAGTGCCTTCTGCTTGCTGCAACATGCAGCGTAGATATTGTTCCAGAGTTTGGTTGGTCCTCTCGGTCTGCCCGTCGGTCTGGGGATGATGGCTGGTTGAAAGCCTTACGTCAATTTGGGCTAAGCGACAGCAACTCCGCCAGAAGTGGGAAATAAACTGACTTCCTCTATCCGAGATTAGAACTGAAGGAAAGCCGTGCAACCGAACGATGTTCTCGAGGAATTCCCGGGCTAGAATTGAAGCTGTGGGTAACCCCTTCAATGGAATAAAATGAGCCATTTTAGAAAATAGGTCCACAATTACTAAGATCGTATTATATCCGGAGCATGGTGGTAAATCCGTGATGAAATCCATGGAGAGAGTATGCCACGGGTGAGGAGGAATGTCTATTGGATGTAAGAGGCCTGATGGTTTCTCCTTCTGACTTTTGTTTTGAGCGCACACACCACAGGAAATTACAAAATCTTTAATGTCCTTCCTCCAAGATGGCCACCAGAAATGTCTTTTTACTTTTTCAGACGTTTTAGCACTGCCGGGATGCCCTTCCATTAAGGAGTCATGGTAACATGAGATGACCTGTGATTGTAAATCCGTACATGGCAGATATAATCTACCTTGAAAGTATGGTAAGTCTTTTTCCGTTGTAAAATCTTTCCCCTTGAGTTTCCAATCTTTTATTTCTGCTGGAGTTATAAGTTTTTTAACTTTCGCTTCAATATCTTCAAGGGATTGTGTGTTAATTAAACCCAGGATTCTTTGTTCCGGAATTATTGGTACGGGTTCAGGACTAGTCGTGAGTTAATCTACTCCCACTCGGGAGAGGGCATCTGCTTTTCCATTCTTGTTGCCTGGTCGGTAAGTAATTACAAAGTCGAATTCGGCGAAAAATAAAGCCCAACGGAGTTGTCTAGAGGATTGAGCTTTGGCTGATTTCAAGTATTGTAAATTGCGATGATCCGTAATGACGGTGACTGTGTGTCGGGCTCCCAGGTGATAGTGCCGCCAGGCCTTAAAGGCGGACTTAATAGCTAAAAGTTCTTTATCGGTAATGGTATAGTTGATTTCGGGAGCCGAAAATTTGCGGGACCAAAAGGCCACAGGGTGCAACTGGTTTGTTTCTGGGTCCCTCTGCGAAAGCACTGCTCCCATCGCGAGACTGGAGGCATCGGTCTCAACAATATAGGGAAGTTCCGGGCGGGGATGTTTTAAAACCAGAGCTGAGATGAATTTAGTTTTCAGTTCTTGAAAGGCTTGTTCGGCCTCCGTAGACCATTCGAAACGTTTGTTTTTTCTGAGAAGGGCTGTAATGGGTTGAACTATTCGAGAGAAGTCTGGAATAAACCTACGATAAAAGTTGGCGAAGCCCAACATGCTTTGGACTCCTTTTACTGAGGTTGGTGAGGGCCACTTAAGAATAGCGTCCACTTTTCTTGAGTCCATGTGAACTCCGTTAGGTGACAAAATGAATCCCGAAAATTCGACCTCAGTAACGTGAAAAACGCATTTCTCCAGCTTGGCAAAAAGTCTGTGTTGACGGAGCCTCTCCAGTACCGCTGTGACGTGTTTTCGATGATCAGCCTCAGAGGCCGAGTAGACCAGAATATCATCAATATAGACAACTACACACACATCAATGAGTTCTCTGAGGACGTCATTCATAAAGTACTGAAAAGCGGCCGGTGCATTGCATAATCCAAAGAGCATTACTTGATACTTGAATAATCCATACATATAGTACGAAAGGCCGTCTTCCATTCATCGCCCTCTTTTATTCGTACCAAATGGTAAGCTCCTCTGAGGTCCAACTTAGTATAAATACAGGCACTTTTAACTTGGTCTAGTAGTTCTGGGATCAATGGTAACGGATATCTGTTCTTGATTGTTATCTGATTCAGGGCACGGTAATCTATACATGTTCTCAGGTCTCCCTCCTTTTTTGGAACGAAGAACAGAGCTGAAGAGGCTGGGGACTTTGAAGGACGGGTAAATCCATTAGCCAGGTATTGGTCCAAATATTGCCTTAGGTGAAGATTTTCTGGTTCGGTAAGGGCATAAATTCGACTGCACGGAGGAGTGGATCCCGGAATCAGGTCTATCTGACAGTCGTATGACCTGTGAGGAGGCAGGGTGTTAGCTTGATCTTTCCGAAAGACATCATGATATTCCCGGTATTCAGGAGGCAATTGTGGAGTCTCAGAGGAGGTTGCTGCCAGCTTGTTGGGAGGCTGAGGATAACAGGTGGGAGCGCATTCTGGAAACCGAATTGTCTTTGCTCGCCAGTCGATTTGAGGATTGTGCTTGTCCAACCAAGGGATTCCCAGAATAACTTGAAACTGCGGGGCCTTGATCACGTCAAACACGATCTTCTCTTGATGTCCATCTTGGCCTACCAACGTCACTTCCAAGGTGGTGTGAGTTACTGGTCCGGAAGCTATTTCCGTACCGTCCACGGTGGTAATGACGCCTCTCATCGTCTTAGGACAAAGAGGTAGATTCATCCTGGCGGCCATTTCACAATCCACGTAATTGCCGATCGCGCCACTATCAATGTATGCTTTTATGGCATGCATATGATTAGGCTGCTCTGGACTCACGAGGACCATAGGCATGACGAAATGCGAGGTCAAAGAACTGGTTTTAACGCTCGGCAAGCGGACCTCTACACTTGTCGGGCGAGGTCGTTTTCCGACTCAGAACCTTCGGCACCTTTATCGGATGCTCCTACCATCTTCTTCTTTGGTTTCACCAGGCAATCTCGAAGAAAGTGTCCTGAATTTCCGCAATAGAGGCATAATTGCAATTGTCTTCTCCTTTCCCGTTCCTTTTGGGTTAGGGGTCCTTTCACGACCCCAATTTGCATGGGTCCCGCAGAATCATTTCCTTAGCAGAGATCTGTGGTCTTGAAAAAACACGAGATTCAAATCTGGAACGATCGGCCTTCCGATTCTGTAGCCTGTGATCTAATTGAACCACCAGATCGATATATTCAGAACAGTCTTGTGGCGGATTTACCACCTGGGCCAGAACGTCTTTAAGTTCCCCTCGCAGGCCTCTGTAGAAAAGCGTGATTCTCTTATCTTCCGGTCATCCGGTTTCCACCACTAGTCTGTTAAATGACGCAATGTAAGCCAAGAGGTCTTGATTACCCTGTCGTAGTGAAAGAAGTTGATTATCCAAGGCCTGACCCTGGGAGTGTCGTGCGAACAATCTCTCCATACTAGCTTGAAAGTCTTGGAAGTTATGAAGAACAGGGTCATCCTGAGTCACTAAAGGTATAGACCAATCTGCGGCACTGCCACTAAGATATGAGAGCACGAAGGCCACCTTGGCCTGGTCCGTTGGGAATGCGGCGGGTCTACACAAAAAGTGCAAGCGACACTGATTGAAGAATACAGCGAATCTCTTCGGATCACCAGAAAAACGCTCGGGCGGGGCCAAAGGTACATTTCCTGGTAGATTAATCTGCACCGGATTAGTGGAAGTCGTTGGAGCATGGCTCCCTCCCGAGGCGGGCAGAGGAGTTTGTCCCGCTTGGGCTTGTAACAACTGTCTGGCAAGATCATCAGTTCACTCCTTAGAAACAACTAACTCTCTCCTTAAGGCATTCGTTTCCTGGCGTGCTGCGTGTACTTCTGCCCTCAACTCCCCAAGCAACTGGGCCAATTGGTCTGTGTCTGAGGTTTCCATTGCGCCTGGGCAGGAAATATGCGGTAAGGCTTCGCGTTCTGTAACGCTCACCTGGTTCCCTCGGAGGCGCGGGTCTTGGCTGGGCGGTGAAACCGTCTTCAATGTTAGGCGTAGGGTTCGTTTGGCTCCCTGGTTTGGCCCCCTTCTCACCGAAAGCTTGACTTGAAGGGTGAGATGTCTACAAGTGGAAAAATCAGGGGATTAGTAGCTGGAAGGTTGGATGAAGTCTCTACCCCCACACTCTCTCCTCCCGTGGTACTCGGTTGCTAACTGTGCTCACCTTAAATAGGTGAATGCCGGGCTCTCCATCCTGCGTCTTGTGCAGGGGCTCTGGGTCCAGTTACTTCACTGGATTTGGGATCAGCCTCTTGATTGCAGAGGGTAAGTAGAGAGCGATGCCGCCGTTAATTGCACGAGCGTATTTTGCATATATCAAAGTCCTTAATGTTCTCTTTTAACGTCCCTTTTCTGCAGGGTTCACTGAGAAGAAATGATGGCGAAAGAATGCCAAAGTTCGTGGAGGCACGTAAGTAGAATGAATGCCACAGTACTTTAATGCGCACCTTAATGTCTTTTCCTTTCAGATGGAGAATGATGAAGGCGCCGGAGATGATGCCCAGGTTTGTGCCGAAGAGTGAACAAGATGATGGAGCATATGAAGGCACGTAAGTAGAAAGTCTGTTCTAGGCCTTTAAACGCACCTTAATGTCTCTCTTTTGCCTTGCAGGTGGCGGAGTGCGGTGCAAGCTGACTTTGGAGCGTACGTCGCACAGGTAAGCCGTTCCGAAACAGAACTTTACTAACCAATGTTCTTTTGTCTTTGCAGGGCTCGATGGCGGAGAAAGAATGCGGCAAATACCTTAAACACTCTGGTGGATCGGGTAAGTTGAAGCGCTGACCTTGACTTTGCTAATCTGTGTTTTTGTTGTTTTGCAGACGCTGCTGAAGACTGAAGATTGGATTCTCATCAGGTAAATCCGGAGATTTCGCGTTCATAGAAGCCGGAATGGAAGATTCCCTGGAGCTGACACGGTGAGCGTCCTGCTGCTGATGCAGAATAACGCGAAGCACGTTGCACCAATCGGGTGTGGTTTAAATAGTGCACAGGAGTGCTTAGGCGTCTTCTTCCACAGCCTCGCCCAGGTAAGAAAAAGAGTTCCAGTTTCCAGAAGAGTTCCAGTCCTAGGGAGTGGTGCCAGCCCCACCCAGAGGAAAAGTAGTTCCTGCCAGAAGAGGATGAAGACATCATCTTGTTGGTAAGGAAGCAGCATGGTCTGCTGCAGGTAGGTCCACCTAAGCACTTCTGTATTTGCTATGAGCCCGGCGCTTCTTGTGCCGGGACCAGTCCCCACAATGAGCCTGGCACCACTGGTGCCAGGACAAGGCCCCAAAGGTCCCTAAAGGGACTTGCTGGCGTCTGCAATGAATGTTGTGAGCCTGCTTCCAAGGGCGTTGGGCTGCTCCTGACTCCTTGGAAGCAGTGGTCATGACAATAGGGTAAAACTCTTAAATAATTTGAATCTTACACCTAAGTCTCTTTTCGTATAAGGGATAACTTACTCCATTCAGAGTTACCAGAATGCTAGAACTAGAAAGGAGAATTGACAAATTCTAAATTTAGATACCCAAACAAGTTGACTATTTCTCATCTGCCAATGACGACCTATAAGAGTGGGTAGAATGTATGAGACCCCCTGGTTAAGGCAGAGGAACCGACTAAATCAACATAGAGAATGCTGTCAAATCCCAAAATAAGAACCTTTCCCTGCCTCAATTGCAGCAACTGCAACAATGTTCAAAGAGGTAAGACATGCAACATCCTCATTCAGGGCAAAAGATTAAACTTAAAGACTATGCCACATGCAATACAAGTAATGTGATCTCTGCGATAAATGGGAAAACGATCCCAACGTGAGGCATTCTGGACAGATCGTTTTCTTACTTTGATGCCCAAAGGTATGAATGAGTTTAATTTGACCTGTTCTGTTTAATGCTGAATGTACTGTTATATACTGTAAATTTGATATACATTGTTAATCTATACCTCAGATTCAATTTATTCCTAAGTGATATCATATGACTTGTTCATATGAAATACATAGGCAAATTAACATGTTATGTATGACTCTCATGTTATTACTAATAACCTCAGTTCTTCATTTGTTACCAACATGTCAGATTATCTGATTGGCCTGTAAATTTACTTTACATTGATGAATGACAAAGATACGCATTTTAGATTGTGAGTGATAACTGTTCAATTTGTTTATTCATTTTTTATATTTTCACTTTTTAGCTTTTTTCCAGTGCCCATCAATAATTTTCTTGTAAATGGTAGTATTTCTTCTACTGCTATACTATATGTATTGATCCACATCTCTTTTCACACACTGGGCCTCATTCCGAGTCTGGCGGTAACCCTGCCGGTGCTAACGGCAGTGCACCCATGAAAAGTCTGCCTACCGTGACCTCTCCGCCCGGCACAGCGGCACAGGTAGGCAGACTTGTAGTTTGCTGGTCCGGAAACAAGGGTGCCTGTGAGCTTACTGGCACCCTTGTTTCTGGACTTGGCAAACCTATAATGAGGCCCACTGTCCTTCTTTAACAGCTTGTTGTTTGATGTGAGTGTTCAGTAATGCGAGGTGGGCAACTTGATGAATATTTTTCACAAGTAGCCATTTTATTAACTTAAAAGGGTGTGATAAACAACTTGCTGTTCCTAACCTTAAGGGTTTACTATGATTTAACCAAAAACATTTTATTCAGGGTATTTCTTACAAAACATTTTTACTGAAAAAATACTGATTTTTAAAATGTTTTTTATTTAGGTGAGGCTCGCCCCCAAAGCCTCCTGTTTCCCCATTTTTTTAACCTCCCAACCCCATGCCCACCTGTTTTAACCCCTTATTCTCATATATGTTAAAGTAATATGTTTTTTTTTAAATCAGTATTATTTCGGTAAAAATGTTTCGGTAAAAAAATACCTCAAATAAAAATCTTCAGTAAAATCACTGCATACAACCTAAAGATGATTTCTCTGCCTATCCAACTAAGACTAAATGAAAACCCTCTAACAAAAGAAATTTGTTCCTCAGACTTATACATACATCAAACTCAAAAAGGTATAATATGGCAATCCAGATTAAACAAAATTACAGTTATGCCTTACCATAAACCTTATAACCAGGTATCCTTGTAACCGGGTCAGATGCCCTTGCCCAGGTTCAAAGCAGTATTTTGGAACTTAACAAAAAAGGTCCTTTTTGTAGCCAACTTCTTTTTTGAATGCAACACAAAGTTCTTCTCACTCCAACAGTCTTTCACTTGGCCTTTGGCAAAGTATCTACCATCTTGAAATTGATATTCAGTGGGCCTCATTACAAGCATGCCGGTCTGGAGATAAGGTGCTGGTAACATACTCTGACTCTGCCGGTAGGGGCACTGAACTGCTGGCAGGCCTGACCCGTCGGGAGTTCAGGTCCCTACTGGCAGTAAATTCACTGAATCACTGGCACCGTTAAAAGTGGTGCCAGCGATTCAGGGGTTCCCATCCCAAGAAGTCCTATGATGGAATGGGAACTTACTGATGTGCTGGCACATGTACTATCCAGGTAAAAGTGGAATATCGGGTGCCGGTAACGGCAAGGCTGCCGGTAAGCCGCTTGTTGATCCGGCAGGTTACCGGCAGTCTCGTAATGACGCCCAATGTCTCAATATCAGTTCTTTTCTTTGAAAACCAAACTCTTCACAATTCTTCTTCATCAACTACATTATTTGTTTGTTTGTTTTATTATTCATATTGCGCACCAGACCCAAGGGTATTAGGGCGCGAAGGCATAAAGAGGGTTATTAAGCTTATGTTACATAGTAAATAGGATTAAGTACAGCTGTGGTTACAATGATGTGTGCATGAACAACAGGCAAGGCAGATAGGTATACACAATAATACAAAGAAAGCTGTGAGACACATATATATAACAAAAGCAGTGATGGTCACATATATACAGTAGATGCTAGGAGGGTGCAAGTGAGATAAGGTCAGATGTCATGTTCCTTTAGCCAGTGAATGAGACTAGATCTAAATTGTAGGTAGGGTAGATCTTCCCTTAAGGCAGGGGGGAGGGAGTTCCAGTATTGTGCTGCTTTAACGGGGAAGCTACTCCCACCGGATTTAGTACGCTTAAATCTGGGTAATAATAGAAGGTTGTAGTTGACTTTTCTTATGGGGCGAGCGGCTGTTTGTCTAGTAAATCTGGCTGTGAGGTATTGTGGGGCTGATTGGTTAAGACATTTATGTGTCAAAGATGCAGTTTTTAGGAGGATCTTGTCTTTCGTAGAAAGCCAATTAACAGATCTCCTAAGGTCAGATATGTGGGCATTTTTGGGGAAGCTTATGACAGCTCTTAAGGCATTGTTTTGAAGGGTCTGAATCTTGGACGTAATGTATTTGTTGCTGCCTATATAGAGGGCATTGCAATAGTCCAATTTAGATAAGATTAGGGCTCTCGCTAAAGTAGTGCAGTTGTTGGTGAAAGGAAAGGCGTGGCTGCTCTGATTAGCTTGCAGGTGTAGGAGGTGGCGGAAGCCATAGCATTTACTTGTTTACCAAAGGTGAGCGTGGAGTCTATGTAGAAGCCGAGGGTTTTGACTACCTTAGCCACAGTAATGTTGTTGTTGTCAATTTTGAAGGATGAGTAGTTTGGGCCTAGTTTATTGATGTTGGATGGGGTGCCTAGAATGAGGAGTTCTGTTTTGTCATTATCTTGTCAGGATGATTTTTGTCACAGATCATCATACACACTAGTGGTCTTGTCACCTTCTTTCCATCACAACCTACAACCACAATATAGTACTTCACTGTCTTCTTCCTGGTCCACTAACCTGCGAGGACTACCATTAATAATCCCTTTCCTAGTGTACTCGCCTGCCAGGACATAAACTGCTAACTCTGCTACAAGTGCTCTGTGGTGAGCTTTGTTTCACAATTTTAACAAAGTATTTGACTTTCAACAATATTGAGATTCACAACTTCCTCTGTGAGGACAAAATACACATTTTTGCTGTTTATTCCGCTGATTAATTTGCCACATGCAATGCTGGTCATGTTCCTCTCCTTCTTGATACCCTGCACAAGAAGGGCTTCTCTCCTGCCAGTTTTTATTTCCTACTTTCACATTAAGTTACTGTTGGCAAGGTTTCTTTATACTTGCCCTCTTTGGCTTAGGCAATGATTGTTGGTGTCTTGCTTAACTATTGCCTCTTCATTATGCTTGTGATAAGGGTTGCAATCTTTCTGCAATATTGTTCTCTCTTTACTTTGTCAATATTGGTTATAGTCTTTCTGAAGTATTGCCCCCTCTTTACTTTGGCTATGCGGGTTTCTATCTTGGTTCAACAGTGTCTTCTCTCTGTTTTGGCAATACTCTTGTCTTTGGCAATAATAATTGTAACCTTTATTTTCTTGTCCTCTTTTAAAGTTCTTATAATGCCATTGCGACTTTCTTACATTAGTTTGGTATTCAAAATAATGATTAGCAGCCAGCGGTTGATTACCAAGCATTCCTGGATTACCTATAAAAGGTAAACTCACTGGTTTCTTTATACGCGCCCGCTTGATCCACTGCCCCTGCCCATTCTGCTTCTTCTGATGCTTCCTGAATGACTGACTGCTTCAGTCGCATTCCTGCATACCACGGCGATCGGAAAAGAGGCCTCCTTTGCTCCTTTTGAACTCCGGGGCTCGCCAGCCACCGGGACAAGGTATGAAATAAGGAGAGCCTCTCTCTCCATGGGGAAAGCCTGTAAAAACACTGCTTCCCACTGCCCGACCTCTGCACTTTAGGTTTTCAATATCATAGACTCTCTCAGGACCGACATCTGCCTTGAAGACAGTGGTGGCTTAGGTATCTTCATGCTTCTGTTGCTGCAACTGTGGCTGGCAGTTCCACTGATCCACCTTCTTGTTCTAATGGCCAGCACCTGAATGGGCTTTAAATATTCAAAGGTTCCACTCAGGTGTCATTCATTAGAACCACTAGTCTGTATACTGCAGTTCTGTACCTCTGAGTCCTGCTTCTTCGTCCAAGTACGTAGGGCATTGTGGGACTTGAAGTCCCCAATGTTCTGTTTGTTTTTTTACATCAAATGCCTAAATTTTACAACAGGCAATCAAAACTTTAGGATCTCTAGAGAAGTTATTAGAGGGTTCTCCCAATTTTTCTGTTCTGAACCTCCTCCCCCCCATGTGATCCAGCCACAGAACATCACTGCCAGGGTTAGGATCAGGAAGCGTCTGCCTTTCCCTGGCCACATGAGAAGGGCCCCAGACCAGGTTCCTGGGGGGAATCCCACGGGATTCTCAACATATCTCACAACCAGAGTGATGAATAATCAAACATGATTCAATGCAGGTTGCACTGAACGCTCCCTTAAACAGCAGGTGAATTTGTTTGGGGGTTTGTATTGGGTGTGGGAGGGGGCGTGGTGATGGGGTTTGTGTGAAGCAGGGCAGGCCAACAGGGAACATAGTTCCACTACTTCTTTCCATGTACTTTGACCGCTGCTTTATTACTACTCCTAGGCCCTTACGCATTGATGTATTACCTTGTCAATCCAGTGAATCTAGGACTAGCTATCTTATAATGGTTATCAACAAATGACACTGGGTTCCATCTCAGAGTGTTGAGCATGCATTATTATAACACAGTGTGCCACTCAGTGCAACATTTCTAAATGAAATGACAATTGGATTATTAACAAATGACCTCCACAAGTCATTATTGATTAAATTAATGTGATGAATCAGAAATGTTTATCCCAAAGACACTGGTTTGGGACCCTTCTCATGAGGCCAGGGAAAGGCAAACGCTTCCTGATTCTAACCCTGGAAGTGGTGTACTGCGGGATGATCACATGGGGGGTATCAGACCAGGAAGACTGGCAGGAACACCTTTGCAACTTTCCCAATAACCCTTTGCAATGTAGGACCCGGAGACGGAAAGTAGATTAATACTTATTTTATTTAACATATGTATATATGAGGGGTAAAGTGGGATCGTGCAAGCCCTGCTCTCTGGCTGCACCAACCGTCCACCTTTCAGTTTGTGCCATCCTTCCGTGGCTCCCTTGTTTACACCGCATCAAGGTTCCTGACCATGATGGGATGTAAGGGACTCACTACACATCCCCTTTCTTTCACCATTATGCCACAGCTGCTTCCACTACGTGACATTGTCATCCAGGCAACGTGGTCTCCTATCACTCCTTCTGCATCTTCAAGTGGACAGCAACCTATCTCTTGGATCTGACAAGGAACATTTCCCACTCCTTTCATCACCACTCATATCCCCAATCCTTCTGGCTATATCACCATCCCATCCAAACTCCATCACCATCACCCTTTCCATATTCCACACCGTACCATCTTTCATTCTCACTGCATGCTTAAACACCTCAATCACCTAAATAGGCTTAAACCATTGACAACCATCACGTGCTACGCACTTGGCAACTTTATTTTGACCCAATCGCCCACTTGGGGAACCTTGCAACTTCTAAACTGCCTGCTATCTTGGACAGCTTTGTTTTTCAACTGACAATCTCTGATCTTTCCTTCCGCAGCACTCAAATTCAGTTCCATTCTTGACACATCTCACATCCAGCCCAGAAAGATCCTGGTTATACGTGTTCTCCCTCACCTATGTTCAAACTGTGAACTCCCTGTGGTTCAATGTGGGATAAACCTGTGGGCAACAATCGTCCTCCCACTCCTTTCCATTGGACCATCCCCACCTGATGGCTTCCTTGATATTTTAATTATATCTCTCCACAATTCCATCAGTTTATAGGTGATATATGGTACCCATTTTATGTACAATAGCTCTTTTCTCCAAATACAATTCCATTTCTTTTGATTTGAATTGTGAACCATTGTTGGTGAGAACTACACCCGGATAGCCCTCACGGTCACGCAGTTTTTCCAAAAAATCAGTAACGCTTTTCGTGGTGTCATGAGGTGTCATCTTCACCTCCGCCCATCTCTTCAAGGCATCCACAACCACTATGCAGTATGCATGACCACCATTACTCCACACCCGTCCCAGCACATCGATCGCCAACTTCTCCCACAGTCTTTCTGGTATATCCGTTACGGCCATGGGACACCTCTCACTCACTGTCACAACCCATGACCCAGAACCCCACTGGCATGATCACATGCCAGGTGGGGCTAGGACTCGGGGTTCATTTGGGCCCCCAAGGGCCTTACATTATCATCACAGACTCTCCTGGAGTCAGTCCTGGCGCCTTTGGCGCCAGGCTCATGTTCAGATTGGGACTTTTACTTGAAGGGACTACTTTTTCTGTGAAGGCCTGCAGCCAACATGGAGGCACCCACACAGTCTAGTTCCTAAGAACCAGACTATGCGGTGCAGTGTTTTAAGGTGTGGTAGCCCGGACTATTTTACTTGGACTACCTTACAGGGGGGCTATATAAACCACACGCAAGCTACAGAACATGCTTCGTGTTATTCTGCAGCCAGCAGCGTGACGCTCATCGTGTTCGGAGACCAGCACCTGGCGATCCTGAAATAGTGGACCTGCAGAGGAGACAAAAGAACATCATTAGCAGTCTCAGCTTACCTGCAACTTTCCATCCGTCGATTACTGCTGCTCGCGGTCTTCCATCTAGTTGGCAGCATCTTCGGGACATCACGCACGCTCCGGAACAAAGCACCTGGAGGGAGAGAGAATGAAGGACAACGTTAAACAGGTTACTCACGGCATTCACAGCAGTAACCATAAAGTCCTCACCTGGCTGGGCATTTCTTGTCTGGTTCCGCCCCAGAAATCTTCGCACGCCCAGAAAGACCATCGCGACCTGAAAAGGAATAAAGAATACAGGTTAGCCCAAAAAGACATTAGCGCGCCGCACTTCGCGCTTAACCTACCATCCATCATACTCTCACGCGTCCATAATCCCGGCAGGAGCCTGATCCAAGCGGCGCAACCATCGAACCTCCGTACACCTAAGGGGGAAACAAACAAGGAAAGACATTAATAGCAAAAAAGAAAAGCAAAGGCCTCTAGAGACTGCCATAATCGGACTTACCTCCTTAAAGACACTTGAATGGTTGGCACCAGTGAAGTTAACTCGGTTGCTTCAACCTGCAGAAAACTACACGCCCCTGCGCAGAAAGCAGGACGGAGAGCACGCCAGACATCATAACAAGGTGAGGCGGTGGCCATCAGGTTGAGTCCAAGGGGCTGGTGGGAGGAAACAAAATCAGTTCCTAAGTCCAGTCCTCCTGTGTTTTCAGGCCCACCTGCCATAGAAGACATCACCCCGAATTGGGCACGTCCAGGAGGAATCCGGCAACCAGGGCATACGGGCTTCTCCGTGGATACCAGGTGAGCGTAACAGAATGCAAAGCCTTCATAACAAAATCTACCTGGGCGCCATGGAGAATTCAGAAATTGACCAACTGGCCCAGTTATTAGGAGAATAATGCGCCGAAGTTCATTCGGCTAGGCAAGAGACTACTACCCTGTGAAGGGATCTTGTTGTCACCAAAGAACGCACCGAAGAAATCAGCAGGCAGTTACTACAATCACAGGCCGGGCAAGCTCCATTGCCTGGGACAAATTCACCGGCACAGACAACCGCGTCGTCTGACGCTCCAGTGCAAATCACCTTACCCGGAACAATCCCATTAGCACCACCAGAAATGTTTTCAGGTGATCCAAGGAAGTA
Source organism: Ambystoma mexicanum (assembly GCF_040938575.1). NCBI lineage: Eukaryota > Metazoa > Chordata > Amphibia > Caudata > Ambystomatidae > Ambystoma > Ambystoma mexicanum. The sequence goes on from NC_090934.1 coordinate 267,317,565, forward strand.
TGCTGCTTTCATGAATCAATGTCGCCTTCACTTCCTCTGCAGACCAGTCGCATTTCCAAACGATCAGGCATGAGAAGCATTTATTTTGTCATATCGGAGCGGTAGTGCAGCAGATTGGTCAGTGCCGCTTGTGAGCTATGATGACCCGTTAATACGTGACTTTGGGGGCTTCCAAAGAGAAATGGAAAAGCTCTTTGCTTGGCACACCAATGAACAAGCTGTAGACAACAAACTCTTATCACTCCGGCAGGGGAATCAGGATCTACTAACATACATAGCAACCTTCAATAGATTGGTGGCCAAAACCAGTTGGCCTGAGGACAAGAGAACCACATTCTTTCACCGAGGCCTTCAAGGGGAATTAAAGGACGTCTTGGCTCAGGTAGTGTCATGATGCCCGCTCCCGGGGAGCCGGTTCAAGCCCTGCGTCCCCAAAAGCGGACATCCAGTCCCCAAGGAAGGACCCAGCAACCCCATATAGGGGCCCTTTGGGCAGTGTCCTGGCGCCTATGGCGCCAGGCTCATAAAAGACATCAGTCCTGGCACCATAGGCGCCAGGCTCATTATGGATGTGCTTGGGTGCACTTACCTGATGCAGACCATGCTGCAGGATCTCGGCCTCCTTGAGGCCTGAAAGGAACTACTTTACTTGTGGGACTAATTTACCATCCGGGCGTGGTCGGGGAAGGATACATACCTGATTGGAGGAAGGATACATACCTGGAACTTCTTCCAAGGCTATTTAAACCCCACCCGAACAGCCACACGTGCTTCGCGTTGTTCTGCATCTAGCAGCTGGACGCTCACCGTGTCTGCTCCTGCATCCTGACTTCTGCCACGCCTGCCAGCATCCTGCATCACCTGCAAAGGAAGAGAAGAAGAGAACAGAAGAAGGAAAAGTCCTTACCTGCTAAATCCGCATCCCGGAGACATCTCGCCGACAATCCTGAAAAGGAAGACTTTTATTTAAAAGCTCATCGCGTCGATCGCTGCAGTGCCGCATTCCACTCACCTTTACTGGGCGCCTCCATGTTCAGCAGCGATCATCCGGATTCGCAGTCACGCCCCAGCGACTAGGGCGAAAAAGACCAGAACAAAAGGTGAGAGAGAGAAGGGAATAAGGAAAGCTAAATCTCCATGTTAACACTTACCTGTTGATTCATTCCCTCTTCATTTCGGGTCCGCGCCGCATCCTGGCATTTCCGGACCCCGGCCCCTAAGGGGAAAAAAAGACATCAGCGTTAATGAGCGAATGAAAAGACATTACCAAAAAACGCTCATTAAAGACTTACCTGATTTCTACAAGGATTCCACCTCTCATCTCGGGTCGGTGCTTGTTCCCCGGCATTCCGTACCCCGGCCCCTATGGGGAAAAAGACACTAGCATTAGTACATTAATGCATGGACACAAGGGGAACCTCTTATCAAAAAACTTACCTGGAAGCCAAGCAAGTTTGGTTCTCACCAATCCGAAAATCCAGTGAAGTAACTGGATACCAACGCGCCCCTGCATCAGAAGCAGGATGGAGAGCTCGTCCTTAAAGACCCTAAGGTGAGACGCTACGAGGAATCACAGAAGGGTTTCGAGGAGGGTGAGAGGGGAAAGTGGGAGGCTGATTGCATTACCCCGTAGACAGTTAATCCCCTATTTTCGTCTACAGAAGGATACTTCTGCGAGCCAGACAAGCCAGATTTGGGGGCCCGGTCCAGTCCGTCTTCCGAACCCTGCGCATCACCTTAGAAGAGGTCACAGCAGCGCGAACCAGGCCAGCGCCTCCGTGGGAGTCAGGTGAGCGTTACAGGTAGTTGATCCACCGAGAGATTGTAGTGAATTCATCAATCTGGTGGTATAACTAGATCATCGACTACAAGATCAGAAAGCGGATCGGTCCAAATCAGACACACGGGCCGTGTATCTACGAACCAAGGATGTTACTCAACGCATCTCAGAGAATACCACAGAACCAATGCAAATTGGAGGCATACGACCACCGTTGACAAAAGCCGAAAGAGACAAGTGAAGACAACAGCAGTTATGTTTGTACTGCGGACAATCAGGGCACTTCCTCAAAGACTGTCCAATAAAAACCCCCAGGCGTATTGTGGGAGCTACACAAAAGGATGAGAGTAAGGAGTTGGAAAACTGCCTAGCTCGACAAAAGTAGAGGTCAGTTTGTCGAGTGAGAAGAATGAGCCACCAACCTCACACTTTGCAATACCAGTGATCCTAATCAATCACCAACAGCCTTCAAGGATGCACTCTGTTGAAGCTTACATAGACAGTGGAGCAATTGGGAATTATATTGATCGAGATCTGGCCTCACAAATGGGGCTTCCCCTAAGTTTTAAGCCGAACAAAGAAAAGGTGACCACGGTGGATGGAACTGAAATTGCTTCCGGACCAGTAACCCAATGTACAGCAGGAACAACCCTGCTGTGCCAAGATGGACACCGGGCATCGGTTTCCTTTGATCTCATAAAGGCACCTCAGTTTCAGCAGATTTTAGGGATGACATGGTTGGTTGCTCATAACCCTCGGATAGATTGGCGTGCAAGAACATTGACTTTCCCTCGTGATTGCGCCTCCACCTGTTATTTCCAAGAAAACAAGACTATGTCAAACACGTCCGCGCTGTCCTTGCCAAATTGCGCCAATATCGACTGTATGCGAAACTTGAAAATAAAATTTCACACGTAACTGAAGTAGAATTTCTTGCTTTTGTTCTTACTCCAAAAGCATTAGAATTGATGCGCACAAGGTGGATGCCATTCTTAAGTGGCCCCCTCCGACCTCATTAAAAGGGGTTCAGAGCATGCTGGGCTTTGCAAACTTCTACTGTCGATTCATCCCAGTGAAGTGGGAGAATGGAAGACCAGGCTCCCGTCCTTCACCTCTCGCGCTTGGCCTAGAGGGTCACGGCCCAGACACCCGCCGCGAGAAGAGTTTGTCCATTTACCAGACGACCAGGTACCCTGGTACAGGAACATACGGATGTGTCCACCTGCCTGCCCAGCAGCCCGCACTGGCCATGCCGACACCTGCGGCTCGGATCAGCTAGACTAAAAACCACACGTCGTTAGAGATGCCATGACGACCTAGACAACGGGAAGCACATCTGTACAAATATACACACTTAACATTTCCACACCAATCTACACGAAGAACATACTCAGTGCTCTGACGTAGGCGACAGGCATATTCACGGACGTGCATCTTTATTATTTTTACATAGGCTTTCAGAATGCAGAAACGCAAGACGCATCATGAACTCATCTATAACGCTTGCTCACGCTTCCCTTGAAACCCGTTACCACCATGAGAGGTATAATGGAAACACGATACTGGTCATGGAAATATATGCCATTATAACCCAAAAGCACCTATGCACCAAACAGACTACTTAAGCACCAGGCCCGAGTAGGCCTCAAACAAGAGCTCCCGTGGACATTAACAAAGCAAGAGTCAGGTTGCTGATCCTGCAGAAAGAACCCGGTGGAGCAACCAGCCAAGGTCGCAATGTTGCAAACCCACATCCAAGAACAAATCATCAAAGGCACGATGTTGCAACCTCGCACTCCGCGCCTCAACGATAAAGGCACGCCGGCAAATTAAACCAGACGCGCAGTAGAAAAAACAATATTAATTGTGCAGAATTCTGCCTCTTTCACGGTCCCTCCCCACGTGACCAAGCCGAACCTGACGAGATGCCAAAACCCAGGAGAGAAAAGGCGTCTGGGTCCCTCACTACGAGACACAGGCCGATACACTTGAAAGGCTCAATGGACATCTGCTACAGTGGGAGCGGTCAGCTTTCCACCTATGAATAAATCCTCACATTGTCTGCACGTACCCACATTGAAACATTGTTGCAAACACAGGTACACCGAGAGCTGGGAACAACGGTGGTCCCAGGCTGGGAAGCTCACGGATGCACCAATCAGAACATGGGGCTCTTATCTCAGACGTCAGTAATACTAGCCAATCCTCAGGAGTCTTCATGTAACAATTCTTATGTATCTAATTGTAGGGACAACCCAAATATACCACCTGACTACACCTTGTCCACTAATATCATTCTCTATATGTGTACTATACTAACCCTACCACTCGAGCAACCAATTAAGAGTGGCGATAGGTTTTTTGTTAACTTTCTGAAGTGACGCAAGTAGCGCGTCATAATGCAGTAAAAAGGGCCTGCGAGCCCCACGATTGTGTGTGTGTCAGGACGAACGCGTACGCTCCTTGACCCATCCCTGCCGTTTTGTCTAAATAAACAGCAGAGTCACCTTGCTCCTTGTGTGTGTCTCATACTCTATCTCGTCTGGGATATACGGGAGGAGTTGGGGCCTCCCTGCCCGGAGGTCTGCGGACGGCCCGGCCGACCCCGGCAGAATTCCCCCCCGACAAGTTGGAGGCACTGCTGAGATCTGTTTAAGATCGACTTTTATTTTTAGTTTTTCCAGGCAGTCCCGTTGCGAGGAGGCCCGGCGGCGCGGCCCCCTCTGCCGTTGCCCCCTTCTGAGGACTACAGGACCATCGCGGAGCTGCGAGAAGACCGGACAGCGCAATCCGGATATTGGCCCTCGGGAGCCGGTTGAGAAGTATCCCGCCCGCGGTCGGCGAGTGTCCAGACGTGGTCCAGACGAGGGGAGGTGGCGAGCCGCTTGGAGGGGTGCACGCAGTCGAGCGGCCCTGCATCGAGAGAACTTGGTGAGCATGACACGCACAACAAGCAATGCGAAATTGTGAGGGAGGGGGAGGAAGTAAATAAGGGAGGAGGGAGGTATTGTACAGATGTGCGGCGAAGGTTTAACTGAGTGTTGCCAATGGAATGAATGGTAGCGAAACGAGTGCGAGAACAGTCGGCTAACGTTACGCGAAAGAGGGGGGCGGGGCACGAAAACATCACGTGCAGCCGCTCGTAAAACACTGATGGCCTAAATTGCGACTACGTGTGAGGGTGGGTGTGTGTGGTTTCCTACGACTTGACATTTATTGATCAATGAGTAGATGAGGTTTCCTATTGTTCGAGCAAGAAACTCGATAGGTAGATGACGTTTCCCTGTGGGCGGTAGCTAGTTACATAGTTGCCCAAAACGGAAGATAATTGGCTGGTTAAGCCCTCCTGTTGAGGGGCGTATCACACGCGAGGCGACGCAGCGTGCGCAGTCCGGTTATATTATTGATGAGATTACCTTGTTCCAGGAGAGACAGGAAGACAGCTGTAGGGTTAGCGGGGTAGATTGCAAGTGTATTTTGAACTTAAAGAACATAACAAGAATATACCAGTAGCTCGAAGAAATCGGTGACGTCACAAATAGGGTTTTAATAGGATATCGCGTGCATAAGGAACTTTGGGTTGAGAGTGGTGAGGAAGAGAAAGATGATAAGGGAGCAGACACGGAGATAATGGATAGACTAGAGGATCGGAGAAGGGGAAAGGGGCGTGGCTGCGCACGGAGAACGCCGGCCACGGCAAATGTAAAAGGGGGAGAGAACGGAGAAACAGGACGACTGTATAAGATCGTCGTAAGGGGTACGCAGCCGCAGGGGGCTGCGTGCGCTTCGGCCGCAGGGGGCCGTAGGGGAAGGAATATAATATAACATCATATTTATTATTATTGCATAATCTGTCAAGGGATTGTCGTAAGTCCCCACACTTGCGGTGCAAGGTAAGCAATACGAGGTTGTATATTGTAAACTGCTGGTAAAGAGAAGGGTAACAAGGGGAGGGCCACTATGTCATACGGGAGAGGGTCGGGAGGGTGGGGGAACACCCTCACTACCCCATTACAACACATATGCACCACACTGCCACCACATAGGGAGAAATTAATTAAGTACAGCATAGAGTGGACCCAGGGGACGGACAACAAAATGTTAACACCATGGCCGCCTAATGGTAGTTTCGATCCATATGCCCAACATTCACTACTAAACCATCTGCACAATACATACAAGGGGAAGAAGTTGGCAAACCATGTGGAGGTGTTTAACTTATGGAGGATGTTCCAGGGGTCCCGACCAGGACCAAATGGAATGTTCACTATGGGGGAAACACCGGAAGAAAAGGAGATTAAGAAAGAAGGAACGGATGGGGAAAAGGGGTGCGAAAGCACAAAGAATACGGGGAACGGAGGACAGGGAGGAGAAAAGATTGATAAATCAAACGACATAAAAAAGGAACGGAACAATGAGACACCCATAACACCGGGAGTGAAAACAGAGGGAGGAGGGTTGTACCCTTTAAGAGAATTAGGAGAAATAGAAGGACAGTTCAGGGCGGCTGTAGGATACTCGAACCCGGCATACAGCCCTCCACCATATGTGGCTCATAGGAAGATACCAATGGGGGAAGAAAGGATTGGAGAAGAGCAGACTGTAGAGATAGGAAACGATGAGTGGGTAGCTGCACAGATATTATTGAAATTACGAGGCTCACTAACTGGAGAAGAAAGGGAGGCGGTAAGGAGAACAGACGAGGATAGTGCCAGAGAGAGTGAAATGAGGGGAGAGGAGCTACTATGGCAGAAGGAAGAGATTTTGGAGGAAAAATTAGCAAAACTAAGGGATGAGCAGAATGAATTGATCAAACAACTTGAGAGAGAGGAAAGAGAGAGAGTGAGGAAAAGGAAAGAAGGTAAGAACGAATTGGAAAAATTAAGGGAACGAAATGAGGAGCAAAAGAGAGAAGCTGAAAGGGTAAAAGCAGCAGCAGATAGGGTATCAAGAGTAGTGCTGAGGGAGAAGAAGAAGGAAGAAGAAGAAAAGGAAAAGGAAATGGAAATATGGAGGAGGAGGGTACTATCAGAGACAGCTAAGAAATATGAAGAGGGGAAGGTAATAGAGAGTATAGTAGAAAGAGAAAGGGTGAAATGGGAAAGGAAGAAAGAGGATGAAAGAATATTGGAACAGATGAGCAACGAAGTAATGGAGGAATTGAAAAGAAAAAGGGAGGAAAATAGTAGGGAAATGGAGGAGAGAAGTGAAGGGGGAAGAGAAGGGAGGAGTAGGGAGAGTGAAAGATGGGGAGATGTATATAAAAGTAGAGAGGTAGCAACAACATCAGCACTAGGGGGAACAGTTGGTAACAACGGAAGGGGAGAAAGAGACCTAATAGACTTAAAAACAGTAACAATAAAAGGAAAAAAGGCAGAGTGGGGGGTGCCATTTATGAATGACTTTTGCAGTGAGGAGGAAGAAGGAGTGGAGAAGCATGGAAGAAAGAGTGAAAGGGCAAGCTTAGATAAACTATACCTCACTAGAACAAACATAGATTCGCCATGGATGAGTAGAAGATGGGAGGAGCTGGAGAGAAGTAAGGAGGGAGTGAAAGGAATAGGGGAAACACAAACCCATGAAACCACGCCACCCACATCCCCATCACGCCCTCCCACATCACACCCTACATGTTCAACCACCGCACGCTCAGTGCACATGATTAAAGCAGGCGCCCTTCATGGACGAACTTACACCTTATGCATGTCGGCTTAGGAACCTCCCTAGTCGCAGGCAAGGCAGACAAATAAACATGCCCACATTAAACACAGGAAATGACGAAAGGAGGGAAAAGGATGGAGAAGGAGTTAGGTACAGGGGTAATAAGGACGAAATTGAAGAGGTAAGGGAAACAGAAGGGGAAGAGGGGTGTGAGGACTCGATATTATGGAACGTAAAGGGTGACACAAGACACAACTTAATGCCACTGTTGGAGAGAGGAGGGGTTAGACCACAGTACGTCCCCTGGAAGCATACAGACAAAGAAAATATAAAATGTAGACTCCCATCACTAAGCGGAGGTGCGGGTAAGTGGATATATGAAATGGAAAAACACACAGCAGGACAGAAATTAGCAGTAGGAGATGTGAAGGGCCTGTTAATATCAATACTAGGGGATAGAGCGGATGACATTTGGAAGAGAGCGGGATTCCATGGGGTAACAATAACGAACACATCGCATGATGGGGCACCATTTGCAAACTGTAGACATGCGCTATGGCAGGCACTGAGAGTGCAGTACCCAGACACATCAGACATAGGAGCCATTACTTCCCGTAAGATGGGTGAAAATGAGGACCCTGTTGATTATATCCAGGATATTCAAGAGAAGTGGCGCATGGAAACTAGAGAACAATGGGACAAAACACCAGCCATATTTTATCATATACTAGTACAAGGGCTCCCAGAAGGGGTTCAGAAACAACTAAAGAAAGTAGTGGGGATGGAAGCAAAACCATGGCCAGAAATACAACTGACTATAGTACATCACTGCAGGACATGGCAAGGAAAAATGAAACAAAAGGAAGAGGATAGGAAAACAGAAGAGGCCAAACTAGTACAGAAAAAACTTACTAAATACACAATGGAAGGGGCACTAATAACTACGCCCACACCAATGGCCCAAAGCCCAACGCAAGTAGTGGCTGCACAAGATCCCGCCCAAATAGCGCCTCCACAAGGTGTAATACAGCAAGTGCCGCCTCTGCAATTACACGCACCAAACATGGGAGGAGGGTACCCAATGCAAGGAACTGGGTATTATAGTTATAACAGAGGGAGAGGAGGGTTTATGAGGGGGAGAGGATACGGATATAATACCCAACAACAGGCTGGGGGACTTAGAAATTACTACCCCACAGGGCAACCCGTATACCAGGACAACACAGGGAGCTTCCCATGGCAAAGCAGGGAACCACCCGTGTGTTGGAGCTGCAGACTATTAGGACACATGTCACGTACATGTAGGGTCAGGCCAGGAACACCAGCATGGAATGAACAAGCACAACCTAGGACCTCACAAGAACAGCAGGGCATACAACAACAGCAGATGTCACAAAAAGGGAGTGACCCACAACAACAAACAACACAACAGCCACAAACCTATTCACTGCCACAACAACAAATAACACAGCAACTGCCACCGCCACAACAACAAGTAGCGTTAATACAACCACCACCCCAAACTCAACAAACGCAATTGGGTAGGGTGACGGTGTTGGGACACAACCCTTACACAGGGAATGGCCAATCATTGTACCCCCAATAGGTCAGCCCACAGACGGCCTTGGTGTGTCCCATCCTGTCAGTAACACCTAATAGTGCGGAGGAACCACGCATAGAGGTAACGATAGGTGACAAAAAATTATCATTTCTTGTTGACACCGGGGCAACCCGGTCTTGCATAAGGGAAGGTAAATTTAAGATGTCAGGCGAAGCCATGAACACCCAAGGATTTTCTGGGGCTAAAGGGTTGGTTCCATTTACTGATAACGTTCCCTTATCTATTGGAGATTATGATCTGTCAGTTCCACTTTTGTATTATAGTGCCTCACCAGTAAATATACTGGGGAGAGACATAATGAACAGGTTGAATATGACGATCTCCTTTACAGAGGATGGCATAATTTGCTCTACTCCAGGGATTAACATGCTCGCAGCACGACAGATTTTGCAAGCATACTGTGGACAGACAGCGATTAGGGCGGAGCCAGTAGATGGCGAGCTATTCCAGTATGGCACAGACATGGCATTTGCATGGATGCCAGGGATAGAAGGGAAAATATGGAGGAGGCCAGCAGCCTATCTGTTCCGACCAGAAACACCAGTTAATGAACTGGAAGGGAAGGTGTTTGTAATGGACATTGAGAGCATTATTGCAACAGCTGATTATGTTGCTGTGCACGCCCAAGATAAAGAAGGGAGAGCATGGAGGGCGGTGATAGCACTAGCAGAAGGATGTAGGCTGACCCAGGTGTCAGATGAAGAGCTGTTCTCAGAAGAAAAGGAAGAAGATGAAATGGTGTTCATGATGAGTGTAGAAATATGGCTAAGAGTGGCTCACAAACAAGTAGCACAGAAAATTGCAATGGCACTTGAGGCACCCGCATGCACCCCAGTCCCATTTTTTAAGGAGGATATGTCAAAGGTGCCCAAATCATTATGGACTATTAGCCCTTATGACGTGGGATGCATAAAAAGCATAGGGGGTGTAAGGATAAAATTGAAAAAAGGTGCCATACTACCAAGAGTGAAACAGTACCCATTGTCAAAAGAGGCAGATGAAGGCATATATGAAACCATAACGGCCCTTATAAACAATGGCATATTGGTCCCCTCAGAATCACCATGTAACACAGCTGTGTACCCGGTGCGCAAGGCTAAAGGGGGGTCTTGGCGCTTCATACAGGACCTCAGACCCTTGAACAACATAGTAGAAGCAGAGTATCCAGTAACAGCAAACCCGGCCACAATATTGTGTGGCATTCCAGCAGAAGCATCACGATTTACAGTGATTGACCTTAAAAATGCTTTTTTCTCAATACCATTACACCCAGACTCACAAGATTTGACAAGCTTCACTTACCGAAATACAAAGTGGAAACATACCAGATTACCACAGGGGTATTGTGAATCACCCTCAATTTTCAATAGAGTAATACAGATGGATTTGGGTAACGTTGAGGTGGAAAGCACAGTGTTACAGTATGTGGATGACATAATAATTTGCAGTACAAACGAAAGTAAATGTAGAGAGGTCTCCTTAAAGATGTTGACAATATTGGCTGAAAAGGGGTACAAGGTAGACATGGAAAAGATACAATACTGTCAGGAACAGGTACTTTACATTGGCCAACTGATATCCCAACATGGAAGAAGGATTGCACCACAAAGAGCACAGGCCATCTCAAGCACTCCCGTGCCACAGACTGTGAGAGAACTGCAGCAATTTCTGGGGCTGTGCAACTACTGTAGAGCATGGGTATTTGATTACAGCTCATACATAGGACCCCTGCTTGAGGGTTTGAAGGAAGCAAATAAAGGGGAGAAAAAGTTGGGATGGACTATGGAAATGAGGGAGGCATTTGACGAATTGAAAGACGCGATATCAACTGCTCCAGTACTGGCATCCCCAGACTATGAGCGACGCTTTTTTATATTTTCACATTGCGACTCAGCAGTGATGAAGGCAGTATTGGCACAAAAAACGAGCATGGGATATAAACCAGTAGCATTTTACAGCGGACACTTAGACCCTGTGATGTTAGGCCACTTCCCTTGTGAACAAGGTCTCGCTGCAGCTGCCTTTGCAGTAGAAAAAGCATCAGCAATAACTATGGGGTGTCCAACTACACTGTTTGTGGAACATGCACTATTTGCGATATTGAACAAACCTAAGTCCACACTAACGACACAGAGGGCATCAGGTTATGAGATTATTTTGTCTAAGGCTGAACTAGCAATTGTTAGATGTAGCACGGTTAACCCTGCAAGGTTCCTAGCAGAAGTAATTGAAGAGGGAGATTACGCCCACGACTGCACCCAAATGACTAAAATGTACTCATGTACTAGAAAAGTTGAAGAAAACGCACTAGAGGGAGGTGAGCTTTTGTTTATTGATGGGTCATCAACTATTGATCAAGGAGATGGGATACGAAGGACTGGGGCAGCAGTAGTAAAAATGATGGAGGCGCCGGTGTGTGTGGCTATGAAGTGTGTACAATTACCACAGCACTACTCTGCTCAAGCCGCGGAACTGGTTGCACTAATATTGGCATTAAAGGAAAGTTTTAATAAAAGAGTAACCATATATTCCGACAGTGCATATGTTACATCCACTGTCCACTCAGGGTTATCAAAATGGAGAAGAAGAGGGTTTAGGAGAGCTGATGGCACTCCAGTACAACATGCCCTATTGTTGGCTGAACTAATTGAAGTAATAAACGACCCCCAAGAACTAGCCCTAGTCAAGTGCACCGCACACACCAATGGAGAAGACTACGTATCAAAAGGGAATGCAGCAGCAGACGCACATGCGAAATATGCTGCATACTTTGGTGAGATATGGAACCCCACAGACTCACAGAGAGGGAGAGGGAGGGGAATAGCTAGGGAGATGTTAATAAAAGAAGGGTACACCCATCTCCCAGCCACACAGATTATGGAACTACAAGCGGCTGCACCAATGGCCGAAAAAGAAGTATGGGTAAAAAGAGGATGTACAATGTCCCCAACCGACGCACTATGGCGCCAGGGTGGCACGGGGAAAGTTGTAATACCGTTGGCACTGTTAAATACCGCCCTGAGCCAATTACATCACCCTGCCCATACAGGCAAGGAAATAATCGCAGCACGAATTAGAGAAGATTGGTTTTGTCCTGAGTTAAACTCTCATGTGTCAAATTTTATCAGCAATTGCCTCACATGTCAACAGTTTACGGCCGGTCATACTCTAAAAGTGATAAGAGGTACCATACCCCGGCCAGAAGGACCTTTTCGGCACCTTCACATTGACTATGTTGATATGATCAACATATGTCAAGGTAATAGGTATATGATTGTAGTAGTATGCCCATTTTCTAGGTGGATTGAAGCAGGGCCCTGTTCACACCCTGATGCGTTTAGAGCAGCCAAATTCATAGTAAGGGAGGTCTTCCCCAGGTGGGGAGTGTGCGAGGTGTTAAGATCAGACAACGGCCCACATTTCGCAAACGAAATGTTCCAACATATCACATCCCTGCTGAACATTAAACACAAATTTGCATGTGCATACCACCCACAGGCTAATGGCGTATGTGAACGCCTGAATGGCTTATTGAAGGAGGCAATTGCAAAAATACAACAAACAACAAAGAAAAGTTGGTTGTATTGCCTTCCGTTAGCTTTATTTGAACATAGAAATAGGCCAGGGTCCGACCACCACCTCACCCCTCACGAAGTGGTTACTGGACGTCAAATGCGCCTTCCCCTAACCCCAACGTCAAGGGCATTCACCGACCACGAAAGTTCAGCGAGTGTGTTAGGTGATGAAATGTATCAATATGTGTCTTCTTTGATTACTAGTGTCGTGTTTGTGTCTCAACAGCTCGAGCGCACACGGGGAGGGTCTACCAGCAATCAAGAAAAAGGCGCAAGTACAGAATTGGGAAAGGAGAACTTGTGCAAACTTGCCAAAGGTGACCACGTGCTACTTCGCAATTTCAATAGAAAGTGGAACGAGAAGAGGTTCACTGGCCCCCATCTGGTAGAGGACGTATCAACAAGAGCAGTAAAACTAAAGGATAAGCGTGCCTGGAACCACCTACATGACGTAAAGATCTACAAACTGCAGACCCGCCCCAGCGCCAACGACAGGTCCATTGGAAGAACAGCAACAACATCCCCGACAGCGGAAGAAAGTTCCACCACAGACAACGACCCAATTGTTCCCTCGGAGACGATAACTGACGAAGAAGGGGGTGATCCCCATACTGCCCACCCCATGGTCACACGCTCAAAGAGTAAAAATACTTCCGCCATCTGAGCGCAAACCCCCCCCATTGACTGCTAAGTACAGTTGTAACTAAAACTGAAGGACATTGCTTGCACCAATACACATGTAAACACGTGAATGTTCTCTTTTTCTCTCGCACATACAGGAACTGCGTATTATTGTATTGTTAAGAAAAGTTAACTAACGAGTTCACTGTCCAGGCGTAGATGGTACTCCCAGACGATAATTACCCAGAAGAATTGTCACACCAATTTGTATACGAAATAAAAAGGCCAACATACCTAAAAAGGAGAAGGGTACGTGTCTACTACACAGCCTTCCTCCTGGCCATAGAATATTACATGCCCCACCTCCGCCCATACTTGCCGGTCCTAAGAGACCGATCACTTAGAGTAGCGTGGGAGCAGCTCTTCGCCTGGGCACTGAATGACTACTTGATAGGGAGAGCTTAAAGGAAACAAAACTAACATTTAATAACGAGCACTTTTGAGAATTTTTAGGCGGGCAACTTTAACGTCGCAAGAATACGCTGCCAGGACTGCAGCAAGGTAAGAGCAAAATGCCGGTGAGATTAGCATATGTAATAAAAATAATAGGGATTTTTATGATCACCGGGTTCTTGGCTGCCTCTGTCTGGCAGTACAGCTATGCTATCGATTTTATTGCTGCACCCAAACCTAATATACCCCCGTTCCCTGCTGCAACAGGTGTTACGTCAGGTGGTAATAGTAATTTTGCACCTAAGCAAACTAGAGTTAAACGCAGCACATACTCAGACAATAAAGGTATTGATAATTATGTACAAGATTCAGCACACGTCGCAAACAACATATGGTACCAGCACATGACCCGCATTGGTAAGCAGACAACCGAGGATAGCTGTTACGTTTGCTCATTAATACCATACGCCATGAGCGCTTCACGAACATTTGTTGCCACAGAAATAGATGAAAAAACAGCACAGTGCATAATATATTTGGCCCTGTTCCAAACGAAAGGAAGATTTCAAGGAACAGTAGTGCACATGACATGGAAAACACGAGACTCATACCCATATGAAAACAACTTCCTCAAGACCTATCTGAGTTATCACAAGACCAGTTTACATGCTGAAGCATTCAGGTACATAACAAGTGGCCCTGCAAAAGGAGAAACAAAGAAGGTAACACTGCAGTATCTACCATGTGATTGGTACGCCACTGAAGTTCCGGGTAAACAAGGATGCTGGGAGAGGCCGCTACTGACGATAACAGGAAAGGTGTATCTGGGCAACAGCTGGGAGATAGGAGTGATTGGCAGCAACATGGTAACAAAAGAAACTATCTCAACTATCGAGACACACAATCATCGATGTTGGACGACGTGGATCAAGTATGTACCAATGCTCACGTGGGTAGAAGAAGATGAAGACCCAATAACTATACTACCATTGACTGCGCCCAAAGTATGCTACCAGCATAAAGGAGAGGTGGACGTAGGATATAACACCAATTGTGCAAGCGTGATGGAGTTACCTGAGGGGGGAGCGGGAACAGCAGTAATAATGGACCATTATTGGGCCTGCGGAGAAAAGGCATATCATACACTGCCTCCCCTGTGGAATGGTGTGTGCACAATGGTACACGTCAATGTACCATCACTAGTGGTACCTAAGAAGAATGCCGATGTGGCGAAATTTCCTAAAATGGATGAAGGGGATAGGAGAAGAAAGAGATCTGCACCACTTCAGAAGGAGCAAGAGAACAGGACCAACAGCAATGATACTGTCCTAAATAGGAGAAAAAGACAAGGAGAGCCACTGACAGGAAATTACCTGTGGGGAAGGTCGGAAACGGAACTAACATCAATACCGCCAGAACACAGACTATTCAGCAGAGCAGCAATGTTCTTCTCCTCAATAATACATCCGGGACTGCAGGCATACGCAAACGCAAAATGGCTCCAAATAACCAGATGGGAACTAATGATGACCATCAATTCAACAGTAAATGGGTTCAACGCAATTAAAGAGGAGCTGCGAGCTGTAAGGATGGTACCACTCCAGAACAGATATGTATTGGACCTTCTCACAGCAATGGAAGGAGGAGTTTGTGCAAAGATAGGATAATCTTGCTGCACGTTCATACCTGCCAACGATGCTGACAATGGTACACTGACAGAAGCAGTTTCACAATTGGCCCAGATGCACTCCAAAATGATGGATGAAAGTAACGGTGTAGACAAGGATAAGAGCTGGTTTTCACTATTATGGTCATGGATGCCATCTTGGCTGTCAGATGGACTGAAAATAATAGTGGGGTGTACTATTTTGGCTGGAGCTACTCTGATCATAATTAGATTTTGGAAGGCCCGGAAGGCACGCACGACTGACGAGTTGCTGGAAATGGTGGGAATGCACCCCTTAATGCCAGCAGATGACGGCCAGCATACAGGTGTGATAATACAAGAAAGGGAGAAGTTGCGCACCCAAATCATCACCAATCATCTAGACCCACCATCAGTGAAGATCGAGAACCCAAGGAACCCCAGGAGCTACATAGGAAGATGGGTATACTGTACTCCTGGAGGAACATGTGAATATATGTATTGGTCATTTGAAGATCATGTAAACCATTATGGACATCTCGGAGGGATAACTAAGATATGGAGGGTAAGAGGAGATAACGAGAAGGATATGTTTGTGGTCGACAAGTCGACCAGAGGGGGGACTGAAGTGGGAGAATGGAAGACCAGGCTCCCGTCCTTCACCTCTCGCGCTTGGCCTAGAGGGTCACGGCCCAGACACCCGCCGCGAGAAGAATTTGTCCATTTACCAGACGACCAGGTACCCTGGTACAGGAACATACGGATGTGTCCACCTGCCTGCCCAGCAGCCCGCACTGGCCATGCCGACACCTGCGGCTCGGATCAGCTAGACTAAAAACCACACGTCGTTAGAGATGCCATGATGACCTAGACAACGGGAAGCACATCTGTACAAATATACACACTTAACATTTCCACACCAATCTACACGAAGAACATACTCAGTGCTCTGACGTAGGCGACAGGCATATTCACGGACGTGCATCTTTATTATTTTTACATAGGCTTTCAGAATGCAGAAACGCAAGACGCATCATGAACTCATCTATAACGCTTGCTCACGCTTCCCTTGAAACCCGTTACCACCATGAGAGGTATAATGGAAACACGATACTGGTCATGGAAATATATGCCATTATAACCCAAAAGCACCTATGCACCAAACAGACTACTTAAGCACCAGGCCCGAGTAGGCCTCAAACAAGAGCTCCCGTGGACATTAACAAAGCAAGAGTCAGGTTGCTGATCCTGCAGAAAGAACCCGGTGGAGCAACCAGCCAAGGTCGCAATGTTGCAAACCCACATCCAAGAACAAATCATCAAAGGCACGATGTTGCAACCTCGCACTCCGCGCCTCAACGATAAAGGCACGCCGGCAAATTAAACCAGACGCGCAGTAGAAAAAACAATATTAATTGTGCAGAATTCTGCCTCTTTCACGGTCCCTCCCCACGTGACCAAGCCGAACCTGACGAGATGCCAAAACCCAGGAGAGAAAAGGCGTCTGGGTCCCTCACTACGAGACACAGGCCGATACACTTGAAAGGCTCAATGGACATCTGCTACAGTGGGAGCGGTCAGCTTTCCACCTATGAATAAATCCTCACATTGTCTGCACGTACCCACATTGAAACATTGTTGCAAACACAGGTACACCGAGAGCTGGGAACAACGGTGGTCCCAGGCTGGGAAGCTCACGGATGCACCAATCAGAACATGGGGCTCTTATCTCAGACGTCAGTAATACTAGCCAATCCTCAGGAGTCTTCATGTAACAATTCTTATGTATCTAATTGTAGGGACAACCCAGATATACCACCTGACTACACCTTGTCCACTAATATCATTCTCTATATGTGTACTATACTAACCCTACCACTCGAGCAACCAATTAAGAGTGGCGATAGGTTTTTTGTTAACTTTCTGAAGTGACGCAAGTAGCGCGTCATAATGCAGTAAAAAGGGCCTGCGAGCCCCACGATTGTGTGTGTGTCAGGACGAACGCGTACGCTCCTTGACCCATCCCTGCCGTTTTGTCTAAATAAACAGCAGAGTCACCTTGCTCCTTGTGTGTGTCTCATACTCTATCTCGTCTGGGATATACGGGAGGAGTTGGGGCCTCCCTGCCCGGAGGTCTGCGGACGGCCCGGCCGACCCCGGCAGAATTCCCCCCCGACACCAGACTTCTCTCAGATCGTGCATCTGATCGCGCTACTGCTACGAAAAAGCAATAAAAAATTCATGTGGACAGAAGATGCCGAAAAGGCCGTCCAAGAACTTAAGGAAAGGTTTACCTCAGCCCCGATTTTACGACACTCTCGCCCGGATCTCCCTTACATCGTGGAAACTGATGCTTCCAGCATGGCTATGGGGGCGGTTCTTTCTCAAAAAGACCTTGAAACTGGCCAATTGCACCCCGTGACCTTCTGGTCGCGAAAATTCACGCCTCCTGAACTCAATTATGCCATCACCGATAAGGAACCGCTTGCTATAAAATCTGCCTTCAAGGCATGGCGACATTAACTCTTGGGGGCCAGGCATACAGTCACTGTAATTACAGACCACCGAAACTTACAATATTTTAAAACAGCAAAAGCACAATCTTTGTGCCAACTACGCTGGGCCCTATTCTTCGACGAGTATGACTATGTAATCACCTACCGACCAGGTGTAAGAAATGGGCATCGATGACAAAGAATATACAACCCAGATCCAGTGGCCATTATACCTGAAGACAAGCTTTTAGGCCTCACCACAGTTTGCTTAGAAACATGATCCAGCGCGAAATAACCCCAAGCGAGTTACTGGAATGGCATACCAAAGGAAAACAATACACTGTTAAAGATCAACTGCTGTATTTTGATAAACGCCTGTATGTGCCTAAAACCGAGCTACAACAACAAATTATTTCGGACAATCACGATTCTTTGATGGAGGGTCATCCCGGAATTGCCAAAACCTTAGCCAAAGTGAAATGCAATTATTGGTGGCCCACTTGGCGTCGAGACATCATTCAATACGTTAAGTCATGTGGGGTGTGTGCACAAAACAAGTCATTGAAACAAAAAGCAGCCGGCCTCCTGCAACCATTAGAAATACCTCCGGAACCATGGCACACACTTTCTCTCGATTTTATTACTGATTTACCTCTAAGTCAAGGGTTCAATACCATTTTAGTAGTGGACCTATTTTCTAAAATGGCACACTTTATCCCTCCCGGATGCATCTCATCTAGCAAAAGTGTTTTTGGAAAACATTATTAGACTGCATAGATTCCCTTCAGTCCTGGTCTCTGATCGACGTAGCCAATTCATGTCTAACTTCTGGATAAAGTGCTGCGCTATGGCTCACGTCGACATCCGGCTATCCACCAGTCACCACCACCAAACGGATGGGCAAACAGAGAGGACCAACCAGACTCTCGAACAATACCTACGATGCATGCTGCACCAAGTCGAAGGAACCTGGAGAGACCTGTTATGGATAACCGAATATGCTTACAACAATTCATTGCATTCCAGTACTGGTCAAACACCTTTCTACACCTTCTGCGGCAGACACCCACGTACCTCCGAAATAGACAGCCCTCCCAGTCTAGAAATGCCGGCTGTAAAGACTCTCTATGCAAACATCACTCAAGCCTTTCAAAAGGCAACAGAACAGTTAATCCAAATCAAAAGTAAACAAAAAAGGTTTGCTGACCAACATCGGAAAAAGGCCCTGACTATCAGATGGGAGACAGTGTTTGGCTAGCCGCAAAATACATACCGCTGAAAGGAACCCAGACTTTTTGCTCTCGCTATTTGGGACTTTATCCTGTTCAAGCCATATTCAACCCAGCAGCAGTTAAACTAGCATTGCCAGCTAACATGCAAATCCATCCAGTATTCCACGTCTCACTGCTGAAACCAGTACAACCTGGTACTCGAGTTAAATCATCACCTGAACACACCTTATCACTGTTAGAGCAAAGGATATAGTCTTGTACATTCTTCTATATCTGTACATTGCATGCCGGCCACCAATGGCTGTTCCTTATCATTTTCTTTGTCTTCACAATACCTTGATGGCTCCCATGACCAAGACATATTATTTTCTCCTCCAAGCCCTACTAGTTTGTCTAACCCTAATAAGAATGCCATCACACAAATGTAGTTAATCTCTTAAATTCCATAATCCTTTAACACCCATTTTTCTTGCTGTGTCTTTACTTAATTGGTCTTCCAACAAATCCCTAATCATAGCCTGTATTTTGTCGTATTTCACCATTTCATTGTGCCATTCCTGTTTGGAGATCACAGATTCCAACACTTCAGACATTTCTTCTTGCGTCTCATCGTTATTTTCCATTTCCACACTGTTGGTCATATGCGACAAACAGTCGGCAGCATAATTCCTTATGCCTGGAATGTATATAATTCGGAAGTCAAACTCTTGCAATCTGGACACCCACCTTCGTATTCTTCCCGATACCTTGTCTAATCCTTTAGTCAAAAAGATCTCGACCACCGGTTTGTGGTCGGTGTGTAGTTCAAATTTGGTGCCCCATACAAAGCTTATGAACTTTTCAGTAGCCCACTTCACTGCCAGGGCCTCCTTCTCAATGTTTGCATTTGTGTCATGACTGTGCAACTGGTGCACCAATCGGTACTGATTGTGGACTATTTGGGACTCATTCATCTCCATAATCCTCCCGGGACACTATTTATTCATATGTTTGTCTTTACTTTCCATTTGCAAGACTTTGGAACTTCCTTATTTATTTCCACAAACTACATGTCCCATAATGCACCTTGTGGCAGTTACCATTCCTTGGCTATTCCTATGCAGCAGTCCTAGAACTACAATCCCCAGAAGCCTTGGAGATCAGTGTCGCTTTCACTTTTCCAGGACCAGAGAGGGAGGAGGCCAATTACTTTCAGGTGTGCTGCTCCCGGTGCTGCTAATAAGCATGCTTCAGCACAGGGCAGGTCAGTATTTAAGCAGCTGCCTGCAGGAGGAGCCCAGGACTCTTTCATTGAGCTCGATTCCAGCCATTTGTTGCTTTGATCCTTTGATTTCTGCTGTGTCCTGTTGTTTCCAAAACCTGCTCCTGTTCGAGAGCCCTGTGCTCCCTGCCTTGCAGCCCTGCTACTCTGCATTCTCATCCCTGCCTTTTGCCCTGCACCTCTGTGTTTCCTATACTGTATCCCTGCTCCCCTGCTTGCAGTCCTATGTTCCCTGTCTACAGCCCTTTCTCCACTGGTAGAAGTGAGCGGGAGCGGTCGGGAGCAGTGCTCCTATACTTTATTAAATTACCTTGTACAGCTCCTATACTTTTATTTTAAAAAGAAACCGTTCCGGAATGGTTTTGTTTTAAAATAAAAGTGTAGGAAGAAGTTGAAACCTTCACTTTCAGTGTACTGCACTAAACGTTCCCTTAAACAGCAGGTGCATGTGTTTGGGGGGTGTATTGTGTGTGTGTGGGAGGTGTTGTGGCATTGGGTTTGTGGGGAGCAGGGGCAGGCCAGCAGGGAACATAGTTCCACTACTTCTTTTTTCGTAAACTTCGACCACGGCCTTTTTGTCTAACACTAATTAGCGTGTTCCCTACCTGCAGTTACTATGTGTCTTCAGTCCGGCCCTTGTTATTCCACTTCATAGCTACAGTTTCCCTGTTATCTGTCTTCAGTCCTGCCCTTGTTATCCCACTCCAGAGTTACTGTCCCTTGTTATCAGTCTGCAGTTTCCAGTCTCCTTACCCCTGTACTCAGATTCTAATTTCCTTGCTTTTCTTCTTTCTTCCAGTTCTCTGTCCTGAACCTTGCTCACTTTGACTTCCTTTTTGCCCTGGATATTTCTGTTACAGTTCCTGTCTTCACTTGTGCCTTGTTTATTTCCTGTGTTCAGAGTTTGGCTGCTGGGTTTCCAGCAGGCAATCTCTGCCCCCTTTCATTTGTCGCGTTTCAGTATTGTACCTTGTGCCATTCTAAACGGCATACTAGTTCCTGTTTCAGGAGGCAGTCATTATTCAGTTTCTGCTGGACCCGTACAGGATTCCGTCTTGTGAGTACTGATTCCTTAGGGTCCAGACACAGACACTCACTGCTGTTGCTCCTTTCCATGAGTATTCAGAGTGAGACCATGTAATAGTAACCAGTTCAGAAGGCTGGAGTTTGCCTGGTTTTGTTGGAAGCTCTTCCCCCATCCTGCATATACCCCAAGAGGGAACCTAACTTGTTTATTTTACGTGTACCTCCCGCCCATTTCGGTTCACTGCCTCTGTTGCCTATCCTTTCTTTTCTGCAGGACTCCTTGTACTCCTGCTTCTTGTGAACTTTTCTCCTTTTGACTTTGTGGGCATCTCTACCCGCAAGCCTCTCTGACAATGTGCTTTCTCTGGCCCTTTCAATAACTGCAAGACACATGCTATCACAGCACTCATTTTCTACTTCAATCTGCGAAAGTACAGCACCTACTCCCACATTAATGGCATCTATGGAAATTACAATTTGTCATCCCCTCCTATAATTGTGCAGTGCTGGTGCTCCCACCAAGGCTTTCTTAATATACTGGAATTCTTCCTCACAGTTCACAATCCATGAACATTGTGCATTGGATCTTGATATACTCCTTATGTAGTTTGTGTGATCTACAAATCCTTTAATGGACTTAGAATAATATTCAGCCATTCCTAAAAAGGTTGTAAGCTGATCATTACCATTGGGCATGGATATTTGCTCTGTTGCATTTGACTAGTTTCTTCTTTGGTGAAATACCATCCTTGAAAATGACATGCCTCAAATACTCAATCTCCTTTCTGTTGATTTATGACTTCCTTTTTAAGAGTCATTCCTTCTCTATATGCAGTTTCTTAGGGACTTTCTCCAAATTTCTATCATGTTCTTCTTTTTTATTGGCATACATCAGAATGTAATCCTGGAAAAAGATCACACCTTCTTCCCAATCAAATATTCTATGCATAACTTTCTGAAGCACAGAAGAGGCAGATATTAGGCCAAATGGCATCCTGCGATACTGCAACAATCCTTCTGGCATGATGAAAGCTGTAAAATGGCAAGATTCCTTGTGCAATTTAATTTGATGGTAAACCGAGGTGAGGATGAGCGTCAAGAAATATTTAGCAGGCTCCATTGTAGAAATCAATTCTTGAATATTGGGTAGTGGGTGGTGTTCGGGTATGACACATTTGTTTAGTTGATGGAGATCCACACACACTCTGACCTTACCAGAAAGTTTTCACACTACCACTAGGGGTGGCAGCCACTCTGAGGAATCAATACTTTCTATAATGCCTTGCTTCTCTAATTTCCTTAGTTCATCTTTCACTTCCCCTCTCAAGGATAACGGTATGTGCGTAGTTTTTGTGCCACAGGTTTGCACCCATCTTTTAATAAAATGAGATGCGTGAACCCCTTTAGACATCCAATTCCTTTCTGGAACACCTCACATTCCGTTACTCGTTTGTACCCTTATACATCTTCAATTGCAAATACTGTTTCATTGGCATTTGGATCCAGGCGCACTTTCAGGAGTTTTTGATGTGTCCAATTTAAAAGAGAGAATGCACCCTTTTTCAATACACATACCCGAAATTCAGCATGTCTCACTTTGAAATCCAGCATCGCTTTGAACCAACCAATCAAATCAATTTTCACCCCTCCATGTACTCTGGGTTTTATGTCAAACGTGTGTATGTATTTAGGGCCAATTTGCCTCCAAACCCCTTCCCCGATACGGTATACTTAGCACCCGAGTCAGCCATCACGCTGATGGAAGCGCCATGTGAGAAACCAAAGGCTGTCTCACCCGCTAGCCCTCGGGGACTTGTCATCCAGGTGGCCAGGACACGGGCATCACTTTTGGATCCAGTTGTGGCAGTGGATCAGTGCAGGAGGATCACCTGGGAGAAGGGTCTTCGGACAGTGGGGGTTAGACAGCCGATGGTGAGACGCTGTATTCCCCCCTTTCCCTTACCTATGACCTATGCTATTTTATAGGATCCTCTAATGTCCCAAACCCCCCCCTTTCTACACAAACACTGGGATGAGGAAGAGGGTGACTGAGAGTAAAGAGGCTAACCCATATATCTCATTGGACATGTCACGCTAATCGGGTCAGGCAAAGTAAGGCGCTTGACTTAATTACATACATCTGATACCCACTAGCTCTCCGCACACGGAAACAAGGCAGAACATAGAGTCACTCTCAGAGCAAGGTGGAACACGAGAAGTAGCAGAACTTCCGGGGAGGAATGCGAACCTACAGGAGCAGAGCGAATGACAGAGGGAGGAGAGCAAAGGGTAGAGAAACCCAGGAGATCCCTGCAGGAAGTCGTTGCCTCTGAAGAGCCATAAAAGATACACGGAAAGGCGAAATCCCAGACAAGAAGACTGCTTTGTGTTTCAAGGGTGCAAACAACCTTCCCGGGTGAATGACAGAGTTGGGGAGGTGAGGCCAAGCCTGTGGTGTTAACCTTGACTCATGAATTAAAACCACAAAGACATGAAAGGAATGCACACAGCCAGTGAGTTGGCAAGCGACATGAAAGGCCGGTGTGTGCTAAGGAAAGAATGAAGGTGCAATAGTATATCTCACAATCAAAGGCTGCACGTGTGGGGATGAGACGCAAAGGAAGGAAGACCTGTGGGGAACTTTAAATTACTGATAATTGTGAAAACAGTGATAGATGGTAGCAGAGTGGTCCGGCGAAAAGAAGTAGCCCACTCAAAGTCCCAGCAAATGGTGAAATGTTTTGTTATAAAGCGACACAGTGAATGAACTCTAAAATGCGTAATGACCAAGATTAACCCTGACTAAAAGGGAAGTGAAAAGGTGAATGTTGAACTTTTGTACTTGTGATACTGAACTACCCAGACCAAGAGACACTGCGGCAAATAACACAAGAGTCTGAGCTGAAGGGGAAAGTCGAAGTGGTCCTGCGGAGGTCTACCGTAAACACCTTGCACATCAGCAGAGTGCACAGACGAGTGCTCAAAGCTGTACCTGCTGCTCCTGTTTCTCACCGCTCTCCCACCAAGCACTGCATGGGACCATTTCTACTTCCTTGGAACACTCTACAAACTTTGGATTAACTGCTGGGCACAACTTAAAAACACTTTTGGACTCTGTACTTGAGAAAAAAACCTTAATTTACTTTTAATTTTTCTCCCTCTACTTAGCCATGCCCACAAATCATGTGACTACCTTCAAATAAAGGATTGCACGCACATCGGCACGTACGTATCAGCAGGGTGCACAGACGAATGCTGACAGCTGACCGCTGATCCGATGCGCCGTGCGCGCCCCCCCAATCTAGTAAACCCTCTCATCCGTCATTTCACTTATCCCATCTCACCTTTGTCCTCTTTCTACTTCCAGCTTTCTTTTCACCAACCTTGTCAATGTGCACTATGCCAGAGCAGGCTGCCTCTCTCATTAGCAAGCAGTCAAAGCTCCCACTGCATTCTGTAGTTGAGGACTACATACCCCACGCTCATTTGCAGAAGCACATTCACATAGGCAACTCTGACATCAGAAACTTCTGTTTGGGAACGAAAGGCAGAGCTAGATTGCCAGCTGCACTAAGCATTGTGTTTGATACACAAAACAGCACAGACTCCGGCTTCCCCGCCCTCGTCTCATAGTGCTCACATCATACAAATCTTCCTTCTACTCTGTCTGACACCACAATGCAAGCGTATATAACCTCCTTAACCACAATGATGAAGCCACCTCACTCTAAGAAATCCGGACTGCCTTCATATTGTCACCTCCAGAACTATGGGTTAGTTCCCTCCTTCTGGACTCACTCCTACCACCTTTGACTATCACTGTTCTTTCTGCTTGTTACTCCCATGTTCGCATCCTGATGCGCAGTGCTTCTTATAATAGTTTGCTAACATCTGATTCCCTGATTGGAAAGTCAAATCTTGCTGTTTTTGCTTTTTGCTGGAAAGTCAAATCTTGCTGTTTCTGCTTTTTGCTAGAAAGTCAAGTCTTGCTGTTTTTATTATTTGCTTGAAAGTCAGATCTTGTTGTTTTTGCTTGAAAGTCAAATATTGCTCTTTTTGCTGGAAAGTAAAATCTTGCTGTTTTTGCTTTTTCCTGGAAAGTCACATCTTAAGGTTTCTGCTTTTTGCTGGAACGTCAAATCTTGCTGTTTTTGCTTTTTGCTGGAAAGTCAAATCTTGCTGTTTTTGCTGGAAAGTAAAATATTGCTGTTTCTGATTTTTGCTAGAAAGTCAAATCTTGCTGTTTTTGCTTTTTGTTGTGTCTTTACTGTGGGGCCTCAGGACATTTTCTACGGGATTGCCCTATAAAAACATCTAAAAAAGTAGTCGGAGTTGCTGATAAAAATCAAACAGAGCCTGATTCGGGAAACAACCATGCCCGACAAGCGTAGAGGTCCACTTGCCGAGCTTGAAGAAGGATACTCAGACCTCGCACTTCATCATACCAATGGTCCTTATAGATCCAAGGCAGCCATCATGTATGCACGCAGTGAGGGCGTACATTGATAGCGGGGCCATAGGAAACTATGTGGACCACGAGTTGGCTTTTAGGATGAATCTATCTCACGCAAAAAGACCACTTCGGATGTCATCACCACAGTCGATGGAACTGAAATTGCCTCTGGGCCTGTAACTCATTCCACCGCAGAGGTGACACTATTGTGTCAGGATGGGCTTCGAGAGAATATTGTGTTTGATTTAATCAAAGCCCCGCAGTTCCAAATAATACCGAGGATACCTTGGTTGGAAACACATAATCCTTGTATTGATTGGCGAGAGAAGAGAATAACCTTCCCGGATTGTGCACATACTTGTTACCCGAAAAAACCCTTGAAACAAGGCCTGGCCACAGTCGCTACTCCAGTCGTGCAGTTACCTCAGGAATTTCAAGAATTCCAGGATGTATTCCAAAAGGAACAGGCAAACACCCTACCACCTCACAGATCATACGATTGTCAAATCGATCTCATACCCGGTGCACAACCTCCATGTATTAGGATCTATACCCTTACGGAACCCGAAAACCTTCACCTACGACAATACTTGGAACAATACCTTGCTAATGGCTTCATTCGTCCTTCCAAGTCCCCTGCATCTTCAGCTTTGTTCTTCGTGCCTAAAAAGGAAGGTGACCTCAGAACGTGCATAGACTATCGCGCATTAAATCAGATCACGTTTAAGAACCGATACCCATTGCCTCAGATCCCCGAATTATTAGACCAAGTAAAGGACGCTTGCATCTACACTAAATTCGATCTCCGAGGGACATATCATCTGGTACGTGTAAAGAAAGGCGACGAATGGAAGACTGCTTTTCGCACTAAGTAAGGGTTATTCGAATACCAGGTGATGCCCTTCGGGTTGTGCAATGCACCAGCAGCCTTCTAGTATTTTATGAACGATGTCCTTTGTGAACTCATTGACGTCTGTGTTGTTGTATACATAGACGATATTCTAGTGTACTCCTCTTCAGAATCAGACCATGTGAAGCACGTTTGTGCAGTCCTTGAGAAATTACGCCAGCACAAGTTATATGCAAAATTGGAAAAATGCGTTTTTCATGCTATGGAAGTTGAATTCCTTGGACTTATCCTGACTCCAAAAGGAGTCCGAATGGACTCTTGAAAGGTGGACGCAATCCTCAAGTGGCCATCACCCAGTTCAGTTAAAGGGGTACAAAGCATGCTCGGATTTGCTAATTTCTACCACAGATTCATTCCGGATTTCTCACATGTTGTACACCCTATCACAGCACTTTTGCGAAAAAACAAATGCTTCTTGTGGACCGAAGAAGCTGAAAAGGCCTTCCAAGAGCTGAAAGCGAAATTCACGTCTGCACCTGTCTTAAAGCATCCACGCCCCGAACTTCCATACATAGTTGAAACTGATGCATCCAGTTTAGCCATGGGAGCTGTCCTGTCACAGAAGGATCCTGAAACCGGTCAACTTCACCCAGTAGCATTTTGGTCCAGAAAATTCTCGGCACCCGAGTTAAACTATGCGGTTACCGATAAAGAATTATTAGCCATCAAATCCGCCTTCAAGGCTTGGCGGCATTATCTTCTCGGTGCCAGGTATACCATTACGGTTATCACCGATCACCGGAACTTGCAGTATTTAAAAACAGCCAAGGCCCAATCGTCACGTCAACTTCGATGGGCATTGTTCTTTGCCGAGTTCGATTTCGTGATCACTTATCGACCAGGTTGTAAAAATGGCAAGGCAGATGCCTTATCCCGAATAGGGATGGGAGAAGCATATGCAAACCCGGAACCGGTGCCTATAATTTCAGAACAAAGAATTCTTGGCATAACCACTCTACAGACACTAGAGGATATTCAAGTAAAGATCCAACAACTCTTCGATCCAACAGCCCTGCAGGACTGGGTGAAGAAAGGCCCGGACTACTCAGTCATCAATGACCTACCTTATTATCGAGGGCGACTATTTCTACCACACAAGGAACTACAAGAACTAGTCATCTCCAATTATCATGACACCCTGATGGAAGGACACCCAGGTATCGCAAAAACTGAAGCTAAAATTAAGAACAATTCTGGTGGCCCACCTGGCGAAAAGACGTAAAGTCATTTGTAATGTCTTGTGGCATTTGCGCCCAAAACAATAGTCATATTTAACACCATTCTAGTTATTGTGGATCTTTTTTCCAAGATGGCCCACTTTATTCCTCTAAAGGGATTACCTTCTGCTTCAATTCTGGCCAAGGAGTTCCTCGAAAACATTGTTCGAATACACGGATTTCCTTCCGTATTGGTCTCTTACCGAGGTAGTCAATTCATTTCACATTTTTGGAAGAAATGTTGTCAACTGGCGCAAATAGACGTGAGGTTATCAACCGGTCACCATCCCCAGACCGATGGTCAGACGGAGAGGACCGACCAGACCCTTGAACAGCACCTACATTGCATGCTACACCAGACCGAAAGTGATTGGAAAGATATTTTATGGATTTCCGAGTATGCATACAATAACTCTGTACATTCAGGAACCGGACAAAGCCCCTTTTATACCATATATGGACATCACCCTCGAACCTCAGAACTAGATTCGCCTCAGCATTTAGAAATGCCTGCAGTTAGTCATTTGCATTTTACTATTACACAAGCCTTTACAGAGGCAACAGAACATTTGAAACAAGCAAAAGAGAAATATAAGAAAAATGCTGATCAACATAGAAGTGAAACTCCACAATACCAGATTGGGGATCAAGTTTGGCTGGCTACAAAACACATACCTCTGAAGGGAACTCGGACTTTTAACCCTAGATATTTGGGACCTTACATTATTAAGGCCATTATCAACCTGGTAGCCGTCAAATTGGAATTGCCCTCTAATATGCACATTCATCCTGTCTTTCATGTTTCACTTTTAAAACCAGTTCAACCAGGAACAAGATTAACCAAACCACCCGACCCCATCTTGATAGATGGAGAACCTGAATTCGAGGTAGAAAATATCCTGGACTCCAAGATGGTTAAATCAAAACTTTTTTATTTAATCGATTGGAAGGGCTACGGACCACAAGAAAGGTCATGTGAACCTAGTGACCACGTCCATGCACCTCGGTTGGTGAAAAGATTTCATCAGAACTTACCAGACAAACCAGGGCCCAGGGGAAGAACAACTTTAGGAGGGGCCTTGGGGGGGGGGGAGTGCTGTCATGATGCCTACCCCCAGGCATCCGGACCAAGCCCATCAGCCCCGGTAGCAGGCATCTAGACATTTGGTAAAACCTCAGCAGCCCCGGCTAGGGGCTATCTGGGTTCAGTCCTGGCGCCTTAGGCGCCATGCTCATAGTAGAAATCAGTCCTGGCGCCTAAGGCGTCAGGCTCATAGTCATTACTTACCTCAGGCAGACCATGCTGCAAATGACTCCAATCCAACATGAAGCCTGAAAGGGACTATTTTTCTACAGGGACTATTTTTTACTCAGGTGTGGTTCTAGGGACTTCTTACCTGAGACTACTTTTGAGGCTATTTAAACCACGCCTGACCAGCAACACACACTTCGCGTTATTCTGCATCCAGCAGCGTAACGCTCACAGTGCCTGCAGCCTGCATCCAGTCTTCTGCCACGCCCGCCTCGAATCCAGAGCTCCTAAAAACAAAGAGGAAAGAAAGGGACAAGGTTAGAAAACAAACTTATTCTATTACACACCTGATTCTGGATCCATCTCGTCTCCGGACCTGTAAAGAACATCATTGCTGCAGCGCCACGCCATACTCACCAGTCTTCACAGCATCCTTCCCGTCGGCGCTGCCTCCATCATTTCTTCGCCGAACTTCGGCACCTAGGAGACAAAAGAAAACCACAAGGTGAGCTGAGGGAACCAACAAATATAATTCTTACCACCATAGACTTACCTGATTTACCACCGAAGGCATCCTTTTGTGACTCTCCATATTTTCACGTGCCGCATCTTTAAAGAGAGACAAAACAACACGTTTTCCACGTGCAACATTTACCGGACAGCGCCGGTTAATACAGACTCTTACCCGAGCGCCACCAGCTGCCACAAGAGCATCTTTTCACGAGCCAGCTGCAAGACAAGAAAGGAAGGGGGGAACAAGAGTGAACATCGGACATATTGAACTCTATGAACTTAATACTTACTGGTCCTCACCAGGAATCTCAGAGTCAATACTCTCCGGAACTCTCCTGAGCCTTCAAACCAGTGAAGTAACTGGAATCGACGCGCCCCTGCAAATCCATGCAGGATGGAGAGCTCATCTTTCAAGAATATAAGGTGAGATTGCTGTGAGGGCATTTCGGAGGTGATTAGTTGGGGAGGACTGTGGGAGGGCCATCACTTGAATCCACAAGTGGCTAAATCCATCTCTCCACTTGCAGGAGAATATTTCTACGGGTTAAGCAGACAAGATTAGGAGGGTAGATCCAGTCAGTCATCGCTGTACTACGCATCACGTGGGTGGAGACCGCAGCTGTCCGGGTCCGACCGACGCCCCTGTGGGAGCCAGGTAAGCGTAACATGTAGATAGTGGGCTACCAAAGGTTTATTTGGCGTTTGGTTTCTGATGTTCGATCTGTGCTCACCTATGCGTGTTTTAATGTGTCTTTTGGTCTTTCCAGTGTACAAGTGTTTGCAGGGACACTGGATCGCATAAACTACCCATTGTGATGCACAGTTGGTGAATGATTTTACTTTCCAATTTCTCCCTTTTGAATCAATGTTTTTCATATTCTTGGTTAATGAACAAACTGAACAGTTACCACATCTGAAGTGTCCAGTTACTGGCAGCAAAACCCAGTGTGTTCTTTGTGTGTCCATTTTCTTTATTTCTTGAGGGTACGTGTGCACTAGGTTGTCTCTCAAGTTGTTTTGTCTTTTGAAGGCGAATCTCGGTGGTGCTGGGTTGAAATCTTCTGTTTTTATAATGTGCCAGTTTTTAAGAATTAGTTTACATAGATTATGGCTTATGGGGCTGAAGGTCGTGACGCAATTAATCTTTTCCACAGTTGTTCTGTTCACTGGGTTTAAGCATGTTTCTCGATTCCTATTTTTAGCCCTTTTGTATGCCATATTAATTTATTTTTTGGGACAGCCTCTTTATTCTAGACGTTTTTTAAGTTGCTTCCCATGCATCTTGTAGTCATCCAGGTGAGTACAGTTTCTACAAACTCTTAAAAATTGGCCAATAGGGAGATTGGCCTTCAACTGGCTGGGTGATAGCTTTGGTACTCCAGCAATGTGTTTTTGTCTGTTTTTTTCCTGAAGAGATTGGTGATCAGAGACCCGTCTCTTTGGGTTTTGATTTCCAGGTCCAGGAAAGGTATGGTTTCTGTATCATGCGACATCGTGAAATTTATATTCGTGTTGCATTGATTTAACCACTCTTGAAATTTAAGCAGAAGCGGGACTGTGACTCTCCATACTAGAAAACAGTCTTCAATGTATCTGTGCCAAGCAATGATGTTCCTTTTAAAGGGGTTGCTGGTATGGTAGACCGAGTTGGTTTCGACAAAATCCATATACAGGTTTGCAATGTCCGGGACAAACGTCGCACCCATACTAGTCCCATGTCTTTGGTTGCAGAAGGCGTCTTCACACATGAAATAATTTTCCATGACCGCCAGTCTTGCGAAAACATAGTGAAGACTAGACGCGATCACGTGCAATCACGTAACACGCGAATACGGAAATTAACCTAAAACATCTCCGTTTTCGATCTCCAGACACCGCGAGAGACGAATAGGTGTACGAGCGCTGACACTGCGAAGCTGCTGCGACTCGGGATAACGCCCGGATTCATCAAAACAAGCAATCTAAAGGTAAAGAAATGTCTGCACTACAAATACTCTAAACCTCGAGTGGATATAAAGTTGGAATGAAGAAAGACACACTTTTTAGGTAATTAATGCTACGCGTTATGAAAAAACAAAATAGGAAAAGCCGTCCTCCCTCCCCTTGCTTTTCAGCTGATGGGCGAGACGGACGTGAATATTAAGAGGAGCAAGCCGCACTTAATCGAAAAGTCGAGCATTTTGTGTTTGAAGCCTTTTATGGGCGCCATTACAAAAGACAAGCCGGCAGACAAATGAAAGGTCAGTACATACGTTACATGACCTGTGTAACATCACAAACTAGTAAGGAAAACCATAAAACTACGAATATGTTTTTTTACAAACAGGTTCCCTCAAGTGGCCAAACAAAACCTAAACTTGAGATCCCAGAAAATAACGACACCGGCATCACGGCTGTTTGAAAAAATTGTTTTGCTAAATGACAAGCAGAATGAAATAAGATTGTTGCACAGCACAACCCACGAAAAGGAAGTAATTTTTCACTTCTCGCTAGAGAAACCACACTTTAGTCCAACTATAACAGAATATAAAGGTCAGTGATAAGTTTGGAGAGGGGAAATAAAACAGCCCTAAACACCTGAACTTTGCCAAAAGAGTTTTTGACATTGCAATGTTTTTTAGTTCAATTCAGATATTTGTCTTTCCAGATCAGTCATTAAAATATATTTTGCAGTTCCATTTTTTACAGTATCTGACAAAAATGTAAAAAACTGGGGATTTTCTTGAACTCTTTTCAACCTGAAAAAGCAATGTACTGTCCTGAAGAGGGCCACGACTAAAACAGCAGAACACCAGGGATGGTGTTGATGTAATCTGTGTGCCGAAACATATGTAGACATCTCGTAGACATCTTAACAATTGTGTATTTTTTACAGCACAAGTACTTTGCTTATGCTGTACATTTACAGTATGTTCCCCCAAATGCAACACAATGAATACTATGAAAACAGTATGTCAAGGTGATCTGTTACAACTGTCACTTACTAACCCTAGACACCACTGGTAAAAAATGTGATACTTCTGGACTTTTTATTCTTTTCTAATTGTGAATTCTTTTCAAGTGTGAGAGGTGCATTGTGGAAAGCACCCACCATTAACTTTCCTGTGTGTTGAAAATTTACTGATTAAAATGTGTTTTTACTTTGTTTACTCTTTGGAACAAAATCTTTTGCCTTATGTGAATTTCAGATAGATTAAATAGATAACCTATCTGTATTCCTTTCTTTTGCTGTACACCAGGTTCTAAAGTGGACTAAAAGAGGGGTAATTGAGCATTTTGCTTGTTTCTTTACACTACACAATTAGTCCCTACCTTGCTCAATCCCCCTAAAACAAAAAATCCGGGACTTACCCATTTTTTCTCTTGGTTTTATGGTTCATGGCCAGCTCTGTCACGAGCTTTGACACTCTCCTCCTTTATGGCTACAAGATTCTCTCCGCACCCAGATCCTCCCGGTCCGGTGGTGGGGGGGAGGGGTAGCCCTGATCTTTCCTGAGTGGATTCCTGCCTCTATCATTCCCACTCAGACCTACTCCTCTTTTGAATGCCTTGTCTGTAGGCTCTCTCTCTCTCTCTCCTACTCATTATGTTAGTGTGGCTACCATCTACCGGCCTCCTGGTCACTTCACCTCATTACCCGCTGAGTGGGTGGACCTCTCCTCCTCCATCCTGGCCACTACCACTCAACTCCTCCTTCTCAGTGACCTCAATATCCATTTAGACGTACCTTGTTCCTCCTCTGTACTCTTCCCTGACCTCTGAGACTCCCTCTCCCTGTCCATCCTCCCCTCTGGCCTGACTCACTCTGCAGGGCACACACTTGATGTCTTGATCTCTGCTGACCTCCCCCTCTCCATCCCTCTGACTACTCCTCTCTCTTGGAGCGATCACTCCCTCCTCTCCTCTCATCCCCCCAAGCCAAGCCTACCCCAACATTGCCAACTACCTTCTTGGACATCCAGCCCATGAAGAGTGTGTCAGTTGAGGCTTTCGCCGCCAACTTCTCCCCCTCCACCTCGGCTGTCTCACATCTTGACACAGCCCTGTCTCTGCTCTACTCTTCAATTTCTGATACTCTTGCCCCTGTCATGAGGATCCGTTTGAAGTCCAAAGCCAAGTGCAATTCCTGGTATGACTCCAACCTAGCTACACTTAAACGTAAGTGTAGGGCAGCTGAGTGGAAATGGAGGACTTCCTGTTCATCCTCTGACAAACTGGCCTGTCGCCTGCTCCAGAGGCAGTACCGACTCTGTCCTCACCAAGAAGAGAGTTCACATTCAAACTCGATGTCTCTGCGGAATCTAACAACTCGGCTGAAGTCTTTAAAATCTGCAAGGAGCTGGCCAACCCTGCTGCAGTCTCTACTCCTCCTGTTGCCTCCCAGACTCTTTGCAATGCCCAAACCTCTCACTTTATTTAAAAAACCCAGGACATCCTGTCCACCCTCTCCACCTCTCCCCTTCCTCTCCATTCTCTGCCTGTGCTTGCTGACCCTGCTTCAGCCACCCCCACCCTCCTTCTCGTCCTTTCTTCTTTTCTCCCCTGATGACGTCTCTAGACAAGTCCGATCTATGAAAGCCTCGACAAAACAGGTTAATCCCAGTTCCTCTAAAACAATCAAGGACCGCATTGAGACCCTCGCTCCGGCCTTTGCTGATTTTTGCAACCACTCCTTTGCCTCAGGATCCCTCCGTTCCCCTCTGAAGCACTCCGTTATGCATCCTCTTCTCAAGAAACCCACAGCTGATCCTTCTTGTCCGGCTAACTATCGCCCAATTTCATTACTCCCTTTCTGGGCAAACACCTGCAAAAGTTGGCCATCTCTCAGCTTATCCTTCATTCCAATTCTGTTGGCTGTCTCCATGACTACCAGTCTGACTTCAGAGCTGCCAGAAGCACGGAAACTGCTCTCCTGAACATCCGTGAAGATCGGCCCTCCATGCTTGACTCTAACATTCCCTCTGTTCTCATCCTCCTCAATTTCAATTCTGCCTTCGACCCGGTCAACCATATGTCGGGGGGGATTCTGCCGGGGTCGGCCGGGCCGTCCGCAGACCTCCGGGCAGGGAGGCCCCAACTCCTCCCGTGTATATCTCGGATCGAGACAGAGTATGAGGCACACACAAGGAGCAAGGCAACTTCTGTCGTTTATTATGCAAACGGCAGGGATGGGTCAAGGAGCGTACGCGTTCGTCCTGACACACACACAATAGTGGGGCTCGCAGGCCCTTTTTACTACATTATGACGCGCTACTTGCGTCATTCCAAAAAGTTACCAAAAGAACCTATCGCCACTCTTGATTGGTTGCTCGAGTGGTGGGGTTAGTATAGTACGCATATAGAGAATGATATTAGTGGTTAAGATGTAGTCAGGTGGTATATCTGGGTTGTCCCTACAATTAGATACATAAGAATTGTTACATGAAGACCCCTGAGGATTGGCTAACGTTACTGACGTCTGAGATAAGAACCTCATGTTCTGATTGGTGCATCCGTGAGCTCCCCAGCCTGGGACCACCGTTGTTCCCAGCACACGGTGCACCTGTGGTTGCAACAGTGTTTCAATATGGGTACGTGCAGGCAATGTGAGGATTTATTCATAGGTGGGAGACTGACCGTTCCCACTGTAGCAGGTGTCCATTGAGCCTTTCAAGTGTGTCGGCCTGCGTCTCGTAGCGAGGTACCCAGACGCCTTTTCTCTCCTGGGTTTTGGCATCTCGTCAGGTTCGGCTTGGTCACGTGGGGAGGGACCGTGTTTGAGGCATAATTCTGCACAATTAATATTGTTTTTCCACTGTATGTCTGGTTTAATTTGCAGATATGATTTTAACATTGGTACGTGGAGTGCGAGGTTGCAACATCGTGCCTTTGAAGATTTGTTTCTTGACTGTGGGTTTGCAACATTACGACCTTGGCTAGTTGCTCCACTGGGTTCTTTCTGCAGGCTCAGCAACCTGACTTTTGCTTTGTTAATGTCCACGGGAACTCTTGCTTGAGGCCTACTTGGGCCTGGTGCACGAGTAATCCATTTAGTGCATGGATGCTTTAGGTTATAGTGGCATACAGTTTCATGGCCAGTATCGTGTTTCCATTATATCTCTCATGATGGTAACGGGTTTCAAGAGAAGCGTGAGCAAGCGTTATAAATGAGCTCATGGTGCGTCTTGCGTTTCTGCATTCTGAAAGCCTATGTAAAAATAATAAAGATGCACGTCCGTGAATAAGCCTGTCGCCTACGTCAGAGCACTGAGTATGTTCTTCGTGTAGATTGGTGTGGAAATGTTCAGCGTGTATAATAGTTCAGCGGTGCTTCCCGTTATCTAGGTCGTCATGGCATCTCTAACGATGTGTAGATTTCAGTCTAGTTGGTCCGTGCCGCAGGTGTCGGCATGGCCAGTGCGGGCTGTTGGGCAGGCAGATGGACACATCCGTATGTTTCTGTACCAGGGTATTTGGTCATCTGGTAAATGGGCAAACTCTTCTCGTGGCGGGTGTCTGGGCCGCGACCCTCTAGGCCAAGCGCGAGAGGTGAAGGACGGGAGTCTGGTTTTCCATTCTCCCACTTCAGTCCCCCCTCTGGTCGACTTGTCGACCACAAACATATCCTTCTCGTTATCTCCTCTTACTCTCCATATCTTGGTTATCCCTCCGAGATGTCCATAATGGTTTACGTGATCTTCAAATGACCAATACATGTATTCGCATGTTCCTCCAGGAGTACAGTACACCCATCTTCCTATGTAGCTCCTAGGGTTCCTTGGGTTCTCGATCTTCACTGATGGTGGGTCTAGATGATTGGCGATGATTTGGGTGCGCAACTTCTCCCTTTCGTGTATTATCACACCTGTGTGCTGGCCGTCATCCGCTGGCATCAAGGGGTGCATTCCCACCATTTCCAGCAACTCATCAGTTGAGCGCGCCTTCCGGGCTTTCCAAAATCTAATTATTATCAGTGCAGCTCCAGCCAAAATAGCACATCCCACTATTATTTTCAGTCCATCTGACAGCCAAGATGGCATCCATGACCATAATAGTGAAAACCAGCTTTTATCCTTGTTTACGCCGTTACTTTCGTCCATCATTTTGGAGTGCATCTGGGCCAATTGTGAAACTGCTTCTGTTAGTGTACCATTGTCGGCATCGTTGGCAGGTATGAACGTGCAGCATGATTGTCCTATCTTTGCACAAACTCCTCCTTCCATTGCTGTGAGAAGGTCCAATACATATCTGTTCTGTAGTGCTACCATCCTTACAGCTCGCAGCTCCTCTTTAATTGCGTTAAACCCATTTACTGTCGAATTTATGGTCATCATTAGTTCCCATCTGGTTATTTGCAGCCATTTTGCGTTTGCGTATGCCTGCAGTCCCGGATGTATTATTGAGGAGAAGAACATTGCTGCTCTGCTGAATAGTCTGTGTTCTGGCGGTATTGAGGTTAGTTCCGTTTCCGACCTTCCCCACAGATAATTTCCTGTTAATGGCTCTCCTTGTCTTTTTCTCCTGTTTAGGACAGTATCATTGCTGTTGGTCCTGTTTTCTTGCTCCTTCTGGAGTGGTGCAGATCTCTTTCTTCTCCTGTCTCCTTCATCCATTTTCGGAAATTTCGCCACATCGACATGCTTCTTAGGTACCACTAGTGATGGTACATTGACGTGTACCATTGTGCACACACCACTCCACAGGGGAGGCAGTGTATGATATGCCTTTTCTCCGCAGGCCCAATAATGGTCCATTATTACTGCTGTTCCCGCTCCCCCCTCAGGTAACTCCATCACACTTGCACAATTGGTGTTATATCCCACGTCCACCTCTCCTTTATGCTGGTAACATACTTTGGGCGCAGTCAATGGTAATATAGTTATCGGGTCTTCATCTTCTTCTACCCACGTGAGCATTGGTACATACTTGATCCATGTCGTCCAACATCGATGATTGTGTGTCTCGATGGTTGAGATAGTTTCTTTTGTTACCATGTTGCTGCCAACCACTCCTATCTCCCAGCTGGTACCCAGGAACACCTTTCCTGTTATCGTCAGTAATGGCCTCTCCCAGCATCCTTGTTTACCCGGAACTTCCGTGGCGTACCAATCACATGGTAGATACTGCAGTGTTACCTTCTTTGTTTCTCCTTTTTCAGGGCCACTTGTTATGTATCTGAATGCTTCAGCATGTAAACTGGTCTTGTGATAACTCAGATAGGTCTTGAGGAAGTTGTTTTCATATGGGTATGAGTCTCGTGTTTTCCATGTCATGTGCACTACTGTTCCTTGGAATCTTCCTTTCGTTTGGAACAGGGCCAAATATATTATGCACTGTGCTGTTTTTTCATCTATTTCTGTGGCAACAAATGTTCGTGAAGCGCTCATGGCGTATGGTATTAATGAGCAAACGTAACAGCTATCCTCAGTTGTCTGCTTACCAATGCGGGTCATGTGCTGGTACCATATGTTGTTTGTGACGTGTGCTGAATCTTGTACATAATTATCAATACCTTTATTGTCTGAGTATGTGCTGCGTTTAACTTTATTTCGCTTTTGTTCATTGTTACTGTTACCACCTGACGTAACACCTGTTGCAGCAGGGAGGTGGGGTACATTAGGTTTGGGTGCAGCAAAAAAACTCATAGCATAGCTGTACTGCCATACAGAGGCAGCCAAAACTCCGGTGATCATAAAAATCCCTATTATTTTTATTACATATGCTAACCTCACCGACATTTTTGCTCTTACCTTGCTGCAGTCCTGGCAGCGTATTCTTGCGACGTTAAAGTTGCCCGCCTACAAATTCTCAAAAGTGCTTGTTATTAAATGTTAGTTTTGTTTCATTAAGCTCTCCCTATCAAATAGTCATTCAGTGCCCAGGTGAAGAGTTGCTCCCACGCTACTCTAAGTGATCGGTCTCTCAAGACCGGCAAGTATGGGCGGAGGTGGGGCATGTAATTTTCTATGGCCAGGAGGAAGGCCGTGTAGTATACACGTACCCTTTTCTTTTTTAAGTATGTTGGCCTTTTTATTTCGTATACAAATTGGTGTGACAATTCTTCTGGGTAACTATCGTCTGGCAGCACCATCTACGCCTGCACACTGAATTTGTTAGATAACTTTTCTTAACAATACAATATTACGCAGCTCCTGTATGTGCGAGAGAAAAAGAGAACATTCACGTGTTTACATGTGTATTGGTGCAAGCGAAGTCCTTAGTTTTTATTACAATTGTATTTAGTAGTCAATGGGGGGGGGGGTTTGCTCAGATGGCGGGAGCAGTTTTACTCTTTGAACGTGTGACCATGGGGTGGGCAGTGTGGGGATCACCCCCTTCTTCGTCCGTTATTCTCTCCGAGGGAACAATTGGGTCGTTGTCTGTGGTTGTGTTTTCTTCCGCTGCCGGGGATGTTGTTGGCGTTTTTCCAATGGACCTGTCGTTGGCGCTGGGGCGGGTCTGCAGTTTGTAGATTTTTACATCATGCAGGTGGTTCCACGCACGCTTATCCTTTAGTTTTACTGCTCTTGTTGATACGTCCTCTACTAAATGGGGGCCAGTGAACCTCTGCTGGTTCCACTTTCTATTAAAATTTCGAAGTAGTACGTGGTCACCTTTGGCAAGTTGGCACAAGTTCTCCTTTCCCAATTCTGTATTTTCGTCTATTTCTTGGTTGCTGGTGGACCCGCCCCGTGTGCGCTCGAGCTGTTGAGACACAAACACAACGCTAGTAATCAAAGAAGACACATATTGATACATTTCATCACCTAACACATTCGCAGAACTTTCTTGGTCGGTGAATGCCCTTGACGTTGGTGTTAGGGGAAGGCGCATTTGGCGTCCAGTAACCACCTCGTGTGGGGTGAGGTGGTGGTCGGACCCTGGCCTGTTTCTAAGTTCGAACAGTGCTAACGGAAGGCAATACAACCAACTTTTCTTTGTTGTTTGCTGTATTTTAGCAATTGCCTCCTTCAATAGGCCATTCAGGCGTTCACATACACCATTGGCCTGTGGGTGGTACGCACATGCAAATTTGTGTTTAATGTTCAGTAGGGATGTGATATGCTGGAACATTTCATTTGCGAAATGGGGTCCGTTGTCTGATCTTAACACCTCGCACACTCCCCACCTGGGGAATACCTCCCTTACTATAAATTTGGCTGCTCTAAACGCATCAGGGTGTGAACAGGGCCCTGCTTCGATCCACCTAGAAAATGGGCATACTACTACTATCATGTATCTATTGCCTTGACAAATGTTGATCATATCAACATAGTCAATGTGGAGGTGCCGAAAAGGTCCTTCTGGTCGGGGTATGGTACCTCTTATCACCTTTAAAGTATGACCGGCCGTGAACTGTTGACATGTAAGGCAATTGCTGATAAAATTTGACACATGGGATGTTAACTCGGGACAGAACCAATCTTCTCTAATTCGTGCTGCTATTATTTCTTTGCCTGTATGGGCAGGGTGATGTAATTGGTTCAAGGCGGTATTTAACAATGCCAATGGTATTACAACTTTCCCAGTGCCACCCTGGCGCCATAGTGCGTCGGTTGGTGACATTGTGCATCCTCTTTTCACCCATACTTCTTTTTCGGCCATTGGTGCAGCCGCTTGTAACTCCATAATCTGGGTGGCTGGGAGATGGGTGTACCCTTCTTTTATTAACATCTCCCTCGCTATTCCCCTCCCTCTCCCTCTCTGTGAGTCTGTGGGGTTCCATATCTCACCAAAATATGCAGCATATTTTGCATGTGCGTCTGCTGCTGCATTTCCTTTTGATATATAGTCTTCTCCATTGGTGTGTGCTGTGCATTTTACTAGGGCTAGTTCTTGGGGATCGTTTATTACTTCAATTAGTTCAGCCAACAAGAGGGCATGTTGTACTGGAGTGCCGTCAGCTCTCCTAAACCCTCTTCTTCTCCACTTTGATAGCCCTGAGTGGACAGTGGATGTAACATATGCACTGTCGGAATATATAGTAACTTTTTTATCAAAACTTTCCTTTAGTGCCAATATGAGTGCAACCAGTTCCGCCGCTTGAGCAGAGTAATGCTGTGGTAATTGTACACACTTAATAGCCACACACACTGGCGCTTCCATCATTTGTACTACTGCTGCCCCAGTCCTCCTTATCCCGTCTCCTTGATCAATAGTTGATGACCCATCAATAAACAAAAGCTCACCTCCCTCTAGTGCGTTTTCTTCAACTTTCCTAGTACATGAGTACATCTCAGTTACTTGGGTGCAGTCGTGGGCGTAATCTCCCTCTTCAATTACTTCTGCTAAGAACCTTGCAGGGTTAACCGTGCTACATCTAACAATTGCCAGTTCAGCTTTGGACAAAATAATCTCATAACCTGTTGCCCTCTGTGTCGTCAGTGTGGACTTAGGTTTATTCAATATCGCAAATAGTGCATGTTCTACAAATAGTGTAGTTGGACACCCCATAGTTATTGATGATGCTTTTTCTACTGCAAATGCAGCTGCAGCAAGACCTTGTTCGCAAGAGAATTGTCCTAACATTATTGGATCTAAGTGACCGCTGTAAAATGCTACTGGTTTATAGCCCATGCTAGTCTTTTGGGCCAATACTGCTTTCATTACTGCTGAGTCGCAATGTGAAAATATAAAAAATCGTCGCTCATAGTCTGGGGATGCTAGTACTGGAGCAGTTGATATTGCTTCTTTTAATTCATCAAATGCCTCCTTCATTTCCATAGTCCATCCCAACTTTTTCTCCCCTTTATTTGCTTCCTTCAAACCCTCAAGCAGGGGTCCTATGTAAGAGCTGTAATCAAATACCCATGCTCTACAGTAGTTGCACAGTCCCAGAAATTGCTGCAGTTCTCTTACAGTCTGTGGCACGGGAGTGCCTGATATTGCCTGTGCTCTTTGTGGTGCAATCCTTCTTCCATATTGTGATATCAGTTGGCCAATGTAAAGTACCTGTTCCTGACAGTATTGTATCTTTTCCATGTCTACCTTGTACCCCTTTTCAGCCAATATCGTCAACATTTTTAATGAGTCCTCTCTACATTTATCTTCATTTGTACTGCAAATTATTATGTCATCCACATACTGTAACACTGTGCTTTCCAACTCAACGTTACCCAAATCCATCTGTATTACCCTATTGAAAATTGAAGGTGATTCACAATATCCCTGTGGTAATCTGGTATGTTTCCACTTCCTATTTCGGTAAGTGAAGCTTGTCAAGTCTTGTGAGTCTGGGTGTAATGGTATTGAGAAAAAAGCATTTTTAAGGTCAATCACTGTAAACCGTGATGCTTCTGCTGGAATGCCACACAAAATTGTGGCCGGGTTTGCTGTTACTGGATACTCTGCTTCTACTATGTTGTTCAACGGTCTGAGGTCCTGTATGAACCGCCAAGACCCTCCTTTAGCCTTGCGCACCGGGTACACAGCTGTGTTGCATGGGGATTCTGAGGGGACCAATATGCCATTGTTTATAAGGGCTGTTATGGTTTCGTATATGCCCTCATCTGCCTCTCTTGACAATGGGTATTGTTTCACTCTTGGTAGTATGGCACCCTTTTTTAATTTTATCCTTACACCCCCTATGCTTTTAATGCATCCTACATCATAAGGGCTAATAGTCCATAATGATTTTGGCACCTTTGACATATCTTCTTTAAAAAATGGGACTGGTGTGCCAGCGGGTGCCTCAAGTGCCATTGCAATTTTCTGTGCCACTTGTTTGTGAGCCACTGTTAGCCACATTTCTACACTCATCATGAACACCATTTCATTTTCCTCCTTTTCTTCTGAAAACAACTCTTCATCTGACACCTGGGTCAGCCTACATCCTTCTGCTAGTGCTATCACCGCCCTCCATGCTCTCCCTTCTTTATCTTGGGCGTGCACA
This sequence comes from Ambystoma mexicanum, assembly GCF_040938575.1. Classification (NCBI taxonomy): domain Eukaryota; kingdom Metazoa; phylum Chordata; class Amphibia; order Caudata; family Ambystomatidae; genus Ambystoma; species Ambystoma mexicanum. The sequence goes on from NC_090934.1 coordinate 267,360,151, forward strand.
GCAACATAATCAGCTGTTGCAATAATGCTCTCAATGTCCACTGCAAGGACCTTCCCTTCCAGTTCATTAGCTGGTGTTTCTGGTCGGAATAGATAGGCTGCTGGTCTCCTCCATATTTTCCCTCCTATCCCTGGCATCCATGCAAATGCCATGTCTGTTCCGTACTGGAATAGCTCGCCGTCTACCGGCTCCGCCCTGATCGCTATCTGTCCACAGTATGCTTGCAAAATCTGTCGTGCTGCAAGCATGTTAATCCCTGGAGTAGAGCAAATTATGCCATCCTCTGTAAAGGAGATCGTCATATTTAATCTGTTCATTATGTCCCTCCCCAGTATGTTTACTGGTGAGGCACTATAATACAAAAGTGGTACTGACAGATCGTAATCTCCAATAGATAGCGGAACGTTATCAGTAAATGGAACCAACCCTTTAGCCCCAGAAAACCCTTGTGTGTTCATGGCTTCGCCTGACATCTTAAACTTACCTTCCCTTATGCAAGACCGGGTTGCCCCGGTGTCAACAAGGAATGATAATTTTTTGTCACCTATCGTTACCTCTATGCGTGGCTCCTCCGCACTATTAGGTGTTACTGACAGGATGGGACACACCAAGGCCGTCTGTGGGCTGTCCTATTGGGGGTACAATGACTGGCCATTCCCTGTGTAAGGGTTGTGCCCCAACACCGTCACCCCACCCAATTGTGTTCGTTCAGGTTGTGGTGGTGGTTGTATTAACGCTGCACCAGTTACTTGTGGCAGGTATTGTTTTATTTGTTGTTGTGGTAGGGAATAGTGTTGGTCACTCCCTTGTGGTGACATCTGCTGTGGTTGTATGCCCTGCTGTTCTTGTGATGTCCTATGTTGTGCTTGTTCGTTCCATGCTGGTGTTCCTGGCCTGACCCTGCATGTACGTGACATGTGTCCTAATAGTCCGCAGCTCCAACACACGGGTGGTTCCCTGTTTTGCCATGGGAAGTTCCCTGTGTTGTCCTGGTATACTGGTTGCCCTGTCTGGTAGTTATTTCTGAGTCCCCCAGCCTGTTGTTGGGTATTATATCCGTATCCTCTTCCCCTCATAAACCCTCCTCTCCCTCTATTATAATTATAATACCCAGCTCCTTGCATTGGGTACCCTCCTCCCACGTTCTGTGCGTGTGATTGCAGAGGCAGCACTTGCTCTATTACCTCTTGTGGGGGCGCTATTTGAGCTGGATTTTGTGCAGCCACTACTTGCGTTGGGCTTTGGGCCATTGGTGTTGGCGCAGTTATTAGTGCCCCTTCCATGGTATATTTAGTAAGTTTTTTCTGTACTAATTTGGCCTCTTCTGTTTTCCTGTCCTCTTCCTTTTGTTTCATTTTTCCTTGCCATGTTCTACAGTGATGTACTATAGTCAGTTGTATTTCCGGCCATGGTTTTGCTTCCATCCCCACTACTTTCTTTAATTGTCTCTGAACTCCTTCTGGGAGCCCTTGTACTAGTATATGATAAAATATGGCTGGTGTTTTGTCCCATTGTTCTCTAGTTTCCATGCGCCACTTCTCTTGAATATCCTGGATATAATCAACAGGATCCTCGTTCTCACCCATCTTACGGGAAGTAATGGCTCCTATGTCTGATGTGTCTGGGTACTGCACTCTTAGTGCCTGCCATAGCGCATGTCTGCAGTTTGCAAATGGTGCCCCATCATGCGATGTGTTTGTTATTGTTACCCCATGGAATCCCGCTCTTTTCCAAATGTCATCCGCTCTATCCCCTAATATTGATATTAACAGGCCCTTAACATCTCCCACTGCTAGTTTCTGTCCTGCGGTGTGTTTTTCCATTTCATATATCCATTTACCCGCACCTCCACTTAATGATGGGAGCCTACATTTTATGTTTTCCTTATCCGTATGTTTCCAAGGTACATATTGTGGTCTAACCCCTCCTCTCTCCAGCAGTGGCATTACATTCTGTCTTGTGTCATCCTTTATGCTCCATGATGTTAACTCTTCACACCCCTCCTCTTCCCCCATTCCTTTTACTACTTCAAATCCTTCCTTACTACCTCTTCTCCTACCTCCCTCTTCTTCCTTTCCCCTTTTTTCATCCTTTCCTGTGTTCAATATTGGCACGTCTGTTTGCCTGTCTTGCCTGCGACTAGGGAGGTCCCTAAGCCGACATGCATAAGGTGTAACTTCGTCCATGAAGGGTGCGAGCTTTATTCTGTGCAGAGAGCGTGCAGTTGTTGAACATGTGGGGTGTGGCGTTAGAGAGCGTGATGGTGATGTGGGTGGCGTGTGTTGGTTGGTGAGCGTCGGTGGCGTGTGTTCGTTAGTTTGTGTTTCTCCCATTCTTTTCACTTCCTCCTTACTTCTCTCCAGCTCCTCCCATCTTCTACTCACCCATGGCGAATCTATGTTTGTTCTAGTGAGGTATAGCTTATCTAAGCTTTCCCTTTCACTCTTCCTTCCATCCTCACTACAAAAATCATTCATAAATTGCGCCCCCCACTCTGCCTTTTTTCCTTTTATTGTTACAGTTTTTAAGTCTATTAGGTCTCCCTCTTCCTTTCCGTTGTTACCACCTGTTCCCCTTAGTGCTGACGTTGTTGCTACCTCTCTATTTTTATATACTTCTCCCCATCTTTCACTCTCCCTCTTACTCTCCTCTCTCTCCCCTTCACTCCTCTCCTCCATCTCCCTACTATTTTCCTCTCTTTTCCTTTTTAATTCCTCCATTACTTCGTTGCTCATCTCTTCCAATATCCTTTCATCCTCTCTCCTCCTTTCCCATTTCACCCTTTCTCTTTCTACTATACTCTCTATTACCTTCCCCTCTTCATATTTTTTAGCTGTCTCTGATATTATCCTCCTCCTCCATATTTCCATTTCTTTTTCATTTTCTTCTTCTTCCTTCTTCTTCTCCCTCATCACTACTCTTGATACCCTTTCTGCTGCTGCTTTTACCCTTACAGCTTCCCTCTTTCTCTCCTCACTTTGCTCCCTTAATTTTTCCAATTCGTCCTTACCTTCTTTCCTTTTCCTCACTCTCTCTCTTTCCTCCCCCTCAAGTTGTTTTATCAGTTCATTCTGCTCATCCCTTAGTTTAGCTAATCTTTCCTCCAAAATCTCTTCCTTCTGCCGTAGCAGCTCCTCTCCCCTCATTTCACTCTCTCTTTCACTATCCTCGTTTGTTCTCTTTACCGCCTCCCTTTCCTCTCCAGTTAGTGATCCTCGTAATTTCAACAATATCTGTGCAGCTACCCACTCATCGTTTCCTATCTCTACAGTCTGCTCTTCTCTCCTCCCGTCCCCCATTGGTATCTTTCCATGAGCCACATATGGTGGAGGGCTGTATGCCGGGTTTGAGTATCCTTCAGCCGCCCTTAACTGTCCTTTTATTTCTCCTAATTCTCTTAAAGGGTACAACCCTCCTCCCTCTGTTTTCACTCCCGGTGTTAAGGGTATCTCATTGCTCGGTTCCTGTTTTATGTCAGCTAATTTATCAACCTTTCCTCCACCCAGTTTTTCATTCCCCATATTCTTTGTTCCTTCACTCTCCTTTTCCCCATCCGTTCCTTCTTTCTTAATCTCCTTTTCTTCCGGTGTTTCCCCCATAGTGAACATTCCATTTGGTCCTGGTCTAGACCCCTGGAACATCCTCCATAAGTTAAACACCTCCACATGGTTTGCCAACTTCTTCCCCTTGTATGTATTGTGCAGATGGTTTAATAGTGAATGTTGGGCATATGGGTCAAAGCTACCATTAGGCGGCCATGGTGTCAACATTTTGTTGTCCGTCCCCTGGGTCCACTCTATGCTGTACTTAATTAACTTCTCCCTATGTGGTGGCAGTGTGGTGCATATATGTTGTAGTGGGGTAGTGAGGGTATTCCCCCACCCTCCCAACCCTCTCCCGTATGACATACTAGCGCACCCTTTCTTACCCTTCCCCTTGCTACCAGTTTGCAACATACAACCTTTTATTGCTTACCTTGCCCCGCAAGTGTGGGGACTTACGACAATCCTTTGACAAATTATGCAATGATAATAATCACAAAAAAAAAAAAAAATTATAAAACAAATATATTTATGATGTTATATTATATTCCTTCCCCTACGGCCCCCTGCGGCCGACGCGCACGCAGCCCCCTGCAGCTGCGTACCCCTTACGACGATCTTACACAGTCGTCCTTTTTCCCCGTTCTCCTCCCACCTTTACACTTGCCGTGGCCGGCGTTCTCCGTGCGCAGCCACGCCCCCTTCCCCTTCTCCTCTTTGATCCACTCGTTTATCGTTTATCTCCGTGTCCGCTCCTTTATCATGTTTCTCTTCCCCACCAATGTCAAACCCAAAGCTTCTTGTGTTCACGATATCTTACTAAATCCCTACTGGTGACGTCACCTATTTCTTCGAACTACTGGTATATTCGTGTTATGTTCTTTAAATTCAAAATACACTTGCAATCTACCCCGCTAACCCTACAGCTGTCTTCCTGTCTCTCCTGGAACAAGGTAATCTCATCAATACTATAACCGGACTGCGCACGCTGCGTCGCCTCGCGTGTGATACGCCCCTCAACAGGAGGGCTTAACCAGCCAATTATCTTCCGTTTTGGGCAACTACGTAACTAGCCACCGCCCACAGGGAAACGTCATCTACCTATCGAGTTTCTTGCTCGAACAATAGGGAACCTCATCTACCTATCGAGTTTCTTGCTCGAACAATAGGGAACCTCATCTACTCATTGAATGATAAATGTCAAATCGTAGGAAACCACACACACCCACCCTCACACGTAGTCGCGATTTAGGCCAATCAGTGTCTTTCGAGCGGCTGCACGTGATGTTTTCGTGCCCCGCCCCCCTCTTTCGCGTAACGTTAGCTTTTTGTTGCGAGCGTCTGCACGTGTTGTTCTCGTGCCCTGCCCCCCTCTTTCGCGTAACGTTAGCCGCCTTCTCTCGCACTCAATTCACTACCATTCATTCCATTATCATCACTCAATTAAACCTTCACCCCACCTTTTTACAATACCTCCCTCCTCCCTTATTTACTTCCGCCCCCTCCCTCACAATTTCGCATTGCTTGTTGTGCGTGTCATGCTCACCAAGTTCCCTCGATGCAGGGCCGCTCGACTGCGTGCACCCCTCCAAGCGGCTCGCCACCTCCCCTCGTCTGGACCACGTCTGGACACTCGCCGACCGCGGGCGGGATACTTCTCAACCGGCTCCCGAGGGCCAATATCCGGATTGCGCTGTCCGGTCCTCTCGCAGCTCCGCGATGGTCCTGTAGTCCTCAGAAGGGGGCAACGGCAGAGGGGGCCGCGCCGCCGGGCCTCCCCGCAACGGGAGTCACTGGAAAAATAAAAAATAAAAGTCGATCTTAAACAGATCTCAGCAGTGCCTCCAACTTGTCGGGGGGGATTCTGCCGGGGTCGGCCGGGCCGTCCGCAGACCTCCGGGCAGGGAGGCCCCAACTCCTCCCGTGTATATCTCGGATCGAGACAGAGTATGAGGCACACACAAGGAGCAAGGCAACTTCTGTCGTTTATTATGCAAACGGCAGGGATGGGTCAAGGAGCGTACGCGTTCGTCCTGACACACACACAATAGTGGGGCTCGCAGGCCCTTTTTACTACATTATGACGCGCTACTTGCGTCATTCCAAAAAGTTACCAAAAGAACCTATCGCCACTCTTGATTGGTTGCTCGAGTGGTGGGGTTAGTATAGTACGCATATAGAGAATGATATTAGTGGTTAAGATGTAGTCAGGTGGTATATCTGGGTTGTCCCTACAATTAGATACATAAGAATTGTTACATGAAGACCCCTGAGGATTGGCTAACGTTACTGACGTCTGAGATAAGAACCTCATGTTCTGATTGGTGCATCCGTGAGCTCCCCAGCCTGGGACCACCGTTGTTCCCAGCACACGGTGCACCTGTGGTTGCAACAGTGTTTCAATATGGGTACGTGCAGGCAATGTGAGGATTTATTCATAGGTGGGAGACTGACCGTTCCCACTGTAGCAGGTGTCCATTGAGCCTTTCAAGTGTGTCGGCCTGCGTCTCGTAGCGAGGTACCCAGACGCCTTTTCTCTCCTGGGTTTTGGCATCTCGTCAGGTTCGGCTTGGTCACGTGGGGAGGGACCGTGTTTGAGGCATAATTCTGCACAATTAATATTGTTTTTCCACTGTATGTCTGGTTTAATTTGCAGATATGATTTTAACATTGGTACGTGGAGTGCGAGGTTGCAACATCGTGCCTTTGAAGATTTGTTTCTTGACTGTGGGTTTGCAACATTACGACCTTGGCTAGTTGCTCCACTGGGTTCTTTCTGCAGGCTCAGCAACCTGACTTTTGCTTTGTTAATGTCCACGGGAACTCTTGCTTGAGGCCTACTTGGGCCTGGTGCACGAGTAATCCATTTAGTGCATGGATGCTTTAGGTTATAGTGGCATACAGTTTCATGGCCAGTATCGTGTTTCCATTATATCTCTCATGATGGTAACGGGTTTCAAGAGAAGCGTGAGCAAGCGTTATAAATGAGCTCATGGTGCGTCTTGCGTTTCTGCATTCTGAAAGCCTATGTAAAAATAATAAAGATGCACGTCCGTGAATAAGCCTGTCGCCTACGTCAGAGCACTGAGTATGTTCTTCGTGTAGATTGGTGTGGAAATGTTCAGCGTGTATAATAGTTCAGCGGTGCTTCCCGTTATCTAGGTCGTCATGGCATCTCTAACGATGTGTAGATTTCAGTCTAGTTGGTCCGTGCCGCAGGTGTCGGCATGGCCAGTGCGGGCTGTTGGGCAGGCAGATGGACACATCCGTATGTTTCTGTACCAGGGTATTTGGTCATCTGGTAAATGGGCAAACTCTTCTCGTGGCGGGTGTCTGGGCCGCGACCCTCTAGGCCAAGCGCGAGAGGTGCCATTCTCCCACTTCACATACCATCCTGCTCAACTGTCTCTGTGATAACCTGTGTATCACTGATCAGGCTCTGACCTGGCTGACCTCTTTCCTCTCTGATCGACCCTCCCAGGCCCAATTTGGGTCTTTCCTATCATCTATCTTCATCTCTACCTGTGGTGTTCCCCAGGGGTCTAACCTCTCGCCCTGGCTTTTCAACCAATACCTGGCAACTCTCAGCCACTGCATTGCTATTTCTGTCCAAATTTCCAGTGCTACGCTGCTGACACTCAACTCATTTTCAGGCTGCCTCACCCTCTCTCATCTCTGATTGCCTAACTGCCATTCAAGATTGGTGTACCGCCAATGATCTTTGTCTGAATGCCAGCAAGACCGAGATCCTCCTCATCGGCACACATTCACCATCCTTTCCCCTCACTCTCTGGCCGGCGTCCCTTGGCCCTCCTCCTACCCCCACCATCGAGGCTAAGAAGCTCTGGATCATCTTTGACTCCACACTTTGCTTCTCCGCCCACATCTCTGATGTCTCTAAAAAGTCAAACTTCCTACTGCACCTCCTCAGAGGTACTCTGCCTTTCCTCTCCTTCCCCCACAAGGTTATGGTCTCCCAAGCTCTGGTTCTCTCTAGGTTGGACTATTTTAACAGCCTCTTTCTAAATCTACCTGATCTACTCTCCGCCCTCTGCAACTAATCCAGAACAGGACTGCAAGACTTGTCCTTGGCCTTAAGCCCTGGGGTCCTATGTCTCCAGCTCTGAAATCTCTCCATTGGCTCCCAGTGGATGCAAGGATTAAATTCAAGAGACTCTGCATTGTCCACAATGATTTCTGAGGCCTGGTTCCAAAATACCTTCAGCTATCCCTTTGCAAATACCTCCCCTCTCGAGCTCTTCGCTCCTCTACCTCTAACTCCCTCAGGGTCAGTCGTTTTTCAAAGAAACGAGCTGGGGGTAGATCTCTGTCTTCGGCTGGGGCATCCCTCTGTAACAGCCTCCCTGCCACTCTAAAACTTGAGGAGAACCATCTCCGGTTCCGGAAGCAGATCAAGACCTTCCTCTTTGCTTCTGCCTTCACTCCCCCTCTCCCCTGCTGATCTGTCCTCTCTTGGCACCGTGCACCTGCCCATCCTCTGTCTCCTTGGCCCAGGTACCTGCTTACCCTGCCACCCTCCCGCACTGCCTCCGGGCCACCCCTTGCACTGGGGTCTGTATCTGTACCCATACATCACCCCCCTTTTTCTTCCTGCGCTTATCAGACCTACACTGTCTGCTGCCTTAAACACAGAACTTGCCAATTGCTGGCTGCACTTCCACTGTTTGTTGCCTTTATTATTAATTTATTATTATTTATCTGTTTCTCCCTTTGCTCTGCACTCTCCACTTACCCCCCTTCCATGCACGTTTCCCCTCCCCCTCTCCCATGCACTTGCGCATTCTCAATGTCACTGGGCTTAGTAAGATCGGTGTTTTGTTCTCCCCTGTTCGCCTCCCTTGCCTTGTCACACTCTGAAACACTTGCGTACGAGCACAATAGAAGTAAAATATCAATATCAATATCAATTTAACTCCAGTTACTCTGGAACACGATCTTGACTCCTATCAGACACCTAACGCATACTCAGACACTCCACCACGTCCTCAAGCCCATGCAATCATCCACACTGCAGACTCCTCCCAAATTCCACCTCTTTACCTGCAGATAGTGAAAGACGATACAATGGAAAAATCCTCTAATGCCCAGGACTACAAGCATCGGCCTCCGCTCACTTTTCTTCCTGCTCCACTGAACCACTCTACCTAAACCCTTCACCTCTGTACTAATACTATATCTGATATTTCTCACCAACAAAACACAAATGGACAACAGCTAGATTATCAACCTCACGGAACCTCTACACTAACAAAGAGGCTCCTGAACCCATATCCCTGTCTATTTCGAATCCTCCCTAGTTGCTGCCTTCTCCAAACCAACCCCAAGACCCTCTTTGGCTTCCCTCCTCCTACCTCTCTCGCAATCGACACTGCCCTCGCTGCTGTTAATACAAAATATTTTCACTGTCATTAGAAAACAAGGCTACCCGCAGAACTCCATACTACAATCCTCCTGGCTGGCTTGCTTGGAAAGTATCATCTAGTACCAACCCCTCCCCGCCAATTACAAATCCGATTCACCAAGAATCAATCAAGTCTCATCAAGCTACCTTGAGTCTGCCGCTGACCGGGATGGAGAGCAATCCAACTCCCAGTTTGGCATCACCACAATACATTATCATGTTGAACTCACCCTCGATTGAACAACTAGAACCATCAGAACCCCACTCTGTTGCCCCGGAGATCTTGGAAACCAATGACACTGACACCCCCATGTTTCAGCTCTTCCAACCGAGACAACAAAGAAAAAGAAAATCCCAAAAATGCAACTGCCTAACATCAAGCGAGCTGTACAAGAAATCAAAAAACCAACCCGCGCAAAGTAAAAAGAATTCCAAACAAAAGATCAAGAAGTTTATAGACAACTTAACCACTCTGAGAAACCACCACTTCATAGGCCCTTCTGACTCCGGTGAAGAAATTGTTCAGAACATCTAGCGACCCACGCAAGCACATCCTACTGCTCTCCCTCCGTCGAGTCCTTTGGTAGCAACTCAAGGTAACTATTATGATGACGTATTAAATGTGAACACTAATAATACTTGCTTATTACCTGTGAATGCTGACCCATCAGTCTCGGATAATATTAATGCTGAGCTGATTAATCTCTCAGTCTATTCGACTTCTTCCCTCCCTATTGTAGATATTGTGCATCAGAGTCTGCATTATCCCCGAGCAGTATCAAACAGGACTAAACAAATATTCTGTGTCAACTTAGACATTAATCTTCTGAATTTCAAGACCCTAGCCCAGAAGAGAGCTGAAGCAATAACACTGAATTTAACCGCAGATCAAACCTCATCACAACAAGATCAAGGCAAAAATCAGCCCAGACCTACAGCACAGACCCCTTCCAACCATGCCGAAACTCCCAGTGGTGTTCCTACTATAGGCACTACACTTGCCAACCCTCTCAAAGATACCATATTAGAAACAGACAGTCTAATCGTAACAATGTTAGAAAGGCTTTGTACTGATCCCTACCCCAACCGAACAAACCTATTAGCAATTTCCCAGTACATTTCAGGACTAGAACACATTTGCACAGATGATATTGAAGCTATCAGATACATAAAAACAACACATTTTGACAAGTAGAAATAAACATTCCCTCCAAAATTGTCAAAAATCTAGTCTGGCAAAGTAAAGATGAACTAAAATTGCATGGCCTTTTTATCCAAGTTCAAAAACAGCTCCCCTTCCCCCGAACTTGACCAATAATGATCATGACACCAGTCCCAGTCCTCAAATCAGGGTAACATAATTGAACTAGAACCATCCCAGCAAGGATGCTGCAAGTGCAAGTGTGGTAACAACCCTTCCTTGAAAACTAACCACCCGCCCCAACCTCATCTGAAGTCCAGATGGACGTGGATATCTGAAGCGATCCAGGCCACTAATCAATCAGGCAATCATTAGAGTGATATCAAACAACACCTACAATCATGCACCTTAGCAGTTTGGAACATGAGAAGCTTTGTCACCTTCTCACCTCCAAAGCCAATACCCTCAACTCGTATGGTACCGTCTTGCTTCAGGAAACGTGGATTACCTCACAACCCACATGGTCAGACCACCAAATTGTGTGGGTTCCTGCCATCAAAGCTGACAGAGGTCATCCAGCAGCTGGCTTATTAACAGCAGTTAAAATACACTCCAAATTAATCTCCCCTCATCCAGGTATTCAGTTAGTAAAAATATCTGCCTCAAATTCACATAATCCCCTCTTTCCGCACACAGCAATATTAAACATATATTGGAATCCCATAGCCACCAATGAAGATCCGTTTCAAATTCAAACCGTCATCATAGCAGGAGATTTTAACACTAACTGCGCTGCAACAAACACCAAACAACCCCGGACTCGAGCGGACAAGTGGCTATCAGTAATGCAAACAAGAGACTTTATCATGCTTAATGGCACAACCGAAGAAGACATTCCACCAGCTCCCACCTGGTTGGGAAGTGTTTTATCTTCAACCATCGACTATGTCTTTATCTCTTCCAATGCAAAGTCTCAAAATTCAAAGTAATTCCCAACCTAGCAAGTGATCATCAGATCCTAGAAGTACAATGGGATCCATATATCACATCCTCCTCAGACTATAACAAACAGTCATTAAGACTCAATCAAGGAAGAAATCGCCTCATCTGGTCACCACATTTAATATCACTATTAACAAAGCAGCTGTCACAATCTCTGACAAATGATGAAACAACAGCAACCATGAACTTTACTGACTGCCTAAAATTAATTATTCAATCAAGCCCAATTTTCAGGTGCCATAGTTTTAAACATAAGTACAATCATGACCAAGATATTCATCATCTCAAGAAAAAACTGTGCCACGCCCTGAGATCACTCCCCTCATTCACACACCTTCAACAAAGAATGACTCTAAAAAACAATTATAGGAATACTGTCAAACCAATCCTAGCAAACAAAAAAACACAGAAAATATGATGAATGCAATAATGCCCAAATCAGCCACGCAGATATGGAACCTTTTAAATGATTCGAACAAAAATGCTGCTTTGTCACTGGCACTAAACGCTCGAGATGCCCTTCTTGGGGCTTAGTTAGCGCTTTATAAATCTCAAATAAATAAATAAATAAATGCCATGGGTGAACAGGCAATGATCACACGCTTCAATGCCCTACTCAACAAACCTATACTAGAAACACCATTTCCTGCGACTCCCCTACCCGACCTTCCAAGAATAATATTTGACGAACTAGATGTCACTCTTTTCATAAAGAGACTGAGCTCCTCAAAAGGCCCAGGGCCTGACAACTTGACCAACGTCGCTCTCAAAGCTCATCCCTCTGAATGGGCAACTATATCAGAGATCATTTTTATCAATGTCATTTGAACGGGTCTCATTCCCTCATCGTGGCAAGAGTCAATTGTAATCCCTATTTTTTAAAAAGGAGACAGAAGCAATCCTAAGAATTACAGGCACATAGCCCTCCTCGATGTGCCAGGCAAGATCTTTGCTAAACTCATATTACGTGATTTTACTGCATGGTTGGATTCTTATAATCTTCTAGACAAGCATCAATCAGGATTCATCAAAGGAGTAGGAACCCTACTAAATCTAACTATTCTTTCAGCGATCATAAAGCAAGCCATAGTCTCCAAACAACCATTTTTCTTAGCTCTGACTGATTTTAAACAAGCCTTTGACTCGATCTCACATGAACTTTTATGGGAAAAACTTTTTAAAGCTAATTGCCCTATGCACATCTTTTACTTGATCTTCCAATTTTACGCCTCTACCTCAATCAAAGTAAAACTCACCAATGATGGTCTACGTACAAAGGCAATACCAACTAGTGTAGGACTGAAACGAGGATGTATCCCTGCCTCTATATTATTTAATTTTTACATTAATGACATAAACAAAGCCTTTGAATCGATGCACTCCTCTCCAAAACTCGGTACGAAAGAGATATCATGGCTGTTATACGCCAATGATCTCGTTATCTTAGACAAAACACTGATAGGCCTTCAAAGAAAATGTGCTGCTCTAGACAAATATGCACAGGTCAACCATTTGATCTTCAACATTTAAAGGTCAAACATACTAATTTTTCATCACAACTTGACTAAGTATGGCTATACATTTAGTTGGACACTTGCTAAAATGCTGTTGACTCAAATCACCCAATACAAATATCTTGACAAGAGCCTCAACCCTCACATCTCTGACCTACCAAACAAAATTGAACTTAAGGCCAGAATGAAATTCCTTGCAATCCTTGCAATCCAAGGCAAAGCCATACAAACCAAATATGGGAAATGTTCTTAGACCCCATAAACACTCTATTACAAGCATCTATTACAAGCATAGAGTGATACCAGTTATCACATATGGAGCCCAAACCAAACTCCCAGCCAACACCCCCAAATGGGAGGTGCTAGAAGGTGCATACTAAAAAAAATCTTATCCCTCCCCTTGAGCACACCAATACCTATCATTAGATATGAGCTAGGACTAACATCACTAGCAGCAATTGTTTCATGGCAAACATTGGCTTTGTATAGAAAATGTCTTGCATTTCACCCACCAGCAACACCCTTCTCCCAATTTTAAAATCATCCCTTGACTCCACATACAATGGTCCCCTCCAAACATGGAAAGGACGCTGTACTTCAATACTTAGTGATGCTGACATTACCATTGATTTACTAAAAGACTTTTCGCACAAAGCAAAAAAAATCTCTGTCTCTGGGATTGGCGATTAACATGGGACGCTTGTAATACGTATGCCACATTTCAAATCAGAGCCTTTCTCCTAAAACCAATGCACCAAATGCCATTATAACTTAGTTAATTCCCAGATCCAAAGTATGGTAGCTAAATCCTACGCCTGAACCTCTGGGCAACTAAAACTAGAATAGTGACCTATAAATAAATCTCAAACTTAGATACGACGTGTAGATTCTGTAAAATAACTGAACATCATAAAAGACTCCAGCACCTTATAACCGAATGCTCTTCGCTCGCAGAATTAACGAAAGAATCCTACTATAAACATCTGAGTGAATTTTAATTATTAACAAAACAACACATGTGGACACACATATTCAATACAACCAAAGTCTCAATGAATATTGCAACAGTCAAACTCCTCCTTACCCTAAACTTATCAGAACATCATGATTTTAATGGAGTTCTTTTAGATATTTAAGAAATTCTTTCGACTGCCGGAAATCTATTTTATGACATTATGCGCAATAGAACAACCAATGACGTTTTAGAGCTTTTATGCGGATGAGCTATCGCTTTTATCTTGTTTTATCCGTTTTAGCGCATTTTAGCAAAGTTTGTCAACTGCTTGATGGTATCAGGTAATATTATCCCCACCAAAAATATCGTATATATGGTCGTCGGGAACAGCGATATTTTTGCGGGGATACTAACGCATGGAACCCTGCTTGATACAGTAATGATGTGTATTTGACCAACTACTGTAAAATAACAAATGGATGTTAATCGTTGAACATGACTTTGTATCTCCTGAAACAGCTTGTTCGAAAAGTTAAATTGTCCGACCCATTACTATCAAATCTTACCAGCACGTGTCAATAGTTTGGTACTCTAATCAAATCTGTATAACCAGCTAATTGTCATTTTGATCTAATTTTAAAATGTATTCAAATGTATTCAAATATCTTATTGAAAAAGTTGAATTTTCAACTAAAGCAATACTCAATTAAAAAAAGGAAAAAATACGTGCACATTTGAAAGTCTTTGATATCAGGAAAAGGTCTGAGCCCGACTGAGGGAGACCGAAAGTGTGATACATTAGGGGAAGAGAACCCCTAAAGAATGTGAATTAAGCATGGGGAAGGGAGCCCCTACAAGTGCTGTGATGAAAGGTCCAAGCCCAACCGAGTGAGACCTATGTGAACCTTTTGCTTTTGGTTTAAGAGATCCGAGTCCGACCGAGGGAGACCTTCATGAACTGGAAGGCCAAGCAGGCCTTGATCCACGTTTTGAACTGCCTTTATTTTGAGAACCTGAGCCAGAGTGTATCATCCTATGTATGGGGAGTGCCTTACTCCATGCTATCCAACGTGGGCAGGAAAGCTGATTTAGCCACATTGATTCTTTATGTTATGACACTGATTTTTCTTTGCGTACATATTCCACTTTACACACATTTTGTATAAGAGATAGAGCAAGCATTAGGTTGTGTTAGTATAGGCCATCTTTGATTTGACAGAGACTGACTAGGACTGTTTTTCTTTATTGTTTTGATGGTAGAACCTACTCCCGTCATAGCTATAGGGCAAAGCAGGAGATTTTCCAAACCCTGAAAACCCTGAAAATTGAATAAAGGTTTTGAAATTGTATCTCTTATGTTAGTGTCATACTTGTGATACCATGCCTCCCTTACAGCCGTTAACCTGGACAATTTTCATCAGTCTGGTCTGTCCATTGTATCTTCTCCATCACCCACCGCAGATATAAATTCTTCTCTTCATTACTCTCTTCATCGCCAATACAATTGGCGGAATCTTTGTTTCGACAACACGTCGCTATGTGACCTTTACCCTTGCAAATCCTACATATCATCCTTAATGCTGGACAAGTTGCACTGTTCACTGGATGGGAGGGGCTATTACACCTATAGCAGGTTCTGACCATTTTTCGTCCTCTTGCGTATTGCACTCGGCCATGTCCTTCCATTTCTGATATTCTTCCAGCGCCTCTATTCATTGCCCCTCTCTTCTCATTGTTATATCTGAAACCTTTGTTATCATTACTCAATCTTCTTAATCCACTTTGGCCACTTATCAACGTAATGGAGTCATTGACGGACTGCAGGGTGTTTGCAGGCGTGGGTTTACAAGAGGTCAGTTTTAATGTGTTCTCTAAGGTCTTTACACATTTTTCCATATGTTCAACCTCTTTGGCCACCCTCAGAACTGTTTATAGTGGAGACTCATTTTCTGCCCGCAGTCTTTCTCTTACTTTGCTATTTTTGTACTCCAGCATAAATTGATCCCTAAGTCTCTCATCCAACTTATGATGAAATATGCATGTTCTTGCTAGTTTGCGTTATGCAGTAATGTACTGTTCAACGCTCTCTCCCTCTTTTTGTGTGCGTTTACCAAACGTGTATTGCTCTAAGATTGTGCTCAGTTTCTGCTCATAATGATTATTATTTTTTTTTACGGCTTTTTCGTATTCATTCATATATTGACCCTCATCAGCCAGTGCTTAGTTCTGGTAAATCCTCAAACGTTTAATGGCCAGCTGGCCCTAAACAGTGTAGGAATAAAGATGTATTTCTATCAACACTATAATTTGCACGACACACTACCTTGTCGTAGTGCTCGAAACTCTAGCTATCTTTTCCAGTGTATGGATGACTCACCAGCCTCTGGTAGGAACATAGTAGGCAGAGGAACGATGTGCATGGCCATGTTGCCACCACCTCTAAAAGTAGGCATGGTGCCGAAGTCACTATTACCAATTCATTTATTGTGCTGAAATCTCTATGACAAGTTCATATATTCAATGCCCAATCACAGCATTGTATTGCAATAATTGTCTTTTCTATCCTTTTTTTAATTATGTAAAGCATGCGATGAGGAGGAGTGTGCGCTGAGCTTATGTAAATCCCTGTATTGTTGCCTGGTCCTTCTCAATGGCTGCATGTCATGTGACAGTGACACACAGGATGGGTGCTTTCCTTAAGCTTTTCATTTCCCTCCTTCCCCTTTTTCTTTGACAAACGGAGCTGTTCCATATTATGTAGTCACAGGGGTAATTGCAGGCACACGCGTCTTTCAGTGCGTCCCTCTCACCTGATTGCGGCCTTTGCATCATGACAGCTGTGGCCTCCCGACTATGCGCCGCTGTAATTACAGGAGGCAGGGCTCGCTCCTCGTCGCCATCTCCAATGTTGGATCCGGGAATGGTAAGCACATTAATACTTCTTTTATTTAACATATGTATATATTATGGGATAAGTGGGATTGTGCGAGCCCTGCTCTCCGGCCGCACCAACCGTCCTCCTTTTAGGTTACATCGTGTCATGGTTCCATTACCCTGATTATGACACGATGTAGGGGACACACTACACCCTTCCCTTCTGATGGTCTGTTTCCAACTTAAAGAAGTGGAAAAACCTAATTGTGTTGAAATGAACTACGTGTCTCAGAATCCCTCTGGGACTATGACGAAGAAGAGGGCTGAGGAGGCATGCAGATGGACCGGCAAGTAGGCCTAATAGCCTTTTCCAGGGTCAGGCAATTAACATGAAGGGCCTACACCTGCAGTCCATTGCCCCACCTGAGAGGCATAAAAGGCTGCAGTGGGAAGGAGCTGGAGCAGGGGTTGGAAGGTTGGCAGTACTAGTAGAAGGAGAAGAGCACAAGGCTGGCAGTTGACAAGGAAGTGTCATCACTTAAGGGACGCCGGTACTAGAGAAGAGCAGATTTCACCTGCAGGTTCTGAGTTGGCCCTGTGTTCACAAAACCTGCCTGGTTGTGGCTGCACTGAGAGAGACTTGGAGAAGTTGACTGTTTCCCCAGGTGCACGCCTAATTGCTGTGACTGCAGAGCTGAAGTCGTGTAGCTACCCGAGGCCTGTGTGCAGAAGCAAGCAAAGGGAAGTAGGAGGGACGGAGACTCTCCATGATCGAGGCCGGATCAGAGACCCATGATGCAGAGGGGTATGGGTCCCAAGAGTGCCTGAAGTAGTCAGTAGTAGTAGGAAGAAAAGTCAGGAAGTGGAAGTCGGCCGCAACTGCAGCGTTTTTGGAGCTGGTGAGTGAAGCTCTGTACGCCAATACACTAAATATGCCTGGCCAGTAACTGTAAGCAGCTCAATTAAAACTCAAGTAGAAGTAGAAGCAAGTAAAAATAGTTTGTTGCCATGGGAAGTCTTGACAACAAAGGAAATGTATCACACGCACATTTAACAGAACTCAAAGTGCTTGCGTATAAGAAAAGCCTTCACTATTCCATTGTTATGTTAAATATCTTTATCGGAGTGGTCGCATGTCTCCAGTTAAGAGGGAGAACGCTGGTTTGTAATCACTCGAAAGGTAGCTACTGTTTTTCCCAAATTGTTCCAAGAACTCTTATATTAAAGCAAGTTTGCGTATGAATGATGGCGATTCCCGATCCACGTTAAAGCAGCTTTCTGTATGAATGAAAAGTAACGCAAGTCTATACATTCTTTAAAGTCGATATTCTCTATCAAAGAGTGGTCACATGTACCCAATTCTGTTTCCCTTGTGAAACCCGAATTTTGTAACATCCAGAACAAGAACATTATAATTGTAGAAGTTGCTGAAGTAACGAGAAGGCAAACATTCCCCAAGCCAGTAGGCAAATCCTTTCTATTGTGAAACCAGCCTATTACAATCTAACCACCTTTACTTTGAAGTTGTCAAAGTTATTACAAGTCCAGAGTCCTCTGATACAAAGTTAACAAGAATATCCCAGGCTGGAAGAGTGTCAATATAGCTTTGGGGTAACTGCTGGAAACAAGAAGGTGTACATAAAGTGGGGAAGGGAGCTGGGTGCTTGTTAAAAGAACTGATCGAAAATCTGTAAAGCTGAGACTGGTGAAGCTGAGAGAGAGAATCAGTCTAGAAGCCAAGGCAGATTCCAGTGGTAGCTGTACAACAGACAGAAGAGTCAATGCTGCTGCCCTCTGATATTGCATCAGAAGGAAATGTGCCTTGCCTACCTGATGAGGTCAAAGAGTTTTTAAGTTGCCTAATAAATCCTTAAAGTACCTCAAGTTGCAGCAGAGCTAACACAACGGTGGTTGTCTATAATATTGTCGGAGAAAAGTATATTGAAAGTGGCTGAAGCAGAAGTACACTGTGAAGCAAAGGAGCCTGCTTTCAAAGTGCCATTTGCATAAGGGAGATGTCAAGAAGTAATCAACCCCCTTAGAAGAAGCATCCTGACAAGTTATACCAAAGATGCTGCAGAGGTTACAAAAAGGTGGACAGTTGTTGTATCAGAAGTGGTACTTTTGTTTTTGAACTTTGACAAGTCTATTCTGGAAGGAGATTCTTCAGGATTACCATTGGTCTTGTTTTCTTTGTGGAAATTGGAGAAGGAACATTTCAACAGAGGAAGAACAGTTGCCAGTGAATTTCTGTTTGGGGGAACTGTTGTTTCTTTTGAACTTTCAAGATCAGGTTCAAGACTTTACTTTTCTATGTGAGGGATTGACTTTGGATATTCCTATGAAAGGAATCTACCCAGGAGGAGTGAATGTTACCCACGCCACTGGTTATTTGGTAATCATTTATTTGTGTTGTTTATGTTTTACTTTAAATGTTTTGTTGTTTAGTGTGAGGCCCAGTTTTGTATATGCTAGGAGATTTTCCCTTAGAACCTAGACTAGGTAGGCCACTCCCTGGTAGAGTAGGCTTAGTTAGATTTTATTAGCATTTTGAGACTTTGACCGGAGACTTTGACCTTGATGTCCTCGCTCTTACCAAGACATGGTTCAATGCCAACTCTGTCACTGCTCTTAACAATCTCCTTCCTCAGGGCTACAAAATCCTCTCCAAACCCAGACCCAATAGGCCAGGTGATGGAGTAGCCCTGATCTTTTCTGAGTGGGTCCCTGCCTCCATCATACCTACTCAATCCTACTCCTCTTTTGAATGTCTCGTCTGTAGGCTTGGTGTCTCACCTGCTCTCTCTTTCTCACCATTGCAGTTATCTACAGGCCCCCTGTCCCCATCTCTCGCTTCCTCTCTGAATGGGCCGACCTTGCCTCCTGCCTCTCAACCTCTACTTCCAAACTCCTCCTCCTTGACAACTTCAATATCCACCTTGACCCCCTTGAATCCCCCATGTCTCAGTTCAGTGCCGGCTATACCCTGAATGCCCTAATTCCTGGCGACATCCCTATCTCTAATCCAGTCACCACCCCCTCTCCTGGTCTGACCACTCTCTCCTCTCCTTCCGCCTGAGGCCCCTTGGCCTAATATCTGAGCCACCCCCTGCACTTCCCAGCCTCCTTTGCTGTCATCTGACCTATGTAGCAAGTGTCAGTCGTTGCTTTCGCCTCCACCTTCATCCCCCCTCCAACCCTCACTTCTGACTCATCCTATGACTCCGTCCTTGCTAACCTTCACCTGTCCATCTCTAACACCCTTGACATTGTTACCCCTGTCATGTGGATCCGCCTAAAACCTGCCTTCAAGAACAACAGCTGGTACGTCTCTGATCTAGCATTTGTGAAATGCAAATGCAGAGTTGCTGAACGGAAGTGGCAGACCTTGGGTTTATCCTCTGACAAACTGGGCTGCCACCTGCTTCAAATGCAATATCGTTCCTCTTTCCGCTCAAAGAAGCAGGCCCACATCCAAGCCCGCATCTCTGGAGCCATTAACAACAAGGTTGAACTCTTCAAAGTCTTCAAGCAACTCACCAATCCAACTGCAGTCTCCACCTCTCTCCTCCCTTCCCAGGCTCTCTGCACTGCATTGGCCTCCCATTTCACATCAAAAACTCAGGAAATCTTGTCCTCACTCTCCTCCACTCCCATCTCCACTCCTGTGCCTGCTCTCCTGCCTCCCTTGGCTCCTCTCCTACCACCCCCTCACTCTGCCCATAGCACTGGATGAGGTCTCTAAAGTGATTCGCTATATGAAAGCCTCCACCAAACAGGTGCTACTCTGCTCCTCCAGAACCATTAAGACAACATATCCTCCCTCGCCCCGGCTCTTGCTGACTACTGTAACCACTCCTTCACCACTGGCTCTTTCGCTCTATCCCTCAAGCACTCCCTTGTGCACCCTCTCTTAAAAAGGCCATCTGCTGACCCCTCCTGTCCAGCTAACTATCACCCTATTTCCACTACCCCCTTCCTTGGTAAACTCTTGGAGAAGCTGATCCTCCCCCAATTAATTAAAAATTGGTGACAAGGCAGGCACTCTGTTGCCAGTCAAGTTTTCCTGCATTAGCTTCTCCTCCAAACGCACATTTTCATGACTCCATCAATCTTCAGGTAGGCTGTGTTTCTTTGCTTTTTCAGGCATGTCTTCATTTCCTTTTCAGGTGTGGCAAGTTAATTGACTCTAAGGATTCTGGTACTTTTATTTTTCGCACTTAATTTTTCTTACAGGTGGCTGGAAACAACTCCCTGTCACCCCTGAAACAGAAATGCAGACCCGCCTGAAAAAACAAAGTAACTCAGCCTCCCTGAAGATTGATGAAGTCATGAAAACGTGCGTTAGGAGGAGAAGCTAAAAACTGGTATCAGAGCGCCTGCCTTTACATCTTTAAACATTGTTACAGAAATCCCGGGAAAGGCAATGCAGCAGGGCCATCATGCCTTACATTGGAGAGCCACAACCATGGCTTTCCCCCTCCCCACATCAAGGGGAAGATTTGTGCTATGGAGGGAGTTGTTTCCAGTCACTTGCCAGCAAAATCAAGTGCGAAAAATACAAGTACCAGAATCCTCAGAGCTAATTAACTTGTCACACCTGAAACAGAAATGCAGACCCGCCTGAAAAAACAAAGTAACTCAGCCTCCCTGAAGATTGATGAAGTCATGAAAAGTTGCGTTAGGAGGAGAAGCTAAAGACTGGTAACAGAGTGCCTGCCTTTACATCTTTAAACATTGTTACGGAAATCCCGGGAAAGGCAGTGCAGCAGGGCCATCCTGCCGTACATTGGAGAGCCACAACCATGGCTTTCCCCCTCCCCCCATCAAGGGGAAGATTTGTGCTATGGAGGGAGTTGTTTCCAGTCACTTGCCAGCAAAATCAAGTGGAAAAATACAAGTACCAGAATCCTAAGAGCTAATTAACTTGTCACACCTGAAACAGAAATGCAACCCGCCTGAAAAAACAAAGTAACTCAGCCTCCCTGAAGATTGATGAAGTCATGAAAACGTGCGTTAGGAGGAGAAGCTAAAACTGGTAACAGAGCGCCTGCCTTTACATCTTTAAACATCCTCCCCCAATTAACCCTCCACACCGATCTTGTTGGTTGTCTTCATGACCATCAATCTGGATTCCAGGCATCCGGAGGCACAGAAACTGCTCTCCTGAACACCTGTGAAACCATGCCTGCAAATCTCGACTCCAACTCTCCCGCTGTTCTCATTCTCCTTGATCTCTCCTCTGCCTTTGACACGGTCAACCATTCCATTCTCATGAAACTACTCTGTGACACCCTCAGCACCATTGACTGGCACGGGATGGGCAGACCTCTTTTCTCATTAACTGCCCTTTCCAGTTCCAGTTGGGCCCTTTCTCCTCCATCAACTCACTCTCTACCTGTGGCATCCCCCAGGGCTCTATTGTATCGCCATGGCTCTTCAATAGCTATCTTGCCCCTCTTGCTCACCTGATTTCCTCCTTCTCTCCTCGTATCCAGTGTTATGCCAATGACATACAGCCTTCCCTCAAGCTTCCCTCTACTACCTCCTCTTCTTCCTCTCTGATTCCCTGACTGTCTCTCCACCATTCAGGCAGGGTGTGCAGCCAACAATCACTGCCTTAATGCCAGTAAGATGGAGATCCTTTTCATTGTGACACCTGCACCCTCTTTTCCTCCTACCCTCTGGCCACCTTCTTTAGGCCCCCCACACCCCACCATCCTGTGAGGCCAAAAACATTGGGGTCATCATCAATTCCGCTCTCTCCATCTTCCCTCACATCATGGACCTTACTAAGAAGACCCACTTCCAGCTCCACCTCCTCAGAGACATTCTCCCTTTCCTCACCTTCCCCCAGAAGCTCAATGTCTCCAGAGCTCTGGTGCTCTCTGGGCTGGACTACTGCACCAGCCTCTTTCTCAATCTCCCTCTCTTCTCCCTAAGCCCCCTCCAGCTAATCCAGAATAGGGCTGCAAGACTTATCCTTGGCCTCAACCCCAAGGACCGTATCTTTCCAGCCCTGAAATCTCTCCACTGGCTCCCAGTGGCTGCAAGGATCAAATTCAAGACCATCTGCAACATCTTCAAAGCCTACTCGGGCCTGGGACCACACAATCTCCAACTTACCCTCGCTAAATACTACCCTGCGAGAGCCTTACGCTCCTCTAACTCCAACTCTTTTACTGTCAAAACACTTCTCCAAGCAGAGAGTGTGGTCCAGGACTCTCACTTTGCCTTGCGCTTCCCTCTGGAATAGTCTCCCTGCCCCTCTCAGACTTGAGCTGGACCTCCTTAAATTCCAGAAACTGCTTAAAACTCTGCTGTTCTCTACCTCTTTCCCTTCCCTGCTAATCATTCCACTGCTGCTGTGACTGGTGGCCTGATCCTCATGAATCTCACTGGATTTCAGGCCCTTCTTCCCAGTCAATAACAGCACCCTCGTCCCACAACTGGACTTCACTGCCCTTGCGGGTCCTGCAGAGCGGCTCTGCATCCCACCCTTGGGAGTCACCTGCACTAGCACTAAGCCTGAGGTTTTCCTCCTTGACCCCTCCACCGGCACTCGTCTACTCCGCTGCTCCACCCCCCCCCCTTTCCTCCCTCCCGAACTCCTGCATTTATCCTCACTGCTCTTGCACAACCGAATGACAAAAGGCCTTGTAGGACCACAACTGTATTTTACTATTTTTGCCATTGTTATTTTTCCCCTGTTCTCTTCCCACTTAGTCTTGTGGCGCTTTGAAACACAATTCTGATGTTTGAGCGCCTAACAAATTCACAATAAAATAAATCAAACATATACATATTTTTTAAATCCTGTTCTAAAAAAACAGTTTCTTTTTGTTTAATAGTTGAATTTACTGCTCCTGATGAAGGGAGATTCCTCCCGAAACGCGTAAAGCTTAAACTGCATAAACTTGAATTTCTTCTATAATTTCCTGGAGTTAAAACATTGTTTTTGAATTGACTACAAGATTATTTCATATCTTTTACCTAAAGCCACTGTTTTTACTTTTGTTTGAATATATGTTTTTCTCGAATTTAATTACACCTGGTTCATCCCAGTTTGATGGTGTGCAGGGGACAGATCGCTTCTTTTGTCTTTCTGGAAATAGACCAGCCTTAATTCTTGTATGCCTGTTTCTCTCTGAACCGATATGAACAACTCACATTAAAGGGTGTTTTGTATAAAATACAATAAACTGATAGTCCTAGACTCTATTACAACCTCAGCAAAAATGAATCCTGCCACAATCCCAGCCCTTTATTGAAACCGAAGAAGTCTGGGGAATTATATTCACAAGAACAACTAGCTTAATGTATCCATAAAAAGGAATTTGATCCTAACATAGGAAACAACGCATAATTTTAAATGAAAGAAGACAGTAGAAAAAATCATGAAATCGGACAAAAATCAGCAATCGTTACAAACAATTGAAAAATGAAGCATCAATACATACACACACACGAATCATAAGAACACAATTACATACAACATACAGCATACATACATAAATGCAGCAATCAACATATATAATAATTAATGAACAATAAAATAATGGTCAAAACACGGGTGATGGCTCTGTCTTTGCAATTTCCACCTTCAGGCCACTGCAAAGACCAACCGGTTTCACCGTAAAATACTATTTGTAAATGTCTTCATCAGGGAAATGTAAACTTAACATGTACTCAGTGAATAAAAACAAAACTGGAGTCGTTCAAAGAAAGTGGAGTCAACCTAATGATGTATGTAGAGGGTGCGAAAGAGACTTTTTTGCATCAGCGTACAGGGAGTGCTGCGTGCAAGAAAAGTAATCATGTACGCAGAATCCCAGGAGACAGAAGAGTCATCAGCTACCCCTGTTCAACTGCGCATTGTAGGTAGGTCTAAAAGGCAGCAGGCTAACTTTAACAAATACTACCTCAAAGTGGTCACATAAAAGGCTGGAATATTCAAAAGGATGCTTTTTATTTACTTGAAGAATTCACCTTAAAGTGAATACGCGCACTTCCTCGACAGCAACTCGTCATATAACTTGAGCTCACTATCGCCTTAAGACACAAGTCATGCATGGATTCAATAGGTTGCCAGCCACTATCACTTGCATGGCAACCTAAATAAATCCTAGTAGACACATAGTTTACAGAGGCGCATGTAATAATTTGCCACCTTCTCATTTTCTTGATCAGGAATTAGGGTCGCAAGTTTAACTTAATTGTTTATCCCTTCACCAACTCAGTAAGGGATACATTTTTCATTGAGCCTTCTCATGTATTGTGGGCTGCACTATTCGGTAGTATAACTACCTTCAGCACAATAAGAACTGCTATAGCTCTCAAACTTGCCTCAACTGATCTTACTACATGTCACCTTTATTATTTAGACAATCCTGATAATCTCTTTACACTGCAGTAACTGTGGCAATCCTTGGTGACCTCAGCATATTTCCAGGTATGTTTCTGCTATTCAGTGTGCCACTGAAACTGACGAAACAACATTAGACATATAGGTAATCCAGTGATGCCCCTCCTTCTCTGTAGATTTCACTACACATGAGGATCCAATTAACCACAGCTAGTAGCAAGAACTGGCTGAAGCTACTAACTTCAAGTTCTCCTGACGACATTACTAAGGTAGGTTTTTAATCTGCAGCTACCAAACACTTATTTTTTATTGTGCGGTCACACACCCTTGACACACATTATGCCATCTGTTTTCATAGGAATAGAAGTTTCTTGGACCTCCAGCGACCACGTCCTGATGACAGTTCGGACCTTCCAGACCATCGGCTATCATTTAGTACTCACTGGAGGCCATTAACACCCCGAACCAGAAACACCAACCTGTTTATGTGTCGACAACAATGGCATACTACTAATGAAAAGTAGTATATGCATTTGCACAAAAAATGATGTTACTAACCTTCACCTTAATGTGGATTCAAAATATTTACTATTGTTGCCCTCTGGGGCTTATGTGTTTTTAAGGTCCTGCTTTGGGTATTTGGACCTACATTTATTAGATGTGTGTCCAGTTTTTCAATTCTTCAAGTAAATAAAAAGCATCCTTTTGAATATTCCAGGCTTTTATGTGACCACTTTGAGCTAGTATTTGTTAAACCTAGCCTGTTGCCTTTTAGACCTACCCACAATGCGCAGTTGAACAGGGGTAGCTGATGACTCTTCTGTCTCCTTGCCCTCTTGAGTCAAGCCCCCCACAAACAAAAAAGAGGGTCCCTCTTTCTGCCCTACTTATCTCTTGCAGACTCCCAGGTACACTGCCGTTGGCAAGACTGCTATGGTGGGTTCCAGCATGATGATTACCGGGCTGAGACCCATACAGGATTCCCAGCACGGTAATCATCGTGCCTTGGTCGAAGCCGTCTTGACGATGGCATTCTTAAAAAGTCTGTTCTTGTTGCCCCAGGCTACCCCAAATGCCTTGCTCCATGTGGAGATTGACTTATGTCCCATTGGGGATGAGGTCCTGCTGAGACTGGCAATGTACTGGGTCAGACCGTGGGGTATATTAGGTTTGCCAGATATCGGGAGGCCTTAGAACATGTTTAAAAGGCTGAGGGGGGTACATCACTGTCATGGCTAGTCCATGTTAAAACACCTTTGCTGCCCTACACCTGAGTAGTCTTTGGACTGACTCATCATCAATTACCAATGCATCTGCCACAAAGGTTAGAAAGGCAGCCTTAACATCTGCTAGAAGGAAGATGGAGGAATTAAGCTTGGAGTTGGGATTAGGTCCAGGATACCTCATGAACAAACCCAATTTAGGATTTGAACTCTACCTAGATATATTCTCCCCATCATTTGACTGGACATTGGACTTCATTGGAGTTCAGACTGGGCATACTGCGGGTCGCATCCTTTACAAAGAACTGGGGGAAGTGAACCCGGGCATATGCCCACTCTGTGGGAGTGCTGAGGAAGCCGTGTTGCACTAAATGCTGAACTGCGATGAATTTAGAGTTTTGAGAGTGCCTATTTGAAACCAACTTTTTTACTCTATGTCTATTCACAGTACCATCGATGCCATGTCATTTTGCAGATCTACTGATTATATCGTTGTTGTGCAACGGGTAGCTACTTTTATACATGGCTGCATAGGTGCCAGGTAATTAAACTGCTTGGAAATTGGTTTCGCTTTTGTAAATGTGTTATTGTAGTCTGGTGATATAGCCGCTGTGGTAGAGGTGATGGGGAAGCTGTATTTGTACATCTCCTTTTGCATAATGCTTTATTTAGTAGGACAATACTCTTAGTTTTAAAACTTCTTTTTCATCCCATTGCTTATCAACTGTACATATTTTAATGATCTTGACCTATTTTGTGAGCAATGCATTTTATATGACTGTTGTATTTTGTATTCACCCAAAGACTAATGTTGAATAAAGGTTATATGATGATGATGATGAAAGGGGTGTGAGACAAGGTTGTGGTTCATCACGTTTGTTGTTTTCTTTATATAGTTTTTAACTGAAAGGATTACCAACCTTGATTATGATGAACTGAAACTGGACACCAGGAAAATTGGAATTCTTTCATATGCCGATTGATATAGTTTTGATTTCCAAGTGTCCTCTAGGGACTCGTAGACAGCTGCATTATTTAAGCAACTCATGGTGGCAACAGTAAAGACAGACGCAAGTTATCACAGTTCAAGGGTGTTTATTGAACTTTATAATGGTTGAGATAAACGCCTAATCTAAACCTAAATCTAAGATGGGAGCAAGCTACGACCATCAAATAATAATAAGGCGGTCCTAGTGGAGTCTTGTCAAATGAAAAAGGCCTATACTAAAAAAAACTATTGCCATTCCTTAGTACTAAGTTACAAAAAGAGTGTGGGATAATGTTCACCAGAAAAGAAAGTAGTGGACGGTATGGCTGGGTCATACTTCCTCGCGTTTTTAGCACGGGACAAGCCGGGACTTCTGAGCACAGCACATTCCTGGGCCTCTCCAGCACAAGATTCACAATTCCAGTTCAAAGTTACCAGAACCTTCAGGGCCAAGTCTCTTTTCCTAGAAAGGTTATTGCCTTAGAAGGCCTGATAGATTAAAACAACAAACTAACAAATGTTCCTTCTGTAATCTTGCACCTTGGGCGATTGCTCTTCGCCCCTGGGATCTCCCTCTGTCAGGCTTGGATCCTCCTTGCAACCTGGGCCTCCCTCCATGGGGTTCACCATGGCCTTTCAAATGCAGCCTGAAAAATTCAAGAGTCTTAATGTCTTTTTAAACAACTCCCACTCTGGACAACCCTCGGCCGGGTTCACGCTTGTCGACACAATGTTCACGGGTGTATTACTCTTCACCCCAACTCTCAGACATCGCTCTGTCGTGTTCACATTTGCCAAATATACAGTTCACTTTTCTTTATTTAACAATTTGCTCTCTTCTGAAAGCGGGGTGGGGTGAGATTCCCTTCCCCTAGCTTTCTCTTGGCAATGGGTCAGAGACTTTCGAGTGTATAAGGGATTTGACGTGACCCTTGTAGAACCAATCTGACACCTCATGCTGCCCTTTCCTAGGGCCTTCTTGTACTTGCAGTTTCAATACACGAGGGCGAGCGAGGGTCCTTCGACTGAACACTCTTACAGCACATGCCCACTCTGCAGCTGGCCCTTCTCTGGGCTTTCTCAAAAGTTCAAACACACAAGTTCTCCATTCCCAATTCTTGCTTTCATCTAATGTTGCCACTTGCAACCTTGGGCTCAAACACAGTTCAGTTTCCTATCAGCTTCCTCTGACTCACCGGCTGTCTTGAGTCGCCTTGGCTTGGCTTGCTACTAGAGTCAAGGATGGTATCACGGTAGCCAACTTGCCTCCCCGTCTGTGTTATAAATGCGGGAGGCCCCCGTGCACCATTGACATTTGTTGCTCAACACGTCAGCTATGTTTCCCGGTCTTGTAATTCCCTTTTCGGAGGCTTTGCAGTTCTGAATTGAAAAGGGCAAGGGCAATTCCCCCTTCGTCGTCCATCCTGGACTCGTGGCCTTTCTCCTCAGTTTGAATTGCCAGTTTGGTGTAGCTGGTTCCTTGTGTGTTCGGCCTTGCTCATAGTGCGCTCTCGTGCCCCGCCTTTTATCCCTGTGGGGAAGGTAAAGGGCTGTCAGGTGTGTGTGGTTCTGGTCAATTGCCTGACTCTGCCTGACCCTTGTGTTGGGACATGTCAGGTAAATGGCTCTGGTGTTAGTCTATTGTCTTTCTCTATGTATGAAAGTGTTTGTGTCGGAAAAGGGGCAGGGGTAGATCTTCTAAGTATCCTACAGGGTAGGATGGGAGAAAGGTGTTACAAGGAGGGGGTACCACGTTTAAACCTTCAATGTCCCACTTCCACTCCCCGAAGACCCCTCATCCAGGTGATCCTCCCCCACTGATCCACCCCCAGGAACTGGATCCAATAGTGATGGCCGTGTCCTGGCCACCTGGATGACAGAGGATGAGACACCTTCAGGTTTCTCACAATTGCCTATAATCGTTTTGTGATAATTGGCCTATGGAAGTTAACCTAGCAAAAATGTTAGTAATGTTAGTTGGTGTATGCCGAAAGAAAATTTAATAAAAAGGTTTCCTTTTCATTCAAAGGTACAACCATCAGACAGGTTAACCATTTTGACTACCTGGTTGTGAGGCTGACCAGCACTGGGTTAAGCAAATAGACCATAACAGCTGTATCATGAGGCAACAAGCTGGTGCGGCCCTGGTCGTCTCCAAAAATTTGGAGAAAATCTGACTTTGGAAATGATTATGGCATTTAAATCCTAGGCATGCTCAGCAGCACTGTATGGAGCTGCGCTTTGGGGAAATGCGAAGCTTAGAAATACTGAATTAGGAGAAACAAGATTGGTTCCCTACTTTGTTTGCCTAAGCGTGCTTCCACAATCCCTCTATACTGTGAGGTGAGGCTGTTACTTATACAATATGAAGTATGGTTGAGAACCCTACCATTTGGTTTTGCATGAAAATGCATGAGGTATTAGCCCAACACAAACGTGTATTGTGGGAACTATTTAGGCAAAATGAAGGGAGTACCTGTCCAATCACACCTACTCTGTATTTTGGGCTGGCAAATCCTCCCTTATGTTTCCGCTCCACCACCAGTGTCCCCCAAGGTTCAGTACTTGGAACCCATCTCTTATCTCTCGCCACATCTCCTCTCGCCTCAATCATCTCTTCTTTTGAGCTGTCCCACCACCTCTATGCTGATGGCACCCAGCTTTTCCTATGCTTTTATTCTTTCTCCTCCTCTATTTGCACTACTTTAACTCTATACCTTCTGGCCATGAAATCCTGGATGTCCGATCACTACCTTTTTCTTAATACTTCCAAGACTGAGGTTCTGTTCCTTCTGGCTTCTTTTACCCCGCAACCCCTGCATCTGTTTCCCCCCCCTTCTTACTATTTCTCATTCTGCTCACAATCTTGGTGTACACTTAGATTCTTTCCTCCCATCTTCATATTTCTTTGCTTTCTTGTACAAGCAGGGCACACCTATTGAACATCCGCAAGGCAAGGCCCTTTCTTACTTTCTTACTTTCCAGGCATCTAAGTTACTAATCTCTTCTATTATCTTTTCTCCCCCTTTTACTGCTCCTGCCTCCTATTTGGCCTCCCTGCCTCTCGCCTTAGTCCTCCCAGGTCTATTCTTAACTCTTCTATTTGTCTCCTCTGTTTCCTCTCTCCTCGGGATTCTATCTCGTCTACTCTGTCCTCTCTTCAATGGCTCCCCTTTCACTCCATCTTAAATGCAACTTTCTCTGTATATTCTTCAAATCCCTTCATAATCTTGCTCCCCCTTATCTTTCTTCCCGCGTGTCATTTTATTCTCCCTCTCGCACCCTTTACTCTGTCTCTTTTTCACCTAATGGTTCCTCACCCACCCTGTGCCTAGTCCCGCTTTCGCTTCTTTTCTCTTCGGGCCCGCTTCATTGGAACAGGCTCCCACTATATCTCTGCTCTACTTCTTCATTTCCTCTTTTCTGATCTGCCCTTAAAGCTCATCTACTCGAATTACATTTTGGTTTTTGATATCATTCTTCTTTTAATTTGTACCGTGGTGCTATAATATGTACAGTGCTTTGTCGTATAGCCCTTGATAAATACAAATCAAACATAAAATACAAATTCAAAACTCTGTCAACTATCATGGTGTTGTTTATTTATTTTTGATGTGAAGCGTTTATGGATATTTGCCTTTTATCTGAATAAAACTACGATGAATGCTAACTCTCCATGTTAAATATAGTCTGTAAACTGCCATCATGTTGTGGAAGGAATTTAGTTGTTTATTTAGCTCTCCATATTACATATAAGCAGTAAATTGCCAGCAGGTTATGGGAGAAGATTAGGATTATAGGCTTTGGCATACGAATGTCAATCACTTCCATTGGTTACATAATAAACCATTATAAAGTATGGACAAGACCAGCCTATAGCTTAAAGTGAAAATTACACAATGGCACTAAAGCCTAGGATTGGCGGTTCGGAGACATGTGAGTACTTGATGAGCCTGGGTCATCACTATGTAGTAAACTGTAAAAGGGTGAGATAATAGCAGAGCTCCACTGACTTCCTGGTGAGCAGATTCCATGTGAGGCAGAGCTGGGCAGGACTACTGACTACAGGGAAGAGAGCAATCAGGACCCGGAAGCATTGCAGATAGATTTTGCCCTCTTCAACCTAGCTGTACAATTATCAGCATTTTTCCATGTTTTCCAAAAGTTAATTTTATTCTTGGTTCTATATTTGTTAGGCTTGAGATTGACTTTTAAGACCATATTGTGTTTCCCATGTTCTTATTTTGTTTCCCATGGTCTTTAAAAACAAAGAGCCTAAATCACTGACGCGTTTTTTAATGGCAAAACCCCATTGAAAAACGCTCTGTGAATAAGGGGCTTAGCGTGGCCATGACGTATTTTTGTGAAATTAGCTCTTAACTGATGCTTGGAAAGGCACTCACCCGTGGCCTGGTACAAAGCTGGGTAGAGCACGTTTCAGAAGCTCTGCTCCTTCTCATAGTTCTTCTGGCCAGTAAAAGTGGACCCATACATGCATTAGTGGATGGAAGAGAAAAAGAAAAGGTGGATTGCTCCTGTTTGCCTGTATATTTTAATTCATGGCTTTGGAATGTTTTTAGAAAGTTGTACTTAGGAACTGTGGGTCTTTGATAGAGTGGATTAGCCCTTTCCATTTAAATGGTTTGCAGAGTCTGGAATAACATTGGTTGTCTACTGTCTTGTAATTTCGGACAGCACTACAGTGAGAATATTTTTAGTTTTACAGTACCATGTTTTAGGCAGCTATGCACATTGCTGATTGGTGCTAGACTTTGTATTCCTATCAGTGATTAAGTGATGGGTAAGATGCAAGTGCTATATGACTATATTCAACTACATTGTTTCTAATACAACAGACTGCTTATCGTTTGACTATTATGACAAGGCCAATGTCCTGGTCTTGTAAAGGGGCAACTGGCAGTCCTCCCAACAGGAGGTAGATGTAGGGCAAAATCCAGAGCCAGCCCTAACCCTGAGGGAAGGATCCCTTGAGGGGACCCCAATTCCTGCCCATCCCTCTTGTACCAGCATGCTTCTGTGCAGTCCAACTTTTTCTCATGCCATATTTCTCATCAATATGCTTGCCAGTTTGTTTCTATAATTCCAGAGTCTCAACATCAAAGCCAGAAACCAACAGGAAACATAAAAGGGGGAGCTTGTGTTGAGTGCCTGAAATCAGCAGCAGATAGCCAGCAGCCCAACTGCCAACCGCCAGTTCCCCCATCTCCCTTGAGGTCTGACCTGCAGAGGAGAAACAACAAAGAGAGAGATGGAGAGAGAGAGACAGACAGACAGAGAGAGAGAGAGAGAGAGAGAGAGAGATATGAACCCACAACACCAATGTGCGGTGGCAAGAACAGCTGCACAGTGCTGCAGGGTGATAGAGGAAGGCTGCCACAGCTGCCACAGGCTACCCTAGACTACAATGGAATTCTGAGGGCACCAAAACCCCTCACCCTCTAGGAACTTACTGAATGGGGCCATCTATCATGAACAGAGAAAGTGGGTGGGGCATACCCTGCTATTTCTAACCTCACATGACCGCTCACCGCCCAGGTGGGGAAGACAGATTGGCTGGGAAAAGAGCATCTATCCCAGCAGGGAGGGAGGAATATAAATTGTGATGAATCCAGGTTGTCACTTCTCCCCTAGGTTGAGCCCCTTCACGTGATGTCAGGGAGGTGAGGCCGCTATCCGATAGTCTTCTTCGGGGTGGTATTTAGCAGGTGGATCTCAATGGGAGGGGCACTCTCTATGTGACTAGTGACGACCTGGGGAGAACATGGTATTCCCAACACACACACACCTCCTTCCTTACCTTCCTCTAATCAAGTATCCTCTATTATGAATGTTTGTCAGATCAGTGAGGACCCCATTACTGTTGACTCCAGTGAATGCCCATTGCAATATACTGAGACAAGAAGGAAACGCTGAGCCAACATTATTCATCGTCAGAATCGGATTGAATGTTCTAGCTTTCGAATGCCCAGTGGTTTAAAGATGGAGGAAGGACTGACACAGTGGTCAGACCCTCCTTGGAGGCACTACGAGCGAAGCACCCCCATCACAAGCGAAGTAGAAGTGGCAGTATGGGACGCACTCTGAGGAATTACAGCATCCCTCATTGATCTGCCATGCATGGGCAGACAGAGAAAAGAAGAAGTAGAAAGTCCAGGTGTGAAAACCCACCAAGCCACATGGTTGAGCAGAGATGCGCAGCCCGGCTCCAGTGAGCTGCTGTGGAGCTACAGAAGGCAGCGCGAGGAATGAAGACCATGTCAAACCACCCAGTCTAGCAGAGATGTGCAGCCCAGCTCCAGTGAAATGCTGCAGATACGCGGGAGGCAGCGTAGGGACCGTCAAACCGGAGAGGGAGGTGTCAGAAGCTTTGTGGAAAATCAAAACCGACGAAGAGGGTTGAAGTATTGAAGGTACATGGGCTGTTTGGGTCCACAGAGGGAACATAAGAAAACATTTTGAGAGGATCTGGGACAAAAAAATTAAATACAAGAACGTTTGGGCAAAGTACTATACCTAGCAGGATAGCGAACCGGGATAGTAGAAGTTGAACAGAGTGAAAGAGATTGCATTAGAAACCTGCAGGTTAATAAGGACGAGTTCCTCAACTGTGTATCATCTTTGTGGCAGTACCCAGCAGGGAAGTGTACTATGTCCGCCTACCGAGCCACTGGAAAGGCCATGGCAGGTGAAGTGGCGTGGAGAGAAAGCCAAATAATTGGCATGCAGATGGAAGCCCATAACACTGTGTGCATCTTACGTTAGGTTCTATCCGGAGTTCAGGTACTCCTAGATTCCCAACTCGACGTCATCGCTGAAGGCGGGCTGCACCTCCTGAACATCAGAAAGAGAGCAATGTGACTACC
This sequence comes from Ambystoma mexicanum, assembly GCF_040938575.1. Classification (NCBI taxonomy): domain Eukaryota; kingdom Metazoa; phylum Chordata; class Amphibia; order Caudata; family Ambystomatidae; genus Ambystoma; species Ambystoma mexicanum. Next base: position 267,394,061 of record NC_090934.1, read on the forward strand.
AGTTGCCAGATCAGGCTGTATTACTCAGGTTGGAAAGATCTGCTAAAGGTGGTGGTTTGTACTGGGTTTGTACTTGTTAGGCAGAATTATATGCAGTACCCTTTGGAAACACTACACACAATTAAGACTACAAGTGACAGTACAATTTCACCTTTGGTACAAGCCTGTACTACACAGTTATAGTGGTAGCAGTAGCGGAGCAGCCAGACTTATTTCAAGAGTAACTGAGCAGTACAAATAGTTACACAAAGGACAGCAATTACTATGATTCAGGCAAACATTGACTCAAGGTTTCTAAGTAAAAGAATATATATTTATTTACTCAACAGTTATATAACATTTCACTATTCTAAGCAAGTTAAAAAAAATCACAATCATAAATACACCACACCACGTCCCTTAAATTCCAGACAAGTTAAGCTCACAAAATGAAGTGGGAGCAAAATGGCACTCCAGCAATTTAAAAGGGAGGGAAAGACAAAGTTATTAGAAATTAGGCAAAACCAACAGGTGAGTACTCAGGGCAATTGAACAAGAGAGACTACAGTGAGGAGATCAGATAGAAAAGGCTTAGGGCCAAAGTCAATATGTAAAAAGTCTTTTGCTCAAGATCACACAGTTCAGGGTAGTTTGCGGTAAAGTTCGTGGTACAGATTCCAGACGAGGTTGGTTGGTAGAAAAGTTAGTTCAAAGAGAAGAGAAGGACAAGCCCTCGGATTGGAGAAAGATTTCAAACACTTTCACCGCGACTGAACGAAACAGACAACCGGATTTGCACAGTACCTTAAAACGGAGAGGGAGCTGTAGCTGAGGCGGATGTTCCTGGTGGTTCCTGCAGGCTCACGGTTCCTGAAGCGACTGTCAGATTGATACGAAGTAGGAAGTCTGGAGGGTCCTGCGTCACCCAGGTGCGAAGTCAGCAGCAGAGCAAAACAACGAATAAAAGGTGCGCTCTATAAAACCCAAGCAGGGTCGACCTTCCTGGCTATCCGGCCCACTGTAGCTCTGTACAGCGAATTCGACTAGAGGAAGGGTCCTGGCTTGTAGTTTGGGCGAACTGGTTGGTCCCACCAGCTCAAGGGAAGAAGTTTCCTGGAGGATCTTCTCTGTCGTCGGATTTGGAGATTCGGACCTGCAGCAGGGCTTCACCGGGCGGTTCAGTCGTGGTAGGGGTCCTCTTCTTCCAGTTCCTCATTGGTGCTTTCATTCTAGTGGCGACTCTGTCTTTCCAGTCCCAGAGACCTGCTTTTTATGCAGTTTTCCCCCATTCATACAGACTGGCTGTCAATCACACAGCAGGGTGGCTGGCCTGGCAAGGCCAGTCCCCTTGGCCAATCAGACAAGAGTGCGACTTGGGTTACCAAGGGAACCCATGGCAGGGGTCTGAAGATCCCTCCCTCACATCCTGCCTACCTAGACTATCAGGCGCCTTAAGGAGGGCTTCTGTGCAGAAGCCAGTGAAAAGACAGCAAACAAAGGAGTCATCCCCGGTTTGGCGCACAGAGAATAACACGAGAAAGACTTTAACAAAAAGAAATGACCAATAAACCCAGCCGGTACCAAAATAAAATGTATTTGGCCAAGCGGGTTTATGTTCGAGGGTAATATAATAGCCTGTAACAATACCACGTTTATATAATATAATCGCGGTAGAAAAGTTAGGGTAGTTACTACTGCCGCCAGCCAAGTCTTAATGTTAATGGAGCGACACAAGGCTCCTAGAGGTACAGACAAAAAGGGACAAGAGTTAACCCTTTCCAATACTCCATTTAAGATGGGGTGTACTGGGTCTGTGGTTTAAAGTGACTATATAAAGTTAATGGCAACTTTACCTGTTTCTGGGGGACAGTAGTCAGCCCCAGAAAATGGAGTCAGTGGGAAGTCTTATAGACAACCCTGTGTCACTGCACTGAAGGTGCTGTGTAACACACACAAAAAGTGGTGCACATGGAATAGGTGAGGCTCCAGTGCCCAAGATCACACAAAAAGTGAAAACACACACAGCAAAACACATGTAAGAGTAGGAAAAAGGCTCACACTCTTACCAGGTGTAGAAAATAAACCCTAGAAATCCAGCAAAGCTGCTGGGGGACTCTTTAGGTAAGGGAAATCAGCCATTTATGAGAATTCTCCCTAACACTCGCCCCTCCCACCCCCACACTAAGGGACAGGAGGATTTAATCCACTCCTGAATCTCTACCTCTAGTCTGTTATAAACATCCTAGAGAGACCATCAGCATTTTGGTGGTGACATCCTGCTCTGTGCTCAATGGTGAAATCAAACCTTTGCAGGCAGATTGACCATCTCAGAAGTTTTGGGTTCTCCCCTTTCATTTGCATTAACCATCTCGCGGGTTGGTGGTCAGTTTGAATCACAAAAGTAGATCCATACAAGTATGGTCTAAACTTCTTCAGACTCCACACAGTGGCAAAACACTCACGCTCTATGGTTGCCCACCTTGTTTCTGGTTCCTTGAGTTTCCTACTGATGAAGCAAATGGAGTGCTCCCTACCTTTCTCATCCAGTTGACTAAGGACTCCACCTATACCTATATTGGAGGAATCTGTATGTACAATGAAGGGTTGGTGATAATCAGGAGCTCTTAGGACTGGAGCTTGGCAAAGGGCTTTCTTCAGGCTTTCAAAGGTTTGGGTGCACTCCTCATTCATCCAACCTTTTTAGGGAATTTTGGAGAGGAGAAAACATTCAATGGAGAAGCTATGGTCCCATAGGTCTCAATGAAATTCCTGAAGTACCCAGTGAGACCTAGGAACACTCTCACTTGGGTTTGAGTAGTAGGGGTGGCCCAGTTTTGCACAGCTTGTACTTTGCTGGGCAATGGCCTTATTTCACCTCCTCCTACCTCATGACCAAGGTAGACCACTTTACTCTGACCAATTTGACATTTGCTTGCCTTTATGGTCAGATGGGCCTGTTCAAGAGCCTGCTAAACATATCCAAGGTGATCAATATGTTCTTTCCATGTAGGGCTGAACACTGCAATGTCATCCAAGTATGCCATGCAGAAGTCCTCCATCCCATTCAGAACTTGATTAACCATCCTTTGAAATGTAGCAGGTGCATTTTTTAGTCCAAAAGGCATTACCTTAAATTGGTAGAGGCCTGCTAGGGTGGGGTGGAGAAAGCAGTTTTCTCCTTGGCATGGTCTGTCAGGGCTATTTGCCAATAGCCTGAGGTTAAGTCAAATGTACTGGGGTACTTGGCTGAACCAAGTCTATCCATCAGTTCATTTGTCCTTAGCAAAGGATGGGCATCAATCTTAGTGACTGCATTTAGAGCTCTATAGTCCACACCGAATCTCAACTCCTTGGATCCTGCCTTTGGTACTAGAACAACTGGACTAGACCATGGACTTGTAGAGGGCTCTATAACCCCGAGATCAAGCATCTTGTTGACTTCTCCTTTGATGTGGGATCTCACATGTTCTGACATTCTGTACCCTCTGCTTTTCACAGGTAAACAGTCACCAGTGAGAATATCATGCTGGCCCCAAGGGGTCAAGCCTGGTGATAGTAAAAACAGGGAGGCAAACGGATTCAACAGAACTTTGCACTCCTTTTGTTGTTCAGAAGTCAGCTGAGAAGAGAGCTCCTTCTATCTGCTGATCTAAAGGTTTGCCTCTGAGGAGGTCAGGTAGAGGTTCACTCTCCTCTTCCTCTTGAGCTGAAGCTAGAAGCAAAGCTTCCACTTCTGGTCTCGATACATAAGCCTTTAAACGGTTGGTGTGAAAGACTCTGGGAGCCTCCTTAGGTCTGCCTAAGTCCACCAAATAGTTCACCTCTCCAAGTTTGCCCACAATCTTGAAGGGTCCTATCCATTTGTTCTGCAAGGCCCTCTGCCTTGTTGGCACCGTAACTAGTACAAGCTGGTCTTGAGTAAACTCAACCATGTTGGCCTTCTGGGCATGCCAATGTTTGACCAGAGCTTGACCTGCTTTCAAGTTATCACTTGCTTCTGCCATCATGTGTGACATTCTCCTCCAGAGACCTATCACATAGTCAGTCACTCTGACTGGCTTGGGGGAAGGAGCATTCTCCAACCCCTCCTTGATCAGGGCCAATGGACCTCTGACTGGATGGCCATACGGAAGTTCAAAGGGACTGTAACCAACTCCCTCCTGAGGGACTTCTCTATATGCAAAGAGAAGGCATTGCAGTAGAAGGTCCCACTTTTTCTTAAGGGGTTCTTCTAAAGCACCTACCATGCTCTTCATAGTGCGATTAAACCTATCTACCAGTCCATTTGTCTGTGGATGGTAGGCTATAGAGAACTTGTAAGTGACACCACAGTTTTTCCCCATGGCTTGCATGTAGTGGGACATAAAATTGGATCCCCTGTCGAATATCACTTTCTTAGGAAACCCTACTCTGGTAAAAAGTAGAGCCTTAGCCACAGCCTGAACCGTAACAGTTCTCATAGGTATGGCTTCTCGGTATCTTGTAGCATGGTCTACTACAACCAGGATAAACCTGTTCCCTGAAGATGTGGGAGGGTCAAGGGGACCGACAATGTCAATGACCACCCTCTCAAAAGGAACTCCCACCACTGGGAGAGGCACCAGGGGTGCCACATTCTTGGCTCCACTCTTGCCAGAGGTTTGGCATGTGTGACAGCTCCTACATAATTTGTCAACTTCTGAACCCATTTTAGGCCAGTAGAAGTAGAGAGAGAGCCTTTCCTTGGTCTTCTGGAAACTCAAGTGACCAGCCAAAGGTATCTCGTGGGCTAACTGTAGGAACTGGAGTCTGTAAGCAAGGGGCACTACAATTATTTTTCATTCCCCAGAGATAGACTCAGTTGGTTCACTGTAGAAGAGGCCATCTTCCCAGCTTAACTTGTGCTTTCCAACTTCTTGCCCATCAAGTTGGTTATCCGCCTGTTGTCGAAGACCTTCAAGAGTAGGACACTCTCTCTGTCCTTTGCTAAAGTCTGCCCTGTTGGGTCCACCTTCTGCCAGTAAAGACTGCAGCTCAGGATGTTCAACAGGGTCAAGATCTCCAACTAAGACAGTGTCTTCCTCCAGATCTGACTCTTCAGATGCTGGTTCAACCACACAAGGTTGCACCTCACACTCTGCCTCAGCAGGTGGAGTAGTCACAGGGGTGACTTTGGACAATCTTGGTGATGTCCTTGTTGGTAGCACAGGGGTGCTGTCTGACTTTTTCCCTGGAGGTCTTGGGTTTCCCTTTTGCCTCTGTTTTTCTAGAAATGGCAGTGAGCAACTCCTGTGGAGTGGGAGTGATATTTTCCTCTATCTTCTCTCGAGAGCCTCTCAAGGTTCTCTCCCTTGCAGACCGTTTGAGCTCCTGTTTCCTTTTACTGGGAGGCCTGGGGGTGCTTGACACAACTCCAAGAGTTTTAAGGTAATTACCCAACAGGACTCTCCCAGGCACTTCACTCTGCACACTAACAGGTATTTTGACAGTCATATCATTACACTGGATGAGAGCTGGTAACTGGGGAAGCATTTGCACAGGGCCTCCAGCTAACTTGGTGAGGTGTCTGGGTGCCTTAGCAACATCCTCCACCTTGGAAAATGATTCATACACCACAGTTATGCTGTCTCCAGTGTCTCTGATGGATGGGGTTTCCTGACTATTCACAAGAACACTATCTTTATAATACTCTTTAGTATTACCTGGGGTGGAATTATAGACATCTAAATTCTGTTGTTCCCACAAGCCCAGGGACACTAAAGAAACACTAGCTGAGATTATCATGGGTTCTACGGCTAGTATCCACTTGCCATAGGTACTTCTTTCTCTGGGGAAAAGGCTAAGGAGACAGTGTGGACCCCTGAAGGTTTACCCTTACATCTGGGATCTCCTTTCACATGGTCAGTTGACCCACAAACATACCATTTCCCAAATGTTTTGATGAATGGGGGTTTGTTCTGACCTCCATCTGGTTTGGGTCCAGATGGTGCACTAGCCTGATTTGGTTTCCGTTGGGGTTTACCCTTATGTTGCTGTTTGTGGCCTTCTTTTGGATTGGAGGTGTTATAATTCTCTTTGTTGTCTTTCTTTGGCTGTTTCCCCTCATCATTTTTCTGAGTAGCCCCAGAATCCTTGTGAGTAGCCCTGTTGGCAACCCACAAGTGAGCAGCCTTAGCTAGCTTCTTTGGATCTATCTCCTTAGAATCAGCCAAGTGCTGTCTGAGCTCAGGAGAGCCAACATCAAAAATAGACTCCAACATAACAAGATTTCTCATTCCTTCATAAGTGTTTACTCTGTAACCCTTAATCTAACCATCTAAGTTTTTCAAACGCTCACATACCCAGGTAGCCAAAGGGGTACCATCATGCTTTTTGAGGGTCCTAAACCTCTTAAGGTACTGGGAAGGGGTCTTCCCAAATCTAGCAAATAAAGCTAAATTCACACACTCATAATCCATTCTATCCACCTCCCTCAACTCCATTACATGAGATGCAACAGTGGGCAGCCTAGAGAAGAGCCAGGGAAGCAATTGATTCCTGTGAGACCTTGAATACCATGGTTATATTCAAACATTGCCAACCAATCTAAAATATCAAGCTTAACCTCATACATACCCACAATTTCTTTAGGCATACGGGGTCTCTTAGGACTGGAAGACCTGGAAGACTCTGGGAGAGAAGCATTTTCAAGAGAGAATCTTTTCATTTCAAGTTCATGATTCAACTCCATTTCTCTGAGTTTCAGTTCTTGTTGTTTTAGTTCAGTTTGAGCATTTAAACGTTTGAATTCCAGTTCAAGCCTCATTTTCTCTATAGCAATGAATTCAGGACTGAGTGTAGGACCTGTGGGGGTCCCAGTGGACAAGGGTTGAGGTTGCAGTGCAGGGAAGGGGGCAGAGAGACCTACATTAGGAGACACATCTACTTCTTCCAACTCATCAATAATAGACATAGCATCATCCTCAATACTTTCCACATTTGCTAACGAGTACAGCATTTCAGGCCCACTCCCTAGACTTGGGCTCTTTAACAACTTTTCAACTAATTCAATCTTTTTGCCTTTGGCAGAGAGTTTCCTTTCTTTACACATGTTTCTTAAATAATCAGCAGTGTAACTCAGGAGGGTCTCCTGAGTGTGGCCTTCCATATAAGACATGATTAATCTTGATTTTTAGTGATGTTGGCCTTGTGGTTATTTGATCCAAGGTAATAGCAGCACTCTAAGTGTAATTACTATACTTTTCTCCTCATCGCTGTACACCAGTGTTAGGCAGAATTATATGCAGTACCCTTTGGGAACACTACACACAATTAAGACTACAAGTGACAGTACAATTTCACCTTTGGTACAAGCCTGTACTACACAGTTATAGTGGTAGCAGTAGCGGAGCAGCCAGACTTATCTCAAGAGTAAGTGAGCAGTACAAATAGTTACATAAAGGACAGCAATTACTATTATTCAGGCAAACACTGACTCAAGGGGCTTCATTACGAGTATGGAGGTAGCCATGGTGCTATTAGCGCCATGGCTGCCTCCATACTGGGCTCCAATAGCGGGTTCCTTCAATGAGGAAAAACCGGCCTGTTATTAGCTCCCTCTTCCCCTCGCAGGAACCGGAAATGACGTCTGGTTTTACCAGACGTCTGTTCTGCGTCCCGCAAAGGGAACTTCGTAATAGGTGCTCCCGTAATGAAGGGTGCCGGCCCCGTACCGGCACCCTTCATCACGGGAGCGCCAGGGTCGTAATGAGGCCCAAGGTTTCTAAGTAAAAGAATATATATTTATTTACTTAACAGTTATATAACATTTCACTATTCTAAGCAAGTTAAAAATCACAATCATAAATACACCACACCACTTCCCTTAAATTCCAGACAAGTTAAGCTCACAAAATGAAGTGGGAGCAAAATGGCACTCCAGCAATTTAAAAGGCAAGGAAAGACAAAGTTATTAGAAATTAGGTAAAACCAACAGATGAGTACTCAGTAGAAATTTAACAAAAGAGACTACAATGAGGAGATCAGATAGAAAAGGCTTAGGGCCAAAGTCAATGGGTCAGAAGTCTTTTGCTCAAGATCACACAGTTCAGGGTAGTTTGCGGTAAAGTTTGTGGCACAGATTCCGGACGAGGTTGGTTGGTAGAAAAGTTAGTTCAAAGAGAAGAGAAGGACAAGCCTTCGGATTGGAGAAACATTTCAAACACTTTCACCACGGCTGAACGAAACGGACAACCAGATTTGCACAGTACCTTAAACGGAGAGGGAGCTGTAGCTGAGGCGGACATTCCTGGTGGTTCCTGCAGGCTCACGGTTCCTGAAGCGACTGTCGGATTGACACGAAGTAGGAAAACTGGAGGGTCCTGCGCCACTCAGGGGAGAAGCCAGCAGCAGAGCAAAACAACGAATAAAAGGTGCGCTCCATAAAACCCAAACAGGGTCGACCTTCCTGGCTATTTTGCCCACTGTAGCTCTGTACAGCGAATTCGACTAGAGGAGGGGTCCTGGCTTGTAGTTTGGGCGAACTGGTTGGTCCCACCAGCTCAATGGAAGAAGTTTCCTGGAGGATCTTCTCTGTCGTCGGATTTGGAGATTTGGACCTGCAGCAGGGCTTCACCGGGCGGTTCAGTCGTGGTAGGGGTCCTCTTCTTCCAGTTCCTCATTGGTTCTTTCGTTCCAGTGGCAACTCTGTCTTTCCAGTCCCAGAGACCTGCTTTTTAATGCAGTTTTCCCCCATTCATACAGCCTGGCTGTCAATCACACAGCAGGGTGGCTGGCCTGGCAAGGCCAGTCCCCTTAGCCAATCAGACAAGAGTGCAACCTGGGTTACCAAAGGAACCCATGGCAGGGGTCCAAAGATCCCTCCCTCACATCCTGCCTACCTAGACTATCAGGCGCCTTAAGGAGGGCTTCTGTGCAGAAGCCAGCGAAAAGACAGTGAACAAATGAGTCATCCCCGGTTTGGCGTGCAGAGAAAAACACGAGAAAGACTTTAACAAAAGGAAATGGTGAATAAACCCAGCCAGAACCAAAATAAAATGTATTTGGTCATGCGGGTTTATGTTTGAGGCTAATATAATAGCCTGGAACAATACCACGTTTATATAATATAATCGCGGTACAAAAGTTAGGGTAGTTACCACTGCCACCAGCCAAGTCTTAATGTTAATGGAGCAAAACAAGGCTCCAAGAGGTACAGACAAAAAGGGATGCGAGTTAACCCTTTCCAATACTCCATGTAAGATGGGGTGTACTGGGTCTGTTTTTTACGTGACTATATAAAGTTATTGGCAACTTTACCTGTTTCTGGGGGACAGTAGTCAGCCCTAGAAAAATGGAGTCAGTGGCAAGTCTTATAGACAACCCTGTGTCACTGCATTGAAGGTGCTGTGTAACACACACAAAATGTGGTGAACATGGAGTAGGTGAGGCTCCAGTGCCCAAGATCACACAAAGAGTGAAAACACACACAGCAAAACACATGTAAGAGTGGGAAAAAGGCTCACACTCTTACCGGGTGGAAAAAATAAACCCTAGAAATCCAGCAAAGCTGCTGCGGAACTCTTTAGGTAAAGGAAATCAGCCATTTATGAGAATTCTCCCTAACACTACTGGGTCAGTCTGGGTCAGTCTGGACTGGGTCGAACAGAATTGTACAGGGCTCGAATGGTGTTGTAATGTCATTCCCTTCAAGGCTGGAGGATGTGGCGTCAGGAAGTCCATTGATAATGTAACCGGCTAAATGTATCATACTGACTTTCTTTGTAAAAGTCTCTGGAAAAATAAAGTGCACGTCGGTATGTAATTTTAATTCAAACACTGTTTAATTTGCTTATCAATGTAGCTTAGTGAAGTTCTAATATTTTCAGGTGCAATTGGATAGGGCCCCCCCGACCACATGGGACCTCAAGAAATATAAATATCAAACCAGCCTGTTGTTTCCAACAGGTACCCCCAAATGCACTCCTGTGGGACTAATTCCAAACAAAGTCAATTCGTTTCATTGAAGAACTCGCTTTTTTGAAGACAAAAAGAGACAGATTGTAAAGAAATAAATCATTTACTTAATTTGAAAATAATGATTTACTAAGTTGTCGGGGGGGATTCTGCCGGGGTCGGCCGGGCCGTCCGCAGACCTCCGGGCAGGGAGGCCCCAACTCCTCCCGTGTATATCTCGGATCGAGACAGAGTATGAGGCACACACAAGGAGCAAGGCAACTTCTGTCGTTTATTATGCAAACGGCAGGGATGGGTCAAGGAGCGTACGCGTTCGTCCTGACACACACACAATAGTGGGGCTCGCAGGCCCTTTTTACTACATTATGACGCGCTACTTGCGTCATTCCAAAAAGTTACCAAAAGAACCTATCGCCACTCTTGATTGGTTGCTCGAGTGGTGGGGTTAGTATAGTACGCATATAGAGAATGATATTAGTGGTTAAGATGTAGTCAGGTGGTATATCTGGGTTGTCCCTACAATTAGATACATAAGAATTGTTACATGAAGACCCCTGAGGATTGGCTAACGTTACTGACGTCTGAGATAAGAACCTCATGTTCTGATTGGTGCATCCGTGAGCTCCCCAGCCTGGGACCACCGTTGTTCCCAGCACACGGTGCACCTGTGGTTGCAACAGTGTTTCAATATGGGTACGTGCAGGCAATGTGAGGATTTATTCATAGGTGGGAGACTGACCGTTCCCACTGTAGCAGGTGTCCATTGAGCCTTTCAAGTGTGTCGGCCTGCGTCTCGTAGCGAGGTACCCAGACGCCTTTTCTCTCCTGGGTTTTGGCATCTCGTCAGGTTCGGCTTGGTCACGTGGGGAGGGACCGTGTTTGAGGCATAATTCTGCACAATTAATATTGTTTTTCCACTGTATGTCTGGTTTAATTTGCAGATATGATTTTAACATTGGTACGTGGAGTGCGAGGTTGCAACATCGTGCCTTTGAAGATTTGTTTCTTGACTGTGGGTTTGCAACATTACGACCTTGGCTGGTTGCTCCACTGGGTTCTTTCTGCAGGCTCAGCAACCTGACTTTTGCTTTGTTAATGTTCACGGGAACTCTTGCTTGAGGCCTACTTGGGCCTGGTGCACGGGTAATCCATTTAGTGCATGGATGCTTTAGGTTATAGTGGCATACAGTTTCATGGCCAGTATCGTGTTTCCATTATATCTCTCATGATGGTAACGGGTTTCAAGAGAAGCGTGAGCAAGCGTTATAAATGAGCTCATGGTGCGTCTTGCGTTTCTGCATTCTGAAAGCCTATGTAAAAATAATAAAGATGCACGTCCGTGAATAAGCCTGTCGCCTACGTCAGAGCACTGAGTATGTTCTTCGTGTAGATTGGTGTGGAAATGTTCAGCGTGTATAATAGTTCAGCGGTGCTTCCCGTTATCTAGGTCGTCATGGCATCTCTAACGATGTGTAGATTTCAGTCTAGTTGGTCCGTGCCGCAGGTGTCGGCATGGCCAGTGCGGGCTGTTGGGCAGGCAGATGGACACATCCGTATGTTTCTGTACCAGGGTATTTGGTCATCTGGTAAATGGGCAAACTCTTCTCGTGGCGGGTGTCTGGGCCGCGACCCTCTAGGCCAAGCGCGAGAGGTGAAGGACGGGAGTCTGGTTTTCCATTCTCCCACTTCAGTCCCCCCTCTGGTCGACTTGTCGACCACAAACATATCCTTCTCGTTATCTCCTCTTACTCTCCATATCTTGGTTATCCCTCCGAGATGTCCATAATGGTTTACGTGATCTTCAAATGACCAATACATGTATTCGCATGTTCCTCCAGGAGTACAGTACACCCATCTTCCTATGTAGCTCCTAGGGTTCCTTGGGTTCTCGATCTTCACTGATGGTGGGTCTAGATGATTGGCGATGATTTGGGTGCGCAACTTCTCCCTTTCGTGTATTATCACACCTGTGTGCTGGCCGTCATCCGCTGGCATCAAGGGGTGCATTCCCACCATTTCCAGCAACTCATCAGTTGAGCGCGCCTTCCGGGCTTTCCAAAATCTAATTATTATTAGTGCAGCTCCAGCCAAAATAGCACATCCCACTATTATTTTCAGTCCATCTGACAGCCAAGATGGCATCCATGACCATAATAGTGAAAACCAGCTTTTATCCTTGTTTACGCCGTTACTTTCGTCCATCATTTTGGAGTGCATCTGGGCCAATTGTGAAACTGCTTCTGTTAGTGTACCATTGTCGGCATCGTTGGCAGGTATGAACGTGCAGCATGATTGTCCTATCTTTGCACAAACTCCTCCTTCCATTGCTGTGAGAAGGTCCAATACATATCTGTTCTGTAGTGCTACCATCCTTACAGCTCGCAGCTCCTCTTTAATTGCGTTAAACCCATTTACTGTCGAATTTATGGTCATCATTAGTTCCCATCTGGTTATTTGCAGCCATTTTGCGTTTGCGTATGCCTGCAGTCCCGGATGTATTATTGAGGAGAAGAACATTGCTGCTCTGCTGAATAGTCTGTGTTCTGGCGGTATTGATGTTAGTTCCGTTTCCGACCTTCCCCACAGATAATTTCCTGTTAATGGCTCTCCTTGTCTTTTTCTCCTGTTTAGGACAGTATCATTGCTGTTGGTCCTGTTTTCTTGCTCCTTCTGGAGTGGTGCAGATCTCTTTCTTCTCCTGTCTCCTTCATCCATTTTCGGAAATTTCGCCACATCGACATGCTTCTTAGGTACCACTAGTGATGGTACATTGACGTGTACCATTGTGCACACACCACTCCACAGGGGAGGCAGTGTATGATATGCCTTTTCTCCGCAGGCCCAATAATGGTCCATTATTACTGCTGTTCCCGCTCCCCCCTCAGGTAACTCCATCACACTTGCACAATTGGTGTTATATCCCACGTCCACCTCTCCTTTATGCTGGTAACATACTTTGGGCGCAGTCAATGGTAATATAGTTATCGGGTCTTCATCTTCTTCTACCCACGTGAGCATTGGTACATACTTGATCCATGTCGTCCAACATCGATGATTGTGTGTCTCGATGGTTGAGATAGTTTCTTTTGTTACCATGTTGCTGCCAACCACTCCTATCTCCCAGCTGGTACCCAGGAACACCTTTCCTGTTATCGTCAGTAATGGCCTCTCCCAGCATCCTTGTTTACCCGGAACTTCCGTGGCGTACCAATCACATGGTAGATACTGCAGTGTTACCTTCTTTGTTTCTCCTTTTTCAGGGCCACTTGTTATGTATCTGAATGCTTCAGCATGTAAACTGGTCTTGTGATAACTCAGATAGGTCTTGAGGAAGTTGTTTTCATATGGGTATGAGTCTCGTGTTTTCCATGTCATGTGCACTACTGTTCCTTGGAATCTTCCTTTCGTTTGGAACAGGGCCAAATATATTATGCACTGTGCTGTTTTTTCATCTATTTCTGTGGCAACAAATGTTCGTGAAGCGCTCATGGCGTATGGTATTAATGAGCAAACGTAACAGCTATCCTCAGTTGTCTGCTTACCAATGCGGGTCATGTGCTGGTACCATATGTTGTTTGTGACGTGTGCTGAATCTTGTACATAATTATCAATACCTTTATTGTCTGAGTATGTGCTGCGTTTAACTTTATTTCGCTTTTGTTCATTGTTACTGTTACCACCTGACGTAACACCTGTTGCAGCAGGGAGGTGGGGTACATTAGGTTTGGGTGCAGCAAAAAAACTCATAGCATAGCTGTACTGCCATACAGAGGCAGCCAAAACTCCGGTGATCATAAAAATCCCTATTATTTTTATTACATATGCTAACCTCACCGACATTTTTGCTCTTACCTTGCTGCAGTCCTGGCAGCGTATTCTTGCGACGTTAAAGTTGCCCGCCTAAAAATTCTCAAAAAGTGCTTGTTATTAAATGTTAGTTTTGTTTCATTAAGCTCTCCCTATCAAATAGTCATTCAGTGCCCAGGTGAAGAGTTGCTCCCACGCTACTCTAAGTGATCGGTCTCTCAAGACCGGCAAGTATGGGCGGAGGTGGGGCATGTAATTTTCTATGGCCAGGAGGAAGGCCGTGTAGTATACACGTACCCTTTTCTTTTTTAAGTATGTTGGCCTTTTTATTTCGTATACAAATTGGTGTGACAATTCTTCTGGGTAACTATCGTCTGGCAGCACCATCTACGCCTGCACACTGAATTTGTTAGATAACTTTTCTTAACAATACAATATTACGCAGCTCCTGTATGTGCGAGAGAAAAAGAGAACATTCACGTGTTTACATGTGTATTGGTGCAAGCGAAGTCCTTAGTTTTTATTACAATTGTATTTAGTAGTCAATGGGGGGGGGGTTTGCTCAGATGGCGGGAGCAGTTTTACTCTTTGAACGTGTGACCATGGGGTGGGCAGTGTGGGGATCACCCCCTTCTTCGTCCGTTATTCTCTCCGAGGGAACAATTGGGTCGTTGTCTGTGGTTGTGTTTTCTTCCGCTGCCGGGGATGTTGTTGGCGTTTTTCCAATGGACCTGTCGTTGGCGCTGGGGCGGGTCTGCAGTTTGTAGATTTTTACATCATGCAGGTGGTTCCACGCACGCTTATCCTTTAGTTTTACTGCTCTTGTTGATACGTCCTCTACTAAATGGGGGCCAGTGAACCTCTGCTGGTTCCACTTTCTATTAAAATTTCGAAGTAGTACGTGGTCACCTTTGGCAAGTTGGCACAAGTTCTCCTTTCCCAATTCTGTATTTTCGTCTATTTCTTGGTTGCTGGTGGACCCGCCCCGTGTGCGCTCGAGCTGTTGAGACACAAACACAACGCTAGTAATCAAAGAAGACACATATTGATACATTTCATCACCTAACACATTCGCAGAACTTTCTTGGTCGGTGAATGCCCTTGACGTTGGTGTTAGGGGAAGGCGCATTTGGCGTCCAGTAACCACCTCGTGTGGGGTGAGGTGGTGGTCGGACCCTGGCCTGTTTCTAAGTTCGAACAGTGCTAACGGAAGGCAATACAACCAACTTTTCTTTGTTGTTTGCTGTATTTTAGCAATTGCCTCCTTCAATAGGCCATTCAGGCGTTCACATACACCATTGGCCTGTGGGTGGTACGCACATGCAAATTTGTGTTTAATGTTCAGTAGGGATGTGATATGCTGGAACATTTCATTTGCGAAATGGGGTCCGTTGTCTGATCTTAACACCTCGCACACTCCCCACCTGGGGAATACCTCCCTTACTATAAATTTGGCTGCTCTAAACGCATCAGGGTGTGAACAGGGCCCTGCTTCGATCCACCTAGAAAATGGGCATACTACTACTATCATGTATCTATTGCCTTGACAAATGTTGATCATATCAACATAGTCAATGTGGAGGTGCCGAAAAGGTCCTTCTGGTCGGGGTATGGTACCTCTTATCACCTTTAAAGTATGACCGGCCGTGAACTGTTGACATGTAAGGCAATTGCTGATAAAATTTGACACATGGGATGTTAACTCGGGACAGAACCAATCTTCTCTAATTCGTGCTGCTATTATTTCTTTGCCTGTATGGGCAGGGTGATGTAATTGGTTCAAGGCGGTATTTAACAATGCCAATGGTATTACAACTTTCCCAGTGCCACCCTGGCGCCATAGTGCGTCGGTTGGTGACATTGTGCATCCTCTTTTCACCCATACTTCTTTTTCGGCCATTGGTGCAGCCGCTTGTAACTCCATAATCTGGGTGGCTGGGAGATGGGTGTACCCTTCTTTTATTAACATCTCCCTCGCTATTCCCCTCCCTCTCCCTCTCTGTGAGTCTGTGGGGTTCCATATCTCACCAAAATATGCAGCATATTTTGCATGTGCGTCTGCTGCTGCATTTCCTTTTGATATATAGTCTTCTCCATTGGTGTGTGCTGTGCATTTTACTAGGGCTAGTTCTTGGGGATCGTTTATTACTTCAATTAGTTCAGCCAACAAGAGGGCATGTTGTACTGGAGTGCCGTCAGCTCTCCTAAACCCTCTTCTTCTCCACTTTGATAGCCCTGAGTGGACAGTGGATGTAACATATGCACTGTCGGAATATATAGTAACTTTTTTATCAAAACTTTCCTTTAGTGCCAATATGAGTGCAACCAGTTCCGCCGCTTGAGCAGAGTAATGCTGTGGTAATTGTACACACTTAATAGCCACACACACTGGCGCTTCCATCATTTGTACTACTGCTGCCCCAGTCCTCCTTATCCCGTCTCCTTGATCAATAGTTGATGACCCATCAATAAACAAAAGCTCACCTCCCTCTAGTGCGTTTTCTTCAACTTTCCTAGTACATGAGTACATCTCAGTTACTTGGGTGCAGTCGTGGGCGTAATCTCCCTCTTCAATTACTTCTGCTAGGAACCTTGCAGGGTTAACCGTGCTACATCTAACAATTGCCAGTTCAGCTTTGGACAAAATAATCTCATAACCTGTTGCCCTCTGTGTCGTCAGTGTGGACTTAGGTTTATTCAATATCGCAAATAGTGCATGTTCTACAAATAGTGTAGTTGGACACCCCATAGTTATTGATGATGCTTTTTCTACTGCAAATGCAGCTGCAGCAAGACCTTGTTCGCAAGAGAATTGTCCTAACATTATTGGATCTAAGTGACCGCTGTAAAATGCTACTGGTTTATAGCCCATGCTAGTCTTTTGGGCCAGTACTGCTTTCATTACTGCTGAGTCGCAATGTGAAAATATAAAAAATCGTCGCTCATAGTCTGGGGATGCTAGTACTGGAGCAGTTGATATTGCTTCTTTTAATTCATCAAATGCCTCCTTCATTTCCATAGTCCATCCCAACTTTTTCTCCCCTTTATTTGCTTCCTTCAAACCCTCAAGCAGGGGTCCTATGTAAGAGCTGTAATCAAATACCCATGCTCTACAGTAGTTGCACAGTCCCAGAAATTGCTGCAGTTCTCTTACAGTCTGTGGCACGGGAGTGCCTGATATTGCCTGTGCTCTTTGTGGTGCAATCCTTCTTCCATATTGTGATATCAGTTGGCCAATGTAAAGTACCTGTTCCTGACAGTATTGTATCTTTTCCATGTCTACCTTGTACCCCTTTTCAGCCAATATCGTCAACATTTTTAATGAGTCCTCTCTACATTTATCTTCATTTGTACTGCAAATTATTATGTCATCCACATACTGTAACACTGTGCTTTCCAACTCAACGTTACCCAAATCCATCTGTATTACCCTATTGAAAATTGAAGGTGATTCACAATATCCCTGTGGTAATCTGGTATGTTTCCACTTCCTATTTCGGTAAGTGAAGCTTGTCAAGTCTTGTGAGTCTGGGTGTAATGGTATTGAGAAAAAAGCATTTTTAAGGTCAATCACTGTAAACCGTGATGCTTCTGCTGGAATGCCACACAAAATTGTGGCCGGGTTTGCTGTTACTGGATACTCTGCTTCTACTATGTTGTTCAACGGTCTGAGGTCCTGTATGAACCGCCAAGACCCTCCTTTAGCCTTGCGCACCGGGTACACAGCTGTGTTGCATGGGGATTCTGAGGGGACCAATATGCCATTGTTTATAAGGGCTGTTATGGTTTCGTATATGCCCTCATCTGCCTCTCTTGACAATGGGTATTGTTTCACTCTTGGTAGTATGGCACCCTTTTTTAATTTTATCCTTACACCCCCTATGCTTTTAATGCATCCTACATCATAAGGGCTAATAGTCCATAATGATTTTGGCACCTTTGACATATCTTCTTTAAAAAATGGGACTGGTGTGCCAGCGGGTGCCTCAAGTGCCATTGCAATTTTCTGTGCCACTTGTTTGTGAGCCACTGTTAGCCACATTTCTACACTCATCATGAACACCATTTCATTTTCCTCCTTTTCTTCTGAAAACAACTCTTCATCTGACACCTGGGTCAGCCTACATCCTTCTGCTAGTGCTATCACCGCCCTCCATGCTCTCCCTTCTTTATCTTGGGCGTGCACAGCAACATAATCAGCTGTTGCAATAATGCTCTCAATGTCCACTGCAAGGACCTTCCCTTCCAGTTCATTAGCTGGTGTTTCTGGTCGGAATAGATAGGCTGCTGGTCTCCTCCATATTTTCCCTCCTATCCCTGGCATCCATGCAAATGCCATGTCTGTTCCGTACTGGAATAGCTCGCCGTCTACCGGCTCCGCCCTGATCGCTATCTGTCCACAGTATGCTTGCAAAATCTGTCGTGCTGCAAGCATGTTAATCCCTGGAGTAGAGCAAATTATGCCATCCTCTGTAAAGGAGATCGTCATATTTAATCTGTTCATTATGTCCCTCCCCAGTATGTTTACTGGTGAGGCACTATAATACAAAAGTGGTACTGACAGATCGTAATCCCCAATAGATAGCGGAACGTTATCAGTAAATGGAACCAACCCTTTAGCCCCAGAAAACCCTTGTGTGTTCATGGCTTCGCCTGACATCTTAAACTTACCTTCCCTTATGCAAGACCGGGTTGCCCCGGTGTCAACAAGGAATGATAATTTTTTGTCACCTATCGTTACCTCTATGCGTGGCTCCTCCGCACTATTAGGTGTTACTGACAGGATGGGACACACCAAGGCCGTCTGTGGGCTGTCCTATTGGGGGTACAATGACTGGCCATTCCCTGTGTAAGGGTTGTGTCCCAACACCGTCACCCCACCCAATTGCGTTCGTTCAGGTTGTGGTGGTGGTTGTATTAACGCTGCACCAGTTACTTGTGGCAGGTATTGTTTTATTTGTTGTTGTGGTAGGGAATAGTGTTGGTCACTCCCTTGTGGTGACATCTGCTGTGGTTGTATGCCCTGCTGTTCTTGTGATGTCCTATGTTGTGCTTGTTCGTTCCATGCTGGTGTTCCTGGCCTGACCCTGCATGTACGTGACATGTGTCCTAATAGTCCGCAGCTCCAACACACGGGTGGTTCCCTGTTTTGCCATGGGAAGTTCCCTGTGTTGTCCTGGTATACTGGTTGCCCTGTCTGGTAGTTATTTCTGAGTCCCCCAGCCTGTTGTTGGGTATTATATCCGTATCCTCTTCCCCTCATAAACCCTCCTCTCCCTCTATTATAATTATAATACCCAGCTCCTTGCATTGGGTACCCTCCTCCCATGTTCTGTGCGTGTGATTGCAGAGGCAGCACTTGCTCTATTACCTCTTGTGGAGGCGCTATTTGAGCTGGATTTTGTGCAGCCACTACTTGCGTTGGGCTTTGGGCCATTGGTGTTGGCGCAGTTATTAGTGCCCCTTCCATGGTATATTTAGTAAGTTTTTTCTGTACTAATTTGGCCTCTTCTGTTTTCCTGTCCTCTTCCTTTTGTTTCATTTTTCCTTGCCATGTTCTACAGTGATGTACTATAGTCAGTTGTATTTCCGGCCATGGTTTTGCTTCCATCCCCACTACTTTCTTTAATTGTCTCTGAACTCCTTCTGGGAGCCCTTGTACTAGTATATGATAAAATATGGCTGGTGTTTTGTCCCATTGTTCTCTAGTTTCCATGCGCCACTTCTCTTGAATATCCTGGATATAATCAACAGGATCCTCGTTCTCACCCATCTTACGGGAAGTAATGGCTCCTATGTCTGATGTGTCTGGGTACTGCACTCTTAGTGCCTGCCATAGCGCATGTCTGCAGTTTGCAAATGGTGCCCCATCATGCGATGTGTTTGTTATTGTTACCCCATGGAATCCCGCTCTTTTCCAAATGTCATCCGCTCTATCCCCTAATATTGATATTAACAGGCCCTTAACATCTCCCACTGCTAGTTTCTGTCCTGCGGTGTGTTTTTCCATTTCATATATCCATTTACCCGCACCTCCACTTAATGATGGGAGCCTACATTTTATGTTTTCCTTATCCGTATGTTTCCAAGGTACATATTGTGGTCTAACCCCTCCTCTCTCCAGCAGTGGCATTACATTCTGTCTTGTGTCATCCTTTATGCTCCATGATGTTAACTCTTCACACCCCTCCTCTTCCCCCATTCCTTTTACTACTTCAAATCCTTCCTTACTACCTCTTCTCCTACCTCCCTCTTCTTCCTTTCCCCTTTTTTCATCCTTTCCTGTGTTCAATATTGGCACGTCTGTTTGCCTGTCTTGCCTGCGACTAGGGAGGTCCCTAAGCCGACATGCATAAGGTGTAACTTCGTCCATGAAGGGTGCGAGCTTTATTCTGTGCAGAGAGCGTGCAGTTGTTGAACATGTGGGGTGTGGCGTTAGAGAGCGTGATGGTGATGTGGGTGGCGTGTGTTGGTTGGTGAGCGTCGGTGGCGTGTGTTCGTTAGTTTGTGTTTCTCCCATTCTTTTCACTTCCTCCTTACTTCTCTCCAGCTCCTCCCATCTTCTACTCACCCATGGCGAATCTATGTTTGTTCTAGTGAGGTATAGCTTATCTAAGCTTTCCCTTTCACTCTTCCTTCCATCCTCACTACAAAAATCATTCATAAATTGCGCCCCCCACTCTGCCTTTTTTCCTTTTATTGTTACAGTTTTTAAGTCTATTAGGTCTCCCTCTTCCTTTCCGTTGTTACCACCTGTTCCCCTTAGTGCTGACGTTGTTGCTACCTCTCTATTTTTATATACTTCTCCCCATCTTTCACTCTCCCTCTTACTCTCTTCTCTCTCCCCTTCACTCCTCTCCTCCATCTCCCTACTATTTTCCTCTCTTTTCCTTTTTAATTCCTCCATTACTTCGTTGCTCATCTGTTCCAATATCCTTTCATCCTCTCTCCTCCTTTCCCATTTCACCCTTTCTCTTTCTACTATACTCTCTATTACCTTCCCCTCTTCATATTTTTTAGCTGTCTCTGATATTATCCTCCTCCTCCATATTTCCATTTCTTTTTCATTTTCTTCTTCTTCCTTCTTCTTCTCCCTCATCACTACTCTTGATACCCTTTCTGCTGCTGCTTTTACCCTTACAGCTTCCCTCTTTCTCTCCTCACTTTGCTCCCTTAATTTTTCCAATTCGTCCTTACCTTCTTTCCTTTTCCTCACTCTCTCTCTTTCCTCCCCCTCAAGTTGTTTTATCAGTTCATTCTGCTCATCCCTTAGTTTAGCTAATCTTTCCTCCAAAATCTCTTCCTTCTGCCGTAGCAGCTCCTCTCCCCTCATTTCACTCTCTCTTTCACTATCCTCGTTTGTTCTCTTTACCGCCTCCCTTTCCTCTCCAGTTAGTGATCCTCGTAATTTCAACAATATCTGTGCAGCTACCCACTCATCGTTTCCTATCTCTACAGTCTGCTCTTCTCTCCTCCCGTCCCCCATTGGTATCTTTCCATGAGCCACATATGGTGGAGGGCTGTATGCCGGGTTTGAGTATCCTTCAGCCGCCCTTAACTGTCCTTTTATTTCTCCTAATTCTCTTAAAGGGTACAACCCTCCCCCCTCTGTTTTCACTCCCGGTGTTAAGGGTATCTCATTGCTCGGTTCCTGTTTTATGTCAGCTAATTTATCAACCTTTCCTCCACCCAGTTTTTCATTCCCCATATTCTTTGTTCCTTCACTCTCCTTTTCCCCATCCGTTCCTTCTTTCTTAATCTCCTTTTCTTCCGGTGTTTCCCCCATAGTGAACATTCCATTTGGTCCTGGTCTAGACCCCTGGAACATCCTCCATAAGTTAAACACCTCCACATGGTTTGCCAACTTCTTCCCCTTGTATGTATTGTGCAGATGGTTTAATAGTGAATGTTGGGCATATGGGTCAAAGCTACCATTAGGCGGCCATGGTGTCAACATTTTGTTGTCCGTCCCCTGGGTCCACTCTATGCTGTACTTAATTAACTTCTCCCTATGTGGTGGCAGTGTGGTACATATATGTTGTAGTGGGGTAGTGAGGGTATTCCCCCACCCTCCCAACCCTCTCCCGTATGACATACTAGCGCACCCTTTCTTACCCTTCCCCTTGCTACCAGTTTGCAACATACAACCTTTTATTGCTTACCTTGCCCCGCAAGTGTGGGGACTTACGACAATCCTTTGACAAATTATGCAATGATAATAATCACAAAAAAAAAAAAATTATAAAACAAATATATTTATGATGTTATATTATATTCCTTCCCCTACGGCCCCCTGCGGCCGAAGCGCACGCAGCCCCCTGCAGCTGCGTACCCCTTACGACGATCTTACACAGTCGTCCTTTTTCCCCGTTCTCCTCCCACCTTTACACTTGCCGTGGCCGGCGTTCTCCGTGCGCAGCCACGCCCCCTTCCCCTTCTCCTCTTTGATCCACTCGTTTATCGTTTATCTCCGTGTCCGCTCCTTTATCATGTTTCTCTTCCCCACCAATGTCAAACCCAAAGCTTCTTGTGTTCACGATATCTTACTAAATCCCTACTGGTGACGTCACCTATTTCTTCGAACTACTGGTATATTCGTGTTATGTTCTTTAAATTCAAAATACACTTGCAATCTACCCCGTTAACCCTACAGCTGTCTTCCTGTCTCTCCTTGAACAAGGTAATCTCATCAATACTATAACCGGACTGCGCACGCTGCGTCGCCTCGCGTGTGATACGCCCCTCAACAGGAGGGCTTAACCAGCCAATTATCTTCCGTTTTGGGCAACTACGTAACTAGCCACCGCCCACAGGGAAACGTCATCTACCTATCGAGTTTCTTGCTCGAACAATAGGGAACCTCATCTACCTATCGAGTTTCTTGCTCGAACAATAGGGAACCTCATCTACTCATTGAATGATAAATGTCAAATCGTAGGAAACCACACACACCCACCCTCACACGTAGTCGCGATTTAGGCCAATCAGTGTCTTTCGAGCGGCTGCACGTGATGTTTTCGTGCCCCGCCCCCCTCTTTCGCGTAACGTTAGCTTTTTGTTGCGAGCGTCTGCACGTGTTGTTCTCGTGCCCTGCCCCCCTCTTTCGCGTAACGTTAGCCGCCTTCTCTCGCACTCAATTCACTACCATTCATTCCATTATCATCACTCAATTAAACCTTCACCCCACCTTTTTACAATACCTCCCTCCTCCCTTATTTACTTCCGCCCCCTCCCTCACAATTTCGCATTGCTTGTTGTGCGTGTCATGCTCACCAAGTTCCCTCGATGCAGGGCCGCTCGACTGCGTGCACCCCTCCAAGCGGCTCGCCACCTCCCCTCGTCTGGACCACGTCTGGACACTCGCCGACCGCGGGCGGGATACTTCTCAACCGGCTCCCGAGGGCCAATATCCGGATTGCGCTGTCCGGTCCTCTCGCAGCTCCGCGATGGTCCTGTAGTCCTCAGAAGGGGGCAACGGCAGAGGGGGCCGCGCCGCCGGGCCTCCCCGCAACGGGAGTGCCTGGAAAAATAAAAAATAAAAGTCGATCTTAAACAGATCTCAGCAGTGCCTCCAACTTGTCGGGGGGGATTCTGCCGGGGTCGGCCGGGCCGTCCGCAGACCTCCGGGCAGGGAGGCCCCAACTCCTCCCGTGTATATCTCGGATCGAGACAGAGTATGAGGCACACACAAGGAGCAAGGCAACTTCTGTCGTTTATTATGCAAACGGCAGGGATGGGTCAAGGAGCGTACGCGTTCGTCCTGACACACACACAATAGTGGGGCTCGCAGGCCCTTTTTACTACATTATGACGCGCTACTTGCGTCATTCCAAAAAGTTACCAAAAGAACCTATCGCCACTCTTGATTGGTTGCTCGAGTGGTGGGGTTAGTATAGTACGCATATAGAGAATGATATTAGTGGTTAAGATGTAGTCAGGTGGTATATCTGGGTTGTCCCTACAATTAGATACATAAGAATTGTTACATGAAGACCCCTGAGGATTGGCTAACGTTACTGACGTCTGAGATAAGAACCTCATGTTCTGATTGGTGCATCCGTGAGCTCCCCAGCCTGGGACCACCGTTGTTCCCAGCACACGGTGCACCTGTGGTTGCAACAGTGTTTCAATATGGGTACGTGCAGGCAATGTGAGGATTTATTCATAGGTGGGAGACTGACCGTTCCCACTGTAGCAGGTGTCCATTGAGCCTTTCAAGTGTGTCGGCCTGCGTCTCGTAGCGAGGTACCCAGACGCCTTTTCTCTCCTGGGTTTTGGCATCTCGTCAGGTTCGGCTTGGTCACGTGGGGAGGGACCGTGTTTGAGGCATAATTCTGCACAATTAATATTGTTTTTCCACTGTATGTCTGGTTTAATTTGCAGATATGATTTTAACATTGGTACGTGGAGTGCGAGGTTGCAACATCGTGCCTTTGAAGATTTGTTTCTTGACTGTGGGTTTGCAACATTACGACCTTGGCTGGTTGCTCCACTGGGTTCTTTCTGCAGGCTCAGCAACCTGACTTTTGCTTTGTTAATGTTCACGGGAACTCTTGCTTGAGGCCTACTTGGGCCTGGTGCACGGGTAATCCATTTAGTGCATGGATGCTTTAGGTTATAGTGGCATACAGTTTCATGGCCAGTATCGTGTTTCCATTATATCTCTCATGATGGTAACGGGTTTCAAGAGAAGCGTGAGCAAGCGTTATAAATGAGCTCATGGTGCGTCTTGCGTTTCTGCATTCTGAAAGCCTATGTAAAAATAATAAAGATGCACGTCCGTGAATAAGCCTGTCGCCTACGTCAGAGCACTGAGTATGTTCTTCGTGTAGATTGGTGTGGAAATGTTCAGCGTGTATAATAGTTCAGCGGTGCTTCCCGTTATCTAGGTCGTCATGGCATCTCTAACGATGTGTAGATTTCAGTCTAGTTGGTCCGTGCCGCAGGTGTCGGCATGGCCAGTGCGGGCTGTTGGGCAGGCAGATGGACACATCCGTATGTTTCTGTACCAGGGTATTTGGTCATCTGGTAAATGGGCAAACTCTTCTCGTGGCGGGTGTCTGGGCCGCGACCCTCTAGGCCAAGCGCGAGAGGTGAAGGACGGGAGTCTGGTTTTCCATTCTCCCACTTCAAAGTGTTTTAGACTTCCCACTTAGCATGATAGCTCAAACACATAATTGGAGGCAAGGAATCTTCCTTGCAATTTCTAATGTACGTGCAGAAATTGCCTGGAAGTTACATGTTGGAAACAACGTGCTGGTTTCATGTTTTCTTTGTAAATGTCTCAGTATGTACAACCCTTTAAAAACAAGAGGTTTCTGTGCTCGGGCCACAATATCGCCCATTTCTACTCACATTTATGGAAATAAACCTGGTCTCTATCTTTGTTGCCTGGTTTCTCATATGGATTATTTGGTGATGAGCTGCAGGATTCATCCGTGCAATTAATAACATTTCTATGTGTGGCCTCATTCCGAGCATGGCAGTAAAAAAGTGGAAACACCACCACATTTGAGTTTGGAGGGAAACTGGATGAAAAACCTCCACTTTCAAAAAGCACTTTGTTGCAGGTGATTTTTCCTCCACTTTAGCTCGAAGAAATGGAGAAATTATCACTGACAGAATTACCACCACTGGTATATCGTCCAAACCCCAATGGAGTCCCATAGGATAACATGATGGAGGAAAAAACCTACTCATAATCTGGAGGTTTTACCTGCAGTTCCAAGGTGGTAATCCATCTTTAACAATATTTGAGTTCAGCAGAACTATCATTAGTAATGTTCTCTCACCCAAACTCATAATGAGGCCCGCAGTCTTCACTTCAACACATCCAATGTTTACAAACACTACACACCTACCCAAGCAGGAAAAAAACACACATGAAATACAGGCTTTATATATGAACTGATATGTAGGGTGAACCCACTGGGAATTAAAGTGCAGGTGGGAAACATTAGCCAAATGGTTTCAAAAGGAAAAAGCCCCAGAATAGTATGTATTTATTTATTTTTCCTTTTGTTGCAGCACACCGAACAAATGGTTATCTAGACACTAGTTACATTAGGTCAAAATATATACACCAAATGCCCAGTGGGGAGAAGGAAGGGGGAGATAGGTAACAAAGTGTCTTAGTGTCTTGGCTCAGGGAGTTTTAGGCAATGAACCAGGTTTTTAGTTTTTTTCTAAAGGTCCAGTAGGAGGGTTCCTTTCTCAAGGCAATGGGAGATTGTTCCAGAGCTTAGCAGCATGACGGGAAAGCTTGTTCCTCCTGCGGTCTTTCTAAGTGAAATTAGGCACTCTGAGGAAGTGGCAGTTCATGGATCTAAGTGGGTGAGGTGGGGTGTTTTTTTCCACACAGCGCGAGAGGTATGCCGTGGCAGTGTTGGTGGTGCACCTGTGTGCGATGAAGAGGGTCTTGAATTTGATCCGCTTGCGGATCATAAGCCAGTGAGCATCTTGTCTGGCTTCTGAAACATGACCCTGCTTGGTCAAGCCTAGGGTAGCACGGAGGGCATTGTTGTGGATAGTTTGTAGCTTGCACAACCTACACTCAGAAGTGCCTGGAAAGAGGGCATTGCAGTAGTTCAATTTGACTCGGGTGATGGCTCTGGCTATTGTGAGGTGGTTAGTTGTGGTGAGGAAGGGCTTGCTGGCATTCAGATGTTTGGTGGTGTAGGCCGCAGAGGAAGTGACGTGGCCTGAGAAGTCAAGGGTAGCGTCTAGGTAGATGCCCAGGGTCTTGACTACAGGTGAGGTTTGGATCATGTTACCGTCAATGTCAAAGGCTTTGTAAGCTGGATTCATGTTTGTGGAGAGTGGTGTGCGAGTCTACAATGAGAATCTCAGTTTTGTCATCGTTTAGGTATAACTACTGGGTTGCCATCCAGTTCTGGACAATGTCATAGACTAAGTTGATGGCTGCGACAACCAGGTGGTAGGTGCCTGAGAGAGGGAAGAGGATTTGGGTGTCGTCGGCATAATTCGTGAAGGATATGCCAAGGGCATCCGGGTGATCAAAGAAGGGTTTAGTATAAAAGTTATACAAGGTGGGGAGATGCATGAACCTTGTGGGAATATAGGTATTGTTTATTTATATTGCGCCTACATACAGGCAAGTGATTTAAAGCGCTCAAGGAAGATGGGGACATGGGGAAAAAACAATCACTCCGACCCCTTGAAAATCTGAGCTGATAGCACAGGCAGAGTAAGTGCGTAAAAATACATTTAACAATTTGGGACGAATAGGCCTGACAGAGATTCTGCAGTTTTAACAGTGCAATTTAGGGGTGAAGACAAAGGAGAACAGACAGACTGCGCGGGTTACAGGTATGAGTGGGGCAACTTGATCATCCATGAAGATCCGGGATCTGATCCAGTCTGCGGCTGCAGGGGAGACTTTTGCTATTGTTGTGAGCTGGTTGCAGAGAGTCTGGTGATCGACAAGGTTGAACGCTGCTCATAAGTCCAGCATGAGAAGCAGAAAAAGTTTGCCAGTGTGTTTGATATCATCCAGTTGGTTGTTCAGGTCCAACAAGGCAGTTTCAGTTCCGTTCCTTGGTCGGAAGCCTGACTGACGGGTGCCCAGGATGTGGTTATCCTTGAGGTATTGTTGGACATGGATGTATGCTGCACAGTCGAGGATTTTCCGGATGAAGGGTACAGTAGTGATGGGGCAGTAATTCGTGGGGATGGTGGGATCAAGGGATTTCTTTAAGCAGTGCGAGGCTTCATTTTTTTTCAAGGAGGTTGGGACAGTTTTTGTGGTGAAGGATGAGTCGATTATTGCTGTGATGATGGGTGTGAGAGTCTCGGAACAGTCTTTGATGATGGTTGCTGGACAGATATCTCCTTTGCAGTGGGAAGGCTTGAGGCCTTTGATGATGTTGGCAACTTCGAGTTCCGATACTGGGCAGAAGTCGAATTGGGTGGTAGGCAGACTGGTGGCGGGCCGTGATAGGTGTGGGGGGGGCGGGTGGTGGTTTGGCGTGGCTGGCCATTTGCTTGGCAAGTATTTCCTCCTGGAGGAAGTATTTTGATTGCCTTGGAAAAATGTAGGGGAAATTAGATAAAACCAGTCCCTGGGCCCAAGGTAAGGCCAGGGTCCAGCGTGTCTAAGGTGTCTAAGGTGCCTAGGGTGCATGGGAATCACACCTAGACCACAAGTTCTCTACCTCTGTTCTTTGCAGCAAGCATAACAGCATTGAGCAGGTCCTCTAGGTGCTTCTAACTGGTTCCACATGAAGCAAAATGTTTGGTCCAGATGTATCGAGGTTGGTGAATGGTTTGGAGAGCTAGGATGCAGTATGGACGTCTTTGAACTAGGTAGGTCGACTGGCTTTCTTGGACATCTCCAAAGCTGTACAGTACCACGGAACTCAGATATCTATTGGGTGCTTGACGCAATCTTGCAGTTAGATAACTGTTCAATGTGGCTCGAAGACTTGAGACAGGCCCAGACTCTTTTCTTGGATTGTAAAGGGACACCAAGTGTAAGAGGGGCAATCCTCCAGATGTTTTAGATGCTGTAAGGTGCTTTAGAGAACACACACACCTATTTTTAACTGCAGCATTTGCAGCGCAAATCTAGAAAACAACACCTTCACTTTGTGTTACCAAAATCAAAACATTCCTTCCCAGACACCATTCTGCCAGAACAGCATGCATGTACAAATTAGGTGGCACCACAGGCTACCTTTGCCCCTGCCAGGAATATGCTGAAACCCCACTGGCGCAGATCATCATGCTTCCACAAGGAGGTGTAGACCCTTCAGACGCCATACTCCAAAGAGGAGATTGGACCCTACAGATACCCTTTCTGTGCCCTTTGGACAGTAGTCACACCAAGGTTGACACACCATTTCATCAAATCCAGGCTGAATGGTGTTGGCAAGGTCAGTTAGGCTTCTGAACACCTGCCAAGACCACCCCCTCACTTATCCTGGAATGGTATGTTCACAAAAAGGTTATTAGGTTCACAGCCCTCTGTTGGGACCGTTCTCTCATGGTACCCTCAGCTATTCACCATACACAATGTTTTCAGCACCAGAGCTCACCTGCCCATCTCCTGCCAAGCCTATATTACAACACCACTGGCACACAC
Source organism: Ambystoma mexicanum (assembly GCF_040938575.1). Lineage (NCBI taxonomy): Eukaryota > Metazoa > Chordata > Amphibia > Caudata > Ambystomatidae > Ambystoma > Ambystoma mexicanum. Next base: position 267,422,883 of record NC_090934.1, read on the forward strand.
CATTAAACTCCTACACAGAATATGTATGACCCTACAGGCGCTTGTCACCCCTTGTCTGACACCAACAGACAGGAATCACACATCCTCAAATACATCATCTTAACAAACACAGAATGGGGAGTGATGGGGAGGGGGTTAGGTTTTAACGCTATGCCAGGATCGGCCACCCACGAACTGTGAATGGCTGGTGATATGTAGGACTGCTAACCTTCAATGTCCCCCCACCCATGGTTCAGATACACATCATGCGCATCATGCACATCATGAGTTGCCAGTGCCACCACAAGATGAGTTGCACCACAACTCATGAACGCAGTGATCACACAGATGATTCAGGGCCACTTAGCAAATCACATGGTTTGTCACATCATAGAGACCAGTGGAACACATCCTGCTCTTCCCAGCCCTGGGGAGACTATTGAAAGACACCCCATTCTTATCAGTTTGGGAGAGAACAGAACAAGACACTCTACTGTTTGCAGCCCAGGATAGAGTACTGGAAGACAGCTCACTCCTCCCAGGCCAGTAAGGGGCAGTGGAACACACCCCACTCTTCACAGCCCAGAAGAGTATATTTGAGAACACCACACTCTTCCCAAGAAAGAGTAGAGGAAGACATCATACACTTTCCCGCCCTGAAAGATACCCCATTCTTCTCAGTTTAGGAGAATGTAGAGGAAAACAATCTACTGGTCTCAGTCCATGATGGGGTAGTCATGGAAGACAAGACACTGTTCCCAGCTCAGGAGGGAGTTGTCACGCATGCACATTTGTGTTTTTTTTGCACATACCTGATCTTCTAATTTCTCTGTAGAAGTCGCTGCTTGTGACAGAACCAGACCGCACGCTGATCCCACCATGATGAAAACACAGGAAGGTGAAGCGTGAATTCCGGTAATGCCAAGTGAAGGAAAAACCCCCAATTGGGGAAAAAAAACCTTGCTCTGAATGCAAGCCGGTAGTCTTGCCTTTCTGGAATCACTTGAGAGGATAGGTAGGATTATAGTGGAGATAGTTCGATGAATTAACACCGAGCTGAGATTTCCATAGGAAAGGGTTCCGTAGAATTAGCTGAGGATTGACTGAATCAAAGGGAACGAAAGAGGAGGGAAGAAAGACTGTAAGACAGCGTAAGGGAGCGGAGGAAGGTAGAAGGAACCAAAGGGGCGCAAGTCAGGATGACCATTGGAGAGCACAAAGGAACAGAAGTCTAAGGAGTGTCAAGAATCGGGCTTACCGAATCCTTGTGACGTGCAGCGTCCAGCTTGTGACTGGTTTTAACACTGTCTTCTGGCTTGGCACGGACATGTTGGACCAAAACCGGAATGAGGTAGGTATGCAGCGAGGAAAAGGGCGGCGGCCATCTTGATATAGGAATAGGTGGCCGCGTATTGGTCTACGCAACTTCCAGTGTTGCCATAACGACCAATGCTGTTTTTGCGGAAGCATGACAGCAGTAGTGGAAAACAACTGACTCTTTCCATCCCAGAAGAGTGTAGTTGAGGACATGCCAGTTTTCCCAACAGAGTGCAGAGGATGACTTTCCTAGAACAGGAGAGTGACATCATATCATGTGGCATTTATAACGCGCCTGTACACAAGTGTTTCTAGGTGCGACGAGACAAGGAGGGGGAAACAAGGGAAGACAAAATAATGATCTTACTAGTGCTTGTGTCATTCAGATAGCGCAAGTGCGGGGAATAGGGAAGGGGAGAAGTGCCAGGGGGGAGCGGATGGGAGATGTGCAGTTAACTCACAAGTGCAGCCAGCTGGTGGCTGATAAGTGCAGAGAGAAGGGACTGTAGGGTTGCAGATACAGACCCTTAAGTGCTGGGGAGCCCAGAGGCAGTGCAAGGGCAACTGGACATGCAGGAGCCTGGGCCCGAGTTCAGAGGGTGACCAGGTGACCAGTGCGTGGAGCAGTCATGTGTATCAGCAGGGGAGAGGAAGAGAGAAAGCGGAAGCGAAAAGGAAGGTCTTGAGTTGCTTCTGGAACCGGAGCTGGTTCTGCTAAGTTTGAGAGAGGCAGGGAGGCTGTTCCAGAGGGAGGTCCCAGCTGAGGAGATAGATCTGCCCCCAACTCCCTGCTTGGAGAAGCGTCTGACCCTCAGAGAGTTGGAGGTGGATGAGCATAGAGCTCAAGAAGGAAGATGTTTTAGAAGAGAAAGTTGGAGGTAGAGCGGTTCCTGGCCCCAGAAAGCCTTGTGGGCGATGCAGAGGGTCTTGAACTTGATCCTTGCAGCCACGGGGAGCCAGTGAAGAGATTTCAGAGCTGGGGAGATACGATCTCTGGGCTTGAGGCCAAGGACAAGTATTGCAGTCCTGTTCTGGATAAGTTGTAACGGTCAAACAGTAGAGGCAGGAAGATTTAGAAAGAGACTTTTGCAATAGTCCACCCTAGAGAGAACCAGAGCTCTGGAGACAGTGAGCTTCGGGGGAAGGTGAGAAAAGGAAGAATACCTCTGAACAGGTGCAGCTGATAGTTTGACTTCTTAGAGATGTCAGAGATGTGAGGAGAGAAGGAGAGGGTGGAGTCAAAGATGACACCAAGTTTCTTAGCCTCACAGGAAGGAGCAAGAAAAGGGCCCAGAGTGGGCGGCCAGGGAGAGAGAGGAAAGGAGGGAACGGGTGTCCCAATGAGGAGGATCTCAGTCTTACTGGCATTAAGGCATAAATCAGTGGTGGCACACCATTCCTGAATTGCAGCCAGACAGTCTGGTTTGAGGGAAGAAGCAGAGGTTGCTGAGGGGAGCCTGAAAGAGAGCTGAGTGTCATGCGCATACCATTGAATATTGGAGCAGAAAGTAGCGATGCGGTGGACAGGAGGTGCCAGGTAATGGTTGAAGAGTCTTCCATCCCACGTAAGAATAGTGGAAAACAACTCTCTGTACCCAGCCTAGGAGAGAGGAAGCCATGCATCTACCCAAGGAAGAATACTGTACACTACCTTTTTCCTCTCAATGTAGACCTTTGTCATGCCCTCACTCCCTGTCTTGCCCACCGCTACATGCCTTTGAATTCTATGCACCTTCCCTGTGGAGGATTACGGCCTATCTTAAGTGGAAGGAGGTGGTGCTCTGTCTGCAGGTCGGAGTGTGACCTCCTGCAATAGGGGTGGGACTGGGACAAAAATATATATCTCTTGCAACTAACAAACAAGCATTGACAATGTCAACAGTTTGCGCTTTTGTGTAGGCATGGGTTAGGCACTTGCCCGGCACTGCCATAGTGTTATTAACTGACCATTGATGCTAGCAGGCGCACTATGGTTTGAATACCTGGGTATCTAATTGCAGTGCCTGGCAAATACTTATGCACAAGTCAAAACTATTGGCTTTGCCAATGGTAGTTTTTAACAGGACTTCAGTGAAAGACACACATAGTGCTTACAAATCGAGTGCCTGAAGGCAGATCTCGTAAAGACATTTTTATTGCACCAGTAGTGGGTTTGCAGCTCCACTTAAGTCATTAACTCTCAGAAGACTGCTTTGAAAAAACACTGGCAATCATTTTGAGTGCAAAGTTGGATGGTAAGGCTTATTTAAAATGAGCTCAAAGATTACCCATGTGAAGGTGTTTTGGGCAAGGAGGGGCAAGAACGGATGGGAATGGCCATAGGAGTTAGCATGGCAATGGGCAGTCAATGGGTGGGCAAATAACCAAACAACACCTACAAGCTGTGTGTCCATCCTCATATGCCATTTCAAGCGTCACCTAATAGTCCAAATTAAAAAGTGGCCTCAGTCACAAACCCCTTGTTATTATTCTTTGCTACAAACTATTTGCCTAATGCCCGTAAGGACATTTTCGGTAACATTTATAGCAACTAGTGCATGTTCATGAATAATGTGTCAACACCATTGGTCAAAACCGCAAGCTGCTCCGTGCTTTAACTGAACGTGCCCCACACTGTATAGGAAAAGTGGGCCCCACTTGCCAGGTGGGTCTGCACTTCGAGCATTGTCCCATAGGCCAGTCCAAGCCTTCTGACACTACTGTGTCAAGCTAGAGGCCTCTGGGAAATGGAAACGGCGCTCTAGAGAGGACATGGAGACTTTTCCCAATGTTACTTTCCCAGTCGCGTGCTCTGAACGTGGACTATCGCCCACTGACATGTGCAGCCTCTCTCGGAAATGGGTTTTCGGGTCCTTTGAAATTCTGGACAGCATTTTCCTCCCAAGAGTGCTGTTGGCTCTTTAAAATTCTGCACGGCCGCTTCTGCAAATGAATTGTGTTTAGCGACTTACCATTCCGCACGGCCTCTGGCTAAAACGAGGTTCTTGGTTTTCTGAACTACTCGACCGATTCCCTTTAAATGCGATTTGGGGGTTCTTTGAAATTCAGCACACCTGCTCTTGAAACTAAGACTTTTCCTTTCTTTGAATTTCGCGAGACGCTCCTTCCTAAATGAGATTCCGCTTCTTTGGCATTCTGAACACGACAAGGCAACAAACAAACTCCACACACTTTTAGCACTTTTAACATCGGCCTGCGGGAAACGAATAGCAAGGCTGTGAAATTGCTTACGCTTTATAAAATGGAGAAGGTATTACGAAATGAATTGTGTGCTGTTTACAAATATGTAAGTATAAATGCATCCATGATTATGTATCTACCAATTTAATGACTGATGTTCCTATTTCGCGATTAAATGGTACTCTGGTTTCTTTATTTATATAATTGTTTTTCTTACAACGCGCCTAATGCCATACCTGAGTTTGATTTCTAAGCGCAGATCCCGGATTCGACTCTCTGTTGCTCTCCGCGCGTTGCCCCTCTGCTATCCTCACTTATCAGCATCTGAAGGAAGAAAGTCAGAGTTGGTCCCATTGGATTTCAAATTAATCCGCTCTGAGGTGTTCGGGTGTGTGGCTCTCAACAAATACTGAAATAAATAAATAAATAAACAAGCGACAACTGCATGTTTGCACATGAAACGGGCCATAGGTGAACTCAAATAACACAAGTGATGGGGGATGAGGTGCATATAAGTGGGCACCAAAAATGACAAAGCCAAGTATAATTAAATAAGTAGAGAGCAGTGAAAGCGGAAGGCGTAATGGGGGAGGGGGAGATCGGGGAGGCAGACATTTTGGGGAGATATTCGGGTTATAGAGTTCCAGCAAGTGGGAAAGTGCATTAATGCAGTTTGCTGAGCGCAAGGGTAGCGACCAGAGTTTTATACAAGTGGTGGGTGAGGTCTTTCCTATGTGGGCTTGACAGCAGCAGCAAAATAAACTGTTGGAGTTTAGAGCACTGCTAAAGAGAACCCCGAGGTTGCGAGCCTTGGCGGAGGGAGCAAGGAGGCCAGGAGGGAAGGGGAATGGAGATGAAAGTGGATTAAGCATTGGAGACAGGGAGAAAGATGGCTTTTGACTTGGAGGTGTTTAACATCAGGCTTCACAGTGGCACTCAGTGGCGGTTAGCGATGAGGTGGGTAAATGAGGGAAAGTGAAAATGATCTGGGTATGATCAGCAAGCAGGTGGCACTGAAAGTCAAAGGATGAGATGAGTTAACAGAGGAGAAGGTGTAGAGGGTGATGAGGAGTGGAACCTAAGACTGGTCCTTGAGGGAGACTTGCTGGAAAACACAGTTGTGCCTTAGATAGAAAACTAGCGGTCAGATAGTCAGGAGCCTGACCGATCGAGAAGAGCGTCACTGAGGCCAAGGAAGGGCAGGGTAGGGTTTGGAGGAGAGAGTGTTGAGCCACACTGTCGAAAGCTGCAGGCGAGTGGTGAGCAGTGGTTAGGAAGTCAGAGACTTGGGCGAGAGCAGTTTCTGTGGAGTGTTCACTGGGGAATCTGAATTGATTGGTCCCACAAACTGAGTAAACATTGAGATCATAGATATTGTGGTTAAAGACAACTCTCTCAAGGATTTTAGAGTTCTGGGACAGGAGTGAGACCACTCTGTAACAAGAAGGATTGTTATGTTCTGCAGTGGGTTTATTAAGCATAAGTCTATGGGAATTTTGTAGATAGCAGGAAGGATGTCTCTTTAGCGGAGGGATTGAAGAGGTAGAAGGAGACAACAGATGGAAGCTCTTTGTTTTCAATCTGAAGGGGTGAAATGGAGCACAGGATGGATTGGTTGAGCGGAAGATTGGTATGAATTTGGATTGGCAGGTGAGAGAGAAGTGGGATGGTGAAGAAAGAATGGGGTGACTTTAGGTGGAGGGAAGGATAAGTGGGACAGATAAGAGAGTGAAACGGGTGTTGCCTATTGTAGGGATTTTGGAAAAGTAGAAGGGATCGTGAGCAGAGAACGAGAAGGATAGTGAGCAGTTTTTACAAAAGGGGAAGCATTTCATAAAGGGTTATGGATAGTGTGAGGGTGTGGGCAGAGAGAGGAAATTAGGTTAGAATTCGACAACGTCAAGAGTCGTATAGATGGGGAGTTTTTGTAGGAAGTAATATTAGTAGGGGAGTGATCTCTGAGCCAGTGGCATAGAGGGAGGCCCATGGGTGCCCTAAGCTGTTGGATGGACATGGGATCCATAGTTGAGGGCAGAAGTTGGTGTGGAAAAGGAACAAGTTGGATAGTGACAGTTGAAGTAGGTAGCCATTGCATTGTAAAACTCTTCAAAGGCGAGTTCAGTAGAGTAGGCAAGCAGAGGACAAAGGGCATCAAGGGAACACTTGACATGGTCCAGATAGGGAATTATGGAGTCCGGTTTGACTTTCTTTTGGTGATAGATGAGGGAGGGGGTCCCAGACTGGAGTGGTGGGGATGGTTAAATGGGTGCCTGTGGTCAGATGAAGAGGGTCAATGAAGAGAGTAGAGGAGGTCAGAGTGGAGGATGCAAAGATGAGATCATGGGAGTACGAAGGTTATTTAAGTTGACCAGAAAGTGGTCTGAGAGAGTTTAGCGCCAAGGTAGTTGATTGGCTTTAGTCAAGTTAGAGAGGTTGAGTTTGACCTTTATGATGATAGGAGCATCAGCTGGGAGTAACAGGTCTTTTTTAGGGTAGAGGATATTCATGGTGCTGGGCTGACTGTAGCTGGGGAGGCTAGCAAGAGGTTTGGGAGGAAGCAAATGGATAGAGTTATGTTCAAAGGAGGGAGTAAAGTCAGGAGGTAAAAGGAACTGATGCGGTATCCTTGCTGATTACTATGCCAACATCAGTGCCTTTTTAACCAGTTAAGTGGAGTGAGTTAAGGTGGGGGGGGGTTAGTTTGGAGAGCAACCATTGTTTGTGTCTGGGGGGAGCTAGGTCCCAGTGATGGTCATCAATGAGAGTTTGGTGTGATGAGAGGGAAGGTGGTCAGTGAGGAGTGATGCCTTGCTCCAGACTTACTTGGCATTCCAGAGGCCCACAGTGAGGTCAGTAGGGGGTCTCTGATTTAGGAGGTGAGTGGGAAAGTACCAGATTGAGGACAGGGTAGATGAGTGACGAATGAGAGGGAGACAAAAGGAGGGGCGAGTGGGTGCCATTAAGTGGGTGAATGGAGGATGGAGATGGGGAGAGAGTGGGATGGGGAACAGTGAAACGGAGTTTGGGGTCCTATGAAAGAGGGAGAGAGCTGACAGTGAAGAAGAAAAGTAGGAATGGGAGGAGCATGAGGTGAGGTGAGGGGATCAGAAGGATATTGGGGATGTTGGGTCTGGGAATGGGTTTGAAGAAGCACAGGGGGCGGGTGTTGCTTGCAATGCTGTTCAATGAATTCAGCATGTATGATATGATATGATATGATATGATAGGTTATTTATGTAGCGACTAATAGTGCAAATCAATGCAAGGGCGCTGGTAGCGACTGCTCAGTAGAATTCAGTTCCAGTAGGCTGGTAGTGACCAAGATTAGAATTCAGACATCCATCTTTTAACACGTGACATCTTTTTGGTAGACCATCATTTGCAGGAACCAGTGAAAATATTGGCCTTTGGGAAAAACCCAGTGGAACATCATCGAGATGGTGACTTTAATGAACCTGGACCCAGCGCGTGTTTGGCCACAAAGGTAAGCACTCTAAGTAATTGGATAGTGAGGTTCAAATTCATTCACCCTTCTATGGGTTGAAAATGTACAACGTATCCTGGCATAGTCATGGTCACCAAGCACTTAAGTGGATTGTACTGCCATCTTTCCAGCTAGAAGTAAATAGTTTGATGCCTGCTGCTAACCTAGTGTAGAGCATTTTTTCAAGAAGTACGTAATCAATGGGGAACCACCACCTGTTTTATTTAAAATGGGGGCATGAACCCTTTTCCCCCATAAATATGTTTGCATTTTTCAATTTTTGACTGGGCATGCTAAATGAGACTGTGGCAGTGGCTATGTTGCTGAGATGAAATACCATTGACTTGTAAGTCATTACATGAGCTCCACGGTTGGCAATGTAGTGGTAATGACCAGTAAGTATTAGGCGATTACCTGAGGTTCCACCTCCAGCCAAACAAAATGGCAATCTAAGTCAATGGAGTTTTATGTGTTCTCTGCGTTTCTTTCTTAATTTGTTTGGTTTCTTTTTTCGTCGCAGCTGTGGTGAGGTTGCTGCATTCTCTTCACCTCCCCACCTGCCAAGTGTGTGGCCCCCAGGATAGTTTCAGGTTTTCCACATCTGGGTAGCAAGCTCACTGCCCTCTTCAGGTCTCTCCACACTTTATGGCATCTTCTCTCTCCTCCAGGTCTCGCTACTCTCTTTCCTCTTCTCTACTCTTGAGTCTCCTCTTCCACTCTATCTGCTCTCTTTCACCTTCTCCACTTTGTACTTTCACCTCTAGGTCTCTCTGCTCTTTACTGTCCCTTCCAGGCCAGTTCTACTCTCTTGCGACTCTTCCTCTCCTTGCTTTTCCTTTCAGGAGTTTTTACTCTTGTCTCTCCCATCCAGGCCTATTCTTCGTTAGTCTGACTCCTCTGCTACTACTTTTCCTCTCCAGGTGTTTTCCACTCTATTCAGCCTGCTCTGCCCCTTAATTTCCTCTCCAAGTCTTCCTGCTCTTTACTCTCCCTCCGAGTCTATTTGACTCTATTCCAGCTTCTTTTACTCTCCCCTGCCTTCTTATTCCCCCACTCCTGCTGCTCCATCTTGGTCTCCTTCCTGTTCACTTTTCTTTTTGATTCCTGTTTGCTCACCCTTCTCACCTCGCACTGCCACTGCTAGTCTCATTCCAACATCCACACCTGGCTGATCCTGCTCCACCCGCACTCCTTCCTCTCCAGATCTCTCCAAAACCCTCCATCTTCCTCTTGTTCCTGCTACAGCCACCGTCCTACTTCCTTCAACTCTAACACTCACTGGCTGAGAGTCTGGGCTTATGTTATACCTTAGCCCCTCCTTCCAGCCTCTCCTTCGGGTAAGGGAACCCAGGTGCGCAGGGTGCTTGTTTTTGGCCATGGATGGGGCTCCTGTGACTGCTGGACCACAGCCTGAGGCACTTCATCTGCCATCTGGAGTTCCTAACTCGCTCTTCTTGTATATTTAAGTGTGGTTAAAGCATTGGCTCTTAAACAGAAGTATCCTGCCAGTATTTTTACCTAAGAATCACAAGGTTACATTACCAAAAACAATTTTTTTAAATCTTTGATTGATCTAACTTAGATATGCTGATCGCAACTTAATGACCTCAGTTTTCCTACTTCTAATATATTGTCTCAGCCACTCTAAATATATTATGACCGATGGTTGCTAGATGCTGAAAGGTGTTTTAATGGAAAGTTTCTCTCTACGGAACTATAATGGACAGTAATGATATATTGCAACACTAGTGCTATGTAATTAGAACATTCTGAGGACTCAGACTTAGTAAAGGATTTGTAGAACGTGTCTCTAACATGCTTGAATTAATTTAAGGTTTGATTGGAAATATTCTTTTAAATGTTCTTTTCATATTGAATGTCAATATTGTATATAATCTTTTTCCAGAAATCGAATTGCCCCTGATGAAGAATATGCAATACTCGAAATGCGCTGGGCCCTTATCGACTACATTATCATGAATACATTGAAGATGGTTTCTTGTGCCCTAATCTGACTGAATGAGCATCATTTCAAACATATGCAAAATATTTATATATTTACCTGTAATATAGTGAATTTACATTATTAATTATTGGTCTGTTATTCCAGACATACGATCGTGTGCAGGGGACGTGAGTTCCCGATTTGGAAACTTGTTTATTTGTTTCAAACACGAGCGTGCCACATATTGTATGACTGGTGTTTGATAAATACGATAATACACTCAACACTTGCTGTCTGTGTGTCCTGTGGACAGGATGCGCAGTCAGTCTGCGCATAATCATTCCTGTAGTAGTTGCATGTGTGGGTCACTCTCTTATATGTTGCAGTGCACATATTGCTTGCGTCAGGGTATCATTGCTATGGAGTTGAACATTGTTAATTCCAGATTCATCTCTTGAAGCGTTGGAAAGCGCACAGTATTAATTAGCATGCTTATTATACATGGACACTTACTGTCTATATCTAATGAGGCGTTGTGAGCATTAGTAGACACGTTTGTGGCGGTAAATGCGTGTATACAAATGTTCTTAAATGATGCAGTATGTGGACTGCGTATGTCAAAATGGCGTTGCTAATCAGCATGACACTACACGATTAAAGTATAAGCAAATCTAGAAGAACTTCATGTTGTTGTGAGTACGCATGAACTGTAGGTGAAGACGGAGAGTAACAAGAAATGGAGGAGGCACCCCGATAACTCGTGCAGGGTCCTCCTCCTGCCTCCCCCCCTGGGTAAAGGGGAGGGGCCAGCCGAGCATGGCAAAATAGGCAAAAGCCTGCGAAGGGCCAACAAATGGAAGGGGCGAGGGATACCCCTTTACAACGGGCGGGCTCCTTGCTGCAGGAAGCCTCCAGCCCCTGCAGAAGGACGTCCGCCCGAATGCCAAGGAAGGATTTCGTTTTCGTTACTCCTTGTCTCAAAGTGCTGCCAGAAGAAGGAAGGACCGGCCGGAGGACCAAGGAGCGTGTGGAGCAGCCGTCGCTGCAAGGATCAAGGCAGCCGGGACAGCCACAAGCGAAGAGGAGGCGGGACGTGGAGGCAGCTGAGAGGCCGTGGTGCTGGTCCTGCCTGTCATCCTGTAGAACTTGCAGTACAACTTACGCTGAGTGGATATTGGAGGCACATAAAAATGTGTTTGTTTCAAGATTAAGGCGCCCCTTTGTTTGTAACTAAACTACAATGAGTATCATATGCATCATGCTGGTGCTCCCCTCAAGATGTTCAAACTCACAAGTGTTGAAATAGAATTGAAGCCTACCAGGGGCACAGGGAAGACGTGTTGGTGTTTCTACCTAGTCAATTCCTTATCGGATTGCATGACTAGTCTGGGATGTATCATCAGTTTACATAGATCAAATGTTAGGGTCCTAACAATATATGAGGTGGTAATACATATTATGTAATGGCATATGCCCAATTAGTGAAGAACATAGCTATTTAATGTAATATTGACAAAGTGAAAGAAAATAATATTATACCAGACTGGCTTGCGTCAGCAAGATTATGCCTTTTAGGCTTAAGTACATATGCAGGTAAGCTTGATCATTACTGCGCGTTCACTTGGATTATATAAGGTAAACTACGGAATACATAGAAAGAGAGAAAACACATATACGTTTCCATGGGGGTAGTTGTCACAAAAAGAAGCCTATTTCATAGTCTGTGATTAGTCAAAATTGGGTTGTTCACATTTGACATAATTTAGGACTCTGTTTAAGTTTCCGCCCTTTGTCTCCCCCCCCCCCTTCCCAGGGTGACTTTCTTGACCCCAAAAAATCTCTGATCTTTCTTGGTTTACAATTTGCGAGTTGTCTGCCAATGAATAGCAAAACCACATTTAGGGTCTTGACTGCCGATTGTTGCCAAGTGCTCTTGAATGACATCAGGCACCTACATTTAGCACCAAAGATACCAAGGTTTTCTGCACATCTTTATCTGCCGTTTAAATACTTTAAAATAAGTGCTTGCTTTCGTTGGGGTGGTAACTTTATCTTTGAAATCTTAGGATATTATACACCTTGTTTTCATGCTTCACACTCCATGCATAATTGTGCCAGATTTACATGTTATGGCTAAGCCATGATTCTGAACATAATAAACACCAGTCATCTTTTAGACAAGGTTTATTGTTGAAATAAATGTATTGACTCCAGAGTTTATCAAACAATACTAATTTGCTGTGCATAGAAGAAACAAATACTTTTCTTAGCTAAAAAAAAGACAAATGTTGAGTGGAAAGTTATTGCAAATAATCATTTTCAAAATAGTATTATTGTCATTTTAAAGAAACCAACTTTTCCAAAGTTTTCCTGTGTGTATGGGCTTTCGAATTCGTGTAAGGATATATCGTAATTTGGCTCCTTTTTTAATTTCTGGTGTGTGTTAGGAACGATTTCTCTTTTGCCAACTTTCCCTCCATAGATTCTTTGGAGCCCAATATTTTGCTTTGTTTTTGAACCTGCTCTGACTTTTCGAGAGGAAGTAAAGCCTTCAGCTTCACTTCCCCTGCCTTTGCTCATTTGTTATGGTGAAACTGATCAGCCCTTCACACAATAAGTACTGGGAAACTTTGGTTCCCTATTATCCTTCACATTTTTGTAACTTTTTAACCTTGCACACATCAATTTACAATGCAGTGCAATGGGGATACATTTATATCTCCCCAGCTTTTAACACTTGGGATTTTTGTGTCTAAACACAAGCTGGTGGCAGCAGATTCATTTTTACCATGTTTGTAGTGTGCACACTTGCGTTTACTGCGTATGGCTACTGACCGTGGCTAATGCCCTAAAATAGCCACGCCATGAGATTTTCACTTGTCTTTTGGCCATATTGTTGTTTGGCCTCCTTCCTGCCTTGCCAGATCAGGAAGTCCCATATAAGGTCATGCACTTAACTGGGAAAGATGCTCTTTTCGTGTACTAGTGCTACCTTTGTGTGTGTGTGTGTGGCCCAGAAACTGAGTGAGACTGTTTGGTCCCACTCACCATCTGTAGTGCCAGAGGGTCTAGGCGTGGGGCATGAGTAAAGCCATAAATAGTTCCTGATTGGACAACTACTAGCTGTTTGAATTGTGTAAATCCTTTTCATTGGTGGGCTTGGACTTGCTTCCAGGCTAAATTTTGTATAAGAGTACTCCTGCAGCCATTTCTTCAGCTCAGCTTTGGAGACAAGAATCTCTCGTAGACGAACAGCCAACTGAAGATCCAAAGAAGACTCCTGCTTCAGCCCTTGGACTAGTGGGATTAAATAGTGCCGGCGCCTTCTCGAGGATCAAGCCACACTGCGCCTTCAGAAGTGTCCTTGGACAACCTGGTGGACTGACCAGCTCTCTCGGAGACTATCTTGCCTGAAGCGTTGACATTCTGCGTTGGCACCCAGAACTATGGTGGTCACCAGCTCTTGGTACAAGTCACCTTCTCTGCATATTTTAGCCTCCCAGCCTCAATGTATAGTGTCCTGGAGAAGCTTCTTGAACAGCAACTGGAATAATGCCAGCCGTCATCTGTGTGCGCTGGCGCTTGATGGAACTCATCTTACTCTGTCCTGTGAAGTGTCCTGAAGAGCATGCATTGGTGAATCTCACATTTCTTCATCGCAATGGGTTGCATCTTGCATCTGAACATGACCGGAAGAATTCTTGCACCTGCAGCTCCTGGCACCTCTCACCAGAGCCAACGGTGGGAAATCCAACATTCAGCTACCCCCCTCCCCCAGTCGATTTATCAAGTCATCTGGGGAAATCTGAGCCAGGGGAGTTGGTAAATGCAAAGCAATTGTCTCTCTCCTGTCCTCAATAGGATAACATTGAGAGCCAGTCTCTTTGTATCTTAACATTCCACTCCACTGCCTTTTGGTCATTGAAACTGGGTAGTACCATCTGAAAGATAAGAATGCATTTTACTTAACTAGTAACTTTGTTACATCTCTTCTTTTGAACAATCACCAACGCAAGTAACTTATTTGCTACAGATACATTCTGGGAAGAAGCATTGTTGTGTCTGTGACTTTTGGGCATAAGGGCCCATTCTTCTTAGGGATTGGACTGCTGAAGTTAGGAGAAATCACTTGTGACTTGGTTTTATCTTTATTGCATTAATTTACTTACTTCTTGTAGTGAACGTTCATTGAATACTTTTTAAGAACCTATGGTGAAATATATATGTTTAATATTGAGGATTGTGCGATAGTATTTCTGCTAGTTTTATCTTTTTTAGTGTGTGTTTAAACTCTAGAATAAATAATGTATTTAATACATTCCTGTCTAAACTGAATTATTGTGTGCTTCACTGTCTGGACTCGTGGACCCCAGACCCGACTCACACTCTCCTGAGAATAGCCTTGACTGCGCTCCATGTTTACCTTGATTGGGTTTTGGTTTACCTCTCAGAGTTCCCTGTTCACTTTAACCAAGGTGGCTTCCTAAAATCTCTCCAACATGCCACATTCTAGAAATCCATCTTAGCGAGTTGGTGCTCAGTGGTGAAGATGAGGTCTTGGGTACCCCAATGTATTTCACTGGTGTAGTTCTATAATTCTATTTACACAGAACACTGTGACTTGAAAGTTGTTAAGGTATATAACAGTTGTCTACTCTTTTTAAATATGGAAACATTTACCATGACTTCTCTTGCTGCTCTCAAATTAGAACATATAAAAGAAGTTGTGTTTAAAGACTGATCTTATACAGAAACTATTAGATCATAAGGAATCTAGGATTGTTCAATTACCAGTTAGTAGTGTTGCAGTGGATGCTGTGGCAGGTCCCAGCAGTAGCAATGGGCTTGTAGTTACTGCCACCATTGAAAATGCAGAGGAAGAAGAGGGGTCTTCTCGTGTTTCTATTTCAACCTTAGAAGCTGAGGCCTTATATGAGGTTACAAAGGAGTATGGGAGTCCCTCTACTGAGAACGAACATGCGTCAAATACCCTGTTCTGTGGAATTTCTTCAATGCAGGAGGTTCTGCAACCATGTTTTAGCTCACTGCACTCTTCACAGAGGAGAAATATCCATTTGCATATCAGTCTTTGTTCCACTCATAAGTGCACCCCAGCACTGAAATGCTAGGCAAATCTCCTCTGAACATGAGTACCATCAGCATACCCCTGACACGTGTTTCGGCCTAGTCGGGTCTCATCCATGAGGTGAAGCTGAGCCTCTCAAAGACACAGTGAGCAAGGGGTCCACGTCTGGATTAACCGTTGGTTACTTAGGGTGGAACCCCAAGTTTTACAAAGTTACAAAGGAGTGTGGGAGCCCCTCTACTGAGAACGAACATGGGTCAAATACCATATTCTATGGAATTTCTTCCACTTAACAGGGTCTAAAATCACGTTTTAGCTCACTGCACCCTTCACAGCTGAGAAATACCAATTTGCATATCAGTCTTTGTCCCACCCACAAGTGCAGTCCAGCACCGAAAAGCTAGGCAAAACTACTCTGAACCAGAGTACCATCAGCAATCCCAGACACGTGTTTGTATGAGTTAAGAAGGAAAAGGTTAGACTCATAGAAAATGATTTGGAGTTCAACATGGCTAAACCTGAGTTTAATAGGGTAGAGAAACAGAACGACAGAGAACATCATCTTGGATTGGCTAGATTACAAGGGTCTCAAGGCTCCTCCAGAGGTTCTCATCCAAGATTTCCTAAGGATCTGTGAAGTATGTATGGATAAAAGAGTGAAATATAATTGATTGGCTGACTACTTTTGAATATGCTTGTGAGGTACCAGTAGTAGCCTGATAAGATTGCATGGTTGCTCAGCAGACTACCCCATTCTGGCTGCAGTACCATTATGGAAATGTCCAAGGCTGACAGAAAAGTAATTGACAAACTGAAACAGGCTCTACTCTTAAAGTTTGGGAAGCCTCCTGCCCAATACTTAAAGAGATTTAGAGAATACAAAAAGAAAGCAAGTAATACTTGGTTGTCTTTTGTGATGATTCCTTGAAGAATTTCAGTGGATGGGTAGAAGTCCATAAATTAACACCTTTGAAGACATGATCAATTTGGCCATGCTGGAACATATTTTTGCTTCTTGTTCCCCTGAGTTTAGCAGCATTTGGACGATTCAAAGGAGTTCGATCCTAAGCTGGCCATCGCTGCTGATCTTTGGGTTTCCTATAGAGTGTGCCAAAAGGACAAACATGCTTCTGGTAAACCTGAGGAGGGGAAAAAGAAGAAAGAGAAATAGGGTGGGTCTACTAAAAAAAACCTTCTTGCTATAAGGCACACAAAAAGGTCTGTGAGGGGAATAAGGTACATGAACATTGAAAGGGTAGTGGGACTCAACATCGCAAGCATGCAGGTGGACACTGTGATGAATCCTGCAGAGTCATCACAGAGTCCCAGCCTAAAGTCTCCTCCCATGTGGCCAGGGAATGGCCACCGTTACCTTATCCTAAACCTCGGGGTGGTATTAGGATGGAGGATCACATGGGAGGAGAAGACTGTCAAGGGAATGTGGTGACTCTGTCAGGAAAGACACAATATTCATCATCCTCTGAGGATGAGGTTTTGTAATGCCTGAATATTTAATGGCATGTTGTCACAGTAGGGCCTCCCCTTCCAGACCTATCCAAGGTGACAAGTATGAGATCCTTTTTGTAAACATGAAAACGATGTATATAAGGTACAGGGAGTTGATACAACTACTTTTGGTAGTTATGATTCTACATTGTGTTTGGATTATAAACCCCAGAGAAAACCATTACTTCCTTTAAAACCTTCCCTTAGAAATACCTTCTATTAATCAGCCAAATAGAGTGGATTAAATAAAATCAAAACAACTAAGGACATTATGGACTTCAAGTCCCATAATGCTCTTAGTACTGAGCCAAGGAAGAGGTGTCCAGAGTAGTCAAATTATAATGAGCAGTCTAGTGGTTCTAATGACCCACACCTGGGCGGGACCTTAAAACATTTAAGGGCCTATCAGTTGATGGCCAAGCAGAAGCAGCAGGAGGAAGCAGAGGTTGGAGCCGCTGCTTTGCTGGTAGTGGGACATTGTGCAGAAAACATGGCAGAGGTTGGGGCTCCTGCAAGATGCAGAGAATGTGCAGCAGTACTGAGGCCAGCTGTCCCCAGAGAGAGAGAAGCTCTCTGTGTCACGCATTTCGCCACGGTTTGAGGTTTACACCAGAGCGCGTGTGGAGCGGTGTAAGTTCCATTGATAGACAAAACGAACAGCGGAAGGCTCACAGGAGCTGTCAAATGCCAGGGAAGTCCCGACGAGCAAAGAAGCAGAAGCAGCGAGTCAGAAGGAGATGCCAGGATATACCAATCAGTTGGCCTGTTATAGGTGACCTAGGGGGGCGCTCCAAAGTAGACTGTAAGAATGTACCTTTTGAATACTGAACTTTTAAATTAAAGCAAACTGGGCACAACTCTCCTATTAAGAGCTGTTGAACAGGAGAATATTGTTACCCACATTGCCAAAGCCAGAAGGGAGCAATAATCAAGCAACGTGAATGCAATTTGCGAACAGGGATATATTGAATACAAAAATATTGTAACCAGCATTGCCAAAGCCAAAGAGGGGCAATAATAAAACCAAGGGGATACAATTTTCCTAAAGAGGGATATCCAACAAGGGAACATTGTAACCAGCATTGCCAAAGCCAATGAAAGCTGAAAGTAATATCTGTGGGTGTAATCAAAGGCCCCAAACCAACTGAACTGAATGGCCCACTAGAAAACTGACCTGCCAGTATTTATATCAAAACGTTCACACCAGAAATGGGCCTATTAAGGCACACTGCAGGGTTTCTGCTAGTAACACAAGGAAGGGCCATTTGAAAAGGCTTACCTGTCATTACAAAAGGAAAAGCAGCATTTTAATTCACAAAGGTAGAATAAATTTGAAGGCACCTTTCACCTGGAAAACAGGATTTATTTAACACTCACACCAAAAAAGCTTTACATATGTGTTTGCAGTTTAAATGTGAAAAATGTACCCTCGCTAGCATAAAAATGTCAGGGAAAAGAGATGATGCGTGTTGACAAAGATGTAATGTATATTATGTTTTGCATGCAAACACCAGCAAACATTTGAAAAGAAAAGCCCACTTTGTTTCTATGAAAATGTTCCTCAGGCCCAAGGCAGACCCTGGTTGCTCGGTGTGGGACAAATGTCACAAAGAACTCCCCCTACAAAAGCCTGGCTTGCATTCCAGTGGTATACAACAACAATAAAATGTGTCTTGCTTGAAAGGTGTGGAAACCAAGTGTCCTTTAGATTTGCTGTCTCTTAAGGCAGTTATATGCAGTTCAACAACAGGGGCTACAATTAAGGAAGGCTGAAACTCCAACTTCAAATGGCAAATTCCAAACACAAAGAGACTAATAAAAACTCTGGTTAAAGGCTGGCCCAGAGAGGAAAATGGTGTGGAGGAAGGGAAGCTTGTATTTGCACATATGCATATTCCCTTTGTTTAAAAGGACAATTATCATTTAGGCATTTGTATCAGCAACCGTAAGTCAGATTTTCTTTATGTATCATTTTTTAGCTAATTTCCAAGTGATTTTGGTGATGTAAAATTCCTCCAACTGCGACTTAGGGAACTGTAATGACCAGTTAAACTAGATTCCTGGCTGACCTGAAAATGTCCTAAATTTAAGAGTTGACAAACAGGCGGAGGGTGAAATTTTGAGTAGGATAACAAATTGCCTGTTCCTAACAATTATGCTTTTTGTAAAAAGGGCAGAAAATTATCACATGGCCGTGCAACATGGTGCAGACCTGGCTGTTATTTTATTAAATTCCCCCTGATTAGCTGAAGCAGAATATATATATATATAATATCACAATGTTTTTGATACATACCTAGTTTTCGCCAAAATTGTGACATGAGAACAAATGAGGATTGCAAATAGAAGCTGCCATATGTCTGCTCCAGACTCCTCAGCCAATCCTTACAGATGGGCTGGAGTTGGGAAGGGAGAGAAGGGTAACTGTCCATTCCTGTTTGCGAGACCCCTTGCAGGGTACTTGCCCAATATTGTAAACTTGATGGTATCATCGCTGCTATATAAAGTGAAATACACTATGAGGAAGCGACAGAGCTTCTAAAAATTACCATTGACCTGAAATGCAGATGGCTTTCCTGAACTTTAAACAGAGGCTTTCTATGTAAGTAGAACAGAGCCCTGGGAAACCAAAAGGTGAGGGAGCCTGCTTGTCTTAAATAATTTCCCTTTATTGTGGGCAGGGGTAAAACTTAGCCTTTTTAACTAAAAATATGAATTTAAATAATTCCCTTTGGCGGGACACCACGGGGTGATTTTTGTTAAAATTTGAAATTAACAAAGCTCGATCCCGGTGTGCGCTGAAAACTATAGTCTGTAATTTAAGTGGATGATCCTATTTGTCCTGTTGACCCCAACTGCTTTAGGAAGAGGTGTGTCTTTGTCCCTACACAAAACAAATTCCTAAACTGCCAGCATCCCCAAACTGCCAGCTTCCCCAACACAGGCTTTTGAGGGGAGAGGCGTCTGAAATCCCAAACTCTTAGCTCATCTTAATTTTTATCAGCCAGCTTCCGCAACACAGGTCTCTAAGTGGAGGGGGGTCTGACATTTCAAACTCCCAAATCATTCACATTTTTCTGTCAGACTTCCACAACACAGAACAAAGTAGGGGGGTATGAAAACTAACAGCTAAATCATCCTGTGTTAATTTTAAACCAAAAGTGTGGGTGAAATCATAATTGCCATATGCATTTGTACCAATCTATAAACCCTACTGCTAACCTTTTAAGCACGCATGAAAATAAAAATTGCACAGCACTACATTTGTAATTGTTTTTGGTTATTGATCAGTTTAATTAGTTCTTGACGTGAAATTTGTAGAAAGTAAAGAATTGTGATTTGTGTTCTTTTCAACTCACCTGTGTGATTTATTTATGTTGAGAGAAGTTGATTGTGCTTTGCCACGGATAAAGTGGTGTTTGACATTTCAGTGTGAGTTTTGTAACATCTAGTTCAAATAAATATAAATATATTTCCTGTACACAGGCCTGGTTCAATGCTCATTGCTAGTTCAGGGGGGGAGGGGGTATAAGGGGTAAAGAACTAGCATTAAACAGTTTGTTGTGTGACACCTTGCTTGGGGAGAGAAGGTACTCCCTGTGTTGAGTGTGGCCTCTCAATAAACTGTTACAAATTGGGGGCTTGTGGCTGGGATTTGGCTGGCTATTTCTGACTCATGACAAATGCATAGTGACAGACCATTCATTTTGATTTAATTGCAGTAACGTGGAGGGAAAGTCATATTTTCCTTGTTAAAGTGCCACAAGGACATGACCCCTGAGTTCCAGGTGGTGTATAGGTGAAAGATTAAGAGTGTGTAAGAATTGATCTTGATTTGGCATTGTGGATGGAAATTAAGCAGGAACAGGGTAATTTCTGTCCCAGCGCAAAGGAAATTCTACAGAAATTGCACAAAGAAGCCATTTTATAAAATGAATACAATTGAATTAAATGATGCTAGGAGATATTTCCTTACAAAGCTGTTCATTCGTGGTGAGTGCACAGAGGCAGATGAATGGAGCAGGCAAGCTAAAATTATGCAAAATGTCACATCAGAAGGAATTAACATTTGGTGTAAATGTGGGATATGGCACAAAGCATTAGAGGGATTTTATATAACCCGAAATGCTCAAGAAGAACTGATCAAATTACTCAGCTCACAGCTTATCTATATTTTCACTTGCAGTTAGTGGAAGAGTGAGGCTTGTGTGGAGAATCAGACTGAGAATTTAAAGGAGGCGCAGAAAGATCTTAAACAGTTAGAAGATCAAGTACAGCAGAACCATATTTTCGATCTAAAACAAGAAAGCATCATGGAACAATTTAAACATTTGTTAAAAACCCATCAGCAAGAGAGAGCAGTGCATGAAACAGTTTTCTGCACTGCAAATGCACATAAAGAGTGCGTGGAAAATTTGAGCACACTGCAACATAAGGTTAACGATCAGACTATAGCGCTGTTAGATAACCTTATGGCCTTTCAATTACAAATAAAGGAGTTGCAAAATTAAAACAGTCAGTTAATTATAAAAGGGGTTGATTCCCGAAATGACTTTGATTAGATATATCAGCAGGCACATACTTTAAAAATTCATCTGGTGTAAGAAAAAGACCTCTTGAACCAGGAGAATAGTGTCCTTGCACAGGTGGTGCATTAGTTGAAAATGGATGTAGAAAAGTGTCAGTCAGGTTCCCAGGAACTGACCAGAATTAGAGAAGGAAGGAATGAGCTAGGAGAGCGAGTGAGACAAATAGAACCTAAACTGTTAGAGGCAGCGAATTGTAGGAATGAGCAAGAGAAAGTGATTACTCTCCTGAAGGAAACGTACCTTGAATATGCATGCAGTGTACAAGGCTCACAGAGGGAGAACAAATCTCTTCAGCATGAGGTGTAGTAAACAAAAGATCGGTTGGTAGATCATAGCAGGGTGCTTGACGCTAATCAAGCATTTGTGTCAGAATTAAAAAGCCAGCTCTCTGACTACCAACAGGAAATAAGGAAAGAAAGACGCAAGGGTGAGAGTCTCACCAAGGACATTGAAAATTATAAACAGGCCCTGAGGTACCCTGACAAAAAGGATATGTGACAGGGCCCACTGCTCAAGATGAGGCACCCCTCTCAGCAGGGTCCTCATGCCAGTCATTTACAACCCCTCATGTACAAATGGGAAACAATCTCATGCATGCCACCCATCGAGAACAGGGTGACATGAGGCAGTTAGACAGAAACAGGTGTAGCCCAACTGATCTAGAAGGCCAGTCCCTGTCTGATATTGATGAGTATTCATCTCTACCATACAGAAGGGAAAGTGGCCAGACCAGTGTGTCCTGGGAAGTAAGGAATAATACTGTAAGTACTACAGACCATGAAAACTCTTATGATGAGAAAGTCATGGAGTTAGATTGGCTGAAGATGAGGCTACAGAGTGACCCGCTAGCTCACTTTGCTGGAGAAGAAACTTTAAAGCTTCAGCCCAGCAGGGGCATTCTAAAAACCTCTGTACATTCAGGGGAAGGGGGGGGGGGAATTCCCCAGACTCCTTGGAAGAAGGGATGAGGAAACTGGGTTCTATCCTGGGCCTAAAAGTAACTGTGGGGAGGGTGACCTTGAGTGTTCACTTTTGCCCAGGTGAGAGGAGTACAGACCCCATGGTTCTGGGAGATATTCCCATTCTCATAGAGATAAGGAGCATCAAGAAGACAGCGATGGGATTACCAGTAGCAGTTCTGAGTCAGAAGGTGAATGGACTCTGGTGCAGAAGATGAAAAAGACAGGGAAACAGAGCAAGGGTTTTGTGAAAGACTCAATAATACAAATCAAGGCCATAAAGAGCTTCCTGACCCTATACCATAAGAATGCCAATTATTCGATATAGGAGCACCTGGAAGTTTATGAGCAGATGATGGCATCATTCCAGATGAGGAATGATTTGAATTGTATAGCAGTTGCTGAATGGACTTTCTCACCTGAGTACTCTAGTTTATTTGCAGGACTGGAGGACCAGGATCATTATAAATGGTCCACCTCTGTAAGGCAGCCATTTTAAACATTTCTCCTCACCCATTAACCCACAGGATGCCCGTAATGCCAGTGGTTCAGATTCATTCAAAACCTTCCACCCATCACTTTTGTGCTTACTGTTTGTCTCACTATGTGAGAGAGTGTATGCCCAGACGTGGGTCCCTTGCTCGCTGCGCCATAGGGAACCAAACTGCACCTCACTGAGGAGGCCCAACAAGGCCAAAACATGTCTGGGGTTGCTTGTGTTTCCGTGCAGAGGGGACCTGGCCTAGCAGTTCGGGCTGGGCTGCTACCATTGGTGGCAGTACCTGACTGATTTGTATATGGCTGGTCCCCTTTTGCAATGGCGCATAGGGGCTAAAAAACGGTGGTGTGGAAGGTTACCCAGAGCAATGCCAGTGGTTCAGATTCATTCAAAACCTTCCACCCATCACTTTTGTGCTTACTGTTTGTCTCACTATGTGAGAGAGGGTATGCCCAGACGTGGGTCCCTTGCTCGCTGCGCCATAGGGATCCAAGCTGCACCTCACTGAGGAGGCCCAACAACTCCGAAACATGTCTGGGGTTTTGCTTGTGTTTCCGTGCAGAGGGGACCTGGCCTAGCAGTTTGAGCTGGGCTGCTACCATTGGTGGCAGTACCTGACTGATTTGTATATGGCTGGTTCCCTTTTGCAATGGCGCAGACGGGCTAAAAAACGGTGGTGTGGAAGGTTACCCAGAGCAATGCCAGTGGTTCAGATTCATTCAAAACCTTCCACCCATCACTTTTGTGCTTACCAATTGAATGGTAGTCAGGCAGGGGCCCAGAACAATGATCATTTTGACCCTGCTGCCTATATAAGCCCTAGGTACAAGGGTACCAAACCAATCCTGGGGTATGTATACACTCCCCCGGCACAACGGGGGAGACCCAACCAGATAAGTACCGCCCTGGGAAACTGCACTCCAAACTTCCCTCAGTAGAGAAGTATCACTACACCTCCCAATCTGAACATTTTCCCCAGATGTCCCACCAACCAGAACTTCCCAAACAATCCTCCTCTCTCTCTGCGGTTGCAAGGCAATACATCCCTGAACTCGGGAGAAGGGAGATTCAGGATGGGAAATTATGGGGAAAAATTTCGAGTTCCCGAGCTACTCCAGGAGAAGAGACAGTTACCCTTTTTGGGAGCAGCTGAGGAATGACTTGAGACCTCCCTACCACCCAGAAAAGGTCTTGTAACTGGAGCGACAGGTCCAGCAACTGACATTTGATCTGTGTGCATGCTGAGGGCTCAGTCCAACTCTCAGCCTATTCCTGCTTCCCGGAATTCCCCAACAACAGGTCTGATGCCCCAGTGGGGAAACAATGGGAAGAAACCTCTGACAAACCACAGGTTTCTGAGGTATCAGGTAATATTATCCCCATATAAATGGTCACCGTAAATAACATCGCCGGGAAAAGGTCGTGGCAATATCATATGGGTGACCATATATATGGGGACAGGGGCAAAAAAATAAAATAAAAAATAAAATAAAATTTAAAAAAGTTTGGGGGTTGGGGGTGTCCCCCGCATGTTTCATGCAATAATGTCACCACAAAAAATGGCAATTTTTCGGCGATATTTTTGCATGGCGAGATTTTTGTGGCGACATTATTACCTGGAACCGTTTCTGAGGAGTGGGACCAGGGGTAGGCGAGACGCCAATCCCTAGAGGAAGCTTCCTTTCTCACCCAGACAGACAGAACCCCTAAAACCTCTCAGCTTGAAAGTGTCTCGTCAACCCCCAAAATGTTAGAACTGAAAGAGCAAAGTAGGAGAGGAAGAAGAAGAAACCACTTTGTGGAGCAACTCCCAATCATCCCCTTTGAAAGAGAAGAATCCCTGAAGTGTTCAGGTAAGCAGACCTTCCCGTTAAAAAACAGGGGGGGGACACCGCCCACAGAAAAATGGGTCTCAAAAGACCCTGAGCTGGACAGAGTAAGTATGAAGAACGACCCACAACAAGAAACACTTCAACCCCGAAAGGGCGAGCCAGACAGAATTGAAACAGAGGGGGTGTTCTTTCTCCAAACAGGTTCTGAGAACTTTCGCCAGGTAAAGGTGGACAGCCAAGGAGTCAGGGGAAAATAAGGATTCCCCAACCACTCCCATCGCGAGTTGCAAAGTTTTCTTTACAGATTCCTGAACTCCGACATAGAAGATTGCCCAAGATCAAACAGTGTCGAAGTTCAATAGTAAGAAAATGACCACCGGACTATCAAATAACTCATACTTTCTTTGCAGCTTGGAGGAGAAAGAAGGCCGATTTTATGCACCGTTCAAGGTGCAGGTTCAGTGTGAATTATCAGCTGTGGCGGATACTGGATCTCATGCCACCCTCCTCACCAAAAAGGCCTTTGACCAAGTAAACTCAGGATGGGGAGGGCCACCAAATTCCCTTCACACCACTAACCCGGACAACTCTAAGATTTCAATGGGAAAGATATTTCTGTTGAAAGGACTGCGGATCTTGAAATAAAAATTGGACGGCATCAGCTGAAACATACGTTCATAGTTGTGACTCAAGGGAGCACATCTTGTTAACTGGGGAACGATCTCCTGAGTAGGTTATCACCTCTTAACGACTGTGTAAACAAGGTCCTCTGGACTCAGACTAACCACCCTATAAAATTTTAAATGAGTACCAATTATGTAATCCTAAATGGTACCTGTCACTTAATTGATCAATGTTCTGAGAATGGAGAGTTCCATTTCAAGAACAACCAAATCCCAGACCTCACTGTCATCTGTGTCGGTGAATGAACTGGTGATGGGAACCCTTCTCCATTCCTGAAAATCAACCTTCCTCCCAGTTTTTAGTGGCAATACACACTGGAAGGGAACACCCTAACATTTTACACCAATCCAAAGTCAGAAGAAACATTGAGTCCCATGAAACCAGACAAGGAAGAACCCGCTCAAAGTCTGACGGACATTCAGAAAAAGGGCAAACAGTTGTTTTTCCCCTTTCAGTTAAATGAGGGGGAGGAGCCGGTGCTCATCACAGTATGCCTGAATAACAGAAGGAGCTTTATCGGCGAAGGATTTTTCAGGAAACTCCCAAAAGATCAGACCAGTCCCACATTTAAATTGATTGACAAATGGGAAGTAGGTCTTGAACCCCAAATTACAAACATCTCCTGCCTAGCAGGTGTATGCTAACATTTTCCATTGGTTACAAAAGCATAGATCATAATTGTTCAGTTGTGAGAGATGTCCCTTCCGCCTTTTATCTGGGATTTGACATTTTCAACCGATTCGCAATCAATTTGGACCTAATTAATAATAAAGCCTGGTCCCAACTGGGGGGTAACCCCAGGGGCTTTGACAACACTGAAAAAGTATTCCGGTCAGCTCAATTGCTGCCTTATGCCGTTGAAGTTCAAGTGCGAGAAGAGGTTATCTTCCCAGGGCAGGTGTGACAATTTACTCTCCCCTTCATAATTAAGCGAGGACAGAACATCAAACATCAGGGCGCCTATATAAATCTAAATTCCCATGTCCAACAGCAAGGTTTGAATATTGGTGGATAACAGCGACCCTCAAAGTATCACTTTGGGCACATACACCTTTATTGGATTGGTGGTTGATGCCCAACATTATTCTATTGATCTAGGTAATGAAATCATGGGACCAATCCCAAATGACTGTTTCCGACATCAGCAACGGTATTCCTCCAGAAAAGATTTTTACTAGGCATGGGGGGAATTTCATGGTGTATTCTTCCTGCCCCTATGGGGTGGAAGAGGTGACCTGTGACATTAGGAGGTAGGATGTAGTGTTCAGAGTCAAGGACCACTACCTCAAATCCCCTGTCCAGGTCAGCACCATCAAAAGAGATTTTTCCTCTCAACTGGAGGATACTGCTGAAATTGCCACAGCCAAGGTCTTCCCAGGTTTCAAGTAGGTGGTTGAGGAAAGGATCAATCTTGCTGATGCCTGTGAGACCGAGAAGCAAAGACAAAAGCTCAAACAGGTCTTCCTGGAATACCAACATACATTTTCAGTGGACTCTTCCGACTGTGGACAGACATCCATTCCTTCAACCACCATACCCACGGACCCCGAGATGGCTGCAGTGTTTGTGAAACAATACCGGTTACCTCTCACATCCATGGAGTCACTCACAGAGATTATTAAGAACTTAGAATCCCGTTGGATAATTCGTCTGATCCACGGTACCTTCAACAACCCAGTACTGGGTATACTCAAACCAAATGGCCAATGGAGACTATATGCAGACCTGAGGGAGTTGAACAAATGGGTCCACATGTCAAGATAGCCACTTCCCTCCATCAATCAAGGGCTGGAACAGATCCAAGGGTCAAAGGTGTACACCACCATTGACCTGACCAATGGTTACTGGACAGTACCTCTGACTAGGGAAGACCAGTACAAGCTTGCCTTTACCTCCGGGGGCCAGCAGAACACATGGACCTGAATCCCCTTTGGATACATACATTCTGGCAATAAGTTCAAAATCTTCCTAACTAAGGCCATGCCCGATTTGGCCAAAAGGGGAAAAATGGCCTATGTGGATGATGTTTTGATCAAGAGCTCAACTGTGGAGGAACACATAGCAGAACTCTGCTATGTTCTAACCCAGTTGCAGAAAGCCAAAGCAAAATTGTCCTTTCAGAAGGCACAGTGGTCTAAGACCCAAGGGAACTTCTTAGGCCACGAGATCACCCCTGAGGGTCTCAATCCCCAGGCGAAGAAGGTGGAAGCCGTAATGAAATTAAAAGACCCGACTACTCTACGAGAATTAAGAAGCCTTCTTGTACTCACTAATTATAGTCGAAAGTACATTAAATAGTTCGCAGAGGTCACTCAACCCTTGGTCCGTTTATTAGAGGCAAGAGTCAAGTGGGAGTGGGGTCTGGAACAAGCTGAGTCAGTTAAACAACTGAAAAGAAGCCTTTACCAGGCTTCTCACTGCAGTGCACCACCAACTCAATGAACTCGCCATAATCACTGACTCTGATTATGTCAGGAATGGGTTTGTGGAGCACCTAATTGACAGGAAAAATCAAGGCATGCTTTGTGCCAACAAAACACCCTTAAAGCATGCCAAGCCGATCCAGTCACTTGACAATCTGGTGACCTCCAATGAGATGGCCATCTATTGGAAGAAGATAAGAGGTCATTGCATGAAAGAGGGGCCCGATAAGACTGGAAATGACCTGGCTGACCAGCTGCTAAATCCAGAGCTCGGCAGGGGAATTTCATAGAAACAGAATCCCTGCTGGGTGAGATACAAGTTGCTGCTGCCACCAGGTCACAAACTCATGAGAATTGTGAACTCTTGACTGCCCAGTGGAGTAAAGATACCCCAGATGCAGATTTGATCACTGCACAGAAAGAGGACCCGATCATTGGGGAATGTTATCAACACATTGAAGACCCTTTGAGCTTTCCTCTAACAGAGTCGGATTGGACTGGTAAAGAGGATCTCTGGGTGTTGATGAGGTTTTCCAAGATGTTCCCGATCCAAGACAGTTTGTTGGTAAGGAGAGCCCTTTTCTGGCTGTGACCAGTGGGTGGGTGGTAAATACTTCACTCAGAAGCCTGATGTTGAATCGTGCCCACGACACGGCCACTGACGGTCGTAGGGGGTTTTAACAACATTAGAAATCTTGTGCGAAGTTGCCTTCTGGTCACACATGGGCCAGGAACTCGACACTTACCTAAAGAGGTGTCTTGTGTGTGCTCAATTTTAACCCAGTTCATTCACACACAGAGCTCCCCTAGATATAAGGGGTAATGACTAAGCCTTGGTCAGATATGCAAGTTAATTTCATCGGGCCATTGATTTGCTCCTCTAGAGGAGACAAATGCATGTTGATTGTGACATGCTTGTTCACAAAGTGGATAGAATGTCTTCCAGCCCCTAATTGTAAGGTGGAGACAGCTGCAGCACTAATGATCAACCACATCTTCTCTCATTTTGGCCTCCTGCAAAGGATTGAGTCGGACTGAGGAAGCCATTTTACCAATGAGGTAATGTGAAGATGTGGGAGATTCTAGGGGTAAAAAGAAAACTCCACATTGTCTACAGCCTGGCCTCAAGCTGGTGGGTAGAAGATACAACAAAACAATTGTGAGCATCTTAAAGAAGTTTGTGGCATACTCTGGACCCAGTTGGGACATCTGATTACCGCTTGTCTTGATGGGTATTAGGTCTACACCCTCTTCTGCAACTAAGCTGTCTCAATTTGAGCTCATGACTGACTGAAAAATGATGTTACCACAGCATCTGCTCTATAGAACTCAGGAGCAGACACTGATAAATGCATCCACTACTCATGAGTACATTGAAAATGTAAGGCACCACCTCCAGCATGCTTCGGCTCATGATCAGCACAATTTAGAGAAGTCAGCTAAAGAAATGAAGACCTATTATGACCTAAAGACCACTAAGAAAGAATTTGAAGTAGGGGATATGTTTGCCTGTACAATTTTCAAAGGAATCAGGCTTAGAAGTAGAGAACTTCTCCTGTATTGGCTGGTGCCTTTGAAATTGTAGATCAAATATTCCCTGTTGTCTACAAGATCCACATCCCAACAGGAGAACAGACAGAAGAAAGAAGAAAGATGGGTCTACATCAGTCAGTTGAAAAGCTGTCATTCCAGACAAGAGGGGAGTCCGGTAAGAACCCCAGAGACCCCGGGAAGAAGGAAGGAAAGGGTTGCTGTGTCACAACCTCCAACCCAAAGATGGAAGAGGAGGCTGGAGTGCCCACTCCCTAATGAAGGAAGAAAGGGATGCTGTTCCACACTCCCGAACCCAAAGATGGAAGGGTAGGCTGTGGTGCTCACTCCCTAATGAAGGAAGAAAGAGGGTGCCATACTGCACCCTTACCCAGAGACCAAAGGGGAGACTGGAGTGCCCACTCCCTAATGAAGGAAATTGAGCCAGATGGGCTCAAACAGAAAGAAAAATATGAAGGAAAAAAAGACCAACGGGGTCTTTGAATAAAACCCCACTCTGCCCTGCTCTTCCCCACTTAAGAAGCATGGAAGAATGGGGGGAGGGCATGTGGGATGTAAACAAAGGCCCAGAACCAACCAAACTCAAAGGCCCACAAGGAAACTGACCTGCCAGCATTTATAACAACACACCAGAACTGGGCCTATTAAGGCAGACTCTGGGATTTCTGCAAGTACCACAAGGAAGGGCCATGTGAAAAGGTCTACCTGTCATTACAAAAGGAAAAGCAGCATTTTAATTCACATCACAAAGGTAGAAGAAATTCAAAGGTCCCTTGCACATGGAAAACAGATTTTCTTTTAACACTGATACCAAAACAGCTTTGCGTGTGTGTTTGCAGTTTAAATGTGAAAAATGTACCCCTGCTAACAGAGACATGTCAGGGAAAAGACATGGTGCGTGTTGACAAAGAAGTAATGTATATTATGTTTCACATGCAAAATACCACCAAACATTTGAAAAGAAAATCCCACATTTTCCATGTAAAAATTCCTTAGGCCCAAGGCAGACTGTCTGCTTGCTGTGGGACAAATGTCAAAAAGAACTGCCCCCACAGAAAGCCTGGATTGCATCCCAGTGTTTTACAACAGCAATAAAATGTGGCCTGCCAGAAAGGTGTGGAAACCAAGTGTCCTTTAGACTTGCTGTCTCTAAAGGCAGTTATATACAGGTCACCTGTTTTGGCTGATGCATGACCAGAATGTAAGAAGGAAGTGTGAAAACAGGGGTTCCAATTAAGGGAGGGTGAAACTCCAACTTCAAACAGCAAGCTCCAAACACAAAGGCCCTCATCAGGAGGTTGGAGGTAACCATGCCGCTTTTAGCGGCATGGTTGCCTCCTTACCGCATTCCGGGCCTGGGTCCCTCAAATGAGGATTTACCGGGCCATCGCAGCCTTGGCGGACCGGTAATTCCCCGTCCGAGGAACCCGGACCCGGTCCATCCCCATTCCCATTTGAGCCCCCATAGGGCTCAATGGGAATGGGGATGGAGCTGACAATGTTGTTAGCTCCCTGGTGTCCTCGCGGGACCCGGAATGGACACCTGATTTTTCCAGGCACCCATTGCGGGTCCCGCGAAGAGACCTTGTGGTAGGGCGGAATGGGTTTACCGGCACCAGCACCTTTACCGGTGCCGGTAAACCCATTCCGCCAACCTTGTGATGAGGGCCAAAGAAACTAATAAAAGCTCTGGTTACATACTGGCCCAGAGAGGCAAATGGTTTGTAGGAAAGGAAGCTCATATTTCCACATATGAAGTGTCCCTTTGGACTATTATCATTTAGGCATTTTTCTCAGCAACCATAAGTTAGATTTTCTTTGTGACATTTTGTATATTATTTCCATGCAATTTTGGTGATTTAAAACTCATCCACCTGCTTAGGGAACTGTAATGACCAGTTAAACTAGGTTCCTGGTTGATCTTAAAATGTCCAAAATGTAAGAGTTAGAAAATGGGTGGAGGGTGAAATTAGGACTATGGATAATAAATGGCCTGTTCCTAACAATCATGCTTTTAGTAAAAAATGCAGAAAATTGCCACACGGCCGTGCAACATCGTGCGGACCTGGCTGTTATTTTATTAAACTCCCCCTGATTAGCGGAAGCAGAAAAAATATATATATTATAGCAGTTACTAGTAAATCGTAATGTTTTTGATACATAACTCGTTTTTGCCAAAATTGTGACATAAGAACAAATGGGGATTGCAAATAGAAGCTGCCATATGTCTGCTGCAGAATCTTAAGCCAATCCTTAGAGATGATCTAGAGTTGGCAGGAGAGAGAAGTGTAACTGTCCAATCCTATTTGCGAGACCTCTTGTAGGGCACTCCCCCAAGATTGTAAACTTGATATTTGTCATTGCTGCTATATAAAGTATAAAGCGGAATGCACTATGACAAAGAGACAACGATGCCAAAAATGACCATCAGAGACAGCTGCTAAAATTACCACCAAGAGAGCTGCTAAAGATCACTATATGACAGTAACAAGGAAAAACCAGAAGAGATTGCAGAAATTGCATATGGGTGGAGTGGTCTATTTCTGGGAAGGCCTAAAAGCTGACTGGTTCCTATGGTGGAGTGATGGTGGCCATCCTTAAGAGTGGAGTGACCAGACCTCTGCCCTATCCTCCAAGAGGGACTGAAATGCAGCTGGCTTTCCTGAACTTTAAACAGAGGCTTTCTATGTAAGTAGAACTGAGCCCTGGGAAACCAAAAGGTGGAGGAGCCTGCTTGCCTTAAGTTCTTTCCCTTTATAGTGGGTGGGGTCAAAACTGTGTAGATTCTTAGCCTATTTAACTAAAAACCTTAATTTAATGAATTCCCCTTGACGGGACACCACGGGGTGATTTTTGTTAAAATTTAAAATTAACAAAGCTCATTCCCGGTGTGTGCTGAAAACTATAGACTGTCATATAAGTGGGTGATCCTATTTGTCCTGATGACCCCAACTTCTTTAGGAAGAGGGGTGTCTTTGTCCCTAAATTAATAAAATCCCCAAACTGCCAGCTTCCCCAACATAGGCATTTGAGGGGGGGGGGGGGGGCGTCTGAAATCCAAAATTCTCAGATCATACCAATTTTTATCATCCAGCTTCCCCAACAGAGGCCTTTAAGTGGAGGGGGTCTGAAATCCAAAACTCCAAATCATTCACATTATTCTTTCCGACTTCCCCAACACAGACCAAAGTAGGGGGGGGGGTTGAAAATAAACTCCTAAATCATCCTGTGTTTATTTTAAACCAAAACTTTGGGTAAAATCATAATTGCCATATGCATTTGTACCAATATATAAACCCTACTGCTAACCTTATAAGCACCCGGGAAAATGTATATTGCACAGCACTATATTTGTAATTGTTTTTGGTTATTGATCAGTTTAATTATTTCTTGAAGTGAAATTTGTAGAAGTAAAGAATTGTGATTGGTGTTCTTTTCAACTAATTTGCGTGGTTTATTTATGTTGAGAGAAGTTTATTGTGTTGTGCCACAGATAAAGTGGTGTTTGACATTTCAGTGTGTGTTTCGTAAGATCTAATTCAAATAAATATAAATATATTTCCTGTACACCGACCTGGTTCTTGGCTCATTGGCACTTCAGGGGGAGGGATCCAAGGGGTATTAGATGTATTGGAGATAGGGCTGAAGAAAAGAACTAGCATTAAACAGTTTGTTGGGTGACACCTTGCTTGGGGAGGGAAGGAACTCACCATGTTGAGGGTGGCCTCTCAATAAACCGTTAAATATCAAGGCAATTTGAAGGTAGCAGTCCCAGAACAAGGTGCCCACTGAGAAAGCTGTAAACTACATTTCCAGTGGCTAATAGGTTGTGTAGAAAGAAATCAGACACTTCAGGTGAAAAGGCCTCCTTGTAGAAAGGATCAAGGGGTAGAGTATTGTAACCTGCATTGCCTATGACAAACAGATCAATGTGAGAATCTTAATCCTTTTGTACAGCATATTTGTGGAAGAAGTTGTAAGCCAATTGTGTTGCAGCTCAAAGACTTACCCAAGAAGTTGTTGTTCATCCAACGTTCCACATTGAGGATTTAAGTGTGGTATGTTTGGAATAAGCCTCACCACAGAGTACAAGTTGTAGTGGTCAGAGTTTTATACTGGCAGGCTAGTACACCAGGAAATGGACAAATGGTAGTTAGTCTTGGCAGGCGAGTGGACCAGGAAGAAGCTAATTTGAAGTACTTTGAATGTGGTAGAAGGTTGTGGTGGGAAAAGAAGCTGCAAGTTCACTACACTGTTTTGATGTACTTTTGTATAACCATCCTGACTAAAGAATAACTTTCCGAACAAATTATGCTGACTAAAGTGTTGCTCATGACGAAGAAATGCAATGTGATAAACAGTGATTGGTTTTTTGAGAAAATAACTTTTAAATTGACTTTTCAACTTGATGTATTGATTGATTAATTGTTTATTTATTATGCGCTTATACACAAGTGTTTCAAAGTGCAACCATGCATGGGAGGGGAAGATATAAGGAAGACAAGACAAGCGTTTTTACTAGGCATGGTACATTCAGATCATGCAGGTGCACAGAAAAGGAAGTGCATTGTGGGGGTGGCAATAGGGACCAAGTGCGCACAGACCTGTCAGAACACGGGTTAAGTGCAAAGAGATACCACTCTCATGGGTAGTAACCTAAGTTCAGTAGTGCTGCAGCAAGGGCAAGGCCCGGGGTCTATTGCAGGAGACTGGCGAGGAGAGCTTGGGACCTTTGAGGCTCGAAAGGTACACCAGGCAGCCAGTCAGCGAAACTGAGCAGAGGTAGAGTAGAAAGAGTGACAGAGCAGAAAGGGGTGGTTAGCAGGGGAGAGGGAGAGAGAAGGAGGAGGCGAAGAGGAAAGTGTTGAGGAGTTTCCAGAATTTAAGGAGATCTTGCTCAAGACAGAGAGAGACAGGGAGGCTGTTCCAGAGGGAGGCAACTGCAGTGGATAAGGATCTTCCCCCAAGTCTCTGCTCTCTCACCCACAGAGAGTTAGGAGGAAGACAAGTGGAGGGCTGGGGAAGGAGAGTATTTTGGAAGAGAGAGTTGCAGATAGAGCGGGCACAGGACCAGAAAGCCTTGTGGACAATGCAAAGGGTCTTGAACTTTATCCTAGCAGCCACGGGGAGCCAGTGGAGGGATTTCAGCACCAGAGGGATGAGGTCCCTGGGCTTGAGGCCAAGGATAAGTCTTTCGGTTCTGTTCTGGATGAGTTGAAGAGGGCGGAGGGTAGAAGAGGATGGTTGAGAAAGAGGCTGTTGCAGTAGTCTAGCCCAGAGAGGACCAGGGCTCTGGAGATGGTGAGCCTATGGGGGAAAGTGAGAAAAGGTAGACTACCTCTAAGAAGGTGCAGTTGATAGCTTTTTAGAGATGTCCGCGATGTGAGACGAGAAGGAGAAAGTGGAGTTGAAGATGAGCCCCAAATATGAATAGAGAATCTTTTTGGTTTGCCAAGCAGAAGTTTGTGAAAACTTTAACAAATGTCTTAAGAGTGGGAATCCTTTCTGTACATGAGATAATCACTTTGCCAAGGCAAGGACATATTGGAAGAAATAAATTGTGTATTCTACCTTGAGTGGAACTTGGCAAGTGAAAATAAGTTTCCTGAAATTGAACTATGGTTTGAAAAATCCTGAATGGATCCAGGCGAAGGGGATTCAACCCTGGTCACAAGGATTTCTGTTTATAATTTTCATGTTTGAATTCATATGTTATTTTGTGAAGTTTAAAAAGCCAAATAATTCCTGTATAACTTTGTTGTATGTATTAGTGTGAGGGATAGATACTTCTGGACATTAGTTAACTGTTCTTTAGCCTTAGTTTGTTATGTAGGGAGTTCCTTGTTAGGATAGGTAAAGATAGGCATTTTTCTCACCCTTTATTATTTAATAAAATTACGACTTATGACAAAACTCCACCTACATGTCCCTCCCACATGTCTGACCCCTCACAACACTCTAAGCCTCCCTATACACAGAGGCCCAGTGTAAGTGATCATGTGAAGGGGATCCCAGATGTAAGGGTAATACCTTGGTGGTCCACTCTGTGACTCTGGCACTTCCTTATGAAGAGATTATCACAGTGGTAGCCTTTTCTTTTGATACCTTGCACAATGGTGAAGGATCTGAAGTAGATTTAGTTTACCTGGGAACCTGGGATTCTAACATTGCTGGATCTTCTCCTCCTACACCTGTCCATCCCCAGAATTATAATCTTGTTAATAGTGTACTGATAAATGGTGTAAATGCCTCTACT
This sequence comes from Ambystoma mexicanum, assembly GCF_040938575.1. NCBI lineage: Eukaryota > Metazoa > Chordata > Amphibia > Caudata > Ambystomatidae > Ambystoma > Ambystoma mexicanum. The sequence goes on from NC_090934.1 coordinate 267,458,173, forward strand.
ATTAGGAACACTGCACCCAGTCCAACTGTGGTGGATTCTACATGGGTAAAAACCAGAGGCTATCGCCAGAGCTCAACTGGTGACTACTCAGTTGACTGATGGTCTCTTTCTCTAAACTTCCTAGAAATGCCTGTCACCTTAGCTGTCAGATGTGAAGTAGATAGGCCACCTGTCAGTGTGAGAAGGAAAGTTCCTAGAAAAGTCCTGTCAGAGATAAAACTCCAAGACATGGGCCCTGAGAGGAACTCTGCTGACTTTTCTAACACTAGGTCACGAAATTAGGAGACCTTATCCAAGTCTAAAGGCAAGCCTAAGCCAAAGGTGAAACCTAAGATTAAAGGAGAAAGAAAATACCAAGGAAGATGGAAAGAACATATTCTCCCTGACATACCCACAACCGATTTTGGGGTAGTTGGCCAACTTCCTGAGCTCTACTAGGAAGAGGGAATGATGGAAACTCTCTATTCCTATGAGCATCCTAAATTACCAAGCTTGCTCACAGAAGAGGATTACTCTAAGAATTCGATTAGTAAGGGCCAACAAGAAAAAACATCCTTAAAAGACCTATGGAGTGTTCTGTGAAGCAAATAATCAAAACGGAATGTGGGTTACTAGTGTGTAGGCCCACATAGCCCACTAGAGGAGAGCATAAGAAGGTTGGTGGTTCCTCAGGATGTTTGTTCCTTCCTCCTGTAGTTTCCCTTGAAGTTCATCTTGATATCAAGATAACTCAAGAGAGGTCACCCGTGCAATCCTGCTGGCCTAAGGTGGGGGTCACAGTGGAAAACCACTACAGGGGTTACACTTCTTGACAGCACTATGGAAAAAGTGAAACAGAAATTCAGAATCCACCAGCACTACTACCAGTAGTGTGTGCATCCTTTGAGGAGATAGCGGCTAACTTTGTTAGACCTCTGAATCCTTTTACTTCCTCAGGCAATAGGATTATCCTAGTGGTTGCTAATCACACCACAAGGTATCCGGAAACCAACCCTCTCATAGTGACTGCCAAGTCAGTTGCTATAGCTTTACTAGACACCTAGACCAGGGTTGGCTTCCCTGAAGAAGTTGTGCTTGTCTCAAGCAGCAGCTTCACGACTAGGTATAGCCAAGCCAGGTGGAAGAAGATGAGGTAACGTATAATGACATCCCAATATCCTCCCCAGTTAATTGGTCTGATTGAGAGGTTCAGTGAAACTCTCGGAAGTATGACTGGTGCTCTTGAGGAGCCCCAAAGAAGGGAGTGGGACCTTCTTTTGTCATACTTACTTTTATTGAAGGGTTTTATCCTTAGGGATGAAAGAGGAGCCCTGATCATGGTTTCAGAAAGGGGGCCAGATAACTTTATGCCTCCCTGGCCTGTTCCACGGCAGCCCTTCTTATGACTTCATTGATGGTGGCCTTTAGTCTCCTCAACTGACACTACAACAGCAAGATGAGGAGAAAGCTTTGCTGAGGCCAGTCCCCCCATTGTTTTCCCTAATTCCAGGCTTACCACATTGTTGGGACCATGACCTTGTCACTGGAGTTGGTGAACACACCAAGTTTAGGGGTTGTGGACTGTCACAACAAAGCAGCTCTTACATCATGATTGAGGTCAACAAGATGTTAGATCTAGGGGTGAAAGTGCCCTCAAGTAGTCCTTGCTCCAGCCAAGTGTTTCTGGTATAAAAAGCAGGAACCTCTGACTTAATATTCAGTCTGCACTACAAAGCTCTAAATGCTGTCACCAAGACAGATGCACATCCTCTTCCTTAAACTGATGGGTTGGTGGACAAGCTAGATGCTGCCAAGTACCTTAGCACATTAATCTTACTGTAGGGTATTGGCAAATATCCACGAGAGAAAATGCCCCTTGGCAGAAGACAGCATTCTCGTCACCTGATGGACTTTACCAGTTCAGGGTAATACTCTTTTGCATAAAGAATGCACAATACCACTTTTCAACAGTTGGGTCAACCATATCTTGAATGGGTTGGAGGAATTCTGCTTGGCTTATCCGGATGATATTGCAGTTTTCAGCCCTACTTGGGAAGGCACCTAGAGATTGTGTTGCAGGCTCTTCAGCAGGGGTGGGGGGGCAAGATTCAACTTCTTCCAAGTATGGTACAGGCTGTAGAAGACATGACAACCCTCACAACCCAAACCCAGGTGAGAGCTTTTCTAGGACTCACTGGGTATTACAGCATTTTCATGGCAGATTATGGTACCATAGCTGCCCCTCTGACGACACTCACAACTCCTAAGAAACCAAAGAAAGTCACTTGGGCTGAGGATTGTGAGAAGGCCTTCCAAGGCCTGAAGGAATCCCTTTGCCAGGTCCCTGTTCTCAGGGCAGTTGTTTACCAGATACCTTTTATTGTGCAGACTAATGCTTCTGACACTGGCATAGGTGCTGTCCTTTCACAGTTAGATGATAAAGGCAGGGAACATCCTATATGTTTTATTAGTCACCAGCTTAAAGACAGAGAGCTCAGTTGGACGACTCTGACGAAGAAATGTTTATCTATTATGAGGGCCCTTTAGTAGCTGAGACCACACCTCTTTAGGACTCACTTCACTATGCAGACTGACCATAAACCCTGTAAGTGGCTAATGAAAATGACGGGAGAGAATCTTACATTTCTCAGTTGGTCCATAAACCTCAAAGTCTTTGACGTCACCATTGAGCATAGGCCAGGTGCACAATATAGTAATGCAGATGGGTGCCTAGGATGTATAACTAAGTGGAACAAGAAACCCATCCAGTGGTGAATTAGATCCTGTTGTCCCTAGTCTGGGGTGGAGGGGTCGAGTGTTAGGGAAGATTTGTCTTTTTGGCAACGTTTCCCTCAATAGCTTCTAATGACCCCCAATCTTTCTGCCTTTTAAGGGCAAGTAAAGCCTTCAGCTTCACCTCCCCTGCCTTTTCCTCATGTGTTGTGGGGAAACTGATCAGTCTTTTAAACTATCAGTACAGGGAAACTGTTTCCCTTTTATCATTTACAGTTTTGTAATTTTTTAACCTTGGGCCTAGCATATTACAGTGCACTGCAATGGGGATGCATTTGTATCACCCTAACTTGTTACACTTGGGATTTATGGTTACTTTTAAGTGTGCTGTGAGGGGTCAGAAATGCGAGACAGACACAAAGGTTTAGTTTCCTCAATGTAAAAGCCTATTTTCCCCTATCCTATCCTAAACAAATTGTCCCTACCTAGCAAACTAAAACTAAAGGAAAATTATCTGAACCTCACACTAATTCATACAACACAAAATATATAGGAATATTTGGCTGTCTTCAGTTCAAAAAAATGGCGCAAAAGTTCAAACTTGTCATTTTTAGAAAGTACTCCTTGTAGCCAGGGTTGGGCTCCCTTACCCTAGATTAATTCAGGAATAACTTTAGGCAAGTTGTGATTCAATAAGGATTTGTTCAGTTCAATACACAATGCGGTTCATTACGACTATGCCGGTCCAGAAATAACAGTGCCGGTTAGCTTACCGGCACCGTTGTTTCCAGACCGGCATATCACAGGTTTGTCTGCTGGAGCCGCTGTGCCCAACAGGTCGGACCCTGCCGGGCACAGCGGCAACGGTAGGCGGACTGTCATGGAAGCACCGGCACCGTTAACAACGGTGCCGGTGCTTCCGTGTTCTCATTTCCATAGAGTCCTATGGGACTTTATGGGAATGGGGATTTAAAAATTCCTGGCGCCTGACTTTCCGGACCGCCGGGGTTGTAATCTCCTGGTGTAACCGGCAAGTCAGGCACCGGTAAATCATTACGGGTCCGGCGGCAACCTGCTGGTAGTACCAGCACTATTACTGCCAGACTCGTAATGCGCCCAAATGTCTTTTACATCCACATCATCATTCCACTTGGTAAAGCAAAAGTCTTTTCCATGAACACTTGTTCAAAAACTAAAGCAATAGTTCTCTTCCACAATGTCCTTTTTGAGAAAGTAAATATCTCTTTCACAAAACAAAAGTTCATAAGACAAGGCAATTGTGTTTCTTCACAACACATATCTTTCACAGGTTTCAAAGTAAATCTTAACTCATTACAGGTATTCTTCCAATGCTTTCAAGTATGAGGCACGTTGTCAAAATGAGATAGTTTCCAATATCTCCCCACAACACTTTTTATCACAACCACATTTCTTTCATTCAACTGTTTCTTTCCTGTTCTACCCACCTGCCAGGATGAACTATAAATGGTCACTTCCCTGGTTCACTCTCCTGCCAGGAAGAAGACTCCTACTATTACAGTTGATCTCCACTTTAGTGGCAATATGGGTTACAGGCTTCCCCAAGTTGACATCTCATGAATGGAGAATTGAGCCCTTCTTGCACTTTTACTTCTTTTAGATAGCCTCTTGGCTGTTGGCATTGCAGGTTACAGGTTTCGCCAAGTTGACTTCTCGTGAATGGAGAATTACGCCCTTCTTGCACTTTCCCATCTCGTCAATTAAGGGATTTGATTAGGCATTCGTCCAACTCGCTTTGCCACCCCTCCTTATGTCACTTTGCTCTCGTTCTCTCCGTAACTCAATTGAGGGAGCCGTAAATGCCACAAAGCACCCAGTGCCCTGTGTCTCTTCTGAGGCTCACCGGTTACTGTTGGCAGATTCAGCGTCCTCTCCAGGTGCTGCCCGGGCCAGCATTTTCTTTCCGGCTTTCCAGCGTCTCGGGAGCCTCTTCGATTCTCTCACCGTCTGGGTATCTCTCTCTCTCTCGAGGAGCCTCTGCTGCTCCACCTTCTGTTACCACAGCTGTCTCAATCTCCTGGTCTCCTTGCACCTGCCGCTGTATCTGCATCCATGCCTCTCTGCACACCTGCTGCTATGTACACAACCCAAGCCACAGCCTGGGAGTGAATAGTCTCTCCTGCTCCTTCTTCTTCCACTTTCACCACCTCTTCTCAGCTGTGGATTTAAATGTCCTGCTCAGGTGCTTTGCCCCCCCAACAACTAGACACACATTTTCTTCAGTGGCACTTTTGATCCTCGTTAACTCCTGGTCCCTCTTCCTCGTCCCAGTACCATAGGCATTATGGATTTTGGAGTCCATATTTAATTAAATGGATTCTTTTAGGTCTATTCATTTCTGTGTGCTTGTTGAATTGAATGTTAATAAAGTTAGGAGATGTTAATTATATAGCAGTCGCATTGCTTTTGTCTACTCTACAAAATGCCATCAACATGTCTGGGAGGATAGGGGAATCATGAATTAAACGGGTCACCAATTCCCCTTGATATGAGTCCCCTCCCATGTGATCCTCCTTTATAATACCGCCTCAAGGGTCAGGATCAGGTAGCGGCTGCCTTCCCCTGGTCGCATGAGAGGAAGTCTATACCAGGGTCTCAGTGATGATCTCACTAGATTCATCACAGTGCCTAAAGACAAGCTGGTGGCAGCAGATATACTTTTTCAATGTTTGCATTATTTCTAGTGTGCACATTTGTGTTTACTGACTATGGCTACTAAATGTGGCTAGTGCCCAAAATGCCCATGCCATGAGATAGTTGCTTGTTCTTTGGCCATATTGCTGTTTCGTCTTCTTCCTGCCTTGCCGGGTGAGGAAATCCCATATAAATTCATGCACTGCCCGGGAAAGCTTCTGCATTTGCGGGCTAGTGCTGCCTTTGTGTTTTTGCCCCAGGCAATTGGTGGGACTGTCTGGTCCCACTCCACATCTGTGGTGCAGAGGGTTTAGGTGTGGGGCATGAGTGAAACCAATAATGGTCCCTGATTGCAGAACTATTGGCTGTTTGAATGGAGCTGAACCTTACCATTGGTGGGCTTAGACTTGCTTCCAGGCTGAATTTTGGATAAGAAGTGTACTCATGCAGTCATTTCTTCAGATCAGTGTTGGAGCCAAGAATCGCTCATTTACGAACAGTCATCTGAAGATCTGAAGAAGACTCCTGAAGAGGATTGGCATCCCTTCCTGCGCCTGGTCCTATGAAGGCCTGTTGGACTAGCTGATCTCTGAAGACTCTGAGTGGTGCTTCAGCCCGTGGACTAGTGGGACCAACTTGTGTCAATGCCTTTTCGAGGATCTAGCCATCCTGAGCCTTCAGATGTGTCCTTGGACCACCTGGTGGACTGACCAGCTCCCTCATGGGCTACCTCGCCAGAATCATTGCTGTTCTGCATTTGCACCCAGAACTTTGATGGTCACCAGATCATGATACAAATCACCTTCCCTGTCAATTCCAGCCTCCCAGCCTCAAGGGATCCTGTCCCGGAGAAGCTTCTTCAACCACAACTGGAAGGATGCCAGCCATCACCTGTGTGTGGTTGCCGTAGTTGGAACATACCTTTGCCCAGCCTGTGAAGTGTACAGAGGAGGCCTTCATCAGTGAATCTTGCATTTCCTCATCTCCAGGGGTTGCATCTTGCATCTGTACCTTACCAGAAGAATCCTTGCATCTGCAGCTCCTCGACACCTCTCACTGGAACCAATAACAGGAAATCCAACCTCCAGTGACTTCCAGTTGACCATCAAGTCATATGGGAAAACAGGAATCAGGGAGGTAAGTAAACACAAAAAATGTGTCTCCCATGTCCCCCAAAGGATTACATTGAGAACCGTCTCTTTCTATCCTAACATTTCATTCCACTGACTTTTGGTAATCGAACCTACCATCTGAAAGATAAGAACACATATTAATTATCTAGTAAGTTTGTTACATCTCTTCTTTTGAACAATAACCAACACAAGCAACTTACCTGCTACAGATAGATTCTGGGGAGAATCAGTGTGGCTCCTGTGACTTTTGGGCACAAGGTCCCGTTCTTCTTAGGGATTGGACTGCTGAAGTTAGGAGAAACCACTTGTGACTTGGTTCCATCTTTACTGCATTCATTACTTACCTCTTGTAGTGTTTAAGTTATTTGAATGCATTTTAAGAGCCTATATTGAATGCATGTATGTTTATTTTTGACTATTGTGGGATAATATCACTTGCTATTTTCATTTTTTTCGTTTGTTTTTAAGGCCCAAAATAAATATTGTATTTGTATACATTCCCGTATAAACTGAATTATTGTCTGCTTCACAGTGTGGACTCATTGTGGACCGCTGGTCCCACTTACACTCTCCTGAGAATTGCCTTGACTGCTCTCCATAATTAACTTGATTGGGTTTTGACTAACCTCTCAGAGTTCCCTGTTCACTTTTACTAGGGTGGTCTCCTAAAATCTATCCACCAGGCCAGATTCTACAAATTCATTTTAACAGTGTGCATGCATCCACACTTGTGTATGCATCCAATCTTGACGTTTTTGGTTTTGTCACTTATGGCAGTGCTTTACCACTGCCTTTAGACAAAAGCAATATTATCGAAATGAAAGGGTGCTGAGAAGCATACTATTTGGATGGCATTTCAAATGCTAATGATATTGGCATGCATTGGATCGATCATACATTGATTTTTGTGTCCTTCTGCTCACCAGTCTTTCTGGTTACTCATAGTCCTTCATCATAATCTTTCTCCTACATCATAATGCTTCTTCTACTTAGTCATTTGTCATGGCCTTTCTCCTTTCTTATAATCCTTTTCCTTTGTCATAGTCATTCACCTTAGTCCTTCTTCTTCATCCTAACCCTACTCCTCTTTCTCTTTTATCATATTTTTTCATCTGGTTTTTCTTCTTTGTTATAATACCTGGTTCTAGCACTTTGTCATAGTTCTTCATCACAGTCCTTTTCCTTCATCATGGTCCTTCTCCTTAGTCCTAGTCAACCTCCTTCATCACAGCCCTAGGTTCTAGTGCGTCATCACAGTTCTTTGTTAATGTCCTCCTCCTTCAGCATACTCTTTCTCATTTGTCTGAGTGCTTCTCATTCATCACAGTCCTTCTCCGTTACCCTAGCCCTTCTCCCTAATCATGGTCTTACTCCTTGTCACAGTCCTACTGCATCATAGTCCCTTGTTATAGTTTTCTTTGTCATAGTCCTCCTTTTCCTTTGCTACTGTCCTCCTTCACCATAGTCATCCTTATTCACAGTCTGCCTTCATCACAGGCCTTCTTATTCACAGTTGCCCTTGGTCACAGTCTTTCTCCTTCCTCAGTCCTTCTTATTTGTCATAGTCCTTCTTCGCCATAATCCTATACTGTGTCACAGTCCAGTCCATCTTGTTTGCCACAGCCCTTCTCCTTCCTCTAGTCCTTGGCCACAGTCCTTTGAGTTGGTTGCAACTCTTCATCATCATCCTTCTCCTCACCTTCTTTGTCAGTTTGTCTCCTTTTCCAGTCATTCTCCTTTATCACTGTCCTTCTGCTGCATTAGATTTCTTCTCCTTCATAATAGTCATTCTTCTTCATCACAATCCTGTTCCTTCATTAAAGTCCTTCTTTGCTGCATTCCTTTGTTACAGTCACCCATCACAATCGTCCTCCTTTGTCATATTCCTTTTTTGTCACAGTCCTTTTGCATTGTCACAGTACTTTTCCTTTGCCATCACAGTTTTTCCTTTGTCACATGCCTTCTCCTTCATCACAGTCCTTTTTAATCAAAGTAATTCTTCCTAACATTCCTTCATCACATTCCTTCTTCATCACAGTCCTCCCGCTTCATCATACTTCTTCATCGTAGTCCTCCTTTGTTACAGACCATCTCCTTTGTCACAGTCATTCTCCTTAATCACTGCCCTTATCACAGTCCTTCTCCGTCAGCACAGCACTTCATCACAGTCCTTCTCGTTTGTTACAGTCCATCTCCTTCATCACCATGCTTCTTCTTTGTCAATCTTCCACATCACTGTGCTTCTTTGGCACAGCTCTTCTCCTTCACCACAGTCCTTCTCCTTTATCATAGTTCTTCTTTGTCAACATCCTTCTACTTTTTCACAGTCTTCTTTCATCACAGCCTTTCTTTGTTAGTCCTTCTTTTTCATTGTAGTCCTTCACCTTTGTGACAATCCTCCTTTGTCACAGTTGTTCTCTATCATAACCCTTCTCCTTCACCATAGCCCTTCTCCTTCATCACAGTCCTTCTTACTCACAGCCCTTCTTCATTACAGTCTTTCTTTGTCACATTCTTTTGTTGAGACCCTACATCACAATCTTTCTTCATCACAATCTTTCTCTTTCATCACAGTCCCTCTCCTTTGCCATAGTAATTCCCTTTCACAATAGCCCTTTCCCTTCACTCTAGTCCTGCTTCATAAAGGCAAGTTGTCCTAGTACTTCATCACAGTTCATCATCAAAGTCCTCCTTCACGATAGTCCTTCTCTCTTGTCTGAGTTAGTGTTTTTCCTTCATAATAGTCTTTCTCCTTTGTCACAGTCTTCATCCTTGTCCTCCTTCATCCTAGTCTAACTCCTTTCATCCTGGGTCTTCTCCTTTGTCGTAGTCCATGGCGTAGTACTTGTTCATAGTTTATCATCACAGTCCTTTTCATTCATCAACGTCCTTCTGCTTCATCTTAGTCTCTCTCCATCATAGCACTTTGTTCTAGTGCTTTATCAGTCCCTCTCCATCATCATAGTGATTCTACTTTGGCATAGCCCTTCTCCTTCATCATAGTTGTTCTCCATCATCAAAAGAGACAAAGGAGAACGATTGTGACAAATGATAAGGACATTCATTATCCTTCATGAGTTCTTCTCCTTCATCTTTGTCCAAGTCTTGCTCCATCATCCTAGTCCTTCGCCTTTGTTGTCCTAGTCCTTCACCTTCATCATAGCCCTACAACATCATCATAGTGTCTCTTATTTTGTCACAGTCCTTCACAGTTCTTGTCCTTCATAGCACACCTCGTCCTTTATGATATTCCTTCTCCTATATCACTGCCCTTCGCCACACTCCTTCTCTTTTTGTTACTGTCTTTCCTTTTGTCACAGTCACTCATCACAATCCTTTGACACAGTACTTAGCCTTCATGACAACCTTCGTTTTTCGCAACAGTTCTTATCCTCTGTAATATTCCTTCATCCTGATCAGCAACATCTCAGGCATGGCCTCTAAGTCAGTCACAGTCTGCCTCTTTCTCACAACCCTCCGTATTGCTCCATTTATATGTTCTTCCTTTTTTCATTCTATGGGTCCGATTGTCTCTGTCTTTTTTCTCTCTCTGTCTCTCGCTTTGTACATGATTGCTATCTGGTCAGGGTAAGGAAGCCCTAGCTTTTTTGATGTTTATAAATATAATTATGCAAGTTATTCATCTCAGAAGGAGTGGTTTGCTAACCAGACCCTCTTCCCCTTTCATCAAACTGCATGCCAAAAGCATAGTATACATCGTGCCCTGCTGCAACATTATCCTGATCTGCAGCGCGTGTTCTCCCTGGATGGGCCTCTTTTTGCACCTTTTTCCAAAGACATATCCTTTTTTGACAACATTATTGTGAAGTATTGCCTTTTCCTCCCTGCTAAGTATCCAGAGTGCTTGCATCATTACCATTTAGCATTTCTATATAACAGGGATGTTTTTTGTTAGTTTTTTCTAATACCGTTTGTTTTTTTATATATTGATGTGTTTAATTAAAGTATATATATATTTCCATAGAACCTTGATTAAACATCATTTTATTTTGGACTGTTGTACTATTGCTGTTTGGGTTGCTACTGTCTCACATTCACACCCCCCATAACAATATAGCCTGCCCTCAGCACACGTTACCACAAAAGGCAAAGGATTTATATCTCTTTTTTGTGTGTGTTTCAACATTATGATTGGGATCACTGTTGTTTTGTAGAAGTGTGAGGGCTGAGTAGGCGGCACAGCCACTACTTATCATTGTGCCCCTGTGGGGGAGTAGATACTGTTTCACTCTCTCCCTCTTTCTTCTTCTCTTTCTTGCTGTCCCTTTGCCCGCCTCTCGTAGGTGAGTTTGGTGCCCGTCACAGTGGACAATTAAAGGCTGCATGTAGAGTTTCTAAGGGGCTAGATGCTGAAAGCGTAACATGTTATAAATGAGAATGTTGCTCTGCTATGCTGAAGCAACAACCCCCCTCAAGCCTGAATACAGATCTGCTCATGATATTTGCACATTTTGCATCTGGAGGCTTTTCTTAGTTGCAGGATTAGAGGAATCAATGGCATTTAAGTGCAGTTATTAAGCCTGAAGCTTGCAGGCAAGCACTGGGTAGAAGCAGCTGCTTCAGGTTCCTGAAGGGAAATGTTAAGGCATGAATGCTTCTTAATGTTTTGACGTCATAAATGGACACGTGACCTTTCAAACTTTCAGATTGTCCTTACACGAGTTATAATTAACACGTTTACATGCATGCTGATACCCTCGTTACATTGGCATGGCTGGTAAACTGGTGCTGGGCCTTGGAACATATTGCTGCACACGATCAAGCAGTACATACCTTCATTCACATAATATAATGTACTATTTATTTCTGTACTTTTTTCTGAGTGTTATTATCCTAATTTTGTATCCTGTTGTGTGGTTTACGCTGTTCTGTTGGATATTGTTTATGGCCCTGGGTGATTGGTAATGTTATTTGTAATATTATGTATAAAGTGCAATTAAAACCAGACGGTTTCCTGGTGCTGGGACAAGACCTTCCAAAAAAGAAAGTCCGGGCAACTGTAAAGAGAAAACCAAAAGACCTCAAATAAATAATTAAAAAGAAAATTCTTCAGTGCTTTTCTTCAGGGAAGATGGTCTGGAATGGCCCAAAGTGCAAGGGGCAGAGAGTTCCACACATCAGAGGCAGCAGCCGAAAAGGCTCTGCCACCAAGGGTGGATTTACAGAACCGGGCAACCAACAGCAAATAAAGGTTGTCGGAGCGTAGATTCAGAGAGGGAATATATCTCTGATTTTCTGACAGGAGAATAAAGCTCCACCACCATGAGAGGCCAGATGGACCATGCCCAGAACTTTATACTTATTACGGCCCTCGGGAGGGAGCCAGTGGAGTTTCCTAAGCACCGCCGAGGTCCGGAAAAATGTAGAGAGCCTCCATAGCCAGTTGTTCTTAAGCATAAGGGGTGATGCCATGTTGGATGGACTAGGGCTCAAAAGCATTTTATAGGCCCGTATTGCAGGCTGTGAAAGTTGCAGGCATCGTGCAACCGCTGCTGGATTAAAAGTCTGGAAGTATTTGATCAGCTGCACAGGCTAAAAGCTCACCTGATGAAAGTCCTGTGATGACCAAAGCTTCAGCTTGCATCTGTTTGGGCTGGGGCAATTCTCTAGACGGTGAACACAAATTCATACCTATAAATGTACAATGCAATGAAAAACTGCAAAAGCCCAAACCATTTGCTTTGCAAGTGCTTGTTAGTGTTAGTGATTAGTGAAAATATGTAGATGCGTAATGTGGTAAATCTCAGCTGACAATATATTTCTCCATAGATCTTGATATGTAGTTGCATATGTGTTCAATAGGCAGCAATAGAGACTAATTAATGGTAAGTTGGGGACGCCATATGAAGAGCACATTTTCAGAGTCTTACAACTTAGGTGCTGTTCAGCAGATCTCTGAGAAACTTTCAGCCAAAAAATATAGACACAGCTAGGAATTGTTTTGGAAAAATGCGTGAAGCTTCATCAAGGGAGCACACTTTCTGCCTCATCACGAGTTTAGAGGTAACCCTTAAATGCGGTGGTAACACTATTACCGCCGCTTTTAAGGGTCTGCCAAATCACGGGCTTGGTGGATTTACCCCCAGCTTTGAACTGAGGGAAAATCTGCTGCGATTTTGCAGATTTTCAGTGATATTACCGCCAGTGCTAATACCACCGGTGGTAATTGTGCCGAACATTCCCCATTGGGCCTAATGGGGAATGGGAAATTCCCGAATGGGCCCAATGGGGAATGGGGACTTACTGTTCCGCCAAACCCGTGATCCGGCGCAAATAGCGCCGGGGGGTTTGGAGGCAGGGTTAATAGCCCAAGTGGTAATACCGCCGGAGTTAGCACCCAACTCGTGATGAGGCATGAGGAATCCCAAAACGTACATTTTTCTCATTAATTTCCTGCAGGTAAAAGTGGTCTCACCTACAGCCTGAACCACTGAACCAATTTGTGGTAAACCTTCGAGAGGAACTGGTCCAGAAACCGTGCAACTCTCTCCACTAATTCTTTTTAAGCTTGTCAAAGGAGGCCAAAAACAAATTAGTGATATCTGGGTTCACTCAGAACAATTCACTTGCACACATATCACTTGCAAGGCATCTCATTGGTCTATATGTGTCCGAGGATGTTGGCTCTTTTCTAAATGTAACAAAACTTGCGTCAGTGGATATAGCATGGGGCAACCAGATTGTCCCTGAAAGAGTGCTAGTCTGCTGGGTTGCCATTGGCGCAACATTGTGTCCTGTTCACTTTTAGCGGGGCCTGACCTGAGCTTGCACCTCAAAAAAGTCAAAGTGCAGCATATAGGTGCCCACTTGGGGTTGCCCCCAACTAAAAGGACGGTCCATAGGGCTACAATATGCCCCCAAAATAAACAGTTTTCTTTTATATAAGCAGGAATGTTTCATTTAAACAAATGGATTTTTAACAGTTTTCGAAAGCTGCATAGAGATTGAGTTTCAAGCAAGCATTGCGGGAGAGAGTTCCAAATACAGAGGCCCAAAAAAGAGAACCGTCGATCTCCCCACGTAGATGCTCTAGTCTAGAGGAATGAACTACTAATAGTCACTATCCTTTAGATAGTAAAGTATGGGTTGGAGGGAAGGGGAGAATCTTTGAGGTAAGGTACACGGGGGCCAACCCATGAATACATTTAAAAACAAGACACAGAGGGCCTCATTCTAAGTTTTCTGGCACGCAAACAACGGTGCTGGCACAGCGGTCACAGCAGGCAAAGCCATCCCGGAAGCACCGGCACCGTTAACAACGGTTGCTGTGCTTCTGTGTACCCACTCCCATAGAGTCCTATTGTACTCTATGGGAATGGGGAGTAACGAAATTGCCGGGGCCTGAGTTCCTGGCCCCCGGACTTGGAATAGCTTGGAAGTCAGATGCCGGTAATTTATTACAGCTCTGGCGGTCACTAGGTGGGAGCACTGGCACGGTTACCGCCAGACCCGTAATGAGGGCCAGAATCTTAAACTCTATTTGCTGCTGTACGGGCAGTCAATGTAGACTTCTTCGAAACTCTGAGATAGAGGCTTTCCATGGTAAAGAAAAAATCATACGTACAGCTGAGTTCTGGGCCACCTCTAGATGTTGAACTTGATTTTGTGCTGCCAGATAGTAAGGCATTACAATAGTCCAACTTCGAGTTAGTAAGGGCGCTTACCACTGTGGGAAGATCTTTTACAGAAATGAGGGTCAGTAAAGGTTTTTAGAAGCTTAAGTTGGAAATACAGGCTGGGTGTATCTGGTAGGCAGCCCAAACATAACGGGGCACGGGATCCCAGATGTAATAGATGATTTATTTTTTGGGCCTAGAATGATAACCTCAGTTTTTGAGGGATTCAGTTGGAGTTTATTTTCTAGCATCCAACAGTGGATTTTTTCTGCTTTCTGCGCACTTTACCAGTCTCTCCACTGCCTTTGCTGGTTGGTTTAAGCGAACATAAATCTGGGTATCGTCTGCATATGAATGATACTGTAGGTTAAATTGGCTAAATATATTAAGCAGGGGGCGAACATAGATATTAAAAAGCAGAGGTGACAGGGGTGAACCCTGTGGAACTCCACAGGTGACTTCTAGTGCATCAGACAAATAAGGACCAAACTTAACTTGTTGCCAGCGATCAGTTAAAAATGATTCAAACCACTTAATGGCTTCCTTAGATATATGTGCCAGTGATAGAAGTCTGGTTTAAAGTATATCAAAATTAACTGTGTCGAACGCTGCAGACAGGTCAAGCCCTTGTCTGCAGCTTTGAGGAGGTCAACCCAGACTCCCACTCAGTGCCATGGCCTGGCCTAAATCCGGATTGGTAAACATCCAGGATATTGTTGTCTTCCAGGAAAACTTGCAACTAAGAGGTGACAACCTTCTCCAGTATTTTGCTGGCCAAAGAAGGCCAGCAATTGGCACTCATTTTAAAGGGTTTTATGGTCCAAGGTGGGCTTCTTTAACAGTGGGGTAAAATATGATTTTTTTAGGGCTGATGGTATACTCCCTTGAGTTAACAAAGCATTCACAAACCGCTTACTAAGCACCAGTGCACGTTGTTTGGCCAAATAGGCTGGAATAGGGTAATAGGGATGATTTGTTGGCATAAGATATTTTATTCGTTTCTCTACGGTTTAGGACAGCCACCCTGCTGTATGATTGACAGCTAGGCTGCAAATGAATGTGAGAAACCTGCATAAAAGGCAAGGCTTTTGGCTTAGAAGGCAGAGTGGACCACTGGACAAAGGAATCCAAGGAATACTTGTAAGAGATGCTTGTTGCAACTCCTGGACCGTTGGTATGCCCGGTGAAGCCCTGCTGTATTGCTGAAGCTCCGAATTCACCTCAACTGGAGAAGCCCTACAACGGACGACTTCTCCCCTTGAGTTGGTGACCTCACTGCTGAACTGATGCACGTAGATACAATAGACATAAAGCAGATACACACTCACCATGAAGAAACACATACATTAGGTCAAACGTGCATTTAGACATGAAGAATATAACCCGCAGAATATAGACTGAAAGAACATAACAATCAATGTATACTCTGAAGCGCAACATGAACGATAAACATATATAGCTTACGAAAGGTAGAAATGCAACAGTAACGAGTGGCCATTGTGAAGTAATCATGAAGTACGACACAGACAACAGACTTCAAGTTCAAACAAAAGAATATTTATTAACTTAAATGTCAGGATGGTTGAAGGCCTAACTTGCCCTATGCTAAAGTGGGATTTCCCTACCAGAAAAAAACGAAGGAAAGCCTAAGTTAAAGAGTTCAACTTAAAAGTCTGACTGTGTCCAAAACCTATCCTTGCCCTCACAACTACAATGAACCTATATGTAGGGATGTCAAAGTCAAAAGAAACAGTGTTTAACTCAAGGTTCTGAGCTGCTTTTAGCTCATAGCTTCCGGTCAGCTCCCCTTCCCCAAGCATAGGAAAAGTCAATGAAAATGTCTCAAAGTGTACCTTTCTCCAGTTCAAAATGATGTAGTTCAGCGCCAATCCTTGGGGTTCCCTTCCCCAAGTTTCACGTGCCACAATCCAAAACAAAGGGGTCTTGAGACTTTGATCCGAAGAGAACAAGTGTAGTTCTGTAGGTCTCAGGGTTCCCTTCCACAAGACTTTCGATACCTTTGAGGAAACTTGTCTTAGTCTCTTAAAAAGTCTTTAGCAAAAGCCACCAGGTCAACTTGACCCCTTTTCTAGCTTGCCTTGCCAGCTCCTTTGCTGTGATTTCTGTGGGCTTGTCTCACAGTGTTCTTAGCTTTCACCACCCAGGGAACTCTGGTCTAGGCGCAGTTGTCAGACCACGGTCCACCCATCACAAAGGCTCTTCTGCTGCTGGATTTCGGACGCAGACAGCGTCCTCCGCATTCCGGACCCTCGGCAGCTCCTGCTGCACACGCTGATGTTCGGAGGCTCCCAGGCTTGTGGTGGATACAAGGCCCACTTACATCTGGTACCACACATCCTCTGGGACTTCTGATGGCACCCTGGTCTCTTCTCCTGGACCACCACAGCTGCCTCCTCTTACAGGTCTTCTGCTGCTCCACCAGTTGCTTCACCAGCCGCTCTACCCATCGCTCCCTGCCCTGCTGGGCTGGTCTCCCTTTTTACACCTGCAGCCCCTTGACAGGCTGTGGGTGTGGAACTCTACTTAGTTCTGCCTGACCACAGTTACAAGGACATGCCTGACCCTCACAGTTCCTTACAGGCATCTTCTTCGTCCCAGTACCAAAGTGGTGTAAAGGAGTAATCTTCATTCCTCTTAGTTGTATCTTCTTCATCTCAGTACCGTCAACTGTTACATAGGAAGAGTTGAGGGAGACTAGCTTATAATAGGCCATAAAGGTTGGGGGAGGGTTAGGGTGGTTGTCAGCAGGGAAAGGGGTATACCGTGTCTCACCCAAGGGCATCCCGCTCCCAGTCCCCAAGAACCCTTCACCCAGGTGATCCTCCCTCGCTTGCCCACCCCAGGGTCAGGATACAAAACAATGGCCTTTCCCTGGCCACTTGCGCAGAGGACCCATAGTGAATAGGAGTGAGAACACCATCAGGTTTCTCACATATCATTCCCCAATGCGGGTTGGACTGGGGTGTTTCACATGGAACCCGGGAGAGGAAGCTCACCATACCTCGCTCTCAGTCCTTCCGGGATTGCACTGTGAAACAACTAAAGTAACGGTCTAGAACATCCCGCATATCTCCTGGGTTTTAATTATCTTCTCTGGGACATTAGTTTCAGTTCCATGTTACCCATTTTTTTCTCCACTTGTTTTCTTTTCAAATATGAATAGTACTAGGTTCATTAGATGAGGAGGACCAACTATAGAAGTTTTGGTTTTGATTTGAGCACCTGTGAAACCAATTGATCGAATTGTGGTACATCCTTTCCCAGGATTAATTGCATTGGCAGGTTCGAGATTACTGCTATGGTAAAATGTAATTTCTTTCCCACAATTATGATTGGGATTTGTGTCACTGGGTACCTTGTCATATGGACATGTACACAGGTTACTTTCTCCTTTCTGACTTCTTTCCATCCCATAGGGAGTCATTCTGGTCTAATGGCACTTTCCTTACTTCCTGTATCCAATTCTGCCCAAACAATTCTTCCCTCTAGGGTAACAGGAACCTTATATGAGGTTTTCACTTTGGCATACAAAAATGCGTACAAATCTCTTTGATTTCTACAATCTTTCTTCTTTACTTCAGTTTGGTCGAGTTCTTTAGACGACTGAGTATTAGGAAAGTCAACTTTGTTCAATGAAAAACATCTCGCAACGTGTCCATACCCTTTAAAAGAGTAACACTTTTGATAGTGATCAAGAGATGGGATTATTACTGAAGGGTAACCACTTTTCTCTGCTGTTTCCCCTAGCGTTTTGATCCTGTTGCTCCCTCTTCTTAGGTTGTCGTTATCTGGGGAAGATTGCTATAGAGTAACCCTGGTGAGGATGATAGAGCATCAAATGATGACTTCTTGGGGTTCTCTGGGGCTTTGTCAGAAGTACTCTTAGAGATTAAATTATTTCCCTCTTTTCCCCCGGCTTTATGGATTCTCAAGTTTTCTGGGGAAGTGGTTGCTGCTGGTAACATATCATTGTTGTCGGCCCAACTACACTAGCTTCAGGCCCCACTTGTAAGACAATCCTGGCTACAACCCTGTGCTACAAGATAGCAAAGTCAGTGGGTGCAGGAAAGAAAAGGATTTTTTGAAAGGTAGAACTCTGCGAGAGTGTTTGAAGACACAGTTATTTTGAAACAGACAATCGATGGAAAGTCACTTTGTCGAATCTGCATGCAAATGTTCTCTGCTCCCAAACGGATCAATGCTCAGAGACATTTGAAACACAGCGTTCAGTTTATGAACACAAGTTCCCCAAAGATTCTCTCTTAGGTTCTCGGCAAGTTACGCTGCTTAAGAATAGATTGTCTTCACAAACACGAGTGCTTCAGAATGCAATGTCTGAAAGTGAGGCAGTGTCTTTGGCAAGCTATCAAATTGTTTATTTGCTTGCAAAAAAGGCAAAGACCTTCTCAGAGGGAGAACATATTAAAGGCTTTCTGTTTGGTTCTATGTTCCACACCTGTGTTCTTTCTTTAGAATTGCTTACTTTATAATGCCATGTTAGAACTGAATAGAATTGTTTTTGTTAGAAGTTGAGTTATGCCCTTGGAGACCTTGCAGCAGGAGCTGCGCTGTGCAGGTCCTGTAAATAAAGCTTTTACCTGACTCCACCTTGGCTATCCTTTCAATGGTGACAAGTTGGTCCTTGGAGTGGGCGGACCGAGGGACCTGCAGAGGACCCCCTCCCCAGTGCGGGCAGGTTCTGTGAGGCTTCAAGGTGTGGTGGATCAGGCGGACGGTGTACCGGCGCCGCTAAGAGGGCGCGTTTGCCCGCGTCTCCTGGTAGCAGTCGAGAGTGGAATGAGGCAGTTAGACGACTGTGACATCCCAGAGGGCGTAGTGCTGGCATTGTTCAGTCTGCGTGCAAGCCCCTTGCGCCTGGGTGAAGCGTTGCGCTCTCAGGCTTCAGTAAAGGACCCTCCACCAGAGGCCTGCGTCCCCGTCAGCACGCCCCTCTCACTGGAGGCGCGCATCCCTTGACAACGGATTGTGTCTCGAGACGCGCTTTCAGCATGCAGGCTTCCCCCTGCTAGGTCTGAAGCAGTGGTGTGATTGGGCTGTGCAGCCTGTGCAATGAAGACCATTCTGGAGGACTAGAGCACCAGGGACAAAGTGACTGGGCAACATTTGGCCAAGCCAATGAGCCCTGGAAAGGTGGTTCCACATTTGTCTGCCTTAGTTTTGCTAAAATACCTTAATCATTACCGCGTCTTGTGGGATAATGACGGCTGCTGGGATTCATATGCCTCCCCACCCCCATCTTTCTGGATGAGCCCAGGACCCACCTTCCGGATCAGGTGGGAAAGATGGAGGAAAATGTTTGGAAGGCACATGCTGCCCATGGGTGGAGGCATTCGCGCCATGCAGGAAGCAAGCGTTGTTGCTTCATAACCTGGGCACTGAAGGGTACAGTGTTTTTAATGGCCTACATGAGCTTGCAGGCATTGGTACAGGAGAGTCCACAGCAATTGAGGAGATCCGGTTCAAGCCTGAGAGGGGCATTTAGACTATTCCAGAGGGAAGCTCCTGTGGCAAAGAGAGATCTACCCCCACTCGCTGCTTGGAAAAGCGTCTGATCTCAGAGAGTTGGAGCTAAAAGCCTGACAGGCTCTAGCAGGGAGGTATTTAGGGAGAGAAAGTTGGATGTAGTGGGGTCCCAGGCCCCAGAAAGCCTTCTGGATGATGCAGAGGGTATTTAACTTGATCCTCGTAGCAACCAGGAGTCAGTGGAGAGATTATAGGGCTGGAGAGATGCAATACCCTGGTCTTGAGGCCAAGGATAAGTCTTACAGTCCTATTCTGGATTAGTTGAAGGGGGCGAAGGGAGGATAAAGGCAGTTTGAGGAAGAGGCTGTTGAGTAGTCCAGCCTAGAGAGGACCAGAGCTCTGGTGACATTGAGTTTCTGGGGGAAGGTGAGGAAAGGGAGAATGCAGCTGAGGAGGTGCAGCTGAAAGTGGGCTTTCTTGGCAAGGTCTGTGATGTGAGGAGAGAAGAAGAGAAAGGAGTCGAAGGTGACACCAAGGTTTTTTGCCTCACAATATGGTGAGGGGAGTGGACCCATAGCGGGTGGCCATAGGGTAGGAGGGAAGGAGGGAGCGGGGGCCCCAATGAGAAGAATCTCAGTCTTACTAGCATTAAGGCAGAGATCGTTAGCAGTGCATCATGACTGATAGCAGTCAGACAGTCTGGAATGAGAGAGGAAGAAGATGAGGCAGTGGAGGGAAGCTTGAAGGAGAGCAGCATGTCATCTGCATAACACTGGAAGTGAGGAGTGAAGGCAGAGATCAAGTAGGCCAGAGGGGCAAGGGAGATGTTGAAAAGCCATGGCAAGAGGATAGATCCCTGAGGGATGCCGCTGGTGGAGAGTGTGATGGAAGAGAGGAAAGGGCCAAGTCGCACCTGGAAAGGTTGGTCAGAGAGGAAAGAGAGAAAGGAGGTCTACCATTCCAGTGCCATGTTCGTGATGCCAAGGGTATCACGGGTATATAAAAATATGAGAGTTGAGAAACAGACCAATGAAGTGTGCACCATCAGGAACAGGAGAGTGAAAGACAGGAGCAAGAAAGCAAAGTGTTTCAAATGAATCATCCCAGGCATTTGTCATCCAGCCTGTTCTGTCCGGCTCAGAATGCGAATGGCATCAAATGAAAACACAGGGGACATTTTTCCTGCGTCTGCAAAGATGGGGTAATAAATGCAGTTGAGCAAGTTATGATTAGGCCAGTGCCCAGCAAATGTTTGAGATCTCTGCTGTCAATGGGGGCAATAAAGGGCTGTTGGATGACTTAAAAATTAATGGTAAAATCTTAACCATGAAAGTAGACTGTGCTTCCCCATGGACAATCGTATCGGGGAGACGTTCACAAATATCTTGGGAGGAAATGTTCAGGATTTTCTCGAGCATGACATTCAGCCTTATGGCTATGGGGAAGTTGAAATCGAAATGCTGGGCAAATTGTGGGCTAACGCAGAGTACAAGGGTAGGAAATGTTCTGATGAAGATTTTGTGGCAAAGAAAGGGTCCTCTCTTTTGGAGTGGGATGAACAAGCCAGTCTGGGTATCCGCATACAGGCTATCTGGAGAAGCCAGTGATGGTTGCGGAACTACAGGGCAGCAGGCTTGGGAATTCCCTGAAGTTTTTTCTGTTGACTCGGGAAGGCTCAGGGACTTTGAACATCTCATCAGAGTGAAGAATGATGCCTCTCCCGTAGTCCACAGAGTGTGCCCTATACCCCACCATTTGTGAGGGCAGCTGAGGCACAGACTTGATGTGTTGCTGCAGAAGGGCATCATTGAGAGGGTAGAAGATACTGAGTGGTTGTCCCCTGTGGTTTTGGTGGCAAATACCAATGGGAAAATAAGGTTTTGTGTAGACCTCAGGGACCGTAATATAAACATTTTGGTGGATAGGCACCCCTTGCCTATCATCTTGGAGGTGTCCGCCATGTTGGGTGAGGCCAAACTCTTTACTGCGATAGATCTCTCAGCGGCCTACCACCAAGTACCCTTGGCAAAGAGTTGTCACAAATGTTCAGCTTTCTTTACCGCAGAGGAAGCCTTCAAATGCTGCACAATGGATTAGCATCAGTGGCCACAGTTTTTCAACGAGGAATGGAAAATTGCTTGAAGATTTGAACAATATTGTAATTTTTCAAGACGGCATGCTAATCCATGCTAGTTCGATTGAAGATCATGACAAGCTCTTGAGAGAGGTGCTTTGTAGATTGAACGAGGCTGTGCTCACAGTACAATGAAGTAAATGCAGGATTGGTGTAGAAAGTGTAGAATACCCAGGTCATTGCATTTCATCCACTGGTATTGTTACGAAAGACAGTTTGGTTGAAGCGATCAGTCTTGTTCCAGAACCGATCAGTTACCATCCTTTTTAGGGCTGTCTGAGTATTACCACAAATGTGTGCAGAACCTTACTGTGATTCCTAGACCTCTTAGGTCTCTGCTCAAGGAGAGGACGAAGTATGCGTGGTCAGAGGAATGCAAATTGGCTTTTGCAAGCATAAAAGAGAGTATTGACAGAAAATGACAGTATTTTGGGATTGGGAGCATTCCTTACACAGAGTGATGGTGGTAGGGAAGAACCTGTAGTGGTGTTCACGTCCAGGCCCCTCCGTGGTGCACAGAGTAACTACTCAGTAGTAGAAAGGGAGGCCCTTGCTGTGTACTTGGCAGTTTTACACTTTAAGATTTTCCTTTGGGGCCATAATATCATAGTTAGGACAGATCATAAGTCCTTAGTACACATGTTGTCTGGCGTGGGGTGGGGCAAGGGTTCACCCAGGATTTATAAATCGCTTTTTTGGAGCTACCCGCTTATGACTTTCAGGTTTGTTATTTACCTGGAAAGAGAAATTGTGTGGCAGATTGCTTGTCGAAGTTGCCAGTGGGTTCCTCTGTAGGGGAAGAATCACTATGTGGAGAGGATTGGGTGGTATCAAATATTGAGCAAGGAGCAACCAATGAGGTGGAATGGGAAAGTGTAGGACTGCAAGATGAGGTGTTGAAATCGGTTACGGAATGGACTGTGGTGGGATGGCCAGGCAGGGACGTTCTGGAAAGAAGGTTTCTGTCTTACCTTGAGTTTAAAGATGAATTGTCCTTGTTGGGAACGCAGCTTAGGAGAGTAACAAAGTGTATTCCTCTGGAGAGTATCAGAGGAAAGTTAATAGATTTAGCTCACCCGGGTCATTTGGATATGACTGTGTGGAGTGTTTTAAGATTGACAAGAGTAGAGTGGTTCGCAAAATGTCCCCCATACCTGTTAAAATACCTGTTAAAATTCCATCTAGTCCTTGGAAAAAGGTGGCGATGGATGTTGTGGGAACTCCCGTCCCCTGCACACTATCAATGGCTCAAAACTTTTTGAGTCCAGGTCATTTGGTGATACTTTGTGTATTTGTTTCAATATACTCTCCCATTTTGTACTCACATCAGTAGGCTATTTGTTATATAATTAAATGCATATCAGATAGACTGACACAATCAATATTCTTGTAAAACATAGATGATTTATTTGTGGACCAACCCGTTTTGAGAGTAATTTCTCCTTCAGAGGCATATAAGTATATTTCAAACAATATCTAGAAATACATTTTAAATGATAAACATTAGTGCAAGGTATCGTCAAAAAATTCAATAATCAAGCATTTAGATGCTATTCACAGTATGGTTATTTAAAACAACATCATTTCATATTAATATGTTTTGTCAAACAAATTGCATGTGTACAAATTTTTTCATTTTTTTACAACAACAATAACTTATTGTGGTCCCTAATGTTTCGTGGATTTACAGAATTAATATGATAGGATACTCCGCTATTAATAATTAGTCTGTTTAAGGTCTCCCGAGGTGGAAGATTGTGTGGCAATGACTAGTTGAGGTACCCAGAAGACCAAGATTAAAAACGGTTATTCTAATAAGAGAGCATCAAATCCTCAATTAGTGGTTACACTGTCTAAGTTTCAATTGGTGGTTAGACTGTCTAAATTTCATGTTAATCGGAGCAGTGTTAAAGGCTTAACAAAAATCGTGGCAACTACCAAGTAAGTGTTGCTTGGTTCAATTCAATTATATCCACAAGGATGCGGCTTGAAAATCCAACCGGCAGGATCTTGTATGTTGTGCTTCACAACACCTATATGGAAAATGTAGGTATTGTGTCAAATTAAATAATTGGTTATTGATACAGAAACAAGAAATTCTAAGGTGTGGTAAGAGAACTTACCAAGAGAGGTCAGTTGAAATAGTAAAGTGGAGACTTGACTGTAGTTCTAGGTGCCTCTGAGATAGATGGATGTATTCAGCTTCACATTTATGAGGACTGCCCATAAAGCTGTCTTGTGGTATTCTTTGTAATAGAAAGAACTTAAAGGTAAGCAGTATCCCAATTAGAATGAAAAACAGAAAAGTTGAGAAAAGGGAGTGATAAAGAGCACCCTCCCAAGATAACTTACTAGACTGGAGTTTTTCGTATGGTAGACCAGGAGCATCCACAGGTTGCCATCCGAGAAAGGATTCCGGATGAGTATTGTGTGCTACAAATGGCCGCCATATATTGTGATCTGTGTTAATGATGTCATCGCGCAATCGTGCGTGCCGACACCATGATGTAAATGGTGTGACGTGATCGCGCGCATGCGCAACGAGATGTCATAACTTGGAAAAAGCTTGTATAGTGACCGTGTATTTGTTTACATTTCGGATCTATTCAGGATGTTCAGGTATTTTAGAGAGATCTAATACGGCCTGAATTTTAAATATCATGGTTCTCAAGATGTGTAGCATTCATGGTCCCAATGTAAATAATATGACGTCATTGCGTGCATGCCCGCTGCAACGTCATAATGTAACAAGAGTTTGTTAAGTGGGATATGTATACCCAATTGGATATCCTACTAACAATGAAGGAACCACTGAGTAGTTAGTACCTTGATGTCATTAAGTGAATATTTTACCTGTACTCCTATATCAAGGCATACAATTCATGAATAGTTTTCATATATGTCACAAGTAATAGTTAAATACTAGATGTGGGTTAGCCTGTCTCAAAAAATAGAGATTACAATCTATGTGTTGGACATATTGAACAAAAAGTCCAAGTATTAGACCACGCAAAGGTATCACATACATCTGCCAGATTAATAACAATCTGTCTCTTCAAGAGTTCACATTCTGATATTTCGACATTACAGTCTGCGCCAATACATCATGACATATTGTTGCCAGAAAAAGTTTTAAAATAAGTGGATGTATGGTTCACATAAATATGACTGCCCATCTCAATGATTTATATATCTGCTAGTGCGTTCCTCACTCATACGGCTAATCTGGTTTTGAGTCAGAGTATATTTAAAGAAAAGGACCTAAATAAAAATCCTTGTTGAGTCCAGGTGGTGGCTAATGAATCCAATTTATGGATCCAGTATAATTCTTTCTGAGAGAGGCATTTAGCAAGATCACCCCCTCTAGGCAGTAGATGGATCACTTCTAAAATGACCCATCGAAGTTGGGAGATGTTGTGTCTGTTTTCATGAAAGTGTCTATAAACAGGAGATTTGACATTACCTGTTCTGATGTTTGAGTTATGCTCCGTTAGGCGTTCTTTAATTTTCCTTGAGGTTTTGCCAACGTAATATTTACCACAGGGGCATTTTAGAGCGTAAATCACATTTTTACTCTCGGAGGTTGCATAATCTTTAAGTAGAATTTTCTTTCCACTATTAGGGTGGTGGATATGATCTCCTTTCAAAATGTTGGAGCAATGCTGACAATTCAAGCATGCAAGCATTTCCTGTTTCTGTTTGGAAAGAAACATTTGATGTTGTTTTTTGCTTTTTTCTGCCTTTATCAATGAATCTCTCAGGTTTCTACCTCTTTTGTATGCTATCATTGGTGGTTCAGGGAACAATTGGTTGAGATTGGCATCCGATTTGAATAGGTCCCAGTTTTTTTTAATTATTTTCTTGATTTGAAAACTTTGACTTGAGTATTTCAGAGTGTGTATCAATCTTGTGTTGTCCTTTTTAGGTTTTTCTTTTAAAAGGTCTTCCCTTTTTAGTGGTTCCATCCGTTCTATAGCCACATTCATTGTCTGTTCAGGGACCATCTTTTCATGATTCTTCCTTTCATGTTCTCCAGTTCAATTGCCAATTGGTTTGTATCAGAAGTTATCCTTTTGGCCCGCAAGCATTGGCTATAGGGTAAATTCTGTTTAAGGTGAGCAGGATGAAAGCTTGAAAAGTATAAGGTGCTATTAGCATCTGTAGGTTTCCTGTAAATTTCCATGGTAAAGTTGTTACCGACTGTCGAGATGTTGACATCTAGAAAATTAATGTTAGGATTGCCGATTTCTAGGGTGAACTGTATTTTTTCATGGCAGCTATTCAGATAACTGACAAATTCTTGTAATTCTTCATGAGAACCATGCCAGATACCGAAGATATCGTCGATAAAGCGTTTCCAAAAAATCAGTTTAATTTTCCATGGTTCTTTGTCCAAAATGTGAGTTGTTTCAAAATGGAACATAAAAATGTTCGCATAGGCCGGTGCAACAGAGGAACCCATTAAAGTCCCAAAGATCTGTAGGTAGTATTTGCTGTTGAATCAAAAATAATTGCCTACTGATGTGAGTACAAAGATGGCAGAGTATATTGAAACAAATACACAAAGTATCACCAAATTACCTGGACCCAAAATGTTTTGAGCCATTGACAACTTTTGTCATAGATGGCCATACAATTAAAGTTACCAAGGAGGTAAAAACACCAGGTTTTTACCTGGACTCCTGTCTCACCTTGGCTAAGCAAGTAAACGCTATGGCATCCTCCACAGCCTATACTTGTAAATTAATCAGATCAGCTAGACCTTACCTCTCTACAAATAGTTGCACCACGTTGGCAAGAATACTCATGTTGTCCAAACAGGATTATTGCAACACCCTCTATTTGGGGTTTAATAAATACATCACGCAAAAAATCCAAATACTGCAAAACAATGCCCTTAGAGCGGCACTAGGAATCTCCATGAGAGCTCATATATCATCGACTAGAAGACAATCTAACTGGCTTTCCACAGTCGACAAAATCAAATAAAAAACTGCTTCTCTAACTTTCAAGTGTCTCAACAACCTAGCACCAAGCTACCTAACAGAGAGATTTAAAAGAAGAGTTACATGTAGACCCACAAGAGCTGCCTATACAAACTGCCTATCAGATCGCCTGTTCAAAATGACAACTGGAGGAAACAGCTTCCTGTCAAAGCTGCCCAGTTGTGGAACTCCCTCCTACCCCCATTAAGGACGGACCAGTCATACCCACATTTTAGGACAAATGTGATTAAGTGGCTTAAAGAAAATGACCGATAGCCCAGCCACACGACCTAGTTGACCTAGCAAACAAATTGGACTTTTTGACCTTTGTGCGTGACCCGCACCTACACTGCACTTCGACTACCTATTGTATTGAATAATCATTTGTAATTCATATGTATTACCTGCTGTATTTGTACTAATCTGCATTTATGCCTTTGTAACCTATGTAACTATAAGCAATTTATAAGCCTAAAGTATTCTTGTTCCCGTGCCCTGATACCTTCGGGTCTGGTGCGTGCTACAAATAAATAAACAAACAAACAAACATAGTGTGCAGGGGACGGGAGTTCCCACATTGGGAATTTAATTGTTTTCTGATTCATATTATACAACCCATATGCCAGGGTTGGTTATCATCTCCTCTGCACCTTAAACTTATTTAATATTTTGCTAAAAATTATCACAACATCACACTTTATTGGACAGTAACCTAGGAGTGCGGGTTTGATTTTTCATTTTTCTTGATGGATGTTGTGGGCCCATTACAAGGTTTGGGGGATGACTATTAGTATTTGTTTGTTTTGGTAGATTACCACTCTAAGTGGATCAAGTGGAGAGTGGTGAGGGAGGCTACCACATTGGAATTTTTTAAGGATGTGTGTTTTAGAGATGGTTTTCCCATGATTTTAGTGACTGATAATGGTGTTCAGTTTTGCACTGAAGTAATGAAGACATTTTTGGAGTAATATTTTATTTCACATGTGCGCACTGCATTGCACCATTTATTTATTCAGATTTGTAGAGCGCACGTCAGCCCGGGTGCATCGTGGCGCTTGTTACAGACATATCTTAGTTACATTATTTACATAAAATACATTATTTACAGTGGCAGATACTTCAAGACAGTCTGTCACTCACATTATTGTTGCAGGAGATAAGTACCACAAGTACTGTTTGCTATCTGGACCTGCAGCCCGGATCTCTCCCGCTTCTCGTGCTAATCTGCTCGAATCCTGCCTGGAGGACGTCTATTGCGGCAACACCTTGCCTGCCTGACTTCCAATACAGGAAGCACCAAAGGATTCCAATCAGAGTGCCCTCCCCATCATTGGCCATGCCTCCTCCCGCCTCCTTATTAACCACGGCCATTGCGCACCCGCGCTGCGCACCGAGCGAGTACCTTGAGTACTGTTTGCTTTCTGGACCTGCTGCCCGGATCTCTCCCGCTTCTCATGCTAATCTGCTCGAATCCTGCCTGGAGGACGTCTATTGCGTCAACACCTTACCTGCCTGACTTCCAATACAGGAAGCACCAAAGGTGACTGTTGTGGCACGCTGTGCCTGGACTGGGGAGGGTGGTGAAATTGTGTTTACTAGTGTGGTGCCTCCTGCATATTGTGTCTTGAATGGGGGTACATTAAAAATGACGTAGCAAGGGACGTTTGGTGCCCCCTGCACGTTGCGTTTGGTGGGCGTATCAGGATTAACACACCACTGTGTCTATTTGTCCCTCTTACCCCTTTTTCTGTGTTTATTACTTTTCAGGATTCCAATCAGAGTGCCCTCCCCATCATTGGCCACACCTCCTCCCGCCTCCTTATCAACCACGGCCATTGTGCACCCGCGCTGCGCACCGAGCGAGTACCTCGAGTACTGTTTGCTGTTCGCTGTGCGAGGTGCGCAGAGCGGGAGGCTGACACTTATCATCTGCCACCAACTTAGGGTATTTCAGCACCCAGAATCGAAATTCGTGCACTTCACCTACTCCAAATTCAGACACCTTCGCAATCTGGTGGAGAAAGAATTTATCAGTGTTTAGTATCTCAGCATCTAATCCAGCCATATATGGCGTATCGGCTCACGACAAATATGCCGCCGCATATTCTGCATTTATATACTACATCAACAAGTCGTTTGATTCAACCAACTCATGATGAGGCCGGGGATTTACCACAAGATTTCTATTCTGCTCACTCCTGCATTTTAACAGGTACCGTGTTACCTACAAAACCAAAATTCACTTTTGATGACAAAATAGACGAATCCATAGTCTCGATATCTTCAATGTCAACTTCCCATTTAGGGATTACTAAGAAATTGGAATACACTAACATATAGGAAATCCCTTCCTCATTAAAAACTCCAAGTGTGAGAGCCAATCCGCGCCCTTTATCGGATATCACAATGTTGGCCTCTACACTCAATTGCCAGCGTCTTTCATCTTCCCGTATTGCCATTTCTCCGATTTCCTTTCCCCCATTAATGCAGGATTAAACTGTCACATCTATTCATGCCAGTCAAACTGAGTCTCCCATCCCATGGAGTATGACTGTTCATTCAACTGCTGACTCTCAGTGCAGCAAAATCTCCATGTCCGATTCGGCACCAAAGGCTTCTCACTCCATGTTACATTCATTTGCCCTACCTACTCCAAGAACATCCAAAAAAACCGAATCAGACCTTTTTTTACAATACACAATCATGACTCAACCAGCATTGACAGCCATTAATACAACCATCATGAGTCTGTGCAAATTGTTTGAATTGTTGGACACAAAGGTGTTGCATCAATCCAGGCAGTTTGACGACTTAATGAAATGGTTGTTGACCCATTACAATTCCTCTCTCTCCAAAAATGATTCATCGCCCAATGGGCCCAGAACGACTAACGGGCTTTTTGAGGGAGAGGTCGTACGACAATCAGTGACGTACAAGGTTCCTTTCTTTAATACTGCTGAGGTAGCCAGTTCGAAGGTTTGCACATTACCTTTGATTACTGATATCATCCGACCAATCGAGCCATCAGCTCACATTGAAACTTCGCTGAAACAGTTTGCTCCTACAGCCCAAGTTTGTCAAACATCTGAGCCCGACGTACCATGTCCACCATCAGAGCTGCCGCGCACAAGGAAAAGTGGACAAGGACTTAGCCATCTAGATGCCCTGATAGTTCGAAATCCTAAGGTGGTACAACAAAAACCGTTGGCATTAAAAAGAACAAAGAACATGGTAAACCTTAAGCAAACTAAAAAGACCTTGAATTCTTTTTTTAACGCTTTGGGCAAATCAACTGCCTTAAAAGAGAAAGAAAGCATGACTATAGGACCAGCAAATGTCCCTTCAGCCTTAAATGTGCCATCTTCAGCCTTGGCTGGCGTGCCCCCGAATAGTCATCGATCGACAGAGGCCTGTCAAGGCGCTCTGCTTGTTCCCTGTCCATTAATTCCCTTGGCTTCCACAGTCTTGGCTGACAAGACAAAAGTTAGTTCTACACAAGGCTTATCCAGTCCCTTCAAAGTTACCTTTTGGGCCCTCGTTTATGCCTTCGAGGATACCCATACAGGAAAATGTTACACGTGATTGTGCTCCCTTATCTCCATTGTCACAGCTGGTTTTATCCATAGATCGAAATATTGAGGTCGATAAACAACTAGTGGCCTTAAAATTACAAAATGCTGCACATATGAGATTTTTAATGAAAGATCACATACCTGTAACAGTGGGCCATGGACAATCAAATAACAATTCTAACCGAGCTACACTGACTATCCATCGTGACAAATTGCAAGCTACGGTTGCGGTTGCAAAACAACTCAGTATACAAAGGTAACAGAATTTGCCAGATCTCACGGATGCTCCTTCAGCCATGTCTCAGTTGGAGAATTTCAAACAAAAAATAGACGAATATTTGGCTGCCAGTTTAGCAAAAGCACAAAATTCCCTAGCCTCAGCTGCAGTGGCTGCGGATGCTCAATTTACTCTGAAATCAACTGCCGCACAGTAAGTGGAGAGGGAAGCAGATCCCCACAATTATGGTAACACAAACAATGAAGTTCCATACTTGCATTGGGCTTCACAGAAAGCTAACACTCAGGCAGTTTCACGCCATTTAAATCCACGACGTGAACACTTTTTCATGCTTATCTTAAAATGCAGAGAGAGCAAGTTCCCTTGCTACGATCTGAATTGCCAAAGTGTTCTAAATATATTCAGAAATATTGCTGATCTAAAAAATCTGGTGTCCAATGACATAGAGCAAATTGAATTTATTTCAGAATTATCGTGTTCAATTGTCAGATTGTGGATTCCTTCGGGTCTAGTTCGAGATTCCATCTGGCAATGTAGAATGCAATTGTTCAATATGGGTTTTCTCTTAGCAGAGGAACCCGAGAAAGCGCCTCCAAAATCTCAACATCTAATTCATAAATCAAACATTTATTGTGGAGGACAGAGGCAGACTGATGGGGCACAAAGCGAAGCTTTCAATCATCAGTAACCATCAATAGTAGGTGATACAGACTCGATTATTTTTCTAAGTTGGAACACCAGGGGTCACTCCCATTTGCACTCTTCCATTGCCGAATTCACCACCTTCCATCATCTAATAGCCTTACAAGAAACATGGCTCATTACATGTCCGGTTTGGGATGGCTATGAAATCTCGCTCCTTCCAGCAATACCGAGTAGCTGTCGTCCTTCCTCGGGCCTATTAGTGTGCGTCCATAGAGCCAGTGGATTTTCCATTACACCCTGGGCTTCAGTAGGTGCTCAGATTCAGTTAGTCCTTATCTTGGGACATTCCCAAGAACTGGCATTGGTAAATATCTATCGCAACATTTCAATCATGGGCGACGATGAATTTTACGATGGCTTGAATGGGATTTTAGACCTCATCACTTCAAGACAGTCTGCCACTCACATTATTGTCGCAGGAGATCTCAATTTGGATTGTCGTGATATATCCGATCCCTCCCGATCGGCACAGAAATGGACAAACATGATGTCTGACTGTAATTTATACAGCTTAAATGGTTCGGTTATGGGCGACGCTCAATCAAACTACACCTGGCATCGTGGATCCAGCACAAGCACTCTGGATTATTTTTACATGAGCCCAAAATTGTTTCAAAACGTTCAACATCTCACCATCAGTCCCCACCCAAATAGTGATCATTGTCTTTTGGTTGCACAGATCACATGGAGTTTTGAGTTCGCCCCGCACAATCAAGTTCAACATGTTGTGGCAACAGTAAACGCCGCAAGAAATCGTCTCCGATGGAATGTTAAAAAGATTCAGACTCTAGCAAACATCTTGGAAGACAATGAGTGGCGTTCCAATGGGGTACAATATCCAGATCTCTTAAAACCCTTCTTGCAGAATATGACCATTTTGCGGCAAAATCGTGCTTGCCACCCACATATCTTTGATCCTGAAATCAGGAATATGAAAGCTGAATACAGAAAACTTAGGAAACAAATACTCTCCCAGAATGATCCATCTTGCTGGCAACTCCTAAATACTGCCAAATGTCGCTATAAAAATTGGCTTAGGAGTAGGAAATCGTTCCAGTTCCAGCGTGACAGTATCTCCATGCAAGCTGCTATGTCAAATAAAAACTCGGCATTAATGTGGCAGTTGCTAAACAATCACAAGACAAATTTACAGGGTGACGCACAAATTAATGGCGTTTCTGAAGCAGAGTGGATCAGGCATTTTTCCACCCTATATGCTGACCCAGCTTTTGATGACCTCAGATATACTCCAGCCACCAATTCCCCCTGGCAACTACATTTTTCTGAAACATTAATTCGCTCAACCATAATGCAAATCAGTTCATGAAGAGCGCAAGGTCCCAGTGGGCTCCCGAACTGGTGTCCAGTCATAATTTCGAAAACATAATTTCGAAAGTCAAAAAAGTCGAATCAAAAATGTCGAAAAAAAAAATGTCGAATTGGTTTTTTTTTCGATATTTTTTTTTGGGCTCTAGTTTCTGTGAAAAAAATAGGTAAAAATAAAAAAAGGGGGGTTGGGGGGGGAACCCCCCACATTTCGAAAAAAAAACGTCATAAAAAAAAAATTCGACATTTTTTTTTTCGACGTTTTTTTTTCGACTTTTTGACTTTCGAATATTTTGTATTCGAAATTATGTCTATGAACCTCCCGAACTCTATGTTCAAGGCACATCCAAATGAATGGTCACACATCTTATATCTTATCTTCAATAAAATCCTACTTACTCGTGTAATTCCTAGTTCATGGAAAACATCTATCATAATCCCGATCTTCAAGAAGGGCAATCGCTGCCTTCCAGCCAACTATCGGCCGATTGCCCTTCTTGACGCTCCTGGGAAAGTATTCGCCAAACTTATCCTTGCTGAATTCAATGCCTGGACCCTCCAATCACACTTATGCGACCCCCATCAAACCGGTTTTGTCGCAGGCATGGGTACGTCAATCAATTCAATCAAATTGCAATGCCATCAGCAAAAACAACAAGTATTTTATGCATTCATTGATCTCAATACAGCATTTGATTCAGTGAGCCGGGTTCTTCTGTTGGCGAAATTGCAGAGAGATCATTGTCCTGCAACCCTACTGGATGTAATATATGCCCTTCATTCCAACACATCGATTAAAGTTCGCTTGTCTCTAGATGGCATGTTGTCAAAGCAGATCCACACATCACGAGGCCTCAAACAGGGCTGTCTGTTGGCTTCCGCCATCTTTAATTATTTTATACAAGATGTGAGACATGATCTGTCTACCGTAATTTCAGATTCACCAAAATTGAATGGCCATACAATCCAAACCCTCTTATATGCAGATGATTTAGTACTTATCTCTAAAACTCAAGTGGGGTTACAACGATTGTTGAACGCCTTTTTCAATTACACCCAGACTAACGAATTAAAAATAAATCTTACTAAAACCCAAATCATAGTCTCTTCTCCAAAAAGGCGATGCCCGCTCTCTTATGTATGGTCACTCAACCAAACCCCGATTAATAGGGTGCCTTATTACAACTATCTGGGCACCGTGTTTGAGAGTTTAAAACATCCAACAGGACATTTAATGTGTCTGGAAACAACGCTAACATCATTTATATTGCAAGCCAGCATTCTAATGTACACATTTTGTAAATTTTCGGAATTGCCAGCTTGGCATTTTTGGACTGCAAAAACTATTCCAGCTCTATTATATGGTCTGGAACCTTTCCAAGAAATTCCGTCTCTTCAATTGGCAAAATGGGAGGCACAATACTGGCGCCGAATACTACATCTTCCGAATTGCATCCCAGTTGCCTGGATAAGGTATGAGCTTGGTCAAATTTCAATACAGGCATCTTTCAGTTGGCGCCAATGTTCCTTCTTTAGAAAATGTCTGCTGTCTACAACATCTCAAGTTCTACTAAAACATGTTTCATCATATATCTTTTCATCAAAACAGTTGTTCATTAAATCCTGGTAACGTATGTCTATCGTGTGCTAATCCGGGCGGAAGTATCATTAGACCTATTAATGCAAAATCCAGATAAAGCCAAACTAAAAATATATTATGCAGACTGGATTTCTACTCGAACTGCATGTCTTGCATATCATGATGCTGATGAAGCTCGTTTTCCACACAAGAATATGCATACACTGCCATCTTATTTAATTCGTTGTCCATCACCCAAATATCGGAATCACATTTTAAAATTACGCTTTAATTTGTGGGTCACTAGAGAGTTACAAGTCAAAAGAAGACTGTTGAGTATCTCGATGAACTTTTGCTGCTTTTGCACGTCGATGGACACTCGTGAAACCATGATGCACCTCATCACGGAATGCAGAGCTCTTCGTCCTACGCGTGAAATTCATTTTGCGCGACATCGTAATTACTTATGTCTCACATCTCAAGACTTGACCTGGTCTTTGATCCTGGGCTCAGGTTATTTGCCATTACAGATCGCTACTGTACATTTTCTTTTAAGCCTAAATTTAGAGCCTAAGTAATCAAACAACTAATGAATTAATGGATTATTAAATATTATTCAATATTATTCAATATTTCTGGATATTTTTTTTTTTTAATTGACAATTTTTGCTTCTCTCTTTTAGGTGCATTTTATTTAAGATTAGGATTAACAATCTTCTGTGTTTCTTTTTTTGGTTCCTTTGAATTTATGTTTTTAATGTTACCATAAATTTTATTATATAAAGTTCCATATGTATATGTATTTTGTATTTGTATTTGAAAGGTTGATTTATTTCAACTAAAACAAATAAAAAAAAATAAAAAAAGATATGAGATTTATACAGATTTGCAGTGAAGTATATTTACAAAGATTCGCACGTGTTACCTGTTATTGTGCGAAAAGCGGTCTTCAGTTTCCTACGAAAAATCGGGAGTGAGTTCTCCGCTCTAATGTCTGCAAGAAGAGCGTTCCAGGTCTTGGCGGCAATGTAGGGGAAGCTTAGGCCACCGGCTTTGGCTTTTTTGATGCGTGGGATGTAGAGTAAGTTGGTGTATTGCGTCCTGGTGGGACGGGAGGCGGAAGGTTTGGAGATGGTCTCTGATAGATAGGACGGGGCGGAGAGAGAGAGGCATTTGTGCGTGAGGGTGAGGATTTTGAATGTGATCCGCTCTTTGACCGGGAGCCACTGTGCTGAGTGTCTGGCATGGGAGATATGCTCTCTTCTTGGGATGCTAAGAGCAGCCCGGAGAGCATTGTTCTGCGTGACTTGAAGTCTGTTTAGGTTTTTTGCCGATGTGCCTGCTAGGAGGGCATTGCAGTAGTCCAGTTTGGCTCCAATGGTTGCTCTAGCTATAGAAAGGCATTTGGGTTTAGAGAGGTATGGCTTGATGGCATTTATGAGTTTGGTGGTATGCGCAGATGAGGAGGTGATTGCACTGACTTGTCTGGTCATAGATTGTGAGGAGTCTAGGTATACTCCCAGTGTCTTTACAGCTGTGGATACGGGGATGATGGAATTGTCAATGGAGAAGTTGGCGTACAGTTTGTCCAGTTTGTCTAGGGTGCTCTCTTGACCTAGTATCATGATTTCAGTCTTGTCTCCATTGAGGCAGAGGCCATTAACTGGCATCCAGGCCTGGATGATGGAGTAGATCGTGTGGAGTGCCTTGGCGTCTTCGTGGTATGATTCTGAGAGGGGTAGGAGTACTTGTGTGTCGTCCGCTTAGTTCGTGTATGTGATACCGTATGAGTCAAGTTTGTCAAAAAGAGGCTTAGTGAACAAGTTGTAGAGTGTGGGTGCAATGCAGGATCCTTGAGGGACCCCGCAATGGATTGTCGTGGGAGTGTGGTTGGCAATGTCTGAGAAGACTTTCATGGCTCTTCCCTCTAGGAAGGAGGTGACCCAGAGCGCAGATTCTTTAGAAAAGTTGGCTGACTGTGTGAGGTGTGAGTTGAGGGTCTTGTGATCAACCAGATCGAAAGCGGCTGAGAGATCTAGAAGGAGCAGAGGAGCTGGCTTGCCCTTGTCCATGATTTGGGTGATCTGACTCTTCAGATCCACCAGGGCTGTTTCTGTGCTGTGTCGTTTCCGGAAGCCTGATTGCCTGATCCCAAGGATGGAGTGGGTTTTCAGAAAGTGTTGGATTTGGCAATGTGCGGCTTTGTCCAGTAATTTCAGGAGGAATGGCACTGTGGTTATTGGTCTGTAGTTGTTTGGTTTTAGGGGGTCGAGGGTAGGTTTTTTTAGGAGGGGCCAGACCCAAGCCTCTTTGAGGCTAGCTGGGATGATGCCTGTTTTAAAAGACTCATTGATGAAAGCCTTAAAGAGCGTCGCAAAGTAGTCTGCAGAGTCTTCAACGAGTTTTGGTGGGCAAATATCGCCTTTACAGGGGGAGGGTTTGAAATTTTTAGTAAGTTGATAACTTCAGGTTCAGTGACGTCCCCGAAGGAGAAGTCAGGTATGGTGGGCTTGGATGAGGTGGGTGGTGCATTGGTAGGCTTGGTTCCTGTCTGTTGAGGTAATGCTTTGCAATGGTCTTTGATTTTCTTTTGGAGAAGTTCATTTTTGTGTAGCTTGGCAGCTTGAATGCTGGCACACCAAGCTTCATCTTTGATTATGTCATTATTGATTGATCCATACCAGGGCCAATGGCCTAGTGAAGCGTGTGAATACACTTTTAAAAGGAGGTTTTAGCTGCCGTTGAGAACCGGGCTGCCCTGGCAGGTTGTGTTGAGGCAAATGATATGGGGATATAGTACAACTCCTAATTCCGAGACCAGTCGGAGCCGTGTATGAAGTTGCGTACTGGATGGATTGGTTTAGCAGTCCCTGCTGTATTGGTGGACCGGGAGGAGATTGTGAAGCTATTGGAACAAGGACAGCAGCATTATAAGAGGTTGTTTGATGATTGCCATGGTGTAAAGGATCACGTCTGTGCAGTGGGTGATTTGGTGGTAGTGATAAATCCCAGAGTGGGTCTCAAATTTATAGAGAGCAACTTTCTAGGTCACAAGAGGATCATGGCCATTTGAAATGGAGTGGTCATTGTTGAAGGTGGTGAAATCTGGTCAATGGGCAGGTTAGCCCTCTATAAGCGGGATGTCGTAGTTGGTAGTGACAATTTGTCAGAACATAGGAGAAATGTTGGGGTGAGTGTTGCAAATGGCATGGTGGAGAAGTAGGGTACTGGTGTCAGAGTGAGTGAGAGAATCAAGAAGGTGCTTGCTCATTTCAAGGATTTTGTGTAAAGTCCTTTGGCTTAAATGTCCTCTGACAATTTAGGACTGTTGTATATATCCCACAATTTCTCATGTGTTGTTAATTGTCGTTCTCTACCTTCCTACTTGTCAAACCCTGTCCTCATTAATTATTAATTATTTATTTATTTGTTTAGTTTTATAACAACTTTACACATTTACTTCAGTTCAGTGATCACAAATAATTCTAGCCCTGTGCTATGTAACTTCTGCAACTTTTTATGCATTTTTGCGTTTTGCATCACGGATCACCTCATCATATATATAAGGATTTTTGTTGCATACCACCTGCTTCTTTATGTTGATAGTGCTCACATTCTTTGTTATATTATAGAACTTATTTTCTATCTCATCTACCGTGAGATACCTGATTTCCCTCATTATATCTTTTCATATTTTTCCCAAATTGGCTTCTGTCCATCGAAGGGTATTTCCTGCGTGGTTGAACGTTATATTTTTGCATCCACTAGGGTAATTCTCGTATGTCTGTTTATTAATTTCAAGGGTCAATATGTCCTGATCACTGTTTAGAGTAGGTATTATCACCAGACTTTGTGTCCTTTCTAAACACTCATTATTACCAAAGACATAGGGCCTCATTACGACCCTGGCGTTAAGGGTTTAACGGCGCCGTAAAAGGTGTCACGCCGTTAAACCCTTAACGCCTGATTACGAGATCCCTTTGCGGGACCCGACCTTAACGCCTGCTTTTAGCAGGCATTAAAGTAGGGTGCCGCAAAGGGACCTTGGTGCTAAGTACGGTGCCGCAATTTGCGGCACCGTACTTAGCGCCTTCCCCATTCCCATTGAGCCCTATGGGGCAAAAATGGGAATGGGGAAGGGCCCATGGTGAATGGGGAATTACCGCCCCGCCAACCTTGGAATGGGGACCCTGGCATGGACCATGGTGCTAATAGCACCATGGTTTAGCGCCGGGGTCGTAATGAGGCCCATAGTCTAGTGTCGCCACACAGTTATTTCCCTTCCATGTATAGGCTCCAGGTATATCACCCCGGGTCCTACCATTCTACATCCATATCCCCCATTGTTTTCTAAAAGTTAGCCATCGGTTACCCTTAGGGTTCCCTTTTCCTTGTAACATATCACTTCTTTTCTTAACATTTTCATACTCTGCACATTTTATATCGTCATGGCATCTTGCATTGAGATCACTGCCAACAATCACTAGTTGTGAATTTCGGGCTACATTTATTGGCAATAAAACACTTTCTATTCCATTGTAGAGCTCTTCTAGATCATCCATATTAGGGGGGGCATAGACATTTATCAGTAGCAATTTTCAGGAATAGCCAGACGTATTTGGCTCCATCTCTACTGCAAGTACATTTTTATTTGTAGGTTCAATTAGCACCCGTTTTGAGCCAAATGTTTGTTTCTGTCAAGACTTGAGTGTCGTGCAGGAAACCCCGAGAGCTGCAAAGGAAATAAGTAGGCATGTAATGGACAAATGGCAGACAGTACAGGTCAATTAGATACAGGGATGCAAAATTCGGGAATCTTTTTTTTAAAGAAAGGCAGACTGCCACGTGCAGCGCCTAACTTGGAAGTGCTTGAAGAGCTTGACTACCCTACACATGGACGAACCTTGAGGCATCTTTACATCTAGCAGGGAAGCGCAGCTTACGGGTCTGTACCCTTACCTAAGTGTTGTGGTGTAATATCCTGGAAGCGAGCAGAGTGTGGCAAGGAAAGAAAAATTCCCCCTGAAAGAGTAAGCTGTACGCTCAGTGAGAAAGCAGCGGCAGGTGGTGTTACAGTGCTCTCACTGGAAGCCCCTGAGAGATGGCAGACTGAGAAGTTCACTTGGTGAGTTATTGAGTAAGTTCCAAACCGATCCTGGAAGCTGATGTAAAGTCTGGAGCTGAACCAAGTGAGCCAAGTCGCCAAAGCCAAAACGAGATCCAAATAGAAGTCCGTAATGCAGCTCCGAGGTCAAAGATTCCTGGAGATGCGAAGACCAAAACCAAGGGTAATCCAAAAAGACAGCCCAAAGTACGTAATCCGAGGTCAAGGAAAGGTTCAAAAAAGCAAACGTGAGTCAGAACACCAGTAGTGCCAATAAAACAGCTGTGAAGAATGGGAAAGGCGCAATCCTCACTGGTTTAAGGGGGTTGCCATGGAAATCCGGACACGTGATTGGAATCCCTGTGTCACGTGACGAGGATTGATGCATGGTATCATGGAAACGCTACCCCTTTTGGTGCTCGGTGAAAAGCGCCATGGAAGCTGCCAATGGAGAAATGGGTGCAGCCGGGTGCCGCAACCCTGTGCCTGTTGGAACGCCCTGGAGCATCGGCGAACCTCCCCCTGCCACTGTGAGGGTATGGGACGTGAAATACAGGTGGGCGTGGTTGAAGGTACTGGTGGGGCATTCTGGGAAATGTAGTGCTGTGGGCTTGAGTGCTGGGGAATGTAATGATGTGGACTTGAGGGCATGACAGAGCCCCCCCAATGGCCCACGACCCTGTGGGCTGGACGGATTGTCCCTACGAAAACGGCAGACAAGAAGCGGGGCATGGACATCAGTAGCCGGAACCCAAGTCCTGTCCTCGGGACCATAACCCGACCAATCAACCAGGTATTGCAAACGACCCCTGCAAACACGGGAACCCAGGATCCCAGAGACGTCATACTTGTCAGAGGCGTGCAATGACAAGGGAGCAGGGGGCAGGACTACACGGGTGGAAGCAGGCAGGATTTCAGCAAAGATGTTTGGAAAACCGGGTGGATACGCCAAACAGAAGGCACAGAAAGACAGTACGCTACTGGGTTTACCACTTTGGTCACTCTATACCACCCCACAAAGTGAGGGAAAGGTTTCCGGCAACCAGGGATACGGAGATATCGAGTGGACAGCCAGACCCTATCACCGGGCAAGTATACAGGGGCAAAGGCACGCTTCTTGTCAGATGAAGCCTTCATAGCTTCTTGGGCCTCGCAGAGATGCATAAGGGTTTGGGCATGGACCTGGGATAAGTCTCGGATGAAATCTGAAGCTGCAGGAGTACCGGACGGGAAGACATCTGGGAAAGGAAGGGTATCAGGGTGTTGACCATATAGAGAATAAAACGGAGAAAACCCAGTGGAAGAATGTGGTGCGTTATTGTAGGCAAATTCAGCCAGATGTAGGATCTGATACCAGGTCTGTTGGTGCTATAATGACAGGCATCTTAAATATTGCTCCATTGCCTAGTTAACCCCTTCAGTTTGACCGTCCGTTTCTGGGTGGTAGGCGGACTAGAATCGGACGTCCATACCGAACAGTTTGGTGAGGGCCCGCCAGAACCTGGATGTGAATTGCGAGCCCCGATGAGAGATCAGGATGGACGGGAGCCCAAATAAACAGAAGATGGACTTGAAGAACAGCCCCGCCAATGTGGGAGCATTTGGGATACCTGAACAAGGAACAAAATGTGCCATTTTGGTATCGGAATCCACGACCACCCACACTGTATCATAACCATGCACCATGGGCAGGTCGGTAACAAAATCCATCGTAACTGTGTACCAGGGTCTAGGTGGGATAGGCATGGATTGGAGCAACCCTAAGGGGAGACCCTTCCTATTATAACATTAACTTTTTCTAGCAGAGAATCAGGGAATGCAGGAAGGGAAACACCCCCTGGTGAATGTGACAATGCATCAGCCTTCCCATGCGTAAGCCCAGGTCTATGTTTTATCATAAAATCATAAGCCGCAAAGAACAAGTGCCAGCGACTGGCCGACTGTTGACGCATTTAAGAGATGCCAGGTCCTGCAGATTGCGGTGGTCAGTATATAACGTGGTTTGATGTTTGGCCCCCAGAAGGTGATGCTTCCAGGCTTGAAATGCGTCTGTGATTGCCAACAATTCTTTCTCTGTGACAGTGTAGTGTGCTTCAGTAGTAGTAAACTTATGGGAATGGTAAGCGACAGGATGACCAGGGGACACACAAAGCTGCTAGAGCACTGCACCCAACACAAATGACGATGCATCGGCATCCACCACAAACGGGAGTTCTGGGTTAGGGTGCTGGAGGACAGGGGCAGTGGTAAAAGCAGACGTCAGGGCCTTGAAGGTAGTCTGTTGCTCAGATGCCCAGAGGAGCCGGTTCTGAGGACTAGTCAGGGCAGTGAGGGGTGCTACTATGGATGAGAAACCAGAAATGAAACACCAGTAATAATTAGCGAACCCCAGAAAGGACTGAAGGGACTTCATGTCTCTTGGACCAGGCCAATCCAGGACTGCATGTACCTTTGAGAGATTCATGGACAACCTGCCCAGTGAAATATGGAACCCCAGGAATTCAACCTCCTTAACATGCAAAAGGCACTTCTCTGGTTTAGCAAAGAGAGAATGCTTCCTATGCCGGGTCAAGACCTCTCACATGTGTGCCACGTGCTCCTGTAGTGTATGTGAAAATATTAAGATGTCATCCAAATAGACTATGACAAATACATCCATGATGTCACTAAATACCTCATTCATAAAGCTCTGGAAAGTGGCGGGTGCGTTGCACAGCCCGAAGGGCATGACTTTGTACTCATAAAGACTGTATCTGGTACAGAATGCGGTTTTCCACTCATCACCTTTATGCACCTGAACCATGTTGTAAGCCCCTCTCAGATCTAATTTGGTGAATACGGAGGCATGCGTCAACCGGTCGAGTAGCGGAGTGATGATAGGAATAGGGTACCGATTCTTCACTGTGATGTTGTTCAAGCATCTATAATCCACGTAAGGACGTAGGTCACCTTCCCTTTTCGGGACGAAGAATATCGGACTGGCAGCGGGTGAGATAGATGGCCGTATATGCTCCAGTTGTAGGGATTTCTGGATGTATTCCTTAAGTGTCTCACCCTCTGACAAGGATAAGGAGTACACACGCCCGTTAGGTATCTCAGAATCTGCAATGAGGTCAATTGGACAGTCATAGGACCTCTGAGGAGGAAGACCCTCTGCGCACCCTTTATCAAAGACTTCCAAGAAGTCGTGATACACTTCCGGGATACCGGCTGCAACAGCACCAACCATGTGCGAGGGGTGATCCGTGTCCCTGGTCTCTAATTAATTTAATGAAAGATGGGCGATAGCGCCCAAAGCCTGGGCGGGTGTGACTGGGTGATCCTGGGATGATAGACATTCGTTCTGACAGTATGAAGACTCGAAGAAAACCCGTCTATTTGTCCAATCTATGACAGGGTTATGTACCCGAAGCCATGCTATACCCAAAATAAGACCGAACTGGGGTGCAGTGATTAAGTCAGAACTAAGGGTCTCCTTATGTGTATCTTGAATGACTAGAGTAAGGGGTGCTGTTTGCTGTCAAATAGGCACTGAAACTAGAGAAGTACCATCCACTGCTTGTAGAGGTTCTGGGCAAGTCTTATTCTGTAATGGTAGGTTAAGTGAAGCAGCCAGCGGAAAATCAATATAATTTCCAGTGTCCCCGGTATCAATGACAATGTGAACAGAATGCATGACATCAGGAGTGGGGACCACAAGAGCCTGTACCAAGACAGGTCTCATGCTGCCAAACCCGGGAGCCAGGCCAAAGGGGGTCAAGTGAAAACTCGTCCATGCCCCCGAATCTAGGGACAGGTTTTCTGAAAACCTAGATTCTTAGGTTTCGGGCACCTTGGACATTCTTCAACAAAATGCCCATTCAAGCCACAGTAGAAACAAGCATTAGTCGACCTCCTTCATTGCCTTTCTGCGGGAGATATGGGACTACAGATTCCCCCGATTTGCATGGGTTCTCCCGATGACTCAGAAGGTGCGGAGTAGGACGAGGATGTTGAAAAAACGGATTCGGTTTTCCGCTCTGCCTGTCGGGCATCGACTTGCAACATCAGGTCAACCAGTTCAGGAAATTGTGGAGGTAAAGATGGAACCACTGCCAAGGCGTCCTTCTTCGGTCGTTTAGACCCTTATAGAAGACCACAGCTTTTTTTTTTCAATTTTATTGATTTTATTCCAACAAACAACACAAACCAAACTTGCAGTACATGTAATAACATTTTGGATATACATCGCTTCATCATGTCCACTGCTTCTCCCGCTCCCTCCCCCCCTTCCGAGCCTACTCTCCTTCATGTCCTATCTCTGCGCCTTGTGATAGGGATTCCTCTTCCATGGTTTCTGTTAAGTCACTTGCCCAGTCTTGCGTAGGCCCAAATAACTCAGCTAGTAGTTGTTTCCAGGCTATCAGGGTCTCAGCCTCCTCCTCCCGCCTGAAATTACTTGCATCTTGCCATACCATAGTTTCGGCCTCGGCCCATTTCTGCAGGTCTCTCCATCATGCTTCTATCTGTGGTCTATGATATGCCTTCCACCCCATAGCAATTCTCCTCTTTGCAAGTACATACGCTAGGTCTTTTAGTTTACTTACATGCTTGAGTTTGTGTGGTCTGGGAAATCCTCCTATCAAGCAGGCCCACACTGTATCCACCACTATCTTA
Organism: Ambystoma mexicanum; assembly: GCF_040938575.1. Taxonomy (NCBI): domain Eukaryota; kingdom Metazoa; phylum Chordata; class Amphibia; order Caudata; family Ambystomatidae; genus Ambystoma; species Ambystoma mexicanum. The sequence goes on from NC_090934.1 coordinate 267,502,132, forward strand.
ATCCCTTTTTCTGCTAGCCTATGTGTTGCTTCACCCCAAAATCTCTCCATTACTGGACATGACCAAAACATGTGCACCATTCCGCCATTTTCTTCATCACATTTGGGGCATGATTGTCGGCCTGTGTTTTTGAATTTGGCTATCCTCTGGGGGGACATATATGCCCTGTGAGTTATGTATAGTTGTATCTGTTGTAGCCTTGCATTTCTCAATACTTTTTTGTGGTACCCTTGGGCTCTTTCCCACATCCCATCGCTCATTGGGGCACCCACTTCCTCTTCCCAGTACCGTCGCAGCTGTACCACCTCCTTCCCCACTTTGGACATCATCAGCTCATATATTCTAGATATTTCGTGTCCCCCTTCTGCTATGTCATATATTATGTCTATGGTGGCGTCCGGTTCTTCTTCTAGTACTGCTTCGGACCATGTCTCCTTGATTCGCCTCACCACCCTATGATATGTTATGTACTGGCCCGTGTGTAATCCGGTTTCTTCCCCCAACACTTCAAAATCCCTTATATTCCCCTCTTGCCATATGTCACCCATTGTCGCTATTCCCACTGGGTCCCAGTGTTTCCTGATCATCATTCTCAGTTGCTTTTCTTTTCCCGCCAGCACCACTAGCGGCACCTGCGGGGAACACAGGGATTAATTCTCCATTATACGACAGGCCCTGCGCCACATCTCCCACCCAAGTATCATCATCTTTGGGCACCCTCCCATATCCGATTTGGGCAGCCACATCATTTCTTTTAGGAAGAATGGGGCACAGTCAAGTCGGAACAGCCTGGACTCTGAGGTTAGCTCTTCAGAGAGCCATTTAGCTACATATTGTAGCTGGCTTGCTATGTAATAAATTTCATAGTGTGGCAGTTTTATACCTCCTTTCTCATATGGGTTTTGTAACTTCCAAAGGGCCACTCTGTTCCTCGTCTCATGCCAAAGGAATTCCCTACATATGCCATTTATCCTAGCAAAGAATCGCCTTGGTATCAGATATGGGATGTTCCCAAAATAGTGCAAAAGTCCTGGTAGGACCACCATCTTCAGTATTGCCCCTCGCCCCATCATCGCCAAGGGGAGCTTCACCCAGAACTTCATGCTATTCTCAATTTTCTTGATCGCTTCCTCAGTATTGTGTTGGTTTTCCTCTTCCACCGTATGCTATATATCTATCCCAAGATATCTAAACGTGCTTATCTCCCATGGTATCTGTAGTACCGGTAGCTGCTTTAACGGGATCCCTTTATACCTGCCCAGCGGAAATATACAGGAATTGTGGGGGTTCACGGCTATACCAGACAGCCTTGCGAATTTCTCCATCACTTCCAGAACATACTGGAGGTTTCCTTCCGGGTAACATAAATACAACATATCATCAGCGTACAAAGAAATTAAATGTGGTTCCCCTCCTATGGTGATACCTATCATGTCATACTGTTGCCTTAGGTATATCGCCAGGGGCTCTAGTGCCAAGATATACAGCATGGGAGACCACGGGCATCCCTGCCTGGTGCCTCTTCTGAGTTACCATCTCTCTGATATCACTGCTCCTATTTTAACTCTGGCCAGCGGAGCGCTATATAACATTCTAGGCCATTTGAGATACCCAGGTCCTATTCCATAGCCAGCCAGGGCTGCAATCAGCCATGGCCATTTGACTGAGTCAAAGGCCTTTATTGCATCCAGCGATACTATTGACATTTCGCCCGCATCCTCTTTTGCGTGCTCTATGACTCAATGGAGTCGCCTAAGATTATTGGATATGTTCCTGTTTGGGACATAGCCAGTCTGGTCGGGGTGTATTAATTTACCAATGATACTCCTCATTCTGTTTGCCAAGACCGCTATTAATATTTTGCTGTCCTGATTCAGCATTGATAGGGGTCTGTATGAGCTGCAATCATGTCCAGGCTTATTGGGCTTGGGAAGTGGTTTGACGACCGCCTCTCTAAGGGACTCTGGTAGCCTTCCTACTTCATGTGCTTCATTCAGCATCTCTAAAAGCGGGGGAAGCACATCATCCTTGTACGTTTTGTAAAATTCGCTAGGGAGTCCATCAGTCCCTGGGGTCTTACTGGTGGGCAGCTGCCTCACTACCTCTTCTAATTCCTCTAGAGTAATTGGAGCATCCAGATCCTCTCGCTCTTCTGCGCTAATCTGCGGCAGTCCTATGTCCTCCAGTGTTTCTTCCATTTCCTTGCAATCACTTTCCTCATCATCTCCGTACAGGAGTCGGTAATAATCTGCAAATTCCTGATTAACTCCTTCTTGGGTGTCCACTATGCACCCATCATCCTTCATTATCGTTCTAATTGTGGGTTTGGGGGTCTCACTCTTATATAGCCATGCCAAGGCCCTCCCTGGTTTGTCCCCGCCTGCATTCTGTCTCTCTATGTACTTTTTATAGTTGAGGTTACACAATCTCTCCCAATGCCCTGCGCATTTCTGTTGCAGCCTGAGTATTGCTTCATTATATTCCTTGGTGTTACCTCCCCTTCTTAGCGCTGTTCCTAGCTCTTTCTCTGTGTGTTGTAGTTCGACTAAGATCCCTCCTTGTAGTCCCTATAGCTATCCCCCTCATTACCACTTTAAAGGACTCCCAGAGCATGCCCACCGTCTCTACGTTGCCAGTATTGATCTCAAAATAGCTTATTATTTCCTCTCTCATGTTCTCCCTAAAGATGGTATCCTTCAGCGCCTCTGCTCTGAGGCGCCATGTCAGTATGTTTGCTCTCGGGGGTTGGTATTGCCACCCCAGTATTAGCGGCGAGTGGTCTGAGATGACCCTCGCTCTATATTCCGTCTGCATTATCTCTGTCATTAACTGCTGTCTGACGAACATGTAGTCCAGCCTGGTGTGTAAATTCTGTGGAGCTGAATAGTGCGAATATTGTCTTTCCTGTGGGTGGTACGTCCCCCATACGTCCTCAAACTCGGGATTTGGGCACCAGGAACAAGGTCAATCTGACAGTCATATGGCCTGTGCGGCGGCAATGTGTTAGCCTGGTCCTTATAGAAAACATCCAGAAAATCGTGGTATTCATGTGGCAAGGTATTAGTTACTCCTAGGGTAGATACTGCTGTTCTGGGAGTCTTGGAGATACCGAAGTCGGGTTCCGGCTCTGGATAATAGCAGGCCAGGGAGAAGTCGCCGGGGAAGGTTAATTTCCGTGCCTGCCAGTCTATCAAAGGGTTGTGAGCAACTAACCATGGCATCCCTAGTATTAACCGGAACTGATGAGATCGGACGAAATACACTCCCGATGTCCATCCTGGCACAGCAAGGTTACTCCAGCTGTGCACTGGGCTACTGGTCCGGAGGCGATTTCTGTCCCATCCACGGTAGTTACCTTGTCCCTGGTTGACTTGGAACGTAAAAGAAGCCCCATCTCTGCTGCCAGCTCTTGATCAATATAATTGCCAACTGCACGCTTCTACAGCATGCATCTTTGAGGACTGTTGGTGGTTTATTAAGATCACTGGAATTGCAAAGTGCGAGGTCGGTGGCTCTTTCTTCTCACTCGACAAACTGACCTCTACAGTTGCCGAGCTTGGTAGTTTTCCGATTCGTTAACTTCATCCTTTCCTGTGACCCCTACTGTTCTCCTTGGGGGTTTTACTGGGCAGTCCTTCAGGAAATGTCCTGGTTTTCCATAATACAAACAAAGTTGTTGTTGTCTTCTTTTATCCCGCTCTTGTTTTGTTAATGGAGGTTGTATCCCTCCGATCTGTATGGGCTTTACAGCGTTTTCTGGCACCCGTGGTGCGTTGTCCCTTGATCGGACATAAACCACGCGAGAGTCTGTTTTGGATCGGTCTGCTTTTCGGTCCTGCAACCGGTGATCTAGCTGCACAACCAGATTTATGAATTCGGTACAGTCTCTGGGGGGATCAACTACCTGGGCTAAGACGTCCTTTAATTCGCCTCGCAAGCCTCGATGGAACAACGTGGTTCTTTTGTTTTCTGGCCACCTGGCTTCGGCAACCAGTCTATTAAAGGTAGCAATGTACGTCAACAAGTCCTCATTCCCCTGCCGGAGGGAAAAGAGTTTGTTGTGAACTGCTTGTTCCTGGGTATGGTGAGCAAAAAGTTTTTCCATTTCTCTCTGGAACCCCCCCATAGTCCTGTAACAGTGGATCATCATGGGTCACCAACGGCACTGACCAATCCGCTGCGCTTCCACTCAAGTATGATAAGACAAAAGCTACCCGAGCTTGTTCGTTTGTAAATGCTCCAGGGCGACAAAGGAAATGAAGGCGACACTGATTTATGAATGCTGCATACTTCTGTGGGTCGCCTGAAAAACTTTCTGGTGGTGCCAGGGGAACTGTTCCAGGTAACGTGATCTGTACTGGAGTAGGGGTAAAAGATGAGGAGGTGGGATTTTGCATCAATGGATTTCCCCCAGGCAGAGGAGTCTGTCCTGCCTGTGATTGCAAGAACTGTCTACTGATCTCCTCAGAGCGATCTTTGGTTATTATTAGGTCTCTTCGGAGTGCATTAGTCTCTTGTCGGGCAGAATGAACCTTGGCACGAAGGTCCCCCAACAATTGGACCAATTGGTCAATTTCCGATGTCTCCATGGCGCCCTGGTGGATTAGTTATGGTAGGCTTCCCGTTCTGTTACGCTCACCTGGTATCCACAGGGACGCCACCCAGCCAGTTGGTCGCTGGTATCCTTCTCAGTGATTCCCTGGTATGGTTCTCAGAAGTTCTGCCTGGAAATACAGGAGGACTGTGTTTAGGACTGGCCGACCAAGGTAAGTTTTCCCCCCACCTCCCGTATAACTTCAGCCCCTCTAGGCCCTCGTCTCACATTGTTGTAGAAGTTGACGAGCTCTCCGTACTGCTTTCTGGGCAGGGGCACGTTGTCTTTCGTGGGCGTGTGCGGTCCAGTTACTTCACTGACAGCGGCCCAAGTAATGTCTTTCAGGTAGGGCTTATTGCTCTTAATTGAGTTGTTATTCTTGCATGCCTTTCTCTGTTTGATAATGTCTCTTTTTATCTCCTTTAGATGTGTGGAGCGTCCGCGTGGCAAACTGGCTAAGCTGGGCCTCGCCGGTAAATGATGGCGCACAATAAGCGCTATGATGCGGTAAGTAAGCGCTTTGCGCAGTGCTGCGATGTCTTGTCTTCGCTGACCTGTGTTTTCTCCCTTTTTTCGTAGGTCGCAGTGTGCTCCCAGCGTGTGTGGATTTCCGGAGCGATCAACCAGGTAAGTCGTTTAAGCAATTCGTGGTTGAAATGTCTCTAATACCTCCTTTAATGATGTCTTTTCTTCCTTTTTCAGGTCCTTTGGTCCGGGCGGAGTGCAGATCCAACGGAACTACCCAGGAGCTGCGAGCAGTGAAGGATGGAGATCGCAGGTAAGATGCTGCTGCTAACGATGTTCTTTTGTCCTTCTGCAGGTTCTGATTCCCAGGCTCGTGAGTAAACTGGACACGGTGAGCATCACGTTGCTAGCTGCAAAGTAACGCGAAGCTTGTTGTCTTGTTCGGGTGTGGTTTAAATAGCCTATGCAAAGTAGTCCAGGTAAAGTAGTCCCTAGGCCACCACACCCAAAACACTATACCGCATAGCTTAGTTCTTAGGAATCAAGCTATGTGGATGCCTCCATGTTGGATGAAAGCCTAAATAAAGTAGTTCCCTGAGCAGATGTCTTTCACTGTGTATGAGCCTGGCACCAAAGGCACCAGGACTGGCCCCAAGAGGCCCAGAGATGTGGATGCCAGGCCTTATTTGAGATCCAAGTCCTGATTCCACCTGGCCAATGGGCTTGCCAGTGGGGATCAGGGCTGAGGATCGTGACACTTGGCGAAGCTGCTTCTGCGGGTGCAGCTGACCCACCCTTTGCTGGGGTGGTGGGGGTCTGTTGCAACTTGGTAAAACTGTCCATTGTGGGCTGCTTGCCCTTGGTCTTGCCTCCTCTTACTGCCATTGTGCCGCCTCGCCTTTATGTCAGGACCCAACTCTTCTGCAGCGTGCGAGCCCTGCCCGCCCCGCTGCTCCTTCTGCGTGGTTGAGGCCTAATGTAGCACTCCTGGCCTGTATTTCACTTGCGCTCTGTCCCAGTCCGCTTTGTGGGGGGCCGCAACTCCTGTTTTCCGGGGGTCTTGCCTATGAGGTCAATGTTCGCTCTGGCCCAATCCTATTACCATGGCGCACTTCTTCCCAGCGCTCCCTTGGCTGTGCCTGTGCGTGCCGCATACATCATATGCCACCTTGTCTGATGTGCCTTTATCTGACTTTTGGCCTCACCTTCCCAGGCAGTGTGGCCTCATACCGTAGCAACTTTATTTGGGCAGTGCACCTTTGGGTCGTTCCAATCTGGCCGGGTCACCGGTGTCCTTCTATGCGCAACTTCGGTCGCGGGCCGCCTCTCCCATGCAGTGTGTGTTAGTTGGGCACACTGCGAACTGCAACTGCTGGTCCCCACTTGCCTCGTGGGGAGGCTCGACTATTGCCACCAGGTCCCTCTTGTGTACAGGTAAGGGAGGATTGTCTCACAGTGGGTAATGTGGCCTATCCATACAATCAGTTACACTCACTATGTGGGGGGGGCACTGTGACAACACTGGGTGTCAACTGAGGGGCCAGGCAGTCCAAAGCTCCTGCCACGCATGGGCTTGTATGCGTCTTTATCTTCCTGCACAGTCTTCTATCCTCCCACAGCGGTATGCCTCCACCGCCAACCGTCACACAGAGGACTGTGCTCCAGAATCGTGCTCCCAGCTCCTGGGACCCGCGGCGCCCCGCTCTTTATCGCAGGCCGGCAGGCCACTTCAGTCCCGCATCACCACCATCTCCGGGTGCCCGGGGGATCTCTCGGGTGCCCACAAGGACACCCTGAACTTTTTCTTCGTTCTACGGCTTCGGGGACACCTGGGCTGCCAGCGCACCACAGGCACATGCACGAACGGCTCCACGCAGTGCGTTCCGCCCCCTCACAGCTACCGCTCTTCGTTCCTTCTTTCTATCAGCATCAGCCCTCACTTCGGTATACTGGACTCTGTCTCTTTGTTGCTCGCCGTGCGGCCGCCATTTTGTATCAGCCGCGACCTCCGCCTTGGGAAACAATGTTGAACAAGTCCATCAATCTGCTGTTATTTCCCAAACGAATTCGCGCATCAGAGGCTCCTCATGTTCATACTGCACTGATGTTGTTTTGGTGTTGTTTCCTTGCTTTTTTTCAGCGCGCTGCTGCAAATGCCTTGATGGATCCACAGAGCTTCTTAGGAGAGCAGCCTAGTCCATGGCTGCTAGGCCACGCCCCCTTAGAAGACCACAGCTTTCTTGTTCTCGGGCCAAGAAGTCTCGTCAGACAACTGGTTGAAACGGGTTATGTATTCTGTGAGTGGACTCTTCCCCTGGACTAAGTTCAACAGTTCCAAGTCCATGGACTAGGCTTTATGTTGTATGTCAAATACCCGTTTTTCTTCAGCCACCGAAATCGTATTGGACTGCGCTGTCGCCTTCCAATAGTGGGTTAGCCCAAGTAGCTGCAATTCCACTCAAAAGAGACAATGTAAAGGCTGCCTTTGTGGTGGAATCCGGAAAAGCCTGAGGTCTACATAGAAAATGCAATTTACACTGATTTAGAAAAGTGTGAAACTTTCTGGGATCTCCCCAAAACTCCTCAGGGGCGGCCAAGGGGAATGGAGTAGGTAAATCTACTGGAGTCATGGGAGCACTAATAGAAGCACTAGTTTGTGGAGGAGCGTCAAATTCAGGATCAGCGGGCAGGACATGGCGTTCACTCTGTATGGTATCAAGACGTTGGTGTATAGCTGTGGTAGCTGCGGCCATGTCTGCCCGCAAAACAGTAATGGCCTGTACCAGGGCAGCCACGGGGTCCCCTGCGGATGTGTCCATTATTCAGATGACAAAAGGGGCTTCACAGTCTGTCAAGACTTGAGTCTCGTGCAGAATATAGGACCTGCGCCTCTAAGTACCGAACAGAGAGGTAAAGCAACTCACTGTTCAGTCTTTAGGGTCACAGGTGGCAGGTACAGGAGCGCAGGAAACCCAGACAGCTGCAAAGGAAATTAGCAGGCATGTAATGGACAAATGGCAGACAGTACTGGTCAATTAGGTACAGGGATGCAAAATTCAGGAATCTTACCTAAGTGTTGGGGTGTAATATCCTGGCAGGGAGCAGAGTGTGGCAAGGAAAGAAAAACTCCCCCTGAAAGCGTAAGCTGTACCCTCAGTGAGAAAGCAGCGGCAGGTGGTGTTACAGTGCTCTCAGTGGAAGCCCCTGAGAGATGGCAAATTGAGAAGTTCACTTGGTTGGTTATTGAGTAAGTTCCAAACCGATCCTGGAAGCTGATGTAAAGTCTGGAGCTGAACCAAGTGAGCCAAGTCATTGTAGCCAAAACGTGACCCAAATAGAAGTCCGTAATGCAGCGCCGAGGTAAAAGATTCCTGTAGATACGAAGACCAAAACCAAGGGTAATCCAAAAAGACAGTCCAACGTGTGTAATCCTAGGTCAAGGAAAAGTTCAAAAAAGCAAACGTGAGTCAGAACACCAGTAGAACCAGAAAAACAGCTGTGAAGCACAGGAAAGACGCATTCCTCACTGTTTTAAAGGGGTTGGCATGGAAATCCAGACACGTGATTGGAATCCCCATGTCACGTGAACGCTACCCCTTTTCGTGCGCGGTGAAATGCGCCATGGATGCTGCCAATGGAGAAATGGGCGCAGTCGGCTGCCGCAACCCTGAGCCTGCTGGAACACCCTGGAGCATCGGCAAACCTCCCCTTGTCGCTGTGAAGGTACAGGACGTGAAATACAGGTGGGCATGGTTGAAGGTACTGGTGGGGCATTCTGGGAAATGTAGTGCTGTGGGGTTGAGTGCTGGGGAATGTAATGATGTGGACTTGAGTGCATGACAGTTTCACCCCAATCACCAATCCTCTGTAGGGTCTACCTTTTTTACCTTTACTGGCTAATTCCTGGTAAATATGATACCCCTATATACATAATGCACAATCTAGCCAGAGCTCTTGTAGCATAAATATATCACAAGTTTGTAATCGGTCCAATGACTGGCTATCATTTAAAATGTGCTTATAACCTCTAGTATTGCAACTAGCTATTAAATGGTCAATTTGATAACAATTGGCCAGCTCTCAACAATTGCGTAATTTTATCGCTTGTTTCCCAAGTCACTGCTTGGTATCTCGGGATCGCACCATATCATTTTTGTGTACCATTAGGTGTATAATCAACCACTTGTTCATTGCACACTGTACATAAAAGACCTTCATCTAGCAGTTCTTGGGCATTAGCCCACACAATTGATACTGCAATAGGTGATACGAAGCAACTCAACACCCAATTTGTAGCACTAGCAAGTTTGGGAAGTTCTATCTGTGCACTATCTTTATTCTGTATCATACATAGACCTGGCATTGTAGACCATAAGCATAGTAATGTTGGACGATTTAGGAATGGACTGGCACCAGATGTAGCTATTTCATCCAACCTTACTGAAAGACCAAGTTTCATTGCAGCTTGCTTCTTACATTGTGATGTAAATTTCACACTTTTTCACATCGCCGATCGGAAGTTATTTTCCAAGTATTATATGAATTGTTATGGGGGAAAGATGTGTGGGGTTCTATGATTCACACCTGTGTTCTTTCTTTAGAATTGCTTGCTTTAGAATTCCATGTTCGAACTGTTTATAATTGTTGAGTTATTCCCTTGGAGACGCAGCAGCAGGAGCTGCGCTCTGCAGGTCCTATCAATTAACCTGCCTCCACTTTGGCTATCCTTTCACTTTCATTGAATCATCCCAAAGAAACTTTTTTAGCAGTTTCAAAGCAAGGAAGATCTTTTGAGATGGATTCAGAACCTGCAGCTCAGCAGGAGTACAATTTCGTGCAGAGTTAATGATGTTGCGAAGGATCTGTTAGGAATCCTATTGGCTATCGTTAGAGCGGGTGACGCGTACAGTGTAGCTCTGGATGAATTCAAAGCCAACAGGATATTGGCCCACTGTGTATTTGGTTTTGCTGCATGGACAGTGGCCTAAATGCAACTGAAGACTTTCTGATTCAAATAGGAGTTCAAGGATGTACCTGGTGGGGTGACTTTTTGTAAGCGTTCATTAATTTATTTAAGATGCATTCTTTTCCGCTGGATGAGCCAGTATCTATCAGAACTGATGATTGTTCCTCTATAGTGGGTAAACATCAGGGATTTGTTGATTCACTAAAATCTAAAATACCATGCCGATTGGAGTTCAGTGTATTATTCACCTGGAGGTTGTCTGTGCAAAGCTAGGGAAGCAAGGATGGTGGAAGACTGTTATGGACAAGCTTTTGAAGATTGTTAATGTTTTATTCGAGCATGGCCACTTCATCACTGACAGTTTCTGGAACTGCTAAATAAACTGGATGTGCACCCTCTGGCTCTCCATATGTGTTGGACTGGCAAGCCAACACAGTCAATTGTGTGGGGTCATGGGAGTTGTAGTCCAAATCATATGGAGAGCGACAGGTTGCTGACACCTGGAGATGGTTCTGCATAACAATGTGTGCTGGATAAGCAGAGGAACTGTTCTTCAATGTTCACTGTTCTTTCAGCTGTCCACTAGTTTCAATTCTTAACATTCTGAACATCTTCAGGGGAAAATTCTTCTCTGCTCTCATTACCTGGGTGGGGGCGCCAGCCAATCAGTGAGCTGTATTCTCTGGCATCAGCCTGCGTTCCGAGCTCATATTGCACGATCTGAATGACACACGGTCTAGTAAAAACGTTTGTTTTGTCCTCCCTCTGTTTTCCCTCTCCTGTTGTGCCTAGAAAGACTTGTCTACAGGTGCACTATAAATGAGTCATATCATAAAAACATAACTTTCTCCTGTTAGGTGATGCTGAGTCTGCTAGAGGAGTTCGTACTCAGTGTTGGTTACTTCGCGTACTCAACACTGACAACGGACTCCTGTTGCCGACATGGCTGCACAGGACAGGGAAAAGGTACGTTTTAGCCATTAGCACCTACGCATAGTTTCTTGCGGGTGCTAATGGCGTAGTGTATATTGCTTCACTCAGACCCTTAACTTGTATGTCGCCTCAATGCAAATAAAATATGTGATTCAGCTAACTGTAATGGTTAATCAAATGAAATCTTATAATAGTATCCACTTCAACCGCCTTAAAGAAGCAATGACAAAAAGCTCCAATGTCTGTCAAGCAGAATACAGTGGCCTGGGGCACGTAAACATGCTTACAATTTTAAGAGAAGGCTTTGAAAAGCAATCTTCCTCAGTTGCTCAGTTGAAACCCTTCATTGTGTTACTGACCAACCCATTTTAGTTTGATTTTCGTAGAAGTGCTTTTGTATCTGAGAAAACCGAGCTTGATAAAAAGGCATTTATGGGAGAGCTTATCAATGCGCAAGCCCCAGATGAAGACATAATCCAAGGTTTTACGAAGGAAAGCATTTCTCACATTGGAGAAAACACTCCCCGGGGCCTGCTCTGCCCCAGTATGCTGTAAAGCTGTTATCTATTTTTGGTTTCACGCACACATGTGAACAGACTTTCTCCATCATGTGGCAATAAGAGTATGAGGTTAACAGATGGAAACCTGTCAACTGAGCTTAGTGTGCCGGCTCCAGCCTTACACCTTGCTTCCAGAGGCTGGTATATAATATGGCTGCTACACAGAATACACGACCAGTTACAAAATCACTGCGGCTTCTTCTGAAAACGGGTTATTGTTCATGTCTATAGATATCTTTGTTGCCTCGCGGGATATTTCCTTTTCATTGGATTCTAGGGCAAAGCAGCAGTAGTGCATTTGATGTTATCTTCAATGCTGAATGGTATTCTAATTGATACACTATGTCACAGATGGCTTTGTTTGTTCCCCTATGGTCATCAGTCCTCTTTCTTTCAAATTATGTGCATGAATTTTATTAATTTGATGATTCATGCCCATAGTTTTTATTATTTTAAATTTCTTTCATTTTAGAGTCACACATTTACACATCATTGCCCTGAAGAAAACGTGGGTGGCCCATCGGCCGAGTTATTTTTCAGTACTTTACATCCCTCGGGAGTGATGAAATTCAAAATCAGTTTTTAATTACAAATACTTGGACTTACTAACTAAGCACCCCAATATGCGTTGAAACACTTGTAGGCTAACTAGGTGGTCAAGATTTGATGGATCCAACAAGGATTAGTGAGGGTCTTCCTACTTAGGTGTGAAGGATTAAGGACTAGAAGTGACTGGTCTTGATGAATGGACTAAGGTTAAAACAGACCAGCAAAACCTTCTCCAAAAGAAACTCGGCACTAGGCATTATTTGAACCTGTGTTCTGTTGATGTCATGCATGTATCAAACGAATATTCTTACACACAACTGTTGTATGGATTGGTCATTTTGTGAACAAAAAATGTAATATCTTTTGATAACTGTACCAAGACTAGGACATGTTTATCTTGCTCTTGAAATATGTTTACTGTTGACCATTCATGAGGTTGTAATGGTTATAAAATCATTGTTAGATTAGCAGTCATTTACCACATCTGTTGGCTTTTTTGTTTTTCCTTGACAGATGGCTCAAAAAACACTCCAACTCCCAGAGATGGTTCATGGGTTTTTATTAAATGTTTAGGCAGAGCACTAGGGCCGTCCCTCGCTCTCGCATCTCGATGAAGTGTTTCCACTGTAACCCAGGTGTCCTTATCCCCATGATAGTGCCGAGAGCTTATTGGCCTCTACTATCTAGTTTCTAATTGACTAAAAATGGGGTCTAAAGGCAGTCACCTTTTCTATCTAAGCCCCCTCTGGGTCTTTCTAAACTGGCCCTACTCTATCCACGTTGTTAGTTCTTAAGTGGTTTCTGGGGGGTGGGTTGTCCGAAACTGTCCCAACTTTGTCTCCTACCTCATGCCCTGATGTTCCTCTCCTTGCCTCCTGCTACTATTGCCCCCTCGCTACTCTCCTCCATCCAACTCCACCCACCTTCTCTCGTCCATCTCTCTTTCTTCTCTCTCCATCTGATGTCTCTCTTTCTCAGCTTCTACTATCTAATTCCACCCTTAGATGTTACTCCCTTCTACTTCTGCTCCGCGAAACTATTACTCCCTCCTCCACACTAAAAACATCTCCTCCACAGTACTGCTTCTTCCTCCACAATACTACTTCCTCCTCCACACTACCATTCCCCCTCAACACTACTACTCCACCCCACCTGCTACAAAGTCACCCTTTTTTCAGTCTCCTACTCAATTCACACTCTCTCTCAGCACTCCATCTAACTCTCTCTGTCTTCCCTTGCATGCCCATTCCCCTCACAGTACAACTTGCTCTAACTAACCAATATCTCACCTTTTCTGTGACCCACTGCCACGCTCTAATCCACCATCCTTCCTCCTGCTGGTCGCTTGGTCCACCACCTGCTTCTCCTCTGACACCAATAACCCACACCTGCCCTTCCTATCGCCTCCCTCTTCTCCCATTGGAAGGCTGCATTTCCCTCACGGGAAGTGTTACATGGGTCAGCATTTAGAAAAACCTGGTTAAGCTCCACCACTTTTTCGTGAATGGGTCAGTGGTTTTCTAACCATGGCAGCCTGTGTAGGCAAATGTTCTAGTTTGTGTTTGTTGGCCACTTGGCTGCGCATTTCCCAGTAAAGATTTGGGAATAAATTTCAGGGCTAAGTCACTCCACATCAAAGCAATATGAGTCCTTCTGAGAGTCCCTTTTCTCTGTTGCTGGAACACAGCATGTGCTGCTAACTCTTTGCAATGTAGCACGTTCTCTGTGGCTTCTTGAGTCTTTTGGTTCTCTGCCCACTGTCTCTCTCTCTCTCTCTGGCGACGAGGAGCACTCTGCTGTTTGGAACATAGGAGGTCTTCATGTGATACATTCATGCAGGTGATCCATCTGGGTCGCTGGTCTTTGAGGATTCCTGCAATAAAAAGATAAGAATGGCAAGCACATGTTTGTGGAGGTATGGGTGATGGAAGGTTGTACTCCTCAAGTACAAGCAGGAACTGGGGGTACAGGAATTGGGGTCTTCTTAACCGCCACTGCCCCCTATAGGGTAGGACTGGCTCATGCTTCCATCCTGGTAGGCCTCCAACCCCAGACTGAGAGGAGTTTCTATCCCCTTGTGACAATGTCTGATTACTAGACGTGTCACAATGACTTATTCTGAATTTAAAGGGTATTGTTTGAAACAATTTTCTTGTTTTTGCTTTGATTAACTGTGACATTTTGAGTTTTAATGATTGAAAATATGACATGGGGCTCCTTTGACAGTTTGAGGGCCACACATGAAGCCTTTGATGTATACCTTGTCGGTCACCACTGGAATGCCAGTTGAACCCAGAGGTCCATCAGGGACCTGCTGAGGGCACACAGCTGACAAAAGGTTCAGAGTTGATCTGCTGAGCAAGCAAAACTAAACCCAATGTCCAGGATGGACCACTTGAAAAACTAAAATGGATCATAAAGCTGAGAAGGGACCTGTTAAGAAACCAGAACTGAATCCATGGTCCAATAGGGATCAGTTGAGCAACCAGAGTCAAACAAAGTTCCAGAGGGTGGGGACCTGGTAAGAAAATCTGAGAATCCTGTAATGAGACAATTATCTGTGAGAGACTGGTTAGGAAGAATGGTTGAAACCTCAACTGTGGGTAGTCCAAGAGGCAATGCTAAAAAAGCTTGACAATAAAAACAACGACACCAGCAACCAGACAGAATGAGGGAACCAGAAAAGAACCCGAAGGCAAGCTGACCAAAAGGTTGAGACCAAGAGTGAAGTCATGGGAGAATAGGCGGGCACAGCTAGACTGTGAAAATCTACTCCAAGAGCCTGCCCTGAAGAATATTTTGTTCTCCTGTAGAATCGGGCTGGACTTCTTAAGTATAGGGTTTCCAAACATTTACCTTGGGCCGATCCTTGGCAGAACATTTCATGTTGTGTAGAACAAGATGGCCGGGAGGCTAAGGGCTGATTAAAATGATTTTTTGAGCTTTAAGTTAGCAATCTTTTGTAAGACTTTCTGTTTTAGAACAGGATGTTTTGGGAACAGACACTTGTAGAAGGTGGGAATTTGTTTGCGTTCCTGAAAAGAGGAGCATTGGATGTGCTTGACACCAGCAAGAACTCCACTTTGTGCTGTCCCAACTGGTCCTCTGTTTTCTATACAGAAACTCTTATTAATTGTGTTTCTGTCACTGGGACCCACAGGTATTTGTCCAAATCCTCACCGTGAAATAACTTGATAACATTCAAAAAGGTTAAAAGCAGACATCTTTGTGCCTGGCGTATCATGGCTCAGCCTACCACACATCCCTTTAACCAACGTTTATTTACACTGTATTTCAACGATTTATGTAAAATAACCTTAGCCAGATGTCCATTCAACCATTGTTTTTTCACCAAATGTTTGTTTTTAATGATACATGGCATCATAACTGCAGTGCAAGGTGGGTGCTTTGTCTGGGTCATTACCTTCAACCAGGGGCATCCTCATGCCACCATTAGAATCCCCGGTGCATGGCGATGGATACATTGCCTTGGGGATGACTGTAATCGTTTCGGCAGGACCCACCTATAAACCACATGCACTGTGTAGAGGAGCTAGTTATACCCCCTCAAACTAAATGTAGTGGATATAGACCCCCTCAACCTCAACCCAAATGTTGATAACTTGTCGGGTTGATCAATGACTTTAAATATTGTAAAAATAAGAAATGTAGTGCTTTTCAGGAAAGCGCTTTGAAGGACGATCTATTTTATGGGGTTAGAATGTCTTGTGTGATAGAAGGTTTGTTAGGTAGTATATGCTTAGTATAAATTACTGAAAAACTAGATTCGAATCAGAGCAGGTATCACTTTTTGACCAGAAATAGGGTAATCCACCATTTTGTGATAATTCAGGCATGATCAGGCAATTTCTAAAATGGTGGATTTCTGCTGTATAATGATGACATCTGTGGATAGTGTTTATAAAGACTTCATCTAGAGGACACTGATGCAGGATGAGCTGAGAAAAACCTGTTTAGACTAGCTGTGAGTGACAGCTAAGGCCACCAACCAGGGATTGGAACAGGGGTTGTACATTGATCATGCCATTATAGGCTATCGAATCACAGGCAGGAAGGGGTTGTACTTTTGATCAGGTCATCACCTCACCTTCCTAGATTGTATATAAGGAAGGAGAAGCTCAGAATTGTTAGGAGATTTGCAGAGATGTCGTGGAAGCTGTATGATGTGTCTTGCCTGCTGCAAGAAAATAAAAACTTGATGTCTTTTAAAATCCTGCTGCAGTCTCCTGATATGCTTCAGAGTCCATTTCCTCATCCAGGAGTGCCAGGGCCCAGAGAGATGGTGTTGAGACAATCTTTACATTTGGCAAGCCAAAAGCCAGGAGGTTTAAGATGATATTTCTTCAAGCCCAAAGAATCTGGACATACAGCAGGTATGTGGCCTGGGAGAGGGGGGTTGGTGGGGCAAGCTACAGATGCTCACACTTCATTAAGGGAAGAGATCTCCCAGACCTGGTAGCATGGTTGGGCACCTTGACACCTATGGATTGGATGGGCTTCCAAAATTTTTTTTCTTTTGGGGAACTTTTTATAAAATAATTATTGATTAATTAGGTGATTATTTTTGAATGATTTTTTTAGAAAAAAGTATTGATTCATTGGGTGATGATTTTTTGATTCTTTTTTTAAGGAGAAAAAACTTTAACTATTTTTCAAACATCTTTTTAGAAAAACTTTATTTCTGAGGGAGGCCGTTTGAGAAAAATATTTTTCTTTGAAATAACCAATGGTTTACAGTGTAAATATAGTAGTGGTAGAAGAAGTAATGGGAAGTGGGATGGTCAACTCGAGACAAGGAGCATTGAGTTTAATAAGGCCAATTGACTTGAGACGATGAGCGTCGAGTAATTTAAGAAGGTTGACTTGAGATGAGGAGCGTCAAGCAATTAAGGGTTGTGAGATGAAGAGTGTCACAAAGAAGGATACGGCCTGTCCTGAGTTTTAAAGAACATCAGAAGAAGTTGCACCTAGAGCCCTATGGACATGTGAAGTTGGAGATTAATTAAGTTATAGACAAATTTAAAAAGGGCAATTTACAACCCATGTAGGGATATTTTTAGTGGGTAAGACAGGTCTTAGATAAGACGACTTTGGGAGATCTATGTGGCCAGCCAATATTGTTATGTTTGTCAAAATATTGTATTTATGTGTTGTATTTTGTGATCTTTGTGTGCACAGTACATTTGTTTATGAGTTGGGATTCCAAAAAATGCATTTTATTGAATTTGAAAAATTGGCATCAAGCCAGAAATTTAAGTAATCAATAATGGAAATAAAAGATATAAATATGTGCTATGGATAAAAGTGCACAGGAGTGCATTGTTTCAAAATATGGCAAATACAATGTTTAGTGAGAGAAAGTAGAGAAGATTTGAAAAAGCGTCCATCTTTGAACTCGTGTAAGAACTAAAATCTAGTAAATACAGGGTTAATTCTTGTATTTGCCAAAGGTAGGCCAGCTGAGCTGTTTAATTAATCCCATACGACAGAAAACTGCACTGATTTTGTTAGAAACGAAGGAAAGATAAAAACTGACAACATTTGAGAAATGGTGTTTTAATTTAGGCTGTGTAACTCACAGAAGAGAGAGCTGTAATTGTGCTAGTGCATTTCTTTCGTGCTTAAAGATTAGCAGTTGAGATACGCTTAGGGCTTAAGAAGTAGCTCTTGTGCAGAAAAGGAGATTTATCTTTGGAAGTACGCAGCTTGACAGTTTGCCAAGATAAGACCGTGCGCGCTGCTAAAGGTCAGTGTTTGGGTACGACTGACGCAGATAAATTATGTTCGAAGTAGCAGTCTTTTTGAGTAGAATGCATTTTCAGGCAGTATGTGCCGAAAACCTGCCAATGAGTAAATGATGAAAAACAGATGCAAGGGAAGCTTGTATTTGTGAAAAGAGCAAGTTAACTCTATAAAATGATGAATAAATTGAATGAAAGAATTTATTTTTTTAGACTGAGGAGAAGTTAATGGTTGAAGTTAAAAGCCATGGGTGGAGCAGGGGGAAAACACGCTGACACAGTGTTTAAGAATTAATACATTGAAAGAATTGATTTTTTTAGACTGAGGAGAAGTTAATGGTTGAAGTTAAAAGCCATGGGTGGAGCAGGGGGAAAACACGCTGACAAAGTGTTTAAGAATTACAGAAGCTGTTTTGAATGATAAAAGGGTGAAATCATGATTGAAGTTTCATGGTTATTTGAACATTTTTGGCATACATTGTGTTTCATTTTGAGATCAGTGCATTTGGTCATATTAAACTAGCTGGCAATACATGTTTTTTGATAGGTGCATGTTTGAGAAATGCCCATGCGTTATTTGGTTTTATGTGTGACAACTGGCAGTGTAAATAAGAAGAGAAGGAGGCATGTTATTCTTTTTAATAAAATTGGTTTTTATGTACGCTATCACCGGCAGTTGAGAATGAGGGACATATTGTTGTGTAATGATAGCATGAAGTGCAAATAAATATGTCAATCTACATGAAAGGGGCCCCTAGGGGTCCCTAACGTCTATGGAAACAAGGCGAGTCACCACACACGATAGATGCGCCAGACACGAGGTTGTATTCCCAAAGTTAGGGTTTATTGCAAAGCAAAAGTCTCAGTTGGCCAACTCGGTCTCACGCCCCGTGACGTGTATCTCTAGACCTCAAGGGACGCAAGAGAGTGAATTACGTACATCAGTTACATATATACAAAATGCATATCAAACAATCAGCTATGACATGTTTAACACCCCCCTTTTATTGGGTTTCTTTGAACTTGGTGTGATGATGGACATCTCCGACAACTATGACACCTTCAAACATCTATTCTAGTAACAATTTGCAATTTGTGAGTGCAGAGGCATCTTTCAGTTGTTGAATAGAACACAGTACTTTTGTTCTTGGAAGCGAGCTACATACGGGGGGAAGAGTTGCATTCCAGACCTTGCTATCTATTAGGTGCTATTCATGTCCTGGGAGCCGACACGCTCTAGCGGGGCTCAGCAAAGGGGGGCCGCAAGAAAAGCATAATTCAAGCCTTTAGCAGTATTATTCTAACATATTCTACCATATAACGAGACTGGCTGGCAGCTGAGAAATGATTAAATGCCCTGGCGCTCAGCTTCAAGGCTACATTCGGGAGGAAGCCGGGCATTCTTCCTGGCGCTGCCTACGTTGTGTTTCAACGAACTCTTGTTATCCTCACAGCCCTGCGGCCTTGTCCTTTTTATGTGCCAACAACAATGTTTTACAGTCGAGCAGTGTAAGCAGAAAATATACTGCGAAGCAATAGGAACAGAAAGCAATGAGCAATGGTTAGAAAACAAAATGGTGATTCTTGTTACATCAAAATGGCCGTTCATTGGCAAACTCGAAAACCTATATTCTGTCATATCGTGCATGAGACGGTTGGGCCACGGCCACCAAAATACGTTTGCGGTCACAAAGTAGAGGTATCCATTTTTCTAGACTGACAAACCCTCCTTTGGCCGTATGCCAAACGTCTCATCTATTTATTGAAACCTCCTCTAGTGATGATGAGTCTGAAGTACTTATGTCTGAATTTTGCATGCTATCGTAAAAATCATCGTCTTCATCAATATCTATTGCCATCAACTCTTTTACTGTTTTCATTTCATTTGGGTCTTGGTCAGCTCGACCATGAGGTTGTTTTTTCTTCGTCATCATATGCATACATCCTTCCGTACATCCCTCAGTTACCTCAGCGCAAACTATTGGTAGGCAATGTATGCAACAACAGCACGTTAGGAATATTCCAAACACCACTACTAATATTGAAATCAACTTCCATCCCCAAGAACGTAGTATTCCCCAAAACCAAGATCCTATTCCCCAGCCCCCTTCTTCAGTAGGCAGTTCAGAGCTTAGGACATGCATTTTCTTTATCGCTTCAAAGATCGTAAGGGAATAGTCATCGACATAAACGCAACACGCTGATCCCACTATTTTGCAAATTCCCCCACGGTCAACCCAGATCACATCGAGAGCCATTCTATTTTGCAGCGTCATTAACCTGATTCCTCTTTCTTCCAACGTCATGTTACATAGTATATCTGTTGTTGTGTTTATGGTATTTTAGTATTCTGGACAGCTGCCTTATATTATAGGAGTTCACTATCTGCCCTAAGAATGGAATGAATGATTTTGCTACATCAGTTGCTATCAAAACACCTTTGTCAGTCCTTTTGACTCTAGTTCTGGATAGTCTGGCCATGTCTGCTGTTTCTAAGAGGAATACTCCTGGGAACAGTAGACCTAGGTAACATGTACCTCCCCAGTTTCTGGGCAACCAAGGATATGTTTTCTCTCCACATATAAAATAAACTGGATCACCTACATATACTGGTTCTATTTCCCATTTTAATACCACTGTATTCATGCATCCAGTATATGCTCCGACTGAAAAAGAGCCTTTCTTTTTTAGACAAAAAGGGACAGTTCTTGGGCTATAATTCACTGTGTAAAATGGGGGGATTGCATCTTTGTCCCCTTCTGTTCTTACACGAAATGTCATT
Source organism: Ambystoma mexicanum (assembly GCF_040938575.1). Classification (NCBI taxonomy): domain Eukaryota; kingdom Metazoa; phylum Chordata; class Amphibia; order Caudata; family Ambystomatidae; genus Ambystoma; species Ambystoma mexicanum. Next base: position 267,522,743 of record NC_090934.1, read on the forward strand.
ACAGATGTCTTTTCTGGTGGGGACAATCTATCTCGTCTATTTTGTCGTGTTATCTTTCGTGTACTTTTCCTCGTGGGCTCTGGGGCTATTACTTGTGCTTTATGGAAAATGGAACACCCACAGGCTTCATTATTATCTCCTCAAACCCATTCATGTTGGTTCTGTCTAATTGACCCGTACTACTCTCATTCCATTTCCCATAGAACATCGCACCTAAAGATGCACTACATGCAGAACTTAATGGTAATGGCTGTACATACCACCCTATTCCTTTCCCAGCATGCTGTGGTAAATGGGCACATACCCAGCAATTTGTTTTCTTCAGAATTGCATGTGTCATGTTCATGATTAATAACAACGTATTATTCCCGAAACCTTCCCTGTGTCTTTCTTCCATTGGGGGCAGGGTATAAGTAATCACCTGAACCGGGCTTTCAGTAGTGGATATATTAACTATTGGTCAAAACATTTCTAATGGGTGTATCGCTTCCACATACCATAATATTAGGGCTGTCGATATTGGTGCTACCACGCTCATAAAGCACATTATTATTGTCAGTGCCAGCATACAATTCGTTTTACCATGCGCTTTTCTTAAGCTTACAGTCTTTATAATTGACTCATTCTCAGCAGTGGTGGTGCAGGAGGAGGCTGGAACCGGTCCCGGCATGTTTCTCGTTGTCCTTCTTCTTCCTTATCACAGTTCGTTGTGGATATCTCTCTTCGTCGCGCTTGCTCTGATGTCAATAAGTTCAACGGAATTGTCACAGTTCGTTCTGCCAGTCCTTAATAGCCTGGATTTGTTTATTCGTTTTTAGGCAAGATCACTTGTCCTTTCTCATACTGCTCAGAGGACCTTTGATCAGTTATCTTATTGCCTTAGTACCATGTGCGCCCAGCTTGTCTGCTCTGGTTCCTGACACATGTACTTTTATGATTGCACCGAGGAGCTGCAAGTCTTGAATTGTCCGACTTGCACAATTCTCACGCTTCTCTCCTCTACACCTCTAGTTCCTTCTCCGTCCATGAGCTGAACCAGAGGTTGACATAAACACCAAAAAGAACTGTGGATCACTTTGTCTTTCGCGGCCGCAAGTTGTATCGCCTTACTCCTGGTATCGTGTGATCCGTGAACAGTGCCGGTGCACTTCCAGATTCAGGCTCAAAGTCAGCCTGTGGCGCTACTGCAGGTGCTGGTGTGCGCCGCGCCAATGATGCAGATCTGTTCTTTGGCGTGCTGGCAAGTGCTGGTGGGCGCCAAAGGGGTACACGATTTGTTTCTGCTGGTATTTGCAAGGCAGATTTCGTGTCGGCCAGCAGTGATGTCGATTCTGCTGCGCAACGTTGGGGCACTCTTTGCCCTTCCCCCTCTTTGGCAATCATCTCAGGCTTTGTTTCCAGATTCACTTGGCAGATTTGGTGGCTGCTTACTGTCAACAGTTTCTTCCGTTTCTGGGACCGCTGTCTCTTTCCGGTCATCTGGGTCAGGCAAGTCTTTCAGTGAAGTTGGAATCTTCTTGGCATGGGTGGCATGGATCCACGACTTCCTTCCATCCACCCGTATTGCCGTCTGCGTTGCCAAGAGTACTTGATAGGGCCCGCGCCACCTGGGTGCTAACGATGACTTTCTTTCAAAATTCTTTAGCAGCACCCAGTCTCCTGGCTCCAGCGCGTGCCCCGGACCAGTGTATCTCACTGGTAATGCCTCCTGCACCTGCTGATGAATCAAAAACAATTTCTGCATTAAAAGGCCACAATAAGTACTAAGCACAGAATGTTCTACCTCACTAAGTCGCTTTGGCTGTGGTGCGCACCATACATTTGCCGGCCTCCCCATTACTATCTCGTACAGGGAGAGCCCAGTTTTAGCCTGTACAGACGTACGCATGCATAAGGTAATGCATCCACCCAACTCAACTTGCTTCCCGCACAAATCTTGCTAATCTTTGATTTAAGAATCCCGTTGTGCCTCTCCACAAGACCGGCAAAACTCGGATGCCTTGAACTATGGAATCTCTTATCAATCTGAAGACCAGCACATATCTGTAACACCACTGCGCCCACAAAATGTGGTCCATTATCAGACCATAGGACACGGGGCAAGCCAAATCTGGAAAAGTATTCCTTAAGCATTACTTTTGCCGTGCTCATTGCTGTGCAGTCCTTCAAGGGATATGCCTCCACCCACTTACTGAATGCACAGATCACCACTAAGAGGTATTTTAAGTTTTGGCATCTCTCCATCTCTATGAAATCAAAATGAATCACCTCAAATGGCATAGAGGGCGGGCCAAAACTGCCTATTGGAGTCACTGTTCCCTTTCCTACATTGTGTTGCAAACACGTGATACAGTTCTGCACCAACCTCTCTGCATTCCTCTTTATGTTTACATTCTGCCATACTGTAGAAAGGTGCTGTATTATCTTTTTCGCACAAATGTGAGTAGGGCTGTGGGCCATTGTGACCATTGCAGTCACATACAAATTTGGCAACATCCAGTTTCTAGTTCCCTTGTCCACCCAACAACCTTCCAGATCTAACTCAGCAGAGCCCTCTTCCCACCCCTGTATTTCATCGGCCGTAGCTTCGGCCTGCATTTCTTTGACAGTGGCAACTCTATTTTCTATCATACAGGGTACTTCCTCAGTCTGAACCGTCATCATTTTGGTATTTAAAACAGTGGCAGTTTGTTTCGCAATTCTGTCTGCAAACGCGTTTCCCTCTCCTACTTTGCATGTTACCTTTTTGTGTGCCTCGCATTTCACTATTGCTAGGCGCTTTGGAAGCGTGAGTGCAGACAGCAATCTTACAATCAAAGGGCCATGTTGAATTCTGGCGCCATGTGATGTCAAAAAACCCCTCTCAGCCCAAAGTCGACCAAAGTTATGAACCACCCCAAAAGCATACTGGCTATCAGTATATATATTCACATTCAAATTTTCAGAAATCTCGCAGGCTCTGGTTAATCCTATTATCTCTGCGGCTTGTGCCGAATTATAGGGAATTATTTTGCATTCTACAAAGCTCTCTAGGGTAGTGATAGCATATGCGGCAGTTGTCGTGCCATCGGGTAATTTAAACCATGAGCCGTCACAAAATAACTCTCCCCTTGGTTTCTTCCTCAGTGACCATTATGCAATCGTGGGGGGGTGATTCATCCTCCCCAATTTCTTTTATGGGTAGTGGCATTAATTCTGCAGGATTTAAAGCGCTACACCTCATAATTTGGATATGGGGCGCAAACAAGATAATCTCATATCTTGTCAGTCTAGCAGAGGTGAGGTGTTGCGTCTGTGTCCTATTTAATAGAACGTCTATGGCATGTGGCACCATCACAATTAAAGTGTGCCCCAATACCATCCCTTCCGTTTTTTTCACTGACGCAGCAGCCGCCGCGACAGATCGCAAACATCGTGGTAGTGCGCGCGCTACAGGGTCCAGCGCAGAAGAAAAATAGCCGCATGGCCTATTTCTTCCACCTTGTTCCTGAGTCAAAACCGCCAATGCACATCCTTCACTTTCACACACAGTCTAAAAACCTTCTCATAATTCGGCGTACCCAAAACTGGAGCCGAACATAATGCAGCTTTCAATTTATCAAATGCTTTCTGACATTCCTCATCCCACTGTAACGGCATAACCGCATCTTTTTTAGTCAAACTCACCATCGGTTTTACAATTAACGCAAAATTACCAATCCATTGTCGGCAATATGAAGCCATGCCTATTATGGCTCTGACTCCTTTTTGTGTCTTTGGAATAGGCATACAAGAAATACTTTCTATGCGTTATGGCGTTAGCCTTCTCCCTTCTTTCGAAAGTAGGTAGCCTAAATAGGCCACCTCCTTTTGATTATATTGAAATTTCTTCAAACTAGCTTTATGGCCATGTGCCGCTAGGTGTGACAGTAATAATACAGTACTTTCTTTACAAATCTCCTCCGTGTCTGCAGCTAACAATAGATCGTCTATGCATTGCAAGAGTACACAACCCACTGGTAATTCTAGCATGTCTAGCTGCTCTTTTAATGCTCTACTGTAAATACTTGGACTTTCCGTGTAACCTTGCGGAATCCGTGTAAATGTAAATGATTGTCCTCCTAATGTGAACGCAACCAAATATCTGCTGTCCGTGTCCACTGGAATGCTGAAGAACGCGTTTTTCAAATCCACTACACTAAAATATTCTGCGGAAACAGGTATCATTGTCAATATTGTAGTGACATCTGGCACTAGAGGAAATTGTGGCTTGACTACCTTGTTTAATGCGTGCAAATCAAATATAAAACGGTATGGTACTTCATTGCCTCCTTTTTTATAAACTGGAAGAATCGGGCTGTTGCATGTACTGCCTGTAATTTCCTCGATCACCCCTAGTTTCACCAAATCTGTAAAAATACTCTTCAATCCTTTCTCAACTTCAGCCGAAATTCTGTATTGGGGAATTCGCGGTAGGGTAACACCTTCTTTCAAAATGATCTTTACTGGCTCTATCTTTAAGCATCCTACATCATTGTCATGCATTGCCATATACAGGTTGGCACTTTACTTAGTTCTCCTGGTAAACTTTCGGACATAAATTCTGACACAGGGGCATCGTGTGGCCAAATCGTTAGGAACACTCCGTCTGCCGTGCAATGTATAACGGAACCTAATTTTTTCAACAAATTTAATCCCAACAAGTTCTCCCCACAATTCTCTGTTAAAAGGAAAGGACAATGTTCAGTCAATGGTCCTATTGTAACTGGGACTGGTTTGGACACTGGGTTTATGACTGGTGTACCTGCGAACCCTACAGAAACATTCTTTTGCCCTGACAGTGGTATATCCGGAACCAAGTGGTGGGCTATTGAACACTTCTGCGCATCTGTATCTACATAAAAGCAATGCTCCTCATTCCCGACTCTCATTTCTACGTAGGGTCCTCTCTGATTCACGGGAATAGACACTGGCTCCGACCCCTGTCCTGGGCTGTCCTATTGGGGAAATAACACATTGTCCGATGTGTAATCATTGCTGTTACCATAATACGTGTTTGGCTGTGTATCGAAAACGTTCCCACTCTTTCCTCTATTTCCCCCACTCTGGTTTCCATACTGTTGGATTTGCTGCCCCTGACTCTGCTTTGGGGCATTTTGGTTTTGGCCTTGGTTTTGATTACCTCTGTTATTGTGATGCTGCTGCATACTATTCCTATTTGGTCCATTCGCTCCTAGGTGTCCTCTATGCTGTCTCCTCTGACCAGACCCATTTCTCTTCTGCAGATGCCGACATTGCGCTCGCCAATGTCCTTCCTCCTTACAATACGCACACTGATTTAATCCCACTGTTCCCCCATGCATATTCGAATTACTCCTTCCTTGTGCGTTCCCTCTCCCTACATTATGTCCTACTTCCTGCTGCAGTAGTACCTGTGTTCTCAATAGGCATTCTTTCAAGTCTGCCCCCATCTGTTTTAGCAACGATAATTCGTCCACCATCTCCTTCTGCCCCGGTGATGGTAACTGCTGCCGTTTATTATGTGACCCCTTTTTTCCCTTCCGATGTCTCCCGATATCCTTACTCCTGTACGCAGGTGTAGTAAACATTTAGGCATAATCATTATCTAATTCATCTTTAAGTTCAAAAAGTCCATATACATGTTCTCTCACTTCTTCATCCCTCTCCCTACAGCGTGCTAATGCATTCAAATCTAACAATCGCTGCTGTGGTCATTTCCCAATTAACTGTTTCCATTTCTCCACCAAATATTCACCCATGCATTCCAACACTACCTGTCTTTCGTTGCTTCTTCGAAAGTCATACATCGAAGCCAATGCTGCCGTCCCATCATTCTCGTCTATATACATCTCTGCCTGTTGCTGCAATTCCACCTTCCTTTCTTTGCTGATCGCACTGCGAGTTACCCTCGTGCATCCCCGTTGGTCAGTCCCGCCTCTTGCCCCCGTGGTTTCAACTTCAACCCCGGGAGGAACAGACGGTACAGAGTCTGTATCTGAGGCGGGAGGTGCGGATGGGACAATGGGAACAGGGAGTGTCTGTTGTGGGCCTGGTTGGCTAATAGGAAGTGCTACGTGCGCGGTCTGTGGCTGTGGGAGGGCTTCAGCTACCGGAGGGAGAGCTTGGGCTACGGGCAGGGTTTGGGCAATAGCTACTGACGTGTCTGGCCTCACTTCTGATCTTGGGCCTTGTTTTGTATGGGTCAATATGTTTTCTATCAATTCATCTGCTATGTGTAATTCTCGTTGTGGATATATTTTTTCTATATTCAACTGGTCACGCCTACCTGCCCTTCTTAGACTCTCAGTCCACTCCTCCTCTTCTTTCTCTTCCGCTACTTCAGCTTTCGATTTATGCCTGCGCGCATGCTTCGCTCTGCTTTTAAATCGGAGCATTACTTCCCTTCTCCAGCCTTTAGTAGTCTCAAATGCTGCAGGACGCGCTTTCTTTCTTATCAACACCCTTTCCAAGTTATCTATTCTCGCTATCTCAAAACTACCATTAATCGGCCACTGATGGCCTTGTTGCTTTCTGGTTTGCCTATGCCAAGTCTCACAGAATATTATCGCACCCACTCCATACTCCACATACATCTCATACGCCGGCGTTCCCCCAGGTGGTACAATTTGGCCATCTTCCAAACATTGTCTACCACAGCGGAAAAACCCTGCTAATGTGGACAATACCCCAGGCATGTTTCAACCTTCCCCCTGGTTAACCAACCTAACCTAGGGCGTTTGATTTTGCAAAGTCAACTCTCAACCAATATCAGGATTACTTTGAATCGGGAAATGACTCACCTGATAGATCAAGTCGTCTGTATACTGATGCACCAAATGACGTTGTGTCTGCGTTTCTTGGCTTCCGCCTCGTTTCGGGACCCTCACCTCCTTGTTCTCTAGCCAGGCACGTCGATCAGGGATCAGATGTGTGCAGATCTGCAAAGGAGTCTCTCATCACTTCTACAGGGCGCTCCGAACACCTCTTGATCCCGGCTCGATCGTCCCGTCCTCGCCGTTCTCCGCCTTACTCAATTACAACGTCAAGGGAATTTGCAAAATAGTGGGATCAGCGTGTTGCGTTTATGTCGATGACTATTCCCCTACGATATAAGGCGGAGGGGTTGTACATTGATCATGCCATTATAGGCTATCGAATCACAGGCAGGAAGGGGTTGTACTTTTGGTCAGGCCATCACCTCACCTTCCTAGATTGTATATAAGGAAGGAGAAGCTCAGAATTGTTAGGAGATTTGCAGAGATGTCTTGGAAGCTGTATGATGTGTCTTGCCTGCTGCAAGAAAATAAAAACTTGATGTCTTTTAAAATCCTGCTGCAGTCTCCTGATATGCTTCAGAGTCCATTTCCTCATCCAGGAGTGCCAGGGCCCAGAGAGATGGTGTTGAGACAATCTTTACATTTGGCAAGCCAAGAGCCAGGAGGTTTAAGATGATATTTCTTCAAGCCCAAAGAATCTGGACATACAGCAGGTATATGCATGCTATGTGGCCTGGGAGAGGGGGGTTGGTGGGGCAAGCTGTAGATGCCCACACTTCATTGAGGGAAGAGATCTCCCAGACCTGGTAGCATGGTTGGGCACCTTGGCACCTATGGATTGGATGGGCTTCCAAACATTTTTTTCTTTTGGGGAAATTTTTATAAAATAATTATTGATTAATTAGGTGATTATTTTTGAATGATTTTTTTAGAAAAAATTATTGATTCATTGGGTGATGATTTTTTGATTCTTTTTTTAAGGAGAAAAAACTTTAACTATTTTTCAAACATCTTTTTAGAAAAACTTTATTTCTGAGGGAGGCCGTTTGAGAAAAATATTTTTCTTTGAAATAACCCATGGTTTACAGTGTAAATATAGTAGTGGTAGAAGAAGTAATGGGAAGTGGGATGGTCAACTCGAGACAAGGAGCGTCGAGTTTAATGGGGACAATTGACTTGAGACGATGAGCGTCGAGTAATTTAAGAAGGTTGACTTGAGACGAGGAGCGTCTAGCAATTAAGGGTTGTGAGATGAAGAGTGTCACAAAGAAGGATACGGCCTGTCCTGAGTTTTAAAGAACATCAGAAGAATTTGCACCTAGAGCCCTATGGACGTGTGAAGTTGGAGATGAATAAGGTTATAGACAAATTTAAAAAGGGAAATTTACAACCCATGTAGGGATATTTTTAGTGGGTAAGACAGGTCTTAGATAAGACGACTTTGGGAGATCTATGTGGCCAGCCAATATTGTTATGTTTGTCAAAATATTGTATTTATGTGTTGTATTTTGTGATCTTTGTGTGCACAGTACATTTGTTTATGAGTTGGGATTCCAAAAAATGCATTTTATTGAATTTGAAAAATTGGCATCAAGCCAGAGATTTAAGTAATCAATAATGGAAATAAAAGATATAAATATGTGCTATGGATAAAAGTGCACAGGAGTGCATTGTTTCAAAGTATGGAAAATGCAATGTTTAGTGAGAGAAAGTAGAGAAGATTTGAAAAAGTGTCCATCTTTGAACTCGTGTAAAAACTAAAATCCAGTAAATACGGGGTTAATTCTTGTATTTGCCAAAAGTAGGCCAGCGGAGCTGTTTAATTAATCCCATACGACAGAAAACTGCACTGATTTTGTTAGAAACGAAGGAAAGATAAAAACTGACAACATTTGAGAAATGGTGCTTTAATTTAGGCTGTGTAACTCACAGAAGAGAGAGCTGTAATTGTGCTAGTGCATTTCTTTCGTGCTTAAAGATTAGCAGTTGAGATACGCATAGGGCTTAAGAAGTAGCTCTTGTGCAGAAAAGGAGATTTATCTTTGGAAGTATGTAGCTTGACAGTTTGCCAAGATAAGACTGTGTGCCCTGCTAAAGGACAGTGTTTGGGTACGACTGACGCAGATAATTTATGTTCGAAGTAGCAGTCTTTTTGAGTAGAATGCATTTTCAGGCAGTATGTGCCGAAAACCTGGCAATGAGTAAATGATGAAAAACAGATGCAAGGGAAGCTTGTATTTTTGAAAAGAGCAAGGTAACTCTATAAAATGATTAATAAATTGAAAGAATTGATTTTTGTAGACTGAGGAGAAGTTAATGGTTGAAGTTAAAAGCCATGAGTGGAGCAGGGGGAAAACACGCTGACACAGTGTTTAAGAATTACAGAAGCTGTTTTGAATGATAAAAGGGTGAAATCATGATTGATGTTTCATGGTTATTTGAACGTTTTTGGCATACATTGTGTTTCATTTTGAGGTCAGTGCATTTGGTCATATTAAACTAGCTGGCAATACATGTTTTTTGATAGGTGCATGTTTGAGAAATGCCCATGAGTTATTTGGTTTTATGTGTGACAACTGGCAGTATAAATAAGAAGAGAAGGAGGCATGTTATTCATTTTAATAAAATTGGTTTTTATGTACGCTATCCCCGAGAATGAGGGACACATTGTTGTGTAATGATAGCATGAAGTGCAAATAAATATGTCAATCTATAAAGTTGCACAAAGTAGATTTGTGCAGCAGATAGGTGTAAAGCGAGGAAAAGGTGTTCGCAATGCTATATATTATGTCTGAGAATTTTGAAGACATTTGGAGATAGAAGTAGAAAAGATGTGACCAGAATCACACACGTGAGAGGAGTGGAGCTGAGATTCAAAATGTGTTTTTGTGTGAAAAATACAGCAAAACGCAGGCCAATGTGCTATTGGACAGTGGTTGGACCAGGCACAGTAAATAAGTTATGGGAAGTGAAAGAAATAAATGGGAAAAAATATTATTTGACAGATATTTTTGAGCTAACATGACAAATTTGGAAAAATATTAAATGCATTTAAAAAAAAAAGAGAAGCGGTAAAGCATTGAAGGAAGTGCTAGTAAGCTGTACCGACATATGCAGGCATCCATGAAGATGCACTGAAATGAAAAAGAACATACACATACATACACCCCCAAACATGCAGACACATATGCAAAGGTACAAATGACTTTATGGAAGTGTAAGTAATCTGTGCACCATGGACAATGCATTTAAGAAACGCACGCACACTTGCAAGCACACACCCACGAATATATGGAATATCTTTTATAAGTTAAAATGATAGCTGACATACAGAACAGCTGGTCTTTTTTGGGAAACTAGAGGGGCAGAGATTTGCCTATTTATATTTAGAAATACTGAGATTCTTGCAGTACGCAAGGGAAAATGAAGAACAGCAATTATATTTTACTGCGGTCGGTCGTAAGTAAAGACTGTTTGAAGTAGAGATGAAGCATTTTTGGAACACAAAGGAGTGCTGGTGAAATCGCAGAACAGGAATGTAGCAGTATCACACATTCTGGGCGGCGGTGAGGAAAGGTCTGCCAAAGTTAAAAATTGGCTAATAATAAAGAAAGTTAGGAATGTGGCACTCAGTGCATTGCGGGCAGATAATTAAGTATTAAGCAGGCTTTTTTAAACAACAGCTTGCACCCATGCAGATGTGACAAATCCCAAGTGTACACAGGTATAGAGCCTTGTCTATGGACATTGTGATTTAAAATAAAGACTAGTATGACAAGTGTGATATTAGTTGGGGCCAAAAATTAGCTGGGGCCAAAAATTAGATGGGGACAAAATTAGTTGGGGGCAAAAATTAGGTGGGGACTCAATGCTGACAAGACTGAAGTGCTCTTCTTCCCTCCCAACACTCTCTCACCTTCCCCTCCTCCCTTCATCCACTTTCCCCCTTCCAATCTCCCCATCTCTACCCATGCCCGCAACCTTGGCCTCCACATTGACTCCTCTCTCTCCTTCTCCTCCCACATATCTGTAACCTCTCGCACCTGTCGGCACCACCTCTTCAACGTCCGCAAGATCCACCCCTCCCCCACCTTTCATGCTTCTAAACTCCTCATCTCCCACTAGTTTTCTCCCGTCTCTTCTACTGCTCCTCTCTTCTCTTTGGCCTCCATGTCTCCCACCTGTCCCCCTTAAAATCCATCTACCACTCCTCCATCCATACTCTATGCCTCCTCGGCCCTCGAGTCTCTATATCTACCTCACTCTCCCATCTCCGCTGACCCCCATTCCTCTCACTACTGAAATTCCAATTCCTCTGCCTTGTCTACAAATATCTCTATGACCTGGCCCCCCCATCTTTCCTCGCTCCTCACATTCTACTCACCCTCCCGCTCTCTCCGCTAAGCTGACCTATACCTTCTCACTATACCCCCTGCACCTTGTGCCTCCTCACGCTTCCGCTCATTCCAACTCTTGGCCCCCCCCACTGGAACTCCCCACCTCTCCCCATCAGCTCCTCACCCACATACCCATCTTTCTGCTCCTCCTTGAAAGCCCTTCTTCTCCACTCTCCCCCCTGACTCTCCTTCCCTACCTCTTCCCCCCATGACCCCTCCCCCTTCCACCCATCCCTCCCCCTCCTCCCGATGCCCTTTTATTGGCCGCTGTAACTACCCGTGACCACCTGGGCACACCCCCCCCACTCCTTTTGAGTAAATTGTTCTCCCTTTGAGTAAATTGTCATATGTACTGTACCACTGGCTTGTTTCAAGTGTGTAAATATGCTTCTTTCTCATATATTGTTGTTGTTATATTGTAAAGCGCTTTGGTGTAAAGCGCTATATAAACGCAATAAACATACATAAACATAAAAATATGTCAAATCAAGAAGGGGAAAACCTTTCAAGAGAAGTGGAGTGCTAGTACATATCCCTCGGGGAGCGGTGTTCTTAGACAGACAAAGCAGTACAATGGTCGGATTTAGGCCTACCTATATCTCGGGCGTCAGGATCATTGACGCGGCTAACTCAACCTCAAAGAGCAATCCCATGGTGAGAGGGGGGACTCACACCTTATATGAGCAGGTTAAGGTAACAACTATGAAGAAGGCGGTGCAGTGCCATTGTCCCTGTTATGAGCAGACAGACGATGGAAGATGAGATGAATATGAGTTTAAGATTTCACAGCTTCCTTTCTTAGAGAAAGGAGGGGCAAATTAGGAGACCTCCTGTAGGTTGGACATGCGGCATGCCAGAGCACCTTGCACGCATGTCTAGAAGCCAAGGATTTGTGCAAGAAATGGGCAATTCTCAAGAAGGGGGACAGCTCGCCCCCTAGTGTATAGCTCACAAATCAAGGAAGGGTTTTTTGGCCAGGATCAGATATTATATCAGACATGAGCACTGGGAGTGCAGCAGGTACAGCAGCTTGGGAAAGGTGCAAAATGGTTTTACTGTAGAGAGCAAGTACAGTGAGCCCGTATACAGGCTCAACAATATGCAAATGCGGAATAAGTAATGAGAAACAGGAATAAAAGGTGTTATTCTACAAAGATGACATGCTTTCACAAAAACAGAGGAATGCATGCATCCACAGTAGGACGGCCTCATAGGGTGACTTGATGTGTTCAGAATTGTTAGTGGCACTAGGCCTCAAAGAGTGCCAAGAATCAATATGGCAAAAGGAGAACAATTTTTGTTCTTATGATAGACATTGGGACTGTATGTCCATGCAGCAAAGACTGAAAGGTATTGAATGATTATTAGAAGATTGGGGGTGTTTATTTAAGACAATGAATGTAGTTTTTGTCTAGTGAGAAATTAGTAGTCTGTGGAGGAGAGTGTGTTATGATGAACGTTTTATTATATTTGTAAAAAGCACTTGCCAACATTTTGAGGTAAAGAGTCGATAATGCAAGCCTAAGCATGATGATGTGGTTTAGGTGACTAAGGAAAAGCACGTTTTGTTTTGGGAATGCACCATTTGAATATGGGTGCATTCAAAGTGGCATATACAGGGCAAAAGGCCCGACGAGGCGTTTTTGATAGAAATCAGAGGTTTTTTATTGCTGTAAAAGAAGCACAGTGGTGCAGGTAGCTAGTGACCTAGTGGAAAAGTGGTGAGAATATTTGATGAATTTAGTCTCAGATCATGGATATCTATGAGCAAAGAGAGGGGACAGATGACCTCCATAAAATTGGAAGCAGCCAGAAAGTAAGGAAACCTGGCGAATGATCAAGGAGTGAATAATAAAAATTAATCATGGAGGATAGTAATGATTATCATAAAAAGGTTTAGGTTAAGTGACGTCACGGATGGTGATATATCTAGATAGGGCTTAGTGGAGTATGAAGTGGTGCTTTCTTTAGGAACATCACACATTATAAAGAAAGGAAAGGAAACATTTTACTATATATGGCAATAATGTAGTAGCATCCAGTATAAATTAAAAAAGATTGGAGAGAGTGTCAAAAATGGTAGGTGGACTTTGGGCCTTTTGGCATGGGTCAAGAAAAAAGAATTAGGAAAAGATGAAAATAACAAAAATTTACCTTAAACAGTATAAGACTAAAGAGCTCAGTTTAAACATTTGGCGTAATTTGGCTGAAATAAATAAATACATAAAATATTGCGCAGTGCAATAAAAAAAGCATTATGAAATTAATGAAGAACCAAAAAGGGGTATGGTTGACCAAAATTAGGTTGACCTTACAAAAAAGCTGTGTATAGGGACAATTCAAAAGAATATATGAGGGTAAGTAAAATACAATTATTTTAAGTGTATATAATGATATTGGTTTATGTTACAGATGAAAATCATGGACCTTGCATGAACATAGGAAGAATGTCTGCATGTCCTTGATAGTGGAAGAGATAGTATATTATGACACAGGTAAGTGTTTGTGATTAGGGAGAAGACAAAAGAAAAAAGAGGTAGTTACTGGTTCACACCACAGGGTGTGGACACACTTTTGATCATTATTAGAAATAAGAGGATCCACGTAAGTAACAGAAAAAGAGGCAGATAGAGACACAGTGTCTTCAATCATGTAGCCATTTTTTCCCAAGATAGGTTCAATCAGGTGTAAATAAGAGTAGCATATAGATGAAAGCATGACCACTTCAGACAAAGCAGGACAAAGAAGACGTTGAATGTAAGGTGATTAATTTTTTAGTATTGGTAGGACGCCAAAAGGGGTAGACTTGGCAAATGTATAAAAAGGCTTAGAAAAGGTAAACGATGAGTGTCTTATGTTATAATATGAAGGCACATAGTAAGAATTGGTGCCATAGTATAGAAAAACAGGGGTAGACTAGATTAGTATAGTGGGGTAAAGAGGAGATAATGTGCAGTGAAATGTCTTATTTTGTCTCAACCGGATGAAAACAAAGCAGAGAAGAAAATTACCATGGTCCTACACGATTGAATGGAAGATGGCGAAGGAAAGGTGAAGCATTTACAGCATAGGAGGAAACATTTACAGCATAGCAGGAAGCATTTACAGCACAGCAGGAAGCACATGCAGCAAAGCAGAGAAAAAGACTAAGTATTATCCCTAGCATTATACAGGGTTAATGATAAGTGTGATTGTTTTTGTGCACCCACGAGTTAGGGAAAGCCTATGAGTTAAATGGCTTGAAAAAAGCTAGAAACGAATCTAGAAAACATTATTTTGTTAGCAGCAAGGAGAAAGAATTTAGGTTAGGAAGAAACTTGACCTCCTTGCCAGTACCCGAATGACTTTTGTCTTTATTTTTGATTTTCAACAGAAAACAGGGATCCCAGCTAAAAAGATGTCCTCTTCTGCTATGTATGCACCTAGGAGATGGAGTAGACAACGACATGCTTTTTTGAGTTGTTGTCTTTGTTGATTATGTATTTTTGTAAGTGTCTCTACATTTGAGAATGTCTATGTAGGGGAAATATCAATATGTCCCCTGAAGGGATATAACATTTTGTAAATGAAAGAAATAAGCCCATTGAAATAAGGGCAGAATAAATTAGATAAGCAGATGTATTTATTGCCTAAAAATATAGGCACAACTGAATATGTTTAATGTAAACAAATCAGGTTTCAGCAAGCAGACAATATACAGTAAAGCAAAAGGGAGAGGATTAGTAGCTGCGGAAAATAAGACAATGTAGTTTTTCTAGGAGGCCGGGATGTTCAAAAGTATTGTCTAAGTGTTGTTTAGAAGGCAGGAGAATTTTGACAGACACCTGAGGGTTTTTTTTGTAAGGGGTTCGGTTGAAAGGAAAAGGTTGATGATAGAGGGCCTCATTACACGGATGGCGGTAAGGATTTACCGGTACCGGTAAAATACCAGTACCGGTAAATCCTTACCGCCTTACTACGAGGTCCCTTTGCGGGTTGGGGGATTTAACGCCTGCTTTTTGCAGGCGTTAAAAACCAACCTGCAAAGGGACCCAGGGAGCTAATTACGGTACCGCAATTTGCGGTACCGTAATTACCGCCTTCCCCATTCCCATTGAGCCCTATGGGGCAAAAATGGGAATGGGGAAGGGCAATGGTGGAAGGGGGAATTACCGCCCCGCCAACCTTGGAATGGGGCGGTAATTCCCCTTTCCGCCAAGGCGGTGCCGGTATTTTACTGGCATGAACCATGGCGCTAATAGCGCCATGGTTCTCCGCCATCCGTGTAATGAGGCCCAGAGACATATTTATTTTTCAAAGGAAACTCATTCCATTTTTTATTACAGGTGAATGAAAGAGGAGGCCTATACATTGGGAGATTGACAGCACATGACCCTGTGAGCAAAAAAGGATTAGTTGAGGAACCCAACCAAAAAATTGCCCAATTAGAATTTACACATGGTAGAAAGGACTGTTTCTGCAAGGCTCCCCATCCTTGTTTCCCCCCGAACAAACAAACAATTGATGTTCTGATCGACTGTTTCTTGGTGCCATAAATCTAATTTATTGCTGCCAAAGACTATGGACTTCTGGCCCAGGCATTGAAAGGGCCTGGGAGACATGCTGCAAAGCAGCTCAAAGAAAAAAAAGAAAAAGGGTGATCAGATCAGGAAAAAGATCTGTGGACGTGAAAGGTTCCAAACTAAAATGTATCAGGTGGAAGAGGTGATGGTGGCAATTGTACTGATGAAGAGAAAAAACAAGAATATGTATGGGGTGGACAATGAAGAAACAAGGCACCGAATGCCGTTATGGGGTAGGAGTGATACAAAAGTGTGCAGTAAAATCGCACGTAATTAAACTTATGAAAAATGGGCTGATGGGTTTCCTCAAATGACATACCAACTTTTTGATTCTCATAGTGGCCATAAATGACCTAATGTATAATTAGTATAAGTATAAATTGGGTAATGGAGGTGGGGCTCAGATAAAAGTAAATAAAAGTAGTTTTTAGGGACACATACATGTTTACACTAGGAGAACATAATGTGTAGTACGGACGCTGTAGAAATGTGTTAGGATACCTCTCAGATTGGAGTCAATTGTCTTATAGAAAAGGGTGATTAGGTCAGAGATGTGTAGGTACATTGAAAACTGAGGAGGCTGGACATGGATGTATTCAGTACATGACTAAATACAATTCAGAGGGGGGAGTGCAGAGGAGCTAGTTATACCCCACCCTCAAACTGAATGTAGTGGAGATAGACCCCCTCCACCTCAAACTGAATGTTGATAACTTGTCGGTTGATCAATGACTTTAAATATTGTAAAAATAAGAAATGGAGTGCTTTTCAGGAAAGCGCTTTGAAGGACGATCTATTTTATGAGGTTAAAATGTCTTGTGTGATAGAAGGTTTGTTAAGTAGTATATGCTTAGCATAAATTAGTAAAAAACTAGATTCACATCGGAGCAGGTATCACATTTTGACCGGAAATAGGATAATCCACCATTTTGTGATAAGTCAGGCATGATCAGGCAATTTCTAAAATGGTGGATTTCTGCTGTACAATGACATCAGTGGATAGTTTTTTTTATAAAGAGTTCATCTAGAGGACACTGATGTAGGATGAGCTTAGAAAACCCTGTTTAGACTAGTTCTGATTGGCAGCTAAGACAACCAACCAGGGATTGGAAGAGGGGTTGTACATTGATTGTGCCATTATAGGCTAACGAATCACAGGCAGGAAGGGGTTGTACTTTTGATCAGGCCATCACCTCACTTCCTAGAGTGTATATAAGGAAGGAGAAGCTCAGAATTGTTAGGAGATTTGCAGAGATGTCTTGGAAGCTGTATGATGTGTCTTGCCTGTTGGAAGAAAATAAAAACTTGATGTCTTTGAAAATCCTGCTTCAATCTCCTGATATGCTTCAGAGTTCCTTTCCCCATCCAGGAGTGCCAGGGTCCAGATAGATGGTGCTGAGACAATCTTTACAAGCCCATTGAATGACCTATAGCCAGCCCAGAGCACCCATGTGTCCAGTTTTGGGTAACCTTTGGAGAAGAGTTGAAATGTATCCTAGGGATTAACATGTGTCTGAATGTCCAGCTGATTGTGTTACTGTTGAATGCAAATTGGTTGGTCACTTGTGGTACACAAGAACATTATTTTTAGAGAATATGCCAGAACAGGAGACTTGGTTACTGAAATGAGACAGTCTAGTTACGAAAAGGGTTTTTGGTAAGAGCCCCGTTCACCTGGGCACTGGAATACTGATAATGAGGGTTGTGATGTGACATGAATTGTCAGGTAATAACTGAGGAGTCTTGCCACTTGTTTCACAGATATGACAGTGATTTATTACACACTTAAAGCTGACACGTGTTTTGACCCGATATGGGTCTTTTTCAAGGTGTGTGTATTGTACACATGGAGCTCTTGAGTAAGGGCTCTTGTTGGATAACCTGTCAGGCCATTAGGGCCTCAGCACAAAGATGATTGGTCACAGCGATCTTTACTCCATGTGCAATAACATTCAGTGTTGTCCTATAGGCACAAAATTAGCTTTGGTTCAGGCAATATTTTGGGCTTTTAACATTTTGTTTCAACTACTATTTGTACTGATGTGCAAAAATGCAAAATACATTTTCTTATGCCATGCTAAAAGAGCAAATTAATTCTCTGCTCTATGATAGAGTGTACTCGGTGGATGCAACCAGCTGATAAATGAATGATTCCTGTTAGGATCATTGGTTTTTATTTTCAATTTTTTAAAGAGAGTTGATAGATCAGTGTGGTCTCATCAAACAGATAATGATTACATTGCTTTTTCTTTTTAGGTTTCACACGTGTTTCGGCCACACTGCTACGAACACCAGCAGTTTGGGAAACCACGCAGGTAACCAACACTTGGCTTTATACTCAAATGGAAGGGTACAGAGCCACCAATACAACTAACATAAATTCAAGGGTACACGGTACTCTTTACAAGATTAGATCGGTGTGATTTGTTTTTACAGGCACCAGGAATCTAACTCAGAATTTACAATTTGGAACGTAAAGTGCAGCAGAAATGTAATGATTAGCTTAAAACACAAATCCAATGATGAGTAATGATCTATTACTATCACCCATTGATATGCACCTCGTCAAGCATGTAAATCATCCTCGAGGTTGTTCGGTAATACACTGGGAGATATTAAAGGCACTAGATACTGAGGATCTACAAACCAGCGAATGCACAAAGGGCCTCATTACGACCCTGGCGGTAAGGGGTTAGCGCCAGCGTTAGCTGCGCCGACCCCTTACCGCCAATTACGAGTTCCCTTTCCGCCATGGCGGTTTTTACACCTGCTTTTAGCGGGTGTAAAAAACCATGGCGGTAAGGGAACTTGGTGTTAATTACGCCACCGTAATTTACGGTGGCGTAATTAACGCCTTCCCCACTCCCATTATGCCCTATGGGGCAAAAATGGGAATGGGGAAGGGTAAATGGGGATTGGGGATTTACCGCCCCGCCAAGGTCGGAATGGGGCGGTAAATCCCCTTACCGCCATGGCGTTAACGTAGTTAGCACCATGGCGGTAAAGTCACGGCCCTGGCGGTAACTTACCGCCAGGGTCGTAATGAGGCCCAAAGTCACGTTACAGCATGAAGGGAGACCACCTCACTAGATAAGTAGTTTAAAGTCATGAATGAGACTGTCACTATGGGAATTTGCCAAGTTATCTATCTAGTAAAAACTTAAAAGCTCTAATGAAATACCTCAGTGGTAATATCTGAACTCTATAATTTGAACTGTATAACTGTATGAGTTGAAGAAGTCACTAATATGTTGCCAGGCTGTTTTCTCTCTCCGCCTCCCAATCCTACCCAATACCACTCCTTTATTTCCTGTCTAACTACACAATATCATATACATATATATATATATATATATATATATATATATATATATATATATATATATATATATATATATATATATATCCATGTTATACGAATTTGTACTTCAGTGTGTGTGATTTTCAATTCGACCTGCTATTACTTTAACCAGCCCAATTTTTGAGAAAGGCCTTGAGGCCGAAACACGTGTCAAACCTAGAAGGACGCAACAATGTAATCATTATCTGTTTGATGTGACCACACTGATCTATGATCTCTCCTTAAAAAATTGAAAATTGAAAATAAAAACAAATTACCCTAACAGGAATTATTGATTTATCAGCTTGGCGCATCCACCAAGTACACTCTATCATCGATCAAGTTTTCTAAGGTGTGGGTATACCTTAGGCACTGAGGTCTGGTTCGACAAGTGCGATTTGGACTCCTCCGTTTTTTAGAGGTTGGGATACTGTATGTGTGGCGATGGGAGGCAGCCCTAATACCCAGCAGCTTAGTTCTGTATTCAATATGACATTAATTCTCTGAGCTGTTCATCAAATATTTTGTTATTATAGAATTATCATTGTATGCGATCTTACGCATACCCTGAAATCTTCATATTGACTCCCCACCACTCGTTCCCACACCTGTGTCAACCTTCTTACTGTTAATCCTGCCCACTTAGACCAGTCTTGCTATTTTTACCATTTGAGCATAATAACGGTCTGCCTATTTATTTAGGAAAAAGTATCCCTGAATACAGCAAGAGGCTTCTTTGATTGGTGGATATTTTTTCCTGATTATACCCAACTATTTATTTATTCATTCATTATTTATATAGTGCCTCTACACTTAAACAAGCATTTCAAAGCGCTCCAATGCAGGCAGGGGGTAGATTAGCAAACAGAAATTGACATTCTTAATAGGCTTTGGAGCATTCAGAATGGGCAAGTGCTGAGTATTTGGAGGTACAACAAAGAACAAAGAGGAATACAAACAAGTTACAACATAAATGATTGTACGTGTCTGACGGCCATTTCAACAAGGCAAGAGCTATAAATACAAAAAGGAGAGAGGGGCGGGGGTAGTATAGGGACAGACAGATGAGTCCATCATATGCGCCTGACAGCATTTCTGATAGAAATAAGTGCATGAGATGTGAAGTAGGATAGGGAGGGGGGACGAAGGAGAGGAAAACTAGGCAATAGCGAAGTGGCTGCAGGTGTAAAGAGGAAGTAGAATGAGGGGGTGGGCGGCACTGCACAGCCCTGGCAAGTAAAAAAATCATCTAGATTCGAATTTAAACAGACACAATGCAAAGCTGTTTTTTTTTTTACAGAACTAAAGTGCAGCGAGAGAAGTAGAGTAGGAAGGCATGGTAGAGTCACAGAGTGGAAAAAACCACCAGTTAAAGGTTCAGCTGTGGGAGCAGCAAGTTCAATCAGAACTCACATGGTCCACTAGGATACGAGGAGGACAAGAATCTAGAATAGCGGTAGCAGGGAGTACCAAGCGACGCCTCAGTAATGCAAGAGAATGGCGGTTTTTGTGATCAGACAAGCTCAGACAGCGGCCTTAGTTGTTAGCTTTGAATGGGGGTTGACTTACTAGCCAGCCGCCTTCACTGATTGGCCCTTTCAAGGGTGATGATTGGCAATCAATGCCTTGGCTGGAGGGGGAGACAGGCACACTGGTGGGTTATTGGATGTCGGCCATGCTGGAAGGTGCACACTCCGACACAGTCCAAATGTGCTTCACCGGACTGAAGCACGCTAAAGTAAAAAAAGTAAGGAAAATGTGTTGCCTGCATAGATGGGCAAATCAATAGGTAGATGCTAGTATTTGCCGAGCTAGCACACTTTCTTTTAAAAATTAAGGTGCTCTTCACTTGACGAGGCCCAGTTGACCTTGTAAATGTGGTGCGATACTAGCACTGCTCCCACAGCCTCGGGAGGAAGTCAGGAGCCCATGGTGTGGATCGACTGGTGCTGTGAAGGGAAAGGAGGCAGATCAGCTGGTAAGCAGAGCCTAGTTGTGCAATACCAATTGAAATAATTGACTATAATCAGAAGTGTAGAATCCTGGGGAGAAGCACAGTAATAATTTGTTTGCTTTCAAAATCTGGTAAACATTGGCATAGAAAAAGCTATGAGTAATGGGGACGTAGTCGCTCAATGACGGTCACCTTTGGGCTCCGCTGGGGGGATCAGAAGGGGCAACACTTTGCATCCTCAAGTCAATAGAAGGCCAGGGAGGGAATCGCTGATGCAGACCCAGGGACTCAACAGTGCAGTTTTGAAGATCAGATCGTGTGACTCTCAAATCAAGATAGCTTGAATGGGAGCAAAGCTGCTAATTCGTCAATGAACTAATCAAGACTGTGCCCGCCTTTCCCGCCCTAACTTGTATCCGTGTCCGGCAATCCACTGTATCCCCTGTCTTCATGTCCTTCCTATTCTACAGCTAATATGTAATGTCATTATGGATTGACACTCCTTCCCAAAGGTTTCCAAGCTTGCCACCAGCAAAGCCTTGAGAAGACAAAGAGGAAAAGACAGACGTTTACAGAAATTCAACATAGGAGAGTTTTCACTGTTTTCCGAAAGCGGATACATTGTTGATGCTATGAATATTTTCATGAAGGGGATGCCAGAGTTTGGACTGCTGGTAAGACTGGTACTGCTGGTAAGATAGCTCAGTGGGTTGAGCGCTCACTGCTGCGATCTGTTTTCGATCTGCAGGTAGCAGGTTTGAATCCGGCTAGGCCAACTCATCCTTTCACCCTTCGGAGGTCGATCAATGAGTACCAACTTTGGTTGGGTGATATTGTATGCAAACATATTCTATGTAAAGCGCTTTGGCAAAAGTACTACAGAAATAACATATCTTTATCATTACTAGTGGCTATGACCACACTGGACAAAGGCCTCAGACTGTCTGGAATGATGAGTGTACAGAGTAGCAGATTTCTGAGGTTGAGGAGGAAGGTGCCATTTCAAGCAATGCTTTCAATAGGAAAGAGTGCTCCTTTCGAACTGAATCCTATTAATTTCTCCCCATGTTGTACAGTGCTCCATCGCTTCACAGCTATGCTAGCGTTCTAAAAAAACCTAGCACATACACACTCGTTGCAAAGAAATGAATATATAAAAACAAGGTTTTTGTTTCTAGAGGAATGTTGCAATGTTCTAATTACTGTCGAGGCTGCACTGCACGCAGCCTCTACCTGACGGGCAGCACTCGGTGCATACAGAGTGCGCCATCAATGATAATATTCTGCCCCCATCTCAGAGTCTATTTGCTTCGCTGTCTTTTCCTCACACATACATCCTCGTGGCAAGGCTCGCCGATGCTAGCCACCCAAGCGTGCCAGTAAGAATGAGCATTTCCTATTTCCCCCGTCAACTTGTCATGCGCGTCCACAAAACAAAAGCAGTGGTTAATAATTCATCATTAATCTCTTAATGATTTCTTGTTTTTATTTATGTATGAGGCAGCCAAAGTGAGCCTGGGAGACGACGGCAGAAATATTGAGCGCGAACGCCAAAAAAACATGTCCCCCGGAGGATGCGGGGAACGAGGCCTACCTGCCGCATTCCAATGAGGCGCACTCCAGCGCCGTTGCCTTCATCAGGCGCGAGGCGGGAACCGGGGCAGGCCATTGCTTGTGGGACTCTATCAATATTTCCTTGCCAACATCACAGGGAATGACAGATAGGGGGGCCGCTAGATAGATCACAGGACGTTCCTTGGGAATTCACGCCACCTGGAGACGCTCCAAGCTCTGGTGGACCGGGACGCCTCGGATGGCTTCAGGATGTTTCACGTTTCAATTTCGTGACTGAAACTTTAGATGGGAAAGCAGTAAATAACAGAGAACACTATAAGATTCATCAGAATGGCGCCACTTCTATATTTGTTTTATGTGTGCTGCTCCAAGGTGCAAAAGGAGAGAGGGGAAGGTAGGCTGGGCGTCTGGGAGGCAAGGGATGGCCAAAGGCAGGGAAGAAGGTCGGGCAAAGCCAGGGATACAAAACAATCAGGGTTACACATTCCAGGTGCAAGGGTGCAAGTGGCATAGAGAGGTGATAGGCAATGCAAGTCAGCAATGACGCATTTAAATAAGATAAAGGCATTGAACCCAGAGTCGACTGTGGGGCTCAGAGTGGAGGGCCTTTGCCTCCTTCGACCTCAAGGAAAGCAGGCTTTAGCGGGCGAACGCGCCAACGAAGATGGCATGGCGGGCGCCGCCCCTTAGTGGGGGCTGCCCAGCTGGCCTCCTCCCCCCACTACTCAAGAAGCAGGTCAGGTGGGCGGGGATGGGGGAGGAACGCGCAGCCCGCCCCCGGAAGGGACGGGAGCGCGTGAAACGCAAGA
Organism: Ambystoma mexicanum; assembly: GCF_040938575.1. Taxonomy (NCBI): domain Eukaryota; kingdom Metazoa; phylum Chordata; class Amphibia; order Caudata; family Ambystomatidae; genus Ambystoma; species Ambystoma mexicanum. The sequence continues at coordinate 267,546,156 of NC_090934.1, forward strand.
GGCGGGGTAGGGAGCCGAGGGAGAAACAGGCCTCATAAAGGCACGGGTCTGTTCCAGTTACAAACCCATTCTCCCTCGGTTCCCTGCCCCCACCAGATCGTGGTTTTTGTTTTGATTCCTCCCTCGTGCATCCTGCTCCCCGGGTGTCTTCGCGTCGCGGTCCGTTCCGAGCGTAGTCCAGGAGTGGAAGACTGGTCGATTTCGAGAGTTCCTGTCGCAGCGGGTTTCAGTTCCAGCCGGGCATATCTAAGGTACGTCGCATAGCGGTATGGTTCATGGGATGGTGGCCCGTGGTGGGCGGTTTGGCCATCGTCGAACGTAAATATCGTTGGGGGTAGCATGGTCATGGGGGGGTTGTGACTCGAAAGCAAGGGGTAGAGGGGGGAACGGTTAAGGTTCGTCACATGTTTGGGACGGGCGAAGGGGGGTGTTCTGTTATGAGAGAAGGGCCAGAAAAGAAGTTGGGGGTATGGCGCGTTCCTGTAGGTTGGACAGGGGGGCCGCCGGTTCCCGGTGCATGGGGAGGGTTAATGGGGGGTGAGAGGAGTGTAATCGCCATGTTCTTGGGGCCGGCGGGAGCCAGGGGTGATGTGCGTGGCGTTTGGGACGGGCGAAGGGGGGTGTTCTGTGAAGAGAAGGGCCAGAGTTAGGGGTATGGCGCGTTCCTGTATGTTGCACAGGGGGGCCGCCGGTTCCTGGTGCATGGGGAGGGTTAATGGGGGGTGAGAGGAGTGTAATCGCCATGTTCTTGGGGCTGGCGAGAGCCAGGGGTGATGTGCGTGGCGTTTGGGACGGGCGAAGGGGGGTGTTCTGTGAAGAGAAGGGCCAGAGTTAGGGGTATGGCGCATTCCTGTAGGTTGGACAGGGGGGCCGCCGGTTCCCGGTGCATGGGGAGGGTTAATGGGGGGTGAGAGGAGTGTAATCGCCATGTTCTTCGGGCCGGCGGGAGCCAGGGGTGACGTGCGGGGCGGAGGCTCGGGTTATGAGTTAACGGGAGCGTCGTTAAGAATGAAAGGGAGGGGGGGTTTCTAGTCGTCACATGTGGGCATACGGCCAGTTAGGGACAATGGTCCAAAAGGCGGGGGGAGAGAATGAAGAGTGGAGCTGAGTGCCAGGGTGCTCTTGTCGCGGTGGGGGCACAAACAAGGGGGGGCAAATGGCTGTTCAGGAACATAGATTCGTACACGGGTGCGGGTTGGATTTAGTAAAGTTGGCGATATGGGGGCAGAGGACAGGCGGGACGTAGATACGCGGGTAGAAGCACCCTTGCGTTTGAATCGTGTTTGGGTATGGGCGTTGTCATGGAATTGTTGTTGGATTTCGATTGCTGTTGCCACGGTGCGCCATGGCGAACGGCGGCTGAGGTCAGCACGAGATGCGAAAACAAGCGGTCATGGGCCCAAATCTTAGTTAAATAATAATACAGATAAGATTACGGAGGCACACCTGCTGGTTCCAATAATTGCATATATAAGTCATGAAAGACAGTGATAGTGTGCGACGAGACCGTGGGAACAGGGGTGATCCAGGCTGTGGGTCACAGTATTTGAGGGGGGGGAGGTTTCGTTTTACAAAGCCAGCCACATGAAAATGGCCACCATGTGTTTGTTGGGTGATGGTCGTGGGGGTGTTGTGGCCTGTACCGGAGACGTTGCGGGTTCGAGCCTCCAGCTTCAAAATTGCGAGTGTTGTGTGAAACAATAATGGTCGACGGTTTGCAATCTTTGTATGTGATGGGGTTATTTGGTTTATGATTTTCTCGTTACTCGGCGCTACATTGCCGCCGCGGGTTACAATGCGCCACAATACCATGGGCGGCCACGTGTGAAAGGTTTAATTTTCGAACATGTGGCGATGAGAGCGTTAAAACTACATTGTTTAGTACGTTTTCTAAGGACGATGTTTAGTTGTTTAGTTTAATGGCCGCCGTGCCACACTGCGTTGGCAATCATAATCCAAATGTTTTATCTGATGGCCGAAAAGGGTAGAGAAAGTTACATGTGAGGTGTTATGCATGGGTTTTATGATTACAAATAACGTTTCGTCGTCATATCCTGCTGCCATGGCACAGCGAGTAGCAGGCTCGCGTGTACAGCTCTACAGAGCCTGTCGAAGCAGGTTTGAATCCCGGGACGGCCACTCTCAGCCTTTCATCTTTCCAAGTACGATAAATGAGCACCACACACGCCTCCGCATCCCGTGGGCACACACCATGGGTAATAATTTACAGTGCCCAGATACCTCAGGGTCTAGTAGCGACATAGATGCACAATTATTATTATTATTATTAAAGCCCGCAGAATGACGTTGTGTAATTAAAGGTTGCAAGCTAAAAGTTTACGCAGCCCGCCGCGCCGGACAGAATGTATAGTTTCGAGTGCGCGGGCTCAGAAAGTTGCATGTTCGAATCACATCGGGGTCAATTGTAAGTAGATGTTAGCACATCCAGCAGTGGCTGAACTGGTACGTGATTGCTCTCAGAATGCGGTGGACCTGAGTTCTAATCCAATGTCCGGAACCTCCGGTGCATGTTTGTTTTCTCTAAATGTACTTTTTATGGCAACGATGCGGCGAGGTCGCCGGGTCGGATCTTCAATGGGCCGAGGAATGTAGTTAGAGGTTAACCCGTGGTAGTGATTAGGGCCGCCTTGCCCCGCAATCGGGTATTACATACGGATTAGCGACGGATAGGATGTTTTAAAGTGATGGAGATTGTTTTGAGATACTGTATGAGATTATATGTACCAAGGATCAAACAAGTCATCCCAAATGCAGGGTATTGCTAGCAAACGATTGTGCAAAGGGAGAAAAGGTCATATTGTAATGTTTAGTTAACTGGGCGGCGGGACGGGGGCTTTTTCAGTCCGGGTTTTCAGTCGGAGTTGAGTGTACAGCGAGGAAAGGAGGTAGCACTGGTTTGCAGAGGGTGGCCAATATGAGGGTGAAGTAAATTAATGTCTCATGACCTATACTAACACAATTTGTCTTTTGTTTTCAAGGTGGCCACGGGTGGGAACAACATAAGGTAAAGGTGGTCCCACAGTTACAAGATGACGGTCCTGGGTACTGAAGGGCAAATACACTTGCGCGTAGTGAGTTAATAATAGGTTGAGGCAATAGGACGCATATGGGTCGGAAGACGAAGAGACACAACAGCCCGAAAACAGGTAAAGTAAAACAGGAAAATACCTGCAGTCACCCAAATGGAGCTGTTAGATATTACAATGGTGCGGAGTACTCAAACAGCTAGGGCAATGGCTGGGAAAAAAGGAGTAAGGTAGGGCGCGCAAGTTGGATCCTTTTCTCCCGAAGGCAAAAAATTGTGGGGGATAGCAGCGCCACGACCAATGTTCCGTGGGCGGAAAAATGCTATAACAAAAATATTCAAACTCAGCGCGGCGCAGTGAATTACCTGGCATGGAGCTCATTCAGGGGGCGTGTGGCGGTGTAGGGTAAGAAAATGTTATGGCAGGGGGGGAAGGCGAGAGTAAGAGGTGGAGGGACAAAGAGCTTGCAATGCCTTGTGGGTAAGTGTTAAGACTGAACTAAATTGACCTCCAACCAAAGGAAAGGTACAAAATAATATGTAAAACAGCGCAATTTCTTTATATATGAATTCAACCTTAAACCACTTCCATGGCACTGCTGACGTGTTACTTCACTATGCGGCCAATAGTTTTTACCAGAGAGGCATCTCCTGAAGGGGGCAGTAGAGAATCCACCCGAATTCACTGGAACTCATTTCAAACCCATTCAAACAAACTACACGTAAGGGCATCGCGTATTGAAGTTAGGGTTGCCGCAAGACGCAGTTTAACAGGGCTCTCTAAACCTTTCTCTACATGAACAAAATTAGGTATTTGCCTACTCCCTCACAGTTACGAACCAACCTGACCTAGGTCTAGGTCCTCAACCCGGCAATGGCAACAAAATGGAATATCCTCAGCCCAACTCGTACACCCGCGGCACCCCCACCACGCCGGTGCGTTTACTTCACTGCTGCCGGGGTGTAGGGTGCGCAGGCTGGCAGGGGAGGCAAGGCCTTGGAGGGAGGGGGGTGAGGGGTGGACAAGGAGGCAGGGGAGGCAAGGCCTTGGAAGGAAGGGACCAACCAAGGAGCAACGGAGCGAGGGGAGTAAGCGGAAGGGTCAGCTATGGAGCGACCTGTGCAGGCTGGGGGAACTCTCTGCCTCCGGCAACCAGCAGAGAGTCTTGGAGGAGTCACAGGTCGATCCCTGTAGCAAAGTACTGGCAGGCCTATAGGGGAATGCTCAGCCAACAGCTTAGATCTTACGGTGCCCCAAGAGTACTAGGCTCAGGGGAGGCCCTGGGGAAAAAGGGGAGGGACGTAGGGGACTTGGGAGCCAATTCCAAGCCCGAAATTGCGGGGGGGGGGGAATCAACATAAACTCACAATCAAGAGCATCAAGGGAAGTCGGTCGGGGGGGAGCAAGAGGAGACTACCGGGGGCTCAGGTAACGGTGACAAAATAACAGCAAGGGGAAGTCTTCACGGAAGGAGGGGGGCAAGAGGGGGAGGGAGGTGGAGGGTCCAAGATAGGGCGGCTAGGCGAATAGAGGGAACAGGGGGGAGGAAGCCAGCCCCAAGGAATAAGGGGGTGGCAAGGACCAAAAGCTGGGGGACAGGAGACGGGGTACGGAAGAACAGGGCTGGAAAGTCTGCCTCTGGGAGGAAATGGAGCTAGGATATGGAGGGGCAGAAACGGCAGGGGGGGGTTTGGCGGGACCCTAAAAACTGGGGACCTGGTGAGGGGAGGAGCGAGGGAAAGGAAGGAAGGAGAAGGGATAGGGTACACCGAAGAGATATTACGCTGGCAGGGGGGGCACTGGGCCAGACTCCACAGGGAGGCCGGGGGAGAGGGAACTGAGAGGATTTAGGGGCTCGGCAAGACGGAAGGGAGACATGGGGGCAGCATAGATAGGATAGGGCTTCTGGCACAAGCTGCACTTGGGGGACGGAGGGGGGGACAGAGTAGAGTAGAAAGGACTCAAAATAGACGGGCATCGCAAAGCGATGAACATATAGGCAGGCAGAAAGGTGTGGGCCAGCACCGGAGGTCGGGGTCGGCCTTAACGTACGGATGTGGGATTTGTGTATCGTTGGGGCACTTGTGGTGGTGCCGGTATAGGAACCTGATTACTAGCGAGGCACCGCGTGGCTGCCGGTTTTATCTAGACCCAAACACCGGACACGGTTAAGTGTCGGGGAGGAGGGGGCAGGGTATTCCCAACAAAGACCTAGAGAAAAGGGGGGGCCTATGCCAAAAGTCGCTCATGGGAAATCTACAAACGGCCAGGGGTAGAGAGAGGTTAATAGCAAGGGCTGGGCTCAACCTGAGGCGTCCACCGGACGAGGAGGGTAAGTGAGAGGAAGGGGGAGGGCAAGGGATACCTAGGTAGCCGCACACAGAGTAGTATACCTGTGGTGGTGAATGACGGATCGCCTGTAAGATGACTCCAAGACTTTATGCAAAATAAAGCTGCTGAGGCATGTTACTCTTCCAACTTTACAAGGTGTCTGAGTTGTTTCTTCAACATGTGATGTATGACATATGCCGGGGGGTATGAGGGGAGGAGGGGGGGGTGAGGGGCCAGGTCATGGAGGAGGTGGGGAGGACAAGGCACTGGGGTGCCCAAGCTATGGCGGGCGAACGCGCTTACGAAGATGGCATGGCGGGCACTGCCCCTTAGTGGGGGCTGCCCAGCCGGCCTCCTCCCCCCCACTACTCAAGAAGCAGGTCAGGGGGTCGGGGACGGGGGAGGAATGCGCAGCCCGACCCGGAAGGGATGGGAGCGCGCGAAACGCAAGAGGCGGGGCAGGGAGCCGAGGGAGAAACAGGCCTCATAAAGGCACGGGTCTGTTCCAGTTACAAACCCATTCTCCCTCGGTTCCCTGCCTCCCCAGATCGTGGTTTTTGTTTGCCACCCACCCTCCCAAGAACCAAAATGTTTGTAATGATTTGTCTTTTTGTTTTGCAGGTCGCCCAGCGGAGTTACATTGCGATCCCTGTAGCAAAGTACTGGCAGGCCCATAGGGGAATGCTCAGCCAACAGCTTAGATCTTACGGCGCCCCAAGAGTACTAGGCTCCGGGGAGGCCCTGGGGAAAAAGGGGAGGGACGTAGGGGACTTGGGAGCCAATTCCAAGCCCGAAATTGCGGGGGGGGAATCAACATAAACTCACAATCAAGGGCATCAAGGGAAGTCGGTCGGGAGGGAGCAAGAGGAGACTATGGGGGGCTCAGGTAACGGTGACAAAATAACAGCAAGGGGAAGTCTTCACGGAAGGAGGGGGGCATGAGGGGGAGGGAGGTGGAGGGTCCAAGATAGGGCGGCTAGGCGAATAGAGGGAACAGGGGGGAGGAAGCCAGCCCCAAGGAATAAGGGGGGGGGCAAGGACCAAAAGCTAGGGGACAGGAGACGGGGTACGGAAGAACAGGGCTGGGAAGTCTGCCTCTGGGGGGAAATGGAGCTAGGATATGGAGGGGCAGAAACGGCAGGGGGGGTTTGGCAGGACCCTAAAAACTGGGGACCTGGTGAGGGGAGGAGCGAGGGAAAGGAACGAAGGAGAAGGGATAGGGTACACCGAAGAGATATTACGCTGGCAGGGGGGGCACTGGGCCAGACTCCACAGGGAGGCCGGGGGGAGAGGGAACTGAGAGGATTTAGGGGCTCGGCAAGACGGAAGGGAGACATGGGGGCAGCATAGATAAGATAGGGCTTCTGGCACAAGCTGCACTTGGGGGACGGAGGGGGGACAGAGTAGAGTAGAAAGGACTCAAAATAGACGGGCATCGCAAAGCGATGACCATATAGGCAGGCAGAAAGGTGTGGGCCGGCACCGGAGGTCGGGGTCGGCCTTAACGTACGGATGTGGGATTTGTGTATCATTGGGGCACTTGCGGTGGTGCCGGTATAGGAACCTGATTACTAGCGAGGTACCGGTTTTATCTAGACCCAAACACCGGACATGGTTAAGTGTCGGGGGAGAGGGGCAGGGGATTCCCAACAAAGACCTAGAGAAAAGGGGGGGCCTATGCCAAAAGTCGCTCATGGGAAATCTACAAACGGCCAGGGGTAGAGAGAGGTTAATAGCAAGGGCCGGGCTCAACCTGAGGCGCCCACCGGACGAGGAGGGTAAGGGAGAGGGAGGGGGAGGGCAAGGGATACCTAGGTAGCCGCACACAGAGTAGTATACCTGTAGTGGTGAATGACGGATCGCCTGTAAGATAACTCCAAGACTTTATGCAAAATAAAGCTGCTGAGGCATGTTACTCTTCCAACTTTACAAGGTGTCTGCGTTGTTTCTTCAACATGTGATGTATGACATATGCCGGGGGGTATGAGGGGAGGTGGGGGGTGGGAGTGAGGGGCCAGGTCATGGAGGAGGGGGGAGGACAAGTCACTGGGGTGCCCACGCTAGGGTAAACAGTACAGGTTTTAGACATTTCCAGAATTTCAAACGGTCCTCCTCCATTAGCACCTGGCTTTTCTGGAATAGTCAATCAGGCTGCTGGCAGCACAGGCTTGTTTCAACAATAATGGCCCATGTTTAGAGCAAGCTGACAGCTGCCCCTGTCGGGTTCCCCTTGCTGCCCCCGCTCGCTTTGGTCTATGCCTCTCACCTTCCCCCTTCGAACCTCCCCAGTTAATGTTATATTACTCAACATTGCCATCTGTGCCAGTGCCATCCTCCTCCAGCCACAGTCAGAGCCGTAACCTGGATTGTCTAACAAGTGGGGCCTGAAGCTAATGTAGTTGGGACAAACACAGTGACATTAACATCTGTAAATGGCCACACGGCGCTTCTGAGTGGCCATTTACAGATTTTGGGTGGGCTTTGCCCGCTCAGGCCCTACCCTGTCTACGCCTCTCACCACAGTGGTAATTGAAACTGGACTCATCCGAATTCTCCTGTTTCTGTTTACCTGGTGGCCATCTTGTTCGTAGTTTTTAAGATGGGAAACACTATGTACAGCCCACTCGAAGCCGTTTCTCATAAAAATATGCAAACTTTAGCATCCCATTCATTAGGCCGGGATGCTAACGGTGATAGCGTTGGTATCGAAGACTTTACTGGCAGGTAACAGCCCTCCAGCTGTCATACAAGGCAACCACTGTGCGCAGAGCTGCCAATTGGGCTGGAGCACCGATATGAGCCGGTACTGCGCTCAGAAGCTGACAACATTAGAAAGGCAATTAAGGTTTTACAGGTAGATCACATTCATGTAGTGGTTTTCAAAGAGAACCCAAGCATGCTACATGTTAACAGGATCATGCCTCTCACCAAAAAAGCATTTCTGCACAGTCCCTGTTCCATGCATAACTTTCCAGATTTCTGAATATTTTTTGAAAGTATTGGTGCTGAAGCATCCTTTTTGCATAACTAAGGATGATTGATGTGCCTTGATGATCAAGCATTAGCACCCAAGCCTTGCTGCTCCTTCTATCTGGGAGCAGGGAAAGCAGGCCGAATCTAGCAGTAAACATTCAATCCTCCTGCTCCCTTTCACCCCATCCCCTTCCCCCCCCCCTCTAGCCTCCACCTGCATTCCCCCCTCTCTCACAGGGCCCCTTCTGGAGAGGAGTTGGTGATAATGGCCGGTTCCGAAGGCCATAATACTCAGTAATGGCCTTCAATCCTGGTAGACTGACAACTTGGCCTGGGATCGGGCCACTGCTGGATGGTGCAGATCTCAGAAACCCACCACTATCCCTGTACTCACATTAATTACGTTTGTACCCTTAGTGGTGGAAATGCAAAACATATGGAGGGGGATCCAACAGGGGTGGGGGCAGAGTTTGGAGGCAGGGTTCTGAGGAGGTGGAGCTCAGAGGGGATGGAGCTGGCAGTTGAACTCTGCTGAACGGAAATGTTCAAAATAATAGTTTTAAAATAGTGCAATTTCTTTCATGCTGCTTTCTTTCCAGTAACTACGCTGGCAACATATAAAAGGTGCTCACCTTTTAAACCCAGCAATCTATAGTGCAATATTCCCTGGAATAGAAAATATCCAAATATGAGACATGTGCTTTGATGACAATTTTGTGTGGCCTTGTGGGTAAGCGTCAAACACTGGGAACGGTATCAATCACAGTAAAACTGCTGCAGTGGAGCCAAGGAGCTCATGCTCCTGCTGCAGAGGTCTGTGTTAACCTGCAACTCACAGGCTGCAACTGCGCTAAAATAGCTCATGGATTCCTGCACCTATTGTAAACAGGGCTGGAGATAGTGCCATGAGTTCTGCCTCCACCCCCACCCCCTGCAGCAAATAACAAGCACCATGCTTACAGCTCATGTCAGGCAAACTTAAGTATCGTATCAATACTTAATGTTGCATGACAGTGAGCTGGAGGCAATGCGCCCTTTATTTGCTATAAGGCAAGAGTGGCGCGCTGGGCCACACACAATACAAAAACTGCAGAGGGCTCGATTGACACGAACACTCTCAACAACTGAGCCCCCTCCTGTTCTTGTATTCGGTGTGGCCCAGTGAGCCCTAATTCGTTCATATGCACGGCGGCAAAACTTTTCTCCCTGTTCCTTGCTTCACTGAACCAAGGGACATTGAGAAACGGTTTTTCGGTGCTCCCCTACCACCCGGGCGGGGCCGCACTGCGAAATCTCACATAGGGCGTTGTGTGGGATCTTTGCCGGGGCTGAGGCAGAGGCAAGCCGGATCCCGAGGTCCAGCTAGAGATCTGATGCTGCATCTCGGATCCGGCGAGAGCCGGCCCATTGGCCAGCACTGTGTACCCTCCCTTACAATACCTAGAGTGAAAGGGTGTCTTGAGTTCTTGTCTTTCACTGTACGTCAAGACGAGTGTTGGCAGGAAGATCATGGTCAGGATGGACGGCAATTGCCCTCCTATGTGTTCTCTAGAATTTGAGTGTGCTACTCTCTGATGAGACACCTCATTGGTCCATCACACTCCCATGGGCAGTGACATTGGTGTTTCTGTGCAGCAATGTCCTCCTGTAGGGGACACCGAGGAACGGATGGCTAGGAGGGATTGGTATCCGTAGAAATGACCTAATACATAAAAAGCGAGGTACAATGACCAGGTTTTTTTGGTCGAATTTGGTATGGACTTTTGTATATTTTAAGTAAATATTAGGTGGGATTGGGTTAAGGGTATTAGTTAAGGTAAGGAGGGTGAGGGGATGGTGTGGGCGTCTCTCCCTGCATTATAAAAAAAAGTGCAAAAAGTAATTTTTGTTTTTCGACCAACAAAATTCGGTAAGTTCTCCTTTCGTTTTTATTATTTTCTGTTATTTCGTGGACAACCAAAGGCATTCTGTGGCATGGCAACTGATAGTCAAGGGGTTATTTTGGGGCCATTGTGGTTTTCACCTGCAACTCCCTAGGTTCCTCTGCATGCCACTCCTTTGCTTACCTAGGCTATTGATCAGTTGTACACTTATTGTATCATTGTTTTTGTTTTGTTCCTGAGATTTCATTCAGTTTGAAAGGTTGATAAAATATCGTTTTGTGATATAATTGAGATTAGAATTCATGTAATATCACTTCCTGTGATGTCATCATGGGGGTAAAATGTTTGTTATGTTAATAGATTTGTATCGCGCCAAAGCCTGAAGGCATCCCGGCGCTATCACATGAAGAAAATCATAAGTGCCCATCATTTTCAGGATGTTACTCAAACAGTCTGGTCTTTAACAGTTTTCTAAAGGCAAGGTGGTTTTCTTACTTACGAAGAATTTCAGACAGGTCGTTCCAGGCCCGTGCTGCCAGAACAGGGAAGGCACGTCCATTTCCTCGAGCTCTTTTTATACGGTCGACTTCCAGGCAGCAGGCCTTGGCAGATCGCAGATTCCTTTTTGGGCGATAGAGATTCACCATTTCTTTAAGGTACTTCAGAGCTTCTCCAAAGACACATCTATGACAGATGGTCAACAGCTTAAACTGAATCCTTGCAGAAACAGGCAACCAATGCAGCTCCCTCCAGGCTGCAGAAGTTGTTTCCAAACGGCTCATCTGGCACACAATGCGTACTGCAGCATTCTGCAATTTTGCAGTTTAATGTCACTTCCCGTGCCAATTTTGATGAAAAGCCACCAGTGCATGGCAGGACATGACATGAGCAAGCCCCGCTGTTGAACAATTCCAATGCACCCTTTGACATGAGCCCTCCAGGCTAGTACGTGACTTCTATCTAATGCAGAACGGGGCAAAGAGAAATCTCAGAACTGAGCACAATGCGTACATTTCGTAAGCATCCCTTTGCAATCATTGAGGAAATCATGATCATAGACACGTGAAAACTATACTAAGACCTGCTGTTACTTGGGTGAAGGATTTGCTTCATGCATTGAAAACGTATCCTGAATGTGCAAGTAATTCATCCTTCAACTGTACAGAATCATATACACATCCCAAACTCTTCTCCATGTAGACCAGTGTGAGTGGGAACCACAAAATTCTGTCTTAGTTTGTAGCACAAGTAGACTACTTGGCAAAAAATGTCCCCTTTGCACTGGGAGCTCGCACAAGTTAAGAACTGTGCCCCTGACTGATTAGTCGGGAACATGGAAGTTCCCCTCTGTTATGGGGCCCGGCGGGCTCACTCGAGATGGCCCCATCAGTGCTGGCGGTGCCAGTACCTTCTAATCTCGGCAACCCAGCATGCCGTCCATGCTGGGTTCCCAGGATCACCTGGACCTGATGGCCTGTGCAGGCGTGGGTCTGGGGTATCGGGGGCACTGTGGATGCCGGGAGCATCCGGATGATAGAGTGGCCTGGGCAGACCCAGGGCACCATGCTGGCCTGAGGGTCTCCGGTCAGTAGGACCCTGGTCACACGGTGGGGCCTGCAGGCTAGAGCCGCAGGACCGTGATCACACAGTGTGGGCCTGCAGGCCCGGTATGAGAGACGGAGATAGGAATTCCATTGTTGGGGTCTGCCGCCGTTCTAAGGCATATGCGTCCAGGAGCTCCTTTTAAAAGGGCAATACACATATGGGAGGGCCACACAACACCCTTGTGTGAAAACATATAATGTAGATTATGATCCCGTTATAATATCTCTCCACTAATTCTACTAATTGCCCAAAGCTTCAATGAACTATAAAAGGTGCAAACAATGTTTCTTGATGATAGAAAGTTGTATTTCCTCATCACAGGCAGTAAATGTGCAATTAGGTCCAATGCATTTCAGACTCTGAGTCCATCCTTAGGGACCACATTTTGCCTGTCTGTATTCCTTTAGCAATTCTTCCTCATTACTGCGAACTGTGTGGTTCTCCCTATGTATTCAGATGTTAGTAAAGTGCCTCGAGCTGGAGAGTGGCACTAGAGTATGCATTAATGGGTAGCCTCGGGACGGCTGACCAGGCTTACTGGTAAGTAATCCCCACTTCACCCACTCATATTAGCCACCCACTCCCACCTCTCCACTGAACCATTCTGAAGATTGATTCAGAAAGGATTATATCACGTAGTCTGTCTTCATCCAACATGAACTCGACAAATTGGCTCTATGTTATTATTATTATTATTATTATTATTATTATTATTATTATTATTATATGGAAACGGTTTTCAAAGGACTAATACTCTTGCTGGGCCCGGACTATGTTTTTCTCATAGGCTACCTGACTCATACTTGTTTATCTGATGGATAATTTCAGCCAGTAAAGAAGGACCCAATGATCCCTTTCTTATCCAATCCTTTGTCTGCATGTTCACATTAGGAAAGTGGCAATGGATGTGGTTAAGTTTAGCTTAAGGTAAGGGCTGGGGTCAAGAGGTTGCGAGGGAAAAATAGGGGGTAGAAAAGAAGGGGGTTACAGGGCTTCTCCCCGTGTAATGATGAGGTAAATACTAGGAGAAGTTAAAGACAGGAGAAGAAAAGGTATGGAGAAGTAAACGTTAAAAAGTGAATGTATGGCGAAGTAAAGCCGCACATCTGCATTTGGCATGACAGGCAAGTGCAATTCCAAAGCTGTTCCTTAATGATTTACTAGTGAATCTAATGTAGTATGTCGAGGATGCAGGATCTAACCGGGCGAGGGGTCTCTTGCTGACCCTACGTGAAAAGTGTCATAGGAGAGGTTGTAGTTGGTCTCCAATACACTTGGTATGAAATCCAATTGCTCTCCCTCCCCTGTTATTAGAGCCCCAGTCCCTTGTTTCTCTGTTCCCTAACCTTGTTCTTCAGCCTTCGATTGAAAGAGCTGCTTTGCTTCCCAAAGGTAGGTCTGTGCTCAACGAATACCCTAGTAGTAATAACAATAATAATAATAATAATAATAATAATAATAATAATAATTGTGTTTCACAGATGCCAAGCAAAACGAAGTTGTGTTCAGAGAAGTGTAGGCTTGAGGTGTGCGTGGCCCTCGTCTGGAGTGAGCCTCTTGAGGCCCATACGCGATAGGCGGACCGCTGCCACTAGGTCAAGATGACCCTGCCCCTTAAACATTGATGTTAATGTTAAAGGATATTTATACGGCACACTATCACCACCGTAGTGGTCCCCCGGCACTCTGGCGGTTCTGAAAGAAAGGGGGTATGTCAGGGTATGTTAGTAGGGCAAAGTTCGGATAAAGAGCAAGGGAGCTTTGATGTGCTGTTGGCAGCTTCAGTTCGGTTAACTCCCCACTGAGCTTTTTGGTGTGGTATCCGGTTGGTGTCCGTTGTGTGCCAGGCTTTGTGTGGTGTGTTTGTTGTTGCGGTGTAGTGAAGTGTGTGTGGGTTGGTGTGGTTTAAGAGGTATAGTTGTGTTTGGTTAGGGTTTGAGAGGTGTATGAAGAGGGGATGAGGTTTTAGTAGGATTGGCAATTAGCATTGTTGTCTAAAGAGACACACATTCATTTTGTGTGTCTTTCAAGTTTTAGATTAATTCCTTCCTTAAAGTGATCTTGTTTCAGCATGACACAAGGCTGTCCCTCGTTTCTCTGTCCATAAGTTGCGCCAGTCTCCACAATTCTGTCTTTGTTGTTTCTCAGGCCAGCCCCTACATCCCAGTCTGTGCCTGATGCAAACTGGTCCCTGTGGATCTATCTAGTTGTGGTCTATGCCCATACCTATGGCTCTGTCTGTGTCTCTGTTGATTTTCATTGTGTGTCTCGGGTAAGTCATTTCGGATTTCAGTCCATCTTTCACAAGGTCTGCTAGGGTTTTGTGTGTGTGAGTCTAGTGAATTTCATCTTCTTATTACTAGCTAGGGTGAGGGTTTCTTAGTGTAGCACTATCGATCTCGTTTAGGCTGGCAAGTTTGCTTATTTGGAGTGATAGGTTTGAGGATGGTTGTCTTGTGAGCGTGAGGCAATAGTTGGATAGTTTGGATGCAAAGTTGCGTTGGGTTGGTGGTTTACTCATGGGGTTAAAGTTGTCATGTCTGTCAGGCGATGCTTGGTAGTGGGGAAGGTTGATAATTATGCCTGTTGTTCGTGTCAGCCTTGTTAAGTATTTTTCTATCCTGATTGGGTAGTCGCTCTTGGTCAGTTCAGCCTGCCTTGTCTTGTCTCTTTTGTTCTCGCGGGTGGTCCCCTTCTCTGTTAGTTATTGGTGTTATCTGTACTGTCATGGGTTTTTGTATACTGGCTGTCTTTTCATTTTCTGTTTTATTGTTTCAGTAGTTTCCATCTGGTTCCGAGGTCTTGAAGAGCCAGGTTTTGAGTAGTTTGCTGAATTTTAGGTGTTAAACAAAAAATGAGGAACCTTTTGGGTGGGTGTTCCTTTGATTGGACCTCAGCGCCCTTATGTGTGTTTAATGGTTACCTTATATACGGTCACATGGAATAGTAACAATGGAGTATCTGGTTCCTCGATTCCATTTAATTGAAAAATAGTTCCATGTAGTTATTTTAACATGTAGCCTATGCGCCCACGTTGTTCTGTGAAAAAAGACAAATAACCCTTTTGTCAGTTTTCCAATGTGATTTTTAGAGTTTTAATTTTTTCTGCTTTTTTCAAATGACAGTGTCCTCGAAAATTGCGTCAAAAGTGTGTCCTGCTGTGTGTGTTGCTCCTTTGACCAGTTCTTGTAGTTTGATGGTTGCTAGTTGCCTGATTGATGATCTTTGTGAGTTGGCGAGTTTTTCTTCAAACCATATGTTGAAGTCCCCTAGGGTTATCAGGTGTTCATGTTGGATGGCTATGTTGGTCATGGCTTCTATGAAGTTGTCGACAAAGGTGGCATTGTATATCGGTGGTCTGTAAACTAGTATGAATTTAATGTTTGTTTTTGGGTTTGCCTATAGGTGTATGACTATAGATTTGCAGTTCTCGATGTTTAGAGGTTCGTCTGTTCTTATTTTCAGGTGTCCTTTGAATGCCATTCCAAGGCCTCCTCCTTTTTTTCCCCTTTCTGTTTAATTGTAGGCCTTTGAAGTTGATGGTGGCGCAGCTTTGGAGTGTGATTTTGTAGTTGTCGTCCAGCCAGGTTTCTGTGATGAATAGGATGTCGATACCTTTGTCGCACAGCAGGTTGACAATCTCTGTTGAGTGCTTTGACATCGATTAGGTTGGAGTGGACTTTATGGTATGATTTGGTTTGTACTTTATTATCGCTGTCGCCTTCACACTGGTGTTTTGGTTTTCTTGTACATAGGTCTCCGGATGTGGTGTGGTCCAGGTGTGTTTGTGTCGTCATCAAATAGCTCTTCCAGGTTAAGTCTTAGGTTTTTGTTTTCTTCAAATTCCTCTTCTATATTTTGTGGCCGTTGAAGAGTGGGTCCTCATGTTTTTGTGATATATGGGGTCAGTGCATCAATCGTGTTCTTGTTCCCACTGGCTTTGTCAGGTCTTCTTCTGCGTGGCTGCGTCCTTTCTTGATTCATTCATTGGGTTGGTTTGTTCTGGTGAGTGGTTGTTTGTGAGGTATGGTGTTCGGTATAGAGATTTTTCTCTTCTGCTGGTGGTAGAACTGTTTTCAAAGTTAGTTGGTGTTTGTTCTGCAGTTGTGGAACTGTGGTGGCCCTCAGTTTGGGTTGTTTTCTTTCCCCTTTGTCTTTCTCGTGGTCCTATTCATTTTCGTGGCATTATTGTGTTATTTGGCGGTAGATTGTTGGGTTGGAGTGGGAGTATTTTTCCTTTTTTTGGGTTTTTTGTTTGGATTGCCGTAGTCGTGTTCTTTGTAAATTAGTTGGTTTATGTTTCCTTTGAGTTTCCTTTGTGGTTGCAGGGGCAGTAGCCCGCGTTAAGGGCTTTTCCCATTTTTTAATCATGATTGTACAATTGTAGGTACTTTCCCTGATTGGTTTTGTTCGGTTTTTTGCTTCCTTGCGTGTACGATTATGGGCATGGTGATGTCGCTGTGCACAGTCAGTCTTTTGTGCTTAGTCCAGGTGTCTTGCGGGGTTAGACTGGGGTGAGGCGGGTTTGTCCGGTAAAGGCTTGCGGGCTGTCTGGAGGTGAGGCTGGCTAGATACTGTGCATCTGGTTCTATGTAGGCTAAGGGGAACACAACTGTGTGCAGTTAATGGGTGTCAGGATTATCTAATCGGGGGCAGGGGGTGTTTAGCTAGGGCAGACTTCTTAGCTGTTTTTGAGCAATATTTATAATCCTCTGTGGGAGTGATTCAGTCTGGAATTCAGTGTCCTCTCCAGGGGCAAGGCAGGTTAATTAGTGTTCCCAGTCTTTTCCAGAGTTTATTCAAGGCAGCATTAGCAATACTCTCTGTGCGGGATGCAAGCTAATATACACAGTTCTATCTTAGTGTGGCGTTGGCTAGTATTCACAGTTCTATCTCAGTGCAACAGAGGCTAATGTTTACAGTCCTCTCTAGATGTGATTTAATGCAGTATTCACAATTCTTTCTGAGTATGACACAGGCTAATAACTCACAGTTCGATCTCAGTGTGGCACAGGATAATAATCACAGCTCTATCTCAATGTGGTACAGGCTGCTATTCACAGTTTTATCTTGATCTGGTAGTGGCTAATGGTCACAGTCCTCTCTAGATGTGACTTAGGGCAACATTCACAATTCTCTCTGAGTGCAATATACGCTAGTCTTCACAGTTCTGTACCAATGTGGCACGGGCCAGTATTCACAGTTCCATCCCAATGTGATACAGACCAGTATTCAAAGTTCTGTCTCAGTGTGGCGCAGGCAAATGGTCACAATCCCATCCAGATGTGACTCAAGGTAACACTCACAATTCTCTCTGAGTGAGACGCAGGCCAGTATTCACAGTTCTATCTCAATGTGGCACACGATAGTATTTACAGTTCTATTGTAATGTGACAGGCTAACAGTCACAGTCCTCTCTAGATGTGACTCAGGACAACATTCATAATTCTCTCTGAGTGCGATGCAGGCTAGTCTTCACAGTTCTATCCTAATGTGGTACAGGCTAGTACTCACAGTTCTATCCTAATACGGCACAGGCTAGTATTCACAGTATTATCTTGATCTGCTAGAGGCTAATGGTTACCATCCTCTCTAGATGTGACTCAATGCAGCAATCACAGTTCTCTCTGAGCACAACACAGGCTAGTATATGCAGTTCTATCCTAATGTGGCACAGGCTAATGGTCATAACCCCCTCTATATGTTATTCAAGGAAAAATTCACAATTCTTTCTGTCTGCGATGCACACGAGCATTCACAGTTCTGTCATAATCTGACACCGGCCAGCTTTCACAGCTCTATCTCAGTGTGGCACAGGCCAATGGTCGCAGTACTCCCCAGATGCGACTTAAGGCAACATTCACAATTCTCTCTGAGTGCGAGGCAAGCCAGTATTCACAGTTGTGTCCAAATGTGGCACAGGCTAGTATTCACAGCTGTATCCCAATTTGGCACAGGATAGCATTCACAGGTCCATCCCAATGTGGCACTGGCTAGTACTCACATTCATCCCTTTGTGGAACAGGCTAATGGTCACAATATACTCTAGATGGGATTCAAGGCAACATTCACAATTCTCTCTGCGACGCAGGCTAGTATTCACAGTTGTGTTCTAATGTGGCACATGCTAGTATTCACAGTTGTATCCTAATGTGGCACAGGCTAGTATCCACAGTTCTATCCTAATATGACACAGGCTAGTATTCATAGTTCTATCTCAGTGTGGCACAGGCTAATGGTCACTATCCTCTCTAGATGTGATTCAAGGCAACATTAACAATTCTCTCTGAGGGCGACACAGGCTAGTATTCACAGTTCTATCCTAATGTGGCACAGACTAGTATTCACAGTTTTACCCTGATCTGGTAGAGGCTAATCCTCACTTGTTGTGAAGCTGGTCAGTGGTAGCAGCCTGGTGTGCTATGTTCTAAGAGTAGATAGAGTGGTAGGGCTTCCGGAGCACAGTGAATACTCTACTCCCCACCCAGGCCACATCTACCTTGTTGGTTGCTGCTGGTTGACGGTTGGCTACTGGGCTCCCCTGCTGACACCTGCAGACACAGTTTGGAGCTGCCAATGTAGGAGCCGCCCTTTGGCTTGGGGCCCTTAGCCATAGTGGCTGCGGGCAGGTATTGCCCTGGCTAGATTGTCTATTATGGGGTCAGGGACCAATCAGGGAGCATGGGAGGGCTGGGTGGCAGAAAGAATTTTGGAAGGGGGCATGGGGAGAGGGGGCAAATGCACAGAGTGCGCTGTTGTGGTTTTTTAAAAACACACAATTGCAATTTTTAGATGGCTCTGTGGGTCAGGCCTTATCAGCACTCACCATGGCCTCTTGGGTGTATCGAATGGTGCAGACTGGATGCTGTACACCAGGTTACTGGGTACTTGTAATGGCTACAGAACTCGGACCAATCAGGGAACGTGGGAGGGCTTGGAGGCGGGATGGGAATGGATGGCAGAAACAGGCAGGGAAGAGGGGACAAATGAATTGAGTAAGCTGTTCGTGTTTTTTTTAAAACACACAATTGTGATGTTTAGATTGCTCTGTGGGTCGGGACCTTATCAGCACTCACCTGGGCCTCTTGGGTGTATCGATTGGCGCAAACTGAATGCTGTGCACCAGGTTACTGGGTCCTTGTGGCTACGGAACTCGGACCAATCAGGGAGCATGGGAGGGCTGGGAGGCGGGATAGGAATGGATTACGGAAGCGGGCAGGGGGAGACGGTACAAATGCACAGAGCGCGCTGTTTGTGGTTTTTTTAAAACACACAATTGCTATTTTTAGATCGCTTTGTGGGTCGGGGCCTTATCAGCATTCAACATATATGATAAGTTATATGAACTTATTGTTGTTGGAATCTTATTGGAAACTTATTGTTGTTGGAATCTAATTGGAAACGTATTGTTGTGGGAATCTTGCGAGGTTGGCACTGCTTATGAGATTTTGGACAATCGCTTAGGTATTTAGCAAAACTATATGACAACATATATAACTTATATGATTCAACATATTTCATGAACTCTAACAAATAAAGTAAAGCAGAGCTCTCAGGTTTCCCATTTCCATGCGCAAGAAGGCCATGAAGTCCTGTTTTTTCCCTTGTAATTCTGGGAATTGTAGTTTTATCTTTTCCATTTTAAATGTATGACTACAGATCCCATTATTCCAAGAAAGAAAACCGGACTGGGTGGTTTTCTCAGAACTGGAGAACTCAAGGGATCTGATTAAAGACACCATGCAACATTGGATCGGATAAACTGCGTTCAGTCCTAAGCAACAGCAGGAGTCCTGTGCTCCCACCACACTTCTTAAACCTTGAGAGTTATCAGAATTTATAAAATCGTGAACTAAAATTTATTGTACTGAACTTCGGAGGAATTACAGTAGCCTACCTTACCTGACAACTGGTTTTATCTCTTGGCATGTGTGAAAAACATGACTTGCTGAGTGCCGTGCACATCAACCGGAACCTCCCATAAGGTAAGTTTCTATTTTAGCCACTGTGCCTAATCCAAAATAAGTGGTTAAAGGTCCCTCTCGAGCAGGTGCAATGACCACAGTCATGGACCTCCTCCCATTTCTGTCTTTGGCCAAGGTAAAGGGCTGCACATCAGGAACCAAAGGAGTCCCACTGCCACATACAAGTCATCCTTTCCTCACAACACCATCACTGACAAATCACTGCATTGATGATGCCTTCCGCCTGCTCTCCAGCTTGTTTACAGCTAGAAAACACACCTTAACCAGCACTTAGTGGAACTCTGACCTAGGTGGGGGGACGGGTTAGGTGGGCGCAAAGTGCAACATGTGACAAGGTAATGCCGCTGGGGTGGGTTTACAGCAAAGTGGGTTTAATGGGAAAAACAAAGTGGTGCCCCCACTGCTGCATTGGTGTTTATCTTTTTTCCTCTGTCGGTCAGTCACTGGGAGAATGTATATATTGTGTATACTCGCTGATTGTAACTCCACCTATACCTAACATCTACCTGCTGCTACAAAAAGCTTGTTTTCAGGAGGTCTAGGACCACCTGTGCTCTTCTAGCTCTTTGCTGGGCTCTGCTGGCCCCTCGACACTCCGAAAAATACTCAGATAGCATACCATTAGACAGAGCCAGGCTTTTTTCAGGGACATCAGGTTTATTCAGGCCAGACTGACACACACAATGCATCATTTAAAGTACAGGAACTCAGCCCCTGTGCTGAAGTCAAAGCTGTTTTTATACTTTTTCTGAGAGTGAAAACTAGCCCCCACCTTTTTGGAATACACGTTAAAGCAAAGCTTTCCATTGACGTTAATCTCACACCTGGCGATTAGTCATTCTATGCTTAACCTCAAATTTGAGATACATTTTGGCACTCACCAATGGATTTCCGGTTCCAGCTACCCTTATTTGGGCAGGCAGCTGCATCATTTTGCTAAGAAACCCAAACAACTGCATCATTAGCTGTCTGGTCCCGGACTGTTATCTGATTACACAGGGAACATTGTCAGATTAGAGACATTTGACCTTGGGAGTTCTGGTACAGGAGGCTGACTCATTTCACCACTGTCTACAAAGATGTGCCTCATTAAATATCTTCTATTTGTTGGTAAAGGCAAGGTTCGAATTAAAGGGGTGGTCGGTACACAAAATGGCGAATTCTTTTATGTCTGGTCATATTTTAACACTTGGTCATTTTCTACCCGATTATTATAGAACATATTCTGTATACTGCCCTAATCACTATTCATGATTTAAAGCAGTTGACCTTATAAACATACCACAATTAGGAGCACTCACGTTTTTAAGCATTATGATCTCAGTCTTTGCATATTTGAAGGCCTAGATCACCCCACACAGAGTTTTATGCCTAGTTTAAGTGGAGGGGGGCTATCCCCCACTGCATTCAGCTGTCGGTACCTCCTCTTCATTCCCTCATCTTGAAAGATCTTAGTTGTTAAAGAATTACTTTCAACCATACCCATGTCCACCCTCCTTGATACTTATCCAAAATATATTCTATCACAGTCCTACAATTGTCAATACTAACACATTATCCTCTTTAAAACAAAAACCTGTGTGTCCCTAAACTTCTTTTATATTCTTTTATCTGAGCCCCACCTCCATTTCTCAATTTACTTTAAACTAACTATATGTTTCAGAAAATGTATAGCCGTTATGCATTTTCTGAGTCATTAACTTGAGGCAACCCAACAGCCCATCAAACACTTTAGCCATATTGCGGCTGATCATCCACATTTTTTCCTGCTACTCCCCGCTGAAGACATCATATTTGCTCCCATCATGCTTATACACACATTTTTTTCCTGCGTGCAAGAGTTAATTTTTCATTCTCTTGCTATTGAAAAAGCTACCACCGACTCATCCTGGTTTGGCATCCGTGGATCCTCTGTGTCCTCTCACCTTTGTCCTTCCTTTTGAGCTGTTTCACAGCCAGTCTCCCAGGCCTTTTTGATGCTTAGGCCAGGAAGGCTTTGCACCGAAGACAAAAGAATGGGGGAGTTGCTGCAGGTTTTCGCAAATATGACTAGTTTTGGGCACATGAATGGGTTGCTGGATGACCTCGCTCTGCTCCTACGGCCAATTATTTCTACTCCATATATGTCCCTCATTGTCCATCTGTAATACAAAACTGAATGAGTTTCTTTTGCTAATTAAGCATGTCCTTTTTAATATCACATTTCCTACCAACCCATCCCTTAACAAAACCCTTTGGTTACATATTCTAGAAATCTTACCCTACCTCCTAAACACACTACAGTCTATCAAAAAATATCATCTCTTTAGAACTTCCCTGCTTCCTAGAAAACATTTGTTTTTTATATTTTTCATTCAAAACATTTTATGGGTCATTCCTGCCTCCTAGACAAGCTGCACCCCAACATCATTTACTGTGTGGTCAGCCCGCTGGATCCTGGTTTGTTTTTGTACAACAATATAACAGCATGTCCTTCATGAGACACATTTTTTCTCCTGAGGGCGACACATGCAACCCTAAGGAAATAGAAATAACAATTAAAGAAAGACGTCTTCTACTTTTCCGGTCTTCTAGGCACATCCATAGTATATGTAGATGTTCTTGGGGATCGCCATTGTCTGTAGAAAATCGAAATAGAGACAAAAGTCATTTGGGGACTGGACAGGTTTTCTTCCTAACCCCATTCCTCCTTTTTCTGTTAACAAAAAATACTCTCTCTATTTACTTCTATATATTTTTTCAACCCATTTTACTCATGTGTCTTCCCTAACTTTTGGTGCACTTCAAAAATGATACTTTTCAACCTTTGTTTAATATCAGGGCTACTGCTTAATCAATGGTGCTCTGGTGCACGTGCTTCTTAAGCTTAGCAGAACGTACTTCATTCAGCTTAGCAGAACGTGTTTGCCAGTCAGCTGTAAATACTTGCTCTTTAGTAGTAATTCTTGCTGCTTTCCGTTTCTTCATCCTTTTCCCAGTTGTGTCAGACCACGGTCTTTTCTTTTTGTGCTTTTACTTTCTTCCTGTTGAGACAAACAGAGGTGTTTCGCTGCACACCATCCCTGCCTAACTTAATCTAGTCTACCCCTGTTTTTCAACACTATGGCACCAGTTCTTACTATGTGCCTCCATTTTTTATCGTACACAAAAGTGTTTGCCTATTCTAAATAATTGTATACTCCTGCCAAATCAACCTTCTTTGGCATTGTGAATACAAAAATAATTACCGACCTTCAATTTGACTTCTGTTTTCTGCGGTTGTCCGAAATGGTCATGCTGTCATCTATTTTCTACTCTTTCCACAACTGATTGTACCTATCTTGGGAAAAAATGGCTACACACTCAAAGACATTGTGTCTCTTACTACCTCTTTTTCTGTTACTCACCTGGATCCTCTTACTTTTAGTACTGATCAACTGTGTGTCCACACCCTTTTAGCGTGAACCAGTACTTACGGTTTCCTCCTTTTCTCCCTATTATTCCATGCAAGATCCATGACTTTTATCTGTAAAATAAATCAAAATCGTTACAGGCAATCACGTTTTTTTTCTTTTACTTATCTCAGTATAGCTCTGTGCACAATTTCCTTGTTTGGTTGACCTAATGTTTGGTCAACCAGACCCTTTTTCTCATTCTCCATGGTTACTGATATTTTTTATTACTCTGCGCTATTTTTTATTGTCAGCCAAGATTTTTCATCAGTGCTATTTGTTTTCAATTGTATTTGATTTTTCTACCTGCTTTATGCTTCTGGGTTTAATCCCCATCCCTTTATTCATTTGTCCAATCGTTCCCTTCCTCAATTTCTCTTTTATTCATTTTTTATTTAAGATAAATCAATCATTTTCATCTTTTTCCAATTCATTTTTCTGGTCCTGTGCCAAAAAGGCCCAAAGTCTACCTAACGTTTTTAATCCTTTTTCTAATCATTTTTCATTTATATTTGAGTCCTCATTTCATTTTTGTCATGTATACTAAAACATACCTCCTTTCTTTTTACTGTGTGATGCTTTAAGGAAAGTACCACTTTATATTCCATTGAACCCTGTCTAGCTATACTGTCATCTGTGATGTTGTTTAACCTAAATATTTTCACCTGAACCATTACTGTCCTTCATGATTCTTATTTCATTTTGTTTGCTCCTTAATCATTCGCCATGTTTCCCTACTTGGTGGCTGCCTCTAATTACATGGAGGTCATCTGTCCCCTCCTCTTGTTCATAAATATTCATGGCCTGCGCCTGAATTTATTAAATATTTTAATAATTTTTTTACTTGGTCACACAACTGTCTATATTACCGCACTTTTGCCACAATAATAAAATCCTTTCGTTTTTACCCAAACAATCTCATCGGCCTTCTGCCTTTTTCATGCCTTCAGAATTATGCCCATATTTGAATGGTGCATGCCTCAAAATAAACAAAACATGCTTTCCTTGATAACCTAAACAACATCATTATGCTTTAGGCTTTATCATCCAATCCTTTCCTCAACCGTCTGAATCTTATAATGACAGAATCTCAACTGTTAGTTCTGAATCAAAAAGAGCTTTTCACTCGTTTTCAAGGAATTTTCTCCATGCCAGCCGCCCAGGCCCAAGAAATTATGAAAGACCAACCGTGGTGCAACTTCATACGGTCTGTCTTACTACACAAGGTAGAGCTCCTGTAAAAGAAATGTTTAAGAGCTCCCCCACCCCAAAAAAACCCTCACTCAGTACATTATGCTATCCTCAAACTCCCCGAAAAAGAGGTCACAAAAGATCCAATAACACCTTTCAACTTCGGAGAAATCTCTATATCAGAAATAATAGAGATCATGAATAAAATCAGACCATTCAGCTGCAAAGGCGATGCCTGCCCCTGCCCGCACGCTAGTTTAAAAGACTGTGTAGAATCACTTACGCCGTCTCTCATGACACTCACTAATGCCTCCTTCAATCCCAACACTGTCTTTGCAGCTGTAAAAAAAAAACCTAGGAGTGTTCCTTGACTCTCCCCTGTCCGTGTCACACCAGGTGATTTCATTTAACCACTTCCGTTGCACTTATCATTAAGTGCCATTGCCTCAGCCTCAGATTCACTACCAAGCTCATTAGTGCCATCAAACCTTTCCTTTCCCTACAAAACTGCTTATCCATCGCCCGTGCCACTATCAGAGTTACGTTGGACTACTACAACGCCATCCTTGCAGGCACCTTAGGAGAAAATCTCAACAGGCTCCAAATAGTGCAGAACAATGCTGCGTGCAGCTCTCAGCATTCTCAAAAGAGTACACATTACTCAACCCAGGCGAGCTGCTCACTGGCTACCCTTGCAGGAATGGGTTAATTTCAAAATCCTAACCATCACGGACGAATGCATGAGTCATACAGCACCAGCATATCTTACTGATACTATCAACAGAGTTAGTTCCACCCGATCCAAAAATAAGTCACCATGTCACCCAACTGCAAGTTCCATTAATCAAAAGAGCTAATGCCAGAGGTCTAGGCTTCCCCCACATAGCTCCCAAACTATGGAATGCTCTCCCTAGCGAACATAGAGCAGAATCGTCCCTCCTCATTTTTCACAAAACCCTAAAAACTACCCTGTTCAACTAACCCTACTAATTCTTCCAGCAGGATTGGTAAGTATTCCCCTCTGCTGCCCAATTAACCACTATGCCATGTATTTACTCCACTTGTACTGTACCCAATGAAAGCTAAACGTGTAACTAATCCACTGTAACTGCATTGTATATTTTTTGTCCCATAACCACAAGCGAAGCTCCGGCATGTAACCACTATGCATTCCACTTTCTTTGTAACCTGCAAGTCTCTTCTTTGTAACAGCACCACGATGCCTAAGGGCTACTCTGTGCTCTAGAGATTCTGATAAATAAACAAATAAATTAAACGTTATCCATGCATTCAAGCCTTTCCTCTCTACCAGGAATTGCTTATTCATTGCCAAAAATACAGTAGGCACCAATACTGAATTACTGTAATTGTAAATCACACAAAATGATGTCTCTTTATCGACGCTCCCCCATACTTTATCAAAGAGGATCACTCTCATCTCGTCCATCAGACCCACCCGACCTCACCTGGCCAGTCTGATATATCTGCCTGCCTTGAAAGGTCCATAACTGGGGGGTCCAGCTTACAACACCTGGCTGCTAAAAGCTGGAATGCACTGCCCATAGCACTAGGAAACGGAAAATCCTGCACTGCCGTCCTCAAAATGCTGAAAAACCTTCTTGTTCAACCAAGTCTCTTTGTGATCTCACCACGATGAATAGCTAACCTGGCTAAATGCTACCTACTAACCTATTTTGCATTTCACCAATGCCATCCATGCACTAATTTTTCCCTTGTTCAATGTACTCCTCTGCCTGTACCATTGAACCTTCTATGTCAGTGCCACAATGCCCATGTGCTGATGTGCTCCTTACAAATTTAAATAGCCACCACTGGCAAGTGCCTATTGCAACTATATCACAGCTAATAATAACACATTCTACTAAACAAATGCTGACACAACACCACATTTGTAATCTTAAAAAGCCTTCCTCAGTGTTTTAATATTTATGCATCCTTTTTCTGTCTTTGCTCTAAGGACCCACAGTTCCAATGTCTATCATTAGACCAAAAATTGTCCTTTCTTTGCCATATTTCTCCTTGCACTCCAAAACCCTAGTGCCACTTGACACTTCTAAAAACATCAGGTCACTCTATTAGGTTATCCTACTGTGAACTCATTCATTCTTCTGTTTTGCAAAAGTATTCCTTATTTTTAAGCTGACACCTTGTATTCCTTTGTGTCTCTGTGTATCCTGTGTTTACATATTGCTGAATCTACATGTAAGCTTTCTTACTCATCCTCTGAACTAAATTCATTTTTTACGTGATGCACTTTATCTTCATAGCTACTGCTGTGTGCTGCACAGGAGTGCTGCCCGCTTGGAGGTCACCCCTCCTTTTCCAACATGTGAGTTCTGCGCTATTACCCTGATTATGTCTCGAAGAACCGTCAAAATGAAACTCTTCCCTGACCACTATCTTTTCCCTTATCTCTCAATGTTTTTTTATCAAAACGTGCTTACAAAGCCAACAACCATGACCTTGCCAGTGCTTTTTGCCGCATCCATGGCCGAATTTTCCCTTTCATGTCTGACTATTTGCTTGCCAGTTTAAATACAATCTCCTCATAGGCAACAGCCTTTGTAGATGTTATTTTACCCCAGTTTTCTCAGTCAGAAACAATCCTTATCTATCTAGTACATCGTGTCACAGAATCTTTCAGCACCTCAAAGCCTGGCTCATGCAGTGCTTTAAAAAATGCAAAATGAAATAAAATAACCTAAATCTTATCCTCACGCTGTCCGCCCTCATACTGGCATACTCAGCAGCGGTCCTCTTTAATCACAAGGGGAGCATCCCCCATGCAGTGCACATGAAGCTTACCCCAATCTGGCATGCTTGGTTAACAGCACTTATAAATGATTTCAAGACTCCTGTATTTTCAAGTGCTTGCATGGTTCTCCATTATGCGCGAAAATGCTCAGGAAAAACCCTTTGCATCTATAATATGTATTTGGCATATATTTTTAATAAATAAAGCCTATATGTACTTCATATATTTGCATGTTATTAAAAAGCTGGCTCGCAATGTCCGAGTATTTTGCATTCTTTCAACCTGGGCCAGTTCTTCAACTTGGCAATGTTATCTCAAAAGCTGCTTCCTTGTGCATTCCTGTCTAATGAATCTGTGTTTCAGCCCTCATGTTTTTTTTATCTCAACCTTGTTTCTGGCCAAAACGAAAACATAATTGCCATTTGTATGCCTGTTTGCATACTTCAAAAATCACAATGTTATTTATCATGTTGGTCTCATATATTTCTGTCGCTGCTCACAACTCAGTTTACTTGTGCTTGGTCCAAACACAATCCCTTAACACATTACCTTAGTTGCATTCTGAACATAGCAACACTGTTTGTCTCTCAAATGTGCACTCTTAGGCAGCTTCCTCTAACTTTATATTCACATGCTTTTCAATTTATAAACAAAATGCCACCTGAACACAAGCCTCATAGCTTCAAAACATGACATCATTTTTCCTGCCCAGTGTTCCATAAACACAAGCTTTTTCAATCTTCGAGACACCCATGTGAACAATTTAAATTCATCTCTAAAAAAATATGCTTAGTTCTAGAAACAAAACCAGACTGGATGTTCACATTACCGTGCTTCTTATCTCAACCCATTAAATCATTCCTTACTTAACAGTTAAATGTCTTTAGCGCCACGCACTTCACATTTCCACAGTTAATTCCTTGTCCATAAATCCTTGTAAATCCAATGCGATTCTTCTGTCTAACAAAGTTTCTACAGGCCTTGACCTCTTAAACTGCCTTTCAACACCACACCGTGCCTTATCAGCGTGGCCATGTAAAACACCACTTCGATAAATCACTTTATCTCAGTTATTTGAATGCAATTCTCTATCGTTTGTGACGTGCTTCATTAATTATCTTACATAGTGTTAGGAAATCAAAAATGTATCTCTGTAGTTGCTGGCTTTAATTTATTTATAATGGCTTAAAAGGGGAACAGTTCCTTTTCATTTATTTCAGACATGCTTGCCTATTTTGAAGTGGGACCACCACGATTTTGATTGCTTTAATTTAGAGTGTCTAGTCATCTACATTTTTTTTTATTTTTGACCATTTTTAAATCTTGGCTAAAAGCCAAATTTTAAATTAGTTTGAAAAAATGCATTTTTTGTCATAAACAATATCATACAGTGCACACAAACAACATAGCATATAAATGAAATTAGACAATCAACATGACACATAGACTAAAAGACAGACTTGGCTAGCCACATGTATGTGCACCTCTATGCCATCTGCTCTCTCAGATGCATTTCTGTCCCTATTATTATTCCGACATGGAATGTAAGCCCATTTCTTTCAGAACTTCTTTAAGCATTCTGGTCTCCTATATCGTCCTATTAATTCAGGACCTTAAATGAAGGCTTCTTCAAGCGCTATATTAAAACCTAGGTATCTGGGCGTATACTCCTCGGGTATCCTCCCGGTATCTCTCTCTCGGGTATCCTCCCTGTATCTCTCTCTCTCAGGTATCCTCCCGGTATCTCTCTTTATTGCTCGGCCACCCTCAAGTCAATATTTACCCCTTATATATACACTGTACTCTTACTCTGTCGTTATTTTTTATATCCCACTTCCCTCCATTACCTTTTAAGGGGGTTCCCCATGAATTCTTTACAGTTGTTTCTAAAAAGCTGTTAAAACTTTAACTGAAAAATACTTTTCTAAAAGTTGTCTCCTAATGATTTCTAAAAATGGCTCCCCAAAAATGGCCCCCCAAAAATGTGCACCCCAATATTTTCCATGGGGGTACCCCAATAATTTCTATCAGGCCTGCAAGACCCTCAGAGTTTTTGCTCATTTTTGGATTTCTTGGCTTTTTTCCAAATCTGGACTCTGACATTATTTTTCCCTGAAAAGTTACCAAAAATAAATATAGATCCCTTCTGCCATACTGTTCTGCCTCCCTGTCCCTTCTTTTCTATAAGGTAGGGCAGCTGCAGACTGCCCTCTCCCCATTTTATTTCCTACTCCCTTTACTCAACTCTCATCCTTAGGCAGAATAGTATAGCTCACCTTAATCTTGAATGTCCAGGTTCTTTTGGGCTTGAAGAGATGGGCGTTCATCATATCCCTCTTGGAATAGCTCGCCATGTGTTTAGGAGGTCTTGGACCCTCTCCTGTGCTCTTATGTAACTGTGCTGGGCTCTGCTGGGCTCTCGACACTGAGTAAAATACCCAGATAGCATACCATGAGACAGAGGCAGGCTTTTTTTCAGGGACATCAGGTTTATTTAGGTCAGAGCAACACACACAATGCATCATGTAAAGTACAGGAACTCAGCCCCTGTGCTGAAGTCAGAGCTGTTTTTATACTTTTTCTGAGAGTGAAAACTAGCCCCCACCTTTTTTAAATACACGTTAAAGCAAAGCTTTCCATTGACATTAATCTTACACCTACCAATTAGTCATTCTATGCTTAACCTTCAATTTGAGATACATTTTGGCACTCGCCAATGGATTTCCGGTTCCAGCTTCACTTATTTGGGCAGGCAGCTGCATCCTTTTACTAAGAAACCCAGACAACTGCATTGTTAGCTGTCTGGTCCTGGACTGTTATCTGATTCCACAGGGAACATTGTCAGATTAGAGACATTTGGCCCTGGCAGTACTGGTACAGGAGGCTGACTCATTTCAACACTGTCTATAAAGATGTGCTTCATTAAATACCTTCTATTTGTTGTTAAAGGCAAGGTTTGAATTAAAGGGGGGGGGGGCGGTACACAAAATGGCAAATTCTTTTAAGTCTGGTCATATTTTAACACTTGGTCATTTTCTACCCGATTTCTGTAGTACATATTCTGTAGACTGCCCTACTCACTACACCATTCATGATTTAAAGCATATTTGACTTTATAAACATACCACAATTTGAAGCACTCACGTTTTTAAGCATTATGATCTCAGTTTGTGCCTATTTGAAGGCCTAGATCACCCCCACACAGATTTCTATGCCTAGTTTAAGTGGAGGGGGGCTGCCCCCCACTGCATTCAGATGTCGGTACATCCTCTTCACTTGCATTGTCAGCAACAGAGTTTGGCAATTTATTTTAAATCCTGGGTGCTAAGATTGAAAGTGCTATCTTGTCTGGCCTGGCAGAGAGTTTTAGATAGGAATAGTCTGTGATCCTCCATAGGCCAAAGGTTCCATCCAGGGACATCCTGTGTGATGCTCTCCTGAAGGTAGGCAGGAGCAACCCCATGGATGCATTTGAGAAGGATGCAAAGGTTTTAAGCTGACTTCTCTACTCTACAGGAGCTTTGGAACAACTTCTAGATAATCACTTTTCCTAAATCCAGACATCAATCCGTGTTTAGCCACCTGGAGTCTAATAACATTCATTACATTTCTTGATATTGTGTAAAGAAGTGTTCTTGGATATCCCAGTAATGGTGACATCCAACTTATTCACATAATGTTCAACTTTAAAGGGGGGGACACACAAAATAAAATTGTTCCCTCACTTCACAGCTATTTAATGGTTTATTAATTTACCCAAGGCAATCCATTCCCTCTTGTGTGGTAGTTTATACTTAACCACTATTTCAAAGGGCACACATCATAGTTTCTTCAGTTTGTTTCTATACTTAATATCAGCTATTTTGAGCATGCTCGGCCTCTAAACAATGCTGCTTTTAGTAGCATTTCCTTGTGTCTATGTAACATCTCTATTAAAGTATACTCCCCACCCCTACATCCCATGGGAGTGCATTGCAACAGTACAAGTGACTAGTCACAAAAGCTCCTACTACAACTGTACACTTGGTCAGGGGTATGAGGAGACGCATCCTATATAACTGGCAGATATTAAAATGGTATCCCTTGCAAATGGCATGCTCCCTTAGAAACAATATTGAGGCTCATTACGAGTTTGGTGGTGTGGGAAAAAGGTGGAGGTTAAACCGTTTACCTCAATTTTTCCAGCACCGCCAAACTACAGGTTTTCGCTATTACCAGTAATCACAGCGATTTTCGAAGGTAAAGTGGAGTTGTCTCTACCTTCTAGCTGGAGGTAACTCCTCCACTTTACCTTTAAAAATCATCATCTGCTAATGCTGGCGGCGGTAATAACGGCAAAAATCCCCCATTAAATGAGGATTTACAACGACAAACCGCCACTTGTAATCAGGTGGTATTACCTCCGGAGGTAATATCTCCAGTGGTAATACCACTTGACCACTTGAAGAGGTATGCTTGAACTTCAAAAAGTGCAGTTCTGGAATGGCGAAAAATGGTTGTAAAAAGTAGCGCAACTGTTAACTCCCTCTCTCCCTCCCTCCCTCCCTCCTTCCCTCCCTCCTTCCCTCCCTTTTTCCCTCCCTCCCTCCCTTCTTTCCTTCCTTGCCTCCCTCCCTCCCTCCCTTCCTTCCTCCCTCCCTCCCTTCCTCCCTTCCTTCCTTCCGCACTGCCTAGTATATATCTGTCCCATTGGCAGCCAGCTCTGCAAGTTAAAAGTCCATAGAACGTATTGCAGCATTTTCTCTGGGAGGCCTGCCACGCTGCCGCCAATGCCCACGCTGTCCTATTACAGTGAATGCACAGTGGCACACATCACGCCAGACCACTTGCTATGATAGAATGCATGATCTCGCCGTGTGAAACAAAAGCTCCGGTGTCTCAATAAAATAATGGCGTGCAGCTATTTTACCCGAGATGGAGTTTGTCTAGCTATTTTCTCAATACCTAGACTATACACCAGAAACTCCCTCTAGTTGTTTTATAGGATCATTGTTGGCCGTAATGACAGATGTATTTTAGGCGCATTTATGCTATACTGTTACTATTTGCGACAATGTACTGAAAGAGTACAACTATAAGCAATTAGTGGTTCTTTTAACCACATTTGATAGGCTAGATGTGATTGAGTTTGTACTGTATTGTGTTGCAAATGTTGCTAAAAATAGGAGTCATTCTCAAACTCCCGACTGTGGTTAATTTATTCTGTGTGGGGTCTAATTTACAAAGCGGTTACAATCTCATATTTTACCAGCAGATGTCACCAAAGCCCATAAAATACAACAAACAATGCACACATTATAAGGTGGTATTGGCAGGACAGGCTAGACACATGTTACCAATAAATTCGTATAATATGTGACATTTTATTTTCTGTTCTTCATTGATCATCTTGGTGTTCGGCTTTTTTGCCCCTTGAAGTGCATTTGGCTCCATGCACGGTTTCTTCGGTTGAGACATGCCCCTAGACACAGTTTGCTGTTTTTTCTGCTAATTCTCGTGTTTATCTGAGGATGATGCATCGCTGCTCCTCTCCTGTTTTACTTGCAAAGGCTTAATATTCTTTCCAAATGTGTGTGGCTATCTGTCTCCCAAATGCCCTTGTCTGCAGGACACTGCACGGAAATGTGTCCCTCAGTTTTTACTTCTCTCAATTCACACTTTTGACAGATCCTACTATGTCCAGCGTGCGATCCCTCAGTCTGTATTTAGGGGCCGATTCATGGAACAAACGTGCGCCGAAAATCTACGCGCAAGCAGGCGCAAGCGGAAAAAAACAGGCGCACGCGCACGCGTGCGATTCATGGAAGTCCCTGCGCGTGTTCTCCTCGGGATGTGCGCCAAACCCGTGCATGGCGCACACGTCACTGCAACATCCCGAAAGACGTGTGCGACGCGCACAGTGAAAGCGCCCAACCTCGGCGCATACACTAGAAAGTGGGCGGAACACGGGGCGTAACGCGCGGAATGGGGAACAACTCGCGAAAATAAGGGCGTAACTGGGGATGTACTGCAGGGAAGCAGACGGAACGCCCACACGCACCCGAACCACACGTATTCATGGAATCGAATAGGGCAAAGCCACGCACAGCGAAAGACACGCACAAGCCGAAACACGTCCGCCACGCGTCCCTGCGCATTACAAAAGTGCCAACATACAGCAATTGTGCCTGTGCGAGCGGGGCACGTGTATTTCGGGGTTGCGCGGGAAGTTACACACGCGATTGAGCGGGGTACGTGTATTCCGGGGGTGCGCGGGAAGTCACACACGCGATCGGGCCTGGGGGAGCGGGCTACGTGTATTCCAGGGGTTCGCGTGAACTTTTTCACGCGATCGGGCCTGGGGGAGCGGGCTACGTGTATTCCAGGGGTTTGCGTGAACATTTACACGCGATCGGACCTGGGGGAGCGGGCTACGTGTATTTCAGGGGTTCATGTGAACTTTTTCACGCGATCGGGCCTGGGGGAGCGGGCTACGTGTATTTCAGGGGTTCGCGTGAACTTTTGCACGCGATCGGGCCTGGGGGAGCAGGCTACGTGTATTTCGGGGGCGCGCGGGAAGTTACACACGCGATTGAGCGGGGTACGTGTATTTCCGGGGTGCGCGGGAAGTTAGATACGCAATTGAGCGGGGTACGTGTATTTCGGGGGTGCACGGGAAGTTACACACGCGATTGAGCGAGGTACGTGTATTTCGGGGGTGCGCGGGAAGTCAAATACGCGATTGAGCGGGGTACGTGTATTTCGGGGGTGCGCGGGAAGTTACACACGTGATTGAGCGTGGTACGTGTATTTCGGGGGTGCGCGGGAAGTTACACACGCGATTGAGCGGGGTACGTGTATTCCAGGGGTGCACGGGAAGTTCCACACGCAATCTCATCAGGGTACGTGTATTATAGGGGTGCGCCGGGAGCAGCACACATGAATTGCACGTGTGGGTCCTCCCAGGTGTCCCCTCTACACCCTCCCCAGCCCCTGCAGGTGGCTCACACCACAGGGGCCTACCCAGCACATGTCCTGCAGGCACCCCATCCACCATGGCCATGCCCACCAGCCAACCCACATGTCAACTTGCACTACTGCCCACCAACGCATGTCCCCCTGCACCCCCATCCACTAGGGGCACCCACCACCAGGCCCCCACCCATGTCCAACCCATGTTCCCCACCAGCCCCACCCCCCAGCAGTGCAGGGGCACCCACCACCAGGCCCCCGCCCATGTCCAACTCATGTTCCCCACCACCCCCACCCACCAGCAGTGCAGGGGCAGCCTCCACCAGGCCCCCACCCATGTCTCCCATCACCCCACCCCCCAGCAGTGCAGGGGCAGCCTCCACCAGGCCCCCACCCATGTCTCACACCACCCCACCCCCCAGCACTTTGGGGCACCTGCCAGCAGGCCCCCACCCATGTCCAACTCATGTTCCCCACCACCCCCACCCCCCAGCAGTGCAGGGGCAGCCTCCACCAGGCCCCCACCCATGTCTCCCACCACCCCCACCCCCCAGCAGTGCAGGGGCAGCCTCCACCAGGCCCCCACCCATGTCTCACACCACCCCCACCCCCCAGCACTGTGGGGCACCTGCCAGCAGGCCCCCACCCATGTCCAACTCATGTCTCCCACCACCCCCACCCCCCAGCACTGTGGGGCACCTGCCAGCAGGCCCCACCCATGTCCAACACATGTTCCCCACCACCCCCACCCCCCAGCAGTGCAGGGGCAGCCACCACCAGGCCCCCACCCATGTCTCCCACCACCCTCACCCACCAGCAATGCAGGGGCAGCCTCCACCAGGCCCTCACCCATGTCTCACACCACCCCCAACCCCCAGCCACCAGGGGCAGCCTCCACCAGGCCCCCACCCATGTCTCACACCACCCCCACCCCCCAGCCACCAGGGGCAGCCTCCACCAGGCCCCCACCCATGTCTCCCACCACCCCCACCCCCCAGCAGTGCAGGGGCACCCACCACCAGGCCCCCACCCATGTCTCCCACCACCCCCACCCCCCAGCACTGTGGGGCACCTGCCAGCAGGCCCCACCCATGTCCAAATCATGTTCCCCACCACTCCCACCCCCCAGCAGTGCAGGGGCACCCACCACCAGGCCCCCACCCATGTCTCCCTGCACTCCCCCCCCCCCCAGTCACCAGGGGCAGCCTCCACCAGGCCCCCACCCATATCTCCCACCACCCCCACCCCCCAGCAGTGCAGGGGCAGCCTCCACCAGGCCCCCACCCATGTCTCCCACCACCCCCACCCCCCAGCCACCAGGGGCAGCCTCCACCAGGCCCCCACCCATGTTCCCCACCACCCCCACCCCCCAGCATTGCAGGGCACCCACCACCAGGCCCCCACCCATGTCTCCCAGCACCCCCACCCCCCAGGGGCAGCCTCCACCAGGCCCCCACCCATGTCTCCCACCACCCCCACCCCCCAGCAGTGCAGGGGCATCCTCCACCAGGCACCCACCCATGTCTCCCACCACCCCAGCACTATGGGGCAACTGCCAGCAGGCCCCACCCATGTCCAACTCATGTTCCCCACCACCCCCACCCGCCAGCAGTGCAGGGGCAGCCACAACCAGGCCCCCACCCATGTCTCCCAGCACCCTCACCCCCCAGTCACCAGGGGCAGCCTCCACCAGGCCCCCACCCATGTCTCCCACCACCCCCACCCCCCAGCAGTGCAGGGGCAGCCTCCACCAGGCCCGCACCCATGTCTCCCACCACCCCCACCCCCCAGCCACCAGGGGCAGCCTCCACCAGGCCCCCACCCATGTTCCCCACCACCCCCACCCCCCAGCAGTGCAGGGGCACCCACCACCAGGCCCCCACCCATGTCTCCCAGCACCCCCACCCCCCAGTCACCAGGGGCAGCCTCCACCAGGCCCCCACCCATGTCTCCCACCACCCCCACCCCCCAGCAGTGCAGGGGCAGCCTCCACCAGGCCCCCACCCATGTCTCCCACAACCCCCACCCCCCAGCCACCAGGGGCAGCCTCCACCAGGCCCCCACCCATGTCGACCACCACCCCCACCCCCCAGCCACCAGGGGCAGCCTCCACCAGGCCCCCACCCATGTCTCCCACCACCCCCACCCCCCAGTCACCAGGGGCAGCCTCCACCAGGCCCCCACCCATGTCTCCCACCACCCCCACCCCCCAGCACTGTGGGGCACCTGCCAGCAGGCCCCCACCCATGTCCAACTCATGTCTCCCACCACCCCCACCCCGCAGCACTGTGGGGCACCTGCCAGCAGGCCTCCACCCATGTGCAACTCATGTTCCCCAGCCGACATGTCATCACAATCTAGATCCCTGGTCCCTATGGTCAGCCTCCAAATGCAAAACACCCACCAGAGTATTGCATCCACCCACTCATAATTTGCAATTACATCACAGAACACCTTTTGCAAGTTCTGGAACAAACACATTTCCCACACATACACCCAATGGGTGTCAGTGAATCTCAAAACACATATCATGAAATGCATGAAACCAATGAGATACCACACATTGAAGTTCACCAAAAATAATATGTATTAAAGGAAACAGAAATAGAATAAAAAATGAAGAAACAGAAATGTAAATGTACAAAAATGAAAAGAAGCATGTCCGTCAAAAAAAGCAAAACCAAAAATAAAATTCCAAAGTAATGTCCAAAGTCAATGTCCACAAAACAAAATCCAATGGGAAAAAAAAAGAAAGCCATTGCTCCATGGTTAAAAAGTGAAAAAAAATACAATCCAACTGTCAACTATGTACATGGGAACAAGCCAGGGTCCATTATCCCAACAAAATAAAGGAAACCTATCTAACTACACTAACTAATAAAATAAACTATATACAAAAATGTGGCCAATGTCCGAAAGGTCCAAATAAAATAAAAACAAAAATGAAACCTAATACTACCTAGAAACTATGTACAAGGGCAGTGGGCTAGTTTCACTGCTCACTTGTGGATGTTCCGGGCCAGGGCATCATCGAATTCCTCCTCAATGTCCCGGAGGCGGTCCTCCTCCATGGCCCCGAGGGTCCGCAGGGCCGTCGACGTCTCCACCTCCAAACCCCTGTGGATTGCCTCGAGGCACTCGGCCCGCCTCAGGGCCCTCCGCATGGAGTTCTCCGCCCTGACCATTGTGAGCCGTACCTCTTCCGCGCACTGCCGCTCCGCATCTATGGCGCGGCCCAACCGCTGCCACACGGAAGACACTCCCTGTCCTGGGTCCTCCTGCCCTCCGGCCGATGCCTGCCCCTCCGATGTCGAAGGCCCCGAGCCTTCATGGCTCCCACCACGTTGCTGCTGCTGCTGTGCCTCTGCCCGTGCACTGCCTCCTGCTGCCTGCACATCCTCCGCCGGCTGGGGTGCAGTCGTAGATGTGGCCACCCCTGCTGGACGTCCGACTCCCGACTGTGGCAGGGATGCCTCCTCCACCAGCCTGGCCGCACCGTCAGAGGCACCTCCACAGGGCACCCAGGTGACTGATGGGTGGGAAGATGGCACAGAGGACGACTGGCGCGTAGGGGGTCCAGTTGAGGAGGGGGTCGGAGCAAGCCCCATCAGACGGAGGAATTCGGCCTGGGTGACCTGTCCCAGCAGGCTGACGTGGTCAACGAGCCATTCGAGATGACGTGCAGTCTCTCCATGAAAAGACTGCAGGTCACCTCGCATGGCCCGTTGACGCAACGCCACACCAGCCAGGACAGGCTCAACCCGGACTTGGATAGCCACGTCCGCAGGCAGAGGAAGGCCAGTTGACGTGAGCTCATCCCCTGCCTGAAAACGGGTCTGGACGTAGGCATCCCTGCTGGTGCAAGATGATGCAGGGACAGGATTAGGGACAGGATTGCACACAGGCACCTCCGCGGCGGCCTGTGCTGCCTCCTGTCCCTGGTCCTGCACCACCAGCACCAGCGGGATCCCTACCTCCAGACCCCGTCTCTGGTGCTTGCACAGCCTCCTCCTCCACCAAACCCCCCACGAACCTGGATGACTCCGTGCCATCTTCCCCTGTTGGGCCCTGTGGGGTCCCAGCTGCCCCTTCTGCTGCCGAGGAGTCCAACTCCAACCTCCGCCTCTTGGACCTCCCCCCGGCAGCTGCGGCCTGGGATGTGGCACCGGACTCCTCACTCCCCGACGAGATCACAACACAGTCGGGAGTCGGACGTCCAGCAGGGGTGGCCACATCAACGACTGCACCCCAGCCGGCGGAGGATGTGCAGGCAGCAGGAGGCAGTGCACGGGCAGAGGCACAGCAGCAGCAGCAACGTGGTGGGAGCCATGAAGGCTCGGGGCCTTCGACATCGGAGGGGCAGGCATCGGCCGGAGGGCAGGAGGACCCAGGACAGAGGGTGTCTTCCGTGTGGCAGCGGTTGGGCCACGCCATAGATGCGGAGCGGCAGCGGGCGGAAGAGGCACGGCTCACAATGGTCAGGGCGGAGAACTCCATGCGGAGGGCCCTGAGGCGGGCCGAGTGCCTCGAGGCAATCCGCAGGGGTTTGGAGGTGGAGACGTCGGCGGCCCTGCGGACCCTCGGGGCCATGGAGGAGGAACGCCTCCGGGACATTGAGGAGGAGTTCGATGATGCCCTGGCCCGGGACATCCACAAGTGAGCCGTGAAACTAGCCCGCTGCCCTTGTACATAGTTTCTAGGTAGTGTTAGGTTTCATTTTTGTTTTTATTTTATTTGGACCTTTCGGACATTGGCCACATTTTTGTATATAGTTTATTTAATTAGTTAGTGTAGTTAGATAGGTTTCCTTTATTTTGTTGGGATGATGGACCCTGGCTTGTTCCCATGTAAATAGTTAGCAGTTGGATTGTATTTTTTTTTCACTTTTTAACCATGGAGCAATGGCTTTCTTTTTTATTTCCCATTGTATTTTGTTTTGTGGACATTGACTTTGGACAACATTACTTTGGAGTTTTATTTGTGGTTTTGCTTTTTTTAACGGACATGCTTCTTTTCATTTTTGTACATTCACGTTTCTGTTTCTTCATTTTTTATTCTATTTATGTTTCCTTTAATACATATTTTATTTGGTGAACTTCAATGTGTGGTATCTCATTGGTTTCATGTATTTCATGATATGTGTTTTGAGATTCACTGATACCCATTGGGTGCATGTGAGGGAAATGTGTTTGTTTCGGAACTTGCAATTGGTGTTCTGTGATGTAATTGCAAATTATGAGTGGGTGGATGCAATACTCAGGTGGGTGATTTGCATTTGGAGGCTGACCATAGGGACCGGGGATCTAGATTGTGATGACATGTTGGCTGGGGATCATGAGTTGCACATGGATGGGGGCCTGCTGGCAGGTGCCCCACAGTGTTGGGGGGTGGGGGTGGTGGGGAACATGAGTTGGACATGGGTGGGGGCCTGCTGGCAGGTGCCCCACGGTGCTGGGGGGTGGGGGTGGGGGGGAACATGAGTTGGACATGGGTGGGGCCTGCTGGCAGGTGCCCCACAGTGCTGGGGGGTGGGGTGGTGGGGAACATGAGTTGGACATGGGTGGGGGCCTGCTGGCAGGTGGCCCACAGTGCTGGGGGGTGGGGGTGGTGGGGAACATGAGTTGGACATAGGTGGGGGCCTGCTGGCAGGTGGCCCACAGTGTTGTGGGGTGGTGGGGAACATGAGTTGGACATGGGTGGGGGCCTGCTGGCAGGTGCCCCACGGTGCTGGGGGGTGGGGTGGTGGGGAACATGAGTTGGACATGGGTGGGGGCCTGCTGGCAGGTGGCCCACAGTGCTGGGGGGTGGGGGTGGTGGGGAACATGAGTTGGACATGGGTGGGGGCCTGCTGGCAGGTGGCCCACAATGCTGGGGGGTGGGAGTGGTGGGGAACATGAGTTGGACATGGGTGGGGGCCTGCTGGCAGGTGCCCCACAGTGCTGGGGGCTGGGGGTGGTGGGGAACATGGTTGGACATGGGTGGGGGCCTGCTGGCAGGTGACCCACAGTGCTGGGGGGTGGGGGTGGTGGGGAACATGAGTTGGACATGGGTGGGGGCCTGCTGGCAGGTGCCCCACAGTGCTGGGGGGTGGGGGTGGTGGGAGAAATGGGTGGGGGCCTGGTGGAGGCTGCCCCTGCACTGCTGGGGGGTGGGGGTGGTGGGAGACATGGGTGGGGGCCTGGTGGAGGCTGCCCCTGGTGACTGGGGGGATGGGGGTGGTGGGAAACATGGGTGGGGGCCTGGTGGAGGCTGCCCCTGCACTGCTGGGGGGTGGGGGTGGTGGGAGACATAGGTGGGGGCCTGGTGGTGGGTGCCCCTGCACTGCTGGGGGTGGGGGTGGTGGGAGACATGTGTGGGGCCTGCTGGCAGGTGCCCCACAGTGCTGGGGGGTGGGGGTGGTGGGGAACATGAGTTGGACATGGGTGGGGGCCTGCTGGCAGGTGCCCCACAGTGCTGGGGGGTGGGGGTGGTGGGGAACATGAGATGGACATGGGTGGGGGCCTGCTGGCAGGTGCCCCACGGTGCTGGGGGGTGGGGGTGGTGGGGAACATGAGTTGGACATGGGTGGGGGCCTGCTGGCAGGTGCCCCACAGTGCTGGGGGGTGGGGGTAGTGGGAGACATGGGTGGGGGCCTGGTGGAGGCTGCCCCTGGTGGCTGGGGGTTGGGGGTGGTGTGAGACATGGGTGGAGTCCTGGTGGAGGCTGCCCCTGCACTGCTGGGGGGTGGGGGTGGTGGGAGACATGGGTGGGGGCCTGGTGGTGGGTGCCCCTGGTGGCTGGGGGGTGGGGGTGGTGGGAGACATGGGTGGGGGCCTGGTGGTGGGTGCCCCTGCACTGCTGGGGGATGGGGGTGCTGGGAGACATGGGTGGGGCCTGGTGGAGGGTGCCCCTGGTGACTGGGGGTGCAGGGGGACATGCGTTGGTGGGCAGTAGTGCAAGTTGACCTGGGGGTTGGCTGGGGGTCATGGCCATGGTGGATGGTGTGCCTGCAGGACATGTGCAGGGTAGGCCCCTGTGGTGTGAGCCACCTGCAGGGGCCGTGGAGGGTGTAGAGGGAACACCTGGGAGGACCCACACGTGCAATTCACGTGTGGTGCTCCCCGTGCACCCCTGTAATACACGTACCCTGATGGAATCGCGTGTGAGACTTCCCCCGCACCCTGAAATACACGTACCCTGATGGAATCGCGTGTGAAACTTCCCACGCACCCCTGAGATACGCGTACCCTGCTCGCACGGGCTCAATCGCGTGTGGAAATTCCAGCGCACCCCTGAAATGCACGTACCCTGCTGACATCGCGTGTGTAACTTCCCCTGCACCCTGAAATACACGTACCCTGCTGATGTCGCATGTGGAACTTCACGCGCACCCCTGAAATACACGTACCCTGCGGGAATCGCGTGTGTAACTTCCCCTGCACCCTGAAATACACGTACCCTGCTGATATCGCGTGTGGAACTTCACGCGCACCCCTAAATACATGTACCCTGATGAAATCGCGTGTGGAACTTCCCGCGCACCCCTGAGATACGCGTACCCTGCTCGCACGGGCCCAATCGCGTGTGGAAATTCCCGCGCACCCATGTAATACACGTACCCTGATGGGATCGCGTGTGGGACTTCCCGCGCACCCCTGGAATACACGTACCCTGCTGATTTTGCGTGTGAAACTTCCCCTGCCCCCCGAAATACACATACCCTGATGGAATCGCGTGTGGAACTTCCCGCGCACCCCTGAGATACGCGTACCCTGCTCGCACGGGCCCAATCGCGTGTGGAAATTCCCGCGCACCCCTGAAATACACGTACCCTGCTGAAATCGCGTGTGGAACTTCACGCGCACCCCTGAAATACACGTACCCTGCGGAAATCGCGTGTTTAACTTCCCCTGCACCCTGAAATACACATACCCTGCTGATATTGCGTGTGGAACTTCACACGCACCCCTGAAATACACGTACCATGCGGAAATCGTGTGTGTAACTTCCCCTGCACCCTGAAATACACGTACCCTGCTGATATCGCGTGTGGAACTTCACGCGCACCCCGAAATACACCTACCCTGATGGAATCACATGTGGAAATTCCCGCGCACTCCTGAGATACGCGTACCCTGCTCGCACGGGCCCAATCGCGTGTGGAAATTCCTGTGCACCCCTGTAATACACGTACCCTGATGGAATCGCGTGTGGGACTTCCCGCGCACCCCTGGAATACACGTACCCTGCTGAAATCGCGTGTGTAACTTCCCCTGCACCCTGAAATACACGTACCCTGCTGATATCGCGTGTGGAACTTCACGCGCCCCCCTGAAATACACGTACCCTGCGGAAATCGCATGTGTAACTTCCCCTGCACCCTGAAATACACGTACCCTGCTGATATCGCGTGTGGAAATTCACGTGCACCCCGAAATACACGTACCCTGATGGAATCGCGTGTGGAACTTCCCGCGCACCCCTGAGATACGCGTACCCTGCTCGCAGGGGCCCAATCGCGTGTGGAAATTCCTGCGCACCCCTGAAATACACGTACCCTGCTGAAATCGCGTGTGTAACTTCCCCTGCACCCTGAAATACACGTACCCTGCTGATATCGCGTGTGGAACTTCACGCGCACCCCTGAAATACACGTACCCTCCGGAAATCGCGTGTGTAACTTCCCCTGCACCCTGAAATACACGTACCCTGCTGATATCGCGTGTGGAACTTCACGCGCACCCCGAAATACACGTACCCTGATGGAATCGCGTGTGGAACTTCCCGCGCACCCCTGAGATACGCGTATCCTGCTCGCACGGGGCCAATCAAGTGTGGAAATTCCCGCGCACCCCTGTAATACACGTACCCTGATGGAATCACGTGTGGGACTGCCCGTGCACCCCTGATATACACGTACCATGATAAAATCACGTGTGGAACTTCCCGCGCACCCCTGAAATACGCGTACCCTGCTCGCACGGGGCCAATCGCGTGAGGTACTTCCCGCGCACCCCAGTGATACACGTAGCCCACTTGCTGTGCTGGTACAGGGTTAGCGCAGCCCTTTGCGCTGGATTGGGTATATTGATGGCTTTTCCCTGCGCGAGAGGCGTTCTTGGGGGCGTAACTGGCGCTGCTGCAGGGTCGCTGCGCCACTGTGCGCCACGGCTAGTTTTGGTGGCTGGAATCCATGAATACGCTGTGCGCGGAAATGGATTTTAGCGCACGCGGCTGGCGCAGGGATTCGCACGCTCACACTGTGCTCCTGCGTCTGCCACTTGTGCGCTGAATTCTATGAATTACCCCCTTAGTATTTGGCTGCGCTTTCTATATTACAGTCAGGTGTGCGCCAAGTGCTGCCCCAGAGATCTGTCGCATTCTAGCTGCTTGTGTTGTTCTGGTTCTGCTTTCCAGTATGCTGTGCGTGTCTTCTTGAGAGCCTGTTATGAGCCCCCAGCCACTTTCTCCCTTGGGTTTCCTATGCTGGTAATGTGATTGGAGCACTGCTGCATCAGTGACGTAGCAAGGCCCCTGCATCCCTTGCGGTGTGGGGGTGGGGGACTAGCTGCCATTGGTCCTGAAGAGGGCCTGGGGGGCCTCGGACTTCAAAAAGAAATAGTTTCTTTTTTGACGTCCTGCCATCATAAAGACATTATTTCGGTTACAGTAATCGGTCCCTTATTGGAAATGATTTCTTTATGAAGGCAGAGTGACTTCAAAAAGAAACGATGGATTTTTGAAATCATAGGGCCCCCCGCACAGCATGACATGGAGGCCTCCAACTGCATGACTTGACCAAGTGTTGCTGCTGCAGGGAGCTGGAGGCCTTGTTCGTTGTCCTGGATCAAAGGATTTAAAGGTAAGAAAATATATTTTGTGTACATGTGTTTCTGTGCATGTAAGTGTGTATA
This sequence comes from Ambystoma mexicanum, assembly GCF_040938575.1. Taxonomy (NCBI): domain Eukaryota; kingdom Metazoa; phylum Chordata; class Amphibia; order Caudata; family Ambystomatidae; genus Ambystoma; species Ambystoma mexicanum. The sequence continues at coordinate 267,590,222 of NC_090934.1, forward strand.
TAATGTAATCTGTGTGAATGAGTGAGTGAGTGCATGATGTATAGGTGACTGCATGGGTGTGCGTGTGTGAGTGTATGGTGAAAGGATGCACATGTACATGTATGGGTGACTGGGTGTGTGTGTGAGTGTATGGTAAATGCTCTGATCACTTATCAAAAATCTTCATTACTCCTACTCCTACGTTTCCTCGTCACAGTACTCGTGAATGAGGCATGTTGTCTCACACACAAGTACTGGCATGGTAGAGTGACGTGGATGTAATGCCTGGCTTGTTTACCTATACTCTTCATTACTCCTAATTTCACTCTTCCTTGTCCCAGTACTTACCTATGAGGCAAGGTACTGGGATGAGGAAGGGAGACGTGAAGGTATTCTGGTCCGAGGAGCTGTTTTTGGCAGTTCGGGTGGTAGTCTCAGCCACCCCAGAGTGTGGTGCGACCCGTCATTTGTTGCTGAGTATGGGGGGGGCAACTCAGCAAGGCTGCGGTTCTGTAATATAGTGTCCAAAGGCTTGTTTCCAGGGTTCTACTGTTTTGTCTTGAAGTGCCTGGTAGTGGAGGGAGTTTTGGGTTTCTGCTCTTAATATGGCATCCAAATTTACAAAGGCACTTTTGAATGTTGAGCCGCAGGGGTGCTCTCCTTAGGTGCTGCCCTGCATCCATGATTTGGACAGTGTCTATGCGCAGAAAATACCTGTTTGTAGAACTGGAGATTTCTGTGGACAATTTATCCCACTCTGCAGACTCTTTTCTGTAGTGTGGGACCCATGGCCTCGCTCCTGTAAAGCCGGATGGGGCGATGGTGCTGCTAATTGTACTGGTGGATTGAAGCATGATAGTCGCTTCATGATGGAATATAATGCACACATGACTTTTTCTTGAAGTGCTTTATTGCCTTTTTAACACTTGCAGCTGCTCTTATTCTGGACCCAAGGTAAGTGCAATGTGTAATGTGCAAAACTCGGTGCCATTAAGGATTAGTTTGAACGTGTTGCTATTGTTCTTTGCTTTATTCTGGAATACCAAGGTTTTGGACTTTTTTGGGTTCACAACGAGGGCCCAGGTCTTGCAATGTTTTTCAAGGAGGTTAAGTTTGTGTTGGAGTCTTTTGTTGGTGTGTGCCATTATGATCACTCCATCTGCACATAACAAGGCATTTCACTTCTTAGCCATTCAATCTCAGCCTTGGGTCCTGGGACTCCTCTAGCATTGCAGGGAGTCCTTTGATACAGAGAATGTGCAGGGTTGGCTAAAGTTGTGCCCTTGTCTCACTCCTCGCTCTTGTTGAAAGGGTCCAGTTTGCATGTTGCTAATCTTCACCTTGCAGCTGATGGAGTTGTACCTATTCCACCATGCCGTAATTTAAGATTTAGTGCTCTGTGCCAGATCAAATTAAAGTGTTTCCTCAAATCTTTGAAGGAAGCAGATATTATACCCTTGCTTTGCTGTTTACATATTTGCCGATCAGAGCCTGCTAGGTGACGATACAGTCTGTGGCCCGGTGTTTGGCTGGTTATCCTACCTGACACTTATGTAAAATCCTACTGTCAGTATTTCTTGGTTCATGACCCCACAGAATAGTTTTCAGAAGTGACTGTTCACACAGATTCCCCTGTAGTGGTTTGGTCCAGGGTATCCACATCTTTATCGATAGGGGTGATGAGACGTACAGCCCAAATCTTTGGCAAGTGACCAGACGGTAGAAGGATGTTGAATAATTTCACTATTGCTTTTTGAATTTGGTATGAGATGTGCTTGAGCATCTCATTTGGCATTTATTCTGGGAGGCAGAGTTTCTTTGCTTATACCAGCTTGATACCATCTTCTAATTCCTCGATTGTTATAGGTTTGTCTATGGAGTTTGGCTTGTATTCAATAATCTCCTTCAGGAGCTTCACTTTTGTCAGGATTATTGTCTGTCCATCTGAGAGGGCTTCAGTGGTTATGTGTTTGTCTAAGTTTCTGTCCATATCTGATCAGTAGTAATATCTATATCTTGTTTCTTATTAGCTTTCAGCTTTCAACACAGTTCCCAGATGGAGTCGCTGTTGAATGCAGCACAGGTCTGAGCCAGTTTGCTTGTCATGTATTCCATGTGTTCTTCATTATTGCTGATATACACTCCCTGAGTGTGAAGCTATATTCTGAGAGTGGTCCTGGGTTCACTGGGTCCTGGGGTTTTAGGTCACACAGGTTTCTAACCTTTTGTTTCAGTTTTCTCAAAACCATGTATCCAGTTGGTCATTGTGTTTCACCTCCTTATGGGGGGTTTGTAACTTTAATAGGTCTGTTGCTGCTCTGATGAGTATTTCATTTTCATCTCCCACAGAATTACAACTGTTGTGCAATGCCACACTCATACATGCCGACAGAAATCTAGGGTAGAATTGGTACTTCATCCCGATGAGGTTCTCTGTAGGCCAATGTAGAGACTCTGCCCATCACCACAGTCCAATCATCCACATATGTTCATTCCCTACATGCACCCCATTAAAAGAAACTAGGAAATTATGGAGGACAGTGAGCAGGAAATGTCTTATCTCTGTGTTCAGCTGCAGTGAAATGAAAGAGAACAATCTAAACTCCACGTGGAAAGGTACAGATTTCAACTGCCATGAGTGTGGGCGTGGTTTCTGTGGGTTGGGGTGTCTGGTTATAGGTTTTATTGGGGAAACTGCTGGCCATGTTTCTTACTTTGGTGGAATGGTGAGTAGAGATGAATTTATCTTTACCCTCTTCTATTCGGAACTATTTGTAGGTGTGGGACGTGGTTAAGTTTCTTGGGAGTGGTTGGGCTCGATTGGTTGTCAGGGCTGTTTTTATCTATAGAACGAGTTGACAAAAGTATGAGAGTGGCGATTCCTCAGTGGCAATTAAGCCATTGATTTTGGAGGCTACGTTACGGACATCCCAATTGCAGGGGGGCTACTAGACAGCCATAAAGAATCACTGACCACCTCAATTCTACACATAAACACATCAGACCATTTCTTACTCGCCAAGAGAGTTATGGCGAGTGCACATTTTGAGCCCTGCAATTGATTACGCGCCCACTTTGAGTTGAGATAAAAGTAAACTCTTCATCAGAGTCCAAGGTGGAACCTGTAAATAACAAAAAATCCTATACATATATGAAATATGTATTACTTTATAACCACATTTTATGTCCTGTTGACCTTGTGAGAAATGTTACCTTATCTCTATCATAAGGGAGTACCCACTGTTGTCCTGATGCCTTCCTACTGAGTGGGCAATACTGTAGATTCTATAAATCAAAGGAAGACCTCTTAATCTGTGTCACATATCAATCCCTTCCAAGGCCTCTGGAGTGTACGACATCATCGCAGGAGTCATATACACTGATTGGTGTCTTTCTATGCTATGACATTGTTTGTTTCTTATGGTTATTCTCTAATGCGAACAATGTTTTGTTTGTGTGTTTTATGGATACAGATTACAATTGTGCATGTACATTGGCGATGTATCTCTTTTTAATAAAGTGTATTAAAAGGGTTGATGTATAGCTAGCACAGGAAGTGTGTGTTATTTTGCAAGACTCTTTAGAACCCCCCCCCGCTCCCCCCCGCGCCCCACTCCCACCAAGGGACTTGGAAGGGATTGGTATTTGACACAGATTGAGAGGTCATCCTTTGATGTGTACAGAAATGTTAATTTACCATACAATCACATATTCTGTTCTTTAAAGTGACAACATAGATTTCCCTAATCTAGAAACGTAATACTTTGTCACGTTTTGGTTATCCGTATAGTGAACAAGTCTGAAATTCACGTGCATACCAAAAGAAACACAATCCAAAATAAAAGCACACAATTTGGCTATGTGATGCAATTTTCTTCATTATGCAAATAAGTGATTACATGCTTACGTGGCAGCCACTAAAAGACACGAGGCACGCAAACTCTGCATCCTTGGTGGAAATTCAGATCTACTTCAAGATTATTTAAATAGATCAGGAAATAACCTCAGTGAATTGGGTGTAGTTGGGGGCACAATCCTGTTACTTGTCTTTATTGATGGTTCTTCGTTTCTACATTTAGATGGAGTTTGCAAAAAATGAAAAAAGCTACTTTGTGTGTGCTCATCATGATTAAGGTCAGTGGATGCTTAATTGGACCTCACATAACAGTGAATGATGGAAATACTGCTCCCCCCTCTTCAGTGTGATACAATAATCCACAAACAGTGATAGTTTATCTTTTATGTATTTGATTGGCCTTTAGATAATCAATAACTACAACAGAAGAATAGTATTTCAGAAAATTGCAATCTGCATTATGACCCAGTTTCAGAGAATATGGACTCATGGATGTTGTTGGCCCTGAAGAATGAAACACAATACAAATACTTTGCAGAAACCAGTTGGCCAAAATCTACGGCTATACTTTATTTGTTTTTGATACCTACAGAACATTTTATAAAACACATTGTTTTCATTGAGAATGGGATACTTAAACAGACAAAGGTAGAATAAAATAAAGTTTGTAACACCTATATGAATGTACCCTTTTGTAAGAACGTAGTCTCACTTTAGCTTATAGGTCTAGTGGAAGTAGGTGGTTCCTTCATTTTGTAACATTAAGATGAACAAATGTGTCAGTGAAAATAACACAAAAAAGGAAACCTATCCGTGCTTTAATTTAGGATGATTTAGAACTTCTGCTCTACCTTTTAGATTGTCACGGTTTATTACACGGCACACACCAGCCAGGGAACTCCTTCCCCTACAATGAATGTGGCGCACAACAAAACGCCTTTTATTTTAATACCCCGCGTCACAATGGACTAGGAACCAGGCCGGTGTGTATCAATAAGATATTTATTAATTTATTATTTAATGAAAAAGGAAAATCAACCAAATACACAGCCACCAATGTTATGGCAACACAAAATGCAATAATCTCTCCAAAAAAATCATGTTAAGATATACTATCACAGTTACTTCCTTTTTTTTAACGACAGAACAGAAAAAGAACAATGTACCACAAAGTGATAGCACCAACCGTTAAGCACTCCCCCCTGCAATAATGGAAAAATGGGTTTTCAATACTACTGCTATGGGACAACACACAAGGGTACTTCGGGCTGCTTCCACGGGAGGACAAATCGGGCTTCAAAACAGACTAGCTAACACACTTAGGAAATTCGATTTGAACACAGGCAAACACAAGAGGAAAATAAATCAAAAATAAAAGGAAAGGAATTCCAAATCAGTGATAAGGGTACAATAGAGGAAGAGATATACACTAGGAAAAAGAGTTTGCAAAGGTTGAAAGAAATTTCTTTTTAAAACAAAGAGACTAATCACACTAATTTTGCTGGGACTGCGAAGTGACAAGCAAGCTCTGAGCAATGAAAAATGAAGGAAATGCAACTCAAAATCCACACTCACAATTGGATAGAGGAAGGGAAATACTCTAGGAAAAATGCTTTTTAAAGGATGAAAAGAAAAAGGAAAATGTAAATCACCTTAATTTTACTGAGGCTTGAAAATGCACACACGCTTTCAACAATGAGAAAGGCGTATATGAAAATCGGTTTTTAGTTAAAATGAGAGGGGCAACTAACAGGTAGCCTTTGGGCAAAGAGATTACTCACAATGGGAACAATGGTTTGGGTTTAATAGGACAGATGCAAATAGAAATGACACTGGCAAATGAAAATTTGCTTAGCAGGGCATAATTTAGACACAGGGACAAATTCGTTTTTCAGCTCACAATAGGAATAACTCTTTTGAGGCCATATAGCTCAATACCTGAGTCAAGGAGTTTTCTGAGCATGGTCAAGGTTTCCTGTTGCAGAATCCTTGTGTAGAGGGATTCGATATCAATTGTTACCAACCAGTCAAGTTCAAGGTTGAATGTCAGAGAATCAAGTAGGATGAGCATTGCCGTGGAGTCTTTTATGTAAGATTTCATTTTGGAAATTTCATTCTTAATGAAGAAGTCTACATATTGGGACAAGGGTTCCAAGATGGACTGAATCCCTGAGACAATGGGTTGGCCAGGTGTTGGAAAAAATGCCCTTGTGTCTTTTGGGCAATGCATACAAAGCTGGAATCCTTGGGTGCGGTGGTGTCAGGAAAGATGCTTCCCTGGAGCTCAGGTAACTTTCTGCTTCTGCTTCTTCTATAATGGGTGCGATAAGTGCCTGTAGTGATGCTGTTGGGTCACTGGAAAGGGCGTGGTAGCTCACGTTGTCACTGAGGAGGGCTTTTACCATCTTGGTGTAGTCACTGGTTTTCTGAATGACAATTGCCATTCCTTTGTCTGCCAGTTTTATAGTGATGGAGGTATTAGTGGCCAAATCGAAAGAGCCTCGAATTGTGGTTTGGAACAGTTGTGGACGAAGAGGATGTCTGCTTCGATTTCCAAACGTTTCTTCATGAGAGCCTGTTCGAACGTGATGGACTCGGCAGTGTACGCGCTGGAGGGTACGCAGAACTGCAACGGGGGCCGTAGCCCGGTACTGTCTTGTTGGTCATTTGTTTTATCAGCAAAACATTGTTTGAGATGTATCTTCCGTAGTAGTTGGGTGCATTCAATGCGGGTTTGGAATGGATCATACCGTGCCGTGGGTATGAAGGAGAGGCACTTTTGTAGGATCTCTTCCTCCGACTGTGTCAGATCCGTGACCACGGTGGAATGTTGCTGTGTTTGCCATCTCGGCCTGCGTTGCCCTCTGCCACGCTGACCTAAAAAAGGAACCGCAGGGGTGTTGTATTGGCCAGGAGCTGTAAAGTGAACTTGCTGGCCCTGGCATCCATAACTACCAGAGCTGTTGCTGGAGTTTGTGCTGGAGTTTGACCATGTCCTGTTCAAGCCTCTCTGAGAGTTTTGAAAACGGAGTTGTGCTGCATCTCTCCTTAAAATATTTATCCACGACATTTGGATAAACCTTCACATGGGTGAATGTCTGTAGATCCTTCTTGAGTTTAAGGATTTTCCTATTAAGGTTAATATCTTTAAATTCCATCAGAGATGTTTCTAGCAAGGCTAGTTTGGCTGTGTATATGTCTATAGTAATCTTGTTTTTTAGGGAGTAATTGTTTTTAGTAAGTTTGTCTGTGACTGATTTGGCTGTGTTGATGATTAGAACTAGCCAAACTTTGGTGCATTTATTGGCTATGAACGACCAATCTTTTCTGAACTGGAGAGTGTCAAGAAATATCTGTGGTTCTATATGGATTATGAGTCTGTTGGGTGCGGCATGGGCCCTTAGATACTCAGTCATCAGTGCTCCATGGAGTTCTGAGCGAATGATTTTCTTTCTTAAGATTTCTATGTCGTTCTATTCCTCAGTGTTGCCACTGTTGTTTTGTAATAGGTCAATCCTTAGCAATGATGGATTTGCCAGGATCCCGTCAACAAATTTCTCTGCAAATGCTAAATAGTGCCCTTCTGCCATCTTGGGTGGTAGGCTGCTGCACCAGGGGCATTGGCCCACTGTTAACCTCAATCAACCAATGGGACACAGCCCATGTGGCCTATGCTCCATGTGCAAACAGACTACTCGCAGTACCACGCTAGACATCGGTTGGAAGACACTGTGGGTCCAAAAACACTTAACCAACTGCAACACCAAAGGCGTGGTGTACATGATCACCTGTCCATGCAACCCACGCTACATCGGCATGACTGCCCGTGAGGTCAAAAAAATGCATGATTGAACACCGATCTTGCATTAGAACAAAGAAACTGACAGCACCCATTGTTCCACACTTCATGGCCGAGGGACACACAGCTGAAACCTTCAGCTAGACCATCTTGTAAAAGATCAAGCGCCAAAAACAAGGAGGGAATTATCACACCCTTCTCTTTACAGAGGAACAAAAATTAATTTTCCTCCTAGACACCCGTAAAAAAGGCTTCAACGAGGCCATGCAATGGCAGGAGCTGGCAGTTCTGCAACACTAAGGATCCAACCTTTAGACACCCTGTACTTTCCTCCTGCACCTGCATCTGACAACCCTGCATATGCAGTGAGTGGTTACCAGCTGACAGTTACCGATGGTCCACCGGTCCCAACCACAACTTCAGACTATCCCACCTTAGGCACTGCAAATCCCAGCTGGTAGCCCCTTGCCAGCCCCCTACTATCACCCATGTCACACCAGGCACACATCACTTGCGTTCCACACCTCCCGTGCATGCTTAATATTTCACCAGGTGGTGCTGTGCGCACCCATCTCCACCTGTTTAGCACACACCCCATGACCCACCATGGGGCCGCACTTGTGGGGCATTGTTCTAGCTTAAACATAACATACGTTTAACATAATATTATTATTATTATTATTAATAATAATTATTATTATTTACGTATAATAAACATTGATATATATTTCATTAATATATAAACACATTTATTCACAAAAACCTTTGTCTCCCAAACAACCTTCCCCCTCCCCAATCACCCCTCACGCACGTGCTTGCTCTACTCGGCTACTCAGCATGTGTGTTCCATTCATCCACTGTTACCGATCAATTCAACAAACTGGGGACCACTTTCCCCGCCGTGAAACAGCTATATATGCCCAGATGCGGTTTTGATGCCCACTATCTGCTGTGCGCCCTAACTGGGTGTTAGGTTTCGGGCAGGCTTGACCACGCCCACCTGCTCCACCCTACTCGTACATTGGCACTCGTACACGCATCCCCCATGTCGAGCGCCCCGACTGGAGGGCAGCCTCACACACCTTCCACATGGCGCCCGCCGATTGGCTATGGCCCACGCTTGCACTGAGCCAAAAGACCACACCCCTTCTCCCGCATCACATGCGGGAGTTAGCCTTCTGTTCCTAAGCACCGCGATTGAAGGGCAGCCTCACACACCTCCCACATGGTGCCCGCCGATTGGCTATGGCCCGCGCTCGCACTGAGCCAACAGGCCATGCCCCTTCTCCCGCATCACACGCAGAAGCCAGCTCCTGTTCTTCTTCTGCAGCCGCTCTCAACGCAATTCGCGTTCTTCCCGCGAGCCGGCTGCAGCGATCACCTAGAGGATCCCATCAGGTATGTCCCCCTGCTCATGCGCTCCGGCCACCCAGCCGCAGCTTGCCCTCAGGCATACACTTTCTCCTACCTCACGCTGACATTCTTGTTGCAGGCAGTGTATTCAACGCAACACTTTTTGCCTTTCCTGCATCAGACACGCCACTCCTGGATTACAAACATGCATCCAGATAGGCATGCGTGATTTTTGAAGCAGTTGTGTCCCACACAGTGTTAGCATGTAATGATTTATGATATATGATGTATATACATATTTTTCCTGAAGGAGGGCTGCATCTTTTGCCAGCCACTTTGTCTTCCCCCTTTTCCTCCCTTACCCCCCACGCCCTTCTCTCCCTGGGCCCAGGTGTCTAGATTTTAGCCACACCAAATGGTGGCCATCCTCTTGACTGAGAGAGAGCAACACTTTAATGTTCAGCAATTGCCAGCTATTCGACTAGATCTTTAGCAGGTTTTGGCTGCATCACTTTACAAAATTGCAACATGAGGTAGTCTAATGCCCCTCTTGCAATGTTCTTTGTGTCTCCTCTCCAGGATCCCAAGCAGCCTGCTTTTGCTGCCCGATTTAGACGCCAGCAGGAAGATGAAATTGACCTATTTGTGAAGAAATTTCATCCTGATGAAGATGGTATAAATTACCAGTGCACCATCGAAACCGGTCGACCATATCTGTTGTGGCTCTTCAAAACATAGCGAGATATTCCCGATACTATTAGGGGGTACAGTGATAACTCATGAAGAACCTGCACAGTGTGGGTTACCTCCATAGCAAGCCCCAGAGCTAATGAGTTTTGTGTGTTTTTAAGAAAATATATTGTGTTTTACATTCCCAACGATTGGGCAACCATCCGCATGCAGAGGATGTGGAGCCATCAGGGTAATTAAAGATGCCAAAAATCCTGATGACCCCAGTCCCCACATGCTAATTGAAGCAGTTCGGCCTTAGACTACGAGACCTAATACCCCTCTCGTAGGCACCTTCACCACCGATGGTTGCCCCCCCTTGTTAGGCTGTTGGTTACAAAATTGAGTGTGTTGTATAAATAACCACATTCTTTGTAGAGAGTCAGGGACAGTCTCTTGACCTATCCCTCTTAGACAGGCGTAGCACCATCCGCTGTCTAGGGACAGGCACCCCCACCCCGTAGGGACATGGTGTTCTTCCCGAGGGCCAGAATAGCTCATCATCTTGCACTTTACCTTTTTGACTACTCCAAGTTGCCATAATCACTCATTTTTGCCTTCAACTGCAAATATACCTTTGTTCCCCCAAGGAACCGTCCTTTTGTGTACAAGTATGGTGCACCGCCACCCCTCATCCCCTGTTGGAAGTGCCTGTTGTGCGGTTCTATGTGGGCTGGTGTTGATGGTACATATGCACGGAGCACAAAAGGACTCAGCAAAGAAAGTTTGTATTGCTGCCTGGTCATGTTTTCCCCACTCGAGTACAGAAGACAGTCCCTTTATCTATCGAGCAATGATGCACATGCGAGTGACAGCAACTCCATCCCTTCTACAGGAGCTGACCTGAGAAAGCCTACATAAATATTGTTTTTTCATCCAGCAAGGTAAGGAGTCGAAGAAGGAGGGGGAACATATATGTCAAATGGGAATGTGTTCCCATTCTCCTCCAAACCGAGGACTAGTCTGTGCAACTAGGCCAATGAGCAGCCATGTTAGGTGTGGGTGAACAGCTAACACTCATGAACACTGTTCTCTGTGTAATTCAACACCCAAGAGGGAAGCAGTTGGCCTCATTAAAAGTTGGGCGGTAAATTTGGTGATAATTCCACCGGATGGAATTACCATTATCACTGCGGTGTCTGGTGGAATTACCACCACATTATGAGTGGACGGGTGCACGCATCAACTATCGGTGGTAACGTTAATTGCTTCTGGCGGAATTACTTCTGAAAACGATCTTGCATCAGTTATTCCTCCAGCGTTTGGTGAAATTCCCATTACCATTGGAATATTGGAGGAATTACTGAACAGTACTCACACCAGCTAAATTACTGCAAATCAGGAAATAGCTAGATGTCACAAACAGGAAGCTCAGCAGTGGCCACCTTTAAAAGCACAATCCATCCTGAATCCACCAATTCCAATCCGGCGACCAATCTTTGCTGAGAAGCATTCCAGGAGATAAGAGCAATTCGAGGGTGCCTGAATTGGGGGTCTGTAACCCAAATTCAGTGAGACTGAGCTGCAGGTCTTAGCAGGTCAGGTGGTGGACAATGCCAAAAAGGTTTTGTAAGCCTCCATTGCAAGGCATCCACCCACCGCAAGAAAACAACATGGACTGAAATAAGGGCTAAGGTAGTGGCAGTGACCAGTGTGCAGCGAGACACGAAGACTGCAGGAAGAGGTGGAAGGACCTCAAGATGTGTGCCTGCAGCCTCATCGCCAGTTACAATGGATCAACTGCAGCTCTCCCCTGGGAGGGGAAAGTGGCAAGCATCCTGCACATCAAAGCGATCAAGGGAGTAGGAGCGGGAAGCCAAGCCGAACCAGGTGAGCACAAAAGTACACCATGGCTACAGGGTTATGTGAAGGGAGTACATCTGTCCCAGGCATCATTAGGCACACACTGAGGTGACATTGTTGATGGGAAGTCCCTTGCTGGATCACTATCAATAATGCCACAGGAATACAGATGACTGCATATTCCAGGTGTACTCCTGGAGGTCACACCATGTGGAAATGAATGGAAAGAAATGTGATGACAGTAAACATCAACATATGCATCACCTTATGCATCCCTGAGAGCCAGCAATGCACAATCCCATGACCATTAGCCCAGAGATACCCACTGTCATGTCATATATACCATGCCAGATGAAAGTAAATGACTAGACCCCCACACATTAGGCAACACATGTTCAAACATGTACAATGGGCCACATTACACACAAATGTGTCAGACACCATGCCCCATCCCTACAGTGATTGTCATACACCACCAAACCCGGAATTCATACCAGGAATCAGAGAACTGTTACAAACATGCCAAGTTAGATAGGGCTGGACAGACACCCTCCACAACAACCCTGGGGGCACACCCCAGCCATCCAATGAAGATAATGACACACATGCCCTCCGTATCATTCATAGACCAGCTAAGTCACGTGGGAGGTGCAGAACTAAGTTTTCAGCACCTGTGAACTGTGTGCAAGGTATGCATAATACCTACATACATGGGCGAACCAAGGTCACTGACCATTCCCTGTGTCTCCTGCATATTCCTGCCCTTGTATACTTGACAACTGAATCCAGGTAATTCCTCTCATTACAGGCACACAAGATAGACAGGGTGAAGGTATCAGTTCCAGTGCTGCAACACCTCCACATATCACCACAGCAGTAGACACCACGAGCCGGGCACCAGTTCGGCCACTCCTGCCACAAGAACCCAGCCGCAAAAGCATGAACCAAGGTGAACAACGAAGAATCTGTCATCTCTGCTGGCGGTCACATCTGCATAGCAATATCTGCACCACCTACCACTTCCAAGCTGCCTGCCCCTATGTCTGCTGCTGCACACGTCACCAACTTAGCTGGCAATCAGGCAACTACCTTGTCAGTTGAACCATCATTTACCACAACTTCCAGCAGTGAGACCCTAAATCGGTCTTCATTGTAGGTTCTTTTCTACCTGTCAGAGGTGGGGCTGGCGTTGTCCTGCCCTGTCCACACTCCCCTCCTCCAAGCCACGTGTCTCCTGTGACCTCTCCTCCCCAAACCCCTGTTGCCGGTGACATGCAGTGGCACAAACAGCAAGATTACACTGTACCGACAGATGACGATGATGACGCTTCAGATGGTGGTGATACAGCAATGATCCACAGTGATGTCACACGTATCCCCTCACCTCTTTGCCAATCTGATGGTCTGCCCAGTGATTTTCTTCAACTGCCATCTGGGAGACGCTCACAAGATTGGAGCAGCAGCAGGAGAAGATGGAACAGCTCACTGAGACCCAGATCCAGTATGCACAGGCAATGCGGGGTGCTGTGGGCACACAGGAGAATAGCCAGGGAAATTACACGCCAGTGCTGGCGCCTTACTAAGGTGACCTGCAAATAGTGTGGTGGGCCAGAGGGTGTGTGAGCTTGCAGAGGCACTGGCAGCTGGCCAGGAAAACATGCAGTGGTCCCTTCTACTTACGATGCAACACATGCGTGGCCTAGAGTCAGTCAGCTCTGCCTCTGTTACCCCCACAGAAGGGTCACAAGCAGGTAGTCCCTGTTGGTGGTCATTGGGCACTGCCACTAACACACCAAAGGCACCTTTTGGCCAAGCCAAACACTATAGAAAATAACTGCGGGAGTCTAAGATGGCTTTGCGGTTTCACCATAGCTTGTCTGTGCATGAAGGACAAAGCATCGCAATATGGTGCTAGTCCACTCTTTTCTACCATGATTAAAACGAATTCGCTCAACGTTTCGTTAGCTACATTTTACAGCATATTATTATTACTATGAAAATAATTTGCTTTGACTTTTAATCGAAATTAAGAAAGGATGAGACTATTGTTTTATTGATGTATTCTTTGCGAACTGATATTATCTTATTACGCACGGTTTTATTCATTCTGCGTGTATTTTCTCATGTGGGTGCTAGTTACTTCTTTGTATCTACGGTCGTAAGAACGATGCCAAGCTTCTGTAGTTGTTTTGAACCGAAATTAGGTATTTCAGAAAGAAAAGACTAATATACCAACACTTTCCTCTCAGCAGTTTCTGAAAGGTGGGGTGGCTGTTAAAATACTACCATTCTCGATCTATTTGAATAGAACAGAGGAATTTAGACAATCTGACAGCCTATTCATAAGCTTTGGGGGTAGGCTGACCTTCGCAAAAGGCATCAATTAGCAGGAAGGAGAGAGGAAGAGGGACAAGTAATTTACGGATTACTTACTGGTAATCTTCATTACTCTTAGTCCTACTCTTCATCATCACAGTACTTACCCCCCCCCCCCCCTCCACTCCCACACAAAGTGGATGTCTGGGTACATAGCGTGCTAAGACACAGGACTGATGCAAAATGGGGGATAGGGGGGATTTATGCTCCAAGCAACAAGATGGAAGAGTCAGAAGAACAAACAAGTGCAAAGGATTGCTGTCGTGCAGGCTGGGACCTCATAGAGTAAGTACTGTGACGAGGCAGGGTAGGACCAGCTGCAATGACAATTACCAATGAGTAATCTGTGCATTATATATACCTGAAAAGTGCTCCCATTACCTTATATCCCTCCGATATTGCAACATTATTCAAAACTTCCCTTGAATTGATGGAAATGTTAAAATGCATTATTGCTGAAATCTCTGCATTGGCTCCCAGTGGCTGCGAGGATTAAGTTCAAAACTCTCTGCATTGTCCATAGGGCCTTCTGGGGCCTCAATATCTTCAACTCACCCTTCCCAAATATCTTCCTTCTCGAGCTCTTCGCTCATCCACCTCCAACTCCCTCTGAGTCAGACGCTTCGCCAAGCAACAAGTTGGTGGTAGATGTCTTTCTTCGGCTGGGGCATCCCTCTGGAACAGCCTCCCTGCCTCCCTGAAACTTGAGGAGAATCATCTCTGGTTCCGGAAGCACCTCAAAACCTTTGTCTTTGCTTCTGCTTTTTCTCCTCCTCGCCCCTGCTGACTTCCTGGCTGATACTGAAACTGCACTGGTTACCTGACCACCCTCAGATCTGGGGCCCAGGCACCCTCCCCCAACAGTCGCACTCCTGCACTGCCCTCCTGGCAACCCCCGCTCTTGGGAACTGTTTTTTGTATCCCTACAGTCCCATTACCAGCACTTGACACCTGTTGTCTGCACTTACCCTTGCACTTGCCACCTGCTGGCTGTACTTTTACTTTGTTATTTATCTTTTTATGCCACGTACTGCACTGTCCCTTCCCCCTCCGCACTTTCTCCTTCCCCTTCCCATGCACTTGCGCGATCTGAATGACACCTGGCCTAGTAGGATTGTTGTCTGTCTTCCTTCTGGACCCTCTCCCTTGCCTCGTTGCACCTTGAAACACTTGTGTACAGGTGTGTTATAAATGCCATATCATCATATCATATCATTATTGTTTTGATAACTTTTTGTAATGGGCAATTAGGGTTCACAGTCATGGTTTCTCTTAAAAAATATGATGTTGACTATATAACACACAATTAGGAAAAGTGTGTGAGCTGCTCCAGTAAGAACATGGTCATATAACTGCCTCTTTGGAGAGGTTCCCACTCAAGAAAGTCTACAACCATGTGTTCGCTCACTGCGCCCTTGGAAGGAGAAGTATCCATTTGCACATCAGTCTGGTCCCTCCCACAAGGGCAGTCCTCCACCAAAATGCTTTAAAATTCTCCTCCAAACAAGAGTACCAATAGCAACTTCAGACGCTTACCCGCTCCTTGCAGGTGCTTTTTCAGCTATGCTATTTTACTAATCTTTCTAGATAGGATTTGACTGGCAGTCTTTCTTCGCTTTCCCTGCTGTATTTTGAAATGCCCTCAGGGAGGTATCAAGTGCTATGCATGAAACCTATACAGCTACGGGGTCGGCCTGGAGCATGAAAGTGTCTTGGGCACCAATGACAAAGTGGCCCACAGCAAATGGCAATTCATTCCTTTTGTGACAAACTGTTTGAGTAGCACCCAAGGGGGAGGTTTCTGATAAAATGTGATGCAAATTGTGCCTTTTAAAGAATATTACTTCAGTAACACTGGTCAAAATGACTAGCCACATGGTGAAGTAACTTATCACACTGGCCCACATTTTGCGTTTTTGGTTCGGGCATTGCCGTATTGCCCTATAGGCCAGTCCGAGCCTGTACATCTACCGCGTGCTGGCCTCATCAGATGGACCATCCCCGTGCAGTAGACCTATCAAAATGCATAAGCCTCACCGCAGCAAGGTGCGGAATGCGATTAATAATACATGTTGGCAGCCCTTGGTGCTGGGCGAGGGGGGAGCACCCGGTCCTAGAGGAAGCGTTGATGGGAAGCTGAGCAGGGAAACATATTCCTGTTCTGTTGCCAATGTCAATGTGTCCATCAGTGTCAAGCAGCGGCCTCGGATGCGACTTTATCCAAACAGGCCGATCAATACCCATTTGCACAAATATTACTGCACTGTGCTTCGTGGGATCAATATGCGCCTGCATTTCTTTCTACGGATGCCCTGGAACTGGCGTATTTTGAATTTAATTAAAAAAACATGAAAGAGGGAAGCGGCGCTGCGCACTTCAAGGCTCTGCATGACGTCCTTCGTGTTGCTCTGTTTTCTCAAATGCTTCATTTCTCTATAGCAGTGGGTTCATGGGGTCTTGCTGCTTATGCGGGTTCGATGGGGCGGGATGGGGTGCATCAGGGATAGCAATGCTCAGTAGGTAGGGTGTCCAGATGACACCATGTCACCAGTGCTGTACAAATCCAGTTCTGGACTTTCATTTTACAAGCCAATGTAGTCAAGGTAATCAAGAATGCATCTTGTACCTTAATGCAGGGGTGCAACTAGACAAACATCTGGGTGGGGCAGGCAGAGGAGGCAGGCGGGGTTGTTAACCGTTGAAAAGAGGAGGTGACATTAGCGACTGTGGGGGGGACAAACCTATTTGTGTGGGGGCATCTAACTTCTTTAGACATTCTAATGTGGGAGGATAGCTCAGGGGCAACGATGCGGAGCAACACTGGTGCGATCCCCAGGGTATTAAGCGTGTTATAAATAACCAATTACAATAATGAGACTGTTCTGCTGCAGCTTCAATGTTACAAGCAGTTAACTCTTTCCTTCACGTCTCAAACCACCCACTTAAGGGCTGTTGTGAGAAGGAGCAGTTCCCTGACCTCCCTACCATTCCAATCACTCCCCTGACATGCAAATAGTAACCCAGATCATGATTTCAATTGCCTACAAATGTATGCATAAGAATGTGCTAACAATGAAACGTTTGACATTAGTAATTGCGGGGCCTTGGGTAACTGTGCAGCCGCAGTCACCATTTAGTGTCTGTGTCTGTCCGGCCACTGCTCTGTAGGTCATCCAGGTCAAGTCAAAATAGCCTAAAATGTGGGGGTTTAAAGCCCAGGCGGCCCAATGGCTGTAGCGCCACTGCCCTAAAGAAAACATGTAACTCCACAGGGTACCCCTATCATCTTTTCTGAACTCCCAAAAGAGTTCTATATAGAACCTGCCGGCCAGAGGTGGTAAAACTCGACAAAGCTGACTCAGGCTTTCAACCCTACGAGCTCGATAAAATTACTGCCTTTGAACCGGCTTAAAACACCTTTTATTCCAGCAACTTGGCACAATTCCGTTTTTCACCTGTGCTATGTTACATTTTATTCTCCACAAGGGGCCTCTTGTCACTGATGCTCCCCAAGTGATGATTGTGGGGAGCCGCTTTTATCCCTGGAAATGATTGGCTTTTAGATGCCTGTAGAAACTGATGTTCTGTTGCTCGAATTTAGAGGGTAGGTCTTGCCACATGCAAGGAACAGTCTAGGAGAAGGTCAGACCTACTCTTCTCCTTCTTCTGGTCTTCAGAGAAACCACCTGTCTGCCATTTAGAAAGTGTAAGTGTTGCCTCCATGTCCCTCTTCCTCGTCTCAGTACTTACATTTGAGACTACAGTCTCTATATGACAGAACCACTCAGGGTTCTGTCCCTCCCGGGTTTATAATGCCTCACTTGCAGAGACGTTTTTATGGGAGGGCAAAAGGGGCACTTGCCTAGGGCCCCCACCTTGAAGGGGCCCCACAAGGATAGCTGATCTGAAGTAGTAAGATTCCATTGTTCACCAGTCTGAAATAGCACACGTCAGGATATTTTAATGAGGTACTGCTGAGGCGTTTCTGTTTTGGCAAGTGCATTCTGTCTTGATCAATTCATCATGTATTGCTTTCTGTGTGCACTGTGGTATACATAGTTTGTGTGTTCCTTATGGCACAACTCTGTAGCAATCTTTCCTTCCTGTGGGCATTATGTTGATCATGTGCAATAGGCAATGGTGAAATGCATATTGATAAATTGCATGCCACAATGGTTCAGAAGTTAGCTCATGTGTGAAGCACCCATTGCAGAGATATGTGTTCATATGCAAAATTAGAATATCACATTCCAGCAAGGCAGGCTAAGCCTTTCTTATGTCTAAAGTTTGTAAACCTGTCTGCATATGTACTTGGTTTTGCAGAAGAACATCTGCTATTATCAGCAACATACCTGTACTAGATAGGGGTTGCTATAAAAAACTACCATATCATCCGTATGGTGAAGGTCTAGAAATTGGTTTATTCAGATGGGGTGTTGAGAAACCTAGGCAATCACCCCCAACGATGGCATAAACTGTTAGTCCAAGAGGTGAATAAGTATCCAAATCCAAGACTATGGAACGGCAGCGATCATGTTTGTATCCTGGATTTGCCAGCAGACGATATAGTGATCCTGGTAAAATCATCTAATATATTTTACATTACTGTGCTGTCTTCTGTGAGGTTTGCCTTTTTGCATGCTGCTGGTATCGTTTAGCCCATTACTTAATCTTTCTTCTTATGTAGGACATTTGGGTGGTAGGGTTGGTAGACAGAAAATAGTGGGCCAGATGTTGCAGGCCTCAGGCCAGCATATTTTAAGGTCTGCTTGTTTGACACAAAAAACGGTTTGCGTTTTAGTAAAAGGGAAAGGGCCTCATTACGGGTCGGGCGGTCCGGAATTAACAGTGGCGGTAAACCCGCCGCCACTGTTAATTCCGGACCGCCCGAACCCGACCCGAGCAGGCGGACGTGGAAACACCATCACCATCACGAGATGGTGCCAATGTTTCCACTTCTCCATTCCCATTGAGACCCCTGGGACTCAATGGGAATGGGGATTAACACCATTCCGCCTCCGCGACTCCTGGGACACCGGGGCTGTAATGCCCTGGTAATTCCGGGAGTCACGGAGGCGGAATGGTAATACGAGTCCAGCGGTAACCAGGTGGTTTTACCGCCGCGGTTACCGCCGGACTAGTCCAAGAGGCCCAAAGAATTTTATGCACGTTTATAAATGAAAATGTCATGGCCATTGTTTTGGAAGTATTTAAAGCTTTAAAATCCAAAACACAAACCCAGATTAAATTTGTTAAATCACTTTGATTGGTATGCAGGTTCTTATATACTTCCCTTGATGATGGAGCTAGAATCACTCCCATTTTGCATAACACCCTTCTATAATATTTCGTTTAAAAAAATTGTCACGTTTAGTAATGTGATTTGTGCACTTTCCAAGTCCATTTTATTCAATAAAAATGAGATTGTTTTAGCTCATGGCAAGAACTGGAAACGAAGGTGTTCAAATGCAGGAATTGCAGAGATGGCACAAATCCCAGCTACACCCCTTCACCAATGTGTGATCTTGGGCATCTTATTTAATCTTGTATTGCCAAACCTTTCAAAATTGTCAGCCCTTCCGAGTGATTTCTTTCTCATTGTATGATCTTCATAAAAGTCTTATTCATGGTTTCACTGTGTTAATACTGAGCATATTTATATCGCACACCACAGGCCTTTGTTCCTTTGATATCTATTGGCAACACTATTTGACAACTATATCCCACTGCTAATCTCAGTCTGTCTGGATAAAGACACCTTCCTGGTAGCTTTTAATCTGCCTCCACTATCCATGCATCGCTATGTGTAGAGTTATCCTTCCTTCCGATTGGTGGTCTCTATCCATGCATGAGCACTTTTGCATTCTGTGAGGTAGTTAATGTGAGTTCTCTATTATGCGTTACATATACCTTTTACATATAGTCCTGCATTAATACTACATCTACCTTCCTGGATGTTATTGGTAAAAAGTATCCTGTATGTACTAGAACAGTAACCCCTTTGTAGACTGCTAATGTTGGTCTTCAAATGCTATTTATTTATCATTCTTATTAGAGCAAGAATGAAGAGGGCAAGGTGATTTATAGGGAGTAGACGTGCTTTTAATGCTGCGAGACAGCATATCAACCTATAGGTTGTGAGTGTGACGGGTGGGGGAGGGGTGGCGTGACCAGTATTCTTGATCCCTTAATTCCTTTGGTTTGGTGGAGGGGGGGCCCCAAAGGTGTCCCTGCCCAGGGCCCCAAAAGTGCTTAAG
This sequence comes from Ambystoma mexicanum, assembly GCF_040938575.1. Lineage (NCBI taxonomy): Eukaryota > Metazoa > Chordata > Amphibia > Caudata > Ambystomatidae > Ambystoma > Ambystoma mexicanum. Next base: position 267,610,374 of record NC_090934.1, read on the forward strand.
ATGGCCTTGCTCCCTTCACCCACCATCCACTGTTAAAATGTTCCTTTCTTCCAGGCAGGGCCCTGCAACAGCTCTCTGCTGGGTTTGCGGGGCAACGTCGATGACCATTTTGAGACCTTCTCATGCACATGGTATAAGGGAAATGGAAAGTATGTTGTTTAGTACTCTCAGTCTTCCTGCAAGGCAAGGGAGTCTGGTTTACGATGGGAGTGAAGTGACAGAATGCCATCTGTGAAGGCAGAACAGCTTGAGCTTTTTGATGTTTAGTTATAAAATGAGGCGGCTAACTCTGTCTCTGACAGTGAGGTCTGCTAATTAGATCCCCTTTCATAATGATCCATGCTAAAAAGCATAGCACACACATATACCTCTTCTGAAAATTTCTGCTGGCACGTCTCAGCAGCTGCCTTGTGCGTTGGCCACATTGGATGGGAGTGAATGGTCATGAATATTGTCAAGAGGTGACATGTGCTTTCCTGTGTCACGGTTTATTACACATCCCATGAAAGTCAGGGATCTCCTTCCCATACAATGAATCCGGTGCACAATAAAAATGCTTTGATTTTTATACTTTAGGTCCTTTTTGAGAAGGCATCCAATCTGTCTCGCACACAATCCCAACAAATACCCCTTGCCCCAATGGACTAGTAACCAGGCCGGTGTGTATTAAGAAGGTATTTATTAATTTGTCATTTAGGTCAAATTTGAATACACAGCTTACATCAGCCACCAATGTTGTGGCAACACAAACACAAATATCCTTTTTGGTCAAGCAGCACACTAAGATAATGGGCAAGTGGGGACAGAATGGGAAAATCGATTTGGGGTTGATGAGCACAATTTCAGTGGGGAAAGAATATGCAAATGGGAATTTGTTTTTACCTTACCATGGGGAAGTTGGGTCAGAATGGGAAAGTGGGAACAATTTCGTTTTGCCTTACAATGGGCAAATAGGGACAGAATGGGAAATGGGAACAATTTAGTTTTGTCTTGCAATGGGACACACATTGAAACAGGGCTTTTTGAAGTCAATTCTTTTGCAACTCGTTAGGACTATACCAGCTCACACAACACTGGGAAAAGATTGTTGGTTTCGAATTCCACCAATACTGATCCCATGGATTCAATGGGGGAATTAATTGATTTATTTTTACAAATATACTAAGGATCTACACAGGCAAATGGGGATTATTCAATGGGGTAATGACTGAATACACAAGCAAACAAGGGATGCTTCAATGGAGAAATGACTGAAATATACAGGCAAATGGGGATTTTGCAATGGGGAATTATTTAAAGCAGTGCTAAAAGAATATAGGGCCTACACACTCTATGGCCTTTGGGTTTAGTTCTACCTACAGGGGAGGTCTGGACTGGACATCAGGGAGCATCAGGATACTGCTGGGACAGCAAAAAGGGGTTGGCAAGGTCTCCGTTGAGTCCTCCAAGGGGTCCCAAGTCAGCTTCTAAATCTCCTGGCTCCACTGCAAGCGGGCCCTCTCACTGCTGGGGTGTTCCTCGAGATTTCAACAGCAGATCACCTCTGGGGTTAATGGAAAGCGTTCTGTTTTGTGGTGCGCTTACTTAGTTATGGGGCAAATGACATCAATAATGTGTCATAGTTCCTGCAGAAGGGATTGGTTGCTGTTCCAGTGCCCCACTCCCCCCTGTGTGCTGATAGGTCCAGAAAATATGGGAGTGCTTTGGGACTCGAGGGGAGGAGACCACTTCATCATCTCACTTCGACAGGGGTCTTGGTCTGGTTTGGGGTCATAGAAATCTCACTGCATGACAAGTGCCCTTAATCTCCTTGTTTTGACAGATATAAATGCATTTATGAAACCTATATTTTACTGCGAGTCGAATAAGCCTCATCCGGTGTCTATGTGTCAGTCCTGTGCAAAGATACAGTTTTTCTTCATTTACTCCAGTATTATATCAGTGAAAAATATGGCCCTTGGTGGGCGACATATGAATCATGCTGGCCTGCTTTAATAAACTTTTTATATCTCTCAACTTCACAAGGAGGGCCACATGACATTTTCATTAATATTTTTAGCTGTGTTGATCCCACAAAAATTGTTTTGGGATGACCAGAAGGGGTTAGCTGACAACTTTCCAGAAATCTCACGATGACTATTGTGGGATAAATATTATTGATTTTACACAATGAAATGCATTTCTCTCATTTTACACAATGGACAGCCAAAACCACTCCTTACCTCTGGCCCCCATCTTCCTGGAGCACTTGACATCAGCAGAGAGGTCTGTATTTAGATTAGCCTGCTTGTTCCAAGGGCTAACAACCACTACTGCATTTTTTTATGGGTTTGCGTGAACTGAAGGTTATACATGCTGGGGATCAGAACTGTCTTATCTTGTTCAGCCCGTGGATTCGATCTCAGGGTCTCTTATTCTTTGTATTGTTAAGGAAAGCACTCAGGTTTGAAGTCACAGGCCCCTCTAGGTTTCCAGGACAACCAAGAGAAGGAATGCAGTTCCAAATAAATTACAAGCAACCCACAGCCTTCCCCCACTCAGCCAACATTGCCTGTGAACTCACATTTTACCATTAAATGAGCTTTTTAGAAAGCACACAGTTGTAACACACATAAGGGTATAAATGCTGTCAAGGAGAACATCATAATTACATTTTTAGGGCCTTGGTGAACATCCTGCTTTACAGATTGTCATTTTGGAGGCAAAATAAAAATGTCATTTTGTTGATTTTACATTGAAAGGACTCTGTTTTACTGCAGCTGCTTAAACCCAGTTAGCATCCCATTATAGATTCTGTGCACTGTTATTTCCTATGTGATGGGCTCATGATAGACAGAAACAAAGTTCATATTTTTAAAGTTTTGCGAACATTCCGCTGCACATCTTTTTAGTTGTGCAGCGAAAAACAAAATTACTAATTTTATTTAATATTCATGACAGAAAGTGCTTTGCTTCACCACAACTGCTGCACACAATGCTGACATCCCATTGAGGGTTCTGTGGACTGCTGTTTCCTGCACAGGTCATTCCAGCTCTTCAAGAATTTGTCAAACCATGCCACATGTCTTTCCCTTTTGCCAGGCAGTTGGCATCTTTAAGTATCTTGACATTTTGAGGCCCAATTTAACTTCTTTTTGCTTTGATTTCATAGGCCTAATTTTTCACATTATTTCAGGGCCGGCCTTTTACTTAGGGGTATGTCCCAATGACTCTGGCCTTTTTGTTTCTCGCATCCAAGGGCTATTTCACCCCACATATCCCCGCTCCTGGCTCTTTGATGTAATTATGCAGAGGGAACAGCAAGGAGAGAGTGGGGTGTCTATATCACGGTGGCCTGGGGTCATCCCAGGAATTTCCTTTAGGGGCCACCTGCTCTTAGGTTCATTCCAGGACCCTCCTTCGGAGCGTGTCTGCTCTTTTCCTGGTCCCGATGGAGTGGTGCTCTGCTCGGTCCTCCTCTCTTTTCGTATTTTTATTTTTCCAGTAGGTTTCTGTCCTGGGCCTGTCCCGTTCTGGCGGCTCCCCTCTAGCCCGTAGAGGCAAGGAGTTATTTAATCTGCCAAGAAGAAAGGAGAGATTAAGTATTTATACAATACTATTTTCCCAGTTAGGGATGTGAAAATTCACAACAAAAGAAACAAGAGACACCTCACAATATATACAATACAAAAAAATTCTTACATGTGAATCACTCGTAATCAATTCAAAATAAGGATAATTCTTCTACTCCCTTTAAATGTATGATTTTCTTCATCCAGGTTCCAATTCTTTTACCTTCACTTTTCAGATGGTTCTTGGGCTCTACCCTCACTGGGTTCTTCAATCAGTCGCAAGTTCTGCCTGGGATGACAGCTCTTCAACTGATTGATGGGAACTCATTTCTCTTCCGTTTGTTCTCCTTTAGAGATGTAGATCTTATGGGTGAAAGGTGAGATCTTATCTACAATTTCAAAAGTGCCGTGCCAGGAAGGGAGGAACTTCCATTCTTTGGTCTGGTTCCTTTGAAAATTATACAAGTAGACGCTGTCTCCTACTTGGTACTCTTTCTTCATAGTCTTAAAGCCATAGTGCGTTTTCATCCCCTCTGCCGACTTTTCTAGATTTCGCTGAGCGTAAGCAAAAGCGTGCTGAAGGTGTTTTCGCTAATTCTCAATGTAGTTATGGGTTGTGAACGCGTTGATCAGGGTCTGCACTTGAGTTCTGAAGAGCAGATGCTAAATTAGCACAATTTTTTGTCCAGTCATGAGCTTGAATGGTGAAATATTTGTCGCAGAAGATGGTTTAGACCTGATGGCCATCAGGACAAGCGGTAATCAGATGTTCCAACTAGGCCCAGAGTCTGCCACAAACTTCTTTAGGATGCCCACAATTGTTTTATTGCACCTCTCAACTCCCCCACTCAAGGCTGGGTGGTAGGCAATGTGGAGTTTTCTCTTTGTCCCGAGTATCTCCCGCATCTTTGTCATCACCTCGCTGGTAAAGTGACTTCCTCGGCCTGACTCAATCCTTTGGGGAAGGCCAAAGCACAGGAAGATGTGATTGATCATCAGGGCAGCTGCTGTTTCTGCCTTACAATTTGGGCCGGGAGACATTCCACCCACTTGGTAAACAAGCATGTAACGGTTAACATGTACTTGTTTCCTCTAGAGGAGCGAATCACAGGCTCGATGAAATCTATTTGCAAATCTGACCAAGGCAGTGCAATCCCTCTTTTCTGTAGGGGAGCTATGTGTGTTAGGTAACCTGGCTGAAATTGAGCACACACAAGACACCCCTTCAAGTATCCGTCGAGGTCCTGACCCATGTGTGGCTATTAGGCAACCTCTCACAAGATTTCCAAAGTTGTATGAAAATCCTATGACCAGCTGTGGCCGTGTCATGGGCGTGACTTAACATCAGGCTTCAGAATGAGGGAGGTACTACCCACTGGTCACATCCAGAGATGTTCTCTGTACCAACATACCATCATGGATTCAGAACATTTTGGAAAACTTCATCAACACCCGGATATCCTCTTTCCCAATGTAATCGGATTCGGTCAGAGGAAAATTCACGGGCTCTTCAATGTGTTGATAACATTTCCCAATAATCGGATCCCCTTTTTGTGTCGTAATCAAATCAGCATCTGGGGTTTCCTTACTGCAATGGGCAGTTGAGAGTTCATTTTGGGCAAGTGTTTGAGACCTGCTGACAGCAGCGACCTCGATTTCCCCCAACAGGGACTCGATCTCTATGAGATCTCTGTGGATGGCTCCAGTTTTGGCCAACTGGTCAGCCAAGTCATTTCCGGTTTTGTCTGGTGTGACCTTTGATCTTTTTCCAGTAGATGGTCATCTCATTAGAGGTGATCAGATTATCAATGGATTTTCCCATGCTAGAGAGGTTTGTTGTTTGCACACAGCATGCCTTGATTTTTCAATGAATCAGGTGTTCCACAAACCCATTCCTGACATAATCCAAATCAGTGATTATGACCAGTTTGTGGAGTTGGTGTTGCACAGCAGTGAGGATGGCTTGATGTACCGCCATCAACTCTGCCACCTGACTACTGCAGGGACCGATCTTGTACCCAGCAGAGGGCTCTGGGGCATCATTCACCCAGGCATTCCCAAATCCAGGCACTAGTTCCTTTTCCCCGTGGTTGTCAACATGGTAGTAGCACCCATCCACATGAACTGTGGGTATCCCCTGGCACGTGTCCTCCTCATAGACTTTGTGTGGGGAAGTAAGGTATGCATCCATGTTGTCTTGGATTTTTAGACTTTCGTCCTCAAGACAGTTTTCTTGAGCACAATCATGCAAGTCAGCCAAACCTTACGCGAGGGGACTCTTCTTGTTTTGCCCATATCTGACCTCCACCAGAAAGCCTTGCATGGACAGAATCCAGGAAATAATTCTGGAATTACTCATGTGCCCTGTTTGGATTCGGTCACTTTGGCGATATTGCAAGGGCTGGTGAGGAGTCTTGACAATAATGTGCTCACCCTGGATGAACGGTCAGTAATTCTTCAATGCCCACACCGTTGCCAGCAGTGCCTTTTCACAATTGTAGAATTTTTCCTCCAAAGAGGACAAAGTCTTACTTGCATACAAGATTAATTTGTTGACCTTGTGGTGATTCTGGTATAATACTGCTGTTTAGCAAGTATTTGAGAACCCTGTTTCCAAGAAGAACTCCTTGTTTTTGATGGAGTAAGCCAAACAATGCGATTGGGAAAGTCTTCTCTTCAGTTGTTTTACTGACTCGGCTTGCTCTGGATCCTACTCCCACTTGACCCCAGACTTTAGTAAATGGACCAAGGGTCTTGGGACCTCTGCATAGTCATCTATGAACACCCTACTGTAATTTGTCCAAGAAGGCTTCTTATTTCACGCAGAGTCGTGGGGTCTTTCAATTTCAATAAGGCTTCCACCCTTTTCGCCTGAGGACTGAGACCCTCAGGGGTGATTTCATACCCTAAGAAGTTCACGCAGATCTCACACCACTGTGTTTTCTGAAAGGACAGTTTCAGTCGGGCTTTCTTCGACTGGGTCACAACATAGCGTATTTCTGCTAAGTGTTCCTCTACAGTTGAGCTTTTGATTAAAACATCATCTACATAGGCTAGGTTTCCTCTTTCACCAAAATCGGCATGGCCTTATGCAGAAAGATGTTAAATTAGTTGCTGGAGTTTATGTATCCAATGGGGGTTCAGGTCAACGTGTATTGCTGCCTCTGGAAGTCAAAGGTAAGCTTGTACTGGTCTTCCCTGCTTAGGGGTACTGTCCAGTAACCGTTGGTCAGGTCAATGGCGGTATACACCTTTGACCCTTGGATCTGAGCCAGCCCTTGATTGATGTAGGGAAGGGGCCATCTCGACATGTGGACCAATTTGTTTAACTGCCTAAGGTATGCGCAAAGTCTCCATTGGACATTGGGTTTGAGTATCCCCGGTACTGAGTTATCAAAGGCACTGTGGACCGGACCAATTATCCCACAGGCTTCTAAGTTCTTTATAATCTCTGTGAGTGACTTCATAGACACGAAGGGCAAGCAGTATTGCTTTACAAACATGGGGACCATCCCAGGGTCTGTTGGTATGGACATTGAATGTATCTCGGTGTGACCAAAGTCGTACGAGTCCAGGGCAAAGATCTCTTGAAAATCCCAAAACACATGGTTCAGCTTCTGCTTTTGCTCCTCGGTCTCACAGGCATCAGAGAGGTTGATTCGTTCCTCAACCATCTCCCTGAAGCCTGGAAAATACCTAGGGTTTTGCAATATCTGCGGTATCCTCCAGTTGAGTGGAAAGATCTCTTGTTATGGTGTTGGCTTGGACAGGAGGTTGGAAAGGAGGTTTCAAGGAGGGAAGGTAGTCACTGTTGACTTACAATACCACCTCATCCTTCCTGATGTCACAGGTTACCTCTTCCCCACCATAAGGGCAGGAAGAGTACACCAAGAAATTCCCCCCTTGCCGGCAGAAAATCTTTTCCGGTGCAATGTCTTTTTCACAATTGTAACAGTCATTTGGAATTAGTCCCATGATCTCATTCCCTAAGTCAATGGAAAATTGTTGGGCATCAACCACCATCCCAATAAAGGTATATGCGTCCAAAGTGATACTTCTGGGGTCGCTGTTATCCACCAATATTCGAATGGTGCCGTGTTCTAGGTCAACTAGTGGGGTCGGGTTCAAATACAGCCCCTGCTGTTGGAGGTGATAAGTCAAATTTATATAAGCATCTGGGTTTTTGAGGTTCTGGATTTGCTTAATTTTTAGGGGAATTGTGAATTGTCGCACCAGTCCTGGGATGGTGACCTCTTCTCCCATTTGAACTTCTACTGCATACGGCAGCAATTGGGTTGACCGAAATTCTTTCTTAGGGTTGTCAACGCCCATGGGGTTACTCCCCAGTAGGGACCAGACTTTGTAATTAATTAGGAACAAATTAATTGTGAATCTATTGAGAATGCCACTGCATAAGTAAAAGGCGGAGGGGACATCTCTCATAACCCAGCTATTATGATCTATGCTTTTGTCAACAAAGGATATTTTTATCATGCACCTGCTAGGCAGGAGATGTTTGGAAGTTGGAGTTTCCAGGCCCATTTCCCACTTATCAATCAACTTAAATATAGGAATGGTCTGATCTTTTGGGAGTTTCCTGAATAAGGCTTCGCTGATGAAGCTTTATTCATTATTCAGGTATACTCTGGAGAGAACAGGCTCTCCCCCTTCATTTACCTAAATGGGAAGAAACAACTGTTCACCCTTTTTCTGAATGTCAGTCAAACTCTGGGCTGGTTTTTCATTATCTAAATTCAAACTTTCTTGGCCGGTTAGTCTGGGTCCAGAGGACCTTGTTCACACAGTCAATCAGGGGTGACAACCTCCAGAGGAAGTAATTCCCTAGTAGACAAGGTGTGCCCTCTGGAGGGACGACTATCACCAGGTGTTTCACCCTATGTCACTCAATTTTGATCTCCAGATCCGCAGTCCCCTCGACGGAAATGTAATTTCTGTTTAAGTTTTGGAGTTGTATAAGAAGAGGTGTGGGGGAATTCGATGACTCACCCCCTTTCTGAATTCATTTGGTCAAAGGCATTTTTGGATAGAAGGGTGGCTTGGGATGTCCACCAGCGTTGAAAATGCACATTGGCACTGAACCATGATGGAGGCATAACATCTGCCTTCTCTCTCTTCAAGGGGGCAAAGAAAATGTGTATTTTGAGCCAGATTGGCAGTTAGTTTCTTTATTTTGAACCCTGACGCTGTGTGATCTTGGCAGTTTTCTGTGTCGGAGTCTGGGAATCTGTAAAGCGAATGTGCAGCCCCCCTTTTCCTGGAGACAGTCACTTGAACAGGTTTGGGGGAGGATCCCTCATTTATTGCAGTCATCTGGGTGACATGGTTGGGGTTCAGGAATTGGTGGTTCTGGGTCAGTTTCCATACTTAGCCAGTCTAAGTTAGGGTCTTCTGGGAGGAATCCCCCCATCCCTGAAAGAGAAGATTTTCTTCCCTGAATCCTCTAGGGATTCTTCCCCTTCAAACTGGATGATGCAGACTTCCTCCACAAAATGGGTTTTCTTTGTCCCTTGGTTTCTCCTACTTACCCTCTGTTCCCTAGGTCCCAGCTTTTCAGGGGTAGGAGATTTGGGTTCAGGTTCAGAGGTTTCTAGGGGTTTTATCACAGGTGGGAAAGGAAGTTTCCTCTAGGGCTTTGCATCTCCATTGCCCTCGGGCCTCCTCCTCTGGAACCAGTTGGTTGTCTGGGTTTTCTCCCCGTCATTGCTCCAGGCACCAGACCCTGGGTTTGAACTGTTTTGAGCAGCTATGTTCTTGTAGTCAGACGTTGGACCTGGCGCTCCAGTTGCGACATACTTTCTGGTTGATATGGGGGTCTAGAGTCATACCTTTGCTGCTCTCAGGAAGGGTAGCTCACCCTTCTACTGGAGTAGCACAGGTATTGATGGTTTCCCTGGTAGCCCTCTATCCCTGGCCTCCCTTCTCCCTGATTTGGGGGTCTAGAGTCCTGAAAGCGGGGAGAGAAAGGAGGATTGTTCTGAAAGTTGGGGTTTGGAGGGTACCTGGGAAAGAAACTTAAGTTTGAAGGCGAGAATATCTCTTCCCTCCTGAGGGAAGTTTTGAGGGTGGTTTTCTGCGGCTGTACTTACCTGATTGGACCCCCTCCCTTGAGCCGGGGGAGTACATACACACCCCAAGATGGGTCTGTTACCCTTGTATCTCGGGCTAATATAGGTGGCAGAGTCAGGCGATGCATTTGTTGGATATCCTGCCTGGTTACCACCCAATTGAGATTGATCAGAAGGTCTCCTCTGCCTCTCATTTAGCTTATAGGAGGGAGGAGTATTTTTAGGCACCCTCATTTCTAAGTCCAAAATGGGGGTATTCTTCACCTCTGCCACCTTTGCAGCAGCGGGAGTGGTTGATGGTTTGGGTTTCTTTGGGATTATTTTTGTTTTCCACTGGCTTTTGGATTTCATAGATCTGGGTAGCCTGTGCTATTACTCAATCCAGGGTCCTTTGCTCATTGAAGTCCCTAACCAGTTGGGTCATTATATACTTAGGGGGGGGCATATAAAATAAGTATTAATGAACTCCCTACTATTGGTGCGCACCCGTACAGAGGTCTGGGCAAATGCTCGCTTCAGTTATTGCACAAACTTTCTAGGTGCCTCGTCCTCTCTGCACTGCAGTTTGTAGGCCACCTTGCAGGCCTCCTGGGGGTTCCTGTGCCCAGAGAAGTGCTTCAAGATGGCCACCTTATAGGTGGACCACCTTTGATGATCTTGATCCTACAGCCCAACAAAGAAGCTGGAGCATTCCGGGGAGAATGCCCATTTGACAAACTCCATGGAATTGTGATAATTGTTATGCCATATGATGTCATCATCTGGTCATACAGCTCCAGATGCTCCCATACTGAGTATTTATCATTTTTGTGGTAGGGAGTCATGAAGCTTCTTATGGCTTTGATCTGCCGAACTGGGTCTTTTACAAGACCTCTCTTCTGTTTGGCAGCCTTCTTTTTCCACTGCATCTGAGTCCATTCACCCTCAGACTCAGAGCTGCTGCTATTTGTGGTCCACTCCCTGTCATATAGGTGCTCCCTGCCTCCCAGCCTCCCTGAGACTGGGAATCCCTCCCAGAATGACGGGGTCTGGTCTCTTCTCCCCTGTGGTGCAGTGAGGTCTCCGCGTCACTTCCCTTGGGTTCCCCCTTTTGCACAGGGGAGTACTCATCTTCCTCCTCCCTTCTCCCGGGTGTGGTGGAGAACTCCCCTAGTCCCCCAACTGGGTGAAGGTTTTCAAGATGCTCTTTTGAGGCCTGGACTCTGATCCTCCCTGTCTGCAAAACAGACCAAGTGTATTTGAGGAATCTCAACTGGTATGGCCAACATTCCTTTCAAGATGGATATGTTGCAGAGGATTGTTCCTCTGGTGCACAAAGAGTACTTTCTGCCCACATAGACCTTTAAGATGAACACTTCCATATCCCGGCCAGGAGGTCTCTTCAGTAGGTCTTGTGGTTTGCCATGGGTAGACACTACTTCCAGTTATGGGTTCTCCCATTTGGGTTACAGACAGCTCAGAGCATTTTCACAATGGTCTTGGCTGCTGTGGTGAAATCTAGTTGACTGGAGGGGGGTGCAGATCTTTCTTTACTTGGATGATTGGCTGATAAAGGCATCCTGAAGGTTCAGCTGAAGGACAATGTTCATTCTACGTGATCTCGCTTAGCTCTCCTGGAGTTCTTAGTAACCTGGGGGAAGTCTCATCTCATGCCCTTTCAGGATTTGATGTTCATAGTGGCACAGGTTTGGGCGGACATGGGAAGGGTCCTGCTCCCGTTGGATTATGTTATTTATCGTATGGATTCATTGCAGACCAGAGGAACGTGGCACTAGCAAGGATGCTTGCACCTGAAGCCTCTGGAGTCTCACCTTCATCTGCAATGGTGTCAAGCTTCATAGGAATTTGAGGCCCCGTTTCCAGTGAACGAGATCCATAGGAGCAGTTTTTATTGGTGGATGGATTTGGGCACATTGAGGAAGTGATTCTTGCTGTTGCAAGCAGTGCTGATCATTCTCACCACTGATGCCAGCAGCATGTGATGGGGAGCAACTCTAGAGGAGTTCACTTATCAGGATGAAAGCAGCTGACAGGAGAGGAAACATTCCTCCAATCGGAAGGAGTTGACAGCAATTAGCAGGGCTGTCTATCAAGGGCATTGGGCCAATTTGTGTCCTGGTTTGTTACAAATGGAGTCCATGCACTGTCCCCAGGCATTCTGGCTGTGTTGCATTTTCTCTCAGATGGATTTAAGAAGGGTCTTTCCATGTCTACTTTGATGGCACACTGGGAAGCTGTGAAGGCATTTTTGAAGCCCTGGGGTGGTACCTATGAAGGGGAACCAGTTTTGTAGTTTTTCTATCTTAAGGCCACTGGAGAACCATGGGGCAATTTTTGAGGTGGTGGAGATTGACATGCAGTTGTTGACTCTGAAGACAATCTTTTTGGTCGCTATCATCTCAGCTCGCAGGTTGGGCAAGATTGGTGATCTTTTATGTAAAGAGCCTTTCCTAAGAGTTTGCCGGAGGCTTTGATGTTTCGCCATGATCCTGGTTCCCTTCCTAAAGCAGCCTCTAAATTCTACAGGTCACATGATATTCAGCTCCCAGCCTTTCCTCTGAATCCTTCTTCAACTGAGGAGGAGGGTTGGCATAGATTGGATCTGGCAGCACTCATGTACATCACAAAGACTGCATGTTTTCAGAAAGTGAACAACTTGTATGTCACATTGGGGGCTTTGGGACACACTGGAAGGTCTCTGTGGTTTCCATTAGTCAGTGGACTTGAACAGTCTTTGCATGGCCTATGAGCCAGCAGGGGCTCCGCTGCCGGAGAAGGTCTAGGCGAGGTCGACCAGAAGCACAGCGATTTCCTGCCCGGATGCTCAGGGAGTCTCCCGGCAGGATATTCACAGGGCAGCTATGTGGCGCAACACGAATACTTCCATGAGGCGTTATCGGCTGAATGTGGCCAGTCAGGAGGCCTGTGCTTTTGGTACTCGTGTTCTAAGCTCTGTCACACACTGAGGAAAGTGGGTGTTGTCTGTTAATAAAGATTGGGATAGGGTGTGTTTTTTGTTTAGGCCCTACCATCACTGTATTTGGTAGTGCTCAAAGGTAAGTACTGGGATGGGGAAGGGGAACATGAAAGTAATACTTAAAGTATTTACCGGTAATTCTCAATACTCCTAGTCCTCCTCTTCTTTCTGCTCACTTTAGGGAACATAATAGTAATTAGTAATGGTAGCTTTGGTGAGCAAGAAAAAAGGATGTACTTACATAACATAAATTACTGGGACTTGAATCATCAGCAGAGATTTCTTCACAAAATTCAAGCTAAAAGACTTTACTAAGCGACCCCCGCCCACATACATTATGGGCTCTGTGGCCTACATGCACTGATGGCCCTCCTGCACCCCAACACACATACACACTTTTTCGTGTACTACACCTCCCCACCCATGCCATGGTCAGCTAATGGTGGTGACTCAAGTCTGGCACCCACCGGGACATTTCCAAGTTAACCCCCCAAGTGTACACTATATGCGGTATTCCAGGTCACACAGAACCAGAGCACAGCTATGTTCCATGCAGTTGATTATTTGAAGTAACAAAAGACATTTCTGAAGATTAAAAGATAGTAGTTGGTGCTTTTCTCTGATCCCTAAAAGGCTGTAAGGTCAAAAGAGCCCCTAGGTGGCAACACCCACTTTTTCCTCGAAGGGGCAGATATGTGCAGACCAAGGGCCTAGGATGGACCTCTTGAGATCTTCAATGCTAGATGTAGAGTTACCACTCCATGGTAGAAAGACTGGACCTGCTTCACCAATGATCGCTACAGACAGGCTTCTCAAAGGCAGCTGAAGTTTCTAGGAGCTTTCTCTGATCCGCAGAGATCACGGTGGCTGCCCAGGCCAAGGTTGAAATGCCCACAAATGATTCTGGGAAGGACTGTGAGCTGCAGCACTCTGCTTCCTCTGGAGGAATCTGAAGGTGTAGCTCAGAAACAGGCATTTATATCCCAAGGCAGGACATCATTACCCCTCTCCTTGAACAAATCACACAGAAAGAATTAATTCACCAAAAGGCGTCGGTGTGTTCCAATATACTCTCTGTCCAGCTCAGATGACTGGGAGCTTTCATAGAAGCCTGGACAGCACAGGAGTGGGAACACTGAATCTGGCCACGTGGTGGAATGTGTAAGCAGACCTCTGCCAGTTAGGACCTCCCCTTACATTTTCCTTCTCACACATAGTCCACAAACACTGTCTGGAGCAAAAGCCTTGTGTGATGAATTCTGCACCTTATTAGTCCTGAAGTTCCTTCCTTACTTGCTCCTGACTTGGATTTTGATAATTTTGATTTTGAATATTTATTACGCGCACCAAGCAGAATAAACTGCATTTGGGCGCAGATGTTAACTATGGTTTGTACCTTGATCAACATGTAGTGAATGTGATATAGACCACCCAGGTTCACTTAAATAGAAATGTTTTTAGTGCTTTTCTAAAGCTTTTCAATGATGGACAAGAGCGGATAGTCAATGGTAGTTGGTTCCATACCTTTGGGCCAAACACCGAGAACCTCCTATCTCCCTTTGAGATCCGTTTAGTCCGGGGTATAGTCAACAACATTTTATCTCCTGATCGGAGACCACTTATTGGTTGGAGATGATGGATTCTGGCACTCAAATATTTTGGTGCATGATTATAGAAGCACTTATGCATAAGGCAGGCTATCTTAAATTTCACCCGGTCCTCCACCATCAACCAGTGGAGAGCTCTACGCAAAGCTGACACATGGTCTCTTTTTCTTAAGTGGGAAATTAACCTAACTGCCGCATTCTGGGCCCTTTGCAGTCTCATCATCTGTTTAACTGGAATCCCTGCCATTAAACTGTTACAGTAATCGAGATGAGAGTTGGTTAACGCCCCTACGACCACAGGGTGGTCTTCTGCTGCCACAAAGGGGAGCACATTCCTAAGCATACGTAGGGACTGATATACGGCCTTCACTTTGGCCCCTACCTGGGCTTCACTCCCTAGGTTTTCCTGCCATGTGCATCCGAGGTTCTTTATTTTCCTTGAAAATTGAATCTCTTCCCCTAGAATCCGTGGGATTATCGTTTGTTTTTCAGCCATCAACTTGCTCCCTGTTCCAAATAAAATTATCTCGGTTTTAGCTGCATTCAGCTGTAGCTGATTGCACGCCATCCATATTCTAATTTCCTGCATACACTGGTTGATCTTTTCAAAAGCCTCCTCTATATTTTTTGTTTCCACATAGATTTGGGTGTCATCAGCGTAAGAATGAAATCTTAATCCATACCTCCTCAAAATGTTGAATAATGGTCGGATGTTTATATTAAAGATCAAAGGTGACAATGCCGACCCCTGTGGAACTCCACATTTTAGCCATAGTAGTTCCGATAGAAAACCTCCCAGAGTTACCCGCTGTGTCCTGTCCTTCAAAAAGGAATTAAACCAATCTACCACTACATTCGAGGCTCTCCCAACTGTCAAAATACGTTGGAGAATGATCTTGTGGTTGATCGTATCAAAAGCTGCAGAGAGGTCCAACATCAGCAATATTGTGGATCCTCCCCTATCTGCAGCTTCTAACAGATCATCCTGGACCACCAGCAAGGCGGTCTCTGTTCCGTGATTTGGGCGAAACCCCAACTGACATTCATCCAGGATGCTCTTGCTGTCCACAAAATCCTGAAATTGGCCACAGACCACTTTCTCCAAGATTTTAGTGGGCCAGTATAAATTAGCTACCGGCCGATAGTTTTTGAGGACAGTTGGGTCTAAGTTGGGCTTTTTCAATAATGGTTTTACCAATGCTCCCTTCAGAGTACTAGGGACATAGCCCTCCATTAGGGATTTATTTATAAACTTTGTTGGAAATGGCGCAAGATTTGCTGCCAGACGGATAGCTGTACACGCTGGCATTGGAAAAGCCAGGTCCTTTGTTGGCTTTAGTTGGAGTATCTGTGCTAACACAGTCTTGTTTTCAATGGTTTTAAAATGGAAACTCTCCTCTTCTCCCTTTTGGTCTCCTGTCTCTATCTCTTCTGAGTACTCCTCCCATCTTTCACCCATCTTCACTTTGGCAATGCTTTTCTGGATATCTAAAATCTTTTCTTCAAAAAAATGGTTATATTTGTTGGCTTGTTCCTGGGTTGCAGTAGTGGGGGCTGCCATACATGTTGGGTTCCTGAACCTTGCCACTAAATCAAATAATTCTCAAGCTTGGTTTCCTGCCTGTTTAATTTGTCTTTGGAGGAAATCTTTTTTTTGCTGTAATGAGGGCTAGTTTATAGTCCTTTAACAGAGCTTTTGCTTTCACAGCATCTCTATCCTGTTTGGATAGCCTCCATCCATTATTAGCCTGGCGTAGCTGTTTACGCATAAGAGCCAGGGCTGGTCCAAAACATGATTTGGATTTTTTGTAACCTTTAATTCTAGGGGTGCAAACTTATCACAAACCTCTTCTAAGATCCCTGACCCCTTATTAAAAAATTCCTCACAGTGGAGCTCGGGGTCTAGCTTTCCCAGTCTTGCCTCCACTTCTTCTCCTGGGATCTTTTCCAAGTCCTCCATCTTTCGGATCAACACTGGTGTATTTTCCCGACCTCTTCCTTCCTGTGATTTCGATCCCCCTAATCCAAATAATTGTGCACAATGGTCTGACCATAACAGTGGGATGGACTTGACAAATGGTACCACTTCTCCTCTTATAGCTAGTAGGTCTAAGCAGTGGCCCTTATTGTGCGGGGATTCCCTGGTAGCGACCACTAAACTATGGTTGTCCAAGAGTTCTCTTGGGGCGTTTGAGTTGGGGTGAGTATCACTCTCCATCCAAATATTCCAGTCCCCCACACAGAGAAGCTCTTTGTATTTACTTCCCATTAAGGTAAGATGGGCATCTAGTTTGTCTAAAAGGTTTCCCAGGGGCCCGGGTGGCCTATACCCCAAAATCACCTTTATTGCCCTAGTATGGGATAGTGAAATTGAGAATTCTCCGAATTGGATGTTATCATTCCAATCCAACCTTTCCATATGTGAGATGGTCATTGAGGCTTTATAAATTATGGCTATGCCCCCTACTCTTCTATCCTCTCTGTTGATAACTTGAATAATGTAATTCTTGGGTACAAGCTTGTGAAATAAAGTTTGGGACCCATCTGTAAACCATGTCTCTGTCAGACAGATGAGCTCCAAATCTAGCTCTTGGATTAATTCCCCAACTTCCATAGCATGTGCTACTGCAGAGCGCGCATACAGCGAGGCAATTTTCATGGCTGTGTCCCCCTTTTCTATCTTTAGCGTGGGGTCCCTTTTCTCCAATCCATATAGTCGCATTTTATTTAGATTTCTAAGATATAAATGACAACTCCCATTGTCCCACGATTTCAACTGTGTGAATGTGTAACTCACATTACACTTGGGGTTCTCCATCCTCCGGATAGACAATAAAACAATTGGTCGCCGTTTCCTCCACCTGCAGCGTTTATCGCCGCTCACCAACTCCAGGCCGCAAACAGGCCTAAACAGGCTTTGTGTCAGCGCTTTGCGCTGATACGAAGCAGTTAAGGGCTCTGTCGGCCGCAAGTGACGTTACTGCAGTGCGCCCTGTGTTAGTGCTTCTGGGATTTGAAGTCCGTGTCTGACTACACGAGGCTTTCACTCACCCAGAAGTCACGGCACAATCAGGTGCGATTTTCTTTGCAATTTAGCACGAACGTCGACTTAAACGTTAAAAGCCTCTTAAAAATGTATTAAACAGTCCTTTCCCTCCAACCCCCCAACATCATTAAAATTCCCAACTTCGTTAAAAGTTCCACAATTTTAAAATAATATTCATGCTAATTCGCCCTAGTTCCAATCAGGTGCTGCATCCACACACTTCTGAATACAGCGTCTGTGGCCTTTTCTAAGCACACAGCCACTGCTGTTAATCAAAATTCGACTCTCCTGACTTTCACGTCCACTCTCAACGGAAAAAATGTAATACTGAAAGGAATAGATTCCATATAGTTGTATTCAATTATTTAGGGTTTGCAGAGCCCATTAAACCAATGCATCAAGACGTTTTGATTATAATGACAGCCAGCCATGCTTTTAATGACCAAGCTGTATGCCAACATCGAAATGATAATCTTTTGGGCTGGTAGCTGTTAATCCCAAGGAAAATATATCTGTGCCGAGGTATCGCTGGTGATGGTGTCCAAAAGCTGCACAAGGTTGCCCATTGAGTTCTCAAGCAAGGTACAACCTCGGCCGCAACATCAGTTGCTGCCTACAACACAAGCTCATCATTCCCTGTACCTTCTGAGTTTCACGTTTGTTTTCGACGATAACTCAGCTCACCTTAACTCTCTCTTAACTCACGTTTGTACCGTGAATATTTATATGTTTGTGGCTTTCTGGGGCCTGGGCCCACTCTATCTGCAACGCTCTCTTCCTAAATACTCACCTTCCCAAGCCCTCCTCCAACTCTCTGCGAGTGAGCCGCTTCTTCAAGTAGATACATGCAGGGAGATCTTTACCCACTGCAGGTGCCTCCCTCTGGAACAGCCTCCCTGCCTCTCTCTTTAAGTTCCGGAAACTCCTCAAGACTTCCCTATTTGTCTCCTCCTTCTTTCTCCCTTTCCCCTGCTAACGACCTCTTTCTGCTCTCTCGCTCCCTCTCCTCTAGTTCTGCTCAGTTTTGCCGACTGGCTGCCTGGTGCACCTTCAGAACCTCACATGTCCCAAGCTTCCTTGCCAGTCCCCTGCACTTGCCCCCGGGCCTTGCCCTTGCTGCAGCACTACTGCACTTCGGTTACGACCCATGAGAGTGGTATCTCTCTGCACTTAACCCATGTTCTGGCGGGAATGGGCGCACCTGGTCCCTATTGCCCCCCCATGCACTTCCTGTTTCTGTACACCTGCATAATCTGAATGGACCACGCCTAGTAAGATCGTTTGTCTTGTCTTCCCTATCTCTTCACCTCCCATGCATGGTTGCACTTTGAAAGACTTGTGTTTTCAATATAATGGGGGTAAACCACTGCATGCCTGGCTATTGCCCTGACGTACTGGATGTGGCAAGCCCTCTGACTTTCAGACGATAGCACTAGAAAGGGCATAGTGGCTCATCTTGTCTATTCGTAGAGCACTACCACTTCCAATCAGGGGTGCAGGTCTCACTGCACTGTGACAGCGCTGCTTATTCAAGCGTTTCTCATAACAAGGCTCCTACATATTCTTGATAATTAGCATGTCCCACACTTAGATAAAATTTGTGAATGGTAGCGTGTGCCACACTTAGATAGAATTTGTGAATGGTAGCATGTACCACACTTAAATGGAATCATAAACATTAGCCTGCGTCGCATTTTGATAGAAATGTGAATGTTATCATGTCCCACACTTGAATGGAATTGTGAATGGTAGCATATGCCACACTTAGATGGAACTGTGAATGTTAGCATGTCCCACACTTAGATGGAATTGTGAATGGTAGCATGTACCACACTTAGATGGAATTGTGAATGTTAGCATGTCCCACACTTAGATGGAATTGTGAATGGTAGCATGTCCCACACTTAGAATTGTGCATGTTACCATGTGCCACACTTAGATGGAATCATGAACATTAGCCTGCGTCGCATCTAGATAGAAATGTGAATGTTAGCATGCCCTATACTTAGAGGGAATTGCAAATGTTAGCATGTCCCACTCTTAGATGGACATGTGAATGGTAGCATGTACCACACTTAGATGGAATTGTGCATTTTAGCATGTCCCACTCTTAGATGGAATTGTGACTGGTAGCATGTGCCACAGTTAGATGGAACTGTGAATGTTAGCATGTCCCACACTTAGATAGAATTTGTGAATGGTAATGTGTGCCACACTTAGATAGACTTGTGAATGTTAGCATGTCCCACACTTAGAGGGAATTGTGAATGATAGCATGTGCCACATTTAGATGGAATCATGAACATTAGCCTGCATTGCACCTATATAGAAATGCGAATGTTACCATGTCCCACACTTAAATGGAATTGTGAATGGTATTATGTGCCACACTTAGATTGAATTGTGAATGTTAGCATGCGCCACACTTAGATGGACATGTGAATGGTATCATGTGCCACACTTAAATGGAACTGTGAACGTTAGCATGTCCCACACTTAGATAGAATGTGTGAATGGTAGTATGTGCCACACTTAGATGGCACTGTGAATGTTAGTATGTCCCACAATTAGATAGAATTGGTGAATGGTAGGATGTGCCACACTTAATTAGAATCTGTGAATGGTAGCATGTCCCACACTTAGATGGAAATGTGAATGGTAGCATGTCCCACACTTAGATGGAATTGTGAATGGTAGCCTGTGCCACACTTAGGTGGAACTGTGAATGTTAGTATGTCCCACAATTAGATAGAATTGGTGAATGGTAGGATGTGCCCACTTAATTAGAATCTGTGAATGGTAGCATGTCCCACACTTAGATGGAATTGTGAATGGTAGCATATCCCTCACTTAGACGGAATTGTGAATGTTAGCATGTGCCACACTTAGATGGAATCATGAGCATTAGCCTGCGTCGAGTCTAGATAGAAATGTGAATGTTACTGTGTCCCACACTTAAATGGAATTGTGAATGGTAGTATGTGCCACACTTAGATGGAACTGTGAATGTTAGTATGTCCCACACTTAGATAGAATGTGTGAATGGTAATGTGTGCCACACTTAGATGGAATTGTGAATGTTAGCATGCCCCACACTTTGATGGAATTGTGAATGTTAGTATGTCCCACACTTAGATAGAATGTGTGAATGGTAATGTGTGCCACACTTAGATGGAATTGTGAATGTTAGCATGTCCCACACTTAGATGGAATTGTGAATGGTAGCCTGTGCCACACTTAGATGGAACTGTGGATGTTAGTATGTCCCACAGTTAGATAGAATTGGTGAATGGTAGCATGTGCCACACTTAATAAGAATCTGTGAATGGTAGCATATCCCACACTTAGATGGAATTGTGAATGGTAGCATGTCCCACAATTAGATGGAATTGTGAATGGTAGTATGTGCCACATTTAGATAGAATTGTGCATGTTAGCATGTGCCACACATGTGCCCCTATCCCCAATGCATCCAGTTGGGTTTCTCCAGGTCTTCTCACCCACATATGCACGGTGGGGGTCAGGGGCCTCTTGTACTCAATGATATTTGATCTTTACATGTAGTTTCTGGGGCACCTGGTGCCCAGCTGCTTTGCCTCTGTCCACCACTATACAATGGCCCCAAATGATATGTGGGTGACATTCACTGTTTGGGGAGTTGACTCTGGGTGATTGAGGCTTGGTTGGTTGCTGTCATTCTCAATCTCAATCCATGCATAACGGAGTAACTTCTATTTTCATAGAACGGTTTGACGCACAGGTTGAGCAAGAGTCAGCATTGTTCTTCCTCTTGGTAATTCCGCTGGATCACTTTGCGTTTTGCTCCATAAGACTTTGAATCCCATATTGTACAAAAGGATACAACCAGCTCATTGCCAACTTTTCGTCCTCCCTCTTAGTAGACCCTTTGTGACACTTGTGGGCAATATGCAGACATGACAGCCTAAAAAGTAGAAGTATATTTGTATTACGCAACAATGGACACACATGTGGATGAAGTCAGGTAGTTGCTTGCTCTTCTCGTCAAGTTGTCACACAGCCTAGTCGTTCCATCGCTCTTTCTGGCAATACTCAGATGTTCCCTCAGTTTGTTGTGGGCTTTAGATTCAGTTTGCACAACATTACAGGATTTCAAATCTCAAAAGCTCCCTCTGAGCGGGTTGTGGAGTGTATCTCTCAGACCCCCAGTACTGTATGCATTCGCTTCAGTTTTCGCAGCATGCAGCGTTTCATTGATCAAAGCATTTCCCCATTCGCTGAGGGCTTTAACCAGCAACTTTCCGGCATAATCAAGCGCCTCCTCGCTTCACTACGGACTTCACCGTGTAGTAACAACGTTTCAATGATCAAAGCATTGGTTTCAACGCTCACATCTCCTAACATGCTGCTTTTCAGCAAACAAACGCGCTCGGATCACCCTGGGATTTCCAGACGTGCAGTGTGTTAGTTATCACTTATAATACTTTTTCTCGGATAACTTTGGGATTTCCAGACGTGCAGTGTGTTAGTTACCATACGCTTTCTCGGATCACCCTGGGATTTCCAGACGTGCAGTGTGTTAGTTATCACTTATCATACGTTTTCTCGGTTCACCTCGGGATTTCCAGACGTGCAGTGTGTTAGTTACCATACGTTTTCATGGATCACCCTGGGATTTCCAGACGTGCAGTGTGTTAGTTATCACTTATCATACGTTTTCTCGGATCACCTTGGGATTTCCAGACGTGCAGTGTGTTAGTTACCATACGCTTTCTCGGATCACACTGGGATTTCCAGACGTGCAGTGTGTTAGTTACCATACGCTTTCTCGGATCACCCTGGGATTTCCAGACGTGCAGTGTGTTAGTTATCACTTATCATACGTTTTCTCGGATCACCCTGGGATTTCCAGACATGCCATTTACAATACGCTTTCTCGGATCACCCTGGGATTTCCAGACGTGCCGTGTGTTAGTAATCATACGTTTTCTCGGATCATCCTGGGATTTCCAGACATGCCGTGTGTTAGTTATCAAATGCATTCTCAGATCACTGGGGCTTTAACACTTAGTTTCCCAACATGCAGTTGAAGAACCAAATTGTTTCTCTGCTCGCCCTGGGCTTTCATTCACCGTTTCCTCGGCATGCAACGTTTCACGGATCAATTGCTTTCTCCACTTGAAGTAGGTTTTGAAAAACAGTTTCCCGACATGCACCTTTTTAATGATTACTCACTGAAAATAGAACACAGTTCACAGTTCGCTGCGCTCAATGGTACTTGCCAAGGTGCTCCGACGCCTCTGCTTTGGTCGATCTGTCAAGCGTTACTCCCACGCGTAGCTATCTTATATTTATTTATATAGTGCCTTCTTCTAAAGCGCTTCGTTGGAACATGTGCTTCTGTGTGCAGCGCTGCTCGCTTTCCTCGGGCTCAGTAGTATTTGCAAGAGTCACGGGTATCTCTCGTCTGCTTCCTCTGGCCTTTGAGTTTCTCATTTGCAAGGATCTTGGGCTCTCCGTGCGGTAACTGAGGTGGGTCAGGCTACACTCTGGTCTGGGCTTTACCTTACATGTTTCATGGTTGGCAGTCATCAGGCTTTGTCAAGAACTGCGAGTGGTCTTGGCGTCTCCGGTTTCCTATTCACTACAGGCGTCTTTGGTACCTGACATGTCTGGGTCCTCCAGTCTCTCACAGGCTACACAGATTCCTGTCCCCTCTCCAATTGTATCGTGGGTGTGCCTGGTCTCTCTCAATGTGTGCCTCACTTCCCCCTACTCACATAGGCGTAGCCAGGATTGTCGAACAAGTGGGGCCAGAAGATAGTGTAGTTGGGCCCACCACAGTGACATTAACATCTGTAAATGCCCACACAGCACAGTTGATTGCGTATTTACAGAGTTTGGGTGGGTCTCGCCCACTCAGGCCCCACCCTGTCTACCCCTCTGCCTACTCATAGATATGGCTGCTACACCATGGGTGCTTCTTCAGAGAGATTTTGCGTGGATCGTGGGCTGGCTCACATGACTCTCGAAATAGAAGAAAGACTCAGTGGTGTTGTGTGCACTAGAGCTGCGAATTCATCACACCACCCTCCATCTGGGACATTGTTAGCTATGGGAAACCACTGGTACGTTGGCACATTGATGCTAACCATGCATTGCTGTTCAGTTTGCCAAAATGTTCCTTTCTACCTCTCCAATCAGACTCGCGCTCTGGTGCCTGCTTCATTGGTGCAACAAGAAGTTCGGATCATCTTTCTCACATCCATCCAAGTGCACATTGGCTGCCTCGCAAGCGGGCATTAGATTGAAACCGGGTTGTTTGATCTTAAAACATGTATTGGTTTTAATCAGCCTCGGTGTCAGAAAGGCCTCCACATCAAGTCAACCATTTTGGGTAGCTCAGCCATTCCATTCCATCCCTTCTAATCTTTGGAAGGATGTTCTGATCTCTTGGGATCACCCTACTTATTTGTACATGCTTTGCAGCCACTTGTATGATGTATGTATGTTGATGGAATAAGTATTTGTTTACCACCAAGCGCCTGCACATTTGTTCAATGCCCCATGTTAGGGAGAATTCTCTGTTTAGGCTGAATTTCCTAACATAGTGAGTCCCCCAGCAGCTTTGCTGGATTTCGGGAGTTTGTTTTTTTCCATCCTGCCAAGTGTGAGACTCTTTTTCTCCCACTCTTGGACATGTATGTGTGTAATTCCTTTGAATGTCAATGTGTTCTATGGGCTATGGGGTCTTTTACTCCATAGGGTCTCATGTGTTTTTCTATGTGTGTTACACCGCACCCTATGTGCCGTAGCACTGGGGCGTCCTAGCGGACCCCCATCATAGACTCCATACCCGGGCACTGACTACTGTCTCCGCGGGCATGTAAAGTCACCATTGGCTTTACTAGACCTAAATTTACTAACAGAACTAGTACCAACCATCTTATTGTGGACATACTAGTAGGGGTAATTCGATTACTCCTGGATCTGTTACTCGAGGGGGCACTGTCCCGTCCCCCCTCGTCGAGTTTTGGCTGGTGGCAGTGGAAACTACTTGTTATGTTCGACCCCGGACGTAACCCTATGGGATTCGTCCCATTGTTGGAGATTGATACTTTTCCTCGTTAATCTCTAACGTACCCCCGGTCTACTTATCTTAAATAAGTTTATCGGATGGTATTTTCTGCCAGAACTCGGTTTTTAAAATGGCGTCTGTGTTCGTCTCTGTGACTCCTAAACCAAAGGTCGAGCCCTTTGTTCCACTTTTGGCAGGCTCTGTACAGAGACCCTCCAAAGTGGTGCCATTCTGTCTGGGTTACCACAGGGGCGTGGGAGGGGGTTTAGGCACCCTGGACCGAGTTGCCTTGCCAACTCCGGTCGCACTCTGAGTGATTGGCCCAAGTGGTGAGCCTCCCCGCTCACCACTTAGCATGTGTTGATTGACAGCTAGGCTGAATGAATGGGGGTTTTCTGCATAAAAGCAGGGCTTTTGGGACTGGATCTTCAGAAGTCGCCACAGGACCTAAGAATCCGACGAGGGTAACGCTGAGCCGACCTGCACGATGACACCTCCGGTGGAGCCCTGCGGAACCGACTCACCACTTCCCGACGACAGAGGAGATGGTGGGAACAACCAGTCCCCTTTGCTTTTTATTCGCCTCAGGACACAGTGGTCGAATTGCCGGTGCAGAGCACCTCGGCAACCGGATAGCCACTACACCTGTACTGCGACCAAAAGGTGGTGCCTTGTGACGGAGCACTCCGCGGCTGGTCTCTTCCCTGGTGGTGCACCGGACTTCACTTTTCTTCGACGACGAGATCATCTCTACTCTTGGCAAAGACCTGACGTGCATCCACCACCAGGAACAACTGCCCCCGCCGGAGCTGGCCTCCACAACAAGGTACCGTGTCCGCCTGGCTTCCCTTTCAATCGGTTCGAGTGAGGTGTCTTAATCCTCTCCGTTCCGTTGGGTCGCCCCCAAGCTTTTCTCATTTATTGTTCTGAACTGGTGCAATCTGCCGATAACAATTTGCTACAAAGACTTGAATGCATCTCCACTAGAGACTTTTTGGGACATCGAGCCTTGCCTCTCTCCGAGTGGGCCTGGCCTCTGAACTTTACGATCTATTGTGATTCTTGCTTTCCTGCCTTGCATTTTATCCGCGAAGGATTGAACTGTGTTGATTTCATAACCTGCCTATCTTTTTCTCTCCCGTCCTAACAAATATTAGAGTGTCATCTAGTTTGAGGTATACACCTCTGTCTGAAAATAAATGGTACCGGTAGAACCTAGACTTGTCGAAATATTGCTAGGGGGATTGATCGTTTCTTCTTCGTAGAGTAATTGTATTTGATTTGTTTGCCGTGAATTTGCCATAGTGTTTTTCATAGATGTTTCGTTATAAATAAATACCTTAATATCTTTACACTAAGCCTCGTTGCGTGTTTACTTGTCTTGCTGGGAAGAATTGCCCTATCTTGTATACTCCACATACTGCTCAACTCTTCTTGAGGGAAGTCTGGCTGCTCAGCCACAGCTACCAAGTGAATCTGTGTGGTACAGACTGCTACCAAGTGGGTTCACCGCCAAACACCTGTAGTCCTAAATCTTTTGCAGTGATCCCAGAGGGAACTGCACAGGTTTCCGCCTAACACCCCATCAGCCCCTTACGGCAATATTTGAGCTATATTAAATACCCTGAATACCATTTTAGGAATATATTGTTGCTCCCTGGATATTTCACTGATTGGCAGGCCTGTCATATGGTGGGTCAGTGTCACCAGAGTTTTCCATCTACACGTCTAAGGCATGATTTGAAGGAATGAGATTCGGACAGTTGCACGCGCGAAGGAAACATTTTCAGTGATTAAATGCACAGCAGAGTCACCTCGATTACGGGGCAGCGATGCTCTTACACAGCTGGACCTTCGCCAGCGAGATAGCTCAGTGGGATAATGCCGCACATGTGAAATTAGTACAAACCTCAAAGCCTTTCCAGGTACACAGCCACTTTTTTTTTAAAGCTTGCACGTCTTTAAGAAACCTTTGCTTTCACATATGTTTGAAGGATAGTTGTTCTTCTGCACAGGGCTGTGCCGCCACCTCGGGAATTGCTGTGCTTCGAAAAACCTCAAAATGGAAGAATAATTCAAACAATTAGTGCTGAATAAACAAAGGGATGTCTTCCATTTTGTTAACAGCGGCTCTTCATGATGCGCAGCTAACAATGTACAGCATTGGGCAGTCTCATATGTGGACAGCTAATTGCATATAGTGTTGGGATTATTTGAAGTGAGTGTCATATGTAGGGAATACATCATCTAATTAAGCTGTAAAGTTCTAAGAGACAATCTAGTGAACCCATGTGGTATGTACCCCACTACTCTATTGCACAATAGTGAGACCAATCACAGATGGAAATATCGGGCTCAGATTACATCTTTTTATTTTATTTTTGCATTAAGATTATTTTAATTTACAAACATCCGAAAACATGTATTATAACTACAGGCAACAATTGTCTGCCATCGTATTTTTCAATTAAGGATGGACAGAAATGAATTACCTGTGCTATGGTCTTATATATCAGAGCCCATGCACCTATTTACAAAAAAGAAAATGCAAAGCAGATATTAATACACGAAGGACATTTATTAATAAACCATAGACATATAATAATACATAAAGCAAACATTTTGCATATACTACACAATTGTATACAATTTCTTTTTCGGAAACACTGGCCCTCATTTTTAGTTTGACCCAGTGTCCCGCTGGTCACTGGTATGACATCATCAAAATGAATTGTGCATTTTGAAGCCCCGGCGGTTTAAATGTACAGACAGATGCGCCTACACACACACACACACGCACACGTGCCCCCACCCCACACACACCAGCATTGCTACACTTGTGAGGGTTGCACAAGAATTCAGACAGGGGGCCACTTTGCTAGAGAGGACCCGTGGGTACTTGTTGCTTTCCATCTACCAATGCACAAACACACACAGATGCAAGCTCATACACACACAGGCACGCATGCAAGACACACACACACAAGCTCACTCAAGTACACACACAGTACAGTTCGGGAGTCAGAAGCTGTTTAGCACATGAGATAAGAGGAACAAACCAAACCCTCTATCGCTTAAGATATGTTCTAATAGAGTCAGTGTCTTGCAGCAGCTGCTTTGGAGTGGGGCAGGGTCGTGCGTGGAAGTCCGCGAATCAGCCAGGCAATTCCCCAGAGATCATATCGCATGCCGGGGATAGCTCTGCTTCTTTATTTAAACAGGAGAGCATCTTTAGCTCACGGACACCATTTATATACATGTCTGATTAGTATGGCAGCTCGGCTCCTGCCCCAGCCCTATCATTACTCCTCTCACACCCAGTCCTGTAGCTACGTTTATCTTCGCCTCACATGCTGCAAAGCCTTTCCAGGAAGTTACCACCCTTTCTGTGAGGAATTGTTTCACCCCTAGCCTGTGCTATTGCGTCTAGACCCTGCAAATGTGCTTCCATGTAGTCCACCAGTCAAATAAAAAATTACATCAATAATTTCCTGCATGGTTCATAGATTTAATTTCCAACCAAACTGTGGAGACGAAGGACCACCACTCGTCTTTACTGACACCTCAATCTCACGTGCCTATCTACATCATCAACGGACATTGTGTCACTGATCACACATCCTTAGGACCGCATCCACTGGTCAAAGGGGGCACCAATAACTCTCACATTCCTTGCACTGACCACCCAGCCCGTCCCAGAAAAATGACCCTCTTTAACTGCGAGGCTCCATCCATAGTCCCTGCCTTGGCCCCAGGCTTCATTTGATGTTCTGAATGGAATGGGTTACTGATCACTAGAGTTCATGCATGCTGCAGGTTTCTTTGACTTGATGATTTTTGTAGTGCTCACTACAAACTCAATTGCATCTTGGTGCTATTAATCACAACACCACATAGGAAAGAGAACCCGAAGAAGCTGCCAATGCTATTTAAAAAGTAAACTCTTCAAGATTTTCCAAAAGCTTAGAAGAATGCTTAAAGCATGGATTTCTAGGGGTACCCTGTTCCATAGGTGGGCAACATGGACAGAAGAGCCCGGCCACCCCTAGTGGAGCATTACTGAGGGATAATGAGAAGAGGTTGCTTAGAAGAGCAAAGCCTGTGGCTTGGACTATAAGGCGACATCTGAATGCACTAGGAAGCAGGTGCCAAGCCATGCAATCATTCGCAAGCCAGGCTTAACATCTTGAAGACGACTCAGCTGTGATCTAACATGAAACATGATCCCGAATATTTAGACTACAGCCCAGTTTAAAGGCCAGATTCTGAACTTTCTGCAGGGCTAAAGTTGAGAGGCAAAGAGTTTGTGTAGTCAAGGCTTGCATTAGGCGAGGCTCAAGCAATAGTTTCGTGATCCCCTTTAGGTATAAAAGGGAGGATGTGACCACGCTGCTGGAGTCCGAAAAAAGAGATTTTAAAACATTTTGCGGATCTGTGCTTGCATTCCTAAATCCGATTGCCATCTGACTGCTTGGTTTCTCGCTTTAGAACTAAGTGGATGTGGGCAAATATTTAAAAGCAGCGGTGATAGGGAGGAGGAACCCTGGGGAACCCCACAGTATCCTGGGGCGAAGCTTGAGAGATAGGATCCCAACTTCACACCTTGTTCCCTGTTCGTAGGAAAAGACTGAAACCATAGAAGAGTGCGCCCAGATATTCCAGCAATGGTGGTAAACAATATGAAGTAACCTGTGATCCACAGGATCGGATGCTGCCAACAACTCCATCCACACCAATCGCAAAAGGGATCCGTCATCTGCAAGCCTGAGGACCTCAACCCAAGCAGCAGCAAGAGCTCTTTGGGCCCTATGTCTAGGAAGAAGTCCAGAATGGTGTCTCCATGCACTTTAGCAACCAGTGCAGGTAGAATATCTATGTTCCCAGCCATGCAGCAGAGTTGCCTTAGTGCAAAAGAGGAAAAATATTCCCGATTTTCTTGAAATAAACCAACGCCTTTGAGATTCCTATTTTCCTGGTCTGACCTGTCAAACAGGTTATGGATAAGTCAAGGCTCCTCTCGGATTGAATTAGTTTAATTTCCTTATTTATAATAACGAGTAAAGGCATGGGCTGTTAGTGCGCTGTACAAATCTAAATAAATAAATAAATACATAAATGACAGTGTTCCTGGGATGTCTGGATTCCTTGTTGGATGCAGGAAGGTTAGAGAAAGTATTGACCGCATTGAGAGAGCTCTCAAGCTTTAGTTGAAGCTGCCTGCAATGTCTTACTAAGGTGCCGTCATTGGGTGTTGAGCTACCTTTAACTGATGGTCTTTAGAGCATAACCCCTGTGCTGTGGCCTCAACGCAGAGGTGGTATAGCATTGCCTAATTCTGAGATTTCAGGTAAAGTGGAATCTTGCCTTTTGAAGGTGGGAAGATTCAAGCGGGAGGACAACTTCCATCTTTTGTCCTCCAATAGCATGATGCTACAGTGGCAAGTGCAGGGCTTTTGGACGGTGCTTCTTCCGGGGACTTCAGCCTGGCCCAGTGCTCGACTCCTTTACAGGGAGACCCACAGAAATATTCCAAGTGGAACATCAGCCAACAATCCACCATTGTAATTTACTGTGTCATCGGGTTAGAATGGAATGGAATGGGCGTGGTGACATTGTATCTAATTTGCCATTAATTAAGGTCCCCGCGGCTTAGGGGTAAGGCGGAGTTCCACTGACAGAGGATCCCCACTAGCTTAGAGTAAGAGAGGACAGACCATTCCAACAACCAATGAAACTGTGTGGACTCTTCCATGATTCTGCTACATTCACCCCAGCAGATGGCAAGGCTTTTTGCTGGCTTTTTTCACGTGATAGACGTATGGCTTAGAAAGATGTGGATTGGCTGGAACGTCTTGCATTCTGCCCAATCAGAGTTGTGTCAATGTCTCAGCCTTAATGTGCCACTCTGGCTGAAATGCAGGGTTTGTCTGACCAACATTAGGGCTACAATGTTCCAGGAACTCAGAGTGATGGAACATAAACATCTCTTGCATTTTAATTGGATAAAGGTTCGGCTCATTTTTTTGTGTGGAAAGAACTCATAGTGGAATGGCAATGTAACTGCAATGCCACCACCTTCTTCTATTCCACCACCCTAGTGCAAGTAAGCAATTCCACACAACCCTAGCCTGACCTGTAGATGCGTGCCACAAACATCGAAAGAAAAAAAAAAAACTTCCCCTTTTGCCTAAGTACAAAGTACAAACATTTACAGCATCTCAGGCACGGCAATACTCACTTTTATGCACTTCACCTCGTTAGAATTAGAGAGGTGGAGTCCACATTGAGCCTTAAACAGGTTGAGTCCACATTGAGCCTTAAACTAACCTGCCCCACACTGCTGCCTTTCCTTGTCTACTGTGCAGTCGGATAAGTAGTACCTGGTCTTTCTGGGTCTGGCGAAATGAAGCCTGAATCACTACTCATGGACAGGAACTGTGAGAGCTCCTGTTCCCAAAAGGTGTAAAGGTGCATTCAGGCCCTGCCCCTTCCTGTTTCCTGTAACATACAAAAGGGACATTCAGAAACTCAGTGGCTAGCTTTTGAACTGTGCTAGAAGCTTGGGTTTTCCGGCGTTGCAGGGGTTTGGGGGGACCGAGTGGGCTATAGCCCGGGTCTTTTGGTTGTAGCCCCAGATAGAAGCTCAGGAGCTACAACCAAAAGACTAGCTAGCCCCGAGTCTCGACAGTCCCAACATTAGTGTAGCCCCGGATCTTTCCAGACATAGCAACAACCCCTACTCGTAAAACATCCACCGCTTCTACCGGTGACCTGGATTAAACATGTGGCCTTCTGCGATCTTCATGGTCACCAAATGGAAAGAGCAGAATCTACAATTTAAACGGGATCTTAAAGAAGCTTAGTTTTCTTCACTAAATACGATACAGAGATACTTTTTGCATATCTTGGTCAATATCAGGACCTTTATTCAAGATGTTGGACAATTCTCCCAAGTAACTGGACTTGATGAATGCCCCAATAATTCTTTAGGCAATCCAGGGACTTGAAAGTGTACTTTAAAAAGACTTTTCGGAGACTAGAATCTTTGTCACAACTCCGTTCGGCTTACCAAAGGCAGTGAGCAGCACAGCTAAGGGAGTACACGGACAATGAGAGAAATACACGCAAAAGACCAGCAGAGCTGGAGTGTGCCGGAAATGCGAGGAGCAGCAGACACTGCCGACTACAATATACAGTTTTAGGGTAGACCCCCAGGCAGGACCAGCCTAGGAGTCTGCGGATGCCAAACTCATTGAAGACCTAACTCCTTCCACTGCCCAAAAGAACGTAAGGTCCACACAGGTAGCAAGGTGTGACTGAGGTTTATTACAACCAGCAAAACACAGGGATTACAAGTGTGGAGGGAAGTCCATGCACTTCTCAGCAAAATCTGGCTCACAGGCCAGTTTTGATGAAATGTGATGTCACAATTTGCATTACTCTCTAGGCCCTTCTCCAAAACCTATCTCTACTCGGCATAGGTTGCTGAGTGGTGGTTCCCATATAGGAGCCTATAGAAAATGGTTTTATTGGACAAGTCTGCGTCAAGTGTTATGCTTGGACCATCCTGAAAACTGTTACTCTGGATTTGTTACAGTGAACAGGCCATGTGATTGGTCAGTGACCCCCGCTATCTACCCCTAGGAACCTGGATTTTGGTTGGCTGAGTTGCAAGCCCTCAAGCCTGGGGCAAACTCTGTTCCCAGCCTGCAGTTCACCTAGGAACGGTGGATGTGCAATTATGTGTCTGCAAGGTGCAACTATGTGTCAGCATAGTAACCGTGTGTAAACCATAGCTGCCATGAGAGTGCTCTGTTTCCCAACGCAGAACTGTAGCGTGAATGTAACAACTTTGTTGCAACCATTGTCTGGTTGGTGAGACAGGTTGCTCTTCTCAGCCACCACATTTTGGCAGCTCCTCAGCTTGGCCAGATCACGTGCTTGGAGACCACGGTTGTGAGCACAGGAGCTCTGAACTATTCTGGGGTTGTCAGAGAGCGCACCTCTCCTGCAGCCGGTGTTACTTTGGTTCAGTAGGAGGAATTCTGTTTGCAATATTGCGACCTTGGCAGTGGATTCACTCTCGTGGCGGTAGTTATGCTTGCACAGCATTCTGTGAGGCTTGGGGTCTCTCTAAGTTGATCGTGGCCTACTAGATTCCCTAAGACATGGTCTGGATTCTACTATATGCATCTTCCGTAGTATCCATAGGTTAGTGCGTCATGGCTGTCAGGTCCCTTGATTGCTCCTGCCATACCATGGAGTTATTTGAATGTAAGCAATTGCAAGCATTTGCACAAGCCCTTCTTGCTTCTTGCGTTTCTGCGCTGCTGTAGCAAACCTAATGGCAAAATAATCAACGTGCAGGCAGTATGTGCATGTCACTGTCCTCCAACTCATAGAGCTGTGTGTTCTTTGTGTAGTTGGCTGTGTGAATGTCCCGAGTGTGCAGATGACACGTGTGCTTCATGCCTAACGTAGCTATGTCGTCATGATGTCTCTAACGACTTGAGGCATGGCTTCTTGGTGCTTTAGTCGATTCTGTCCATGTTACTGTCTCCTGCTCCTTCTTGTGTATCTTTGTTCACTCTGGGTAGGGTTCATACTGCTGCAGGGTTGTAGGGCCTGCTGAGAGGGTACCTTTCGTTATAGTTGTCCATAATAGGAGTAATGGGAATTGATGTGAGCTCATGTGAACGGCGGCCATATTGTCTCTGGTTCTTCTTCCGGCTGTAGGGTCTCGGGACAGAAATCATATTCTGACCTTCCCTCATCAACAGTGACCCACAGATGCTCCCACAGCCAGAATCTTCTGCAATACCGCAGAGTGAAGAGAAATCGGGAGGTGGGAACGTTACGTTTTCTTAACTAAGTAACAAATCAAAAGCCGGGGCTATTATTTCCAAGCGAGAGGGCAGAGGAGTTAGAATAAGTAAAAAAGGCAGAGGGTATTACGAAGGGATCCCAAGGAAACAAAAATCAATCAAAAGCTGAGCAAGCCTGACGAAATGGAAGCCTAATAGTTGCAACAGAAACAAGCATTGGTAATGCCAATAGTTTTTGCACTTACTGATGTTCTTTGCATTTAGCATTTATAGGCACCTGGGTGCAATAAGGAGAGTGCAACATTTCAAAGGAAGATGCGATAAGGGGCGCAGGTGTGCAATAGAATGAGAAGGGGAATAGAGCAAGAGAGGAAGCCATTGATAGAGAGTGGCAACGATGAGCAATAGGAAACAAGAGCGAGAAAGGGCGAGAGTGAGGGGGGTAATGTGGGTGGAGGAACAGAGGGGGTAGGGTGGTGGAATAACAGGTGCAGGTTGGGTGGAGCAAGAGAGAGAGGTAGGGTGCAGGGTGGGGTAAAGAGATAAGAGTAGGGTTGAGTAGAAATATGGAGTAGGCTGGGTGGCTGCAGAGAGAGGGGGTAAGGTGAGTGGGGATAGAGAGAGAGGTAGAGCGGGTGGATGCTGGTAGAGAGAGGGGGTGGAGTGCATGGTGGTCGAGAGAAAGGGGGTGGTGTGGGTGGTGGCAGAGAGGGAGTGGGTGTAGTGGGTAGGGTAGAGAGAGAGGGGGTGGGTTGGTGGGTCTAGACAGAGGGGGTGGGCTTATTTATTTTTTATTTATTTATTGTTTGCTTGTTAGGCACTTATACAATATGAAAATACTGTTTCAAAGTGCCCACAGGGCAGGCAGGGAGCGAGGGTGGGAAAAACATTACGAGGCAATATTTAAGAGCAGAGGGGTGAAAAGGGAGAGGGACAAACCTAATATGCCTTGTGAGTATTCAGAACGTTTATGTGCAGAAAGGAAGAGGGAGGATAGCTCAGCGGCAGCGTGCTCGACTTGGAAACAAAATGACACGGAACAACACAGGTTCGATCCCTGGGTCCGCGCTTAGAAACCTCTGGGTATTAAGCGCATTATAAATAACCTATCACCTATCATAAGAGGAGTAAGTGCTGGGGAGTCCAGGCTCGTGGGTGAGCCATTGACGAAGTGCTAGGAATATTGAGTGCTACACGGTCTGGGCCACAGGAGGTGTAAGTGCGAGCCTCGAGAGCAGATGGTGTGCAGATGCAAAGTACTGTGGATAGACAGGAGTTGGGAAGAATTGGTGTGGGAGGTCAAGGCCACAAAGATTCATAAGGGCCAAGGACACCGATTCAGCAACTGTAGGATTAGCAGAGGAGAAGGAGGGAGGGAGGAGGAAAAGAGGAAAGTCTTAAGGA
The DNA here is from genome assembly GCF_040938575.1 of Ambystoma mexicanum. NCBI lineage: Eukaryota > Metazoa > Chordata > Amphibia > Caudata > Ambystomatidae > Ambystoma > Ambystoma mexicanum. Next base: position 267,644,927 of record NC_090934.1, read on the forward strand.
GCTTCTGGAATTTGAGAAGATACTGCTCAAGGCGCAGGGGGAGGGGAAGACTATTCCATAGGAGGGAGCCCAAAGAGGAAAGTGAGCAACCCCTGCCCTCTGTTTAGCGAAACGCTTTACACGTAAGAGTTGGTGTCAGAGGAACTAAGTGGTCTAGAGGGGGAGTATTTAGTGAGATCAAGTTGAAGATAGTGAAGTCCCCGGGCCCAGACAGCCTTGTGGATGATGCAGATGTATTTGAATTTAATCTGTGCAGAAACTGTGAGTCAGTGAAGACTTTTTAGTGCAGGAGAGATGCGGTCCCTGGGCTTAAGGCTAAGGATACATCTTGTGCCCTATGCAGGATAAGCTGGAGGGGTCGCAGAGTGGAAGAAGGAAGATTCAGGCGGAGGCTGTTACATTAGTTGAGTCTAGAGAGTAGCAGGGCTTGAGTCACATTGAACCTCTGAAGGAAAGTGAGAAAATTCCTTTGAAAAGGAAGAGCTGATGGTTGGACTTCTTGGCAATGTCCTGAGTGTGAGGGAGGAAGGAGAGAGAGGAGTCGAAGATTACTCCAAGGTTTCTGGCTTCAGTTGAAGGCGAAGGGGGAGAGCCCAAGGAGGAAGGCCAGAGTAAGGGAAAGAAGGAGGGAGCAGGGGTCCCAATGGGAAGGATCTCAGTTTTACAGGTGTTGAGGCAGAGATCATTGGAAGTGCAACAAGACTGGATGGCACATAGGCAGTCAGGGATGATGGAGGGCGCAAGAGGGCCGGCAGGGAGTCTGAAGAAAAGATGTGTGCCACCTTTGTGTCATCTGTTGATGGGGTGGTGGGTGTAGGGTGGGTGGGTGTTGAGAGAGAGGAAGTAGAATGGGTGGGAGTAGAGAGTGTGTGGGGGTAGAGAGAGGGGGTAGGGTGGGAGTAGAAAGTGGGGGTGGAAAGAGTGGGGGCAGGGTGGGTGTTGTAGAGAGTGAGGATGGAGAGAGTGGGGTTAGAGTGGGTAGAAAGGATAGTGGTAGGGTGGGGTAGAGAGAATGGTGGTAGGGTGGGTGGGCATGGAGAGCGTGGGGTTTCGGTGGGTGAGGGTAAAGTGAGCAGGAGTAGAGAGAGAGGGGGTTAGAGGGTGCCAAAGCTAGGATGGTGTGTGAGTACTAGATGGGGCCCCCTTTCCCCTTCAAATAAATTTTGATTAGTGTGAATACCCCCTTTGTGTCTTTAGTCCCGCCCCCTTTTGATATACTTTTGAATTTTACTATGAAAAATGTTCATAATCAAAAAGATATCAAAATGCTATCAAATGTATATTTTTATAGGACATGTGTTTTGATATGTTTTGATATGAAAAGGGTATCATTTACATCAGTTTGATATAAAGTTTATAATAAAATGTTTTTAATATGGGAGAGCACATGTGTGCTTTTGCTTGGGCGAGGGAATAGTGAGTTGTGAGGAGTTAGCTGGAGAGTGAGATGTGTTGGTGACGCTTTGATGATGCAGGAGTGTGTTCTGACTGTTATGGTGTGATATGTCATGATGTTATATAAAGCTGGCCTTTGATAAGCCTTTGAATCATTTTATTACATTTTATATTGTTTCTATTTATAAAAACAAAAACAAAAAATGTACTATCAAAACATTTGGGTTGATATAAAAAATGTTTGATATAAAAAATGTTTTATATAAAAGTAAAAAAAATGTATTGATTTCAAATTGTTTTTGTTCATGTTTTTTAATATATCAAAATTAAAAACACATTTTTATATAAAAAAGTTAAAAAATTGTATATCAAAATAAACAAATTAAATGTTTTTTATCATATCAAAATTATATTGATTTTTTATATCAACATAAATAAACCCTGAATACATTGTATATACACTTTATATCATTTTAAAATAAAATTTGATTGAAAGGGCCAGCTTAAGGCTAGGGAGAGAGAGGGGTGGGCTTAGAGGGGTGGGCTTATAACACAGATATATAGTTTTTTGAGACAAGGTGGAAAACATGACACTTTTTGAACTAACCAAGGCCACTTCATAAAATGGTGACTATGATCAGCTATAGCTATGACGCGTGGAGAACAACCCCAGGAACCCCTGCAGATATTCTGGTGTTTGAGGCGATGGAAGAAGCTCAGGATTTAATGGCCGGTTATGTTCCCAGAGAGTTTTGGGACAATGACGATGCGGTTATGGAGCAGCCATTTGCCAGCGATGTGAGCTCTGAAGACAAGGGGCCTCATTACGAGGCTGGCACTGACGGAATGAAGGGGCCGATTACGAGCTTTCCATTGCGGGACCCGGATTGGACGCCTGGTAAAACCAGGCGTCCTTTCCAGGTCCCGATAGGGGAAGAGGGAGGTAACAACGGGACACGCGTAATGTGCCCGTTGTTACCTCCATCCCCATTCCCATTGAGCCCTATCGGTGCTGGAATGACCCGGTTATTCCTCATTGCAGGAACCCGGTAAATGAGCCCGGTTTGGTGGCAGCCATGGAGCTAATCGCTCCATGGCTACTGCCAAACTCGTAATGCGGGCCAAGGACTGTGAACCTATGACACTGCAGGTGGATGCGGGAATGACGCCGGAGACAGGTGCCACCCCCTGGAACCATGATGAAAATCAAGGCTTGTGTGTGGGGATGCGATGATCCAGGCGGCGGCAGGGAGTATTAACACTTATTGTTTTGGTTTTTCAAACCAACATGAAATCACAGGTCATTGTGAAAATAGCCTGTGTAAGACTTGTCTGCTGCTGATGGAGACTGATAACCTTAAAGACAGTGCTATTATTCAGTGCGCTTGCTGCTCAAAACAAATTGAAAGCCTTGGGGTAACAGTATGTGTAAGGACTGTCTTACACTAATGGAGACTAACATGGACACAGCAGCCCGCTTCAGGCTGATATTTGAGCCGTTCAGGGGGTCATGGCCATAGTGGACCCCAGCAGGATACTCACAAATGTCTGGAACTATCTTATGCGGATAATTCACCACGTAAAATATGTTTTGTGTTGAGCCTTAAATGCATTGTAGATTATCTGCGCTTGATGGAGCCATTGATACAGATAAGGATTGGTGCTGAGACTGAATGATGCATATCTAAAACATTATGGGGTATAGAATCTGCAAATAACCCTCTCTTGAAAATGAAGCAGTTTAGACGCATGCATTCGATGGGGGTTAGAAACATCATTGAGAAAGCGGCTCCCAATTGGGCGGGGATAAAGTAAATATAAATGAGCACCTAATGGAGTGTAAAACGATCGCTTAACAAAGGTATTCGCATGTATTATGGATTCTATAACCTGGCAGATTCTTTTAGTATTTTAATATGAACACTAAATACTGAATCCAGCGTCAGGTAATTTCCAACAAAAGTCAGGCAAGTGATAATATCACGATTGTTGTACGTAGACGACATGATTCATTTAGACCACACGCCAATTGGACTCCAAAGAAAGCTTCACAATCTTTCAAACTACATACGCCAGAAGAACCTGGAAATAAATAAGGAGAAAACAAAGGTCATTTTTGCTGGAAAAATCTAGCAGGAAAAAAGGAACCCCAAGTTGGTACCTTGAAGGCTCCCAGAAAGAGAAAGTTTGAGAATTCAAATACCTGGGAGTCTTGCTAGACAGTTCAAAAATCGAAAGCAAAATGCAAAAAGCACTGTGGGAAAAAACCCGAAAACTTACATCTCAAACCCGAGCAGTAGACAAACAATTCGGCCGTTTTTCTCTTTTGCCAGCGATAAAATTCTACAGAGCAAAAGTGGTCACTTCACTTGCTTATGAGGCAGATGCCATACCAAATATCCCAATAGACATTTGGCTGAAACTGGAGGGTTACCTTTGGAGAAGGGTATTAAATCTACTAAAGGCCATGCCTATGCCATCGATCAGAAGGGAATTGAGCCTGCTTTGGCTGAAGGCTACGATCGACTGCAGCAGTATGTTGCTCTTCAGAAAAATTCTGATGCTGGAAAGTCCACCAATGTACAACCTGATAAACAATGAGTTGAAAACCGGGGGCTGCAAAATGCTGACAAATTGGGCCAATGAAAAGAGGACCTAGCTTAAATGATGATTAAATGTACAGAAGATGATCTAATACATAATCCGCAAAGGATAAAAAGGAAGATGGAGGACCTCGATTGGATCTGTACTCAAGAACTTGCAGGGAAAAATAAACAGACAACCCATCTCCCTTCAACCGTAAAAAAGCTACATCAGAACCAGGAATTCATTAAGAAATTCCCTAACAAAGCGTTAAGGACAGTATTCTTGAGAGCGCGACTAAACCTGTTGGCAACCAATGAAATTAGGGCACTGAGAAACCTTTCCACCTCCAACATGTGCAGACTATGGGCCTCATTAGGACTCCAGCGCTAAACCATGGTGCTATTAGCGGTGTCCAGTCATTTGGTCGACTGAAAACTGGTCGAATGACATTTGGTCGACGCAATTTGGTCGAAAACCAAATGGTCGAATTTTTTTTTATTTATATATTTATTTTTCGGGTTTTCATTTTTTAAAAAAAGGGGTTTTTAGATAACAAAAGGGGGTTGGGGGTGGGACCCCCCCAAAAAAATAAAAAAAGGGGTGAAAATAAAAAAAAAAATTCGACCATTTGGTTTTCGACCAAATTGGTTCGACCATTTGTCTGGTCGACCAATTTTTTTCGACCAAATGTCTGGTAACCGCTATTAGCACCATGGTCCATGCCGGAGTCCGCCATGGCGGAATGGGGAATTACCACCCCATTCCAGGGTTGGTGGGGCGGTAATTCCTCATGCCGCCATGGCCCTTTCCCATTCCCATTTTTGCCCCATAGGGCTCAATGGGAATGGGGAAGGCGCTAATTACGGTACCGCAAATTGCGGTACCGTAATTAGCACCAAGGTCCCTTTGCAGGTCCCTACTTTAACGGCTGGTAAAACCAGCCGTTAAGGTCGGGTCCCATAAAGGGACCTCGTAATTAGGCGCTAGGTGTTTAACGGCGCCGCAGCCTTTTACGGCGCCGTTAAACACTTAGCGCCTGGGTCATAATGAGGCCCTATGTAAGGATCAAACGCAGGCTGAGACCATAAGACATCTACTCACATCCTGCCCCGAATCTCTCACTTTTAGACACGCATACCTAAAACCATTTATGTCACCATTCCTCCTTTGCGAAGAAGAGCTCTGGTGGGCCCGCCTGATCGCCGGGGAGAAGACCGCATGGACAATTGCAGCATCAGAAGTCCTTGCGAACGCATTGGAAAAAATTGAGAACAACAACATCGTTTAATACAAGATTCTTCTTCTTCTTTCACATTCAGAGACAGTTTGCTCCCCTTTACTGGACCCTCAATAACTTTGTGATTTTAGAAAAAGAGAGAAAAAAAAGAAGAAATAAAAAAATATGTAAAGAGTCTTGGCTTGTTCTACCTTGTAAAAATCATGAATTGATTCACACAAGTAATTAAAAAAAATACAAAAATATGAATAGATTCTGAATAGTAAATTGCTGTTTTAAATGCGAATAAAAATCTATTGTTTATAAAAACTGACTGTGTCTTTATGTTGAGCTGTTATGGAGTGACATGTCTGCCCTGAATCTGTCAAAAATACATTATGATGAAGGAGGTGTTGGTTGTTATGGGGGGGGGGGGGGTTGACTGCCTGTGTTGTAAACTGCGAACCAATGGTGAGAAGGGATCACAGGGAGTGGTTAAGATGTGGCTTCCAGGGGAGGATGCCTACACGCTACACAAACTGGCCTGAAAACATTTTAAATGGTGAATGACAGTGGTATGCAATGTCAATCAGAGTGGCAGGTAGATATTATGGATCTGAGTCAGTTTTGCAAAGATAACAATGGTTTTTGATATATTCTAACAATCACCGAAGTGCTATCAAAATATGTTTATGCTGAGGCTTTGAAGAACAAGCCAGGCCACACTGTGACAATGGCTTTTAAGTGCATATTTAACAAAGGCAGGGTTCCTACTAAACTACAGACGGATGCTGGTAAAGAGTTTTTAAATAAGCCATTTCAGAATCTTCTCAGTGTACACCACTTTGAACCACATTCTGAAGTTAAAGCCTCCATTTTAGAATGTTTTATATGAGCATTTAAAACACAACTCTGGCAATTTCTTACAGATAAAAACACCCAAAGACAAATGGAGGTGATACCTGGATTTATAAATGTATATAACAATACGCATCAGAAATCTATTAAAACCAACCCTGCTTTTGTAACGTCACAGAATGCACTGGAGATCTGGAAAAAACTGTACAGTGAAAGACTTTTAAAAAAAACAAAATGTATACCCCTTAAAAAGGGGGATCATGTGCAGATTTCAAAACACAAGGCTGTCTTTACAAAGGGATATGAGCAGAACTACTGCAATGAGATCTTTATCGTAGAAGGAGTGACTCAGAGGGAGGGTGTCTATATATACACGCTAATTGATTATTCGGGAGAGGGTGTTCAAGGTGTTTTTTATAGGGAGGAGATCCAAAAAGTCACTAAAGACCAGAAGTGAGTTTATAGAATTGAAAAAGTCATAAAAAGTAAAGGCTGTGGAACCAGAAAACCATGGGCCTCATTACGAGATTGGTGGTAGTCATGACGCTATTTGCGTCATGACTGCCACCAATAACGTGTCCGGCCCAGATCCATCTGTTAGGTTTTCAACTGCAGGGAGACTGTGCAACATACTGAGGACTGTGCAAAAAATTGGAAGTAAAGAACCGTGGGATAATACCTGCGGCGACATAAAAAAAAAATTGGAAGCTTGTTGCTCAATAGCGATGTTGTGGAGTATCAACGGATGGGGGATAGCTACACCCCACTTCTTAGAACCATTTTGACACCATCAACATACAGATAAGAGATGACCAAGGACAGTTTATATCATTTAAATATGGAAAATCTGGCTGCGGTTGCACTTCAGACTGCTCTGGCTGAAAGATTAACAAAACAGCCTTATAAGGGCTGTGGTAATGAACAATGGAGAACCCGGTTCCTATATGGAATATTTCATGAACCAGGCTGGTTACGGTGATCAGCCATAATTTAGTGCTATGCCCGTCATGTATGGGGTGGGGCTCAACGGTATCTTTAAAAGTCTTATTAGACACGCAAATGCAAAAGACATTGTCAGAAGCATGATAGCTGCGGTTGCTGAGCGGCTCACCCAACTGAAAAAGCAGGGGCAGGACGGATCTGGCTACATTTATAAACCACATAGGAGCGTTAAGAGGAAGAGGTTGGTGTCTCTTCTGCATGGACCCCGAAACCCACCAGGAAAAGCAGATCCAAAGTCTGAAGCGCACAGGTGAATCAGAAGAAGAAACATGCTATTTCTAAAAGACACAAGGGCAGTGATATTCTTTAAAGAACAATGTCCTTCGTAGAGCCTTGGGGGAATGTGTAAAACCAGAACTCAATCTTTTTACAGTACCCCTGACACAGACCACCATTGATAATAGTTTATTTATCAAGGTCTCTACCACCATTATCCCCCATAGAATTATTTGTATCAGGCTCGACCGACATGAATCTGGATTTGAATGATACGCTTCTGCATCTAACCTGTAAAATGACAAAGGCGGATGGAAATCTCACAGCAGCTACAGCATTTTTGGGTACGATCGCTTATCCGATATCCAGCATGTTTAATCAGGTGGACATGATGTTGGGTAATCAAATGATAACACATAGCGATAATATGTACGCCTACAGGTCCTACATAAAGAGTCTATTCAATTATGGCCATGATGTCCTGGATAAGCAGCTCTCGACTGTGCTTTTTTACCACGATGATGTGGGTCATTTTGACAACACAGCTCTGGACGGCGATATCAAGGGATTTCATGAAAAGAGCCTGTCACTCCACGACCAGTAGAGTATTTGATTTATTGGACCGCCTACATGCTGACCTTTTCTTTCAGGATAAACTATTGATCAACAGTGTTGATCTTAAAGTGAAACAAGCCAGAAAAACAGAAGCTTTCTGCCTCATGAGCGTGGGCACCAAACAGTACAAACTAGTCATCATATTGGCCAGTTAATTTGTTAAACGTGTAAACATCTCTCGGACTATTAGACTGGCGCATGCAGAGGCGCATCAGATATTTAACGGGAAATATCCCGTGGAGCAAGTCGCTTTTAAAGTCTTTAGCATTCCTACCGGTAGCCGCAGCACCAGTCAAGATAACCTGTTTCTGGAGCAGCTCCCAAAGATAATCATCATGGGAATTGTTGAAACAATGGTGCTTACTGGTACTTATGATAAAAACCCCTTTGACTTCAAACACTGTAACATGAACTATGCGGCTCAGACAATTATTTAATTCCTGGCAAAGCATATACACCCAATTCTGGACTGCACAGCATAATCAGAGGGTACATGGGGTTGGTGGCAAGCCCTCGGCTATACCTTGCTGGCCTTTGATCTAAGACCTGATAATGCATCAGCGAGTAATTTCAACCTCATGAGGTGCAGAAACCTATGCCCTGAAATCAAGTTTGAAAGAAACCTAACTGCCACACATTCCCTTCTAGTGTGGAGCGTTTTCGATAGCGTTCTTGAGATCAACGCACAAAGAAACATACTTTTTGACATTTGATGGAAACTGTACAGATAAAAGGATTTTTCCGAAAACATATACAGGTTCGAAGAACATTTAATGGTGTGTATGCCAGAAATACATGTCCGAGGCATCTACCCAGAAATCTCCGGGTAAGCCTGCTGGTGAACACTGATCCTCAGGCCTGGGCTGGAACACACTGGATAGCTCTGTGGCTGAATGGAGATGTGCTAACAGTGTTTGACAGTTTGGCACACTTCCTGCAACACCCCAAATACGTCAGAGTTTTAATGGACTATGTAAAAAGTATTACAAAATATTTACGTTATATTATTGTACCGGTCCAAGGCTCTAAAGCCGTGACCTGCGGTCAACCCTGTATATTCTTTATAAGCCAAATGTCAGAATGTAAATCGCTGGCGGCTGTTTTGAAAATTTATTAGAGCAATTGCATGCAAAACGACCAAATGGTGACCAGATTTGTTAACAAGTTGTTATCTAATGTGTATAGATCTCACAAAATGTTTACAGTGTGTCAAAAATGTAAATGTGGATCGTCTATACACTGATACATGTATCAATAAAATATTTTAAAAAAACAACATGCATTGTACGTTATTATACGTATTAAATAATATAACATAATACACAACCAGTCATGTTTATGAATTCAAAACTTTTATTAATACAAAGACATATTTAATACTGAAAGAAAAGAAAGGTTATAGCAGAATATGGTGGTGAAGAAATGTACACATTCAACAATGATTGGCGGTCGCATTATTCAGATAGCCATATAGGCCTGCTGCAGCCCTGCTGTGGTCTAGATGTTTCAGAGGCATGCATGCCGGAAGCGGATAAAGAATCCTTAAACCAACTGATATTCCAATCCTTTTTGGGGATGGGTGAGTGGGGACTGCTTATGGGGGTGTTCAATGGGCGATGTTGTTGGCGAGGAGTTGCGGGAACCCCAGTTTTTAACCGCTCCAGAAGGCGTTGTTTGGTGACATTACCCACGACCAAAGTCAGAATATTTAAATGGGCCACCGCCTGCATAAACCCGTTCCAGCCGATGGGTGCATTTATTGTAGCAGTGGGGTTTCAGTTTGTAATGCTTCATACTAGATTGTGCAAGTTTGAACCCCTTTAAACCCTGCCTTTATAAATACTCTCTCCCCTATTGGTCCACGCAGCCACATTCTTTTCAAGTTACATCTTGTGTAACAATAGTTCTGCATTAGGTTTATAGCATTGGCTAAGAGTGTTTACCACATCAGCCACAGCTTGATCTGTCCCTAGTGGTTCCCCTGCACTGCTAGATTCTTTGGGCGGTATGTATAAAGTTAGTATTTTTTTGTCTGCATCACTGTGTTGGGAGTAGTTTAAGTATTTGTGCAGAATATTCAAGTATATTGCCGCTTTATCATGCGCTGATAAGTCAGATCTGTTTAAAACATCCTTCATTTCTGAATTGAGACACATGGTAGCAACATTTCGTATATCGCCATCCGGCGGGGTGTGGGAGTCATCAGTTTTCTAACTGACGCTTGTCCACCAGATAAATTTTATGGGTGTGTTCCATTATTGACCCCTGAGCAAGCTGGTGATTAGGGGTAGGGCTGTGCCAGTGAGCGATCCTATGTACCCACCGGACTGTGAAACTACTTTTCTTTTAGCACTTAGCGATATTTGCTTATTGCAGAGTTTCTGGTTGTCCTTCTTTTTCTTTTTCGACACACTTTTTTGACAGTGTGTTAGGGGTTATGGTTCTTTAAAGTGTTCTAAGCAATCTCTGCAATAGCGGCCACCAAGTCGTCGGAGGCTGCGGCTAGAATGCTATTGCCTTGGGGTGGGGTGCCATATACAAGCATTTCAACAGCGCAATGTTTATTCGTATGCATGTCAACATGGTGAAAAGTGCAGCCAAGTACTGACACGATATTGCACTTAATATTGTTTTTTTGATGTCTTTCTCGGGATATAAACAATGGGTAATTCCAGTGGAAATATATTGGTATGCAATCTATAATCCTTTAGAGCGGTTGTTTTTAAATAATCTAGGAGATATCCATAGGGCTTACTGGTTGCGTCTTCAAAAGCTTCCATGAAAAAATGCATTTCGGTTGGATACATCTGGTGGGCTCGTACGGCTAGTTGCTGTTTATCCTGTGGGTTTTTAAATAACACTATACAGACAGCGTTTATTGTTATCAATCTGTTACTCTTCCCCTTGTTAATAGGTTTAGCACAATATAACATATGCTCAGATTGTGGTGATGGGAATATTAAGTAAAGGCATTTTCTAGTTCGGCATTCTGACCCCCCTTGGTCACCAAATTATCCACAATAATCATATTCACCAGGCTCAGCGGTAATAAAGGATCGCCATTGAGACTCTCTCGCATACCTTCTACAAACCGAAGGTGTTTAAACTGCTGTTGTAGGGTGTTGGAAAGAGGTTTCCATCAATTGTAAAACCAAATAATATATTCATGGACATGTGATACCTCTGTGTGGGTGTTTTCTAAAAGTTATTTGACAAAGTAACTCTTTCCGCAGCTAGAGGGACCAGCCAGCACACACGCGAAGGGGTGCTGTAGCCTTGTATCCATAATGACATATACCTGCGCAGTAAAAAGTATGTACAGATATCCATCAGTGAGCTTCTTGGGTGAGTTTAAATCACTGCAGATGGCTAGCCTTTCAAGCTTCTAAAAGTTGATAAAACAAACATTACTATATCTGCGCATTTCTGTTTACAGTTTAAGCGCTACATGGAAACTTACACTGAATTGTAAATAAAAAAGCTGTTAATAAAAAACATGATGCTTTATACATCTTGAAAACTGTATAAAAACATGTATTATGTAGCACACACAACATAGCTTTAGAAGTTATGATGAATTATTCAACATATAGCATCTCATCACACCTGTCAAAACACTGAACACACCTGTAAAACCATTGGGTTGGCATTTGTTAGCAGTGTCATGACACATGTTTTCAAAATTAAAAGAACAACTCTGCTTGTTGGGGCCTCAGTCCCCTCTGGATGAATCAAAAGAACCCCATGCTTCAGGCCCCCAAGTCAATCCTTGGGGGCCTTGGATGAATCAAAAACAACTAGGTAAAAAGGAACTCCATGTTTCGGGCACCCCAGACATGCCTTGGGCCCCTCTGGATGAAACAAAAACAACAAAAAACAACTCCAATGGGTGCAAGCTGTAATCCAGGCATGACTACTGATGAAATTACAAAACAACTCTTTAGCGTTGGGACCACCTCAAATCCATTGGCCCTTGCAGATGCACTAAAACACTGGACCACCCATCCTTGGGGCATTTAAAACATTCATGATTTGTTGATCCAAGAGAGTCAGGCGGGCCTGTTGATGAATTCACAAAATAACTCTGTGGCATATGATCCCCAGATCCATTGGGCTTTACCGCTGGTCCACGCAAAGCACCCCACCCTTTGGAGACCTTTGATCACTTATTACTCCCCAGGACATTCCAGATGGCATTACATAAACTCCAGAACCAATGCCGGGCCCTGTGATCATTTTACAAAAGACATTTGTGGTGGTGGGGCCCTCAAATCCATTGGCCCTTGCTGCTGTAACAAAAACATTAGACCCTGTCCTGGATGGTTAAAACTTCCAAGGTTTGTTGATCCATAAACAATATGCTGCCCCATTCCAACATCCCCAAGATTTCCACTGCTGCAGGCTGTTTTTCCAGAAGCTACCTGTTGCAACATCCAATTGTTAAGAGCTATTTTTGTAAAGAAACATAAAAACCTAGAGTCAGCATCAACATATTAAACCTTTATAACAAGCAAACACAGGGTCCTGAAAATTAAAATGTCAATCCATATATATATATATATATATATATATATATATATATATATATATATATATATATATATGAATCTCGCCTACAACACTTTGTCAATGTGTGATCTGCACCACATTGGCAGAAGCACCATTTTATAAAAGTTGCAATAATATTCTCAATTCTTGGCACACAATGAATAAACCCACAGTGCAGCTCTTACATGTTCAAAAATACTAACACTCTAATTCTGCCATCACGTTTTCCAAACACCCCTGTGCGCCCGCACAACCATATTAAACCCGTATAACAACCAAACACAGTGTAGTAAAAATAATAATTTCAATCCATATGTATATATAAATGAATCTTGGCTACAGCACTTTGCCAATGTGTGATCTGCGCCACATTGGCAGAAGCGCGATTTTATAAAAGTTACAATTATATTCTCAATTCCTAGCATACAATGAATAAACCCAAAATGCAACTCTTACATGTTTAAAAATACTAACACTCTAATTCAGCCTTCACATGTTTTGAAAACACCCCTGTGCGCCCGCACATCCAGCACAGACAACACAGACAGTAGAACCACAGAACCATCACCGCTGCCATGCCTCTCTGTGATGGTTGTGTGGTGACACTGTCTGTGTTGTCTGTGTTGGTCAACTGTGCTCTCCAACAAATTTGAAAGCGCTTGTGGCAAATATATTTGGTATAAACGCTACTTCAAAATAATTTCTGCATCACTATATAAAAGGCGTTGCCTATTCCCTTTTTCAATGTCTTTTTCTTGTAACCGTGTGCATACAGGTTCAGGCCCTAGGTGCATATGTATCATTTTCATTTGTCAACGTGATTACTTTAATCAGGGCTCACCACACTTATTTGCGTTGTCACAGGTCCACAATTAAAACCCATGCCACACAAAGTGTCTATAATGTGTGTGCACAGTTGTTTTCCTATAGCCAAAAGTGTTGTGCACTTTCTAAATACTTACGCATGTCTAATACCCTCTGCAACCAAAACAAATATTTGTTTTAAAATAACAAATGTGTTATAAAATAAAACTGCAGCTGCATTAAGCAATCTTCCCTGTGTCTATATAAATGCCCTGTATGTTGGGTTTGTCAATGGCTTTTTTTCTTCTAAAAATGGGCTAATTTGCAGCATTTTCATTTTTAGCCTCATATGTGCATGCATAGTCAGAGCTCAACATTTAAAAAAAAAAGTTAAATTGCATAGAACCACACGGCTTGTCACATTATTGTGCACGCTGTGTCAGCACTGTATGTGGTGATAGACCTTAGCCCCAAGGCTTTCATTTTACACAAAGAATATCCCCTACTGCTGGAAACTCTGCAAACCATCTTGACTTTAAAGAACGCTTAATTGCCAAAATAAAACACGTGTCAAAGACCCTCTCCAGCAAAACAACATTAAATGGGTATTACAAAAGGACCTTATCGCGCCAGGCACATTCCACAGACAGTGTTTCCATTTCCAGGTGCACTTTAACTTAAATATATAAAAATGCAGGCTGGCAGTTAATCCTGCCTGGAGCTAAGAATACACACATTTCGTTTGAAAAGCTCTGTTTGCACTGTTAAATAAAAATACACAGTGCTACATTCTAGAACATAAACTTTTAAAATGGTTTTCACATCTTGTTTAAATATTTTACACTTTTAAAACACAGCTATTTATTTACAAGCTTGCAGTAAATACATAGAATCAACTCACTTTTTAAAAGTAGAATGCCTCTTTCGTCACCGAACATTAGACTTTAGACTAGGGTCTTCAGTTCCAGCTGGGGCTACACAAATCGTGCAAAATCTCAAGTAATCCACAACAATGTTCTGGCAGGCTTCTAAAGCATGGGGTTTATAGACATCCAACCCCCACCTCAGCAGAACACTTCACAGACCTTTGAAAACCCCTGCTCACAGGGAGTCTAGAATACAATGGGCCATTCAGATGTCCTTTAGGCACAGCAGTCACATGCTGGCTGAAGATTACAGACAACTTAGGAATAGGCTTCCTTTACAATGAATGAGGCCTGCAAATACAGTTTAGTCACACCCTGCACATTGCAAGGTTGCATCATTCTGATATGGCTTCATATCAATTAAAAGTCACAGAGAAACCGAAATACCTGATTCAGAGCACTGAGCCTCGTGTATGTGTCATCATCTGTGAATTCTCTGCCCTGCCATGACATTTTCATAAAGGAAAGCTGCAGCTGTGTTGCTGGAACACTGCTCTCTGCACAACATTGGTTGGGGTGCTGCACTTAAATGAACAGACAATATTGCTCTTTAGTTTGACAGTATAGTAAGCGGTCAGGCCACTGAAACTTATATGGCTATTAATACAGTGAATCCGGTTACCTGTGTGGTAGTTGGACAAAAGGAGGTACATTAGTAAAGTGACAAGCAAACCTCCCTGCAACTGGGAAAGAAAGTTGTTGTAGATCCACATACTGAGCATGGATCATTTCACAGAAAATCGGGAGAAATATTGATCGAGCACAATTGTGTGGCGTAAGGAGTGGGATTGGCGGTTGAAGCAGTCAGAAAGAAATGAACTTTGCATGCTGCTTAAGCTTCCCGCACATCTTTGGGAGCGCCCCTTTTCCAGTGATCGGTGAAAGCAAGCATTCGAATAGCAACATAGGCTCTGGTGCACCTGTAGGTCGGGGTGGGGTGGTAATGGAGGGCAGAGAGTTCTTCTGTCATCTTCTGTCTGATACTAGCACATGGCAATTAGGTACCAGGGTTCTTATTCAAGCCTCATTGAAGAGTGGAGCAGAGCCTCTTGCATGTCCAACAGGGAAGCACAACTGACAGGTTATGAACACAGACAAGGATAGCACCACTGCAACCTGCTCAAGAAGACTGGAAAGGGGGGCAGTCAGTCCAGAAACACCACCAGAAAAACCACAGAGTCCAGTAATATGGACAAACACACACAGAGCAATGGGATGACAAACCAACAGTACATACTGTATGTCGACTTGTTCTTAAATTAGAGGAGATAGTGGCCATATAACTGGCACTACTTTCATCAGTCCTCAGCAGCTGAAAGGCAGAATATTGTTCAAACCTCAAATAAACAAATAAACTGGTAGCACTTCTGTGGGCGCAGTGTGAGGAATTATTGTGTTAGCTGTGGGGCCGGTAAACAGGTGCTCTGGGGCAACTTCAACTTCTCATTGGCGATGTGGGAAGAAAACAGTGAATAAATCTCAGGTCCTCCATGCACAATAAAAGGCTGAACTAGTGTAGCGATCCGACAATCCTGACATCTAATGGTTACCAGCAAATATCCCGGCCTTTAAAAATGCATCACCTGAATAAATATAAACATCTGCCTGCAAACAGATGAATGATGGGGAGCAGGCCGGCTGCGAGCATTATACAGGAACGTGATGACGCATTGAGTCTGTGATCTTTGAGCATCTTTGAGAAATGTTTGTTTTCTGTGGCAACAAAGTCATGTTTTAAGGGCCTCTCGCTTTATGTCATGCTATTATTAGGAGCATTTGCTGCTGGATATTAATAAATTAGGCACTCCTCTACGGACCTCACGCTAAGCAACTACAGCTACATTGCTCTCAATGCAGGTCAACTACACCACTGAAAAGCAACCAAACCAGGGTAAAACTTAGGCCATGACTCTATTGTAAAGAAAGTCTTGCAACTGTCAAAGGTGCACACCTTAGCTTGCTTGTTCTCATTCAGCTGCTGCTTGAACTTGTGAAACTGCGACATGTTCGTAGAGATGATGGTGACACTGCTACAGGGGTTCAGCTTACCCCCTTGCTGCATGCACGTATGTAACAAATCAAAGGGAGGCCTGCCTGGCTGCCTTATCTCTGTCTCACAAAGAGATCACTCTGCGGCGGTGTTGAAAGTCACACAGACACATGACATGTGACAGTACACCTGATTTGGAGAAAAAATGTTAAACAAGCCACTATTGGATTACATACACACAGTACAACAGGAATGAACATCTTGTGCATTGGCAATTGTATGCCACAGCATTTCCAATTGTCATGACAATCACAAAGTCTGCTTCTTGGCAAAACTTTCTTCTTGTAGCAATGTTTTGGCGATATTGGGTGGCTTACATTACTAAAAAGTGGCAAAAACAAAAAGTAGGATTCAGGAATTCAAAGCAGGCAAAGCATGGGGTTCAGAATTTCGGGAGACATGAAACAAGGTCTTGAACACGGTAGCCAAATGGGTTGCAAAGACACCATGTTTCTTCACTTTTCCCCTTTAAAATAGTTTCTCTATGACATTGCTTCCTGTTCTTTTCCGAAAAAGGCTTGAATTGCCCAAACCTCTTTTCAATTTGTGGTGTCCATTTTGGAGTGGGATTGTAACCTAACTTTACTAAAGAATACAAACGGCCATTTCTTTCTGCCTTTTTTGCTATCCCTAATCTGTGTACCTATTCTTTTACTGACACCCACTGCCTAATGTGTGGTTCTTGCTCCTTCTTTCTCCGGTGCTCTCAACAGACCCCCTCACATTTCCAACCACACACGATGGCCTGGAAAACCAGGCATGGGCATCACAAATAATACCCACTTGCATAACCCTTAGTGTCAGAAGACATCCATAGACTAAGTTGTTGTGGGTCACAGAACTGTGGCAAATCCTGCTATATTGCTGTATTACAAGGAAGGGAATTTGATAAATGCAGGATTGCAGTAAACTGATGTCATAGTGTGTGGGTGTTCCTATTATCTTTCGATTTACAGTTCATGAATAACCCAGGTGTTGCTAGAAGTGTGCAGATGAGGCTGCAGTCAATTCACGTATGCAGAAAGGCCTTAAGAAATAAAAATTAAATACGTATATGAGCCACAGTACTCAGATAATGAAAGCTGAGCTGCAAGTGACTTACTTCAAACAAATTGGAAGAAATATTATAAAATAAATTCTTACAAAACAGAATGGATGTTTTTTGTCTGGGGCATATAATGAGGGATGTATTAACCCACTTATGTTCTGTCCTGCGGCATCACTGTGTTCTGGTGGTGCCAGAATTATCAAAATGGCCGCAAAACCCCTATGCGCGCCGAAACCTATGGAAATCGCACTTTACAACACGAAAAGATGGCTGCCAAATCTACCATGCATGTTTTCAGTGGTGGAACGGAGATATCAGTCCTGAAACATGTCACTGGGCTTCACAAGAAGTAAAAATGGAGCACCGAGGGAAAAGAGGAGCTTTGCTGAAAGAAACCCAAAATCTTGCTTTTAAATCTTTTTCTTGTTTGCTGAAACAGCAGAATGCCGGTACAAAACATCATCAAACATCCAATATTCTTGCTGGGTGTTACAATTCACTTAGTTCAAGAAATCATTATGATCATACATTGTTTGAAAAGCTGAATTTGTTATCAAAACATTCACAGCAAAAATATGCCTGCCTGTGAAATCTGTAAAAATCTGGGCGCAGTACAAGTGGCCGCCTTTATGACAGCTGTCAGTAGATTGCATGATAGAATTAAACTTGTACAACTGAAATCTAATGTCTGAAAACTAAGTGACCTGTTATTGAGAGTGACCTAGGTTGTAACTGTTTAATCCCAGGGTTTAGAATCTGGAATAAGTGTTCTAGCTGCTTGTTTTGAAATTACAAGTTTGTTTTAAACCAAGAAAAAAGTGTAACAGAATGACATTGAATTTAAGCCTGCCTAAAAGCAATCAAACCAGTCCAATAGCTTCCCCCACGGAGGCCAGGCATCTCCCTTCTGGTTCACTCCACCAGGAAATCACACCTCTGTGATGATTAGATTAGGGGAGGAGAATTTGGGGCTGCAGGGGAAGGGGACAATGGAGATCCTCTGGCTGAAAGGAAATGCGAGGTGTGAAGAGTCATAAATGGCCTCTCCCAGAAGGAACTGGGAGGAGACTGCTTGTGAGCTGCCAGGCGAAGAAGGAGGCGCAGACCAACCACCATTTGCTGCTTAACAAAGGCCAAAATCACACTTTTTAAAAAGACTGATAAATTACTGTGTAAAATTGTGAAAAAAATGTAAACAACAGATGTGTGAATCTAAGTTTTGGCGGCACGTTTTAAGAGGCGCCAGAACTCTGTGAGATGTTCTGGGCAGTAACAGTGGAAAATATGGTTTTATACCAAATGTATTTATGCCAAAAGCTCGAAACTTCATACACTCATGCCCATAATCAATGCACACATTTGCACACATTTTCTGATAAACTGGATATTGTGTTCCGGACAAAAAGGGCAAAATTCTGTCAAAAGCAGACACAAGATCCTACAGCGGCGAGGTTTGGAGGCGTATCACTACACAAAATATGTAATCTATATATGTTATTGTTATAGAGATTGCACACATGTAAAAATGTATTGTGTTAAAAGTAGATTTTATGTTCAAGGGATGAGGGGAGGATTCTCTGACTCATAAACTCACACCATCATGGTGACACCCTATTTCTCTCCTCCTATCAAGGTAGAGAAGAGATTCTACCAAACCATCTGCCTAAGGGGCGCACGTAGGATAAACCAGCACACACCCTTTTTATCATAAGCATAAATAGAGACCGCTGAGGACTTAGAGACACACACAGATTCACCCATTAACTGATTGCCGGAGGAGCACCCTGCTAGAGTACCATCCATCTTCCTTGCTCCAGACTCCAGAAACTTGGCAAGCAGAAATGCTCATTGCATAGCTGAACCATTTCCAGCTAGGCCTTAAGATTCCAGAACCCACCCCAGAAACCTAAGGGGAACCAAAGAAACAGCTGGGCTGTGCTGTAACTGCTTTTCTGGCAAAAGAATTATCATCAGAACCAAAAGATCCAATCCAGTTGTGCTGTGCTATGACCAGAGCCATTGCAGACCCGATCCAGTCCTGTGCCGAGCTGTGACCAGAACCATTGCAGACCCAGTCCAATCCGGTGTGCTTGGCAGTCTGTGCCAGAACCAGAATCCCTGACCAGAATCCCTGAAGGTTCCATTTGAAACACATATAGTGAGTATCTATAGATAGAACTGTGACACTAGCATATGTACTGTCCATAATAATCCCTGTCTCAAACCCATCCTCTCTTGTATTCAGAACCGGTAGTGTTAGGAGTATTTTTGAATTGTCAGAGCTTTTCTTTTTGTTAAGTTTCTCTCATTTGTTTTCTAAAATCATAAATCATTAGTATTGTGAATAAATAAATTGAATCCCAGAAAGAAAGTGAGTATCCACCACATGAAGGGTCCCTGGCCAGGACTGTGGAGATTCATGTGTGGCATTCTCTTTTTCTATAGTCATAATCCAGTATAAGATATCCCATTTGTCTTTTAAAAGTGCATTCCTGTTTTCCCATTCTTGCGCCTATCTCAGAAAAACGACCTACACTAAAACATCCATAACTTCCTCAATTTGTATGCTTTTATTTTACTTCTGCTTGTAGCTAACATGCTCAGCTTTCCATAGAACCTAAAACCGCATTCCAAATCCATATAGTTCTCCCGCAATCGCGATTACTGCACACGGAAAAGTTTGCTGCAAATTTTGTTTCGGAAATTTCTGACACGTGTAAAACAGCTTTTGATTGCTTCAGACCTCAGTTTTAAGTTTTCACATTGGTTATTAGTATCAAATCATTGCTAGTGTTTGTCTGCAACTATCTAAAGCGGCTCCTATAAGAATTTAAACAATTTCAGCAATTTAAACCATATTTAGTGTTTTACTCATTCCATTCTCAAGATAACTTTAAAACCATTTTGACAGCTTGCCAATCAATTCCATTTTTCTCTTGTGTTTGCTGGGGGGAAATTGGGATTGATATTTTGTTTGAATTCTGCATTCCTGAATACCTGCTCTCTACTCCTATCTCTTTACATTGCCTGTTGGGGGGTTGAGGGGTGTTCAGGGGGAAATAGTAACCATACTGTTATCTGATCTGAACACACACCAAAGTATTATTTCTGTGCTGAATTGTTTTGCTCACTTGTACTCCTTCTGATTAAAGAGATTGCTTAGTGTTACATCACCCCATTGGTGATCATTGTATACCCATTAAACATAGTGTGATTATATTGTAACTACATAAATAAATATTTTAACTTTGCAAACCAGCCTGATTCCTAGTTCAGTGTGACCGGGAGGGGGGGGGGGGTTGCTAGAGAGGGGCGTGATATGAGTGGTACATCATTCAGAATAAAAGAACTTTTAGACACAAAATAAATAAGGATTTCAGTTGTGCATTACACGCTAGGCATTGACTTAGGTGAAGTGCCGGATTGAAATCACTTACAATAAGTTATGACTAAATTAATCACAATTTCTTAATTAAGTGGCAAGGACACAGCCTTTTATTGACTGCCTGGAATGAGATGCGTTGCTGGGAGGGAACTGGGGGGGGGCGTTATAGCCCCGGGTCTTTTGGTTGTAGCCCTGGATAGAAGCTCAGGGGCTACAGCCAAAAGGCAAGCTAGCCCCAAATCCAGACAGTCCAGACCTTGCAACACCCTTGGCTGGAAGACATAATTCATGGTCACCGCAGGAAACCGTGACCCCCTCCTGCCAATAATAAACATGGAATGAACCAGCACACCAGAAAGATACCCCTCTGTGTGCATTACCTCTTACCACATGTGTGCTGGAAAGGACGTGATAAATTACATCACGCATTACAACTGCTTGGTGATGGATGGGCGGAGTACTGGTTGGGGCACTGGTTGATGGCACACCCTCCTATTTGACCATCTAGCATGTGTAAGTGCTAAAGGATCTCTCATCTATGATTGGAGAGCTACTGTGTTGTGCCCTCTTTTGGAAAGAAAGAGTCCACCATTTTGAAAGGTCTGATAAAGTGACATCAATTTCGCAGAAGCTAGTTGAACTCCTTAAATTGGGGTCAGGGGTGTGGCTTGTTGCTTTTAAGAGATTGTTTAATTTCCATGATGCTTGGGACATTATGCTTTTTCACTTGTTCTGCATTACAGTTTGGTTAAAAACATTTCAACTGGGCTCTCCGTCTTACATCTCAAGTAAAGCAATATTTGCAATGGCACCATCTTGAAATGGTAGGGCATGGTTGACAATGTTATTGTTTACTTTCACATGTCAGCTGTGTGGTAAGGTTACTATCCATTGTATGTGGGAACTTTGATCTGTGACAAGTAACTATCATTTTAGTGAATAAATCATGCAATATAGCATCAGGGCACATTTTTATTGTGCGCATTTCCTTGGTTATATGTGATTTTCCCAAAGGTCAAATCAGAGTGGTACATTTTACTGAAGTCAAAATACCGAAAAACTACCGAATTGTTTTTTATTTTTATTTGGGGGGCTCCACCCAAGCCATCTGTTTTTCTATCCTTTTAACCCCACCTAATCCCCATCCCCACCCATTTTAACCCCTTACCCCACTACCATATATATATATTTAATTCAAATTTTCGCTATTCTTTTGGTATTTTGAGTTTCGGGCAAACTTACCACTCTGATTCATATTCGGTAAAATGACTGGGTACTATTTCCTCTGTGCGTTACATCTTGATGCTGCAGCATGAAATGTAACTCTGCATTAGTCTATATAATAATAATAAGAATAATGCATACATTACTTTTGCCAAAGAATGGGACATAGATTATCTTTATAAACAATTATTCTACCCAGCTGGAGTTGGTTCGCATTTATTTACTGCAGAGGGATGATAGAGTGAGAAGCCACTGCCGGGGTTCATCCCTTTAACCTGCCGCCCACAGACACAGAGGTCTGTAGACAGCGTTCAATTCGCGGAGCTATTTCAGCAGCGTGTACATTTCTCAGGGTGCATGTGGACTTCACTTGAGAGCCAGGCAGACAGACAGACAGACAGACAGACAGACACCCACAGGCACGCGCGCGTGCATCCGCGTATGATACACCAGGCACAGGTAGCCTTGAATCTATCTCGGCATTATTTTGTAGAAAAATATGAATTAGTGATTTTGCTAATTGTTTCCAAGAAGTTTAAAAAAAAACTGATAAGAGGACAGAGGGAAGGAATATCACTGTGGAATGCACTGCTTTTGTTATAACCCCTTGCAATATTTCTTGTCCGTGTAGTATATTGAACAAGCTTTTCTAAAGTAAGACAGCTTGGTATATATAGCACTATTTCTGACAAACGTCATAGTTAGGTGGAGCACTATCTACTCAACAATCTTCTCTTAGCCAATCATATGCACAAATATTACAATATTTACAGTAGGAAAGCAGCCCTGTGTAATCAAAGCAAGGGTGCCTCGTTTCTTTGCCATTGCGACCCGGATGTGATGCGGAGCATGCGTTATAGGTGCTGGTCGGAGAAAACACAAAAACGGGTTCTAAGAAGAGAAGGACCTCAGTAACCTGGCAGTCCTTGAAAAGGGGTATCACTGGGAATGCCCTTCAATAACAACTCCAAAATAACAAGCATTGGCAAGGCTTTAGGTTAGGCTTTGTAAACCGAGGGGTTAAGATTGTTTTCGTCATGGGGGGGATTTAACATAGTCTTTAACATAATCTTACCGTGGTTTACTGAACAAGACCTGTTACCTTTTAGCTCTAATCAATGCTTGTTTGTTTTAGCAATCCAAATGTCTTAGTAGGGAGAAGGGAAGATGTCCTGTAATCCGGTCTGTAGCACTGCTGATTCTCTGAAAAAGTTATGTATTTCCCATGTTTATCTCTTTATTTATTTTTTGGGCATGTATGATGTGCCTCACAATGCGTTTCAAGGCGCAACAAGACAAGAGGGGGGGGCAGGGATGACAAAAACGGTCCTGCTAGGTCCAGAGACATTCGTATTGTGCAAGTGCAGTAACAAGAAGTGTGGGGGAGGGGGAAAGTGCAAGTCAGGGGACAAGGACCCATGGGATAAGTGAGTGCCAGGGGAGGCAAGGTGGACAGAACCAGGGGAGTACAGAGAGTGCATGGAGGGAAGATCCAAGTGCTAAGTGCGAGGTATGGGGCTGAGAGGGCTCAAGGGGTTCAGTCCCAGCCAGGCAAGTGCAGGGGAAGGGGGCCAGAAAGGGTCAGGGGAGACCAAGTGCAGGGGTAGATTGGATGAGGAGGGCCTGGTGCCGTGTAAGATTCTGAAGGAACCAGGTAGTCAGCCAAGCGGAAGACGTGGACATTAGCAGGGAGGGGGAGAGTGAAGAAGGAAGAGAAACAAAGGTCTTGAGACGCTTACCGAACTTAAGGAGATCCGTCTCAAGTATGAGAGGGGCAGGGAAGCCATTCTATAGGGAGGCATCTGTGGAGGAGATGGATCTACCCCCCACTCCATGCTGTGAAAAGCATCTGATCTGCAGAAAGTTGGAGCTAGAAGACCGCAGAGCTCTAGTAGGAAAGGATTTGGGAGTGAGAGTTGGATGTAGCAGGGTCGCAGGCACCAGAAAGCAATGTGGATGATGCAGGGGGTGTTGAACTTGATCCTCGCAGCAACCGGGAGCCAGTGGAGAGATATTTGGGCTGGAGAAATGCCGTCCCTTCTTGCAGCCCTATTCGGGATTAGTTGAAGGGGGTGAAGGGAGGAGTTAGGCAGATTGAGGAAGAGGCTGTTGCAGTAGTCCACCCTGGAGAGGACCAGAGCTCTGGAGACAATGAGTTTCTTGGGTAAGGTGAGGAAAGGGCAAATGCCTCTGAAGAGGTGCAGCTGAAGGTGGGCCTTCTTGGCAAGGTTTGTGATGTGAGGAGAGAAGGAGAGAGAGGTTGGTTGAGTTATTTATCTGTGATAAAAAGAATCTCACCTATATATGGCTCTCATGGATTATCGTAAGTGTAAAACGATGGTCTGGATCTGAAGCAGATGATAATTTAAACTGAAGCTAAGGATGTTGTATCACATGCATATTTAATTACCCCCAGGGATTAGGTTGGGAATTACATAATGTCCTTCTACCCCATAAACACCCACAACATGGTGTTTGGTGTTAAAAACACAGCGTTTATTCACACTTCAATATAGTTTTTGGGGATTGCGCGTTTATGGACCTGGTAACTGTAACTGGACAGACCACCATGAGTTCTCAGCTAAATGGTCAGATTTTGTGAAATATGAGACTAGAGATGCGGTCATCATGCACTTCTTAATGCAGCTCCTAAATTCATTCATGCAGCTCTTCATTGTTCAGAGAGCTTTAACTACACGGATATGCAATCAATACATACCGCAGGTGTTGTTATAATTGGTGTGCTTTCGTAGTCAGGTCCATGGTCTATTTGATAGACCTCTCAGACAGCATGCACTGCAGATGAACATGTGATGTTGTGCAGACACTGGAGGAAGTTTCCATGTAGTTCTCAAAGTGGCGTGTCTTTGGGGCCTTTACCGAGTGATGTCATTGCCCCCATATTCCCCGTCACAGTCCTTACAAAGTGTGAAGGGTCCCACCTTACTTTGTAAGGACCGTGATGAGGCAGAATAGGAGTATCGGTGATCAGGATTACCAGTAAGCATTTGAAGTCTTAACCATATCCCAGATGTTCTTGCAGCAAACAAAAGCCAAGAAGACGGGGCACCTAGTGATTGCCACGATTGAGGATGTGCCGTGTTGTAAAGATACCCTCTTGATCTTAAAGGGCAAATTTGTGGAAGTAGTCATATAATAGACTACAGAAGCAGGAGACATGCTTTCAGTGAGAACTTCGAAGAAGGCTTCTTGGGTTACTATTTACGGCTCTCCCTTTTTCCCTTCTGGCCAACTGGTGGGGTTATCCACTCCGTATCAGCCTATGTTTCATGCATCCTGCTCCTTGGAGACAATTCTAGCTGTTTATACAGTTGTAATGTAACATTAAGAATTCCCCAAATGGCAAGTTGCCCTGCAAGTGTTCAAGGTGAAGGCTATCGTAATGGAGTACCATGTTCCAGTCTTTTTCTTTTTTTGTAGGGTTTCACCCATGTTTGGCCATTCGAGCTGTATGTGCAGTGGTAACAAAATATCCTTCAGGGTGTTCATTAATGTTGCTGGCAAATTTTAAAGAAACATATCAACATCAAGATCCTATCCCATTTCTGCAGAATATTTCGATTGGGAAAAGGTACATAGATGACATGTCTGTGTTGTGGCAAGGGGATCAGGATGAGGCAACTGATTTCTGAAACTGGATTTGCCAGCCTGTTAGTCTAGAAAAACACCCTACCATAGCATAGACGGTATATTATGTTGGCCAAAAACCAACCCATCATATGTCTGACATCATCAGTACAGCATCGTCAGCATAACCATGGAGCATCCATTTTGTACGAACAGAATTCACCATTTTGCTATTTTTGCTTCTCTTTGCTTTTCTGTTCAAATGCTTTGCTAGAAGGGAATTCCATTTTGTTCTGCTCATGCACAGAGCAAGGCCACAAGATGCATGTTGAGAGACTAGCCCAGACAGCAATACACCTTTCCCTCCCTCACAAGTCCTTGGAAGTAAGCAGAAAGGCACTTAATCATTACGCAGGTGCCAGCTAGTCTTGCTGGAGTGGCAGAAACTGTAGAAATAGGCAGTTAATGGCCTGAATTATACTCACTTTCACAGCCCCCTTTCCTGGGCCCTGTTAGATCGAGCCGACCTCTAGCTCACAAATGGAAACCAAGAGATATTAAGGCTTGGAATGTGTCCCTCCTACGAAGACAGCTTGCTTGCAGAACAAGGGCACTACATTCTTGGTAATAAAGAATAGTGTCTGCACCTTCACAGATTGCAACTGTTGCTGAATAAATGTCTATAAAGGTGTCATATTTGTCATAATTGTCAATCATCAAACCATTGCAAAGGAAGATACATTATGGGCGGTTTGGATGTGTCACTACTGATAATATGATGGTCATTTTGTATATATGTAACTGATGTAAAATGTTCGCTCTCTTGCGTCCCACGAGGTCTGGGTAACACACGTTGCGGGACGTGAGATCCGGTCAGCCGACTGAGACTATTTGCTTTGCAATAAACCCTAGATTTTGGGAATTGAACCTCGTGTCTGGCGTATCAGTTTGTGTGTGGTGATTGTGCCTTGTTTCCATGCATGAGGTTCCCCAGGGGCCCATCAAAAATGCCACCCGTATAGGGACTCTCCCCCACTTGCTCCATCATGTACATTGTAATTTTTAAGAAGGCAGAAAAATCGAATCGAGGACGAGGCCGTCGAGCTGGGATCCAGAGATGTTTGGGGTGCCCCTGTGAAAGTGATGAGAAACTCCTTTGCAGATCTGTACACAACCGATCCCTGATCGACGTGTCCTGCCAGAGAGCCACTTCCACCTCGGTAGCCAATCTTTGGAAACTGGCCAGGTTGGCCACCCGTAGGGTCACCAGCGTATGAGATGTATGTGAAGTATGGAATAGGGGCAATAATGTTTTGTGAAATTTGGCATAGGCAAACCAGACACGTAGAAGATTTGCAATGGCCTAAAAATGGGAGTTATGAGATGGCGCGTATAGATTATTTGGAATCAGTATTGCTGCGCAAGAAAGCACGATCTGCGAAATTTGACGTCATTAGAGACTGGAGAAAGGAAGCTATGCTCCGCTTGAGAAGAAGAGAGAAATATGCGCGTAGGCATAAATCTAGAGAAGATAGAGTGCTAGAACAGGAAGAAAAAGAAGGGGATGAGCAAATTAGAAAGGCGGATAGAAGTCTCCAAATGGGAATAGATAAAATATATCCTCAACAAGAATTGCATGCATCAGATGAATTAATCAATAAGATTTTAAATCAAAAAAGGCAAGAACGTCCCAAAAGTAATACTGACATAATAGCACCAGTGCCCATTGCTCAGCTTTTGCCCTGGCCCATCCCCGTTGTACAGCCTCCATTACAGCCGCAGCCACCACTCCCCCTTCCAGTTGTTCCATCCGTACCAAGCGCCCCTCCTCTGCACACAATCCCACTCCTCCCACCGCCTACCAAGCTTGAATCCACAGTAATCAGAGAAGACAGTATGGGAGGAGCGAGGCCTGCACAAAGCACTTATGCTAGAATAACCCCTAGTGCGGTCAGCAAGGAGAGGAGAAAGGAGTTGAAAGAGCAGGTAGAAATATATATTGAAGGAAATGTGAGGCCTCAACGCTGGAGTCGATGTACGATTATAGGAAGCTCAGTGAAAAATAGGTATTGTTGGAGTGCATGGGGGAATATCTGATGGAGAGATGGAAGCAAATAATTGGTATGGTGCCGCCGCAGAAGTTGCGGGACTTGAATGTCTTTGCACGTATAAGCGAAAGTGATTCAGAAATGAAGGAACATGTGGATAGGCTTTTTGAGTTTAAAAAAGAACTTGATGAATTGTATGCTGAAATGTTTTCCATGCCTGGGTTTAGGAACAAGGACGTAAGGAGAGGTAGGCGAGAGGCGGTACCATATGTGCAACAGCGATTTTTTCTGCCGTCAAAACATACCAGTGAAGAAATTAAAATATGCACATGAAAGGCGCTTAGATGGATTACAGATGCTAGCATTCCTATGATGGAAGTGCATGAAACATTTGATCAATATACATTAGGAATGCAAAGAAAGGTATTGCAGGTAATGGTTGAATATTTACAGGACAAATATGTGGATAATAAGCAAAGTTGTCCATCTGAATTAATGGCAGTATGTCAGAGAGCATTTTCACGAGATACAGGAGAAACTGCCTTATCCCTTGATTTATCCATAGTGCTGCATGTGAGAGAGGGAGAAGGAAGAACGAGCGCGATATTTCCCATGAGACAGGTCCCACCCACTTTTTTACCGAAAGTAGAAATTTCTGCAACAGTTGTGCATCCAGCACAGGTGACGGAAGCACATTATACAGCACAATATGTACATGTCCCTTTGTCCAGACAAGAGGTGAATAATATAAAACAAATGATCCCTGATTTGAGGAAAATCCAGCGGGATTATAGAAAGAAATCGAGTCCTATTTGAAATCGTCCATTTTTACTATGAACAATATTGACCTATTATTCCCAGTAATTTCACCAGCAGAAATATGGAAACAAATAAGGAAAGTAGATGATCAGGAGAGTTTTGGTGATACGTGGGAGCATTTAATAAAAGAGGATGCGGACAGGAAAGCAGGTGAAAAGCTACCGTCAAATATGGCCGTATTACCAGCACGAATAATACAGAAATTGAAGGTTATAGTTCCAGAAAAAAGAATTGTATGGGACAAACTAACTTCATGTGTGCAAGGCAAAGATGAGTTGGCTACAGACTACTTTAACAGATTTGAAGAATTGTATACAGATTTTAGTGGACAAGATTTAAGTACTGAGCCCGGGAAAAAACTATTTGTTGACAAATATGGGAGAGGATTGTTACCTCCAATCCAAAATTTGATAATGACATCTCAAAGTACATGGCAAGCCAAGTCACAGAGTGAGGTATTACACATGGCTCAGTACTATGAAAATAGAGTAAATACGGAAAAAAGAAAAAGAGGTGAAAGATAGAGTGAATCTAAAGACAAGGATGTTGTTACAACAGGTAGCGAGCCATATTAGAGGAAGAGGAAATGAACACAGGAGAGGAAATTATTTGAACATGCATGGAGGTCCACTTGGACTAAGCCAATTTGCATACTGTAAGGAAGAGGGTCAATGGCGAGCACAATGTCCATACCTGAAAAATAGGGATGGGAACAGCCAGAGAAGACAGAATAGAGGGCGCCCGGGAGCACAGGGGCAGAAAAGAAATAATAGTGCGCAGCAAAACCAGAACAATCAAGGAAATAACAACCAGAATCAGAACCAAAATCGGAATCAGCACAATGGAGGTGGGGACGGGAATGTTTTCGATACTCAACCAAATACATACTATTCTGGTGACTATACATCACATGATGTATTGTTCCCCCGTTAGGAAAGCCCAAGACAGGGGGCGCAACCAGTGTCTATTCCCGTTGACCAGAAAGGACCCTACGTAGAAATGAAAGTTGGGAATAAGGAGCATAGTGTTCTCGTGGACACAGGTGCTCAGAAGTGCTCCATAGACCACCACTTGGTTGCAGGAATACCACTATCAGGGAAAAGAATGTTTCAGTAGGGTTTGCAGGCACCCCAGTAATTAGTCCCGTGTCGCAATCAGTACTATTAACACTAGGGACGTTCACTGAATATTGCCCGTTCTTGTTGACACAAGATTGTGGCGAGAATCTATTAGGTTTAAAATTGTTAAAGAAACTAAGTGCGATTATGCATTGTACTCCTGATGGAGTGTTTTTGACAATATCGCCACAAAATACCAGTGTCCGAGTTCCTGTTCAAACCCCTGCCAACAGAGTTAAATAAGGTACCGACTTGTATTTGGGCAATGAATGATAATGATGTTGGTTGTTTGAAAATAGAGCCAGTGAGAATTGTTTTGAAAGAGGGAGTATCATTGCCACGTATTCCCCAGTATAAAATTTCAGTTGAAGGAGAGAAAGCATTGAAATGTATTGTCTCAGATTTGATTAAGAGAAACGTGATTGAAGAGATTACTGGTAGCACTTGTACCAGCCCTTTTCTTCCAGTTTAAAAGAAAGGAGGTAATGAAATACTGTTCCGTTTCATAATTGATTTACGCGCGTTGAATAAAGTAGTTGATCCCCAGTTCCCGTTGGTCCCAGATATCACTACCATTTTGACTATGATACCAGCTTCGGCTTCATATTTCAGTGTAGTCGATCTAAAAAATGCATTTTTTAGCATTCCAGTGCACCAAGATAGCAGATATTTATTTTCTTTCATATTAGGAGGGCGTTCATTCACATTCACACGAATTCCACAGGGTTATACTGAAAGCCCAAGTATTTATAGCAGGGCATTAAAAGAACAACTAGTCATGCTAGAACTACCAGCGGGTTGTGTACTATTGCAGTACATTGAAGACTTGTTAATTGCCGCTCAAACAGAAGAGATTTGTAAGAAAGGAACTGTATTGTTGTTGTCACATTTAGCAGAGCATGGACATAGAGCTTCTCTAAAATAATTCCAGTATTGTCGAAAGGAGGTGGCCTATTTGGGCTACCTACTTTAGAAAGAGAGAAGAAGACTGACACCGGAAAGGATAGAGAGTATCTCTGGTATGCCTATTCCAAAAACACAGAAGGGAGTTAGAGCCAAAATAGGCATGGCTTCCTATTGCCGCCAATGGATAGCAAATTTTGCAATGATTGTAAAACCAATGGTGGCATTGACAAAAAAGGATGTCGTGTTAGCTTTGCCATGGAGTGAGGAATGTCAGAATGTATTTGATCTGCTCAAAATTGTGTTGTGCTCATCCCCAGTTTTGGGTACACCAAATTAGGAAACAGTTTTAAAATTATTTGTGCATGAGAATGAAGGCTCTGCGCTGGCTGTTTTGACACAGGAACAAGGAGGAATAAATATACAATGCGGTTATTTTTCTTCCGCGCTGGACCCTTTCGCATGTTTGCGAGCTATTGCTGCCGCTGCTGCATCAGTGAAACAAACTGAAGGGATGGTGTTGGGGCACACCTTAATTTTGATGGTGCCACGCGCAATAGACATTCTCTTAAATAGAACGCAGATGCAACACCTCACATCAGCTAGATTGACTAGATATGAAATTGTCCTGTACGCACCACATATTCAATTACGCTTTGAACCCTGCAGAATTAATGCCCCTGCCCAGTGAAGAAATAGGGGAGAATGAATCACCTACCCATGATTGTTTAATGGTTACTGAAGAAGAAACAAAGAGAAGAATTGACCTAACAGACGCCCCACAGAAAGAGCCAGATGAAGAACTGTTTTGTGACGGTTCCAGAAAGAGCCAGAAGAAGAACTGTTTTGTGATGGTTCCAGAAAGAGCCAGATGAAGAACTGTTTTGTGACGGTTCCAGAAAGAGCCAGATGAAGAACTGTTTTGTGACGGTTCCTGTTTCAAATTACCTCATGGCACATCCACTGCTGCCTATGCCATCACAACACTAAAGACTATTGTAGAGAGCAAAAGGATCCCACACAATTCAGCGCAGGCAGCAGAGATAATAGCACTGATAAGAGCATGTGAAATTTCTGAAAACCTAAATGTAAACATATATACTGACAGTCAGTATGCCTTTGGGGTGGTGCACAATTTTGGCCAACTCTGGGCTGAGAGGGGTTTCCTAACATCACACAGAACTAGAATCCAACATGGGCCTTTGATAGCGCGATTGCTGTCTGCACTTACGTGTCCGAAACAACTGGCCATAATGAAATGCGAAGCGCATAAAAAAATAACATGTAAGGTGGGCGAAGGAAGCACATTTTCAGACAAAATTGCAAAACAAACTGCCACTGACCTAAGCACAAAAATGTTCATAGTACAGTCAGAAGAAGTGCCCTGCATGATAGAGAATGGGATTGTTACAGTCAAAGAAATGCAGGCGGATGCAACTGCTGATGAAAGAAAAGGGTGGCCTGAGGGCTCTGCAGAATTAGGCTTGGAAGGTTGCTGGGTGGAAAAGGAGAGTAGAAAATGGATGCTGCCCAACTCCTATGTAACTGCAATGGTCACCATGGCCCACAGTCCCACGCACATCTGTGCAAAAAAAATGATTCAGCATTTAACTACAGTATGGCAGAACACGCACATAAAAATGAATGCGGAAAGACTAGTTCAGAATTGTATAACATGTTTGCAACACAATATTGGAAAAGGAACAGCTACTCAACAGGTAGTTTTTCCCCCCCGCCCCCTCTTTGCCCTTTGAGGTGATCCATTTTGATTTCATAGAAATGGAATGGTGTCAGAACCTAAAACACATTCTGGTGGTAGTATGTGCGTTCAGTAAATGGGTGGAAGCATATCCACTGAAGGACTGCACAGCCATAAGCACTGCTAATGTAATGTTAAAAGAATACTTTTCCCGATTCGGCCTGCTACGTGTTATATGGTCAGATAATGGCCCGCATTTTGTTGCCACCGTGATATTACAAATTTGCGCAGGCCTTCAGATTGATAAACGATTCCATTGCGCCAGACATCTGATGAGTGCTGGACTTGGAGAGCGCCAAAACGGCATTTTAAAGAGTAAAATATGCAAGATCTGTTCAGGAAACAAATTGAGATGGACAGATGCGTTGCCCTTGGCTTTATTGTGCATGCACACATCTGTGCAAGCAAGGACTAGACTCTCCCCATATGAAATCATGATGGGGAGACCTGCTAATGTTTGGTGTGCGCCGCAGCCGAGGCGGTTAAGTGAAATAGAATATCCTGTGCTTAGTACATATTGTAACATTTTAATACAGAAGCTTCGTTTGATTCATCAGCAGGTGCAGGAGGCTCTTCCTGTCAGATATACTGGCCTGGGGCATTGTCTGCAGCCGGGAGACTGGATCCTTATTAAGAACTTTGAAAGGAAGTAATCGCTTACACCAAGATGACGTGGGCTGTATCAAGTTCTCCTGGCAACACAAACTGCAGTCCCTGTGGACGGTCAGAAGGCATGGGTGCATGCCACCCACACTAAGAGAATTCCATTGCCATTAAAAGAACTGCCTGATCCAGATGACAACGAAGAAACAGCTACCTCCGACTCAAAGGACATCATTGCCAGTTCTTTGCCGCACATTTTGCCTGAGTCTGAGACAAATCCTGAGAAGATTGCTAAAAAGGAAAAAGGGCAAAGAGTGCCCCAACTTTGCCCAGCTGAATCTGCATCGCCACATGTTGACACGAAACATGCATCAACACTTTGGCGCCCACCATCACTTGCTGCACCGCAGGCTGACCTTGAGCCTGAATCTGGAAGTGCACCCGCACTATTCATCGATCACACAGTACCTGGAGCAATACGGTACAACCTACGTTCTCAAAATAGAATGTGATCTGATCTTTGTGTTTCTTTTGTTGCCTCTATTTCCCATCACGGATGAAGTGGGAATCGGAGGCCTAGGGGAGTGGATCGTGGGGGTTGTGCCAATCTGACAACTTTGGAACGCGGCTTTCCGGTGCTATCTTTGAAAATAAAAATCCATGTGTTGATCACCCCGTGTGAACAAGCGGGTCTCATATGGTACGAAAGCAATTGATGTATGCTCTGGAGTCTTTTGAGAAATGTGCAGGAGCATGATAATCTTGCCTCACATTTAGCAATACAGGCTGTGGAGAACTGGCCTAAACACTTTGTTAACAATTTTCGAAATCGCTGGTATTTCAACGAGTGTATCAGTGAAAAGTATTCACGACGAACATAGCTGGAGATGAAGAATCAAGAAAATGCCTATACCTGCTCCTGCCTCCTCCTGCACCAATGCTGATAATGTAGTAAATATAGAGACTATAAAATTGCTGAGAAAGAGTTGACGTAAAAGATGTGTGGGATGTATTTACCCATGCATCCGAGCCCTACCTCAAAACTGTGCAGTACTGACATGGAAAACATCATGATGGCCAGAGCTTCCCAGAAAATGCACAGGGAAATGCATGAAGAATAGGCTGCCACTCATTTTTGCCGATGTTATGGGCACAGAAGGACACTGCCTAAAACCACCATTGGACTACCCACACAGTAGTCTGAAACCATTGGGAGTGGCAATGCTGATTGCCAAAAGCAAACCCATAACTGTTGGGAATTCATTTTCTTAAATCCCAAAAAGGGGTGCAGTACCAGTACTCACCACTATCCAAAAGCCGGCGTTTTAAAACCACCAGATTTTACTTTTTTGTAGAAAACTGAATAAATGAACACACAACATGCCAAAGAAAGACATTTTAAGAGGTGGATCCAATGTAAAGTTATATTCTGAAGTGACTTGAAGGTTTATAACAAGACTGGCTGAGCTGTGGATTTCAGCAATTTAAGTACATTTGGACTGAAAGACACTACAAATCTAAATGTTCAAATTGACTGAGTGACCTACTTTTGAGTGTCACATAGGTTGAAATTGTTTAAATGTCATAGTTTTAAACTTAGAATCAGCATTCTAGCTGCATATGTAAAAATGTTTAGTTTTATTTGAATGCAGAAACTGGGGAACAAAAAGTGACATTTTATCTGAAACTTGGCTTAAGGAACTGGATTCTGCCCACCAGCCACCCCCATCAGGAGTGAAACTTGAGTCACAGCTGTATTCCCAGGCCTATCTGCCTTTTGCTGCTCACACCGAAAGGGATATGACACTTCCCTGATTGAATTACCTGGGCTCTGCAGGAAATTGAACAAAGCCCTGTCCTGACTCAGGCAAATGTTTTATTGCAGATGTCGTAAAACAGCTTCGTCTTGGCAGAAGCTGGGAGTGGCAGGGTCTCTGAGCTTGGCAGAAACTGGAAAGTACCATGTGACCTGAAAAGACACACCTCTATAGCCAGAATATGGTTTTAGAAAAAGATGAATAACTCATAGTACGGACTTGTGAAACTTATTTAAATGATACCATAATTCTTGTGATTTTTCTGCCCACATTTTAAGAGGTTTTTCGAACCGGTGGCATGTTCAGGGGGGTTTTAGCAGAAAAGAGGATATTACTCAAAATGTGTGCATGTGAAAAATCTGACACTTCATCAATTAATGTCCATACTCCTTGCGCACATGTGTGTAAAAATTTGGGGTAATGTCCGGAATTGCAAACCAGTTAAAAAGTGCAAAATATTGCCATTTCTGAATGCAAGCTCCCAGGAAGAGCAGAGTTTGAACAGGAGATACCTCCTGTGATATGTGAGGGGTGCATATGATTTTAAAACAATATGTACCTCTGCAAATATGTATTTGTTTCAAATCTAGATTTGTGTGTAAGTTGACAGGAGGAGTGGACTTTCTGCAGGCTGTAAAATGACATCACTCTGACACAACTTAGCTCCCCCAATCAGGGGAGAAATGAAAGCTTGGCCAATGATAAGTGGAGAGGGGCTGGCTAGCGATGCTGCTCACACACACCCATTTTCAAAACACATAAAAGCAGAGAGACAGGACAGATAGGGACCTTCAAATCCATTTGCAGCTGGAAGCTCTGCCGGGAAAATCCATACTTTACCTCCATCAACTTCAGAGACCCAGACCAGACCAGCAGAGTAGAGCTGACCTGTTAGCAGAACCAGAGAGAGCTGAACCGGAGTGCAGTCCAAAACCTGACCAGATCCGTGGCAAGGCATATTTCTAAATATATTGTGAGTACATAGCAAAACTGTGCAGAACCAGTCTCTTAGTTAAAATAATATAATTCAATCCTATTTTAATCTAAGTAGAACTGTCTCCTAACTGTAACCTGTCATTTGCAAAGCTGTCACCTGTCATTTTCTAGTTGCAAGCTGCACTTGTCTTTTTGAACTTTAAAATTTCAATCTGAAAAACGACCTTTATTCAATCGCTCATATCTCCGCGACCGTTTGCGCTAGAGACTTGCAGTAACTTTCATCTGGAAGCTGAGATCCTAGGCTTTCATAGGACCCCAAAACCCTTGTAGTTCTTCTGTAATAGCGCCCGGCGCATTCGCAAATTTAGCCGCGATTTGACATTTTGCCGCGATTTGAAAATTTCTCCACTTGCAAAAAGATAGCTGCTTTTGCCTTCCGTTAAAGATAAATCGTTTGCCTCATAAAAACTATCCCTGAATCATTGCTAGTGTGAGCCAGGAATAATATTAACTAGATACCACTCACCCTGAACCTCCTAGAGGGAATTAAAAGCATTTTAGCATATTTTTTTCTACATTGCCAGCACATTTAAAAGCATTTGGGCCTGTGCTTTCAACGTCTGTAGTCTAAGTTGCTGGGTGAACTGAATCACATTTGAATTGCATTTCTGAGAATTGTGTGCCTTCCTTCCATTTCCTTGCATCGCATAAAAGGGGGGGTGAATTGTACAAGAAAGTGATTACATTGTTTTTGCTGAAATCCTATCAAGTTATTTTCTGCACTGCATTTCATTCCACATTGCATCCATTTGAAACCATAAAAGTATTGTTGCTATCTTATCCATTTCATGTCAACTCCTTAGTGATTATCAAGAAGTGTGCTAGTGCGAGATTCTCCGTTGTTAATCTTTATCATATCAGATTAAGTGTGATATTCAATTATTAATTTATTATAAAGCGTGATATAATATATATTGTTTAAGTTATCAAATAAACCTTTAAACTTGCAAAACAGAACTACTTCTTGGCTCAGTGGGGTCAGGGGGATTCCAAGGGAGGGGTGTTATATAGGGGTAGTCATCCAGAACGCATGAACTGGACATAAAGATATATCAATAAGGGTTTTCATTCAGTATTCTAGACTAGGCGTTGACTTGGCTGTAGTGCTGAATTGAATCCTCTTACAAATTGGGGGCTCGTGCCGGACGTTTGGGTTAGATCTACCATTTGTGCAGATTAATACAGCGTGCCAGCTGACCAGATACACATATCCGGTCGGATCACCACGCTGTGTTACGCTGTAAAGCACTTTTCAAAGGAACGCTCTAAGAAAAAGGTCTGTTTTGCAAAAATAAAATACAAACTTCTGTAAGTCAGGACAGAGACCAATCTCTAGAATGACGACCTTAGTAGACATGAAATTAGCCAGAGAGCACTTCTTACATAAGTTATTTGTGAGAGGTGAGTGGACTCACCAGGACCAAACAGTCTGGTTGCAGGCCATCACACCCCAAATCACGGAAACAGGGTCAGATATATGGAGAGACCAGGGTCCCTTACATGTGGCCCTGAGTGAACTA
Source organism: Ambystoma mexicanum (assembly GCF_040938575.1). Lineage (NCBI taxonomy): Eukaryota > Metazoa > Chordata > Amphibia > Caudata > Ambystomatidae > Ambystoma > Ambystoma mexicanum. The sequence goes on from NC_090934.1 coordinate 267,681,974, forward strand.
TATATGTCCTCTAAGGCCAAGGATGAGCACAACAAGATTGCCAGGGTAGCGGCATATTTATATTTACATATGGGAGCCATGCAGGACAAATGTGCTGAAGGCCAAGATCTGGCGAGTAGGCAACTGCTGGCATTACAGAAGGCCCAATCTGAGCTGGACTCTTCTGAGCAGAGGCTGCTCAGGAGCCAGGAGTCAGAAAATGACAGTAGGCAGTATATCATTAAAATAAAAGAGGACATGGATATACTGCAACAGGAAAAGTCAGAACAGGATACCAGATTTCTGGCCTTGCAGAAGGAACACCAAGAAGGTTTGGACTCCCTACTGCAAAGCCAGAAAAAGCTGGAGCAACAGCTAGACTTCAATAGGGCATGTGCTGAGCAGGTAGTCACCCTGCAAAGCCACCTAGATAGGGAGAAGGCAGAGAGCAATAAACTGATTCTGAAAGACCTGGATACCCAGGCAGAGTTTGATCAGGAGCGCCAGAAAGCTGGTGCCTTCCAAAGGCAAAGGGACGACCTGACGGTACAGATGCAGACTCTTAGTCAGGAAAGGGACACCTTAGGCCAGGAAGTCTGCCACTTAAAAAGAAAAATGGAAGAAAATCACCTGGCCCACCAGGGACTGGGTGACCTCCAGAAAGAACACCAGAACTTGCTAGAGCACACCAGGAGGGTGGAGGATGCTCTAGCAAGAAAGGAGCAGGCCAATAGGGACACAGCTCAGGAGGTAACCCTCCTGCAGCAAAGACTGGCCCAGTTCTCCAGGACCAACCAGGAAGCACGGAGGGAAAATGAGGCTCTCTGCCAGCACAATGAGAGGCTCCAGCAACAGGTAGCGATGCAGGAGAAACTGATAGAGTCAAGTAAGGCCTTAACAGAGGAACTGAAAGCACAAATGCAGGCTCTTGCATTGCAACAGGGAGCAGGGGCGGATAGAGATGAGGTCCGCTGGGAAAGAGAGATTCCTGACCATAACCGCAGGAGCCCTAACACCAGGGGCCTTCATCTCCCCCAGTCCCTGGACTCTACCACCCCCATGTCCCCTGGCGCACATGAGCACAGGGCCACAGGGATGTCAGATTATTATCCAGCTAAGAGTATGGGGCTCATAGGCCAGTACCACTCAGGAATGGAGGGGTGGGCATCTGGGTATGGGCACCCAAGTACAGTACAGTTCAATGGGGAACCCCAGGAGAGTAGGCCCATTAAGGGCATCCTGAAAACCTCTGCCCAGTTAGGTCAGTGGAGGGGGTACCCATCAAATCCTGGCAGCAAGGAGGAATCTGAAGACTCCTCTGAACTGCGCAGGACACAGGAGACCAGGTCCCCACATTCTGCCAGCCATTCCCAGGCTCGCAGAATCCGGTAAAACCTGGAAGAACAGACGGGAACCTCTGGGAGCAGTGCCTCTGAGTCCGAGGACGAATGGACAAGGGTTACCCGAACCAAAAAGGCCAATAAGGCAAAAAGGGCCTTGCTTAAGGACCCCTTAAAGCAGATTAAGGCGATCAGGAGCGTCATCACGCCTTACCATAAGAACGCTAAGTATTCTGTTGGGGAGCACTTAGAGTTGTTTGAACAAATGATGGAGACTTTCCATTTGAAGGACAGCCAAAGCTGTATTCAATATGTAAAGTGGACCTTCTCCCCGGAATACTCCAGTTTCTTTGCGGGGCTGGAGGACCAAAATCATTTAAGATGGTCCACCTATAAGGCGGCCATCTTGAAACATTTTTCTGTTCACAGAAATCCTCAAGAGGCTCGCAAGGCAGCCTACAATTTGCAATGTGGGGAGGATCAGGCCCCACAAGAATTTGTGCAGGAGTTAAAGCGTGCTTTTGCACAGACCACAAGAAGGGTGCGCACGGATAGCAGAGAATTTATTAATACGTTTTTCCATGCCTTGCCCAAATATATCATGACCCAGCTCGTGAGGGATTTTCACGAGAAAAGATCTTTAGACTGGGTCATTGAACAGGCTACCCGGATCTATGAGGTGCAGAAACCGATAGATAGCAAAAGTAATGCCCAGAAAAACCCCAAAGCCAACAGCACCCCTGCTGCTGCCAAGGTGGCAGAGGTAAAGGTCACCCCCGTTTTGGATTTGGAGATGGGGGGCCTAAAAACCTACCTGCACCTAATAATGCTAGGCCCAGGAGGTCCTCGGGTCAGTCACAAACAGGGAGCCAGGGAGGCAGCCCCACAAATGGGGTCCCTCGCTCTCCTGATTATGTAAGCCCCCGTTACAAGGGAAACAGACCCATCCTGGGTTATGTGTGGACTCCTCCAGCCCAAGGGGGAGATCCAGCCAAGAACCTAACCCAGGGAACTTTCCTCCTAACTTCCCACCAGAGGGCAGAAATTTAACAAACCCTGGGCAGAACTTTTTCCCCAGATATCCACCCGACTTTCAGCCCCAAAACCATCCATCCTTCTTTCCCCAATTCCCTGAGCACAGACCACTGAATCCGGGAGAGGGGAGGCCAAGGGTGGAGGGGTACCCAAATCTTCCCAACCCGGGGTATTACCAGAGGAGGGACAGCTACCCTTCCCGGGATCAGCCCAGGGGAGAAAACAGGGCCCCGTATCAGCCTGAGCGGGTTTCCCAGTTAGAGCGCCAGGTTCAAAACATGGCGCGGGATCTGGGTCACATACTGAGGGCTCAGCAGAACCCTCAGATGGGCGTGCCGGCGCAGAACGCACCCAACTCTGGACCTGGTGCTCCAGAACAATGACGGGGGCAGCACCCCGATAACTCACCGGTTCCCAGGGAGGAGGCACAAAGGGAAGGGGGGTGTAAAGCCTTGGAGGAAGCTTCCTTCCTCACTTGTAAACAGCCCCTGGAAACCCAGGAACCGGAAACAAAATCTCTTGCCCCTGAAAGTCTGCCTCCTAAGGAGCAGAGGGGGAGTAGGAGAAACAAAAGACCCAAACAGACTCAGTTTGAGGAGGAAGTACAGATCTTCCAATTTGAGGGAGAGGGATCCTCAGAGGATCCTGGGAAAAGGATCTTCTCCTTCAGAGAGGGGGGAACTCCTCCCAAAGAAAAATGGGTCCCTAGGGATGCAAATCCAGACTGGGGAGATGTGGAGACTGAGCTACCGCCGCCCACCATCTCATCCCAGAACCAACAGCATGAAAATCCCCTAGTTCAAACCCATCCTGATGACTGCCTCCAAAAAGGGGGGGGACGGCCCAGAACCGGAACCAGGGGAACCCACAATGGCTCTGATCTCCAGTTGCCAAATTTTTCTTTCAGATTCCCAAGGCTCTCCACAGAAGTCTGCCCAAATCTCTTCGCTAGCGATGTCCAAAACCAGAAAATTAGCCCACCAGTTGTCCAAAAATGTGCATTATCTGTGCCCCCTTGAGGAGAAGGAGGGAAGATACTATGCCCCGGTACAAGTACAGGGGCAGGGTACAATTTTGGCACTGGTGGACACAGGATCTCAAGCTACCCTTCTGTCCAGAAGGGCCTTTGATGAACTGAATGCAGGAAGGGGAGAGAATTACCAAATTCCTCTCACCTCACTTCCTGGACAACTGCAGAACTTTGACGGGAAGGAAATTCCCGTCGAGGGGACGGCAGACTTGGACATTAAAATTGGGCGACACAAGTTGAAACACCCAGTCATAGTTGTGACCCCAGAGGGCACCCCTTGTTTACTAGGGAATGACCTCCTGAGAAGGTTGTCACCCCTAATAGATTGTGTAAACAAGGTCCTCTGGACCCAGACTAGCCGACCAATAAAATTAAAACAGAGTGTCAACCATGTTAGTTTAAACGGCACCTGCCACATGGTTGAACAAAAACCTGACCAAGTAGAATTTCACTTCCAGAATAGCCAAATTCCAGACGTGACAGTAATAGCAGTAGGACAAAAGACTGGTGATGGAGGGTCCTCTCTATTTCTGAAAATCAACCTTCCTTCCAGTCTAAAGTGGTACTCCACGCTGGAAGGAAACACTCTGAAATTCTTTACAAATCCACAATCAGATATTACCACTCCTATAGTCCAGGAAGATGTGAAATCAGCTCAGAGCCTGGCTGATATTCAGCAAATTGGAGAGCAGTTGTTCATCCCTGTTCAGTTAAATGATGGGAAGGACTCTGTTCTCGCTCGAGTGTGTGTGAACAACGGGTAAGAGCTTCATCAGCGAAGCCATGTTCCGCCAACTCCCAAAAGATCCAGCCATTCCCACCTTCAAACTGATAGACAAGTGGGAAATGGACCTGGAAGCACCTAATTCCAAACATCTCCTGCCAAGCAGGTGTATGCTCAAAATCTCCATTGGCAACAAGAGCATAGTCCACAATTGTTGGGTCGTGCGAGACGTCACTGCCGCCTTTTACTTAGGCAGTGACATTCTCAATCGCTTTGCCATTAGTTTGGGCCTAATAAACTTCAAAGCTTGGTCCCGATTAGCGGATAATCCCATGGGCTTTGATGATCCAGAAAAAGCATTTAGGTCAGCTCAATTGCTACCTTATGCAGTTGAAATTCAGATTAAAGAGGAAGTCACCATCCCAGAAAGGACCCGACAATTCTCCCTGGAAGTGAAAGTTAAAAGGGGACAAGAGTTGAAAAACCCTGATGCTTACATACATCTAAACGCTTCTCTCCAACAGCAAGGGTTGGGGGTAAACCCAACTCCATTAGTCAACATAGAACATGACACCATTCTAATAGAGGTGGATAACAGCAACTTAAAGAGTATTACTCTAGCCGCAGGCACCATTATTGGAATGGCGGTTGATGACCGACATTTTTCCATCGACTTAGTAAATGAACTGTTAGGACCAATCCCCAAGGACTGTTTTGACAGTGACAGTGATGACAATACAACACCAGACAGGATTTTTACCCGGCATGGGGGGAACTTCCTGGTGTACACTTCCTGCCCCTATGGTAAGGAAGATGTGACTTGTGACTTCAGGAGGGATGAGGTGATTTTCCAGGTCCATGAGGGCTGCCTGTCCCACCTGAAGCCTCCAGTCCAAATCAGCACTCTGACCAGGGACTTCTCCACCCAGCTGGAGGAGGCCGCTGAGATAGCCAAACCAGAAGTCTTTGCAGGCTTCAGGCAGATGGTGGAAGAGAGAGTCAACCTAGCTGATGCCTGTGTGACTCTGGAACAGAAGCAAAAGTTGAAACAAGTTTTCTTGGATTTCCAAGATCTCTTTGCGGTAGACTCATATGACTGTGGTCGCACTGACATCCACACAACAACAATCCCCACGGACCCTGGCATGACTCCTGTATTTGTGAAGCAATATCGTTTGCCTCTCGCATCAATGGAGTCCCTTACTGAAATAATTAAGAACCTTGAGTCCCGGGGAATAATCCGTCCAGTCCACAGCACCTTCAATAATCTGGTGCTGGGAATATTGAAGCCAAACGGCCAGTGGAGACTCTGTGCTGACCTTAGGGAGCTCAACAAACGGGTCCATACTTCCCGATGGCCTCTGCCCTACATTGACCAAGGGCTGGCCCAGATCCAGGGGTCACAGGTATTCACTGCAATAGACCTGACCAATGGATACTGGACCGTGCCGGTCAGTAGGGAGGACCAATACAAGCTGGCTTTTACCTTTGGGGGCCAGCAGTATACATGGACCCGGACTCCCTTCGGATACCTCAACTCCGGTAATGAGTTCAATATTTTCCTACATAAGGCCATGCCCGACCTGGGTGCGAGGGGTAACCTGGCTTATGTAGATGATGTCCTCATTAAAAGTTCATCTGTGGAGGAACACATAGCGGAGATCCGTTATGTTCTGACGCAGTTGAGGGCCGCCGGAGCAAAACTTTCCTTTCAGAAAGCACAGTGGTGTAGAACCCGTGTTAATTTCTTGGGGCATGAGATTACTCCTCAGGGTCTCTGTCCCCAGGAAAAGAAGGTGGAAGCACTTCAGAAACTGAAAGACCCCACAACTCTGCGGGAACTAAGGAGCCTCCTTGGACTGACTAATTACAGCAGAAAGTTCATTGAGGGCTACGCAGAGATCACCAGACCCCTGATTCATCTCCTGAAGGGGGGGGTCAAGTGGGAATGGGGTCCAGAACAATCTGAGGCAGTAAGACAACTCAAAAGAAGCCTCTCACAAGTGCCCTGCCTAGCTTACCCTGTCAGAAACAAGGAGTTCTTCCTGGAGACGGGGTTTTCTAATACGTGCTTGACGGCAGTATTATACCAAAAGCATGACAAGGTCAATAAAGTAATCTCCTATGCGAGCAAAACTTTATCCTCTGTGGAGGAAAAATTCAACGATTGTGAGAAGGCACTCCTGGCAACGGTGTGGGCATTGAAGAATTACCGCCCGTTTATCCAGGGGGAACACATCATAGTGGAGACTCCACACCAGCCTCTGCAATATCTCCAAAGTGACAGAATCCGGGCCGGAAATGTGAGTAATTCCCGAATTACTTCCTGGATTCTGTCAATGCAAGGCTTTCCTGTGGAGGTCAGATATGGCCAAAACAAGAAGAGTCCCCTCGCGCAAGGTCTGGCTGACTTGCATGATTGTGCCAGAGAAAACTGTCTCGAGGACGAAAGTCTAAAAGTAAAGGACAACATGGAGGCATACCTTAATTCCCCACACAAAGTCTTTGAAGAAGACAAGTGTGAGGGAATGCCCACTGTGTATGTGGATGGATGCTCTTACCATGTTGACAACAACGGGGAGAAAGAACTGGTGGCCTGCGTAGGGAATGCATGGGTGAATGAGTCCCCAGAACCCTCCGCTGGATACAAAATTGGTCCCCGAAGTAGTCAGGTGGCAGAATTGATGGCTGTGCATCAGGCCATCCTCACTGCTGTCCAGCATCAACTCCACGAACTGGTCATAATCACAGATTCGGATTATGTACGGAATGGGTTCGTGGAGCACCTGGTTAATTGGAAAACCAGAGGCATGTTATGTGCTAACAACAAACCCTTGAAACATGTGAAGTTGATCCAAAACATTGATGATCTGGTCACCTCGAATGAGATGACCATCTATTGGAAAAAGATCAAGGGTCATTCCAAAGTAGAGGGACCAGACAAAACTGGAAATGACTTAGCTGATCAGCTGGCCAAAACTGGGGCCATCCAAGGGGATCTAATTGAGATTGAGTCCCTGTTGGGGGAAATCCAGGTCACTGCTATCACTAGGTCCCAGACAAATGCTCACAACGACCTTTCAATTGCACAATGGAGTAAGGAGACCCCTGATGCTGATTTGATTACCGCTCAGAAGGGGGATCCAATAATTGGTAAATTTTACCAGCACCTTGAGGACCCTGAGAACTTTCCCCTGACGGATACCGATTACATTGGGAAAGAGGACCTAAGAGTGTTGATGAAGTGTCCAAAAATGTTCTGGATCCAAGACGGTTTGTTGGTAAGGAAATCCAAAGCTGGCCACGATCAGTGGGTGGTTCCTACCTCATTCCGAAGCCTGATGTTAAGTCACGCCCATGATGCGGCCACCGCCGGTCATAGGGGGTTTCACACAACATTGGAAATCTTAAGAGAGGTTGCATACTGGCCACACATGGGGCAGGACCTTGACCAATACTTGAAGGGGTGTCTTGTGTGTGCACAATTTCAGCCATCATCCCTCACGCACCGTGCGCCTCTCCAAAAGAGGGGGATGACCCTGCCATGGTCAGATTTACAAATCGACTTCGTAGGCCCCGTGATTCGCTCGGCTAGGGGGAATAAGTACATGTTGACTGTGACATGCTTGTTTACCAAGTGGGTGGAATGTCTCCCAGCCCCAAATTGCAAGGCAGAAACCGCAGCTGCCCTGATGATTAACCATATCTTTTCCCGTTTTTGTCTACCTCAAAGGATTGAGTCAGACAGAGGTAGCCACTTCACCAGTGAAGTAATGACAAAGATGTGGGAGATACTGGGGGTCAAGAGAAAGCTACACATTGCTTACAGGCCAGCTTCTTCTGGAGCAGTGGAACGCTACAACCAAACCATTGTGAGCATCTTAAAAAAGTTTGTGGCAGATTCTGGGCCAAGTTGGGATATCCGATTACCTCTGGTCCTAATGGCCATCAGATCTACCCCTTCATCTGCAACCAAAATGTCACCATTTGAGTTGATGACTGGGCGCAAGATGGTGCTTCCCCAGCATTTGCTCTACAGGACCCAAGAGCAGACACTGATAAATGCCTCCACTACTCATGAGTATGTGGAGAATTTAAGGAAACACCTCCAACATGCTTTTGCTTACGCTCAGCGGAATCTAGAAAGATCAGCTGATAGCATGAAGACCCATTATGACCTGAAAACTTCCAGGAAGGAATATCAGGTGGGGGACCGGGTCTATCTATACAACTTCCAAAGGAACCAGGCCAAGCAGCACAAATTTTTGCCTACATGGAAGGGACCCTTTGAGATCATCGACAAGATCTCCCCTGTGGCCTACAAAATCCACATCCCCAAAGGTCCTTTGGCAGCGGGGGAAGACAAGTGGGTCCACATAAACAAGTTGAAATGTTGCCATCCCAGGCACACTCTGCAACAACTGGAGGAATCCTCTGGAATCCTAGCGGGTACTGTCTCAGACTAATTCAGTTCCAACCATAAAACATACCACATCTAGTCTCTAAAATATTGTGATTTGCATGAAACTGTCTCTTAGTTATAGTGTTCTTTTTTCAAAATAAGAATGTAATGTTTCGTTATGATGAAATGCATATGCTGCCCCACTATCTCAACAGTGGTGGAAAAATGTCTATGAATAGGTATTGCCGCTCTTCCTTTGTCATCCTAGGAGAAAGAAAACCTGGAGACGGGCCAAGGAGGACGATCCGGAGACCGGGAGCAGAGACGCAATGGGCCCGGGGTACCGCCCAATATTCCCATCAGGACCGGCGAGGAGAACCGATCGACCAGTACCGGATGGAGGAAAAGATGCTGTACTGTGCCATCTATTGGAAGAAGATGAGGAAACATCCCAGATCTTGCGAGTCCCATCAGTGAAACCGAATGGCCATCGCAAGAGGGGGACTTGTGGGATGTATTTACCCATGCATCCGAGCCCTACCTCAAAACTGTGCAGTACTGACATGGAAAACATCATGATGGCCAGAGCTTCCCAGAAAATGCACAGGGAAATGCATGAAGAATAGGCTGCCACTCATTTTTGCCGATGTTATGGGCACAGAAGGACACTGCCTAAAACCACCATTGGACTACCCACACAGTAGTCTGAAACCATTGGGAGTGGCAATGCTGATTGCCAAAAGCAAACCCATAACTGTTGGGAATTCATTTTCTTAAATCCCAAAAAGGGGTGCAGTACCAGTACTCACCACTATCCAAAAGCCGGCGTTTTAAAACCACCAGATTTTACTTTTTTGTAGAAAACTGAATAAATGAACCCAAAACATGCCAAAGAAAGACATTTTAAGAGGTGGATCCAATGTAAAGTTATATTCTGAAGTGACTTGAAGGTTTATAACAAGACTGGCTGAACTGTGGATTTCAGCAATTTAAGTAAATTTGGACTGAAAGACACTACAAATCTAAATGTTCAAATTGACTGAGTGACCTACTTTTGAGTGTCACATAGGTTGAAATTGTTTAAATGTCATAGTTTTAAACTTAGAATCAGCATTCTAGCTTCATATGTAAAAATGTTTAGTTTTATTTGAATGCAGAAACTGGGGAACAAAAAGTGACATTTTATCTGAAACTTGGCTTAAGGAACTGGATTCTGCCCACCAGCCACCCCCATCAGGAGTGAAACTTGAGTCACAGCTGTGTTCCCAGGCCTATCTGCCTTTTGCTGATCACACCAAAAGGGATATGACACTTCCCTGATTGAATTACCTGGGCTCTGCAGGAAATTGAACAAAGCCCTGTCCTGACTCAGGCAAATGTTTTATTGCAGATGTCGTAAAACAGCTTCCTCTTGGCAGAAGCTGGGAGTGGCAGGGTCTCTGAGCTTGGCAGAAACTGGAAAGACTGGTTTCTGTACCATGTGACCTGAAAAGACACACCTCTATAGCCAGAATATGGTTTTAGAAAAAGATGAATAACTCATAGTACGGACTTGTGAAAATTATTTAAATGATACCATAATTCTTGTGATTTTTCTGCCCACATTTTAAGAGGTTTTTCGAACCGGTGGCATGTTCAGGGGGGTTTTAGCGGAAAAGAGGATATTACTCAAAATGTGTGCATGTGAAAAATCTGACACTTCATCAATTAATGTCCATACTCCTTGCGCACATGTGTGTAAATTTGGGGTAATGTCCGGAATTGCAAACCAGTTAAAAAGTGCAAAATATTGCCATTTCTGAATGCAAGCTCCCAGGAAGAGCAGAGTTTGAACAGGAGATACCTCCTGTGATATGTGAGGGGTGCATATGATTTTAAAACAATATGTACCTCTGCAAATATGTATTTGTTTCAAATCTAGATTTGTGTGTAAGTTGACAGGAGGAGTGGACTTTCTGCAGGCTGTAAAATGACATCACTCTGACACAACTTAGCTCCCCCAATCAGGGGAGAAATGAAAGCTTGGCCAATGATAAGTGGAGAGGGCCTGGCTAGCGATGCTGCTCACACACACCCATTTTCAAAACACATAAAAGCAGAGAGACAGGACAGATAGGGACCTTCAAATCCATTTGCAGCTGGAAGCTCTGCCGGGAAAATCCATACTTTACCTCCATCAACTTCAGAGACCCAGACCAGACCAGCAGAGTAGAGCTGACCTGTTAGCAGAACCAGAGAGAGCTGAACCGGAGTGCAGTCCAAAACCTGACCAGATCCGTGGCAAGGCATATTTCTAAATATATTGTGAGTACATAGCAAAACTGTGCAGAACCAATCTCTTAGTTAAAATAATATAATTCAATCCTATTTTAATTTAAGTAGAACTGTCTCCTAACTGTAACCTGTCATTTGCAAAGCTGTCACCAGTCATTGACTAGTTGCAAGCTGCACTTGTCTTTTTGAACTTTAAAATTTCAATCTGAAAACGACCTTTATTCAATCGCTCATATCTCCGCGACAATTTGCGCTAGAGACTTGCAGTAACTTTCATCTGGAAGCTGAGATCTTAGGCTTTCAAAGGACCCCAAAACGATATTGATAGCCCTTGTAGTTCTTCTGTAATAGCGCCCGGCGCATTCACAAATTTAGCCGCGATTTGACATTTTGCCGCGATTTGAAAATTTCTCCACTTGCAAAAAGATAGCTGCTTTTGCCTTCCGTTAAAGAAAAATCGTTTGCCTCATAAAAACTATCCCTGAATCATTGCTAGTGTGAGCCTGGAATAATATTAACTAGATACCACTCACCCTGAACCTCCTAGAGGGAATTAAAAGCATTTTAGCATATTTTTTTCTACATTGCCAGCACATTTAAAAGCATTTGGGCCTGTGTTTTCAACGTCTGTAGTCTAAGTTGCTGGGTGAACTGAATCACATTTGAATTGCATTTCTGAGAATTGTGTGCCTTCCTTCCATTTCCTTGCATCGCATAAAAGGGGGGGTGAATTGTACAAGAAAGTGATTACATTGTTTTTGCTGAAATCCTATCAAGTTATTTTCTGTACTGCATTTCATTCCACATTGCATCCATTTGAAACCATAAAAGTATTGTTGCTATCTTATCCATTTCATGTCAACTCCTTAGTGATTATCAAGAAGTGTGCTAGTGCGAGATTCTCTGTTGTTAATCTTTATCATATCAGATTAAGTGTGATATTCAATTATTAATTTATTATAAAGCGTGATATAATATATATTGTTTAAGTTATCAAATAAACCTTTAAACTTGCAAAACAGAACTACTTCTTGGCTCAGTGGGGTCAGGGGGATTCCAAGGGAGGGGTGTTATATAGGGGTAGTCATCCAGAACGCATGAACTGGACATAAAGATATATCAATAAGGGTTTTCATTCAGTATTCTAGACTAGGCGTTAACTTAGCCGTAGTGCTGAATTGAATCCTCTTACAGATGTATGCTAATCATCACGATGTACATGTGCATTATGAGTCTACTTGCACCGATTTCAATAGTCCTGGTATTATGGTATTTAGATGAAATACATCCATTGGGTGTGTTTTTGCCAATTAGTAATGTTTCTGTCAACGAAAGCTCAGTCCATGTAATCTCTTATACTTTGTCCCCAAAGGAAGAAAGACACAGGGAAGGCTATGGGAATAACACATTACTTCTGATAATGAACATGACACACTCAATCCTGAGAAAAAACAATTGCTGGGTGTGTACCCATATTCCACAATATGGTGGAAAGGGAATAGGTTGGTATGTGCAGCCATTGCCGTTAAGTTCAGCATGTTATGCATCATTAAGTGTACTATATGATGGGAAATGGAATAAGAGTGAAACGGGTCGATTAGATAAAACAAACATGGAAGAATTTGAAGAAGTGGTAATGAAGCCTGTAGGTTGCTCTATATTTCACAGAGCAAGAATGATAACGCCAGTTATTACGCCACAACATAGATGTTGAGAGACTAGCCTAGACAGCCCAGACAGCAATGCACCGTTTCCCTCCCTCACAAGTCCTTGAAAGTAAGCAGAAAGGCATTTAATCATTACACAGGTGCCAGCCTGTCTCGCTGGAGTGGTAGAAACTGTAGAAATAGGCAGTTAATGGCTTGAATTATACTCACTTTCACGGCCCCCCTTTCCTGGGCCCCATTAGATGGAGTAACCAAGAGATAGTAAGTCTTGGAATGTGTCTCTTCTACGAACACAGCTTGCTTGCAGAACAAGGGCACTATGTTCTCGGCAACAAAGAATAGTGTCTGCACCTTCGCAGATTGCAACTGTTGCTGAATAAATGTCTATAAGGGTGTCATATTCGTCATAATTGTCAATCATCGACCCATTGCAAAGGAAGATACATTATGGGTGGTTTGGATGTGTCACTACTGATAATATGATGGTCATTTTGTATATATGTAACTGATGTAAAATGTTCGCTCTCTTGCGTCCCACGAGGTCTGGGTAACACACGTTGCGGGATGTGAGATCCAGTTGGCCGACTGAGACTATTTGCTTTGCAATAAACCATAGATTTTGGGAATTGAACCTCGTGTCTGGCGTATCAGTTCGTGTGTGGTGAATGTGCCTTGTTTCCATGCACGAGGGTCCCCCAGGGGCCCGTCAAACCCTAATGAAGGTTAGCAGCAACATAAATGGCACAAACAAGCACAGTTTCCATGCCCCTAAACATTCTCATAGTCTTGATGAGGCCTTGCTTGTCAAGGTTTCATCAGCCTGTGTCGGTGTCTAATTAAGGAAAGCATCACCCTTGGGGCAGTGAAGCTGTGAGGGACTTCTCTTTGTACAGACATTGAGTTCTAAAAACAAACCTAGCAAAATCTACTCGACCACTTGAATAGTAGAGTCATTTTTATGACGGCTGAGTACCGTTTGCATGGTACTTGAACTTGTTGGTGAGTACTTTGAAATTCTTTGATGTTTGAAAAGTGTATCTGACATTTACTGCAAATAAGCTTTATTTGCAGTAAATGCCAAATAAAAGTTTCACTCTGCATGGCTGGCCTCCTGGTGGTAGCAGTGCACCAAACATGAAGTGGGCTTATGGTGACAGACAGCATTTTACAGAATGTACTGGAAAACTCTTTGTTACTGGTCGCCATGGGTTCAGTGCATTTCTCTTAGGTCGAGTAGGTAAACTAAGTTACATGACCCGCAAGTCTAGCAAGAATTTAAAGAAGTTGCGAGACCTATGTAAAACATTGACCTGTTAAGCATTATGTGCGCTGAAGACCTGACTTCACAAAGTGAATCTCACTTACTGCTGGGCTAAGCCATGCTTGTCCTAGTAGTGTGCTGCAGAATGCTGCACTCCTTATCCACATTTGTGGGTATTCCTGGATGAGGTTAGGATGAGTTAGGCACATTGTTAGTGACCCAGAAGAATATACCAAAGAAATTGTCAAAATAGGTCAAACTCTATTGAAAGCCCGCCTTAATCTGCTTCCGACAAAAGAAATTCTAGCCATCCGAGCTAATACCAAGGAGAAATCATGTCGTCTCTGTAAAAATTCCGAAAATACAGAATCCATAAGACATCTCCTGATGGCTTGCCCAGCGCTCGCACAGGAAAGGGACGCCTTTTTTGGTCCTTTGTTCACAAACTCCTTCACTAATGATGAAGACATGTGGTGGAATCGCCTAATTACAGGAGCCCAAACTAGATGGCTAACCCCGACGGCAAAACTACTAAACATCACCATGGAAAAGTTTACCCATCTCTCTGATATCTCTGACATCTAACGAGTAAAGCCACCGAACTCTCATACATTTTGGATGGCGTAAACACTAACAATATTGTTCTAAACACTTATCGGTGTGCAACTTTTAACATTCCAATATTTCTTCTTCTTCGGTCAGGTACACGAAACCATGAGAACTCCTTTTGTAAAAATCTAATATAGATTATATACAAAAAAAAAAAAAAAAAAAAAATAGGTCAAAAATGTGTTGCCTGAGGATACAAACCAGAGGAAAACTATTTTGTTACTGAAAAGCTGTCCAAAATACAACAAAAAGGTTTATTGGTTGAGTCACGTAAAAATAAAAGTAAACCATTGCTAGTATATGCATCCAAATTCTCTATCCAGAGTAGTCAGATCACATCAGTGATTAAGAAGAATTGGAGGACTCTCACCTGTGACTCAGGGGTAGAACATCTATTCAGTGAATTACCAACATGTGAGTACCAGAGAAGCACACATTTTAGAGATCAAATGGTCAAAACTAAACCTGAACAAACCAATCCCATCACTGCATGCACAGGTACTTTTCCATGCTTACAGTGCAGCAATTGTGGGTTTGTGACTAAGGGCAACACAATCAATCACCCCTGATCAGGTGAAAAGGTAACATTTCATAGCTTTGCCACGTGTGACACTGCAAATATTATCTATTCAATCAAATGTCCCTGTGGGGTTTATTATGTTGGACAATCCAAAAGATCGGCCAAATTGAGATGGAATGAGCATCAGTCATACATTAGAAGTAGAAATCCAAACTCAGCTGTAGCAAGACATTGGTTAGAAAATAAACATGACATTTCGCAAATTCGTTCCAAGTAGTTGAATCCATTGTTAAGCAGAATAAATATGCGAACATGGCAAGAAGTATGGATTAAAGGGAAACCTTCTGGATCGAGTGCCTAGATGCCATGGTTCCGGGTGGCATTAACAAAGAGACTAATAACATTTTCTTTTTGCAATTAACTGCTCCTTTGCCTCCATATTCCTCATGTACGTGTATTGTTGATATTGATGCATATCTGAAAACTCATTTGGGGTACTATGAAATTAATTGTGCCATTATTACATAACCAGTTTATTCAAAGTGTATTGACAATTGAATGCAGCAGCATAAAATAAGGGATATTTTCTGGTCCATTGGTCTACATCTTCCTGGTGTTTGAGTTGACTTTTATGTGATCCATGTCACAATTAGCAGTGCCTCTAGCTAAAACAGTAATTTCCGTATGCATCCAGTGTTTGTACAGTTGGCAGACATTATCTACCCGTGATGCAGATCATCAGTGCTTTGTGAACATAGCAATGCACAACTATTGTTAAGCTCTCTAGCTAGTTAACATTCAGACATTATCCACTCGAGATATATAGTATTATGGTTTTGTGAATCCAGTAATGTACATTTATTGTTATCTCTTTAGCCATATACTATTTATACTTAGAGGGCATGACCATTATGCAGTTACTAGTATTTGGTACCTTTCCACTTACAAACAAACCATCACCCTGTAGTGTCCCTTCCCATGCTTCCTGTTTACAGAGGAGGCACGTGGCGCGAGACGCCGGTGATGTTATCACGTGCACACATGTCTGACGTCACAGCGCAATGCCGCCACTAAGGGTAAAGAGAAGCAGAGGCCAGCATTACAATGTAGGTACCCGCTACCATTACAGTTTCCTGACAGCAACGTTGGGGTAAATTTAACATCAAGGTTCATTCCCACTGAATCTTGCTGGCTATCTTTTGCCGATTGTAACGTGTACATCACTTTGATCTCTCACAGAAGAAGCTATTGATGACTCGACTGTGAAATTTCACAAGAACAGACCAGGTAATGGTTGTGCACCATCATTGTAGGTACTTTTTACACAGACTTATGGTCATCACATAATTACATGGTGTTTCTGTTGTTTTCCCCACAGATGCAAGCCTACGCATTTCACTACAGCTAACTGGTTTTGAATATTCAAAACATCTGATTATGCATGAAGTTTTGAGTTGTATAGAGCAGTGTATACAGAAACCTTCTCACATTTCTTTCATTTTTTTACCTTTCTTGTACCTGCACTGATATATTGGAACCGCTGCATCGTTGGTATGTATCCAGTATGTCATTTATTATTGATATTATTTATATGCTTATGTTATGGTTGGGCAGCCCTGATGATGGAAATGTATTGGCTCACTTTGGACACTCTAGAAGATTGTCACTGCATTTCAAGAAAAGAAGATTAAGTAGACATGTGGGCATTTTACGAATGATTGACTCTTGAACTACTTATTATCCAGATGAATCTACAATAGGATAATAGTTGATTTCAAATCTAAAGGAATCATTGGAACTTCTATACAGGGCAATTTTAGAGCACCCGGACAAGGGGCGACGCTTAGTCTCTGACTGCATATTTTTATTATCCTTGTGTCAGAGGATTTTCTTGTCGGGAAGCTCCATTTAACTTTTTGTATCTTTATCAAGACAAATCTGTACTAACCTTATAGCAAATTGCCGCCCTGAATGGGACCATTAATCGTTTATTCCAACTTTTAAAGATACTTTTGCTAATTTCTCTGTCAGTTCAAGGCTTTACAGGGTGTCAATCAAGTAGATCTGAAATCCACTACTTATAGAGCACAGTCGCGTCTACACCAGAGGTACATTCTCTGGACTACATGTTAGTTTTGTGCATGGTAGACATTATTTGGAGGATCAGGACAGTACTTTTTATGTATTGTAGGAGAGCTCACAACGATCTGGGGCCCAACATTGCTGGGCAAAGCCTTAGCATCTAGTCTTTGCATTCTATAAGGAACATGGCGACCAATCAGCTCCTATGTAAGTGAGCTCTGATAGCCAGTGGAAAAGCTCATGGGCTGAGCCCCTTTCATCATCTGCCTGGGATACCGTCTGCAGGGCTTGCGAACCTCACTGTAAGTCTTGATTCCTTCCTGTGGCCGATTTCACTTTTTGAAGTTAACTTTGAATTTAGGATATTTGGTTTGACTTTATAATAAGCATATCAATATGCTATACTGGAAGGATTCACCCTTACCCGTTCGTATGGGCGCAGAGGCGGACGAGACCTTCACTAAGAGGGCAGATTGCCACAACCACTGTTACCCATTCCAAGATGATGCCCGTGTCCAGCACGCATGCTGTGACATCGGAAGCCCGGAAACACCGTACCTGATACAGAGCTCCATAAAACAGCGTGTAGAGCCGTTAAGACTCATGTTGCAACCATCTTTCCTTGTAGCACTGCCGCTCCGTTGCTGTCCTGTGTGGTGTGTCACCCCTCCTGGGAGCGTGGTATCTCCCAGGGCTCGTGCCCAAGCCACATGTCAGTGACCATGTGACCAGATCAATAAAAGGAATGAGCGGTTTCCCGCTCATCAGTCCAGACCAACTAACTCCTGCCTGCTGTGTTGTTCTTTCCAGAGTGATGACAGTGCTGCGTAGCAGGCAGATGGCCTGCCCCGCAAGGCCCTCCAACAGGACAGTGCCCCTGTTGGGCAACGCTGTCCTTGATACTCCCCACGTCTAGCAGTGCCCCATGCTGGGCAAAGATGCAGTGGTGCGCCGGTGCCCACTGCCAGGCAGGTCCGACTGTGGTGGCCTGGGTGCCCTCAGGCCATGGTCCAGTTGTGTGACCATGACTATGGTATACATCTGTGTGACCACGGATGACAGGGTGATCCCTGTCCCTTAATGTCGGCTGGGTGCCCCCAGCAAGTCCTCGCCTGTGAGCCTGCGAGCCAGCCCTTAAATGTTCAGGCCAACGTGTGTGTTGGGTGCCCCCCAGCCATGGTCGGACTGCTCTGCGTGACCACAGGTCCAGTCACGTACTGTGATGGTCTCTGCTCTTCCTTCTTTCCTGTGCCTTGTTGTTTCCGCTCCTGGCTAATGTTCCTTCTGTCTGCCGGTCTCCCTCTGCCTCCTGTTCTTGTTGCTATTATCTTTCCTTGCTCCACTTGCTTGTACGTGACTACGTAGGTTCCACTGATCATCCCTACGCTGACTCAATATTCTGCGCTCCACTATCAAGAATCTTTAAGTGGGTTTTTCTCTATAGAGTTTCCCTCACCTGGGGCTTAGCCTCTGAGGTAGTCTTCTTGCCTTCTATGTTATACCAGAGTGCGAAGTGCATGGGCGTAGGACATGGAGGGGATAGGGGGGACAAATCCCCCCCACAATTTTAAGTGGGGGGGATACAATGGCATTCATCCACCCCAGTTTGTGTCGCTCTGCAGCCTGTGCAGTGATGCGTGCAACATACTTCAGACAGCTGCAGCGGGTAAACAAGGTCCGTCCTTCCTTCCTCCCTCCATCCCCCACTCCCTTCCTTCCTCCCTTCCTTCCTTGCTTTTCCTTCCTTCCTTTTCCTTCCTTCCTTCATTCCTTCCCTTTCTTTTCCTTCCTTCCTTCCTTCATTCCTTCCTTTTCCTTCCTTCCCTTTCCTTCCTTCATGCCTTCCCTTTCCTTTTCCTTAATTCCTTCTTTTCCTTCCATCCTTCCTTCATCCCTTCCCTTTCCTTTTCCTTCATTCCTTCCCTTTTCCTTCCATCCTTCCTTTCTTCCCTTTCCTTCCTTCATTCCTTCCTTTCTTCATTCTCTTTCCCCTTCCTTCCTTCCTTCCTTCCTTCCTTCCTTCCTTCCTTCCTTCCTTCCTTCCTTCCTTCCTTCCTTCCTTCCTTCCTTCCTTCCTTCCTTCCTTCCTTCCTTCCTTCCTTCCTTCCTTCCTTCCTTCCTTCCTTCCTTCCTTCCTTCCTTCCTTCCTTCCTTCCTTCCTTCCTTCCTTCCCCTTCCTTCATTCCTCATGTCAGCTGCACATTAAAAGAATAAGGCACACGTTAGACAGCCATTGGGACTTCTTTTCGTTCACCATGCCAAAAAATCGCCAAACTCCTATCGGCTGCTAATGATGGTGACGAGAGTGGTATTTGCACCGTTCTTACCCAAAGAGAAATTCGACAGCACCAGAAAGGCAATGACCAACATCCCCTTCATTTTTCCCCGCTCTCCCCGTGGGCATTGGGTGCCCTGATGCCCCTCGTTGAGGTGTCCTCAGGCCTCCCCTCCTTTAGAGAAGATGGCAGTGATTGGCAAGTAGAACCCTGAATATCTTCTCTGGTACAGCTGTGGACGGGATGAGTCTCGAGCTCCAAACTGGGCGTTGGAACAGGCCCATGCCCCGGTGGGTTCTGCCCAGGGCCAGGGTTTGGATGAACCCTGTCCCGCCTGTGCTTGCCTGTCCCCTCCTGCAGGACAGGCCCTTGGACGCCCAGAACACTGAATTCTGAAGGCTGGCTGGACTGTCGCCCAAGCTTGGCTGTGAGCTACTGCCAGGCCTCGCACTTGGGCTGGGAGAGGAGAGTTTATGGGAGGAAGACATTCACCCACCAACAATGCAATGTCCTCTGCTTAGGAGCAGCCCTTGGCAAAACAATCTCCCATTGCATGAGTCATGATGTTCTGTTCTATATACGAGAAAGTTCCCCTGCCCCACTTTACTAAGGGCACTGCGCACAGTATAGTCTTGGTTTTTCAATTTGCTACTGGCTAGTGACGAAGTAACATGTGATTGCTTACATTCTGATACATGTAAACGTCATGGCATGACTGATCATGTACAGGGCCGTCATGAGGTGGGTGCCAGACGGCAAACTGACCCAGGCCTCGCAGGGCACAGGGGCCTTGCACACTGGGTACCTTCCTACTGCTCTGACTGCAGTCACATATGTGTGCTCCCTTCCACATGTGTGTTTTGCAGCACGCACATTATGGGTAGAAAGTAAGGTGATAGCTGACTACAAAAGGGGTGTACCCATTGTGACCCCTCCTCTTCATTCAGGACACTGAACTCGTGCAAGCCATAAGTCTATTGGACTGAATACACAGAGATGTTCCAACCTGGGAGAGGCCCCTCACCTGGCAGTGCCCCCCCTGACCTGGCAGAGGCCCCCTCACCTGGCTGTCACATCCAAAGATGTGATCAAACTTTTTTTTTCAAGACTTGCACAAGTCATGGAGATGTATCATGCGCTGATGAGTCGATGGCAACTAAGTTGAAGGAAATTCATTGAGCGTGTGTGCACTGCAGGCCCACTGCATTGCACCCTGTGTGTCCACTCACTACAGCGTGTAGTGCACTATTTATACTCAAATCTGTGTAAGTGAGAAATACATTGTGAACTTTCATCAAAAAGCTTTCTTTTCAAGTTGCACAATTCAAACCCATTAAGCAGACTTTACGCCGCGCACCAACAAACCTGGGCTACCACAACAAACATCAACACAATGCTGTGTGTTTTCAAATCTTTTCAAGATGTAATTCTGCTAAAAGGGGCCATTCTCCTGGCAGGTTTAGGACTAGATGGAGCAGCGCACACCACAATGAAAGACCAGCATCAGCCAGAGTTTTACATTAAGCATTCTCCTCTCGATTTTGCGGTTTACTGTTTCCACTGGCTATTTATTTGCCTGCACGTACAGGAAAATCTATCACACTAGGACAAGGCCTAACATTGTGCTCTGTCATTCCATCGGTGTATCATGTTTCTAAAGTTTGTTAATAGTTCAGCTCAGTTAATGGCCATAATCGGAAACGCTGAGTCATGTCTCAGAGTAAGGAGTTTGTATATGGTATCCTCGCCAGAAGTGTTTGCCTCTTATTGTGCGATATGTTAAATAGTAATTTGCGTCTCTTAGATACTGCTTTAAAGCTTTCAAAAATGTGTATGTATTGAAACCAGGAGCGTTTCCTGATTGGGGATCACCTACCATTATGAAGTCTTAGATACTCCCAGTCCTTAGCACACCCGGCCCATCACAGAGTCTATATTCTAATCAGAATGTAAACAGGTTCTGGTTCTTTTATCTAATTGCAGCAATGTCAGGTGAACAGTCACTGAGAATGCTGCTGTGCGAGTGCAGATTTTTAAGTATCAATAGGAGACCTTGTTTGCTTCACTCCCATGGTTGATGATTCCAATAAGGATTTGGAGACCTTAAATATGTATTTTAAATCTTAAACATTGGTGCATCCAGTGGAGCTTGTAGAGAGGTCCTCACCCTAGTGTGTGAGCATGGAGTAGTAGGTGAGTGCAGAGTTATTGTGAGATACGACTGAGACCAATAAACAGGTTGCTTGTCCAGGTATTTACAGGAAGATGGGCACTTCAGGGAAGGAATCCTGGCCTCTTAAACTGTTTCATGAATTGAGGAACTTGAGGGGCGTACCCTCGTTTCATTTCATGAATCATGATAACAGGAAAAGACAGTGGCTGCGGCTGAGGGGAGGTGTGTGCATTACCTTTAGTTGTAAATCAGTTTAGGCCCATTGGAGGCAGATTTGTTCCCACGACCACTAATACATGTTGAAAGCAACCTGTCCTTTTCAAACGTCTCCTACAGTTTTTTTGTGCAATTTTTGCCCACGCTTTTTAAAGTCCATACAAGAATTCAAGTCATTTTACTGTCATCACCAGATGTAAGTAACTTACTGTTCTTGGTAACGTAAGGGGAACCGTGCAAGTCACATTTGGCTGGGTGGCTACTCCCGCTGTGGCTGATGTGGTAGCTGAGACAGTCACTCCAGTCCTGTGGCTGCAGAGACTGCTCAGAGGAGCGCAGCAGACAGAGCCTGCACCCCCTCATGGTGCAGAATTGTCTGGTTTCCCCCTAGCGTGCGTCCCAGTAAAGGGAGACTGAGAGCAGGTGTTTTTGAGGCAGACATAAAAGATCTATTGATCATGTGGTCCACAGGTTTGATTGCGAGTGGGTATAGAATTGGTACTTTATTCCTGAGGTTGCCCAAATAAATGCCATTGTGTTATGTTATAATAACCCATGCTGTTTAAACACCCAGAAACTATTGTGTTTGTGTTGTTGAAAAAATGGTGAATACGACTATAACATTGAAAAAAGTAAACATAGTGTTAAGAGTGACGACAGAATTGAAGGCTTTTGTACTCTGAACTGCTTTTCTTTTTCTAAATTTTCTTCTGTTTTCTTTCTTCTTTTCTCTTGTTTTATACAGTGATTTTATATGTGATTTAATACCTACTGCTATTTTAATTTTGTGAAAAGTCGAGTTCTTTCACTAAAATACAATAAATAAATAAATAAAAATAAATAAATAAATAAATAAAGCAAAGTACCAAGGTGTCCCCTGTGCCCCCCAGATTTTATGGGTCTCCTACACGCCTGGCGAAGTGACTGCTCGGAAGGACAGACCTTACCTCTGCCCAGAGAATACTCCTAGAAGTAGCAAGGTAAGGCATAAACCTGATATATACTTTTTACAGTCCCTGCATGTTGCAGTTAGCCTGTATTGCTTTGTATGGTTTAAAGCCAGTTAACATTTATTTTTCTTCTAGAAATTGAAATTTAAAACCCTTGAAACAAAACGTATGGACCTTATGTACTGTTGTATATGTTGTTCATTTCTACTACTCATCTAAATTGTGCCTTAACTCACTTCTAGCTTTTGCACTTTGCATGTCAAAATAGGAGGAAGGGTTGCCTTCTAAACCAATGTTTTTTCTCCAAGGCATGATTCTTTCATCAGAACATCTAGGATATTGGGGTATGACGTTGAACATTTTGTGGCATAAAAAAGTCAGTTTTGCGGCACAACATTGTATTTATTGCTGCAGATGTTGCAGACTTCATAGCACAGTGTTTGTTTTACTCTACTTGTTTTGTTTAATGTGCGTGCCTATTTAATATTATAAACCTTATTGATCGTTATCAGTTATGTTCGCCAGCAATTGACAATGGAACCCCCTTGCAATTGGCTAAAGGTTGTTCACAAGAGTTCACTGCAGAACCAATATTGCGTGTAAACAGCTTTCAAAGGATGAAATCCCGCAGTCATCACACTGTTTAAAAATGCAATTCCGCAGCAAGAGTGTGAATATCCCACAACTATCCCTTAGCGGGATATCAAGAGGCTCAAAGACCAAACTAGCCCGCAGTCACCTCAATCATTCCAACATAAAAGCCTTGTAAGACCTCTAAACAAAGTATACTCAGCATGCACGAAAAAGCAGAAAGAAAATGTCCAGAGAAAAATATATTTGAAAAAATGTATCAAATGTATTGAAAGTGATACCAACAATTTAAGCAATGGTGAATCAATCACAAATCATTAAACACTGATCACTTTAATACAGCAAAACAGCAGCAACCATATGCCTAAAATCGGCTAAAACATCGTCATACATACTTGCCATTCATAGCGCACTCATTCAAACACAACTCATCATACCGTGACATACAACCAAAAAGCTAAAAGACAAAGGAATCATTATAAAAACCTATGGGGAGAAGGAATTCATGACTAGTCCCCATAAAACAGACATCATTTTTATGTTCACAATCAATAGAATTAATTAACAAATAATCTATTGTCAGGGTGGATCGGAAGAAAAAGTGCAAAAGATCGCATCCCTGTAGGGTTTATCTCTCGACCTGTTTTGACGTGTAGTGGTATTAAACACAACATCTTCCTCAGGAGGTAGATGTTACCATTCTGTAAAAAACACAAAAACATGGCTATAGACTACTGCATAGAAAATTATCGGTCTTTGCTGACTGTCAGCAGAATACGATTAAAAGGGAGCGACTGCTGGGAAGCAGCCTAAGGGATCATATGTGCCATGTAACAAATAAGCAAATAGGAATCCCAATCTAATAGCTGTATATGACAGAACGGAAGGGATAGTGACTACCAAAAGAAGACCGTGCAGAGTGGCAAAGGACCTTCAGGACCATAGTTAATCTGCGACTGTGTAAACGTGCAAAACAGATTATATATGTGCATGTGAATGTTAGTCAGGTCCAAAGTGCCTATGATAGACTAGTGCTAGGGCAACCTGGTGAATGCCAAAAAGTTGTAACAGCCGTTGCGGTGTAGTGCGGCAAGTCACGCAGGAAACACTCAAGACCAAATCCTGACCTAAAATAGAACCAAAATGCACTGAATAAAATAAAACAAGACTAGGGTTATGTAATTATAATACTATGGTCCAGAGGCTAGAGTGTCCCTGCTCTTTTCAGTTTTTTGTACTATTTTAGCCCACGGCTGTGCAGGTTTTCCTGTTTGTTAAGTAACTGTTTTCGCTGTATTCTCTTTTTAATAATCTGCTACAGCTTTATATTTTCAGAGCAAGACCCGTGACTATCCGAGTGGAGAGAACCAGATAGACCAGGGCAGAATCGGACACCATTTCGTTCACATAAGCCTAAATAGCCGAGCTTATAGAGGGGCCTTCATGTTTTTACAATTTACAACTACCTAACCAAGAGAACAATATTTCGGGGGATGCGGTCGTTAGACTTAAAAAGAAGCAATTTTGCACTGAAATGCATGGTCATGTTTTAAAACAATATCTTAAATCCAGTATTATTCCGCAGGGTTTACAAGTTAAAATCATCCGGTGCCTATTTTTGGATGACACAGAATATAAGGTAGCATTTAGCCAGGTTGCCACCAAATGCAGTCACAACCTTTTAGTCCTCACGATTACCACTGCCCAGAGAGTCAGCCAGAAAATCATGGAGACGGTGCTTGAGCAAGAGAAAGCTTTTCTGTTGAATCCTCTCATTTCTGAAGCCAAACTCAAACTTGAACAAGTTGAGAAATCTTTTCAAGAATTCAAAAATATTACTATTGGAAAAAAAAGACATCTCAATGTTCAAAAAAGAGATTGTATATCCTTATTTGGTTGAGGATTTCAACTTCCAAACGTTTTGGAAACAATCTGGCACCCAGAATATGTGGCCAAATAGAAGACGTGGGGTCACTTTCTCTGATACATCTTCCAGTTCCTCAAGTAATGAAGATTCTACTAATCCTAATTCTAACTTGGGGATTCAACCTTTTCGAGGAAGGGGCGGCCACAGAGGCCACAGGAACTTTTAACAGGAAAGAGGCCCCCACATGGCACCATATCTGCAGGCCTCAAACGTCCCCCCACAAGGTCAGGGACACCGCGATTTTCAGATACGCAATCGCTCGTGCCAATGGTACAATGAGGTACTACCTATTTTCAATTTGTCATCTCGCTCCATTACAGAACCTGAACTGGCGATTTTGAAACAAGATCTTTCTTTTGTCCCCTCACAGACCCGAGTGCTATGCACCTTACCAATGAGGTCCAACAATTCCTCTGCAAGATTAGGCTAAGAGCCTTTTTCTCCGATAAAGAAGACACTTCAGAGCCCAATAAGTCAGGGCTGGCCAGACCTTCCTCCTTCACTCCCAACATAGCGGAACTTCCTGCTGAAGTTCTTGTTTTTGAAAAAATAGTTCTTAAAGAACTAGCTAAATGTCTTGAGCTTCCCAGAAACACCATGAGGCCAAATCTTCAATTAACTGAATTTCATGCTATTGAATCTCTTTCACAAGACTCTTCCATCATGATTAAGAGTGCCGATAAAGGCGGTGGCATAGTCGTTTGTGATTCCGGGTTGTACGATGAAGAAGTTACTCGACTTCTTAGTATTCCAGGCCATTACTGCTAAATCACTGGCCATCCAACTGCTTTGATCAAAAAGATGATCCTTTGCCTCTCTGAAAAAGCACTTGAGGAGGGTATTTTGTCAAAAAAAGAATTTGAGTTTTGTCAATTTCTCAGAGGAAAGATCCACAAAGGTACATCTAACCCGCCTGGTCGCCCTATAGTCTCAGGGTGTGGCTCTATTCTAGAGCCATTATCCAAATATATAGACGTGTTTATCAAACCTTTGGCGATGGCAACTCCGACATTCTTGTTAGATTCCAGGGATGTTATTAACTTGGTTGAAGGCCTCCCATTTGACCCCTTCAAAAAGATCTTGGTGGCCTTAGATATAGAGGCTCTTTATACAAACATTCTCCACGAAAAGGATATTCAGTGTCTGCAAGTTATGTTGGACCGCCGACCTCCTGCTCACGAGGTCCCTACTAATTTTTTGACCACATGCGTGGAATTGGTCCTTTCCAACAGTTTCTTTAAGTTCAAAGATGAGTTATTTTTGCAAACTAAAGGGACGGCTATGGGTTGTGCTTTTGCCCCGAATTTGGCTATTAATTTTATGGCCTTATTCGAAGAGAATTGTGTCCTGAATGACGGTAATCCCTACATCACTAACATCAAGTTATACCGTCGGTATATTGATGACATCTTACTGCTGTGGGAGGTTGATATTGCCACATTGTAACGTTTCGTTCGGTGGCTTAATCAAGTAGATATCAACATCAAATTCACTTTTGAACACTCCACCTCTCGCAGTGGTTTCCTCTATCTATTTACAATGAGGATGGGTTTCTGCAGACTGAGCGCTACAGAAAACCCACAGAAAGGAACAAGACTTTACAGTTCAAAAGCCAACATCCCAAAAGTATTATACGCAATCTTCCTTATGGGAGGTTTCTACGGCTGCGCCGCAATTGCTCCAATCTCACACAATTTAACACTCTATGCGGATATCTTAAAGGTCAGACTGTTAGATCGGGGTTACCCGCACAAACTCATTAAACACTCAAGAAAAAGAGCGCGCTATACCAACAGGGACGCCCTCCTTAGGCCTAAGAATAAAACTGTTGGGAAAGAACAGTTAGTCTGCATGTCCACTTTTTGTCAACATGATGAGACTATTAAAGATATTCTGAAAAACTGGAGGATCCTCAATTCCACGGATCTCAATTTAGAGAAACCTGTATTTGCTTTTAAGAAAAGCAAAAATGTAGGGCAGAAACTCACTCGGGCAACAAGACTCCTGGGTCGTTCCAACCAGGTTAGGGATTTCAACCTCAACCCGGTGAAAGGCCACTATCCGTGTACTTTGTGCGCAGCCTGTACATTTTCAAAATAAACAACAGACTTTACCTACAATGGTAGGTGTTGGGCATTACGGACATTCACCACCTGCAGAAGTAAGAATGTTATCTATGCCATTCAGTGTCCGTGCCAGCTTTTGTATGTAGGTAAAACTTCTAGGGAAGTCCACCTACGCATCAACGAGCGCCGTTCAAACATCAGAACACGCAATTTATCGGCTCCACTAGTGATTCATTGTGTAGAAATGGGACACAATCCAGATTCTTTAATCTGGTTTTGCTTAGAAAATTTGTTCGCCAATGATACAGTACAATTGGCTAACAAATTTTCCTATAAGGAACAAATGTGGATCTTTAATTTAAAAACCCTCCACAAAGGTCTCAACACATTATATACGTGGGACTTTAGTACCCGCTAGCTAGTTCCTTACTGCATGTTCCTACGTGCATCTAGTATTATGATTGTGCAGTGAACCAACCCTATCTCCATTCTTTTGCCTATTAGTTGCTGTCATTTGGCCGCCCGGTTTGGTGAGCCTCCCCTGAGCCTAGGACAGCCCAATGCACGTACCTTATTCATTCTTTCTTGCCTTTTAGCTGTTGTCATTTTTGTTGTCTGTTGTTGTTTCATTTATGTTACATTTAGAGACACTACTCACAACATAGCACCCCATCTTGAGAGAGTCTGTGTGCATACTCTAGAGACATGGTGACGCTTTCACCTCCAGCGCCGTTCTGGCCCATTTTGACATTGTTAGACTCTATTGCACTTGAACTGGATTGCTACCCCAAGAATACATCTGGCACCAGGACAAAGGAAGGGAAGAACTGGTGAAACCCAAACAGAAGGCCGATGAAGCGCCCTCGATTGTGTTTGTGTCCAAATATTCAAAACAGAGTCAACGGATCAAAAATATAATTTAAAAAAAACTGGAACATACTTGCATTGGATGAACGAGTAGAACCTTTGTTTAAAGAACTTCCCACCTTTGCCTACAAGAGGAGTCAGAATTTGAAAGACAAGCTGGTTAAAACAAGGAATCCGAGGAAGACAAAGGACACAAACAAAACTGGAACATTCCCGTGTTTGAACTGTTCTAATTGTGGATATATTCTGAAAGGGAGCATAGTGAATCATCCACACACTGGAGAAAAAATAAAACTAAGACAGTTTGGGACATGTGACACAGTGAATATAATTCACTCCATAAAATGCCCATGTGGGCTTTATTACGTAGGACAGTTGACACGAGCAGCTAAAACAAGATGGAATGAGCACCGTTCGTGTATACGAACACACAACAAAACCTCGGCAGTGGCACGACACTGGGACACCAAGAAACACAATTTGTCCCAGATAAAATTCCAAATCTTGGAAGTGGTGCAAAAAAGAGAGCCACACATGAATCTCCAACAAAGACTTGATCAGAGAGAATCGTTTTGGATTGATAAATTGGGAACTCTAACCCATAGGGGCTGAACGAAGAGATCAACTTTGCCTGTTTCCTTTAATGAATATACAGTGTTAATTAATGAATTTTTTGAAAATAAGAATGCTTTTCTGGGAATTGTGATTACTTTATCACCTAGGGATGATACGCTTTGTGAAATTAGAGGCTACACATTAGCGAGCATTTACGTATACGGCTATTTCAATATAATGTAATAATAACGAATGTAAGGCCCTAACAGTATGGGTTAAACACAGTCTGTGATTAATATGTATTGCAATGTGACCCTTGTGCGATGTATGATAAACACAGGCAGGCTTGCATGCCGTGTGATATTCTCTCACAGCAACCTATGACGTATAGTAGGCACATAGTAGGTCTCCGCCGCTCTCGGGTAAAAGGGTGAGACTTGAGACACGCTTTGTCCATCCAGTTGAGGACGGCGGATGAGTCGCTGTCACCATGGAGGCTGCCCCATATAACTTCAAACTCATGATGATTGAAGACACCAATGAAAAATATACCGTAATGCATATTTAGGGAATCTTACAATCATGCCAACACAGGTGGTTGCCATGGAGGTCTCTTGTCCCGCCCCTCGGCTCACGCGTAGGGGTGGGACGGGAGGCACGTCCACTTCGTCCAATCCTGGACGATGGGCGGTGCCACAAACTCCATGGTAATGCTGTTAGGAAGCCTTGCACGGGGACGCGCGCATGCGACTCATTTTGCGAGCAGATCGTAAAGAAGCAGAGTGGAGGTAAGACGCGCTACAATGACAGGGCATTTTGCTCGAACAGAGGAAGACTAGAAGGGAATTGTAGAAAGCTGATTATCCCTCTTCATGGCAGGGACACTCTACTTACGTCAACTTACACAGGAGGTGTTTAGGATTGCGAAAGAACGGCTAAGGTAAAAATGCATGATTATGAGCACATTATGTACATTGCAAAGAAGCATTGCTTACGTTACCATGGTCACTAATGAATACATTGGAATTTGTCCTTCCTTGTTCTTTTCACCCACTACACAATGGGACTGAATTACCTGCGGGTATGTACACTTACATTCTATTTTTGTGATATGAATTGTGTTAAAATGTAGCCCTGAAGATGGTGATAGGCACCGAAATGCATTGGCAAGAGCCGTATTGATTTGTTGAGGATTTGTGAATCCACTGATTAATTGTGTGATTTAAACACAACCACAACAGTAAAGATTTGAAAAAGAAGTGACTACAATTGGTTTTTTGAGCTGCTTTTTTGAAACTGCTTTTCTGAACGGATAATTAAGCTGAACAAACCAATCAATAACGGATCTAAAGGAATGAAATTAGCTTCCTGGCAGGAAGCAATAGTGAGCACTGGGTACTACGGGGTGGTCTCCACTTTGTTTTTCTAACTGTTGGTCTTGCCAGTAGCTTTTCATTTTTTTGTCTATACATTCCAGGCAGTGGCAACCGTTTTCACTCATTTTACGAGTCACAATCCGCTTAGTGGCACTACCACTCCCAGTTTTTATTTGGTGCTCAGCTGGCATCTTCTAAATTCTATTTCCTATTTCAATTTAATTTCATCTATTTTTTCATAACCTATTCAGCCACTATCACTCCCAGAATTCTTCTGGTGCTTAATTGGCAGCTTCCAATTTTCATATGAGGCCCTTAGGCATTTGCGTTCACTTCCCGGCTACATTTTCTCTTCAGCTGCCGGAAGTATTTACCATTTGAGCTAATCACATTTCGGCCAGTAGCATATGTGCTAGGTCCCACCCTCGGGTCCTTGACTCTTCTAGCACAGTCATGCACAGTCAGACATCCTCTCTGACTGAAATTGACCTTGGCTTGCGGTCGCCTGCAACCAGCCCCTTCTGTGCATGCTGTCTAAATGCATGCGTGGCGTTTTGATTGTGCAAAAATATTTCGGGACGAGGAGTCAGTCATCTTGACCCCTACTGCGCGGGCCGCTTCACAGACATGACAAATGCTTGATGGAGGTAAGCGTGCGGCTAGCCCTTCCGCCATCTACATTTCAGTTGTTGTAATTGTTATCACTTTCGCGAGGGGTGTATTTTGGATGGTAGTGCTCTGCCGTCATGCATATTCTAAACAGGGATATAATTCGAGCATTTAAGTCTATGCCATACATGTAATTTTGTACTGGCATAATACTCTTGACCCTCTTGAGGGATAGGCACGACTGCTGCGGGCCTTTACAGTACTGTTTCATTTGAGACTTTATTAATGCAGGGGCTGTATTCTTACTAGGCAACTTTTGCTATTCATCACTGTAACGGATTTTCTCGCCATTTTGTTGCAGTGATCCGCAGACGATACTGATGTTTCAGGTTAAGCTGTGTTGCTTTCCCATTTTCCAACACATGCAGCCTTGGTCTTCCCTAATTCCATAGGGTGCCTTTCAGGTGAGTCACCATCTCTGCTCCAGCCATAGGAACTTTATATAGAACCCTAGTCTTGTTTTATTTTATTCAGTGCATTTTGGTTCTGTTTTAGGTCTTGATTTGGTCTTGACTGTTTCCTGCATGACTGGCCGCACTACACCGCAACGGCTGTTACAATATTTTGCCATTCACCAGGTTGGTCTAGCACTAGTCCTTCATAGGCACTTTGGACCTGACTAACATTCACATGCGCATACATAATCTGTTTTGCATGTTTACACACTTGTCGCAGATTAACTATCGTCCTGAAGGTTCTTTGCCACTCTGCACGGTCTTCTTTTGGGAGTCACTATCCCTTCCGCTCTGTCATATACAGCTGTTAGATTGGGATCCCTATTTTCTTATTTGTTACATGGCATATATGATCCCTTAGTTGTTTCACAGAGAAAATCTGGGCTGCTTCCCAGCAGTCGCTCCCTTTTAATCGTATTCTGCAGTCAGCAAAGACTGATAATTTTTCTATGCAGTAGTCTATAGCCATGTTTTTGTGTTTTTTACAGAATGGTAACATCTACCTCCTGAGAAAGATGTTGTGTTTACTACCACTA
Source organism: Ambystoma mexicanum (assembly GCF_040938575.1). Lineage (NCBI taxonomy): Eukaryota > Metazoa > Chordata > Amphibia > Caudata > Ambystomatidae > Ambystoma > Ambystoma mexicanum. Next base: position 267,713,554 of record NC_090934.1, read on the forward strand.
TACGTCGAAACCGGTTGAGAGATAAACCCTACAGGGATGCGATCTTTTGCACTTTTTCTTCCCATCCACCCTGACAGTAGATTATTTGTTAATTCATTCTATTGATTGTGAACATAAAAATGATGTCTGTTTTATGGGGACTAGTCATGAATTCCTTCTCCCCATAGGTTTTTAGTATGATTCATTTGTCTTTTAGCTTTTTGGATGTATGTCACAGTATGATGAGTTGTGTTTGAATGAGTGCACTATGAAGGGCAAGTATGTATGACAATCTTTTAGCCGATTTTAGGCATATGGTTGCTGCTGTTTTGCTGTATTAAAGTGATCAGTGTTTAATTATTTGTGATTGATTCACCATTGCTTAAATTGTTGGTATCAGTTTCAATACATTTTGATACATTTTTTCACATATATTTTTCTCTGGACATTTTCCTTCTGCTTTTTCATGTAATTATAATACTCTGGTCCAGTGGCTATAGTTTCCCTGCTCTTTTCAGTGTTTTGTACTCAGCATGCACAACTGTGGGGTTCAAAGGCTCACAGACCCGCAGTTGCCCCTATGTGTGCATTGTACCAGAGTACTTTATGCGCGTAACTTGTATTTTTCCCTTTATATAATTCACTACCAGGGGCTCAAAGGCTGTTAGGCCCGCAGTCACCTCACTAGTGTGCTTAACAATCAAAGATTGATTCTCAATGATCTCAAAATCTACTAATGCAATACAATACCAGCTTTTAATGTTCGTAAGCAATGGTTAGAATGAATTGTAAACTCCCATTTAGTATAATACATATTCAAACAATGAGACTTTTTCCTACAATTCCACAGCACCGGCACCATGCTATTTAGAATACTTTATCAAGTCACAAATCCCTACTGAAAAGACCACACAATCAAATAGGTTCCGTAGCGCTGTTCCTCAAAATGATGTATACTCATGACAGTGATTGGCTCCTCATGTTTGAAAAACCTGGAGCTACGCCACCTAGTTATAGTTACAGCTTTGAGGCAAATACTGCACGTATGGCCAGGTACCAATAATATCCACTTGTTGTTAGACACAGGTAGCAGTTCACTGCCTCCAAGCAGCAAATCATCCAGATATGTCCAGGTTTATTCTACCCAAATTGGAGATAGTAGGCTTACCGCAATAAGTCCATGGAACTTCTGAGGGTCTACAATATCTCCACTGGAGCCACGCTCCAGCAGTCCCACATCCCACGGAACACAGAACACACTACTGGCACTCCGCACATGCATGGTGTGTTTGTAGATTGATGCTAGAAAATAGACACAAACAAGGGACTACGTTGTGAAAGGTCCTCAATGGTCCAAATCAGACGGAGCACAAATGAACAGAACTTCCTCCCAGGTAACACAGGACACACTGCTGGCACACCGCGCAGCGCTCCGCTCATGCGCAGTGTGTTTGTAGGTTGAGGCTCTGAAAATATACACAAACAAGGGACTAAGTTGTGAAAGGTCCTCAACAGTCCAAATCAGATGGAGCACACATGAACAGGACTCCCTCCCAGGTAACACAGAACACACTGCTGGCACACCACGCATGCACATTGTGTTTGTAGGTTGAGGATCTGAAAATAGACACAAACAAGGGACCAAGTTGTGAAAGGTCCTCAATAGTCCAAATCAGACGGGGCACAAACCAACAGGACTTCCTCCCAGGTAACACAAAAGACACTACTGGAGCAACGCGCATGCGCGGTGTGTTTGTAGGTTGAGGCTCCAAAAATAGACACAAACAAGAGACTAAATTGTGAAAGGTCCTCAATAGTCCAAATCAGACGGGGCACAAACCAACAGGACTTCCTCCCAGGTAACAAAGAACACACTGCTGGCACACCAGCAGTTATAATTGTGAACATATTCCCTTTCCATTTTCTCCAAGCACCCATACACTCCCACTCACCAACACCCTTCACACTCACCAATTCCCCACCACAAATTACATTCACAATACCCTCACTCTGCCAATCATGCACATACTCATTTGTTCTATCACACTGCCAAGTCACAACTCGCACTTCCGAGTACCTTCCACACTCCAGACCATGCTTCCAACTCACACCTTACGCTCCTCAGGTCCTGCTGCAGTCTACAGTCCTTCATTTTATTTGCTCCTTCTGCATCTTGCATCCTTTCTCCCATTTCATCACACTCTTCATCTATCTTTTCTCCCAATCTGCAGCTTGCTGCCTATTTCTGGCCAAGTGCTCCCACTCAGCTTTCTGGCCCACAGCTACTTTCTTTGCTTTCTGGAACTCCGCTCCCTCTCTGCTTTCTGGGCCACCACGCCACTTCTGGCCCACTGCTCCCTCTTTGCTCTCCTGCCCAGCACTTCACCCTCTTGCCCTCTGCTTTCTTTTCCATCCCTTTCCTTCACATCTGGCAGATCTCTCCCCCTCCCTCTTTTCCGCCCTCATAAAATAGAGCATCTAAAAATAGGGCAGATTATGTGCTGTTTTTAGATGCCTCATTTTTGGAAATGAGCAGGCCACCTTATTCTCAAAAGTGACCTGTGCATTTCCAGGGGTCTCAGCAGTAGCGCAAATGATGTGCTGGTCAGCCGCCTGGTATACATTAGTGTTGGGAGCGCTCTGCCGACACTAATGTTCCACAGGTTCCCAGCACATTTTACTGTGACGGCCCCTTAAAGAGCCTGTCACAATAAAATGTGATTTTAAGAAAAAAAAAACAGTTCTATCCCGTTTGAGGAATAGAAATACAAGTGAGACAGCCGCTATTCATACTGCTGCTGTCCCACTTAAAATAAATTGTATTGTATGACAGGGACAGAAAAGACCCTGCCATGCAGTGCACGCCCGCTGTACCTATAACAAGGAGGCATAGGGTGGTTGCCTTACTTTTGTGCACATTTAAAGGCGCACTGTGTTTGTGACTTCTGGATGCACTTTTAAATGTGCAGAAATGCCCTCAGGTTTGCACAAATGCACAAAAGAGGTAAAAAAGGTAATCTGAATGTGCGCATGTGAAATGCACCCATTCCGATGTCCTTTGTGTTTTGGACTGGTCCTTTTTATGGCGCGAGTGATGAGATATGCTAGCACATTTCATTACTTGCGTCCCGAAAAGTTTTGAGAACATGGCCTTTCTTTTTGTTTTTTTAATAGGGCATTTGTGCAAAAACTGCAATTTACGTAAGTGTCTTTGCAAAAACGTCAGTTTTCCTCCTTTTTAAAAAATCTGCCATTTTAAAGTATTTCACGTAATCGTCTAGTGCGAGTAAATGCTGGTGACATATTGGGACATATGAGCACTGCACTGTGCTTGCACTACTTGTTCTATTTTGCAATTATTCACAATGGTGTGGAGTGTCTGTGGAATGCACACAGTATTTTTCCTGCTATTTTGGATGTATTCTTTCTCTGAAAAAGAAGTTCACAAGTATCGCAAAAATACAAGTGATTGTGCAAGAACATTGCAAACATACAACTGAGCGAAGTGTAAAAATACATCTGGTTTGATTTTGAAATTCTATTTATGAAATAAACACCTGATGGTAAGGTGTTGAATACGGAGGTCCAAGTATGGCCCTCATGACCCCCAAATGACTCTAAGCCTGAAGACAGAGAATCGACAGGTTCACCTCACCCCTAGGCCCTTCATCGCCATCGTCAATTTATCACAGATGTGAGAAATGTTACTCTCTCAGACAGCCATTCAAGCCATACCCAATCGATGAAATGGTGGAGATGGAGATGTCATCAATCAAACAAGTCGACTGACCGCAAAGCGAGAAGACAATGACGTCATCACTGACATCACAATGTCGGTGTCCATAGACATGAAGTACATAGGCATCCACTCTACAAGTTACACAAACATACATTTGTTTATTGCATATAGACATGAAACACATGCGTATGACTCATGCAGGTAGATGACGGATACACTTACATATCTTCATATCTTTTGCTAAAGCCAATCCCCAAGACGTCAATCATACATACACCTAGCTTACACATGTTTTATTGCCACTAACATGGGAAGCCATAAGGACAAATATGGAAGCTATAGGTGTGCTGAAGTGAATGAGGAAGGAGAAACAGACTTCGAGTACATGGAATGGCTGACAGATCATTGGAGCCAGAGGCAGGCAGACAATAGCCTCCAGCGCTGACATGGTACACCCCCAGTCAAGGACGAGTGGGGATGGGGAAGTTCCAGTTACCAAGACAATAAGAAATTCAGGCTAAAATTGCAAGCAGGAGACCTCCATTTCGTGGTCTCGACACACGTGACTTAGAAGAGCAGGACAATGCTTATGAACTCAAGGTAGATGGAGCATAGCTGTTCCCATTGAACCAGAGGTGGAAAGATACAAGTGTTGCTCAAGAATTAACTACTGAATGCATTCTTTCAGGCTTAGGTGATTAGAGATGGCAACATTAGGGAACGCACAGCACCTCCATGCCCATTCCCATCGCCTTGAAAAGGTACACTCAGCCTGGTAACCGTCCAGGGTCCCAAGGCTGGAAGGACACATTCTGCCCAATCCAGGGACACCTTTCACGTGAGGACATAATATGTTGCAGGAGCCAATATTTTCCCCACAACCCTGCAACTTTGTATTGATTACATGTAGATGTGGTCCCAGGAGGAGCCACCAGATATGGCTACTCAGTACTAGAAATAACCATTATAGAATACATCGATGTTTTGCCTAGCTTACCCGGTAGGTTCTGGGGATGGAACGTGGTTTTATGACATCACTCCTTAATGAATCAGGATGACACACACTCAGAAGACGAGAACTCTGGAGAATGTATTGTTTTCTTGTGTGATCCCTGTCATTGCGTTACATAATAAAGCCAGTAAACTTTGCCCTATGGCTGTGCCTTCAGTACTTGCAGCGGGGAGTTTTTGATGGGCCGGAGGATCTCTCTGCTAGTAATAGCATTGACTGCTGTAGAGCCCTTGCCACTCCTTTGGAGTGTTTTAGAGCATTGATTATAAGCGGAACTGGGTGAACAAGTATGCGCACTGTGTGAGTCAATATAATTGAAAAAAAGAAAGAAGGGCAGGAATTTCTCTTGCAGGTGGTCTTTTGATCATGAATCAAAATGATATTGCATATTCCCTATAAAGTCATATTGACCATTTCTCCTAGATGTCTTTCCTAGTGGACATTGTTAGGTTTCCCCTATACCTTTCAGTTTTTACCATGGCCTGCTCTCTCTATGAATCCTTATGAGCGTGCACTCTGTGATGGACCAAAATGTGCTCTTTTGCAGAAACTGGTGCAAATGTGGCCAGCATCATGTGATCCAGTGGGCTAGTTAAAACTGGAAAGGATAATGGAACTGCTTATTCTTGACCAGAAATCGTCATGGGGTGGAGTTACAAACCCCCTCAGAACTGATTGGTGGATTGGAAGGTGCCAGATGGTGCCACAAGCAGAAATAAACATAGAGAACAGACTGCTCTTTAATCAATGGGATCGTTGTTTTGGTGAGAAGTGGGATAAATGTGCTAAAAGGCCTATCAGTGGTTTTCTCGATTATTCTCAAGTCAGGGGACTACCGCTCTTTAAACGTAAGGGGTCTGTAGGGCGAAGCAGGACAGTCAAGTGTCCCATTAGACCCAGGATGCAGTTTTCCTTGACTTGCAAGCCAGTGAATAAAATGCCTGTTTGCCATCACCCAGAATTAATGCATGAGCCTGGTTGGTAAGGTGTTTTACTACATTGACAATATAAATCGAAATTGGATGAACTATGTGCACCAATCATGGACGAATTGCACACATCCGCAAAAGGATGTGTTCACAGTCCACCATGGGCAGTGAACTGGGTTAGTTTGTAGGCTAATGACGTGTACACATGTAGGATTAGGGAGGAAAAACTGCCAGCAAATGTTCCCTGCCTGTTTTAAAAGGTAATGACAACACTCATTAGGGCTGTGCACACGGGCTGCCACCGTACTTGGCGGAACTGTTTAATGATGCACTCTAGGGGGAGCTGAGATGAAAACATATGTTTGTGCTTCACTTTTTATGTGGAAATGCTGCATGTCAATATTTCACCATGAGCACTGTAATCAGGCAAAGTGATCCATTATCGCCATGCTAAAAGTACATTTATGAAATGTGTTTATGAAAGGTAGTTTATGAAATGAAGAAAAACATACGTCTCCTGGAAACAGCAGAGCAGATTAAAGAACTCCCCTGGCTCCTCTGAATACCTCCACCTACGAGCCAATCCGTGATCTGCACGTCATTTTTTGCAATCACATTTTGCCAGCTGAACATAAAAAATACATTGCAAAGTAGTGATGAATTAGAGAGCAAAAGACCTCTAAGGCTGCTAAGGAAGCTCAGCAAAATTGCCATGGCCACACCCAGGGGCAGCCTTAGGGCTGGGCGGACCGGACGACCGCCTGGGGTGCCATTAGCCCCCTGTCACGCCTTCCCAGGGCAGTCTATCAAGGTCTCCCCCTAGCCGTCTTGGTGGGAGAAGGTGTGGCAGCGGCCCTATTCTCGGGAGCGGGGTGCATTTAATATAGCGCCTATTGAAATAATATTTGTTTTGCTGCCTGGAGCACTGCCGCCGCTAAGGGCAGCCCTGGCCACACACATGAACAAGCAAACTTTCCCACTGTACAAGCTAAGAGAAGAGCATGGGCTTAGCACGTGGAAAAGGACAAGTACTCAACATTTGCAAGAAACAGAGAAAATTGTTCTTTGTCTCTTAGCATGTGCAAAGGCAGCGCTCGTGTTAGACTGTCAGACCATAGGGCCCAGGAGAAAATGTGTTTGCCCATGCGTAAGTTGTTAGCCATGTGCTGTGCTTCCACTGCACAGGAGTTTGCCAGGGGAGTTCTCGAATCTTCGTCATAGACTCGGTCAGGGCATGAAGCTTCTGGGGAAGTGAGAAATAACACCTCATTTCTGGTGTTATTTTCCGTTTGCTCAAGACGTGAAAAATTGCTACATTGCTTGTTTTGCGAAAGCTTCATGAACTTCTCTAAACTTCAGTTCCATGGTTGGGGAGCTCTGGAGCCCCGCGCGGGCCACCGTATACATGCAAGGGAGACTGGTCTTCAAGTTTATTCACAGAGGAGCACCTTATTATTTGTCTGAGAAGATTTTGTACTATGGCCCTGCTCGTCCCCTTCCGTCTGTAGCAGGACCGGCCTTAGGCGCAGCAGCGCCCTGGGCGAATTGGCGCTCCCCCTTCTCCCACACACCGCTATTCAACAGGGGGCGGGGCCAGGAAGTGACACTTTTTCTTTTTTTGTTTTTAAACCTCCTCGCTCTGGCGAGGCGGAAATGATATGAATAGGGCGCATCAGCACCCTGTTGTTATAATATGAGCTCCGTCGCCGCGGGCTCATTTAATAACAATGAGATGCCTGACACGCCTTCAGCCACTATGCTAGCTCCGTGGAGCCCTTCAAGCACTCCCCCGAGCTGGCGTGGTGGGGGGCTAATGGTGCCTTTTGTTGTTGAAGGCGCCTGCGGTGGAGGGGCACATTTGGTGACAATGGGGTGATGAGCACCCTATTGTCATTGAATGCGCCCGCCGCCCCGGGTGCATTTAATTGCAAAAGCCCCCTGCCACACCTTCTCCCGCTACGCCAGCTCGGTGAGCCCTTGAAAGACTCCCGAGCTGGCGTGGCGAGGGCTAATAGCACCCTCGGGGGCGTGGCGCCGTGGCGGTCACCCGGCTCGTCCCCACCTAAGGCTGGGCCTGATCTGTAGATTAATTTCTATTGGTTTAACTTTCTGCTGCTGTATCTACAGCAGAGAAAGAGGCATCGCTGTATTAAGACCTCGATTTGGGAATTCCTTTGCAATGTCTTGAAGTTTCACCTGCCTGGTTCGATTTATAAAAACACTTAAAACGGATATATTTCGTTGATTCTGCTGTTCATGTTTATGTGTCCCTAATCGTTGTGCTGAGTTTTCTTTTCCCTTATGATAATCTCTAGAATGTATTTCTTCTTTGTACCTGAAAACCATTTGTCAAATCTGGCCCGGATGCAGTTCTGTCCCGTTGCACGTTATACATGCATAAATCAAATCATGTTGCTGTGCAGCCGGGTCATTAAAAGTATAGCTGGGTATTACTATAACCAAAATGCCTTGATGCATTGGTTTCATGGCCTCGGCAAACCCTTACTAATTGAATCTATTCCTTTCAATATTACATTTTTTGTTTGGTCTATTTAATCACCGGAAGTGACATCAGAGCCCTGTAGAGAGAACAAACCAGCTAGAAGTCATTAAAAGATGTGCATCAAAACGTACCCGAAAGCCATGCCAGCTGTAAAAAACTGTCAGTGTACCTGGAAAGCCTTTGAGGTTTAAACTCATTTAATCATCTACCTTTGAGAAGGCTGTGTGTTATTGTCAGGGGTGTTGCTAGGTCTGGGAAAGATCCGGGGCTAAGCTAATGTTGGGAATATCGGGACTCGGGACGAGCTAGCCTTTTGCTTGTAGCCCCTGAGCTTCTCTCCAGGGCTACAACCAAAAGCCCCCTCACATCCCCCGCCCCCCAGAAACGCCTCTGGTTGCGGTCATTGTGGAACCAGATAAAGCTTTTGCACCATCTCTCCGTCTAACATTGTGATCTCAATACTTCCAGCCTAGTTAGGCACCTGGGCTGCGCGTACAGACGGCAAGGGCCCTGCAACAAACAAAAAAGGCAGAGTGGGGGACGGACTCCTGCTCAGAAGCAGGCAGCACAGGCACCCGTGTACAAATGAAGCACACAGGATGTTAGAACTGATATAATATTGTTTCATCCTCATTGTATATGTTGGCCTATGCCCAGTCGCTTTGTGAGGAAATCCGTATTACAAGGTCGTGACCTCAACTGAATCAAGCCTCCATTTTAAGTTAGAGCTGCCATTTTAGCTTATTGTACAAAGTCACCCTGTAGTCTAAAATGGCCGTCTCGTGTGCTCTTGTTCTTGTCTTAACCTCTTCAACCTCTGTAGGAGGGTTAATGTACAACCTGCCTTCAGGCTACATGTTAGGGTCATGTAGACCTTGTCCTTCGTTGACCTCGGGATCAGGGGATTACTTGAATCAGCAATGTTAACCTACAAGTATACAAGAACAATAATGCTATCCAAATATGACATGCGAAACATTTGTCTGATCTGTATTAAAGCAATGTGTAAAGAGTGTAACGTTAAATTAGAGAATAATGATGTTTGTTAGTAAATGTATTTAAAAGTAAACTGCATGCACGAGATATGTAAATTAGGAAACAAACCTGGCGAGACCCTAGCCCAGTGTATAATTAACTAGTAAGAGGCTGGACATCATTATAACAAACTGTATAAATACGCTGATGTCCAGCTAGCAAATTCTGCTCACTGCTCACATTGAACCCTGCTGGTGGTCTCTGTGATGTATTGACAGCCAAATAGCTATTTGTGTACTTTGTTCGATATTGTTCAGTTTTGTAATAAAGATTCTGGGAATCTTTACAAGCCTGTGTCGGTGTATTTTCCTTTGCATGGTGTAAAAGCCTCAATATTGTATTTTTCTGATTCCACAGATGGCGCCCGAATAGGGACCCTCAAGATCGACTTCGTCTCGTTGAAGGTTGGCTTGGCTATCGGACCGGGATCGGACGGTGCCAATAGAAACGGCCACTCTAGACGAGAAGCAAATTCCTCGACAAAACTGCACAATCCGATCCCTGAACGGTGAGCTGTAGCCCGAGACGACGTCTTGACGAGGGTCCATATATTGAGGTGGGTAAATTTGCCGAAAATCACCAGACACGTGGGTCCTTAGCATTGTCCTTAGTAACCCGATCGGGCCTCCCAGTCCTTTGGTCTGGTGAATCGTGTCCCGATTCTTAATTTAACCCTGACAATTTGAATTTGGCGCATTGTACTCGCAAGCACAATTACTTAACCAGGTAACACCAGAACTTTGATATGCCTGGGAAATTGTCTGCCTGCTTTAGAGCATTATTCCGCACCGACAGACAATCTTTGGAAGATAGCCGTCCCGCACCACAGGAGGGGTCACCGGCATGTACTGTGTACTGTAAGAAAGGCTTTGCTAGTATAGCATTTAATGACATTTGGCACAGACAGACCAGACATAATTCTAATCTCCGGTGGCCAACCAATGGTACTTTTGAAATCCCTCGCATAGAATATCTAGAGTCTGTATTAGTAAAGAAAAAGGGTAGACCTGCAGCATTTGACGCATTGCACAGTTGGAAAACAGAAGCTTTGCAGCAACAAAAGAGTAGAGAGAAACATATGCGTAGACATATGACAAGTGTCGAAAAGGCCCGGTTATATGATCAAAATAAACAATTGTAGTCAGTTAGGAACACGGACAGGGCGTTTCAATTAGGCGTTCAGAAAATCTACCCTTCAAAAGATTTTCATACGTCAGATGAATTGATTAATAAACCTTTGCATGAACGAATGCCCGATGCCTCCGCGCCACCTCCGTACGTCCCTGCTCCCGGCGCTTTGCCCCTTCCAGTTGTTGTTCCCCCTCCTATAGTTCCTCCGGTCCTCCCTGCTGTTCTTCCTGTTGTTCTTCCAGCTGTTGCTCCTTTGCCTGAGCCCTTGCCTCCCCCTGTTGATATTCAGAATGTGCCTACTCTTCTTCTTCCAAGTGATTCTGCATCGCTTGTAGTAGACCAGGGAGCGAGACCAAGGCTTGTGACTCGTAATACTGTGTCCCCAGACAAAAAGAATGAAATGATTGCTTGGGCTAAACATTGTATGGAGAAGGGTGAACAAACTGATGTTTTTTCCACACTTGAAAATTTAAAAGGTATTCCTGAGAAAAATGTTTTTATTGAAGGATTAGGGACTCATTTGAGTATAATGTGGAATAGATTAAACAATGTAGATTTCCCGCAGGGGTTACAGGATTTGAACGCCTTAGCGTTGTCCAGAGATACTACGGAGAAGGTATATGAGCATGTTGAGAGGATTTTTGAGTATAGGAAGTAGTTGGAAGGGTTACAGAACGAGGAAGCAGATGGTGGTAGTTTAGGTATTATGTACTTACAGAAACGGTTTTCTCCTTGCCGTGAATTAAAAGGTGAGGAAGCGCGAATATGTATAAAGGATGCGATAAGATGGATTTCAGATATGTCGATAACTCCAGATGAAGTATATGACACATATAGTCGGTATACGTTAGAAATGCAAAAGAAGGTGATACAGGTGATGGTAGAGTACTTGCAGAACGAGTGTGTAAATAGAAAGATTTGTTGTCCCGCAGAATTTTTGAGTGTTTATAAGAGAACTTTTTCGGTTGATACTTCTTCGACTGCCTTAGTGCTTGATCTGGCTCTGTTGCTTAGTAAGCGTTCGGAGCTGCCTACTTCTCAGTTGCCTATGAGAGAGGTCCCTCCGACATTTGCTGGACGAGGAATACTTGCTGGAGAAATTCCCGCACATTACGTATCACAGTTTGTTCACGTCCCGTTTCAAGACAGGAAGTGAACACCATAAAGCAATCTATTCCCGATATAAGAAAGAATCCGACCGGGTTCTATAAAGAAATAGAGTCGGTCTTACAGTCGTCGGTATTGACCTTAAGTGATATTGATTTATTATTTCCCGTACTCCTGCCAGTCGATTTGTGGAAACAGATTAGGACTATAGATGACATACCTGGGTTGGGAGATACATGGGATAACATGGTTAGGCTAAATAGAGAAAGACCAGCTGGCGAACGACCGCCTCATGTGATATTAACCTTGCCTGATAGAATTATTGTAAAATTGAAAACTATGGTTCCTGAAAAAAGAATCATTTGGGACAAGCTTACTTCCTGTGTCCAAGGAAAGTCTGAGGGTGCTTCCGATTTCTTCAATCGGTTCGAGCAGGTATTTTCAGATTTCAGTGGACAAGACTTAGGCACAGAGTCAGGGAAAAGGCTGTTTATCGACAAATTTGTACGTGGATTGCTGCTTGACATCCAGTTACAGATTATGTCTTCTGAAAGCGCTTGGCAGGCGAAGTCTCAATCAGAAGTACTGCATACGGCTCAGTACTATGAAAATCGTGTAAATACTGAAAAGGAAAAACCTGAGAAAAAAAAGGGTGACTTGAAAACAAAAGTTTTATTACAGAAGCCCTAGAGGGGGTAATCAATTTAGAGGTCAGTACATTCCACAGGGAAGTGCGCCCTTAGCTCCGGTAACCATTAACCAGTGTGCCTATTGTCGGCAGGAAGGCCACTGGCGCGCACAATGTCCGACCTTGCAGCAAAGGTCATTTGGGAACATGGGTAGACGATCCAGAGGTCGCCCAGGTGCAGGGGGCCCTGGCAGAGGTCAGTTTGCACCAGAATCACAGCAACCTCCTTCACAAGATAAGCAAGTTTCGAATGTGGATAATAGAAACATTTTTGATCACCCTTCTGCCGCGTACCTATCTGAAGAGCTTCCTTTTGATAATATTCTGTTTCGCTAGGATTGCCCGAAGCAGGATTTGGAACCTACGCCTATTCCCGTTCATCAGAAAGGCCCCTACGTTGAGATGGCGGTGGGAAATAGGAAGCATCTATTTTTAGTAGATACGGGAGCACAGAAATTTTCCATTGATCATTCACGGGTTCCAAATATTCCCCTGTCAGGGCAGTCCAACATTTCCATAGGCACACCTGTAGTTTTTCCGGTCTCTTTGCCGGTACCGATAACACTGGGTCCCTTCACGGGACAGTGTCCATTTCTACTTACCACAAACTGTGGGGAGAACTTGCTGGGGCTAAATTTGTTGAAGGCATTACATACAGTAATGCATTGTTCTCCGGACGGAGTTCGGTTAACAATTTCACCTCAGCAATCACTCGCCTCTCAGTTTTTGACTCGACCTTTACCGCCAGAATTCAGTAATGTTCCAGAATCCTTATGGGCAATTGATGATAATGATGTGGACATTCTTCAAATTGAACCTGTTAAAATTATTTTGAAACATGGAGCAAAATTGCCTCGCATCCCGCAATATAAGATCTCAGTTGAAGGCGAGCAGGCTTTGAAGTGTATAGTTTCTGATTTTGTGCATCGTGGAGTAATTGAGGAAATTATGGGTAGCCTATGTAACAGCCCCATTTTGCCAGTATACAAAAAAGGTGATAATGCAATTCCCTTTCGTTTTATAATTGATTTACGTGCTATTAACACAATTGTGGCTCCTCAATTTCCTATTGTACCTGATGTTACAATGATACTAACCATGATTCCGGCTTCTGCCACTCATTTTAGAGATGTTGATCTTAAAAACGCGTTTTTCAGTATTCCCATACACAAGGATATCAGGTATTTGTTCGCGTTTACCCTAGCTGGACGCTCGTTTACATTCACTCGTGCACCACAAGGGTACACTGAGAGTCCAAGTATTTATAGTAGGGCATTGAAAGAGCAGCTCGATACTCTCCAGTTGCCTACTACTTGCACATTACTACAGTATGTAGATGATCTCCTCTTGGCTGCTGATTCTGAGAGCGCCTGTAAAGAAGGCACAGTGTTGTTGCTTTGTCATCTAGCGAAACATGGCCACAAAGCTTCACTTAAAAAATTCCAATATTGTTGTCAGGAGGTCGCCTATTTAGGCTGCCGCCTGTCAAAGGAGGGAAGACGGTTGACACCTTAACGAATAAAGACTATTTCTGGCATGTCTGTCCCAAATACGCAGAAGGAAGTTAGAGCCCTGATAGGTATGGCTTCATACTGTAGATTGTGGATCCCTAACTTTTCGTTAACGATTAAACCAATGCTGGCTTTGACAAAGAAGGGCATTTCTTTGCCATTGCCATGGACTTTGGAACACCAGGCAGCATTTGATTTGCTCAAATCCATGCTGTGTTCAGCGCCGGTTTTAGGAACTCCGAATTATGACAAGGCCTTTGTGTTGTTTGTGCATGAACGTGATGGATGTGCTTTGGCTGTGTTAACCAAGGAACATGGAGGGAAGAATAGGCCATGCGGCTATTTCTCATCCGCCCTTGATCCTGTTGCATGCTCTTTGCTGAGATGTTTGAGAGCTGTTGCTGCTGCTGCTGCGTCTGTAAAACAGAGTGAGGGAATGGTCCTGGGTCATGCGTTAACCCTAAAGGTACCTCACTCTGTAGATATTTTATTGAATAGAACTCAAACGCAACACCTCACTTCTGCACGATTGACAAGATATGAACTAATCTTGTTTGCCCCCCACATTCAAATTCAGAGGTGTTGTGTATTAAATCCGGCTGAACTTTTACCTGTCCCGCAAGACACTGTTGATGGTGACGGAACGTCACATGATTGCCTTTATGTGACAGAACAAGAGACTAAAGGCAGAATCGATCTGAAAGACACGCCTTTGAATAGCCCACAAGGAGAGCTATTTTGTGATGGCTCTTGTTTTAAACTTCCGAACGGTACATCCACGGCTGCTAACGCCGTCACTACTTTACACACGATTGTGGAAACCAAAAGAATTATGCATAATTCCGCGCAGGCCGCAGAAATTACAGTGTTAACTCGAGATTGTGAACTTTCTGAAGGGCTTACAGTAAATATACATACCGATAGTCAGTATGCTTTTGGGGTGGTCCATAACTTCAGTAGACTTTGGAAAGAACGAGGTTTCTTGACCTCGCACGGAATGAAAATTCAGCATGGCACTTTAATAGTGCGATTACTTTCAGCACTCGCACTCCCTGTTCGGTTAGCTATTATAAAATGTTTAGCACATCAAAAGGTTACACATGATGTAGGAAAAGGGAATGCTTCCGCTGATCAGATAGCTAAACAAACTGCCCCTGATTCCAGTTCAGAAATGTAAGTTGTAAGAGAAATTGTAAATATTTGCACTTTGGGTGAAAGTATCGATGCTGTAAAAGACATTCAAGCAGATGCTACCATAGAGGAAACTAAGAGATGGATCGAGGGTGCAGGGAGACTGGATGATGATGGGTGTTGGGTGGACAATATTGAAGGAAAATGGTTACTCCCTGACGCCTACATTACAATGATGGTTATTATGGCTCACGGTCCGACACATGTTTGTGCGCGTAAATTGACTAAAATGCTACACAGTGTTTGGGCCAATGATAAGATTTTCAAAACTGCGGAGCGTTTTGTCCAAGGGTGCATGGTCTGCTTGCAGCACAATGTAGGAAAAGGTACCTCGACTCCTAGAGGAAGTTTCGCTCCACCTTCTCTCCCGTTTGAGGTTATTCACTTTGATTTTATTGAAATGGAACGTTGTAACAATCTTAAATATGTGTTGGTTGTCATTTGTGCCTTTAGTAAGTGGGTTGAGGCCTTCCCGGTTAGAGATGCAACGGCCATAACCACGGCAAAAACTCTGTTGAAAGAGTTTTTTCCTAGGTTCGGGCTGCCGAGAGTCATCTGGTTGGATAACGGCCCACACTTTATCGCTACTGTAATCCTACAAATTTCCAAAGTATTGCAGATTGATAAACGGTTCCATTCGGCCAGACATGCCCAAAGTGCTGGATTAGTGGAAAGGCATAACGGCATTATAAAGAACAAGCTCGCTAAGACGTGCGCTGGCACCAAGCTAAAATGGCCGGACGCCTTACCGATCGTGTTACTGTCAATGAGAACAACCCCTCAAACTAAGACTGGGCTCTCTTCCTTTGAGGTGGTAATGGGGAGACCTGCTAATATTTGGGGTTTGCCAAACAGCAGTTCTTTACGGGATATAGAAATTGTGCTTCTTTCAGATTACTGTAACCAGTTGACTAAAAATCTGTTTTCCCAGTCTACGACCGAGGGACTGGATCCTCACGAAGGTTTTTGAGAGGTCATCTTGCCTTGCACCTCGGTGGAGGGGTCCCTACCAAGTCCTGCTAGTCACTCAGACTGCTGTAAGGGTAGCGGGTCATAAGAACTGGATCCATGCGATGCACACCAAACGGATCCCACAGCCCATGCCATATGATACAGAAGATACAGAATCCCTTCCAACTGTTGTAACTAGCGTGCCTGAAACAGCAACAACCAACAAGGGAGAATCGGAGACCGCTCCAGAATACGCAAGGCCAGACAAAACGGCAATCTTGTCTCCACACTCCCCAACAGTGGAACTTCCGGATCAATCCTTTTCTGATCCCATTTCCGTTTACTCGCCACCTCCAGGAGGAAGTGACGACACTTTGTCCTCACAAGAAACTGTGAAATATAATTTGCGTCCAAGGAAGTAAATGTACAGCATGGTCTGACTGTGCGATTGAGAGAAAAAATCATTTGAGGGCTTGTCTTTTGGCCCGACTGTACGGAAAGATTCTGTTGGCTAAGGGTTGTGGGAAAGACATTAAGAAGACGCGCGACTGGAGTCGCCAGCAAATGAACAATTGGTGTTTTTCAGTTGAAGACTACAATGCCTGCACCCGCTACCGCTCGTACCAAACTTTTAGATAAAAATATGACTAGCAGAGACAATGATCAAGCATGTAAGGGGACCCCCAAAGTGTATTGTTGCCTTTTTGTCATAATAACTGGATTTTTAGTAACTGTTGGTTTTGGATTATGGTATCTGGAGGAAGCATATCCGCTAGAGGACTTTTTACCTATTGAAAATGTATCTGTTATCCCCACTCCTTCCGTGCAATTGCATACTTTATCGCCTAGAGATTATTTGCATAGACGAAACTATCAGAATAATACCCTTTTGTTAGTTATGAATGCCACTCATGCAATTTTAAATAGAACCAATTTTTGGATCTGTTCACATCTACCGCAACATGGGGATAAGGGGCTAGGTTGGTATATTCATCCTTTACCATGGACAACTGCTTGTTATGCTTCACTTAGAGCACTATTCTTTGGCCGATGGAATGACAGCATCTCAGGGAACTTTGATGGTACAAATTTAAATAGTTTTGAAAAACATGTTTTGATGCCCCTGGGATGCTTGCTTTTGCAAATAGAAGTAAGCCAAACGTTGCTTCTGTTAGGCTCTCTGATAGATTGTCTCGTCCTTTTCAGTCTTTAATCTCTTTCAAAATGGCCCCTATAGGCAATAAGGATGCCACGCCTCCACCTTATTCTGTTAACCATAGCCCCGATTCAGTATCCTTCTGCATACAGAGGAATGGAACACGGTTAATGGGTAAATTTAGAAAGTGCGCCAACTTTGCGAATTTGACTAGTGAGAACAGACCTCTGTACATAGGCGAACCTGTCTATTTTGTTTGCGGTGATGTAGCATTTCCATGGTTGCCCAGGGATTGGCAAGGAACCTGCTATTTAGGGATTCTACTACCTGGGTTATTTATTACCAGTACTGCAGATATTTCAAAAACTCATCCATGACGAGGTGTGAAAGGGGATACTCCAGCGCAAACTCTAGGAGATATCATGAAATCCTTTGTGCCATTTTTTGGGCAAATTACGAATTCAGAAGATATCAGGGGACTAGCGAGAGTATTGGAGAGAACCATCAATCGGACCACTGACATACTCTATAATATGACATTAGAACAGAAAGCGATAAGATTAGTGGCTCTTCAGAACAGATGGCATTAGGATATCATTCTGGCCGAGCGTGGAGGAGTATGTAAATTAGTGGGGTCCGCTTGCTGCATTTACATACCAGACTCCTCTCCGACGATCTTTAGGGCTATCCAAAATCTACATGTTCTTAGTTCAGAAGTACATGTTCCTGAGGGAAGCTGGGAACTTAGTGCATGGTTTTGGGACCTCCTACGGTCATGGGGATGGAAGTTGTTTTCGGCCCTGCTGATTATCTTGGGAAGTTTTCTGTTTCTTTGTTGTTGTATACAGTGTCTTCCTGGTATATGCTCAGTATTAGGGAGGTGTTGCGCGCAAGCAACAAGTGTATTAGGGCATAAAATATACGCCCCAGAGAAGGTTTCCAAAGAGTATGTGTTAAAAGAAACTCTGGTGTCTGATCTAATGGCAATAGATATGTCAGACAATGATTCGGGATGTATAGATGTTGAATTGTGGAGTTAGTCGCAAAGTGATTGAAGGTAGTTTAGCGCTTGGCATAGGCCAAAAGGAGGGTTTGTTAGAACTGATATAATATTGTTTCATCCTCATTGTATATGTTGGCCTATGCCCAGTCGCTTTGCGAGGAAATCCATATTACAAGGTTGTGACCTCAAGTGAATCAAGCCTCCATTTTAGGTTAGAGCCGCCTGTTTAGCTTATTGTAAAAAGTCACCCTGTAGTCTAAAATGGCCGTCTCGTGTGCTCTTGTTCTTGCCTTAACCTCTTCAACCTCTGTAGGAGGGTTAATGTCCAACCTGCCTTCAGGCTACATGTTAGGGTCATGTAGACCTTGTCCTTCGTTGACCTCGGGATCAGGGGATTACTTGAATCAGCAATGTTAACCTACAAGTATACAAGAACAATAATGCTATCCAAATACGACATGCAAAACATTTGTCTGATCTGTATTAAAGCAATGTGTAAAGAGTGTAAAGTTAAATTAGAGAATAATAATGTTTGTTAGTAAATGTATTTAAAAGTAAACCGCATGCACGAGATATGTAAATTAGGAAACGAACCTGGCGAGACCCTTGTCCAGTGTATAATTAACTAGTAAGAGGCTGGACATCATTATAACAAACTGTATAAATACGCTGATGTCCAGCTAGCAAATTCTGCTCACTGCTCACATTGAACCCTGCTGTTGGTCTCTGTGATGTATTGACAGCCAAATAGCTATTTGTGTACTTTGTTCGATACTGTTCAGTTTTGTAATAAAGATTCTGGGAATCTTTACAAGCCCATGTCGGTGTATTTTCCTTTGCATGGTGTAAAAGCCTTAATATTGTATTTTTCTGATTCCATAAGGGGACTGTGCTACCTGTGGATCTTTGAGGATTCCTTAAATTTCTTTTGCCGAATGCAATTTTGCCAAATTCCTTTACCACTTAATTACCACAAAAAACAAGGGGGAGACCATCTGCCTCATCCTCAATCCATCAACCTCCCCCTTCTATATATGAAGCCCAAACTTACCATCTGTAGTTTCTGGTAAAAAAAGTGGTAAAAAAATTCAGCCACAAATATTTGGCAACCTTGTACTCGGAAAAAGTGAGGAACACCCAGCCTGTTGCTCAGGTGAGAGGGTGGACTAACACCAGTGCTTAATTTGAGGGGGGTTTGCCAGGGCTCACCCAATGCACTTTAATTTAGAGCTCCGGCATTTATTGTCTCGAACTCACTTTAATTATGAAGTGGGGATAGTCAGTGCATCCCTCAACCACAATGAGCAGGTAGGTGCGAGCTGCAGTGTAACCCCAAATATGTCGACACTGTGGGGAGCAGCTCTGGGTGGTGGCAGCAGTGAGGCCCACCCGTGGTGTCACAGGAGTGCTAGAACATAATTGGGCCAGTGGTACTTATTTTGATACAAATTAAACACTGGCTGCCACACAGGCAAGGGGGCAGTGTCCCCCGTCCATGGTGGTGGGCCACCACTGTTCAGTTTCCAGTGTTTTAGTAGTCAAGTGTTCTGTCAGCTAACATTTAGTTTCCAAATATGTAGCGGTTCAAGGATCAAATGCTCAGCTTGTCCAAGGCATAAGCACACAGTTTCCCTACCATACTATGCATTGTTTCAAGGCTCAACTTCTTTCTCCATTTGCAGTTGGTTTTGCCACTCAGTTTCTTAACATGCTCCTTTTAAATGACTACTAGCATTCTCAGTTTGTATTGTTGCATGGTACTTGCAAGGGTGATCTGACCCCTCTTCTTTGGTCAATCTGCACAGTGTTACCCCTACACACTGGGCCTCATTCCGAGATTGGTGGTAGTCATGGCGCTACTTGCGCCATGACTGCCACCAATAACGGGACCAAGAACAGTGTGGTGCAATGGGGACTTACCGGTCTAGTCCGACCCTGGCGGGACCGGTAAGTCCCCATTGCACCAACCATTCCCCATTCGAGCCCCCATAGGGCTTGTACTCGGAAAAAGCCCCCATAGGACTCAATGGGAATGGGGAAGGCGCTATTTACGGGCCTGCCATTATCAGGCCCGTAAATAGCGGCCTGGTCCCCTAATGGGACCCGTAAGGGACGTGTGGTCCGACACGTCCCTAGCGGTTCCCGTTAGGGGACCTCGGAATTGGGCGGTAGGGGATTACCGGCACTGGTCTCCTTACCGGTGCCCGGTATCCCCTACCACCCGACTCGTAATGAGGTCCACTGTCTAGTTCCTCTGGGCTCTTTCGAATTTGTCCCTCACTGAAAGGTAAATATACAGAGGGAATGCAGACACCCACACATACACGGGCAGGCCAAGGCCTGCAATGATGAAAGGAGCCTGCAGCAACTTAAACCTTCTTTATTCTTTTCCCGCGGTGAACTGCTGCTTCTGTGGTTCCCTACTGCGCATGTGCAAACATTGCGCATTCTGATTGGTCCAAGTGATGGAGATCCAGGGCTCCGTTAATTGTGTCCTTGCCAGGACACGACATCTCCCCCCATCGAGCAAACCAAAAGCCACTTACAGTTTTGTCTTCACGTTTCTTCAATTAAACACACAGGTCTTCTAATGCATATGGTCGGCCTTGTCCGACATCCTTCTGGCTCCTCTTCAGTCTCTTCTCTCACCGGAAAACTACATGAGGCTGTGGGGTTGTCTCTCTCATTCTGTTCTTGATCTTCTTCCTTGTACAGTTTGAACTTGGAGACATTTCGAGTGACCACCTTGGTAGGAGAAAGAGCAGTCAGAATTGTTCCATTGAGGTGGGATACCGTCAGATAGTCCGGATCAAATCTCAAATCTTGTTTCCTGTCCTGCTGTCTGCAGACAAACACCTTGTTCCCTATTTGCAGGTCGGAGCTCTTGGCTCACCTCCTGTTGTCAGCATATGTCTACTTGTACTGTTTCCTGCGTGCATCCATAGCTCAGGCCTGTTCTGCGTCCTTGTTTGGGTCACTTGCCAAATAGGGAAGTCTGGTCCTAATTCGTCTGCCAAACAACAACTCTGAGGGACACTTTCTGGTCATGCCGTGCGGGAAGTTCCTGTAGTCCCGTATCATGCTCACTATTCTTTTGCATATTTTTAGTAACTTTGTGTTTCTCACTAAGTTACTAGGGGAATCCAGATGTGAACCCCTTGCTCACTATTCTTAGAGAGGCACAGCTCCACCCTACTGATGAGGTCCAACCAGACCGAAACACGTGTCTGGGGTTGCTGTTGGTACTCTTGTTCAGAGGACAATTGCCTCGCATTTCGGTGCTGGACTGCCCCAGGGCAGGACAAAGACTGATATGATTTGTATATTTCTCCTCTGTGAAAGATAGTGAGCTAAAGAATCTGGGTAAGGCCCTTGTAACCAGGACTAATGTCTGGCAGAGGGACTCCCAGGACCCCCCTCATTTTTTTGCATATTTTTAGTAACTTTGTGTTTCTCACTAAGTTACTAGGGGAATCCAGATGTGAACCCCTTGCTCACTATTCTTAGAGAGGCACAGCTCCACCCTACTGATGAGGTCCAACCAGACCGAAACACGTGTCTGTGGTTGCTGTTGGTACTCTTGTTCAGAGGACAATTGCCTCTCATTTTGGTGCTGGACTGCCCCAGGGCAGGACAAAGACTGATATGATTTAGATATTTCTCCTCTGTGAAAGATAGTGAGCTAAGGAATCTGGGTAAGGCTCTTGTAACCAGGACTATTGTCTGGCAGAGGGACTCCCAGGACCCCCCTCATTTTTTCGTCCTGTATCATGTTACACAGAGCTTGATTAAGTGACAGGGATTGTAGCTCGTTCTGTTGGAGGAATCTTTTTAAGCTGCCCATGAACCGCTTCACCATGCCATTTGCTTGTGGCCATAGGTAAGGTATATGTCTGTGGTGGATGCCCATGTATTGCATGAATTTTGCAAATTCCAAGCTGCTGAATGGCAGACCTTTGTCCGACATAAGGACTTCGGGAATGCTCCATGCGGACAAAATGCTATCTAGCACAGGTATGACAGCACTGGCAGCCGTGGATGATGTCATGTGCACTTGAGGAAATCGCAAATACTCATCCATGATGACTTGCCAATACTTGCTCTCCCCAAAGGGACTGAAGAAGTCAATAGCCAGGTGAGTCCAAGGGAGCGTCAGCATGTCAGGCATCTTTAGCGGTTCAGGCTTATTAGGCTGGAATGTGCACTGACACAGGTGGCATGCACCAATTGTGCGTTCCACCATCTGATCTAGTTCTTGGAACCATATTGTGTCTCTCACCTGTCTCTTTGTGGCTACCAACCCCTTCCTCCCCCCGCAGTGTCCTTCATGAGCTAGATCTATGACCTGTTGCCGCAGATCTGTGGTAATCACTATTTTGTGTCCTTGCATGACAACCACTTCTGCTGATATCAATAACTCCTCTCTTATGTTCCTGAAGGCCTGCAGTTCTACCATGACAATGTCTCTGACTTGCTTGTGTGTGAAGTCTATGTTTCTCCACCTACTGAACCTAATAAGGTCCTGCACTTGCTTTAGCATGACATCCTGTTATGTGTGTTCCAAGTAATAGCTGGCGTAATAGCCCTTGGGAGCCTGTGATGGGTGAGGAAGTTCACGCACTCCTCTGCCATTGAGTTATTGGTTGATGTGTCCAGTAGTGGGTGCTGGGACATGAAATCCGCCAGGTTGTATTCCTTCCCTTGCTTGTGCACAATCATGAAGTCAAAGTCATGCAATCGTAGGTCCCATCTCTTTAACCGTGGCGGCATCTTGCACTTAGAGCTTCCATAGATGGTCACCAGGGCTTGGTGATCGGTCACGATTGTGAAGGGCTTGCCAAGGAGAAACATCTGAAAGTGCTCGCAAGCCCATACGATGGCCAGACCCTCCTTTTCAGATTCCAAATATCTTGTTTCTACCTCCAACAGGTTCTTGCTAGCGTAGGCAATGACTGTTCTGTTGAACACTAGCCGGGTGAAGTTTAAGCCAAAATCGCCCTCAAGCCAAGTGACTAGCATCTACAGTTAATGCCATACACATGTTTGGGTCGAAATGAGCCATGCGTTTAGCTGTAGAACGCATGGCTCATTGGCAGTGGAATTGGCAATGTGCCACTAGTTTACAAAGGCAGATTGCTGGTCCGATAGCACAGCGAGTAGAGTGCTTGCTTTGACATTTGTGCAGAGCCTGCTGACGCAGGTTCGCATCCCGGCAGTGTCAACTCAGCCTTTCATCCTTCCAAGGTCGATAAATGAGCACCACACACTGTGGGTAATAATAAGCAGCGCTCAGATGCCTGAGGGTTCATAGCGCTATATGAATGCTAAATTATTATTATGGCAAAAGCGTCCATGGATTCACCCACCATTTGGCATGCCACATTGAATGTGTTCCTCTCGTGTTGCGCTTCAGGTCGAAGTAGTAGCTCAGCGCTTCTTTGAGGCCTTTATATGTCGTGACAGCTTCCAGTGGGAAAGTAGGTATGAGATATTCTACTTCGTCTCCCACTAGATTCACCAGCAACCGCATGGCAAACTTGTCAGGTGCGGTTTCATTGTGGAGATGCAAGTAGTTTTCTCAAGATCCATCTCTCCCATCGTTGCCCCAGGACTTGCTAGTCACCCATGTCAAACGGTCCAGGCCATGAAAAGCTGCTGCGCTATCTAGGTCTTTGGCTTCTGACAGGTTGGTAGCCAGATGATTATGGCGCCACTACGCAACCTCATCCTAGGGCTTGGATGCATGCAAGTCCCTCTCGTCTGCTCCCTCTGGCCTTTGGATGAATTTGTCATTTGTGATACACCTTGGCTCAGGTCCTCGATCTCAGAGTGGAAAGCCAAGTCGGTTTACTCTACGGTCTGAGGTTTGCCTCGAATACTCATGGTTGACAGTTCAGAGGTCCTCGCCAGTTATTCACAGTGGAGATGGAGCCTCTGGTTTTCTCCTCTCTACAGACGTCTGCGGTATCTGACAGACCATGGCATGGATCCTTTGGACTCTCAGAGGCTGCACAGATTCCTATCCCCTCTACAATGGTCTTGAATAGTTGTATAACGCCTGGTCTCATCCAATTTATGCCTCTTTCACTCATGCACATAGATATGGCTACAACACCATAGGTCAAAGGGAACTTTTGAATCCCTGCTCCATTTGTGGGCAGGGCCACATGACTATCGAAAGGGAAGAAAGACTCTGGTGGAGCCATGAGTTGGAATTGTGACATTATACCTGCCATATTTGGAACCATGATACAATTGCTGATACTTTCACCAGGGCCGGCTGAAGAGGCGTCGTGGTCCATGGGGGCCTTTTTCAATATGATGGTTGGTAGCCCCCCTTGCTTAAAGCAGAGAACAGTCTGAAGCACTGGATGCATGCATTACAATGAAGGCAAAGTCATGCAGCCAGGGTCTCAGTAGCCACCAATTATGATGAGACATCCAGCCAGCTAGGAACTGAAATGCTACATTTCCACTGAGAAGCAATCAATTCTTCCTCTGCAAGGTGCTTATGTTGAGAAACTGGCGTAAAAAGGTACTGCAGAGGCCCACGGCATACGACGCCCTGATGGGCTCTAGCAAATGCAGCTTGTAACACATGTGCTGCAAAGTCGCATGTTTAAAGTCCTGAATGACAGGCGCATATTGCCACATCATGAGAAAGCAGACTGCCAACATGGAGACAGTTGCTAGGGCCCCCCTAAGGCTCGGGTCCCTTTCACTTGAAAGAATTGAAAGGCCTTGATGCCTTTGCCAACTTTCACACATTGATGTTGATAATGGATTGCCGTTCAGGTTCCCAAAATGTGCCTTTCTACCTCTCAGATGAGACTTACACTCTGGTGCCTCTTCATTGTTGAAACCAAAAGTTCTAATCATCTTGCAACCATCCATCAAAATCTACAATGGCTGCCAGTGGAGAGTGTATTCAAATGAAAGTGGGTTGTTTGATATTAGGGTAAATTAGCTTCCCAAGAGTCTCTCGCACTATGTTGAGCAAGACTTTGCCTGTTATGAAATCCCATGTTTCAAAATGCCCCCGCCTCAAGTTACCCATTTTTGATAGTTGCGGCCCTGGGGGTGCGCCACAGTACTAGCATTCTTTGCCGGTGTCCTTCATCTCATTTCTTCCCTTAATCTTTTGATATTTTCTGAAGTCTTGGGATAGATCTTCGTTTTGTACATGCTGGTTTTTGCTGTCACTTTTATGAACTATGGATGATTTTTTAAAATATGGATGTGTTGCTGCCATGCACTTTCACTTTTGTTTTTGTTGAACACGCTCGGGGCCCCTGAGGGCATATTAAATACTTTGATCAGGCATTTATGCTGTCTTTGCTTTGTGATAAACAAATGAGACTGAGAAATCAAAGGCTTTTTTTTTTTAGTGTTCCTTCATTTGCGCACAGCTTTTGATTTAATAACTAGAACACTGTTATGGGCATATTTATTTCAACTGGGGGTTCCATTAAACTGTTTAGCACCATTCGTGGTCTGTATATGGATACTTATGCCCGGTGTGAATACCGAATGGAGAAGGCCTGACAAAGCCCTCCCAGGTTCAGAAGGCAGTGAGGCAAGGCTGTGTTATCGCCCTCAGACTCTTCAGCTTATAAATATATCTAATTGCTGAAGAAATTGGAAGGTGCGATATGACACAGTATTGATTAGTAAAACAAAAGTGGGTACCCGTTTGAAGCCCTGTCACGGAAGCTGGGGCTTGTTATAAATAATTCCAAAAAGAAAGCAATGCTTCTTTCTAAGCGCCATGAAGAATTAACTCCACCTATTTGTTTAGGTACTAGAAATATTTAGTGGGTGGGCTTTTTTGATTATTTGCGGATGCGCTTTGAGGAAAGAGGTCGGTGGGTGAAACCCTTTGATACATCCCTACTTATGCAAGACAAGGGGCAGCTGTGCAGGGTTTCATGAAACGGTATGGCGGCAAGGCATCTATTCAACAATTGTAGGTATCGAGGTCCTGTGCCAATTCCTCAGCATTGATTGGTGCTGAGATTTGAGGCTGTTCCGACCTTAGGAATCTGGAATAGAAAGAAATGGGTATCACGAAGAAGCTCTTTTCTCTCCCTAGGTCTACCCTGTATCTCCCTTTAAAATTGGAGTTGCGGGTGGGCAGCCTTGCGCATTACGCTAAACTACGCCCCTTGTTATTTTTTTTAAACTGTGTACAGGGTCATCCCTTGCCATATATAAAGCAGCTCTCCTTGACGTCCTTGGTCAGGATGGTGCAAGGGCGCTTCCATGGGTCAGTTACGTCACTGAGCTGAGTGCACAACTAGGCCAGGGATTGTTACTATAAACTAAGGATCTCAGAGATAGACTTGGGTACAAAGGCGGTGTATCTCGAACTGGAACAATCCTTTTGTCAAGAAACATGCTTGACGCTTATTGAAGATAAGGAGGCACGAGCCTTGTTTTTGAAAGCTGGATTGGGGCTTCTTCCACTTGCAGGGGCCACAAGCTCCTGGGGCAGAGGTGATAGGTTAGTGTTTAAAAGGTGTGGGAACAGGGATGAGGATATTAAGCACTTTTCGTTTCTCTATCCCCTGTTTAGGAGCCTCCAGCTCAAATGGCTGGACCCTCTTTATTGGAAGAATGGCCTGAATAGGTGTACAGGGGCCCTAAAGTTCTTTTTATGTAATCAAAACAAGGCAGAGCTTTGGGTCCAATTCCAATATTTTAAAATGTCCTGGTATTTGAGAAGGTAATATATCGCCCATTAACCTTGTTTCTGACTGATTTTACCCATACTGTTTAAATTATTTTATCGAGGTATTAATCATTGACAATTGGCAATGATCCAATGTGGATCTGATAGTTATGTCTGATGTTTAGGGTCAATAGGAGTTTAAGGCTCTTTTTATAGTGATTTTAGATAGGTCAATTGTGTTTTTTATCCTTTAAGTATGTACAGTTTGACTGTTATCGTTTTATTGTTGCTTTTATGGCTATGTGCCGAAATAAAGTTTATTACTACTACTTTAAATACAATAAATAGATGAATGGTGTTGCTCACTGTCTATTTGACTGATTGACAGACCTGTTATAGTGGGTCAGTGTCACAAGAGGTTTTCCATTAACTCTTGTACGGCATGATTTGTGGGACTGAGATTAGTTCAGGCGTGTGGATTATAGATTTTGAATAATTAAATACGCAGCAGAGACACTGTATTTGTATTTGTATTTGTTTTATTAATATAGCGCAGACCAGGCCCAAGGGCAACCGGGCGCATATCTTAGTAAGCAATTACATTATATTTACAGGTAAGGGAGCAGTACATTATATATCTTCATATCTTAGTGGAGCAGTTACATTATATTTACAGGTGAGGGAGCAGTACATTACATATCATCACAATAATCCTGACAAGAAGAAACAAGTAGATGTTACAAATCAGGCATCGATTATCAGTGCAAGAGGGTCCCAGGTGGCCCGTTCAGTAAAGAGGAGCAGTTGTTAGTAGGAAGTAGCTAACCAGAGCTTGGCTTTGTGCTTGAATTGGTTGAGAGAAGGTAGGGTTCTGATCAGGAGTGGTACAGTGTTCCAAAGCTTTGCTGCCAAGACAGGGAAGCTGGCGCCGCCAGCAGATTGAAGCTTAAATCTAGGGATCTCAAGACCTTGGTTATGTGAAGATCTAAGTGCTTGTGCGGGTGTGTATTGAGTGAAGCGCGAGGATAGGTATGAGGGGGCCTGGTGGTTTACGCATTTGTAGGTGAGGGCCAGTGCTTTCAGGGAGATCCTTTGGGCGACTGAAAGCCAGTTAAGGTTCTACCTGGTTTCTGAAATGTGGGAGGATCGGGGGATGTTGAGGGCTGCTCTAATGGCATTATTTTGGGTTGTCTGGAGTTTATTAAGGTTACCCTGGTTGGTGCCCTTGTACAATGCATTACAGTAGTCCAATTTGGACATGACCAGGGTCCTGGCCAGGGTGATGCAGTTCTGGGCCGTGAGGAAAGGGCGGCAGGCTGAGATCAATTTGCAGGTGTAAGCAGACGCAGAGGCCACTGCAGTGATTTGTCTAGTCAGTGTCAAGGAAGCGTCCAAGTAAATACCCAGGGTTTTGGTGTCTTTGGATACTTTGATCAGATTGCCATCGTTGTTGAAGGAGCCGATCAGGTGGCTTAATTTGTTAAGTCTCTGTTGTGTGCCAAAAATGAGAAGCTCGGTCTTGTCATCGTTGAGGCACAGTTCATGCTGGGCCATCCAAGCCTGTATGACAAGGTAAATGTCATTGAGGGCTTTGGAATCAGCAATGTAGTCACCAGTGATGGGAATGAGTATCTGGGTGTCATCAGCATAATTAGTGTAGGTGACATCCAGATAGTCCAGCACGTCGAATAAAGGTTTGGTGAAGACATTGTAGAGAGTGGGGGAAACACAGGAACCCTGCGGGACTCCACAAGGGACTGGTGTGGGTTCGGCCGATGCGGTGGGAGAAAAAACTCTCATGTGCCTATTGCCAAGGAATGACCTGATCCATTTGGATGCATTGTCAGAGAAGTGGGCCGCTGACTTTAGATGCCTGCATAGTATTTGGTGATTGACCAAATCAAAGGCCGCTGAAAGATCCAGTAAAAGTAGAAGGGCCAATTTTCCGTTGTCTTTAAGGTCATCAATTTGAGTTTTGATGTCAAGTAAGGCTGTTTCAGTCCCGTGCTTAGGTCTGAAGCCAGATTGTCTTGAGCCAAGGAGGTTATTGGTTTCTAAGTAGTTCTGAATCTGCAAATAGGCAGCTCTGTCAAGCATTTTAAGTAAGAATGGTACGGTGGTAATAGGTCTATAGTTAGTTGGTATTTCGGGGTCTAGTGACGTTTTTTTTAGGAGGGGGATAACCCATGCGTCCTTTAAGTTGTTGGGTACCATTCCCGTTAGGAATGAGGAGTTAATGAAGGCGGTTATAAAGGGAGCGAGGTCATGTGCTGCTTCCTTGATGATAGGTGCTGGGCAGGAGTCACCTTGGAGGTTAGAGGGTTTTAAAATGCGAATGATGTTTTCGACCTCAAGAGCGGTGAGTGGGGTGAAACTAAAAGGGGTGTGAGTAAATGAGGCCGTCGGAGTAAAGGAGGGTTTGGTGGGGGGGTTGGTGAGTAGGGTATTTTGTTTGGCGTTAATTTTAGATTGCAAAGTGGTAATTTTGGTGAAGAGGGCGTTTTGAATGTTATTACACCATTTACTGTCTTTAATGCAAGTGTCAGGCGCAGGGGATGGTGATTCCAATTCTTTAAGGATTTTGAATAATTCCTTAGTGTTGGATTCCGCTTGAGCAATGCGATGGTTATAAGTTTCCTTTTTGGCCTGTAGAATCGCTTCTTTGTAGTTATGGGTAGTAATGATGAGACGATCTTTGTTAAGGTCACATGGGTGACTCTTCCACAGTGATTCAGCCTTGCGTTTTTCTTTGCATAGAATTCTTAGCTGCGGTGTGAACCAAGAGTTCAGGTGGGCCTGTTTGGCTTTCCGTAGTTTGAGTGGTGCTATATTGTCAATGGCGTTAAGTAGTGTTTGATTGAAGATGTCTACTATGACTGTGGGGTCGTTATGTTGGGATACGCATTTGTTCAGGATGGGAAGGATGAGAGGGAGGAGTTTATCCTTAGTGATGTCTTTTTTGTTTCTAGTGGGAATGGCTGGAGCTATGGTAGGAGCAGTGTGCGGTTTGGTCGCTGGTAAGTGGAAGATGATAATGTGATGGTCGGACCAGGCGCAAGCGTATTTGGAGCTAATGGAAGTGTTGCAGTTAAGATCAGTAATCCAGTCGAGCGTCCTGCCCTTAATATGGGTGGGTTCGTTAATGCGTTGTTGGAAGCCTAGGTTGGCTAGTGTGGTGGCTACTTCAGTGGCCAGGTGATCCTTGGTGTCGAGGAGGCCCAGGTTGAGGTCAGCTAGGAGCAATACCTTCGAGTTAGGTTTGGTATTGACGGTAAGAATAGCCGTGATCTCATCTAAGAAAGAGCCAAGTGGTCCTGGAGGTCTGTAGATAAGGTGGATGGTGGCGGTGTTGGTTGGGGATAAGGTGAGTTTCACAGAGAGGGATTCTGCGGAATTGAGCTCAATGTTGGGAATGGTTCTGAGTGTAGTGTTATTTCTGTGTATAAATGCGACTCCACCTCCTTTAGATGTGGTTTGGCGGTCCGTTCTAGTGATAGAGTAACCGCTGGGAATGGCGAGGGAAGGAGTGGGCCAGAGGCAGCGTGTAGCCAGGTTTCTGTGATGGCTATGAAGTCGAGGTTTTGAGTGGTGATGAGGTCGGAGATGTCCAACGCGTGGGCCGTGATAGATCTGGCGTTGATGAGGGCACCCTTGAGTTCTTTGGCAGAGAAGGTACATGCTGATGTGGGTGTATTCTGTGTAGTGGAGGTGTTGTGAGAGTGCTGGGTGCTCGGGGCACGAAGGGCGCGCGGCAATCTGGATCCTAGTCTGCGATTCCTGACTTGGAGCGTGCACGGTTGATTGGGTATAGGTTTGGTGGCAAAATGTTGGAGCCATAGGGCAGGGTCATTAAGGTAAGAGTTACTAAGGGGCATAGTGGGAGAGAGTGAGGTGGTGTGTCCGTGGTTAGTATTGGCAGTACTAGGAATGGGGGGGCAAAGCAATGTGGCAATGGTGAACCCTACGATAGTAGCAAGGATTGGGAGGCAGACAGAAGGCAGTGGCTGCATATCGTGAGCCAGGTGTCCTAACCGTGCCAAGAGCAATCGATGACTCAGGGCAAAGGTTCTGCTAGTCTAGCAAGGTAGGTAGGTACACGAGCAAATGCAATCAATGACTTAATGCAGAAGATCAGCTAGTCTAGCACGGTAGGTAAGTACACGAGCAAATGCAATCAATGACTTAATGCAGAGGATCAGCTTGTCTAGCAGGGTAGGTAGGTACACGAAAATGCAGTCAATGACTTAATGCAGAGGATCAGATTGTCTAGCACGGTAGGTAGGTACACGAGCAAATGCAATCAATGACTTAATGCAGAGGATCAGTTTGTCTAGCAAGGTAGGTACACAAGCAAATGCAATCAATGACTTAATGCAGAGGATCAGTTTGTCTAGCAAGGTAGGTACACGAGCAAATGCAATCAATGACTTAATGCAGAGGATCAGCTTGTCTAGCACGGTAGGTAGGTACACGAGCAAATGCAATCAATGACTTAATGCAGAGGATCAGCTTGTCTAGCAAAGTAGGTAGGTACACGAGCAAATGCAATCAATGACTTAATGCAGAGGTTCAGCTAGTCTGGCGAGGCAAGCTAAGCTAATTTGGTGGTGCAACAAATTGCGGGCAGTAAGGTTAGCGACAGGCTCTGTACAAATACTGAGCAGAGAGGACGGAGAGCGTAGATAGGGGCCATCAAAGTATGCATTGATTTGTAAGGTAATGTTAGTACACAGATGTAACTAGGAGTGTGAGTACACTCCTGAGCGAGTAGGGTGAATGTTTTCGGTGGCCAGTCTAGGCGTCAAGGGGGTCAGACAAGAAGGCGTCTGTCAGATTGGGCGCAGCTTTGTTAATGCAGCGGGGAATCTTACCGCATAACTTTATGTGCTCTCCGTTCAAGCATGACAGTCGTAGAGAAGAGTACAAGTAATGGAAGCTGCGGAGCAGTGACCAGTGCCGTAGCGGACCTGTGCTGACAGGGGCAGACAGGAGGGGCCTTTGGCTCACGGGCCTTAGGCAGCTAGGGCCGGCTTCCGCCTCCGGTCGCCAGGCGCTGTAGATATGCAGATGCAGATGAGGGTTGCTAGGCAACCATAGAGAGCGTCGGGAAGACGAACTGTACGGCGGCCATCTTGTGGCTGGAATCTCGTCGGTTTCGGGTTGCCTCGTCGGTGGTGTAAAGCCAAGACTATGGCCAGCGGTGCACCGTGCACTACGGGTGCAGGCACTCAGATGCTGCAAGTATGAGGACAAGCAGGATGGAAGGATGTGGAAGCGGGTCCGTGTCCCAGCTGCTCCTGCAGCATGGGAGCGGCGATGTGCCTCAGAGCACAATCAGGTGCGAGAGAAACGAGCGGGGCTCCAGCAGGGCTCCTGCCCGAGTGTAGAGTGGGCTGAGGGGCAGACAGGAGGGGCCTTTGGCTCACGGGCCTTAGGCAGCTAGGGCCGGCTTCTGCCTCCGGTCGCCAGGCGTGTGCAGATGCAGATGAGGGTTGCTAGGCAACCATAGAGAGCGTCGGGAAGACAAACTGTACGGCAGTCATCTTGTGGCTGGAATCTCGTCGGTTTCGGGTTGCCTCGTCGGTGGTGTAAAGCCAAGTCTATGGCCAGCGGTGCACCGTGCACTACGGGTGCAGGCACTCAGATGCTGCAAGTATGAGGACAAGAAGGATGGAAGGATGTGGAAGCGGGTCCGTGACTGTGTTCCTTGAGCAGAACTTCACTAGAACGGATCGTCACAATTGAGATAGCTCAGCTGGATAATGCCACGTCCATTCAATGAGTTCAAACCTCAAAGCCTTTGCAAGTACACTGCCAGTTTTCTTTGGCAGTTCTGAGACATTTGCACGCACGCCTTTTTTGGTGACTTATACCTAGTTTTTCATCTTTATGACGCCACTTCCGGTCTTGCTGCGTTTTGTAAAACCTCAAAATAAATAAATAACTCGAACGACACGCGCTGAATAAGCACTGGTGCTTGTTTAATTTTCCTAATAGCTGCTCTTTGTGATGTTTATTAAGACATTCACTTTGATGGAGAGCTATTTGTGTGGTCTGATTTGATTATTCTAAGCGAGTGTCATGCGAAGAGGACAAGTCATCTAATTTACCAGGTTAATGTTGTAAAATACAATTAAGCGAACCTGTGCGGCATGATTTTAATTAAGTGAGTGAATTGTGGGTTTATTTATTTGGCACGCTGCTACTCATAAGTTTCAGATTAAACCTTTTAATGGAATCTTTGAATTGTGAATATTCTTTACTTAAAACAGAAAGCATGTATTATAAATATAAGCAGCAATTGACTGCCACCCTACCTTTTCCTATATATATATATATATATATATATATATATATATATATATATATATATATATATATATATATATATATATATATATATATATGAGCCCATGCACTTATTTAAAAAAGAAAAAACAAAGACCTTGATTAAACACCCATTTAAACACAATAGCACATTTTACACACATATTGCATATATTACACTTTTTGTATGCAATTTCATTTTAGATACACAATATTGATGTTGACCTCCTGCACCATCAGGAGTTAGGCATCCGGCCCCTCTAGCAGCGCACTGCAGTGCAGGAGGAGGCCGATGCTGAAATTGACTTTGGGCCTCATTACGACCCAGGCGGTAAGTTACCGCCTGGGCCGTGACTTTACCACCATGGCGTAAACTACGTTTACGCCATGGTGGTTGGCGGACTTACCGCCCCATTCCGACCTAGGCGGGGCGGTAAATCCCCAATCCCCATTTACCCTTCCCCATTCCCATTTTTGCCCCATAGGGCATAATGGGAGTGGGGAAGGCGTTAATTACGCCACCGTAAATTACGGTGGCGTAATTAACTCCATGGTCCCTTAGCGCCATGGATTTTAACACCTGCTAAAAGCAGGTGTTAAAAGCACCATGGCGCTAGGGGACCTCGTAATTGGCGGTAAGGGGTCGGCGCAGCTAACGCTGGCGTTAACCCCTTACCGCCAGGGTCGTAATGAGGCCCTTTATCAATGGAGTTTTAGCTCCCTTTGAAGATGACCGTAATTGGCTGACTCAATTCCAACGAGTCTGCTTCGTGTTGTAGTCCAGGACGCTCTACAACACCAGGCTGCACCTACTGCAGCAATCCGAGCCTCCAATTGGACGATGCATTAAAAAAAATCCAAATTGTTACCTACCTGACAGGCTTGGCCGGCGACCAGACAGATAGCCCCCATGAAAGGCCCATGCCTGTCTGGGCTCTTATTTGTCCTCTAGCATCATCAGGAGTTAGGCATCTGGCCCCTCTAGGAGCGCACCGCAGTGCAGGAGGAGGCCGATGCTGAAATTGACTTTATCAACAGAGCTTTAGCTCCCTTTGAAGATGGCCGCCGCGGCTGGCTCAATTCCAACTAGCCCGCTTCTAGTTGCAGCCTGCAACGCTTTACAACATCAGGCTGCATCTATTGCAGCAATTCGACCCTGGTGGTTGCAGGAAGAAAAATCAAAATTCTTACTTACCCGGCAGGCTTGGCCTGCATCACCCACAGAAGGCCCCCATGAAAGGCCCATGCCTGTCTGTGCCTGTCCAGGCTCAGATGGCACACTGTGGTCTCCTTTCACTGCGTCCTATACTCAAGTCTTTCCTTTCATCTCCGGCTACTCCTATGTACTTGCGGTCCCCTACTGCATATGTGTTTCCTGCTCTGTTAGCTCCGACTTAGTTACTTGCTACTTCAGATTCTATTCCCAATCAGTTTGTATGCAATACCATTCTTAGTTCCCCGTTGATCACATGCATGTGCTAGCTACTCACCCCCTTCCCGCTGCCTTACTTTTTTCTATCCACCCCTGCCATATTTGCCTCCCGTCATAGACAGCAGGGCAAGTCCTCCGACCCACGCCTGCCCTATTTCTTCCATGTACCTTCTCCTTGATTACCTTCCTGTCCTGCTTCCTTCTATGCTCCCCCCTATAGGCGGGGGCAAATGATTCTGCCTTACTCCTCCTTACCCCGCAGTCACGATCCAAATTAATCTTGTGCAGCCTGCTCAGCATTCTGATTTCACCTTCTCTCGTCTGCTTCTAGCGGTTTCTGATACCCTCCCTGACTGTAAACATCCCGACTTATCATTTCTGAACACTTCTTCCCTGTGAACCGGATAGAGGGTAAGGTAGAGGGTGTGCATGGGAAAGGGATGTTTAGGGAAATGATGCCCTTTCTCTTCTGCTCCTGTTGTCTGTGGCCGTGTGCGATTGCCTGACGTCTCCTCACTCATACCATACCATGCATTCATGCAATGTGAAAAACCTGAAGGTATCTCACTTACTAGTCCCCAGGGATCTGTCACCCAGTGACCAGTGGACCAGTGCGGTAGGATCACCTGGATGCGGGGTCCTCAGGGGGTGGTAGTGGGACACTGATGGGTGAGACACAGTATCCCCTTTCCTACAACACCTTTTCCCCATCCTACCACGTCGGATGCTCAGAAACTCTATCCCTATCACCCTTTTCCTACACAAGCACTTCTTTACACCACGAAAGACAACAGACTAACACCAGAGCCATTTACCTGACATGTCTCAACACAAGGGTCAGGCAGAGTCAGGCAATCAACAATAACCACAGTCTTTCCCTTCCCCACAGGGATAAAAGGTGGAGCACGTGAGCATACTACAAGCAAGGCAGACCACACAATGAGACAGTTATTGCAGGACGGCAGTTCAAGAGGAGGAGAAAAGCAACGAGAACCGAAGGGGCAACAAGGAGAGAAGCGGCTTTGTCCTTTTTGACCCAGACCCACAAAGCCTCCGTAGAAGGAATCATAAGACCGCGAACAATAGCTGACGTGTGCTGTAGCAGATACCAACGGTGCACAGAGTCCTCCTCTGCTGATAACCAAGGCAGGGAGAGACGCTTGCTACCGTGGTACCGTCCTTGACTTCAGAGACATGAAAAGCCAAGCGGTTCATCACAGCCAGTGAGTTGAAGGGAGAACCGATAAGAAACCGAACTTTGTTGAGTGAAAGTTGCAAATGGCAAATTAAGGGAAATCAAAGAACTGTTAACACCACAGGGGAAAACCATCTGCAGATGGGTCTGGCGCCAGATCGGTGCTCACTCTTAAGATTTTCGCTGATCCCCCTTATTGTTGAAACTACTGATACCAGAAGGCCTTAGGAGAGCCACAAGGAAAAGGTCAACGTGGTTATACAGGGTTGAGTAAAACTCCCTGTACAGTTGAAAGTCTTTGACCGGCAAGTCATTGGAAGCTAAGGGAAAAATCCTGTATCATGATGAAGTAGAAGGAACTGTGTGACTAGCAAATATGAACCCGGCTGAGGGATGCCTGCAGAATGAGGTGAATCATGATGTCCCAATGAACATTGTGTTGACATGAGTGAACCCGACGGAGGGATGTCTACAGTGTATTGTTTAAAAAGAAAGTGAGATTTGTCCATGCAACAGGTAAAATCTTTTGAATGCAAGCCGTAGTGAACCTGACGGAAGGAGGCTAACATTCGAGAAGGCTCGTAGCCCGGAACAGGGGAATCCAGGGGTGAAAAACCATCACCCTATGACTCGTGAATACAACAGGTGAAATCTTTTGGAATAAAAGCTGTAATTAACCTGACAGAGGGAGGATAACATTTGTGAAGGGTCTGTGCCCGGAAGAGGGGGACCCACGGGTGAAAGCCATCACCCAACGTAACGCGACAGAGGAAATCTTTTGAATGAAATCCATAGTGATCTCAACAGAGGGAGGCTGCCATGCGAGAGGGGTCTGAGCCCGGAAGAGGGGGACCCAAGGGTGAACGCTATCATCTAACGTACATACAGAAGAGAAACTTTTGTTTTGTTATTTTGAACACATCAGGTCCTTGGAGGCAAGAAACTTTTTTGAAGAAAAGAGACTTCACCACCGAAGATCCTGATACTTGAGAACGGACCTGTAGCCTCATGCTGGGAAAGCCCGAGAGTGTGCTGTGCTCAGGTGTCCCGCCTTGTCCCGTGCTCAAAACGTGGAGAAGGGAGACCCTCGACTATAATATCCTGCCTTATCATTTGTGAACACTTCTTTCTTTCTTGTGAACCCTATCCAACACTCTTTTTGTATTTAGTTGTAAGGATTCGCAATAGTTTTTTTTAGTATAGGCCCCTTTTATTTGTCAAGACACCACTAGGGCTGCCTTATTATTAATTGATGATCGTAGCTTGTTCCCATCTTAGATTTAGGTTTAGATTAGACGTTTTTCCCAACCTACCTATACAGTTTAATAAACACCCTTGAACTTTGGTCACTTGTGTCTGTCTTTACTGTTGCCACCACGAGTTCCTTACAGCACACTGTGCCCCGGTGGTGTCCAGCCCAATAGCACACTCTTCACATTGCACTAACACCTGTGTTTGTGGCCCAGTTGCTTACCATGCATTCCATGAGCCCAGTTCCCTCACGGACTCTACTGCTAAGTTGCCTCACTGGGTGCGTGATGATCAGAACCTAACCATTAAGTGCTAACACGCACCAACATTGCATAAATACACAAGATTTGATCAACAACAACATAAAATATGCACTTAGCTTCGTGACTGGCTGCCTTTATCCTTTGGGCGTGTCCAGTGCGATGCATAGACTGGTACAGATTGCGGGTGCCAAATAGGCGTCAATGGGGCTGCAGAAAATAATAGGATTAGGTGGTGCGGATCGCTCTTCCAAGCAGTACTCTAGCTCACACAAGCATCATGCCATGGGTTAACTCTAAACTTGTATTCATGGGTCAGTAAGCATTCCTGAGTTAGTTTGTAGTATTCCCCCATGCACTTTTCTGGTTAATGTCCCCATGTGGTTAGTTCGCTCTTGGTGAGTAGAGCAGCTGAAGCGGAGTACTTATCTCTAATTTTGCATGGCCTGGGTTGTGGGAATCAGGCAGGTTGCAGCGCCGCTGGATGTTCGCCTGGGACAGAACACATCTGCTCAGTTTGGAAGCTCGAGCATGGATGGCTTTTGCTGGTTTGGGCGTGGTCTGGGAAGTCTCCCGATGCTCATGAGACTTGCACAGGCTCTTGGGACGTGTAGTTTCCATATAGCACGTCCCTTTGGCTGGCGGCTGGTGCAGCTGAGACATCTCTCTTCCCTTGGGGGTGGCTGTGCTTTTGTCTGCCCCGTCTGCCCACTGTACAGCACTGGACACCTACATGAAGGGCAAATATGGCATCTACTTTAAGTGGCACACTGTCTGGTTTTCCCTACTTGTGGTTTTCTGACACATGTCCTGGTTTTCCTTGCATACATACTTCTGTCTTTTTCACTCATAACCACTTCCGTGCCCCTGACCCTCTGTTTCCTGACAAATGGAGGGTCAGCAGGCACCTCGGAGCAATGCAGAGCCGTACACCCCTGACGAATGTCATCACATCGGAGGGTGTAACATCACAGCGTGCGCTGGGCACCTCGTCAACAGATGGCAACTGTGAGGAGGCAGACTGTAACAGGGCAAAACACCCAGAGGAAGCAGGTGGCACCAATGAGGCAGAAGGACAATAGGGGGGCCTTGCAGGCTATGTCTTCCGTGTTCTGGCGATATCTATAGCAGCTGCTTGTAGAGAAGCAGCTGGCATGGGAGGCCCAGGTGATGGTGGTCAGGGCTGAGGTGGCGCTACATCAGAGCGTAGGTGGGCTGCCATCCTGGAGGTGACTTGAAGGTCTGCACAGGAGGCAGAGCATCAGTTGGTGGCCACACTGCAAGCTCTCCAGGCAACAAGGGAGGCCCTACTGAGGGAGGAGGACGTGGCCTGTGACTCAGCCCTGGTGGATATGTCAGAAATTGGAAAGGAGGACTAGCTTGTTGCCTTCGTATACAGTTCTTTAGGTATTAATTTAATTTCTGCTTTTTATTTCCTCCCGGACTTCAGAGACATTCCTTACCAGTTTTTCATGTATATAGTTATTTAGGAATAAGTTTAATTTCTGTTTTTTTTCTTTTCCCCCAGACTTCAGAGACATTGATTCCCTATTTGTATGTATATAGTTATGTTCAATACAGGTTTTCAATGAGTTCAATCCCCGCTTCATGCAGTTTATTTGTCTGTCTACGCATTGATTGTTTACATTTTAGATATAATTGTGAATATTAGCATGTCCACACATAGATAGAATTGTGAATATTAGCCTGTGTCGCATCTAGATAGGACCTTGAATGTTAGCATACGTGAAACCTGAATGTCAACATGCCCACACTTAGATTTGTGAATATTAGCCTGCGTCGCATCTAGATAGGACTTTGAGTGTTAGCATGCCAGCACCTATGCGAAACCTGAAGACTATTATAGGCCACACTTAGAATTGTGGACATTGGCCTGCGTCGCATCTAGATAGGATTGATTGAGGGATAGCATGCCCGTGCCTAGATGAAACTTGAATGTTAGCATGTGCCACACTTAGAATTGTGAACACCGGCCTGCGTAGCATCCGGATAGGGTTGTGAATGTTGGCATGCCCACACCTAGACAGATTTCTAAACACTAGTCTGCGCCGCATCTAGATAGGACTGTGAGTGTTAACATGCCCACACCTGGATAGAGTTCTAAACATTGGTCTGCGCCGCATATAGATGGGATTATGAAGGCCAACAAGTGCTGTGAATGTTAGCATGCTAAAGGTCAGGTAACCCACTAACCAATATAAGCTCAAACTCTGCATACTTATCTCACTCAAAAAACTCACACAACCATCTCTCGCACAACAAGCCGCATGCACTTCACAACACCGCAACAACACATAAGCCGGAGCAACAGCACACGCAGACTGACACCGATCCAATACCCGCACCAAAGCTCAGCACCTGGTGTATACTGAGTTGAAGCTGCCAACAGAACACCACTCCTCTCACTATCCTACTCCCTCTTCACCTTACTAACCCATCCCACCTTATCGTTTACAGATCCGCCAGAGCGCCTGAGGACCAATTCCGTTGGTGACGGTGCGCGGTACAAATACCTATAACATTTAACATTTAATATTGAACATTTTGCCCAGCGCATCTCTTCACTGCAGGTCATTTGCATTATGGCGAGACTGTGTGCGTCATGTTGATGCTGTGATGTTTGCGGGTGGAGGGATGGACATGTAGTGCTGAGGCCAACAGGTGACTGGAGTTTGCACTGGATGATTTTCATTTTCCATTCCGTGTGCAGCGTCACTGCGTGTTTGGCATCAGTGTGGTTGGCATGGAGGCTTCCGTTGTGTGTCTGATGATGTACATACGGGTATGGGTGCAGTGATGTGTGGAAGTCTTATATGATTTTCTTTTCATGTGTAGTATTTGCACTCTTTTGCATTGTTTTCATTTGAGGTCCACTGTTGTTCATGTGTCCCCTTAGCACATGCATGTGATTGTTTATGTGCCCACCCTCGATTCACTGTAGTGTGTATTTACCATTGTAGGAGCTGCGTTGGGAAGTGGGTTCACTGTGGATAGGTGGTTCGGACACATCACTTGTGCTTTTGATATTTCATTGCTGTGTCACTCCGATGTCGTGCTCACATACCCACTGACATCTGCATTCACGCACTGCTCTTATGTCATGTCATGCCTGCTCTCCTGTCATGCTCCACCTCTGCCATTGGAATGCAGTTGTGTCCCATGTTTGCTGTTTCTGTGTGGAAGCACACATTTCCTGTCTCACTGAGTCACACACCCTTTGACTGACCTCCCATCACCCATGCACAGGCCTGTCATGCTTTTGTCCCTGACAGTGACATTGCCACCCCTACCACCCGGGATACTTATGCACGGGCTGCAATTCGCCCAGTCATTATTTGTGGATATGCCCAATTTATGATTCTGTGTGCTTCTGTCCTCAACACTCATTCACTTGCTGTGCTTTGAAGCCTTTGCAATGACACATGGCCAATATGCACATGCCACTTTGCATTGCTTTCACATGTCACACGTGGATGGGGTGGCCACAGTGTTGTTGGTGCAATATGGCGCTGTCCAGTTGAGGTGCTGCAGAGTCAGATCTGCCCGGGAGGAACAGGAGATGCTCCGGTCCTAGATTGCTCATCAGTGCTACCAGTTGATAGTATTGGTGGTGGACATGTTGGAGGTCTGCTTCATGGGAGAGGCAGACCACAGAGGTTCAGGTAAGTTGCAGCTATACATTGGGCTGGTAGGGTGGTAGATCGTCAGGGAACTTCCTGGGGGTATTGGTGGAGGTGAGGGGGGCTGGTGGGTGGTGTTTGGGCTTGAGGGGGCTGGCTGGAGTAGTCCCGAGGGTCAGAGGGGCTAGGTCTGGGTTTGAGGGTGCTGCTTGGAGTAGTGATGGAGATGAGAGGGCCTGGTGGGTGGTGTTTGGGCTTGAGGGGCTGCCTGGAGTAGTGTCAGCAGTGAGGGGGGCTGGTCGGTGGTGTCTGGGCTTGAGGGGGCTGTCTGCCGGTATTGGGAGAGGTGTGGGGCTGGTGGGTGGTGTCTTGGCTTGAGGGGGCTGCCTGGAGTAGTGTTGGAGGTGGGGGGGGGCTGACGGGTGGTGATTGGGCTTGAAGAGGTTTGCCTGGGGGTATTGGCAGAGGTGAGGGGGTTGGTGGGTGGTGTATGGGCGTGAGAGGGCTGCCTGCAGTAGTGTTGGTGGTTTAGGGGGGCTGGTGGGTGGTGGCTGGGCTTCAGGGGACTGCCTGGAGTAGTGTTGGGGTGAGGGGGGCTGGTTGGTGGTACACAATAGGGGGGGTAGAGAGGCACTAGCACATTCAATGTGTAAATTCCCAAGGGGGATGAAATGCTCGTAATCTGTTTAAACAGTAATTATAGTGGAGGAAGTGTATGTGTATGTTTCAGGTGCAGGGGGACAAGGCAGGTCTCGAGGCCACCAGAGACTAGAAGGTTAGATATACTAAAACGTGATTTGTCATGTACTGACAAGGAGTCCTCTATGCACCCCCTAGGATAATAAAACAATCCCAATCTTTGATTCAACCCGTGTGTTGAGACGGCCCAGTGGGATGGGTTATGCCAATACCAGGTGTTGAATGGAGTTATTGAATGTTATCTCAAAAGGTGTCTAGATAAACAAGGTCCTGTTGCCTGAATAGGCATTAGGTTATTTCAGTACGGGCCGTCCATATGCCCAAAACTTCTGGATTCAATATCAATAAAAGTACTTTAAATTGCAGTCAAAATGGTTTTCAAAATATATTTAGAGGAAAAAACAAATGTTCAAAGGAAACAACAATTTTATACAAAAACAGTGGTACAGGGGTCCATACACATGTTTAGAAACAATAAATGTTCTTCATTAGTACAGAGTGTCGCATTCCATAGATGTGTTAAAATTTCACACAGCTAGGTTCTATATAGTCCTCTACACGGTTCTGTAAAGTGTGCATGTTCATTCGCGTATAATAGGCTCCATTGTAGGTGTCATTATTGCTAACGTGTTTCGGATAATCAATCCTTCTTCAGGGTTAGTCGAGCCTATTGTTGGTCATACACATCCAACTTCCGTGTCAAGATGTGTACCTGTAAGGTAACACACAGAGACAGGATGTCAGTGGGAATTGTCGGTCATCATTTTAGTAATGTTAAAGTGTCATGTTCAAAACAGTTAAACTGACCTTCAGTTCTCTCCTATCCCTAATCCAACCATAGGGTCTGTATTCAATCTTCATACAGTTTCGGAGGAGGTATATTGTGATACTGTTATGCTTTCGGCAGCGAAGGTGCTGAATGATCGAATCCCGGACCGGCTTAAGAACTGCCAGAATGTTCTTTGCGTCTGTGATATTCCCACAGGTTTTAAGATAGAGCGAATTCTCTAGACCTAGAAAATAAAATGAAATAAAGGAACCTTAGTCTACTCTAGGTATAAATATCTAACTCGTCGAGTATTAGCGATATAAATAAGGGAATCATGCAGATAATCCAAAATGGATTAATCATATTCATAATCATCGATCTGTATACATTACATGGATTAGGACCTAGTAATGACGTGAGTATTAGTTTTGTGAGATCGCTATGTGTGAAACAAACTGCACCCATTGCAACGATGTTCCCATATCCCTCATTGCGTATTCGCATTGTGCCGAATGCGCTAGGATCGTGGCGTGCTGTTAGTAAACGAATCAGTTGTAATAATTAAATATAGGTCGGCCACACTGTCTATAAAGCGTCCATCCGCCGTGGCTGGTGCGGATGTGTAACTGCGGTCACAAAGAAACAGTAGTGGAGCTTACCTAAAATTCCAATGGCCCCTGCATGGCGCCAGTCTCGTCTAGGGAAGGAAGGCGCCGGCTGCAGTGTTGATATGGTCGCTAGGCGACCTCTGGGCATGCGGACTGTGTTGTCTAGACACCATCTTGGAATGGGAGTATATAGGTTGCCATGGTAACATATCTCGAAAGAGCCAAATGGTTCCTGTGTGTCAGTCGCGCTGACTGGTGTTCACAAAAAAGTGTATATGTCAAAAGGTGGTATAAATGGAAGCCTGTGCCCACTTACTGCTGTAGTTAACCTCTCATCACATTGGAGGGCACCATGGCCTGGTGATTAGTGCATGGAGTTTATATATTACTATATCGCAGGTCAATAGGCAGGCTGCTGCAGAGCAGTACCGGCAGATTATTGGAGGACAGGGAGAGGGGCAAGTTGCACCTTCTCTGTCCAAATTAAGAAACAAGATGGTGCTGCCGCCATCTGAGGGTTAAATAATTTTGGAGTAAGTCCTCACGGTGGGTTTACTACTAGATCCCACATCTATCGGTAAGGTAGGTTCTGTTTCACCTGTATACAGCCTAGCACAGGCATGATTATTAAGGCAGAGCCGAAGTTGCAGAAATTAAAAGTTAGGCAATCGTAATGTCCTCTGGTATGTACTCATGCCTGAAGGATTTATGATCCACAGTTAGTAAATGTGGGAGCCAGGGGCGCCCCTGTTATGGTCTCATATCGTGTGTGCACTGTCAACTCATGTACGGTCTCTCATGTTGATACAAAAAATTGCTTAGTCCATATTCATAATATTTGTATGAGTATAGCCTAGACATAGAATATACCATAACCATAGTACATAGCGTAGCAGTGTATCTTCACAATACAAGATCAGTACCCCACAAGATCAGTGCTGCACCAGGTTGATGACACTAGGCCATGGAATACAGCCGAACTTAGAGCAGGATACATATTCCGGTTTTATATTACCTACAGTGTAAACTCATGTACGATATCACATGTTGATATACCAACTCCATCAGAACATATTCTCAATATTGTCATAAGTGTAGTATATCCATAGAACATTGCATTACAGTGTGTCCTCCCTGGGACCATATTCGCAATACATTAGATCGGTACTGCACAAGGTCAGTAATGCGCAAGATCAATGACACTCAACCGTTCTATACATACAGGCTTAAAGCAGAATACATATTTCAAACAAAACACATTAAGTCTGTTTCGCTGTTCATTCCACTGGGCTGGTTGGTGGTGTCTGGGCTT
Organism: Ambystoma mexicanum; assembly: GCF_040938575.1. Lineage (NCBI taxonomy): Eukaryota > Metazoa > Chordata > Amphibia > Caudata > Ambystomatidae > Ambystoma > Ambystoma mexicanum. The sequence goes on from NC_090934.1 coordinate 267,757,654, forward strand.
GAGGGGGCTGCCTGCAATGGTGTTAGAGGTGAGGGGGCTGGTGGGTGGTGTCTGGGCTTGAGGGGCAGCCTGGGGGTATTGGCGGAGGTGAGGGGGGCTGGTGGGTGGTGTCTGGGCTTCAGGGGCCTGCCTGGTGGTATTGGCGGAGTTGGGGGGCTGGTAGGTAGTGTCTGGACATGAGGGAGCAGCTTGGAGTAGTGTCGGAGGTGAGGGGGCTGGTGGGTGGTGTCTAGGTTTGAAGGGGCTGCCTGGAGTAGTAGTGGAGGTGAGGGGGGCTTGTGGGTGGTGTCTGGGCTTGAGGGGCTGCCTGGAGTAGTGTTGGAGGTGAGGGGGCTGGTGGCTGGTGTCTAGGTTTGAGGGGGCTGCCGTCCTGCCAGGAGTAGTGGTGCAGGTGAGGGGGGCTTGTGGGTGGTGTCTGGGCTTGAGGGGGCTGCCTGGTGTTATTGGCAGAGTTGAGGGGGGCTGGTAGGTAGTGTCTGGACATGAGGGGGCTGCCTGGAGTAGTGGTGGAGGTGAGGGGGGCTTGTGGGTGGTGTCTGGGCTTGAGGGGACTGCCTGGGGGTATTGGTGGAGTTCAGGGGGGCTGGTAGGTAGTGTCTGGACATGAGGGGGCTTGTGGGATGTATTTACCCATGCATCCGAGCCCTACCTCAAAACTGTGCAGTACTGACATGGAAAACATCATGATGGCCAGAGCTTCCCAGAAAATGCACAGGGAAATGCATGAAGAATAGGCTGCCACTCATTTTTGCCGATGTTATGGGCACAGAAGGACACTGCCTAAAACCACCATTGGACTACCCACACAGTAGTCTGAAACCATTGGGAATGGCAATGCTGATTGCCAAAAGCAAACCCATAACTGTGGAGAATTCATTTTCTTAAATCCCAAAAAGGGGTGCAGTACCAGTACTCACCACTATCCAAAAGCCGGCGTTTTAAAACCACCAGATTTTACTTTTTTGTAGAAAACTGAATAAATGAACCCAAAACAGGCCAAAGAAAGACTTACTGAGAGGTGGATCCAATGTAAAGTTATATTCTGAAGTGACTTGAAGGTTTATAACAAGACTGGCTGAGCTGGGGATTTCAGCAGTTTAAGTAAATTTGGACTGAAAGACATTAAAAATCTCAATGTTTAAGAGAAATGAGTGACCTACTTTGAGTGTCACATAGGTTGCAATTGTTTAAATGTCATAGTTTTGAACTTAGAATCAGCATTCTAGCTGCATATGTAAAAATGTTTAGTTTTATTTGAATGCAGAAAACTGGGGAACAGAAGTGACATTTTATCTGAACCCTGGCTTAAGGAACTGAATTCTGCCTGGCAACTACCCCCATCAGGAGTGAAACTTGAGTCACAGCTGTGTTCCCAGGTCTAGCTGCCCTTTTGCTGCTCACACCAAACGGGATATGACACTTCCCTGATTGAATTACCTGGGCTCTGCAGGAAATTGAACAAAGCCCTGTCTTGACTCAGGCAAATGTTTTATGGCGGGAGTCGTAAATGGAGATTTCTCCTAGAAGCTGGGAGGGGCAGGGTCTCTGAGCTTGGCAGAAACTGGAAAGACTGGTTTCTGTACCATGTGACATGAAAAGACACACCTCTATAGCCAGAATATGGTTTTAGAAAAAGATGAATAACTCATAGAGCGGACTTGTGAAAATTATTTAAATGACACCATAATTCTTGTGATTTTTCTGCCCACATTTTAAGAGGTTTTTAGAACCGGTGGCATGTTCAGGGGGGTTTTAGCGGAAAAGAGGATATTACTCAAAATGTGTGCATGTGAAAAATCTGACACTTCATCAACTAATGTCCATACTCCTTGCGCACATGTGTGTAAATTGGGGTAATGTCCGGTATTGCAAACCAGTTAAAAAGTGCAAAATATTGCCATTTCTGAATGCAAGCTCCCAGGAAGAGCAGAGTTTGAACAGGATATACCTCCTGTAATGCATGATGGGTGCATGTAATTTTAAACAATATGTACCTCTGCAAATATGTATTTGGTTCAAATCTAGATTTGTGTGTAAGTTGACAGGAGGAGTGGACTTTCTGCAGGCTGTAAAATGACATCACTCTGACACAACCTAGCTCCCCCAATCAGGGGAGAAATGAAAACTTGGCCAATGATAAGTGGAGAGGGGTAGGGTCTAGTGATGCTCACACACACCCATTTTAAAAACACATAAAAGCAGAGAGACAGGACAGATAGGGACCTTCAAATCCATTTGCAGCTGGAAGCTCTGCCGGGAAAATCCATACTTTACCTCCATCAACCTTCAGAGAGCAGACATAGAGACTTCAAATCTATCAAATTTCCAGAACCAGAGAGAGAGCAGAGCTGACCCAGATCACTGTGAAGTGCAGAGACCAGAGTCCCGTCTAAAACCTGACCAGATCCATGGCGAGGCCCATTTCACTCAAGAATATAGTGTGAGTACCTAGAAAACTGTGCAGAACCAATCTCTTAGTTAAAATAATATAATTCAATCCTATTTTAATCTAAGTAGAACTGTCTCCTAACTGTCACCTGTCATTTGTAAAGCTGTCACCTGTCAGTTTCTAGTTGCAAGCTGCACTTGTCTTTTGAACTTTAAAATTTCAAATCTGAAAAACGACCTTTATTTAATCGATCATATCTCCGCGACCGTTTGTGCTAGAGACTTGCGGTAACTTTCATCTGGAAGCTGAGATCCTAGGCTTTCCTAGGACCCCAAAACGATATTGATAGCCCTTGTAGTTCTTCTGTAATAGTGCCAGACGCATTCGCGAATTTTGCCGCGATTTGAAAATTTCTCCACTTGCAAAAAGATAGCTGCTTTTGCTTTCCTCTGAAAAAAATCGTTTGCCTCATAAAAACTATCCCTGCATCACTGCTAAGGTGATCCTGAACTTATTCAAAGCATATACCACTCACCCTAAACCTCTAGAGGGAATTAAAAGCATTTTAACATATTTTCACTCCATTGCCAGCACATATCAAAGCATTTTGCCTGTGTTTTCAACGTCTGTAGTCTAAGTTGCTGGGTGAACTGAATTACATTTGAATTGCATTTCCGAGAACTGTGTGCCTTCCTTCCATTTCCTTGCATTGCATAAAAGGGGGGGGGGTGAATTGTACAAGAAAGTGATTACATTGTCTTTGCTGAAATTCTATCAAGTTATTTTCTTTACTGCATTTCATTCCACATTGCATCCATTTGAAACCATAAAAGTATTGTTGCTATCTTATCCATTTCATGTCAACTCCTTAGTGATTATCAAGAAGTGTGCTAGTGCCAGATTCTCCGTTGTTAATCTTTATCATATCAGATTAAGTGTGCTATTCAATTATTAATTTATTATAAAGCGTGATATATATATATATATATATATATTGTTTAAATTATCAATTAAACCTTTTAACTTGCAAAACAGAACTACTTCTTGGCTCAGTGGGGTCAGGAGGATTCCAAGAGAGGGGTGTTATATAGAGGTAGTCATTCAGAACGCATGAACTGGACATAAAGATATATCAATAAGGGTTTTCATTCAGTATTCTAGACTAGGCGTTGACTTGGCTGTAGTGCTGAATTGAATCCTCTTACAAATTGGGGGCTCGTGCCGGACGTTTGGGTGAGATCTACCATTTGTGCAGATTAATACAGCGTGCCAGCTGACCAGATACACATATCCGGTCGGATCACCACGCTGTGTTACGCTGTAAAGCACTCCTCATAGGAACGCTCTAAGAAAAAGGTCTGTTTTGCAAAAATAAAATACAAACTTCTGTAAGTCAGGACAGAGACCAATCTCTAGAATGACGACCTTAGTAGACATGAAAATAGCCAGAGAGCAACTCTTACATAAACTATTTGTGAGAGGTGAATGGACTGAACAGGGCCAGGATGCCTGGTTGCAGGCCATCACGCGACAGGTCACTGAAACAGGGTCAGACCTATGGAGAGATCAGGGTCCATTACATGTGGCCCTGAGTGAACTATATATGGCTCCTAAAGCCAAAGATGAACACAATAAGATTGCCAGGATAGCAGCATACCTGTACCTATATATGGGAGACATGCAGGATAAATGCAATGAAAGCCAAGATCTGGCAAATAAGCAACAGATGGCAGTAGAGAAGGCCCAATCTGATCTGGCCTCTTCTGAGCAGAGGCTGCAGAGGAGCCAGGAGTCAGAAAATGATAGTAGGCAATATATCATTAAAATAAAAGAGGATATGGGCATCCTACAACAGGAAAAGACAGACCAGGATACCAGATTTCTGGCCCTGCAGAAGGAGCACCAAGACAGTTTGGACTCCTTACTGCAGAACCAGAAAAAGTTGGAGCAACAGATCAATTTCAACAGGGCATGCGCGGAGCAGGTAGTCACCCTGCAAAGCCAGCTAGATAGAGAGAAAGAGGAGAGCAATAAACTGATTCTGAAAGACCTGGATACCCAGGCAGAGTTTGATGAGGAGCGCCAAAAAGCTGGTGCCTTTCAACGACAGAGGGACGACCTGGCAGCACAGATGCAGGATCTCAGTCAGGAAAGAGACACTTTAGGCCAGGAAGTCTGCCACTTAAAAAAGGAAATTGAAGAAAATCACCTGGCCCTCCAGGGGCTGGGTGACCTCCAAAAAGAAAACCAGAACTTGGTAGAGCACACCAGAAGGGTGGAAGATGCTCTGGCAAGAAAGGAGCAGGCCAGTAGGGAGGGACTCAGGAGGTAAACCTCCTGCAGCAAAGACTGGCCCAGTGCTCCAGGACCAATCAGGAAACGCAGAGAGAGAATGAGGCTCTCTGCCAGCACAATGATAGGCTCCAACAACAGGTAGCGATGCAGGAGAGACTGATAGAGTCTAGTAAGGCCTTAACTGAGGAACTGAAGGCGCAGGCTCTTGCATTGCAACAGGGAGCAGGGGCGGATAGAGATGAGGTTCGCTGGGAAAGAGAAACTCCTGAGCATAACCCCAGGAGCCCTAGTACCAGAGGCCTTTATTTCTCTCAGTCCCTGGACTCTGCCACCCCCATGTCCCCTGGCGCACATGAGCACAGGGCTACAGGGATGGCAGATTACTATCCAGCTAAAAGTATGGGGCTCATAGGCCAGTACCACTCAGGAATGGAGGGGTGGGCATCCGGGTATGGGCACCCAAGTACAGTACAGTTCAGTGGGGAACCCCAGGAGAGTAGGCCCCTTAAGGGCATCCTGAAAACCTCTGCCCAGTTAGGTCAGTGGGGGGGGTACCCAGCAAATCCTGGCAGCAAGGAGGGATCTGAGGACTCCTCTGAGCACCACAGGAAACAGGAGACCAGGTCCCCACATTCTGCCAGCCATTCCCAGGCTCGCAGAATCCGGAAAAACCTGGAAGAACAGACAGGAACCTCTGGGAGCAGTGCCTCTGAGTCAGAGGATGAATGGACAAGGGTTACCCGAACCAAAAAGGCCAATAAGGCAAAAAGGGCCTTGCTTAAGGACCCCTTAAAGCAGATTAAGGCGATCAGGAGCGTCATCACGCCTTACCATAAGAACGCTAAGTATTCTGTTTGGGAGCACTTAGAGTTGTTTGAGCAAATGATGGAGACTTTCCATTTGAAGGACAGCCAAAGCTGTATTCAATATGTAAAGTGGACCTTCTCCCCGGAATACTCCAGTTTCTTTGCGGGGCTGGAGGACCAAAATCATTTAAGATGGTCCACCTATAAGGCGGCCATCTTGAAACATTTTTCCATTCATAGAAATCCTCAAGAGGCTCGCAAGGCAGCCTACAATTTGCAATGTGGGGAGGATCAGGCCCCACAAGAATTTGTGCAAGAACTGAAACGTGCTTTTGCGCAGACCACCAGAAGGGTGCGCACAGACAGTAGAGAATTCATCAACACATTTTTTCATGCCTTGCCCAAATACATAATGACCCAGCTCGTGAGGGATTTTCACGAGAAAAGATCTTTAGACTGGGTCATTGAACAGGCTACCCGGATCTATGAGGTGCAGAAACCGGTAGATAGCAAAAGTAATGCCCCGAAAAACCCCAAAGCCAACAGCACCCCTGCTGCTGCCAAGGTGGCAGAGGTAAAGGTCACCCCCGTTTTGGATTTGGAGATGGGGGGGGCCTAAAAACCTACCTGCACCTAATAATGCTAGGCCCAGAAGGTCCTCGGGCCAGTCACAGACAGGGAGCCAGGGAGGCAGCCCCACAAATGGGGTCCCTCGCTCTCCTGATTATGTAAGTCCCCGTTACAAGGGAAATCGACCCATCCTGGGTTATGTGTGGACTCCTCCAGCCCAAGGGGGGGGATCCAGCCAAGCACCTAACCCAGGGAACTTCCCTCCTAACTTCCCACAGGAGGGCAGAAATTCTCCAAACCCTGGGCAGAACTTTTTCCCCAGGTATCCATCCAATTTCCAGCCCCAAAATCCTCCACCCTTCTTTCCCCAATTCCCTGAGCCCAGACAACCTAATCCGGGAGAGGGGAGGCCAAGGGTGGAGGGGTACCCAAATCTTCCCAACCCGGGGTATTACCAGAGGAGGGACAGCTACCCTTCCCGGGATCAGCACAGGGGAGAAAACAGGGCCCCGTATCAGCCTGAGCGGGTTTCCCAGTTAGAGCGCCAGGTTCAAAACATGGCGCGGGATCTGGGTCACATACTGAGGGCTCAGCAGAACCCTCAGATCGGCATGCCGGCGCAGAACGCACCCAACTCTGGACCTGGTGCTCCAGAACAATGACGGGGGCAGCACCCCGATAACTCACCGGTTCCCAGGGAGGAGGCACAAAGGGAAGGGGGATGTAAAGCCTTGTAGGAAGCTTCGTTCCTCACTTGTAAACAGCCCCTGGAAACCCAGGAACCGGAAACAAAATCTCTTGCCCCTGAAAGTCTGCCTCCTAAGGAGCAGAGGGGGGGTAGGAGAAACAAAAGACCCAAACAGACTCAGTTTGAGGAGGAGGTACAGATCTTCCAATTTGAGGGAGAGGGATCCTCAGAGGATCCTGGGAAAAGGATCTTCTCCTTCAGAGAGGGGGGAACTCCTCCCAAAGAAAAATGGGTCCCTAGGGATGCAAATCCAGACTGGGGAGATGTGGAGACTGAGCTACCGCCGCCCACCAACTCATCCCAGAACCAACAGCAAGAAAATCCCCTGGTTCAAACCCATCCTGGTGACTGCCTCCAAAAAGGAGGGGGCGGCCCGGAACCGGAGCCAGGGGAACCCACAATGGCTCTGATCTCCAGTTGCCAACTCTTTCTTTCAGATTCCCAAGGCTCTCCGCAGAATTCCGCCCAAATCTCTTCGCTAGCGATGTCCAAAACCAGAAAGTTAGCCCACCAGTTGTCCAAAAATGTGCATTATCTGTGCCCCCTTGAGGAGAAGGAGGGAAGATACTATGCCCCGGTACAAGTACAGGGGCAGGGTACAATTTTGGCACTGGTGGACACTGGATCTCAAGCCACCCTTCTGTCCAGAAGGGCCTTTGATGAAATGAATGCAGGAAGGGGAGGGAATTACCAAATTCCTCTCACCTCACTTCCTGGACAACTCCAGAACTTTGACGGGAAGGAAATTCCCGTTGAGGGGACTGCAGACTTGGACATTAAAATTGGGTGACACAAGTTGAAACACCCGGTCATAGTTGTGACTCCAGAGGGCACCCCTTGTTTACTAGGGAATGACCTCCTGAGAAGGTTGTCACCCCTAATAGATTGCGTAAACAAGGTCCTCTGGACCCAGACTAGCCGACCAATAAAATTAAAACAGAGTGTCAACCATGTTAGTTTAAACGGCACCTGCCACATGGTTGAACAAAAATCTGACCAAGTAGAATTTCACTTCCAGAACAACCAGATTCCAGACGTGACAGTAATAGCAGTAGGACAACAGACTGGTGATGGAGGGTCCTCTCTATTTCTGAAAATCAACCTTCCTTCCAGTCTAAAGTGGTACTCCACGCTGGAAGGAAACACCCTGAAATTCTATACTAATCCACAGTCAGAAACTCCCACTCCTATAGTCCAGAAAGATGTGAAATCAGCTCAGAGCCTGGCTGATATTCAGCAACTTGGAGAGCAGTTGTTCATCCCTGTCCAATTAAATGATGGGAAGGACTCTGTTCTCGCTCGAGTGTGTGTGAACAACGGTAAGAGCTTCATCAGCGAAGCCATGTTCCGCCAACTCCCAAAAGATCCAGCCATTCCCACTTTCAAACCGATAGACAAATGGGAAATGGACCTGGAAGCACCTAATTCCAAACATCTCCTGCCAAGCAGGTGTATGCTCAAAATCTCCATTGGCAACAAGAGCATAGTCCACAATTGTTGGGTCGTGCGAGACGTCCCTGCCGCCTTTTACTTAGGCAGTGACATTCTCAATCGCTTTGCCATTAGTTTGGACCTAATAAACTTCAAAGCTTGGTCCCGATTAGCGGATAATCCCATGGGCTTTGATGATCCAGAAAAAGCATTTAGGTCAGCTCAATTGCTACCTTATGCAGTTGAAATTCAGGTTAAAGAGGAAGTCACCATCCCAGAAAGGACCCGACAATTCTCCCTGGAAGTGAAAGTTAAAAGGGGACAACATTTGAAAAACCCTGATGCTTACATACATCTAAATGCTTCTCTCCAACAGCAAGGGTTAGGGGTAAACCCAACACCATTAGTCAACATAGAACATGACACCATTCCAATAGAGGTGGATAACAGCGACTTAAAGAGTATTACTCTAGCCGCAGGCACCATTATTGGAATGGCGGTTGATGACCGACATTTTTCCATAGATTTAGGTAATGAACTGTTAGGGCCAATCCCCAAGGACTGCTTTGACAGTGACAGTGAGGACAATACAATACCAGACAGGATTTTTACCCGGCATGGGGGAAACTTCCTGGTGTACACTTCCTGCCCCTATGGTAAGGAAGATGTGACTTGTGACTTCAGGAGGGATGAGGTGATTTTCCAGGTCCATGAGGGCTGCCTTTCCCACCTGAAGCCTCCAGTCCAAATCAGCACTCTGACCAGGGACTTCTCCACCCAGCTGGAGACGGCCGCGGAGATAGCCAAACCAGAAGTCTTTCCAGGCTTCAGGCAGATGGTGGAAGAGAGAGTCAACCTAGCTGACGCCTGTGTGACTCTGGAACAAAAGCAAAAGTTGAAACAAGTTTTCTTGGATTTCCAAGATCTCTTTGCGGTAGACTCATATGACTGTGGCCGCACCGACATCCACACAACAACAATCCCCACGGACCCTGGCATGACTCCTGTGTTTGTGAAGCAATATCGCTTGCCTCTCGCATCAATGGAGTCCCTTACTGAAATAATTAAGAACCTTGAGTCCAGGGGAATAATCCGTCCAGTCCACAGCACCTTCAATAATGCGGTGCTGGGAATATTGAAGCCAAACGGCCAGTGGAGACTCTGCGCCGACCTCAGGGAGCTCAACAAACGAGTCCATACTTCCCGATGGCCTCTGCCCTACATTGACCAAGGTCTGGCCCAGATCCAGGGGTCACAGGTATTCACTGCAATAGACCTGACCAATGGATACTGGACTGTGCCTGTCAGTAGGGAGGACCAATACAAACTGGCTTTTACCTTTGGGGGCCAGCAGTACACATGGACCCGGACTCCCTTCGGATACCTCAACTCCGGTAATGAGTTCAATATTTTCCTACATAAGGCCATGCCCGACCTGGGTGCGAGGGGTAACCTGGCTTATGTAGATGATGTCCTCATCAAAAGTTCATCTGTGGAGGAACACATAGCGGAGATCCGTTATGTTCTGACCCAGTTGAGGGCCGCCGGAGCAAAACTTTCCTTTCAGAAAGCACAGTGGTGTAAAACCCGTGTTAATTTCTTGGGGCATGAGATTACTCCCCAGGGTCTCTGTCCCCAGGAAAAGAAAGTGGAAGCACTTCAGAAACTGAAAGACCCCACAACTCTGCGGGAACTAAGGAGCCTCCTTGGACTGACTAATTACAGCAGAAAGTTCATTGAGGGCTACGCAGAGATCACCAGACCCCTGATTCATCTCCTGAAGGGGGGGGTCAAGTGGGAATGGGGTCCAGAACAAGCCGAGGCAGTAAGACAACTCAAAAGAAGCCTCTCACAAGCGCCCTGCCTAGCTTACCCTGTCAGAAACAAGGAGTTCTTCCTGGAGACGGGGTTCTCTAATACGTGCTTGACGGCAGTATTATACCAAAAGCAAGACAAGGTCAATAAAGTAATCTCCTATGCGAGCAAAACTTTATCCTCTGTGGAGGAAAAATTCAACGATTGTGAGAAGGCACTCCTGGCAACGGTGTGGGCATTGAAGAATTACCGCCCGTTTATCCAGGGGGAACACATCATAGTGGAGACTCCACACCAGCCTCTGCAATATCTCCAAAGTGATAGAATCCGGACCGGAAATGTGAGTAATTCCCGAATTACTTCCTGGATTCTGTCAATGCAAGGCTTTCCTGTGGAGGTCCGATATGGCCAAAACAAGAAGAGTCCCCTCGCGCAAGGTCTGGCTGACTTGCATGATTGTGCCAGAGAAAACTGTCTCGAGGACGAAAGTCTAAAAATAAAGGACAACATGGAGGCATACCTTAATTCCCCACACAAAGTCTTTGAAGAGGACAAGTGTGAGGGAATGCCCACTGTCTATGTGGATGGATGCTCGTACCATGTTGACAACAACGGGGAGAAAGAACTGCTGGCCGGCGTAGGGAATGCATGGGTGAATGATTCCCCAGAACCCTCCGCTGGATACAAAATTGGTCCCCGAAGTAGTCAGGTGGCAGAATTGATGGCTGTGCATCAGGCCATCCTCACTGCTGTCCAGCATCAACTCCGCGAACTGGTCATAATCACAGATTCGGATTATGTACGGAACGGGTTCGTGGAGCACCTGGTTAATTGGAAAACCAGAGGCATGTTATGTGCTAACAACAAACCCTTGAAACATGGGAAGTTGATCCAAAACATTGATGATCTGGTCACCTCGAATGAGATGACCATCTATTGGAAAAAGATCAAGGGTCATTCCAAAGTAGAGGGACCAGACAAAACTGGAAATGACTTAGCTGATCAGCTGGCCAAAACCGGGGCCATCCAAGGGGATCTAATTGAGATTGAGTCCCTGTTGGGGGAAATCCAGGTCACTGCTATCACTAGGTCCCAGACAAATGCTCACAACGACCTTTCAATTGCACAATGGAGTAAGGAGACCCCTGATACTGATTTGATTACAGCTCAGAAGGGGGATCCAGTTATTGGTAAATTTTACCAACACCTTGAGGACCCTGAGAACTTTCCCCTGACGGATACCGATTACATTGGGAAAGAGGACCTAAGAGTGTTGATGAAATGTCCAAAAATGTTCCGAATCCAAGACGGTTTGCTGGTAAGGAAATCCAAAGCTGGCCACGATCAGTGGGTGGTTCCTACCTCATTCCGAAGCCTGATGTTAAGTCACGCCCATGATGCGGCCACCGCCGGTCATAGGGGGTTTCACACAACATTGGAAATCTTAAGAGGGTTGCATACTGGCCACACATGGGGCAGGACCTCGACCAATACTTGAAGGGGTGTCTTGTGTGTGCACAATTTCAGCCATCATCCCTCACGCACCGTGCGCCTCTCCAAAAGAGGGGGATGACACTGCCATGGTCAGATTTACAAATCGACTTTGTAGGCCCCGTGATTCGCTCTGCTAGGGGGAATAAGTACATGTTGACCGTCACATGCTTGTTCACCAAGTGGGTGGAATGTCTCCCAGCCCCAAATTGCAAGGCAGAAACTGCAGCTGCCCTGATGATTAACCACATCTTTTCCTGTTTTGGTCTACCTCAAAGGATTGAGTCAGACAGAGGTAGCCACTTCACCAGTGAAGTAATGACAAAGATGTGGGAGATACTGGGGGTCAAGAGAAAGCTGCATATTGCTTATAGACCAGCTTCTTCTGGGGCAGTAGAGAGATATAACCGGACAATTGTGAGCATATTAAAGAAGTTTGTGGCAGATTCTGGGCCAAGTTGGGATATCCGATTACCTCTGGTCCTAATGGCCATCAGATCTACCCCTTCATCTGCAACCAAAATGTCACCATTTGAGTTGATGACTGGGCGCAAGATGGTGCTTCCTCAGCATTTGCTCTACAGGACCCAAGAGCAGACACTGATAAATGCCTCCACTACTCATGAGTATGTGGAGAATTTAAGGAAACACCTTCAACATGCTTTTGCTTATGCTCGGCGGAATCTAGAAAGATCGGCTGATAGCATGAAGACCCATTATGACCTGAAAACTTCCAGGAAGGAATATCAGGTGGGAGACCGGGTCTATCTATACAACTTCCAAAGGAACCAGGCCACGCAGCGCAAATTTTTGCCTACATGGAAGGGACCCTTTGAGATCATCGACAAGATCTCCCCTGTGGCCTACAAAATCCACATCCTCAAAGGTCCTTTGGCAGCGGGGGAAGACAAGTGGGTCCACATAAACCAGTTGAAATGTTGCCATCCCAGGCACACTCTGCAACAACTGGAGGAATCCTCTGGAATCCTAGCGGGTACTGTCTCAGACTAATTCAGTTCCAACCATAAAACATACCACATCTAGTCTCTAAAATATTCTGATTTGCATGAAACTGTCTCTTAGTTATACTGTTTTTTTTTCAAAATAAGAATGTAATGTTTCGTTATGATGAAATGCATATGCTGCCCCACTATCTCAACAGTGGTGGAAAAATGTCTATGAATAGGTATTGCCGCTCTTCCTTTGTCGTCCTAGGAGAAAGAAAACCTTGAGACGGGCCAAGGAGGATGATCCGGGGACTGGGAGGATGACGCAAGGGGGCCCGGGGTACCGCCCAATATTCCCATCAGGACCGGGGAGGAGAACCGATCGACCAGTACCGGATGGAGGAAGAGATGCTGAACTGGCCATCCACCGGAAGAAGATGAGAACTACATCCCAGATCTTGCGGTTCCCACCAGTGAAGGATCAGATGGCCACCGCAAGAAGGGGGGCTTGTGGGATGTATTTACCCATGCATCCGAGCCCTACCTCAAAACTGTGCAGTACTGACATGGAAAACATCATGATGGCCAGAGCTTCCCAGAAAATGCACAGGGAAATGCATGAAGAATAGGCTGCCACTCATTTTTGCCGATGTTATGGGCACAGAAGGACACTGCCTAAAACCACCATTGGACTACCCACACAGTAGTCTGAAACCATTGGGAATGGCAATGCTGATTGCCAAAAGCAAACCCATAACTGTGGAGAATTCATTTTCTTAAATCCCAAAAAGGGGTGCAGTACCAGTACTCACCACTATCCAAAAGCCGGCGTTTTAAAACCACCAGATTTTACTTTTTTGTAGAAAACTGAATAAATGAACCCAAAACAGGCCAAAGAAAGACTTACTGAGAGGTGGATCCAATGTAAAGTTATATTCTGAAGTGACTTGAAGGTTTATAACAAGACTGGCTGAGCTGGGGATTTCAGCAGTTTAAGTAAATTTGGACTGAAAGACATTAAAAATCTCAATGTTTAAGAGAAATGAGTGACCTACTTTGAGTGTCACATAGGTTGCAATTGTTTAAATGTCATAGTTTTGAACTTAGAATCAGCATTCTAGCTGCATATGTAAAAATGTTTAGTTTTATTTGAATGCAGAAAACTGGGGAACAGAAGTGACATTTTATCTGAACCCTGGCTTAAGGAACTGAATTCTGCCTGGCAACTACCCCCATCAGGAGTGAAACTTGAGTCACAGCTGTGTTCCCAGGCCTAGCTGCCCTTTTGCTGCTCACACCAAAAGGGATATGACACTTCCCTGATTGAATTACCTGGGCTCTGCAGGAAATTGAACAAAGCCCTGTCTTGACTCAGGCAAATGTTTTATGGCGGGAGTCGTAAATGGAGATTTCTCCTAGAAGCTGGGAGGGGCAGGGTCTCTGAGCTTGGCAGAAACTGGAAAGACTGGTTTCTGTACCATGTGACATGAAAAGACACACCTCTATAGCCAGAATATGGTTTTAGAAAAAGATTAATAACTCATAGAGCGGACTTGTGAAAATTATTTAAATGACGCCATAATTCTTGTGATTTTTCTGCCCACATTTTAAGAGGTTTTTAGAACCGGTGGCATGTTCAGGGGGGTTTTAGCGGAAAAGAGGATATTACTCAAAATGTGTGCATGTGAAAAATCTGACACTTCATCAACTAATGTCCATACTCCTTGCGCACATGTGTGTAAATTTGGGGTAATGTCTGGTATTGCAAACCAGTTAAAAAGTGCAAAATATTGCCATTTCTGAATGCAAGCTCCCAGGAAGAGCAGAGTTTGAACAGGATATACCTCCTGTAATGCATGATGGGTGCATGTAATTTTAAACAATATGTACCTCTGCAAATATGTATTTGGTTCAAATCTAGATTTGTGTGTAAGTTGACAGGAGGAGTGGACTTTCTGCAGGCTGTAAAATGACATCACTCTGACACAACCTAGCTCCCCCAATCAGGGGAGAAATGAAAGCTTGGCCAATGATAAGTGGAGAGGGGTAGGGTCTAGTGATGCTCACACACACCCATTTTAAAAACACATAAAAGCAGAGAGACAGGACAGATAGGGACCTTCAAATCCATTTGCAGCTGGAAGCTCTGCCGGGAAAATCCATACTTTACCTCCATCAACCTTCAGAGAGCAGACATAGAGACTTTAAATCTATCAAATTTCCAGAACCAGAGAGAGAGCAGAGCTGACCCAGATCACTGTGAAGTGCAGAGACCAGAGTCCCGTCTAAAACCTGACCAGATCCATGGCGAGGCCCATTTCACTCAAGAATATAGTGTGAGTACCTAGAAAACTGTGCAGAACCAATCTCTTAGTTAAAATAATATAATTCAATCCTATTTTAATCTAAGTAGAACTGTCTCCTAACTGTCACCTGTCATTTGTAAAGCTGTCACCTGTCAGTTTCTAGTTGCAAGCTGCACTTGTCTTTTGAACTTTAAAATTTCAAATCTGAAAAACGACCTTTACTTAATCGATCATATCTCCGCGACCGTTTGTGCTAGAGACTTGCAGTAACTTTCATCTGGAAGCTGAGATCCTAGGCTTTCCTAGGACCCCAAAACGATATTGATAGCCCTTGTAGTTCTTCTGTAATAGCGCCAGACGCATTCGCGAATTTTGCCGCGATTTGAAAATTTCTCCACTTGCAAAAAGATAGCTGCTTTTGCTTTCCTCTGAAAAAAATCGTTTGCCTCATAAAAACTATCCCTGCATCGCTGCTAAGGTGATCCTGAACTTATTCAAAGCATATACCACTCACCCTAAACCTCTAGAGGGAATTAAAAGCATTTTAACATATTTTCACTCCATTGCCAGCACATATCAAAGCATTTTGCCTGTGTTTTTAACGTCTGTAGTCTAAGTTGCTGGGTGAACTGAATTACATTTGAATTGCATTTCCGAGAACTGTGTGCCTTCCTTCCATTTCCTTGCATTGCATAAAAGGGGGGGGGGGGTGAATTGTACAAGAAAGTGATTACATTGTCTTTGCTGAAATTCTATCAAGTTATTTTCTTTACTGCATTTCATTCCACATTGCATCCATTTGAAACCATAAAAGTATTGTTGCTATCTTATCCATTTCATGTCAACTCCTTAGTGATTATCAAGAAGTGTGCTAGTGCCAGATTCTCCGTTGTTAATCTTTATCATATCAGATTAAGTGTGCTATTCAATTATTAATTTATTATAAAGCGTGATATATATATATATATATTGTTTAAATTATCAATTAAACCTTTTAACTTGCAAAACAGAACTACTTCTTGGCTCAGTGGGGTCAGGAGGATTCCAAGAGAGGGGTGTTATATAGGGGTAGTCATCCAGAACGCATGAACTGGACATAAAGATATATCAATAAGGGTTTTCATTCAGTATTCTAGACTAGGCGTTGACTTGGCTGTAGTGCTGAATTGAATCCTCTTACAGGCTGCCTGGAGTAGTGCCGGAGTTGAGGGGCTGGTGGGTGGTGTCTAGGTTTGGGGGGGCTACCTGGAGTAGTGGTGGAGGTGAGGGGGGCTTGTGGGTGGTGTGTGAGCTGCAGGGGGCTGCATGGAGTAGTGTCGGAGGTGAGGGGGATGGTTGGTGGTGTCTAGGCTTGACGCAGCTGCCTGGAGTAGTGTCAGAGGTTAGGGGGTCTGGTATTTGTATTTGTATTTTGTATTTGTATTTTATTTATTTGTATAGTGCACCAGGCCCGAGGGCAACGGGGCACATTACTTAGTTACAGGCAGACGTATTTACATTAAGTTACAGGCAGAAGTATTTACATTAAATATACAGGATATAAACATTACATAACCAGGTAGGAATGTTGCACAAGGTTGTACAAACTGCAAGGCAGGATATAGAACAGAGTTACAAAGTCATAGGTAGAGAGGGTTTACGCTGCCATGGGTAGACGTTGGAATCAGTGTCATGCAGAATCGCGGGTGGACAGCCAGGCTTTGGCTTTGCGCTTAAAGGCTGGGAAAGAGAGCTCAGCTCTGAGCGGGTTGGGTAGAGCATTCCACAGCTTGGCTGCCAGGACAGGGAAGCTGCGGTCGCCTAATCTTTGGAGGTTGAAGCGCGGGATGATGAGGCTGTTAGTTTGGGCACTTCTGAGCGGTCTCGCAGCCGTCTGGGATGAGAACCTGTTGGTAAGGTAGCTGGGGGCTTGGTTGGCGATACTTTTGTGGGTGAGTGCAAGAGCTTTAAGAGAGATTCTTTGAGAGACTGAAAGCCAACGGAGGTTCTGACTGTATTCCGTGATGTGTGAGGTCCTAGGAATGTTAAGGGGCGCTCTAATTGCATTGTTTTGAATAATTTGAAGTTTTCTGATATTGCATTGGTTAGTACCCAAATAAAGGGCATTGCAATAATCGATTTTGGAAAGGACCAGTGTCCTGGCTAGTGTAGTACAATTGGCAGTGGACAGGAAAGGGTGGCATGCTGTGATGAGCTTGCAAGTGTAAGATGCCGATGATGAAACTGCATTGGTTTGTCTAGATAAGAAAAGGGTGGAGTCAAGGTATATGCCTAGCGTCTTGGTATCCTTGGCCACTTTGATAGAGTTACCATCAATGGTGAAAGATTGGAACGACGGGTCAAGCTTACTGAGTTTTTGGGGTGAGCCAAGGATGAGGAGCTCAGTCTTCTCGTCGTTTAAGCAACGTTCATGTTGAGCCATCCAAGCCTGGAGGACTTGGTAAATGGTGTTAATGGCTAGAGAGTCCGTTTTGTAGTCACCTGTGATGGGGATAAGTATTTGGGTGTCGTCGGCGTAGTTGGTATACGTGACGCCCATGAGATCCAAGATGTCAAAAAGTGGTTTTGTGAAGACATTGTAGAGTGTTGGTGACACGCATGATCCTTGGGGGACTCCACAAGTGACAGGGGAGGGTTCAGCAGTGGCCGAGGGGGAGAAAACCCTCATGGATCTATTGTCCAGGAAGGAGGTGATCCAAGCTGTAGCTTTGTCAGAGAAGTGGGCAGCAGTTTTAAGATGGCGACAAAGGATTTGATGATTAACTAAATCGAATGCTGCGGAAAGATCTAATAAGAGTAAGAGGGCCAGTTTTCCCTTGTCTTTGAGGTCTTCGATTTTAGTTTTGAGGTCTAAGAGAGCGGTTTCTGTGCCATAGTGGGGGCGAAAGCCAGATTGCCTAAGACCCAGAAGGTTATTGGTTTCAAGTTAATCTTGGATCTGCAAATATGCAGCTCGATCAAGAATTTTTAAGAGGAAAGGGACTGTGGTGATTGGTCTGTAATTGGTGGGAGTGTTAGCATCCAAGGTGGTTTTTTTCAGGAGAGGAATGACCCAGGAGTCCTTGAGATTGTCTGGGACAATCCTCGAGCTAAAGGATGAGTTTATGAGTGTGGTAATAATTGGCGCCAAATTATGAGAGGCCTCTTTGATAATGATAGCGGGATAGGAGTCTCCCTGACTATTAGAAGGCATGAGATTGTTAATAATATGTTCAACTTCCGTGGTGGAGAGAGATGAGAAACAGAATGGTTGTAGAGATTTAGTGTTGGGTTTGTGGTTGGCCTGAGGGGCAAGCTGAGATATAAAGGAATGCAGGCTATTTTTTTTCTCATTAATTTTGGTTTGGAGTAGGGCGATTTTTCCCAAGAGTGCCTTTTGGCTATTTGTACACCAAGTGCTGTCTTTAGGGCAAGTGTCTGGTGGAGAGGCAGGGGATTCCAGTTAATTTAAGATTTTGAAAAGCTCCTTGGTGTTGGATTGGGCCTGTTCAATACGTTTATTGTATGTCTCTTTTTTAGCAGAGGGTATGGCTTCTTTGTAGTTTAAAGTCGCTAGGGCCATATTAGCTTTGTTCATTTCAGTGGGGTGGCTTCTCCAACGTGTTTCAAGGGTTTTTTTTCCATCCGTGAGGTTCTCAACTGCGGTGTAAACCAGGAGTTGAGATGAGCCTGGGGTTTAGGTTTGCGTAGTTTGGAGGGAGCGATGAGATCAAGTGCTTTGAGCATGGTCTGATTGTAAGTGTCTACCAAGACAGTGGGATCAGAGCAGGAAGAGGCAAGATCATTGAGAGCAGGGAGAATGAGTGGGATATGTTTGGTACAGGTAATGTTACGCTTGTTCCTGGTGGATGTGGCAGGTGCTATATTAGGGCTGGTGAAGATGGTTTTTGCGGGGATGCTGAAAGTGATGAGGTGATGGTCGGTCCACGCACATGGTAGATTGGAATTGACAATAGAGTCGCAGTTAAGGTCAGCTATCCAGTCTAGGATTCTACCTTTAGAGTGAGTAGGCGCGGGAACATGTTGTGTAAAGCCCAGGTTAAGTAATAAGCTATTGACTTCGTGGGCGGAAGCATCATTGGGATCTGAGAGGCCTAAGTTGAAATCGCCTAGTACTATGATTTGCAAGGCGGTCTTAGTGTTTTCAGCCAGGGTGTGGGCGAGATCCTAAGTAAAGGTGGATATGGGGCCAGGGGGCCTGTATATGATGTGGACAGTAATGGTTTGGTTGGGGGAAACAGCAAGCTTAGCTGTAAGGGATTCTGCTGATTTAAATTGGCAATGAGTGGAAGGGCAGAGGTTTAATGAGGTTTTGTGGATAATAGCTATGCCTCCTCCTTTAGTTTGGGCAGTGTTGCGGTCACTTCTGATAATAGTGTAGCCTTCAGGGATGGCTAAGGATAGCAGGGGTCCTGAGGCTGCATGGAGCCAGGTTTCGGTAGCGGCTATGAGGTCCAGGTCATTCGAAGTGATAAGATCTGCCATGTCGAGGGCATGGGCAGTGAGAGACCTAGAGTTAATTAATGCCGCTTTCAGGCTTGTTGGGGGTTGTGTACAAGGCGGTAGAGTACTCAGGGGGGGACTGAGGTCCAGTGAGGGTGTGACCAGTGGTGGGGTAGGAGCATGGGGTTGGGCAGAGGTAGTGAGCTCGGTGTCAGATGTTTTGACCAACCGGGGGCAAAAGGAACGGTGGTGGGAGAGTCTAGATCCTAGTCTAGAGTTTCTCAAGGCCACAGTGCAGGGTTGGTTGGGTGTAGGCTTCATGGCGAAATGTTGTAGCCAGAGTGCCGGAGAGTTGAGGTACGGGTTAGCCAGAGGGACATCCATAGTTGACTGAACGGGAAGTTGCTGGTGTACGTTGACAATAGCACCACAGGTGCGTTGTACATGCAGGGTGTGGTGCATGTTAGGAGTGTGTTGTGAAGCATACAAGGATGAGGGGAAGATGTATGTGTAGTTGAGTGGTAAGGCAACTGTGGGGTGTTGAGGCACGGCGACGATGAGTCTAGTTGTGCTAGGAGGTAGACTATGAGGTAAGAGACAAATTGGTGGTGGGCGAATGAAGCGCACTGGACACGCATAATAGAAGGTAAGTAGTCTAATCCGACAGTTCAGGAGAGGCAATGTATCATGAGATACGCATAGGCAGGATGGGGCAGGGTGTACGTTGGCTAGGTATACTAAGAACGCAGGTGCCTTGTGCTCACGATCGCGAAGGTGTGTGAGTAACGGGCTACAGACCAGTGTTTTTACAGTGGCAGAATCAGAGACTGTGCAATGGAGTAAAATTACAATTTTGGGAAAAGGCGCGATCACTCGGCAGGCGAGCGCCAGGATATGGCAGTGTTTTGCTGTAACCTATTCAGGCAGTTCATGGCAGAGACAAGGCATTGCAGCGAAATAAGCGTTGCAGTTCTCTGCGGGGGCGCGATCATTCAGCATGCGTGGACAGGGCCGATAGCAGTGCGTTTTAAGGCATACACATTGTATAAATTACAATTCTAGGTGGTTGATGTCTGGGCTTGAGTAGGGGTATATGCAAGAGGTTTTGGTGACTTGGAAGCAGGGGGGGGTGGTTCGCAGTTTCGCAGGAGTGCAGCCATTATTTATGGGGGAGCTTGTGCAGTTTCTGAGGGGTGCAGCCTTGACTTACGAGGGGGCTTGCACGGTTTTCCTGGGGTGCAGCCTTGACTTATGGGGGAGTTTGCGCAGTTTCGAAGGGGTGCATCCTTGACTTACGAGGGCCCACGTGCAGTGTTACAGGGGTGCTGGATGGTGGGCTAGAGTTGGACGCGGAGGTTTGCCTAAAGGTTGGTCTATGGCTATGTTTTTGCTTTGCATGGGGGCGTGTTGTGGGCGTTCCTTGCGCAGCTCAGTTTTCTTTGCGGTCGAGTTGAGGGAGGATAGCACAGGGGCAACATGCTTGCCTTGGAAGCACGACGGCACGGAGCAACACAGGTTCGATCCCCGGGGCCGCGCTTAGAAACCTCTGGGTATTAAGCATGTTATAAATAACCTATCAAATCATATCATTCCATGAATACGCGGAGTGCGCACTGGGAACTTTGTGCATAGGGACTCGCAAAGTCGTTTTCGGTGCAGGGACTTTGCAGGATCAATGCACACTTTTCTACGAGTCGGGCCCATGCTCTTTGTTGTAGTGGGAGCAGTACAAAGTTGTCAAACATCGCATATCCTCCTTCCTTTGAGGTCCAACACAGGAAAGGGACACCCATGGTTAAACAAAATTGTGCAAGGTGACGATGCAATGTGCTTTCCACACAGGCCGTTTTTCCAAAGCCTGTTTACCTGGGTCCTAGTGCTGCGGGGAGACACTTTGTGTGAGACCCATCTCCCTGCTCCCTTCTCTGATGCAGGGAAATCCCCTGTAACCGCTGGAGGTGCCCTACACCCAGGGGCGTTAGAGACCCATAAAATCTGGGGGGACAGCGGACACCTTGGGACTTTTCTTTTTTTATTTATTTATTAAAATCCCCTCAAATTAAATCAAGACCCAAGCAATTGAAGACCCAAATGTATTCTGTTGGATGAGGCCCTTGCCCCCAATTTATGGGCAGACTGATTTGAGATTTTTGGAGGCGTTTGGAGAGGACTCCTACTAGCTATTATATACAAGGATTATGACAAGATATGGGGTTCTTCCTGTAACATACCACGCCAGAGACCTCAGGTAAATTACATGTGTATTCCTTCTATGTTACAAGGAACAAGACACCGGCACCTCTCCACACCACTGGCAATGCCTCCACTAGGCGCTCCTTCTTCCTGGGGTGCAGGTCAGGGAGCAATTCCCCAACCATGCCATCAACATGCCAATGTTCAGAAGAAAGGGGCCAGGCCATTTTTAGTTTATATTATTATATTTAATATATATTGTCAATGAAGCCTGGAGTTGCAATTGGTGTACCCATCTTTATGGAGCAGGCAAGAGCGAGGCCCAGGTGACATGGTGGGGAACACACATGGCAGAGTCACAGGTTGTACCCCTTTAGGAAAGCACTGACATGATCCACAAGGCCACTGTTCAGCCAACAGCTTCTGGGGAGTCCTGTAACCCCAGGGGAGGGATGGGGGATGGAAGTCGTTCCACCGCAATGTCACGGGAGGTGTGGGGAGTAGAGGAACATTACAAGGATTGTCTTGGGAGGATAGCTCAGGGGCAACGTGCTCGTCTTGGAAGCAAGGCGACGCAGAGCAACATAGGTTCAATCCCAGGGTCCGCGCTTAGAAACCTTTGGGTATTAAGCGCGTTATAAATAACCAATTACAATTTATGATGTGACGAAGTACGACTAGAATTGGGAGGAAAACAAGGGCATTTGGATTAAACATTACAACAAGAAAAAGAAACAAGAAGGAAATGGAAAGGGCCAGACGTTTAAAGGCATGGTCTAGTAAAATTTTTTATTGTCCCTATGGGTCGGCCATGTTTTTTTAAGCCTAAGTGGCTCGATTTTAGAAAACTTTCCTATGGACCTTACCCGATTTTTCGTCCATTAAACGCACGCGAAAACAACACCAGGGAGCCGCCATTTTCTGATAATCCTATCTTTTCCCCGATCGCCCTGGCTGACCTGCTTTTGCGGCACTAAATCAATTCCCCCGCCCCTGAGCCTGTCATCAGCAGACTCGTACCGCCCATTTCCCAACGCCAAAGCACGTCTCGTGTCAACATTCGCTGCGCTTCAGCTAATGACGTGTCGCCATGGAAATGGCAGGACGTCTCTTTCCTCAATAAGTATAAACAGACCGTTTCACAACACACAGCAGCAGATTTTCGATTCCATTCCTCTCCCTGTGTTACTTTGAGTATTCTGTCACTCGTTTCAGTGCTCTGGTCAGCTACCTTCGCCGCTTGTAGCCCGTGTGAACAGATACCAGTACCACCGCTATAAATTATTTTAGTTTGTTTAACACACAATGGCTACAATAATGCCCTACATGTACGAGCCCGAGTATACCGAGGAGGAACTACTGGAAAGGGAAGCACGCGAAAACGATGGGGATTCGGACGGCAGTTGGCAGGACGAATCAACAGATGAAGAGCCTGGGCCTACTCGAATGGACGGCGTCTCCACCTGGTGCACATGCAATCGGTGCGAGCTAATGCCAACTGAGGACGAGAACTGCTGCTGCCGAGAAAACTCGGGATGTCTGGCCTACATTTCGGAAGGCGAGCCACGATCACAATGCATCACCGATCTGCCAGACTTCAGGGCAGCCTGCCTCACACGGGCCGTGTTGAGAATAATGATGGTGCTTATGCAAGAACTTCGCGCAACTGTTCGTCCTCGTAATCCGAGTAACGAGTAAGCATACTCTGCTTGTCATGCCACTCCTATTTCATGTTCTTCTACTATATCCAAAATTACATCTACATATCATTGTAACGCATGTAAGTCGTTCAATAGTGTGCATTGTCTAGATATCATTTGTCCGTGCAGAATGCCATTAGTTACAAGAATTGTCATTGACAATAAACGTTTATTAAACTTATCTTGGTCATTTATAAACAGTTTGTTTTATTCCTTTTCACAGGTGGTACAGGCTGGTGGCCTATCGTTCCTTTACATGGTGGCTCCACGGGAGGCTTGGACACCGCGTTCGAAGAGTGATACCCGTCTGTGCCGTTCGTGCCATTAGAGAAACGTTCCCGAGTGACAGCGGTCAGTACAGGGGATTTTCTCTCGCTGTGCTGCAACCTGACCTGTATAATCTTTAAAGTCTTGTATTTTTGTGTCATGAAAATAAGATACAAAATAAAACACCACATATATTTTAACAACGTTTGTTTCGATTTTTTAAATGAATCAAGTGTGTCTCCATCCAAGGATGGACGTCAGACATCTGTGCTCCAAATGGGTGAAGGTCTGGTTGCTGTGAAGCAGGGTGGTCACTATCTATCTAAGCTAACATAACATATTCTCGATAATGCATGCACTAAATAACACTTGTTCAAAGTCTTTCAGTAGGTTATGTCTCTATAAAAGTCACACATATATCTATACTAACAATTACCATTGGATTATACAGGACTTAGGGTCTTAACCACTATAATACACCGGTTGAAGTGTGGGTCTGTGCTCACAAGAATCTCCAGTATGTGGCATTTGTTATTGATAAGCAACAATATACTATCATTGATATAAAGGCGATATACTATATATTGATATAAAGGCGGTTTGCGCCGGTGGATGCGCGCTGGCATGGGGGGCTGTCAGGGGCGCGAAAGGCCAAGGTGCCAAACTACATGTACACTTAAAAAGGTGTCCCACGCCAAGGGGCCATCGGTCACATGGCCTCCTCAGACCCTGTGTCTCCAGCCAGGCCTCCTCTTGAAGCAGGCCACCCCCCAGCAATCCACATAAGTGTGTCTCCATTCAGCTGTCTTCCTGTGCCTTATCTGCACGCCCCAGGGCCATCCATCCCACCCCCCTGTATCAAAGGCGGTTCGCGCCGGTGGATGCGCGCTGGCATGGGGGGCTGTGACGGGCGCAAACGGCCAAGGTGCCAAACTACATGTACACTTCAAAAGGTGTACCACGCCAAAGGGCCATTGTTCACATGGTCTCCTCAGACCCCGTGTCTTCAGGCAGGCCTCCCCTGAGGCAGGCAGTCCCCCTGCAATCCACATAGGTGTGTCTCCATTCAGCAGTCTTCCTGTGCCTTATCTGCACGCCCCAGGCCCATCCATCCCACCCCCCTGTATCAAAGGCGGTTCGCGCCGGTGGATGCGCGCTGGCATGGGGGGCTGTCAGGGGCGCAAAAGGCCAAGGTGCCAAACTACATGTACACTTCAAAAGGTGTCCCACGCCAAGGGGCTTTCGGTCACATGGCCTCCTCAGACCCCGTGTCTCCAGCCAGGCCTCCTCTTGAAGCAGGCCGCCCCCCTGCAATCCACATAAGTGTGTCTCCATTCAGCAGTCTTTCTGTGCCTTATCCGCACGCCCCAGGTCCATCCATCCCACCCACCTGTATCAAAGGCGGTTCGCGCCAGTGGATGAGCGCTGGCATGGGGGGCTGTCAGGGGCGCGAAAGGCCAAGGTGCCAAACTACATGTACACTTCAAAAGGTGTCCCACGCCAAGGGGCCATCGGTCACATGGCCTCCTCAGACCCCGTGTCTCCAGCCAGGCCTCCCCTTCAAGCAGGCCGCCCTCCTAATACCACGACATACATACGTCATTCATTCACAAACACACCCCAGTTTCTAATACTTTAAAAACCACTCGATATGTCTCATGAGAACATCTTTGTGCTTTGCAAGTCAACTCCTGAACGTGCTACCTGGGGAACCACTGAGATCTAAGCTAATCTGCTCGGCGTCGTGCTATCCGTGAACTTCTGTGACCGCTTCGAGCATACCCATCAGTGCGCTACCTGTGGCCATCCACCTATTCTCCCGCAACATACTGCTCTGCTTGCTGAATCCAACTGTTTGTTGGTCAAGGTAAGGCCATGTATCCTGGTCATATTTCGCAGATTTTTAAATTTCTATCTATTTGCGAGTAGAGTACCCAATAGTGCTATGTTCATTGGTCTCATTGCTATTGACTTAAATTTCCATTGCTATGCTATCAATAGATCTATTTATTTTCATCTGTGTCAATTGTCATCGAATTGCATCCTTCGGGGGTCCAGTCTATGATGTAAGCATGTTTCCTTCTCGTGCAATACAGAACATCCAAGGGATGAGTCACATGTTCAGTTTTTAGTCACATCATTTATACATTTCTGCAACGTATGCAAATACTAAGCCGCACATAATGAACTGGTATAGTTCCTGCGACCAAAACAAACCTTGCATTTATCATTGTATGATTCATTTACTTTTGTATCAAATCTTTATTCTTGAAGATTGTATAATAATGTCGATATTTACTTTTCAGATTTATCAACAATGCCTGCCTGTTCGATTAGCGGTTGCCCTTCGAAGACCCATGCGAAATCTGAATGCACTACAATGCATGTATTCCCGAAAACTGTTGATCGAATAAGAGAATGGGTCAGACATTGCGGATATCCACTGGATGAGCTAGAAAGTAGAGTCCAACAAGTCTTACAGGACAAGAGGGGTGATCGATACCGCATCTGCAGCCGGCACTTTTCCTTGGACATGTACACAACATCTTGGGTAACAAAGAAGAATAAACGGCGAACGACACGGAAATTGCTCGAAAACGCTATTCCCACTCTATTCGTCCACATTCCGCCACCGGTGAGTCAAGTGTCCGGATTTAGCTTTAGGCCTTGCAGTAGTGTGTAGGTATCCAAATGGATTAATTGATATTGTAGGTGTTCTATCCCTTGTAATAATTTTGATATTGATATGATTGTATAGTTTTTTGAATAATGACATTTACCAATATATTCTTTTTCGATTTCATAACCCACAAACGCAATGTATATATATGGGAACAGGGAACTGTGCTGTATTGAGCATTTTACAAGTATTCTGTCGCCTTACATGACTATTTTTAATATTGGCATTTCATTATCAATCATTAATTTACCTTTACAACTTCTTGACTATCCCTTGAATCTGAAGCAAGAACATTCTACATCCTTGAGGTGGTCGCAGTTATCAACCACTTCTAGCGCGTATCAGGTAATCTTACTAGGCTAATCCGCTACAGACCCGTTTTATGCATGTCAAGTAATATTTTTATTTTATCGTGTAATCATTTTACCGAATGTTTCGTTAGTGCTTTCCAATTGATATACACCTTAGTTATCGTCCACTGGTGTTTGTTTTCGGTTATAATTAGTGTTATCCATACTAATGCAAGTACTGTCTTTCAGGGAGATGCTGAAGCGTCCGCCACATCTACAACATTTCTAGATGTTCTTCAACAGCAGGAGGTATGGATACTGACAGCTCCATCGAGCGTCATCATCAGAGCTGGAATTCTTGTTGTTTGATTGTTCTACACAATGTTTCATTCGTGGTTAGCCGTTGATATGTACCTGTGCTGTCGACCCCAGGTGTGTGTTATGTTTTCACTATTGTAATCCTCACTAATGCAAGTACTATGTTTCAGGCAGTTGATGGAGCGTCAACCCCTGCACTTGATGCAGAGCCTGACATTCAAGTAATTCTAGGGGAAGTGTAAGCGGGACCATGCGTATACGAATCGGCGCAACAGCTTTCGGAAGTGCGCACTACATTTGCAACATCCATAGATATTCTTCAGCAGCACGAGGTATGGATAATGACAGCTCCATCATGCGTGATCATATAACGTGATTCCATTTGCTATACTTTCTTCCCTATTAACGCAAGTGCTGTGTTTCAGGGAGACGACGAAGCTTCCACTACAATCACAACATCCAATTTAGATGATGCAGATGTAAATAATTTGTTGAAAAAAGTCGATGAAATGTGATGATATTTAGATTTTCCTTGATTCTTTTGGACAATGCATCATTTGCGGTTATCTCTTTATATGTACCTGTGCGTTCGACCCCAAGTGTGTGTTATGTTTCCAATATTGAAAACCATACTAATCCAAGTACTGTGTTTCAGGGAGACGACAGAGCTTCCACCACAATCACAACATCTCATTTAGATGATGCAGATGTAAAGGAATCGTTGAAATAAGTCGATGAAATGTGATCATATTTGGATTTTCCTTGATTCTTTTGGACAATGCATCATTTGTGGTTATCTCTTTATATGTACCTGTGCCGTCGACCCCAAGTGTGTGTTGTGTTTCCAATATTGAAAAGCATACTAATGCAAGTACTGTGTTTCAGGGAGATGCGGATGCCTCCTCTCCAATACAACCATTCATGGCAGTCCATGCAGAGCCAGAGGTATGGATACTGACAGTTCCATCGAAATAGATCATCACAGGTCGAATACTTGTCGTTTGATTGTTGCACACAATGTTTAAATCGTGTTTGGCTATTGAGATGTACCTGTGTGTTCGTCCTCACGTGTGTTTTATGCTAACAATATTTTGATACATAGTAATGAAAGTACTATGTTTCAGGGAGACGATGGAGCCTCATTCCGTGCTGTCTATGCGGATACAGAAAATATAGTCGTTGCAGCGCAAGAGGAAGGGAGGACATGCGGAAACGAATCGGAGCTACAGCGTGCAGATGTTGAAGGTCGAGTCAAAAAAGTTGCAAAGAAAAAAAAACAAAAAAAAGGTTAGTTACAAACAGTTCATAACTTAAAAAAAATGTTTGTGCTGGGGACTATTTTATGTTTTTTTCCAGTCAATTCTACTACACTCCATCTTGTGTTTAAACTGAACATCCCTTTTCCAATCTCTCCTCCAGTTACCCGTGGGTGTCAGAACTATACACACACAGACAGTGAAGCGAATGAGAGATGTGGCTTGCCAGACCGTGTACACTATGGAGGAACTATTAATTGAGGCGAGGCGTGTTCAGGCTCGAGATGCTCATGTCCAATGGCCAGAACATGAATTAACTGTGTTTGGAGACTACAGCAAAGTTGCATTGGACCATAGCTACAGTGTGACCGCACCACCACAAGAAGATGTTATTGAATGTATTGAAGATAACTCTGAAGTAGTTGCAGATCAATTTACACAATCTACACCCGCCAAAAATTTGCCACCAAAAAACCTGTCGACATTGTTGTGTTCTCCCATCAATGTTGAAGTAATAGATGTCGAAATGACAGAGAATGAACCAGCCGCAGCATCCAGAGACGCATCAGAACTTGATATCAGCGATATTACTTTCCAATGTGTTGAAATCTCCACAACGTCAAAGGCCAAAACAACGTTGACGCAGGATGACAGTCTAATGAAAGAGAGCAAATACATTGTATTCGACAGTTGTTTGATGGAAATTGTAAGTATGCTGAAATGTGTGCATTCCATTTGAGGGAAAGTATGTGGGAAGCCATTGATTAATGTGACTCGTCAAATAAAAGGCAGTAACGTCAACATAAATGCCGCCTGTAGATTAAATCATAGGTTCTCATGGTCTGCACAACCGATTCTGGGGAAACTGACAGCAGGCAATCTACTGTGTGCAGCTGCATCACTTTTTAGTGGCTCCAGTTTTAGAAAGTTAGAGGCTTTCTTTCAGTTTGTGGGACTCCATTTCATTTCTAAAGCGCTGTACTACATATACCAACGTGATTATCTGTTTCCGGCCATTAGGGATGCTTGGAAAATTGAACAATTGTCTCTAGCAAGTACATTCGAAGGCAAACGATTCAGGCTAGCCGGCGATGGACAGTGCGACAGCCCTGTATTTTCTGCCAAGTACTGCACCTACCATTTTCAGGACATGGATAGTAAGAAAATTGTGAGTTTGGTGGTCGTGCAGGTAACACAATGTACATCCTCAGTGGCCATGGAGAAACTAGGTTTTATAAAATCAGTGGAATATCTACAATCGAGGGGAATGCACATCGACCTCATAGCCACGGATAGACACGTTTCAATTGCCAAGACAATGAGAGAGCAGTTCCCACATATTAAACATCAATTTGACGTATGGGATCTTGCTAAATCAAACAATAAGAAAATCTCGGCTGCAGGGAAAAAAAAGGTTTTGAAAGTATTTTGCAGTGGTCACATTCTATCACCAACCATCTTTGGTGGAGCTCAAAAACTTGTGAGGGGTCAGTGGAAATACTACTTGAAAAATGGCGGTCACTGATGCACCACTGTACCAACGTTCACCGCTGGACAGCAAATTAACATTTCCACCAATGTGAACATGGCCCTTTGTCCCCAGAGGAGGCACGGAAGAAGAAGTGGTTGATTCCATCTTCACCGACACACAAAGCCATTGAGAAGATTGTTTTCGACAAAACTCTATCAAGAGATTTGAGAGGACTGACACACAGGGGATTTGGAGGTGTTCCACAATATGTGCCTAAAGTACAGGCCAAAGCGCTTGCATTTTAGCTTTCGGGGCATGAAACATCGCACTCTACTAGCGGTCTTGGCCCATAACAGCAATGTCAGACGTGAACAATCTAGGACTAGGGGTAAAGTAAGGATGCCTCGCTACACTAAGGTGTTTTCAAAACGAAGTAAGCAATGGGTGATCAAACCAGTCTATGATGAAATGCAGTTCGACTTTGTGAAAGGCCTTGTTGTTGCTGTGTTAGAGAAGCACAGATATGGAATTTTGGACGTTTCTGTGCAGAGCAGTGATCCATTGCCACCGAACATTGCGACTGTGCCATGCCCACCCGAAGCACAGCTGATTGTGAAGTACAAATCCCGGTTTAAATAATTGCAATACGATTGTCTTTTTGTAAATAAATGTTATTGTACAGTGTACCTGTAAACCTAACCCCTACCTTCACCATCATGGGTGGCGAACAAGCTGGGTGTCATCTTTGAATTCTCTCTATTCACCTCACATATGTGTATGTATATATTTTTCTCATGTCTCATCTCATGTAAATGTAAATGCTGCGCACTGTTAACGGAGGGGAGGCTTGCGTATTTCAAATAATAAAACAAACAAACAATAAATCTCACTTTTAACTCAACTCCTGTGGTACTTTATACTTTCCCTGACCTTCCGCCAAAAATTAAATGTCTCAATTTGGGCTGCAAAGCTCGCAGACAACGGGGACAAAATTGGGGCACTTAGAACGCGCCAGCCAAGCGGGCCGTGGCATTTGGGAGAGAAGCCAGTTCGCATTTGCACATTGAGGCGCACTACATAGACGGATTCTAAACTTCAAGTTCTCACAGATGCCTATACTACGTGATGTTGCAAATAAAGAATGCGAAGGACAGCGCCCAGATGAGGCCCACAAGTCGTATTGAAGTATAAGGGTCTATTGTTTTTTGACCTTGAGACAGGGACCATGCCGAAAGAACTACATTTGAAGGGAGTGCGCAATAACGTAAGAGACGATAAGGCAGAAAATTCAGAAACTAGACCGAGTTTCATTTTAGGTCAGTATACGAAAAATCGTTGTCAAGAGCACGGTCCGTTTTACAGACTGCATTACGAAGAGACACAATGGAAATTTCAAATATAATGTAAGTAAATCTTTACACGTTTTTATACCGGAATGAAGATTTAATGAATGGATGCATGAATAAATGAATGAATGAAGAGCTAGGAAAAGCAAGTAAAACTGTTCGTAGTGGGCAAATGGACATGCAGGTCCACTGGTCTCACCGATCTCGGTCCTTGGCCCAGCCACTTTTCCCTGCACTACGGGACTGTCTCTGTATCCTTCAGCCCCTTCTCCCGGCATTTACCTTGCACTTGCCACCAGCTGGCCCTATTATTTAATTTGTATTCAACTATCCACGTACAGCCCTTCCCCATGCGCGATCAGAAAGACACCTGGCCTAGTAGGATCGTTGTCTGTCTGCCCTTGTTCCCCACCTGCCTCGTCACGCCTAGAAACACTTGAGTATAGGTGCGTTACAAATGCCATATCATACATCATATCATTCCTCACGCATGTAGACTAACTGTCGTTTATCATTGTGTGTTCGCCTCGATTTATCTCGTTACTTTTCGCATTGATTTTAGAGACGAACATACTCCATTGAACTATCCTTGCAAGCAAATAGTTTCTGATCGGCCGTAATAAATAAAATGAGTAACATTAATGAAGTTCGGCTAGCGAGACTAATTATCATTTTTTTGTTTTCATAACAGGTATTTGATCCCTTTCTGCCACTGCCATCTGTTTGAGACACCGGCGGATGGATTCTTCAGCAGACACCTGCAGCTTTGTGTCAACAACTGGAGCACGATCCCCATATTATGGGACGATCGCCAAGGGCCCACATGCCCTTACGCTGTACTAGTGGCTAGAAGCAACATATCAACCTTTAGGCAGGACTAGTGCCTAGTTGATGGAACAGCCTTGCGGTTCACCGTGCTTCCAAAGTGATTCTTTTTACGAAAATGAACACCCTGTGTACCATAAAGGAACAGCGCGTGACTCAAGATGAAACGCGCTGTGTTGTGAGTTGATCTGTGTTGGTTTCCGGGTTCTGTGTGGAGTCGCGCAGAAGACGACTGGGCGCGTTTGCCTACGCAACACAGTAACGTCACGGGGAGAGGCGGGGAATATGAATGTTTTGATAATGTCAGGCTCAGGGGCGGGGGAATTGATTTAGTGCCGCAAAAGCAGGTCAGCCAGGGCGATTGGGGAAAAGATAGGATTATCAGAAAATGGCAGCTCCCTGGTGCTTGTTTTCGCGTGCGTTTAATGGACGAAAACTCGGGTAAGGTCCATAGGAAAGTTTTCTAAAATCGAGCCACTTAGGCTTAAAAAAACATGGCCGACCCATAGGGACAATAAAAAATTTTACTAGACCATGCCTTTAATGTCTAGAGGGAGGAAGGAGTAGAAAATAAGAGGGAGAAACAATTGAGATGTTAAACACGGTTGGACAACAGAGATAGGGAAGGCTCAGAGGTAGAGGTAAAAAGGATTGTGCTTGGGACATACAAACAGGAATATCCAATAGGTAGTATGGCTAGAGTGGGCAGCGGGAGAATGGTGGCCTGGTGGAGTGGAACGTGAAGTAGTTAGGCAGATTATGGGGTAGGGATAGGAGGGAGAGCCGCATTCTGATGTTGAGAATGGTTATCAGGGCAATGGGTAGAAGGTTTAGAATGGGGGAGACCCAGGAGTCATCTAATGGGGAAGGAGGCTGTGTGGAAAAGAGAGAGCTAAATAGGTGCAGGTTGGGCAGAGTCAGAAGGGGACTTAAATGTGGGACAAGGGGTATAGTGGGAAGGATGGGTAGACCGATGGGTTGACCCTCCTGGACCTTCAGCGTCCAGTCGGAGAGGGTGGGGGATTAGGAAACCATGCTCAACGTAAAATCCTGAGGCTCTGGGGTAGAAACAGAGCGCAGTGACCTGTATGATAACTCCTGCATCACAAAGCATGCTACAGGAAGTTTACTCTCCCACCTTACCGACTGGTCTTGACTATTTGCAGAAGGACAAGGTTTTCCTGATGGATCGGAAGTGGGGCATCTGTGGGAGGGGAGGGCTGGGCCACAGAATGTGTGGCGGGAGGGCGCAAGTGTGGGCTGTCAATCCTATGCCTGATCTCTAAAAACAACTGCAGTGTAATTGTGGCTCTCCCCTCTGGAAAATTAACATGAACGATAGATACTGTTGAAGACGAGCTTGAAGCTTGAGAAGGAACTTGAAACCTGGGCAAAGGCTTTCACTGGCAACAGCACAGTCACACGGCCGTCTAATCAGTTTGACACACATGGGAAAGGTGTGATTTTTTGGCCTTACAATGCACGACTGACTCTTTAAACGGCACCCACCATTTGAAGCCGCCTTGACAGCAGCACCCTCACGCTTGCCTGATTCAGTGGCCTGTTTGCTTTCTTTCCGTGGTAACACTGGAGACATGTAAAGACATATATGGGCATTGGGCACGTGGCATCGAACCCTTTGACAATAACATTTTCCAAACAGTTCTGGCTCGAATGACAGATGCTGGTTCTGGCAAATGATGAAATGCAGAAAGCATGGAGATTTTGCTTCACCAACATGAATGAGTGGTCCCAGGAAGGAATGGGTTCTGGTGGCATCATAAAAAGGACCACACAATCAGGGGAGTTGCTAGGTCTGGAAAAGACCCGGGGCTAAGCTGATGTTGGAACTGTTGGGACTGGGGGCTAGCTAGACTATTGGCTGTAACTCCTGAGATTCTATCAGGGGCTACAACCAAAAGATCAGGGGCTATAGCCCCCTTAGCTCCCCCCTAGCAACGCCCCTGCACACAATGTTCTCTAAATTTGCTAACATTTGCTTGTCAGGTAATGGGAAAAAAGAAGCTTGTCTTTCCTTTTGTGACAGACTGTTTGAACTCTGCCATGCAATGTCCCCAACGGCGTGCATTGAGATTGGAGACATGGGGAGATTTTGTTTTTGCTGCGTCCGTGCGTGCTACACAAAAGGTCTTACCTTGGGGATCTTGGTGTATCGACCCGTCCTCGTGTGTGTCTCTCGTCCCGAACTGATATCCATCATATGTCCACTTCACAGGACTCGCAGCAGGGAGCAGCCAGCAGTCACCGTCGAGTCAGGCAGGCTCACACTCTCACTCTCGGATGATTCCGAAGCCTAGCAGCACGCGCTGCTGCCTGCTGCTAGAGTGAAGGTGAGAGGAGGAGGCTGGCAAGCTGCGCAGGTGCACTGCGCGCTCCAGGCAGGGCTGGGCTGGCAGTGGCACGTGTCGTATTCCACGGGGGCGGGGGAGGAGGCGAACGCGCACAAGCAAGAGTTGTTGTCAACAACTCTTGCTTATGTCCTGTGTCATTCCCCCGTTCCCCTGCCCCTCCCCCACTGTTGTTGTGAAAAGATGGAATCGCTGCAGATTCGGATAGAATCCACGGCCCGCGCCTGCTGCGTGCATCAGTGCACATGATGGCAGGCACATGCTGCTGCAGAGCAGTGCAGACTCCAGGGCAGCACACACAGTGGTCGAAGTGTACGAGAACAAGTAGTGGAACTATGTTCCCTTCAGGTCTGCCCCTGCTACCCACAAACCCCATCACCATGCCCCTTCCACGCACAATACAAACCCCCAAACACATGCACCTGTTGTTTAAGGGAACATTCAGTGTAGTGCACTAAAAGGGCAAGTTTCAACTTCTTCCGATACTTTTATTTGAAAGCTAAACCATTCTGGAATGGTTTCTTTTTAAAATAAAAGTATAGAAACAGAAAAACATAATTTTAAAAAGTAGAGAAGCACCACTCCCGACCACTCCCACCCACTTTCACCACTGAGGACACACAAACTGGGGGGGTAACTGGGTGGATAAATGCCATTGGCCCTCATTACGACCCTGGCGGATTTTTTCCGCCATCGACGGACTTTCCGGCCATGGCGTAAAGTCCGTTTACGCCATGGCGGATGGTGGACTTACCGCCCCATTCCGAGGTCGGCGGGGCGGTAAGTCCCCATTGACCCATTTACCCTTCCCCATTCCCATTTCGGCCCCATAGGGTATAATGGGAGTGGGGAAGGAGTTAATTACGCCACCGTAAAATACGGTGGCGTAATTAACACCAAGGTCCCATAGCGCCATGGATTTTTACGCCCGCAAAAAGCGGGCGGAAAAATGACCATGGCGCTATGGGAACTCGTAGTTGGCGGTAAGGGGTCGGCGCAGCTAACGCTGGCGCAAACCCCTTACCGCCAGGGTCCTAATGAGGCCCATTGTATCCCCCCACTTAAGATTGTGGGGGGATTTGTCCCTCCCCGTCCCCCCCATGTCCTACGCCTATGCCTACACCGCTTCTGCAATCCAACTCCCCTGTCCCGCGCATTGCTACACATCATGATCCCTGGTTTACTGCTGGCCCCTGATCCTATTCCCTCTTTTCCCTGTATACCTCTGTCTCTATGACCCTTCTGCCATCCTTTCTCTTTACTCCTAACTCTTCCCCCAAACTCCTCGGCCCACCGCAGGTGCTTTCGTGTCCACAAAGGTATGCGTGGATTCAGCCATGTGCAGTTCCCAACAGATGATGATGGCGGCAGGAAGGGCTCAAGGATCACAAGGACGCGTGAGTATAAAAGAAATTGGTTCTTTAATATGTTTCAGATATCAGGTTAGTAGGAAAGTCAGTCCTGTGTGGTGATGTTGTATGTGTGGTTCTCCTTCTTTGTACTTTATAAGGAAGGGGGATGTGTAGCATGGCGCTTGAACCAGCAACCTGGGAGAAATGTGGAATGGTCTGGAACCTGGAATGCCCAGAGGTTCCATGAGTGGCCATTGGTCATCCAGGTTATGGGAGCCAAGCTGGGAGGATGCTTATTACTTGTTCTCCCTCTTTCCATCAGGTGAACACAGACATTGCAAACTGTAAAGCGTTGCGTTGCTTGTCCACACGCAATAAATAACCTAATAATAAAGAAAGTGGGTGATAATGGTATGGCCCGGATAATGGGCTGTGTGGTGCAATATAACACCATAATGTGGCAAGACCTTGCATGACCAAAGTTAAACTGGGGGCATCAAAACAAGGGAGTCACAGCAGCAGTAAATGTTGCAGGCTTCCCACTGATAGGAATCGGTTATCAACATGTATGATGTACTTCCTATGGATTATGGAACATGGGTTACTGGTGTGACATTATCTCATTTAATTGTATGTTTGGAAGCCCCGGTTGTTTAAATACACACACAAAGGCACGCAGACGCGCACGCGTGCACACGCACACCCAGGGCCGCCTTAGCGGGCAGCAAAAAAAAATGTGGCAGCCCTCCCACCATCACCACCTCCCCCGTGCGAATAGGCCGCCTGCCACGCCTTCTGCCACCATGCCAGCTAGGGGAGACCTTGAAAGACTCCCCCGAGCGGGCGTGGTGGGGGGCCCCAGGCGGTCGCCCTGTCCAAAGCCGCCCCTGCACACACCTATTTACTTGTGGGAATTGCACAAGGATTCATGCAAGCAAAGTGAGGGCCAATTTACTATAGAGAATTCAAAGTGAAAAGTGTGGGTTTGATTGCTACTGTTCCATTTAGCAATACTAGCACGCACATACACACGCGCAAACACGTGCAAAATGAGATAAGAGAAGCCAATAACCCTCTATCCCTTGAGCTATGTTCTAATAGATCCAAAGTCTTGCAGCACCTGCCTTGGAGTGAGCAAGGATAGTGATTACAAGTCCGCGAATCAGCCAGGCAATTCCCCAGAGATCATGGGGCCAATTCATAGAATTCGGCGCACAAGTGGCGCACGCGGCTGGCGCACAGTGTGCGCGTGCGGTAGTCTGCGCCAGCCGCGTGCGCCGAAACACATTCAGGCGCACAGCGTATTCATGGATTCCAACATCCACAACCAGCCGTGGCGCAGAGTGGCGCAGCGACCCTGCAGCAGCGTCAGTTACGCCCCCAAGAACGCCCCTTGCGCAGGGAAAAGCCATCAAAATCCCCAATCCAGCGCAAAGGGCAGCAGCAAACGCAGAGCGGGGAGCGTGTATTTCAGGGGTGTGCGGGTGTCCCCACACGCGATAGGCCTGGGTACGTGTATTACAGGGGTGCGCGAGAAAATCTACACGCGATTGGCCTGGGTACGTGGATTTCAGGGGTGCGCGAGAAATTCTACACACGATTGGCCTGGGTACGTGGATTTCAGGGGTGCACGAGAAATTCTACACGCGATTGGCCTGGGTACGTGGATTTCAGGGGTGCGCGAGAAAATCTACACGCGATTGGGCTGGGTACGTGGATTTCAGGGGTGCGCGAGAAATTCTACACGCGATTGGCCTGGGTACGTGGATTTCAGGGGTGCGCGAGAAAATCTACACGCGATTAGGCTGGGTACGTGGATTTCAGGGGTGCGCGAGAAATTCTACACGCGATTGGCCTGGGTACGTGGATTTCAGGGGTGCGCGAGAAATTCTACACGCGATTGGCCTGGGTACGTGGATTTCAGGGGTGCGCGAGAAAATCTACACGCGATTGGCCTGGGTACGTGTATTACAGGGGTGCGCGAGAAATCCTACACGTGATTGGGCCTGTGCGAGTGGGGCAGTGTATTACGTAGGTGTGCGGGAAGTTGAAGAGGTGAATTGCCAGTGTGGGTCCTCCCAGGTCTTCCATCTACCCCCTCCACGACCTCTGCAGGCAGCCCACACCACAGGGGACTACCCTGCACCCCTGGTCATGTCCCGCAGGCAGCCCATCCACCATGGGCATGCCCCCCAGCCAAGCCACATGTCCCCTTGCACCCCCACCCCCCAGCACCGTGGGGCACCTGCCAGCAGGCCCCCAACCATGTCCCACTCATGTCACCTTGCTCCCCCACCCCTCCAGTCACCAGGGGCAGCCTCCACCAGGCCCCCACCCATGTCTCCCACCACCCCCACCCCTCCAGTCACCAGGGGCAGCCTCCACAAGGCCCCCACCCATGTCTCCCACCACCCCCACCCCCAGCACTGTGGGGCACCTGCCAGCAGGCCCCCAACCAAGTCTCCCAGCACCCCCACCCCCAGTCACCAGGGGCAGCCTCCACCAGGCCCCCACCCATGTCTCCCACCACCCCCACTCCGCCAGTCACCAGGGGCAGCCTCCACCAGGCCCCCAACCATGTCTCCCACCACCCCCACCCCCCAGTCACCAGGGGCAGCCTCCACAAGGCCCCCACCCATGTCTCCCACCACCCCCACCCCCCAGTCACCAGGGGCAGCCTCCACAAGGCCCCCACCCATGTCTCCCACCACCCCCACCCCCCAGTCACCAGGGGCAGCCTCCACAAGGCCCCCACCCATGTCTCCCACCACCCCCACCCCCCAGTCACCAGGGGCAGCCTCCACAAGGCCCCCAACCATGTCTCCCAGCACCCCCACCCCTCCAGTCACCAGGGGCAGCCTCCACCAGGCCCCCACCCATGTCTCCCACCACCCCCACTCCTCCAGTCACCAGGGGCAGCCTCCACAAGGCCCCCACCCATGTCTCCCACCACCCCCACCCCCCAGTCACCAGGGGCAGCCTCCACAAGGCCCCCACCCATGTCTCCCACCACCCCCACCCCCCAGTCACCAGGGGCAGCCTCCACAAGGCCCCCAACCATGTCTCCCAGCACCCCCACCCCTCCATTCACCAGGGGCAGCCTCCACCAGGCCCCCACCCATGTCTCCCACCACCCCCACTCCTCCAGTCACCAGGGGAAGCCTCCACAAGGCCCCCACCCATGTCTCCCACCACCCCCACTCCCCCAGTCACCAGGGGCAGCCTCCACAAGGCCCCCACCCATGTCTCCCACCACCCCCACCCCCCAGTCACCAGGGGCAGCCTCCACAAGGCCCCCACCCATGTCTCCCACCACCCCCACTCCCCCAGTCACCAGGGACAGCCTCCACAAGGCCCCCACCCATGTCTCCCACCACCCCCACCCCCCAGTCACCAGGGGCAGCCTCCACAAGGCCCCCACCCATGTCTCCCACCACCCCCACCCCTCCAGTCACCAGGGGCAGCCTCCACCAGGCCCCCAACCATGTCTCCCACCACCCCCACCCCCCAGCAGGCCCCCACTCATGTCCCCTTGCACCCCCACCCCCCAGCACTGTGGGGCACCTGCCAGCAGGCCCCCAACCATGTCCCCTTGCACCCCCACCCCCAAGCACTGTGGGGCACCTGCCAGCAGGCCCCCAACCATGTCCCCTTGCACCCCACCCACCAGCAGGCCCCCACTCATGTCCCCCTGCACCCCCACCCCCCAGCACTGTGGGGCACCTGCCAGCAGGCCCCCAACCATGTCCCCTTGCACTCCCACCCCCCAGCAGGCCCCCACTCATGTCCCCCTGCACCCCCACCCCCCGGCACTGTGGGGCACCTGCCAGCAGGCCCCCAACCATGTCCCCTTGCACCCCCACCCCCCAGCAGGCCCCCACTCAGGTCCCCCTGCACCCCCACCCCCCAGCACTGTGGGGCACCTGCCAGCAGGCCCCCAACCATGTCCCACTCATGTCCCCTTGCACCCCCACCCCCCAGCAGGCCCCCACTCATGTCCCCTTGCACCCCCACCCCCCTGCAGGCCCCCACTCATGTCCCCCTGCCCCCAGGTCCTGACGAAACGCAATCATGGCAGTAATGGACAGCATACCCAGCACAAACACCCAGCCAAGGATTGCATCCACCCACATAGTAGATGCAATTACATGATACAACCCCAATGGCAAGTATGTAAATGAACACATGTCCGTCACACACACATACACAATGGGTGCAAGTGAATGTCAAAACCCATATCATGACATGCATGAAACCAATGAGAAAATACCACAAATGTAAGTAATAAATATATGTATTAAAGATGAAAATGAAGTAAAGAAATAAAACACACAACAATGGGGATGACAAAACAAATGGTCCATGGCCGAGAACTAATAGAAAAAATCAAAAAACAAAGGAATCCAAAAACTAATGTAGTCCAAAGCAAAATAATGGGGGGAAAAATAAGGAAAAACCATTGCCTCATGGTGAACACAAATATAAATCCAACAAATGTTTTCCAAACATCAAACTATGTACAAGAATATCCCAGGGTCCATGAGCCCAACACCATAAATGAAACCTACTACTACTAACTAATAATAAAAATATATACAGAAAAGTGGCCATTGTCCGAGCGGTTCAAAAAAAACTTAAAAAATAAAGGAAACCTAACACTAACTAACTAAAGAACTATATACAATGGCAGCGGGCAAGTCCTGCGGCTCACTCTGTGATGTTGCCGGCCAGGGCATCCTCGAACTCCATGTCGATGTCCCGGAGGCGGGACTCTGTCCTGGCCCCGAGGTCTCGCAGGGACAACCCCGTGTCCACCTCAAACTCCCTGCGAGCTTCCTCGAGGCACTCAGCCCGCCTCAACGCCCGATGCATGGAGAACTCTGCCCTGACCATGGTGAGCCGCTCCTCTTCCGCCCGCTGCCGCTCCGCACCTATCCGCTGGACCAACTGCTCCCACACGGAAGACACTGCCATCCCAGGGTTCTCCTGCCCTCCGGCCGATGCCTGCCCCTCTGATCTTGATGGCCCCGAGCCATGATGCCTCCCACGTCGAGCCTGCTGCTGCCTCCGACGCCACTGCCTCTGCCAGCACGACGGCATCCAGGCTGATGGAATCCACCGATGCCGTCGTGCACGTGCCCTGCCAGATGATGCCGGCACATCCTCCATCTGCAGGGGGACAGTTGCTGGTGTGTCCACCCCTGCTGGACCTTCGACTCCCGACTGTGGCAGGGATGGGGTCCCCACCGAGCTGGCTGCGTTGGTCGGGGCAGGTCCACAGGGGGCCCTGGTGGCATCTGGGCCGGAAGACGGCATGGAGCACGACTGGCGCATAGCCTCCACAGAGGAGGAGAGGGTCGCCAGAAGGCCACACACATGTAGGAAACCCCCGACCATGGCGGCTCCCAAATGGTTCATGTACGCACGGTGCTCTTCGTGATGATGTGCATGCTCCTCCCGGGAAGCATGCACCTCATCACGAATGCCAGCCGTGCGCAACGCGACACCAATCAGGACCCTCTCCACACGGCCAGGGGTCCCCTCGTCCGCAGGTAGAGGAGTGTCAGATGACATGGACATCTCCCCTACCTGCGGACGGGCCTGGGATGGGGCATCCCTGCTGGTGCATGGTGGTGCAGTCACAGTGTCAGGGACAGTGACATGCACAGGCACCTCCACGGCGACCTGTGCTGCCTCCTGCCCCTGGCCCTGGACTGCACCACTTGCACCAGCGGGGATGCCCCCACCAGGCCCCATGTGTGGCTCAGTAGCGGCCTCCTCCCCCTCTGTGGAAACCACCAACCTGGATGTCTCCACGCCGTCTTCCGCCGGTGCAAGCCCCTGTGGGGGCTCACCCACCCCTTCCGCTGCAGCCGTGGTGGCATCCCCGCCGCTCTGCTCCACAGCGCCTTCTCCGCCCTCTTCTTCACTTGCCACTGTGTAGAGGGAGACATAGAACACAAGCATCAGGGTACTGTACAATGGTCCCCTAGACAGGAAGCAACAGCAGATGAGTGGCACTGTCATACATCACTTCCATCATGTCCCTCCACAACACATGGGTCAGTGCAGGCAAAACACATACAGTAACAGGCATGGCGCATGCCATGGACATTGGCATACATGACCAAGGGACCCATGATTCATACAATGTTGGTTTTAAACTCACATGCATCATGGGTCTTGCCATCACATGCACACACCTCACCGTAGTTCCATCCATCTGGCCTCGTACACCACAGACGCAGTGGATACAAGAATGACTAGGCTGCATCAGTGAATCTGAACATTGTCACAGACATGTGTCATGCATCCATGGCAGTTACAAGTCACAGACACGCAGGTCAGACACACACACATGGACACCATACGTGTACATGGGACCAGCACCCATCCCTCACCCCCACCCATGTCCAGGAACAGAGACTGCCATGCTTCCATGTGTCCATTCCGCACAGAGCCCCCCATGTTGCAATAGAACACATGCACCAACCATGTGGTTCACACATCACTGTACTCACATGCCTGACCATGATGTCCCTGCACACACGCATACGTACATGGCCTATGTCACACATACAGGCAGGTATCAGACAACCAGCACACTGCAACATGCCCTGTCTCACACAGTAATGCTTGGCCACTTACCGGCCAACTCCAGATGGGTCTGCCTCCGAAGGATCTGGGCGTGGAGCGCTGGGTCTACGCGTTCCAGGACCCTCATCTGGATGTCACTCAGGCGTGCCCGGCCCCCCTCCGCGAGGCGCCGGGCCTTATTGAGGGTCCTGGACCTCAAGTCCTCCCAGCGCTTCTTGATGTGCTTGATGTCGCGGGTTGCCACCCCCTCCGCGTTGATGGCAACCACTAGATCGTCCCAGATCCTCTCCCGTCCTTCCTTGTTGGCGCGTGGTCTTCCGAAGAGGGCATCATAATGCCCCAGGACATGCTCCACCAGGACACCAACTTCCTTCTCACTGAAGCTGGTGGCCCTCTGCCTCTCTGGCTGGGGGTCGCCACTGGTCTCAGATGGTGCTTGCCCCGACATGGCGACCCCCGAGGCAGGCGTGGGTGGGCAACTGGGTCCTGGGGCTGGGCTGTGGAGCGATTTTATCCCAGTCGGGAGTCTACTGTTCCAGCAGGGGTCGACACAGCAACTGGACCCCTGCAGATGGCTGATGTGCAGGCACCAAATGGCAGGGCACGGTGGCAGCAGGCAGGCAGGCAGGCAGGCAGCAGCAGATGGCACGTGGGAGGCTGCTCGGAGCACTGGGGGGCAGTGATTCGGCCTTCTGGGCAGGAGCGTGGTCTTCCGTGTGTATTCGCGTGGCCAGCTTGATACGGAGTGATTTGGCACGTGAAAAATCTGCACGTCAGCGTGTAATTCGAGGAAAGGCCCATAGCGCGTAAGCGCGTCTGCACGCATACGCATTTTCATTGGACCAAAGGCCCTCAGCGCGTGAGCGCGTCTGTGACCTGTCGTGCGATGGTGTATCCCTCATTGCACGTGATGACAGAACACACGTGGATTTCAACCAATCGCGTGTGAAAGTTCACGGCACCCCGGAACACACGTACCCAGGCTAATCGCGTGTGGAACTACCCGCGCACCCGGAAAAACACGTACCCAGGCTAATCGCGTGTGGAACTACCCGCGCACCCGGAAACACACGTACCCAGGCTAATCGCGTGTGGAACTACCCGCGCACCCGGAAACACACGTACCCAGGCCAATCGCGTGTACGCTCGCTCCCCTCCGATCACACGCAATGACACCCGAATACGGGAAACACGTGCACGGCAAAAGACGTGCACAGGCGTCAACGAGTCCGCCCACACAGAGGCGTCCCGCGGACAGCATAAAAGTGCGCGCAAACAACAAACGCCTATATACAGCGACGATGAATGCCCCATTTGTTGCTGCACTGATCGTGGGACACCGCAGGAGGAGGAGAATAGCCAGGGCACGCATTTTTGCACCACGGACAAGCCTTT
The DNA here is from genome assembly GCF_040938575.1 of Ambystoma mexicanum. Classification (NCBI taxonomy): domain Eukaryota; kingdom Metazoa; phylum Chordata; class Amphibia; order Caudata; family Ambystomatidae; genus Ambystoma; species Ambystoma mexicanum. The sequence goes on from NC_090934.1 coordinate 267,800,954, forward strand.
TGGGATGCCTGACGACCAGGTCTGCGGCAGGTATAGGTTTCCACCCCATATCATCCTAGACCTGGTCAGGGAGTGGGAAGATGACCTCACATCCCCCACCCTTTGCTCCCAAGCATTGAGCCCCTTGGAGAAGCTGCTCAATGTCTTGCATTTTATGGCCACTGGGTCGTTTCAGCGGACCACTGCCATAGTGGAGGGGGTCTCACAGGCCACGCAGTCACGCTGCCTACACCAGGTACTGGCAATCATGACAGCGCGCCCCTCAGTCCGCAGGCACATATACATGCCCAGAACACCCGCAGAAAGGCAGGCCGTTGTCCTGGATTTTTTCAGGGTGGCACACTTCCCCAAAGTGCTCGGTGCCATAGATTGCACCCATGTGGCCCTACGTCCACCTAGGGCCACTGAGCACATCTACCGAAACCGCAAGCACTGGCATTCCATCAATGTACAGGTGGTATGCGATGCAAAGGGAATCATCACCTCTGTCTATGCAAACTACCCTGGCTCCACCCATGACAGTTTCATATACAGAATGTCCGCCCTGAGCCGGGCCCTGGAAGCTGGGCAGCATGGCGACACATGGCTCCTAGGTCAGTACAAATGCCCTTGCACATGCATGCAAGTCACACACAGACAAATATCCCAACCCTAATAATCTCAATTATTATCACCTCCCCAGGGGACAGTGCCTACCCTCTGAGCAACCACATGATGACGCCAATCCGGAACCCCACCACACCACCCCAGGTAAGATACAACGCCGCCCATATTGCAACCAGGGGCATAGTGGAGCGCACATTCGGAGTGCTCAAGTCACGTTTCCGCTCCCTTGACCGCTCTGGTGGGCAACTACTCTATGCACCACCAGTAGTGTGCAGGATCATTGTGGCAGCATGTGTCCTGCACAATGTTGCAACACGGCAGGGCGTCCCGGTGGACATGGTGGTGCCCCCACATCCCCAACCACAGGCACAGGCGCTGCCCATGGGAGGGGACAGGGCACGTGGCGAGGAAGCCCGGACCCAGCTTGTGGCCACATTTTTCACCTAAACTCCCACCCCTGCGGAGTGCACACAGGCCTGGCACATACCAGGTGACAATCGATGATGACAAAGTGACAGTCAACTGTCACAACCCTACCACCCTGAGATAGTTGCCATGGAAGTGCCACATCGTCTGCATCCCTAGCTACTTAAACACAAGCTATCCTGTGCAACCAAAATGCACACATATGACATGTGACATGACATGGGCCATACACAAGTATTCCAAGGCGCAATGAGGCAGGGGGGGGAACAAGGGAACACAGAGAACGGTACTACTAGGCCAGGTGTCATTGAGATTGTGCAAGTGCAGGGGTAGGTGGAAGGGAAAAGTGCAAGGGGAAGGGTGGGGGGGAGTCCAGTACAGGGGAAGTAGGCCAAAAAAATAATACATAGGTGGCCTGGTGGCAACTGCAAAGGTAAGTGCAGACAAGTGCTGGGAAGGGAGGGCTGTAGGGATAGAGAGACAGTACTGCAGTGCAGGGGTTGCCAGGGTGGCAGTGCAAGTGGACAGTGGCTGGGCCAGGGACCGAGTTTGGTGAGAGTGTCCCAGTAGCAGCTCCTGTGCAGTTCCAGTGAAGAATTCTGCAAGGGAGAGGCAGAGAGTAAGCAGAAGCAAAGAGGAAGGTCTTGAGGTGCTTCCAGAACTGGAGATGGTTCCCCTCAAGTTCAAGTCAGGCAGGAAGTCTGTTCCAGGGGGAGGGCCCTGCTGCGGAGAGAAACCTACCCCCAGCTAGTTGCTCTGAGAAGCGGATGACCTGGACATGCAAGGTGTGCATCACACACACCTGCAAAACAGGCCATGGCCATCACTGTCATGCCAGTCAAACCCTCCCAAACATCAACATGACATGGCAAGCAATACCCATACACTGACGCAGTAACAATAAGGTACACATTGCCATGTCCTAAATGTACAGTGGCATCGGACAATGATGCCTGACCCGGAATCAGATGAAATGACAGACCAACAAAATGTCCCACCCAAAATAAGTCGTTTCCAAATGCATTGCAACAGTCGTAGACGTAACATCACAATGAATGCCTGTCTATATGCACATTATGCATTGCAAAATCAACACTGCAGCTCATGTGTGCAGTGTCCCACTCCTGCATCACACTGCTCAGCGCACAGCACAGTGAACAGCCATTGCGTGTGATGCACACCCTGAGCATCACATCTAAGTGACAGACTACATCAAACATCAAATTAGGCATGTACTGGAACCATAATCGGTCACAGAACATGTGCTGCCGGGACACAGTGGGCACCAGAAGGCAAACAGTGTACACGTGGATATGCAAGGGTGGGAGTACATGGAGTGCATCCGAGTGCAAGTGTGTGGTTCTGCAGGGACATGCACTCCACATATGCATGTGCACTCAAGTGACCATCAGTGTTCCCTACACATCACATGTGAACATCCACCATGTGTACACCCCAGCATGTCAAACCACAACTATCCCCTCGCACCTGAAAGGAAAACACAACACATGAACAGGCATTGATCAGCAGAACACAACATGTACATAGGACAATAACATTACAATGTCAGAGTTCCCATCACACTGCAGGGCAATGCAACTATCAACAACAACCCCCCCTCCCGCGCAAATGACCATGACCCACTGAACAACTGCACCTGGGTCATGGAGCCTCCAACCCTCATTTCCACCTGGCCACAGGATCACCTTTACCCTTCGTGTCTATCTCCCACCTTGTGTGTAAAAAGATGCCTGAACCCTCAGAATCCACACTCATTTCCAAAATCACAAAATCCAAGGCATGAAAACGAACCCAAACACCCTCCAGTAGATGACTTGACGTAGCAGTACCTCACAAACGCCAAGTACTACCACAATGATGCAACAACCAAGGTAGCACAGCAGAACAATGTCACGACAGGATGTGAGACATGTGTGGTACATGACATAGGATGATGCACCATGAATGGATGTGTACTGTCACAGGTCCCCTGTACAGGCGCGGGAGTCTCATTAAAAAACAACCACCCACACCATGTCCCGGGTGCCTGCAAGGTCAAACTCACACAGGCCCCTGAGATCATGGTGGGGAATGAGGTTCAGGGATATGCAGTCGGGACAGGTGTATACACACTGGATGACTGGAATGAGTGGCAGGTGAGGGGAGGAGGAATGACACATGAAACTAGGGAATGCACGAAAATGTACAACCTGCATGAACACATACACAATCCAAACAAACTTGGACATCATTGTCATGGCCTTCTGTAGTCCAGGCTCAGGAGTGGTACGAACCAACCACCCCCTCTAGGGTTTTGGCGCCTGCAAGTTCGGGGTTTACACAGGCATCCGCAACCCCAGTGGGGAAAGAGGGTCAGGGAACGTTGCTTGGATAGGCACGGGAAGCAGGAACACCGGGTAGAGGGTACAGGTTTCATAATTGCATAGGATCACGGGTGATTAGGGAAAAAAACATACCAAATAGGACCACACATACATCCATGCATCAGTACACTCCCCAGCAAGCCTATGCAGGGCAGTTTGTAAGGAAAACAACAAGACACTTAGCTCTGGTTTTGAGTGCTGGCCTCCTGCCTGCGCACTCTCAGGGCCGGTTACAGGAGCACTGCAATGCTGCAAAGAGAGACACAGTCAACAACCTGTATGTGCCAATTACACGAAAACACAACACAAAACATGCCCCATAGCAACAAACTACTCTACAAACAGACAATCAGTGCTCGATGCTTCGTACCCATATATAACATCACCCCTGTGACGGGTCATACACAGTCAATGCAGTAAGTCAGGCGCTGGTGGGTGCGTGGCAAATGGAACACCAATGTGTCACAATTCACACAACATGCAATGTTCCCTGGGTAAGCAGACAGACCCATATGGCAAGCCATGACTACAGAGCAAGTTGCGTACCACCATGACCAAAACAAAGTTGGCAGTGCATTTATCATGAAGTACGTGGAATAGACATGCACTGCACCCAAGTATGTCCCTTGCTGTATGTCCCTGTGAGCTGCCCCTTTCCATGTCTCGGAAGGCTACATGGTTGATACAAGTGCCTCAATGAACCTTGGTGTACCGCAGGGTATGTGCCACTGCCCCTGCAATGTGTCCCAGACAACCCTACTATCAACAGCCATCAGTCCACAAACACATCTGAGCTGCATTGTGTGCTTCAACACCAATATTCGTCTAAGCTCACCCTCAGTGCTGTGACTAAGTCTGCATGTGCAACTCGCCTGGTGCAAGCTTTGCTGTGTCGTGGCCCCCCTGTGATGCTCACCTTGCCTGGAGTTCCTTGGAACATGTCAGCAGTTCTAGGATGTGGCTCTGCAATCACTGTGGCTCTGCTCGTGCACACATGTGCATGTGGGCACCAACAAACGGGTCAGGAATTCCGTCGTCCAATGGGCCATGTCTGCTGGCAAAGGTGCTCTGGTGCCTCATCCCCCTGCAGAAAGTGCATGAAACAAATGATTAATGCATCAAAGTGATCTGTGTGTGTCTCATCAGGCATCTCATTACTTGACCATGTCAGAGAGTCACATCACAAATCACACCATCAGTCCGTCTTTGACTTCCAAAGTGTGGAACACTATCTACAGCATGAATTGCAACAGGCACGTGTACAGGAAAGATATGAGACATAATACACAATGCATAGCAATCAATGTCCACATTAATCATGACACACCCCATCTAGCAAAAGCTGAACAGTGGACAATTACACCTAAATCATCCCCACTAGGGGTGTCAACACAAGTCACAAAGCACCAGACATGCCACAGATATGACAGTCCAAAGCCCTTGTGTAAAATTCTGTAACACCGAACCATCCTTGCGAGCCCATGGATAAGGGAGGCAGGAGTGGCATATGTGAGTCAAGGAACCCAAGCAGCAAACACATACACAAGACAACCATGAAGGGCCCAGCTGGAACAGACAGTGGATGCCTTCAAAAACCACAAGGCACCGCACTGTCACATGAAAGCACAATAGACTACAAATTTTAAACTAACTCAACTATTAACTAATTACACTAACTATGGAAAACCTACATTACCTATTTAAACTAACTATCAAACAGAAACTTAACTAACTAAACTAAAAGAAAAATCAAAAATGGCCACATACGACCCGGGGGGGAGGGGAGGCACCCAGAAGGGGGGAGGTACAGGGTGCTGCTCAACATCCACATGCGATGATGCTGAGCCAAAAAAAAATACCTCCATGGGCTCAACGCCTGCACAGCACGACCTATGTGGGAGATAGATGGTCGTCCGAGTCTGGCTCATCCTGGAAAGGAGGACGTGGCACAGTAGCCTGGCCACGCCTAGCCGCAGCTTGCCCCTCGTCGGCAGCAAGTCTGCCGGACAGGTGAGCCTGGTTCTGTGTGGCGATGTTACATAGGTCTGCATGCAGAACCTCACGTGATACACGTGCTTCCTCTTGCAAGGTAGCACGTGTAACACGGAGTTCCTCCTGCAAGGCCTGGCTGGACAACCGCTGTACCTCCCGGCAAGCCTGTAGCTCAGCCGAGATGGTGCGCTCAAGCTGTGCAAACCTCTCCTCTGCCTGCTGCCTCTGGGACATCATAAGGACACCCAGAGTGGATCTGAGGGAGGCATACTCCTCCCTCAGGGCATCCATGTGCGCCTCTGCGTGAGCAGCAATTGCTTGACGCAGAGACGACATTTCAGCCTGGCGTGCCCTGTCTGAGGCCGCCATGCCCAGCCTGAGCGAGCGGGCCGTGGACCGTGCCGCCTGCTGCTGGAGAAGCACCTGCCTAGCAGGGGGGAGCACAGATCGGGCCACACGCTCCATGCTGTCAGCGATGTTCTCCATTGCTGCCCCCTGCCGTTCGGAATTGGCAGTCATGTCTTGCTCCCACTCAGTATACAGCGGTTGCGCGCGGCGACCGCGTTGCCGGGCTTGACCCCTGCGGGACCCAAGGACCGGAGGTCCTCGCTGTGTTGGCACCGCCTGTGGCTGCACGACTACATGCCCCCGTCGACGTGATGTCCCAGGCACATCAGTGACTGGTGTGGAGGGTGACCCTGCGTCCCGATCCACCACGGGCGGAGGAACCAAGACTGTCTGATCCCTCAGTGCAGGTGTCGCAGACAGAGGAGTGTCCACATCAGAATCACTCACCCCTGACACATGGACTTGATGCTCATCCAACTCAACATGGACGTCAGAGTCGTCATCAAGGCTGGACTCATAGGCAGCCAGAGACAGGATGGACTGCAGCACTTGGGGGTTTTCGTGGCCTACCACCCCACGACCCCCACTAGTGCCGGGTTGATGTGGTCTTACCAACCCTGTGTCTGGCATGACAACACCATCCTCTGCATCCATTGCGTCATCACCTGAAAAATAGAGAGGAAAAGGTCACTACACATGTCAGAAGCACACAACACACACACACACCGACAGCAAAGGCATCCGGCAGACATGTGACACACAACATATGACCTGGCATGCATGCTGGGTCTACTTTGAATAGCCACTGTGATCAGACCTGTTGAAAGGTGGCAGTTTGCATGGAAGTGGGTCTATGCAGTGCTGAAAATGTGTACGCCACTCACTACCTACATGTACAAGCACTCCATGGTGTGTGCCAGGAAATGTGAAGGCAGTGCAATGTCAAATTCAGACATCACGTGCATTGTGTATTCAATGTGTACCATGTCTAGCAGCCAAGCACCCCTCCACCCCAGTACCAAAGCAGGGATGCCTAGCATGGTATAAAAAGGCTGCCCATACACCTGTGTATTGACAAGCAGTGTTGACTGGCATCAACAGCTTAATGTGATTCAAATTACAACACTGCTAATGATGCTGGGACAGTGGGCAGGACACATGATGGAAGATCCGGAGGCCAGCCACGTGTGAAGAAGACACGACAAGAGCTGGACAGAGTCATTGGCCATTGAACAGGCTGAGGCCTGTGAGCCACACAGATTGTCATTGCCTAAACATGTGTGCAACGCAGGACTGAGCCACAGTTGACATGGGGAGGCCGATAATATGGCAGGCAATGTATGTAACCAAGGACTCATATTACAGTGATCATCCAGTCAAGGACACATAGGGGCATGCGTGCAATGCACATGGAGCATGAATGGGCACTCATGTCCCTGCGGGACATCTGACCCATGCACAGTACAAGTGGGATACCCTGCATCAAGTACTAAGGCTGTACTACACGGCATATGTCTGGCAGTTTCTAAGCTGGAAGTTAGCATCTACACAGGACACATGAACAAGAAACTACACATTGGCAAGAATGTGACAGACCAGTGCAAAGGTGGAACTGGGGTGCAGAGTGGCGGAGGAGGGGCAAGGGAGCATGCCCACATGGAGTCCCGCATGCAGGCAGAGGAGACATGCATGACGGTAGCATTGCATTACTTACACATCAGAACCATGTACACGTCACATGTAGCAGCAATCATGCACAACACATCCCACAAGTGAAACACACACGTCCTCAACAACTACGCATCAACACTCACTGGACTGGGCATCAAAGTCCAGCATCTCTCCCACACCTTCAACCAATTCTGGTGGTATGAACTCCGCAACGAGAGCCTCATGCGGAGTGAGTTCTTCCTCCTCTGGTGCAGGCCCACCGCCAGTCACCAGAGTCAAGTTGTAATTTGAGGCACGCTTAGCCTTAGTGCTGCGCTTGATGTCATTCCAGCGCTTTTTGCACTCCTGCGCCGTGCGCACCTCATGGCCGAATGAACTGACATGTTCCGCAACATGCTTCCAGTGGGTGTCACGTTGGGCAGCCGTAGTCTGACTATTGGCACCCACTAGCATGTCACGGCTGTGTCCCCGCACGTAGTCCACGAGGAAGTCCAGTTCCTGCTTACAGAAAGGCTTCTTCCTCGACGTGCAGGAGGTCGTGGCTGTGTGTGGGGTCCCAGCCTGTGCTGCAGGTGCAACCTTCCTCCTCTTGGACTGTGGCGCAGACCCTGGCTGGCTAATGCCGCCCTGACCAGTATGGCCAGTGGGTTCGGTGGATTGAGCCGAGGGAGTGGCAGGTGGAGGGATGACCAAAGGCCTGACTTGTGTCAGTGGCAGCTGGGTGCCCACTAATGGACCCTGCGCAGCAACATCAGCTGTGGCAGGGTCATTGACCGCATCGGTCCTGGTTGGCAGACTCACAACCGGGGTGCTGTTGGGTGCATCTGCCCCTGCACTTGCCAACACCCGGCTGTTCGGGGCAGCAGATGACATGACTGCCCCAGGGACACGTGTCTTGGTCTGAGCAGCCCGGCGTGCCCCTATGGTTTCCCCCCTGGCCTGTTGGAGATCTACCAAGGGCTCTTCAAGTGCCAACGCAGCCTGCGCTGGCAGACCCTGAGCCTGGGTGGCGGTGTCCACAGCTGCACCTGCAGCTACCGCTAGCCTTGGGCCCGTGGCAGTCGATGGAACGGACTGCTGGGTCATACGGGTGCCAGTGCCAGATGCAGGAGCTGCATCCCCCGGAACCACAGGGGGTGGTGGCATGGCTGCACCAACACATGGCACAGCATTGTGCTCAAGTGGCGCACCCCTGCCTCTTCCCCCTCTGTGGCTGCCCTGGACACCCTGGAGTCCCCCTACTCCCTGGTCACCACGGCCACGTCCCCGACCACGCCCGCCACAAGGAGTACGCCCAGCTGAGGCGCCCCTCACCTTTGGTGGCCTCCCAACCATGGCACAGATGTAATAGTGCTGGCACAGATGGAGTGGTGCCAATGGGAGGTGTACACCACAATTGACCTGGGCAATTGGGGTGAAGGGGGTGGGAAGCAAGATGTTAACAGCCCCCCTGCACCTGCAAGGCTGTATATGACCCCGGTGATGTGGTGACGGGTCACGCAACGCTCAGGCACCCCAAAACTGCAGTAAAACCGTGCACGCAACCCTGCAGCCTACGTGCGTGGATTTGACCTCCCGCAGTACACGGTGGCACCCAGTAACACGAATAACGCGTACGCGTGGGACACGCAGGCTACGATGACATCGAAAATGGGTGCAATACACAGGGGCACCCGCAGTGGGAAAAGGAGCGTTTGCGACTCACCGTCTGACTAGCGCGATGCAGAAAAACACGCGTAGCCAATACCCCCGCCAAAAGAAGAGATACGTCCTTGAGAGCTGTGAAGTAGATGGCGCGCGAAACAACTGGAAGCAGCAACACACGTCGGTCTCCACGGAAGGCACGTACAGCGAACTGCTGGCCCCGCTCACCTTTAACCCGTGCTGAGGGAAACGCACGCGCGCGTCACGTCACTTGCGGACGTGCAGTTTTTCACGCGCGATTACGCGCATTACACGCGGACGTGCAACACGCGATTAGCCTGGGTACGTGTGTTTCCGGGTGCGCGGGTAGTTCCACACGCGATTAGCCTGGGTACGTGTGTTTCCGGGTGCGTGGGTAGTTCCACACGCGATTAGCCTGGGTACGTGTTTTTCCGGGTGCACGGGTAGTTCCACACGCGATTAGCCTGGGTACGTGTGTTCCGGGGTGCCGTGAACTTTCACACGCGATTGGTTGAAATCCACGTGTGTTCTGTCATCACCTGCAATGAGGGATACACCCTCGCACGACACGTCACAGACGCGCTCACGTGCTGAGGGCCTTTGGTCCAATGAAAATGCGTATGCGTGCAGACGCGCTTACGCGCTACGGGCCTTTCCTCGAATTACACGCTGATGTGCAGATTTTTCACGTGCCAAATCACTCCGTATCAAGCTGGCCACGCGAATACACACGGAAGACCACGCTCCTGCCCAGAAGGCCGAATCACTGCCCCCCAGTGCCCCGAGCAGCCTCCCACGTGCCATCTGCTGCTGCCTGCCTGCCTGCTGCCACCGTGCCCTGCCATTTGGTGCCTGCACATCAGCCATCTGCAGGGGTCCAGTTGCTGTGTCGACCCCTGCTGGAACAGTAGACTCCCGACTGGGATACCATCGCTCCACAGCCCAGCCCCAGGACCCAGTTGCCCACCCACGCCTGCCTCGGGGGTCGCCATGTCGGGGCAAGCACCATCTGAGACCAGTGGCGACCCCCAGCCAGAGAGGCAGAGGGCCACCAGCTTCAGTGAGAAGGAAGTTGGTGTCCTGGTGGAGCATGTCCTGGGGCATTATGATGCCCTCTTCGGAAGACCACGCGCCAACAAGGAAGGACGGGAGAGGATCTGGGACGATGTAGTGGTTGCCATCAACGCGGAGGGGGTGGCAACCCGCGACATCAAGCACATCAAGAAGCGCTGGGAGGACTTGAGTTCCAGGACCCTCAATAAGGCCCGGCGCCTCGCGGAGGGGGGCCGGGCACGCCTGAGTGACATCCAGATGAGGGTCCTGGAACGCGTAGACCCAGCGCTCCACGCCCAGATCCTTCGGAGGCAGACCCATCTGGAGTTGGCCGGTAAGTGGCCAAGCATTACTGTGTGAGACAGGGCATGTTGCAGTGTGCTGGTTGTCTGATACCTGCCTGTATGTGTGACATTGGCCATGTACGTATGTGTGTGTGCAGGGACATTATGGTCAGGCATGTGAGTACAGTGATGTGTGAACCACATGGTTGGTGCATGTGTTCTATTGCAACATGGGGGGCTCTGTGCGGAATGGACACATGGAAGCATGGCAGTCTCTGTTCCTGGACATGGGTGGGGGTGAGGGATGGGTGCTGGTCCCATGTACACGTATGGTGTCCATGTGTGTGTGTCTGACCTGCGTGTCTGTGACTTGTAACTGCCATGGATGCATGACACATGTCTGTGACAATGTTCAGATTCACTGATGCAGCCTAGTCATCCTTGTATCCACTGCGTCTGTGGTGTACGAGGCCAGATGGATGGAACTACGGTGAGGTGTGTGCATGTGATGGCAAGACCCATGATGCATGTGAGTTTAAAACCAACATTGTATGAATCATGAGTCCCTTGGTCATGTATGCCAATGTCCATGGCATGCGCCATGCCTGTTACTGTATGTGTTTTGCCTGCACTGACCCATGTGTTGTGGAGGGACATGATGGAAGTGATGTATGACAGTGCCACTCATCTGCTGTTGCTTCCTGTCTAGGGGACCATTGTACAGTACCCTGATGCTTGTGTTCTATGTCTCCCTCTACACAGTGGCAAGTGAAGAAGAGGGCGGAGAAGGCGCTGTGGAGCAGAGCGGCGGGGATGCCACCACGGCTGCAGCGGAAGGGGTGGGTGAGCCCCCACAGGGGCTTGCACCGGCGGAAGACGGCGTGGAGACATCCAGGTTGGTGGTTTCCACAGAGGGGGAGGAGGCCGCTACTGAGCCACACATGGGGCCTGGTGGGGGCATCCCCGCTGGTGCAAGTGGTGCAGTCCAGGGCCAGGGGCAGGAGGCAGCACAGGTCGCCGTGGAGGTGCCTGTGCATGTCACTGTCCCTGACACTGTGACTGCACCACCATGCACCAGCAGGGATGTCCCATCCCAGGCACGTTCGCAGGTAGGGGAGATGTCCATGTCATCTGACACTCCTCTACCTGCGGACGAGGGGACCCCTGGCCGTGTGGAGAGGGTCCTGATTGGTGTCGCGTTGCGCACGCTGGCATTCGTGATGAGGTGCATGCTTCCCGGGAGGAGCATGCACATCATCACGAAGAGCACCGTGCGTACGTGAACCATTTGGGAGCCGCCATGGTCGGGGGTTTCCTACATGTGTGTGGCCTTCTGGCGACCCTCTCCTCCTCTGTGGAGGCTATGCGCCAGTCGTGCTCCATGCCGTCTTCCGGCCCAGATGCCACCAGGGCCCCCTGTGGACCTGCCCCGACCAACGCAGCCAGCTCGGTGGGGACCCCATCCCTGCCACAGTCGGGAGTCGAAGGTCCAGCAGGGGTGGACATACCAGCAACTGTCTTCCTGCAGATGGAGGATGTGCCGGCATCATCTGGCAGGGCACGTGCACAACGGCATCAGTGGATTCCATCAGCCTGGATGCCGTCGTGCTGGCAGAGGCAGTGGCGTCGGAGGCAGCAGCAGGCTCGACGTGGGAGGCATCATGGCTCGGGGCCATCAAGATCAGAGGGGCAGGCATCGGCCGGAGAGCAGGAGAACCCTGGGATGGCAGTGTCTTCCGTGTGGGAGCAGTTGGTCCAGCGGATAGGTGCGGAGCGGCAGCGGGCGGAAGAGGAGCGGCTCACCATGGTCAGGGCGGAGTTCTCCATGCGTCAGGCTTTGAGGCGGGCTGAGTGCCTCGAGGAAGCTCGCAGGGAGTTTGAGGTGGACACAGGGTTTTCCCTGCGAGACCTCGGGGCCAGGACAGAGTCCCGCCTCCGGGACATCGACATGGAGTTCGAGGATGCCCTGGCCGGCAACATCACAGAGTGAGCCGCAGGACTTGCCCGCTGCCATTGTATATAGTTCTTTAGTTAGTTAGTGTTAGGTTTCCTTTATTTTTTAAGTTTTTTTTGGACCGCTCGGACAATGGCCACTTTTCTGTATATATTTTTATTATTAGTTAGTAGTAGTAGGTTTCATTTATGGTGTTGGGCTCATGGACCCTGGGATATTCTTGTACATAGTTTGATGTTTGGAAAACATTTGTTGGATTTATATTTGTGTTCACCATGAGGCAATGGTTTTTCCTTATTTTTCCCCCATTATTTTGCTTTGGACTACATTAGTTTTTGGATTCCTTTGTTTTTTGATTTTTTCTATTAGTTCTCGGACATGGACCATTTGTTTTGTCATCCCCATTGTTGTGTGTTTTATTTCTTTACTTCATTTTCATCTTTAATACATATATTTATTACTTACATTTGTGGTATTTTCTCATTGGTTTCATGCATGTCATGATATGGGTTTTGACATTCACTTGCACCCATTGTGTATGTGTGTGTGACGGACATGTGTTCATTTACATACTTGCCATTGGGGTTGTATCATGTAATTGCATCTACTATGTGGGTGGATGCAATCCTTGGCTGGGTGTTTGTGCTGGGTATGCTGCCCATTACTGCCATGATTGCGTTTCGTCAGGACCTGGGGGCAGGGGGACATGAGTGGGGGCCTGCAGGGGGGTGGGGGTGCAAGGGGACATGAGTGGGGGCCTGCTGGGGGGTGGGGGTGCAAGGGGACATGAGTGGGATATGGTTGGGGGCCTGCTGGCAGGTGCCCCACAGTGCTGGGGGGTGGGGGTGCAGGGGGACATGAGTGGGGGCCTGCTGGGGGGTGGGGGTGCAAGGGGACATGGTTGGGGGCCTGCTGGCAGGTGCCCCACAGTACTGGGGGGTGGGGGTGCAGGGGGACATGAGTGGGGGCCTGCTGGGGGGTGCGGGTGCAAGGGGACATGGTTGGGGGCCTGCTGGCAGGTGCCCCACCGTGCTGGGGGGTGGGGGTGCAAGGGGACATGAGTGGGGGCCTGCTGGGGGGTGGGGGTGCAAGGGGACATGAGTGGGACATGGTTGGGGGCCTGCTGGCAGGTGCCCCACAGTGCTGGGGGCTGGGGGTGCAGGGGGACATGAGTGGGGGCCTGCTGGGGGGTGGGGGTGCAAGGGGACATGGTTGGGGGCCTGCTGGCAGGTGCCCCACAGTGCTGGGGTGTGGGGGTGCAAGGGGACATGGTTGGGGGCCTGCTGGCAGGTGCCCCACAGTGCTGGGGGGTGGGGGTGCAAGGGGACATGAGTGGGGGCCTGCTGGGGGGTGGGGGTGGTGGGAGACATGGTTGGGGGCCTGGTGGAGGCTGCCCCTGGTGACTGGAGGAGTGGGGGTGGTGGGAGACATGGGTGGGGGCCTTGTGGAGGCTGCCCCTGGTGACTGGGGGGTGGGGGTGGTGGGAGACATGGGTGGGGGCCTTGTGGAGGCTGCCCCTGGTGACTGGAGGAGTGGGGGTGGTGGGAGACATGGGTGGGGGCCTTGTGGAGGCTGCCCCTGGTGACTGGGGGGTGGGGGTGGTGGGAGACATGGGTGGGGGCCTTGTGGAGGCTGCCCCTGGTGACTGGGGGAGTGGGGGTGGTGGGAGACATGGGTGGGGGGCTTGTAGAGGCTGCCCCTGGTGACTGGAGGAGTGGGGGTGGTGGGAGACATGGGTGGGGGCCTGGTGGAGGCTGCCCCTGGTGACTGGAGGGGTGGGGGTGCTGGGAGACATGGTTGGGGGCCTTGTGGAGGCTGCCCCTGGTGACTGGGGGGTGGGGCTGGTGGGAGACATGGGTGGGGGCCTTGTGGAGGCTGCCCCTGGTGACTGGGGGGTGGGGGTGGTGGGAGACATGGGTGGGGGCCTTGTGGAGGCTGCCCCTGGTGACTGGGGGGTGGGGGTGGTGGGAGACATGGGTGGGGGCCTTGTGGAGGCTGCCCCTGGTGACTGGGGGGTGGGGGTGGTGGGAGACATGGTTGGGGGCCTGGTGGAGGCTGCCCCTGGTGACTGGAGGAGTGGGGGTGGTGGGAGACATGGGTGGGGGCCTGGTGGAGGCTGCCCCTGGTGACTGGGGGTGGGGGTGCTGGGAGACATGGTTGTGGGCCTGCTGGCAGGTGCCCCACAGTGCTGGGGGGTGGGGGTGGTGGGAGACATGGGTGGGGGCCTTGTGGAGGCTGCCACTGGTGACTGGAGGGGTGGGGGTGGTGGGAGACATGGGTGGGGGCCTGGTGGAGGCTGCCCCTGGTGACTGGAGGGGTGGGGGTGCAAGGGGACATGAGTGGGACATGGTTGGGGGCCTGCTGGCAGGTGCCCCACGGTGCTGGGGGGTGGGGGTGCAAGGGGACATGTGGCTTGGCTGGGGGGCATGCCCATGGTGGATGGGCTGCCTGCGGGACATGACCAGGGGTGCAGGGTAGTCCCCTGTGGTGTGGGCTGCCTGCAGAGGTCGTGGAGGGGGTAGAGGGGAGACCTGGGAGGACCCACACTGGCAATTCACCTCTTCAACTTCCCGCACACCTACGTAATACACTGCCCCACTTGCACAGGCCCAATCGCGTGTAGGATTTCTCGCGCACCCCTGTAATACACGTACCCAGGCCAATCGCGTGTAGATTTTCTCGCGCACCCCTGAAATCCACGTACCCAGGCCAATCGCGTGTAGATTTTCTCGCGCACCCCTGTAATACACGTACCCAGGCCAATCGCGTGTAGCATTTCTCGCGCACCCCTGAAATCCACGTACCCAGGCCAATCGCGTGTATATTTTCTCGCGCACCCCTGTAATACACGTACCCAGGCCAATCGCGTGTAGAATTTCTCGCGCACCCCTGAAACCCACGTACCCCGCTCAATCGCGTTTTTAACTTCCCGCGCGCCACTTTTTTGATGCGCTGGGACTCTACCGCCTGCCTTCGTGTGGCGGCCGTGTTTCAGCTTGTGCGTGTCTTTGGCTGTGCGTGGCTTTGCCCTATTCGATTCCATGAATACGTGTGGTTCGAGTGCGTGTGGGCGTTCCGTCTGCTTCCCTGCAGTACATCCCCAGTTACGCCCTTATTTTCACGTGTTGTTCCCCATTCCGCGCGTTACGCCACATGTCCCGCCCACTTTCTGGTGTGTGCGCTGAGGTTGTGCGCTTTCACTGTGCGCGTCGCGCACGCCTTTCGCGATGTTGCAGTGACTTGTGCGCCATGCACGGGTTTGGCGCACATCCCGCGGTGAACACGCGCAGGGACTTCCATGAATCGCACGCGTGCGCGTGCGCCTGTTTTTTTCCGCTTGCGCATGCTTGCGCATGCTTGCGCGAAGATTTTCGGCGCACGTTTGTTCCATGAATCGGCCCCCATATTGCATGCCGGGGATATCTCCGCTTCTGCCGCCGCTTCCGCCGCTGCGCTAAAACTGAGTCTTTATTTAAACAGGAGAGCATCCTTACCTCACGGACACCATTTATATACATGTCTGATTAGTATGGCAGCTCGGCTCCTGCCCCAGCCTGATCATTACTCCTCTCAGACCCAGTCCTGTAGCTACGTTTATCTTCGCCTCACATGCTGCAAAGCCTTTCCAGGAAGTTACCACCCTTTCTGTGAGGAATTGTTCAGTCTTGTTATGCCTGCGCCTGTGTTATTGGGTCTAACGCATATGCATCTGTCACAGGCCACCAGGCAAATACGATCCCGCTGCTGGTGTGATTCATAGCTTTCTCCTCCAACCCAGCTGAGAAGATGCAAAGCCACCACTTCACCCTGCGGGCTCATGTGCCCCCACACCCCATCCACTCACCCTGAGCCAGGAGGCACACTTCCTGCTCAGAAGCCCCAATCACAGCTCTGCTGTTCCTTGCCCACACACCCCATCCACTCACCCTGAGCCAGGAGGCACACTTCCTGCTCAGAAGCCCCAATCACAGCTCTGCTGTTCCTTGCCCACGCACCCCATCCACTTACCCTCAGCCATAAAGCACACTTCCTGCTCAGAAGCACAATCACAGCTCTGCTGTTCCTTGCCCACGCACCCCATCCACTCACCCTGAGCCACGAAGCACACTTCCTGCCCAGAAGCCCAATCACAGCTCTGCTGTTCCTTGCCCACACACCCCATCCACTCACCCTGAGCCACGAAGCACACTTCCTGCTCAGAAGCCCAATCACAGCTCTGCTCTTCCTTGCCCACAAACCCCATCCACTCACCTTGAGCCACGAAGCACACTTCCTGCTCAGAAGCCCAATCACAGCTCTGCTCTTCCTTGCCCACACACCCCATCCACTCACCCTCAGCCACGAAGCACACTTCCTGCTCAGAAGCCCAATCACAGCTCTGCTGTTCCTTGCCCACACACCCCATCCACTCACCCTGAGCCGTGAGGCACACTTCCTGCTCAGAAGCCCCCCCACTCACAGCTCTGCTGTCCCTTGCCCACGCACCCCATCCACTCACCCTGAGCCACGAGGCACACTTCCTGCTCAGAAGCCCTATCACAGCTCTGCTGTTCCTTGCCCACACACCCCATCCACTCACCCTCAGCCACGAAGCACACTTCCTGCTCAGAAGCCCAATCACAGCTCTGCTGTTCCTTGCCCACACACCCCATCCACTCACCCTGAGTCACGAAGCACACTTCCAGCTCAGAAGCCCAATCACAGCCCTGCTGTTCCTTGCCCACACACCCCATCCACTCACCCTGAGCCACGAAGCACACCTCCTGCTCAGAAGCCCAATCACAGCTCTGCTGTTCCTTGCCCACACACCCCATCCACTCACCCTGAGCCACGAGGCACACTTCCTGCTCAGAAGCCCCCCCACTCACAGCTCTGCTGTTCCTTGCCCACGCACCCCATCCACTCACCCTGAGCCACGAGGCACACTTCCTGCTCAGAAGCCCTATCACAGCTCTGCTGTTCCTTGCCCACACACCCCATCCACTCACACCCTGAGCCACGAAGCACACTTCCTGCTCAGAAGCCCAATCACAGCTCTGCTCTTCCTTGCCCACACTCCCCATCCACTCACCCTGAGCCACGAAGCACACTTCCTGCTCAGAAGCCCAATCACAGCCCTGCTGTTCCTTGCCCACACACCCCATCCACTCACCCTCAGCCACGAAGCACACTTCCTGCTCAGAAGCCCAATCACAGCTCTGCTCTTCCTTGCCCACACACCCCATCCACTCACCCTGAGTCACGAAGCACACTTCCTGCTCAGAAGCCCAATCACAGCTCTGCTGTTCCTTGCCCACACACCCCATCCACTCACCCTGAGCCACGAAGCACACTTCCAGCTCAGAAGCCCAATCACAGCCCTGCTGTTCCTTGCCCACACACCCCATCCACTCACCCTGAGCCACGAAGCACACTTCCTGCTCAGAAGCCCAATCACAGCCCTGCTGTTCCTTGCCCACACACCCCATCCACTCACCCTGAGCCAGGAAGCACACTTCCTGCTCAGAAGCCCAATCACAGCTCTGCTCTTCCTTGCCCACACTCCCCATCCACTCACCCTGAGCCACGAAGCACACTTCCTGCTCAGAAGCCCAATCACAGCCCTGCTGTTCCTTGCCCACACACCCCATCCACTCACCCTCAGCCACGAAGCACACTTCCTGCTCAGAAGCCCAATCACAGCTCTGCTGTTCCTTGGTTCCTTGCCCACACACCCCATCCACCCACCCTGAGCCATGAAGCACACTTCCTGCTCATCGACAGTCACCCGATTTAACTGTGAGCCTCCGCCCATAGACCATGCCCTGCCTCAGGGTTCTCTTGATTTTCTGAGGATTTCCCGAGGAATCAATGCGCTTCTCTGATACGTGATCACCAATTACAAACACTTTGTTTATGAAATAAGAGCCTGTAATGTTGTACCCAAGTATGTAAACACCTGTCTGTTTCAATTGAATTTGTTTTTAATTAATTAAGTTCTTAGTGCAAGAGCCAGGGTACCTAGGTTGGAAAGATTCTATAGATTTTGTTAAGGAAATGTGGAGACTTTGAAACATTTAATAATTAATGTTCACATTTAATTCCGTTGAGAAACCAAATAATTCTAAAATGTGCACAGCATGAAATTATATGCTTTTCCCATCATTTTTGGGATTATATTTTCAGTTCGCAGAACATTTCATTATGCATTGCTGTTTTTTAAACATCGTTCTTAAATGATTGTAAATAGAAAATCATGACTTTTGAGAGTTTTGATTGTTAGTTGCTTGATGATGTATCTCAACATGTTTATTTTACGCCATATTGCAATACATACATTTAAATCAATTTGATTTTTTGAATGGGATGGGTTGCTGCCCACTGGAATCCCTCCATGCTGTAGGTGGCTCCAAGTGGATCAATACTCTGACCAGCTTTAGAGCATGGCTCTTTAAATGAGACATCTCAGGCAACATGATATGTTCCCTCTTGAAGCTAGCAGCAGGGTGACATGTTTCAGGCTTTCCTATGCTCCATTAGTGCATTAATCCACACAACCACCCTCTCGCACAGTCGACCGCACGCACTTCACCATATCGCAACAACAAAAAAATCAACACATGAGTCACACCAACAGCACACAGGGTCTCACATCGATCTAATATTCGCGCCCAAGCTCGGCGCACAGTGGAAACTGAAGCGAAGCTGCCAACAGGACTTCTCACTTCCCTACTGCCTCTCCACCCGACTAACCCCCCCCCCACCTTCTTGTTTGCAGATCCGCCTGAGTGCCTGTACACCAACTCTCTTGGTGACGGTGCACGGTACAAATACCTTTTACGACACTGGTGTGTATGTGTGCCTAGTGGGCCGGAAGTCTTTTGCATACCATTGAAGCTTGCCTTTCCGGGCTGATGGGATGCAATATTCAACAGGCCAGGCCTGACATCCTGCAAGTAAAGTGACTAAAGCAGCACTGCGACCAGAGTGGGCCTGGCATCTGGTGAGAAGAGCAGGTGGCCGAGGAGCGCTGGGGTGCACTCTTTGGGAAGAACCACGCACCAAGTTGCTTTTCTCCAAAAGGTTAGAGGTGGGAAGATTAAAGGGTTAAACTTCAAACTTCTAATGGCAAGATGTCACGGTGGCAAGGACAGGATGGTGGGTGCCACTTCTAAGGACTCCAGCCTGTCCCAGTTCTCGACTCCGTTCTAGGGAGACCCAAAGGACTATCCCAAGTGGAACCTCAGATGAAAATCCACCATTGTGATGAAATGGTGCCTTGAAACATTTGTTGTATAGGCGCGTTATAAATGCCATATCATATCATATTAATGCCATCCAGAAGGAATCGAAAGGAACAGGAGTGGTCACATTGCAGACTAAGTGCCCGTGACTATGGTCCTTGTGGCCTCCTGCCTACCGTAGCTTGGAGGTGAGGTGGCATTCCTCTGGCATGAGTCGCCACTGGCCTGGAATAACCACCAACAGAATTGTGTGGGCTCATCCTTGATTCAGCTTCATCCACCACAGCGGTTTGCAAGGCTTTTTGCTAACTTTTTTTCATCTGGTGGACACAAGACTTAGAAAGACGTGGATTGGCTGGAACCTCTTGTATTCTGCCCAATCAGCGGGTTGTAAACTCTTCAACTTTATTGTTCTACACTGGCTAAAACGCAGAGTGTGTCTGGACATCAGAATCGTTAGAATGTTCCAGGCACCGAGAGTGATGGAACAGAACCTTCTCTTGCATTTTAGTTCGACAAATATGCTAGTCATTCTGTTTGAAAAACAACTCAAAGCAGAATAGCAGTGGAGCTGGATTGACATTCGTACAATTACACTCCCCTGATTGTAACTAAGCAATTCCACATTGATCCTTAAACAAACCCACCCAACCTTCTGTCTTTCCTTATGAACTATGGCAGTGGCATACTGAGCAGGCGGCTAGATGGGCAGCTTGCCAGACCGGGACAATGTGTCTGGCGAACAGGAGCACGGAGTTCCTGCTCAACACCCTCATTGTCATGGCAGCAGCCAGACTGGCATTAAAACAGGAAGGTGACAACTCAGTTTTACATGTGGAGTGTTGACATACAGGATTCTGCCCCGAGGATGGTCTAGGTCCGAAATGCATTGGCCATATTGAACCTATGTATGAACACTGCCTCATCGAAGGAATACAATGGACTGTGTTTATAAATATTGTTTTTTTGATTCGGTTCAAGAGGAAGATATGTGGATTGAAGATCCACGAGTTAACTGTTGAATCTGCATTAGCATATTTTCCGCTCGTTTAGGGCGAGGCGAGAGCACATGGTTTTCCAAGGACATCTTTGGAATCAGGTTTTCTGGTTCTCCATATTGACTCAAAAGAGAAGTGCACTGAGGGCTGGTTAGGACTATAGCAGGAACTTGGGATAATGTTCGCTCTCCCACAACTGGGGGTACAGTATCCTTCACCCATTGGACCATGCTAGGAGAGCCAGGTGAGGTAGTGATAAGTGGAGGCTGAGCTGGGCAGGCCTTTAAGGAATCTCAGATCTGACTGGCATGTCTCTCGCCAGCACATAACAGCATCTCACACAACACGTGTGTTCATACATGCACTCTCATTTAAGCCAAGTGATCTTGGTATAGAGTATCCAGAGCCCTGACTACACATCATTAACATACAGAGAACATGTAACACTGTCAGGCAAGACACACTGCTTGTTATACTTAACGCTGTGGCTCTGAACCAGGAGCTCTGGCATCTTTCACTTTTCACCCTGCTGTATCACCGATGTTTCTTCATTGATCATTGCACCTACTCAACACCCTTCAGTGGACCTCCCATGTACTGAAAGTGAAAACTCTGTTAACCTGCGTTTCGTTCGACTCAGTCTTTTCCCAAGACGTAAGCCTTGAATGCTGGAACACTGCTACCAATAGGTGAGCTAAGGGAAGCTGAGATGCTTTTTCTTGACAATGTCGGGAAGCGATGCATACCCCAAATATGGGGCTCAATGAACATTCATGGCACTCCTTCTTACTGGTTGGAGCCTGCATTTAGAATCCAGACCACATAAGTGTGCATTGGGCTTGTTTCTCTACAGGCCGTGGTCCATTGTATTGTCAAAAACATGAACATAAAATGACAAAGGCTTGGATGTATGTTATTTGGCCTAATTCCTTACAGCTTGCAAGTGGCCGAATGTCTGAGTGACTACTTTACAAAAAAAAAATTAAAATTCATTAAATGCATACATAATTAGAAAGCAACTACTGGCCACTGGCCACAAGGGGGGACACGGATGACCTCAGCATCCATGTGAGCTCTGCCTCCCCTGGTCCCATAAGTGGTTTGAGCCACCATTTATAGACTCCCCACCTTGGAAATTCTGATTACAATTGCTGCATGACAACCCCCCCTCCCCATTGGGAGAAGGCCCGGAGAAAATTGGTAGAGAAATCGCCTGGAAACTCAAAATAAGAATTGCGTGCTCCTGCAGCGACAAGGCACAGTGACAGAGAAAACGAAACCAATGTGCCAAACGAGTGTGCGGAGGACGGACCAATGGAAGACCGTGTGCCCCAGGGGAGAAGGCAACGCAACCCGAAGAGATTTCTGGTTACAGTGCTAATCGCGAACCAAGGACCGTCATCTGAAAATACTACTTTTGGTTGGTACGGTTGTGTCACAGGAGGGAGAATTACAGCCGGACAGACGTGAGTTTGGTCCAGTACACCTGCGGAGCACCGGGAAGACGGTGAGTTCCATTGACACCCACGAGCTCCCACCTTGGTCCCTCTCCCCCTGCTCGTGCTGCTCCGGGCGCTTATCCGCCAGAATTGACTTGTGCTGAGCGGAACGCGCACTTGTGCAGTGCCCAGGTCCCGCGCTGTAGGTGGGCGCGGATGCGGTGTGTCGGGCCTTTGGCGCCCGCTCTTACATCTGGAGACCGCATACTCTACACCTAGTGGCAGAGTACGCCCTGAGCATAGGACCTGAATCCTCTGTCGGAGAGACACGAGGAGGTTGGAAGTGACCATGTCCTTACTCTAAGGACTGTATAAAAATACTTGGCGATTCCGGCACCAAAGAGACAGCCCAAGACCATAAGTTACAGGAGCCCCAGCACAGCTCCTGGCTTGCCCACGCAATTCACACCCATTAAAATACAGTGAGAACGTGAGGCACAGCACTTCAAACGCCCCAAACCACGGGTGCATTCAGTCTGCAAATCACCTTGTGCCCCCATCTACACCATGCTAGCGTCAGTGGCGTAACACAAGATCTAGGGCCCCCCCTGCGAGCCATGCTGAGAGGGCCTCCCCAACTCAGCAACAAATCATGGGCCGCGCCACACGCTGGGCCGGCCTAGATTACCACGTTTATGCAATACGCACAAACTTGTTACTGAAGGGGTATGCCACACACTGCACTAGGAGAAAGATACAAATATGTGTTTTAATGCAATGTACAACACACTGTCTGAGAAAAATTTCCTAAAAATACACAGTGTTTGCTATTGTTGTGTAGGGTAACACCAATCCAATACATGCAAGTCACTAACAGTGCACATGAACATTAATGCTTTGCTATTAAAAATGCCACAATGAAAACATGTCCAACTGGCTGCACAATGTAGACCAGTGTAGACACATAACAACATTACAGTAAAGCATGCCAGGCCGCATTAAGACATACCTAGACTGGTTGCACCAAAATGCTAGTCGAAGCAATGAGACTCATCAAGAAGAGAGCACACATTCATGCCTGGGTCTCTGCGGCCTCTAACAACACAGCCAAACTCTTTAAAATCTGCAAGGTACTGGCCAATCCTGTTGCAGTTTCTACCTTTCCTGTTCCCTGAACAGGCCCTCTGTACTTTGGCCTCTCGCTTCTCCGCTAAAACTCAGGACATCCTGTCCACTATCGCCTCTCCCTCTCCCTCTCTTGGCCCCCTAAGGACATCTCTCCCTCTCCTCCTGCTTTCTCCTCTTTCTCTCTAACACCTGGTGAGGTTTCTAGACAAGTCCCATCTATGGAAGTGTCGTTGAAACAGGTGCTCACCTGCTCATCCAGAACCATCATGGACCACATTGACACCCTTGATCCAGCCTTGGCCGATTTCTGTAATAATTCTTTTGCCACTGGAACTTTCCACTCTCCCACACTCTTGGAAAAGCTGGCCAACTGCCAGCTTACTCTCCCCAATGAATCTGTTGGTTGTCTCCATGACCATCAGTCTGACTTAAGAGCTGCCAGAGGCACGGAAACTGCTCTCCTGAACACCTGTGAAGATCTGATCTCTAACCTTGATTCCAGCATTCCTTCTGTCCTCATCCTCCTGGAACTTTCTTCTGCTTTCGACATGGTCAACCATGACATCCTGACCAATTGACTCTGTGAGAACCTGGGCATCCTGGATCAGGCACTAGAGTGGCTTACCTCCTTCCTCTTGGACCACCCCTACAAGGTCCAACTTGGTCCCTTTCACTCCACCACCTCTCTCTACATGTGGTGTTCTCCAGGGCTCTATCCTCTCACCATGGTTTTTCAACCTCTACTTGGCCCCTTTGGGCCACCTGATCTCTACCTTCTCCTCTAACTTACAGTGTTATGCGGATGACACCGAGCTTTCCTTCAGGCTCCCCTCAGCCTACTTTCCTCTCTCGCTCATTTCTGGTGTCATCTTCAACTCCACTCTCTCTTTCTCTCCTCAAATATTGGACATCGGCAAGAAGTCCCACTACCAGCTGCACCTTCTCAAAGGGACTTTCCCTTTCTTACTTTCCCCTAGAAGCTCGCTGTCTCCAGAGCTCTGGTTCTCTCTAGGCTGGACTACTGCAACTTTCTCAATCTGCCTTCCTCTACTCTCCGCCCTCTGCAACTAATGCAGAACAGGACTGCAAGACTTATCCTTGGCCTCAAGGCCAAGGACCGTATCTCTCCAGCCATGAAATCTCTCCACTGGCTCTCGGTGGCTGCAAGGATCAAGTTCAAGACCCTTTGCATTGTCCACAAGGGTTTCTGGGGCTGGGATCGGCACTACATCCAACATTCTCTTCCAAAATTCCTTCCTTCTCGAGCCCTAAGGGTTAGATTCTTCTCCAGGCAGAGTGTGGTGGGGGAGGGTGTAGACCCTTCTCCCCTGCAGATGCCTCCCTCTGGAATGGCCTGCCTGATCCTCCCAAAATTGAGCCGGACCACCTGACGTTCCGGAAGCAGCTCAAAATGTACCTCTTCTTCTCTGCTTTATTTCTTTCCCTCCCCTGCTGACCTACCTGTTCGCTGTACCAACTGGTTGCTTGGTTACCCTCAGTCTCACTGAGTCCAGGCTCTTTCTTAATCAGCCACCCTTGCACTGCCTATGGGCCTACCACGCAATTAGGGGCTGTAACTGTAACCCTACAGTCCCTTGTTCTCCTCGCGCTACCCTGGCTCCACTTACTCAGAGCATTGCAGCCCTGTTTTCCCCTCCCCTCTCCCTTGCACTTCCCCCTCCCTTTCCTCTTGCACTTCTTGTTCTCGCACTTGCACGACCTGATTGACACAAGGCTTAGTAATATCATTTGTCTTGTCCTCCCTCTGTTTTCCTTCCCTTGTCTTGTCGTTCCTAAAAAAACTTGTGTACAGGTGCGTTATATATGACTTATCATATCATATCATATAATTTTATCACAGATGCCCAGAAAAATATACAGTGCCGCAGTAAGAAACGGCTAGACTGGTAGAACCCAAATGCCAGTGTAGCCAGTTAATTACACTTAGCAGGACTACTTCATCAGAAATGCCCAGTTAGAAAAAGTCATACCAAACAGAGGAATGACTAGACTGGCTGCACCAAAATGTCTCTCTAGCCACTAATATCACATATCATGCCTGCTTAGCATGGACATGGAAGACCATTATGATGTATTGCGCAACTCCACCCCCCACACATCCCTTCTCCCTCCCATTTCCTACCAAAACCTCCAAAATCAGCTCATTGGCCCAGAATTACCTCCACGTCCCTCTTCCTTGCCCCAGTGCTTACGTATGCGGCTCCTTGCCTCACTGGTAAGTACTGGGATGAGGAAGAGTGGGACTAGGAGTAATGAAGATTACATGTAGCTAAGTCAGGCATTACCTCTACCTTATCCCAGTACTTGTGTATGAGGCAAAGTGCCTCATACACATGTACTGCCTCATACACAATAGGGCTTGGTGTAATGAATATTGCCAATAAGTAATCAAGGCATTAAACACAAGTAGTGGTGCAACACCATTGAGCTGACTGGGCTTCAGCACCCCCCCCCCCACTGAAATTGTGGGCTATGTTGACTTGACCTGGCTGACCTACAGAGCAGTTGCCGGACAGAAAAGGACACAGATGTTAAACGGCATCTGGGTTTCACTGTTATCAAGGGCCCGGCCCAGCAATTACTAATGTACAGCATTTCACTGTTAGTACCTGCATTCAAATGCCCAATTTTTTATGAAATTGAAATTGTGATGTGGGTTTAGTACCTGCATGCCAGGGGAGGGATTGGAAGGGTAGAGAGGGAACAGGAGACCAGTCATTCTCACAGCAGTCCATACGTGGGTGCTTTCAGACTTAAAGGAGAGAGTGAACTGCTTGTAACATTGAAGCTGCACTAGCATAGTCTCATTAAAATGCGTAAAGAAGTTAGATGCCCCCACACAAATAAGTTTTCTCCTCCCCATCACATGTGAAGTTAGCGCCTCTCCCAACATTTGAAGGGTTAGCACCCTGAAATGTAGGTTTTGTTGTGGCCCTGAACACAAGCACACACACCAATCACCATATAAACACACGCATACCCAGCCATCCATACATTTAAGAGTGCATTCTTTCACCATACAGGCACACCCATGCAGCCACGCATACATTTAAGTGTGCACCCTTTCACCATACAGGCACACCCAGGCAGCCACCCGTACATTTAAGTCTGCAACCTTTCACCATATAGGCACACACACCCAGGCACCTACCCATACATTTAAGTGTGCACCCTTTCACCATACAGGCACACCCAGGCAGCCACCCGTACATTTAAGTCTGCAACCTTTCACCATATAGGCACACACACCCAGGCAGCCACCCATACATTTAAGTGTGCCTCCTTTCACTGTACATGCACAAATGCATACCCAGCCACCCTTACATTTGTGTGCACTATTTCACCATACACTTACACACGCACACGCCATGGGGTTGAGGAGAGCCATAATACTTCAAAAATAAATTGTTTTTGTAGTCACTCTGACTTCATAAAGAAATTATTTCCGTTAAGGACTGAACCATAACGGAAATCATTTCTTTATGAAGGCAGAGTGACTTCAAAAATAAAGTGACATGGAGGCTTCTAGCCTAGGGTCTTCATGTCGTGGGGTGAGGGCAGCCCCCAGACTTCAAAAAGAAAGTTTCTTTTTGTATTCACTCTGCCTTCATAAAGACATTATTTCTGTTACAGAAATAATTTCTTTATAAATGCAGAGTGAATTCAAAAAGAAAATGTAAAAAAGAAATGTTGAAAAACACTTTTTGGTTTACTCCAAGTGGGGCTCCCTCCAGAACATGTGGTTGCAGGGTCCCCCGCACTGCGAGGGCTGCGGGGGCCCCTGTTACACCAGTGGCCAGCGTCCGTAGACGTGTTGAAGACACAACGGCCCCTTGAATGAATACACTGGAAAGGGGAACACGTTTTCCAGTGAACGGGGAGGCACACAGGGTGACGTAACCCTTGTCTGTTCAGTGCGTAGCAACTGGGCAGTCTGTCAAGGGGCTACAAAGCCCGAATAATAAAGCCCGGTACAGTACCTAAAGGAAGGTGCTGTGTGTGCAAGCCAACGTGCTCCTGGAACCATTCACAGGCCCTCTGGCCCCTGGCTTTCATTGCACCCGCACCAGCGCCAACACAGGCGCTGTCCAGCGAACCCCACAACAGGATAAGGTTGGCAAAGAGGAGGCGCATCTGCAACAAATGATGGAAGTACAGTAGATAGGAGCACACAGAGAAACCGGTCTCGTGCCTCGGAGGGCAATGACAACTTTCAACCTTACACAAACACGGAACCTACACGATTGAAGGGCCAGCAGAGTAATAAGAGAGGCCAAGGCCACCCCGCAAAAGGAGTCGGTCCCCTCTTCAGTAGATGAACAGTGGCAGTAAGTGCACGACATAGAAACAACATTTGTGACTCGCGAAGGCCCCATAAAGGCCCTAGACCCATCAGGTGCAGCAATCAGTGTTTGACGAGTGGCACCACAGACATTACACAGAGGGTTGGCCCCCCATAAACGGGGTGTGTGCCCTCCTCTGGTAACCCAGCCACCGTGCAGTACTGACAATCACCCCTCTCTGATCTAAGTAAGCATCCAACAAAGTCTGTGCCCGGGAAGCACTCATCTGTCCAGTGATACCGTCTTCAGGTGGAATCTTTAAAGGTTGGCATCATTACCCTCTCATATTGACGACCCATCCTCTCTGTCTCTCTCTCTCTCTCTCTCTCTCTCTCTCTGTCTCTCTGTCTCTCTCTGTCTGTCTCTCTTTCTCTCTCTAGCAAACTGAACTGGAACGATCCGACCCAGGTCAACGCTCGTTCTGGAAGGATTGGGCCCTCACAGATGAGGCGTGTGCCCTCTTTCCACACCGTTCTGGTGAAACGAAGAGAGCAAAGCACCCCATTATATAATGAGATTGACTCCGCTTAACTATTATGACAAAGCAATAGCGTGAAGAACAGCTCAGAGGAATCAAGCCGCTGAGACAACGTTCAAGGGGAATCAAGGAACATATTGCAGATCCAGTTACACGCGAGGAACACATGAACACTCACCAGAAATTGGCACAATACTGTTACAATCCGAATCACGCCAAAGTGGTCTTGTATACAGAACCTGCAATGGCAGTGACAGATGCAGAATCAGTGGCGACCAAGGCCGACGTCGCAGCCCTACTCACTGAGATGAAAAGTATGAGGGCGGACATTGGTGGAAAAGTGAACAGGATAATGCTTAGAATTGACAAAATTGAAGAGAGGGTAGAAGGAGTAGAGCACAATCAGACCTCCCTCAATACCTTGGAGTCTCAAATGGACCAACGGATTGCAGACATAGAAGCCAGAGAGGAGGAGTTCCGTCTGAAGATGGACAATCTAGAAAACCGCAAATGGCAGTACAACCTACGGATCTTTGGGATCCCGAACAGAGATGGGGAAACCTGATAAAGACACTTCATGAGATTGTCAAACTCCTGTTCGAAGATGACACAGTCGATGAACCGAAAATCGATCGGATACACAGTGCCTGGGGAGCGGCTGGCGGACCAAAGACAGTTCTAGCATGGTTCCATACCTATGCAGACAGGGTCAGAATTCTCAAAAAAGACAAGCACACCCCATAACTTCTTCTCGACTCATCAAGAGTGACGATTTTCCAAGATCTATCCTCACTCACCCTTGCTATGCAAAGAATGTGCGTGCCTCTAACTAAATGGCTTAAAGATAAAGGAGTCAGATAGCGCTGGGGTTACCCCTTTTCACACACGTTTGAATGGGAGGGAAAAACAGTACGACTAAAAACGGAGAAGGACATAAAGACCTGCACATCAGATCTACTAGGTGATCACGGCAACGGACAGAATCCCGAAGAAGAATGCAAGGATGATAGACGATGGCGCATCCAAGGTCTGAAATGACAGAAGATCCCTGGATCTAGAAAATACAGGAGGATGAATGCCACACTAGGTGCTGAATCTTGAGAAATAGGACAATCATGTATAATTGGAGAAAGGACGCTTGAAACAGCAGGGAGCAATGACCAAGTGGTGACCTCCAAAATGATTGACAAGGGTGCTGGTGGCCCCTAGGGATTGCCTTGCAGGCTTGATCCTCTCAGATACTTGAACTGCCGGAGTGATAGAGAGGATAGCCCTGAGGTGAAGTGACAGACCACATCTTGTGCTGACACTCCATCAGGTGACAGGAGCTGACCTGCACAGATCGTTATGGTACTCTATGATGAGCACTCCAAAGGCATAAGAAGGGGACTACTGACCCACTTGATCCGAACTCCAGCGGTGAATTGTTTGAGACCATAGATGGGTCACTCTGACACGATGTAGGGGTTTAATGAGCTCAATAAACTGCAGGGCTGAGGGGGCTTGATGTTTGATGCAGTGATTTGAGATGGATCGTGGACGGCACAATCCTTGCTGGTGGTCCGAACCTGGCAAGGCAACGATGGCCCGGCTAGGCTGGACACCGCTAGGGGTAGTTGGGAGGGGGAGGGGTTCTGGGGATGGGGTTGGGTAGACACAAGCCGTTGCAACAATATGTTTGATGATGCAGTTAATGTAGTTAGAAGAAGTTGTCAGTCACCACTAGGGGTGTAGGTGAGGGGGGAGAGGTTGAGGGGAAAGGGTTGGATGTATGCAAGTTACGATATATACATGTTTAATGAGGTTGTGAATGCACTGAGTGGAGGTTGTGTGTACGTCTCATATGAGAGGATTGGACAGGAAAAGTATTATGGCTGTAGAATTTTCATCTGGTAGACCCGGACTCCTCAGAGCTGGCATCTTCAACGTAAAAGGTCTAAACTCACCCAAAAAAAGATTGTTGGTGTCTAGGGAATTTAAGAGAGCAAAGTCGAATGTACTATTCCTTCAAGAAACAAAGTATATACGTGGTGAAGAACGTAGGGTCTTGTACTTCAGGGTAGGAACCAAATAGTGGGGCTCCGGTCACTTACGCAAGGCGGGAGTTGGTATCCTCATTCGGAAGGGGCTCAATATGGAAATTACTAAGATTTGGGCCGACACGGAAGGAAGAGCTATCGTAGTGGTTGGTAGGTTATATAACGCCACACTTACACTTGCAAAACGATACACTCCCAACAGTGGGCAATCTCGCTTCCTACAACGCACTGTCCTGAAAATAATGCTGGAAGCCTCGGGACATGTCATATTGGGCTGTGATTTTAACTTTTGGGCTGATCCCATGCTGGATAGACAGGCGGGCAACCCAGAGGCAGATGAACGGGCAGGTGGAGGCTGTAGAGAGTTAATGGAAATTATGGAGATATACGGTTTATGCGACATTTGGCGAAATTTCCACCCTAACGACACAGGCTACACATTCTACTCGCCACCTCATTCTACGTTTACTAGAATAGACTACATCTATCTTTCTGAGGGCCTGGGCAATGCTGCTACCTCCTCAGAAATCGTCCCTATCTCGTGGTCGGATCATGACATGGTCACCGTTGACATGGACTTAGTAACGTTACCACATAGATGTCCGAAGTGGCGCTGCAATGAAACCCTGTGGAAAGACCCCGTCTTCCACACTAAACTGAGAGGTGAGATTGAGGAATATTTTAAAATAAACGACATAGGAGAGATATCTAAGAGAGTGGTCTGGGAGGTGGCAAAAGTGACGTGGTGGGGTGTCCAGATCAGGGAAGGGGCCGAGAGGGAAAGGGCCCGATAGAAAATAGACTGATGAGGGAAATCAAACAACTTTAAACTGTGGCACAGAAATCCATTGAGGGAAGGGTGGAGAAAGTAGCACAAGCAGTACAGAAAAGGGAGTAGCTCTGATGTTTAGACGAGTGGTTAGTCATCCTCAAATTCATGTTTCTAAGGCAGAAGCATTTTGAGAAAGGCGACAAGGCAGATGCAGTGCTGGCTGCCAGACTGCGGGGCCAGCGAGCAGAGAGGTGGGTGGCCGCCATTCAAGAGGGAGGGGGTGTCCAGATGACGGAGGTGAAAGAGATCCCTGAAGCCTTCGCAAAATTCTATGAACATCTATGTAGATCTGAAACGGCAAAAGGGGAAACGAACATACATCGATACATGCGAGGAGTGAACATGCCGAAGCTCGCTCGAGACAAGGTGGAAGAAATGGAGTCTCTGATAACAGCGGAACAGATACTCCAACCAGGTCGGATTCATCCTAGGCAGACAGGGTGCGGACATGATGCGCAAAACACTCCATTTAATTCATGAGTAAAAGAGAATGACAAGCGACCCTGTGCTTCTATTTATAGATGCTGAAAAAGCATTAGACAGGTTGGAATGGGACTTCTTAGAGGTGCTACTTGAAAAAGTCGGAAGTGGGCCCTGTCTTCAGAAAAGGGATCAAAGTTGTCTATACATCTCCCACGACATTGGTTATGGTCAATTTGGAATATTTTAGATGGTTAAACCTGGAGAGAGGGACGAGACAAGGCTGCCTGCTTTCAGCGATACTATTTGCGCTCTCCATAGAACCTCTTTCACAGATACTCAGAGCAGATTGTCAGGTTGAGGGCCTTCAGGTTGGAGGGAGAGAATGCAAGGTGGCCCTCTACGCCGACAATATTCTGCTGCATGTTAAAAATCCACTGACATCAATACCTAGGGCCATACACTTGATAGAAAAATATGAAGAACTTGCTGGCCAGAAAGTGCCACACGACTCTCAACACTTGGCCTTATAATGGGAGGCACCACTCTCCGTTATCTGGGGATCAATTTGACACTCGATTTAGAGAAAATAGATGAGGCAAACTTCCCCCACCTCCTTGCTAGCTTTCATGCGGATTTGGCAAAATGGCAGAAGCTTACGATTTCCTGGATGGGAAGATTGAACGCGATAAAGATGGTCTGCCTCCCAAGATTTCTATATCCATTCCAAATGATCCCATTGAAACTCCTAGACGCATTCTTCAGGGAAGTAAAGAGAGCCATTCTGAGATTCTTGTGGCAGGGGAAAAAAGCAAGGGTAGCATATGAAGACCTTATCTTACCCAAGGAAAGGGGAGGAGTGGGCCTCCCTGACCTGAAATCATACTACCGTGCAGTGCAGTTGAGAGTACTTATTCCCCACTTGAGAGAAAGGAGGGACTTGCAGTGGATACACCTTGATAATCACAACCTAGCCCCCGCCACTGTCTCTGAGTGGCTGCGGGCCCCTAGGGATGAACTGCTTTGAAGACTCCGAAGCCACCCCATGCTAGGTACAATGTGGGAAATCTGGAGGGAGGGGGTTGACATGAAGGGAGTCACCATATGGCCTTCTCCTTTAAGCCACATATGGGCTCCAGGAGTGCGGGAGGCGATCCTTGACCACGCACGATTACAATCCTGGTTTGAGGCCGGTCTCCAGAGGGTGGGGCAGTTATGGAAAGGCAGTGTCTTCCTTACGATCACGGAACTCGAAGAGGCACTGGGGATACACCCGCTACCGGTCTTTCATTTCTTACAACATAAGGGCATACTTATGAGGGAGGTGTGGCGTGAGAAAATACAAAGGGACCTCACCCCATTTGAGAAACTGCTTGACACAGTTACAGAGACCAAGGGACTGATCTCAGACATGTATAGGGCATTGGTGAACACTGTGAAGTGATCAATAACTAACTTAAAACATAGATGGGAGTGAGATCTTGGCAGAGAATTAGATGAGAAATGATGGGCGAAAATATGTAAAGGGGCCTCACAGGTATCTATATCAGCTCAATACACATTACACACCATCAAATTACTCCATAGATGGCAATACGATCCTCACAGGCTGTCCAAAATGAGGCAAGGCGGTTATGTTATTGATGAAGAATACAGTTAATTTGGAAGGGGGTAAATTGAACAAGGTACAGCTTATGGTAGCATGTTCCAAGTGATGTCTGTTGGTTGTTTATTGTGTTTTGTAAAACCTAATAAAATAAAAAAAAATTAAAAGAAAGCAACTACTGGGAGGAACAAGAAAGAGAAACATACAAGCAGAAATAAAGGCACAACAGATATAAAGATGAGTCAGAAATGTAGAGAAAAAAGTGAGAAATAAGAAGATCTAGAGGTAATGAAAGAGTGAAAAAGAAGAGCAATGCAGGATGTATTGACGGGAAGGAGGTAGAGAATGAGGGTGATGAGGGTACGAATCGAGGAAGGAGACAAGAAAAGCAAGAAGGAAGAAAGGGTGGAAGGAAGCAGGACCTATACAAGGATAAAATAAGTAAGGACTTGGAGGCATGATGGAAGAGTATGTGGAAAGGGAAGGGAGAAATAAAGAAAGGTAAGGGGAATGAAGGACATAAGGAAATAAGGATGGAGAAAAGGACAGAAGTAGAAAAAGAAGTAAGGAACAATTAAGGGAGGAAAGAAGGAAGGAATGAATGCAGGAGGCAGGGAGGGAATGAAGGAGGGGTAAAATGGGGAGAGATATTATGAAACGGAATAAAGGAAGGTAGAGAAGAGGTGAGGAAGGAAGCAAGAAGGGGAGGAAGAAAGGAAAGAAATAAGAACATTGATAACACCACCATCACTGTGTCACCAGCAGCCAAAACGTTTGGTGTCTTCCTTGACTCCACTCTTTCCATGACAGGCCAATTTAGCGTAATTGCATCTTTGGCAGCACTCACCACCAAAATCATCAAGGCGGTTAAACCATACTTGATGACCAAAAACTGCCTCACAATAGCCAGGGCTACCATTGGGGCTAAACTGGACTATTGCAACGCCTTATTCATGAGTACATTAGCCAAAAACCTCAACTGGTTACAAGTCACTCAAAACAATTCCCTCAGAGCTGCACTGAGGATTCTCAAAAGGGAACATCTCTGAAAGGCAAGAAGGGATGCCCACTGGCTCCCAGTTAAAGAGCAATTTTTTTCAAAACCCTTGCCATCACACACAAGTGCCTCGCCCGCACAGCTCCCCCCTACTTATCAGAAAAAATAATACCTGTCACCTCCGCCAGACCCATATAAACTCACCACTCCAACCAGATCTACGCCCCTACCTTCAAAAAAGCCAAAACGGGAGGCTCCAGCTTCCAATATCTAGCACACAAAAATTGGAATGCCCTGCCCACTTCACTCAGAAATGAGGCTTCATACGCTGTCTTCCGCAAAGCTCTTAAAACAAAACTCTTTAACTAAGCCAAGCGTGCTAGTCCAGCATCACCAGCCCCTCTGGCTCTCGCCTTTAACCATAGTATTGATTTTGTCCAGTAATTGCTCTTGCTTATCTGATTTGGTTCCGCTGTAACCATAGAACCATTATTCCAAACATCTTGTTAGTGTCCCTGTAACTCAAATGTCTTTGCTGGTCCTACCTGTCCTGAATGTGTTCTCCCCCTGCAATTAAGTTATCCCTATTGCATAAAGCGCCATGATCTGGTTCCCTTGTAACCATGGAACCAGCTGGCCAATGCCAACATGCAATTCTTTCTGTATTGTTAATTGTTATTGTCAGCACTGCCCATATGTTGTTTTCCTCTCACAACTAAGTAAGCCCTACTGTAACAGTGCCACGATGCCTAAGGGCTGCTTTGTGCGCTTTATAAATATAAAAAATAAAAATAAATAAGAAGGAGGAAATAAGGAAAAAATGGAAGAAAGAAGGAGGCAATTAGGGAA
Organism: Ambystoma mexicanum; assembly: GCF_040938575.1. Classification (NCBI taxonomy): domain Eukaryota; kingdom Metazoa; phylum Chordata; class Amphibia; order Caudata; family Ambystomatidae; genus Ambystoma; species Ambystoma mexicanum. The sequence goes on from NC_090934.1 coordinate 267,835,710, forward strand.
GGAAGGAAGAAGGGAAGGAAGGAAAAGAGGAAAGGAAGGAAGGACATAAGGAGAGAGGGAGGGAAAGAAGGAGCGGTAAGATGGGAAAGAGATATTGTGCAACGGAATAAAGAAAGGTCGAGAAGAAGGGAGGAAGGAAACGTGGAAGGATGTCGTAAGAGGTCAGAGGATGAGCGCCGCGGAACACATGGACACGGTCTGGAGGATAAACGGAGCTCTGCCATTAGCAAGGAGCACCCAAAACTGGCCCATCAGCATTCTGCACTCGGCCCGCATGATGTTGACAATCCTGCCACCCTGCAGATAGCAAAGCCTGCGATCTCTGCTTAGGATGAATCGGTACGATTTTAAAATCTAAAGCACTATTTACACGTCGGCCTCTCGACATAAGTGCCATGTTTATCATGGAAACCGAGCCCTATTAAATCGTGGAGCCTGGGGGTAGAGACTGTCAACCATAAACAGGTAACCTGTTCAACACACAGTTAACATCCTGATCACCAAAGATCTATGTTATAACACATATGGGTGACACAAGCATGCACCCATATTGTTTTGCTTTGATTCAATCTGAGAAAACATACTAAACTCACACTGCCTCTAAAGGAAGAACTAAACTGCCCCTGGGAACAAAAAATGACCCTAGGAGAGGTATTGCAACTGTGGGGCATGCCCTACTGGGGGGCGGCACATCTCCAGGGGTCTGGGGCAGGGATACCCCAGCCTGAAAATTAAAACACATTTTAAAATATATATTTTTTTTAGGGAGGAAAAAAAGCGTGTCAGGGGGAGCCCTGGGCAGGTGCGGCTTGTCCATAATGGGGGATGGAGCGTCGACCCAGTGGCCTCCTTACCCATTATTGAGGAGCCAAGCAGCTAGCCCAGTGAAACACTGAGTCTCTCTCGGCTGCCTTTTCCGGCTGATGGAGTTCTCCTATGCTGGCTGAACTGTCAAAGGGAAACACTGTTTGCCTTTGATAGTTCAGTTCCCCAGCTGCACTATGAGCCATGGAAGGTTGCAGGCGCTTTGCTTTGCCAGCCTTGCATAGCTCATCAGAAATGCTGGCTGGGGAACTGCAAGTCTGTATGTGCGAGGAGGATCTCCTGCGCCTCCGTGCACATACAGACGGAGCAGGGCATTTCAGCACCCACACTCAGGCCCATGCATGGATGTGCAGGAACCAGAAAGTTCTTGCTTCCCGATTCCTGTTCATGATGCAGGAGCTGGAGCGCTGGGGAGGAAACCTCAGGACCGGGACAGAAGGTATGTTTATGTTCATTTATTTTTTATTTATTTATGTGTATTATGTGTATGCATGTATGCTTGTGTTATGAGTGAGTGATGGGTGTTCGTGTGAATGATAGAGTACTTGATGTGTGCATTCTGTGTGAATGTGTGTGTGTGTTTGTGATTTTTTGCGAGTGGGGGTGGGGGGTTTTACAACAAAGGCATTTTAAAAATGCCTTTGTTGCACAATCCTCCTACCCACCTGCCAAAATCAGCTCTCCTTCTGGGATGCTGTGGAGCCCAGGGGAAAGGGATGATATTTTCTTTATTGGATATCTTTTATAGATGTCCAGGTACTTGCATACACACATCATCACTTTGATTGTGAGCGTGTGTGTGTTAGGTGATGGCCCAGAGGAGAGGGATGATATCTTTTTTACTGGACATCTATCATAGATGGCCAATAAAAAATACCATGCCTGCCCCCTGGGCCCCCAGCCCCAATTGCATACTATTTGGCTTTTTACTGTATGCTTTTTAAAAGTATGCTCTAAAAGGCAACACTGTAGCCCATTATTTAAAAACAAATCTCGTGTGGAGAACCCCCCTGGACCCTCCTTGATTGGCTCAGGCTCGGTTGCTGTGGCATATCTGGGAGAAATGATTATGCCCCTCCACTTAAAAAATTCACCAGCTGCCACTGGCCCTGGGACTGTGTGGGAGGGGGGTAGAGTGAGCCCAGGGACCGTGGTGGGAGCAGGATGGGGGAGCCATGGTATAGTGGTGGGAGCAGGGTGGGAGAGCCTAGTGACATTGGTGGGAGCAGAGTGGGGAAAGCCCGGGGTCTACGGTGGGGTGGGGAGAGCCTAGGGACTGGGCTAGGAGTGGGATGAGGGAGCCCAGAGACTGCAATGAGAGCAGTTGGGAGAGCCCAGGCACTATACTGGGAGTAGGGTGCGGTGATGGTGTGCAATGGTTCATAGCCATTTCGGCTTACTGCCCATTTGGCATTTTTTGGGGGGGCCGGCCTGCCCATATTTTGCTCGGTAGGGCACAGGCCAAAAACGTTTGAAGGCCATTGCGTCTAGGCAGTGGTGTTGTGCCACCTGTCTACCAGGGATAGAGTGAGAGAAATACATCCCTCCACAAAACTCACAGATGAATCAAATTAAACAGCAAGAAGATGCATGATTGACATCAGGGTATTACTGAATTCATCCACTCTGCCCATCTGCCATATCGCAGACTCCTGCATAGGTACCGGGCAGAGACTGTCATTCACGGCTGTTTCTTTTCTGAGACAACATGAGTCAGTGGAATGCGCATATGTAGTTTTGTAGGGATGGGAGTAAGGCAAAGGGGGGCAACAATAAGATCCGAGAGCTAGATGCCAACCTGCCTCCTGTCAATTCTGATCCTCACCAGTCTTTAGAGAGTCATTGAATGCAGCTGATGGTGGTGCCAACAGAATCTCCGGAGATCAGGGGGCATCCCCCAACCCACCATAGACCTTACACTGCATTCAGTGAAGCGACATTTTATTGCATTTTTGGCAGCATTTTTAGGCAGGGTGTGATGGCATGGAGCTGGGAAAAAAGGCGTTTGGGGGCATGGACAGAGGTGAAAAAGTGAGTATGGGGGAGACCCCATAAAAAAGCTGCATAAAATGCAGTGGAATGTCCCATGCAATGGGATGTCATAGATCCGATCAATCAGGGGTACGCAGCCTCCTGCTCTCCAGATCTTTTGAACTACATCTCCCATGCTTCTTCACCGTTGACTATGTGACTAGGGCTGATGGAAATTGTTGTCCATCTGGAGAGCCAATGGTTGCAGACCCCTGCCCTAGATAATAAAGTCACTGTTATAACAACACTTTGGGGGAAAATCGACTATAATGTGTTGCAGGGGTCTGAAACCTTTGGCTCTCCAAATGTTTGGGGCTGCAATTCCCATCGCCCCTAGCCAGCATAGTGAATCTTGAGGGATCATGGGAGTCATAGTCCAAAATATCTAGGTAGGCACAGGTTGAAGACCCCTGGTGTATTGTCATTCTTCTGTGTACACTTTCTCCTTCTTGTGTGTATGGTTGACTTTGAGGGATTAGGGGTGGTAATATATGCATTATAGCTAGAAGTCTGCATGCTGTCCTTCACTGCAGGGTTTATCAAGGACTAGTATCATTGCTCAGGTCATACACTTAAATGGCATCTGTAACTTCCATCAGTGCCTGTGTAGGACTGGGTTACAGACACCTCAGTTTAAAGAGACCTAAGGCAGTTTGCGTGTTGATCTGTACGAGGACAGTTGTATATAACCACCAGTAGACATGATATGATATGATAAATCATTTATTACGCGCCTCAACACATGTGTTTCTAGGCGCAACAAGAGAAGGCAGGGTACGGTGGGAGGACAAGACAATCTTACTAGGCCTTGTGTCATTCAGATTGTGCAAGTGCGAAACGCAAAGTGCAGGGGAAGGGGAACGGGGGAAATGCAAGGGGGACAAGGGGAAAGTGCAATCAGTGCAGCATTGCTCTGATTAAGTGCAACCAGGACAGCACAGCTATTGGTAAGTGCAAGGAGGCGGGCAACTGTAGAGGTTACAGTTACAGCCCCTAGTGCGTGATAGGCCTGGAGGCAGTGCGGGAGAGATCGGTCAAGAGGTGCCAGGTACCCAGTGGGACTCTGAGGGTAACCAAGCAACCAGATGGCGCAGCAGACAGGTAGGTCAGCAGAAGAGGGAGGGAGAGAAAGCAGAGGAGAAACTGAAGGTTTTGAGCTGCTTCTGGAACTTCAGGTGGTCTGGCTCATATTTGAGAGTGGTAGGGAGGCCGCTCCAGAGGGAGGCACCTTCAGAGGAAAGTGATCTGCCTCCTATTCTCTGCCTGGAGAAGTGTCTGACCCTCAGAGAGGTGGAGGCAGCAGAATGAAGGGCATCAGAAGGAAAGTATTTAGGAAGAGAGTGTTGAATGTAGTGCGAGCCCGGCCCCAGAAAGCTTGGTCTTGAACTTGATCCTTGCCACCACCGGGAGCCAGTGGAGAGATTTCAAGGCTGGAGAGATACAGTCCCTTGGCTTGAGGTCAAGGATAAGTCTTGCAGTCCTGTTCTGGATTAGTTGCAGAGAGCGGAGAGTAGAGGAAGTCAGATTGAGAAAGAGGTTGTTACAGTAGTCCTACCTAGAGAGAAACAGGGCTCTGGATACAATGAGCTTCTGGGGTAAAGCGAGACAAGGAAGAGAACACCTGAGGAGGTGCAGCTGGTAGAGGGCCTTCTTGGAAAGGTCCGTGATGTGAGAAGAGAAGGAGAGAGTGGTGTGGAAGATGACACAAATGTTTTTTTGTCTCACAGGAAGACGAAGGCAGAGGGCCCATGGAGGGCGGCCAAAGTGAGAGAGGGCAAGCGGGAGCAGGGGACCCGATGAGAAGGATCTCTGTCCTACTGGCATTAAGGCAGAGATTGTTGGAGGCGCACCAATCCTGAATCACAGATAGACGGTCTGGAATGTGTCAGAGAGGATAGGAGGCTGTAGGGAGCTGGAAAGAGAGATGCTTGTCATCCGCATAACATTGAAAGTTAGAGCAGAAGGTGGAAATTAGGTGGGCCAGAGGGGCCACATAGAGATGCATGAGCCAGGGTGAGAGGATAGATCCCTGGGGAACACCACAAGTGGAGAGAGAGGTGGTGGAGAGAAAGGACCAACTTGGACCTGGGAGAGTTGGTCCAGGATGAAAGAAGTCATCCACTCCAGGGCCTGATCTGAATGGACATTTAACATAGCCCACACCTACCTTTCCCTACTGGTCATCTGAATTTGAATCACTTCAAATACTTGTGCTCCACAGTGCATGATTGCTCTACAACTAAGTCATTAGTGGTCTCAGCTGTAACTCTCTTCATTTTTGATTCTTGGTACCTGACCCGTGGCACCTCTTTTTGGATTGCCTTGTCTTTCTCCTCTGGACCTGTCACTTTTGGTGATTACTAGACCTCAGCCTGACTTCTGGACCTCCTTTTGATTTGGATATTGGCCTTATTCCCTGTTTGGGGAACATCTTAACCTACCCAACTGCACATCTGCATGCCGATGGGTCCACTGGCTTTTCTTGGACCCTTGATTGTCGTGGGATGTTCATGTGCCATCGGGTTTACAGACTTTCGTAGACTATTGGCTTTCATGGTGCATCTGTGTGCTTTCTGGGTTTTCTGGACCTTGAATTTTCTAGAGAACATTTTCCATATGCCACAGGGAATAACGAGTCAGACAGCCACCTCAGCACCCTTAATCGCCTGCTGCCACAGGAGAACCTATCAAGTACGACATCAAGTATGACCGCAAGGGGCAGGGGCAGTGCTCGGAAGGATTGAGCTCTGGTCATGGGCTATACTTCTGTTACCCAGTTGAGGAATGTCCCCTCAGGCTTCTAGAGTCCCGACAGAAGCTGGAAGGAAGAACATAAGAGGAAGGTGGAGGAGAAAGTTACCCGAGTGGTTGGGGAGAGAGTTAGCCCAGTGGTTGGGGTGAGAGATATCACAGAGTTTCGTGAGAGATATAAACCCAGGTTTGGGAGAGAGTTATCTCAGGGGTTGAGAAGAGAGTTATCCCTCTGGTTGGGGAGAGCGATGCCGTAGAGGTTGGAGAGAGATACCACAGAGGAGGGAGATAGAAAGGTTTGGGAGAGGAGGACCCCTAAGATTGGGAACAGCAGAAAGGGGGAGGTTAAGGAAGAATAAGGTCAGGGGAGTAACCCAGACGGGTGGGAAAATAGGGGAAAGGTTCTGCTGATGTGCCCTATATCTGGCAGACCAGTAGGAGCAGGACGAGGAATGTGTACACCATACACCACAGAGCATTAAGGAGGTTTCAGCAGTAAAGCAGAAGGAAGGAGAAAGTGGGGAAAGAGAAGATGAGAAAGCCCAGGATGGGAGTCTGGCATGGGGCCCTGAGGAGTGCAGGCCAAAGGCAAGTTTGGGGAGTAATCCACAAGTTGCAGAAACAGAGGTGGAAGTCTCTCCATCCAACAATCTAGCCAAACTTCTATAAGTGGGAGAGAGCCCAGCATGACTGACTGTGACCATATTAGCACTCCTATCAGTGGTCATCTTGATCTAGAGAGCAGGTCTCCTTTGATCTGGAGTCATCAGTAAGGAAGAGAATAACACCAAGAGGAATGTGGGCTGAGAGACAAAGACATTAAGACTGGCTAGTTCTAAAAATAGTGACTATTTTCTGCTTGTTACAACCTAAGGAGAAGCCATCCATATTTTGTTTTACCTCTTTTCCATCTTGAGAGGAAGATATCCTGCTATGTGCCTGAGATGAACCGTGTTCTTGTATTAGTTATAAAAAAAAAAAACCTTTAAACCTTAATACCAGGTACAGCCTTTGGAACAGGTGATTGTTGCTATTCACACATGATATGATATGATAGTTTATTTATATAGCGCCTATACACAATGTGTTTCAAAGCGTTTCAAGGCAAGGGAGGGAACAAGGGAAAAGACAATGACATTCTTACAAGCCATGAACAGTAAGGATGTGAAATTAACTATCGTACTCGGCCTGACGACATTTCAGATACGGTTAGAACAGATCAGGTTTGCAAAGAGTGGTCATGATAGCAATTTGTTTGTTCTAAATAATGGGGCATGGCAAGCATGCAGCAAGTTGTTTGAGAGAAAGCAACCTCACCAAATCTGGCCAACATGGAAATAAAACTCGTGGGTCACTGTGAAGAGCTCCTCTTCCATCTCCAACCGTGGCTGACTGCTGAGCTGTAGGGAAACATGGCGGTGGCTGGTGACTTGGGACATATGTGGGGCTGGGGTGTTGTGGGGGCCGAGGGACAGGTGGGCAGCTGAGTCAAGGTGCTAATTAAGTCTATGCATCTCAATGAACCGCACTCTGCTTCATAACAACTATGGCATCGCTCAAGATTACAGCAGCTCTCCCCACCCTGCCTGCTCGTTCCTGTCTATTCTAGCTTGTTTTCATCACTTCCTATTATTATCATCCAGGCCAGGGCAATGCAGCACACCCACATGCACAGATCCGCGCCTGTCATTAGCCTGGCTCATAAGGATGAATGGTTCTTACATTTAAATGCCCTTTTGCTGGCAGCTATTGTGACAAGCTACTTTTTCCTAGTTGCATTGTATTAAAATGTCTAAATCTGTCAAAGTTGCTGACACGTACCAAATTGGTGTTAATTTGTGCTTGTTTCAAAACACTTCCCAAAGGAAAAAGGAAATAAAATTATTAAAAATGGCCGACAGGATTCTTTGAAGCAGCGCGGTATATGATTTGAAAAATGCACCTTATAATACAGGTTTGGTGGCATTGCTGTGAGGAATACTGCTCGCTGCAACTACTGTTCCCGTGTGGTATAAACTGAGTGCTGCGCCTGTATCATAGTGTACTGCCAATACGTTGATAAAGCCATTTCACAAATAGTATTCACCGCATTTCGTTATTGACTCAACATCAGATGTGCAGTGAGTTTGAAGTCGTGTGTGAGGGTAGAGAGTCTGGCGAGGATACCAGAGAGTCTGTGGGCGTTTGGCATCAGGAGAGGGTGCAGAGAGTCTTTGGTCAGAAGGATAGTAAGACAGTGCAGGGAGTATTTGCTCAGGGGTATAGTACCAGAGTGGCAGAGAGTCTGGCGAGGGTACCAGAGAGTTTGTGGGAGTTCGGCATCAGGAGAGGGTACGTAGTGGCAGCAAGCCTATGGTCAGAAGGGTAGTAAGACAGTGGCAGGGAATCTTTGCTCAGGGGCATATTACCAGCGTGGCAGAAAGTCAGGTGGATAGGGAAAGAGTGGCAGGGTTGTTGCAGTCATGGGGAACTGTATGCCCGAGTGGCAGGGAGTCTGCGCCATAGACACAGTACCAGAGCAGCAGAGAGTCTAAATCAGAAGCAGTAAGAAAGTGCAATGGAGTTTTTGGTCAGGATGGATGGTACCGGATTGGCAGAGAGTCAGTGGTTATGGGTACAGTAAGAGAGTGGCCGAGGGGCGGGTACACTTAGCTGAGCATAGTATTGGCTGTCAGGGGTGTGCAACAGGCAGATGGGGAGTGTACGATCCGTAAGGGGGCCTGAATGGCAGGGTGTGTGCTGTCGAGGGGGAGAGGTTTTGTGAACTTCCCCAGGGCCTACGTTTGGCAGGCAGAGTTGCACCAGAGGGGATAAACATCCCTAAATAGTACCCTAGCTTACCACAGATGCACAAACTCAATCCTCCACACTCCTCAAACACCAGTCCGGCATGCACTACAATCAAACAATTTACGTTACCATCCTTGAGCGCAAATTGTCTACTGCTCCAGACAACTCACAAAATGAATACAATTTACACACCACAGAGAGCCCCATCTTCCCATATCTGCAGTCATAAAACAGTGCTACAAAGCAACCTTGCCTGCTCCTAAATTAGCCCCATACCACGCCTCCTGCAGATCCTGAAATTCCAAGAAACAGTGACAGTGGGAGACTGTATGCCATACAGGACATAGCATAACAGGGCATAGCAAAGAGATTCACCCATTCCCTGCTGCGGCAGTACTCTGCAAAACCTATTGGTGACTGGCAGAAAAAGGGGAGGAAATTAATGTTGGCTCTGCTCGGCCAGTGCTGTTTACTAGAAGGGTTTATTTGCCCAGGATCACACAGTTTAAACAGTGAAGCTGGAATGTTAACCCGCTGTACAATTTGAGCATTAGAACACATACATATCATGCTGCGCTTTGTAAAAAAATAATTACATTTTGTATTTCAAGGCCCAAATTAGTACTGCCATACAGAGTAGAGCCCTAAAGTTTTCCATTACCATTTGCAAAAAAAAAACATCCAGTCCTGTTTTTGATTGGAATTCTGGGACTTATATGGGACTATGTTTTCCTAAATTACAAGTGGGGGAAAAACATCAAATAGCAGAATCTTGAACTGGATGGCTCTCTCACGCATGGGCTGGTAACTGGGCGTTCTGATAATTGTATTTGCAATCTACCAAAGCTTAAAGCAACCTTGTAATATATCAATTCCGAGAAACAAAATGCTCAATCAAAAGATTTTTGGTTCAACTTTATTTTACGCTGAATTAAAGGAAAACTAGAAGTATGAGAATGCGAAGTAATGCATGTCGGAACAACATTTTCTTTTTCCACTACTGTGTAGAATTGGTTGTCACAAACTTCTTGCTTGCTATTGTGAAAAATGCAGAACAATCCTTTTTCATGGCTTCCTTTCATAAGAGGCTTTCTGTTCTGCATATTTCCAGGCATTTGGCATTGGTGGGGCACTGAGGTAACAATCTGTGAGGGGCCTTTCAGATGCGAATGCCCCATCAGTGCCAAATGCCTAAGCATGTGTTAAAGGAGAGAGCAGCCTTCAAGGAAGACAAAGGTGTAATTGCAGGCCATAAAGGACAATATGCTGTTCCAGAGGGGTTATTACTGAACCCGCTTCACATTCGACTGTATTCGGGGCTTTATCTGTTTGTGTACCTACATTAAACACCTTGTTGTCTTGCCTTTAAGCTTGTTGTCAACATGTTGCTTCACGACATGGCAAGATAGCGATGCCATGTGGCTTTCCTAGGGCTCTTGATTTTAGAAGGAATACTGTAAACGTTTATTTTCACCCACCCTTTCCTCCCTCACTCTGAAAATGACCCAAAGGTCAGAGCAGGAGCGTTCTCCAGCACACAGTGTGTTTTTCTCTCCTTGAATCTTTGTGCCTGGAAACAGGCGTTTGTTCCAAGTGACTGTAAGCAAGCCGAACCCTTTGCAGCAGAGAATAGCTTGCTGGACTAGCAGCCCAGTGCAGGACGTCATCTGGAGCTGCGACGTGTAATGGGTTTGGCTGCCATGCAAACAAGCCCAATTACACGCGTACATTTGCTCAAACAAGCGGACAAAAACCGCGACAGGTGACCTTCAAATATTATAAGCGACTTTGGGCAAAAAACAAGCCCAAAGTCACTTATAATAAGCGCACCTAGCAACACTGACTGTAACAAACATTCCCGCCCACCCCCTAACCATGGCCACAAAAGAAAAAAGAAAAGAAAATCACTTACCTGCTGCTGCTGCTGCTGCCATTTTCCGAACGTTCTGCTTGCTCTCTCTGCTTCTCTGGATGGAAACGTCTGCTGCTCCTCTTGTTCTTCTTCCTGCTGATAGATTTTTATCCATCAGTTGTGATTTTTGGATACCGTCGCTTGAGCTTCATTACTCCATCTTCTCGGGTTGAGTATGTAGTCTTGGGTTTGTATTCTTCTTGGTCTGTGTGGTCTTGTCACAGTAGAGCTGGTCTTCGCAGTGATGGGCCACGGGTAGCGGTCGAAGGGGTTTGCAGTGGTGGCAGTGAGTCTTCTGATCAGAGGGTTCGGGTTCTGATCCAGTCCTTGGCAGAAGTTCTTACTCAGCTTCGCTAGATGTTCGTCTAACATCTCGATGTCCAGGTCTCTGTGAAGGTCTGCTATCCTTGTGAAGATTGGAGCTCCAGACGATATCCGCAGGGCCTTGTTCTGGACTATCTGAAGACTCTTCCGGTGTCGCTCATTGCAGGTCATCCATGCTGGGGAGGCATACGTCAGGGTTGGTCTGATGATCGCCTTGTAGATGTTGATCTTTGTCCGGAGGGGCATGGACTTGCTCTTCAGGAGTGGGTACAGCGCTGCCATCTTTCCTGTTGCCTTCTGCTGAGTATTCTCAATGTGGCTTTCCCAGTTGAGTTTGCTGTCCAGGGTCACACCGAGGTAGCGGCTGCTGCTCTCCCATTTGATGGTCTGCCCGTTGAGGCTGATATGTGGGTGCTCCTTGATCTTCTTTCTGGTGAACAGCATTGCAGTTGTCTTGCTGGTGTTGAGTTCTATCCGCCAGTCGCTGTACCACTTCGCGATGGTATCCAATGAAGCTTGCAGGTTCTTCGCCACTTCCTTTTTGCTGATTGACTGGGAGATTACTGCAACATCGTCTGCATACAGCGCCAGGTCTGTCTTGTGGAGATCTGTCGGGATGTCGTTGGTGAAGAGGTTGAACAGGAAGGGTCCAAGGTTCGATCCCTGTGGCATGCCTGCTCGGATGGGATGCCGGATGGGATGCCGCTCCTGCTTTAAACACGGGCGAACCGGAAGCAAAACACAGAAGCTTCCGGTTCGCCCCTAAGCCCTCCCCTCCAGGACCATACACCAATATGAGTCCTAGAGGGACGGGCTTAATCCGACATTCTCGCGCTTTTACCCGGGCCAGATTGAAGTGATGGAAAGGGCCATCAATACTGCATCACTTCTCTCCGGCCCAGGGGGGGCTCAGCCCTCACTTGATTTTGCCGGGAGGGCTCGGGCCCCGGAGCTCCCCCCCCCGTACTCGGCGCCCCTGAGCTGATGTCTGTTTAAAAGAAACATGCTTATTTGAAGGACGGAAATGGCTCTGCGCATTCCGGTGACCTATGGTCGCTACATTTTTCACAAAACGGAGTCAAATGAGTGAACATTTATATAGCATGTACTGCAGGTTTTATTTTGTAGCTGTTCAAACTCGATAAAGCAAGAGTTCTTCAATTGGAAGAGTTTGGGTAGGTACACAGGTAGGTACACAGGTAGCTCAAGTCAGATGCCTAGCTTGGGAACCGACACGGGGGCAGGATAGGCTGCCAAGAAAAGAAGGGAGTGAGAGACAAAGAGCCCCGACTTTTCTTGATCTTAGCTGGACCCAGAAAGATGATCTCAGTTTGACGTTTTGTGGCACATAGTTCATGATGGCTACCCGGTCGCTGCTCAGGGGAATAGACTGAGTTTTGTAGTCAGTGACGCGCATGTAGAGCTGTGGATTGTCCATATAAGATTGGCACAATACTTTGAATCTACTGATAATAGAAAAAGAGGGGGTGACTAGGAAAGTCAAGGGATACAGTGGTGCATCACCCAACTCATGGGAGAGGATGTATTTTTTAAGAGGGTAGCATGGGTGGGCATCACTGCTGCTGTGGCAGAGAATGGCAGAATCGTCAGAAGCGGTGTATCTCAATGTCCCAGAAGAGGCGCTAAGGGGCGCGTGGGGACTGGTGTTCAATGGAGAACAGCACCCATGCATCCCTGAAGTGAGGCTCCTTCTGAGCTAGGGGTACTTTTGCAATTGGGCTGTGGCACTGTAACGCTCACCTGATTCCCGCAGAGGCGCCGGTCTTGACTGGGTGAATGCCGTATCTTCAAAGGTGATGTGTAACACACGGTTGGCTCTTTGGGCTGGACCTCTGTGCACTGTATGTCTGACTCGAAGAGTAAGATGTCTGCAGATAGAAAATATGGGATTAATGAACTGGGGTTATTGGGTGCCTCTCTCCTCTTCCCTTTCTCTTCTCCTGTAGAACCCCAAAGGTTAACGCCCTCACCTTAGGTAAGTGAACGCAGAGCTCTCCATCTGCCTGGGGGCAGGGTGCCGTAACCAGTTTCTTCACTGGATAAGGGTGCAGGCCTCTTGACCTCAGAGGACTGCTGTCCGTCGTTAACTGCACGAACGGTAAGTTCTGGGCACTTCAAATGTCTTAAAAGTCTTTTGTAATGATATCTCTTGTTTTGCAGGGTTCCGGCGATGGCGGATGGCGGGCTGATGAGAGTTGAGGATCGAACCCGCGTGAGGAATAGAAGCGCCTGGAAGCACGTAAGTAAGCGCTTGTAGCCTGCTTCACGATGCGCACTAACTGTCCCTTTTATCTTGCAGGTACAAGTTCGGAGCTTTAGAGAAGCTGAAGGGTGCTGGAATACCCACTGGATTCGGCGTGGGAAGGAGTAATGGTACGTGAGTAATAAAGTTGCCCAATGTCTTTAAACGCACCTTCTTTTGTCTTTCAGATGCGGGATGCAGCGCCGAAGGCCTCCGGAGCGTGCGAAGAGCTGGTAAGCTTTTGTCTTTCAGATGCCGGAATGCAGTGCGAAGACCTCCGGAGCATGCGAAGAGTAGGTAAGCCTTTGTCTTTCAGATGCCAGAATGCAGCGCGAGGCGTTGGTGACAGCCGATGGACCAGGTAAGAGATGCGCTGCCACTGAAGACCGTAGTGCTAACCTGTTCTTTCTTTCAGGTGCTGCTGAAGACTGGATTCCAGGATGGTAAGCCTTTGTTCCCTTAGGCCCAGGATCAGAAGCAGAAGACACGATGAGCGTTCTGCTGCAGAGAATGCAGAATAACAAAAAGCAAGATTCATCCATCGGGTGTGGTTTAAATAGCCTCCTGTAGTGCTTAGGTGTCTCCTTCCACAGCCACGCCTAGGTAAGAAAAGAGTTCCTGCTTTCCAGAAGAGTTCCAGTGTTCTGAACCTAGGGAGTGGCTCCTGCCCCACCCAACAGGAAAAGTAGTCCCAAACAGAAGAGGATCAGGGGTTCAACTGGCAGGTAAGTAAGCAGCATGGTCTGCTGCAGGTAAATCCACCCAAGCATTATGAGCCCGGCGCTTCCAGCGCTGGGACTGGGCATCTTTATGAGCCTGGTGCCACTGGCGCCAGGACAGGGTCCAAAAGGTCCCAATTGGGACTGGCTGGCACTCGGAACCGGGGTTATGGGTCTGCTTCCAAGGGAGTCGGGCAAGTCCTGATCTTTTGGAAGCAGAGATCATGACAGGCACTCAACCTGAAAGTCCAGCAAAGGAGGAGAGTGGAAAGTGAGAATTGGACTCCAGAGTCCTTAGGGTCCGAGAACCCTGGAAAGTAGAATGCCTGATTGCATCAAGGATTGTGAATAATTTCAACAGCTTCTTCCATGTTGCGCTTCTCTGGGGCTGCAGTATCAGGTCATCATGTCAGCTAGGAGCAGCCGCCAGAGAGCCCTCTCTATGCCAAAGAGCCTCATTACAATAGTGCCGGTCTGGAAACAAGGATGCTGGTAAGCTCCCAGCCACCCTTGTATCCGGACTGGCAAACTGCAAGTCTGCCAGCCGGAGCCGCTGTGCCCGACTGTGCTGACCCTGCCGAGCGCAGCGGCCATGGTAGGCAGATTTGTCACGTGAGCACTGGCACCATTGCTAACGGTGCCGGTGCTCCCGTGTCCCCACTGTCACAGAGTCCCATGAGACTCTGTGGGAATGGGGATTAAAAAATGTACCCATGCCTGACTTCCCAGCCGCCGGACTTGTAATAGGCCAGTGGCACTGGGAAGTCAGACGCCAGTAAATTATTATGGGTCTGGTGGCAACCTGCCGGTAGCACCGGCAGGGTTACCGACAGACCCGTAATGAGGCCCATTAACTTTGCACACTCTGCTCCACTAGCCTGCCCTTCTGAGTACATTCACAATCGACACCACCTCGCATTAGATACCAGACCTGCACATGTCTGCATGAAAAAAGACTCAATTGAACCTGATCAGTGTTTAAAAATTAGTCACAAAGCTAACGAGGAGTGTGACACGTCACCCGTTGGGTGGCCTCAAGAGGGACATACCGAGGATGGTGGGGGGCCTTAAATGCAGTCAAACTGAGCACGCATTCCACATGTAAGAGGATGTGATCATCTGGCCAGGGGTGTTCTCTAGGTAAAAATGCTGATAAGACCTTGAGGTGCAGGGGCCACAGAGCTGTGATTTGTGGATGCAGTGCAGTGCCGATCGTGGGGGAGATGTAGTGTTCCATGTCTATGTCTAATAAATGCGTGGAGAGGATCCTGTCCTCTGTTTCTACACATGCGAGCATTGGTGCTTGCTATAAACAGAGGACAGGATCCTCTCCACGCATTTATTAGACATAGACATGGAACACTACATCTCCCCCTTGCCTAGCAAAGACACGTCCTTGTTTATCCCATTTCTTCAATCCATCTTGTGGGTCTTCGGATTTTTCTTTTGAACAGGCAGCGGGTGAATGCGGTGTGCTTGTACCTCTCACTGTCGCTAGTGTCTGTGTTCACATCACCATCCATGAAATCTGAACAACTATCTGAACAGTCTCCACAGGAGGCGCTGTCCTCACTCTTCTGTGTTGTCTCTTTTCTCACCCGTCTAAAGAACAAGGAATTTCGTTTGATAGTGCCGCTGGGACTTGCTGCTGTTACCATGGATCCTTTGAAGTGGGTGACCGCCATGGGCTGCGGCTTGAAAGCAGGCGTCTCTTTTGAGCCTTGTGCATGGCACACCAGTACTTGATACCCAATGTGCACCTCTGGCCAGGGTCGGACTGGGACAAGAAATAGGCCCGAACACCCAAAAAAAATGCCCCACCCCTTGCCTCAAAAAAGTGGCCCACCCCTCGCCTCACGACACTTGACCACTGATAACATCACCGGAAATTATGTCATTTGGCCCCACCCCAAAGTGACATCCCGGGAAGCGATGAAACACGACCTTTCACCCCTTGACAAAACAGGAAGAGGCATCAAATAGTATTGTTCCTAAGTACACTACGAAAAATATGGTTATGATTTCACTAATGTGATATACATTTCATACAAGAATGGATCACCATATGTATCATAAATATCTGTGTGTATAGATCCATGTTGTCAAATTACTGTGAATGCAAGCAGACATCAAAGGCCAAATAATATGTTATTGTATAGCACTTACACTTAAGCTTTTTTTATAGAACAAATATGCATACAATATCACCCAACCTGTGTTGCTACTCATTTATCGACCTAAGAAGGATGAAAGGCTGAGAAGGCCTTGCTGGGATTCGAACCTACAGATCACAAACACATTGCAGCAGCGAGTGTTCAACCCACTGAGCTATCATATCAGCTATAGTAAAACAAGCAATTATTCTGTAGTGGATACCATTAAACTGGTAACTGAGACTTAACCGCAGACCAGTTAAGTTCATCTGCAGGTCTGGTTCAAAGTTGGCCGCATGTCAAGCCTACATGCATCTACTTTCAGGCTTCAGAGGTTGGCAAAATAGGGAAAGCAACTCACTCACAGGACATCACATACTCTGAGCACTAGTTACCTCATACATGCAAACAAACATCCTGATATGCATGTCAGGGAGATGGGAAATATAGACACATTGCAACAAAGCATTCATTGTGCCACAATGAAGTTAATGGCCACTTGATGTGCTATGGTCAAATATTTCTACACTGTACTGAAGCTTTTAGGCACAAGGGTTTTGTCAAGTGACCGAGGTCACCAAGATGGAATGTCTTGTGATGATCGTAACAGAGACAATGGCAGAAAAAAACATGCTCTTACTGTAACTTGTGAAAGGCAAAATACATAGTCCAAAATGGATGCTTATTCTACTCTAAAATGTGTCATTTATCACTAATATCACTAATACATAGTTATCACTAATACAACAGCACAGCCACACCCGGGGGCACCATGCGCCTTGGGGTGGCGGCACAGTAACAGCCGCCTGCCTGGCGACGGCCTCGGCCCCTCAACTTTGCATGCTGCAGCAGCATGTGAATGATGCATGCATCATAATTTATGATGCATACATCATGCATGCAAATCAATCATCAAAACGCAATAACATGTGTTACCTTGCTTTGATGAATTATGCCGATGCAGGTTATTTTTCAAAATGATTAAAAATAAATCAGACCTGCCCAGGAGTGGGCAGAAACGGGCTCCCATTCCCCCATGGACGATTTCAGCCCGGCCACGGGCTGAGAGGCCGAGGGCCCAATCCGACCCTGCCTCTGGCTCCTTGGCCTTCCTCCTTGTGTCAGTGTACGCTTTCATTCTTTCCTTGCTTTCTTTGTCCTTTTTTCTCACTTTTAGTTCTGTGTGAGCAAGTGAGGGATGTTGGTTCTTACAATTCTGCCATACATGAGTTCTGAGGGGCACACTCCTGTGGAGCTAAGCGGGGTGCTTGAATAATCTCTGATTAGAATGCAGATTGCTTGCATGAACGATCCTGTAGAGGAGCAGCTGAATGCCTCATAGGAAGTCCCGCCCCCTACTTCTGGTATGTTGAGAACCTGAGATTGTGCCAAGCTTGACACCAGTAGTTGTGACCATACCACAGAGAATATTCGAAAGAAGATACCCTCTGAGAAAACCCTATCAGATGTATTCCCGAAGAGACGACAATCTGATGGAGGAACTTCCTGAAGGAATATGAGAAAGAGCGAAAGAGGAGCTAGTGACGTCACAAAAGACGAGTGTGATGCACTAAGAAGAATGGCTGAAGAAAATGCATGGACCTTATGGAAACTAATGATGAAGTTGAGGATCAAGTAAACTTTCATATACGAGAAAAAGATTGTATGTGTGTGACGCACTGCAGAAAATGCAAGCCGCTCAATAAGTGAACAGATGCAGCAAAGCAAGTAGATGAAGTGATCTTAGAAGCTGGCTATACATAGTGAATAGACTGCAGGCAGAGCCACCATTGTATAGAAACTGGACATCAGTGTCATGAATTTAGTAAGCCCAGACCCATGGAGAGGCAAGGCAGAGAACTGTGTCGCAGTAAGAATTAGCTGAGATCGGGGACACGAGTGGCAAGGCTTTCTGGCCTGGTACCAAAGCTAAAGGCAGCCAAGACTGGTTATCTATTCTTGAAGGCGGAGAACTTGAGAAGCTGAATCATCCCTTGTTAAGGTGCAAAGAAAGAACATGAAGCATGCCAGGTTTTATTTATTTAAGACATTTAAATGCTGAAAATTGGTCTAAATCGTAGTCTCTTGTCACGTGAGCCGAGGTTGAAAATAGAGTTGGGCATTGAGTTCCAGAACGATAGTGCTTGCTCGAAGTCCCTTATATTCCCAGAGACAAGAAAACACTAGAAGGCCAAGTTCAAAGACATTAGATCAGTAAAATCGATGTGTAAAATCCATGTGAATGTTTATAAAGTAATGGGAAAAGAGGAGTATGTTTTCCTGAACAAGTTTAAGGGAAAAATCGAGCAATTACCCAGATTGAAAAAATAAGAAAAGGTAAAAATGAGCTCCTTCTCAAAAAAACAAACATGTTCTACAAGGTGTCCAACACAAACGCAAAATGTTAATAAAATGCACGGAGAGAGAGAAAGAGAGAGAGAGATGAGAGAGAGAGAGAGAGAGAGAGATAGAGAGAGAGAGAGAGAGAGAGAGAGAGAGATATTCCCCAGAATGCAGTCCTTAACTACTGATGAAGACTAGCCAGGAATCTTTTTCAGACTGCAGCTCAGTCAAAGCAATGATGACGAGAAGAGGAGAAACTGCTGAGGAGATGGCAGGGAGGGAGAGGGAGCAGGAAGGGGTGCACAGGCAATGTTGTGTCATACTACATCTTGCAGCCAGTCAATAACACCACTTATTGTACCTGAGGTTCCTCATGCGTCCTCTAGCACATACACAAGATGCAGATCAATAACTGCATTAGTGACCGCCTGCACAGTCACTAACGCTGAATCATTTGGCTACAGGCTATTTGCAATTGGTTGGTCAGGCAGTAATAGTATCTGGATCGTATTTACATAGCAATGTAAGCCAGCAATGGCCTCGGGATCAACACATTTTGGCTTATTTTCATTGTACTGGTCTATAACATAGAGCGCAATAAACAGGCAGAACCACTCTGCCTGTGTGTTAGGCTTCATGCCTTATTGGATAAGTTTCCTGCAACGAGCATGGGCCGCCACGGATAGTAACACTCGCTCTGCTTGTTTCCCCTACTCCATGCAGGAAAGATGCCAGCGTTGATGCTGGCATAGAGGTTTAAATCCTTATGGATTCCGCCGGCTTTTTAAATGGGCAAATAACTGCATTATCCGTAGAGATGAATTGAAAACACCAGCCACCATGCACGTACATGGCTGCTGCCATTACCACTTCTTCTCTGGCCAGGGTGTAAAAGGGCACAGGGACCCAGGACCACACAGATTCCGGTGCGCTTTGTACTCCCTGACCAGAAAGGAATCAAAAGGCAGAGGGCCACAGATGCAGATGTGTGAGCAGACACAGGCCTTTCCAGGGGATTTGTGCTTCACCTGCAATGAGTTGCAATCAAGCGATAACATGGCAGACATTAAGCTACATGCCTGGCATTATATGACCCGCCATATAACCATGCATACTGAAAACGACTGCATTACCCACCTACATGCACTATACCTAACCGTTCTCCCAAAGCTCCCCCTGCGGGACTTTATGCAGCTCGACTCAAGGGGATCCCAAAGTTTCCCCACATTTATCTAGGACTGGAGTTGGAATATTAAAGTATGTCCTCCTAGACTAGAGTGTTAAGGGGGAAAGGATTAACATATCACCAGCGTTATTCATTCACACATCGCACTTCAGTTTCAAACATTTAAAAAACATTTTGCAATTTGTCTTTGAAAGAGCCCTGTAGTAGCTGTGCCTCCCCCTCCACCCCGCGCCCCTAGGGGTCGTGGTTGTTGTGCAGCAGATCTAGAGCTCAGTTTTGGTTGGGTTAAGTTTGTGTAGGTTTGTGTTATCCATGGGTCAACTTGTATTTGGCAAGGAGCCCAGCTGTGGTTTATTTGATGTAGAGTTGTGGGTGAGTTTGTAGATGATATCAGCTGCATGGCTCAAGCGTGTCAGCCCAGAGCTATGGATCACTTCAAGCGGGGGGATTCATGTAAATGTTGAAAGGTAGTGGTGAAAGGCTGGATTCTCAGGATACTTCACAGGTGATGAAGCAGGGGAATGATTTGAAAGGGGCAATGTGTTTGGTCTATGTCCTGACTAGGAGGCCTGAAGTCATTCAGAATACTGCCCAGTTTTAATTAATCCCAATGGTTTTTAATGGGATTGTGTGGCTAATGTAGTCGGATTCATTCATTCATTCAATTTCGCCATTCACCATACATATGTTCCCAACGTGCTACAGGTTGAACGCCCTCGGAGTGACTGAAGTCCAAGCTATGGGAAATTGGGAGGTGCTATTATGCGTGTGTACATAATAATCGCCATTCTTATCTTAATGCCACGTATAGAGCGCAACGTAAGCCCGAAGGCATCTTGGCGCTGGGCTAAAGTCTGTCAGTCTGATCAACAGGAAATGAACTAGAAAAGAAAAGTCTTTAGTGTGCGACGAAAAGGAACATGGGCCTCAATATTGCGCAAAAAAAAGGAAGCTGGTTCCAGGCCTTTGCAGCAGCCACAGAGAAGGCATGGCCATCCACCCGGACAAGCCTGACCCCCGGGGGCTGTATGGTCTTCAGATCTTGTGAGCAAAGAGGCCTGGAAGGTGCATACATACCAAACTTATTCTGAAGAATTCTGCCCCTAGTCCATAGAGGGCTTTGTGCCCTATGCACAGGGCCTTAAATCTAATGCGCTGCTCGAGAGGAAGCCAATGAAGACGACACAGCAGCGGGGTCATATGGGCACCCCAGAGAGGGCGAAGCACAGCCCTGGCTGCCACATTTTGCAGCAGCTGAAAGCGTTGCAGCAGATATTTTGGGAGGGCAAGATAGAGGGCATTGAAATAATCAATATTGCTAATCACCAAGAAGGAGACTACAGGTGCGTTGAACTTTGAGGGGATACAAGGCAGGACTTTCCAGAGAGTTCAAAGTTTAAAATGTGCTTTTTGGCAAGCAAGAGAAATTGTCGGCCATAGAGAGAGAAGCCAAGATCTTAACACCTAGGTCTTTCATCGAGGGGACCATTAACGGCTTTGAGGGGTGGCCAAGTCGACTGCTGATGACATATCCAGGATGATGAGTGCAGATAGTGTGTTTTGTTTTTTAGCTTGTGCCAAATGAAATACAGTGTCAATTTAATTCTTCTCATTTGCCTGACTGTTGTGATTGTTGTAAAAGGTTGTTAGTTTGGAAGTTGTCACAGAGTTGTTGATTGATTAATTTCTGCAGGATTTTGTCTGTGAGGAGTGTGTTGGAAATGAGGTGGTGGCATATTGGGTTATTGGTTTCAGCTGTTGTTTTTTTTGAATGGATATGATGTGGGATTTGAGTATACGCGTGAGAGAGGGATGTTTTATTATGGTTTTGTAAGTGTTGGGGGCATTAGTCTTCAGGTGTGGGTTGCTGGCATTCACAGTAGTTATGAATTATTTCATTGAGAAAGGGTGGCAGGCTCCCAGTGCCTGTGCTCCTTGTCTGTTTGATGCTTTCTGAAATATTGAATTCAGTGTTGTTGAGTCACACTTTTGAAGAGAGGCAGATGTACACATCTTGAATAGTGCCTGCCCCCTCACCTCTGTAATATTGGAAGAACAACAACAGGAAGACACTGTACATGACACCAGGTATCATCCCAAGAACGCATCGAAGATGTGAGAGATGTTATGCGCTAAGGCGACTGTATCGAATGTACCATCACACTGAAGTAGTAGAAGGATGCCTGCAGACACCACTGAACATACAAGAGCTATAAGTGAAATCTGACAAGTGTAAAGTTATGTCATAAAGCGAAGATACAAGGACATACTGAAACGATATGCAAATATTTTAAGATCAAGATGTAACTGAAGTAGCAGATGTATATACGCAGAAACGCAAGGTAGATGAGACATATAGAAACTGGCTGCAGTATAAAATATAACAGCAGACATAAATAGGAAATGGACATCGACTCTGTATAAATAGTAAGCAAAAAGCCTGAAGGAGAGAGACCATGGCTGCCGAGCTGACAGGTGCTGGAAAACGCTTTGTGCCAAGAACAAAGGGTATTTGCTTGACTCAGGATCAAGGATGCCACAGCAAGAAGCAATTGCAAAGTGCGAAAAGAGTTGAAGAGGCTAAGCTATGTATGCACAACATATTTCTGTTAGATTAAGCAAAGGAGTGAATATTTTGTACAAGTGCCACGTATTGAACAATCAAAGATGCAGAAAGCATATGCAAGACGGAGCAACCACGTCTCCAGAGGCCATGACAAATGTAATTTAATCATATAGCACTAAATAGAAGGTCAGAATGGACATACTTGTGGTCTCCTCACACGTGGCGCAAGACCAGAAAACAATGTCTGTTCATTAAGCTCCAGGTGAAGATAGCAATGTACATTCACTCCATTTAAAGTTCAGAGGAAGAGAACAGTCAGCAAGGTCAACTTCAAAGAAGAAACCTTGACTTAGGGCCTAACTGATGAGAGATGGTAGGCTAATTGGCCAAGTGGGCAGTTGTCTGACGTGGTTCCTCGCACCTGGGTTTTGTTTTGCTTACGTGCTGCTAACGAGCCGAACGTCCAAGGATAGGAGATAATGCCAATCAATTATGAGGGCCTATGTAATAATGGACTATACATTGCTGCAGAAGCCAATCCGCTGCTGTTATTCTTCTACTATCTAATATACATAGCTAAGAGATAGTCTAAGGCTTGCCTACTAGATAAGGGGCAGCCAATGATGTTACTAACACCTAAACAAAATATAGGAATATATGTTCCCCTAACCAATACCTCCTTTCAATATGTTTTTACAGTTTGCCAGGTAGGATGACATCATAGTTGACGTATATCAAGGTATAAAGCTTTTGTGTAATAGGAATGTATTCAAGAGTTTGTGAGATGGAATTTGTTCACCAGGTTTCCCTACTTTATTGAGCTGATGATAATAAGTAGTATATTGCCATATTCTTTCAGTCTGTCTGGTTATTTGGGCCTGAGATCATTTATTGGTAATTCCATTTGGCACTTGGAATGCTCCAGGTGCTACTGCACACTTACTTGAGTGGTATTGACTCTATTGAATGTTCTCGTTGAAGTGAGCTGAGAAGGCGTGACAGAGTTGTTGAGAAGGAGTCAGGGATGTGTTGCAGGTAGAAAGGTTTTTGCATTTCTTCATAATCTTGAGTATTCTCTTCTGGCAATCTATCTGCTGTGCAAAGAGAGCTTTGTTTGCTTTTATCATTTCTGCACTGTCAATCTGGAGTGGGTCGTGTGTCATGTTGTCGATTGGAGAGGATCTTTTTCTGGAATTTTGCTCTAGCTTTCTGTTTTCTTTCTTGAGCTGGCTGAGTTTGGGTAAGGACACACGTAGCACCTTGATTCTGTTGTTTTCGAAAAGCTTCTTTTGGGCCAGTATTTCACATGTTTCTGATGTCCGTGTGTGGATGTCACTGAGCCCATCATCTTGTGCCGAGTGGGTAGGGTACAGAGTTTCTGATATGCCTCTGCGGACAGCCTATTTGGTCTCCTTCCAGGGTCTCATCAATGGTGGAGCGTAGATGCTTTCTGATACTGGTGCGGCTTTTGGTGAAGACAGTGAATGGGAGGGCCTGGTGATCACCACAGGGAGACAATGGCGATACTTTCATTAAAGAAAAATCCATCCATGGTGTGGCTGGTTTCCTGTGTTGTTCATTTAAATGCCCTTTTCTGTGATGCGGCATTGCCAGGCTCACTGTAAGTGATTGTGTGTGTCCATGTTGTCCATTTTCTGGCTGAAGGTGTAAATCATCCAGTATGGTTAGATGCTGGCGGTCTACTGAGAGATTACGGACTGCTTCCGCCAGGTTGTCAGTGAAGTAAGGGATGTCAGGATGGCGCCTGTAGATGAGAAGGAAGCTCAATGTGGGAGTATGCCAACTGGAACAGTGTAGAAGAAGTGATTTGTAGTCTAGGGTGACGTCTGAGGGAGATCGTTTAACATTGATGCAGTCTTTCTGCACTGGTGTGATTCCTCCTCCTCTCTTTCCTGTTTTGTTGGAGAGCTTAATTTCGTATCACAAAGGAATGGCCTTGTGAATAACCACTGAGGAATCAACTGTAAACCACATTTTGTTTATAAATAGCAGATCAATTTTGGGTGTTGATCAGGAGGCTTTTGGTACAGTGGTTTCACTTGTTGATCCCAACTAGTGTAGTGTTTTTCTGGGTTGTTTGTTTGCTTTGGTTTGTGTCTTCTAAATTGGGTGGGTGTGGAGTGGGTGTTGATGAGGAGGCTTTAAGTGCAGTCTTTCCCCCTTTTGTAGTGTAGTTTAGTGTAGTGTTTATCTGGATTGTTTGTTTGCTTTAGTTTGTGCATTCTAAATTCTTATAAGTGATGCCTACGTTTTCAGAGAGGTGGAGCAGGTTCTTCCTAGGATCCTGGATGCCCCATAGACTGAAGTGAAAGTTGGTAAGCAGGGAGTGTTTTGTGATGAAATAAGAGATGTGAGGTGATTTGAGCAGTGATGGGTTTCTGGAAATGTGCTTGTTGGTTAGTTGTTGGGCTCCCGGGAGAGGTTGGGTTTTAGATGTCAACGGGTATTGTGTGCAGGTTGGTTTGCTTGTGAGAGAGGATCGTCTGTTCCTGAGGGTTGCAGGCATGGGATGAGGTATCTTGAGATGTTGGAAGTCAGAAGTCTTGGAGGTGGGCTGTTCGAGTTGTGGTTGATGTTTCTAGTTGATTTATCAATTGTTGTCTTTAAAATATTCTATAGTCTTCTGTTTCTTTGGCCTTGGTGGTGGGATAATACTGAACCTGTCCTGAAGTGAAGGTTTTAGGTGGGGCTCCTATGGTGTTCCCTGACTGTATGGATTGAGTCCTGGGAGAAGTGGATGGCAGACAAAACATAGTTACTAGCGTGGGTAACAGTTGCTGTTGTTAAACAATTAGGGCAAAGGTGCTCATGGAAGAGGCGAATGCCTTTGTGTAAAAACAGAATGGGGAGCATAAATATATTAGGGTGTAACCTAGGACAAAATCAGAATGAGGAGTAGAAATACAGCTGGCCAGAATCTTTGAGTACAATCAAGTGGGACACAACATAAGCGTGACGTCACAGTGGGCAAAGCCTAGAAATAAAATCACAATGGGGAGTAGAAATACAGCGGGGCACTATGTAGGAGTAAAATAACATTTAGAAACAGAAATGCAATGGGGTAGGACCAAGACACCGATTCACAGCAGGGTCCAATCTAGGAGTAATATCCCAGTATGGTACAATCTAGGAGTAGCATCTCACTAGGGCACTCACTAAAAATCATAATGTGAATAGAAATACAATGAGCACAGCCTATGAGTATTAACAACAGATAGTACGGCCTAGGAGTATTTGTATTTTGTTTATTTGTATAGCATGCCTGGCTCTAAGGAGTAGAATCACAGTGGGCTATAATCAAAGAGTAAAATTGCAGTGGAGTACAGTGGAGTACAACATGCAAATAGAATCACACTGTTAAGGAACATAGGAGTAAAATCACAATGGAGAGCTGAAATGCAGGGGCCCACAACCTGGGAGTGGAATCACAGAAGTGTACAGCTTACGACTAGAGTTACGGGAGGGCACAACCTGGGAGTTGAATCACAGTGTGGCACAATCTACGAATAGACTTATGGTGGGGGCACAACCTTGGAGTAAGATCACAGTGGGGCATGACCATGAGTAAAAACACCTACTTCTGGAAAGTTTGTCCACGGGAAAGGTCGAAGGTTGATGCTGGTGGCTCCTATCACAGTATGCAATTGTGCTCAAGCACCTTGAAGCATCTCTTGTGCTAGATGGGATTACCAATAAAGACCTCAGACCAAATAACCGGACAGACTCAAAGAATATGGCAAAGTACTGCTTTATTCTCAATTTAATAAAGCAGAGCAGACTGGCAGACGTTGGACTGATGCTTGCACACTCAAACACAAACTTGATTACACAAAGGTTTTATACCCCAATATGCAACATCTATGACATCATCCTATGTGGTAAACTGTAAAACCTATTGAGTGGAGGGATTGGTTAGGGGAACATATCTAATTATAAGATACATATAGGTTAGTACACCATTGGCTGTTTCTTTTCTGTAAGGCACACCTCGAACTACCTCTAAATACGTATGATACTGATTACAGTGGACAAAATGGCAGCGGATTGGTATATGCAACATTAAATAGCAGGTTGCCCCATAGACCTACTGATGAGTTGGCATACCCACCCAACCTTGGACTTTCGGCTCCGCTAGCAGCACATAAGCAAAATGAAATACAGGTGCTTCAGTCGCTTCAGATTACTCCCCACTTTCCCAATTAGTGCATCATCTCTCATCAGTCTGACCATGAGCCAATGTTTCCTGTCTGTAGTTGACCTTGTAGCTTGCTCTCTGTTCTGGGACATTCAAGGGAGTGTAAGTACATCACTATCTTCATCCGCAGCTTAATGAATAGCCCTTATTTTTGACTTCTGAATCGCGTGTGAAGTGACCACCAATTTGTCCTTTTCAACCTCTTATTTACTGCTATTTGATTCAGTTATGCTGGGTGTCATTGCTCCTCTTGGCCTCTAGAGACTTACTCCATCTTGTAGGATTCTTATCCATTGCTAATTGTCCAATTCTTGGTTCTTGTAAATGTTTTCTTCTTCTTTAATCTAAGGAAAATATCTCTCATGTCCATGGCTTATCTGTCTGCCTCCCTTTGTGCTTTGCAGCTATTCCTCAAATAGCATCCTCAATCCCAGGCCAACAGACTCCTCTTCGTTTTGCACACAAAGCTAATTCTCCTCATCTCCTGACTCTGAACCCAGGGTCTGTTTCTGAGGTAGCTGGATTGAATTTTTACATGAGCCAGCATCAAATTTCCTATAATGGCCGTCTTTGGCACGTTATTATATTTTCCTCAATAGCAAGCTTCTATATCTCATCTACCTTGCGTTGCTGGGTATCTGGTCTTTCCATCGAAACATTTTGCATCGAAAAAAATCCCATCGTACATTTTGCATCGAAAATGTTACCATCGAATGTATGTTTGTGCGGGTTAAGGGGTTAATTTTGTTTGGGGTGGGTTTGTAATGGTAAAAAACTTGGCAAAAAAATGCATTCGATGGTAACATTTCTGATGTATTGTCATCTCGATGCAAAGTTTTTGTTGGAATGACCATAAACCTGTTGCTGCATATTTACAATTATTGATTACTTTATCCGTTCGTACATGTTTCACTTGCCACTTCAGTTACATCGTCACTCTTAAGTATTTTCATATCATCTCAGTTTGTATTACACATCTTCTTCATGACATCACTCTGCTCTTGTCAGATTTCATCAGCACTACATGATGTCCAATGGTGCATGCTGACATCCTTCCATGATGTCCTTCCACTCTCTCAGGGCAAGGATACATTCGATAGTGATGTCTGAGTGCATATCGTCCCTCGTATACTCAATGTGGTATAGGCATAAAACATGGAGTCCCATATAAGGCTCGTCTCCTACTGTTCCAGTATGACGGCGGTGAGGGAGCAGGAGTTAGGGATAATGTGTCCATCTTCTCCTCTACAAAATATAGCACAGGGTGATCACTTGGAGCAGAGTTTGAATGGGGAGGTTTTGGAGCAGTGCAATGACTCCTACGAGCAAAATCGCAGAGGCAAATGGACATCACTCTGAGGAGAGTCAGGTTGTTTGGGGTAGGATGGTAACATGACCCAGGTGACCAGTCGGCAGAGGGATGGCTGAGGGGGGCCTCCTGGCAGAGTGAGCCGATTGTGGCCAGATGATTGCTAGAGGGGGTCATGGAGGCATGGAGAACCTAGGAAAAGGCACCAAAAATTATTTTTGAAATTTAATGGAGCGAGTGAGCTTGGCGCACAAATTATCTTGTTATGTGAGGCCGGTGCAATGAGCGTAGAAGTGGGGTGTCTTCTAAGGGTTCTGCTGGTTCACATGACCCAGGTGACAAAGCGGAACAGAACTAGCTGAGAAAAGAAAATGAGCTGCTTACAGGGGACATGTGATGGGCGTTTGGAAGAGGAGAACAAGGAGGCACAGAGAAGCAAGGAAAATGCACCAAAAATGCCTTTCAAATATAAATGAATCTTGTGACCTCGAGCGCAGGAGTTAACTTACCCAGCAGGGCCAACACAATGTGCTTGGTCATCAGTAGACCCTGCTGAGGGCATGACTTAGGTGACTAATGGGCACAAGGCTGGCATGCTGAGCTCGGCACAGAAGATACTGTTGTGCAGTCAGAAGAATGCAACTGGATGGATTTAGATGGTGGTACCTTCTCTATGACTCCCTTTGGAAGAGGATGTAGGCCCCTTCTGAAGAGAGCCATTGGAGAATGAATACATGTTTTTCTGTCTTCTACACAGTAAACTGAGTAAGCTTGTGGAAACTAAACTTAGCAAATATGACAAACATTGAGTAGAATAGACAATGTCTTTAATTCCAGATGGGGACAGTAGTAAAGCCACAAGAACAGCCCTGGTTTGTACCTCAAGGTGTACCAAGTGTAGAAGCTGGCACTAATTAGAAAGGATGATACATGGTTGAAGGGCTACTGAAAAGTAAAGCATAGGAAAGATAACAGGACAAACATAACCCACTATAACCTAAATGGCTTTAACAGATCTTTTTTTATTTTTTTTATTTGTTTGGTTGAAAAAATCAACCTTTCAAATTTTACAACAGGTACGTAACAATAAAATACAATATTATCTATTAGAAAAAAATAAAATAAAAGCATCTTACATAATCTTTACATGAGTGTCATGACCACACAACAGAGCAGAGAAAAATAACATGAAGATTCAATACAAGTCATTTTACCTCCAAAAAAAATTTGTTCAAGAGCCGAGCAAAGCAATAACGAACAATGGTATTAGAAGGCAGAGTACAGTATTAGTGCGAATCAGGAAAAATTGCCTCCAGAAATTGTACGGTGGCTATCTTTACTGAAAGGGAAGTAGCTGTAAAGATACATTGCCACATGTTTTTCTGGATATACACATTTTGATTGTCAAAGAAATGTTTGAAGCACTTCTTTCGGATAATAGATAATAGTGGACAATCTATTAAACAATGTTCCAATGTTTCCCTTTGAGCAGGATTTTTACAGAACCAACATTGATTTTCAGCATTTGGAATTTGCTTCCTACGCGCCAAAACATCTAGGGTTGGCCAGAGGTTCAAGCGGAAGCGAAGAAACGTTTGTCAAAGCTTTGGACAAGGAGCTTTGGTCAAGTAATCAACCATAATTCTAAACCGTTTATGACCAAATAAGCTTCGGTCAAAGTCCTTATATTTTAAGCATTGGTTTTGTGTCATACACCAATCATGTTGATGAATTTTCAGTTTTGCTCGTGCTTCGTTAGATAATAACAAATCTAGTTCAACAGAAGCATCAGATAAAGCATTCATGGTAAAGTCACACCACTTCCAAGAGAAAGTTTGATTTTGCAAGAGTAAATGTGTTGCCACCTTACCCAATATGTCTAGACAGTCTAAGGATAACAAACATTTTCGAAAGATAGCGCAATATTTCTAAGAGACATAGGAAGCCATTGATAAAGAACCTAATTCAAAACGGATCATAGGTAAAGGCGTACACATGGGTAGGTGTAGAACTTGCTTCCAAAAGGAAGATTCCAATTTGTCCCACCATGCTGCGGGTTTAGGAGCAAAGGCTTCAGACCCATAGGTTAAGATTGGAAGAACCTTCTGGAGGTAAAACGTTAACACATGTTTAATTGTAATTTTTCCAAATTTGCCCATAATTACTCTTGCTTGGGCAACTAAGGACCGCATTTTACCAGTGATTTCTAAATCAACCTCAGGGCTTGAATAAGTGTCTACCACTAACGTTCCCAAATATTTATAGCTGGATATCTGTTCAAGTGGAACTTTGTGCAAACTCCACCTGAAGGGTTTAATTTTACAACCTAGCCGCCATTTGCATACCATTGTTTGAGTTTTGTTGATGTTAATCTTTAGATGATTCAAATCTACATAAGGCTCAAGAGCATCTAAGAGTTTCTGTAGTCCGGAATGTGTTTTGGAAATGAGAATGAAATCATCCGCATAAAAAAGGTATGGGATCTTATGAGGGCCTAAGCTGGTAGAATCGCTCAAGATATTACTAAGGTTTATACCCAGATCATATATGAACAGATTAAAGATTGATGAAGCCATAATGCACCCTTGCTTCAATCCTCTATATGTATGAAATTTCGAGGTCATATTGCCCGCCAAATCTAATCTAACCTGCATAGAAGTGTTAGTATGAAGCAGTGTTATCAAAGCTAGCAGGGAAGGTGTTGTGATGCTGGAAATGCATCGGAGGGACAGGGCCTCCGTATCCTTGTCCTTTACTGCCTTATTATCGTGTGTTCTGTCGTGTTTTCCGCACAGGAGTTCATGTGGGACTCCTGGAGGTGCAGCTCTCTCTCTTTTGGTTTGGTGAACAGAACCATGGGATACCCTTACGGCACCCATGGGTGGGGGTACAACCCTGTGACCCTAGTGTATGTTTTTGGGCACCTGTGGGTGGCCCGCAGAGCAGGGTATGGGCTGGTGGCAGCTCCATGCTGAATTTGATAGGTGCGCTGATTATCCTCCATTTTGGGATACCCAGGCCCTGCCATTGGAATCAGTTGATTCCTGATGGAAAACAAGATGGCCCCTTTGGCCTCTTGCTTTCTATTGCCTGTTACCTTGTTTTCGCAAAGTCCTGGGAAGCCCTGACTCTTTCCCTTCCCCCTGACAGGCTGTTGGGTGGAAGTTCCATATATGGTGTTGTTGTGAAGTCCAGACTGACTGGAGCCTTCCCAGTGACTGTATGTTGTGGGTACGCCCTGTGGGTGGGACCTGGGTGAATGGAGTGTGTGACCAATATGCACTTCTTGTTGTGGCTGTCTGGTTTCTGGTATGAGAGACAAAGACTGAGACAGGCCTGCCCGAAACTGGCCTGAATGCAGTGTGTAGTGTTGAATGGCTGGGTACTTGTCCCAACCCACATTCCTTGTTGTGAGTGTCTGAGAGGGAGGAGGATGGCCTGAATGCACTGGGTGCCTGATTGGCTGACTGACTGCATGAATGCCCTTCTGTATGATTGGCGGCTGAGAGTGACCCAGCAGTGTGGATGAGAGACAAGATAGTATATCTGGGGACCTCTCACCACTGGAAATTGTTCAGAAGCTGTGTCTACACTTTAAGAGTAACTGGAACTGCTGATCGTCGACGCCCAGCTGGAAGAAGAAGACTTGCTGTTGCATTTTCTTCGACTTGATCTGAAAGCTGCCGAACTCGTCAAGGACTGATCCGAGAGAGAACCTGGTAAGGCGCCCTCTTCCCGTGCTCTGAGGGACCATCGAGCACCGCTAACCTTCGCCGAAGCTCCCTGGAAGTCAGACTCTCGAAAGGCTGCCGACCCGAGAGGGGACCGCTGAGGAGAACGAAGCAATGCACCAGGACTTTGCCGCTTTCGAAGTCTATTGCCATTGACCAGGGTTCGCAGGTTTGCGTAACCGCTGGAGGCCTGTCAAAGTTGTGCTGCCCAGCCGTGGGGATCCCTTGATGCCGTGCCGCCGACGACCGGAGCCGCCCGCTCCTTTGCCTAAGAACATTTGAATCCAAGGACTCCCTTGTCCACAACGTCAACCGCTTTGTCCCGCCGGAGAAAGTCGAGGACGACCAACGGGCCAAGGAGAATCCGCCGCCCTTGTTGGGCCACAGTTCTTCTGAAACTCTTTGCGGTCCTGAACAATCCATCGCCGAGGTGCCCCGCACACCACATCCTCGCAGGACGTCGCTGACGAGCACCGCCTGGGTGGACATCGGGGTCTCGGCACCCTTGAACTTCTCATCGCCGCCATCGATGACAAGTTCACCATCTTCGACGCCTCTCGACGATCCGTGGCTCCTGCTTTAAAGGGAGGCACTCAAGAAGGATCCTTTGACGCGTCTTCAAAGAACTCTACTCCAACAGGTACATTGGGGGGGTAAAAGCTTAATTGGAGGAAATAAGGCTATTGAACAATATATGGACTGGGCTTGTGCTATATATCTTTATTTTACAGGTTGCCCAGGTGGGGGGATCTCCACACAGAACTGTACCTAGTGGTAGGGGCTACCGCTTCAACCATCTTGCTTTCCTTCCTATCTCTATTGCTGGTTTCCGCGTGTGACATTTTAACTGTACAGTTGATGCACTTTACTGAGATTCGATAACATTGGTGGTACCACTTTAGAATTGTATATATTTATCATTGTTGATTTCCGAGTACAAAGTG
This sequence comes from Ambystoma mexicanum, assembly GCF_040938575.1. Lineage (NCBI taxonomy): Eukaryota > Metazoa > Chordata > Amphibia > Caudata > Ambystomatidae > Ambystoma > Ambystoma mexicanum. Next base: position 267,867,773 of record NC_090934.1, read on the forward strand.
CGTTATTGTGATCGTGTACATACCTTTGAATATTAATTATATAAAGACTGTGTTTTCATTAATACAGTGTGGAGACATTCCTTTGTGGCGGTTCGGGGACTACACTGTACTTAAGAACCAGCCTCCATCACCTCCTGAGAAGCTAGGCCTTGATTGCTCGACTACGTTACCAATAATAGAGAATCTTGGCTGGGGTCCTCTGTGCTTCTACTCTACCATATAGAGAGCGGAAGTACAGATACCCCCCTCCAGTCTTTACAGGTGGGGAATTAAATTTGACTAGTTTGTAAAAGAGAAGGGTACGATCAATAGAATCGAATGCAAGCTTAAAGTCGACAAAGGCTAGATCCAGCGTCTGTTTACAGGCAGCATGGTTTGACAAGAGCATGTGTAGTGTGATGATGTTGGGTATAGTACCTAAACCAGCCACAAAACCTGACTGGAAAGGGTCGTTGAGCTTGGCCTGTGCAATCCACTGATATAGTTCTCTCATAATTAACCGAGAGAAAATTCCTGGCGCGTCCAGTAACGCTATGGTTCTGTAACTTGAAGGGGTGGACCTGTCCCCTTTTTTAAAAGTGGGGACAATTATTGAATGAGTCCAAGTGGGTGGAAGTTTTTGAGTCATGATGATAAGACTAAAGATTTGAAACAAGATACGAACCCAGATCTCTGGATGGGCTTTTAGCATGTTATTGGAGAGACCATCCGGACCACGAGCACCGGACTGACTGGCCTTTTTAATGAAAAAAAGAATGTCATCGAGATCAAAATTTAAGTGAAAGGTGGACGGGGGGCATAAGGACTCTAAGGATAATCCGCCATCAGGAACGTTATATAAATCGGAGAAATGTGCAAGCCAGGCGGATTCTGAAACTTCATTGGCTTGCATAATGGATTGAGGACCAACCGTAGCTTGATTAAGAAAAGCCCAGGTTTTAGAAATTTTTTTATTTTGTATTGTGGCCAAAAGTTGTTGACTATCACTATTATATAAGTGGGCACGCCTAGTTTTAACCCAATTCTTGTACTTAGTTCTCAGGCTTGTGAGGTGTTTATAGCGGATGTGAACTGGAAGATTTTGTGCTTCTCTTTTCTGCATCCTACACACAAGTTTGCGCTCTCGGGTTTCATTATCGAAAACGTGTAATGTAGGGCAACGATAGGGAGAACTTGACAGGGAAATGGACACCGGGGACCGAAAGGCTTGGATCATATCGGAATAACAAACTTTTGAAGAGTAACAGTTTGTCTGAAGACTTACAATCTTCTCAGACAAACAATCGTGGAGAGAGTCCAAAGCCTTTTCCGTCCATCAGAGTCTGTTGCCTGCATTATTGACACTACACCAACCTTGGGTAATTTTGTCTCTGTGCAAGTTGGGATCAGTGTAGTACTGCCAATAGGCAGTTAATGGATTGTGGTCGCTCATGGTTGTCTTCACAATTTCAAAATCCCGAATATCCGAAAATAAACTTACATTCGTGTACATACAGTCAATGGTGGATGAGGAAGCACCTCTAGACCATGTAGAACCCGGAGGGATATCAGAACTGAAGGATCCATTAAGTCTAATAAGATTATGATGATTTGCAAATAGAGCCCATTGTTTAATACAAGTCGATTTGTTCTTGTTGTTAGAACGAATACAATCAAAGTTGAAATCACCTGCAATTAATAGCTTGTGGACAGAACCGTCCAAAATAACCAAGGTCAACATAGCATTTAAGGCTTTCAGAAAGCATTCCTCCGAGATTCCTGCCGCGTTCCAATATAGATTAATGATGGCATATGATGATTGGGCCACTTTCAGGTGCGACATTTGGATAAAAGCGTTAGGTGAAGCCCAAGGGGAAATGCTAGCGTTAATGTCAGCTTGGATTGCAGTAAGTAAGCCGCCAAAGGGTCTGCCACATAGACCTTTGCCAGCCGCAATTGTGAGCACATCATGAGCATCCCATATAGGGTCAGAGGTAAGCCAAGTTTCTTGAAGCAGTATTAACTTGTATTTGCCCAAATAACTACTATCATTGTTCACAAGCCTTGAAAAACCCCTAGGGTTCCAACTAATGACAGAAAATGTACTTAGTTCCAATACAAGGCCTAGTTAATGCTGAGAGTGAGTCTCAGACATAAAACGTGGTCCTCTTAACTCCTGAGAACGACTTTCATAATTGGAGGAGTGGGTAGTAATCGAAGGTTGTTGCTCCTTCAGAGAATGAGCACTGACATTAGGGTCCAGGAAGAGAACAAAGCCCAGTTCGTGCAAATGACTTCTGGCAGACCATATAACGTTCTGAATTACTCGTGATTGCATTCAAATGCGTACTGCATGCGGATTGCATTTATCAAAAAATTCCACCAAAGATAGATCATGTGTGCTAATGTCTTCCAATCCTGGTACATCAGCAAAAATATTCAAGATGGAATTGAGGTTTAAAACAAATTGTGGACAAGGGAGTGGTTTACAGTTTAGGACCAGGCAAAAATTGGCTGGTCGCTTTTGAAGAGGTCGAACGGACGGGGGCCCTTTTCCCATCGTCGGGGGTACAGGGACGATGGAAGAGGTTGATTTAATTTCTTTTTGCAAAGCTACCTGCAAAAATGAAAGGAGATCAGGGGCAAGTTCTGCCAAAAGGGATTGTTTGGAAGCACTGGAAGGCTCCTGAGAGACAGTTGGAGATAAAGAGGCTGCCATTGGCTTATCGATGTCACCAAAGGAGTTGACAACACAACAGGCTTTGGTAGACAAGTGGGTAGAGATAAATGAGTGCAAGATTGGAGGTTTTGAGCAGACAGAGCAAAATCAGACATATATGTATCAACTGCACGGCGAATTTCTTGCCGATGGAAATCGAGGGGCAAGGAAATGCCTCGTTCAATTACGGAGGGGGTGCCTGTGGGAGTAGCTTTGGCCAGCACTTGGTTAGTAGTGAAGAGTTTATCCGCTGTTACTGCTACTTCTACCAAAGCATCAAGCGGTGCATAGGGTGGAATACTAGATGAGGTCACAGGAACAGGGGCAGATAGACATGCTGCGGCCAATTGGTGAAATTTTTTTGAGACCACTGAAGAGGCAATAAGAGCACTTTTTTGAGGAGCATGAATATTACGAAGAAAACTCTTTGTTTTAGACGAGGTGTTCCTCTTAGCTGCTGCTTGATTTTTAGATTTTTTTACACAAGGGTTTAGATGGAGGTTTTGAAACATCAGAGAGGGCCTTAGGGGTAAATATTGTATAAGGCACACTCCCTGACGAACTGGAACCCACACTTGGCAGAGAGACAACAGAGGTTACCGAAGGTAAGATAGTGGGAACCATGATATTCAATATGATGCCTTCAATAAGAGGCACCGCCAGAGTTAAAGGAGTCTTAGCCATGGCGGATTGGGCACATTTAGGATGATCTAATGCCTGTTTCTCAAATGAGGTTTGAGTGCCCAGCGAGGCAGTTATGGCCAAAGGGTGATCAATTGATGCATTGGGGCTAACAACGGGAATGTTTTTTGCTTGAAGTAAAGAAGTTGCATGCTCCTGCCATGATAGAATTTTGTCCAGTTTTTGAGAGTGATCAACCATATTATTAACTACAGAGTCAAAAAGCTTAGATAACGTTTGTAGTGACACATGCATAGGAGACAAGGTGAGGTTAATCATGTTCTGAGTTGCTACTTCCGCATCTACCTTCACAGGTAACACCTTTGGCTCTACATCACGCCTTGGCGTGGGAGCAAGGTATGAAGCTTCTATGGCAGAGCAGTTAAGATCAATCTCTGAAAACATAACTAGAGAGCGTGACAGGTTCAGGGGAGATCGCTCAGGTAGTAGTTGTTGGGAAAACTCTGACTCGTTCAAGTCCAAATTAATTACCGCAACATCTGAGGGCACACATACAGCTGGAATCGCCTCTGAAGGAACAGGGGCTGAGGGCGGAAAATTGTGTAAAAGCACACTGTCAGAAAGAGAAATACATGACACGAGTGAAGATAGGGGGGGGTCTGACTTTAGGGTGAAAACATGGCGTATAATTACGCTGCACTACTTTGCTCAGACATTCTGGTTGCAAGGGAGGAATATCACTCAAAATGTTGTACTTAGGTGCCTTGTGTGTTTCTTTGCAGAATTGCTGAATATCAGGCAAAGGTGGCCCTTTAAAGGGAAGTTTATTGCCATTGCAGTAACGGCTTGAGACCGGGTTGAACACAAAGTGAGTGCTGGTTTCTTTTGAACAGTAATGACAGAATTACCCGAAAATTTGGGGCAAACTGGTTGAATGGAGACAGGCATTCCCGTTTTCAAGGAGGTTAGTCTTGACTGCATATTAAGCCAAACTATACAAAAAGTAAATTGAAAATGAGCGAATATAAGTAAAAGAATAATTTTTTCCAAGGCACAATACAAAAACACTTTTTAAATAGGTAAAACTTATCACCACTAAACAGCCTCTCTGTGAGCTAAAATGCAAGGCAGTGGGACAGCACCCCAGAACACTTTACTGCAGCACTTGTCCGAATTTGTAAATGTGTACAACATTCTATCAAAAGCAGATTCAATATAGCATAAGTTTAAAAATATGTATATTAAGCTCGCACTGCCTTGGGAATGCCCGATGGCTTGAGGAGCAGCCTTAGTCCGTCTCTCCTCCCCAATGTCCAACTAAACAAAGCAATGAGCCAAATGTGGATCCACTTTTCGTAGTGTAAAAGCACATAAAAGGTCTCAATTAGGAACCATACAAGTTTTGAACCTGACGAAGGCAGAAGTTGAAGGACAGTACCTGGGATCAAAGAGGGTTCCTCCACAGTCTCCCAGTAAACAACTTGATAGGCTAATATTCCAGTCGCCTCCCAGAGCCAAACAGCAGACAAACAGTGCTGTCAATGCTGTGCCCTTGTCCCCGTTGCGGCATAACGCCGCGAGGGTGGCTGGATCTTGAATAAATGTTCCAAAAGGTGCATGTGATCAGTCACGTGACCTGCTCAGGCACCGCCTCCTTCAGGAAGCTTGGGCAACACAGCAAGAGCACTCGAGCAGCTTGCAGTGCTGTGCAAGGGAACAGGATGAAAACGAACGATCCTTACATAAAACAGACCTCCATTGGGCAGCAAAACAGATCTTTATATTCCATAAACTTGAACTGCAATCATGACCTCAAAACTCAAAATATTTTTTTAAACATTTATTATTGTTTATTTTAGAACAAAACTGAACTTTTCACACATCAATATGCATATTTCAAATTTAACAATTTAAGAGCCTTTGAGGCATAGAGATAGAAGACATATTAATAAATACAAACATTTCTTAAGTAGAATTACAGATGCAACACATCATTAAAAACATAGAAAACATACAATCACATGATTTTTACATACCTTTTAAATCTCCCTCAATTCATTCCCTTTAAGAATCTTTAAGAACAACTTACAAGAATTCCAATAACCTTCTTGACTATGAAAGCTCATTAGTATTTAAAATTCTGATCCACATATCTTCTTCTGCTAGACCAGAGCACAACTCAGTTATTTTCTAACAAAGAGAGCGTAGATGCGGGAATTTAACACACAAATGTTTTAGGGTCTCATCCTCTAGGGCACAATAGCGACATAGTTGTTTACCTTTAGTAATATTGCTCCTTCTCCCCAACACTTCCCTAGTTAGAAATAGGTTCAATTTTACTCTCAAAATGTTGAACCTAAGCTCTCTCAATGGTTGTTTCTTCAAGAATGTGGCTAATGTATTGTAATTTTTTATTGACCACCAGATATGATTATCAGAGGTTTAATATTGCATTAGTGCCACCCTGAGCTGAATCCACATATGTCTAAATAATTTCTGTTTTACCTTGTTAGGATTCAGCGAGAGTTCCTCCGTCGAGGACTTGAGTGTCAGGGCACCCCACTCTACCCAATTCACTAAGACCCTACACTTGCCCTTTTCCCATATTTCAATGAGATGAGTAAGAAAGGAAGCCTTTGGATGACTGACAATACTTGCAAATATCTGCAGCTTCTCCAGTCAATTCCTGTCTCGATTGGGAGTTTTCCTAATTCGAACAAAAAACCAGATACTGGGACCGAGGCTGGGAGGTGCAAAACTTTACAACAGAGTTTAGCCTCCAATTTATCCCAGGGTATGTAGTCCTCTCTCGTCTGCTCCCCAAAAGTAATTTTAGGCACTATTTGCTGCTTGAATAATTTCATTACCGGCAGCAAGGAGTACCTCCCAAATGTAAAAACTCAAACTATTACACTTCTTATATGCTGGCTTGTGTTAAAAAAAGCTTTTAGTCTGGGTCCAGCATAATAGTGGTTTTATCGCACCAAGGCTTGTTGAGATGATGGCCTACTTTGCCGCCACTCAGAGTGAATCAGACCGTGGTGTGTGGGGGAAAGGAAATGGAGAAAAAGGGTGAGTGGATGAGAGAAGCAGGAGTAGGATAGTAACAGGACAGTCAAACAGATCGAAGGTACCAGGGGGTTTAAAGTGAGCGTGTATGTTTGTGCTGGCAGGAGTGTGTGTCTATCCATCGGTAGTGGACCGAATGAATGCTGATCGGAATGAAAGAGTGCAGAACCCACTCGCGATGCCGAGCAATTTTCAGTGTGTGCAGTTTCTAGTACAGTGATTTTGTGTGCTTGGATCAGTAAGCGCATGGATGGGTGATGGACACCAGTTACGGTCAAGCCTGTGCATGTAGTGTGGAGTCATCTTTTCTTCACCAGAAAGATGTCAAATATCGCTGAGTAAATCAGCAGGATAATCTAGGGTTTCCAAAACACCTGGCAGAAGGGCCCGACCAAGAGCTGGCATTTTGTGAAGGTGAATATGGTGGGGAGCATAAAAGGTGAAGAGGAAGGGGAAGAAGGGGGCTCTCAATCCTCCCAGAGCCACAACCGCTTGGCATCATGATGCGGGATGCAATTGACTGATCAATGTTAGGTGATGTGAGGAGGTGAGCTGCCTTGCCTGGCTATCACATTATAGTAGCACATACACACTATGGTGAGGCAATGCACCGTGGGCCCCTTACCCCGGGTGTGTATTTATGGGAAATGAAAACAGCCAGACCAGCTATCTTTCCATGAACCACTGGTGACAGGCAGGCCTGCAATATCATGGTAAAAACACAAGTGGGACAAACCATTAGAAATGACAAATCTTGGGAACCAGCTGGCAAGGATTGAGGCACACAAACCTCACAGCAATGAAATCCAAGCCACGTAACAGTTCAGGCATACCAGTCTGCCACCAGGAAATTTGGGGGAAACAAAGCAAACTGGCAAACTAGGGTAGGGCTACGGTTTACTGTGCTCGGGTAGCATGCCTCCCAAGATTAGTTTTGGTCTCTCATCGCAGGTGAAGAGCACCCGTACACTCACGGGACCTGTGTGCGGACAGAACCTGATGGATGCTCCGGCAGCCTTGGATTGATACAATCCCGCAATGTCTTCCAAAAATCGGTAATCTGAACTCCTGATCCAGATTTCCTCTCCAGATCGGTATCTTGGGGACGTTTAAATCAGAGCTGCAGCCCTTTTCGGACTTCGCAGAGGCTTCTGGGCAATTCCACCTGGTGGCTCGAGACTTTCAATCATGAGCGACAATCCAGCAGTTGTGACAAGGGCGAAGTCCTCGTCTCTGATTGTATTCCTTCATTGAAATGTTGTAGTTCCATGAAATATATTGGGAGAGGATTTACTCACAGCAAATAAAACAACTATCTACCAACATGTATAACTAAGAAGTAAAAGGAGTCTAGTACGAGCTATTGCTGTCATAAAAAACCAAGAGGCAGTTTTCTGATTTTTTGAATTAACTTGTGCAAGAGCATTTCATGAAATAACATTTTCGCTGTGCTGAGTCTTTTTCAAATCTCATAGTATAACTATGTTTGGTCGATAGTGAAAAACAAAATGCCAGACCTTAATATTATCAGCTGTCACCCCATCGGTGCCCTGATGACGTGTTGTGATGGCAACACAATTGGGTCATTAAGTGATCTAATGACGTATTAATATATATTTTTTTATTTTATTAGTGTTTTGTATAGCGCACAAATACAAACAAGTCGTTTCACAGCGCATGAGAGAAGGAATGAAAGGAGGAGGCCAGAATTGGCTCAACGCTTGAGAGGACACAAATGAGGTCCTATGAACAATGGTTTATAGCTATGCAGAGCCACGACCTCCCAGTGAACAGAACAGAATTACATCACATGGGGAAAGGGGGAATGAAAAACCTGCTTAGATTTCAGCAAGGTTTGCATAGAAACCTCTGGCACGGGAAGGGGGCAAACTAAAAAGTAAAGGATTTTGCTTGTATCAGTTGAAATGCATGACACCGCCATAAGCCTGTAGCTATTCATAAAGTCATGTTTGAATACTCCATTTCTAAAATTTCATTGATGCTTTATTCCCTGATAGCTTCTTATTCTTATAATGTTAACAAAACAAATGTCAAAGAAGCACAATAGTGAACAATGCTAATAGAGAATATACTTTACAAAAAATGTTCAACTGATTACGGATTATCACTCAAATAAATTAATTAAAAACTTGAATGATTCAGTGCCATCAAGTGCCATATTGAGATCAAGTTCAGGGTTTAGGCAACATGATCTGCTGTGAATGGCTTCATACTATGTTTTCTGGTGTCCAATTGTGCTCTGGTATTAAAAAGGGAACCTTACCAGAATTTGGCTGTGCTTTTGCTAAGGAAAATTGCATTACCTTGAAATAGAAAGGAATCAGGGCAGAGTATGTTTATATTTGAGCGCAAACTGAAAAAGTTGCAGTAGGCCTATACAAAACTAGTCCGACCACTGGAAAGCAGTGACTAATAGGATGGTAGCCTAGCGACATGTAAACATTAGCAACGTTAACAGTTTTGTCTTTTGAGTAGATATGGGATCGGATTTGTTCAGAAACTTACATAATGGTATTACCATCCCATACGATGGCAACAACTGGCAAATTATGTTAATGCCTGGTTGCATTATGGTAGTGCCTGGCAAATTCCTATGGACAGCCTATACAAGATGCTTAATGGTTGGCTTTGCCAAGGCTTGTTTTAATAGGGACTCAGTGCAAAAAATATATGCCAGGGCACAGATATTGCTTATAAATCAAGCTATTGAAGGCACACTTGGTAAAGACATTTTTATTACACCAGGAGCGGGTTTATAGCTGCAATTAAGCATTGCCTTTCAGAACACTGCTCAGAAAGGACAACGTTTGATCAAGGAGATCCCAGCATGAAGTATGTTGGCTGGGGAGCGACAGGTAAGGGGTGGGAATAGTCATGAGGACTACCATGGCCCTGGGCAGTCAAGGGGGGGGTGCTAAATAGCTAAAGAACACACAAAGCCAGTGCGTCCATCCTCTCATCTCATCTCTCTTCTTTATCTTCACTTCCCATGACAATAGTTGGGTTTATATGCAGGTTTTAAAGCACCACCTAGTATTCCAAAACTAACAAGAATTTGGTTAGATGCATTTTTCATGCAAAACTAAAATGAGCGAATTTCGTTTAATTTCCCATTTGGGGACAATTTAACAATCAACAGAGGTTATGTAGAATTTTCCAGCAAACCTGAAATCTGAATGTTTTTGTAAAAATGCTAGTGTTCTACACTTTACTGTGCTGTTTCTAGTAATTTACCAAATGCTTGTAGAAGATTCCTGATTATAACACTTGTTGAAAATGAGTCGATTTGTGACATTTGATTTGTAATGCATTACTAATAAAAAAAATGATGCAAATTTGAAATGCAGTGAGTAGGTGAATTAATGGAATTTTGGGGCTAACTGGTGGTGTTATGAATCCTGCAGAATCCTCACATAATCCCTTCCTAAAGTCTCTTCCCATGTGACCAGACGAAGGCAGCTGCTACCTGATCCTAGCCCTGAAGGTGGTATCAGCCGGCTGGATCACATGGGAGGAGAAGGCCATCAAGGGAATGTATAGACTCTGTCAGGAGATACACAGTATTCATCCTCTTCTGAGCGTGAGGGTTCCCCGATGCCTGAATATCTGATGGCATTTTGTCATAGTAAGGCTTCCACTCCCAGACTTACCCAAGATACAAAGTATAAGATTCCTTTTGGTAAATAGGAAACCAGTATATATAGGGAACAGGAAAAACATGACCTCCTTTAAAAGTTTCCCTTAAAAATATATCCTGTGAATCTTCTAAACAAAGTAGATTAAATGAGATTGAAACAACTAAGAACAGTATGGACTTCAAATCCCATAATTCTCTTAGTACTGAGACGAGGAAGAAGGATGCAGATTTACTAGACCGCAGTGAGCGGTCCAGTTGTTGTAAATACCCACACCTGAGCGGGATCTTTAAACATTTAGTCCCTTCAGGTGCAGGTTAATGGAGAGCTGTGAAAGCAGTGGAAGCAGTGGGAGCAGGAGCTGTGTGAGCAGAAGAACGTAGAAGCTAGGACCAGCATATTGCTAAAAGCGAGGCAGCGTGCTGACAAGCGATTAAGTTGAGAATCCCAGAAAGATGCAGAGGATGCGCAGTGGGAAGCAGTGTGGAGGCCAGCTACCTCAGAGGAGAGAGAGGCTCTCTGTGAATCATTGTCACTGAAGCATGTGTGGAGCAGTAGGTGCTCCAGTGGCAGCCAGCGTGAGCAGAGTAAAGTGAGCCAGAGCTGTCAAACGTTGGCAAGGACCCGACATGCAAAGAAGCAGAAGCAGCAAGTCCGCAGGAGCCGCCAAGACAAACCGGTGAGTTGACCTATGAGTGGTAACCCTGGGGTGCTCGAGAATAGACCACTGAGTACAAATGAAAATTTTGCACACCAAACTATTAAATTGACGTGAGCAGGAGAATATTGTAACCCATATTGGCAAAGTCAAGAGGGCGCAATATCTCAACAAAACATATATACTCTCTCTCGAGAAAGAGATTGAGCAGGAGAACATTGTATCCCATACTGCCAAGGCCAAGAGCGAACAATATCTCAACAAAACAAAAATACTCTCCCCTCGAGCAGGAGAACACTATAACCAGTACTGCCAAAGCCAAGAGTTGGCAATTAGTAAACTAAGTAAATGTAATCTTCACGGAGGGAGATGGTGAATGGGAGAACCTTATAACCAGCAATGCTAAAGCCAAGACAGGGCAATCACTAAGTAAGGTAAAAGTAATCTTCCAAGAGGGAGATGGCGAATGAGAGTACATGATAACCAGTATTAACAAAGCAAAAATGACACAATTGAAGAGAAAAAAAGGATATCACTTGTTTAAAGAGGAATATCCAATAGAGGGACATTATAGCCTAGATTGCCAACAGTCAAGAGGTTTGATACAAAGAGATCAGAAACTGCTGGACAGAGGCCCTCCTTGTAGAAAGGATCAAGGGGGAGAGAAGTATAACCTGCATTGCCTAAGACAAACTGATACATATGAGAAGGATTGTCCTTTTGTATTGTACACTTGTAAAAGAAGTTGTGACCCAATTGTGCTTAAAGTCAAACACTTTAATCAAGAAGTAGTCAGAAGTTGTGAATCAAATGTGTTGAAAGTTAATAGATTGAATCAAGCAGCAGTTGTTGATTTACTTTCTCCATTGATGATTTAAATGTGGAAAGACTGGAACAAACCTCACCACAAAGTACAAATAGTGGTGATAGGAGTTTTATCCTGGTAAGTAAGTATACCAGTAAAGGGAGAATTAGAGGTTCGTCCTGGCAGGCGAGTGGACCAGGAAAAATATGCTTTAAAGTACTATAAAGAGGTAGAAGGTTGTGGTGGCAAAGAAGTGGCAATTTCACCAGTGTTGTTTTGATGAACTGTTATGTAAACCATCCTGACAAAACAACATTGCACATGAAGGAGAAATGTGAAATGATAAAAGTGATTTTGCTTTTAAGGTGGAGACTATTTACATTGACAATTGGTTTGACATTGGAAGAGAGAACCCCTTTTCAGTTTTCTAATCAAAGATTGCGGAGGTTGTGATAATTGTTTTCAAGATAACAAACTTTTGTTGGAACTTAATTCGTAAATTTAGCCAAAACATAGGATTTTGGAACTGTGTATTTTACTTTGCTAATGAAACTGAACTTTGGGTTTGAAATATTCTGTATTGATCCAGGGGAAGGGGATTTAACCTGGATTACAAGGATTCGTATTTATTTTATTTCTAAATGTATGAGTCATCGTGTAAAGCTCACATTCCAGATATTTCCTGTTTGTTTTGTTGTATGTAAACCAGTGTGAGGGATAGATAACTTTAGACATTAGGTAATTTTCCTTTAGCCTTAATTTGATAGGTACAGAAATCCTTGTTAGGCTAGGGAAAGATAGGCATTCATCTCACCTTCTTATTGTCTAATACAATGGCTTTTTGTGAGAAAACTCTGTCTACTTGTCCATCCCGCATTTCTGACCCCTCACAGTGGACAATCACTCTGCGCTATATGGAAGTGTTTGGCTGCCACGTTGCGAGTTAACAGATACATAATCAACTAGAAACAAAATCCAGGTGCTTCCACAATGTTGTAGGGCAAATTGGGACTTTGATTTGAATAATTTGTTATCAGATTTTGAATGGAATCGTGTGTGTGCGGGTCCTGTTAAGTATAAGGTGGATTTGGATTTGAGGTATACACAACAAAGAATTAATCACTACCTATACTGGTCACCGTTGAGAATGAAATCTTGCAAGTTGAGTGCTGTAAATAAATGTTGGAACTGTAATAGAGAGGTGGGTAGCACGCTCCATATTTTGTGGTTATGTCGAAAAATACAGATATTTTGGGATAGTGTTTTCCAGAGGATGGAATTAGCCTTGGGCTTACCTATACCGAGAGAGCCTCTCCTTGGTGTGCTAGGTTTGATTCCATTGGGCATTGGATTGTCTAACAGCAAAATGTTATGGTTATATAGAGCCCTTCTCCTGGCTAAAAAGCGCATTTTAAAAATTTTGAAAAGTGATGCTTCTCCCAATACTGAGGATTGGTTGCAAGGTTTGTGCCTGCTATCCAGGAGAGAGAGGGTGTCCTTTAAAGCAAAGGAGCAACTTGACAAATATGAGAGGATTTGGGGAGCATTTAATGATCTCTATGCTTAGTTATCTATTGTAGTCTAGGAGAGGTTTAACAATAATATATATTTTTTTAATTTTATTTTTTATTTATTTATTTATTTATTTATTATTTAATTTTTTTTCTTCTTTTCTTCCTTTCTCTCTTATTTTAATTTCAATTCTTGATTGGTTTTTTATGGATAAAGTTAATATGATGGAATTGCATAAGTATTCTTTGAACATTGTTTTATTGTATCACATTTTGTTGTCAATGTGTAATATTAAATATATAAATAAAGTTAAAAAAAGAAACAGAATCAATGCCCATGGATATGCCCATGCAGAATCCTCCAGTTTTCTGTGGCATGTGTCTGTGATGACCAGTTACATTGACCTACTCTTCCAAAAGTAATGGAGCATAAGAGGTGTATTTGTGGAGTGCATGTTCACACCCACAGCTATATCGTAATGCAATAGAACAATAACAGATGTTTATTTTTAGCCAACTCAATGGTTTTCGTTTTCTCGACCTCAAAATGATGAATGGCTAAGGAGACCATCTAGCATCCAACCCTGTGACCATGAAGTCAGACAGATATCTGTGTAGCAATCGAGACAATCTTCAAAGAAATTCTTGAGGACATTACCAAATCAGGAGTCAATAATGGTGGCGCTTAGGAATCAGCAGTTACAACATCGTCCCAAGGTGAACAAAGATGCATGTGTCAATCGAAGATCAGTCACAGAGGTGGGGCTGATTGCGAGTATAAGCATTGGATCAGCAATGGAGCTGGAAAGCGCTCAACACCTACACTGTTTGGATGTAAGAGCGGGGAATAGACATGATTTTCAGCCTCAGACTAAATCGTCTTTTTGACCAAATGAAGATCGTGAGAAACATTTTTTGTTTCATTCGCGGCTCAAATGGAGCAAAATCCAGCTGTGCCAACTAATCCGATTACCTTTACATCATTCAAAACTATCAGAAGTAAAGCAAATGCAGAGGGAAAAAATGGCTATGAGTAGAAATATGTTACCTGAATCCTCAGCATCATTAATGACTTGTACTTCTCCTGCTTTGGAGATCTGTGTCGTAAGGGGTACTGAAGAAGGTAAATATAGGTCCTATTCAGAAGCACTGAGATAGGGGATAACTGTGCAAAAAACTGCATTTCTGTGCTTACCGGAGGTGGAGGAAATTGGATGTCCACAAAATTTGCTTAAGAGGTCGAAAGAGGAAAAGGAGTCAGTAGAGTGACCAGTATCTTAAAAAGTGTCCAGGTAACAGAGAAGGGTACCAGGTACCCGGTGACAAGTGGATCAGTGGGCTCCCATCCGATCTATGGTGGTTTGCAGCCCCGTTTACCACATAGGCAATCGACTATATCATCTCATCAGATTTTAATAAAGTGTTTTCTGCCATAATTTCGAGAGGTGATACTCAATAGGACTAATATTCAGAGACTTTTTGATTCAGAGTTAAACATACGTGTGCTATTATCCAAGGATATTGCTAGGGTTGACTTTATTGATTTACACCGTACTGATCAAGCACTTATATACATCGAATCAAGACTTGTGTATGAACTTGCTACGCAGGAATTACAGTCTCTTCGTCAGGTGGGATTTGATCTTACTCCCTATCTTGCATATAGAAGTGAGTCAAAGGGTATGGACTGTCCCACAAGACCTACACCTGGGAAGATTGTTGTTTTAAAAAATGTGCATATGGATACTGGTCGTAGTGTTGTTCTGTCAAAAAATCCCCTAAATGTTTGTTTAGTGGATCAGGATTGGTCCTGGATAGTTGGTCCCCTGAATGGTCAAAGGTTGGATCAAGGTGGCAGTCAGAATCTTTAGTCAGAAAAGTGCTGTATTATTATTGCCATGAAATACCAGGGGACACAAAATGTTGTTTACTGACCCATGTTAGGGGCCACACTAAAACGGGTATGCTTCAGTTTCTCAACATGCATGGAAGAATTTTCTAGGGCGACCCTCACGGGGGTCTAAGGATATTGATGAAATCTTCAGAGGGATTCAATATGGTAAATAGTGATGATGTAAGGAGGGGTCTATTAGCTGTCCACGTCAAAATAAATGAGTGTAGGGGTGACCTTGATGTATTGTTGCCTAATGTGTATTGCCATAAGGACATTTGTAGTTTGGAGGATATTTTGAATTCTGTAACCACTGGTATTAATCAATGGCGAGATGTGGTCCCCGGGAGGTTCTGTTATTCTTGTAGGTGATTTAAATGCTCCCTGTTTTGAAGCGGCTGGAGATATGCCCAGCAGCTCCATCCCGAACATCAATAATGTCAAAGGTCTGAACGGACATACATGACTAACATGCTTGGAGGGTTTGGGTTGGAATAGGCTGTTTCATACATTTGGGAATGACCAACAAGGGTACATTACGTGCAATAAAGGGAGGTCTGCCTAAGCGATTTATTCTTTTTTTGTGGAGGAGGGTTTGTTGGATAGATTTAAGGATTTACAAATTAACCCCTCCCCACATAGTGATCCCTGTATATTGACAACTGAGATCAGCATAAAAAGTGGATGTGAATCTTCAATATTTCCTTGTGAGATCAGGGTTAATATGGCAGGCAATCCTATATCTTGGAATCCTTACTGGATCCATAAACTGAACACATAGTTTGATGGGAGGCTCAGGGGGACTTCCTTGGATTGGAAGTTCAACACATTCACAGTTGATACAGGCAATCAACTTGTGGACTACGTATTGAAACAGACCTTGAATCCCCTACGTTGAAGCCCCAATGAACATCTACATAGATTTGATAAAGAAATTGTTGAGCGGAAGCGTATGTTGAGAGCAGAAATCAGGTCCTTGAAGCTCAGAGGGGGTGGGAACTATGTGTCAGTTGTGCCAGCTATAAAGAAACTTAAACTTTCTATAAGAACTGGGTGAGGGCTAGGAGAGCTCTCCTGCTTCAAAATGATAGCGAAAGTATGCTGAAGACTTTGGGCAGTAATAGCTCCTCCATGGTTTGGAAATGAATAACTGGTAGTGCCCATTTACAAGCAGTAATGCAGACTAATGCAGTCCAGGAATGTGATTTGGTAAATCATTTTGGAAATATTTTTTTCAATGATGATATTGAACAATCCTTTGTTTCCAGAGAGACATCCGATGACTGGAAACTTACTGTTGATTAAGAGATCAATTTTGGAATTCTGAATAAAATGAGTTCCTCTCGGGCCACAGGTCCTAACACATTGTCCAACCTTCTATTTAAGAGCAGCCCTGCACTATGGCCTTTAATTCTAACCTATTTATTTAAGCGTGTTCTGGACAGCAGAGTCTTTCTAGCATCCTAGCAGATTGCACATGTTTATTTATTTATCTATTGGATATTTATAATGAGCCTATACAATGTGATTCAAGGTGCAACAAGACAAAACATAAACGGTCCTACTAGGCCTTGTGACATTCGCATCGTGCAGGTGCAGTGACAAGAAGTGCGCGGGAGAGGGGAGGTGGCAAGTGCATGTCAGGGCGGAAGGGCCCATGAGATGAGTGAGTGCCGAAGGAAACAGCCTATCAGTGGAAAGTAGGCGGTGACCTGCTGGAGAGGGTTGATAATATTATTTACTTAGGTTTCTTGGTATTGTCCAAGCCATACAAGTCATGTATAAAAGAGTGGCTGTAGTCTCGTATCTTAGCTATGGCTAATGAGTTGGGATGTGTGGACTCTAAATTTGGTAAATTTTCAGCCATTTCTTTGGTTAAATATTATGAAGGAAAGATCTTTTCGAGACTGCTATATGGAATAAAGCATTCATTAGCATCTGGAGGGACTGATCTGGAGAAGGGTGCTGCATGTTCCAAAAACTATCCCATTACCACTGATCCGTTACGAACTGAGATTGAACTCTCTCGAAAGTAGAGCACTATGGAAGTTTCCTTCATTTTACAGAAAGATCACACTTCCATTGCAAAAATCTCTATTCTGTGATTTGATTAGGCTTTTGAAGGAGAATAGGCCAGGTTATCCAAGAGAGTTTACAACATTTTGCTCTAAGGTGATAAATGACCAAGATATGAGTGCAGTGGATCTTACTGAGAATCCGGTCAAGGTCAAAATGCAACTTTATAAAAAGGACTGGGCAAGAACAATGAGTGAACTTCACTTTTATAAATCTCTTGACCATTTGATATGGAAGTATAAGAAGCTGGGAATTCTCACCCCGTATCTGTTGAAATATTCAAACAGATACATTAGCACCCTGGGTGGGGGAGCCAGCCAATCGGGTGGCTAGGAACTCAGGCTTGAACCACCGGTGTAAGCCTGCGTTACAAGCCGCATGAAGGCTCTAGTGTGGGCGCACACAGTTACGCACACACACGGACACTGTGGGAACATCAAACCCTCATGCGAACCGTACACAAGGGGAAGCGAGCATGGAGAAGAGGGAGCACGTAGCAGCATGGTGAAGCACTTCACGAGCCTCTGTGTAAAAGAACAAAGGCTCACAGAAGGTCACGTACTTCATTTAGGGGTCACCAGAGGTCGCACCTGCGACCCCTGAGGTATTCCTTGCTACCCATGTGGTCTCCCTTGCTACCCTAAAAAAAGTTTTTTGGCGTGTTTTTTTGTGTTTTTCGTTTTGGTTTTTTATACATTGAGGCTTATGGGCTTTGGCCAGCAGCATGTGGCTCTTTGTATTTGGAGTGGCTGGATATCTGATAGCTATAACTGGTAAGATAGCTCAGTGGGTTGAGTGCTGGCTTCTGCAATGTGTGTGTGATCTGCAAGTTGCAGGTTCGACTCCCAGCAAGGTCAACTCAGCCTTTCATCCTGCTGAGGTTGATAAATGAGTACCAACACAGGTTGGGTAATAAAGTATGTATATTTGTTCTATATGAAGCCCTTACACATAAGTGCTATATAATAACACATCATTATCGTTTGGCCTTGGACGTTTGCTTGCATTCATGGTGATTTGGTAATATGGGCCTATACACACCGATATTAACGATAAATTTGGCGATCCATTCTTGCATGAAATGTGTATCATTTTACAGTGATATTGTAATCATATTTTTCATAGTGTACTTAGAAACAATGCTATGTGATGACAATTCTTGTTTTGTTGAGGGGTGAAAGGCTGTGTCCCATCGCTTCCTGTGATTTCACTTCAGGGTGGGGTCAAATTACATCACTTCCTGTGATGTCATTAGAGGTCAAGGGTTGTGTGATTTCACTTCCGCTCCCCCGGGCATTTTGGTGAAATGGCGTCCCTGCAGAAGGTACAGAATTGGTGGAGATTCGGGCAACGCGAAATTAATTATGCACAGGAAGATTGGAGAAGGTTTGACACAAAAGATCAGGATGTAGGTGGGGAGCCCAGTGGGTGCCATTGCAGTTCTGCCTGAGTTTAAGATGGCGGCAGCAGTATTTATTCTCTCTGCTTGTCTTCACACAGAAAATCAAGAAAGTAAGGGGCACTGAGAGGAGGGAGACCCAGGGAGGCACAGGGAAGTGATAAGAGGAAAAGGTGAATGACATGGTGGGTGGTGAGACAAAATAATCATGGCCAATCCTGGGACCCACAGTTCATGGAGGGACGGTTCAACCATTCGAATACATTATTGGTGGCTTTAAAACAAGCTGAAGGGTAGAAAAGACACAGTGAAAGCAGGAAGTGATTGGGTTGGGAAGGTGGCCAAGAAAGGTGAAGCAGATGTTCGGGCTAGGATCAGAATTTTAAACTGAGAGCACAGGGATTATGCAGTAAAGAGCCTGCTGGTGGCTATAATTCAGATTATGTTATGCAAATGTAATGGTACATATGTCTGTTTTAAGGCGCAATCAGGCAAGGGGATGGGGGAACAATCCTACTTAGCCTTGCACATAGCAGCCTTGTACATTCGGATTGTGCAAGTGTAGGGATTTTTGTTTATTTTGTTTTAGTTTGGATCCAAGATTCGAACCAAGATTGCTCAGAGTAGTTTTGCTTCCAAAACCAGTACGTTGCCACTGAGCTATCCTCCCTTCGCTATGGCACCATTCCTGGCTTTGATGTGTTGCTTCTCCCTCCTGACACTATTTTCCTGAGCTGTCCATTTGAGTAATACACAGCCTAATAGGCGTCTTCACAGGTTGTGTTAGAGAGCCCTAATACTGTGCCAGTCACCATAGCAGTGATTGTATGCATGGTGCTGCTGTTTGTTTCGGATAGTGGCGCCTTCTGACCCTTCATCTTCAGTGCACCAGACTATGGTCTGTGGTGGAACGGACAGGTGGAAAATGTGTGAGAGGCATAAGAAAAGGAGAAGCAGGATTCATAGGAGACACATTGAAGTGGACAAGGGGTTGAGAGTAATGATGTGTGGTTCTGGTAGTAGGGATGTATGTGTGGTCATTGGTAAACAATCAAATAATGTTTGTTGCAAGGAGGGGGTCAATCCCATCTATGATGCCGAGCAAGTTTCTCTGAGGGCAGCTTCTACTGCAGTGATTTCGGGGTGTCAGAATTAGCCAGGGCATTGTTGTGTGATGGAGTCGAGTTGTGCTCAAGTGTGCACTTATAGTGCGGAGGCTTCTTCACCAGAAGGTTTTTAAACATCCATCCAGATAAATGTGGAGGATCATTGGGGAGGCAGAATCCCCCTAGAACTGAGAGTTGGTTGTGTAAAGGGGAATGAAGAGGAATCTCGATCTGCCAATGGCCAGGCTGTCTTGGCAACCTGAGATGGGATCTTATTGGCTGATCAATGGGACGTGGTGGGAGAAAGAGTGGAGCCTTACTTGGGAAAAGACTCTACAATTATAGTAATACAGACAAGGCTACAGTGACAGAATGTGCCCGGAGCACCCCGTCCAGGCTGTCTTGAAGTGACTGTGTACAAAGCAACTCTGGGAGTTCAACAAAGAGGGTAGGTCGCAGAGGCGGGGCCGGATGTGTCTCAGGCCGCTACACAGAGAAAGCCTGCCACGCTTTGTGCCAATTGCTGCAATAATGCCAGCGTGCTTTGGCTCTATGCAAACAAAGGGGGGTCTGGGAATCTCTCTACCAGCACGAACACAGCCCAATGACCTGTTCTTGGGTGAATAACCCCTGGGAGAGACTCTACCAAGTCTTTAGCTCACTGTCCTTTTCACAGAGAAGAAATTTCCCCGCATATCAGCCTTTGTCCTGCCCAGGGGCAGTCCAGCCCCGAAATGCTAGGCAATTCTCCTCTGAACAAGAGTACCATCAGTAACCCCATACACGTGTTTCAGCCTTGTTGGGCATCATCAGTGAGGTGAAACTGTTGCCTCTCTAAGAAAAGTCAGCAAGGGGTCCACGTCTGGATTGCCCTGTTAACTTAGGGTGAAACCCAAAGTTAATGTATGCAAACAAAGGAGGGTCTGGGAATCTCTCTACCAGCACGAACACAGCCCAATGACCTGTTCTTGGGTGAATAACCCCTGGGAGAGACTCTACCAAGTCTTTAGCTCACTGTCCTTTTCACAGAGAAGAAATGTCCCCGCATATCAGCCTTTGTCCTGCCCAGGGGCAGTCCAGCGCCGAAATGCTAGGCAATTCTCCTCTGAACAAGAGTACCATCAGTAACCCCATACACGTGTTTCAGCCTTGTTGGGCATCATCAGTGAGGTGAAACTGTTGCCTCTCTAAGAACAGTGAGCAAGGGGTCCACGTCTGGATTGCCCTGTTAACTTAGGGTGAAACCCAAAGTTAATGTATGCAAACAAAGGAGGGTCTGGGAATCTCTCTACCAGCACGAACACAGCCCAATGACCTGTTCTTGGGTGAATAACCCCTGGGAGAGACTCTACCAAGTCTTTAGCTCACTGTCCTTTTCACAGAGAAGAAATTTCCCCGCATATCAGCCTTTGTCCTGCCCAGGGGCAGTCCAGCGCCGAAATGCTAGGCAATTCTCCTCTGAACAAGAGTACCATCAGTAACCCCATACACGTGTTTCAGCCTTGTTGGGCATCATCAGTGAGGTGAAACTGTTGCCTCTCTAAGAACAGTGAGCAAGGGGTCCACGTCTGGATTGCCCTGTTAACTTAGGGTGAAACCCAAAGTTAATGTATGCAAACAAAGGAGGGTCTGGGAATCTCTCTACCAGCACGAACACAGCCCAATGACCTGTTCTTGGGTGAATAACCCCTGGGAGAGACTCTACCAAGTCTTTAGCTCACTGTCCTTTTCACAGAGAAGAAATTTCCCCGCATATCAGCCTTTGTCCTGCCCAGGGACAGTCCAGCGCCGAAATGCTAGGCAATTCTCCTCTGAACAAGAGTACCATCAGTAACCCTATACACGTGTTTCAGCCTTTTTGGGCATCATCAGTGAGGTGAAACTGTTGCCTCTCTAAGAACAGTGAGCAAGGGGTCCACGTCTGGATTGCCCTGTTAACTTAGGGTGAAACCCAAAGTTAATGTATGCAAACAAAGGAGGGTCTGGGAATCTCTCTACCAGCACGAACACAGCCCAAGGACCTGTTCTTGGGTGAATAACCCCTGGGAGAGACTCTACCAAGTCTTTAGCTCACTGTCCTTTTCACAGAGAAGAAATTTCCCCGCATATCAGCCTTTGTCCTGCCCAGGGGCAGTCCAGCGCCGAAATGCTAGGCAATTCTCCTCTGAACAAGAGTACCATCAGTAACCCCATACACGTGTTTCAGCCTTGTTGGGCATCATCAGTGAGGTGAAACTGTTGCCTCTCTAAGAACAGTGACCCAAGACAGGTCATTGGGCTGTGTTCGTGCTGGTAGAGAGATTCCCAGACCCCCCTTTGTGTGCTTTGGCTCTAGCCTTTAATCCTTTCACAATGCCAGGGTGTGATTATTGAGCTTAAACCATGGACAAGGGCACAGACGAGCAAATGCCATTCTACTCACTTCTCTATGCTCTGTACTGCCACAAATATCCAGGCTCTTTAGACTATTCAGAGGACATCTGGGAGGAACTACGGGCACTTTTAAATGAGAGTGACTTTTGAATGATGGCTCCACTTTCAGAGTAAAGCCTTGGCAGTGCTTGATGGAAGTTCTTGAGGCCTGCTGGGAAATTTAGGTAGATGCTTAGAATGATGCGCCTGCTCTTCTCAACCTGGGCTGCACTTACCTTGTCCTATTAAATGGGGGCGGCATGGGGGGTCTTTAGGGAGATTATTAGAATGATGTGCCTGCTCTTCTTAACCTGGGCTGCACTTACCTTGTCCTATTAAATGGGGGCAGCATGGGGGGTCTTTAGGGAGATGTTTAGAATGATGTGCCAGCTCTTCTTAAACTGGGCTGCACTTACCTTGTCCTATTAAATGGGGGCAGCATGGGGGGTCTTTAGGGAGATGCTTAGAATGATGTGCCTGCTCTTCTTAAACTGGGCTGCACTTACCTTGTCCTATTAAATGGGGGCAGCATGGGGGGCCGTAAGGGAGATGCTTAGAATGAGGTGCCTGCTCTTCTTAACCTGGGCTGCACTTACCTTGTCCTATTAAATGGGGGCTGCATGGGGGGTCTTTAGGGAGATGCTTAGAATGATGTGCCTGCTCTTCTTAACCTGGGCTGCACTTACCTTGTCCTATTAAATGGGAGCTGCATGGGGGGTCTTTAGGGAGATGCTTAGAATGATGTGCCTGCTCTTCTTAACCTGGGCTGCACTTACCTTGTCTTATTAAATGGGGGCAGCATGGGGGGTCTTTAGGGAGATGCTTAGAATGATGTGCCTGCTCTTCTTAACCTGGGCTGCACTTATCTTGCCCTATTAAATGGGGGCAGCATGGGTGGTCTTTAGGGAGATTATTAGAATGATGTGCCTGCTCTTCTCAACCTGGGCTGCACTTACCTTGTCCTATTAAATGGGGGCAGCATGGGGGGTCTTTAGGGAGATGCTTAAAAAGATGTGCCTGCTCTTCTTAACCTGGGCTGCACTTACCTTGTCCTATTAAATGGGGGAAGCATGGGGGGTCTTTAGGGAGATTATTAGAATAATGTGCCTGCTCTTCTCAACCTGGGCTGCACTTACCTTGTCCTATTAAATGGGGGCAGCATGGGGGGTCTTTAGGGAGATGCTTAGAATGATGTGCCTGCTCTTCTTAACCTGGGCTGCACTTACCTTGTCCTATTAAATGGTGGCAGCATGGGTGGTCTTTAGGGAGATGTTTAGAATGATGTGCCAGCTCTTCTTAACCTGGGCTGCACTTACCTTGTCCTATTAAATGGGGGCAGCGGCAGCATGGGTGGTCTTTAGGGAGATTATTAGAATGATGTGCCTGCTCTTCTCAACCTGGGTTGCACTTACCTTGTCCTATTAAATGGGGGCAGCATCGGGGGTCTTTAGGGAGATGCTTAGAATGATGTGCCTGCTCTTCTCAACCTGGGCTGCACTTACCTTGTCCTATTAAATGGGGACAGCATGGGGGTCTTTAGGGAGATGCTTAGAATGATGTGCCTGCTCATCTCAACCTGGGCTGCACTTACCTTGTCCTATTAAATGGGGGCAGCATGGGGGGTCTTTAGGGAGATGCTTAGAATGATGTGCCTGCTCCTCTCAACCTGGGCTGCACTTACCTTGTCCTATTAAATGGGGGCAGCATGGGGGGTCTTTAGGGAGATGCTTAGAATGATGTGCCTGCTCTTCTTAACCTGGGCTGCACTTATCTTGCCCTATTAAATGGGGGCTGCACGGGGGGTCTTTAGGGAGATTAGAATGATGTGCCTGCTCTTCTCAACCTGGGCTGCACTTACCTTGTCCTATTAAATGGGGGCTGCATGGGGGGTCTTTAGGTAGATGCTTAGAATGATGCGCCTGCTCTTCTCAACCTGGGCTGCACTTACCTTGTCCTATTAAATGGGGGAGTCTTTAGGGAGATGCTTAGAATGATGTGCCTGCTCTTCTTAACATGGGCTGCACTTACCTTGTCCTATTAAATGGGGGCAGCATGGGGGGTCTTTAGGGAGATGCTTAAAATGATGTGCCTGCTCCTCTCAACCTGGGCTGCACTTACCTTGTCCTATTAAATGGGGGCAGCATGGGGGGTCTTTAGGGAGATGCTTAGAATGATTTACCTGCTCTTCTTAACCTGGGCTGCACTTACCTTGTCCTATTAAATGGGGGCAGCATGGGGGGTCTTTAGGGAGATGCTTAGAATGATGTGCCTGCTCTTCTTAACCTGGGCTGCACTTACCTTGTCCTATTAAATGGGGGCTGCATGGGGGGTCTTTAGGGAGATGCTTAAAATGATGTGCCTGCTCTTCTTAACCTGGGCTGCATTTACCTTGTCCTATTAAATGGGGGCTGCATGGGGGGGTCTTTAGGGAGATGCTTAGAATGATGTGCCTGCTCTTCTTAACCTGGGCTGCACTTACCTTGTCCTGTTAAATGGGGGCAGCATGGGGGGTCTTTAGGGAGATGCTTAGAATGATGTGCCCGCTCTTCTTAACCTGGGCTGCACTTACCTTGTCCTATTAAATGGGGGCAGCATGGGGGGTCTTTAGGGAGATTATTAGAATAATGTGCCTGCTCTTCTCAACCTGGGCTGCACTTACCTTGTCCTATTAAATGGGGCAGCATGGGGGGTCTTTAGGGAGATGCTTAGAATGATGTGCCTGCTCTCCCTAACCTGGGTTGCACTTACCTTGTCCTATTAAATGGGGGCTGCATGGGGGGTCTTTAGGGAGATGCTTAGAATGATGTGCCTGCTCTTCTTAACCTGGGCTGCACTTACCTTGTCCTATTAAATGGGGGCAGCATGGGGGGTCTTTAGGGAGATGCGTAGAATGATGTGCCTGCTCTTCTTAACCTGGGCTGCACTTACCTTGTCCTATTAAATGGGGGCTGCATGGGGGGTCTTTAGGGAGATGCTTAGAACGATGTGCCTGCTCTTCTTAACCTGGGCTGCACTTACCTTGTCCTATTAAATGGGGGCAGCATGGGTGGTCTTTAGGGAGATTATTAGAACGATGTGCCTGCTCTTCTCAACCTGGGCTGCACTTACCTTGTCCTATTAAATGGGGGCTGCATGGGGGGTCTTTAGGGAGATGCTTATAATGATGTGCCTGCTCTTATTAACCTGGGCTGCACTTACCTTGTCCTATTAAATGGGGGCAGCATGGGGGGTCTTTAGGGAGATGCTTAGAATAATGTGCCTGCTCTTCTTAACCTGGGCTGCACTTACCTTGTCCTATTAAATGGGGGCAGCATGGGTGGTCTTTAGGGAGATTATTAGAATTATGTGCCTGCTCTTCTCAACCTGGGCTGCACTTACCTTGTCCTATTAAATGGGGGCTGCATGGGGGTTCTTTAGGGAGATGCTTAAAATGATGTGCCTGCTCTTCTTAACCTGGGCTGCACTTACCTTGTCCTATTAAATGGGGGCAGCATGGGGGGTCTTTAGGGAGATTATTAGAATAATGTGCCTGCTCTTCTCAACCTGGGCTGCACTTACCTTGTCCTATTAAATGGGGCAGCCTGGGGGGTCTTTAGGGAGATGCTTAGAATGATGTGCCTGCTCTTCTCAACCTGGGCTGCACTTACCTTCTCCTATTAAATGGGAGCCTCATGTGGGGTCTTTAGGGAGATGCTTAGAATGATGTGCCTGCTCTTCTTAACCTCGGCTGCACTTACCTTGTCCTATTAAATGGGAGCAGCATGGGTGGTATTTAGGGAGATTATTAGAATGATGTGTCAGCTCTTCTCAACCTGGGCTGCACTTACCTTGTCCTATTAAATGGGGGCTGCATGCTGGGTCTTTAGGGAGATGCCTAGAATGATGTGCCTGCTCTTCTTAACCTGGGCTGCACTTACCCTGTCCTATTAAATGGGGGCAGCATGAGGGGTCTTTAGGGAGATGCTTAGAATGATGTGCCTGCTCTTCTCAACCTGGGCTGCACTTACCTTCTCCTATTAAATGGGGGCCTCATGGGGGGTCTTTAGGGAGATGCTTAGAATGATGTGCCTGCTCTTCTTAACCTGGGCTGCACTTACCTTGTCCTATTAAATGGGGCAGCATGGGGGGTCTTTAGGGAAATGCTTAGAATGATGTGCCTGCTCTTCTTAACCTGGGCTGCACTTACCTTGTCCTATTAAATGGGGGCAGCATGGGGGGTCTTTAGGTAGATGTTTAGAATGATGTGCCTGCTCTTCTTAACCTGGGCTGCACTTACCTTGTCCTATTAAATGGGGGCTGCATGGGGGGTCTTTAGGGAGATGCTTAGAATGATGTGCCTGCTCTTTTTAACCTGGGCTGCACTTACCTTGTCCTATTAAATGGGGGCAGCATGGGGGGTCTTTAGGGAGATGCTTAGAATGATGTGCCAGCTCTGGGCTGCACTTACCTTGTCCTATTAAATGGGGGCAGCATGGGGGGTCTTTAGGGAGATGCTTAGAATGATGTGCCAGCTCTGGGCTGCACTTACCTTGTCCTATTAAATGGGGGCAGCATGGGGGGGTCTTTAGGGAGATGTTTAGAATGATGTGCCTGCTCTTCTCAACCTGGTCTGCACTTACCTTGTCCTATTAAATGGGGGCAGCATGAGGGGTCTACTTACCATCGTACATTTTCAGGTAGGTGTACTTTGGGCACTTTTCATGAACTTACTACCCCTCGCGTGTGTGCAAATATAGGGTTAAAACTTGAATCTGTGTCTCAAGGGTTCTGTTGCTCCCACACTGTCACACCTAGCACATAAATTGTGCACGGTATACATAAATACATTGATAATAATAATAATAATAATAATAATAATAATAATAATAATAATAATAATAATACATAGCACACAGATAAAGCGGCATAGCATGACATGCAATGCAAATTAATGTAATGTTACCGCATTTTTAGAGCGCTAAGTCCCGGAGGCATCTAGGCGCTGGGAGAACAACGGGTGAAATGAACCAGCACTAAACAGACATAAAGTAAACTATGGGAGCAAGTTTATGGTGTTAAAGAAACCTCGATTAATATGTATGTAAGCATGTATGGGCTTTCGGTATCGCAAACATTGCTGGCTAGAAAGGGTGGACGAGTGCAGCAGTATGTTGCCATGGCCCATGGGCCAGGATATTTGGGGCCCTGCTTTTCGCCGGCGCAGCTTGATTGAGAATCAGTGGAGGCTCTGGACGGCCCTGTGCCTCGCAGCTCAGCACCTTGCAGCACATACAGATCACGTCCGACCAGGCCCGCGCTCCGCAGCGAACTCAATTATAAAGAGTGGCGAGGCTGGACCGAGCCAGGCCAGCCCACTCTTAACGTATCAAATTCAATTCCAGGCTTCATCCTTCAGGGCGCTGCTGCTGCGCCAGCAGCCCAGGCTGAGCAAGGAGGGAGCGGACCCACGAAAACAAACG
The DNA here is from genome assembly GCF_040938575.1 of Ambystoma mexicanum. NCBI lineage: Eukaryota > Metazoa > Chordata > Amphibia > Caudata > Ambystomatidae > Ambystoma > Ambystoma mexicanum. The sequence goes on from NC_090934.1 coordinate 267,895,155, forward strand.
GCGCCCTGTCTCCGGAGCGTGACGCCCGATGTCAGCACTGGCGGTTCCGATGTGTAATCCATATTACAAAGGTTTTCAGCCTCATAAAGATGTAATGTCAATATTAAGCCGTCATAAAAACAACACAACAGTGACCTGTGCCAGGCCGTGCTGCCTATAATGGGCATGTTGCTTTTTATGAAGACATAAACTAGGCATTCAGGGGTGTATACAGACTCAGACTGGCCTAAAGGGCAATAGGACAATGCCCGAACCAAAAACACAAAATGATAGTGTGGAGCAGTTTTATTTGTCAAAGTGCGACACTTTTTTGTCCCATGTGGGCCAGTTCGATAAGTTACTTAACCATTTATCCAAAACCTCCCCCTTGGGTACTACTCAGTCTGTCACAAAAGGAATGAATTGCCCTTTGCAACTCTGGGCCACTTTTTGATTGGCGCCAAGACAATGTTACGCCCCAGTCCGACCCTGGGTGCATATCTTATGAAAATCAGAAAATGGAACTCCAGGTGAGGTCCCATTTAGGCAGGAAGTATTCCAAGATAAACATCTATTACGCTAGCGATTTTCAGCACTTAAGCATCTGCATTCTACCAAACTCTGCAACCACTGGCATAGTTGAGTAGTCACCACATAGAGAGTGTACATGAGATCCAGGCAAAACATGACGTCTTTGTGTTTAGGTTTGTCAACCTGGGAGAGAGTAAAAGCAACTACTGATGCTGGCTTCACACTCGGTAGAGTTAGCAGAGGAGTCCAGCTCAGTCCAGATAGGAGCAGGACGCCCAGTCCCAGTGAAACAGAACCACACGGAAGCATTGAGAGATGCATTCAGGGGTGACTGGCCTACAGGGAGCTCTGGAGATTTCCCTGTGGGCCTCTGCATCATGCGCCTCTTCTGTGTGGTTACCTATTTTATTTCCACACGTTCTTACAGGAAAGGGGTTGGGCTGGCTCAACATCTGTAATATGCGGCCCCTTTGAACATTATTTCCATGGCCTCTTTTGGTCCTCAGTCCACCCCTGGATGCATTACTTTTGCTAAATAGAAAAAGGAAATGTGGGTAAATGTAGAGCGCATACTAAGTGCACACAACTAAATTGAATCTTGTGAGCTTTAAAATCACCCCATGTGTTCCATAAACGTAAGCGCAGACATGTATACATCACATTACACTGGGTGCAATCTCTTTACTCGCTGATGTTATAGAGCCAATCAGAGGGGGTGATTGGTCAGAGTTTGGAAGCACACCAGGCAAGCGGAAAGAGGGGTACATGCTATGGGCAAAACAGAACAAGCTTTTATTCTCTGTCCTTCTGAATTCTTAAAGCACTTATAAAACAGTAACGTGTTGGCGTTATAGAGAAAAAATCTCCATAAAATCAAATTAAATGGAATTTTTTATTGTTTTTTAAATGAAAAAACCTTTACAATTCATTAAATTACACATCACAAAGAATAGAAAAAACATATCCACATCATTAATAATAAACAATTATATAAAAGTGACCTTATCATCTTGCATCACATTAACACCATCTTTACAATCCATCCTTCAATTAAGACATATCCATATCAATATACAAAACATCCAGAACCAAATATATGATATGATGAGTAATTTTTAACCTTCCTGTACACAAGTGTTTCTAGGCATGACACGATATGGGAGGGAAGAGAGAGGGATGACAAAAAACAGTCTTACTAGGCCTTGTGTCATTCAGATCGTGTAAGTGCGATGATGCAAAGTGCAGAGGGAAAGGGGGAGGGTAAAGTGCCAGGAAGAGGGAAAGGAGAAGAGCAATCAGGGCAGCATTGCTCTGAGTAATTGCAACCAGGACAGCGCAGCTATGGGCAAGTGCAAGGAGGCAGGGGACTGTACGGTCACAGTTACAGCCCCTAAGCTTGCCGTAGGCCCGGAGACGGTGCAGGGACGACTGATCATGGAGGAGCCTGGTACACCGTGAGAGTCTGAGGGTAGCCAGGCCAGCAGCAGACAGGTAGGTCTGCAGGGGAGAGAGAGAGAGAAAGCAGAGGCGAAAAGGAAGGTCTTGAGCTGATTCCAGAACTTCAGGTTGTCAGCCTCAAGTTTGAGTGGGGCAGGGAGGACATTCCAAAGGGAGACACCGGCAGGGGAGAGAGATCTAGCCCCCACTCTTTGCATGGAGAAGCGTCTGACCATCAGGGAGTTAGAGGTAGCTGAGCAAAGGGCTTGAGAAGGAAGGTATTTTGGAAGAGAGAGCTGGATGTAGTGTGTGCCCCGGGACCAAAAGGCCATGTGGACAATGCAGAGGGTCTTGAACTTGATCCTTGCTGCCATCGGATGCAGTGGAGATATTTCAGGGCTGGAGAGATACAGTCCCTGGACTGGAAGCCAGGGCAAGTCTTGCAGTGCTGTTCCGGATTAGTTGCAGAGGGTGGACAGTGAGAAAAGGAAGAATACATCTGAGGAGGTGCAGCTGGTAGTGGGCCTTCTTGGCAAGGTCTGTGATATGAGGAGAGAGGGAGAGAGTGGAGCTGAAGATGACACCAAGGTTTTTTGCCTCACTGGAAGGCGAAGGAAGAGGGTGCAAGGAGGGCAGCCAGATTAAGAGAAGAAAAGTGGGAGCAGGGGTCCCAATAAGAAGGATCTCCATCTTACTGTCATTAAGACGGAGATAGTTGGAGGAGCACCATTCCTGAATCGCGGATAGTCAGGAATGAACAAGCGAGGAGGCTGATGGGGGCCTGAAAGAGAGCTGAGTGTCACCAGCATAACACTGAACGTTAGAGGAGAAGATAGAGATAAAGTGGCCAAAGGGGCCAAGTAGACATTGAAGAGCCAGGGTGAGAGGTTAGAGCCCTGGACAACACCACATGTGGAGAGAGAGGTGGATGAGAGAAAAGACCGAAGTAGGACCTGGGAGGGTCGGTCCAGGAGGAAGGAGGACAACCGCTCCAGGGCCTGATCCATGAGGTATACACGCATTTCGCTGAATGGATTTTCATCGTGGGACATTTCATCGCCGAATTTTTCATCGGCGAAAACCCTTTATTAAAAAAATATTTTTTGGGTGGTGTTTTGTAGGGTTGGGGTATGATTATTAAAGTAGGCGGGGGGTGTGGGTGGGGGAACCCCCCCCAGAAATAATTTTTTTTAAAAAAACAGGGTTTTTAGCAATGAAAAATCGCGATGAAATGTCCCAAAATGAAAATTCATTCGGCAAAATAACGTAGAACCATCCATGATGCCCAGGTTCTCACAGAGTCAATTGATCAGGATGATATGATTGACCACGTCAAAGGTAGAGGATAGGCAAAGGAGGATGAGGACAGAAGGAAGGATTGAATCAAGATTAGTGAGCAGATCTTCACGGGTGTTCACGAGAGCAGGTTCTGTGCCTCTGGCTGTTCTGAAGTCAGACTGATGGTCATGGAGATAACCAACAGATTCGGTGTGGAGAGTAAGCTGAGAGATGGCCAGTTTTTCCAGGAGTTTGACCAGGTAATGATTGATAGAGATGGGGCGATAGTTTGCTGGACAGGTAGGATCAGCAGAATGCTTTTTAAGGAGGGGGTTTCACAAGGGAGTGCTTGAGGAGAGAGGGGAAAGTTCCAGTGGCCAAGGAGTGATTGCAGAAAGCGCCATGGCTGGGGCAAGGGTGTCAATGTGGTCCTTGATTGTTCTGGAGGAGCAGGGGAGCACCTTTTTGGATGACACTTTAATAGATCAGACTTGTCTAGAAACCTCGTCAGGTGTAGTCGGAGACAAAGAGGAGAAGGGAGGAGGAGAGGGAGAGGCAGCCATAGGGGGGCCGAGAGAGGTAGAGGGAGAGGAAGAGGACAGTGCTGAAGTGAGAAGCCAGAGATGTTAAGAGGGCCTGGGAGGGAACAGGAGAGGTGGAGACTGCAGAAGGATTGGCCAGCTCCTTGCAGATTTTAAAGAGTTCAGCCATGTTGATAGAGGCCGCAGAGACATGGGCTTGGATATGGGCTCCCTTCTTGGGCAGGACAGAGAGTTGGTATTGCCTTTGGAGCAGGTGGCAGGCCAGTTTGTCCGAGGATGTGCCCGAGGCCCCCACTTCCTCTCAGCCAGCCTACGCTTGTGTTTCAGGGTAGCAAGGTCAGAGTTATACCAAGAGTTACACTTGGAAGTAGGTTTTAGGTGGAATCTCATGACAGAGGAAAGGACGTCCAGGGTGTTGGCGATAGAAAGATACATGTTATAGAGAGGGCTGTGTAAGAGAGTGAGCGAGCCGCAGGCATGCGAGGGGCAGAGACAGTAGCAGCAAAGACATCCACTGACACACACTTCAAGGACTGAATAACCGAGAATGTCCTAAAAAGCTCAGTGTGAAGAGAGAAGACTAAAAACTGTTTAAAATTAACCTGTCACATTATTCTCTCCTTAGTATCCGGTAAGGCACCCAGCTTCAAGGAATTATAAAATTCTTCCACAGCGATCTCTATTGATGGCAAAATGGCACAGACACCTTTTCCAAAACTGTCTGTGAGTGCCCAATTTATTTTTTGGAGGAATTTTTTAAAATATGCCATTCTTTGCACATCTATGGCAGAACAAATCCAATAGAAGTTGTAGTGACATCCTTGTATCATGCATTTCGGTAGTGTACCACACCCCCTTGTGGGGCCTAGAAACAAAACACAACTGTTTCCACTCTAGCCCATCTTTAACTGGGAAAGACTTGTAATAATCGGGATTCGGCCATCAAGGATCTTTTTGGGTGCACAAGTAAATGTATTCTTATGGCTAATCAGGGGCTGCCTTACTGTAAATGACCTTGTGCACCAGGCAAAGAAGTGTACATTTGATCCACGTTTCCACACATCACCAACCGGGTGGTTATCCAGTTCCACATGTGCAATGGTACTCAGTTAGGGCCTGTGTGCCTGACTGCACCATTCAGGGGTGAATTATGTGTAAGTGACTAATTTATTTGGAACGGCAGCTGTCAACCTTATAGTTGGGGTTAAAGTGGCCTGGTATGACCAAAGGGTGGAAGGATGCCTTCTTTCTTTTTATATATCAGAGAGGGAGATTAACTTAGTTTTCTTTGTCAACTCTTCTCTGATGTCCCGGTTCCTGCAGATTCCTGCTGCGTTGGATGACTCTCCCGTCTGCCGCGCTCTCGGCCAATGATGGCACTTGTACCATCCTCAGTGATGAAGCAGAGACAGGTTAATCATAACTGTGACACAAGGGTAGGATTCACAACTAGTCTTTAGTGACTTGTTTAATCATGGAAAAGGGTCGAGATGGGACGGTGGATGTAACTTATGAACACACAACCTAAATGTGATACAGAGGTTTTTCTACCACAAGTTCCCTTTGGACTACAACCCACATTAAGTTTTTCTCTGGTTTGGGTATCCGGTCACTTGTTTACAGGGTGTACCTGAGAGGCGTCAGAATGGGACTCCTGGGCAATGAGGTAACAGAACAATCATTTCTCTCTTCCCACTTCACGGCCTCTCCTTTTACACCTGTGGTTCTTCAATAGGCTGGAGGTGTATTCCATTATTAAATTCTGCCTGACTCTGATTAAGAGGACATGCCTGACCCTTCATACCTTGCAGGCATCTTCTTCGTCCCAGTACGTAAATGGTGAGAGTGAGTGGTGTTCATTACTCTCAGTTGCTTCTTCCTCATCTCTGTACTAGAATGGTGAGACTGAGTGGTGTTCATTATTCTCAGCTGTTTCTTCCTCATCTCAGTATTTTCAGGTGTCCCAAGAGGGGAAAGAAGGTGAGCTGACCTACAATAGCCCATGAAGGTCGGGGGAGGTTAGGTTAGTTGCCATTAGGATACCATGTCTTGTCTAATGGCACCTCACTCTCAATCCACAAAGACTCTTCACCCAGATGATCCTCCTTAGCTTGTCCAACCCCAAGGTCAGGATCGAAATGCAATGGCCTTTCCCTGGCCACCTGCATATAGGATCCAAGATAAGTACCTTCAACTATCCCAGGGATAGTTGAAGTACCTTCAACTATCCCAAGGATCCAAAATACCTTCAACTATCCCTCTGTAAATACTGCCCCTCTCGAGCCCTTCGCTCCTCTACTTCTAACTCCCTCAGGGTCAGTCGTTTTTCTAAGAAACGAGCTGGGGGCAGATCTGTGTCTTCGGCTGGGGCCTCAAGGACACAAATGTGTTTTTAAGTGCAGACACTGAGAATATCTTTGACAGTGTAAAACTGCAATATCTAATGGAGGGCAAAAGAAATATACATTCTTCTGAAGCTTCTTGCAACGTTCTTGCTCAGTATAACAGATCATTTCAGAAGAGGAACATGAAGGGTTGCTATCAGATATTTTCTATGGGTATAAAGAAATAAAGACTGCCACCTCTAGAATGCTGTTTTAACAGCATTCCAGAGGTGCTGTCAATTGCCATTTGTCAAGATTATCAATATCATCTCATTGATCCACAAAGCTGGCAAAGATCATGCTTGATGTTCGAACTAAAGACAGATTTCCCTACTCAACATTGCTACTTAGAGCTTGACTAAGATGTGGGTCAACCACATAGACACAGTTGTCTGCACCATGGGTGCTCTTCAATTACTTTACTAAAGGGAGGTCAGGTTATGGCAACTTGAGACAAGTACAGGACATAACTGACATTTTCAGGAATAGCAAAAGCAACTGTACTCCTTAGCCTTGATGTGCAAAGAGCATTCTACAACTTGGAATGTCCAGCATGGAGAAGATTGGCTTTGAACCTAGCATTAGAATGAGTTTTAGAGGTGCTGCTCATAGGGTCACTTGAAAGTCAGATTTAATGGTCTCTTGACTGACTCATTTGCTCTCGAGCAGGGCATCCTATCGAGCGGGGCACAAGGATCCCCCTTATCCCCATTGCTATATTATCTGATCACCCTGAAGCACTAGCAACAGCTCTCAGAAGTAATTCCAGCTCTGATGGTGTAGGTCTCAACCTTGGGCAAAGAGAATACAAAAGGCAGTGTTCACTAATAACATGCTCCCTCATTGAGAGACAACCAACAGCATCAATTCCAGTGACTCCCCAAGAGATCTGATGCCATCAGGGAATCAGTAGATACATGATCAATTGGGAAATATCGAAATTAACGGCCCTGTGCACCAGATTGATACAATCTGATTGTTCAGCCTGGAAATCTGATTCCCACATAAGATACCTGTGGATGTGCATCCTAAGGAACTCTGCTAGACTAGTGAGCCTAAGCATGTATCTCCCCCATGTCAGACCTCCTCGGAAACACAAAGATGGACCTACATAAAGGTAGGCTCGTGGGTGAAGGATGAATGGTGCTAGATTGGTTTTACTACATAAACACCTGTGAACATCCAGGGGGAGTATTTTGTTAAGTATGTTCAGATCCTTGACTCATTTCTATGGAGGACCAGAGAAACTCTGCATTCAAGTGCATTTTTGGCCTGCGTTGAGATAAAGGCCTATTGCAAAAGCTACCAATTGGACCAAGCCATCAGGCTCATTCAACCATTTCCACCCTCCTTCTCAAACTGGCTTTATAAATCAGTCCCTCTTGAGGCAGTGTTATTCTCTTCTGATTGCAAGACGCCGCCTCAAGACCTGGGAGCTGAAGAGGTGATCTTCCTGATCCCGATGAGCCAGCCTCAGACTTGTGAGACATCTATTTGCCCTGCCTAAGGATGTAATCAGTGGAGGGGAAGGCGGTCCCAATGACAGCAAGCACCTTGATCCAGGGAATTGAGGATCTATGAACCCTTCCCTGCATATTAATATTATTATTATTATTATTATTATTATTATTATTATTATTATTATGGAATTTATTGGCATGTAAACGTAACTTCGAGAAGCAACGGAGTGCTTTAAAGAGGTATACAACCATACATATACATAACAGAGAGCTTTACAGAGGTATAAAACAGTAGAGATGCATAACAGAGCACTTCTCTGAGGTAACAATAGAACAGATATACAGTGACAAGTGGGATACAGAAGGCACAGAGGAGGTTTACAGCTGTACCGGGTGGCGGGGAGGAATCTAAAGAGTCAGGTGGTGCTAGGGGCGATGTGATGGCCTAGGTGTTGAGGCAGAGAGATTCCTTGAAGAGGTTGGTCTTGAGTTCTTTTCAGAATTGTAGGAGCGTAGTGCGAGTATAATGCTGACAGGGAGGAGGTTCCATAGTTTTTGGGCGTAGGCAGAGAAGGCTTGTTTTCTGGTCCTTTCCTTCTTGCAGCAGCGGATTTCAAGTCTGCACATGTCCAGGCTTCGAGTGGTGTGCTGTCAGCCGGGGATGCTGAGTTTCTCCACAAGGTAGCTGGGTGACTTGAGGGTGACTGCCTTATAGATGATGCAGCAAGTCTTGAAGGTGATTTGTGCAAGCAGTGGGATCCAGTGAAGGTCAATGAGGGCCCGGGGTGATGTGGTTGTATCTGCGTAGACCCCTGAGGCGTGTGGCCGCATGTAGGATACTTCTTATAGGCACAAGGCAGGATGACGGGAGGCCTTCAAGGAGGGCATTGCCCCCATCCAGGTGGGCTAGGACCAGTGTTTTAAGGGTGGATCTAAAGCTGTCCGCAGGGAGGAAGGTCTTGCCTTTCCGCAGGAGGGAGAGCTGATACCAAGCTGTCTGAGTTTTCTTAGCTATGTGTGTCTTGAAGGGGTGGTTTTTGTCAATGTGGAACCCGAGGGACTTGGCACACGAGGTGCGTTCAGGTGTGAAGTCCACAGAGTTCATGGTTGACAGCCAGGTCTGTATGTCTGGGTGTTTGGTGTTGTTGGTGAGGAGTAGGAATCTGGTCTTGGAGTGGTTGATCGACACCAAAGGACCGAAAACCGAAGGATCAAATTTTTTTTTTTTTAACATATTTTTTTTTTTGGGGGGGGGGGGGCAACCCCTGTTTTTGTGGTAAAACCCACTTTTTTTCACTAAACGAAAACTGAAAAAAAATATATAATTTAAAAAAAAAATTCGATCCTTTGGTGTCGATCCTTTGACCATTCGACCCTTTGTATTCAATCCTTTGACCAGGCACTCACTGAACATCCAAGACTGGATCAGCGAGAGGCAGGTTTTGAGCCTATGGATGTCCTTGTCATATTGGTCACTATGGACCCATAGATTCAACTTGCAAAAAAATCAAGAGAAGGGTTTAGAGACCATGTACAGCCACTGAAAAGCCACAAGGTTCTGTGAGCCAAAGAGTCCCTCACAAGAACAGTAAGATGAGGCAGAGAGAATTGCAGTAGACAGAGCCACCCAGCGGCATCCCCTTTGGCAGGAGCGATCCCTGCGAGCATCCACCTACAGTGGCAGATATGCGAAGAAACTGACAGAAGAGAAAAGGAAAGAAACAGCATGTGGAGACAACTCACTCTATCCGCAGCAAGTGGGATCTCTCTGAATACACACATATAGCAGCAGAGAAGCCAGGACCTGGAGGACTGCTGATTGGCTGAACCCCCAATCACTGCAGAAAGACTTCAATCTGCCTGACTGGTGCTGCAGAAAGAAGGCAAAAGTTCAGCTGAAAATGAAGATGGCTGCTGAAGCTTTTTAAAACTTGCGAACCAGGGGACCAGCAATAGCTGGGACAAGTGAAGCCATTGAAAACCGGAGCCTATCACAAAGCAGAATGCAGCCAATTAGTGGCCTTGGTAGATGTGGTCCAGGAGAGGGAGGCCATTATTAACTGGGGCACACTCAAGAGAGAGTAGTGAGTGGGAAGCAGGAAGGACGTTGAACCCCACCAGACAACATGAAAGCTCAAGATCCTAAAGGAACGGCAGGACCCGGGCAAGCTGCAGAATTTGAAAGCACAGAGGGAGCAGAGAGACCTGTAGAGGCTTCGAGAACTGATCAAGCAGTTTGCATGCAACATACTGAGGGTCCCGATGGGCTGGAGAGCCTGCCATGTCTGAAGTCCTGAGGCTGCTAAATAGTCACTTCATCACTGAACTGTGAGTTGTGCACTATATTCCGAATGAGTTTGCAGGGAACTCTATCATTGAAGGGTGGGAAGGGCACCATGTCATTCCGAGCAGGAAGCAGTGGACCAGACACTGGAAGTGTGGGTGGATTGCAAATAGGGAGCGGGGCGCTATAGCCATAAGACTGTGATCTGGAAAAAAAGCAGTCTGGATAATATACCGGCTACTGTGACTTGGGCAAAGACGGAAGCTAGCAGCTATGTCCCTGTGACTGTGTCTGCAACAAGAAGCGAGACAGAGCCGAGATCCTGTGGGAAATCAGATCAAAGCCTCACGTTAAAATATGACTCTATTTGACACCTTTTATGTTTAAAGATAGAAAATCCAGGCCCAACTGCCTTTCCTACCAACCTGAACCTGACAGCAAGTGAAGTGTTCCACATCCATCTTTTGTGTCATCTCTTTTGTCGGTGGGCCATGAAACAGAGCAGGAAACTAGGGAGCCAGAGAAGGGTGGGTGACACATGAGAAGGAACACAGGCGATTGCGATGCACAGAGCATCATGTCTGACATGCTTACATATTGGGATTCAAACGTAAGGGCACGGTATTTTCAAGGATGTTTGTGGGGTAGCAGAGTGCTTATTCACATGATGAAAACACAGATTGTTGGTTTAAGGGCACTTCTGCACAACCCACCCATTGGGAGATTGGGGATGAGGCAGGATTTTGTGTGAGCACCGTGGAAGCCGGATTGCAAAATAAGGACCTGGAGATCACTCTAGATTGCTAAGAGAGGTGGGCATACCGTCGTGTGACGGTCTACAAACTGTATACAGTGTGCCAGAAATGGTCAACTCCACTAACACGCATATATGGCTATGGTTTGCACCTATAAAAAGCTAAATCTGTAAACTATGGAAATGCCAACACTAAAGTTACCACAAACACTCACTCAATCTAGACACATTCCAGATCACTGCAGATTAAACCTTGACTCACTCCACCTCTACTTCCCAACACCTTTTTCGACGATAGTTTTGAGGTAATCTACCAAATACGCAAGGGGAGTTTTTTGAAGTAGTAGTTTGGTATGAGTTAAGGTTTAATCTGTCGTGTGATGGACTTTGTTTTGATTGAGTGTTTCCGTTAATCTTAACGTTGGCATTTTCAATGTTTTTTTGGACTTTGCATTTTATAGGTGGTAACTTTAATTCCTTTATAAAATAGATAATAATTCCCTGTGTGTTTGCCAATTCTGAGTCTTGCGTGTGTGTGCGTGTTTGTGTATTTATTCTTGAATGTGTGTGTGTGTGTGTGTGTGTGCCTGGTGCGGTGACCCGATTCAGATATTTATTGTGGCCACAGAGTTTGTGGGTACAAATTGTGTTGGTTGCGGTGCAAAGTCCACACGCGGATGTTTGCTGAATGGGGGAGGTTTATGAGCCCTAGGGTGTGTGTCTATTGTGTTGAGGTACAAGAGAGATGCTAGGGGATGAGGGCTAAGAGACCTTGTGGGCCGGGGGCCGATGCACGCTCCCTGGTGCTGCCCCATGAGACGGTATTTGGGGTCTCTCATTGCCCCATCCCATCCCTGGCCCTGTATGCCACCTATCAGATAGTGCCCGGACCTCACTTTGGTGCAGAAAGTGATTTTGGAAACAAAAATCCTGAGGACCTCAGAGTACCCAGCCCACCAATCACATGTTATCACTAGTAGTTGTCATTTCGCAGCCATGAAAGGTTTAGAGAGCTATTGGGAACCCATCTCATATCATACTGGGCAGCACATGCTAGTCCATGGGAGACAAAAGACCCTACATCCAATAGAATTCTGCAGCAGGATACCATGATGCCATAACCTGTGGTGCACAGAGCCATCTGCTGCCTAAGCAATATCACACGGGGAAATTATAGTCTGCACAAGTGCACATCAGTCACAAGGATGGCTCCTGATCCATCCACAGATGACAGCCATCTCACACTTAGCTGATTAATTATCAATCCCACCATAGCACAAGAAGCGAGTCAGCCAAAGGGGATTAGTTGGAAAGTGAATGTGGTGTATGTAGTGAGAGAGAGAAATCGGAACTGAACAAATGGAGAGAGAAAGGTTGAGGAGGAAGACTGGAAAGACAGAGAGGTCGATAGGGAGGAGAACACCGAGGAAGAAGAGGGAATGGAACAAGATGGGAGAGGGAGTGACAGAAAGCAGGGGTGGATGCACAACAGGTGGAGGGTTTATAAGACCTTAAGAAAGGGAGCTGAGGAGTAAGACCTGGGGAAAAAGGGAGTACTTTATCATCTACGCCAGTACAATGCCTTAAGCTAGTGGAGTGAGTTTAGACTAAGAGCCAAAGTTAATCATGAACCTTGAGGCTAGGGGAGGCAACCTCTCAGTTTAGAGACTGCATTTGTGAAGAAACCAGAAGGGGTCCCACTGTATATGTGTACCTGATGTCTGATCCCCATCAGATGTCATGAAGGTTGCTGGCTGATTGTGCCTGACATGTCTTTCCAGGACAACGAACATGTGAGCCTCATGACCCCTGTCCTGGCCTAGAAAGACACAGAGTCAGGAAAGACATTTTTAGGACACTATACAATCCCAGAGACTGTGAGTGACTCTTTGAATCACCAGATAGGTGGCCCTGAATTAAGGGAGAGAGGAAGGACTGAGGATCATGGTCCACAAGGGAGTAAAGGACCCGGCTGGGTTCCGACGTATCGTTCTACCATTTCTAACCACAACACCATAGGGTCAGTTAACCCAAACCTCTTTTCTGACAATAGTAAAATATAGAACTTCAAGTAAATGGTTTCAAATCATCTTTCATACCTGCCGCGTTTACATATGGTGCAGACACCATATGGGATCAACAGGATCCAACACAAGGGTCCCAACATGCCCCCCACTCAAGGTGATTACGGTTTGAGACTATGTTAGACTTCCTTTCAGAGGGATTCTGGCGGCAGCTGGGATTATATTTATAGTGCTGTTGACTGGGTAGGTCCCTCTACAGACATGGTTCATCTCTCCACTGACTCTTAATACAGGGAAAATAGCATCCAAGAACTGGTTGGTAGTGAATCGTAGCACTGATGTGGGAGCAGGAGTAATATACAAGGATTACTGGGGGTAGTTTTGATGCTCATCATCAGCCATTCTTCTGACTACATCTCTGTTTACCAGGGAGAACCCATAGCATAGGCAATTTGTGAGGTCATCTTCCTCATTGAGGCCATGGAGGTAAAGGTATTCTCCCAGACACCGAGGGAAAGGAAGGTGTGCAGCTCCACCCATTCTTAAAGGTCCCCATCTGCAGAACCCAACAAAGAGGTACACCTCTCTATATCCCTGGAGTTTGTTTCCACCCAGCATAATGACATTACTATGAAATGGCTGTGAGCAAGTGATTGCCCTAGAATAGGCGGTGCAGTAGCCAGGACCATTCTTTGTGGAAAGGAAGAACTTACACTACAGGGGAGAGACCAATGTAAGATGGGGGACAACACGTTACCATCTCTTAATTCCACTACATTCTGCCAGGCAACATTAGAATTGGCCCACTCACATTTGAAGGCCAGACATCAGGGAATTTCTAAAACCTAAGAACATTTCCAGATTCAGTTCTTTTGACCAGGGATCTTTCATCTTATTAAGGGAAACCATGAAACCTGTCTGATATGTCAGAAAAGATATAGGGGAGATATTGGGAAAGACCCTCTCCAACCTTTGAAATGACTTAAGTTCCATTTACTAAAGTGGGCATGAACATTATAGGGCCCTTACTACCCTCCAATGCTGGAACCATTATATACTACTTAGCAGACTATGCTACCTGATATTGAAACATTTCCACCTGAAGAAAAATGAAATCCAGCAAAGTCCTACTTGGCATCTCGTTCCTTTCCCCTTGAAACAGCCTTCTGAGGCAGATTCTAACATATCGCACACACACTTTCATATCATGCCTTATGGGGAAAGTCTGTCACAGACTCTCTGAACCTCTATCTTCAATCTGCTAGTGGGTATCCTAGTGGAGCATTCAATCAAACCTTAAAGAACCTTTGGAGAAAGCTGTTACATGAAGATGGGAAGAACATGTATAACCTAATTCCTTGGGGCTTGTTTGCTGTCTAAGAAACCCATCAATCCTCTATCACGTTCTCGCCCTTGCCCTTTGAACCTGTGTTTGGGAAAGACCCTCATAATGTTTAGGACATGCCAAGAGAAAGTTGGGAAAGCCAAGAAAACTCATCCATTAACTCAGCTCAGTTCATCTAATGTGGACGATGTGGAATTGAAAACAGGTGGCATTATCAGCAAAGAAAAAGTGCTCTTCTAGACGGGACTACCAGACTAATAAAAGCCTATGTTTTGAATGGATGGACAACTGAAAGGAACATGGTCATGCATTTGCAATTGTATTGGAAAATAGAAAATTAATTCACTCTCGAAGGAATCTTGATATTGGGAAACAAAGTCTTCATAACACCATTGAGCTTAAGAAGTAGGTTCATCCATTGAGCGGACCAATGTCATTTAGAAACCATACTAACCAGAAAGAGATTTAGAGACATATACTGGATCATGGAATGCCTGCCTCCACAGCTTTTCTGAACAAGAGAGATAGGCTCCCTTGCTGGAAATGTCAATTCCGGAACGTGTTTGGAATAGTTAGGTCTTGACTTCATCAGTCTCCTCAGTCATACGGACAATGAAGAACAATAAGGAATAGAAGTCATCTATAATTCAGCCTAGTGGACCAAACTACACGTTATCCACAATATTGCCACCATAACTATGACATAGATACAAACTACCTACTGAGCAAGGGTATCAAGCAAATACAAACTGCAATATATCTTCCACATGCCAATGGCCATGTGGAGCACTGCACTGCATTACATCTTCTATCATGGACAACTGTGGCGATGTTCAGTGCACTGATCTCTCTACTTTAGTACAAGCTTTTGCTGTTACGGCCAACCACCTCTCTCCTCTACGTTCAAGTAAAACTCATCGCCATCCAACAGATACCTGGATTGATGCGAATCTGAAGGCGCAAATGGTAATCTTCTTATTGCTCAATTGCTGAATTGGGATTCAGAGATACCTCTAAATCCTGTTATTATGCTATCCGTGAAGCTAAACGCCTATTCTATACAAATCTGGTTGAAAATTCTCTTAACAAACCCAAGGAATTTTTCTCGTTGGTTCGTCTGCTCTCCTCTAATTCAGCTAGTGTTGTTCCATCTCAGGATCTGTGTGATTCGCTATCGAGATTCTACATAAAATAGATTGAAGACATTTGTTGTAAAATATCTGCTTCTAAAACAAATGACATTTCTTCTGATAATTTCACCCCTGTGTCCTCTTATTCTTGGACATCCTTCTTACTGCTGATGATGTTTTGGCTGTTACAGCCAAGGTGAAATTAGTTTCTCCCCTAGATCCGATCTCTCTTTGGATTCTCAAGCAGATTATACCGGCGTAGTCCTTTGGGTTATTCAGGTGGTTAATCTCTTGTGTGCTGAGGGGCTGGTTCCCTCAGAGCTAAAGCAGGCTCTTGTTGTTCCACTTCTAAAAGAAAAACGCTCTCGACCCCACTATTCCCACCAATTTCCATCTTATATCTCTTCTCCCATTTCTCATTAAACCTATGGCGTCTCTTATCTCTCTGCTACTTATCTCCTTTTTGACCGGGCCATGGCACGAGTGCATCCTTGTGACAGCTATGGGTGACCTTGCTCAGTTATCAGATCAGGGTGGACTGGGCAGACTGATTCTTTTAGATATATCAGCCACCTTTGTCACAGTGGACAACCCCACCGTCTGGCCAGGGCAGGTCTCTCAGGCCCAGTGCTACCTTGCTTGTCCTCTTTTCTTTCTGATACAAGTCAAATCCTTTCTCTATCTCCTTTTTGGTCCTGTCCCAATGCTCTTTCATGTGGTGTTCCACAGGGTTCTGCCTTGTCTCCAATTTTGTTGAATGTTTACATCCAGCCATTGGTTGGTGGTAGGAATCACAGCTGCCGGGGCCATCACTGGAAACTTCAGGCGTCCACACCAATATGGCAACGCTGGAAAGGCTTTTTGCCTCAACCAAGATGGCGACCTCAACTACGGCATTGCAGCGTGATGAAGTCAGAACATCGCAACCATCCGGGTGTCACTGCTTCCATAAAGCTGAGATCCGGTAAGCCTTGTGTCGCAATATGCGTTACTTCCCTGTTGCACTGATGCTGTTTTTTCCTAGACTCTGGCGCTCCCTGTCCTCCCTTGTTCTTGGACCTTACCCTGCTTTCCTTGCCCTCCTCGCACTCGCTCCTCCCGCTTGCTTCACTTTGCTCAGCTCTTTGATTCCTTGCTTGGATTCACCTCCTGTGCTCCCGCTTACAGTTTTGGCTCCTCCTCTGCTCATAGTGAAAAGGCTCCTTGTGCATCCTGGGGGGCTGTGGGTTTAGGATTATCCACTTGCTCTCCAGTCCATGCCTTCAGATACTCTTAGTCCGTGGCTTTCTTCAACTGAACTCTGATTACTACCACAAGGATTTTTTACACACCTCTGTTTTTTGTCCTCGTTTGCAGACTTGCCACCTCAGGTGAGCCCCTCTGCCTTCCTGTGAATCCAAGCAGTTGGTGGAGTGGCTACTTGGAGGGACATGCCTTACTCCAAACCAAAGCCTTCCAAGGCCACCAGGGTTAGGCCTGTTGCTGACAGTCGTCTCATCCACTCAAACGGCCTCCATTGCTACTCCTGTGATGATGATACCCAGATTAATGCACAACTTAATATGAAGGAATCAGATCACTCATCTCAGTTTAGGGGGTGCCTGGAGTCCCTGGGGCAGCTGATGGGCCACAACTGACTGAAATTGAATGGGGGCAAGTCGGAAATCTTGGTGGTTGGTCCTTCTTCTGCCAATTCCCTGTGGACATCTGCTTTCTGGCCTCCTTCTCTTAGTCTTCTTCCTGTTCCAACACCTGTGGTAAAGGATGTGGGTGTGAAGCTCAATTCTTAACTCTCTAAGGAAGCCCAAATTAGTGCTGTATGCCAGTCTGGGCACTTTCACATAAAATTCTTGCAGAAAGTATTAACCTTTCACCCTGCAGCACCCAAATCTGGCGTATTGCCAGATTGACTATTGCAATTCACTCTATATAGCCAACCCCTGTACCTTATGCATCTTCTGCAACATTTGCAGAATCATGGGGCTAGGGTGGCTACTGGTTCCCCCTATGGATCTCATATCTCGCTGGTGCTACGGAAGCTGCATTGGCTTCCAGTCGAGAAGCGGGTCGCCTTCAAGTCACTCTGTATTGTGCACACAGCTTTTTATGGTCAAGGTGCCGAATACCCGCAGGGCAGGTTTCAGCAGTACATTGGCATCTCAGTACTTAGGATAGATGTCGAATACAAACTGTCTAGAACTGGAGGCCGAACTTTCTCGGTTGCTACTGTCAAGTTGTGGAATTCTAGTCCACAATTTTGTTTTAGTCTTTCGCTGTCGACTGCGACAGTTTGATATTTAGCACCAAGATATCTTTGGTGGAAGTGCGCTTTATAAATCTGTTAACATAACATAACAATATATCTTTCACATACCAATGGTGTCAATGGCCAGGTGGAGATGGTCAATAGATTGGTAAAGGAGAGTCCACAGCTTGCAGCGGCCTCAAGTCTGTATGGGAAAGATATTATTTATTTATTTATTTATTCGGATTTATTTAAAGCGCACATCAGCCCGGGGGCATCGTGGCGCTGTTACATGAATACATACATAGCCTGGTTACAATGGAAGGAAGATGGTTACAAAGCAATTTTCATTACAGGAAGCATTTCATGTCGAACACTTTTCGTATCAGATGTGTGCGAGCTGAAGTGGGTGAAGGGAAGGTGGAGTTAGCTGAATAGCGTGGTTTTAAGGGATTTGCGAAAGAGATACAGAGATGGTTCTGCTCTGAGCGAGTTGGGGAGGGCATTCCAGAGCTTAGGTCCTATGTGAGGGAAGCCAATGCCGCCGGCTTTGGCTCTTTTTACAGTGGGTACTTGGAGTTGGTTGGCGTGATGACTTCTTCTGGGGCGGACGGAGGAGTTCTTGGTTATAGTTTCAGATAGGTAGGGGGGTGCTGTGTGGTTGATGCATTTGTGTGTGAGGGTGAGGATTTTAAAGTTGATCCTTTCCTTGACTGGGAGCCAGTGGACTCGTCTTCTGGCCTGTGAGATATGGTCAGTTTTGGGAATGTGTAGTGCAGCACGGAGGGCATTGTTTTGCACTATTTGGAGCCTGTTTAGGTTTTTTGATGAGGTGCCTGCCAGGAGGGCGTTACAGTAGTCCAATCTGGCTCCTATAGTAGCTCTGGCTATGGAGAGGCAGTTGGGCGTGGTTAGGTAGGGTTTTATGGCATAGATGAGTTTGGTAGTCAGAGCAGAAGCTGAGGCAATGGCGCTGGTTTGTCTTGTCATAGAGAGTGTCGCGTCAATGTAGACTCCTAAGGTCTTGACGGCAGAGGAGACAGGAATGCTAATACTGTCGATGATCATGTGCGAATAATCGGGGCTGAGTTTGGTTAGAGTTTCGTTAGGGGCTAGGATGATGATTTTGGTTTTGTCTCCGTTTAGGCAGAGACCATTGATAATAAACGTAAAGTGTGTCAGCGGAAAAAAACAAGTTATGGAGGAACCCGTCTATGGAACTAGGAGGGGGGCACCCAAATTCAGAACCACAGATCAAACCATACCAAGAGCAAAGAAATTTAGAAACCATAAATGTTTTATTTGTATTTCATTATATGTTTAAAATATACATATTGAATCATGTTTCGAGCTCATTATCTGAATAATACCGTTTAATTAGAAAATTGAAAAACACAGTACTTTTCTAAAAACACGACTGATAATTCAGTCAACGCTAACTTGATGTAGCCAAGCAGTCTGAACGTCATGTCGGTTGAAGGGGATCATCCAGCTGGCGGTCAGAGGCTACGGCCACATTTAACAATATAAGAACCGCCGTGGCTTACTAGACAAAATAATGTTGGTTACTTCTGAAGTTAAGACCAACAGAAAAAAGAAGGGGTGCCGTACGTCAATAGACAGTAGTTTCGATGGTACAAGGCATCTAAGCTGATTCACAATTGATGCCCATCTTCTTCAGGACGGTGCACTCCCATCAGATGTATGCCACAGGATTTTATAATGTGGAAAACTGCATGTGTAAGGCGATAATGCGTTCAGCTGTAAAGATTTGTGCAGGCTGAATCCATAAATTTGCCATTATCTCAACCTTGAATGCTGGTCACCTTTTCCCGAATGTAAATCCTGAGAAATAAATGTAGGCCAGCAAAACCAGTTCTCTATGAAGTAGAACTGAATAAGGATAAACAAGGCGAAAAAGACATTGATCTTGACATTGTGTTGCAGGCGACAGATGACATCAAGGCGTCTGCAAAAAGTTGTCCTATCAGGATGGAATGTTGTTCGGCGTGGCGTAATGAGAGCACCAAAAACTAACTAAACAATGTTAGCGTCTTGAAATTGCATACATCTATGCCCCCGGGATTTCAATGAATCATTGATAGCCATCCATGTTTGGATAGTCGAGTAGATTTTGCGGAGGGCTTCTGAGTCAAGGTCGTAGTCTCCAGAGAGGGGGAGGAGGACCTGCGTGTCATCAGCGTAGTTTGTGTACGCTATGTTAAGGGAGTCCAGTAAGTCAAAGAGGGGTTTGGTGAATAGGTTGTAGAGGGTCGGTGCGGTGCAGGACCCGTGTGGGACTCTACAATTGATAGTGGTGGGGGGGGGTGCTATCCTGGTCAGAGTATACTTTCATGGCCCTGCCTTCAAGGAAGGATGTGATCCACATGGTAGCCTTGTGAGAGAAGTGTGCAGCATTGGAGAGGTGCGATGTGAGAATGCTGTGGTCGACCAGATCGAATGCTGCAGAAAGGTCGAGTAGGAGGAGGAGGGCAGGTTTGCCTGTGTCCATTATTTTAGTAATTTGATTTTTTAAATCTAGAAGAGCAGATTCAGTTTCATGGCCTTTGCGGAAACCTGACTGTCTTTTGCCTAGGATGGTGTTGGTTTCCAGGTAGTGTTGGATTTGATTGTGTGCGGCTTTGTCTAGGATTTTAAGGAGAAAGGGGACGGTGGTGATGGGGCGATAGTTGTTAGGGGAGGAAGGATCGAGAGAGGGTTTTTTTAAGAGCGGGCATACCAAGGCTTCTTTTAGGCATTGAGGTACACTTCCAGATGCGAAAGAGGCATTGATAAAAGCCGTGATGATGGGGGTGAGGTATTCTGCGCACTCTTTGATTACGGAGGGTGGGCAGATATCCCCTTTGCATGTGGAGGGTTTGATTTTTTTAAGGAGGTCCTTGACTTCCGTCTCAGAGACTTCTCTGAAGGCAAAAAGGGGTGTATGTGAAGGAGAGATGTAGGTGAGAGGTATGGGCGGGCAGGTGGGGGTGTTGAGAGCTTTGCGTTGGGAGGCTATTTTGTCTTGTAGTAATTTAACTTTGTTGAGGAGAGCAGCCTGGATGCCCGTACACCTTGCTTCATCCTTGATGATTTCGTCTGGGCTGGAGGCTGGTGTGGTGAGTTCTTTGAATATGGAGAAAATTTCTCTTGATTTGGAACTGGCAGTAGTGATTCTCTGGTTGTAGGAATCGGATTTAGCAAGGAATATGGCTTTTTTGTAGGTCAGAGAGATCTCTTTAAAGTCATTAAGCGAGGATTGGTTAGGCGCTGCTTGCCACCTGGATAGGGCTTTGCGTTTCTTAGTGCGTAGGACGGATAGTTCTTCAGTGAACCAGGAATTGCAGTGTATTGATTTTTTCCCTTTTTTTTCTTCTAGCGGGGCAATGAAATCGATGGCTTGAGTGAGTGTGCTGGAGTAGATGTTGGCTAGAGATGTAGGGTCAAGGGGGAATGGATGCTTGAGTTGCGGGGTATCAAGGAGAGGGGCGAGGTTGGCAGCAGTGAGTTTTTTGGAGCTTCTTACTTTAGCGGGTGGGGCATGAGTTAAGGTTTTATGAGTGGGCGTGGTAGGAATGGTGAATTGGATGAGGTGATGGTCCGTCCATGGAAGGGCTGAGATGGAGGTAATTGCAGATGTGCAGTTGTGATCAGCTAGCCAGTCAATGGATCTGCCTTTGCTGTGAGTGGGTGCAGTAATTTTGTGTTCGAACCCCATGTTAGATAATTCTTTGGCTAAATTTGCGGCTGCTTTGTCCTTCGGGTCAGCTAGGCCAAGATGAATGTCCCCTAGAAGGATGCTTTTGGTGGTGCTTTTGAGGTTGTTGCCTATGTTTTGGAGGAGTTGCTTTTGGTAGTCAAGGGGAGATCCTGGTGGTCTGTAGGTGATAAAGAAGTTTATGGTGCAATTAGGTGAGAGGGCTAGTTTGGCAGTGAGGAGATCGGCGTTATTGTCCCATTGTTGATTACACATTCTTATGGAGAGGGTGTCCTTAAAGATGAGGGCGACGCCGCCACCAATTTGTAAGTTTTTACAGTCCTGTCTAAGGATGGTATAGTTTTCAGGGAGAGCAAGGTGAATGGAGGGACTGGAGGCTTCATGGAGCCAGGTTTCGGAAATGGCAAGTATGTCGAGATTGTGGGTGGTGTCATTGATTTCAATGGCATGGGCATGGGCAGAGCGCGCGTTGATGAGAGCGCATCTTAAGTTTGGATGTAGAGTGTGTGTGTTGGTGGTGCTGGGGGTGGGCGGTGTGAATATGGGTGTGTGAGGCTTGGGTGTGGCACATGCAGTGTGATGCTAGCTAAGGTAGTGAGCGTGGTCAGGGAAGGAGGTCTGGGCGGCTGGAGTATGGGTGCGAGAGCTGAGTCTGTAGTTCCTAAGGAGTGTGGAGTGTGGAGTACTGCGGAGAGTAAGGAGGTGTTTGGTGCGAGTTCTTAGTCTACAGAGCCTGAGGTGGAGTGGGTGGTGTCCGACCGGATCGGTAAGGAGGTTGAAAGTGGGATGGAGTGCATATGACGGTGTGTTGTGTATGAGATCAGATGGTGGGGTAGGGCAAAGGTGGGCATGTTGGTCTGGGTGCGCATGCAGCATGTTGCAGGTGGCCAGAAAGGAGAGGGATGTGAGAAAGATGGAAAAAGTGGAAGGGAGGTATGTAGGCGCTTTGGGGTGTGGGCTAGGGGGCTGCATTGGTAAACAAGAGATGTACAGGTAGGTGGGTAAGAACGCTGTTGGTCAGATCACAAAGTAAATCAGGGCAGTTTGGGGCAGTCAATATCACAAAAGAGCAATTTGACCAAGGGGCACAACACTACTGAAATGTGGTCTGTGGGCGACCATAGGGCACAATACAATTCTAAACTGGTCTGTAGGCGACCATGGGGCACAACACAACTGAAATGTGGTCTGTGGGCGACCAAAGGGCACAATACAATTCTAAACTGGTCTGTAGGTGACCATGGGGCACAACACAACTGAAATGTGGTCTGTGGGCGACCAAAGGGCACAATACGATTCTAAACTGGTCTGTAGGCGACCATGGGGCACAACACAACTGAAATGTGGTCTGTGGGCGACCATAGGGCACAATACAATTCTAAACTGGTCTGTAGGTGACCATGGGGCACAACACAACTGAAATGTGGTCTGTGGGCGACCATAGGGCACAATACAATTCTAAACTGGTCTGTAGGCGACCATGGGGCACAATTCACTTGTGGTCTGTAGGCGACCATGGGGCACAATTCACTTGTGGGTTACCGTGAGGCACAACACCAGGCATAGCATGAACCGTATAACGATCAAAAAGCACAACATAGGACAAAGGGTGTCTGATCCAGGGCATGGGGCATAGCACGTGACAGGGGTAACAGGGGAGCACTACTGTAGCTAGTTATAGCATAGCAGTTTAGCAGTAACATTACTCACGTGGATTAAGGTCCACTATATATACGATCATCCGCGTTCAGTGCTTTACAAACGTTTTTCCTTAAAGCGGAGTTTGCCTGTGAACTTTGCGTGGGGAATCAGGGGTCTATCAGTAACAGTAGCTCCCCGGAGCGAACAGGGGCAGAACAGGGCCTTATACTGGCCTTCGACTGGCCGCCGGCTATTCCGCCTGCCGGCGGAAGTTCGAGTTTAAATGAACTCGTTGCTAGGCGACCGGGGGAAGCCGAGCCTCGACTTCATGCCGCATCGCGCCCGACATTTTGTTTCAGGAAGAAATGTCGGTGCGGTGCGTGCCCAGATGGGTCACCGGTGCTTGTCCTTGATGTGGGGGCAGTGTGGGCAGATGGAGGGGCCCTGGCGGGGCTGGTGGTTACACCTCCGAGCCTGGGAGGGATGGCCCGTTGCGGTCGCGGTTGCGGTCGCTGCGCTACCTCCAGGAGTTGGAGCGCGTGGGTGGCTGCTGGTGGGGGCTCCTGCCCGCGCCACTTCTGGAACTCGAGATATGGCAATGAAAGCCACAGCTGCCTATTGCATGACTCCAAATATGCTAATAGTAATGGCTCCTTTCAGTCTCATGAGGGGGCGAAGAGAAAGCTCGAAGTTGTTTCCCCCAACGAGGCATTGACCTTAGACCCTAAGGACATTGGTACAAGCAACGCGAAGGACAAGGGCAAAGAAAGACAAAAAATCATGAAGAGGAATTGTGACCAAAAACATGCTGCAAAGGTTCTGGACATACACGTTGGAGACAGAGGAAAGGTTAAAATGCCATTAAAGGGAAACTTTATCCAGACACAGTGTGCCTCAGCGAACAAGATCTGACAGGAGACCATAGAATTCATTCTTTCTTTCTTTCTTTCTTTCTTTCTTTCTTTCTTTCTTTCTTTCTTTCTTTCTTTCTTTCTTTCTTTCTTTCTTTCTTTCTTTCTTTCTTTCTTTCTTTCTTTCTTTTTTCTTTCTTTCTTTCTTTCTTTCTCTTTTTGCCCCACCTCTTCCCTTCTTTGACTTACCTTTAATAATGGCAATGTGTGGTGTCCAGTCTTTCTTCTGATCACTCCCTCCCATGCACATGATGTCATAGCATGGGCAGAGGAGGGCATGGATCCAGTGTGGGTAGTATGAGTGTGAGGATCGTGGGCATCAGACCTATGCCCCTGAGTCCAGGCACTGAACGCCAGTTTCTACAGTTTCTACTCTATGCCCTCTGTACTGCTTGAGACAGTGTCTGCAAACTCAAGTTGTTTACTCCAAATTCAACACTGCATGGCATTACTGCTTTGCGAAAGGAAGAACAAGTGATAATATAGCGTTATCCCCCCGCTACAAGGGCTGGAGCGGGGGGTAGCGGTCCGGCAGCCCAGGTTATCAGCCTGGGCGAAACAAGGACCTATAACGAGGGCCTCAGGCCGTTACACCAGTTCGAGCTCTTGGAACGGAGCATTGTAATTGTAATTGGTTATTTATAACACACTTAATCCCCAGAGGTTTCTAAGCGCGGACACGGGGAACGAAGCTGTGTTGCTCCACGTCGTCTTGCTTCCGAAATGAGCGCTTTGCCCCTGAGCTGTCCTCCCAAACCCGAAGCATTAACGCGATTAGCATCCTGGGTTACCGGGGTGATAAAATAAAGGTATGGAGTAATAAAATCGCAGCAAAAATGTCGCTTTTACAAAAAATCGGAGCAAAAATGCTATGGTTTGACCTGGTAAAGGTGTACCCAATTATACCATTTAAGGGGAGCCCCACTCCCCTTAAATGGTATAATGGGTCTGCGGGTTGCAGGGGTGTCCCCCGCACCCTTTTCATGTATTGCGGCAGCAAAACCACAGCCTTTTTGCCACGATTTATTGTGTAAACGCCCATTTTTGCCGCGATTTTAACACATGGGACCACAAAAAAGTATTTTCATTCATGCAACAGGACACGGCGTACGTCCCTTTGAATTAATGAAAATACTCAACCAAAATGGCCAGCTTGTTATATAGAAGGCCGGGCTCCGTACGGAGCCCCTCTTCTATGACCATGGCGGCCGGAAAAGGCGAGCTGATGCGATGCTGCCGCAGCAATCAGCTAAGTGGGGTTGGGATATAAAAAATAAAAAAAAGATACGGGAGGGCGATTTGAGAAAGCGACCAATGAAGGGCGAGGCAGCTGCAGATTTCGTGGAACGCAGGCTGAGATTACAGGTTTCAGACCGCGATCCTGATTGGCAGCACCCACTGCCCCGGGTGCAAATATAAAATCAAACTACCACTGGGTGAAATGTTATTTGGTGAGGTGCATATTATTCAATTCGTTTTTTTTGGGCAATCATTTTCCGCGAACCATGCTGCGAAAAAAATAAAAATGTGATGAATGAGCATTGTACCCATGATTAAATTTTATTCAGTATTTCCAATTTCTTCTATAACTAGTACACCTCCTTAATACAGTAATTTTCATTCCCTCTCAGTCGGTCACATTTGCCCAGTTAGTTCTGTGTTTTGACATTTATTTTATTGAAAATTCTTCAAAAGCACAATGGGAAGCACAAAGGCAATCCCACAATAAAAGTAAAAAGTGAGAAAACTGCTCAGTTCATGAGAACATTTACTGCCTAAAGAACACCCAATCAACCAACTCAGCAGCAAAGCGTACAGAAAAATAAGTAAAAAATAGGGTCAAGAAGGGTAGAAGGGGTTAGTGTACATAAGTGGGGGGACAATCAGAGCAAATTACACCATATGCAAAATCAATAGGATAATCATCCACTATGGAACTGCTTACTCTCAACATCCTGCCTGTATTGTTACCTAACAATCAAGAGCATCATTAAAGAGTAAAGTTTGCTGGGCTAGCCAAACTCCATTGAGAAACATAGGCAAACAATGTCCACCATAGATGATCAGGTAGGAGCTTCTGCAATGATGTTCTCCAGATAGGTTATAACCTCCTCTCAGTCCGTAAAGACATACCTTGTATATTTACAGTAGCCCTTCAATTTAGCTTGGCCTAGACCAATAATGTGACTCAGAGCGTGGAAGCTTTTCCGCGCCTACGCTTCAGCCTTGGACTCTGGACCCAAATTAGTGAAAAGGAGACTTCTTCTCCCATTGTGAAGAACTCTATTTAAAAGCACTTCTTGATTGTCTGGGTCCCAAAGGATCATTATGGCCTTAGCTCCACCACACTTCCCCAACCCTCACACAGGGCTCCATGGACGGTAGATGAAATGCCTTTCTGATTTAAATAGGCTTTGGGTACCCATGGCCCACCAAAGTCGACTCCAGCCAACCAGGGCTGCGATCTGGGACATTGGTCTGACTTCAAAATTGACCCAGGAACTCCCAGCACTCTAATATTTACAGCTAACCCTATGGCAGGGTCTGAAATTGAGGTGAGCTGGGAGCTATTTAGCCCCTGCTTGTAGACTCGAAGAGCCTGGTTAGCTTGACTCCAACAGCAACCAGGAGCTACTGTTGGCTCCCCAGGCCAACTGATGCAGAACAAACACACTTATTCAACTCCATGTGTTTGGGACAATCTATAAGTAAACATTAGTGTACATCTATACAATATTTAAAGCTTAAAGAGTAATAATACATGGCAAAAAATGAGACGTTTGCATTTTATGTGGAAGTTAGATTTGCGGAACGCTATTTACTAGCAGCTCAATCCCCAGTGGAAGCTCCTGGTCACTGGTTAAAGAGGGATACCCAAGAGCTGCTTTTAGCTCTTTTGTAACCTTAATTTTAGTATGGGATTCTTTGTTTCCAATTTTCCATTCCAGGCGTCTTATATCCTCTATCGCTGCAGTTCTAATATTCCCCAACTCCTTAAGCACAGCCTCCGGCCCAGTGACGCTAGCATTTACAACCTCCACTTGTGCCTTGTTTTTCCAATCTCCTTTTCATTGTTATTTATATGGCATTCCATAAACTCCAGTTTAGATGTAACAGGCGTCACAGCATGCTCCAACTTATCAATTTGTCTATGAAGCACATTAATGGCTCTGTAATCTCTCGGAACCCTTAAGGATCTCACCACTCTCTGACTCGTCTCTCCCGAACTCTCTGACCCCCTCTCTGAATAAGCAAAGGCCTCGAAAAAGTCTCCTTAGGTTAGTTTCTGCTAGTTGCCTTCCATGTCCAGCGATCCATCCAGCCTCCACACTGCGTGCTCACCCTGCTTCAAAAAGGGGGGAGGGGCAAGTGTCAGCTTTCACTTGCTGCTGCACTCTATAGGGTCCTGCAGCCCAAGGAAGCCCCAACGATCTCCAAACCTCTCCGCTAATGGTCTCCCAAGATTGTCCCGGCTTCCTCTCACAAAGCTGCCATGGCGGCTCTCACTGCACAGAACTTCATTGCTCCCTCTCATGCAGGTGCCACCATCATTGTTAAGCGGCTATACAGGAGCCCATGTAGCTTCCCATGAATTCAGCATCGAAGAGCACAATCTCAAAAAAAACATACAAAACCAGTAAGTACACTTCTACATTTGCAAGTCCCCAAGACCCCCACCAGGGATCTGCATCATGGGGGAACACGTGCAGGCCTTCCTGCTCAGTCTTTTCTGTTCCTTCCCAAAATGCCCCATTCCCCTGCACACGTTTGCATTCCTTGCAGTGGGTATTTGCATTGTCAAATGTACTTTACTTTCCATTATATGCCTCTTTCCCACACAGGCAATGTCTACATTTTCCTCATGGAGGAAAATTCCTCAAAGTCGCTTTCTCGGGCTGTCACATTTCCTCACTGTGAAGGATTTCCACCTGACAAGCGTGTAGAAGCCCTTGCTTTTTAAATGTTTTATTTATAATACAATGATGCTGGTAATTCTGTCTAATTAAGGAGGGCCTGCTAACCAGACCCCCCCTTTTAGCAAACTCCAGGTCAAAAGCATGGTGTACACGTGTGCCCTGTTGAATCAGTATCCTAATCTGCATGGCCTGCTCTCCAGTAGTGCAGAGCAAGTTCAGGGGCCACAGGTGCACTCTTCACAGCTGCAGAGACAGCCAAGTCACTCCAGTGTCGGGTCTGCATTTAAGATATGCACCTGTTTCCAAAGCTCATAACTATGGCAGTTACTATCCTGGTGGCAGTTGTAAACTTTAACTATAAGCCATACCTGGGTTTAGGGTATGGTGGCTAGTAGCGCTCATAATTACTAAAGCCACATCAGATAGATGTGGAAGGATTATTTGTATTCTGTCTAAACTGCCTGGCCTTGCCAGTATCAGGGCAGGAGACTGAATGGCTGGGTCTCTCCGTTGGTCCTTTGTGAGGTCTGGTAACACTTCTCTCCAGCAGGACCATCTCCCAACAGGGAAGGTCCAGGGAAACATGAATCAAAGGGCAAAGTGATCCCCAAAACGACTAGCCTCACACCATGGAGAAACATACCAAAAGAGACTTTTCTTGCTTTTGACAATGGAATGGGCAGAGTA
Organism: Ambystoma mexicanum; assembly: GCF_040938575.1. Taxonomy (NCBI): domain Eukaryota; kingdom Metazoa; phylum Chordata; class Amphibia; order Caudata; family Ambystomatidae; genus Ambystoma; species Ambystoma mexicanum. The sequence goes on from NC_090934.1 coordinate 267,923,422, forward strand.
AGAGTAGACAGGGGGTGCTCGGCATCACTGGAAGAAGATTCCACCATTTTGTTTCCTCCCCTATTTCTCTCTCTCCTTGCTGTCCCCTCCACTTCCTTTAAAACTTTAAAACAAAGCGTTTTGGGTATGATGTCAGAGGGCAAAAGGCTACTTATCTCAAGGACAGGGATTGGATCCCTGAACAGGCTTGCAGTGATCCAATCACCTGCTTACATTTGCCTTTAAATGAAGAGGTCTCTTCCACTCCTTCTCTGATTCACTTTTGGATGAATATTTAAGGGGGGATTCATTTGCACTTCTCTTTTCGGAGAGATAACCTTTCCAAAGCCCTCTATTGAGGTTCAATGAAGTGAAGAAGGAACAGTCCTAGGCAGAGGCACGCTTTGCTCCATACCAACTCCCATGGCATATTGGGCGTGACATTTTCAGAGGATAAGGACCTGCCACTCTGCACCAAACCTCACTAGGCTGGGAGAGCAGAACCTGAATGGACTCATCCCATCCTAGAGCCCCTTGAGGGGGTTTCACATCATGTGGAGGTCCAGATCAGCTAAGGTGCCCTGTTCAGCTGCATACAACTTGTCAAATCACATCCTAAATGTGTTCACTGCACTCGAACCAGAGAAACCCACCAGTGCTGCTTTTGGCAGTGAACCAAACATTCAAACCAAGGTGCTTGCCACTTTGGACCAGTTCAAAGCTGCATTGTATCTTCACAGAGCCCGTCATCTGTTCAAACTAGCTGCTCATCGCTGAACTTACAACTCATCCCGTTGGAGTGTCACTCGCCGACGGAAATCAGCATTTACTGAATGCCTGGAACAGGGTCCACATTGTACCACTGCTTCATTGAACTGTGCACCGGAACATCAGAATCACCTCTTCGAACCATCACCAGGCCTCAACTCAAAACACTGGAGTGGCATTCGCTGACCCTAACAAGCGGTTACAGCATGTCTCGAACCAGCTCAACTTTGAACAGATCCTGGCGGGCACTCTGACCTGCATCGCTTGAATGCCACCTTTGTGGCACTCTGAGCCACCACATTCGAACCGACGGTGCCAGCTCACTTCTTGGCCCAACATGACTCGCTGCTCCCGAACTTGATTCATTCCATTTGCACAACTGGTAAAAGCCTGGTAAATGCCCTCCTCTTCCATCTTTGGGCCCTAGAGATGGGTTAAGTCACTAGAGCAGCCATTTTCACTGAAAGACATATTCTTTTTTGGAACCATTGTGGTTTTTGATTGCCTTTCACGCCTGCTTTCCTGCTCAGAGTGCTGCATCTATCTATTGCATATTCTGTATTCTTTCCACAGGGGTGGGTTTTGTGTAGTGTTTTTCTATTTAGTAATGATTGCATATGGTGTGTGTAAAGTATAGATGTGTTTATAGTAACTTGATTGAATATTCATTTATTTTGGAATGTTATACCTTGCTGATTGGGTGTAGCCTTTCCTCAGCCCACGGTAACACAAAAGGTGAATGCAGTAATCCTCTTGGCTGTAACTGTTTCAACTTGATGATTGGGATCACTGTTGGTTTGTAAAAGAGTGCTGAGCAAGTGGTTTAGTCTTATACTTGTGCTGAATAGAAGTCATTTCATCACACTCACAGTCAGTCATTATTGTCATCCCTCTAAAACTGTCATTTTATCCGACATAACTTTTTTAATGGCTGATTATAGATATTTTTCATGGGAAACTGTAATGGGTAGCACTTTCGGTCAGTCCTGTATTAGAATGGCCACAATTTCGATTCTGGTACTTCGTTTTCTCTATTGCAAGTCAGGCTCTCCAAGTCCCAGCTAGGGGCTTTGATTCAAAAGCATATGGGATGGCATGATGTATTCAACAAAGCAAGGACTACTTGGCAGCTATGTGTTATTCATTTGGGTGACTTGATATTATTATTGCAATTATTGAAGCATTTGTTGTTTGACGTTTGGTTTCAGCAAGTCCTGAGTGTGTATTCTCCATACCTGGACACTTCTTGGCCCTCCTCCCACCACTGTGCACATGAATGCAGAAAACAGCTGCAGAATGCCCGGAAGGGGCTAGAGGGGATGGTGGTCAAGAGGCTGTTTTCTTAGTAAGGGAGAAACTCCTTCCTCCTCCCACCGCACTCTTCCTCCGGGCCAAAAGACACCACCTCACCTCACTCGCATGTCCAGCAGAATTGTCCGTGCAGGTTCCAATGCAGCCTCGCAAATACTTAATTACTTAACACTGCATTTGTTATTCTAGAGAATCTAAATGGGAAGCTCTTTGCTATTCATGTTTCATTGGGATAACCATTGCTTGAATTAACATTTGAGTCATATGATCTGTGATAGGTGCATTTTTCTTATGAAATCCAACAGAAAACTCCAGTTAGTTACCCACATCTTTGCATTGTTTTAAGACAAATAAAATGTCCCCCATCATGGTTGCTTACTTGTAGCTCAAAACATGTTTGCTTTTTGAGGAACGTCCAATTTTCTTCAAATCATGTGTGCAGCGGTCCTATAAAAATACAGTTGTATTTGTATTGTATTTATTGTTTTTATACACCTCTAACTACACCCATCTGATCTTACTGCCGGTCTGAGTCATGGGCAGTTTGTCCGGTGCCCCAGGGCTAAGGCTAATGGGAGCCCCCCAAAGACAGTATTTGCCAGATGTAACAGACATTTCTGCAGTAGCAACGGCATGAGACATATTTCCATCTCATAGCTCCCAGTCGCCCTGAGGCCCTGGACACAACTCCTCTCCCCCAACTCAATGGCTCAGCAGATATGATACTCCAGGTCCCACCTGGGTCTGGCAAATACTTAACTACTTCACTACTTTTCTATGACTCCAACCAGCTAACCTTATCACATATTATCTGTTGTTCCATTCCAAGTGTTAAAAGCTTATTTTCAAACTACAGAGGACACTTTTCACTCTGAATTTCATTCTGGCACTTGTAGTCCTCCATCCAACATAGGGAAATAAATGCTACAATCAAAATGTTTCCTTACTTTGCTTAACATATTTCTACAATGATTTAAACATTAGAAAGAGTGGTTTATTATGAATTGTGTACTTTTTAAGTCCACAAAATTGAGTATTCTGGAAAAAGAAACACATATTTCATCCATCTACAGCTTGGAAGAGGTGTCCAGTTAAAGGATCGACAGTCAAAGGATCGAAAGACAAAGGATCTACTACAAAGGGCCGAAAACAAAAGGATCGCATTTTTATTTTTAATTATATATTTATATATTTTTTGGGGGTTTTCGTTTAGGGACAAAAAGTGTTTTTTACCACAAAAACGGGAGGGACCCCCCCAAAAAAAACAAATGTAAAAAAAATAATAATAATTTTCGATCCTTTTTTTTTCAGTCCTTTTGTGTCGATCCTTTGACCATTCGATCCTTTGTAGTCGATCCTTTGACCTACAACCCTTGGAAGATATATGGACAAGTGCCTAAATTGCAAACTAGCCTCTAATCCCAGCTTCACGACTTAAATTAATTGTGTGATCCTGGGCATATCGTTTTCTCTTACTGGGCCTAATCTGCTAAAATGAAAAGTCCCTAGAAGTGGTTCACTCCACATTGTCCAGCACTCATAAACCACCTCAATCATGTTATTGCTCCATATTCGGTAATAATTATGATAATGACCATTAATATTGTACATTACAAAGTATATTTGCCTCATGGCTTACTCATTCCAACTTCTTGTAATGTAACATCCCATGATCTCATCCCCAGTACAATAAGACTCATATCAATTAATGTGGCATGCTTTTTCTTCGATGCACTGCCTGTATGTTATGGCAATTAATATGCAAATAATGTATAGGTGTCTGCATCGCTCGGCTCATGGCGCTCGCAAATCTTGATACATGACTGTCAAACGTGTCATTTAATTTCACTGGGAGAAGCAAGTTTTGATGAAAAATGCATATTAAAGTGTACGTAACAATGAAAGTGAAAAGAGGGAATGAACAAAACTGCTATGGATAAAACAAATAGAAACTGCTCAGCATGGTAATGGACAGTGCCATTTGTAAAAATAAAATATGTAAGCATATACATCAAATACTGCGAGCAGGGGTCAAAAGATTACTTGGCCCCTCTGGAACTCCAATGAAACAACTTGCTGGACGCATGGAACTTTGAACACAAACACACGCAGCTAAATTTGGGACAGTACGAGAAACTCCCATGACCAAGTATGATCTGTGCACGGTTCGTGACTCACATTTACAAAGCCCTATAATTGGCTCCTTGTTCAAAAATACTAATACAACTGTTTTCCTTTCATTTGAGAGACGGAGTCCCAGATGAATTATGGCAACACATGTGGTTGCAGATTTGTATGTGTGCACTTATAGCACTGCTATCACTGATAGCACTACTTGGCTGGCAGTGAGGATTTCTTTCAGGAAATGTGATATAAACTAAGACTCCTTCTTCATAAGACCAGAAGGTTAGTAGTTTACATGTAGGTTTATTCTCTTAGATATCATGTAGAGAAAGCACTGGGACATCCGTCCAGCCCAGCACATTAAGTCCAACTGACACCAGTGGAACCCAGCACTCCAAACAACCATCAACACTCCACAAGGATGTCAATGACATCACCACACCAACACTCCACATGGAATGTCATTGACATCACCGCACCATCATAACACACACATAGCCATAATCCAGCCCCGCACAGATTATGACATATCTCCTTCCCTTCCACTGACACATCACAACACCCATAACACCACCAACCACGAAAATGGATGAACACTTCAATCATCACGCAGAACTAAATAGCTCATACCAGCTCAGAAACAACTCCCAACTGAGCCCTTGTGCTACACCACAAATCTAGCCAAAATGTTGATTGAAAACACAAACTAAAACCCACACCACAGGCCCTTCCCAAAACCTGAACACCCACTCAGCTATCAACCCGCTAAAGCACCATATCTGTGTCCCGCTCAGAAAATTAACAGAACTCTGATCCTACCAGCAGACCGCTCAAGAACACTGGCAGAACTCTGATTGTATCACCAGACCTTACAGCAACACACTATCCCCATAACTTAAAAATGACCAGACAGCAGAGAGAAGCTCACGGGCTGGCAGCAAAGTGAGGAGGCTGCTGTCAGCGGCCTCCTCACTTTGCTGCCAGCCCGTGAGCTTCTCTCTCCGCCCCGCACATTAAGTCCAACTGACACCAGTGGAACCCAGCACTCCAAACAACCATCAACACTCCACAAGGATGTCAATGACATCACCACACCAACACTCCACATGGAATGTCATTGACATCACCACACCATCATAACACACACATAGCCATAATCCAGCCCAGCACAGATTATGACAAAATGCACAGAAGAAAGGAGCACCACTGGTCAAGCAGGTTGAACAAGGAGAATGATGGTGCTGTTATATAGTCCATGGCAAAAGCTCTCTGCTGTATTGTACAATTAAAGTGTTTGCACGGTCCTTTGTCGTTTCAGGGTTACACTTGTTTTGATCTTATACCATTATCTTAATATTTCAACACTCTTCTCTTTTGGCCACACAATTCTCTTTTGCAAAAAATATCAGTCTTTTTATTCTTTAAGAAAATATCTGTACAATATATTACTATATATTTACAAAATAGGATTGATTGTTGGTTTGACAGTGCCACTGTTGTTTACAGTCTAAAACACGTATTATCCTCTTATTTTCGTTTTTAGCAATCCTGCGAGAACAATTTGGCAATAAAAAATATTACTTATACATTGGTTTATTCTTCAATCATGCTCTCACATTTGTTCGAACATTCATTCCATTAGACCCAACATGTTTCTTTCCACTACAACACTTTCTTTTCAAACAATGAATATGGGAGATTCATCAGGGGTATGCACGCCTACCAACAGTCATATCACACTGCTGTTTAAAATACAGCAGATCTCTAATCTCTTGCGAATTATTAGCCTTCTCTGCTGTCAATCAAGTGTTTGCCTGGAACGACAAAAGCAAGTTCTTTGCCCAGCAGAAGTCCCATTTCACAGAAAACCATTTTCATGATCGTTTGGGAATTGCAGCGATGTAGCAAGTGGATGATATTTGTAGTATCTTTGAGTGGCTTAATGATATGATAGTTTATTTATATAGCGCCTATACACAATGTGTTTCAAAGCGCTTCAAGGCAAGGGAGGGAACAAGGGAAAATACAATGACATTCTTACAGGCCATGAATAGTAAGGATGTGAAATTTAGTATCATGCTCAGCCTGATGACATTTCAATGCAAGAGCTAAGACATAGATAAGGAAGGGAGGGGGAGAGTGGGAAGGAAATGGAAAAAGACATGCGACTACCGTACTAGGCCTGATGACATTTCTGGTAGAGTCGGAGAAAACAAAAGGTGAGGGAGAGGGGTGCAGAAAGGAAGGGGAGCAACAAAACAAGCAACTATCGTACTAGGCCTGACGACATTAGTGCTGGAGTGAGGAGGGAGGAGGAAAAAAACAATCAAGGGGAGGGGAGGAAACAGGCGAGGTTGCTATCATACTAGGTCCAGGGACAATTCTGATAGAGTAAGTGCATAGAAGAAAGTAAGGCGAGGAGGGGAGGGGATAGGAAAAGGGAGAAAGGAAGAGGAGGAGCGAACAGAGAGTAAGCAGTCAAAAAGAGTGGAGAAGCAAGAGGGGAGAGCGAATACAATTGCAGAAGTCAGTAGTAACACATAATGTTGCAAGCCTGGACACAAGATGAAGATGGGAACAGCATGATTCAGGGCCACCATGGGAAAGGGTAACGCACCATGATGGTGAAACCAGAATGTATCAGGACAGACTCCTGCAGATGTAGGCTGGAGGGGAGGGAGAGCAGGGTAGAAGAATCAAGCAAAACAGGCAACATCTGTGTGCGAGAAGGAGGGGCACAAGGGAACATCATGGGGGACCAGAGGGGTGGGGATGGATTGTGGGGACAGAGGGAGTAAACACATGTTGGTGCATGCTTACCTGCTGTCTGAGCAGGGCTTTGGGTCCTGGATCCTCTTGGTCCTCCTGGTCCAAACAAGAATTGCCCTTTTCTTTGTCTGCCCTTTGTTTCGGACGCTCGGGCGAGAGACACCCTTGATCTAAGAGTTAAGAGCAAGAAGGAAGTGGCAGGGTTAAGAAGGTGGGTGTGGCTTAGGCCAGGTGAACAAGATCCACTTGTACCTGCTCCCCATCTGCAAAGGAAAAGAGGCTGGAGGGCTCCTTAAGTAGGGACAAAGAGTGGCAACCAGGAAGGCACCAGGTGGGCGGGGCTTGCTTAGTGGGGAAAAAGAGCAGCAACCAGGAAGGCACCAGGTGGGCGGAGCTTAAGCCAGGTAATCATCATGCAGGACCGAGGTACCACTGCAGAGCCAGGTAAGTACAAAAGGTAACCTTGCTTTATTTTTACAGTTACAGGTAGGAAGGTAAGTAGGACAAGCAGCTAACATGCTTCTACTCACTCTGGCTCTCTCTCTGCCTCTCTCCCACCATCATCCCCTGGAACCTCCTTGAACACTCGCTTCCAGGCCCCTCACCACATTCCAGCCTACACTTCACTCATACACACACAGCTCATCCTGCCAAGTGCTAGGCCACTACACATCTCCTTCCTCAAAAGAAGAAAACGAAAATCTCTCCACATGTACAAAAGGGATAACTAACATACTCAGGACCTAAAAAAACTCCTTCTGTCCTGGTCTGTCCCCCAAGCACAGACTGCTCTCTATGAGCAAATAGACTTCACTAACACTCTCAACCACCAAAACAGAACCTTGCTCCTTCTGTAAGGGCCTGCCACACCCAAACCGTAGACCTGCCACATCTAGGCACAACCTCACCCAAAGTACAGAGCACCCCAGGTTCTGTAGTGCGAGCAACCACTCTATCGTCCAAAAATCCTTAATGTTTTTTCACAAAGAACTCCTCACAAACACACAGAGGTTCACATAGAGGTTAAAAATCACTAACACCTATGGACAGGACCAATTAGCACCAAGTCTGACAGCCACTAACACAACCTCTCTCCAACACACAAAAGTAATGAAAAATATAGAAAAGTGACTCACAAGAGAAAGAGCACAAAAAACGTAACGCAACCACAAAAGACATGGTCCGTAGGTTATGCACACACTAATACTGTACGAAGACAGCACACAAGCACAAAAAGATGACAAAAAGATGTGCTCCCTAAAAATGTTATATTTTAAAATTGCTAAATAAAACAAAACATTTTCCACTAAATTACTTGCCACTGTTTGATGTTTAAACTGGTCACACCATGACCACAATTTGATCTAAGAAAACTCAACTCAAACACTCAACTACACTGGCATATCACTCTGTGTGCCCAAAAACAGTTCGAATGAATCTCAAAATAAGGCGTGCCAAGGAAACTACTTCCATAACACTCAAAAGGCACACTATAGCAACACAGGCCTCAAACTAGGAGCTACAAACATTGCTCCTAAATCAACGCTGTATTCAACAACTGCACTGGAGACAGATGTGGGCACCTACTGAATTTACTGCCACACACCCTACCTATTGCACAGGGCCCTTCCCCACACATAACGTCAACCACGTTTGATCAGTCTCCAGAAAAGCTCAGCAGACACTTGGCCCTAGTGTCCCATGTAATTTATCAACTCATCCACCTAAGATTGATCTGAATAGGACGTCAAAACTCCACATGCGTTCCTTAACAAAATTACAACGCGAGTAAAACATGGCGTCACACCTGGCCAGCATGTGTGCCAGCAACCTCTAACTTCATGTGTGCTACCTCTCAAACACGCACACACCTCAATCACTAACTTCATGCATGTCACTCCATAACATGCACACGCATTAACGCCCAAATGCAACCTCACTAACTTTATGCATACCGTATCTCAACATTAAGACATCCACTCCCATACCCATCCAATCAGCGCCAATACATATGCTTTAAACACAACTAATACAATCATTTAGTGATGTACAACCACTCATCAGAAATGGTGCTGATCAAGCGCAATTCTGAAAGTGTGCACCAATTTCAGTAAACATATCATTTATAAACATCCCACCAACTCTCAATAATTTCACTCTCATCATTTAAGAATATTCTGTGCAAAACATTCACTGTAAAAAAAAACAATCTGTGGACGTTTGTAACTAATTTCTTAATTTAAGAAAACATCATTTAGGAAATATTCTGTGCAAGATTCATTTAAAAATACTGTGCATGTTTTTTTTTCCTCCATCACTACGCATTAATTTATATTTCAAATACACTAATGAATTTCACTCCTGAAATCATTAATTTCATCATTAAAGAAAATATTATCAATAGAAACATTGTGCAAATCCTTACCCTTCCCAAATATAGTGCATGTAAGTATCAAATAACTCACATACAATTCTGCCTCGTTAGGCACTACTCCATACAATACCTCTTCAAAATAAACACAATTCTCATGGCCTTTGCTTTATGGACTGCAGCACACTGTATTCCACTATAGTTTGAATAATAAAACGTGTCGGTAAAACACTGCAATAACACTTCAGGACCACGTTCTTCTATGAAACACATACAAATTTGATACTCTTAATATCTCTTCACCGGTGTCTCTACAACAGAAATAGTGTGCGTCATGCAAAACAAAACCGGCACCGTACATCAACAGAGCTGGCCATGATGTTCAATCCAGTAGTATAATGTTAATACCAAATCAGCAACAAATCACTAGAGAGTATCCCTACACCGCCGCCGTAATTTCAAAATAACCCATTACTATGCCAGCATAATCCTTTAAGAGTCTTCTTCATGGCGCTGCGCATTCTTCCAAGTTCAATACTTCCATGGCGATTTTCCAAAATCTGCTGCAGATTGACTTTGGATAAACACTCACGTTGCTTGCCAGCAAGGATCCACAGTCAGAAGAAAAAAACACTCAAAGTTCCATCTGCAGGAACGAAACTCCTTTGTTCCGTGTGCGTCATCACACAGATGCACGACTCCAAGGCCTTTCCTCTAATGCAGGCCTTCTCCATACTCAATGAGTGAAAGTATGGCGCAGGGAATAATGCGTGTGTTCCAGCCCAACAGCAGGGCTGGAACACAGGGGTTCAGCTGGGCGTTGCCACGCACGGCCCCCAGAAATCAATGCCCTTTGCCCCAAATCCTTTCTGCAGTCCTCTGCTTCAATGTTACCTGTGATGCAGCGCTGCAGTCATGGGACCGGCCCTGATGTCCCGCCATGCATCTTCCCTTGGGAGCGCGACAGACTTAATTACAGCAACATCATGTACTGGGCTAACCTACTCAACCAGTATGCACTTTCTCTTGCTGTCCTCCTTCATGCAGCTCTGCCTCCCCGGTCCTCTCCATGTGCCAGGACCAGGAATCGTTATGCCCCATGGATGGGCTTTGACTTTTAAAGCAGCAAATGATGCCTCGGCCATCTTCCTTGATAGCCACACAATCTCCTGTTTCATCAGCTAGTTATAGTCAGCGCTCGTCAAAGGTAGGTGAATGGCATCAGGCCTTCATTTCTCTTCACTCTCCTTCACTCTCCCCTTCCTCTGGGTTCTTCAAAGACTCCTTGTTGCCAAAATGCAGTATCTTGGAGTGGCTTAATCATCGAGCAGGACATAGGAACCACTCCAGAGCCAGGTAAGTACAAAACGTAAGCGTGCTTTATTGTTACAGGTAGGAAGGTAAGTAAGGAGAGCAGGTAACATGCTTCTACTCCCTCTGGCTCTCACTCTGCCTCTCTCCCACTGTCATCCCTTGGAACCTCCATGAAGACTCAGTTCCAGGCACCTCACCACATTCCAGGCTCCACTTCACACACACACACACACACACACACACAGCTCATCCTGCCAAGTGCTAGGCCACTACAATATTTCTGGCATATATATCCCGGGGTGACTTCTCAGAGCGGATTCTGTAGGTGGCCCGAACATTCTGTTGCGATTTTTCAATGCATAATGGGCCTTATTTTGGTGGAAGATGTTGAATCCTATCTTCTCAGCAAAACGGATCCTATGCTCTTTATCTTATTTCTTCAGCATCTTGCTGGAAGAGGTGTTCAGAACTCCCATTCCTCTCTGCAGAATGCCCTTCGCCTGCTTACAAAGGTGCATTTGCTGCACTCGTGTTCCAATGCTCTGCATCTCATGTATCTGTGAATGACACTTGCCTGTCGCTCCAGAATGAGCATTTCCTTACAGTGTTGAATCCCTTTTTTTTGTAGCAGCTCCAATGTATTGAATGGCATCGTTTCTCATCATTGTCGAGTCCTGGAAGCATCTATGCTCTCGGTACTTCAGATGGGCAAATCGCGTGTATTCTCGATGGCACTTGCAGATGTCAGAGCTTTCTGTTGAAGTTAGCAAGGCTTTAATTTGCAATCGCAATTCTTTAGAAATGCCAGGTAGCTTTGAGGCAAGCACGTCTTTAAAACTGACATTGCTCTTATTCCTTGTGCAGTGTATAAGGAAGCAGGCTGCATGAGCATTTCTATATCACCAGTGTCAGCAGGCCCTATTTGGGAACAAGTCAATGAAAGCAAACATCATGAGTCACAATACATTCATCAAAAATTAAGCCATGAAATATACAATATGAAAAGTGTACACAAATAAAAATAGAGAAAGCATGCACCATGTACAGTAGTGAGATATAAAACAATCCTTAAAATCTTTCTTTTCAATGACATCCATATCTTGCAAAGTGCAGTGTGCTACAGTACCCCTAACCCCTGGGCGAGGCACAGCAAAGCTTTCAGGTAAAAGCTCAGACCTCCAAACCAACAAATTATGGAAACAGAAGAAGGGTCAGAAGCTTGAATAGCACTCCTCACAACTTCTTTTAAACAGCTGTGGACTTTTCGATGGAGTGTGGTATGGCAGGGTTGGGTTGCAGGTGACACAGTGCTTGACCGCTTTGAAGTGGGCTCTGATTTTGTTGTTCTGATAGTAAGAGGCCCTAGCTGTGTTAATTGGTTGTCAGTAGGTTGCTCGAAGTTCCTTGAGGAGCGCCAGGTCGAATGTGGTCCTGGAGCACCACCAGTTTTTGTCTTGTTTCCTGATTACTCTTTTGCTGAGGTTGAGTCCTTTTGTGTACCAGGGTGCTGATGGTTTCAGTTTGTAGCTGCGTTTTTTCAGAGGCCTGCGTCAGTTGATTGAGGCTGAAAGCATGGTGTTGAGTGCTTCCAGTAGAGAGTTGCAGTATGGTTGGGGGTGTTCTGTCCATGTGAGGTGGTGGTTGACAAGGTCTTTTGCAATGACTTTCACCAGGAAGTTCTTAAAGGACCTGAAGGTTTGTCCGATGGGTTTCTGCTGTGAGTGCTTGACTGGGGTAGTGTGCAGAATGTTGAAAGGTACATCCAGGTGTTCAGACGAGTTGAGTGGGAGAGGAGAGCTGTAGTGAAGGCAAGTCAGTTCAGTGATGATTAGGTGGAGGATGTTGATTTCTCATGCGTTGGGTCCTTCGTGCGCTGTGTAAGGCTGAGGGTGTCGAGAAGGCCGAGAAGAGCTTTCTTCATCAGGTTGGTGGCCTTGTTGCCTGGGAGGTTGAAGTCGCCTAGGAATACGTTGTTGGTGTGCGTGAGGAACATGGTGGTGACTAGGTTGGTGAAGTCTTTGATTAAGGCGATGATGGGTTTGTGTGGTTTGTAAATCAGATGGAAGGTGATTGTGTCCATTGGGGAGAGCAGGAAGTGGCAGGAGAGGACTTCAAAGGAGCCAATGTTGTCGACATCAAGTCTTGTGCAGACCACAAGGTCTTGTGAATTACTGCGAGGCCTCTGCATGTCTTGTTCGGTTGGTCGGTATGTTGGATGCTGTAGCCGTCGGGGACAAGGACGTCTAGGATATGGGTGGTGGTGGGTGTCAGTCAGTTTTCGGTGATGAAGATGGCATTAAGGTCATGTGTAGTGATGAGGTTGGCGATGTCTGCTGCATGGTGATAGCTGAGTGGACGGTGGCAAACATCAATTTCCATTTTGTGGCCGGTGAGGGGGTGCTGACGGGTTTTAGGATGATGTGGGTGAGGCTGCTGCATTGCAGAGTACATCCCTTAGATGGCTGCTCCCCGGTGATGATCTGTGGGGACATAGGGAGACAAAATATGTCACTGCATGCTTACCTGTTGTCTGAACAGGGTTTCGTGCCCTGGGTCCTCCTGATTTGAACAGGTCCAAATAGGAATTGCCCTTTTTTTCATCGGCCTTCACTTCGGACCCTGGGTGAGAGATGCCCTTGATCTAAGAGTTAAGAGTCGAATGGAAGAGGGAGGGCTAAGAAGTTGGGTGGGGCTTAAGCCACATGACCTAGATCCAGATGCACCTGTTCACCAACTGAAATGGAAAGAGGCTTGAATTGATCTAATTGTTTCTGTAGTCTTGACTGTTTGCAATAGTAAATCTGCATTGTCTACTGTAAGTATGCTGTGGCTGTCACCACAAAGCTTGGGGGCCATTCACGATCAGAAAGAACATTTCTAATGCAATACCATTGATAAAAAGATTAAAAAGAGGAATGGTGTGAAAACAACCCTGTTGAGAGCCTTTCTGAACAATGAAGAGTCTTGTTGTCTCACCACCAATTTCTCATGTCAAAACTACTGAGTTGGAGGAATACAGTTCTTTGATTGCTGCTATCAATAGCTCCAGTAAATGTAATGTCTCCATAGTTAATCGCGCTAAACAATGTCAAAGGCAGTTTTTAGGTCTTAAAAGCAACTATGAAGATGTACCTTTTTAATTACTGTATATTCATATAACATTAAATTGACCTAGAATAACTGATCAATTGTGCCTGCCCCCTTTTTTATTTCTGTGCACTGATCGGAATTGCTCGTCAATCGTGTGATCGTGTACACATTTTCAAATGGCAGTGTTAAGGCTTAAGGGGGAGATAGATGCATAGTTGAGGATTCGGCCTAATGTATGTATAAATACTGACTCTGATTAATACTTAAACATACCAGAATAATACTTATCGCCCAAAGTATGGGAACCTGAAAAAATATGTTTGTATAGTTATTACAGTGCACACTGATGTCTTACTTGCAAATGTGTGGCAAAAGTACGGAAGCTTACCTTCCCAAATTATATAAGAAGGACACTTATTTTTAATAGCCAGTAAAGTGTAGGTGTACTGTTTTGGATTTGAGTGTACACGGGATAGAAACATTCAGCATGTGAAGTGACATGCTAACTCGGGTTGCTCTAGGGCGGCATCCATACATATATGTAGGGTGTAAAGTGAATAGGAATGTGCATACTGCTTACATTTATTTATTTTCATTTTATTTTATTTATGTACTTATAAAGCGCTGAATGCCCCCAGGCATCGGGGCACATCACATAAAACTGGGTTACTACAAAAAGACACCCTATACTGATAATGATCTTCCTGCTCGTGGTGACCATCGATCACATGAAGATATGTGTTTTTAGACTCCTTCTAAAGGCCATATGGTTGGGCTTGATAAGGGCCAGAGGGAGTTTATTCGATTCCCTTGTGGCCAGCACGGGGAAAGCCCTGCTCAGCCCAGTTGGGTCTTAAATGAGAGCAACAACTCTGTCATGCTCTTCTTGAGAAGATCAGAGCTTATAGCACTGCAGACTGTGGGCCTCATTACACGGTAGGCGGTAGGGAATTAATGTTACCAGTAATGGAATACCGGTAACGCTAAATCCCCATCCAAATTATGACCTTGCTCACCGCTATTTGCGGCACCGCTAAGTACGGTGCCACTAATAGCGGCCAGTCCGCGGACGCGCGACCCTCGCGTCTGTAATTTACGCCATGCCGCTATTAGCACATCATCACAAGCCAGGCAGACGTGCCAATAGCGGCATGGAAAAGCACCCAAAACCCCTTACCGGCATGGCGCTAATACCGCCATCGCGAACCACCCATTAAAAGAACTGTGCAGTGTTACCCCCTGCCACAGGTGGCCACAATGAGCACAGGTGGAGGCAATGGAGACTGTGGCTGCTAAAAAGGAGCACACCACACCCCTTCCCACACCCCTTCCCACACCAAGATGGTTCCAATACTAGCAGCATTACATGGCCTGGAGGACCTGATTGCAGCGCAGCTGCAACAACAACAGGCAGCACAGAGGAGACGCAGGAGGAGGAGGAGGGCAAGACAGGCACAGCAAGCACCACCACAGCACCTAATCATACCACAGAGGCACCCACCAATTCCCAGGATCAGAGACAGTCCATTGAACCTAACACCTGAGCAGATACACACCCTGTAGCGTCTGGACCGGGATACCATCACCAGCATCGTGAACATGATACACCACGACATTGTGAGCCTCATAGACATCAGAACTGCCATCCCCCCTCTACTGAAGGTGGTGACTGTGCTCCATTTCCTGGCCACAGGCACCTTCCAGCATACAGTGGGGCAGATGCATGGCATCTCCCAACCAGTATTCTCACGCACACTGAACCAGGTACTCAATGCCCTCCTGAAGCATGCACCCGAACACATATACATGCCACGGACTGCCCAGGAGATTGCAAACACCAAAGTCGGTTTCTATTCACTGGCAGGCATCCCAAGTTGCATCAGGGCCATCGACTGTAGACATGTGGAATTGGTCGTCCCACATCACAATGAAGTAGTGTACCGAAACAGGAAGCAATTCCACTCCATCAATGTCCAAATGGTATGTGATGCCAACAAGATAATCACACATTGTTGTGCCAGATTTCCCAGATCAACCCATGATTCCATGGTCCTGCGGAACTCAACTATCCCCCGCTACATGCAGCGACAAACGGGACAACGTTCGTGGCTACTTGGTGAGTAGCAGGCCAAGCACATGGCAGTGTGCTTGGGGGGGGGAGAGATAGATACTCCAACTGGGTGTGCTTGGGGGGGAGAGATAGATACTCCAACTGGGTGTAGCCTGTAGTCCGTCGTCCAAATGCACATACAGATGTAAGCCAATGTCCATCTGGGAGGGCCGCAACATACTTGAGATGAACGGACATGCAAGTATATGCTACACAACACAGATGACTATCCAAGTTTAGAAACATCAAACATCAAACCACATCCACACTGCACAACATTCCACGCCACAAAATACACAAATGTCATCCATGCCGTCAACATAGTCATGCTGAATTCGTCCAGCACGACATCAATAATGCAATGTGCCCTTCAATGCATGCTAAGGGACACCCCCTAGCCATAGCAATGCACCACGAACCCATAGCACCACTCAAGTGATGCCTCTCAGCATGGCAATGTCAATATTGGAAGGGCAGTACACCACCAGTGTGGTACCAAATCTGCCTGGGCACAGGGACACCTAAGACCTGGCCTCACACAGGACATGTCAATTACTGTTGGAGGCATCAATGGGGCATGTCTACTTGCAGGGTTGAGCCCATCGTTGCACATTGCAGTTACACAGACCATTTGCATGTATGCTGTTGATTGTGTACTTGAATCTCAATGCCAAGTCAATGTTTGTGAAATGAACAGGCCACACTTGAGGTGAACAGTAACAGGACCCCATTCCTTCCCCCATATAGGTGATGCCGGCTATCCCCTGAAGAGGTGGCTCCTCACACCTGTACGGAACCAACAGAACAGGCATGAAGAGGAATACAATCGTGCACACACCCGTACCCGCATCGTGATCGAGCAGACTTTTGGACTTTTGAAGTCACGGTTTAGGTGCATTAGCAGGTCTGGTGGCGCTCTCCTGTATGGCCATGACAAGGTGGCCAAGATCACCATGGCATGTGTCATGCTGCACAATATGTGTATCAGACGGAATGTGCCACTGCCCCCTGACGTTGAAATGGAGGCACCTGATGAGGATGATGATGGTGATGAGGATGGAGGTGAAGGGGATGCAGGACATGCAAGAGGGGATGGCCAGGAGGGACGTGCTATGAGACATCATCTGATCAACCAAATATTCTAAGTAACATGTTCTCGTACTGTCACCTGGATATGGCTAGTAATGCACTGGTGTCTATTCGTGTGCTCACAATGGACCCTGGCGTCAATAAAGTACACATACACAATGAAGGAGTCCAGGCCTGTGTTTTGCTCAAACACCAGTGTATTAATGAACTTAAACAGGAAAATGTGAATGTCCCCAAACATCCCACCACACTTCCCCCCACCCCCCACAACAGTCCCATCACACCCTTCCCCCACAACAGTCCCATCACACCCTTCCCGACACCCTCCACAACAGTCCCATCACACCCTTGTGGGCTTGACTGCCGCAAACTGGCGGACGAAGAAGGGGCAGACTGTCCAGGTGGTGGTGGTGGTGGGAATTGGCGGTCCATCCCCTCCCTGGACTGCCTGGACACGCAATACGTGTGAGGACCTCCCGAACTCGGATGAGCTCCCCACACAGCCTGTCTGTGCATGCCTCCATCCCCTCCCTGGACTGCCTGGATGTCTCTGCAATCTCCTCCCTGAGACGGGCAGCCCCCTCCACGTGCTGCCCAACCAGCACAGTGAGACCCTGTTGCCGCTGGCTGATGCTGGCCAGGTCAAGGGCAGTGTCGGGCTCTGGTGGTGTGGCTGGTGTGCATTGTGGTGCAGGCAGGTGAACAGATGGAGGCACTGGGGGGCTACTGAAAGCTCCCATGGTCTCATCACCAGTGATGTTGTAGGCAGGTGTGTGTGTTGGTGATGGCTGGGGGT
The DNA here is from genome assembly GCF_040938575.1 of Ambystoma mexicanum. NCBI lineage: Eukaryota > Metazoa > Chordata > Amphibia > Caudata > Ambystomatidae > Ambystoma > Ambystoma mexicanum. The sequence continues at coordinate 267,941,143 of NC_090934.1, forward strand.
TCCAGGGGGGCTTGGGGTGTGCATGCCCAGGTCGAATTCTGTTGGGTCCTCCACATCAGATAATGGAGCAGTGGCTGCCGCCTCTCCTGCCGAACTGGCTGCAGCTGATGGTCCCTCGGTGGCTGTGATCGGTGGTGGTGAGTGGACCTCCGGAGGTGGGACAGTTGGCTTTGGTGTGGCCTTGGCAGTGGCACTCGACCAATGTTTGAGACTCTGCAAATGGAGCCTTCTGCCTTTTCCCCTGGATGTTGTGGGGTTGTCCTCTGTGGGCTTTGGCCTTTTTTTCTTCTGCGCAGGGGGTGCCTGGGATGCATTCCCACCATCGCCACTGTCAGTATGTGACCCTGTCGGGGACAAGAAGGGGGATGGCATTGGTTATGGTTCGATGTACTTAATGCAGGATACATCATCAATGCAGTTGTGGGCATTTGGACTTCATTGTGAAGGATGCAGATGATGTGTCCGTTCAGTGGCTCATCCATGCAGCGCTGTGTGTGGCAGTTGGCTCTGTTGATGTGTGCATGTGTGCGTGTTTGGGTCTGGCACTGACATGGGCAGGGTGGGATGCATGTGTGGCTGTTTGGCCATCCATGAGTTGATTCTGGGCTGACATTTGCGGGGATCAGTAGATTCACATTGCATGCTTTCATTGGTACACTTACCTCCATCCGAAGTGCCTGCCACGCCATGCTCCATCCTCCCGACTCCCTCGATGCATTCAACTCCTATGAGGTTGGCACATGTCTCCTCCCATTCTTTCAGTTTGATTGGCGACCCCGATCCACCGGCTGTGGCAACGTTGTGATTTTCTGCCTAGATCATTCTGACCCGGAGTCTAAGGTCATCCCATCTTTTCCGGCACTCACGTACATTGCGGGTGCTGGTGCCCACAGCACTTACTTTCAGTGCCACCTCCTCCCAGATTGCTTTTTTTTGGAGGAGTGTCTCCCGCTGCATGTCGTTTGCGAAGACCACTGCAGCATTTTCAGATAGGGTCTGTGTCAGCATTAGTAGCTCCTCAGTCAAAAACTTTTCTTTCCGCTGGCGGTCAGTTGTTTTTTTGAGAGCATTGGACATGGTAAGGGTTTTCCAGATATTTTCCAACAGCAAAGTCCTACAAACAGGTCCAGGGGGCAGAGGATGGCAATGGATTGTTTTTTTAAAGATGGCCGCCGCGCTCTTTCCCGTTCCTGTGCGATGACGCTGTTTCCGGTTCCACTATTTAACGGTCTGCTGTGTCAAGGCAGAGGTGCTATCTGCACTGTCGTCGAAGCCGGTAAGGGACTATTGGGGGAGTTTAGCGGCATGGCAGTTGGGGCATTACCGTCATGGCAAGATGGTCGTGTCCGCATACTCGTAATGGTACGCTATTAGCGCCCTCATGCGAGGGCGGACACGTTAAGGGCGCCATGCCGGTAATTTATGATTTTTAGCTTGCAACGTGTAATGAGGCCCTATGTCCGTATGCCTGGAGTTATCCTTTCTGTATGATCTCAGTCCTATGTAGCTGATTCTGTGACTGCACCAAGGAGCTAGAGAGGCCCAGAATACCACTCTATGATCCCAGTGTGCATATGGCCACTGCAATGCAGGTATGCTTGTGTTGCAATACCATGTACGAGAGTGCTGGGTAAGCGCCGTACAAATGCACAATACATAAAATAAATAAAAAATAAAAAATAAATGTCGAACAAATCAGGCCTGAGTTACGCTATCTCCGGGATTGAATAGAGTTAGTCCCTTGGTAAATGTACACAGTTGTTACCCTCAATATATCCCTGTGTTTTTGGAATAGCAGTAGTAAAGCATGGCCCATTGCCACTCGTGTACCTCTAGTGTGCACCTGATTCTGGATGTGCATTATCCTGAAAAGTCCTATGCAAATCATATACTGGGGCATCTATGGATCTATGAGAATTCATTGCATCCCAACTAACTGAATCCCACTTCACAGTTTATTTTTACCAAGTTTTTTACCGCAAAATGTGAGGGAAGCCCCCCGCAGTCGCCCTCACCAATCCCCTAAACTCTCTTTCTATATGCCCAAGCCCAACCCACCAGCTATATATTTGCACTAAAAAACAGTAAAAAGAAATGTGGTCAAGGGGGATTCAGCGAGTTGGGATGCGAGGAAAGTGGCTGGTTCGGAGTCCACCCCCTGGCTGGATGGCCATGTATGGAGGACACGCATGGAAACAGAACATATCTCGGGTAGGAGTCTAGGGGGCTCTTACCTTCAGATGGCCAGATTAGGCTTGCAGGATATATTCTTATACAAGACATAAACAATGTTCAGGGGTTGCAATGGTATTCTTTTCTTCTTATGTTGGTTGAGTCCGTCCACAGCAGGCACTTTCACTGGGACCTTGTGAGAGGGGTACAACGTCCTTTCATCGCGGGATGTTTTTTCACAGGTTTTTTTGTTGCGAATTATTTTTCGAAGAAATCCATCTAATTATTTAGGGGGGTTAGTAAATTATATATATGGGGTGTGGGTGATTGGGAATAAATACAAATTAAAGAAAATGGGGGGGTTGGGAAGCACCCCCCCCAAAAATAATTTTAAAAAAATGTGATAATTTTATTCATAAAAATAATTGCAGTAAAAAACCCTGTGAAAAAACATCCTGCGATGAAATGACATGGGACCGTGAGAGGAGCCTGTCTTCATGCCACAGTCCAGTGCTGGCTTTGACTGTTCAGAAGGAGCTGCATGGGAGATGGCCACCGGATCATTTCTTCCCTTTCTCTCAGCATTATCTATTTCCGCTTGCCTGCTTGTGCCAGGTTGTGCAAAAGTCCTGTAACTTTGTGTGTTTGTTTCTGGTGGAAAGAGATGCTCGACATTTTCAGTGGGATTTAAGAGGTTAGAATTTTTAGAGCTGACTATATTATTTCTGGTTTATCACCCACTTAATGGATTTCATGAACAGTTTGAATGCAGCCAGGACTGAAGAGTTTCTTGTCCTGATCATTATGCAGCTCTGGAACACGTACCTTCTTACTTGAGCCCAGTGGTCTTAGAAATGCTCTCTTCATTTAAGGATGTATGTATGTATGTGTGCATTTGGATTTCTTCCTTCTTTTCGTGTTGTCCCTGCAGGGGGCAAATAATGCACAGTATGACTAAGCTCTGCCACATTGTGACAGATATCGATTAGGGTAGGACATTATATGGAGTCTAATCTAAGTATACTCCGAGAGTACAATAACATTACATTTCAATCATTGTTTGAGTAACAATGTCCTCCACCCTATAGTAATCCCATCAGGTTTTCAGCCAGAACGCGGCCTGCAATTTACACCAAATAATCTGATATGGCAAAGCTGTCAAAATAGGCTTTGCCTATTTATTTATTTATTTATTTATTTATTTATTTATTTATATATTTATATATTTATATATTTATTTATTGTTTACTTGTTAGGTGCTTGTGCAATAAGAAAATGCTGTTTCAAAGTGCTCACAGGGCAGGGAGGGAGCAAAGGTGGGAAATACATTACAACACAATAATTAAGAGAAGAAGGGGAGAGGGACGATCCGACTATACCTTGTGAGTATTCACAACATGCAAGTGCAGAAATGAAGAGGGAAAAGGGGGTAAGTGCTGGGGAGTTCCAGCTCGTGGTGAGCCATAGACAAAGTGCTAGGAGTGTTGAGTGCTACACAGTCTGGGTGTAAGTGTGAGCCTCCAGAGCGGAGGGTGTACAGATGCAAGTGCTGTGGATAGACAGGAGCTGGGAGGAATTGGTGTGGGAGGTCAAGGGCCTGAGGATGCGTAAGGGCCAAGGACACTGATTCAGCAACTGTGGGAATAGCAACTGTGGGATTAGTAGAGGAGAGAAGGGGGAGGGAGGAGGACAATAGGAAAGTCTTAAGGAGCTTCTGGAATTTGAGAAATCCCACTCAAGGCACAGGGGAAGGGGGAGACTGTTCCAAAGGAGGAAGCCAGCAGAGGAAAATGAGTGACCCCTGCCCTTTGTTTAGCATACTGTTTTACACACAAAGAGTTGGTGCCCGGGGAGCGAAGAGTTCTAGAAGGAGAGTATTTAGTGACATAAAGTTGAAGATAGTGTGGTGCCTGGGCTCAGACAGCCTTGTGGATGATGCAGACGGATTTGAATTTAATCTGTGCAGTAACCGGGAGCCAGTGAAGACTTTTTAGTGCAGGAGAAATGCGGTCCCTGGGCTTAAGACCAAGGATAAGTCTTGCTGCCCTATTCTGGATAAGCTGGAGGGGTAGCATAGTGGAAGAAAGAAGATTCAGGAGGGGGCTGTTACAGTGGTCAAGTCTAGAGAGAACCAGTGCTTTAGTCACATTGAGCCTCTGATGGAAAGTGAGAAAATGTAAAATTCCTTCGAGAAGGAAGAGCTGATAGTTGGACTTCTTGGCAATATCCTGATTGTGACGGAGGAAGGAGATGAGTTGAAGATGACTGGCTTCAGAAGAAGGAGCAGGGGGGGAGCCCAAGGAGGAAGGCCATAGTGAGGGGAAGAAGGAGGGAGGAGGGGTCCCAGTGGGAAGGATCTCAGTTTTACAGGCGTTGAGGCAAAGATCATTGGAGGTGCACCAGGACTAGATGACAGATAGGCAGTCGGGGATGATGGAGGGTGCAAGAGGGTCAGCAGGGAGTCTGAAGAAGAGTTGTGTGTCATCTGTGTAACACTGGAAGTTAGAGGAAAACGAAGAGATGAGGTGTGCAAGGAGAGCAAGGTGAATGTTAAAAAGCCATGCGGGGAGAATAGAGTCCTAGGAGACACCAAAGGTGGAGATGTAAGTAGGAGAGGAGAAGGGGCCCAGGATGACTTGGGAAGAGAAGTTAGTGAGAAAAGAGGAAAGCCAAACCAGTGGCCATTCCGAGATGCCAAGTATATCATGGAGACTTAGTATGAGGATGTAATGGTTAACTGTGTCAACTGCAGAGGAGAGATCGAGAAGGATAAGAACAGCAGGGGGGATGGAGCCCAGGGATGCAAGCAGTTCTTCATGGGTGTTCGGAAGAGCAGTTTCCATGCCTCTGGATGCTCAGAATCCAGATTGATGGTCATGGAGCCCACCAACACATTTATTGTGAGTTGAGTTGGGGCAAGGCCAGCTTCTCAAGCAGTTTCCCCAGGAAGGGGGTGATGGAGATGGGGCGATAGCTGTCAGGGCAGGTAGGGTCAGAGGATGATTTTTTCAGAAGTGGGCTCACAAGTAAGTGCTTAAGGGGGAGGGAAAAGATCCAGTGATAATACCAGAGATTTCTAAGCGCGGACCCGGGGATCGAACCTGTGTTGCTCCGTATCGTCTTGCTTCCAACAGGAGACCGTTGCCACTGAGCTATCCTCCAGAGACCACAATAGTAAATGCTTGCTTATAATTAAATGCAGTCACTAAATTATATTAAGAATTACACACTACATTCCTTTCCCCGTTCCACGTTTCAGAGTTTTAAGGCTGCCCAAAAGAAGCAATAATAACATAGGATGTGCAGAAGTTAAAATGTCAAAGGTCAAATCTCAATGCGCAAGTGCATCATGAAGCCTGAGAAATCATATGGAGAGCCAAAGAATGCCAAACGTGCACACCTTGTTTCACAGCTGTGAAAAAGAAAGGCCTGAAGTGGCGCATCAAGATTTCAAGTCAGCCATTTCTAAAGAAGCTGCTCAGTGCTAAGCAGGCAAATGACATCGTGGCTAGGCATGCTATGCATCGTCAGCGGCATTCAGCTGCACTACTCAGTAGGGCTAGGAGAACTACTGCAAAGTATGCAACACAATGCATTACAGTTCTGTTTATAATTAACCTTTGTATGGATTAGTAAAAGCTATGGATTTTAAAAATCAGTTGAGGCTTTTACTGTCAAACAGTAGCTCAAACAAGAGCAGCACATCTTTACCCACAAGTCTCAAAATGTTATAATGCATTGTACAGACCAAACACCTCTGACTTAACAAACATGTTAAATTATTACAAACAATAATATTATAAACACAAGAAAGAGATAGGGGTTTAAACATTTAGAAATTAGAAGCTGACTCTCTCCTCTTCCAAAGTACTGTACAGTCCTGAAAATATTGACTCAGTTCAATTGTTGACCCCCATCTGTTTCTTTTGTTTATTATATTCTGTCTATCCAAGACAGTAGAGATAGGTTTGCCCCAGTGGGGGTGAATTGTCTTGGGTACATTTCTACGTGTATTATATTGAAATGATTACAAACGCCAGCTGTCTAGCCCCATAGTCTGCAGTATACCCACACAGGTAATGCTCTGCCGGTAAGTGCAAACCATTGCTCAGTTTCAGCATTGGGGTTTTTAATATTTTAGAAAATAGCTCAGTCAGGAATTATGTAATTAGTATCATTTGTTATAAAAACTGTCTACACTGCACAGCTACGAGGAATGCAAGGTCTGCCTTATCCATCACACCCAGGGAAGGGTGCACAGCCAATCAGGTGGCTGGAAAAGCTGGCGAGAACACACTGTCTACCAGCCAATGTTTCTAGTCTCCCAGAGGATCCTCCCTAGATGGCGGCATCTTGATTGTGGGGAGGCAACAGGAAGCCTCTCCCTGTTGCCTCCCCACATCCCACCCTCCCCTCACCCCCAAAGACATCCTACACTCATTCCTCACTCCCTTCCTCTTTCCCCACTTACCTGTTGCAGCAAGACCTTTGTGCACCAGTCCCAGCGCTCAATGGAAATAGAAAAGGGACTACACCCCTTTTCCTATTGCGGTGGCCATCTTGTTTTGCCCATCTCCCCTAAAATAAATAAAAAATAAACTATTCGCACCCCGGAAAAAACTTGGGATGCGAATGTCAATTAGCCCCGTTCTGGGTGGGCATACAGGGCCGGTACCTATAATCAGGCTGGTGGGCTGTTATCGGCCCTGTATGTCCCCCCTGAGCAGGGTTGATTGCTACATAATTCCACCGTATGCTCAGTCCAAACATCCAAAGCACCTCCTTCAATTGCTTTTATTCACTGAAGCATCTGTGTCCTGGCAGAGTTTCTAAACTTTAACTAACGATTTTTCCATCTAATTACGGCATTTTCTGCCCAGGGGAATGCAGGTACATGGGCTACAACAAGTGTTATCTTGCCTTATCTTGCGCCCTGCTAACACCAGATCCAAATTAGAATCATGAGACAGTTTTCTTTTTTCAATCATCTTTTTTTAAGTTGAGTCTGCACGACCTGTATATTTTCTATGTACATCTTACCATCTGTTAAGTTCACATGTAGAAATTGTAGTTATGTTGCCTGAAACATTCATTTTTTATTTTAAACATTTTATTGGTATTTCAATGGAACAATGCCGCAATAGGAATTATATCATTCCAACGCCATAATTTTCGCAGAAACATGTAAACAGAATAAAAAGAACAGCTTGCCATCAACCATTGTCTCAAACTTAAGTATACCCCAAACAGCAGGAAGAAATAACGTATTAGGCACCAATCCAATAAACACCCATTATCCGCATATCAATTGAACTTTGCAGCACATGTTCTGAAAGGTCCCGGATTTTTCCAGCAGTAGCAATGAAACATAACATCACAAAATTGGCAGGGCATTCAAGAAGGTATGCCATCAGAGGGATAGAACTTTGCCTGTATGAGGGAGTTCCAGGCCAATATATTATTGTTCACTTCCTGCGTGCCCCTATTTTTTTTTTTTTGCATTTATATAGCGCACATGCAGCCCAAAGGCATCGCGGCATTGTTACTTGTGGCAGTCTTAGTTACATAAAGTTACATACATGTAATGAAAACATAGCAGGAGTACAGTTACAAGGTTTGGGGTACATTGCACCTTCTTACATTATACTTAAGTTTCAGTCAAAGACCAAAGCTTAATATCCACACACAAAGCCTCAACTTGCAGCCCAGCTGCCTTCTTCTACGTTATGGCAATCCTACGTTTCGCCAAACTACAGGCTAAATTGAGTAGTTTGGTCACATGTCTAATAGATTTCAGGCAGGGGTACATACCCAGTAAGCACGCTTCAGGTGACTACGTAAATCTAGTAATCCCTGCAGTTTTAATTTTCCCTTGGATAGTGGATCAAAATTGCCGCACCACTGGGCAAGACCAAAATATATGTATCAAGCCAGCCTTATCATTGCCACAATGGGGGCACCAAGGAGATGTTGACCGCGAGAACCTAGCTATTGTATGTGGAGTCATGTAAGTCCTGTGAAGAATACACAATTGAATACGTCTGTGTCGAGAATTTCTAGACACTTTCTGTGCATATAGTAACACGTTCTCCCCTTCTGCTTCCTCTATATGTTTACCAACATCTTCATCCCACAAAGCTTACACTTTGAGGTCCCCTTTAAGTAGGCACGAGAGAAACCTCCCATACAACCTAGATACACAATACCCCTCCTCGGCCAATTCATATAGCAGTGTGTGAAACATTCATATTACAGACCAGTCTAGGTGATTCCCATAAGGTGGCAAGATGGACTCAGGATATATCTGGTATTGGTGTTGAAACTAACATTCCTTGTTTGAACCTTCCTTCACGTTTGTCCAGTTAGTAGACAACATATGTTCGTATCGCTTCCACTAAGAGATAATTCTGTGACCACCAAAAGTAGGCAATTGGTCTCAAAAGGTAGCTCTAAGGCACTTCACTGTAGAACACCCAGCCTTCTCCAAATATTTCAGCTAACATAACATAGATGATAAGATGCTTGCATAGAGTTGAAGCAATAACTTTGCAATCCTCTCAGCCTTAAAAACCCCATGATGTTGTTATGGTGCTAACCTGTGACAAGGTAGAGCTAAAGGGGCGTAGTTTGACCAAGGGGAGCAGTGTCTGCTTAGGGGGCAGAGACTGCTTAAGATGCAGAGTTTGACAGAGGTAGAGTACATTTGGGGGTAGGGAATGCACTTAGTTGGTGCTAGGGCAGCAGAAGGCTCAATACTCCACTGGTGACAACCATCTTAACTTGGAGTCCCCAGGTTACTCAGCCAAAGAGCACATGTGACATTGCAGTATGGTTGAACAAAGAGATAAATAAAAAATGGCATCATGGGTGAAATCTACTGGAGGAGGGTACTCTGAGTTGAGATGTTGTTACTTCCCACAATCGCTGAATTTCATGGGTTGTGTTGCGAAAAATACGACCATCTTAACTCTGCTTTAACAAAAGAGTCTCCCTTGTCCTGGTGGAGCAAGTTGAAAGACAGTTTTCAAGTCAAGAAAAGCCTGCTAAAACACGTGGTTAACTAGGCGAAGGGAGCCATTCACATAGTCCCTTGATAAGTGCAGACCTTTCTGAAGCACGAACTGCGAGAGACTTTTACCCAGGAGAAGGGAGTCATTCTCCTGGGCTAGAATAAGAACTCTTCCGTTAGCTTAGTGATTTGCATTTCAGTGACAGGGATAGAGTAGGAGTTTGACTAGGACAGTACCTTTGCTTTGGACATCACAGACTTCCTGACAGACCCGAATTTTAGTTTGTTGAGGAAGGGAAACCACCTTTCGCTTCAGGGATAGATAGGATTGCATTTATTTTGGTTAATCAAAGTTTGTAGCAACAAACATGCCTTCAATTGTTCAGACTCATCATTCCAGGTCACCACAAGTGCCAGCCCATCATTTTGGGTCTGCAAGAGTTGCACATTCATGTACGCTATAATGCACATGTTGAGTCCCACAAGAAGAGTTAAGAAGGCCTGCGCTTCCTCCGTCAGTGTTTTCAAAACCGGTCCTTTCCAGAAGCAGTGTTGGCTGCACAGTAGCAGCAGCCGACGTGCCGCAGTGCTGACTAAACGCCTCCCACGGGACCCAGAGGTAAGCTTGTCCTCTCGTCCATACCCCTCCTGTACGTGCCACCGTCCTGGCACCCAGGACTGGCAGCTCGGCCACCATCTCTGTGGCAGCCTCCACACGGCTCCTCACAGCTGCTCCCCTTTTGGCTCCCCATGTAGCATGACGATCTGACTCCATCTTTGAAGCAAGTATCCCACTCTGAATTTCCAGGACGTATACAGTGGGGCACACACATCACCCCACCTCCAAGTATGACCTCTTCTCCTGTCCTGCGCTCACCACTTGGGAGCGCTACCACAGCTTGAGCCTCCCAATACCCATTCTCATCCCCATTCCATGTATTTGCTCCTTCTCGTGCAGGCATGTGTTTTCTGGCACCCGTCCAGCCCAGCACCTCATTTTGAGCCTACATAACGGATCAGCTATTTCTCTCTTGCCAAATATGGCTATGCACTTTCTTTTGAAATGTCATTGACCCATCTTGGATTTGTTACACCGCAGCCAACTGATGGGTTCCCACCTGTCTTTTTATTATTTTTATTTCTATTTCCTCAAGCCAAGTGTGTCAATCAAAGTCACGCCTTCCAGCAATCCGACACCAGGCTCCCATGCCTCCACGCCATTGGAAGACGATTCATACTTCTTTCTGTCCAGGTCAGTATCTGGCCATCACAAGCAACTAGATAGTGTACGTTTCCTCCACTTTCAACCCTCCGGGTTTTTTTTTTATTTGTTTTCATTACATGCTAGTATCGTAGTTTCTTGTCACAACACCAAGGTGACCAACAACACTAATTGAGTCCTCACTTGATTCCTCCATTCAGGGAGACCCGGTCCAGGCCCATGAAGAAGGCTTTCTATGCCGAAACGTCACGGGACGCTACAAAGTATGGGCATGCTATCCCTGTCCCGCTACACCATATGATCTACATCTAGACGTAGACCAAAGACTTGGTTACCTCCCAACACTTAGTACACCTCGGAAGCAACAAATAGGATGTACTAGTGTAGACTAGCTTTAGCTCATTGGTAATAATTCACTTATTACTGTGATGAGATCGTACGGCGGTTGCTCTATAAAAACATTGAAAGCATTTGAATGTGATGTGTATAGAGGTCAACCCTGGTAGCGTTTATTGCTGAATAACTGTCTTGCATTCATGTATGTGCATTGGCATGTTTATGTTTATTTTCATTTATGAGCAGTTTGAACCCTTTTATATGTTTGTTTCTTTTGTTCTCTCTTGTTTTTCCAATATGTCTGCCAAATAACAGGCAGGTGTTGTTCAAAAAAACTAAAAAATACTATGGGGAACCAAACTCGCACTCACTTGATTTTAGCTAAATAAATAAGCTAAAAATCACTGTATACGTGTCTTCTTGCTCCCATCCTCATTGAGCATAAGTATACAGCTCTACTGATGCTTGGCATGTCTAATGGTACAATCTTTGCAGTAAATGTACATGCAGAGTAACACAAGTTTGTGTGGTAGGACGCCACCCTCCTGTTCCAATACTGACACTATGGGTCCAGGGTTAGAGACCCAAGCTAACAAGGCTTAAACATGTTTGGGGATGTGCGTGGTCACGTGCAGAAGGGATGTGACCAAGCAGTTCGGGCTGGACTGCGCCTTTTGGGGTGGGACCAAGCATGATTTACATATGGTCTTTCCCCTTTTGTAATAGCTTGGTAGGCAAAGAACGGTGGTCTGGAGGGTTGCCCAGAGCAATTCCAGAGGTTAAGATTAATTCTAAACCTTCCAGCTATCACCTCTATTGTTTTCCCACAGATTTAATTACAGTATTCTGGGTTTTGATTTCTTAAAGGGGCAGAAGATGGCAGCATGAGAAATTAGATTATCCCCTGCCTTAAGTGCCCAGAGCTCTAGTTAGGACCAAGAGGTCCTCCCCATACTGCCCATGTACCACATTATGGTGGCATAATCAAAACACTTTAACACATTACAACATTTTGTAAGAACCCCGGGAACAGGAGGTAGGTGAAAGAGGAACTGGAAGGGAAAAGAACTGTAGAGGAGCTCCCAGACACGGCCTGCACCCCAGCTCCCCATTTTGAGATACCAGGAGCATTCTTGCCAAGATATGTGACGTATAGGAGCAAATAAACCAACAGAGAGCCACAGTGGGGCTCTGTCCAGTACCCATCAGAAGAGCAATACCTATTGAAGCGCCAATAACCGTACAACCATGGGCTGCACGGTACCCATTGAGAAATGATATGAATAAGGATGTAATGGACACAGAAGAAGAGACGATATTGAAACGATGTTGCAACACAAAGAACGTAACCATGAAAGAAGGACGAACATATGCAGCTAGCTAAACACCTGTAAATAGGCTTGGAACGAAAGAAGCCAAGAAAACAGTACAGCTTGCTAAGCTTAGTAGAAGAATAGAGTGGCAAGTGCCAACTATATATATCTACCTCAAGAAGCACACTATACTAGTGCGACTCCATTGTACATAAGCAGAATCAAGCCCAGGATGGCAGAGGACAAACAGGCTAGGATTCATATACCAACACAAAGCCAGACAAAAGAGCGGAATTGAAACTCAGGAAGAAGCAGCTCATGCCTGGCAATTCGAGGTCAACTCCAGGAAGGGAGGAGAGCAGCAACTCCTAAGAAACAAAACTTAAGAGCATAGCAGCCAGCCAGTGAAGGTCGAGATAAGGAGGTCCAGCCAGGTGGCAAGGCTAAAGGAAGAATCAAATACACAGATAGAAGGAGAATGAAGCAGATTCACGGTGAACTGACACATGACCAGCCAAGCACAAAGAAGTACCCACATCTGATGTCATCCAAACCCAGAGGATGCCATAACTTCTCCTCATAAGAAGCTACAGTTTCCAGGCCATTCTCTGCCAACTAATTGACACATAGCCTTAAAGTCCTGATTGATGGAAAGGAGGCAGGGTGAATCTTGGGGCACATAGCATCTGGGTGTCCATTCTGCATGCTGCTAATTAAAGTGGAGATTTATGCCTAGGGGTGTAACCCACCCAATCCTAATAGACCAACTAATCTAGGGTCCTATAGCTAGTAGAACCAATGAGACATTGTACTGTTAGTGACGTCTATCACAAGTGATGTAGAGGGATGGGCGTATATGCCCACACGATAAGAGTTATCCAATCCCATCACTCTCTTACCATATACAGACATAGCACCTATACTTAAGTTACCTTTTCCGACCAATAGAATTGCATGACAAACTTATGAGTGTAACATATCAAAGATGACGAAAATCTGCTATAAATATTACTGTCTGAATGAAGAATTTGGAAGTTGAAGTGAGACGGGCGATCGCATCACTGTTGATTTCCATTTGTTTCCCCGTTTTTTGTACTTGTCATTAAACGGACTTCCCTTTGCCAAACCATTGACTTGTCCTTATTGATTGGTGTTGGAGTAGGAGAATCCTGCACCCCATCCTCCTCAAGGTGCAGCTATCTAGTCTTAAAGTACTTAAAGGTGTGCTCTGATCCCATGGGCCCATCAGCGGTCGCTCCGCCCTCCTGTACATTTGATAGCAGAGGATGGTTTTGACCATCAACTATTGAATATTGATAAGACACCTATTGACCGTCGACACAAAGTAACTCTAGGTCTTCGGCAATATCACGAGTCCTTTGCCATTTTGGCCAAGTAGACTGTGAAGCTTCCCGTGGACAATGATAGCTTAAACTTGTCCAAAAAACTGCAGTGGTTTGAAGGTACCCGTTTCTACGCAGATGACACCCAGATACTCCTCACTATCTCTGGTAATTACCAAGAAGACTCCGCCCGGATCAACAAAATATTCTCCATCATTCAGGCATGGATGGCCTCCCATGGTCTCTGCCTGAATGATGAGAAAACAGAGCTCCTAATTGTCGGCTCCCCCAACACTCTAACTAAACTTGACCCTTGCTATAATAACATCACCATCGATGGTCATCCCATTCCCATAGCCAAAAGCGTAAAAACCCTGGGTTTCTATCTAGATGCCAACTCCAACCTCAGCAAATACACCAATATGATCGCCTCAGCCGCTGCCTATACCGGCAAGCTCATTAGGGCCAGCAGACCCTTCCTATCACCCAACAGCTGCCTCACCCTTGCCAGGGCCCTAATACAATCCAAACTGGATTACTGTAACAGCCTGTACCTAGGCGCTAATCAATCCGTACTCAATAAATTGCAGGTAATACAAAATAACGCCTTACGCGCAGCCCTCAACATTCCCAGACAAGAGCATATCTCTGCCACTAGGAAAGCCTGCAAATGGCTTTCCATACGCCAAAATATGGATCTAAAAATCATCTGCCTCACGTACAAAGCCCTCAATCACCTAGCACCACCTTATCTAGCTAATAAACTCACCCTGAAACCTGCCACCAGACTCACCAGATCTTCCAACACTCTTTGCCTACTAGTGCCCAGGTTCCACCTAAAAAGAGCGGGAGGGGTAAGCTTCACAGTGCTGGCCCCCCAACTCTGGAACTCCCTACCGCTTAACATCAAAACTGTCGAATCCTTCCAGATCTTTAGGAAGCAGGTCATCAGATGGCTGCTAAACAAAGAATAACACCACTAACTCTAGACCCGTGCAGATACTGGCTTAGACACTGTATTTATTCTGAAAATTGTATATTGTACGCACTGCATATGTTCTGTTTATTAACCACTGTATATATATGCATATATTATAAACCTGTACGAAGTATGCACACTGTAACCATATTCTTAAGCGCCCTTCTACCTCCGGGTTTGGAGCGCCATACAAATAAAATAAACAAACAAACAAACAAACATAAACCCTTCCATTCCTACGAGCAGTGGACAGACAAAAGACTAACAAATGTGGTAACGGAGGCGGTGATCCCAAGGGTCCAGAGAGGAACGATGTGAGCAGTGAGTGAAATGAAAAATTGATGCTTTGGCAAATGTCTTTAGTCAACAAAACAAGTAAGGGAAAAGGTAACAGAGGGAGGTGGAGAAAAACAAAATAGTCAGAAATAGAGAAGACTGTATATATAAGGGGATAATGACTCGAGAATAACTGAATAAATAGTGAATACCGGGGTGGACACCTGAGATAAAAGAGAGAGGATACCGGGGCAAACACCTGAGATAAAGAGAGAGGATACTGGGGTAGACGCCCGAGAAGAGAGAGGATACACCTTGTTCCTGTGCTTTAATATAGCGGTCCGAAGAAACGTGAACTCATAGTCCCACATAACAGGGAAAGACTAGGCTACTACGACTGTTAAAGACGTCGTAAAAAGAGTTTGTTTAAACTCCATGTCGGTGTATTGATTAGAAGGCAGAGATATTTGTGTCCAGCTGGTGTCTGTCTAGTCTATTTAATGTTTGTCATGCATGTTCTATTGATGTGTCACACGTAAGGAAATTTGTCTCCTTGTCGTTTGAAATTGATCAAGGGGTTTTACGCGATTCTATAGTTGAGAGGGAATCGCACATGAATTGATGTTCTTGAGTAAATTGGTGATATACATTTTTGGCAGGAAAAGATTGGATTGGAGCTTGCAGTATCGGTGCTCGCTCATATTATAAAGAGTGGTGAAGTTACATGGAAGTATTGTTAGAAACAGGTTTAAGCATGGAAGATATTACTCCACTAACACACTTATTTAAACATCTGCCTAAACATGCACCCAAGCTTAAGAAATACAGTGCCGAGTGGGTTAAGGGCACCACCCACAAGATGTTTATGCTGTGGCCACAAAATGGGTCTCTATTTAATGCCGTCTTACAACACATGACGACTTACTTGCATGCCACATATGCAGGCAAAAAAATAGAGAACTTTGGAAAATGTTCGAACAGTCGAAGGATGAAGAGCCACCTGCTGACTGGATATTAAATGTATGCACGGAGGGGGGTCAGACGCCTACCGGGCCACCTGCCCCGCCTGAAACAGAAACCGAGGGAAGTAAGCCAGAGGTACTTTACCCATTAAGGGAGCTTAAGGCAGCTACAGGGTACAGCAACCCCGCTTATGAGTCACCTACGTACAGTAGTGACGAACATAAGGGGAAGGATCAGGATAAGAATCTTACCTCTGCAGTCCCGAGGGACAAGAAGAGACGCGAGGATGAGGGGAAGGATCAGGCACAGACTAGTACATCTCTCGATAAGGAGAGAGAGGGAAAGAAGTGGAAAGATAGTGAAGACAGAACTGATGAGATAGCATTCGCAAAGGACGAATGGTTGGGAGGACAGATATTGTTGAAACTCGATGGAAAAGGAAGTGATGATATGAGACCAATAGAGAAGTTTGATGAGGCACAGAGAAGGGAGAAGGAAAAGGAGGTAAGGGACGAAAGGATAGGAAGAAAAGATAGGCTGAGGCTAGAACAGCTATATCGCGAAGAGCAAGAAAATCAGCTCACTCGCA
Source organism: Ambystoma mexicanum (assembly GCF_040938575.1). NCBI lineage: Eukaryota > Metazoa > Chordata > Amphibia > Caudata > Ambystomatidae > Ambystoma > Ambystoma mexicanum. The sequence continues at coordinate 267,957,345 of NC_090934.1, forward strand.
AACAGACAGCAGCCTATGCCCAGTACAGACGGAGACAGCAAAGTTTAGAAGAAGAGCAAAGAGCATGTGAAAAAAGGATAAAGAGACAGGAAGATGAGGAAGTTCGAAGGGCAAATGAACGTAGAAATGAAAGGAGAAGGGAAGAAGATAAGGTCAGAGAAGAAGCGAGGAATCACAAATAATTTGATGATGATATTGAACGTAAGCGTAGACAGAGGGCACGCGATCTCGAATATCTGGAACGGAAAGTTAAAAAACCCAATCCTGTTGCAGAATGAGAAGATATTGAAGAATTCTTCCCTGCGTACGATTCAGTACCAGGCACGAGTAAGGCAAATATTGAAGATGACTTCGACACCAGAAGCATCTGAGAAACGATCGATAAAATATATGATGAAATGCGTCTAGAACCAATAGCCCAAGAGAAAGAAGAGCGCTTGGAAATCACTCAGCTATATGACACTGAGGACGTCACCCGGAGTAGTGGGAGCAGGAGACTGTCCCTGGATAGACTAGACATTAGTAAGAGCAACAATGACGAAAGGAGTTGCATGAATTGGGAACAATCAATGTCCGACTCCGGAGAGGACACAGAGTGCGAGACAAATGAAGAAGGGAGACGGCTTGAGAAGTGGCTCCCAAGGGACAAAGGGGTATGATGGTCAGATGCTAGCAAGTCTGCATCGAGGGCATCAGAGTCTGTCATGCAGTCTGACTGGCATGACGGAACACCCCATGGTCAGAGGGGGGTGTCAGCACCCGCCTATGTAGACAAATTGAGGACATTGCCAAGCAGACGGCGATGCGGGAATGTTACCCCAGCGCTAGACAGAAGAGCTGCAGGGAAAGAAAAAGAAGGCTGTGCATTCCAATTTCCGCTGTTAGAAAAGGGGGAGCAAGACCGCAATATATTCCATGGCCACACATGGATCGGAAAAACCTGAAAAACAAACTTCCAATGCTGACATCGGGAGCCGGGAAGTGGATACACGAGTTAGAAGAAATGACAGGGGGTGTCATGTTAGCTATAGGGGACTTTACAGGTCTCCTGATCGCCATTCTCGGTGAGAGAGCAGACGATGTGTGGAAACGGACAGGGTACCTTGGTGTAACCATTATTAGCACTACACACGACGGAGTGAAATTTAATAATTGCAGAGCAGCAGTATGGAAAGCGCTACGAGTGCTTTACCCAGACACTTCTGATATGGGAGCTATAATGACTCGAAAAATGAAGGAGTCAGAAGATCCATTGATTTATATCCAGAATTTCCAAGACGCGTTGGTGCTCAAAACGCACAAAATCTATACCTGTATTTTATAACATATTGTGCCAGGGGTTACCAGAGCCTGTACAAAAACAGCTTAAGAAATTGGTAGGAGTTCAGGCTAAACCTTGGGCTGAAATACAGTTGATCATTGCAAATTACTGTATATTGTTGCAAGAAATGAATCGGAAAAAGGAGGAGACTCAAAAAGGTGAGGAAGCGAAGCTGGTGCAGAAGAAGCTATCAAAGTATGCTCTTGAAGGAGCCATGCTAACTAGCCCAGCTGAACAGAACATACAACAGGTGGCTAACCCACAGCAGAACAACCAGGGTAACGTCGGATTGTACCCGAGGGGAAAGGGATTTAGAGGAAGAGGATGGCAGAGTAATCAGGGAGGTTTCCAAAGTAATCAAAGAGGCTTTCAAAACGTGCAGATGGGCAGTCCAGATATGTTAAATGGACAACTAGCCCGACCACCGCCAGTGTGTTGGCTGTGTGGAATGACAGAACATCTGGGGCGCCCTTGCAGAAGCCAAGGTGCGTGGCAGAATGGCCAAGGAATGGGAACAAACGCAATGATTCCGTCTGCAATCCCACAACAGGTCGGTGCACAGAATCACACAGTGCAGCAGCAAGCACCAGGCATGCAGCAAGGTGTGCAACAAGGGGTTCAACCCCCGAACATGGGGAACTTGCCGCAAGGGCAATTCCAACAGGCACCACCGCAAACTTCTCAGGGCCAAACTCCGGAAGGGGAGGCAGCCCAGGGAATGGAGAGAATCCACAAGTGTACAGTGGACCGAACTTGTATATAAACTAGGACAGCTCACTGGGAACCCTGATGTGCTCTATCCTATCAGTAACACCAGACCCTAAGAGGGAACCAAGGGTGAATGTCGTCATAGGGGGTAAAGAATATTCCTTCTTAGTTGACACGGGTGCAACACGCTCATGCATACGAGAAGGCAAGATTTCCTTGTCTGGCAAGGCCTTATATACTCAGAGTTTTAAAGGAGCTCACAGTCCAGTTCCCTTTACAGACACACTCCAAGTCTCAGTAGGAGAGTGCGAGATGAATGTACCTTTATTATATTCACGTCAGACCCCAGTAAACATTTTGGGCCGAGACTTAATGACGAAATTGAACATGACAACCTCGTTCACGGAGGAGGGCATGGTATGCTCTACTCCAGGAATGCATTATTCAAATGTGTGCAGTATGATCAGGGCATACTCAGGACACATAGCCATGAGAGCTATAGCATTAGAACCAGATGTTTGCGCATATGGCATGCGTGTGCTTATGGCAAGATTGCCAGGCCTCGCAGACAAGGTCATGAGAACCCCGGATGAGTTTTTATTCAGACCAAGAATACCTGTACATGAAGAGGAAGGACAAGTATTTCCCTTGATGATACATGCAGCAGCAGTGAGAAGGAGGATAGCGTTAGTCGAAGGTTATGATGATGAAGGTAGACAATGGTGTGGTTATCGCCATTGAAGAAGGGCATCGAGTGACTGACGTCACCGATGACAATCTGTTTGAAGAACAACCAGACTCAGAAGAGACGAGAGTGGACGTGAGTCTCATATTTTGGGTAAAAATGATCAAAAGAGAAGTGCCTCAGAGAATGATGTTGGCACTGATACGTCCGGAATACTTTGATAACGATATGGTCCAGGTGCCTGTCTCAGTATGAACTACAGGACCCTATGATGTAGGCCTCTTGAAGGGGGTGGGGGAAGTAAAAATTAAACTAAAACCAGGAGCAATTTTACCAAGAGTGCAACAATATCCCATGTCCAGAGAGGCGGGTGAAGGGATCGCGAAGAGAATCTCTGCCATGATGGATCAGGGCATTCTAGTGACGGCAGAGTCACCCTGTATTACGGTGACCTATCCAGTCAAGAAAGCAAAAGGAGGGTCTTGGTGTTTAATACAAGATTTAAGAGCATTAAATGATATTGTTGAAGCCGAGTTTCCTCTAGTCCCTAATCCATCTACAATCCTATGTAACATACCCATTGAGGCAAAATATTTCACGTTGATTGACTTGAAAAATGCCTTTTTCTCAATCCCATTGCACCATGACTCTCAAGATCTGACGTCATTTACATTCAGACAAATGCGTCTGAAAAGCACGAGGTTGCCACAGGGGTACTGCGAGTCCCCATCCATTTTCGACAGAGTCCTGCAGATGGACCTAAACGATATTGTATTAGAAAGTGTCGTCTTGCAGTATGTGGACGACATCTTGATCTGCAGCGCCACAGAGCAACAATGCAGGCGCGATTCTGTTGAGCTACTGGCTATACTGGCTGAGAAAGGATATAAGGTTGACAAGGAAAAGCTGCAGTATTGTCAACAGGAAATGCTGTACATAGGCCAACTCATCTCGCATGAGGGAATAAATGTGACCCCAGAAAGGGCTGAAGCTATCATGAACACGGCAAAGCCACTCACGATAAAGCGAATGCAGAGCTTTTTAGGCCTGTGCAATTATGTTAGAGCATGGGTCTTCAATTACAGCTCGTATACCAAGCCCTTGCACCAGGCTTTATAGAAGGTCCAGGTGACAAAGGAAAAGATTGAATGGACCGAGGCAATGGAAAAGGGGTTTACAGAACTCAAGAGAGCGATTTGCACGACTCCAGTTCTTGGGATTCCTAATTATGCAGAGGAATTCTACCTATTCTCAAACACAGATGGCAGCGTTATGACGGCAGTACTTGCTCAAAGAACCTTGTTGGGGTACAAGCCCTGGCGTATTACAGTGGGAGCCTGGACCCAGTCATTAGAGGCCAAATCCCATGCGAACAAAGCTTAGCTGCCGCAGCATTCGGGATAGAAAAGGCGACAGCCATTGTAATGACGTTATACGTCGAGCACTCATTATTTGCCATCTTAGAGAAACCAAAGGGTATGTTGACTTCTCAAAGAGCTTCTGCCTATGAAGTGATCATATCTAATCCATCGATCAAAATAGTTTGATGTAAAACAGTAAACCCAGCTATGTTCATGGCTGAGCCAGTCACTGAAGGAGAGCCGATACATGACTGTGCCAACTATGAAGAATTCTATGATGAAATCCACAGGGTGAAAGAAAATGCCCTGGTGGGAGGTGAGATCGTTTTTACTGATGGTTCTTCGAGAATCAACCAAGAAGACGGACAAGATATACAGGCGTTGCTGTAATGAAACACATAGCAAACAGAGAATTTCAAGTACTCGTCAGTGCACGAATACCATCTTATTATTCAGCATAGGCTGCAGAATTATTGGCATTGATACTCGCCATCGAGAATCACGCAGACCAGGAAGTAACGGTGTACAGTGACTCTGCCTATGTAACGTCTACAGTGCACGCAGTCCTAGCACGCTGGAAAAGGAGGGGCTACCTCCGAGCGGACGGCACGCCAGTACAACATGCAACCCTATTGGACAGGCTGATTAAGGCACTATAGCTCCCAGTGGGCATAGCGTTCATGAAATGCACCGCCCACACCAAAGGGTCAGATTTCGTGTCACGGGGAACCACGCAACAGACACAGGAGCCAAGCGTATTGCATCCAAAAGTGAAACGATCATGGATGTAGAAGTGGCGTGCACCCATGAACGGATGATGATAGCACGAGCCACACCAGAAGCCTATAGCAATATGGGGCAGGCACAAATAATGGAGCTTCAAGGGGAGGCATCTCAGGACAAAAAGAACCTGTGGAAATGTTGAGGGTGTTCCTTAAACCCCTCTGATGGATTGTGGCGGCAAGACAGCACTGGTAAACCAGTAATGCCTGTAGCCCCACTAAAAATAGCATTGGAGCAATTGCATTACCCTATACACATGTCAAAAGAGAATCTAGCAGCAACGCTCGCAGAAGACTGGTTTATACCGAATTTAGCTGAGCATGTTTCATTCTTTATGGTGAACTGCATAATCTGCCAGCAACTCACCACTGGGAACACATTAAAAGTAGTGAGAGGAGTCCTCCCCCGGCCAAATGGGCCTGTTCAGCACTTACATATCGACTACATCGACATGGTACAAGTGTGTAATGGGTACAGGTACTTAATTGTAGTGGTGTGTCCATTCTCTAGATGGAAAGAAGCAGGTCCATGTACACACCCAGACTCTACCTGTGCGGCCAAATTCCTGGTGAGGGAAGTGTTCCCTAGATGGGGGGTGTGTGAGGTGATGAGATCAGACAACGGGGCTCATTATGTTAACTCAGTCTTTGAGCAAATCAGCTTGCTGCTTGGTATAAAGCACATTTTCATCGGCATATCATCCGGAAGGTAATGGTATTTGTGAGAGGCTCAACGGCTTGTTAAAGGAAAGGATAGCCAAGTTGAAGCTTACTCTAAAGAGGGGATGGTTGCACTGCCTTCCACTGGCATTGAATGCTCTTTGGAACCAACCAGGCTCCGACCATCATCTTATGCCGCATGGGATAGTCACAGGAAGGAGAATGAACACTCCCCTAACCCCCCGAGACAGAGTTAGATGTGATGCCCAGTCCACCCGAGAGGTCCTGGGAACCGAGTTACAAGAGTACCTGAACTGCATGACATCCAGCCTTACTATAATTTCAGACCAACTACAGCGACGATGAAAAGGGTGCAGCACAGCACAAAACACAGCGGGGGACGCTACAAAAGACCCAGCTCAAGGTCTACATGTTCCACTCGTCTTTCTTGGAGATGTGGTGGTAGCAAAAAACCACACGAGAAAGAGGTGGGACGAGCCAAGATTCAATGGCCCTTTCATCATAGAGGACTGCACTCCTTTGGCTGTCAAACTGCAAGGCAGGGGAGCATGGATCTTTCTCAATGACATTAAGCCCTATATTGGAGAAAGCCCTCAAGCTGCACCACACCGTGAAGAAATTACAGACAACTGGGAAGAACATCAGCACGTGCAGACAAGAGCCATGACGAGGAGGAAGGACGCATGAGCTTCAAAGCCAAGACAAAAGAACCTGTTTGCAAGTTGTGGCTTAAACTAAACATTTCCTCTGAGCAAAAAAGGGGATAAGGACATAACGGACACTCTGTGCATCCTAATTGCAGGGTGAAGAAGAAAATTGTGCATCTAAGCCACAACATGTCTGTCGACACAAACTCGTAAATCAATCACACAAAAGCGTTGGTGAGAAACAAGACTTAAATAGATTGTGATCAAAGACTTGTGCATAAGGAACTAAACGCAGCATCCTGATTCATCAAAGAGCAAGATGTCGCTTTGCAGCATTTATGGTGTCTCCCAGCAGAAATATCACAAGGGATGTGCTAACCTATTTCCAGTTAGTTTTAGTTTCCTATCCATCACTTGTAGGGAGAGTCACCAGTGTCACAGACTTCATCGAAGATCCCGCCAACAAGAAAGTAATCTGGCAACTGCTTACTGTTATCACAGAAGCCTTTATTGTGTTACCAGAATACAGTGATAATGACACAAATGCTTCCACCACAGGCAATTATAGATGAACTCGTCAATACGCTCTTCTTTCGCATCAGAGAGGAGTGCCCAGCTATAGTCGGAACAACTACAGACACTCTCTCTTTCATTAGAGATCCAGCAAACTCTGAACATTTGGGCCAACTATGGACTAAACTAAATTACTTAGTTGCAATCCACGCTGCAGGAAAGTGCAAGGACTGTTCACGTCAAGGGAAGGGCCTGTGATCCAGAACCCAGCAAAGCAGGGCAAAATGCCCCTGTCACCTGAGGACAGCCGACTTGCGCACAACGTCCTGTTCCGCCTAGTCACTGACTTTTCAGAAATGGTAGGGAGACCTATCCAGCTAATGTTGCTCATATGGGAACGCTCCTCCATGGAATAATGCTGCAAGTGGAGCTGTCCAATTTTCAGAGAGAGTATATGAGGAGATTCCAGTGAAACGTTCCGCCGAGGGACAGATCGAAGAGACAGAGGCAAAATACTTAATCTTTCCGCCAAGGGACAGATCGAGGGAGCAGAGACAAGAACGCCACCTTTTAATTTTTTTTTGGTTTTGATAAATTGCCGTTTTTCATTTTTTCACATTGAACAGGTTCCAGCATGTCCTCAGGACTGAAACAGATTTGGGGGGGGGTGGACTGGAAACTCACTTATTTTGAATATGCACAATGAATGTGACTTACCAAAGGTGTTAGTCTAATCTATTTTCCATAGTCTAGCAAGGGAACTGTATCCCGTATCCAGAGACAATCGTCACCCGCAAGAGGGGGGACACTTGCGAAGCACCAGACACTTTATGATACAAACTTTCTGAGAAACACCAATGGAGTAAGTGAGAAGAATAAGACATTGACATTTGTTATGATTAAGATGGGGTCCCAGAACAGTAACCTGGTCCTCCCACAAGCAGAGGGGCGCCCCTTCTTCTCTGGAAGGAAATGTTGCCACCTTTCGTACCGCGCAAGTATGTGTATATGCATAGTGATTATCATTGTCTTTCTGTCATTAACAATCAGAACTGCATTCTTTATTGGTGTACGAAGCATTCTAATCTCAGTGCACCCACCGGATAATGTACACATGGGTCCCACAAAAGCACCCAGACCCTATATAGTTATTCCAGTCCCAAGAAAATCTGATGGTAAGATAAATGAACCAAAATTGAATGTAATTAGCAGTGATCCATACACACTTGAGGGAATGAATGAAGAGAAAAGCTGGAGACAGAGTCAGCACAGAATGAATAAAAACGTAGCACTGACCATTACACGCACCCATACACCAAATGAACTAGGGCATGTGTCAATGGCCACAGAACCTCAGGCGAAGGCGACAGAGAGCATGAGACTGCCTACCGAACAATCAGTCCCAGAAAACAATGAGAGAGACCAAAAGGAATAAAGTGAAAGGCCGAATTGAAAAATAAACCTGTAGAGATTGTATCAACAAGCACACCAGTTCCAACACAGAGAATAAGTACCAAGCCCACGATGCAACCTTACATTGGGCTGATGACAGACAGATGGGGGTTAAAGGCACTTATAGAGGGCAGGAAAAGAATACAAGAGGAGAGGAAGAGATTTGCAAAACATCCACCTACCACATCGATGCAGATAAAGAAACCTGCTCCACCAACCAGCATGCCCGAGAGTCCTCCAGCAAGGAAAAGTCACACAGACAGGTTTAGAGATGTAGTTATTGCTAACTACAGAAGGACACTAAGAATCAAGAGAAGCCCACATGAAGGTAACAATCAACTAAATGATTACCTGGACAGCATAGCACATCTAGGAAACAACAACTGGTATCAACACATGAAAAAAGTCGGGAGAAGACGATCAGAAGGAGATTGCTTTGTTTGTGCACTTCTACCGTACAGCATGGGGAAATCCAAGATCTTTGTGGCTGTAGAAATTGATGTCCCGACAGCACACTGTTTGTCACACATAGCAATGTGCAATTCCAGAGGACAGTTTATGGCGAGGGACGCCTCACTGATATGGGAAACTGAAACAGCGTATCCCGATAAAGATGATTATGTCCAGGGCATTAAGACAAGAAACAGAGCTCATACTAGGAATCATGTGATCAGGTATGAAAAGCCAGAAGTTAAAGGAGCAGGAACAAGATGGGAAATTAACCCGAGATTGAACGTCCAAGGAAAAACTCCAGGAGAAGATCAAATTTGGAAGAAAAGAGCCCAAATGCAGATCTGGGGAACAGTGCTTTCACCAGATGGGTGGGAAGAAGGAGTAGTGATATGCCGAGCCTGGATGGTCCTTGGAGCCTGCCAAGAAGCAATAGAAAACTCACAGAGGTTGTGCAAACCTCTATGGCCAAAGTTGGTAAAGTTACTAACATGGGTCGAAGACAGAGGAGGACCCTTGCAGATAGTGCTACTGGAAAGTCCAAAATTATGCTTCAGGAGCAATGGCACGAGGAAGATGGGAGAGAATCAAACTGCGGACAAATCTTTGAAGCCCCAGGCATGACTCACGGAACCGCAGTAATTATGGATCATTACTGGGCGTGTAGATCCAAGGCATACATAAGACTACCGAAGAACTGGGGCGGCATATGCACAATAGTGAATGTCGACGTTCCTGCACTAGTGATCCAGAAAAGTGACCTGAATATTGACAGTTTTCCGAAAGCAGATGCTCACCTGAGGAAAAGGAGATCTGTGGAACTGGTATCCCAAATGAAGAGAGAAAATTACTTTTCTGCCAAATCGGAAGAAGCATTCCATGCAATCCTATATGAACACAAGCTGTTCAGCCTCACCTCATCAGTGTTCACAACAATCATCGTGCCAAGATTCCAGGTTGGAGCAAACACTAAATGGTTGCAAATAACCAGATGGTAATTATTACAGACCATCAACACCACCATAAAATGATTCAGCGCGATTAAAGAAGAACTAAGAGCAATCCAATTGATGACTCTCCAGAACAGATATGTACTTGACATGATCACAGCGATGGATGGAGTTGTTTACAGAAGCCATAGTATGCTGGCAAACCTACAGAAGCAGATGATCGACTAAACTGATGAAGTTGATGATGACAGCTGGTTTGGAACTCTATTCTCATGGCTCCCACAATGGATGGCAGACATATTCAGGTTTCTGGGAGCCATGCTATTGATGATACTATTAAGATTTTGTGTTATCAAGATAATCATCACGCAATGCCAGAAAACTGCGAAGAAAGCCATTGGGATGAAGGTCATGATCGATGTCAAACCAGGATGGAAGCCAAGAGACCTGACAGATGAAGAGATAAGAGATCTTGTGAAGACCAGCAAATTTACGCAAGAAGGAACAAAGTTTGTGTACCCCAGAAACCGAAGAAATTATGAAGGAAAATGGATCTATTGTAGCCCAAATGGACAGTGTCAGCTTAAGACCTGGAACAAAGACAAACATGTAAAAATAGCAGGAAGTCTGAGAGAAGTGATGAAAATATGGACTCCAAAGAAACACGTGTTCACAACATTATGTGCAAACCCAGAAGACGAAGAAGTGGATACAGAGGAGCCAAGTAAGACTAATCCAAAGGAGGAAGCAGGAGTGGTCGATGAACCGATCAGAGGGGGGAGTGTAGAGGAGGTCCTAGACACGGCCTGCACCCAAGCGCCCCATTTTGAGATACCAGGAGCATACTCGCCAAGATATGTGACGTATAGGGAGCAAAGGAACCAACAGAGAGCCACAGTAGGGCTCTGTCCAGTACTGTAAGAGGATTCAATTCAACACTACAGCTAAGTCAACGCCTAGTCTATAATACTGAATGAAAACCCTTATTGATATATCTTTATGTCCAGTTCATGCGTTCTGGATGACTACCCCTATATAACACCCCTCTCTTGGAATCCTCCTGACCCCACTGAGCCAAGAAGTAGTTCTGTTTTGCAAGTTTAAAGGTTTATTTGATAACCTAAACAATATATATTATATCACGCTTTATAATAAATTAATAATTGGATATCACACTTAATCTGGTATGATAAAGATTAACAACGGAGAATCTGGCACTAGCACACTTCTTGATAATCACTAAGGAGTTGACATGAAATGGATAAGATAGCAACAATACTTTTATGGTTTCCAATGGATGCAATGTGGAATGAAATGCAGTACAGAAAATAACTTGATAGGATTTCAGCAAAAACAATGTAATCACTTTCTTGTACAATTCACCCCCCCCCCTTTTATGCAATGCAAGGAAATGGAAGGAAGGCACACAGTTCTCAGAAATGCAATTAAATGTGATTCAGTTAACCCCAGCAACTTAGACTACAGACGTTGAAAACACAGGCAAAATGCTTTTATATGTGCTGGCAATGGAGTGAAAAATATGCTAAATTTGCTTTTAATTCCCTCTAGAAGTTCAGGGTGAGTGGTATCTAGTTAATATTAGTCCAGGCTCACACTAGCAATGATTCAGGGATGATTAGCAGGTTAAACGAATTTCTGGCAAATGGAAGGCAAGCAGCAGCCGATTTTTACACGTGGAGAAATTTGCAAATCGCGGCAAAATTCGCGAATGCGTGTTCCACGATTGCGGTAAAACTATAAGGGGTAGGAATGTGGTTCTTGGTGCGATTAAAGGCTAAGATTCTAAGCTTTCAGATGAAAGTTACTGCAAGTCTCTAAGACAAACGGTCACGGAGATATGAGCGATTTAGTGAAGGTCGTTTTTGGTTTTGCAAATTTTAAACGCAACACTTTTTCAGCTTTAAAAATGATGGCAGAATAACACAATTGCTAAGCTGCAGTTCTACTTAGATTAAAAAAATGGATTGAATTATATGATTTTAACTAAGAGATGTGTGCTGAGTTTTGCTGAGTACTCACAAGAGATTTTGAACCGGAAAGCGACTTGGTCACGGACTTCAGTCTGGTCAGGTCTTCCCGAGTTCCGCTCACAGCGCCTGGCCTCTGGAACTGCTCACAGCATCGGGGTCAGCACTCTGGATACAATGGCCTGGTCTCTGCTAGGCACCGGTTCTCTGGGTCGGGTCCTGCCTTCTCTTTGGATATTTCTGTCACCGGGTTCTTGCAAAAGTTCTTGGCAAAATTCAGACGGCGTCAGCCGGCTGTCTGAAGAGTTCAGTTATAAAAAGATTTTCAGGCCTGTTGACAAATACTCTTGCTGGCAGTGGCCTTTTTGGTTAAGGTTCTGTAGTCTCTGTTTATCTTGGAGTCTAAGTGTTGGCTCCTTGAAGTTTGATGGAGGTAAGTATGGATTTTTCCGGCAGAGCGTCCCGCTGCAGATGGAAATGAATGTCTCTACCTAAGTTTCAGTGGTCCATTTATATGTTCTGCAAGTGGGTGTGTGTGTTGGTCATAACTAAACTTGCCCCTCTCACTTGTCATTGGTCCAGCTTTCATTTCTCCCCTGATTGGGGGAGCTATGTTGTGTCAGAGTGATGTCAGCCATTTATGATCTCTTAAAAAAAACTCCCCTGTCATCTGTGCACCCAAATCTATATATGATCAAAATACATATTTCACAGTTACACAGTTGTTTGAAATTACATACCCATGTCACATATCACATGAGGTATACTCTGTCCCAAATCTGCTGTTTCTAAGAGCTTGCATTCAAAAATGGCAACTTTTAGCACTTTTTAATGTGCTAAACAACATTGGATCTTCATGAAATTTTATTCAACTGTTCCTCACATATCTACCCACATACCAATGCATTTTCGTTTGTCTAGCTGAAACAGGGAGTCTGTAATATTAATAAACAGCAGGGTTTTGTCCCAGAATATCCCACAATTTGGAGTTTGGGCTTGAATGAAAGGTACATTTTTTTAATTAAGTCTCTCAAAGTTATACATTTCTGTCATTTGATTACAAAGAGTTATCAGTGTTTTTTTAAAATATATATTTTACTTTCAATTCAGTCCTCAGAGTGTTGGAGCCCGCCTCCAAGACTTGGGTGGTTCAGTCACATGTGTTCTGGCAGGCAGGCCTTTGTTGACAGTAAAACAGTAAAAATCAACATATTCCTTTCAGAGGAGAGGGGCCATTGTGTGGTCTCTGGGAAGCTGACATCAGGAGGCCAGGGAGCCACTTTGCATTTAATTAACAGAACCCTGTGATTTCCTGGCTTCTTGTGTTGAGTTCTGAAGTGTCAAGAGTTCTCAGGACAGGCAACCCCTTTGAACTTTTGATGAAATGAGACCCCTTTCTTTGCACTAGACAGTTTTGCAAGACAGCTCTCCTGTCAGAGTTTAGACCGCCAGTGCCGCCTTGAGGATTTTCTTGGTACTGCATGCAATTGTGGGATCTTTCTTGGATTAATGCATTCTAAACAGGAATGGTTCTTACATGGTAGTAAATCCTTGCTTAACATTGTTTTGATGGGGCTCCTTACAGTAAGATGGTTATGTGGAACCCCACAAAAGGGTTGAATCTTTAAAGTGGTCCAATGAGTCACGATTTCAGCAACTTTTTGACATCAGTAACAGTGGATTTTGTTAACAAAGACCTTTCTGTACACTGGTGGGTGGCAAGTTAGGTAACCATTTTGGTGTGCGCACAACTGCGCAGCTCTCCTGGATTCTGGGATGAAATGATGGGCGGCGACAGCGCATCCCCATCTTTACCCACTCCAATGATTTATTTTTGTTCTGGGGTAAAATGATGGGCAGCGACAGCTTAATCCCCATATTTACCCCGTCTAATGATTCCACATGGGTCAAAACCCTCCACAAACCCCCCCGCCCGACTGCGCTTTGACTTGAGTCGAGGGGGAGTCGGTTGCAAGGGAGGTTTTGAACCCTGGCGCTGGTATGTCCACATTATCTTCTTCCAATTCTGTAGATGGCACAGTTCAGCATCTTCCTCTCCATCCGGTCAGATCGATCAGTTCTCCTCGCCGGTCCGGAAGATTGGGCGGTACCCCGGGCCCGTTGCGTCTCTGCTCCCGGTCTCCGGATCGTCCTCCGTGGCCCGTCTCCCAGTTTTCTTTCTCCTAGGACGACAAAGGAAGAGCGGCAATACCTACTCATAGACGTCTTTCCACCACTGTTGAGATAGTGGGGCAGCATATGCATTTCATCATAACGAAACATTACATTCTTATTTGAAAAAAAAAAACAGTATAACTAAGAGACAGTTTCATGCAAATCACAATATTTTAGAGACTAGATGTGGTATGTTTTATGATTGGAACTGAATTAGTCTGAGACAGTACCCGCTATGATTCCAGAGGATTCCTCCAGTTGTTTCAGAGTGTGCCTGGGATGGCAACATTTCAACTGGTTTATGTGGACCCACTTGTCTTCCCCCGCTGCCAAAGGACCTTTGGGGATGTGGATTTTGTAGGCCACAGGGGAGATCTTGTCGATGATCTCAAAGGGTCCCTTCCATGTAGGCAAAAATTTGCGCTGCTTGGCCTGGTTCCTTTGGAAGTTAGATAGACCCGGTCCCCCACCTGATATTCCTTCCTGGAAGTTTTTAGGTCATAGTGGGTCTTCATGCTATCAGCTGATCTTTCTAGATTCCGCTGAGCATAAGCAAAAGCATGTTGGAGGTGTTTCCTTAAATTCTCCACATACTCATGAGTTGTGGAGGCATTTATCAGTGTCTGCTCTTGGGTCCTGTAGAGCAAATGCTGAGGAAGCACCATCTTGCGTCCAGTCATCAACTCAAATGGTGACATTTTGGTTGCAGATGAAGGGGTAGATCTAATGGCCATTAGGACCAGAGGTAATCGGATATCCCAACTTGGCCCAGAATCTGCCACAAACTTCTTTAATATGCTCACAATGGTTCGGTTATATCTCTCTACTGCCCCAGAAGAAGCTGGCCGGTAAGCAATATGCAACTTCCTTTTGACCCCCAGTATCTCCCACATCTTTGTCATTACTTCACTGGTGAAGTGGCTACCTCTGTCTGACTCAATCCTTTGAGGTAGACCAAAACGGGAAAAGATGTGGTTAATCATCAAGGCAGCTGCGGTTTCTGCCTTGCAATTTGGGGCTGGGAGACATTCCACCCACTTGGTAAACAAGCATGTCACAGTCAACATGTACTTATTCCCCCTAGCCGAGCGAATCACGGGGCCTACGAAGTCGATTTGTAAATCTGACCATGGCAGTGTCATCCCCCGCTTTTGGAGAGGCGCACGGTGCGTGAGGGAGGATGGCTGAAATTGTGCACACACAAGACACCCCTTCAAGTATTGGTCGAGGTCCTGCCCCATGTGTGGCCAGTATGCAACCTCTCTTAAGATTTCCAGTGTTGTGTGAAACCCCCTATGACCGGCGGTGGCCGCATCATGGGCGTGACTTAACATCAGGCTTCGGAATGAGGTAGGAACCACCCACTGATCGTGGCCAGCTTTGGATTTCCTTACCAAAAAACCGTCTTGGATCCGGAGCATTTTTGGACACTTCATCAACACTCTTAGGTCCTCTTTCCCAATGTAATCGGTATCCGTCAGGGGAAAGTTCTCAGGGTCCTCAAAGTGCTGGTAAAATTTACCAATTATTGGATCCCCCTTCTGAGCGGTAATCAAATCAGCATCAGGGGTCTCCTTACTCCATTGTGCAATTGAAAGGTCGTTGTGAGCATTTGTATGGGACCTAGTGATAGCAGTGACCTGGATTTCCCCCAATAGGGACTCAATCTCAATTAGATCCCCTTGGATGGCCCCGGTTTTGGCCAGCTGATCAACTAAGTCATTTCCAGTTTTGTCTGGTCCCTCTACTTTGGAATGACCCTTGATCTTTTTCCAATAGATGGTCATCTCATTCGAGGTGACCAGATCATCAATGTTTTGGATCAACTTCCCATGTTTCAAGGGTTTGTTGTTAGCACATAACATGCCTCTGGTTTTCCAATTAACCAGGTGCTCCACGAACCCATTCCGTACATAATCCGAATCTGTGATTATGACCAGTTCGTGGAGTTGATGCTGGACAGCAGTGAGGATGGCCTGATGCACAGCCATCAATTCTGCCACCTGACTACTTCGGGGACCAATTTTGTATCCAGCGGAGGGTTCTGGGGACTCATGCATTCCCTACGCCGGCCACCAGTTCTTTCTCCCCGTTGTTGTCAACATGGTAAGAGCATCCATCCACATAGACAGTGGGCATTCCCTCACACTTGTCCTCTTCAAAGACTTTGTGTGGGGAATTAAGGTATGCCTCCGTGTTGTTCTTGATTTTTAGACTTTCGTCCTCGAGACAGTTTTCTCTGGTACAATCATGCAAGTCAGCCAGACCTTGCGCGAGGGGACTCTTCTTGTTTTGGCCATATCTGACCTCCACAGGAAAGCCTTGCATTGACAGAATCCAGGAAGTAATTCGGGAATTACTCACATTTCCGGCCTGGATTCTGTCACTTTGGAGATATTGCAGAGGCTGGTGTGGAGTCTCCACTATGATGTGTTCCCCCTGGATAAACGGGCGGTAATTCTTCAATGCCCACACCGTTGCCAGGAGTGCCTTCTCACAATCGTTGAATTTTTCCTCTACAGAGGATAAAGTTTTGCTCGCATAGGAGATTACTTTATTGACCTTGTCATGCTTTTGGTATAATACTGCCGTCAAGCACGTATTAGAAAACCCTGTCTCCAGGAAGAACTCCTTGTTTCTGACAGGGTAAGCTAGGCAGGGCGCTTGTGAGAGGCTTCTTTTGAGTTGTTTTACCGCCTCGGCTTGTTCTGGACCCCATTCCCACTTGACCCCCCCCTTCAAGAGATGAATCAGGGGTCTGGTGATCTCTGCGTAGCCCTCAATGAACTTTCTGCTGTAATTAGTCAGTCCAAGGAGGCTCCTTAGTTCCCGCAGAGTTGTGGGGTCTTTCAGTTTCTGAAGTGCTTCCACTTTCTTTTCCTGGGGACAGAGACCCTGAGGAGTAATCTCATGCCCCAAGAAATTAACACGGGTTCTGCACCACTGTGCTTTTTGAAAGGAAAGTTTTGCTCCGGCGGCCCTCAACTGGGTCAGAACATAGCGGATCTCCGCTATGTGTTCCTCCACAGATGAACTTTTAATGAGGACATCATCTACATAAGCCAGGTTACCCCTCGCACACAGGTCGGGCATGGCCTTATGTAGGAAAATATTGAACTCATTACCGGAGTTGAGGTATCCGAAGGGAGTCCGGGTCCATGTATACTGCTGGCCCCAAAGGTAAAAGCCAGTTTGTATTGGTCCTCCCTACTGACAGGCACGGTCCAGTATCCATTGGTCAGGTCTATTGCAGTGAATACCTGTGACCCCTGGATCTGGGCCAGCCCTTGGTCAATGTAGGGCAGAGGCCATCGGGAAGTATGGACCCGTTTGTTGAGCTCCCTGAGGTCGGCGCAGAGTCTCCACTGGCCGTTTGGCTTCAATATTCCCAGCACCGGATTATTGAAGGTGCTGTGGACTGGACGGATTATTCCCCGGGACTCAAGGTTCTTAATTATTTCAGTAAGGGACTCCATGGATGCGAGAGGCAAACGATATTGCTTCACAAACACTGGAGTCATGCCAGGGTCCGTGGGGATTGTTGTTGTGTGGATGTCAGTGCGACCACAGTCATATGAGTCTACCGCAAAGAGATCTTGGAAATCCAAGAAAACTTGTTTCAACTTTTGCTTTTGTTCCAGAGTCACACAGGCATCAGCTAGGTTGACTCTCTCTTCCACCATCTGCCTGAAGCCTGGAAAGACTTCTGGTTTGGCTATCTCAGCGGCCTCCTCCAACTGGGTGGAGAAGTCCCTGGTCAGAGTGCTGATTTGGACTGGAGGCTTCAGGTGGGAAAGGCAGCCCTCATGGACCTGGAAAATCACCTCATCCCTCCTGAAGTCACAAGTCACATCTTCCTTACCATAGGGGCAGGAAGTGTACACCAGGAAGTTCCCCCCATGCCGGGTAAAAATCCTGTCTGGTGTTGTATTGTCGTCACTGTCACTGTCAAAGCAGTCCTTGGGGATTGGCCCTAACAGTTCATTTCCAAGATCAATGGAGAAATGTCGGTCATCAACCGCCATTCCAATAATGGTGCCTGCGGCTAGAGTAATACTCTTTAAGTCGCTGTTATCCACCTCTATTAGAATGGTGTCATGTTCTATGTTGACTAATGGAGTTGGGTTTACCCCCAACCCTTGCTGTTGGAGAGAAGCGTTTAGATGTATGTAAGCATCAGGGTTTTGCAAATATTGTCCTCTTTTAACTTTCACTTCCAGGGAGAATTGTCGGGTCCTTTCTGGGATGGTGACTTCCTCTTTGATCTGAATTTCAACTGCATAAGCTAGCAATTGAGCTGACCTAAATGCTTTTTCTGGATCATCAAAGCCCATGGGATTATCCGCTAATCGGGACCAAGCTTTGAAGTTTATTAGGTCCAAACAAATGGCAAAGCGATTGAGAATGTCACTGCCTAAGTAAAAGGCGGCAGGGACGTCTCGCACGACCCAACAATTGTGGACTATGCTCTTGTTGCCAATGGAGATTTTGAGCATACACCTGCTTGGCAGGAGGTGTTTGGAATTAGGTGCTTCCAGGTCCATTTCCCATTTGTCTATCAGTTTGAATGTGGGAATGGCTGGATCTTTTGGGAGTTGGCGGAACATGGCTTCGCTGATGAAGCTCTTACCGTTGTTCACACACACTCGAGCGAGAACGGAGTCCTTCCCATCATTTAACTGGACAGGGATGAACAACTGCTCTCCAATTTGCTGAATATCAGCCAGGCCCTGAGCTGATTTCACATCTTTCTGGACTATAGGAGTGGGAGTTTCTGATTGTGGATTGGTAAAGAATTCAGGGTGTTTCCTTCCAGTGTGGAATACCACCTTAAACTGGAAGGAAGGTTGATTTTCAGAAATAGAGAGGACCCTCCATCACCAGTCTGTTGTCCTACTGCTATTACTGTCACGTCTGGAATTTGGCTATTCTGGAAGTGAAATTCTACTTGGTCAGATTTTTGTTCAACCATGTGGCATGTGCCGTTTAAACTAACATGGTTGACACTCTGTTTTAATTTTATGGGTCGGCTAGTCTGGGTCCAGAGGACCTTGTTTACACAATCTATTAGGGGTGACAACCTTCTCAGGAGGTCATTCCCTAGTAAACAAGGGGTGCCCTCTGGAGTCACAACTATGACCGGGTGTTTCAACTTGTGTCGCCCAATTTTAATGTCCAAGTCTGCAGTCCCCTCAACGGGAATTTCCTTCCCGTCAAAGTTCTGCAGTTGTCCAGGAAGAGGGGTGAGAGGAATTTGGTAATTCTCTCCCCTTCCTGCATTCAGTTCATCAAAGGCCCTTCTGGACAGAAGGGTAGCTTGAGATCCCGTGTCCACCAGCGCTGAAATCTTACCCTGCCCCTGTACTTGTACCGGGGCATAATATCTTCCCTCCTTCTCCTCAAGGGGGCACAGATAATGTACATTTTTGGACAACTGGTGGGCTAATTGTCTGGTTTTGGACATTGCAAGAGAAGATATTTGGGCAGAATTCTGTGGAGAGCCTTGGGAATCTGAAAGAAAAATTTGGCAACTGGAGATCAGAGCCATTGTGGGTTCCCCTGGCTCTGGTTCTGGGCCGCCCCCCCCCTTTTTGGAGGCAGTCACCAGGATGGGTTTGAACCAGGGGAGTTTCTTGCTGATGGTTCTGGGATGAGATGGTGGGCGGCAGTAGCTCAGTCTCCACATCTCCCCAGTCTGGATTTGCATCCCTAGGGACCCATTTTTCTTTGGGAGGAGTTCCCCCCTCTCTGAAGGAGAAGATCCTTTTCCCAGGATCCTCTGAGGATCCCTCTCCCTCAAATTGGAAGATCTGTACCTCCTCCTCAAACTGAGTCTGTTTGGGTCTTTTGTTTCTCCTACCCCCCCTCTGCTCCTTAGGAGGCAGACTTTCAGGGGCAAGAGATTTTGTTTCCAGTTCCTGGGTTTCCAGGGGCTGTTTACAAGTGAGGAAGGAAGCTTCCTCCAAGGCTTTACACCCCCCTTCCCTTTGTGCCTCCTCCCTGGGAACCGGTGAGTTATCGGGGTGCTGCCCCCGTCATTGTTCTGGAGCACCAGGTCCAGAGTTGGGTGCGTTCTGCGCCGGCACGCCCATCTGAGGGTTCTGCTGAGCCCTCAGTATGTGACCCAGATCCCGCGCCATGTTTTGAACCTGGCGCTCTAACTGGGAAACCCGCTCAGGCTGATACGTGGCCCTGTTTTCTCCCCTGGGCTGATCCCGGGAAGGGTAGCTGTCCCTCCTCTGGTAATACCCCGGGTTGGGAAGATTTGGGTACCCCTCCACCCTTGGCCTCCCCTCTCCCGGATTCAGTGGTCTAGGCTCAGGGAATTGGGGAAAGAAGGATGGATGGTTTTGGGGCTGAAAGTCGGGTGGATATCTGGGGAAAAAGTTCTGCCCAGGGTTTGGTAAATTTCTGCCCTCCTGTGGGAAGTTTGGAGGGAAGTTCCCTGGGTTAGGTGCTTGGCTGGATCCCCCCCCTTGGGCTGGAGGAGTCCACACATAACCCAGGATGGGTCGATTTCCCTTGTAACAGGGACTTACATAATCAGGAGAGCGAGGGACCCCATTTGTGGGGCTGCCTCCTTGGCTCCCTGTCTGTGACTGACCAGAGGACCTCCTGGGCCTAGCATTATTAGGTGCAGGTAGGTTTTTAGGCCCCCCCATCTCCAAATCCAAAACGGGGGTGACCTTTACCTCTGCCACCTTGGCAGCAGCAGGGGTGCTGTTGGCTTTGGGGTTTTTCTGGGCATTACTTTTGCTATCTATCGGTTTCTGCACCTCATAGATCCGGGTAGCCTGTTCAATGACCCAGTCTAAAGATCTTTTCTCGTGAAAATCCCTCACGAGCTGGGTCATGATATATTTGGGCAAGGCATGGAAAAACGTATTAATAAATTCTCTGCTATCCGTGCGCACCCTTCTTGTGGTCTGTGCAAAAGCACGCTTTAACTCCTGCACAAATTCTTGTGGGGCCTGATCCTCCCCACATTGCAAATTGTAGGCTGCCTTGCGAGCCTCTTGAGGATTTCTGTGAACAGAAAAATGTTTCAAGATGGCCGCCTTATAGGTGGACCATCTTAAATGATTTTGGTCCTCCAGCCCCGCAAAGAAACTGGAGTATTCCGGGGAGAAGGTCCACTTTACATATTGAATACAGCGTTGGCTGTCCTTCAAATGGAAAGTCTCCATCATTTGTTCAAACAACTCTAAGTGCTCCCAAACAGAATACTTAGCGTTCTTATGGTAAGGCGTGATGACGCTCCTGATCGCCTTAATCTGCTTTAAGGGGTCCTTAAGCAAGGCCCTTTTTGCCTTATTGGCCTTTTTGGTTCGGGTAACCCTTGTCCATTCGTCCTCGGACTCAGAGGCACTGCTCCCAGAGGTTCCTGTCTGTTCTTCCAGGTTTTCCCGGATTCTGCGAGCCTGGGAATGGCTGGCAGAATGTGGGGACCTGGTCTCCTGTGTCCTGCGCAGTTCAGAGGAGTCTTCAGATTCCTCCTTGCTGCCAGGATTTGATGGGTACCCCCTCCACTGACCTAACTGGGCAGAGGTTTTCAGGATGCCCTTAATGGGCCTACTCTGCTGGGGTTCCCCATTGAACTGTACTGTACTTGGGTGCCCATACCCGGATGCCCACCCCTCCATTCCTGAGTGGTACTGGCCTATGAGCCCCATACTCTTAGCTGGATAGTAATCTGCCATCCCTGTGGCCCTGTACTCATGTGCGCCAGGGGACATGGGGGTGGTAGAGTCCAGGGACTGGGGGAGATGAAGGCCCCTGGTGTTAGGGCTCCTGCGGTTATGGTCAGGAATCTCTCTTTCCCAGCGGACCTCATCTCTATCCGCCCCTGCTCCCTGTTGCAATGCAAGAGCCTGCATTTGTGCTTTCAGTTCCTCTGTTAAGGCCTTACTCGACTCTATCAGTTTCTCCTGCATCGCTACCTGTTGCTGGAGCCTCTCATTGTGCTGGCAGAGAGCCTCATTTTCCCTCCGTGCTTCCTGGTTGGTCCTGGAGAACTGGGCCAGTCTTTGCTGCAGGAGGGTTACCTCCTGAGCTGTGTCCCTATTGGCCTGCTCCTTTCTTGCTAGAGCATCCTCCACCCTCCTGGTGTGCTCTAGCAAGTTTTGGTGTTCTTTTTGGAGGTCACCCAGTCCCTGGTGGGCCAGGTGATTTTCTTCCATTTTTCTTTTTAAGTGGCAGACTTCCTGGCCTAAGGTGTCCCTTTCCTGACTAAGAGTCTGCATCTGTACCGTCAGGTCGTCCCTTTGCCTTTGGAAGGCACCAGCTTTCTGGCGCTCCTGATCAAACTCTGCCTGGGTATCCAGGTCTTTCAGAATCAGTTTATTGCTCTCTGCCTTCTCCCTATCTAGGTGGCTTTGCAGGGTGACTACCTGCTCAGCACATGCCCTATTGAAGTCTAGCTGTTGCTCCAGCTTTTTCTGGCTTTGCAGTAGGGAGTCCAAACCTTCTTGGTGTTCCTTCTGCAAGGCCAGAAATCTGGTATCCTGTTCTGACTTTTCCTTTTGCAGCACATCCATATCCTCCTTTATTTTAGTGATGTACTGTCTGGTCTCATTTTCTGACTCCTGGCTTCTGTGCAGCCTTTGCTCAGAAGAGTCCAGATCAGATTGGGCCTTCTCTAACGCCATCTGTTGCCTTTTTGCCAGATCATGGCCTTCAGCACATTTATTCTGTATGGCTCCCATATATAAATATAAATATGCCGCTATCCTAACGATCTTGTCGTGTTCATCTTTGGCCTTAGGAGCCATATACAGTTCACTCAGGGCCACATGTAATGGACCCTGATCTCTCCATAAGTCTGACCCTGTTTCAGTGACCTGTCGCGTGATGGCCTGCAACCAGGCATCCTGGCCCTGCTCAGCCCATTCACCTCTCACAAATAGTTTATGTAAGAAGTGCTCTCTGGCTATTTTCATATCTACCAAGGTCGTCATTCTAGAGATTGGTCTCTGTCCTGACTTACAGAAGTTAGTATTTTATTTTTGCAGAACAGAACTTTTCTTGGAGTGTCCCTTTTGAGGAATGCTTCACAGCGTAATGCAGCGTGGTGATCCGACTGGATGTATGTATCCTGTCAGTTAGCACACTGTATTAAGCCGCACAAGTGGTATTCTAACCCAGAATCCCGGACGAGCCCCCAATTTGTAAGAGGATTCAATTCAACACTACAGCTAAGTCAACGCCTAGTCTATAATACTGAATGAAAACCCTTATTGATATATCTTTATGTCCAGTTGATGCGTTCTGGATGACTACCCCTATATAACACCCCTCTCTTGGAATCCTCCTGACCCCACTGAGCCAAGAAGTAGTTCTGTTTTGCAAGTTTAAAGGTTTATTTAATAACCTAAACAATATATATTATATCACACTTTATAATAAATTAATAATTGGATATCAAACTTAATCTGGTATGATAAAGATTAACAACGGAGAATCTGGCACTAGCACACTTCTTGATAATCACTAAGGAGTTGACATGAAATGGATAAGATAGCAACAATACTTTTATGGTTTCCAATGGATGCAATGTGGAATGAAATGCAGTACAGAAAATAACTTGATAGGATTTCAGCAAAAACAATGTAATCACTTTCTTGTACAATTCACCCCCACCCTTTTATGCAATGCAAGGAAATGGAAGGAAGGCACACAGTTCTCAGAAATGCAATTAAATGTGATTCAGTTAACCCCAGCAACTTAGACTACAGACGTTGAAAACACAGGCAAAATGCTTTTATATGTGCTGGCAATGGAGTGAAAAATATGCTAAATTTGCTTTTAATTCCCTCTAGAAGTTCAGGGTGAGTGGTATCTAGTTAATATTAGTCCAGGCTCACACTAGCAATGATTCAGGGATGATTAGCAGGTTAAACGAATTTCTGGCAAATGGAAGGCAAGCAGCAGCCGATTTTTACACGTGGAGAAATTTGCAAATCGCGGCAAAATTCGTGAATGCGTGTTCCGCGATTGCGGTAAAACTATAAGGGGTAGGAATGTGGTTCTTGGTGCGATTAAAAGCTAAGATTCTAAGCTTTCAGATGAAAGTTACTGCAAGTCTCTAAGACAAACGGTCGCGGAGATATGAGCGATTTAGTGAAGGTCGTTTTTGGTTTTGCAAATTTTAAACGCAACACTTTTTCAGCTTTAAAAATGATGGCAGAATAACACAATTGCTAAGCTGCAGTTCTACTTAGATTAAAAAAATGGATTGAATTATATGATTTTAACTAAGAGATGTGTGCTGAGTTTTGCTGAGTACTCACAAGAGATTTTGAACCGGAAAGCGACTTGGTCACGGACTTCAGTCTGGTCAGGTCTTCCCGAGTTCCGCTCACAGCGCCTGGCCTCTGGAACTGCTCACAGCATCGGGGTCAGCACTCTGGATACAATGGCCTGGTCTCTGCTAGGCACCGGTTCTCTGGGTCGGGTCCTGCCTTCTCTTTGGATATTTCTGTCACCGGGTTCTTGCAAAAGTTCTTGGCAAAATTCAGACGGCGTCAGCCGGCTGTCTGAAGAGTTCAGTTACAAAAAGATTTTCAGGCCTGTTGACAAATACTCTTGCTGGCAGTGGCCTTTTTGGTTAAGGTTCTGTAGTCTCTGTTTATCTTGGAGTCTAAGTGTTGGCTCCTTGAAGTTTGATGGAGGTAAGTATGGATTTTTCCGGCAGAGCGTCCCGCTGCAGATGGAAATGAATGTCTCTACCTAAGTTTCAGTGGTCCATTTATATGTTCTGCAAGTGGGTGTGTGTGTTGGTCATAACTAAACTTGCCCCTCTCACTTGTCATTGGTCCAGCTTTCATTTCTCCCCTGATTGGGGGAGCTAAGTTGTGTCAGATTGATGTCAGCCATTTATGATCTCTTAAAAAAAACTCCCCTGTCATCTGTGCACCCAAATCTATATATGATCAAAATACATATTTCACAGTTACACAGTTGTTTGAAATTACATACCCATGTCACATATCACATGAGGTATACTCTGTCCCAAATCTGCTGTTTCTAAGAGCTTGCATTCAAAAATGGCAACTTTTAGCACTTTTTAATGTGCTAAACAACATTGGATCTTCATTAAATTTTATACAACTGTTCCTCACATATCTACCCACATACCAATGCATTTTCGTTTGTCTAGCTGAAACAGGGAGTCTGTAATATTAATAAACAGCAGGGTTTTGTCCCAGAATATCCCACAATTTGGAGTTTGGGCTTGAATTAAAGGTACATTTTTTTAATTAAGTCTCTCAAAGTTATACATTTCTGTCATTTGATTACAAAGAGTTATCAGTGTTTTTGTAAAATATATATTTTACTTTCAATTCAGTCCTCAGAGTGTTGGAGTCCGCCTCCAAGACTTGGGTGGTTCAGTCACATGTGTTCTGGCAGGCAGGCCTTTGTTGACAGTAAAACAGTAAAAATCAACATATTCCTTTCAGAGGAGAGGGGCCATTGTGTGGTCTCTGGGAAGCTGACATCAGGAGGCCAGGGAGCCACTTTGCATTTAATTAACAGAACCCTGTGATTTCCTGGCTTCTTGTGTTGAGTTCTGAAGTGTCAAGAGTTCTCAGGACAGGCAACCCCTTTGAACTTTTGATGAAATGAGACCCCTTTCTTTGCACTAGACAGTTTTGCAAGACAGCTCTCCTGTCAGAGTTTAGACCGCCAGTGCCGCCTTGAGGATTTTGTTGGTACTGCATGCAATTTTGGGATCTTTCTTGGATTAATGCATTCTAAACAGGAATGGTTCTTACATGGTAGTAAATCCTTGTTTAACATTGTTTTGATGGGGCTCCTTACAGTAAGATGGTTATGTGGAACCCCACAAAAGGGTTGAATCTTTAAAGTGGTCCAATGAGTCACGATTTCAGCAACTTTTTGACATCAGTAACAGTGGATTTTGTTAACAAAGACCTTTCTGTACACTGGTGGGTGGCAAGTTAGGTAACCATTTTGGTGTGCGCACAACTGCGCAGCTCTCCTGGATTCTGGGATGAAATGATGGGCGGCGACAGCGCATCCCCATCTTTACCCACTCCAATGATTTATTTTTGTTCTGGGGTAAAATGATGGGCAGCGACAGCTTAATCCCCATATTTACCCCGTCTAATGATTCCACATGGGTCAAAACCCTCCACAGTACCCATCAGAAGAGCAATACCTATTGAAGCGCCAATAACCGTACAACCATGGGCTGCACGGTACCCTTTGAGGCAACCATACCAGCAGCTGACGCGAAATGAAGATTACTTACAAACTGTCCCTGAAGGGACCCAAAGGGCCCTAATTGGAGGCGAATGGTGACGACACAATGGCCCAGACAGACGTTCAGATGAACGAAATGACAATCCAAAAGATGACACATAATGATGAAATGATATGAATAAGGATGTAATGGACATAGAAGAAGAGGCGATATTGAAATGATGTTGCAACACAAAGAACGTAACCATGAAAGAAGGACGAAAATATGCAACTAGCTAAACGCCTGTAAATAGGCTTGGAACGCAAGAAGCCAAGAAAATGGTACAGCTTGTTAAGCTTAGTAGAAGAATAGAGCGGCAAGCGTCAACTATATATATCTACCTCAAGAAGCACACTATACTAGTGCGACTCCATTTTACATAAGCAGAATCAAGCCCAGGATGGCAGAGGACAAACAGGCCAGGATTCACATACCAGCACAAAGCCGGACGAAAGACCGGAATCGAAACTCAGGAAGAAGCAACTCATGCCTGGGAATTCGAGGTCAACTCCAGGAAGGGAGGAGAGCGGCAACTCCTAAGAAATGAAGCTTGAGAGCATAGCAGCCAGCCAGTGAAGGTCGAGATAAGGAGGCCCAGCCAGGTGGCAAGGCTAAAGGAAGAATCAAATGCACAGATAGAGGGAGAATGAAGCAGATTCACGGTGAACTGACACGTGACCAGCCAAGCACAAAGAGGTACCCACGTCTGATGTCATCCAAACCCAGAGGATGCCATAACTTCACCTCATAAGAAGCTACAGTTTCGAGGCCATCCTTTGCCACCTAATTGACACATAGCCCTAAAGTGCTGATTGATGGAAAGGAGGCAGGGTGAATCTTGGGGCACACTGCATATGGGTGTTCATTCTGCATGCTGCTAATTAAAGTGGAGATTTATGCCTAGGGGTGTAACCCACCTAATCATAATGGACCAACTAATCTAGGGTCCTATAGCTAGTAGAACCAATGAGACATCGTACTGTTAGTGACGTCTATCACGAGTGATGTAGAGGGATGGGCGTAGACGCCCACCCGATAAGAGTTATCCAATCCCCACACTCTGTTACCATATACAGATATAGCACCTATACTTAATTTATCTTTTCCGACCAATAGGATTGCATGACAGACTTATGAGCGTAACATGTCAAAGATGATGAAAATCTGCTATAAATATTACTGTCTGAATGAAGAATTTGGAAGTTGAAGCGAGACGGGTGATCGCATTTCACTGTTGATTTCCATTTGTTTCCCCGTTTTTTGTACTTGTCATTAAACAGACTTCCCTTTGCCAAACCATTGACTTGTCCTTATTGATTGGTGTTGGAGTAAGAGAATCCTGCACCCCATCCTCCTCAAGGTGCCGCTATCTCGTCTTAAAGTGCTTGAGGGTCAGCTCTGATCCCATGGGCCCATCAGAGGTCTCTCTGCCCTCCTGTACAGAACCACACGAAGAGTGAACATTCTGACCTAGATGGAAATTAGGCAGTAAGGTAGGTCATAAACCAAGGGGTAAAGAGCCAAATTAAAATCTGGGAATAGCATTTTGTAAACAAAAGGTACCATAGCACGATGGCCCCCAGAGTAGATGTTTTGGAGAAAGCATAGCCAGTGGATAAGCCAGCTAAATTGATTGGATGGGACTATAAATATCCAAAACTAGCATTAAGACATTGCTTGGCAACTTTCTCTGCTGGATATCAGCTTGGTCTATCTCATCCCCTTGCAGATATTGTGATTTGTTGGATTTCAGGTGGTGCAGGCCACTACGCTTCCCCTTTTTGCTGCCCACCACCACGTCTCCCTTAGTGCACTCCTGATCACAAGTGCTCCCGCTTTGCTGCAGTGCTTCTCCCGGCCCTATGCACTGTCTCCCTCTGCACATCTACTTCCTGCTGCACTGTTTACACTCACCCCCTGAAGCATCTCTCGCACTGTTATCTCTGAAATCTGCTCGGATTCGCAGCATTCATCTTGCTAAGAAGTCTATATATCAATGGTAGCTTTCCCTGACGCTTCAAGGTTATCATCTGCCCTTACCCGTAAAGTACAGGGGACCGAGATGAGCGGCTAGGCGGCGAGAGGGCACGGTGGCGATCCCCCGTTACCTGGTAACTCCTAATCTTCTCCCAGTACTAAAAGTCCTTAGTCATGTATAGTCAAGCACTTTGGATTAAGGCGCTATATAAACAACACATCATTATCATTATGTATAATGGCAGCTAATGCGTGTTATTTTACATTTTATAGGGATCCTTTAAATTGCCTACTCCTGAACTACCCTTGTTACGTTTACCCCTCTTCTCCTGGACAGTCAAACGCCTGTTCATGGAAATCACCCAGGAGATCTATCGTCCAATAGGAAGGCAGGGATTGGCACCCGAGTGTACAGACGCTACCGCCTAATCATGAAACATCACCATTCTCCACAATTGTTAAACAAACGTGTTATCTTTAAAAACTAATATCACTGTAGAAACCCCTCCCGCATTGTGAGATTATTTACATTCTTTCATAAGGAAAATAATGTGTGTGTCTCCAAGTCTTTTG
The DNA here is from genome assembly GCF_040938575.1 of Ambystoma mexicanum. Lineage (NCBI taxonomy): Eukaryota > Metazoa > Chordata > Amphibia > Caudata > Ambystomatidae > Ambystoma > Ambystoma mexicanum. The sequence continues at coordinate 267,985,873 of NC_090934.1, forward strand.
ATAACAGCTTAGAAAGCCAGAGCCCTCATTTTAAAACAGGTTCCATGCACTGGCTGAAAGATGAATGAAAATATTGGCACATTCTACATCACTTTCAGGCCAGCTCATGTTTTCATGTGCCTGGGCTGCAAGGCAACGTGCAATATTTGAGTGAATGGTAAAGCAAAATATTTTGAGCTATATTGTCATGCTTTTTTAAAGTGCCTTCAAAGTGGCACAGTATCACGATGATCATTTTTGCATAGTAATGGAAGGATTTTGATTCGGGATGTGAACATAAGTATACTTTTGCTCACATAATCACTCTAAAATTGTCACTTTTGTATAGGGCCTGGCTTGCCTTCATAAGATAATGACATGTACCCTATCTTGTTATTGAGCTCCTGTGTCTTACATCATAGGGTTCAATAAATGGCACGACAGAAACCATCACAAATCTATCGTATAAAATGGCTCATGAAGTTGAAGGACTTAAACAATTCGGACTTGATGTTCGCTGCCAGTTGTGAAAGACCAGAAGAAATTATCCATACCTAAGCCGAGGGATTATCCTGGCAGGACCACAGCCCTACCAGACCTGAGATATTCGAGTCTTGCTTCTGAGACATAGGCCTCATTACGAGTTTGCTGGTAACCTGCCGGTGCGACCGGTGTGTTACCTACAAACTTGCACTACCGTTTCCGCCACATAGCATCCTGGTTTTACTGGGATATCACAGGCTGTGGTTGTACTGCAAGTTCCCATTCCCATGTAGTCCCATAGGAACAGTGAAAAGCCTGCAGGTAGGGGCCTAAACTACCGGCAGGTCAGGCCTGCCGGTTGGTTAGTGCCCCTACCATCACACTCAGAGTTATCCGCTCCAGAAATAAAGGAGCCAGTGTTGTTACCAGCACTTTTATTTCCAAGACCGAGCCACTCGTAATGAGGCCCATATTCTCAATCCTCACCAAGTCAACGCTTTCTTTCACTACACCAATACACTGACAGGGAAAGCTGTTTACTCTGTGCCTGTTGTCCACCTCAAGAGTGCTGCTAGATTGGGAAATCCCGAAGAAGGTGGACTTTAGAAATCATTGACACGTCCCATTGCCACTGGGTCAGACTCTTGGGAGAAACAGATGGGAGTTAATGGTGCTTCAGAAAGTCAGTTCAATCTACCGCTTTGATGTCTACCTGATGCCATGAGAGATTAGATGAGTGAGAACATGAGAAACTCTACTTACCTATCAAAACTCAGCTTGACAAAAGATTATATGCCAATCCTGCTGGCCCTGGCAAATAAGGAAATTAACACATTCCATACGCCATTTTACAGTACTTCCTTTTTTGTCTGCATGGAACATCAGCTACTTTCCAAAGACTTGTGAATCTATTCCTAACACCATATCAGGCAAGTCTCACACAGACATGCAGACAAAAAGGAAGTAATGTAAACTGAAATTGTTTCTCTTTATCTTCAGTAATTCCAAGACCCTTGATGGACCAATTGAAAACATAGTAGCTCAAACAATTGAGCTCGTCCAGCTAGAGTCAGGAGGACATGTGGGAATTGAATCATTCTCTATGCCATACACCCTTCCTTGTTATGACTGATTTCTCCTAAACTTATATTCTTCAAACAGATGCCTCATAGGTAGGGCTTTGGGGCAGTTATCACCCAAGAGTGAGCAATTAGCTAACAACCCAATCTATAAATGAGTCAAAAGCTGCCACAGAGAGAAAGGAGCTATGGGACAATGGTACTGGAATGCCTAGCCATTAAGTGGGCCGCCGAGGCCTTGAGATATTGCCCAGTCCTTTTAGTTGCTCACAGGCCATGCTTGTTTAACATGGCTGACCAGGAATAAAGAGTCAAACCCATGTGTTATGATATGGCTTTTTGCCTTTTGACCTTACACTTCCATTGTTAAAAAGCAAAAAAGATGTATACCCATCATCAATGTCAACTCTCAGGTCACTATCCCTTATATTCACAAGAAGGAACACATTGGACCACCTCTGAAATGTGAGTGGTATGTGAAAAGTTCACAGGGGAAAGGATAGGAGGTGAGAACTTGGAGACCTGGGGGCTGGGGACTGCCGCCAGCTCTGTGATGCTGGCATGAGGCAGCAGTAGTAGTACACTGGGGATCCCTCATGAAAATGTCATATCCCTAGTCTTGTATAGTGCCTGTTGCATAGTGCTCTAGGACCCCATGTGACCTAGAACGTATAATCTAAGTATGGCAAACATAATCCTTAGGACTTGGGAGCATGGTGCCTATGGACCTGTGAATGCAAGACTCAGCAAGCAGTGTGTGGACACTAACAATGTTCACTTGACAGCTGGTGGCAGGTTCATCAATGCAACTCGCAGGGGCTTAAGCAAATCCATCCCACATCATACCCCGGAGTGCAGGCCTTTTCAGGTAAGACCAGAGACCATGCTGCTAGGCAAATTATGCAGAAGCCTACCATGATGCCATAATCTCACCTTATTTTGATCAATTACTAAATCTGCTGAGTATAAGATGTGAGTCAGCCATAGGTGAAGTGTGGGCAGTTGGAGTCAGCTGAAAAGTGAGCAAAGAGAGAGAGAGAGCAAGGGAAAGAAAGCAGCAAAGATGAGAGGAGAGAGTGGTTCAGCATAGGATGGAGAGAAAGCAGATGGATAACGAGAAAGAATGCATATAGAGATCATAGTGTTGGAAAGTAGGGATTCCCTAGTCAAACCCTACCCGTTCCTGATATTTGTGATGTAACACAATCCCGATTTGGTATTTCACATACATTTACTACACTGGGCTCTACAAGTCACAGGCCTAACACATAACTGGCTGTGCATCACCTCTTTCATACTTCTAGAGAGAGGCACAAGCCTATTATGTTGATGATTGCACTACCACTGATCTTGTAGAGGCACTGGCCTGACATACCGAGATTCAACTGGACTGCACAGACAATGATTGGCACTAAACCATCCCCTCCTGCCTTCCTGATAGCACTCTAACAGGGCGGGCTATATTTCTCCCTGCTCTTCAGTTCTACCAATCCCTGCCCCACTTAACACAGTGTACCATTTAGACATTGAAGATCGCAATTTGTGGGGGAGTGAACATCCAATACATGCCTCTCTGAACAAAACTACAAATAGGGTACAGACAGGCACAGACAGCACGGGGTATACAGTGTTAAAAATATATACGAGGGGTGGGATGAGGGATTAAAATGAGGGGGGGTTCAGGGGGTGGGTAATAAAGCTGGGGAAATGGGGAGATTGGGGGGACCCCCAAATTAAAAAGGGAAAAGAATGTGACTTTTATTTGTTAATTTTTATTTCACTGAAAAATGTTTTGTTCATTTCATCCCTGCATGAGGAAGTTCAGACATTCAACAAAAGCTCGCAAAATAAATGACTTTGTTAGCATAATTAAGGTATCGACTCTTTGTTTCCTTTTGGATCAACTTTCTATTCAACCCATGGCTAACACAGTACAAGCAAACTGAACTAAATCACAGGCCTGTGGTAGCGGCCCTGTAGTTATGGTTAAGTTGCTCAACTCATTGAAAGAGCACTTTTTGGGTGGCTTATAACTTTTTCCCCCCTGGACGAATCCTCACCAAACTTTTTTTTTGGCCCCCACAGAATGATTCTGCGAAGGTTGGTGCGGTTTCGTCCAAGAGGGTAAAGTTATAAGGGTGCTCCCATAATTTTTGAAATCCCCATAGAAACAATGGAAAAAGAATTTTGCTCACACCTACAGCCCAAACCGCTGGATGGATTTTCACCAAACTTGCACCAGGAGCAATGGCTTGGTCCCAAAAGCGTGCTTTTGTAAATCTGGTGTAAATCCGTCCAGAAGTTTTTTTAAAAATTGCCAAAAAGTAGGTACACTTAATAGTGATATCTGGGTCCGGCCCGCAGACTCATTCCCTGATTCGGTGTCCGCGGACACCTCTGAATCAATGAAGGGGTGGCTTGGTGTCCACGGGCACCAAAGACTCACACTGATTGGATGGTGAAAAATGTGAGATGCGTCATAATTGTTGAAACAGTCACCATGTTGGATCCGCAGACAGCCGCCGTGGACCGTGGATACACCGGGAGCGAAAAGTCTGGAAAACTCATTTGGGGTTATTTGGTGGCCAAAAGGAGAGACTGGAAGGGGTGGTGGGTGGAATAAAGTTGAGACTGAGCTGTTTCTATAGGTGAAAAAAGGGTTTGTATGTGCCGCTGAGTCTGCCATGGACAGCGCAGTGAGAAAAAAGTCTGTAAAACACATTTGGTGTGATTTGGTGGCCGAAAGGGTGTGGTAGTGGAATAAAGTTGACATGTAGCTTTTATAGGTGAAAAAAGGGTGTACAGTTGCGGCCAAGTCTGCTGTCAATTTTGCTCTCCGTGGACATCATTTTGATTGAAGGGGGTTCTGGGTGGGTCTTGTTATTTGAAGGTGTATTGTACGTACTTGTTATATGGCTTAATTATATTGTGGTGGGTGTGACAAGTGTGGCCATGCCCCCAAGACTGTGGTCACTGGCCACACATACTATAGTAATATTTGTGTAGTAATAATAGTAATAATAGGTACTGTAGGTGGAGTGTACAGTATTTGTAATATGGTGGAATGATATAATTGATGTGTAGATGGTGTGTAGATGGTATTTATGATTGTAGTACAATTGAGGATAGTGCTTATGGAATATGTTTTTGTTTCTTTGTGAAGGTAACAAATAGGATAATACACTGTATGGTTACTTATTTGCATACGGTAATGAAGCTGGAATTTCTGGTTCTTTTTCTATAAAAAACAGTATAATTTGTTAAGCAGGATAGTTTAAAATCTTTAATTGCATACAATTTTACATATAGATTTACTTTTTTGACCTTCATAAATAGTACATTCTATGTACTATGTTTGGTACAACTTTAGTGTGTGCTACAATGTTGTTGTACTGAGATGAAATAATCATTGGGTCATTGGGAAAAATAATCCACAGAGGATTAAAAAAAATACCTACTGTAAATATGGGAGTGTAAGTGTGATAGTATGTCTGTTTGAAGTGTGTAGTAATTAAGGGAATGTTTAAAGTAGTTAGATATATATTAGTGTATTCTAATTATATTGGACTTTACAACACATTTTGCAGCAAGAATAACTGTGATGGCATATTTGAAGTGTATTACAATGAAGGGTATTTTTAATGTAGTTAGATACCCGTTGGCGTATTCTAACTGTCTAGGATTTGAACAGTACTATTACATTTGGGTTGCATTAATATTAAGAAGGCATTTGTTAGATTTACTGGCAACCTATGTTTTGGAGTAACAGGGGTGTTGTTAAATTCAAACTAACCACTTATTTTTTGACATATGCAATATAGTGGTCTGAAGTGGTTGAATCACCAGTTTGGTAGATTATGCCCACTGTTGTGAAGGTTTTCTTGCGAAGATAAACTTGTCAGTGTGTGAACCTAGTAAGATTACAGATTTTTTTGATACCATCTGCATAGTACCTTAGATTCATTAATATCACATATTGGCCATGTGAGTTTATTTGTATGTTGGAATGATTTAGTGAATTACAAAAAGGGCATAAAATATGATTATTTGCATTCTGCAGAAGCTGGTGAAGTGGAATGGATTTACAATTTGGTATGGATACACACACAAATCGTTCATTGGGGATGTGCTCTTGTGAAACAAGGTTCTAGAGGGTGCATGTATGTTTCCACATGTATGAAATCTGGAAGATTTCCTTTATAGGCAGGTTTGTTTTTTCCAGTACTTGTAGTAAGTACATTAGACATTCTTGTGGATCTTCCTGTGTGTTTATGGTGAATTTTACCATTCCTGTACAACAGTCCAGTTCTTGCCATATACATGAGACACTGTAAGTGCTGTCAGGATTATTTGTGGCATTTCTATGAAGGAGGAGCATTTGCAACCACAACTGGTCAGAGCCGATTGATTGCTACATTTGCATAACAATTTATACAGTTGTGTTGCTGAATTTAAATGGACCAGAGAGTTATGGCTCTGTATCCTTTGATGGGCCTGGATTTGTTTTTGGAGAAGCGACATTTGTCTCTTTGTATTCTGATGGTCCTGCAGTTGATTTTGGATTAGACAGTTTTGTGGTTGTCTTATTTGATGGAGTAGCAGTTGTTCTTTATTTCTTTAGCAGTATTGTTGGGATATCTGCTATAGGTTCTGTTGTATTCGTTTTTATTTTTTTAAGTTTTTTTTTGTGGTACAGGTTACATACCCAGATGGCGGTGTGCAGTGCACGTAGCCTGTTGTATTATAGGATTCAAGGAATGTCAGCATTGACTTTGTTGGCATCAAAGTTTACTAGGAATAGACTATCGAGTGTACGCAGAAGCGAAAGTGCTACGTAACTCATACCTTGTTTAAAGCTGGTTCTGCCAATGTCAATCATTGCGTGATATAGGTTTAGACCTTGCGATTTGTGAATAGTGACAGCCTATGCAAGAGACAGACAGAATTGTTCTCTGAGTACGTACATGTCTTTGAAAAGAAGGGAACGTGCTAGTGTCACAGCGCTGTTTGTCAGCATTTAACTTATCTTTATCTTGTACATTTTGGGAGTATCAGGGGTCCCTCCCTATGCTGTTACTGCTGAAAGTGACCAACATTTGATTTTTGGAGATCAGCACACCCATCTCAAGTTACACCCCACTCATTATCTTACTTCTTGATATGCAGTATGGGTTGCATTTCTTTTTTCAACATTGTATCGTTAAATTGACTATAGCCTACAAGAGTTGGAATTAAGGACATGCATTTTATATTTTGTTGAGTTAATTGTTCCATGACATCAGGCGCACATGTGTCTGCCAATATAACTCATGGATTAGTCTAGTATTTAAGATGGATTGTGCATGTTCAGTAACCTAACCAGTTCTAATGCTTTTTAAAATGTTAGCATAGGTGAGATAAGCAGAATTACACATGTTTTGAGTTAGTTCTCTGTAGCAAAAATATTGCCAGAGGTTTACATTTCCAATGCAGCCGACTGTGTTATGGCGTTGTTTGTGTCCTAATGTTTTGAAAATAAGTTGACCTTTTACTGGTGTTAACTGTAGGAGGTCTCCAAAAACGTTAACATCTTGTCCTCCAAACAGTTCTTTGTAGTCGGTTTTTAGGACTTCTTGCATTCTGAGAGGAATTAAAGCCAACCTGAGCTTGGGAAGCATACTTACACCATCAGGAGCACTTTCAATTGTTTCCGAATTCTACGTACTTCAGTGGCAGCTTCTGCTGATAATTTTTAGTATTATAATTTGTTTTGGTGTTCTACTGGGGGGTGCAGTAGTCGGTGTAAAATTACACCTCCTATGTTGTAGGAAGCTAAGCCTGTGGGGGCTGTTACAACAGATGAAAGGCTGTTGTTTGTTAAGTTTTGTAGAAATGTGCTGATTATTTTAATTAAGAACGTTTGACCAGAACCACCTTCACCTCTTACATACAGGAGCAGAGGTTTATAATTTTTACAAATACAAGTTTTAATTTCATGTTTAAACCATGTTCAATTTCTTCAGTGACTTCTAGATAAATGGTGAGTTGTTCATCATATAGCTGTGATTTGAGCACTGACAAGTCTTCTTCAGATTGGTTAGATTGATACATGGTATGTTCTATCTCAGTGATGGCTATTTCTGCCTCATTTAGAATGAGTGGTTGTCCAAGTGGTTCGTGGCTACCTTTAATGGAAGGTTGACTGCCCTCAGGAGTGTTGTTATCTAGTAGACCTTCAATTTCTTCCTCTTGTTGGGTTCATTGTCCAGCATTTGTTTGTATTGTTTGAAATGTACATTTGTTATACTGCTTTCTATTTGCTTTGAATGCAGCTTCAAATGAGTCATGGTCACCTAATAATTCTTCTTCTTTTCTCCAAGATTTACAAAGTTGCAGTAGGGCCATGTAATAAGGTTCTCTATCTTGCAGAGATTTAAATGCTAACTTTATATGAATAATTAATCTGGGTTTCGTACATTTTGCTACAGGCATGCAGTGCTCACGGGTGCCTTTCATTCCACCAGGGAAGACCTGGCGGAATGAAAGGCACACGAGCAAAACTCGGAGTATGCTGGTCCGGTAACAACGGTACCAGCAAGCATACTGGTACCGTTGTTACCGGACCAGCAACCTCGTAATGAGGCCCAATTTGTTTAGATTTGCCATATACACCTGTGCCTGTTAACCGGTCTGTAGCTTTGTAGCACCCGCATTCTCTTTGGGAGAGCATTTGTATACCAAAGCTGTACAATTTTTGTGACTGTTTTTTTGTCAGATGATATGTCATCCCAGAGGTCTTTTAGCTCTCTTTTCTCAGCTTTGATGAGATAGGCAGTGACATATCTGCAACTACAGTAGAATTGTCTGCAATGTATTCTATGTCTATATTTGAATTCCACAAGAGGGCAATGACTGGTATACTTGGATGCTTCGTTTCTTTTAATGTTGTATGTGTTGGAGGGGATTTGCCTTTTACATTGTGTCTAACAGAAGACATCAAGCTATTTACTTGTTCTTTTGAGCAAACTGGTCTAGGGAAGTCAAAGCGACATTTGCTATAGTATTTACCTTCTTTTTTGTATCTATGTTAGCAGTATTATTGTGGTTTTTTGAAGGGATATCACATGTAATGTATTTTTTCAATAAACTGTAAAACCGTTGCATCACTGTCATGGCCAAATTTGGGAACATTTTTTATCTACAAAAGCATGTGGATGTGTGGTGCTCCTCTGATATTCTTTTCTCCAAGAGAAGTGTTCCACTTCACCGAGTGGAGGGGTAGTTTTATTGCAGATGAAGTGCAGCATGCAAATGAAGCGAAGGTTAAAATACCTTGATACATTGACATTGTCAAGAGAACAGAGTTCTCCTGGTGTTTATATGTCTATTCCCTCTTTATTTTGGTTTGCATTGCGTAAGAAGTCATGCAAGCCATCCCATGCACCTTCTGCACAACTTAAAGTAACAAACCATGTGTTATGTTATCTTATGTTATGTTAATGGTATTTATTGAGCGCACGGTCACCCGGAGATATCTTGGCACTATAAGGAGGGGGCGCAACCAGAGCAGAACTGGGTTTGTCTAAAGTAAATACGTTTTAATAGCCTTTCTAAAGGCAAGATAGTTCAGAATGTTCTTTATAATTTGTGGGAGGTTAGTATGTGGGTGGGCCTAGGTTCGTTAGCATACAACATACATCAGCATGATGTTGGAATCAGTATTCCTTTGCACAACGCATGTTTGCCAAGAGACTTATGATACTTGACTGCAAAACATCATCTTTGTCTTTTATCTTTTGAAACATTTGGGTAGCAGACATGTTTTAAACGTTAGAGCCTATTTTTAATGTGTGTGCAACTCCATAACATAGAGTTGCTAGTTCACTTTCTAATAGGAGGTGGAAGATTTATTCTACATTTTATCTGAATTTGGCGTCTTCAGAATTCATTAGTAAAGAGTGATATTCTGATGCAATAATTTGTGTGGGTCTTTCATCCTATCTTCTTCCTTTTCCTGTAGGAAATAGTAGAGAAGAAGAATGTGCTTTTACACTTTTCTCCCATATTCTCATTGTGGATGCTTTGATTTGACACATTTGATATGTTTCTAATGCATCTTTTATGGTGTCTTTGGAGTGTAGTGAGTGAATTGTATACTGGTCTAAAATGTTGGCTGCAGTAACAGGATCAAGAAGTTGAAATTGGCCAGTTGGTGGTGAATCTTGAATTATTTGGGTTGTTTCTCTTAGGTTTTCCTCTATGTTTATATCTTTGTAGTATTCATTGCTTTCTTTGAAATATTGAAGGGCTTGCCTAACTTTGTTTAAATCAATTTATTGTTGCCAATTCTTTTTTTGTTGTTGAACATTTTATTTTACTTTCAAATATTTATAACTGATATATAACCAAAAAGAAACAGTATGTAACATCACATTTTCAATCAAGAAACGATATACAATTTCCACCCCCTCGCCCCAACGGAGTCACCTCAACATATAATTGTTTAAAATAATAAGAGAAATTTACCCCAGATCTTTTTGAATAAAGCAATTGTCCCATCCCTCCGATATAACACTCTTTCCATTTCTGCTAAATCATGCATTTCTGCAATGCACATCTCAATAGTAACAGGAACAGTTGATTTCCAAGGCCATAAAATCAGTTGCTTCCCTACCATTGCACCTCGAAAGCTCAATTTTTTTTAGATGTAGTCAAATTGTCGTCACTACCAAGTACAATGGTCTTGAAATCCATAGAAATCCTTTCAATAAGAATTCTTTCACAAATTTTGTCAAATTCAAACCATAAACCCCTCACTCTCGAGCAATCTTTTTGTCTTTTTTTGGTACACCATTAACTTGTACAATCAAAGATTGATCTATTGGCTGTTGTACTCCTGGAGCTTCTACATTTTCTTTAAGATCTAATGGCAAATATACTACTTTGCCACAATTGTCTTTTAGTAACTCAGATGGAGGCAATTTGGCGGTTTTCGGTTGAAGGCGTTTTATAGCTTGAAATGGGTGTACTGTTTGGATCACAATGCTCTCATACAAGATAAGTTGTTGGAGATAGTGATAGCACGCTTTGTATTGCAGCATGTGCAAACTATTGAAGGGTCAGTTATTTTGTATATATTTTTTGTTGTTAGATATAAAGCTAATTGGAACCATTGGGATTCCTTATTGTCCTCTATTTTTTAGGCCATATATACTATTTTCAGGCTCTTTACACATAAAGTTCTGCGACAACACATACATACTTGATATGCTATTTCAGCAGATTTGTTTTGGAACTTAGCTATTTCTTTTTAGTATGTGTGTGTTAGGAGGTTGTTTTTTGTGAGGCTCCAGCTAATGTTTTGTGAAGTTACAGAATTTTCTAAGTCAACTTCAGTTTCAAAATATTTACTTTGGATGTGCCTCATTTCTTGAATGAGTTCTTTGGCTGTTCCATGTAGGAGCCTGTTATTTACATTTTGGAATTCTAGAGCAGGACTTTTTGCATAGTACAGTCTATGCACAAGATTTTGAACAGGGAAATGGTGTATTGCTAACATTTTGATGTTGTGGAAGGTGCTTTTGCAAGAAGTTCCTGAAATGCAGGCTAATGAATGTCCACACCATCCAGTGTGGCTGTGCACTGGGCAGGAGTCTATGGTTCATAAAGTTTTAATTCTATTTTTGTCTTTTATTTTCACAAAGTGATTGAGGAATTGCCATAAAAATGTGAAGGATTGTTGGCGTATGGTACATATTGAGCTGCATGTCCATTAGTACACTGGACGGTTTGGACGAAAGGAACATTTGGTTGTTGGAGAAGTTTTTTCTATAAGGGATTTTTTTGCCATAATGGTGTCTTCTACCATTTCATACCCTCAGCCATTACTGTCCATGGCAATTGTTTTTTTTATTCCTGTTTATACGCCTCTTCATTGAAATATAGTTCTGTACTGCGTGTGTGAATCCATTCACCTTCAAAGAAGTTTGAAAGAGTTATCTATATTGACATTGCAAATATTCTGAAGTATTTTTTGTAATTTATTGATTAATTTAGTTAGGGGTTTCATTTTGTTTAAAATCAATACAAACAACGTTCGCTTGAATAGAAATGTGCTGTCAATTAGAGCTTCGAGGATTAGTCTTCTGCAGTAGTTTTAAGGGTAGATTGTGACTTTTTAGCTGTCTTCATAAGATTGTGAAGAACTCTATGGTGGAAGATTATTTGTAAAATAACTTTTTTGGAATGCTTTACTGTGGCTATGTTAACATTGCTAGATATAGTGTTAGATTCGTATTAGGTCTGTTTTTCTTTGTACATGTTTTTACTTTTAGTTTTTCCCAGAGGGGCCTTCCATTTTAGTGGTGCTGGTTTGGTTTTGTTGGGTGAGGTTACTAGCTGTTTTGTTTTAATGTTTTCCCTAAATTGTTTTAGAGGTGGATGACTATATGGCTTGCTTTTATTCTTATCTGCTCTATTTTTCTTTGTGTTCTAATGAGTTTTCTATAGAGTTGATTTTTAGTAGGCATTCTGTTCTGTCTGTTGGGAAAAAAGAAAGTTTGTGTTTGAAAGTTGTGGAATGTATATGCATGTATTGTGCATGGGTTTGTGGGTGTTGTTGTAGAGATGAATAGAGGGCTGTGTGATTGTTTAGTGGGATGAGAGATTTGGCTGGGAAGGTTGTTAGACTAAGAATCTGTACTGGTGTAATGGGCTTGGGTAAGTAAGTAAGGGAGTGGTGGTGTGATTGAATAAGTAGGGACATTATGATGTTTTGAGGAAAACTGTGGTTTTTATAATGGTGTGATTTAGTGCAGAGATATGAGGGTTGTGTGGGTGTAATTGAAAATGGGCGAGGAAGTGTGTGTATGTGTGGTAATGTGTGATAGTGATTTGCAATGCAATGAGTGTGAAACTTGTTGGGTTGGAATTAGGACCTCATGTAGATAGGGGTATGGAATAGTAAGGAAGTAACATTGTGGTATAGAAGTTGATGAGAGGTGGATGTGTTGTTAGCCAGTAAGGACTGGGTGGTGTATTGAATAAAGCACAATGTTTAGATGGGAATAGAAAGAGGGTGAATGTTGCAATATAATGAGTAAGAGTGAATTAAATGTTGACTCAAAAAGAATACTCTAGGCTAATATATAGTGAAAGTACATTATTAGAATTAGAGAGATATACATGCTATATTAATATACTTACTTTGTTGGATGTGAACAGTGTTCTTTTTTCTGGTAGCTGTCTTCGGCAATGTTCTTTTTTCATGTAATTGTAAAAGAAAGTTAATGGGCATATGTGGTAATGGTGAAGTACTTTTAGTAAGAGAGGTTGTCATTTATGAAGATAGGAGGAGTTGTTGGAAAAAGAGTTAATAAAGATGTGTCTTGGTGGTGTGGTAAAGTATTTTAACTATGTTGTTAGAACAATTGGAGTACAAGTAGTGCTGTTTGGGACATTACAATGAACAAGGCAAAAATGGATGTGAAAAAAGGTGCATTTCTAGGTCATTTTTGTGCTGGTGATTTTAATAAATGAAGTGTTGTGTTTGTGGTGCAATGTATTTGGAATGTGTTGCAGTGCTTTTAAAGAATAGGGAAATTGTGCCCCATTGGTAATGCAATTGCGGATTGTTGTTGTAGCAGTGTTTGGTGTCTTATAGCAGAGGTTGGAAAAGAACAGTACTTTATATGTAAGGTGAAGTGTTGTATATAGATACTTTGGCAGTATACACATATGTGTGAGCAGGTGGAAAATAGTGGTAGTATAAGGGATGTAATGATAGAGGTTGGAAAGTGTGACATTTATATGGAATGAAAAATTGAAAATGCTGAACGTTTAAAAAAAAATCTTTTTAGGAGCATTTTGATGAAAATAAAAAAATGTATATGAGCATTTATAGCAGCACTGTGTGTAACATTTTTTGAAAGAAAGGAAAAGATGGGCACGATTTGTAGAACATTTTTAAGTGGCACTTGGTGTGTGGAAGTTTAATATGTTGGTATACTTTCCAACATAATACATTCCAATCTGTAGGTGCTTATTAAGTCTTGTTTTTATTCTTTGCATTCTGGGACTTGTAGTTCCACTTTTCCCATTATCAAACTTGGACTACAAGCTTGAATGGAGACTGGTGCCTTAGACGACCAGTTTGGAAAGCCCTAATGTGGGTGCTTGGTCCATATTTTGCTTTAGATCAAGGAACATAAAGATTGTTTCGCAGCATATTAAACTGGGAAATTGCAGGACCTGGATAGGTTCTCAACTGATGGAATGAATAATAGGCTAGAATGAAAGCTTACACCTTTACCTTGTCTGGGTGGGCTGGAGGCTCCTTAGGAAAGGGACTATGAAAACAGATGCCATGGGACATTTATCTGCCTGCAAAGTAGGTTCTCAGTTTGCTGTCCAATATCCAGTTTTAGCTACATAAAAGGCACGTATGGTGTTGCCATCATTCCTCAGGGTCTGATTTCAAAGCTAAGCCAACAACTCCATTCCACTGGTTGGCAGTAGGTGAAACGATGGGTATTCGAGTAGTCTTTAAATGAATTAACTACTGTACCATACACTGATTAAACACCCAATCTCCCCCCTCTCTCTCTCTCTCTCTCTCTTTCTTACTCTATCTCCCTCTCACTCTCTCTCTTTCTCACGTTCTAGCTGTCTATCTCTTGGGCTGTTTTCTCAATGTCTTTCTGTGGGCAAGGGTTGCATTGTCAGGTGTGCATTTGCTACATCCACCCCATCCACTGCAGTCAGCAGCATAACTATTGAGAAGATGCAGCTCTCCGGAAAGGATGTGCTTTATTTGTAATGGTTAAAATAGAATAAGCATCAGCCACAACAGAGAGCTACCCCAAGATACAGACCGTCTTTTTATTTGGAGACATACATTTTCATTGCATGTGACCTGAATGAATATCACCATCACACGCAGGGCACATTGTAGGTGTGGAACGTGGGCATGCACTGTGGAAGTGGCTGGCATTTGGACAGCCCTTGTCAGGGACCAACAGACCAGGCTACAGGGTTCACAAAATGTGTTCGTTATTTTGTTTTTTCATTATTAGTGTATGTGTGTACAATAACAAAAGCACTGGTCAAGCCTACCCTCGTACACACAACCAATCTCTAGCACTCAAGGCACACCCAAGTCCCTGGTCACATGACACAGAGTTACGTGGCGATGTAAGTGCCAGACAGCACACAGTACTTGTGAAAGATTTGTGGGGGCATGGCTAGAATCACCTGTGAAGAGGTGGCAGTGGGCGTGATCTGCCACAGGGCTTCCTCCCTAATAACATAATCCCAAACTACGGAAACACATCTGGGCTGCAAAATATCTGCATGACCACACCCGGCGAAGAGAAAAACCAGATGGACCAGGAGGCTGTGGGCCATGCCATTGAAGGCTCGGGTCAAGCTTGCACTTGACTGATCTATGCGTCCGAAGCAGCCCTGTTTCAGGTACTACTGATTTGCCTGCCTGCAGCAAAGAGTCCCCATTTGTCGCACCATATATTGACCCTGCCCACTAAGTTTATGTTATTAATGTATGTTTATGTAGACTTGTATAGCACACACTGCAAACTGAAATGCCTCTTGGTGCTCACAAGACCAGAGCAGCATGGCGAGCTCCTAAGGGAGAGTTAGAGAGCCTGATAGAATAACAACGTTTTGACTGCAGCTCTGAAAGGAATGAGATATCCCATGTTTCTGAGATGAAATAGCCAGGGGAGTTCCAAAAGTGAGGACCAAGAGAAGCATCTGTCTCATCTACGCCCAGAAAGCAGATTGTTGAAGAGCTCTAGTGGGTTGGAAACGAAGGATTTTACATTGTAAATAGCATGGGACAGCCCATGAATGCTTTTAAAGTTAAGTAAAGTATTTTGAATTTGATTCTAGCCAGGGGACAAGTCCTAAAAATTAAAGTTGGGGACTTCTCAATAAACGCAATTGGATGCGACGTCGCCAGAAATTAGCATATCAAGGTGAAATATACACATTTCATTAAATTGGCTTTGCATAACCACCCAAATTGCACAGGACGAATGGAATTTGCCTTTCATAAAATCAACACCCACACAAAACCAAGAGAGGATATTTTCCTCTAATAGTGTTTTTGAAAACATTAAAAGGTGTGCATGTTTTAAACTCCAAGAACCAATACAAATATTTTCCTTCGGACTTGCAGTACTGAAATGCGACATTTCACCTTTAGTTGGTAGTTATTTTTCATCAGGTTATATAGTGCAGTGGTGAAGTCTCCGGCCTACAAACCTGACGACTGCGGTTTGATCCCGCGAGGTCATCTTTAATTCATAAATTCAAAGAGGTAATTCAATGTTTCTCATTTTAGGTGGGGGGACTGAGTCCACCCTCTAAATAAAGTGGGTGGACTCCGTCTCCCCGCGTGTACCCTCGACTTGAGCCCTGAATCTAGCCACTACTTATCAAGGAAGTCTTTTTTAGACTAAAGATGCAGCAGGTAGCATTCTGGAACTTTCGAAATCACTTTATTGTCATGTGTAGAAGGCAGCATAAAGTGCATTGCCATACTTTACTTTTCAGTCGACTAGGGCTTCAATTACCATGGGGGGATTCTCCTGCGAGATTTAGTGAAGAATGTTGCGCAGTCGTTGCATCTGGAAAGAGGAACATTTGAACACAACAGTGATCTAGTAGTTTAGAGTTACATCTGCTTCCCACAAGAATCCGGGTTATGCAGAGAGGGTGTCTAAATGTCTGTGAAGACATGAGGGCCCCATAACTAGTTTTCAGTTTTGGATCCATTGAGCTTAAAGAAAGTTGATCTCTTCCAGGCTTTGATGTGCATCAAACCAAAGGAGATAGCTGAGTATTAGTCAATCTCTTCAGTTCTACAGATTTAACAGTGGAATGAGAGAGGATAATACCTTGAGATGTTAATTATCAGTTTGATGTAAATGTTTAATATCAATGGTGAGAGCTAGCAGCCTTGAGTCACTCCACATACACAGTGGACTTGACTATGAGCAAAGATGCCGAGTCTCACACTCTGCATTTGCTTATCGAGGAAGAAGGTGAACCAGTGGATGGTGATGTTAGAGATTCATGTTATTAACTGTAGCCACTGCAGCAGGATGGGGTGGTCAACAGTGTTGAATGCCTTAGAAAAGTCAATCAGTTTCAGTACTTCATCCCTCACTGAAAGCAGAGTTGATTTTGTGCTCTGTCAGGAATGGAAAACTGATTGGAGCTGGTCGAGGAGAGAGTTGTCTCTGATCTGTTTCTGGAGCTGGGAGGAGATCACTTTTTCAAAGATGTTGGCTGGCTAAGGGAAGCCAGTGATGGATCTGAGGTTCCCAAGATGTTTAGGGTCAAGGGAAAGGGTTTGATCAGAGGATATGTCAGTGAATTGGGAACCGTTCAGAAGGGAAGGGACCTATTAATGTTTTCGGAGACTGGAAGAGCCAGTATGCTGGCCTGGCAGGCTGCAGTGGAAGAGGGACAGGGGTTGCTACAGTCCCAGAAGGCCAGATGCAGTGCTTTGAGAAATGTATTGATGAGGACTTCTGAGACCGGTTGGAAGTCAAATGATAATGGAAGTTGTATAGGGGATAGAGCTAAACCGACTGTTGGGGAGGAGGGTATAGGGTCCTGATTTTCATTATTTTTTAATAATAATTGTTGCAAAGTTATCAAAGAGATCCTGTGTCTATGGAATTGTGAAGGCAAAGCACATTGGGGACGTGGCAGATTGTATTGTTTTAAAGAGCTCTCTGGACAGATTCATAGCCTCTCTCACTTTTGAGGAATAGTATTCATTTTGACAGCAGAAATGGGTTTGTGTTAGGCTGTGCATGTAGCAGCTACTGTCAGTGTGACTTCAGATAGAGTAATATCACTGCATGTACAATGGGCTGACCTGTTCAGATGCGACAATACCATGAAGAAGGTAAGAATCTCCAAGCAATCTCTACTGACACTTTATGTAAAGGCGTGGGGAGAAACTGCAGGCAAACCCCGTCGGGGGAAAGAACCCTGATCTTGTCCGTCGGTAAGTGTTGTAGTCCTGGGCGTGTAGGCAGGCAGTCTCCAGTAGGAATCAGCAATGAGGGCTGGGTAGAACCGCGGGTATCTTGGCTCACGACACTAGCAGACTGCAGAGACAAAGAGCAGGATAGGTTCTGCACAATGTTTGCACACCGATTCCGTTCCCGCAATGAATGGCAGAGTTACCTTCTGATGTAGTTAGCGATTTGGGAACCGGGAGAGAGGACATTCTTGAGGTGTTCATGCTCAGGGTTTTCACACTGAGACTAGAAAACAGTAATGAGAATAAGGTCAAGGAAGGACAGCAAGGAATAGCAAGGAACCAAAAATAGGAGAAGAATATTGAACTTACGAGCGTTATTGCTGTGAAAGTAGCAACACCCCTTCTCTCTGGTTTCTTCCATATTTGAAAACCTTTCTGATCAGTGGCACCGGTCCACCTCTTTCAGAAAAACTCGACCTCCACCTGGAACTTTAGCGGACATGTTGGGAGGACTAAGACATACTACACTAATATGCCTACACTGGCACAGAAGTGAATACTGACGGAAACGAGACATGATAGTATGTCCCTATCCCAGGGGGAAATCCCCAGTTTTCCTGGATGAAGACGATGAAAACACCTGACCAAACGCTGCGCATGTACCGTAGATGCCATTTCCCAAGTACGATCAGCCGGTGAGTACCCTTTGCAATATATCAAATATTGTAATTGTCCCTTAAAGTATCGTGCATCACAAATGCCCATTACCTCGTATTCTAGGCCAGAGGATGTGACAACTAGAGGCAGCTGAGCAACGGAAGCCCTATGGAAGGGATCCTTGATATCCGGTTTAAATTTGTACACATGGATGCAATGGAGCCTAGGAAGGAGGAAGATGCAGCAGAAAAGAAGCAGGTCCTCTTGTGCTCAAGATTTAAAACAGGCCAAAGAACCTTAGGGACAGCTTGGAAGGAACTAGATGCTTCGGGAGAAACCGCAAAGATAACCAGATCTTGTCACCCGGTCTCAGAATAGGGGCAGCCATTCTATGTTTGGGCGCAGCACGCTTACATTGTTCTTGAGCTGTGTGTAGAGCCATTAGTGCTTGCTTGTGACATTGTTGAGTATTTGAAATGAGTGCAAACACATAATGGATATTAGAAACTGAGTGGGAGGAGAAAGGGATGCATCCCAGATAGTAGCCATAAGTACCGTAGAAAGGGCTGGTGCCTATAGAGGAATGCGTAGCGTTTTGTATGTGAACTCCGCTAGTGGTAAGAGTTTTGCCCAATCGTCATGGCAGCTGAAACAAAACAGGGCAAATATCCTTCCAGGGTTTGATTCAGCTTCTCCATTTGTCCATTGGTTTGGGGATGGTAACCGGAGCTCAAGTCCCTTTTGATACAAAATGTTGAACAAACAAGATTCCAATACTTAGAAGTATACTGATATCCACGATCTGAGTCTATTGTATCCAGCAGTCCATGGCAAATGAAAATTTCGTTGATAAAGAGATGAGCCATTTGGATACGGCGCAAGGCATCGAATGAGCCATCTTGGTAAAATAGTCTGTCGTCACCATGATGGCGGTTTGACCACTTGAATTGTGGCAATCCACAATAAAATCAGTGAAATCGTTTATGAGGGTTGTTGAGGTATGGATAGAGGCACTAGTTGACCCAAAGGTGCCTTTTGGGGTATCTTGGTTTGTAAGCAGGTAACACAACTCGAGACGTAATCCTGTACAGCAGTCTTGATTTGCGTTGTGTCTTGCACTTAACCAACTGTAGAAAATCTGATATAGCAAAGATGGATTGGGCCTTGGGAAATAGCCTTTCAGACTAAAAACCTGAGCTGGAAGTATGTGATTTCTTCTGTTCGGCATCTGCCAAAGGGTTGACCTTTCCCAGTATTATATTGAAGGTAATATTGTAGGGGGAATAAATGTTGCCCTACGAGGCTGGCAGCTGTTCTGTGCTTCTGCATTCTGTAAGCTCCTCTGGTTCTGGTGATCCATCCGTACTTCAATTGGAAATTTGGAAACCAAGAGAAGGTGTCTCCACTCCTGGAAAGCATGTTTGATGGCCAGGAGTTCTATTTATAGAACCGTGTAATGGGTTTCAGATGGCGGTAAGGTCTTGGACATGTAAGCAACAGGAAATTCCTCTCCATTGTCAGATGCTTGTAACAGCACCCCGCTCCAGCAATGGATGATGCACCGGTCTCCAAAATGAAGCCTCTCCTTTGGTCAGGTGTTTTAAAGACTGAAGTTGTAGAAAATGCTGCAATCAAGGTTTCAAGGGCTAGGTCGACTGCGGCATGCCATGTAAACTGAACCCCTTTCTTCAATAGAGCATAAAGGTAAGATGACTTCAGAGAAATTGGCTATAAATCTGCAGTAAAAACCTTTACACCATTGTAACTCTTTGACTGTCCGTGGGGGCAACCAGTCTAAAAGAGACAATACTTTACCGGGGTCCATGGCAATCCCTCAGGAAGAGAGCACATATTGAAGATACGTGACCTCTTTTTTGTGAAATTCACATTTCTCCAATTTACAATATAAATAGTTGTCTCTCAAAGGTTGCAACACTGTTTGGACTTCATGGGTGTGTTCAGTGGAGTCTTGTGAGAATATTAGGATGTTGTAAAGGTACACCACTACCGAATGGAGCAAGAGATCTGAGAATGTATAATCCATGAAACGTTGGAAAATCGCGGGAGCATTGGAGAATCCGAACGACATGACTTTATACTCAAAATGTCAGAAAGGGGTCCGGAAGGACGTCTTCCATTCATCCCATATACTAATGCCGATAAGGTGATAAGCTCCTCATAGGTCTAATTTGGCATACATCTGTGCTCCCTTGACTGCCTCTTGAATCTTGGGAATCAAAGGCATAGGGTACCTATCTGGGACTGTGATCTTGTTTGACCCCCAATAGTGTATGCATGGGGGGAGTTTGTTAGATCCTTTTTTAGGGATGAAAAATAAAGATGCGCCAGCTGGAGACCTGGATTCCATGATTAGACCATTCTGTAGACTAATTTTCAGGTGCCCTGAAGACCACCTTTTCTCTTTTCGGACAACATGTACATTCTTCCGAATGGAACAGGGTGTCCAGGTAATATCTTCATAGAACAATCATACTCCTTATGAGAAGAAAGTGTCTTGGCTTGTACTTCTGAGAAGGCGTCCCGAAATTTGTGGTATTGTACTGGAAGAGTTTGCACCTTGCTGATACACGCAGTTTGAGTACCTTCATATGATAAGGTTGGGACTGACGGGGGGTCAAAGTTTGAGGAATTCAAACAGTGGGACACACAATGTTTGGAACTTTGAAAGAGGGTGTTAGCTCTCCAGTTAATGTATGGGCTATGTGTTTATAGCCAGGGGAGTCCCAAAATAATGGGATGATGTGCTGATTTGATGATGTCAAACGCCAAATCTTTTTAATGGGCAGATATAGTCATATGAATGGCTGCTGTATGTTCTGTGATTGGTCTGGAAATGAACGGAATACTGTCTACCCCTTCAACCCGATCCTCCACTTCCTTAGCAACTCTAGGGATGTTATGTAGTTGAGCCCAATGGTCGTCCAAAAAGGAGCGCACTGCTCTGCAGTCTATGAGAGCAGGAATACTGTGTAGTTCTGTATCGTCAGAAGCGAGAGTGATTTTCATAACCAACATATGAATGTGCTGTAAAGGTTGTAGAGTGGGAACTGTATTCAACCTCTGGGAACCCGTGTTGAGCTCCCTAATCGTGGGATCCCCTATGATTGTGATTGGTGTTTCCCTATCACCGGGGAGGGGCGACTGGGCAATCTCGCACTAAATGTTCTTTGGAGGCACAGTACATGCAGAGATCGGTAGCGCATTGTTGGCTTCTCTCTTCGGGGGACAATGGGTTGCAAGTTGAACCTAATTGCATGAGTTCTTCCAGATTGGCCGATCTGCTTGGGTTCCGTACAATTTCTACAGGAGACTTTAGATGATGACTTTTCTTGCCCTCTTGGATCAGCTGCTTTACCCTGTAGTCTAACTGCATAGTGATCTTAATCATTTCGCAACGTGGTAAGCTCCAGGAACCCAAGATACTTCATCTTTGTGTTCCTTATTCAATCCACGTCTAAAAGTGATACAGGCATCATCCAGCCAAGCCGTATCCATGGCCATCTGCTTGATTCTGGTGAAGTAAGAAAGTAGGTCAGCGGTACCTTGTTTTATGTTCAACAGCTGTTCCTGGGCTGATACAGTTATTTAATGTCTTCCAAACATTGTCTTGACGCTGTTCACAAAGGGGGGATAAGAGTCCAAAATGGGATTGTTTGTTGTGACCAATGGGGTAGCCCAAGCCAGGGCAGCCGCTGAAAGGTTGGCGATCATATGACTGATCTTTTCCCTATCTGTCAGAAAATAGGCTGCTTTGAAAGTCAACTGTACCGTATAGGCTTCCAGAAACTATGAGGATTATCATCGTACTTTACACATTGTAAAGGGCTAAGTGGGAGCTCACCAGCACTGGGTGGTCTCAATATTTGCTTCCTGACTATTTGATACATAGCATGTTGCACTACGTCCATGCTTCGGATCCTTTAAGAGCTGAGGATCGGACCCTCTGCAGCAAAGCCTGCGTAGGCCAAGGGCGCAGTGTTGTGCGACGCAGGACCGCAGGAGACGCTGGCCTTTTGATATATAGCACCTTGCGCTATGTCCACGCTTTGGATCCTTTAAGAGCTGAGGATCGGACTCTCTGCGGCAAAGCCCACACAGGCCATGGGAGCAGTGTTGTGCGATACAGTTTTTTGGAGATGAAGGGGTGCAGCGCAGAGAACGAGTATGCTGCACAGCCATCGACCGTCAGCATCCAAAACATAAGAAAGGAGTGGGAAGTGGGAGCAGCCACTACTGCTCTCTACTTACCTACCTGGCATTTGTGCGGACTTCCACCTAACTGTCTGCAATAACGTACTTCTGTCTCTGCACAATGTTAGGCTTTTCCCCTCTAGCGGTTAGCCGTTTTTTATTTTTTGGGTCCCTCTCTTGGTCCTCCCACTGTGGTTACTGTTGTACTGTTATCTGTGCCCAATAGGCTCTCTACCACTCTCTAGGTTCCCCCATTTGTGGTTACTGTTTACTGTGAACTGCGTCCCACTAGGCTCTCTCCCGCTCTCTATGTCCCCTCTATTATGGTTACTGTTACACTGTTGTGCATCACCTGTCTGCGCCCCCTGTTTGCTCTCCTAGTGTGTGACTCCCGGCCTCTGCTTATCCTGCGTTGTTCTGCACATAGCTGTGGGCATTTACTTTTCTCTTTCACTCCCTCCTCCTCCTACCTTCCTCTTTACACCCTCTATGGTTCTGTTTCTCCCATCTTCCCTAACTGCTACTCTATCTCCTATCCTACACCTCTCACTAAATCTGGACAGAAGAAGTTCAAGAGGGACATCCTGGTCACCAACCCAGGGCTCCCTATCACTAATACTGACATCAGTGCTTCCTCCAAGCAGACTCTCACTAAAATCATCTTTGTTGTTCCCTCACCAGACCTATGAACCCCTAATATGATCTCGGCTCTCTCTCCTATCTCTTCCTCTTCCATTAATGGTGGCACTCGTGGAAGGTCCTCTTGGCCTCCTTCCACTCCTCCAAGACCATCATTAATGTCTATCTGAATGGCACAGTCTCGGTCCAGGGCCCTCAACCCAATCTCCTCCTTTTGATAGGTGTCTCCCATGTCTTAGCAATTTCCTTCCTACTCCTGCTACTCCTACTAGCACCTCTCTGGCTCCTCAGCCACCTCCTTCTTCTGCCAACTCCCTGGTACCTTCCCCCTCCTCTCTGGCTCCTGCTACCACCTCTGCCTACTCTAGGGCCCCTTTAGCACTTCCGCTGGGTGTACCTCAAGCCTGTACCCCACCCAGGAAGTCTTTGAAATGTGGCAACCTGCTCCACATCTCTACTCTCAACTCTCGCTCTGCTGTCAAACACTCCTCTGACATCTGCCACCTCCTGGAAGAACTTGACGTTGATGTCCTCACTCTCACCGAGGTGTGGTTAATGGCCAGCTCTGTCATGAGTTTTGACTCTCCTCCCTGATGGCTACAAGATCCTCTTCAAGCCAAGAACCAACCGACCCAGATGTGAAGTAGCTCTGAACTTTCAGGAATGGGTCCCTGCTTCTGTCATTCCTCCGCAGGCCTACACCTCCTTTGAATACTTGGTCTGCAGGCTCGCTATTTCTCCTGGCCTGTCTTTTACTGTGGCCACCATCTACAGGCCACCTGGCCAGACTGCCCTCTTCCTCTCAGAGTGGGCTGTCTTCTCCTCCTCTCTCCTTGCCTCTACCTCTCAACCTCTCTCCTTGGAGACCTAAACATCCACTGACACACTATGCCAGACACATCTTGGATGGTCTCATCTCCTCCGACATCCCCCTCTCTAACCCTCTCACTACTCCTCTCTCCTGGACTGACCACTTTATGCTTTCCTCTCACCTTAAACTCTCTGTCCGCCAGGCAAAGCTCACCCCAGCACTGCCACCTACCTTCTCACTCATTTGGGCCATGAAGTGCGTGTGTCACAGTGCCTTCCCCCAGACATCAGAAGCAGACCAGTCTGCTCAGAGTACTGGCACCCATGGGGACCTGTAAGGCCCCAAAGGATTGCCTAAGGGCTTCCTGGACTCAGTCCTGGCATCGTTGGGACCAGGCTCATATTGCCTTTTCAGGCAAGTCAGGTTATCAAGTAATGAAACCATGTACAGCCCACCTTGAGGTTGGTTGAAGGGACTACTTTCTTTAGGGACTATTTCATTAGGTGTGGTGCAGGGACTACTTTACCTGGGAACTACTTCTGGGAGGCTATTTAAACCACTCCCGGAGAACAGAACACGCTTTGCGTTATTCTGCACTCCTGCAGCGTAGCGCTCACCGTGCCTGAAGCTCCAGTCCAGTCTTCAACCACGCCCGTCCTGTTCATCACAATCCAAGCCTGCAGAGGAAGAAGGGAGGACAGATTAGAACAAGAGCCTTACCAGATTATCCATCGCAATCATCCGGGAGTCTCCGCACCTGCAGGAAAAGGGACACCAGTTACCCTCGCTATACAAGAAAGCATTTTAAGAACAATTAGCATAGCACAGCGTGATACTCACCGATGCTCAGTTCGTCCATGCGATCCAACGAGGCACTCTAATGCGATTGCCGCCCAGAGCAGTTGCATCTGCAGAACAAGAAAAAGACAACAGGTGAGCTGCGCCTCACTAAAAGACATTCAATCTTCCGCAGCAAGATACTTACCCGAAGCAGTATTTCCTTGCGGTTTTGCGAGTTACCATCACACGATCTTCGCTCCGGAGGCACCGCACCTGCAGAAAATAAAAGGGACAACAGATTAATCGCGCGAATGAACATTATTGCATGAAAAGACATTTTCACTTCGTGCAAGTACTGAAACTTACCTTGGCATTTACTTCGTCTTTTCCGGAAAGGAGCCACCTTTCTTCAGGAATACCTCAAAGGGGAAAACTACAAAGAAATGGTACAGGAGTGAACTGTAAGACAACCAGAACTCTAAAGCAATTCCAACTACTTAGGATTGGCATAAGACTTACCTCTGAGTCATTGTTGTCTGGAACTCTGCCATAAGATTACGGGATCAGTGAAGTTAACTGGATACCCAAATCTTGACGCACCCCTGCATACAGATGCAGGATAGAGAGCCCATCCTTCATAACCTTAAGGTGAGACACAGTAAAGGGGACACAAGGAGGTCACGGAGGTGGAAGTTAGACCTCCTCCTAGCGGTTAGCCAACTTACCATTTTCACCACTCTAGGAAAATCTTCCTTTGTGCCAGACAGACAAAACTAAGTGGGCAGGTGCAGTCACTCATCACTTCGCTACGAGTCATGCTGGTGGAGACCGCTGCAGTCCAGCTTCGTTCGGCGCCCCTGTGGAAACCAGGTGAGCGTAACAGAATGCAAAGCCTCTTCACAAACTTCTACCCGGGCGCCATGAAAACCTCAGAGTCTGACCAATTAGCCCAGTTCCTGGGGGAGCTTAGAGCTGAGGTACATTCAGACCAACAAGAAACTAATGCTCTAAGAAGGGAACTGATTGTGGCAAAAGAGCGTACGGACGATCCGCCAGACAACTTCTCCAATCCCAAACTGGTCATACACCATTACTTGAATTGGGGGGAGCTTCAGTCCCAACTCAGTCAAGCAGCCCAGTACAAGTGGTACTACCGGGGGCTATACCTTTAGCTCCACCAGAACGCTTTGCAGGGGACCCTAAAAGGTTTGCAGTTTTCATGAACCAGTTGCATCTACACTTTCTATGTAGGCCTGGAACCTTTCCTAATGATCAATCAAAGGTGGCCTTCAAACTCTCAGAGTGCAGCAGATTGGTCTATTCCACTAGTTAACCAAGATGACCCTCTTCTCCGGGATTTCCAGGGATTTCAACAGAACATGGAGAAATTGTTCGCCCGACATTCTCAAGGCCAAGATTTAGACAACAAACTTTTGTCCCTATGTCAAGAGAACCAGGACCTGTTAATTTACATCACAACCTTCAAGAGGGTTGGTGGTGGAAACCGGCTGGCCCGAAGACAAAAGAACTACGTTATTCCATCCTGGGTTGAGAGGCAAACTAAAAGACGTTTTAGCGCAGGTGGTTAACCCACCTCAAGACTGTGCTGAATATATAGACCTGGTGGTTCAGTTGGACCACAGACTTCAGAAACGGAAAGCTGATCAGGCTAGATTCGAGAATCGGGTGCTGGTGAGACAAAGAGACAACACCTCCAAAGGTACGGATGCATCCGAACCCATGCAAATCGGAGGAGTTAGAGGGCCATTATCTAAAACAGAAAGAGACAAAAGGGGGCAGCAGCAATTGTGCTTATATTGCTGAACAGCAGGGCATTTTTTACGAGACTGTCTGGTGAAACCGTCTAAGAAGGCAGTAGGGGTCGCCGACAAGATCAGTGCTGAACCAGAGCCGGAAAACTACCCCGCCCGATAAGCGTAGAGGTCCGCTTGTCGAGCGAGAAGAAGGACTCCCAGACCTCACACCTAGCTCTACCAATGATCCTCATTAGTCACCAGCAACCTTCTCGTATGCATGCGGTCAGAGCACTCTTTTTCCGTGTGCAGCAAGGTGAGTTGCCCAAAAATATTTAGTGTCCTGAACTTGTAGGACTCATTTTGGGCTAATTATTTGGGCTCTGTGCCCGTGAAGAATCGCCTTGCTTCCTTCTCCAACCCGCTCCCACTTCCTGATCCCCGCCTCGTAACCCACCCTCACCCTCCCGATTGGTCCATCGCTACATGCCTTGCAAGCCTAGTGCACTGCAACAGGCCGTGCTCGCCTCTTTTGCCGTGTGTAGCGAGGTGAATTGCCCCAAAATATTTAGTGTCCTGAACTTGTAGGACTCATTTTTGGCTAATTATTTGGGCTCCGTGCCCGTGTAGAATCCCCTTGCTTCCTTCTCCAACCCGCTCCCACTTCCTGATCCCCGCCTCCCAACCCGCCCTCACCCTCCCGATTGGTCCATCGCTACGTGCCATGCAGGCCTAGTGCACTGCAACAGGCTGCGCTCGTCTCTTTTGCAGTGTGTAGCAAGGTGAGTTGCCCGAAAATATTTAGTTTCCTGAACTTGTAGGACTAATTTTGGCTAATTATTTGGGCTCTGTGTCTGTGCAGAATCCCCTTGCTTCCTATTCCAACCCGCTCCCACTTCCTGATCCCCGCCTCCCAACCTGCCCTCACCCTCCCGATTGGTCCATCGCTACGTGCCTTGCAGGCCTAGTGCACTGCAACAGGCCGTGTTCGCATCTTTTGCCGTGCGCAGTGAGGTGAATTGCCAGAAAATATTTAGTGTCCTGAACTTGTAGGACTCATTTTTGGCTAATTATTTGGGCTCTGTGCCCCTGTAGAATCCCCTTGCTTCCTTCTCCAACCCGCTCCCACTTCCTGATCCTCGCCTCCCAACCCGCCCTCACTCTCCCGATTGGTCCATCGCTACGTGCCTTGCAGGCCTAGTGCACTGCACAGGCCGCGCTCGCCTCTTTTGGCGTGTGTAGCGAGGTGAGTTGCCCGAAAATATTTAGTGTCCTGAACTTGTAGGACTCATTTTGGCTAATTATTTGGGCTCCGTGCCCGTATAGAATCCCCTTGCTTCCTTCTCCAACCCGCTCCCACTTCCT
Source organism: Ambystoma mexicanum (assembly GCF_040938575.1). Lineage (NCBI taxonomy): Eukaryota > Metazoa > Chordata > Amphibia > Caudata > Ambystomatidae > Ambystoma > Ambystoma mexicanum. The sequence goes on from NC_090934.1 coordinate 268,013,632, forward strand.
GATCCCCGCCTCCCAACCCACCCTCACCCTCCCGATTGGTCCATCGCTACGTGCCTTGCAGGCCTAGTGCACTGTAACAGGCCGCGCTCGCCTCTTTTGGCGTGTGTAGCGAGGTGAGTTGCCTGAAAATATTTAGTGTCCTGAACTTGTAGGACTAATTTTGGCTAATTATTTGGGCTCCGTGCCCGTATAGAATCCCCTTGCTTCCTTCTCCAACCCGCTCCCACTTCCTGATCCCCGCCTCCCAAGCCACCCTCACCCTCCCGATTGGTCCATCGCTATGTGCCTTGCAGGCCTAGTGCACTTTGCAACGTGAGCGAGGTGAGTGTCGCAGCTGCACTTTTCTTTATTTAATCCTTTAGGCATTTTTGTTTAGCTCTTTGTCCAGGGTCCCCCGTGCCCTGCTGTATTTCGTGCTCCTTATTGCTTCCTTAGCCCCAATTCCTGACTTTACCGGGCCTTCCCTCCCTCCATCCCGCCTTCCATCCCACCCAACCCTGCTCCGATTGGTCCAGACGAGAGGATTCCCCTCCATTACCGGTTCTCCCAGGGCAGCCCTCTGCCCGGCAGCCCATCGGCTAAGGACCTGAGGCAAAGGATGGCTCCTACAAAGATGGCTCCAGGTCGTATCTGCAGGTATCCGCAGGAGAAGCAAGAAGCCAACAATAAGTAAGTGTGGGAAGGGCAGGGCCAGAAGCAATTACTTCACGCCATACTACCCAACCACTCATCTAACAAAGCATCACCACTGTAAACTCGTTACATCTGTAACATATTTGCATTTGGAAACACTGTTCTATACATGTAAGAGTTGAATTTTGAATTGTTCCCAATAGCCTCTCTGTGAATTTAGAAGTGTGCCCAATAGCCTCTCTGTGAAAGTTGCATTTAGAATTGTTCCCAATAGGCTCTCTGTGAATTTAGAAGTGTGCCCAATAGCCTTTCTGTGAATTTAGAAGTGTGCCCAATAGCCTCTCTGTGAAAGTTGCATTTAGAATTGTTCCCAATAGCCTCTCTGTGAAGTTAGAATTGTTCCCAACAGCCTCTCTGTGAAAGTTGCATTTAGAAGTGTGCCCAATAGCCTCTCTGTGAAAGTTGCATTTAGAATTGTTCCCAATAGCCTCTCTGTGAAAGTTGCATTTAGAAGGGTGCCCAATAGCCTCTCTGTGAAAGTTGCATTTAGAATTGTTCCCAATAGCCTCTCTGTGAAAGTTGCATTTAGAAGTGTGCCCAATAGCCTCTCTGTGAAAGTTGCATTTAGAATTGTTCCCAATAGCCTCTCTGTGAAAGTTGCATTTAGAAGGGTGCCCAATAGCCTCTCTGTGAAAGTTGCATTTAGAATTGTTCCCAATAGCCTCTCTGTGAAAGTTGCATTTAGAACGGTGCCCAATAGCCACTCTGTGAAAGTTGCATTTAGAAGTGTGCCCAATAGCCTCTCTGCAAAAGTTGCATTTAGAAGTGAGCCCAATAAACTCTCTGTGAATTTAGAATTGTTCCCAACAGCCTCTCTGTGAAAGTTGCATTTAGAAGTGTGCCCAATAGCCTCTCTGTGAAAGTTGCATTTAGAATTGTTCCCAATAGCCTCTCTGTGAAAGTTGCATTTAGAACGGTGCCCAATAGCATCTCTGTGAAAGATGCATTTAGAATTGTTCCCAATAGCGTCTCTGTGAAAGTTGCATGTAGAAGTGTGCCCAATAGCCTCTCTGTGAAAGTTGCATTTAGATTTGTTCCCAATAGCCTCTCTGTGAAAGTTGCATATAGAAGTGTACCCAATAACCTATCTGTGAATTTAGAATTGTTCCCAACAGCCTCTCTGTGAAAGTTGCATTTAGAAGTGTGCCCAATAGCCTCTCTGTGAAAGTTGCATGTAGAATTGTTCCCAATAGCCTCTCTGTGAAAGTTGCATTTAGAAGGGTGCCCAATAGCGTCTCTGTGAAAGTTGCATTTAGAATGGTGCCCAATAGCCTCTCTGTGAAAGATGCATTTAGAATTGTTCCCAATAGCGTCTCTGTGAAAGTTGCATGTAGAAGTGTGCCCAATAGCCTCTCTGTGAACGTTGCATTTAGATTTGTTCCCAATAGCCTCTCTGTGAAAGTTGCATATAGAAGTGTACCCAATAACCTATCTGTGAATTTAGAATTGTTCCCAACAGCCTCTCTGTGAAAGTTGCATTTAGATGTGTGCCCAATAGCCTCTCTGTGAAAGTTGCATTTAGAATTGTTCCCAATAGCCTCTCTGTGAAAGTTGCATTTAGAAGGGTGCCCAATAGCCTCTCTGTGAAAGTTGCATTTAGAATTGTTCCCAATAGCCTCTCTGTGAAAGTTGCATTTTGAAGTGTGCCCAATAGCCTCTCTGTGAAAGTTGCATTTAGAATTGTTCCCAATGGCCTCTCTGTGAAAGTTGCATTTAGAAGTGTGCCCAATAGACTCTCTGCGAAAGTTGAATTTAGAGGGGTGCCCAATAGACTTGCTGTGAAAGTTGAATTTAGAAGTGTGCCCAATAGAATATCTGTGAAAGTTGATCTTAGAAGTGTGCCCAATAACTTCTGAGGGAAAGCTAAATGTAGAAGGTGCCCAATATCCTCTCTGCGAAAGTGGAATTTAGAAGTATGCCCAATATCGTAATAGACTAATACCGTGCCGGGTTGAACCGACTAATCTCCCTAATAACCTCTCTGTGCAAAGTTGAGTTAGATTCATGCCTAATACCCTCCCTGTATAAAGTTGAATTGAGAGAAGTGCGCCTATTAGCGTGCCCTAATTGAACTGACTAGTGTCCAGAATAGTCTCTCTGCGCCTAGTTCAAATTAGAAGTGTACACGACACCATTGAGGTTAAGAAGCGTGCCTAAATATCCTAATTAATCCTATTAGTATACCAAATAGTATATCTAGAATCTAGAACTGTGCTCAATAATCTAATATCCCCTCTATACAAAATTGAATCTAGAGATAGACCTAATATCTCTGTGTACAGTTGAACCTAGAAGTGTACCTAATAGTACCTAATAGCCTAATATCATCTCTGTGCAAATTGAACTTGGAAGTGTGCCTGAACTTAGAACTACAATTAGAAAGCCCTCCTAAATCCAACTAAAAACTTGTACCAAGCATGAGTGGTTACCAGTCAAATGGTCGAAAACATTTGGTCGACAGACAATTTGGTCGACACCATTTGGTCGAATGCCAAATGGTCGAATTTTTTTTTTTTTTTTTTTACCCATTTTTTGGTTTTTTTTGGGGGGGTCCCCCCCCAACCCCCTTTTTTTTCTTTTTTATTTTTTTTCCCCACACGAAAACCCACAAAACACATATATAAATAAAAAAAAAAAATTCGACCATTTGGCATTCGACCAAATGGTGTCGACCAAATTGCAGTCGACCAAATTGCAGTTGACCAATTGACAGGACACCAGCATGAGTGCACCCACAAACCCGCAGTTTGTCGGAAACGACTGCCGTGGACCGCCCCCACTCCCCGATCTGCCTTCCCTCCCGTCCCCCCCTTCCCAAATCACCCCACCCTCCTTCGTACTCCCTGCCATTCATCTCTCCAAACACCAAGCCAGAGTGGCACGATGGCGAGCCAACCACCCTAAGACTACTCCTCCCCTGAACCCCAACACCGACCATCCAATGTTAACCATGCCTGCTCCCCTCACTATCATACCTGGCACACCCCACCCTGCAAACATCCACCCGCCGCCTTGTCCTCAAATCCTGGCAACCCCCCGACCGCACCCTTTCCCCTCCCTAAAAACTGCACATCTAGCCGTAGCAAGAACCGAAGCCGCATCCCTCTCCCCCTCTGACCCCCCTACCCTCTCTCACACTCCAATCGCAACAAAGAAACTAAAAAGGAAACGTACCTGGTCCCCCACAATCTCTCAGCACTCTTCACCTCCCCTGTCTCGACCCACCACCTCATTCCCCTACTCACCTCCTTCCCCCATGGCCTCACCCTTCCTGAAACCCCTCTCCTTCGATTTCTCATCAACTGCAACTGAAACTCCTAACCGCCCACACCCACCTTCAAATCCCCTGAGCCAGACCGGATCATCCTAACACACGCAGCCACCCAATCCCGCCCGAAGCCCGCCAATACTTCTGCTCGCCCACTATTCCCATCGATCATCACCCACCCTACCACTCTCCCTCTCCAGCTTTCACTCTCTCTGCCACCACCCCCTTCCGCTCCAGCTCCAAGACCAACCTCGCATGGCGAGGTGAATTGCATCCTATTTAATGCCCGATCCGTAGCAAAAAACAGACATTGCATCTTTGACCTCCTCGCCTCTGACAAACCGGACTTGGTTTTCATCACCGAAACTTGGTTCTCTGACGACTTCGCCCCAATTGCTAATGAAGCCTTCCCCCCTGACAACTCCCTCATCCCACTGAACTGTCCCTCCAGAGGAGGGGGAGTAGCAATTGTCTTCAAGACTCTCTTCCATGCCTCAATCATCGACAACCAACCTTCCATTCCTTCCTGCGAATCTCTCCTCGTTAAACTATCCCTCTCCGCCTCGCTCTCACACAGCTTCCTAATAATCTACAGGCCCCCTGGCTATGATAGACAATTCGCAAACAACCTCTGTGACTCTATTGCCACCCTTCAACTAAATCATCCCAACCTCACCCTTCTTGGAGACTTCAACATATGGCTTGACATCCCCACCAACCCTATAACACACTCTCTGGTTGACGGTTTAGACGCCATTAACCTCCAACCCCACATAAATGGCCCGACTCACTATAAAGGACACACTCTTGATGCCATCTTTAGCTCCAACACCCAGATTCATCTAAACCCCCCCACACCCCTATCATCTGGTCCGATCACTTCATTCTCTCGTTCTCCATTCGCTCACCCGTTCCCCTTCCCGTGCTTGAATCTGAACCTCCGAATCTGCGCAAATGCTGGAAAAAACTAATTATCATCCCGGACCTAGCCGACGCGCTCCTCCAGTCTCCACCACCTACTTGCCAACTCAGTAAACAACTAACCCCTGACGCCTTTGACTCATGGCTCAACGCATCTCTGATACGGCTCACACCCTCTTGCAAACCATAACCCCGCCATGGCCTCTTCCCCAAATGGTTCACCCCTGAGTTGAAGACCACTAAACAACTATATAAATACCTAGAACGCAAATGGCAGAAAGACAAAACCCAGGAGAACCGGGCCACCTTGGCCCGACACCTTTATCAGTATAAGGCCGAAATCCGGAAAGCAAGAAAAAAAGCCCACTACAACTCCTGAATCCTAAACTGCAAAAACCAGAGCAAAGAACTCCACAAAATCATCTCCGAATTCACCAAACCGGCTTGCACCACGACCATCCCGACCCCCTCCCAATCAATGTACGACTCACTCTCCCTCCACTTTTAGACCACAGCTCTCGAAAGAACAAATACTCTAGCCACCAAACTGACGCTCTTACATCGACCTGGCAATACTCCCCCATGCCGACCTGCCAACCAGCTGCAACCACTACGCAACCAACGTTCGAATCCTTTAGTCCAATATCAGCAGAGCAATTTCTCAAACTTATATCTGCCCGCAAACCATCTGACTCGCCGCTAGACCCTTGCCCAGCAACAACCCTCAAAGAAATTTTCGCTTCCACCTGCGCAGGAGAACACGCAAGATCCATCATAAATGCCTCCCTTTCCTCTGGTATCTTTCCCGACGCATTCAAAACAGTCCATGTCAAACCTCTGATTAAAAAACCTTCCCTCGACCCTCTCGAGCCCAAAAACTACCACCCCATCTCAAACACCAGGTTCCTTGCCAAACTCATTGACCGAACCGCCTACTCCCAACTAAATGCCTTTGTCGAAGCCAACAATCTCCTAGACCCCGCACAATCAGGTTTCAGAGCCCGTCACGGAACTGAAACCACCCTAACCTCAATCTGGGATGACCTTAAAATGACAGCAGACTCCGCGGGATGCGCCGCACTAATCCTTCTTGACCTATCCGCCACCTTTGACACAATCAATCACTCAATCCTCCTAGACCGCCTCCACTCCCTAGGAATTCATGGAACCGCTCTTAAATGGATAGCTTAATTCCTCAAAGACAGGTACCAAATAATGATACTTCCCACCTATACCTCCCAAGCCCGACCAGTCCACACGGGAGTCCCACAAGGAGCATGCCTATCCGCCCTCCTGTTCAATCTCTACTTGAGCACCCTCCCATCAATAATTTGTTCACACAGCATCCTGTGTTACAACTACGCCGACGACACTCAATTAATTCTAAAACTCCTGAACTCAAAACCCAACTCCTGACCTGACCTGGCCTCCTGCCTCCTTGACATAGAACTCTGGATGACCCAAAGCCACCTCTTGTTAAACCCCTCCAAAACGGAAATCATGGTTTGTGGCAACTCCGATCTTCTTCCGCACCCACTACCCTGGCCACCCACCAAGGGCAACTCACCGACCCCCTCCAACTTAGTGAAAAATCTTGGATGCACCCTTGACTCTGACCTAACACTCTCACGCCAAGTCAACAACGTCTCAAAGTCCTGCCACTACCACCCTAAAACCCTTAGGCGCATCTTTCCATATCTCTCCTTTCCCAACAGACTCTCGCGGTCCAATCAATCGTTATATCAAGACTGGACTACGTAAACCCCCTATACCTTGGAATCCACGCCTACCGACTGAATAAACTCCAAAGGGCACAAAACGCGGCAGCCAAAATGCTACTTGTGCTTGGCCCAAGAGACCACATCTCCCCAGCCCTTAAGACGCTGCACTGGCTTCCTGTAGCACGAAGGGTGACCTTCAAAACCTTATGCATCTCCCATCGAGCACTGCATAAAACCGGACCTCAATATCTCCAAGACAAGCTAAAACCCTATCACCCCCCACGCACCCTAAGATCAAGCTCAGCCGGCATCCTAGTCATACCTAAGACAAACTCAGTCAGGTTAGGCGGATCATCATTCTCAGCCTTGGCCCCCACGCTATGGAACTCACTCCCACCCCACATCCGCCTAACTGAGGATTTAACGTCTTTCCGCAAACTGCTGAAAACCTGGCTCTTCCCCTAAAATCAACCCATACCAAACTAAACCGAACAGACTAACAGCATCTCAATGACACTGATCCAACAAACTACCTGAAGCAAAGAAATTGACATCCAGTAAACCCCTTATATAAACTAAAAGGACAATAAGAATTAACCGAATAAAATAGATCAAAACAATGGAGTGGCTAATAAGAATAAATCATACGGAAACAGTAAAGAGACTTAAACTCATGAAATGGACATAATGCAAGAGGAGCAAATGAAATGAATTGCGTGGGTGAAATAGTTAGAATAGATGAAGCGTGTGGACCAGATGAATGCGTTGACTGGAAGAACGCACGAGTGGAAGAACAGATGACTATATAATTTGAATGAGTGTATAAATCGAATGAATATGTAAATTGGATGAGTGTATAGAATGGATGATCAGGTTGAGCGATTGGAGGGGATAAATGCATAGAGCGCCTGAGTGGATAGAGCGGCTGAATGCATAGAGCACCTGAGTGTATAGAGTGCCTGAGTGTACAGAGTGGATGAGTGTACAGAACAGATGAGTGTACAGAATGGATGAGTGTACAGAGCGGATGAGTGTACAGAGCCGATGGGTGTTCAGAGCGGATGGGTGTACAGAACGGATGGGTTACAGAGCGGATGAAGGTATAGAGCAGATGAGTGTAGAGAGCAGACAAATAGATGCGACAGGATTACTGCGTATTAGCGAATTACTTTCTAAGGCTGATGAGTGCATATTGCTGTTGAATGCGTGGGGACCGGATGTGCGCGGGGAGTGGATGAATGCGGGGAGCGGACGAGTGCGGAGGGCAGATGAGTGCAGAAGGCGGATGAGTACGGAGGGCAGATGAGTGCAGAGGGTGGATGAGTGCGGAGGACGGATAAGCGCGGAGAGCGTATGAGTGCAGGGACCAGATGTGTGCGGGGAGTGGATGAATGCGGGGAGCAGACGAGTGCGGAGGGCGGATGAGTGCAGAAGGCGGATGAGTACGGTGAGTACGGAGGGCAGATGAGTGCAGAGGGTGGATGAGTGCAGAGGACGGATGAGTGCGGAGGGCGGAGGGTGGATGCGCGTAGGGAGAGGTGAGTTCGGGAGCGGGCAAGTGCGAAGAGCACGTGATTGCGTAGGGTGGATGAATGCGTAGAGCAGATGAAGGTATGGTGCATACGAGGGGATAAAGCGGACAAATGCCTAGAGCAGAGGAGTTACATGGACCGGGTGAGTCCCCAGAACGGATAAGCATGTAGCACGGAAGAGTGCAGAATGCATGCAGAGCTGATGAGTGCGTAGGATGGATAAGTGCGGGGAACTGATGGATGAGCGGAGCATGATGGATGAGCTGAGCAGAAGAACGTATCGAGTGGGGGGCCGCACAGAGCAGACTAGTATGTAGGGCCGACAAGTATGTAGAGCAGACGAGTGCATATGAGCGAAAAAAGGGCATATGAAAAAGGGGTGCGTAGAAAGGGATGAGTGCGTAGAGGGGCTGAGTGCGAGGAGGGTCTGAGTGCGTAGAGGGGCTGAGTGTGTTGAGGGGCTGAGGGCATAGAGGGGCTGAGTGCGTAGAGGGGCTGAGTGAGTAGAGGGGACAAGTGCATTGAGGGGGCGGGTGAGTAGAGCTGATGAGTGGGTAAAACAGGTGAATACATAGTGCGTGTGAGGGCATAAAGAGGACGAGTGCCTGGAGCAAACGAGTGCCTAGAGCGAACGAGTGCCCAGAGTGGAACTGACCTGTTACTAGAGCGGACGAGTTGCGCAGAGACACTGAATTCGTAGAGTGGATGGAACGAGTGAAATGGAGCGCATGGGGCAGACAAGAGTGCATGCGTGGAGCAGACAAGAGTGCATGCGTGGGGCAGATTAGAACGTGCTGGGCGGACTGGAGCACGGGGCGGACTGGAGCGCGCAGAGCGGACTGGAGCGCATGAGTGCGTCGAGCGAACCGGAGTGTCTGGAGCAGATTGGGATGCATGGAGTGGATAAGTGTGCATGGAACAGACTGGAGCGCATAGAACTGCGTGACGTATATAGTATGGTTTGGAATGCAGAGAACCATTTGAAAGAGCATATAACACATCATATCACACCACCACGCTTACTCTCCCCTCTACACCACCACTCAACTAGAACACAGAGATACTATGACACCATTCGGTATAACTGTCCTCATACTAACATCTGCCCCATACTCCACAGCACTCTAAGTAAAACACTGCTGGTTACACCCCCCCCAGCCAGACGTTCTCCTCCGGCATAACGCAGCCACACTAGGTCTGGATAAATCCTGCCAGAACTAACACATACTCCTGATCTCTCAACCACCACACCTACTGCTAAGAAGCAGCTATTACACAAATACCGCAACAGCTGCACACATAGCCGGTGCTCACACGCACCTTTTACTCTCTCTACTCTCTCTACTGATCTGAACTTCGGTTCCCAAGGGCGTTCAACCTACCAGCGCCTTCAGACCATACCAATGGAATATAAGGCGCTATATAAATGCAAAATAACATAACATAACATACATCGACAGTGGAGCCATAGGCAACTATATGGATCAAGAATTGGCTACAAGGATGAATCTTTCTCTTTGCGAAAAGAACACAACTGATTTAGTCACCACCGTCGATGGGACAGAGATCGCTTCTGGCCCAGTAACTCACTCAATGGCGGAGATGACACTGTTGTGCCAAGATGGGCATTGAGAAAACATTGTGTTTGATTTAATCAAGGCTCCACAATTCCAAATAATTCTGGGAATGCCATAGTTAGAAACACATAATCCTTGCATAGACTGGCGTGAAAAGAGAGTGACCTTCTCGGAATGTGTGCGTACTTTTTATCCAGAAGAATCCCTGATCAAGAAGATTGCCATGATCATGAGTCCAACAAATCTGTTACCTTAGGATTACCAGGATTTTCAGGATGTTTTCCAGAAAGACCAAGCCAACACTTTACCACCTCATAGACCATATGATTGCCAGATCGATCTCATACCTGCAAATTCCATGCAGTAGGATCTACGCCCTTACTGAACCCGATAATCTTCATTTAAAGCAATACTTAGATCAGCACCTGGCTAACGGCTTCATTTGCCCGTCCAAGTCCCTGGCGGCCTTGCCTTTGTTCTTCATCCCTAAAAAGGAAGGAGACCTAAGAACTTGTATCGACTATCATGCGTTAAACCAAGTAACTGTAAAAAACCGGTACCCCCTGCCTCTAATCCCGGAATTACTGGACCAAGTAAAGGATGCTCGTATTCACACTAAGTTGGGTCTCCGAGGGGCATATCATCTTGTACGTGTTAAAAAGGGCGACGAGTGGAAGACCGACTTCCGTACCAAGTATGGGTTATTTGAATATCAGGTGATGCCCTTTGGGCTTTGTTACGTCCCGGCAGCGTTTCAGTATTTTATGAATGATGTCCTTTGCGAATTAATTGATGTCTGTGTCGTCGTGGACATTGACGATATCTTGTTGTACTCATCTTCTGAACAAGACCATGTGAAACATGTTTGTGCTGTACTCGAAAAATTGCGTCAACATAAACTATATGCAAAATTGGAAAAATGTTTCTTTCACACTACCGAGGTCGAGTTTCTTGGGTTTGTCCTGACCCCACGTGGAGTTCGGATGGATTCACGGAAAGTAAATGCCATCCTCAAGTGGCCCTCACCAACTTCAATAAAAGGAGTACAGAGAATGCTTGGATTTGCAACTTCTACCGCAGGTTCATTCCTGACTTTTCACATTTGGTGCACCCCATCACATCACGATTACGGAAAAACAAACGCTTTCAGTGGTCGGATGAAGCGGAAAAGGCCTTCATAGACCTAAAACGAAAATTCACTTCAGCCCCAGTTTTAAAGCATCCACGCCCAGATCTCCCGTACGTGGTAGAAACGAATGCATCCAGTTTGGCAATGGGGGCGGTCCTTTCTCAAAAGGATCCTGAGACAGGTCAACTCCATCCAGTGGCCTTTTGGTCACGAAAGTTTTCGGCACCTGAACTAAATTATGCCGTCACCGACAAAGAACTTCTAGCCATCAAGTCAGCATTCAAGGCTTGGCGGCACTACCTCCTTGGCGGCGCCAGACACACTATTATGGTGATTACGGATCATAGAAACTTACAATTCCTAAAGACGGCCAAGGCCCAATCATCTCGTCAACTCAGATGGGCATTATTTTTTGCGGAATACGATTTCGTAATTACTTACCGGCCAGGTTGACGAAACGGCAACGCAGATGCTCTATCCCGCATAGGAATGGAAGAAGCATACTGAAATCCGGAACCAGTGCCCATAATCCCTGGAGGAAGAATCCTGGGAATAACTAGCTCGCTAACTCAAGACGACATCCATGAGAAAATTCAGCATCTTCTCGACTCCAACAGCTTTACAAGATTGGTCGAACAAAAGCAAAAATCATTCAGTCTCTGATCATTTGCCTTACTTCCAAGGACGCCTTTATTTACCTACTAAGGAACTGCAGAAACAGGTTATTTCCAATTACCATGAGTCCTTGATAGAAGGCCACCCTGGAATTGCAAAAACCCAAGCTAAGATCAAGAGACATTTTTGGTGGCCCACTTGGCGTAAAGACATTAAGCAATTTGTACTATCTTGTGGCATTTGTGCTCAGAACAAGGCCCAGAAGAAGAAACCAGCAGGTTTATTACAACCCCTAGACATTCCACCTACACCCTGGCATACATTATCCCTTGATTTTATAACAGATCTTCCCCCCTGTAATGGATTCAACAATATTTTAGTAATAATGGACATATTTTCCAAAATGGCCCACTTCATTCCGTTAAAAGGCTTACCCTCAGCTTCGACCCTGGCCAAAGAGTTCCTCAAACAGGTCGTACGAATGCACGGACTCCCTTCGGTTCTAGTTTCTGATCGAGGCAGTCAGTTTATCTCGCAGTTTTGGAGAAAATGTTGCCAATTGGCCCAAATTGACGTGAGACTTTCGACCAGCCACCATCCTCAAACCGATGGTCAAACCGAGAGAACCAACCAAACGTTAGAGCAATATCTACGGTGCATGTTACACCAAACAGAAGGCAACTGGAAGGACATTTTATGGATAACCGAGTATGCCTACAACAACTCTTTACACTCAAGCACTGGACAAAGTCCATTCTACACCATATATGAAGGCATCCACAGACCTCTGACCTCGACCCACCCCAACACTTGGAGATGCCTGCCGTAAGCAGTTTATACGCTATCATAACACAGCCCTTCAAAAAGGCGACAGAACGTTTAAAACAAGCAAAAGAAAGGTGCAAGAAAACCGCTGATTAACATCGGAGTGAAGCCCCAAAATACCAGATCGGAGACAAGGTTTGGCAAGCCTCAAGACACATACCGCTAAAAGGAACCCACACATTTAATCCCAGATATTTGGACCATTACACCATTAAAGCCATCATCAATCTCCAAACATGTGAGTCCACCCCGTATTTCACGTCTCGCTTTTGGAACCAGTACAACCAGGAACTAGGATAACAAAACCACCAAGCCCCATCCTAGTAGGTGGTGAACCAGAATTCAAGGTAAAAAACATTTTGGACTCAAAGTTGGTCAAATCGAGACTCTTCTATCTTGTTGACTGGAAAGGCTATGTTCCGCAAGAAAGATCATGGGAACCAAGTGACTATATTCATGCACCACGATTGATTAACCGGTTCCACCAGAACTTCCCAAACAAGCCTGGACCAGCGAGAATAACCGCCTTGGGAGGGGCTTTGGGGTGGAGTGCTGTCACGGTGCCTGCCCTCAGACATCAGGAGCAGACCAGTCTGCCCAGAGTACTGGCACCCATGGGGCTCATATTTCCTTTTCAGGCAAGTCAGGTTATCAAGTAATGAAACCATGTACAGCCAACCTTGAGGTTGGTTGAAGGGACTACTTTATTTAGGGACTATTTCATTAGGTGTGGTGCAGGGACTACTTTACCTGGGAACTACTTCTGGAAGGCTTTTTAAAACACGCCCACAGAACAGAACACGCTTCGCGTTTTTCTGCACTCCTGCAAGGTAACGCTCACCGTGCCTGCAGCTCCAGTCCAGTCTTCAGCCACTCCCGTCCTGTTCATCACAATCCGAGCCTGCAGAGGAAGAAGAGAGGACAGATTAGAACAAGAGCCTTACCAGATTCTCCATCGCAATCATCCGGGAGTCTCTGCACCTGCAGGAAAACGGACACCAGTTACCCGCGCTATACAAGAAAGCATCTTAAGAACAATTAGCATAGCGCAGCGTGATACTCACCGATGCTCAGTTCGTCCATGCGATCCAACAAGGCACTCTAACGTGATCGCCGTCCGGAGCAGTCGCATCTCGAGAACAAGAAAAAGACAACAGGTGAGCTGCGCCTCGCTAAAAGACATTCAATCTCGCGCAGCAAGATACTTACCCGAAGCAGTATTCCCTTGCGGTTTCGCGAGTCACCATCACACGATCTTCGCTCCAGAGGCACCGCACCTGCAGAAAATAGAAGGGACAACAGATTAATCGCATGAATGAACAATATCGCATGATAAGACATTTTCGCTTCGTGCAAGTACTGAAACTTACCTTGGCATTTACTTCGTCTTTTCCGGAAAGGAGCCACCTTTCTTCAGGAATACCTCAAAGGCGGAAAACTACAAAGAAATGGTACAGGAGTGAACTGTAAGACAACCAGAACTCTAAAGCAATTCAGGCTACTTAGGATTGACATAAGACTTACCTCGGAGTCATTGTTGTCTGGAACTCTGCCATAAGATTACGGGATCAGTGAACTTAACTGGATACCCAAATCTCGACGCACCCCTGCATACAGACGCAGGATGGAGAGCCCATCCTTCATAACCTTAAGGTGAGACACAGTAAAGGGGACACAAGGAGGTCAAGGAGGTGGAAGTTAGACCTCCTCCTAACGGTTAGCTAACTTACCATTTTCACCACGCCAGGAAAATCTTCCTTCATGCCAGACAGACGAAACTAAGTGGACAGGTGCAGTCACTCATCACTTCGCTACGAGTCACGCTGGTGGAGACCGCTGCAGTCCAGCTTTGTTCGGCGCCCCTGTGGAAACCAGGTGAGCGTAACAGCGTGTCAGTGGATGTCTTTGCCTCTACCATCTCTGCTCCTCCTACTCCTGTGGCTGACTCACACCCTGACACAGCCCTATCTAATCTGCATCTTTCTATCTCCAACACTCTGACATCCTTGCCCCTGTCATGAAAATCTACCTGAAGGCTACCTCCAAGTGCAACTCTTGGTATGACTCCAATCTTGTTGCCCTGAAACACAAGTGCAGGGAGGCTGAGAGGAAGTGGAGGGCCTCGGGTGCCTCCCCTCACAGACTGGCTGCCACCAGCTCCAAAGGCAATACAGACTCTGTCCTGTCCAAGAAGAGAGCCCACATCCAAGCCTGTGTCTCGGCGGCCAATCCTTCTGCAGTCTCCATCTCTCTTGTTCCCTCCCAGATCCTATGTATGTCTCTGGCTTCTCACTTCACCACTAAAACTCAGGACATCCTGTCCTCGATCTCCTCTTCCTCTACCTCTACATCTTGTGGCCCCCCTCCAGCCACCTCTCTCTCTCCTCCTCCTTTCTCCTCTTTCTCTCTGACAACACCTGACAAGGTTTTTAGACAAGTCCAATCTATGAAAGTGTCACCCAAAAGGGTGCACCCCTGCTTCTCCAGAACCTTTAAGGACTACATTGACATCCTTGCTCCAGCCTTGGCTGATTTCTGCAATCACTCTTTTGCCACTGGATCTTGCCCCTCTCTCCTCAAGCACTCCCTTGTGCACCCCCTCCTCAAAAAAACCTTCTGTCATCCTACCTGTCTGGCAAACTATGGCCCGATCTCTATCACTCCTTCCCTGGGCAAACACCTGGAAAAGCTGGCATCTCCCAGCTTACTCTCCAGAATGAATGTGTTCGTTGTCTCAATGACCATCAGTCTGGCTTCGGAGCAGCCAGAGGCATGGAAACTGCTTTCCTGAACACCTATGAAGATCTTGACTCCAGTCTTCCATCTGTTCTCATCCTCCTTGACATTTCCTCTGCATTTGACATGGTCATCCACTCCATCCTGATCAAGTGACTCCATGAGAACCTGAGCATCATGGATCACGCTCTGGAGTGGCTGACCTCCTTCCTCCTGGACTGACCCTCCGAGGACCAAGTTGGGTCTTTTGTCTCCACCACCTGTCTCTCCACTTGTGGTGTTCCCCACAGCTCTAACCTCTCAGCCTTGCTCTTCCATATCTACTTTTCCCCCTTGGCCTATGTGATCTCCACCTTCTCTAACTTTCAGTTTTATGCAGATGACACTCAGCTCTCCTTCAGGCTCCCCTCAGCCTCCTTTCCTCTCTTGCTCATTCTGGACTATCTATCCGTGATCCAGGATTGGTGGGCCTCCAACAACTTCTTCCTTGATGCCAGTAAGATGGAGATCCTCCCCATTAGGACCCCTTCTCCCGCTTTCACTCTGGCCACCGTCCTGGGGCCCTCTTCCTTCTCCTTCCTGTGAGGCAAAGAACCTTGGTGTCATCTTCGAATCCACACTCTGCTGCACTCCGCCCATCATGAAGCTTGCCATGAAGGCCCACTGCCAGCTGCAACTCCTCTGAGGTATTCTTACTTTTATCACTTTCCCCCAGAAACTCACTGTCTCTCAAGCCCTGGTTCTCTCTAGGCTGGACTTCTACAACAGCCTCTTTTCCAATCTTCTGTCCTCTACTTTCTGCCCTCTGCAACTAATCCAGAACAGGACTGCAAGACTTATTCTTGGCCTCAAGCCCAGGGACTGTATCTCTCCAGCCCTGAAATCTATCTACTGGCTCCCGTTGGCTGCAAGAATCAAGTTCAAAACCCTCTACATTGTCCACAAGGCTTTCTGGGGCTGGGACCCGCACTACATCCAACTCTCTCTTCCAAAATACCTTCCTTCTTGAGCCCTTCGCTTAGCTAACTCCAACTCTCTGAGGGTCAGAGGTTCTCCAGACAGAGAATGGGGGATAGAACTCTCTCCTCTGCAGGTGACTCCCTCTGGAATGGCATCTCTGGTCCTCTCAAACTTGAGCTTGACCACCTGAAGGTCCGGAAGCCGCTCAAGACTTTCCTTTTCTCCTCTGCTTTCTCTCCGTCCCTCTCCTGCTGACCTACTGTCCGCAGTGCCGACTGGTTGCTTGGCTTCCATCAGAGTATCATTGGGTACTAGGCTTCTCCATGATCAGTATCCCCTGTACTGCCTCCATGCCTATAGTGCACTTAGGGGCTGTAACTGTTACCACTACAGTCCCCTGCCTCCTTGCACTTACTGAGAGGCGCGCTGCCCTTGCTGCACTTACTCAGAGAATTGCTGCTTTGATTGCACGTCCTCTTTCTCTCTCCCGACATTTCCCCTTCTCCCTTCCCCCTGCACTTGGCACTGTCGCACTTGCACGATCTGAATGACACAAGGCCTAGTAGGATCATTTGTCTTGTCCTCCCTCTGTTTTTCCTCCATTTTCTTGTCACACCTAGAAATACTTGTGTACAGACACGTTATAAATGACTTATCACATCATATCCGTACTTATCTGTTTGCAGCACACTTTGCTGTGTGCCGCCGACTCTCTTGTCTGCCTGCGATGCCAGTTCCCTTCACATATATGGATGGGAACTGGCACTGCAGGGTCCATTTTATTTTAACAACTTTATCTTGTTGAAAGCGGTGGACCAACGTTGCAACTCCTGATCCCATTATAGCAAACAAGGGTGCGGAAGACACCACCGCAACCCAGGGACGTCATTTCACCAAACTGCCAGGAAGTGGCATCACACGACCCTTGACCTCTGATTACATTATAGAAAGTGATGTCAGTTGAGCCCACCCTGAAGTGACATCACAGGAAGCGATGGAACACATCCTTTCACCCCTTGACAAAACTGGAAGTGGCATCACATAGGATTGTTCCTAAGTACACTGCAAATAATATGGTTACAATATCATTATAATGTGAAATACATTTCATACAAGAATGGATCACCATATGGATCACCATATGTATCGTTAATATCATTGCGTATAGGACCGTATTACCAAATTACTGTGAATGCAAGCAAACGTCCAAGGCCAAACGATAATGATGTGTTATTATATAGCACTTACGTTAAGTGCTTTCTATAGATAAAATATACATACAGTATCACCCAACCTGTGTTGGTACTCATTTATCGACCTCAGAAGGAGAAAAGGCTAAGATGAGGTGTTTAAGAACAAACTAAATCAGTGACTCACCCCCTGAAGTGTGCCTGAAATAAACCTTCAATGAGTCTAGCAATTATTGTATAGAATTCCAGAGACAAATTATGTGTTATTCCTATTCTTTCTTATTTAGGGTCACTGCTCAAAGTGTTACACTTTAGGTACCCCCCTTTATTTTTTTAAAGAGGTCTGTACAAGAAAGCCAGTCACTCCAGAAATAAAGAGCCACATGGCATTGAACACAGCCTAAGAGTTTACATCTAAAAACATTTTGTTTTAAAGGTTTTTGTAAAGGTAGCAATGGAGATCACAAGGGTAGCAAGGGAGATCTCAGGAGTCACAGCCGCGACCCATGGGGACCTCCAAATGATGGCCCTGCCACAACCCCCGCTGCCCTTGTTTGCCATAATGGGCAGGTATGGTAGAATTGTGCGAAACGTTCGGCTGCACGAAATTTTGGTAGAGCTGAAATTCGAACAATTCTACTATAGGGCTACCTGTGCACTGCACACTTGAGGAGGTTGGTTGAGATGGTGCATCTCATGGCTGCGCGCTTGAGTTGTCTACTGTGTGGTGATGCTTGTGGTCCTGCTTGGTATTTCTTCTCTTTCCTATTAGTTATCTTCTACTGCTTGGCGAGTCACGTTTAGACCCACGTATATCTTTTCTCTAACTAAGCAGATGAAATGACCTTCATTTTGAACCTGGTCTGAGAGAGTATCCTTAGAAAGACCTACTCCATAACATGCTCAACCAGAGAACATCAGAAACTGGCAATGTAGCTAACCTCCACAGTCTGTAAGCCGGATTTCCCGCTGCATCGGCAGATGCTACCGAGTTAGGCAGATGTGCAAATTGGACACGGAACGTTGCAGTTCTAAATATTTTATCGAGCTCCTCTCTCCAGGAGGGGGCAGCCACCCATTTGCTGTTTACATATTTTTGTGATTAAAAATGCAAAAAATGATAGATTTAAAAATGGCAGATGTGCACCATGTAACATTTTCTTGGCAAATGGCAAATCCCCCACTGACTCAAAGCAGCTTTCCAGTTTGTGCAGTAGGAACTCATGACAGAATGTCCTGTGCTCTGATTCCCCACTATGGGGCGGGCACACGAGAAAGCAGGAGCAATTAAAGGAACAATTCAAGATTAACCGGCATGCCAGCTGTATCTCCTTATTAAAATTGATTACAGCCATTACCCATTGATTCGCGGTCTTTAGGCATGGCTGCGGTGATTGAGTGCCGAAGGCGTGTTGGGGAGGCCTGCGATACCTTCAGGCTGGACCCATGTATTTTCCAAACATACTATTACTGCTGATTGGCTTTGATTTTTGGTAACACGGATCACGCTTGATTGTAAAGCACACATTGACAAAGCCAATCGTTTGGGCTGATATATAGGTACTGGTGCCATGTACGCACATACACCATTCAGCAGCTATTTCTTCATATGCCAAAGAAGTAGCGTCATCTGTCAGATATAGCAGGATGTGCTCTGATTCTCACATTGCGGGTATTTCCATCAGATTGCAGGTAATGCTATCAAAAGCCCCAGGTACTCACACAATCTCAGGGTTTTGTTGTGAAATTCCACTGTAATTACGCTATTGCCATTTAAACCCCAGGTGCTTCCACTGTTACCATCCAGTTCCTAGGTATTCACACCATTGTCAGGGCTCTGCGCAGTTAGTATAGCGGAGACAGGGTTCACTTTAACCAGTTAACACAGCAGTAACAGATTCCCTTACATCCTGTATAAGTGCCAAAATCAATTTTGTCGAGCTACCATAGAAAAGCAAGATTTCATGGTATCCAGTCATTGCATCGAATACAAAGCATCGAAAAAATGCATCGAAAAAAAGCAACAATTGCATTTTTTTCAAAGGTAAAGGTTTTATTTTAAGTATAATGGGGTTTAAAGAGGTAAAAAAACGGGGGTTGAGCGGGACCCCCTCAATAAAAAAAAAGAAAAAAATGCAAGCTTTTTTTTCGTTGCTTTTTTTTTAGATGCTAAGGCATTCGATGCTTTGGCATTTGATGCAATCACTATAAACCGATTTCATTACATGAAATTAAGACATCGATTTCAAGTTCCATTGCACTCAATTAACAAAGTAAGGTCCGATACTGTTATGCTTCTGTTAGCATGGTAATACTGAATTCAGTTATGTTATGACAGCATATTAGGGTCACATTCCCTTTCTCAACCTCAGAGTCTTCATGGCTAGAGCCCCCACACCCAAGCCCCAGGTTAAGAAGGTGTTTCTTTCAATTCTGAACCGTCAAGTAGAATATGCCATACCTGTACTTCCGGTCCCAGACCATGGCAGTCATTGCGCTAGTACTATCTAGACATGCCAACGCTAATGACCTTCATCTTCATCTGGGCATCACAGAATACTTGCCAAATCGACAACGAAGAGCCTACAAAAATACAGCTAGACTCCTTCGCAGGCTCGAAAAACAGGAATGCATTACCCCTGCCCTCCAAAAACACCACAGCTCCCGGTCAAACATAATATATAATTCAAGACCTTCTGGTCTTCTATAGCAAAAGCCCAGAATCCATTGTCACAGATGGGATACAACAGAACACACAACACGGAGAGTAGTTCCAAGCCCTGTATTCATTCCTGGAGGGAGTGCTTTGGAGGAATGCCGAATGAACGGGGAACCAACTCATAAAGGGAAGATTCCGAGAGACCAGTGGAAGGAAGATGGGATATATAAAGTGCATTGAAGCTCTTTCCCTGCGGCGACCTGGGGGCAAGAGTACAATATCTAATCTCTAAACTAAATCAGGAGCTCCTGGTGCATCAGCACCCAAAAGAGTTCCTTCAGGTCTCTCACAGTCTTTGGGTAGTTTTAAGAGCCCCACCTCACTTATTTGTCTTGGCCTTTGTCAGACGATCCCAACTTCAAGTAGTCTCCTGGGAAGCTTTAGCCTTAATTCTCCTGTGGAGCAAGCCCTGTGTCCTCACCCCTCCCTCCTCAGGGATCTCTGGATGCTCCTACCTAGGCAGGACCTGTAGCTTCCCCACTTGCCCTAGGCTTCATGATGCTTTAACTGAGGAAATGCCTACAGCTCCCCTCTTCTCAGAGGGGTTTTTCAGTATAGGATTTTCTTCCCCTAACTGGGCATTTGCCAGGCTGCAGTAATTATGTAATTATGACCCTCCCCCCAGCTTCCACCAGCCAAGGGTTTCTCCAATAAGGCAAAACATCTTTAGCAGGCCCTGATGAGTTTACAGCTACCATCAGTGTCAGTAGCAGGGCTTGAACCCCTAGCAGCTTCTCTTTATTAAGGTCTGGCTCCAGCCAGCCATAGGGCTAAGTCTCCCAGCATGCTCTCTTCTCTAGTCTGCCCTCTAAGCCTTGCCCGTTCTATGGCGTGGCATAATCGGCTTAATCGACCTACTGTTTTGCACCATGCTTATTTTGTAGCCTATTTGGCTAGATTACTTCAGGTTCTTACTGTCTCCTCTCCTTCTCCTCTCTCTGCTATACCACTGGCACTGTGGGACTGGAATCAGATACATTACAAGGTGCAGGCCAAAGGGACAGCAAGACTTAACCCTACAAAACCCAGCACAAGAGACCAACCCCTCGTGACACACAGCGAGAACAGCAGAGATCCAATGCACCTAGATAACAGTCCCTCCCAATCACAGGGCAGAGTCCAGAGATAAGGCAACCTTCCTGACATACAATGCGGAGGAGAGGACCACACAGAAAAACGCTGCAAGTAGACAACCTTCGGCGGCATGCGGATGCAAGCTTAATTACTGCTTTAAGGGTCAGTGAAAACCTCTGGTCAGAGTTCCAGGAATCCAAAACCGCAGCACAAAAGGTGATCCAGACCAAGTCAAGGAAAGAACTTAGGTTTGAGATTCAACGCAGTACAAAGGGTGAGACAGGCCAAGTGTGGGACTGAACACAAGACAGATGAACAGAGATCCAATACAGGGTGATCCAGATCAAATCACGGACAGACTACAGGTCAGAAGTCAGAGACAGAGCTGGCCATGAGGTCCAAGAACTGAATAAGGAAATACTCGGCACATAGATCCAACACTCCAATAGGGCAAGCCTATCAGTTGAGATGCACCATGTACACGGTTTACTGGAAGTTATTTCCTTGTTCATAGCCTTTGGAGGGCACTCAACCCATGATTGGACAAGAGCTACATAATGCGCTGTCACGACGCAATGCATAATGGTGTCACAGCGTTAGACACAATGGGCCTCATTACGACCCTGGCGGAGTGGGTTTACGCCAGCGGTATTCGCGGCGGACCCGTCCGCCCTACTACGAGTTCCCGTAGCGCCATGGAGCGTTTTCCGCCTGGTTTTTCCGGGCGGAGAAATCCATGGCGCTACGGGACCTTGTTGTTAATTACGCCACCGTAATTTACGGTGGCGTAATTAACGCCTTCCCCACTCCCATTATACCCTATGGGGCAAAAATGGGAATGGGGAAGGGTAAAATGGGGAATGGGGATTTACCGCCCCGCCAAGGTCGGAATGGGGCGGTAAATCCGCCAACCCCCATGGCGCTATCGGCAGCTTTCCGCCGTGCTCCATGGTGCATATTGCACCACGATTTCCGCCAGGGTCGTAATGAGGCCCAATGACATCATAGCATATATATGCATGCAAGAGTGATGACAGTGCTGCCCCAATCTTCATGGCAACTGCCAGCGCCTGTGAACCAGAGACCAGTGGTTACTGTGTCCTTGGAATCGTTTCCTGACAGTTCCCCTCCTCAAAGCCCTTGGCTCACCCAGGGGAACCAGGTGGAACTCATGAAACCACCTCAGTAGATGAGGCACGTGAATATTTGTGATCGATTCCCAAGTACGCTCTTAAAGGCCTTATCCTTTCCGATCTGTCAGATAATATGTCCCTCCATATCAGACTTTGGAATTTGGCCCGAACTTCATATTCTGCAGAACCATGAACTTTACAGGAGCTGGGTGGATCTGAAGCTGTGCAGCAGCGTGGTAAGATTTTATGAGAGAAAGGTTAAAAACAGGATGCATTTCCATGTCACAAGTAGACGTAGCTTGACAGTTACTGGCATAATTATCTGTATAATTTCATAAGGGTCGATAAACGGTGGTAACAATTTGCAGAATCCCATTGTGGTAAGGTGGTGCATCGACAGCAAGATTTTATCACCAGGATGGTATGTTGGAGCCAGATGTCGATATTTGTCCACAAACTTTTCTGTGTGCTCTTGTGCTATTCTCAAATATTGCTGCATCAAAGCCCATCCACTATGGTGGCATTATAGTTGCCTAGATCATCTTGACGTTCTTCTGACCAGGAGCGTATTTTCACCAATAAGGAAGATAGTAGTGTACACGCGCACAGACAGACAACAGGGTTAGCACCTAGAATAGGTTCCTCTGTGGTTCAGAGGGCACACACCTTAACATTCTGGGCCCAGGATGGTATGTCACCAAGAAGTCAAACATTAAGAATAACATGTGCCACATCGCCTGACAGGCTTTACAGCATTTGGCCGATATAAGCACCTGTTGGTTGCAATGGTCGGTATACCCCAAAAATAAGTTTTCCTACCCCAACAATCCAAGATACCACTCTTTGAATGCAGCCTTAATTGCCAACAGTTCCCATTCAATGATGGAATAATTACATTGTGCGGAGGTGAGGTATCTGGAATAGAATGCTACCTACAACATCTTCAGAAGCTTTCAGGTTCAACAATGATGGGTTCCTGCTGGTGCAGGTGTTGAAGCACTGTGGCAGAAGTATACGCCTGGTTAAAAGCATTGAGTGCTTCTTGGGCCTCCTGATATTACACAAATGGAACCATTGGGTGTGTTAACCTCATCAATGGAGCCACGATGTTGGAAAATGAGTGACTAAAGCAATGATAGAAATTGGCAAATCATATGAGGGATTGTAGAGATTGTAGGGTCACAGGACGCGTCCAATCCGAAATTGCTGAGATTTGGCAGCACTCATCTTGATTCCTTCTGGAGTTATCATGAAACCTACAAACTCCACTTCCGGGGCATGAAAGAAGCATTTTTCCTGTCGTGCAAATGAAGCATGTTCGCATAATCTTTACGGATATGCTTGACATGTAGTTGGAATGGGATTGCAATGCAAGAATTTCATTGAGATAAATGATGACGGGCTGGTGCAGGATCTCATGCAAGACGTTGGTCGTGAACTGCAAAACGTCGCTGTGATATTGCGAATCCTAATGGCATGAATAAATACTCAAATGATCCCTACTTGGTCCAGCCGGCTGTTTTACACACATCCTCTTCTCAGATACATACTAGATTATATGGATTATATAGGTCAAGTTTAGTATCAGTGACTGCACTTTGTAATTGGCCATGAGGCACTGATATCCAGGTGAGAGGGTAGCGCCATTAATGTTACCCTGATTAAGAGCCCGGTAGTCCACGCAGGGCTCAAGATCCCCTTCACTGGCTACAAAAAGGAGGGAAAAGGTGGCTGGAGGTCAAAAATGCCCAATGAATCTGTCCTGCAAGATGTTCATTCAAGGATTCCTCTTCCTTTTGAGTTAAAGATTCCATTTATTCATTTATTTTTGACTGTATTTCTGTGCACAAAACCCTCAGTCATCTAGGTGCTAGTTACAGTAAGTGTGAAGTGACATTTTACAAGTGCAAGACCACGCGTATGGGTTACAACCTATGAGTAGATCTTGAGAACACAGACTGTCAGAGCCACACCTCATGGTACGGGGTGCTAAATCAGATAAACAGATACAAATAGGACATACATAGGGTAGGTGCACGGTCTGGCAAGGCCACACATCATGGTGAAGGGGCTACATCAGATATACAGATGCGCATAGGACAGAAATAGGGTAAGTGCACAGTCTGGCAAAGCCACGCCTCATGGTACAGGGTGCTACATCAGATACTAATAGGACAAAAATAGGGTAGGTGCACAGTCTGGCAAAGCCACACCTCATGGTACGGGGTGCTAAATCAGGTAAACAGATACGCATAGGACATACATAGGGTAGGTGCACAGTCTGGCAAAGCCACGCCTCATGGTACAGGGGTTACACCAGATATACAGATGCCCATATGATAAAAATAGGGTAAGTGCACAGTCTGGCAAAGCCACGCCTCATGGTACAGGGGTTACATGAGATATACAGATGCGCATATGACAAAAATAGGCTAAGTGCACAGTCTGGCAAAGCCACACCTCATGGTACGGGGGCTACATCAGATACGCATAGGCCAAAATAGGGTAGATGCACAGTTTGGCAAAGCCACGCCTCATGGTACAGGGGTTACATCAGATATACAGATGTGCATATGCAAAACCACGCCTCATGGTACAGGGTGCTACATCAGATATACAATTATGAAAAAGGACCAAGTTGGACAGGCCCTGCCTACTGGTCCATGTCAGGGTACGGTGGTGTTGTAGAGGACCCAGCAGGCAGGGGAGCAATGGTATCGTGGAGAATATAGTTACACTTACATCACAGGGTAAGCAAGTCAAATTAGGTGCGTTGCGGCACAGGGCTTAATGTGTAGTCAACTCCGGTAGTTACAGACGGGTTGAGTTACAGATGCAGCACAGAACTGTTAAGTCAGATGCAGTAGTTACAGAGGCATGATTTAGCATGACAAACCCCAAGAAGCTGGATATGTTTTAGGCACGGTCTGCATGCTGGGGAGTGTGGGGAACAGTAGGCCGCAGGGCCGCTATTGAGACAGTAGTGTGAGTCGCTGGAGATAGGCAAGGGAGAGGCTACAACTGGCTGGTTGCAGTCTTCTGACAAAGTTGAGGATAGGGGACACATAGCAGGACATTCTAGCAAAAGTCCATCACGACAGCCCAATTTGAGGATCCATATTCAGGCACGGACAGAAGTAAGGAGGGTAGACGGAGGGTGCAGATCCTGTTACCGTGAGGTTGATGATAAGAGATATGCCAAGATATAGAGAGAAACATATATAAATCAGTATAGCAATAAGTACAGATGCTGGCAGCGTTACAATGCAGATAAAGCAAGTGACAGTAATACTGTACAATGAGACAGGCCCCCCATTGCTGGAACCATCGCAGTGAACGGTCGGCGTACATGATTGCAGCAAAAGTACCTGGGGAGCAGGTGGACATTGGAGGAAATTCTGTTGTAGATGCGCCCTCGTGAGATTTTCACCCCTTCTACTAGATCTAACAGGAAATCATATAGTCTGCGTAGAGGCAAGTGTGCAATCGGTTTCTTATTGAACACATCCCCCTATTCCGGATAACCTGTAGGAAGAGTAGAGAAAACAGAACCGAATCTCATTATATTCCTGACAAGAGAGCTTGCAAAGCGATTCCTGAGGCCATTGTTCTATCAGACAGTGGGGTGTACAATAAACAGGGGAGAAACACACTGTTTTTTCAGTCCTGGGATTGTGGCACTGTAACCTGGCTAACCTTAGGATGACACCGAAATAGGGGTAAGATGTAAATTCATTACCCCCTTTTTTTTTGCAGCACTCGTTGCCGAAAATGTTTTGCTGGAAAAACATTGAAAAATATGGTGGGTCGGGGGGAGGGTGGGGTGGTGTATAGGGATAAATAATAGGGGAGAGGGATTGCCCACCCCAAAATAAAGAAAAATGTATATTTTTTTTCAGCAAATATTTTTCCTCAAAAAGAATGGCGGAAAAAAACTGCTCGAAGAATGAACATAGAACCCTAAATATTGAGCTCCAATAAGGTTGAAGGCAATTCCTTCTTGATGCCACTAAGACGTTGTCACCAGGAGTTCATTCATTTGCTCCATAACCAGGCCTAAGTCTAAAGGAGTAACCTCGGCTCCCTGATCAGGCTCTGTACATGTTAAGGCATCACTGAGGTGCCCATTCTCTTGACACACTCCATGTCCATATAGTTGCCCATAGCGTAGAATCTGTCATAATGGATGCAGGTATGTGGAACGTTCATCAGTATGGCCCGTCCGGGCTGTTCTGTCCATGGGTGAGTCTTGACACACTCCATGTCCATATAGTTGTCCATAGCCGTAGAATCTGTCATAATGGATGCAGGTATGTGGAACGTTCATCAGTATGGCCTGTCTGGGCTGTTCTGTCCGTGGGTGAGTCTTGGCATTTTCTGGGGTGCTTAGGGCAGCCTCATATACAATGCCAGTCGTGTCCACAATGAAGACATACATTCCCTGTCTGTTGACATTCCACCTCCTCGCGAGATTGGACCCTGCAAACCAACCCAATCTACATGCGACTGGAGCTTCATTTCCCATGGGAGATCCTGTTCCAGAATTTACAGAGGACCATACTTAGCAGTGCTTCCATTCTCCCCTTCTTTCTGTGAGCCAGGCATCGAGCTGCCTGCAATACTAAATCCAAGGGCTGTGGATAAGCATTGGGTGTGGAAGGCATTAGTGACAGTGCATCTTTGAAGCGCTCTGCAAGACTCTATAGAAGTCTGCTGCCTTCCTATGTTCTGGCTGTGATGAATCAGTGGAAAACTGATTGAAGCAAGCCTCATAGGCTAGTAGACTCTGCTTCCCATGTGAAAGCTCGAAAACAAAACTGGATCATTAGCTTCTAGGGGTGGGTTGGCCCAGGTTGCCCAGGTTGCTGCCAGGCCGTCGAGCTGTGGTAGCACAAAATATACATTCGTTGAGGGATTTGGGAATATTGTGGGGCAGCATAGGAAGTGCAGTTTGCATTGATTAACAAAGGCCCTTTATACCTTTGGGTCTGAAACTTTTCCAGTGGGGCTAGTGGATTGGGTGTGTGTAGAACCGCTGGCACTGCCACAGAGATAGGCTGAGCCTGCTATTAAGGAGCTGCAGACATTACTCTGGATCGCATATATTTGCTGTTGGATAGAAGCGTGAGTGGCAGCTTTGTCTGTGTGTAGCGTGGCAATGGCCTGAAGAGGCACAGACGCAGGATCAGCTGTCATCTCCACACTGGTGTCCCAGTATGAAGCTGTTACATAGATAACAACTAACAGGGTAATTCATAGAATTTCGCAGAAAAGTGTCGCAAGCGGCTGGCGCAGCGTGTCCGCGTGCGATTGTCTGCGCCAGGCACGTGCGCTAAAACCGATTTCCGCGCACAGCGTATTCAAGGATTTTAGGCTACCAAACCAGCCGTGGCGCAGAGTATCGCAGCGACCCTGCAGCAGCGCCAGTAACGCCCCCAAGAACGCCCTCGCGCAAGGAAAATCCATCAAAATCGCTAAATCATCGCAAAGGGCAGCGCTAACCCTGGACCAGTCCACAGGGCTGCCAAACAAGGAACGCAAAGCGGGTAAAGTGCATATCAGGGGTACGCGTGAAGTTATACACGCGATTAGCCAGGGTACGTGTATTACAGGGGTACGCGTGAAGTTTTACACGCGATTAGCCAGGGCACATGTATTACAGGGGTGCGTGGGAAGTTCTACATGCGATTGGCCAGGGTACGTGTATTACAGGGGTACGTGGGAATTATCACACGCGATTTGGCTGGGTACGTGTATTACAGGGGTACACGGGAAGTTCTACACGCGATTCGGCTGGGTACGTGTATTACAGGGGTGCGCGGGAATTCTCACATGCGATTTGGCCAGGTACGTGTATTACAGGGGTGCGCGGGAATTATCAGACGCGATTTGGCTTGGTACGTGTATTACAGGGGTACACGGGAAGTTCTACATGCGATTCGGCTGGGTACGTGTATTACAGGGGTGCGCGGGAATTCTCACATGCGATTTGGCCAGGTACGTGTATTACAGGGGTGTGCGGGAATTATCACACGCAATTAGGCTGGGTGGGTCCTCACAGGTGTTCCCTGTACACCCTCCACGGCCCCTGCAGGCAGCCCACAAAACAGGGGACTACCCTGCACACCTGCTCATGTCCCCCTGCACCCCCACACCCCAGCATCCAGGGTCACCCTCCACCAGGCCCCCACTCATGTCTCCCACCACCCCCACCCCCCGGCAGTGCAGGGGCAGCCTCCACCAGGCCCCCACTCATGTCTCCCACCACCCCCACCCCCCTGCCACCATGGGCAGCCCCAACCAGGCCCCCACTCATGTCTCCCACCACCCCCACCCCCCAGCAGTGCAGGGTCAACCTCCACCAGGCCCCCACTCATGTCCCCCTGCACCCCCACCCCCCGGCAGTGCAGGGGCAGCCTCCACCAGGCCCCCACTCATGTCTCCCACCACCCCCACCCCCCTGCCACCATGGGCAGCCCCCACCAGGCCCCCACTCATGTCTCCCACCACCCCCATCCCCCAGCAGTGCAGGGTCACCCTCCACCAGGCACCCACCCATGTCTCCCACCACCCCCACCCCCCAGCAGTGCAGGGGCACCCTCCACCAGGCCCCCACCCATGTCTCCCACCACCCCCACCCCCCAGCAGTGCAGGGGCAGCCTCCACCAGGCCCCCACTCATGTCTCTTACCACCCCCACCCCCCTGCCACCATGGGCAGCCCCCACCAGGCCCCCACTCATGTCTCCCACCACCCCCACCCCCCAACAGTGCAGGGTCAACCTCCACCAGGCCCCCACTCATGTCCCCCTGCACCCCCACCCCCCGGCAGTGC
Source organism: Ambystoma mexicanum (assembly GCF_040938575.1). NCBI lineage: Eukaryota > Metazoa > Chordata > Amphibia > Caudata > Ambystomatidae > Ambystoma > Ambystoma mexicanum. Next base: position 268,042,558 of record NC_090934.1, read on the forward strand.
AGGGGCAGCCTCCACCAGGCCCCCACTCATGTCTCCCACCACCCCCACCCCCTGCCACCATGGGCAGCCCCCACCGTGCCCCCACTCATGTCTCCCACCACCCCCACCCCCCAGCAGTGCAGGGTCAACCTCCACCAGGCCCCCACTCATGTCCCCCTGCACCCCCACACCCCAGCATCCAGGGTCACCCTCCACCAGGCCCCCACTCATGTCTCCCACCACCCACACCCCCCGGCAGTGCAGGGGCAGCCTCCACCAGGCCCCCACTCATGTCTCCCACCACCCCCACCCCCCTGCCACCATGGGCAGCCCCCACCAGGCCCCCACTCATGTCTCCCACCACCCCCACCCCCCAGCAGTGCAGGGTCAACCTCCACCAGGCCCCCACTCATGTCCCCCTGCACCCCCACCCCCCGGCAGTGCAGGGGCAGCCTCCACCAGGCCCCCACTCATGTCTCCCACCACCCCCACCCCCCTGCCACCATGGGCAGCCCCCACCAGGCCCCCACTCATGTCTCCCACCACCCCCACCCCCCAGCAGTGCAGGGTCACCCTCCACCAGGCACCCACCCATGTCTCCCACCACCCCCACCCCCCAGCAGTGCAGGGGCACCCTCCACCAGGCCCCCACCCATGTCTCCCACCACCCCCACCCCCCAGCAGTGCAGGGGCAGCCTCCACCAGGCCCCCACTCATGTCTCTTACCACCCCCACCCCCCTGCCACCATGGGCAGCCCCCACCAGGCCCCCACTCATGTCTCCCACCACCCCCACCCCCCAACAGTGCAGGGTCAACCTCCACCAGGCCCCCATTCATGTCCCCCTGCACCACCACCCCCCGGCAGTGCAGGGGCAGCCTCCACCAGGCCCCCACTCATGTCTCCCACCACCCCCACCCCCCTGCCACCATGGGCAGCCCCCACCATGCCCCCACTCATGTCTCCCACCACCCCCACCCCCCAGCAGTGCAGGGTCAACCTCCACCAGGCCCCCACTCATGTCCCCCTGCACCCCCACACCCCAGCATCCAGGGTCACCCTCCACCAGGCCCCCACTCATGTCTCCCACCACCCCCACCCCCCGGCAGTGCAGGGGCAGCCTCCACCAGGCCCCCACTCATGTCTCCCACCACCCCCACCCCCTGCCACCATGGGCAGCCCCCACCAGGCCCCCACTCATGTCTCCCACCACCCCCACCCCCCAGCAGTGCAGGGTCAACCTCCACCAGGCCCCCACTCATGTCACCCACCACCCCCACCCCCCAGTCACCAGGGTCACCCTCCACCAGGCCCCCACTCATGTCACCCACCACCCCCACCCCCCAGCCACCAGGGTCACCCTCCACCAGGCCCCCACTCATGTCACCCACCACCCCCACCCCCCAGCCACCAGGGTCACCCTCCACCAGGCCCCCACTCATGTCACCCACCACCCCCCCCCCCAGCCACCAGGGTCACCCTCCACCAGGCCCCCACTCATGTCACCCACCACCCCCACCCCCCAGCCACCAGGGTCACCCTCCACCAGGCCCCCACCCATGTCTCCCACCACCCCCACCCCCCAGCCACCAGGGTCACCCTCCACCAGGCCCCCACTCATGTCACCCACCACCCCCACCTCCCAGCCACCAGGGTCACCATCCACCAGGCCCCCACTCATGTCTCCCACCACCCCCACACCCCAGCAGTGCAGGGGCAGCCTCCACCAGGCCCCCACTCATGTCTCCCACCACCCCCACACCCCAGCAGTGCAGGGGCAGCCTCCACCAGGCCCCCACTCATGTCTCCCACCACCCCCACACCCCAGCAGTGCAGGGGCACCCTCCACCAGGCCCCCACTCATGTCTCCCACCACCCCCCACCCCCCAGCAGTGCAGGGGCACCCTCCACCAGGCCCCCACTCATGTCTCCCACCACCCCCCACCCCCCAGCAGTGCAGGGGCACCCTCCACCAGGCCCCCACCCATGTCTCCCACCACCCCCTCCCCCCAGCCACCAGGGTCACCCTCCACCAGGCCCCCACCCATGTCACCCACCACCCCCACCCCCCAGCCACCAGGGTCACCCTCCACCAGGCCCCCACTCATGTCACCCACCACCCCCACCCCCCAGCCACCAGGGTCACCCTCCACCAGGCCCCCACTCATGTCACCCACCACCCCCACCCCCCAGCCACCAGGGTCACCCTCCACCAGGCCCCCACTCATGTCTCCCACCACCCCCACACCCCAGCAGTGCAGGGGCACCCTCCACCAGGCCCCCACTCATGTCACCCACCACCCCCACCCCCCAGCCACCAGGGTCACCCTCCACCAGGCCCCCACTCATGTCTCCCACCACCCCCACCCCCCAGCCACCAGGGTCACCCTCCACCAGGCCCCCACTCATGTCTCCCACCACCCCCACACACCAGCAGTGCAGGGGCACCCTCCACCAGGCCCCCACTCATGTCTCCCACCACCCCCACACCCCAGCAGTGCAGGGGCAGCCTCCACCAGGCCCCCACTCATGTCTCCCACCACCCCCAAACCCCAGCAGTGCAGGGGCAGCCTCCACCAGGCCCCCACTCATGTCACCCACCACCCCCACCCCCCAGCCACCAGGGTCACCCTCCACCAGGCCCCCACTCATGTCACCCACCACCCCCACACCCCAGCAGTGCAGGGTCACCCTCCACCAGGCCCCCACTCATGTCTCCCACCACCCCCACACCCCAGCAGTGCAGGGTCACCCTCCACCAGGCCCCCACTCATGTCTCCCACCACCCCCACACCCCAGCAGTGCAGGGTCACCCTCGACCAGGCCCCCACTCATGTCTCCCACCACCCCCACACCCCAGCAGTGCAGGGGCAGCCTCCACCAGGCCCCCACTCATGTCACCCACCACCCCCACCCCCCAGCCACCGGGGTCACCCTCCACCAGGCCCCCACTCATGTCACCCACCACCCCCACCCCCCAGCCACCAGGGTCACCCTCCACCAGGCCCCCACTCATGTCACCCACCACCCACACCCCCCAGCCACCAGGGTCACCCTCCACCAGGCCCCCACTCATGTCACCCACCACCCCCACCCCCCAGCCACCAGGGTCACCCTCCACCAGGCCCCCACTCATGTCACCCACCACCCCCACCCCCCAGCCACCAGGGTCACCCTCCACCAGGCCCCCACCCATGTCTCCCACCACCCCCACCCCCCAGCCACCAGGGTCACCCTCCACCAGGCCCCCACTCATGTCACCCACCACCCCCACCCCCCAGCCACCAGGGTCACCCTCCACCAGGCCCCCACTCATGTCTCCCACCACCCCCACACCCCAGCAGTGCAGGGGCACCCTCCACCAGGCCCCCACTCATGTCTCCCACCACCCCCACACCCCAGCAGTGCAGGGGCAGCCTCCACCAGGCCCCCACTCATGTCTCCCACCACCCCCACACCCCAGCAGTGCAGGGGCACCCTCCACCAGGCCCCCACTCATGTCTCCCACCACCCCCCACCCCCCAGCAGTGCAGCGGCACCCTCCACCAGGCCCCCACTCATGTCTCCCACCACCCCCCACCCCCCAGCAGTGCAGGGGCACCCTCCATCAGGCCCCCACCCATGTCTCCCACCACCCCCACCCCCCAGCCACCAGGGTCACCCTCCACCAGGCCCCCACCCATGTCACCCACCACCCCCACCCCCCAGCCACCAGGGTCACCCTCCACCAGGCCCCCACTCATGTCACCCACCACCCCCACCCCCCAGCCACCAGGGTCACCCTCCACCAGGCCCCCACTCATGTCACCCACCACCCCCACCCCCCAGCCACCAGGGTCACCCTCCACCAGGCCCCCACTCATGTCTCCCACCACCCCCACACCCCAGCAGTGCAGGGGCACCCTCCACCAGGCCCCCACTCATGTCACCCACCACCCCCACCCCCCAGCCACCAGGGTCACCCTCCACCAGGCCCCCACTCATGTCTCCCACCACCCCCACCCCACAGCCACCAGGGTCACCCTCCACCAGGCCCCCACTCATGTCTCCCACCACCCCCACACACCAGCAGTGCAGGGGCACCCTCCACCAGGCCCCCACTCATGTCTCCCACCACCCCCACACCCCAGCAGTGCAGGGGCAGCCTCCACCAGGCCCCCACTCATGTCTCCCACCACCCCCACACCCCAGCAGTGCAGGGGCAGCCTCCACCAGGCCCCCACTCATGTCACCCACCACCCCCACCCCCCAGCCACCAGGGTCACCCTCCACCAGGCCCCCACTCATGTCACCCACCACCCCCACACCCCAGTAGTGCAGGGTCACCCTCCACCAGGCCCCCACTCATGTCTCCCACCACCCCCACACCCCAGCAGTGCAGGGTCACCCTCCACCAGGCCCCCACTCATGTCTCCCACCACCCCCACACCCCAGCAGTGCAGGGTCACCCTCGACCAGGCCCCCACTCATGTCTCCCACCACCCCCACACCCCAGCAGTGCAGGGGCAGCCTCCACCAGGCCCCCACTCATGTCACCCACCACCCCCACCCCCCAGCCACCAGGGTCACCCTCCACCAGGCCCCCACTCATGTCACCCACCACCCCCACCCCCCAGCCACCAGGGTCACCCTCCACCAGGCCCCCACTCATGTCACCCACCACCCCCACCCCCCAGCCACCAGGGTCACCCTCCACCAGGCCCCCACTCATGTCACCCACCACCCCCACCCCCCAGCCACCAGGGTCACCCTCCACCAGGCCCCCACTCATGTCACCCACCACCCCCACCCCCCAGCCACCAGGGTCACCCTCCACCAGGCCCCCACACATGTCTCCCACCACCCCCACCCCCCAGCCACCAGGGTCACCCTCCACCAGGCCCCCACTCATGTCACCCACCACCCCCACCCCCCAGCCACCAGGGTCACCCTCCACCAGGCCCCCACTCATGTCTCCCACCACCCCCACACCCCAGCAGTGCAGGGGCACCCTCCACCAGGCCCCCACTCATGTCTCCCACCACACCCCAGCAGTGCAGGGGCAGCCTCCACCAGGCCCCCACTCATGTCTCCCACCACCCCCACACCCCAGCAGTGCAGGGGCACCCTCCACCAGGCCCCCACTCATGTCTCCCACCACCCCCCACCCCCCAGCAGTGCAGCGGCACCCTCCACCAGGCCCCCACTCATGTCTCCCACCACCCCCCACCCCCCAGCAGTGCAGGGGCACCCTCCACCAGGCCCCCACCCATGTCTCCCACCACCCCCACCCCCCCAGCCACCAGGGTCACCCTCCACCAGGCCCCCACCCATGTCACCCACCACCCCCAGCCACCAGGGTCACCCTCCACCAGGCCCCCACTCATGTCACCCACCACCCCCACCCCCCAGCCACCAGGGTCACCCTCCACCAGGCCCCCACTCATGTCACCCACCACCCCCACCCCCCAGCCACCAGGGTTACCCTCCACCAGGCCCCCACTCATGTCCCCCACCACCCCCACCCCCAGCAGTGCAGGGTCAACCTCCACCAGGCACCCACTCATGTCCCCCTGCACCCCCACCCCCCGGCAGTGCAGGGGCAGCCTCCACCAGGCCCCCACTCATGTCTCCCACCACCCCCACCCCCCTGCCACCATGGGCAGCCCCCACCAGGCCCCCACTCATGTCTCTCACCACCCCCACCCCCCAGCAGTGCAGGGTCAACCTCCACCAGGCCCCCACTCATGTCCCCCTGCACCCCCACACCCCAGCATCCAGGGTCACCCTCCACCAGGCCCCCACTCATGTCTCCCACCACCCCCACCCCCCGGCAGTGCAGGGGCAGCCTCCACCAGGCCCCCACTCATGTCTCCCACCACCCCCACACCCCTGCCACCATGGGCAGCCCCCACCAGGTCCTCACAATCCCCAATCATGTGCGTAATGGTCAGCCTCCACAGCCAAAAAGCCCTACCAAGTAACCCATTCACCCACATGGAAATGAAAACACATGTTACACCCCCAATGTTCATGAAGCAAATGAACCCATGTCCGTCACACACATATTTTCCAATTCAATGGGAAAACACACAACATGACATGCATGAAACCAATGAGATGAAACCACACAGTGAACAATGGAAAAAAAATGTATTGGACAAAAATACGAATGCTAAAGAAAGAAAAATAACTACAATGTAAATGTGAAAAAATAAGCTGCATGTCCGCATAAAAACACAAAAGTAGAAAATCAAATCCAAAAAATTTTGTCCAAAGTGAAATGTAAAAACTCTCCATGCAACAAAGAACTATGTACAAAAATAACAAGGGTCCATCATCACAACTGAACTAAGGAAACCTCCTAAAAAACCTACCTAAATATCAACTATATACAAAAAGTGGAGCAGTGTCCGTCGACTCCAAATCATAAGAAAAAACAAAGGAAACCTAAAACTAAAGAACTATATACAAAGGCGGCGGGCAAGTCCAGCGGCTCACTCCGTGGTGTTCCGGGCCAGGGCATCATCGAACTCCTGTTCGATGTCCCGGAGGCGGTCCAGTTCCATGGCCCCGAGGGTCCGCAGGGACGACGCCGTGTCCTCCTCCAACCCCCTGCGGATTGCCTCGAGGCACTCGGCCCGCCTCAGGGCCCTCCGCATGGAGTTCTCCGCCCTGACCATTGTGAGCCGCGCCTCTTCCGCCCGCCGCCGCTCCACACCTATGGCGTGGCCCAACCGCTGCCACACGGAAGACACTCTCTGTCCTGGGTCCTCCTGCCCTCCGGCCGATGCCTGCCCCTCTGATGTCGAAGGCCCCGAGCCTTCATGGCTCCCACCATGTTGCTGCTGCTGCTCTGCCTCTGCCCGTGCACTGCCTCCTGCTGCCTGCACATCCTCCGCCGGCTGGGGTGCAGCTGTTGATGTGGCCACCCCTGCTGTACGTCCGACTGTGGCAGGGATGCCTCCTCCACCAGCCTGGCCGCACTGTCAGAGGCAGCTCCACAGGGCACCCAGGTGACTGATGGGTGGGAAGATGGCACAGAGGACGACTGGCGCGTAGGGGGTCCAGTTGAGGAGGGGGTCGGAACAAGCCCCATCAGACGGAGGAATCCGGTCTGGGTGACCTGTCCCAGCAGGCTGACGTGGTCAACGAGCCATTCGAGATGACGTGCAGTCTCTCCATGAAAAGACTGCAGGTCACCTCGCATGGCCCGTTGACGCAACGCCACACCAGCCAGGACAGGCTCAACCCGGACCTGGATAGCCACGTCCGCAGGCAGAGGAAGGCCAGTTGACGTCAGCTCATCCCCTGCCTGGAAACGGGTCTGGACGTAGGCATCCCTGCTGGTGCAAGATGATGCAGGGACAGGATCGGGGACAGGATTGCACACAGGCACCTCCGCGGCGGCCTGTGCTGCCTCCTGTCCCTGGTCCTGGACTGCACCACTAGCACCAGTGGGATCCCCACCTCCAGACCCCGTCTCTGGTGCTTGCACGGCCTCCTCCTCCACCAGACCCCCCACCAACCTGGATGACTCCGTGCCATCTTCCCCTGTTGGGCCCTGTGGGGTCCCAGCTGCCCCTTCTGCTGCCGAGGAGTCCAACTCCAACCTCCGCCTCTTGGACCTCCCCCCGGCAGCTGCGGCCTGGGACGCGGCACCGGACTCCTCACTCCCCGACGAGATGACAACACGGGAGGGGAGCCGGGCCTTGCGTCTCCGGCTGGCGGTCGGATCCCCGCCGCTGTGCTCCACAGCACCTTCTCCGCCCTCTTCATCAGTTGACGCTGCAGACAGGTAGAAACAAAACACAGGCATCAGGGCACTGTACAATGGACACATACACACATGACAGTTGCACATGAGTGGCATTGGCAAACCTCAGACATGTCATCACAATCCCCAACACACATGTCATTGCAACTCGCACACATGAGCCATACCACAGCCATATCGCAACTGCCACCACCATCCATACACATACAACAGCATGAGCAGCCAAAGGTGACCCAGACATCACATGCAACACAGGAAGTGCACCACACATGTACACACACCACCACACTTGCATGCATGTGTACACCTCTGCCAAGTGTCGCACTGTTCAGACGGGCATCCATGTCACACCTGCCAATCAGGCTTCCACATACCGCTGTCACATGCATCCATGTTGCATCACTGTTGCACCCTTGTCAAATACACACACATGCACATGTACACAGTGCTCATACATGCAGCCCAAAACAACATACATGCGTGACATCACGGACATGTCTACTTACATACACATACATACAAACATGTGTGCACGCACAAATGCATTTGCCATGCAAGCCTACACACACAAGCACCATCCATGTCTCACACATTACAGCCCTCGCATGTGTCAGCCCCACGGCCATGTACACCCCCACCCATACTCGACCCCATACAAACAGATGTGCAACCTGCACAATACCGAATAATCACCACACGCACTGCTCACAATCAGGATGCATGTACACTCACCGCTCGACTCCAGACGGGTCTGCTTCTCCAGGACCTGGATGTGGAGCGCTGGGGATATGCGTTCCAGGACCCCCATCTGTTCTTCCGAAAAGTGGCCCCGGCGCCCCTTGGCATCCGCTGCCTTCAAGAGGCGCCGGGCCTTGTTCAGGGTCCTGGACCTGAAGTCCTCCCAGCGCTTCCTGACATGTTGTAAGTCCCGGACTGCCACCCCCTCCGCGTTGATGGCAGTCACGATGTCAGTCCAGATCCGAGTCCGTCCTTCCTTGTCGGCGCGGGAACTTCCGAAGAGGGCATCATACTGCCCCAGGACTTGCTCCACCAGGACACCAACTTCGGTGGCACTGAAGCTGGTGCCCCACTGCCTCTCTGGCCGCGGGTTGTCAGTGGTCACAGATGGTGTTTGCCCCGACATGACAACCCCAGAGGCAGGAGTGGATGGGCAACTGGGTCCTGGGGCTGGGCTGTGGAGCGATGGAATTCCAGTCGGGAGTCTTCGGTTCCAGCAGGGGTGGTCACAGCAACAGCACCCCTGGCTGATGTGCAGGCAGCAAATGGCAGTGCACGTGGGCAGCAGGCAGTCAGGCAGCAGCAGATGGTAGGTGGGAGCGTGCTCGGGGCTCTGGGGGGCAGTAGTTCGGCCTTCTGGGCAGGAGCGTGGTCTTCCGTGTGCTTACGCGTGGCCAGCTTGGTACGGAGTGATTTGGCACGTGAAAATCCTGCACGTCAGCGTGAAAATCGAGGAAAGGCCCTTAGCGCGTAAGCGCGTCAGCACACATACGCGATTCTATTGGACCAAAGGCCCTCAGCGCGTAAGCGCGTCTGTGACGTGACCCGCACGGGTGTTTCCCACACAGCACGTGATGACAGAGCACACGTGGAAAGACTGCACGTCAGAGTCTCATCGCGTGTGATTGGTGGAAATGGCCCTACACGCAGAAGTGACAAAGCGTGTAATTGGTGGAAATATCCCTACACGCAGAAGTGACAAAGCGTGTAATTGGTGGAAATGGCACTAGCGCGTACACGCCGCGTAAGTGACGCTGGACGTGTGGCCCTGTATAAAAGGTATGTGTAGAACACGTTTTCCTTGTACGTGCTTTTCGTGGAGAGCGAGTGGGTGAATTCTGTACTTCTTGTCGTTTCACACGCGATTTACTTCACGGTGTTTCAAGTTCGTATTCCCTGTTACCTCTGACAGCTTTTTCTCTTTTTTCGCTTTTACTGGTTTACCTGGGCCTGTTCCCTCAAACAGTGTTCCCTTCTACTGTTGTCCTGTCTCCTCAGACAGCGTACAAATCTTCTTTTGGCGGGGGTGTTGCCAACCAAACGTGCTCCTTTTACACGCTCGTTTACCAGGCAGACGGTGAGTCACGCACGTATCTAACATCTGTGCTTGCCCCGTGTGTAGCCTACCCCTTCAGAGGTCATTCTAGGCTGCGTGTGACACGCATACGTTCATTCTTGTGTTACTGGGTGCCACAGCGTAGTGCAGGTTTTTCTTTCTGCACACGTGGTCTAGGAGGGGTTGCGTGCACGTCATCTCCCTTTTTTGGGGCTCCTGTGCGTAGCGTGACCCGTCATCTTTCCCCAGGGGTTACAATCAGCCTTGCAAGAGCACTAGGGTACAATTACCATCTGGTACCCAACCCCTTTGACCCCCTATTGCCCAGGACAATAGTTTCCAGCCACTCCCATACGCACATTTACATCAGTGCCATGGCTGGGAGGTGAGGATTCCGTAAGGGTGGCAAAGGTGGAAGAGCCACAAGTGGTGGCCGTGGTGGATCCGGTAGGGGACGTGGTCATTACTTGCAGGGTGAGCCTGTCCCCCCATGTGTGGAGGACCAGTCAAGGGCACCCATAATCCCCCCCCCTCCCGTTGAGGCTGATGTGGCTGACACCATCCATGCTCAGCCCTTGTTGGACCAGCCCATTGTGGCACCAGATCTGGCTGACTCCATGGCTGACTTCCAGGTCAGCAGGCCTATGACACGTGCGCTGGTGCACGTTGATGTCACCATGCCACGTGCATCTGGGCCAGCAAGGTCATCTGCTGCACCAAGGAGGCAGGGCGGAGAGGCTGCAGGGGCAGCTGCGGCTCCATCCACCCCAGCCCTCACACACCCAGCCAGGACAGTTTCGGTCCTAGTCCATGCTGCTGACATTCCCCCTGACACCATCACACTAGAGCCAATGCCTGCACCAACTCCCATGCTGAGTGTGCAATCCCACACTCCTGATACAGAGTCCACCAGGGCTCCTGCCCCTAGTGTCCAGAGCGGCACAGGACACTCAGGATCACCACCACCTTCCAAGCGGAAGAGGAAGAGTGCTCGTCCGGCACTGGCTGATGCCCCAGACATGGCTACACAGTCCGGCCCATCCAGGAAGCCCAGCTTCACGGATGACGAACTGAATGCACTTGTCGAGTATGTGTCCGGACATGACAACGAGATGGTCATTGTTGCAGGATCCAAGACCACACCTGCACAACGCCAGGCACACTGGCAGACCGTTGCGGACATCGTAAGTGCCCTTGGAATCGTGAGGCGCACAGCCAATGATTGCTATAAGCGCTGGAATGACCTAAAGCGCAGGGCAAAGAGTAAGCTGGCCTCAAGTCATGCCGCAACTCTAGTGACTGGAGGTGGGTCTCCAGTAGTAGACATGGAACTCACTCCACATGAGTCAGTCGCTGGGACCTACGTCACGGAGGAACAGATCCAAGGCGTGGGAGATCTGGCTGATTACGAGGCATTGTCCGGTGAGTGCACATGCATGTGTGTGTCATCCATGTGCATGGTGTGTGTGTGAGGGCTTCTGTTTGTGTGCCAGGTGAGAGTGTGTGCGCCTGAGTCGTATGGGTCAGCCATGTGCTTCATGCAATACTTCCTGCGCAGCTGCATTTGGCCATAGCAGTATCTCTTCTGCCAACAGTAGACATCTAGCCCAACTGCACGCCAGTTGCCCTTGAAGTGTCACCTTGCCACAACATAGTTGCTTATTTTTCACTGTTCATTCAGTCAGTTTGTTTGCATTCCACCACTTTCACTAGGCATGTCGCTGTCCACTAGTCACATGTCTGACATGGGTATGGTAAAGTGGAGTGACTTTGTTACCTGGATATCATTTGTACACACATGTCCCTGTGCAATTGGACCATTTCAGACTGGCAGCTCCAGGTGAAAAATCTGACCTGTTAGAATTAGAAAAGCGATTACATGCGGGAACTGGACTGAATGAATAGGTGCTGCCCTCCTCTCCAGCTTCACTCAATAGCAATGGTACATGCCATCTGTGTGATGGCATGTGTGTTTCACCTGGCAATCACAGGCCAATGTGTGATGCCAAAGCCAGGCAGCATGCAGAAAATGTGTTCATCTTCCATCTTGGTGTCATCAGTGTGTGCCATTTGCCTGCACTTCATACGCAGTGAGGGTGCATGCATGGGAGGGTTTTAGTCATGTGAGACATGTGTCAATCAAGTACTGGTTCTCTTGCTTCTCAGCCCTCATTGTGTGCCATGGTGCTAATGCCTGTTTCCATTTCTTTGTTTTCATGTCTTTGCAGGGGAAGACGCACCTGATACTGCTGGGGTTGTGGAGATGGTGCAGACCCAGGAGGGGTCCGAGGGCCGACCAACCACCAGTGAGGGACGTGGTGTGGTGGTGGGGGAGAACCCACAAGTGCTGCAGGTCGTGCTCTCAAGGGGTGTCTCTGGCTGCACCTCCCCCGAGCTGTACTCAGGTGTTGATTCGGATGAGACCTACGTGCCGTCGCAGGTGAGTGTTCCAGGGAGGGATTCTGTTCTGTCTCACCCACCTGCACCAGGGTCAGAACCCACCATGGGGATGTCAGTGTTGGCAGCTACGCCTTTGGTGGTTACGGATGCAGGGTCACACTCCGCGACATCTGATCCTGTTCCTGGGCCAGCAGATCAGAGGGGGAATGCAGTCCTGCAGCCTCAGGCAGTGCCGGCACAGCAAGGCGCAGTTCGCCTTGCCCCAGACAGGTGTGGTGCCCGCCGACGTGGTGGCCGTACGCCACCCGGCAATACCGCATGGGAGCAATCCATTTACGGTATGGCAACCCAACAGGCTGCATCATCCGAGATGATGGCTCAGGCCATGGATAGGGTGGCCACTTCCATTGTCCCCCCAGAAAGGCTGATGGAGCGACTAGAGCAGGCAACCGACTCCATCTGCCAGTCACACAGGGAGGACATGTTGGGGTCCAACAGGGACAGGCGGGCGGCACTGGCGACTCTGCAGGAGGCCATCTCCATTGAGTCCCAGGGCCACAGGGAAGCCCTGAGGCAGGAGCTCCTTCACCTCAGGACGACTCTTGTTGAGCTTGAGGCTTCAACACACCAAAGGACAGAACAGCAGCTGGAGCGTCTCACCCGTACGCTCTCAGCTGAGATGCAGGCAACGAGGGCGGAGGTCCGGGCATCCCGTGAGTTGTTGCATGGGGACCTCCGCACACTCATCCTCCAGAACCAGACCTACCACACCCGCATGCTTACAGCCATGGAGGAGCAGACTAGGGCCTTGCGTGGGCTGCCTCCCATAGTGCAACCACCTCCGGATGCAGCTGCACAGGGTGATAATAGCGACAGCAGTGATACTCCCACAATAGGGTAGCCGTGTGGGCCATGAGCCCATGGAGGTGTTTTATCTTCCCAGGCTCCACGCAGGTGGGTTCTGGTGTGCATCCTGTCCTCGGACCTCCTGGGTGGCCTCCCCAACCCCCCCGGGCCCATCAATGGCCATTTTTGATTGTTTCTTATTTTTATTTTTATTTTCATTTCTTTTATTCCCAATTTTTTTGGGACGATTTGTTGGCTTCCGTGGTTCCTGTGGTCATACGCTGCATTGTGGCTGGGCACATGCAGGCTTGTAATGTATTTGGTTCAGATGCTTGGGTTTGAGTCACACACACCCCTCCTGCTTCCCGTTTCCATGGGCTTGCAAAGGGTGTGCCCAAGTGACAGTGAATTACACAGTGACGTTGGACTCCCATGAGCTGTGTGGGCAGTCTGTAGTCAATACTGTGTATACATTCCTAGTGCATATTGCTGTTGTGTTGTACACTGCATGTTGCATTGATGTGTAACTCTTCTTCTGTGTCTACCTCCCAATTTGCAGGTCCCTTCCTCATGTCTACACAAGGACCTCTAGTCTGGAGATGGGGTCCATGTTGGCAGCAGTGCACCTACAACTCTACATGGCGCCAACACTGCACAGTTGGTAGTGGTGGGAGTGCAGGCATTTCCAGGTGGTGAGACTACTAATATGTAACATTTGTGATGTCATGTTAATGGTAGTACGTGCTCAAGTATGTTGTTGGTCCGGCATTGCTGTGAGCATTTCAGGTGTTGCAGGTTTCTAATAGGGACACTGTACATAGTGAGACTGATGTCATGTTGTGGGGATTACTTTGTTTACCTGCAATTAGCATGACATGGCACGGTGTGTCGTGTGGCGGTGCTGGGGTTGGGTTGGCTGACATGGCACTGTCCTCTTGTTGCATTTTGCAAGTGGGTATTCATTTTAGCTGCTTCAATGTGTAACTTCACAAAACTGCATTGGTGGTGTCTGTGTGGGTAGGGATGCACACATTGTGACACTTCCAGGTGAACAATCTCAGGCTGATATGGTATTCACGGTTCATTCTCCAGACATTCAGGATCAGTGTCAGGTTGAGTCATCATTGATTGTCAGATGGAATGTGCCACTCCACAGGGGTGTGATTTCTATGTGAAGTAATTAGCCACTAGCTGTGTACGGGCTGCCTCCCCCCGTGCCCTTTCCCCTCCCATGCGCAGCGGCTGTGCATGTGGTTGGGGATGTGGGGCCACCACCATGTCCACGGCCAGGCCCCGGCGTGTTGCAACGTTGTGCAGGACACATGCTGCCACTATGATCCTGCACACTACTGGGGGAGCGTATAACAGCTGCCCGCCAGAACGGTCAAGGGAGCGAAAGCGTGACTTTAGCACTCCGAATGTGCGCTCCACTATGCCCCTGGTTGTAATGTGGGCTGTGTTATATCTTACCTCGGGTGGCGTGGTGGCGTGGTGGGGTTCCGAATTGGCGTCATCATGTGGGGGCTGAGAGGGTAGGCACTGTCCCCTGTGGAGGTGGTGATTGGTATCATTGGTGGGGTTGTGACCTTGCTCAGTATCCAACATGCATGCATGTGCAGTGGCATACATACTCACCAAGCAGCCATGTATCGCCATGCCGCCCAGCTTCTAGGTCCCGGCTTAGGGTGGACATTCGGTAAATGAAGCTGTCGTGGGTGGAGCCGGGATAGTTGGCATATACTGAGGTGATGATTCCCTTGGCATTACATGCTACCTGCACGTTGATGGAATGCCAGTGCTTGCGGTTCCTATAGATGTGCTCAGATGCCCTGGGGGGACGTAGAGCCACATGGGTGCAGTCGATGGCACCTAGCACTTTGGGGAATCGTGCCACAGTGTAAAAATCCAGGGCGGCAGCATGCCTTTCTGCAGGTGTTCTGGGCAGGTATATGTGCCTGCGGACTGATGGGCGTGCAGTTATGATGTTCAAGACCTGGTGTAGGCAGCGTGTCTGGGTGGCCTGTGACACCCCACCCACTATGGCACTTGTCCGCTGAAATGATCCAGTGGCTAAGAAGTGCAGTACATTGAGTACCTTCTCCAGGGGGCTGAGTGCTTGGGAGCACAGGGTGGGTGATGTGAGGTCATCCTCCCACTCACTCACCAGGTCCAGTATAATGTGTGGTGGAAACCTGTACCTCCCATACACCTGGTCATCAGGCATCCCGAAAAGGCTGGTTCTGGGTGTGAATATTCTGGCCCTGACTATCCTCCTCCTCCTCCTTTGGTAGCCCACTGCCACTGCTGCTAGGAACGGTATGTTCATCCTGGCGTCTGAGCTTGTTATTGTTAAAGTCCGCAAATTTATGCTTTGCGCGTGTTCTAGGCGAGCGTGTGACCCGCGCACCCCTGGAATCCAGTTCACAGTCCAATAGCGTGTGGAAATTCACACGCACCACGGGATACAGGTTCGCTGACGTACTTGCGTGTGTAAGTGCCCGCGCACCCATGAAATACACGTACATAGGCCAATCGCGTGTACGCGCACTTTTGTCCAATTACACGCGATGACACTCTGACGTGCAGTATTTCCACGTGTGCTCCGTCATCACGTGCTGAGTGGGGAACACCCGTGCGGGTCACGTCACAGACGCGCTTACGCGCTGAGGGACTCTGGTCCAATAGAATCGCGTATGCGTGCTGACGCGCAAACGCGCTAAGGGCCTTTCCTCGGATTTCACGCTGACGTGCAGGATTTTCACGTGCCAAATCACTCCGTATCAAGCTGGCCACGCGAAAACACACGGAAGACCACGCTCCTGCCCAGAAGGCCGAGTTACTGCCCCCCAGTGCCCCGTGCAGCCTCCCACGTGCCATCTGCTGCTGCCTGCCTGCCTGTCTGCCTGCTGCCACCGTGCCCTGCCATTTGGTGCCTGCACATCAGCCATCTGCAGGGGTCCAGTTGCTGTGTCCACCCCTGCTGGAACTGAAGACTCCCGACTGGGATTACATCGCTCCACAGCCCAGCCCCAGGACCCAGTTGCCCACCCACACCTGCCTCTGGGGTTGCCATGTCGGGCACTTCCACATCTGGCACCAGTGGCAACCCCAGGCCAGAGGGGCAGAGGGGCACCAGCTTCACTGACAACGAAGTTGGTGTCCTGGTGGAGCATGTCCTGGGGCAGTATGATGCCCTCTTTGGATCGTCCCGCGCCAGCAAGGAAGGACGGGAGAGGATCTGGGCCGACTGTGTGGTTGCCATCAACGCGGAGGGGGTGGCAACCCGCAACGTCCTGAAGATCAAGAAGCGCTGGGAGGACTTGAGGTCCAGGACCCTTGTGAAGGGCCGGCGCCTCGTGGAGGGGGGCCGGGGCCGCATGAGTTCCATCCAGATGAGGGTCCTGGAACGCGTACGCCCAGCGCTCCACGCCCAGATCCTTGAGAGGGAGGCCCGTCTGGAGTTGAGCGGTAAGTGTCCAAGCATTACTGTGTGAGAGAGGGCATGTTGCGGTGTGCTGGTTCTATGATACTTGCCTGTATGTGTGCCATAGGCCATGTATGCATGTATGTGTGCAGGGACATCATGGTAATGCATGTGCGACCAGTGATGTGTGACCCACATGGTTGTTGCATGTGTTCAAATGCCGCATGGGGAGCCCTATGCAGATTTTGAACATGAGAGCATGCCAGTCTCTGTACCTGGACATGGGTGGGGGTGAGGGATGGGTGCTGATGCCAGGTACATATATGGTAGCCATGTCTGTGTGCCTGACCTGCGTGTCTGTGACTTGTGCATGCCATGGATGCATGACACATGTGTGTGACAATGCACAGATTCAGTTAAGCAGCCAAATTACCCTTGTATCCGCTGTGTTTGGTGTGTTTGGGGCCAGATGGATGTGACTGAGGTGAAGTGTGTGCATGTGATAGGCATGAGCCATGATGCATGTGAGTTACATATCATTGAATGTTTCAAGAGTCCATTGGACATGCATGGAAATGTCCATGGCATGCACCATGCCTGTTACTGTGTGTGTTTTGCCTGGACTGACCCATGTGTTGTGGAGGGACATGATGGAAGTGTACTTTGACAGTGGTGCTCATCTGCTATTGCTTCCTGTCTAGGGGACCATTGTACAGTGCCCTGATGCTTGTGTTCTTTGTCTCCCTCTACGCAGCGGCTAGTGAAGAAGAGGGCGGAGACGGCGCTGTGGAGCAAGGCGGCGGGGATGCCCCCACGGCTGCAGCGGAAGGGGTGGGTGAGCCCCCACAGGGGCCTGCTACGGTGGGAGACGGTGAGGAGCCATCCAGGTTGGTGGTTTGCACAGAGGAGGAGGAGGCCGCCACTGGGGCACACATGGGGCCTGGTGGGGGCATCCCTGCTGGTGCAAGTGGTGCAGTCCAGGGCCAGGGGCAGGAGGCAGCACAGGTCACCGTGGAGGGGCCTGTGCATGTCGCTGTCCCTGACCCTGTGAGTGCACCACCATGCACCAGCAGGGATGCCCCGTCCCAGGCCCGTCCGCAGGTAGAGGGGATGTCCATGTCACCTGACTCCACTCCACCTGCGGACGTGGGAACCCCTGGCCGTGTGGAGAAGGTCCTGATTGGGGTCGCGATGCGCACGGCTGTGATTCGTGATGCCGTGCGTGCTTCCCGGGAGGAGGACGCACGTCATCACGAAGTGCACCGTGCCGACGTGGCCCAATTGGGATCGGCCATGTTCGGGGGTTTCCTGCATGTGTTGTCCAATCTGGCGGCCCTCTCCTCCTCTGTGCAGGCTATACACCAGTCGTTCTCCTTGCCGTCTTCCGGCCCAGATGCCACCAGGGCCCCCTGTGGACCTGCCCCGACCAATGCAGCCAGCTCGGTGGGGATCCCATCCCTGCCACAGTTGGGAGTCGGAGGTCCAGCAGGGGTGGACAACACAGCAACTGGACCCCAGCAGATGGAAGATGTGACAGCATCATCGGGCAGGGCACGTGCACGACGGCGTCGGTGGTTTCCATCAGCCTGGATGCCGTCGTGCTGGCAGAGGCAGTGGCGTCGGAGGCAGCAGCAGGCTCGACGTGGGAGGCATCATGGCTCGGGGCCTTCAAGATCAGAGGGGCAGGCATCGGCCGGAGGGCAGGGCAACCCTGGGATGGTGGTGTCTTCCGTGTGGGAGCAGTTGGTCCAGCGGATAGGTGCGGAGCGGCAGCGGGCGGAAGAGGAGCGGCTCACCATGGTCAGGGCGGAGTTCTCCATGCGTCGGGCGTTGAGGCGGGCTGAGTGCCTCGAGGAAGCTCGCAGGGAGTTTGAGCTGGACATGGGGTTATCCCTGCGAGACCTCGGGTCCAGGACAGAGTCCCGCCTCCAGGACATCGACATGGAGTTTGATGAGGCCCTGGCCAGCAACATCACCGAGTGAGCCGCAGGACTTGCCCGCTGCCTTTGTATATAGTTATTTAGTTAGTTAGTGTTAGGTTTCCTTTATTAATTTTTGTATTTTTGGACTGCTCGGACAATGGCAACTTTTTTGTATATATTATTTTCATTAGGTAGTAGTAGGTTTCATTTATGGTGTTGGGCTCATGGACCCTGGAATTTTCGTGTATATAGTTTGCTTTTTGAAGAAACATTTTTTTTATTAATTATTGTGTTCACCATGAGGAAATGGTTTTTCATTATTTTACTTACACATGATTTTGCTTTGGACAACATTTGTTTTTGGATTACTTTGTTTTTTTTATTTTTACATTTGTTCTCCCATTGTTGTATGTTTGATTTTTTTACTTATTTTTCATCTTTAATACATGTTTTTTTAACTTTCACTTGTGGTATTTTCTCATTGGTTTCATACATGTCATGATATGGGTTTTGACATTCACTTGCACCCATTGTGTATGTGTGTGTGACGGACATGTGTTCATTTACAGACTTGCCATTGGGGTTGTATCATGTAATTGCATTCACTATGTGGGTGGATGCAATCCTTGCCTGGGTGTTTGTGCTGGGTATGCTGGCCATTACTGCCATGATTGAGTATCGTCAGGACCTGGGGGCAGGGGGACATGTGTGGGTGCCTGGTGGAGGGTGCCCCTGCACTGCTGGGGTGTGGGGGGTGGTGGGAGACATGAGTGGGGGCCTGGTGGAGGGTGACCCTGGTGGCTGGGGGGTGGGGGTGGTGGGTGACATGAGTGGGGGCCTGGTGGAGGGTGACCCTGGTGGCTGGGGGGTGGGGGTGGTGGGTGACATGAGTGGGGGCCTGGTGGAGGCTGCCCCTGCACTGCTGGGGTGTGGGGGTGGTGGGAGACATGAGTGGGGGCCTGGTGGAGGCTGCCCCTGCACTGCTGGGGTGTGGGGGTGGTGGGAGACATGAGTGGGGGCCTGGTGGAGGGTGCCCCTGCACTGCTGGTGTGTGGGGGTGGTGGGAGACATGAGTGGGGGCCTGGTGGAGGGTGACCCTGGTGGCTGGGGGGTGGGGGTGGTGGGAGACATGAGTGGGGGCCTGGTGGAGGGTGACCCTGGTGGCTGGGGGGTGGGGGTGGTGGGTGACATGAGTGGGGGCCTGGTGGAGGGTGCCCCTGCACTGCTGGGGTGTGGGGGTGGTGGGAGACATGAGTGGGGGCCTGGTGGAGGGTGACCCTGGTGGCTGGGGGGTGGGGGTGGTGGGTGACATGAGTGGGGGCCTGGTGGAGGGTGACCCTGGTGGCTGGGGGGTGGGGGTGGTGGGTGACATGAGTGGGGGCCTGGTGGAGGGTGACCCTGGTGGCTGGGGGGTGGGGGTGGTGGGTGACATGAGTGGGGGCCTGGTGGAGGGTGACCCTGGTGGCTGGGGGGTGGGGGTGGTGGGTGACATGGGTGGGGGCCTGGTGGAGGGTGACCCTGGTGGCTGGGGGGTGGGGGTGGTGGGAGACATGTGTGGGGGCCTGGTGGAGGGTGCCCCTGCACTGCTGGGGGGTGGGGGGTGGTGGGAGACATGAGTGGGGGCCTGGTGGAGGGTGCCCCTGCACTGCTGGGGGGTGGGGGGTGGTGGGAGACATGAGTGGGGGCCTGGTGGAGGGTGCCCCTGCACTGCTGGGGTGTGGGGGTGGTGGGAGACATGAGTGGGGGCCTGGTGGAGGGTGCCCCTGCACTGCTGGGGTGTGGGGGTGGTGGGTGACATGAGTGGGGGCCTGGTGGAGGGTGACCCTGGTGGCTGGGGGGTGGGTGGTGGGTGACATGAGTGGGGGCCTGGTGGAGGGTGACCCTGGTGGCTGGGGGGTGGGGGTGGTGGGTGACATGAGTGGGGGCCTGGTGGAGGGTGACCCTGGTGGCTGGGGGGTGGGGGTGGTGGGTGACATGAGTGGGGGCCTGGTGGAGGGTGACCCTGGTGGCTGGGGGGTGGGGGTGGTGGGTGACATGAGTGGGGGCCTGGTGGAGGGTGACCCTGGTGGCTGGGGGGTGGGGGTGGTGGGTGACATGGGTGGGGGCCTGGTGGAGGGTGACCCTGGTGGCTGGGGGGTGGGGGTGGTGGGAGACATGTGTGGGGGCCTGGTGGAGGGTGCCCCTGCACTGCTGGGGGGTGGGGGGTGGTGGGAGACATGAGTGGGGGCCTGGTGGAGGGTGCCCCTGCACTGCTGGGGGGTGGGGGGTGGTGGGAGACATGAGTGGGGGCCTGGTGGAGGGTGCCCCTGCACTGCTGGGGTGTGGGGGTGGTGGGAGACATGAGTGGGGGCCTGGTGGAGGGTGCCCCTGCACTGCTGGGGTGTGGGGGTGGTGGGAGACATGAGTGGGGGCCTGGTGGAGGGTGACCCTGGTGGCTGGGGGGTGGGGGTGGTGGGTGACATGAGTGGGGACCTGGTGGAGGGTGACCCTGGTGGCTGGGGGGTGGGGGTGGTGGGAGACATGGGTGGGGGCCTGGTGGAGGGTGACCCTGGTGGCTGGGGGGTGGGGGTGGTGGGTGACATGAGTGGGGGCCTGGTGGAGGGTGACCCTGGTGGCTGGGGGGTGGGGGTGGTGGGTGACATGAGTGGGGGCCTGGTGGAGGGTGACCCTGGTGGCTGGGGGGTGGGGGTGGTGGGAGACATGGGTGGGGGCCTGGTGGAGGGTGACCCTGGTGGCTGGGGGGTGGGGGTGGTGGGTGACATGAGTGGGGGCCTGGTGGAGGGTGACCCTGGTGGCTGGGGGGTGGGTGGTGGGTGACATGAGTGGGGGCCTGGTGGAGGGTGACCCTGGTGGCTGGGGGGTGGGGGTGGTGGGTGACATGGGTGGGGGCCTGGTGGAGGGTGACCCTGGTGGCTGGGGGGTGGGGGTGGTGGGTGACATGAGTGGGGGCCTGGTGGAGGGTGACCTTGGTGGCTGGGTGGTGGGGGTGGTGGGTGACATGAGTGGGGGCCTGGTGGAGGGTGACCCTGGTGGCTGGGGGGTGGGGGTGGTGGGTGACATGAGTGGGGGCCTGGTGGAGGGTGACCCTGGTGGCTGGGGGGTGGGGGTGGTGGGTGACATGAGTGGGGGCCTGGTGGAGGCTGCCCCTGCACTGCTGGGGTGTGGGGGTGGTGGGAGACATGAGTGGGGGCCTGGTGGAGGGTGACCCTGCACTGCTGGGGTGTGGGGGTGGTGGGAGACATGAGTGGGGGCCTGGTGGAGGGTGACCCTGCACTGCTGGGGTGTGGGGGTGGTGGGAGACATGAGTGGGGGCCTGGTGGAGGGTGACCCTGCACTGCTGGGGTGTGGGGGTGGTGGGTGACATGAGTGGGGGCCTGGTGGAGGGTGACCCTGGTGGCTGGGGGTGGGGGTGGTGGGTGACATGAGTGGGGGCCTGGTGGAGGCTGCCCCTGCACTGCTGGGGTGTGGGGGTGGTGGGAGACATGAGTGGGGGCCTGGTGGAGGCTGCCCCTGCACTGCTGGGGTGTGGGGGTGGTGGGAGACATGAGTGGGGGCCTGGTGGAGGGTGCCCCTGCACTGCTGGTGTGTGGGGGTGGTGGGAGACATGAGTGGGGGCCTGGTGGAGGGTGACCCTGGTGGCTGGGGGGTGGGGGTGGTGGGAGACATGAATGGGGGCCTGGTGGAGGGTGACCCTGGTGGCTGGGGGGTGGGAGTGGTGGGTGACATGAGTGGGGGCCTGGTGGAGGGTGCCCCTGCACTGCTGGGGTGTGGGGGTGGTGGGAGACATGAGTGGGGGCCTGGTGGAGGGTGACCCTGGTGGCTGGGGGGTGGGGGTGGTGGGTGACATGAGTGGGGGCCTGGTGGAGGGTGACCCTGGTGGCTGGGGGGTGGGGGTGGTGGGTGACATGAGTGGGGGCCTGGTGGAGGGTGACCCTGGTGCCTGGGGGGTGGGGGTGGTGGGTGACATGAGTGGGGGCCTGGTGGAGGGTGACCCTGGTGGCTGGGGGGTGGGGGTGGTGGGTGACATGAGTGGGGGCCTGGTGGAGGGTGACCCTGGTGGCTGGGGGGTGGGGGTGGTGGGTGACATGAGTGGGGGCCTGGTGGAGGGTGACCCTGCACTGCTGGGGTGTGGGGGTGGTGGGAGACATGAGTGGGGGCCTGGTGGAGGGTGACCCTGCACTGCTGGTGTGTGGGGGTGGTGGGAGACATGAGTGGGGGCCTGGTGGAGGGTGACCCTGCACTGCTGGGGTGTGGGGGTGGTGGGTGACATGAGTGGGGGCCTGGTGGAGGGTGACCCTGGTGGCTGGGGGGTGGGGGTGGTGGGTGACATGAGTGGGGGCCTGGTGGAGGCTGCCCCTGCACTGCTGGGGTGTGGGGGTGGTGGGAGACATGAGTGTGGGCCTGGTGGAGGGTGACCCTGCACTGCTGGGGTGTGGGGGTGGTGGGAGACATGAGTGGGGGCCTGGTGGAGGGTGACCCTGGTGGCTGGGGGGTGGGGGTGGTGGGAGACATGGGTGGGGGCCTGGTGGAGGGTGCCCCTGCACTGCTGGGGGGTGGGGGGTGGTGGGAGGCATGAATGGGGGCCTGGTGGAGGGTGCCCCTGCACTGCTGGGGGGTGGGGGGTGGTGGGAGACATGAGTGGGGGCCTGGTGGAGGGTGCCCCTGCACTGCTGGGGTGTGGGGGTGGTGGGAGACATGAGTGGGGGCCTGGTGGAGGCTGCCCCTGCACTGCTGGGGTGTGGGGGTGGTGGGAGACATGAGTGGGGGCCTGGTGGAGGGTGCCCCTGCACTGCTGGGGTGTGGGGGTGGTGGGAGACATGAGTGGGGGCCTGGTGGAGGGTGACCCTGGTGGCTGGGGGGTGGGGGTGGTGGGTGACATGAGTGGGGGCCTGGTGGAGGGTGACCCTGGTGGCTGGGGGGTGGGGGTGGTGGGAGACATGGGTGGGGGCCTGGTGGAGGGTGACCCTGGTGGCTGGGGGGTGGGGGTGGTGGGAGACATGGGTGGGGGCCTGGTGGAGGGTGCCCCTGCACTGCTGGGGGGTGGGGGGTGGTGGGAGACATGAGTGGGGGCCTGGTGGAGGGTGCCCCTGCACTGCTGGGGTGTGGGGGTGGTGGGAGACATGAGTGGGGGCCTGGTGGATGCTGCCCCTGCACTGCTGGGGTGTGGGGGTGGTGGGAGACATGAGTGGGGGCCTGGTGGAGGGTGCCCCTGCACTGCTGGTGTGTGGGGGTGGTGGGAGACATGAGTGGGGGCCTGGTGGAGGGTGACCCTGGTGGCTGGGGGGTGGGGGTGGTGGGAGACATGGGTGGGGGCCTGGTGGAGGGTGACCCTGGTGGCTGGGGGGTGGGGGTGGTGGGTGACATGAGTGGGGGCCTGGTGGAGGGTGACCCTGGTGGCTGGGGGGTAGGGGTGGTGGGTGACATGAGTGGGGGCCTGGTGGAGGCTGCCCCTGCACTGCTGGGGTGTGGGGGTGGTGGGAGACATGAGTGGGGGCCTGGTGGAGGGTGACCCTGCACTGCTGGGGTGTGGGGGTGGTGGGAGACATGAGTGGGGGCCTGGTGGAGGGTGACCCTGCACTGCTGGTGTGTGGGGGTGGTGGGAGACATGAGTGGGGGCCTGGTGGAGGGTGACCCTGGTGGCTGGGGGGTGGGGGTGGTGGGAGACATGGGTGGGGGCCTGGTGGAGGGTGACCCTGGTGGCTGGGGGGTGGGGGTGGTGGGAGACATGAGTTGGACATGGGTGGGGGCCTGCTGGCAGGTGCCCCACAGTGCTGGGGGGTGGGGGTGGTGGGGGACATGAGTTGGACATGGGTGGGGGCCTGCTGGCAGGTGCCCCACAGTGCTGGGGGGTGGGGGTGCAAGGGGACATGAGTTGGTATTCATTAGTTCAAGGAGACATGTGCCTTTGCTGGGGGGCATGCCCATGTTGGGTGGGCTGCCTGCGGGACATGACCAGGGATGCAGGGTAGTCCCCTGTGGTGTGGGCTGCCTGCAGGGGCCGTGGAGGGTGTACAGGGTACACCTGGGAGGACCCACACTGTCAAATCACATGTGGGACTCCCCGGCACCCCTGAAATACACGTACCGTGCAGAAATCGCGTGTAAAACTTCCCGCGCACCCCTGAAATACACGCGCACAGGCTATTCGCGTGTGGAACTTCCCGCGCACCCCTGAAATACACGCGCCCAGGCTATTCGCGTGTAAAACTTCCCGCGCACCCCTGAAATACACGCGCACAGGCTATTCGCATGTGGAACTTCCCGCGCACCCGTGAAATACACGTAGCCCGCTCCCCCAGGCCCGATCGCGTGTGAAAGTTCATGCGAACCCCTGAAATACACGTAGCACGCTCACCCAGGCCCGATCGCGTGAGAAACTTCACGCGAACCCCTGAAATACACGTAGCCCGCTCCCCCAGGCCCGATCGCGTGAATAACTTCACGCGCACCCCTGAAATACACGCGCCCAGGCTATTCGCGTGTGGAACTTCCCGCGCACCCCTCAAATACACGCGCCCAGGCTATTTGCGTGTGGAACTTCCCGCGCAGCCCTCAAATACAGGCGCCCAGGCTATTCGCGTGTGGAACTTCCCGCGCACCCCTGAAATACACGCGCACAGGCTATTTGCGTGTGGAACTTCCCGCGCACCCCTCAAATACAGGCGCCCAGGCTATTCGCGTGTGGAACTTCTCGCGCACCCCTGAAATACACGCGCCCAGGCTATTCGCGTGTGGAACTTCTCACGCACCCCTGGAATACACGTAGCCCACTCCCCCAGGCCCGATCGCGTGAGGAACTTCACGCGAACCCCTGTAATACACGTAGCCCGCTCCCCCAGGCCCGATCGCGTGTGAAACTTCACGCGAACCCCTGAAATACACGTAGCACGCTCCCCCAGGCCCGATCGCGTGAGAAACTTCACGCAAACCCCTGAAATACACGTAGCCCGCTCCCCCAGGCCCGATCGCGTGAATGACTTCACGCGAACCCCTGTGATGCACGTACCCTGCTGAAATCGCGTGTGAGACTTCCCGCGCACCCCGGTATACACGCACACGTATTTTTTGTCAGCGGGTGTCCGTGTTTGTGGGTACCCCTTTGCACGTCATTTTTCCTGGAGGGCCACAGTATGGGACATTCATCATGGCAGTATATAGGTGCTATTTGTTGGCGCACCTTTTGGCGCACATTTCTTACAGCCGCAGAGACGCTACCGCCTGCTTTCTTGTGGCGGTCGTGTTTGTGCCTATGCGCTGGTTTGAGCGTGCGCTTTTTTCCCCTATTCTATTCCATGAATACGTGTTGTAGGCGAGCGTGTGGGCGTTCCGCGCACTTGTGCCCTGTACTTCCCCCGTGACGCCCACGTTTTGGCAAGTTGTTCCCCATTCCGAGTGTTACGCCCGTGTTCCGCCTACTTTTGTTGCGTGCGCCGCGCTATGTGCGAATTTCGCTGTGGCCTGTGCGATTTTCGCTGTGACCTGGCGCACGCTGTTAGATGGCCTGTGCGCCAACGTGCGCCGCGCACTTTTTTATCGCACATCTGCTGGTTTTCTCGCGCACGGCCTTCCATGAATCGACGTGCGCTGCTTTTCGTGCGATTTTCGCACTTGCACTGCGATTTTCGCTATTCCACTGCGAATCGCACGATTTTGCCCACTTGCGCCGCGCTAATTATTCCATGAATCGGCCTGTTAGTTACATGGGGATTGTCATCAATGATATTTGTGATGCCATCTTTGATGTCCTGGGTGTTAGTCTTAGAAATGCACGTAGATGCTGCGAGTTATGGTTGCTTAGCTTACTATAATGGGGGAATGTGCATATGACAAAATGTTTGGTTGCACTGAGAAGTATAACATTCCTTTAGTGATTTTTTTTTTACTGAATGCACATCTATATGTATGGCAGGGAAGGAAAAGAAAGGGGCTAAACAAGTGATGTTGTCATTGATGTCAGCATTCACATTTGAGATGACATCTTTCATGGTCTGGGTGTTAGTGTTAGCAGTGCACAGGGGTGGTGGCAGAGTTGGGGGCTTACTTTACCATAACTGGTGAATTTCAGGGGTTTTTCGGTTTTAATTTGAAGCATAAAGAGGAGGAGAAAAGTTTTTTTTAGTGAAGTGTACAGGTTTTTGTTAGGGCAACTTAACTATAACGTCCCCTCAACAAAGTGTTTTTTGTAGTGAATTGCACTGGTTTTTGGGAGGGCAACTTAACCATAACATCCCCTCAACAAAGTTTTTTTTGTAGTGAATTTCACTGGTTTTTGGGAGGGCAACTTAAGCATAACGTCCCCGTAACAAAGTTATTTTTGTAGGGAATTGTATAGGTTTTTGGAAGGTGGAACTTAAGCATGAAATTGTGGCAATGAAGTCGTTGAGCAGAATATACACCGTAATCATGTGATTTTGAGAGATATGTAGTATAATCTACGTACTTGGCATACATTTAACATAGAAAATACAGAACCCCCTCCCTATTGATATTGGAAATGGACGGACTGAGCACCTGTTTGCGGACGGGGTTGGACAGGATCGACATTACCCAAAGAGGCGGGGGATAGCTGAAAATGTACTATTGTCTTACACAAAAAATGTGCAACATGGAAGAAGGACATAAAGATATTATAAGTAGTAATACGTAAATATGGAAACCTGATGCTGGGAAAAGAAAACGACACATTTAATAACCATGTAGAATAAAGTGGATAGTACCATAAAAAAGAAAGAATGCCTCCAGCGTAATCACTTCATAGAAACTCGGCAGTCTGGACCGACAGTGGACGGATGCAGTAGGACGAAGGGACATTACAGCAAAAGAGTGAGTGCATGTCATTTTTTTATATGGGTGATGTTTTTTTGTGGTATGTTGTGCAGAAATAATAATTTCTTTCTGTTGTTTTGACTCAGAAATGGCAGTACTTTGGAGTGACTGGAGGAGTATTTCCCGCATGGGGAAATGTCTGAAGACAGCGACAATAATGGTACAGAGTGCTCTGCATATGCAAAATAGTGACTAGTATTTTAGAGGCATTCAACTTATGTATTATTTTTTTTAACAGACCAGGAAAGAAGAGAAGAAAGGGCAACAAACGAGACAGAAGAAGACAGGATAAAAAGGATAGAGCAGAAAATTGACATATTGAACGACAATTTTCAAAGTTTATGGGAGTTTGTGGAGGACTGTGTGAGAGGAAAAGTTCGTTATCATTGCTCCACCTGCACCTGCCCTACTTCTCCATTCCCTAGTGACCCTTCCCCAAACCTTGAACAGGAAAATAGACGTTTTGATGAAATATCCATCCCTTCTTCCCCTCACAAATCTTCTCCTCATAACCAGCCCGTGTTGAATCCTAATTCCCCCATATTTGTTTCAGTGTCTGCTTCCCCCGGTATTTCTTTAGAATGATGTGTGTGTGTGTTTGAAATGTTTTTGTACAGTAGTTGTAGAGAAAGAGTTTGTGTGTAGAATTATTATTTTTTTTAAACGTAAAATGTTTGCGAACAGCGCGCCTGTTCGACCTATCCGCAAGGAATGGAATTTGTGTGCTTTCTAATGTCAAGTAAGACGGATGTAATGTGTGACTGCACCATCTGTTGAAATTGTGCGTACATAAACAGAAAGGGGTGTCCAAAGGATATAGTACCTCGGCGTACTGCTTGGAAACAAGATAATACATGTTCGTAGAACACACCAGATTTCCGGAATGAATGTAAATGAGGAAAATGGCAGTGTGTGAAGGACAGTATAGCAGTCCGTATCGGGCGCAGCCAAAATGGTGCCATCCGTAGAACAGGTACGGAGGCTGGCAAGTTTGTAGGCAAACAAAATGGAGTTGTCCTAAGGACACTGGAATTGTCTGTACAGTGAACATAGCATGCGTGCACATGCGCAGTAGAAACGTACGTATTGCAAACATCGCGCCTGTTCCTAATTGTCCGTCTCACTTGTGTCACACTTTGAAGTAGTTTGAGAACCCAAACACTGTCCGTAGGACACTTGTGCGCATGCACACGTTTGATTCTTTGCGTTTGCTGTCCAGGGGACTTTCATTACTGGGGCGGATGTGTTGAGGACGTCATCATGTGACCGCACCTACGCTGAGGGTGGGGACTCATTTCCGTGGTTGGTGTGCTTCCGTAACAATACAAATGAACTTGTAGACACAAGGCAAAGTATAGTAGAGTGTAAACATGTAATTTCACACATCACATCCCAAACCATAGGCCACCTCAGGACTTGCTGTGTAAAATTTGTGTACCATTTTGTAGGGATGAAGACGGTCACGAGGCACACCCCTGCAGCCCTACAAAAGGCCACCCCCCGAGCACATCTTCATTGTCCTGCTAGCTATAGCAGATTGAGGTGTGTTGCCTTTACTGCTGTAGTGACAAAAAGGAAACTAATTGGTATGGCTTCCATGGCTGCTGTTGGGTCATTAGCCTCTTCACCACCCCCAAACCCGCCACCACCTCACCAAGGGCCTGCAGAGAGATATATGGGTGAGGATGTAGAGATTGAGGAAGAAGAGGAGGAAGAGAATGAAGTGGAGGAACTCCGCACTAGGAGCACTCGGCAGGAGTCGTGGGTGTGGCGGTTGTTTTCTGTTTATGGGAAAGTACCAAAAGCATGTGCGAACCTGGTGAAGTGTAACCAGTGCGAGGTGGTGTTGAGTCACGGGAGATTTGGAGCGTACAGTTTTGATACGACAACCATGAAGCGACACCTCACTCCGTTCCACACTGCGGACATTCGCAAGGTGGTGCCATGTGAAGAGCGTAGTCGTTTGAGTTCCTCCACAGCATCCTCGGTATCTGATCCTCCCACCACAAGAGACACTCCTGTGGGGGAGCGCTTCCCTCCAGCTGCCGCACAAGCCATTCGCAATGCTGTTGACCCTTACCTTTCAAAAGTGACAGTAGTGTGCACGTATTGTGACGCAGTACTCTGCAGGGGGGAGAGTTTTCGAAGTGCTTTTGAGGCTGCAGTCACCTAGCACCAGAAAATCTTCTCCTTACCTAAATAAAACTCACCCTAAATCTTTCTCTGTTCAGTTGCCCTTTTTTATCCCCGTGGCTGGTGTCCCTTCCTTACCCTCCTTTCGCCTCTTCTCCTATTGTGCCGTGTGTGTTAAGCAATGAACGTAAAAACAACAAAAATTACACAAAAGGCTCTTTTCAGAGCCGCCTTTTTCAGTATAACAATAGAACTATGAAGTGACGGCCGTAGACCCCTGCGGAGTATTGAAAAAGTTTGCGGACAGTCATTGAGGAAAAAAGGGAGGGTGCAAGCGGAGCAAACACAATAAAGTGTACGTTGGGAGTAAATGGTGGCTCTGAAAAGAGCCTTTCGGTGGTGTGTTGTGTGGATCAAAAACAGTGGATTGAGGAAAACGGATTGTCAGATAGGTTAGTGTGATTGCAAAAGAGGTTGCAATGCATTTTGTACATTGGGAAGAAAAATCTGATTGCCAGCATATGTGAGGTGGACTCCATCTCTGCGGAAAAAGAAAGTGCTGCGAAACAAAATGTTTTCATTGTGGAAAGAGGACATGCCAACATCTCTTAAAAATGCACACACAGCCTTATTCACATTGCATCTCGCTTTCTCCATTTGTGGACCAAACGCAGAAGAACGCAGCCATATTTGTCTTTGGGAAATACAGGAAGAAAGTATTTGACAATTTAGAAACATGTCCATTAGCTTCGCGAGTCCTTCCTTCATTGCAAATTGCAATTCCAGATAAATGGCCTAAACTGTTTCCTCCACAATGAATGATCAGTATATCTGGAGTCCGCTCTGTCAGTAAAGTAACACAAAGAGGTACCAAGTCCAGCCATCTCATGCCACGCACGCCATGCCAGTGCACTTCTGCATGTGGAAATCCGAGATTTGTAGATAAACTGCAGCTTTCTGCATGCACTTTCAACCAATGTATCCATGAGTCTCCCAAAATCCAGATAAGCTGTTTTCGAGCATGGAAAGTCATGGCTGTGTGGACTCCTGTGAGGGAGAAGACGGTCTTACTAAAGTACATCGGTCAGAACACACCTACTGAACTTTATGGACCAATCCGTAGCTCCGTTCATTCTCATTTACATTCAGCTCCACCCTTGAATCCCCGGTGGTGATATGTGCTGGCTGCTAACTACCGGCATTTTCGCGGACATGTACAGGATCAGAGCATGATGACGGTACATTAAAGTACTATTCCCCTTTTTCCCCTTTAAGGTAGGCTCTGAAAAGAGCCGTTTTATTTTATTTTTGGCCAGATACCGTACAGACATCTGGCATTTTATATATTTTTTTGTATTTTTTGTCCTTGCTTTACTCTTGCAAACATTACAGAACCTTCTCTAAAGCAAGCCTTACGTTCCAAAAGAACATCGCATTTCCCAAAGAAGATAGCGCAACACCATCTCCTTCAAAGTAATGCGCATTGCTTGGAACAATGTTATCGTGGCTACAAAAAAACATACCAACTCGTAGCATGAATGCACGCATTGATGATACACCTCCCGAAGTGTTGTTCCATTGTACTCTCGGGAGTAAAGCAGAAAAAATGACTTTCATTGTTGGGAAGATGGTCATGAGTGCTTCAACCAACTGTGCCAAATCTGCCAACAAAGTACGTGAAGTCAGGTATCCCAAATGGCAAGCACCGTAGTGCAAAATTAGCACATGAGGAGTGGTCATTCTACGCATGTCTCTGCAAACTTGCATAATTGCTGCAGCATTGGCATCAGTGTCAGCCCTCCACACCACCTCCACTCCGCGCACATCGAAATGGTGTGCCACCTGCCTACTCTCGGCATAATGTTGTAAGCCTTGCACAAAAATGTCTCCAAGCATTAAAAGCCTGACCCTCTCCACCTCTGCCATCTTCAGTGTGCGCACCGTCTTTCCACACAAAAGAGTAATGTGAACATCTGATTGGCTGATGCCTACAGTCGCCTTTCCATGCAACATTTGCTTTAGAAACCCGTATGTGACACGCCCTACCAGCGGAAAAGCGTTGCCTACGTGCGGCACGTAACTCTTACCCAGTCCTTCCACCCTTTCTACAGCGGTACCAAAGCGAGTCCCTCATTGGACACAACTAAGCGGTCGCACAATCATCCACCAATCACATAGAACATCGCTAATTTTAACTCCGTCATCAACATTGCACACTTCAAAATTACTGTTGATGATCCTGAATGGAAGTCGAATACCATTGCAAAGTACCTACTTCACAAGCTACTGTGCAAGGATTGCACATTTCTACTTACAGCTCCATACATGTCCACATGCATCAGTATAGAGTGCAGGTATGTATATTTTAATCAGAGAACATATGGCAGCCTTATGATTTAAATTAGACAAAATAATGCCGCTAAATGTCCATAGGGAATACCTATCAACGCTCCCCCTTTAAAGTGCAAGATTGCCGATTTGTCATTCACAGATCGCACAACTGCTTACTGTCTTCCGCATAACCTGTGCATACGTTGCAGGCATGCCTATTTAGGGCAGATCTCAATTTTGTATGTGAAAATGTCAGAGTTCTGTACTCTGTACGTCCTACAGTAATGCTACTTGCAATGTAATCGTATGAGAATAGTAATCGCTCCCAATTGTAGTGCTGACATTTCCTTCTGAGGGTCTCATGATTTTTCAACATCATGCTTTTCATTAACAAGTACAAAATGTTTCCCCATCTGGTTCTTTGCCCTATCGCTTACAAACCTCTCTCCTATGCATACTACACTTTGTATAGAACAAGGCATTTCCATACCCTTAAAAGATTTAGTTATTTTGAAGGACTTTCAAGTACCATATTGTAAGTACTATGCAAAGATTGCACAAAGTGAAGTGAAATGTGCACATGCACTGCGTTGAAATATGAAAGTTCAATCCTCTGACGAAAGAAGCACAAGTAATGTCTGCAGTATCATCACTGCTGCAAATACACAAAGTAATTGATTTTGTTTTTTTTATTTGCAGTGAACACTACTCTCCTGAGAATCAACAGCATCTACACTGCAGATGACATATCCGAAGAAACCTGGTCATCTTGCACAAAAAAAGTAAGTACAGTACAACCTTTATATTGTAACCACTCCTTAAAGAGGCTGCATGGGTTATTTGTTTATTTTGGGCACCAAAGCAAACATTGATTTGTAAACCATTCTACCTACAAATATCCATTTATTAAACATAGAATAGCAGGCAGAATGGCTGACAAATCCCTGTGTGTTTGGTACTGAAATAACATAGGTAATCCTTAGAAGGTTAGATTGTGAAAAGAAGTTGCTGTAGCAAGTTTTTGGCATTTCGGTTATTAATAATGGTTCTCGTCACAAGTAGGCCACTTTGCACTCTCACCTGAAGCACATTGTAGTAGTATACAAACAGTAAAGTAGCCTTACCAAATGATTGTTAGAGTTCACTATACGTTGACACACCATGACAAAGAGCTTCCCCATCAGACTTATGCACACATGCACACTGCAAACATACATTGGACAACAGACCAAAGTATATATTTTTTCTCAACAGACACCAAAGAATGGCCTACCAAAATGCAACTCTGTAGAAAGGAACACAGAATTATAGCAAAGAAAAATAAAGATACCCAATGTAAGCATCCACCTGTTGTAGTGTTTGTAGAGAATCCTTGGTACAAACCAGCTAATGCAGTTGGGTAACATAATAAAGGAAGTCTCAACTACTGAAACTGTACCTCCTCCATCAAAAAGTGTCACAAAACACAGACATGTTGTCAAAGAAACGGCTGCCAGTACAGCTAACAATGTTCCTAATAATCCTGATAGTGTAAGAAGAACCCATAGTAAAAAAAGTATTTTAGCAAAAATGTTTCATCACAGAGTCCTTCAGAATCTACTAAAAAGAGGACCAAAATCATCCTCACCCCTTAAAACGTACCGTAGATAGTTAATTCTACAAGCACTCGTGGACAGTGCAATCGTTCTCAAAAGGAAGTTGTTCATATTAGTATTAAATAGGATGAAAGCACTAACAAAACTAAGTACCAAACTACAAAAGAAACTCAGCAATAAACGGAATGTGAACAAAATAATTTCTTGCAAGTTTTTAGTGGTGAATGGAGTCACACAAAAACCACAGAGCCATATTTTAAAGAAGAAGCATGCAAACAAAATCTAACAAACACAATTGCCATCCATAGCAGTGGACGAGAGTATGAGAAAATCAATACTACCATCATGGAACAAGAAACACTGCTTACAAAACTATCTCCTGAAAACTCAGAATTACCTCTCGATTCCGCAGAACCACACCGTCCAGTAAACAAATGGCCATGCACATCAATGTGTGCCATTCCAAACAAAGCTTTCAAATCTTTACGTCAGTTCCTCAATCAATTTGTAAAAGGTAAAGACAAAAGTAAAATGAAAGTGCTGCAAAATATGGATATTTGTGCAGTGCGGAAAGACACAGGACTAAAAGGACATTCATTAGCCTGCATTTCTGGGCCTATTTGCAAAAGTACCTTCCATGATATCAAAAGAATATCAGTACATCATTCCAGTGTAAGAAATTTAGTGTATAAAATATACTATGCAAAAAGTCCAGCTTCAGAATTAGGCAATTTAAATACCACTCTTCTGCATGGTACACCCAAATACTTACAAGAAGAAATGGACTGTATTCAGAAAAAGTATTTTGGAAGTGAGAGCCACGTAGAAAATGCAACAGTTTTAGAACATAGTAGCAACAATTCTTCACATTGCAACCTTCTATTACACACATACAGAAAAGAAATAGTAAAATTGAAAAAGTCATTGGCTGAAGTACCAAACCATGTGTGTGTGTGTTGCCGCAGAACGTTTTACAAAAGAAACACAAAAAATGTGGACATAGCATACAAAATAGAAAACAATGAAGACTCTAAATGGTTTGAATTAGCTTTGTACCTTTTAGCTGAAAACAAATATGAAATAACTGAACGCCTAATATGTTGCAGTTACTGTACTGCAAAATTAGACAACAACCACACTCCTTCACGTGCTATTACAAATAATTTGGAATTGTTTCCATTACCAAAAATCCTGCAACAGCTCAATTTGTATGAGAGCATATTAATTCAAACAGTTCACTCATTTCAAGCAATTATACACCTTCATCCAAAAATAGTAAAATTACCTTCCTCTGAATTGGTGAAAGGCATTTGTGGCACAGTGGTTTACCTGCCCTTAGATCTAACGGAAAATGTACACACTCTAGGAGTGGAACGTTCAATAGAGCATTCTTTAATAGTCTTGGTAAATGGAGTACCAACAAAGGACAAAATTATTTGGCAACAATTAGTGGATTTATAGAAAGTTAGACAAGCATTGCAATATCTAAAAGACAATAATGAGTACTACAAGGAAATAAATATTGATGAAAGCTTAAGGCAAACAACTGAAATAATTCAAGAGCCATCAGAAACTGGACAATTCTAACTTTTGCATCCAGCTACAGTATCCACTCTGTTGGACCATTACACAATTCATCCATTGCATTCCAATGAAAGCATAGATGATGCACTTGAAACTTACCAAATGCAACAAACCAAAGGGTCACCAATGAGTATTTGGGAAAAAAGTATAGAAGCACGTGCTTTTCCACTGCTATTTCCTACTGGCAAAGGTGGAAGATACGATGATAGACCCACTCAGATTGGGGCATCAGAATACCGCTCATTGCGAATGTATTCGCAAGATCCCAGATTTAGACAAAATGTGGAATACATATTCCACCTACTCTATGAAAGTGAATTAGCAACACTATCTTATGGAGTTGCACACATTCTTAAATCTGGAACGCACTTTTAAAATATGTCAGCTATGCAGTTAATACAAAAAGTACAAGAAAAAGATGAGGTTTTACAATCAAGTATAACAAATTTGTTTGCAAACATGCAGGGTACAAAGGAATACTGGTTCAGACGGAACGGAGACGTGCGTTGCATGATCAGAAACCTTGGACCACCAACTTGGTTTGTTACGCTAAGTTGTGCAGAATATGCATGGGAAGATTTACATGAGTTCCTACGCATAGCAAACAGCAACAAAAACAACATAGATATATTAACACATGGAGAACTTTGCTCTCTAGATCCAGTTAATGTCTCAAGATATTTCCATCATCGTTTCATTGCAATGCTACACTTTATTTGCAATAAAACTGTTCCTCCCCTTGGAGAAGTGCAGCACTTCTTTTGGAGAAACAAATATCAAGCGAGAGGAGCACCACATATTCACATGGTGTTATGTATCAAAGGTGCACCGAAATTTGGGCACTACAGTGATAGCACTGTTTTGCAGTTTATCCAAAAATATGTCACATGTGAAATCCCTTCCCTGAGCTGAATGGGCAGATTTTACAATTTCAAAGACACAAATGTGGCAAATAGTGTTGCTGCAAATACAAAAACAAAGATAAATACTACACCAAATGCCGCTTTGGTTTCCCTAGACCAGTTACAGAAACAAGTGAAGTTAACAACTTCATTTCTTCAGTTCAACAGAGTTTTAAAGGTAAATCAGCTAAAACATGTATGACATAAAAGAAGGGAAGAATCAAAATATATCAATGATTACAATGCAATCATTGCCCTATTATGGAATGCAAACATAGATGTGCAGTACATTGCAAACAATTCAACTGCTGTTACACGATATGTTACAGCCTACTTAACAAAAGCAGACAAAACAGAGCTTCAAGACCTCTGGGAGGACCTAACATCAGACAAAACATTATCACAGAAATTGTACAGCCTAGGCATAAAAATGCTCTCTCATAGAGAATATGGGGCCTATGAAGCAGCAGATCATTTAATCGACACTGCTTTGTATGGAAAATCAGACAAAATAGTATGGCTCAGTCTTGGTCCTGCAAAATCTAGAAAAAGAGTGCTAAAATCATATGAGGACATAGAAACAACTGCCAAAAATGATCCCAACAGCCAAGACAGTCTAAAAAACAATTTACTGGACACATACTAGCCGAACAGGAGTATCACTCTGGAAAGCATGTGTCTATACCACATAGCTCAAAACTTTGCATACAAAAATAATGTAAAACCCGATGAAAGCAAATGTAGATATAGAGTGACCGATTGTGAAGGGAGCTTAGTGAAATTGTCATTAAAAACTCAGCAACAGAAAGAACTATATTATATGTCTCTGTTACAACTTTTCAAACCATGGAGAAAAGAGGAAGACATACTAGATAATTATGAGGGCTATGAAGATGCTTTCAAAGCAAATGAAAGCACTATCACCGATGTGAACATTACACAGTACAAAACAATGTTACACAATGAGCAGCAACAGGAAGAAGAACTTCAGGCCCAACTAGATAAAGACTCTTCCAACAGTAGTCAACCTTCTGTAACAGGAAGTCAAGAACCATTAGGACAACCACTAATAGCAAATGAGGCTGAAGTAGCTATGGCAGAAGTAGAAAACACCATCTATCAGTATCAAGAAGATACAGAAGACTTAACTGTACAACAAGCAAAACTTAACAACGATCAGCATACCATTTTTGAAGACATAACAAAACAAATTGTACATGGTATAAAACACGAAAATAAAGAATGTACCTGCCAAAATTACAATCCTATACTGCTGTACGTCAGTGGAGAAGCTGGTTCAGGGAAAACATTCTTAATCAAAATCATCAGCAAGTTCCTTCAACAATTGACAAACTGTCAGCTGTTGTAACAGCCCCCAGAGGTTTAGCTGCTTACAACATAGGTGGTGTGACTTTACACCAATTACTACTGCTTCCAGTAGAGCATCAAAATAAATTACACTACTACAAACTTTCTGCAGAAGCTGCAATGGAATTACGTAGAGTATTGAAACAAATGAAAATGCTACTAATAGATGAAGTGAGCATGGTCTCCAACCTAATGTTGGCTTTGATTCATCTCAGATTGCAAGAAGTACTTAAAAATAAAAACGAAGAACTCTTTGCAGGTAAACACATTATCGTTTTCGGAGATCTTCTACAATTGACACCAATGAAAGGTGAACCGATTTTTAAAACCTTAGGCCACAAACTCTGCCGGAAAACTGTTGGTAGCATAGGTAATGTTAACCTTTGGCAACATTTCCAAAACAGAGAATTAACTGAGAACATTCGGCAATCTACAGATCTCACTTATGCCAACATCTTAAAAAGTATTAGAGTTGGTGCATTATCGCAAGAACCACAAGCTGTATTGAAAAAATTGCATATACATGCACTTTATGGCGATAATGCATGTGCAACTGATGTTATGGAACAAATAGCGCACAAAAATGTCAATTGTATGGCCTTAATGCCAACTCTTGCAAGCTGTTTCAAATTCAATGAAACAATGTTAAAGAAAGAAATGCAAGCAATAATAGAAATTAGTGCCACAGACAAACTAGATGTACATGGTATGACAGTACCCATGTGTGAACAAGCCACAACAAGACTAAATAGTTTAGAAAATTCAATCTCCAACACAGCTGGGATGGAAAAAATAATGAAATTATCATTAAATTGTAGAGTAATGCTTAAACGTAACCTTGACGTAGAGCAAGGGCTATTTAATGGAGCACTGGGCACAGTTGTTGGCTTTCAATCAGACCCACGTGATAGCAAAATTCAGTTTGTAAATATTCGCTTTGATAAAGTTTCAGAAGTGAAAAGGATAGGGCGCTCAATTGCTCGATTCCTTCTCTTCAAAGACATGTATGTACATAGAGAGCAATTTTCTCTAACTCTTGCATATGCAGTTACCATTCATAAATCCCAAGGTTTTACCCAAGAGAAAGCATTGATAGATATAGGAAACAGACAGTGTTTAAGGAAGGCATGAGCTACGTAGCATTATCACGCTTACGTACACTTGACAGTCTATTGCTAATAAACTTTGATTCAAGTAAAGTCAAAGCTGATATTCCTTGCATTCTAGAATACAGTAGATTGCATTCACTGTACACCCCTCATCTGAAACAATACCCTGTTCTAGATAAAGTGAAACGTGGTAAAATAAAAGTAAATGAAGCAGAAATGCAACAGAATGCAACAGCAAATTTCGCAAAGAAAAGAAAAGAAGCTAGAGTTTTATCAATTGCTGTAAACATAGAAGAACCTATTAGGGAATGTAAACCAAGCAGGTCGGCAAAGAAGCAATGGAAAAACCGAAAAATGCACCCAGATACAGAACTTGCTGCCCCATTCAAATTTACAAATGAAAGTGGGGTAAGTTGCTATGCAAATGTAGCAATGAATATTCTATTTCAGTTGCCACCAATTGTTAACAATATTTACCTGCACAGCACAGACCAATTGTGTTTGCAAATGTTAGTGCTGCATAGAAATGCAACAAGCAATCCTGACAACACATACAGTGTTCATGGAGTAAGGCAACAATTGGAAGACTGTACTGGAATAGTGAAATTCACTATGAACTCACAAGAAGATCCACAAGAATGTCTAATGTACATACTATTAGTATTGGAAAACAAAAGCATACCTGTAAATGAAATCTTCCAAATTTCGTACATTTGGAAACATACATGCACTCTCTGTAGCAAAGTGATACAGGAAGAAATCCCAAATGAGCTATTTGTGTATATTTCCATACCAAATAGTGAGAGCATTCTATTTCAGCAACTTGTACAAAATGCAAACCATGTCAGATTATGTAGTATTTGCAATTCAGACAATTGCTCCACCTTACAGATACAATCACATAGTGCCTACATAATACTTATGCTTCTATGTTATAATGCAGATGGCACCAAAAACAACTGCAAACTGACTGGATTCACACACGGTCAAGTGTCACTTGGAAAGAAAACCTTTACAACAGTAGGAATAATCTACCATTCAGGAGCTACAACCAATGCAGGTCACTACACTGCATACATTAAAAAGAATTCTAGATGGTTTGAATGTAATGATAGCACCATTACTCTAAAGCAGAGGTTGCCAGCTAACCTAACAAATGCATATTTAATGTTCTTGAAGCCAACATTTACGAAATAATGTGTACTTCAAGATTGTCACCAAAGTATGTGAAAGACTACAAACAGTTAGAATACACCCACAGGTATCTAACTACCCAACAGGATGGAAGAATGACACAAATAAATGATTATCACAGATCGTTGGAAGCAAATGCACAGGTAGAATTCACCTATAGGTATCTAACTGTTGTTAAAAATCATCAGGAAGGCAACAAACAAAACATTAATGGGAAAGATGAAGGAAACAAGATATAACAACGACACAAATGAATGAGTATCACAAATCTGTAGGAACAAATACACAGTTAGAATACGCCTACAGGTATCTAACTGTTGTTAAAAATGGGCAGGAAGGCAACAAACAACATTGATCAGAAAGATTAACAAAACACTGAAAGGAAAAAATGAAATAGTTAGTGCCATAGGAAATGAAGGTTTTTTTTTAATCCGACAAGGATTTTTTTCCCCAGACCCAAGGATTAGAAAAGCAAACACAGTAACTGAGTGCAATGCACAGTACACTG
Organism: Ambystoma mexicanum; assembly: GCF_040938575.1. Taxonomy (NCBI): domain Eukaryota; kingdom Metazoa; phylum Chordata; class Amphibia; order Caudata; family Ambystomatidae; genus Ambystoma; species Ambystoma mexicanum. The sequence continues at coordinate 268,082,508 of NC_090934.1, forward strand.
GTTTGTAAACTAAATATGAGGGTAAAAAAAATGTTAACTGTCTATTATGCAATGTAGTAAATATTTTAAAAATGCAAGCACTAACACACCTTTTTGTTTCATCACAGAAATGGAAAAGGTGGTACTTCCACCAAGTACGATAGCCAAATAAAAAAAAGTATGTGGATACTGAACAAAGTAAGGAGTAAGTATATTGGTAGGCATTTTCTACACATGGGAATCTACACGTCTAATCTATGGTACTAATATGTTTCAGTGCCTGTAGGATGCCCTTCCATCTTCGGTGAGTAACCTTCCACCTACGCCTTACAACCAAGATACAAGGAGTATAGTTCCTATCCACAACCATCGCTGCATATGGAAACCATGGTCCTTGTAAATTAGCTATTGGAACAGGAGGGTGGCGTCCTACCACAAAGGTTTATATTACTTTACATACACATTTTCTGCAAAGATTTTAACATTTGACATGCTTAGTATCAGTGGAGCTATATACTTTAGCTCAAGGGAACAAAAACACATGTAGAGTGAGTTTTAGCTTATTTATTCAGCCAAAATCAAGTGAGTGCGGAGTTGATTCCGCATAATATTTTTTAGTTTTTTTGGCACTGCCTGCCTGTTATTTGGCAGACATATTAGCAAAACAAGAAAAAGCAAACGAACAAGACAAAAGTATGTTCAAACTACTCATAAATGAACATTAACGTAACAGTGCACACACATAAAAGCAAAACAGTTTTTCTGCATTAAATGCTTCCCGGGTTGACCTCTATACACATCACATTCAAATACTTTAAATGTTTAAATAGAGCAACCTCCATGTGATCTCATAACAAAAATTAGTGAACCGTGAGAAATGGGCTCAAACTAGTCTTCACTAGTACCTCCTTCTTGTTTCTTCCAAGGTGTACTACGTCTTGGAAGGTAACCTAGTCTGTCGTCAAATTAGCTGCCTATAAGTGTACTTTTCGGACCATCGTCTGAAGCCATGAAGTTAAGACACTAGGGCATCAACTCAACTAGCACATTCCACCACACCCATATTGACTTGTAACTCCACTGCTTATGACTTCATTCTTGCGTGCATGGGCTTTAGCCATGCACCCAAGAGTGTAGGGTCTACCCACAACCACCTCGGTGATGTGTGATAGTGGGGGTTATTCTATAGGTGTGTTATCCTTCAGTACCTCTGCCCAGAAGCTTCCCTCCTAGCTGTATGTCTGTAGATCTTACATGGGATGGGTGTGCAGTGTCTTCCACATCTAATACTTACCACTTTGTTCTTGGGTGCATGGCCTTCAGCCATGCACCCAACACTGCACGCACTCCCCACAACTTGCGAATCAAAATGCAACACTATGGGTGTATACATGGGTGGCCAATGCGGCGGTGGTTGTGGCCAGGGCCTACAGTCTTGGGAGTAAGGCCTTCGGCCGACGGCCATGCATCCAAGACTCTAGGCCCTGGCAACAACCACGATAGCATGTGCCACCCATGGCGATGTACTAATGAACATAATAATAGCCATTGGAAAAAATTATGCATTCACGGCATGTTGTCAATTTCAATGTTCCCTAACACCACACGTGTCCTTACAAATGTAACAACTCCCCCGTGCACTGCACGGGCTGAAATACTGGCCTTATTGGACCCCTCATTTTCTGTGCGTACAAGAAGACCATAGAACATACGTCATTAAGTAGGTATAAGTGTACTGTGCGTACAAGATGTCCATAGAAATTACATAATGACTCCCGTACCCCAGAACAAATGCAATGATCACCTATATCTTAAGACTGTAGCCCCTGGCCACAACCACCGTAGCATGTGCCACCCATGGCGGCGTACTAATGAATATAATAATAGCCATTGGAAAAAATAATGCATTCACGGCAGGTTGTCAATTTCAATGTTGCCTACCAATACGCGTGTGCTTTCAACAGTTACAAATTTCCTGTCCACTACATGGACCGAAGTGTTACAAATTTCCTGCCCACTACATGGACTGAAATGCTATCGATATTACACCCCACATTTACTGTGCGTACAAGGTGTCCATAGAAATGACATCATGACGACCGAAGAACAAATGCATTGATCACCCATGTCTTACTGTCTGTACCTTTCCCAATGCTCTGTGACACAGCAAAATAGTTTCATGAAAAAAGCATGTGTACGCTGGTTGTTGCTCCGCTTTCCGCGGATCCAAGATGTCGGGCGCATCCATACCATCTGATGCAGAACACGTCTCGCAGCAGCCAATGGGCAGTGATGTCGCGTGTCCGCGGTCATGATGCCAGCCTCTTAGCCAATCGGTATCTTGTTTGTCGCCCGAACAGGGAAGTGTGACCGCGGAGCGAACATAGATATCACTAATTATTTCAGACCTACTTTTTGATAATTATAAAGAAACATACTGCACGGATGGTGGCCAAATTTACAATAGTACGCTTTCTGGACCAAGCTCCTGTACCTGCCGCAGATTTTGTCAAAATCCGTCCAGCGGTTTCACCTGTAGCCGTGCGCAAAGGATTTCCCCCATTCAGTCTATGGGAAAAAAAGATGTTTTGGGACCCCCCCTATAACTTTGCCCCCCCTGGCCCAAACATCTCCAAACTTTGCAAAAAAAATCAGAGTGGCCCACATACAAAAAGTGCTCTTCCTATGGAAACAGCAATTTAACCATAACTACACGGCCACTAGTGTGGCCGTATATATATATATATATATATGTATATATATGTATATATATATATATATATAATGGCATATATATATGTAAATATAATATATATATAATGTATATATAATGGCAAAACACAGATCTACTGGTAAATGTGTCTCCCTTCCAGACATTAGAAATTACGGGGAGTAGACAGTCACATTGTTCCAGCTGTAAGCATGTGTTTGAGAAGAAAGACCTGAGCGTGTGCTTTTCTTTTAGAGTGGTAAGGTGAGGTGTGCGTCTTTTGGACACCCACTAGCTTCAACCTCCATTTTATCAGATGGAATTCAAAGTGTGGTCCCTGATCAAAATGAATCAAAACTGGCCAACAATAATGGACAAAGGATTTCTCCCATAAAACTCTTACCACAATCACAGCTGTCTTGTCTTTATCGTGAAAGGCTTGGGAGTATCAAATAGAGTGGCCTGTCACAGCTAAGATATTTTGAATGCCCCCATGGCTCATTTCTAGGCGCAAAATGTCAATGCACACCAGGTCCACAGGGCCAGGGCTCTGAAGGTGTTGAAGGTAAGCTTCAGGCCAAACTAAGGGTCTTCCTGAGGGTCTTCCTGACCAGGCAAGGGTCACAGTGGAAGCAGTAGGTCTCCATTTCAACTGAATGAGGCAAGAAGAACCTTGCGAGAACAAGTTTGAACATGCAAGTTGAACAAAACAAGTTTGATCACTGCCAGTTGTTCATGCTGATCATGGACAGCCGACAGGACAGTAGTTCTGAATTGGGGGGTAAAACCAGGCATTGGAAAATCAATCTCTGGTGTGTCTATCCTTACACAACACTCCTCTTTTAAGTACAATTCCCTTCCATTTCTGAATAAAGACTGAATGCTCCAATACACCCCTCAGTTCACCGGTTTACTGCACCCTTCTATTTTGGCATGAAGGAATGAGGCAATCTCTGTGTCAGTCTTCTAGGTTGCACTTAATATCTCCCTGGTTTAGTGTGGAGGCTTGCAAGTCTACATGCTGGACAGGTAACAGAAGACCTATGAAAGTCCATGAGGCATACAATGCCCACAGAACATTTTAAGGTCATGATGGCTAGCAGTGTGAGAGATGGTGTTGATTCTGGTGTTGCAGACAGTAGAGGGTGTAGTGGGGCAAAGCATCTGCATCATTATTGGTTCTGCCTTGCGATATCAGAGCTGGAACTGATATTGTTCAGATATTTGTTGATATGTCAGTCTGTTCATTAAGTGGCAATCCCTGATGTAACATTTCTTGGTATTAAATCCCACCCCACAATGCTGGGACAAGAAACATGCTGTGTTTATAAATAAAACGTATATATTTATATAAAAGAAAATCAAAGGTTGTCCCCTTACTTTATGCAAGGGAAGTCACTACAATCAGATACACGAATGATCAGAACTTCAATATACAATTGGAGCTGACATTTCTATGACAGTCCCACTAAATGTAAACCACACATCAGCTACACACCAGAGCTATTAATGATATTTCTGATTCTAATTTGCATACGGAAATCTAGTCCATAATGTCATCAACGATTAGTGACCTGTGTATGCAACCTTTTCAGTAAACACTTAAACAAAATTAGTGTCTGTCAAACAATAGCAGATTAAAACTTTCATTTTCTCTAATATCAAAAGTAAGTATTTTATGGGTTTTCATTGAAATGGAAATATTGCAAGGCTTTAAATATAGTGAGAAAATGCAATTTATTTCCACCCTACAATATTAAAGTATTCTATTGGAAATGATGTTCCCTAGTGACATCACCTCCACAGTTTCCCTTCTACTTCAGGGATTTAGCAGGGCAATAATTCCCAGATAATTCCTAAACAGCTGCCCCCCCGCTTCCTTCCTCCCTTTTTTATGAAATTAGATTTGCCTCGGGTTAATCTGGTTCAGGCACCCTCATGGACAAAGCCCAATCTTACAGGTAGTATCCAGGCTCAGCTCCCATCCATTTGGAACATGTGTTATTCTTCTATGCAGCTTGTAATTCAAGAGAGAGAGCCTATTCCTGTGATGTTTCCTTTTTATTATGGTTGATATTCCCATTTGTTTTCATTGATGACAATACATTTCTGAGTGGTCAAATCTTTCCATTGGCTTTCTCAAATAATCAGACACTCCTAGAGAATACACCCCCCTAATCTATGTTGATCATATTTCCACATTTCAATCATCTGAAGAGGGTGGGGCTGCATGCTCACACATCTTTTAATTCAAAATTAGATGTATTCAATGTCTTATTTTTGCAACATGGCACATCAATGAAATATGGATTTCTGAGATCCTGCAGCACTCACAAATGTTGGAACAAAAAGGGTTAGGAATAAGGCTTGACCCAAATATACGAGCACAAGAGTTGAATGTGATGGAAGGTTCAAGTATAGTGGACAGTTTCCCTGGGGCATTCTCGAAGAAAGTAGGATGTGTCAAGGGAATGGTTCATAAAATTGTCATAAAAGAAGGAAGCAAACCGGTCAGGGTGAAGTTTTGCCCTGTTCCATTGGCTCTCAGAGATGGAGTGCGCAGTGAGCTCGAGAAGTTGAGGCAAGCGGGCATAATTGAGCCTGCGAAAAGTGTGGAATGGATATCCCCTCTAGTCATTGTTAAAAAACCCAGTGTGGAATTGAGACTATGTGTCGATCTGAGAGAACTTAACAAATGTGTGGTGGCGGAGAGACATCCACTACCTAACATGTCTGAAATGTTACCCATGATTGGAAATGCCACATTTTTTACCAAACTTGATGTGACTTCGGAATATCATCAGGTACAACTTGACCAGGCATCAAAAGAGCTCACGGCATTTATCACACATGAAGGTGTGTATCAATTTTGTACAATGCCATTTGGGTTAATTTCAGCATCTTCTGTCTTTCAAAAACTGATGGACACATTGTTGGGTGGCTTGGAAGGTGTGTGGTGTTTCCAGTATGGCATCTTAGTATGTGGTGAAACTTGGGAGGAGCATGAAGAGAATGTGAGGAAGGTGGTGGAAATTTTGAGTCATAAAGTTATTACATTGAGAGCTGAGAAGTGTACCTTTGGAAAGAGTGCTATTGAGTATTTGGGACACAAGATGTCTGTGGAAGGCTTGCGTCAAAAGAAAGAGTTGGTGGAGGGTGTTAAGAAAGTGGGGTCTCCCAGAGAAAAAGCAGAACTGCATTCCTTTCTTGGCATGATAGAATTTTATAACAAGTTTGTAGATAATTTTGCTGACAAAGTTACCAGGTTGAGGAGTTTGCTAAAGAAAGGAGTAGAATTTGATTGGGATATCAGATGTGAGGAGGAATTTCAGAGTACAAAGAGGGAAATCGACATGACAAATGCATTGTCAGTGTTTGATACCAGGAAAAAGTGTACCATATCTGTGGATGCCAGTGAGACGGATATTGGTGCAGTGTTGTCTCAGATTGGGAGAGATGGCCTAGATGTGGTCATAACGCATGCGTCAAGAATGTTAAGAGGAGCTGAGAAAAAATATTCTGTCCTAGAGTAGGAGGTTTTGGCCTGCCATTGGGCAGTTGAAAGGTTTCAGAACTTTGGTTGGGGTATGGAGTTTACCATAAGAACTGACCATCTAGCATGTTGGGTGGCCAGGTTACAAGGTCACAAGTTTCTCTGCTTAGGAGAATGTAAGGGCCTACCATGTGTCTAGGTTGTGGGATGCAGATAGTGCAACCCATGGAGGAGCGATAGAGGATAATGTAACAGATATGGTTTATGTGTTGCATGATGGAGTCATCACTCACAGAGAGTGGGAAGAAGCATTAAGGTCGGATGAGAAATGGATGCGTGTCATGCAGTTTGTACAAGAGGGGTGGCCTGAAAAGAGACTTTTGAGTGGAAAGGAGAGGTCGTTATGGGAGGTGAAATCTGAGTTAAGCTGTAAGGGATGGGATTTTGTATTGGTGGGATCGAGTGGTTGCACCCAATGTCTTGCTGAGAAGATTGGGGGAGATTGGCCATTAAGGCCATATTGAAGTGTATAAGACCAAAGGACTGCTTAGAGGAGACTATTGGTGGTGGGTTTCAACTGTGAATTAGAAAGGATGGTGGGAAGGTGCGTTGAATGTGAAGTGTCAGGTAAGAACGTGGTAGCAAGACAGCAACCCATGGTACATGTTGGTTCACCGCCGGGTGTGTGGTGTGATTTAGCCATGGACAGTAGGGCTGATGGATATGGGAAGTGGCTGTGGTAGGTTCATTGTTGTGGTGATTGTTTTGTTTTCGAAATGGATGGAGTTTAAGATAGTGAGAGATGTGAGTGCTCAGAGTATGGCGGATTTTTTGCAGAGTATTTTAGAGAGAGACAGTTTGCCTGTATCTATATTGACGGACAATGGTAGGCAATTTGTAGGTGGATATTTTCAAGAATTTCTGAGGTTGTGTGGAGTGAAACATAAAAGAACAGCGTTATACATACAGCCTCAGACCAATGGCATGGTGGAAAGAGTAAATTGTTGTATTATGGAAGCTCTGCGTATGAGTGGAGTTTGTGGAAAGCACAAGAAGACTGCAGTGAGAGAGAGGCTATACGCTTTACGTTTGGCACCCCATGTTGATACCGGAATAAGTGCATTTGAGTTGATGAGAGGAAGGAAGCCCAATACCAAAGTGTCACTGCCATTATTAGGGAGAGCTTGTGAATACAATTGTGTAGTGGAGGAGGTGAGAGGAAATATGGTGAGAAGGAAAGGTGAGTGGGTAAGGAAAACCAATGAAAAGTTGTCGAGGAAACAACTCAAGGTCATTATACCGGTTTGGGTACGCATCAGGAAAGAAGTAATCAAGAAAAAGGGGGACCTGATATATTCTGAGCCAGTGCGTGTCACACAAGTTTTGCTTGGTGCTGTAAGGGTTCAAGGTGGACAGGATTGGAATATGTCCAGAGTTGCAAAGGTAAATGTCAAACCATTACAAAGGAATGATGAAGTAAGATACACTCCACCTTCCATCTGTATCACATATGGACACCATTTATTTTGCTTATTGGACTAACCTGATTGTTGTTATTCCCATGTATATAGTATAAATAAAATACCTGTTGAATGTATATAGTTTTCGTTTATGTGTGAGTAAAGGGGAGAGGTGTGTTGTGATGTATGTACTCAAGTATGGGGATGGAATGTATCGGTGGAATGTGGAGTGCCCAGCAATGAACAGAATATTAAGCTTTATAATCTGATAAGTTGGCTGAAGGAACTGCTGGGAACAGGTTGCGGGTCTTTTCTGTTCAAGTAACTTATCAATAAACCCACATATTGGTGACCAAGCATTGCGTGAAGTCCATCATTACAGAAATCATAGACACTGGCCTCCCTCTCCCACTCATACAGTCCCAGCCCACAATTCTAATCAAAGAACAGGCAGATTGTATGAAAACTCAAATTTATTTAATGTAAATTAAAGTCAAATCCAAACAAAGGTGTTTTCCAGCTTTATGCAAAGGAAGTCACCACAATGTTATATATGCATAAACAAATGGTCAGCAAAATGAAATCTTTCCTGCTTACATGAATCACATTATGTTTCTCACACAAGCATTTATTTCCATAACCAATTCTGTGCATATAGTAAGCTCTAATAAATACTAGATATTCTAAATACACTTCTATTGGTTGTCAATAAATGTCTCTCAAAATCTAACTGCACAAATGCAACAGTACATTACCAAATGCATCAAAATACTGTTTTACCTTCCGCACTTGGTTTTGTTGAAAGTTAAATCTCAATTGTACTTTCAAATATAGAGACAGTGCCTATTTTATATTACACTTCCCCAATGTCTGTGTTAAAAGTAGTATCCCCTTTAGTTCCCAGACCCAGTTAGTCTCGGGATTCACCAAGGACAGCACTATCAGGGAAACCTGTATTAACATGAGCTCAGCTTTACATTGATAATGTGGCTTCTTATTTTTGGAATTCATCCTGGACCCTCTCAGTCCAGAGTTCCTCTAACAGCATGGTCCCTTTTAGCTGCTGTAGTCTGGCTGATTTTGACTGCTCATCTCTTCCTGAACAGGGACATCATTCTACAGCCTCCATGGAAAACCAGCACTCCAGTTGGTGTCTGTTCCCCCCAGCTAGCCATCTCCTTCCCGTACTGTGCAGAACAAAGATGGTAATCTCTTGTGAATCTTTGTAGAAGGTATTTTATAATCAAAACTCTTACCCTAATCTCGTGACTAGGTGACGTGGCCATTCACTCCATGTCTTGGGACTGGCAAGGTGGGGCTATGACTTGACAAAGGTGGGAGTTCCGTTACTCATGTTAAACTAGCAATTTCATTTTTGTAATATAATATTTGATTTAAATCTGCAAGTTTAAAAAATAAAAATCATAATTTAGACATCAGGACGGACGAATCAAGATTCTACATAACTCTGTGAGATGTATATTTTGGAGATATCAATTATTTAAGCTTTTTATAATTTGTATCATTATAAAGGAAACTATTGTATCTGCTAAGCAAATATTCTTTTAACTACAAATCACAATTAGTTCCAGGTTCCAAGGATCTTCGGCTATAAAGTGATAGATTTTTATGTATTATATTTTTTAGTTGAAATTCAACATGTGGAACTTTTTGTTCAGTTGACAATGTTAAATAAATGCCATATGGTGTTACATTGTAAATGTGCTTTTTTCCATGAAACTGATATAGGAATTTCTAAATATGATTTCTCGTGGGGTAAACACTGTCAAGTGACCAGAGCCTGGCAAACCAGTGTAAACAGGCCTCAGGCAGGTGAATCTTACTTTGGAGACAAAAACATCTCTTGATCTGAGTCTTATTACACATTCCTTTGGTTGGGGCTTACTACTCCATTGATTGATATTTTATTTCTATCACACTCGTACACAAGTGTTTCAGAGCGCGACAAGGCAAGGGAGGGGAACAGGGGAGAACAAAACAGCGATCTTACTAGGCCCAGTGACATTGAGAACGCGCAAGTGCATGGGAGAGGGGGAGGGGAAAAGTGCATGGAAGGGGGGAGAGGTGGAAAGTGCGAAGCAGAGGAGAAACAGATAAATAACAATAAATAAATAATAAAGGCAACAAACAGTGGTAATGCAGCCGGCAATTTGAAAGTGCTAGGTTTAAGGCAGCAGACAGGGTAGGTCTGATAAGTGCAGGAAGAAAAAGGGGGGGCTGTATGGGTACAGATACAGACCCCAGTGCAAGGGGTGGCCCGGAGGCAGTGCGGGAGGGTGGCAGGATGAGCAGGTACCTGGGCCCAAAAGACAGAGGGTGGCCAGGTGCACGGTGCCAACAGAGAACAGATCAACAGGGGAGAGGGGTAGCAAAGGCAGAAGAAAAGAGAAAGGTCTTGAGGTGCTGCCAGAACCGGAGATGGTTCTCCTCAAGTTTTAGAGTGGCAGGGAGGCTGTTCCAGAGGGAGGCCCCAGCTGAAGACAGAGATCTACCCCCAGCTCGTTTCTTAGAAAAATGACTGACCCTGAGTGAGTTGGAGGTAGAGGAGCGAAGAGCTCGAGAGGGGAGGTATTTGCGGAGGGATAGCTGAAGGTATTTTGGACCCAGGCCCCAAAAAGCCTTGTGGACAATGCAGAGGGTTTTGAATTTAATCCTTCCTTCCACTGGGAGCCAGTGGAGAGATTTCAGAGCTGGAAAGATACGATCCCAGGGCTTGAGGCCAAGGACAAGTCTCGCAGTCCTGTTCTGGATTAGCTGCAGAGGGCGGAGAGTAGAGGCAGGTAGATTTAGAAAGAGGCTGTTACAATAGTCCAAGCTAGAGAGAACCAGAGCTTGAGATACCATGAGCTTCTGGGGGAAGGAGAGGAAAGGCAGAGTACCTCTGAGGAGGTGCAGTCGGAAATTTGACTTTTTAGAGACCTCAGAGATGTGGGCGGAGAAGGAAAGGGTGGAGTCAAAGATGACCCCTAGGTTCTTAGCCTCGCTGGTGGGGGGCAGGAGGAGGGCCAAGGGAGGCTGGCCAGAGAGTGAGGGGAAAGGATGGTGAAGGTGTGCCGATGAGGAGGATCTCCGTCTTGCTGGCATTCAGACAAAGATCATTGGCGGCACACCAATCTTGAATGCCAGTTAGGCAATCAGAGATGAGAGAGGGAGAGGAGGTGGCAGAGAGCAGCTTGAAAATGAGTTGAGTGTCATCAGCGTAGCACTGGAAATTTGAGCAGAAAATGGCAATGCAGTGGGCGAGAGTTGCCAGGTATTGGTTGAAAAGCCAGGGCGAGAGGTTAGACCCCTGGGGAACACCACAGGTAGAGAGGAAGATAGATGAAAGGAAGGACCCAAGTTGGACCTGGTCAATCTGAGAGGAAAGAGGTCAGCCAGGCCAGAGCCTGATCAATGATACCCAGGTTTTCACGGAGACGGTTGAGCAGGATGGTATGGTTGACCGTGTCGAAGGCAGAAGAGAGATCGAGGAAGATGAGGACAGATGGAATGTTAGAGTCAAAGTTGGTGAGCAGATCTTCACGGATGTTTAGGAGAGCAGTCTCCATGCTTTTGGCAGCACTGAAGCCAGACTGGTGGTCATGGAGACAGCCAACAGAATTGGAATGAAGGTTAAGCTGAGAGATGGCCAACTTTTCCAGGAGTTTGCCAAGAAAGGGAGTAATGGAAATTGGGCGATAGTTAGCTGGACAAGAAGGATCATCTGTGGGTTTCTTGAGAAGAGGATGCACAAAGGAGTACTTCAGAGGGGAGGGTAAGGATCCAGAGACAAAGGAGTGGTTGCAAAAATCAGCAAGGGCAAAGCGAGGGTGTCAATGTGGTCCTTGATGGTTTTAGAGGAACAGGGATGAACCTGTTTTGAAGAGGCTTTCATAGATCAGACTTGTCTAGCAACCTCATCAGGGGTGAAAAGAGGAAAGGACGAGAAGGATGGTGGGAGGGTGGCTAAAGGAGGGTCAGCAAGCACAGATGGAGAGGGAAGAGGAGGAGTGTGGGTGGAGAGGGTGGACAGGATGTCCTGGGTTTTTGAAATGAAGTGAGAGGCAAGAGCATTGCAAAGAGCCTGGGAGGCAACTGGAGGGGTAGAGACTGCAGCAGGGTTGGCCAGCTCCTTGCAGATTTTAAAGAGTTCGGCCGAGTTGTTAGATGCCGCAGAGACACGAGCTTGAATGTGGACTCTCTTCTTGGTGAGGACAGAGAGTCGGCATTGCCTTTGTAGCAGGCGACAGACCAGTTTGTCAGAGGATAAACAGGAAGTCCTCCATTTCCTCTCAGCTGCCCTACACTTATGTTTAAGTGTAGCTAGGTCAGAGTCATAGCAGGAATTGCACTTGGCTCTGGACTTCAAACGGATCCTCATGACAGGGGCAAGAGCATCAAGCGTATCAGAAATTGAAGAGTAGAGCAGAGACAGGGCTGTATCAGGATGAGAGACAGTCAAAGGTGGAGGGGGGGAGAGAAAGTGGCAGCAAAAGCCTCAACTGACACACGCTTCATGGGCCGGATGTCCGAGAGGGTAGGTGGCAGTGTTGGGGTAGGCTTGGCTTGGGGGGAAGAGAGGGAGAGAGGAGATGAGAGGAGGGAGTGATCGCTCCAGGAGAGAGGAGTGGTCAGAGGGATGGAGAGGGGGAGGTCAGAGGAGATCAAGACATTGATTGTGTGCCCTGCAGAGTGAGTCGGGCCAGAGGGGAGGATGGACAGGGAGAGGGAGTCGCAGAGGTCACAGAAGAGTACAGAGGAGGAGCAAGGAGAGTCTAAATGTATATTTAGGTCACCGAGGAGGAGGAGTTGAGTGGTAGAGGCCAGGAGGGAGGAGGAGAGGTCTGCCCACTCAGAGAGAAATTAGGTGATTTGACCAGGAGGCCGGTAGATGGTAACCACAGTAAGAGAATGGGTAGGCGAGAGAGAAAGCCTACAGACAAGGCATTCAAAAGAGAAGTAGGTCTGAGTGGGAATGATAGAGGCAAGAATCCACTCAGGAAAGATCAGGGCTACACCCCCACCGGACCGGGAGGATCTGGGTGCTGAGAGGATCTTGTAGCCATCAGGGAGGAAACTCAGTTTCCATGTAATCAACACAGTCTCAAGTTCAATAGAATACTGGGTTATTTAAAGTGATGGAAATTCAAACTCATTTGGGCAATCCTTCTCTGTCGCCCTATACCTCCATGTTTTTAGTTTGCTCCAGGGAAATAGCACTCAGCTCCGCAAGTCCCAACATGGTGGGAGGCAGGTGGTAATAGGAGGTGGTTTCAAGGACGAGGGGGAAGGAGATCAGGTGGTAAAATGTTGGACAGGTGTGAGCAGCTTTCATCTGGCTTGGAATGTGGACTTGGATTGTGATCTGAGCAATCTGATTGGCTGCAGAACCCACTTACTAAGTAGTATTTGCAAGGCTCCCGTGAGATCTATAGAGGCGAGTGTGCTGGGCTGTGCTGGAGGTGTGAGAGGATACAAGGGGAAGGGTTGTCTCCAGGACCTCATGGAGGACTGGGGGATCCTGTGGGGAAGAATCAGCATGATCATGCTTGGGGTAGGGTAGGAAGAAATGTCTTACAACAGGAAGCAGCCACTCCTGGCTACAATCCTGATGCCAGTTAGTATTCAAGCAGCAATTGATATGTCCGTGCACCATACTGAGACTGTGGAAAGTACAAAGGAAAGGCAGAAAAAGAGCTGCTAATGTCAAAAGTGGATTACAAGTTCAACTCCAACCAAGTACCGCCGGCTGCTCTACATGGCAAATATACTTTGTCCTAGGAGGATTTCTGAGGTCTCAATACTCTTTACCTACATCACCTACAGTATATGATAGAAATGTTAGTCTGAAACCATCCATAACATCTCACAAGTGTAGGCATATGTTCGGGATATAGACCAAGTCCAGGATTGAACCAGGATGTTCCACAATAAAAGTCACTTTATAGGATATTTGATAGACTCGGGAGTACAGCTAATGTGTTGTTGCTTGGAGTGCAACCTCCAAATTTTGATGAAAAAATGTAAGTTCTGTGTACTATGAATGTCTGCATTTTCTAGATTATGGGCCTCATTACGACCCAGGCGGTAAGGGGTTAATGGTGCCGTAAAAGGTGGCGGCGCCGTTAACACCTTACCGCCTAATTACGAGGGACCTTGGAGGTAATTACGGTACCGTAATTTGCGGTACCGTAATTACCGCCTTCCCCATTTCCATTAAGCCCTATGGGGGCAAAAATGGGAATGGGGAAGAGCCAATGGTGAATGGGGAATTACCGCCTATGCCAACCTTGGAATGGGGCGGTAATTCCACGATTCACCATGGCGGAATCGGTAAGGTACCGGCGTCAACCATGGCGCTAATAACACCATGGTTAACGCCTGGGTCGTAATGAGGCCCAATGTCATTGTTTTTGTATTCCTTTTTCTTCACAGTTTTTAAGGGCGCTCTAATTCAGAGGCAAGAAACATGGTAGAACTAGTTAAGCAAACACTAACTGCACAATAATGAAACATTCAAACACCGAAACTGACAAATAAAAACAAACATCATCCATCAACACAAAGAAATACAAACAAATCACAAAAAGAAATATCTAGGCACAAATTTGTGAGGAAATTACTACTGTTCTGCAGGAGTGCTCAGCCCCACACTGCTACTAAGCAAGCAGTGAGTCTAATGATAAAAGTGAAAAAAACACAGCCCAAAAGTCATACCTCCTTCACCTTGTGTGGAAGCACAGGCCGAGGGGAGGCTATAACTTATGAAGGGGAGTGAGTTGATAATATTAGCAACCAGAACAATTCACTTGCAATGGTTGCAAAGTTAAAGAATGTCAGATCAGAGTTCTCCAAACTTATAGACTTTTAATCAAACATTAAAATGTATCTGTTATGAAATACTAGAAATCTAGCACTGTAAAGAAACACAGAGAATGCAGACTTTTGACGGGACACTTTTTGTAGGAGTGCTGGGGTGGTCAAGCAATCAGATTGCGCAACAATGTAAATGTTCAAAGATACGTGTTTGAAGAAAAAAGTAGAAAAAGGGGGGCTTAAATGTCACTTGTGTCCCAATAGTGGAATAGGGTAACATGGCCTCTTCACAGTACCTTTATTCTTGTCTTTGGGTGCTCAACATCGTTGAGTTTGGCTTTTTGGTGCTTTACCTGTAGTCAGGCTGATGTTGAGAGATTCAAGTTGATGTGATTCCTCTGTCGGTCGGCGTAAAGTCGATTTAAAAATGTGGGCTCCCGATGGGCAGGACGATGGCTCCCAATCGGTTTTGGGCAGCAAACATATAGGCAGCAAGAAGATGGCTCTCCTGGGTCACGTCAGAGTTTGAAGCAGTCAGGTTGATGGCTTCCAGCAGTTCATTTGGCGCTTGGGTCAGTTGCTCCCAAAATGGAAATCCCGCGATTGGGTTGCTCAAATTAATCTGTAGCAGTTGGTTGAACTGGCGTCTGGATGGGTTGCAGTGCAGCAGGCAGTTCAAAGTTCACTTGGAGTGACAAAAGCAGCACAGCAGGTCCTGTGGTGGCTCCAAGGCGGTGAGCAAGGTCAATTTGTCTCAAATATATCTTGAGGGGTGCAAGAGGATGCCAACTGCTTCTGGGCTTCTGAGTTGCTGGGAGTCCCAAAGCAGGGGCGTTAGGACGGGTCAATGTGAATACTGCGAAAAGAAATCCCAAATCCCAAAATGTCAATAGTTTTTTTCTTTTTGCACCTTTCATCACAATTATATGTGGGGTTGAGCCTCCGCAGCCCCCCCTACACACTCAAATTATATAACACCCAAACCCACCCCCCATATATAATTGCACTGAAATGCACAGTAAACTTTTCAGGGATTTGAGATTTTGGGCCGCGAAATTATGAGGTGATACCCTCCAGGACAAGGTAAGTCTTTCTCTTCTGCACCCCCACTCCAGGGAACTTGCCTGGCACCTACAGGGGATTCTTCACATCCAGTGAACAGGAGTTTGGATTTGGTACAGCCAGCATAGAGGAAAGCCTTGATCCACAGCAGTTCACCGACCACTGTTCCCTGTGGATGCTTAGGGGAAAGAGCTCTCCTCCTCCTTGGATGCCTGCTATTTTCACTTCGCTGTCAGAGGACTTTGGGATAGACTGTACCCCCAATAGAGTTCCCTGAATTCTTCTTGAAAGTCCAAACATGAAAAGATGAAGAGAATAACTCCTTATGAAGGCAGCATGCTGCAGGGGATTGATCCAAAGCAGGCCTGCTGTAAGTGGTCCAATCCAGACTATTTTAACAAGTGCCTTTTTCCTAACAATGCCCCACGCAGAATTCCTTGCCTACAGGAAATGGGGGAAGAGGTAGAGAGGCCTAACATAAATACATAAATCAATATGATAGAACCCTTCTTTCAGACCACTTTTTCCTTCTGGCCACTCCAATTCCCCCAACCCACCATGCCCATGCCCGCTGACTTCAATGGACTCCAGCAACCTGGTGTGGGAGTGGTTTTCGATATGTCATTGCTGTCTTTTAAGTACTACTTGCCAGGAGACCTCATTGGAGAAATTCCTGTGTCCCGAGAAGACGGTGTTACTCTTCCTGCAGGAGACTCAAAGAGGCAGTAGCCTGTTTATCATTCCATCTGGCTGTAGTGAATACAGTCAGACCAGACACCAATTTAAATCTCTCCTGCCATAGCTGGCCCTGATCACAGAGCTGACACAAGTGTGATATCAAATGGTGGTGGCTGTATGACTGTGTACTCTTATCAGCTACAATGCCACAAACGGGTCTGGCTTATATTTAAATATTTACATGCCATCAGACTGACTAAGGCGTGCAATTATTGTAATTTAGATCAGTGGTGCAATAGATTACAGTGCCCCCTATGTCTGAAGTTGTCTGGGAAGCAGACATGACCTTTGAACCTTCCCTGTGCCACTTCAGAGCTGGGGCTGAGGGTGGCTGTTGGCAGCCTTAACAAAGTCATATGTGTGCCCATCATTCTGGCATGGAGCATTTTATGAAAGGGGATCTAATTAGCAGACTTCCCTTTCAGCAGGAGAGCATCCTTTTGTCTACTAAAAAGTCAAAAAACCAGGGCTTCCACACCCTAGCAGTTGGCAATCTATCACACAGTTAAACAACACACACAAACAAATAAATACATGGAAAGAAACAATACACACACACACAAACACACACACACACACACACACACAAAGCCACCTACAAACCACCCCCACAGAAGAAAGTGAAAAACACAAATGCACAAAAACACGCCACCACACAATCACAATCCCCCAATAAAATACAAGCAAACAAACACATTGACACACACAAAATAATATGTTCCTCAGAGTATCATCTCATATAGAACATACATGTAAAGCATTTCTTTGAAACCACAAGTTGACGTGTGTGAAAGTCTTGTTTTGTACCATGTGGTCTGTGCACCCGATCCCCAACTACATGTATTGCATCCTCGTCCAACCCAAGTCTATGCTTGACATGTCTACCTATTGGTTCAGATTCTGATATGTAGTTTGGCATACACAAGGAATCTCCAATAAACAAATATCAAAATGTAAATTAAAGAACTATGTCAGCTGGAAAAACACATCTATTTCAGACTATTAGAAAATGCCCTTCTGATTATTCGATGTTGGTAGAAGCGTTTCTTTACTAGTGCGTTTATATGTGGTTCTAAGTGGAGTCCACTCTCCATAAGGATCTTATGATTTGTAGCTACTTTAGAGGTGTTTTAGGGCAGGTGCCCATTTCCACAGGTCAAGGAAATGGGGTTTCTGGTGTTGTGCTGGTTGAGAAAATCAGGATTTTGGTTTTATGCGGGTTGAGTTTTAAGTTGTTAGTTATCACCCATGAGCTCACTTTTGTGAGTCAGTTCATGAGAGTGTTGTTTGTCGCACTGTTGCTGGCCTTTTTGAAAATGACGAGTGGGTCACCTTTGTTTTATTATGATCCACAAGGGTGAAGTTATGTAGATGTTCAAAAGGAAGGGTGGTAGTCTCCATCCTTGCGTTACTTCACAGGTTATTTTCTGAGGGTTGGCACTGAAAGCCCGATGATTTCTGTTGTGAGACAGGATTTCATCCACTGTAATGTTGAGTTGTGCAGTCAAACCACTTTCAATCGCCTGATTAAGGATCCGTGGTTGAAGGTATCAAAAGCCACTGAGCTATCCAGGAGTATGAAAACCAAGGTGATGTTAGTTTCTGCACTAATGATGTGGTCATCCCAGAGAGATACCAGTGCTGATTCTGTTAATGACATTGCTCTGAAGCCTACTTGTGTGTGCCCTAAGATGTTGAACTCTATGTGTTCCAGGATTGACAGTACGAATAGTGTTGGAGAAACCAGGCTCATGCATCTATTTTGGGTGATTGTAAACAGAGGCTATTTATTCATTGGTGTGCATTGAAGGAATAACAGTATCCTGTGCTCAACTGGACCCCACCTATCTGACAAGCCCCTCCATCCAGACTCTTTACCTTTATAGGTCACGGTTACCCTGACTCGAGAAGATTTCAGAACAGGACTGCTAGGTCTTCCAGCACATTTATGTCACCTGCCACCAAAACAATAACCCCTTTGATGAACATCGAACTCTGTCATTAATGTTCACTTCCGGGCATGACACAATGTGACGTCTTCTGGTTAGTGGATCTCTAACCAAGTGGTGTTGCATCTCCAAACCTGTGATGACTTCTCATATTTCCACCTCATTTGAGAATCATTTGGCCGCCACCCCCAGCACCACTTCTGGTCATGTATAAGGGACTCATTGTTCTTGCCAGTCCAAACTGGGTCTGACTGCCAGGGCCATTTTAACCACTTTGGGGGCCCGGGGCACGGACACCTCTGGGACCCCCCTCCAACAGACCAAAAGAATGAAGGGATATAGAATATCTAGTGCGCCGCAACCCGTGTGACGATAACAACCCATAGCTTGATATGCTGCCTTAGAGATCAAAATAAGCATGGTACCCTTCCTTTCAGATACCTTACACTCTTCATTCATGTTGTAATCAGAGTGATAAACAAGAAGCATTTCAAGGGCAACATTAGCAGTCTATGACGAGGATACTTGTGTTCAAGCATAGGTACAGCAAACATGTCATCAATAGCAGCCACGTGGAAGCTATACTGGACATAGCATAACTGCAGGACACAGATTTTATGACACAGGTATACATAATCCAGAATAGTCTGAGATTAGCTGCCTCTGAGACAGCAAACATGCTCAATCATGGATACAGACGACCAATGGGAAGCAAGGATAAAACTACACATACCATAGCATAGAGAGTAGATAACGATTTGAAGATACCAGGAAGGTGTCTGTATCCAGACAGACTTAGATTAGAATCGGGACATGGTTTTCAAGAAGTGTTGCCATTCGAGAGCAAAGAAACAGGTGGCTGTGGTGTGTAATATAGCAATGCTCACTATCATTATAGAGGAAGCAACACTATGTATAGCCAGAGAAACCAGGAATGAGTCTTTCTTAAAGGTCATACCCCGAGAATGAAATCACTCTGAAGGTCTGACAAATTTTTGAAAGTTTTAGCGACTTGCAATTTTGACAGGTGAAGAAATACAAGATTAAATGAGATACCCAGGATCACACATTGATTAAAAGGTGAAGCTGGGATTCGTACCCACAATTTCTGCTCTTTACCAATTTATTTTCTAGTTTTTACCTTGAACTAAAATAATCCCATTTTACAGAACTGACTTGGAAAACATGAAAATGCCATAACCCAGTATAAACATGTTAAAAATCAAAACGTTATAGAAACATATTATTAAAAATGGGAATGATTCTAGCTTCAATGGGCCTCATTTTGACCCTGGCGGTAGCCGTGCTGCTAAATACCGGCACGGCTGCCGCCGGAATCATGAATTTACCAGCACCCGGGGGGCATTCCAGCCCTGGCGGACCCAGTAATTGCCCATTGCCAGTAATTACTAGTCCCCATTCCCATTGAGCCCCATGGGAGGACGGTAGCACCGGCACCAATCAGAATGGTGCTGGTGTTACCGTCAGTGTCTGCGAGCGGGTGCCGGTCTACTCGCCAGGTCAGACCTGACGGGCAGAAAGGCACCCACTCACAGACCTTGAAGTTTGCCAGTCCGGTAACAACGGTGCCGGTAGCTTACCGGCACAGTTGTTACCGGACCGACAAACTTGTAATGAGGCTCCATTATCTCCATCATCAAGGAAAGTATATAAATACCAGCATACTAATGGATGTGATCTTAAAAGATTTCAGATAGGTTTTTCTTTTGTAAAGCTTTAAATACACCCCAAACACAGGCTTGTGCAATGGTATTTAAAAACATGCAAAAAACCTTTGAATTGTACAAAAAAGCAAACCATGTTGTTGTCACATAAGCAGACCTTAACATATGCTGGTAAGAAGCCTGCACTATCTGGTCTGCTCTCTTCTGTCTAGAACTCCTTACACTCAAATGGCCTACATGATAGGAAAGATCAGGTAATTGGCCAAACAATGCCACCAGTATGTGAGAAGAAACCCTTTTCATAGAAGGCAGTACAGTACTGTCAGTGATATAAGATTTGTCCAGGATCACTGTATCATCTGCTGGCACAGCCATTATCCAAGCATGAACGCTGCGGATCCACAGTCTGAAATTTGGATACATAAACACCTATAACACTTTATTGTCATCATTATAGGTGCCTGCCTAGGTTTTACAACTCCCCATCTAAACACACCAATTTCTAGACCATCACCATACTGATGCTATGTAAGTTTGTATAGCAACCGCTATCTAGTGCAGGTACATTAGTGATAACACATGGAGTGCTATAAAACAAAGTACATATGCATGCAGGCTGAAAAACCTCATACATTGGAAATGCTAAGTTGGCCTAGGTGGAATTTGGGATTGTAATCTTGCATGTCAAGGCATATCTCTGCAATAAGTGCTTAACACACTGAGCTATCCTCTGAACCATCGGGACATTCAAATGTATCAATATGTATTTCAACTTTGGCTATTATTGCACATGATCAATATAATCCCCACAGAAAGGTGAGAATGCTACAAGTGTTGTGCCATGCAAACTATGTATACCACAGTGAACATAGCATTACAAGATGAAAAGATCAGAACAAAATGTACTTATCAACAACGGACAGAAATTAGGGTTAGCCTTAGCAGCACACCATAGAAAATCCTGATGTGTGATATTTAATTTTGTTGATTTAGGGAAAATGACTTTTTTTAATAAGGCTCCTTCTTGGGGCCCTCTCCAAGGTGGGGGCCCGGGGCAAGTGCTCCTTTTGCCCTCCCATAAAGACGTCTCTGCTGACTGCTATGCTCAGGCTGCTGTCCTTGACCCAGTTACCCAGGCCGCACAGGGATCAGTAGTCCACTTGAACACTGCATGCTTGAGAAAGCCAATATGGGGTGGGGCTGTATAATAAAAGGCCGCTATAAAAAGACAATCTAAGACTCATGGTGAAATTATATAATTGGGCAGGGCCGGGACGGAGTAATTATATTTATCATTGAAAAGGAGCATCTGAAAAATACAAATTTCTTGCGCCTCATTCCTCATTCGACCCTTCATTTTTATATTTTATTAAACAATCTGCTCCCCCAATGACTTTCTAAACTTTTTGCAATGCAGTGCATGTTTGATATGATGTGATATGATGTGGCATTTATAACGTGCCTGTACATAAGTGTTTCTAGGCGTGACAAGACAAGGAGGGGGAAACAAAGGGAGGACAAAATAACGATCTTACAAGGCCTTGAGTCATTCAAATTGCGCAAGTGCATGGAAGTGGGAAGGGGAGATGTGCCAGGGGGGAGGGGAAGGGGGAAGTGCTGTTAACTCACCAGTGCAGCCAGTGGGTGGTTCATAAGTGCAGAGAAAAGGGACTGTATGGTTGCAGATACAGACTCTTAAGTTCGGGAAAGCTGGAGGCATTGCAAGGGCAATTGGACATGCAGGAACCTGGGTCCGGGTTCAGAGGGTGACAAGGTGACCAGTGCGCAGAGCAGTCGGCTGCACAAGAGAGAGGAAGAGAGAAAGTGGAAAGGAAGGTCTTGAGTTGCTCCCGGAACGAGAGGTGGTTCTGCTCAAGTTTGAGAGAGGCAGGGAGGCTGTTCCAGAGGGAGGCACGAGCTGAGGAGATAGATCTGTAGCCAGCCAACTCTCTGCTTGGAGAAGCGTCTGACCCTCAGAGAGTTGGAGGTGGATGAGAGGAAAGCTCGCGAAGGAAGATGTTTTGGAAGAGAAAGTTTGAGTTAGAACAGTCTGAGGCCCCATAAAGGCTTGTGGACGATACAGAGGGTCTTGAACTTGATCCTTGCAGCCACAGGGAGCCAGTGAAGAGATATCAGAGCTGGAGAGATATGATCCCTGGGCTTGGGGCCAATGACACGTCTCGCAGTCCTGTTCTGGATAAATCGTAAAGGTTAAAAAAGTAGAGGAAAGACGCTTTAGAAAGAGGCTGTTGCAAAAGTCCAGCCTAGAAAGGAGTAGAGCTCTGGAGACATTGAGCTTCTGGGGGAAAGTGAGGAAAGGAAGAATTCCTCTGAGGAGGTGCAGCTGATAGTTTGACTTCTTAGAGATGTCAGAGATGTAAGGAGAGAGGGAAAGGGTGGAGTCGAAGATGACACCAAGGTTCTTAGCCTCACAGGAAAGAGCAGGAAGAGGGCCCAGATTGGATGGCCAGAGAGAGAGAGGAAAGGAGGGAGCCGGTGTCCCAATGAGGAAGATCTCAGTCTTACAGGCATTAAGGCAGAGATAATTGGCGGCACACCATTCTGGAATTATGGCCCGACAGTCTGGTATGAGAGAGGAAGCAGAGGGGGCTTAGGGGTGCCTGAAAGAGAGCAGAGTGTCATCCACATAACATTGAAAATTGGAACAGAAAGTAGCGATGCAGTGGGCAAGAGGTGCCAGGTAGTGGTTGAACCAGGGAGAGAGGTTAGACTCCTGGGGAACACCACAAGTAGAGAGAGAGATAGAAGAGAGGAAAGACCCCAGTTGGACCTGAGAGTGTCAGTCAGTGAGAAACGAGGTCCAAGAAACAAGGTCCAAGGCCCTCAGGCCAATCTCCTCCTCTTTGATAGGTGCTTCCCTCGCCTCATCAATTTCCTCTAATCTCTTGCTGTCCCCTTGGCTACCTTGCCCTCTCCTCCTCCTCTGCCTCTAATAGGGCTCTTTCTCCTCCGCAGGGCGTACCTCTGTTCTGTACCCCTCCCGGAAGGTCTTTAAGGCTGGCAACCTTCTTCATATTGCCACTCTCTACTCTTGCTCTGCTGTCAAACACTCCTCTGACATCTGCCACCTCCTTGAAGAACTAGACCTTGATGTCCTTGGTCTTACTGAGACATGGTTCATGGCCAGCTCTGTCGCAAGCTTTGACACTCTCCTCCTTGATGGCTACAAGATCCTCTCAGCACCCAGCGCCGCCTGGTCTGGTGGGGGGGTAGCCCTGATCTTTCCTGAGTGGATTCCTGCCTCTTTCATTCCCACTCAGGCCTACTCCTCTTTTGAATGCCTTGTCTGTAGGCTTTCTCTCTTGCCTACTCATTCTCTTACTGTGGTTGCCATCTACCGGCCTCCTGGTCAAAACACCTAATTTCTCTCTGAGTGGGCAGACCTCTCCTCCTCCCTCCTGGCCTCTACCACTCAACTCCTCCTCCGCGGTGACCTCAATATACATTTAGACACTCCTTGCTCCTCCTCTGTACTCTTCCTTGACCTCTGCGACTCCCTCTCCCTGTCCATCCTCCTCTCTGGCCCGACTCACTCTGCAGGGCACACACTCGATGTCTTGATCTCCTCTGACCTCCCCCTCTCCATCCCTCTGACCACTCCTCTCTCCTGGAGCAATCACTCCCTCCTCTCCTCTCATCTCTCCCTCTCTTAGCCCCAAGCCAAGCCTACCCCAACACTGCCACCTACCTTCTCGGACATCCGGCCCATGAAGCGTGTGTCAGTTGAGGCTTTTGCTGCCGCTTTCTCCTCCCTCCTCCACCTTTGGGTGTCGCACATCCTGACAAAGCCCTGTCTCTGCTCTACTCTTCAATTTCTGATACGCTTGATGCTCTTGCCCCTGTCATGCGGATCTGTTTGAAGTCCAAAGCCAAGTGCAATTCCTGGTATGACTCTGACCTAGCTACACTTAAACGTAAGTGTAGGGCGGCTGAAAGGAAATGGAGGACTTCCTGTTCATCCTCTGACAAACTGGCCTGTCGCCTGCTACAAAGGCAATACCGACTCTCTGTCCTCACCAAGAAGAGAGTCCACATTTAAGCTCGTGTCTCTGCGGCATCTAACAACTCGACTGAACTCTTTAAAATCTGCAAGGAGCTGGTCAACCCTGCTGCAGTCTCTACCCCTCCTGTTGCCTCCCAGGCTCTTTGCAATGCCCTTGCCTCTCACTTCATTTAAAAAACCCAGGACATCCTGTCCACCCTCTCCACCCACACTCCTCCTCTTCCCTTCCCATCTGTGCTTGCTGACCATCCTTTAGCCACCCCCCACCACCCTTCTCATCATTTCCTCTTTTCTCCCCTGACGAGGTCGCTACACAAGTCCGATCTATGAAAGCCTCATCAAAACAGGTTGATCCATGTTCTTCTAAAACCATCAAGGACCACATTGACACCCTTGCTCTGGCCCTTGCTGATTTTTGCAACCACTCCTTTGCCTTGGGATCCTCCCCCTCCCCTCTGAAGCACTCCTTTGTGCATCCTCTTCTCAAGAAACCCACAGCTGATCCTTCTTGTCCAGCTAACTGTCGCCCAATTTCCATTACTCCCTTTCTTGGCAAACTCTTGGAAAAGTTGGCCATCTCTCAGCTTAACCTTCATTCCAATTCTGTTGGCTGTTTCCATGACCTCCAGTCTGGCTTCAGAGCTTCCAGAAACACGGAAACTGCTCTCCTGAACATCCGTGAAGATCTGCTCTCCAACCTTGACTCTAACATTCCCTCTGTCCTCATCCTCCTCGATCTCTCTTTTGCCTTTGACACGGTCAACCATACCATCCTGCTCAACCGTCCCTGTAAAAACCTGGGTATCACTGATCAGGCTCTGGCCTGGCTGACCTCTTTCCTCTCAGATCAACCCTCCCAGGTCCAACTTGGGTCCTTCCTTTCATCTATCTTCCGCTCTACCTGTGGTGTTCCCCAGGGGTCTAACCTCTCGCCCTGGCTTTTCAATCAATACCTGGCAACTCTCACCCACTGCATTTCCACATTCTGCTCAAATTTCCAGTGCTATGCTGATGACACTCAACTCATTTTCAGGCTGCCCTCTGCCACCTCCTCTCTCTCTCTCTGATTGCCTAACTGCCATTCAGGATTGGTGTGCCACCAATGATCTTTCGGCACACCTTCACCTTCTTTTCCCCTCACTCTCTGGTCTGCCTCCCTTGGCCCTCCTCCTACCCCCACCTGTGAGGCTAAGAACCTCGGGGACATCTTTGACTTCACCCTTTCCTTCTCCGCCCACATCTATGAGGTCTCTAAAAAGTCAAATTTCCGACTGCACCTCCTCAGAAGTACTCTGCCTTTCCTCTCCTTCCCCCAGAAACTCATGGTATCCCAAGCTCTGGTTCTCTCTAGCTTGGACTATTGTAACAGCCTCTTTCTAAATCTACCTGCATCTACTCTGCGCACTCTGCAACTAATCCAGAAGAGGACTGCAAGACTTGTCCTTGGCCTCAAGACCTGGGATTGTATCTCTCCAGCTCTGAAATCTCTCCATTGGCTCCCAGTGGATGCGAGGATTAAATTCAAAACCCTCTGCATTGTCCACAAGGCTTTCTGGGGCCTGGGTCCAAAATACCTTCAGCTATCCCTCCGCGAATACCTCCCCTCTCGAGCTCTTTGCTCCTCTACCTCCAACTCCCTCAGGGTCAGTCGTTTTTCAAAGAAACGAGCTGGGGGTAGATCTCTGTCTTCCGCTGGGGCCTCCCTCTGGAATAGCCTCCCTGCCACTCTAAACCTTGAGGAGAACCATCTCCGGTTCCAGACGCACCTCAAGACCTTCCTCTTTTCTTCTGCCTTCGCTCCCCCTCTCCCCTGTGGATCTGTTCACTCTTGGCAATGTGCACCAGGCCACACCTCTGTCCTTCAGGCCCAGGTACATGCTCACCCTGCCACCCTCCCGCACTGCCTCCGGGCCACCCCTAGCACTGGGGTCTGTATCTGTACCCATACAGCCCCCCCCTTTTTCTTCCTGCACTTATCAGACCTACCCTGTCTGCTGCCTTAAACCTAGCACTCGCAAATTGCTGGCTGCACGAAAAGTGTTTGTTGCCTTTATTATTTATTTATTGTTATTTATCTGTTTCTCCGCTGCTTCTCACTTTCCACTTTCCCCCCTTCCATGCACTTTGCCCCTCCCTCTCTCCCATGCACTTGCGCGTTCTCAATGTCACTGGACCTAGTAAGATTGCTGTTTTGTTCTCCCCTGTTCCCCTCCCTTGCCTTGTCGCGCTCTGAAACACTTGTGTACGAGCGCGATAGAAATAAAATATCAATATCAATATCAACCAGGCCAGGGCCTGATCAGTAATACCAAGGTTGTTCCGAAGGCATCTGAGCAGGATGGCATGTTTCATTGTGTCAAAAGCAAAGGATAGATCCAAGAGAATGTGGACAGAAGGGAGATTAGAATCAAGAACGGAGAGCAAGTTGCCACCCGTGTTCAGGAGAGCAGTTTCCTTGCTTCTGGCAGCTCTGAAGCTAGTTGGTGGTCATGGAGGCAACCAACATATTCAGTATGTAAATTAAGCTGGGACATGGCCAGCTTTTCCAAGAGTTTGCCAAAGAAAGGAGTGATAGAGATCAGACAATAGTTAGCCGGAGAGGCAGGATCGGCCAAGGGTTTCTTTAGAAGGGGGTGTACAAGAGAGTGCTTAAGGGGAGGGGAAAAATCCAGTGGCAAAGGAGTGATTGCAGAAATCGGCCAAGGCTGGAGCAAGGGTGTAGATGTGGTCCTTGATGGTTCTGCATGAGCAGGGGAGCACCTGCTTTGACAAGACCTTCTGATTGAACTTGTCTAGAAAGATCATCAGGGGTGAACAGGGGAAAGGAGGAGAAAGGAGGAGGAGAGGTGGCCTCAGACGGGCCAGGAGTGGTAGAGGAGGAGGAAGATGAGGTATAGGAAGAGAAGGTGGACAGGATGTCCTGGGTTTTAGTAATGAAATGAGAGGCCAAGGCTGTGCACAGGGCCTGGGAGGGATCAGGAGAGGTAGAGACTGCAGCAGTATTGGCCTGCTCATTGCAAATTTTGAAAAGTTTGGCCGAGTTTTTAGATGCCACAGAGATGCAGACTTGGATGTAGGCTCACTTCTTAGAGAGAATACCTATATAACCTGTTGTCACCAGCAGGCAATCCCTATAAACTCCTGTGGGGTCCAATGGAGCCCCAAATTTACATTAATGGTTATGTGTTTTGTTTTTTGGTTTAAACAAAAGGAAACGTGATGTTATAGATGCTTAAAGAGAAACTGTGAGCACACGATTATCTTGACTGAAAGTTCTTGATGGTGAATTGTAACCATCATTATTGAAAGTGGCATCTCGATATTATGTTTTGAATTTGAGTAATTCTTACTTTATGAAAATCGGAGCACTGTTGCACTGCGTCTGTGATCTGTGCAGCGGGAGTGATCTTCAGTATTGAAAATCTATTTAACTTGAAAAACAGATTTTTATGTTGTTTGTTACTAATTATGTAAATTTGGAGATCCATTGGACCCCAAGGGAGTGCATAGGGGTTGCCTGTTGGTGACAACAGGTTAAATAGGTATTTTGTTCTAGGTGATCTGCAAGGGCCAGAAGCTAATACCCATTGCACCTCAAACAATTTAATTGAATTTTACATGTATACTTGAATAAACGTTAACATTTGATATTTTCAACAGTTTGTTAAAGAACAGGAGTTCCCCTCTACGTATTATTACGTAAAAATAACTTTTCACTTCTTAGAGATGACAGAGAATCTGTACTGCCTTTGGAGCAGGCAGCAGGCCGGTTTGTCAGGAGGTGTGTCCGATGCCCTCAACTTCCTCTCAGCTGCCCTACACTTGCGTTTAAGGGCGGCGAGGTCGGAATCGTACCAAGAGTTGAATTTGGATTTGGGCTTCAATTGGATCCTCATGACAGGGGCAAGGACATCCAGAGAGTTAGAGATATCGAGATGAAGGTTAGAAAGGGCTGAGTCAGGGTGTGAGTCAACCAACGGTGCAGGAGGAGGAGAGAAAGTAGTGGCTAAAGCCTCAACCGACAGACTCGCTTCATGGGTTGGATGAACGAGAAGGTAAGTGACAGTGCTGGTGTCGGCTTGAGATGGGATGAGAGAGAAAGGTGGGAAGAAAGGAGAACGTGATCACTCCAAGAGAGAGGAGTGGTGAGAGGGTTAGAGAAGGGGAGGTCTGAGGAGATCAGGACATCCAGGGTTTGCCCTGCAGAGTGAGTCCGGCGAGAGGGAAGAATAGTGAGAGAGAGAGAGAGAATTTCAGAGGTTGCGTAAGAGTCCTGAAGAAGGGCTGGTAGCATCCAGGTGGATGTTCAAATCTCTGACGAGGAGAAGTTGAGAGGTAGAGGCAAGGAGCAAGGAGGAAAGGTCAGCCCATTGAACGAGTTAGAGGGCGACGTGGCCAGGCAGCCTGTACATAGTGGCCACAGTGAGAGAGATGCCAGGAGCGATAGAGAGTCTCCAGACCAGGCAGAGCAGTGCTGCATTGGAATAATAGAAGCAGGGATCCACTCTGGGTATATCAAGGCTACACCCCAACCGGGACAGTTGGTTCTGGGTTTTGAGACGATCTTGTAGCGATAAGGAAGGAGAGTGTTGAAACTTGTGACAGAGCTGGCCCGTGAACCAAGTCTCGGTGAGACCGAGTGCGTCCAAATCAAGCTCTTCCAAGAGACGACAGATGTCAGAGGAGTGTTTGACAGCTGAATGAGAGTTGAGAGTAGCGATGTGGAGCAGTTTGACATAGGTTGATAGGTGGTGGGATTATCTGGATCTCTGGTGGTGTTTTTGAGGAGTGGTTTGATATATACCGCCTTGAAACATCTTGGTACAATTGTTGTTTCCAGTGAAGAGTTGAACAGTTTGCAAAACTAAAGTGCCAGGGTCTCTTTGGCAGGAATGTCTTTGTTGATGTCCAGGGGATAGGGATCCACTGGGAAGCCTGCTTTGTGACTTTCCTGAAACCATCTCCCTTCCTTGATTGCGTTGGTGAATGGGGTGGCAGTGGGAAGCATTATATCGGTTCCATTCCTTGATGCTGTGTGCATGTGGCTTGCTGGATGATTTTCACTTCATCTTGGAAGTGGTTGGTGATATCATTTACATGATTTCTTGGAGGGTGTGGCATATTGCCACCTTGTAGTATTGAAGCTGTCTCAGACATGCTGCCTTTTCTCGCTGGTTGTGATGTTTTTTGAAGACTTTGTGGTTTGTTTCCTTGAGGGTTTTTAGATGCGGGTGAACCACCTGGCACACTCCTGACACTAATGTATGACAGGCTGCCAGCAACCAGGTGGTTGCTGGCAGCGCCTTTTACCAAGATGGCCGTTGACGGGCCAGCTCGGTGAAATGATAAAAAAAGAAAAGCATTTCCATCGCCGTTCCGGCGATGGATAGGACAGCTGCGGTTTAACCAGCGGCTACCATACTTCAAAGAAAAATCATGACGTCAGAAATTACACGGGCACGAATTCACCCACTCCGTCCCCCGTTTCAGAAGGCACAGGGGGATCGAGCACACTTCTTGCATGGCATTTAAAAGCGCATCCTGTTTGTGAATTTGTGATTCGCTTTTAAAGGCCCTGAAAGGCCCCCTTATGTGCGCAAATCCATATGCCCTGGGAGCGCATCTCCACACTTGCGGGCAAAACAAATTGAGAATCTGGCCCAGAGGCTCTAAGCGCCAAAGCCCGCAGTCTGTGCACCCTTGATTTGCCAGTGGGTGTTGCAGGTGTAATGAGGAAACGCAACATGGGAAGGGGCTGGAGGAAACGACGAGCCAATGTGGGTGGAAGGGGGCCACCTGCAAAGCAGGAAAAGAGAGAATGTGACACCGAGAGACGCTGGGTCACAGGAAAGGGTGATTGGTGAAGAGGTGTTGGGTCAGCGGGACCTTTTTGACCGACAGACGCAGGACCTCTGTTCTGCAGCGCTCCAACCCCTCTCTCACAGCCGCACCTTTCATTTACTCACAATTTTGTTTGGTCCAGAAAAAGTCTATAATCAAATCTTCCAGCCTGAGAAACGTTTATCCTGCAGATTGAAGGCCCCACTTCGGAGTTCAAGGCATTCGCAATCACCCTCAGACCTATATTTTTTCCTCAAATGACTACCCTTGAAGCCTGATTACCTCATTCCAATTCAATTGCATTTCTCGGCGGGCAGAACCTCATGGGCTAACCGCACAGAAAGAAGCTGTGTGTGCGCTTGTGTGTGGTGGGCGGGGGGAGGGGGTCGGAGGGCAGTCGTCCTTTCGTGTGCAGATAAGCTAGTGTATGTGTGTAACAGACTTCTCATCGTGTAAAGATAAGGTGAAACGTGTCTTGTCAATTCATAGCTGTACAGCTTGGGCTGCGGAATGTGTTTTTAGTGTGCTCAGGGTGTGCTTGTTCGGAAACTCGGTGCCCAGCAACCTGTGCCTGGGTATACATGTTTGACCCCTGAAGTTAGAGATCTGCACCTGAGAGGGAGACACTTAAAGAGGTTAATAAGCCGTGGGTGGAGCCACAGAGCTCTGGTAGGGCGACATTTAACTGGGTATATGTCCTGAGGCCAGGGAGGTCTATGCCTGAGAGGGAGACAGTAAGAGGGGTTAACATGCCTTAAGACCAGGGAGGTCTGTGCCTGAGTGGGAGACACTCAAGGGGTTAATATACAATGAGGCCAGGGAGGTCTGTGTCTGGGAAGAAGACACTTAAGTTAATATGCCTTAACTAGGCAAGGGAGGTCTGTGCCTAGGAGGGAGGCACTTAAGATGATATGCATTGAGGCCATGGCGGTCTGAGCCTGAGAGGGAGACATTTAAATGGGAAAATATGTCTTGAGGCCAGGGAGGTCTATTCCTGAGACGGGCACACTTAAAGGGATTAATATGCCTTGAGGCCAGGGTGGTTGGTGCCTGAGAGGGTGACACTTAAAGATGTTTCATGTGCCTTATTGACTTATATATAATGTGCCGCCGGAACACGAGGGCATCGGGGCACACATATACACATAAGACAACAACAGGCACAGGACATTAGGAGAGGGTAGAAGGTGAAAGACGGGTCAGATCTACTCAAAGTGGAATTTTTTCAATGTTTTTTTAAAAGTTCTAATATTCGCATCTGATTGCAAGGTTGCAGGGAGCCCATTCCAGAATTTGGTCAGGCAACTTGCAAAGCACCTACCCAGTGCATTTGATTTCTTAAAAGAGGGGCGAGTAACAAACTTGGTGTTTGTCGATCAAAGAGATGGTAGGGCTTCATGCCATGACGTAATTGACTTCAGGTAACTTGGGGTTTCCCCAGCACTTATATAGTAAAGTCGCTGCTTTGAATTGACACCTGGCCACAACGGGGAGCCAGTGTAGGCCCTGGCGGGGAGTCGAGATGACACTTTCTCAGGACTTTTTTTACAATCTGGGCCGCATCATTCTGGACAGTTTGTAGATGCTGGATACTTTTTTTGCCTGCACCTACTAAGACCGCCCTACAATAATCTATTCTTGATAGAATAGTTGCAGGGGCGATGGTGGCTAAATTATCCTCATTAAGATACGGGCGAATGTTCCTGGGCAATTTCAGATGGTACGAGCAGTTTTTGACAACCAAGTTCACATGGGACTCTGCACTCAGTGTACAGTCAGTTTGCACGCCGAGTGTTTTGATTTTCTTCTTTGCTTGAATGTTACAGTCATGGATGGAAAAGGATTCGTAGCAATCAGTAAGTTTAACCCTAGCTTGGGAGGAGCCAAAAATAAGGAGCATAGTTTTGCCCTTGTTGAGGCACATCCAGTTGTCTACCATCCAGGCCTCCACTCGATTGTAGATGTTTTGGAGGAGTAAGCTGTCAGTTGCATGATTCCCAGAGATCTCCAAGACCAATTGAGTGTCATCTCCATAGTTGGTCCAGAATACTCCAGATTCCTCTAACGGCTCCATAGGGATAGGATATATAGGAGTGGATCCATTTGTATGTTATTTCAGAGCAGTGAGAAGTGTCCTTTAAGATATGTAAGAGTCGCCCGTGATCTAGTAAATCGAACACGGCCGATAAGTAAAACTAGCTAGCCAGACTTACCCCGGTCCATGATGCTCAACATGTGGCCTTGGATATCAATGAGGGCCATCTCTGTGCTATGAGCAGGACGAAAGCCGAATTGTCCTGGGATGTAAAATATTGATGGCTTCAATGTAGGTCTGAATCTGGCAAGTGGCTTCTTTATCTAAGACTTACAAGAAAAAATTGCAGTTCATGATGGGCCTTAGGTTTGCTGCGTCATCGGGGTCCAGTCCTCGTTTTTTTAAGAGTGGGCAATAGTGACAATAGGATCATTTTTGGGAGGATTACATTGTCTGGCTTGGCCGATGGGGTCACAGTACTCAGGGTGGACAGCAATTCCAAACTAGTCACTTGGGTAAAGCTGAAGGTAGTGCGATCTTCTACAGGAGGTGAGATTTGGGGTTATGGGGAGGGAATGGTCTGAGAGGGTACACTCGGTAAGTTTAGACACATAATGATCTGATTCTGAATTTTGTCCCTAGCCTCAAGTATTTTTTCCTGGAAGGCACACTGTATTCTGGTGCAGTCTGCATTGGAAGGTGTGAATGGCATCAGTTGGGCTTTGGGCTTTTCGAAGATCTTTAAGATCTCAAACAGTTTCTTTGGTTTATTATTGGCCTCTGAGATTTGTTGATTATAGAAATTCTTTTTTTGACTCTGTGATCATATCCTTATAGGATTTCTCAAGAATCTTCCATGCATTCTTGTTGTCGGATGAGGGGCATTTCAGCCAGCACCTCTCTGCCCTGGTTAATATTCCTTGAGGCCAGAGAGTTCAGTGACTGGGTTGGAGACACTTAAGTTAATATTTCTTGAGGCCAGGGAGGTCTGTGCTTGGGAGGGAGTCACTTAAAGGGGTTATGTCCTCATGCCAGGGAGGGCTGTGTCTGATTGGGAGGTATTTAACTGGGACACGATGTCTTGGGGCCTGGGAGTTATGTACCTGAGACCCTGATATGGAATATATTCACCTTTGAGAGTAGAAAGACTGAGTGCCTGAGCACCTGGAATTTTCACTCAACGGCTAGGGTGGTCTATGCCAGAGGCTCTTAGTGGCGGTTTATCCAAAGGCAGGCAGGCCCTGTGAAAGCTAAGACTAAGCTCCTGGGTTCGTATTGTGGTTCCCCTTTCCAGTCAGTACCCCAGGTTATTGATGTCCATTGGGCCATGCAGGGCATTTTGCTTACCAAGCCTTGCATGGCCAATTGGGAGTGCTGGCTGGGGGACTGCATGTATATTTATTTGCAATGGCATGCCCCTTACCATGCATAGCTCTCAACTCACACACGTTTGGCGGGTGTCACCTGCCTTGTAAAGAGCTGACTCACCCGCCAAGCCTCCTGCACGCCCATTCATTTCAATGAGCTCGCACCCGCCAAAAATAAAACCGGGTATTTCTATTAAGAGGTAAGGATTGGCAATAGGTTTATTAGTATAGGCCCTTTTATTTTCACAAGACACTATTAGGACTGCATTATTATTATTATTGATGGTCGTAGCTTGTTCCCATCTTTAGATTTAGGATTAGGTAGGTGTTTTTCAACCCCAATTAAGGTTCAATAAACACCCTTGAACTGGTGTCACTTGTGTCTGTCTTACTGTTGATATCATTTCTTCCTTACAAGTATTACGGGTGCCGGTAATACTGGTACCAATTGGTCTCCATGGAATGGGGATTTACAATCGTTGCTGGCACTCGTAATCCAGTGGTGGTAATACCGCCGGACTGAGTGCTGGTAACAGTATTTCCATTTGTCGGTATCCTGGTGGATCTTTCACTAGGATACTGGCAAACTTGTAACGAGGCCTACCTCCCCAGTTTACCTAAGGAAGTGCTGAAAACCTTCAGCCTCCATGTCATTGGATACACTACCCTTGAGCATCCCTGCAATTGTGGGCTCATGGTGTGATGAAACCCTGCACTTGCAGGATATAGGACTGAGAGACACCTCTTACTAATTCTTGCTTCCTGCCTGAATGAGTCATCTTGTAGTAGCTGTTGTCAGCGGTGCAACGTGAAGGTCTTTGACAGGCTGGAGTGGGTAACTTAACATTCTTTTATTTGCATGTGTCTTTATATGTGTATGTGTATGTGTATGTGTGTGCGTGCATGTAAGAGTTTGTGTTTTTTTCTGTACATGTGTGCCTGTATGTCCGCATGAATGCTGTGTGTGTGGGGGGGACTGGTACTTGCAGAATGCGGAAGGGCAACAGGTTGGTGTCAGCATATTTCGGATGGCAATTCTTTCATTTGTAGACACTAGGCACAAGGCAAAGTGTTACAGGGCATTGCATGCATATAATGGTACAGCCAGCATGAAATTGTCTGCGTACAGAGGCCATGCTTGTATTATTAGGCACAGCCACACCAAGTGGGTTCTTAAATTACCAATGCTGGCATTATTAGGCAAAACCACCACAAATCTGTTCTTAAAGTACCAATATTGGCATTGTTGGGGTAGACGTTTTAGGACCCAACACGGGAAAGAGGCTTAGATTACATAAATTGTAGCAGGCCACAGTGCGGCTGGGTTAGATGCAATGTTGCAACTAAATATGTGTCCACTGTATTTAGAATAATTAAAATGAGGGTTACTTTGTATTTTAGTTAGACATCTTTTAGAGTCACAGTAGGCAGCCACATGAGTAGCAGTGGCATGGATACAATGTATTGTGCAATGTACATTTTGTAGCGCTGAGAAGTCTGTAGTAGGGAGCTTTTTTGCATGCGAGAGAAGAGTTCATTGAAGGGGAAACTAACATGTGGGAATAAAAGAATGGTTTTAATTGCAGACACATTTAGGGCACTGGGAAATATGGAGTTCATTGTGGGAACACAGAGACATCGCAGAATGCAGGTTTGACCTACTTGGAGTTTTAGTAAGCCGCAGAGTCTCTGAATTCGCAGGGATGGTTTTATTTTTGCCTGGTATTAAGTGCTAGATGACCTAGGCCATCAAAGGGGTTAGAAAGAGAACTGCATATGGGCAGTTGTGAAAACATCACAAAGGGTTGAAGGTGAGGAAAGTATGGAAAGCTATTTGTTAGATTTTCATGGCTGGATTGGGTTCTTAGATGCAAAGTGTAATTTCCTTGGCAGCAAAAAGGCTTGTTTCCTGTTGAAATGTCCGGTAACATGGAGGGTTAAATTGAGAGCTGATGGTTCATGGGCTTGGAGGGAAATAAGTAGAATGTATGCCAAAGGCTTTATGACTTGAAATGGCAGTCACAAATAGGATTACTTGCAAGAATGCAGGGGAAATGGTATGGGACACCTGGAGCATACTGCTGCTTCAAAGGCATGCTTATTTATCCCTTATCATGCCTGAAAGTGTTTATGGAAAACCTTGCACAATCACCATCTGTGTTAATCGGGTTCTGTCACATGGTCTGAATAACAAACAGAGTTATTCATTAATATTAAATGTATTATGTGGAGTTCATCATACTGACTATGAAAGAAGATCACATGTCAAAGGGATTGTACTTTGTGAATGTATCCAATGGGGTTTTAGAGCAAGGGGGATTCAATTATTTTGAATTATAGTTAGCCAATGGAGGGTTGGGGGATGACTTTCTAACAAAATATGTGTGATTATGTAAATTGTCTAACTGGGTATATACACTGTAACTTTGTTGTCATCCAGAAAAAGTCAGGTTAGTTTTCAGCTGCAAGGAACTGACTAGCCCTTCCTGGTTGTTAGCATGCAATAAACTTGCTTACCTGGCAAACATGCATTTGCTACTTCGCGGAAGCCATTCTTTTGTATTGAAATATTTGAGTCAATTCCTTACAGCATTAATGGCATTATTAGGCACATCCAACCTGAGTATCTTCTTACAGATTTAATACAGACATTATTAAGCATGGCAACTTCTTAATGTGGCAATTGTGAAATTTTTAGGCATAGCCATCAGTTGGGTTTTTCGCAAAGTGGCAATCCTAGTAATATTAGGACATAGCAACCACAAGTGTGTTCTTAAAGTGACAATAATGGAATAATGGTGCAATCAACATGAGGGTGTTCTTAAGTCTGGAATTGAGGAGGCCGCCGGCCTCACTGCAGAGCCCACCGCGCTGCGCACCTAAGTCTAAACTTGAGGAAGCCGTCAGCATCACTACAGAGGCCGCTGGGCTGCAGGCATCAGCCCTAGGCATGTCATAAGGAGGCAGATGCCATAAACCACACAGTAGATACAGGTCTCAATCTGATGGGAACAGAGGGATACTTACAATAGATGGAGATTGAAAGTTAATTAGAAATCCTGGCTATACAGAAAGAGAAAGTGGGAATGCAGTGTAGTGGTAGGGTTAGATTCAAACACTCAACCCCTGCTTATAAGCTACCATTTTGCAGCTTGAAAGCTCCCTCCAGACCCCCCTGGCAGCCCCTAACCTACATGCTGTGATACTGTGACTGCTTCAGAGGGACTGAAGAGAAAAGCACCTTCATATTCCCTGTTTGTATCTGTTCCTGTGTTTCTTTGGGAACATAAGCACTTGCACCACACCATCCATTCACCTGGACGTCCAGAGCAAATGGCAGGCAGAACTAAGGGTTCGTGCTACTACCTTTCTCTTTTTCATTTGCTGTTTCCTGTCAGCCCCTGATAAGGGCAGACCGAGATAAGGGTTGGTGCTAAAATCTTTCTCTGTTTCATTCTGTGTCCCCTGTGAACTCCTGTTAATGGAAGGCAGAGCTAAGGATTGGCACTCATATCACTGTCTGTTTCATTCCTTGCCCCCGATTAGCCCATGTTTGCCATTGGGTGCCACCAGACATGCCTCAAACAAAGCACACAAACAACATTGAAATCAAACTCCAGCATAACACTCCACTGAAACAACTAATCACATACACCTGCATTCTGCTCAACTGTCACACACATGAAATCAATGAACTCATTAGCATACACTCCCAAAATATAATGTTTCTGACAGAAGCATGGCTCAAACCCCACCACACACCTAATAATCCTGACATGCTGCCATCACACTATCTCATCCATAACAGAGGCTGCCCACACAAACCTGGCTGCACAAACAAGGTGGTAGCATTGCCATAATGTAAAAAGATTCAGTTACACTTAGCAACCCCCACATACCTCATCGACTTCCTTTTAAGCTCCATCTCTCGCTTGCTCCACTCCATCACACCTTCGCCCCACATTTATCCACCTTATTTACTGTCCCTCGCTTCAAAACACAATATCAACTTCCAAACTGGCTGGATTGATTGCACAACAACTGACAACCACAGCACCAATATCTACCATGGCGATTTCAACCCTGGTAGTGCCCATCCAGATAGCAATCCCATAGTAATGGGTATCCTCACTCTACTCACCCCCAATGACCTCCCAGAACTCATAACCTACACCACAGACATAGCTGGCAAAACCCTTAACCTTTTGATTTCAAGCAAAAATCATGATTCATTGGAAAATTGGATCTGGGTGTCATGGTGTGACTACTTTGCGATTCCCTTGACGCTCACTCTACCACACAAGATCCCTCCACATTCCACCCTTCCTATCACCCCACACCCAGACAAACTAATCACATTACAGACACAGTCTTACCACCACTGATACCACCCCCTCCACTGCACACACATACCTCCGTTTGCCTCAAAAATTACAATACCATCAACACGCAGGCACTCGACAATATGTTCCCTCTCAAATCACATAAATGATGCAACTACCACCATAAACCATGGTTCAACAGATCCCTCTTCTCTATTGAAGAGGGACACCTAAACATGTCCCTCGTTGCACCCATCCCGCTCTCCACCTGATGACAGAGGAACGATAACTGTACATCACTTCTGGACTCTTCCTCCCCATCGTTGATGCATGGCAGGTGGGAGAAACGCTATTCACTCAGACAGCCATTCAGACCTTATGCTGATGATGTTACAGATGGAACGAGCATACCATTGATTAAACAAGTCGACTGACTGCAACATAAGTTACGCAGACATTTATCTTTATTGCTGTTGCTGGTAGACATGAAGAATATGCTTTTGACTCACATAGTTAGAGGACTGACACGCGTACAACTTTTGCTAAGCGGAACCTCAAGATGCACAAGAATACATATGAACTGCTTCCAGATGCTTAACGCAGCTAACATGAGCGGACATGCAAATAAAGATGGTAACGATAGGTACAATGGAGTGAATGGGAGAAGCAGATCGAACTGGAGAACACAGAGAAGAGCTGACAGGTTGGTTCTGCTGAAGCATGCAGTCCAGGTGTCCAGTGTGAACACTCTGCACAGCCTTTCAAGAACACTGAGAAAAGGAAGGTTTCAAGAAGAGACTGGACACCTGCAGGGAACACAAGCTGAAAATCCTCATAATTGACCCGAACCTGCATGACAGAGCCTATTCATTTGAGCCAGACTGTGGTGGCTGTTCCCATCGAACTGAAGGCAGGAAATTACACCTGTAATATACGTTCAAGCCAAATGTTCTGTCTCAGGGCCTAAGAAATCGGAAATGGTAAATTATTGGGAACATGCCGCACCTTTGAGGTCGTTCCCACTAGTTTGAACAGTTGCACTTGACCTAGTCACTGTCCGAATCTCCAAGGCTGCGATGATCCTTTCTGTCCAATCCTAACCACCATCCATGTCAAGGTAGTCTCAGGAGGAGCCACCAGATATGGCTTTCCCAATAATCATACTAATCCCTTATAGAATGTTTATGTAGTTCACCTGACTAATCAATCACTTCCCCTGTCAGGTTTTCGGGATCTTACCTCATTTTGTGATGTCATGCTTTAACAAAACTGGACGACAGGCACTTGGAGAGTGAACGAGTGTAGGGAATATTGCATTGTTCATGCTGCAATCCCTCTCATCGAAGTATTAATAATGACAGTGAACTTTGGCTTATGGCTGGGTCCTCCGTTCTTGGTGCAGGAGATTTCCAGGGTCCAGTTCCTCTTGCATGTAGACAGGGAGTCTGATAATAGATCCCCTGCCACCCTTTTACACTATCCAGCAGGATGACAGATGCAGAGAAAGAGCCTCCCTAAAAAAGCCATAGCCCGCCCTTAGGACACCCCGCAAGCACTGCAACAACACATTCTAAACAGCCATATGCAAAGCCAAAGTCACTCACTAACTCCAGGAACTCCAATCAACGGCAATCATAAGTGCAAACACCACAGGTTCCCCTCCAAAATGCCAACCACAACTTCAGCACCCCATCCACTACATTATGCAACTCCCTCATGGACTACTTCAACACTAAAAACACTAAAATAGACATCAGACAAGCCCTTCCTTCTGATCCCCCACTCCCACCCTCAATCCCAAACTTTCCAACACATGGGACACCTTGCACCACATCAACAATGACACCCTCATCACCCTCACTGCCAAAACAAAACCTGCACACTTTCTGGATGCTGCATGCCCACCTCAAGCCATATCCAATTTCATCAGCACCCTCACTGCACACTGGCTCAACATCATCAACTCCTGTTTCTCACATGGTACTATCCCCTCCGCACTCAGAATTGTTCAAATCTACACCCTTCTAAAAACATCCCTCGACCCCACACTCCCCAAAAACTACAGCCCCAGCACTATCCTGCCATACCTCACCAGAATCATGAACGCTTTGTCACAACCCAACTGCAACAACACAACACAAACAAACTCCTCACTCCTTTACAATCTATCTTTTGACCTGGACAAAACACTGATACTACTTCACAGATTCTCAATTACCGCCACAACATTACTGACTAAAGACACACACATCCCTTCTCCAAGTTCTCAACTTCTCAGTAGACTTCGACACCATCAACCACAACATTTGCTCAGCATCCTCTCCAAGATGATGAAACTCGCAGGCACCATCCGCGACTGGTTCACCTCCTTCCTCACTGACAGAGCACACTTTGTCTCAATTACAATAAATCTTTATTCGTAACAGAAATGTCATAAAAGAATCAACATAACACATGTTACAACTAATATCATAAACAATACCGTCCTAAAATCACTGTTCAAAATGTATTTATCTCAATACATATTTGGAAAACAATTGATCAACTTTAAAATGTAACCAACACCATAGTCTACAACATGGACATATAATTCATGAAATGTAGCTAAAATACTATACACCCACTTGTATCATTTTACCTGGACTCACCTGGAAATGTCCTATACAGACAAGAGTCAGCCCTGTTTGCCTAATACTTAGTAAGACTGGTAGAAAGTGCTTCAGGCACCACCATACTCTACAGTCGTTAGCCAGCATGATGTAATAATAAGCAACTCTACATTGTCTAAAATCTAAAAACTTTAAAAGTGGAATCAGATATTTCCGCCGGGATAATTTGTACCAAGGGTAGGAAAATAGAGCATGCCTGTTAGTTTCTAATGTACTATTATCACATTTGTAGCTTGTATTCTTGAATGTTTCCACATCATTGTATTTGCTGCAAATGGTGACTGGTTAAACCTTAATTTCATTAATAACTTCCTTGCCCGCATGTTATGTACATGTGATAAATGAAATTAATTGGTGAAATTACTGTGCATAAATGTTAGATAAACTAGTACATTTGCTTTCGTGCCCTCAGGCCACATAGCCTGTATTTTTTGCTTCTTCTTAATTAATTCCAATAATGTCTTCTTGTAAGATGGGCTGAAGGTGATTCTGTAATGTCGGCTGACCTGGCAGCAGCTTTAGCCAGCTGCTCCTGCTCCTTACCTGTCTATGGATATTCAGTCTTAAGAATGAATGCTTTAAATAAAAACAAGATTGAAGTTCCAGAAAATCCCACCCCTAAAAAGCCTAAACAAGGTGGCGAGATGGAAGAAACTTCTGGTATCAGTGACATTTATGCCCTGTTGCTGAAGGTTTCTCAAGAGGCGGGGGAAAGGAAATACTCCTTCAATGAACTAACCTCAAAAGTCAATTATCCGGAGACAAGAGTAGCTAAGGTGGAGACTGCATATATAAAGATCTTAGGTCAGAGATTACTGACCTAAAGAAAAAGAGTTTAAGGCTAGAAGCAGATAGTAGGAATCTAAACCTGCACTTGCTGGGGGGGAAAGAAAACCCTGAATTGGATAAGGACCTGGATGCAAGAGTCATCAGGGTCATGACCGAGGTGCTGGGAAAGGAAGTGATGAACCCTTGTGATCAGGATTATTCCTACAGAGCAGGGAAAAATATGAAGGATAAGTCTACTCAGATAATTTTGGTGCTTACCAAAGTAAGCGTAAAGGAGAAGATTTTAAAGGTGGCAAGGGATAAAGGAAAACTTATGCTGAATGGAAGT
This sequence comes from Ambystoma mexicanum, assembly GCF_040938575.1. Classification (NCBI taxonomy): domain Eukaryota; kingdom Metazoa; phylum Chordata; class Amphibia; order Caudata; family Ambystomatidae; genus Ambystoma; species Ambystoma mexicanum. The sequence continues at coordinate 268,123,775 of NC_090934.1, forward strand.
CCCCTGGCCATCTACCCAGATTATCGTAAGGAAATTGTTGAAAAGAGAAAGGCCTTAAAGCGTGCAAAGGCCTTGGCACAGGAGAAAAATATCAAAACCATACTGGTCAAGCCTGCAATTTTAAAGATTTATTTGGATGGAGGGATTAAGTCCACTGAGGACCCAGCAGAGGCTGAATGCTGGTTTAAAGCAGAGATATCTAGGGTTGCTCAGGTTTACTAATCAAAATGTCTCCCAATTTTTAAATTAATGTTATTTAATGTATTATTGGATTAACTTTGCATTTCTCATTGTTATTTAGTTTAACAATTAATATAATATAATATAGAATTGTTGATTTGGATTGTTATCTTTTTTAAGGTTACCCTGTATTAATGGCTGCATTTATTTTTGAGAGATTATACGGTCTGTAGAATGTTTCATAATATTGAAAGCTGCCTTCCTCTAATGGGAAAGTGATGGATGAAATAATGGAGTGAAAGTGCTCCGGCGTATATCTTCCGTGCGTGAATGCCGGATTATGTAGATGTTTGTGCGTCGAGGTTCGTCAGGGGTGGTAGCTGCTTCAAAATATGATGGCCTTGTGACGGTACCGGGTAAGTGTGATGATCGCCTGATTACTTGGGCTGTAATAGGTTAAAGGTCTGCACGTGATTTAGAGTTGAATGGCAGTGGCTCTTTCACAGATACGGTCAGACGAGAGGCGGATTAGAAAGGGCGGCGTGGGATTCCACACAGGTAAACAAGCAGTGGCCGAGTTGCGCTATTACGGAGACTATGATATGTATGGGAATAGATATAGGGGAGGAGGGGGCTACAGGTAGTTCCAAGAATATTGAGCCATGATGATACACGCTGGTTCTGATGTGTTCCAACGCATGTGCAATACGTCCAACCAGTCCTGGACTTAACCACTGCATGCAGGAACTTGTGGTTATTATTTCTCATGTTTAAGAATGTTTTCAGGTGCTGGGATGCGGGATGAAGATCAGGAATACATTTAGATTCATAAGGCATTATGGGTACTAATGCTAGAGGCGTTAGGTGGTAATAATGAACTTAAATTCTATGTTTAACCAGTTATACAATAGTCGGGTGGGCTTATAGACACTCAACTCATTTTCAGGCTGCCGTCTTCCACCTCCTCTCCCTCTCTCATCTCTGATTGCCTAACTGTCATTCAAGATTGGTTTTCCGCCAATGATCTTTGTCTGAATGGCAGCAAGACAGAGATCCTCCCCATCGGCACACCTTCACCATCCTTTCCCCTCACTCTCTGACCGGCCTCCCTTTGCCCTCCTCCATCCCCCACCTGCAAGGCTAAGAACCTCGGTGTCATCTTTGACTCCACCCTTTCCTTCTCCGCCCACATCTCTGAGGTCTCTAAAAAGTCAAATTTCCGACTGCACCTCCTCAGAGGTACTCTGCCTTTCCTCTCCTTCCCCCAGAAGCTCATGGTATCACAAGCTCTGGTTCTCTCTAGCTTGGACTATTGTAACAGCCTCTTTCTAAATCTACCTGCATCTACTCTCCGCCCTCTGCAACTAATCCAGAACAGGACTGCGAGACTTGTCCTTGGCCTCAAGCCCTGGGATTGTATCTCTCCAGCTCTGAAATCCCTCCACTGGCTCCCAGTGGATGCAAGGATTAAATTCAAAACCCTCTGCATTGTCCACAAGGCTTTCTGGGGCCTGGGTCCAAAATACCTTCAGCTATATTTCCGCAAATACCTCCCCTCTCGAGCTCTTCGCTCCTCTACCTTCAACTCCCTCAGGGTCAGTCGTTTTTCAAATAAACGAGCTGGGGGTAGATCTCTGTCTTCGGCTGGGGCCTCCCTCTGGAATAGCCTGACTCCCACTCTAAAACTTGAGGAGAACCATCTCCGGTTCCGGAAGCACCTCAAGACCTTCCTCTTTTCTTCTGCGTTTGCTCACCCTCTCCCCTGCTGATCTGTTCTCTCTTGGCACTGTACACCTGGCCACCCTCTCTCCTTTGGGCACAGGTACCTGCTCACCTTGCCACCCTCCCGCACTGCCTCCGGGCCACCCCTTGCACTGGGGTCTGTATCTGTACCCATACAGCCCCCCCTTTTTCTTCCTGCACTTATCAGACCTACCCTGCCTGCTGCCTTAAACCTAGCACTTGCAAATTGCTGGCTGCATTACCACTGTTTGTTGCCTTTATTATTTATTATTGTTATTTATCTGTTTCTCCTCTGCTTCGCACTTTCCACTTCTCCCTCCTTCCATGCACTTTTCCCATCCCCCTCTCCCATGCACTTGCGCCTTCTCAATGTCACTGGGCCTAGTAAGATCGCTGTTTTGTTCTCCCCTGTTCCCCTCCCTTGCCTTGGTTGACGCTAATAGCAGGCACCTGAGGTGTGCTTACACTAAGGTAGCGTCGAGGAGTTTCCCATTTGTCCGCCTACAAAATTGCATTTTATATCAGATCGAATCACACATGCAAATCTTCTGTGTGATGCTGCCGGGAGCATATTGTTCCAGAAATCTTAGATGTATAATCATGATGAGATTTCCAGGCTAACAATGTGTAGCAGTGGGGTACTGTAGATGGTTTAACCACACAATGTTGGACTGCATGCAAAAGCATTTTAAAGATTGAAAATGAGTGATATTGAGGTTTTATTTGCACTGTTGTCTAGCTTTGCTCCTTCCTTTGCACACTTTTATCAAAATACGCAGAAATTGACCCCATGAGCCGTCCACTTTGGATTAGAGATGTTTTGGCTTACGTCACGTTTATGCGCTTTTCAGTGTAATTTTCCCTTTGGAATACAGGTGTAAAGTAATAACTTTGCAGGGTAGTGTTGGCACACTTGATATAGGACAGCCATAAAGCTCTTAAGCGCAATCAGAATTGTGATAGTGTTTTACATTTTACTAAGTGGCCCCATGACCTGTATATTTATTTGATGGCGTATTTGCAGTGGATTAGTAAGGTGCCAAAAGGTGAACACAGTCACTTCATAGAACCATTAAACACTTTCATCCTGCCCCCTGGACACTTCGGTATGCTTACAATTTAAGGCATATCACCCCCCCCCCCCCTAGGATAATTAGTTTGGCACTGCTTCTGTCTCAATTCATGAGAAAACATGGGACTTCTAGAACTAATCTTCTCATATGTTTGTCCCTCCCCATATGCCTGGTTCAAATAAGCAGACAAGATCTTTTGGGTTGGGGGTTTTTGAAGTGCATTTTATTTGTAACTGGGGTTTGCCTGTACTTTGACTCATTCTTGACCAGATGGGAAGCTGCTAGTGAGACGAGTGCTGTGGGATGGTATTGATTTTGATATAACCAGACTACTCAAGTTTTATTCTATGGGGTGAGGCTTGGGTGTGGCATGTGTTTATGGGGGTGGCAGGTAGGTGGCTAAACAGTTGATGTTACTATGAGATAGGAGGATTAAGAGAGTTAAATGCTAAAGTGGTGAAAGGCGGATAAGGGATTAGGTATGTGATTCTAGTATGTAACCAAGGTATAAGATTCAGAGCAGGCAAAGTGAAGGAAAGTCATTTGATAATTTTTCTCAGATAGAAAATACTCTAGGGAGACTATGAGGATGAATACATTAGGAGGTTTTGGACTAAAGTCTGGAATAAGCTAGAGTAATGTACATGAGTTATTAATAGGTACTAACAGATTACTTATAAGGATGATAGGTAATGAATTGATAAAATGTGAATGGTTGATTTTTGGAGAAGGGATTTGAAAAAAGGAAAAGGGAGTCGGGCGGAGTTCTCTTTACATGAAATACGGAAGAGAGATACCAGTGGTTTGTGTTGGACTAAGCCAGGATGTTTCTTGTTTTGCTTTCATGTCTGTATGTTTTTAGAGTTGTTTTTTGTGCATTTGAAGGCTCCTTCACAGGGTTGGTAATTAACAGCGTTAACATGGCAAATTCGTGTAAGCTGGGTTTGCAAGTGATTTCCTGGAATGTTAATGGTTCAAATTGTATAAATAAGAGAAACATTATTCTGAATAGATTGAATGAGTTGTGGGTGGACATTGCCCAACACATTTGCTTGAGCCGGAGGCAGAGAAATGGAAACGAAGGTGGGTTTGGAATGTTTTTTGCTCTGCATTTACCACAAGCTCTAGGGGTGTATATACACTGATTAGGAGAAATTTACCTATTTCAGAAATGTCATGTAAAAGGGACAATGCGGGGCAAATTGTCAGTGTAAATATGAAAATACAAAATGTTATCTACTGTATATGCAATGTTTATGCTCCTAATGGAGGTGATGGGAGAGTTTTTGTTACTCTTGCACAATTTATGCAAAATGTAAATGAAATGAATCTCATTGTGGGGGGAGATTTGAACGTCACTCTGGAACCAAAGCTGGATGAGAGTGGAGACACTATGGGTAGTGAAAGTGCAAAGAAACGCAAGGCCTTAAGAGAGTTTATGGTGGATTGGAATCTACTAGATATGTGGAGGTTACAACATCCTTTAATCAGACAATACACTTTTTACTCTGGCCGACATAAAATGTGTTCTCGGATTGATCTTCAATTGATGTCTGGATTAGGCACTCAGAACTATAAAGGGGGAGACATTAAAAGCATATTAATTTCAGATCATGCCCCAATTTCACTTGTAATTAAATTAACGTTCCTAATGCCCAAAACAAGTAAATGGAGAATGGATGCAACACTTCTGAATGATGCAGAAATATTGGATACAATAGTTAAAGAGGCTCTGTTTGTTTGTGGAAGAAAACTGGACTGGAGATGTGAAAGTGGAATTCGTGTGGGAGGCCTTCAAATTCTACATGAGGGGAATGCTGATTGGCCTCTCGAGCAAAAAGATAAACGAAAAGGAAAAGGAGATAAAGAACCTGAGTGTAGAAATTGCTAAACTTGAAAAGCAAAATATGTTAATATATTCAATAGACTCTTACAATGTGCTCAGAAGGAGAAAAAAATACATAGAAGAAATACTTACAGGGAAGGCAGAAAAACTCCTATTTAATACAAGGTGTAAATATTATGAAGGAGGTGAAAAATGTGACCGGATGTTGGCCCATTGATAACGAGTAATGTACAGTGAAAAAACAATAAGCGCTATTGAAAACAGGGCAGGTAATTTGACATATGAGCCCAAGGAGATCAATGATACGTTCAAGGAATACTATATAACCTTATATTCTTCAGAAGTGCATGAGAGCCAAGAACGAATGAAACAATTTATTAAAGGATGTAATTTAAAAAGTCTACAGTCGGAGGACAGAGTGATTCTTGAGAAGGATTTGAATGTAGAAGAGCTTAAACGAGTAGAAAGTCTTTTAAATTCAGGGAAATGCCCTGGGCTGGATGGTCTCCCAGCAGAGCTATATAACATTTTCTAGATGAGGTTTTGAACCTAATGTTGGCCATGCTACGTTCATCATTGAGTGAAGGTTTGCTTCCATCTACCACAAGGCATGCCTCTATTTCCCTATTCTTGAAGCAAGGGAAATCATCAGTGAGCTATAGACCTATAAGCTTGACAATAAGATTTTTGCAAAAGCATTAGCATTGAGATTGGAGTACTTTACCTAATGCCAAACATTATCAATCAGAGTCAAGCAGGTTTTCTTAAAGGGATGCAGTATCTGACCAAGATCATGCCTGGGATATACCGCCCTTGATTGCTGGTAAGCCGAAAAGACTCCATCGCTGAGCTTTGGAATATAACTGTATTTTAGCCAACTTAAATTTAAGGGCCTGCAATGGGTGTTCTGGTAAAGACCAACCTGCTAAATAGACTTTCAGGGGATCAACAGGGAGCTCACACATAGATTATATCTTTATCTCTGGTCAGGACTGGGCAATCTCGCTTCTGGAAAGCATTAGCAAACTATTTGGGAAAGTTATTTTGAAACACCTACAGGACTGGGCACTCAGAGAATCAATAATTCACGACCTCCAGGCAGGTTTTAGACCCAATAGAGGAACGATCGATCAATGCTTTATGCTCCACTTACAAATTCCGAAATACAGTTTTAAAGAAAATGCGTCTTTATGTGGCATTTGTAGATTTAAGAAACACATTTGATTCAGTTTGTAGGGAAACCCTGTGGCAGATATTACTCTCAAGGAATGCTCACCCTGCACTAATTAACATAATATGCTAACTTTATACCGCTAATAGTGCGAGTGTATGTTTTTGGGTATGCTGGCGACTTGACGCAACCCTTTGACATTGAGAAGGGAATATTTTCAACATATACGTACAAGAAATGTTGGATTCTTTACAAAGGAAGTGCCAAGACTGCCCAAAGATTGACACTGATAAGAACCCTGCCCTGTTTTATGCAGACGATGCAGTCCTCATAGCAAATTCCCCGCAGAAATTGAGGAGGTCCCTATCTGCATTTCGGGCAAAATGTAAGGAGCTGGATCTTAGTCTGAATGTTGAAAACTCAAAGGTGATGATTTTTAGACCTAAATCAGAGAAAACTAGATCACTAAATGTTGAAGTTGAAAGCTCCCTCTTGGAACAAGTCGATTTTTATGATAATATGGGATTGAGAGTTGAGGAGTCTGGTGGTTGGATGGCCAAGATCAAAAAATCAGCCACCACTCTAAAGATGGTTGGAGCCATCCTGGCGGTTCAAGTGAAACATGGAAGGGGTGCAGTGTCTCCTGCTTTAAACTTATTCCACAAGCAAGCTATCCCTGCAACCTTATATGGTTCAGAACTTTGGGGTTATAGTAACATCGTGAAGATCTGCACTTATGAACATATTGTTTTGAAGAAACTGTTGTTTCTTACTGCTAATGCCCACACTGCCTTTCCTTCCCTGGAGCTTGGTGGAATGTCGGTTGCTGCACAAATCCGAGCTAGACCAGCACTCTTCTGGGCCAGACTGTGGAATCAGTGTGGCCTTGAAAGATATTGGAAGGCAGTACAACATCTCCTAGACATGGAGGGTGGCAGGAGTTTATTATGGACTTGCCATGTTAGGACTACATTTCAGGATTTTTACCTGATAGACTTTTGGAATCATCCCGCTGTTGTAAGACTTGCACTGATAGGGAGAATCAAGGTGAAGTTCAGGTTGAGAGGCACTATAGTTTGTTGGTCGATGCTTTACGCTTGAAACTGAATTTTAGCAATCTCGACCAAAGGCATCAACGGGGGTTTAAGCTATACCTTGACAAAAATATATCCAGCCTATGAGAAGTCTTTGTATCTTCGTTTTCACCTGGGGATTTTACCCTTGGCTTCTTTTATCCAAAAATGGTTAGCCACTAATACGCATATGCCCTCTATATAAAGAGGGTATTGAAACAGTTTTGTATTTCCTGCTATTTTGTACTAGAACAATTAAGTTGAGAAGAATATATTTGTTTCCAATGTTGAGAGAGGCTGGGGCCGAGACTCGGATAGTGCTATAAGATATCTAAGCCAGAGTACAGAAATGCATGTCGTGCATGCAATGGCACATTACTTTCATAGAGTTTGGCTAGTCAAGGTGTAAACCTGAGTGTTGTAATAAGATGAGAAATTAGATTAGATCTGACTCTACAGACTCTGCTAAAACCTTACAGCACTCTGCCTATGTTTTATTACATTTATAATTATTGTGGGTTAATCCTCAACTTATCCGAAACTTATCACAAACTAATTTTAAACTTTGTTTTATATATGTAAAGCATTTGTACTTATTAGCGAATATTTGGTTCTGATTTTGTGTGTTTTTAACTTTGTTGTTGGTGATGCAAAATTGTTCACACAGATTTTAACCATGAATTCATTGTCTTTTATCAGTATTTACTTTTATGGTTGATTACCTGAAATAAAGTTTATGATGATGATGATAACTTAAACAGAAGCAGAGCCCAGATCTCGCGTGACAATTTATATAGGTTTCCATCACCGCTTCTGAAGCTGGAGCTTTGCAGGAACACAATCCTTTGATTGCTGGCGGCACCTCTGATAAGGAAATGCTATTTGCCAGTGAGATTAGTGGAGCAACGTAGGTACATCCTTTGTGTTCATGCCCCCTACACAATCCGACCACACCCCAGTCAAGTATGAGGTACCACAAGGTTTCTCCCTGTCTCCACTGCTCTTAAACTTATATGTAGAATGCCTCAGACAGACTCTCAGCAAACACTACGTCCATTTCCACCAATATACAGACGGCACACAAATATATTTCCAAATCTCATATCCTTCACAACTTCACACACTCAAAAGAGCCTCTCCACAATCACCAGCTGGATGGCCAACCACTTTGTCAAACTTAACCCTTCAAAAACGGAATACCTCCTCATCTGCTCCTGCAGGCACACATCTGACCTCATCCCTTTGATGAAAGAACTTTTCACGACAACCCACAAAAAGCCCTCTTCACAACTGGGAAATCCCTTGGCTTTCACCATAACATGCAATCTACAATACACCTCCAACGCAAGAAAAGATGCATCCTTCCCCTGCCAACCTCCGCACCTCAGTCCAAGCACTTGTTCTGTCCTAGCTGACTGCGGTAATGCTCTCTTCACTGGACTCCACAATAGCACACTTGCCACCTTCAAGCCATACAAAACGCAGCAGCGATAGTCATCCGCCACCTGCTAAAACACTCACACATCACTCCAGCTCTTGCCCAGCTTCACCGGCTCCGCGTATCTCAGAGATTTGCCTTCAAGAGACTCTGCATCACATTCAAAGTCATCCTCCTCAAAGCCCCATCTCACTTTGATGACACACTGAAACCCACCATCCACATACACACCAGACAAGCTAGCCAACGTCTTCTACACATTCCACTATGCAAACTAACCTCCTCACAAAATCAAGCATTTACCCAGTGGGCATCCAAAGCATGGAGCAATTCAAATTTGCATTGCTTCCTCCATCACGCTTTCCGGAAGATCCTTAAAACAACCTGTTTGCTCACACATAATCCAAACCCCTGCATCTCCCCCTGCTACTGCTGTCTAGCCTAATGTATAGGTGTATTAAAGCTCATGAGTTCAGGAGGGTCTGTGGCTGTCACCCTTGTGGTAAAGAATGTCTTATTTAGACCCCCGCATATGGACTATTTCCCCAGGAGGTCAGAAAGCTCTTTGCATGAGACCCTATCATGCAAGGGACTACACTTCTATTTGGATTTGGGGACATATATTCCGGTTTGCATATAATGTTGGTAATAATGCTAAACAAGCAAAGGCAAGCTGTAGGATCAACTAGAAAAAAGAAACCTCTAAAAGTACATAGTAAAATTAGAAAACATTTGATACAAAATAGTTAAAACTACTATAAAAATATAAAAAATAAATTATAAGCATTTCAAAATAAGTTCTTAAAAGTTGTCTCTATTCAATTTTGCAGAAGCCCCTTGTGGGAAAATCATGGAAAAATATAATAGTATTAAAAAATATTCAACATTTCCTTAAACTCTGTATTTGGGACAAGTGTATGTTCTTTTTGGAAAACATTGGAAGCATGAAAAAAGGGAGTTGGCTTGTGGGGGTTGAGTGCTTTGTGCAGGTTTTGGGCCCATGCATCATTTTTACAGCAGTCCAATACTTAAGTGTAAAGGGTACCATGAACATTTTGTTTGCAAAACTCCTTTGACTTAAACATCGTCGAAATTGACCAATTCTTTAAAACATATTGGCCAGTGGGGAAACGGCTAAAATAAAAGTAAGAGGAGAGCAGAGAGCAGAAGGGGGAGGCTGGTTGGTATGTAAGGAGATTCTACAAGTAAGAGAACTTGAATTATAGTCAAAAATTATCCAATTCGGGCAACGTTTTTGAGAAATGTGTCTGAATGAATAAAGGAAGTGGGTCCAATACAAGTAGTAACATAGAAATGTATTCTAAGAAATAAGTCCCCAACGCAGGTCCGAGCAAAAGCGTGAGTGTCTCTGACCAAATGTCATACCGTACGGCGCATGCACCACCACCAGATACAACATATATTCCTTCTTACACATATCAGTGAAGCATTGACAATCATGTTATACAGTAACATGTAAAGATCACAATTATAACAAGAAAGCAATAACATGTCACTTTAGTAGTGAGACTGAGAGTGTGATCTTGATGGATAAGTGTAAAGAAACACCACCTCATCCACCTCTACAGGGTCCTTTCTTCAAGAACCTTGATAAACAATCAGTCACTGGATTGCAATGGCATGGTATATATTGCGCCACAGAATGAAATCCCTGCAGTGCAGACAACCATTTAGCTATCCTCAGCGTTGCCAAAAGAGGCCCCTTTGCTGACAATAAATGTGCCACTGGTTTATGAGGACTCCTGATTACATAGGGAATATCCCACACGTCCGTTTTAAATTCGTTTAAAGCACAATAGCATGCAAGACTCTCACGCTCAATGGTAGAATATCCTGACTCTGTTACTTTCAAAGCATGTGATGCAAATTCAACCAGCACTTCCACCCCTTCCTAGACTCGCTAATAACCGCACCCAAACCACAACCACAGGCATCCACTGTTATGATTATCTTGCCATGAGGTCAAATCTGTGAAAAGTGGGGGCATTAGCCACTTCCTTTTTTATCGTCCTGAACACTTCTCTTCTTCACTGCCCCATACTAACTACGTCCTCGCTCTCAACAGATCTTTCCACACAGCACATTTTGCCAAAACGTTGTCCATATATTTTGCATAGAATTCCATCAAACCCAGGAATGATCTCAACTCATCATTGCTCGTCAGAGATTTGATGTTCAAAATAGCATCAACCATCTCAAGGTGCGTTTCCAACCCCTACCAGCCAGTCTGTGCCCTAAAAACGATACCTGGTGTGCCTTAAATTGAAAGTTTTCCCCTTTAACTGTCAACCTCACCACCTCAAACCTTCTCAACTCATACACCCTCACATCATGTTCTGACTCACTCCTTGCCCCTTACAAAATGTCATTCAAGAAGCATCTTGCCCCAGGAATATCACCCAACAAATCTTCTATAATCTTCTGAAAAACAGTGGATGCTGACGCCATCCAGAAAGGCAACCTTTTGAACTGGTATGCCCCCAAAGGTTTAATAAAAGCCATCAACACCCTGGACGTAGGGTGAAAGTCCACCTGGTAGTAAGCAGACAATAGACAAGCGTGCTATACCACTCTGCCTCCTCCATGGTAGTTAAGATCTCATTCACCCTGGGCAGAGGGTGTCTATTGACCAAGATGTTAGGTTCAAATCCCTTAAATAAACACATAACCTGATCCGATCATCCGGATGCTGAATCACTACAATAGAGGATAACCACTCACAGCACTTAATAGGTTCTATGACTCCCTATTCACTCAACCCCCGCCACTCCATCCTCACTTGTTCTCTTACCTCCAATGTCAGGTTCCTAACATTATGCACACACAGCACAGCATTTGCAACCAACTGGATCTTGTGACAATACCATGTATTCTTCTAATCCCTTGTCGGAAAACATTACAAAATGTCATTCCAATATCATCCACTAACTTCTTTGATTTATCCTTCTCCACCATCCTCACTTGCAAATCTTTCCCCGGATGTAACTCCAAACCGAGTTTGCTCTGGTGCTTCCACCCCAGCAGAAAATCACCCCTGGCTGCTACATTCACCTTAGCATGAATATGTTTAGCACCATAAGCAATGTTTCTCCAAACAAAAACCCAGATGTCAATCCTACCACCCGAATACATTTTTGGGTGAATATCAGACATGTGCAATGTATGATTTTTATCACCTTAGATTTCCTTATACTTCTCCTCTGAAATAATGGTATAAGGTGACCCAGAATCCTCTAATGCCTTAACAGCAAAACCTGCCATCACAATCTCTACGTTCATGGGGAATGTATTTCACCATCTTCATCCTCACCCACTTCACCCACAATGTGGACATTTCTGTTAGACCACTCCTCCCTCTCTTCCCCCACATATTTAACACTTTTCTCAGCCTCCAAAACTATGTTGTTCCACTTTGACACAATCTTGCAAAATGTCCCATCTTCCTGCACTTCCTGCAGTGCACTCTCATTGCAGGACATTCCTTCGGGGTCATTGCATGCTTCTCAAAACCACATCTAGGACGTTGCCCTTTGCCTACAGCCTTTTGGAGTACTTGACTGCTTCACGCACCCATCCCCACTCTGTTATACTTCTTTATCACACACACTTTCGATTCAACCGCGCACATTTTTTTAAAACTCTATCTTTCAACACCTGCACATTCTCCTTGTTCCTTTTAGCATTCCCTTTCTTCAAGCACTTGCTCGTTAACTCCATCCCCTTAGCAATGGACAATGCCTCCTGTAAAGGTGGATTTCTCCATTGCCACAACCGTTCCTGAATCTTTAGATTGGACGCGTGCGTAATTAACTGATCATGGATGTACTCATCCTCCCTCCCTGTAAATTCACATGACGCTAACAGCCTCCTCAAATCAGCCACAAACAAATACACGAATTCATCAAATGCTTGTTTCCTCAAAACGAATTATATCTCTCCAACACCACATTTAACTGCTTACATTACTGTGCTTCCAATTTCCTCATTCCCATACCATATAAACTATCCCCATCCCCATCCTCTCATCTTCCCCTTCAAGCCCCTGTACACCCGGCAACTTTTTCATCACCCTAAACGCTTCTCCCCACACACAGCACATGAGAGTTGAACATGTTTGTTCATCAGAGAATCTCTCAAAAACTGATGCCACAAATTAGAACTTAAAAAGATTGTTCCGGTCCTACCATGGAACAGACGGCTCACCAGGGGTAGCCAAAAATGTGGGGGATGGGTCTATGGTTTGAATGGCCAAACAAAACTTGGTAGCCTATCAATGGAGGAAAATAAACCACCAAGACAATGGGCCTCATTACGCGGTAGGCGGTAGCCATGGCACTATTAGCGCCATGGCTACCCCCTTACCGCATTCCGGGTCCGTGTTCCCGGAATGGGGACTTACCAGGTCATTCCGACCTTGGTGGGACCGGTAAGTCCCCATTCCGGGAACCATTCCCCATTCCCATTTGAGCCCCCATAGGGCTCAATGGGAATTGGGAATGAGCTAATAACGAGCCTGCTATTAGCAGGCCCGTTATTAGCTCTGAAGTCCCAAAACGGGTCCCTTCCTTAACGGCTGGTAAAACCAGGCGTTAAGGAAGGGACCCGCTAAGGGACCTCGTAGTAGACCTGAGATGTCACTGTCCCTGCTGTGTGTGCGCACTCACCCAGCGAACCCTGCCCTCCTCCACACAGGAAACAGTCAGTACAACACTCTGCTCCACTCAAACAGGCGTAGGTGGAATAGGCCTTCCTGCTGCCAGAACCCAACCGTGGCTTACATTTGGTCTCCATACGGCTTCTGATGGGTCCAAAAGGCCTCTCCGCTGCCAGACCCTGACTGCGCCGTACATACAGTCACCACACCGCCAATGGTCACACTGCCTTTATGCCACCAGACCCTGATAGCTCTGACCTCGCTGACTCGTCACAGCTGATGGCTAGCATGTCCCTCCTCTCACCTTACAAAGCAGCCACAACCACCTCACAATGAGTCCTCAGATGTTGTCAGACTTCCCTCACCAACAAGCTCCAAGCACCAGCAGGGCGACAGGTATTTAGCCTCCGCTCACCCCAACAGTCGCTCACATAGACACCCACCTAAAATGGAGCCAAACAGCGCCAAAGACATCCGTTTTCCAGAGATCTCGTAAGTATTCTGCTCTGCTATTGGGGTCTTCCTCCACCACTTCTTCGCCAATTAAGCCATAATGAATAAAGGAAGTGGGTCCAAGAAAATTAGCAACATAGAAGTTTATTCTAAGAAATAAGACCTCAACGCAGGTACGACCAAAAGCGTGAGGGCTCTGACCGACTATCATAACCGAGCGGCTGCACGTGAGCACATTCCAAAATAGAATGTTGAGCTATCATCTTGTGCACCAGATACAACAAAATGCCTTTGAGAAAGGCATTTTTGTTAAACTGTGCCCAATTCACAAAGAAATGTATAGGAGCTAATCTAACTTAGCTTGTCTCCAACCTGGATAGCACTATTTGATTCACAAATACTGCCCTACCAGCACTTTGCACTTGATGCCTGCACGTACCCCTGCACTTGCCACCAGCTGGCCACACTTTTATTTATTGTTTTATTCATTACTGTTGATTCCATGTACTTCCCTGCCCTCTCCCGTTTCCCCTCACACATTTCCCCTCCTCCCTCCCCTGCACTTGCACGATCTTAATGTCACCGGGCCTCGTAAGATCGTTGGCTCTGTCTTCCCTCTGTTCCCCCTTCCTTGCCTCATCGCGCCTTGAAACACTCGTGCATAGGCGCGTTATAAAGGCCATATCATATCATCATAAAAGAAGTTACTCTCAGTAACTCCGACTTACACTTTTGAAAGTTGATCAATTCAGGTATGTCAGGAGTGAGTTTGTATTACTTTGAATAAATCCTTTGGTGCATCGAATGGCCTTCTTCAGGTGTAAATCAAGAGTAAATCAAACATGCTATATGTAAAACATTTTAAATACTGAAAGAAAATATTCTTAACATGATCTTGTAACTACAAAACAAAGGCTCCACCTGAACTTCAAATGTTAGGACTTGTTGGAAGTTTTTAAAGTGCTTAATATATCTCATTGTTATCTTCCTAGCCCAGGGTTCGAAACAGTGTTATGCTTGTTTGTAATAAGTATTTTTTATTCGAGCAGCAGATGTTTGAGGGTGAGAGGAGGTTTTTGGGGTAGGACATCGGGCTCAAATACAGATGGATATAAATAAAATTCATAATCAATATCTCAAGCCAACATTATGCTGATTCTAGGCAATGCTTCCTTTCAACTCAGGAAAGCATTGGAGGTTTCAGCCCTTCTCCCCCATTTCCTACACAATATAGATTGGGTATTAGTCATCTCTCACATCCCAAATACTCTCCAAGCATGTCAACTCGATCAAATGAGGAGGCTCCCAACTGGATGCAGGTGGCTCTGATTGTTGAACATCTTTGAGAGTTTCCAATAAGCTTTGGAAGAAAATGGTACAAAGTTTCTCAATCTTGGGGAATTCCTATTGATGGAGTTTTTTTTAAATAGTTTGTAGGGGCTTTTAGTCCCTCCACCTCCTCCTGTTGTTACTCCACTGCCTCTACCAAATCTCTCTCTGCCGCCTCCTGCCTTATCTCTCTACTCCCCAATCTCCTCCTCCACCTTCGATCCTTTCTTTATAACCTCACCAAAAACTCTTTCCTTGCTCTCCAACCTGCTCCAAATTCTTTCCTCATACTACAGGTTTCTCTAAACCCCTTGCCAACAGCTCCTACTCATATCACCCACACTTCCTGACTGAAAAAACGTGGGTTTTATCTAGCCATGTGAACCCTCTTATTGGGGTGACTCTCCTTGTGGGTCTGCAGATGAGGATATGAATGAGTGAAATATTGTGATGGGTTAGCAGTAATTAGTTCATCAGTGCTGTATATAACGGTTTGGAGGTAGACCAGGCCTTCACACGGCAGAAGACCATCCTGGATTTCACATAGGCATTGAAACTCAAGACAATCTTCTGACCCTATTTCCCCTATGCCCCATCATTTAGCAAAAATCACTAAGACAACCAAAAGGGGTGGGGCGGAATGTTTCTTAGCCTCTTAGAAAGCATCTCGGCAGCATTCCATTCCATTGTTGAGAATCTCACCCGTGTCATTACATTTGAGCGATGTTAAGGTTTCGTTGGCAAATCATAGTGGAGGTGAAACTGACTTTGGATTGTGACATTATTCTGAACTTTGGCTTGAAATCATTAGTACCCCATGGAGAAGCTGCATTGCCATGCCTTCTGCGTCTGTTTGGATACTGGGTTAAAAGGCTTTGTAAAATACTGGTGGGGCGTTGGAGTTGGCAGAGTGAATAGTACAAAAGGGGAACATGATAAACACCGAGGACAGGAACTGATGTCAGTGTTAAATATTACATTTCTTTTTTCGTTTCTGATATATGTCCCCAGAAGGATTAATGAACACAATGCCACAGAACTGTAATTAAAATCCTTATTTTACAATTGAGGCAGTCCTTGCAACAGCAGGACACCGTTTTTAATTAAAAAAAGAGCAGAAGGGGGATAAAAATAAAAATAAATGTAACCTACCTTTTTGATATTTAAATGCCATTTTGTGTCCTGTCCATGGAAAAATCAATTAAAAAGACAATTAAAATGGGACTTAAAGCCAAGTGAATTTAGAGAAAAAGATCTGCATAAACAGCGCTTCCCCACAATCACGGCCGGGTCTTGGCAGATGTGTGCAGGAACCACAGCCCTTTTCTGATCACTTTTTGTGCCATGAAGTTTGGTGTCAAAATTCCTCGGGGACTCTTATGCTAATACAAAATGGGGTGACATGAGAAAACCAAGATACAAGCTCTGAGCAAATCCTGGGACCTTTCAATGGCCAGATCACAGTGCATGCCCACAGTGGCTCCAACCACACTGCGTGCACTGTATGCCCACAAGTTGACACCAAAGGTAGATGGTTGGAAAATAATTTACCACAGGTTTATTGGCATACCTAACCGGTTGTCTGACTTGTGGAAACTGGATTACGCTTTGTATAGATCCTCCAGCGGCTGAGTGCCTCCATCAGGCCCAAGGCTTTGTCCACAGGCCAGTTTCCTGGATTACACAACATACAATGTTCTCACCAAATTCAGTGCCTACCATTCATGGAAATGAAGCATGGACATAGGATTAAACACCCCTGTTTGCCAGTGCTTCCCTTCTCTGACTGCAGGAAGTTAGCTGTTCATTCTGCCGGTTAACGCTTGTTAAGGATCATGGCACAACGGTAAGCAGAGTTCATAAAAGTCCCTACTTTCACTCCTCAATGCAGATAAAAGAGTAGAGCTCATCTGGCCAATAGCATTGATCTCCTTTTTATTGTGTGCCTGGTCCTCTTTAGAGCACGTGCTAACCTTGCGCTGTGCCACGTAGGCCCTGGTATTCTGACAATGTGATATTGGGACCATGCCAACCTCCTATTCCAGCTTCCCCTCGATACAAACAAAAGTAGAGTAAATCCGGCGGATACAATTGATCAGCACAAAACGGACTACACATCCAAAGGCATTTTGCTTAATATAGGAAGAGACACAAGGGCGTAACGTTAAGATCCAGCGTTGGCGAGGTGAGGGGACTGAAGGAGTAACTAAGGACCAAAAGGGAAAAAAGCCTTAATTGAGTAGTGCAAAAGAGACAAACGAGCAAGACAAGAAACCATAGGGGTTGTGAAGGCATCCAGTGCTGGGAGGGGGGAAATAATGAAGGGGTGAGAGCAGGAGGTGATTGGTAAGTTCACACAGCCCATCAGTAGTAAGAGTGCTTTCGCACATGCGCAGCCTTCTGATATAAAAGAAAGCACAGGAAGCCTCTGCAGTCACCCATCTGCTCCAAACCAATGCAGAGAAAGCCCAGCAATAACTGGGAAAAGTCCCTGCTCACACTAGCGTCTTGCTCCCATCTTATTCCATTGTGTTGCACGCAGTCCTGCATTTGTAATATGCACAAGAATACAAAACGGCATGGCACTACAAACACCAGGGGCCTCATTACGAGGCAGGCGCTGACGGAATGCGCCCCCTTCATTCCGTCAGGGCTGATTACGAGCTTCCCATCGCGGGCCCCGGATCGGTAAAACCAGGTGTTCTTTCCGGGTCCTGCGAGGGGCAGAGGGAGGTAACAACGGGACATTTATAATGTGCCAATTGTTTCCTCCATCCCAATTCCCATTGAGCCCTAAGTGGGAATGGGGAATGGTTCCTGCAAGAAGGACTTACCGGGTCCTCCTATGTCGGAATGACCCGGTAAGTCCCCATTGCAGGAACCCGGAAAAGGAGCCCGGTTTGGAGGCAGCCATGGAGCTAACAGCACCATGGCTGCCTCCAAACTCGTAATGAGGCCCCGGGACTTTTATAACATGGTTTGAGCACTCACCAGGATGCTCACTTTCACCATATTGTTATGGGCCAGAATGTGCATGAATTAATGAGGTTGGGTGAGAAAAGTGGATAGTGTTTTTATTCAGCAGCTACATTGCAAGCATTTTACTGTGTTGTGGCAGGAAAGAAAAGGCGCATATGCGCAAATTCTCTGGGGACTGTCTCTTTCATCTCACACATTTGATAAAGAGGTATGACGTAGTTACATCCGCTCTCTTCTTTCTGGCAGAAAAGAGGGCTCTCTGTTGGGCAAGAACGGAACAAAGAGTTTTTTGATCAGTTTGGGAATTGGGAGTTTGTTAGGAATCCTGATGATGGAAACACAAATGTAATTGTCCCTAAGAAAGCACCCAATATGGTCTAGACATGGCTCATTACCTCTCCTTTCGTCAGTGCCGGCTACTCGTCATTGGATCATTGTAGTGATGAGTCCCTTTAAATATGTAACACTCATGACATAAGAAGGGGAATACCGGAATAGTGCACAGGCTATTTCAGTAAGAGGAAGAATTATATTTCATAAAATCATGTGTTTGTCAGACACACTTTTTTTGAGGTATCGTTGTGAAATAAATTAGGTCTAAAAAAAAATGTGGGACCTTCCTCACCATGGATCTCATGATAACCGGGAGCTACTACCATATATACTTCCTCGGAAAGTGGCTAAGTGAGATGGAATTCTCAGATAAGGGTAATATTTGTAATTATGTTATATGATATGATAAAATATGATATGGCATTTATAATGCACCTATACACAAGTAATAATAATAATTTAGCATTTATATAGCACTACGAACCCTCAGGTATCTGAGCGCTGCTTATTATTACCCACGGTGTGTGGTGCTCATTCATTGACCTCGGAAAGGAGCGCTCTACTCGCTGTGCCACTTGACCGGCCAAGTGACCACGCCTTGAAGTGTTTCAAGGCGCGACAACGCAAGAGAAAGGGAACAGAGGGAAGACAGAGACAACGATCTTACTAGGCCAGGTAACATTGAGATTGCACAAGTGCAGGTAAAAGGGGGGATAGGGCAATGCAGTACATGGGATCAACAGTAAAAATAAATAGAATAAATAAAAACAATAAGAAAAAAAGTGAGGTCAGCTGGTGGCAGGTGCAAGGGTAAGTGCAGACATTAGGTGTCAAGTGCTGGCAGGGGACTGTAGGGATACAGAAAACAGTCCCCAAGTGCGGTTGCCAGGGAGACAGTGCAGGCGTGCAACTGGCAGGGGAGGAGACTTCGGCCCGAGATGAGAGGGTAGCCAACTGACCAGTGCAGTTTCAGTTTCTGCCAAGAGTTCAGCAGGGGAGAAGAGGAGAGAAAACAGAGGCAAAGAGGAAGGTTTTGAGGTGCTTCCAGAACCGGAGATGGTTCTCCTCAAGTTTCAGGGAGGCTGTTCCAGAGGGAGACCCCAGTTGAAAGAAAGATATCTACCACCAACTTGTTGCTTGGAGAAGCGACTGACCCTGATGGAGTTGGAGGCAGATGTGCGAAGAGCTTGATCAAGGAAGATATTTAGGAAGAAAGAGTTGAAGGTATTGAGGCCCCAGAAGGCCTTGTGGACAAAACAGATGGGTTTGAACTTAATCCTCACAGCCACTGGGAGCCAGTGCAGAGATTTCAGTCCTGGAGAGATACCATCCCTGGGCTTGAAGCCAAGGACAAGTCTTGCAGTCCTGTTCTGGATGAGTCGCAGAAGTCGAAGAGTAGAAGCAGGCAGATTTAGAACGAGGCTGTTGCAGTAGTCCAGCCTAGAGAGCACCAGAGCTCTGGAGACAGTGAGCTTCTGGGGGAAGGAGGGGAAAGAAAGAATACCTCTGAGGAGGTGCAGCTGGTAGTGTGACTTCAAAGAGATGTCAGAGATGTGAGGAGAGAAGAAGAGTGTGGAGTCAAAGATGATCCCAAGGTTTTTAGCCTCACAGGTGGGAGCGGGAAGAGGGGCAAGAGAGGCCAGACAGAGTGTGACTGGAAAGGAGGGAGCAGGTGTGCCAATGAGAAGAATCTCAGTCGTACTTGCATTAAGACACAGAACATTGGCAGAACACCACTCCTGGATGGCAGACAGACAGTCAGAGATGAGAGAAGGAGAAGAAGTGGTGGAAGGGAGCCTGAAAATGAGTTGAGTGTCATCCGCATAGCATTGAAAGTTGGGGCATAGAGCGCCAATGCGGTGGGCAAGAAGTGCCAGGTATTGGTTGAACAGCCAGGGAGAGATGTTAGACCCCTGGGGTCCACCACAGGAAGAGATAGAGAAGGAGGAGAGGAAAAACCCAAGTTGGACCTGGGGGGGTCGATCGGAGAGGAAAGAGGTCTGCCAAGCCAGGGCCTAATCGGTGATACCCAGGTTATCACAGAGACTTTTGAGCAGAATGGCATGGTTGACCGTGTCAAAGGCAGAAGAGAGATCAAGTAAAATGAGGCCACAGGGGGTGTTTGAATCGAGGTTGGAAAGCAGGTCTTCACAGATGTTCAGGAGAGCAGTTTCCGTGCTTCTGGTAGCTCTGAAGCCAGACTGGTGGTGATGGAGACAGCCAACAGATTCAGTGTGAACATTAAGCTGGGAGATGGCTAGTTTTTCCAGGAGTTTGCCCATGAAAGGATTGATGGAGACTGGGCGATAGTTAGCTGGGCAGGATGGTTTCGGCAGAGGGTTTCTTAAAAAGAGGGTGCACAAGGGAGTGTTTCAGTGGGAAGGGAAAACTCCAGTGGCGAAGGAGTGGTTGCAGGGGCCAAGGAGTTAATATGGTCCTTGATAGTTTTGGAGGAACAGGGGTGAACCTGTTTTGACGAGACTTACATAGATCAGACTTGTCTAGAAACCTCATCTAGAGAGAACAGGGGAAAGCCAGAGATGGAGGGAGAAGTGGTAGAAGAAGGGCCAGAGGAAGAGCAGGGAGTAGAGGGGGTAAGGGGAGAGGAAGAGAGAGAGGACCGGATGACCTGAGTTTTAGAGATGTAATGAGAAGTCAGGGCCATGCAGAGGGGCTGAGAGGGGACAGGAGAGGTAGAGACTGCATCAGGTTTGGCCCACTCCTTGCAGATGTGAAAGAGTTTGGCCACGTTGTTAGATGCCGCTGAGACGCAGGCTTGGATGTGGGCTCCCTTCTTGGTGCGGACAGCGAGTCGATATTGCCTTTGGAGCAGGCAGCAGGCCAGTTTGCCAGAGGATGTACCAGAAGCACGCCATTTCCTCTCAGCCACCCTGCACTTGCGTTTAAGGGTGACGAGGTCTGAGTCATACCCGGAGTTGCACTTGGCTTTGGGCTTCGAGCGGATCCTCATGACAGGGGCAAGAACTTCAATAGAATCAGATATAGCACAGTGGAGCATGGAGAGGGCTGTGTCAGCGTGTGAGTCAGCCAAAGTGGGGTGGGGGTGTGAGAAAGTGGTGGAGAAAGCCTCAACTGACATACGCTTCAGGGGTTGGATAACCGAGTAGATAGGTGACAGTGCTAGAGTTGGGTGGAGAGAGTGAGCTGGGAGGAAAGGAGAAATAGATCACTGCATGAGAGAGGAGTGGTGAGAGGGATAGAAAGGAGAAGGTCTGCAGGGATCAGAACATCAAGAGTGTGCCCTACAGAGTGAGTCAGGCTAGAGGGGAGGATAGAGAGTGAGAGTCACAAAGGTCGCAAAAGAGTCCAGAGGAAGGACAGGAAGCATCCAGGTGGATGTTAAAGTTTTCAAGAAGGAGGGGTTGAGTGGTCGAGACCAGGAGGGAAGAGGAGAGGCCCGCCCTCTCAGAGAGGAAGGAGGAGATCTCATCAGATGGCTGATAGATGGTAGCCACAGTGAGGCCTGCATAGGAATGACAGAGGCAGGAATCCACTCCGGGAAGATCAGGGCTACACCCCTTCCGGAACAGTTGGACATGGGCACAGAGAGAAGCTTGCAGCCATCAGGGAGGAGAGTGTCAAAGCTCATGACAGAGCTGGCCGTGAACCATATCTCGGTGAGACCGAGGACATCGAGGTCAAGTTCTTCGAGGAGGCAGAAGATGTCAGAGGAGTGTTTGACAGCTGAGCGAGAGTTTGGAGCGGCAATATGGAGAACATTGCCGACCTTAAAAGACTTCCGGGGAGGGGTACAAATCAGAGGTACACCCTGCAGAGGTGTAGAAAAAGCCAGAGGGGGGGCAGAAGAGGAAGGAGGAGAGAGCAAGGTAGCCAAGGAGGAGACACCAGAGGGAGGCAAGGAAGCTTTGGGGTGAAGAGAGAGGAGAGCAGGAGAAGGAAGGAAATTGATGAGGTGCAGAAAGTGTCTATCAAAGAGGAGAAGGCTGGCCTGAGGGCCTTGGACCAAAATGGTACCATTCAGGTGAACATTAACAATGACCTTGGAGGAGTGGAAGGGGACCAGGAGGGCCTCCCACCGTGTGCCACCATTAATGGGAGAAGAAGAGAAAGGAGAAAGCACAGAGACCATATGAAGAGTCCATAGGTCTGGCGATGGAACGACAAAGAGGATGTCGGTGAGGGTTTGCCTGGAGGAAGCACTGGTATAGGTCTCAGCGAACGGGAGGCCTGGGTTGGAGACCAGGATGTCCTTTTTAAACTTCTTCCTACCAGATTGTGTGAGGAGAGCAGGATAGTCGATAGAGAAGCAGTTAGGAAAGATAGGAGAGACAGAGAGCACCATAGAGTAGGTAGGCAGAGGAGAGAAGAGGAAGGGGGGTAGGGGCAGTGGAACACTAGGGAAGGACGCAAGAAGGTGTGCAAGCAGAGTAGGCAAGGAGATACGAGATAAAAGTAGACAATTTAACAAAACCAAAAGGGCTCAGACGGTAGTAGAACAGTTTGCTAGGCAACGCTTTGCTAAGAAGGCAAAACGAAAGACAGCACTACTTTCACAAAGTGGTTTAACAACAGAGACAGCACACCTAGGTCTAAGAGTCCTGTATAGTGGGACTCAAGTAACTCATACTTGTTTGTGAATATTTTACCATTTGTATTCCATTGGATCAGTCATTCAAATGTACTTTCCTGCGAATCCAAAAACAAATATCTAGCACAATCACTTACATGGGAGGGCCTGGGCCACTGCATTTCTTCTGCATCTCCTACAACATTGGAGGATGCAGGGGTGGCGTGTTATATCATGGGTAAAATAGATTTAGCTCTAACAGCAGTACATGTATGTAACTTTTTCTTATACATTTCATCTGACATCTAATTAGGAAGGGCATAACATCCTGGTGGAACTTTCCACTCAGATCCAATAGGAATACATCGTAAAACAGGTGGTACCCCATAAACACATGTCCCACAATTCCTGTACTTCCTGCTACGCCAGGTAATAAACCAGCACTTTTTACACCATGGCCACCTACCACCTTTAGCCGATGTTATTATTTCAGTAAAGTTCATGGGGCCTCATTACCAGTGAGGTGGAACGGGTTAACGGGACCCGCTAAAGCAGGCGGACCCGTTAAACCCATTCGGCCTCATTACAAGCTCTCCTCGCGGGACCCGGTAAGTAACGCCTGGTCAAACCAGGCGTGCTTACCGGGACCCGCGAGTGGAAGAGGGAGCAAACAACGGGCCGCTCGTAATCGGCCCGTTGTTTGCTCCCTCCCCCATTCCCATTGAGCCCTATGGGGGCTGAAATGGGAATGGGGAAGGTCCGGGCCCGGGTTCCTGAAGGGAGGAATTACTGGGCCCTCCGAACTCGGAATGGCCCGGTAACTCCCCATTCTGGGAACCCGGACCCGATTTTGGCGGCAGCTATGCCGCCAATAGCGGCATGGCTACCACCAAAATCGTAAAGAGGCCCAGGGTCGGATAATACTGTTTAAAGTTAGTTTTTAGGGCTGAAATTAAAGCTTCAACCTGTTCATTCCAGACATAATTCCTGAGTATATCGTTAATTTTGAGCACCAGCAAAAGGCTTATGAACAGGACTTCCATTAGTCGTTTTCAGAGGATGGACCAACAGGAGCGTTTGCCTTTTTTTTACTGACTAACATGAATTCATGCAGACAATTCTTGGCATTTAACATCTCTTGTGGAAACTAAAAACACCGAATAGGGTTCTTTTCTCAGTTTTCACTGATTAACCATGACAAAGCTCCAGTCCCACATTCCCGGCACACCCGATCCAGCTCCTTGGGTAGTGCTTTTTTCACCTGTGAATAGAAAGACCTGGCACACTTGATTTTGATCAGAGCCTTGCTGTACTTAATTAGTGCATCATTGTTCAAATTTACATTTGTTTAAATTATAGCTAGTGGTAGCGCGGATAAAGGGGTATCTGTTACCCCATAAGTCTCACATGTGGATATAGACCTGTTTTTCTATTAAATTGACTTTTCATAGTCATGAAGACAGGGATAATGCATTTGACCATTTAACTTTGTTTCAGTACAAAGCTTATCCAGCCGGTTTTCAGTCTGTCTTTCTGGAGGTCCCTAATCCTTCTCTACCTGTTAGATAAAGCCTCCCATCAGCAAACATTCAGATAGCCACATCCTCTGGAGAAGACGCCCTGGAACACCAGGAGCCAGCGCTGCTTCACATGCAGGCAGTGCTTTCTCCCCAGAAGCAGCTGTTAAAAAAAGATATTTAATTTTGTAAATTGTCTGCTTTTTAAATTGTATAATGTTGATTGGTAATGTTCACTTCCAATGTATATTTTAGTCCTAATGGGAATGTTACAATTGTCTTACTGAGCAAAGCACACTATCAACACCTTCAATTAGAATATGAACTAGTTGCACCCGGTGTTTCATACAGCAATCTAGTGCCCGCTCTCTTCCAGACGCTCTCTGTGCTCTCCTTCTTGGTCTGTGTGTCTCTCGCTCATTCTCTGCCTCCCTCTATGCCTCACTCTATACATCACTCTGTGCCCCAAACTATGTCTCTGTCTCTTAATGTGTGCGTATGAATAACATAATCAGGTGTGACTCTGTTAGAGGCACCCCAGCCAGCAGTTGCTCACATATTTGCAACCTGTGAAAGAACTTAGATACCTTGGGTGCGCTTTGTTTTTTGTTGTTGCAAAAGCAGGCATTACAAATACAAAAAAGGACATTATTTAATGGTGCCAACATTGAATACTGGCTTTTTAAAATGCACTATATTTATTAGTAATAATCACTTGCAATATATATTGTAGTCATAAAAATAATGGTATACTATCAAAACCTGCTATAACTATATATATATTTTTTCTGGTAGAGGATTATCATTCCAAAATGGACAGTCTGGTAGAGTCCTATTGAACTCTTTCAAAATACCCTTATGAGAAAAGGGAAGAGGACAAATAGCACCAGTGATGGTTCCTATCCTAATTTGTATAAAATCCAAGTGCATTTTGGAAAAAATAAGAGTAACCACAGAGTAACCACAGAGCTTTACATTTGACAAACATGTCTGTCATTAAAGGTATGTATGCGTGGAACACTTACTACACAAAACACACTGGGCTTGGTGCTCATTTATTTTTTCCCAAAAACTCAACATGACATTAAAATATTTCTAACATTGAACCATATATACTGATTGGGACAACCGTAGGCCTTTAACAACAGGATACTGTGGTGGTGTGTTTCACTGGGTTTGAATGGCCTCTGAGATAATGTTTCATTTTCCCACCGTCTAATATACCTTTGGGGAAGGGGACAAATAAAATCAGTCAGGGTTCCAGCCTGCTTTGAATGAAATCAAAAAGCACTTTGGGAACAAAATTATCTCCTTGCATTGTTATATTTGACATAATTATTTTTTATAAAAAGCGTTTTATGTTTGCATCACTAAATACATAATGTGCCCTGGGCTTGGTGCTCATTTGATTTCTCACAACACTCAAATTAAAAGTGTTGTGGTAGCTTAGAATTGTCTTGGGATCTGGAACGTTTGGAGGGCTCTGGAAGGTTCTGGAAGGAGTTCCTAGGAGGGGCAGTTGGTCGGAGAGCTGGGGGAAGGAGCTGTTATGTGACTGCTGCTGGTGTTGTAAATGAAGATTTCACAAGTCACAAAAGTGTCAGTGACTCATTTCAAATTGGTGAGGAGCACCAGCGGAGCGGACCCACGTCGTGCGCTTGCAACAGCATTTCAAATCTGCAGATCGGTTGGCTCTTCGCCAACTCAATCACCGATGGAAAGCAGAGGCTCAGTTCATGTGTCCGGATAATTTTATTACAGTGATGCATGATGTGTGTGCACACAAGGATCAACCAGTAAAGGCCTCAATACTACTAAATACATTAGAAGAAAGGACCCTACGACGTCATTTTGTGCAGCGCCATTTGGAAACAGGCAATAAGGAAATATAACCAGAGTCACATTGCTCTTCCTCGACCCAGTAAAAAGGGGGGACTATATATATATACATATATATACACACACACACAAGGATTTCACATATAGAAGCACCATGACAATGCAAGGGATTACTGGTCATTCCCCGGAGAGTTTTCTTCCAAATGTAGGACAACCAACTGTGCCATGACCTGGAATGGAGGGACTATTGGCAAAATTACTAAAGACAGTGGAACATGATTATCTTTCAGTAGAAAAAAAGAAATTACTACGGCTACATGTGTTAGGTCCTGAGGGAAAACAGAAACATAGAGAATTGCAAGTACTGACAGATTTAGATGACAGGGACATGGATGCACATGAACAAGTTATAAGACAACTTGATAACTATTTTGCAATGGAAACAAATGTAGCCATAAGTAGATTTAATTTGTATACCAGGGCACAGAGAGAAGAAGAAACAGTAGAAGAATATGTTTCAGCATTGAAGAAATTGTTATTGACCTGTCTGTAGGTTTGGTGCTGGTATAACAACAGAAGAACTGATGCCAGATCAAATAATAATACACACCAAGGATTCAAAAATTCAGGTCAGACTGTGGATTATAGGAGACCCATTGTTACAACAAGCATTGTAATCATGAAGACGATTGAACTTACTCAGAGATGTTCAAAAGAAATAAAAGACAAAATGAAAGAGGCAAAACAAGCAGTGCCAGACACGGGTAGCAGTATTTAAAAAGAAAAAGGAACCATGAAATGAATAGGAGGATCGTGAAAACAGCTAGTTTAATTCCAAGAATGGGAACAGAGAAAACAACAGTTTTGGAGGAAAACAAAGGTTTGGCATGAGAAACACATACAGGAGACATGGTGGCATTGATAGGGATAGATGTTTCAGATGTGGAAGATAGGACACTACGCATCATCTAGAAATTGTCCCGCAATTGCCAAGGTATGAACAACATGTAAAGGCAGGAGGCATTTTGCAATAGCATGTAGAAGCAAGACAAGACTATCAGTAATTAAAGAAGAATCAGGCTCTGAAGAAGAAAGGGTAATAGTTGTGCATGCCGTGCCTCAAGAAGATGTAATGACAACTATTATCTAAAGTGTCCTAAGTGTGAGATAATCATAGAAAATTTGGCATAGGAGCTGATGGTCGATAGTTGTTCGCCATGTACTATTATCACAGAAAGTAAGTGGCGAATGTTAAGCTCTGAAGGTTTAAAGAAAAGACTTCACCGGTCAGATATTCGAAACACAGGAGGGTTTGAAGAATCTATGATAAAATTGATTGGACATTTTACGAGCAACATGTAGTTCAAAGGACGCTCAGCTGAGATAAAAATATATGTGGCCAAGAAAGGAGTGAATGTTTTAGGGTGGAAAAAGACCAAGCTAAGCTTAAAATTCGTTTAGACAGCTGCAAAATGGGAGCCAGTGCTGTATGTATAAGGAGAAGAAGGAGATAGAGTAACCAAGACACACGGTGGAGAGGTTGCCAAGACAAATTTGGGGTTACTAAGATGATATGCCCATTAGATCATTGCAAAGCCTAATGTGATACCAGTAGTACACAAGAAAGTGAGACCTGTCCCATTTGCATTGATGGACAAATTTGGAGCAGAGTTGGAGTGAAAGGGAAGATGTGATTGAGAAGGTAGAATCCTCATTATGGATGAGTACAATTGTGGTAGCAGTGAAGAAGAATGGCAAACTTCAAGTTTGTGTAGACTTCAAGTTTGTGTATAACTGAGATGTTGAACTATATAGAGGGAGCAGATGTATTTAATACATTGGATTTACCTAACACGTACCATCAAATCAATTTGACGAAAGATTCTAGAGATTTATCAGCTTTTATTACTTCTTTTGGAATGTTTAGATATAAAAGGATGCCGGGTGGGCTCACATCAGCAGCAGCTGTGTTTCAAAGAGCGATGACCCAGGTGTTAAAAGATCTCAAAGGAACATTGGTATATCAGGACAATATAATTGTATTCGGAAAGGGATCTAAAGAGCATGATGAAAGATTACATTCAGTGCTACAAACGTTAGCCAGTAAAGGTCTTAAAGTAGAAAAAAGCAAATGTAAATTCAGAGAAAGCAAAGTGGAATATTTAGGTCATATAGTAAGTGGAAAAGGGTATTGACCAAAGTAGATGTGGTTAATACCCTAAAAAATGCTCCTAGCCCAGTGGGGAAGGATGGTGTGAGGTCTTTTTTAGGGCTATGTGAGTATTTTAGCAAGTTTGTATGTGACTTTGCATGCATCACAGAACCTATACGAAAGCTGTTCAAAAAGGAACACGGTTTTAATTTATAATGAAAGGTGTATGGAAGCTTTCAGAGACACTAAGGATAGTATTTGTAACACTAAAGGGCCTCATTACACGGACGGCGGTGGACCAAGGTGCTGTTAGCACCTTGGTCCATGCCAGTAAAATACCGGCACCGCCTTGGTGGAAAGGGGAATTACTGCCCTATTCCAAGGTTGGTGGGGCGGTAATTCTCCCTTCCCCCATTGCCCTTCCCCATTCCCATTTTTGCCCCATAGGGCATAATGGGAATGGGGAAGGTGCTAATTACGGCACCGCAAATTGCGGTACTGTAATTAGCTCCCTGGTCCCTATGTGGGTTGGTTTTTAACACCTGCAAAAAGCAGGCGTTAAAGTCTCCAACCCGCAAAGGGACCTCGTAGTAAGGCGGTAAGGGTTAACGGTCACCGGTACCATTAACGGTGACCGTTGACCCTTACCGCCGTCCGTGTAATGAGGCCCTTAATCTCGGTGGGTTTGTTGTTGGAAGGAAAACAGTACTCACTGTAGTATTGGGTGAAGTGTTGACTCTGATGAAAGATAAAAAAACAGAAGGTAATTTGTTATGCATCAAGGGCGGTGTTGGAGGGGAAGGAAGCTTTTCAGTAATCGAGAGAGAGCTTTTGGCATGTGAATGGGCATAAATTAATTTTGCAAAGACGTGTGAAGGAGTACGTTTATTTTGTGTACAGATCACAAACCTTGGATTGAATTGTTGACAGTGAAGGGTTTGTGAAAGGCCACACCAAGGTTAGCGAGAGTTAGTGTAAGATAACAACGTTATGATTTCACAGTTGGTATGTTTAAGGTGTAAAAATAGAGAAGCAGATTTTCTTTCACGATTGCCAGTTGAGAATGAAGAAATCAAAGAGGTAGAGCAAGAGGAAGAAGTGGTAGCAGCTGTTCAGGATGTTTTTATCTAGGAGTGAGTGGCTCGGTAGTTTCCAGGAAGATGATGTACTCAACAAAGTAAAGGAGTTCACGGTTAGAGGTTGGCTGGCTAAGAGTGAAATGGATGAAGGGTGTAGACCATTTTGTGGAGTCAGGGAGGAAAGTTCTCTAGAAGGTGGAGTTATAATAAGTGGTGACAAATCGGTGCCACCAAGAGGATGAGTTTTGTTTGATAGAAAAGGCTTATGAGGGGCATCCAGGATCTACTATAACAAAACGTAATGTATGAGCAAAGTACTCCTGGCCAGGCATGGATATAATGGTGGAGAGATTTGTAAGAAATTGTTGGATGTGCCAGAATTCAGATATTATCTGTAAAATCCGGAAAGTAGAATGTTTGTAGGTGGCTAAACCCGATGTAGTTTAGGATCAGTTGGGGATAGATATTGTAGGGCCATATCGCAGGTTCCTGGTTAGGGCCCCCCTTTTCATTATTATATCCCAGATATATGCCTCAATGTTTGTGCACCCAGCACTGCAGACCTGCCTCAATATATACTGGGGTACTACCATCGAAGTCTTCTGGCAGTGTGTTTTGCAGTATCCACAGAAGGGCATGCAGACCGGACGGGCCCGCATAAAACAGAGGCGCTGATACTGTTGTGACTGCAGGTTTTCTCACCTCCACTGCCAACAGAGCCATTGATAATACAGTGGCTGCATTTGGAGGCCTAGGCTGCATATGTGTTAATGGGTGGCCCATTTGTCCATCTAAGTGAGGTAGCACACTCTTGCTCAAGTAGGCTCTTAAGAAATATCATTAAGGCACTTGTGTTTTGTGTTTTTCTAAACAAGCAAACTGCATTGTTCATCTTGCACACAATTTAAAATTGTCAAAAAACAGAGCCAGCTTCAAAGTAAAACTATTTTCTCAAACTGGAAAGCTCCAGTTCATTTCTGTAACTTATTTTTAGTTGTTGCAGGACTGAAACATGTAGTCATATTGGACCACCAAACAATGTATAGCAGGTGATGGTAAAACTGTTTTCTAACCGAGATTAAAGACATAACGAGTTGGCGTTTGTTGGTGATATTTTATTTTATTGGCTTTTTATAATGTGCCCAATACCGTACCTGAGTTCGGTTTCTAAGCCAGATCCAGGATTCTGCTTGATCTTGCTTCCAAGACTAGCGTGTTGCCCCTGTGCTATCCTACTTTCACAGCCAGGCTTGGCTTTTAGGGCCCCATTAAATTGCATTTTGGAGTACTTGTATTTCTAGTGAGCAAATGAAATTACCAATGCTGTACAATAAAACAGACTGATGTGAACTGTGCTGCCCGCATTTGCAAAACATCTCAATCCTTACCCAGGAGAATATGAGGGCTTTATTACAGCATATTTAGTTGAAATGGGTGTAACTATCCTGCCCAGTTATTGTGTTAATCATTAATCTACCCTAGAGAGAGTTACAATAGTTGAAATGATAGAATGGAGAAGTCTAGAATATTTTTGTATCAAGACTAAAAAAGGGACTAACTTGAAACCCAGTCAAGCATTGTCCGGGCTTCCTTACATGTTTGGGCATATCAGCCATTTTTATTATGTCTGTTCCTGCCCAGGAGTGAGCTCCCTTCACCAACACGCTTAGTATAGATGGTGGCATCCAGGCACAGACACTAGTATTACTCTTGCCAAAGGCCAATGCAGAGAACACTGCATGTTCGTGCAAAACTAAAGGTCCAGTGAGAACACGTGTAATCTGAAGCCTACAAAATTGCATACCCTGGTCAAGTAGAGAAGCCTGACTATGAGCCCAGGTTTTTTTCATTGCACTCTATGTGATCCAGGGGAAATCACTCTTTCTATGTGGGCCTTATTTTCCTTGCTGCCACATTTTTGATGAACGAGAAGTGTTGCTACACAAAATGCCTCACTCATATAGGATTTAATGTAGTACTGTGTTTGTTATGGTATAAAAAACAATATTTATGATTTATATGGCGCAGTGCTTGCTGAATTTCCCTTTAGTTTGCTAATTTATCTGGCACTTGTGAACCATGGTCCTCGCTGTCTAGGAAAGTAACATAGGTTTTGCTATTGTGTTTTATACCACAATCCACTGACCTTTGCTCGTGAGCCCCATTGGAAAACGCCCTGTGAATCAGGGCCTCAGACCCCTAATAAAGTAGGGGTTGGGTTTGGTTACTAAGGATAGAAGGAAAATGCAAGATAACCTGGCTGTTGTGTTTGTGAATGCAGGTGTGTTTCTGGGGAATTTGTGTTGAGAGAACTTTAAGTATCTTCATCCATAGGGGAGCCTTGGGTGCCCACAGTGCGCTGTTTATAATTGTGTTATATAAGTTGGTGTGAGGGATGGAATGGTGATATTTTCAGTGTGTAGGGTGTTTGTATGGGGTTTGCTTAGTTTATGTGTGTTTTTCGGGTGGAAAGCAGAATTTCAGGGTAAAAGTGCGGTGAGAAGGTAGTGGAGGCCCCAAAACTAGAATAGGTGAGTCTTGAACAGGTTTTGTTGGTGTCTGTGTGTGTGTATTTGTAGCACCCACTCTAATATCTTACTTGTGACATGCTCCCTTTTATAGTGAGGTTAAGCTGTGTTATATCATTTAATGGGATCAATATAGATTCCTGTGTGCTCTTTAACACTCTCTAGTTATGAATAGTGTATTGGCAGCAGGTGCCACACTCCCTACAAATCACCCACTATGCTATGCTATAGAATGCACAGAAGAATTGAAGATCAGGGAGGGCAACTCGTGCTCTGATGCAAAGGTAAACAATAACCAACATATATTGGGCCTCATTACGACCCAGGCGGTAAGGGGTTTACGGCGGCGTAAACAGCGCCGACCCTTACCGCCTGATTCCGAGGTCCCTTAGCGCCATGGAGGTTTTAACACCTGCTTTTAGCAGGTGTTAAAATCCATGGCGCTAAGGGACCTTGATGTTAATTACGCCACCGTAATTTACGGTGGCGTAATTAACACCTTCCCCACTCCCATTATGCCCTATGGGGCAAAAATGGGAATGGGGAAGGGTAAATGGGGATTGGGGACTTACCGCCCCGCCAACCTCGGAATGGGGCGGTAAGTCCGCCAACCATCATGGCGTAAACGTAGTTTACGCCATGGTGGTAAAGGTACGACCCAGGCGGTAACTTACCGCCTGGGTCGTAATGAGGCCCATTGTCACTCAAATCAGTAGTATTAAAGATGTGGTTTATTCCACATGTGAGTGCAACAGTACAGCCGACACGTGTTTCGACCTCCTGGTCATTTTCAAGGCTGTTAATAATTCAATTCCATTACATTTATCCAAGTATTAATAACAGAACAATAGATCACAGTAATTAACATTGTCACCCATTGTCAATGACCATAGTTCAAAATATGTATATATGTACAAGAATTAGTTAGTGCAAAAAGTAAAATACATTTACATAGAAAAACACCAAAACGACCACATTTCAGGATAAAGGCGGGTATAGGATTCACATATGCCATTCAAAATAAATTGAAGAATACCGTAATGAGCAATATGTGTAAATTCAGTATTACATCATTCAAAACTGCTTAAGTTAGATATCATGATTAAAACCCATGCTAGGTGATTGTACATGCCATAAGGATGTGGAACCCAACTACTTTCCTCTGAATTAGAACACCCTATGGCGTAACCAGCGTCTCTGTGTTAAAATTAATTAAAACTGCAGCATGCTTACATCTTTAAGTAAATATTATGCCTATTGTGATTGAAAATAGTGTGATGTTATCAGTGTAAGAGAATCTATTTCAATAGTACACAAAACATTAGAAATCGTGCTTACCCTATTATTGCAGTATACATGTCATTCACCTAGGAAATTAATAAGATTGCATATAACAACCCGCACCAGAATATGGTGACCAAATTTCGTAAAACTTCTATAGTATACTGCTAAGCTATTTAACCATGTACCTTATAAGATTGCTCTGTCTGTGAAGAGTGAATACAAAGACATGTGGTGAAAACTCGCGGTCTAGGTTCAAATACACGTCTCTCCTATAAGATGACCATAAATTCTAATAAGAATTCAGAAAAAACATGGTTCGCTAATTGAGGTATTAAGCAGCTAAAGTCAAATCATACCTGAGAATATTTTCAAATGATGTAACTTTTCAAAATCGACTCATAAAATAATTTGCCACCGCGAAAGCTTTAATGCTTAGGCCATTCTATATTTACCTGCAATTCAAAACAAGTCGTGTGTTCAAATATAAATAAAAAATGTGTTCCGTAGATCATGCTAATCCATGACTGTCATATTCTAGATGAGTGTCCATAGCGGTAGGTATGCACTCCCAAGTGAACTCCTACCTGAAATAGGTTTGAGAAGTGACTCGGGTTGAATCCCGACACGAATTTAGCGGCCCACGGGATTGCAGAGGCAACAAGTTATGAAGCCAAATACTGAAGCTGCAGCTCGTTCCTACATGTGAACATGATGACGTCATGCGTTATGCTACGTGTGACGTCAAATGTAAACAGAACACGTCATATCCTAAATGGAGAACCCTTCATGTTAGCGAATGGGATATTGAACATCACTGAACTCATGTGAAGTAAGTTGTCTGTTCCAACTCAGGCACCCTTAACTGTATACCGCCGCATGTAGTTTAGCCTATTGCTTGCCACAACGTTGCCTGCTGCCTCACCCAATATCACAATGGTAACCCACTACCCATCGCACCTAGCCCGCAGGTTGAACTCATTACCTGCGACCCACAACTAGCCTGTGTGCCCACGCACTACTTGTTGTTGTATTTAGCCTGCTACTTACCTATTGCTAATTGTGTTCTGTATCAGCTGGTTACCTACCTGTGTTGGATAGCTGCATTTAGCCTAAGTGCCCAACTGCTAATAGAGCCCAGCATTAGCCCTGAATCAGCCCTGCATTAGCCTGCTACCTACCTGTGTTGAATAATTACACCTAGCCTATGTGCCCAACTGCTAATTGAGTTCTGCATCAGCTTGTCACCTACCTGTGCTGGATATTTGCATTTAGCTTATGTGCCCAACTGCTATCTTGAGCCCTGCATTAGCCAGCTACTCACCTGATCCTGATTTACTGCATTTGTTGCCAACTGGGTTAGAGTCACATTATATTTATCGCAACAATAGTCAACTGTATGTAATAAAACCCTCAACCATTCTAGCCCATACGGCAATAGTGTCTGACCTGAACGGATCCACTTTCACCCATATAATGCTGGCTTTCCTGACCACCATTATGTTCTCCTTCTGTATAATACCCCATTACACACTGTGTACAAGAGGACATTTCATTAAGATTGATGAAGGCTTAGCCAGACTAGGATGTCAACAGCAATTCCCAATCCCCTGCCCCACCCCATTCCTTCCCTCACTCCCTCCATTCCCCACACAAATTGTACCCTCCAACAATACGTCTGCCATCATTAACAATTTAGCAACCCTAGACATCCTGAGCCTCAATCACAACCACTCCACACACACACACACACACACAACCCAATAACACCAACAACAGGACAACACCCATCCTGGTTATTGACAGACTCAATAGACTCATGACTAGAACTAAAACTCCCCTCCGAGTCACCTCATCCACCACAACTTCCAACGCATCCACAAAACCAGATACTACCCCTAACAGCCACCAACACAAAGGCCACCCCAACATACCTATTAAATGCCAAACCAAGACCAAAACCATTAATCTCACCCCTGACCTAGGCAACACACTGCCTCTTGCCCCCGCCTCTACCCTCAAAGGTGCACTCATCAATGCTCGCTCACTTGGAGCCCATGCAATAGAAATCCATGACCTTATTGAGGACCAACAACTTGATATGCTGGTAGTCACCGAAACCTGGCTACACCCAGCTGCAGGCCCACTATTAGCTCTTGCTATCCCCCCAGGCTTTAGCATCCTCAGAACAGATAGGACTAACACTCAAGGAGGCGGAGTCGCCATAATAGCCAGAACGACCTTGTAAATCAGAGACTGCCCATTAGAACAAACACAGGGTTACAAACTCCTATTAGTAAAGTATACATCTAACCCCAAAACCACCACCAGCTTCATGGTAGTGTATAGATCACCCAACAAAAACACCCACCCCGACCTGGACATCCCTCTACTTTTAACTCCCATCATCAAGCCCAAAACTAAATGCATAGTCCTCGGTGACATCAACCTAGACTACAGTGATCCCCTAGAGCCTGATGCACTAGCTTTCCATACAGGTATGTGAGAAATGATCTTCGCACAGCTGATAAACAAACCCACCCACTCCAAAGGAAGAACCCTGGACTGGCTCCTCACGCTCAACTCTCAAGTCTCCATCGACTCTATCCTCCCTGTTAAGTGGTCAGACCACTTCGTGATCAATTTCACAATAGATAATACTAGCACAGACCACACCACTCCCAAAAAACCAGTCACCTTTGAAACCAGAAACATTAAAAAGCTCTGACCAGACAACCTCACTCCAGTTCTGAGTGCAGCACTAGCCAATACGATACGAGTAACAAATATCCCTGCCTACCTAGCAGAACAATACCAACAAAGCCTTACCCACACCATTGATCTACTTGCTCCCATTACCACCAAAACCTGTAGACCCGATAAACGATCCTGCTTCTGGTTTAATGAGGAATTAGTGTCCCTGAGACGCATAAAAAGATAATTCGAATACCTCCACAAGAAAAACAACACCCCAGAATCAGCATTAGCTTTTGATGAAGCCAATAAAAAATACAAAACAGCAATAATCACCCATAAAGCTAATGCTTTTAACCTTCGTATTACGAATGCGTCCTCAGACAGCAAAGAATTGTTCAGCATCCATAGAGAGCTCGAAAACCTTTGTCAAACTACAGCACCCACCAACTCTAGCAAAGACTGGTGCACCACCATACAAGACGCCCTATCATCCAAAATCCTACTGCTGCAAAATAAAATCGATAGCAAAAAAACACTCCTAGCAGAAAAAACTCCACCCATCATCGCAGTGACCCCAACAAACACCACTCTTGGCCCCCCATTTCAATTCACACCATTTTCTCACAAAGAAGTGCTAGACACCATAACTAAACTCAAAGCCTCCAACTGTAAAGAAGACCAATTTCCTTCCCACCTAGTCAAACTCTGCGCCCCCACCCTAACGCCGATCATTACCAAATTTGTTAACACCTCATTCCTCACTAACACAGTCCCCACTAGCATCAAAATAGCTTGGGTGACACCCCTTCTAAAAAAAAACAACCTTGGATCCAACTATACCCACTAACTACCGACCTATTACAACTGTCCCATTTCTCCTGAAAATAATCGATAAAATAGCCTACTCCCAAATACAAAACCATCTGGAACATCACCAACTGCTAGGGGACCGACAGTCGTGTTTTCGCCCTAACCATAGCACAGAGACAGCCCTTCTTGACTTGAAGATCCAAATGGATGCCACCAGAGAAGCAGGTAAACTCTGCCTACTAATGCTTCTGGATCTCTCAGCGGCCTTTGATCGACTATGACAAACTCTGCAATACACTAGCCACCAATTTCAACTTAGCTAAGAATGCCATTGACTGGATCAAATCATTCCTAGCAGATAAGACTTCTAGAGTATCCATCGGCAAAGAATCAGCAGACCCTTTGCCAGTCCTTGCAGGCGTCCCGCAAGGTTCTTGCCTATCCCTCACACTGTACAATGCCTATACTAAGTTGCTCTTCGCAGCCCTGGATGCAATGGGTGTCATCTACACCAACTTTGCTGATGACACCCAGATCCTCATCCCACTTACAGGTAACTACGAAGAAGACTTACTGTTGGTCAACCAAATCTACTCTCTCACACAAAACTGGATGGCCAACAATAGGCTCTGTCTTAATGATGACAAAACAGAGCTCCTCATATTAGGTTGCTCCACCATAATTGACGCTCTCGAGCCTGTCTTCAAATCATTCATCATTGATGGCACCACGATCCCCGTACTCAAACAAGTCAAGACTCTTGGCGTCTACTTAGATGCCACCTTAACTATGTCAAAACAAGTAAACACACTAGCCTCATCCACATCTTACACTTCCAAACTCATCACCCTTAGTCGCAAATTCCTCTCAGCCAACAACTGTGTCACACTATCCAGAGCTCTTATACTCTCCAAGCTAGACTATTGTAACATCCTCTTCCTTGGCACCTCCAAATCCAATTTAGCCTCACCTTATGCAGAACAAAGCCCTCAGAGCAGCCCTAGGCTTCAAAAAATCTGAACATTTCTCCAACATCAGAAGAGACCACCACTGGCTCCCCATCCAAGCCAGGATCCTATTCAAAACCCTGAGCATTACACATAAATGCATGGCCAATAAAGCTAAAAATACCTCAACAATACAGTCACGAAGAAACCCCAGACCCCAAATCCCAAGATACAAAAGAGAGAAAGCGGGTGGTAGCAATTTCAAAATCCTGGCTCCCAGACACTGGAATTCACTACCCGCTAACATCATGAATGAAACATCCTTCCCACAATTCAAAAAAATCTTTGAAAACTTGGCTATTCAATAAGTACTAACTGAACCTAGAGCACGAACTTGCCCTGACTAGACCATCACCTCCAATTGTACATATTTGACTGAATTGTATATACTTGACTGTTGTACCACATTTCCCTGCGTGTCTCTGTTTTTACTTTTAAGATTGCATTTACCCACTGTCTGTAACTACACCATGATACCCCCGGGTCTGGGCGTATAACAAATGTAATGAAATATGAATAAATAAATTAATTGTAACACCAATGTGACAATGCATTATACAGTATTATTGCTCTCGTGAATGCAAAGAAAGAAGTACATCTGCTGATAGTCAGCTCGAATACGAATGACTAAAGAGATCATTAAGATAATCCATCACCATCCATACTCCAAACACGGTAAATCCGGATGGAAGAATCTGTGATATTCGTGATTAGGACATAGCCACAGGAGTGGAACAATGTATTGTCCAACAATGCTGAATTTATACAAGTGGTCCAACGGCTAAGTGTCCTGTAATCTGGAATATATATGGCGTTACATTGAATGCATGATTACAAATCACCAATGCTAAAGCATTGAGTGATCTGCCTGTATCAAAAAAGCCCTAAGAAGAATTACAATACTATTTAAAAAAAATGTGGTATTATATGGAGAAATTACCATATTTGTAAAAGAGTTCTAATAGTGTATGATATCACTGAATAGATTGATACAGAAAAGTGTATTGCGTCTGCAAATCCTCAAGTAATTGTTTAAGGGCCACATCAATGCCCATGATGCAGTTCAAACAAATGAATACCATTACCACCTCTGATCAAATCTGTTTTCTAAATTCACTTGGGTTTCAAATTCTCATGGCATGCCAATATTCGCATAATCAGACCGGAATTAGATAGTATATTAACTGCTCATAAGAATACATTCCACTTGCCTTACACTGGCAACAGGAACATCAGCTAGCCAATAAAAATTATTTGAGATTTATTGGATTTATGAAAACTAAGAGGTGCAAGAGAGGGGGAGACACTCAACTTAAATTGAGACAATGTGAATGCAAACTCATCTGTTTCCTCAGAAGCACAGTAAATGGTCTTAACACTGACCATGAAATGAATGTATTCTTATGACTAGTCAATATACTATCTAATTCCTGTCTGAATATGAGAACATTGGCATGCCATGATTTTCTTACACTGATTATATCTCACTATTATCAATCACAATAGGCACATATTTACTTACAGATGTAAGCATGCTGCAGTCCTAATTAATTTTAACACAGAGACGCTGGTTACACCATAGAGTGTTCTAATTCAGAGGAAAGTAGTGGGGTTCCACATCCTTATGACATGTACAATCACATAGCATGGGTTATAATCATGAAATCTAACTTAAGCAGTTTTGAATGATGTAATACTGAATTCAGACATATTGCTCATTACGGTATTCTTCATTTTATTTTGAATGGCATATCTGAATACTCCACCTGCCTTTATCTTGAAATGTGGTACGTTTTGGTGTTTTTCTATTACTTATTCTTGTACATATATACATATTTAGAACTATGGTCATTGACAATGGGTGACAATGTTATTCACTGTGGTCTATTGTTCTGTTATTAATACTTGGATAAATGTAATGCAATTGAATTGTTAACAGACTTGAAAATGACCAGGAGGTCGAAACACGGTTGTACTGTTGTACTCACATGTGGAATAAACCAAATCTTTAATACTACTGATTTGAGTGACAATATATGTTGATTATTGTTTACCCTTTCGTCAGAGCATGAGTTGCCCTCCCTGATCTTCAATTCTTCTGTGTTACATCCTACCTGATACTTGATACTGTTGCACCTGTTGTCAGTTCCAGTGGTGCTTTTGAGTGTTTGTTTGAGTGAGTGTGTATGTACCTTGCTCCCGACATTTACACAAGCACGTGTGGAACAAACTATTATCTCCTGAAGTTACAATCTGAAAGCTAATATTTTTGTGCTTGCATTGCCACGTTTGCTATTCAACTGCATTGCTTCATGTGACTAAAACATCTGGTCTGCTTTGTTCACTTTTGAACATCTGAGCCTATTGTAAGCTTTTGGTAGTTCCTTGGAACTACACTCCCAAGGCGGCAAGTTTCTATTTAAT
Organism: Ambystoma mexicanum; assembly: GCF_040938575.1. Taxonomy (NCBI): domain Eukaryota; kingdom Metazoa; phylum Chordata; class Amphibia; order Caudata; family Ambystomatidae; genus Ambystoma; species Ambystoma mexicanum. The sequence continues at coordinate 268,163,951 of NC_090934.1, forward strand.
TTTCTCGGCGGTGCGTCAGTACCGGCGTGTTATGTAGGCCAGTTATCACTGGTTTGCATCTGGCTTTGCTTTTGGTTTGATTCTACTCTCCCTCGCTCCTGCCGTAAGATCTCTTCAAGATTCTCTCCCTGTTTTGTCCAGCTCCCTGACCTCTTTGACCATTCTTGTCACTCCATCATGTGCCCCAGACTCAAACAAACTGGTTACAATAATGTTGTTTCCTCTTGCACCAGTTCGGGTCCTCTCAGCAAAGCCACGCCTACTCTCTCAGTGGCCATGTCCTTGCTTAACACACGGTCGCTAATGCTCCACGGAATTGAAGTTGGTGATTTTCTCTCCCAATGCAATTATGATGTACTTGCTATAACAGAGTCTTGGCTCACTGATACCACCTCTAATGAAGCTACCCTTGCTGTTCCTCCTGACTATGCACTGGTCAGGGCAGATAGGAAAAATGTCAGAGGGGGGGTGTCTCACTTCTCCTTTCAGTATCTTTAGTACTCAAAATCAAGATTGGTGACAACACTACCCTCACTATTGTTGTGAATTACTGTCCACCCAATACCTTACCTCTTTTTTTGAAGAGCAGCTCTTGCATTTGCTTAGTGGAGTATCCAGCAACACCGCCCCGGTGGTGTTACATGGCAACCTCAATCTATGGCCCAATGTGCCTGCAGACGGAACTGCCCACTGCCCACTCACTACTCTGTGCTCTCTCCTCCATTGGTTGTACACAACAGGTCAAGGAACCCACTCACATTGGAGGAACTATTCTTGACTGGGTTCTATTACATCAATTCCCTTCTTCGACTCCTGTGGTGACTCCATGTCCATGGCCCGATCATTCCACTCTGACCTTCACCATCGATTTTACCATTTCCCCTCTGAGTGTGGACTCCGTCCCTAGACAGTCTATTCGGACTTGATCATTCAAAAACCTAACACCTCAAAAACTCTCCCATGAGCTGACGAAAAGGTTGGGTGACCTGGATGATTACAATTGTTCCTTGGTTCTTTCGGGACACACGAAAGCTACCGTACACATCATTATCGAGGACCTGGCTCTCTTCACCACCAAGCAGGTGAAGCCAGAAACACTGTCTCAACATTGGTTTGATGAAGACATCCTTTCCCTCAGACACTGCAGGATGTCAGCTGAGTCTGCATGGCAGAAACACCCATTGCCCGCCCTTTTAGCCACCTACAAACTCGCCGTCAAGAACTTTAAAGCCGCATTCATCTTGTCTAAATCTGCATATTATAATAACAAGATTAGTCTGTCCAAATCAAGCTCCAAGGAGCTGTCTGACATCCTTCGGCAATTTAACACTGTGACTCAATCTAGGACCAACATTATACAAGACTCCGCCTGGTGTCAGACCATCCACAATGCTTTCAGAGCCAAAATCACGCAACACCTAGAAGCAGGTGGTCCCCCCAACTCAGTTTTACAGGAGTCTGACAACTCGACCGCTACTCATGGAACCGTCCCCACCAGACAGCATTCTCTTCCTAAAACCACTTTCTCCTTCTCCCCGTGCACAGTAGCTGAGGATAAAAATATCATCATGGATATGAAACCCAACACATGCAGGGGTGACGACTGTCCCTCTAGACTTTTGGTCGGATCCATTGATGCCATCTGCCCTCGGATCTCCAAACTTATAAACCAATCTTTTGCTGAGGGACAGGTACCCACTGACCTGAAGGGGGCTTGGATCACTCCCTTGCTCAAAAAAGAAAATCTTGACCCGCTCCAGCCAAAAAATTATCGGCCCATCACTGACGTCCCTTTCTTTCTTAAAGTCATGGACCGTGTGGCTTACCTTCAATTCCAAAAACACATCAAGGACAATTCCATTTTGGGGCCCCACCAATCAGGCTATCGGGCATGCCATGGGGCCAAGACGGCTTTGCCCGATCTTAAGGCGAACTTGGCGGGTATTGTCGACCGCGGTCATCTGCACTCCTTATTTTGCTTGATCTTTCGGCTGCGTTCGACTTAGTCGACCACAAGCTTCTGGGCTCCAGGTTGCAATCTCTCGTGGGCTGTTCCAACTCAGCAACGCAATGGTTGGTTTCATTTCTGGGTCCGTGCATTGCTCGAGTTGCTCTTCATGACGCCTCCTTTTGTCCTACTATTCTCACCTGGGGTGTTCCACAGGGTTCTTCTTGTCACCCGCCCTTTTTAATATTTATATTCTCCCTCTTCTTCTCTTACTTGATGACCTGGGTGTCCTGTATACCAATTATGCTGATGATACCCAGGTCATCCTGGAAATCTCTGGCACCTATCGCTTAGATTCATAGGCCATTAATGCCATCTATTACACCGTTCACTCCTGGATGGTGGACACTTTTATGGCCCTTAACACAGAAAAGACAGAGATACTCATTGTAGCATCAAGTCATATGCAGAAAAATCTTTCTCCTGAGTATGCTTCTTTCGTAATCTCAAATGTTTCTGTACCCGTGGCTAAGACTGTCAAGACCTTGGGCTTTACTCTGGACTCTGAGTTGTCCATGAGGTCAGATGTTGCCAAGACTCGTGCTTCATGTGGCTGGATATAGCAAAAACAAAGAGGTGATGGCTGGAAGGTTTAGAATTAATCTTAACCACTGGCAATGCTCTGGGCAACCCTCCAGACCACCGTTCTTCGCCTGCCAAGCCATTACAGAAGGGAAAGACCATATGCAAATCAGGCTTGGCCCCACCCCAAAAGGGGCAGTCTAGCCCGAACTGCTAGGCCACATCCCTTCTGCACGAGACCACAAGCATCCCCAAACATGTTTCGCCCTTGTTGGGGCTCATCAGTGAGGAGTAGCTTGGGTCTCTAGGCCCAGCAGGCACGGGACCCACGTCTGGGCATACCCGTCCCACTCGGGGTGACATAGCAAAAACAAAGAGGTGATGGCTGGAAGGTTTAGAATTAATCTTAACCACTGGCAATGCTCTGGGCAACCCTCCAGACCACCGTTCTTCGCCTGCCAAGCCATTACAGAAGGGAAAGACCATATGCAAATCAGGCTTGGCCCCACCCCAAAAGGGGCAGTCCAGCCCGAACTGCTAGGCCACATCCCTTCTGCACGAGACCACAAGCATCCCCAAACATGTTTCGCCCTTGTTGGGGCTCATCAGTGAGGAGTAGCTTGGGTCTCTAGGCCCAGCAGGCACGGGACCCACGTCTGGGCATACCCGTCCCACTCGGGGTGACATAGCAAAAACAAAGAGGTGATGGCTGGAAGGTTTAGAATTAATCTTAACCACTGGCAATGCTCTGGGCAACCCTCCAGACCACCGTTCTTCGCCTGCCAAGCCATTACAGAAGGGAAAGACCATATGCAAATCAGGCTTGGCCCCACCCCAAAAGGGGCAGTCCAGCCCGAACTGCTAGGCCACATCCCTTCTGCACGAGACCACAAGCATCCCCAAACATGTTTCGCCCTTGTTGGGGCTCATCAGTGAGGAGTAGCTTGGGTCTCTAGGCCCAGCAGGCACGGGACCCACGTCTGGGCATACCCGTCCCACTCGGGGTGACATAGCAAAAACAAAGAGGTGATGGCTGGAAGGTTTAGAATTAATCTTAACCACTGGCAATGCTCTGGGCAACCCTCCAGACCACCGTTCTTCGCCTGCCAAGCCATTACAGAAGGGAAAGACCATATGCAAATCAGGCTTGGCCCCACCCCAAAAGGGGCAGTCCAGCCCGAACTGCTAGGCCACATCCCTTCTGCACGAGACCACAAGCATCCCCAAACATGTTTCGCCCTTGTTGGGGCTCATCAGTGAGGAGTAGCTTGGGTCTCTAGGCCCAGCAGGCACGGGACCCACGTCTGGGCATACCCGTCCCACTCGGGGTGACATAGCAAAAACAAAGAGGTGATGGCTGGAAGGTTTAGAATTAATCTTAACCACTGGCAATGCTCTGGGCAACCCTCCAGACCACCGTTCTTCGCCTGCCAAGCCATTACAGAAGGGAAAGACCATATGCAAATCAGGCTTGGCCCCACCCCAAAAGGGGCAGTCCAGCCCGAACTGCTAGGCCACATCCCTTCTGCACGAGACCACAAGCATCCCCAAACATGTTTCGCCCTTGTTGGGGCTCATCAGTGAGGAGTAGCTTGGGTCTCTAGGCCCAGCAGGCACGGGACCCACGTCTGGGCATACCCGTCCCACTCGGGGTGACATAGCAAAAACAAAGAGGTGATGGCTGGAAGGTTTAGAATTAATCTTAACCACTGGCAATGCTCTGGGCAACCCTCCAGACCACCGTTCTTCGCCTGCCAAGCCATTACAGAAGGGAAAGACCATATGCAAATCAGGCTTGGCCCCACCCCAAAAGGGGCAGTCCAGCCCGAACTGCTAGGCCACATCCCTTCTGCACGAGACCACAAGCATCCCCAAACATGTTTCGCCCTTGTTGGGGCTCATCAGTGAGGAGTAGCTTGGGTCTCTAGGCCCAGCAGGCACGGGACCCACGTCTGGGCATACCCGTCCCACTCGGGGTGACATAGCAAAAACAAAGAGGTGATGGCTGGAAGGTTTAGAATTAATCTTAACCACTGGCAATGCTCTGGGCAACCCTCCAGACCACCGTTCTTCGCCTGCCAAGCCATTACAGAAGGGAAAGACCATATGCAAATCAGGCTTGGCCCCACCCCAAAAGGGGCAGTCCAGCCCCAACTGCTAGGCCACATCCCTTCTGCACGAGACCACAAGCATCCCCAAACATGTTTCGCCCTTGTTGGGGCTCATCAGTGAGGAGTAGCTTGGGTCTCTAGGCCCAGCAGGCACGGGACCCACGTCTGGGCATACCCGTCCCACTCGGGGTGACATAGCAAAAACAAAGAGGTGATGGCTGGAAGGTTTACAATTAATCTTAACCACTGGCAATGCTCTGGGCAACCCTCCAGACCACCGTTCTTCGCCTGCCAAGCCATTACAGAAGGGAAAGACCATATGCAAATCAGGCTTGGCCCCATCCCAAAAGGGGCAGTCCAGCCCGAACTGCTAGGCCACATCCCTTCTGCACGAGACCACAAGCATCCCCAAACATGTTTCGCCCTTGTTGGGGCTCATCAGTGAGGAGTAGCTTGGGTCTCTAGGCCCAGCAGGCACGGGACCCACGTCTGGGCATACCCGTCCCACTCGGGGTGACATAGCAAAAACAAAGAGGTGATGGCTGGAAGGTTTAGAATTAATCTTAACCACTGGCAATGCTCTGGGCAACCCTCCAGACCACCGTTCTTCGCCTGCCAAGCCATTACAGAAGGGAAAGACCATATGCAAATCAGGCTTGGCCCCACCCCAAAAGGGGCAGTCCAGCCCCAACTGCTAGGCCACATCCCTTCTGCACGAGACCACAAGCATCCCCAAACATGTTTCGCCCTTGTTGGGGCTCATCAGTGAGGAGTAGCTTGGGTCTCTAGGCCCAGCAGGCACGGGACCCACGTCTGGGCATACCCGTCCCACTCGGGGTGACATAGCAAAAACAAAGAGGTGATGGCTGGAAGGTTTAGAATTAATCTTAACCACTGGCAATGCTCTGGGCAACCCTCCAGACCACCGTTCTTCGCCTGCCAAGCCATTACAGAAGGGAAAGACCATATGCAAATCAGGCTTGGCCCCACCCCAAAAGGGGCAGTCCAGCCCGAACTGCTAGGCCACATCCCTTCTGCACGAGACCACAAGCATCCCCAAACATGTTTCGCCCTTGTTGGGGCTCATCAGTGAGGAGTAGCTTGGGTCTCTAGGCCCAGCAGGCACGGGACCCACGTCTGGGCATAGTTCGGGCTGGGCTGCTACCTTCGGTGGCGGCAGCTGCTGACTGATTTGCACATGGCTGGTCCCCTTTTGCAATGGCGCAGACGGGCTAAAAAACGGTGGTGTGGAAGGTTGCCCAGAGCAATTGCCAGTGGTTTAGATTCATTCGAAACCTTCCACCCATCACTTTTGTGGTCAGTTTGTTTCTCCTTGTGAGAGAGGGTATGCCCAGACGTGGGTCCCTTGCTCGCTGCGCCACAGGGAACCAGGCTGCACCTCACTGAGGAGGTCCAACAAGGCCGAAACATGTCTGGGGTTGCTTGGTTTTCTGTGCAGAGGGGACCTGGCCTAGCAGTTCGGGCTGGGCTGCTACCTTCGGTGGCGGCAGCTGCTGACTGATTTGCACATGGCTGGTCCCCTTTTGCAATGGCGCAGACGGGCTAAAAAACGGTGGTGTGGAAGGTTGCCCAGAGCAATTGCCAGTGGTTTAGATTCATTCGAAACCTTCCACCCATCACTTTTGTGGTCAGTTTGTTTCTCCTTGTGAGAGAGGGTATGCCCAGACGTGGGTCCCTTGCTCGCTGCGCCACAGGGAACCAGGCTGCACCTCACTGAGGAGGTCCAACAAGGCCGAAACATGTCTGGGGTTGCTTGGTTTTCTGTGCAGAGGGTACCTGGCCTAGCAGTTCGGGCTGGGCTGCTACCTTCGGTGGCGGCAGCTGCTGACTGATTTGCACATGGCTGGTCCCCTTTTGCAATGGCGCAGACGGGCTAAAAAACGGTGGTGTGGAAGGTTGCCCAGAGCAATTGCCAGTGGTTTAGATTCATTCAAAACCTTCCACCCATCACTTTTGTGGTCAGTTTGTTTCTCCTTGTGAGAGAGGGTATGCCCAGACGTGGGTCCCTTGCTCGCTGCGCCACAGGGAACCAGGCTGCACCTCACTGAGGAGGTCCAACAAGGCCGAAACATGTCTGGGGTTGCTTGGTTTTCTGTGCAGAGGGGACCTGGCCTAGCAGTTCGGGCTGGGCTGCTACCTTCGGTGGCGGCAGCTGCTGACTGATTTGCACATGGCTGGTCCCCTTTTGCAATGGCGCAGACGGGCTAAAAAACGGTGGTGTGGAAGGTTGCCCAGAGCAATTGCCAGTGGTTTAGATTCATTCGAAACCTTCCACCCATCACTTTTGTGGTCATGTGGCTGGATAAACAAACAGCTTGCCTACCTTAGCCCTTACTTATCTGTTAAAAACATGTCTACCCTTGCCTATGCCTTAGTCACCTTAAGATTGGATTATTGAAACAGTTTCTTGGCAGGATCTGCTCAATCCAATCTTTCTGCTATGCAGGTGATGCAAAATGGGGCGGTTAGAGCAGTGCTGGGCATTTCCATCCAGCAGTCTATCACCGCTGCCAGGGAGAGTCTGCACTGGCTCTCAGTCAAGCACTGTGTTTCTTTTAAGATCCTCACTCTCACGTTTAAGTGCCTGAATCAGATAGCGCCCAGCTATCTTTGTGAATGCATCCATAGGTATGTTCAAACATGATCACTGAGGTCCCTAAATCAGGCCAAATTTTGCCAACCCTGGTTACATTCAGTCTAGTTTGGTAAAGCAATTTTTGACATCTTAGCTCCCGCCACTTGGAATTCCATTCCACTAGAGCTCAAATCCACCACTTCTTTGGCTGATTTTAAAAATAAATTAAAAACCCATCTTTTCACAGCTACCTAAGCCTGACTTTCCATCTCCAGTCAATCTCCCTCTGCTCTTTGAGTTTCTGCTACCTGTTTGTTTGTTGTCTCTGTTTGTTTCTTGTGCGCCTTGAGGCCTACGGGCAATGTGGCGTGTTATTCAAGAATTGGAATAAATAAATAAATAATTGTTTGCCATAATATCAACAATAGTGAATCCAGTATATTGCCGGGGCAAGCCAGTTTTTCCCTACTACCTGGAAAACAATTATCATGACGATATACAAAAGGAAAAACCCCAAACCAAGTCACCAGGAAAACAAAACTCTCTCTCCAACTGATCATAAAAATTAATCACAAAACATTCTCCTAAATACACACAAGGATAAAATCCACATTATACAAAAATGTTTCTGATACTTTAATGTGATAGGTATACAAAAATGCAGTATGGAGCCCCTCTTCCATATCAATGGCGGCCATCTTGGACAGCATTTTACTTCATTGAACAGGACGCGGGAGGCGTTGTGTTCAATGAATGAATATTCCTTTTTTTTTTAAACACCCCAGGTTAGGGGTTAGGTAACCCGGGGTGCCACTCTTTGGTAACCCGGGGTGCCACACCTTTTCCACACTTAGCAAGCCCTGCCCACCGGTTTCCTTCCTGGTTGCCGCTCCTTTTCCCTACTTAAGGAGCCCTCCAGCCTCTTTTCCTTTGCAGATGGGGAGCAGGTGCAAGTGGATCTAAGTCACCTGGCCTAAGCCCCGCCCACCTGGTACCTTCCAAGTTGCAGCTCTTTTTCCCCACTTAGGAAGCCCTGCCCACCTGGTGCCTTCCTAGTTGTGGCTCCTTTTCCCTACTTAAGGAGCCCTCCAGCCTCTTTTCCTTTGCAGATGGGGAACAGGTGCAAGTGGATCTAGGTCAACTGGCCTAAGCTCCGCCCACCTGGCGCCTTCCAGTTTTCAGCTCTTTTTCCCCCTTTAGCAAGCCCTGTCCAGCTAGTGCCTTCCTGGTTGCTCGTTTTCCCTATTTAAGCAGCCGTCCAGCCTCTTTTCCTTTGCAGATGGTGAGCAGGTGCAAGTGGATCTAGGTCACCTGGCCTAAGCCCCGCCCACCTGGCACCTTCCAGGTTGTCGCTCTTTCTCCTCACTTAGCAAGCCCCGCCCACCTGGTGCCTTCCTGGTTGCCGCTCCTTTTCCCTACTTAAGGAGCCCTCCAACCTCTTTTACTTTGCAGATGGGGAGCAGGTGAAAGTGGATCTAGGTCACCTGGCCTAAGCCCCGCCCACCTGGTGCCTTCCAGGTTGCCGCTCTTTTTCCCCACTTAGCAAGCCCCCCCCACCTGGTGCCTTCCTGGTTGCTACTCCTTTTCGCTACTTAAGGAGCCCTCCAGCCCATTTTCCTTTGCAGATGTGGAGCAGGTGCAAGTGGATCTAGGTCACCTGGCCTGAGCCCCGCCCATGTGGCGCCTTCTAGGTTGCTGCTCTTTTTCCCCACTTAGCAAGCCCCGCCCACCTGGTGCCATCCTGGTTGTCGCTCCTTTTCCCTACTTAAGGAGCCCTCCAGACTCTTTTGCTTTGCAGATGGGAAGCATATGTTGCCTGTTTTGCTTGATTCTTCTACCCTGCTCCCCCTCAACCCCTCCAGCCTACTTCTGCAGGAATCTGTCCTGATACATTCTGGTTTGGCCATCACCGTCTTGTGGCCAATGCTGGATTTGAATTTTAAGGACTTCATTGATTCACAGTGTGTCACCCTTTCTCAACTCTCATGCAGGACTTCCTTTGAATACTGTACTGATGGTGGCCCTGAATCATGCTGTTCCCATCTTCATCTTGTATCCTGGCTTGCAACATTATGTGTTACTACTGACTTCTGCAATTGTATTCGCTCTCCCCTCTTGCTTCTCCACTTTTTCTTTGACTGCTTACTCTCTGTTCTCTCCTCCACTCCCTTTCTCCCTTTTCCTATTTCCTCCCCTCCTCCCCTTACTTTCTTCTATGCACTTACTCTATCAGAATTGTCCCTGGACCTAGTATGATAGTAACCTCATTTGTCTCCTCCTCCCTCCCCTTACTTGTTCCCCCTGTCCACCTAAAGCACTATATGAAATGTCATCAGGCCTAGTATGATAGTCACTTGTTTTGTTCCTCCCCTCCCTTTCTGCACCCCTCTCCCTCACCTTTTGTTTTTCTCTGACTCTTACAGAAATGTTGTCAGGCCTAGTATGGTAGTCACCTGTATGTTTCCATGTCCATATCACTCTCCCCCTCCCTTCCTTATCCATGTCTTAGCTCTTGCACTATCTGAAATGTCATCAGGCCGAGTATGATAGTTATTTTAACATCCTTGCTGTTCATGGCCTGTAAGAATGTCATTGTATTTTCCCTTGTTCCCTCACTTGCTTTGAAGCGCTTTGAAACACATTGTGTATAGTCGCTGTATAAATAAACGATCATATCATATCATATCAATGGCCTTCACACCCTCTCTGGAGTGCCGGATCAGGTGTTATCAGCACAGGCACCTCTCAGAGTATATTTTCTCACTATGGATGAGTGCATAGTACACTTACATGTAAAGCACCAGACATTGCTTACATCCTCCAACAATGATTGGTCAATCTCATCCCTCAGCAAGTTGCAAAGCAGAACTGACACTTGGAGGATCGAGATTCCTCCTCCTTTCCCTCCCTCTTCTCCTTTAGTGTTCTCTGCATTCACTTTGCTTGGCCAAGTCTTGTTTCTGGCACTTCTGCCAGGTGACTTGGCATGCCCAGATTTTTCTCCTGGTGTATCAGGAGGGGCATTTCAAAACTTGCACTTTTGAAGAAGCCTCCACCTCCACACTTCAAGTGTACGCTCAAGCACATCTCAAGTCCATCACACAATCATGCACTAATTGCAATACCACAAAATCACTGCACTAAAAACTGTCCTCACAGAAAATTGCTCGGCATCACAGGCAGATTGTACTCCCTTTCTTTCTGGTCAATATCCATATGATCGACTACCAGTGATTACACACATCCCTCGATTTTTCCATTTTAAAATTATTCTTTTTATTGTTTATTGGCGAAACACATAGTTCAACCTTAGCAATCACACAATACAATAAAATAAGAAAAACAATTAGAAAACAAGTTAAAACAGATGACAGTCACCATTAAAAAGAAAGTAAAGTCAATTCCAAGAAAGCTTTACGAATCATATTACAAATTCATTATGACAATCCTTCCTCCAAAGAAATGCACGTTAGTTACCAATTTCATGAAAACCTAAGGAATTAAAATAACCAACAACTGCAATGCATAGTGACATTTTAGCACCACTCAGGCTAAAATGCCAAAAGGTGATATAGTCCATACACTTCATTATTTCAGTAAATTTAACAAAGAACACCTGACACTTGGAGCATTGGTTACCAGAATTCATCATTAAATGTTGCAAAGTTTCAATTGGTCCTACTGCCCCACAGAAACAACAATTTATACCATCTTGATACAATTAATTGTAGCACTTCTGGACTTCACCAGTTCTATATAGATTCCACAGAAATCTAGTAAAGTCCTTTGGATATTTTGCACTGGGAATTGAAAGCTGGCATTCCCCACAAATATAATAAAATAGCCAAATAAGAGACACTAGTGGACACACCGCAGTAGGGAATGGGACCAGGAGCAAGTGCAGGTGAGGTAAAAGACAAGTCTTTATATAAAGTAAAATGGGGCACGCAGAGGACTCTGCTTCCTCCGTGAGCGCTCTGCCCAAACATCAGAAAATACACATTATATTACAAAAACACATCATCTATGATGTGTGCTATAGGGGATACATGGAATCGTGGCCCTTGGGCAAAGGGGACAGGACAGTATCCAAGCTGTAGGGGTGGTGCTCCCGGATTGGCTGGTGTTGAACTGGTTACTTTGTGGAGCATGCAGGTCAGCTGGACTCATCTGGGAGGGGTGCAGGGTCAGGCGATGTCCAAGTTGTGATGATGTAGGCTGACATTTGCCCTTATGGCCACACATATCTTGAACATTATTTATACATTTCAACACGTAAGAATTATATTACTAGATGTTTGACCTGGACAATAAAAGTGAGACTACATGGGTCCAGGTGCCTAATCTATTCACAATATTTCTTTAGATCTCATGAGAGAATGGTTTACTGTCTGTTAGTATGAAAAGGATAAATTGCCACACATGGGATTAGTACTAGGGGGTGAACTGGGGTAGCACAGAGGTGAGGGGCATGCAACTGTTTCATCAAAAGGCTTTGTGGTGAGGGGGCTTGTAGTCTATATTTCTTTGAACAGGGGCTGTGGGTGCAAGGCAGGTTTGTGGAGACACATGTTTTTTTTTCCAGGACCAGGCTCTGGTCCGGTCATTCACAGGGCAGTGATGTAAAAGGGAAGGCAAGAGAAACAGTGTTTAGTGTGATACTTCTCGCGCCCAGGCTTCCATAAGAACACGACCGCTGCAGAGAAGGAAAAGGGGAGGAGGTGGGGGGTTGGCTTGCTGACTGTGCACGAACACTGAAGGGGAGAGATGCAGGCTGGCTTCTAATATTTTAAGTGTGGCCTAACATAAAATGGAGTCAGTAACTAAACAAAATGGAGTCTCGTGGCCTACAGGCCATACACAGTTATGGGTCATTTAGTGGGTACTGCATACCTTGGCCAGAGGTGCGTTGTCCCGCGGAATGAGCATATCACGTGTGTTCACATGGGAATGAAGGGGGGCCTGGGAGACCCTTCCTCCCTCACAGAATCGCCCCCAAATGTTCAACAATCGTACCCATAAATATATGCTCATGGGAGAGGTGATTCATACTTCTCTGGCTATGAAATTCGTTAGTCAGTATACACCAGTCATAAGGTAATAATGATTGTTTGACATTCCACCACATAATGATCCATAATCATTAATTGTATTTTCTTTATTTGACAGTAAAATTATATGCAAGTCCCAATATGGAGAATTAGGACAAGGTAGCAGGTGCTTATAGAAAAATGCTAACCACTTACACCTCACCATAGTCTTAATACTGCACACTCCAAAGTCATACACAATCGCTGAAGTGGGAACTGTGTTTTGAATTCCTAAGAATTTTTTCCAAATCTTGCTTTCCATTTTTTCCAAAATAGGGAAGACCAATGTTAGATACATTTCTGAACCATATGTTAATTTCTGTATAGCAGTTGTAACGTAATATTTCAGAAGGGGAAAAAATTAGTATTTGCAATATTTGTTTTTGATGTATGTCAAATCGGATAATCAATTATTCAGTTTGATGTCTAAAATAAATGGTCACATTGGCATTCAGTGACGTAGAACCCAAGCTATTGTTATGCTCACCTGGTCTCCACGGGGGCATCCCACGAAGCTGAGCGATGAATGTCTGCGCGTCTCTTCCTGTCTCACTACTTCTTTCGCACTTGGGTGTTCCCCTAGAATGATGAACGGAGATGTTAACTTGCTGGGCTAGGTGGGTAAGACTCCCACCTCCCTTAACCTCCAACCGGTTCCCTCTGTGCTTATGTCTCACCTTAAGTATTTTAACAATGGGCTCTCCGTCCTGCGTCTGAATGCAGGGGTGCTTTAATGTTCTTAGGCACTTTCACTGGATCTAGTTCCGTCACTGATCGTGCGGCCTGTAGAGGAATCCAGACCAGCTGTGACTCCGTAGGTAAGTCCTTGTACCAATTGGTTCTTGGTAACAGTTTTTGTTTAATGTGTTCTTTTGTTGCCTATTCTTTTGCAGGAGCGGTTTTGGAGTAGCCAGATGAAGAAATGGACTCCTCACTGCGACGCTGAGCAGTATTTATGCAGGTGAGTGTTAGCGCGAATGCGCAGCGTCGAGATGTATTTTAAAAATGGTTATTTCTAGTGCGCGGCTAACCTGGTGTCTCTTTTCCCTTCCTCTGCAGGTGCGGTGAGGCTCCAGAGCTGCGATCGCGTGAACCGTTTTGATGGAATCATGAGATGACTGTTGCCTCCGGGTAAGTATTCATTCTCTCTTCTTGTGTCGTTTCTGCAGGTGCGGCGGTTCCCAGAAACGGCGGAAGAGGAAGCCGTTCGGATGGAACTGGAAGACTGCTTCTCTCAAGTAAGAACTCAACCGCTGTTCTTCTTCTTGTTTTCGCTTTCCTTCTCCGACAGGTGCTGATGGTCTGTGGTTCCCGAGGCACGGCTGAAGTCCAGAAAAGCAGGAGCTGAGCAGGCACGATGAGCGTTATGCTGCAGGAGTGCAGAATAACGCGAAGTGTGTTCTGTTCCTTGGGTGTGGTTTATATAGCTCATGTCAAATAGTCCCAGGTAAAGTAATCCCAAGCCCAGCCACTCCCTGGAAACTAGACTGCATGGCTCAGTTCCTATGTGTGCCTCCATGTTCACTGAATCCTCATGATCAAATAATATGAGCCTGGCACCAAAGGAGCCAGGACTGGCTCCAGGAAGTCCTCTGAAAAGTTTTGTGGCCTTAAAGGTCCCAATGGAAGCCTGTAACTGGGGAAGGCTGGTCTTGCCCTGAAGACTGGAGGCATGCATCATGACAGCTATATACAATCTGAAACTTTCTCAGGTCTAGCACCACTCATATACCAATTGCTTTTGATTATTTACTTTTTTGGTATAAAGGTCGGTACTTTAGTTTTCCCAACATTTATTTTTAAGAAATTCTGGCTTGCATACCCGTAACAGGCCTTTTCCACCCTTTGTAGTCCTACTGATGTGATATCTAGTAGGAGAAAATCATCAGCATAGGCTGTCCAAATAATATGCATGTTCCCCATTTTTGGAGGTGCTAACGCAGCGCTTTAGATCACCTCCCCTACATCTGATACATAAAGATTAAAAAGACAAGAAGCCAGAATACATCCTTGTCTTAATACATTATCAACAGGGATAGCTTTTGACATGGCTCCTGCCTTATTCAATCTTACCTGAACCATGGTTCAGTCATAATCGGGAGGATAGGGAGGATTGCTAGGGACGATAGCTCAGGGGCAACGTGCTCACCTTGGAAGTAAGACGACAAGGAGCAACGGAGGTTCGATCCCCGTGTCCGAGCTTAGAAACCTCTGAGTATTAAGTGCGTTATAAATAACTAATTACTTTACTTTAAAATATAATGTTATGATTAATTTCAATAACCCTGATGGAATACCACAATTTTACAATAGCATAGATGATGTATACTCAACAGATCAAAGGCTGCACTTAAGCCTATTGTATGAATGTGGATTGATTTATAACGGCCTTCGATGACAAGATCTTGGCAGCATTTTAGAATAAAGCCATTCAATGTTGTTCCGTGAGGTTTGCAAATGTTTTTGAAATTGCCCATTTCTTTATCTGTTCATTCCTATCTTACAACTGCCTCTTTTATCCTTAACCTTTTCCCTGTTGCTTTCTTCCACAGGTGTGGTCTAGTTGACCCCAGGTGTAGGCACAATACGACAATATAGTGACAAGCCTTGGTGGTGATGGGCGCAGTACAAAAGCATTTTAATATAACATATCATTTAAAGTATCTTGTGTGGTGCAGCTATGCAGAGAACCTAAAAGTGGTGCAGGCCAGATTAGAGTCACTGGCGGGGAGTCACAGAGTGCCCTGAAGTGGGTGAAGATTCCTCTTGAAGCAGACAGTGAGCAGAGCCTAAGGGCAACATAACATTGTAGCAAAACAATGGCAGAATACATCCACAAGAAGAGTAACGGTGGAGACCCTCAGGAGCAAATCACAGAGGAGTAAAATAATAGTGTGGAAATACAATCAGGGGCTTTTTAGAGGCATGAACCTTGAGTGTCCAGAGAGTCTGCCAGCATGATTTCTATTATCGCTCCCTTGTTCCTTCCCTTTCTTCCACCAACCAGGGCCTGCGGTTGCCCCTTGCTGCTCGCCCACTTTCATCTGCTGGAGACTATGAAAAGTTCCCCTAGGCCTTAAGCTCATAAGCAGCTCTTTTTGCTGCTTCCCCCAACCCATGACAGGAGGGCAGGAGCTATCTCAGTGTTACTCATTTTATCAGGCTCAGAAAGATGAAATGCTTTGTGGGTCAGCCAAGATACCCAATAGTGGCCTGAAGCGTGCATGAAGATTTCTGCAGCAGGTGCATCAACTGATTGGGGATCCTTACAAATTACATTCAACACATTTATTGTATGGGGTTACCAACTGGCATATAGGTGAAAAAATAAGGTTGGTACATGAGACGTATAATTCTGGAGGTGACAGATAAGTAAGAAAACCAAAAATAAGTGATGCAGGCTTGACATTTAATTAATCATTACCACTATCAATGCTCTTGACAGTCTTCCATATCATGATCTTTTAGCATGTCTGTACGCACCATTAGAGAAGGAGAAGAGATATGGGGAAATGAGGTTTGGTTCTCCCACTAAAAGGCACAGTGCAGGTTTAACTGCACACTCACAGAACGCAAGCCATCCCAACCGTGTTTAGGCCTTGTGGGCTAGCAGTTTGGGCATGACTATTCACATTGGTGGCAGGACCAAGACTAATTTGAAAATGATGCAATAGAAGGCTGCCCAGAGCATTGCCCTTATTATTAATAGAGTCAATACCTTCCATCCACTCAAATGTGGTTTTATGTTGCCTCTCTATTTGACAGAGTATATGCGCAGATGTGGGTGCCTTGCTTGCTGCACCTAGGGAATCATTCGGTACCTCACGGGTTAAGTCCAACAAGGTGCGCCTGAAAATGTAACGGCTAGGATGGTGAACATGGACAGCCTTCCACCCTTTTGGTAGTGTGTACCCACATGAGGGTTTCCCAACTAACAAGAATGTTTCTTAGTACGTGTGGAAGTCGGCCCTGTCAAACAGTGTTGTTGAGATGTGCAAGTACTGGCCTTCATAAACTCATGTTACTTGAGTAATTGCCTAGAGACCCAAGCTATACCTCACCGTTGATGCCCATTGAACCCAAAAGATATCTGTGGGTGCTTATAGTCTCATGCAGAAAGGATGTGAGCAAGCAGTGCCGGCTGCACTGACCCTTTTGGGGTTGAACCAAGCCTGATTTCTATATGGTCTTTTCCCTATATGGTCTGTTCTGTAGTGGCTTGGCAGGCTGAAGAAAGACGGTGTAGAGGGTCACCCAGAGCTATGCCAGAGGTTAGGATTAATTCTAACCCTTCCAGCCATTGCCTCTTTTGTTTGCTTCAGTAACTGTCAAAAGTGCCTCTATGCCAACAAGCCCTATCCCTTTGTGCTCTAGCACCTTCAAGCGTCTCTTGTGCTAGGTGGGGTTAACAATAGAGATCTCAGACCCAATAACCGACAGACAGACTCAAAGAATATGGCAAAGTACTACTTTATTCTCAATTTAATAAAGCAGGGCAAACTGGCAAACATCAGAGTGATGCTTACACACAGAAACTTGATTACACAGACGTTTTGTACCCCAATATGCGTCATCTATGATGTCATCCTACGTGGCAAACTGTAAAACCTATTGACGGGATGGAATGGTTAGGGAAACATATCTAATTACAGAATACATGGCAGTTAGTACACCATTGGCTATCTGTCATATGTAAGACATGCCTCAAACTACCTCTAAATAAGTATAATACTGATTATAGCAGACAAAATGGCAGCGGATTGGTCTATGCAACATTGTATATCAAGTTTCCCCATAGACCCACTGATTGGTTGGCATTCCCATCCAACCTTGGACTTTCGGCTCGGCTAGCAGCACGCAAGTTAAACGAAACCCAGGTGCTCGAGTCACGTCAGATTACTCCCCACTTTCCCAATGAGTCCAGCATCCCTCATCAGTCCTGCCATGAGCCAAAGTTTCCCGCCTCTAATTGACCTTGTAGCCTGCTCTCTGTTGTGGGACATTCAAGGGAGTGTAAGCACATCACTATCTCCATCCACAGCTTAATGCCTTGTTTTCAACGTCTGAATCACTTGCGAAGAGACCACTAATGTGTCCATTTTGACCTCATATTTACTGCTATTTATTCAATTATGCTGGGTGGCATTACTCCTCTTGGCCTCTAGAGACTTGCTCACTCTATCTTGCATAGACTTTATGCACTTTTAATTGTCCAATACTTGGCTCCTGCAAATGTTTTCTTCTTCTTTAATCTAAGAGAAATATGTCTCACGTCCATGGCTTATCTGCCTGCTTCCCTTTGTGCCTTGCAGCTATTCCTTAAAAATAGTATCCTTGATCCCAGGCCAACATAGACTCCTCTCATTTTGCACACTAAGCTATTTTCCAGTGTCTCCTAACTCTGGGGCCCTGGTCTATCTTTGAGGTAGCTGGATTGAGTCTTAGCACCAGACGGTGTCCATCTTCCAATTGTGGCCGTCCTAGCCACATTATATATTCCTCTATATCAAACTTTTATATGTCTTATCTACCTTGCATTGCCGAGTATTTATACTTATTGGTCATCAAGTTACTTTATCTTCTTTTGCATACATGATTATTCTTTTATTTTGTACATGTTTCTCTTGTCACTTCAGTTACATCGTCATTCCTAAGCATTTTCATATTGTTTCAGTATGTCTTAGTAAATCTTCTTCAGGAGATCACTCTGCTCTCAAAGGTGTGTCGGTTCCATCATGCATGCACAGGCCTCACACACAACTCCTCCCAGAAAACATGGCCACACTTATAGTCCAGTATCCATGCCACCATTGCAGCAGGAAATGGACAAACAAGACCCCTTGTTTCTCATGCTCAGTGCTTCAGAAGCACTCTGTTACTGTGGTATATGGTGAGTTAACTGTTGCCTGTGATTTTTGACTCTACCTTTGGCTTCACCTAAATGAATATACTTTCTATGGCTTGGATTTATGAATCAAACTGTATGTGACTTTCTTCAGGCAGAAGTGGAAACATTGGGCAACTTTGCTTTGTGAAACTTTTGGGGGAACTTTGTGAATTGTTACTACTAGTCCACTCTTCTCTTTAGGTGCTGTGGGTTTGTTACACATTCTTCATATCTCCCATGCACTTTAATTTGCTACTGATCTCATCTGCCAGTCATTTCCTTTGTTTTGCTGCCACACTCTCCTACTGATGTAACATACCCCCGATGTACTCCTCTGCTTATGGTAAATTTGATTTGGGTACTGTTTCCTGCCACTGATATTTAGTTTTCCATGTACTCCACCAGGCTTGTATTTGTTTTCTGGATGATCTCACCTTTTTGTTTGACTGTTTGGTGGTTTGCATTTTGAGAATGTTGGGCTGTAGGGTCTTGCCCCTAATGTCTAGATGTTGCAGATCTGTCTCTATCTGGTAATGAGTCCAACTGGAAAAGAAGGTCTTGCAATGGCATCTGCCTACAGATTTGCTGAATGTTATGTTATGTTACCGGAATTTATTAAGCGCACATATGCCGGAGGTATCATGGCGCTGGTGGCAGCTAACAGAGATCATAAACAGAGCAGAGAGAAATTAAAATAGTAATGTTTTCAATTTACGCTGAAAGCAAAAATGATAAGCAATATTCCGCAGTACATGCAGAAGTTTGTTCCAGGCATCAGTCTACCTTAATGCGGCAATCCTGGGTCCCCACCAACATCCTCCTGTATGCCTGAGGTCATAACCAGAGAGGTTTTCAACAGCAAAGGTAAAAAGGGGAAAACATGTAATACTAAGTCCCACCAATCTTCCTGTCTGTTGTGGATCAAAGGGTTTCTCTAGTTAATGGTGCTCTCTGTGGTTCCTGATTAAAGCGGCAGACCTCCCTTGAAGATGTGGTGAGAACAGATTTTGAAGAAGTTCATGAAAGTATGGTACCCCTTTGAACTCAAGCGAAGAATGTTCCTTGTCCTTCCCGCCAAGCATTGCATTGACCTTCAACTTGGACATGTGATTTCTTTTTTGTGCTGCACCAAGTCTGGTGTTTTCAGCAGAGGTCAAACACGTGCATTGTTTATAGCAATCAACTGTACACATGATTCTGTACTAAAAGAACATGAATTTAATCTGTTTTTTAATTATTCAAATCGTGAAAGCTCTTTCATTACAGTACATTTTACTTCAATTGCACTGCTATGAAATTCATCCGCTGTGTTTTTACCAAAAACTGTACTTAACAATGATTAACGAATACAAGGAGACATAAGCTATATGTACAGACAGAGAAGGGTACCAATGTGCAAATTCGCACAATGAATACATCAAACAGCGATGAAAAAAGTGCCTCAATTCGCCTGTCCTTGATCTATGCTGGGTAAATATTTGCAGACTAGTTCAACTTGGCGAATTAACCTATCCTAATCACATCAACATGATTCTAGATGAGCTATCAACACCTGTAAGCCCTTAGCATGTGGAGTCCATGCAAATTATTGACATGTCTTTTCGAGACTGCTGTTAATGGTATAGAGTACCGGGACACTCCATCCTGTTTAAGAGAATGAGAAGAGATATACACAGGACATGGATAGGCCTCTGTCTGATCAGGATTGAGGTGACTCCAGAGGGATAGAAAGGGAAGAGGAAGCTGGGGAGGCTGGATGTGAGGAAGTGATTTACGAAGGGGTGTTTCTTGGTCGGATGAACGAGAGGCACCACTGGGAAGCGAAGAAAAGGAAACAAACATTGGACCAGCACTTCCCAGAAGGGTTACCAGAAGATTGCTAAGAGGGTATCAGGATTTTGCTAGTTCTGAATTAGCGTCAACTGGTGATTATGCTAGCTCTGCACCATATAAACGTGATGCCCTTGCCTGTGTCTTGTAGACCTGCACCGCCGGAAAGATCATTCTGCCCCCATACTTGTTAAAAAACCTTTTAATGCCACCATTGGATATATATGAACTTGGATGTTATTATTTGCACAATTGCCCTTTACTTCATATTGTTATGATGTGACAAGCGATTTATGACGTGCTTGTACACAAATGTTTCTAGGCGTGACAAGACAAGGAAGGGGAGACAAAAGGAGGACAAAACAAACTATCTTACTAGGCCTTATGTGTGTCATTCAGATTGTGTACGTGCAAGGGGGAAGAAGGAGAAGTGCCAGGGGGAGGAGGGGAGGAGAGTGCAGTGGCAGTAGTCGTGGTAAGTGCTGCAGGGTTAGTGGCTCAAGAAAGTGCAGGGAGGCTGTGGACTGTAAGGTTGCAGGTACAGTCCCAAAGTGTGTGTGAGGCCCAGAGGCAGCGCAAGGGTCTGCTGGTCATACAGGAGCCTGGTGCCCGTGAGGTTAAGAGGGTGGCCAGGTAACCAGCTAGTGCAGCAGATTGGAGCATCAGCAGGGGAGAGAGAGAAAGCAGAAGCAAAAAAGGAAGGTCTTGAGTTGGTCCGGGAACCTTAGGTGGTCCTGCTCAAGTTTGAGAGGGGCAGGGAGGCTGTTCCAGAGGGAGGCCACAGCCGAGGAAAGAGATCTACCCCCCACTCTCTGCCTGGAGAAGCGTCTGAACCTCAGACAGTTGGAGGTGGATGAGCAGAGGGCTCGAGAAGGAATATGCTTAGGAAGAGAGAGTTGGATGGAGTGTGGTCCCCGGCTTCAAAAAGCCTTGTGGACAATCCAGAGGGTCTTGAACTAGAACCTTGCAGCCACCAGGAGCCAGTGGAGAGATTCAGGGCTGGAGAGATATGTTCCCTGGGCTTGAGGCCAAGGACAGGTTTTGCAGTCCTGTTCTGGATTAGTTGCAAAGGGCGAAGAGTAGAGGCGGGCAGATTTAGTAAGCAGCTGTTGCAGTAGTCCAGCCTAGAGAGTACCAGGGTTCTGGAGACAGTGAGCTTCTGTGGGAAAGTGAGAAAAGAAAGAATACATCTGAGGAGGAATTCTTAGAGAGGTCAGAGATGTCAGAGATGTGAGGAGAAAAGGAGAGGGGTGATTCGAAGATGACACCAAGGTTTTCTGCCACACAGGAAGATGTGGGTAGAGGGCCCACGGAGGGCAGTCAGATAGAGAAAGGAAGAGATTATTGGAGGTACACCATTCCTGAATCACAGATAGACAGTCTGGAATGTGTGAGAGAGCAGAGGATGCTGTAGGGAGCCTGAAAGAGAGCTGAGTGTCATCCTCATAACACTTATAGTTAGAAGAAAGGGTAGAGATGAGGTGGGCCAGAGGTGCCAGGTAATGGTTAAAGAGCCGCAGTGAGAGGTTAGAACCCTGAGGAACACCACATGTAGAGAGAGAGGTGGTGGAGAGACATGACCCAAGTTGGACTTGGGAGGGTTGATCAGCGAGAAAAAGGAGGTCAACCAGGCTAGGGCCTGACCTGTGATGCCCAGGTTGTCACTGAGACAATTGATCAGGGTGGCGTGGTTGACTGTATCAAAGGCAGAGGATAGATCAAGGAGAATGAGGACAGAAGGAAGGTTAGAGTCGGAAAAAAGGGAGCAAGTCCTCACAGATGTTCAGAAGCACAGTTTCTGTGCTCCTGGCTGTTCTAAAGCCAGACTGGTTGTCATGGAGGCAACCAACAGATTCAGAATGAAGATTAACTGGGAGATGGCCAGCTTTTTCAGGCGTTTGCCCAGGAAAGGAGTGATAGAGTTCGGGCAGTAGTTTGCCAGAGAGGCAGGATCGGCAGAGGGCTTCTTAAGAAGGGGCTGCATAAGGAAGTGCTTTAGGGGGAAAGGGAAGGTTCCAGTAGCAAAAGAGTGATTGCAGAAATCAGCCAAGGCTGGAGCGAGGGTGTCGATGTGGTCCTTGATGGTTCTGAAGGAGCAGGGGTGCACCTGCTTGGATGGGACTTTCTTTTAGACTTGTCAAGAAACATTGTCAGGATTGAACACGGGGAAGGAGGAGAAAGGAGGAGGAGAGCTGGCTGGAGAGGCGCTGTGAGAGGTAGAGGGAGAGGAAGAGGAGAGCAAGGACAGGATGTACTTAGTTTTAGTGGTGAAATGAGAAGCCAGTGCCGTGCAAAGGGCCTGGGATGGGACAGGAGAGATGGAGACTGCAGCAGGATTGGCCAGCTTCTTGCAGATTTTGAAGCATTTGTCCGTGTTGTTAGAGGCCACAGAGACACAGGCTTGGATGTAAGCTCTCTTCTTGGACAGGACAGAGTCTGTATTGCCTTTGGAGCAGGCAGCAGGCGAAATTGTCAGAGGATGACCCAGATGCCCTCCACTTCCTCTCAGCCACCCTACACTTGTGTTTAAGGGTGGCGAGGTCGGAATCATACCAAGAGTTGCACTTGGATGCAGGCTTAAATATTTCTCATGACAGGGGCAAGGATATCAAGAGTGTTAGAGATAGAGAGATGCAGGTTGGAGAAGACTGTGTCAGAGTGTTAGTCAACCGCAGGAGTAGGCAGAGAGAAAGTAGCATCGAAAGCCTCCACTTACACCCACTTCATGGGCCGGATGACCGAGAAGGTGGGTGGCAGTGCTAGGGTCGGCTTTACCTGGGGGACAGAGAGGGATAGGTGAGAGGAGAGAAGAAAGTGGTCAGTCCAAGAGAGCGGAGTGGTGAGAGGGATAGAGAGGGGCATGTCTGACGCCATAAGAACATCCAGGGTGGCCCTGCATAGTGTGTCAGGCCAATGGAAGAAGAGAAAGAGAGTCGCAGAGATTGTGAAAGAGCCCAGAGGAGAGCTTGGAAGCATCCCGGTGGATGCTGAAGTCTCTAAGGATGAACAGTTGAGAGGTAGAGGCAAGGAGAGAGGAGAAGGGGTCGGCCCACTCGGAGATCAAGAAGATGACCTGGCCAGGTGGTCTGTAGCGGGTGTACAGTAAGGGAGAGTCCAGGAAAGATGGAGAGCCTGCAGACCAGGAATTCAAAGGAGGAGTAGGCCTGCATAGGAAAGACAAAAGCAGGGATCGCCTCTTGGAAGAGCAAGGCTACTCCACCTACGTGGGGGTTGGTTCTTGGTTCGGAGTGTATTTTGTAGCCATCAGGGAGGAGAATGTCAAATCGTGTGACAGCTGGACGTGAACCATGTCTCAGTGAGACTGAGGGCATCCAGATTAAGTTCTTTGAGGAGTTGGCAGATGTCAGAGGCATGTTTGACAGCAAAGTGAGAGGTAAGAGTAGTGGCATGGAGCAGATTGCCACATTTGAAAGACTTCCGTGGAGGGGTGCAGGCATGAGGTACGCAGAGATGTTAGAGGTGTCGAGAGTAGGCTGAGAAGGAAGAAGGAGATGGCAGAGTAGTCAGAGAGGAAGAAGATGGCACCAGAGAGGTGAAGGCGGAAGGGGAAGGCAGAGCAGCCAGAGAAGATGAGGAGGGTGCCAGAGAGGTGGCAGAAGAGGAAGGTGGTGGAGGAGCCAGAGATGTGTAGGTGGTTGTAGCAGGAGAAGGAAGGAAGTTGATAAGACGTGGGAAGTGTCTATCAACTAGGAGGAGATTGGGTTGAGGGCGCTGGACCAAGACGGTGCCATTCAAATAGACATTAATGATGGTCTTGGAGGATTGGAAAGGCGCCAGGAGGACCTCCCACGAAGTGCCACCATTAATGGGAGAGGAGGAAAAATGAGTGAGAACAGAGGCCATATGGGGGGCTCATAGGCCTGGAGAGGGAACGACAAAGAGGATGTTGTGAGGGTTTGTCTGGAGGAAGCACTGGTGTTGGTGTCAATGATTGGGAGGCCTGGGTTGGAGGATGTCCTTTTTGAGCTTCTTCCTACCAGACTTAATGAGAGGGATAGGATAGGAGATAGCATAGCAGTTAGAGAATATAGGGGAGATTGAGAGCACCATGCAGGGGTGCGGGGAGGAGAGCAAAAGAGGAGGCAGTCCAAGAAGAAGGGATTGGGGTGGTGACACACTAGAGACCCACAAAGGGGGGAAAGCACATGAGGAAGACAGGTACAGTCAGCACAGAGAACAGTAACAACAATAATCACAGTTAACAATAATCAACCACGAGAAGGCGACAGTGCAATAATACAATGGAAACTACTTGGGGGGGTGCAAGAGAAGTGAGAAGAGAAATGCAACTATATAGTACAAAGTACTCACAACAATAGTAATGCCTGGGGACCTAGAGGAGTAAGAAGAGAAATGAAAACAATGCAACAGAAATATACAATAGTCACTGCTAGGGGGGACCCAGAGGAAAGGAAAAGAAGGGTGAAAGGACTCAAGTAGCCTGGGGAAAGCGCACATGGAGACTGGAAGTAGGCGAAGGACGCAGAAGGTGTTGGGCTTCTAGGGCCCAGCTAAAGAAGGAAGACATGCCAAGTGTATTCATACGTCTTTCTTTATTAAAGATACAAAAGGAAGTGCCTAAACACTTCTTCCTCCTCCCTCACCCTGACATCACGTCCCACATGGTCTGGCCCACGTGACACTGTCTCTCCCTTTTAGGGCCACTAGCCCTTCAACAACACCCCCGGACAAATGTCCTTCCTGCACTCTCAACATTCTTCAACTAGGCGTGTTGGCCTCCTCACGATCCTTTGAGGCCGGCTGCCTGTGCCTTCACTTGAACTTTCATCTGGTCGATCTGCTCGCTTCGCTTCTGGTCGAGGCAAGAACCGGGGAGGAGTCCATAGGCTGTCTCTGACGTCATGTGGCTCTGGATCTGGAACCGGAGGTGGCGGTCTCTCACTTTCACTGGTTGTAACATGTTTGAATAGCGAGCTGTTTTGAGTTACTTCTTTCTCCTCATTTGCAGCAGTCACCATGGTGCCCTTTATCGCGGTGACATGAAGGGGGTTTGGAGCAAACCGAGAATCGGTTTTCCTGACCATTGCTTGTTTTACTAGCACTTCATCTCCGATGTGAAATTCTTTCGGTCATGCCCCTCTTCTTTCATCTGTCTCTATGCAAGCTCTTTCTTTCCGCTCTGCATCCCTTCTTAAGATCTCAGGGTCTGTTTCTGGCTGACTTGCTGGATGTCTTATGATTCTTGTGCGAACTTGGTATTTCACCATGAGTTCTGCTGCGGTCTTGTTCGTGGCCTTGTGTGGTGTATTGCGGTAGTCACGAAGCATGCGGCATAGTGCTTGATGGGGGTCGACATTCTCAATTCGGGCTCTCTGTAGAGTCTTTTTGATAGAGGCCATGAACCTTTCGCCATCCCATTAGCCTGGGGCCAGCGTGGTGTGATTTTCTGATGTCTGAACCCCAGGTGTTTGGCGAATGTTGCAAATTCATGCTGCAGAACGGCAGACCATTGTCTGACCTGATGATTTCTGGCATTCCCCATTCGCTCACTACTTCATTGAAGATGTCGGCTACTTGGGCAAATGCTGTGGACGTGGATCGCTTTACAATTGGGAACCTGGAGTGTTCATCGATGAATAACAGTAGGTATTCACCTGATTCGAGTGGTCCATAAACGTCTACTACAACCTTTTCCCATGGGTGTTCCGGGATCAGTGTTGTCTGCAAAGGTGTTGGAGCTTCTGCTTTGGCCGTGCATTGGCACGCTACATAGTTTTTACTCACCGGTCCACCATGGCATTCAGGAAGGGGAACCATACGTGGCACTGTAACTGTCTTTTAGTGTTGTCTGCACCGCTGCGCCCTTTGTGAGCTGTCTTGATGACTTCTGATCGTAGGGTGGCGGGGACCACCAATCTGCATCCTCGTAGGAGTGTGTCACGGCCAATTCCGCATGCACTTTTGCCAGTCTTTCTAGTTCGTACCTGCATGCTCCTAGATGTGCCTGTAGCACCCTCCTATAGTCTTTCCATTTGTTGTTTTCGTGAGACTGATTGCCAGGGCCATGGTGGGGTCTGCAGCTGAGGCGGAGGCAATGGATTCCAGTGAGATCGCTGGGGGAAGCGCATTTGTGGTGACATAGCTGATGTATTCGACATCTCCGAGTCTTGGGTCTGGCTTGTCTGTGGGGTGTCTGGATAAATATTCACCCGGGTTGTTCTCACCCCCCCGGACGATGAATGATCTGGTAGTCATATTCTTGAAGTCTAATGCCCCACCGTTCTATCCTGGGGGGAATCTTCGTTCTGGGGTTCCCAAACAGTGATAGTAGAGCCTGGTTATCACAAAGTTATGGAAGTGTTCACACGCCCATACTGTAGGTAGACTTTCCTTTTCGGCTTGTGAGTATGCGGACTCAGGGGGTGCCAGCACCCTGCTAGCGTATGCCACTACATGTCTTGGGTGGGCGATCCCATTGGTCTGCGCCAGTATGGCCCCTAGTCCCACGGGACTTGCATCCACTACGATTTCGGTATGCCACTCCGGGTCGAAGTAGGCCAGTTTCCTGGCCTCCGCGAGCGACTGTTCGATGGTGTCGAATGCATCTTGACATTCTGCCGACCATACGAAGAGGCCATCTTTCTGGAGCAGCCTCCTGAGGGGCTTGGTAATTGTGGCATAGTGCGGGATGTACCTGGTACAATACCCTGCCATTACAAGAAATTATCTGACTTCCGCAACTTGCCTGGGCTCTTGCAGGTTGGAAATTGTGACGACCTTGTCGGGATCAGGGGTCATGCCATCCGTAGAGAAGATGTGCCCAAAGAATTTCAATTTGGACTTGCTGAATCGGCATTTGTCGACATTGAGGGTGAGACCCGCTTCTTGTATGGCACAGCAGGTGGCACAGAGAGCTGTGTCATGTTCTTCTTTGGATCATCCATACACGAGGATGTGTCGTCACTGTAGTTCACTGCTCCACTTATTGGCCGGATGACTTGCCTAATGGCCTCGTGAAAGATTTCTACTGCGGACGAGATGCCAAAATTCAAACGTTTATAGCGGAAGTGGCCATCATGGGTGGCAAAGGTGGTGATACCTCTCGATTCTGGGTGGAGCACCATCTGATGGTACCTCTGGTTGAGCTCCAATTTGGAGAAGAGGATCGATTTATTAAGTTTGACTATCATGTCCTCTATCCTTAGGGCCTGGATGGCGCTCTCTGGATGGCGGTGTTTACCATTCGCATGTCTACACACAGTCTGATAATTGATTCAATTATGCTGGGTGGCATTGCTCCTCTTGGCCTCTAGAGACTTGCTCACTCTATCTTGCATAGACTTTATACACTTTTGATTGTCCAATACTTGGCTCTTGCAAATGTTTTCTTCTTCTTTAATCTAAGAGAAATATGTCTCACGTCCATGGCATATCTGCCACCTTCCCTTTGTGCCTTGCAGCTATTCCTTAAAAATAGTATCCTTGATCCCAGGCCAACATAGACTCCTCTTCATTTTGTACACAAAGCTATTTTCCAGAGTCTCCTGACTCTGCAGCCCTGGTCTATCTTTGAGGTAGCTGGATTGAGTCTTAGCACCAGATGGCGTCCATCTTCCAATTGTGGCCGTCCTAGCCACATTATATATTCCTCTATAGCAAACTTCTATATGTCTTATCTACCTTGCATTGCTGCGTATTTATACTTATTGGTCTGAGTCGTCCCCCTTCCTTTGGCACTATGACTAATGGCGAGACCCATGGTGTCGGGCCAGATGCTGGTTCAATGATTCCGTCTTTTAGTAGTTGTCTGAGTTCAGCCGACACTGCTGCTCGCAGATGAAATCCAACTCTTCTTGGATGTTGGGGAACGGGTCGGACCGATGGATCAATGTGTAGTTTCACGGGCATGCCCGTCATTTTTCCTAGGCTCTTGCATAGGAGTGGAAATTCTTTCATTATGGTCTCTTTCGTCATAGCAATGACTTGCGAGGGCCAGTTCTGCATGTTGTATGCATGATCTCTTGTGTTGGGTGCTGGTGCCGTCGAACGGATGGTGTCACCCTCTTGCACATGTTTGTCTATGAGTCCCAGGCAGGAGGAGGTCTGGTAGCTTAGGAAGCAACTCCCTTTGGTCGGGCTCCGAATGACATGAATGATAGTCGTTGTGGAGTGATCACCATGAATGAGTCGACGTCCAAACGACCCAATGATCTGCAATGGGACATCTGCACCCGACTGGAATATCTTGGAGGCTGACTGTATTAGCACTGGTTTCTCAGGGTTCTGGTGAAACTCCTTCTCACCCATTATATTTAAGGTGGGTCCTGAGTCGACCAGGAAGCAGAAGTGTCTGCCACCTATTTCAGTGAGTATCCTGGGTGCTTCTCTGGCTTCTCTTTCATCCATGATGAGATTGACATATTCATCTTGAGAGTATTGATCATACTGGTCAACTGCGTACTCAAATCCTTGCTGTTCTATGCCGTAGTAGGTCTGATGTGGTGGCGGTCCGTTGTATTCATCTCTAATGCGTGAGATCTGGTCATGTGTCTTGGTTTCATGTGTCTCAGCGGCAGGGTAAACGCCTTCAACCACTCTGACGTATCTTCTTGGGGTTTGCTGGTATGGACGCATTTGATATGGCTGTGCTTGTGGGTTCCTATTGAATGTTTTGTATTGTGGGGTTGCAGGCCTTCGTGGTGTAGGAAAAGGTCTGCCTTCCCTGCAGACTGACTAGAAGTAGCCTTCCCTGCCCCAATTTCTGCATCTTTGGGAGAGTGCGGGACATGTCCCTGCGTGGGGAAAAGCCAACCGGCAGTGGTAGCACTGATGTTGTGTTCTTGGAGTCGCTATGTAGGTGATACTGGAGGGTCTGTCTGTAGTTCTGGTGTTGCTTGGTTGTATTGCTGCTATCATTTTGTTATTGTCCTTCTTGGCTGAGGTGTTGCCTGCTATCTGCGTTACCTGCTTGTCGACCCTTTCAAGAATTCTGGCCATCTCACTGACTTCTTCAATGGTGTTTGGCTTCTTGAGGAGTTGCTTTTTTAGGGGTTGAGATATGCACCCCTCGATGACTCGTAGGTGGATGGCTTTGTCAAGGGAAAAGACATGGAATTGACAGTGTGCAATTCTTTGGGTACATTGATTAAACATGTACCTTTCGTAGTGCCTGTTGGGCTCGATCACTAGCCTTTTGTTCAAATCTGTGATCAGCGCTGGAAAATCAGGGTGTTCAACAATTGGGATGGTCTTAATGAGTATTTTGACTTCATTCCCCACTAGATTGAGGAACATGCTGAGTAGTCTTGGTGAGTTTTCTTCGCCTGTGGCTGCAATGAAGGTATTAAAGTCTTCCAGCTATTCAGCCCACCTCGCCCCTTTGTCGGCCTGTGGCGTCATGGAGAAGGGGGTGGCATGTGCCAGGCGGTGACAGTAGCATTCCCTGTGGGGGCTGGGGGAGTTGGAGCTTGTTGCACTGGTGGAGAGCTTATGGTGGTTGGGTCTATCAGTGGTCAGTGATGAGGACTGTTGTTTGATGGTAATGTGGGTGCCCGCGTGTCCTGCGGCACACTGTCAGGCTCTTTGTGCCCATCTCTGATTTGTGTCCTGTAAGGTGGTTATAGTACCAGGGACACTTGTGGGTTTACATGCACTCTGCACGTGGCCTTTGGCTCTGTAGAGGGCTTTATATTTTTTTTTGTTGCTGCTTGGTGCTGTGTAACAGTGGGAAAATGCGGGGCGCCACCCACCTGGAATGTTTTTTTTTTTTTCAATGCCGGCCGTCCTTGATTGCCTTGACTGCAGTCATCCGTTGAAACCGCTGGTGGGTTGCCGCGCGGTGTGTGTGTAACGCACTCCACGTGTGCGCGCTTTCAATCCGGCCTGCCGCGACTGCTGGCATTCGCTGGGGCTGCAGGCGGGTTGCTGCGTGGTGTTTAAATGGCGCACTCCACGTGTGCGCAATTGTAGCTGGGAAGGAGGTTGCCAGCTTCTGCCTTAGGCCTGCCGGCACGCATGAACTGTTCGCGGCCACGGGGGAAGGAGGATGTAGGCGGGGCCCAGGATCGGGCGCTCGTCGGGGCTGTCTGGGATCAGCTGGCCGGACGCAATGGAGCGGGATCACTCGTGCGAAAAGGAGGAGGAGGAACTCGGCGGTCTGGGAGCAGACTTATCACCAGTTGTTGGGCTTCTAGGGCCCAGCTAAAGAAGGAAGGCACACCGATTGACGTCATGTCCCATGTGGTCTGGCCCACGTCACACTGTCTTTCCCTTAAAGAGACACTAGCCCTTCAACACAAGGCTGGGAGAAGTGGAGCCTACGTTTGGTGGGCGGAGCGCACGTGGAGAGGGGCAGAAGGGTCGAAGGCGGGAGAAGCAGAACCTAAGTAGTGGGGGGAAAGCGCAAGTGTAGATGAGCATAATGTGTGGATATGTTGTCATACATTATATGCTTGATTATGCTACTGGTGATTGTATGGAAATTTTTTATTTCTGAATAAGCAATGATCATGTTTGTCAGATTGTGTTAATTGTTTGTAGAGGGTTGTTACTTGCTTTCCCACACGCAACCATCGCTGGCAGAGCATTGCATCCGCGCATGCGTCTTTTTCGCAGGAGAATCCTGGGTCTTTTCCTGAAACGAGGGGGGACCCCAACAGAGGGAAAGGAGCGCTGCATCAGCAAGAACGTGTGCGTTTCTGAAAGTAGATTTCGGTGATGCCGATACCTTAAGAGGGTCATTATCACATCTTCCCAACAGGGGCTAGCCGTGTTGTTTCAGCAACATTTGCAGCCTCTGTTCGCTAAGTGGGAATAGTGCCAGAGAGGCGAGAATGGATGGCAGGAGGCGGAGCCAGAGAAAAGCTGCACGAGACACGAGTGACCCAAAAGATAGGACTTCCCTGATGGGGAAGGATTACTCCCGCTCTGACTCGGCTTCGCAGCTGCGAAATGGCACCTTCTCGGTTTAGGCAACTGACGTGGACGGGAGGGATAATCACTGCTGCCTGGAAGCCAGAAAGCGCTGGGCTACCTACAGGACCCAACAGTAACTTCCATTCACGGATTCCGCACCGCCAGACGAAATCTGAATGAGAAACGGCTACTTATGGTGTATTTCCTTGGAGGCTGTTTGTGTATGGTGTTGGTTATTCTGATATTAGGGAGGGCAGACACTAGAGATTACCGAGGCAAAAGACAGTGAAGAAGTATATGGGTGGGTAGAATGAGTCACAGCTGCAGCTAGGGGCATGTGCTTGACATGTCATGAACTCTTCCCTAATCCTTATTTTTCCAAGGTGCCACGGCTAATGCCCTGTGGTGAAATCGCCCAGGTTCCCCACAAGGCAGTCGCCTCTGAAAAGCCGATGATAACAATAATACAAGCAGTGACATGCCAATAGATTTGACTTTTATGTAGGCATTTCAAAGGCATTTTCATCGTCAGTTGCTCGGCACTTGCTGCTGAATACAGGGGTGCAAATAATGTTCACATTTATGCCTGCCATTATATCACACTTTAGACATATGGAATAGCATGGGCACTGCACCCTTCTTCTGCTTTCAGCAGGAGATGCCCGAAAGCAGGAGATGGCACTGTACGGTTTGTTCCATGGCTTATGGATTCTGCACTCACATCATTAAATACTGTGTGTATCATTTTGCAATTCACTACTTTGCCTGCAGAAGCATGGGATGATCAGAATGTAGCCAAAAAAGTGATGGGTGGAAGGCCGTGAATTAATCTGAACCACTGGCACTGCTCTGGGAAACCTTCCACACTATCATTTTTTAGCATGTTTGCGCCATTGCAAAAGTGGTCCAGCCATATGCAAATCAGTCAGGTACTGCCACAAATGGGCGCAACCCTCTACCAACTGCTAAGCCAGGTTCCCTTTGCACAGAAACACAAGCAACCCCAGACATGTTTCGGCCTTGTTGGTCCTCCTCAGTGAGCTGCAGGTTGGTTCCCTACGCGCAGCGAGCAAGGGTCTCACGTTTGGGCATACCCTCTCTCACACAGAGAGACAAACTGAAATCAAAAAAGTGTTGGGTGGAAGGTTTTTAATTAATTTGAACTGGTGGCACTGCTCTGGGAAACCTTCCACACCATCGTTTTCTAGCCCGTCTGCGCCATTGCAAAAGGGGTCCAGCCATATGCAAATCAGTCAGGTACTGCCACCAATGGGAGCAGCCCTGCCCGCACTGCTAGACCAGGTCTCCTCTGCACGGAAACACAAGCAACCCCAATGTAGTACTTGGTCTAGTCATCTCCGCTGTATTTCTATCCCTCTGTGTACTTGGCAACAGATGGCACATTGGTAGCGCTGCCAGCAGTAAAATTTAAAATGACATGAGAAAGGAAGACCCTGAAAAAGGCCATAGGAAAAACATAGGTAATCTGCTGGAGAATTAAAAATGGTGGTAACTATAAAGCTATTTGTGATTCGTGTATGAAAATAAAACAAGAAGTAGGGAAGATCAGAAATTTAGTATGTGAGTAAATTAACTATCTAAAAAATGACTATGGGAAAATGAGGGAAGAAAAGAAAAGGCAGGAATGGCAAGATGGACAGTGCAACATGGGAAACTGTAAGTAAGACAGGGTAGGAAACAGAGCGACAGGGCTACCGGGCCTACCAGGATGGCTTTGGGGAAGGGAGAGAAAGGGCAGAGGAATGTAGAAGGCCCTTTCCCCACCCCAAACACCAATACTAGAAGTTCATAGTGGGCTCCTTTTATACACTTTTTTAAACGGAAACCCCAATTATCACAACTAACCTCCTCTGTCACAGGATAGGAGACCTAGGTTTGTGAGTGAAATAAAAATGAAGGGCGGGACCTTTACTGTGTTAGTGAAGGGGGTGGCTTTTGATGTGTTAGTGATGGGGTGGCCTTTGATGTGTTAGCGAAAAGGCTGGCCATTAATGTGTTAGCGAAGGGCGTGGCCTTTGACGTGTAAGTGAAGGGGGTGGCCATTAATGTGCTAGTGAAGGAGGTGGACATTGATGTGCCAGTGAAGTGGTGGCCTTTGATGTGTCTATGAAGGGGGGTGGTCTCTGATGTGTTAGTGAATGGGTCGCCTTTGATGTGTTAGTGAATGGGTGGCCTTTGATGTGTTAGTGGCGGGGTGGCCTTTGATGTGTTAGTGAATGGGTGGCCTTTGATGTGTTAGTGGCGGGGTGGCCTTTGATGTGTTAGTGAATGGGTTGGCCATTATATGCTAGTGAAGGGGGGGTCCCTTTGCTGTGTTAGTGAAGGGCATGACCTTTGAAATGTCAGTGAAGGGGGTGGTTATTAATGTGTTAGTGGAGGGGTGGCATTGAACGTGTAAGTGTAGGGGGTGAGCTTTAATGTGTTAGTGAAGGGGGATCCCTTTACTGTGTTAGTGAAGGGGGGGCTTTGATGTGTTAGTAGAGGGGTGGCTTTTAACGTGTTAGTGTAGGGGGTGAGCTTTAATGTGTTAGTGAAGGGGGATCCCTTTACTGTGTTAGTGAAGAGGGGACTTTGATGTGTTAGTGGAGGGGTGGCATTGAACGTGTTAGTGTAGGGGAGGGCTTTAATGTGTTAGTGAAGGGGGATCCCTTTACTGTGTTAGTGAAGAGGGGACTTTGATGTGTTAGTGGAGGGGTGGCATTGAACGTGTTAGTGTAGGGGGAGGGCTTTAATGTGGCTATTTAGTCAGTTTACATTTTAGTTTGGATTTCTACATTAACAATACAATAAGACACATACAGAATTAAAAGTCAAGAATATGCATCTAAAACTAAACCACTGAACAGCCTAAAGCAAATGGTTATTATAAAGTTAAAAATCATATAATTTCAGTATTAGTTTAACCACCTGGTTGCTGCTCATAATAACAACCCGAGGTACCAGTGCCATAAGCATTATACATTCTCAAGTTTAAAGCCTTGTTTATGAACGTGGAAAGTTTGTATAAAACAGTAATGTGTTGCAGTTAATTAATAAGACATAGCTTCATTGCATGAGCTAGTCTGATATCGCGGGATGAATGGTCATTACAGTAGTGCGGGCAAAGCAGTAAACACATGAACCAAGTCGTCATCCAGCTTCAAGCCGCAGGAACCATTTGCCCATTGACTATTCACGTGCAACTGCTTCCAGGTGGTGTTCTTCTTGGGGTTCGCTTCACCCCACCGTTACATCTCATTCGATTATTGTCTAGGCCAGTAGGACAGCCCACATCATATACTTCCTCTCCCCGTGCAATGGTGACACGTTAACCTGCAGCTTCAATTAAATATTATTTAACATTTCTCTGTCCCCCATTAGTTTCATCCCTTCCATGCCTCACTCCCCTCCTCACACACTGACCTGAAGGTGTTAACTTACTTAAAGGGGTGGAGGGCAAATAGCCCCAATGCAAACAACATGCTGCTTTCTATAAAATGAAAAAGCATTTTGGGAACTGAAGAACGAACACACAATGTACACATGACATCAGTGATAGAAGTGAGCGGGAACGGCCGGGAGCGCTGTTCCACTACTTTTATTCTTTTCTGTTTACCATTCCTCTACTTTTCACGACCATTATCACCATGCTATATAGAGGATGTGTCCATTCATGGCCCTGTGCACGTGTAAAGTTGTAATATGAGTCTTAGTTACTAGTCACCTGGACTCTTCGAATGCGCGGCTGCAGCACTTGTCGCATGTTGCACTTTGCTTCCACCTACGCTCTCACCTGCCGAGACCATAGTCCCACTACTTTTTCCAGTACACTTCTAACACTGCATGACATAGCTGGGATAGTGGTTGAAACCTCAACTCCTTCTGAGCACATAATGCACACGGAACTGGCTGCTTATTTCATGTATGATGACATGTTGGCACACTAGGAATCAGATGTATCTTTTGTCCTGATTTAGCAGGGAGATTGCCTGCCTGCACGCTTTCGCCCCACTTACAGCCCTGTGTAAGAGGAATCAAACACAGGAGAGCGGAGCCCAATGTGCAATTTAGCCCCATTTGCAAACTGTTTCCCATCTTACATTTCAAGCATTTGAATATTTTTAGTTTTGCTCTATAATGTAAAAAAATCATAACCTACCTCAGTAAACATAAAAGCGGATGAGGAGAGAAAGGGAGCCTGTAGGAGGAGGAGAGGAAAAACAGCAAAGTTGTAAGAAAGGCAGGGAGGGAAAACATTGAGTTGGAGGCCCGAGATTGCAGACAAGTTCTATTTCCTGAAAGCGTGTTGAGCTGCCACTCCGGGACTTGGCGCGCCTCCTGCATGCCAAACACTTCAGAGCTGAACTTTATCAAAAGCAGCTCTTGAGACGTCCACACCGGCTCACTTTAGCACGGAGTTTATCAGATGCAGGAACTGGGAAATGTAAACTGGAGCTGAGAATACAAACAGCACATTGATCTCTCAGCAGCATTAAAAACAAGCTTGGAGGCAAACAAAGCACCTCAGGGTCCACCTTACCATTTGCAAGACCCGAGTAACACAGACATCACGTGGTTCATCCATAAACTAAAACTGAGAAAAAATAAAAAAAACAGACTTCAACCGGCGTATACAAGACCTGAGAAACACAAACCCCACATTCTTCATCACCAAAACAGTTCAACTCGCCCTAGACAAGACCTGAGAAAGGCAACGCCCACGGAGATCACCTCACCCTATACAGACCTGAGAAATATACAAACTGCAGAGTTCACCTCACACCATACAAGGCCTCAGAAACACAGAAACCAAATCATTCACTGTCACTCTCATTTAAACCTGAAAAAACAAATACAGACAAGTTCAACTCACCCTACACAAGACCTGAGAAATTCAAACTCCACAGAGTTCACCTCACCCCATACAAGGCCTGAGAAACACAGACACCAAACAATTCACTATCACTCATTAAATCTGAAAAACAAACGCAGTCAAGTTCAACTCACCCTACACAAGACCTGAGAAAGGGAAACCCTACAGAGTTCGCCTCTCCCCATACACGACCTCCGAAACACAGACACCAAACGATTCACTGTCACTCTCATTTAAACCTGAAAAAACAAACAGACAAGTTCACCTCTCTCTACACAAGCTGTGAGAAAGGGAAATTCCACAGAGTTCACTGCACCCTATATAGAACCTGTGAAATACAAATGCTGCAGAGTTCAACTCACCCCATACAAGGCCTCAGAAACACAGACATCAACTAATTCCTTGTCACTCTCATTTAAACCTGAAAAAACAAACACAGACAACTACACCTCTCTCTACACAAAACGTGAGAAATGCAAACCCCATAGAGTTTACCTCACCCCGTACAAGGCCTCCGAAAACAGACACCAAATAATTCACTGTCACTCTAATTTCACTGTCACTCTAATTTAAACATTTATGGCAGCCTGAGTGCCGTGCTCCCACTAGGCCGGCTGTTTAGGGAATTGAGCCCTTCCTTAAAGCTCCCCCCCCCAGGGAAAACAGATTGTGGAACCCTTGAAGTGACAACCCACAGCACCACCAGGAAAAGACGACGCCCGGGACCACCGCAAACCGGAGAACGAGACTTCGCTGGTCCCGGGTGCTGGAGAAGGGGTACCCATGTGGAGAACCTGGTGCAGAAGATCCCGGCTAGAAGCAGGGGGTGAGAGGCAACGGCACAACAAGACAGCGTCTGACCTCTCAGGTGACACCCCAGTTGAGATCAGGCGCCCCGCAGCCACCCCGGTCCGCTTGAGACACGGGATGGGGAGACAACGCGAAGGCTGAAAAATGAGGCCCGGAGCGAGCGTCCCCGTGGGAGGAGCGGAAGGGGAGCTTGTACAGACTGCATGAGATGTGAGTCAGCCCGCACCCGGGGAGGACTCTCTCCACTCTGGAGTAAAGCTGGCTCAGGTGAGTGAAGACTGAGGTGCGAGGTGACCTGCGAGGCAGCAGCGAGGTCTGGAAGAGTGCGAGGAGGGGCCAGCCCCCGGAGGACCGAAGGTGTTGGAGAGCAGTCACCCATCCACCTAATTACAGATTACGAGGCGCCCAGGAGGTGCGGAGAGGCGGGGCACATCGACACCCACCCGGGACTCCGGGCAGAGGATTGGGAGCATCCCAGGAGAGCCGGATGGGAGAGGGCCTGGAGCGCCGACACAAAGGGTTGCAAAGAACGTGGAGGAGGGAGACATCAGTGAGGCAGTGCACGATGCCCCTCAGCAGGCACAGAAGGAAACTCCCAGACCTGGGGAAGGCCCCAGGCCAGGAACAGAGCCCTCATCAAGAAACTCCTACAGCAGGCTCCCCGACCCTTTCACAAAACTCTTCCCGCTTATGAAGGGTCCAACTACACAGCTCCAACACCTGGAACAAGCCCAACGACCGGGCCATCGGAGGGCGAGACACCTCCTTGGAGGGGTTGGGGAACCTCTCCCCTCCCACACAAGCACATCGAGGCCCCAAGTGGACGAGGAGATACCAACTGGCACGTAGACATGCAGGGGTTCCCCCCTTCAGTCGAAGATCCATCTCAGGTGGGAAGCCCCTACATCAGGACACAGGAGGCTGACCTGACGCTCCAGCACCTGGGACTGGAGTACTAAGTGGGGGTCCCCTACCTCTCACGACCCCCTGAAGGTGTTAACAGACAGGGCTAAAAAACAGCTGTACAGTGTCTGGGAGACAGGGCCAAGGCCCTTGGAAAGGAGAACCCCAACAACATTAGGGGAGCAAGGAAAACTAACCTGAGAACCCCCTCACCACATGTGGGCCTCAAACAGCACCAGGCAACACCAAACATGGCAAGGGCCCCCAGGAGCCAACACTGGGGCCTATGCCGCCTTGATTGAAGCTTTCATTCTATAGAGTCTTGCTTCAGGGGGAGAGACCAGAAAAAAACGGAATCAGCCAAATCCAAGAGAGGCCGCGAGAGCCCACCCCACCCAACAGGCGACCACACACCTAACACACCAATAGCCAGCTCGACGGAGCTGCATGAGCTGGAACAAAACCCTCCAGGAATTCCGATTCCAGGAGGCGACAGGGGACCAGGGTGACCAGGACCTGGAAAACAGGATGGACCAAGCCGAGGATCTGACAAAGGATGCCACGACCATGGAAAAGGGCTTTGCCGCCGTGCTGCAAGAAATAAGGGACATGCGCTGGGACATAAGCCAGTTGTTAGAGAAAATGGACCAGAAAGTGGACAAAGTGGAAGACAGGTTACAACAACGGGAGTCCAATCAGTTATTAACCACTGTCCTGGAAGCACAGATAGATACCAGACTGTGACCCTGGAAAAGAAAGACGAGGACAGAGCCCTGCAAATGGACGATTTCGAGAACAGGGAAAGGAGGAATAATCTATGGCTCTTCGGAATCCCAGAGGTGTACGGTGAGACAGAGAGGGACATATGCCGAGTGGTCAGAGACATGATTCACCTCCTGTTTGGGAACGAGGCGATGATGGTACCCACAATAGATATGGCATATAGAGCAGGGGGCAGAGGTGGGGGTCCCCTATCCATCCTTGTATGCTTCCACTACTATGCGGAAAAAACAAACATTCTGGAAGAAGCCAGGAGAGCCAACAACATCACATACAACAACGCCAGAATTTCGACCTTTCAGGACCTGTCCACTTTCATGCTAGCCAGACATCGACTGTGCCACCCCCTGATTCAATGTCTTTGGGAAAAAGGGGTCCAGTACCGGTGGTGCTTCCCCTTCTCTCTTTCCTTTGAATACATGGTCCAGAAATCGCGCCTGGTCACTTTAGACGACATCAGAGGGGTGATTTGTGAATGCGTGGAATCCTCTGATGACCAGGCACAGCCCACCAGGCAAGCAGTGGGTGCAACAGGTGGGAAAGGAAACATGAGGGACAGAAGAAGAATCCTGGGATCCAGGAAATTCAAGAAACTGAACACTCCCTCACCGCCCCACGGCGATGGCCCAGGATGTTCTAATGGGGGATAGAGGTCTTCACCTGAGCCAAGCAGAACAGAGACCTAGGCCAGGATATGGCTAGTTTCCCCGTGAACAGCAAGTATGGGGGGAGCTTTCACAGGAGGGGAATGTTAGAAAAACAATGACCAGAGTGGGGGGGATTGTGGGGGCTCAATGCGTAAAGAAAATCTACTGAGGGCCCACTGGAGGTCCAGTCAAGCACCAGGAATGGGTGAACTATTTGGCTGGGTGCCGGGGGAGGGGGGATAAAGGGGAAAGGTACTAGGGGTGTGGTAGGAGGGGAGGGGGGCAGTTGGGGTTAAGCTCCACCAGGAGGGAGGAGGTAGGGGGGAGGGGGAGGAGGGAGTGTGGGGGGGAAATGGTGCTGGTGATTTCAATTCTACAACAAGCCCCACTAGCTGGGCTATGGCAAGGTGAACTAGATCAAGGAGATAATCCGGGGATGCTAACCAGAGATAACCTTACACCTAGCAATGGCTGATCACCTACTGGTGCTGGAAATAGGCACCCTGAACGTCAGGGGAATGAACTCTCCCACTAAAAGATCCCTACTAGGTAGGGAATTCAGACGAGCCAAACTGGACCTGACTTCCTCCAGGAGACCCACTGGGCGAGGGGGAAAGATCTGGGGTAGATGATTGGGGTGGTATTTCATGCCTCGTACAAAACAAAAAAAAGGGGTGGAGATTATAATGGCCAATGACCTGGGCTTTAAATAAGAGGCTTTGAGAAAGGACATGGAAGGGCCGTTAGCTGTTCTTTAAAGGAGGGCTACAGGGATCCCAGCTAACCCTGTCAGTGATATATTGTCCGAACGAAGGTCAGGTGCAGTTTTGGGAGGAGACAAGGGACAAACTAAGATTTTTTTGTTGAGGGCACACTAATAGTAGGAGGGGACTTCAACATGGTAATAAACCCCTCAAGTGATAGGAAGAGAATGACACCTCATGCTTTCCCAGCAGCGGACGACCCTACCTCGTAGAGTTTCTGCAGAATAAACCGTGAGCTGGGCCTGGAGGACATGTTCCCAAGCTCGGTCAAGGGTGACCCCCTTACACATACTACTCCATGATTCACAAATCCTTTTCAAAGATTGACTACATCCTGGTAGACAGTACCCTCCTCGCCTATACGCTGGACCTTAGGGTAGACCCAGTCCCCTGGTCCGACCACGACCGGGTGAGAATTACCCTGATGGGCGGCTGTTGCCGTCAGCGGAGGGGAAGGTGGAAATGCAACAATGCCCTAATGAAGGACACAGTAACCGCCAAAATGGTGTTAGAGAACATTGTAGAATATTTTGACCTGAATGATAACGGGGAGGTCAGCCCACATATATTATGGGACGCATTCAAGGCCACTATACGGGGGGTCCTGATAAAAGTAGGAGCACAAAAAAAGGGAGAGGGTGTCCAAGAAAAGGCCCTCAGAGAAAAAATAGTGGAACTACAACTGGGTCAAACAGCAGGCAGTTCCATCACCCTAGACCAGGCGGCGGCACTTGATCAGTAAAGGACCCAACTAAAGGATCTTCTGCTGAATTAAACGGAAAGGAGCCTCCAGTTCCTCAAACAAAAAAATTATGAAAAGGGGGGCAGGAGGGATTAAATTCTGGTGTGGAAATTGAAGGAAGCCCAGAAAAGCAAAATGGTCAAACAAACGAAATCTGATGAAGGGACTTTGAGGTATGACACCCAGAGTATTGGTGGGGCCTTTCAACAGTATTATGAAAGGCTGTATGATTCTGAAGTCAAGGGCAACAATTCCCAAATAGAAGATTTCCTCAAGAATATACCTATATCATGTGTTGCGAGAGATATCGCAGACAATTTAGAGGCCCCAATAACAGAGGAGGAAATTGTTCGGGTGATAAAAGCAATGAAAGGAGGCACTACACGAGGCGAAGATGGCTTTTCAGTGAAATTCTACAAATTATATCGGTCTACTCTTGCCCCCCGCCTAGCAAAGGTTTTCAATGCAGTCCTCATGGGGGATATCCTGCCTGAGACAATGATGGGGGCCATCATAGTGGTGTTATAGAAGGAGGGAAAAGACCCGACCAAATGCTCCTCCTACCGTCCAATATCTCTACTCAATACAGACGTTAAGATCATAGCTAAGGTGCTTGGTAAAAGGATGGAAGGGATCATGCCCTCCTTGGTCCACGCAGACCAAATGTGCTTCATAAGGGGACGACAGGGATCGGAAAACATCTGGAAAACCATAGACTGAACCCACTATGTACAGTGGTCC
Organism: Ambystoma mexicanum; assembly: GCF_040938575.1. Classification (NCBI taxonomy): domain Eukaryota; kingdom Metazoa; phylum Chordata; class Amphibia; order Caudata; family Ambystomatidae; genus Ambystoma; species Ambystoma mexicanum. The sequence continues at coordinate 268,205,151 of NC_090934.1, forward strand.
AACCTCAATGCCAGCCTGCTTTCTCTTGACTCAGAGAAATCCTTTGACAGAGTGGAATGGAGGTACATGATGCTCCTAGTTCAGAAAATGGGAATTGGGGAATACATGAGAAAATGGGTAGGCACTCTGTACAGGGCTCCCACAAGTAAATGGAGAGCTTACGGCCTCCTTCAATCTTTCCTGGGGTATGAGTTAGGGGTGCCCCCTGTACCCCTTGATATACGCCTTTACGATGGAACCCCTAGCTATAGCAGTGAGGATATACCCACGAATACAGGGGTTCAAAGAGGCCAGATGGAATTCAAACTCTCCTGTTTGCAGACGATATCTTAGGTTACTTAGTAGACCCTCACTTGACGCTCCCACCCCTTCTCTCTTTAATCAATGCCTTCTGGGCCTTTTCAGTACTGAAAATTAACAAATCAAAATCCATGCTGCTACCCCTCCGTGCGTACAACCGATCTTAGATCCTCTAGACACTTTCCTTGTGGTCAGAATTAAAACATTTGCAATCCAATATCTGGGCGTGCACCTCACCAGGAATCTCTCGGTAATGGCGACAGCTGATTATGATCCATTACTGCCCACCATCAAGACAGACCTGAAACAATGGGGCGACATGATTCTGTCATGGTGCGGCCCAATGACGGAGGTGAAGATGAATATCTTGCCGAGACTACTATACCTGTTCACGGCCCTCCCCATGAGAGTACCTGAACACATTTTTAAAGAACTCCAGGCAGCATTACAAACATGTATTTGGCAAGGAAAGACTCCGAGGACCAACAGATCTACTCTCACCCTCCCCAGGGAGGAGGGGGGCTTCGGCCTACCAACTTCCGTCATTATCACAGGGCAGCCCAACTCTGGGTCCTTATGGAACACATGAAAGATGTGAAGGGCACGTACTGGACCTACGTAGAAGACATGGAGACACACCCATTCAAAGTGAGGGACCTTCTCTGGGCCCGGAGAAACGTAATCCCGGGCAGAATACTTGACTGTCCTACCCTATGGGTATTGTGGTCTCTGTGGAGGAAGGGCGCACAAATGGAACACTAATCAACCTGGCTCTCCCCTATGGACTTGCTATGAGGCCCCGTACTCAGATTGGGGAGCAGGGGATTCCGGAATGCGCAGAGCTGGTCGGATATAGGCAAGGAAAGGGTGGGACAATTGTTCCAGGGGGAAGTGGCTGAGGCCCTGGGCCCCGGCATGATCACGATATTCCAATACCTTAGAATGAACGCCATCTTATGTGACCAGAAATGGGAAGAAAAACTCAAGAGACCACTAACCCCTTTTGAGAAAGTACTCGACTCAGCCAGCTCAAGGAAAGGGATGGTATCAAAATTGTACAAAGTCATAAATACCAATAACCTGATTGAGAGACAAGGGTCTGACAATATTGGAACGATCTAACGGGGGAGGTACTCTCGGAAGAGGTATGGGACAAGGTTTTTAGATTAGCTTTCCATGTGAACCTCTTTACAGCTGACATGGAGCATCATTTTAAAGTACTCTAGGGATGGCATAGAGACCCACTTAAAATATCTAAAATGTTCTCTGGGGCATCTCTGCGATGTCCGAAGAGCTGCAGTTGGGTTGACTTGAGGGAACACATGTGGTGGTGCTGTTCACAGATACAAAAGTATTGGGAAAACCTGTGGAGGTGGGTGGCCGACGTCACAGGGGAACTACTCTCACTGGACCCGCTGACAATGTAATTGGGTCTGCCACCGAGAGACTCAGACACGTATAGACATCCTAGAATGTGGGAGACGATGCTGAGGGCAGGGAGGGTAGCCATGGCACAGAAGTGGAAAAGCCCCACGACACCAAACAAGGAAGAATGGCTGAACAAAGTGAAAACCATTTTCTTAATGGATAAACTGACGGCCCTGCTGAGCGATGAATCTGGCACCTTCGTGCAGCCTGGGATGGGGTGAGACAGAAATGGGGCTGGGAAGTGCACTGAGGGAAAGAGGACTCTCGCAAGTCATGTTGGAGGGCAGTGGAAACACTATGGTAAGGGTAGAGGGCAGAAGGGGTAGTTCCCCCACATGAAAGAAGAGAGAGGGGAGGGGATGCGAGAGGGTAGGGAGCCCATAACAAGCTTGTTATCAAGAAACTCCAGGACACAGTAGGACGATTTACCATGTAGTTATCCTGCTACCGCTAACAACGTCTCCAGAAGGGGACGTGGACTCATAGCAAACTTTTCACCAAAAGGGACCGATTTCCTATGCACCAGAAAACACTGTTGATGTTTATTGTTTAAGGGGAGGTGTGGGGGTGATGGGAGGGGGAAACATTATGTTTATATGGGCAGATAAGATGTTGAAATGATTTGGACCGAAGGTCCCTGTTATGGTTTTGCACAAATGCCAATAAAAAACTAAAGTTAAAAAGAAAACATGAAAAAACAAACACAGCCAAGGTCAACTTACCCTACACAACACCCGAGAAAGGGAAACCCCACAGAGTTCACCTTACCCTACACAAGACCAGATAAATGCAAACTACAAAGAGTTCACCTCACCCCATACAAGGCCTCACTCTCCTTTAAACCTGAAACAACAAACACAGCCAAGTTCCACTCACCCTACACAAGACCTGAGAAAGGGAAACCCCACAGAGTTCACCTCACCCTATACAGGACCTGTGGAATACAAAAGCTGCAGAGTTCACCTCACACCATACAAGGCCTCAGAAACACAGACACCAAATAATTCCTTGTCACTCTCATTTAAACCTGAAAAAACAAACACAGACATGTTCACCTCTCCCTACAGAATACGTGAGAAACACAGGCCCCACAGTGTTCACCTAACCCCATGCAAGGCCTCCGAAAACCAGCCACCAAATAACTTACTGTCCCTCTCATTTAAACCTGAAAAAACAAACACAACCAAGTTCAAGTCACCTTAACCATGACCTGAGAAAGGGAAACACCACAGAGTTCACCTCACTTAACACAAGACCTGAGAAATTCAAACTCCACAGAGTTCACCTCACCCCATACAAGGCCCCAGAAACACAGACACCAAATAATTCACTGTCACTCTCATTAAATCTGAAAAACAAACGCAGCCAAGTTCAACTCACCCTACACAAGACCTGAGAAAGGGAAACCCCACAGAGTTCACCTCACCATACACAAGACCCTGATAAATGCAAACCCCACAGAGTTCACCTCATCCCATACAAGGCCCCAGAAACACAGACACCACATAATTCACTGTCACTCTCATTTAAACCTGAAAAAACACAGTCAAGTTCACCTCTGCCTATACAGGAGCTGAGAAATTCGGACACCACAGAGTTAATCTCAATCTATAAAAGACTGCAGAAATACAACCACCAAATATTTCAGAAAACCTGTGGTGCTTTAACAAATTTACAAAACATCACACAGTTCAGCATAAATCTAGCGAAACCAGATACATATAATTCATCACACATTTCACTATAAACAAGAAGTGCACAATACAAAGAATCTGAGAGTTTGTTTCGCCCACTAAAAGATCACGTGATACAAAACACCATGAAGCTCCAAAAATCACCAAACACAGTTCCCTATGGGCATAAACAAGCTGTATGGAGTTCTGCACTTCTGGGTCTTGTTATGGGTGAGGCGGACATTGGATTTTGTATTTCCCAGCTTTTTATTATGTTGATAATGAACTTTGGTGGTTTGCACTTTTAATGTCTTGTTTTCGTCTATTGTGACCCATCTAGTATTTTGTATTTCTCTAGTCTTGTGTAATCTGATGGTGAACTCTGTTTTGTACTGATCTGATCTTATAGAGAGTAGGTTAACTCTGTGGTGTAGAACCGATATAAATCACTATACAGTTCTCCTCGTCCTACCCAAGGCTGACAGATATAAATCACTGCAGACTTTTCCTCATCCCATACACGGCCTGACAGTTACAAATCACTGCAGAAGTCTCCTCATCGCATACAAAGTTCACTTCATCCTATACAGCGCTGATATATGTAAATCACCATAGAGTTCTCCTCTCCATATACAAGGCCTGACAGATGTCAGTTATTGCATAGTTCTCCTCCCTGATACAGGGCCTGATAGTTATAAATCACTGCAAAGTTCTTCTCATCTATGCAGAGACTGACAGTTATAAATCACTGCAGAGTTCTAATCATATTCAAGGTCGACAAATCACTGTAGAGTTCTCCTCAAGCATTACAAGGACCGATAGATGTACATCATTGCAGAGTTCTCCTCAAGCATTACAAGGCGGTCAAATATATATCACTGCAAAGTATATGCAAGGCTGACAGATGTAAATGATAGCACAGCTCCCTCCACCCTATACAGGGCCTGATCAGGCAGTGATCACACACACATATATATATATATATATATATATATATATATATATATATATATATATATATATATATATATATATATATATATAAAGTTCTCCTCACACATACAAGGCTGACAGATATAAATCACTGCAGAAATAACGAAAATAAATCACTGCAGAGTTTATCTCACATGTACAAGGCTTGGCAGATGTAAATCATTGCAGAGTTCTCCTCCACGACGCAGGGCCTGTCAGTTATACATCACTGCAGAAGAATTCTCCTTCTCATATACAAGGTCGACAGATCGAAAACCCTGCTGATTTCTCCTCATTCTACACAAGGTTGACAGATATAAACCACTGCAGAGTTCTCCTCATCCTAAACAAAACTGAAAAATATAAATAACTCCAGAGTTTACCTCATCCTATACAAGACCGACAGTTCTAGATCACTGCAGAGTTCCCTCACCAAATACAAGGCTGGCAGATGTAAGTCGTTGCAGAGTTCTCCTCACTCTATACAAGGCCGACAGATTAAATCACTGTCGAGTTCTCCTGACCATGTAAAATACTTGAAAGGTATACATCACTGTGAACTTATCCTCACCCTATACACGGCCGACAGTTATCAATCACTGCAGAGTTTTATTCACTCTGTACATTACCTGAAAGGTATGAATCACTGTAAAATTCTCCTCACCCTCTACAAGGCCGACAGATATAAATCACTACAGAAATAACATAAATACATCTCTGCAGAGTTCTTTTCACATATACAAGGCCTAACAGATGTAAATCATTGCAGAATTCTCCTCACTCTATACAATACTTGAAAGGTATACATCACTGTAAAGTTCTCCTCACCAAATACAACCCAGACAGATATAAATCACTGCAGAAATAAACCGATGCAGAGTTCTTCTCACACACATGCAAGGCCAGGCAGGAGTACATCATTGCAGAGTTCTCCTAACTCTATACAAGACCGACAGATATAAATCACTGCAGAGTTCTCCTGAACCTATACAATACTTGAAAGGTATACATCATTGTACAGTTCTCCTTACCCTATACAAGGTTTACAGATATAACTCACTGCAGAAATAACAGAAATACATATCTGCAGAGTTCTTCTCACATAAACAAGGAGTGACAGATTTATAAATCACTCCAGAGTTCATCGCACCCTGTGCAAGGATGCAGGTAGAACTTGACTTACCTTAAATCCGCTGCCCGCTACTGCATCACTGCACAAGGATCCTGCGCCATTCCCATCCATTCAATGATTGGCTGAGGTGGGACATGAAGTCAGTCGGAAGGGACAGGAAGTCAGGCGGCCGCAATCCTGTACATGCTGCTTGGACGCCAGGAGCGCAATTAAAACAATACATTTCCAGGTTGGATGGACACTGGTGGGGCTCATAGGCGGTCTCTGCTTTGGGCAGGTACTGACCCAAAAGGAGGATCAGTCCAGAGACCCAGCTTTGACCCGGGCAGGCCGCCCCGCCATGATAGCCCAGCTCTATGAAAGCATGCTCTCTATTGGAATCCCAAGGAAATGTCTAAGATTGTGCAATCATGTACCGACACCACGAGCGGTGTGGTGGAGGAGTAGGTCTGAGTTCAGATATGATTGTTTTCAGAGACCAGGTCCCTTTCTAGGGGCAAAGGGGATGATGGCCGGGGTGTAGCTGGGAAGGAGGCACAGAAGGACAGCTTGTTGAACCTATCACCAGAGAGATGCTAAAATGTTAAATGTTAAAAGTATTTGAACTGCACACTGTCACCACCGGAGTGGGCCCCAGGCGCTCTGGTGGTTCTGAAAAGGAGGGTGTGAAAAGAAGGTGGGAGTTGGGGGTTAGTAGCGTGTAGTGGGAATAGGAAATTGAGAGTTGTGATGTTCTGTTGGCAGCTTCAGTTCAGTTTCCACCGTTTGCTGAGCTTAAGTGCGGTTTTTGGAGCAGTCCGAAATTCCCATGTACTGCTGTGCTGGATTAAGTGTTGTTTGTCTGTTTTTGCAATGTGGTGAAGTACATGCAGATTCCTGTGCAGAGAAGTGGTTGTGTGAGTATCTGTATGAGCATATGCGGAAAGTTAGGGTTTTAGAGTTCGGTTAGAGGGTTAGAGGGTTTTCTTTACCTCCGATGTCTTCGCGTTTCTGCGCTCAACATCTATGATTATCCTGTGTGATTAGAATTGTGGTTTGGCTGCCTAGTTGGTAGGCATGTTGAGGAGTGGCTGTTCCCCTCTGTATTAATCTAGTTGGATGTGGACCTGGCTGATCAAGTCGTGTTCCCCCGCCCTGGGTCAGCGATGTTTAGTTAGAGGTGCTGATCCCTTCCTGCCCATCCCGTGTGGGGTCCTTACCTACCTACGTTTTCTCTGTGGACTAGCAGTTTGTGGACATGGGGGTTGTTGCGTCCTCCCCTCGCCCTCTGGTTAGGGAGGATTAAGTGCTTCCTAGTCGTTTCCTTCTGGTTCTGGTGCTTTGTTTTTTGCAGCAAGAGACAAGAAGACAGACGCCTGCCCTGCACATATCTATCTACTCCCCCCATAATGCAGGCGGAGAATTAGCTGCAATACCAACCTTTTGTCACTCACACCTCCCAAAAAGCATTGGCAATGGCAGCAGTTTGGGCTTTTGTGCCAGGTACCACCATACTGCTATTAACTGGCTATTAATGCTAGCAGGTGCAAAATGGTGTGAGTAACTGGACATCTAATAGCAGTGACTGGCAAATGCCTAACACTTATATATACAAGCCAATAGTATTGGCTTTGCCAATGCTTGTTTTTGACAGGACTTCAGCAAAGTACACTCATAGTGCTTATAAATAGAGTGGCTGAAGGCAGACCTCGTTAAGATATTTTCATTATACCATTAGCACGTTTACAAGTCCATTTAAGTCATTTAGGGGCCGATTCATGGAACAAACGTGCGCCGAAAATCTACGCGCAAGCAGGCGCAAGCAGGCGCAAGTGGAAAAAAAGAGGCGCACGCGTGCGATTCATGGAAGTCCCTGCGCGTGTCTTCCTCGGGAGTGCGCCAAACCCGTGCATGGCTCACACGTCACTGCAACATCCCGAAAGACGTGCGCGAAGCGCACAGTGAAAGCGCACAACCTCTGCGCATACACTAGAAAGTGGGCGGAACACGGGGCGTAACGCGCGGAATGGGGAACAACTCGCGAAAACAAGGGCGTAACTGGGGATGTACTGCAGGGAAGCAGAGGGAACGCCCACACGCACCCGAACCACACGTATTCATGGAATCGAATAGGGCAAAGCCACGCACAGTGAAAGACACGCACAAGCCCAAACACGTCCGCCACACGAAGGCAGGCGGTAGCGTCCCTGTGCATTACAAAAGTGGCAACATACAGCAATAGTGCCTGTGCGAGCGGGGCACGTGTATTTCGGGGTTGCGCGGGAAGTTACACACGCGATTGAGCGGGGTACGTGTATTTCAGGGGTTCGCGTGAAGTTTCTCACGCGATCGGGCCTGGGGGAGCGGGCTACGTGTATTTCAGGGGTTCGCGTGAATTTTCTCACGCGATCGGGCCTGGGGGAGCGGGCTACGTGTATTTCAGGGGTTCGCGTGAAGTTTCTCACGCGATCGGGCCTGGGGGAGCGGGCTACGTGTATTTCAGGGGTTCGCGTGAATTTTCTCACGCGATCGGGCCTGGGGGAGCGGGCTACGTGTATTTCAGGGGTTCGCGTGAATTTTCTCACACGATCGGGCCTGGGGGAGAGGGCTACGTGTATTTCAGGGGTTCGCGTGAAGTTTCTCACGCGATCGGGCCTGGGGGAGCGGGCTACGTGTATTTCAGGGGTTCGCGTGAAGTTTCTCACGCGATCGGGCCTGGGGGAGCGGGGTACCACTCACCGTCTGCCTTGCGTGTAGTAGAACGCGTAGCCAACACCCGCTGTGAAGTAATAGCGTGTGAACCCCAACGGATGGAAAACACACGCACCACATGAAAAGCACGTACAGAACATAAAGGCACGCGGGATCTCCAAGCCCTGCCAGGGCAACGCCCGTCCGCAAAACGTCACAGACGCGCTTACGCTGTAAGGGCCTTTGGTCCAATGAAATCGCGTACGCGTGCTGACGCGCTTACGCGCTAAGGGCCTTTCCTCGAATTACACGCTGACGTGCAGATTTTTCACGTGCCAAATCACTCCGTATCAAGCTGGCCACGCGAAAACACACGGAAGACCACGCTCCTGCCCAGAAGGCCGAATCACTGCCCCCCAGTGCCCCGAGCAGCCTCCCACGTGCCATCTGCTGCTGCCTGCCTGCCTGCCTGCCTGCTGCCACCGTGCCCTGCCATTTGGTGCCTGCACATCAGCCATCTGCAGGGGTCCAGTTGCTGTGTCCACCCCTGCTGGTACAGAAGGCTCCCGACTCGAATAACATCGCTCCACAGCCCAGCCCCAGGACCCAGTTGCCCACCCACTCCTGCCCCTGGGGTTGCCATGTCGGGCACATCCACATCTGACCCCAGTGGCAACCCCCGGCCAGAGGGGCAGAGGGGCACCAGCTTCACTGCCACCGAAGTTGGTGTCCTGGTGGAGCAAGTCCTGGGGCAGTATTGTGCCCTCTTCGGATCGTCCCGCGCCAACAGGGAAGGACGGGATAGGATCTGGGCCGACTGTGTGGTTGCCATCAACGCGGAGGGGGTGGCAACCCGCACCATCCAGAAGGTCAAGAAGCGCTGGGAGGACTTGAGGTCCAGGACCCTCATGAAGGCCCGGCGCCTCGTGGAGGGGGGCCGGGGCCGCATGAGTTCCATCCGGTTGAGGGTCCTGGAACGCGCACACCCAGCGCTCCACGGCCAGGTCCTTGAGAGGGTGACCCGTCTGGAGTTGAGCGGTAAGTGGCCAAGCATTGCTGTGTAAGACAGGGCATGTTGCAGTGTGCTGGTTGTCTGATACTTGCCTGCATGTGTGACATAGGCCATGTACGCATGTATGTGTGCAGGGACATCATGGGAATGCATGTGCGACCTGTAATGTGTGAACCGCACGGTTGTTGCATGTGTTTGAATGCGACATGGGGAGCCCTGTGCAGATTGCACACATGAGAGCATGGCAATCTCTGTTCCTGGACATGGGTGGGGGCGAGGGATGGGTGCTGATGCCAGATACATATGTGGTATCCATGTCTGTGTGCCTGACCTGCGTGTCTGTGACTTGTGAGTGCCATGGATGCATGACACATGTCTGTGACAATGTACAGATTCACTGATGCAGCCTAGTCATCCTTGTATGCACTGTGATTGGGGTGTACGGGGCCAGATGGATGTGACTGAGGTGAAGTGTGTGCATGTGATAGGCATGACCCATGATGCATGTGAGTCCCATTACATTGTATGATTCGAGAGTCCATTGGACATGCATTGAAATGTCCATGGCACGCACCATGACTGTCACTGTGTGTGTTTTGCCTGGACTGACACATGTGTTGTGGTGTGACATGATGGAAGTGTACTTTGACAGTGGCACTCATCTGCTATTGCTTCCTGTCTAGGGGCCATTGTACAGTACCCTGATGCTTGTGTTCTATGTCTCCCTCTACGCAGCGGCTAGTGAAGGAGAGGGCGGAGACGGCGCTGTGGAGCAAGGCGGCGGGGATGCCCCCACGGCTGCAGCGGAAGGGGTGGGTGAGCCCCCACAGGGGCCTGCTACGGCGGTAGACGGCGAGGAGCCATCCAGGTTGGTGGTTTCCACAGAGGAGGAGGAGGCCGCCACTGAGGCGCACATGGGGCCTGGTGGGGGCATCCCTGCTGGTGCAAGTGGTGCAGTCCAGGGGCAGGGGCAGGAGACAGCACAGGTCACCGTAGAGGGGCCTGTGCATGTCGCTGTCCCTGAACCTGTGGGTGCACCACCTTGCACCAGCAGGGATGCCCCGTCCCAGGCCCGTCCGCAGGTAGAGGGGATGTCCATGTCATCTGACTCCCCTCCACCTGAGGACGAGGGGACCCCTGGCTGTGTGGAGAAGGTCCTGATTGGGGTTGCGATGCGCACGGCTGTGATTCGTGATGCCGTGCGTGCTTCCCAGGAGGAGCACGCACATCATCACGAAGAGCACCGTGCCGACGTGGCCCAATTGGGATTGGCCATGTTCGGGGGTTTCCTGCATGTGTCCGCCAATCTGGCGGCCCTCTCCTCCTCTGTGGAGACTATACGCCAGTCGTTCTCCTTGCCGTCTTCCGGCCCAGATGCCACCAGGGCCCCCTGTGGACCTGCCCTGACCAATGCAGCCAGCTCGGTGGGGATCCCATCCCTGCCCCAGTCGGGAGTCAGAGGTCCAGCAGGGGTGGACAACACAGCAACTGGACCCCAGCAGATGGAGGATGTGACGGCATCATCGGGCAGGGCACGTGCACGACGGCGTCGGTGGTTTCCATCATCCTTGATGCCGTCGTGCTGGCAGAGGCAGTGGCGTCGGAGGCAGCAGCAGGCTCGACGTGGGAGGCATCATGGCTCGGGGCCATCAAGATCAGAGGGGCAGGCATCGGCCGGAGGGCAGGAGAACCCTGGGATGGTAGTGTCTTCCGTGTGGGAGCAGTTGGTCCAGCGGATAGGTGCGTAGCGGCAGCGGGCGGAAGAGGAGCGGCTCTCCATGGTCAGGGCGGAGTTCTTCATGCGTCGGGCGTTGAGGCGGGCTGAGTGCCTCGAGGAAGCTCGCAGGGAGTTTGAGGTGAACATGGGGTTATCCCTGCGAGACCTCGGGGCCAGGACAGAGTCCCGCCTCCAGGACATCGACATGGAGTTCGATGATGCCCTGGCCGGCAACATCACAGAGTGAGCGTCAGGACTTGCCCGCTGCCATTTTATATAGTTATATAGTTAGTGGTAGGTTTCCTTTAAATTATTTATTTTTTTATTTGGTTGCGATTGGACAATGCGCCACTTTTTTGTATATAGTTCAGTTTTTAGTTAGTTGACATAGTTAGGTTTCATTTGGTTGGGCTCATGGACCCGGGATTGTCTTGTATATAGTTCTTCTATGGATTTTTGGATTTTTTGGATTTTTTTCATGGACATTCATCTTCTTTTTGTTGTTTTGCTTTGTGGTTTTTCTAATTTCATTTCCATTCTTGTTGATTTTCAATACATTTTTATTTTCATCCTTCAATGTGTCGTATAATCTCATTACTTTCATGCATGTCATGTTGGGTGTTTTAACATTCACTTGCAGCCATTGTGTGTGACAGACATGTGTTAATTTGCATTATTTACATTGGGTGTGTAACATGTAATTGCCTTTGATATGTGGGTGGATGTGATAGTTGGTTGGGCCTTTTGGCAGGGGAGGATGGCCATTACGGACATGATTGGGGATTGTTGGGACCCAGGTGCAGGGGGGCATGGATGGGACATGGGTGGGGGCCTGCTGGCAGGTGCCCCACAGTGCTGGGGGGTGGGGGTGGTGGGGGACATGAGTTGGACATGGGTGGGGGCCTGCTGGCAGGTGCCCCACAGTGCTGGGGGGTGGGGGTGGTGGGAGACATGAGTTGGACATGGGTGGGGGACTGCTGGCAGGTGCCCTACAGTGCTGGGGGGTGGGGGTGGTGGGGACATGAGTTGGACATGGGTGGGGGCCTGCTGGTAGGTGCCCCACAGTGCTGGGGGGTGGGGGTGGTGGGGGACATGAGTTGGACATGGGTGGGGGCCTGGTGGAGGGTGCCCCGCAATGCTGGGGGCTGGGGGTGGTGGGGGACATGAGTTGGACATGGGTGGGGGCCTGCTGGCAGGTGCCCCACAGTGCTGGGGGGTGGGGGTGGTGGGGGACATGAGTTGGACATGGGTGGGGGCCTGCTGGCAGGTGCCCCACAGTGCTGGGGGGTAGGGGTGGTGGGAGACATGGGTGGGGGCCTGGTGGAGGCTGCCCCTGGTGACTGGGGGGGTGGGGGTGCTGGGAGACATGGGTGGGGGCCTGGTGGAGGCTGCCCCTGGTGACTGGGGGGGTGGGGGTGCTGGGAGACATGGGTGGGGGCCTGGTGGAGGTTGCCCCTGGTGACTGGGGGGTGGGGGTGCTGGGAGACATGGGTGGGGGCCTGGTGGAGGCTGCCCCTGGTGACTGGGGGGGATGGGGGTGCTGGGAGACATGGGTGGGGGCCTGGTGGAGGCTGCCCCTGGTGACTGGGGGGGGGTGGGGGTGCTGGGAGACATGGATGGGGGCCTGGTGGTGGGTGCCCCTGCACTGCTGGGGGGTGGGGGTGGTGGGGGACATGGGTGGGGGCCTGGTGGAGGCTGCCCCTGGTGACTGGGGGAGTGGGGGTGCTGGGAGACATGGGTGGGGGCCTGGTGGAGGCTGCCCCTGGTGACTGGGGGGGTGGGGGTGCTGGGAGACATGGGTGGGGGCCTGCTGGCAGGTGCCCCGCAATGCTGGGGGTGGGGGTGCAAGGGGACATGAGTTGGTGATCATTGGTGCAAGGAGACATGTGCTTTTGCTGGGGGGCATGCCCATGTTGGGTGGGCTGCCTGCGGGACATGACCAGGGATGCAGGGTAGTCCCCTGTGGTGTGGGCTGCCTGCAGGGGCCGTGGAGGGTGTACAGGGAACACCTGGGAGGACACACACTGGCAAATCACATGTAGGACTCCCCGGCACCCCTGAAATACACGTACCCTGCTGAAATCGCGTGTAAAACTTTGTGCGCACCCCTGTAATACCCGCCCGCAGCCCAATCGCGTGTGAAACTTTGCACGCACCCCTAATACCCGCACGCAGCCCAATCGCGTGTGGAACTTCCCGCGCACCCCTGAAATACACGCGCCCAGGCCAATCGCGTGTGGAACTGCCCATGCACCCCTGAAATACACGCGGCCAGGACAATCACGTGTGGAACTTCCCGCGCACCCCTGAAATACACGCGCCCAGGCCAATCGCGTGTGGAACTGCCCATGCACCCCTGAAATACACGCGGCCAGGACAATCACGTGTGGAACTGCCCATGCACCCCTGAAATACACGCGCCCAGGACAATCGCGTGTGGAACTTCCCGGGCACCCCTGAAATACACGCGCCCAGGACAATCGCGTGTGGAACTTCCCACGCAACCCTGAAATACACGCGCCCAGGCCAATCGCGTGTGGAACTTTCCGCGCACCCCTGAAATATACGCGGCCAGGACAATCGCGTGTGGAACTTCCCGCGCACCCCTGAAATACACGCGCCCAGGACAATCGCGTGTGGAACTTTCCGCGCACCCCTGAAATACATGCGCCCAGGACAATCGCGTGTGGAACTTCCCGCGCACCCCTGAAATACACGCGCCCAGGACAATCGCGTGTGGAACTTCCCACGCAACCCTGAAATACACGCGGCCAGGCCAATCGCGTGTGGAACTTCTCACGCACCCCTGAAATACACGTAGCCCGCTCCCCCAGGCCCGATCGCGTGAGAAACTTCACGCGAACCCCTGAAATACATGTAGCCCGCTCCCCCAGGCCCGATCGCGTGAGAAAGTTCACGCGAACCCCTGAAATACACGTAGCCCGCTCCACCAGGCCCGATCGCGTGAGAAAGTTCACGCGAACCCCTGCAATACACGTAGCCCGCTCCACCAGGCCCGATCGCGTGAGAAACTTCACGCGAACCCCTGAAATACACGTAGCACGCTCCCCCAGGCCCGATCGCGTGAAAAAGTACACGTGAACCCCTGAAATACACGTAGCCCGCTCCCCCAGGCCCGATCGCGTGAGAAACTTCACGTGAACCCCTGAAATACACGTAGCCCGCTTGCCGTGCTGGTACAGGGTTAGCGCAGCCCTTTGCGCTGGATTGGGGATTTTGATGGCTTTTCCCTGCGCGGAAGGCGTTCTTGGGGATCGTAACTGGCGCTGCTGCAAGGTCGCTGCGCCACTGTGCGCCACGGCTGGTTTTGGTGGCTGGAATCCATGAATACGCTGTGCGCGGAAATGGGTTTTGGCGCACGCGGCTGGCGCAGGGATTCGCACGCGCACACTGTGCGCCAGCCGCGTGCGCCACTTGTGCGCTGAATTCTATGAATTACCCCCTAATTCTCAGAGTGGAGCTATGGTGGAGTGTGGCAGAGTGTTGCGTAATGGCGGTACTGGAGGAGCTTTTTGGTGTCTAGAAGCAGTTACAGCACAGAGCATACAATGTGTGACACTGCGGAGTGTGGTGAAGAGTGTGGCAGAGTGCTGCGGTCTTGGTGGTTCAGGCCGATCTCTTCGGTATCTGGAATCAGTTGCAGCACAGAGCCTACAACTTGTGACATTGTTTACACTATAAGCTGCAGCAGGACCGGAGCGCTTCCCGGAGTGTGGCAGAGTGTGATCCTAATGTAATGATTGTGAGAATCGATCTTCATTCTAATGCTGAAATTCTAATTGTGACCATCTGTGTCCGGCCGGGTGGTGGCCCCAATGAACGTATTCAGCTGCATTCATATTAAGTTATCTGCAGAATGATTTCAATCCGTAACGAGATAGTTACTATTGGTTTACATGCTCAATGTCTTGATTATACAGGTGGTATGCTGAATAATGAGGCACTGCGGATTAATGGAATGAGTCGACCTGTAACTAAACTAAGGTCAGCGCTGGGCATAGGTTTTGGCAGACTTAGATATGGTAATGCTCAATGGTCGTCTTGATGGTGACAGACCTCCCCAGTTCACATGGATAGGGGGAAATAAGACATTGACACTTGATTATTTTTATAATAGAGAATTAGATTTAGACATGGTAGTGGCCATTCAGTGGCCATGACCTTCTTACCATATCATTAAAGATGGATGATGAAGGCGGTAGACAGAAGGAATTGGGTGAAGTCAAAATCAGTGTGGGGGAATATCGTCTGGGGTGGACTGAGCGTAATTTAAAAGCTATGTGCCGGCACATGTTTGAGTATGATGATAAGGACAATTATGCATTTTAAGGATGCTCCCCTACTGAGATAGTAGTATGGGCTAAACAACTAAGCACTACACTTCTGCCCACGAGTAATATTAAGGTGAGTAAAGCAAACATGCATTAAGTAGGAACCTATGATGCAGAAATAGTATCTAGAAAAAGGCAACCTAGGCAACAAATTAGGAGAATTAAGGTTGGTGTAATGACCCGGCGGTTTGTTGCTTATATATTAAGAAAATTAAGAATGCGTATAATAATTGGGTGAAGTGCTATAGATTCTCAGTGAAAAATAAAGTATGGCAAATAGTGAATATTAGTAATTTGAATAAAGTATGGCATACTCTCAGTCGGGGGTGAAAAGGGAGACTTCAGCCTCACTCTTTACTGTTGTGGGAGAGGCAGGTTGGTGTAATCAGATCGCACAAAAATGTAAAGGTGAAGTAGGCGTGGCCAACGCCAAGGGGGAAATTCATTCGATTATGATGGTATTTTGGAAGTTACACTTAACCTGCAACAATCTAGAGCCCGAGGTCCTGATGGGCTGGAAAGTACTGCATTAAAAGAGCAACCAGAGAAGTGGGCGATGATGCTTCTTGCGTTATTCAATTCTGTTATAAGATCAGGTAATATTCCTGACTCATGGCGGACTGCTCACTTGATCCTGGTGTTCAAAGAGGGGTAACCGGAATGAACCTGATAATTATAAATTATTATCATTATTATATGTACACTGTAAGGTTTTTTCTATTTTTATCTTTAGGGAATTAGAAAACACTGGGCCTCATTACGACTCAGGCGGTAAGGGGTTTACGGCGGCGTAAACAGCGCCGACCCTTACCGCCTGATTCCGAGGTCCCTTAGCGCCATGGAGGTTTTAACACCTGCTTTTAGCAGGTGTTAAAATCCATGGCGCTAAGGGACCTTGATGTTAATTACGCCACCGTAATTTACGGTGGCGTAATTAACGCCTTCCCCACTCCCATTATGCCCTATGGGGCAAAAATGGGAATGGGGAAGGGTAAATGGGGATTGGGGACTTACCGCCCCACCAACCTCGGAATGGGGCGGTATGTCCGCCAACCACCATGGCGTAAACGTAGTTTACGCCATGGTGGTAAAGGTACGTACCGCCTGGGTCGTAATGAGGCCCACAGTGACCTAAGGTGGGCTCTTGAGTGTATTTCAAAATGGCTTTAGACCAGGTTTATCTACCATTTATAAATTCTTTCTGCTAAACTCACTTATAGGTCAGGCTATATAATAAACGGTAGTCTGCCTCTCTATGCCCTATTTATGGACTTCACACCTGCCTTTGACTCTATTAATTGCGGGAGACTGTGGGCAAAGCTGGAAAATACATGAATACCCACAGGACTGTTGTATTGATTAAGTTGTTACATACCGATAGAAGAGTTCAAGTAAGATTGAACAGTATGGGTGATTTCTCTAAAGAAATACCCAATGGTAAAGGGATCAAACAGGGTTCGGTCCTGGCACCCATGCTGTTCAATCTTTATCTGGCGGATTTATATGAGGTTTTGCGGACTACTAACTATACAGTGGGGAATTGACATGTAGCCTGGCTAACTTACACTGAATCTTTCATCCCCCTGTCCCCCCACGGATTTTCTTGAACATCTTGAGTTTCTTCTTTCCCATCTTCTTCCGTCTTCCTTCTCTTTTGAGATTTTAATCTTCCTGCTTCTAATTCTTCACTCCCTTTGCTGCTTTCTCTTGCTGACTCTCATAATTTGCATTTTCTTTCTTCTCCCTCATCTCATCAGTCTGGCTCCTGACTTGACTTAATTTTCTCTTCTTCTTCCCCTCTTCCTCTTGTTTCGACTTTTCCTTTTCATGCGTCAGATCACTTACTTCTTTCTTTCTCCCTTTCTCCCTCCCTTCCTTCTGTTCCTCCTTCAATTACCTTTATGCGTCGTAATCTTTCTTCCTTTGACTCTCTTTCCTTTCTCTCGTCATTGTGCTCTTTTCTTCCCCCAATTTCACTCTTTTCCTCCTTTTCTCCTGGTTTAGCTACTAGTACCCTACACTCTTCTGTGCAATCTGTTTTGGATTCTTCTATTCCATTACATTCTTTTCCCCCCCGACTTGTAAAACTCCACAGCCTTGGTTCACTTCTAGTCTCATTTCCCTTTACCGTAGTTTGCGTAAAGCCAAGCAGCTCTGGAAAAGCTCTCACTCCCCATCCATCTTCCCACTCTTTCAATGCTCCACTCTTCTTTTGATTCAGCCTTGCCTATTGCTAAGAAATCTTATTTCTCTGAATGTACACTTTCTTTATCTCACCACCCTTGTTGTCTCTATCAGCTTCTGCACAATATCCTCGCTCCAAAATCTTGTAATCCTTCTCTGCTCTCATCCTTTTCTTCTTCTGATTTCGCAAACTACTCTACATCTAAATTAGCTAATCTTCATGTAGCTTTTATCCCCTCTTCCTTTCCCTCTGCCCCTCTTCCTTTTTCTTTATTACCCAACTAATTTGCATCTTTTTCTTTTCTTATGGACCTTGACACTTCTGCTCTCCTGATTTGTTCTCATACTACTGCTTCTCTTTCTGACCTTCTTCCTTTCTCTCTTATTCCTCAAGTACATTCTCATCATCTTCCTTATCTTACTTCTCTTATTAACTCTTCTCTTGCACATTCTTGTTTCCCTGCGGCTTTCAAGAATGCTTTCATTCTCCTTATTCTGAAAAAAACCTTCCTTTGACTCGTCTTCCCCAGCAAATTTCCGTCCCATTTCTCTTCTACCTTTTCTCTCTAAAATTCTTGAACGCGCCACCTATACTCAGGCAACCCGTTACTTGAGTCTCCACTCACTTCTTCCATGCTTGCAGTCTGGTTTCCACGCCTCTCACTCCACCAAAAACCACCTTTTTTCATGTTTCTAATCATCTTCTTTCAGCCCGCCACTCTAAGCTTTTTTCAATTCTTATTCATCTCGATCTGTCAGCTGTTAGGGATTTCAATCAGGCACACCCCCAGGTCTCGCCTAGCTTGTAGTGCACAATGAAACCCTTATTTTATTTGTGTCTATAAATTCAATATTCTGAATGATGTACCACTCAGATCACACCCTTCTCAAAATACCCCCCAGGTCACACTGAACCAGGAATCAGGCTTGTTTGTATAGGTAAATATTTATTCATTTATTTAATATTCAAATCACACACGTTTTATATATATATATTCAATGAAAAAACTTTGTTAAAGGGACATTATGGTTAAGTTGCGCTACTAAAAACCTATGAAATTCAGTGAAAAAACTTTGTCAAAGGTACGTTATGATTCCAAGTAAAACCAAAGAACCCTTAAAGTTTGCCAGTTATGGTAAGCTAAGCAACTCGCGCCACCACCGTGCACTGTTAAGACTAACACCCAGGACATCAAAGATGACATCACAAATGCCATTGATGACATCACTGATGACATGACATTTTTCACTGAATTTCATAGGTCTTTAGTAGTGCAACTTAACCATAACGTCCCTTTAACAAAGTTTTTTCATTGAATTTCATAGGTTTTTATTAGTGCAACTTAACCATAACATCCCTGTAACACATTTCTTTTACTGAATTTTATAGGTTTTTATTAGTGCAACGTCACCATAACATCCTTTTTAATAGATGAAGACCACTAGCATCTTAGGTCCTCAAAGTGGGAACCCCGGGTGGTAAAAAAAAAAAAGTTTTTCCTTCCTACACCGGGACGCCTGCAGGAAAAGGAAAATCTTTTACCAAGATGGCCACCATGGAAAGGGAAGGCGGGGTGTATAAAGAGAACACAATAGGGCATGAGCGGGGGTGGGGGGAAACAGGGGAGACGCATGAGCGGGGGGTGAGAGGGAACAGGGCGCAAATGGGGCATGAGCAGGGGGTGGGGGGAAAAGGAAGGAAACACGGAGCATGAGCGGGGGTCGGGGGAACACGAGAGAGACACGGGGCATGAGCGGGGGGTGGGGAGGAACACGAGGGAGACACGGGGTATGACCGGGGGTGGGGAGGAACATGAGGGAGACATGGGGCATGAGCGGGGGGTGGGGAGGAACACGAGGGAGACACGGGCATGAGAGGGGGGTGGGGAGGAACACGAGGGAGACACGGGGCATGAGCATGGGGTGGGGGGAACAGGGGAGGAGACACGGGGCATGAGCGGGGGGTGGGGGAAACAGGGCACACACGGGGCATGAGCGCGGGATGGGGGAACAGGGCACACACAGGGCATGAGCTGGGGTGGGGGGAACAGGGCACACACGGGGCGTGAGCGGGGGCTGGGGGGAACAGGGCACACACGGGGCATGAGCAGGGGGTGGGGGAATAGGGCACACATGGGCCATGAGCGGGGGTGGGGAGAAAGGAGAGAGAGAAGGGGCATGAGTGGGGGGTGGGGGGAACACAAGGGAGACACGGGACATGAGCAGGGGGGTGGGGGGTAACATGAGGGAAACACGGGGCATGAGCGGGGGGTGAGGGGGTACACGAGGGAGACACAGGGTATGAGTGGGGGGTTGAGGGGAACACGAAGGAGACACACGGGGCATGAGCGGGGGTGAGGGGGTACACGAGGGAGACATGGGGCATGAGCAGGGGGTGCGAGGAACACGAGGGAGACACGGGGCATGTGCGGGGGTGGGGGGAACAGGGCACATGGGGCATGAGCGGGGGTGGGGGGAACAGGGCGCACACGGGGCATGAGCGGGGGTGGGGGAACAGGGCACACACGGGGCATGAGCGGAGGTGGGGGAACAGGGCGCAAACACGGGGCATGAGCGGGGGTGGGGGAACAGGGTGCACACACGGGGCATGAGCGGGGGATGGGGGAAAGGAGAGAGACACGGGGCATGAGCGGGTGGTGAGGGAACAAGAGGGGGACATGGGGCATGAGCGGGAGGGGGTGGGAGGTAACACGAGGGAAACACGAGGCATGAGCGGGGGTGGGGGGAACACAAGGGAGACA
This sequence comes from Ambystoma mexicanum, assembly GCF_040938575.1. Classification (NCBI taxonomy): domain Eukaryota; kingdom Metazoa; phylum Chordata; class Amphibia; order Caudata; family Ambystomatidae; genus Ambystoma; species Ambystoma mexicanum. Next base: position 268,225,353 of record NC_090934.1, read on the forward strand.
CGGGGCATGAGTGGGGTGTGGGGGGAACACGAGGGAGATACGGGGCATGAGCGGGGGTGGGGGTAACACGAGGGAGACACGGGGCATGAGCGGGGGGTGGGGGGTAACACGGGGCATGAGCGGGGGGGTGCAGGGAACACGACGGAAACACAGGGCATGAGCGAGGGGTGGGGGGAACAGGGGAGACACAGGGCATGAGCGGGGGTGGGGGAAACAGGGCACACACGGGGCATGAGCGGGGGTTGGGGGGAACAGGGCACACACGGGGCATGAGCGGGGGGTGGGGGGAACAGGACATACACAGGGCATGAGCAGGGGGTGGGGGAACAGGGCACACATGGGGCATGAACGGGGGTGGGGAGGAAAGGAGAGAGACAAGGGGCATGAGCGGGGGTGGGGGAACACGAGAGAGACACGGGGCATGAGCAGGGGGTGGGGGGTAACACGAGGGAAACACGGGGCATGAAACAGGAGACACACGGGGCATGAGCGAGGGTGAGGAGGTACACGAGGGTGACAGAGGGCATGAGTGGGGGTGGGGGAACACGAGGGAGACATGGGGCATGAGCGGGGGGGGAACACAAGGGAGACACAGGGCATGAGCGGGGGGTGGGGGGTAACACGGGGCATGAGCGGGGGGGTGCGGGGAACACGAGGGAAACACGGGGCATGAGCAGTGGTGAGGGGGTACACGAGGGAGACACAGGGCATGAGTGAGGGGTGGGGGAACACGAGGGAGACACAGGGCATGAGCGGGGGGTGGGGGGAAGGGGAGAGAAACACGGGCATGAGCGGGGGGTGGGGGGAAGGGGAGAGAAACACAGGGCATGAGCGGGGGGTGGGGGAAGGGGAGAGACACACGGGGCATGAGCAGGGGGTGGGGGGAAGGGGAGAGAGACACGGGGCATGAGCGGGGGGTGGGGGAAGGGGAGAGAGACACGGGGCATGAGCAGAGGTGGGGTGGAAGGGGAGAGAGACACGGGGCATGAGCAGAGGTGGGGTGGAAGGGGAGAGAAACACGGGGCATGAGCAGGGGGTGGAGGGAACAGTAGGGAGACACGGGGCATGAGTGGGGGTGGGGGAAGGGGAGAGAGACAAGGGCATGAGCAGGGGGGCGGGGGTGGGGGGAAGGGGAGAGACACACGGGGCATGAGCATGGGGTCAGGGGGAAGGGTAGAGACACACGGGGCATGAGCGGGAAGGGGAGAGACACACAGGGCATGAGCGGGAGGTGGGGGGAAAGGAGGGAGACACGGGGCATGAGCGGGGGGTGGGGGGAAGTTGAGAGACACGGGGCATGAGCGGGGGTGGGGGGTAACAGGGGAGACAGGGCATGGGTGGGGGGGTAACACAAGAGAGACACGGGCATGAGCGGCGGTGGGGGGGAAGGGGAGAGACATGGGGCATGAGCGGGGGGTGGGGGAAAGGAGGGAGACACACGGGGCATAAGCGGGGGGTGGGGGGAAAGGAAGGAGACACGGGACATGAGCGGAGGATGGGGGAAGGGGAGAGACACACGGGGCATGAGTGGGGGGTGGGGGGGAAGGGGAGAGACACACGGGGCATGAGCGGGGGGTGGGGTGGAACTGTAGGGAGACACGGGGCATGAGCGAGGGTGGGGGGGAAGGGGAGAGAGACACGGGGTATGAGCGGGGGTTAGGGGGAAGGGGAAAGAGACATGGGGCATGAGCGGGGGGTGGGGGAAGGGGAGAGAGACACGGGGCATGAGCGGGGGTGGGGGGAAAGGGAGAGAGACACGGGGCATGAGCGGGTGGTGGGGGGAAGGGGAGAGAGACACAGGGCATGAGCGGGGGGAGGGGGGAAGGGGAGAGAGACACGGGCATGAGCAGGGGGTGGGGGGAAGGGGATAGACACAAGGGCATGAGCGGGGGGTGGGGGAGAAGGGGAGAGACTCAGAGGGCATGAGCGGGGGGCGGGGGGGAAGGGGAGAGACACACGGGGCATGAGCGGGGGGTGGGGGGAGGGGCGAGACACACGGGGCATGAGTGGGGGAAAGGAGGGAGACACGGGACATGAGCGGGGGTGGGGGGAAGGGGAGAGACACGGGGCATGAGCTGGGGTTGGGGGGTAACACAAGGTAGACACGGGGCATGAGCGGGGGTGGGGGGTAACAGGGGAGACAGGGCATGGGTGGGGGATAACACAAGGGAGACATGGGGCATGAGCCGGGGGTGGGGGGTAGCACGAGGGAGACACTGGGCATGAGCGGGGTGGGAGGATAACAAGGGAGACACGGGGCATAAGCGGGGGGTGGGGGGTAATACAAGGGAGTCAGGGGGCATGAGCTGGGGGGTAACACGAGGGAGACACAGGGCATGAGCGGGGGGTAACAGGGGAGACAGGTCATGAGCGGGGGGAACAGGGGAGACACGGGGCATGAGCGGGGGGTGGGGGGAACAGTAGGGAGACACGGGGCATGAACGGGGGGTGGGGGGGAAAGGGAGAGACACACGGGGCATGAGCGGGGGGTGGGGGGAAGGGGAGAGACACACGGGGCATGAGCGGGGGGTGGGGAGGAAGGGGAGAGACGCACGGGGCATGAGCGGGGGTGGGGGGGAAGAGGGGATTGACACACGGGCATGAGGGGGGGTGGGGGGGAAGGAGGGAGACACGGCGCATGAGCGGAGGGTTGGGGGGAAGGGTAGAGAGATGCAGAGCATGACCGGGGGTGGGGGGTAACACAAGGGAGTCACGGGGCATGAGCTGGGGGTAACACAAGGGAGGCATGGGGCATGAGCGGGTGGTGGGGGGTAACAGGTGAGACAGGTCATGAGCGGGGGTGGGGGGAACAGGGGAGACAAAGGGCATGAGCGGGGTGGGGGAAGGGGAGAGACACACGGGACATGAGCGGGGGTTGGGGGTACAGTAGGGAGACACGGGGCATGAGCGGGGGGTGGGAGGAAGGGGAGAGACACACAGGGCATGAGCGCGGCGGGTGGGGGGAAGGGGAGAGACACACGGGGCATGAGCAGGGGGTGGGGGGAAGGGGAGAGGCGCACGGGGCATGAGCGGGGGGTGCGGGGGAAGGAGGGAGACACGGGGCATGAGCGGGAGTGGGGGGAAGGGGAGAGACACACGGGGCGTGAGCGGGGGTGGGGGGGAAGGAGGGAGACAGGTCATGAGCGGGGGTGGGGGGAACAGGGGAGACAAGGGGCATGAGCGGGGGTTGGGGGAACAGTAGGGAGACACGGGACATGAGCGGGGGTGGGGGAAGGGGAGAGACACACGGGACATGAGCGGGGGTTGGGGGTACAGTAGGGAGACACGGGGCATGAGCGGGGGGTGGGGGGGAAGGGGAGAGACACACGGGGCATGAGCGCGGCGGGTGGGGGAAGGGGAGAGACACACGGGGCATGAGCAGGGGGTGGGGGGAAGGGGAGAGACGCACGGGGCATGAGCTGGGGGTGGGGGGAAGGAGGGAGACACGGGGCATGAGCGGGAGTGGGGGGAAGGGGAGAGACACACGGGGCATGAGCAGGGGGTGGGGTGGAAGGGTAGAGAGACACAGAGCATGAGCGGGGGTGGGGGGTAACACAAGGGAGTCACGGGGCATGAGCTGGGGGTAACACAAGGGAGACACAGGGCATGAACGGGTGGTGGGGGGTAACAGGGGAGACAGGTCATGAGCGGGGGTGGGAGACAAGGGGCATGAGCGGGGGGGTGGGGGTACAGGGAGACACGGGGCATGAGCGCGGGGGGTGGGGGGGAAGGGGAGAGACACACGGGGCATGAGCGGGCGGTGGGGGGGAAGGGGAGAGACGCACGGGGCATGAGCGGAGGGTGGGGGGAAGGAGGCAGTCACGGGGCATGAGCAGAGAGTGGGGGGGAAGGGGAGAGACACACGGGGCATGAGCATGGGGTGGGGGGAAGGGGAGAGACACACGGGGCATGAGCGGGGGGTAGGGGGGAAGGGGAGAGAGACACGGGGCATGAGCAGGGGGTGGGGGAAGGGGAGAGACACACGGGGCATGAGCGGGGGGTGGGGGGGAAGGGGAGAGAGACACGGGGCATGAGCGGGGGGTGGGGGGAACAGTAGGGAGACACGGGGCATAAGCGGGGTGTGGGGGGGAAGGGGAGAGACACACGGGGCATAAGCGGGGGTGGGGGGTAAGGGAAGAGACACACGGGGCATGAGCGGGGGGTGGAGGGAAGGGGAGAGAGACACGGGACATGAGCGGGGGGTGGGGGGGAAGGGGAGAGACATGGGGCATTAGTGGAGGGAGGGGAGAGACACACGGGGCATGAGCGGGGGGTGGGGGGAAAGGAGGGAGACACGGGGCATGAGCAGGGGGTGGGGGGAAGGGGAGAGACACACGGGGCATGAGCGGGGGAAGGGGAGAGAGACACGGGGCATGAGCGGGGGAAGGGGAGAGATACATGGGGCATGACCGGGTGGTGGGGGGAACAGTAGGGAGACACGGGGTATGAGAGGGGGGTGGGGGGAAGGCGAGAGTTCCACGGGGCTTGAGATGGGGGTGGGGGGGAAGGGGAGAGACACACGGGGCATGAGCGGGGGGTGGGGGGAACAGTAGGGAGACACGGGGTATGAGCGGGGGGTGGGGGAAGGGGAGAGACACACGGGGCATGAGCGGGGCGTGGGGGAACAGTAGGGAGACACGGGGTATGAGCAGGGGGTGGGGGGGAGGGGAGAGAGACACAGGGCATGAGTGGGGCTGGGGGAAGGGGAGAGAGACACGTGGCATGAGCGGGGGTAGGGGGAAAGGGGAGAGACACACGGGGCATGAGCGGGGGGTAGGGGGGAAGGGGAGAGAGACACGGGGCATGAGTGGTGGGTGGGGGGGAAGGGGTGAGACACGGGGCATGAGCGGGGGGTGGGGGGGAACGGGAGAGACACACGAGCATGAGCGGGGGGTGGGGGGAAGAGTAGGGAGACACGGGGCATGAGCGGGGGGTGGGGGGAAGGGGTGAGACACACGGGGCATGAGCGGGGGGTGGGGGAGGAAGAGGGGATTGACACACGGGGCATGAGCGGGGGGTGGGGGGCAAGGGGAGAGACACTGGGCATGAGCGGGGGGTGGGGGAAGGGGAGAGACAAACGGGGCATGAGCAGGCGGTGGGGGGAAGGGGAGAGACACACAGGGCATGAGCGGTGGATGGGGGGAAGGGGAGAGAGACACGGCACATGAGCGGGGGGTGGGGGAAGGGGAGAGAGACACGGGGCATGAGCGGGGGTGGGGGGAAGGGGAGAGAGACACGGGGCATGAGCGGGGGGTGGGGGGAAGGGGAGAGACACACGGGGCATGAGCGGGGGATGGGGGAAGGGAAGAGAGACACGGGGCATGAGCGGGGGGTGGGCGAAGGGGAGAGAGACACGGGGCATGAGCGGGGGTGGGGGGAAGGGGAGAGACACACGGGGCATGAGCGGGGGTGGAGGGAAGGGAGAGAGACACAGGGCATGAGCGGGGGGTGGGGGAAGGGGAGAAAAACATGGGGCATGAGCGGGGGGTGGGGGGATAGGGAGAGACACACGGGGCATGAGCGGGGGTGGGGGGAAGGGGAGGGAGACATGGGGCATGAGCGGGAGTGAGGTGGAAGGGGAGAGACACACGGGCATGAGCGGGGGTTGGGGGGAACAGTAGGGAGACACGGGACATGAGCGGGGGGTGTGGGGGGAAGGGGAGAGACACACGGGGCATGAGCAGGGGGTGGGGGAAGGGGAGAGACACACGGGGCATGAGCGGGGGTGGGGGGAAGGGGAGAGACACACGGGGCATGAGCGGGGGAAGGGGAGAGACACACAGGGCATGAGCAGGGGGTGGGGGAAGGGGAGAGACACACGGGGCATGAGCGGGGGGTGGGGGGACCAGTAGGGAGACATGGGGTATGAGCGGGGGGTGGGGGGGAGGGAGATACGGGACAAGCGGGGGGTGGGGGGAAAGGGGAGAGAGACACAGGGCATGAGCGGGGGGTGAGGGGAACAGTAGGGAGACACGGGGTATGAGCGGGGGGTGGGGGGAAGGGGAGAGACAAACGGGGCATAAGCAGGGGGTGGGGGAAGGGGAGAGACACACAGGGCATGAGCGGGGGTGGGGGGAAGGGGAGAGAGATACGGGGGTTGGGGGAACAGTAGGGAGACACGGGGCATGAGCGGGGGTGGGGGGAAGGGGAGAGACACGGGGTATGAGCAGGGGGTGGGGGGAACAGTAGGGAGCCACGGGGTATGAGCAGGGGGTTGGGGGGGAAGGGGAGAGACACACGGGGCATGAGCGGGGAAGGGGAGAGACACACGGGCATGAGCGGGGGTGGGGGGAAGAGGGGATTGACACACGGGACATGAGCGGGGGGTGGGGGGGAAGGGGAGAGAGACACGGGGCATGAGCAGGGGGTGGGGGGAAGGGGAGAGAGACATGGGGCATGAGCGGGGGGTGGGGGGAAGGGGAGAGACACACGGGGCATGAGCAGGGGGTGGGGAGGGAGACACAGGGCATGAGCGGGGGTGAGGTGGAAGGGGAGAGACATATGGGCATGAGTGGGTGTGAGGGGAACAGTAGGGAGACACGGGGAATGAGTGGGGGGTGGGGAAGGAGGGAGACACGGGATGAAGGGGGGGAACGGGAAAGAGAAACAGAGCATGAGCGGGGGGTGGGAGGAACACACGGAGAATCAGCGAGGGGGGGAACATAGGAGACACGGGCCATGAGCGGGGGGTGGGGGGAACTAGAGAGAGACGAGGGCCTGTGCCTCACCGCCTTTTCGTGGCCGACGCAGCCCACATCTACACTGTGCAGGCAGCAGTACAAAGATGGCGGGCGTCTGTGAAAATAGACGCACTGCACACTTCACGGCAGCCAATAGAAAAGCACGTCAGATGTCCGCGGACATCACGCAAGCTGCTTGCCCAATCACCGTCCTGTCCGCGGAGCGAACAGGGAAGTGTGTGAAGCGGACACAGATATCACAAAAATTTTTTCTGACCTACTTTTTGGTCATTTAAAAAAAAAACTACTTGATGGATTTTCACCAAATTTGCAAAAGCATGCTTTTGGGACCAAGCCGCTGCTCCTGGTCCAAATTTGGTGAAAATCCGTCCAGCGGTTTGGGCTGTAGGCGCAAGCAAAAAAAAATTCCCATTCAGTCTATGGGAAAAAAAAAAAGTTTTGGGACCCCCCCTATAACTTTGCCCCCCTGGACGAATCCTCACCAAACTTTGCAAAATAATTCAGAGTGGGCCATACACTTGTTATTGCAAAGTTTGGGCAGGATTCGTTCAGGGGGAGCGAAGTTATAAGCCGCCCAAAAAGTGCTCTTCCTATGGAAACACCAACTTAACCATAACTACATGGACACTACCGTTGAGTGCGAAACGCTTTGTGTGCAGGACGTGCTCACGGGCGTCCTGCCTCTGTTTTTGCCACTGCTTTTTAGCCGTATTTTTGTACTTTTTGCTTCTCTGGTAACATTAAATACCTTCAGACCCCTACTATGTTGTGAGCCGTGCTATTTTTTCATTGACTATGGTCTTTCAATTGACCTCCGAGAGTGCGGTTCATTCTTTCCTCTTTTTGTCTCTATATATATATATATATATATTCCACGGTAGTGGCCATGTAGGTATGGTTAAGTTGCTGTTTCCATAGGAAGAGCAGTTAATGGGCGGCTTATAACTCCGCTCCCTCTGGACGAATCCTCACCAAACTGTGCAAATAAAGTATATGGGCCACTCTGATTTTCTTAGCTAAGTTTGGTGATGTTTGGTCCATTGGGGGAAAAGTTATAGGGGGGGTCCCAAAACATCTTTTTTCCCATAGACTGAATGGGGGAAAAAACTTTGCGCACAGCTACAGCTCAAACCACTGGACGGATTTTCACCAAATTTGCGGCAAGAGGAGGACCTTGGTGCCGAAAGCGTGCTTTTGTAAATTTGGTGCCAATCCGTCCAATAGTTTTCTTTAAAACGACCAAAAAGTATGTCTCAAAAATGTGTGATATCTTTGTCCACTCCGCAGTCACACTTCCCTGTTTGCTCCGCGGACAAGATACCGATTGGCTAAGGGGCTTGCGTCATGACCGCGGACACGCGACATGTCCTCCGATTGGCTGGAGTGAGGCGTGATGTGCATCAGATTGTTTGGATGCACCCTACATCTTGGATCCACCAACAGCCCAGCGCCGACTAGAGGCGAAATGCTGTTTTGGGGAGTGTTTTGGTGTGGCACAGTGCTTGGGCAGGTTCACAGAGTAAGAGATGGGTGAAATATGGTATTTGTTTAGGCGGCAGGTGCTAATGATGTATTTGCCATGCCCGCGCTCTCTGGGATGTTTGTAATTACTGAAAACGAGGGGTGTAATAAGGATAGTACTTCCGTCCGTGCAGTGCGCAGGCAAGTTGAAACTGTTCTAAGGACACGTGTGGTGTTAGCGAATGTTAAAATTGACTACATGCCGCAGTTAAAATTTTTGTTTCTACGGGTTGTGGTACTGAGTTATAAGCCGCCATGGGTGTGATATGCTGCGGTGGTTGTGGCCAGGGCCTAGAGTCTTGGGAGTATAGGCCATACTCCCAAGACTCTAGGCCCTGGCCACAACCACCGCAGCATATCACCACAATAGATACACCCGTAGTATCGAATATCAATCAGGTGTTTGTGGGGAGGGCCTAGAGTCTTGGGTGCATGGCCGAAGGTCATGCACCCAAGAACAAAGTTATAAGCACTGAAGTTATAAGCCAACATGGGGTTTATATAGTGCACGCCCATAGATTCCAATATATATGGCCATACACCCAAGACTCTAGGTCCTGGCCACAACCACTGCAGCATATGACAGCAATAGATACACCCATAGTATCGAACATCGATCAGGTGGTTGTGGGGAGGGATAAGAGTCTTGGGTGCAAATTGAGTATATGCAGTTAAAATGTTTCATTCTATGGGTGTGGTAATGACTTTTAAGCCACCATGGGTGTGATATGCTGTAGTGGTTGTGGCCAGGGCCTAGAGTCTTGGGTGCATGGCCGCGGGCTGTAGGCTTTAGGCCATACACCCAAGACTCTAGGCCCTGGCCACAACCACCACAGCATATCACACTCATACATCACACCCATAGAATTGAATATCTGTGAGGTGGTTGTGGGCAGGGCGTAGAGTCTTGGGTGCAAATTGAGTGTATGCCGCAGTTAAAATGTTTGAATGTATGGGTGTGACAATGAGTTGCAATGGTTGTGATATGCTGCAGTGGTTGTGCCCAGGGGCTAGAGTCTTGGGTGAAAGGCCGTAGGCCGTAGGCCATATACCCAAGACTCTAGGCCCTGGCCACAAGCACCGCAGCATATCACACCCATATATACATCCATAGAATTGAATATCTATCAGGTGGTTGTGGCCAGGGCCGAAGTTATAAGCACTGACGTTATAAGCCACCTTGGGTTTCATATACTGCGGTGGTTGTGTCGAGGACCTACATTCTTGGGTGCATGGTCAAAGGCCATGCACACAAGACCAAAATTCTAGGTACTAAAGTTATAAGTCACAATGGGTGTGATATGTTGCGGTGGTTTTGGCCTGGACCTATAGTGTTCGATGCATAGCCGAAGGCCATGGACACAAGACCAAAGTTATAAGCAGTGCAGTTATAAGCAGTGAAGTTGGGTGCCAAAGGCCATGCACCCAGGACCAAAGTTATAAGCCCTGAAGTTATAAGCTAACATGGATTTCATATACTGCACTGGTTGTGTCCAAGACCCAAACTCTTCGGTGCATGGCCGAAGGCCATACACCCAAGAACAAAGTTCTAAGTACTGAAGTTATAAGGCACAATGGGTGTGATATGCTGTAGTGGTTGTGGCCAGGACCTAGTCTATAAAGTTATAAGTTGTGAAGTTATAAGCCAGCATGGGTTTTATATAATGTGGTGGTTGTGGCCAGGATGTAGAGTCTTGGGTGCATGGCCGAAGTTATAAGCCCTGAAGTTATAAGCTAACATGGATTTCATATACTGCACTGGTTGTGTCCAGGACCCAAACTCTTCGGTGCAACACCAAAGTTGTCAGTACTGAAGTTATAAGCCACAATGGGTGTGATATGCTGCAGTGGTTGTGGCCAGGACCTAGAGTGTTGGGTGCATGGCCGAAGGCCATCCTCCCAAGACTGAAGTTATAAGCACTGAAGTTATAGGTCAGCATGGGTGTGCTTTGGTGTGGTGGTTGTGTGCATGACCTAGAGTCTTAGGTGCATGGCCACAGGCCATGTACCTAAGACCAAAGGTATAAGCAGTGAAGTTATAAGCCACCATGGTTTTGATATGCTGTGGTGGTTGTGGGTAGGACCTAGAGTCTTGGTTGCATGGCCGCAGGGTGTAGGCCATAGGTTATACAACCAAGATTCTAGGCCGTGCCCACAGCCACTGCACCATATTACAACCATAGATCACACGTATAGATTCGAATATGTAAGAAATGGGTGTAATTATACTTACTGTTTAATTTGTTGAGATTTCATATATTCCTTACATGACTTTAGTACTTGGAAAAAATAATCTTTTTCAATGTCTGTGATAAAAGAAAAGGGCATGTTAATGTTTGTATTTTAAAAAGACTTATTACATTGTATAATAAACATTGTAGCTTTTGTTATATACTCATATTTAGTTTACAAACCAGTGTACTGTGCATTTTGCTCAGTTTATGTGTTTGTTTTTAAATCATTGAGTCTGGGGAAAAAAAATCCTTGTCGGATTAAAAAAAAAACCTTTCTTTGCTATGCTACAAACGATTTCTTTGTTTCCTTTGAGTGGTCACTTGTTATTTCTGATTAATGTTCTATATGTTGGCTTCTTGCAGATTTTTTAAACAGTTAGATACCTGTTGGTGTATTCTAACTGTGTATTTTTTGTTGCAAATCAGTGGTATTGATTTATCTGTGTGGTTGTTGTACAATCTTAGCCAGTTAGATATCTGTTGGCGTATTCTAACTGTTTACAGTTTTTTAATAGAATTTTTGTTAATGTTCACATACACATTAGTTATTAAATTTTGGCTTTAAGAAGATTAAATAAGCATTTGTAAGATTTGCTGGTAATCTCTGCTTTAGAGTAATGCTACTATCATTACATTTGAACCATCCACTTTTATTTTTAATGTATGAAGTGTAGTGACCTTCATTGGTTGTGGTTCCTGAGTGGTAGATTATACCTATTGTTGTGAATGTTTTCTTACCAAGTGACACTTGACCGTGTGTGAATCCAGTCAGCTTGCAGTTGTTTTTGGTACCATCTGCATTGTAACATAGAAGCATTAGTATTATGTAGTTACTATGTGTTTGTATCAGTAAGGTGGAGCGATTATCTGAATTGCAGATAGTGCATAATCTGCCATGGTTTGCATTTTGTAGAAGTTGCTGAAATGGAATGGATTCACAATTAGGTATGGATACATACACAAATCGCTCATTAGGGATTTTTTCCAGTGTCACATTGTTACAGAGAGTGCATGTATGTTTCCACATGTATGAAATCTGGAAGATTTCATTTATAGGTATGTTTTTGTTTTCCAGTACTTGTAGTAAGTACATTAGAAATTCTTGTGGATCTTCTTGTGAGTTTATAGTGAACCTCACCATTCCAGCACAGTAGTCCAATTCATGTCTTATTCTGTGAACAGTATACGTGTTGTCAGGATTGTTTGTTGCGTTTCTATGAAGGACTAACATTTGCAAACACAATTGGTCTGTACTGTGTAAGTAAATGTTGTTAACAATTGGTGGCAATTGAAATAGAATATTCATTACTGCATTTGCGTAGCAACTCACACCAGTTTCATTAGAACATTTGAATGTATGATAGTTCTGCGTCCGAGTGATTTTTTCAGAGTTTGTGTTCCTTTTTTGAAGAAGTACCTGATTCACTTTCGCTAATAGGTTCTTCTTTGCTTGTGGTAATTTGTGAAGTATTACCTTCTTTTGATTTCTATGCAGGATTTGCAGTCAGATCCTGCTGCATTTCTGTTTGAATTAGTTTATTTTACAACATTTTCCTTTTTCTGGAACAGGATATGATTTCAGATGGGGGGTGTAGTGTGAACGCAGTCTATTGTATTCTAAAATGCAAGGAATATCAGCGTTCACTTTACTTGCATCAAAGTTGATTAGAAATAGACCGTCAAATGTACGTAAGCATGATAGTGCTACGTAGCTCATGCCTTCTTTAAAGACTGTGTTTCCAATATCTATCAATGCTTTGTCTAGGGTAAGACCTTGGGATTTATGAATGGTGACTGCATATGCAAGAGCTTTGGTTAGCCCTCAGGTTTGGTTCCTTGCCCCGAACCCAGTGAGTTTCCTGTACAAATAGGAAATGAAGCCGGAGCCTCGTGAATTCTTTCACCACCAACGACCTTTTTGTAGGAGAGTTAAGCCCACGCACATTTAACGACCCCTCTGTCAAAAATTGGAGCGGATCATCCATTAAAGCGATGGTAGAAGCTCATGGCTCCCTCCGAGGAGCGCCCAATGACATTGCTTCCGCAGTGCTTCCGCACCCTGCTTATGCCCAGAAACAATTCTATAGATGCAAAGTAGACCTGAAAACTTGGCGTGACCCAACTAAATCCCCAATGAAAAAAGCCCCACTTTTCAGCCCTTCCTCCCCCCTCCCCCCTGAACGCCTGGTTGATTAGCGGCTTCATCTTGTCGCCAATCCAGGCCACCATTGTCTCCCCCCTCTGGGCTCTTTAACTCTTCAAAAACAACAACTCGAGCCCCCCACCCCTTTACCCCAACCAGTCTATGAACAATTACGTCGCACCCCCACTCACAGAATCGAGTACAAGCTTGATTGCCGAGCACCCAAGGGCTCTTCAAGTGTTAGGCTGATCCGGAGATGCCGGAGCCACTCTCCTAAACTTCCTGTGGCCTCGGACTTTACGCCTTTCCTTTGGAGCTCTCGTCCCCCTGGGGCCAGCTGGAACTCCCTCACGTTCTTGCTCGCCCAGTTCCATGTTTGGATCATCCAGGAGTTCCCCCGACACCCTGCAAATATCGTCCTCCGTGACCAGGGCATACTTGTAGCCTTCAAGCTCAAAGGAAAGTGAAAAAGGGTATCCCCACCTATATCGGACCCCCTTGGTCTGAAGAATTTTCGTCAGTGGGGAGCAGAGCCGACATATTGCCAGGGTAAAGGCAGACAGATCCTGATACACCGAGATCTGGGCCCCCTCCCAATCCACTGGGCCTTTCTTGCGAGCTAGTTCAAGAATTTACTTTTCTCTGCAAAGTAGTGGAATCGTATGAGAATGGACCTGGGGCCTCCGCTAGCTGCACCTGCTCTATGAGCTCTATTGATAGTTGGTTCGTTCGTGTTAGCCCCTTCAAAGAGTGAACCCACCACCGCGTTAACAGCTTTTATAATGTCTGCTTGCATTTCATCCTCGCGCTCCGGGAAGCCTAAAAAACGCAGGTGACAGCGATGTTCGCTGTTCTCCAAATCGTCAAGTTTTAGGGAACATTTCTCTTCCCTCCTCTCGAGCTCTGTCAAGCGCATGTCGAATTGCGTCTCAAAAATGTCATTCGAGGCGTATTGTTTTCTAGCGCTTGAACCATGTCATCTATGTTGTCCACTTTTTTGTCCAAGGTGTCCAGTCGTACCGCTATATCCGCCCTGAAACCTCTGATTTCCTCCAGGAGGGCAGCCATGCCTTTGGTGACCGTACTAGTATCTGTTAGTTCCTGATGCGTCGGAGCCGCCATTCCAGGGAGAGTCGGGGAGCCAGGGGACAAGCGTCAGAATTTCTGCAGGGACTCCTTCCAGGTCATAGGCCCCCCCGGACCATCGCATCTCCACGAGGTCCCCCCCTGAGAGCCCCAAGACCGGTGGGCACCGCCGGCGGACCGCCAAGCAACTCAAAAGGGGTCCTCCCTACCTGCGGCCCAGTCCCTGTGCTCTTTGTTAGGGTGGGGGTAGTTCTCTAGGTCAAAACCAATGGGGGCCTGTCACCCCTTGTCCCAGCGTTGGGTTCGGTCACCTCAGCTCGAACTGTCCTTGGGGGGAGTGTTCATTGTTGCAGGGTCAGGTGGTGACTGCAAAACAATAGTCCGGGGGCAGGCCCTCCTTGCCCCCAATGTTGTTAAGAGCTCTGAGGCAGCTTCTCACCTCGTGGGGGCTCCGCTGCACCCATGGCACGTCTCCTGATAGGCCTTTGGATCCAGGGAGGACCTGATGTGGGAAGGGAGAAAGGACTGCTGTGGGCTCCCCTGGAGGGGGGGCACCCACTCTTCCAAGTCACCGGGAGGGGGCCTCTGCACTTGGTGGCCCCCGATGATGGCTGGCCACGTGAGTGGGGTGGGGGCCAGAAGTCCTGCGGAGACAAACCAGCTCTCCGATGTGCTCTCCTGTGCCGACTCCACTGCGTGCCTATGCCTGTGGGAGCAGCTCCTAAAGAAGAAAGCAGCTAGAGGCGCCGTGTAACCCCGCCTGGGCTCTGTGGAGTCCCCGGGAGACTGGATCAGTAAATTCCAAGGGGGGGGCGCTCTCTCCATAGCATCCGGCAGAGTTGTAGGCCGTTCACGAGCCTCCGCTCTCCGTTGTTTCGTGTGGAGTCGCGGCGCTGGGGGCGGCGGGTTCCTCCCTCCATCCTGTCTTCGGAGGCTCACAGCATGAGGAAGGCTCTGCGTCGGAGGACCGGAGTTGTGGTATTCGGGTGCCCCACGTCGTCAGGAGGCTGTGGTGGGGGTCGGCACTTCACTCCTGGTGGGTCTAGGAGGGCTCAAGTCCCATAGACGGCGCCCTTCGGAGAAGATGAGTAGAGATGCTTCAGTGCATCTCTGCGCCCGCTGGTGGTCCACTAAATTTCTTTTCTATCTTTAAAATTGAAGAAGTTATGGAGGTTTTAGTGAGAGGCGTTTTAGCAAAATAGGCGCGAAAATGGAACCGGAATTCGGTTTTAAAAATGACAGATTACACTATATCAATGACTATGAAAAAGAGGAGGCCACACTTGAATGTTCACAGCTACGTGGCCAGTGCAACCATTCACGTGGTGGATACTCGATTACGTTCTGGGATTTCTTTAGTTACTCAAAATCATTAAGAAGTTATGGTTTTGTAACACAGATGAGACAAATCAGCACAAGAAGGATTCTAACAATACTAGGGTTCTGAATTTAAAGATGGGTTGAGATTAGGATGATACAATGCAGATATACTATGGGTCACTGTTGTTCCTGTTAATACTTACAGTCCTTTGTAATTAAATTGGTCGGTATTCAGCTGGAAAGCGAAGGATCGCTTTGTATTGGATTGTGTGGAGCCCTTCAGCCTGTCCTAATCGGCACTGCGAGCTGCTGCTCTTGCCGTTTTCTCGCCGCATACCCGCTTCCTGGAGGAGGCGGAGCTGCGTGTGGCATGTGACGGCACACGTGACTGCCTTCTGCTTCTAAAGCAGCTGCGAGCCGCCCGAGCGGCGTATTCAGCTGGAAAGCGAAGGATCGCTTTGTATTGGATTGTGTGGAGCCCTTCAGCCTGTCCTAATCGGCACTGCGAGCTGCTGCTCTTGCCGTTTTCTCGCCGCATACCCGCTTCCTGGAGGAGGCGGAGCTGCGTGTGGCACGTGACGGCACACGTGACTGCCTTCTGCTTCTAAAGCAGCTGCGAGCTGCCCGAGCGGCGTATTCAGCTGGAAAGCGAAGGATCGCTTTGTATTGGATTGTGTGGAGCCCTTCAGCCTGTCCTAATCGGCACTGCGAGCTGCTGCTCTTGCCGTTTTCTCGCCGCATACCCGCTTCCTGGAGGAGGCGGAGCTGCGTGTGGCACGTGACGGCACACGTGACTGCCTTCTGCTTCTAAAGCAGCTGCGAGCCGCCCGAGCGGCGTATTCAGCTGGAAAGCGAAGGATCGCTTTGTATTGGATTGTGTGGAGCCCTTCAGCCTGTCCTAATCGGCACTGCGAGCTGCTGCTCTTGCCGTTTTCTCGCCGCATACCCGCTTCCTGGAGGAGGCGGAGCTGCGTGTGGCACGTGACGGCACACGTGACTGCCTTCTGCTTCTAAAGCAGCTGCGAGCCACCCTTGCGGCGATAAGCCTTGTGGCGTCAAGCCCATTGCCTGTTATGCGGCTGTTTTGCGGATGGTTTGAAAAGTGAATTACCCATTTAAGGTACTGTACTTAACCAGTGTTATCATTCAGTCCATACCCTGGAGCCAAAACCTGTGATTAACTCAGGGACATTATTTTAGATATCAAAGCTAATAACTGCTAAGGTTGTTATTTTATAACTCTTAAGTTTACATAGTGTTGTTCTTAAGAAAGAAAGTGTATTTTATACCTTATGTTTACCTTACGAACAGGCATGCCATCCGAGATAACTAGAGACTCTATGACTACTACATCATCTATCATGCCTAATACACTGGATTTAGCGTTGCTTCCTCAAACCCCCATTAATCAAAATTTAGCCACTTCACATAGGACCAAAAGTCGAACTCGAACATCAAAAAAAAATATCATTTTGACACCTATTAATAAAAATTCAAATGATATTCGCAATTTTTATGCTGCTGAACCACAAGTTTTAATAACTTCTAATTTGACTGCGCTTGCATCCCCCAGTATTGATTAGGGCAGAAACGGTTTTATCTAATGGTGATATGAATGATGTGATTCCTAAATCAATTCCCAACTCAGACAATGAGGTTTCTGCCCCCCCTTTGAGTTCCTCCGTATCTGATCTAACTCTATTAACTATACCCCATTCACCGACTAGAATAATTAAACCTTTGCGAACTTGCACTACTGTTTTAGAAGAGACAACCTTAGACCCAAATGTGATGACAAATGAATGTCAAATTTCATTACTGGAGAATGTTACATTAGCCTCAATAATTATTGAGGACGTGGGACATATCTCTAATAATAAGCTTCCTTCTGCTCCTTCACAAAATTCTTCCGAATATAGAGAGCTTGAAAGTTCAAGAATTTCGATCACGACTGATTATGCTCAGGCATGTTCCATGAATTCAACAAGACAAGACGAGGAGATCTCTTTTTTGCAACCTACCCCTCGTCGTTGCCAAACTTCCGATATGAAAAGACAACTAACTGACCCCTTACTGAACCCGGTTTTATTGGAAGTTACTTTGGGAGCTATTAATACAACTATGGCTACTCTATTTAAGCTTTTTAATTCTTTGGATCAGAAGCTAGCTATCCAAACTGACAAAATAAATCAAATAAGTGATTGGATGAAAGACACTTCTCTTAAATGTTCCAAGGAGTTATCTTTGGTAAATTTGGAACAAAGGATTGGAAAGCTTGAATCCAATTGGTCATCTTATCAAGACTTAAATGTACACTCAGGCCCTTCCATTCTTCAGCGTATTTCGCATTTAGAGAGGATGATGCAAGATCCCTTAAAAACTACGCCATCTTTACCAATGTTTTCTAATATAATTCGACCTATTGAATGTGATGACGTTGAAGACATAGCTAATCCTAATGAATCTTGGATTAGTATTGATTCCCATGTGAGAACTGAGGGTCAACCAATACCGAGCCAGACATGTCGAGACTCTATTCTAAAACCACAGAAGCTGGGAGGTTCTTTGTTAAATAAGAAAAAAATTAAACAGTTGTCATCTAAGCTTATACAAAGAAATAAAAAAGCTCTCTCAGAGTTAAAAATAACATCGCAGATACCTCTTCTTCCAGATGTTTCTACGTCTCTCCCGCATAAATCTGCTGCCCTGCTAGCATTAAGCAATGAGATATCTAATAATGACTATGTTAATATACCCGATAATACGCGGGTTGATGGAACTACACAAGATATTCCTCCTCCCTCTCATATTGCTCCCGCTCACAGGATCCTAGCCGAAGTTTCTAAATCATTCCCCAACTATGATCCATTGAATGAGCTGGTCTCTCTTTTAACATCTAATTCTGATAACATACCGCCAACACAGGCCTGCTCGAATGTTCATACGAAACCAGTAATCCAAAATGAGGTTGATTCGACAGGTGCTACAAAAGTATTTCTTCCTAACGCTCCGATAGAAAAAGTAGAAGATCGTTTAACTGCTTTGAGAAATGCAGTCGATTCTTATCTACTTAACAGAAGATCTGAAGCGCTATCTGATACTTTACATACCCTTGAACAGCCCCCTCATACACATAATGTTAATAAAAACCCACAAAATGACGTTAATGTTCTCAAAAACCGATCTGATAATTATATGAAAATCATGCCTCCTCCCTCTAATATGCAGCACCTTCGAAATCAATCTAAAGATAGAAATAGGTGTAACATGAATGTACACAATGGTAGTAATAAACGTTATGTAAACGACGATAGTACTGCTTTTTTAAAGAAACTTAACCAGTATCACACTCTGATCTTAAAGTGCCGGGATGGTTCTTTTCCAAAATATGATTTATGTCGTGCAAGTGTCTTCAATATATTTGGAAACATAGAGGGCCTAGAAGCCATTTCCTCATCAGATGTGGATCAAGTGGAGTTTCTTTGTGATAAAAACCTTTCCATCGTTAGGCTATGGATAAAATCTGGTATTGTTCGCAATACACTATGGAATGCCAGAATGGAATTGTTTAATCTGGGTTTTCTGTTAGCCCAAGACCCAGCACGCCAGCAATTTAAAGAGACTGATGGAAATAAGTCTATTGGTGGTATAAATTCTGATCCTTCATGTAACTGCAATTATTGTACTAATTATTCGTCTTCTGATCCCAATGTAGGACCCAATGTCTACTCGTAACCACGAATAACCGTTTCCATCAATACTTTTTCACTTGCTAGTTGGAATACTAGAGGGTACTCTCATTTGCAGTGGAACTTAGATAATAATTTGAATAGTTATGATATGTAGCCCTACAAGAAACATGGTTACTAAATCTTCCCATATGGGACGATCATGAGATTAGTTTACTACCAGCAGCACATGGTGGTAAAGGTAGACCTACAGCCGGGTTGTTGGTAGCAGTAAAAGTGAGCAGGGGATTGAAAATCATACCCTGGCAAACACCAAATAAATTCATTCAATTGGTTAAGATTCTTTTCAACTCACAGACATATGCACTTATTAATCTATATAGAAACCCTGTAGGCATCACTGACGATAACTTTTATGATGCCCTGTCCTGTATGTTTGAGCTTATCTCAAATGAAACTAATATTGTTGGAATATTGCTAATGGGCGATTTGAACTTCTCCTGTTTCTATTCTAATAAGAGGAATTGGAGTCAAGAAGGTGCAAGATGGAATTCCTTTATGGAAGATCATGGATTAAGATTGATAAATGGTGCAATCACAGGTGATATTCCACCTATGAATACCTGGGAAAGAGGCTCCTCTAAATCTACCATCGATTACATCTTTGTTTCGAACTCCATATTTACAAACATTAGCAAATTTGAGATAATCAAACAAACATCTAGTGATCATCACCTTCTATCTTTACATTGGTTGGCAGATAGTGGTGACCACACGAAAATTGCAATGTTCTATAAACATACTCTATCTGTTAATAATGGTAGAAATCGATTCAAATGGTCTTCCAACAAATTACTTGCTTTGAATGATGCAATTCTAGAAAATCAAATTTTACCCGGGCCCAACTCTTATATAGATATTCTTAGCACCTTCGCGAATCCTCTTCCTGTTCATAGTAAACCAGGTAAAAGACATGTTCATAGCTTTGATCTGCTGCTGTATGAACGAAAGAAAGCCTATAGAAGAGAGATTAGAATTGCTCAGAAATTACCACTAATTGATCAAAATAAGGCTGCTAAAAATGCTTCTTCGAAATATCGCAACTGGGTACGAGCAAGGAGAGCTACCTTATATCAAAAAGATAGTGAATGTTTTTTATCAGCTTGCCGGGGTAAAAATTCAGGCCTTATATGGGAACTCCTGAATAGATGTAACATCTCAGCCCTACCACATGTGCAGCACAATGGCGTACCTGAATCGATGTGGGTTACACATTTTTCATCCTTGTATAGTGATCCTACGATGAACCATTATATCTACAATAGTATCGTTGTAAACAGTTGGTCTTTACATTTTACAAAAATGACCATTCAAACTTTCATCAAAGCTTCTTCGTCATCTAGAGCGGCAGGTTTAGATGGACTGACCAATGTAATGCTCAAACAAAATATACCAGAGTGGTCATTAATTTTGAATAATATGTTTCTGCAGATACTACAAACTAAAAATATTCCGCAATCATGGCATTCTTCTGTAATTATTCCAGTCTATAAAAAAGGTGATCGGACTAACCCGAAAAATTATCGTCCAATAACGTTACTAGACGTACCGGGAAAATTTTTTTGTAGACTGGTGTTAAGAGATTTTATTGATTGGACAAAGAAAGTAAACCAGCGTGATCCAGCACAGACTGGATTTGTAGTAGGGCTGGGCACGAGCATTAATTTAATAACTTTAAATGCTATAAAACAACAAGCAATATATAAAAAGCAAGCCAGATATTTTGCGTTTGTAGATCTTCATTCCGCATTTGATTCGGTCTCAAGACCAAAACTTATAGATAAATTAGTCAAAGCAAATTGCCCATCCACTCTTACTGACATTATTTTTGCCCTCCATTCACAAACCAGGGTTTATGTAAGGCTAAACTCTGAGGGGCTTCTATCAACCCCTATTCTAACATTTAGAGGGCTGAAACAGGGATGCATTTTGGCGGCTGCCTTATTTAACTTTTTTATTAATGATGTGCAGGATATTTTTCACAAAGTAATCGCTGACGCTCCTAAATTGAACAATGTAAAAATCTGCGCATTGTGGTATGCAGATGATCTTGTGTTGGTATCAAAAACCCCAAGTGGTTTACACAATCTCTTGTTAGCTTTATGCTCCTATTTCAAAGAAAATGAACTTGTAGTGAACACGAGTAAAACACAAATAGTTACATATGTTCCTAAAGGCGCACAGAAACATCTAATGAATTGGCAGATTGATGGAATATCCTTAAAAACGGTACCAAATTATGTCTATTTGGGCCTGATTTTTGAGGGCACTCCAACGTTAGACTCACATCTGAATAAAATTAAGCAGAAGCTAACCACAGCAATTTGTCAGACACGAGTAATCATTTCTAAATATGGTAAATTTCCATCAAAACTGCCATCACTTATTGGGATCAGAATGTTGTAGCAACCATTCTTTATGGTATGGAAACACTAATTGTTCCTTTAGGGTTTTTGAATTTATTAGAAGCCAAGTTTTGGCGTTCAATCTTAAATCTACCTCAATGTATTCCAGGAGTGTTAATAAGATACGAATTGGGATTAATTTCTCTAAGTGCACTATATAATTGGCGTTTATGTGCCTTATTTTGTAAATGTTTAGTATCTACATATGGTGACTCTACATTATCTACTATTTCAAGTTACCTAATTAATTCTACAGAAATGTTCCCAAAATACTGGACTATGAAAATTTTAACAATCATGGTACATGCTGATATCTCACTAAAACTGCTTATTGCTCATCCAGAGCTGGCAAAGAAGAAGGTGTATATGATGGACTGGATCGACACCAGAACTTTGTGTCTAACTTATAAAGACTTTGATCCTACAATCTTTGGTCCAAAACGCTATAAAAACATTGCGTCCTATTTGCTTTTAGCACCATCTGCTGCTTTAAGATCTGAAATTCTTCGCTTAAGGTTTAACATCTGGCCTACCGGTGAGGTCAAAGCAAGAAGGAAACAAATTGCTTCTGAACATAACTGGTGTCGGTACTGTAAAAATGTTATGATTGTGGAATCCCTTCAACACTTAATACTGGATTGCCCTGCACTTAGTACACTAAGAAAATTGCACTTTGTTAACCATTTTGCATACTTTGCACAACTCGACCCAAAGAATAGATGGGTCGCCTTGGCTGCTACTGATTGTATGAGTATAAGAGTTGCAACAATCAATTTTTTACAGGCCTTGAACCTAGAATGATGATGATTGTATAATATGAATTGATAAAGTTTTTGACTGTTTTATTTGGATTTCTATGTTTAAGAATTTTATAAATGTATTAATTGAAAAAGTTGATATAAATTCAACTATAGTCAATAAAAAAAAATAAAAAAAAAATAAAAAAATTAAATTGGACTGTCATGTCTGGTCTTTGAATCGGATCAGGTCTACCTGCAGCAGGGCACCTCTGGAGGGATTAGATCAGCGGCGCGGTTCTGGTCAATTTTGGACCGCACCTCAGTCTGGATTTGGATGGGCCCTTCTGGTCACTGGACACAGCAGTTTACAGGATGCAAGTTTTAGCGGGAAAGCCTTAATGGTAGCAAGCCAAGCTGAATCAGAATTATTCTTTTAAGTTTTGGATGTTTTGAAATGGGGTCTAGCTAGCAAGAGTTCAGCAACACTAATGTCTGGAGTTAACAAAGAAATCTGGATCTTCAAAGAAGTCTGGAGTCAGCTGCAAGATGAAGAGTTCTGGAACAAGGTGCTGCACAGATATCTGGATGAGTTCTGGAAGCAGTGTGTTTCATATGTTGTGAAGTTCCTATATGTATACTATCAAATGCCATCACCTAGGTTTATGGTGTGGGCAGAATTTCAAAACCCACCCCCATGGCTGTGAGTGGCTGCAGGCACTTGCCTTGTCCTGGTTGGCAGTCTGAACAGAGCTGTCATCTTTATGATGCGATTTAGGAACTCCCACATTGATTTTTACCACAATTTAGCTTTCCCATAAATACACATTTTTACAATTATGCCCTCTTCTAAAATCAGACACATGCATTACATGTTTTATGGTTTATCCTGGCATCCAATTCCCATCTCAGTTTGAGCTGTCTTTTGCATTCTATGGGATTTCATCAATTTTAATCATAACAATTTGGATTAATAATTTTAATTCGGTACCCCTCTGGGAGCTTATTAGTGGATCATGCACATACAATTTTAGGCTTGCAGCATTAATAGTTCTGCTACCATAAGGATTTTTTTCGTAACTTTGATTCCTTAAGTGTTACAGATTTCATCAATGTATTAAAAACATCGGCCTAAAATTAGGTTAACATCTACCAATTTTTAGATTCATACTCCTTCAGGTTGCACATTTATATAGTTTCAAACTTAATCACAAATACAAATTTAAACACCAAGAAGTCCAGAGTTTTTTTTTCTCCTTTCAACAAACAACAGCTGTCAGATCCCTTTGATCAGGGAGCTGTGTCCCCTTTCTGGAGAGGTCAATGCTCAGACTGTCCTTTGTTCTTGGCTCAGCCAGAGACGAATGTCTGATGCGGTCTCATTGTGCTCCTTGTTCTCGTTATGCTGGAACCATTAGGCTTCCTGTTTTCAAGGGAGTGTCAAGCTGAGATGTCAACTTTCTCAGGCCAGGCACTGTCAGGCCACTGTCCAAATAGAATTAAATAGTTGATTAGCTCCAGATTGGGTTCCTTTAAATTATAGTCTTCATTAATTTCACACATATAAAATATAAGCACAGTTTATAAGGGATTTGTACATTTTAAAAGAATTAGCCCTTCACAAACATGCTTTAAATAGGCGGATTTTGCAATTTTAATCAGGAAACAGAAATACTTTTAAACTGGGTTTGACAGCTAATTTTCTGATGCAGCTGTCAATCAGTGAGGCCTGAATTCCTCTGAGCCACCTGTAGAATCTGTGGTTTCAGCAACTTTTCATTTCATTAGCTCACTGGGAAAATTACTGAAGTTAGTGCCAAAATAGCAATTTGAAGGTTGCCATTGATTAGGAGGTTGTATTTAAGGGCATTTTTGGAGTTTAGCCCACTTTTGTGGCCTTGATTCATGTGACAGGTACCAACACCCATTGGCATTCTCTTGCCTTGACATCCACTTTGCCTGTATGTGGCAGGTGGTGCAGCCTCTTTGTGATTTCTGAACCATGAGTAGTTTTGCTGATTTGGCGTGCACAGGGGTTAGCGCCTCCATTTTTGACAGATTCTTTCCCCCATTGGCAAAGGGATGTAGTGTGGCGCATTGGCATGGGTTGAAATATCCCACCCCCCCCCGACTTCAGCGTGATGTCCAGTCGTGAGGGAGTCAGGAACGTGGGATTTTTTTTCTTCTGTCCATGTGAAGAAATCCAGTTGCTTCTCCCATCAGCAATTGATGCAACACGCTCTCCTCGCCGGTTCTGGTTGAAGCGACGCTCCGGATCTCTTGGGTTTTTCTTACCATCCCACGAGGAGTTCCTCCTTGGTGATTGTAAAGACTGATAGTGGGTGTCTGTACTTCTGCTCTCTATATGGTAGAGGAGAGGCACAGAAGACCCCAGCCAAGATTCTCTATTACGGTAGCAATGGACGAGCAATCAAGGCCTAGCTTCTCAGGAGGTGATGCAGGCTGGTTCTTAAGTACAGTGTAGTCCCCGAACCCCCACAAAGGAATGTCCACACACTGTATTACTGAAAACACAGTCTTTATATAATTAATATTCAAAGGTATGTACACGATCACAATAACGCACTTTGTACTCGGAAGTCAATAATGATAAATATATACAATTCTAAAGTGGTACCACCAATGTTATTAAATCTCATTAAAGTGCATCAACTGTACGGTTAAAATGTCACACAGATCAATAACGAGGAAACCATCAATAGAGATAGGAAGGAACGCAAGATGGTTGAAACAATAGGCAGAATTCTGACCCCTACCACTAGGCGCAGTTCTTTGTGGAGATCCCCCCACCTGGGCAACCTGTAAATAAAGATATATAGCACAAGCCCAGTCCATATAATGTTCAATAGTCTTACTTCCTCCTATTAAGGTTTTACCCCCCCAATGTACCTGCTGGAGTGGAGTTCTCCGACGATGCGTCGACGGATCCTTCTTGAGTGACTCCCTTTAAGGCTGGAGCCACGGATCGTCGAGAGGTGTCGAGGAACTCGGCGTTCTGTGTCGGGGAATCTACGGCCCTTCTTGAGTGCCCTCCCTTTAAGGCAGGAGTCACGGGTCGTCGAACATCCGATGGAGAACAGGTTGAACTACGGCGGTGAAGTGGCAGCTTCGTTCCTAGCGGTGCTCGTCAACGACAGAGCGTTGGAGTCCTGCAAGGAAGAGGCGTGCGGGGCACCTCGGTGACGATAGTTCTGGACCGCAAAGAGATAATGAAGAACTGTGGCCCAGCAAGGGCGTCGAGTCGTCGGCGTCTCTGTGGTCTTTAGGTGGTGGGAAACCCACCGGCGGATGCTCCTCGGCGCGTCAACGGTTGGGCCTTCTCCAGCGGGAGAAAAGCGGGCGACGATGCAGACGAGAGTGTCCGATGATCAATTGAAGTTCTTAGGCAAACGGGAGCATGGCGACTCCGGTCGGCGACGGCGGTCGTCGACAGTGGCAGACAACAGTCGGAGTGCTTCTCTTTGAGATTCCGCAGCAGTCCCCGTCTCGGGTCGGCAGCCTGTCGAAGGTCTGTCTACCAGGGAGCTTTGGCAAAGATCAGCTGTGCACGATGGTCCCTCATAGCTCGGGAAGAGGGCGCCTTACCAGGTCCTCTCTGGGTCAGTCCTTGGAGGCACAGCAGCTTTCAGATTGGGAAGGAGAGCAACAGCACTTCTTCTCGTCCAGCGGGGCTTCAAGGTCAAGCTTCGGTTACTTCAGTTACTCATCGTAGTGGACTTCAGCTTCTGAACACGATTCCTAGCAGTGAGAGGTCCCCAGATATACTGTTGTTCTCCCATTTATTCCGCTGGGTCACACTGAAGCATCCAATCACGACTAAGGGCATTCATGCAGGCAGGCAGCCAATCAGGCACACAAGGTATTCAGGCCATTCACTTCTCCCCAGACACTTACAACAAGTTATGTGTATTGGGACAAGTACCGAGCCATTCAACACTCCAAGCTGCATTCATACCGGTTTCGGGCGGGCTGTCTCAGTCATTGTGTCAACCACCAGATACTAGACATCCACAACACAGAATGCATATTCGTCATACACTCTATTCACCCAGGTCCCACCCACAGGAGGTACCCACAACATACATCACCGGGAAGGCTCCAGATAGTCTGGCTGGGCCTTCACAACAACACCATATATGGCATTTCCACCCAACAGCCAGTCAGGGGGAAAGGACAGAGTCAGGGCTTCCCAGGACTTTGAAAAACAAGGTAATGGGTAATAGAAAGCAAGAGGCCACAGGAGCCATCTTGTTTTCCATCAGGAATCAACTGATCCCAATGGCAGGGCCGGGGTATCCCAAAATGGAGGATACTCCGCGCACCTGTCAATTTCAGCATGGAGCTGCCACCAGCCCATACCCTGCTCTATGGGCCAGCCACAGGTGCCCAAAAACATACACTAGGGGCACAGGGTTGTACCCCACCCATGGGTGCCATAAGGGTATCCCACGGGTCCGTTCACTAAACCAAAAGAGAGAGAGCTGCACCGCCAGGAGTCCCACATGAACTCCTGCGCGGAAAACACGACAGAACACACGATAAAAAGCAGTAAAGGACAAGGATACGGAGGCCCGGTCCCTCCGATGCATTTCCAGCATCACAGTGATTAAGTGGATTTAGTTCCAGTACTAGAAAACAGAACATAGCACGGTTATGGAAATGTCCCCACTACTGTTCCCCGAGGGGTGTAGTGGGGCGGATGCATGCATTGAATACAATTTACAATGTTCCCCGCCTATGTTTAATAATGGTCTTAACACTCTTTCCTTGTATGTACTCAACAGACATTTAATAATTCTTTTTAGGTCTCCTGATTTTCCCTCTCTGGGTCTCCGGTAGGCTCTTCTGTTTGTCGCAAAGTATGCATGGGATGGCAACTCTTTAGCTGGTGGAGGGGGATCCACTTGTCTTTCAGCCAGCAAGTTACTTCTGGGACGGTGGATTCTGTAGGTGAGGACTGGGATGGTGACCTCTCCTCCATTTCTGAAATTCCATTTCCTACTGTAGCACTAGTGCTAACCGGAAGGCTTTCTTTAGGTCTGCCAGGACCCTGAGATTTACTCTCCAGTTGGGACCGGGCTTGGCAATAACTGGGATCCAAATTAATCTCCAGTTGGTTGAGGAGGTGACTGATCATATAAAAGGCAGAAGGGACACCTCGCACAACCCAACAAGTATGTACTATGCTTTTGTCATCCCTAGAAATTTTGATCATGCAACTGCTAAGCAGAGAATGTTTTGGAGCGGGCGTTTCCAGGCCCCATACCCATTGCTGCACTGACTCTACGGCGGGTAGGGTCTGGTCTTTTGGGAGTTTTTTAAATACTATTTCGCTGATGAAGCTTTCTTGACTATTCTAGTCAACTCAGGCGAGGATAGACTCCTCCCGTCATTTAACTGAATCGGGAGGAAGAGTTGTTCACCCTTCTTCAGAATGCCAGCTAAGTTTTGTGCTGATTTGATATCAATTTTGGCTATGGACTTGGGATGTTCTGATTGTACATTAGTATGAAATTTCAACGTATACCCTTCCAGGGTGGAATGCCACTTGAGACTGGAAGGGAGGCTGATTTGCAGAAATGGAGAGGAGTTCTCATCACCAGTTTGTTGTCCCACAGCTATGACGGTGACGTCAGGTATGTCTTTATTTTGAAGGTAGAACCTAATTTGGTCCGGTTTTTGTTCAACCATGTCGCACGCGCCATTTAGACTAACATGGTTGACACTTTGTTTTAATTTAATTGGCCTGTGATTCTGGGTCCAGAGTACCTTATTCAAACAATCTATTAAGGGAGACAGCCTTCGGAGGATGTCATTCCCTAATAGACAGGGGGTTCCCTCTGGCACCACGACTAGGAACGGGTGCTTTATTTTGTGTCACCCAATTTTAATTTCCAGCTCTGCAGACCCTTCAACTGGAACTTCCTTCCTGTCAAAGTTCTGGAGCTGTCCAGGAAGAGGGGTGAGAGGAATTTTCTTTCCCCTCTTACTGAATTTAGCTGCTCAAAGATCCTCTTTCACAGCAAAGTTGCTTGGGAGCCAGTGTCCACCAGTGCTGGAATTGCACATTGCCCTTGCACTTGGATGGAGGCGTAGAATCTACCTTCCTTCTCCTCCAATGGGCAAAGGTAATGGGTGTTCTTGGTAAGCTGGATGGTCAATTGACTTATTCCTGACACCGGTGTAGTTGCGTCAAGAGACGGTGTTGGGTTGAGGAATCTGGCAAAGAGTTTTGACACACCGCTATTTGGGGAGTTTCGGGCTCCCTTTGTTCTGGCTCTGGGCTGCCCCCCTCTTTCTGGAGGCAGTCACCCGAAATGGGTGGTGAGGTATGGGGTTCCTCTTGTGCTGGTTCTAGGCTGCCCCCCTTTCTAGGAGCCGGTTCCCAGAATGAAGTTGGGTGGTTTGGAAATCTGAACCGACAGTTTTACTCAGTGATTTGAGGAGTCTCGGGCTCCTCCTTTTCTGATTCGGGGCTGTCCCCCCCTTTTTGGAGACAGTCCTCAGAATGGCTTTGGGGAGCTAGGGAATCTTCTTTCTCTGGTTCTGGACCGCCCCCCCTTTTTGGAGACAGTCCCCATAATAGGTCTGGGCATGATCCTGTGTGGGGGCTTGGGGATCTGCAAAAAAGATCGGACAGTTGGATATTGGGGGAGTTTTGAGCTCTCCTAGTTCTGATTCTGGGCTGCCCCCCCTTTTTGGAGGCAGTAACCAGGATTGGTTTGGGCAAGGTGATTTTCTGTCTTGTCATTTTGGGGTTCAATGAGGGGCGGTTTCAACTCAGTCTCCACATCTACCCAGTCTTGATTAGGATCTCTTGGGGCCCATTTTTCTTTGGGAGGAGTTCCCCCATCCCCGAAGGAGAAGATCCTTTTCCCAGACCCCTCTCCTTCAAATTGGAAGACTGCAACCTCCTCCACAAAATGGGTCTTTTTAGGCCCTTTATTTCTCCTACGCGCCCTCTGTTTCTTAGGTTAAAGACTTTCGGGGGCAGGAGATTTTTGTTCTGGTTCCTGGGTTTCCAGGGGCCTTTCACACATGGGGAAGGAAGCTTCCTCTACAGCTTTACACCCCTACCTCCTGTGCCTCCTCCCTGGGAACCGGTGGGTTGTCAGGGTTCTCTCCCCATTATTGCTCGGGAGTACCCGACCCTTAATTTGAGGGGTTCTGGGCCGCCATGTTCATCTGAGGGTTCTGTTGAGCCCTCAACATGCGACCCAGATCCTGTGACAAGTTCTGGACCTGGCGCTCCAGTTGGGACACCCACTCTGGCTGGTACGGGGGTTTCTGGTCCATCCTAGGTGGATCACAGAAGGGTAACTGTCCCTTCTCCCATAATACCCGTGGTTGGGATAGTTATGGTAACCCTCCACCCTTGGTATCCCCTCTCCCGGATTGGGCTGTCTGGTCTCAGGAAAGTGGGGAAAGAAAAGAGGGTTGTTTTGGGTGTTGAAGTTTGATGGGTACCGGGGAAAGAAGCTCAACCCAGCGTTTGGGGGATTACTGCCCTTCTGGGGAAAGTTAGGAGGGAAGTTTCCTGGGTTGGCAGCTACCTGGTTGGATCCTCCCCTCCCCTTGGGCTGGGGGAGTCCACACGTAGCCCAGGATGGGTCTGTTGCC
The DNA here is from genome assembly GCF_040938575.1 of Ambystoma mexicanum. NCBI lineage: Eukaryota > Metazoa > Chordata > Amphibia > Caudata > Ambystomatidae > Ambystoma > Ambystoma mexicanum. The sequence goes on from NC_090934.1 coordinate 268,254,890, forward strand.
CATGTAATGGGGGCTTATATAATCAGGGGAGTTAGGGGTCCCATTTGTGGGATTACCTGCATGGCTACTTTTCTGGGATTGGCCAGAGGGCCTTCTGGGTCTTTGGTTAGGAGGATTTTGCACAGGAATATTTTTAGGCCCCCCATCTCTAGATCTAAAATGGGGGCAACCTTCACCTCTGCCACCTTAGCAGCAGCAGGGGTGTTAGTTGGTTTGGGGGTTTTATTTGTATTTTTATTCTCAACCGGTTTCTGCACTTCATAAATATGAGTCACCTGTTCAATGACCCAGTCTAGTGATCTCTTCTCGTGAAAGTCCCTCACCAGCTGGGTCATGATGTACTTAGGGAGTGCATGAAAGAAGTTATTAATGAACTCCCTACTGTCTGTGCGCACCCTCCTGGTGGTCTGCGCAAAGGTACGTTTTAATTCTTGCACAAATTCTTGTGGGGCCTGGTCTTCCCCACATTGCAGGTTGTAGGCCACCTTGCTGGCCTCTTGAGGGTTCCTATGTACAGAAAAATGTTTTAAGATGGCCGCCCTATAGGTGGACCATCTTGAGTGGTTCTAATCCTGCAGCCCCGCAAAGAAGCTGGAGTATTCAGGGGAAAATTTCCATTTAACATATTGAATGCAACTCTGGCTATCTTTCAAATGGAAAGTATCCATCATTTGCTTGTATAACTCGAGGGGCTCCCAAACTGAATACATGGCATTTTTATGATAGGGAGTTATGACGCTCCTAATGGCCTTGATCTGTTTCAGGGTATCTTTCAGTAAGGCCCTCTTAATTTTGTTGGCCTTTTTAGTCTTAGTCACCCGTGTCCACTCATCCGCTGACTCAGAGGCACCGCTATAGGAGGTGGCTATCTGATCTTCTAAGCTCTCCATGATTCTGCGAGCTTGGGAATGGCTTGCAGAATGTGGGGGCCAGGTTTCTTGAGTCCTATGGCGCTCAGAAGAGTCTTCTGACTCTCCCTTGCTCCCAGGATTGGCTGAGTACCCCCCCCCCCACTACCCTAACTGGGAGAGGTCTTTAAGATACTCTTTGTGGGCCTAGTTTCATGAACTTCCCCACCAAATTTTACCAACTGATACTTTGGTAGGCAGTATTTTTGTGGATCCAATTCCCTGATTCTCCCCTCACTGGAGTCTTCCTGCTCAGAGAGGCTAGCCCCAACATTTGGGAATCTGTACAGAGATGCCCGCCCATCCATTTCTGGGAGGCACTGATATGTCAGTCCCATGTTGCTAATTCTACTGAAGTCGACCATCCCAGTGGCTCTTGGTTCATATGAGCGAGTGGACATGAGGGTGGCAGAGTCCATGGTACTGAAGGGGTTAAAGTCCCTGATGACAGGGGTCCTGATGTTATGCTCAGGGGTATCTCTGTCCCTTCCTACCTCATCTCTTTCAGCCCCTATTCCCTGCTGACATGCCAAAATATGACTCTTTTGCTCCTCTATTAAGGCCTTGCGGGTCTCAATGATTTGCTCTTGCATGGCTATCTGTTTGTGGAGCCTGTCATTCTTTTCACAGATTGCCTCATTGTCTCTCTGTGCTTCCTGCCTGGATTGGAAATACTGGGCCAGTTTTTGCTGCAGGAGACTCACCGCCTGAGTTTTATCATTATTGGTCTGGGTGTTCTTTTCCAGAGCATCCTCCACCCGCCTGGTGTGCTCTTGTAGCTTCTCATATTCAGTTTTAACTTCACTAAGCTTCTGGAGGGTCAGCTTTCTTTCCACTAACTTAGTTTTTAATTGGCTGACTTCCTGGTCTAAGGCGTCCCTCTCCTGACTTAGAGTGCCCCTCTGTTCAGCCAGGACGTCCCTCTGTTTTTTAAACACACTAGATTTCTGGCGCTCCTCATCAAATTCCTCTTGAGAGTGGATGTCTTTAATAATTAATTTAATATTTTCCTCTTTCAAGGATTCTAGGCAGTTTTGTAAGGTGACTATCTGTTCTGCGCAGACTCTGTTAAGAGTTCATTTCTGTTCCAGTTTCTGTTGACTCTGTTGTAAAGAGTCAACCCTTTCCTGACATTCTTTTTGCAGTGTCTGTATTTGGGTATCTTGCTCTGCATTCCTTTGCTGTAAGAGAGCCAGATCTTCCTTCAGTTTGGTAATATACTGTCTAGCCTCTGTTTCTGATTCTTGGCTCTTCTGGAGCCTTTGCTCTGCAGAGTCCAGATTAATTTGGATGTTCTGCAGTGTTTCCCCTTGCTTGTTTGCCAGAACTATATTTTCTGCATGCTTTTCCTGTATTATTCCTATGTGGAGGTACAGGTAGGCCACTATTTTGTTAATTTTACACGGCTCCTCTTTTATTTTTGGGGCAATGTACAGTTCGCTAAGCGCTTGGTATAATGGACTCTTGTCCTGCCATTTATCTAGGTCTATTGCAGTGACTTGTTCTTTTATTTCCTGTAGCCATACCTGTTCATACTGTTCGGGCCACTCACCTCTAACAAACAGTTTGTGCAGGGAGTGTTCCCTAGTAATATAAATTTCTACTGGGGTCGCCATTTCAGAAATATCAATTTCCTTCTGACTTATTTCAGGGTTAATTTACTTTTGCAAACAGGCCCAATTTTTTGAGTATTTCTTTTGAGAGATGCTTGTACAGTGTAGCACAGTACGCCAACCCAGCAAGGTGTCTGTACCCTGCAGGCTTGTATGCTGTGTTAGACTGTCACGGTTGGTATTTCAAATTCAGAATCGTGGCACGAGCCCCCACGCTGTTAGGGATTTGAATCAGGCACACCCCCAGGTCTCGCCTAGCATGTAGTGTGCAATGAAACCCTTATTTTATTTGGGTCTATAAGTTCAATTATCTGAATGATATACCACTCATATCACACCTTTCTCACAACACCCCCCAGGTCACACTGAACCAGGAATCAGGCTAGTTTGTAAAGGTAAATATTTATTTATTTAATATTCAAATCACACGTACGTTTAATATATATATATATATTAACTACAAAAAAGCTTTGTTGAGGGGACTTTATGGTTAAGTTGCCCTAACAAAAACCTGTACACTTCACTAAAAAAAAACTTTCCACCTCCCCTTTATGCTTCAAATTAAAACAGAAAAACCCCTGAAATTTGACATTTATGTTAAACTAAGCCCTCAACTCTGCCACCACCCCTGTGCACTGCTAAAACTAACACCCAGACCATGAAAAATGTCACCTCAAATGTCAATGATGACATCAATGACGACATCACTTGTTTAGCCCCTTTCTTTTCCTTCCCTGCCATACATATATATGTACATTCAGTAAAACATTTCACTAAAGGAATGTTATACTTCACATTGCAATGAAACACCACTGCACATTCCCCCATTATAGTAAGCTAAGCAACCATAACTTGCACAATCTACGTGCATTGCTAACACTAACACCCAGGAGTGTGTGAAGGACAGTATAGCGGTCCTTATTGGGCGCAGTCAAAATGGTGCCATCCGTAGAACAGGCACGGTGGCCGGCAAGTTCATAGGCAAACAAAATGGAGTTGTCCTAAGGACACTGGAACTGGCCGTACAGTGAACATAGCATGCGTGCACTTGCGCAGTACAAACGTAGGTATTGCGAACATCGCGCCAGTTCCTAACTGTCCGTCTCACTTGTGTCGCACTTTGAAGTAGTTTGAGACCCCGAACACTGTCCGTAGGACACTTGTGCGCATGCACACGTTTGATTCTTTGCATTTGCTGTCCAGGGGACTTTCATTGCTGGGGCGGATGTGTTGAGGACGTCATCATGTGACCGCACCTACGCTGAGCGTGGGGACTCATTTCCGCGGTTGGTGTTCTTCCGTAACAATACAAATGAACTTGTAGACACAAGGAAAAGTATAGTAGAGTGTAAAAATGTAATTTCACACATCCCAAACCATAGGCCACCTCAGGAGTTGCTGTGTAAAATTTGTGTACCGTTTTGTAGGGATGAAGACGGCCACGAGGCACACCACTGCACCCCTACAAAAGGCCACCCCCCAAGCGCATCTTCATTGTCCTTCTAGCTATAGCAGATTGAGGTGTGTTGCCTTTACTGCTGTAGTGACAAAAAGGAAACTAAATGGTATGGCTTCCATGGCTGCTGTTGGGTCATTAGCCTCTGCACCACCCCCAAACCCGCCACCACCACCACCTCACCAAGGGCCTGCAGAGAGATATATGGGTGAGGATGTAGAGATTGAGGAAGAAGAGGAGGAAGAGAATGAAGTGGAGGAACTCCGCACTAGGAGCAATCAGCGGGAGTCGTGGGTGTGGCGGTTGTTTTCCATTTATGGGAATGTACCAAAAGCACGTGCGAACCTGGTGAAGTGTAACCAGCGCGATGTGGTGTTGAGTCGCGGGAGATTTGGAGCGTACAGTTTTGGTACGACAACCATGAAGCGACACCTCACTTCGTTCCACACTGCGGACATTCGCAAGGTGGTGCCATGTGAAGAGCGTAGTCGTTTGAGTTCCTCCACAGCATCCTCGGAATCCGATCCTCCCACCACAAGAGACACTCCATTGGGGGAGTGCCTCCCTCCAGCTGCTTCACGAGCCATTCGCAATGCTGTGGACTCTTACCTTTCAAAGGTGACAGTAGTGTGTACGTATTGTGATGCAGTACTCTGCAGGGGGGGGAGTTTTCGAAGTGCTTTTGAGGCTGCAGTCACCGAGCACCAGAAGATTTGCTCCTTACCTAAATAAAGATCACCCTTAATATTTGTCTGTTCAGTTGCCCTTTCTTATCCCCGTGGTTGGTGTCCCTTCCTTACCTTCCTTTCGCCTCTTCTCCTAGTGTGTCAAGTGCTGTTATTCAATGAACGTAAAAACAACAAAAATGACAGAAAAGGCTCTTTTCAGAGCCGCCTTTCTCAGTGTAACAATAGATCTATGAAGTGAAGGCCGTACACCACTGCGGAGTGCTGCAAAAGTTTGCAGACAGTCGTAGAGGGGAAAAAGGGAGCGTGCAAGCAGAGCAAATGCAATAAAGTGTATGTTGGGAGTAAGTGACGGATCTGAAAAGAGCCTTTTGGTGGTGTGTTGTGTGGGTCAAAAACAGTGGATTGGGGAAAACGGATTGTGAGAAAGGTTAGTGTGATTGCAAAAGAGGGCACAATGCATTTTGTAAATTGTGAAGAAACATCTGATTGCCAGCATATGTGAGGTGGACTCCATCTCTGCGGAAAATGAAACTGCTACGAAAGGAAATGTTTTCATTGTGGAAAGAGGACATGCCAACATCTCTTAAAAAGGCACACACAGCCTTATTCACATTGCGTCTCGCTTTCTCCATTTGAGGTCCATGAGCTTCACAAGTCCTTCCTTCATGGCAAATTGTAAAGAAATTCCAGATACATGGCCTAAACTGTTTCCTCCACAATGAATGATTAGTATATTTGGAGGACGCTCTGTCTGTAAAGTAACACAAAGAGGTACCAAGTCCAGCCATTTCATGTCACGCACGCCACGCCAGTGCACTTCCACATGTGGAAATCCGAGATTTTTAGATAAACTGCAGCTTTCTGCATGCACCTTCAACTAATGTATCCATGAGTCTCCCACAATCAAGATAATCTGTTTTCGAGCATGGAAAGCCATGGCTGTGTGGTGTCCTGTGAGGGAGAAGACGGTCTTACTAAAGTACTTCGGTCAGAACACACCTACTGAACTTTATGGACCAATCCCTAGCTCCGCTCATTCTCATTTACATGCGGCTCCACCCTTCAATCCCCGGTGCTGATATGTGCTGGCTGCTAACTTTCGCCATGTTCGCTGACATGTACAGGATCAGAGCGTGACGACGGTACATTAAAGTACTATCCCCTTTTTCCCCTTTAAGGTAGGCTCTGAAAAGAGACGTTTTTTTTTATTTTTGGCCACATATCGTACAGACATGTGGTATTTTATGTATCTTTTTGTATTTTTTGTCCTTGGTTTACTCTTGCGAACATTACAGAACCTTCTCTAAAGCAAGCCTTATGTCCCAAAAGAACATCACATTTCCCAAAGAGGATAGCGCAACACCATCTCCTTCAAAGGAATGCGCATTGCTTGGAGCAATTTTATCGTGGCTACAAAAAAACATACCAACTCGTAGCATGAATGCATGCATTCTGCGATTGATGATGCACCTCCCGATGCTTTGATCTGGACAGAAAACAGAACTGTTGTTCCATTGTACTCTCGGGAGTAAAGCAGAGAAAATAACTTTCGATGTTGGGAAGATGGTCATGAGTGCTTCAACCAACTGTGCCAAATCTGCCAACAAAGTACGTGAAGTCAGGTATCCCAAGTGGCAAGCATCATAGTGCAAAATTACCACATGAGGAGTGGTCATTCTACGCATGTCTCTGCAAACTTGCAGATTCGCTGCAGCATTGGCATCAGTGTCAGCCCTCCACACCACTTCCACTCCTCGCACATCGAAATGGTGTGCCACATGCCTACTATGGGCATAGTGTTGTAAGCCTTGCACACAAATGTCTCCAAGCAGCAAAACCCTGACTCTCTCCACCTCTGCCATTTTCAGTATGTGCACTGTCTTTCGACACAAAAGAGTAATGTGAACATCTGATTGGCTGATGCCTACAGTCGTCTTTCCATGCAGGATTGGCTTTAGAAACCTGCATGTAACACGCCCTACCAGCGGACAAGCGTTGCTTATGTGCGGCATATAACTCTTACCCAGTTCTTCCACCCTTTCTACAGCGGTACCAAAGCGAGTCCGTCATTGGACACAACTAAGCGGGTGCACAAACATCCACCAATCACATAGAACATCACTAATGTTAACTCTGTCATCATCATTGCGCACTTCAAAATTACTGTTGATGATTCTTAATGGAAATCGCATACCATTGCAAAGCACCTACTTCACAAGCTACTGTGCAAGGATTGCAAATTTCTACGTACAGCTCCATGCATGTCCACATGCATCAGTATAGAGTACAGGTATGTACATTTTATTCAGAGTACATGTGGAAGCCTTATGATTTAAAATAGACAAAATAATGCCGGTAAATTTCCATAGGGAACACATAACAACGCTCCCCCTTTTAAAGTGCAAGATTGCCGATTTGTCATTAACAAATCACAGGACTGCTTACTGTCTTCTGCATAACCTGTACATACGTTGCAAGCATGCCTATATAGGCATAGCTCTCAACCATTTTTGTCTTAAAGGCGGGGGAAATCAGCCGATTTTGTTTTTGGCGGGTGAGACGTCCATTGGAATGAATGGCCGTGCAGGAGGCTTGGCGGGTGAGTCTGCCCTTTACAAGGCGGGTGACACCCACCAAAAGCGTGTGAGTTGAGAAGTATAATTTAGGGCAGACCTCAATTTTGTATGTGAAAATGTCAGAGTTCTATACTTTACTGCTTACAGTAATGCTGCTTGCAATGTGATCGTATGAGAATACTAAGTGCTCCTGATTGTGGTGCTGACATGTCCTTTGGAGGGTTTCCCCATTTGGGGACATCGTGCTTTTCATTAACAAGTACAACATTTTCACCCATCTAGTACTTTGCCCTATCACTTACAAACCTCTCTCCTATGCATACTACACTTTGTAAAGAACAAGGCATTTGCAAACCCTTAAAAAATGTAGTTATTTTGAAGGACTTTCAAGTACCATATTGAAAGTAGTATGCAAAGACTGCACAGAGAGAAGTGAAATGTGCACGTGGACTGGGTTCAAATATGAAAGTTGCATTCTCTGACGAAAGAAGTACAAGTAAAGTCTGCAGTATATTGACTGCTGCAAACACACAAAGTAATTGATATTGTTTTTTTAATTCACAGTGAAGACTACTCTCCTGAGAATCAACAGCATCTACACTGCAGACGACATATCCGAAGAAATCTGGTCATCTTGCACAAAAAAGTAAGTACAGTACAACCTTCATATTGTAACTACTCCTTAAAGAGGCTGCATGGGTTATTTGTTTATTTTGGGCACCAAAGCAAGCATTCATTTGTAAACCATTCTACCTACACATATCCATTTATTGAACAAAGAATAACAGGTGGAATGGCTGACAAATCCCTGTGTGTTTGGTACTGAAATAACATAGGAAATCCTTAGAAGGTTACATTGTGAAAATAAGTTGCAGTAGCAAGTTTTTGGCATTTCGGTTATTAATAATGGTTCTCGTCTCAAGTAGGGCACTTTGTACTCTCATCTAAAGCACTTTGTACTAGTATACAAACAGTAAAGTAGCCTTACCAAATGATAGTTAGAGGTCACTGTGCGTTGATACACCATGCCAAAGAGCTTCCACATCACATTTATGCACACATGCACACAGCACACATACATTGGACAATAGACCAAAGTATACTTTTTATTCCCAACAGACACCAAAGAATGCCTACCAAAAAGCAGCTCCATAGAAAGGAACGCAGAATTAGAGCACATAAAAATAAAAGTGCCCAATGTAAGCATCCACCTGTTGTAGAGTTAGTGGAGAATCATGGTACAAACAACCTAATTCAGTTGGGTAACATAATAAAAGAAGTCTCAACTACCGAAACTGTACCTCCTCCATCAAAATGTGTCACAAAACACAGAAATGTTGTCAAAATAATGGCTGCCAGTACAGCTAACAATGTTCCTAATAATCCTGATAGTGTAAGAAGAACCCATAGTAAAAAAAAGTATTTTAGCAAAAATGGGTCATCACAGAGTCCTTCAGAATCTACTAAGAAGAGGACCAAAATCATCCTCACCCCTTAAAACGTACTGTAGAAAGTTAATTCTTCAAGCACTCGTGGACAGTACAATCCTTCTCAAAAGGAAGTTGTTCATATTAGTGTTAAAAAGGATGAAAGCACTAACAAAACTAAGTACCAAACTACAAATGAAACTCAGCAATAAACAGAATGTGAACAAAAATAATTTGTTGCATGTTTGTGGTGGTGAATAGAGTCACACAACAACCACAGAGCCATATCTTAATGAAGAAGCATACAAACAAAATCAAACAAACACAATTGCCATCCATAGCAGTGGACAAGGGTATGAGAAAATCAATACTACCATCATGGAACAAGAAACACTGCTTACAAAACTATCTTCTGAAAACTCAGAATTACCTCTCGATTCAGCAGAACCACACCGTCCAGTACACAAATGGCCATGCACATCAATGTGTGCTATTCCAAACAAAATAGTCAGATCTTTACGTCAGTTCCTCAATCAATATGTAAAAGGTAAAGACAAAAGTAAAATGAAAGTGCTGCAAAATATGGATGTTTGTGTAGTGCGGAAAGACAGAGGGCTAAAAGGACATTCATTAGCCTGCATTTCTTGGCCAATTTGCAAAAGTACCTACATTATATCAAAAGAATATCAGTACATCATTCCAAGGTAAGAAATTTAGTGTATAAAATATACTGTGCAAAAAGTCCAGCTTCAGAATTAGGCAATTTAAATACCACTCTTCTGCATGGTACACCCAAATACTTACAAGAAGAAATGGACCGTATTCAGAAAAGGTATTTTGGAAGTGAGAGCCACGTAGAAAATGCAACAGTTTTAGAGCATAGTAGCGACAATTCTGCACATAGCAACCTTCTATTACACACATATAGAAAAGAAATACTAACATTTAAAAGGTCATCGGCAGAAGTACCAAACCATGTGGGTGTATGTTGCCGCATAACGTTTTACAAAAGGAACACAAAAAATGTGGACATAGCATACAAAATAGAAAACAATGAAGACTCTAAATGGTTTGAATTAGCTTTGTACCTTTTAGCTGAAAGCAAATATGAAATAACTGAATGCCTGATATGTTGCAGTTACTGTACTGCAAAATTAGACAACAACCACACTCCTTCACGTGCAATTACAAATAATTTGGAATTGTTTCCATTACCAAAAATCCTGCAACACCTCAATTTGTATGAGAGCATAATAATTCGAATAGTTCACCCATTTGAAGCAATTATACGCCTTCATCCAAAAACAGCAAATTTACCTTCCTCTGAATTGGTGAAAGGCATTTGTGGCAAAGTAGTTTACTTGCTATTAGATCTAACGGAAAATGTGCACAATCTATGAGTGGAACGTTCAATAGAGCATTCTTTAATAGTCTTGGTAAATGGAGTACCAACAAAGGACAAACAAATTTGGCAACAATTAGTAGACTTACACAAAGTTACACAGGCATTGCAATATCTAAAAAGAAAACAATGAGTACTACAAGGAAATAAATATTGATTAAAGCTTAAGGCAAACAACTGAAATAATTCAAGAGCCATCAGAAACTGGACAATTCGAACGTCTGGATCCAGCTACAGTATCCACTCTTTTGGACCATTACACAATTCATCCATTGCATTCCAATGAAAACATAATTGATGCACTAAGAACTTACCAAATGCGACAAACCAAAGGGTCACCAATGAGTATTTGGGAAAAAAGTATAGAAGCACGTGCTTTTCCACTGCTATTTCCTACTGGCAAAGGTGGGAGATACGATCATAGACCCACTCAGATTGGGGCATCAGAATACCGCTCATTATGAATGTATTTGCAAGATCCCAGATTTAGACAAAATGTGGAATACATATTCCACCTACTCTATGAAAGTGAAATAGCAACGCTATGTTATGGAATTGCACACATTCTTAAATCTGGAACGCACTTTCAAAATATGACAGCTACGCAGTTAATACAAAAAGTACAAGAAAAAGATGAGGTTTTACAATCAAGTATAACAAATTTGTTTGCAAACATGCGTGGTACAAAGGAATACTGGTTTAGGCAGCACGGAGACGTGCGTTGCATGATCAGAAACCTTGTTTTACAACGGTAGCGGGCGCCCCTCTCTCGAAAGAACAGACTTGATAACCTGTTCAGTGGTTATTAACCACTTGAGAGTTCGCAGCCACTGCTTTTACTCACTGTGCCTTTCACAGATGGGGAAATATCCATTTGCATATCAGTCTTTGTCCTGCCCAGGGGCAGTCCAGCACCGAAATGCAATGGCAACTCCAACCTGAACGAGAGTACCACCAGCAACCCCATACACGTGTTTCACCCTTGTTGGGGATCATCAGTGAGGTGAAGCTGATGCCTCTCTAAGCACAGTGAGAGGGAGACCACGTCTGGTTGCCCCCAGGAGTCCTAGGGTTACCAATCCCAGGTTCCTTGAAAAATAGTTTTACAACGGTAGCGGGCGCCCCTCTCTCGAAAGAACAGACTTGATAACCTGTTCAGTGGTTATTAACCACTTGAGAGTTCGCAGCCACTGCTTTTACTCACTGTGCCTTTCACAGATGGGAAATATCCATTTGCATATCAGTCTTTGTCCTGCCCAGGGGCAGTCCAGCACCGAAATGCAATGGCAACTCCAACCTGAACGAGAGTACCACCAGCAACCCCATACACGTGTTTCACCCTTGTTGGGGATCATCAGTGAGGTGAAGCTGATGCCTCTCTAAGCACAGTGAGAGGGAGACCACGTCTGGTTGCCCCCAGGAGTCCTAGGGTTACCAATCCCAGGTTCCTTGAAAAATAGTTTTACAACGGTAGCGGGCGCCCCTCTCTCGAAAGAACAGACTTGATAACCTGTTCAGTGGTTATTAACCACTTGAGAGTTCGCAGCCACTGCTTTTACTCACTGTGCCTTTCACAGATGGGAAATATCCATTTGCATATCAGTCTTTGTCCTGCCCAGGGGCAGTCCAGCACCGAAATCCAATGGCAACTCCAACCTGAACGAGAGTACCACCAGCAACCCCATACACGTGTTTCACCCTTGTTGGGGATCATCAGTGAGGTGAAGCTGATGCCTCTCTAAGCACAGTGAGAGGGAGACCACGTCTGGTTGCCCCCAGGAGTCCTAGGGTTACCAATCCCAGGTTCCTTGAAAAATAGTTTTACAACGGTAGCAGGCGCCCCTCTCTCGAAAGAACAGACTTGATAACCTGTTCAGTGGTTATTAACCACTTGAGAGTTCGCAGCCACTGCTTTTACTCACTGTGCCTTTCACAGATGGGAAATATCCATTTGCATATCAGTCTTTGTCCTGCCCAGGAGCAGTCCAGCACCGAAATACAATGGCAATTCCAATCTGAACGAGAGTACCACCAACAACCCCATACACGTGTTTCACCCTTGTTGGGGATCATCAGTGAGGTGAAGCTGATGCCTCTCTAAGCACAGTGAGAGGGAGACCACGTCTGGTTGCCCCCAGGAGACCTAGGGTTACCAATCCCAGGTTCCTTAAAAAATAGTTTTACAAAGGTAGCGGGCGCCCCTCTCTCGCAAGAACAGACATGATAACCTGTTCAGTGGTTATTAACCACTTGAGAGTTCGCAGCCACTGCTTTTACTCACTGTGCCTTTCACAGATGGGAAATATCCATTTGCATATCAGTCTTTGTCCTGCCCAGGGGCAGTCCAGCACCGAAATACAATGGCAACTCCAATCTGAACGAGAGTACCACCAGCAACCCCATACACGTGTTTCACCTTTGTTGGGGATCATCAGTGAGGTGAAGCTGATGCCTCTCTAAGCACAGTGAGAGGGAGACCACGTCTGGTTGCCCCCAGGAGACCTAGGGTTACCAATCCCAGGTTCCTTAAAAAATAGTTTTACAAAGGTAGCGGGCGCCCCTCTCTCGCAAGAACAGACATGATAACCTGTTCAGTGGTTATTAACCACTTGAGAGTTCGCAGCCACTGCTTTTACTCACTGTGCCTTTCACAGATGGGAAATATCCATTTGCATATCAGTCTTTGTCCTGCCCAGGAGCAGTCCAGCACCGAAATACAATGGCAATTCCAATCTGAACGAGAGTACCACCAACAACCCCATACACGTGTTTCACCCTTGTTGGGGATCATCAGTGAGGTGAAGCTGATGCCTCTCTAAGCACAGTGAGAGGGAGACCACGTCTGGTTGCCCCCAGGAGACCTAGGGTTACCAATCCCAGGTTCCTTAAAAAATAGTTTTACAAAGGTAGCGGGCGCCCCTCTCTCGCAAGAACAAACATGATAACCTGTTCAGTGGTTATTAACCACTTGAGAGTTCGCAGCCACTGCTTTTACTCACTGTGCCTTTCACAGATGGGAAATATCCATTTGCATATCAGTCTTTGTCCTGCCCAGGGGCAGTCCAGCACCGAAATACAATGGCAATTCCAATCTGAACGAGAGTACCACCAGCAACCCCATACACGTGTTTCACCCTTGTTGGGGATCATCAGTGAGGTGAAGCTGATGCCTCTCTAAGCACAGTGAGAGGGAGACCACGTCTGGTTGCCCCCAGGAGACCTAGGGTTACCAATCCCAGGTTCCTTAAAAAATAGTTTTACAAAGGTAGCGGGCGCCCCTCTCTCGCAAGAACAGACATGATAACCTGTTCAGTGGTTATTAACCACTTGAGAGTTCGCAGCCACTGCTTTTACTCACTGTGCCTTTCACAGATGGGAAATATGCATTTGCATATCAGTCTTTGTCCTGCCCAGGGGCAGTCCAGCACCGAAATACAATGGCAATTCCAATCTGAACGAGAGTACCACCAGCAACCCCATACACGTGTTTCACCCTTGTTGGGGATCATCAGTGAGGTGAAGCTGATGCCTCTCTAAGCACAGTGAGAGGGAGACCACGTCTGGTTGCCCCCAGGAGACCTAGGGTTACCAATCCCAGGTTCCTTAAAAAATAGTTTTACAAAGGTAGCGGGCGCCCCTCTCTCGCAAGAACAGACATGATAACCTGTTCAGTGGTTATTAACCACTTGAGAGTTCGCAGCCACTGCTTTTACTCACTGTGCCTTTCACAGATGGGAAATATCCATTTGCATATCAGTCTTTGTCCTGCCCAGGGGCAGTCCAGCACCGAAATACAACGGCAATTCCAATCTGAACGAGAGTACCACCAGCAACCCCATACACGTGTTTCACCCTTGTTGGGAATCATCAGTGAGGTGAAGCTGATGCCTCTCTAAGCACAGTGAGAGGGAGACCACGTCTGGTTGCCCCCAGGAGACCTAGGGTTACCAATCCCAGGTTCCTTAAAAAATAGTTTTACAAAGGTAGCGGGCGCCCCTCTCTCGCAAGAACAGACATGATAACCTGTTCAGTGGTTATTAACCACTTGAGAGTTCGCAGCCACTGCTTTTACTCACTGTGCCTTTCACAGATGGGAAATATCCATTTGCATATCAGTCTTTGTCCTGCCCAGGAGCAGTCCAGCACCGAAATACAATGGCAATTCCAATCTGAACGAGAGTACCACCAGCAACCCCATACACGTGTTTCACCCTTGTTGGGGATCATCAGTGAGGTGAAGCTGATGCCTCTCTAAGCACAGTGAGAGGGAGACCACGTCTGGTTGCCCCCAGGAGACCTAGGGTTACCAATCCCAGGTTCCTTAAAAATAGTTTTACAAAGGTAGCGGGCGCCCCTCTCTCGCAAGAACAGACATGATAACCTGTTCAGTGGTTATTAACCACTTGAGAGTTCGCAGCCACTGCTTTTACTCACTGTGCCTTTCACAGATGGGAAATATCCATTTGCATATCAGTTTTTGTCCTGCCCAGGAGCAGTCCAGCACCGAAATACAATGGCAATTCCAATCTGAACGGGAGTACCACCAACAACCCCATACACGTGTTTCACCCTTGTTGGGGATCATCAGTGAGGTGAAGCTGATGCCTCTCTAAGCACAGTGAGAGGGAGACCACGTCTGGTTGCCCCCAGGAGACCTAGGGTTACCAATCCCAGGTTCCTTAAAAAATAGTTTTACAATGGTAGCGGGCGCCCCTCTCTCGCAAGAACAGACATGATAACCTGTTCAGTGGTTATTAACCACTTGAGAGTTCGCAGCCACTGCTTTTACTCACTGTGCCTTTCACAGATGGGAAATATCCATTTGCATATCAGTCTTTGTCCTGCCCAGGGGCAGTCCAGCACCGAAATACAATGGCAATTCCAATCTGAACGAGAGTACCACCAGCAACCCCATACACGTGTTTCACCCTTGTTGGGGATCATCAGTGAGGTGAAGCTGATGCCTCTCTAAGCACAGTGAGAGGGAGACCACGTCTGGTTGCCCCCAGGAGACCTAGGGTTACCAATCCCAGGTTCCTTAAAAAATAGTTTTACAAAGGTAGCGGGCGCCCCTCTCTCGCAAGAACAGACATGATAACCTGTTCAGTGGTTATTAACCACTTGAGAGTTTGCAGCCACTGCTTTTACTCACTGTGCCTTTCACAGATGGGAAATATCCATTTGCATATCAGTCTTTGTCCTGCCCAGGGGCAGTCCAGCACCGAAATACAATGGCAATTCCAATCTGAACGAGAGTACCACCAGCAACCCCATACACGTGTTTCACCCTTGTTGGGGATCATCAGTGAGGTGAAGCTGATGCCTCTCTAAGCACAGTGAGAGGGAGACCACGTCTGGTTGCCCCCAGGAGACCTAGGGTTACCAATCCCAGGTTCCTTAAAAAATAGTTTTACAAAGGTAGCGGGCGCCCCTCTCTCGCAAGAGTGAACAAGGGTGAAACACTGATATGCAAATGGATATTTCCCATCTGTGAAAGGCACAGTGAGTAAAAGCAGTGGCTGCGAACTCTCAAGTGGTTAATAACCACTGAACAGGTTATCATGTCTGTTCTTGCGAGAGAGGGGCGCCCGCTACCGTTGTAAAACTATTTTTTAAGGTACCTGGGATTGGTAACCCTAGGTCTCCTGGGGGCAACCAGACGTGGTCTCCCTCTCACTGTGCTTAGAGAGGCATCAGCTTCACCTCACTGATGATCCCCAACAAGGGTGAAACACGTGTATGGGGTTGTTGGTGGTACTCTCGTTCAGATTGGAATTGCCATTGTATTTCGGTGCTGGACTGCCCCTGGGCAGGACAAAGACTGATATGCAAATGGATATTTCCCATCTGTGAAAGGCACAGTGAGTAAAAGCAGTGGCTGCGAACTCTCAAGTGGTTAATAACCACTGAACAGGTTATCATTTCTGTTCTTGCGAGAGAGGGGCGCCCGCTACCTTTGTAAAACTATTTTTTAAGGAACCTGGGATTGGTAACCCTAGGTCTCCTGGGGGCAGCCAGACGTGGTCTCCCTCTCACTGTGCTTAGAGAGGCATCAGCTTCACCTCACTGATGATCCCCAACAAGGGTGAAACACGTGTATGGGGTTGCTGGTGGTACTCTCGTTCAGATTGGAATTGCCATTGTATTTCGGTGCTGGACTGCCCCTGGGCAGGACAAAGACTGATATGCAAATGGATATTTCCCATCTGTGAAAGGCACAGTGAGTAAAAGCAGTGGCTGCAAACTCTCAAGTGGTTAATAACCACTGAACAGGTTATCATGTCTGTTCTTGCGAGAGAGGGGCGCCCGCTACCTTTGTAAAACTATTTTTTAAGGAACCTGGGATTGGTAACCCTAGGTCTCCTGGGGGCAACCAGACGTGGTCTCCCTCTCACTGTGCTTAGAGAGGCATCAGCTTCACCTCACTGATGATCCCCAACAAGGGTGAAACACGTGTATGGGGTTGCTGGTGGTACTCTCGTTCAGATTGGAATTGCCATTGTATTTCGGTGCTGGACTGCCCCTGGGCAGGACAAAGACTGATATGCAAATGGATATTTCCCATCTGTGAAAGGCACAGTGAGTAAAAGCAGTGGCTGCGAACTCTCAAGTGGTTAATAACCACTGAACAGGTTATCATGTCTGTTCTTGCGAGAGAGGGGCGCCCGCTACCTTTGTAAAACTATTTTTTAAGGAACCTGGGATTGGTAACCCTAGGTCTCCTGGGGGCAACCAGACGTGGTCTCCCTCTCACTGTGCTTAGAGAGGCATCAGCTTCACCTCACTGATGATCCCCAACAAGGGTGAAACACGTGTATGGGGTTGTTGGTGGTACTCTCGTTCAGATTGGAATTGCCATTGTATTTCGGTGCTGGACTGCTCCTGGGCAGGACAAAGACTGATATGCAAATGGGTATTTCCCATCTGTGAAAGGCACAGTGAGTAAAAGCAGTGGCTGCGAACTCTCAAGTGGTTAATAACCACTGAACAGGTTATCATGTCTGTTCTTGCGAGAGAGGGGCGCCCGCTACCTTTGTAAAACTATTTTTTAAGGAACCTGGGATTGGTAACCCTAGGTCTCCTGGGGGCAACCAGACGTGGTCTCCCTCTCACTGTGCTTAGAGAGGCATCAGCTTCACCTCACTGATGATCCCCAACAAGGGTGAAACACGTGTATGGGGTTGCTGGTGGTACTCTCGTTCAGATTGGAATTGCCATTGTATTTCGGTGCTGGACTGCCCCTGGGCAGGACAAAGACTGATATGCAAATGGATATTTCCCATCTGTGAAAGGCACAGTGAGTAAAAGCAGTGGCTGCGAACTCTCAAGTGGTTAATAACCACTGAACAGGTTATCATGTCTGTTCTTGCGAGAGAGGGGTGCCCGCTACCTTTGTAAAACTATTTTTTAAGGAACCTGGGATTGGTAACCCTAGGTCTCCTGGGGGCAACCAGACGTGGTCTCCCTCTCACTGTGCTTAGAGAGGCATCAGCTTCACCTCACTGATGATCCCCAACAAGGGTGAAACACGTGTATGGGGTTGCTGGTGGTACTCTCGTTCAGATTGGAATTGCCATTGTATTTCGGTGCTGGACTGCCCCTGGGCACGACAAAGACTGATATGCAAATGGATATTTCCCATCTGTGAAAGGCACAGTGAGTAAAAGCAGTGGCTGCGAACTCTCAAGTGGTTAATAACCACTGAACAGGTTATCATGTCTGTTCTTGCGAGAGAGGGGTGCCCGCTACCTTTGTAAAACTATTTTTTAAGGAACCTGGGATTGGTAACCCTAGGTCTCCTGGGGGCAACCAGACGTGGTCTCCCTCTCACTGTGCTTAGAGAGGCATCAGCTTCACCTCACTGATGATCCCCAACAAGGGTGAAACACGTGTATGGGGTTGCTGGTGGTACTCTCGTTCAGATTGGAATTGCCATTGTATTTCGGTGCTGGACTGCCCCTGGGCAGGACAAAGACTGATATGCAAATGGAAATTTCCCATCTGTGAAAGGCACAGTGAGTAAAAGCAGTGGCTGCGAACTCTCAAGTGGTTAATAACCACTGAACAGGTTATCATGTCTGTTCTTGCGAGAGAGGGGTGCCCGCTACCTTTGTAAAACTATTTTTTAAGGAACCTGGGATTGGTAACCCTAGGTCTCCTGGGGGCAACCAGACGTGGTCTCCCTCTCACTGTGCTTAGAGAGGCATCAGCTTCACTTCACTGATGATCCCCAACAAGGGTGAAAAACGTGTATGGGGTTGCTGGTGGTACTCTCGTTCAGATTGGAATTGCCATTGTATTTCGGTGCTGGACTGCCCCTGGGCAGGACAAAGACTGATATGCAAATGGATATTTCCCATCTGTGAAAGGCACAGTGAGTAAAAGCAGTGGCTGCGAACTCTCAAGTGGTTAATAACCACTGAACAGGTTATCATGTCTGTTCTTGCGAGAGAGGGGCGCCCGCTACCTTTGTAAAACTATTTTTTAAGGTTCCTGGGATTGGTAACCCTAGGTCTCCTGGGGGCAACCAGACGTGGTCTCCCTCTCACTGTGCTTAGAGAGGCATCAGCTTCACCTCACTGATGATCCCCAACAAGTATGGGGTTGCTGGTGGTACTCTCGTTCAGATTGGAATTGCCATTGTATTTCGGTGCTGGACTGCCCCTGGGCAGGACAAAGACTGATATGCAAATGGATATTTCCCATCTGTGAAAGGCACAGTGAGTAAAAGCAGTGGCTGCGAACTCTCAAGTGGTTAATAACCACTGAACAGGTTATCATGTCTGTTCTTGCGAGAGAGGGGCGCCCGCTACCTTTGTAAAACTATTTTTTAAGGAACCTGGGATTGGTAACCCTAGGTCTCCTGGGGGCAACCAGACGTGGTCTCCCTCTCACTGTGCTTAGAGAGGCATCAGCTTCACCTCACTGATGATCCCCAACAAGGGTGAAACACATGTATGGGGTTGCTGGTGGTACTCTCGTTCAGATTGGAATTGCCATTGTATTTCGGTGCTGGACTGCCCCTGGGCAGGACAAAGACTGATATGCAAATGGAAATTTCCCATCTGTGAAAGGCACAGTGAGTAAAAGCAGTGGCTGCGAACTCTCAAGTGGTTAATAACCACTGAACAGGTTATCATGTCTGTTCTTGCGAGAGAGGGGCGCCCGCTACCTTTGTAAAACTATTTTTTAAGGAACCTGGGATTGGTAACCCTAGGTCTCCTGGGGGCAACCAGACGTGGTCTCCCTCTCACTGTGCTTAGAGAGGCATCAGCTTCACCTCACTGATGATCCCCAACAAGGGTGAAAAACGTGTATGGGGTTGCTGGTGGTACTCTCGTTCAGATTGGAATTGCCATTGTATTTCGGTGCTGGACTGCCCCTGGGCAGGACAAAGACTGATATGCAAATGGATATTTCCCATCTGTGAAAGGCACAGTGAGTAAAAGCAGTGGCTGCGAACTCTCAAGTGGTTAATAACCACTGAACAGGTTATCATGTCTGTTCTTGCGAGAGAGGGGCGCCCGCTACCTTTGTAAAACTATTTTTTAAGGTTCCTGGGATTGGTAACCCTAGGTCTCCTGGGGGCAACCAGACGTGGTCTCCCTCTCACTGTGCTTAGAGAGGCATCAGCTTCACCTCACTGATGATCCCCAACAAGTATGGGGTTGCTGGTGGTACTCTCGTTCAGATTGGAATTGCCATTGTATTTCGGTGCTGGACTGCCCCTGGGCAGGACAAAGACTGATATGCAAATGGATATTTCCCATCTGTGAAAGGCACAGTGAGTAAAAGCAGTGGCTGCGAACTCTCAAGTGGTTAATAACCACTGAACAGGTTATCATGTCTGTTCTTGCGAGAGAGGGGCGCCGCTACCTTTGTAAAACTATTTTTTAAGGAACCTGGGATTGGTAACCCTAGGTCTCCTGGGGGCAACCAGACGTGGTCTCCCTCTCACTGTGCTTAGAGAGGCATCAGTTTCACCTCACTGATGATCCTCAACAAGGGTGAAACACGTGTATGGGGTTGCTGGTGGTACTCTTGTTCAGATTGGAATTGCCATTGTATTTCGGTGCTGGACTGCCCCTGGGCAGGACAAAGACTGATATGCAAATGGATATTTCCCATCTGTGAAAGGCACAGTGAGTAAAAGCAGTGGCTGCGAACTCTCAAGTGGTTAATAACCACTGAACATGTTATCATGTCTGTTCTTGCGAGAGAGGGGCGCCCGCTACCTTTGTAAAACTATTTTTTAAGGAACCTGGGATTGGTAACCCTAGGTCTCCTGGGGGCAGCCAGACGTGGTCTCCCTCTCACTGTGCTTAGAGAGGCATCAGCTTCACCTCACTGATTATCCCCAACAAGGGTGAAACACGTGTATGGGGTTGCTGGTGGTACTCTCGTTCAGATTGGAATTGCCATTGTATTTCGGTGCTGGACTGCCCCTGGGCAGGACAAAGACTGATATGCAAATGGATATTTCCCATCTGTGAAAGGCACAGTGAGTAAAAGCAGTGGCTGCGAACTCTCAAGTGGTTAATAACCACTGAACAGGTTATCATGTCTGTTCTTGCGAGAGAGGGGCGCCCGCTACCTTTGTAAAACTATTTTTTAAGGAACCTGGGATTGGTAACCCTAGGTCTCCTGGGGGCAACCAGACGTGGTCTCCCTCTCACTGTGCTTAGAGAGGCATCAGCTTCACCTCACTGATGATCCCCAACAAGGGTGAAACACGTGTATGGGGTTGCTGGTGGTACTCTCGTTCAGATTGGAATTGCCATTGTATTTCGGTGCTGGACTGCCCCTGGGCAGGACAAAGACTGATATGCAAATGGATATTTCCCATCTGTGAAAGGCACAGTGAGTAAAAGCAGTGGCTGCGAACTCTCAAGTGGTTAATAACCACTGAACAGGTTATCATGTCTGTTCTTGCGAGAGAGGGGCGCCCGCTACCTTTGTAAAACTGATCAGAAACCTTGGACCACCAACTTGGTTTGTTACGCTAAGTTGTGCAGAATATGCATGGGAAGATTTACATGAGGTCCTACGCATAGCAAACAGCAACAAAAACAACATAGATATATTAACACCTGGAGAACTTTGCTCTCTAGATCCAGTTAATGTCTCAAGATATTTCCATCATCGTTTCATTGCAATGTTACACTTAATTTGCAATAAAACTGTTCCTCCCCTTGGAGAAGTGCAGCACTTCTTTTGGAGAAACGAATATCAAGCGAGAGGAGCACCACATATTCACATGCTGTTATGGATCAAAGGTGCACCGAAATTTGGGCACGACAGTGATAGCACTGTTTTGCAGTTTATCCAAAAATATGTCACATGTGAAATCTCTTCACAACAGACACATAGTGAGCTGCATGGGAAGATTTTATAATTTCAAAGACACAAATGTGGCAAATATTGTCGCCATAAATACAAAAACAAAGATAAATACTACACCAAATGCCGCTTTGGTTTCCCTAGACCAGTTACAGAAACAGGTGAAGTAAACAACTTCATGTCTTCAATTCGACACAGTGTTAAAGGTAAATCACCTAAAAACACGTATTACATAAAAGGAAGGGAAGAATCAAAATATATCAATGATTGCAATGCAATCATTGCCCTATTATGGAATGCAAACATAGATGTGCAGTACATTGCAGACAATTCAACTGCTGTTGCATGATATGTTACAGCCTACTTAACAAAAGCAGAACAAACAGAGCTTTAAGACCTCTGGGATGACCTAGCATCAGACAAAACATTATCACAGAAATTGTACAGCCTAGGCATAAAAATGCTCTCTCATAGAGAATGTGGGGCCTATGAAGCAGCAGAACGTTTAACCGCCACTGCTTTGTATGGAAAATCAGACACTTTAGTATGGCTCAGTCTTGGTCCTGCAAAATCTAGAAAAAGAGTGCTAAAATCACATGAGGACATAGAAACAATTGCCAGAAATGATCCCAACAGCCAAGACATTCTAAAAAACAATTTACTGGACACATACTATCCGAACAGGAGTACCACTCTGGAAAGCATATGTCTATACCACATAGCTAAAAACTTTACATACAAAAATAATGTAAAACCTGATGAAAGCAAACGTAGATATAGAGTGACCGATTGTGAAGGGAGCTTAGTGAAACTTAACAAACGAAGATTAATTAATCATGTGCAATTGTCATTAAAAACTCCTCAATAGAAAGAACTATATTACATGTCTCTGTTACACCTTTTCAAACCATGGAGAAAAGAGGAAGACATACTTGATAATTATGAGTGCTATGAAGTTGCTTTCAAAGCAAATGAAAGCACTATCACCAATGTTAACTTTACGCAGTACAAAACAATGTTACACAATGAGCAGCAACAGGAAGAAGAAATTCAGGCCCAACTTGATAAAGACTCTTCCGACAGTAGTCAACCTTCTGTAACAGGAAGTCAAGAACCATTAGGACAACCACTAATAGCAAATGAGGCTGAAGTTGCTATGGCAGAAGTAGAAAACACTGGGTATCAGTATCAGGAAGAAACAGAGGACTTAACTGTACAACAAGCAAAACTTAACAACGATCAGCGCACCATTTTTGAAGAGGTAACAAAACAAATTGTGCATGGCGTAGAACACGAAAATAAAGAATGTACCTGCCAAAATTACAAACCTATACTGCTGTACGTCAGTGGTGAAGCTGGATCAGGGAAAACATTCTTAATCAAAATTATCAGCAAGTTCCTTCAACAATTGACAAAGAAAAAACTGTCAGCTGTTGTAACAGCCCCCACAGGTTTAGCTGCCTACAATATAGGCGGTGTGACTTTACACCGATTACTACTGCTTCCAGTAGAGCATCAAAATAAATGAGACTACTACAAACTCTCTGCAGAAGCTGCACTGGAATTATGTAGAGTATTGAAACAAATGAAAATGCTACTAATAGATGAAGTGAGCATGGTCTCCAATCTAATGTTGGCTTTGATTCATCTCAGATTGCATGAAGTACTTAAAAGTAATAACGAAGAACTCTTTGCAGGGAAATACATTATTGTTTTCGGAGATCTTCTACAATTGACACCAGTAAAAGGTGAACCGATTTTTAAAACCTTAGGCCACAAACTCTGCCGGAAAACTGTTGGTAGCATAGGTAATGTTAACCTTTGGCAACATTTCCAATACGGAGAATTAACTGAGAACGTGCGGCAATCTGCAGACCTCACTTATGCCAACATCTTAAAAGGTATTAGAGTTGGTGTATTATCGCAAGAAGCACAAGCTGTGTTGAAAAAGCGGCATATACATGCACTTTATGGCGATAATGCATGTGCAACTGATGTTATGGAACAAATAGCGCACAAAAATGTCAATTGAATGGCCTTAATGCCAACTCTTGCAAGCTGTTTCAAATTCAATGAAACTATGTTAAAGAAAGAAATGCAAGCAACAATAGAAACTATCGCCACAGACAAACTACACGTACATTGTTTGACAGTACCCATGTGTGAGCAAGCCACACCAAGACTAAATAGTTTAGAAAATTCAATCTCCAATTTAGCTGGGTTGGAAAAAGTATTGAAAGTATCATTACATTGTAGAGTAATGCTTAAGCGTAACCTTGACGTAGAGCAAGGGCTAGTTAATGGAGCACTGGGCCCATTAGTTGGCTTTCAATCATACCCATGTGATAGCAGCATTCAGTTTGTCAATATACACTTTGATAAAGTTTCAGAAGTGAAAAGGATAGAGCGCTTAATGGCTCGATTTCTTCTCTTCAAAGACATGTATGTACGTAGAGAGCAATTTTCTCTAACTCTTGCATATGCAGTTACCATTCATAAATCCCAAGGTTTACCCTAGAGAAAGCATTGATAGCTATAAGAAAGATAGTGTTTAAGGATGGCATGAGCTACGTAGCATTATCATGCTTACGTACACTTGACCGTCTATTGCTAATAAACTTTGATTCAAGTAAAGTCAAAGCTGATATTCCTTGCATTCTAGAATACAATAGATTGCGTTCGCTGTACACCCCTCATCTGAAACAATACCCTGTTCCAGATAAAGTGAAACGTGGTAAAAGAAAAGTAAATGAAACAGAAATGCAACAGAATGCAACGGGAAATTCCGCAAAAAAAAGAAAAGAAGCTAAAGTTTCATCAATGGCCGCAAACATAGAAGAACCTATTAGAGAATGTAAACCAGGCACGTCGGCAAAGAAGCAACAGAAAAAACGAAAAATGCACTCAGATACAGAACTTGCTGGCCCATTCAAATTTACAAATGAAAGTGGGGTACGTTGCTATGCAAATGTAGCAATGAATCTTCTATTTCAATTGCCACCAATTGTTAACAATATTTACCTGCAGAGCACAGACCAATTGTGTTTGCAAATGTTAGTGCTGCATAGAAATGCAACAAGCGATCCTGACAACACATACAGTGTTCATGGAGTAAATCAACAATTGGACGACTGTGCTGGAATGGTAAGATTCACTATGAACTCACAAGAAGATACACAAGAATTTCTAATGTACATACTATTAGTATTGGAAAACAAAAGCATACGTGTAAATGAAAATTTCAAATTTCGTACATGTGGAAACATACATGCACTCTCTGTAACAAAGTGATACAGGAAGAAATCCCAAATGAGCGATTTGTGTATATTTCCATACCAAATTGTGAGAGCATTCCATTTCAGCAACTTGTACAAAATGCAAACCATGGCAGATTATGTAGTATTTGCAATTCAGACAATTGCTCTACCTTACTGATACAATCACATAGTGCCTACATAATACTTATGCTTCTATGTTAGAATGCAGATGGCACTAAAAACCACTGCAAACTAACTTGATTTACACACGGTCAACTGTCACTTGGAAAAAAAAAACCTTTACAACAGTAGGAATAATCTACCATGCAGGAGCTACAACCAATGCAGGCCACTACAGTGCATACATTAAAAAGAATTCTGGATGGTTTGAATGTAATGATAGCAGCATTACTCTAAAGCAGAGGTTGCCAGCTAACCTAACAAATGTGCATTTAATGTTCTTGAAGCCAAAAGTACAAAATAATGCGTACTTCAAAATTGTGAACAAAGTATGTGAAAGACTACAAACAGTTAGAATACGCCCACAGGTATCTAACTACCCAACAGGATGGAAGAATGACACAAATAAATGATTATCACAGATCGTTGGAAACAAATGCACAGGCAGAATACACCTATACGTATCTAACTGTTGTTCAAAATTGGCAGGAAGGCAACAAAGAAAACATTAATGGGAAAGATAAAGGAAACAGGATATGTCAACAACACAAATTAATGAGTATCACAAATCTGTACGAACAAATGCACAGTTAGAATATGCCTACATGTATCTAACTACCCAACAGGATGGAAGAATAACACAAATAAATGATTAGCACAGATCGTTGGAAACAAATGCACAGGTAGAAAATGCCTATAGGAATGTAAGTGTTGTTAAAAGTCGGCATGAAGGCAACAAAGAAAACATTAATGGGAAAGATGAAGGAAACAGGATGTAACAACGACACAAATGAATGAGTATCAAAAATCTATAGGAACAAATGCACAGTTAGAATATGCCTACAGGTATCTAACTGTTGTTACAAATGGGCAGAAAGGCAACAAACATAACATTGATCAGAAAAATGAAGAAAACACTGAAAGGAAAAAATGAAGTACTTAGTTGCATAAGAAATGAAGGTTTTTTAATCTGACAAGGATTTTTTTCCCCAGACCCAAGGATTAGAAAAGCAAACACAGAAACTGAGCGCAATGCACAGCACACTGGTTTGTAAACTAAATATGAGGGTCTAAAAAAAAAGTTAACAGTCTATTATGCAATGTGGTAAATGTGGAAAACCTGCAAACCTTAATACACCTTTTTCTTTCATCACAGAAATGGAAAAAGTGATACTTCCGCCAAGTACGATAACCAGTTTAAAAAAAGTTTATGGATTCTGAACAAAGTAAGGAGTAAGTATATTGGCAGGCATTTTCTGCACATGGGAATCTACTCATCTAATCTATGGTAGGAATATGCTGCAGTGCCTGTAGGCTGGCCTTTCATCTGCGGTGAGTAACCTACCACCTACGCCTTACAACCAAGATTCAAGGAGTACAGTTCCTATCCACAACCATCGCTGCATATGTAAAACATGGTCCTTGTAAATTAGCTACTTACAAATATACTTTTCGGACCATCGTCTACAGCCATGGAGTGAAGAAACTAGGGCATCAATACAACAACCACAATCCACCACACCCACATTAACTTGTAACTCTGCTTATGACTTCAGTCTTGCATGCATGGGCTTTAGCCATGCATCCAAGACTGCAGGGTCTCCCCACAACCACCTCAGTGATGTGTGGTAGTGGGGGTTATTCTATAGGTGTGTTATTCTTCAGTACCTCTGCCCAGAGGCTTCCCTCCTAGGTGTATGTCTGTAGAACATAGATGGGATGGGTGTGCAGTGTCTTCCAAGTCTAGTACTTACCACTTTGTTCTTGGTTGCATGGCCTTAGGCCATGCACCCAAGACTGCAGGCACTCCCCACAACTTGCCAATCAAAACGCAACACTACGGGTGTGTGCATGGGTGGTACATGTGGCGGTGGTTGTGGCCAGGGCCTACAGTCCTGTAAGTAAGGCCTTCAGCCTTTTGGCCGACAGCCATGCATCCAAGACTCTAGGTCCTGGCCACAACCACCGCAGCATGTGCACCCGTGGCGGCGTACTAATGAATATAATGATAACCATTAGAAAAAATAATGCATTCATGGCATGTTGTCAATTTCAATGCTCCCTAACACCACATGTGTCCTTACAAATCTAACAACTCCCCCGGACATACGTCATAAAGTAGGTCAAGAGTGCAGAATCTCCCCACAACCACTTCTTTGTTCTTCGCCCATGCACCCAACACTGCACGCACTCCCCACAACTTGCCAATGAAAATGCAACACAAGGGGTGTATGCATGGGTGCCACATGCGGCAGTGGTTGTGGCCAGGGCCTACAGTCTTGGAAATAAGACCTTCGGCTTTCGGCCGGAGGCCATGCATCCAGGACTCTAGACCCTGGCCACAACCACCATAGCATGTGCCAACCATGGCAGCGTACTAATGAATATAATAATAGCCATTGGAAACAGTAATGTACGTGTCCTTACAAATCTAACAACTCCCCTGTGCACTGCACAGGCTGAAATACTGGCCTTATTGGACCCCTCATTTTCTGTGCGTACAAGGAGGCCACAGAACATATGTCATAAAGTAGGTATAAGTGTATTATTGGGTGCATGGCCTTCGGCCCTGCACCCAAGAGTGCAGGATCTCCCCACAACCACCTCTTTGTTTTTGGGTGCATGGCCTTCGGCAATGCACCCAACACTACACGCACTCCCCACAACTTGGCAATGAAAATGTAACACAAGGGGTGGATGCATGGGTGCAACATGCGACGGTGGTTGTGGCCAGGGCCTAGAGTCTTGGAAGTAAGGCCTTCGGCCTTCGGCCAACGGCCATGCATCCAAGACTCTAGGCCCTGGCCACAACCGCCGTAGCATGTGCCAACCATGGCAGCGTACTAATGAATATAATAATAGCCATTGGAAACAGTAATGTATTCACAGCATGTTGGCAATTTCAATGTTCCCTAACACCACACGTGTCCTTACAAATGTAACAACTACCCCATGCAGTGCACCGGCTCAAATTGGACCCCTCCTTTTCTGTGCGTACAAGGAGGCCATAGAACATACGTCATTAAGTAGGTATAAGTGTACTGTGCGTAGAAGATGTCCATACACATTACATCATGACGACCGACCCCCAGAACAAGTGCATTAATCACCCATATGTTAAGACTGCAGCCCTTGGCCACTACCACCGTAGCATGTGCCACCCATGGCGGCGTACTAATGAATATAATAATAGCCATTGGGAAAAATAATGCATTCACAGCATGTTGTCAATTTCAATGTTGCCTACCTATACCCGTGTGCTTTCAAGAGTTACAAATTTCCTGTCCACTACATGGACTGAAGTGTTACACATTTCCTGCCCACTACATGGACTGAAGTGCTATCGTTATTACCTTCCACATTTACTGTACATACAAGGTGTCCATAGAAATTACATCATGAAGGCCGAAGAACAAATGCATAGATCACCCATTTCTTACTGTGTAAACCTTTCCCAATGCTCTGTGACACAGCAAAATAGGGTAATGAAAAAAGCATGTGTACGCTGGTGGTTGCTCCGCTTTCCGTGGATCCAAGATGTCGGGCGCCTCCAAACCATCTGACGTAGAACACGTCTTGCAGCAGCCAATGGGCAGAGACGTCGCGTGTACGCGATAATGATGCCAGCCCCTTAGCCAATCGGTTTCATGTTCGTCGATCGAACAGGGAAGTGTGACCGTGGAGCGAACATAGATATCACTAATTATTTCAGACCTACTTTTTCATAATTTTAAATAAACGTACTGCACGTATGGTGACAAAATTTACAAAAGCACGCTTTCTGGACCAAGCCCCTGTACCTGCCGCAGATTTCGTCAAAATCCGTCCAGCGGTTTCAACTGTAGCCGTGCACAAAGTTTTTCCCCCATTCAGTCTATGGCAAAAAAAGACGTTTTGGGACCCCCCCTATAACTCCGCTCCCCCTGGACGAATTCTCACCAAACTTTACAAAATTCAGAGTGGCCCATATACTTGTTTTGCAAAGTTTGGTGAGGATTCGTCCAGGGGGAGCGGAGTTATAAGCCACCCAAAAAGTTCTCTTCCTATGGAAACAGCAATTTAACCATAACTACATGGCCATAAATATATGGGCAGGGTCGGACTGGGACAAGAAATAGGCCCGGTCACCCAAAAAAAAAGTGGCCCACCCCTCGCCTCAAAAAAGTGGCACACTCTCGCCTCACGACCCTTGACCTCTGATGACATCACCAGAAGTGATGTCATTTGATCCCACCCCAAAGTGACATCCCGGGAAGTGATGAAACACGACCTTTCACCCCTAAATTACTGTGAATCCAAGCAGACGTCCAAGGCCAAGTGATAATGGGCCTCATTAGGACTCCGGCGCTAAACCATGGTGCTATTAGCACCATGGTCCATGCCGGAGTCCACCATGGCGGAATGGGGAATTACCACCCTATTCCGAGGTTGGTGGGGTGGTAATTCCCCATGCCGCCATGGCCCTTCCCCATTCCCATTTTGCCCCATAGGGCTCAATGGGAATGGGGAAGGCGCTAATTACGGTACCGCAAATTGCGGTCCCGTAATTAGCACCAAGGTCCCTTTGCAGGTCCCTACTTTAACGGCTGGTAAAACCAGCCGTTAAGGTCGGGTCCTGCAAAGGGACCTCGTAATTAGGCGGTAGGTGTTTAACGGCGCCGCAGCCTTTTACGGCGCTGTTAAACACTTAGCGCCTGGGTCATAATGAGGCCCAATGTGTTATTGTATAGCAGTTACACTTAGCTCTTTTTTATTGAACAAATATGCATACAATATCACCCAACCTGTGGTACTCATGTATTGACCTAAGAATGATGAAAGGCTTTTTGAAAAGAAAAAAAAATAGAAAAAAAATAAAATCGATTTTTATTCTTCCAAACCGGCCCAGGCATGGCCAGAGACTGGCCCCTCTCCCCAGGGACGATTTCGGCCTGGCCACGGGCCGAAAGGCCGAGGGGCAAATCTGACCCTGTATATGGGACAGCAATCACCTAACAGCGACAATACAATTCAGAAAATAAGCAAAACAATTGAATTCACTTATAATGACGAACAATAGAAATGCGGGAAAAAGTACAGTTTTGGTTTGTGAACAGATAGCATTTAGGTTAATATTCCCCCTGCAAAGTTTTTTTTAGATACAAATGAGCAATCCTACAAAGATCTAAGTAATCAGCAGGTATTCAGGAATGAAAGACAATGGGCCGCATTACACGGTAGGCGGAGGACCAAGGTGCTATTAGCACCTTGGTCCATGCCAGTAAAATACCAGCACCGCCTTGGTGGAAAGGGGAATTACCGCCCTATTCCAAGGTTGGCGGGGCGGTAATTCCCCCTTCCCCCATTGCCCTTCCCCATTCCCATTTTTGCCCCATAGGGCATAATGGGAATGGAGAAGGTGCTAATTACGGTACTGCGAATTGCGGTACCGTAATTAGCACCCTGGTCCCTTTGCGGGTTGGTTTTTAACGCCTGCTAAACAGCAGGCGTTAAAGTACCTACCTGCAAAGGGACCTCGTAGTAAGGTGTTAAGTGTTAACGGTCACCGGTACCATTACCGGTGACCGTTAAAACTTACCGCCTTCCGTGTAATGAGGCCCAATGTCTCGAGTTTAAAGGAAATCTTCCCTCCCTAAACAAGAGAGAAAACCGTTTTGTAAAATGACACTTTTAAACTGACAGATGAAAATGGCTTTGTAAAATACTGCAAAAGGGTGCAAAAATGCTTAAATGGAGAAACATTCTGAGGAAAGCATCACTAAACAGGTCCTAACACACATGAGCTATAATATAAACAACAGTACACACTTTAGATCAGAATGGAATTGAAGAAGCACTTTGAAATGGGAAAAAGACACATGTAAGCTTTTGAAAACTGCAATTCGCGGCAAACATTTACGATGCGATATTGGGGAAAAAACGCGCCAAATACACTGTTCCACGACATGGTTTTGGATGTAGCTAAGGGTCTTAGGTATCAGTGACGGTTGAAATTTCTTTTCTATCTTTAAAATTTAAGAAGTTATGGAGGTTTAGTGAGAGGCGTTTTAGCAAAATAGGCGTGAAAATGGGACAGGAATTTGGTTTTAAAAATGACAGATACGTTTTATTATACTATATTAATGACTATGAAAAAGAGGAGGCCACACATGAATCTTCACAGCTACGTGGCCAGCACAACCATTCACGTGGTGGATACTTGATTTCGTCCTAGGATTTACTTTAGTTACTCAAAATCACTAAGGAGTTATGGTTTTGTAACCCAGATGAGAAAAATCAGCACATGAAGGATTCTAACAATACTAGGGTTCTGAATTTAAAGATAGGATGGGTTGAGATTGGGATGATACAATGCAGATATGCTATAGGTCACTGTTCTTCCTGTTAATACTTACAGTCCTTTGTAATTAAATTGGACCATCAGCTCTGGTCATTGGGTCGGATCAGGTCTACCGGCAGCAGAGCACCTCTGGAGGGATTGGATCAGCTGCGCGGTTCTGGTCAATTTCGAACGGCACCTAAGACTGGATTTGGATGGGCCCTTCTGGTCACTGGACACGGCAGATTACAGGATGCAAGTTTCAGCGGGCAAGCCTTAATGGTAGCAAGCCAAGCTGAATCAGAATTATTCTTTTAAGTTTTGGACGTTTTGAAATAGGGTCTAGCTAGCAAGAGTTCAGCAATGCTAATGTATGGAGTCTGCAAAGAAATCTGTATCTTCAAAGAAGTCTGGAGTCAGCTACAAGATGAAGAGTTCTGGAACAAGGTGCTGCATGGAAATCTGGATGGGTTCTGGAAGCAGTGTGTTTCATGTGTTGTGAAGTTCCTATATTTATACTATCAAATGCCATCACCTAAGTTTATGGTGTGGGCAGAATTTCAAAACACCCCTGCACAGCTGTGAGTGGCTGCAGGTACTTGCTTGTCCTGGTTGGTGGTCTGAACCGAGCTGTCATCTTTATGATGCGATTTAGGAACTCCCATATTGATTTTGACCACAATTTAGCTTTCCCATAAATACACATTTTTACAATTATGCCCTCTACTAAAATCAGACACATGCCTTACATTTTTTATGGTTTATCCTGGTGTCCAATTCCCATCTCGGTGTGAGCTGTCTTTCTCATTCTATGGGATTTCATGAATTTTAATCATAACATTTTGGATTAATAATTTCTAATTCGGTACCCCTCTGGGCGCCTATCAGTGGATCCAATAGTCTGCTACCATAAGGATT
The DNA here is from genome assembly GCF_040938575.1 of Ambystoma mexicanum. NCBI lineage: Eukaryota > Metazoa > Chordata > Amphibia > Caudata > Ambystomatidae > Ambystoma > Ambystoma mexicanum. Next base: position 268,286,975 of record NC_090934.1, read on the forward strand.
TTTTTGTAACTTTGGTTCCTTAAGTGGTACAGATTTCATCAATGTATTAAAAGCATTGGCCTAAAATTAGATTAACATCTACCAATTTTTAGATTCATACACCTTCAGGTTGCACAGTAATATAGTTTCAAACTTAATCACAAATACAAATTTAAACACCAAGAAGTCCAGAGTTGTTTTTTTTCTCCTTTCAACAAACAACAGCTGTCAGATCCCTTTGATCAGGGAAGTGTGCCCCCTCCTGGAGAGGTCAATGCTCAGTCTGTCCTTTGTTCTTGGCTCAGCCACAGATGAATGTCTGATGCGTTCTCATTGTGCTCCTTGTTCACGTTATGCGGGCACCATTAGTCTTCCAGTTTTCAAGGGAGTGTCAAGCTGAGATGTCAACTTTCTCAGGCCAGGCACTGTCAGGCCACTGTCCAATCAGAATTAAATAGTTGATTAACTCCAGACTGGGTTCCTTTAAATTACAGTCTTTTCATTTCACACATATAAAATATAAGCACGGTTTATAAGGGATTTGGACATTTAAAAAGAATTAGCCCTTCCCAAACATGCTTTAAATAGGCGTATTTTGCAATTTTAATCAGGAAACAGAAACACTTTTAAACTGGGGTTGACAGCTAATTTTCTGATGGAGCTGTCAGTCAGTGAGGCCTGGATTCCTCTGATCCACCTGTAGAAACTGTGATTTCAGCAACCTTTCATTTCAATAGCTGACTGGGAAAATGATTGAATTTAGCGCCAAAACAGCACTTTGAAGGTTGCCATTGATTTGGAAGCTGTATTTAAGGTCATTTTTGGATTTTAACCCACTTTTGTGGCCTTGATTCATGTGACAGGTAACAACACACTGGCATTCTCTTGCAGGGAGTTCTTGCTTTGACATCCACTTTGCCTGTGTGTGGCATGTGGTGCTGCCTCTTTGTGATTTCTGAACCATGCGCAGTTTTGCAGATTTGGTGTGCACAGGGGTTAGCGCCTCCATTTTTGGCAGATTCTTTTCCCCATTGGCAAAGGGATATAGTGTGGCACATGGCATGGGTTGAAATATCCCACACTGTGGCGTTTGACACTGTGGAGCACTCTCTCCTTATTTCCCCTCTTTGCGCTTTTGGTATTTCTGGGTCTGTTCTTGAATGGTTTCGTTCAAATCTTTTGCAACAAACCTATTACGTCACTTAGGATAGGCACTCTTCTTCCTCACTCCCTCTTCTCTACGGTATCCCCAAGGCTCAGTACTCGGTCCTCTTCTTTTCTCTCTCTATACTGCTCCTCTTTCTGCTCTAATTTCCTATTTCCATCTTTCTTTTAATCTTTACGCTGATGACACTTAGATCTCTCTCTCTCTTTATCTTTCTTGGAATCTGCATTGCACTCCACAGTTTCTAAGCGTCTCTTAGCTGGTCAGAACTGGATGTCCTCACACTTTCTGCATTTAATCCCTTAAGAACAGAGGTTCTGTTTTTGTCAGGAAAAAGGGCTGGTGCAAGAAAGGTGTGTGCAAAAGGCGGTAGAGGTCTGTGGAATTCACGAATGCAACTCTAACTACAGTTCCCAGCATTCTCTAAGGAAAATTGTAGTTGAGGGCCGTGCGGCCGTTGACACAGCTGGTAAGGATTAACAAACGTTTATAAGGAGTAACAGAGCCACGGCAGGTGTGGCTTATTTTGTGTATTGAAGAAGGAGCAGGCAAAGCTACGACGCTGGCGGCAGCATGTGAAAACTCTCTACGTGAACACAGACTTCCGGCTGCTGCAGAATTCACTTTAGAAGCTGAAAACTGCTACGTCCGGGAAGGCTTGCGGGCCTCCCGGACTTGAGTTAAGTACAGGGCGAGTGGCGGCGCACCGAATCACGCTCTTATGGGTGTTATTTGATGTTTGTGGAAACGGCGCGCTTATCGCTCGGATATATGTAGCTATGTTCTTGTCCTAGTACCCTGCCGCCTTGAAATCCAGTGCTATAAGTTTGCTCGCTTGCAAGTTTCATTTATCAATGCGAGTGGAAGAGCCATTACTGCATTGCATGACAGCACATCACGTTCTAAAATCAAAAGGGGCATATGTTATTTGTTATTTATGTTGCTGCAAATACGTTCCATGTTTCATGTTACGTGTTCATATTCATTGTTTTCTGTAAGCCCACGGGCCATGTGTTTGTTGATTCATTGTGGGATTTTCTCCCAAGTATGACATGTGTAGGGTATCATCTATGTTTCTGTGTTCATGAGGTCGTAGGGGCAGGTCTAAGACTGGGTAGAGGCACGTATTAAGGTGTTTCAAATCTCAGGTGTAAATTCTGTGTATGGTACGCTGGATATAGGTGTTAAGTGTTCAGAGGAAAATAGGTAGGGTTTTTTCCCGTTGCTCCCCTTGTCCTATCCAACATAGGTTTTCCTAAACCCTCTTACCGGTGTTCCTAATTTCCCCTACCCTATCCACAACCTCTTCCTAACTCCTCTTCCCCCCATTGGCTGCTACGTGGTGTCCTGTTTATTCTATCAGGTGCCTGTGCCAACCACGGGTGAAGGGTCGACTTCATTCGGCTTCTGTGGTTCGGGAGAGAGTGTCAAATTCTCTTCCCTTGTACTTGACATAATAAGCCACCACCATATTGGGATACTTACAACCACCCAAGCCAAATGGACGCGACACCTCCGCCTTTAGCCGATGTGCTAAAGGCTCTTCAGGATATTCAGTTGGAGTTGGCACATGAGTCAAGAGTCAGATAATCTAAAAACACAAGTTCAGGGTTTGGTAGCTGAGGGAATTCCTTTGGAAGGCAACCGAACTCAGGGAGCGTCCACAAGTCAAAATCCAACAATCATTGTGAAACCTCCGAGCAGTGTTCCTCTAGCAGCGCCGGAGCGGTTTGCGGGAGATCCTCGCAAATATATGACGTTTCTCACGCAATGCAGATTACATTTTTTGTGTACACCCACAGCTTTTGAGAGTATACAGGCGAGAACAGCTTTTTTAATCTCTTATTTAACTGGAGATGCCGCGGCTTGGGCCATGCCTTTGGTACAAAAGGATGATCCATTGCTATATAATTGGGATGGTTTCTTAGCAGAATTTGGCAGACTATTTGATAGAAGAGAGGTGTCTTTAGCACAGGACAAAGAGTTGTTGGGATTGAAGCAAGGAACGAGGGATTTGGTCACCTATGTCACACAATTTAATCGGCTGGTAATCGAAACAGAATGGCCAGTGGCTAAACAAACAGTGTTATTTTACCAGGGGTTACGCGAAGAGTTGAAGGATGCTATTGCTCAAGTAGAGCCGCAACCAAGTACTTGTACGGCAATGATTGACTTGGCATTACGATTGGATCATGGGATGAATGAGCGAAAAGGGGATAAGAAAAGACCGGAAGTAGTACCATTTGCGAGGCTCGATAGAGGTAGAGGAGGAAGACTGAGTGAAGCGGAACCAATGCAAATTGGCAGTATTAGAGGACCATTATCAGCCTTAGAAAAGGAATAACGTAAAATGAATAAATTGTGTCTTTATTGTGGGCAGGCAGGACACTTTATACGTACCTGTCCCAACACCCAGCAAAAGAAGGTGGGTGGAGAAAAGAGTACTAAGGAGTCGGGAAAAGAGTTGGGCCGACCTTAGGGGGAACACAGGTGTCAGGCCCGAACAAATTCAGGTTCCCAAGATTGGTGGCAAATACGATGGGAAGTAAAACATCTCATTTATACATTCTGGTAACATTATATTTTGCGTGTACTAAACAAGAAGTGATGGCCATGGTAGATTCTGGGGCTACAGGCAATTTTGTGGATATTTCATTTGCTGAAAGGTTGGGATTACCCTTGGTTGATAAACAGAAGATGGAGGGAGTGCAATCTGTGGATGGTTCACCATTAATATCAGGGCCCATCCGGAAACAGACACAAGTCATGGAGATGATTTGTACATCTGGGCATAAGGATGAAATCACGTTTGATTTAATTGCAGCCCCACAGTTTGGATTGATTTTGGGTATGCCATGGTTGGTGCTACATAACCCTCGGATTGATTGGGTAAGACAAGTCTTGTGGTTTGAGGAGGAAAGTTGTCAGGCACATATGGTACCAGAAGTAGGACCTGTCCAATTTATGGTAGCAAAAGGATTGGACAATCAGGTGGTGGGGGCCATGAGTGGAGAGATTCCGTCACAGTATCAAGAGTTTGTCCAGGTATTTGACAAAAAGGTAGCAGAGCAGTTACCACCTCACAGACCATATGATTGCGTGATTGATCTTGAGGAAGGGGCAAAATTACCTTGCAGCAGGATTTACGCTCTTACTGAAAAAGAAAATAAGTATTTATGTGATTATTTGGATGAGATGTTGGCTAAGGTGTTTATAAGACACTCTACGTCCCCAGTGTCCTCACCATTGTTTTTTGTTCCAAAAAAAGTAGGCACTTTACGAACTTGCATTGATTACCGTGCATTAAATAAGGTGACAATTAAGAACAGATTCCCATTGCCTTTGATTGCAGTTCTTTTAGATCAAGTAAGGACAGCCAAGATTTATACTAAGTTGGACTTGAGAGGAGCATATCATCTGATAAGAGTAAAAGAAGGTGATGAGTGGAAAACCGCTTTTCGGACAAAGTTTGGGTTATTTGAATACTTCGTTATGCCTTTTGGTTTATGTAATGCTTCAGCGGCTTTTTAGTTTTTTATGCAAGAGGTATTGCATGACTTTCTTGATGTTTTGTTATTGTGTACATAGATGACATTTTGATTTATTCAGAGTCTCTAGAGCAGCATGTGCAGCATGTGAAAGCTGTGTTGCACAGGTTGCAAGCTTATCAACTGTGTGTTAAGCTAGAGAAATGTGCCTTTCATGTGACCCAGGTGGAGTTTTTGGGCTTCATTCTGACGGCAACAGGAATTGTGATGGATCCTAAAAAAGTGCAGGCCGTCAGGGATTGGCCATCTCCACAATGCATAAAGGATGTTCAGTCTTTTCTGGGTTTTGCCAATTTTTATAGGCGGTTTATTAGTAATTTCTCAAACATTGTTACCCCAATTACACAATTACTCAAAAAGGCAGTGAGATTTCATTGGAATGCTGAAGCAGAAAAAGCGTTTCACGAATTGAAGATAGCCTTTACCGCTGCTCCAGTACTTAGTCATCCAAACACTGAGAGGGTCTTTCAGGTGGAGACAGATGCCAGCAATGTGGCCACAGGAGCTATTCTTTCCCAAAAGGATGATTCGGAGCGTGACTTCATTCGGCTTCTGTGGTTCAGGAGTGAGTGTCGAATTCTCTTCCCTTGTACTTGACAGTTTTCCCCTCTTCTACTATCTCTCCTACTCTACCCCCTCCCTCTCTTTCTTTTCCCCCATGCTCTCTCTCGTTTTCACTTTCAGCTCACAACCACAGCGTTATCTTCGATCCTTCTCTTTCTTTCTCTCTTCGTATCTCCTCTATTGCTCTGTTGCTATGCCTTGTTTAACTTTTGCCGTGCCCATCCTTATCTTTCTTTTCACGCTACTAACCTTCTTCTGTTTTACTCTCGTCTTTTCCCGTATTGATTACTGTTCATTGTTACTGCTTGTTCTTCTTGCTTGCCACCTTTTCCCTCTTCATAACATGTATAATTCTTCTATTCGTCTTCTTTTCTCTTTACCCCCTAGATCTTCTATTACATCTCCCTGCTCTCAATTTCACTACTTTCTTTCGAATCTCATCTCTTGTATACGTTCCTTCGATTGCTTTCAAATTCGAATGGCTTGGCCTGCCCTATCATTCCTCCCTACTCTCCTTCTATGTACTTTCACGTCTCTTATGATCTCAGAATCTATGTCTTCTAACTGTTCCTAAGCGTCCCTGTGCCTCAACTTGTTTCTGCCCTTTTTTGCTTTTGGCTCCTAAGCATTGAAATGCATTTCCTCTTTCACTTCGCTCCTCTCCATCTCTTCACATTTTTCAAACAAATCTTAATCTCTATCTTCTTTCATCTCTTGGTTCTTAAAAAAAATCTTTCCTTGTCTTTTTCTCTATTGATGTAACCTGTATTCATTTGTATTATTTTGATTGTACTGTTTCTGAATTCTTTTATTGTTCAGCGCCTTTGGCAAAAGGCACTCTATAAATTTAATAAAATACAAAATACAGTGGCAATGTGATAATTTTTTATCATACTTTTGTGGGCCTAAAAAGAAGTGTTGTGGCTGTTTTAGAATACACCAAGCACAATGATCTTGTTATTAACATGAACAAGACAAATTATATGTGCTTTGGTGAAGGTAAAACTAATTCACCACAATACTGACAGCAGAAGATTTCATATATAGGGTGGTGAAATATACATATCTTGGTTTTGATATATTTATTTGCATTTATTTCAGTGCACAAAACCCGGAGGCATCTAGGTGCTAGTTGATGTCATGACTAAAACTGGTGTTACTGACCGCGCTGAGCGTAGGATATCGAAAGTGCTGACTATGATGGCAATGATTAAAATATTCTCTCAGAAGATGTCTGGTTATGGTCTACTTGGCATGTAAGCAAAAGCCTGCATCAGGAATGATGTATGGATTTGAAGCCTTTAACGACAACCATGATAGTTGGATAGCCAAACCTGAAGGGGACTGTGATTTACACTGTTTGTATTGTCCGAAGGGACACAGATGGAGGCTATTCGATTAGAATTGGGCCTCACGTTTTTGTTTTTAATGTTTAAACTTTATAGAAGCATTATATATATAAAATTAGTACCTGGCGGGAGGTGAGGGGGACAGCCTCCCAGCCAATGAGGAGGCTCGGAACAGGGGAATTACCACATGGTAATCCCCCGCTCCGAGCCTCCTCACGGTTGGAGGATGCCATCTTCGCCTGCTGGGAATTCAGGTAAGTGCTACCATCCCCCTCTCCACAGATTTCCCTTCCCTCCACTTACCTGCTTTTTTTCTCCTAATTGGCGAGTGGGTTTGCTGGAAACACTGTTTCCAGTGCGCTCTCTCCCGATCTGCGACAGGCCCCGATGGAAAGGAAGAAGGGACTACAGGTAGTCCCTTCTCTTCTTTCCATCGCAGCCATTTCATTTGTTTACTTTTTTACCTGTTTTTTGAATGGCTGTTGTGGAAAGGGAGAAGGGACTACGCTACACTCAGGCCTGTAACTATGTGCCCCGGGGCATTACCTGACTCAATAATGCCCCTCTGGCTCGGTGATTATTGTTTAAAAAATGACCTCAGAAGGAAACTCATTATTAACCATTTAGAAGAAAGTCATCATGGACAGGTTTTGTAAACCCCTTCTCAAGTTCAAGCGCACCAAAAAGGAATTATTTTAAAACAATTGCTTGGAATCCCTACTGGGAAGAGTGCTGTGGAATACTCATGCAGGCACTTAAGAAACATGTACTGGCGCATGTACTGAGAGAAGGAAACTCATTATTAACCATTTAGAAGAAAGTCATCATGGACAGGTTTTGTAAACCCCTTCTCAAGTTCAAGCGCACCAAAAAGGAATTATTTTAAAACAATTGCTTGGAATCCCTACTGGGAAGAGTGCTGTGGAATACTCATGCAGGCACTTAAGAAACATGTACTGGCGCATGAGTTACAAACACATTAGTAAACTAAAAAGCCTAAGCACATTCACTCGGCTGCCATTTAACTACCTTAAACCTCAGGGATATTTAAGTCAATTTCCTAGCCCACAGTATAGGAGAACATTACTCCAACTAAGGTTAAATAAATTGAAAGTGCGGGCTGCATGTGGTTTGTGGTATAATATCCCGGTGACTAAAAGAAATTGACGTCTGTGTAAGCAAAAAGATAAATTGGAAAGTACGAGGCACAAAATGACTGCCCGACTGTAACTTGATAGTGGATAAGTATGCGTCATGTCTGGGCAATTTTGTTAATAGCTTGACTGAAATTAGATCTGAGAAATTTTGGCTATGATGTTTATCTCGGTATCGATTGTCACTCATGTTAGCTATAATAAGATTATGGCAAGCTGTAGAAAAGGAATTGAATGAACCTGTGATATTTGCACATGTAATAAAAATGGAACTGGAGGTAAATTAAAAATCTATGATTGTGCCACAAGTGAATAGTAATTTGGTCTGATGGGCCATAATCCGTCTCTATTGTAGTTGGGATTTAAAGATTATGCACTGAATTTGTATAAGACTGTAATTAGCTCTGATGACTTAATAGAATCTTATATTTGATGTTTTAGTCCAATGTGGTTTGATTTTAATATTGCAAGTAATCAAGTAGTGTGAATTGATATTGCTGTATTTTATCATATTGTGTATTATATTCATGAATGCTCTTTTTTGTAAGTATGTGTGAAAAGTTCTTGTAAATATAACACACTAATAAATCAATTAAAAATAACTTGCAGGAAAATGCATTGAAAAAACACTGGCAGTCTCTTTGAGTGCAAAGTTTTATGGTAAGGCTTGATAAAAGCGAGCTGAAAGAGTTCCCATGAGGAGGTGTTTTGGGAGGGAAGGGGCATAGGGATTAGCATGGCTATGGGCAGTCAATGGGTGGGCAAATAACCAAACAACACTTACAAGCTGTGTGTCCCTCCTCATATGCAATTTCTCCCTATCTGTACTCTAATGCAATGGTTTTGGTTAACATGTGACGCTGAAGCGCCACCTATCAGCCCACACTAAAAATGTAGCCTGCCTTTTAAAAAAAAACAGGGTCAGGAAGCGCTAAAAAGGCATTAGCGCTCATTTTTCATTTACCCATAAATTGCGCTAAGGGAACCTGTTATATCTACACTTTGGTGCAGACATGTCCCCTCTGTTTAATTTTCATCATTTGCACATCGATGTGTAGAGCCGCCAATGGCTCCCAGTACAACAGAGGATCCCTTTTTAATGGCCTCCCTTTGTTTTTTTAGTGACTCCATGGCCTAGCCCCCAGCTATCTTGCCTCCAGAATTTCTCTCCAACTCGTCTACTTCGATCTGCTGGTCTTTTGACAGTTCGCTCCTCTCACTTTGTGTAACTCAGAGACAGACGCTTCTCTATCTGTGGTCCTCGAGCCTGGAACTCGCTGCCCGCTGATCTTCTAAAAATCAATTCCCTACCCCTATTAGGAAGAAGCTTAAATCTCAGCTCTTGCAATACTTTGTTATTTCTTCTCCAGCATGAAAATGGAGCGCTGGCAATAATGCTGGAGTATTTATTTGTACAGTGCAGAGGAAGGCAAGGAGGAATTGTAATTTTCGATACTTGACTCTGCTCCTCCATATAAATCAAGGAAAATATGGTGTGGAATGAAATGTAGGCATACAACTTTTGGACATGCATTTTACACAGTCATTTAACACTAGTTATATCGAACATGAGCCCCATTTGGTTTTTGGTGCTGGCTTAAAGGGGCCACAGACTGCATGGAGGACAAGATGTTTAGAAGTGGGTGGGCTGGCCGGGGTGCTGGATGTAAATTATGGGCCAAACAAAAGCATGATATATGATGAAAGGAAGAATTAGAATGAATTCATGATCTTGTACACAGTGACTAGACTAATTTGCTGGTGTTTGCACTTTTAGGGCGATCAAATGAGGGACTTTGTGACACCCAGACACCACTTCTCTAAACCTGGGGTTTCTTATGAAAAACATTAATTTCTGGTTAATCATGAATCCAACGAGACTACATCTTCCAGAATGCATGTATTTGCTAAGTAAAAGCCCGTGACTCGAAAACAGTTGTACTGGTGACAATAGGAAACATGGCCACCCTATGATGTTTACAGGGACACGGAAAAAAATAACATAACATTTATCGCACATAACAAATTAGAAATTACCGAATTTCTTCTAGTCGAAAAACGAAAGTAACTTTTGCATTTTTGCACATTTGTGCACTTTTTTCTTTTAATAATTCGGGGAGAGATACCTGCACCCCACTCCCACACCCCGTAACTTAACATTTACCCTTACTCCCCCATTTCTCCCTCGTTTTTTTTGCATTCGGTTATTTCTACAGATACCCATTTTTACCCATTATGTATGTTGCTGCACTTCAAGTGTCAGGCATAAGAGGCCAGAAGTTGGAAAAAGTAGAGGGTAATGGGCTGAAGCCGATTATTCTTAGAGGGTGAGAGTGCATTCAACAGGATGAATAATATCGTGTGGTGTTTTAGGTGTCTATTCACAGATAGAAAATAAGCATTATCAAAGCCAACATCGTTGCCTTACGTATAGTGGAAATGCTTTCTCTATTGCTATGCATTGACTTCCCATACCCAGAAACCCACACGATTTGCTCACTGTTATGGTGGCATGCTAAGCTTGCCAATGTTGCCAGATTTTGCCATACGTTCACATACTCATATCACATTACACGTATTGCCACAGCAAATCAAGACACTCACATAATTGCCAGATACTCGTACAGACTGGCAGCTTTTGCCATCATGTGGCAGCACCTCGTGTAACCTGTTAGGGATTGCGATCATTTGACCATATACCCACATTATATGCCAGCAATTGCCACTATTTGCCAGATGTTTACATTGCATGCCCAGATTCTCACTCCATTAGACAGGAATTTCCATCACATGCCCAGGTAGCAGGTGCCATTTGCCCCATATTACCATCCTGTTCTCAGGTACTCCGTGTATATTCCAGCTGTTGCCCTTATATGTCCATGGACTGACACCATTTGACAGATATTGTTATCATTGGTCTAAGTACTCGCATCATACGAACGCATGACTTGATAACTTCATAACCTATCTGCTTCTCTCCTCTTCCTAAAGTGCTTTGAAGAAGCTTCAAGGTGCTCTTTAGCACCAGGAATGCAACCCTACCTTTCAGCTTGGAACTGCCCCGATTTCCTCACCTCCTTACTCCTTCCACATCCCCTTCCACTCCTGGCACATTTGGAGCAGCACCGGGGTGCTATGTTGAGCACTGTTTCAGTAGCCTGACATTCCATATCTTTTTCTCAACTTCATTTACATTTGCAATTGCTATTTATAATGGTTAGAAGAAAGATTACACAGCAGCACTAGATGCTTCTTTGGCAGCAAGCAGTTAAGACAGGGGTGGGGAGATTGCAGTGCAGGGTTGCCATCATATAGCAAGGTAATTACACACGTACCCTATTCCACTTAGTAGATGCTGTCCATACCTAACATTTAGTTTGCACTGTGGATCTCTTGGTCCAGGATTTTGCCATTATATTTCCAGGACTATAATCCCCAGAATGCAATGAAAGAAAGTGACCTGGACAAACTTCTCCCAAATAGAATGGGTCTCATTGGCATGTATGATTGCAGCATGGGAACATGGTGAGTGGGCAGATGGCAATGTTTTGCCCTGGGTATATTATTGTCTAGAAACTATTGTGCCTGTGGTTAGACCGCCCACTTGTTGCAAGAGATAGTAAACAGAGCATTCTCCTCGCGCATTTTGATACTACAGTCTCAACTAAGGATCTCCCAAGAACGGATTTAACCAAATATACTTTCTTCAGATAAAAGGGATTTCGGCCCAGGGAAGAGACAGGGGATTTATTTATTTATTTATTGGGTATTTATAATGTGCCTATATAGCAATTGGTGTTGTAACCATAACTCTACTCAATACACAAGCCCAGTTAACTGGAGAGAAAAAGACTGGGCTTCACTGGAAAGATGTCCTTATCAAATATCGCCTATGGGAAAAACTGGAGAAGTGGAGTTGCCCACAAGAAATACTCCAACCAATCAAAGCTCTCCTTAAGGACACTTCCCTCAGGGTTCGACTTTCCCAAAGAGGTGATCTATCAGATGAAATCCAGATTGGGCGAGGGGTAAAACAGGGATGTCCGCTAGCACCTGCATTGTTTCTTGCATACATCGGCAATTTCGGCGACTCAGTAGACCTGGAACACACCTTTCCGCCGACTCTCACATCCTCGAAAATAAGCTACCTGTTGTATGCGGACGACCTAATCCTTCTGGACCAGACCCAGATCGGCCTCCAGAGACAACTATCAAATCTCCTGAGCTACACTGCTGTCAACAACTTAAAAATAAACCAAGAAAAAACAAAAATAATGATACTGGAAGGAGGACAGAAGAAAAACAAATCCACTGGAAAATTTAAATGGCGACTTGAGGGAAAAGAGATTGAGATGGTCTCTGATTATAAATATCTAGGCGTCCAGATCGACTCCTCAAAAAACGAAATATCAGTGCAGTTCGCCTTGGAAATAAAGATAAAGAAATTAGCCTCCCAAGCAAAGGCGATTGACACAAAATTTGGCAAATTTTCGTGCATCCCGGTAATAGACTTTTACAAGAAAAAAGTTGTTCCTTCAATCACCTATGGAGCCGAGGCTATGCCAACAATCCCAGAAAGAACCTGGCAAAAACTGGAGAGCAAGTTCTGGAAAACAGTCCTGAGTCTTCCAAAGTCCACATCTATTGCTGCAATCCGCCAGGAACTAAGCCTATTGTCACTAATAGCAACAGTCAACCTAAACTCACTCAGGTTATTCAGGAAATGCATCACGGCCGACAGTGAGCAAATCTTTGGTCTATTGAACAAAGAACTACAAAGTGGCAAAGTCAAAATGTTAAAAACCTGGAAAAACAAAATTACGTCCATTTTAGAATCAGTGATGTGCACGGAAGCAGACCTCATTACAAACCCTCTGAGAGTTTACAATAAACTGAAAGAACTAGACTGGATCCAGACCCAAGACCTTGTCATCAAAAATAAACTCCTTCTCCACCTTCCCCCCTCGCTCTCGAAACTAAACGAGCCGATGCAATATCTCCGAAAATTTCCAAATAGGAGAGCAAGAAACTATATGTTAAGAATCAGGCTAAATTTGTTGGAAACAAATGAGATCCTAAACATCCGAGGCCTATCTAACTCCAACATATGTCGTCTGTGCAACGCCGAAACTGAATCCATCAGGCATTTACTGATCTCATGCCCAGAAACCCTAGTCTTAAGATCGGCCTACATAAAGCACTTTAGCTCAGAAGAATACGGGTGGGACGAAGACACCTGTTGGAATAGACTGATAGCAGGGGATCAAACCTCCTAGTTACTAGCTTCAATCAAAATACTGCAACTCACCATGCAGAGGATAGAGGGCTGACGGCCCTCCCCCTGGTCTAGCCATTGGACTCTGTTTCTGCTACCCCTGCGCAAGCTATCTCTTCGTCTTTTTTTGTAAAGTTCTAAACGAACACACACAAATAAAAAAAAAATATATATATATATATAATTGTTTTTATTATTATTGTTCAAATGTAATAGTGTGCACCTACCTCGGGTTCAACAGGCTGTGGAGTTCATAGAGCAAAACACCGGAAGGGAGGATTTAAGAAGTCATCAAGAAAACATTAATAATAATTATTAGTACGGATGGGGATGTGCCAAGAAGCCAGAATTTAAGTGGTACCAGGGTGTTGCTGAAAGAGCCAGATCTTTAGTTCTTTCCTAACCTGAAGGAGACTTGGAACTGTCTGGATGGCCACTGGGATGGAGTTCCAGAGGACCGGGCATAGCATGAGAAGGACTGTTGCTTATCTCATCCTAGCAAGCCAGTCTAGTTTCCAGTCTGGTGATGGTCTCACATGAGAGGAGCGTGTGCTGGCCGATGATTTATGTTTGCCCATCACCAAGGTTGGTGTACCCGCCTTGGCTGACCTTGTTGGTGAGGCATGCGGTTTTGAACAAGAGCCTAGCCGGGATTAGAAACCATTGTAATTGGTGCAAGGCCCTAAGGCAACATTTCACCAGGACAATGCTCCCTGCAACGTTCCTTTTGATCGAAAACAATTTTCTGGGATTTATCCAGATTATAAAGGCATTCCAGAACTGGTGGAGAGGACTGCAACAGGTGCCATTGTCCCCTATACTAGTTATGCAACTTAAGCTTCATCTCAGGGCCATAACTCGGGTATGGGCCTGTAACACCTGTTACAGCCCTTTCCACAGGGCTGGAATGTCACATTCTCTCCTCAAACAATATATGGGTCAACATCTGTTAAAGAAAAATAATTTGTACACATGTCTAAACTCACAAGCTAAGTTTCTTAGCCATCAACAGGGGCCTTGAAAGCCACCGTTGACTGCCAACCTTCCCACAACTTCATTTTGAATTTTTTATTCTAGAGTCTTCCGTTCCCAAAAAGAAGATACATCATAGCCACTTCATCAATACAGCTATAAAGCCAGATTAGAAAATGCATAGAATACCAAGGTCTCTGGTTATGGACGATACCCAGACAGGGTCATGCTACCTTTTTATGACAATGTTTGTCAGACTATAAACTCTTAAATGATGTGCGAGAAAGAACCCTCTACATGCCATGAATTCTGTGGGGAACCTGTGTTATGTCTTGAGTCTCCCTTGCTTTGGTCCTGCATGAATGCTTGCTTGATGGAATGCCTGGTGGAATGCTTGCCTGTGAAATGTTGTGGTGCGTGTGACCCTGTGAGTTCCATGAATGTAAGTTGGAGTGAGGCAGCCTGTGAGAGTAGAGGCCGTTGGATGTTTCTCCCATGTAACTTACCTACCTGTGTTCCTCCTAAACTGTAACCTATACAAGTGTATCCTGAACTTAAGTAAAGAGTTTACCTTCACCTGTGGCTCCTGGTTCATCAAGCTATGAACCTGGCGCTATTGTCATTGGTGAAACTATATGAAAGCTTAGATTCAAGAATGATGGATCAAAATTTCCTTCTGAAAGAATTACTAGAAAATCAAACATAACAATTAGTCGGGGCAAACTTCCTGTCTGTGCCAAATACAAGTGGGCTGCAGGATAATAAAATAGACCCAGGATGTCTGACAAATACATATAAGAATCATGAGATAGAAGCTGAGTCTGCACAAAAGGAGGAGAAGAAAAAATGTGGCACGAATTAGAAGATGAAAAATGCTATGAACAAAAAAAACGTAGGGAAGGGGTGTGTGCTGCAAGAGAATGGTGGAAATGAGATAAAGGAATTAGACGCGCCCACTACAGTAGAACCCTTAACAAAATTGTCACCATTAAATGTGCAAAGTTGCGTGAGTGACTCACTATATAACATCTTCAGCGCTAATACGAAAAACAAGAAATGCAACAGCGACTTACCGGTGGTAAAGAAATCCAAAAACCAGAAATTAATGAAACTACAAAAAATTGAAACTCCAGACAATTTGTGAAATTATTATCCATTGCTGATAAAAGGGCGCAGGAAAAGAGCGCAGCGATAGTGCGTAAATACACAGCACTATCACGGAGCAAGGACAACTCTCCAAGTGGGAAACCAGAACGCAAGGAAATACCAACTATTGCCGAAACAGATCTCAAATATGGCCCACTAGACCGGTTAGTAGAAGTGACGAAAAAAGAAAAACCAGGTACCACATTGAAAACATACCCAGTAACTACACAAGAGAGCGTGAGTTTGATGGGTGAACGATCAAGAGTAAGTGAAAATCACTCATTCGCGACATTAGAAAGTAGGCGAGAGGAAATCCAAAAATCTATGAGCCTATTTATGTCACGTTGGAATCCAAATTTGAGAGCAAGTAATAATGATGAACATGATTTTACTAACAAGACAAGGTGGATAAACAAAGCTTATATAGACAAATCACAAACATGGCAAAATAAACAAGATTTATGGTTCTGGGTTTACTGTGCCAAACAGCATGGCTATAGAGCAAAGCCAGAAGCAAGAAGCAAAGAATAATTATAAAAATCGGCACAACAAATGTAATGATGAAACTCATGTAAATCTAATACTACAATGCCGTGATGGCGAATTTGAATTATATGATCTCAACAGATGTTCGGTGTTAAACATCTTAAACAATATTCCAAATTTACAAAGCACTAATTCTGAGGACATAGTGCAAATAGAATTCATTCATGACCACGATAGATCCGTGGTGAAGATGTGGATCCTGTCAACTGTCGTAAAACTTGCAATCTGGCAAGCAAGAGATGAAATATACCAGCTAGGTTTTCTTCTTATAAATCCAAAAGAAACCCCACAGGTCACAAGTAGGCAGTCAAATGTGTATCAAAGAACATTTCAGGAGACAACTGCAACGAAGAATCCGCTAACACTGGTGTGCTCAATAAGCAAGGACAATCAGCCAAGATCTGTGTCTTACCCGAGTATTGAGAAGGGAATGAATAGATGCTAGCTGAATAAAGAAGAAATCTCCCAGACAATACAACTAGCATCCTGGAACACCCGAGGAAATGGGCATCTAATAACATCCTCAGTGTCCCTTCTAGAGCCTTATGACATAATCTTATTGCAAGAAGTATGGCTTGACGCACTTCCAGCATGGGAGAAACATTAAATAGCTCTGGTACCTGCAATCAAGCAAGACAGGGGTAGACCAAAGGCAGGACTTCTGACAGCAGTTAAACTCTCAAGTGGTCTGAAAATTGAGCCATGGCTATCCCCATACAGCTTCATACAGCTCGTGAGAATCCCTGCAGGAGATAATATCAAAGCATGCTTGAATATCTACTGGAACCATCTAGACATTCGGGACAGCCCCTCCTTTAAAGATCTGAACATTTACCTAAACATGATTGACAAAAATCCAGAAATACAACACACCATCATAGCTGGGGATTTAAATATGGATTGTATGAATAGCAAAGGTGGAAAGATGAAGGAGGCAAAGAATCAATGGACTAGTTTGATGAAAGAGAATGGATGCAACCAACTTAATGGTGCACTAACAGGAGATATTCCTCCACAGCCGACTTGGTCCCAGGGTCAACGGTCTTCAATCATCGCTCACCGTCCCCCTTCCCGTGCTTGAATCTGAACCTCCGAATCTACACAAATGCTGGAAAAAACAAATTATCGTCCCGGACCTAACCGACGCGCTCCTCAAGTCTTCACTACCTACTTGCCAACTGAGTAAACAACTAACCCCTGATGCCTTTGACTCATGGCTCAACGCATCTCTGATGTGGCTCACACCCTCTTGCAAACCATCACCCTGCCATGGCCTCTTCCCCAAATGGTTCACCCCCGAGTTGAAGACCACTAAACAACTATATAAATACCTAGAACGCAAATGGCAGAAAGACAAAACCCAGGAGAGCCGGGCCACCTTGGCCCGACACCTTTATCAGTACAAGGCCGAAATCCGGAAGGCAAAAAAGCCCACAACAACTCCCGAATCCTAAACTGCAAAAACCCAAGCAAAGAACTCCACAAAAGCATCTCCGAATTCACCAAACCGGCTTGCATCACGACCGTCCCGACCCTCTCACAATCACTGTGTGACTCACTCTCGCTCCACTTTTACACCACAGCTCTCGAAAGAAAAAATCACTTACATCCACCTGGCAATACTCCCCCCATACCGACCTGCCAACCAGCTGCAACCACTACGCAACCAACGTTCGAATCCTTTAGTCCAATATCACCAAAGCAATTTCTCAAACTTCTATCTGCCCGCAAACCATCTGGCTTACCGCTAGACCCTTGCCCAGCAACAACCCTCAAAGAAATGTTTGCTTCCACCTGCGCAGGAGAACGGGCAAGATCCATCATAAATGCCTCCCTTTCTTCTGGTATCTTTCCCTACGCATTCAAAACAGTCCATGTCAAACCTCTGATTTAAAAACCTTCCCTCGACCCTCTCAAGCCCAAAAACTACCGCCCCATCTCAAACACCAGGTTTCTTGCCAAACTCATTGACCGAATCGCCTACTCCCAACTAAATGCCTTTGTCGAAGCCAATAATCTCCTAGACCCCACACAATCAGGTTTCAGAGCCCGTCATGGAACTCAAACCACCCTAACCTCAATCTGGGATGATTTTAAAATGACAGCAGACTCCGCGGGATGCGCCGCACTAATCCTTCTCGACCTATCCGCCGCCTTTGACACAGACAATCACTCAATCCTCCTAGACTGCCTCCACTCCCTAGGAATTCGTGTAACCACTCTTAAATGGATAGCTTCATTCCTCAAAGACAGGCACAAAATAACAATACTCCCCACCTATACCTCCCAAGCCCGACCGGTTGACACGGGAGTCCCACAAGGAGCATGCCTATCCGCCCTCCTGTTCAATCTCTACTTGATCACCCTCCCACCAATAATTCGTTCACACAACATCCTGTGTTACAACTACGCCGACGAAACTCAACTAATTCTAAAACTCCTGAACTCAAAACCCAACTCCTGACCAGATGGGCCTCCTGCCTCCTTGACATAGAACTCTGGATGACCCAAATCTACCTCTTGTTAAACCCCTCCAAAACAGAAATCCTGGTTTGTGGCAACTCCAATCTTCTTCCGCACCCACTACCCTGGCCACCCGCCATGGACAACTCACCAACCCCCTCCAACTCAGTGAAAATCTTGGATGCACCCTTGACTCTGACCTAACACTCTTGCGCCAAGTCAAAAACATCTCAAAGTTCTGCCACTACCACCTTAAAACCCTTGCGCATTTTTCCATATCTCTCCTTTCCCAGCAGACTCTCTGTGGTCCAATCAATCGTTATGTCAAGATTGGACTACGCAAACCCCCTATACCTCGGAATCCACGCCTACCAACTGAATAAACTCCAAAGGGCACAAAACACGGCAGCCAAAATGCTACTTGCGCTCGGCCAAAGAGACCACATCTCCCCAGCCCTTAAGACGCTGCACTGGCTTCCTGTTGCTCAAAGGGTGACCTTCAAAACCTTATCATCTCCCATCGAGCACTGCATAAAACCGGACCTCAATATCTTCAAGACAAGCTAAAACCCTATCACCCCCCACGGACCCTAAGATCAAGCTCAGCCGGCCTCCTAGTCATACCTGAGACAAACTTTGTCAGGTTAGGCGGATCATCATTCTCAGCCTTGGCCCCCACGCTATGGAACTCACTCCCACCCCACATCCGCCTAACTGAGGATTTAATATCTTTCCGCAAACTGCTGAAAACCTGGCTCTTCCCCTAAAATCAACCCATACCAAACTAACCCAAACAGACTAACAGCATCTCAATGACACCGATCCAACAAACTACCTGAAGCAAAGAAATTGACAGCCACTAAACCCCTAATATAAACTAAAAGGACAATCAGAATTAACCGAATAAAATAGATCAAAACAATGAAGTGGCTAATAAGAATAAATCATACGGAAACAGTAAAGAGACTTAAACTCCTGAAATGGATATAATGCAAGAGGAGCAAATGAAATGAATGGAGTGGGTGAAATAGTTAGAATAGATGAAGCGTGTGGACCAGATGAATGCGTTGAGTGGAAGAATGCACGAGTGGAAGAACAGATGACTATATAATTTGAATGAGTGTATAAATCGAATGAATATGTAAATTGGATGAGTGTATAGAATGGGTGATCAGGTTGAGCGGTTGGGTGTGAAGAAGGGATAAATGCATAGAGTGCCTGAGTGTATAGAGCGGCTCAATGCATAGAGCGCCTGAGTTCACAGAGCACCTGAGTATATAAAGCGCCTGAGTTTATAGAGCGCCTGAGTGTATAGAGCGCTTGAGTGTATGGAGCGCCTGAGTGTATAGAGCGCCTGAGTGTACAGAGTGGATGAGTGTGCAGAGCGAATGGGTGTACAGAGTGGATGGGTGTACAGAGTGGATGGGTGTACAGAGCGGATGGGTGTACAGAGCGGATGGGTGTACATAACGGATGGGTGTACAGAGCGGATGGGTGTACAGAGCGGATGGGTGTACAGAGCGGATGAAGGTATAGAGTAGATGAGTGTAGAGAGCAGACAAATAGATGGAACAGGATTACTGCGTATTAGCGAATTACTTTATAAGGCTGATGAGTGCATATTGCTGTTGAATGCGTGGGGACCGGATGTGCGCAGGGAGCGGATGAGCGCAGAGAGCGTATGTGTGCGGGGAGCGGATTTGTGCGGGGAGCGGATGAATGCGGGGAGCGGATGAGTGCGGAGGGCGGATGAGTGCGGAGGGCTAATGAGTGTGGAGGGCGGATGAGTGCGGAGGACAGATGAGTGCAGAGGCTGCATCAGTGTGGAGGGTGGATGAGTGCGGAGGGCGGATGTGTGCGGATGGCGGATGAGGGCTGAGGGCGGATGAGTGCGGAGGGTGGATGCGCGTAGGGAGCTGGTGAGTTCGGGGAGTGGGCAAGTGCGGAGAGCACGTAATTGCGTAGGGTGGATGAATGTGTAGAACAGATGAAGGTATGGTGCATACGAGGGGATAAAGCGGACAAATGCCTAGAGCAGAGGAGTTACATAGATCGGGTGAGTCCACAAAACGGATAAGCATGTAGAACGATGAGTGCGGAATGCATGCAGAGCTGATGAGTGCGTAGAATGGATGAGTGCGGGGAACTGATGGATGAGCGGGATGGATGAGCTGAGCAGAAGAACGTTTCGAGTGGAAGGCCGCATAGAACAGACTAGTATGTAGGGCCGACAAGTATTTAGAGCAGACGAGTGCATATGAGCGAAAGAGGGCATATGAAAAAGGGGTGCGTAGAAAGGGATGAGTGCGTAGAGGGGCTGAGTGCGTAGAGGGGCTGAGTGCGTAGAGGGGCTGAGTGTGTTGAGGGACTGAAGGCATAGAGGGGCTGAGTGCGTAGAGGGGCTGAGTGCGTAGAGGGGATGGGTGCATTGATGGGGCGGGTGCGTAGAGCCGATGAGTGAGCAAAACAGGTGAATACATAGTGCGTGTGAGGGCATAAAGAGGACGAGTGCCTGGAGCGAACGAGTGCCTAGAGCAAACGAGTGCCCAGAGAGGAACTGACCTGTTACTAGAGCGGAAGAGTTGCGCAGAGATACTGAATGCGTAGAGTGGATGGAACAAGTGAAATGGAGCGCGTGGGGCAGACAAGAGTGCATGCGTGGAGCAGACAAGAGCGCATGTGTGGGGAAGACTAGAACGCGCTGGTCGGACTAGAGCGCGCAGAGCGGATTGGAGTGCATGAGTGCGTCGAGCGAACCGGAGTGTGTGGAGCAGATTGGGATGCATGGAGTGGATAGGAGTGCATGGAATGGACTGGAGCGCATAGAACTGCGTGACGTATATAGTATGGTTTGGAACGCAGAGAACGTTTTGAAAGACCATATAACACATCATATCACACCACCACGCATACTCTCCCCTCTACACCACCACTCAACTAGAACACAGAGATAATATGACACCAGTCGGTATAACTGTTCTCATACTAACATCCGCCGCATACTCCACAGCACTCTAAGTAAAACACTGCTGGTTACACAACCCCCAGCCAGGCGTTCTCCTCAGGCATAATGCAGCCACACTCGGTCTGGATAAATCCTGCCAGAACGAACACATACTCCTGATCTCTCAACCACCACACCTACCGCTAAGAAGCAGCTATTACACAAATACCGCACCAGCTGCACACATAGCCGGTGCTCACACACACCTTTTACTCTCTCTACTCTCTCTACTGATCTGAACTTCGGTTCCCAAGGGCGTTCAACCTACCAGCGCCTTCAGACCATAGCAATGGTATATAAGGCGCTATATAAATGTATAAATGCAAAATAACATAGCATAACGTAACATATATGTGGACTGTCCCCTATTCGATAACCCTATTCTGTTTAAAATTATAAATCAACTACAGAGCGGCCACAACATTGTACAGATGAAGTGGACACGACCCAAAACATCTTTCAACAATGAGCGGCAGCAGTATGACAAGGAGCTGACCATCTCCTCGAAGGGGAACCGATTTAGTTGGAATCCATCGAGGCTGAAGGAATTGCGATCAGCCATATCTTACCCAAAAGACGTTTTATCTCCTATTTAGATGGAGAATACGTTGCCATCCTACAAATATTCAAAAACAAGAGGCATTTAAAACCAGGAACAAAACAATTGCATCTACATGTGAAGGATGAAGAAATCCGAAGTCAGAAGGCCATTCTAAAAAAGACCATAAGATCCATGATGCAACAGGATGGCCTTAATAAAATACAGGAGATTACAAGATGCAAAAATAGATGCAAAAACTGGATAAAACAGCATAAGGCATCAATGATTATAAAAGATGCTCAATCTATGCTGCACTCAATAGCCTCCAAAAGTTCAGCATTAGTCTGGGGTCTAATCAAAACAATATACAATGACAACAATCGATCTTGCAGATGAGTGCTGTGCCAGAAGAAGTATGGATCCAATATTATGAATCTCTATATGCGGAAACCCCATGGCCTCGGCCAGCACCAGAGGAGAAGGAAAACATGTCTGATCAACTAACTTTTGACGACCTTGACATTAAAATGAATATCAGAAAACTGAGCACATCCAGGGCGCCGAGGCCTGATGGCCTGTTGAATGAAATGCTCAAAAAGAACCCAGAAGCATGGGCCTCAATCTTGTATATCATATTTAACCAAGTGATACACAGTAAGAAAATACTCCATTCATGGCAGAAATCGATCATAGTCCCTATATACAAAACGGGGGACAGATCAGACCCGCGCAATTAAAGACCAATTGCCTTACTGGATGCGCCGGGGAAGATCTTTGCACGGTTTGTACTGAAATATTTCAACAAATGGTCCAACAAAGCAGGCATCAATGATCCCTTCCAAACTGGTTTGGTAGTGGTCCTAGGTACCGCAATCAACCTGCAGGTGCTACATGCTATCAGACAACACGAACAACAAGTAAAACAAACACTATACATGGCTTTCGTGGACTTCGAGACTGCCTTTGATTCCATATCGAGGCAACTACTATTCGCTAAATTATCCAAAAAATGTTGCCCCTTTTACCCACAACATTGGATAACTGAATTCCACTCCAACACTGTTATTCAAGTAAGATTATCAATGGATGGAATTATATCAAGAGCTATTAACACCCATAGAGGTCTGAAACAGGGTTGCCTACTGGCATCAACCCTGTTTAATTATTTTATATCTGATATAATAAATGAATTCAAAGACATAACATCTGATGCGCCACGTCTGGGACCGACTGCGGTCCCCTGGTTGTTTTATGCTGATGACCTTGTGCTACTAGCTAAAACACCCAGGGGCCTGCAGCCGCTATTGAATCAGCTAGGGAAGTATAGACTAACCATAAATGTGAAAAAAACTAGATTGTACCAAATTTCAGGAACAAGACATCTCATCAAGAATGTCACAACCTCTTGAAATTGTTACACACTATAAATACTTGGGGCTAAATATGAATACCCTAGCCTCTGATGTCCCTTATTACGATGAATTAAAGTTCAAAATCAGGACGGCCTCTTCGTAGGCCTCACTTATCAATCACAAATATGGTCTATTTTCGTTAAAACCTATATTAATTTATTACTGCCAGAAGGCAGTCCCCACAATAATATATGGGGCGGAGACAAGAGCATGGAAGAATTAGATGTCTTGGACTAGGTTGGAAGGTGCCTACTGGAAAAAAGCATTAAATGTACCAAAAGCAGTCCCTATGTGTTTAATTCGTTATGAGATGGGACTTTCCTCCTTGTACGCTATGTATATGTGTAAATCGTGCAATCTACATCGTAAATGTATCATGAGTAAGAACGACAGTACCATTCTGCATATTCTATCCGTACATATGAATACGTCTTTGCATGTAAAAATGGCTATATGGAGGGAGAAGATAAAAGCCTTCATGTTGAATGCAGAGGCATCTGAAGAAATGCTGATAACAAATCCTGACAGAGCGAAGCATAACATCATGATAGGGGATTGGATAAATACAAACGAACAGTGCCAAAATACGAAACATGCAAAAAAGTTAAGGACACCGGAAACTCATATATTAATGTTTCCGGGAGCCAAATACAGAAACTTGTTTTTAAGATTCAGGCTACATTTATGGTACACTAAAAATGTGTTAGCAAAATGGAGACATATTCCTAGTGAAGAGGATTTCTGTAGATTCCGTAAAGATCCCAAAACTTCGGAGACCTTGGAACATCTAATTGCGCTGTGCCCACTCCTACTAAAAAAAAGAATTGAATATTTTAAACCTCTTTTTGAAACTCATAATACTCTATCCATCGAACAATTCTGGCACTGGGCGTATCACACACAGTTAAACAAAGCATCGCAATCGTCAACTATTTGATATCGCTTAAGATACAAGATGATAAACGAGTGGACACTGGATCATGAAGAAGGCATGAGATAATCTTTCTGGTTAATCTACACATATGTGCATGACACTACTGGCTCTTAACGACCCCAGTTAACTACAAATGGAGGCGTTGGATTGTTGCTTACATTCTTGATGCTATTTATTTTTATTTACCTTTCCTTGATTTTCCTCTGTATCTTGTGGCAGTATAAACTGCACTATCGAGAAGTGAGTGTACAATCATATAAGGTCACTTTTAAATTTGGTTCTAAAGAAATGTAATTTTATAATGCTAAATTTTGTACTCATGAATTGTATAAAAAATATTGAAAATTTGATTAATCAACTAAATCAATAAAAAATACAAAATAGGTGGCTGCTACAGCCTGGGAGTGAGCAATCTGGCGGCTGTTGTAGCCTGGGAGTGAGCAATCTGGCGTCTGTTGTAGCCTGGGAGTGAGCAATCTGGCGGCTGTTGTAGCCTGGGAGTGAGCAATCTGGCGGCTGTTGTAGCCTGGGAGTGAATGGTGGCCCTAAAAGGACCTGGGAGAGACACATCTTGGCTGCTTTAGGCCTGGGAGTGAACAATGAAGGTGGCATCCAATGCCTGGGAGAGATAAGTGCTGCTGTGACAGCTCATGGGATTTGTTGGTCTATCTGTCCTGTACTAGCAATGGAGCACTGTGGGCCATGAAGGACAGGGCACCTCTTTGCTTTTGGATGATCGGGGTATTATCCAGAGCTGTTTCCCTGTCAGTGGGCCTTACATGGGTGAAGTGTGGGGAATGAGCCAGGGAGTTTTGTTGTGGGATGCCTGAGAGGTGGGCACAACGCTGTAGAGCTCGGCGCAAGTGGAGACTTGATGTTCGTTGGGAGCTCTGTACTCCCTGCAGGCTCCACAAAAATGATGACGCACTACATCGGTCATTAATTTTAGTCCTTCTTACCGCAACGAGATCTTTGGCAGAGTCAATTCCAGTGGCTGTTTGCCATGTGAGAGTGGAACAGGCAGCGATGAGGCGCAACAAGGCCCAGCGCTGCTGGTGACACTGGAGCGGCTGCCGGGAACTTTGGAGCTTAAGAGGTACTGTGAGACGTTTGTGACCCAGTGTTCCTAGCTACGTTTCCGGGGGATCGGATAGTTTTTAGGATGGAATTCTTGGTTTGGCAGTTCCTTATATCAATATGGTAGTTGCAGATTGACAGTACCTCCAAAATACAGCCGTAGCAGGAGCCGTGGCATTATGGTGTTTGCAGATATGACATATTTGGGTAGTGGGGCAGTATGTCCTACGTTAGTAGTATAGCCTGTGGTAAATGTCTATGGTAATATGGTTTGTGGGAAATGTCAATCTTTCCTTTTTTCCTGTGATTTCGTTGGGTTTTATTTATTTCTTTTTGCATTCAAGTTGGGAGTTTTGACGTGAGGGCTGCACCATGTAGTGGGTGTTGGAAGCATGTTTGAAGTGTCTAGGTGGTGATTCCCGGAATGCATGACGTGGCCTCTATCTAGATAATGCCATATGAAATTTTGTTTTGTGTGTGTTATTAGCTTTTGCCTCCACAGAACCACCATCTTCTTGGACTTAGTAGCACAGGGCTTGGACTGGATGAGAGCCCGGACCTCTCCTTTACCATACCTTAGTAGGCTCTTTTACCATGATTTGTGTGATGAGTTGTTTATCTTGTGTTGTAAACCCAGCCTGTTGGCATAGCAAACCACTTATTGGATTTGTGGCGGCCCAATCCCTGCGTGTTTGTGTTTGCAGTACAGTGTCCGCTTGTGCGGCTTGACCTCTTTGTGTGTTGGCGGTGCAGTGATATGATATGATATGGCATTTATAACGCGCCTATACACAAGTGTTTCAAGGCGCGACGAGGCAAGGGAGGGGAAACAGAGGGAAGACAGACAACGATCCCACTAGGCCAGGTGACATTGAGATCGCGCAAGTGCAGGGGAGGGAGAAAGGGAAAAGCGCAGGGGGAAGGGGGGAATGGGCAGTGCAGTACATAGGACAACAGTAAGTAAATAAAGACAATAAATAAAAGTGCGGCCAGCTGCAGGCCAGTGCCAGGCTAAGGGCAGACATCAGGTGTCAAGTGCTATTCAGGGCTGTAGGGAAACAGAAACACTCCCTAGTGCAATGGTTGCTAAGGGGGCAGTGCAGGTTTGCAACTGGCGCGGAGGGGACCTGGGCCCGAGATCAGAGGGTAGCCAGGTAACCAGTGCAATTACAGATTCAGCCAGGAGATCAGCAGGGGAGAGGAGGAGAGAAAGCAGAAGCATAGAGGAAGGTCTTGAGGTGCTTCCAGAACCAGAGATCGTTCTCCTCACATTTCAGAAAGGCAGGGAGGCTGTTCCAGAGGAAGGCCGAAGTAGAAGGAAGGGATCTATCACCAACTCGCTGCTTGGAGAAGCGACTAACCCTGAGGGAGTGGGAGGCGGATGAGCGAAGAGCTTGAGAAGAAAGATATTTAGGAAGAGAGAGTTGAAGGTATTGCGGTCCGAGGCCTCAGAAGGCCTTGTGGACAACGCAGAGGGTTTTGAACGTAATAATCGCCGCCACTGGGAGCCAATGCAGAGATGTCATTCCTGGAGAGATACGATCCCTGGGCTTGAGGCCAAGGACAAGCCTCACAGTCCTGTTTTGGATAAGTTGCAGAGGGCGGAGAGAAGAGGCAGGCAGATTTAGAAAGAGGCTGTTGCAGTAGCCCAGCCTAGAGAGAACCAGAGCCCTGCAGACAGTGAGCCTCTGGGGGGAAGGAGAGGAAGGGAAGAATACCTCTGAGGAGATGCAGCTGGTAGTGTGACTTCTTAGAAATGTCAGAGATGTGAGGAGAGAAGGAAAGTGTGGAGTTGAAGATGAACTTGAGGTTTTTAGCCTCACTAGTGGGAGCAGGAAGAGGGCCAAGAGAGGCCGGCCAGAGAGTGACAGGAAAGGAGGGAGCAGGTGTGCTGATGAGGAGAATCTGAGTCTTACTGGCATTAAGGCATAGATCATTGGCTGCACACCACACCTGGATGGCGGACAGACAGTCAGAGATGAGAGAAGGAGAAGAGGTGGCAGAAGGGAGCCTGAAAATGAGTTGAGTGTCATCTGCATAGCACTGAAAGTTGGGGCAGTGAGCGGCAATGCGGAAGGCAAGAAGTGACAAGTATTGGTTGAACAGCCAGGGAGAGAGGTTAGACCCCTGGGGAACACCACATGTAGAGATGGAGATAGAGGATTGGAAGGACCCAAGTTGGACCTGGGAGGGTCGATTAGAGAGGAAGAAGGTCAGCTAAGCCAGGGCCTGATCGGTGATACCCAGGTTATCACAGATACAGTTGAGCAGGATGGCATGGTTGACCATGTCAAAGGCAGAAGAGAGATCAAGTAAGAAGAGGACACAGGAGTGTTGGAATCGAGGATGGAGAGCAGGTCTTCATGGATGTTCAGAAGAGCAGTTTAAGCTGTGAGATGGCCAGGTTTTCCAGGAGTTTGCCCAGGAAAGGAGTGATAGAGATTCAGCAATAGTTAGCCGGGCAGGAAGAGTCGGCAGGGGGTTTCTTAAGAAGAGGGTGTACAAGGGAGTGCTTCAGGGGTAGGGGAAGACTCGAGTGGCGAAGGAGTAGTTGCAAAAATCAGCCAGAGCAGGAGCCAGGGTGTCAATGTGGTCCTTGATGGTTTTGGAGGAACAGGGGTGAACCTGTTTTGACGAGACTTCCATAGTTTGGACCTGTCTAGAAACCTTGTCTGAGGAGAACAGGGAAAAGACCGAGAAGGAGGGAGGAGTGGTGGGCGAAGAAGGGCCAAAGGAAGAGCAGGGAGTAGAAGGAGGCGGGGGAGAGGAAGAGAGAGAGGTCAGGATGTCCTGGGTTTTCGAGATAAAATGAGAATCCAGGGCCATACAGAGTCTTCTGTTAGAGCCTGACCTGGCCACGGGCTGTCAATGGCGTTGGACACTGGGCACTTGGGGGTTACCAGCCTGTATTTTTTCTTGGGGTGTTAGACACCCACACTTGGGGGGGGCTTCCTGCATGTGCTACTGGGGTGTTGGACAACTGCGTCTTTAAGAGGATAATTCTCTCTGCCTGTTAGTGCAAAGGAGTGGGTGCCTGTGCTTGAGTACATTATTTAGGTTTGCTACGGCATAGTAGTAACTGAGGGGTGTGCTGTGTCTCAATGCAGTTGTTGGTGGTAGGATGCATGAGGATGTTGGTTTCAGATTTTGTGGCATCGTAGGGTGTTGTTTTGTTAGGGTTGTCTCCCTTGTTATGGTGTCTGTTGTGGGCCTGCGACAGATTTTGAGTGCACTTGTATGGCTGCTTGGCTTCATTGTAAGCCAGTGAGTGGACAAAGTTGGTGAGAGCGTGGTTCTTTGGAATGGAATGGAGTTAGTGGATCGGGAATTTGGTGGTTGATTGTGGCCAGAGTGTTGTTTGGCATCATGCTTTGGTCGCATTTCCATGTGGTTTTCCTTTGTGCTCCTTTCCGTACCCTTTTCCCAGGTTTCTGTTGAAGGAGGGAGATATGTTGTGCCGTGTGTCTCCCTTACCTTTGTCCTGCATGAATGCTTGATTGAGAGAATGCCTAGTTGAATGTATGCCGGTGGAAAATTGTGGTGTGAGTGCCCCTGTAAGTTCCATGAATGTCAGTTGGAGTGAGGCAGCCTGTGAGAGTGGAGGCTGGTGGATGTTTCTCCCATGTAACTTACCTACCTGTGTTCCTACTAAGCTGTAACCTATATATGTGTATCCTAAACTTAAGTAAAGAGCTTACCTTCACCTGTGGCTCCTGGGTCATCTTTAGTGGAAGGCTACCACTTAACAGCCTGGTGGATGTAATTGGATGCACTTCACTTGTCAATCACCAGAGCTACCCTGGCACCCCATTAGACACCAGGTATGTTGGCATGGGGTCATACATTTCTTTGTATAAGAAAGGAAAACATCTCCCCATGGAAATCTTGAGACAGCCATTCTATTGTCTGGTCAGTAAACATTAACACCAGGCAACAGTTAAACCATTACCAGGATAAGTGCTGCCAGATGAAAGGAGACTGGACTCATCTAGTCCAAGAGTTATTATGTCGTGTGAAGTCACAAATTCCTCAAGTGCATTTTGGATTTCGCAAACAATTCTATTTATTGTAAACCCCTTGTTCCAGTATCTTTTCAAAATGGGTGGTCTTACTAGTCACAGCTATTCTAATTTCATGCTGCACTGCCCAATGTCTAACCTGCAAATATTGCATTATGTCTCATTCCTCCAGCCCAAATGCTACCTGGCATTCCTGAAAGCTTCTTTTCTTGCCCTTCACGACCATTTCCCCTCAATGTTGGCAGTCCTCCCTTGAAATGAAGTGCTTGAAAGGTGAAAAGGGAATGGCAAAGTGCCAAAACCTGTGATGAATTCAGACCAAATGAGTTATAACCATGGTCTACTTAAGGACAGTAAAACCAAGAGCGGGCAGAGGCTGAGGCGATTGGGTGTGGGAGGCCAGGACCCAGGAAGACACATAAGGCCACTGGCCACCAAACTCAGCAACTGTGGGGTTTAGCAGAGGAGGAAGGGAAGGAGGAAGGAGAAAAGGAAAGTCTTGAGGTGCTTCCGGAATTTGTGGAGATCCAGCTCAAGACGAAGAGGAAGGGGGAGGCTGTTCGATAGGAGGGACCCTGCCGAGGAAAGAGATCAGCCACCAGCTTGCTGTTTAGTGAAGCACTTGACACACAGAAATTTGTTGCCAGAGGAACGTAAAGATCTGGAGGGAGGGGATTTAGTGAGAGCCAGCTGTAGATAGCATGGTCCCTGGCCCCAGACAGCCTTATGGATGATGCAGAGGGATTTTAATTTGATCCGTGCAGCAACCGGGAGACAGTGGAGAGATTTTAGGGCTTGAGAGATGCAGTCCCTGGGCTTGAGGGCAAGGAAGCCCTATTCTGGATTAGCTGGTGGGGTCGTAGAGAAGAAGAGGGTAGATTCAGGTAAAGGCTATTGCAGTAGTCTAGCTTAGAGAGAACCAGAGCTCTAGAGACATTGAGCTTCTGGGGGAAAATGAGGAAAGGAAGAATTCGTTTGAGGAGGTGGAGTTGAAAGTGGGCCTTCCTGGCAAGGTCCTGATTGTGAGGGAGGAAGGAAAGAGAGGAGTCAAAGATGACTCAAAGGTTTCTGGCATTAGATGAAGGAGAAGGGAGAGAGACCATAGGAGATGGCCAGAGTTAAGAGAAGAAAGAGGGAGCAGGAGTCCCAATAGGAAGGATCTCAGGTCTTGCCGGCGTTGAGGCAGAGATAATTGGAAGTACACGAGGACTGGATTGCAGACAGGCAGTCAGGAATGATGGAGAGGTAAGGAGAGGATTAAAGGGAAGTTTGAAGAAGAATTGTGTGTCATCTGCAGGTTGGGGGACAAGGTGGAAATCAGATGTGCAGGGGAAGCAAGATAGGTGTTAAAGAGCCAGAGAGAAAGGTTGGAGCCCTGGGGGATGCCGCAGGTGGAGATAGAGGTGGGGGAGGAGAAAGAACCCAGAATAACCTGGGATGGACAATCATTGAGGAAGGAGGTCAGCCGTCTAGTGCCTGCTCCAAGATACCTACAGTGTTGTGGAGCCATTTTATGAGGATGGAGTGGTTGACCATCTCAAATGCAGAGGAGAGATCAAGTAGAATGAGAACAGCTGGAGAGTTGGAGTCAAGAGATGCGAGCAGTTCCTCAAGGGTGTTCAGAAGAGCAGTTTCCATGCCTCTGGATGCTCGGAATCCAGACTGATGGTCGTGCAGGCAGCCAACAAGTTCAGTGTGCTGAGTCAGTTGAGGGAAGACCAGTTTCTCCAAGAGTTTCCCAATGAAGGGGGTGATAGAAATGGGGCGGTAGTTGGCTAGACAAGACGGGTTTGGAGAAGGTTTTTCCAGGAGGGGGCGCACAAGAGAGTGCTTGAGGGAGGAGGGGAAAGATCCAGTAGCAAAAGGGTGATTGCAGAAATCCGCAAGAGAACCAATATTGTCCTTAATGGTTCTGGAGGAACAGCGGGAGACCTGTTTGGAGGAGACCTTCATGGAGCGAACCACTCTGGGGACCTCATCAGGTGTGATAGGCGAGAAGGAGGAGAGAAAGGCAGTGGGTGATGGGAGGAAAAAGGAGGCAGGGGGGCGGGGCAAGGAGAGTGGGGGAGGGATGCAAGGGGGCTTAGGATGTCCTGAGTTTCTGCAGTGATGTGTGTGGCCAGTTCATTGCAGAGGGCCTGGGAAGGAAGCGGTGAGGAGGAGACTGCATAAGGGTTGACTAGTTCCTTGCAGAATTTAAAGAGTTCAGCCATGTTGTTGGATGCACCAGCGATGTGATCCTGGATGTGGGCCCTTTTCTTGGAGCAAATGGAGAGTAGGTGTTGCATTTGGAGCAGGTGACAGGCCAGTTTGTCAGATGGTTAGCTTGAGGTCTGCCATTTACATTCCACAGCTCTGCACCTGCGTCTCAGGGCTGCAAGTTATGAGTCGTACCAGGTGTTAGGCTTGGAGGCATGTTTCAGGCAGATCCTCATGACTGGGGCAAGAATGTCAAGGGTATTGTGATGGCAGGATGGAGGTTGCTGAGAGCAGAGTCAGAGGTAGAGTCTGTAGTGGGGAAGAGGGGGTGAAGGTAGATACGAAGGCAGCAATGACACTCATTTCATCTGAAATATGTTTGTGAGCAAGGTTGGCAGGGCTGGGGGAGGTGCGGTCAGAGGTTGAGAGGAACCCAGGTGAGAGGAGACGAGAGAATGGTCTGACCAGGAGAGTGGGGTGATTATTGGGGGGAGAGTGAAAGACCAGTGTGGATGAAGGCATCAAGAGTGTGTTCCGCATAGTGGGTAGGACAAAAAAGTAGAATGGAGAGGGAGAGCAAGGTGCAGAAGTCAGGGAACAGAGTGGAAGCCCTGATTGAGGAGTCAAGGAGGATGTTGAAGCCGATTCCAAGTGATTTGCCCGCGGCTGAAACTACAGCGGGCAAAACGTTCGCATGAGGAAGGTGCGAAATAACTACACACACAACACACCCATAACACCCCCTCACCCACACCCTCAGCACACTCCCACCCACACCCCCAACATAAACAAACCCCACTTACCTTAATCTTCACGCTGGGTTCCTGAAGCGCCACTTCCCTTTCACTTCCGTGATCGGGAACCCGTGCCACAGGGTCCTTTTCTTTTCTTTTTTTTATTTTAATGGAAGGCTGCAGGTGTGTCCCCCAAAACCCCCGCTCACTATACCATAAAGTATAGGGAGCGGGGCGATGCGGGGGAAACCCCCGCAGTCCCCGTTTCTTTTTTTCTTCTTTTTATTTTAAATGGAAGGCTGCAGGGGTGGCCCCCGCTCACTATACCATGAAGTGTAGTGAGCGGGGTGATGCAGAGGACACCCCTGCAGCCCCCATTTTTTTTGTTCAATGCTACCACCAAAGGTTTGAACTTTTGATGTTCGAACCTTCGGTGGTAGCATTTATAGAACTTTTGGTCATTGCAACCTTTTTTTTACGGTAAAATCGTCCTATACCATTGAAGCCACCCAGGAGAAGAAGTTTAGAGGTGGTTGTGAGGAGAGAGGAGGAGAAACCAGCCCATTCAGAGAGGAACATGGTGGTACAGCCAGGTGGCCTGTAGATAGTGGCAGGCCACCTGGAGATGACCAGCTTGCAAACTAGGCTCTAGAAGGAAGAGTAATGCTGGGTGGGTATGAGGGAAGAAGGGACACACGCAGGAAAGATCAGAGAAACCCCACTCTTAGGTGGGGGCGAGTCTTGCAGATGATCTTATATCCGTCAAGGAGAAGGGAGTCAAGAGCAGTATCTGAGCTGGCAATAAACCACGTCTCAGTAAGAGCAAGGATATAGAGGTCAAAGTTTTCAAGGAGGAGGCAGATGTCAGTAGAGTGTTTGATGGCAAAACGAGTATTAAGCGTGGCTAGATGCAAGAGGTCACCACCTTTGAAGGTTTTCCAAGAAGGGGTACAGGGGCATGGTACACCATTCAAGGGGGGGCAGAGAGAGTGGGAGGAATAGCAGGTGTGGGAAGGAACTTGATGAGGCATGGCAACCACTGGTCAAAGAGGAGGAGGTTGGGTTGATGACCCTGAACCAAGATAGTGCCAGTGTGATAGACATTAATGATACATCTGGATGATGCGTTGCCCGCCAAGAGTACTTCCCATCTAGTGCCACCATTAATGGGTGAAGATGTGAGAGGAGAGAAGTAAGTATCAACTTCTTTTCCCTCTGATCTTCTTTCATTACTCTCTTTGCATTATCCTTACATAGCTTCTTTTATTTTCTAAACTTTTTGTTTTATTTTGGGTTTTCCTTTATTATTCAAGACAGGCCATTGGGTGCTGTGTGGTGGAATCTCTGTATGCCAGGTGCTTTTTGGTGTGGGGTCTCATCTATGTCGGACAATCCATGTGATTCAAGATCTTCCCTTTACTCTCCTCTGAAGGCCCTACTTTGGCAGTCACCAGCGTACTCAGTGTGGGCCTGCCACCAATCCCTTTTTGCATAGTGGCTGCAGCAATTGACCTTTCTCCTCACCTTGTGTGCAGTACTGTGGCAGAGCAAAGGCCCTATCGACCTGCTGAGTGGTTGATTTCCTCCACCGAAAGGGGTATGGAAAGCAAGACAGGAGCAGGGTCTGCCCGCTCAGCGCTGGTTAGTCAGCACTACCCACCCTCATTCAGTGCTGGACTAGCATCATAGATGTTCTGTGGTATGGCGTCACTCACTGCAGCGGGACACACTAGATGGTGCAGTCAGAGGACCTCCCACCACTTCACTGATGATCCATCAGTTTTTGTGACTTCGAACAGCAAGTCACCCGCCCCCGGGACTTAGGGGAATTGGAGTGTTCAATGGAGCGCCAGGAATCTGCATATTACCCTGCTGCCATCTTGGCCTAGCACTTCATTGGGTAGTTTAATATCTAATTATTTAATAAGATGGGAATATTTATTTATTGCAGAGTTCTATATACCACCATAGTGCTGAAATGCTGCTACTTCAGAGGGTGCTTCTGTATGGTTCCAAAGATGAAGTTATAAAACAAGAAAAAGAAATGATTATGATTGAAGACCGATTGGCACCAGGAGAAAGAGGTGAGGAGCTCAGGATAGGAGGAAAATAGGACATTTCTGCTGGTGTCCTGTTCGATTGTCATGAATGGGCGCATCTCCCTAAGGGTGTAAAGATGATATGGCCTAGGGTGGTTTTAGGAGTTGTCTGGGGTGCCCGGTATTTCCTTTTCATTGTCTACATTTAGAGTCCGGTTGAGTTGCCTCTACTCGTTCACCCAGTTTTACGCTACTTGTTCAGTATTTAAAAGGGTATATAAATAAATTCTCCAGAAGATCATTTATTATGCTTTTTCATACTTACCAGCAATGCTACAACTCTCCACCTTCAAATGATGGTGCTATAGAGCTTTATTTATTTATTTTGCATTTATTAAGCACACGTAACCCTTAGGCATCAAGGCGCTGCTACAAAAAGGGACACTTAACTTGTGAATAGGAAAGAAGGAGGACAGTAAAAGGAAACAAAGGCAATGGCTCTAGGTGAGCAGCCAGGTTTACAGTGCCTTTCTGAAGGCCCAGTAGGATTGTTCTGCTCTTAAGTGTGGTCGGAGGGAATTCCATTGGTGAGTGGCGACGGAAGGGAAGATGGCTCCTCCACTTTTAGCTCGCTTGGATATGGGTAGGACAAGTCTGTGGGTGTTGTTGCTAAAAAAAAAACAAGTGTCAGAAATCAAGTGGTAATCCCTGAAGTGACCTCCGGGTGCAGAATCCACTATCAGCAAGGGAAAAGTGTCAAATTCTAAGTGGACTATGTTGGGCATTGTGACTTGATCTGGGCTTCCTTCAATGACATGTACATAGGAATTTGTGTTGTTTTGATTATTTTTCCGTCCACCTTTGTTCCTACTGTGTGTTATTGCCTTTCATTCCAACAAAAAGAGAGGAAATAAGAAAGTAGGGATTCTATAATAGCTAAAATATCTATTGTATGTTAACTACTTTTTTATTTTGGATGTATCTATGCATGCAAGGTATTTATAACGTGCAAACTTAACCGGCAAACAATGGAGAACTGCACATACAGGACACCAAGTAATAGTGCGTGGGGATTAGAGGAGCTTGGATGGAGAGGGGGAGCGGGAGAGGGGGGAGCTCTAGAGGTGGAAAGTTAAGGTAGAGGGGAGTGATCAGTGATTGGAAAGATGTTATTAAGGGTTGGGTCCACAGAAGGTGTAGGTTGAGGGACAGTTTTATTTACATTGATGAGATGTTTTAGAGACAATGGGCCTCATTACGAGGTGGGTGTTAAGGGATTACCGGCACTAGTAAGGGCACCAGTGCTGGTAATCCCTTACCGCCCTACTTCGAGGTCCCTTAGCGGGTCCCTTCCTTAACGCCTGGTCTTACCAGGCGTTAAGGAAGGGACCCGTTAAGGGACTTCAGACCTAATAACGGTACCGCAATTTGCGGTACCGTTATTAGCACCTTCCCATTGAGCCCTATGGGGGCTGAAATGGGGAATGGCTTTTTCAATGGGGACTTACCGGTCCCGCAAAGGTCGGAATAGACCGGTAAGTCCCCATTGAACGGGACCAGACACGGTACCGGTATTGGAGGAGGCATGGTGCTAATAGCTAATAGCGCCATGCCTACCTCCAACCTCGTAATGAAAAAACAGAGGTTACAGTAACTGATGAAGTTGGCAGGCAGTTGGAGATAAATGTGAAAGAGAAGCTGGTGTGGAATTGAATCCTAAAGAAGAGCTATTGGTTTGGATTTAAAATTGGGTAGTGCTACTGACTGTGAGTGATCACTAAGGGCGGATTCTTTGATAGCTAATGCTAGTTTACAGACTCCAGCATGGTGGAGATGGCCAAGGAAGATGGTATGGACAACCCTGTTAAAAGCAGCCGAATGCTGGAGTAGCATCAAAGCACTGGTGCCAATCGAGTTGGATAACATCCTAACATAGATTGCTACAGCAAACAGCACAGATGTGCTACCCCTTGCAGCATGAAACCCTTGAGTTTAGGGCCCTTTAGTAACGTGCATGCAATGGATGGGTTCACAGAATAACTCAGAATCCAAATAACCAAACCAACTGAGGAAGAAGATGAAGTACTGTTTTATTATCAGTTATCTAAAACAGGGAGTTACAACAGACATCAACAGACATTTGCTTGATTTCTCTTAGCAATCTTTTCACAAAACATAGTCTTTATACTAATAATACGTCAGAGGTGAGTAATGCTATGTGGCAAACAATGAAAAATCTACTAGGGATTGTGATTGGCTGAAGGGGAACATTTAAGTATACATTACATAGGACCTAGGATTGTGATCGGCTGCACACTGTCAGGTGGGCAATATATGCCTACCTCTAAAACACGTCATCTTTAAAACCAATATGTACACGTTTTTCAATTGGTTTTCAAATTATAAGGTCCTTCATTATACGGACCTCTACAATTGGTTGGAACGCTTGTGCCATTTCTGGAAAATTCAGTTCACTTAGCAGCACGTAAGCCCAGATCCAGGTGCAATTAGCCCACCATCTCTCATCACCCATGCCTTCTGCCATGAAGATTGTCTTTGAACTTGGCCTTGAAAAGTATTCTTGTCTCTGGGAATACACCAGAGTGCAGGCACTCATTATCGTTGTTCTAGGGCTCCAAGTTCGACTCTATTTTCATCCTTGGCTCACATGACAGGAGACCACAATTTGGTCCATTTTTCAGGTTTTAAATGTCTTAAATGAATAAAAACTGGCACTCTTGATGTTCTTTATCTGCACCTTAACAGGAGATGATTCATCCTTTGCACGGTCACTCCTTTCAAGAATAGATAGCTGATGATGGCTGCTTCAGCTGTGATACCAGGCCAGACAGCCACGACAGGGAGCTCCACGATTTCAAGGTATTCTCGCTGTGACACATTTCTCCCTATCTTCTTCCTGGGTCCTAGTTTACTAAAATTCATGATGCCAATGTCCAGCTTCTATACAGTGGCAGCTTCGCCTACATTCTATTCACTACATATAGCCAGCTTCTATGATGACTTAGTCTACCTTGCGTTTCAGCGTCTGTACAATTATTGAACTTTTGAATCTCTGCAGCACTTTGTGTATGTGTAATCTTCTTTTTCATATTAAAAGATCACTTGACTCTTTACTACTTCATTAGTTTCTCTAGGATCCCTGCATCCTCTTCAGCCAGTATCTCGGGACATCGCACATCTCTCTTGTGATATCACTGGCTTCTCTCTTTGCTCTTTTTCATATTCCTTCTGGGAGTTCCTCCCTCAGATTGCTGTCTCTTCGGGGATACATTTGTTTGGGTTGTCTCAATGGGTATCTTCTTTCGAATATACGGTGTGGTATTGGCACAACTGCTGGTGTTAAACTCAGCACGATTTCAGACCTTCAACATATAGGAGATAGGGGGGATTTCCTGCAGAGGCATGCAACTGCTCCTCTACATTTCCCCCTCGTATCGAGTCCTCAACCACCTCCTCAATTATTTCCACATCCTGGTACTTTCTATTTTCAAAGTGTTTCTTTGGTGTCCAAATCTTCATCACCCCCCTCAGGATGCTGGCTGATTTGACATGTTCATCTACATTCCAGATCATGTAGTTACATGTCCATTCAGATTACAATGGAGCCATCATCCCACATACTTCTTGTGATTCTTAGGATACAGGAACTTTGTTCATTCAGGTGCTAAAATGCTGGCCTCTATGTATTTTCTGACAGCTTCATCAGTGAATTCCTTGGTTTTAAGTCCAGATTCAACATCAATCATGATCTTCATTCCTACCACCTTCTTTGACATTATCTTGCATTGGGCAATCTCTACCCTGATTACACAGAATCCAAACATCACCAGAACTGATATGACTCCAAGAATCTTGAGTATATTTGCCAACCACTGAGGAATCCGTGTGAACAGGGAAGCAAATCAACTGTCATCTTCAATGTCATCTGTCTCAACTTCCATCTTGTTATGCAGATCTGTCAACAACGTTATGGCCTCTCTCAAGGTCCCATTTTCTTCATCATGAGAAGGTATGAATGTGCAACATGATGGCCGAATTTTGGGACAAACTCCTCCTTCCATCGCTGTGATCATATCAAGGACATACTTGTTCTGGAGGGTCCTTGGTTGTATGGCTCTCAGCTCATCCTTGATATTGTTGAATCCCTTTATGGTAGCATTGATTGTCTGCAAAGCTTCAATCTATTGATCTGTAGCCACTTGGCGTTTGCTACTGTTTGGATTCCAGGCATAAATATAGTCGAGATATTGTGGCAGACCTACTGAATAACCTGTGTTCATCAGCAATGGAGTCATATGCTGTTATTGATTTGGCTGAGGAATAAATCTCTCTTCTTGTCCGACAGAGAAGTTCAAGCTATTTTCTTTTTCTCAAATGAGCATCCACTTATGGAAATTCACCAATGTTCCAGTCACTTTGTGGAATCACTAGTGCTGGAACGTGGATGAGCACCAAAGAACACACTATGCCCCAATCCTTGGGCAACCTTATGTAAGCTCTAAATTTACAAGCCCAATATCGGTGAATAAGGATGGCTGTCCCTTCCCTTCTACCATCCTAGGAAAATCAATTGTAGTTTTGCAGTCTTTGTTATATCCATATGATTCTTCCTGTGCTTTTCGGAACCACAGCGTCGCCTTACAACTACTGGGCCTGATTTATCTTCTAACCATGTCAACAGTTTGGCGTGTTTAGCCCATGGCTTTAAATACCCATCATTCACCCTTTGTACATCTTGTATATATTCTGTCATCAGCAGGTGAGCTGCACAGGACATCATTTGTTCTTCCCATCCCTTCTTGGACTTCACTCATCCATAGATCAGAAAATTGAGTTTGTTCCCAACATCCAGGTGATGCAGCTATTTCTGTGGCATTAGAGCAGCTCATTCTCTACATTTCTTCAATGATCAACTCATCCTGTCCTGCAGCAGGATATACAAGCATCTTGCTCTTCCATCAAGGCTCTTTTTCCATTTTTAAGGTCTTGATGTAGTCATCCTGGTATGGAAACAACCATTTCGATCTCCATCCCAAAGTTGCCCAACTTCCTTGGAATTGTCCTCGAGTTGTACATGATGCAAGATGACTGAGGCACCTTGTATCATGCTCTGGAACCTCTCTGGCAATGAAAGTTTGTACTGTATTCATGGCATAGGGAATGAGAGAGCAGATGTAGCAACCCTGCTTAGATGCTTTCTCCCCCACTTTTCTCATGTGCTGGTACCACATGTTATTCCCCAAGTATGCTTTGTTATCTAGATAGGCATGTATCCCTTCCCTATTGTTAGGGAGATTTCTCACCCAAGTGCTCAATTCCCTCCACCTTAGAGCCCTCCAGCTCTTTTGCTATATTTTGGGGCTTTGAACTTTTCATTTTCAGTGTGTTTTACTTTTGTGTTCTTTGGTTATGGAGTTTTAAAACAACTCCAGAGGCATCATCTTTTTCTGTGTGTCACACAGCCCCTTCAGTGCAGTGACACAGGAATGTATTTCCTACTTTAAATTGCTGGTGGCAGTGGTTTAGATCAAACTACCATGATTTTTCCCGTCTGCGAACAACGGTAGCTAAAAATCGGTCTGCCATGTTTTTCAATATGGCGCCCAGGACCTATCTGTAAAAACAGAGTCCGGTCGACTTTTTTTCACCATTTCTTTTAGGAAAGGTCCTTCTTGAGTTTGTCTCTGCGTGCCAAACCAGGTTTGGCCCCTTTGTTTGTTGGCCTTTGGCGGGCTTCAGTGCTGAAGGCCTCCTCTGGCGTCTGAGTGTCTGGGGTGGACAGGATGTGAGGGGGTGCCCGAAACTCCCTGTGCTTAGTCTCCTAGGAGACCTGAATGCACTCTGGCATGATTGGCCGGCTGGTGTCCGGCAAGGACAGCCACCCTGCTGTGTGATTGACAGCCAGGCTGGAATGAATGGGGGAAAACTTTTTAAAAGCAGGTCTCTGGGACTTGGAAAGCAGAGTCGACCACTGGAACGAAAGAACCGAAGACGAGCTGAAGGAAGAGGACTGCTGCAACTCCTGGACGTACGATGAAGCCCTGCTGCAGGTCCGAATTGCCTGAAACTCCATCGACAGAGAAGCCCTTCAAGGTTAACTTCTTCCCTTGAGTTTGGTGGGAACAACCAACTCGCAAGCCACCTGGACACCGTCCCCATCTGGTCGAATTTTCTACAGAGTGCTGTTGAAAACTGGATAGCCAGAGGGAAGGAAACCAGCTTGTGGACTTTAAGGCACTCATACCTTAAACCAAAGTTTTGTAAGCTTGTGGCCTCATCCCTGGGCAGTGCAGGGACCTCCTGACGTCCTCCTTCTTGTCCCCATGACTGAAACTCAGGAACAGTGAGATCTGCTTGAACTGCCAGGAATAACTGCCTCAGCTACAGCTCTTCTCTCTTCTTCACTAACAAGGTACTGTGCAAATGCGGTCCGGAGATTTTTTCGGCCAACGTGAAAGTTTGTGGAAACTTTCTCAATATCGAAGGCTTGTCCTTCCCTAAACATCTGTCAAACTTTTCGCCTATCCAAATTTTTCTAAACTCTGTGGCTAAGACTTAACCATTATCTACCAGAACTGTGCTATCCTACACAAAGACTCTGAACCATTGACTTTGGCCCAGGCTTATTGAGAAGAATTGCTGGTTGTAGTTAACTGAAACCATTTGCCCTGGCTATGAATGTATTTGGGCTGCCTTTCTTAAAACCTTGTATTTTTATCCCATTTATAGGTAACTGAAGAGCCATTTTGCTCCCACTTCAGGGGAGCTGAACTTGTTCAGTAATATATTGGTGGTGTATTGTAGTATATTAGTGTGTGATATTGAGCTGTGGTTGCTAGTGGAATGTTTTCTAACTGACTGTGTGAATAAATGTATATTCTTTTACCAAGAAACCTTGAATCTCTGTATATTTGAATCACTGTTTTAGTTGTCCCTTTGTGTAACTTGTTGTACTGCTCACTCAACTCTTCAGATAAGTCTGGCTGCTCAGCCACTGCTACCACATAACTGTGTAGTACAGGCTTGTACCAAAGGTGAAATTGTACTGACACTTTTAGTCTTAACTGCATGCAGTGTTCCCAAAGGGTACTGCATGTAATACTGCATAACAACTATCTTCTTCTGCATCTCTCTTGTGTGTCATAAAGTCTGTATAGTAGTCATGGAATAAATAAAAAACAGTTTTCATAGTAGGGAGAACCATAGGGACTTCTCCTTCAGTGGGAGTACTAACATGATAGAGACTGTGAAAGATGAGAAACAGAAAGACAAAGAGAACAATCATGCAAGCATATATTATGCATAAGAGCATAGTCATTAATTTCTTTCAACATCCTACTACTCGTTGCACTTGTTCACCTTCTAGAACCATGTCACTCTCTTCATTAATCATTTTTAATATAATCATCACATTTCTTTATGTTTGTAACTGTAAAATATTTTCAATTATAGCAATAAGAAGTCTTCTTATCACTGGGCAATTGTTAGGATCCTGCAAGAAAGTGTGAATATTAACGTCTCTTCTAACAAGAGCAGGGTAAGATCTGAGTATGAAGACATAAACAGCTAGCACAAGCCGATGAATGTCACTATTGGCAGGAACCATATGTTTAATCACTTAAAACAAATATTCTCACAAAAATAATCCGGATACTGATCTTGTTTCCAATTTCAGATCAAGAACTGACGTTTAGGCCTAACTCTGATGCTTCAATATGTATTTCTAAAAGTGAATTTCAAAATTCCTGGAATTCTCTGCAAGTCTTTGCACTCTCTGCTAAAATATCTATAAGGAGTGTCCATTGAAGTCCAGTCCAATATAACATCTCTATTAATCACTCGCTATTTTGTAGTCCTTCTTCTTTGTCATCGATCGGGTTTGCACACGCTGAAATTCTTCTTGTCTTGCCTCTGAATTGGCAACAGTGGGAGGGCAGGTCTTTTCTTTATAGATCTTCACATCGCCTAGGTGTAGCCAAGCTCTTCTTCCCTGTACTCCAATTGCAGAAGGGGACAATTCTTTGGTGATAAATGGGCCATGAAACCCTGGCTCATGCCACTTTCTGGTGAAATTTGTAATTAGGACTAGGTCCCCAACATATACCTTAGGTGATGGGAAAAGTTCACTTGGATTAGCTGTTGACTTATCTTCTTTGGTGTTCGTAAACCGACCCCCCTGGTGCTTGACTTGATCTGAAATCAAAGAAATGCTAGCGGTCATACATGTCAAATAATCATGCTTCTCATCACCTAAAGTAAATTTACACTTTGGGCATCACTTCTACTCCTACATGGAGGTGTAAGGGGGTTCTCATACAACGCCCTGTAACTACCTCATGCGGGGTGAGGTGGTGGTCTGATCCTGGCTGATTCTGAAGGGCAGATAAGGCTTGAGGTAGGCAATACAGCATCCCTTTTTCAAAGTCAATATGACCTTGACAATCCTTTGTTTGAGGAAGCTGTCAGTCTCTCACATATCCCGATCGCTTGTGGGTGATAAGTGGAAGAAAACTTGTGCTTTATGCTTAATAGACGCCCTATCTGTTCAAATAGCTCATTGCCAAAATGCAGCCCATTATTGCATCCCAGCACCTCACACAAACCCTACCTCATGAAAACATTGCACACTAAAAACGTTGCTGCGTAAGTGGCATCGAGGTGTGTACATGGACCTGCTTCGATCCACCTAGAAAAAGGACACACCACCACTAATAGATACCTATATCCATTGCATACCTGCAGCATATCGACATAGTTGACATGTGAATGCTGAAACTGACCATTCATTCGAGGTATTACCCCCCTAATAATTCTCAGTCTATGCCCAGCAGTAAACTTTTCACACACGATGCAGTGCGCCATAAATAGTGCAACGTGTTTCAACAGATTAGGAATGAACCAGTCTTCTACAATTGTAGCAGCAAGACTCTATCTAGTTACAAGCGTGGGGTAATGCAGATGTTTGAGCACGATCTTTAATAAAGTTACTGGCATCATTGGCTTTCCGGTGCTGTCCTGTTGCCATAAAGCTCCCATGCGGGATAAGGAACACCCCTTCATTTCCCTAATTCTTGCTCTTCCTGTGGCGCGCAGCCTTGAATCTCTATTAATTGGGTTATCGACAACTTATTGAACCCCTCTTGCACTAGCATTGATTTTCCTTAATACTCTCAGTGTCAAAGCTCGAAATTTCTGGAAAATATGCAACCCTTTTGGCTTCTTCATCTGCGGCTTCATTCCTGCAAGAGATAAAATCTGTTTGCATAGTGTGCACTGCGCATTTAACAACCACTATGGCCACTGGGAGTTGTAGTGCCTTAATGGGCCTTTCCAATAAGGATGCATGCTGCGCTGGAGAGCCATCTGTGCAAAGATAGCCCGTCCTTTTCCAACATGACAATCCTGCAGGTACGGTTGATGTCACACAGGCGGAGAGACTGTACACCGTCACTTCTTGTCCTTTATGTTTTTCAAGTGCGACAATAAGCACTGCTAATTCTGTCATAGAGCAGCCTATGACAATACTTGTAGACTTCTGAATCGCGAATGCGGCAGCTGCCAAAGATTGTTCGCAAGGGAAGGGTCCTCTCATAACTGGGTCTAAAATTTCACTGTAATATGCAAAAGGTTTATACCCCAATGTGGTTCTCTGTGTAAGCTCTGCTGTCATGGCTGTCCCGTTTGTGTGCGAAAATAAATACATTTCCTCAGCATAATTGGGAATTCCTGAAAAAGGGGCTGTACAAATTGCTTTTTCTAACTCCCATCCATTTCTTTAGTCCATTCTAATTTTGTTTTACCAATGTGTGCTTTCTTTAATGCTTGCAGAAGTGGTATCGTGTATGTGCTATAATCAAACTCCCAGGCTCGAACATAATTACATAGATCAAAAAACAGTTGCATCTGTTTCACTGTGTTTGGTTTTGAGGTTTTCATAATTGCCTCAGCTCTTTCAGGTGTCACTTTCTTTCCTTCATGCGAAATCAACTGACCTATATATTACCGGAGACCCAGAGGGTGGTTGTCCTCCAGGAATTTTTGTACTTGAACGCATGCTGCCTTGTCAAGTATTTTTAGAAGAAATGGGACAGTGGTGATGGGCCTGTGGTTGCCCAGGATCAGGGGGTCTAGGGACTGCTTTTTTAGGAGCGGGCGAACCCAGGCTTCCTTAAGTCCACTGGGGACATGGCCGGATTGGAATGAGGTGTTAATAAAGGCAGTAATGAAGGGAGCAGTGGAGGTGGCAAAGTCCTTGATGATCTGAGCTGGGCAGGCGTCCCCTTTGCAGTTGGAGGGTTTAATGGCATTAAGGAGGGTGGTGACTTCTGCTACAGTCATGTCTTTGAATTCAAAGATAGGGGAAGGCGAAGTGTTGGTGGCAGGAGATGAACAGTGATGGCTCTTTGCTATCAGGTTGGATATGGCCTGTTGGTGGGCAAGGATCTTCCCCTGTAGTGTGTCAAGCTTTGTCAGCATGGCAGATTGAATAGAGTTGCACCAGGCTGCGTCTTTTAAGAGTATGGGGGGTGAAGAGGCAGGAGTCTCTAGTTCTCTTAAAATGGAGAAAGTTTCTTTGGTGCTATACTTAGCATTAATTATTCTGGAGTTGAATGAGGAGGCTTTGTCTCAACAGCGAGAAAACCAAACTTGTGCTCATCAGATCCCCCTCCACCTTGGCTAAGCTGGACAAGCGATACAGCTCAT
Source organism: Ambystoma mexicanum (assembly GCF_040938575.1). Lineage (NCBI taxonomy): Eukaryota > Metazoa > Chordata > Amphibia > Caudata > Ambystomatidae > Ambystoma > Ambystoma mexicanum. Next base: position 268,331,820 of record NC_090934.1, read on the forward strand.
TCATCGTAGACAACATCCCCATCACTGTCTCTACAGCTGTCAAGACCCTGGGTGTCTACCTTGATCCCAACCTTACCATGACTAGGCAAGTCAATGCCATTGCATCAACCTCAGCCTACCACTCCAAACTCCTTAATGCGGTAAGACCTTTCTTATCCCAACAAAATTGCCTCACCATCGCCAGAGCAATAACAGGCTCAAGACTGGACTACTGAAATGCCCTTCTCATAGGTACTTCCAGCAAAAATCTTGCTAAACTCCAGGTGGATTATAGAACCGGGCTCCTGGTGAGAGACCTATTCTGCCCAGGAGGGCTACTTCTATAACAACAACACACTTGAATAGGTTGAAAGGAATCACTTTTTGCACTCTCCTCTAGCCCCGTGGTCAAAAGGAATGTACACAACACTCTATTCAAAATACCCGGTCTGGGTAAATTCTTGATTTTTATGATTTAGGTACTGTCAAGGTCTAGTAGACAGCATGTAACAGAGGACAAATTAACATTATAACACAGACATCAAAACAAATGACAAAATGTTCTTTCAGAGAAATAGTGACAATGCACTTGTAGTTAAAAGGGTGCGTCTACATCGGGGTGTTTCAGGCCGTCTGTGTGGGCTTGATGAGCCTCGTATCTGTCATGGCCCTCATCAGGACGGGGACTGTATGAGCGTGGAGTGCTGTGAATATGGAAGGGGAGAGATAATTAGGGGAGTGCCCAAAGTGACGGTGATTTTAATACACTGAATGACCATGTAAAAAATATCATGGAGAAATATCTTACCTAAGGGGACCCTAGGCACATGTATAGGCCACCGTCTCATAAGGTACTGGTCCCGGGTTGCTCCTAATGTCAAAAAAAGGGATAATACTAAATATATAATCCTTTCGTGCTATGTACGGGCTCACAGCTAAATATTAGGCTGGAACGAGCTTACCTCAAAATGGAGGCTGTAATCAGGCTTGGTCTTGTAGTGAAGTGTAAATCCTGCAAGAGAGCATAATATCAATATGCTGCTCAACACCGGATATTCTATGTGTAAATAGCTTGTTAAAAATCATTTGGAAGTGTGTGGAATACCTTCTATAATGATTGTGCGCAGCGCTCGTGAGCCGCGTGTAGCTGACAAAAGGTTTCAGCAGCTGAAGCACGGATTGCTGAGTCATTCTGTGTCTGCGAGGAGCCTGGAAACGAAGCGTTGCTAATGCCGTTGCCAGGCTCCCAGACTCTTTGTATGGGTGGCCATTTTGGGGAGGTTTGTATCATTGCACGCAGTGAAAAAGGTGTTTAAAGACACTGGGCCTCATATCGAGTTTGGCGGTAACCCTTAAATCCGGCGGTAGGGTCCGCCAAATCAGGGCTTCAGCGGATTTCTCCCCAGCTCTGAGCTGGGGGGAAATCCACCGAAAATTTGCGCTCATACTGCCGGCAGGAAATCCGCCAGTGGTATGAGTGCGAAATTTCCCCATTGAGCCCAATGGGGAATGGGGCATTCCCGAATGGGCTCCTTGGGGAATGGGGACTTCCAATACAGCCAAACCCATGATCCGGCGCTAATAGTGCCGGGGGGTTTGGCAGTAGGGCAGATAGCGCCAGCGCTATTAGCGCCGGCGTTACCGCCCAACTCGTGATGAGGCCCACTGTGTGCTCCAAATTTGTTAAACAAACAAATTAGGCATGTTACCATGCCGCCCCCCTAAATGTGGTGCGGTGCAGTACAGTACAATATTTGGAATGGTTGCCATGGCAACCACAGAGCGATCGCGGAACGGGAAACAAACAGTATTGCATTAATAAATGTACTGTAAGGCCGATCACTGAGGTATTTCTGTCTCTATGGGAGATCAAAAAGGATGTTAAAAAGGGTGTGCAGACAGTGAATGCACGTGTTGTGGTGGGGAAACCCAAAATAGGCTAGTAGTGGCTTATAGTCATGCGTTAAAATATAGACATTGTTATTTGTCTTCATTAGCACATACATTTTGCATATGACTATTCAGATATTAATAGTGCCCTGGATCGGATACAGCCCCATGGACAGAAGAAGTCGTGCATAAACAGATTGTCAAATGCATGCTCAAACTGTCACGTGTGGTCAACATGATTATAGGCAAAACAAACACATTTAGCATATAGCGAGTAGTCTCACACACAGGTGGATGTGACCCCATGTATTTTGGAATGGTGTCATCTAACTGCAGATGCTGTAAGGTTATCTCGGCACTGGAAAAAATCAATATTGACTAGTGCAAAGGAACACACTCTATGTTATATTAGGTAGTGTAGAGTAGGCTGGGGTTGTGGACAGTAGAAGAAACTGCAGAGAAACTAGTAAATCACAACTATGTGACCTCTTCTATTCCGCCCTGCAATGGGAATTGTGCTACCTCTAGAGGCCAGGTAGTTTACATGAAGGATTTCCATTCAACTGAGATGTTGAGTCCTGTGCGTACAGTTTATGTACAGTTACCAGTCATTTGGTCGAAAACCAAATGGTCGAATGACCATTTGATCGAAGTAAAATGGTCGGAAAAAAAAGGTTGAATATTTTTTTTTTTTATTTTATGGGGGGGTTCCCCCGCCAACCCCCCTTTTTCTTTATTAAAAATATTTTTTAAGCAACCAAAACTTTAAAAAAATATATAAATAAATAAATAAAAAAATTCAACATTTTTTTTGTGACCATTTTGATTCGATCAAATGGTCATTCGACCATTTATTTTCGATCATTTGACCGGACACCTTTATGTACCCATAGTTGCTCTAGTTGGGTCAATGTTCTGTTCATATCTCCTCCCCGTTTGAATGATGTCACCTTTTGTAGTATGAACCACCTTAGATCTGTGTCTTTGTGATGTTCTTTGCTGAAATGCTCAACTAGGGGTTTGTCGGCTACCAAATTCCTTATACAGGGACGGTGCTCAGAATGCGCATTTTGATCGGACGGATGGTCTTCCCTATGTATAGCAAATCACATGGACATTGTATTATATGAATCACGCCCTTTGTGTTGCAATTGGTGTGGTCCTTCATAATCCATCTGATGTTTTTGTATTCAAATGATTTTTTCTGTAGAGTTAGGGGGCAAACAACGCACTTCTCACACTTATAATGCCCCATCAGTGGGGGTAAATTCCATAATGTGTTGTCCACTCGTGGTGGCGGTTCGATGAACGTGTGTACTAGGGAATCCCTTAAATTCTTGTTTTTCTTAAAAGCAAAGCACAGTGTTTGGTTCAGAGTGCCTTGTTGTTTTACTAGATGCCAGTTGTTCTTAATAGTCTTTTGTATTAGTTGGCTCAATGGTCCAAAAGTTGTAACGCACACCAGTCTGTCTAGGTCCTTTTTGGGCTTATTTTCTAGGCAGATTTCTCTGGGTGTGCATCTTGCTCTCTTTTTGGCTTGTTTGATGGATTTGATAGGCTATCCTCTTTCTATCAAACAGACTTGTAGATCGTCCGCATGTTTCCTGTATCTCTCAATCTCAGTGCAGTTCCTACGGATCCGCAAAAACTGTCCGTAGGGAAGGTTGTATTTTAGACCCATCGGATGGTAGCTTTCGAAATGGAGTAGGCAGTTGCGTTCCGTAGGTTTTCTGAATAACTCTGTTTTCAGGTGGTTGCCTGTTTTGTAGATGTGAAGATCCAAAAAATCAATTTGATGATGGTCCCACAGCATGGTCAATTTTATATGTGGGTTCCTGGAATTTATCCATCAGTGGAAATCCTGAAGGTCACTCGGGGTGCCATTCCACACAATTAGAATGTCATCTATATATCGCTCCCAAAGCATGATGTTGTCTATGTAGGGATTCTCTTCCGTGAATACATTGATCTTCTCATAGTTGGACATGTAGAGATTTGCAATGTCGGGGGCAAAGGTTGCCCCCATACCCACTCCCTTGGTTTGCTTATAAAATTGATCTTTGAAGAGGAAGACGTTTTCTGACATCGCCAGTCTTGTGCACTCCAGAATTAATTCTGTTGGTGGTGAATTGGTGTCAACTCTAGTATCCAGAAAATTGCGAATTGCTTCTATTCGTTCTGCTTGTGGGATCGATGTGTACAAAGATTCCACATCCATGGTGGCCAAGTTGCTGGTGTTATTCAGATCTATATTATCAAGTAAATTGATTGTGCTGGTGGTGTCCTTGAGATACGAGGTCATCTTGACCATAAAAGGTTTGAGGAAAAAATCAGTATAAAGTGATAAGGGTTCAAGCAAGGATTCGCACGCAGATACTATGGGTCTCCCCGGTGAATTTTGAGTGTTCTTATGCACCTTCGGCAAGATGTAGAAGACCGGGGTTTGTGTAACTTGCCTGTACCTTTAGTCACTCTTGTGTGTGGCTAAGTATTGATCTATCTATCTGTGTAATCATGTATCATAATTATCAGGTGTCCTTGGGCGGCTTCACTGTAACCCTTTAAGTAAGCCTTTGTATTCTCCAAGTTCTCAGCTCCTCGATGCCCGTGGGCTGTAGTGCGCTTTACAAATACAAATAAATAAATAAATAAATAACACCTCTTCTAGGCAGTATTGTAGCTTCGCCTTTATATCCCTTGTCTGCTAGAATAGTCATCAATTGAACTGAATCCTGCCTGCACTCATCTTCTGTGGTGCTGCAAATCAGGATGTCATCTACGTATTGTATCACCACACTTTTAGATCAATATTGCCTAAATCCATCTGTAGGACTCTGTTAAAGATCGATGGGTACTCACAGTACCCCTGAGGCAGCCTAGTATGTTTCAGTCTTTTTTGGGGAAACATGAATGAAGTCAAGTCTTGTGAGTCCTTGTGTAACAGGAATGAGAAAAACAAATTTTTCAAATCGATCATTGTAAAATATTGAGCTTCCACCTGGACACTGTACAATATTGTTGGCGAATTAGGAACTAGAGGAAACTCACCTTCTACAATCTTGTTAATCAGTTTCATATCCTGGATAAATCTGCACAATACCCCTTTAGATTTCTTAATTGGATACACTGCGGTATTATACAATGATTCTGATGCCACCAGAATTCCCAGATTCATCAGTGCTGAAATAGTCTGCAATATGCCCTCATCAGCTTCTCGAGACATGGGTACTGTCTTACTCAAGGTAAAATTGCTCCTGGTTTAAGCTTTATCTTAACCTCTCTTATCCCTTCCATAAACCTACGTCATAAGGGCCTGTGGTCCATAAGGCACTTGGGACCTTTCCCAGGTCTTACTGAAGAAATCTTGGTCTTTGCTGCATTATCGGCATTCGCTGTATAACTTCGCTTTTCTCTATTCTTATCCAGTACGTAATGCTCATGAAGAACATGACTTCATCATCACTTCAATCTTCCCCGAACATATAATCATCAGTTATGTCAGTCAATCTATATCCTTCCTCAAGAGCGATCACTGTTCTCCATGGTCTACCCTCATCATCTACTCCTTTGAGCATTGCCATTTCTCTTTGTACTATGGGTGCTTCCAATTCTATAGCAATTGTCTGTCCACCTTCCTCATCCATAGGTTATTGTGGTCTAATCAAAAACTCATCAGGTATTCTCACAATCTTTCCCACCAGGCCAGGTAGCCATGTCAGTAAAATGCTCACTCATATATAAAAATCTCTGAATCTACTGGGATGCCTCACAAAGCCACTTGCCCTGTGAATGCCAGTGTAAACTCTCCCATGTTTAAACAGTGTATTCCTGGAGTGGAGCACACTATTCCTTGATCAGTAAAAGGAATCATCATATTAGGTTTCTTCATTAAATCTCTTCCCAAAATATTAAAGAGCGTCTGTTGTGAATATAACAAGGGAACAGACATGTCACAATCTCCTATGGAGACTGGTAGTTTATCAGTAAAAGGAACTTGCCTTGTAGCTCCAGAGAACCCTTGAGCATTCATGGTAATACCTGACATTGGATATTTTCCCTCTCGTATACACGAACGAGTTTCTCCAGTGTCTTCAAGAAAAGAAAAGGATTTACCTCCTATCATCACATAAACCCTTGGTTACACTTGGGGTTCTGTTGTCACAGATCAGATAGTACTGAACACATCAAGTCACCCTGTGACCTGTCCTTTTGTGGATACAGACTCATCCCTGTCCCTGTGAAAGGATTTCCTCCTATCACAGTGAAACCTCCTATTCTGGGTATCAATACTTGTCCTGTGTTTGTATATGGCTGGGTCTGCATAGGGGCTTGTTGCGACTGCCCTTGTGGCGGATTCGTTTGTGCTTGTCCCTGCTGTGGTACCTACTGTACTTGTGGTGCTTGTGTCTGATAAGATATGTGATCCTGGGTAAAGCCTTCTCTGGTCTGTGTGCTATATGGTGGAGGGTAAGCTCTCCCCCCTCTTGAGAACTGTCCATTTTGTACATTGCCTTGGCTCCCACATATGCGCGCAATATGTCCTGTCATTCTACAATTCCAACATACTGGTGGAACTCTCCTATTAGTCCCTCCTTGGTTATATCCTCCCTGAACATTCTGGTTCTCATTCTGTGTACCTTGAAACCCACCGTGATTATTTTGAAATCCGCCTGCTCTCCTCTATAACCCATACCTGTACCTCGTGGTGTAAACCCATGTCTACCCTGATTCATTGGGTGCAGATTATTCACCTGCGATATACCCATTGCTTCCTGCATTCGCAATCCTTCTCTGATTGTCAATACCGCCCCTTTAATGGCATATTTCGACAATTTTTTCTGAACTAATTTAGCTTCCTCTATTTTCCTATTTTCATCTTTCTCCTTGTTCTTCTCTTGAAATATCATTAGCTGTAGTTCAGCCCATGGCTTTGCTTACATCCGTACTTGTTTTTTCATCTGCCTCCGTACTGGCTCAGGCAACCCCTGACATAAAATGTGGTAAAATAAAGCCACTGACTTTTCCCATGGCTCGCGAGATTCAAGCTGCCATTTAACCTGAATATCCTGAATTTAAACAAATAGGGTCTTCATCTTCCTTTATCTTATTTGTCATAATTGCACCAATATCTGATGTGTCAGGATACTGTACCCCGAGTGCCCTCCAAACATCCTCTCTACAGTTATTAAACAGCGCTCCATCATGCTCTGTGTTTTGTGCAGTCACACTTGAATATCCCACTCTCCTCCATATGTTATCAGCCCACTCCCCAAGAATAGCTGCCAGGAGAGCTTTTATGTCCCCTATGGCCAGTTTATTTCCTCCTGTCATTTTCTCAAATTCATATATCCATTTCCCAGCACCCGAAGTCAAACTAGGGAGCTTGCATCTTAAATTATCATTGTCCATCTGTGGCCATGGTCTATACTGCGGTCTTGCTCCTCCTTTTTCTAACAAGGGAAACTACGTAAACTCTGTACCATTGTTGGATTCCACTATTAGTCTATCAAATGCAGGGATAATCGCCCCTGTCTGTCTCCTTGTGGGTAATGACCTTAACCTGCTCACATATGTGGTGACTCTCCCTTCTCACTATGTGATCGTCCTCAGGGGTGCTCAGGATATGCTATGGGATCTGGCGTACTATCTTTAGGTTGTTCCAAACCCTACCATCTCACTTCCTTATCCATTTGCAGATTTACTTCAGGGTGCATGCACTCCATCCTTCTGCCCCAAAACTGGACTCTCTTTCCTCGTCTGACATCTCTAGTCATCAGCTAGTGTGACTATCATCCCCTTCACCCTTATCCAGATACAGTCTGCTTAAAGACAATGCTCGATGTTCATCACTGAACAGGGTTCCCTCGTCACTTCGTGATTGAGGCACTCGGGGTTGATTATCATTCCCTCGGGTGACATACTCTATATTCCCCTTAACTGTTGATAGACCTTATTGATTCTTTCTTTGATGCTTTCCACATCAAATCTTTCTTCGTCTAATGCTACTCTAGATGCTGCTGGCCTCACTTCCTTTATCAGAAGAATCTCTTGCACTCTATCCCACCGCATTTCTGTGCTCAGCCTCATTTGTTCTTTATGACTGAGACTGACGTCGAGCTCTTGCTGTCTCCTTTTCCATTCTATTTCTTCATCTTTGTCTTTGTTTTCTTGCATCCCTTCTAATTCTTTCTTCCTCTTGACATCAGTCTTCTCCTCACCTTACTCCTTCGCTTCTTTCCTTCTCTTCCCTTTGTCTCTGTAATCTTTTGTCCCTTAATCTTTGTGCATCTTCCTACGCTCTCTTGCTTTCCTTTCTATCCCTTTCTTCTATTGATCTCTGTCTATTGTCGTACTTTTTTTGTTCTTCTGCCTGTTCTTCTATTTTCTCTTGCTCCTCCTGATATATCTGCTCTCGTTGCTCCCTGATTTTTGTTCTCTGCTCATTTTCTTTCAATCTCTTCTCTCGTTCTTTATCTTTTCTTTCTTGTTCGTCTTTATTTTCTCTTTGCCTAACTTCTTCGATACTTTTCCCATCTATCTTAAGTAAGATCTGTCCTCCCGTCCATTCGTTTTGCACGGGCGCCATCTTGTCAGCCTTGCCCTTCTCTCCTTTCCGTCTCTTAATCTCCCTATCTATCTCTGTCGACAATTTTGACTGTTCACTTTTTTCTTCCTTGTCTTGCATGATTTATTATTCTCCTCCAGACTATCCTCACTAGTGTAAGCGGGGGGTTCATATATTGGATTATTATACCTGTCGCTGCTTTCCTTTAATAGGGGATACACTCCTATTACTTCTGTAACTACATCCTTTGCTTCAGATGAGCTAAGGGGAGCTGACGGCTCAACACCTTCCTCCTTAGGCTGATTAAGCATCCATTCCTCAGATGGCAGGTCTTCTCTTTCCTCTTGATACATCTTCCAGAGCTCTAAAATTGCTAATCCTTTCTCTAATTTCTTCCCTGTGTACGCAGAGTGCAAGTATGTGGTCATGTGTTGCAATACCACTTTTGACAATGATCCCCCTTGTGGCCGTGGCATGAACATTTTAGCTGATGTGCCTTTTACCCATTCCACACTATACTGTTTGAGCTGGGGCATATGCTTTGGCAGTGTCTTGCATAAGTACATGAGAGGAGTATCCCACATAATGACAAGTCTTAATCGATTGTCGATACTTACCAGACTTTTAAATAAACTTTATACCTTGGCTTAAATCGCCACTTTTCAATGTTTCTATTTAAACAACAAATATGAGCAAGCACCACCAATCTCTGGTCAAGCCTGCAATTTCAACAGCTTATCTGTTCTCTTTCTTCATTTATCTATTCGCTTCATTGGTGTATCTATTCTCTTGATTGGCGCCAATCACTTTGCTATCCTCAATCACTGTTGTGCCTCAACTTTTTGAATTTTTCACAATCTCTAGTGCTGTTCGCTATTTGTACTCAACAACAACTAGTCAAATGTTCCACATTTATAAACACTGTGATCACCTTATCTCTCTTTATTCTACACCCTATACAGGGTTTGAAACATCACCTTACGTAATCCTGATTATGTTTTATATATTTCACTCTACACCCATTGGAGTTTGAGAAGTCTCCTTCTGGCTCCCTTGAGCCAGGGCCTCTAGGCGCCACCTCTTCTTCGCAATATTTCCTGTTACTCAAAAATGATTACAATCCCGTCCCCTTATTTGCCATTCCCCTTAGTCTACTCACCATTCGTTAATCGACTCAAGGCCTTCGGTATCGACTTCTCCTTCAATCTGACCACCTCGCCTTCCATCCAGAGAGCGCCCGTGGAAAGGGAGTTCGTCAAAGGGGGACTTGCCCACCGTCTCAGTTCGTCTTGCAAGTTTATTTCTATCGGGCGCTCTCCACAGGAAACACTGTGATCTTCCATCTAATGGCAGAGGATACCTGATCGTCCGAAAATCTGGGGCAAATTGGTTTGGATCTTTAAACCATCCGCACCGCTACTACATGAGCTTAGGGCCTTTTTGTAGCGTGTATGCAATGGATGGATTCACAGAATAACTCAGAATCTGAATAACTGAACCAACTCAGGAAGATGGCAAAGTATTATTTTTTTATCAATTATCTAAAACAGGGAGTTACAACGGACATCAATAGACGTTCGCTCAATTTTTCTCAGCAATCTTTTCACAAAACATCGACTTTATACTAATAATACATCAGAGGTGACGTCATGCTACGTGGCAAACAATGAAAAACCTACTAGGGATTGTGATTGGCTTAAGGGGAACATCTAAGTATACATTACATAGGACCTAGGATTGTGATTGGCTGCCCATTGCCAGGTGGACAATGTATGCCTACCTCTAAAACACGTCATCTTTTAAACCATTAAGTATACGGTTTGCAATTGGTCTTCATACTATAAGGTCCTTGGTTATACCGACCTCTACAATTGGTTGACACACTTGTGGCATGCCTGGAATATTTGGTTCACTTAGCAGCACGTAAGTCCAGACCCAGGTGCAAGGAGGTGGGCCTGAGTCTATCTCCACCCCAATTAGCCCACCACCTCTTATCACCCATGGCTTTTGCCATGAAGATTGTCTTTGAACGTGCCCTTGCAAAGTATCCTTATTTCTGGGACTACACTGGAGTGCAGGCACTCACTATGGTTGTTCTAGGACTCCAAGTTCAACTCTATTTTCATCTTTCGCTCACGTGACAGGAGACCATGATTTGGTCAATTATTCAGGTTTTACACGTCTTAAATGAATAAAACTTGGCATTCTTGGTATTCTTTCTCTGCACCTTAACAAGAGATGATTAATCCTTTGCACATTCACTCCTTTCAAGAATAGATATCTGACCTTGGGTGCTTCAGTTTTGATACCATGCTTCATGGGTTCTGGCTTACTAAAATGTATGATACCGATATCCAGCTTCTATACAGTGGCGGCTTTGTCTGCATTCTATTCACTACATATAACCAGCTTCTATTATGACTTAGTCTACCTTGCATTTCAGCGTCAGTACAATTAATGAGTGGTTGATTCTCTGCAACACTTTGTGCATGTGTAATCTTCTTTTTCGTATTTAAAAGTTCACTTGATTCTTTACTAAGTCATTCGTTTCTGTAGGATCCATGAATTCTCTTCAGCCAGTATCTCGGGACATCGAACATGTCTCTTGTGATATCACTAGCTTCTTTCTTTGCTCTTTTTCATATTTCTTCTAGGAGTTCCTCCTTCAGATTGTCGTCTCATTGGGGATACATTCAATAGGTTTGACTCAATGGGTATCTTCTTTCGAATATACGCTGCGGTATTGGCACAACTGCTGGTGTCAAACTCAGCACAATCTCAGACTTACAAAATATAGAAGGTAGGGGGGTGGGATTTCCTGCAGAGGCATGCAACTGCTCCTCTACACCCTTCTTGGTAGTGCTGAAGGTAATTGTTATCTTTGATGAATAGTTCTAGCTTTTGTGGTAAGGCGGATACTGGAGACAGACACAAAGACATGATTCAAACAGCCATGTATTAGAATACTTAAAAAATAACCCTCTCTGAACCCTATCACTAAAATGAAATCCCTAAACTACAAAACAATAAAAATGGTGCTCTTCAGGATGTCTCAACAAAAGTACATTCCTCGGTCCAAATCATAAACTTACCTATCACTAAAAATCTCTGGAAAGAAAGAAGATAGAAAATAATTCTAATCTGATGCTTTTCTCAGAATTAATCCACCAATGGGACTTTAGTACAGACTGGTTTCTGACCCCCACCAACTCGTGGATGAAGTCTTTGAAGACTCTTACGTAGGGTCTCTTCACTATGATCTTATAGTGTCTCTTAAAGTTCAAAGGAAATTCTCTTTTCAAATAATCAAAATGTCACAAACAAATTTGTTCAATATGCCTCTGCCAGATACCTGCATTTATCCTGTCTCCAGGAATATTGGAGTTTATCCTTAAGGTCACTGAACAGTAATGTCCAAGAATGCTGCTCTCTGAGGTTTCTTGGTCGTCTGGGTTTCTGGCCTCAGGGAGTTGGTGGGCCTTTCCAGCCCCTCTCTTGTTTGTTCCACTTAGAGTATGGGTATCTATTGCCCCTGCTGTTATTTGGCTAACCCCTTGTGGGCTATGGCAGTCTGCGGTCCTTGCCATTCTGTGGTTCAGTTCTCAAAGCTTGCGTATTTCTCTCTTCGGCCTCAGGCAGGCCATGAGCTTCTTTAGTCCGTTTCTGGTGAATTTTTGGAGACTACGGGCCACATTATAACGCTGGCGCTCCCGTAATGAAGGGGGCTGGTACGGGACTGGCCCCCTTCATTCTGGCAGCGCCGATTACGAGCTTCCCATCGTGGGACCCGGATCGCACGCCTGGTAAAACTAGGTGTGCTTTCCAGGTCCTGCGGGGGGAAGAGGGAGGCAATAACGGGCCAGATGTAAACTTCCCGTTATTACCTCCCTCCCCATTCCCATTCAGCCCTATGGGGGCTCAAATGGGAATGGGGATGGGTTCCTGCAAGTAGGAATTACCGGGTCCTCCTATGTCGGAGTAACCCAGTAAGTCCCGATTGCAGGAACCCGGTAATGGAGCCCGGAACGGAGGCAGCCATGGAGCTAATAGCTCCATTGCTACCTCCATTCTCGTAATGAGGCCCAACATGTGTCTCTCACCCCTTCAGCCTCTCAGTTGGACCTTTACAGGGTATAAGTCTTCTGGACCCTTGTGGTTGCAGGATAGCCTCTTGCAGGCTACATTGTCTTACCCCTCCTGGTTTTGTGGAGTCTCTCGTCTCATTGATCCTCATTTGGTCCCTCTCGGGCTATGGGCTCTTCAAGCCCTGGTAGATTCTTGATTTACTCCTCGCGGGCTATGGGCACTTCTAGCCCTGGCAGATTTGTGATTTGCCCCTTGCAGGATATGGGTGTGTCCTGCCCCTGCTGTTCTTCGGTTGGTACTTCTCGAGGTATGGGCTCACTATGGGCCCGGGAAGTACTTCAGTTCGCCGATCCTGAGCATTAGCCTGGGCTAGCTTGCCCATATGGGAATTGTGGTCTTGGCATCTCCAGATGCTGTTTGCATTCACTGGCGGTGAGGATAGTGCTCTCTGCCACAGAGGTCCTTTGCTGCTTGGGAGCTCTTCATACATCTTGCGTTCATCTTGCGTACATCTTGTGCAGGACTCCTCCCTTGTGCGGCTCCGCACAGCTGAGCTTCGTCTTGTTCTGAGGCTGTTCTTGTTCTTCTCCTCTTTGGCTCTGCGGCAGATTTTAAGTTCCTCTGTGGATTGTGAGAAACAACCCGGTTGGTCCGGAGGTCCAGTGAAAGATGGTACCATACCCAGGTCAAAACCCAGCCTCTCACCTTAAAAGGACCCTCTACATAATGGTCCTGCTTAGTCCCCATATATCGTACAAACGTGTCGAACTGTAAGAAAAGGGGGGTTGTTGCGGTTATTCAGGTATGCCTTGTACCCTGATAGGGGTAAACCCCAGTGGGATCAACTTGCCCTGTCTCCTAGGGAGAGTGTTGCATAATGGGCTCACCTTCCTAGTCCCAAAGAGGGGGTGGCTCCCCCCTGGGGAGAAGGAGCAAACTCCCTGCATTGTTCACATTGCATATTGAAGTGGAACTGTGAGATTGGCCCGACATTACCATGTTCTGTTAGTGAAGGGTTGTTTTTTTAGGAATGGGCAGACCTACTGTATGTGTACGTGCAGTTGCAATGCTTCCCTTGAAACATGAAGAGTTAACTAGGGTTGGAAAATCCTCCTGGATGCGGATCAGAGAATTATTTTTTTAAATTTTAGGTGGAAAAGGATGCCCAGGACTGGCAGTTTGCGGTAGTTGAGTAGTAGAGTGATGAAGGACTTTTGATCAAGAGGTGCAAAGGATGTCAGGCTGTGAGCATGAGAAGGCATTGCAGTGGGGGTCCATCAGAATCTGTGGTGGTCAGGGTGATTCAGAATATGTGGTGATCAAAACAACGTTTTGTCAAATTGTGCTTACTTTGTGGCGAAAAATAGGTTCCATGTGATAGTTTCGCCTGGACAAAGTCGCCAGTTAGGCAACTTTCCTGACCCCTAAAATACTTTCCCTAAATATTCCAGGAGGGGAATCATTTTAGATTATGAACTCCCATTGTAGAACATTTGGGGAAAATGTTTGATTTTAATGATTGGGAAATGTCGTCCCCGGGTGGCCATTTCCCAGGCAACTTTGCCACTTGCCACTGAAAAATATACTAGCTTGTTGAATAGCTGCACTCTCTGTTTGATTGGATTGGAGGGGGGTGTTGCCCCCTCTAAGATAGTTAAGTTCATTACAAAAATTATTTTTAGGTGTTAGGTGCTGATATGGAGAGAGCAGCAAAGAAGCCATTTTTGGCTTTGCGCATTTGGGTTTTGTAGGGAGATAGCTTTGTTTTTAAGGTGACTTTGGTTTAAGTCGAGCACTGGTTAGACAAGACAAATTTTATTTATTTATTTAATTAATTTAGTATTATATGGTTAAATTAATAACTTTTAATACAATTCATATCAACCCTCTCAAATACTTAAAATGCACATCATATAAAAAAAACATTTAATCATTGTAAAATTTGAAGTATCTCCCAATTTTTTTTCTCCATAATTTAGTAAAATAGATAATACATCCTTTGTTTGCTCTGGATACAAAAATGTCCCAACGATCATCTGGGGTTACGGACATATAGTATCCTGCATCTCGTCGCCCTTATTTGTAGTACTGCTATTGCAGAGCACTCAAAAAGGATGTGACGAGCCGACTCCAGTTCTAATTCACCAGAGAGACAGTAGAATCTTTCCTTTCTAGATATCTTAAAGGATCCCCCAGTGATCTCCAAAGTTTTAGCAGCATTGAATTTATGACACTAATATGCAAAGAATTGTAACCATTGGCAATGAAGCAAGCATTTGTGCATTGGCAGATGAGGGAAAGGAGCAGTATTGAAACTCCACACGGAGTCGGGTTGCAGAGTCTCTTGTCTGCATTGGAGTCTGATTTTTCACACAGGAGCTACAGTCTGTCCACTATTGCTGCTACACCACCAGCTGACTCATTAAAACCCTGACCTGGCTGCGGAGCGGGCCGCGGAGTCGGGTTGCAGAGTCTCTTGTCTGCATTGGAGTCTGATTTTTCACAGAGGAGCTGCAGTCTGTCCACTATTGCTGCTACACCACCAGATGACTCATTAAAACCCTGACCTGGCCGCGGAGCGGGCCGCGGAGTCAGGTTGCAGAGTCTCTTGTCTCTGGTCTGCTGGGACTGTTGGGACTGTTGGGCTGAGCTGGGCTGACGAAAGACGGTAAGAGGCCCCGTAAAACTTTGCAAACAGTACTGATTTGTGGATCCCAGGAAAACCTATCATTGCCCTCCACTTACGTCTGCAGCAACGAGTGGTGAGCAATTAAAAAGTGTTACATTTGGTTAAGCGGGAACAAGTTGGGTGTAGACATCGTAAAGGTTTACGCCTAACTCTGCCCGTCTGAGGCACGATTCCTCTGGAAGCCCAAGAGAAACCGCCTACCTGGTGTCAAAACACTAAACTTGCCTCGGGCATTGGCACTCGGAAAATTTGCTCCGACTCTCGCCGTCAGGCTGCTGTGGATCCACCCCCCTCCCATCTTCCATCTCCCTTCCCACTCCCTGCCTGCTCCCCGCTCCCCGCTCCTACCTCCTTGCTGGTTCGGGTCCCACATGGAGGGCAGCTGTGGGTTGGGCACGCCAAGGAGACACGGAAGCAGCGATCCCCGCTCCCCTCTCCTACCTCCTTCCTGGTTCGGGTCCCACGCGGAGTGCAGCTGTGGGTTGGGCACGCCAAGGAGACACAGAAGCAGTGATCTGCGTCTGCGAGCGCTGCTAACTCTGCGAGCGCTTGCGGTGTTCCCCCTGCTGATGCCTGTGGGAGTTTGTGGGAGTTTATCAGAGACAGCCTGCGTGAGCTATCTCACGGAGCGATCAGAAAACTGTTAGACTCTCCAATAACCCCCTTTTTTTTTTCTTTTTTCTCTCTTTCTCCTTCTTTCAAACCGGAATATGAGCCAAGGTAAATAGCGGTAACCTTGTATCCCCAGCAAAGAAAGGAGCAATCTGGAGGTGTGGTTCCTCTAACACTACCGGTACCTGAGTGAGTAAACTTAGAGGAGTAATTGAGTGGCAGGAGTGGGTCAGCAGTAGCAGGAGACTGCGGGACTTCATCCTTTGATCCTGCTGGTGAGTTGGCCCACCCCATATTACAACAGGCACTCTGTGGTTGTGTGCCACTACAACAGGAGACTGCGGGCCAACAGCCTTTGATCCTGCTGGTGAGTTGGGCCTCAGTTTATCATAAAAGCCACTCTGCTGCTGTGTGCAACTAACTATCTGCAGAGTGTGTTTATGATCAGCGCATAGTGAAGCTCACCTTATCAACCAAATTTGGAGGCAAGCAAACTGAGCGGAAAAGTCTCATTTGAATTTAGCGCTATTTGCCTGCAAACACTACTACTAATGGCGACTGGAACAAGACTTGCAACCAAATCCAAGAGCACACTTGGTACTACGGTTGAACTGAGGCCCCTTGGAACCAATCATCCCGATGAAACCACACTAGGTGACATTTCACAAGCATTGAACACAAAAGGAGATATTGTAACACTAGTAAACACATTGGAGGATAATATTCAGGAAAGCAACATTAACCCTGAGATTAGTAAGGACATGTTCAATCCAAACAAAGATTCAACAGTGCCAAGCCAGCCCCCAAATCATGTATACAAGATCCAGACAGAAACTCGCGAGCCGCAATTATCACAAAAGGAAAAAGCGATTGCGGCAAAAAATAATTGGGAGCTGGCATACACAAAGGCCAAGTTGCAAGAAGATATGGGACAAAGGAGCTTCCAGCGAAAAAAATACCAGGCAAGCTCGATTATCGATGGACATTACAGAAATTGAGGATTTGATGACGAATCAGGCTAAAAGAAATGAAGTTTTTAACATGCAGAAAAGCATAAAGGGAGAGCCACCATGGTTAGCATCAACACCACGAATCTTAATGCCTGATGTGATGACAAAGGAGTATCACACATCTACTATAGTACATAATATCAGACAACCTGGAGATAGATCCCCAACAACAGAGCATACATCGAATAATAAGAACTTCTGTCAATGTCAACCAAATGCATTACCGACAAACACACCGGAATCAATACCCACAACTATGCTAGACTTACAAAATTTGCTGTTAGCTGTAACCTCACAGGCGATGATACCATTCATGAAGTTACTAGAAAGTAATCGCGATGCGCAAAAAGATCAAGCTACCCTGCTGGCTCTCACCCATTCAAAGCAGATTTTTGTGGAGTCCTTTCTAAACACGATAAATAATCGATTGAATCAAGAGGCTGAAACAAGTTCCCAATGGCAGTCCAGGCTATTTGAAATAGCAAGAAGAGAACATGAAGAGAAGGCAACACTGACAGCAGGTATGATGGAAATCTTAGGAAAAGGGCACCTGCCGCCTAGTGTAAGACCGCAAAATGAAACTGGACAAAAGGAACCCGTGCCACATCAAATTGCGCAAGCACAATCTGAATATGTGCAGGGTAGTACCGACATTTTGACATTGGACTATATCCAACAAGGTGAGAACGCAATTGAAACCACTGATGCTCTGACCTCCTTACCTGAGAAGCTAATGGAAAATTTTCCTATTTTTGACAACAATAAGAACATTGCAAATATCCCACAACCATCACAGAAAGAAACTATCAAATCAACAAAGAGAGCCTTCTTACGTAATTTGACAACCCCTAAAGCGAACAAAAACATACAAGGAGAGAAAAAAAAGAGGCAACACTAAGTAGGACAGTGAAGCCACAAAAACCCAATACGACCGCAAATATCCAAACAGATATCACTAGGATGGATGATGTGATGACTGAAACAAACAAAGAGCGACAACGAAGAGATGCACAAAGTCAAGATGGTTTGTTGAACCTATCTACTTACTCCAAAGAAGAGCAAGAGAGTAACTGGGATTCGCAAATCTCTACCAATGATCATTCTCTAATCATTGTTGACTGTTATGAAGAAGGTTACACCATAGAGTCCAGCTACACTGACCTCAGCTGTGAAGACATTTCTGATCTAGATCTGGAGACGTCTAGACTTAGTGTGGAATCAATTTCAGACAGCGAAGATTCTACATCACATTACTCAGAGAGGAGCCAAAGAAACAACGAATTAGAAAATAGTGTAGACACAGGTAATAGATCAAAACTGCGGCAACTTTTATTTAATAATCCTACGGATACTCCTCAAAACATACAATCAAAAATCAAGCAAGTGGAAAATGATAATTACCAACAAGATCTGATCCTAAACAGAACAAATATTTTGAGACTGATACACGCAATTCCCGCCCTTAGATGGGTCAACACAGGACACTTAAAAGTGGTGGAATTCATGGATGAAAAGAATTCAGATGTGATTCTCGTACATTTGCATAATACAAAAGATAGTGAAAAGATCATGAAAGAGGCACATCTCTTTTTGAAATTGGGGTTCTCATGTACGGCTGAAACAGCAAGTACGAGGAAACCAACACGGGAACCTCAGCATTACATGAAGAGATCGATAAAACAGGAGAGAGGGGAAAATGATGGTGCACACTCCCCGGGGATCTCTGCAAAAAGCAGAATGGTACACTCAGCAGAAAGAGTGATAAATAAATATACGAGAGTAAATGTTACTAAAATGCCATTCTGGAGAGAGGAGGAAACCCCACATAAAACGATGACAGCAATGAGAAAAAAGTATTCATAACCATCAATTAACAGACCTAACACTACTCTGACTCTGTGTACTTGGAATACCAGAGGATTTTCTCATCTCTTTCAACTAAATACGGATGATCTATGTAAATATACCTTCATATGTTTACAAGAAACATGGATTGACATTATGCCAGGATGCGACGGGTACACAGTGATCATGAATCCTGCCATATCCCGTAAAAAAGGACGTCCATCAGCTGGACTCTTAACTTTGATAAAAATGGAAGAAAATATCCTAGTGGCAGATTCTATAAACATCTCACCGTGGATCCAACTAACAATGGTAGAAATCTAGAGTAGAAGAAACATGAAAACTTGGTGCAAGTGCCGGTGCAGAGATTAGCAATATTCAATATATATTGGAATCAGGCGGCGATTGAAATGGAAGAATTCATTGATACGCTATTCTCCGCCGTGGATAAAGTTATGCTGGAATCACACGATACTGAGATGATCTTATGTGGAGACCTCAACATACATTTATTTGACCTACAAGGGTTAGCGATTGAGAAAACGCAACTCTCAGTGAGAGCAAAAATATGGAACAAAGAAACCACAGGGCGACAGCTCTACTGCACCAATCAACTGAACTACAATCCAAAAAGTGCAACATGGTCAAATGGAAAAGTGTCAGCCACTTTGGATTACATTTATATGTCACCAAATCTAATCTCCAAAGTAACGGCTCAATACAATATAACCATATTGTGAAAGTAATAAAATGTATCTACCACCCATGGAAACAAACTCCTCAGTCAGCCGACTGCGCATCAATGATAATTAAATGAAGAAATTAGTAAGTACTTACACCAGCTCTGTGGTATCTGGCATGGAAAAAATACATTATGAATGGATACTCTCGCCTTTCTTACAAACGACCCATAACCAAGAGTCCTCAAAGAAGTGCCACACCCATGCTTATAACCTACAAGTAGTAAACAAACAAAAAGAATTGCGGAAATCGATCACGGAAATAAAAAGAAAGAAAGAGGCCAACTCATGGATCGCAATTAGACAAGCAAAACAAAGTTACAGAAATTGGACAAAGAAGGCAAAAGCATTGCTCTTACAACAAGATGCAGAAGCAATCTTAGCCCTCTTGAAAACGAATAATACGCGAGGATTATGGAACCTATTGAATCCGCAAATGGAAAGGCACCATAAAACAATTCAAGGGACATCAGAATCTACATGGACTAATCACTTCAAGGCAATCTACAAATCTATAGTGAGAATTCATTCCACCAGTATGGAGCAGAATGAAATGTCTGTTTGGACAAACTCCTGGATAGAGGAGGATATCTTGACAATCATAAAGAAGCTCAACTTATCAAGGGCCCCTGACTCAGATGTTCTAAGTAACATGCTTATAAAGAAACACCTAGAGGATTGGGCAAAATTCTGCGTTCACCTATTCTCTGCAATTGAAAAAGGGAAACAAATACCCGATACCTGGACAACTGCAATCCTGATACCAATATATAAAGCAGGTGATAGGCAACTACCTACAAACTACAGACCAATCACACTTTTGGACCCGATTGGGAAGATTTTTGCAATGCTCCTACTAAACAAACTTAATATATGGATTAAGGAAAATAAGCAATTTTACATCAGGCAGACTGGATTCACAAAGAGCACGGGTACTCATGTAATTCTAATGATCTTGAATCTATTGAAACAGGAGGCATTGGTCAACAAGCATACCACATATGCAGCATTCATAGACCTGCATATGGCCTTTGATTTGGTAAATAGGTGAACATTGTGGGAAAAACTAATGAAGTGGAAGTGTCCATTAACAATAGTGGAACCCATCAAGCAACTATATAGCAATATCACCTTAAGAATCAGACTTTCACAACAGGGTCAATTATAGGCTCCTATTGAAGCGGAAAATGGTCTAAAACAGGGCTGCCCTGTTGCAGAAACCCTGTTTAAATTGTATACCTTGGATCTCCCTGATCCTCCTCTTTTTCAGAAGGCAAATCCACCAAAATTGAATAACCAGCAGATTAAGCACTTGATGTATGCAGATGACATTGTCATCTTAGACAAAACAGAATTAGGGCTACAAAGAAGCCTATGGGAGTTGGACATTTATATGGTGGAAAATGGCTTAGAGATTAACACCGCCAAAACAAGAATCATGCCACTTTCAGTAAAAGAAGGACAAAAAAGAAAGCAACAGTCTTTTCAATTTTACATGAACGAACAAAAATTGACAAAGGTAACAGAAATCAAATACCTGGGAGTTCTAGTGAATCAATCAGAAGTTGAGACACCATGGATAAAACAATTAAGAACAAAAACAGCTTCACTGGCGAGACAAGGGTTATTTATACACAGAAAATTTGGAAAATACTCCTTACAACCGATCCTCATATTCTACCGACAAAAAGTAACCGCAATTTGGAATTACGGGAGTGAGGCCATGATAAATTTCGCCCAATCAATATGCGATATCTTAGAAGGCATGTTTTGGAGGAAAATCCTTGGGTCATCGAGCTCACTTCCAATCAAAAGAATCAGACATGAGATTGCGACGCAATCATTAAGATCAATAGTCGAGTGGAAAAAGATCGACTTGTATAGAAAGATGATTAATGAGGACAAAATACCAGCATACAAACTATTTGAACATAGATCTGTTACAGTGGCTAACGCGGCATTAGCGACATGGAAGAACGTCATGATTGACGTGATGGCAGCAAACAGTATAACAACAGAGATGCTTGTGAACCCCCCTCAATGTGTTAAACAAAGACTACAGCGAAATGATTGGATTTCTACCCTAACAGACAAAGCACGATATCAGATGAACTTGAACTGTGAACTGGACAACCGTGCACTCAATGACTTACCGGCGTATCTGAAGCAATTTCCGGATAGAAAGATTAGGGATCAATTCATTAGATTTCGATTGAATCAACTACCAACACGGGAACTTATGGCAAATAACAGGCTCATCTTGAAAGAGGCAGCATTCTGTCGATTCTGTTAGAACAAACTAACAACTGAAACTATATATCATATCATCATGATTTGCCCTGCGTTGGCTGAAAAAAGAAACTGGTTTCCAGAAATGATATCTACATCTGGAAACGAACTCAATAGCCAGGACAGATGGAATCTAATACTGTCAGGAAATAACAGGAGCCTCACTACTGTCATTCAATTTTGGAATCCTATTACTATGATGAAAAGCACATAAATTGTTATTATGGACTTATAGTAGTATCCAAAGTTGCAAGGGAAATAAAATGAGATAGCTTGGAAAGTATGGTCAATGAAAGAATGTGTTTTTTCTTTTTTTCTTTTCTCTTTTCTACATTTTGGAATTGTATGATTGTATGGATTAATTAAAAGTTTTGAATAAAACTACAAAATGTAATTAAAAAAAAATGTATGACACATGAAGTCCCACACCAAGGAACTACTGATGAAGTGCTGTATGTAAGATGGAACCAGCTGTCAATCAAGTATATATGGAATCAACCATTCACACATAGATTTGCAAGCCAAGTTGACAAAAAGTTGGTCAAGAATGAAAGCCTTCAAAGCAGTCCTCATTGTTCTTTTTATAAGAGTTCAAATTCATCACTGAGGATCCACTTGTCGGCTTCTCTCTTTATAAGTGCAAAGACGCTTAACTGCATAAATGAGATTTTGCTCAAATACACCTCAAATAGCCATCTCATGAGTGAGTTTTTCTCAGCATGTGCTAATCTCGAATACAAAGTTAAACAGTTTAACTTAATTAGTTTGCTTGTTGGTAGTATGTTAAACTCTAAATAAAACATGTTCAGTGAAACGAAAGTAGGTAACCTTAACATTTTCTTTAAAATCATTATTTTTAGTTTGGAAATTACTTCTAAACAACCAAGTGCCCACACCTCAGCTGCATATATGGTGATGGGCAGAATTTTCATAGAGTACAGATTGACCAAAGTCCCAACAGAATAACCTCCTTGTTAACTCGCAAGGGAACTGATGCCGGCCAATGTTTGTGCTGTTCCAACCTTGAGTCTATTCAAGTGGGCAATGCCTGTAAGCTTGGTGTCCAAGATTATGCCAAGATATATATAATGAGTGACTACCTCAATGGGGACTCCATTCATTTTCCAGTTAATTCTAACCGCCTTTTTTCATTTCAAGTCAAACACCATGATCTTGGTTTTAGAAGTCTTTACCTTGAATGAGTTAGCTGCGAATATGTGTCAAGATTTTTTAGTGCTGAAGCCCACCTGCAGTTAAATCGGGGAGTATAATGTTGTCATCATAACCCATCCATTGTAACACTTCATAATCCAGCTGAAAGTCCCCCCATTGCTTTCCAGCCACCCCTTAACTCGAGTATCTTTGTGCAGCATCATAGTCACTTTTAGCAAGCCTGGAGCAATCCCCCAGCTAATCAGTTTCCGCCAAAGTCTTGCTCTATCAACCGTATCAAAGGCAGCACTGTAGTCTATAAATGCAACATAGACAGGTCTATTACGAGTCATCCATGATTGTTGGTTAACGGTTGTTAGAGCTAAAACATTGATTGTAGTGCTACAGCGCTTCCGGTTACCTGTTAACTTATATAGTCTTGTGGGTTACAAAGGCACCACACCACATGCTCTGCTACAATGATTTTAGAATTCAGGATCTCATGGTAAGATTCCTCATATGGGTATAAAGGGGATTTATGAGGGCACATGTTACTTGTGACCATTTCTTCCCAGTGTGACATGCCTGTGGAGACTAATATTCTCAGGTAGCAAGAAGTTGGGTGGTCATCTGTATTGACCGGACGACAGTATGGTTAGTGCAGAGGAGATGGAGAAGGACGGAGGAATATTTCACCCAGTGTGTGTCCAGCAGAATGGGAGGGGCCTTGAACTAACAGGCTCAGTCTAAAGTCAGGGAGGCAGGCTAGAAACGGTGTGGGTTCAGGTAGGTTGCTGTATTCTTGTCCGAAATTGATGTCAAGTGGGTTTATTAGCTGGATGCTGGAGGGATTTGTAAGGATTAAAACATCAGAGAGGGATTGGAGCAAGGCTGGGTGAGGTGAAGGGATCTTTGGAAATGGTGACCATGCCTTCTCTAATCCTGTTGGTGTGGTCTTTGTGCCGAATTTGAGGCCCAGAAGTACAAGGTCAGCAAGTGCGAGGTGTTGGAGATCTAAGATTCTGTGATAAAAAGCAAGTTGGTGTCTGTATCGCGAGGAGGCCATGGGTGAAATATCTGCTTTTTATTGCTGATTCCCCATCGATGGGGAAGGCTCGATTTTTGTCTGGGGTACATTAGGCATGTGCAGATTGGAAGATGAGACGGTGTCTGGTAAGTGGGGTACAGAGGAAATGTGAGCAGAGCCTGTGTCAGGATTAGTCGAAGTATTCAGTGTGATACTCAAGGTGGTGGGTGGTATTTTTGTATGAGCAGCTGGAAATGCAAAGGCTGCTGGTAGTTGCAAGGATTGCACTTTCTCAGCCTAGGATAGGCCAATTGTGCTCACTTCCGAATCCCTTACAAGGCAGAGGCAGCACATGGCCGAATACCTTGAAGCCATTGGCCCGAATGATCACAGGAAGTGGAAAAAAGGCTATGTCAAAGCCAACAGTTTTGGCTTTAGTTTAGGTATGTGATAGGCTTTTACTAGTCACTGATATTATGGTACTACCTAGACATAAGTTGGAAAATGGTGTGATTACGTGGACACATGGTCACAGTGTTTGGCAAATGCCTATTTAATAATTACACATAAGCCCGAACTACTGGCTTTGCTTTTAACAGGACTTCGCTGCAAGGAAAAGATAATCTTTAAAATAAAAATAAACCAATTGTGCTGAAGGCACACTTGGTTAAGACGTGTTTATTACACCATTAGCCATTTTCTGCTACAATTAAGCCATTAACTGGTCTCAATAGATTGCTTAGAAATAATTCTGGCAGGTTAAAGTTTGATCTTACTGCTTGATAGAGTGAGCTCAAAGAGTTCCCAGGGTGTGTGTTTTGGGTGGAGTAGGGAAGGTAGTAGGTTGGGCTGGCCGTAGGGATTAGATTGGCTGTGGGCAATCAGTGAGTGGGTAAATAAGCAAACAACACCTAGAAGCTGTGTGTCCCTCCTCCCATGCCATCTCCCACCTAGCTGCACTCTAGTACAATAGTTTCGGCTTAAGTGTGGTGCTGAAGTGTCACCCAATAGCCCAAACTAAAAAGAATCCTACAGTAAGTGTTAAAATAGTAAATAACTTACAAATCTTACAGAATGGCACAAAAGGCAACCCTAGCAGCCCCTAAATTAAATCCGTGCCATTAGTAACTGTGTCCCAGAATGCCTAGATAGTCGTACCTTGCTGTTCCGGTGGCAGGAAGTGGTGCAGAAAATCACAATTACCGCAGCTCGTTAGGTGCAGGCGAATTAATGGACAGTTCTGTGGAAGCTGTAAGTGCCATGCAAACGTGAGAACTACGGAAAACCATAGGGGTCACAGCTGCCAGTTCAGGCAACTCTCGTCTTCCTCTGAGTTCGGGAACACAGTCCATTTCAATTTCATGACTTTGGCCAGCCCCAATGCGATTATGTTGCTGAGCAGTAGGCAGGAACGTATTTGCATTTTTACTTCATTTGCAGTGATTGCCGCCTTGTTTCTGGGCTAGTTGAACATTTAAGTGAATTTCCAGATCTCTCCCTTCATTGGCTGGAGAAGGAGGCGCTCCTAGGGTTTTGACATTTGGGCAGTGATGCTCCAAAAGTCGATACCAAAGATTAATACAAATAGGCTCTTTTTCCCCCAAGCACGCTGGCCCAGCATTCTATACACATGATTTCACATTCGCCAGCTCCGGCCTAGAAAAGCGCGTGATCCAACTGTGATGCCTTCGCAGTAGGTCTTCGCTTGGCATCCTCTCTTGCCCAGGGTGTTTTTTGCTGCCACCTGTCCATGTTCCTAATGAGCTGTTAACGAGCTGTCAGTTATGTATGCAGATGAGGCGAGCTGGCAGCACCCGGAGGTGAAGTTTGTCACCTCGAAATATATTCCGATCGTAATGTCCGCCCGGGGTAGCGTGGGCCAGCAGTGCCTGGACGCTGCACAGCTGAGGCAATTAATGTGCTGAGATTGCGTGCATCTCTCAGTCTCAGCGAAGGTGAGAACTGGGGCTTCACGCCAAAAAGCCCCTGCTAGTATTTAAAGCCTATTTGAAATGGAGTGCTCCCTGGTTAATAGTTTGTGAGAGCCCCTTTCAATAGATACCATTCAGTGTTAGGTGTAAAAGAAGACAAAATGGCCGCCAAGGGGGATTTTCTGACCAGCCTGCTCCCATGTCATTCAGACCTCTGAAATGTTGCTGATTGGAAGAATGTTTAACTCGAAGTCAGCAGCTTCTATCTATCTATCTATCTATCTATCTATCTATCTATCTATCTATCTATCTATCTATCTATCTATCTATCTATTGATCATTATTTAGAGTCGAAAACCAGCCCTTTGAGTAACTGAAAAAGAGGAAAGAAGGACACAAACCCTGAAATTGTGAAATAAAAGGATGTTAATTCTTCTGAACAGCAGAAGGTGCTCAGTTTAGCCAACCTCCATAGACTAGTAGCATGGGCTTGTAAAAAGCTGCCAAATGATGTTGAGTGTTCAGGGTTCGGGGGTCTAGCTGTTCGTAAATAGTCTCAATCATGGCTGACCTAATTGTCCAGTTTACTACAGTGGAGTCTCCAGCATGGCCAGCAACAGTGCTCCCATGGAGTTTTGTGGGGTCCCGTTTGTCTCCTGCCTCCCATGCCACATACTCTTCAGTAGAGCCTCAGTCATTGGAATGCATGAGCTCACATTGCCAGTCTGATTGGGTTACTTGTAGGCATTTTTTCTTATTTGTAGGCAGCCACCTTCACGAGTGTCTATGAAGTTTAGATACACATCGGCATGTCCTCTAATTTTGGAGAGCGGAAGCTTGTCTCAGACATGTTGAGACTTAAGGTTTTCATAGTGCTCAAAAGCATGACCAATGGAAGAAGGTTTGGGGTTGAGCTCAGAGTTCATGATTCATAGTGACCCGAGAACACCATTTCTACTATATCACCAGGTGACCCAACGAAAGGCTAGACATCCTTACAAAAGGTGTCCCCGACTTGATGCTCGAATCATGCCAGCCTGTTATATTCTCTTTGGGATATAGACAGTAGTCAAAACATGACCCAACCGATAGCCAGAGGAGGACTAACTAATATGTAATTAACTACTATAGAGGGCTTTCAGAAGCTTTGGCCAGACAGCACTTAAACCCTATCATGCTTCATCCTAGAGTGACCACTTTCATAATGCAATAGAGGAGGACTAGGCACTTTATTTCATCTTGATCTATCACAGCTTTCAGGACTATTTTCTGGAAGTGCAGTAAAGCAGGCAGGGCAGTAGAAGTGCAGCTCTTCAGTGGATTAATATATTCCTATGGGAATGCACCCACAGTGTGGTCATTGGAGAGCCTGGTAGGAAGACTGGGCATGAACATGCGAAGTATCAAAAGAATCGGCACTTCAACACTCATGTATCCTAACTGGGTGTTCAGATCCAGCACAGTGGCCTATCCATACCACAATAAGTCACAACATGTAGTCACTCTTCCACAGGGTGAGCGGTAGAAACCACATTATTGGCTAAGCGCTTGTGAGTCGTCCAACCCTAGATGGCACATACATGCCCAATGACACAAGTTAGTAGTTCTTAATATTTACTTATTGGATAGCAATCCTGTCCAATTGCTCCTTATTCCCATCCAATACGCAACCTCTTAAGCAACATCTCTGGGATGCTAGTCAACCGCACCCCATTCCTGCAGCCTGCAAGCAGAAACCCCAAAGATGTTTCTTCAGACATATCTGATTCCTTCAGAAACGTAACCCCTATTTTTTCCATGATAACTTCTTCAAAACTACCTAAGAACTGATCATGTACTTCGAGATTACAAAAGGTTTCCCTAGGTAGCCCTCAACACTCAGACATTCAAGGGCTATGACTTGTAAATTTATGGCAGGTGCATGCAAGATTAGAGGAGCAAGGAAATGGGAGCCCTTATCCCTTAGGTGGCAACTGCATGGGACACCTATAACATGCTCCAGACATTCTGTATACCTGTGAGTAACCTACCTTGCCTGTAGGGGAGGTAATACAAACATAGGCCAGGAATGAGCCATCTGCCGCTCTCTTTACATCTCAGCCCTGGGCAAGGATCACTACAATAAATGCGCTACAAAGATTTAATAATGACAAATGAAAACATATGCTAATTGCAGGTGGCATTAACAGCAGGCAAGAATGGAGGGGAGAATGCAGGTGCACATAATGTGAACAGTACATGGCAGAGCATTGTAACATGAAGGCCCAATATATTCAAATAACCTCCTAGGAGCACAGTTGTGTCCAACTGGGGTTTGTTACTGATTCACAAGGCAGGTGTGCATTCTTGGCCATGCTCAGCAGGGCCAGAGTATGGCCTCGTTTTGGGTTTAGCACAATTACCAATGGTAATTCTGCCAAACTCACTTCCTGTTAACAGCAATGGATTTGGAGGTAAATTCTCCAAATCTTGAGCTGTTGTTTTCCCCCAAATTCCGAGTATGTTGTTATTGGGCTCTCATAGGACTCCATTGAGGAAAGTAGACATTACCACCAGTGGTAATTCCACCGGCAATAACTCCTTTAGTTTTACTGAATAAAATACCTCCAGACGTCCTCTGAATTGCCACCAAATGTATACATTATAATTTGGTAGAGGGGTGAAAATGTCGGTAATTTTGTTCATTGCAATTTTTCCTACTATATCAACCTTGTAATGAGCCTTACTTAGCGTGTTTAGACTTTTGCTGGGAAAGGAGGACCATTAGAGCCTTTGTAAACATGGGCAACGAGCTCCATGCCATCTCTTCCAGTGGGCGTGTTTGAGTGTAAGGGAGCAAAGCTGGCAAAGGACCTCATTCTAAAAGAAGCATGGGCCGGATAGAGTAGCTCGGCAGTGTTAGCGCAGAGTGGGGGACATGGAATGTATGGCAAGGCAGTATGGGCGGAATAGGGAGTAAATAGCCATATGAACTGCTGTGGAGAGCTGTGGAAAGAATGTGTACTTGGCTCTGTGTGTAGCGGAGAGCCATCTGCTCTGCTGCTAATAAGAGCAGATGGAGCAGAGGTTGAACAGTGTGCTGGGGGCAGAGATGCAAACTTTGTCAAGGGGAGAAAGGAGAAGAGCTGGACTCTTATGAGGAGGCTGCTACAGTAGCGCAATTTACTGGGTGGGATGAGTAGTGTGAATGGGGGGCAGTTGCAGGTGAGTTGATGACTGAGATACGGCTAATGTAATGTAATGTAAATTGGTGTTGTACAGTATGACTTCTTGCAGCATCTCGATATGTGGTTCTGGAGGAAGGGGTGACGGGTATTTGTGTTTATTTGTATTTATTTTATTTCTATTGTGCGCCTGGCCCAGAGGCACCTGGGCGCATTTCTTGAGGAAGTACATCAGTTACATCGGCAGGTACATAAGTTAACAAGTAAGGCAACATAGACACGTGCATGAGTTACCAGAGAATGTGGGGGATCTGGGGGTCTGCTGCTCTGTGTGGCGGTGAATGCGTGTAGTGTAAGGTGGGGCGATGAATGCCGTGCGGGATACCATCATGATCATGTAATGAGGATATTTATGAGGCTATTGGGTCCTTGCTGCCCATGCTCCTTATTGTGATAGTTTGGCCATGGTCTAGTTGGCCTTGTCCCTGCCAGGGTCTGTGATCACGGAATGGTCTTGGGATCCAATGTCTGTTGGGGACTGTATGTGGGTGAGACCCACCTGATTGGGTTCAGTTTCCATAGCAAGTATTAGAGGGCTGTTTCCTTTATTGTGGCTTACTGAGCAGCCAGGTGTTTGGATATTTCCTGAAAGTCATGTGCTTACCCAAAGTTCAGAGTTGCCACTGTATGGAGTTATGTAGCTTGGTTTCAATATCTTAGAAAGGTGGCGGCCCCACTATGGCATTTCCTGTCTCTTGAGGTAGCTCCCTGATAGCTATATTATTATTATAGCTAATTATTGTTATTGTTATTATTATTATAGGAATTCAGGAGCAAATTAGATATTTGAGAGGATGGTTGAGGGGTTTAAGAATGATTGTATTGTATTGTAATTTATATAGTGCCTTTTCCAATTTTTTCCCCATTTGTATGGCCTCAATGTGCTTTGTGGTAGGAACGCCCTCGGGGACCGAAGTCGAGGTATTGGAAAATTCTCAGTAAAAGGCTTAAAGTGCGTGTGTGCCTTTGGCCAAGATTAGGAATTGGGTGGGCTTGCGATGCTCCAGTAAGTAACCCAAGAGATCAGGCATGTGGATGGGTGCTGGGGGAGGTCACGACAGAGGCCTAGTGCAAGAGAATTGATGTGTGCCTAGCTCGACCGTAAATTGTCATAGCTTGTCTCTGTTTACTATTGGTAGAGGTGTTGAGGCAAGTCTGGTGTAGGGGCGATGCTGTTACGTGTCCAGCTAGACCAAATTTGTTGTAGTCCTAGTTGCATTCTAAAGTGTTTGGATGGATAGCTGTGCCTGCGTCAGATGTCCACCGAAGTGGTGTGTTATATGCATCTTATGATGGGAAATAGAAGATCTCCATTTTGGAAGAAATTAACATAAGGCAGCACAGCCCCTTTCACTGAGGACTGGACATGGGCAGTATGTCCCTATGGTGTGGAGGGGGGCTGTGAAGTAGAGGAATTCAAATAATATGTGGGTGCTGTATGAAAGTATGGAATTTATAAAGCACAGTACTAGGTGGGAAGCAACAGAGGGGGGACAATCAAGGAAGCAAGGCTAGCAGAGGTGCCGGGATGGATAGGGACAGCAGGGGTGAGGGAGATCTCCAGAGCGAGAGAATTAGGGTTGAGTAGAGCAATCAGTGTTTGCCAAACTGTCTTTGGAAGATTATGATCTTCAGGTTCTTTCTGAAGTGTTGGATGGACGGGTCAGTCTAATCTGCATTGTTAACATTTTCCAATGACAGAGTGCACAACAGGTAAAGGCCTGCTTCATGTTTTTTCCTGGTGGCATTTCTTTGTTTCAAGCCTGGCAATGCTGTGGCTTCTGGTGGTATGCTGTACTCTGGAGATGCTGAGTTTCTCAGAAAGGTGGTGCGGTTGGCTTATGGCTTATTTTCTAGCTCAGAAGAGAAAACAATGTTCTCAAAGGTGGTGGTGAATAGTGACAAGAGAATTGTAAGGAAGTGACTCAAAGATACCAATGCAAAAGAACGACTTCCATCAAGAAATCAATGCACTTTGCGAGAAAAGCAGGTTTTATTGCATTCTAACGATCAGGAAGGGCTATTCGGTTCATTGGAGCTGAAAACAAACCCAATTCTCTATGAATCAGAACAAAGTTGTAGATTACATACACAGTTAGACAATTTACAAAATCAGGGAGGCCGAGAAATAAATAAGTACTCCTTTGAAGCAGTGGTCAAAATGAGTGGGAGCGGTTGGGAGCGGTGCTCCTCTACTTTTTTAATTAAGTGTTAATCTTCCTATACTTTTATTTTGAAAAGAAACTGTTCCGGAATCGTTTATTTTTAAAATAAAAGTGCCGGAAGCAGTTGAAACCTGCAATTCAGTACACTGCACTGAACGTTCCCTTAAACAGCAGGGCCTTTTATTTGGGATTTGTATTGTGCGTCAGAGGGCCCATGGTGATGGGGTTTGTGGGGAGCGGGGCAGGCCAGCAGGGAACATAGTTCCACTATTTCTTTTCATGCACTCCGACCACTGCTTTGAAGCAGCAGTGAAATCCTTATCCTCTCAGATGCTCCGGCGTCCCATAATATTTCCCCTGCATTCCTTGATGTAATCCTATTTGCAACTGCCATCTCAAGTCATACAGCCTTCGGCATACATTCTGGTTATTTCTCTAAAAGCCCATAAACCATCAGCTCAAAGTAACCCTCCACGTAACTGGACTTTTCCGGTAATCAAAAAACAAGCCTTTGTGCTCCAAGGAAAATTACTGTTGTAACCAAGAACCTAATCCGGCCTTAAAAGTTTAACAAATGGCTCTCCATTCTATTCTCACCTTCAGCACTTTGCGGTGTTATCACAACTGCCCATATGCGGTTCGCCTCCTAACCTCTTCCATGATCTCGGTCATCCAGCTCTTCCGAACCAGGCAAAAACCCATTCCTGTGAATCCAGTGACTCTGCGCCCAACTAATACTCCAAATAGGTGAAACCTGCCTTCTGCGATGTCTCCATTGACCCACAATAAACCCCACATTTCCCAATGCCATAAATGCCTCTGAAATCTACTCATCAATGAACTCCTCTCTCGCATGCATAAAGCTCCACACTACATACTTCTCAGTGCTATAAATTGTACAGTGCACATAACAATGTATCCATGCTACTGCTACTCATGTTGCT
The DNA here is from genome assembly GCF_040938575.1 of Ambystoma mexicanum. Classification (NCBI taxonomy): domain Eukaryota; kingdom Metazoa; phylum Chordata; class Amphibia; order Caudata; family Ambystomatidae; genus Ambystoma; species Ambystoma mexicanum. Next base: position 268,363,968 of record NC_090934.1, read on the forward strand.
GCCTACTGTGACTCTAAAATGTTTCTAACTAAAACACAAAGTAACTCATTTTAATTCTTCTAACTACATTGAGCACATATTTAGTTGCAACATTGCATCTAACCTAGCTGCACCATGGCCTAGTACAATTTGCGTAGTGGGAACATCTTTCCTGTGTGGGGACCTATAATGTCTACTCCAACAGAATGGTTCTCGACAGAGAACCTTAAGGTCATACACTTGTAGGGTAATGGTTGAGGAGTGTGCAAATCTTTAGGAAATGGAAAATGTTTGCCTCGAGGAACCAGGATTTAGAGGCAGATAATGTAATCAACAAAGTAAAAAAATGAAGGGACTCTATGATGAGAGCAAGACGGTGGGATTGGCCATGTCAAAAGCCAAAGAGAAGACCCAGGAAGAGAGGAATGTGATGGATCAACCACATCAAACAACCAAGGGAGACTTATGAGAGAAAGGTGATGGGATCAACCATGTCAAAACCCAAAGAAAGTCCCAGGACGAGAGGAAGACGATGGGATCAACCATGCCAAATTACTAAGAGCGTCCCAGGATGAGAGGATGACGATGGGATCAACCATGTCCAAAGCAGAAGAGAGCCTCAGGATGAGAGGAAGACGATGGGATCAACCATGTCAAATGACCAAGAGAGTCCCAGGATGAGAGGATGACGATGGGACCAACCATGTCCAAAGGAGAAGAGAGCCTCAGGATGAGAGGAAGATGATGGGATTAACCATGTCAAATGCCAAAGAGAATCTGATGATGATATGAAAAGAAATGTTTATGGTGGTTGATGAGTTTCAGTGATGGGTGAGAGTAGTTTAAGTGGAGAGTTGTCACTTCAGAGGCGACTTCCTAATGTTTAATATCCCCAAGATCTCAAGCATACACTTAAGAGGCTGATCGTCATCAGCCTTTGACCCTTGTATCTGGAAGGCAGTGCCAGTCTAACTCTGTATAAGTGAATACCTGCACCTCATCAGCAATTGGCACCACTGGCCAATCTCTTCTATCTGCCCCGGAATAGGAGAGAGCTAGAGTGACTCTTTTTGATTGTTTTTATAGGTGCCATGGCTTACCCTACCCATTGAGACAGGGCATGGAGTGGTTTCTGTCTCTCCCGTCCTGAAGAAGGTTGCTGTACTGAGGGACTGAAATAACATGTCCATAGAGAACTGAAACGTGTGTAGACGATCAAAGTCTGTAAGATAAGCAGTAAACAGAAGACTGTATCAAATAGTAGACCTGAGGAATCAAAAATTGTGTAATTAGGAAAGGGGTTATCTGACGTAAATCGTTAGAAAAAGAATTGTCACATTGGAGTGAGTATGAGTGAATGGTAGAAGATTTGTATGGTGAGTTGGGGTATTTGTATCCAGTCCTATATTTTTTTTATAGTGATCTGGATTATATTTATTTGCTTAATCACTTTTTGTTAACATTATTGTCGTTTTCAAATGTTTGTGTTTTAATTAACATTAAATTGACTAAGTATTCATCAAAACTGTCGGTATTTGCAAAAAAGACAAATTGTATAGTGGTTGCTATTATATCTCTTTTCCGCTGGTCCACTACATACTGTTTGTGAATCCAATCTCATCTATCTGTCCAAGCAAATTATTTGCTCAAGACCTATGGTAACTTCCAGGAATGTCCCAGAGTTTCTCCCTTCTCCAGCAGGCAACACTGCCCTCCTTCCACACTGAAGCATAGCTGGAGTAATTCCTTCTTACTGTAGCCCTGTTAATCCTGTGCATTGGTGAAAAACAAAAACAAACTTTGCAATGTTTTGCTTGTCTATACGCTATTAAACACACTGACACCCTAATCGCTGTATTGTACTATAAAACGATGATGTAAATAAATAATAATAGTCCACTTTTTCACCTAATAGAATGCTCTAGCTCTGCCAATAGCCATCTTGGCTAACATGCCTGGGCTGACAGGCTGGTGACACAGTGGCCACTGGTGACCCGGTATAGTGCCAGGAATCTGACTCCCCAGCTGCGCACATTGGAGGGCCCTGTGGGGACTATCCCTGCCATGGAGGAGCAGCTGTGGGGAGCTCTGCCATCTCTCCTGGATGGAGCTGTGATCGATGGAGAGCTGAAAGGTAACATGGCACTCTGGGCTGTGGTTTTGGCTAAAGGAGGCATCATCATATTGACTTTTAATGTACCTCCCCTCTCCCAGATGAGCAAAGAAAGCTCCAGAATTACAGTACATATTTATTGCTGCCAAAGTGTCACATCTGTGGTATCAACTCCTAGGCCCTGGAGAGTCTCAGTAATGAGACTCTGGTTAGAGGCAATCGCAAAATAATGAGTGGCGGGGAGAACCAAGTCAAGGCTGTTACCTGTTAGAATTATATAATACAAACATAAGTTACATACATTTTTGTCTGTCATCTTCGTTTTTGGTTGGGCATACGTTATTTTCTCTTTTTTTTATTTAGTAGTTTATATCATGCTCCCTTAGTCAACTGTAGGTCTGTCTCGACGGGAAGAGCTTTAACTCTCAGCCAGACCAAATACAAGTGAAAGTATTGTGCGCCATGTTTCATTTGTGATTCCGGGCATTGCAGGATTCTATCAGTGGTTCAGTGTATCTCCTTTCACAAATAAGTACTTACAGCCATGACCTCTGCCTGACAACTTTGCCACCTAGCTTCCCCTCATGCATATACCAATGGGAGTCTTGAGGAGGAATAGAGCTTGGGAGTTACAGATGTGACTCGATCAGCAGAGGTTCGGAATCCTCACCTACGAGGCAAGTACATTATGGGACACAATGTGATGTGGGGGTATGTTCACTAAGTGAGGCAGAGTGAATTATGCAGTATGTTGCCATGTGGGTAAATCAATGAAGAGTGATATGAGTATCATTGTATGTGAGACTGTCTGTATCTAGCATCAGGGGAGGTTTCTGGCCTCTGAGCTGTTCCTGGGAATATGATGGTGGCAGTGCATGGGGAGATGAGCCTACACTAGGCATATGATGGCAGTGCATGGGGAGATGAGCCTGCACTAGGCATATGATGGCAGTGCATGGGGAGGTGAGCCTGCACTAGGCATATGATGGCAGAGCATGGGGAGATGAGCCTGCACTAGGCATATGTTGGCAGTGCATGGGGAGATGAGCCTGCACTAGGCATATGATGGCAGTGCATGGGGCGATGAGCCTGCACTACGCATATGATGACAGTACATGGGAGAAGGGCCTACACTAGGCATATGATGGCAGAGGTGGGGAAACAACCGTAAACTAGGCTTATGGGTGGCAGTGCATCGGGAGATCAGCCTACACTAGGCATTTGATGGCACTGCATGGGGAGAAGACCCTACAATAGGTATATGATGACAGTACATGGAAGATGGGCCTACACCAGGCATATGATGGCAGTGCATGGAGAAACGCACCTATACTAGGCATATGGTGGCAGTACACAGAAAGATGAACCTACACCACACATATGATAGTCGTGCATGGCGAGATGAGCCTGCACCAGGCATATGGTGGCAGTGAATGGGTAAATGAGCCTATACTAGGCATACAATGGCAGTACACTCAGAGATGAGCCCACACTAGGCATATGATGGCAGTGCATAAGGAGATGAGCCAACACTAGGCATATGATGACCGTACATGGCAGATGAGCCTACACCAGGCATATGATGGCAGTGCATGGGGGGAAATGACCCTATACTAGGCATAGGATGGCGGCACACTTGGAGATGAGCCTACAGTAGGCATATGATGGTATAAGGTTTGAGTGTAACCTGTTTTGTGAGTGTGCTTAGGTGTAGACAGGTTTAGACACTAAAATATGAAGTAGATCTAGATAGCTGCAGACACTGGTTTGCAGAGACTCTGCCCCTGCCTCTTAACAGTAAATTGTGAAAATAATTGCATGCCAAGAAGGCATGATTCCTGACCGGACATGCCGATTCTAATACATTATTACAGAGTGGATTTTAACTATGAATTAATGGTTGAATAACTGAGGAGCAACACAATAACCAAGGTGTTATTAGGGATTGACACCACCCGGACATTTTGGAATGCCCTAGCAGAGTGAGGGGGATAGTATTCATGCTATACAACTATTCTAAGATTATGAGAATTAAGAAGAATTAGGAAGTCTAAATTGTGGTTACAAACACATGTCAAAGCCTTGAAGACGACCGATGGTCGAAACACGTGTCGGCTGTGCACTTTCAATAAATATTGCTTAACTATAATATGAGGATGTGTACTTGATTGGTATGAAATATTGAATGAGAATATATAGGATAAGCGCAATACTCTGGGATGCAATTATTTTCAGTTTACTAGGCATATGATGACAGTACATGAGTGATGAGCCTTAACCAGGCATATCATTTACAGCGTTTACAGCGCCTCGATGCCCCTGGGCTGTAAGTGTGCTATACAAATGCAAATAAATGATAAATAAATAAATAATGACAGTGCAGTGGGAGATGAGCCTACACTAGGTTATGATGACAGTACAAGGGAGATGAGCCTATGCCAGTCATATGATGGCAGTGCTCAAACCTTTTTCAGTGATAGTTCAGTGCATTATGTTGGCTCTTTGGTGGCCCGGTTGTAGCCCATAGCCCAAAAGTGCTATTGGATGCTGCCATGTTCACCACCATGCCCTCAGTGTGCTCTTCGCAGGCTCGCCCCTGTGTCAGAGAGACACTGGGGGCGTGCAGCTGGAGCTTCGCCCTGGCTGCCACAGTGAGGCAGCCCGGGACTTCACCAGGACCTTCTTCAGCTGGGCTGCTGGAGCCCAGAACGTTTGGGACTGTACCTACGGGGGCCACCCTGAAAATAAAAGAGGCTGTGGGGCACGGCGGTGATGCGGGCGCCCCCCACAACAATGCAGTCATCCCAGAAGAAGCAGAAGTGGCTGCAGGGTGCATCGATAAGTGCAGGATGGCCCCCAAGCCATTGAGGCCCACCTTGAAGTGATAAAAGGCCATAAACGTGATGGGCAGACCCACACACGGAGGCAGGGGGGTCACCCATAGACATTGAAAAGGCTGCAGGTCGTGCAGTGTGTGTGGGTAGCCTCATATGGTGGACAGGGCCACCTAAAAGAAAGTACCAGTGGGGCCAGACCCCAGGACATCAGACACAGACTCCCTACAGCATCTGCTCAGTTAGGGGATAGCCACTACAGCAGCCACTATAAACGACAGCACAAAAGGTAAGGTGAATTTCGTGATTGACTGCAGCAGTCACGCCCATTGTAGCATATTGTGTTTTATATCTTTTATATGCAACATGTCATTGTTTTTGTTATGTATATTTATGTATATGTAGCTAATTATATAGTAAATGTTATGTAGTGTAGTGCATATATAGTAATGTAGAGGAGTATACCAAAAGCAACTTCTCCCCCTCTGCTGATGGACAGGTCTCGTCTCGCCCTCCTGTCCGACATTGTAAAAGTGAGGCGCATTATTCATTGAGGTAGCCATAACGCTCTTATCCCAGGCAGGTGCATTAGGGAAGGGATACAATATAAATTGAAAGTGGCAAGAATAAGTGATAAGGGATACATGCACATGTTCAATAGACATGAAGCAAATTAAATTCATCATGAAGCTACACAGACACTAATTTAAAAGAATATACTTAGACATGAAAGATATTACACTGCACCCATTCATGTAGGAAACACATATATAAAGAAATGCATACATTTGCGCACAGCATGAATAACATATGGATATATTTCATTAATAGAAATGCGACAGCAAAATGTGTCCATCTAATTTGAAATGGATGCCATAAGCATGCATTACAAACAAATACAGGTTTCAAGCCTCAGGAAAGCTAGAATTGCTGAAGCCACATTCATATCAGGCAGCGAGGAGAAAGTAGGAAAAGGGAGGGTCTGCCCAAGCAAAGCCAGACATACGAACTTGGCAGCATTAAATGGTAGAATGGACAGTTTTTAGCAGCGTTTCCCAAAATCCTTTGTATAAATGAAATTGGCAGTAAGTGAGAATAGATATAGTAGACAAATTAGCCAATGAGAATGAGACAGCAATCATTATGTCCTTGTCAGGCTGGCTAGAGTTTGTGGAGGTTAGTGCATGCTTTGGGTATAGAGTACACTGGGAGTTAAATGCCATCTTAGAAAGTAGCAGCCATATTGAAATCAAGCCCTAACTTTGCACTGCAGCCAGGACAGCAGGACTGGGCTATGAACATGGAAATAAGAGTATGCATGTGGGAAAAGGTTGTATCATGGGCACCAGTGAGAAAGGCCAAAGGTGCAGGGATTCAGAGACCTTTCATTGTCTCATGTTGCCAGAATTTGTATCCCAGGAGGAATGAGCCCTGCAAGGCCATGAGAGCTCCCTGCGAAAAGCGATCCCACGAGAGGGAGTGCATGAACATCTGACTTTCCCCAGTCCCAGCTCTAAGTAATAGTGCCCTGATGCCGCGTCCCAAGACCCCAGTATTCCAATGTACCAGTCAGTCCCAGGCCACCAACCATAAAACTGTTAGACCTCCAATCGATCAGAAAAGATCAGAAAGCAGGGGCAGACTGCCTTCACCATTAGGTCATGTGATTTGTGCTGCAAGGTTCTGGGAGGGGTGAAACAACAAACCTAAAACAAGGGTGGGGAGCTTTGGAAGGGCACCTGTTAAACCATATTCACATACTACCGCCTTATTATGAATATTGGCCCTTTCGCATTACACAGAAAACTGCATCTGAAATGTTCCGTTTTTTGATCGATGTCTCCGCCATTTTAAGAATAGTCCTCCATCTTGATTTTACCTCTTGTTTCTATGTTCTAAAATGGTGGACTGTGTTTTCAATTTGCAGCCAAGCTGAATGACCTTTAAGTTCTGTTAATGTTTAGGCTGACTGAGAGCAGACTGTTTGACCAATGTAAGGAAACCTTGTAACTTGAATGAACTGCCATCCAAGTGTTGTCTGTGCTCACAAGCCTCATCCTTGTATAAACAAAGAAACAATGGAAAACAAACTCAGACCGTGTGGTCTGGCTGGACTGCATTGTAGCGATTCTTGTGACAAGGTTTACCGTGGATTAGGAAACCAACAATCTCATTGTAACTTCATGGACATGCAAACTTGCTAAATCCGTTGTACAATATTGTAATATTTGACATATGAACTGGGCACAAACTCTAGCCAGTAACTTATTAGTGTGGAGAGGGGCTGAACAATGTTTTAGACATAGTATAAATATGTCTGTGTTTAGATGTCCAGCACCCTTACTCCTCGCTGTGTCTACTGGTACACACTGCGAGGTGCTGGGAGCCAGATAGCTATATGTTTTGGTTTGACTGTACAGAAATAAAAGATACTTGTATCTTTTCAACCCGTGATTGGTGTATTTCATTTTGTGGTACTAAGCCTCGATATTTCTTTGGTCTTTCACACCGACGTGTCTGGAATCAAGCTCGGGTTTGTGAGTTACAGTGACCTTCAGAGTATCCATTTAGCCCTTGTCTGCAGTACCAGGTGCACTCTAGGTTCTCCTTGCAAGAGGGGTACAGCAGAGGAGACCCTGGTGTGAGGAAGAAAGTGGAGGCCTATCTGGGTTAATGTGATTACTGCGCCAATTTGACTGTGCCAGCCGAAAATGTCAACTCTTTTTATTTTTGTCCCCCTTATCACTTCATATATATGCAGGGGAGACCCCCCACATCCTCCCCTGCACCCCAACTTTAATTAAATTAGTTACTGTACCCATCCCCCATATATATATATATATATATATATATACAGTAAAAAGGGAGACAAAACTATAAAACAAGTCAACATTTTCGGCTGGTATAGTAAAATTGGTGCAGTAATGGCATGATCCCAGCCTGCCCGAGGCTGCCGAAGGGGGCAGGACCATCCTCTGGTCTTAGGCTTCAGTGGGTGGTGCCTGGAATTAGGCAGGGGGTCTGTTGTGTCAGTGTCACCCTATGATTTTCCCTGATACCCCCCTTGAAAAAAGGGTGGGCCGATGAGCAGATCCCTAGTTAAATGGAACTCTTCCTAGGGGAATTTTAGAAAGGTTTACTAAGGGAATAGGTGTTTGTCTTATAAAAAGGGGTCCCCATTGGGATCCCTATAACATCCACCTTGCTTTCTGTGTCCAGTTAATAAGGTATGAACTTAGTGTGTAACCCATCTTCTGTTAAAAGCAATTTTATTCTACAGGTGAAGTGCCCCTACCTAACTGGCAGGCCTGGTGGGTCCCCCGGGGACTGCCTGGTCCCGGGTGAGGGTGGTGGAAAGGGGGCCAGGGCTGGAAAACAGGGGCTACACAGTATGTTTCTTGTGTTTCTGTCCTTTCCCTCTACCTCTTCCTCATATCTCTTGCTGCCTCTTGTCCCCTTTCTCACCATGTTCACTCACCTCTTTCCCTTGCATTGTTCTTGCATCTTGCTCTCTGGCTTAACTTTGCCTCTTGGCTCTTAGGTAACTTGCCCCTTTCTCTCCTCTCCCCTCCCTTCAGACCCTTGTCCCCTTTCCCTCTCCCTCATGTCTCGTGCTATCTCATGTTCCTTCTCTGCTCTTTCTCTCATGTCTGTTGGCACCCCCTATCACTCTCCTCTCTTGCGTGTACCTTTCTCTCCTATTCACCACCCTGTGCTACTTATACCTCGCTCTATCACTTGCCATCTACCTTTTGTCGTATCCCTCTCTCCATCACTCCCTTTTCTTCCCTATTGCTTCCTTCTCGATCTTGACACTGCCCTTTCCACGTCATACCCATACTCTACCTTTCGTGTGTTTCGTGCACCTTTTCTCTCCTGTCTTTCACTTGTGGCGAGTTTCCGGTCCCCTCTATCACTCCACCACTTTCCCTCGTCTCTTTGGCTGTCTGTTGTCCGCTCTCTCCACCACTTCCCTCGACTTCTGACTTTTCCCTTCCCCCTCCCCCAAATTGTACCCTTCTGCCTCGTATCTTCTCCGTCCTCTCTCCTACATCGCTCGCCTCTGCCACATGGCCCGTCTTCCCTATCACTCTTCATCTGCCTCTTTTCTCTTCTCTTCTCTCCCCCCTGTCACTTGCGTTTGCCTCTTATCTTTCCCCCATCATGTCACCTTTCTACCCCCTCTGCCACACCCTCTTCCGCTTATTTGTTTCCTGTTCGCGCCTCTCTCCTACCTTTCTCTCCTCATGTAACTCTGCTCTGCCTATAATTCTTTCTCTTCACCATCTACACTCGCCTCTGCTTCTGGTCTTCTCCCTTCTCTCTCTGTATCACTCCCACCTGCCAATTGTCTTCCCCCTCCTTTCTCTTTATCACTCCCACCTGACTCTTGTCTTCTCCCTTCTCTCACCCTCCTCTACCGCTCCTCTCTGCTTCTGGTCCCTCTTCTCTCTCTGTATCACTCCCACCTGCCTCTTGTCTTCTCCCTTCTCTCTCTCCTCTACCGCTCCTCTCTGCTTCTGGTCCCTCTTCTCTCTCTGTATCACTCGCACCTGCCTTTTGTCTTCTCCCTTCTCCCCCCTCTACCACTCCTCTCTGCTTCTGGTCCCTCTTTTCTCTCTGTATCACTCACACCTGCCTCTTGTCTTCTCCCTTCTCTCTCGCCTCTATATCTCCTCTCTGCTTCTGGTCTCCCTCCTCTCTCTGTATCACTCCCACCTGCCTCTTGTCTTCTCCCTTCTCTGCCCTCTCTACCGCTCCTCCCTGCTTCTGGTCTTCTCCCTCCCCTCTCTGTATCACTCCCACCTGCCTCTTGTCTTCTCCCTTCTCTCTCTCCTCTTCCGCTCCTCTCTGCTTCTGGTCCTCTCCCACCTCTCTCTGTATCACTCCCACCTGCCTCTTGTCTTCTCCCTTCTCTCTCTCCTCTTCCGATCCTCTCTGCTTCTGGTCCTCTACCACCTCTCTCTGTATCACTCCCACCTGCCTCTTGTCTTCCCCCTCCTCTCTCTGTATCACTCCCACCTGCCTCTTGTCTTCTCCCTTCTCTGCACTCTCTACCGCTCCTCCCTGCTTCTGGTCTTCTCCCTCCTCTCTCTGTATCACTCCCACCTGCCTCATGTCTTCTCCCTTCTCTCTCTCCTCTTCCGCTTCTCTCTGCTTCTGGTCCTCTCCCACCTCTCTCTGTCTCACTCCCACCTGCGTCTTGTCTTCTCCCTCCTCTCTCTGTATCACTCCCACCTGCCTCTTGTCTTCTCCCTTGTCTCTCTCCTCTGCCGCTCCTCTCTGCTTCTGTTCCCTCTTTTCTCTCGCTGTATCACTTACACCTGCCTATTTTCTTCTCCCTTCTCTCTCTCCTCTACCGCTCCTCTCTGCTTCTGATCTTCTCCCTCCTCTCTCTATCACTCCCACCTGCTTCTTGTCTTCTCCCTTCTCTCTCCCCTCTACTGCTCTATGTCTCCACTCTGCTCCTGGTCTTGCCCCTTCTCTCCCCCTCTATCACTCCCCTCTGCATCTGGCCCTTCTCTATCCCCTCTACCACGTTCTGTTATTGCTTGCTTTCCTTTTTCCCACCTCTCACCCTCTCTGTCTATTGCCTTGTTCATTCTCTCTCCTCTGCATCACTCCCCTCTGCATCTTGCCCTTTTCCATCCCCTCTACCTTTCCCAGCTACCTCTGGTTTCCTGTGCCATTGTACCGGTTCTCCTGTTTCATGCCCTTTCTCTGTGCCTTCTATCCCTCTACCACTTTCTGTCATTACTTGCTTTCTTTCTATCTTGATTTCCTGCTATCTTTCTTGCTTTCCCTACCTCTTGCCCTCTCTGTGTATTGTGTTTTCCATTCTCCTCTTCTGTATCACTCCCCTCGGAATTGTGTCCCTTCTCCTACTGTACGATGTACTTATCTGTCTATTGTCCATTCTCTCTCCTCTGTCACTCACCCTGCCTCTTGTCTTGCCCACATTTACTTTCCTCCATACCTCCTCTCCCCCTTATTGCCTCTTCACTACTCGCTGTATTACTTCCCTCTGCCTCCTGTCCCTTCTCCCTCTCTATCACTCTCCTCTGCCACGTGTCTTGTCGCACCTCTGTCTGCTCCATCCCTACCGTCTGCACTTTCGCTTGTCCATTTCTCTCTCTATAACTCCCTCTCTGCCCCTTCTCATCACTGTTTCACTCTTGCCTGCCGTGTGTCTCTTTCCTCCCTCCCCTCTATGATTCCCTATCTGCTTCTTGTCTCTCTCCCCTCTATTACTCCCCTCTGGCACCCTTCTCTCTCTTTTTCCCCATCTCTCTCCCCTCGGCCTTTTGTCTTGTCCCTTCTCTACACCCCCACAACTCTCTTTCAGCCTCTTCTCTACCCACTCTATCACTCTCGTCTGCCTCTTGTTTTCTCCCATATCACTCACCTCGTCCTCTTCTCTTCTCCCTTCTCTATCACCTCTATCACTCCCCGCTGCCTCTTATCTTCTTCCTTCGCGTCCGCAATATCCTTCCCCTCTGCATCTCGCCCTTCTCTCTCTGAACTCTACTTTTCCCAGCTGCCCCCTTTTTCCTTGTGTCCTTGTACCTGTTCTCTCGTCCCTCCCTTTTGTCTCGCATGTCTCTTGCCCCTTCTCTGTCCCCACTATCACTCTATAACACTTTTTCTGGATGCTTACTATCTCGTGTCTCACCACACTCCTCCATCATATCCCTCGGTCTAATGTCTACTCTCTTCTTGTATTTAATTTAATGTTCTTCAGTTCAAACAAAGAACTTTTCACATAGCAAAAGATATGTAGATACATCAATACAAAATATGTATAAAAAGTAACATCCACTAAAACCAACAATAAATATTACAATACATCAATGACATTGACAGTAACATTACAAAATCCAGATTGATGTTTACATGTCCCACTGAAGTCGAGGAACAGATCAGTTAATCTTAAGAAGCAGCGTCCCCTAGTTCAATACACCACTGAGATTGCCATACACCCTCGAATTCCATCAATACATCATATCATGAAATCCCCTATAATGACAGGGGAATCTACAATTTCGCATCAAATTAATTCAGAAACACCAACCATACCTTCCCAAAAGCAAAGACATTGACCGACTTCATCCTGAGCTGCCATTCAGCTAGAATAGACCATATTGAATTTCATCCAGCCCTTCCGCAACTGAGCACATTTCATGTAATATGTGACATGGTGTTTGTACGTGTGTTTACAAGATGTAAGCACATGTCTTATAATCTCCAATGCTTTATGGTGACAGTACAACATTCAATATCTATTTTCCTTTAAAATACCCAACCACGCCCCTTTGATAGCAAGGGAAGGAAGCTTATGAAAGGCATTAACCTAAAAAAAATTCTTAAAACCAGACAAGGAAATAGCACAGTGTGCTTCTGAGGTCTGCCGGCAGTGAAAGGCATTTTTGAGACAGTATTAGGGCTTGCAAGTTTATTCATGTGGTCGTGGTTCATTACCCGATGCCATGCGACCTTCCTTCCTTTTGAGTGACTGAATGAGCACCACGAGCCCCTCGCTCCAATCAGGGCACCAGTCGATCACCTTAAAAAACCTCACGTTAGATGCTTTAAATGCAATCAAGGCCATACTTGACCCAGAAAGTATGCCATCCCCCAAAATAGCTAATAACAAGTCATTGACCGAGCACATGATTGTAAAGTAAAGTTGGCCTCTATTTATCTTAACGAGCGTGGCAATAGAAGTAAGCCCCAGGCCTAAACGCACAGTTTGCACTGGCGTTGCAGTGGAAAATCCCAAAATTCGCTTCCGCAATGTGCCCTGCAAGATGTTGGCCCACCTATCAGCCTCGAGCACTCTAAAGCATAAGTAATGCTAGCCACCAACTTTCGACTGTACACTGCAATGATCACTGCTAAACTGTGCTTGGAGTCACTGGTAACACATGTAAGACATGTATTAATTCAACGCGTGATAGCAAATGCTTTGTTGTGGCGTATGTTTAATAACCTAGCCTCACCACTAGCTGCATCAATCTCGTAACCTTGATAGCTGTAATTGTCGACTTTGTAGATTTAACCATCTATCAGCAGAATTATCTGCTTGTCTTCCTTGGCCTTCCCACATCTCCAGTGCTTAGACCTAGTATGACCATCTCTCAGCAGAATTCTCTGCTTGTCTTCCTTGGCCTTCCCACATCCCGTGTGCTTAGACTTAGCATGACCATCTCTCAGCAGAATTCTCTGCTTGTCTTCCTTGGCCTTCCCACATCTCCTGTGCTTAGACTAAGCAAGACCATCTCTCAGCAGAATTCTCTGCTTGTCTTCCTTGGCCTTCCCACATCCTGTGTGCTTAGACTTAGCATGACCATCTCTCAGCAGAATTCTCTGCTTGTCTTCCTTGGCCTTCCCACATCCCATGTGCTTAGACTTAGGATGACCATCTCTCAGCAGAATTCTCTGGTTGTCTTCTTTGGTCTTCCCAAATCTCATGTGCTTAGACTTACCATTAGCATCTCTCCACAGAATTCTCTGCCTGTCTTCCTTGGCCTTCCCACATCCCGTGTGCTAGACTTAGCATAACCATTTCGCAGCAGAATTCTCTGCTTGTCTTCCTTGGTCTTCCCAAATCTCATGTGCTTAGACTTACCATTAACATCTTTCCACAGAATTCTCTGCTTGTCTTCCTCGGCCTTCCCACATCCCGTGTGCTAGACTTAGCATAACCATTTTGCAGCAGAATTCTCTGCTTGTCTTCCTTGGCCTTCCCACATCCCGTGTGATAGACTTAGCATGACCATCTCTCAGCAGAATTCTCTGCTTGTCTTCCTTGGCCTTCCCACATCCCATGTGCTTAGACTTAGGATGACCATCTCTCAGCCGAATTCTCTGGTTGTCTTCTTTGGTCTTCCCAAATCTCATGTGCTTAGACTTACCATTAGCATCTCTCCACAGAATTCTCTGCCTGTCTTCCTTGGCCTTCCCACATCCCGTGTGCTAGACTTAGCATAACCATTTCGCCGCAGAATTCTCTGCTTGTCTTCCTTGGTCTTCCCAAATCTCATGTGCTTAGACTTACCATTAACATCTTTCCACAGAATTCTCTGCTTGTCTTCCTCGGCCTTCCCACATCCTGTGTGCTAGACTTAGCATAACCATTTTGCAGCAGAATTCTCTGCTTGTCTTCCTTGGCCTTCCCACATCCCGTGTGATAGACTTAGCATGACCATCTCTCAGCAGAATTCTCTGCTTGTCTTCTTTGGTCTTCCCAAATCTCATGTGCTTAGACTTAGCATTACCATCTCTCTGCAGAATTCTCTGCTTGTCTTCCTTGGCCTTCCCACATCTCGTGTGCTTAGACTTAGCATAACCATTTCGCAGCAGAATTCTTTGCTTGTCTTCCTTGGTCTTCCCAAATCTCATGTGCTTAGACTTAGCATTACCATCTCTCTGCAGAATTCTCTGCTTGTCTTCCTTGGCCTTCCCACATCTCGTGTGCTTAGACTTAGCATAACCATTTCGCAGCAGAATTCTCTGCTTGTCTTCCTTGGCCTTCCCACATCCCGTGTGCTAGACTTAGCATGACCATCTCTCTGCAGAATTCTCTGCTTGTCTTCTTTGGTCTTCCCAAATCTCATGTGCTTAGACTTACCATTACCATCTCTCCACAAAATTCTCTGCTTGTCTTCCTCGGCCTTCCCACATCCTGTGTGCTAGACTTAGCATAACCATTTTGCAGCAGAATTCTCTGCTTGTCTTCCTTGGTCTTCCCAAATCTCATGTGCTTAGACTTACCATTACCATCTCTCCACAGAATTCTCTGCTTGTCTTCCTCGGCCTTCCCACATCCCGTCTGCTAGACTTAGCATAACCATTTCGCAGCAGAATTCTCTGCTTGTCTTCCTTGGCCTTCCCACATCCCGTGTGCTAGACTTAGCATGACCATCTCTCAGCAGAATTCTCTGCTTGTCTTCTTTGGTCTTCCCAAATCTCATGTGCTTAGACTTAGCATTACCATCCCTCTGCAGAATTCTCTGCTTGTCTTCCTTGGCCTTCCCACATCTCGTGTGCTTAGACTTAGCATAACCATTTCGCAGCAGAATTATCTGCTTGTCTTCCTTGGTCTTCCCAAATCTCATGTGCTTAGACTTAGCATTACCATCTCTCTGCAGAATTCTCTGCTTGTCTTCCTTGGCCTTCCCACATCCCATGTGCTTAGATTTAGCATAACCATCTCTCAGCAGAATTCTCTGCTTGTCTTCTTTGCTCTTCCCAAATCTCATGTGCTTAGACTTACCATTACCATCTCTCCACAGAATTCTCTGCTCGTCTTCCTCGGCCTTCCCACATCCCGTGTGCTAGACTTAGCATAACCATTTCGCAGCAGAATTCTCTGCTTGTCTTCCTTGGTCTTCCCAAATCTCATGTGCTTAGACTTACCATTAACATCTTTCCACAGAATTCTCTGCTTGTCTTCCTCGGCCTTCCCACATCCCGTGTGCTAGACTTAGCATAACCATTTCGCAGCAGAATTCTCTGCTTGTCTTCCTTGGCCTTCCCACATCCCGTGTGCTAGACTTAGCATGACCATCTCTCAGCAGAATTCTCTGCTTGTCTTATTTGGTCTTCCCAAATCTCATGTGCTTAGACTTAGCATTACCATCTCTCTGCAGAATTCTCTGCTTGTCTTCCTTGGCCTTCCCACATCTCGTGTGCTTAGACTTAGCATAACCATTTTGCAGCAGAATTCTTTGCTTGTCTTCCTTGGTCTTCCTAAATCTCACGTGCTTAGACTTAGCATTACCATCTCTCTGCAGAATTCTCTGCTTGTCTTCCTTGGCCTTCCCACATCTCGTGTGCTTAGACTTAGCATAACCATTTCGCAGCAGAATTCTCTGCTTGTCTTCCTTGGCCTTCCCACATCCCGTGTGCTAGACTTAGCATGACCATCTCTCTGCAGAATTCTCTGCTTGTCTTCTTTGGTCTTCCCAAATCGCATGTGCTTAGACTTAGCATTACCATCCCTCTGCAGAATTCTCTGCTTGTCTTCCTTGGCCTTCCCACATCTCGTGTGCTTAGACTTAGCATAACCATTTCGCAGCAGAATTCTCTGCTTGTCTTCATTGGTCTTCCCAAATCTCATGTGCTTAGACTTAGCATTACCATCTCTCTGCAGAATTCTCTGCTTGTCTTCCTTGGCCTTCCCACATCTCGTGTGCTTAGACTTAGCATAACCATTTCGCAGCAGAATTCTCTGCTTGTCTTCCTTGGCCTTCCCACATCTCGTGTGCTTAGACTTAGCATAACCATTTCGCAGCAGAATTCTCTGCTTGTCTTCCTTGGCCTTCCCACATCCCGTGTGCTAGACTTAGCATGACCATCTCTCTGCAGAATTCTCTGCTTGTCTTCTTTGGTCTTCCCAAATCGCATGTGCTTAGACTTAGCATTACCATCCCTCTGCAGAATTCTCTGCTTGTCTTCCTTGGCCTTCCCACATCTCGTGTGCTTAGACTTAGCATAACCATTTCGCAGCAGAATTCTCTGCTTGTCTTCATTGGTCTTCCCAAATCTCATGTGCTTAGACTTAGCATTACCATCTCTCTGCAGAATTCTCTGCTTGTCTTCCTTGGCCTTCCCACATCTCGTGTGCTTAGACTTAGCATAACCATTTCGCAGCAGAATTCTCTGCTTGTCTTCCTTGGCCTTCCCACATCCCGTGTGCTAGACTTAGCATAACCATTTCGCAGCAGAATTCTCTGCTTGTCTTCCTTGGCCTTCCCACATCTCGTGTGCTTAGACTTAGCATAACCATCTCTCTGCAGAATTCTCTGCTTGTCTTCCTTGGCCTTCCCACATCTCGTGTGCTTAGACTTAGCATAACCATTTCGCAGCAGAATTCTCTGCTTGTCTTCCTTGGCCTTCCCACATCCCGTGTGCTAGACTTAGCATGACCATCTCTCAGCAGAATTCTCTGCTTGTCTTATTTGGTCTTCCCAAATCTCATGTGCTTAGACTTAGCATTACCATCTCTCTGCAGAATTCTCTGCTTGTCTTCCTTGGCCTTCCCACATCTTGTGTGCTTAGACTTAGCATAACCATTTCGCAGCAGAATTCTCTGCTTGTCTTCCTTGGTCTTCCCAAATCTCATGTGCTTAGACTTAGCATTACCATCTCTCCGCAGAATTCTCTGCTTGTCTTCCTCGGCCTTCCCACATCCCGTGTGCTAGACTTAGCATAACCATTTCGCAGCAGAATTCTCTGCTTGTCTTCCTTGGCCTTCCCACATCCCGTGTGCTAGACTTAGCATAACCATTTCGCAGCAGAATTCTCTGCTTGTCTTCCTTGGCCTTCCCACATCCCGTGTGCTAGACTTAGCATAACCATTTCGCAGCAGAATTCTCTGCTTGTCTTCTTTGGTCTTCCCAAATCTCATGTGCTTAGACTTACCATTACCATCTCTCCACAGAATTCTCTGCTTGTCTTCCTCGGCCTTCCCACATCCCGTGTGCTAGACTTAGCATAACCATTTTGCAGCAGAATTCTCTGCTTGTCTTCCTTGGTCTTCCCAAATCTCATGTGCTTAGACTTACCATTACCATCTCTCCACAGAATTCTCTGCTTGTCTTCTTTGGCCTTCCCACATCCCGTGTGCTAGACTTAGCATAACCATTTCGCAGCAGAATTCTCTGCTTGTCTTCCTTGGCCTTCCCACATCCCGTGTGCTAGACTTAGCATGACCATCTCTCAGCAGAATTCTCTGCTTGTCTTCTTTGGTCTTCCCAAATCTCATGTGCTTAGACTTAGCATTACCATACCTCTGCAGAATTCTCTGCTTGTCTTCCTTGGCCTTCCCACATCTCGTGTGCTTAGACTTAGCATAACCATTTTGCAGCAGAATTCTCTGCTTGTCTTCCTTGGTCTTCCCAAATCTCATGTGCTTAGACTTACCATTACCATCTCTCCACAGAATTCTCTGCTTGTCTTCCTCGGCCTTCCCACATCCCGTGTGCTAGACTTAGCATAACCATTTCGCAGCAGAATTCTCTGCTTGTCTTCCTTGGCCTTCCCACATCCCGTGTGCTAGACTTAGCATGACCATCTCTCAGCAGAATTCTCTGCTTGTCTTCTTTGGTCTTCCCAAATCTCATGTGCTTAGACTTAGCATTACCATCCCTCTGCAGAATTCTCTGCTTGTCTTCCTTGGCCTTCCCACATCTCGTGTGCTTAGACTTACCATAACCATTTCGCAGCAGAATTCTCTGCTTGTCTTCCTTGGTCTTCCCAAATCTCATGTGCTTAGACTTAGCATTACCATCTCTCTGCAGAATTCTCTGCTTGTCTTCCTTGGCCTTCCCACATCCCATGTGCTTAGATTTAGCATAACCATCTCTCAGCAGAATTCTCTGCTTGTCTTCTTTGGTCTTCCCAAATCTCATGTGCTTAGACTTAGCATTACCATCTCTCTGCAGAATTCTCTGCTTGTCTTCCTTGGCCTTCCCACATCTCGTGTGCTTAGACTTAGCATAACCATTTCGCAGCAGAATTCTCTGCTTGTCTTCATTGGCCTTCCCACATCTCGTGTGCTTAGACTTAGCATAACCATCTCTCTGCAGAATTCTCTGCTTGTCTTCCTTGGCCTTCCCACATCTCGTGTGCTTAGACTTAGCATAACCATTTCGCAGCAGAATTCTCTGCTTGTCTTCCTTGGCCTTCCCACATCCCGTGTGCTAGACTTAGCATGACCATCTCTCAGCAGAATTCTCTGCTTGTCTTCTTTGGTCTTCCCAAATCTCATGTGCTTAGACTTAGCATTACCATCTCTCTGCAGAATTCTCTGCTTGTCTTCCTTGGCCTTCCCACATCTTGTGTGCTTAGACTTAGCATAACCATTTCGCAGCAGAATTCTCTGCTTGTCTTCCTTGGTCTTCCCAAATCTCATGTGCTTAGACTTAGCATTACCATCTCTCCGCAGAATTCTCTGCTTGTCTTCCTCGGCCTTCCCACATCCCGTGTGCTAGACTTAGCATAACCATTTCGCAGCAGAATTCTCTGCTTGTCTTCCTTGGCCTTCCCACATCCCGTGTGCTAGACTTAGCATAACCATTTCGCAGCAGAATTCTCTGCTTGTCTTCCTTGGCCTTCCCACATCCCGTGTGCTAGACTTAGCATAACCATTTCGCAGCAAAATTCTCTGCTTGTCTTCTTTGGTCTTCCCAAATCTCATGTGCTTAGACTTACCATTACCATCTCTCCACAGAATTCTCTGCTTGTCTTCCTCGGCCTTCCCACATCCCGTGTGCTAGACTTAGCATAACCATTTTGCAGCAGAATTCTCTGCTTGTCTTCCTTGGTCTTCCCAAATCTCATGTGCTTAGACTTACCATTACCATCTCTCCACAGAATTCTCTGCTTGTCTTCTTTGGCCTTCCCACATCCCGTGTGCTAGACTTAGCATAACCATTTCGCAGCAGAATTCTCTGCTTGTCTTCCTTGGCCTTCCCACATCCCGTGTGCTAGACTTAGCATGACCATCTCTCAGCAGAATTCTCTGCTTGTCTTCTTTGGTCTTCCCAAATCTCATGTGCTTAGACTTAGCATTACCATACCTCTGCAGAATTCTCTGCTTGTCTTCCTTGGCCTTCCCACATCTCGTGTGCTTAGACTTAGCATAACCATTTTGCAGCAGAATTCTCTGCTTGTCTTCCTTGGTCTTCCCAAATCTCATGTGCTTAGACTTACCATTACCATCTCTCCACAGAATTCTCTGCTTGTCTTCCTCGGCCTTCCCACATCCCGTGTGCTAGACTTAGCATAACCATTTCGCAGCAGAATTCTCTGCTTGTCTTCCTTGGCCTTCCCACATCCCGTGTGCTAGACTTAGCATGACCATCTCTCAGCAGAATTCTCTGCTTGTCTTCTTTGGTCTTCCCAAATCTCATGTGCTTAGACTTAGCATTACCATCCCTCTGCAGAATTCTCTGCTTGTCTTCCTTGGCCTTCCCACATCTCGTGTGCTTAGACTTACCATAACCATTTCGCAGCAGAATTCTCTGCTTGTCTTCCTTGGTCTTCCCAAATCTCATGTGCTTAGACTTAGCATTACCATCTCTCTGCAGAATTCTCTGCTTGTCTTCCTTGGCCTTCCCACATCCCATGTGCTTAGATTTAGCATAACCATCTCTCAGCAGAATTCTCTGCTTGTCTTCTTTGGTCTTCCCAAATCTCATGTGCTTAGACTTAGCATTACCATCCCTCTGCAGAATTCTCTGCTTGTCTTCCTTGGCCTTCCCACATCTCGTGTGCTTAGACTTAGCATAACCATTTCGCAGCAGAATTATCTGCTTGTCTTCCTTGGTCTTCCCAAATCTCATGTGCTTAGACTTAGCATTACCATCTCTCTGCAGAATTCTCTGCTTGTCTTCCTTGGCCTTCCCACATCCCATATGCTTAGATTTAGCATAACCATCTCTCAGCAGAATTCTCTGCTTGTCTTCTTTGCTCTTCCCAAATCTCATGTGCTTAGACTTACCATTACCATCTCTCCACAGAATTCTCTGCTCGTCTTCCTCGGCCTTCCCACATCCCGTGTGCTAGACTTAGCATAACCATTTCGCAGCAGAATTCTCTGCTTGTCTTCCTTGGTCTTCCCAAATCTCATGTGCTTAGACTTACCATTAACATCTTTCCACAGAATTCTCTGCTTGTCTTCCTCGGCCTTCCCACATCCCGTGTGCTAGACTTAGCATAACCATTTCGCAGCAGAATTCTCTGCTTGTCTTCCTTGGCCTTCCCACATCCCGTGTGCTAGACTTAGCATGACCATCTCTCAGCAGAATTCTCTGCTTGTCTTATTTGGTCTTCCCAAATCTCATGTGCTTAGACTTAGCATTACCATCTCTCTGCAGAATTCTCTGCTTGTCTTCCTTGGCCTTCCCACATCTCGTGTGCTTAGACTTAGCATAACCATTTTGCAGCAGAATTCTTTGCTTGTCTTCCTTGGTCTTCCTAAATCTCACGTGCTTAGACTTAGCATTACCATCTCTCTGCAGAATTCTCTGCTTGTCTTCCTTGGCCTTCCCACATCTCGTGTGCTTAGAATTAGCATAACCATTTCGCAGCAGAATTCTCTGCTTGTCTTCCTTGGCCTTCCCACATCCCGTGTGCTAGACTTAGCATGACCATCTCTCTGCAGAATTCTCTGCTTGTCTTCTTTGGTCTTCCCAAATCGCATGTGCTTAGACTTAGCATTACCATCCCTCTGCAGAATTCTCTGCTTGTCTTCCTTGGCCTTCCCACATCTCGTGTGCTTAGACTTAGCATAACCATTTCGCAGCAGAATTCTCTGCTTGTCTTCCTTGGTCTTCCCAAATCTCATGTGCTTAGACTTAGCATTACCATCTCTCTGCAGAATTCTCTGCTTGTCTTCCTTGGCCTTCCCACATCCCGTGTGCTAGACTTAGCATAACCATTTCGCAGCAGAATTCTCTGCTTGTCTTCCTTGGCCTTCCCACATCCCGTGTGCTAGACTTAGCATAACCATTTCGCAGCAGAATTCTCTGCTTGTCTTCCTTGGCCTTCCCACATCCCGTGTGCTAGACTTAGCATAACCATTTCGCAGCAGAATTCTCTGCTTGTCTTCTTTGGTCTTCCCAAATCTCATGTGCTTAGACTTACCATTACCATCTCTCCACAGAATTCTCTGCTTGTCTTCCTCGGCCTTCCCACATCCCGTGTGCTAGACTTAGCATAACCATTTTGCAGCAGAATTCTCTGCTTGTCTTCCTTGGTCTTCCCAAATCTCATGTGCTTAGACTTACCATTACCATCTCTCCACAGAATTCTCTGCTTGTCTTCTTTGGCCTTCCCACATCCTGTGTGCTAGACTTAGCATAACCATTTCGCAGCAGAATTCTCTGCTTGTCTTCCTTGGCCTTCCCACATCCCGTGTGCTAGACTTAGCATGACCATCTCTCAGCAGAATTCTCTGCTTGTCTTCTTTGGTCTTCCCAAATCTCATGTGCTTAGACTTAGCATTACCATACCTCTGCAGAATTCTCTGCTTGTCTTCCTTGGCCTTCCCACATCTCGTGTGCTTAGACTTAGCATAACCATTTTGCAGCAGAATTCTCTGCTTGTCTTCCTTGGTCTTCCCAAATCTCATGTGCTTAGACTTACCATTACCATCTCTCCACAGAATTCTCTGCTTGTCTTCCTCGGCCTTCCCACATCCCGTGTGCTAGACTTAGCATAACCCTTTCGCAGCAGAATTCTCTGCTTGTCTTCCTTGGCCTTCCCACATCCCGTGTGCTAGACTTAGCATGACCATCTCTCAGCAGAATTCTCTGCTTGTCTTCTTTGGTCTTCCCAAATCTCATGTGCTTAGACTTAGCATTACCATCCCTCTGCAGAATTCTCTGCTTGTCTTCCTTGGCCTTCCCACATCTCGTGTGCTTAGACTTACCATAACCATTTCGCAGCAGAATTCTCTGCTTTTCTTCCTTGGTCTTCCCAAATCTCATGTGCTTAGACTTAGCATTACCATCTCTCTGCAGAATTCTCTGCTTGTCTTCCTTGGCCTTCCCACATCCCATGTGCTTAGATTTAGCATAACCATCTCTCAGCAGAATTCTCTGCTTGTCTTCTTTGGTCTTCCCAAATCTCATGTGCTTAGACTTACCATTACCATCTCTCCACAGAATTCTCTGCTCGTCTTCCTCGGCCTTCCCACATCCCGTGTGCTAGACTTAGCATAACCATTTCGCAGCAGAATTCTCTGCTTGTCTTCCTTGGTCTTCCCAAATCTCATGTGCTTAGACTTACCATTAACATCTTTCCACAGAATTCTCTGCTTGTCTTCCTCGGCCTTCCCACATCCCGTGTGCTAGACTTAGCATGACCCTCTCTCAGCAGAATTCTCTGCTTGTCTTCTTTGGTCTTCCCAAATCTCATGTGCTTAGACTTAGCATTACCATCTCTCTGCAGAATTCTCTGCTTGTCTTCCTTGGCCTTCCCACATCTCGTGTGCTTAGACTTAGCATAACCATTTTGCAGCAGAATTCTTTGCTTGTCTTTCTTGGTCTTCCCAAATCTCACGTGCTTAGACTTAGCATTACCATCTCTCTGCAGAATTCTCTGCTTGTCTTCCTTGGCCTTCCCACATCTCGTGTGCTTAGACTTAGCATAACCATTTCGCAGCATAATTCTCTGCTTGTCTTCCTTGGCCTTCCCACATCCCGTGTGCTAGACTTAGCATGACCATCTCTCTGCAGAATTCTCTGCTTATCTTCTTTGGTCTTCCCAAATCTCATGTGCTTAGACTTACCATTACCATCCCTCCACAAAATTCTCTGCTTGTCTTCCTCGGCCTTCCCACATCCTGTGTGCTAGACTTAGCATAACCATTTTGCAGCAGAATTCTCTGCTTGTCTTCCTTGGTCTTCCCAAATCTCATGTGCTTAGACTTACCATTACCATCTCTCCACAGAATTCTATGCTTGTCTTCCTCGGCCTTCCCACATCCCGTGTGCTAGACTTAGCATAACCATCTCGCAGCAGAATTCTCTGCTTTTCTTCCTTGGCCTTCCCACATCCCGTGTGCTAGACTTAGCATGACCATCTCTCAGCAGAATTCTCTGCTTGTCTTCTTTGGTCTTCCCAAATCTCATGTGCTTAGACTTAGCATTACCATCCCTCTGCAGAATTCTCTGCTTGTCTTCCTTGGCCTTCCCACATCTCGTGTGCTTAGACTTAGCATAACCATTTCACAGCAGAATTCTCTGCTTGTCTTCCTTGGTCTTCCCAAATCTCATGTGCTTAGACTTAGCATTACCATCTCTCTGCAGAATTCTCTGCTTGTCTTCCTTGGCCTTCCCACATCTCGTGTGCTTAGACTTAGCATAACCATTTCGCAGCAGAATTCTCTGCTTGTCTTCCTTGGCCTTCCCACATCCCGTGTGCTAGACTTAGCATGACCATCTCTCAGCAGAATTCTCTGCTTGTCTTCTTTGGTCTTCCCAAATCTCATGTGCTTAGACTTAGCATTACCATCTCTCTGCAGAATTCTCTGCTTGTCTTCCTTGGCCTTCCCACATCTTGTGTGCTTAGACTTAGCATAACCATTTCGCAGCAGAATTCTCTGCTTGTCTTCCTTGGTCTTCCCAAATCTCATGTGCTTAGACTTAGCATTACCATCTCTCCGCAGAATTCTCTGCTTGTCTTCCTCGGCCTTCCCACATCCCGTGTGCTAGACTTAGCATAACCATTTCGCAGCAGAATTCTCTGCTTGTCTTCCTTGGCCTTCCCACATCCCGTGTGCTAGACTTAGCAAAACCATTTCGCAGCAGAATTCTCTGCTTGTCTTCCTTGGCCTTCCCACATCCCGTGTGCTAGACTTAGCATAACCATTTCGCAGCAGAATTCTCTGCTTGTCTTCTTTGGTCTTCCCAAATCTCATGTGCTTAGACTTACCATTACCATCTCTCCACAGAATTCTCTGCTTGTCTTCCTCGGCCTTCCAACATCCCGTGTGCTAGACTTAGCATAACCATTTCGCAGCAGAATTCTCTGCTTGTCTTCCTTGGTCTTCCCAAATCTCATGTGCTTAGTCTTACCATTAACATCTTTCCACAGAATTCTCTGCTTGTCTTCCTCGGCCTTCCCACATCCCGTGTGCTAGACTTAGCATTACCATTTCGCAGCAGAATTCTCTGCTTGTCTTCCTTGGCCTTCCCACATCCCATGTGCTTAGATTTAGCATAACCATCTCTCAGCAGAATTCTCTGCTTTTCTTCTTTGGTCTTCCCAAATCTCATGTGCTTAGACTTAGCATTACCATCTCTCTGCAGAATTCTCTGCTTGTCTTGGTTGGCCTTCCCACATCTCGTGTGCTTAGACTTAGCATAACCATTTTGCAGCAGAATTCTTTGCTTGTCTTCCTTGGTCTTCCCAAATCTCACGTGCTTAGACTTAGCATTACCATCTCTCTGCAGAATTCTCTGCTTGTCTTCCTTGGCCTTCCCACATCTCGTGTGCTTAGACTTAGCATAACCATTTCGCAGCAGAATTCTCTGCTTGTCTTCCTTGGCCTTCCCACATCCTGTGTGCTAGACTTAGCATGACCATCTCTCGGCAGAATTCTCTGCTTGTCTTCTTTGGTCTTCCCAAATCTCATGTGCTTAGACTTACCATTACCATCCCTCCACAAAATTCTCTGCTTGTCTTCCTCGGCCTTCCCACATCCTGTGTGCTAGACTTAGCATAACCATTTTGCAGCAGAATTCTCTGCTTGTCTTCCTTGGTCTTCCCAAATCTCATGTGCTTAGACTTACCATTACCATCTCTCCACAGAATTCTATGCTTGTCTTCCTCGGCCTTCCCACATCCCGTGTGCTAGACTTAGCATAACCATCTCGCAGCAGAATTCTCTGCTTGTCTTCCTTGGCCTTCCCACATCCCGTGTGCTAGACTTAGCATGACCGTCTCTCAGCAGAATTCTCTGCTTGTCTTCTTTGGTCTTCCCAAATCTCATGTGCTTAGACTTAGCATTACCATCCCTCTGCAGAATTCTCTGCTTGTCTTCCTTGGCCTTCCCACATCTCGTGTGCTTAGACTTAGCATAACCATTTCGCAGCAGAATTCTCTGCTTGTCTTCCTTGGTCTTCCCAAATCTCATGTGCTTAGACTTAGCATTACCATCTCTCTGCAGAATTCTCTGCTTGTCTTCCTTGGCCTTCCCACATCTCGTGTGCTTAGACTTAGCATAACCATTTCGCAGCAGAATTCTCTGCTTGTCTTCCTTGGCCTTCCCACATCCCGTGTGCTAGACTTAGCATGACCATCTCTCAGCAGAATTCTCTGCTTGTCTTCTTTGGTCTTCCCAAATCTCATGTGCTTAGACTTAGCATTACCATCTCTCTGCAGAATTCTCTGCTTGTCTTCCTTGGCCTTCCCACATCTTGTGTGCTTAGACTTAGCATAACCATTTCGCAGCAGAATTCTCTGCTTGTCTTCCTTGGTCTTCCCAAATCTCATGTGCTTAGACTTAGCATTACCATCTCTCCGCAGAATTCTCTGCTTGTCTTCCTCGGCCTTCCCACATCCCGTGTGCTAGACTTAGCATAACCATTTCGCAGCAGAATTCTCTGCTTGTCTTCCTTGGCCTTCCCACATCCCGTGTGCTAGACTTAGCAAAACCATTTCGCAGCAGAATTCTCTGCTTGTCTTCCTTGGCCTTCCCACATCCCGTGTGCTAGACTTAGCATAACCATTTCGCAGCAGAATTCTCTGCTTGTCTTCTTTGGTCTTCCCAAATCTCATGTGCTTAGACTTACCATTACCATCTCTCCACAGAATTCTCTGCTTGTCTTCCTCGGCCTTCCCACATCCCGTGTGCTAGACTTAGCATAACCATTTCGCAGCAGAATTCTCTGCTTGTCTTCCTTGGTCTTCCCAAATCTCATGTGCTTAGACTTACCATTAACATCTTTCCACAGAATTCTCTGCTTGTCTTCCTCGGCCTTCCCACATCCCGTGTGCTAGACTTAGCATTACCATTTCGCAGCAGAATTCTCTGCTTGTCTTCCTTGGCCTTCCCACATCCCGTGTGCTAGACTTAGCAAAACCATTTCGCAGCAGAATTCTCTGCTTGTCTTCCTTGGCCTTCCCACATCCCGTGTGCTAGACTTAGCATGACCATCTCTCAGCAGAATTCTCTGCTTGTCTTCTTTGGTCTTCCCAAATCTCATGTGCTTAGACTTAGCATTACCATCTCTCTGCAGAATTCTCTGCTTGTCTTCCTTGGCCTTCCCACATCTCGTGTGCTTAGACTTAGCATAACCATTTTGCAGCAGAATTCTTTGCTTGTCTTCCTTGGTCTTCCCAAATCTCACGTGCTTAGACTTAGCATTACCATCTCTCTGCAGAATTCTCTGCTTGTCTTCCTTGGCCTTCCCACATCTCGTGTGCTTAGACTTAGCATAACCATTTCGCAGCAGAATTCTCTGCTTGTCTTCCTTGGCCTTCCCACATCCCGTGTGCTAGACTTAGCATGAACATCTCTCTGCAGAATTCTCTGCTTGTCTTCTTTGGTCTTCAAAAATCTCATGTGCTTAGACTTACCATTACCACCCCTTCACAAAATTCTCTGCTTGTCTTCCTCGGCCTTCCCACATCCTGTGTGCTAGACTTAGCATAACCATTTTGCAGCAGAATTCTCTGCTTGTCTTCCTTGGTCTTCCCAAATCTCATGTGCTTAGACTTACCATTACCATCTCTCCACAGAATTCTATGCTTGTCTTCCTCGGCCTTCCCACATCCCGTGTGCTAGACTTAGCATAACCATCTCGCAGCAGAATTCTCTGCTTGTCTTCCTTGGCCTTCCCACATCCCGTGTGCTAGACTTAGCATGACCATCTCTCAGCAGAATTCTCTGCTTGTCTTCTTTGGTCTTCCCAAATCTCATGTGCTTAGACTTAGCATTACCATCCCTCTGCAGAATTCTCTGCTTGTCTTCCTTGGCCTTCCCACATCTCGTGTGCTTAGACTTAGCATAACCATTTCGCAGCAGAATTCTCTGCTTGACTTCCTTGGTCTTCCCAAATCTCATGTGCTTAGACTTAGCATTACCATCTCTCTGCAGAATTCTCTGCTTGTCTTCCTTGGCCTTCCCACATCTCGTGTGCTTAGACTTAGCATAACCATTTCGCAGCAGAATTCTCTGCTTGTCTTCCTTGGTCTTCCCACATCCCGTGTGCTAGACTTAGCATGACCATCTCTCAGCAGAATTCTCTGCTTGTCTTCCTTGGTCTTCCCAAATCTCATGTGCTTAGACTTAGCATTACCATCTCTCTGCAGAATTCTCTGCTTGTCTTCCTTGGCCTTCCCACATCTTGTGTGCTTAGACTTAGCATAACCATTTCGCAGCAGAATTCTCTGCTTGTCTTCCTTGGTCTTCCCAAATCTCATGTGCTTAGACTTAGCATTACCATCTCTCCGCAGAATTCTCTGCTTGTCTTCCTCGGCCTTCCCACATCCCGTGTGCTAGACTTAGCATAACCATTTCGCAGCAGAATTCTCTGCTTGTCTTCCTTGGCCTTCCCACATCCCGTGTGCTAGACTTAGCAAAACCATTTCGCAGCAGAATTCTCTGCTTGTCTTCCTTGGCCTTCCCACATCCCGTGTGCTAGACTTAGCATAACCATTTCGCAGCAGAATTCTCTGCTTGTCTTCTTTGGTCTTCCCAAATCTCATGTGCTTAGACTTACCATTACCATCTCTCCACAGAATTCTCTGCTTGTCTTCCTCGGCCTTCCCACATCCCGTGTGCTAGACTTGGCATAACCATTTTGCAGCAGAATTCTCTGCTTGTCTTCCTTGGTCTTCCCAAATCTCATGTGCTTAGACTTACCATTACCATCTCTCCACAGAATTCTCTGCTTGTCTTCTTTGGCCTTCCCACATCCCGTGTGCTAGACTTAGCATAACCATTTCGCAGCAGAATTCTCTGCTTGTCTTCCTTGGCCTTCCCACATCCTGTGTGCTAGACTTAGCATGACCATCTCTCGGCAGAATTCTCTGCTTGTCTTCTTTGGTCTTCCCAAATCTCATGTGCTTAGACTTAGCATTACCATACCTCTGCAGAATTCTCTGCTTGTCTTCCTTGGCCTTCCCACATCTCATGTGATTAGATTTAGCATAACCATTTCGCAGAAGAATTCTCTGCTTGTCTTCCTTGGTCTTCCCAAATCTCATGTGCTTAGACTTAGCATTACCATCTCTCTGCAGAATTCTCTGCTTGTCTTCCTTGGCCTTCCCACATCTCGTGTGCTTAGACTTAGCATAACCATTTCGCAGCAGAATTCTCTGCTTGTCTTCCTTGGCCTTCCCACATCCCGTGTGCTAGACCTAGCATGACCATCTCTCAGCAGAATTCTCTGCTTGTCTTCTTTGGTCTTCCCAAATCTCATGTGCTTAGACTTAGCATTACCATCTCTCTGCAGAATTCTCTGCTTGTCTTCCTTGGCCTTCCCACATCTCGTGTGCTTAGACTTAGCATAACCATTTCGCAGCAGAATTCTCTGCTTGTCTTCCTTGGCCTTCCCAAATCTCATGTGCTTAGACTTAGCATTACCATCTCTCCGCAGAATTCTCTGCTTGTCTTCCTCGGCCTTCCCACATCCCGTGTGCTCGACTTAGCATAACCATTTCGCAGCAGAATTCTCTGCTTGTCTTCCTTGGCCTTCCCACATCCCATGTGCTAGACTTAGCATAACCATTTCGCAGCAGAATTCCCTGCTTGTCTTCCTCGGCCTTCCCACATCCCTTGTGCTAGACTTAGCATGACCATCTCTCAGCAGAATTCTCTGCTTGTCTTCTTTGGTCTTCCCAAATCTCATGTGCTTAGACTTAGCATTACCATCTCTCTGCAGAATTCTCTGCTTGTCTTCCTTGGCCTTCCCACATCTCGTGTGCTTAGACGTAGCATAACCATTTTGCAGCAGAATTCTCTGCTTGTCTTCCTTGGTCTTCCCAAATCTCATGTGCTTAGACTTAGCATTACCATCT
The DNA here is from genome assembly GCF_040938575.1 of Ambystoma mexicanum. Lineage (NCBI taxonomy): Eukaryota > Metazoa > Chordata > Amphibia > Caudata > Ambystomatidae > Ambystoma > Ambystoma mexicanum. Next base: position 268,393,434 of record NC_090934.1, read on the forward strand.
CTCTGCAGAATTCTCTGCTTGCCTTCCTTGGCCTTCCCACATCCCATGTGCTTAGATTTAGCATAACCATCTCTCAGCAGAATTCTCTGCTTGTCTTCTTTGCTCTTCCCAAATCTCATGTGCTTAGACTTACCATTACCATCTCTCCACAGAATTCTCTGCTCGTCTTCCTCGGCCTTCCCACATCCCGTGTGCTAGACTTAGCATAACCATTTCGCAGCAGAATTCTCTGCTTGTCTTCCTTGGTCTTCCCAAATCTCATGTGCTTAGACTTACCATTAACATCTTTCCACAGAATTCTCTGCTTGTCTTTCTCGGCCTTCCCACATCCCGTGTGCTAGACTTAGCATAACCATTTCGCAGCAGAATTCTCTGCTTGTCTTCCTTGGCCTTCCCACATCCCGTGTGCTAGACTTAGCATGACCATCTCTCAGCAGAATTCTCTGCTTGTCTTCTTTGGTCTTCCCAAATCTCATGTGCTTAGACTTAGCATTACCATCTCTCTGCAGAATTCTCTGCTTGTCTTCCTTGGCCTTCCCACATCTCGTGTGCTTAGACTTAGCATAACCATTTTGCAGCAGAATTCTTTGCTTGTCTTCCTTGGTCTTCCTAAATCTCACGTGCTTAGACTTAGCATTACCATCTCTCTGCAGAATTCTCTGCTTGTCTTCCTTGGCCTTCCCACATCTCGTGTGCTTAGACTTAGCATAACCATTTCGCAGCAGAATTCTCTGCTTGTCTTCCTTGGCCTTCCCACATCCCGTGTGCTAGACTTAGCATGACCATCTCTCTGCAGAATTCTCTGCTTGTCTTCTTTGGTCTTCCCAAATCGCATGTGCTTAGACTTAGCATTACCATCCCTCTGCAGAATTCTCTGCTTGTCTTCCTTGGCCTTCCCACATCTCGTGTGCTTAGACTTAGCATAACCATTTCGCAGCAGAATTCTCTGCTTGTCTTCCTTGGTCTTCCCAAATCTCATGTGCTTAGACTTAGCATTACCATCTCTCTGCAGAATTCTCTGCTTGTCTTCCTTGGCCTTCCCACATCTCGTGTGCTTAGACTTAGCATAACCATTTCGCAGCAGAATTCTCTGCTTGTCTTCCTTGGCCTTCCCACATCCCGTGTGCTAGACTTAGCATGACCATCTCTCAGCAGAATTCTCTGCTTGTCCTCTTTGGTCTTCCCAAATCTCATGTGCTTAGACTTAGCATTACCATCTCTCTGCAGAATTCTCTGCTTGTCTTCCTTGGCCTTCCCACATCTTGTGTGCTTAGACTTAGCATAACCATTTTGCAGCAGAATTCTCTGCTTGTCTTCCTTGGTCTTCCCAAATCTCATGTGCTTAGACTTAGCATTACCATCTCTCCGCAGAATTCTCTGCTTGTCTTCCTCGGCCTTCCCACATCCCGTGTGCTAGACTTAGCATAACCATTTCGCAGCAGAATTCTCTGCTTGTCTTCCTTGGCCTTCCCACATCCCGTGTGCTAGACTTAGCATAACCATTTCGCAGCAGAATTCTCTGCTTGTCTTCCTTGGCCTTCCCACATCCCGTGTGCTAGATTTAGCATAACCATTTCGCAGCAGAATTCTCTGCTTGTCTTCTTTGGTCTTCCCAAATCTCATGTGCTTAGACTTACCATTACCATCTCTCCACAGAATTCTCTGCTTGTCTTCCTCGGCCTTCCCACATCCCGTGTGCTAGACTTAGCATAACCATTTTGCAGCAGAATTCTCTGCTTTTCTTCCTTGGTCATCCCAAATCTCATGTGCTTAGACTTACCATTACCATCTCTCCACAGAATTCTCTGCTTGTCTTCTTTGGCCTTCCCACATCCCGTGTGCTAGACTTAGCATAACCATTTCGCAGCAGAATTCTCTGCTTGTCTTCCTTGGCCTTCCCACATCCCGTGTGCTAGACTTAGCATGACCATCTCTCAGCAGAATTCTCTGCTTGTCTTCTTTGGTCTTCCCAAATCTCATGTGCTTAGACTTAGCATTACCATACCTCTGCAGAATTCTCTGCTTGTCTTCCTTGGCCTTCCCACATCTCGTGTGCTTAGAATTAGCATAACCATTTTGCAGCAGAATTCTCTGCTTGTCTTCCTTGGTCTTCCCAAATCTCATGTGCTTAGTCTTACCATTACCATCTCTCCACAGAATTCTCTGCTTGTCTTCCTCAGCCTTCCCACATCCCGTGTGCTAGACTTAGCATAACCATTTCGCAGCAGAATTCTCTGCTTGTCTTCCTTGGCCTTCCCACATCCCGTGTGCTAGACTTAGCATGACCATCTCTCAGCAGAATTCTCTGCTTGTCTTCTTTGGTCTTCCCAAATCTCATGTGCTTAGACTTAGCATTACTTTCCCTCTGCAGAATTCTCTGCTTGTCTTCCTTGGCCTTCCCACATCTCGTGTGCTTAGACTTACCATAACCATTTCGCAGCAGAATTCTCTGCTTGTCTTCCTTGGTCTTCCCAAATCTCATGTGCTTAGACTTAGCATTACCATCTCTCTGCAGAATTCTCTGCTTGTCTTCCTTGGCCTTCCCACATCCCATGTGCTTAGATTTAGCATAACCATCTCTCAGCAGAATTCTCTGCTTGTCTTCTTTGGTCTTCCCAAATCTCATGTGCTTAGACTTACCATTACCATCTCTCCACAGAATTCTCTGCTCGTCTTCCTCGGCCTTCCCACATCCCGTGTGCTAGACTTAGCATAACCATTTTGCAGCAGAATTCTCTGCTTGTCTTCCTTGGTCTTCCCAAATCTCATGTGCTTAGACTTACCATTAACATCTTTCCACAGAATTCTCTGCTTGTCTTCCTCGGCCTTCCCACATCCTGTGTGCTAGACTTAGCATAACCATTTCGCAGCAGAATTCTCTGCTTGTCTTCCTTGGCCTTCCCACATCCCGTGTGCTAGACTTAGCATGACCATCTCTCAGCAGAATTCTCTGCTTGTCTTCTTTGGTCTTCCCAAATCTCATGTGCTTAGACTTAGAATTACCATCTCTCTGCAGAATTCTCTGCTTGTCTTCCTTGGCCTTCCCACATCTCGTGTGCATAGACTTAGCATAACCATTTCGCAGCAGAATTCTCTGCTTGTCTTCCTTGGCCTTCCCACATCCCGTGTGCTAGACTTAGCAAAACCATTTTTCAGCAGAATTCTCTGCTTGTCTTCCTTGGCCTTCCCACATCCCGTGTGCTAGACTTAGCATAACCATTTCGCAGCAGAATTCTCTGCTTGTCTTCTTTGGTCTTCCCAAATCTCATGTGCTTAGACTTACCATTACCATCTCTCCACAGAATTCTCTGCTTGTCTTCCTCGGCCTTCCCACATCCCGTGTGCTAGACTTGGCATAACCATTTTGCAGCAGAATTCTCTGCGTGTCTTCCTTGGTCTTCCCAAATCTCATGTGCTTAGACTTACCATTACCATCTCTCCACAGAATTCTCTGCTTGTCTTCTTTGGCCTTCCCACATCCCGTGTGCTAGACTTAGCATAACCATTTCGCAGCAGAATTCTCTGCTTGTCTTCCTTGGCCTTCCCACATCCTGTGTGCTAGACTTAGCATGACCATCTCTCGGCAGAATTCTCTGCTTGTCTTCTTTGGTCTTCCCAAATCTCATGTGCTTAGACTTAGCATTACCATACCTCTGCAGAATTCTCTGCTTGTCTTCCTTGGCCTTCCCACATCTCATGTGATTAGATTTAGCATAACCATTTCGCAGAAGAATTCTCTGCTTGTCTTCCTTGGTCTTCCCAAATCTCATGTGCTTAGACTTAGCATTACCATCTCTCTGCAGAATTCTCTGCTTGTCTTCCTTGGCCTTCCCACATCTCGTGTGCTTAGACTTAGCATAACCATTTCGCAGCAGAATTCTCTGCTTGTCTTCCTTGGCCTTCCCACATCCCGTGTGCTAGACCTAGCATGACCATCTCTCAGCAGAATTCTCTGCTTGTCTTCTTTGGTCTTCCCAAATCTCATGTGCTTAGACTTAGCATTACCATCTCTCTGCAGAATTCTCTGCTTGTCTTCCTTGGCCTTCCCACATCTCGTGTGCTTAGACTTAGCATAACCATTTCGCAGCAGAATTCTCTGCTTGTCTTCCTTGGCCTTCCCAAATCTCATGTGCTTAGACTTACCATTAACATCTTTCCACAGAATTCTCTGCTTGTCTTCCTCGGCCTTCCCACATCCCGTGTGCTAGACTTAGCATAACCATTTCGCAGCAGAATTCTCTGCTTGTCTTCCTTGGCCTTCCCACATCCCGTGTGCTAGACTTAGCATGACCATCTCTCAGCAGAATTCTCTGCTTGTCTTCTTTGGTCTTCCCAAATCTCATGTGCTTAGACTTAGCATTACCATCTCTCTGCAGAATTCTCTGCTTGTCTTCCTTGGCCTTCCCACATCTCGTGTGCTTAGACTTAGCATAACCATTTTGCAGCAGAATTCTTTGCTTGTCTTCCTTGGTCTTCCTAAATCTCACGTGCTTAGACTTAGCATTACCATCTCTCTGCAGAATTCTCTGCTTGTCTTCCTTGGCCTTCCCACATCTCGTGTGCTTAGACTTAGCATAACCATTTCGCAGCAGAATTCTCTGCTTGTCTTCCTTGGCCTTCCCACATCCCGTGTGCTAGACTTAGCATGACCATCTCTCTGCAGAATTCTCTGCTTGTCTTCTTTGGTCTTCCCAAATCGCATGTGCTTAGACTTAGCATTACCATCCCTCTGCAGAATTCACTGCTTGTCTTCCTTGGCCTTCCCACATCTCGTGTGCTTAGACTTAGCATAACCATTTCGCAGCAGAATTCTCTGCTTGTCTTCCTTGGTCTTCCCAAATCTCATGTGCTTAGACTTAGCATTACCATCTCTCTGCAGAATTCTCTGCTTGTCTTCCTTGGCCTTCCCACATCTCGTGTGCTTAGACTTAGCATAACCATTTCGCAGCAGAATTCTCTGCTTGTCTTCCTTGGCCTTCCCACATCCCGTGTGCTAGACTTAGCATGACCATCTCTCAGCAGAATTCTCTGCTTGTCTTCTTTGGTCTTCCCAAATCTCATGTGCTTAGACTTAGCATTACCATCTCTCTGCAGAATTCTCTGCTTGTCTTCCTTGGCCTTCCCACATCTTGTGTGCTTAGACTTAGCATAACCATTTTGCAGCAGAATTCTCTGCTTGTCTTCCTTGGTCTTCCCAAATCTCATGTGCTTAGACTTAGCATTACCATCTCTCCGCAGAATTCTCTGCTTGTCTTCCTCGGCCTTCCCACATCCCGTGTGCTAGACTTAGCATAACCATTTCGCAGCAGAATTCTCTGCTTGTCTTCCTTGGCCTTCCCACATCCCGTGTGCTAGACTTAGCATAACCATTTCGCAGCAGAATTCTCTGCTTGTCTTCCTTGGCCTTCCCACATCCCGTGTGCTAGATTTAGCATAACCATTTCGCAGCAGAATTCTCTGCTTGTCTTCTTTGGTCTTCCCAAATCTCATGTGCTTAGACTTACCATTACCATCTCTCCACAGAATTCTCTGCTTGTCTTCCTCGGCCTTCCCACATCCCGTGTGCTAGACTTAGCATAACCATTTTGCAGCAGAATTCTCTGCTTGTCTTCCTTGGTCATCCCAAATCTCATGTGCTTAGACTTACCATTACCATCTCTCCACAGAATTCTCCGCTTGTCTTCTTTGGCCTTCCCACATCCCGTGTGCTAGACTTAGCATAACCATTTCGCAGCAGAATTCTCTGCTTGTCTTCCTTGGCCTTCCCACATCCCGTGTGCTAGACTTAGCATGACCATCTCTCAGCAGAATTCTCTGCTTGTCTTCTTTGGTCTTCCCAAATCTCATGTGCTTAGACTTAGCATTACCATACCTCTGCAGAATTCTCTGCTTGTCTTCCTTGGCCTTCCCACATCTCGTGTGCTTAGAATTAGCATAACCATTTTGCAGCAGAATTCTCTGCTTGTCTTCCTTGGTCTTCCCAAATCTCATGTGCTTAGTCTTACCATTACCATCTCTCCACAGAATTCTCTGCTTGTCTTCCTCAGCCTTCCCACATCCCGTGTGCTAGACTTAGCATAACCATTTCGTAGCAGAATTCTCTGCTTGTCTTCCTTGGCCTTCCCACATCCCGTGTGCTAGACTTAGCATGACCATCTCTCAGCAGAATTCTCTGCTTGTCTTCTTTGGTCTTCCCAAATCTCATGTGCTTAGACTTAGCATTACCATCCCTCTGCAGAATTCTCTGCTTGTCTTCCTTGGCCTTCCCACATCTCGTGTGCTTAGACTTACCATAACCATTTCGCAGCAGAATTCTCTGCTTGTCTTCCTTGGTCTTCCCAAATCTCATGTGCTTAGACTTAGCATTACCATCTCTCTGCAGAATTCTCTGCTTGTCTTCCTTGGCCTTCCCACATCCCATGTGCTTAGATTTAGCATAACCATCTCTCAGCAGAATTCTCTGCTTGTCTTCTTTGGTCTTCCCAAATCTCATGTGCTTAGACTTACCATTACCATCTCTCCACAGAATTCTCTGCTCGTCTTCCTCGGCCTTCCCACATCCCGTGTGCTAGACTTAGCATAACCATTTTGCAGCAGAATTCTCTGCTTGTCTTCCTTGGTCTTCCCAAATCTCATGTGCTTAGACTTACCATTAACATCTTTCCACAGAATTCTCTGCTTGTCTTCCTCGGCCTTCCCACATCCCGTGTGCTAGACTTAGCATAACCATTTCGCAGCGGAATTCTCTGCTTGTCTTCCTTGGCCTTCCCACATCCCGTGTGCTAGACTTAGCATGACCATCTCTCAGCAGAATTCTCTGCTTGTCTTCTTTGGTCTTCCCAAATCTCATGTGCTTAGACTTAGCATTACCATCTCTCTGCAGAATTCTCTGCTTGTCTTCCTTGGCCTTCCCACATCTCGTGTGCTTAGACTTAGCATAACCATTTTGCAGCAGAATTCTTTGCTTGTCTTCCTTGGTCTTCCCAAATCTCACGTGCTTAGACTTAGCATCACCATCTCTCTGCAGAATTCTCTGCTTGTCTTCCTTGGCCTTCCCACATCTCGTGTGCTTAGACTTAGCATAACCATTTCGCAGCAGAATTCTCTGCTTGTCTTCCTTGGCCTTCCCACATCCCGTGTGCTAGACTTAGCATGACCATCTCTCTGCAGAATTCTCTGCTTGTCTTCTTTGGTCTTCCCAAATCTCATGTGCTTAGACTTACCATTACCATCCCTCCACAAAATTCTCTGCTTGTCTTCCTCGGCCTTCCCACATCCTGTGTGCTAGACTTAGCATAACCATTTTGCAGCAGAATTCTCTGCTTGTCTTCCTTGGTCTTCCCAAATCTCATGTGCTTAGACTTACCATTACCATCTCTCCACAGAATTCTCTGCTTGTCTTCCTCGGCCTTCCCACATCCCGTGTGCTAGACTTAGCATAACCATCTCGCAGCAGAATTCTCTGCTTGTCTTCCTTGGCCTTCCCACATCCCGTGTGCTAGACTTAGCATGACCATCTCTCAGCAGAATTCTCTGCTTGTCTTCTTTGGTCTTCCCAAATCTCATGTGCTTAGACTTAGCATTACCATCCCTCTGCAGAATTCTCTGCTTGTCTTCCTTGGCCTTCCCACATCTCATGTGCTTAGACTTAGCATAACCATTTTGCAGCAGAATTCTCTGCTTGTCTTCTTTGGTCTTCCCAAATCTCATGTGCTTAGACTTAGCATTACCATCTCTCCGCAGAATTCTCTGCTTGTCTTCCTTGGCCTTCCCACATCTCGTGTGCTTAGACTTAGCATAACCATTTCGCAGCAGAATTCTCTGCTTGTCTTCCTTGGCCTTCCCACATCCCGTGTGCTAGACTTAGCATGACCATCTCTCAGCAGAATTCTCTGCTTGTCTTCTTTGGTCTTCCCAAATCTCATGTGCTTAGACTTAGCATTACCATCTCTCTGCAGAATTCTCTGCTTGTCTTCCTTGGCCTTCCCACATCTCGTGTGCTTAGACTTAGCATAACCATTTCGCAGCAGAATTCTCTGCTTGTCTTCTTTGGTCTTCCCAAATCTCATGTGCTTAGACTTAGCATTACCATCTCTCTGCAGAATTCTCTGCTTGTCTTCCTTGGCCTTCCCACATCTTGTGTGCTTAGACTTAGCATAACCATTTCGCAGCAGAATTCTCTGCTTGTCTTCCTTGGTCTTCCCAAATCTCATGTGCTTAGACTTACCATTACCATCTCTCCACAGAATTCTCTGCTTGTCTTCCTCGGCCTTCCCACATCCCGTGTGCTAGACGTAGCATAACCATCTCGCAGCAGAATTCTCTGCTTGTCTTCCTTGGCCTTCCCACATCCCGTGTGCTAGACTTAGCATGACCATCTCTCAGCAGAATTCTCTGCTTGTCTTCTTTGGTCTTCCCAAATCTCATGTGCTTAGACTTAGCATTACCATCTCTCCGCAGAATTCTCTGCTTGTCTTCCTCGGCCTTCCCACATCCCGTGTGCTAGACTTAGCATAACCATTTCGCAGCAGAATTCTCTGCTTGTCTTCCTTGGCCTTCCCACATCCCGTGTGCTAGACTTAGCATAACCATTTCGCAGCAGAATTCTCTGCTTGTCTTCCTTGGCCTTCCCACATCCCGTGTGCTAGACCTAGCATAACCATTTCGCAGCAGAATTCTCTGCTTGTCTTCTTTGGTCTTCCCAAATCTCATGTGCTTAGACTTACCATTACCATCTCTCCACAGAATTCTCTGCTTGTCTTCCTCGGCCTTCCCACATCCCGTGTGCTAGACTTAGCATAACCATTTTGCAGCAGAATTCTCTGCTTGTCTTCCTTGGTCTTCCCAAATCTCATGTGCTTAGACTTACCATTACCATCTCTCCACAGAATTCTCTGCTTGTCTTCTTTGGCCTTCCCACATCCCGTGTGCTAGACTTAGCATAACCATTTCGCAGCAGAATTCTCTGCTTGTCTTCCTTGGCCTTCCCACATCCTGTGTGCTAGACTTAGCATGACCATCTCTCGGCAGAATTCTCTGCTTGTCTTCTTTGGTCTTCCCAAATCTCATGTGCTTAGACTTAGCATTACCATACCTCTGCAGCATTCTCTGCTTGTCTTCCTTGGCCTTCCCACATCTCGTGTGCTTAGACTTAGCATAACCATTTCGCAGCAGAATTCTCTGCTTGTCTTCCTTGGTCTTCCCAAATCTCATGTGCTTAGACTTAGCATTACCATCTCTCTGCAGAATTCTCTGCTTGTCTTCCTTGGCCTTCCCACATCTCGTGTGCTTAGACTTAGCATAACCATTTCGCAGTAGAATTCTCTGCTTGTCTTCCTTGGCCTTCCCACATCATGTGTGCTAGACCTAGCATGACCATCTCTCAGCAGAATTCTCTGCTTGTCTTCTTTGGTCTTCCCAAATCTCATGTGCTTAGACTTAGCATTACCATCTCTCTGCAGAATTCTCTGCTTGTCTTCCTTGGCCTTCCCACATCTCGTGTGCTTAGACTTAGCATAACCATTTTGCAGCAGAATTCTCTGCTTGTCTTCCTTGGTCTTCCCAAATCTCATGTGCTTAGACTTAGCATTACCATCTCTCCGCAGAATTCTCTGCTTGTCTTCCTCGGCCTTCCCACATCCCGTGTGCTCGACTTAGCATAACCATTTTGCAGCAGAATTCTCTGCTTGTCTTCCTTGGCCTTCCCACATCCCATGTGCTAGACTTAGCATAACCATTTCGCAGCAGAATTCCCTGCTTGTCTTCCTCGGCCTTCCCACATCCCTTGTGCTAGACTTAGCATGACCATCTCTCAGCAGAATTCTCAGCTTGTCTTCTTTGGTCTTCCCAAATCTCATGTGCTTAGACTTAGAATTACCATCTCTCTGCAGAATTCTCTGCTTGTCTTCCTTGGCCTTCCCACATATCGTGTGCTTAGACGTAGCATAACCATTTTGCAGCAGAATTCTCTTCTTGTCTTCCTTGGTCTTCCCAAATCTCATGTGCTTAGACTTAGCATTACCATCTCTCTGCAGAATTCTCTGCTTGTCTTCCTTGGCCTTCCCACATCCCATGTGCTTAGATTTAGCATAACCATCTCTCAGCAGAATTCTCTGCTTGTCTTCTTTGCTCTTCCCAAATCTCATGTGCTTAGACTTACCATTACCATCTCTCCACAGAATTCTCTGCTCGTCTTCCTCGGCCTTCCCACATCCCGTGTGCTAGACTTAGCATAACCATTTTGCAGCAGAATTCTCTGCTTGTCTTCCTTGGTCTTCCCAAATCTCATGTGCTTAGACTTAGCATTACCATCTCTCTGCAGAATTCTCTGCTTGTCTTCCTCAGTCTTCCCACATCTCATATGCTTAGACTTAGCCATGTTCACCATCGAGTTCAGCATACTCCATAATGGCCTTGGCTCTTCTGCACATCCCAATATAAGTGGAGTCAAAGATGGCAAACTCATCAGGGTATGCCAATAAGCCAATCTTCACGCCACCTAACCTTGGGGGAAAATTACCTCTTTCCATGAGAAAATCGTCCAAATCAGACATAAACAAATTAAAAAAGAACAGGGGCAAACACGCCCCACCGTTTAGCACCCCTTTCAATTTTCATTGGGGCAGACCATTCCCCCTGGCCGTGTAATCTGACAGGAGCCACATTAATGTCATGTAATGACTGACATGCATTCAAGAGCTGCTTAGGCATCTGCAACCTTGCTATTTTTCCCTATAATTTGGAGCGATCAATGGCATCAAAGGCAGAGGCGAAATCAGGGGGACCACACGTTAGTTGCGCCTGCTGGATTAGACATCCCTCTATGGAAACCGGTCTGAAGACCTGATTTTCCAAGACCCATTTATTTATACTTCGCAAAATTCAAGAACCAAAGATTTTACTTGCTACATGTAGCATTGCGAGAAGTTTGCAGTTACACGCCTCCCCTCTCTTCCCTTTCTTAAAAACTGGTCAGATATGTGACTACTGCCAAGACCAAGAATACAGTTGGTACTAACAACCTTGGTAAAGAAGCACATTAAGATGTCGGCCCATAATTCTGGGTTTGCCTGTATCACAACATTAGAGACCCCATCGGGCCCCGGGGCCCTGGATGTCTAGAGGCCCTTGATAATCTCCACAATGTCTTCTTTATCAAAATCAAGGAAAATGAGGCTAGTAGCCTGATCATTGATTGACGAAGGTGCCTGAAACTTTTCCTGCAACTGTGTAACCCAGCTGTTGCCATCAATACAGCAAATGAAGACCTTAGATGGCGCCACATGCTTATTGAAAAAAGTGCTCCACAGCCACTGTCCCCTTTGAAAAGGGCTCGATGTAATTCTTGCCAGGCTTTATTAGAGGCCGTCCTATGATAGCGCTTGACCCAATTGGTGTAATGATTGTTCCAGCGCTTTATTGAAGCTAATTTGGTGCCATGATCAAAAATGGTGCAATAAACCATTCTGATGGCTTGGCACAGATGTTTCTTTTCTTCCTATATTATTCTGCCATATGAGTGAACATGTTTCTTTTCCAGCTTGGCTAAGTGTGAGTTTCGAATGATTATGAAAGACCTAGTTATTGTGCTAAACCAATCGACTATCTCATCAGGAGGTTTTAGAAATGCAAAACCTCTATCAGTGTCATTATTGTAGTTGGTAATCGCCTCACCTTCTTGTCTGGTCAGCCTATTCAGTTTAACCCATTGTTTACCTGGACTGCCCCTACTTTAACCATTTCTATAACGTCAAATTCTTAGCCTTAACATTATGGTGAGAATAGCATGGTCACTAAAACAGTCGAAAGCAGACACTGATAATTCAGCGGCTGCACACGGGGGTTCACTTCCCAAAGAATAATCAATAGTTGATGACCTAACACCATTGTACCACGTTTTACAAGGAATCAAAGCTTCACTGTTGGTCTCATTTAAAGTGCATACGCCCATGTTTTGAAGATATTCCATCCAGCGGCAAGCCGACCTTATGGTTTTGGCCCTTCTATATACACTCCTATTGGCAAAAAATGCCCCTACCCCCCAGACACACTAGAGACAACTTGCATTAAGACACCTCCTATAAGAATATAAACCCCAGGCTCAGTCTCAGTAAGTGAAGAAAGTACATTGTGTATTAGCATTTGAGATGAATAAGTATAACCACCTTCTGGCGGGTCGTAAACACGCACTATTCCCATTTCGTGGCTACAAGAGACTTCAACCAATTCCTGGAACCTCCATCTCCAAACAGATGCAGATGGCCGTGGGTATTCCAGGACTTATTCAGCAGCTTTTTCCCAGGACCTCTGGTTGGGGCAAGAGAGGGGCAGGAGGAAGGACAGCAACCATTCCCAATGAGTTTTAGAGTCGGATCCTCTGTAGGATTGCCACCAAGTTTGTCAAACAACACTTTCTCTTGACTTGCCTGTTTTTGTCGGCACCAGACGTATTTATTTGCATTTATAACGCGCACAAACAGCCCGAGGGCATCGTGGCACTGTTACATGGAGGGACGGCTTAGTGACATGCAGCATACATAATGTGTTGCAGGTAAGAACATTACATTACATTGCGTATTGTCATCCTGTGAATTACATTACATATTATCAGTGTGGGCTGTTCAGCTTGCAGGTTCAGGCAAATAGCAGTATCATGATGGCTTTACGAAAAGCGGGGTGGGATGGTTCAACTCTAAGGTGGAGTGGCAGGGAATTCAATTGCCTGGCGGCAATGGAAGAAATGCTGACTTTAGGTACTATGAGCAGGTTGGCGTAAAGTGTTCTAGTTGGTCTGGAGGAGAGGGATCTGTTTCCTCTCTGTGATAGGTAGAGTGGGACTGTATGGTTGATGCATTTGTAGGTTAAGGCAAGTGTTTTGAAGAGGACACATACGAGGAACAATCACTGGTAAGGCACAACCCCTTCTTTTTTTTTGCCAACATTGTTTTTATTGTTTTGGCATAACAAGCGGAACATAGTGCAAACATTGCTTGAGGTTACATTTGTTATAATATTTTAAGAGAAGAAAGACAACAAAAGAAAAGAACAAGAAACATAGCTGAGATATCGTCGATCATGAGAGTTCGTCAGTGTTAAAGTCCAAAATAACAACTGGGGGAGGGGGGGGGAGACAGGGTCGTCCAGTGGTAACGGGGGGGGGGGGGAGACTGCTTTATTCCACAATGGGGAAGGGTCAAGATTTCGAAAGTTCCTATGTATCTGGTTGTGGGTTTGGTTCCTTCTGTGGCGGCTCTGCTGGGCTCGTGTCTCCAGGCCATATAGTCTATAGTGACTTGGGGGTGTTCAGGGGACTGTTCCACGACTCAGCCCGCAATTCGATTCCCCACTTTTCAGTCCTGGGATTCCATCCATCGCAGCGTAGGGGGCTGCCTCGCCAGGCCGGGGAACTGCTGCACGAAGTCTAGGAAGGGGGCCCAGGTACGTTCAAATTTAGGCTTGTACCAAACTAAGGGACAATCATTTTCAAAGCCCCATCTCTACAAAGCCTCAACTTTTCATCTTATCAAGGATCAAGGATCCGACTTCTGAGGCTATACTATGTACCTTTGTGACCTTCGTACTACAACCCTCCAACTGTTCAAAGAACTCAAATTCAGTACTCTGCAGCACCCTCAATGGCGGGAGGTGTCTAAACCGCTGTAGCACATGACACTTGTTGATAGGAGACTTGTCATCCTCAAAAAGAGCGGTGATAGTGAAATACACAGGGGAAAGTAGCACAGATACCTAAGATGAAACGTGGCACTGCTACCCTCTGTACTCTAACCTTTACCTGTTCTGAATCATCCACCACCAACATTTTAGAGAGATCTGATTCGAGAGAGGTACAGGAAACCTCCACCACAGGAGGCTCGGGTGTAGAACTAGGTACAGTGACTTTTGCCAGGACGTTCGTCAGTGGGAAGCCAAACCAGTCTTACTAGATTTACCAGCCTTATCCGGCTTGGTCTTCTGCTCACAGTTTATCAGCCAAGCTATCAAGTTACCACTTTTATTTTTAGCCCGTCTGAGTCTACGAGCAGCTTTCTTACGTTCTTTTCGCAGGGCTAAGCCTACTGTCACCAGTGAGGGGTCTTACAGTCAGTCAATAACTTTATTTGGCCGGAAGGCCATACAAGTATGCACAACTCAAACAAAGAAAAGAAACATAACAAAATAAATGACAAAATAGATTACAGTCATTAGACCAATGCAGCAAGGGAGGTTACTTTTACAGTTGCCCCAGAATCCCTCCAGTGACCACCAACCACCATTCTATTTCATGTCGTTAACCCCTATTCTGCAGCAATTCCACATGGACCGTTTCACTAATGGGAGTGTATTTGCCCCATATAGCAGAGAGTTTTGGTGCCTGGCCACAACCGGATGTTCATTTTCAAAGTCAAAGTAGGGGCTAATTTGAATTGAGCTGTTGGGTGGTGGAGCACTTTTTATGTTAATACCCATAATATCCCTGGCTGTTCTCTGATCCCATAATTCTACCAGGATAAAGTCATGGGAATTCTCCCCCTGGTATTGAAATCTAGTACAATTTAAGATGGCCTACTGAGACACAAAATAACTGCTGCGTAAAGTACAGAGCCAATGCAGGCTTTTGTTTATTGATGCTTCCCTTGGTTCTTGCTGCTTACTGGATAATTTGAACACCTGATGCAGGTAAACTGTGCTCTATGTTTTACGGGGTCAGGCCGTAATTGTGATATACTTGTATGTTGGGCAACCAACCCCAACCACTGCTTTATCGTTTGATGATCTAGGTTCAAGTACCCGGACAGTTCCTCAGATTTTATTCTGCTAAAAAATGTACACCTCTTGACTCGATGATCTTAAAGACACTATGCGACAGATTGTATTGGTTACGGCCATACGTGCCTGGGCAGTCGTGGCTCTATCAGAGTCAGTATATTCTCTACTTACACTATTGGGCCCCATCTCCATACTACTCGGGTTCAAAGCACTTGCAGGAGCATCCATGGTGGAACGGGCTGGTATCCCAGATATGCAATTGTCCCCCATTTCACATGCCCCTGCCATTATGGGTCCCTTCAATACTCCTCCTATTCCCTGGGCTTCAATGAGGACCAGGAGTAATTTTTTACATCCTTGAGTTCCAACAAAACTGTCTGCATTCACAACCACAGGATATACAAGCTCCTTCCACAACTGGGGCAGCAGTGTGTTGGATACGCTGGTCAGATGATTTAGAGGTGGTGTAGATGGGTGGATTACAGCAAAGGGCAATGCCTGTGATGTTTCCTGCTTGGTCGAAGCCTATAGTATCAGTGGCAAAATGCTGTTCAGCATCTACCGCTTCAGTTTACAGTGTAACCTTTGGAGTTAGGAGCTAATTCGGATTTAAATGCAATTCTGCCATGTTCAGATTTAGGGGGTAATTCATAGAATCCAGCGTACAAGTGGCACACACAGCTGGCGCACAGTGTGCGCATGCGACAGTCTGCACCAGCCGCGTGCACTAAAATCCATTTCCGCGCACAGCGTATTCATGGATTTTAACATCCAAAACCAGCCGTGGCGCAGAGTGGTGCAGCGGCCCTGCAGCAGCGGCAGTTATGCCCCCAACCCCTCCCTGTGCGCCATTCACAGCGCACAAATCCCGTACATGGCGCACAGGCCCCCAACCATGAAAACGCCTGTAAAACTCCTTGCGCACCCCTCCGAATACATGTATACACTGGCGCGGGGAGTTTCACACGCGATTGGCCCTGTGCGAGTGGGGTACGTGTATCACTGGGGTTCGCGGGAGTTTCACACGCGATTGGCCCTGTGCGAGCAGGCTATGTTTATTTCGGGGGTGCGCGAGAAGTTTGTGCGAGCGGGGTACGTGTATTACAGGGGTGCACGGGAAGTTTCACACGCGATTGGCCCTGTGCGAGCGGGGTATGTGTATTTCGGGGGTGCACAGGAAGTTTCACATGCGATTGGCCATGTGCGAGCGAGGTACATGTATTACTGGGTTGTACAGGAAGTTTCACATGTGATTGGCCCTGTGCGAGCGGGGTACGTGTATTTCGGGGGTGCGCAGGAAGTTTCACACGCGATTGTCCCTGTGCGAGTAGGGTATGTGTATTTCGGGGGTGTGCGGAAAGTTTCACACGCGATTGGCCCTGTGCGAGCGGTGAACGTGTATTACTGGGATTTGCGGGGAGTTTCACACGCGATTGGCCCTGTGCGAGTGGTGTACGTGTATTACTGGGGTGCGCATGAAGTTTCACACGCGATTTTGCTATCAGAGTGGGGTAAGTGTATTTCAGGGGTGTGCGTGAAGTTTCACACGCGATTTTGCTGTCAGAGCGGGGTACGTGTATTTCGGGGTGCGCGTGAAGTTTCACATGCGATTTCGCTGTCAGAGTGGGGTACGTGTATCCAGTGGGGTGCATGGGGAGCCCCACACGTGAATTGGCAGTGTGGGTCCTCCCAGGTGTCCCCTCTACCCCCTCCACGGCCCCTGCAGGCAGCCCACACCACAGGGGACTACCCTGCACCCCTGGTCATGTCCCGCAGGCAGCCCATCCACCATGGGCATGCCACCCAGCCAAGCCACATGTCACCTTGCAATATGATCACCAACTCATGTCCCCCAGCACCCCCACCACCCAGCAGTGAGGGGCACCTGTCAGCAGGCCCCCACTCATGTCCCACTCATGTCCCCCTGCACCCCCACCCCCAGCAGTGAGGGGCACCTGCCAGCAGGCTCCCACTCATGTCCCCCAGCACCCCCAACCCCAGCAGTGAGGGGCACCTGCCAGGAGGCCCCCACTCATGTCCCCCAGCACCCACACCTCCCAGCAGTGAGGGGCACCTGCCAGCAGGCCCCCACTCATGTCCCATTCATGTCCCCCAGCACCCCCACCCCCCAGCAGTGAGGGGCACCTGCCAGCAGGCCCCCACTCATGTCTCCCAGTACCCCCACCCCCCAGCAGTGAGGGGCACCTGCCAGCAGGCCCCCACTCATGTCCCCCTGCACCCCCATCCCCCAGCAGTGAGGGGCACCTGCCAGTAGGCCCCCACTCATGTCCCCCTGCACCCCCACCCCCCCCAGCAGTGAGGGGCACCGGCCAGCAGGCCCCCACTCATATCCCCCAGCACCCCCACCCCCCAGCAGTGAGGGGCACCTTCCAGCAGACCCCCACTCATGTCCCCCCTGCTCCTCCACCCCCCAGTAGTGAGGGGCACATGCCAGCAGGCCCCCACTCATGTCCCACTTATGTCCGCCTGCACCCCACCCCCATCAGTGAGGGGCACCTGCCAGCAGGCCCCCACTCATGTCCCCCAGCACCCCTACCCCCCAGCAGTGAAGGGCACCTGCCAGCAGGCCCCCACTCATGTCCTCCTGCACCCCCACCCCCAGCAGTGAGGGGCACCTGCCAGCAGGCCCCCACTCATGTCCCCCAGCACCCTCAACCCCCAGCAGTGAGGGGCACCTGCCAGCAGGCCCCCACTCATGTCCCCCTGCAATCCCACCCCCCAGCAGTGAGGGGCACCTGCCAGCAGGCCCCCACTCATGTCCCACTCATGTCCTCCTGCACCCACACCCCCCCATCAGTGAGGGGCACCTGCCAGCAGGCCCCCACTCATGTCCCCCTGCACCCCCACCCCCAGCAGTGAGGGGCACCTGCCAGCAGGCCCCCACTCATGTCCCCCTGCACCCCCACCCCCCAGCAGTGAGGGGCACCTGCCAGCAGGCCCCCACTCATGTCCCCAGCACCCCCACCCCCCAGCAGTGAGGGGCACCTGCCAGCAGGCCCCCACTCATGTCCCCCTGCACACCCACCCCCCAGCAGTGAGGGGCACCTGCCAGCAGGCCCCCACTCATGTCCCACTCATGTCCCCCTGCACCCCCACCCCCATCAGTGAGAGGCACCTGCCAGCAGGCCCCCACTCATGTCCCCCTGCACCCCCACCCCCCAGCAGTGAGGGGCACCTGCCAGCAGGCCCCCACTCATGTCCCCCATCAACCCCAGTCCCCAGCAGTGAGGGACACCTGCCAGCAGGTCCCCACTCATGTCCCACTCATGTCTCCCTGCACCCCCACCCCCCATCAGTGAGAGGCACCTGCCAGCAGGCCCCCACTCATGTCCCCCTGCACCCCCACCCCCCAGCAGTGAGGGGCACCTGCCAGCAGGCCCCCACTCATGTCCCCCATCACCCCCAGCCCCCAGCAGTGAGGGACACCTGCCAGCAGGCCCCCACTCATGTCCCCCGGCACCCCCACCCCCCATCAGTGAGGGGCACCTGCCAGCAGGCCCCCACCCATGTCCCCCTGCACCCCCACCCCCCAGCAGTGAGGGGCACCTGCCAGCAGGCCCCCACTAATGTCCCACTCATATCCCCCTGCACCCCCACCCCCAGCAGTGAGGGGCACCTGCCAGCAGGCCCCCACTCATGTCCCCCTGCACCCCGACCCCCCAGCAGTGAGGGGCACCTGCCAGCAGGCCCCCACTCATGTCCCCCAGCACCCCCACCCCCCAGCAGGGAGGGGCACCTGCCAGCAGGCCCCCACTCATGTCCCCCTGCACCCCCACCCCCCAGCAGCGAGGGGCACCTGCCAGCAGGCCCCCACTCATGTCCCCCCCACATGACATAAAGATGCACAATCATGGCCCACTTCTACACCAACACACCACAGCATGTCACCCCATTCTTGAGACGCAATGATTTCCCAATCCACCCCACACTGACTATTTCAAGACACAAACCAAAAGTCAACTATGTACATCCACACATGTCCGTCACACACACACACTGGTTGGCATTGATTGTGTAAACCCTCATTTTCACATGCATGAACCCAATGAGCGAATCCCACATATGGAAGTAAAATATCGAAATGTATTATGTACAAAAAAAAGCATTGAAATGAAAGCATAACAAAATAGCAAATATGAAATGAAAAGCATGTACAAAAGATGAGTAAATGAAAAGTATAACCAATCCAAAGAAATCCGAAAGAAAAATAGTCCAAACTCTCCCTCCACCAACGCAAATCCAAAGGAAACGTAAAAAGAAAAATCCATTGATCCATGGTGAAATCAAAAGAAAAAGTTAAAAATAATCCATTGTCCTACTATGTACAATCCATTGTCCAAAAGAAAAATCCATTAATCCATGTTCAACATCAAATAAAAAGTTCAAATAAATCCATTGTCCAACTATGTACAATCCATTGTCAAGGGTCCATGAGCCCAACGAAAGAAATTAAACATACCTAAGAAACTACCTAATAAAAAAACTATATACAAATGTGTGTGACATAGTCCATTCACCACAAAACAAAGGAAAAGGAAACCTAACTCTAAAAACTATTTACAATGGCAGCGGGCTAGTCCAACGGCTCACTTCCTGATTTGCTGGGCCAGGGCATCATCGAACTCCTGCTCGATGTCCCACAGGCGGTCCTCTTCCATGGCCCCGAGGGTTCGCAGGGACGATGACATGTGGACCTCCAACTCCCTGCGAATTGCCTCAAGGCACTCGGCCCGCCTCAGAGCCATCCGCATGGAGTTCTCCGCCCTGACCACTGTGAGCCGTGCCTCTTCTGCCAGCTGCCGCTGCGCATCTATTGCCTGGCCCAACCGCTGCCACACGGAAGACACTTCCATTCCTGGGTCCTCCTGCCCTCTGGGCGATGCCTGCCCCTCTGATGTTGAAGGCCCCAAGCCATCATGGCTCCCACCTTGTTGCTGCTGCTGCTGTGCCTGTGCCCTAGCTCTTGCTGCCTGCACGTCCTCCTCCGGCTGGGGTGCAGTTGTTGAGGTGGCCATCCCTGCTGGACGTCCGACTCCCGACTGTGGCAGGGATGTGTCCTCCACCAAGCTGGCCGCAGGGTCAGAGGCAGCTCCACAGGGTACCCAGGTGATACATGGGTGGGAAGATGGCATGGAGGACGACTGGCGCATAGGGGGTTCAGGTGAGGAGGGGAACAAGGTCCAGCAAACGGAGGAATCAGGCCCTGGTGACCCATCCCAGTAGGTCAACGCGGTCAACAAGGCATTCGAGATGACGTGCAGTGTCCTCACGAAAACACTGCAGGTCACCTCGCATGCCCCGTTGACACAACACCATCCCACTCAGGACAGGCTCAACCCGGTCCCAGATAACCACGTCTGCAGGGAGAGGAAGGCCAGTTGTTGCAAGCCGATCCCCTCCCTGAAAATGGGTCTGGACGTAGGCATCCCTGCTGGTGTGGGATGATGTAGTCACAGAATCGGGGACAGGATTACACACAGGCACCTCCGCGGCGGCCTGTGCTGCCTCCTGTCCCTGCACTGCACCACTAGCACCAGTGGAATCCCCACCTCCAGACCTTGTGTCTGTCCCTTCCACAGCCTCCTCATCCTCCACCAAACCCCCCACCAACCTGGATGACTCCATGCCATCTTCCTCCGTCGGACCCTGTGGGATCTCAGCTGCCCCTTCTGCTGCTGAGGAGTCCAACTCCGACCTCTGCCTCTTGGACCTACCCTCGGCAGCTGCAGCCTGGGACGCGGCACCAGACTCCTCACTCCCTGACGAGATGACAACCTGGGAGGGGAGCCGAGCCTTGCGTCTCGGGCTGGTGGTGCGATCCCTGCCGCCTTGCTCCACAGCACCCTCTCCGCCCTCTTCATCAGTTGACGCTGCAGACAGGGAGAGATAGGACACAGGCATCAGGGCACTGTACAATGGACTGATACACACATGACAGTTGCACATGAGTGGCAGTGTAAAACTTCAGACATGGCATCACAATCCCCAACACACATGTCATTTCAACTCACACTCATGAGCAATTCCACAGCAATATCGCACCAGGCTGCACCATCCATACACATACAACAGCATGAGCAGCCGAAGGTGAGCCTGACATCACATGAAGCACAGGGAGTGCACAAGACATGCACACACGCCACCACACTTACATGCATGTGTACATCTCCACCATCTTTCGCAGTGATGAGATCGCCATCCATGTCACATATGGCATTCAGCCTTCTACATATCAGTGTCACATGAATCCATGTTGCATCACAGTTGCACACTTGTCAAATACACACACATGCACATGTACACAGTGAAGATACATGCAGCTGGAACCAACATCGATGTGTGACACCACAACCATGCCAACGAACATACACAGTATTTCAAACATGTGTGCTCCAACATCTGCATTTTGCTTTCATACTTACCCACACATACACCATCCATGTGTCTCACACATGAGAGGACTCGCATGTGTCAGCCTCATGCCCCTGTACATACACATCCATACATGGCCCTCCAAAAACACATGTGCAACCTGCACACTACTGGCACATCACGATACGCACAGCGTCCAATCAGTATGCATGTACACTTACCGCTCGACTCCAAACGGGTCTGCCTCTCAAGGACCTGGATGTGGAGTGCTGGGCATATGCATTCCAGGACCCTCATTTGGTGGTCGGACAGGTGGCCCCGGCGCCCCTTGGCATCCGCTCCCTTCAAGAGGTGCCGGGCCTTGTCGAGGGTTCTGGACCTGAAGTCCTCCCAGCGCTTCTTGACATGTTTGATGTCGCGGACTGCCATCCCCTCCTCGTTGATGGCAGTCACAATGTCCATTCAGATCCTAGTCCGTCCTTCATAGTCAGCACGAGAACTTCCAAAGAGGGCATCATACTACCCCAGGACTTGCTCCACCAGGACACCAACTTCCCTGGCACTGAAGCTGGTGGCCCACCGCCTCTCTGGCTGGGGCTTGCCAGTGGTGCCAGATGGTGGTGTGCCCGTCATGGCAACCTCAGAGGCAGGTGTGGGTGGGCAACTGGGTCCTGGGGCTAGGCTGTGGAGCGATGGTATCCCAGTCGGGAGTCTTCAGTTCCAGCAGGGGTGGTCACAACTGCACCCCTGCAGATGGCTGATGTGCAGGCAGCAAATAGCAGGGCACGTGGGCAGCAGGCAGGCAGGCAGCAGCAGATGGCAGGTGACAGCGCGCTCAGGGCTCTGGGGGGCAGTAAATTGGCCTTCTGGGTAGGAACGTGGTGTTACGTGTGTTGTTGCGTGGCCAGCTTGATACGGAGTGATTTGGCACGTAAAAAAATTGCACGTCTGCGTGTAATTCGAGGAAAGGCACTTAGCGCGTAAGCATAGTGGGCATAGTTGTTCAGCGCGCGTGAAAAAACTGCACTTCCGCCTGTGAATGCGTGTAATCTGAGGAAAGGGCCTACGTGTGACATGCGCAGGCGTTTCCCTCAGCACGGGTTAAAGGTGAGCAGGGCCAGCAGTTCTCTGTACGTGCCTTTCGTGGAGACCGACGTGTGTTGCTGCTTCGTGTTGTTTCGCGCGCCATCACAACTTCACAGCGGATCAAGGACGTATCTCTTCTTTTGGTGGGGGTATTGGCTACGCGTGTTTTTCATTATCACGCTAGTCAGACGGTGAGTTGCGCACGCTATTTTTCCCACTGCGAGTGCCTCTGTGTATCACACCCGTTTTCGAGGTCATAGTAGCCTGCGTGTCCCACGTGTACTCGTTTTTCGTGTTACTGGGTGCCACCGCGTACTGTGGGAGGTTGATTCCACGCACGTAGGCTGCAGGGTTGCATGCACGGTTTTACTGCAGTTTTGAGGTGCCTGTGTGTTGCGTGACCCGTCACTAGATCACCGGTATCACATACAGCCTTGCAGGTGCAGGGGGGCTCTTAACATCTTGCATCCCACCCCCTCCACTCCAATTGCCCAGGACAATTGTGGTGTATACCTCCCATTGGCACTCCTCCATCTGCGCCGGCACTACTCCATCTGTGCCATGGTTGGGAGGCCACCAAAGGTGAGCTGCGCCTCAGCTGGGCATCCTCCTCGTGATGGGCATGGTCAGGGACGTGGCCGGGGTGACCAAGGAGTAGGGGGACTCCAGGGTATCCAGGGTGGCCGCAGAGGGGGAAGAGGCAGGGGTGCGTCACTTGAGCTCGATGTTGTGCCATGTGTCGATGCAGTCATGCCGCCACCCCCTGTGGTTCCGGGAGATGCATCTTCTGCATCTGGCACTGGCTCCCGTGTGTCCCGGCAGTCTGTTTCATCGACTGCCACAGGCTCAAGGGTAGTGGTAGCTGCAAGTGCAGCTGTGGACACCATCACCCAGGCTCAGAGTCTGCCAGCACAGGCTGCATTGGCACTTGAAGAGCCCTTGGAAGATTTCCAACAGGCCAGGAGGGAAACCCTAGGTACACGCAGGGCTGCCCTGACCAAGACACATGTCCCTGGGGCAGTAATGTCATCTGCTGCCCCGACCAGCTGGGTGTTGGCAAGTGCAGGGGCAGATGCAGCCAACAACACCCCGGTTGTGAGTCTGCCAACCAGGACAGTCGCGGTCAATGACCCTGCCACAGCGGATGTTGCTGCGCAGGGTCCATTAGAGGGCACCCAGCTGCCACTGATGGTCGTCCCTCCACCTGCCACTCCCTTGGCTCAATCCACCGGTGCTACTGGCCATAGTGATCAGGGCAGCATTTGCCAGCCAGGGTCTGCGCCACAATCCAAGAGGAGGAAGGTTGCACCTGCAGCACAGGCTGGGACCCCACACACAGCCACGACCTCCAGCACGTCGAGGAAGAAGCCTTTCTGCAACCAGGAACTGGATTACCTCGTGGACTACGTGCTGGGCCACAGCCGTGACATGCTAGTAGGTCCTAATTGTCAGACTACGGCTGCCCACCGTGATACCCACTGGAAGCAAGTTGCGGAACATGTGAGTGCATTCAGCCATGAGGTGCGCACAACGCAAGAGTGCAAAAAGCATTGGAATTACCTCAAACGCAGCGCTAAGACTAAGCGTGCCTCAAATTACAACTTGACTCTGGTGACAGGCAGTGGGCCTGCACCTGAGGAGGAAGACCTCACTCCGCATGAGTCACTCGTTGTGGAGTTCATACCATCTGAATCGGTCGAAGGAGTGGGAGAGATGCTGGACTTTGATGCCCAGTCCAGTGAGTGTTGCTGCGTGTTTGTTGTGGGCATGTGTGTTTTACTTGTGTGATGTGTTGTGCATGACTGCCACTACATGTCACGTGTACATGGTTCTGATGTGCAAGTAATGCAATGCTTCCCTGATGCATGTCTGCTCTGCTGGATGGTGGACATGTGGAGCGGACGGGGACTGTCCGCATCACCACTATTGCACCCTACTCACATGCTGGTCACCAGGATGCCCCTCAAGTCCATCTTCCAACTCACTGGCCCTTCTGCATGTATCGTGGGGTGACCTTCCTCTCAGCCCAGGGACTATGTCATAGCATGACTGACGTGCACGTGTCCTCTGCCTGCATGCGGGTACTCAATGTAGGCATGCTCCCTTGCCCCTCCACCCCCCTTCTGCACCCCAATTCCACCTTAACACTGATATGCTTCAATTTTGCCGTTGAGTACTTCCCTGTTCATGCGTCCTGTGTACATGCTAACTTCCAGCAGCCAATCTGCCAGACATAGGCTGTGTGGTACATCCTTTGTACTTGATGAAGGGTGTCTCACTTGGACTGTGCAGAGGTCAGATGCCCCGCAGGGACATGAGTTCCCATTCATGCTCCATGTGTATTCCCCTCATGCCCCTATGTGTCCTTGACTGGATGATCATTGTAGTATGAGTCCAGGGGTACTTACATTGCATGGCATTTCATCAGCCTTCCCATTTCCACTGTGGCTCAGTTCTGTGTCGCACACATGTTTAGGGTGTGACAGTCTGTGTGGGTCACAGGCCTCAGCCTGTTTAATGGCCAATGACTCTGTTCAACTGGTGTAGTATCTTCTTCACACGTGGGTGTACTCCGGAGGTTTCATCATGCGTCCTGCTTACTGTCCCATCATCATTTGCTGTGTTGTCACTTGACTCACATGATGCAGTTGATGCTAGTCAACACTGTCTGTCAATACACAGGTCTATGTTCAGCCTTTTGATACCATGCTAGGCATCCCTGCATTTTCACTTAGGGGGAGGGGTGGTTTGCTTGTAGACATGCTACCCATTGAATGCACATTGCACGTGATGCCTGAAGTTGACCTTGCACTGCCTTCACATTTTCTGACACACATCATGAAGTTCTTGTACATGTAGATAGTGAGTAACGTACATATTTGCTGAACTGCATTGACCCACTTCAGTGCAAACTGACACCTTTCGACATGCCTAATCACAGACGCAATTTCAAGTTGACCCAGCATGCATGGCAGTTTCTATTTTGTGTGTGACATGTCTGCTTGATGTGTTTGGTGTCTGTGTGTGTGTGTGTTGTGTGCTTCTAACATGTGTAGTGACCTTTTTTCTCTCTACTTTTCAGATGATGATGCAATGGAGCCAGAGGATGGTGTTTTCATGCCAGGCACAGGGATGTTATCACTACAGCAACCTGTCACAAGTGGGGGTCGTGGGGTGATAGGCCACGAAAACCCACATGTGCTACAGTCCATCTTGTCTCCGGCTGGCAATGAGTCCAGCCCTGATGACCACTCTGACGTCCATGTTGAGTTGGATGAGCATCAGGTCCATATGTCAGGGGTGAGGGATTCTGATGTGGGCACTCCTCTGTCCATGACACCTGCACTGAGGGGTCAGACAGTCTTGGAACCTCCGCCTGTGGTGGATCAGGACGCAGGGTCACCCTCCACACCAGTCACTGATGTGCTTGGGCCATCACGTCAACGGGGGCATGGAGTCGTGCAGCCGCGGGCGGTGCCAACACAACGAGGACACCCAGTCCTTGGGTCCCGCAGGGGTCAAGCCCAGCAACGCAGTCGCCGCGCGCAACCTCAGTTTACTGAGTGGGAGCAAGACCTGACTGCCATTTCTGAACGGCAGGGGGAAGCAATGGAGAACATCACTGAGAGCATGGAGCGGGTGGCCCAATCTGTGCTCCCCCCTGCTAGGCAGGTGCTTCTCCAGCAGCAGGAGGCACGGTCCACGGCCCGCTCGCTCAGGCTGGGCATGGCGGCCTCAGACAGGGCACGCCAGGCTGAAATGTTGTCTCTGCATAAAGCAATTGCTGCTCACGCAGAGGCACACATGGAGGCCCTGAGGCAAGAGTATGCTTCCCTCAGATCCACTCTGGGTGTCCTTCTGATGTCCCAGAGGGAGCGGGTAGAAGAGAGGTTTGCGCAGCTTGAGCGTACCATCTCGGCTGAGCTATATGCTTGCCGGGAGGTGCAGCAGTTGTCCAGCCAGGCCTTGCAGGAGGAACTCCGTGTTAAACGTGCTACCTTGCAAGAGGAAGCGCGTGTATCACGGGAGGTTCTGCATGCAGACCTACGTGTGATCGCCACACAGAACCAGGCTCACCCGTCCGGCAGACTTGCTGCCGACGAGGGGCAAGCTGCAGCTTGGCTTGGTCAGGCTCCTGTGCCACGTCCTCCTTTCCAGGAAGAGCCAGACTCGGATGACAATCTATCTCCCACATAGGTCAGGCTGTGCAGGCGTTGAGCCCATGAAGGTTTTTGTTTTCCTCAACATCATCGCATGTGGGTGTTGAGCAGCACCCTGTACCTCTCCCCTCCTGGGTGCCACCCCCTGGGTCGTATGTGGCCATTTGTTATTTTTCTTTTAGTTTAGTTAGTTTAGTTTCAATTTGATAGTTAGTTTAAATAGGTAATGTAGGTTTTTTATAGTTAGTGTAATTAGTTAATATAGTTTAAAATTGTCTATTGTGCTTTCATGTGACGGTGTGGTACTTTGTGGCTTTTGAGAGCATCCACTGTCTATTCCAGCTGGGCCCTTCATGCTTGTCTTGTGTATGTGTTTGCAGCTTGGGGTCCTTGACTCACATATGCCACTCCTGCTTCCCTTATCCATGGGCTTGTAAGGATGGTTCGGTGTAACAGCCTATTACACAAGGGCTCTGGACAGTCATACCTGTGGCATGTCTGCTGCTCTGAAACTTGTGTTAACACCCCTAGTGGGGATGATAGGGGTGTTATTGACCACTGTTCTTCATTCGCTAAATGGGGGGGTTTCATGATTGATGTGTACATTCATTGCTATTTATTGTGTAGTATGTTTATTATCTATACTGTACATCTGCTTGTTGCAATTCATGGCGTAGATTGTGTGTTCAACAGTTTGCCTGTGAAAGACGGACTGAATTTGTGATATGTGTTGTACGTCTCTGACATGGTCCAGTTATGTAATACCTGAAGAGACACACACAGATGATTTTAAAGCATGAATCATGTGTTTCATGCCCTTTCTGCAGGGGGATGAGCCTCCAGACCACCTTTGCCAGCAGACATGGGCCATTGGACGTCTGGAAGCTGGACACGTTTGGTGGTGCCGACATGTGCATGTGTGCACAAGCAGAGGCACAGGGATTGCGCTCATACATCCGAAAACAGCTGATGTATTTCATGGGACTCCAGGCAAGGTGAGCAGCACAGGGGGGCCACAACGCAGCAGACCTTCCACCTGGCCAGTTGCACATGCATGCTTAGTAGCAGCACTGACGGTGAGCTTGGACAAATATTGGTGTTGAAGCGCACAATACAGATGAGATGCGTTGGTGGACTAATGGGTAGTTGATGGGAAAGTTGTCTGGGGCACCTGCAGGGCCAGTGGCATATACCCTCCGGTCCTCATGGAAAGAAGCATCTCACAGGGACAGACAGCAAGGGACAGACCCGTGTGCAGTGCATTTCATTACCATGTAGAATTTGACACATGCACTACCTACTTGATTTGGGTCATGGTGGAACACGACTTGTTCTGAAGTCATTCCTTGCTATATGCGTCTGGCTGCTTACCCAGGGAACATTGCATGTTGTGTGATTCGTGACACATTGGTCTTCCATTTGCAACGCACCCAGCGGCGCATGACTTACTGCATTGACTGTGTATGAACCATCACAGGGGTAATGTTACTTATGGGTACGAAGCATCCACACCAGATTGTTTGTTTGTAGAGTATTTTGTTACTTTGGGGCATATATGGTGGTGTGTTTGTGTGTTATGGGCACGCACAGATTAGTAACTGTGGCTCTCTTTGCAGCATTAAACTGCTCCTGTTACCGGACCTGAGAGTGCGCAGGCAGGAGGCCAGCACTCACCCCAGAGATAGGTTTCTCTTTGTCTTCCATTTAAGTAATTTGTTACTATGTGCATGATGATCAGGTTTGGTGTACTTGTGTATGTGTTAATGTGAGTAGTACAGTTTTGTGCATTTCCTACTTTCCCATGTGAATCCTACTCCCCTCCCCTGCCCCTCATTCCAGTTATCCATTATAGCAATACCTGTCCCGACTGCATATCCCTGACCCTCCTTCCCCACCAGGGTCTCAGAGGCCTGTGTGAGTTTGACCTTGCAGGCACCCAGCCACGTTGGGGGTGGTTGGTTCGTGCCACTCCTGCACCTGTACACGGGAGCTGTGACAGTACACATCAGTTTGTGGTGCATTATTCTGTGTTATGTACCACACATGGTACACATCCTGTTGTGACATTGTTTTACTGTGCTACCTTGGTTGTTACGTCATTGTGGTAGTACTTGGGCTTTGTGACGTACTGCTACTTCAAGTCATCTACTGGAGGCTCTTCTGGTTTGTTTTGCTGCCTGTAGGCTTTTTGCTTGGCTTCTGTGTTGGCCTGCTTTGAGTTCTCTTTGATGTGGTGTTTCTGCAAGTCAAGGTGGCCTCTGAGGGTGCTGGACACTTTTTGCACACAAGGTGGGAGATGGTGACAAAGGGGAAGGGTGATCCTGTGTCCAGGTGAACTTCAAAGATGAAGGCTACATAACCCAGGTGCAGTTGTTTAGTGGGTCATGGTGATTTGTGAGGGAGGTGGGGGTGTTTTGTTGTTGACAGTTGCCTTGCCCTACAGTGTGATGCACACCCTGACATTGTAATTGCAGTATCCTATGTACATGATGTATTCTGCTGATCAATGTCTGTTCATGTGTTGTATTTACCTTTAAGGTGTGAGGGAATAGTTGTGGCTTGACATGCTGGGGTGTACACATTGTGAATGTCCACATGTGATGTGTAGAGGAAACTGATGGTCACTTGATTGCACATGCATATATTGAGTGCATGTCCCTACTGACCCACACACTCGCACTATGATCCACTACATGTACAACCACCCTTCCATGTCCACATGTACACTCTGTTTGCCTTCTGGTGCCCACTGTGTCCCTACAGCACATGATCTATGACCAATTGTGGATCCTGTACATGCGTAATTTGCTTTTTGATGTAGTTTGTCGCTTGGATGTGATGCTCAGGGTGTGCGTCACACACAATGGCTGTTCACTATGCTGTGCGCTGAGCAGTGTGTTGCAGGAGGCAGGAGGTGGGCATGGCACACAGAAGCTGCAGTGTTGATTTTGCAATGCACAATGTGCATGTAGACAGGCATTCATTGTTATGTTACAACTACAACTGTTGTAATGCATTTGGGTATGACTTATTTTGGATGGGAGGTTGCTGGTCAGTCATTTCATCTGATTCCATGTCAGGCGTCATTGTGTGATGCCACTTTACATTTTTCACATGTCAATGTGTACCTTATTGGAACTGCGTTGGTGTATAGCTATTGCTTGCCATGACATGTTGTGGTTAGGGAGGGTTTGGGTGACATTGCAGTGATAGTCATGGCCTGTTTTGCAGGTCTGTGTGATTCACACCGTGCATGTGTGCCTTTTGGTCACACAGGATTGCTTATGTTTAAGTAGCTAGGGATGCACACAATGTGGCACTTGCATGGCAACATTCTCAGGGTGGTAAGGTTGTTTCAGTT
Source organism: Ambystoma mexicanum (assembly GCF_040938575.1). Lineage (NCBI taxonomy): Eukaryota > Metazoa > Chordata > Amphibia > Caudata > Ambystomatidae > Ambystoma > Ambystoma mexicanum. The sequence continues at coordinate 268,423,200 of NC_090934.1, forward strand.
GACTGTCTCTTTGTCATCATTGATTGTCACCTGGTATGTGCCAGGCCTGTGTGCACTCTGCAGGGGCTGGGAGTTTAGGTGAAAAATGTGGCCACAAGCTGGGTCTGGGCTGCCTTGCCACATGCCCTGTCCCCTGCCATGGGCAGCACCTGTGCCTGTGGTTGGGGATGTGGGGCACCACCATGTCCACCGGTACACCCTGCCGTGTTGCAACATTGTGCAGGACACATGCTGCCATAATGATCCTGCACACTACTGGGGTGCATAGAGTAGCTGCCTGCCAGAGCGGTCAAGGGAGAGGAAGTGTGACTTGAGCACTCCGAATGTGCACTCCACTATGGCCCTGGTTGCAATATGGGCAGCGTTGTATCTTACCTGGGGTGGTGTGGTGGGGTTCCGGATTGGCGTCATCATGTGGTTGCTCAGAGGGTAGGCACTGTCCCCTGCAGAGGTGATGATGGTTGTGATTATTGGGGTTTGTGTATTTGTGTGTGTGTGTGACATGCATGCATGTGCACTGGCATTTGTACTCACCTAGGAGCCATGTGTCGCCATGCTGCCCAGCTTCCAGAGCCCGGCTCAGGGCGGACATTCTGTATATGAAACTGTCATGGGTGGAGCCAGGGTAGTTTGCATAGACAGAGGTGATGATTCCCTTTGAATCACATACCACCTGCACGTTGATGGAATGCCAGTGCTCGCGGTTTCGGTAGATGTGCTCAGTGGCCCTAGGTGGACGTAGGGCCACATGGGTGCAATCCATGGCACCAAGCACTTTGGGGAAGTGTGCCACCCTGCAAAAGTCCTGGATAACGGCCTGCCTTTCTGCGGGTGTTCTGGGCATGTATATGTGCCTGCGGACTGAGGGGCGCGCTGTCATGATTGCCAAGACCTGGTGTAGGCAGTGTGACTTCGTGGCCTGTGAAACCCCCCACTATGGCAGTAGTCCCCTGAAATGCAGGACATTGAGCACTAGCTCCAAGGGGCTCAATGCTTGGGAGCAGAGGGTGGGGGCTGTAAGGTCATCTTCCCACTCTCTGACCAGGTCTAGGATGATATGAGATGGAAACCTATACCTGCTGTAGACCTGGTCATCGGGCATCCCAAAAAGACTTGTCCGGGGTGAATAAATGCGTGCCCTGGCTATTCTTCTCCTCCTCCTGCAGTGTCCCACGATCAGTGCTGCGACAAATGGGGCATTCATCATAGCGGTATATACGCGTTTGTTGTTTGCGCACACTTTTATACTGTGCGCAGGGATGCTTCCGCCTGCCTTCCTGTGGTGGACACGTTGGTGCTTATGCGCGTCTTTTGCCGTGCGCAGGTTTCCCGTATTCAAATCCATGAATACGGGTTGTTCACGTGCGTGTGGGCGTTCCGTATAGTTCCCTGCAGTACTTCCCCAGTTACGCCTTCTTTTCATGCATTATTCCCCATTCCGCGTGTTACGCCTACTGTTACGCCCACTTTTGTTGTGTGTGCCGCACTATGTGCGCTTTCGCTGTGCGTGTAGCGCTTGCCGTTTGATGACGTGTGCGCCTGCGTGCGCCACACACGGATTTGCCGCTCAACCAGTGGTATACACACGCAGCGCCTTCCTTGAATCGCTTGCTTTCTCACACTTGCGACACCTTGCGCCTTCTTGCGCTGGGATTTTTGGTGCACCTTTGTTCCATGGCCTCTTAGTTGGGGATCCGTTGGAAAATGGCAGTGTCTCATGTGTCAAACTGATTGCTGCTCCTCTGATATCACCCTGTAACAGTTTATTGAGAAGCCACTCTCAACACAGGGAGTTCCTTATCTCCCCAATCTAGGAGTCACTCAATAAACGGCTTAATGTTAGTTATTTTATTCAGCCCTAGCTCCAATTCATCTAATACCCCTAGGGTCCCTCCCCTGTAAAGGATATACATCTATATTTATTTGAATTCAATGTTAAAAAGAATCACATTAAAACGTCAAACACCACTTTATCCGCGACACAATACAATCAACTTCTCTCAACATAAATAAATCACACAAGTGGGTGGAAAAGAACACAAATCTAATTTTTTACTTTCTACAAATTTCACTTCAAGAAATAATTAAACTGATCAACAAACAAACAACAATTACATATACAATTCCGTGCAATTTCGATTGCACAGCATTCCTGCATGTTTAAAAGGCTAGCAGTTTAGTTGTACACATTTGTGCAAATGCATATGTCAATTATTATTTCAACCACACTTTTGATTTAAAATGAACATAGGATGATTTAGCAGTTTGTTTTTCAGACCTCTCCCCTCCCCTACGTTGGTCTATGTTGGGGAAGTCAGAAATATAAATTAGGTCGATTGAACAATTTTGAATTTCACACCCCCTGCCACGGTTGGGGAAGCTGGATTTCAAAAATTGAGATGATTTTGGATTTCAGACCCCCATCCACATAAAAGCCTGTTTTGGGGAAGCTGGATAGTAAAGACATTGTGTAGGGGAAGCTGAATAGCAAACATATTAGGATGATTGGAGAATTTTGGATTTCAGACCCCCTACACTTAAAGGCCTGTGTAGGGGAAGCTGGAAAGCAAACATATTGGGATGATTGGAGAATTTTGGATTTCAGACCCCCTACACTTAAAGGCCTGTTTTGGGGGAGATGGATTGAAAAAATTGGGATGATTTTGGAATTTTGGATTTCAGACACCCCTCCACTTAAAGGCATTTTTCGGGGTAGCTGAACAGAAATAATGGCCAATTAAATTACAGTCTATAGTTTTCAGCACAGACCGGTAATGAGCTTTGTTATTTACACATTTTTATGAAAATCACCCTGTGGTGTTCTGCCAAGGGGAATTATTTAAATGAATATTTTTTTTGTTAAATAAGCTATGTATCTGCACAGTTTTGCCCCCACCCACCCGTTATAAAGAGAAAGGATTTAAGGCCAGCAAATCCCCCACCTTTTTGGTTCAATTCCACTTACATATAAAACCTCAGTTTAACGCCAGCTGACTGTCAGGACCCTCTGGAAGGAAAGGGCAGAGATCTGGCCACTCCACTCTCAAGGATGATCCCCAGCTCTTCACCATAGAGTCTAGACAGCTTTTCTGGGCCTCCCTAACAATAGACAGCTCCATCCAGATGTAATCTCCTTTGGTCATTCCTTGCAGCTGTCAGATGGTAAGTTTCAGCTGCTCTTTTTGATGATAATTTTAGGAGCTCTCCCTTTCTCTCATAGTGCATCCACTTTATATAGCAGTGAGGACATAGTCAAGTTTATAATATTGGGGAGTACCCGGAAAGAGTTCTCGCAAATAGGATTGGACAGTAACCCATCTCCTCCCAAATCCATCTCCTCTGTAAGGATTGGCTTGGGAGTCTGGAGCAGACATATGGCAGCTTCCATTTATGATCCCAATTTTTTCTCATGTCAAATGTTTGGCAAAAACTAGTTATGTGTCAAAAACTTTACTTTATTATTACTTTACTACAAACTGACCTAATATATACATTTTCTGTTTCTGCTAATCACCAACTCTCAAATTTGGAACATTTTCAGATAAGCCAGAAACCCTTTTTAGATGGCCATTGCAGTTCCCAGAGTCGCAGGTAAATGAATTTTATATCACCAAAATCACCTGGAAATTATCTAAAAATTGAAACATATATCAAAAAAGCACAGCATATGGTTATTGAGAAAAATGACTAAATAATAATACTCTTTTTAAATTATAGCAACTCTTTGAAATATGCAAATTAGAGGCATCCTGTTTCTAGCGCCATTTGCCTCTCTAGGTAAGTGTTTTTATTAGTATCCCTGTTGTTTGAGGTGTAGGGTGTAGATCATAAATGGGGGATGCATTTGCTACAGAGATCCCCCACTGCAGACATCTGGCAACATGCCTTCTTATCTGTTTCTCCTAATCAGGGGGAATTTAATAAAACATACGACAAGGTTAACTTCTAGATATATAGCACTTTTTTAATTTTAATATTCTGACTGTCAGTGAACAAAACCACCTGGAATAGATATGTAGGTGAACAAAAACGTGGCCCACATATGTGATGTCATCAGTGATGTCATCAATGACATTTGTGATATCATCTTTGATGTCTTGGGTGTTAGTCTTAGCAGTGCACGGTGGTGGCGCAAGTTATGCTTGCTTAGCTTACCATAAGTCGCGAATTGCAGAGGTCTTTCGGTTTTACTTGTAACCATAACGTCCCTTTAGCAAAATGTTTTCATTGAATTGCTTATGTTTTTATTAGTGGAACCTAACCATAACGTCCATTTAACAACGATTTTTTCAGTGAATTTCATAGGTTTTTACTAGTGCAACTAAACCATAATGTCCCTTTAACAAAGTTGTTTCCCGTGAATACATATACATGTACATATATATTACAGAACCTGTGGCAGCGGCCCTATGGTTATGGTTAAGTTGCTCAATTCATTGAAAAAGCACTTTATGGACGGCTTATAACTTTACCCTCCCTGGAGGAATCCTCACCCAATTTTGCATAAAATGTATGTAGTTCCCTCAGAATGATTTTGTGAAGTTTGGTCCAGTTTTGTCCAGGGGGGCAAAGTTATAGGGGAGTCCCAAAATGTGTGGAAATCCTCATAGATGCAATGGAAACATGTTTTGCTCACACCTACCGTCCAAAATGCTAGATGGATTTTCACCAAATTTTTGCCAGGAGTGGCAGATTGGTCCCAGAAAAATGTGCTGGTGTAAATTTGGAGTAAATCCATCCAGTAGTTTTTTAAACCAATTGTCAAAAAGTAGTTACATAATTAGTACTCAGTCGCGGACAACCTGGGCAGTACTTCTCCGGGACCTATTCCATGTCTCACCACACCAAATCCAATCACCGGGATTCTCTCAGAAAGGCTGTTCCTTTCTCAGGAAGTAGTAGGCTCTCTTCTTCTACCTCATCTTCCTCAACCAATACTATGACCACACAGGCTACTCCTGTGTGGCACAAAATCCCTCCAGCTACCTTGAACGCCATAAAAGAAACTTTTGATCCATATCTTACAAAGGAAACAGTACTGTACATACTGCAAAAAAACACTCTGCCGGGGGGACCAGTTTCAAAGTGCTTTTGAGGCTGTAATCAAGGAGCAGGAGAAACACTGCCCCTACCTTATATGTATGCACACCCAACATCTTCCCCTGTTCAACGGTCCCTTCATAGGTGTGCTTGCTGTCCATTCCCATACTTCCCTCCCCACCTCACATCCTGGTCTCTCCTGCAAAAAATAAAAAAATACATTAAAAAAAACTAAAAACTATAGGAACCACCTTTCACAGTTAAAAATCAAATTAACTTATAGACTCCATCCACTTCACATTTTTCAGTAAAGTAGTTAGACTCAATAAGATTTTCTTACATTCCCATTAGCATGTTCTACTATGCTAATGGAAATAATGGACAATAGTATACTAGAGAAAAAGAAAAAGCACAGAAACAATTTTCTGTCCCAAATACTTTTCTCTAGCATACACTACGGACCATAATTCATGGCCTTTCATGACAATCCACAGTCTCTGCATTACCCGCTGTATGTCATGCATTATTAAAAAACCTGAATTGCACATGCACATCATCGCACAAGACAGCCCTTCTACCGGAACCCTTATGGTCCTTTTAATTAAGGTAACACATCGTACTATGGATGGGATGGAGAATGGCTCTCACACTAAATAAGAAGACTGACTCAGGAAGTTGGCAAAATATCTGTTTTATTCTCAATTATCTAAAACAGGGAGTACAACGGATATCAACAGACGTCACACAGCATGATCTCAATGCATTTAATAAAAAACATTACTTTTATAGCAAAAACATGTCATACCTGATGCCATACTACGTGGCAAACTACAAAAACCTATGCAGGATTGTGTGTGGACTAAGGGGAGTATCTAAGTATATTTTCTATACAGGATTGGATTGTGATTGGATCTCTATAGTCAGGTGGGCAACTTATGCCCTCACTTAGTGCAACTCATCTTTAACAGTGATTAGAAACATGATACATCTTTGGCTCTCAAACTATGAGGCCCTTTGTTATATGGCCTCCTACAATTGATTGGCATGCATTTATCCTTCTAGAACATTCAATTCTCTAATTCAGAAGCTGGTACCACAGGTGCTGGTGGGTGGACTTGAACGTACCTCCCCACCCAATCAGCCCATCATTTATCATCACTCATGCCTTCTGACATTCAGATTGTCTTTGAACTTGGCCTTGTACTAGCTTTTCTTCTCTGGGAATATATGGGAGTGTGAGCATGTTCTTATCAAGGTTCAGGCTTGCATGCCCACTTCTATTTCTATCTTGGACGCACGTGACAGGAGACCGTGAATTGACCCATTTTATAGCATTTAATTGTCCTGAATAAAGAAACTTGGCACTCATGGTGTTCTCTCTTTGCAGTTTAACAAGGGATGCCTCTGCATCTCTCATTCACTAGTCTTCAAGGACTGATAACCATTTTGGCTGCATTAGCCTTTGACACCGGGCCAAGCAGCCTTCCTTTTGTCCATTTTCGAGCTTCTGCTTATTTCTTTCCTGCGACACACACACAGCTATTAATCTTCCTTTTTCCATGGATTGAGCTACTTAAAATTATGACATCGAATGTCTGGATTTTATATATATATTGGCGGCAACGCATGCAGTCTATTTACTACATATAGCCAGCCTTTACGATTACTTATTCTACTTGCGTCACAGCATCTGTACAGTTATAAAATGGCTTGTATTTTCTGCAGTGTTCTTCACACATGCAATCTATCATCTACACATGAAAGTCTTCTCGATTCTTTACTTCGCCATCAGATTCTATACTGTCTATGCATTCTCTTCTTTGGTCATCCTTCTCAGTGCCTCATGCTTATTTCTTGTGATGTCACCAGCCTCTCCTTTTCACATCGTCACACATCTTCGGGATCTCCCTCAGGAGACCATCATCTCTTTGGGGATACATCACATAGGGTTTTCTCAGTATCTCAAAGGCTTCTCATGGTATAGGTACACTTAGTGGTGTTGCACATGTTGCAGTTTCCGTTTTCCAACATATAGGCAGAATAGGGGTGGGACTTCCTGCACAGGCCTTCAGCTGCTCCTCTACATTCCCCTCTCTGGTTGATTCATCGACCACACCTTCACCAGTCTCCACATCTTGGTATTTTCTTTGGAGTCCAGACCTTCACCACTCCCTTTAGGGATCTTGTTGATTTTAAATGTTCATCAACGCTCCAGGTCATACAGCTTTATTTTCAATTTGGATTACTGTATATTCATAGTCCCAAGTACTTCCTGTGATTTCTTGGATGCAGGAACGTCGTTACCTCAGGTGCTAAGGTGCTGGTCTCTATATATATTCTGATTTCTTCATCTGTCAACTCCTTGGGTCCAAACCCTGACTTGATATCGATCATAATCTTCATTCCTACTGCCTTCTTTGCTGTCTACATACACTGTGTGATTATTATCCTGATCACACAGAATCCAAACATCACCATCACTGGTATTGCTCTCAGGAATTTGAAGACATTCGCCATCCGTTGTGGAAGCCGTGAGAAGATAGACGCGAACCAGCTGTCATCTGCAATATCTTCTGTCTCATCTTCCATCTTGTTGTGCAGTTTCGTTAGCAATGTTATGGCCTCTGTCAAGGTCCCATCTGGTAATCTGTAACCATTTCCCGTTGGCCATCATCTGGATGCCTGGCATGAAGATATGTAAGTGATTTCAATCCGGCACACACCCAAGTCAACACCTAGCATGTAATGCACAACTGAAAACCTTATTTATTTTTGACTAAAGGTTCTTTATTCTGAATGATACACCACTCATATCACACCCCTCTCCTGGAACCCCCCCCCCGTTCACACTTAACCAGGAATCAGGCTGGTTTGCAAAGTTAAAATATTTATTTGTGTATTTCCAATTTAATCACACTATGTTTTAATGGGTACACAATAATCACCAATGGGGTGATGTAACACTAAATGATCTCTTTAATACACCAGGAGTAATAGTGAGCAAAACAATTCAGCACAGAAATGATACTATTGTGTGTGTGTTCAGATCAAATAGCACTGTGGTTAAAGGTTCCCCCTGCACACCCCTCAACCCCCAATAGGCAATGTAAAGAGATAGGAGGAGACAACAGGTTTTCAGGAATGGCAAAATTCACATAGAATATCAATCCCACTTTCCCCAAGCAAACACAAGAGAAAAACAGAATTGACTTTCAGAATGGCTTCTAAAGTTATCTTAGAATGGACTGGACAAAAACACCAAATATGGTCAAAATTGCTGAACTTACTATAAATTCTTATGGGAGCGGCTTTGGATAGTTGCACACAAACACAAGCAATGATTTAATACCATGAAACAAATTGAAATCTTAAAATTCAAGTCGGAAGCAAACCATGAAACAAATTGAAATCTTAGAATTCAAGTCGGAAGCAATCAAAAGCTTTTTTACATGTGTCAGAATTTCCCAAAAATGAAATTTGCGGCAAACTTTTCACTGCACGATAATCGCGATAACGGGAGACCCGTATGGATTTGGAATGCAATGTGTGGATGTTAGCTACAAGCAGAAGTTGAAATTCTGTTTCTAGCACAAAAACTGAGGAAATTATGGACGTTTTAGTGGAGGTCGTTTTTTTGAGAATGGAAAATGACAAAAGGATTTCTTACAATAGAGGATGACTATGAACAAAAGGAATGCCCCACAGGAACGCAACCACTTGATCAGAATGACTGCCTGCTAAGGGCTGGACTTCTTCAGATGGGAAAAGATCAGCGCAAAGATAATTTTAGCAATATTATTACAGTAGGAAGATAGAATGGTTTGGAGAGAGTTCAGATAATTCAACAGTACTCCTAACAATACAGGTTCTGAATACAAGATAGGATGGGTTTAAGATAGGGATGGACAATGGACAGTACAAATGCTAGTGACACAGTTCTATCTATAGATACTCACTAGATATGTTTTTAAACGGAACCGTCAAGATTCTGGTCCGTCAAGATTCTGGTCAGGGAACTGGATCTGGTTCTAGGATGGACAGCTGGGCACGTCGGATTGGATCTGCAATCAGCAAGGCGCTCTGGTCACAGCATGGCACAGGACTGGACTGGATCTGCAATGCACTCTGGTCACAGCACAGCACAGAACTGGATTGGATCTGCCCTTCTTGGTTCTGATGATAATTATTTTAGCAGGCAAGCAGTACAGCGCAGCCCGGTTGTATTTTGATGCTTCCCCTTAGGTTTGTGGGGTTTTGGATCAGGAATTGGAGTCCTAGCTGAAAATGGTTCTGCTATGCAATGGGTTTCTGCTTGGCCAAGTTTCTGGAGTCTGGAGCAAGGTAGATGCAGAGTTTAGCAGCAGGGTGCTCCACCAGTATCAGGATAGTGAGTGAATCTGTCTATCTTTTTGAGTGATGAGCTGTCTCTATTTATGCTATGATAAAGGGATGTGTGGGCTGGTTTATCCTAAGCTTGCCCCTTTGTCTGGTGATTGGGTCAGAGCCTCCTCTCTGCCTTGATAGGAGGAGAGAAACAGTGTGTCACCTTTATGGTTGATTTTATGAGGCAGAGAATCCACCCCTACCCCTTGAACACAAAATCTACTTTTGGCACCATACATATTTACACATGTTCAACCTCTATAACAATTACATATACAGATTACATATTGTATATAGCAGCTATCCCTCAAAACCCCATAGCTGTGGGATCTTGTCTCGGCTTTTCACAGTATTTTTCCCATTTCATCAGGAACTCAATGTCCAATTTATAAGCACATTTCTACAAATGTGCGCGTTTAACATGGGCATAAGTGTATAAAGTTTCATACTTCTAGCAAAAATACATTGTGTGTAAAATCAAATTTCTTGCCCTTTCTCTCCAGAACATGTCACACGATTTTTCAGCCTCTTGAAACGTGCAGCCAAAATTTAGATTCACAAATCTGTTATTTTTATATTTTGTACAATTTTCACTAGCAAATTATAAGTATTTTAAGAAAATGCTCTTTGTGAAGGTTCAGCCACAGATGGTTGTTTTAGCTCCACCCCTTGGCCTCTCCCGGGAATCCAGAAGCAGTATCCTCCCTGGTTGCTCTTGGCAGAGGCCATTTACGACGGTCCTCAGACCCCACATTTCCTTAGCAGCAGCTGTTCATTGTTCCCTTTTGCCTCTGTAGACCAAGTTCTTTCTAAACCCTATAATTACCACTTGGGTGTGATTTCCTGGTGGGGGAAAGGCCATCCATCTGTGGAGATACCTGATATTCCAGTTTGGTAGCTTTTAGCCTGGCTTGATTTAATTGTTAATTCTGTTGCATTTTCCCTTAGCTTAAAACAAACTTGTGATTTCAAAATAGCAGCTAGAATTCTGATTCAAGATTTTAAACCATGGGATCAAAACAATTACAAGATGGTTACTCTCAGTAACAGGCCTCTTAGATTGCAAACATTTGATTTCAGTTTATACATGTTCAAAGGTTAATCAGGCAGGCTCTTGACAGCTGTCATCTCAGCAGTCCATTGCTGCACAGAGATTTTTGAAATCCACAGACAGGCCACTTTTGCTGTGGAAATCCCTTTATGCTTTCAGCTTTTCAAGGACTTTGCAAGTTCACAATGATTTCTTAAGCTAAGTGAATTGTAGCACCCAGCAAGAATTTTGGATGTATGAAGGTGTTTTTTACCGGCATTCTGCAGTCTCAGCAACAAAGAAAAAGGGATTTAAGGCAAGATTTTGGGGTTTCATTTAGCAACACTGCTTTTTCCTTCTGTACTCCATTTTTACTTGTTGTGGAGCCCAGTGACATATTCCAGGAGTGAGATCTCTGTTCCACCACTGACAACATGCATGGCAGATTGGGCAGCCATCTTTTTCTGCTTTGCAAAGCGTGATTTTAAGAGGTTTTGGTGCACACAAGGGTTTCAAAGCCATGTTGTTATCCCTGGAACCCTCATAACACAGTGCTGCAGCATAGCAGAGCAGAAGTGGGTTAAACATCCCACAGAGCCCCCCTCATGACTTGAGTTTGATTGCCCATCAAGGGGAAGTTGGGAGATTGGGATGTTCTTTCTTTCTTCGGTCCAGGTGGAGAAAGTCATCTGCTTCTCCCATCAATGCTGGATCGACATATTATCCTCGCCGGTTCTGGATGGGAGTATGGAGCGATACGCCGGGCTCCTTGGGTCTTTCCTCCCGGTACCAGAGTGGTCCTCCTTGGTAATTAGAAATTCTTGGTTCAAATGCTATGAGACTGAACAGAGCATTGTTATGGAAATTTCCCCACTACTACTCATGTAGTGGGGCAGATGCATACATTGAAATACAATTTATAATATTCCCCGCCTGTATTTACTAAGGGTTTTAACAGGCGGATTGTTCGAGGTATCTGGAATGTCACCCTCTGGGTTTCTGGTTTGCTCCTCTATCTGCTGTAAAGTATGCCTGGGATGGCAACTCTTCAGGTGGTTTATGTGGACCCACTTGTCTTCCCCTTCTGCCAAACTGCCCTTGGGGATGCGGATTCTGTAGGCAACTGATGCGATTCTATCTACAATTTCAAAGGGACCCCGCCAAGTTGGGAGGAATTTGCGCTGTTTGGCTTGGTTCCTTTGGAAATTGTACAAGTAGACCCGGTCTCCTACTTGGTATTCTTTTTTAGTTGTATTAAGGCCATGGTGGGTCTTCATACTGTCTGCAGATCTTTCGAGATTCCGCTGAGCATAGGCAAAAGCATGTTGAAGGTGTTTTCTCAGATTCTCAACATACTCATGAGTTGTGTAGACATTTATCAAGGTCTGCTCTTGAGTTCTGTAGAGCAGATACTGGGGAAGCACCATCCTTCATCCAGTCATCAGCTCAAATGGAGGCATTTTTGTTGCAGAAGAAGGGGTAGACCTGATGGCCACCAGGACAAGAGGTAATCGAATGTCCCAACTTGGCCCAGAATCTGCCACAAACTTTTTTAATATGCTCACAATAGTCTTTTTGTATCTCCGAACTCCGCCACTAGAGGCCAGCCGGTAGGCAATGTGTAGTTTCCTTTTGACCCCAAGTATCTCCCACATCTTTGTCATCACTTCGCTAGTGAAGTGGCTACCTCGGTCTGGCGTGATCATTCGGGGTAGTCCAAAATGCGAGAAGAACTGGTTGATCATCAGGGCAGCTGCTGTTTCTGCCTTGTAATTTGGGGCCGGGATACATTCCACCCTTTTAGTGAATAAGCATGTCACAGTCAAAATGTACTTGTTCCCCCTAGAGGAGCGAATCATGTGCCCGATGAAATTGACTTGTAAATCTGACCAAGGCAGTGTTAAACTCCCTCTTTTGGAGGGGAGCACGGTGTGTGAGTGATGTTGGCTGAAATTGTGCACACACAAGTCACCCCTTCAAGTATTGGTCGAGGTCCTGCCCCATGTGTGGCCAGTATGCAACCTCTCGCAAGATTTCTAATGTCGTATGAAACCCCCAATGACCGGCTGTGGCCGCATCATGGGCGTGACTTAGCATCAGGCTTCGGAATGAGGTAGGGACCACCCACTGGTCATGGCCAGCTATGGATCTCCTCACCAACAACCGTCTTGGATTTGGAACATTTTTGGACATTTCATCAACACTCTGAGGTCCTCTTTCCCTTTATAATCAGTATCCGTCAGGGGAAAGTTCTCAGGGTCCTCAATGTGTTGATAAAACTTATCAATTATTGGATCCCCCTTTTGAGCCGTAATCAAATCAGCATCTGGGTTCTCCTCACTCCATTGTGCAGTTGAGAGTTAATTGTGAGCATTTGTCTGGGACCTAGTGATAGCAGTGACCTGGATTTCCCCCAACAGGGACTCGATCTCAAATAGATCCCCTTGGATGGCTCTGGTTTTGGCCAGCTGATCAGCTATATCATTTCCAGTTGTGTCTGGTCCCACTACTTTAGAATGACCCTTGATCTTTTTCCAGTAGATAGTCATCCCATTTGAGGTGTCTAGATCATCTATATTTTGTATTCATTTTCCGTGTGTCAAAGGTTTATTATTAGCACATAGCATGCCTCTGGTTTTCCAGTTAACCAGGTGCTCCACGAACCCGTTCTGTACATATATGATATATGATATATGATATGGCATTTATAACGCGCCTATACACAAGTGTTTCAACGAGCGACGAGGCAAGGGACGGGGAACAGAGGGGAGACAAACAGCAATCCTACTAGGCCAGGTGTCATTCAGATTGTGCAAGTGCATGGGAAGGGGGAAGAGGAAAGTGCAAGGCAGAGGGGGAGGGGTGAAGTGCAGTAGGGAGGGGGGAAGTGCATTACATGGGATAAAGAATAATAGCAATAAGTAAAGTACGGCCAGCTGGTGGCAAGTGCAAGGGTAAGTGCAGACATCAGTTGTCAAGTGCTGGTAGTGGGACGGTAAGGATTCAGAGACAGTCACGAGTGCAGGGGGTTGCCAGGAAGGCAGTGCAGGAGTCCGACTGGCAGTGGAGGGGACCTGGACATGAGAACAGAGGGTGGCCAGGTAACCAGTGCAGGTTCAGCAAGGGATTCAGCAAGGGAGAGGAGGAGAAAAAGCAGAAGCCAAATCTGTGATTATGACCAGTTCGTGGAGTTGGTGTTGAAAAGCAGTGAGGATGGCTTGATGCACAGCCATCAGCTCTGCCACTTGACTACTTCAGCGACCAATTTTGTACCCAGTGGAGGGTTCTGGGGCATCATTCAACCATGCATTCCCTCCGCCGGCCACAAGTTCCTTTTCCCCGTTGTTGTCAACATGGTAGGAACACCCATCCACATAGATAGTGGGCATTCCCTCACACTTGTCTTCTTCATAGATTTTGTGTGGGGAATTAAGGTATGCCTCCATGTTGTCCTTGATTTTAAGACTTGCGTCCTCGAGACAGTTTTCTCTGGCACAATTATGCAAGTCAGCCAGACCTTGCACGAGGGGACTCTTCTTGTTTTGGCCATATCTGACCACCACAGGAAAGCTTTGCATTGACAGAATCCTGGAAGTAATTCAGGAATTACTTACATTTCCAGCCTATATTCTGTCACTTTGAAGATATTGCAAAGGTTGGTGTGGAGTCTCCACTATGATGTGTTCCCCATGGATAAACGGGCGGTAATTCTTCAATGCCCACAACATTGCCAGGAGTGCCTTCTCACAATCATTGAATTTTTCCTCCACAGAGGATAAAGTCTTACTCGTATAGGGGATTACTTTATTGACCTTGTCATGCTTTTGATATAATACTGCAGTCAAGCATGTATTTGAGAACCCTGTCTCCAAGAAGAACTCCTTGTTTTTGACAGGGTAAGCTAGGCAAGGCGCTTGTGAGAGGCTTCTTTTGAGTTGTCTTACTGCCTCGGCTTGTTCTGGTCCCCACTCCCACTTGACCCCTCCTTCAAAAGATGGATCAGGGGTCTTGTGATCTCTGCATAATCCTCAATGAACTTTCTGCTGTAATTAGTTAGTCCAAGGAGGCTCCTTAGTTCCCGCAGAGTTGTGGGGTCTTTTATTTTCTGGAGGGCTTCTACTTTCTTTTCCTGGGGACAGAGACCCTGAGGAGTTATCTCATGCCCCAAGAAATTGACATGGGTTCTGCACCACTGTGCATTTTGAAAATAAAGTTTTGCTCCGGAAGCCCTCAACTGGGTCAGAACATAACGGATCTCCGCTATGTGTCCCTCCATAGTGGAGCTTTTGACTAAAACATCTTCTTCATAGGCCAGGTTACCCCTTTTACCCAAGTCGGGCATGGCCTTGTGTAGAAAGATGTTAAATTAATTGTCAGAGTTGATGTATATGAAGGGAGTCCGGGTCCAAGTGTACTGCTGCCCCCCAAAGGTAAAGGCCTACTTGTATTGGTCCCTACTGACAGGTACAGTCCAGTACCCATTGGTCCGGTCAATGGCAGTGACCACCTTCGACCCCTGGATCTGGGCCAGTCCTTGGTCAATGTAGGGAAGAGGCCATCGGGAAGTATGGACCCGTTTGTTGAGCTCCCTTAGGTCAGCACAGAGTCTCCACTGGCCGTTTGGTTTCAAAATCCCCAGCACCGGATTAATAAAGGTGCTGTGGCTGGACGAATTATCCCACGGGACTCAAGGTTCTCAATTATTTCAGTAAGGGACTCCATTGATGCGAGAGGCAAGCGATATTGCCTCACAAACACTGGAGTCATGCCAGGGTCCATGGGAATTGTTGTTGTGTGGATGTCGGTGCGACCACAGTCATATGAGTCCACCGCAAAGGGATCTTGAAAATCTAAGAAAACTTGTTTCAATCCAGAGTCTCACAGGCATCAGCTAGGTTGACTCTCTCTTCAACCATCTGCCTGAAGCCTGGAAAGACTTCAGGTTTGGCTATCTCAGTGGCCTCCTCCAGCTGGGTGGTGAAGTCCCTGGTCAAAGTGCTGATTTGGACTGAGGGGAAGGCAGTGTTGTGGACTTGAAAGATCACCTCATCCCTACTGAAGTTACAGGTCACATCTTCCTTACCATAAGGGCAGGAAGAGTACACCAGGAAATTCCCCCCATGCTGGGTGAAGATCCTGCCTGGTGTTGTGTCGTCATAGCTATCACTGTCAAAACAGTACTTGGGGATTGGTCCTAACAGTTTGTTACCTAAATCTATGGAAAATGTCGGTCATCAAATGCCATTCCAATAATGGTGCCTGCGCCCAGAGTGATACTCTTTAGGTCACTGTTATCCACCTCTATTGGAATGATGTTGTGTTCTTTGTTGACTAGTGGTGTTGGGTTTACCCCCAACCCTTGCTGTTGGAAATAAGCATTAAGATGGGCATAGGCGTCAGGATTTTTCAGTTTCTGTCCTCTTTTAATTTTTACTTCCAGTGAGAATTGTCAGGTCCGTTTTGGGATGGTGACTTCCTCTCCAATCTGAATTTCAACTTCATATGGCAGCAGTTGAGCTGACCGAAATGCTTTCTCTGGGTCATCAGAGTCCATGGGATTACCCGCTTATCAGGACCAGGCTTTGAAGTTTATTAGGTCCAAACTAATGGCAAAGCGATTGAGAATGTCACTGCCTACATGAAATGCAGCAGGAACATCTCACACGACCCAACAATTATGGACTATGCTCTTGTTGCCTATGGAAATTTTGAGCATACACCTGCTAGGCAGGAGATGTTTGGAATTGGGTGTATCCAGGTCCATTTACCATTTGTCTACCAGTTTGAATGTGGGAATGGCTAGATCTTTTGGGAGTTTGCGGAACATAGCCTCACTGATGAAGCTCTTACCATTGTTCACACACACCCGGGTGAGAACAGAGTCCTTCCCCTCATTTCACTAAATAGGGATGAACAACTGTTCTCCAATTTTCTAAGTATCAGCCAAGCTTTGAGCTGATTTCTCATCATTTTGGACTATCGGAATGGGATTTTCTGATTGTGAATTAGTATAGAATTTCAGAGTGTTTCCTTCCAGTATGGAATGCAACCTTAGACTGGAAGGAAGGTTGATTTTCAGAAATAGAGAGGACTCCCCATCACCAGTTTGTTGTCCTACTGCAAATACTGTCATGTCTGGGATTTGATTATTCTGGAAGTGAAACTCAGTTTGGTCAGGTTTTTTGTTCAACCATGTGGCATGTGCCATTTAAACTAACATGGTTGACACTCTGTTTCAATTTTATTGGTCGATTAGCCTGGGTCCTCTGAGGGGTGACAATCTACGCAATCTATGAGGGGTGACAATGAGGGGTGACAATCTAAGCAGGATGTCATTCCCTAGTAAACAAGGCGTGTCCTCTGGAGTCACAACTATGACTGGGTGCTTCACCTTGTGTTGCCCAATTTTAATGTCTAAATTCGCAGTCCCCTCGACAGGAATTTCCTTCCCATCGAAGTTCTGAAGTTGTCCAGGAAGAGGGGTGAGAGGAATTTGGTATTTCTCCCCTCTTCCCGAATTCAGTTGATCAAAGGCCCTTTTTGACAGAAGGGTAGCTTGGGAACCCGTGTCCACCAGTGCCAAAATTGTACATTGCCCCTGTATGTGGACCGGGGCATAAAATCTCCCCTCCTTTTCCTCAAGGGGATAAAGATAAAGCACATTTTTGGCCAACTGGTGGGTTAATTTCTTGGCTTTGGATACTGACAGAGAAGTGATTTGGGCAGGATTCTGTTTGGGATCTTGGGCACCTGTGAGAAAAAGGTGACAGCTAGATATGGGGGGAGTTTTGGGCTCCCCCGGTTCTGATTCTGGGCTGCCCACCCCCCTTTTTGGAGGCAGTCACCAGGATGGGTTTGAACTAGGGGCTTTTCATGCTGGTCATTCTGGGTACTGATGATGAGCGGTTTTAACTCGTTCCCCACATCTACGCAGTCTGGATTGGGATCCTTTGGGACCAATTTTTCTTTGGGAGGAGTTCCCGCATCCCTGAAGGAGAAGATCATTTTCCCAGAATCCTCTGAGGACCCCTCTCCTTCAAAATGGAACATCTGCACCTCCTCCACAAAATGGGCCTTTTTATGCTCTTTATTTCTCCTCCCCAACTTCTGTTCCTCAGGTTGCAGACTTTCGGGGGCAGGAGATTTTGGTTCCGGTTCCTGGGTTTTCAGGGGCATCCCACAAGTGGGGAAGAGAGCTTCCTCCAAAGCTGTACGCCCCCTTTCCCTTTTGCCTCCTCCCTGGGAACCGGTGGGTTGTCGGAATTCTTCCCCGTCATTGTTCTGGAGTACCAGACCCTGGTTTTGAGGAGATCTGGGCCAGCATGCTCATGTGAGGGTTCTGTTGAGCCCTCAGCATGCGACCCAGATCCTGTGCCATGTTCTGGACCTAGCGCTCCAGTTGGGATACCCACTCTGGCTGGTACGGGGTCCTCAGGTCTACCCTGGGTTGATCCCGAGAAGGGTAACTAATACTTCTCGTATAATACCCCTGGTAAAGGAAAGTTTGGGTACCTCTCCACCGTTGGACTCCCCTCTCCCGGATTGGGCTGTCTGGGCTCAGGAAAGTGGGGAGAGAAAGAAGGGTTGTTTTGGGGGTTGAAGTTTGGCGGGTACCGGGGAAAGAAATTTGGTCCAGCATTTGGGGGATTACTGCCCTCCTGGGGAAAGTGCAGAGGGAGCTTTCCTGGGTTTCCTACTGTCTGGTTGGATCCACCCCCCTTGGGCTGGAGGAGTCCAAACATAGCCCAGGATGGGTTTATTTCCCTTGTAGCGTGGGCTGATGTAGTCAGGGGAGTTAGAGGTCCTATTTGTGGGGTTACCTCCCTGGCTCCCTGGGCTCCCTGTTTGGGATTGGCCCGAGGGCCTTCAGGGTTTGGTGTTGGTCGGATTCTGCACAGGAAGGTTTTTAGGCCCCCCCATCTCAAGATCTAAAATGGGGGCAACCTTCACCTCCGCCACCTTAGCAGCAGCAGGGGTGTTGGTTGGTTTGGGGCTTTTGCTACCATTTTTACTTTCCACTGCTTCTGTACTTCATAGATGTTCAATGACCCAGTCGAGTGATCTTTTCTCATGAAAGTCCCTCACTAGCTGGGTCATAATGTACTTGTAGAGAGCATGAAAGAAGGTGTTCACAAATTCCTTACTGTCAGTGCGCACCCTTCTAGTGTTCTGCGCAAAGGCGCGCTTCAATTCCTGAACAAATTATTGTGGGGCCTGGTCTTCCCCACATTGGAAGTTGTAGGCTGCCTTGCGAGCCTCTTGAGGGTTCCTATGAATGGAAAAATGTTTCAGGATGGCCGCCCCATAGGTGGTCCATCTGGAATGGTTCTGATCCTCCAGCCCTGCAAAGAAGCTGGAGTACTCAGGAGAAAACGTCCACTTTACATACTGAATACAGCCTTGGCTGTCCTTCAGATGGAAAGTCTCCATCATCTGCTGAAATAATTCTCGGTGCTCCCAAACCGAATATTTGGCATTTTTGTGATAGGGCGTGATGACGCTCCTAATAGCTTTTATTTGCTTCAGGGGATCCTTGAGTAAAGCCCTCTTAACTTTGTTAGCCTTTTTAGTTCTTGTCACCCTGGTCCACTCATCCTCTGACTCAGAGGCACTGATACAGATGTGGCTGTTTGGTGTTCTAGATGCTCCCGTATTCTGCGAGCTTGGGAATGGCTGGCAGAATGTGTGGGCCTATTTTCTTGGGACCTGTGGCGCTAAGAAGAGTCTTCTGACTCTTCCTTGCTCCCAGGACTTGTTGAGTACCCCCCCCACTGTCCTAGCTGGGAAGAGGTTTTTAATATGCTCTCAGTGGGCCTAGTCTCATGGAATTCCCCACCAAATTTCATTGCCTGATCTCTTGGTAAGTTATATTTCTGAGGATCCATTTCACTGATTCTCCCTCACTGAAGTCTCCCTGATCAGAGAAGATGGCCCTAGCACTTGGGAACCTGTACAGAGATGCCCATCCATCCATTTCTGGGAGGCACTGACCTATTAGCCCCATATTTCCCATTGGGTTGAAGTCTACCATCCCTGTGGCCCTTGGTGCATGTGAACCAGTGAACATGGGAGTGGCAGAGTCCATGGAATTGAAGGGATTAAAGTCTCTGGCGAGAACAGGGTTCCTGAGGTTATGCTCAGGGGTTTCCCGTTCCCATCTGACCTCATCTCTCTCAGCCCCTAATCCCCGATGGCATGCAAGTATCTGACCCTTTTGTTCTTCTATTAAGGCCTTACTGGTCTCTATTAGTTGTTCCTGCATGGCTATCTGTCTATGGAGCCTGTCATTTTTTTCACAGAGAGTCTCATTGTCTCTCTGTGCTTCCTGTCTGCATTGGTAGTATTATGCCAACTTTTGCTGCAGGATACTCACCTCCTGAGTCTGATCCTGATTGGCCTGATTATTCTTTGCCACAGCATCTTCCACCCTTCTGGTATGCTCTAACAGCTTTTCATAGTCCATTTTGAGTTGACCCAGTCCCTGAAGGTCCAGGTGATTTTCTTCCACCTTGGTTTTAAAATGGCTGACTTCCTAGCCTAAGGCATCCCTTTACTGAATTAGAGTACCCCTCTGTGCAGCCAGGTCATCCCTTTGTTTTCTAATGGCACATAATTGCTGGCACTCCTCATCAAATCTGTTTGGGTGTGGAGATTCTTCACTATTAATTTATTATTTTCCTTCTCCATTTCATCAATCTGATTTTCATTTTTCATGTATCTAATTCTATGGCAGTGATTTGTCGTTTGATTTCCTGCAGCCAGACATTCTCATCCTGCTCTAGCCATTCATCCCAGACAAACAATTTGTGCAGTAGGTGTTCTTTTTCCATATTGATTCCCACTAAGGTCGCCATTCCAGAAATATTAATTTCCTTCTGACTTATCTCAGGGTTACTTTTACTTTTGCAAAACAGGCCCAAAGCCTTTGAGTATTTCTATTGAAGGGTGTTTTTACAGTATAGCACAGTATGGTAGCCCAACAAGGTGTATGTATCCTGTCAGTTAGCAAGCTGTGTTAGACTGTCACAAGTGGTATGTCTAATTCAGGATCCCGGACGAGCCCCAAAGCTGTAAGTGATTTCAATCCGGCACACACCCAAGTCAATGCCTAGCATGTAATGCACAACTGAAATCCTTATTTATTTTTGTCTAAAAGTTCTTTATTCGGAACGATATACCACTCATACCACACCCCTCTCCTGGAACCACCCCCCCGGTCACACTGAACCCGGAATCAGGCTGGTTTGCAAAGTTCAAATATTTATTTCTCTATTTACAATTTAATCACACTATGTTTTAATGGGTACACAATAATCACCAATGGGGTGATGTAACACTAAATAATCTCTTTAATACACCAGGAGTAATAGTGAGCAAAACAATTCAGCACAGAAATAATACTTTTGTGTGTGTGTTCAGATCAAATAGCACTGTGGTTAAAGGTTCCCCCTGCAGACCCCACAACCCTCATAGACAATGTAAAGAGATAGGAGGAGAGAACAGGTTTTCGGGCATGGCAAAATTCACACAGAACATCAATCCCACTTTCCCCCAGCAAACACAAGAGAAAAACAGAATTGACTATCAAGCTGTCAGAATGGCTTTTAAAGTTATCTTAGAATGGACTGGGCAAAAACACCAAATATGGTCAAAATTGCTGAAATTACTATAAATTCTTATGGGAGCGGCTTTGGATAGTTGCACACAAAAACAAGCAATGATTTAATACCAAGGAACAATTTGAAATCTTAAAATTGAAGTTGGAAGCAATCAAAAGCTGTTTTACACGTGTCAGAATTTCCCAAAAACGAAATTCGTGGCAAACTTTTCACTGTGTGATAATCAAAATAACTGGAGAACTGTATAGATCTGGAATGCGATTTAAAGCTGTGGATGTTAGCTACACGCAGAAGTTGAAATGTTGTTTCTAGCACAAAAACTGAGGAAGTTATGGACATTTTAGTGGAGGTTGTTTTTTCGAGATAGGCGCAAGAATGGAAAACAGGAATGCCCTTTTAAAATGACAAAAGGATTTCTGACACTAGAGGATGACTATGAACAAAAAGAATGCCCCACAGGAACACAGCCACTTGATTAAAATGACTGCCTGATAAGGAGTCACCTTCTTCAGATGGGAAAAGATCAGCGCAAAGATAGTTTTAGCAATACTATTACAAGAGGAAGATAGAATGGTTTGGAGAGAGTTCAGATAATTCAACAGTACTCCGAACAATGCAGGTTCTGAATACAAGATAGGATGGGTTTAAGATAGGGATTGACTATGGACAGTACATATGCTAGTGACACAGTTCTATCTATAGATACTCACGAGATATGTTTTTAAACAGAACCGTCAGGATTCTGCTCTGTCAAGATTCTGGTGAGGGAACTGGATCTGGTTCTAGGATGGACAGCTGTGCACATCGGATTGGATCTGCAATCACCAAGGTGCTCTGGTCATAGCACGGCACAGGACTGGACTGGATCTTCAATTAACTCTGGTCACAGCATGGCACAGAACTGGATTGGATCTGCCCTTCTTGGTTCTGATGATAATTCTTTTAGCAGGCAAGCAGTACAGCGCAACCCGGCTGTTTTTTGATGCTTCCCCTTAGGTTTGTGGGGTTCTGGATCTGGAATTGGAGGCCTAGCTGAAAATGGTTCAGCTATGCAATGGTTTTCTGCTTTGCCAAGTTTCTGGAGTCTGGAGCAAGGAAGATGTTCAGCAGCAGGGTGCTCCGCCAGTATCAGGATAGTGAGTGAATCTGTCTGTCTTTTTGAGTGGTGAGCTGTCTCGATTTATGCTATGATAAAGTGGTGTGTGGGCTGGTTTATCCTAAGCTCATCCCTTTGTCTGGTGATTGGGTCAGAGTCTCCTTTCTGCCTTGATAGGAGAAGAAAAACAGTTTGTCACCTTTGTGGTGTGATTTTATGAGGCAGAGAATCCACCCCTAGCCCCTTGAACACAAAATCTACTTTTGGCACCATACATATTTACACATGTTCAACCTCTATAACAATCACATATACAGATTACATATTTTATATAGCAGCTATCCCTCAAAACCCCATACCTGTGGGATCTTGTCTCAGCTTTTCACAGAATTTTGCCCTTTTCATCAGGAACGCAATGTCCAATTTATAAGCAAATTTCGACAAGTGTGCGCGTTTAACATGGGCATAAGTATATAAAGTTTCATACTTCTAGCCGAAAAACACTTTGTGTAAAATTACATTTCTTGCCCTTTCTCTCCAGAACATGTCACGTGATTTTTCCGCCTCTTGAAACGTGCAGCCAAAATTTAGATTCACAAATCTGTTCTTTTTATATTTTGTACAATTTTCACTGGCAAATTATAAGTCTTTTAAGAAAATGTTCTTTGTGACGGTGCAGCCACAGATGGTTGTTTTAGCTCCACCCCTTGGTCTCTCCCTGGAATCCAGAAGCAGTCTCCTCCCTGTTTGCTCTTGGCATAGGCCATTTACATCGCTCCTCACACCCCGCATTTCCTCAGCAGCAGCAGTTCATTGTTCCCTTTTTCCTCTGTAGACCAAGTTCTTTCCAAACCTTATAATTACCGTTTGGGTGTGATTTCCTGGTGGGGGGAAAGGCCATCTTTCTGTGAAGAAACCTGATATTCCAGTTTGGTAGCTTTTAGCCAGGCTTGATTTATTTCTTAATTCTGTTGCATTTTCCATTAGCTTAAAACAAACTTGTGATTTCAAAATAGCAGCTAGCATTCTGATTCAAGATTTTAAACCATGGGATCAAAACAATTACAAGATGGTTACTCTCAGCAACAGGCCTCTTTGATTGCAAACATTTGATTTCAGTTTATACATGTTTAAAGTTTAATCAGTCAGGCTCTTGAATGCTGTCATCTCAGCAGTCCACTGCTGCACAGAGATTTTTGAAATCCACAGACAGGCCACTTTTGCTGTGGAAATCCCTTTATGCTTTCAGCTTTTCAGGACCATGCAAGGTTTCTTAAACTAAGTGAATTGTTGCACCCAGTAAGTCCACAGCTGCACAGAGATTTTTTAAATCCACAGAGAGGCCAATTTTCCTATGGAAATCACTTTATGCTTTCAGCTTTTCAGGACCTTGCAGGTTTTCTTAAACTAAGTGAATTGTTACACCCAGCAAGAATTTTGGATGTTTGAGGGTGTTTTGTACCGGCATTCTGCAGTCTCAGCAAAAAAGAAAAAAGGATTTAAAGCAAGATTTTGGGGTTTCATTTAGCAACACTGCTTTTTCCTTCTGTACTCCATTTTTACTTGTTGTGGAGCCAAGTGACATATTCCAGGAGTGAGATCTCTGTTCCACCACTGACAACATGTGTGGCAGATTGGGCAGCTATCTTTCTGTGCTTTGCAAAGCGTGATTTTCAGAGGTTTTGGCGCGCACAAGGTTTTCACAGCCATTTTGTTATTTCTGGTACCCTCATAACACAGTGCTGCAGTATAGCAGAGCAGAAGTGGGTTAAAACATCCCATAGATAGTCATGAAGATTGAGGCAGTCTTGCTGAATAACCTATGCTCATGACTAATAGCTTCAAAGGCTTCTATTGATTTAGCAGATAAATAAGTCTCCCTCCTTGTCTGATTGAGGAATTCAAGTGATATTCTCCTCAAATGGGCATCTGCTTTTGGAAATTCACCAATGTGCAGGTCACTCTTCGGAATCACTAATGCTGGAGCATGGACAATCACTAAAGAACACGTTCCTCCCCAATTCTTGGGCAATTTCATGCAAGCTCTGGATCCACATGCCCAACATCTATCCATCAGGATGGCTGCCCGTGCTCCCATACTGGAGACATCAACTATAGTCTTGCAACCTATGTTATCCCCCCCATACCTTTTTCCTTTTCGTTGAAAGCACAGTGTCACATTCATCAGCGGAATTACAAACATTGGGCCTGACTCATCTTCTACCAATGTCAGCAGCTTGGCATGTTCGGCCCATGACTTCAAACACTCATCATTCACCTTTTGTACTTCCTGCACATGTTCTCGTTTCAATAAATGAGCTGCACAGGACTTCAATCCTTTGCTGCATCCTTTCTTGGACTTTACTTGTCCATAGATCAACATCTGCATTATTTTGCAGCATCCAGGGTACGTTAGCATCTTGCTCTTCCATGCAGACTCCTTTTCCATCTGTGTAGTCTTGATATAAATATCCTGGAATGGAAATGACAATTTTGATCTCCATCATAGAGCGGGCCAATGTCCTTGGAACTGTCCTTGAGTCATGCATGCAGCAAGGCGGACAATACCTCTGGCATCGTACTCTGGTATTTCTCTGGAAATAAAAGTTCGGGCAGCACTCATGGCATAAGGTACGAGAGAACAAACGTATCAACCCTCCTTAGATGTTCTCTCTCCCACATTTTTCATGTGCTGATACCACATGTTATTACCCAAGTGTGCTGTACTGTCTAAATATGTGTTAATTTCATTATCATCTTCCTCTGCATTTCTCATGTGTTTTCTCCATAAAATGTTAGCAGCCCATGGAAACAACTCTAAAGCAGCACTGCCCTTGGCAGAAAACGCTTGAGATCTTGACTCCTTGTTAATGGGTACATCAACATTAGTTACTGGAGTGGGGAGAATCTAAGGAACTTCTGCCTCTTATGGATCATAATAATAGAAAAGATGAATCATAAGAAACAAAAATACACAAAGCAAAACTGTGCATATGTATATTGCAAACAAACATATTAATCCCCACCACTTGTGGCATTCTGGTATCTCTTGAGCTTGCTCATTCTCCGAAATCGTACTATTTTCATGATTCCTCATTTTTGGTATAGTCATTTAAGGAAAGAAAAACTCTACTCTGGCAATTGTAGTATATTCAGTATTTGTAGTAGCTCCTCTACGATAGCTATAAGCAGCATCCTTATTAAAGGGCCATGTTTAGGATCCTGTAAAAACGTGTGAATATCCACATCTCTTCTAACAAGTGCAGGATAAGCTCAAAGAATAAACACAAATATAGCAAGCATGATACGATGCACATTACTTTTGGGGAGAACCATAAACTCAGTCGAGCAAGTATTCAGTAAGAAACAAATCGGGGTTCTACTCACGTTTCCAATTATCAAAACAGAATTTGAAATCTAGTTCAGGCATATTTATGATTTATCAACAACTTTCTAGAGTTCATTTTCAAAGAGTTCTGTGGCTCAAGAAACACATTTGCTTACCTGCTATAATATCTATAAGGAACGTGAGAGCCACAGTCCAAATGCAAATCTGCATTTATTAGTCAATCCGTTGGTTTATCGTCCTTCTTCCTCGTCATCGATTGAGTCTGCACACGCTGAAATTCTTCTTCTTGTCTTGCCTCTGGCTCGATTGTTGGGGGTGTGATGTCTCACCTGTGTAGATTTTGATGTCGTTGAGGTGAATCCAAGCTTGTATGCCTTGAACATTTACTGCTGAGGGAGTAACATCCTCCACAATATAGGGTCGGATAATTCTTGGCTCATGCCACTTTCTCGTAAAGTTACAGATCAGCACTGTATCTCAAACATTTTGGGTGCTGATAGTAATTCTCAAAATCCAGTTGCTGAATGGTTTTCATCTGTGTTCTGAATTGATATGAAATTACTCAATGGCTTTGGCTTAAAGCACTACATAAAAATGTAATAAATACAAAATAATACAAATATACTAGTGGTCATACATGTCAAATATTAATTTAATTAATATCCTAACATTTTCGCAGTGGTCTGGGCATCACTTCTACTCCTCGATGGGGGTGTTCAAGGTATTTTCATTTGTCTTCCTGTCACTAGTTTGTGGGGTGTGACTTGGTGGTCGGACCCGGGCTGATTCCTTAGGGCATATAAAGCTAGGGGAAGGCAATATAGCCATCATTTTTCAGTGTCAATTTAAGCTTGGCGACTCTTTCCTTTAGAAGGCTGTTGAGTCTCTCAAATATCCTGCTCGCTTGCAGGTGATAAGCAGAAGAAAACTTGTGCTTAATATTCAGCAATTATCCTATTTGTTCAAACACTTCATTTTCAGAACGTGGCCCATTATCTGATCTCAGCACCTCACACACTCCCCATCTTGGAAAGACTTCTCGTACTAAAAACTTCACTGCTCAAGTGGCATCAGGGTGTGTACAAGGACCTGCTTCGATACACCTGGAGAAGGGACACACAACAACTGTCAGATACCTGTATACATTACATACCTGCAGTATATCAACATAATCAATATGTAAATGCTGAAAAGGACCATTCGGTCGAGGAATTACGCCTCTAATTGTTCGCAGTGTATGCCCAGTGGTAAACCTTTGACATACGATGCAGTGTACCACATAAAAAGCAATGTGTTCTAACATGTTCGGTATAAACCAGTCTTCTGCAATTGTTGCAGCAAGACTTTCCCTAGTTACATGTGCTGGGTAGTGCAGCTGTTCAAGCGCTACCCTTAACAAAGCTACTGGCATCACCGGCTTTCCAGTGCTGTCCTGTCACCATAATGCTTCTGTGGGAGATAAAGAACACCGCCTTTGCTTCCAAAATTCTTGCTCTTCCTGTAGTGCACTGTTTTGAACCTCCATTAACTGGGCTCTTGGTAAATGATTAAATCCATCATTCACTACCATAACCATAACTACCTTTTCCTTAACATCTAGAGTATCAAAACTTGAAATTTCTTGTGAATATGCAACCCTTTTGGCTTCTGCTCTGCGGCTTTGTTCGCACAAGAGATAAAGTCTGTTTGCTTAGTATTCGCTGCGCTTTCAACTATCGCTATGGCTACTGGGAGTTGTAGTGCCTTAATAAGTCTTTCCAATAATGCTGCACTGGAGGGCCGTCCGCTCGGAGGTAACCCCTCGTTTTCCAACATGCTAGCCCTACACCGTAACTACCTGCCCTTCATGTTTTTCGATCGCGACAATAAGCACTACCAATTCTGACTCTTGTGCTCTTGTGCTGAAAAGTGAGACATAGTCTCGAACTTGCTACAACATCAATTTCACCATTTGCTCTATGCCTCACTACAGCTGAGCCAGAATGCCTTTCTCCACTTGTTTGATCAATTTTCAAAGAACCATCAATAAAGGGAATCTCCCCTCCTGACAATGCATTCCCTTTTACGTGCAGTATATCGTCATAAAACTCTTCATAGTTCAGGCAGTCATGAACATGCTCGCCCTCTGCCACTGGCTCAGCTATGAAGGTGGCAGGGTTCACTATTTTACATCAGACGATTTTAATTGGTCGGTTTGATATGATTTTTTCGTATACAGAAGCTCTCTGAGATGTCAATGCACCCTTAGGTTTCTCCAAAATGGCAAACATAGCCTGCTCCACAAAAAGCATGTGGAGCAACCCATTACAATACTTGTGGATTTTTCAATTGCAAATGTGGCGTCTGCCAATGACTGTTCGCAAGCAAAATGCCCTTTCATAACCGGGTCTAAAATCCCACTGTAACATGCGTGTCACGACCACAGACCTTAATTCCGTGGGCCTGGTCTCTTGCCCCCACCTTAGGGCTCCAAAGCACCATCCGAAGCACCATGGGTGGCCCTGGGCTAGGTTACAAGCAGGGGCAAGGTGGGCCAAAGCATGGCAGGACTGGTGGCATGCCAAAAACACTTGAATGAACCGTCATTTAATTCCTGGGCATTCAGGGGTTAATAAGCCTGGGACAGGAATTTTAGGCGTTAATGATATCACGTTAGGCACATCCTGTACCACTCAGCCTCTTCAAGAGGGAGGCACTACTTTGCTGGCATCTTTAGTTGCAGGCCAGTCTTTTGGGTGTGGACGGGATGTCTACTATAAATAGCCCCGCCCAACCAAGATCCTCGCTTTGCGTCGTTCTGCAGATGCAGCATGACGCTCCCGGCATCTTTCCTGTGGGAAAAGAAATCAGAAGTTAAGGATTACATGCGCGCGGCCCCTCTCATCTCCAGCAGCTGTTACCTGCATGTATAAAAGATCCTCGCGATTATGCCATTCTGGAACCTCCCTTTTCTCGCCTTCCATCTCGGTGATCAGCTGCAGCCTCCAGGACCCCCAACAGCTCTGCGCTTCGCTCATCAGTGGTTGCAGCCGCATGTCACGTTTATCCATCCAGCGAGCAGCTTCTTCACGACAGACTTTCACTGCTGGCAGCGCTCCTGAATAAAAGGGAAAAAACAAGTTAGACAAGGTCAGTGAACAACAGGTAATTCTCCGTGATCATAATAGGAACACAAGCTCACCATAAAGCGCCAAGGACAGCTAAAGGCAATATAGCGCTGAAAGAGGACTAAAAAAAAAAAAAGGCGCTGAGGCAGCAAAAGCAACAAGAGGTGGTGAAACACTCAAAAGGCGCCACGACGGAAAGCATAAGGCGCACATTGGGACATTGAGGTGTTGGAACTGTACTAAAGTGCTTAGAAACCCAACGCACAAAGGAACAGTCACGTGAACGCTTACTTCAACCTACCAGATAGAACTCTTACGCCGCAGCAGGTCTGGGCAGAACTCAAAAAACAGCCAGTGAAGTAACGGGTTGCATCTAAGTGCCCCTGTTGAGATCAAACAGGATGGAGAGCTTCCTGTAAGATAAAAGCAGGTGAGAGAAGACCCAGAGGTTGGGAATTGTGGGAGGTACCGGGTGGTGGTTCTTACCCGCACGTCGCAGTAAGCTGACATACCTGTCCATTTCCTTGCAGATACACGCTCACAGTTCAGTACTCCAGAGTATACTCGAGGAGGTAGAGAGAAGAGGATTCCTGGTGCCCCTGCAGAGCAAAGGTGAGCGTTACAGGACGCGAAGCCACTTACTGAACCTCTGACTCGGCATCATGGAAACCTCAGACACAGACCAATTAGCGCAGTTGCTAGGGGAACTCTGAGCAGAGGTACACGCAGCCCGCCAGGAATCTAATGCCCTACGGAGGGAAGTATTGGTAAACAAAGACTGTACCGAGGAGCTGGCCAGACAGCTCCTCGCTAGTGAGGCCCGTCAATCCCCATTACTACAGAGTCAATCTCAGCCTCCAGTGCAGGTCGTACTCCCTGGTTCCATTCCTCTAACCCCACCGGAACGGTTCCTAGGGGACCCCAAGAAGTTTGCTACCTTTCTCAACCAATGTCGCCTACACTTCTTATGCAGGCTAGGGGTGTTCCCAAATGATCAGTCCAAGGTAGCTTTTGTTTTGTCTTATTTGAGGGGAAGCGCGGCCGACTGGTCCGTTCCATTAGTGAACCGGGATGATCCAGTGCTACGAGACTTCGCAGGATTCCAGAGGGAATTAGAGAAGCTGTTTGCTCGCCACACTAGGGGACATGCCTTGGATAACGAACTATTGTCACTCCGGCAAGGCAGCCAAGACCTGCTCACATATATAGCCACATTTAACTGATTGATTGCTGAGACCAACTGGCCAGAGGAAAAGAGGACTACCCTGTTCTACCAGGGTCTGCGGGGGGAGCTAAAAGATGTACTAGCTCAAGTGGTGAACCCACCTGACGGGTGTGCCGAGTACATGGACCTCGCGGTAAAACTATACCATAGACAACGATAACAGCAAGATATAGACTTCCAGACGAAGCCCAAGGACAAGCACCACAAATTTGACCGAACTACCTACCATTGCTAATACCATACAAAAAACCAGCAGGAGTCAACAGAAGAAAACGTCAAATGCATTGCACACATATGATAAACTGGTGGTTGAAAGAAGAAAAGTGGTGAGGAGGTTAAGAAAAATTGCAATAAAAAGAGACCAGCAGGAAGACTGGGAAAACTGGCAGATGGAGCCTAAGAAATATAATTAGTGGCTAAAGCAACATAGATTAAGGATGTACCAACAAGACGCGGAAAGAATGTTGAAAAGTCTTGGCTCAAAGAAAACAAGCGATTTCTGGAGAATAATCAAAGCACCAAATCTCTCGAAGCCACCGGAACTGACAAATCAAGTCCCTGAGTCAAGTTGGAAAGAATATTGAACGGCACAATTTGAGCGACCGAAAACACAAACAACTAAAGGATTATCGTACCCAACAGCCACTTGGGTGAACGTGGCAAACGCTACAGACATTGAAAGGACTATCAAAAATTTAAAAACATCAAGGGCCCCCGGACCCGACGGGTTGTCAAATGTCGACCTAAAGCAATCGGTGAATGCTTGGGCAGTGATAATAAGTAAAATCTTCTCACATTGTGCCCAGACAAAAATGGTCCTGGAAACATGGCTAAAGGCCATAATTGTGCCAGTGTATAAAAAAGGCGAAAGAGAAGTCCCGGAAAGCTACAGGCCCATAGCACTGTTAGACATTGTGGGCAAAATCTATGCAACCCAGCTGTTGATCCATTTCAGAACATGGGCAAATACTGCACCCTGCTTCGACATTTTTCAGACAGGATTTCAGAAGAAGGGGGGCACGACAATAAATATACTGATCCTACAGATCTTGAAAGCGAAAGTAAAAGAAGGAGCCCCAAGAATCTACCTAGCATTCGTAGATCTATCAAAAGCTTTTGATAAAATCGACTGAGAAAAACTATGGCTAAAACTGAGCAAGTGGAAATGCCCAACGTCCATCATGGCCCCAATAAAAGCGCTTCATGAAAATACAAAAATTAGAGTAAAATTGAGCAAACAAGGCATCTTGTCGGAAGAGATTACAATCCAGCGAGGTGTAAAACAGGGCTGCCCACTAGCTCCAGCCCTGTTCATTGCTTTTTTGGGTGACTATCAGATTGAAGAGGAAAAAATACGAGCTTTCCCACCAAAAATTGGAAATGAAATCATACCACGATTATTGTACGCAGACAATGCCATCATTATCGACCAAACTCCAATTGGGCTACAACGAAAATTGAACAATCTGGCAAACTATATGTCAACAAATAATTTGGAAATCAACACAACAAAAACTAAAGTGATGGTCTTCGAAAAAAACGCAAACAAAAATACGAAGCAGCTGAATTGGCATTCGGAGAATGCCAAATTGGAAGTAGTCGACAAGTTTTAATACCTAGGAGTAACCTTAGATGGATCATCAGGCGACAACGCAATACAAGATCAGTTATGGGACAAAGTTAAAAGACTTACAGCACAAACTAGACTGGTTGAAAAAAAATTTGAGAAATTCTCCATTGTCCCAGCGATAAAATTTTACAAGGCAAAGGTTGTGCCTTCTATCATCTATGGTATGGAAGCCGCCTTCAATTTACCGAACTCAATATGGCAAAAATTGGAAGGGCACGTGTGGAAGGCAGTATTAGGCCTACCCAAATCAACCTCCATGCCTGCAATTAGAAGGGAATTGGGCCTGGTCTTTGGCCTCATCAGTGAAACAAAGCAAGCTGAGACTATATAGAAAAATCATAATGGCCGATTCCTTACCAATATTTGCGGTGATATCAGAAGAATTGAAAATGGGCACCTGTAAAGCTCTCAACAACTGGGCAGCAACAATACAAGAAACGCTAAATGAAATATCATGCACAGAAGAAGATCTCAAAAGAAATCCAGATCGAGTAAAGATAAAAATTGAACTCATGGATTGGATCTGTACTGTAGACACAGCGAGAGTAAATAAGCTACTCACCCACCTTCCACCGACTTTTAATAGGGTCAAAGAGCCACTGAATTACTGCAAAATTTTCCGAATAAAAAGATGAGGACCACATTTTTGAAGGCAAGATTAAACCTGCTGATGACCCACCAAATTCTAGCCATTAGATCATCGAAAATGGATAACAGCTGCCGCCTATGCAAAAATAAAGAAGAAGTGGAAACATTGCAACATCTAGTCCTAAGATGCCCAAAAACAAGTACAAACAGAGACAGATATTTACAATCATGTCTGCAAGGGGCGACGACGCTAGATGAGGAGGCGGTCTGAAATAGGCTAATCTCAGGAGAAACAACGAGATGGACCATAGCGGCAGTAAAATTGATAGACCTAGCTTTCGAAATGATTTCCAACACACAGGCCCATATGAAAACAGCAGAGGTGGCCGGGCCAGTGAAATCGCCTATTGTAAGCTAAATACGAGGAACAATCAAATAACAGAGTAATCCTGAGAGAGAAGGCGTAAAATGACTATGACCGGAGAATTGTCATCGCAAAAACGACCATGAAAAGCG
The DNA here is from genome assembly GCF_040938575.1 of Ambystoma mexicanum. Lineage (NCBI taxonomy): Eukaryota > Metazoa > Chordata > Amphibia > Caudata > Ambystomatidae > Ambystoma > Ambystoma mexicanum. The sequence continues at coordinate 268,455,783 of NC_090934.1, forward strand.
CCTTGGCGCATCTGAAGAAGAAGAAAGGTTCTTGTAAAAATCGTTAACATTTTCGATTAAAAGCAAGTAAATAAATAATAAAATAGACTACAGGATAGACGAGCCGACAGAGCACGGGCCAGGGGAGAACAACCTACTTACAACCTAAGGAGAATCTATCCCATCCACCTGAGAACCAATCTGAGCCCGCGCAACTCGGAGGAATTAGGGGGCCTCTTACCAGAACAGAGAGAGAAAGGAGAAGACAACAGCAACTCTGTTTGTACTGCGGGAAGGCAGGCCACTTTTACGCGAATGTCCAGTAAAACCAACCCAGAAAACCGTAGGTGCCTTGGAAAGAGAAGAAACCAGCCCTGACTCAGAAAACTCCAACGCTCGACAAGCGTAGGGGTCCGCTTGCCGAGCAAGGAGAAGGAATCACAGCCCTCCCATTTCGCCATGCCGGTAGTTCTAATCAACCAACAACGGCCGTCTAAAATGCCTGCCCTGGAGGCCTTCATAGACAGCGGAGCAGTAGGAAATTACATAGACCAGAATCTGGAAATGCGGATTGGTCTACCTATCTGTCCAAAAGTCGCAACGAAGAACATCACTACCGTCGATGGTTCACCACTGTCTTCCGGATTAGTAACCCCAACCACCGACATGGTAACACTACTTAGCCAGAATGGCCATAGGGAAGGCATCACCTTCGATTTAATAAGTGATCCACATTTTCAGCAGATTCTGGGGATTTCTTGGTTGGAGGCTCACAATCCGCGCATCGACTGGTGTGCCAGGGAACTGTCCTTCTCCAGCAAGTGCGCACAATCCTGCTATGTGGACCAAGCACACTCTTCAGTAGAATCAGTCCACGCAGTTCCAAGGAGCAGATCAACATTCAGATTAATGGGTGTATTACCCCCTGTTTATTCTGCCTACCAGGATGTGTTTGAAAAGGAAATGGCCGAAACATTACATCCGCACAGAGTATATGACTGCCAGATTGACCTTATACCAGATGCTCAAGTGCCTTGCAGTCGTATCTATGTGCTAACGGAACAGGAAAGCCAGCACCTAAAGAAGTACCTTGATCAGTATTTGGCAAACGGGTTCATCCGGCCATCCAAGTCCCCGGCTGCCTCACCCCTCTTCTTCATCCCTAAGAAGGAGGGAGACCTTAGGCCATGTATCGATTATAGATCATTGAACCAAGTAACGGTCAAATATACACCAAGCTGGACCTCAGGGGGGCCTAGCACCTGGTACGCGTAAAAAGCAGCGATGAATGGAAAACGGCTTTCAGGACAAAGTACAGGCTTTACGAGTATCAGGTGATGCCCTGCTGGCAGCGCTCCTGAATAAAAGGGAAAAAACAAGTTAGACAAGGTCAGTGAATAACAGGCAATTCTCCGTGATCATAATAGGATCACAAGCTCACCATAAAGCGCCAAGGACAGCTAAAGCAATATAGCGTTGAAAGAGGACTCAAAAAACAAAGGCCCTGAGGCAGCAAAAGCAACAAGAGGTGGTGAAACACTTAAAAGGCGCCACGACGGAAAGCATAAGGCGCACGTTGGGACATTGAGGTGTTGGAACTGTACTAAAGTGCCTAGAAACCCAAAGCACAAAGGAACAGTCACGTGAACGCTTACTTCAAACTACCAGATAGAACTCTTATAAAGACTCTCACGCCGCAGCAGGTCTGGGCAGAAATAAAAAAACAGCCAGTGAAGTAACGGGTTGCATCTAAGCGACCCTGTTGAGATCAAGCAGGATGGAAAGCTTCCTGCAACATAAAAGCAGGTGAGAGAGGACCCAGAGGTTGGGGATTGTGGGAGGTACCGGTGGTGGTTCTTACCCGCACATCACAGTAAGCTGACATACCTGTCCATTTCCTTGCAGATACACGCTCACAGTTCAGTACTCCAGAGTATACTCGAGGAGGTACAGAGAAGAGGATTCCTGGTGCCCCTGCAGAGCAAAGGTGAGAATTACAATGCGAGAGGTTTGTTACCTAATGTAGTTCTCTGTGTAAGCACTGCTGTCATAAGTGTCCCTTTGGTGTGTGAAAACAAGAAAACTCCTCAGCATAATTGGGAATTCCTAAAACAGGAGCTGTACAAATTGCTTTCTTCAACTCTTCAAATCCTTCCTCCATTTCCTCAGTCCATTCTATTTTCTCTTTATTCACCTGTGCTTTCTTTAAAGACTGCAAAATGGGTCTTGTGTATGAACTATAGTCAAACACCCATGATCTCACACAATTACATAATCCCATAAACGGTTGCATTTGTTTCACCGTGTGTGGTTTTGCAGTTTTCATAATTGCCTCGGCTCTTTCAGGTGTCACCCTTTTCCCTCATGTAAAATCAACTTCCCTATGTATACCACTTATTCTTGACAATACTGCTATTTCTCCTTGTCTACCTTATATCCCTTGTCTTCTAGAATAGTCACTAATTGAATTGAGTCTTGTCTACACTCATCTTTTGTTGTGCTACAAATCAAAATGTCATCTACGTACTGTATCACAGTGGTTTTCAAATCAATATTGCCTTATGCAACGGGATTGAGAAAAATGCATTCTTCAAATCAATCACTGGGATACTGCATAGTATCGTCACTGGATTAGGGACTAAAGGAAACTCTGCCTCTACACTGTGGTTAATCGGTCTAATGTCCTGTATGAATCTCCATGACCCTGCCTTTGATTGCTTCACAGGGTATACCGCTGTATTGCACGATGATTCTGATGGTACTAGAATATCTTGCTCCATCAGTGCTGAGTCTCAGAAATGCCCTCATCTGCCCCTCGAGACATTGGGTATTGTCTTGCTCGAGGTAAAATCACTCCTGGTTTCAACTTTATTGTAACCTCCCCTACTCCCTCTAGTAGGCCAAAATCATAAGGGCCTGTAGTCCATAAAACGCTTGGCACTTTTTCCAAGTCTTCATAAAAAAATGCTGGACACTGCTGCATTATCAATATGCGCTGTGGGATCTCCCTTTTTTCTATTCTGTTCCAATACATAATGCTCATAGAGAACACCACTTCCTTCATCTGATGGATCACATCTAACCATATCATCGTCAGTGACGTCAGTCAATCTGCACCCAACACCCCAATGGCAATCACTGTCCTCCATGGCCTACCCTCATCATCCTTTCCTTCAAGCATTGCCATTTCCTCTCGTGCTATGCCTGCATCTAACTCTAGGGGGATGGTCTGTCCACTCTCTTTGTCCATAGGTATCTGTGGTCTAAATACAAATTCATCAGGTATTCTCATAGTGCTTCTCACTAAGCCAGGTAACCATGTTACCAGAATGCTGACCCCATAAAGGAAATACTCTGGTTCTACCGCCACACCTTGGTGAGCCATTTGCCCTGTAAATTCCAATATAAATTTGCCAACATTTATATAGTGTATCACCGGAGTGGAGAACACTATACCTTTGTCAGTAAATCACAAAATATTAACTAGTGTCTGCCCTGAATACAATAATGGAACAGACATGTCACACTCTCCTATAGAGACTGGTAATTCATCAGTAAAAGGAACTTGACTTTTAGCTCCAGAGAATCCTTGAGTATTCAGGCATTTCCCGACATTGGGTATTTTCCCTCTCGTGTACATGAACGAGTTGCACCAGTGTCTACTGAAAACCGAAAAGATTTGCCTCCTATCGTCACCTCAACCCTTGGTTCCTCTTGGGGTTCTGGTGTCACAGATAGTACTGAACACATCAAGTCGCCCTGTGAGCTGTCCTATTGTGGATACATGCATACCCCTGTACCTGTAAAAGGACTCCCTCCCCCACAGTGACACCCCCTATTCTAGGTGTCAGTAATTGTCCTGTGTTTGCATTCTGCTGTATCTGCTTGTGGCGATTGCTGTGACTGCCCTGGATTCAATGGTGCTTGCTGTGCTTGCTGTGCCTGTCGCATTTGCGGCGCTTGTGCCTGATACACTGTCTGATCTTGGGTAAATCCTTCCCTAGCTTGTGAACTGTATGCTGGAGGATAAGCTGTCCCCCCTCTTGAGAACTGGCCATTTTGTACATACCCTTGGCTTCCACATACACGTGCAATGTGTCCTGTCATTCATCCCACATGTCCATCATATAGGAGGACCCCGTCTGACTAGTTCCCCTTAGTTGAACCCTTCTTGCACACTCTGATTCACATTCTGCACATTCTGAAACCCACCTTGAGTGTTTTGAAATCCACCCCTTCCTCTGTAGACCATGCTTCTACCTCATGGTACAAACCTGTTCCCGCCTTGGTCTATCGGGTGCTGATTATTCACCTGTGATGTACCCACTGCTTCCTGTACTCCTAGTCCTTCTCTGCTTATCAATACCTCCCCTTCTATGGCATACTTTGACAATTTTTTCTGAACTAACGAGACTATTTTTCTAGTATTGTCTTCCTTTTTTATTTCTCTCCTGTAACAGCCAACAGTGATGCACTATAGTCAACTGTATTTCAGCCCATGGCTTGGCTTCCATTCCACTTGCTTCTTGAGTTGCCTCTGTAGCTGTTCAGGATATCTATGATATAAAATGTGGTAACATACGGCCACTGTTATTCACCACGGGTCATGTATTTCAAGAGTCCAGCGTTCCTGAATGTCCTGAATGGAAGTGAGCGAATCCTCATCTTCTTTCATTTTACGTGTCATAATCAAACCCATGTCTGATACATCGGGAACTGTACTCTGAGAGCTCTCCAGACATCTGCCCTACAATTATGAGTCCATCGTTCGCTGTATTTTGTGCTGTCACACTTGAATAGCCTGCTCTCTTCCAAATGTCATCAGCTCTTTCCCCAAGAATGGCTGCTAGGAGGCCCTTAATATCCCTATTAGCAAGGTATTTCCTCCTGTCATTTTTTTGAACTCTGTCACAACTCCCCTTCTCACCTGTTTTTCTTGTTTGCTTGTGACCTTCTTTGGTGAAAATCAAGTAGACATTCTAGAGCGATGTAAACCTGTTCAGGGCGATCAACCATGGCTTTTAGGGCTTCCACGAACCCATTGTAATCATCCAGGAGGGCGTCGCCCGAATTGACTATGGGGATTGCCCAGGTCAAGGCGTTACCAGTGAGGTGTGATATCATAAACCCCACTTTTGCTCTAGGAGTGGAAAAGTAGTAGGGTTTGTAGGTGAAATGCACCAAACATGAATCAAGGAAGGCACGAAGTATCTTTGGAGAACCATCATATTTGTCCACTACTCCACCCAATAGGACACTTTCCTTAGTAGCAGAATCACGAGACAGGACTAGCTGCTTTAAAGCAGCATTCTCTGCCTTAAGATTTTGAACTTCTGTGGTGAGTTCCTGCATGCCTCGCATGAGATCTTGGACCATGGCTTCCATCTCTGTATCTGTATGGTTCTTTAGTCGCCTCAATTTGTCACAAGTCTCTCCCCTTCTCACCTGTTTTTCTTGTTTGCTTGTGACCTTCTTTGGTGACTTCTTTTGCACAGTCTGGGATTTATATAAGCCTGTGTGCTGGTCTTCGGATTCCAGCGTGAGAAAGATGTTTCAATTCCAGGATACGTTCAGAAGTCCAGGACGGAACTAGGAAGGAATAGTGTCTGGGCTCAGAGGCACGGAACGCCGTGACTCGAGTGCGGGCGAAAATCCAGGAAGTTTGGAGGTAAGCTAGAGGGAAGGAAGGAAGGAAGGGGATTCAAGGAACTGGAAAACAGGAGTGAGGAAAAAGCCCCGAGCGAACTCTGGCAACACACGTCCAACTACAGCGAGCGGTAGCATTGAGAGGTGGAGCGCCGCGGGGACGTGTCTATTTAGTAGTGTGCAAAGCATGGAGCGCAAAGATTGGCAGACTGCGTTCCGTATCAGGCGGCCATGTTGGGAGGATTACTGCATTCAGTCCTCTATGGGTCAGGGACCACGAAGTCCAGAATGGACGCAGGCGACGGTTCATGACAGTATGCCTCCTCTGAAGCCCAGCTCCTCTGGGTTTGCCTGGATGGATAAAATGGTATCTTCGAATCAGCCTGGGGTTTGACTTGGGTTCCCAGGTGCATTCACTAGGAGGATTCCCTTTCCATTCAGCCAAATATTGTAGTTGACCACGTCGGTACCTAGAGTCACAAATTCTGGAGACCTCGTATTCGAGTTGGTCATTGACAATCACTGGGGTAGATCTTGGAGCAGTTCGAGAGGGCTGAACATATGGTTTCAACAGAGAAGTGTGGAAGACTGGATGGATCCTCTTCCATGATTCTGGTAGACAGAGTCGAAAAGCCACTGGATTGACAATTTCTTTTATGAAAAGGGTCCGTAAAACCTGGGAGCCAATTTATTTGGCCGTAGGTGACGTGGTAGGAGTTTTGAGGATAACCAGAACTTGGCCCTCATTACGACCCTGGCGTTGGACCATGGTGCTGATAGCACCATGGTCCATGCCGGTAACTTACCGACTCCGCCATGGCGTAATGGGGAATTACCGCCCCATTCTGAGGTTGGCGGGCGGTAATTCCCCATGCTGCCATGGCCCTTCCCCATTCCCATTTTTGCCCCGTAGGGCTCAATGGGAATGGGGAAGGCGCTAAGTACGGTGCCGCAAATTGCGGCACCGTACTTAGCACCAAAGTCCCTTTGCGGGTTGGTTTTTAACGCCTGCAAAAAGCAGGCGTTAAAACCTCCAACCCGCAAAGGGACCTCGTAATCAGGCATTAAGGGGTTAACGACGCCGCCACCTTTTAATGAGGGCCCTTATCACCTATTGAATAGGAAGGTCCTTGTCTTCTTTTGGAGTCGGCATAATGTTTAACGTCTCTTCGGGCCTTTTCTAGGTGTTCTTTAGCTTCCTTGTGCACACTGGATTAATGTCTCAATCCAGGAATCAACTGCGGGAACTGGGGTAGGGTGAGGAAGAATGGACGGCAGTACTGAAGGATGAAATCCTTGACTACAGAAGAAAGGACTAGTCTTGATAGCTGAATGATCCGAATTGTTGTACGCAAACTCGGCCACAGGTATTAGGAGTGACCAATCATCCTGGACCTTGGTGGCAAAGCAACAAAGATATTGCTCCAGGGTTTGGTTTACTCGTTCAGTAACTCCATTGGTCTCTGGGTGATAATCCGAAGACAAAGCACGTTGGATTCCCAGTATACGACATAACTGTTTCCAGAACTGGGATATGTACTGGGGTCCTCGGTCAGAAATGATCTTGGAAGGCAGTCCATGAAGCGGGAATATGTGTAGGAAAATTCCAGCAAGTTCAGATGAGGATGGTAGCTTGTTTAAAGGCGTAAAATGAGCCATATGTGTGAACAGATCTATGGTAACCATTATGGTTGTGTAGCCTCTGGAAGACGGTAGTTCCATGAAATCCATGGCGATGATTTCCCAGGGTCTTGTTGGTAATGCCGGTTGGAGCAGGAGACCTGCTGGTCTTTTACTGTCATGTTTGTTCTAGTTACAGACTACACAAGTCTGGACATGGATCTTGATATCGTCCTCCATCCTTGGCCACCAAAACTGTCTTTGTATTAGATGGAGGGTGTTGGTGATGCCACAGTGTCCTGAATGGAAGGTATCATGACATAAGCTTGTGATCTTTTGTCTCAATCCAGGAGTGGGGATAACCAATCGATTATCCTTGAATAGACATCCGTCTTTTGTTTTGTGTTTCCATCGGTTGTTACTCCTAAACTCCTTCCAAGGTTCTGAGGACTGAGTTTGGATTCGGATATCCTCCAGGAGAGTAATTGCTTGAGCAACAATATAGTGATGGGAATATTTTACGAAAGGTCCAGTCTTCAAGGGTTTCATAATCAGGACGTCTGGACAAGGCATCAGCTATAATGTTATGTGTTCCAGGGAAATGGTGGAAATTGGTATTGGGCAAAAAAGAAAGCCCCACAGGCTTGACGAATGTTTCTGCATTCTAGGGATTGTAGGACTTGAAGGTTCCGATGGTCCGTGCGGACTTGTACTGGATGTTTGGCTCCTAGAAGGGGATGACGCCAATCAGTGAAGGCCTGACGGATGGCTAACAATTCCTTTCCCAGGACGGAATAATGAATTTCATTGGGAGTCAAGGTGCGGGAAAGATAGGCGATGGGGTGTTCTAACTTGTCAGCAAGTTCCTGTTTCAGGACTGCCCAAATGGGGTAGTTGGAGGCATCAGTTTCAACAATGAAGGGTCGGTCAGTGTTGGGTTGCGCAAGGATGGGAGCTTGTGTGAATTCCGACTTCAACTGTTGAAACACCGAATCTTGGGCTGAGTTCCACTGAAAAGGAGTGTCTTTATTTAGTAATGTAACTATAGGATGCACAATCTCAAAACAAGTTGGAATGAATTTCTGTTGATGTTAGCAAGCCACAGGAAGGATTGAATTTGCTTTACAGTAGTGGGAACAGGCCAAGAAAGAATGGAATCAACCTTCAAAGAGTCCATTCCAATCCCCTTTTGGCTAAGAACGAATCCGAGGTAGTGAACAGTAGATACATGGAAAAGACACTTCTCGGGTTTGGCTGGGAGTTTGTGTTCACGTAGACGGAAGACTGCCCTTACGTGCTTTTCATGTTTTGTATGGTCCTTGGAGTAGATTAGTATGTTGTCTAGATATACAATGACGAAGAGGAATAGCATGTCAGAAAATACCCGATCCATAAAACGTTGGAAGACTGCTGGGGCATTAGCAAGTCCAAAGGCCATAACCTGGTATTCAAAAAATGGCCGAAGGGTGTTCCAAAGGCTGTCTTCCATTCGTCACCCTCCTTTATACAAATAAGATGTTAGGCACCCCTGAGATCTAATTTTGTGAAGATGACTGCACCTCTGACCGCTTCCCGGATGTCCGAGATGAGAGGCAATGGATAACGGTCCTTGAGAGTGCATTGGTTAAGGCTGCAGTAATCCAGGCAGGCCTAAGCTCCTTGGAATCCTTCTTGGGAACAAAAAACAGAGAAGCTTCCGCCGGGGATTTGGGCGGGCAAATAGTTCCATTTTCCGAATTGGTATCCAGGTATTCCCGGAGGGCCCTTTTTTCAGGTTCTGACAAAATAAACATTCTTCCGAAAGGAATACTGCCGAAGGTTCAGTATCGATGGCACAATCCTCAGGTCTGTGGGGTGGTAAGGCTTGAACAATGGCTGTGGAGAACACATCTGCGTAAGCCTGGTAGGCCCTGGGAATCCGGATGACTGATGCTTGCTGAGTTTCTTGGAAGTCATCAGAGGGCTTTGGTAAGGTGTTTAGGGACAAACAGTGGGATCTGCATTGTTCCGAACCAAGAAACAAAGAGCCTGCTGTCTAATTAATGTAGGGGTTGTGCTTCTGTAACCAGGGAATGCCTAGAACCATAGGATAGCGGGCAGATCTTATAATATCAAAGTTAATCCTCTCTTGGTATTGGTTAATGGAAATAAGAAGCTCCTTGGTTTGAAGCGTTATGGGTCCTGAAGACAGGGGTCTTCCATCGATAGCTTCAACAGGCTGCATAGTCTCTCATGTTTCGTATGGAATGTGATGAGTAGTGACCCAATCATGATCTATGAATATGCCCATGGCTCCACAATCCACTAATTCCATGATGGGGTAGGATTCTCTCTTGGAAGGCGATAGGAATGCCTGCAGAATTACAAGGTTGTTTTGTCCAGGAGAGTTCAAGGAAGGAATTGATGTGGAGCAGACACCACTTTCCCGAAACTGTGCCCATCTAGGATCGGGAGCTGGCATTGACCGAACGCCGTGGGGGAGCGATAGGGAACTCTCTCACAAGATGTTTATCGGAGGCGCAATACATGCAGAGACCAGTGTGAATAAGGCGCATCCTTTCTTGTTGGGAAATGGGTCCACGGAAGGCCCCCAGTTGCATGGGTTCTGGATCCGAGGTCAGAGAGATTGCGGGGTCTGGACTGGAAGGATGGTCTATGGCAGTTTTTTGGAATGAAGATTTAGACTTCTTTTTCTCCGCCCTTCTTTCCTAGATTTGAAGGCCAATTTGCAGGGAAAGGTCCAAAAGGGCCTGGAAGGAATTTGGGCGAGCTACCTTGTCTAACTCGTCCTTTATTTCTTCATTCAGTACTCTTCGAAAGAGGGTGAAGCTGGCCTCTTGGGACCAATCAGCTTCCTTCATAAGTTGTTTGAAAGGAGTCACATATGTAAGCATATCCTGGGATCCTTGTTGAAAATCAAGTAGACATTCTAGAGCGCTGTAAACCTGTTCAGGGCGATCAACCATGGCTTTTAGGGCTTCCACGAACCCATTGTAATCATCCAGGAGGGCGTCGCCCGAATTGACTATGGGGATTGCCCAGGTCAAGGCGTTACCAGTGAGGTGTGATATCATAAACCCCACTTTTGCTCTAGGAGTGGAAAAGTAGTAGGGTTTGTAGGTGAAATGTACCAAACATGAATCAAGGAAGGCACGAAGTATCTTTGGAGAACCATCATATTTGTCCACTACTCCACCCAATAGGACACTTTCCTTAGTAGCAGAATCACGAGACAGGACTAGCTGCTTTAAAGCAGCATTCTCTGCCTTAAGATTTTGAACTTCTGTGGTGAGTTCCTGCATGCCTCGCATGAGATCTTGGACCATGGCTTCCATCTCTGTATCTGTATGGTTCTTTAGTCGTCTCAATTTGTCACAAGTCTCTCCCCTTCTCACCTGTTTTTCTTGTTTGCTTGTGACCTTCTTTGGTGACTTCTTTTGCACTGTCTGGGATTTATATAAGCCCGTGTGCTGGTCTTCAGATTCCAGCATGAAAAAGGTGTTTCAATTCCAGGATACGTTCAGAAGTCCAGAACGGAACCAGGAAGGAATAGTGTCCAGGCTCGGAGGCACGGAACACCGTGACTCGAGCGCGGGTGAAAATCCAGGAAGTTCAGAGGTAAGTTAGACGGAAGGAAGGAAGGAAGGGGATTCAAGGAACTGGAAAACAGGAGTGAGGAAAAAGCCCCTAGCGAACTCCGGCAACACATGTCCAACTACAGCGAGCGGTAGCGTTGAGATGCGGGAGCGCCGCGGGGGTGTGTCTGTTTAGTAGTGTGGAAAGCGTGGAGCGCAAAGACTGGTAGGCTGCCGTATCAGGCGGCCATGTTGGGAGGATTACTGCATTCAGTCCTCTATGGGTCAGGGACCACAAAGTCCAGAATGGACGCAGGCGACGGTTCATGACAAACTCATAAATCCATTTTCCTGCACCCGTGGTTAAACTTGGGAGTTTGCACTTTAAATTGTCCTTGTCCATCTGTGGCCATGGAATTAACTGTGGCCGTGCCCCACCACCCTTTTTCCATTAAGTTATACTGCGTAAATCTTGATTTGCAATCGCTACCATCGTCTGAGACAATGGTTCCTGATCGCCTTATTCCTGGCAATGACCTTAAGCTGCTTACATTTGGCTGTGACTCTCTCTTCTCGCTATACGATCATCCTTTAGGGTGCTCTGAATATTCTATAGGATCTGGCATCCTTTCATTAGGTTGCTCCATATCAGACCATCTTACTTCCTTGTCTGCCTTCAGGCCTCCATCAGGGGCACTTGCACCTCCTCCTTCTTGCCCACAGAAGTATTCTTTCTCCTCGTCTGACATATCTAGTCCCAAACTAGTGTGACTCTCATCCCCTTCACCATTGTCTAAGGATAGCATACTTAAAGACAAGGCTCTGTGTTCACGACTTAATGGATTATTCTATTCGCTTTGTAATTGGAAGACTAGGGTTTGATGTCCCTTCCACTGGCTTCCCGATTTGCTACCTTCTCTCAAGTCCTGATAGGTTTTATCGCTGATGCTTCCTATATCAAGGTTTTCTTCTATGGTCACACTAGATGGCCCTGATGTTGCTCCATGTAACTGAAGGAACTCTTCTATACTGCTCCAATGTATTACTGGATTTGGCTCCATTAATTCCTTTCGAATGCGATCAATATCACGTTCCGCTGTCTCCTCTTTTGTTCAAATTCTTCATCTATTTCCCTTTGCTTTTTTGCTTCCCATCCAACTTTTTCCTATTCTTTTCTTATCTCTTCTTTCCTTACCCATGCTCTTCTTTCTTCCTATTATCTTCGTCTTTGTATTCTTCTCTTAATTTCTGCACTTTCTCATCTTTTTTAAAAATAATTTTAATTGTTTTTCAAACACAAAATCCCAACATTACAAACTTTAAGGACATTCGCATATATGCTTGCATCATAATATTACAAAATAAACATATCGGTCCTTCCCCCCTCCCCACCGCTTAACTCGAGCACCTGTTTCCATGTCGTTATCCTACTTGTCTTCAGGCGTGTCTACTTCGGTTATCTCTTACGTATCATCTTCACTGTGGTCGGCCTGGGAGGGTCCTATAATTGAGGCCACCAATTGTCTCCATGCAATAAGGGGTCCCACCTCCCAGTCCCCGCTGACTGCTTCATACCAAGCGGTCGTTTCTGCTTCTGCCCATTTCATCAGGTCCACCCACCACATCTCAATTCTGGGCCGTTGGGCTGCCTTACAGCCCATTGCAATTCTCCGTTTGGCCAGAATGTAGGCCAGGTCTTTCATTTTACTGATGTGCTTCAGGTTACGTGGTCTGGTAAAACTCCCCAGCATGCATGCCCAAGCTGACGCTACCTCAAAAGTAATTCCTTTTTCAGTGAGGCGAGACTTCAGCTGCCGGGAACATAGCCTGTTTGGTCAGGATGTATCAATTTGCCAATAACTCTCTTGAGCCGGTTCGCTAGCGCTGCTGTGAGGATTTTGCAATCTTGATTAAGCATCGATAGGGTCTGTATGACCCACAGTCTGTATCTGGCTTTCCCGGTTTTAAGAGTTGGATGATCACCGCCTCTCGTCGGGACTCTGGCAGTCTGCCATGCTCGAACGCCTCATTTAGCATGGCCAACAGCGGGGGGAGCACCTCTTGTTTGTACGCTTTATAGAATTCACTGAGGAGCACATCCGGCCCTGGGGCCTTGCACATGGGCTGGTGCTGAACCACAATCTCCAGTTATTCCAGCGTGATTGGGGCATCCAAGTCTTCTCCTTCCCGATCGTCTAATTTGGACAGGCCTATGTCCTCTAGTGTTTCCTGAATGTTATGAGCCGTCCCTTCCCCTGCGTCTCTCTAAAGACGTTTATAATATCTAAGGAACCCCACATTGACTCTCTCTTGGGTGTCCCAGCACTGGCCCTCGTCCCCTTTAATTACCCTGATCGCTGGCCGAGGCGTTTCATTTTTATGTAACTATGCCAGCAGCCTACCCAGCTTGTCTCCACTCGCGTGTTGCCTCTCAACGTACTTCTTGTAGCTCAGCTTGCACAATCTATCCCAGTACTCGCTGCTAGCCTGGTGTAGCAGCTTTATCCTGTCCACGTCCTCCTGTGAGGTGCCCCCCACTTACGCATTATGTCTTCCAGCTTCCTCTCTGTTTCCTGCAACTCCCACTCCACGCCCCCCTGGAGCCCTCTAGATTTTGAAATGGCTGCTCCTTGTATTACTACTTTGAATGCCTCCCACAAGGGTCCCTCCGATTGGACACTACCCGTGTTAATATCAAAATACTCGGTGATCGCCTCCCTCAAGTCCTCCTGGAATCCCGAGTCTTACAGGGCCTCAGCTTTGAGCTTCCACGTCGGGATTCTCGCTCTGGGGGTTGGTGTCACCACTCCAGGACCAAGTTGGAGTGGTCCGATAGCACTCTGGCCTTGTATTCTGTACCCGTCATCTCTCCCACCAGCTCTGAAGTGACAAACATTTTGTCCAGCCTCGTGTGCAAGTTATGTGGAGCTGCGTAGTGTGAATACTGCCTATCTGTTGGGTGTAGCTGTCTCCAGACATCTTCAAGTCCCATGTCTTCCAGTAAGGCCTGTAGTGCCTTCGCGGCTGGAGTTGGTCTGTCTGTTTTATTGTCTGATCTATCCATTTTAGGGTTTAATGTACAGTTAAAATCCTCACCCCATAAGATCGCGCCACCCAATAGAGGGCCAATCTTTCCATATAGGGTCCTAAAGTAGGCCGCCGTATCCTGGTTAGGGGCATATAGATTAATAATGCTCACCTGTTTTCCAGCATCCCCCTCTCCACTGTCATTCTGCCTTCTGGGTCTATCGTGGTCTGAAGCAGTTGGAATGGTATGTGTGGTGCCACCCACGTGATGACCCCCCTCACGTAGGCTGAGTATGTGGCTCCCGTGGTGCACCCTCTCCACTTTCTCTGGACCACCTCCAGCTTCTCCCTAGTGAGGTGGGTTTCCTGTAATAGCGCTATGTCAATCTTCAGCCTTCTCAGGTACATCATTACTTTATTGCACTTCAAGTAACTGTTAAGGCCCCTCACGTTCCAGGTCACCACCCTCAGGCTACCCAACGCCATCTATAGGTTGTCCCGCCTCCCCTCCTGGTTTCTCCCTCCCGCCTGATTTGACACAAGATTGGGCTTGTTTCCCTCCCGCTCCCAACAAAAAAAATCCAACCCAACTACCCTCCCCCCTTCCCTTGCCCATCTTCCAACACTGCATACAACCCCTTCCCTCCTCCCACCCAACCCAACCCCAACAAGTGCCCAGCTACATCCCTGGATCTCAGGCTCCCCCGCTTTTGGTCTAGCTTCGGAATGCCGAATACAGGACCCGGCAGGGTGTCACCGGTCTGCCAGTGACCCAACTATTCTATTCTCTGCGGGGATAAGAGGGCTGGTTCCATTCGGCTCCTATGCCATTAACTATGTTCCTCGTGCTCATGGATCATACATGTGTATTTTGCCCTATTCACACACCTCTAGCAGGCTATATCCCTTACTATATTCAAGTCCCAATGTCTTAAGCTGCAACACTATGTGCCGCCACAGTGTGTTACTTCTCTTCGCCATCGTCATTCTGGATGCCCGATTCTTGGGGGCAGCTCTGCCTGTCCAGCCATTCCATAGCGTCTTCCGGGGTTTCAAAAAACAAAGTTCTGCTCTTTTGGAACACCTTCAGTTTCGCCGGGTAGAGCAGCATGTATTTGTGGCCTGCTTCGCGCAGCCTTCTTTTCACGATCCCAAAGTTCATGCGTCGGCGTTGCACCTGCAGGGTGTAATCCGGGTATGCCGTTATATGTGCTGATGCCCTTTGTATCGTTCCGCCCTTCCGGAAGTGCTCAAGGATCCTCTTCCGGTCACGGTAATTCAGGATCTTAGCTATCATCGGTCTGGGGGAGTTCCCGTTGGTGGCTTCCTCATCAGGGCCCTATGCGTCCTTTCCACAGCAAACCCCTGGGACAGCACTCCCCCGGTTATCTCCTGCAGCAACATTGATTCAATATATTCCGTGGGGTTAGGACCTTCAGCTCCTTCAGGCAGTCCGACGATGCATATATTATTTCTTCGGGCGCGTCCTTCCGCTTCCTCCGCCCTACTTTCCTAGTTGCCCACTCGTTGTACTAGGGCGTGAAGTTCAGATTTGTGAGCTGCGCATGCCACTGTGTTCAGGGTCACCTCTTTTTCTAAATCACCTGTGCGTTCCGCTAGCGCTCTTACATCTTACCGGAGGAGGTTTACTTCTTCCTGTACTGCCCAGACTTTGAGCTCTAATGCAGCCTTCCGCTTGGTCATGGCCAGTCCTAGTTTGGTTTCCCGGGCCACTTTTAAGTCGGCAATCACAGCAAGGATCTCCTGATCTCTGCCTGCAGCATCCGCACTCCCAAAGGGGTTTTGTCTTTGCTTTTAGTCCCTTCTGCACCTGGTGATGCCCTGGCATATTCTTCAAGCGTGGGTTGCTTGCCCTTCGCCCTGGGCAGTTTGGTGGACATCTCAGTTTTTCGGGGCTGCTTATACGTGCCTGGCCACCCGAGGTCTTGGCCCTCACTAGACTCGGCTGCTTCTGGTGCTCGGACCCTGACAAGAGGCACCCGGGGATCTCTGCTCCTGGAGTGGGCTGTGTCCTCCCACGTAGTTGTTCAAGGGCGAGTCAGTCCGCTGTAGCTGCCCGTCCAAGCCACTGCTGGTCCAGCACCAAGTGCCCACCGTCCGGTGCTAACAAATCTATTCGGGTGCGAGCACTGCCCTGGCGTGTGTTAGCCCTAGGCTCTGCCAGGTCACCGTTGCCCCTTGCACTTAAGTAGTAGTTGTGGAGCTCTGCACCAGGGACTCTTCTCTGCTCCCCCTGTATGTCTACTGTCCAGGCTGGGGGTTGTCTTCCTCTCCACTGCCTCAATTACGTATGTACGTTGTTCTGACTCTTGAGGGGTATGCTGACAACTCTAAATGTGCACTGTCCAACTAGTTCATATGGGCACCTCACTTGCACCCAAGAGTTCCAGGACTGCTCCCACCTGGAGTCCTCCTTGTGTATATGCAGCCGAAAGTGCCTTGGTCAGCTGCAGTAGGTTGAATATTCCTGGCTGCCTCCCAGCAAGATTCAGAGCTGCGGGGCACAGTTCCTCACTTTTCAGTATCCGGCCTGGATACAAATGTAGCGGCCGCTGCTCCGTTCTCTCAGCGGTCTCACCTCCCGGCGCGCGTCTCTTGTAGTGCGCTCGCCGGGGTCCATGAGGTGGAAACAATGTTGCGCTCTGGACTGTCCCAGGTTCTTTATCATGCACGCGCAGTGTTCCTGGTTGCAGGCAGCCCCCGCTCGGTGCCTGTAGACACACGCTGACTCCCCACCTGACATGGTCACAGCACCACAACGCTAGACCAGCCGCGGGCCCCCGTTCCGGGAGCCCAGCTCTCTCCGCGTACCTCTGGCGTGATCCGACCACGGGCCGACTCTTCCTTGTTCCTCGCCCATTCAGGTGATGGCCATTTTCTTTTTGTTTGCCGCAGACCCTCGCGTTGTGAAGCAGGCTCCAGTGTCTCTTCCACGCAGGCGATCCATATTATATAACACCAGGATGTGTTCCACAGCTTCCCCTGCACGGACGGTTGTTTGTGGGCTGGATCTTGCAAATATAGGACGGATAATGCAGGATATTGTTCGGATCGAGCGGAGCCCTAGACGGACACGTCCTCTTACATGGCTTCTTGGCCACGCCCCTTCCCATTTTTCTATTGCTCTCTGTCTGTTGTCATACTTCCTTTGCTCCTCTGCCTTTCTTCTTTCTTTTGTTGCTCTTCCTAATACATCTGTTCTCGTTGCTGTCTGCTCTTCCTTTTATGCTGGTCTTCTTTCAATCTCTTCTCCCTTTTCCTGCCTCTTTATCTTCTCTTTGCCTAACTTCCTCAATGCGTTTCCCATCTAGCTTGAATAATGTTTGTCCTCCCATGCATCCGTTCTGTACGAACGTTACTTAGTCAGCTTTATCGTTCTCTCCTTTCCATCTCTTGATCTCTCATTCTATATCTGTCTATACATTCGATCGTATGTTTTTCTCTTCTCTGTTTTGTAAGACCTTAAAGATCTCCTCTTTTCTCTTAGTCTCCTCTGGACTATCATCACTACTATAAGCAGGCGGTTTGTATGTCGTATTACTATACCCTGTCGCCACTTTCAGTTCCTTTAACAGATACAATCCTATGTTTTCCCTGCTATCGCTTTTTACCACAGACGAGGCAAGGGGAGCAAAAGGTTTGACACCTTCCTCCTTACACTGATTAAGCATTGACTCCTCAGGTGGCAGATCCTCTCTCTCTTTTTGGTTCATTTTCCAAAGCTAAAAAATAGCTAACCATTTCTCCAATTTCTTTCCCGTGTGCGCAGCGTGCAATTATGTGGTTATGTGTTGCATACTGCTTTCGACATCGATCCCCCTTGGGGCCATGGCATGAACATCTTATCTGCCATACCTTTCATCCACTCTGCACAATACTGTTTGAGCTGGGGCATGTGTTTTAGAAATGTCTTACATAAATGCATCAGAGTATTAATGTCTCCCATTGTGACACGTCTCAATTGACTGTCAATACTTACCAGTGTTTACAAAAATACTTCAATGAAAACAAAAAATATGAGTATGCTCCAACAATAGCCTCTCATAACCTCTATTTTCAATAATCTCAGTCTACCTCTGAGTCAATACTGACAGTTTCTCTAGATGCTATGTCTCTTTGACCTTTTCTCAACTTTCCATTATGCAATTGTAGCTCTTCGACACCTTAACATACCACAAATACACAAACAGACAGACTAGTCTACTCTTCCCATTAATCCTTAGTGATCACTCTTTTTATCTACACCCCTAATGATATCAAGATCACAGGACTACCACAATCCCATCTCATTAGTTTGCCATTCCCCATGTCACTATTCGCTCGTTTAGCTCGAAGCCTTCGGTATCAACTCCCCCCTCCAATTGACCACTTTCGCCTTCCATCTGCAAAGCGCATGTGGAAACTAGGAGGGATTTCATCAAAGAGGGACTCGTCCCACCGTCTCGATTTTTCTTGAAAGAATTCTATATCGGCCGCTCTCCATGGCAAACCTTGCGATCATCTGGCTAGATGGCAGAGGGTGCACGATCGTCCAAAACACTTGAGTCTTACTGGTCGATGGGTCTTGCTACCAAACCATCCGCCATGCTACCAAGTGAACCGTTATGGTCCTTTGAATTAAGGCAACACCTTGTACTATGGATGGGATGGAGAATAGCTCTCACACCAAATAAGAAGACTGACTTAGGAAGTTGGCAAAATATCTGTTTTATTCTCAATTATCTAAAACAAGGAGTACAAGGGAAATCAACAGAAGTCACACAGCATGGTCTCAATGCATTTCATAAAAAACATTACTTTTATAGCAAACACATTTCATACCTGACATCACACTCGTGGAAAACTACAAAAACCTACGCAGGATTGTGATTGGACTAAGGGGAGAATCTAAATGTACTCTATACAGGATTGGATTGTGATTGGATCGCTATAGTCAGGTGGGCAATTCATGCCCTCCCTTAGTGCAAGTCATCTTCAACAGTGATTAGAAACACGATACATCATTGGCTCAGAAACTATAAGGCCCTTTGTTATATGGCCTCTAACAATTGGTTGGCACACTTGTCTTCTGGAACATTTGATTCTCTAGCAGCATGTAATCTGGTACCCCAGGTGCTGGTGGGTGGACCTGACCGTACCGCCCCACCCAATTAGCTGATCATCTCTCATCACTCATGCCTTCTGCCATTCAGATTGTTTTTGAACTTGGCCTAGTAGTAGCTTTTCTTCTCTGGGACTATAAAGGAGTGTGAGCATGTTCTTATCAAGGTTCAGGCTTGCATGCCCACTTCTATTTCCATCTTGGACTCATGTGACAGGAGACCGTGAATCGGCCCATTTTATAGCATTTAATTGTCCTGAATAAAGAAACTTGGCACTCATGGTGTTCTCTCTTAGCAATTTAACAAGGGATGCCTGGGTGTCTCTCATACACTGGTCTTCGAGAACTGATAACCAGTTTTGGCTGCCTTAGCCTTTGACACCAAGCCAAGCAGTCTTCCTTTGGTCCATCTTCGAGCCTCAGCTTATTTCTTTGCTGTGACACACGCACAGCTATCATTCTTCCTTTCTCCACGGGTTGAATTTTCTGATATTGTGACATCGAATGTCCAGATTCTATATATATATTTTGGCGGCACTGCCTGCAGTCTATTTGCTATGTATAGACAGCCTTTACGATTACTTAGTCTGCTTGCGTTACAGCATCTGTACAGTTAGAAAACAGCTTGTATTTTCTGCAGTGTTCTTCACACGGGCAATCTTCATTCTGTGCATGAAAGTCTTCTCTAATCTTTACTTCGCCATACTATTCTATACAGTTTATGCATTCTCTTCTTTGGTCATCATTCCCAGTGCATCACGCTTATTTCCTGTGATTTCACCATCCTCTCCTTTTCACATCTTCACACTTCTTCAGGGATCTCCCTCAGGAGACCATCATCTCTTCGGGGATACATCACATGGGATTTTCTCAAAGGATACCTTGTCTCAAAGGCTTCTCGTGGTATAGGGACCCTTACTGGCGCTGCACATGTTGCAATTTCCGGTTTCCAACAGATAGGCAGAATGGAGGTGGGACATCCTGCAGAGGCACTCAACTGCTAATCTAAATACCCCTTTCCCTGTTATGTTTGTAGCACTCCCTCATAACGTGCTTTGAAACAGTCACACATACATCCCTCAATCAGTTTTAAAAAACACTACATATAACCCTATCAACATATCAATCTTCCACACACTAACGTCCACTTAAAAACGTTCTACAAATCATTTTCATATGCATTTCACCTGCTTCTCCCAAACAATTGTACACACTGAAGCTATAAATGTACATATGCATTGTGCAGTAAAAGAAGTGCACAAATAGAAAGGGGAGTAGAGATTACCAAGTGCTCATACCAGCCCAGAAGGAAAGTGCCAAGACATGACAAACTAGGAGGCCACTAGCTAGCTGCTGGAGCAGAGGAATCCCAAGGGTGTGGTACATATCCGCCAGATGGTAGACCTGCAAGAGTAGTACTTAAAGGGGGTTGGGGCTTGTACTGGTATCAACTACATTCAGGGCCTGCAACCTGTGAGGTTCCTGAGGCACCAGGCTACCAGTCTCTATGGCAGTGGTGTGAGCTAGCAGCCAAGGGATGAAGTAAAACAGGAATACAAAAGAGTGGTCAGATGTTTCCAGAATTTAAGGAAGTCCAGCTCAAGTATAAGAGGAGCAGGAAGGCTGTTCCAAATATAGGCACCAGTCGAAGACAGAGACGTGCCTCCCGCTCTCTGTGTCAAAAAGTGTTTGACTTTCATGATATTGGAGTTACAGCAGTGCCGGGCTCTAGCAGGGCTGTATTTAGGGAATCAAAGTTGGACATATTGTAGTCCTTGCAAATTGCAGGAGCCAATGTACACATTTTAGGGCTGCAGCAATACGATCCCTGTGCATGAGACCAAGGATAGGTCTTGCAGCCCTATTCTAGATTAGCCGAAGGGGACCTAGACAACAAAGGGGGAGGGTAAGTAAGAGGCTGTTGCAGTAGTCCTGCCTACACAGGAGCCGGCCTCTACAGGCATTGAGCTTCTGAGGGAAGGTGAGGAATGGTACATTTCTTGTAAGGAGTCAAGATGAAAGTATGGGCTTTCTTTACAAGGTTCCAAAATGTAAGGAGTAAAGGATAGAGAGGACTTAAAGATAAGCCCAATGTTTTTGTCCTCACAGGATGGTGAGAGTAGAGGGCCCAAAGACAGAGGTCAGAGGGTAGGAGAAATATAGGGCACAGGTGTCACAGTAAAAAAGTTCTCTGTTTTTCTGTCATTGAGGCACAGATTGTTAGCCGCACACAATGCCTCAATGACAGTCATACAATTAGAGATTAAAACAAAAGGACAACAAATTTGTTTCATGAAAGGTTAAGGAAACCTGTGTGTCATTAACATAAACCTGGAAATGAGGGAAGAAGAAGGACATCATATGAGCCAGAGGGACAAAATAGATATGGAAAAGCCACAATTACATGATAAAACCCGGGGTACTCTGCAGGTACACAGTGAGGTGGTGGAGTAGAATTATATCATTCCACCATATTACAAATACTGTATACTCCCACTACATTATCTATAAATACGTACAATACACCTTCAAATAACAAAACTCACCCAGCACCCCCTGCGATCTATCCGATGTCCACAGACAGTACGAATTTACAGCAGACTCAGCGGGACCTGCAAACCCTTTTTTAACCTATGAAACAGCTCCATATCATCCTTATTCCACTTCCCTTGGTACCCACTCTTTCAGCCATCAAATAACCCCAAATGTGTTTTCCAAGCTGTTTGCTCCGTGGACTATTAGAGCATCCACAGACTTGGCGGCCCCTGCATCCACTTTTTTCACCTTGAAAAACAGCTCCATATCATCTTTATTACAACCTTTCCAGCCCCTCTTTCGACCACCAAATAACCCAAAACATGTTTTCCAGACTTTTCCCGCAGTGCGTTATTCGCAGATACTGGCGGCTGCTGTCTGCGGATGGATCCAACATAACGACCGTTTATGACACACATCACGTTTTTAACCAACCAATCAGTGGGTGCGTACAATGTCTGCTGACATCACAACGGTCCTTGATTGGTCCAGGAGGTTGTCCGGAGACCGAATAGGGAAGTGAGTCCGTGGACCAGACACATATATCACCAATCTATTTTGATGTACTGTTTGGCCATTTAAAAAAAAACACTGGATGGATTTACACCAAATTTACAAAAGCACGCTTTCCGGAGCAAGCTGCCACTTCTGCCACAAATTTGGTGAAAATCCGTCCAGTGGTTTGGACTGTAGGCATGAGCAAAACATTTTTTCCATTGCGTCTATCAGGATTACCACAAATTTTGGGATCCTCATATAACTATGTCCCCCCTGAACAAAACCACACCAAACTTGGCAGATTCTTTGCGAGGGGGCCATATACCCTTTTTGCAAAGTTGGGTGAGGATTCGTCTGGGGGGCATAGTTATAAGCCACCATAAAATGCTCTTTCATGAGTTGAGCAACTTAACCATAGCTACACACCTGCTACCACAGGCCGTGTAATATACATATATATACATATATATTTATTCATTTCTTAGTTTCCATCCAATTTTTCATCTTTCCTTTTCATTCCTCAGATGGTTCCTCTGCTCAACTTTCATTTGGTTCCTCAATCAGTCGTAGAGCTGGTCTGGGATAACAGCTTTTCAACTGATTAATGTGGACCCATTTTCTTCTGTCGGTTTTCCATTTTGGATGCGATCTTGTAGGCAAAAGGTGATATTTTATCTACAATTTCAATGGCACCACGCAAGGATGGAAGACATTTCTGCTCCTTTGCCCGAATCCTTTGAAATGTGTACAGGTAAACCTTGTCCCCTAATTCCTAATCTTTCTTGGTGGTTTTTAGGTCATACGAGATCTTCCTTCTTTCAGCTGACTTTTCTAAATTGCGCTGAGCATAAGCAAAAGCATTCTGGAGGTGCTTCCTTGAATTTTAAATGTACTCATGAGTAGTGGATGCATTTATCAGTGTCTGCTCCTAAGTTCTGCAAAGCAGATGCTGAGGTAAAATCATTTTTCATCCGGTCATGAGCTCAAATGGAGACATCTTGGTTGCAGAAGATGGTGTAGACCTAATAGCCATCAGGACAAGCAGTGATTGGATGTCCCAACTGAGTCAAGAGTCTGCCACAAACATCTTTAAAATACTCACAATTGTTTTGTTGCATCTCTCTATGCCCCGCGTGAGGCCAGGTGGTAGGCAATGTGGAGTTTTCTTTTTACCCCTAGAATCTCCCACATCTTTGCCATCACCTCAGTGGTAAAATGACTTCCTCAATCTGAATCAATCCTTTGCTGGAGGCCGATACGAGAGAAGATGTGATTGATCATTAGTGCAGCAGTTGTCTCTGCCTTACAATTTCGGGATGGAAGACATTCTACCTACTTTGTGAACAAGCATGTCACAGTCAACATTTACCCGATTCCTCTAGAGGAGCGAATCATTGGCACGATGAAATCGACTTGCAAATCTGACCAAGGCAGTGTCATGCCACTTTTTTGTAGGGGCGCACTCTGTGTGAGTGAACAAGGTTGAAATTGAGCACACACAAGACACCCCTTTGGGTAAGTGTTGAGGTCCACGCCCATGTGTGGCCAGTGGGCAACCTTGCGCAAGATTTCTAATATAGTGTGAAACCCCCTATGACCAGCAGTGTCTGAGTCATAGGCGTGGTTCAACATCAGGCTTCAGAATGAGGTAGGTACGACCCACTGGTCACAGCCAGACAGGGCTCTCCTTACCAACAAACCATCTTGGATCCAGAACATCTTGGAAAACGTCATCAACACGCGGAGATCCCCTCTACCAGTAGTGGAAAACTCACTGAGTCTTCAATGTGTTCATAGCATTTTACAATGATCGGGTCCTCTTTCTGTGCAGTAATCAAATCTGCATTTGGGGTATCTTTACTTTACTGGGCAGTCAAGAGTTCACTCTTTGCACAGTGTCAACTTTTTTCCGCAGAAGGGATTCCATTTTCATGAAATCCCCCTGCAGGGCTCCGGTTTTAGCCAGCTGTTCAGCCAGGTTATTCCTAGTCTTATCTAGCCCCTCTATTTTGAAATGACCCCTTATTCTCTTCCAATAGATGGTCATCTCATTGGAAGTCACAGGATAATTTATTGACTGGAGAGGATTGGCATGCATTAAGGGTTTATTGTTGGCACAAAGCATGCCTTGATTCTTCCAGTTATCAACATTGTACGAGCACCCATCCACATAAACTGTGGGTATCCCCTGACACAGTTCTTCTTCATATCTTTGTGTGGGGAAGTTAAGTATAGTTCATGTTGTTGTTGGCCATTAGACTTTTGTCCTTGAGACAGTTTTCTTGAGCACAATCTTGCATGTCTGCCAACCCTTGGGCTAGGGCACTCTTCTCGTTTTGGCCATATCTGACCTCCACAGGTATGCCTTGCATGGACAGAATCCAGGAAGTAATTCTGGTATAACTAACATTCCCCACCTGGATTCTGTCACTTTGTAGATATTGCAAGGGGTGGTGAGGAGTCTCTACAATGATGTGTTGCCCCCCCTCCCCGGATGAATGGGCAGTCATTTTGCAACACCCACACCATTGCCAGGAGTGCCTTCTCACAGTCATTGAATTTTTCCTCCACAGAGGACAAAGTCTTGCTCGCGCAGGAGATGACATTTTTCACCTTGTTGTACTTTTGATAAAACACTGCTGTTAGGCATGTATCTGAGAATCTCGTCTTCAAGAGGAACTCCTTGTTCTTTATGGGGTGAGCCAAACAAGGAGCCTGGGAAAGGTTTCTCTTCAGTTGTTTAACTGCCTCGGCTTGTACCAGAACGCACTACCACTTGACTCCAGCCTTTAATAAATGGAAGACATTTGCACAGTCTTCAATGAACTTCTGACTATAATTAGTGAGTCCAAGAAGGATTCTTTATTCTCGCAAAGTAGTAGGGTCTTTTAATTTCAATAAGGATTCCACTTTATTCATCTGGGGATTAAGACCCTCGGGGGTGATCTCATGCCCTAAGAAGTTCCTCCCCAGTTGGGCTCTTGATTAGAACATCATCTACATAGGCCAGGTTTCCCCTTATGCCCAAGTGAGGCATGGCCTTGTGTAGAAAGTTGTTGAACTCATTGCCAGAGTTTATGTATCCAAAGGGGGTTTAGGTCCACATGTACTGCTGCCCCCGAAGGTAAAGGCAAGCTTGTACTGGTCTTATCTACTCATGGGTACTGTCCAGGAGCCATTGGTCAGGTCAATGGTCCTATACACCTTTGACCCTTGGATCTGGGTCAGCCCATTTGTTCAACTCCCTCAGGTCTGCACATAGTCTCCGATGGCCGTTTGGTTTGAGTATCCCCAGTACCAGGTTGTTGAAGGTAATGTGGATGGGACGAATTATCCCACGGAATTCTAAATTCTTAATAATCTCTGTGAGTGATTCCATGGACGCAAGAGGTAACCGGTATTGTTTCACAAATAATGGAGCCATCTCGGGGTCCTTCGGTATGGTGGTTGAATATATATCTGTGCATCCACAATCATATGAGCCCACTGAAAAGATATCCTGGAAGTCCAGGAACACCTGTTTCAGCTTTTGTCTTTGCTCCTTGGTCTCACAGGCATCAGCCAGATTGATCCGTTCTTCGACTATCTGCTTGAAGCCTGGAAAGACCTTGGCCGTGGCAATTTCGGTGGTATCCTCCAGTTGGGTAGAGAGGTCTCTTTTTATGGTGTCAACTTGGACAGGAAGCTCCATGGATTTGAGGTGTCTATCCTTGACTGTGAAGACTACCTCATCCTCCCTGATGTCGCAGGTCACATCTTCCACCCCGTAAGTGTAGGAAGAGTACAGCAAGAAATTCCCCCCATGTTGGGTAAAGATCTTCTCTGGAGGAATACCGTTGTAGCGGTCAAAACAGTTGTTTGGGATTATCCCGATAATTTTCTTACCTAAATGAATAGAATAATGTTGGCTATCAACCGCCGTTCCTATAAAGGTATCTGTCCCGAAGGTGATACTTTGAGAGTTGCTGTTATCCACCAATATTCAAATGGTGTAGTATTCTAGGTTGAATAGGGGTGTTGGAAGTAAATACAAACCTTTTTTTTTTTTTTTTTTATTATTTTTGTACATAATCTATATTAGATTTTTACAAAAGGAGTTCTCATGGTTTCGTGCACCTGACCGAAGAAAAAGAAATATTGAGATGTTGAGAGTTGCACACCCATAAGTGTTTAAAACAATATTCTTAGTGTTTACACCATCCACAATGAAAGAGAGTTCGATGGCTTTACTAGCTAGATGTCAGAGATATCAGAGAGATGGGTAAACTTTTCCATGGTGATATTTAGAAGTTTTGCCGTCGGGGTTAGCCATCTGGCTTGGGCTCCTGTGATTAGGCGATTCCACCACATGTCTTCGTCATTAATGAAGGAGTTTGCGAACAAGGGACCAAAGAAGGCGTCCCTTTCCTGTGCAAGCGCTGGACAGGACATCAGGAGATGTCTTATGGATTCTGTATTTTCAGAGTTTTTACAGAGGCGACATGATTTCTCCTTGGTGTTAGCTCGGATGGCTAGAATTTCTTTTGTCGGAAGCAGATTAAGACGGGCTTTCAATAGAGTTTTCATAGACCAGTTGCTCGGGTATTTTTTACAGTATTCCATAGGCTCTTTAAGTTTGTTGAAAACGGGTGGTAGATGGGTTAACAGCTTGTTTGATGTTGCTTTTTGTTGGAGATGATAATTCAAATTTATATAGGCATTCTGATGTTTGAGGTTCTGTCCTCGCTTAATTTTGATGGAAATTGTCAATTGTAGCACCTGTCCTGGGATGGTAACCTTTTCTTGCACTTAAACTTCAATGGCATAAGGCAGCAATTGAACTGACTGAAATGCTTTTTCAGTAATGTCAAAGCCCATGGTGTTACCCCCAGTCAGGACAAGACATCATTGTTGATTAGGTACAAATCGATTGCGAATAAGTAGAGAATGTCACTGCCCCAATAAAAGGTGGAAGGGACATCTCTCACGACCCAACAATTATGCTCTATGCTTTTGTTGCCAATGGACATGTTTAGCATACACCTGCAAGCCAGGAGATGCTTGGAATTTGGCATTTCCAGACCTATTTACCATTTATCAATCAATTTAAATGTGGGAATTGTCTGTTCTTTTGGGAGTTTCTTGAATAATTTTTCACTGGTGAAGCTCCTTCTGTTATTCAGGCATACTCTGTGGAGCACCGACTCCACCCCCTTATTTAACTGAATGGGGAAAAACAACTATTTGCCCTTATTCTGAATGTCTGTCAGACTTTCAGCGGGTTCTTCCTTGTCAGGTTTCACAGGAGACAAGGTTTCTTCTGATTTTGAGCTGGTGTAAAATTATATGATATGATATGGCATTTATAACGTGCCTATACACAAGTGTTTCATGTCCCCTTCCAGTATGGTGTGCCACTTAAAACTTAGAGGAAGGTTGATTTTCAAGAATGGAGAAATGCTTCCATTACCAGTTTATTCTCCTACAGAGATGAAAGTGATCTCTGGGACTTGGTTATTCTTGAAATGGAATTCTTCATTCTCAGAATGTTGATCAATTAAATGATAGGTACCATTCATGCTCAAATAATTAGTAAAAACAAGTAACAAATCGTATGGGTGAATACTTGCTGGTGGAGGACATGATGGAGACGTACCCGAGTAAACAAAGTTCTTTTGCAGGGCCGGGTGTGGGCTTGTGGTATTACCTGATGGAGAGAGCCGACAAAGTGCTGAGTGCGGTGCTCCAGATGGTGCTGCGGTGAAGGGCATATGCAATGCTGGCGGTGGCATAGCGCTGGTGGCAAGCGTAGCAGGGCCTTGTGAGTGGTGAAACGCCTCTGGTGGTGGTGACTCCCTGACATAGCCACTCGAGCCATGCAAGTATTCATCCATACGATTTGTTCGTGTTTTTCTCCCGAATGTTCGCCAGTAGCACTTACATCCACGCATATGCTGCTGCACACTGACAATTTACGTTCACTGTGTTTTGGCTACCTGACAGCATGGCGACCCTACCTACGCGCAGTACCTTCCACCATCATCCACTGAGACTCGTGTCATCTCACTATGGCTATACTTACCGCCATTACCATCTAGGTCCAGGTTGGGATTGACGGTTTTTTGACCTTCCCTCCAACAGTTCCTAGACCCACCAGGCCAAATCGTTCAGCCTGCAGGACCTGAAATCCTCGGAGTCGGTCAATGGAACCTAGTGCAATGGGCACTTCACAGTCCGGAAAATAATTAAGGACCCTCAAGCACAGCGCCACCGCTGCAACTCCAACAGACGGTAAGCTGTTCTTCCAATAAACTACATTGTGTATTTAGGCATCAATCAGCCATTATTTAGTAATGTCTAAAATGAAAATAACCCCCTAGAGATCCTTACAGCTATCCCTTTCCCCCACAGATCACTCTCATGGACAGTTCCACGCTCAGCGGCGTTTATCCTGATGAAGGCCACCACTACTTCGGGCTCCTATCCAACCCTACATGGCCGAAACACTTCAGTGTCAATGTGTTGTGGCACAACTGTTAAAACCCTATTGTATATGTCTTTGTAGATAGTGTTATGTACACCGTCTTGTTCACCCCCAGACCTACCAAAGTCCTGAGCAGCACTTCATCAAATCTTTTCCCCACTCATTTGTAATTTGTACTTGTGCATCATTATGGAAATTTTACCCCGATACTAGAGGGGTTGATACATACCTGTATTTCCTGTGTTCAAAATAATATCTTTCCGTACCACTTTCATGCTTATTGAAAGTTATGTAAACATTTAATTTTATCATCTGTGCAAAAAATTGGTTGGAGACAAAATAAAATTTCTCATCCTGATTTCTAGCATTTTGTATAACCTATAGTCCACCTTTGTCACAGGAGTGTACCCATTCGCTTCATTACCCCTTCCAGGTAGATCAGGGACACCTCCCATCCCCCTAAATGTGCACATGTTTTCACAATGTTCTTCCTAGGCCGAAGTTTTGGATCAACTCTTTCTACCAAGCGGACTAAGTGGTCCGTCTGTACATTCTGCCAGTCCAATTCAGATGTTCTCATCATAGGAATCTTTATGGCCAGAAGTATTCCGTGCTATTTTGGATTTCCCAGTACACACTTGTCCTGCCACCTTTCCTTCTGCTGGGTAGAGATGAATATTCATCAATATCTAATAATGACTGGACTTCTGGCTCATTTGGGCAAGCCCTGGCTAAGTCCAGCTGCCTCATGTTTCCCTTTTCTTGGTAAGTGGTGTGTATGAGGTCAGTTGCCATCGGGACATACAAAGTTGTGGCTAACTGGAATGGGGTCCCTGGTAGATAGTGTATCACCACTTTATCAGTGGGCGCTTTCCATACCCTGACTGGTCAGGGTGCCTCAATGCCTGGTTGCATTTTTCAATTTCACTTATCAAACTCTCATGCCTCCTTCTCTCTGTCTTGATTTCCTGATTGTAATCAAGGAGCTGGCTTTTTAACTCTAGACCAAGGCCTTTATAGTCTCGCGCACCCTGCTCTGAGCCATGACTTGATCTTTCATTTGCTGTAGTTCCTCCTGAAATGCTTTATTTTCTTTCTGGGAGTGCTGTATGATGTGTGTATGTTCCAGGTGCTTGTCTTTCAAGAGACTGATATTTTTCTCCAACACCCCCCTACAATTCACTGCCTGTGACATGTCTGCTTCGACTTGCTTCACACACACCACAAGTTCCCCGTTTCCCTCTCTAATTCTGATCATTTCCTGAAAGTCTGACCATTCCTTTTAGGCATCATGGTCTTTCAGCAGCTGTCATTTCTGTTGATTCAGAATATTTAAATTCTGACGCATTTCATCAAACTCATGTTGACAGTCCCTCTGTTTGATGATAAACTGACTATTTTCGTGCTCTAATTGCCTGATTTGTTGTTTGAGGGCCATAATGTCATCTAAGGGTGGTAGGATAAATCAGGGGCAATGCTTTTGTCTTGGAAGCAAGACAACGCATAGCAACACAGGTTCAAATACTGGTCTCCAGTATTAAGCTTGTTATAAAAGAACAATTATAAACTATAAATCTAACAGAACTCTATTATAAATAGTCTGATCATTTACCTTATGTTGCAGTGTGCTTACATTTTCTACACATTCTTTATGTGCATCTTGCAGTGCAGAGACATGCATTTCATGCTCTGCGCTCTCGTGTTGCCGCATTTTGAGCTAATTTCTGAGTTACTCAAGGAGACTTTCTTGTTTTAATTCTAAGATGCGGCTCTGTTATTCTTTATCATTTAACTGTTTAAGTTCTTGCTGGGTTGCTTTGAAAACCACAGTCTGATTCCTCACACAAGGCCTCACTCTTTTGGAATCGTTCTTCCACTAACTGTAAGTGAAAGTACAAATACACTGTGAACTGAGCCATTTTAATCTGCTCATCACAAGTTGTTTGTGTCATGCAAAAGTCTATTAACACTTGATGTAACAGACCATTATCCTGCCAAATGGCAACACTTTCAGAAGTAACCTGCATCATTCCTGTTTTACCAAATTTCATGTTCTTCCTCCTTCCATTTCCCTCTGTGTGTTTGACTGTGAGTATAGTGTGCTTTCAATGCAACTCCTCTCTGCATGAACATTACTATGATTGTTGATATGGTTTAACTGCTCCTTATTCTCCAAGCATTAAGGACTGCACTCACATCTGTACTTTGACATTCTACTTGTGATGTTAATGTGAACGTGAGGATGAATGCTACTGTGAGCGCTGATATTTCTTAATTGCTCTTTGATTTGCTCTTTTTATTCATGCATGTTTGGGTGAGGTTCAGCTAGATGTTAAGATCGTGGGCATTTGGATTTGCTCCTGGGATCACTATTTCACTTTTGTATTGCTGCACGCCTCATCACACTTAGCTGCAGAATAACTCTCAGCTGTCTATGAGCATTTTAGTTCAGCAGGACTATATTACCCAGCACTACCAGCTCTCTTGATCACATTGGCGGTGCATTAGCGCTGGTGTGTTTGGAGAGGCTGGATAGTGCCAGTGTGTGTGAGGTTTGGAGAAGGCTGTGCCTGACGCTTCCACTCAGTGGTAATCCTCCTCTTCCTTCATCTCTCTGCTAGGTAAGATTACTCAACCCCATTGTTCTGCGCCTGACAGGTACGCAGGCACAGTATGTCTTTCCCTGTCTCTCCTGTCACCACCAACGAAAACATTCGCAGTTATACACCCCCCAAAACTAATAACATGACAAATAACAACATGGACGCTCTTGCTAGACAAGTCTTACCGCTATCTGATTCATGCATGTTGTAGAAGGACATGCAGTCGGTACTACTACACGGGTAGTATAGCTCAGTGGCAATGTGCTGATCTTGGAAGCAAGGCAACACAGAGCAACACAGGTTCGAACCCCAGGTCCGCACTTAGAAACCTCCTCGGTATTAAGCGCATTAGAAATAACCAATTATATTACATATACTAGCTGACTCTGACAAAAGGGTAAATATGTTATTGCCACTCCAGGCGAATCAGCATCTTGAACAGGCTACTCCATCTCTAAAACAGACTATTCAACATGTTTCTTTTATCTCGCAAACAACTACACTGATTACCAGTCTAAACACTGGAAACAACTCTGATAGAATCTCTTCCCATAACTCCCTTACCATCTCCCTCATGAACACTCGTTGACTATGTCTACATGGAATTGAGAATTTGCAGTTACTGAAACATGACTACGTGATACAGCTCAGGTATCTGCCAAAAACGCCACTTCCAAAGGATACAAAATCTTTAGAGCAGACCGTATTTGGAAAAGAGGTGGAGGAGTAGCGCTCTTTGTAAATGAACACCTTGACTGTCATCCCATGTATGCCCCTTATGCAGAGCGATGCAAAAATCTGATTCTAAAAATGAAAGTCAACCATCATTTCTCCGTCGCTATACTTCTCCTGTACAGACCTCCAAAGATATTACTATTGCTCGAGGAACAACTCCTTACACTACTTAAACAGAACAATAAAAGCTAATTCACCAGTAGTTATACTTGGTGATTTCAAATTATAGGTGGATGATCTTAATGACCCTAAGGCACTATCCCAACTAGTCTCCTTTGAAGTCATCGGTTTATCCCAATTGGTCAAAAACCAGACCCACCAAGGTGGATCTTGGATCTTGACCCAAAATGTAACCGATACTTATATTCATACTCAGACTTGTCCATGGTCCGATCACTCTCTAATCAGCTTAAAATCATTGTTGCCCACAGCATCACTCAAAACTAATAACAACCTATGACTGAGATAAATGTAGGAACTTGAAAAAACATCTTGCCAACTGGCTTCTCTACTTTCCTTGCCTCTAGGCTAGACACAGCACAAACATTTGACAATCCATGCGAGTTGGTGTGTCACCTTACCAAAGCTATTAAGACCACCATTAACACTGTGGACCTGTAACGCTCACCTGGTTCCCACGGGGGCGCTGGTCTAGTCTGGATTGCTGTGGCCTCTTCTAGCGTGATGCGCAGGACCCGGAACACCGATTGGACAGGACCTCCAAATCGTGCTTGCCTGGCCCGTAGGAATATCCTTCTGCAGATGGGAAAGGGGATTAACAGTCTGCAGAATAGTGTGCTAGCTCCCCCCTTTCCCCCTTCGTTCCTCTCTAACTTCCTCCAAACCCCGGTTTAAGCTCACCTTATGGTTTGGAAGGATGAACTCTCCATCCTGCTTCTGGTGCAGGGGCGCGCGTTCGTCCAGTTACTTCACTGGTTTTCAGAATGGCGCTGGCAAAATCCACTTGACTTTCCTGAGCGATGCGCCGTAAGTATGAAAGTTCAAAGTTCAAGTGAGGCCCCCTTTATGTTGTTTTTCTAACCTGTGATCTGTCCTTTATTTCAGGTGCAGAATGAAGGCGATGCGTCGAGGGGTTAAACTGCTGAGGTGAGTAGTGATGAGGGCGATCGCACTAAATGTCCTTATCATTCCCCAGAAATGTCTCTTGTCCTTTCCCCATAGGGGCCGGTTTACGGTAACTGCCAACGGGGCGGCGCCGACCCGAAATGTGGAAGAAAAGCCTGTAAGTATTATGGCTGTTAATCAGGCTTTCCTTCTGTGTTCCTTCTGCTCACCTTTTGTTTCTTCCTCTCTCCCCTAGGTGCAGAGATGTGGCGTCCGATGCTGACAGCCGCAATGGAGCCGGGAGATGTCTCGAGGACAGGTGAGTGAAGCGTGGCGCTGCAGCGAGCAACGCGATGCTTTTAAATGGAAGTCTTTCTTCAGGGATGCTGGCGAGAAGATTCCGGATGTAGGTAAGAAGTTTGAAATAGTCCTTGGTTTTCACCTTTCTCTTCTCTTCCTTCCTTGCAGGTCTTCCAGGTTCGAGGCGGGCGTGGCTGGAGTCCAGGAGCAGGAGCAGACACGGTGAGCGTTATGCTGCAGGAAGCAGAACAACGCGAAGCATGAGCTGATGTCTGGGCGTGGCTTAAATAGCCTCCAAAGAAGTCCCAGGTATGTATCCTTCCCCAACTAGGTATGTATCCTTCCCTGGCCACGCCCGAGTGAAAAAATAGTCCCTATGAAAAAATAGTCCCTTTCAGGTCTCAGGGAGGCCTGAAGCATGCAGCATGGTCTGCATCAGGTAAGTGCACAAAACACCTCCCTTTATGAGCCTGGCGCCTGCGGCGCCAGGACTGATGTCCAACATGAGCCTGGCACCAAAGGCGCCAGGACTGAGTCCAAAGAGCCCCTATAAGGGGCCGCTGGGCTTTTACCCGAGGGCATGATGCCTGCTTCCGGGGGTGCTTGGCCTGGCCTGGTGCTCCGGGGGTAGGCATCATGACAGCACTCCCCCCCAAGGCCCCTCCCAAGGTCGTTCCTTCTGGAGGTTTCGGTTTGTTTGGGAAATTCCGATGGAACCTTTTTACCAGCCGAGGTGCATGTATGTGATCACTGGGTTCCCAAGACCTTTCCTGAGGCCCGTACCCTTTCCAATCAATTAGATAGAAAAGTTTTGATTTTGAGATCTTAGAATCCAAAATGTTCTTCACCTCGAATTCAGGCTCCCCATCTATCTGAATCGGTTCTGATGGCTTTGTTAATCTGGTTCCTGGGTGCACTGGTTTCAAAAGTGACACATGAAAAACAGGGTGAATCCGCATGTTAGCTGGTAGATCGAGCTTGACTGCCACTGGGTTGATTATAGCTTTGATCGAGTAAGGGCCTAAATACCTTGGATTAAAAGTTCGAGGCCCCTTGAGTGATAGGTGTTTGGTAGCCAACCATACTTGATCCCCTATTTGGTATGGAGGCGCCTCTCTTCGATGCAGATCCGCATTCTTTTTTTATTTCCCTTTCGCATGTTGCAAATGTGCAGTTGCATCCTTGAAGGCTTGAGTAATCGTAGAATGCAAATTGTCCACTGCGGGCATTTCAAGGCTCAGAGGTGAGTCCAAGTCTGAAGTACGAGGGTGATGTCCATATAGGGTATAAAAGAGGCTCTGACCAGTTCCAGAATGTATCGAGTTATTGTATGCATATTCAGCCACCCATAAAATGTCCTTCCAATTACCCTCCGATTGGTGCAACATACATCGTAGATATTGTTCAAGGGTCTGGTTCGTTCTCTCCGTCTGACCATCGGTCTGTGGGTGGTGGCTGGTCGAGAGTCTTACGTCGATTTGTGCCAGTTGACAACACTTTTCCCAAAAATGAGAAATAAACTGGCTTCCCCGATCGGAGACTAGTATGGACGGGAATCCATGCAAACGGATGATATTTTCGAGGAATTCCTTGGCAAGAACAAAGGCTGAAGGTAATCCTTTCAACGGAATAAAGTGGGCCATTTTGGAAAATAAATCCACCACGACCAGAATAGTATTGTAACCATTACAAGAGGGCAGGTCTGTGATAAAATCTAGTGACAGGGTGTGCCAAGGTGCTGGTGGAATGTCTAAGGGCTGAAGAAGACCGGCGGGTCTTGTATTTTGACCTTTGTTTTGGGCACAAACTCCACAGGACATCACGAAAGATTTAATATCCTTTCGCCAAGAAGGCCACCAGAATTGTCGTTTAACCTTTTCCTCTGTTTTGGCAATGCCAGGATGTCCTTCCATCAGGGTATCATGATGACGGGAAATAACCAGTGCTTGCAATTCCTTTTCTGGCAAAAATAAGCGTCCTTGGAAGTAAGGTAAGCCATCCTTGACTGAAAAGTTAGACCCCCTTTTGATCCAATCCTGCAAGGCTGAAGAGTCCAGGAATTGTTTCACTCGTGCTTGAATGTCTTCAAGGGTTTGTAAAGTGGTTATCCCCAAAATTCTTTGTTCGGGAATTATCGGCACAGGTTCTGAGTTTGTGTCTATTTCTTCCATTCCAATTCGGGATAGAGCGTCCACCTTACCATTCTTATAGCCGGGGCGATAGGTGATTACAAAATCGAACTCAGCAAAGAACAAAGCCCATCGGAGCTGTCGAGACGATTGAGCCTTGGCAGTTTTTAAATATTGTAAATTTCGGTGATCAGTGATCACAGTGATGGTATGCCGGGCGCCGAGGAGATAATGCCGCCAAGCCTTAAAGGCGGACTTAATGGCTAATAGTTCCTTATCGGTGATCGCATAATTTATCTCTGGCGGCGAGAACTTTCTGGACCAAAATGCTACGGGGTGCAGTTGGTTGGTTTCAGGGTCTCTCTGAGACAGGACAGCTCCCATGGCTAAGCTGGACGCGTCGGTTTCGACTATATATTGGAGATCGGGACGCGGGTGCTTCAAAATAGGTGCAGAAGTGAATTTAGCTTTCAACTCCTGAAAGGCCTGTTCCGCTTCCTCGGTCCATTCAAAAAGTTTATTTTTTCGCAAGAGTGCAGTGATGGGTTGCACCACACATGAAAACTACGGGATAAACCTGCGATAAAAGTTGGCAAAACCAAGCATGCTTTGGACACCTTTCACCGAACTAGGTGATGGCCATTTGAGGATGGCATCCACTTTCCGTGAATCCATTCGGACCCCTTTAGGTGTCAGGATGAATCCGAGAAACTCAACCTCGGTGGTATGGAAAACACATTTTTCCAGCTTGGCAAACAGTTTGTGCTGGCGCAGTTTCTCTAGGACGGCCCTGACATGCTTTCTGTGATCAGATTCCGAAGAGGAGTACACAAGAATGTCATCGATATACACGACAACACAGACATCGATGAGTTCCCGAAGGACATCGTTCATGAAGAATTGGAAGGCTGCAGGCGCGTTGCACAACCCGAAAGGCATCACCTGGTATTCAAATAGTCCATATTTTGTACGGAAGGCCGTTTTCCATTCGTCGCCTTCTTTTACTCGTACCAGATGATAAGCCCCCCGGAGATCTAACTTGGTGTATACGCAAGCGTCCTTCATCTGGTCAAGGAGTTCAGGGATCAGAGGCAGAGGGTAACGATTTTTAACAGTTATCTGGTTCAATGCGCGGTAATCGATACAAGTTCTAAGGTCGCCTTCTTTTTTAGGCACGAAGAACAAAGCTGAGGATGCCGGGGACTATGACGGGCGAATGAATTGATGAATTGGCGAGGTATTGATCTAAATATTGTCTCAAATGCAGATTCTCTGGTTCAGTAAGGGCGTAAATCCTGCTGCAAGGGGGTTGTGCACCGGGCACCAAATCGATTTGGCAATCGTACGATCTGTGGGGAGGTAACGTGTTGGCCTGTTCCTTTTGGAAGACGTCCTGAAAGTCTTGGTACTCTGGAGGTAGTTGCACAGGGACAGAGGTTACTGATGCTAGATTAATCTTTGGATTTTCTGGGTAGCAGGTTTGTGCACAATCCGGGAAGGTTATTCTCTTCGCTCGCCAATCAATTAGAGGATTATGTGTCTCTAACCAAGGGATTCCAAGAATAAGCTGAAACTGTGGAGCCTTGATTACATCAAACACAACTGCCTCCCGATGGCCATCCGGACCTACAAGTGTCACCTCAGCTGTGGAATGTGTTACCGGTCCAGAGGCAATTTCGGTTCCATCTACTGTGGTGATGACATCTTTGTTGGTTTTAGGACGCAGAGGGAGGTTTATCCTAGAGACCAATTCTCGATCCACATAGTTTCCTATAGCCCCGCTATCGATGTATGCCTTTATAGCATGCAACCGTTTAGGCTGTTCCGGATCTACGAGGACCATTGGCACAATGAAATGCGAGGTCTGAGAGTTAGTTTTCAAGCTCGGCAAGCGGACCCCTACGCTTGCCGGGCGTGGTCGTTTCCCGATACAGAGTTTCCATGGATTTTATCAGCGGCTCCTACCACCTTCTTGGGCGGCTTAACCGGGCAATCTCGTAGAAAGTGTCCAGAGGACCCACAATAAAGGCATAATTGCATCTGTCGTCTTCTTTCCCGTTCTTTTTGAGTTAGGGGTCCTTTAACCCCTCCGATTTGCATAGGCTCCGAGCCATCAGCCCCCTTGGGGTTAGCGTGGGTCTTGGCCAACACCCGGGTTTCAAACTTTGACCGATCTGCTTTTCTGTTTTGCAGCCTGTGATTCAATTGGACCACTAAGTCTATATATTCAGTGCATTCTTGGAGCGGATTTACAACTTGTGCCAGGACATCTTTAAGTTCTCTGCGTAGACCTCGATAGAATAACGTGATTCTTTTATCCTCTGGCCAACCACTTTCCACAATTAGTCTATTGAAGGTTGCAATGTAGGATAGAAGGTCTTGCTTGCCCTGTCGCAGAGATAGAAGTTCGTCATCCAGAGCCTGTCCCTGGGAGTGTCGAGCAAATAACCTTTCCATGCTTGTTTGAAATCCGTGAAAATCACGAAGAATCGGGTCATCTTGAGTTACCAGTGGGACTGACCAATCGGCAGCACAGCCGCTGAGATATGACAACACAAAGGCTACCTTGGTCTGATCATTAGGGAAGGCCCCAGGTCTGCATAGGAAGTGCAAACGACACTGATTCATGAATAGGGAAAATCGTTTGGGGTCCCCAGCAAAGCGTTCAGGTGGGGCCAGCGGCATGTTTCCAGGTAGATTAATCTGCACCGAGTTACTGGAAACCACAGGAGCGGGGTTCCCCCCGGAACCGGTTAAAGGAGTTTGTCCAGCTTGACCTTGCAAAAGCTGTCTAGCCAGCTCATCAGCTCTATCCTTTATTACAATCACTTCCCTCCTGAGGGCACTAGTCTCTTGACGAGCGGCGTGTACTTCGGCCCGTAATTCCCCCAGTAATTGGGCCAACTGGTCAGTTTCGGAAGTTTCCATAGCGCCTGGGTGGGAATTTGTAGGAAGGCTTCGCGTTCTGTAACGCTCACCTGGTTCCCACGGGGGCGCTGGTCTAGTCTGGATTGCTGTGGCCTCTTCTAGCGTGATGCACAGGACCCGGAACACCGATTGGACAGGACCTCCAAATCGTGCTTGCCTGGCCCGTAGGAATATCCTTCTGCAGATGAGAAAGGGGATTAACAGTCTGCAGAATAGTGTGCTAGCTCCCCCTTTTCCCCCTTCGTTCCTCTCTAACTTCCTCCAAACCCCGGTTTAAGCTCACCTTATGGTTTGGAAGGATGAACACTCCATCCTGCTTCTGGTGCAGGGGCGCGCGTTCGTCCAGTTACTTCACTGGTTTTCAGAATGGCGCTGGCAAAATCCACTTGACTTTCCTGAGCGATGCGCCGTAAGTATGAAAGTTCAAAGTTCAAGTGAGGCCCCCTTTATGTTGTCTTTCTAACCTGTGATCTGTCCTTTATTTCAGGTGCAGAATGAAGGCGATGCGCCGAGGGGTTAAACTGCTGAGGTGAGTAGTGATGAGGGCGATCCCTCTAAATGTCCTTATCATTCCCCAGAAATGTCTCTTGTCCTTTCCCCATAGGGGCCGGGGTACGGTACCTGCCAACGGGGCGGCGCCGACCCGAAATGTGGAAGAAAAGCCGGTAAGTATTATGGCTGTTAATCAGGCTTTCCTTCTGTGTTCCTTCTGCTCACC
The DNA here is from genome assembly GCF_040938575.1 of Ambystoma mexicanum. Taxonomy (NCBI): domain Eukaryota; kingdom Metazoa; phylum Chordata; class Amphibia; order Caudata; family Ambystomatidae; genus Ambystoma; species Ambystoma mexicanum. Next base: position 268,494,726 of record NC_090934.1, read on the forward strand.
TTTTGTTTCTTCCTCTCTCCCCTAGGTGCAGAGATGTGGCGTCAGATGCTGACAGCCGCGATGGAGCCGGGAGATGTCTCGAGGACAGGTGAGTGAAACGTGGCGCTGCAGCGAGCAACGCAATGCTTTTAAATGGAAGACTTTCTTCAGGGATGCTGGCGAGAAGATTCTGGATGCAGGTAAGAAGTTTGAAATAGTCCTTGGTTTTCACCTTTCTCTTCTCTTCCTTCCTTGCAGGTCTTCCAGGTTCGAGGCGGGCGTGGCTGGAGTCCAGGAGCAGGAGCAGACACGGTGAGCGTTAAGCTGCAGGAAGCAGAACAACGCGAAGCATGAGCTGCTGTCTGGGCGTGGCTTAAATAGCCTCCAAAGAAGTCCCAGGTATGTATCCTTCCCCAACTAGGTATGTATCCTTCCCTGGCCACGCCCGAGTGAAAAAATAGTCCCTATGAAAAAATAGTCCCTTTCAGGTCTCAGGGAGGCCTGAAGCGTGCAGCATGGTCTGCATCAGGTAAGTGCACAAAACACCTCCCTTTATGAGCCTGGCGCCTATGGCGCCAGGACTGATGTCCAACATGAGCCTGGCACCAAAGGCGCCAGGACTGAGTCCAAAGAGCCCCTATAAGGGGCCGCTGGGCTTTTACCCGAGGGCATGATGCCTGCTTCCGGGGGTGCTTGGCCTGGCCTGGCCTGGTGCTCCGGGGGTAGGCATCATGACAAGACCCTGAAAAAACAAAGAATATGAAAACAGAAAACTTAAAGAAATCTTGGTTTGGTGATAACCTTATTGAGTCAAGAAAAATGAAGAGAGCTTTAGAGCGCAAATGGCGTAAGCATCCTGGCCCCCTCATAATTACAAAGATGCTGGCCATGAGTATAAAAAAACTATATTTGAAGCCAAAGCAAAATATGATAACTCTCGTATTAATAAAGCTAAATCCTCATCAAATGAATTGTTCAAGATTCTTAAACATTTTCTAAATCAAACTTTGTCTTTTCCACCTGTTATTAAAGAATAGGTTTGGTGCCAGACTATCCATGATGCATGCTTGAGTAAAACCACTGGTCACCAACTGAATATTGCAAAGCAACTGGTTTGCTTAGCTCCCAACAAAGGCCAGACTTCCTTTAACATCACCATCAAAGGAAACCCCATACCATCGATTCTCAAATTTGAAATCCAAATCGGCACCGAACTAGAGGTTCAAGTTCATGATAGTATCGTGAACCTTAAATCTACCACTTGTACAGGGTACCCATGCCCAACTAACATCTTGAAGGACTTGCCAGATGTCCTTCACCCTTGGATCAATAAGATGATTAAGATGTCCTTTAGGGATGGCATAGCGCCGGCCTCTCTAAACGTCACCTACATAGCACCCCTTTTGAAAAAGAACACACTGGACATCAACTGTTGCAAACAATTATCGGCCAATAACTAATGTGCCATATTTACTAAAAATCATTGACTGAGTTGCATATTCGCAACTGCAAAGCTTTGTAGAGGATAACGGGATCATGGCCACTCATCAGTCCAGATTCAACGCACAGCAGAGGACTGCAACAGCACTACTAGAACTTAAATCTAACATCTCAAGCATTGTAGAAAAAGGCCACCCAGTGCTATTAATGTTGCTTGGCCTCTCTGCAACGTTTGATCTCATTGATCACAGTCTTCTTCAAGAAAGATTAATTAACATTGTCAATTGCTCAGAGAAAGCAGCCCTTTGGATTTCATCTTTTTTGGGCCCTAGAATATCAAGTGTCGCCGTCGCAAAAGCAGAAGCTTCTTCCATTTTCTCCATGTGTGGAGTCCGACAGGGATCCTGCATGTCTCCTACCTTATTTAAAATATATACAAGACCACTACTTGACGTTCTTGACTGATTGGATGCCCACTATGCTAATTACGCAGATGAAACCCAGATCCTTTTATAGTTCACCGGTACTTACACCACTGACGCTAAGATCGTGAATAACATCTATTATTAAATTCAAACCTGGTTGGCCTGCAACTCACTTGCACTGAATAATGAGAAGAACAAGCTTCTCATCATTGCCTCGGGCCTCGTTTAAAGAAAATGTACTCTAGGTATTCCCATTTCTCCATCATGGGCAACTGGATCCCTGTCAGCAAGTCAGTGAAAACCTTAGGCGTCATGCTTGATTCTGAGTAATCAATGAAACAGCATGTGTCAAGTATTCGCTCCTCCTGCAGATTTAATATTAAACTTTTTCACCAGATTAGGCCCTATATTACTATAAAAAACAGATCTTTTCCGCCCACTGCATTAGTCAACTGGCGATTAGGCTATTGCAACAGCTTGCTTACCGATACAGAGAATGAGGATGTAGGGGGTTTGTCAAAATCTACCTGTGCACTAGGATCTCCACTTAAAGGTTATCTAAGGAAAAAAGGGTGATTGGAAAGGACGGCCTACTGCATGTGTACTTCCACTGGACTTACCCAAACAAAGCCCAGATCTAGCATAGATGCATAGGATTGGAATGGAAGTAACTTGAAAACTCGCACGGCCAAAAAAAGATCATATAGTGCAAAATCAATCCTATTTTAAAAATCATGTGATAGTCCGGAATACATTTGATTGGTTTGCGAAAGAAAATGTAATCAGGTAACGAACAGCCAATGAACATCCGACACATGTTTCAACTTAACAGGTCTTTCTCAAGGCCTGATTGTCAGATTAGGGTTGGATACCAGATCAAGGAGTCGTCAGGATAATGACTTCAAATAGACTCTGGGAATTCCTGGATGAAGAATAACTTGGTCACAAAGAAACACCATTCATGTCACGATGAGTGAAGCTCGTATGGTGGGTGCAGAGAGGAAAGAATCTTTAGCAAAAGGAGTTTTCCTCCATATTGTGTGTAGCAACGTATAGCGTGCCTCTAATGGGGTGTTGGAGGTTATTCTTCATCAAACACCACTTTATCCGTGGCACAACTACTCTCAACATAAATAAATCACACAAGTGGGTTAAAAGGAACACAAATCGCAATTCTTTACTTTCTACAAATTTCACTTTAAGAAATAATTAAACTGATCAATAAACAAAAAACTATTACGTATGCAATGCTGTGCAATTTCAAGTTTCCTGCACGCTTAAAAGGCTAGCAGTTTAGTTTTCAAAATGTGTGCAAATGCATATGGTAATTAAAATTTCACCCACACTTTCGATTTAAAATAAACACAGGGTGATTTAGCAGTTTGTTTTTTAGACACCCCCTACTTTAGTCTGTGTTGGGGAAGTCAGACAGAAACAGTAGGATGATTGAAGAATTTTGGATTTCAGACCCTCTCCACTTAAAGGCCTGTGTTGCAGAAGCTGGATAGCAAAATACTTGAGATGATTGGAGAATTTTGGATTTCAGACTCCCTGCCACTTAAAGGTCTGTGTTGGGGACACTGGATAGCAAGCAATTGTATGGTTTGAGAAATTTGGATTTCAGACCACCCTCCACTTAAAAGCCTGTGTGGGGGAAGCTAAACAGAAAGATTGCCCAATTGAATTACAGTCTATAGTTTTCAGCGCACACCGGGAATGAGCTTTGTTAATTTTCAATTTTAACAAAAATCCCCCCGTGGTGTTCTGCCAAGGGAATTAATTAAATTCATATTTTTAGTTAAATAGGGTAAGGATCTATACCATTTTGCCGCCCCTACCCTTACACGCTATAAAGGGAAAGGATTTAAGGCCAGCAGATCCCCTTGCCTTTTTAGTTGCAAAGGGGTCAATTCTACTTACATAGAAAACCTCTGTTTAAAGTTCAGGAATGCCAGCTGCATGTTAGAATTCCCTGGAAGGACAGGACAGGACAGGGGTCTAGTCACTCCACTCTCAAGGATGGTCACCAGCTCTTCACCATAGAGTCCAGTCAGCTTTCTTAGGCCTCCCTAGCAATAGACAGCTCCACACAGCTGCATTCTCCTTTGGTGATTCCTTGTAGCTATCAGATAGAAAGTTTCAGCAGCTCTCTCCGATGATAATTTTAGGAGCTCTCACTTTCACTCATAGTGCATCCACTTTATATAGCAGTGATGACACCATAAAGTTTACAATCTTCAGGAGTACCAGCTGTAACGCTCACCTGATTCTCGCAGAGGCGCCGGTCTTGACTGGGCGACTACTGTATCTTCAAAGGTGATGTGTAGCACCCGGTTGGCTCTTTGGGCTGGACCTCTGTGCACTGTATGCCTGACGTGTAGAGTAAGATGTCTTAGGTAAGTGAATGCCGAGCTCTCCATCTGCCTCGGGGCAGGGTGCTGTAACCAGTTTCTTCACTGGATAGGTAGCGCAGGCCTCTTGACTTCAGAGGACTGCTGTCCGTCGTTTACTGCACGAACGGTAAGTTTCGAGTCATTCAAATGTCTTTAAAGTCTTTAGTAATGATGTCTCTTGTTTTGCAGGGTTCCGGCAATGGCGGATGACGGGCTGAAGTGAGTTGAAGATGGAGCCCGTGTGATGAATAGAAGCGCCTGGAAGCACGTAAGTAAGCGCTTGTTGCCTGCTTCACTATGCGCTCTAACTGTCTTTTTATTTTGCAGGTACGAGTTCGGAGCGGCTGCAGGGTGCCGGAATACCCACTGGATTAGATGTGGAAAGGAGTAATGGCACGTTAGTATTAAAGTTCCCCAATGTCTTTAAACGCACCTTGTTTTGTCTTTCAGATGCCGGAATGCAGTGTGAAGACCTCCGGAGCGCACGAAGAGTAGGTAAGCCTTTGCCTTTCAGATGCCGGAATGCTAACCTGTTCTTTCTTGTCTTTATAGGTGTTGCTGAAGACTGGATTCAGGATGGTAAGCCTTTGCCTTTCAGATGCCGGAATGCTAACCTGTTCTTTCTTGTCTTTATAGGTGTTGCTGAAGACTGGATTCAGGATGGTAAGCCTTTTTCCTTAGACCCAGGACCGGATGCAGAAGACACGATGAGCGTTCTGCTGCAGAGGTTGCAGAATAACGCAAAGCAAGATTCATCCACCGGGTGTGGTTTAAATAGCCTCCTGTAGTGCTTAGGTGTCTCCTTCCACAGCCACGCCTAAGTAAGAAAAGAGTTCCTGGTAAGAAAAGAGTTCCTGCCTTCCAGAAGAGTTCCAGTGTTCTGAATCTAGGGAGTGGCTCCAGCCCCACCCAACAGGAAAAGTAGTTCCAAACAGAAGAGGATCAGAGGCTCAACTGGCAGGCAAGTAAGCAGCATGGTCTGCTGAAGGTAAGTCCACCCAAGCATTATGAGCCCGGCGCTTCCAGCGCTGGGACTGGGCATATTTATGAGCCTGGTGCCACTGGCGCCAGGACTGGGTCCAAAAGGTCCCAATTGGGACTGGTTGGCACTCGGAACCTGGGTTATGGATCTGCTTCCAAGGGAGTTGGGAAAACCCTGCCCTTTTGGAAGCAGAGATCATGACACCAGCAAAACAGTTCTTGCAAATTGAATTGGACAGTTACCCTTCTCTCTCCTCCCAAATTCATCCACTCTCTAAGGATTGGCTTAGGGCTCTGGAGCAGACACATGGCAGCTTCCATTTACAATCCCCATGTGTTCCCATGTCAAGTTTTTGGCAAAAACTAGTTATGTGTAAAAAACATTCTGATTTACAAGTGACTGCCATAACATATATTTTCTGCTTCAGCTAATCAGGGTGAATTAAATAAAACAAAAGCCGGGTCCACATCATATTGCAAGGCCATTTGGCAATTTTCTGCTATTTTTACAAAAAACATAATTGTTAGGAACATGCAATTTATTCCCCATATTCCTAACTTTATATCCACCCGTTCACCAACTCTCAAATTTGGAGCATTTTCAGATCAGCTGTCACCCACCGGATGGAAACCTGATGATACTGGAGACAAACTTGGTCCTGACTTGATTGCAGAGCCTGGGTTAGACCTAAACCCAGGCCTCCTCTTCGTTGAGGGCAGAACTCTTTTTTATAATATGCCCTCAGACTGGTCTAACTTAGACAGGCAAGGAGGGCCGATCACCAAAAAGAACGGGGAGCACACATTGCCACGACTACCAGCTACAAAGAAAAAAGCCACAGGTTAGTGCTTGGATGTAGCGGAAGGCTAAAGTGCATGAGGGTATAGCTGAAGTACACCTTTACTATGGGGTTATTTTCCTCTTCTAGGGTAAACCTGCCCTGGGTGATTCTATGGAGGAGAGGAAGGTTAGCTAACCAGATACAAGGGAATGGGGGACGGTGGGGTAGGTAATCAATAAACAGTATCCTAATGCTCTTACTGTGTTGTGATGGGAAGGCAAGCTAGATTAGGGTAGTACCACAATGAAAGAATACAATTTAAAAAAGGGAAGTTAGTATAGGGACTAAACCGGGCGACATGAGGAGCGCACTAGAGTCAGGGAGGTGCACGTACAGCAGAGCGTTCAAAATGTGCACATGTAAAACTGTAATCCTTCAGTGCCAGGAAATGCGTGAAGTGTCCAGAACCACACTGGGGATGGGCGGCGGACGGGACAGACAGTAAGCAGCATTAAACAAGAACAGGAAGGTACCTGCAGATGATCTGTATAACGGATGATGGGCTGGAGCCGGTACCCAGGAGGTCACAGATGCAAAGAACGTAAGCCAGGAGCAGTCCGTAAAGCAGAAGAGGAGGTTTGGTACACGGGAGGTCACAGATGCAACAAAACGTGATCCAGGAGCAGTCCGTAAGCAAAATGGAGAGTCGGCACACAAGAGGTCACAGATGCAAAGAACGTAAGCCAGGAGCAGACCGTAAAGAATGCGGGAGTTCGGTACACAGGATAATATTCAGAGGGTTGAAGATGGAACTTCACTAACACCATTAACAACTTCAATTGGAAGCAGAGTTCTGTGTTACGCACAGTTTTGTCTTAATGGAAATGAGGCTCTGGATGCCCATTGCTTACTGCAGGCAATCAGCATGGGCGAGATGGGAAAGGTAGTGGGGGCCCAATGCTGAAGACGGCAGCCACGGCCCGTTTACATGGCAATTTCCAACACCTATGGAACGGAGACGAAAAGCGTCATACTATGTGATGAAAGAGGGTTTGTGGCCTCTTGAATGGGTTCCGGGTGGCAGCGTGAGTGCGTGTGGGTAATCTCCGGTGTACGGATGACCCTTGAGTGTAACAGTATCCACCCCCAAAGGCGGCGGCAACCCGCTATGGGCGTGGAAGTGACACAACAAAATGGGTGAGTGTATCTTCTCCAGCAGCTCCCAGGTGCGATCCTCAGAGCCATACCCCTTCCAATCGACCAAGTAGAAGGGCCGACCCCTACGCAAACAAAATCCCAAAATGTCAGCAACCTCAAATTCATCCTCACCATCCACAAGCACCGGGGGAGGACCAAGTGGGAGACAGGCTGTTGTGGAACAAGGCTTAAGCAAGGTGACATGGAACGCCGGGTGCACCCTCCAAGCAGCAGGTAAGCGAAGCTACACCGTGACTGAATTGACCACGCCCGAGATCTAAAATGGGCCAATGAAGTGAGGAAGGAGAGAACGGTTACCCGGAATCTTGAGGTTCTGGGTAGCAAACCAAACCTTCGAGCCCACCCTATAGTCCTGTTCCAGAGTCCCATGCCAGTCTGCGTAAAGTTTAGCATGGAACTGGGCATGCAGCAGGTGTAACCGCACATTTCGATGAATGGTGTCCATGTCACGAAGGCATGCCCTGGCTTGGTTTCCTACAGGAAGAGCAGTATCCAAAGGCAGAGAATACGGGTGCTGACCATATATGGTAAAGAACGGGGAAACCCCGGAGGCAGAGTGGACCGAGGTATTATAGGCAAACTCTGCTGGAGGGAGAAGAGACAACCAGGACCCCTGGTATTGTAAGCAAAGGCACCTCAGGTATTGTTTGAGAGTGGCGGTGACCCACTCAGTCTGCCCATCTGTTTGCGGATGGTAAGCCGAGTTGTATCTGTCATCGATGCGGAGAGAAGTGGTCAAGGCCTTCCAAAAGCATGCAGTAAACTGCGGGCTGTGGTCAGACACGATGATAGCCGGCAATCCAAAGAACCAGAACACGTTCCGTAGGAAGAGCTCTGCCAAGGAGGAAGCAGACGGGAGACCAGTACAGGGCAAAAAGATGGCCATCTTTGTAAAATAATCTACCACGACCCAGAAAGTATACCTACCCCCTACCAGAGGGAGGTCCACGATAAAATCCATGGATATCATATACCAGGGCTTGTGTGGTATGGGCAAAGGAAGCAACAGACTGACCGGTTTGGAGCAAGCAGTCTTGCATTAAGCACAAATCGAACAGGAGGCCAGATGATCGATGACGTCCCTAGACATGGTGGGCCACAATGGCCAACGAGGTAAGGAATCCAAGGTCTTCTGTTTTCCAGGATGCACAGCCAGCTGGGAGTCGTGAGACCAGGCCAAAGATCGAAGACGTGCCTCAGCGGGAGGAATAAACAGGAGCCCCTCTATATACGGAAGATCCTGCTCTACATGAAGATGGAGGGAAGCGCATTCCTAGGGGTGCATGGAAACCCATTCCAAGATGATAGAACGCAGGGCAGGTTGTGGGATGCAGCCACATACTACCTGACACGGCAGCAGTAGGGACGGCCTGTCTGTGGGGCTGCGTGGCTCTGAAGACAGGCATGATAAGGCATCCGCACAGGTGTTGAGACAGGCCAGGTGGTACGTAATCAAGAAGTTGAACTGAGAAAAGAAAAGATGCCAACACGCCGGCCGAGCGGTAAGGCACTTCATTGACTTAAATGCCAAGAGGTTGTGATGGTCAGAAAACACTGTCATAGGATGACGCGCCCCCAATAGGTGATGTCGCTATTCAGAAAATGCTTCCTAGATCACCAGCAATTCTCGTTCAGTGATAGAGTAATTCATCTCATACAGGGTCAATTTCCCTGAAAAGAAAGCTACAGGGTGTACCTCCCCAGAATTGGGACAGCATTGTGACAAAACAGCCCCGATCGCAGAACCAGAGGCATCAGCCTCAACTAGGTAGGGCAAATGAAGATTAGGATGTTGAAGAACAGGCGATGAGGAAAAAGCTGCCTTCAAGGTATCAACAGCCACTTGATCCTCTGGGTTCCACTGAAAGGGTCTTTTAGAGCTAGTCAAAGCCTTGAGGGGGCTGAAATCGAAGAGAAGGAATGGATGAAGCATCTGTAGAAATTGAACATGTGAAACTGTAAACCTTCAGTACCAGGAAATGCAGAGTCAATAATGACGAGTCAATGATGGAAAAAGCTGTGGTAATCTTGAAGTGTCCAGAACAACACTCGGATGGGCGGAGAACAGGTCAGACAGAAAGTGGCATTAAACAAGAACAGGTAGTTACCTGCAGATGATCTGTATATCGGCTGCTGGGCTGGAGCCGGTGCCCGGGAGGTCATTGATGGAAAGAACGAAAGCCAGGAGCAGTCCGTAAAGCAGAAGAGGAGGTTTGGCACACGGGAGGTCAAAGTTGCAACAAAACGTGATCCGGCAGCAGTCCGTGAGCAAAATGGAGAGTCGGCACATGAGAGGTCACAGATGCAAAGAACGTAAGCCAGGAGCAGTCCGTAAAGAATGCGGGAGTTCGGTACACAGGGTAATATTCAGAAGGTTGAAGACAGAACTTCACTAACGCCGGTAACAACTTCAATTGGAAGCAGCGTTCCGTGTTACGCACAGAGATTTTGTCTTAATGGAAGTGAGGCTCTGGATGCCCAATGGTTACTGCAGGCACGTAGCACGGGTGAGATGGGAAAGGTAGATCTGGCCCAATGCGGAAGACAGCAGCCACGGCCCGTTTCCATGGCAATTTACAACACCTATGGAACGGAGCCAAAAAGCGTCGTAATCTGTTATGAAAGAGGGTTCGCGGCCTCTTGAATGTGCTCCGGGTGGCAGCGTGAGTGCGTGTGTGTAATCTGCGGGGCACCAATGACCCTTGAGCTATAACATCAGCCAGAAACCCATTTTAGATGGCCATTGCAGATCTCTTAGTCACAGGTGGATGAATTCTATATCACCAAAACCACCTGGAAATTATCTAAAAATTGAAACATATTTCAAGAAAGTACGACTTATGGTTGCTTCGAAAAAGGCCTAAATGATAACAGTCCTTTTAAATTGATAGCAAATCTTTGGAATATGCAAATTGGAGGCCTAATGTCTCCAGCACCATTTGCCTCTCTGGGCCCGTGTTTTTATTAGAAAGTTGTATTAATGGGTACTGCGCAAAGGCAAATGAGATTGTAGGTCAGTCAGAAAATTCAAAAATAATTATTTTATTATGTTACAATATGATTAAGATGAGTTCATAGTCAAGCCAACATTAACCTGGTGGTGGCACGTACTAAGTCTCAATAGCTTTTTTTTAAACCTTCAATTGTATCTCTCAAGACCCCTGTTTGTAATCACAGGTGGTGGTGGTTCAGTAGCATACAGTGCATTATTTCTTCAAATTGTCACAAGCATCCTTAAGTCACAATTAATAACTTTTTATGCCAGTAAAATATAGTATTACACTTTTGTACAGTATTGCATAGTTTCATGCACCTTTAAATATGCATTTACAGATAGCTCGTTGCTCTTAGACTGTTTCCTGTTGAGGAGAATAGCAGGGATGGAGGTAGAAAGGAATGAAAAGGAGGTTTATAGGTTGATACAAAGAGAGTTCATTCATAGTGTTATTGTGACTCTGCATTACCTCATCATGCAGTGCCCAGTACTTAACGTCTCGTGATTGTTTCCTTAGTGAGTTGATCCTTTGTTAGTCATGTGAAAATTAACTGCTGTCCAAAAATTGTTGGGTTGCCCCTGGGTATATTTTAACCCAGTGGTAAGCATGCGTTTATAGATTCCAATCCAGCTAATTTTATAAGTGCAGGGGCCATCCTCATAGTGTGCTGTTGCTTGTGAAGAAAGTCTGAAACATGCAGGTAACAATGCTTTGTTAGGACCACTGTTCTATAAACATAAATGGATAGATCCCATGTGTTAGCTTACTGACTCTATGGGAAAGCATAAATTGCATGAGTCTAGGCAGCATATAGATAGCCTTTGTCAATTTAGTTATCCTGTAAGTAATTACCTTTTGGATTTGTCTTGGTGAGTGGATATACTCGAATTATATCTACTCCTAGTTGTAGAATGACAGTGGTTAGTTTGTCTAATGATTAGGTTTAAGATAAGGTTTAGGCAAGAAATCTGCAAATGGCCATTGCTCAGGTTTGGCAGGGTGTTATCTTGTTAGGTTGTTTTAGGCTCTGGTCATTGGATTCGTGATGGCGGGGCTCTGCTGGATGCTGTGAGCACCACCATCTTAGTTACGGCTTATAACGTGTTCCTGTGATGACTTCATGCATTTGTGAACATGATGACATCATTGCATAGGGCAGAGGTCGCAGTAAAGTGTACACATTTATGGTAAGCTTGTGCTGTGAGCCGGATGGACCCTATGGGTGAAATTGAAGATAGTGAGGGAGGTCCCTTTAATTATGGGCAATTTGGTGGATGGTAGCACATCCCCCTGGTGATGTGTCGCATTTGTGAATGTGATATAGATGCCACAAGTGCGCTATTGAAATACTGGCAGGTTGGTCAGTGTGGTCCAATTCCAACTCCCATTAATGCATGTTACCAAATCGTGATTTGAGTTACATTTATAAAATTTGATATTTGTGAACATGCAGAATGTGCTCTATCATTCCCTATATGCCTCCTGTTCCTTCTCTCTCTCTCCTCTATCACTGCCTATCTACCTCCTGCTCCTTCTCTCTCTATCCTCTCTATTACTCTCCTCTGCCTAACGTCCTTTCTCTCTCCTCTGTCACTCCCACGCTGCCTCCTGCCCCTGGCCCCCCTCTATTACCCGCCTCTAGTTCTTGTCTTGCTCCATAAATCTCCCCTCCATCCGTCCCCCCAACGTTGTGTCTTGTCCCTTCGCACCCCTCTAGAGCCCAGACTCTCTGCCTCCTCGCTACCCCCTCCATTACTCGCCACTGCCCCCTGCCCCCTTCTATCACTCCTCACCTGCCTTCTTTTCCTTCCCTCTCTCATGCCTCCCCACTGCCTATTGTCTTTTCAATTCTCTCCCCTTCTATAACTGCCCGTCTCCGTGCTTCTCCACTCCTCCACTCTGCCCTTTTGTCACTCGTGTCCCTTCTCTCTCCCTTCTATCCTTCGCCCTCTGTCCTCAGCATACTCTCCGATACCCCTCTCTTCCTTTCCACTCTCCTCTTGACTCTTCGGCCTCCTCTTTCTCTCCTCCGCATCACCCACCACCCCTTGTCACTTTCTATCTGTTGTGCCCGCTCTCTCACCATATCATTTCCGCAGACACTTCATCAGCAGCAAGAAGATTGTCCAAAATTGATGCGAAGGGCCCCGGACAATCAAAGCCGTGCAGCTAAATGGGCGAGACAGCACGTGCACTCCTCCTCTAGCTGAGCCCGTGTGGTGTGCCTCCCAGCAGTGGGGGGTGTGTGTGTGTGTCTGCGCTAGTGCGTGTTTCCCTTTGCGCATATATCTGTCTGTGTATTTGCATATGCGTGTTTGTATGTCAGACTGTTTCTCTCTGTGTGTCTATCCATGGCAGTTTGTGTTTCAGTTTGTATGCGTATATGTATGCGTGTGTGTTTGTGTCTGTGTTTATATAACTTTGTGTGTTTGTCTATATATGTTTTGTGTCTGTGTGTCTTGGGATGTTTTCCACATGTGCGTTTGACTCTGGCAGTCTGGGTTTGTGTGTTGGTATGGTTGTATGCTTGTGTGGTTTAGGGGCGTGTGCGTTTGAGTTTGTGAGTATGAATGTTTCTGTTTTCCTATCTGTGTGTTTGTCTGTCCTTGTGGGTGCATGCCTCTTGATGTATCTGTGTGTGGTTTGTCCATGTGTGCTTGCGATTCTCCTGTACATATGTTTGTGTCCAGTGGTGATTTTGTGTATGTGACCTGCGTCTGCCCGTTAGGTGGGTGTTTGTATGCGGCCGTTCTCGGGTGTGTGATTCCCTTTGAGTTCCCGGTGTGCATGTGCCTTTGTCTGGCCATGCATCCGTATGTTTCCCCCTGTTTATGCACGTGTATCTGTGTGCCCGTGTTGGTGTGTAAATGCTTCTTACTCGGGGCTATTAACGCCCCCCTTGACGCAGTGGAGACAGAACGTGCTCAGCAGCCCCTTCCCTCACTCGCCCTCAGCAGCAATCAGAAACCAGAAGAAAAGTAGAACACGATCACCTTGTTGTCTTGTGTAGCATCATTTTGAAGCATAAGGAGGGGTGAAGCAGCTGGAGGCTGCACACTGCAATCAGGCATAATTACGGGAGGAGAAGGCAGTCATTACAAGCAAACCTGAGACAATCCGGAGAGCCTTGTTACACACATTAACAGCACTTTCATGGGTGCCAGGGTGCTTAGCCGTTCCGCCTCCCGCGGAGAGAGGGTGTCTCAAGCAGGACGCAGGCCCAGGCCGACCGGCAAATGGGGGCACGCGGGGCAGGACCCGGGTTCTGAGAATCTGCTAGCGAGTCCATCGCCTGCCACAGATGTGGGCGCTGTAGGCAAGAAACAATAGACCGTTTTTTGCACTCGCGATATTATTAGCCGGGGTGGGCTTCGGTGGAACAGACTGTCACCGTTCTGTGTTCAGGGTTAAAAAGCTGGCGAGCCAAATTGTGTGGCTTTACAACCGTTTGAGTTGGAATGGAAATCTTTGCTCTTTGTAATCAGTTGCATATGACCGATTTTGGGAAAGCTGTGTATTTTTACCACGTTCGCCCTCTCCCGCTTTACACATATGTCGAGCGCTTGTGAAGCACACCATATAGCATCCACGAGGTTTCTTAGCGCTAGAACAGAGAGGCGTTTGCTGAGGCCGCGTGGGAGATGGCTCCAGAGCCAGGCTGTTGCATGCTTGTAGAAGGCGAGGTGCTCCTCCATGTCTGGCGGTGTGATCTGAAGAAGAGGTTCCAGAGCAGGGAGGCGACGATGGAGAAGGTTCCGCCACTTTCCCGATCTATGAGGTGGTGCGGTATTTGCTGGAGTCTTTGGTCGATTAGTGATGTCGCCTGTTGGGGTGGTAGGGCTCGATTACTAAGATGAGTAACAGGAGGCCTCATGTGGCATGGATCGCTCCAGGTGCCCGAACCTTGGCAAAAGGTGCTGGCAGCACAGTCCAATCCACATTTTACAGATAGCATTGCCCACCTTTGCCAAATGGCATTTTCGACAAATGTTTTTACTGCTTCTTTACCATAATTTTTTTATGGTAAAAATGTCGATGCTAAGCATGGGTTCGTTATACGGATGGGGCGGGGGGTGTTTGGAAGGGGTTGCTGGCAGTGTGTGGGCCCCTCTCTGCTTTTTGCAGCAGAAAAAGAAGCAAAAGCGGTAAAAGAAAATTCAGCAAAATTGCCATACGACATAGAGAATGGGCAGGCTGTTCATAGTGACATATCAGTGCAGGGGTTGGGCCTAGTACCACTGAAGGTGTGCCCTTTTCCTCGCGCTAGAGTCAGCGATTCATTGCCTGCATATTGTTGATGAGCGCCCTGCTGAGAAGCAGGTGGATTGCTAAAATCACTATTAAGTCTTCATTTGAAGCCGAAACATGTGGGAGTCATTCTATGTGGCTGCTGAGGGGGCCCCCAGCAGGGGCTCCAGGTAGTGACATATTGAACTCCAAAACATAAGATATGGCTCCCTTGTTGGTGGGGGGCTAAAATAGCACTTCGCCCGGGGCGCCATAAATACTTCCACCGGACAAATACACGCACACACTCCCTCTATAATCTCCAACTTGGCTATCACAATCACACCTCAGAGGAAATCTGGCCCACCTCCAAATGACCCCGATATCAACCTCATGAACGCCTAATTTAAATCACACATCCTTTAAACTCTGCCCATGTCACCCAAACCGATCACCTCAAATGGCAGAGGCCAGCAACACACCAGCACCCTCAAAGCATTAACACAGTAGTCCAGCTAAAAAAGCAGGCCAATAACCCAATATTCACAGAGAAGTCTTATTATAAAAAAAAGCTTCAAAGACTTACGTTAATGCCATGTGAAGACCATAGCTGTTGGGCAAGATTGTATGTAGCTCCCTTTGGGAGACTACACCAACCTTGTCCTCGTGTCAATAGGTAACCCATCCTTTGGTATAAGTCTGTACTACACAGGTTGGTAGTGTGGCTGAGCAGCCAGGCTTATCTCAAGAGGGGTCAATGTGAGCAGTAGGGTTTTTACACAGAGATTCACAGTGACAAGTATTAAAAAAAACTCTTACACTCAAGGTTTCTTGATTGAACAATTATTAATTTATTTAACAGTCAGTTGAATAAGCCTTCTTCAGAATGGATCAATATATAAGTAATACAAAAATACACTTCAAAATGCACTCTTAGTTTCTCCAAATCAGCAAGTACCCATTTTGGATGGCACACAGAAGGTTCCTACATTCTGAGGTGACTTAAATAACTAGGACACTGTGAACATTATAACACTGGTACATTTAGAGCAATACTGAGTTTGGTGTTAAAAAAAGGGTTTGGAAATAAAACAAAGCTTACACAAATATTCTGAAGCAGGGAAGTACTTTTGAATCCCCAATGCAAAGTAAATTAACCCTTTCCTGGAGGAAAGGTAAAGCACACAGTCAGAGGTAATGTTAATTGCCAGCCAATGTTAAGTGAAAAAAAGTCTAGGTGAGCTGAAGCACTTCTTGTAGGTGAGAAAAATAGAATCACTGTAGGGCCACAAGCAGGAGGTTTGTGAGCAGCAAAGCTGCAAGCAACTCTGCAAAAGTAACCAAGACAAATCTCAACTGAGAACTAGCAAGACTAGACGACAACAGGTAAGTCCCCTTAGTTTTACAGTACCTTTGGTTAGAAGAAATTGGTTCCAGCTGGCTTCTGTTCCTGTGTAGGTCTGCAGATCCTGTTGTTCCTGGGCCTCAGTCGTGGGGACAAGTGGGAGGACGTCTGAGGACTCCTGCAGTACGAATTGAAGGTTGGCGGCAGCAATGGGCAAACTTCAGATCAGTGACACTTTGCAGTTTCAGCAGCTTGCAGCGCTCGCAAATAGCAACACTCCGGTTCTCGGATACCACTATGGACTTTCCTCGCATCTGGGGTCCAGCACTCTGTTGAGGTGGCTCAGGCTTGGTCAGTCCTGCTTCCTGGGAGTCCGGAGGATCTACCTGGAGCTTGCCTCCGACTTAAAGACACTCACTCGATTCTGGTGTTCCTCTCCCTGGCACTTCGGTTCCTGCAGCAGCAATGGAAGTACAGCCAGCTCTGAGAGGATTTCCAGATGAGCTTGTCTTGGGGTCGATTGGTCCCACCAACCCAAGGGGAGGAGTCGTCCTTTGCACGTCTTCTCTAGTCGAGGCAAATTTGGAGCTTCAGCACAGCAGCATGGCTTCACCGGGCAAACCAACAGTCCGGGAGTTGCAGCAGGTGCCTCTTCCAAGTTCTTCTTTGGATTCCTTCGTCCAGTGGTCGACTCTGCCTTCCAAACAAAAAGCTTCGCCTTTTATGCAGGTTTCTCCCATTCATTCGTAGCCTAGCTGTCAATCACACAGCAGAGTGGCTGTCCTCCAACAAAAGCCCTCCAGCCAATCACCCTTAGGTGCATTCCTGTAACGAAAGAGACTAAGCACAGGGAGATTCGGGCACCTTCCTCGCTTCCTGCCCTGCTAGGCATGCTGGATCCAGAGGCTGGCTTCACTCGTGAATCCCGCCAAAGACAAAATGAACAAAGGGACCAAACCTGGTTTGGGTCGCAAAGTCATTCTCAAGAAGGACTTTTACAACAAGAAATGTTGAAAAAAGAAGACCGTAGCCTTTTTGACCAAATGGACACCCATGGGCGCTTTACTGCAGCTGCACTTGCAGTCTGAGGTAGAAACACACAATGGTAGGAAAAAGTTAACCATTGCCACCAGCCATTAATTGTAGAAAGGGTAACACAAAACATGTTTCATGAAAAACTAGACAAAGGGGATACTAAGTAACCCCTCCAGCACCCTATGGTAAGATAGTGTGTACTGGCTCTAGAAAGTTACAAAATGTAAGTAAAGTCAATTTCACTTCACTGCTCTTGGAAACAGTAGTTTTACCAAGAGAAGGTACTTATACCTTTGGGAAATCTAAGAGACTTTCCTGTTCCACTGCACTGAAGGTGCTCTGTGTCACAATGTAAAGATGATGGCTGTGGAGGTTGTCACGCTCCAAAGTCAAAAGAAACACAGGGTTCAAATTAGAAAAATACATGAGAGAGTGGTAAAAAGTCTCACTCTATCCAGGTTAGAAATTAAAGGTCCTAAAGTCCAGTTTAAAGAGCCAGGGGTCTCTAAGGTAGAAGCGAATTAACACATTTCTGAGAATTGTTCCTAACAAGAGCGACAAGGCATCTTCTCTGTGTAAATAGTCTTCTTCAAAATAAAGTCAAACAAGAGGTTAAGATTAATTCCAAATAAGGGGGTGTGGCTTGAGCACCGTGCGTGATAGATACATAGTTGTGCGCACCCGCTCCGGCAAGACATTTTTAACTATTAAATATATACCTTACCTCAAAAAAAAAGAGAAAAATGTCCTTGTTAAGCTCCTCACGGGATTTGGTGGCAACCCTGCATGCTTCTTGGAACTTCAGAGGCACGTCATGGAGTCTGCCGGCAAGGCCTCACACAGCAGGGTCCTGTGATTTGCCTCCCGTGATTTGCCTACTGACGTTTCTGTCAGCTGTTCCGGCTCCATTGCAACGTGTGGTGCGGTTGTGCTGAGGGAAGCACATTTTCTTCACGACACTAGTCTCCCAACAAATAAACACCTGTGATATATATGTTTATATTTATATTTAAGAATTATACAGCACAACTAAGGCCCAAAAAGGGCAATAGCCCAAAGAAAGGAAAAAAAAAATACTTTTTCAAAAGGTGCTTTTTATTTTACAAGCATCTGGAGTAGCTTATATGTATTATAAGACTATAATATAGCAAATTGGTACTCGGCACTATAAAAAAGCAGCCAATTTCACACAGACACATGGTGCACTCATCAAAAATTGCCCTTATATGCTAGTTAGCATTTCAATCTATATCAAGCTCTAAAGTTGTCATAAGCTGTGTGAGAGAGTAACATTATGACATCATCAAAAAATGATCAAGCCAAAGAGGAAGCTCCGATACCGTCATCGGCATAAAAATAGCTCACCAACACCAAAAGAAATTGATTTGGACCCAGCCATGCAAAATAATTGTGATACTTTTGCTCCCATAACTGGCACTAATAAACCCAGAGGCAGGAATAATCAGTGGTAAAATGAATCATTGAGGATGTTTAAAAAGGAGTATTATCGAAAGGAAAAGCTGTGGCTAAAGACTAGACCCCCTGTAAACTTTCTAGATGCCAAAATATCACTAAAAGTGTATAAGGAGGGCACTGTCTTACCCAAAGCTGCATGCCTTCAAAAACAGTTTGATCTTGCTTAGAATAGACCAAGAGCTATATTTGTAACTTTAAAAATAAATCCTGTCTGCATTGAACAATTCTGCACCTCACCCCTTCCTTGTCTCTGGCAAATGGAATTAACATGTTTTTTTACAGACATCATTGATCAGATTAGGAAAAATATTGATCTTGAGCTCTCGTTACAAGCAATTATACCCAATATTAAGACGAAGGATATGGAAGACCAGATATGTCCTAAGTTTGTGCTTAACTATGTGGATTAAACCTGTACCAAATCGTTGGGGATATGCTGTTGGGGCTTATCCCCGGCAATCTGGTTTGAGCCACTACTGCTGCCTTCGCTAGAGGCAGATTTGTTGCCCTCTTTCTTCTCTTTAAGTGCCAGTTTGCGCAGCTCTATGGCGGCCCTGTCCCACTCAGTAGCAACCTTGTCCCGCTGTTTCTGTTCCTCTAGTACTAGTCTCCTCTCCTCGAGCAGGAGCTTTCTAGCCGTCACCTAGTTAACAGCCGGGACAATTACTGGGTCCCTTAGAAAGTGTGCTGAGGCCTGGGACCTGCGGGATGCCACCCTAGCCTCTGCCTTCACTGACACTCTCGAGTGTTGAGAAACCACACATGCCCCCTGGCGGGATGATTGGCGAGAAACACTGCTCATGCTGTCGTCCTCGTCATTTAACCCCTCTGGAAGGTCTTGTCCGTTCGGGTACACAGGGCCCTGACAGTCCCCTGGGGTCTTCTCTCCAACCGCCCTTGCTTCTACCCACGCTTGGAGGCTGGTCAGCAACTCAGGTTTATTAACCTTAGTGCTGTGGGGAAATCCTATCTCTTGACATAATACGCACAGGACATCCTTGGTCATGCCTTTTATAGTCTCCATGTCAATCTCCATGACTATTACAATTACCTAGCAGTGACTTAACGTTGCCTGCAACAGTACTTGTGTTATTGGGTGACTAAGCTGTGCCCAAGGCTGCAACTGATCCGACCGCCTGCCACCTTTGTGACGAATCAATTTCTGGGACACCATTGGTCCAGAAATGAATATAGGTTTCTAGACCATCAATCAACCCCACACCTCTAGTACACCAGAAGGGATCGAAGAGATTGTAATACAAGAGAATTATAAGACCTCCTTGTCCAATTTTGGCAACAGGGACGGAACGGCAGGCTAATCTCTGCAAGGTCGTGGATTGTTGGTTAGTTGCAACACAGCAAAAATACAATTATTACCCTACGATAAAAGGCACTGTCCAGTCACGGTTGCATAAAAATATCTACTTTATTACTACAACAGACAGTTCTAGCACTCTACAATTACAACCCCCAGTGCAAAGGAACACAGAGGACAGACAGTTTCACAAAGGAAAGGGATTATCTTTGGATACTGACAGGAGGGTAGCTGGTAAAGTAATCAGTCTTATAGTTCAAGATTATTTGCTCCAGCACCAAAGGGGCAAAGGTTCATACCTATCTCCAAGGGCCTTCGGAGAAGGACCAGGGCAGCAGAACCACAATGTACATGTTGCTGAAGAAGTTCTTGGTGCTCAACAGCGTTGAGGCGGTTCCAGGGCGCTTTGCAGCCCATGAGACAGAGTTAGTGGAGGGAGACAGCTGCGGGTACCAGGCGGCAGGCAGTACGGCAAGCAAGGCTGGACGGACGTATGCAGGCTGTCCAGTGCGGTGCCTCTTGGCCAAGAATCGTTGCCTCTGTGCTGGTTGGTGGATCTGGAATGCTGTGGTCGAGGCGTCTCAGACGGCTCTGGTGACTGTGGCATGACACCAGCCAGCGGTGCAGCCGGATGCGGTTTGAGGACTGGACTTTCTCTAAATTGTCCTTGAAAGATGGACGCTGGGTGATGCTTGTGTGGCACTCCTCTTAGCTTTTGCGCAGGGCTTGTGTCCTTTCAAGGCGGATGGCCCAAAGCTCAGGAGGGTGTTAGAAGGCAATGGTCTTGTTCTTTGTCCAGAGAGACTCTGACATTTCCCACCTACGAAGCTTGCTGTCAGAACCTAGCAGGGCATGCTGTGTGCTGGCTGGATACTGGTTCTGGAGCTGCTGGACGCGTCCTCTGTGTCCAGTATCTCCCTCTGTTCCATGGGAGATGTTTTGGGGATGGATATGGTTTCTCTCTTGGAACTCCTGGCCTTCCTTCACGGATGGAAGATAGAAGGTAGACTGTACCTTCAGCTTGGGTCCAAATGAGTCCTTCTTCTTACTCCTTGCAAAGTCTTCAGATGATCTGCCAAGTGAGGGGTACAGGCCTGTTTTAGAGCCAAATGGACTCCAGCGATTGGTGTAGGCTAAGCCCACCGTAATGAACCAATCCTGGGTCCCCACCAACAATCTTCTGTTATGCATGAGGCCAGGACCTGAGTGCTCTGCAACAGGACAGACAAGGGGGTGACACCATATACCTAAGTCCCACCCATCTTCCTGTCTGTTGTACATCAAAGTGTTTCTCTGGGTAACTGAGCCCTCGGTGACTCTTGATTAAAGGGCAGGTTTTCCCTTGAAGTATGTTCTGGGAGCAGACTTCCTGTCTTCCCGCAAACCACATATTTCTCCCCTCTGAAAGTGGTCCGCTCTGCAAGGGTTTGCCTACGGTAAATAGTGGACCCAGACATGCATTTCACTGCCTTTCATACAGAGGGGTGGGAACTAGCTTCAAGTTGACACATTGCACACAAAAAGGGGTGTTAGTCCCACCTTCCTGTTGTCTCTTCAGCAACCAAACCCCTCAGCAGACTTGCTTCAATTGTCTCTCATTAGTATGCACTGCCACCAGCCGGAGAACAAATACATGTAGATCCATGGAGTCTTTGATATTTTAATTAGGCTGCTCATGGCTCAAGGAAGGTGTGTCTTCCCCCTTCTTGGAATGCTTTGATGTACCCATGGCTGTCACATTCCATGTGAATATGACAGGGAAAGACGGGGCCTGTAGGCTGTATCTTCCCAGAGTACAAGTGACTATTTATTTGGTGCTGGAAGCAGATAAAATGGGTGCAGAATGGTCACACTCATTTCCCGGAGGTTGGACTCGCATTATTAATTTTAATTGATCAAAAAATCAAAAAAAGGCCAGGTGACTGCACTCTCCCTGTGCGGATGGTCAAATCCCTCACAGTTGGATAGAGACTTTCTGTCCATTTATGACATTTCATCAAAGGGTCGACAATGGTACTTTTGGATATCTCATGTATTAAGCAATGCTTTAATGAGTAGTTAATGGCCTCTATTAATGCCAGGACAAAAGCCATCATTTGGTATTTGAGACTGGCCAAGCATGCTTGTTTTTATTTTTCGTAAATTCTGCCATCTGCCATAAATTAAATTACGGAGACTTTGGTCCTTGGCGCAAATAAGTGGAACCAGCATTCATTAGTAGTGTATTTAGTGTGGTTGCTATCATTGTCAGGATTTGAACTTTGATAGTTTGTTGAACGGTAGAGATACATGTTATCAGGTAGGCCTGGCACAGGGTAAACAGGTTTTTAACTTGGTTGGATTATAATACACAGCTGACATTTTCAAATAGCTCTGCCTCGTTGGTTGGGCTGTGGTTTTGGTTGCTATAGTGTTCTTTCTTCAGATGCCAGAGCATGCTCTTGTAGCCGTGGGTATGGCCTTTGGCCTTTGCAGTCACTTTGTCTGAATCAAGACACTTTCTCACCAGCAGCATTTATGATTTTTCCACGTTCCTACTTAGTTCGGCCGATTCACAGTTAGTTCCCACTGTTGACAGCCCTTCTGTAAAGCTCACCTGGTATCCACAGGGACGCCTCCTGATCTGGTTGGACTGCCTATGACCTGGATTCTCCTCCCCTTGGTTCTCACTCTGCCAAGGATCTGATCTGGAATACAGGAGTTTGAATTTAGCCCACAGTCTCCTCCTCTCTAGGCCCACCTCCCTCGTGACCCCACCGATCCCCCGAGAGCCTTCCTCACCTTGGATTTGGAAATGGTGCGCTCTCCGTCCTGCAGTTCCGTGCAGGGATGCGTTGTGGTTGGGGCACCTTGCCGCCGAGTTGCTTCACGGGCGCGGGCCCATGAGTCCAGACCTGCTGCGGCTCAGTTCTTCAGCTAAGTCTTATTTTTGCTTGTTTGTCCTTATTAGTTATTGCCCCAGTTAAAGTCTTTTACCTCCCTCAGGTGCGGGAGGAATGGCGAATTCGCGAAGTCAGCTGGAGCTGTGCCTGAGATGGTAGGAGACTGCGCTGTGCGCGGCGCTATGTGCACTTTTATGATGTGCTAACCTGTGTTATTCTTCTTTACAAGTCGTCTTGATGTTCCGGATAGTTGCTGCCGAAAGGATGCAGACTGATGAGCGGAAGATGTCCGAAATCACCGTCGAGTAGTCTGCGGCAGATTGATGGAAGGCCGGGATGAGAATAAGCCAGCCGCAACTTCCATTCAGGTAAGCGTGCTTCTGAATTACTGTTTAAATGCGAAATGCGAAATGCGAACGCTTACTAATGCCGTCTTTCGTTTCTTTCCTTCCTTCCAGGTTGATTTCCAGAGGAAGCGTCCACCTTGATGCCGGAGATTCAGGACACTGAAGTGAACAACGGACGCTGGAGTACTCGCAGGTAAGGATGAATAATGATGTTCTCCTTCTTCTTTCCACAGGTGCAGGCCCGGAATGCAGAGAACAGACCTCGGTGAACGTCACGCTGCGAGTGCAGAGCAACGCAAATTGTGTTCTGCAGCCTGGCCGTGGCTTTTATAGTCTGTAGGTATCCTAGGTGTCTTCAGGCCTGACCACACCCAAAGAGCTAGACCGCATGGTTCAGTTCTGGAACTGAACCATGCAGGGGCATCCATGTTGTGCTATTCCCATTGAAGTTACAGCCCCTCTTTCTGCAACATGAGCCTGGCACCAAGGGTGCCAGGCCTGACTCCAAGAGAGTCTTTGGGAGCATGATTGGGCCCTTCGGGCCACGCAGGAACACTGCGATTTGGTCCAGAGGCCCCGAATGTCAGGGCCAGGGGCTATGGTCGTGACACCTTCAATGTGGTTCGGTATTGTTTATGTTATGTTGTGTTATTATATGTTTTTCTACTGCCCCTATTACTACTCTAGTGGTTTCATGATGCCAGTGCCTTCTCTGAATAATTGGTCTATTCTGCTTCAACGTGGGGCAGCCAGACTGTGGTCTCTGAAGTACGGAAATTTAAAAAGGGCAAACGTTAAGGGGGCATCGAAGAAAAAATAGGAAAGGGACACACAGAACTAATAAATAAGAAAAGTAAATGAGTTGAGGTATAGGTAATGTAATTTTATGAGTAGGGATGTGTATAAATGGCAGTCATTGGATCAAATCGAAGGCTAATCCAGAAAGGGAAATAAGACATCTACTGATAACAAGCATTTTCCAGTTGTGGGAGCATGGTTATGTGAACGCCCCTAAAATGGGTATGACAAATCAACTTCCGGGGCACCAGTGGTCCATGGATAAATATCGGTTTCTAAATCATCATTCAGCTCCACATCTCTAGTACACCAGAAGGGATCCAAACAGATTGAGGCTTATCCCCTCAAGGTCATGGATCGTTGACTAGATGCAAAACAGGAAAAATACAATTATTACCCTATGATAAAAGGGACTGTCCAGTCAAGGTTGTATAAAAATATTGACTTTATTATTATCACAACAGACAGTTCTAGCACACTACCAAAGACAACTCACTCTGTAAAGGAAAGAGGACAGACAATTTGAAAGAAGGAAAAGTGATACACTCCAGACACTGAGAGGAGGGTAGTCGGTATAGTAATTAATCGCAATAGCTCAAGGATACTTGGTTTCAACACAAAGGTAATGGATTGTAAAATGTACCTAGGGGCCTTCAGAGAAGGACCAGGGGATAGAACCACAATGTACCGTGTGCTTGTAGACGTTCTTGGTGTTCGACAGTGTACAGTCGGTTTCTGGATGCTTTGCAGCTTCTGCGACGCAGTTCAAGACGGGAGACAGCTGCGGGTATCAGGTGACAGGCAGTTCAGCGAGCAAGGCTGAACAGATGGCTGCAGGCTGGCCTACACAGTGGCTCAGCATCAGGAATCATTGTCTCAGTGCTGGTTGGTGGGTCTGAAGCACTGGTCAAAGCGTATTGGATGGCGTTAGCGACTGCAGCATAACAACAGCAGCGGGGCAGTCAGTTGCAGCTCGAGGGGCTCGACTGGCTCAAAAATGTCCTTTAAGGCAGACGTTGGTGGATGCTTGTCAATGCACTCCTCGTAGCTTCTTCACTGGGTTTGTGTCGTCCTTTAAGGTGGATGGCCCAAAGCTGAGGAGAGAGTTGTAGGCAATGGCCTTGTCTTTGGTTTGGTTCCCAACTAGGAAGCTTGCTGTAGAGGCTAGCAGGGCACACTGTGTGCAGGCTGGGTACTGGTTCTGGAGCTGCTGGAGGGTCCTTTGGATTCAGTATCTCCCTCTGTTCCCTGGGAGATGTTTAGGGGAGGGATCTTGCTTCCCTCTTTGGAAATCCTGGCCTTCCTTGACTGGTGGAAGCTGTAAGGCAGACTGTACATTTAGCCACATTCCAATGCTGAGTTCTTCTTGTTACTCCTTGTAAAGTCTTCAGATGATCTCCCAAAAAGAGGGGCTCATCCCATTGTAAAGCAAAATGGGCCACATCGATTGGTGTGGGCTAAGCCTACCTATATAAAGCAATCATGGGTCCCCCACAACAATCTCCTGTATGCATGAGGTCATAACTAGAGTGCTTTGGAACAGAAAAAGTAAAAGGGTGAAAACATGTAATACTAAGTCCCACCCATCTTCCTATCTTTTGTGGATCAAAGGGTCTCTCTGGTTAATTGAGCTCTCTGTGGTTCCTGATTAAAGCGGCAGGTCTCCCTTGAAGCTGCAGCGGAACAAGAGTTTCTGACACCTGCAAACCACACACTCGTGCCTTATACATGGGGTCCCCTTGCAGGGATGACTACTGTAAACAGCTATTCCAGACATGACAGTTCACTTCCCTTGTTACTAAGAGGTGGAAGTTGGCTTCAGGTTGACACTGATGCATATCAAAGGTTGCTGGGGTTTTCCTGCCTTTGTTAGGCCTGCAGCCAGGCCCCACATGTCCTGTTTGAATTAACTCTGATTAGTATGCAAAGTGGCCACCAGCAAAGCTAAGAAAAGGACAGGGTGGGTCATGGAGACCATTTGAAGAGGAAGTGTCGGGTATCGCCCCCACTCCAGTTGCCCCCTCCCATTGCCTATTGAGTTCACACCAAAGCATGTGACATTTGAAGAACAGTTAAAGCAGCAGAGAGCAGCACATGGGCTATGCCCAGCACCTATCAGAATAACAGCACCTATTAATATACCGACACTGAAGAAAACCTGGACAGTAAGGTATCCATTAAAAAAGACATATCTACATTCTAGAAAATATGACGGTTGTTTGAATGAAATACTCAAAGAAGCAAAGAAGATAATGAAGGAAGATGAATGGTGACGTCATAAGAAATCGGATTGACGCACAGATAGAAGATATAATGACCTAAAAATACTGAAAAGAGACAAAATATAAAGGAGATGCCACGGATAAGAGATACCACGGATAAGTGACAGCTTGGACTCAAGATGAAGAAACTTATGTCATATACATGGTGAAGATATTTAGATAGTTTAAATGTGTACAGATGCAAGTAACTCCAAGAGGCAAAGAAATTGTGAAGCTAGCTATGCTTAATAGTCAATAGATTGCGGCAAGCGCTAATGTTTACAAGTATATACCTCAAGAAGCAATTTATGTATGAATGCAAGTCCCGTACGCATATGAGCAGAATTGAACAAAGGTTATAAAAGGCCTCAAATGGAGTGTGTTGGAGCAAGAAAATCGAGAATCCAGACAGAGCAAAACTCAGCAAAGGATGACCATGCCAAGAAGCCAAGGTCTTATCTGGCTGGAATAGGCTGACATTGGATACAATTAAGGAGGAGAGAACAGAGGATCCCGTTCAGAAAGGTCAAGATAAGCCATAGACATCAGAGAACTGGTAGAATTAAATCAAATATACGGAAAGACACAGAGAAAAGCCGATTTCACGTTGTCCAGCCACGTGACAAAGGCAGGCTGGAAGAGTGAGCCCTTCACACCTACGCATGGACCCCTGCCATGCCCATAATCCTTAAAAGTTCTCAGAGCAGACTCAACACCAAACTACAAAGAAGTAATTGACACATGACTACTGAGGTGATGATTGATTGCAGCACAATTGGAAGCTGGGGTGCAGACGAGCTTCTCTGAACCTGGATGTTCTTTCTGCATGCTGCTAGACATAGGTGGAAAAATATGAGTGGGGTTTATGCCAACCCAATCATAGTGGACCATGTAATCTAGGGTCCTATAGTGAGTAGAGCCAATGGGACGTCATACCTTTAGTGACGTTCATAGTGGCCATTTTGAAGGGAGGGCTTAGTTGCCCCACCTGACATTGATTATGCAATCCCCTCTCCCATTACCATATACAGATATAGCACCTATATTAAGTTACCGTCCTATAACCAATCACGTTGCATGTTAGGTTTTTAAGGTTGCCACATAGAATGACGTCAGTACGTGCGCAGGTTGTACGTCAGCAATGCCAAGTTTTTGCTATAAATATTGTGTTTTTTTTTAAAGTAAAGAGAGCGAGAAGATCGAGCGATTGCTGATGTTCGTTGTAATCCCCGTTTTATGAGCTTGTCATTAAATGGACTCACCTTGCCATACTATTGAGTTGTCTTCATCATTAGAAGCTTGAGTATGCATCTGCATCCCCATCTATCTCGAGGGTACTGCTACTCATTTTAAAGGGCTGTTTGGAGATCATCCAGTTCACCTTGTAAGTTAATTAGGCTGGCAATTGAAGGATGAAGGTTTTGCCTTCCCCCTTCTGAGATGCCTTGATGTACTCTTGGCTGTCATATCACAACTACATATGACAGGGGGGATGGAACCTGTAAGCTGTGTCCACCCGAGTACACAGGTCTATGTGTATGTCGTGTATGTCGTGTGGTGAGTATAGGAAAATGTGCTTGGATTAGCCCCCACATTTTCCGGAGGTTCATCTACCATCATTCAATTTGTTTTAAAAGGTCAAAAACCCTTCAAGTTTGGAGGTCACAAATGTCGGGTAGAGTTTTTTAGGCACCCCATGCAAACCCCAGAGATATAATCTGAGACTGACAAGCCAACTGTAATGGCTGGCAGAGTGCAAAGTAAATGTCAAAAATAGAAATTCCAATATATAATCAATAATTTTAATAATGAATTTAAGGAGGAGAAACTGGGCCAGAGAAAATCCCATGGATTGAGACACGGAAGAGTCCAGAAATGTGACAAATCTTTCATTTTATTAAAAGCCGTTGTAACAGGGATTGAGAAGCATACATCGCATGATTTCCAAAGCTCTCTCTCACCGTTATGGGGGTTTTAAGCCCCTGTGACATCACAAACAAAAGATACATTCTAAACCTTCAGATGAGACGGGATTAGGTAAACAGTTTGAATAGGTACACATTCCATATGGAATAGGTGACCTAATTGGTCCGACCATATTGAGTAGTTCCGCCTGGGACTGCCTGCAAGATGTTGCAAGTGAAATCATGTAATGCCGGTGTGGTGTGAGTGGCTGCTGCAAAAATTATGAGCAGCGTTATAGAAGGGTGCCGATTGGCCAGTGTGAGCTTTCTCAGCCTGGGAAAATTACCAGCACATGAGCACAATGAGGGCTGGGGAGAACGACCCAGAGTGCTGCCTTTTCCCAATAAGGTTACCACTCGCTGGCTCCTCTGGCTGTGAGCAATGACATTCTAGCCTCCAACATCATGCTGTATTAGTTTTGAATCTTCTGTCTTCAGTTTGGTGGGAACAACAGTCTCTGTCTGGCTCAAATAAATGGGCTTTGATTCCTAGGTTCAGATTACGTGTGTAGGGACAGCAAACTTGTGTTTCTCTGGTTGCATTTGTGAAGGTTTTTAGCTTCTTGCCCTTGTAGGTGTCCTATCTTTTCCTTTGACTCAAAACTTTCCCTCTCTTGGTTTCCTTGGCAGAGTTGTGCACAATAGCTGCACTGCCAGCCCGGTCTGCGTTTCTCAGGGAAATCTGTGTGTCAGGCCTCTCCCTGTGTTCTTGAGCCTCCCAGTGTGTTCCATTCATTTCAATGCAGCTGGGGCTTCCATCTTTATTTACATGGCTGTTCATTTTAGTTGTGTTTAAGTGCCAGGAAGCAGGGTAGCAGTTCATGTGTATTCCTGTGCATCTTGCTGTGTCTGCGTGGCAAAAGGTATTTGTGTGTCAGTCCTATAACTATGTGAGTCATAAGCATATTCTGCATGTCTAAGAGAAATGGGGCCTAAGTGTCTGCGTAACTTTGTGCAGAAATGAGCGTGCTTCATGTCTAATGCATCTAAGTGTGTGTGTGTTCAGCCATGTCGCCTTTTCATGATTACTCTGGTGATATCATTGGGTTATGGTCTGTGGGGCTGCTTCAGTGAGCAGCGTCTGTCATCTTGGTGGTATGTTGGGGGGGTTGACACCCCCACTACAATAATATCTCAAGAAGATAAGGGGTAGGGTTTCCTAGCATTAAAGGCCCCAAATAATGTATCCTGAATTCAAACAATATTTGTCCAAAACTCATTGCATTTTAGACTTCGAAACCCATTGCACTTTCAATCAATTTCCAAATCGTGTAAGTCAATATATAAATCAATACATCATTATTGAACACATTTTGAATACACAATAACCATTTGTAATGTTATCTACTTACATACTCTACAATAACATGACTGAACAACACACAATTAAACATTCATATCAATGCATTTTTTGTCAATAAGTCATTTGCTCTCTTATCATAAATACAACCATCATCCATAGCTCCTAAAATGAATTGCAATACAATGATACATTCAAAGTATTAATTTCAATAAAATAACTAGATAATTTCTCTAAAGAAAGATACAGGGCCTCATTATGAGTTTGGTGTTATCTATGTGGTAAATCCACCCAGATGCAACCGCCCAGATACAACCAAACTGAATTACCTTTGCTGCCATTTGGTCTGGCGGAATTACCGCTAGATTAAAAGTGGCGGTGACAGAGTTAATCCCAATTTTTATATAGTCCATTGGACTCTATGGGGCATTGTTGGTGTAATTCTGCTGATTTTGCCGATTTTCGGCAGAACGCAGGAGGGTTCACCTCCAGCAAGATGCTGGAGATAAATCCCCCACTCCAGGGCCATATTTGTAGTATGGCAATGCAGAAAAAGTGGAAATAATTCCATTATGCCCATTTTTTCCTGCACCACCATACTTGTAATGAGGCCCAAAGTGTCAAGCCAACTGCCAGACCAGCCCGAGCCAAGGACTGGCTGTGCAAAAAAGGCCATAATGGAAAGGGGGACTAGGGAAGAGGAAGTGAAACCCCCCTACAAGAGCCATGCATGCATGGGGTGTCATTACAAGGTTGCCGGTAGGCTGTCAGTTGCACCGGCGGCCTACCGGCAACCTCAGTTTACTGTTTCCGCCACCTGTTATCTCAGTATTACCAGGATATTACGGGCAGCAACAGAACGGTAGGTTCCCATTCCCGTGGAGTCCCATATGACTCCACGGAAATGAGAACACCGAAGCACCGGCACCATTAACAACGGCATTAACTGGTCTAACTGTCGAACGGGAAATTATATCGTGCCTCCTGTACTGTATGAATATAAGTGTATTGGCCTATGCCAAGCAGTTTATAAGCCACTTGCGAGGAAATCCGCATTGCAAAGTCTTGACCTTAGATCAGTGTAAGCAGCCATTTTAAAAACATCTGTCATTTCAGGTTCTCGCTCTTAAAGTTACCCTGTGTTCTAAGATGGTGGACAATGTCATTCCGAATGCAACATGGCCGTCTTGACCTCTGTGTATAAACTAATATATAACTTGCCTGCAGGCTACATGTTGGGGTGATGAACTGAGACCTTGTCCTTCGCTGACCTGTGTGTAGAGGATTACTTGCGCTAACAAAGCTAAACCGCAAGCACATGTTAAACACAATGTATTCAAATACTGAAATGTGAACACTTGTTTGACTACATTGTATAAAACTGTTTAAGAAGGCTTGACATAAAATCCTAAGATACACTGTCGCCATTGAGGCTTGTTAAGTGAATACATTAAAGGTAAACCCTAAGTGCACAGATGCGTGAACTCGGCACGAACCCTAAATCCGTAATATATTAACTATTATTAACTGTGAAATGGGTTGAACATCGTGTTTTCGAGGGTATAAAGAGTGCAACTATTCTAATGTACAGTCGCACTCACTGAGCATACCGAACCATGCTGGAGTTCGTTGTGTTGTACTGAGGGCCAATAGCTATCTGTTGTTTTGTCCTTTGAAACTGTTCAGTATAAAATAAAGATCTTTGCATGTTCCTTTGTAACCCGTGTTCGGTGTATTTCCAGTTGGCGCCCGAATAGGGACCCTCAAGATTGATGCCGGATTGTCGAAGGTTGACACACGCTATCGGACCGGGATCGGACGGTGTGACAAAATAAATGGCCCCCTTCTGAAAGAGACACAACACCTCAGCAGCGCTGCATGACCCAAACCCTGGACGATTAGCTTGTGGTCCTAGACGGCATCTTGACGAGGGTCCACTTATCGAGGCGGGCAGTTTTGCCGAAATCACCAAACATGAGGTAATATTCGTTAGAAAAGAATTTTGAAATCCAATCGGGCCTCCTTAGGATTGATTAGGTGAGTCGTGACCCGATTCCTAAGTATCCTGATAATTTGTTTTGGCGCATTGTATCTGCAAATACAATTATTGACCAGGTAACACCAATATTTTGATATGCCTGGGAAATTGTCTACCTGCTTCAGGGCGTTATTCCGCAGCGATAGGCAATCTTTGGAATTTAGCCGTCCGGCACCATAGGAGGGGTTGCCGGCTTGTACTATGTACTGTAAGCATGGCATTGGAAGTATAGTGTTTAATGATATTTGGCACAGACAAACCAGATATGCCTCCGAACTTCAGTGGCCAATCAAGGGTAGTTTTGAAATCCCTCGTACTGAGTATTTAGAGTCAATTCTTTTAAAGAAAAAGACTAGACCTGCAGCATTCGATGTTTTGCAGAATTAGAAAAAAGAAGCATTACAGCAACTTAAGAGTAGAGAAAAACATGCGCGCGTCATAAAACGAACGCCGAAAAAACGTTGTTATATGACCAAGATAAACAGTCTGAGTCGGCTAGGAATATGGATAGGGCTTTCTCACTTGGCATTCAGAAAATCTATCCTTCTAAAGATTTTCATGTTTCTGATGAATTTATTGATAAATTGTTAAATGAGCGAAGGCCTGGTGCCTCTGCGCCACCTCTGTATGTTCCTCTTCCTGCTGCTTTGCCTCTTCCTGCTGTTATTCCTGCTCTTCCTGCTGTTGTTCCTGTTGTTCCTGCTCCTCCTAATGTTCCTCTTCCTCCAGTTGTTGTTCTTCCACCTGCTCCTCCGCCTCTTCCTATTGCACCAGTAATAGTACCTCCATTGAATTTACCTGCTCCCCCTCTTCCAAGTGGTCCTGCACCGCTTGTAGTCGATCAGGGTGCGGGGTCGAGGGTTGTCACTCGCAATACTGTACCTCCAGAGAAGAAACGTGATTTGATTGCATGGGCTAAGCATTGTATAGAGAGGGATGATCGAGTTAATGTTCTTGCCACACTTGCTAATATGGATAATTTTCCTGAGAAAAATGTTTTCATGAAGGGATTAGGGATAAATTTATGTAATGTGGGTCAAATTAAATAATGCAGATCTCCCACAAGGGTTGAGAGATCTGAACACTTTAGCGTTTTCAAGAGACACTGCGGAGAAGGTACATGAGCATGTTGAGAG
This sequence comes from Ambystoma mexicanum, assembly GCF_040938575.1. Classification (NCBI taxonomy): domain Eukaryota; kingdom Metazoa; phylum Chordata; class Amphibia; order Caudata; family Ambystomatidae; genus Ambystoma; species Ambystoma mexicanum. Next base: position 268,527,064 of record NC_090934.1, read on the forward strand.
TATATTTGAGTATAGAAAGGAGTTGGAAAGGTTACAGGATGAGGATGACGATGAGGATAGTATGTATGTACAGAAACGGTTCCTTTCTTGTTGTAAATCGATATCTGAGGAAGCACAAATTTGTACGAAAGATACGATTGGATGGATTTCAGACATATCGATAACTCCAGTTGAGGTATATGACACATATAGTCAGTATACACCAGAAATGCAGAGGAAAGTGATACAGGTAATGATAGAGTACCTGCAGGATGAATGTGTAAAGAGAAAGATTAGTTGTCCCACAGAGTTATTGAGTATTTATAAGAGAGATTTTTCACCTGACACTTCTTCGAATGTTTTAGCGCTCAACTTGGCTCTGTTGCTTAGTAAGCGTTCGGAGTTGCCCACTTCTCAGTTGCCTATGAGAGAGGTTCCTCCGACATTCGTCCCGAAGGTTGAGATTGTGGCTAATCCTGCAAAGAATGTGGTTGCTGTGAACATTCCTGCACATTATGTATCGCAGTTTGTTCACGTCCCGTTCCCAAGACAGGAAGTGAATACTATTAGACAATCTATTCCTGACATTAGGAAAAATCCGACAGAATTCTAGAAAGAGATAGAGTCTGTCTTGCAATCCTCGGTATACACTTTGGGTGATATTGATCTGTTATTTCCTGTACTCCTGCCCGTAGATTTGTGGCAACAGGTTAGGACTATAGACAACGTACCAGGGTTGGGAGATACATGGGCTAACATAATTAGACTCGATGGAGAAAGGCCAGCTGGTGAGAGACCGCCCCAGGTGTAACAAACCTTGCCTGATAGAATCATTGCAAAATTGAAAACCATAATTCCCGAAAAGAGGATTGTCTGGGACAAGCTTACGCTTGTGTCCAAGGGAAGTCTGAGGGTGCTACCGAGTTCTTTAATCGGTTTGAACAGGTATTCTCAGGTTTTAGTAGACAAGACTTAGGCACAGAGTTTGGGAAAAGATTATTTGTGGACACATTTGTGCGTGGATTGCTGTCTGACATCCAGTCACAAATGATGTCTTCTGAGAGCGCTTGGCAGGCGAAGTCCCAATCAGAAGTGCTGCACATGGCTCAGTACTACGAGAATCGTGTCAATAATGAAAAGGAAAGAGTAGAGAAGAGAAAAGGTGATTTGAAGACTAAAGTATTATTGCAACAAATTATTAGAGGCCCTAGAGGGGGTAGTTCGCAGATTAGAGGTCAGTATGTTCCACAAGGGAATGTGCCCTTGGGTCCTGTGAGCATTAACCAGTGCGCCTATTGTCGACAAGAGGGTCATTGGCATGCACAATGCCCGGTCCTTCGACAAAGGTCGAATAACACATTTGGAAATATGGGTAGACGATCCAGAGGTCGCCCGGGTGTAGGGGGCCCTGGTAGAGGTCAGTTTGCACAAGATCCTCAGCAGCCTTTTTTTTCGCAGGATAATCAGACTCCGAGTGTGGATACTAGAAACATATTTGATCATCCTTCCGCTGTGTATCTATCTGAAGAACTTCCTTCTCATAACATTCTGTTTCGTTATGTTTTCCCGAAGCAGGGTTTGGAACCTACGTCTATTCCCATTAATCAGAAAGGTCCCTACGTTGAAATGGTAGTGGGAAATAGGAAACATCTATTCTTGATAGATAAAGGGGCACAGAAGTGTTCCATTGATCATTCACGGGTTCCAAACATTCCACTGTGAGAGCAACCCAATGTTTCCATAGTGTTTTCTGGCACACCAGTTGTTTGCCCAGTTTCTTCGCCGGTAACTATTTCTTTGGGTCCCTTCACGGACCATTGTCCATTCCTTTTGACTTTGAATTGTGGAGAGAATTTGCTGGGGTTGAATCTGTTGAAAGAATTGAATGTGGTAATTCATTGTTCTTCTGATGGAGTGCGTTTGACGATTTCACCACAGCAACTTTCTGTCTCTCAATTCTTAACCAGACCTTTGCCACCAGAATTCAGTGATGTACCAGAGTGTTTATGGGCAATTGACAACAATGATGTCAGTGTTTTACAGATCGAGCCTGTTAAAATAGTCTTGAAACATGGAATAAAGCTGCCACGCATTCCACAATATAAGATTTCAGTTGAGGGCGAGCAAGCTTTAAAATGCATTGTTTCCGATTTTGTGCACCGCGGGGTGATTGAGGAAATTACAGGTAGTTTGTGCATTAGTCCAATTTTGCCATGTACAAAAAAGGCGATAATACAATTGTCATGATGCCTACCCCCGGGCATCCGGATCAAGCCCATCAGCCCCGGGAGCAGGCATCCAGACATTTACAAAAACCCCAGTAGCCCCAGCTAGGGGCTGTCTGGGTTCAGTCCTGGCACCGTAGGCACCAGGCTCATAATAAAAATCAGTCCTGGCGCCATAGGCGCCAGGCTCATAGACATTACTTACCTCATGCAGACCATGCTGCAAATAAATCCAAGCCAACGTGAGGCCTGGATGGGACTATTTTACTACAGGGACTATTTTTTACTCGGGTGTGTGATCGTGGGGAACTTCTTTCCTTGGACTACTTTGGAGGCTATTTAAACCACGCCGGAACAGCAGCACATGCTTCGTGTTATTCTGCATCCAGCAGCGTGACTCTCACCGTGCCTGCAGCCAGCAGCCAGTCTTCTGCCACGCCCGCCTCGAATCCGGAGCTCCTAGAATAAAGAGGAAGAAAAGGACAAGGTTAGAAAACAAACTTATTTCAAATTCCTCACCTGATTCCGGATCCATTTAATCTCCCGACCTGGAAAGTACATCAGTCCTGCACGCGTCGCTTCGCCAGCTCCAGCACAGTGCCATACTCACCAGTTCTCACAGCATCTTTCGATCCGGCACTGTCTCCATCATTTCTTCACCGTACTCCGGCACCTAGGGGCACAAGAATAACAAGGTGAGCCAAGGGAATCAACAAATACCTCTTACCACCATTGACTTACCTGATTTACCACCGGCGGTATTATTCTCCATATCTTCATATGCCGCATCTGTAAAGAGGGAGAAAAACAACACGTTAACGCATGCAATAGTTACCGGACAGCGTTGGGTAACACAGACTCTTACCTGAACGCCAGCAGCAGCAACGAGACCTTCTTCTCACAAACACAGTTGCAACTTAAGGAAGGAAGGGGACAAGAGTGAACATCGGGCACATTGAACTCTTTGAACTTGATACTTACCAATCCCACCTGGGACTTCAGAGTCAATGCTTACCGGAACTCTCCCAATGCCTTCAAACCAGTGAAGTAACTGGTATCTACGCGCCCCTGCAAGACACGCAGGATGGAGAGCTCATCTTTTACAAACATAAGGAAAATACTTCTTCGGGTCCAGCAGACAAGACTATGCGGGCCAGTCCAGACAGTCATCTCTGCACTACGCATCACGTTGACGGAAACCGCAGCTGTCCGGGTCCGATTGACACCCCTGTGGGGTACAGGTGAGCATAACAACAATTCCATTCCGTTTCATAATTGATCTACATGCCATCAATAAGTTTGTCGCTCCGCAATTTCCAATTGTGCCTGATGTGACGACAATATTAACTATGATTCCGGCTACATCTACTTACTTTAGTGTTGTGGATCTGAAGAATGCTTTCTTTAGTATTCCTATACACAAGGACAGTAGATACTTGTTCGCGTTCACCTTAGGGGACGCTCGTTCACCTTTACCCGTGCACCGCAAGGTTACACGGAAAGTCCTAGCATTTATAGTAGGGCTTTGAAAGAACAGCTTGATACTCTTGAATTGCCCTCTACTTGTACACTGCTTCAATATGTTGATGACCTGCTTTTAGCTGCTGACTCTGAGAGAGCTTGTAAAGAGGGCACTGTGGTGTTGCTTATTCACCTGGCTAAACATGGCCACAAAGCTTTGCTTAAAAAGTTTCAATATTGTTGTCAGGAGGTCGCCTATTTAGGCTATCTCCTGTCAAAGGAGGGAAGAAGATTGACACCTAAACGTATAAAACACATTTCTGGCATGTCTGTCCCAAATTCGCAGAAGGAAGTTAGAGCCTTGATATGTATGGCTTCTTACTGTAGGTTGTGGATCCCAAACTTCTCACTAGTGATTAAACCGATGTTGGCTTTGACGAAGAAGGGCATTTCTTCGCCATTGTCGTGGTACGCGGAACACCAGCCATCATTTGATCTGCTCAAGACTGCATTATGCTCGGCACCAGTTTTGGGCACACCAAATTATGAAAAGGCCTTTGTGTTGTTTGTGCATGAATGTGATGGATGTGCTTTGGCTGTATTACCGCAGGAACATGGAGGGAAGAATAGGCCGTGCGGTTACTTTTCTTCTGCCCTTGATCCTGTAGCATGCACTTTGCCAAGATGTTTGCGAGCTGCCGCTGCTGCTGCTGCGTCTGTAAAACAGAGTGAGGGAATGGTCCTATGCCATGATCTAACCCTGATGGTGCCTCACTCTGTAGATGTTCTACTGAACAGAACCCAAACACAACATCTCACTTCCGCACGGTTGACGAGATATTAATTGATCGTGTTTGCTCCTCACATACAAATTAAGAGGTGTTGTGTTCTTAATCCGGCTGAACTCTTACCTTTCCCGCAAGGTACTGCTTGCAGTGACGAAGAGTCACATGACTGTCTGTATACTACTGAACAAGAGACAAAGGGTAGAATTGATCTGAAAGACACTCCTTTGAACAATCCACAAGGGGAGCTGTTTTGTGATGGCTCCTGCTTCAAACTCCCGGATGGTACATCCACAGCTGCCTATGCGCTCACTACATTGAGCGCGGATGTGGAAACCAAGAGAATCACGCATAACTCTGCGCAGGCTGCAGAGATTATAGCATTGACCCGAGCTTGTGAACTTTCCGAAGGGTTTACAGTAAACATATATACTGATAGTCAGTATGCCTTTGGGGTGGTTCACAACTTTGGGAGACTTTGGTCAGAAAGAGGGTTCTTAACTTCACATGGTACCAAGATCCAGCATGGCTCCCTAATAGTACAACTGCTCTCAGCGCTTGCGCTCCCTACTCAGTTAGCTGTCGTGAAATGTGCAGCACATCGAAAGAATATAGATGTTATAGGAAAAGGGAATGCTTTCGCTGATCAGATAGCTAAACAGACTGCCACCAATCTCTTTATGGAGATGTATGTTTCAAGGGAGACTGTAAACGCCTATGCAATGGATGAGGGTGTTGGGTCCGTAAGGGATTTCCAAGCCGATGCCACGTTAGAAGAATCCAAGAGGTGGGCTGAGGGCTTGGGGAAACTCGATGATGATGGGTGTTGGGTGGACATAGCTGAAGGGAAATGGCTACTTCCTGATGCATACGTGATGATGATGGTCGTCAGGGCCCATTGTCCTACACATATATGTGTCCAGAAGGTTACGAAAATGCTAGAAAAAGTTTGGGCGAATGACAAAATCTCTAAAATAGCTCAGCGCTATTTCCAAGACTGTGTGATCTGTTTATAGCACAATGTGGGAAAGGGAGCATCAACTCCGAGGGGAAGTTTCGGGCCACCTTCTGTCCCCTTTGAGGTCATACACTTTGATTTTATTGAAATGGAACGTTGTAATAATTTTAAATATGTGTTAGTTGTCATCTGTGCTTTTAGTAAATGGGTTGAGGCTTTCCCTGTCAAAGACGCTACAGCCATGACTACTGCGAAAACCATGTTAAAAGAATATTTTCCCAGGTTCGGGCTACCAAGAGTCATCTGGTCGGACAACGGTCCACATTTTGTCGCTGCTGTAATTCTGCAGATATGTGCGGCATTACAAATCGACAAATGGTTCCATTCGGCCAGACATGCTCAAAGTGCCGGTTTAGTAGAAAGACACAACGGCATCATCAAGAACAAGCTTGCTAAGACATGTGCCGGCACCAAACTAAAATGGCCGGACGCATTACCGATCGTGTTACTAGCCATGCGTACAACCCCTCAAACTAAGATTGGGCTTTCTCCATTTGAGGTGGTAATGGGGAGACCTGCCAATATCTGGAACCTTCCGAAATGTCGATCTTTAAAGAATGTCGAAAATGTACTTCTTTCAGATTACTGTAGCCAGTTGACTAAAAACCTGTATTTGATTTATCACCAGGTGCGAGAGGCTTTACCTGTGCGATACGAGATCCCGGGCCACAGAATTTGGCCTGGAGATTGGGTGCTCACCAAGGCATTTGAGCGTTCTTCTTGCCTTGCACCTTGTTGGCGGGGCCCATTCCAGGTCCTGCTGGTCAGACAGACAGTGGTGCGTGTCGCAGGCCGAAAAAAGTGGATCCACGCGTCACATCTCAAGAGACTTCCTTACCCAGTGCCACACGTTACAGAAGAAACAGAACCCCTCACTAACGCTGCAACCAACGATCCCGAAGCAGTAAATAGCGTTGAGAGTGCATCAGCATTGATACGCTGCTTCCACGGGAAGTGACGACACATTGTTCTCGGATCAATTGGTACCAGGAACAGCAAGGTACAATTTAAGTCCAAGGAAATAGACTTACGGCACGGTTCGACTTTGCACTCAATAGACTTACGGCACGGTTCGGCTGTGCATTTGGAGAAGGAAAATAATCATCAAGGATTTGCCTTCTTGCCCAAATAATTGTTTGAAAAAGGGGATTCTGTTGGCTATGGTTGTGGAAGTACTAAGAAGTTGCGAGGCCGGGAGGTCGCCAGCAAATAACATTGGGGTTTCCGTTTGAAGACTGCAATGCCTGCAACTGCTACCGCTCGTACTGGACTGATAAATGATCGTGTGACTGGCCGGGAAAATTGACAAATCTCTTGGGCCCCGAAAACGTATTGCTGTCTTTTTATAATGTCGATTGGTTTTATAATAGTAACTGTGCTAAGTCTCTGGTACCTGGAAGAAGTGCATCCATTTGAAACCTTGTTACCGACTGAAAACATACCCACTGTTTCTACTCCCTTCGTGGATTTGCATAATCTGTCCCCTAGGGACTCCCAGCATAGACAAAGATATCACAACAATACATTGTTACTTATCATGAATGCCACACATGCCATTTTTAATAGGTCCAACTGTTGGGTCTGCTCGCATTTACCGCAACATGGGGATAAGGGCATAGGTTGGTATATTCACCCTTTACCTTTGACAACTGCTTGTTATGCTTCTCTTATAGCACTGTTCTTTGGCCGTTGGAACAATAGCATCTCGGGGAATTTTGATGGCACTAATTTAAATAGTTTTGAGAAACGTGTTCTGACTCCCCTGGGATGCTCGTTTTTCACAAATAGAAGTAAGCTTAATGTTGCTTTTATTAGGCCTTCTGATAGACTGTCTAGTCCTTTTCAATCTTTGATTTCTTTTAAGATGACTCCGATAGGCAATAAGGATGCCATGCCTCCTTTGTACACTGTTAACCATAGCCCCGATTCAGTTTCTTTCTGCATACAGAGGAATGGTACTCAGTCAATGGGAAATTTTAAAGGTTGTGCCAACGTTGCGAATTTGACTGGGGAAGACAGACCTTTGTATATAGGTGAACCTGTGTACTTGGTTTGCGGTAATGTAGCATTTCCATGGCTACCCAGGGATTGGCAGGGAACCTGTTACTTAGGGATCCTGTAACCCAAGGTTTTCATGGCTAGTACTGTAGAGGTTTCAAAGGCTCGTCCACAGTGGGACGAGAATGGTGACACTCCAGCACAGGTTCTGGGGGACGTGGCGAAATCCCTTGTGCCATTTTGGGGACAAATAGCAAACTCTGAAGATATCAGAAGACTAGCGAGAGTACTGAGAGAACCATCAACTGGACCACGGACATACTCTACAATATGACATTAGAACAGAAAGCAATAAGATTAGTAGCACTTCAGAACAGGATGGCATTAGATGTCATTCCGGCTGAACGTGGTGGAGTGTGTAAATTAGTGGGGTCTGCTTGCTGTGTTTTCGTGCCAGATTCCTCCCCAACTATCTTCAAGGCAATACAGGATCTGCACGTCCTAAATTCAGAAGTGCATGTTCCCTAGGGAAACTGGGATCTTAGCGCTTGGTTCTGGGACTTCTTGTGATCTTGGGGTTGGAAGGTGCTTCCGGTTTTACTGATCATTTTGGGAATTCATTTGTTTCATTGTTGCTGTATACAGTGTTTACCTAGTATATGTTCAATGCTAGGGGGATGTTGCACACAGGCGATAGGTACAATAGGACATAAGGTACATGCCCCAGATAAAAACTCCAAAGAAAATGTGTTGAAGGAAATCTTAGCAACTGATCTAATGGCAATAGATATTTCTGACAGTGATTCAGGGTGTATGGATGTTTGTTGAACGGGAAATTATATCTTGCCTCCTATACTGTATGAATATAAGTGTTTTGGCCTATGCCAAGCTGCTTATAAGCCACTTGTGAGGAAATCCGCGTTGCAAGGTCTTGACCTTAGATCACTGTAAGCCGCCATTTTAGAAACATGCGCCATTTCAAGTTCTCGCTCTTACAGTCACCCTGTGTTCTAAGATGGTGGACAATGTCATTCCGAATGTAACATGGCCGTCTTGACCTCTGTGTATAAACTAATATATAACTTGCCTGCAGGCTATATGTTGGTGTCATGAACTGAGACCTTGTCCTTCGCTGACCTGGGTGTAGAGGATTTCTTCCGCTAACAAAGCTAAACCACAAGCACATGTTAAACACAATGTATTCAAATACTGAAATGTGAACACTTGTTTGACTACATTGTATAAAACTGTTTAAGAAGGCTTAACATGAAATCCTAAGATACAGTGTTGCCATTGAGGCTTGTTGAGTGAATACATTAAAGGTAAACCCTAAGTGCACAGATGCGTGAACTCGGCACGAACCCTAGATCCGTAATACATTAACTACTATTAACTGTGAAATGAGTTGAACATCGTGTTTTCGAGGGTTTAAAGAGTGCGACTATTGTAATGTACAGTCGCACTCACTGAGCACACCGAACCATGCTGGAGTTTGTTGTGTTGTACTGAGGGCCGATAGCTATCTGTTGTTTTGTCCTTTGAAACTGTTCAGTATAAAATAAAGATCTTTGTATGTTCCTTTGTAACCCGTGTTCAGTGTATTTCCTTTTGGGGTACTCAGCCTCGATATTTTCTCTTTGTTTTCACATAACATGGCCTTAACTACCGACAGGCCAGGCCTGCCAGTGGTTTACAGCCTCTACTGGCAAACACAGAGTAAGCTGGTCTGGAAAGGTGCCGGGGCACCTTCATTCTGGACCGGCTCACTCGTAATGAGGGTCTGTAATTAGGACAATGAGGGAGTTGTATGATGTTAGTGCATTGTGTGTTAGATGCTTTAACGTGCTGTTCTTATGCTTCCCAGCATCTGACTATCTCTTGTGCATCTGGGAATACATTGGCACATCAGACATTTACAGAATGCATGAGACAACTGTTGGTTTGCTAATTATTATTATTGAGGATTTTGTAGTGCGCCAGCTCACCAATGTAGTCGTTTCAAAGCACGTAAACCTTGTCCCAGTTAAGGTGCATTAAGTCCCACCCAGGGACAGCAGGAACTTAGTCTGCTTAGGATGTTTTTACTGGAAAACAGTGTAATACAATAACAGAGATATATGTAGAAAGCAACCATGGTGCAAAGCCTGTGAAGGTGTATACAGCAATCGCCACCTCGATAGGTGGCGATTGCTGTATATGAAATATATATGTGTGTGAGGGACTCAAGATGTGCTCAGGCTATCCTAAGTTTATTGCGGCCATGGTTGACCTGGGTCCTGCCAATGGATGGGCCATGTCTTCTTAAAAGTCTATATAAATGGGCTGCCCAAGGCAGATGACAAATGCTCTAAGGATATGTATGTATATAGTAGCAACCTTTACTTCCCATGCCCCATGTAGAAAATATTCCATACATCATTCCAATCATATATTTACACCATAAGTAAACCAGCCAACAAAATACTTGACCAATACAGTGTCTTGAATATGTAGGCCTCATCAAATCTCCTGCATATCTAGAATTAAGTAACACTTGTTGCATAGCCAGGAAAATATTTATATTCACACCTGATAACCTCAAGATCCTGTACTCCGAAATATGTGAGTAAGTCCTGGATCAAAGGAGCATCCCTGTGGTAGTCGGGAAAACAGGGGCCAAAAATTTCAGAATCTGTTGAAATTTTGAGATACTTACATTCATTTAAATAGAAAAAAGAGGTATCCCATGCCTGGATTGGGTCAATGAAGCAAAAAGATGGCCCATATGGGACTGGTAGCCAAGCGGGTAAAGGAAAGGAACACCTCTCTAAACATACCCATTTCCCTCCTCTAGTGATAACCATATGCTGTTACAGACACTGATTCAAAGGGGTGAAAGCATTTAAAAGGGAAGCCCCTCAGGTTTCCTTCTTGCATCTTAGATTCACGCAAGCAAGATCCGAAATGTAGACTCTGAAGCTATTGGACCACAACAAATGCCAGGACATCATTTCACTAAAATGCCAAGGGTAATGGAAATGACATCACACGACCCTTTACCTCTGATGACATCACAGGAAGTGATGCCATTTGGCTCCACCTCAAGTGACATCACGGGAAGTGATGGCACACAACCTTTCACCCCTTGACAAAACAGGAAGTGGTATCACATAGCTTTGCTCCTCACTAGACTAAGAAAAATATGGTTATAATATCGCTGTAATATGATATACATTTCATACAAGAATGCATCACCAAACATAGTGCTAATATCAGGGTGTATAGGCCCATATCACCAAATTACTGTGAATGTAAGCGGACGTCAAACACACAAGCTGGACTATTGTACATCACTCTGGCTAAATTGTAAACAGACAGAGCATCTCCAAGAGGCCTAACTGCAAAGCGCAGACATCCAGTGCCTGCCAAGTGTCTGGCCACAGACTGGAAACAGTAACTGACCAACACAAGTCCAACCAGAAATAAACAATGGTCTGGAAGGTTTCCAAGAGATGTGTCAGTGGTTATGAAAGATGTGAACAGCTATCACCTTTCTGTTGTGCTTATTTGGTAAGTAACCCACATTTATTTTTGTTAAATGCGAGAAAGTGGTGACGTGTTGGAGGATGAGTTGCAACTCACAGCAATTGAACGTTTTTTTTTATTTTAAAATGTATGCAGCAGCTCCACGACATCGCCCCTAGAAAAGCCTGCTGGGCCTAGAGACCTAGGCTACTCGTCCCACATGATGCCCAATGAGGCTGAATGTATAGGGATGATTGTGGTCTTGTGCAAAAGGGATGTAACCTAGCAGTTTGGGTGGTTTGTCTCGTTGGGTGTGGGACGATTCCTGATTTACATATGGTCTTTCCCCTTTTGTAGTCAGTGGTTTTGAATGATTTGAAACCTTCCAGGCCATCACCTTTCTGTTTTGCTTATTTGGTAAATATCCCACAGTTTTTTTGTTAGATGAGAGATAGAGGGGAAGGATGCGTTGCAGGTCACAGTAATTGCAGTTTTTTAATTTTTATTTTAAATGTAACCAGTAGCAGCAGCTCTATGATATCACCCCTAAAAAGGCCAATTTTATTATTTCTTCCTTATTATTTCACTTTCTTCTTCCTCCTGAACCTGGAGGGTCTCCTCCCCTGCACCTTGTGGCCTGGAGGCCCAGGGTCTCTACTACTAACACTGAAGGTAAACCTGTGGACGTTTTGTGGACTGCACGTCGCGCAGAGCGCTAGCTTCGGGAAATCCGAAAAATTCACATCTGATCAGTGCGATGTCTATTTTATAAACTTTGACATTGCTAGCATGATCTGCTCCATGGCGTCTGCCTGCTTAATCAGTTTTTTTTACTTAAACATGCTTGGGCTATTGTGATCAGGCCCTCCAAGATGACCGAACCTTTCTTTGTAAGTGAAGCGGGCCTCTCTACACCAGGCCTGCTCGCCCTGATTGGTTGCCTCTCTCCTCATTTTAGCAAATCGGGCGAGCCAGCAGATGAATGCCGGCCCGCCTCCAAGGCCCGAGAGTAAGGCCCCTGTTTGTTCCCTGTTTGTTCCCTGTTTGTTGCCGGATTGTGAGGTGAGCCCCCTCCATTGCCCCGTGATGTTTCTGATGCCCCTCTGCCCCCTCTGTTGCCCCGTGATGTTTCTGATGTCCCTCCACCCCTCTGTTGCCCTGTGATGTTTCCGATGTCCCCCCACCCCTCCTTTGCCCTGTGATGTTTCTGATGTCCCCCCATCCATTGCCCCGTGATGTTTCTGATCTCCCCCACCCCCTCTGTTGCCCAATGTTGCTTCTGATGTTCCCCCACCCCCTCTGTTGCCCTGTGATGTTGCTGATGTCCCCCCACCCCCTCCATTGCCCCGTAATGTTTCTGATGTCCCCCACCCCTTCGTTGCCCCGTGATGTTTCTGATGTCCCCCACACCCTCTGTTGCCCAATGTTGTTTTGGATGTTCCCCCACCCCCTCTGTTGCCCTGTGATGTTGCTGATGTCCCCCCACCCCTCCATTGCCCTGTAATGTTTCTGATGTCCCCCACCCCCTCTGTTACCCCGTGATGTTTCTGATGCCCTCCCACCCCCTCTGTTGCCCCATGATGGTTCCCACTTTTCCCCAGCCCATTCTGTTGCCCTGTGATGTTTCTGATGTCCACCAACCCCTCTGTTGCCCTGTGATGTTTCTGATGTCCCCCACCCCCTCTGTTGCCCTGTGATGTTCCTGATGTCTCCCCGACCCCTCCGTTGCCCGGTGATGTTTTCTGATGCCCCCTCTGTTGTCATGTGATGTGGCTGCCCACCCTTCTCTTTCCTGCTCTCCCTCTTCCCGCTGCCCCCTCACCTGCATTCCTTCCTCAACCTCCCTCCTCCCACCTTTTATTTTCTCCTTCGCACTGCGGTACTCACCATCTCCTACCTGTTGCTGATGGCTGGATTTGACTTTATTAATACTTTGACTTTTGGTGCCTTACCCTTCTCAGTCTTTATGCCGGCCCTCCCTGGATTGCGCACAGGTTGGCCCTGAATCATGCTGTGCCTACTGTCACTGTGAATCCGTGGCTAATGTTGTGTTCCCATGCAACTTTGTGTGTTTCACTGACCCCTGCACTGTATTTCACTCTCCTCTCTGCTTCTCTACTCCTTTCACTGTTTCATTCTCTGTTCTCTCCTCCTCCCCCTTCCCCTTCCCCTTCTCTTTCTCTCCTCCCCCTTTCCTTACTTTTTTCTATGCACTTACTCTATCTGAATGGTCCCTGGACCTAGTATAATAGTAACAATCGTTTTTTCTCCTCCCGGCCTCCTTACTTGTTGCCCTCCTCCCCCTCCAGCCCTATCTGAAATGTTGTCAGGCCTAGTACGATAGTCACTTGTTTAGCTCCTCTCCCTCCATTCTCCTCCCCTCTCCCTCACCTCGTGTAATTCTCCGGTTCTACCAGAAATGTTGTCAGGCCTATTACGGTAGTCGCCTGTCTGTTCGCATTTCCTTCCTATCTGTGTCTTAGCACTTGCACTATCTGAAATGTCGCCACGCTCAGTATGATAGTTATCTCACATTCTTTTGTTCATGGCCTCTAAGAATGTTTTGTATTTTCCCTTGCACCCTCCCTTGTCATGAAGCGCTTTGAAACACATTGTGTAAAGGCGCTCTATAAATAAACCATCATATCATATTTTCTTTGGTCCTTTATATATTGCTTAATGCCAGTCTCCTTAAGCTTCTAAGCACTGGAACAGGAACTGAACCCATGTTGCACTGCATCCTCTTGTTCTCAAAGCAAGTGTATTGCCCCTTAGCTATCCTTCCAAATATACATTTTTGTTTGCTTGAGGACGAAACAGATGGTTTATATCAAAGGCAGAGGGCAACTTCATGTTAAATTAACAATATCACCTTGCATCTATCTACAGTGTGCCTGTGATGCAGATCTGGTAGATCTGGGTCAGGTCACACAGTACCCAGGCAGAATCAGCGTCAGAAGCCACTGGAGCACACCCTTCTCATCACAGGCCCAGCGGCTCACTGGATGTGCAAAGCAGACAACGAGAAACACTGATGAGATTTGCGTTCATGCTGTGCTGTGACTGAGTACTGCAGGCTGCTCTTACCCATTCCCAGCTAGCTAGAACTAGCCCCCATACTCTTCCCGTTGCTACACTACTGGGTATGAGCTGCACAGACAGCCCCACATCTGAACCCATCCATTCATGCATTCTTCATTAATTGACTGCCAACCTGTTAGTGAGGGTGGATTCAGTGATTCTCCTGCATCCCTGTTATTTCTCCAGCTAACGAGACATAGATTCCATGTGAAAAAATATATGGCACATCTAGCTGCATTTACAACCACCTTTTTCAGGTGCTATCCAGATATCTGCACAAATGGGAATCCATCAGACAATGATTTTGCTTGTCCAACATGTGTCAAGTAGTACCATGATATGTTCTGGAAAGTACACAGATTGGAAGATATTGCTATATGGTCTGTTTTCGGCAAAGAGTAATATATTGAAAGAATGGGCGATTGAGTTGGCTGTTAATGCACCCCTCAGATGAACTATGCATACAAATATATATGCAACTTTAAAATGTCTGAAAGTGAATCCTAGAAAAGTCATTCACCTTTGCTCTTGCGGATGGGGTATAATTTGTTGGTTAAATTGCTGGCACTGAAATCCTAGCATTGCCTCATCACCAAAAATGTATGATCCTGAGCAAATCCTTTCTTGGGGACTCAGCTAACAGTATTGTAAGTGGTATGGAAACATGCTGGAACATTTTACACTAAACCATACCCATCTGTTTATTAAAAACAAACACTCCTCGTCACCCTAGTTTGGCCACACAGCACTGCCCACATGTTATGTTATTTGGCATTTAGTGCTCTATATATCATTGGTATGACCTCAAAGCGCTGGTATGTTGACCACCCTCGGGGACCATGGGCCAGGTCAGTTGAGAGAGGAGGTGGCATAGGGTGCATGGGTGCACCGATTATGTGTACAGCTGAAGCACCTGTGCGATGTTAGCTGCATCCTAGCATTAGGTGTGGTGGTATTTGATACCAGTAGAATGTATGCAGTCAGGTCGATGGTCACCAGGACTGGGTTCTCCTGCGTTAGGCCTTTTCAGGACGCTTATGTGTGCAGCTAGGCCGAGTTCAACGGGTATAGCTGTGTTTTAACAGAGTCTTGAGGTGTTCATGAGGTAAAGTTTGTATGTGAGCAGATAGCCCGAAAATTGATCGAGGGGTATAGCTGCATTCTAATTATGTGTTGGTGTAGAGAAGAGAGTGAGCATAACGATATGAGATGTGACTGTATGGGAGGAGGGTTTGATCTAGCAGGCTCGCTGTTCTGGAATTAAGGTCCGCGTTTGCGATTGCCGCGTTCAAAGTGAACTAATTAGTAATTTATTAGACGTCTTCTGTAGCGTTATAGCTCCGAATTTCTGAACATTTGTCATCAGGTGGCAAGGATTCAGCAGTTTTAGATGGTCATATTCGGCATTATGGGAAGAGCCAGGTTTTTAGAACTTTGCGAAAAGCAATGTAGTTGTGGGTGTGTCGGATATGAGCGGGGAGAGAGTTCCACAGAGTAGGGGCTAAGGTTGAAAAAGTGGATCCTCCAATCCTGAGTGAGTGACCAAGCCTGACCCTGAAATGTTTGGGAATAATGGGCACATACAGTAAGCAGGCTTCGATAAAGAGAGCAGGTAGTTTACACCTGCAAGGCCCTGATTTGTAGCATTATTTTTATCAGGTTGTTAAGAACAGCTGAAATGAAATTGTCTCAGGACCACACAGTCAATATGGGAGTCTGAGGCCTTTTTCTATCTGTTGTGTTCTCTATACTTCAAGTTTGTAGATGTTAAGAGGCGACCTCTAGCAGTCAAGAACGACTTGAATAGGACCTAGGAGGGCTCTGGGGACAAGGGGTATCAGCACACTAAGCATTGAGACCCCTGGTACTGGTATATCACAGATTTCCCAGAGCCCCTCCTATGTGGGGAGCAATTGAGGTTGGAACTCCCAAATAAAGGGATTTGCCTTCACCCAACCGCTGCCTCTTTCTCCAGTGGCCCACGGGTTGTAAGGACAGGTCTAGGGGTAACCCCAAAATGACGTCCCTGCACAAATGCTCACATGCTTGTCTCTGTGCCCCCAACAGACCAGTTGCCAAGTCCGGCGTCACTGCACATTGAACCACTCCACTTGCAATCACAGAATGTTAGCCACCCCTACAAGATGTCTGTGCAGCAGGTAAGCAGATCCTGTAGCCTTCCTTAATACCATAACTTGCCAGGGGTCAGTCAAGCTGCCATGCTCTACCACAAGGACATGCATGTCAAAGCAGTCCTGCACCTGCTAATAAAACACAACAAAAAAGACTCATTGATAGCCATGCCTGAGTCTTTTCTGAGCATCTCTAACAGAGGTGTTTCCATTTTTAAAAGAAATAGCTTTCATTCCATTTTGCATGCCCATTAAATGTCCACTTTTCACATTAAAAAGTGCCAGCTATTATCTTTTAAATCTATGAGGTTTCCTTGACTTTATTCGGCAGAATTACATTTTCTGATTTTCTAAACCTTTTTTTACCTCAAAATACTGGGGACAACGACCCCTGACCTCTTCTTCACCTACCCCCTAATGCTCCCTTTCTATATACCTAACCGAAAACCACCATCTATTTTGTAGTAAAAAGAAGCGGTAAAAAATACAGCAAAATATCATTCAGCCAAACGATTGGACGATTAAAGTGGTGAATACCATTATTTTAACTTTCATGATTCTGAGACATTACTGTGTATTATTCACCCCTTTAGACAACCCCTTTCTGATTCGACTGGTAACCTTTCTGTGTCTCAGTGCACCTTGGTGGTAGGGCAGCTCAGGCATAGCTTTCATCCCCTCCCCTATCCAACTTGATAGGGACTGCCCTCGTAACTATACAAGGGGGGTTGGCCCCACCAAATGAAGGGCACGCCACTGGGTGTCCCCTTCAAACTCCAGATGAAATAACCCATTGAGTGATCGGGCAATACCAACGACCAATCAACACATGGCCAGACCTTCACCATGATGTCATATAGGAATCAGGAAAGCACGTGTGTGGTATGTGAGTGCATCTCATGAGTGGGAGGAATCTAGTGTACAATGTGGAATCTGAAGGGCTGTGTGTTCCAGGGATGGCTGCTGCGACACACAGGATGGGAGCCCTAACTAGAAAGATTCCTCTGTACTGCTCTCCTGTCTTATCTTTCTAACTTGCCCTGTAACTTGCTTGCTGAACAATACTGCAGTCCAACCTGCACTTTCCTGACTCCGGTGTCATTCCTGACTTACCTGATGATTCCTGGATACTACAATTTACAATGGTCTGCAAGGCAACATGTAGCACTCAGCAAATCACCCAAAAGTACAGAAATGATATGCTAAACGTTCTTGACATTAGATGCTCTTTAAGTACAAATAAAAAGACGCGTTGCTTTTCTCCTCCTTTTTGGATTGCTCTTAGCTCAATATGACTATGGAAAGGCCTGCGATGGTCACAACTTGGGCTTCTGCCCCACAGAAATAATTCTGGTCCACGGTTGCCGGGTCCACTAAAGTATAACCAGTGTTTGGTTTATGTTTCTCCCTCATCTGTGGGATGGACCCCAACAGGGTTCTAAATTCAGGGGCCTCATGGACCCCTGGACTATGGCAGAACCCTGCCCGCACCTAACACGACATCCTGTTTCTCCTGCAGCAGTGCTTATCCTTGAATACTATTGAAATACAATAGAAGTAACAGGACAGTTGGAGACTTTAGCACCTCAATGGTCACTGCAGAGGAAACCCTATGCTTTTTAATTGTGCCATGTTGTAATTTTTGTTTAAGAGCAGAACATTTTAGCGTTTATTTGCTCAGATTATGGATATGGGTGGAATAGTGAGAGTACTAGCACTGTTGTTTTGTGGAGGGCGTGCTGCGCCTTGCCTGTTACACACAGATATCTGCAGAGGGCCCATTGACCCCTTGAGTTCTCTTCCTGTGATACAAAATTCTGGACAGCAAGGTCCAGCAAAATTCTGATCGATTATATACAGGGAGAGATTTCGCACCCCAAGCTTTCTTACATGGATTGCAACCTACTGCTTGTGTTTTATTTATTTGAATATGTTTATTAATGAAATCTAATTTTGTATAGATTTTTGTTGTGCCTTGTATATTTTGTTATATGTTGAAAACTCATCTGCGTCTGTTATGTCACTCCTTCAGTTACATCAGCCACTCCTCTTTTAAAGGTTACTAATGCTTTTAGGCACTGTTATGATATGTTATCTTGCATCTGTAAAGCACTGCTATATTTCATGGCGTCAAAGCTCTTTTGCCCGTCAGAGAGGCAAAGGAGGAGTGTGATAAAACATTCAGTAGTGGTAGGGAGGAGAAAAGTTTGGTTGGGATGAGGGCAATGGCTAGATAAGATGCACAGGAAGGCATGAGAAGGAAAATGTTGAAGAGCTATGTGTGTGGTAACAACTCTGACATAGTTAGATGCGGGAGGGTGGAGAAAGAACCTACCCGTTTCCTGTTACAAGCGAAAGTATGTCAGAGCTGTGTGCTCTCCCCCACCTTTTTTCATTATATGTTAACAATCTGATTGTAAGAATTCTAAACACGAACTGTGATGCCTCACTAATTGCCAAACGTAAAATAGGCATCCTGATGTAGGCAGATGACACGGTCCTAATATCAAAGACTAAAACAGGCATTTTAAGACAATTCTCAGTATTAACAGAGTTTTGTAAGGAGAAAATACTTTCAATTCATTGCTCTAAAACAATGGTGATGGTATGTCATGCCATATGCAAAATCTCTACAAATATCACCATTGAAGGAGTGAAGTGAGTTTTTAGACTGTGTTTGAGTGAGATTTTCTAATATAATGGAAAATTATCAATTCCATAAAGATTAATTGAACTTATGCTATCCACAACAGGAAACTAAGACTATCCCTTAAAATCAGTCCATCCAATGGACTGTCCCGAAGGATGACAAAAAGGGGATTATATGACAAGAGAGACAAGAGAGAGTGAGAGATGGCGAGAAGCCAGAAAGCATAGAGAACCAGCGAAAGCCCCTGTGTGTATCAGAGCGAAAGGAGATGGAGCTCCCACAGAATGCAGAGCCTGCATAAGCCAGTCGACGATAACGTGGAGCCAAAGATGCTCAAAGACCGGCATATGAGAATGGAATGAAACACAACACAATTGAAGAGAGAGTTCAGTGGTGCTGTGATCAAACAGCAACAGCGGTGGGCAGTCCACCTGCAGAACAGCACCAATACCACTGACGGCAGAAACCCACTCCCGAGCTGAGATACAGCACAAGTTTGATTCGGAAGATGAGAACGAAACGCACGTGAAATAGAAGGTACAACAAGTGAGCCACGAAGCCAAGAAAAAGCAGAAAGAGAGTGCACGACCTTACCGTTATCGGTGATGTGACCTCTCTGCAAAGAAGGTAAAACCGGGAACAGGACTATCCAACAGTTAAGAGGGACTCATTATACCTCTAACAGAACTCATCCCAGTGAAAAGTCAACCCATGTCACACACCCACGAGACAAGAGAGACAAATCTCATACAAGTTTGTTTGCCTAAAAGGGGAGAGGCAAACTATCAGTCCCCTACAAAAGTTACAGAACGTAAGGCAGTAGATAACAAGAGACTATTTGCATATGGTCTATTGAGTGGAATGAAACAACATAGAACATCCTGTGACAAAGCACAGCAAGCAGGAGAAGGGAGTTATTCTCCTGTGCTTAGTTACATTAGTGGTAGTTTGAGATAGGTTAGATTGGGACAGTGGATGGACTTGATTTTGGACATTTGTCCGGACTGATGAGCACCTTAGTTAGTAAAATCGGTAGGTGAACACCCCATAGAAATAGGGAGAGTTAGGCCTTATTTTACTTTAGAATACATATAAAATGTCTTCACTGCCTCCATGTCATTCTTCTGATCCTCTACACAACATTCAATAATTACACAGACTTGGTGTTATATGATGTACATTTAACAGACACTACATTATGTATAATTAGGTCCTCCTAAGTGTTACTTATTCTTCTGGTCCTCCACATATGCTGTTAGAGTGGGATCTATTCCAACTGATAAAATGTGGGGACCCATATTGTTTACCCGATAAAGTCCCAAAGCCAAAACCCCTACAGTAGCCACAGTCACATCCATAGAAATTGATTTATATAGCACTGAGAAAATTGTAATTCTGCCAGGTGAAAGACAACTAGTCCCTATGGGACTGAGCTTAAGCCCTCCTCAAAGAACCTATATTATATTAGCATCCAAGTCTAACTTGGCCTGGAAATATGGGTTAGATGTTATGAAAGGAGACATTGATCCAGACATCCGCGGACACATCAAGGTCCTTATATATAACCAGGGGAATAACCTGTATACCATAAAAGAGGGAGAGCAGATGGCCCAAAGTATTCTTGAAAAAAACATATTCCTAAAATCACAGGAAGTGATAGAGCAAACAGAAACAGAGTAGGGAACCAAAGGTTTTGGGGGAAGCAGACCTTCCCAGAGTAGAGGAAATGTATATGAAGTAGAGGAGATTGTTCCCTTGACTGTCCTTGCCTTTGCCCAAATGAAAGCCCCCATTCTCACCGAGGCCTTTAGTAAGACCATTACTGAAGAGAAAAAAAGAAGTAAAGCTAGTCCCTTTTTTCTTAAAAATAGTTTATTTTCGGGGGGGGGGTGTAACCACTGAGGGTATATGGCATAAACAGCGTGCTGTTCCACAGAGCCATAGACGAGTAGTTCCTGAAATTGATCACTCCTATTTGGCAGCTGGTCACAAGGGAATAGGAACAGCTCAAAACCAGATAATTTTATTGGCCAGGAGTCTTTGCTGATATCAAGAACTTCGTTCTAACTTGTGAAATATGCTAGAAAACAGCAGCCACTCCTATTCTGCCTGCTACATTGCAACTGTTGCCCGTCACTGAAATTCCATTTTCAAGAATTACTATGGACATAGTGGCCCCTTCGAAACATCCAAACTCGGGAATCGTTACATATTAGTGATTATGGACAATGCCATTCCCCTCCAAAAAAACAATTGCACGCAATTAATACTGAAACATCTTTTACTATTTTTCGCGAGGGTGGGGTTCCACCAAAGAGATCCTTACCAATCAGGGCACCACTTTTATGTGATGTCTAATGCATGAAGTTAAGAAATTATCAGTATTAAGACTTCAAATATCTCGGTATATCATCCACAATCCCATGGTCTGGTGGAGCGTTTCAACCAAGCCCTTAAAAAAAAATTACAAAAATGGGTTGAGACTGACGGAAGGAATTGGGACGGAAGGAATTGGGACGTGAATGATAACCTGGGACTTTTTTCGCAGTTAGGAAAACACCCCAAGCGTCCCTGGGATATTCCCCATTCAAACTAATCTATGCGAGAGAATCGCGGGTTGTCCTACATATGCTAAGGGAAAGCTGGGAATAACAAGAAGACGCTATTTTACCTATTTCTCCAACTGCGCAAAAGTTAAAAAGCCACATGGTGGCAGTTCAGAAAATCATGAATAAATACTTGGGACAAGCAAAAGAAGAAAAGCAGGTTGCATACAATTAGAAGGCCATACCACGTACATTCTCAGTGGGACAATCAGACTTGGTTCTTCTACCCACCTCAGAAAACAAGATGGTGTCCAAATGGTATGTTCCATATAACATCTTAGAAAAGAAAGGACCTTTGAACGAT
The DNA here is from genome assembly GCF_040938575.1 of Ambystoma mexicanum. NCBI lineage: Eukaryota > Metazoa > Chordata > Amphibia > Caudata > Ambystomatidae > Ambystoma > Ambystoma mexicanum. Next base: position 268,548,807 of record NC_090934.1, read on the forward strand.
CTAATCTTTCAGCCAGATAGACAACACAAAACCCACATTTATCATGACAACCTGCTAAAAGAGTGGAGATTAGACCATACCAAGATAACCACGTCACCATGGCTACTCTCCTGGCTGAAGTTGATAGAGAACACGCTTTAGTTCCCTCTAACCTGAAAATAATTGAACAAGAGGTTGAGGAAATGCTCAAGGCCAATATAATTAAGCCCTCTGAAAGTTCTTGGTTATCCCCTACTGTCTTGGTTACAAAAGCAGACCAATTATGGCAGTTTTCCATCGACATTAGAAAGTTAAATTCAATATCAGTGTTCAACAAATATCCCATTCTGCGAAAAGATGATCTCATTGAAACTTTGGGTTCCGCAAAATACATCTTCACTTTAGATCTAACAAAAGGGTACTGACAGGTCCCATTGAACCCATCTGATTGAGAGAAAACTGCCTAGTCCACCCCACAGGGCCTATTCCACTTCAGAGTTCTTACTTTGGTTTGCATGGGGCTACAGCCACGTTTCAAAGGTTAAATGATATTTGGATGATATTGTAATCCAGAGCAATAGTTGGCCAGAGCATGTCTATCATTTATATGAAATCACTTGAGCCTTGAGAAAAGCAGGCCTCACAGCCAACCCTTGAAACTGTCACCTCGCACAATCCCATTCCAATACATAGACTGTTTCCGTAGGGTTTGGTCTATTACAACCACAACTTAGAAAGTAAAGGAAGGTCAGCAAACAGCCGACCCCAAGACCAAAAGAGAACTTTGTGCTCTCCTGGGGTTGACTGGATATTATAGCAGATTGATTCCTAATGTCTCCACATTTGCAGCCAAACTACAGAAAAGCTCAAGAATGCCCATCCTCAAAAACTACTATGGTACAAACAAGCAGGAAACTCTGGAACAAAAGAACATAGAAAACCCTGTGACAAAACACAGCAACCAGGAGAAGGGAGTCATTCTCCTGTCCTTAGTTAGTGACATTAGTTGTAAGGTACGATAGGTTCGATGTTTACAGTGTACGGCCTTGCTCTTGGTCATTCATCATGTAGGAAACACCCCATAGGTATAGGGAGAGTTAGGCCTTATTTTACTATAGATTAAAATCATGCTTACAAGATTTTCACTGAAACCGTGTCCTTCTTCTGATCCTCCACACCACACATTAAAAAATTCCAGGATATCTTTTACATTTTTTTATTTAAATGCATATGGTAAATGAACTTTTTCGTACTACATAAAAACAATAAATACGAGTTTACAGGCAGGTTAAAACACACATTTACTAAAACAAGATAAATTGTGCAAATCCATCCATTTGAAACATTTACATTTAGGTAAGAAATGACCCCGATGACAAAGAAACTGAAACGCTTAGTCTGGATTTCACCTTTTCCCAGATGTGGTACGCCCCAGCAGGACAGTGATTCTGCTCCATACAGGAGGCTCCAGAATTGATCATAGCTTATATAATCCAATAGAGAGCATACCCCCTGTCATACATAGGTTACAATCTAGGACCCTGAGTCAATACGTGCTGTGCAGTCTCCAATGCCGCACCACAGAACCTACAGAATCTAGATTCTTGAGGAGTTCCCGACCGGGCCCCAGTATAAGCCAGGACCGGTAATATATCAAACCTTAGATAGAGTAAAATATGTACCAAACCAGGTGCGCGATATTTGATCAGATAACTATGCAGGCTGGCGCCGGGCAAGTGCTGATAAGTGTATTGTGCATATCTGGGGCATAATGCCAGTTGGTCAGTAGTCAAATCCAGGTCATAGGTTTGCGTCTTCTCCACAATTCTGGCTAGGTGGAATTCGATCATTGTCGTAGGGACAACGCTCAGTCCAATGGCTGAGAAATGGGAGAGCACAGTTTTCTCAAACCCCCGAAACCACATACTCCGGGACACCCTTTGTGAGTGTTCCACTGATTGTGTCAGGAGATTTAATTCACAGTTGGCATCCAGAGTGATCTTAGCCCCCAGCTGCCAAGCAGAGAGTTTCCACAATGAAATCATCGACTGTAGACCAAGCACCAATCTGGCTGCCTGTACTGGTACTGAGCATGGCAGGCCCAGCAATGAACAAAGGATTTTCACCTCAAGCCGTACCAGCCAGCCAACGGAACACTCCGGAAGTACTTCAGGGGCATACATGATCCCAAGGATAATAGATTGCTTATAGACCTTCAGTTTGGCTTCTATAGACCCCCCACTACGTCTATTGATGATGCTCCTAAGAGCTAACCATTTGGTCCAAACAGGATATCAGCTCCCACTAACTTTACCAGAGGTTTACTTGGGCCAGACACGGTCAGCTGCCTTGTATGGCAGCAAACTTTGGGGGTATGACCACACCTCCCTATGTCCATGATGGAAAATAAATTCATAAAGAAAATTGTCAAACTCCCCATCATTACCCCTACTATCTTGTTACTGCAGGAAACTGGTTGGGAAGCGCTTTGATTTGTGGCCCTTTCCAGACCCCTCTTTTTCTTTCTATGCTTAAACTCCCCTGTTAATTTGACTTGATACAATGAGATGTTTAAAGACGTAGCAGAATTTGGTAGTGGTAAATCCTGCAAAATATACAGACACCTTCACAATACATCGCAAAGTTTAGGGATGTTGCACCTTCTTACTGAAAATCTTACCATTACGGAAGAGTGCAAAAAGGTACTAATATCCAAACTTCAGATCCTGTTCTTGGAAACTATGATACTTGAATCTACTGATCTGACAATTTTCCAACTTATCTGATATTTAAAACCAATTTGGACCCTACCTTAAGTGTATGTTCCCAATTTTAAATTTAGCATTATATGTCAAATTCAGACTTAATATCTTTCATGTGGCAGCACTTACTCATAAATGCTCCCGGGACTCTACCAACCTCTATTTATTCTGCATCACGTAAACTGAATCTGATACGCTTTTTTTGTTGACTTGCCCTGCGCATGTTAAATTTAAGGAGGAGATGGCTTTTCTTCAAATACAGACTCACTTTATCGCAGGTGCGTATGCTTTGTGTAAATCACCACTCATCAGGATTTGGCTTTTTGCTGTTTTTAGTTTTTTGCACAGGGCCTGGCGTATCCGGTGAAAAGCAATTATGTGAACCAATGGTGGCCCATTACAGTTTCCCACGCTCGTACCTAAATGAAGACCTGAAACGCCCTGTAAACCTCTGTCCTTGGAAACATTTGCCCAGTGTTCATAATTTATGCACTGCACTTTGTAGAGAAGAATACCTCCCTTTTAATCTAGTTACTTAGGGACTGTACTAAATAAGCTGCATCTCTTAGTCTTACAACTGCTGTGTAGTGTATGTGTCGTCCTTTTATGGGCTTTGCCCTAAATAAAGGTTATTGAATTGAATTGGGATGAGGGCAAGGGAGAGATAGGATGGACAGGAAGGCATAAGAAGGAAAAGGTGGAAGGGCTATTCGTACAATTGGACTGAATGTATCCTGGGACTCAACTGTATTCTATGGAGTGCAGTGCCAACGGGAGAGGTAGCTGGGGAAGAGGTGATGGCTGCGCCAGGGGGTATGTCTAGAATTTGCGCACTGCATGGTGAGCTAGTGCATGTTGAAGCCATGCCCAAGAAAACATAAGCTGAAAAAACACAAATTCCCCTGAACATAAACATACATGTGCAATCAATATGTGGTACTTCCTAGTACACATATAATTGTCTGTGTAACCATATATACCATCCTAAGTATGTGGAGCAGGGGACACACCAAAATAACCACTGAGAATACAACAACCGCACCATATGAGTCAACAATATGTTAGGTGTGGACCATTGGTCTCAGGCGAGTTCTATGAACGGCTGCATTAGATGAGTTCACAGTATTCCAGATGTGGACCAAAGGTCTCAGGCACATTTTATCAATGTAGAATTAAGTGCATTATTAGCTGTTTTATTTGTTTTGCTTTACATGTGACAGTGGCCCATTTTGCACAAACTATTGGATTGTTTACATTATATGTATGTAATGTTTATGTTTTTCGTTTCAAGTTTAATGAATCTACAGTTATTTTAAATGCATATGTTGATTTTCTGTAATAAACATTTGTAATTTTGTAATGAACCTTTTTCCTTTCATCAGGTTAATTTGCTAAGGGTATTGGTGTTGTCTTTCGAGTGGGTATTTTGGTGTGTCCTCTGCTTGACCTACTTAGGACAGTATCTGTGGGTAGACAAACAATTATATCTGTACTGGGAAGTGTCATGCATTGATTGCGTGTATGTGTTTATGGTCGTGAGAATGTGTGTTTTTTCAGATTGTAGCCCCTGCTCTCCTGTCTCTGTACAGGGTATCCTGGTGTTGTTTGACAAGAAAACATAAGTGGCAAAGCTCTTCTACTTACAGTCCTAGTACCCCAGCAGCATTTGGGAGGGATTGTATGTAAGAAATCCAAATTTGCCAATTCTGCAACAGCTACGTGAAAAGCGAGCAAACACAATCTCTCTTCCCCATTTATGTTTGACATGGTTGCCAAAACCCTAAGCTTGTACTTGTGTGCTAAGTTCTTACGAACATCAAGCCTGTCTATGGCGTAGCTGTGGTCAGACATCTGAGCCTTCCAGTGTCATAGTGAGCCAAGGCATGTAGAAACTATGCCCAAGAAAACACAGCATGCAAAGCCCCCCTCAGCCCCAAATGGTAACTAACAGCCAGGTTCTTCTTCATCTTCTTCTTCTTGAGGTGACTCCTAAAGGTCAGGAGCCAGGGATTTCCATCTAATCTTCAAACTTTTTTGGCCTCAGCCCCCCCAGAGCAACATTTGGGCAGGCCGGGTCCACCCAAAAATGCCAAATGGACAGTATGTATTGCGCTGTCAGGGCACCCTACTCCCAGTACAGTCCCTAGGCCCCGCACCTGCTCCCATCACAATCGCTGGGCTCCCTCATACCACTCCGACCCAGTCCCTGGGCTCTCCCCACCGCATCACACACCCGAGGATCGCCCTACCCATCTCCCACCACTATCCCATGTTTCCCGCCCATCCCGCTCCCATCACAGTTCCTAGGCTCCCCCCATCCCGTTCCCAACACAGTCCAAGGGCCAATGGCTGCTGATGATTTTTTTAAGTGGAGGGGCATAACTATTTCCCCCAGAAATGCCATAGCGACCAATCGCAGCGAGGGAGCCCACACTAATCAAGGGGGGTTGAGGGGTTTTTCCTCCCGTGATTTTTTTTTATTAATGGGATACAATGTTGCATTGTAGAGCATACTTTAAAAAAAGAAAATGGGTAAACAGCCAAACAGTTTACAATTTGTGCTGGGGGCCCAAGGGGCAGGCATGACATTTATTACTGGACATCTATGATAGATGAAAAGTAAAAAGATACCATCCCTGTCCCCTGGGCCCCACTGGGCCTAACACAATCAACATGATTATGTGTGCATGCAAGGCGCTGGTGTGCCAAGGGGGAAAACATGGTATTTTTGACTGCAGATCTATCATAGATGTCCAGTAAAAAATACCATCCCTGTCCCCTGGGCTCCACAGCACTTCAGAAGGAGAGCTGATTTTGGCAGGTGGGTAGGTGGACTGTCACTAAAACAAACTAACACACACACACACACACATTTATACAGCAATCACTCTATCATTCACACGAGCATCCATCACCATACACTCACGCATAACACAAGCATACACGCATCCAAACACATGTTTATATTTTTAAAAAATGAACATAAATGTACGTTCTGCATTGGCCTGCGTGTGGGTGCTGAAACGCCCCGCTCCAGGCTGCTCTGTCCGTATGTGCGAGGAGACTCAGGAGCTCCCCCTCGCACATAAAGACATGCAATGCCCCAGCCAGCATTTCCAATGAGCTATGCGATGCTAGTGAAGCAAAACGCCCCAGCCTTGCATGGCTCAGTGCGCATGTGCGGTTGGGGAACTGAACCGATCTGTCAAAGGGAAATAGTGTTTCCCTTTGACAGTTCAGCCAGCCCAGGAGCACTCCCTCAGCTGGAAAAAGCAGCTGAGGGAGTGCTCATTGTTTCACTGGGCTGGCTCCTTAGCTCCTCTATAATGGGGGAGGGGGCCAATGGGCGGGTGCCCCCTCGCCATTATGGATGAGCTGCCAGGCTCGGACTGCCCTATAGGGTAATGAGGCAATGCCTGTACCAAAAATGCAAAATGCTAGTGTGAGCCACTCAAAATGGGCCACCTTTTTGGCCAATGTGGGCCAGTTTGATGAGTTAATTCACTATGCAGTTAGTAATTTTGACCATTGTTGCTGAATAAATATTGTTTAAATATCAGAATTTACCCACATTTTAACACAAAGCACCACCTTTGGTACTATTCAAACAGTCTGTGACAAAAGGAATGAATATCCATTTACAACTGCGGGACACTTTTTGTGCCTGAGACAGTTTCAGCCCGACCATGTGAGCCGCCCCTGCCCATTTCTATGAAACTAAAAAAGTTTATTTTTTTAACTTCTCATGCTGGACTCTCACAGCCCCCCATGGAGGCTGCCGCGGCCCCCTGTGGGGAAGCACCCCACAGTTTGAATAATGCTGATCTAAATAGATGATGTTCGCCTAATTCACACAAATACTGCAAACAAACTAAACCTCCAAAAGAAAAAACAAACCTCCACTATCATTGAACCCACATACCACCTCACATCACACAGTCCCCCTACTCAAGATCTCATTCAAATAATCCCTTAAGAAACCGACTATGTCCAGAAACTTCTCAGACACCTTAACAATTGTTATCACTTTTTCAGTCTTACTCGGCATTTCAAAGGTACAATTAATGACCTCAATCATAAAAAGCAAAAGCTTCTCCCTCGTTAGCACCAAAGCATCCCTCACCACCTGTGTCTGCACTGCCTGCTCCTTAGAACATCTGAAGTAGGGAATAACCCACTCTGAGCTGGAGAATCCTGCCGAGCACGATCCTCACTCACAACTGGCACATGCGCAACTGCCTCTGAACAGGTCAAACCGTGAGACACTTCAAATGATTGCACCTGGGCCTCACGCATATATACACAGGGCATTTCTTAGACATAACACTGTGATCCCCATCAGAGTTCCTACATACAGGATGCGTCCCACTTAGACACTCCTTGATATCATGGCCACCTCCACATTTCACACAACTCTGAACATCCCTGCAGACATTGGCTACATGACCAAACCTCTGACACTGAAAACACCTCTGCCACCCGAAACATTTCAGAACCAATCGCCAGATACTGCTGCACCACCATAGACTGAAACCTTACCAACACAGTAGTCGAGTGCTCTACCCCTGCCCCATTCCCTTGACCCATCTGCCACACTTCTGCCACATTATCATGCTTAAGTTCTGACATTAACAGCTCCAAATCAGTACTGGCCGGTGATCCATAGATCACCCCCTTACCTCTTGCCATACGTGCAGTGGGAACAGTACACACCACAGAAATCCCCACCATTATATGCAAGCACAGCATGTTTTCCTTTTGATCAAAATTCTTGCATCAAACCAGAGACGTATCCCTACCCACCTTACGTACAAACCAAGGCGACCGAACCCTCATCTGCAAAGATCCCGCAATCTCAATTGGGCACACCTTCCGGAAATCCTGCCCTTCCACAGCACTTCCCACCATAACCAAAATATCCCTCTCCAGCATCACTCCCAGGTAGCACACAAGACCCATCACCATCCACATCTTCCTCAACACAGCCTTCTGCATCCTGCATCCCTTCTGGACCAAGAGGCACCTCCTCCTCATGCTACGACAGCATGTACCTCGAAGGAACAGCAATGCCACAGTCACCATAAATCAGCCGATCCACAGGAGACCTGCTCCGCACCACAGCCTGTCTCCTACACTTCTTTCTGAAAGGAACCGACTGCCACTGTGAGCCAGAATCACTAGAACCCGAGGTGTCCTGCATGGAAAAACGTTCTCCCTCCTTCCCGAAAACAGGCAGTGTGGCCCGCTAGCTGCCCCACTCAGTCTACCGAATATGCACCCCACCCACACCACATGCCTCCATCCCTCTGACACACAGCTGCCTTCCTCGCCCACAGTGTCCCCTTCCTGACACCAGTTCTCTCACAAGTACAGCCGGGCGCAAGCCAGCGCCCTCTACAGACTTAACCCCAACAAACTAGAGCTTCTCAAATGAGCCACAACTTGACACAAGCTCTCCCTCTGACAAACTACCCCCCCCCCCAGCTGACACGTGACAACAATAGCAGCCCTCCGCTGTCTCACTCAGCTCTTTCGGCTACGTCCCATCAAATAAACAACGAGATTTGCAACATTAAGTCTCCATTCCCCTTCAATCCCACTTTACGTCTCCAACTCCCACATAGCTGCTGCATTTCAAGTTCTTCTTCTTCTAAATTACTGAATGCGTGGGCGGACCCACGCAGGCGCTTCCCCATCCAATAGGATGATGTGCACCTTGCATTTAAAGTTGTATAGAGTGTATAGATGGCAAAGCTGGAAGAAAATATGGGCTCATTTAACTGAGGGTGGGATTTTAACCACGTCTTCTTTGGGAGCAGAAGCCCCAGTGTCCAGCCATCCTAGAGGTTCCTGAGTCCAAGGTCCTGCTGGGGCCCGTAAGGTAATTGTGATATGGGTGTGTGAGGCAGGGATCATTTTAGGCTGAGTGCTTATAGGAGTTAATTTACATAATCCCAGTTTTGGCTATCCTTCTCACCCTGGACTGCAGTTACTGTTGATGATAATGATGTGTTATTTATATAGCGCCTTAATCCAAAGGGCTTTACAGAGCACATATTTAAATACAATATCACCCAACCGAAATTGGTACTCATTTATCGACCTCGGAAGGATGAAAGGCTGAGTTGGCCTTGCCAGGATTTGAACCTGTGACCTGCAGATCATGCTCAGATCGCAGCAGCAGCGCGCGCGCACCCCACTGAGCTATCTTACCGGCCTACTGTGTCTTCTTAACCGAGGCAACGAGGGCATCAGCCTAATATAACATGACATATCCAGCAAGTATAAAAGGAAACCAACATCATACTATTCCCCTCTCTCTCGGAGTAAATGAGTACATACAGTAGCACTCAGATAGATTCTAGTTAACGTGCATTTAGATCTAGTTTTTAGTGTCAGATATCTCCTAGGCACTGCCCCCAAAATGTTTTCTTGAAAACTCATTAGGGACTTGATTCGATTTCTCATCCCACTTTAAAATATTACACACTACATGGTTTTGGAAAGTTGGCCACTATAAAAGCCGGAAGGGCTGGGGCAGAGTCAGCCCTTTTGACCTTTCAGACACATTTGTCTGCGATTCTCGACAGACCAGTCCTACTGACACCGTCGCCTGGTAAGCATTATTACAGTGAAAAGTTGAGGCCTGTCACTGTTGCACAGCACGCCCAAGGTGCAGCACGAGTGGAAATTCCACCCCGGTCACCTATTTCATTCCAGCTCCAACAGCACGGCGCACAACTCTAATTAAAGCCGTCATCTCCATGGGCGAGCAGGAGATAAAGTCGAAAAGAGAATTAAAAACACAGCGCTCTGGTAAATTGCACCCCAGCTGGAATCAGCCGGGAAAATATTAAAATGCCAGTGTGCCCAGCAGCCAGTAGGCAATCATAAATATTGCAGCTCGCCACAGTGGGGGCCTCGGCGAGGGAGGGGAGTGTGAATAAAGCTGGTTTCGTGGCACAGAAACCTTTCATTGCTAATCTTGAAAAACACAGCATCCCCTCCGTGAAACAATGATATGTAAAGTCCACATCCTATGGCGGATAGGTTTGTCAGGAAAGCACGTGATTTCCCACAGGTCTTTGCCTCTGAAAGGCTGGTTGGGTTGGGGTACGGTCAGTCCATGTGACTAGACCATCGCCACCGGGCGTGGCGGGATATCTCTTGATCCATTGGTCAGCCAGCTTCTAAGTGCACACGGGCTAGAAGGCTTCCAGGAATGGGAAGTAGCCTACACTGCTAGTGAATTTAACAGATAGCATCAGTAGTCACAGGTCACAGGTCTAGAGGGATAGTGTGAAGAGGATGGCTTCTCCAAAAGCATTCCAAAAGCCCCAAGAGGACCAACACTAAGTCAGTCTAATACCTCAGTTTTCCAATAGGCCTTCTTGCCACTGGATACCAGAGGGACACCTTCTCGCTTTTCTGTTGACGACTAAAACATTGCCCTGTTGAAAGATCACTGCAAAAGGTAAATTAGCTAAAACGTGTTAATTCTCCACTTAGGCCATTCTAACAAACGCACAAGTGTTTGGAGTGGACTACACAGCACAAAAAGATAGAATCTGTGAAGTAGAGTAATTATCTCATAGTAAAGTTATTGACACTTGATTCATTTTTGACTACCAATCTTCGATTCCCTATTTGAGTCTGGGCAAATCAGGTTCAAATAAGATTGCGTTTTAGGATTTCTGAAACTGAATGTGCAACAGACTTGATAAGACTGGAGCTATCAAAAGGACCACTGACTGGATAATCAGGCATATCAGATATTTCTATATAAATGTAATTTTAAAACAGATCTCAAGATGACATTTTGTCAGACCAAATAATCAGTCAGTCAAAATACTTTCTTTCAGCTAACATAAGCAGCAACATCAGATGCAGCACTTTGAACTTTTAAACAAAAAACAACTGATTGCTCCTTGATATTACAAATTCCAATATTTCAGAAATTTTGATTTCACGGATTTATATCAATCTGGCCGTAGTAGCAAAACTCTTCTTGTCAATTTGGAGATGTAAGAAAATGTGAAACACACACGTCCAGAGACTGAAAATATGGGCTTGCATATGGGTGATGTAGGTGTGATGAGTCTCAACACTTGCTGGGAGTAAAACGCAGAGCAAAGCCTTCAGTCCCATGACCGAGGCTTGCACAACAACTCGGCTCAGTGGCTTTTCACTCATCAAAGTTAAGCAGGCTGAAAGTGAATTCTATACCTTCTTCACCTCAACTTTGGTTTTCCTAAGGGCATGCCCTACTCTTCAGAGATGCGATACCGCAGTGCAAGCATCAAAACAACAATAGTACGTTAAGCACAAAATAAAATAAATAATCAAGCAATTTTCTATGAAAATATTCCCTTTAATTAAACACAGATAACTTATAAAAACACAAACACAGTAAATTCATCTTTGTTGAGGCATGTGCACATATAATGCAGACTAAAGATACATAAACTCTCCACTCTGGGTTTTATAATACAGGAGACATGTAGGCAAGAATGGTTAAAACAATGAAAACAAAAACCAATACGCCTTGGCAATGCCAACAGTTTGGGTTTTTGTGTAGGCATGGGAAAGACACTTGCCCAGCACAGCCATAGTGGTATTAACTGGCCATTGACGGTAGCAGGTGCGAAATGGTGCGAGTATCTGGCCATCTAATATCAGTGACGGTCAGCGCCTAACCATTATACACAAGCTAAAACTGTTGGCTTCGCCAACGCTTTTTTTAACATGACTTCAGTGAACCACACGCAAAGTGCTTATAAACTGAGTGGCTGAAGGCAGACCTATTAAGACATTTCTTTTATACTAGCAGCATGTGTACAACTCCAATTGAAAACAATGGCAGGCACTTGAGTGCAAATTTTGATGGTAAGACTTTATTAAAGCAATTTCAAATGGGTGGGCACATAACCAAAAACAACCTACAGGCTGTGTGTACCTCCTCATCTGCCACTCCTCCCTATCTGTGCTCTAGTGCAATAGTTTCAGCTAATAGGTGTCGTAAGCGACGCCTAATACCCCAAATAAAAATGTATACTTTTGTCTTTGCGTTAGGTAGAAAAAAGTGACCAAATGAGTCTTCACTACTCAAAGTAAAAGCCAGGGGAGAAGGCACCTAGAGTGTCTTGGAATGGAGCTCCTAGTCCACAAGTCCACTACAATGGCAGGCGCAACAGCATCAAGCAGTCTTCGTGGTGCGTCCCCTTGCAGCAGAAGTGGAAGATTCAGTTCAGGCATCTTGATGTGGCAGGCAGCTCTGGCGCAGACATCAGCTAGGTGCATGAAGTGTCAGACGGATTAATCACGGATTTAAATGCAGATTGGTGTCTCAAGACAGGCTCAACCTCTTCTTGGATGAAACGTTGATATACCTAACAATAAAACATGCCAGGAGTTATGGCTTTGGACAAGAGGCTTGCAACAAAAATTGAAGTTGGTTCACTGGTTTCCAGTTATTGGCTGCTGTCTGGCCTTTGGTTCTTCCAATAGGCAACCTCGTGTTGAGGTGGTCAGGTAGGAGCCCCATGGTTCCTGTTGTGCCCACCATATTGATTATTATATTATTGTTCTTTTTATAACATGCTTAATACCAACCAGTGGTTTCTAAGTGCAGGATCGGGATTCAAACCTGTGGTGTGCTGCGTTGTGCTTCCAAGACAAACATGTTGCCCCTGAGCTATCCTTCTACCCTAGTGCTTATAAATTGAGTGGCTTATAAATGGGTTGGATTGGGATTGGGTTGTCGGTGAGCTGGGCTCCATTTTGCAATTTCCTAGGCATCAAATTGCTAGAAATTGATACATATTAGCTAGCATGAGAGCAGAAAAATAAAGTATTAAATCAACCAGTGTAAAAATGTATATACACACAAATATAAATACATGGGGCATTCCTTAATCTCAGTATAGTAGCCTTTTTACATGAATCAAAGCACGGTAGTTGGGGCTCTTTTGCAAAATGCACTTTTGACTTTTTAAAATGACTGTCAGGTTTTAAGACAGCAGATGATAGGGGAATGAGTAACTTTGCAACCTTCGCGGTCAGCAGCTGCAGAAAAAGCCCTGTGTGTTTATGACCTGATAAGACTTGTAGATAATAGATGTAATCTCCTGCTGCCTGAGAGCGTGACAGAAGGAGTTTTGTCCTTTATTTTGGTCAGTGGTAAAACGCTGAGTAAGCTAAGGCCTAAAGCTATTTATGAGTTTTAATTTTGCAATGTAGTGGGAGTTTTTGTAGATTGGAACGTTTCAATGGAAGGGTGACCTGGGAAATGAGATGGCATCATGAACAAAGAGAAATCATTCCCCCAGCCTCCTCTTATCGTGGGCAGTATCCATGCGAGCCATGTGCAAATCAAGATTTAAGGTTCAAACAGCTTAGCCCAGTTATTGCTAGTAACTAATTATGTTTTCAATTCCATTGTGTAACCATATATTGACATCATTATCTACTATGGACAAATCATAAGAAGAGCAGTGTTATGAATATATTCTGAAGATAATTATTTAGATAAAGGTGGCCAATGAATAGGTAGGAATTGGGAAAAGATGGGATTTCTTTGAAGAGGGTTTTGTCCAATCATGTTTGGATGGTGGACTGCAATACATTATTTGGGAGTCTTTTAACTGTTGCAAAACTGTATAAAGGATGTGAACTGATGTGGTTTGTTGAGACATGGGTTAGTTTGTTCCTGCAACACCATCTAACTGCTCCCCGGAACATTGTACAATAAATGTGTTTTATGTACAAACGTGTGTTCACTTCTTAAGTGGTGGGCCTGTTTGGGTTAAGGTGATTAAAGGCCCATCTGCACATTCTCTGATCCCCAGAGGTGGCTGAGAAAGCTGTCTTTTAAAACCCGTTTGAAAGTTTATCACAAGTCCTAAAACTGTAGGAACTTTATATGTTCCAAAACGATTCAAAAGAAGTAGTGCAGATCATTACTTAAAAAGCAAAATCCTGACACGGGATTGGTGCATTTACAAGCCTCTTGTCTGGAGTGAAACACAGTGACTTTAACAAAAATAATGTCTTTCTTTCCTGTGAATCCCAGAGTGCTCAGTCTATGGCAAAAGGATAGTGAAGTAAAAAAGGCCGTTTTCAAGATAGCAAAATGACTCTTCCCTGAGTCACTGCCTTTCAAATTTCTCTTTAACTCCCCCACTCTTCTCTCATGAAGACCAAAAAGTCTCCTTTGTAGTTATCTCCTCCATGTCTGCACACTGTCAGTGTAGCAGGTTCTGTAGGAATGGATATGGCTGAGCCCTGCTCAGTTAAGTCGCATTTCCATACGTGGGTGAGGTGTCAGATTTTCAAACAGGTAGAAGTATTTTTTAGGGTGGATCTGGACCAGATGTTTATTTATTTATTTATTCATTCGTAGAGCACGCACAACCCATAGGCATCTAGGCACTGTAGCTTAGGAATATGGTACATGGTTACACACTTAGTTACAGTTTATGCTTCAGTAGTACAGACATATCACATTGGGCCTCATTACGACCCAGGCGCTAATGGGTTAATGGCGCCGCAAAAGGCTGCGGCGCCGTTAACTTATTAGCGCCTAATTACAAGGTCCCTTTGCGGGACCCGACCTTAATGGCTGGCTTTACCAGCCGTTAAAGTAGGGTGCCGCAAAGGGACCTTGGTTCTAAGTCCGGTGCCACAATTTGCGGCACCGTACTTGGCGCCTTCCCCATTCCCATTGAGCCCTATGGGGCAAAAAGGGGAATGGGGAAGGGACCTTGGTGAATGGGGAATTACCGCCCAGCCAACCTTGGAATGGGGCGGTAAATCCGCCATTCACCATGGCGGACCCCGGCATGGACCATGGTGCTAATAGCACCATGTTTTAGCGCCGGGATCGTAATGAGGCCCATTGTACTTCAGTAATGCACTCATACTGTCAGGGGTAGTGCAGTTTAAGTTAAGCATTTGCGGCACTTTGAGTTGAAATTCATGAAGAGAGTCAAGATATTACTGGAGGGTAAGAAAGCCTTTTGTTTGGATTCTTATTTGGATTCTGTGTTGAAGAGCTAGGTTTTTAGCTTTTTACGGAAGGACCATAAGGAAGGGTCATTTCTCATATTTGTGGGGAGAGTGTTCCATGATTTTGCTGCTACTACCGGGAAGCTTGATCCGCCTGATTTCTGTTTTCGGAATCTAGGCATTTTAATGAGGTTTGTGTAATGGTAACGTGTTGGCCTATTTGACTGAGTTCTATTAATCAGGTTGCTGAGGTAGAAGGGTGCGTTATTATTGAGACATATGTGTGTCAAGGTGAGGATTTTGAATGTAATCGTATCTTGGATTGGAGCCAGTGGAGATTGCGTCTAGAGGCCGAGATACGTTTGTTTTTTTGAATATTTAGTGCCACGCTGTTGGCAATGTTTTGTACAATTTGCAACTTTCTGATGTTTCTATTGCTAGTGCCGGCAAAGAGTGAGTTGCAATAATCTATCCTGGATAGTATCAGGGCTCTGGATAATGTAATGCTGTTGTCCTGTGATCGGAATGGTCTGCTAACTCTAGTTAATTTGGAAGTATATGCTGAGGATGAGATAATGGCATTCAGCTGTTTGTTTAAGATAAGGGTAAAGTCGATATCGACTCTTAGTGTTTTTATTTCATTAGCGTCTGTGATGATGTTGCCGTCAATGTTAAAGGATTTGTAATGTTGTGGGAGTTTGTTTAGTTTAGCTTTGATGCCAATGAAAGTTCGGTTTTTTCGTCATTAAGGCATAGTTCATTTTGTGCCATCAAAACCTGGATTGCAAGGTAGATTGTGTTAATATTGTTTGTGCCTGTGTCATAACATGCAGTGATTGGTATAAGTATTTGAGTATCATCAGCATAGTTTATATACGAGATACCCATTTTGTCCAATTTGTCAAATAAGAGCTTTGTAAAAACATTGTACATGGTGGGGGACATGCAGGAGCTTTGTGGTACATCACATGTCACTAGGACTGGAGGAGCTGCTGCCATGGTGGAGAAGACCCTCATAGAGCAGTTAGATAAAAAAGGATTCAATCTATTTAATTGCTGCAGGTGAAAAGTGAACGGCTGTTTCAAGGTGTTGGCATAAGATTCGGTGATTAACCAAATCGAAGGCAGCTGATGAGTCTAACAGAGGGAGGATGCATAGGTCTCCTTTGTCCTTGAGTTGGTTCATCTGTGTTTTTCAGTCTAAGAGCGCCGTTTCAGTTCCGTGACCTGATTGTCTTAGACCTAGGAAACTGTTTAGTTCTCAAAATTTGGGGATCTGCAGATAGGCTGCACTGTCCAGAATTTTTAGAAGAAAAGTAACAGTGGTGATGGGACGGTAATTTGTGGGGATGTTAGGGTCTAGTGTGGATTTCTTTAATAGAGGTAGTACCCAAGCTTCTTTTAGGTCATCTGTTACTGTATTGGTGGCAAAGTAGTCATTGATAAGGCAAGTTAAGAAGTTTGCTAATTAATTGGCGCATTCTTTAATCAAGGTTGCTGGACAAGTGTTGCCTTTACACCTCGATGGTTTGAGAACTTTGATGATATTGATGGTTTCCAGTATGGACACGGGCGTGAATGCAAATTTACATGTATTATATAGTTCGGTAGTCGCAGGGGGAATGGGAGGCAAGGTCAGGTCGGTGTTGAGTATGATTTTTTTTGTTCTATTTTGTTTTGCAGTAAAGCGACTTGGTTAGCTAATGCATTTTGTATATTAGTACCTGGCGAGAGTCAATCAGACTGCACCAAGCATTCTGATTGGCTCTCGCTGGGTCCTTGCCCGGCCCAGAAGCCTTCGGTTCTCGGCTGGGATTCCAGCTGCCTTGTCCCCGGCGGGGGGTGTGGCAGCCCCTCAGCCAATGAGGAGGCTCGAAGCGGGGCCATCCCTGCTTTGAGCCTCCCCACCGCTGAGATGCTGACTTCGCCCCCCGCCGGGGACTCGGGTAAGCTTTTTCCCTCCCTTCCTCCCTCCCTCCGTCCCTGCCCTCCCCACCCCACCCCACTTACCTTCTTGCTCCTGCGTCCCCACTGGGGGAAGATGGCAGGCTCCAGCAGTGTGGAGACTCGGAGTGGGGCCATCCCCGCTTAGCGCCTCCACGCGGCTGGAGGCTACCATCGCCCCCCGCCGGGGACGCAGGTACGTATAATTTATTTTTTCTTCCCCTGCATTCCGCCCTCACAACCCCACTTACCTTCTGCTTCTTTTTTTTGGGAGCGGATGCGCTGGGAGCACTTCTGTTCCGAGCACGTTCGCTCCCGATGGCGCCATGGAAAGGGAAAACAGACTCCGGTTTCCCTTTCCCGGCAGCCATTTTCTTTGTCGTTACATTTTGCTTTTAGTGCCCTGGTCACGCATATATTGCGGGTCGGGGTACTAATAGCAATATGACCCGAGCAGCAGGGGCATTATGACTCAGGTAATGCCCCGGGGCCTTCCTATAACTATGGGCCCTGGGACATTACCTGAGTCGGTAATGACCCCGCCGCTCAGGTCATATTGCTTAATTAGAGCACCATTGTGCATCTTTGCTGGAGTGGTCAGGTGAGGGGGGCAGTGATTCGAGCTCGCGGAGAATGGCAAATAACTCTCTGGAGTTAAATTGGGAGTTCTGAATTCTCTCGTTGTAAACATTGCTTTTGGCTTTGATGATGGCTGCCTTGTATCTGTTGGAAATATTATGGAAAAGGGTTTTGTTGTGAGGCATTGGTGACTTTATCCAGTTACTTTTGGCAGACCTTTTGGCTGCACGCATCATTTGTATGTCGGGTGTGAACCATGAGTTGTTATGAGTTGTCGGTTGGACTTTTCTAACTTTCAAAGGGGCTACTTTTTCCACAGCTTCCGTCATGGCTTTTTTGTATAATTTGACTAATGATGATGTGTCGTTAGCTAGGGTGCTCATGTCTAGTATGGGTGACAAATGAGTTAACATGTTATCACAAATGACCTTTTTCATACTTCTGGAGGGTTCCATAGGTATTAAGGGGGTGTGTCTAGGCTTTTTGTTAGATAGAGTGGTGGTGAATATTATGGTATACCGTATTGTGGTCTGACCAAGGGGCCGAGGTGTTGGACAGGATGTTGGTGGAACAGTTAGAGTCAACGATCCAGTCAAGTGTACATCCCTTTTCATGAGTAGGGGAGCAGATTCTGTGTGTGAAGCTTTGATCTTTCATAGAGTTAGCCAGGAGACCAGCATTAGTGTCAAGTGTACAGTTCAGACTACATATGGAATGTTTTTGGTGCACACATCTTTCATTTTCTCAGCCAATGTGCGGAAAACTAAATAGACAGCAATATTTTTCAACAGCAAATTCGTGATTGACAATAATTAAAATTTCTTTTGTACCAATCCATTTATCCTTTGGAAGGATACAGCTTATCTTTAATTCCAGTGCGATGCTAGAAGTGCTTTTGGAGGAACAGGCCTCCTCGTCCTTGCCCTACCACTTCTCTGGATGTGTTTTCTGTGTGTATCCTGCACAGGAGACCTGTTTGGAACCCTTGGCAATGCAGCTGTTGATTTTTACCTTTTGGTGAACAGCACCCATGGGTAAGGGTACACCCTTGTACCCCTAGTGTATGTCCTTGGGAACATGTGCTTTGCCCAAAGAGCAGGGTAGGGGCCGGTGGTGCTACATGCTGACTTGACAGTGGCTCTGGGCATCCTCCATTTTTGGGATACCCAGGCCCTGCCATAGGAATCAATGGATTCCTACACAAAGGCAATATGCCACTGTAGCCTTTTGGTTTCTTTTGCCTTTACCCTTTGTTTCTCAAAGTCCAGAGAAGCACAGGCTCTGTTCCCTTCCCCTGAATGGCTGTTGGGTGGAAGGACCATATAGCTCTGGGGCTGCCTCCTGCCGGACTGCTGGAGCCTTCTCAGGGACTGCTTGTTGTGGGTACACCTTTGGGACGCGACCGGCATCAATGGAAAGGGGAGTCAATTTGCTTTTTGTATTCTGGGTGTCTGGTTTTGGTTGTGTGACACAATGCCTGAGCTAGCCCTGACTGAATCTGGAATGAATGCCGCATGTACTTTGAAAGGGTATGCAGTAATAAAATTGTGGCAAAAAAGTGTTGCCTTTACAAAACATTGCAGCAAAAATGCTGTGGTTTGACCCGGTGTACCCCATTATACCAATTAAGTGGAGCGGAGGTTGCAGGGGTGTCCCCTGCTCCCCTTAAATAGTATAATGAGTCTGGGGGTTGCAGGGGTGTCCGCCGCATCCTTTACATGGATTGCGGCAGCAAAACCACAGCCTTTTTGCCACAATTGTTTGTTTAAACAACCATTTCTGCAGTGATTTTAACACATGGGACCCTTTGAAAGGCTGGGGAGTTGCCTTCAATCCACATCCAGTGATTTAGGTGTCTGGTTTTGAGTGAATGGCCTGAATTCCTGTGAGCCTGATTATGGGTGCTGCCTTCTTGAATGCACTTGTGTGTGATTGGCTGACTGAGCATAGCTCAGATGAGTGAATCGGTTGATTTTTGTATAACAAGGGACCCCTCACTCACCTCCTGGCCAGAAGCTGAAAGTCAAAACGGAAGCAAAAAGGCGAAGTCTCAAGATGCTTGTATCCTGGAATCCAGCTGGAGGAAGAAGTTCTACTGTTGCAACTCTTCAAGACACCCAAAGGTTACCTTGCTGATTTAAGGACTGTACCAGAGAGGGCCTGGAGAGGTGACCTCTTACCGTAGCTATGAGGGAACATCGTGCAACTGCTGCTGTTTACCCAAAGTGTCCTGTGTGCCTGCCATCCACAGAAGGTATCTTTGTGGGTCTAGAAGAGGAGTGCCTGGACATCTAGAAGCCAAGAAGTCCATCTGTGTCACCCAGGGTCCAGAGGAGTGTTTTCCACCACTGGAAGCCAAGTTGCTGTGCATCGCCCAGAAGAGGGGGTACACAGGCATAGTGCTGACCGACACCCAGAGCTGCCAAAGTTCCAAGTAACACAAGAAATCTTCAAGTGGCGCTGTAGCCATGACATCTGTCAACTTTTCCACACCAGAGAAGATCCAGGGTCACCACCTGCAGCAAAGTACCAGCCGCTGGGTTTCCCACCACCAAACCACAAAGAAAGCATATGCTTGGAGAAGTCCAAAGTTGCGCTTTCACCTTGATTTTTAGTAAAGTAAAAAAGGGTGTGACTTCCTTGGAAAGTTATTTAAATCCTGTGTATTTATTAATTGTTTCACAGCAGTAAAAATAAGCAAACTTGAGTTAACAGTATAAGCAGATTTGAATTAACTCCATTCAAAAAATGATAGGGTTTAAGTTCACTTTGCATCGTTCAACCTTGTTGTGTGCTCCCCAATATTAATCATTGTTGCATCATTCAACATTAGACATTGGTTGCATTGTCAAGCCTTATTGTATGCTCCCCGACACGTGTTTCCCTGCTAATTTTGTCCAGCGGTTCTTCAGGAGGCGCAAGTTTAGATGCTTAAAATAAAAGTTGTTTTCTTTCAATTATATTAATCGTTCTCTTCTCTGTTTTCACATTATTGATAGAAAGTAAACTTTTGTCAATTATGTAGCTGTGTTTGAAGAAATAATTGGGCTTATTGCTCCAATTCAATGGTGTTTTGGATTTGTTTGGGATTGTTGATTGCCCTAGAATTCGTTTTGCATTGTCTTAAGTCAATAAGTCACTCAGTCTTCCGAGTGGTGCGATTGCCATGTTGTGAAAAGTGTCCTGTGGGTCCAGAGTTGGTGAGGGTCTGCAGTGCAGTCATCTAGTCCAGGTCACCAGAAGCCACCCTGCGGCTGCAGCACCAAATAACAGGAAGAGGGTCAACCGCAAAATACTGAAAGCTGACACCACCTATTGCCAATGTACCCGTTACCACTGAACGTCATCAACAACCACCAAAGGACTTCATCCAAGAGTTGTAGAGGTCCACAGCAAGTTTAATCTACGTGGGACATTCACAGCTGGTGTAGCAACACGACTACGGAGACCACCTCAATAGGCGTGCATGCTGCATTTCCGACACTGCATGGCTCCCTTCTGCTGCTCGACACCCATGTCCCAGTGACTCCTTCTTCCAAGGGGGGGGGTCCATCCCCAAGTGGCATCATCGAGTGAAACAGAAAAACTCCCCCACTTAACCTTTCAAGGCAACCACGCTACTGTGACGAGGAAGAGCATCTTCCAGCCTCAGGATTCCTCCAGGGGTCTCAGATTCATCTTGGATCCTGTTCTTCCATGGCTTCTCAGGTACTTTGGGGTAGTGGGATCTGTAGAAACAGAAGAAAACTATCAATAAACTTACTTGGAACGGACTGCAATATACAACTTGAAGTATAATTTAATATTTCCTTACAGGTTGCCCAGGTGGGGGGGATTCTCACACAGTATTGCATATTTACCCTAAAGAAAGCATTCTGCCTATGTTCTAAATATTACCTGGCTTTCTACATGAATGTTCATGAGGTTAACCCTTGCCTAACAACTTAAATGCTTTATTATAACTGTCAGCCGTTGGCACATTATAACTAAAGTTAAAGGTAACAGTGGTACCACGTAGAACTGTATATATTAAGTTAATTAATTAATATATATATATTATTACATTTGTATTGCTCAACTAACCCTTAGGCATCTGGGCGCATAGCTTACGAATATGGTTACATGAATACAGAGCATAAGAATATGGTTACATAGATAGCAGGCTTAAGATAGTGGTTGCATGAATACAAGCTTAAGAAAATGGTCACAGGTTATGCAGATCATATTTGGTGCATATTTAAGTGAGCGGTTACAGGAGATCTAGGACACAGTTAGTGATGTCTTACATAGTTGGAAGGGGGTCAGGCTGGGGTACTAGCAGGTGAGTTTGTGTGGAGCTAGCAGGTGAGTTAGTGTGGAGCTAGGAGTCCTGAGTGAAGAGTCAAGTATTTATTTTTTTCCGGAATGATAAAGGTGTAGGGTCCAACCTAATATTGGGAGAGGTAACACAGGGCGTTGTTTGATAGGCATTTATGTGTAAGTGTGAGTACTTTGAATTTGATCTGGTCCTTCACTGGTAGCCAGTGGATGTTTCTTCTGAAGGTTGAGATGTGGTCTGATTTGGGGATATTTAATGCTGCTCTAATGGCATTGTTCTGTACGATTTGAAGTTTTGTGATGTTTTTTGTTGCAGATCCTCCAAAAATGGCATTACAATAGTCGATCCTAGAGAGGATTAGAGCTCTTGCTAAGGTGATGCGATTTTCTACCTTGAGGAAAGGTCTGCAGGCCGTGATAAGTTTGGCTGTGTAGGCGGACGCTGAGGTGATGGCATCGTCTTGCAATATAAGATTCAATCCTTACAAGTGGCCCAGAACAATGCCGTACGGACCATTTTCAATCAATCTAGCCGCTCCCATATCTCCATCTTCAGGAAGAAGCTTCATTGGCATCCTGTTAAACATTGCATTACACACAAAATGCTTACAATGACACATAAAGTCCTCTCTTTCAGCAGCCCCATCTTCTTGTCTGAAAGCATTAACATCAAGAGCAATGGAAGAAATATTCGCTCCTCCTCTGCCACAGTCCTTGCTCCCCCTAGATTTAAGACTGCTAAATTTGGTGGCACCACTCTTGACATTCAGGGTCCTCTACTCTGGAATGCCCTGCCGGCTGGGCGACAGATCCAAAACTACCTTCTATTCAAAAAAGCCCTATAAACTTACCTTTTTAACCTGGAGTAATCGTTTATGACCCCCTTTCTGCTCCTACTGGCTTTCTTTTGTTGTCCTGTCTTTGTCTTTGCTTTTTTGTGTGCGCCCTGAGGCCTATGGGCATGCGGGCGCATTATAAGAATTAAAATAAGTAAAATAAATAAATAAAATAAGGTAAGTGAAGAGTCGAGGTAGACTCCAGGGGTCCTACAAACTACCGACCCATTACAACGATACCATAGTTTCTCAAAATTCTGGGTAAGGTAGCATGCGTCCAGATTAAAAAATATCTAGAAACACATCATTTGCTGGGCCTCCGCCAATCAGGCTTCCGCCTGGGCCATGGCACGAAAACGGCCTTAGTGCAAATGGACCAGATCAGGGACGGAGGCAACTTGGCCATCCTTCTACTTCTAGATCTCTCGGCGGCATTTGTATATGTATACTTTCCTTTTGGGTAGCCATGGGGCCCAGCAGCTGCTGGCATGCCAAAGAACCGAAGCCACACATGAAGTATACATGCAGTGTCTGAACCAAGGAGACTAGTGATTCAGATATGCACCCTGTGAGTTGTCAGGCACATCTGCGTATACCTGACTAATACCACTTTTTAAGGCACAGTGCGCTTTATGAAAATGGTGCTGTTCATGCAGATGCCAGTTACCTGAGCTCCTGAAAGTTAAAAAGAGAGATGTTTCTTACAGATGGAAACTCCTCAAAGTACCCTAATACGTAAACAACGCATAAGGTCCACTTTGCAAAAGTATGAAAAGCTCCAACGTTACATATATTTTTCCTACCGCTGTAAATAAGCTTACATTAATATTTCCTTGCGCTTGTAACTAGCGCTTTGATGCCTGAGGGTCTGGTGCGCTGCTATAAATGCAATAACTAAATACATACATTTTCCCTCCCTTCCCATGTGCCCAATTTGATAGCACTTGGTGCACTTTACCACTCTTATTGCAGCTAAACTCAGAGAGCACTTAGGTGCGTGTTAGTTGTAGTGTGGCAAATGCATTTGAAAATGATTGTGAATATTGATGTGCGTTTCCACTTGGTGGGTGACCAGCGGGGAGGATGTTTTATCATGACTTACAACTGGGCTGTTGACAAGGTTCTATGGATATTCTAGGTAAGTTCTCTACATAATAAAGTACAAATGCAGGGGTATCCGCTATTGGGATCCAGATTCTTCAAAAGGGTGTAATTGAAGTGTCTACAAATGTACTTCCGAGTCATATTCCCTGTGAGCATTCTCACACATTGCTGTGTTCACTTCACTTCCGATACTGGGAGCAGAGTTGCATGGTTATTCACATTCCTTGTGAGCATCTCACACATTGCTGTGCTCACTTCCGATACTAGGAGCAGAGTTGCATGGTTATTCACATTCCCTGTGAGCATTCTCACACATTGCTGTGGTCACTTCCGATGCCGGGAGCAGAGTCGCATGGTTATTCACATTCCTTGTTAGCATTCGCACACATTGCTGTGATCACTTTACTGTGGTCACTTCCAATGCATGGTTATTCACTTTCCTTTTTGGCATTCTCACACATTTCTGTGGCCAGTTCCGATACTGGGAGCAGAGATGCACGGTTATTAACATTCCCTGTGAGCATTCTCACACATTGCTGTGCTCACTTCCGATACTGGGAGCAGAGCTGCATGGTTATTCACATTCCCTGTGAGCATTCGCACACATTGCTATGTTCACTTCACTTCCGATACTGGGAGCAGAGTTGCATGGTTATTCACATTCCTTGTGAGCATCTCACACATTGCTGTGGTCACTTACGATACTGGGAGCAGAGTTGCATGGTTATTCACATTCCCTGTGAGCATCTCACACATTGCTGTGGTCACTCACGATACTGGGAGCAGAGTCGCATGGTTATTCACATTCCCTGTGAGCATTCTCACACATTGCTGTGGTCACTTCCGATGCCGGGAGCAGAGTCGCATGGTTATTCACATTCCTTGTTAGCATTCGCACACATTGCTGTGGTCACTTTACTGTGGTCACTTCCAATGCATGGTTATTCACTTTCCTTTTTGGCATTCTCACACATTTCTGTGGCCAGTTCCGATACTGGGAGCAGAGATGCACGGTTATTAACATTCCCTGTGAGCATTCTCACACATTGCTGTGCTCACTTCCGATACTGGGAGCAGAGCTGCATGGTTATTCACATTCCCTGTGAGCATTCGCACACATTGCTATGTTCACTTCACTTCCGATACTGGGAGCAGAGTTGCATGGTTATTCACATTCCTTGTGAGCATCTCACACATTGCTGTGGTCACTTACGATACTGGGAGCAGAGTTGCATGGTTATTCACATTCCCTGTGAGCATCTCACACATTGCTGTGGTCACTTACGATACTGGGAGCAGAGTCGCATGGTTATTCACATTCCCTGTGAGCATTCTCACACATTGCTGTGGTCACTTCCGATGCCGGGAGCAGAGTCGCATGGTTATTCACATTCCTTGTTAGCATTCGCACACATTGCTGTGGTCACTTTACTGTGGTCACTTCCAATGCATGGTTATTCACTTTCCTTTTTGGCATTCTCACACATTTCTGTGGCCAGTTCCGATACTGGGAGCAGAGCTGCATGGTTATTCACATCCCCTGTGAGCATTCGCACACATTGCTATGTTCACTTCACTTCCGATACTGGGAGCAGAGTTGCATGGTTATTCACATTCCTTGTTAGCATTCTCACACACTGCTGTGGTCACTTCCGATACCGGGAGCAGAGTCGCATGGTTATTCACATTCCCTGTGAGCATCTCACACATTGCTGTGGTCACTTCCGATACCGGGAGCAGAGTTGCATGGTTATTCACATTCCCTGTGAGCATTCTCACACATTGCTGTGGTCACTTCCGGTACCGGGAGCAGAGTTACATGGTTATTCACATTCCCTGTGAGCATCTCACACATTGCTGTGGTCACTTCCGATGCCGGGAGCATAGTTGCATGGTTATTCACATTCCTTGTGAGCATTCTCGCGCATTGCATGCAGAGTTTCCTGGTTATTCACATTCCTTTGTGAGCATTCTCGTACATTGCTGTGGTCACCTCTGATACTGGGAGCAGAGGTGCATGGTTATTCGCATTCCTTGTAAGCATTCTCACACATTTCTGTGGCCACTTCCGATACTGGGAGTAGAGTTGCATGGTTATTCACATTCCTTGTTAGCATTGTCACAAATTGCTGTGGTCACTTTACTGTGGTCACTTTCAATACTGGTAGAAGAGTTGCATGGCTATTCACTTTCCTTGTTAGCATTCTCACACATTTCTGTGGCCAGCTCCGATACTGGGAGTAGAGTCGCATGGTTATTCACATTCCTTGTCAGCATTCTCACACATTGCTGTGGTCACTTCCTGTTAGGGAGAATTCTCATTGATGGCTAATTTCCCTCACCTAAAGAGTCCCCCAGCAGCTTTGCTGGACTTCTGGAGTTAATTTTTTTCCACTTGGTAAGAGTGTGAGCGTTCCCCCCACTCTTACCTGTGTTTTGCCAGGTATATTTCTCTGTTTTCGTGATTGTGGACTCTGAAGTACACCACTTCAGTAGCCCCCTTCTTTTGTGTGTTACACAGCACCTTCAGTACAGTGACACCAGGTTGTCTTTTAGACTTCCCACCGAAAAGGGTAAAGTTGCCATTAACTTTACTTAGTCATTTAACTACAGATCCAGTACACCCCATCTTACATGGAGTACTGGAAAGGGTTCATTCAGATCCCTTGTTATCTGTGCCTCCTAGAGCATTGTTTGCCTCTTTTAACATTTGGGCCTCATTAGAACTCCGGCGCTAAACCATGGTGCTATTAGCACCATGGTCCATGCCGGAGTTCGCCATGGCGGAATGGGGAATTACCACCCCATTCCGAGGTTGGTGGGGCGGTAATTCCCCATGCCGCCATGGCCCTTCCCCATTCCCATTTTTGCCCGATAGGGCTCAATGGGAATGGGGAAGGCGCTAATTACGGTACCGCAAATTGCGGTACCGTAATTAGCACCAAGGTCCCTTTGCGGGTCCCTACTTTAACGGCTGGTAAAACCAGCCGTTAAGGTCGGGTTCTGCAAAGGGACCTCGTAATTAGGCGCTAGGTGTTTAACGGTGCCGCAGCCTTTTACGGCGCCGTTAAACACTTAGCGCCTGGGTCATAATGAGGCCCTTAGACTTGGCTGGTGGCAGTGGTATCTACCCTAACTTTTCTACCGCGATTATATTAGATAAACGTGGTATTGTTTTAGGCTATTATATTAGCCTCGAACATAAACCCGCTTGACCAAATTGTCTTTCTTTTGGCTCCGGTTGGGTTTATTCACCATTTCTTTTTGTTAAAGTCCTTCTTGTGTTTTACTTTGCACGGCAAACTAGGTTCGCCTTCTTTGTTCACCGTCTTTTGGCGGGCTTCTTCCCAGAAGCCCTCCACCAGGCGCCTGGGTGTCTAGGTGGGCTTAATGTGAGGGAGGGGTGTAGTCACCCCCTGCACAGGGTATCCTAGGAAACCCAAGTTGCATTTTGCCA
This sequence comes from Ambystoma mexicanum, assembly GCF_040938575.1. NCBI lineage: Eukaryota > Metazoa > Chordata > Amphibia > Caudata > Ambystomatidae > Ambystoma > Ambystoma mexicanum. Next base: position 268,575,791 of record NC_090934.1, read on the forward strand.
TGATTGGCTGAGATGGTTGTCCTGGCTGGACAACCCCCTGCTGGGTGATTGACAGCCAGGCTGTGTGAATGGGGGTTTTGCGCATAAAAGGCAGGTCTCTTGGACTAGAAGTCAGAGTCACCACTGGAACTACAAGGAACCGAAGAGAAGCGGAGAGAATGACGACTGCTGCAAATGCCCTCTCCTGGTGAAGCCCTGCTGCAGTCCTGAGCTATCTACCCTTCGACGACTAGAGAAGATCCAGTCCGGAGTCTTCTTCCCTTGAGCCTGGTGGGGAAAACCAGCTCATCTTCTTCAGCCAGAGGTCGCCTTTGTGGTCGAAATCACTGCACACTGCTGTAGTGGTCCGGATAGCCACCTGAAGAACCTCTCCTGTTTTTAAGGAGCGCACCTTTTATTCATTGTCGCTGCTGCTGGCTTCATCCCTGTGTGGTGCAGACCCCCTTCAGACGTCCTCCTTCACCTCGAAGCTTCAGGAACCGTGGGTCTGCGGGACACCAACAGGAACAACTGCCAGGGCACCAGATGCACCATTGGAATAAGGTACTGTGTTTTGCTTGAGAAAACAGGCTGAACCCCTTTTCTTCATCTTCAAGGCTTGCCCTTGTCTCCCCTCCTTCTTATAACTTTTGCTTCCGAACATTGACAATATTGAAGTACTCTTGGCTACGTTGAATCGTGAACTGTCTGACTGTGTGATCTTCGGTAACAGGTCCCTGGTGTCACTCACAAAGGGCTCCGGCCCTTTGACTCTTGAACTCCTGTCTCTGAGTGTTTCTCGATTCTGTCTGCCTAACCAAAGTATTGCCTGTGATTTTTGCCTCCAACTCCCTCTGGGTATCTCAGGTGCTAAGTGTGTTTTTGCCCCGGTACCATTTCATGTCACGGATACGCGTTTAGTTATTAGACCGAGCTGTCAAAAAGTGATCGCATTCGTATTCGCGGTAACATGTCCATTCAAACACAGGGTACTTACCTTGAGCCTTACTGTACAAAGTGAATTGGTTAGTTGTAGTATATTTTTCGTGTGGTTTTAATCTAATAAAAGTGTTGTGTTCACAACAAATAGTTTAAACATAAATGTACTTATATTTTTCTACCTGAAACCTTGAGTCAGTGTTGTCTTGAGTCACAGTAATTGTGGTCCCTTTGTGCAATCTCTGCTACTGCTCATATACTCTTGAGATAAGCCTGGCAGCTCCGCCACTGCTACCACTCTGACATAGTAGTACAGGCTTGTACCGAAGGTAAAACTTGTATTGCCACCTGTGGTCTTAATTGTGTAGTGGTCCCTAAGGGCACTGCACAGGTTTCTGCCTAACACTGGTGTACAGCGGTGAGGATTTGGAAGTAGAGCGATTACACTTGGAGTGCTGCTATTGCTTGGGTTCGACTAACCACAAGGCTAACACCACTAATTCTATTTAACTGAGAAATCATGTTAAATATGGAAAGCTACACTGAAGAGAGTCTTTTACTCTGTACTGCTGAGGTTCTGAGAACCATGTTTAGGGATAAGAATCTCTCTGGTAAAGGAAAGAAATCTGAACTGGTTGCAAAGTTAATGGGAAAAAGTCTGGAGAGTGGGTCAGAAGGGCCTACAACTCCAGCAAATGTGGATTTTGATGTTTCTGATTCTGAGAGTATTACTTTAGAAGAAGTAGATGAGTCCTTGTTAGGAAACCCTATAACTCCTTTCCCTGCTCAGAATGCACAACCTCTGTCCACAGGGACCCCCACAGGTCCTACACTTACTCCTGAGTTTATTGCACTGGAAAAAATGAGACTTGAATTGGAAGAGAAACGTATTGATGCACAAACTGCCATGAAACATCAAGAGTTAAGGCTCAGAGAAATGGAGCTGAACCATGAACTAGAAATGAAGAAACTGGGCCTCATTACACGGTAGGCGGTGGACCAAGGTGCTAATAGCACCTTGGTCCATGCCGGTAAAATACCGGCACCGCCTTGGTGGAAAGGGGAATTACCGCCCTATTCCAAGGTTGGTGGGGCGGCAATTCCCCCTTCCCACATTGCCCTTCCCCATTCCCATTTTTGCCCCATAAGGCATAATGGGAATGGGGAAGGTGCTAATTACGGCACCGCAAATTTGCGGTGCCGTAATTAGCACCAAGGTCCCTTAGCTGGTTGGTTTTTAACACCTGCAAAAAGCAGGCGTTAAATTCTCCAACCCGCTAAGGGACCTCGTAGTAAGGCGGTAAGGGTTAACGGTCACCAGTACCATTACTGGAGACCGTTAACCCTTACCGCCTACCGTGTAATGAGGCCCACTGTCTCTAGAAAATGCTTCTCTCCCAGAGTCTTCTAGGTCTTCCAGCCCTAAGAGACCCTGTATGCCAAAGGAAATGATTGGTATGTATGAGACTAAACTTGATATTTTGGATTAGTTAGCGATGTTTGAGTACAATCAAGGGATTCAAGGTATCTCAGGGAATCAGTTGATACCTTGGCTTTTTTCTAGGCTCCCCCCTGTTGCAAGTGATGCTGTAATGGAGTTGGGGAGGAGTATAAACAGGATTATGAGTGTGTGAAACTAGCATTAATAGCTAGATTTGGGAAGACCCCTTCCCAGTATCTTAAGAGGTTTAGAACCCTCAAAAAGCATTATGGTACCCCTTGGGTGTCCAATGTTTGAATGTTGGAGTCTATTTTTGATGTCTGCTCTCCTGTGCTTAGACAGCACTTGGCTGATTCAAAGGAGATAGATCCTAAGAAACTAGCTAAGGCTGCTGACTTATGGGTTGCCAACAGGGCTACTCACAAGGATTCTGGGGCTACTCAGAAGAAGGATGAGGGGAAGCAGCCAAAGAAAGACAACAAAGAGAACTCCAATAATTCCAATCCAAAAGAGGGCCACAAACATAACCAGGGTAAGCCACAAGGTAAACCGAATCAGGCTAGTGTACCACATGGTTCCACACCAGATGGAGGTCAGAGCAAACCCCCATTCCAAAGAGCATTTGGGAAATGCTTTGTTTGTGGGTTACCAGACCATGTGAAAGGAGATCCCAAGTGTAAGGGTAAACCTTCAGGGATCAACACTGTCTTCTTAGCCTTCTCCCAGCTGGATGAAGTACCTATAGCCAGTGGAAACCTTCAACTACTAGCTGATGAGCCCATGAAAGTCTTAGCTAGTGTTTCTTTAGTGTCCTTGGGTCTTTGGGACCAACAGAACTTAGATGGCTATAACTCAATCCCAGATAATACTAAAGTGTATTACAAAGATAGTGTTCCTGTGAATGGCCAGGAACCCCCTGCCATCAGAGACACTGGAGCCAGCATAACTGTGGTTGATGGATGTTTTTTCAAGGTAGAGGATGTTGCTAAGGCACCCAAACACCTAACCAAGTTAGCTGGAGGCCCTGTGCAAATGGTTCCCCAGTTACCAGCTCATATCAAGTGTAATGACATGACTGTCAGAATACCTGTAAGTGTGCAAAATAACGTACCTGGGGGGGGGGCTGTTGGGTAATGACCTTAAAACTCTTGGAGTTGTGTCTAGTAACCCTAGGCCCCCCAGCAGAAGGAAACAGGAGCTCACTAGGTCTCCAAGTGAGAGAACATTGAGAGGCTCTCCTGGGGACACGATAGAGGAAACTATCAACCCAAGTCCACAGGATTTACTTACTGATATTGCAGGTCAGAAAGAGACACAGGGGAAACCCAAGTCTGCCAGCAAGAAATCAGCAAGCACTCTTGTGCCCAGAAGGACATCTCCATGACTGTGCAAAGTCACATCTGTGACTCCTCCACCAGCTGAGGCTGAGTGTGAGGTTCAATCCTGTATGGTTCAACTAGATACTTAGGAATCAGATCTAGAAGAAGATCTTACCCTGGTGGGATATCTTGACCCTGTTGACCATCCTGAGCTGCAGTCATTACTGGCAGAAGGTGGACCCAACAGGGAAGACTTCAGCAAAGAACAAAGAGAATGTCCTACCCTAGAAGGTCTTCGCCTACAGGCCTCTTCCCAGCTCAATGGGACTGAGCCTGGGAAGTATAGGTTACACTGGGAGGATGGCCTCTTCTATAGTGAACCAACTGAGTCAACCCCTGGAGACTACAAAAGACTTGTAGTACCTCTAGTGAACCGACTCCAGTTTCTGCAGTTAGCCCATGAGGTACCTTTGGCTGGTCACTTAAGTTTTAAGAAGACCAAAGAAAGGCTCTCTCTTTACTTCTACTGGCCTAAGATGGGTACAGAAGTGGACAAATTCTGCAGAAGCTGCCACACTTGCCAGACCTCTGGTAAGAGTGGAGCCAAGAATGTGGCACCCTTAGTGCCTCTCCCAGTGGTGGGAGTTCCTTTTGAGAGGGTTGGGATTGACATTGTTGGTCCTCTTGCCCTCCCAAATCTTCAGGCAACAGGTTCATCCTGGTTGTAGTGGACCATGCCACTAGATTTCCTGAAGCCATACCAATGAGGACTGTTATGGCTCCGGCTGTGGCTAAGGCACTACTTGGTATTTTTACCAGGGTAGGTTTTCCTAAGGAGGTGATATCTGACAGGGGATCAAATCTTATGTCCCACTACATGCAAACCATGTGGAAAACCTGTGGAGTCACCTACAAGTTCTCAACTGCCTACCAACCCCAAACCAATGGATTGGTCGAGAGGTTTAACAGAACTATGAAGAGCATGATAGGTGCTTTAGAAGAACCCCTTAGAAGAAAGTGGGACCTTCTACTGCCATGCCTTCTCTTTGCATATAGAGAAGTCCCTCAGGAGGGAGTAGGATTCAGTCCCTTCGAACTTCTCTATGGCCATCCAGTCAGAGGTCCATTGGCCCTGATTAAGGAGGGGTTGGAGAGTGCTCCTTCCCACAAGCCAGTCAGAGTGACTGACTATGTGATAGGTCTACGGAGGAGAATGTCACACATGATGGCGGAGGCAAGTAATAACTTGAGGGTTGGTCAAGCTCTGGTCAAACATTGGCATGACCAGAAGGCTAACATGGTTGAGTTTACTCAAGACCAGCTTGTTCTTGTTATGGTCCCAACAAGGCAGAGGGCCTTGCAGGGCAAATGGATAGGACCCTTCAAAGTTGTGAGTAAACTTGGAGAGGTGAACTATCTGGTGGACCTAGGCAATCCTAAGGAGGCTCCCAGAATCTTTCACACCAACCGTTTAAAGGCTTATGTCTCTAGAGCTGCCATAGGAGCTCTTGCTTCTAGCTTCAGCTCAGGAGGAGGAGGAGAGTGAACCTCTGCCTGACCTCCTCAGAGGCTTACCTTTAGATGAGCAAGTGGAAGGAATTAATCTCTCTTCCAGTCTCACATCTGACCAGCAGGATGAGTGCAAGTTACTGTTAAACCAGTTTGCCTCCCTGTTCTCACTTTCACCAGGCTTGACCCCTTGGGGCCAGCATGACATACACACTGGTGACTGTTTGCCTGTCAAATGCAGGGTGTACAGAATGTCAGACAGTGTCAGATCCCACATAAGGAATGAGGTCAACAAGATGCTTGATCTCGGGGTTATAGAGCCCTCTACTAGCCCATGGTCTAGCCCAGTTGTGCTTGTACCAAAGTCAGGATCCAAAGAGTTCAGGTTCTGCATGGACTATAGAGCTCTAAATGCAGTCACAAAGACTGATGCCCATCCTTTGCCCAGGACAGATGAGCTGGTGGACAAACTTGGTGCAGCCAAGTACCTCAGCACATTTGACATAACGTCAGGCTATTGGAAAATAGCCCTGACAGACCATGCCAAGGAGAAAACTGCATTCTCCACCCCAGCTGGCCTCTACCAATTCAAGGTAATGCCGTTTGGATTAAAGAATGCACCTGCTACATTTCAGAGGATGGTCAATCAAGTTCTGAATGGGATGGAGGACTTCTGCATGGCATACTTGGATGACATTGCAGTGTTCAGCCCTACATAGAAAGAACATGTTGAACACCTAGGTTATGTATTGCAGGCTCATGAACATGCCCATCTCACCATAAAGGCAAGCAAATGTCAAATTGGTCAGAGGTCAGTGGTCTACCTTGGACATGAGGTAGGAGGAGGTGAAATAAGCCTAGCAAAGTACAGGCTGTACAAAACTGGGCCACCCCCACTACTCAAACCCAAGTGAGAGCCTTCCTAGGTCTCATTGGGTATTATCAGAACTTCATAGAGAACTATGGGACCATAGCTTCTCCCTTGAATGTCATCTCCTCTCCCAAATTCCCTAAACGGTCACGTGGAATGAGGAGTGCAATCAAGCCTTTGAAGGTCTAAAGAAAGCCCTTTGTCAAGCTCCAGTCCTAAGAGCTCCTGACTATCACCAACCCTTCATTGTACAGACTGATGCTTCTAATGTAGGTATAGGTGCAGTCCTTAGTTAACTGGATGAGAAAGGTAGGGAGCACCCCATTTCTTTCATCAGCAGGAAGTTAAAGGATCCTGAGACAAGGTGGGCAACAATAGAAAGAGAATGCTTTGCTATTGTGTGGTCACTGAAGAGGTTTAGACCATACTTGTATGGATCTAACTTCATTATTCAGACTGACCACCAACCCTTGAGATGGTGGATGCAAATGAAAGGGGAAAAAAAGTTACTCAGATGGTCAATCTGCCTGCAAGGATTTGATTTTTCCATTGAGCACAGAGCAGGAATACACCACCAAAATGCTGATGGTCTCTCGAGGATGTTTGTAACCGACTAGAGGTATGAGGTCCATCCAGGAGTGGATTAAATCCTCCCGTCCCTTAGTCTGGGGGGGGAGTGTTAGGGAGAATTCTCATTGATGGCTAATTTCCCTCACCTAGTGAGTCCCCCAGCAGCTTTGCTGGACTTCTGGAGTTTATTTTTTTCCACTTGGTAAGAGTGTGAGCTTTCCCCCCACTCTTACCTGTGTTTTGCCAGGTATATTTCTCTGTTTTGTGTGTTACACAGCACCTTCAGTGCAGTTACACCGGGTTATCTTTTAGACTTCCCACTGACTCCATTTCTGAGGCTGACTACTGTCACCCAGAAAAGGGTAAAATTGCCATTAACTTTACTTAGTCATTTAACTACAGATCCAGTACACCCCATCTTACATGGAGTACTGGAAAGGGTTAATTCATATCCCTTGTTATCTGTGCGTCCTAGAGCATTGATTCGTTCTTTAACATTTAGACTTGGCTGGTGGCAGTGGTATCTACCCTAACTTTTCTACCCCGATTATATTAGATAAACGTGGTATTGTTTTAGGCTATTATATTAACCTCGAACATAAACCCGCTTGCCCAAATTGTCTTTCATTTGGCTTCGGTTGGGTTTATTCGCCATTTCTTTTTGTTAAAGTCCTTCTTGTGTTTTACTTTGCGCGGCAAACTAGGTTCACCTTCTTTGTTCACTGTCTTTTGGCAGGCTTCTGCCCAGAAGCCCTCCACCAGGCGCCTGGGTGTCTAGGTGGGCTGAATGTGAGGGAGGGGTGTAGTCACCCCCTGCACAGGGTATCCTAGGAAACCCAAGTCGCACTTTGCCATGATTGGCTGAGGTGGTAGCCCCGGCTGGACAACCCCCTGCTAGGTGACTCACAGCCAGGCTGTGTGAATGGGGGTTTTGCGCATAAAAGGCAGGTCTCTTGGACTAGAAGTCAGAGTCACCACAGGAACTACAAGGAACCGAAGAGAAGCGGGGAGAACAATGACTGCTGCAACTACCCCATCCCGGTGAAGCCCTGCTGCAGTCCTGAGCTATCTACCCTTCGACAACTAGAGAAGATGCAGTCCGGAGTCTTCTTTGCTTGAGCCTGGTGGGGATAACCAACTCATCTTCTTCAACCAGAGTTTGCCTTCATGGTCAAAATCGCTGCACACTGCTGTAGTGGTCCGGATAGCCACCTGAAGAACCTCTCCTGTTTTTAAGGAGCGCACCTTTTATTCATTGTCGCTGCTGCCGGCTTCATCCCTGTGTGGTGCAGACCCCCTTCAGACGTCCTCCTTCACCTCGAAGCTTCAGGAACCGTGGGTCTGCGGGACACCAACAGGAACAACTGCCAGGGCACCAGCTGCACCATTAGAATAAGGTACTGTGTTCTGATTGAGGAAACAGGGTGAACCCCTTTTCTTCATCTTCAAGGCTTGCCCTTGTCTTCCCTCCTTCTTATAACTTTTGCTTCCGAACATTGACAATATTGAAGTACTCTTGGCTACGTTGAATCGTGAACTGTCTGACTGTGAGATCTTCGGTAACAGGTCCCCAGTGTCACTCACAAAGGGCTCCGGCCCTTTGACTCTTGAACTCCTGTCTCTGAGTGTTTCTCGGATCTGTCTGCCTAACCAAAGTATTGCCTGTGATTTTTGCCTCCAACTCCCTCTGGGTATTTCAGGTGCTAAGTGTGTTTTTGCCCCGGTAGCATTTCATGTCACGGATACGCGTGTAGTTATTAGACCGAACTGTCAAAAATGATTGCATTCATATTCGCTGTAACATCTTTTGTTCATAACACCGGTCCATTCAAACACAGGGTACTTACCTTGAGACTTACTGTACAAAGTGAATTGGTTAGTTGTAGTATATTTTTCGTGTGGTTTTAATCTAATAGAAGTGTTGTGTTTGCAACAAATGGTTTAACAATAAATGTACTTATATTTTTCCACCTAAAACCTTCAGTCAATGTTTGCTTGAGTCACAGTAATTGTGGTCCCTTTGTGTAATCTCTGCTACTGCTCATATACTCTTGAGATAAGCATGGCTGCTCCACCACTGCTACCACTCTGACATAGTAGTACAGGCCTGTACCAAAGGTAAAACTTGTATTGCCACCTGTGGTCTTAATTGTGTGTAGTGGTTCCTAAGGGCACTGCACAGGATTCTGCCTAACACTTCCGATGCCGGGAGCAGAGTTGCATGGTTATTCGCATGTCCTGTGAGCATTCTCACACATTGCTGTGGTTTAAATGAACCGCTTCCCGCCATTTATTCTACTAATGTTATGTTGGAAACCTATTTGAAAACATATGGGGAGTGTGACGTCTCTGTGGGAGTAATGCGCTCCTCTGAGCAAGTAACAAGGAGGTGTCAACTTCGTAAGTATTTGTTTTTTTAATGCTTCAAAATGTTTTTCTTTCCACATCCATGTTGTATTGGCTATGATTTTCGGGAGAGGTAACATTGAGCTTGCAACAATTTCACGTTATTACCCCGGGATATTGGGACTGGAAATGCAATCTAGAAGGGGGAGCAGTCATATTGCCTGGTATGGACAGTTCTGGTGGAAGTACGGAAAATAGAGGTGTGAAAATACCTTAGGGGGCACCTTATTGTTACCGTATTATTATTCTGCATAGCGGCCTGATCGACTCTAACTGTGCAATATCGACCATGATGTCGGGAACCTGTGGTGGATTTTGTACACGTTTTTTAAAGGCAGTAAATTAAGAATGTGTTTGTTATAGATTCAGATAAATTAGGCCCTGTGCCTATTTTGCGTCTGTCATTGAAATAAATGAATGCAATTTTATTTTTGGATCCCTTAAATTGCGCACCCTGGGAGGGGAACCATTGGCTTATTTTTCTTCTAGAGCAGGCAGGTGCGATTGCTTGTCTATTAACTGTCATTGCTTTAAAGGTAACACCGTCCTCCCCTGCAGTGCACAATTGGTGTCCAGACCTGCAAGCGGTCGACTAAAATGAACATTTGTAGGCTAAAGGCAAGAATGACATGTTTTCAAAAGCTGGAGTCAATTGCAAGGATACATCATGTTTTGCATTATTAGTGCAGGCCATGCTAGGCTGTTAGTTATTCTTTTAGAAAATAGAATAGTGTGTACTGGTGGCAGCATTATTCACGTTTGCGATTTCTTACTCCTGCAGTAACTATTATTTACATTGGGATGAGGGTTTTGCATTGATAGAGTTAAAAGGTTCATGCTGGCCTCCAGTTTATATGTTACTGCCAGAGGCTTAGACAGGGTAGGGCCTGAGTGGTCAAGGCCCACCCAACACCTGTAAATGCCCCCTCAGCAGCGCTGTGTGGGTATTTACAGATGTTAATGTCACTGTGTTGGGCCCAACTACATTAGCTACAGGCCCCACTTGCTAGGCATTCCTGACTATGCTTCTGGTTACTGCTATAGTTTTATTGCACATTGTAACAAAGGTTTTGCCATAATTAAGCAATAACCATCTGTTCCACGTGCTGGAACGGGTGGTAACGGCACGGGCCCGAGTTAAAGGCCTGAGCATAGTGATGGCCTTTAACAAGGGTCCCCAGTACCATTATCACCTGTTGCAGCCCATTGAACGGGTGGTTTTTGCTATTAGCTCCTCGGGATTCCAATCTGGAAACCCAGGGTGCTAAGAGCATTGTATTTTGATTCAATTAATGGGACGTCCCCTTCATTGAATCAAAATACTTTCTTAAGATGGCCGCCATGGATCAGGATCCCGGGACTCCACAGGGAGTCCCTCTTTCAATTCCAGGGCGGCCAAGGAGTGGCAGCAGCAGCATGGTGGTGGCAGGCCGCCGCTGAAGAAATTAAGTAAGCGGGCGGAGGTGGGAGGGATGGGAAATTTGAAAGGAAAGGGAGTGTGGTGGGAAGATGGCAAATGGGGTAATCAGCCATCAGGTTTCATGGAACACAGGCTTGGATCGGTAGATTCAGCACGCGATGCAAAGATCCTGATTGTTTTCTCCCCGCTCCCGGGGTACTAATTGAGGTTAACATTTTTATCCTGGCCTCTGATGTCATCTGCTACTATATTGGATATAAGCTATATCACCCAATACAAAAAAAGACACATTTTTTTGTATTAGATTGTATTTTGCTGATGTGGAGTTATGCCTACAAAAGATAGTCAGGCTCAAAATCTAGACATTTTACGGTCAACATGTATATCTGGCTAAGGCAGGGGTGAAATGAGGAATGGGGACTTGTGTGAACAGGCAAGAGGGAAGGGATGGGGGCTTCAATCCAAGTTAGAAAACCAAGGGGAGCTGATGGAAATTCACAACGTTGAGCCTCATTATGAGTTCAGCGGTCTGCCCAGAAATGGTGGTAATGTAGTGTTAACAAAGTTATCACTGCATTACTTCTGTATTACTGCACCACCAAACATTTGCTTTTGAGGTCAGGTGGAGGAGAAACTTCCAGCAAAATGCTGGAGATAATTATGACACCTTACTGTACAAAACTGCCATTTTGGCAGAATTACTGCCCGCGGTAATTCCACCGAAATCCCCATTGAGTTTTATGGACTCCATATTGGGGGTCTAACACAGGCGTACTTGTTATCTGGTGGTAATTTCACTGGACCAAGTGGCGGAAACAGTAAATAAATTTGGTGGAATCTCAGCAGATTTCATGCCAAGATACCACCAAACTCATAATGAGGCCCATGACTTATGTATTTCGAGGAGGGATGGGGGCTGAAATCTCCCATTAGAAAAACAAGGCAATGCAATTGAACGGGAAAGATGGACTGCAAGTGTTTATTTAACGGTTTTCAGTTTATTTGGGGGGTTTGGCAAAAGGTGTGGAAGCGGCAGGCAACACAGTTATCGAGGAGTGAATACTTCTAGGCTTAAACTTGTAAATCTGTTAAGCTGTGTTTCACTGACGAAAATTAAAGCATTTTTCCTCTTAAAAATGGTTGTTTCGAACTCTGTGGCAGGTTGACTTTTTACTGTCTATCTTTTGACATGGATATCTTTTCATGCATATCAAAAGACCTAGAAGCATATCAACCATTGTTGCAAGTCAACATTTTACTGTGTATCTTTTGGCATGTGCGGGGGCTCTTTATGAGTTAGCCGGCATATGGAAAAAGTGGCGGTAATACCGGTTAACGCCACTTTTACCCTACCAGCAAATTACAAGTCGTCCGTAACACCATTGGCTTGTAATACTGTAGTGGAGCAGGTGGGTGCCTTTTCCCTAGCTCCCGCCCCCTCACCACCATCATACTGGCTCAGCAGGACAAGGGCCATATGTGGGATGCCATGTGTTATGCCTATACCGCATCAAATGTATGAGAGACAGCCACAAAGAATGTACCCTCACACTGAAAATGTAGAAGGATGTCACATGGAAGGATGTCAGCATTCACCTATGGACATCATGGAGCATTAAGAGAAATCTGACACGGGCAGAGTGATATCATGAACAAACTATATGAACCTATGCTGAAACGATATGAAAATACTTATCAGTGACTACGTAACTGAAGCACCAAGAGAAATATGTACCTAAAGCTAAAGTAATCATGAATACAAAGAAGATGATGTAACTTACTGGCCGATAACTGTAAATAGGCAGTAACGCAAGATGGATGAGACATATAGAGACTTGCAATAGAGGAATATATAAAGTGCCAAGGATGGCCATGATAGGAAAATGGATGCTGGCTCATGTCAAATTCAACCAAGCTACCTCAGAGACAGACCAAGGCTGCAGAATCAGGAGATGGTGGAAAATACAGTGTGTGTGCAAAACAGCGATGAGTCGAGGTTGGCCTAGGATCAAGGATACCTTTTTTAAGGAATAATTGTAAGTCACAAGGGGAGTTATATGGATAAGCCATGAAAGTGAGACATTGCTCTTAGATTAAGGAAGAAGAAAACATGTGCAGCAGCCAAAGTATTGGACAATTAAAAGTGTAGGAAGTCTATGCAATGAAGAGTGAGCAAGTATCTAGAGGCCAAGAAGAGCACATCACCCTACGTAATTGAATCAAATAATAGTAGATAAGAGTCTGAAATTGACACATTCGTAGTCTCTTCACATATTCTACAGAAGTCAAAGACAAGGGCTATTCTTTAGGGCCTCAGACAAAGACAGTGGTGTGCTCACACTCCCTCGAATGTTCCAGAACTGCAAGCAGGTTACAAGGTGAACTAAAGAGAGAAGACTTTGGCTTTTGACTGACCAATGAGGGGTGGTGGATTAATTGGGAGAATGGAGAGTAATCTGAGGCAATTCAAAGCAGCTAGGTTTTGTTTCAGGTACGTGCTGCTAAAGAGCCGAAAGTCCAAGCTTGGGAAAGTATGCCAACAAATCAGTGGGTCTAAGGGACAACCTAACATACAATGTTGCATAGACCAATCTTCTGCTATTTTGTCCACTACAATCACTACTATACATGTTTAGAGGTAGTTCAAGACTTGTCCTACAGATAAGGGGCAGCCAATGATATATTAATTCTTATATGTTCTATATGTAGATATGTTCCCTTAACCAATCCCTTCCTTCGATAGGTTTATGATTTGCCACGTAGGATGGCTCCATAGACAATGAATATTGGGGGTATAAGACCTCTGTGTAATCAAGTTAAGGTGTAAGTGTGCATGCATCAGTCCGATGCCTGTCAGTTCTCCCTGCTTTATTAAATGAGAATAAAGTATCACTTTGCCATATTCTTTGAGTCTGTCTGGTTATTTAGTCTGAGATCTTTATTTGTAATTCCATCTAGCACAAAAGACTTTTCAAGGTGCTAGAGCAGATTTTGGTAGCAGTGCGGATGGTTGCAGTCTAATCAACCCAGGCTAGATCCAGACCCCCAGACCCTTGCCTGCTCCCGCCATTAGCCAGAAGACCGCAAGGCTTCCTATGGAGATTGGCTTGCATACTCACATGCAAGAAGATATGGTTGCCAGGTCCCCGTTTAATGAAATTGCTGTCCGGGACCCGCAGGTGCCGCGTGGATGGAAGGTGAACTGGTTGAATGAGGGAGAGTCAATGCTGAGGGACTCAAGCTGAGTCATGGATGTAAGTAGAACAACAAATGTGGCAAAAATAGGGGAGGGATTGTGTTGTAAATAATACATACAAAAGTAACAGGATTTATTTGGGAAGATTATAAAGAGAAGAAGTAGATACCTTGATTCCTGGTTCCAAGGGGGTAAGAAGGGTACGCACTAAAGTAAAGACACCTAATAGGGGTGTTAAGGCCCACAGAAGAGTGTGTATCAAACTCCAAATGGATTAAAGTTGAGAAGGGAGAGATGTACTAAAAATAGTAAAGGAAGGCGTACGCAGTGAAATTGAAAAAGTGCACATGTCTGGTGTTATAAATATGCCAACATAAAGCTTGTGTTGTGTCTAGACTAATAAATATAAAACAATAGAAAAACATTAAGGAGATAGGTGAACATATGGACCAAGAGAATGCGTCAATCAAGTATGTAAAAATAAAAAAAAAATGAATATGTAAATAAAGAAGAGACTCTTAAAATACCAACAATAGAAGAACGAGATAACAAAAATTGATAGAAAGTGTAAATGAAGGAGCAAACAGAACATAATTGTATAGATTTTTAAATATAAAAGTAAGAAGTTCAAATATTTTTGGGGATTATAAGCGGTGATTGATGGTGCCTGCAACTGATCGGTGTGGTATATTCGATCAAATAAAGATTTGAATAAAAGGACGGGGCGAAGTATTGACAGTTGAAACTGACTCGTCATCATGGGGGACACACCTCTTTTACATCTGTGCAGGACATTGTCAAGATACACAGCGAAGATAAGGAAATATCATTCGGAATGAGTCAGAGGCACGACTAATTACGACACTTATGCCGTGGCCTCAGGAAGGTTTACTGTCAAAAACTATATTGTGGCATATGACAATATATTTGCATGCCAGATATAAGGGATAAAATTACAGATAAGGCTGGTCATTTTAGAATTATGAAAGATTTACCAGAGTGAGAAAGATAATCCATCCGAGAGGGAGTGGATGCTTAATCAAAATAAAGAGTAAGATATATAGCCTTGGCTCCACTTTCCCCTCCTGAAGATAAGAGTGTAGATACAGAGGAGAAGGGATTTTATCCTTTGATGGAATTAAAAGCAGTGCAGGGTATGTTATCCAACATATGCACCCCCCTCCCCCGCTTATAGCAGTGAGGATAATGTGGAAGAGAGCAACACGCGATGAAAGCAAACCGCAGGATGAGGGAAAGGATAGACAGGACAGACTGAAGGAGATAGAGGAAGAAGCAAGGAAACAGAAATAAATAAAGGATAACGTTAAGGGAATAACAATAGCACAGAATTAATGGATGGGAGGCCAAATATTATTTAAGCTAGCCAATAACGGCATTGATGGGGTTTGAGAAAGAGAGGAAAGAAAAGAGCAGGAGAGAGCATATGAAGAAGAGAGTAATAAATAATGCAAGTGAAGGGAAGAATGAAGAAGATATGAGGCAAGGAAAGGAAAGGAGAGATTAGAAGAGAAGAAACGAGAAGAGATAGAAGCCCAAAGAATGAAAATACGTAGGTTGCAAAGAAGGTGAGAGGAAGATGAATTGAGGGAGATGAGGAGAAGACAAAAAGAAATGAACAGGAGTAGGGGATTAAAAAATGATGAGATAGAATATCTATGTCATAAGAGCATAGTGCTGATTGATACACAAGAATGATTGGAGGAAGAAAGAGGGTCACAACAGCCCCGTAGGGAGCGGCAAGGAATGCCGAGATCAGTATGGGCTGATGAGCAGGATACAGATGAAATAGTGCAAAGACTTGGGAATTTATACAGGCAAATAAGGGATAAAGACGGGTATAAAACCCAAGAGAACATAGAAGGTTCTCTACTAAGGGGAACTGTAGGTAGGTTAGATTACATCATAACAGACCAGTATGGAACGTCGTCTTTAAATAGATCAGATCTTGATGACATGGAGAAGGACACATACGAGCTGGGGCATAATGATGTCAGATGAAGAAAGGGAGGACAACGAGAGGGTTCAAAGAGTGGGCACATGTGGGTTTTTTAAATAATTAAGTGTAGAAACAGGGCTAAAATGGTCATACCTAGAGGACCCCAAAGAAAAAATACCAGAACCGACACTATATACTGAACGACCACAAGCATGATCGCACAGTACAGGGGATGTATCCCTGCCTTATGTAAGCAGATTAACCCTTTAAGTGCCATGGGTATTTCTCCCCAGTGCCAGGGCCTTTTTTGGTGATTTCGGTATGTGGCCATTCAATGGCTTGTAACTTTTTTGTTACATGAGATATGTTGGCCAAATTTGGCTCCTTTTTTTCCCACATTTAGGCGGTCATAACGCCACCCAGGAATCCTAGGTTGCTGTAGGTGGTGAGAGAAAATAAGCAAAAAGGGCGAAAATATTGGGTTTTTTCAAAAAATGCCAATAAAATGATGTACAAAGAAGCCTGTGTTTTTTTTCCTTGTAAGAGCTAGGAACAAATGGTTTGTTGTGCTGAGTTCCCCAAATTCCTGGCTTTTAAGAACAGGTTGAGTGGAAACGGAAAAAAATAATTTTGATGTGGTTCTCAACCGTTTTGTGAGAGGTAGGCGATTTTGGCCATTTTTGCCAATTGGACATGCATGGACGGAATGGGAGAAAAGGGTAGGAAAGCCGAATTGGAGGACGGAAAGGCATATATTTCTGAAAAGTAGACAAAATTCCATGTTTAGGAAGAGGTGATTTGCGTAGGTCAGGTGTAAAGACTGGAGGGAGGTGTTTGTACTTCCGCTCTCTATATGGTAGAGGAGAGGCACAGAGGACCCCAGCCAAGATTCTCTATTATTGGTAACGTAGTCGAGCAATCAAGGCCTAGCTTCTCAGGGGGTGATGCAGGCTGGTTCTTAAGTACAGTGTAGTCCCCGAACCCCCACAAAGAAATGTCCACACACTGTATTACTGAAAACACAGTCTTTATATAATTAATATTCAAAGGTATGTACACAATCACAATAACGCACTTTGTACTCGGAAATCAACAATGATAAATATATACAATTCTAAAGTGGTACCACCAATGTTATCAAATCTCATTAAAGTGCATCAACTGTACAGTTAAAATGTCACACAGATCAATAAAGAGGGAACCAGCAATAGAGATAGGAAGGAACGTAAAATGGTTGAAACAATAGGCAGAATACTGGCCCCTACCGATCAACACCGTTCTGTGTGGAGATCCCCTCACCTGGGCAACCTGTAAAATAAAGATATATAGCACAAGCCCAGTCCATATATTGTTCAACAGCCTTATTTCCTCCTATTAAGGTTTACGCCCCCAATGTACCTGGTGGAGTAGAGTTCTTCGAAGACGCGTCGAAGGATCCTTCTTGAGTGACTCCCTTTAAAGCAGGAGCCACGGATCATCGTGAGGCGTTGAACAGAGGTGTTGCTAGGGGGGGGGGGAAGGGGGCTATTGACCCTAGTCCTTTGGTTGTAGCCCCGGATAGAATCTCAGGAGCTACAACCAAAAGGCTAGTTAGCCCCCAGTCCTGACAGTTCCGACAACATCGTAACCCGGGTCTTTTCCAGATCTAGCAACACTCCTGGCATCGAAGATGGTGAACTTGTTGTTGACGGCTGTGATGAGAAGTTCAAGGGTGCCGAGACCCCGATGTCGATCCAGGCGGTGCTCGTCAGCGACGTCCTGCAAGGATGAGGTGTGCGGGGCACCTCAGCGACGGATTCTTCAGGACCGCTAAGAGTTTCAGAAGAACTGTGGCCCAACAAGCGCGTCGAGTCGTCGAAGTCGTCGAAGTCGTTGTGGCCTTTAGGTGGCGGGAAACCCACTGGCGGATTCGCATTGGCGCGTGGGTCGTCCTCGACTTTCTCCGGCGGGACAAAGTAGTCGACGTTGCGGACAAGGGAGTCCTTGGATTCAAATGTTCTTAGTCAAAGGAATGGGCGGCTCCGGTCGTCGGAGGCACGGCGTCAAGTGGTCCCCACGGCTGGGCAACACAACTTCGACGGGCCTCCAGCGGTTACACAAACCTGCGAACCCCGGTCGACGGCAATAGACTTCAACAGCGGCGAAGTCTGGGTGCTTTGCTTCGTTCTCCTCACCTGTCCCGTCTCGGTTCGGCAGCCTTTCGAGGGTCTGACTTCCAGGGAGCTTCGGCGAAGGTTAGCGGTGCTCGATGGTCCCTCGGAGCACGGGAAGAGGGTGCCTTACCAGGTCCTCTCTCGGATCAGTCCTTGACGAGTTCGGCAGCTTTTAGATCAGGTCGAAGCAAATGCAACAGCAAGTCTTCGTCTTCCAGCTGGGCGTCGAGGATCAGCAGTTCCAGTTACTCTTCAAGTGTAGACTCAGCTTCTGAACGCTTCTGAACAATTTCCAGTGGTGAGAGGTCCCCAGATATACTATCCTGTCTCTCATCCACACTGCTGGGTCACTCTCAGCAGCCAATCATACAGAAGGGCATTCATGCAGTCAGTCAGCCAATCAGGCACACAGTGTATTCAGGCCATCCTCCTCCCTCTCAGACACTCACAAGGGATGTGGATTGGGACAAGTGCCCAGCCATTCAACACTACACACTGCATTCAGGCCAGTTTCGGGCAGGGCTGTCTCAACTTTGTCTCTCATACCAGAAACCAGACAGCCACAACAAGAAGTGCATATTGGTCACACACTCCATTCACCCAGGTCCCACCCACAGGGCGTACCCACAACATACAGTCACTGGAAAGGCTCCAGTCAGCCTGGACTGGACTTCACAACAACACCATATATGGAACTTCCACCCAACAGCGAGTCAGGGGGAAGGGACAGGGCTTCCCAGGACTTTGGGAAAACAAGGTAACAGGTAATAGAAAGCAAGAGGCCACAGGGGCCATCTTGTTTTCCATCAGTAATCAACTGATTCCAATGGCAGGACCTGGGTATCCCAAAATGGAGGATACTCAGCGCACCTGTCAAATTCAGCATGGAGCTGCCACCAGCCCATACCCTGCTCTGCGGGCCACCCACAGGTGCCCAAAAACATACCCTAGGGGCACATGGTTGTAACCCGAACATTGGGTGCCATAAGGGTATCCCACGGGTCTGTTCACCAAACCAAAAGAGAGAGAGCTGCACCACCAGGAGTCCCACATGAACTCCTGTGCGGAAAATATGACAGAACACACGATAAAAAGGCAGTAAAGGACAAGGATACGGAGGCCCTGTCCCTCTGATGCATTTCCAGCATCACAGTCGCCCCCCCGCTCCCCAGACTGAGGTGGAGGGTGCCTAATCTCCCACGGGATAGACACCCTCATCCAGATGGTCAACATACCTTCTGGAAAGGCCATCTGCATTATCGTGACTCTTCCCTGGTCTGTGCTCTATGGTGAAGTCTAGCCCTTGCAGTCTAATGGACCACCTGAGCAGTTTCGGGTTTTCACACTTCATCTGCATAAGCCCCCGTAAGGTAGGGCCTAAAATGCCTAAGGCTCCAAACTATACTGAAACATTCCTTCTCAACAGTAGCCCACCTAAGTTCTCTACCCTTGAGTTGTCTACTGATGAAGATGATAGGATGTTCCCTCCCTTTGTCGTCTAACTGGGACAAAACAGCTCCAATTCCGGTGTCGCAGGCATCCGTCTGGACAATAAAGGGTCGGCTGTAGTCAGGCGCACACAACACAGGTGCCCTACACAGACTTTCTTTCAAGCCATCAAAGGCCCTCTGACAGTCTTCCGTCCAATTAACCTTCCTAGGTTGTTTGGGGGAAGTCAGAGCTGTCAGTGGTGCAGCTATGGTTCCATAGTCCGCCATGAAATTGCGATAATACCCAGTGAGGCCCAAAAAGGCTTTCACCAGAGTTTGAGTAGTGGGAGTCTCCCAGTCCTGTACATCCTGTGCCGTACTGGGGAGAGGTTGGATTTGACCCCCTCCTACCTCATGACTAAGATATGTGACTTTCCCCTGAGCTATCTGGCACTTGGTGGCCTTGATAGTGATTTTAGCCCTTTTCAAGGCCTGTAACACCTTACCCAGATGTGTCAAATGCTCTTCCCAAGTGGAATTGTAGAAGGCAATGTCGTCTAAATAAGCCACACAAAAGACTTCCAGCCCACTGAGAGCATGATTGACCAATCTCTGGAAGGTGGCAGGGGCATTCTTCAACCCAAAAGGCATGACCCTAAACTGGTAGAGTCGTTCTGGTGTTGAGAACGCCGTCTTTTCCTTGGCATGGTCCATCAGAGCTATTTGCCAATAGCCTGAGGTGAGGTCAAAGCTGCTCACAAATTTGGCAGCACCTATGGTGTCCACGAGCTCATCAGCCCTGGGCAATGGGTGCGCGTCAGTTTTGGTGATGGCATTGACTCCTCGGTAGTCCACACAGAACCTCCAATCCTTGGTACCTGCCTGGGAACTTGCCTTGGGGATAAGGACCACGGGACTGGACCAAGGACTGGTTGAGGGTTCAATAACACCCAGATCCAACATTTTGGGGACCTCAGCCTGGATGTGGTTCTTAACAGTGTCTGACATACGGTAGCTCCTGCTTTTGACAGGCACGCTGTCACCAGTGTCAATCTCATGCTTACACCACGGTGTAAGGCCTGGCATCAGCGAAAACAGAGAGGCATACTGCTGGAGCAAAGTCCTGCAGGCCCTCTGCTGCTCTGTTGTCAAATCTGGAGAGAGATGCACTCCCTCCACTGAGCCATCCTGAGGGTTGCTATACAGCAAATCAGGAAGGGGCTCACTCTCATCCTCTTCTTGCTCTGAAGCTAGCAAGAGACATGAGACTTCTGCTCGCCTGTGGAAATGCTTGAGCCGATTAACATGGAATACCTGAGGGGCTACCCTTGGGATTCCCATGTCAACCAGATAATTGACCTCGCCCATCTTGGAGATTATCCTGAAGGGTCCAGTCCATTTATCTGCCAATGCCCGAGGCTTGGTAGGCTCCATCACGAAGACCTCCTGTCCCGGAGTCCAATCCACTTGCGATGCTTTAAGGTCATGCCAGTATTTGTTCAATTCCTGGCTGGCCTTGAGATTCGCTGTTGCCTAACCCATCATCTGTGTCATCCTCCATCTGAGGCCTAACACATAGTCCCCCACTTGCTTGGCGGGACCTGGAGGGGTGGCTTACAAACCTTCTCTGATCAAGGCAAGGCGTCCCCTCAGGGGATGCCCAAAGAGTAACTCAAAGGGGCTGATACCAACACCCTCTTGAGCTACCTCTCTGTAAGCAAACAGCAGGCATGGCAGGAGGGGATCCCATTTCCTCCTTAGGGGCTCTTCCAAAGCACCTATCATGCCCTTGAGAGTTGTATTAAATCTCTCAACCAGACCATTCTCTGGGATGGTAAGAGGTGGAGAATTTATAGGTTACTCCACACTCTTTCCACATGGTTTTCATGTAACTAGACATGAAGTTGGATCCTCTGTCAGAGACAACCTCCTTGGGGAATCCAACATGGGTGAAAATGCCCATGAGAGCCTTGGCAACCACCTTGGCAGTTACAGTCCGAAGGGGTATAGCCTCAGGGTACCTGGTGGCATGATCTACCAAAACCAGGATGAACCGATGTCCACCTGAAGTGGGAGAGTCCAGGGGAACGACAATGTCGATGCCCACCCTCTCAAATGGTGTGCCAACCACTGGCAATGGCTGCAGTGGGGCAATGACACTGCCTCCATTCTTGCCAGACAACTGACAAGTTAGGCAGGTCCTGCAGTGGGACTCCACTTCTACTCCCATCCGAGGCCAGTAGAAATGGGCAGAGAGCCTCTGCTTACTCTTCTTGGTACCAAGATGTCCAGCTAAGGGCACCTCATGTGCCAAAAGCAGTAGGAAGGGCCGGTAAACCTGGGGTACCACCAACCTCTTGAGGGCACCAGGTTCAAGCTTAGTGGGCTCACTAACAAGGAGCTCACCCTCCCACTAAATCCAGAATGTCCTAGGCACTTCTCCTTGTTCCTGGGACAGGTTCTGTTTCCTCAGACGCTCGAGAGAGTGGCACTCTCTCTGTCCTTTACAGAAGTCTGCCTGGGAGGGTCCCCCTTCAGCTAACGAGCATTGAAGATCAGGATGATGCTCCGGGTTGAGACACTCTCCCACAGGAGAGTCTTCTGGCTCTTCTCCCACAGGAGTTGAGACGGGGTTTACCACTGGACCCAGCCCGTCCGGAGCATGGATCCCAATGGGTGCTGTAGGAGCAGCAGGAAGAGAAGGAACTCCCTCCACAGAGGTGGCCTTCTTGTTCTTCCTTCGCCTTGCCTTAGGCGTGCCTTTGGCTCGAGTGCCTGACTCACAGCCAGACCCGGGGTCACCTGTGACCTAGTGATCGCAGCAGCAGTCATGGGAAGACCATCCGAGATCAATCCCAACTCTACTAGATCATTACCTAACAGAATGTTAGCAGGGACATTGTCCTGAACCAGGACAGGAAGTTTTGCTGTCATGTCTCCAATTACGAGTGTGACTAAGGCTACAGGCGATAATTTGGGAGGCCCACCAGCTAACCTGGTGGTTCTCAGAAGAGCACCTACATAGTCCTCTGGCTTCAGCAGGGTCCTGTCCACCACTGTCATGCTTGCCCCAGTGTCTCTCAAACCAGTAGAAGGCTGGCCATTCAGGAGGACACTTCTCAAAAATCTACAGGTGTTCTTTGGGATAGTCACCAGTACTTCCGCGTACTGGTCCCAGGCCCCAAGGGACACTAAGGAAATCTCTACAGGAGTCCCTCAAGTGATCCCTGTAGAGGAGGGGAGGACAGTGGCCTCCACCTCTGTGGGATGTATTTACCCATGCATCCGAGCCCTACCTCAAAACTGTGCAGTACTGACATGAAAACATCATGATGGCCAGAGCTTCCCAGAAAATGCACAGGGAAATGCAGGAAGAATAGGCTGCCACCCATTTTTGCCGATGTTATGGGCACAGAAGGACACTGCCTAAAACCACCATTGGACTACCCGCACAGTAGTCTGAAACCATTGGGAATGGCAATGCTGATTGCCAAATGCAACCTAGAATTGTGGGGAATTCATTCTTAAATCCCAAAAATGGGTGCAGTACCAGTACTCACCACTATCCAAAAGCCGGCATTTTAAAACCACACCAGATTTTACTTTTTTGTGTAAAACTGAATGAACCCAAAGCAGGCTAAAGAAAGACTTACTGAGAGGTGGATCCAATGTAAAGTTATATTCTGAAGTGACTTGAAGGTTTATAACAAGACTGGCTGCGCTGTGGATTTCAGCCGTTTAAGTAAATTTGGACTGAAAGACACTAAAAAAAATCTAAATGTTTAAATTGACTGAGTGACCTATGTTTGGTGTCACATGCCTTTGTAACTGTTTAAATGTCATAGTTTTAAACTTAGAATCAGCCTTCTAGCTGCATATGTGAAAATGTTTAGTTTTATTTGAATGCAGAAACTGGGGAACAGAAATGACAGCTTAAAGAGATTCCAATTTGCCTGGCAACTACCCCCATCAGGAGTGAAACTTGAGTCACAGCTGTGTTCCCAGGCCTAGCTGCCCTTTTGCTGCTCACACTAAGGATATGCCATCTATCTGATAATTGAATTACCTGTGCTCTGCAGGAAAGTGAACAAAGCCCTGTCCTTGCTCAGGCAAAGGTTTTATTGGCAGGAGTCGTAAATGGTCGTAAAAAGTGGCTTCCTCCTGAGGAAGCTGGGAGGAGCACTGCCTGTGAGAGCAAGCTGGCTTGGCAGAACTGGATAAACCAGTATTTCTACCTTGTGCTGAGAGGAAACCACACCCCTTTGTAGCCAGAATATTGTTTAGAAAAAGATGGATCATTCATAGAGCGGACATGTGAAAATTTTATAAATGATACCATAATTCTTGTGATTTTTCTGCCCACATTTTAAGAGGTTTTTCGACCCGGTGGCATGTTCAGGGGGGTGTTAGCGGAAAAGTGGATATTACTCTAAATGTATGCATGTTAAAAATCTGAAACTTCATCAGTTAATGTCCATACTCCCTGCGCACATGTATGTAAAGTTGGGTCAATGTCAGAAAGTGAAAAATCAGTTAAAAAGTCAATTATGTGCCATTTCTGAATGCAAGCTCTTAGAAACAGCAGATTTGGACAGAGGCATGGCTAAATTCAGCCACACCATGTATATGTAATGTCAAGCAACTGTGTAACTGTGAAATATGTCTTTTATTATCAAATATAGAATGTGTGCAATCTGACAGAGGAGTGTCCTATCTGCAAGCCATAAAATGACATCCCTCTGACTCACAGTTCATTCCCCAATCAAATGATAAATGGAAGTTTGACCAATTAGAAGCTGAGAGAGAGGTAGGGTCAGTGATGCTAGAACACACCCACATTCTAAACACATAAAAGCAGACAGACAGGACAGATAGGGACCTTCAATTCCATCTGCAGCGGGACGCTCTGCCGGAAAAATCCATACTTTACCTCCATCAAACCTTCAGAGAGCAACATAGAGACTTCAAATCCATCAGGCCAGACCAGAAGCAGAGTAGAGCTGACCTGTTAGCAGAACCAGAGAGAGCTGACCCAGATCACTGTGAAGTGCAGAGACCAGAGGCGAGTTTAAAACCTGACCAGATCCATGGCGAGGCCCATTTCACTCAAGAATATAGTGTGAGTACCTAGAAACTGTGCAGAACCAATCTCCTAGTTAAAATAATATAATTCAATCTATTTGATCTAAGTAGAACTGCCTCCTAACTGTCACTTGTCATTTCCTAGTTGCAAGCTGCACTTGTCTTTTTGAACTTTAAAATTTAAAATCTGAAAAACGACCTTCACAAAATCGCTCATATCTCCGCAACCGTTTGTGCTAGAGACTTGCAGTAACTCTAACCTTGTGGTTCCTCTGTAATAGCGCTCGGCGCATCCGCGAATTTTGCCGCGATTTGCAAATTTCTCCACATGTAAAATCAGCTGCTGCTTGCCTTCCATTTGCCAGAAATTCGTTTAACCTGCTAATCATTCCTGAATCATTGCTAGTGTGAGCCTGGACTAATATTAACTAGATACCACTCACCCTGAACCTCTGAAAGGGAATTAAAAGCATTTCCAGCATATTTCTCATCCATTGCTAGCACATATCAAAGCATTTTGCCTGTGTTTTCAAAACTCCTATCTGTTTTCTGTAGTGTAAGCTTGCTGGGGTGAACTGATTTACATTGATTGCATTTCTGAGAACTGTGTGTTTTCCTTCCATTTCCTTGCCTTGCATCAAGGGGGGGAGGGGATTGCCAGAGAAAAGTGATTACATTGTTTTGCTGAAATCATATCAAGTTGTTTTCTATACTGCATTTCATTCATTCAACCTTGCATTTCCTTGAACCTTATAAAGCATTCTCTACCACATTATACTTCTGTACCTATTTACCAGTGTGCTACCTTATCCATTTCATGTCAACTCATTAGTGATTATAAGAAGTGTGATAGTGCCAGATTCTCCGTTGTTAATCTTTATCATATCAGATTAAGTGTGCTAGTAAATTATTAATTTATTATAAGGTGTGATATATACATCTCTTGTTTAAATTATCAAATAAACCTTTTAACTTGCAAAACAGAACTACTTCTTGGCTCAGTGGGGTCAGGGGGATTCCAAGAGAGGGGTGTTATATAGGGGTAGTCATCCAGAACGCATGAACTGGACATAAAGAGATATCAATAAGGGTTTTCATTCAGTATTCTAGACTAGGCGTTAACTTAGCTGTAGTGCTGAATTGAATCCTCTTACAAATTGGGGGCTCGAGCCGAGACGTTGGGTTAGATTTACCACTTGTGCAGCTTAATACAGTGTGCTAACTGACGGGATACATACATCCGGTCGGATCACCACGCTGCATTACGCTGTGAAGCATTCCTCAAAAGGGACACTCCAAGAAAAGTTCTGTTCTGCAAAAATAAAATACAAACTTCTGTAAGTCAGGACAGAGACCAATCTCTAGAATGACGACCTTAGTAGACATGAAAATAGCCAGAGAGCACCTCTTGCATAGGCTATTTGTGAGAGGTGAATGGACCGAACAGGGCCAGGATGTGTGGTTGCAGGCCATCACACAACAGGTCACTGAAACAGGGTCAGATATATATAGAGATCAGGGTCCCTTACATGTGGCCCTGAGTGAACTATATATGACTCCTAAAGCCAAAGAGGAACACAATAAGATTGCCAGGATAGCAGCATACCTGTACCTATATATGGGAGACATGCAGGATAGATGTGCTGAAAGCCAAAATCTGGCAAATAGGCAACAGATGGCATTACAGAAGGCCCAATCTGATCTGGACTCTTCTGAGCAGAGGCTGCAGAGGAGCCAGGAGTCAGAAGATGATAGTAGGCAGCACATCATTAAAATAAAGAAGGATATGGATGTGCTGCAACAGGAAAAGGTAGAACAGAATACCAGATTTCTGGCCTTGCAGAAGGAATACCAAGAAGGTTTGGACTCCCTACTGCAAAATCAGAAAAAGCTGGAGCAACAACTGGACTTCAACAGGGTATGTGCTGAGCAGGTAGTCACCCTGCAAGGCCACCTAGATAGAGTGAAGGCAGAGAGCAACAAACTAATTCTGAAAGATCTGGATACCCAGGCAGAGTTTGATCAGGAGCGCCAGAATGCTGGTGCCTTCCAAAGGCAAAGGGACGACCTGGCAGCACAGATGCAGGCTCTTAGTCAGGAAAGGGATACCTTAGGCCAGGAAGTCTGCCATTTAAAAAGAAAAATGGAAGAAAATCACCTGGCCCACCAGGGACTGGGTGACCTCCAAAAAGAACACCAGAACTTGCTAGAGCACACCAGGAGGGTGGAGGATGCTCTAGCAAGAAAGGAGCAGGCCAATAGGGACACAGCTCAGGAGGTAACCCTCCTGCAGCAAAGACTGGCCCAGTTCTCCAGGACCAACCAGGAAGCACAGAGGGAAAATGAGGCCCTCTGTCAACACAATGATAGGCTCCAACAACAGGTAGCGATGCAGGAGAGACTGATAGAGTCGAGTAAGGCCTTAACAGAGGAACTGAAAGCACAAATGCAGGCTTTTGCATTGCAACAGGGAGCAGGGGCGGATAGAGATGAGGTCCGCTGGGAAAGAGAGACTCCTGACCATAACCGCAGGAGCCCTAACACCAGGGGCCTTCATCTCCCCCAGTCCCTGGACTCTACCACCCCCATGTCCCCTGGCGCACATGAGCACAGGGCCGCAGGGATGGCAGATTACTATCCAGCTAAGAGTATGGGGCTCATAGGCCAGTACCACTCAGGAATGGAGGGGTGGGCATCCGGGTATGGGCACCCAAGTACAGTACACTTCAATGGGGAACCCCAGGAGAGTAGGCCCATTAAGGGCATCCTGAAAACCTCTGCCCAGTTAGGTCAGTGGAGGGGGTACCCATCAAATCCTGGCAGCAAGGAGGAATCTGAAGACTCCTCTGAACTGCGCAGGACACAGGAGACCAGGTCCCCACATTCTGCCAGCCATTCCCAGGCTCGCAGAATCCGGGAAAACCTGGAAGAACAGACGGGAACCTCTGGGAGCAGTGCCTCTGAGTCCGAGGAAGAATGGACAAGGGTTACCCGAACCAAAAAGGCCAATAAGGCAAAAAGGGCCTTGCTTAAGGACCCCTTAAAGCAGATTAAGGCGATCAGGAGCGTCATCACGCCTTACCATAAGAACGCTAAGTATTCTGTTTGGGAGCACTTAGAGTTGTTTGAACAAATGATGGAGACTTTCCATTTGAAGGACAGCCAAAGCTGTATTCAATATGTAAAGTGGACCTTCTCCCCGGAATACTCCAGTTTCTTTGCGGGGCTGGAGGACCAAAATCATTTAAGGTGGTCCACCTTAAGGCGGCCATCTTGAAACATTTTTCTGTTCACAGAAATCCTTAAGAGGCTCGCAAGGCAGCCTACAATTTGCAATGTGGGGAGGATCAGGCCCCACAAGAATTTGTGCAGGAGTTAAAGCGTGCTTTTGCACAGACCACAAGAAGGGTGCGCACGGATAGCAGGGAATTTATTAATACGTTTTTCCATGCCTTGCCCAAATATATCATGACCCAGCTCGTGAGGGATTTTCACGAGAAAAGATCTTTAGACTGGGTCATTGAACAGGCAACCCGGATCTATGAGGTGCAGAAACCGGTAGATAGCAAAAGTAATGCCCAGAAAAACCCCAAAGCCAACACCACCCCTGCTGCTGCCAAGGTGGCAGAGGTAAAGGTCACCCCCGTTTTAGATTTGGAGATGGGGGGGCCTAAAAACCTACCTGCACCTAATAATGCTAGGCCCAGAAGGTCCTCGGGCCAGTCACAGACAGGGAGCCAAGGAGGCAGCCCCACGAATGGGGTCCCTCGCTCTCCTGATTATGTAAGTCCCCGTTACAAGGGAAATCGACCCATCCTGGGTTATGTGTGGACTCCTCCAGCCCAAGGGGGGGGATCCAGCCAAGCACCTAACCCAGGGAACTTCCCTCCAAACTTCCCACAGGAGGGCAGAAATTTACCAAACCCTGGGCAGAACTTTTTCCCCAGATATCCACCCGACTTTCAGCCCCAAAACCATCCATCCTTCTTTCCCCAATTCCCTGAGCCCAGACCACTGAATCCGGGAGAGGGGAGGCCAAGGGTGGAGGGGTACCCAAATCTTCCCAACCCGGGGTATTACCAGAGGAGGGACAGCTACCCTTCCCGGGATCAGCCCAGGGGAGAAAACAGGGCCCCGTATCAGCCTGAGCGGGTTTCCCAGTTAGAGCGCCAGGTTCAAAACATGGCGCGGGACCTGGGTCACATACTGAGGGCTCAGCAGAACCCTCAGATGGGCGTGCCGGCGCAGAACGCACCCAACTCTGGACCTGGTGCTCCAGAACAATGATGGGGGCAGCACCCCGATAACACACCGGTTCCCAGGGAGGAGGCACAAAGGGAAGGGGGGTGTAAAGCCTTGGAGGAAGCTTCCTTCCTCACTTGTAAACAGCCCCTGGAAACCCAGGAACCGGAAACGAAATCTCTTGCCCCTGAAAG